>NC_083103.1:96606899-101984967 GCF_949774975.1 Lagenorhynchus albirostris
AGAAAGGCTGTAAGGATTTACACTCCCACCAGCAGCATATAGGTGTCTTATAGCACCCTTGCCAATACTGGGTATTTTCATTAAAAACGCCTTTAATTTTTTTTTATGGCTGTGCCTTTGAAGGAAATTCCCTTGTAATTATCATTATTAGCAAATGGTTCTGCTGGGTGCAGGCTTTCCTGAGGCCACCTGTCAGACTCAGCCCTTGTGACCTTGGAACCAAATCCATCAGTGACCAGCGAGGTTTTGGGAAACCTTGCTCCCATTTGAATTCCTAGCAGCCCCAGCAGGCCGGCCCTGCATCCGTCCTGGACTCAGTCCGCACGTTTCCCTGGAGCTCCAGACTCCTCTTTCACGGAGCTACAAGCCGGCCTTGAGGGGCCTCAGGGAGGATGAACTCAGTGTGGGAAGCAGTGTGATCAGAAGATGTACGGAGCTTCTGGGAGTGTTGGTGTGCTCTCCTGAGCCTGGCCCCAGAGCTAGACAGCACTCCGCTGCCTCTTGATTTCAGGAAGATTCCCAGAGTAATCCCCTACTTCATTGAGCGGCTCTTCTGGCAACGAACTCCATGTTTACCCAGAATTCAGGTCTCAAAAACCAAGGATCTCTTGTCTCTTATTTTTAGGACATCAGATTTCACAAAGTAGATTTTAACCATCTGATGGTGCCCTCTCCCAGCCCCCTGCCCCCAGCCCATCCCTGTAACCTGGGAGCTCTCGCTGGCCTAGGCAGTGGTGAGAGGCACGGACGGTGGGGGAGGGAAGGGATAGAGTTGAGCATCGTGCCCCACCATCTTCTTGGAAGTGGAGGAGGCAATGTAGCTTTGCTAGAAGAAGGAAGAACCTCCCGTCAGGGTCCTTGGGCTCCATCAGGACCCCCCGTGCAATCTCACCCCAGACATTTGTTTCCCATTGGAATGGCAGTGATATAATTACCCTGGCCTATCCTTCAAGGAGCCTGTGAAGGTTCCTGTGAGAATGCTCACAAAATTATTGGAGTGCCTTGGGGGGTCAAGACGATGTAAGGGGAAAATCTAATCATCCCTGGCCTTGTATTTTCCTCCCATGCACCTCAGTAGTCATGACAAAAACGGTTTCCCAGGGGCCCAGGGCTGTGGGCTACATGACGCAGATCTAACCGACGGTCAGGAGGGATGAGGGCCCTGGGGAGAGCTGGGCTCATTATTTCCGTGATCTCCTTGTCAGCGTCTATAGCACCTGTCACACTCCAAGCCAGGCACGCCGACAGGGAAGCTTGCTTAGGGGCATTTATGATGGCTACAAAGATCAGACAAAAAGAGACCCTTCCGAAGTCACAGCTCTCAACCGTGGGCTGAGACTTGCTGATGCGCTGTGACCAAGGGCACGTCCCAGGCAACTCGCTCCTCGCTACTAATAAAGGACCAAAGTTTGCAGATGATTCACCTGTTTCCAACATTACTGCAGATTCAAGAATACACTTGAGTCTCACTCACTCTCATCCCGCTAGGGGTGGAGTTAATTTGGGAATTGCCTACAACCCACAGACGCTCTGCTATCTATGCCTCGGCCCCTAAGAGAAGTGTGTCAGTAGTTCCATCAATATCATAGCCCTCCAAGGGGAGTATGAGACATTTCCATTTATGAGACGCGTGATCTTCTGGACAAGTTGCACAGCCTTTGGTGCTTCAGCTGTCAGTGCTCAGCTGTCAGTGGGGGTGGTGAAGGAGTAATAGTGCCTACCTCGTCCGGTTAACCCGAGTAAAATGCTTTCTAGTGCTTGGTACAGACTGAATAGTGAGTGAGTGTTAGCCATTGGTATTGTTAATGGTCATGGGGATAATTATTATAGTCTGTTTTATTATTTGTTTCATTTCCCGTAAAGTCACTTTGGTTTCCAGAATACCCAGTTATATCCATGGGAATGTGTTTTACCTGAGAATATCAGCTACTAGGAGTGTCACTGCAGGGGTGGGGTGTGGGGGGGGAGGGGGAGGGACCTTACTCTAGAGGCCAGGGTTTCTGTGCTCCGTCCTCCAAGGCCGAGGGCAATGTAAGAAACAATCAATCAAGATGTTCTACGCTGCTGGTGCTGAAGGGTAGTGGGCCAGACCAAGGGCTGACACTTGGAGCCCTCCCTGCTCATGCACTTCCAGCAGGTTTTTATTTTCCTCTCTAATCTCCTTCTCTTCCCTTTGCAGGCAGCGGAACTAGGGATGGTGTCAGCCTATTACACATACATCTTCACTAATCTGGTAAGACATTTTCGCAGCTCACCTCCTTGGCATAGAGAGTATCATTAATTAGGGTCAGTGGGGAGTGACGGAATGAAGCCTGGGAGATGGGAAGTAGGGAAATGGAACAGAGGAGCAGAAGCCAGCCAGAGAGGCAAGGCATCTGAGAAACATGGAAACCCAGGAGCCACTGGGATTCTCATCACAACAATTCTTAGCCTGGAGAGGATGGAAATTTGGGGAATCTAATGCCTCCATTCAGATGCCACCAGCAACATAGCACTGAGCCCTCTGATGGATGCTCTCCTCTATAGGTCCAGTTACTGGCCTGCAGTCCAGTCTCTACACTGCCAGACCCTTATGCTGGCTGGTTCAGAAGTAGGAAAGCTAGAGCACAAGATGTACGCGTGTCCTATGTACAAAGGTGTTATAACTGGATACACGTCCAGAGGCCATTTTTGCCAAATCCCCTTGTTTTGCAGCTGAGAAGACAGTTCTGTAGAAACTCTATTGAGTCAGGTTGGAGCACTATTTTTGCCATGTACCATCTGTGTACCCTTCAACAAGCACTGAGCCTTGTTTTCCTTATCTGTAAAATGGGCATAAGGACAGCTATGTTATGGAGTTGCCGTCATTTCGAAATGATGTAATTTAATCTGCGTGTATTTTGAAATTGTAAAACATTAAGAGATGTGAAAGGTTGGTGTGAAGTATAGACACACTCAGTTAGAGAGTAGAAAGAACCTCAGAGAACAGGTTTAAAAAAATTATAACTTTTTGTTTGGAGATTATTATAGATTCACAGGAAGCTGCAAAGATAATACAGAGAGGTACCGTGTACCTTTAACCCATTTTTCTCTAATGGTTACATCTTACATTATTACAGTAAATATCAAAACCAGGATATCAAAATATCAAAGCTATTAAGACTTGTGTAGATGTGTGTAACTCCTACTGCAATCAGGATACAAAATCTCATTACCACAAAGATCTCCCTCAAGCTACCATTTTAAAGTCACACCCACTTCCCTTCTTCCCACCACCTCTAACCTCTAACAACTGCTACCCTGTTCTCTATTTCTAAATTTTCTAATTTTACATAAATGGAGTCATGAGTAAATGACCTTTGAGGTTAATTTTTTTCACTCAAAGTACTGCCCTCAAGATTCATCAAAGGTGTTGCATAGATCAATAGTTTGCCCTTTATTATTGCCAAGTCATATTTCTTGGTGTAGATGTACCAGTTTCCTTAACTATCCACCTATAGAGAGACATAGTTTCCAGTTTTTGGCTATTACAGATAGAGCTGTTATAAACAGTCATTCAGAGAAGAGGCTTAATTAGTTTATGCCCTTATTTCTTTTATAAATGCACGAGATATCCAGATCATTTAAGTAGCCCCTTCATCCAGACGTGCTTTGATGTAACAGGAGCCTGGCCAGGCATTCGGGATTACAGCAGGAATAAGAAACCAAGCCGGCCCAGGAAAAACCTATTGCAAGGTACCTGTCCTATTGCATAGTGGCAAATTCTATGAGACGTGTACACAAAATGCTTTAGACCCTAGAGCAGGGGTCACTTGCTCTACCTGGAGCAGGCAGGAAATGCTTCATAGAAGAAGGGGCCTTTAAGCTACACCCTGAAAGACAGGTAGGCTTTTTCCTAGACAAACAAAGAAGGAAAGAACATTCGGGGGTGAGCAACAGCTTATTCACATACCTGGAGATTTGAGTGACTTCAAACATATGGACTGCGCCAGGAATGGGTGTGTCAGTTAATTATTATTCATTTGTCTATTTGTAGCCATTCGTGAACGTAACCTACTTAAAAGATGTGAGGCAGGTATCAATGCAAGATCCTTGCTGTGCTTGGGGAGCAGAATTCAACCTCACCGTTATGACTCTTGAATCTTAAAATGGAAAAGGTTACCTAGAAGTTAAGCCTTTCTTGGCCAACACAGGTGGTAGGGTAAGCTAGGTGATTGTGCAGTGTCCCTTCTGGGATTTAGGGGCCAGGACTCCTGAAATGTCCTGAGAGGCTGAGGAGATGCCTCCAAAAGAGACGAGCTGGGATTCTGTGGTCCCTGTTCTTGTCCAGCTGTAGTGTCGTGAACAGCCCTTTCTTTGGGCTGCGGTGGAATTGTTCCCCCTGCAGCATCCTACAGGCCTTTGCTCTCAGGGTTGAAAGGCCCCTCGAAGAATCCAGTATAGCTGCTTTTCTGGTGTAGGGACTCCCTCCACGGCAGGCTTGCCCCATCACAAACCTGCCTGTTCCATTGTTGGAATTTTTCCACTGAGGTGTAGCATACATATAGAAGGCCACACAAATCATATGTGCACAGCTGAATGAACGTTCTCCAGGTGAGCACACCTGTGTCAGCAGCACCCTGATCCAGAAATAGCCCATTGCTAGAGCCCCAGATGTCCCCCTCACGCCCCCTCCCCAGTCACTACCCCTCAAAATGTAAAGCACAAGGAACTTCTTTGTTTGCTTATTTATTTATTTTTCCTATCTAACACTGCTGTTGTAAATCACTACATTAACATGGAAAAGGGTAGAAAAGGATTAGACTATTCCCAGAGCAATGCAAAAGCATTTGCCTAATGTAAGGAGGCATCTGGGGGAGCCCAGCAAATTAGCAGAAGAATAGAGAGAGATGAAACTCCAATTGTGTTCCATTTGGGGAGCCTGGGAAGTAGAGGGGAGGAGGGGGAAAAGGCAAGCCAGGGGCCATCTGCCTTGTGCCCATCTGCCAGGGACACCCCCCATGTCAGTTAGCCAGGGCAGCAGAGGAGGAAGGAGCGGGGCAGCAAGGAGTCGCGGGGGTGTCTTTGCAGATTGAAGGAGGCTAGTCTTTTGGAAGCTAAGTTCCCAGGACGGGAATGAGAATACTGCGCGGTTGCTTGGCCTGGAGATGTTTAAGAAAGCGTCACCCACGCTGCAACCCACCACTCCCTCTTCTCAAACATGGTAATAACGATTGTGATGAGGAATCTTGTGGAGAAAGCACTGGCCTGTGAAGTCAGGAGACCTGGGTCAAGTCCCCACCCTGCCTTATACTCACTGTGTGACTTTGGGGGAGTCACGTTGACTCTCTGAGCCCCAGCTTTCTCCTTTGTAAAGTGGGGATAATCAAATCTTACGGGATTGTTGTGAGGATAAAGAAAACTGCATTGTAAATTGCCAAGTACTATATGTTTTGAAGGCATTGCATTTTTTAATAGATCTTTATTGGAGTATAATTGCTTCACAATACTGTGTTAGTTTTGGTTGTACAACAAAGTGAATCAGCCGTATGCATACATATATCCCCATATCCCCTCCGTCTTGTGTCTCCCTCCCACCCTCCCTATCCCACCCCTCTAGGTGGTCGCAAAGCACCAAGCTGATCTCCCTGTGCTATGCAGCTGCTTCCCACTAGCTAACTATTTTACATTTGGTAGTGTATATATGTCGATGATACTCTCACTTCACCCCAGCTTCCCCCTCCCACCCCGTGTCCTCAAGTCCATTCTCTATGTCTATGTCCTGCCCTGCCACTAGGTTCATCAGTACCATTTTTTTTTTTAGATCCCATTACAGATGGCCAAGAGGCACATGAAAAGATGCTCAACATCACTAATTATTAGAGAAATGCAAATCAAAACTACAATGAGGTATCACCTCACACTGGTCAGAAGGGCCATTATCAAAAAATCTAGAAACAATAAATGCTGGAAAGAGTGTGGTGAAAAGGGAATCCTCCTGCACTGTTGGTGGGAATGTAAATTGATACAACCACTGTGGAGAACAGTATGGAGGTTCCTTATAAAACTAAAAATAGAACTACCATATGACCCAGCAATCCCTCTAGAGGCATATACCCTGAGAAAACCATAATTCAAAAAATACGTGTATCACAATGTTCATTGCAGCACTATTTACAACAGCCAGGACATGGAAGCAACCTAAGTGTCCGTCGACAGATGAATGGATAAAGATGTGGCACATATATGCAACGGAATATTACTCAGCCATAAAAAGAAATGAAGTTGAGTTATTTGTAGTGAGGTGGATGGACCTAGAGCCTGTCATACGGAGTGAAGTAAGCCAGAAAGAGAAGCACAAATACCGTACGCTAAGGCACTGTATTTTTTTTGTAACACTCCAATACTTTCAGCTTTCAAAGAGCTTTTGTCCTTCTTGGGTGGGCACAGAACGAGATGAGCTTTGGGAGCGTGCCTCAGTCAGAGAGTTCTTTCAACTTGGAATTAACAGGATTCACACGGTTTGTAAGTTTGCAAGAGGAAATCAGAAAAGTAACTGCATGAATGATGATGGCTGAGTAATAGCCAAGAAAAGAGAAGCAGAGCTGTTGCAAAAATCAGCCAGTGAGAGAACACGCTGGAGGCTTCTCATTAGTGCCTTGGCTCTCTGGAAGGGACAGACCCTATGAGGAGTAAAAAACCTCTTTTTAAGTCCATCCTTTCTGCCCAGTTGCTGTTGGAGTCTTGGGCCAGAGCATTAGGGGCTTTATGTAGAGGTTCATAAGTGAGCCTCTGTGCTTCTCCAGTCCCTTTCCCCAAATACAGATGCCACCTAGACTTTCATTTTTATTTATTTCTTCTCTGAATTCCTCAAGGATCCCCATCACGTCCCATCTCTCTGAATTCTGCCACAGTGATGCAGCGGGCACTCAGATTAGCTTTTTGAGAGTGAGCACAAAGGTGTGGGCTTTGGCATTCGTAGACATGACTAAGAATTCCAGTTTGACTAGCGATCAGCTGTGTGATCCTGTGCAAGTTACTTAACCTCTCTGAGCCTCAGTGACCTCATCAGCTGTTGGACGCTAATAACACCTGCCTCAGTAGATAATACCCACACAGAAACTGACTCACAGTACACGTTTAGTAAAGGGAAGGTATTATTTTAAAAAGTGCTATTTGTGCTTCCCATGTACTGAAAAGAGCAGGAGATATTTATTTTGCCGCCCAGCCTCTAATGGCCTATAAAAGTGACTCCTAAAATGCCATTTTATTGATTTCCAGAGAATGACTAGAACTCGGTAGCTCAGTTATTGTGCATAACCATTGTAGGGTTTGCTGGTATTCGTAATTACTGAGTAGTTGGTCAGGTCTTCATACCTCTGTCCCACCAGGTGTTACGATTGATTTAGGGCATCTGTAATCAATGGGTTTGTCTGACTGCTCTGGACTCCATCAGTTGATTATCCATCTCAAGAGTTGGGACAGAAATAGCCATCATGAATCAAACTTCTAAACTATCAATTCATTTTGACCTTATAGAAAGCACAGTTTCTTTCTATCGGGGTCTGGCCAGCAGGGAGAGTGAGGGTGCCAGCCTTGAGCTTTGAGTGACGGAGGTGACTGATGCAAGGAGAGGTTGGGCCAGGAGAGCTGAGGCTGGCTGGGAGGATCCTGCATCTGTGACGGGAAGAGCTGGGGAGGAACTCCGCAGGTCCAGGGAAGAGCCAGGTCTGGGGGTCCAGTGGGAGCCCAGGCTCAGTGAGGTGTGTGACAAATGTGAGAGTCACTTCAGCAAGAGGGCAGAGACCCAGGAACAGGGACAGACTCGCTGCAGAACAAAGGAAGAAGTTACATACAGGAAGTTGGTAGCCATTGAGGGCAGACAGTCATAGCAAACAGCAAACAAATATACAGGTCTTTTATTTATATCTCTATTTCGAAATAGAATCTGGCGTAGTTTGTACTAGTGTCAGAGGTGTGATCCGTGAAACAGCTTCTTGTCCCTGCTTCTGGTTCTGATGGGTCAGGGGTCAGTCCCATCAGGGGTACAAACCTCTGATGAACAGGTTGGAATGGGTCCCCTGAAGGCACCTGGCTAAGGCGGGAACCCAGCCAGAGGGTCAGCTCCTGGGGTCCAAATCATGAGAACTTTTATGGTAAATTGAGAACCTGGATATGCACCTGGCCAGGGATCTGGAGAGGAACGAGAAGGAGGCAGGTCCTGGTGGTTGGCCAAGGTAAGGGGTCAAGAGTCCAGGCCAAAGATGGACCAAATAAGGGACAAAGCAAGGTGAACAAGAAAATTATTCTGCAAAGACACAAAGGACACAGATGCATGAGTGACCTCGAAAATTGGTTCCTGCCTTTATCCAGATTTGTTGCTTTCTTTGTTTTTTGAACGTTTTTATTCTGGTAAAATATATGGAACGTAAGATTTGCCATTTTAACCATTTTTAAGTTTACAATTAAGTGGCATTAATTACATTTAAAATGTTGTGCAACCATCATCACTACCTATTTCTAAAACTTTTTCATTACCTCAAACAGAAGCTCTTTAAATATTTTTTTTTAAATAAGGAAGGGTATTTTTTTAATTAATTAATTAATTTGTTTGTTTTTGGCTGTGTTGGGTCTTCGTTTCTGTGCGAGGGCTTTCTCCAGTTGTGGCGAGCGGGGGCCACCCTTCATAGTGGTGCACGGGCCTCTCACTGTCGCGGCCTCTCCCGTTGCGGAGCACAAGCACCAGACGCGCAGGCTCAGTAGTTGTGGCTCACGGGCCCAGCCCCTCCGCGGCATGTGGGATCTTCCCGGACCGGGGCACGATCCCGTGTCTCCTGCACTGGCAGGCGGATTCCCAACCACTGCGCCACCAGGGAAGCCCCAGCTCTTTAACTATTAAGCAGTAATTCCCCATTCCCCCTCCCCCCCAGCCCTGATAACTCCTAATCTGTTTTCTGACTCTATAAATTTGCCTATCCTAGATATTTCATAATAGTGGAATCCTGTAATATTTGTCCTTTTGCGTCTGGCTTATTTCACTCAGCGTGTTTTCTAGGTTTATCCATGTCATAGCATGTATCAGAACTTCATTCTTTCTTTAACTCTTTTTTTTATAGTGGTAAATATACATAAAATTTACCATTTTAAAAAGTTCATTCAGTAGCAATAAGTATACTCACATTGTTGTACAACCGTCACCACCATCCATCTCTAGAACATTTTTCATCCTCCCAAACTGAAACTTTATACCCGTTAAACACTAACTCCCTATCCCTCCTCCTCCCGGTCCCTGGCAGCCACCATTCTGCTTTCTGTCTCTATGAATTTGCCTCTTCTAAGTGCTTCATGTAAGTGAAATTATAATACTTGTCCTCTGGTGCCTGCCTTACTTCACCTAGCATAATGTCTTCAGGGGTCTCTGTGTCAGAATTTCCTTCCTTTTTAAGGCTGAATAATAAACCATTTTATGTATGTACCACACTTGATTTATCTCTTCATCCATCATGTGGACACTTATGTTGCTTCTTCCTTTTTTTTTGTTTTTGTTTTTTTTTTTTGCGGTACGTGGGCCTCTCACTGTTGTGGCCTCTCCCGTTGCGGAGCACAGGCTCCGGACGCGCAGGCTCAGCGGCCATGGCTCACGGGCCCAGCCGCTCCGCGGCACGTGGGATCTTCCCGGACCGGGGCACGAACCCGCGTCCCCTGCATCGGCAGGTGGACTCTCAACCACTGCGCCACCAGGGAAGCCCCCTGCTTCTTCCTTTTGTCTATTATGAATAGTGCTGCAGTGAACATAGGTGAACAAATACCTGATCGAGTCCTGCTTTCAATCCTTTTGGGTATATATCTAGTAGTGAAATCCCCGGATCATATGGTAATTCTATGCTTACTTTTTTAGGAACAGCCAAACTCCTTTCTAGCCGTACCGTTTTTATTCCCACCAGTCATGCATGAGGGTTTGAGTTCCTCCGCATCCTACCAAAACCTATTATTTTTTGTTTTTATGATAATAGCCATCTGAATGGTACGAAGTGTTCAGATGTGTTTCTTATTTCTATTTGGAGTTTTCCAACTGAAAGAAGCAAGACCACATGGCTGAAGTCGAGAGTCCTGATTAAGAAGCTTTATAATGGGAGAAAGAAGCTGGTGTGTAAAAACCAGTCCTCGAGTCCATCAGACCTGGTGAAAATCCCCAGTTCGGGAGCTTCCTAGCTGTGCGCCCTGATGCTCTTGGGGGCCTCAGTTTCCTCGTATGTAAAATGTGCATAATAATATCCATCTCAAGAAATGTTGGTAAAATTTAAAAATAGCGATGGATAACGCTTTGTATCCAGTAGGCAATGCCAGCTGCTTTAACAGATAAACCCCAATCCCATGGCTTCACACAGTAGATGTATATTTCTCACTCAACTGAAGGCCCCCAAGTGTGTTCCTGATATCAGGCAGCCTTCCAGAAGGTCCTCTGGGAGCCCAGGCTTCTTCTAGCTTCTAATGTGTCCTCTGAGAGGCCAGGATGGGGAAAAACATGAAGGCTCAGACACAGGAGGGCTTTGGGGGCCAGGCCTGGAAGTGGCACACAGTATTTCCCCTCACAATCCCACTGGCGAGAATTTAGTCACATACTCACACCTACCGAAAGTGAGATGGGGAAACATCACGTACCATGTGTCCAGGGAGAAGAGGAAATGAGTGTGCTGATCGGCTACCCGTATCTGCCACATTATTAAATGATTAATGATCATCATAGGTCTCTTTTGCGTATGCTGGAAAAGCAATTAGCATCCCAAGCCCTGGCATGTCTGTTTAGAGGCTAACTGACTGTATCCATGGAGATCAGCACTTCATTATAAAGGCGTCAGCTCCCTTATAACTAAAAGGGTCTGCACCTCGAATGGTCTTGCCCAGGTGAGCCGCTGGCCTGACGGTCCTGTCTGGCACTTCCAGGTGGGGACTGCACTGGACAGGTATAGATTCTCTGTGCTCATTCCGCTCTTTAGTCTGGGAGGAGTCTCTGTCCTCCAGTCAGCCTGCGGGTTTGGCTGCAGGAACCATTGTTCCGCAAGACTGATGGTAGTTTGGATAAAGGACGTGAAGAATTAAGGGCCTTTGGGCAAAGCCCAGTCAGCTGCTGAGACAGCAGAGATGCCATCTGAAGAGAAAAGGTGAAGGAGGAAGTGCAATTTGAGCTAATAAATCTGGGAGAATTATCCAGCTACTAATGAACCCAGGAGATTTGTAGTCACTGCCTAATAAAGAAAAGAAAATCACCCTAATCTATTGTCAGCGAGCACAGATGAGCCCAGTGCCAAAGGAGGGAGCTGCTGCCTTGGCAGGGAGAAGTGTGGAGATTCAGGGGCAGGGCCAGAATCATGAAATGTCAAGGAAAGGTAGTAAGTGGGCACCGGAAGCAGGGAGCTGTATGGTCGGTGGGCCACCTGGGCTGCCACCGACATTGCAGGCAGCATGGCTCGCTGGATGTGGTGACCACCGTTTCATTTTCCTGCCACAGGTAAGGCTAGAGCGCCACGCTCGTGATGCCACCACCAGCATGCTGGAGGGTAGTGCTGTTTGTATAGAGGCACCAGCATCTCAGAGTTTTTTTCCTTTGGGGAATCTAGAGAGAAGGGGCCAAGTGCCGGCTGGGTGTCAGAAGGCATGGGGCAGGGTGACACCAGCACCTGTAGGGTTACACCTGCATGGGACAAGGTTACACCAGCACCTGTAGGGTTACACCTGCATGGAGAAGGGTTACACCAGCACCTGAAAGCTTACACGTGCATGGAGAAGGGTTACACCAGCACCTGTAGGGTTACACCTGCATGGAGAAGGGTTACACCAGCACCTGAAAGCTTACACGTGCATGGAGAAGGGTTACACCAGCACCTGTAGGGTTACACCTGCATGGAGAAGGGTTACACCAGCACCTGAAAGCTTACACGTGCATGGAGAAGGGTTACACCAGCACCTGTAGGGTTACACCTGCATGGAGAAGGGTTACACCAGCACCTGAAAGCTTACACGTGCATGGAGAAGGGTTACACCAGCACCTGTAGGGTTACACCTGCATGGAGAAGGGTTACACCAGCACCTGAAAGCTTACACGTGCATGGAGAAGGGTTACACCGGCACCTGTAGGGTTACACCTGCATGGGACAAGGTTACACCAGCACCTGTAGGGTTACACCTGCATGGAGAAGGGTTACACCAGCACCTGAAAGCTTACACCTGTATGGAGAAGGGTTACACCGGCACCTGTAGGGTTACACCTGCATGCGACAAGGTTACACCAGCACCTGTAGGGTTACATTTGCATGAGGAAGGGTTACATCAGCAGGAGGCCTCATCATACAGAGGATGGGCAGTGAAGCAGCTGTGGCTTCTAGTTATGGCCCTTCTACTAAATAGCTGGGTGACATAGTAACAGTGATAGTTGATATTTATTGACTGCCTTCTACATGCAAGGCTCTGCAATAAGTGCTTCTCAGTTATTTTCTCGTTTAAACCTCACACAACAACTCGAGCAGAGCACTATTTTATCCACATTTTAGAGATGAGAAACCTGAGGCTCATCAAGGTTTGATACTCTGTACAAGGTAGTAGAGCCAGATCACAAACCCAGGCCGTTAGCTCTCAGCCACCTCACTCTACTGCGTTTATCTAGGCGTGCCATTTCTCCTTGCTGGGCTTCAGCTGCTTCATCTGAAAATGATGATGTTGTATTGGGTGATCTCTGAGGATCTTTCCAGCCCTGGACTTATTTCATCCTACACATGGTTGAGGGCATCACAATTCATAGCACCCTGTGGTTGGGAATGTTTCCTGGAGAGCGGGGAGGATGATCCATTGGATCGAGGGCCCATGGGGCCCTGGAAGCAGTAGAAACTAACAGCTCCGTGGATGCCCAAGGAGTAGCCAGGTCCTGCTGAGTCTTGCGGAAATAACCCCTCCGTGCCCTAGTCTCTATCTTGTTTGGGCAGAATGGATATCTGCAGCCGATTTTTCTCCTCTGGGTCCATGTTATTGTCAAGCAGACTGAGCCTGTGTTTATTTTTCTAGAGGTTGATCAGAGAGATTAGCCATAAGTAACTGAAGTTGCTAAAATTATTACAGAAAGGGGAGCCGGGGCGGACAGGGAGGGAAGAAACAAATGATTCCAGAGGACGTGAATGCTCACCGTCCTGCTCTCCTGATCCCCTGACGGACCAACCCTACTCATCTTTTAGGTCTTCCTTAAATGTCGCTTCCTAAAGAACTTTCCCCTGACACCCGCTGTGTTGAGTCTGCTGTTAAACGCTCTCACAGCGCCTTGTCTTCCGTATTTTGTAGCATCCATCTCGTGGGAATTCCTCCTTCTATATCTGACCTCTCCACCAGACTTTGAACTTCGTAAAGGCAAGACCATCACTTGTCCATCACTGTACGCCAGTCACCTACTGGCACACAGTAGGTGCTCAATCGATATTTATTGAGTCAATGAGTGGAGAAGTTCATGACATGATAGAGTTCTTGGACTAGGAGGGGTGGCCGGGTGAGATGGCTCATCTCCTTCATCCAGTAGGAATTAGCTCATCCCAACTAAGCCCATGAGCACAAAGTTCCACAGCTTAGGCAGGAGGAGCTGGGCCTGGCCCCCCCTTTCCCGAGGATGCCTTGGCATTTTCATAGCCCACATGGTAACTACTCGGTCTGGAATGCCCTTCCTCCATTCTGGGCTGGACAGATTTGAAGTTAAGTATGTGCAAGACTGGGAAGGGCGGTTTCATTCAGGATCTAAGATACAGGGTTTCAGGGGGTTCTGATGAGTGAGAGAGGTGTCGAAACCTGAGGCCCAGGGTTGGCACCAAGACTGACCATACTTTCTTTACTGGCCACACCATGCCTGGGTCAGCCTGGGTCAAGTGACCTCTTCAAGCCAACACCTGGCACCAGACTCACGGAGCCAGAACCCAAGGGTCTTTGAAACAAGACCTCTACTTCAGGTTTTCGAGGTCATTATGAAATTATCTAGTCCTCTCCGCTGTCCCCATGACTTGACACATGAGGTTTGGTGAGCCTCATGGCTGTGTTGACACAGAGGATGGAAACATGGCTTAAAGGAGGCAGCCGGGGACTCAGATCAGAGAGGACTTGAGTTTGAATCTGGGCCCTGCCATACGTGAGATGCACACATGGCACGTTAACCTACTGGAGTCTCAGTTTTCCCTTTTGTAAAATGGGGATGGTAATTTCTATAACATCCCTTTGTGAGGAACATGGAAGGTTTCTAATCCTCAGTGGGCTGCTGGTAAACATTACTCCCTTTTCTTCCCTCTTTCCCACTTCCCTGTTGAGTATGTTCATGCTTAGACCTTGGTGTCCTGGTTTACTGCCTCTAGCTTTCCAAAACGCCAAAGTTGTTATCAGAAACATTTCATAATTGGTCTCTCGCCTACTTGTAGTTAGAACTACAGTTCCCACGGTATGTGAGCGTCTTTCATATCTTGCGGTCTTTTACTGAAAGCATACCCCCCCCCCCCACACACACACACACACACATACAGCTAGCCAACAGCTACAATCCATCAGTCGGACAACTTTCCAGTGCCAGAGCAATTTGTTCTAAAGTGTAGTTTATTGTAAAATTATTAGACTATCTACATATTTCACCTTTATTGTGCCTTTTAAGAGAACCACTCTGCATAATACAGTACACTTTGGTGAATGAATATGTTTTTAGTGCAACTAGGAAAAGAGTAATGGAGTGAAAGCTCCCCATGTTTCTGTCTGAGCTTCCCAGGTACCCCTGCAACCAAATGCAAACCCGGAGAGGTGGCATATCTGGCAGTGACAGAGGTCTCCTGGGCGTACATGGGTACAACAGCATCTTAAGGAGAAGTTATTACTCCAGAATTGTGCTCTCTGGCTGCCAACCCTCCTGTGTCTGTTGTCTGAACTAGGCTGTTGGTAGAAGGGGATGTATTCAGGGGAAATGGCAGGGAGAATTGGAAAAAGATTCAGGAAGCATTGACTGAAACTTATTTTCTGAATTTGCATTTGGGGAAACTGGCTGACAGTTGGGAGTCCCTTGGCCCAAGTTATGGGATTAAAAATGATTAGCGGGCTTCCCTGGTGGCGCAGTGGTTGAGAGTCCGCCTGCCGATGCAGGAGACGCGGCTTTGTGCCCCGGTCCAGGAAGATCCCACATGCCGCGGAGCGGCTGGGCCCGTGAACCATGGCCACTGAGCCTGCGCGTCCGGAGCCTGTGCTCCACAACGGGAGAGGCCACAACAGTGAGAGGCCCGCGTACCGCAAAAAAAAAAAAAAACATTAGCTAGTCATGATTAAGCGACTTACCTATAGAAAATGCTTAAAGTCAACTCCTCTTATTCAGCAAACGTTTATCACGAGTCTACTGTGTGCTGGGAATGCAAGCAGCAGTAGGATGTGGCTTGAAGAGCTCTATAAAGGCAAGGTGTGGAAGCCCAGAGGAGGGAGTCTTTAGTGCTTTTTTGGGAACTGGGAGAGAGGTTTGCAGATATGGCTTCCTTTGAATGGTTTATTGAGGGAAGGTTAGAAAGGATCGTGGGAGGGTGACATGTGGACAGAGGTAAGCATTGTAGGCCTGAGAAAGAAAGAGCACGGTGCCTGCCATGGCTGGAGCAGGGGCGTGTAATGGAGAGAGGGAAGCCAGGGCCGGCAGAGGAAGGGTCCCGTCAGATGACATTCCGTCCGCTCTGCAAAGTTGCTGGACTTTTCAGCATTAGAAGCTGGCATTGGCAGGTCCAAGGGCTATTCTTGGCTGTCCCACGAACTGACCACATGTGACCTTGGACAAGACCTTTCTGCCCTGGGGATAAACTAAAGGATCTCCAAAGACCTTTCAACTCTTAAATTCTGTCAACTTTATGGCTGGGATGAATCTGTAGTAAATGACTGGATGGATTCTCCTGGCACATGAAGCAGGGGGCTTTCCTCTTCATGGGTTCTAGTGTCCCTGTCTGGTTGGCTTGCCCCTCCAGTGCCCTCTGCTGTCCTAGTCCCCTCCACCCCACCCCAGTGGGCAGCACCCCTGGCTCGTGAGTGTCTGGTCCTCTCACACCCTCTTGCCCAGAAGGAGCTGTCCTGTGTCCCGCATCCAGGCCACCTCCTCGGAGCCCTGATGGACGACGGGCCTCCTCAAACTGAAAATCCAGTTCGTGCCAATATGTGAATGGCTGATGACAGCATTGAATTTGGAGGGATCTTTGAGAGCATCTAACTGAATCTCGTCATTTTACAGTTGAGGGAAAACAACTGAAGCGGCAAAGTGACTTACTCAGCTCTCACAGTGGTCAGGAGTGGCGGGGAGAGGTCTCCTCTCCAAATTTCATGCATTCACTGGTCAACATCAATTGAGCACTTACTGGGCTGCATGTCAGGGGCAACAGAGAAGTCCGTTCTCTGAGGAGGTCAGACTAGGAGGGCAGACAAACCCAAACAGATGATTGTAAATCAGTGGGTTAAAATGATGAAGATATGCACAGAGTATTACCTGTGAGCCTGGCCAGCTCATATAAAGCTTGCTGGACGAGGCCACACCAGTGGCCTTAAAGAATTAATAGTTAGCGAGGTTGGGTGGGGGGAAGGGGTATATTCTAAACACACAGCTTAATGCCTTAGACCTTTGCTTTTTAACCAAAGCCTTTACCAAGGAAGTGGATCCTATGGGAGACTGTAGATTTAGTGAAGAAGGTATTTTGAGGCAGGGAGAAACCTTCAGAGCCTTCACATCACTCCACACAGGCAGCCAATTGCCAACTTCCCTGTCCTGTGTAAGGCAGGTGAAGAAGGAAGATGGGAGTCACAAGTGAACCTAAGTTGACACCTTTCTTGTGGTGGTAGCTGGTCGTAAATGCCAGAGTCACTCCAGGCTCACTTGGATAGCTGTCAACCATTCTCCCCTTCAAGGTGATGGGCACCACTGGCCTAAAGAGAGCCTCCCAGCCAGGGCTTGGATTGGGGAACAGGAGCCTGGCACCTGGGCCTCACAGTGAGACCTGGCTATTTAAGGTGAGGCAGGAGTTTCCAAATACACTTGATTCCTAACGGCGTGCGGCAAGGGGTATGAGAGCAGAATGAATATTGCCAGGAAAATCAGTAGAAGCTGAAGGAGTGTTCAGTAGGGGGTGTGGAAACCCTGGTGGAGGTGAAGAAACCCTGGCGTTGGAGGAACCAATTATCTGTCAGCCCCTTTACTCGTGTTTGACAAACAGTGTGACAGTGAACACAGGTCCCACGGGACTCCCAGAACCATGTTTGGAGATATTTGCGTATCATCCATTTAATAGAATTGAAGCTCATTCCTTGCATCTGCCCCGACACACACTTTCTCTCTCTCTCTCTCCCTCTCTCTCTCTCTCTCTCTCTCTCTCTCTCTCTCTCTCTCTCTTCTCGCTCTCCCACATCCATGCCTGTGTGTGTGTTGCTGACGGGCTGCACCAGACTGCACCTGTGAGATAAATCAAATTGAAATAAGAACTAGACTCTGGGGACTACGC
The DNA here is from genome assembly GCF_949774975.1 of Lagenorhynchus albirostris. Lineage (NCBI taxonomy): Eukaryota > Metazoa > Chordata > Mammalia > Artiodactyla > Delphinidae > Lagenorhynchus > Lagenorhynchus albirostris. Next base: position 96,624,374 of record NC_083103.1, read on the forward strand.
TGACTCAGTATTTCTAGAAACATAATGGAAACGTCCCCCTCTGACTGCTCGCGCCTTCTGCCTAATAGAGCTTTGGGAGAGGGGAGACCTGCCTTGACCTCTGTCATGGATAGTCCCATTAATTCAGTGAGAGATGCCCCAGCCTTGCCTCTGTCCAGTGATCCAGTAATTCCCAATAATCCACAATCAAGAGTCTGATCATAAAAATCTACCCATTTCCACAACCTGGTACTGTAATCATCACCCCCCCCGCCGAGTTCCAGCGATGTGCCACACACCATACTAGGAGATTTATGTTCAAGATATTAAATCCTCAAAATATCCACCGAGCAGGGAACTAAGGCCCAGAGAAATCGGAAAGCTTCATCCGAGGTCATGCAATCAACAAGTGGTCCAGCGGAGAATTTGCCCTTCACCTCCCTACCCACATCTTGTCCTTAACAAAATGATCTTTATTGCTTTCCTGTGCTGTTTGAGTTATCTATGACTGTGAAACTGACTACTACAAAGCTAGCAGCTTAAACCTCACCAGCAACTGGCTCACAGCACTGTAGGTCAGATGTCTGCACCGTACGGCTGGGCTCTCTGCTCAGGCTGAAATGTAGGTGTCAGCCGGCCACGTTCTCATCAGGAGCTCAGGGACCTCATCCGGGCTCATTCCTGTTGTTGGCAGAATTCATATCCCTGTGGTTGGTTGCGGGACTGGAATCTCTGTTTTCTTCCGAGCTCTTGCCTAGGGACCACTCTCAGCGTCCAGAGGTCACCCTCCGGTCCTTGCCCATGACCCCTCCATCCCCTCTATCTCATCCCTTTCTTGGCCATGACGCCCTCTGTGATGTCTCCATTTCATCAACAGAGAATCTCCCTCTCGTCCAGGCCTCCTCATACTTTGAATCTCTTTGACTTCTTCTTCTGCAAGCAGCCAGAGAAAACTGTTTTTACAGGGCTAGTGTGCCTGGATAATTTCTCTCTTTTAAAGTCAGCTGTGCTATGCAGCATAACCTAATCACAGAAGTCAAATTCATCACAGTCACATTCCTAGGGATTGTGTGTGGGGGGTGGGGGGCATGGAATCCTGGCAGGAGTCATCTTAGAATCCTGCCTACTCCATGCACTAATCATGTGAATTAGTTTATTTCATTTTCCCCCTCCCCCTGCCCCCAGTCACCTGGTGAATGGAGAGACAAGGAGAGATGTAGCCAGGGAAGCAGAAGGAAGGCCCTGGAGTCTCTTAGGGCAGGAAATGGTACATCCCCTGACAGTATAGATGGTAGACCCAGGTTCCCTCTGCTGGCCCACTGTGGGGCTCAGGCGGGGCATGCCCCTCGACGCCTTTGGTGCTCTGCAAAGGGGAAACTGAGCCCCCTTGGGATGCTGCGGCTACCTCAGGGGATCCTGGCACTGAGGAATTTGGGCCCTGCTGAGAAGAGTGTTTGGGATGTAGGGAATGTTTGGAAAGCATAAAGAAACTGAGCAGAAAAGACATGATGGCAAATTGTATTATTATTATTACATTATAAGTGTTGATCGTATTACAAGCACCATTAGGAATAGCAAATGCTCTTGTTATTATTAAGCGATCCAGCTCCTCTCTCCCCAGCATCAGGCTTCCCTCAGAGTCAAAGGCACCAACCTCTCAATTAATCACCATCTGAGGCTCCCCCAGCCCTGTGTTTGTGGTGCTGACAGCTCCCGTTCATAGCCCAGCGGGAAGCATGACACCTGCCCATCCAGCTGAAGCCTCCAGCCATCACCCACATGGTGGACGCCTCTCCTGTGAGTTTCAAAGCTGGATTTTTATCTTGGCCCAGAGTTAAGATCTTTCTAAAACCACTTTTTTTTTTTTTTTTTTGCGGTACGCGGGCCTCTCACTGTTGTGGCCTCTCCCGCTGCGGAGCACAGGCTCTGGACGCGCAGGCTTAGCGGCCATGGCTCACGGGCCCAGCCACTCCGCGGCATGTGGGATCTTCCCGGACCGGGGCACAAACCCGTGTCCCCTGCATCGGCAGGCGGACTCTCAACCACTGCGCCACCAGGGAAACCCTAAAACTACTTTTAATGATACCTCTCTTTTGCTTAAAACCCTGCAATAGCTCCCCATCACCCCCAGGATAAAGTCCAAAGCAGCCCCTTTTGAACAGACCTCTGGGCTCTACCTGCACCCTTCCCCGTAGCCCAGCACTCCAGCCAGACCGGGTGGCTTGCAGGGCCCCGCACGGAGCCCCTGCCTCGGTCACTCCTCGGGGCTCCGTGCATCCTGGCCTTTCTCTGTCTTAGAAGCTGCTCCACCTCCTAACCTGCTGACTCCCGCTCACCTTTCAGGCCTCAGCTTGCAGTGAGCTCGCAGCTTGGGAAATAGACAGGCATTCTGAGAGAAGGGCCACCCCTCTCTGTTCCCCTGGCACTTGTGCTCACCACTGTTTGGGACTTGCCTCCCCTTGCCACTAAGGAGATGTACCTTGACAGAGATAGGGTTTTTGGTTTGTTTTTGTTTTTTTGTAGAATGAGGCAAAAATGGCCAAGATCTGAAAAATCTCCTGTTACTTACATTTCCCTCCTGCTGTGGGAACCCGTCTGAGTGCCCGGTGGCTCAGGTCCCGGTCCTGCCTTAGTCACATACTTCCTGAGTGATCTCGAGCGTGTCGTAGGCAGCGAGACGCCCAGCCCCTGTAGGAGCCCCTCACTGGTCCTGCTGCAGAATGGGGAGGAGGCCGAGGCTGCTGACTGACAGTGTCACTCATCTTCCTCTACAACTCCTAGCACCCCTGCTGAGATGGGGAGGGGTGCCTTGCGTCTCTACAAGCCTGAGGCTAATGAGTTGGGACCTGGAAAGAGAGAGGTTTAATACCTGACGTGTAGACAGAAGGCCTGATCAGTGGATCCTGAGTGCGGGGGGCCTCAGAGGTGAGGAATCAATGCCTGACAGAGGAAGCAGGCCTTCGGAAAAGCAGTGACGCCCCCAGCCCAAGGGGAGAGCACAAAGCCTCCACCATTGCTCATGTCAGTTTGATCTACTGAGGTTTTGGCTTTATAGTTAGTAACCACTTATTTAGTCCCAGCGGCGCAAAAGTCTTCTAAAGACAAAATGAAGTCAGAGCTGCTGGGGGAGAGGTGGCAGGGTTCTCCCCCCTGGCCTCTGTCTTCCTTCTTCCTGGGAGCAAATGACAGAAGCCTTGGTAAAGGTGGTCCCACCCTGATGGGCGTTTGCTGGTGAACATGAATTCATTTAATGAATGTATGAGCACTTGCTAAGCACAGATGCAGAGTAAGGTACAGGCAACAGAGTGTTGAACTAGAGAATACGGTCTGCTTTTGAAGTCCTATTTGTGGACTCATGTTGGGAAAGAAAAGCAGAGGAGGGACAGGGTTCCTGGGAGGGAGGGCTGTACATGCTCAGATCATGGAGATAAATGAATAGGAGACACGCAGGGAGAAGAAGCCAGGAAAGCTGGGAGCCGGAAGTTCTAGGGCCAGATCTCCCATTAATTAGAATTCAATGACAGGTATGAATCAGCCTCCCAGCTGCTCCTTTCTTCAAAGACCTATTACACAAAAAGCAATCACCTAGTCTGCTGAGAGCACAGGCTTTGATGCAGATAAATAGACAGGTCCCTGGAGGGAGGGAGAGGATGTGAGCGTACCCAGGAGACTCTGGACTCCTGGTGGCTTTGGGGCTTTCCTGAGAAAGGCTACGAGGCCACTTATAAGACAAGGGTCTGGGTCCTGGCCTCCACCATACCTTGGGTACCAAGGGAAAATGAATACGAAAGAGCCTTGAAAGTAGAGAGGACCAGGCTGCCCATGCGGTAAGATGAGGAAGAGCCTGACAGGTGTTCCCTTCCTCAATTCATTCAGTCACCAGCCCTGACTTCTTTCCATAAGCTCTGCACCAGGGTAGCTGCTGGTAATGTAAGTACAGTTGCCTTCAATAGCACCCAGTCCTTGGGAAGTTGCTTTGAACAAACTCATGATAAAAATCTTTAAGTGATGCTAGGTATACCTGTGAGGACAGCGGCCAGTTCTTGGATGATGGAGGAGGTCAAGGTGAAGAAGGAGCAGAGGGGTAGACAGGAATCATACCGTGAAAAGACAGATATGTCCAGGACTTTGGTTTTGTCCTGTGTGCAGTCAGCGGCATTGGGAGGTGGAGAGGGGTGCGTGATCAAATGGATAGTTGAGAAAGAGCTCTCCAGCTATAGCATGAAGGAGGAACCTGGAGAAAGGCAAGACTGGAGGAGGGGAAACCAAAATCGTTTGTAGTCCAAGAATAAGCTGGTGAAGATATGAATTGAGGTAGAGGCGACAGGGATGGAGAGCAGGGGACAAATTCAAGAGATGTTAAGGAGGTGAAATGTTTCCAGTGACAATGACTGACTGCATGCGTGCATACACGGATGAGATGAGGTGTGTGCGAATGGGAGAAGTGGAGGGTGAATTCCAGATCCTAGCCTGAATGATGGGTGAATAGTGGTCACATTCACAGGTAGGGAGGGGATCAGATTGGGGTGGAACAATAAGAAGTTCAAGTTTAGGAGTGATGTAGTCTTGAGGATGTCTTCCATCGTTCCAGCTTCTTAATAATGGCTTAAGAAATTGGAATCTTTTGGTGTTCTCAGTGCTCCTGGGGTGAGAAAGTTAAAAAGTTATCAATCATGGGCTTCCCTGGTGGCACAGTGGTTGAGAGTCCACCCGCCGATGCAGGGGACACGGGTTCGTGCCCCAGTCCGGGAAGATCCCACATGCCGCAGAGCGGCTGGGCCCGTGAGCCATGGCCACTGAGCCTGCGCGTCCGGAGCCTGTGCTCCGCAACGGGAGAGGCCACAACAGTGAGAGGCCCGTGTACCGCAAAAAAAAAGAAGTCACTGCTCTTAAAGCCGAGCTGTGTGTATTCTGAAATGAATTTAACCCTATTTTGCCAGCTCTTTTACTGCACAATCAGCAGGAACTCAGTGTCCTCTGCCCCTTGGTGCCCCACTCACGGTGGGGAGTAAGTGATCCAAGCACATAGAGCACTGGGTCTGGGTCTGGTTACAGCTGTGTGGCCATGAGGAAGCCACTTCACTGCTCCGGGTCTCTGCTCCTTCAGCTATAAATTGGCGCTAATAGCTCCCATGCCATAGGGCTGCTGTAAGGATGGCTTGACATCATGCATGTGAAGTGCTTAGTTCTGCCAGGCACACAGTTGGTGGTCAATAAATGGTCTCAGTTATTATGATTATAATTACTGCTTTGTTAGAGTTATGTATAGTTGGAAGATCTGCAGCTTGAACTCAAGGCTTCTGTCTCGACACAAATAGCTACACCAAGCAATTTAGCACCTTGTGGTGACTTGCTTAGCAAAACTTTTCTCACTTGACAAGTAGCTAAGGATAGCTTCTTGCAGAGCGAGGGGGGAGAGGAGAAGGCAAGAGAAGCCCCCAGGCCAGATAGTTCCCTTTGTCAGGACCCAGCTAGAGTGTGGAGACCAGGAGAAGGAAGGAGAAGAGGCAGCATGGAGGATGGACTGCACTATGTGTGAATTAGCCCTGCAAGGTGGATGTTCTTATCTGCATTTGACAGGTGAGCAGATCGAAATTCAGAGTTTACCGGCCTGCCCAAGATCACCCAACCAATATGTGACGAGACAGAATTTGAACCCACGACTGTCTTATTTCGAAATCTCTTTCTACCATATCCTGCTGTCTCCTGATGAGATCGCCACCTGGCACAACTCCAGGGGGCGCCATTCACATGACCATCGATGTGAATGGCAGCTGGGAGTTGTGCCATGTAGTGGCCACGTCTCCCGAGATCAGAGGGGCGGTTCGCTTAATGGGCGACTGCAAGGGAGAAATGATGCAGGCCTGACCTGGTGGGATTGGAAAGGAAGGGACAGATTCAGGAGACATTTAGGAGACAGATTGGAAAGGATTGACCGGTTAAAGGAAGCAGGGGTTGAGGCTGCCTTTGAAGTGTCTAGCTTAAGTGGCCCAGGCAATAGTCATGCCCTAGGTGGGTTAGAAATAGGGAAAAGAAATAAGGGAGAAGGGGCTGCTGGGCGGAGAGAATACAATGCCTTTCCCCCACTTCCCCATTTCACCTGGACCCAGGCCTAGGCAGCAAAGGGTTAGGAGATGGACTTGACCCCAGGACATGGTCTGGACCTGTGCTTTGGTTTCCTGCTTTTCTCCTTCAAGTCAAGCACAGGAGCCGAGTCTGGATCAAAGTCGGCTGACCTTGCACCCTCCCCCCTCCCCCTCCCCCCTCACAGCCTGCCCTTGCTCCTGGCCTGGTGGATGAGCAGGCTGTAGGGCCGTGGAGTGGTCCCTGCAACGGACCGGTGAGTGGACGCCGGTGGGCAAAGCAGGACATTGGAAATGTCACAGCTGCTGGAGAAAGTGAGGGTCACTCAGCTGAGACGCAGCACCCACGTGGCTCTCAAGCCTTTATGCGCGCCGCGTTCCTTCCAGGCCCGTTCTGAACACCCTTCATTCCAGATAACACTCCCCTGTGTTCACTTGTGGCCACGACATGACCTTTAATTGCAGTTACTCAGTCCCTTGAAGATCACTGTATACAGAAGGACACACACACACACACACAAACATGCTCACACATACACAAATGTGTGCACATGTAAAACTTTTTAAATGAGGAAGCCCAGTGACAAGAAAACGAGCTGTCGGGGATTTGCTCTTCAAAACCTAATAATGTAACTTCCGGAAGGCAGTCAAGGGGTGGTACCAGTTCTGCGCATGTTCTTATACCTTCTATAGGGGTGAGACCATGGGCGGAGTCAGGCATAGGGAGGACCCCAGGGCATTGAAACGTCTTCCATCAACAGCCTTGACCAATATTTACCAAACAACTTCTAGGCATCGGGCACTATGCTGGGTGCAGTGTGGGGTTCGAAAATGGGGCAGGCGCATCCCTGCTCTCAGGAAAACACAGGCCTTGGGCGCAAGAGGACACGGGCATGAAATGTGTTGGTGCCACAAGCACCGTCACAAAGGCAAGCGCCCTTGGGGTAATTGAAGACTCGATTTTGGTCTCTGTGCTACCACTCGGCCTTACCAGGCGGCCTTTGGCTCTGTTCCTCACCCTGGTTCCCCTGGTCTCTCGGTGATGATGGAATCCACTGCCATTGGGAGTGGGGACCTTGAGATTTTCCTTCCCGGGACATTTATAAGAAGAGAATCAAGGTCCCCGTGAGAACCTGATCCACCCCAGGGCTCCTAACACTGTCATTTCGGTTAAGGTCACAGCCAGCCGGGCAGCGTGGCTGGGGGAGCACAGGGTACCTGAGTGAGGCTTGGCCAGAGCTCATGGTGGACGACAGGAGCCAGAGGGCCTTTACTCCCCTCCCATCCTGAAACTGGTTAATTTTATGTAATATCCCTCTCAGCTTAGTGCCTCCACCACTTAGTTTGGGAGTCATGATACATGTTTCCCTGGATATGCTTAGAGTAACATTTCCCACCGGACATTCTGTAGAAGGCTCCTGCGAGACATTCATGGATTTGGGGCGGAAAAGTGTTCCATGGTCAATATGTTTGGAAAGTTCTGGGTTAAGCAAAATTAAGCTGCTTTACTGTAGGACTTCTTTAACCCTTTAATGTGCTAGCGTGCATTGTGAATCTTGAAAAGGTGACTAGAACACGCAGTGTTTGCTCACCTCATTTGAACATGGGACCTTGTTTTCACGAAACGCCTGTTAACGCCTCCTGGAAAAGCTAGTGTCCTGAGGAACACACTCTGAGAAATACTAGAGCTTAGAAGATTTTCTTTGCGTACAGACTGGCGGTGGTCAGCTGTTTCCCATATTTGCTTAGATACCAGTCTTCAATAGCAGCAGGAGAGTGTAAGTTTAGACATAAGGAAGCATTTCCTAACTGGGGATGCTTAAAGAATAGAGCCTGGAGTGTTCTGGGAAATTACAGTAAGAGAACACGCCACCCCTTTCTTGCCCTTTTACAAGCTCTCCCATGGGTCATTATAAATGCATTGGATTATCAAGGAAGCTCCTGGATCTTTTTATCTTAAGGGGCCTTTGAAAATAGGATATAATTGGGGGATGAGAAGGTAGGAATTAAAAGGCAGGAAGACAGGCTGGCTGACTTCTGGAGGGGCTGTCGCTAAGTGTCTGTAATTCATTCATTCATTCTTACTCTGCCGGTGACGTGCATTTCAAGGAAACACCTTCCGAACTCAGGTTTCCAAGACAAGTGGAACTAAAGAAGCAGGGAGCCAGAAGCTGCCCGCGATCTCACGGTAGCCTTTCGGTAACTGTCGCGTGTTGAACACTTCTTCTGGGCCAGATGTGATACGCCTTGTGCGTGCATCTTACTTGTTCCTTGAACAATCTCTGAGGTTGCTGTCATTGCGCCCACTTTACTAAATGAGGATCTGAAGCCCAGATCCTGAAGGCCATACTTGCTGAAGTTCATACATTTCAGTATAGTGTGGGACCTGGATTGGAACACCGAAGCCCTTACCGCGTATCCCCTCTACTGCCACTGTGCGTCTGTAGACATCACAGTGTCGGGGATTCTTGAAATGGGCCTCCTTCCACCAGGCTGTGCGTGTGAGGATAGGGCGGGGCGTGATGAGCTGCCCACATTGACAAGGAAGCCGAGGGAGAGGGGACGTCTCCCTCCACATCAACCACAACTGGGGAGGCCCCTCGGTTGCCTGACAGCAGCCTGGCTCTGCACCCTGCCACCTCCCCCTTGCCAGGTGCATCTCTTCTCATTAGCCATCTGTCCCCTCGTGTCTGCTGATAGCCCGTGGTGCATGGGTAGCTGCCCTGTTGGGGAGACAGGAGATAATATCAGCTTATGAATCAATACGTTCTCTGGCCCGTCCGTGTTCCCCTGGCGGGAGTGTGGCAGGATCCAAAATACACTTAATCCTCATCCCACTCTATGCTGTCAGGGGTTGGTGGCGCCAAAGGAATCTTTGTAACTTCAGTCTGCAAGCTGCAGCTAATAAGGGTGGATTCTGGGCAGAGCTCAGGCCTGCGGCCCAAGGGCTTGGCCGTGGCTGTGGACGTGAGGGAGGATGCCGGGGACGTGCCAGACGCCTAGAGCAGCTGAGTCTTAAGACAAGGAGGCCTCCTGAAGGAAAGTCATGTTTCTGTTCAGCCACAAAGTAAGCCCAAGGCCCCTGCCATCGGTCCTGTCAGGCTAGTGGCTGATGGCTTAGTCCCGGGGTCTAACGACCACGTGCCCACCAGGCGCAGAGCTGTGTGTGAGGCACGTGGAATGAACGTGTGATGAATATGAATTCAACGCACGAGGATGGCCTGACCCGCATTTGAAGGCATTATTCCGGGAGCGGGAATTGGCGAGCCGAATTGCCTGGTTTCCCTGTATAGGGCCCAGGTGGGTCTTGGGAGTCCAGGGCTCTGAGCTCAGCCCTGCCTGAGGAGGGGGATTCTTCTCCCTGTGACACTATCTGGCCTCAGTGAGACTCACGCCTGCAGGTTTTAGCTGAGTGAGCACGTGGCCCCGGCCAGGTGATCGGGTGAGGGCCACACCTCCTGGGAGAATTCCTTTGAGCTTCTAAATGTCACTGCCCCACATGGGGTTTCTCTGACTGCCTCATCTCAAGTAGCAGCCCCACCCTCACCCCCCATAGATATCTGACAGTATATGTATTTATTTGTCTATTTACAATCTGTCTTTTCCCCGAAGCTGCAAGTTCCTGGACATCAGGAAATGTGTTTCTTGTCCACAACTTCTGTGTCTAGAACATCCTCTGTGCCTGGCACATAATAAGCACTTAAATGTGTGTTAAATGAGTAAACGATAGTAATAACTAATGAAGGCGCAACCCTACCTGCAGACCTTCTTAGCAAACTTGACCTTGTCACTCCTCTGCTGACAGTGCCCTTAGGTCCCATCACTACAGGATGAAGTGCGAGCTCCCCAGCCTGGCAGCGGGGCCGCTGTTCTCCGGCCCCTGCTGACGTCTCCAGCCTCATCTCTCACTGTCTCCCCACCCACATGCTTCCTGGTGCTGACCCAGTGACTCCCAAACACTGGTGTGCGTATAACCTTGGGCCCTGCTGTAAATGCAGACTCCTGGGCCTCGGCTCCCGAGGTGCAGATTCAGCTGGTGTTCGGTGGGGTGCAGGGATCATCACTTTTTTTACAGATACCTGGGGGAGTCTGATGGCAGGTGTTCTGCGGACACACTTTGAGGAGCGATGCTTCTGTCAAAGTACACGGCAGGCGCCCACGCACTGTCTCACCTCCATGCCTTTGTATCCATGGTGACTTCTGTCTGGAATAGCCTTTGTCCATCCACATTTTCTACCCAGAAAACGCCTAGGCATCCTTCAAGACTCAGCCCATGGGTCACACCTTCTGCAGACCCAGTCCTGCCTCCACAATCTCATTTGTGTTTTTCTTTCTCTCTCCGCCCAGAGCATCGTACACATGCCTCTCTTAGACATCTTTCTGTTTATTTCTCTCTTCTCCCTCCTGGCACCTCAACACTGTGAGCTACATGAAGAAGAACTCTCCGTTATCTCTGGACTCTGACACCTAGCAGAGCGCCTGGCAATGGTGTCCATGTGGCTAGAGCGTACTGCCCAGCCGTGCTCCTGCAGAGCCCACCCCACTCTTCCCTTCCTAACCCTGCTCTGCTCTGACTGCTGCGTCTTTCAGGAGTTTTCGCTCCAGAGGATGGACAGCCTCGTGGATGATCGCGTCAACATCCTGGGATTTTCCATTTTCAACCAGTCCCATGCTTTCTTCCAAGAGTTTGCCCAGAGCCTCAACCAGTCCTGGCAGGAGAACTGTGACCATGTGCCCTTCACGGGGCCCGCAGTAAGTGCCCACCAAGCCCCTCCCTGGTGCCCCTTTGCCGCCACGCACGCCCCCTCTGTGCACCAGACCCCCCTGGACTCCAGCTTCTCCAGGCCCAGCTCAAAAAGAGGCTGTAGAGATGCTGGGAAGTGGTCACAAGGGACACGTTTGGCGAGGTGGGGAGCCGTGAGCAGCAAGCGTAGAGGAGTCTGCAGGGAGAGAGGCCCCGACTGGTCACTTAGGATGTCTGTGGCCAGACTCCTGATGATGCTGTTGCTAAGACCCGCCTGAGTTCAGGGTCCAAGACTCTTACCATTGGAAAGGGCTTTAGCTGATCTGTTCCCTCATTTCTCAGACAGACTGAAGCCCAGGCTGGGAATGGGGGTGAGGGACGAGGATGCGGGGCTCTTGTTCAAGGGCAAACACCAAGCCTCTTGCAGGTGAAACTAGATTCTGATACTCCTGGTCCAGGGCCTTTCATCTCCCTGGACCACTGCCCCCGGTAGAACTTGTCCAGAGAGACTTCCTTTGTGCCTTCACCCGTGTGTTTCCCCCCTGCGCTTCCTTCCCCTCCATTTGTGATGGAGACAGAGGTTTCCCTGGCTGTTCTCCACTGGGTCTGATGTCCTTGCTCTGTGGGGCAGCTCAGGAAGGTCTGCTCGTGTCCATTTGCTAAATGACAGGTTCTCAGGAGATGAGAGGGCGTGGCTTTCTAGATCTGTCCTAGCCAGGTTACATTGAAGCCTCCCAAAGCCCCATAAGGCAGCTCATGTGATGCTCACATAACTTTCCGGAGGGTCAGAGCTCATGCAAAGCTCGGGGAGCTTTCATCAGGGAAGCGCATGGGAGAAGGAGGCGTGAGAACTTGAGTCGCAAGGCTCTTAAGCTTCCAGAGCACATCCCAACAGGGTGTTTTAGAGCTGAAAGAGGGAAGATTCCATAGGAAGGATTTGGCAGGGTCGAAACATCTGAAAGACGGGAGTCCTCACCCCCAGCGGCTTAAGGGACAGTGAGTATTTCCTCAAGCACAGGGTAGGGATAAGACCAGGCTCACCCCTCCTGGCAGGAGTACAGCCCTGTGCTCCTGGTCTCTACCATGGGTCTTGCAGTCATGACTCCGGTATTGTAATGAGGTGCTGACACTCTTCAAAGGCTCACAGCACAGTATCAGGAGAGAAAACAAAACCTGCCACCTCCTCTCCAACCCGAACCGTTTCACATTTGGCTTTGGCCAAGTGATATTAAGGGTCCCAGTGCCACACTGCTGATGTCCCTCTGAGGGTTTCAGCCCTTCCATTCGTGCCCACATTGACCACGAACAGGCAGATGGGAAGCCCTTGGTACCTGCCTCATAAGGACCCAACACCAAGGCCAGGCAGTGCCACTCACAGGGCTGTAGGGCCAGCTCTGGCTGTGCTCACATGTGCTGAAAAGAGCACTAGCCTTAGAGGCACAGGACCTGGATTCAAACACTGGCTTTGCTATTTTCTTGCTGTGTGATCTTAGGTAGCTATGTAACCCTTCTGGGCCTCAGATTCTTTTTTCTCTAATTGTGGGCAATTATGCTTGACCATGTTAGAGGACTGTTGTGAAGGTAAAATGGGATATGCTTCCATCCTCAATTCACAGTTATTCATTGAATGAGTTTATTTAACATCCCATCTGCCAGACACTGGGAGAAGCATGAGTAAATACATCAGGTAGCTTTTGCAACAGAAATGCTGTGTAACAACCTACCCTCAAATCTCACCAGCTTACAGCGATGAACGTTTATGCAGCTCGTGCATCTGAGGGTCAGCTAGCGATCAGCTAGTCTACGCTGGCTCAGCAGGCAGCTCTGCTGATCCGGCTGAGCTCACTCAATGCCTGGGGGTCGGCTGATCTAGGCTGGGATGGCTCTGCCCCACATGCCTCTCCTTCTCCCGACCCAGCAGGCCAGCCTGGTATGTGCTCACGGGGGTGGCAGGAGAGCAGCAAAGCAAGTGGAAATGCACAAGACCTCGTAGTCCTAGGCTCCCAGGACAGGCACACTGTGACTTCCACCTCATTTCGTTGGCCAAAGAATGCCACGTTCACAAACTCAGAGTCAGGGAGTGAAGAAACGGACAGAATGCTGAACCACTGATGCTTGAAATTATCGCACCCTGACGTCTTCCTCCTCATGGCACCCTAGTAACAGACAAGAGCGGTTGTGCATCCCTTTTTGACAAATGAAGAAACTGAGGAGAAATGAGGAGAGCCGGGGCCTGCCGAGGGCCTCCAGAGGATGGTGCTACAGGGAAGCCTGGACTAGAGCTTACAGAGCCTTCCAGCCATGGTCTCTGTGGTCTCTGAAGGGAAGGTGATACAGCAACTCCTCACCTGGAAGCAACAAATCTTTCTCGAGGCTTCTCGCTTAAGCATCTACCTTTGGCAAAGCAGTGCCTCTTCCCATAAATTCCCAGCACAAACAGCCCAGCTCTTTCATCTGCTGGGGAGCCGGCAGGTGAGAAAGAATCAGTTCCAGGAAAGCACAGCCCTGTTTGTCGCCCCATCCAGCTTTCTACAGAGGCTGCAACCACTCCTGTCTCGGAGGGACTGCTCTCCTCTCCCTCCCTTTCCTCCAAGGTCCTCTCCCCTCTCCCCTCCTCTCTCCATCGGTTCCATTCTCTTTTCCTTCTCATCTCCTCCCCTCACTCTTCCCTTTCCACTTTCCTCTGTCACCATAACCTCCTTCCTTCCTTTCTCTTTCTGTTCCTCTTTCTCTCCCACATGCCACGTTTTCTTTGCATTTTCTTCTGTCTCATTTCTTTTCCTCCCAACTGGAGTGTGTCTCCCTGTCTTCCTCATCTTCCCAGTCGGCCCATGATATTCCAGTTGCAGCTCGCTGGAACAGGGGCCCACTTCCAAGGGCACAGAGAGGGAGTGGCTGAACCGAAGGGTGACCACCAAAGGGAAAAGCTCAGCGCTGCGCCCACGAGGCTGTGTCCGCCAGGTGGCTGCCAGCGAGCCACAGACATGCTTCTTGCCAGAGGTGATGACAATGACAGAAGACAGTGTCGTGAAGGGAGACACATCCCCTCTAATTTCACGTGCCAATCCCATTCATCACGCAGCAAAGAACAGAAATCGTGGAAAATCATTAAAATTACAGATGGCTAGATTAAGTAATTAGAATTTAGGCTAAAACAGCTGTTTGTAATTAAGTGTTTATTTCATTGAATAAAACCCAGATTGTAAGAACTACTCCATGAGATTTTAATGGTTCCTGTCCTGGTATTATGTTGGGGGTCAGAGTTTAAGCGACAGAAGTTCTGAGACACACGGACATCCAAGAGGACTCTGGGAATCCAGTGATCTGGGGGGTATCAGGGAAGATGAGGGTTACAGGTGTGAGTTTAGAAGACATTCTTATTTTTACTTGGATGGGTGGGGGAGAAACTCAGCCGCTATTCCCTGAGTCAGGTTGATTCATCTTAATTTATACAGAGTCTTTCATTCCCCTGAACAATTTACAAACAGCTCAAAAGAAGATAACAATGAGGAAACAAATGAAAATATAAAAACAAGAGAATTGAGGGTGTTTGCCAAGCAACATTTTGGAGCCAAGACAGGAGAGGATTTTAAATGAGGGTTGAGTCATTTGGGGGATTTAATATTCAGAAGAGACAGGACAGGAGAAGCAGAGACAAGACCCAGAGGCACACACATGTGGATGGGAAACAGAAACCACAGAAAGACAGTGAGGGCTCGTGAAAGGGAAGCGGATGGACGACGGGAAGGGGCAGGGATGGTGGGCACTACAGGCCCAGCCCTGGAGACATGGATGGAGCGCCATTTGGGTACCAGAACTCTTCCCCAAATGCTTTCCAGAGCTAAATTAGTAAATAATAGTAGAGGAAGAAAGCAATTCGGAGAGCAAAAAGGTGCTTTGGGATGGAGACCCTCAGTGAGATGGAAAAGTTGATGAGGCAGAGATTAGATTACAGGCTCTCAGACCATCGAGGTGACATTGGCAACGGTGGACGGGGTGGGGGGAATAAGCTGGAGGAGTGTGGATGGGAGACAAGGTTTCAGAGAAGCAGCTGGAGGATCCCAGTGAGAGACCCGGGCTGATTGCCAGGAGCCGGCTGGTGATCTACGGAGGACCCTTAGGAGGCTGAGCTGAGAAAAAAAGAAGATGTTCGGGACTTAGGAGGTTTCAGGAGCTCAAATCAGCCCAAGTTGAACTGCAGAAAGGACCCATGAAGCCCTGAGCACACTGGGACACGTCAGCTGTGTCACCTCTCTGAAGGCAGGATACAGTTGGAGGGGAGACAGGGACCTTGATGATGTTCCTTCCATCCGCTTCCTCCTTCCCACCCCCAGCATCCTTTGCTGGAGCTGTAATTACTAGAAGCACTCGAAGAATCTTGAAGGCCCCAGAGTTCAAGATGCCAAAGAACACTGCAAACAGACACACGCCGATTTCCCAGCATCTGGATCATTTGCTAATAAGGGAGCATCAGCGAAGAAAACCACATCCCAGATGGAGTGGGCATAGCGGCAACCGTGTGGCAGGAGGAGCTTGGGGCCTGGTGGGAGGATGTGAGGAATGGCACGGTGAGCTGTGTCTGCAAGTCTCCGGGGACCAGCACGCAGCCTCGAAAGAAGAAGAAGGGGGGTTAGAGAGGGGATAAGGCCAGGCCTCCCTGGGGGCCTGCCCGGAGACAAAGGGGGTCCCCAAGGCCTCGGTACCAATTAGGATGCTCTGAGATTCAAGTAACAGAAATCCAGAATGAAACGGTCTCTTACCAAAAAGGAAGTGTGTTATCATGTGTCACAGTAGGTCCAGAGGTAGGGCAGATCCTGGAGCGATGTCGTTAGAAACCCAGGTTCCTTGCATCTCTGCTCTGCGCCCTTGGTGTCAACTTCATCCTCAGGATGGAGCCAGGATGGCTGCGGCAGGTCCAGGTGTCATGTCCAGACCCAGTAATGTCCAGAGGAGCAGGAAGGACAGCCTCTCCTAGAGACAGGAAACTCGTCTGAGAAGCCCGTCGCTGGAGCCCCGCACTCCAGGCCTCAGTTCGTGTTTCATTGGTCAGAATTGGACCACCTGCCCAGTCCCGAATCCCATATTGGCAGGGGAGATGGGATGACTCTTGGAGCGCTCAGGCTCACCTGGGAGCTGGGGCTGGGACCCCAGAAGCACATGGCTGATTGGGGGAGGGGAGGACACCTGCAGGAAACGGGGGTTCTGTTAGGAGGAAGGGGAGAGTGGGTGCTGGGGGGGCAGCTGGTGGTAACCTTCCACTGCCCCCTCTGTCCTGCCCTTATAGTCCTGTTCTAGTAGAGGCCCCAAGTGGCTCTTAACTGAAGGGCTAACTTGAGGACAAGCAACCAGTCAGACCACGAGGCAAACTGGGTGATAACTAAACCCAGGGTAGCAGAGAAGCCTGCCTGGCACCCTTCCCCGTGCCCAGCTCTGGCCCAAGAGTCTCAGGCTCGCATCTGCTGTTGAGAAGGTAACTGCATCCAGGAAGATTGCCCCATGCTGTCCTGGGAGGCGAGGCACGGATAATTCTGATAGAGCAATGACATCCCCTGGCTTCTCCAGAGGAGCCTTGCCAGGAAGGGAGGGGGAAAGAGTGCTGCAGAGAGGGGTGGAAACCATCCTGGACAAAGGGATGCTGGGCTTCCAGTCTAGTCCTGTCCTGGCTGAAGACCTGTCTTCATTTGTAAAATGAGAGGGTTGGACTAGTTGATTTCTAAGATCCCTTCCAGCTCTGACACGAGTGATTTTGAGAATCTCAGGATGGAGAGATTAACTGGGAGGCAAGAGAGACAGAAATTAGTTTAAGGCATCATTTAAATAGCCAAACGGAAGGATGGAGAAGCAGTGTCTATAGGGGTAGCTACCTCTCCCTCAGGTAGATGTGTGTCCGAGCTGGAAAGGGAGAGTCTGTAGCACTCATAATTTCCATATGTCCTTTGGCAAGGAAATGTGAGAGGTCCATTCGTAAAGGAGCCACTTGTGCTCAGGGGGAAATGAATTGTGTGCAAAGGACAAGACAGCTGTAGGCTTGCTGAGAAGCACCACGCAGGTGAGCCTCGAATCAAGTGAAGGAGGAGCCCAGCTGCTAGGGGAAGGGCAGTGGGATGGAGAAGAGGATGCGGTAGGTGCTGGATGAACTTGGAGGAACGTGGCTGGTTTTCACGGCTCGGCGGGACCACAGAGGTTTCCACTGACCCTGATCGTGCGATTTAGGTGCCCTTACCTGCTTGGTCTCCGGGTCACAGGTGGCCACAGGTGGCCACAGGTGGCTTCAGGACCGGGCCAGAAAGGAGGGGTGATTGATAGAGCTGGGAGGGCAGAAGACCCAGCGAAGGCAGAGGGGACACAATGGCTCACGCCCGGTGGGATGTCTCAGCGGAGAACAGGAGGTGCTGAGGTCTGCAGTACCCGCCGGATCGTAGGGGCTGAATAGATGCGTGAAGAAAGGACAGAGGCGGGTGGAAGGAAGGAAAGAAGGAGCAAGAGAGGGAGAGAGGGTGAGAGGGAGGAAGGAAGAACACACTGGCCAGGCAATTCTGTGTGCAAGTGAACTGGAATTGGGGCAGAGAACTTTATTTTGCTCTTTTTCCCTCTAATTGCCTTCTAGAAAGTTTATCCAAAGTCAACCCACCCAGTTCCCACGACAGACCTTTTTGCCCAACATGGAGCAAAACTGTGGGGAAATACATCCCTCTTCCCAGCCCATTTTCTGCCCCATCGCTCCCTGTTCTTGCTACTCCCCAGGGTCCTAGCTCAGCCAGGACGGGCTTCCTGAGCCCCTGCTGATGCCCGTGGGCACCTGGGGTGCATCACCCCGCCCTCGGGTATGGTGACCGCTGAGACTGGCAGTTTAGAGAGCACTTTCACTGACCCGTGAGGCAGGGATGCTACCTCTTGTGTACAGGAAACTTGCTGCCCCCGAGGTTCCGTCACTCAGCACGTAAGAGAGGCCTGGGCGCTAGACTTGGGGTTTGGGGTTCTGAGTTTTGAGCCCTTTCTCCTGCACCTCCCTGACTCAGGCTGCTTACACTGTGTCTGGAGAGCTTGAAAAAGATCCAAGAGGTCACAAGCTGGTCCCTCTGCCTTCAGCCTTGGAGGAACCGGTGTCCCAGGGCCCGGCCAGCTAGGAGGGAGGTTGTAAGATGCCACATGGAGAATGTTCTTGACGGGTTAGGCTCTGAAGGGACGGTGCTGATTGCCCGCGGTGGGATGTCAGAGTTCAGTGAGGAATTTGCTTTGCACTGGGACCGAGGGTTGAATTCCAGAGCCCAGCATCACACCTCCCACGAGGAGGCCTCTGCATGCCTTCCTGGGCCTCCCCTCAGGGCCCCCGTACAGTGTAGGCCCCGTAGTCATTCACACTGGGTAGGTTCTCTTGTCATTAACACAGCAGAGTGTGGCCCCCTCCTCAGATGTCACATTCCCCAAGGACAGGCATCTTCTGTTCTTCTGCTCCTACCACCTCCTCCCAAACACCCCAACCTTCCCCTCCCCAAAGCTTGCAAACATCCGGTTAACCGGGTGTATGTTCAGGCTGAGCCTTGTGGGCAGATATCACTCAACATTTAATTCAGTTCAAGAAATACGTCTTGGGGGCTTCCCGTACGCAGGGTCCTGGCTCTAGACGAGATGCAGGAGATAGAGATTGAGGTCCTGTGTGTTCCTGCCCTAAGCGCTGGCCGTTTCACAGGGAGGTGAAAATATGGACAAACAGCTGCACTCGCCCTTCCCCTGCCTTTAAGGCCCTCACAGCACTCTCCCCACCTCACTTCTGGTTTATTGCTTTCTGCCCTCCTCCCCCCATGTGTGCTCCACCCTCCCCCACACTTTGTCTTTGGCCCCGCAGTTCCCCCTCTGGAATACCTTTCTCCTCTTCCCAGCTTCTCCCCACCCCCAGATCCAATGTCTTTCCTACCAAATCCTTCAGTGCTCAGTTCCAATGCTGAATCCTCCAAGAAACATTTTCTTGATCACCCAACCAGTTAAGGTATCTTCTCTTTGGACCCCCCCAACAGACCTTTTGGCCCGTGTCACTCAGTTTCACGTTACCTTTATTTGTGTCCTATCTCCCCATCTCCCCTCCCCAGTTCCACTCTAGTCTATCACAGGAATAGGGTCTTGCTTACTGCTGGGCTTTGAACTCACCATATGCTTCATATATGCTCATCATATTGAATAGTACAAAGTAGACTGTAATAGTAGGTACATTTAGGAAGAAACAATATCAAGGGGGTCTTCCAGGAGGAAGTGACCTTCAACTGCGCCTTGCAGAATGGGCAAATCTGAGGGTAGGGTTCCTTCCACCTCCTGAGATAAGCACCCTGCCCCTTCCTTGGGGCTTCTCAGATCAGTGGAAGATGGTACTTCCCTGTAGAGAAGAGAGAATAGGATACCCTTGAAATCATTTGGGGCCCAAGGAGGTGGCTTGATGGTCCAATTTCAGAGAAGCCTTGGCCACCATTGTCGCCTTGGGCCAGCACTGGACTCTTAGGGGAAGTGGACCCCAGAGGCAGGAGGTGGGCCCAGGGCATCAGGGACACGCCTTTACGTCTTTGTTTTGCTTTTCTTTCTTCCTCCTCTTCTCCTTTCTTCCTCCTTTCCCTTTCCTTCCTCTACACCTGTCACGTCGTCTCTCTGCCCCCTCCCAGCTGTCCTCCGCCCTGCTGTTTGACGCCGTGTACGCTGTGGTGATGGCGGTGCAGGAGCTGAACCGCAGCCAGGAGATCGGCGTGAAGCCCCTGTCCTGTGGCTCAGCCCAGATCTGGCAGCACGGCACCAGCCTCATGAACTACCTGCGCATGGTGAGGGGTGTTGGGGGCCCTGCGGGCCATGCCCAGCCTGCAGGGGGTGGGAGGGACCACTGTTCAAGGCCCCTCACCT
Source organism: Lagenorhynchus albirostris (assembly GCF_949774975.1). Taxonomy (NCBI): domain Eukaryota; kingdom Metazoa; phylum Chordata; class Mammalia; order Artiodactyla; family Delphinidae; genus Lagenorhynchus; species Lagenorhynchus albirostris. Next base: position 96,644,060 of record NC_083103.1, read on the forward strand.
CCAGACCTCCCCAGTACATCACAGCCCCAGGTAAAACAGCGATCTGTGGTGACCCCATTGAGGGGCTCATTGGTCACTGTTGTTCCCTAATCCCTAACAGCCACTGAGAACCCATGGCAAGTTTGTTTACAGGGCAATGGGCTTTGAGCCTTAGACTGTTAGGGGGTCTCTGGATTCCAGGCTTGGAAATTGACCCCTTGGCTCAGAGGTGGTCCCTGCAAAGCTCTGCACAAGTGGGGACAGATGGACGATGCTGTCATAGACTGTGGCCCCTCAGGGAGTTGCAGGCTCAACACTTCTGGCCTGATGCTGGGTTCCCCCAGGGTTCTCCCAGCCAAGCCACCTCTGGTGGGATGGACGTGATTCTAGCCCACGAAGAAGCCATCTCCTGTCAGAGGAGCCTGGGGGAGAGCGGCTAGGATTTTGCTGTTAGAGTCAGGTTATCCCGCAGCTTGGAGGTGGGTGAGTAGCTGCCCAAGGAGGATAAATGCTATTCACAGCCAAGGGCCTGGAGGAGGAGCTCAGGGGGATCTGAGCTCGAGCCAGCATCTCAGCATCAAGTCGGTTTATGCAGCAGCTGTGAGGTCACTGGGTGCGGGGCATCCTTTCCTTCTCTAGCCCCGGCCAAGTCTGAATTGGTTCCAGAGACATCACTTGCATAGTCTGAAGATCCCGTGGCTGAGAGGTGGACAGGAGGATGGATCCTGACGGCTTCCCTTCTCCTGGGCATCCTTAACCACCACGGTGGAATGCTTGCGTGGGGCCACATGGAAGGTGGGGCCTATTTGGTGCTGTAACTCACTCTCTCTTGGACAGGTAGAATTGGAAGGTCTCACCGGCCACATTGAATTCAACAGCAAAGGCCAGAGGTCCAACTATGCCTTGAAAATCTTACAGTTCACAAGGAATGGTTTCCGGCAGGTAAGCCTAGCCATGCCGCTGTGGTGGCAGATCCCTCCTCCTTGTTCCTTTCTCTGTCCCCAGCCCATTTCTCCTTGGCACTCAGGAAGGCCTCCTGCTCTCAGTTGTCCCCAGGAGCAGCAGGCTGTGTCCAGTGCAAGGCTCCTGGCAAGTCCTGGCTTCCCCCTTCCTGCACCAGGATCAGCCAGTGTGGGTCAGGGGCCACAGCCCCAGCAAAATGCCAAGAGAGAGGCAGCCGTGCTTTATGTGGGGAGAGGCGAGACAAGGGAGCATCGTATAAGGAGGGAATTCTCAGGTCTTTCTACTCTTTGGATTATTCTACTCCCTGAATCTCGCCCTAATCCTGGAACCAGGGTTAGATTCCAGGTTGCTTGCCCGTCACGTACAGATCAGATCCCATCGGGCTGAGGAATCCCTTCGGCGTTCAGTTCTCTTCTATCAGCTCTTTTCTGACCGGCCCACCCACGCCCTTCTGCCATGCCAACCACACCTCCCCCCTCCTGGCTGCTCCCTGTCTCCTCCGCCAGCTCAGGATGCTTTGTCCCCTGGAGCTCCTTTCAACACCCTCTTCCTTTCTCATTCTCCTCCATTAACCTTCTCACTCTCCTTTCCTCTGATTCTCTTACATCAGAGGAAACAGGGATTCTGGCAGTCACTCCAAGTGCCTCTCTGAAGGTCTTCCAACCTCCCCATCACTCTAATAATCAACTCTTTATTCTTAGTGTATCCTTTCTCCAACCTTAAAGAGCCTTAGAAGTAGGAAAGGATGCACTAATTAGCGCAGGAAGCAGACATACTCAAGAGCCTGCTGCCTCTCAGAGTGGCTGACCAAGGAAACGTACCACTGAAGGGGTCACAGAATCACCTTTTCAGGAGATTATGAAGGATCGTCATCATCTTCTTTACCACCACCACCACCATCACCATCATCTTCACCACCACCACCACCATCACCACCACCACCACCACCATCACCATCATCTTCACCACCACCACCACCATCACCACCATCACCATCACCATCATCTTCACCACCACCACCACCATCACCACCACCGCTACCACCAACAACAACACCACCATCACCATCATCTTCACCACCACCACCACCATCACCACCACCACCATCACCATCATCTTCACCACCACCACCACCATCACCATCATCTTCACCACCCCCACTCCCACCACTACCACCACCATCATCATCATCTTCACCACCACCATCACCATCACCACCACCACTACCACCAACAACAACACCACCATCATCTTCACCACCACCATCATCATTATCATAGGGGCTTTCATTTATTAAGCTCTTACCATGGGCCATTTACCACAAGAAGTGTGTCATTTGTATTTTCTCATTTAATCCTACAAAGTAGTTACTTTTTATTAATCCCCATTTTACAAGTGAGGAAATTGAGGCTCCAGGAGACTGACTTGGCCTTGAACAATGTAGTAATGGCAGTTGGTTTTGAACTCAAGTACCTCTGATTCTAAAGCCCAAGTTCTTAACCATTATGACAAATTGTGCATCAGACTAACCTTGGTAATTTGTTAAAAATGCAGATTTTTTAGACTCCACCCCACAGGAATCTGACTGGGTAGACCTAGCAGAGGGCCCAGGAACGGCTGCAACATCAGGCACCCAAGGGGATCCGGGTGATACCCTGGGCTGCGCTGGGAGGGCCGTCACATCTGCATCCTTCCCCTCGGTCCTCATGCCTGAAAGGCTCCAATTCAGCCCTTCTTACGGGGGCCAGTGGAGTTCCTTATAGTAGGACAGTGATTATGCTGGGCCACGAGGCCAGGTCACCCTTCTTGGAAGATGAGAAAGTAAAAGACAGGAGTCCCAGACTGAGAGAGGAGCTATGTTAACGACTCCTCTTAGCTCAGGGCCGGAGCTACGTGATCTTTAAGCAATGACATCAGCAACCTTCTTTTCATAACTTCCCAAATGGGGTGGGAGTTAGGTAGGCGGCCAGAATCTATGGGATGGAGGATCACAAAATGGTCATTTCATGTATGTAACAAATGATGTACTGACCCCTTCCTATGAGTCAGGCACTGTGCTGGGCATTCAGGAAACAAAACCGAAAAGGCACAGTCCCCGCACCGAGGCAGCCCACACTCTGGCGAGAGAGACGGAAGGAAAAAATAAGTGCACTTTGGGTTATTAAACTCAAATCATGCCCTCGGGCTCATAATTCTCGGAACAAAGGAAGCCGCCTGCCTGTAGGAAAATTGTCAGGCAGACTTCCTGAGTCCCAGTGGGGGATGTGAAGTAAAGAACATTTATTCATTTTTTCAATATATATATTCTGAGTGCCTGTAATGTGCCAGGCTGTCTTCTAGACAGAGGTGAAAAATGGGCTTAGTGTCTGCTTCCATGGAGCCTGTATTCTAATAGGGGACAGACAGCAGGCAAACAAATACTATATAATACATCAGTAGAGGTAAGTGCTACAGGAAAAGTGAAACAGGGTCAGGAAAAGGAAGGGATGAGAGAAGAATGGGGAGAAGCAGTAGTTAGGGGAACAATGCCAAGCCCAGACCACCTCCCTAGAAAGCCCGAGCTCAGGCTTTGAAAAACGCCCCTTGGCCTTCAGCCCTGCTTTGAGATGCTCCCTGGAAAGAGCCCACTTCCCTCAGGCAACACCTGCGGTGACAGAGTTGGCTGGCCGCTCCGATCCCACCCTCTACTTGAAGAACAGCTCGTTAAGCTCGGAGTACCTCTTCACCTTACCTGTGCTTCTCCACCAGCCGCCACTCAGGCTGGTTTTCCCAGCTGCCGGGCTGCAAGACCGCCTGAGTCATTAGGAAGTAGCATCGCCAGCCACCAGCACCCATCCCTCAGCCCCACCCCAGTCCAGCAAGGAGCTCTGCTCCGAGGCATCCTACACAACAGCTGCTGCCCCTTCTTCTGCAGCACCTATAGAGGGTAGGGCTTCTCAGACCCAGGTGTGCCCAAGAATGACCAGTGGTGCTTGTCTTAAAATGTACTTTCCTGAGCGCTACAGCTATAAATTGAGTTAGTAAAACTGGGTGCATTCCAGGAATCTGCATCTTCTTAACTAGCACTCAGATAGATGATTATCATGCCGGTGGTCCACAGGCTGCCCTTTGACAAAGACGCACTGCAGCCTCTATGCATAGAATTTTTTCTTGACCTTCCTGCATCCCACCCCCATCTTTCTGAGCTAATGTTGAATGGAATCTGCTACAGAAGTGACCATGAAAGAGGATGATGTTTTTGACCTTCAACTACCCTCAGGGGCGCACCTCCTTGATTGGACTTATAAAGTGAATCACAGTCATCCTCTTTACTACCCATTTTTCTTCAACAAATCTGGTGACCATACCGCTGCTTTCCTGTCTGGCTCACGTGCTGTGAGTAGCAGTGAGAACCCTGCAAGATGTATCATGGGCACAGATATAGCTTTGCAGCTCTGGTCCCCAGGTCCCAGCCCAATCACCGACCCAATCTTTGTCTCTTGACAGCTGTCCTTCCCCTGCTTATCACAGGATGAAGAAATGGTTTGGGGACTGATAATTAATTGGGCTTCTGTTCCAGGGTAGGAGGAATGTCAGTATCACTCTCTAATAGTCTCCCAGTTCCGTCCAAGGTGATGCTGGCAGGGGAGGGGAGAGTGACAAGGAGCATCTCTCGAGGACCTGTTGTGTAGCAGAAGCTACATGGGTACTTTGCACAGGTCACTTCTGATCTGGAGGACAGCCCTTCAAAGTAGATAAACTCCCATTTCACAAGTGAGGAAACGGAAGCTCAAGGATCGTAGATAACTTGGCCCAAACCCACAAGTAGCAAGGACTCTGGGCAGAGCTGGAATTCACACTCAGGCTTGTCCAACTCCCAAGCCCATGCTCATGGGTCTCCCCCTCCTGGTTTTTCTCTTTCCTGGAATCCCTAAGCCCCCAAATCAAAACACTTTACCTTGCTGCCACCTGCTGCAAACCAGGACAGAGCTCCTGCTGGGCTGGGCTTTCTTTAGTCATGGTATCTTCTCATTTGGATTTGGTTTTTTTCTTTCTCTTCCTATCTGGGCGAGTGACTATTAAGAGCTGGCTCTGACTATTTAGAAAGCATGCAGGGACCCAGTGGGTTGTAATGGTAAAATGTCTGAACCGAATACCATATTCCCTGCCAGTGGCTGATTAAGGGATTATTACCATTTTAAAAATAGTTTTTTAGAATTTAGGGTTTTGGGTTTTTTTTACCATTCAAAAAAATTACTGTTTTGATTCTGTTTGGAGAGGTTTTCCATCTTGGAACTCGAGCTTCCACTGGAGCCTGTTTGGGGGAAAATGTCCCCTATAGTGTCCTGTAAGTGACACTTCCAAACCTGGGCCAGGTTCACTAGCTCCAGCCCCCAGTTTTTGCCCCCAGTGTGAGTTATCTCATCTCCATCCCATATTCTCCTTCCCCATCCCACAAAAGATGTCCTGGGTGGTATTGGAATAGTATAATCTCCCTTCCTAATTTGCGAGAAATCATATTTGAAAGAGGCGAGGGAAAAAAAGCACAGCCTTAGCGGGCCCTTAATCTCCTTCATTTTAACTTGGTTTAAAGATCAGAGGTTCCAAGCAGGCCCCCAGCGACTTTGTTAGGGCTGTAATAAGATGAGCACACCTTTCATCTGAGGATCAGAAATGGCTTAACAGACTCTAATTAAGCCTTCGGGAGAGGGAGGGGTGAGGCCGGGTAGTGTCTGTTGAGGGGGTTATCTCTAGCTAAAGATGAAAATTGAAACTTTTCCATTGGCTCACTGTATATCGCAACAGGGTACCTCAGCTTTCTTCCTCTGTGCAGTGAGGATGGTAACCCCTCAACATTTGGTCTGGCTAAGCTCAAGGATTATTGAAAACTAGATTTGCATAGCACTCTCTTCTGCTTGCATATGGTTAGACAGAAAGCTGGCTCTGCTGACATAATAAGAATGGCTATCATTTATTGGGTGTCTCCTACAAGATGCACTGTGCTGGGTGTACTTAAAATTTCTCATCTCTTTATCAACCATGCATAAAAGCTATTCTCTCCATCTTACAAGTAAAGAAACTGAGAAAGGCATGTTCCTCATCCATTCAGCTAGTTAGTTCCAGGCTTGAGCACTGAGTCTGGGTCTAGCTGTTTTCAAAGTCCCTGGTCTTTCCACTCTGCAGAATTGCCCAGAACATGCTGGAGGAAACTCTGAGGCCTCTGGTCTAATCTTCCAACCCAGTGCAAGAATGTTCTCCACAGCATCCCTGAGGGAAACAGCCACACAGCCTCTCCTTGCACATGTCCTGGGCTGGGAGATTCACCCCCCACCCCCAGGAACACATTCCAGAATCTTCCAGGCACTGAGTCAAAACCTGCCTCCTAGTCCTGCCCCATTAAGCAACCCAGGATAATCAGCTTTCTCTCTTTTTACCAGCTCTTCAAATATTTAAAAATAGCTTGACTTCCCTTCATTTATTCATCCTCTTCTGAAACTTAGCATAAAAACTTTTTGAGCACCTACTTCGTGTCAAGGGCTAGAAATGCGAGATAAATAAGTCATGCTCCTAGTCTTTTGGGAAAGGCAAAAACTGCAGTCAGTCATCACTGTCTAGTGCTTGAGTTGTTCTGCCCCTCTGATTTTTTTCCTCCCCCAAACAGTGGCCCATAGCTGTTCCCAACGCGACACAGGTGACAAATCTTTCACCGCGAATGCTTTTTGGTTTGTCTGGGGCTCTATTAAAACATAAGGCCCAACGTGGGTACCAGCTTCCAGATGGGGCAAGCTGGTACAGAGCTGAGAGCACTGTGGGACTTTCCCCGTCCTCACTCAAAACACTCAGTTTCTATTCACCACATTAAGTCACTTACTGGAATTAGTCTTCAAATTTTTGATGCATTCTGAACTCTGGGGCTTGGAGTCCATTAATTGCTCCTCTTGCCCCTCCCCCAATCCCCACTTCCAAAATACACAGGGTTATTGTCACGTGCACTTTTCATAGAAACCAGCCCTGAGCCACCTTTTCCTGGACCATGGATCTATTTAACTCTGTTCCCATGGAGACTGGCAGAGCTGGCCAGGAGTGGGCGAATAAAAAACATTGTGAACCGACAGCCATATTTTGTTTGCCAAAGCTGATACAAACTCAGCTTTCCAAGGGCCTGATTTCCTGGAATGACTCGAGTGTGGCTCTCACCAGACGCAGGAGGGTGGACAAGTGGCTTTTGTGAGTCACCCTTGCAAACCAAGAATTCAGGGATGCAGTGTCTTCCAGAAGGTTTCGGGAATCCAGCTTCCCGAAGTTCCGGCAGGTCCCACCCGTTGCTGGGAGGACAGGATGCCTCTCTTTGATCTTCTGTGCTGCCCTCTTCCCTGACAGAAGCCCACACATAGGCATGTCTGCCCCCTTTCCGGGGAGGTCTGGGTGGGATGCTCCGGTGTTTGTGGCCATGGAACGTGCTTCAGCTGCACCTCTGAGTAATATAAAGACAGCTACACTTCTCATCATGGCCCTCTCAGCCAGAAGACCAGGAAGTGTGGCAGACCTGCTGGGGTCTCTCCCCGCTCCAGACCGCTTCTCCTACTTGAAAAGCAAAGAACAATAGAAAATCCTAAAAACACACTGTCAGGTGACGGTCTGTGTTGCCGTTGCCCGTACACAGCATTGGGGGAACAGTGAGGACGGAGACACCCTCTCCATGGACACATCACCCACCCCCGGCATCTGTGCCTGGTCCCCCACCCCTGTTAGTGTGAGCCTCTGGGACAGCTCAGATCCCACCTGCACTAATGAGAAGTCATTATGCCTCAGACGAGTTGCCAGTGGGCGAGCTGCTAGGAGGGCGCCCGTGATTGCTACTGTGGAATACATTTTCAATCCGAGGAGGGAGTTTACCATAAATATGCAGATCCTTTGAAGCTGCCTTTGTGGGTCCTGGCTCACAGCACAGGAGTGGGCTTTGATTGCTGGAAATCAGGAATCAAACATGCCAGCTCCCCGGCTGGGGGACGGACCTGACGAGAGAGGGCCGGCTTGGGGTGTTGCTTGGTGGGCCATTCCCAGAGACTTGGCCTTTGATGAGGAAGTTCTGAGGCAGCATTCTCCAGAGGGAGGGGAGAAAGAGATCGGTGGTCTGGGGGCTGCTTTGAAGGTTACTGAGAAGTCACTTATTCCTTTTAACTAAGGCACCGGGAGAACGGGGGTTGGCGTGAGGTTTAAAATAGTTGACAATATCTCACAGAATATCCTACATTCTTAGGGTTGGAGGAGACCTGAGAGGTTATCAAGTCCAGTTCTCTCCACCAGAGAACGCAGATGGGAACGTCATTCCGGGGCTGAAAACCTCACCGTGGCCCCCATTGGCTTTCAGGGTAAATGGCAGCTCCAGAGCAAGGCTGTCACGTGCTGGTCCCTGCCTACCTTCGAGCCTCGTCCTGTGCCACCCCCCCTCCGCCACCCCATGCCTGCGCCCTCAGCCCCCATTTCTCACCCGGCCACTCCTGCTCAAGTCTCCAGAGCTCAGGGAGCCTGCTCCCTGGGCCTGCCTCTACTGTAGCTGTCGCTCCAGGCTTGGGGACTCCGTGAGTACAGACCGCCCAGCTGGGAGTGGGGCTCAGCTTGGGCTGGGAGAAAAGATGCACCAGTGAACGAGGGACGGGGGTGCTAGGACCTGGGGAGTGTGCGGAGAGCGTGGGGCCCGAGGATTTTGTCACGAGAATGTTCCAAAGCCACTGCTCCCCATTTGTCCAAGAGAGATTCCACACGACAAGCCTCCCCATTGGCAACTGGAATTTGAAAATTGGAGTGGAAGGCCCCTCCGATCGCTGATGCGTTTCTCCCTTTCCATTTGCTTTCCGTTCTCTACCAGCAATAGTCCTCTCGTCAATTAAAAGTCTATCAAGTGCCTCATCCCGTGAGGGCATCTGGTTCTCCTGGCCACCCCCCAGGATGACTGACAGCCGAGGGGCCAAAGAGCTGGCTTCCGAAGGGTGTTGCCTGAGGCCTTCTCGCCTCCTGCCTCCCTGGCCCACAGATTTCTGGTTCTTTCTCCCAAAGCACAGGGACTTCCTGCTTATCAGCTCTGATGGAAAAGTCACTGACTATAGACGCTTATTCACACATCAGCCGGCAGACAAATTAGAGTTACTTAAAATTTCAACCGGGGCGGGGGGCTGCTTTGGGACAGAGGAGCAGGGTTTTAAAGGACTGCGTTTGCAATCTATTTCTTGTAATATGCCCGATCACGCAGCCCGCCTGAGCTCAGCCTGGGGAAGTTTGCCAGCTCTGAGCGACTGCTTCCCGCGTCTCTTCAGCTGGCTCATGCCTGGGAGAGCTGCTAATTTAGTCTCAGGAAGCAGCCCGCATCAGTTCGCTCTGATGAGACACGGGGCAGGCTCCAGGCCAGAGGTGTGGGGAGCGCAGACAGGCGGGCGGGCGGAAGGGGAAATCCGGGGAGGTGAGAGGGAGCTGTATGCAGGGCGGGCACCGTGGGGACATGGAAGGGCTCAGGCCAGTGCCAGCTCTCATAGCTCCCCACGTTCCGTCCCTTGATCGCATCCTCAGTAAAACGGGAACGACGGTCATCATAGGATCTGCTTTGTGCGTGTCATCAAATTTTTGAGAGAACAAAATGAAATATTTTTTATAGATGTGCTTTGAGGATTCCACTCTACTGTGCAAATTTTAGTTCTGCTGTCTCTCGGGGGGATGTCTGTCAATATATTTCTCTTTCTCTGCATGCAGTGTTCCCGGGATCTCGCTTCTCGCCTGGTTTGGGGAAGACAGAAAGACAGAGCAGGGCTGAGCCATATGCTCACGTCACTCCTGCTGCAACTCCAGAGCCCTGCAAGAAGGCTGCAAGGGCCAGCCCGTGCCAACCAGGCTGGTAGAAATAAATTCTGCCAGCTGGCCCCTCCCTGCTTCAGGAAGGGTTCCCCATGGTCCTCCTCCACCCCTCCCTCTCCTTCCTCCGTCCCTAACCTCTGTCCTCCACTCCCTAACGTGGTGGTATCACCAGTTCCACTTTGCAGTGGCTTTGGGTGGGTGTGCAGACGAAAACCAGAAGTCAAGGCTCTACTCCTGGGAGAATCCCCAGCACATCTAGGGCCTGCCTGACATGGCACTGCCCAGACAAGAGCCGCTGACACCCACCCACCACCACCACCCCCAGCTAAAAGCTCCCCATCTTCCCAGAGCACGGTGAGGCCCAGCCACACAGCATCTCCCACCTGCAGCCTGCATCCATCTAGGGGCAGCAATGGGCCATCCTCAGTCCATCCTGAAAGCTCAGCGATGCGTCTTCCCCCCACCTCCAACATCCTCCTGACTCCTGGAGGACAGCAGATGGGGGTAATCAGCTTCATCCTTCAGCCCAGATGCTTCGTTAGAACCATTAGTTCAATTGGCATCTGCCGTTCAGAGCTCAAAGTTGTGTATTATTAATACAATTGCTTCTCCAAGATACTTCTGTACCCAGCGAGCTTAACAAATGAAGCCGGGCACTCTCCATGCCCCGACTGTGTCGTGTTCATGGGCAGTAATTTTCCTGTAAGATGAAAAATCTCGAGCATGCCTGAGCTCTCTGATAAATTCTCTCCTCGGCAGATAATTTGAAACGTCTTCCGTCTTCTGGGAGGTGAGAGAGGGCTGTGCAGCTGAGTCTTCATATTTACACTCTGCCGTGCACTCACCCCGTGCTAGTTTGATTATCTTCCAAAATGTTTAGAAGAGAGTCTGTGAGATTTTTGACCATATGAGAACAAAAGAGGGAGTTGAGGTGTAGGCAAAAGAAATCATCAAAATCAGTACATCTGTCCAAAAAGAAAGGTGATGTGTGCATCCCCGCTGCCCTGCTCAGGGAAATTTAACTTCTGAAACCCTCAGCTAGTTGGAGAGTCTGTTAGATTCCTAAGAGCCTCACTGGGGATTGGCATACTTAGCCAGAGTCCAGTGGGGTGAGCTGGGCTCCATTCCTGCCCTACGTAGTATTTATCTGTCACCAGAGCCACTGTTGGTTTGTTCTCTTTGGCAGGAGGAGTGGTGAGGGCGAGACTAAATTCCACTTCCCATCCCAGAGGTTGGGGATTCGGGATAGAAGTCTGGGCACATCTTGGCAAGAGTCGGAAATTCAGGTGCAGATGGGTACAGTTGATCCTCATTATTTGCAGATTCCATATTTGCAAATTGGTCTGCTCACTAAAATATATTTGTAACCCCAATGCAGTAGTCATGGTGCTTTCACAGACACGCACAGAGCAGTGAAACATTTGAGTGGGTCGCCAGGCATGTTCCCCGCTGGGGTCCAGCAGGGTGATGCTCTGCCTTCTTTTGGCTCATACTGTAAACAAGTGTGCTTTTCACAGTCTCTGCAGTGTCATGTCTTTCACATTTTTGTGCTTTTTCTTGGAGATTTTGCTGTTTAAAATGACCCCCACACTTAATGCTGAAGTGCTATCTAGTGTGTTCCTAAGGGCAAGAAATCTGCAATGTGCCTTACAGAGAAAATACAGGCGTTAGAAAAGTGTTGTTCAGGCGTGACATTTAGCGCTGTTGTCCAATATTATTGAATCAACAGTATGTATTAAATAAGATGTCTATCAGCAGAAACACACGTAAATCGAGGTTATGTGCTAACTGGTTGATGAAAATGTTGTGACCAGAGGTTCGCAGGAACCTAACCCTGCTTTTCCCTTAGGAGAAATGGTTCAGTCTCCCTAATTCAGTGCTTGTGGGAACCTTATAGAACGCAACTACCATGAGTAACGAGAACCAACTGTAATGAGTTGAGCCAGGAGAGAAGACCAGGAAGGAGCAAACACGAATGGCTGACGTTTTCCTACAGTGGCCTTTTCCTTCTGCATTCATGACCCCATACTCCTGCTCTCTTGTTTTCTCACAGTGTCCAAGGACCTCATCTGCCCCTTGATACTCTGGCCTTGCTTCTGATTCCCCTGATGTAGAAGTAGAATCTAGATCCCACATTCTTGGGGCCGAAAGGATTAATAAAGGTCCTCTAGATCACTACTCACATCAAATGCTTGAATTCTTGCAAATGTGTTCTCATGAAGTAGAGTCTGTGCTTGAATGCCTCCAGTGTTGGGGAACGCAATACCTATAGGGACAGCATATTCCATCTTGGGAAGCTCTCATTGTTAGAAAGTTTCTCCATCTATTGGGTGGAATTCTTTCTTTCTGAAGCCCTCTTCCTTTTGTCCTTAGTTCCATTTCTTGGATTCACACATCTAGTCCATCCTTCTCAGAACTGCTTGTACTTGTTCCTTCTGGAATGTGATTTCAGTCTCTTTCCTGGTCAATATGCTTGCAATACATTCCAGTTAGTCTGTGCTTCCCTGAAAGAGTGGTGTGTGGAACGATATGCAATATTCAGATGTGGTCTGAGTAGAAGAGCACTCTCTTCCCTTGCATCAAACCTGCCATCCCTTTGTAAGTAGTGTGTGCCGCTGACTGGGTGCTCAATAAATATCTGGTGAATTGAATAATAATGTGTTAACACTTTGATATTTATTTCCACTTTGACCAGCTCTCACACCAGGCTCTCTAATGGAGGAACGCCAGGCATCAACCAGCCCCCGGGCTCAGAGAGAGCTGTTTCCTGGCAGGTGGGACAGTGCCTTTCCTGGCATCCTTCTCGTAGGTGGCCACCTGCTTCATCTTTTTCATTTTTAGTAGAACTTTTTTTTTTTAATTTTTTAATTTTATCTTTGGCTGTGCTGGGTCTTTGCGGCACGCGGGTTTCTCTAATTGCGGTGAGCAGGGGCCACTCTTCGTTGTGGTGCACGGGCTTCTCATTGAGGTGACTTCTTTTGTTGTGGAGCATGGGCACTAGGCACGCAGGCTCAGTAGTTGTGGCTCGCAGGCTCTAGAGCACAGGCTCAGTAGTTGTGGCGCACGGGCTTAGTTGCTCCGTGGCATGTGCGATCTTTCCGGACCAGGGATCGAACCCATGTCCCCTCCATTGGCAGGCAGATTCTTAACCACTGCACGACCAGGGAAGTCTAACCTGCTTCATCTTCGTGTCCAGGCAGCCGAGCTTCCAGTGCCCTCCTACGGTCACCTTCCGAGGCCTCTTTGTGTTGTCCCTCTCAGGCCTGTCTCTCCCCGGCTTTGCCCCAAAGCCCTTTGAAAAGCTATACCACATTATAAATCTACCTGGCACTTTCAGGAATTCATGTATGAGTTGGAAGGGGCTAGACTAGATCCTTCTTTTATAGGTTAGATGACTGAAGACTAAAATGAAGGGACTTGCCCAAAGGAATTTCATAATTCAATTCAACAGATATTTCTTGAGTGCCCATTCTAGGCCAGGCACTCTCCTGGGAGCTGGAGCTCCAAAGGGGAAATTATTAATGCAATTGTCAGATATTTACTAAGCACTGATTCCACACTAGGCATTGGGCATATGTGGGGAATAAGACAGAGCCTCACCAGTCATGGAATGTATTTTGTAGTGCAGGAAATGGACGTGAAACAAATAATTATCTAAATAATTATATGAAATAAATAATTGTCTAAATAATTATATGATGAGTGCTACAAAGAAGAAGTTCAGGGCATTATGCCTGAGTCTCTGTGATGGGGAATGACAGGTTGGGAAGGGCCTCCCCAAGGCGGGGACATTCAGGCCGAGGGGTGTTGGATAGCTGGGCATCCCCAGGTGGAGGGGACTGTGATGAGCCTGAACAAGGGCTGCCAGAGCTAGTGGTCACGTGTGCAATTCAGAGACCAGGGCCAGCTGAAGACAGGGCCACATCAGGAAGCCAGAACCCCTGATGCTTTACTTTCTCCACTGTCCCCCACTGTCCTCTTCCTCAAACTTTATTTAAATATCCTCTCATATATCACCTCACACCAGTCAGAAAGGCCATCATCAAAAAATCTACAAACCATAAATGCTGGAGAGGGTGTGGAGAAAAGGGAACCCTCTTGCACTGTTGGTGGGAATGTAAATTGATACAGACACTATGGAGAACAGTATGGAGGGTCCTTAGAAAACTAAAAATAGAACTACCATACAACCCAGCAATCCCACTACTGGGCATATACCCTGAAAAAACCATAATTCAAAAAGAGTCATGTACCACAATGTTCACTGCAGCTCTATTTACAATAGCCAGGACATGGAAGCAACCTAGGTGTCCATCGACAGATGAATGGATAAAGAAGATGTGGCACATATATACAATGGAATATTACTCAGCCATAAAAAGAAACAAAATTGAGTTATTTGTAGTGAGGTGGATGGACCTAGAGACTGTCATACAGAGTGAAGTAAGTCAGAAAGAGAAAAACAAATACCATATGCTAACACATATATATGGAATCTAAAAACAAAAAATGGTTCTGAAGAACCTAGGGGTAGGACAGGAATAAAGACGCAGACATAGGGAATGGACTTGAGGACACATGGAAGGGTAAGGGTAAGCTGGGATGAAGTGAGAGAGTGGCATGGACATATATACACTACCAAATGTAAAATAGATAGCTAGTGGGAAGCAGCTGCATAGCACAGGGAGATCAGCTCGGTGCTTTGCGACCACCTAGAGGGGTGGGCTAGGGAGGGTGGGAGGGAGACACAAGAAGGAGGAGATATGGGGATGTATGTATATGTATAGCTGATTCACTTTGTTATACAGCAGAAACTGACACACCATTGTAAAGCAATTATACTCCAATAAAGATGTTAAAATAAATAAATATCCTCTCATAAATACGTAAGTCAGAATCAAAGGCAAGGAAAAGCAAAGTCTGACCTCAGGGATGTGGACTTTCAAGCAGGAAAGCTTATGGCAAATACCAATGGATAAGAAATAACAATTAAAATGTTTTCCAAACATTTAACTACACATCCGCAGCCCAGGAAAATTAATATCTTGGGGGCAGTGCAGCAGAGTGGACCTGCCTGGGTTGAATCCGCATTACATGTGGAACTTTGGGCAAGAAAGCTAACCTCTCCGAGCCTCAGTTTTCTAATCTGTAAAATGGGGATGATAGTATCAATAGTACCTCCCTTATAGTGTGGTTGGGAAGATTAAATAACAAATGTAAAGCATTTAGTCCAGTATTTGACATGTGATAAATGCTCAAAAGTATCAGCTTGTATAATTTTCTTGTAGTTAGTCCTTTACTAACTAGTTACTAACTAGTAACTTGTAGTTAGTCCTTTACTAACTAGTTACTAACTAAAGGACTAGTTAGTCCTTTACTAACTAGTTACTTACTAAGTAACTAGGATAGGAGTTCACTGATGCCCAAAATGTATTTATGGAGCATCAGTTGTGTTGCAGGTACTCTGCTAGGGGCTGCGTATAGAGTAGTGAACAGGTAAGGTGTCCGAATCCCCTGGGCCAGGCACTTTCATCCTTTTTGAGCATGACTCGCATTCTGGTTGCCAATCCAGGGTGCACATTAACACCCACCTACACATAATTGAAACCAAAGCTTATGAAATAGTAGTTGCCCCTGGTGTGTGGGTTGCACTCTGTTCTATTCTGGATATATATTTCATTTTTAAAATGCAGGTCTGGACCCACTAAATTGATTTCCTAACCCACTAAAGGGTAGCAGCTGCAGTTGAACAAAACACTGCCTTAGACCAACTCAGCTGAAGGCTTCATCAGCCCAGGAAGGGCTCATTTGATAGGGAGTCTTCCCAGCTTTCCCCGGGATCGTTTTTGATCTCTTACCTTTGGCATTTGCCACTGTTGTCCTTTGATCCTGGGTTTTTACAGTATTGTGCATGTAAGCACATGTTTTCCGCTAAAAGAATATTTTGGCTGAGAGAATGAGCTCTTCCACCAACATCGATAACTCCCTCTGTTCCCCAGGTCAACCCCTGAGGCAGGGGCCCTCACTCGTGATCCAGTCTCCCATGTGAAGTAAAGGTTTATGATTGGAGATATTAGATTTAAAGTCCATAAACATTTTGTTCCTTCATGCCAGGGGTTCACCACAGAGGCTTACATTACAGATCTTTTTGGCTGGTCATATATCAAGGCACAGACCTATACTATAGACACTCCAAACTATAACTCAGTCTCAATTCCTGGGGCCTCTAGCCATGATGGTTCACATCTGACTGTTATTCTTCCTGCCTGTATGTTGAAATTAGTTCCGTGAACTCAAGGAGACACTAATACATTATTTTATGTATTCTTCCTAGTGAGGACTTCAACTTTGAACCCTGAAACTGAGGTTAAAAAAGCTGAGTCGTTGGTTATGGCTCGTCCACCTTTGGGATGGCCCTAGACAACAAGGATCTGGAAGAAAGAGCTTGCATTTGCGTAGGGCTTTAAACTTTTGTCACATCTGTGATCACCTCATATCATCCCAATAAGAGGAGAAGGGGAGAAAGACTAACTACCCTTGTCTTATAGGCAGCAAAATTGACTTCCCAGGGCCACACAGCACATGGCAGGGTAGAGCTTGACTTCTGGTCAGCTGCATTTCCACCAGACGGACAGTAGTGCTATTATCTTAAGTTCCCATGGCTTATTAGGGCTCATCGAAAGCCATCGTACACACTAACTCAGTTGCTTAGCAACAGCATTGCTGTACTGTGGGTAGGCAGATTCGTTTATTTCCACTTTGCAGATGAGGAAGATTCAGAGAGGTTAAGTGACTTGCTCTAGGTCACAGAGCTTATGCGTGGCAGAAGAGTTAAGAAAATGTAGGTCTCCTGGTGCCCTCCCACTGCATCTCCCTGTGCTAAGCCCCTAAGAAACTACCCTGTGCCTTGGTCAGGATCACTCTCGTGGACTCTTGTAGCTGAATACCTTCAGGTCTGTATTCTCCAAAGAACAAGTTCACGGTGATCAGAGAGGTGTGTGGGAAGGCCCAGATCTTAAGGTCGGGGTAGCCTGCACTTGCCCTACCCCGACCAGATAGTATAGCAGTAAATAGGACCTGAGTTCAAATCCCAGTTGCATCCTCTATGAACTGTGATCCTCAGCAAGTTGTTTGACATCTCTGAGTCTCAATTTCAATCATTCATTCATTCAACAAAAACTTGTATGAAATGCCTACTTTAAGCCTTTAAGTGTTATTACTGTTGTCTGAAGCGCCTACATTTCTCAGGTGGGAATGATAACAGGGTTGTTATGCAGAATCAGAGAAATTTACATAAGCAGATCACGTGGCTGAGTGCCCAGCGTGCAAAGGTGATCAGTAAGTGTTTGCGAACTCTGACTCTGGAGCAGAAGGACTTGCCAGGCCGTGGAGTTACGTCAGCCTGTCTAGAAGCTGCATCCTGGCAGTGCTGATGCAAAGAACAATCATCTACACGTACATAGAATATTAAATGTTACAGAGCCGTGTGCGTACTCACAGAGGCAGGTACGGATGTCAGGAAATCCCTCAGGGTTTTAAACATGAATCCCTTTTTACCTATTTGGTAGAGAACAAAGCGGCAAAATGACAACCTCAAGTGATTCTAGGCGGGAGCGAGAAGCGTGTGGTTGCTCTGGGCAGGACCACCCAGCTCAGGCGACAGCGGAGGGCTCTCTCCTGCGGCACAGGGAGAAAGACAGGTGGTGAGCAATGGTCTCATTAATGAATGTATAATGACAGCCCGGGCCAGATGCTCTAAAGGAAAAGAATGTGGTTCGGGGAGAAGTTTGACTTTGGGAGTTAAAGGAAAGGCTTCCTGAAGGTAGTGATTTCTCAACTGAGGCCTGAGGCTTTAACAGGTATAAACTGGATCAAGGTTTGGAAAACTTCTTTCTATAAAATAGGCCCAGATAGTAAAAATTTAGACTTTGCAGCTTTACTGCTGTAGGTGAGTGCAGTCACAGACAGTACAACAGTGAATCGGCGTGACTGTGTTCCAATAAAACTTTATTTCCTGAAACAGGCAGTGGGCCGGATTGGGCCTGTAGTCCGTGGTCTGCCAACCCCTGAACTAGCCGAAATGGGGCTGGGGGCCAAGGGGTCGGACAGCAAGGAGAGTCCAGACAGGGAACAGCACGCACAGAGACCCTGGCAGGAAGGCGCTTGTTGCACGTGAGCTCATAGGTGTGCCGGGAGCACAGATAAAGCCGGGAAAGAGGGTGTGAGATGAGCGTGGAGGGTGGGCAGAGGCCAGGCCTCACGGGGCTTGGTGGGCCATGTTAAGGATTTTGGTTTCTATCCTTAAACGAAAGTGGGAGAAGAATTGAAGGGTTTCAGCAGGGGCCGGTGTGATCATAGTTGAGACTTGATAGAGACGGCTGGCTGCTTCTGAGTGGAGAACAGAACAAAGAGAGGCCCTGGGGGACCCTAGTCCAGGGCAAGTTCAGTGGGAGCTTGGATTAGGGTGGGGGGCAGGGAAAGGTGAGAAATTAAGTGACTTGCTCAGGGTCACCCAGCCCCGAGGTCACAGTGCTGGATGCTAATGCGGTCTCTGGGTGACACACAACCAGCTCTTTCAGCAGGTGATGCCTGCGGTCAGGGCCCCTGGACAAGCATTTCCCATGGTGCATTGCTGAGGGAGTGACCAGCTTGCTTACGCTGATCCAGGGTCACACGGCAGACCACACTCATTCAACTGTGCAGCACTCACCTCTCCAGGGGACCGTGGGTTGCCCGTATCAATGACACAGGGTCTGTTCACTAAAGGCCCCATCAGGCCTTATCTGTACTTTCCTTACAGCAGTTCTTTCAGGCTTGGTCACTTGGTTGCTCAGCCAGGAATCTTAAACACAACTGCTGGAAGGAAAGGACCAATTCGAGACAGCTATCCAAATAGCAGAAGGAAATGACGGTTCACAATCAGAAAAGAGACACTATGAAAAGTAGACAAATTAACTTAGGAAAGCACGGAAATGAGGGTGAGAGGCCATCACATTTCGGTAACCAATGAGCAGCACTATATCACAGGACAGGATAATAACGGGCTTCAAAATGATGACACTGCATGAAGGTAAAGATGTCTCCTCTGTTTAAGAGGACGGCAGAAAGTAGAATTCCCTTTGAAAGAATTTTGGGAAATAATACTTGCAAATAAATAATTAAGACCCTCCCCCCAATTTTAGAGCTTAAAGGAGCAACATTATTGTTTTTTAATTTGAATTTTATTTTATTTATTTAATTTTTATACAGCCAGGGAGCAAGGTGATGATTATTAATTTATATAGATTCCGTGTCCTTTGAGGAAGTTGGATAAATGATGCTTTCTGTGCACGTGCGAACACGTGTCATATCAGTTATATTTACCTCGATTTTCGTATTTGACAAAGCACTTCTTCTGAGAGCATAGAATCAGCAGTGGGAAGGAATACACATTTGTTTTAAATATTGTGATCGCAATGAAGCAGCACGTTGATTTTTTCCACACCTCAGCTCTGTGATTCAGGTAAATTATTACCTAGGTGGACATCACTTTCCTTACTCATAAGTAGGGTGGCAGCGAGATTCGTAAGCATAAACGAGCGCCCAGCACAGGGCCTGTGAGCGTGGTGGCGGCAGCTTGCCCGGCCAGCCAGAGCCCGTTATACGCTTTTCCCAACTCGGTGTCCCGTGACTGCATGTGGGTAGCGTGAAGTCAGCCATGGTGGGCGTGTTTACACCACAGACGTGGGCAGATCAGACAAGGCCTTTTTTCCTGGAGAGCCAGTTTTTAAACGTTTCCTAGCTTGCCACAGGTGCGCCCTCAGCCTCTCTTCATTCCTGCACCCTTGCCTCTCCCTGACGTCATGTTTGTCGTCTGAGTTGCTCTATGTGCTTTGCTCGAATCCAGCTTGCATCAGAGTCACTGGAGAGCTGGTTACGATACGTACTGCTGGGTCCTGCTCCTAGACTGTCTGATTTAGTCAATCTGGAACGGGGCCCAAGAATTGGCATTTCTAACGCTGACATTGCCGGTGCAGGAACCAGAGTATGAGACACTGGTCTAATCTACTCAACTGGAGTCTACAGTGCAAAGTGTAGGGCACGGAAGAGATGCCCATCTTCTGTCTCAGACGATGGCATGACAAATTCTATGAATACTCACCTAGTTCTTGGCACATATACCATCAGATTTCATCTCCTTAAGAACCCTAGGAAGTAATCATTACTATTTTAACCCCCATTTTATAGATGGGGAAACTGAGGCTCAGAGGGATTAAGTAACTCACCCAGGGTCACACAGCTCATAAGCAGAGAAGCCAAGTTAAACTCAGGTCCTCCCACTCTGGGGCCGTTGCATTCGTGGTACAGACTGTGAAAAGCTCAGTGGTGAGTAGCGGCTGGAGCCAGCATGCCTAGCTGCGCACCCGCAGGGCCACATCAGCCCGGGGGTGCCTTTTTCTTACCTGCCTTGAGGTGCTGTATGGGCTTGCAGTGGTGGTGTCCAAATCCATACCCTCTCCTCCCTTCACTGCAACCCCTGGAGTCTCTAAACTGGTGGGAAGGCAGAGCAAGTGGGAGAGACAGAAAGCACAGAGAGCGGGCCACGGAAAGACATTATCTGAAGCATAATCAAGCCGGCACACGTGGGCCTGTGGAAGAGGTTTACAAAGCCGCTGTCCCTGCAGGAGGTTCGGGGGCAGGTGTCAGCGGGGTGGAGCAAGGGAATTTGGCTGGAGACAGAGCCGCAGATTGTCGGTGATGAGCGCCGTCTCTCCTGCCCACCCCTGGCATGTGTGTGGCATGCAAGATGCCCAGTGGGTGGGGCGATTAGCCTGTATCCCAGGGCGCCTGGCTCTGGCTCCTGCTCTCCTTCCCACTGCCTTTCCTCAGTTAGATTGCTCCGGGTTATAGCTGCCAAAGCCGCTTTGTTGGATCTGATGAGTTTATTAATTTCTTGGGGGCTAATGGGAGGGTTGGTGGGACATTCATTTCCTGACTGGAGCTTGGGGGCTGATTTGTCTTTTTGCCACGTCCCCGGAGGTGGGTGTGGGAGGCGACATGGCTCGGGCTGTCGGATCTGGGTCTGGGTAAATTATTTCTGTCTCTGGCTTTTGTGGCAACCTACCTACCTCGTGGCTTGGGTCAGACAGGGAGTGTGGAGCTGGGGCAGGCAATCAGTGAGGACTGGGTCCCCTGAGAACAATGGGGGGGGAAATGGGGGGGAGTGGGGGGGGAGGTCTTGCTGGTCCTGTCGGTGTGAAGTGCATGTTTAGATGACAGGACTCTGAGAAGCTCAGTCCTGTCCCAAACATCCAGGTGCTGACATCTGGCCTAATTGTTCTTTATGTCCTTCTGTCCAAATCTGGCCCTTCCTATCCTAGGAGACTGTCAGAAGCCAATTCTAGCCATTTTGCAGAGAGGGAAGCAGCCTCATTTCACCTGACTTTGTGGATGTAAAAACCCAGGAGGGAAAAAGCCGTGTCCAGGGTTCTTGCTGTGTGGCCGAGACTCCTTTGAGCCTTTCTCCTCCTCCTTATGTGGAGGAGCCCTTGGCATCCCCGCCCAAGAGACAGCAGCGGACACGGAAAAGTCTTGGATTTAGGAGTCAGACAGCTCTGTGTTCAAGCCCGTGCATCACCTGCTAGCCAGGTGACCTTAGGCAAGCCATTAAACCTCTGAGCCCCAGTTTCCTCGTACATAAAAACATCATCACTACTTCACAAGGCTGGTGGGAGAATTCAAAGAGATGATAGAACACATCCAGCACAGGAGGGGTCCGGTAACTATTGCTCTCCTTTGCCCTTCACTTGAAAATCTAGCTGCTTATCCCTCATCTTCCCCATCTCTCTCCCCTGCAGAGAGAGGGGAGGGGGGGAAGCTCGGGCCGTACCCTGACCTGGCTGGTCCCCCCTGTGGACCCTCCAGAGACCAGAGGACGCTTGCCTACCTCCTGTTCATGCCCTACCGACAGCAGCACTCAGCCCAAGTGATGGTTTCCCCGGCCTCCAAGTACCGGTCCTGAGCAGGGTGCCGGGCTGTGAGCACGAGCAAGCCAGCCCCTCACAGGCTAGCCGGGGAGGTGGACAAGTAAACAAGACGTGCAGTAGGACGCTGGAAGAGCCAGGCAGGAGAGCCACGAAGGCTTCCTTGGGGAGGCTCATCCAGGGTTAAGAGCCCAGGGGTTAACGCTCAGGGGTCTCAGCTGATGGGGAGGTGACCTCGGGCAAGTTGGGCTCCTATCTTGGCGTCAGTTTCTTTATCTAGACGGGGCTTCCGGTGTGGATGTGCAGAGCACACGACTTGTAAACTAAAATGAGCAGGGGCACGTGCCTCACTTTTCTGCCCACGCAGAGGTGGGGAAACCTGCCCAGCCCCCTCTGGTGGCGTCCTTGCTGAGGCTTGGAGAGGGGTTTTTGGTCATCTCTCCTTTGGCAGGTGAAAGACTCACCTGGGGAGACCATCGGGCTCCTGCCTGGACCTGGAGGCATCCAGCCTGGCCCTCCCCTCTTCAAGGTCCAGACCATGACGTCAGGGAGATGGTTACTGCCCCCTGTGACCCCCAACGCTCCGGCCCCGGGGGAGGGGGTGTGGGGACCAAGAGTGAGATGTGTCTTTATTGTGGTTGGAGCTTCCACAGGAGGAACCCAGAGCCCAGCTCTGGTGGGTAGAGCCATGTGGCATCCATGGAACTTGTGAGGGTTTTCCAGGGAAGCTGCCGCTGGGGCCTGGCAGAGGCGTATGTGTGCATTTCATTGGTTTTCTAGCCAGCTATCAGCCATCTCTCCTGGTGGCCCACCTCCAGCACCCAGCAGCAGAAACGAGTTGCCAGGGGCTCCAGCCAGTAGAAATGTATTGGTAGCACACACACGTATGTGTAGTTATAGAAAGGGTTCCACTGAGAAAACAAACAAACTCCCTAAAAACCCAATGATGCTGAATTTCGATTTAGGTGACTTTCTAAAATGGGGGAACTGAGTAAGTTGTGGGTATGTTCCCCCCTAGGAGTCAAGACAATGGGGAAAAGGAAGGAAACTAGCATTTATTGAGTTTCAGCTGAAATACATTCTCACAATGCCCACATAATGTTTCTATTATTCCCATTTTACAGATGAGGAAAAACCTTCAGAGGGGTTCAGTCATTTCTGGGTTTACTCAGTGGAGATCCTCGCTCCTGGGTCTGGCTGAACCATGTAACCTCGAACTGGTACATGCACGATCCCAGCTGGCTCTGAGAAGAAGGCAGAGCAAACGTTACTGCCTCCATCTATAGCTGGGGAAACCGAGACTCGCAAAGATCGAAGTAACTTGCCTAGGTTCTCGCAGCCAGCAAAGCGAATCCACCGGGACTAGAGCCTGGTCTTCCTTCCCTCTTCTGGTTCATCCATCCATTGAACCGTTCAGCAAACGTTTATTGAAGAGCCTCGTAAGGGCCAGTTCTCTCCAGTAGCCATTCTGGGTCTTATTTAGATAATGAGGTTTATTGAAGGCAGACTGTAGCGAAAGGGAAGGCTCTGTCCTGCCTCCAGATGATGCAATTCCAGGGGCTCCCTTCCCTTCTGGGTGAGAGAGCATCCCTGAACTGCGTTGCATTCCTGATTTCTTTTTCCATTTTCCTCTTCCACCTCTCTCTTAAGTCTTCCCCTCCCCTCGCAGTCTCCCCACCCACCCCTGACCCCCCAACCCTGGTAGCTCCGCCCCGGTCCCGCCCCTCTGCTCTGCACTCTGTGTCCCTCCCTCCTTCTGTGATGTACATGTACCCCCGCCAGAGGCAGGGGACCGGCCTCTCAGCTCCCCCAGCCCTGGAGGCCCGAAGGACCTCAGCAGCCCAGCTCCCCAGCCTTCTCCTCCCCCCACCCCTTCCCAGCCTGTCTCCTTGGTCTCCTCAGATTGGCCAGTGGCACGTGGCAGACGGCCTCAGCATGGACAGCCGCCTCTACGCCTCCAACGTCTCCGACAGTCTCTTCAATACCACCCTGGTCGTCACCACCATCCTGGTAAGCGGGTGCCCCCTGGGCCTCCCAGCTGCCACTCTCCGGGGTGCCTCCTCCATCTCCAGGCGTTCCCAGCCTCCCCGTGAACAGAAGATGGGAGCTCTAATCACAGCACGGAGGCCAATTTATGACAGTGTAATTAAACTCAAGTTGTTGTTTCATATGGAAATGATATCTGATGAGTTCCAAAGCAGCTGGGGAAGCAGGATGGGGTGGCAAGACAGCACAGTTGGTGGACGCCTCTTCCAGGGGCACCCTGACAGCCAGGGCAGCTGTGCACAGCCAAGGGCAGGGCACCTAGGACACGCGGGAGAAGTCCCCCAGGGTGGCTCCTACTCTTTCACGACAGCCTGCTTTGCTGGGTGCCTACTTGTACAAGTTGCATCCCTGGCAGTGGACACCTGAATCTCAATGGGTTTTCATGGCCTCTTTCTTCATTTCCAGATGATCAGAAGAAAGTTCTCAATCTATAGAGCAAGGGACCATCTGCCTTTTTTATTTGATTCAGTTCTCTTCGACAATTACCAAGCCCTTCCCCCATGTGCCAGGCACTGTGCTCATTCTTGGAGACACGAAGCTGAGTAAGACTCAGTCTCTGTCCTCAAACAGGCTGTAATTTATTAGACGGCACGAATCAAGTGCGTTCACGGCCAAAGTCATCTTCTTCTCCCCTCCCCCCATCCCTGAAGACTTCAGGTTTTAAAAGATTTGTCCATTAACCAACTGCATGTATTAAGTAATTATGAGTTTGCCCCCTTCCCCCACCTCCTTTTAACCAATCAAAAACCTATTTCCCTGCCGGGCCCAGCATGTTATCCACAGGAGATAATCAGTGTGGCCGCACTGATGGAATCCCAGCCCCAAACAGACTCGACTGTTAGCCTGTTTAGCCTATTGTGCTGTTGCTAACTGTGCAAGGTTTGGAAACGTGTCCGTTTCTTTCAGGCTTTCGAGATGATAAAAAGAGCTCAGGGACCTCCATCACTACATTCATGAGCTCCTGGGGCTCAGGAGCCCTGCACTGAAATAACTGATCCCCCGTGAGCAGAGCAGGATAAAAGCCAGGAAAGAGGCGCACGCCTAGCGCCATGGGGGGTGAACGAGAGAGAGGTCCCATGCCATCGGGGAGGTCAGCAAAGCCTTCCGAGGAGAGGGACATTGAGGATGGGCCCCCAAAGACAGGGCTGATGAGGAGGGAGAAGTGGAGTAAGGAGAGTGTTATCAGGCACTCAGGAAATGCCAAAAAGTGCAGGTTTCTAGGAAATGGGCATTGGTAGAGAGGGAAAGGCCTGAGGCTGGAGAAGTGGGCTGGGCCCATAATGCTTAGGGACTTGAATGTCAAGCTTGTGAGTTCTCCCTTCGTTTGGTACAAGACAGGGGCTCACCGAATATTTTCAGTCATTCGTTCAGTGAACATTTGGGGGGCACTCCTGTGTGCTGGGCGCTGTTCTAGGTGCTCGGGTGTAGACAGAGCTGAGGAAGGGGAGAGGGGTTGCTGGCTTCACTGAGAAGGGCACATCTGAGTAGAGACCTGATGAGGTGAGGTGACAACCACGTGGCCGTCTGGGAAGGAACATTCCAGGCAGAGGGAACAAAGCAAAGGATGGAGAAGGCAGTTCCAGCTCGCAGGGTTTTAGCCACTCCCCATCTCAGCCCAACCTGAGGTCATCTGAACCAACGTGGAAATGTCAGCAGGATTTGGGGGTGGGGGTGTCACCAAGCCCCTGAGACCTGGGGGCGCCTGGCTGAGCTGCAGCGACACTGACCGGCAGTCCTGGCCGAGTGGGGGCAACACGCGCACAATTGCTGGGACCTGCTCTGCCTTTGAAGGACTGCCTGAGTCTGTCACCTGCTGTCCATCCTCAAGCACATGCCCTAACATAGGTGTAGCCACCTCTTCACTGGAGCTGCGTGTGGCCTCCTCAAAGGCCCCCTTCTCACTTGTTCAGTCTGTCTCTCCCTAGCCCTGCCCTTCTGGCTGCACGGTCATTCTAAAATCAGAACCGTCCTGTCATTTCCTCACTTCAGTGCTGCCCAGGAGCGACTGGCCCTGAGCTTGGAATATAAACCTCTCGTCATGCAGCCCAGCCTGCTGTACCTGCTTCCTCTCCATGCCACGTGGGGTCTGGCAGCATTGGACTGCCTGACACTTCCTCACTGCATCATGCTGTTCCCTGCCTCTGTACATGCTGTTCCCTCTGCCTGGAATACCCTCTCTGTGAATTCCTGTTTCCACCTGGAAATACTTGTACAGCCTTCACAGCTTGGCTCTGATGTCCCCTCTTCCGTGAGGTCTTCCCTCATCTGCCTCCTGCCTGCTCCCTGCCTCTCACATTTTGTACACACCTTTCTCCTATTAGAGTTGACGTTTACAGCTCTACCTCCCCTTCCAGAATGAGGGCTCCTGAAAGACTGGGGGGCCTGACACAAAGTAGGAGCCTGATAATTACAATCTTCTTTTCTTTTTCTTTTTCTTTTTTTTTGGCTGTATTGGGTCTTCGTTGTTGTGTGCGGGCTTTCTCTAGTTGCGGTGAGTGGGGACTACTCTTCGTTGCGGTGCGCGGGCTTCTGATTGCGGTGGCTTCTCTTGTTGCGGAGCACGGGCTCTAGGCATGCGGGCTTCAGTAGTTGTGGCACACGGGTTCAGTAGTTGTGGCACATGGGCTCAGTAGTTGTGGCTCACGGGCTCTAGAGCACAGGCTCAGTAGTTGTGGCGCACGGGCTTAGCTGCTCCGCGGCATGTGGGATCTTCCCGGACCAGGGCTCAAACCCGTGTCCCCTGCATTGACAGGCGGACTCTCAACCACTGCACCACCAGGGAAGTTCCTGATGATTAGAATTTGAATGAAGGAATTCCTTCCTACAGGGAATTGGACGGGGCTCAGAGCTCTGGTACAGACCCACGGGGACACTGAGACCGCAGGGTCGTGTTTCTAGACTGGGAAAGTCAGTCTGACCCTGTGTGTGAGTGCATGCATGCACACGGTTGTTCACATATGCACACGTGTGCTCATGAGGGTGGGGAAGGACACTTTTGTGAAAGGGAACATTTAAAAACATGGCCAGTACGATTCAAATGAGAACCTTCTCTTGTGCATGTGTGTAGAAGTCAGTAACTCTTACCAGGAATGATTACCTTAATTTAGACCCTGCTGGCCATTTGGGGGACCTCCTTGGCAAATGGCCATCTGAATGATTTATCCCTTAAAACTCAGCACACAGGCCTGTTGCATCCTGCTACTGTCAGGGTGCAGTTGGGACTTGCGAGTGATTCATTGGTTAACGCCGGCAAATACACAGAATTAGCCGCAGCTCCCACCCCTAGAACACACCCCTGCATCCGAACCCGGGTTAAGCACTTTGCCCTCATCACTGCCCGCCAGGACAGGGCTCCAGGCCAGCACGCGGCCCCCAGACCCTCCAAAGTGCCAGTGAGCACCGCCCCCTCCCACACGGTTCCTCCCTCCAACACTGGCTTCCTGTTTATTTACTCTAAATATGTCAGTGAATTTTACATTAACTTAAGTGCAGAGAGTTCTCAGGGAGAAGAGTTTTGTGACACTCCTTGGGATCGTTAAAGATACCCTGGGAGGTTGCCTTCCAACCCAGGCGTGGAAATGCCCAGCCAGGCCCTGTCGGTGAGGCCATTTCAGCACTTTTCACCCACACAATCCACAAGTGCTGGATGCTGGGGCCAGGTGGGGGCCCCAGAGACAGGGAGGAGTCCGTCCCAGGCTCCACGTACGTTCTACCTGCGAGCCGGCACGTGTAGGAGGACGAATAATGCGTGTGTGGAGGCCTGGCTGCGAGTGTGGTAGGGGTTCTGAGAAGTGGGTTGGGGTCAGAGGTGGGATGGGACCCCAGGGACAGAGATGAGTTAGGTTAAGCAAAAGCAGGACAGAGAGAGGCCCGTGAGCTGAGGACAGCATGTGTGGAAGTCAGGGAGCTTGGGCGCATTTCACGGACATGACAGCGCACTTGACCATGAACCAGAAGCACATCACCTTCAACTTGGAGCTCCCTCTCCCTGGCACGGAACCTCCGACCTTCCCCTCTTCCGCTTCATCACACCCACAAGACCGCTCTCCCCCTTCCTCGCTTTGCGACCTCTGGCCTCTCTGGCTGCCCGTCTTCCCCAGCCCAGAAGCCCCTTCCAGCTTGAGCTCAGCAAACCAGCAGTTCAGCACTTCCCTCTGTTGGCTTCTAGAACTGACTCCACCATGATGCTCAGCCATCTCCCCTCCTGCCCGTCCCCAAGTCCAACTGTCCTTGCAAGCCCTGCTCCCAGCTGCCCATCTGCATTCTGCCTCCTGACTCAGCTGGGCCTGGGCAACCCTGCACTCCTCTCTGCTCACCCCACATCGTATTCCCTGAGGAAACCTTTCCAGGCACCAAGCCTTCCCTCCTACCTGCCCCCAGCTCTGGGGGCCGGCACGGCTCCGTATCTTGGGCCTCCTCCGCGCCCCCTCTGTACCCACATCCATGCTCTCCACCTTACCCCCAGGCCCATTTCCCATGTTCACCTAGACCCTGGCTCTCCCAGGACTTTGCTGCACTGACTAGCCTTCTCTTTCCTCCTTTTCTAATCTGCCCTCTTCTAAGGATTCCTCCCTTTGTACCTACACATGTACTCTGGTCCCTCCCGTCCTAAGACACCATCACTACCACCTCACCTACACCCTGCTGTCCTTGGGCTACCCTCCTATTTAGGGAATCATCATCAAGGGATTGGTGGACACTGGGCAGCCTCCAAGCCTGTTGCAGGCAGAGGGGGAACTGAGGTTTGGAGCGAGACGTGACCGGTAGCAGTTGGGTGGAGAAGCTCTGCCAGCATTTGTCTCTGAACTTCTCAACATCCTGGTCGGCCCTCACCCGTGCACCCCTCGTGCACACCCGTCCTTGCAGTGTTCTGCCATCCCCTCCCCCCTCCCCACCCCAACCTGCCTTCGAAGGTCTCCAGGGACACGTGACCCAGATGCCCTTTCACAGCCCTGCTTCCTCTCTTTGTGGGAATGTCTGCCTTCTCCTGCTTGAAACCCTTTCCTCCTTGACCTTCATGACCACATTTTCCTGTTGTCGGCTTTTCTGGCCGCTTCTGCTTTGTCCTCCTCTACGGCTGCTCTTCATTCTCCCCCTCCCTAGATCAGGTCTAGCCCTCTGCTGTCCTTCCCCCCGATGGTCTCTCATATGCTGCAGCTTCAGCCACCACCTCTGTCTGGAGGCTGCCCCATCTCTGCCCCCGATCCCGCCCTCACCCCATATTCCAACATTCAGTCAGATGTTCCCTCCTGGATCGATGACCAGCACCTCAGGTTCAACACGTTCCAAAACCTCTTCCTTTTCAAACCATCCGTGGCCATGATGACATCATCCTTGGTCATCTGCTCAGGCTCCAGGGCTCTGAGGACCCTACGCTCTGTGCCTCACACCCAGCCTGGCATCAAGCCTGACCCTCTCTGTGATTCTTCAGCCTTGCAATCCAATCTGACCCCGAGCGCGGCTCAGGACTCAGCATCCCTTAGGAGAGGCTCCGTCCTCACTCCCAGACCTCTCTCTTGCTCTATAACGTTCTTTACTTGCATCCTTAAGTCTTTAAAACCCTCAGTGCTTCCCTACTATATATGTATGATGCACTGTCACCTTGTCCTGGCACCCAAGGCCCACGCTGACCCTAACTCATCTTTCTAAATGTATCCACCACCCCTCCCCTCCACACAGCCCAGGCTCCCACTCAAGGGCAGCCCCATTGTCCACCGAATGGGCCGCTCTCCTTCTCACTCGGGATTTTGCCCTTGATCCTGCCTTTCCCCTGCCCATGAACAGCCCTCCATTCACACCACTTCCATCTGTCAGTGTTCTGTCTTCCTCCGGAGCCCAGCTTGCATCCCACCTTCTCCATAGAACCTTCCCTGGACGTTTCATCAGAGAGACCCTCCTCCCAACGCTCACAGCTGGACGCGTCCTGCCTAGGGTTTGCGGTTGTTCTGTGCATGTAAGAATCTCGCTTGCTCTGTTGTCGGCATCCTTGTATCTCATAATCTGCCGTGATCCATCTATGTGGAATAAACAAAGGAAGGGGAAGAAAAGGAAGGAACGAAGTGCAGGGTGGGATCAGATGATGACCTCAAACAAGGTGGAGGGGCTTCCACTGGACCCTCTGTGCAGTGGGACCCTTATGTGTTCCAGGTAAGAGAAGTGTCTTGAAGTCAGGGAGGGGAGCCCACTGCCACCTCCGAAGCACCCTGTTACCCAAGCCACTTCCCTCCTTCCACCCCATCTTCGTCCCAACCTCCTGTGTCCCCGACCCCCTCGTCATGTGTGGCTGAGACACCAGGGCTAAGATGGGAATGACAGCTGCCCAGTTTTGCTGCAGGAAAACCCGTATTTAATGCTGAAGGGAAACCACCAGGAGATGGAAGGCAATGACCGCTACGAGGGCTTCTGTGTGGACATGCTCAAGGAGCTGGCAGAGATCCTCCGGTTCAACTACAAGATCCGCCTGGTCGGGGACGGCGTGTACGGCGTGCCCGAGGCCAATGGCACCTGGACGGGAATGGTCGGGGAGCTGATCGCTCGGGTAAGGAAAGAACAGGTGATCTGGATTTGGGGGTGGGCTGGGGGGGCAGCTGGAAGGACTCATGAATCCGCCATTTATTAGTCAATCGGTCATGCAGTTTTCATTTATTTGTCCCTTCATTGCACAAATCTTTCCTGAGCCAGGCACTGGTAATATACATTGAAGAATAAGACCACCTTGATCCCTGCCCTGTGGCTCTCCCGGTCCCAGTCCAGCACCTGTAACAGGTAACGGAGGCCTTGATCGCTGAACGCGGCTTAGAGAATTGGGGTTCCGTTCTTGGATAATCCAGGTGCTTTTTGTTTGTTCTGATTATTTTTTTGGTCATCAGCACCTTTGGCAGAGCTTGGACAGGCCCTGGGAGAGTAGAACACACTCACGTCCGTTGACTTTGACACTCGAGAAGCACTCTCGAGGAGACATGGTTAAATAACAGGGGAAAAGGGATCACCTGGCAGAGGAGTTGGTCACAGTTATGGCTATTTCGTTACTTCTTGTATTATGTTCCGCTCTCCTTAATATGCTTTTACAGACCCAGGGCCAAGGTGCACTTGGGCAGACTGTAGATTTTCAGGGTGAATGCAGAGACTCAATTGAAACACAGGTGAGCATCATAGAGCGTCAGTTGTCGTTAGGTTAGAGCAAGGCTATAGAAAGTTCTTCCGGGGGCAGAGCTCTTGTTTTCTTGGTGTATACTGTTAACGTCTGTAAAAATTAATTTGATTGTTGCTCATTCACTGTCCATATTTCCATAACTGAGTTTTTCTGCTCAGGGAAGGTGGTGGGTATCCAATGTGGAGAGCACAGACCTAGGTTCCTATGGGTTGGTTCTTGAACCAGTCCCTACCTCTCCGTGCTTTCCGAGTGCAGAAGGAGCCCCTGCAGCCTCCCAGCCAGTGCCAAAGTGCAGGGTGCTTTACGTACGTTATCTCTAAGCCTCTGCGAATATACCTTTTCGTTAGCTGTTATCCTCATTTTACAAATGCGCCACCTGAACTCAGAGAGCTTAAATGACTTGTCTGAAGCCCCACAGTTAGGGTGAGACGGGGCTGGGATTTGAACCCAGATTTGTCTAACTCCAGAACCCACATTCTTCCCACCTAAGAACACGACCTCAGCTGGAGTGGGATGTCACCAAGAAAGGTCTGCATAAGTCTAAGCCCTACCTTCTCTCCTTCCTTTTTATCCTCCCTCCCTTTCACTCTTGCTTGCTTTTTTCTTTCCTTCTTTTCTCCCTCCTCTTTATCCATTGAATTAATATGATCTTAACCCTTTATATGTACCAAACTTGGGGTAAAATGTACATTTTTTAAATCCTAGTCTTGAAGGATAAAAGTGTTATTCCGGGTATTAAATAAGTGATCCTTGGCGATGCATGATGAAAAGTTCTGTATAGACAAGAGCATGGAGAAGGTAATTGAGAGCCGAGGTGGGACAGTGGTGAGGAGTTTGCCTGACAGCATTTGCAGTGACCCAGTGGGGTCAGCGGCAAGACTTGTTCAGCGAGACGGTGAACTGTCCAGTTCCTAGAGTCCAGAGGGAGGCTTTGCTGTCAGGGAGAGGCTTGCAAGCAATCAGCAGAAGGTTGCAGAAGGCCCAGGGAGCCCTGGGAGCCTCTCACCGGGGCAGAGTGGGAGGGTGAAGACTTCTTCAGGGAGCTGTCTGCTGTCTTTGACACTCAAGCCCCCAGCTGACGATGCCCACACTTCCTTCCACAGCAAAGGATATGCTGCTCTTCTCGAAGTCCCAGAGCCCCTCCCGAAGCAGTCTTCTTGTTGGGATCCCCTGGTAGAGATGCAGTCCAGTGGTTAAACCCCAGAAAGCTGAAATGCTAGGCCTTTTCCTTCCCTTCTTACCGATGTACTCTGTCACCTTGAGCCTGTTTCTTCAGCCCCCTTGGCCTTCCTGGTGATTGGTGGGGTGACTTCAGGGATGTCAGAGTCAGTGCACAGCCATCCCCTTATCAACTCCCAAATGAGCTGTGACATGGACTGGCAGGAAGAGG
Source organism: Lagenorhynchus albirostris (assembly GCF_949774975.1). Classification (NCBI taxonomy): domain Eukaryota; kingdom Metazoa; phylum Chordata; class Mammalia; order Artiodactyla; family Delphinidae; genus Lagenorhynchus; species Lagenorhynchus albirostris. The sequence goes on from NC_083103.1 coordinate 96,676,380, forward strand.
AGAGGAATCCAAGGCTCAAGGACATGCAGCTTCGTACTGAACGACTTGGGCAATCAGACAGGATCTTAAAATTCACTCCAGGTCGGCTTGCAGGTCAAAGCACTGCTGCTTTGGTCTCATCAAGACTTGACTGCGTAGCATTAATTACTTAACTAATTAACCCATTCGTTCAGTACAGATCCACCGAACGCTTTCCTCTTTCCTAGACAATGGAGATACAATGGGGGACAAAATAAACGTACTCACTACCCTGGTGAATCTTACTAGTGAGAGACAGATATTAATGAATGATCACAGCAGGATATTATTAACACACTGTGCTAAGTACAAAGAAAGGGGAAGTAGAAGGAGCTATGAGAGGGTACCTGCGGGGGAGGGGTCCAGCCTTGAGAGGCAAGGGGACAGGGGAGGGAAGGCTTCCCTTGGGAAATGATGTTTGAGCTGATGTGTGAAGAATGAGAAGAGCATATCTGCCAGAAGGTCGTCTGAATGCCACGGAGTGGGGGCTTATTCTGGGCAGGAGTGCGTGACCCCGGCCCTGCTCTGCCCCGGGGTTCAACGCTTTGATGTGTCTGCCCCAGTGTTCCCCTAGGATCACAGTAGTCCTAGAGCCTGCATCCTTCCTGTATGACCCCTTCCCCAAGCTGCACAGGAACAAGTCAGAGGTTGTAACAGTAGAGCCTTGGGGCTACTTGACGTCCCAAGTGGAAGAGACCTCAGAGGTCACGGCACCTAAATCTGTCACTTACACAGATGAGGAAATACAGGCTCAGAGAGCTTAAGTAACCTGCCAAAGATCGCACAGCTGGTGAGTTTGGAGCCAGCATTTAAGCCCTTGTCTGACTTCAGTGCTCGTGGTCTGAGAGCGTGAATCTTGAAGTTAGACCTAACATCAATTCACCCCCTTACTAGCTGGATGTTCTTACGCAACTTATTTTATCTTTTCCACTCCATCCCCCAAGGCTTCAGTGTTTATCTAGAAAGAGTTTTTGTAAGGATTTAAAATAACATACACGTGAGTATGCACACATGCATAGAAAGTTTGACATACAGGAATTTCTTTCTTTTAGAGAGTTTGAGGAATGCAGTAGCTTCTTGGGTGTTGGAGTGATGTGCAGTAAAGAGTAGAGGCCTGGGTCATCTCCACTGGGCATTCTAGTGCCTCAGTCTTTCACATCCATTGTCACCTGCTTTTTTTTTTTTTTTAACATCTTTATTGGAGTATAATTGCTTTACAGTGGTGGGTTAGTTTCTGCTGTATAAGAAAGTGAATCAGCTCTATGTACACATATATCCCCATATCCCCTCCATTGTCACCTGCTTACCCAAGACCGTTGCGGTTTGGACATGTGGCGTGTTGGCTGCGGAAGAGCATTCAAGCATCTTTTCTGCTTATGTTTAGAAATCATCAGAGCCTGTCTTTTGGTGTAAATCCCATTAAAAGTAGGAGTGTGGTTGGAGTGAAAACAAGTGGATTCACATAAAATGGGCCAGGTGGCTGGCCTCTCACCCCCAGGGCTGTGTCTGGGCAGGGGAGAGGAGAACCGTGTCTGTTTGGGAGCCTCTTGGGTTTGGATTTATATTGCTCCAGTCACATCCTTCACAGCTGAGCCCACAGCAGGACTGCACAGAAGTGATGGTGTGTCTTGGTGGAGGTATACTTGGCAGAGAGGAGGAAATGGACTAGAGCAGCTTGAAGAAGAAGATGCCCTCAGAAGAGCCTCAACCTCCTCCTGTATCACCCCAATAAATTTATTTAAAGTGAGCTTTTAATTGAAATTGTTCAAGGTATTCAGAAACAAAGTTGAATGAGGTAGTCCCTAGGTCACTATTTGATGGGGGACCAGTTGGGTAAAAGCAGAGGGAGAAAGGCTATAGGATGGGGAGGGATAGGGGACGGTGAGAGGACTGGAGGACGGCCTCCTGACTCTGCTTGTGATGTGTAGGGAAAACGCCTGCAGGAGGTGATGCTTGACTTGAATCTTTAAGGACCAGGAGAAGTTGGCCAGGGAGAGGAGGGACATGGAGAGAGAAGAACAGGCCAGGTGGGAAGGAACCAGGGTCCAAGGCGTGGAGACAGGAAGGTGCATATGGTAGTTTCTGTTTCAGGTCACTATACCTGGAACAGAGCATGGTGGAAAGCTAGGCTAGGAAGTGGGCAGTGCTCACTGACGAAGGTCCTATATGACCTTCTACAGCATGGAATGTGGGGGGGCGGGACAAGCCCGGAGGTAGGGGAACCGGGTGGAAGGTCATGTTGCTGCAACAGTTGATGAGAACCAAAAGTAACTTAGGAGTTAGAAGAAGGTACCTATTCAGAGGCTATCTTTAAAGATAACAGTTTGTCTTTTATATAGAGGTATGCAGTCTTTACAAAATACATACGTTTTAAAAGACAAAAAATTACTTGTAATTCCATCTAGTAATACCCATGGTTAACATTTCCATATGGGCCCTTCTGATTTCTTAATGAGTATATACTTTACACAAGTTTTTCCTTAAACTGGATCATAATGCTTATGCTGTTTTGCAACCTGTTGAAACTATTTAACAGATAAATCATCAGGACTCGGGGACCAAATGGATGTGGCCAAGGAGAGAGGGGCAAGAGTAGGATGACACCCAGGTTTCTGACGTGGACGTCTGGGTGGATGGCGGTGCCAGTCATTGAGGTGGAAAGTTCAGGAGAAAAATAGGTCTGGGAGGAAGGAGGGGGATGATTTCAGCCTTGAAAATGGTAACTTTGAAAAGCCTTTTGGACACACAGGTAGGGATATTCAGCAAGAGTTGGCTAGAATGGGCTCAGCGGATCGAAGCTCTAGGTGCGGGAGTGGATGTAGATGGTTACTGAAGCTGTGAGGAGAGAAGGAATCCCCAGGGAGAAAATCATACGTTCAAGAGGGAGGTGAGGGAGGAGAGCCTGTGAAGGCTGCTGAGAGAGAGCGGGTAAAGAAGTTTCCCACCTCTTGAACGGAAGTACAGAAGAGCCTTCATCAGATTTAGCAGTGCAGAAGCCACGGGCTAGAGCGGTTTCAGTGCGTGGCTGGATTGAAATCAGACTGCAATGGTTGAATCATTGTGCAATACTCCTCAAAGAAGCTTCGCTCTTATGGGAAAGCAAGATAAAGGGTTGTAGCTAGAAGGAGCTGTGGAGCTGGGAGGTTGGCTATTGTTTAAAATGAAATCGTTTATGGAAGTGGCTGCTGGGAGTTGAGAATGCATCTCTTAGGGATTGAGGAGAGGCAGGGACGGTCACGCAGCTGGAGCATCGTGGTGGTGGTGGGGTAATGACAGTCAAGGTGGGCAGGACAGAGAGGGTGGGGGGAACAGCGCATTCATGAAGGGGTCTGGAATCCTTGCCAAGACACGAGCACTTCTTCCCGCAGTGGGTAACTGGGAAGCACTGCAGTCAGGGGTGTGTCTGTCCTGGGTGTTGTCCTAGTCGCCCCCCACACTTGTGCACTGATTTTTTTGTTTTTTGTGGTACGCGGGCCTCTCACTGTCGTGGCCTCTCCCGCTGCAGAGCACAGGCTCCGGACGCGCAGGCTCAGCGGCCATGGCTCACGGGCCCAGCCGCTCCGCGGCATGTGGGATCTTCCCGGACTGGGGCATGAACCCGCATCCCCTGCCTCGGCAGGCGGACTCCCAACCACTGCGCCACCAGGGAAGCCCTTGTGCACGGATTTCATGTTTGAAACTGCTTTCACAGCATTGGCTCTTTATCCTCCGCAATGGCTCTGCGAAGTGAATATCCTTATCCCCGTCCTATGGGTGAGCAGCCTGAGGCTTAGAAATACAAATGACTCACCCAAGGTCCCACAGCCAGCGGAGGGGCGCCTGAGTCCTCGACCACAGCATATGGCCTCTCCTGCTGGAATTACAGCCTCATCCGCCTCCAGTCACAAATGGCATCCCCTCCTGAGAGGTCCTTCTAGGCAGAACATTTGGAGGATGCCCAGAATGTGGTACCCATGTCTGATTCTGGCCCATAAAGGAATTGCATGTTATCTTTGAAGCGGAAGAGCTGGATGGATGAGCTCTCTGACCCCTGCTCCTCTCGCCCAGTGTGTGTGAGGCATCCTTGTCAGTTCAGCCCTGAGCGCTGGTATCCTGGAAGGCGAGAGACTGCATTTCACATCCTTGGGGCCCAGCTTGGGGGAGAGCAAAGCACATTCAGGAAGAGAGAGACCCCCCTCAAGCTTCCAAGCTCAGAACCAAGCACCCTGCTGGCATTCAACGCCATGCTGGCAGAACGGCCCGTTTAGGTTCAAAGAGAAAAGGGCTTTAAAAGGCTTAGATGCAAGGCTCATAAGCTTTGGACATCGAATAGCTCTTACCGATGACATTTTGATGAATTAAGTATAAATGAAGCTGAAATACCTCATTCCATTTCCCCTCCTGGTTCCCTGGGAGAAAGGATTGTGGAGAGAGTTTGCCAGAGACTTGGTAGGGTGGGCTGTCTGTGGCCTTAATCCACTGGGAAAGTTGTCCAGAGCCATTTTGCTGAACGAAAAAAAAAAAAAAATTACAACTAGTCCCCTGGGATTCCTTTTCACCTTGAAGCCAGAGACTATTTTAACTGCAAATAGGTCATAGAATTCTATTCTTTAAAATCAAGGTACAGATCCAGGGACTAAAACTGAAAGCTCAACTCTTTCTGCCTGTGACGGCCAGACTCAGGGACGGCTTTCTTCTCCTCCTTAAAGCCTGGTCTCTGCATTTACTCAAATAGGAAGAGATGAACTCCAATTTTAATTCAACAATTCATTCATTCCTTCCTTCATTCATCAAAGTGCTCCCTTTCTGACAAGCACCATGTGGATGTGAGGGGTTGCTGGTAAGGAATTCAGGATCTACTCAAAGAGGCAAACCAAGAACTCCCGTACAGTGTGATATGTGCTCTATTAATAATATTAAGAATGATGAGAATAACGATGGCTGACATTTACTAAGTGTTTCCTGTGGGCCAGGCACCGTTTTCAGTGCTTGACTATACTAACTCATTTAGTCCTCACAATAACCAAATGTTGCAGGTGAGGAAACTGAGTCGCAAAGCAGATAAGGAACCTGTTCATGGTCACGTGGGTAGTGAGTGGCAGGGGTAGGTCTGGTGGAAGCACTGTCAAGGTATGTACAGGTATGAACAGGGAAGGGCTCACCCAGGAAAGGACCACTGAACAGAGTACTGAGGATGGAGAAGCATCGTCTCAGTAGAAAAGAATATTCTAGGTGCAGCAAAGGCTGAGATCATGCCAGGCAGTGTGAGTGGTTCTCTGCAGCTGGCGTCAGGTGCTGCAGGGAGTGGAGCAGAGGAGTGCTGTAGGCAGGGGCCAATCATGACAGGATTTAAATGGTTGGATACTTAAACTATGTCCAGAGAGCTAATGGGGAGCTGTTGAAGAGTGAGGTGGTCTGTTTGTTTTATTCCAGGAAGGGAAGAGTGGCGTAATTGGCGTTGATTCCGGAAGGTTAGTCCGACAGGGAGAGGGAGATGGATTGGAGGTGGGAACACCAGATGCAGGTATACTCATCAGATGGTGGTCGAGTGATGCAGGGGGACGGGATGGGGCCCGAAGGAAGGCAATGGCGGTGAGGATGCGCGGGAGAAAATGGCGACGGTGTGGGGTCTCAGCGTTTAATCCTAGGACCTACTGCGTGAGGGAGCTCCCCTTTCCTGGAGACTTTTAAGCATGGGTTCAGCTCATCCTGCCTCTCGGGAGAAGAGGGAGGGCTGTTTGACTCCGAGCAAGGTCCTTCCTGGAATGGCTTCTTGAGGGATGCATGTCAAGCAGTGGTCCCTGCATACCACCCCCCCAAAACCTGGGAAGGGAGGAAATCCATCTTGTCTGGTTCATTATCCACAGGCTGTTGTCCTTGAGAATAAAAGGGCCAGAGCCCTGGGCTGCATCTTGGACCACAACCGCCTTTGCTGTCCATCTCTCATCAGACCCTCCCTTTACAACTCTCTGCCTCATTTTGAGTTCTCAGAGGTTCTTTTCTGTCACTTGAGTCCTTTCACCCACCTGATAAAAAGCCAATAAAGGCAGTTTTGAGATTGCAGCCGCACAGCCTTTCTTCTGAGATGACTGTATCTGCTGCCGCCCATGCAGCTGGGCTCTGCTGTCTGCCTCTGTGACTGCTTCCCTCTTTCTGCATTCAGGGGTGAGGTGCACAGCCCCCAGAAGACTGGGCCTGGGCCTCTGGAGCCTCAGCCTGCGATGATTGTGAACCTCCCTACCTGTCTATCACCAGCTTTCAGTGAAGGGCTCCGCCATGGGCCTTCAGATTTTCTTTTTCCTCTCCATTCCCATGGCTTTGTAGAGAATTAGAATGGGGGTGTCCTCTGCTGAAGGTACCTCTTCCTTGTTCAAAGCTGAGCCCCAGGGAAGGAGAGGGGGCCAGTGATGGCTGCTGACCGAAGGCCAGGCACTAGGCAGGAGCTCTACACGTGCTATTTCATTTATCTGTGCCTGGCGGGGATTATGACTCCATTTTCCAGATGAAATGGAGGCTCAGAGGGTCAGCAATGAACCCAAGCTCAGACTCACAGCAAGCGGCCAGACTCATACCCTGTTCAGACCCCTGTCTTGTGCTCGTCTTACTGCATCACCAGGGGCGTGTGAGAACTGATGGCTGGAGCGGAGAGTGATTTTGGTTCAGCCTTCCTGTCCTCTGCGTCTACTTGCTAGGAGAATAGAGAGGAAGGAATAGGCTGGACCAGGAGAATGGCCAAAAGAGGAGAGGCTCTGGGTGGCCAGTGTGAGAGGGTCACATGGATTAAACTTACATCCTCAACCCTGTTATCCAGGAAGTGGGTGTTATAACTACTTCCTTTTTTTATTTTTTTATTTTTTTGCGGTACGCGGGCCTCTCACTGTTGTGGCCTCTCCTGTTGCGGAGCACAGGCTCCGGATGCGCAGGCTCAGTGGCCATGGCTCACGGGCCCAGCCGCTCCGCGGCATGTGGGATCTTCCCGGACCGGGGCACGAACCCGTGTCCCCTGCATCAGTAGGTGGACTCTCAACCACTGCGCCACCAGGGAAGCCTACTACTTCCTTTTTATAGACTAAGAATGCACAGCCCCAGAGAGGCCAGCACCTGGAAGTGCTAGGATTTGAAACCAGATCCCTTTCCTCTAGGAGCTGTCCAGCAAGAAGGGCAGACAGACCGACGGAAATTATTTTAACCCAGGGTTGTACAGGATAAGTACTCTGTTACAAATACAAACTGCATCATATATAAAGAGCAGAGTAGGAGGCAGAAATTACTTCTGAACGGGGACCTCTGGGACGGGTTCTTAGTGGCAGTGAGGCCACCAGCTCCTTGCAGGCAAGCACAGTATCTTATTCATCCTGATATCCATGTGCACCTAACACAGTGCCTGGGACACAGGCAGGTGTTAACAGCTAGTTCCCTCGGATCATGCAGAGCAAGGCACCAGCTGACAAGCATACCTTGAATACACTTAGGGAGTTCATTCCTTAGCAGGTTTCTATCAACCCAACTGTCAACCCGAGGCGTAGAAAACAGGGCCGTCAACTGATGAATCAATCAGCAGGTAGTAATTTAACACAGTGAGTCAGCTACTGTGCTAGAGGTTTGGGGTCAAAGGACAGATGAGACTTGGTTCTGTCTTTGAGAGCTTACAGATGAGGTGGTATGGAGGTAGGCAGAGGACAGACACGTAAAAGAAACGTGTGCTCTGGTGTGGGCATGAGAGAGGTGAGCAGGTTGCTAGGGGAGCCCTAAGCAGGGAAGGACCAAGGAAAGACATTGTACATCACCTGTGAGGGTGCACAGCTTAAATCCTCATCTCCCAAGAAGCAGTGTCAAGCCGGTTCCCTCCCCAGGATCGTAGCACATGAGGCTCAGAGAAGGTCAGCCACAGATTCAGGAAAAGAGAGCAGAGCCTTTGCCTGGCTGTCCTTAGACCCCCGTGAGAGTTCTTTTCCGCTAAAGAAGTTGATTCCCCCTGGGAATCCCAGGGGGCTTTGGAGTTCACTTATGTTCAGAGCTACCCCAGCAGCTCCAGACTGGGACCTCCTCCAAACGCCATGGGTGTCTAGAAGCAGCCTGGGAAATTTGTCAAAAGGTTCACTTCTTGGGAATTATTTCCGCCTTCCCTGCCGAGTACCAGCTGTTAAGGGGAGTGAGGGTCTGCTAGGGAAATGAAAATGGATTAATTAAGGCATCTGAAAGCCTTCTGAGAGATTGGCTTGCTGTGACACAGAAGAGACAGGCAGTAGGGAATTGATTTGGGGCAAGGGTAGGGAAGGAAGCTCTGGAAAGTGGTATCTTAATATCTCCTAAGAATCCTCTGGTCCTGATTGCTCACCTCACATGGAGAGGTGAGGTGTCACCTGCAGGCTCAGCCAGGCACCAGGCTGTGGTCTGAGGTCAGGGGTCGTTTCCAGAGGTCCAGTTCAGCACGTGGACACTTAACCTCTGTCTTGTTCCCCAAAGCACCCAGTAATTCAGCTGCTGGTTATTCTCCAAAGCCTGAGTCTCTAATGTTGCTAACCCTGGTTCTTGCACTGTCCCCTGCCCCAGGGGTGAGGATCCTATTCCTGAACCTGGGGCCAGGCCCTATTAATACTACTTATGTGCTTCCCATCCTCGGGCAATATTACTTGGCCCTACATGCATTGATTCAACATTGGTTGTGACTTCAGGTTGAACAGGACCCAGGTTTTTCTTTCACTGGGCTCGTGTTCTACCTACATAGAGCCTCCAAGGATGGTTGTGCAGGTTGTATACTGTACAAGGGGTGAGTGGGGCCTGAAACCTGCCTCACGCTGCTTACCAAGCACGTGCTCTGGTTTGGGGCTCTATCCACCTGTCAATTTTCTTCCTTCAAAGATACCTTTAGTTCGCCAAGTTGTGCGCCCACTAAGTCTGCTAGGAGGATCAATTTCTACAATTTGTACAATGGCTTGTACTCTACTAAGAATGAGGCCCAGTGTATAAAAATTATGAGACCACAGCATGTGATATAAGCAAAATGGAATCATACGCAAAATTTTATGGGAACAGAGGAAAAAAGAAATAATTCAGCTCCAGAACCAGGCAAGGCTTTAGAGCAGAATTAACAATAATGATAGCTATTGTTTACTGAGTACCTACTACCTGCCAGGCATTTCTCACGCATCATTTCCTCTCTTACAAATAAATGTCATCAGTCACCGTTTATAATGAGGATGCAGAGGTTAACTCCACCTTAACAGAGAGACGGACTCAGGGTCACACAGCTAACAAGTGACTGAACTGGAATTCAAAGCCAAGCCTGTCCTCAAAGTCCACGGTCATTCTAACACACTGTGATGCCTCTAAGGGAAGTTACAGTCAAGTTGGACCTTGACGGATAAGTAGGAATTTGACAAGCCTCGAGATGGAAAGAGTTGCAGGCAGAGGGAACTGTGTGGGCAAAGACGGAGTTTGAAATATATGACAGGTGTAAGGAATACGAATAGTGCGACGTCTCTGCATCTCAGGTTGAAGGGAGGCCAGGCTTGAGGTGATGCTGGAGAGAGAGTCTGGGACAGATTGTGAAGATCATTGCAGGGAGATGGGACCATATTTTAAAGCTAGTAGGGAGTGGCTGGAGTCTCTTTCAGTGGGGCAGTGGTGTGATTAGACCTTTGGTTTGGAAATCGATTCTAGAACAGCGGCTCTCAAAGTGCGGTTCTTGAACCAGCAGCATCGGGATGACCTAGGACTTGTCAGACACCCAGATTCTGGGGTCCCATCCAGACCTACTGAATCAGACGCTCTGGAGTGGGGCCCAGCAATGTGCATTTTCACAGGCCCTCCAGGCGGCTGTGATGCATGTTCAAGCAAGCTCGAGGACCACAGGTGCCCTTGGCATCCACTAAACTGGATGGATGAACTGGGGAGGAGCTAGGAGCAATGAGGCCAGTGCAGAAGCTACTGAGTAATTCCAGTGGAGACTTGAGTGAGGCCAGCAGCAGTGAGGTCCGCGTGGCAGTGATGGATTACACAGGAATTTCAGAGGTAAAATGGACGGGGCTCGCTTATTGGATGGCGAGAGAGCAGGGAGGTGGTATGGCGGGGGCAGGGGGGAGACTCTGGCTGACTCCTGGTCTCGGTTTTGGAGGACAGGTGCCTGGTAGAGTCATGGACTGAGAAGCAGTCCCTGGAAAAGAGTAGCTTTAGACGGCAGAGATGCAGTTGATGACGTGGGTCTGTAGTACCGGCGGGACTCGGAGCTAGAGGAACACAGTATGTGCGGAAAGGTGGGTGAGGAAGGCCAGCGACAGGGCAGAGCTGGGCCTCAGTTCCGTTTGGGGGTCGTCAGGGTGCAGGTGGTAGTGAAATGGGGGGGTGCTGAGCGTTCTCACCTATCCTTCACCCCATACCCCCTGCCGGCCCTCCACGTGCAGATCCCTGCCCTCTGTGTGGGCTTGGACACTCCACCCAGTGTTTCTGACCCACCCCACTCCACGTCTTCATCCTCAAAATGGACACAACAGCATCCACCCCCAGGGTTATTATGAGAAATCAATGAACTATAGTCTCCTTGGTGTCCCTGGCATGTAGTGACTCTCAGAGAGAGGCAGCCCTGTCCTCTCCTTCCCTGCCATCTGTTACCCAACTTTCCACCTAAGGCTTTGCTTGCACTTCCTCTCCAGGCCTAAAGCCCAGTTCCTCAGTTTCCCCTGCATCTATCCCCAAACACACACATACACAGGCCCACCTGCTTCCATGAGACGTGCTCTTCCAGGGCCAGGTCCTTCCTCTCCCAGGCTGGCCTGGGTTAATCCCTCCTTGCCACACCTGTCTGGACCCTACAAAAGTGTAATCAATCAATACAAAACTGAAGCACCACGTGTCTGGTTGTGTTCCTGTGGAGCGAGCTCCAGCTGCCTTCTAAATGTTATCTGCAGTGGTGGCGGCTTGCCGGGCTTCTCTGACCCCCTGTCCTTACACTCTGCAGGAAAAGGGGGCACAAGGAGCAGGAAATCCCTCCAGACGGATGGTCTCTGGGTCATCTCTTGGGGAAGAAGTCACCTCTGTTAGGTAACAAGGTGGTGGCATTGATGGCAAGTACAAGTGTCCTTTTTTTTTTTTTTTTTTTTGCTGTACGTGGGCCTCTCACTGTTGTGGCCTGTCCCGTTGTGGAGCACAAGCTCCAGGTGCACAGGCCTAGCGGCCATGGCTCACGGGCCCAGCCACTCCACAGCATATGGGATCTTCCCGGACCAGGGCACGAACCCGTGTCCCCTGCATCGGCAGGCGGACTCCCAACCACTGCGCCACCAGGGAAGCCCCAAGTGTCCTCTTGATCTTAGAAAAAAAAGTACCTTGAGTTGGAAGTCTGGGTCTATCCCTGGCTTTACGCTGGCGGCTGAATCTCCCTGGGCCACCATTTGCTCACCTGCTCAGTGAGCAACACGCTCTGCCTTCACCAGCCACGATTTCACCAACATCCCTACAATCCGGAGAAATGACTAAGAGCTCACAAGGGCCTGCATCTCCCATCGCTGGCCCCTCACTCTCTAGCCTTTCCTTTGTTCCTGGTACATAGTGTGCCCAGTTCCAGCATACGGTGTGTACACTTGCTCTTCCTTCTAGCAAAAACTTCTTTCCCCAAGTCTCCAGTCTACTGTTTTTACCTTGTTATCTAGGTCTAATCCAGATATCACCTCCTCCAAGAAGCATTCTTTCTCTGCCACCCTAAGGGACCTCCGTCCTCTCTCTGAATCTCTCTCTACCACAGAGAGAGATTGTATGTTGTATGACCTTCAAAGAGACTATCACCAACGGAAATCACCTTTCTTATTATGAGAAATAAGATAAGTCTTATTATGAGACTAGAATGTAAGTTCTCTGAGATCAGGAACTACATTCGTCTTGTTCATCTGTATGCCGGTGGCACCTGGAACAGGCCCCAGCATACACAGCACTCAGGAATTATGGGATAGATGGGTGGGTAGATGAATAGGTGGATGGATAGATGAATTGGTGGTTGGTTGGATGGATGGATGGATGGGTAGATGGATGGGATGCTTTGAAGACATGTGTAAAAGAATTAACCACTATAGCCCTTGAGTCCAAGGACCTCAGAGCCTGGACAGAACATCTCAATGCCAGAACCAGTTGTAGGTTTTCAGATGATCCCTTTGACTGGTAACAGGGAAAACACACCAGTGGCCCACAAGTGCTGGTGCATTCAGCAGGCTGGGGCAGCAGGAGATGACATTTATCCTGGGCCTGTCCTCCCAGGGCAGCCACGGGGCCTAAACACGCTTCCTGGACATCCTTGCTTCCCTTCCTGGCTCTGCCTTCCCCGGGTCCCCACAGCTGGGCCCTCAGCTCACCCTGCTGTATGCTCAATCCTGCCCCACTTCCCAGACCTACATTGCCTTGAGAAAGAAGAGCTTAAGCCACCTCACCCCTCGTTCCTCTCCCCATGGGGTGGGAATTCCCAGGGTGAGCTCTTTGACTCTAAAGTTGACCCTGTCTTCCATTTTGCCCCCCACGTCACATCCCCCTTTCTTCACTCCTTAAGGTTTAGTCGGCCTAACTGGGTGTCTGCTCAGTCTGCATCACACACACATTTATCCTCCACCTGCCTTTGGAATAAAGCTTCCCCCTTGTGCTTGCCAGCTTTATTTCCTCGAGTATGTGTGTTGGTGGAGAGGGATGACACCATGAACGCCATGCAGCAGGAGCCCGGATCGCCTATCTGGGCGTCTGAGTCACCTCCCCTGAGACTCCTGTGTGCTGTGCTCAACCCCCTGTGACTCCCTAGGCTGACCTTTTGCCTGTCCCTTGACTGATTTTGCACTAAAGATAGTCATGAGCGCTGTTTATTGAGCACTTACTATGTGCCAGATGCAGGGCTACTAATTGCTTTACAAATATTACCTCATTTAATCGTCAAAGAACCTTACAAGGTAAAGTATTCTTATCGCCATTTTATAGATCAGGAAACAGGCTCTGAGGTTCACTTGTCCAAGGTCATGGGGCGGAGAAGTGACAGAATCAGACTCCAAACTCAAATGCGTCCATAATATGTCCCCTTAAGTACTGTGGGGAGCTGCCCTGAACACATGCCATGCTTTGCTCACCTAGCAATCTCTTGGTCATCAGATCCTGCTACTGTGGCTCCCTGCCCACCCCAGCTCCCTACCCCTGGCAGGCGGGCACTGCTTATCCCTTGCCTTCTTAGGAATAAACATGCCTGCTTCAAAGCATCCAAATATGACAGTTCCCTCTGTTCTTTGGCCATCCCTCACTCACGGAGATGAATTTGCACCAGAAGGTCTTGTGGTTTCCACTTGCTTGTTGCCATGGCTTGGCCTCACCATCTCAGTTCCTGGCCAGAATCCTTATATGCTTCAGGGGGCTTATTCACAGACTATTTTTCTTGTCATGCTGTAGCTTGTCAGCAGCAGCTAACATCCCACCATTTGTCAGCGTGAGAACCAGGCCTGGCTCAATCGTGCCAATGGCAGTGTTGGCAGCTCTGGAGATAGCCCTCTGAGAGCCCCGTTCTGCCTCACCCTTTGCAGAAACTATGGCATTATACCTTACCTTCTGCAGCCCTCAGATGTGCTCCCCTGTTTGATGACAAACTTCTGCTCTTGCTGTTTCTACGTTTGCAATTTAGGCAACAGAATGAAGGCGTAGATCTCTAAAACTGGCAGCAGGGGGTCCATTCAGTGACTTTGAACTGCTCAGAAGGACTGTCAGCTCTTGCTAAATGGATCCCTGATCCAAATCCAGGACACTCCCTGAGCAGACCTGCTGGGTTCCTGGATGGTGGCCGACTGGGGGCCTGGCTGGCTGCCAGGGGGTGATGAACAGTGGAATACAGGCAGGAGATCAAAACAGAGAGTAGGTGTGGTCGGTAAGTACAGCAAATGTGTCAGCTGGTGTCAGTCTGATCAAAAGTGAAGGGGAGTCCGTAGGAACAAATCAGGTAGAAGAGCTCAGCCTTCAAAAACCCCACCAGGCAGGATGGTGCAGCCCAAAGCAGAGGCCAGGTCTCAGCAGCTTCAGACAAATGGGCAGAGGATGGAGGCAGGATGCCAGAACCAGAAACAGCATAGTAATAATAGCAGGAAACATTTATTGAGTGGTGAACATTTTCTGTGTGTCAGGCCTTGTATGCTAACTCATGTAATCCTCACAGCAACTCTGTAACCTAGAAGCTGTTAGCATTTATACTTTACTCCTGAGAAAACAAGTTCAGAGAGGCTAAGAAACTTGCCCAAGGGCCCACAGCTATCAAGACACAGACTTCAACCAGGACCCTCTGACAGCTGTCACAAAACACTGCGAGAACACTGTCCAACGTGGGGCAGAGCGCTGTCCCCCTCCTCTGGGTTTCAAGACCCATCCAGAGTGGGGTCTGGCAAGTGCTGGAGGGTGTTTGCAGCTCCGCCAGGTCCCCCCCAGGGCTTTGCCCAGTGTTCAGAGCAGAGAGAGAGTCGGCTTCTCTGGGAGTTTCACAACCTGTTCAGTTGTTTGGACCAGACAAGGGATCTGGACTTCTCTTCATCCAGATGCAAAACACAAATCCAGTTAAAACGCCCAGATGTTCCTTTTAGCCCTTCTTGAATTACAAGCCACACAGGTGTTTAAACAGAGATACACAGTAGATTCACCACGCCTGAGCGTCCCTCTCTCCTATGTGTGGAATTACCAGCCCCTGGCACAGATAATGCAGCCATTGCAGCCCGCTATGTATGTTCCAGGCTTTTTTATTCCAAAGAGTCAGCAGGATGCTGAGTGTCAGGCTTGACGGTAGCCACTCTCTCTTTTACTTGGGCAAATCACTTACCTTTTTAAAAAAACCTTTTAATTGAAATATACATCTAGAAAAGTACACAAATCGTAAGTGTCTACTTGATGACTTATCACAAAGGGGACATACCCAGGTAGTCACAATCCAGGTCAAGAAATACACCAGCCCCAGCACCCTGCAGACCCTTGTAGACCCTTGTCCCTGCCCCCCAAAATGCCTCCTTTCGCTCTAAACCCTCCTTCCTCCCAAAAGGTAACTATCGTCCCGAACTGAACGCCATGTTTGCTGAGTCTTATTCTCCTGTCTCTCAATTGGCTACTGCTGGCCTTGAGATCGCCATGGGGCTCAAAGGCAGTCTGTGAAAAAGAACTTTGGGGATGTTATTATGGGTGGACACCTGAGCCCTGTCAGCACCTCTTTGAAGTAGACCAGACACACTTGATCACCTAGGTGGAGTGGCCAGAGGTTTATGACAGCATCTCTAGCTGTCCTCTTCGGAAAAACTGCAGGGATCCCTGAGAAAATGCCCTCTGCCCTTGGCAATGGTTTTGACTTGTGCATATGCTGATAAGAAATGAGAAAAAGATCTTTGCTCACCCTTCCTGGCGCCCTGGCGCACCTCAGGGGCCAGCCTGAGGCCGAGCTCGGATCTCCCTTCTGTGTAGCAGGACAGTAAGGGGTAGGGGATCAGTGGAGGCGGCTCACTGGCTTGGAGTAGAGAGGGAGTGAAGAGGAGGCCTCTGAAAGTTCTCCGTGGCTGTCAGCAGAGCTCCCAGCTACTGGTGGTACTTTATCTCACCCAACAAAAACAGTCCTGGGGGCTTCCCTGGTGGCACAGTGGTTGAGAGTCCGCCTGCCGATGCGGGGGACTCAGGTTTGTGCCCCGGTCCGGGAAGATCCCACATGCCGCGGAGCGGCTGGGCCTGTGAGCCATGGCCGCTGGGCCTGCGCGTCCGGAGCCTGTGCTCCGCAACGGGAGAGGCCACAACAGTGAGAGGCCCGCGTACTGCAAAAAAAACCAAAAAACAGTCCTAATAACAGGCCTGTGAATCACGCCGTTCCTCAATACAGGGCTGACAAGTGGGAAGGGAAATAAAAGAAAGCCCTGTGAGCTAGAGCTACTGTCAGATTTCTCCAGCAGCCGACACTGCTGTCTGAGCCTCCTTGAGTTTGCTTTACACGCACAGGCCTGAAACCCAGAGGCCCCTAGTAGGTGTAGAACTGGCTTGGTCAGCGCAGGCAGGCTCTCTATCTGAAAAGTCAGGGCTGCAAGTCTGATCCCCGTGTGGGCCAGTTAGCCTTGCTCAACGTCAGGGCCTCACGCTGTGTCCCAGACCATTATTAACCAGCTTTTCTGGCAGCCAGCAGGGTGGGAAACTGGCAGAAGTGTGTGAACTCGTCAGTGGAAATCCCCCGCCTCGTATCACAGGGCCTACTGATGGCCACGCTTTCATGTGGGCTGGAGATTTTATGAGTTTGATTGGGAAATAAGGAGCATTTGGATTAGGAGTGAGCATATCCTCCTGAAAAATTAGACAGGATTCTATCATTTTCTTTGATGTGTAAATCAGTGGTCTAACTTCAGAAAATCAGGGGGATGATGACGGGGATGGTAATGGTGCTGCCAGGCGGGGAAGCAGAGTTCAAGCTTCCCCGGGCATCACTGCATCTGTGGAAGCTGCCTAGACCCAAACTCTCAGTGCTATTTCTTTTTCACGTCCCAACTACTTAAACACAGTGTAACATCTATCGTATATATTGCTTTTCCAATCATGGGATTTCTTTGTTCTCTCTTCAAAACCTGCATTGGTTTTTTGAAACAATTACTGTTTTAAATAACATTGAAGTTGATCCTTTAACTTGCAGCAAAAAATAATAGCTTACACTTCTGTAACATTTTCTGTCCCGGGCAGTGATCTAAGTGCTTTTCATATATTTATTCGTTTAGTCTTCACAACACACCTATGAGGTATGTATTATTACAGTCCCATTCTCCAGATGAGGAAACTGAGGTACAGAAAGGGTAGGTCACTTGCCTAAGATTACATGGCTGGTGAGTAGCAAGGGAGGCCATAGCATGGGCGCTCTTAGCCAAGACATTATGACACAATGAGTCAAGGTGAGAAAATAACATGAACTGAGCTCCTACTTGCTTTGATTCATCTATTCATTCATTTGGTTGTGCCTTCCTTTACCAAATGTTTGGTGCTTATCACGTGCCAGGCACTGTTCCAGGCTCTGGAGACCCATGTGGACCCAGCAAACAACAGGTTCCTGCCTCCTGGAGCTTGCTTTAAAGATAATAAACAAGTAGATGAATACCTGAACAAGAACATTTTTGATTGTGATTATTGCTGTGAAGGAAGAAACCCAGGAAATTACACAGAGAGTGTCAGGGAGAGGGCGTCTTTGGATGGACGCTCTGGGAAGGCCACTCTGAGATCCGACCAGAGTGTGCGGAAGCCAGCCTCGCCAAGGCCAGGGCAGAGTGGAGCAGGGAGAGGAAAGCGTAAATGCCAGGATTCCAAGGCGCAAAGGAACTGGTCGTATTTGAGAAGCAGGGCGCGGCCCTATCACACAATGCCTGGTGGGCTGTAGTAAGGAATCACGGTCAGTAAACTGGGAGGTCTCTCTGGGTTCCTTTCCTGGGGTCCACGCACACCCAAGCGTCTGAGGAGAGCATCAAGAGAGACCATAAGCTTAGAAGGGAAAAATTTACATCTGTGTTTTTTCTAAATTCAAACTGAAATGTAAAGTTTCCTTCGATTACAAATGTGGGCAACAAATCATAGTGGTATTAGCCATGCCTGTGACTGTTGCCAAAGGTGCCATTCGAATGTTGCTATGAGAGCCGCCTCTGGCTCTCGGGGTCAGTGTATCACGATCATGTAATTCTGTAATACAGTCACGTGACACAGCAAATATAATAAACATTTTAATTTTTTTGTTTTCTTTACGGTACGCGGGCCTCTCACTGCTGTGGCCTCTCCCGTTGCGGAGCACAGGCTCCGGACGCGCAGGCTCAGCGGCCATGGCTCACGGGCCCAGCCGCTCCGCGGCATGTGGGATCTTCCCAGACCGGGGCACGAACCCGTGTCCCCTGCATCGGCAGGCGGACTCTCAACCACTGCGCCACCACGGAAGCCCTAAAATATTTTTAAAGAAGGGGTTAACAGACCTCACCAGACCACTAACAGGATCCATGGCATAAAAAGTGTAAAAAGGCAATACAGAGAATGGCATGAGCTGCCTTAGCTTTCAAACACCCCGCTGGCTACAGTTGGAAGAGGGGATTGTAAGGGGCGGGACTACCCCTGAGCTCCATCTACACAGGTTACCGGATTTAATCCTCACAACAATCATGAGAAATAGGCATGTTTTTGCCCATTTTAGAGGTAAGGAAACCGAAGCCCAGATTTCAGGTAATTTGCTCAGCTGAGAATTGCAGAGCTGGGATTCAGACATACATCTCTCTGACCCCAAAGGGCGAGAGGGTCTATGGCTAGAGATGGGAGCATGTGACAAGAGGTCAAAGGTCAGCAATATCTAGTTGGCCTCCTGACCCAGCTTGGACCCCTGTGCTGCACAACTTTACCCGTGAATGAATTGCCAACCCTTCTTTCCTCAAGCCTGGTTCTTTCCTCAAATCTGCCCACATAGGCCAATTACGCAACCCTGAGCTGAACTAACTAAATATTTCATGGGGAATTTAATTTAACTCTAAAGAAATTCATCCAGCCCTGAGAGTATGCTGTCAGCTCGAGAAATAGCACTGGGGAGCCCTTGGGCCTGCAAATAATTTTGCTGCTTCCCCAGGAATGCTGATGCTCCTCTGGGCCTGACTCCGAGCTCTGTAGGCTCCGTCCAGGGAACACGAGTAAATCCCACAGACTTGGGCTCAGATGGATCCGAAAAGGCTCTGATCAAGGCCTCCCTCTGAATAGCAAGCAGGCTGGGGAGGGAGGAAGGGTGGGGTTGACCCCCAGCCTCCCCAGTGAACAGGGCACCAGACATTTTGCAGGTGCCACGGGACCCTACAAGTTTCTCCTCGGCCTCAGCCCACGGCAGGTGGAGTGGGAAGGCCGCCTTCCTCTTGCGGCAGGAGAGCAGCTGTGCACATTGCTGAGGCCTGTTAGTAGGGAGTCTGAGGGTTCCTGCCAGTGCCAGGGGAGCCAGGAGTGAGAGCGAGCTCCCCGGCGCCTTCAGATCCCTTTGCAGCTCAGCATGGAGACCCCGGTGAATCACGGCAGGTTCCCTGGGCATCTCACGAGGTGAGGGCAGGGGAGGGTGGGAGGAAGGCGCCCAGGAGGTGAATGGATCAAAAGACAGGAAGTTAGCAGATAATCTAATTTGAAATGGGCTGAACTGCAGATGTTAATCTGCTCCACTGAGCAGCACGAAAAGCCAGGGCCTGTCCTCAGCGTCCCCGTTCTTTCCGGCGGGTAATTAACCACCCCCCACCTCCAGCACCGCTGATTGCTGCCTTAATGGTGGGGTGTGAGGCCCTTCCCCTTCTGCTTGGGCTCCCTGTGTAGCCCGAGGAGTTGCAGGGAACTGGGCCTGGGGAGGGGGCAAGGGGAGAAGGGAGCCCTCTAGTGGGGATTTAGGACTTCAAGTCTTCCTTAGGCTGGAGGATGAGGAATTGTATCTCACAGTGTCCAGACCATGACTTGAATCCGGTTATAATGACCCAGCTTCCTGACAAAATCCCTCCTACATACAGGCACATGTCCGAAATCAGCCTGATTCTGCTGTCAGCAAGGAGGGACTGGAGAGTAGGCCATGTTTGGGGTGTTGTCCCCCTGTACCCTGCACTGTTAGCTGCACTGGTTGTTAACTAGAGATTTACCGTGTGTCCACTTTGGGAACGTCCCTGTGAACAATGCAGTCCTAAGAAAGCAGACCTGAGAATCTGTACGTCTGAAGGTAGCCCTCTCCGTCTCCTAGCTGTGTGTACTTGAGCAAATTAATAACCTCTCTGGGCCTCAGTTTCTTCGTCTGTAAAATAGAGCTCAATGGCAACTTTGAAATACTATATAAGTTAAGTTTTTTGAAGACATGGTCCTTGCTTCTTATAGTCTAATGGGGAGCTAAGTTATGTGCATGAATGTCCACAGTGACAATAATAATAATAGTAAGAGCTAACATTTATTGAGAATTATTCTGCACCAGGCAGAGACTTTGCATGGTTGCTCATTTAATTCCTATAGAGGCTGCATGAGGGTGGGAACTGTTGTTGTGCCCACTTTATGGATGAAGAAACTGAGACACAGAGAAGGTAAGTCCTTTCCCAACGTCACACAGCTAATAAGTGCAGAGTTGGAGTATGAGCCCAGGCCCCCTGTTCTAATACAAGGCAATTTATGGCAAATGCCACCTGAATGGTATAAGCCATGTCTTAGCTCCTTTATTGATTGTAAGGAGGGAAGGCTTATTCCTGGGAAGATGATAGAGAAGGTTTTACAGAGGAGGTAAACTTTGAATGGACCTTGAAGAGTAGAGTTACTGTTGGACATTCCAGGTAGAAGGAGTGGCATCATTTGAGTTCCACCTGTAGGAAAGTACAAGGTGTGATTGAAAGTTGGCTGAACCAGACTCCCGGGGTGGGTGGGGGGGGTTCCGGAGGAGTGCCAGGAAATGAGACTGAACTCAGAGCGATGGGCGGGCCATGAGGGCCTGACTCCCAGGCTGGGCTTTAAAGGAGTGTGGATCATGGATACTTGTTTAAGAGGGAGGACAGGTAGGGGTGGAGATCAAGATGATGGACGTGGAGCTCACCTCCTCCCACAGACACATCAAGAGGGAGGACAGGTATAGTTGTCATGGCATAAAAGTGAATTTTGTTAGAAAAAGAATATTAATAACCACCATTTATTGTGCACCTACAATATGCCAGGCACTGTGCTTTGTGTATTATATGTATTATCTCATTTATCCTCATAACAACCCTCAGTTGGTAATTATAATCCCCATTTTACAGATGAGAAAAGTGAGCTTGGAGAAGATGTGAAACCTACTCATGGTCACACAGTACCTGGAGGGCTGGGATTTGAGCCCAGTTTGGTCTGGTGGCAGAGAAGCAGGGCAATGTATTCACAAGACAGAGCAGGTGGAGGGAGGGAGAGCTATGCCCTTGATGTTGGCCTCATTCAGGAGGGCCAGGCAGGGGCTGGAGAGAGTGACCACCTAGGAGATTCAGCAAGATAAGAGCTGGATAGCACCCCATAGGCATTGTAGGTCATGGAGGTCATGGCATTGTAGGTCATGTAGGTCATGGCATTGTAGGTCATGGAGGTCACTGCTGACCGGCTGGAGTGACATTGGTGAAGGGATGCCATAGACACCAGATTGCCCTTAGTGCAGTGGTATAAATGGCAAGGAAGTGAGGATAAAAAGGAGGATGGTCCTTTCTTGTCTCTCTTCCATCTTTTGAATTCACTAGAGCCAATTGTATCTGTTGCAGGTTCAGGATTCAGCCTCTGAAGCCAAATGGCCCAGGTTTGAATCCTGGCTCTGCCACTTACTTGCTGTGCAAGCTTGGGCAAGTTCCTTAACCTCTCTGTGCCCCTGTTTTCTGATCTGTAAAATGAGAGTAATAATAGTAACCTACCTCATAAGGGTATTGTGAGCACTGAGTGAAGTAACACATGTAAATTGCTTAGTTAGTAAATTGACACACAGGAAGGGCTATAGGCGTTAATCGTGTTAAGATTACAAGTCTCATCCTGCTTAAAATACTTCAGGGCCTTTCAATTCCTCTTCAAAGCATTGCATCTTCTGCCTGCCTCTCCAGCCTCATCTTACAGCACACTCCCCAGCCCTGGGTACTCCAGACACTCTGGCCTTCTTCTAGCCCCTGGAATGCACCAAGCTCCCTCCTGCCTCAGGGCCTTTGCACGTGCTGACCCCCCCCCCACAACTGGGAGTGCTCACCCCAGGCCTTCTCACTGGTAATTCCTGTTCAGGTAACTGAGTCTCATCTTGAGAAAGCTCCCATGAAGACTCTGCCAACCCCTGTTCTACCTGCTCATGGTGCCACAAATGACTCCTTTATAACATTTATTACAGCTGTAGTTTTACAGATCTTTTCTTCAACAATGTGACAACTGCCTCTCGCACCGGGCTGCAAGCTCTTGGCCAGCAGGGGCCATGCCTGTGTTTGCCCACCCCGTGTATCCCAGAACCTTGCACACTGCCGGGAGCAGGGCAGGCGGTCAATAAAGAGTGTTGAGGGGATGCTGAGTGTTAAAGAGGAAGGGATTGCTGGGGAGGGGGCAGTGGCTTCTGCCTACCCTGAGACTCCACACTCAAGGGCAGAGCCCAGGACACAGCGTTTACTGTGGGCCGGATGAGCTCCGTGGCCCCGTGTCACCCTCAGCCCGCAGATCCTCCGCCAGAGCCTGATGTGAGCTGTCCCTCCCTGGGAAGCCAGGTTTGGTGGACTTGGGGGTCTTTCCTTTCTGGGTATTTATGGATAATGTCCTCGCCGCTCTCACTGCCTCAGGCCTGGCCTTGCTTGGAATTCTGTAAGCCTTTTCAATGTACAGGGGATCTCCAGAGACAATTACCTTGGAATGAAGGCTTCCAGCAATGCTCAGTACAGCCTTACTCTGTGTAGCTTTTTCTCATTCCAACTGTAGCCTCCCAAAGCTTTCCGGCATTAAGTAACACAATTACAGAGTTAAATAAATATCAGCAAAGAATGTGAGGCACTATGGGGCCTGAGCAGCAGGTGAAACAAGATCTGTGCAGATGTGACCGGCAAAAGAGTAGAAAAGCTGTTGGTGTAGAGGACGGCTGCCTCCCCAGGGAGCAGGACCCTGGGCGACTGGGAGGCAGGAGGGCCGTGTAAAAAAGCCAGAGAAAAAAGATCTGGAAGCTGATCAGAGATAGCATGGTGGATCCAAGAATTCAAAGGGAGCTGGGGACGTCATTTAATCTGCCGTCCGCAGAAGAGAATCATATAACGGGGAAGAGGCTGGAGAACGACCCGATTTGGTTTCCAAGCTGCATGGCAGTTTTTCCTTGAGTTTTCTAAGCGATGGGACCGTACCAGCCCTAAGAGGATCCTCACGTGGATCTTCAGAGATGGGCAGTCACACCAGGGAAGCACATTGCGTCAGTACAGCTGTGTGGATGTCTCAGGTCACCTAGGAAAGGCTACCAGGGGCCAAATGTCCAGAGGCCTCTGCCTACATGGAGGTAGAACAGGCCTGACTGCTCCCCAGCTATGCCTACAACTCATCATGCATTAAAATATCGTCTCCAGGGACTTCCCTGGTGGTCCAGTGGGTAATACTCTGCGCTCCCAGTGCAGGGGGACCGGGATCGAGCCCTGGTCGGTGAACTAGGTCCTGTACGCATGCCGCAACTCAGACCTGGCGCAGCCAAATAAATATTTTTTTAAAAAAGATACCGTCTCCAGAGGTCCCTGTGGAGATTCTCAGCATCATCAAGTTCATCATCATCATCACTATCATTATCATCTGAACAGCAGACATTTATCAGGTACTTACGTTGAACCAGGCCCCATGCTCAGCATTGACAAGCATCATCTCATTCACTTTCTTAGTAATTCTGGGAAATGGGTACTATTATTATCCCCACTTTACAGATGAGCAAACTGAGGCTCAGAGAGGTTACATGACGTTTGCCCAAGGTCACAGAGCAAGTAAGTAAGTAAAAGAGTCCAGACAGGTCTGTCCCATGCTGAAGTCTATGTCTCAGCCACCCTCTCCACTGCCTTCATAGTCCCAGATAGGTGTGGCCGGACTCTACAGTGTGCGGAGTTTATGGGGCTCTTCCATACCCATCATCTCTTCCTGACTCTCACATAATACTGATAGGCAGGCATTGCCCCATTGTATAGCCTGGTAAACTGAGTCCCAGATAGGGTAAGTGAGTTGCTATGGGCATTTGGTCAGCAAAAGGCAGAGCCAGGTCTTCTGACCCGCCCCATCCTCTCATTCACTGGGCCCCATGTAAGGGAGGGGCTCTGGGAGGATGGGGCAGGGCTGAAGCTATGGAAGTCTGCCCAGGGTGCTGGAGCATTGCTGAGGGGAAGGGAGAGAATTGGGCCCAACAGGGGGCAGCAGGTGTCTAAAAGAGGAGGAGAGGGAGACAGAGGAAAGCTTTGTTCCTTCAGGTCTTTCAGGATCTGGCACTGCGGGCAGAGGCCTTCCTGGTGGCATCTTGGGGAAGCACAGGGTGGGAGCAGCAGGCTGAGACGGCGCAGACCTGAGCCCTGCTGTGAATTCACTGTCTTCCTCCCAGCCAGGCCCCACATGCAGGAGAAGAGCAGCGGCCACCCCAAGCCTTCGGGTTCTGGTGGCGAGCGTAGCAGTCGCATGACCCCTATTTAAACCCAGGAGGCGAAGAGTAGTATGTTTTGGAAGTCACCTCCAGGCTGCCTGCAGCCTGCCCTCCCCTCGGAAATGCCACTAACATCCAGGAGATAAAAGAGGGGATCTCTCAGAGGCAGAACACAAAGCTCTTCAAAGAACACTTTCGATCAAAAATGGGAAGAGGAGAGAGGTCTTTCTCTCAGAGAGAATGTATTTATAAACCTGTGTGTGTGCGCGCGCACGCACACACACACATACACACGCACACCAGCAACCAGGAGCATCATGATGCTAATAGAACTCTTTGCATGTTCCCTTTTCCCAGTCTTCCTTCTCTGGCTCCGGGGGTCCTACCCTCTTCTGCATTCCCAGCCCCCGGGGTTACACTTCCAGATCTGCTCTCTCCAGATGGTGTTGTATCTTCCGGACCTTTCTGGCCTCCCCTGCCTTGGGTGCTACTCTTTGCCGACTAGTCTGATAAACAGTTTCCTCCTCCACCTCTCTGAGGCATTCAATTCTGGAGACCGCTATCATCTTCTTGAGCAAATAGGGGCCAGTTAAACGAAGCTCCTTCCCTCTGAGCCCTGCAAAATGAAAACCTGGGATTTTAGGGCCGGAAAAGAGCTTGGAGAGCATCTGACTGAACTCTCATTTCAGAGTGGAGGAAACTAAGGCCTGGAGAGCGGAATAACTTGCCCAAGGTCACGGTGAGTTTGTGGCCCAGCTGTGACGAGAGCCAGGTCTTCTGACGCCCTGTCTGTGGCTCTTTCAACTGGAGAGCGCAGCCCTCCCCAACGAGTGACCAGAGATGCAGAAGGGCTGGGGTGAACTGTCATGGTGCCCGCTCTTCCCTTGGCCTGTCACGCCCACAATTGCTAGCATTTTTTTGCAGCCACGCCGCTTTGGTCATTAGTTTGTTTTTGTGGCACATGATCTCCGCATCTAAGTCTGCTTTGTAGCACAATGTCTTTTTAACTAAGGAGAAAGAAAAGGCATGCACGCCTTTTGGAATAACCTGCTCCCACTAGGTTGTTGCTGGTACCCCAGGGTGCGTTGAAGCCAAGGTACCTGATTACTGTTCTCTACTGAGTCGATGAAAATAAAAAACAACCAGTACCTAACCTCCGCGGTTTCTCCTAGCTTCTCATCCCTCCTTCCCTGCCTACCCTGCCCCCAGCCTACTCTTGAGCGGGGGACAAAGGAGAGAGAGATGGGCTGCGGGGCAAGGAGGCAGCAGTTTCCACAGGAGACAGTTTTCCTGTTTGGCCCAGTTTGGGGAGCTGTCCGTTTGTGAATGGACAGAAGCACCCTGTCTGAGCCTGGGGCAGACTGTCTCCCGGCGTGTGTGGTCCTGCTCCTATCCAGGAAAGCGCCCTCCCGGGACGCTGTCCATTTCCATCTTTCTCTCCATATGGAATTGTTTCACCATAATGTCATTGCTGGCCAACTTTTATAAACTTGTGAAATGATTTCCAAATTGCAATCCAAAGTTTGCCCTTTTGGGAAGAAGCCTGTGGCGGGGGGTTTCGGGGGAAGAAATTTGAGGATAGAGTTGATTTTGGTTACTTGGTTTGGATAGATCTGTTTTTTTTTTTTAATAACCAGAGAAAGGACGGGATGCTGTGGTTACCTCTTGCCCGTCTTATCAGTTTGCATTTTTCTACCCTTTTCTTCAGTTCATTCACTCCAGCCCATTTAACTCTTGTCTCCTCCTCCCAAGGTCCTTGCGGGGCTTGGCTGTACACAGGGGACCAGCACTGCACCTGCTGCGCCTTTGTGGTTGATTTCTGTTGCTTTACACGTGTGCTCGCAAGAGGACCTCAGGTCGGGGCCACCATTGTTGAGGGAGGGGCTGAGGTTCTGAAAGGCCCAAACAACTCTCTGAAGGGTCCCCCAAATGAAGGCACTAACAATCTTCTAATCAAACTTCACTCTCTCCTCCTGGGTTGATTCAGTTGACAGCAGTCATCAACACTCTCTCAGAGAAATACAGAATGAACCCAAGGAGTCATTCACATTTTTCATTTTTTATTAAAAATCTCTTACATCTGCACTCTAGTCTCTTTTAAGCCTGGCCTCACTTTATAAGGCCCTAAGTTGTTAACCGATGCCGGATCGTGTGACTCCTTTAGCATGAATTGGGGTGGAGGATTGGGGCTGAGATGAGAAGAAACTGATCTTTGCCAATGGTTGTATTCTTCTTGTTCACAACTTATAAATCCCCTGTGCGTAAAATGAGGGTGGCATGTCTCTCTCCTTACTTCCTTTGCAATGATTTAGGAAGAATCGTGCACGTGTGTGTATGTGCCTGTGTGCCTGTGTGTGTGTGTGTGTGTGTGTGTGTGTGTGTGTGTGTGTACTTATTCGGAACTGATTGGCCTGTTTGTAGGTTGTTGGATACCTCACTTTCCCTCATTTCTTTCTCCATCTTTTATATCAACTGATCCACCAGAATTAGGAGTTAAGGAAGCTGAAATGTAAACCTCAATGGAGACCAGTCTGAGACACATGTCTAGGTTATAAAACATCATTCTTAAATATCAGTATAAGTCAGAATCACCTGGGCAACTGGTCACAAATGCAGATTCCCGGGCCCCACGACCAGAGTCTGATCCATGGGGTCTGGGATGAGACTCAGGAATTCACATTTTAATAAGCCCTTTATTCTTTAATATGCTTATTCTTTAATAAGAATAAGGTGATTCTGATGCTGGTGGTCCTAGACCACATTCTGAGAATCACTTCCAGAGAATTGCTGGGGAGGATTCTGACACTGTCTCAACCCCACATCCTTGGTTTACAGATGAGATTAAGGAAGCCAAGAGAAGTGAAATGACTAGCCTACGCTAGTTAGCTAGTTAGTGCAGAGTATGGCCAGAACTGAACGCCAGCTCTGGGCCTTTCCCGCCGCTCCATGTATAGGGGAGCAGGCCAATAGGTAGTAAGCTTGCTTTGCAACAGGGTGGATTGAAATTAAACACAAGGAAGAACTTCCTGACAGAGAGGTGTACTGAGGAAGCTGACAGCCTCTCCTTTCCCAGGAGACCTTAATTCAGGCCAGACTTCCATCAGGTGTGGGCACTTGAGGTACACGGCAGGGGCAAAGAGAAAAGAAAGAAACACCTGGTGATTTTTTTTTTTTTTTCCACCTGGTGATTTTGCATGAAAGGGACCAGAGACCCTTCGTTGAGTTCTGCTGTGGCACCTGGATATATATATATATATATATATATATATTTTTTTTTTTTTTTTTGCGTACGCGGGCCTCTCACTGCTGTGGCCTCTCCCGTTGTGGAGCACAGGCTCCGGGCGCGCAGGCTCAGCGGCCATGGCTCACGGGCCCAGCCGCTCAGTGCACGTGGGATCTTCCCGGACCGGGGCACGAAGGCGTGTCCCCTGCATTGGCAGGCGGACTCCTAACTGCTGCGCCATCAGGGAAGCCCCTGACCTCAATGTGTTCTTTTATTTTTTTTTTATTTTTTATTTTTTTGTGGTACGTGGGCCTCTCACTGTTGTGGCCTCTCCCGTTGTGGAGCACAGGCTCCGGACGCGCAGGCTCATCGGCCATGGCTCATGGGCCCAGCCGCTCCGTGGCATGTGGGATCTTCCCGGACCGGGGCACGAACCCGTGTCCCCTGCATCGGCAGGCGGACTCCCGACCACTGTGCCACCAGGGAAGCCCTGTGGCACCTGGATTTTAACCTTGACTGAAACATAAGGCCAGTGGTCCAGGAAGCCTGAGGTGAGGTACTACTGCTGACAAGGACAAGGTTTGTGATGTTGGGCCCCTTGCTCAATTTCTTGGCCTTTATTTCCTGGGGTTGCATTAGATTGCCTCTAATTTCCAGGGGGCCATCATTTTTATCTTTCATTGTAACTCCCTCACCAAAGTGCACACAGCGGAGGGACTCAGTGAAGTTTCGTTGTTCAACAAGTTGATCAGCTGAATAAAAAACTACTCAATATTGAGTATCCAGAAGTTGTATCTGCCAGTTCTCCCTCGCCTAGGGCATTTTGAGTCTGTCCGAACAGTCAGTAGTGATCCCCCCTTTTAATACTAATTTATATATTTAAAGGGGTCTAACCTCAAATGAACATGAGTTACAGCTTCAATATCCGTGTCTTTTCATGAGTGATCGTTCAGACCTCTGGCTACTTAGGGTCAGTCCCCAAGCAGAGAAGCCAGACCAGAGAAACATCTCCCCATTAGTGACGGCCTCTGATCATCTCCTGTGGCCACCCCTCTGATGATCTCTGTCTGTTCCTTTCAGAAAGCAGATCTGGCCGTGGCGGGCCTCACCATTACTGCTGAACGGGAGAAGGTGATTGATTTCTCAAAGCCATTCATGACTCTGGGAATTAGCATTCTTTACCGAGTTCATATGGTAAGAGATTTATTTTATAAGCATTTATGGCATTAAAGTTATTTGCATGCAAACACTGAGTTATATGATAATAATGAATGACTCACAGAAATATTTAGATTTCAAGACTTAAATGCAAATGTGCTGGGCTATGTTTTCCCCCATCAGCTGCAAGGACTTGCAAACAGGAGGAATGGAAGAGTCACACTTGAGGGCTTTCCAGTAAAAACTGCTTCTGCCGCACTGAATAGGGAAGGCCTAGAATGATCATTCAACCCTTGGTTCGTAGTGTGTTGGTCATCGGCCCCATGAGTCACTCTGCTTCCTCCTAGGGGGTGGGTCCCCAGCCCAGATAAGTCACCCCGGACTTCCCAAGGCCTTCAGCAACTTTCAGGCCCACCTCTGTTCACTTTGCGCATTGCATCTGGTGAGGCAATGCAGACTCCCTCTCTTGATTATCTGTACTGGGGAATAAAGAGCGGATAATGTAATGTCACTTATACCTGGCCTGTCCCCTCTTCTGCATTCCTTACAAAAAAAGACTTCTCTGGTTAGGTGGCTAGAGTCGGTATAAAAATGAGTTTGAGAAAGCTCCCCCATGGGCACCAGAGGATGGACGTGATGTCAAAGTTACTGGCTGGTGGGGGGAGAGTATACCCTCACCCAAACTGGCTCTAAGTGCACAGCTACTATATGGATTTCCCCAATGGTCCAGTCACTTTAGGCGTCCAAGGTCATGCCAACATGGTGTATTCCAGCACCTGGCACCACAAGGCTGCCCAGCAGGGAGGGAGCCAAGAGCTCACCCCACATGCCTGCTGAGGAAGTGACCCTCCAGCTTCTGATCTCAGCCTTGGAGAAAGGGGATTATCTGTGTCTGCAGCCTCAGTCTGCCAGCTGCCATGGCATCAGGAGCTGTGGCCCGTTTCTGCAGGAGGAAGGTCTTGTAGAGCCCACTCAGGCAGCTCCGAAGAGCCCGGTTCTGGGCTGGACCTCAGCGTCCATCATGCCCCTTGCCCGACTTGAAAAAAAAGGGCAAAACATCTGGAAGAAGAGACAGCCTCAAAATCCCAAGCTCTCCAGGCTAAGACAGAAAGAAATGGGAGGTTTTGGTCACAGTCAATGCTGTGACGGGTGTGTCTGTCTTGTGAGTGAAGGGGGATTTTGATCCCTCCTCCTCTCCTTTCCACGAGGAGAACTCCCATTCACTGAGTGCCTCCTATATGCCAGATACTCTTCAGGCCGCTGTGATGTGGGCTGTTGTTATGGATTGAATTGTGTCCCCTCCAAAGCTGTGTTGAAGCGTTAACCCCCCCAGCCCTGTGAATGTGACCTTACTTGGAAACAGCGTCCTTGCAGATAGAATCAAGTTAAGATGAGGTCATACTGGAATGGGGCAGAGCTAATCCAATGACTGATGTCGTTATAAAAAATGGGAAATTCGGCCATAGGCCTACAGGGGAGAAGACCTTGTGAATTTGGAGGCAGACTGGAGCGATGCATCTACAAGCTAAGAGACGCCGCGGATTGCCAGCTGCCACCAGAAGCTCGAAGAAGACAAAGAAGACCCTCCTGTAAAGCCTTCAGAGACAGCATGGTCCTTGACACCTTGATTTGGAACTTCTAGGCTCCAGAGCTGTGAGACAATACATTTCCGTCGTGTTAAGCCCCCCAGTCGGTGGTACCTTGTTACGGCAGTCCTAGTGAATGAATACCGTCGACTTGTTCTTATTTTAGAAATGAGAAAACAGTGGCAATCAGTTCTAAAAACGTGGCCAAGCCCACGCACCACTTAATGTAAGAGCAGAGTTCAAACCCAGGAGGGTGTGGTGAGAGCCTGTGCTCTCTCTGTGACACCAGGCTGCCACCTGCCTTGTGTGACCTGTGCGTAACTTGTAAGTGAGGCTCTCTGTGCCCCTGTTCTCAGTTGGTCCTCAGGGCTGTTCTTTGAGGAAAGAAGGAAGACGTTATAATTCCCATCTTACACATCAGGAGACCAAGGTCACCTCTGGAGCTGGGCCTGGAATCCAGGTCTCCTGACTCTTGGGACAACGTTCTTGTCATCATTACATCTATTGGTACCCCCCGAGGCAGCTTTCCAGCCAGTGCTGTTTCTTGAGCCTGCCCCACTGTGCCCCCCCACCCAACTGAGCCTTGAAGAGGATCCAAAAGAAATGGAGACACACAGCCTTTCTGCTGTGGCCAGACCACATGACAAGGCTCTGGCCTTGATTTCTTGATTAAGGCCAAGGGCACTAGAGCTCCACTCGTGACCCGATGGGCAAAGAGGAACCACATGGGTGAAGACGCGTCATCCCAAGTGTTTCCACCGCCTGGGAACATCTGTTGCTAGGCTACCGTCACCACCCAGGACACGATTGTCCTGACTATCAACTCTGGCCAGAACCAAACTCCAGTTCTCCGATCCTCTGGACAATCTTAATTGGATCATTGTCCAGATGTTTCCTACCATGTGCAAACCTATAACTGTATGAGCTGCCCTGCATTAGTTCTGGGATGTGAAGCTTTATGTACCAGCTCAGCGAGGCTCTAACGCCCAGATGTTTGGTCAACCCCTAGTCTAGATGATACTGTGAGGGTATTTTGCAGATGCAATTAGCATCTACAATCAGCTGATGTTAAGGAAAGGAGATGACCCTTGATAATATGGGTGGTCCTCATCCAATCAGTTAAAAGGCCTTGAGAACAAAAATGGGTTTCCCAAAACAAAAGGGATTCTGTATCAAGACTATCACATAGAAATCTTGTCTGAGTTTCCTGCCCTACAGATTTGGGACCTACCAGCTCCTACAATCACATGAGCCAATTCCTTGAAATAACTCTCTTACACACACACACACACACACACACACACACACACACACACACGCATGCACGCACACAGACCCCCTCCTGGTTCTCTCTGTCTCTCTGGAGAACCTAACCCACACAGCTCCCCTCTCTGGCCAGCATTCCTCCCCTCTCCCCACCTCCTTACTGACACACTAGTGTGCCACACAGCTGCTCAGATCTGATTTCTAACAGGGGGCCAAGCTGAGTAAAAATTGAGTGCTGGCGTCAACAGCTCACACTAAGCAGAACTGACAGTTTATGCGTTTATTCAACAAATATTTATTGAGTGCATTCTGTGTATGAGGCAGAATGCTTAGAAAGTACCAAAGAGTGAGCTGGGGAGAGAACGATCCTGATTCGATTAAATCAGGGGAGATCCAATGAGAACAAGTCTGAGATGAACTTCACAGAATCTGAAAGAAAAGAGGCATCAGCAGGAACAGCTAATACCAAAGGGTAGCCCGGCAGAGTTCACCATGAGCGCCAAAATCTAAAACTACACAGAGAAGCTCTCTCTGATACAATAGCGTTAAGTTGATGAAATTGAATGCTGGGTGTTTATTATTTTGTGAATTTTTTCTGATTGATAGTTCTCTGTGAGCAAAAATATGGTTCATTTAATTTCATTTATAACCTATAATGACCTGGAATCTCTTAGCTCTATGTCTGAGGTCACCTGAGTCAGGAGTGATTGTTACTGAAAAGTGAGCGTCTGGTGATAATCAAACCTGTGTGCAAAAGTAAAAATAATTAACACAAAGTATAAATGACTAGTTAGAAATTCTTCCAAGATAACAAGTGGTGGCAGGTATGTCTCTGAAGCCTGAAGATAACCAGAAATAATTTGTGAATTTCCAGCAATCTCAGATTACCTAGGTTCTTTCATGAATGTGGATCGTCATAAGTTGATTATGGGATATTTCCCTTCCTCCCAACCTTGGGGCATAATCTGTTTTTGCCCAGGCATCTCCAGGGCCAAAATCAGAAGAATGTTTTGCTCTTTTGACCTCTACTCCCTGCCACTCAGAGGCTGACTAAGGATCCTGGCTTTGGCATTTGTTACTGTAGATCCCTCTCGCTTATTAAAACTCTCTCTGTTCCTAGCATCCAAGTCACCATTTTCTCCCGCTGTTCTTCCTGCCTCTCTGATTATTGCCTCTTCCACCATTTCTGTTGCTTCCTCTCTCTCTCTCTCTCTCTCTCTCTCTCTCTCTCTCTCTCTGTTTCTGTTTGCCTCTTAAATGTCCGTGGCCCTTTTCTATTCTCACTCTCCCAATTCTCTGCCTAGATAATCTCACCCTTTCCCAAATCTATAAATCTAACCCTGACTGCTCCCCTAAATTCCAGAAGCCTATTTTAAACACATTACTAAGGCATCCCCACCTGGATATCTCAGAGGCACCTCAAAAACAGTGACACGAACTTCATTCGGTATATTCCTCCCTGCCCTCCTCTGCCCCATCTCAGGTAACGCCATCTCTATCCAGCCACCTGAGCTGTCCATCGCTTCTCTTTCCTCACATGGTCAGTTGGTCCGCTCATGTCCTCAGATATACTCTCTGTCTCTGCTTAATCCGCCTTGGTTCAGGCTCTCCTCATCTCTAACCTCAACTGCTGCCATCCCAGTGGCCTGTATCCTCCTTGAGGGCAGGTGTTTCTTATCCATTACTGTATCCCCATCAAAGGGCCACTGTTATTGTAAGCATTCACCAGGAAGCAGTAGAGTGAAAATCATGGACTCTGGAGCCAGACTGCCTGGTTTATTCCCAGATCTGACACTCACTTGCTGCAGGGCACCTGTGTCTCAGCTTATTCATCTGTAAAAATGGGTTGCCATGTACATTTAATGAGGATAGATATGTAATGCACTTATAACAGTGCCTGACATGTGCACAATAAAGTGTTAGTTATTACACTTTTTATTGAAGTATAGTCGGTTCATAATGTTTCAGGTGTACAGCGAAGTGATTCAATTATATATGTAATTGAATATAGTTGAGATGTTGAATCTAGTTCCTTGTGCTATACAGTAGGTCCTTGTTATTTATCTATTTTTATATAGTAGTGTGTATCTATTAATCCCAAATTCCCAATTTATCCCGTCCCCCAGCTATTACATATCACATACATATAAATGTATGTGAACTTCTCCCCACTACCATCTATCCTCAATCCATCCTGCAGCCTGAGAGTTGTTTTATTTTATTTATTTATTTATATTTTTTTCACAAATGTCATCATATCAGCTTCCGACTTAAAATCATTCACCAGCTGCACATCACTTACGAGAAAAAGTCCAGCCTTCTCAGCGTGGAGAATAAAAGCCGATCTCTCCTGTTCCACTTCCATCTCTTTGCTGCAGGCGCCTTCATCCTGTACCGCTTACTCCTTTTCCCATCATGTCAACCTCTTCCTGTCTTCTTATCTAGATTCATACTCATCTTCTTGTCCCTCAACTGTCTAACAAGGTCTTCCCTAGCCTTTAATACCCAGCTCAAATGGCACTTGTCAAATGTGACTCCCCTAGATGGGGCTGATTGCTTCTTTCTCTGAGCTGCTGCCCTCTGCCTGTACCTCTATAACAACATTTATATGCTGCGTTACGTTACTCTTTGTTTATATCTCTCTCCCTGAGTAGATCCTAGTGGGAGATACACTGGGGAGAAAGTACCCTTTTGCCAGACCATACATTTTTTAAAATTGAAGTATAGTTGATTTACAATGTTGTGTTAGTTTCTGGTATACAGCAAAGTGATTCTGTTATGCATATGTACCTATATATTCTTTTTCATATTCTTTTCCATTATGGTTTATTACAGGATACTGAATATAGTTCCCTGTGCTATACAATAGGACTTTGTTGTTGATCGATTCTGTATATAATAATTTGCATCTGCTAATCCCAAACTCCCAATCCAACCCTCCCCCGCCCCCCCTCCCCTTGGCAACCAGAAGTCTGTTCTCTATGTCTGTGAGTCTGCTTCTGTTTTATCCATAAGTCCATTTGTGTCACATTTTAGATTCCACATGTAAGTGATTTTGTATGGTATTAGACCATAAATTTTTATGATATGATTTTTGGTATGGAAAATATCTCATCCTAAACATGTGATATTTACTTCATAAGTACAGAGGGAAGAAAGGAAGGGGGAGGGAGGGAGGGACCTGTGATTCTGCAGGCAGTGACCACCACTTCCCTTAGTGGCTCACGGTCGAGCAGCACTGACCCCCAGGAGCCTGGCTTCTGCCAGGAGGCCCAGTATTCCAGGCAGTAGGATGAGTGACCCAAATAGATTTCTTTTTACTTTCTGGCCTTTACCCTATTGGCCTTGAGAACAAAAAGTGAGGGGAGGCAGATGTTGGGGCAGCTCAGACCCATCTTGTGCTCAGGCCTGGTCATGGCGGCCACCTGAACCCATTGCTCCCTCCCTCCCTGATGCCTCCACATACCACAGACAGCATAGCACCGACCTGAGAAGGCATGGGAACCCCCAGCTGGGGCCAGATGAGCTTCCAGGCTATACATGGAGGATTCAGCCTTTAGAATCTGGGGTGTCCCCTGGTACTGCAAAGATAGGAGTCAAACGACTGGACATCTGAAGTTCAAGACTCTCTTGATTTCCTTGGCATATTAGCTCACTTCTTCTTATTGAGAAGTTCAGTATTTAGCATAGCAGTGTAACCCCAAGGGCATTTTGCAGTTCAGGGTTTTATAGAATTGATGCATTTTGCAGTCCAGAGTTCTATAGAATTGATGCATACTGTAAGCTCCCAAATATCTGTGAATGGAAGAGGAAAGATCATAGAAAAACAAAACCATTCACATTTGATGTTAGAGTGTATCATGTAGTTTTCTCTCTGTCTTTTTTTCTGCAGCAGCGATTTCCCTAATGATGTTTTGCTCAGATTAATATTAAAGTAAGTTTGTATGCCTCAAGCACACACTGACTGCTGAAGCAAAGCCTCATCAGAGCATGCCAGAAACCAACCTGGGATTTGACATTGGCGCATATAGCCCCCAAATGGATAATCAAGTTTAAACAATTCAGTGTCAATATATTCAAGGAGGTTGGGTGTATGTCCACTATATTTGTATGTTGACTAACACCTCTTTATTCATGAAGCACTTTCACATACAGTCTCTGGTTTAGTACAGCCATCCCCCAAGGCAGGCAGTAGGATTCCCATTTTGCACAGAAGGATTCTGAGGCCAGTCGTGGCTAGTGGTGCAGTGGAAAGAGGAAAGAGAGTGCAATGGTGGGGTGGCATGGAACCCAGCTTTTCAATCTCCAAGTCCATACATTTCCAATTATCTATCTTTATGGTACAGTAGGTATATTTCTCTGTGTCAAGGTCATGTGTTAGGTGATCTTTCAAGATCCCTTCTAATCAGAGGATACTATCTATGATCCCATATAGTCCTAAGCCAGCCAGAACATCTAAGGCTCCCTTGAAAATGTGAGTTTACTATTTTCCCCTCCAACGTCCTGCTCCACCTTTGAATAGCAAATGTGAAAGTTTCACACTCTGTTCTTTTTCTCTTCTTAACTCTTGGCTAGAGTCTTATCTCTAAACAAAAGTAAAAAAAAAAAAAAATCGGAAAGAAAAGGAAAAAACAAAGCAGACAGTGATTAAAAAGTGAGCAAGAAATAAATGTCAACATTAAATGAATGCCTGGCATTTTTGCTGGATGTATCAGTTGTTTTTCAAGAAGGTCTGTTTCATCTCAGAAAGACTGTCTAGGAAAATGGAGAACAAAGCTAAGTAAACTAGTGAATCATTTCTAATACTGCTTAATACTCTGTTATAAGAAAACAGAAAATGAATAAAGTTCTGTTCCTTAAAGCTAAGTAACATGATAGTCCATATAATGGAAATATGGTTCCCTGAATGTATAATCATGTTAATATTGGTTATTTATTGAGTTCTCCTCTCTCAAGAAGTTCAAGGACTTTATCAACATTACTTTAGTAGTTCTCACATCGCCCCCTTCACGTTGATTGTGGTGTCCCACTTTCTGGAAGAAGAAAACAGCACCAGAGAAGCTGAGTGGCTCACCTAGGATCACTCAGCAAGGCAAGGTCAGGGCCAGGTTTAGAACTTAGGTCTTCTCCTGCCAGATTTCCAATCAGCAAAGTGAAAATAGATATGCCAGCATCTGGGTTATATAGGCAACAAACCCATCTGGGTGTTTTAAGTGAAGAGGAATTAATTGCTTACTTCTTTTTTACTCTTGGAGTCGGATGTGAGAAGTGCGCGCTAAACCAAAGTATCATCGAGACAATCCACTGCAGACACACTGAGGGAGGTTATCCATGGGCTCCTGGCACTTCCTTTAGCCCTAAAGAGTATCTTATTGGCCATTGATGACAAGTAGGAGTAGAAAGAAACCTCTCTATGAATGGCCATTTAGTTCTAAAGCCTGGAAAAACTACATGGGGGACAGGATGCGCCTTTGTCATTGGCTGTGCTGGAGAAGGAGCGGATTCAGGGAAGGAAGAGAGTTGCTATCACTGGTTTGTGTGTAGGAAATGGGGATGAGGGTACACAGCCCTTACATAGACACAGGAGAACCTGCTGCACATCTGAGCCACTCTGTCTTGACTTTTTGGGGAAGGCTGAGGTGGAACTGAGTTCCAAAGATTGCAATCACCAGCTTCTAAGGGCCAGCCTTCCAGAAGAGAGCCTGGTATTACCCTAATCGCTTCCCTGGAGAGCCCTGGGGGAACCCTCATGATTTATGTATTATTACCCATGGAAACTCTAGGAGCTATGGAAAGCGACTGTGGCCAGACGGCATTCTCCCTCCAAGCATCTTTAGCACGTGCTCCTATAGGACAGAAAATAGTATTTCTTGTCCACTGACGGAGAATCAATATAAAAGGGAAGTTCCCTCTTTTGTCATATACCATCTCCCTACACCCCCTTCACTCGTGGCTACCATTAGACAGAGGGGGAGCAAACACTTCTATAGCACTTACGGTGTGTTAAAACAACCCATGAGGTAGGTTTTATTACTACCCCCATGTTACAAAAGAGGAAATGGAGACCCAGAGAGGTGAAGTAACTTGCACAGGGACACATAATGGTACGTGGCACAGCCAGGATTCAATCCTGGACAGGCTGACTCCAGAGTCTGTGTTTTAATTCACTACCTGCCCTGCATTACCTGGCTCCGGTGTCCTTATGCATTTGGCTTCAGACTCTGGGAAAGCACTTACTTCCTTACTATAATGTCATTTCTTCTAGTACATAGAGAAGGAAGTATCAGTGAGTTCACGGATTTTCTTTATGGATAAGAGGAATTTTCAACAGGCAAGGGGAGGTTAGTACCACTTCATAGCTCCATGGACAGCTCCACTGCTAACATTCAAAGGGCCTCACCATGCAGGGGTTGTGATCATTGGGTGACCAGCCCAGTCTCTTTCACCATCAGATGGCATCAGTGATGCTGGCTCTGATGTGGTCAGTCTGAAGCATCATTGTCTCTGACGTGGACAGTACACAAGTCAAGGAACCAGTTTTCATTTTGGTACCGTCTAATTTTCCACCCCATCTGCTGGACTTGATCTGTCATAGACATTTGGGGCATAGACTATATATAACCAGTTATCTACCTTCAAAGTGGTTGTATTCGCCAGAAGGAACCAGCCCAACCTGTAGTCAACAGAGACACGTATAAATCAATACAAATGCCTATAAATGCAACAGAGTCATCATAAATGATGATGGGTATAAATAAATGATGTTTAGAGTACTTTAAGGGGGTGAGATTGAGTAGGTTGGGATTCTGTTGGTATTGGGAAGAAGGCATGGGATTAATGAAGGAGTTTATTGGAGCAAATTGCAAAGATAAAAAGGAGAGGGAGACGTGGTCCAGCTGCCATTTGAAAGAAGGAGAGCATGGCATCCCTATGGCACAGTTGGCGAATGAGCGCCAGAGAAATTGAAGCCATCACCAGTGATTTGAGCAAGGCGCTTAATCTCCGTGGGTCGCAGTTCTTCCATCTGTCAATATGGAGAACTGGGTACTGAAATCAAGAGAACGTAGTGAAGCATTTTGAGTTCTTCAGAAGAAGAGCATCACCGTCATATATCCTTTGGGTTAAGGAAAATCTATTACTAGGAAGAAATGCCTGTGGCATGTGGCACCTGATTTGCCCCAAGCACCAGTACTCAGATGTCTTTGGGGAAGGAAGCAATCAAAAGCATCTGCATAGAAAAAAAAAAAAAAAAGGTAGGCGGTCAGAGCCTTACAAGTAACATACTTCTCTTTGGCATCAGAAAAACAGCTTGGGCTCAGCCCAAGCCTAGGCTGTGCGAGCTCAGACCCAAATCTCAAATGACTGCCCGTTCCTTGCTCTTCTGGTTGGCGTCAGTCAATCACAAGTGGAATCAGATGTTGCCTTGCCAACGTGACTGATATGTTTCCAATGGAGCTCTGTTTATGTCTTGATCCTTGTTTGTGTGATGTTCTATGTTTTATAACTTGAGTCTCCAGGAATTTTTCCCATGGCTGTGCATCATTTCTTATCACCCATAACCAAATATGGCAGCTTTAAATAGTGCTGTCATTTTCCTCAATTTCACTTGTTGTGATATAATCAGGTATAGATTTCTGACATTGAGCATCTAATGGGGTTTCAGATTCAGAAATCTACAATGAAAGATTTTTTTCTCTTGCATATCTCTCAACTGGGAGACACAGAGTGAAATAGTCATGAGCGACAGGCGTAGAATTCATGTCCGTTTGCCCAGAGAAGCTCTGGGGGATAGAAGGACCCCAGGAGTGGCCCATGGTAGTGATTTCTGCTGCAGAAGGTGTATATGCATCATGAGGGCCTTTTTCCCCCTTCTGGACTCACTCTGTGTCTTCCTTTGTCTGCCACTGGCTCTTAGGATGAAGACAAAGACATGGTTAGCCCGTGAATGACTAACTGGGGACTCTCATTCTGCTGCTCTTGAGTCCTTCTTCCTGTTAGAGAATTTACATAGTGATAGGACCAGACATACTTAAAGGGCCCATTCCCCATTTCTCTCCTGTTCCCTTGCTCACTGGGCTTTGTCCCTCAAGTTGTTTTATTTTCCCAGTCAATCGCCTGAGTGTTCTGTGCAGCTCAAGCATGAATGCACATGAGGCAGAGTACTTGCAATCGGTATCAAAGGGCAGTTCCCTGGTCTCAGCCTTATTGGGAGAGAAAACCAGTTTCAGACAGACCACCCAAGGGGTCACTGTCACACTGATGAAGGGCCCAAGAACAGGTGCCCCACTGGCAGAGGATAAGCTTTGACTTCTTCACTCTGTACCCTCCGGACTGTGTCCCCAAATGGGAGTGTAAAAACTGTACTCCCAAGTGCTTTGGGAATTTGCCTACTGGCTTTCTGGGAAGGGATGGAAAGCCCACCAGAAGAGAAGTCGAAAATCACCCACGACTGGAGCCGTTCGAATACAAGGGGACCATGCAGCATTGTCTCCCCCGCTCCTTAGATGCTGCACTGGGACAGCTATTGTTACCTAGAGTTTCTCAGCATGGGCTCCACGGTCTGGCTGTCCTTGGATAACGAAAGCCCAGAAAGCTGGTTGAGATCAGTACTGGCATAGGCAGCTGCCCTTTGTGTTTCTGGGGACCCCAGTGTAAAAGTGACATATACCTTGTTAGTGACAGTAGGCTGTGCCGTGACTCATATATACTTGAGCTCGAAAGTTTACATGTTTGTAGAACCCCTGAGCTTAATACTGATTTTCTGCCCTATCCATGGACTTCCTAGATTCCTGGAATCATAAAATCATATCATTTTCAATTTAGAATGGTCTTTAGGGAGCATCTAGTCCAGCGGTTTCATAGTAAATGGAAGAAGTAAGCCTGATGCAAGACCAAGGCAGCCGTGGGGAGCTGCAGAGAGGGGCCCTGTCTTGACTGGGCAGCCGCCACTCAGCTCCAGCTGGTTGAGAATTAGGCCCAGTGTTGCCAGATCGCCCATTTTTTAAGCCAGAAATCTGGATTTTTATGTGAAATCTCCCAATCATTTAATGTTGGCAATTAATCAAAATGGGTAAGCACTGCAGGTAAACAAACAAGTTGTCTGTGGGCTGCAGGTCACCAGGGTGTCACCTTTGATCTAGTCCAGCTCCAACGGAGGCTGAAGGGGGGTGTGCACTTGCCGGAGACCACACAGCTGAAGACTGGGACCAGGTTCTGGAACTCCTTCTCATTCTATCTCACTTTCCTACAGAAAATGCCCTGGAGCTTGGTCCTCAGCTCTCTGTTCCTGGCTCCATCCTTTGGCTCCCATGACTCTAGTCAAGCATGTCCCTGTGCTGGGGACAAACATTTTCCCCACAGCATCATGGTACAAGCCCTGGGCTTTGTGTCAGGAAGCGTGCATTTGAGTCCCAGCTCTTCCACTGATTAGCCCTATAACCTTGGACACATCTCTCGAGTGCCCTGGGCTTTGATTTCTTCCCTAATACAATGAAAATAAGAATCTGGGCCTCACAGCACCGGTTTGAGGTCTTACTGTGTGTGAGATCACACTGCAAACAAATAAACCAAGGATGCCTGTCCTATTAGCATCCTCACGAGAAAGAGGTGAGTGTCTGAGTGGGGGGCTAGCGTTCCATCCACCACCGCAGACATCAACAGTTCAAAAGTGCTTCAGAGCCCAAACACACTGCCCCTGGAGGATGTGGGGACAGCACATAAGGGGCACTGAGGGCTGTTCTGCTTGCCCAGCACAGAGCCTCCTTCATCCTAGGAAGTAACGAGGGCCCCCGGCTGTTCTTTTGTTTCATCTTCTGAGATCAGGGCTGGGTAAGTGTTTCAGAGCAGCCCCCTCTACACCTTCAGCCCTGTGTCATTTAAACCAATCACCCATAACCCGAGGCAATGCAATCTGGGGCCAGACCCAGGTCACCATCCCCTCTGCCCTGCCCTGCCCTTCCCAAGGGTCATGCTGACTGAATGTAGACGGTGAATCTTGTTTTTATTTCCATTTCCAGGGCCGCAGACCCGGCTATTTCTCCTTCCTGGACCCTTTTTCTCCTGGCGTCTGGCTCTTCATGCTTCTAGCCTATCTGGCCGTCAGCTGTGTCCTCTTCCTAGTGGCTCGGTACTCTCCTCTCCCCTTCCCTGTCCTCACACCGCCACCTCGTGTCCACCTCTGGGAACTGCATGGGAGGGGGTGGGGAGCCGCAGAACGGTGGGTTGAGAAGCCCTTGGTGCCAAACCAGAGGGACGGGAGAGGGACTCAGGACCTGAACCACTCTGCCCAGCTGTTGACCTGGCACTGCCCATCCATCCGTCTTTGCCCACATCCCCTACTATGCGCAGAGAAGACAGGCGAGCTTGTCCGCATTTGCTTCTGCGCCCCTGCCTCTTACCCCTCTCGTTCCCCAGTCTCCAGCCCGCCTGCTTGTGTAGGAGCTTAGGGAGAGAGAGGAGGGGAGGAAGGTGGCAGGAAGATCACTCCGATTAAGTTCCGAGCCTTTGGCAGCCCTGGCATCCGTCCTTGCCAGGATCTGCTACAAAGTGCTGAATGACAAGAAGCAGAGCCTGCAAATCTGGAGTGGGGGACTGGAGGCCTCCTCTGCAGAGGGCCTGGCCCTTCCCCAGCCCGAGTCTGTCTGTGAAAGCACAGCTGCCTTGTTGAATGGGGACTGTGGAGGGCGGCTGGCAGCAGGGGGGCAGGACAGAGAGAAGCATTGGCAAGCAGAGCTGAGTTGAGACACGTGGCCCAGATCAGGGGTTGGGGAGAGAACCAGCGCCCCCGCCCCCGCCCCCGGAAACCAGAGACTGTCCCTGGGCCTACGGAAGAAGCCGAGGAGCATCCCAGCAAGAGGCACAGAGAGGGTTGTTTCTCTCTGAGGCTCGGTTGGACCAGCCTGGGCTTCAGGAGAGCCAGCTGACTCCCCAGAAGCAGCACAAGCTCTTGTGGCTCAGGGTCATCCCCTCAGATCCCCGATTCCCACCCAGTGCTCAGCTCACCACCCCGGAGGAGCTTCTCAAGGGCTGACAGTGGCTCTGGTCCAGCGGTCTCCTTTGCCTTGGGGCCACAGAAGCAGGGCCCGATGATTCTGTAGTGAACATTCCACCTCTGTGGGGTGGGGTCTTCCCCAAGAGCATGTCTATTCAGTGCTTGAGGGGAGACTGTGCTCCCTCCGGTTAGAAGATGGAGCCCCAAGGAACTGCGGGGTTCCAAACTCCAGGGCAGTTCCCAGCCTGCCCGAGAGGCATTGAATCACTCAGTCTGAGCCTCTTCCAGTGGAGATCAAAGCCAAGTTCAGGAAGTCCTCCCTGGCCCATGAGATCCAACCAAACAGGGAAAGGCCTTGCTTACAACCTGGTCGTCTTCAAAGGCTGCTGATGCTTTGGCACTCGGGCGCCACCACCCCCCGCCCCGGGCCTGTAGGCATTGCCACTGTCAAGTATCTGTCGTCCGTGTCAACTGGCGAGGCTTCCCCTCTGCACTTGGCCGCACTGCCTGCGGCTGCTCAAACGAAACTGTCTGCCTGAGTCCTGTCTCCGCTGCCCTGCAGTTCGCTCTTGCTCCCTTTGATTGAGCCCCTGTGTGTAGTAAGCCATGGCTCTCAGGTGACCTCGGAGGCCTGCAAATGGTCTTAGGGCTTGGTTACCAGACACACACACACACACACACACACATACACACAGCTGCTTCACCACGCCTGCCACAGCCTGAAGCTTTTCAATCAGCCCTGGGGACTTAAACAGCCCCTCTTCTCTGCCCTACACATACACACAAACACACACACACACAAACACACACACACATGCACACACTGCCCCCTAGGATCCAGAATTAACAAAAAGATTAACCAAGAAGAAACTGTACAAAAGGTCTGATCATACATCCTATGTATACATATATCTATAATATCCTATATACGTAATATCTGAGCGTAGGGTAATCTGGCCCAAGGTAGTGGCTTTCAGACAGGGTTCCCCGAGCGTGGAGGCTCCTGGAAGTTTACAGAGACGTGGAGGGGCAGTGCGAAGAGGCTGGACAGCCAGAGCTCTGGGACCTCAGCCCGTCTTCATTCAGACCAGCTCCACTTTTCTCTTATATATTGTACTTCCGGGTAAGATTTTAGAGGTGAAAAGATATTTGAAAACCACTGCTCTAAGGCAGCCGTTCCCAAGCCAGCTGATACCACAGTCACACAGGGAGCTTTAAAAAACTTGAATTTCTATGTCTGATCGTCTCCAAATCTCTAGGGATGAGGCCTGGAAATCTGTATTTTTGAAGCTCACTTCCAATGGCCCGTAGGCTTGGGAACCACCGAGGTGAGGCACCACGGGTACAAGCCAGCCCCGCAGGCCACGAAGAGAAGGGGCACATCTTGGGGCAGGGGCCAGCGATGGCACATTGGCCTTGTATTCGGGAACAGGCGGCAGCGATGGGAATGTGGGCCAGCCCTGCAGCACGGCACGTGCGCACTAGGCTGAAGGGAAGGCCGGGGATGATGGTAACACCCTGTGAAGAGGCAGACCTGCCCTGCTCTGCTCAGCACACGCCCAGACACGTCTCTCACATCAGAGCTGGAAGGCTTTGTGTGGGAGACAGGCTGGGGCGGAAGAGGGAGAGCATGTGTCTGGTGGGCAGGAAGAAAGGGCATTAGAGGTACCGCTGGGAGAGAGAGGCCAGCATGAGGCTGCGAGCGACAGCGGGAGGGAGCGCCACCCTTCTCAACCCCGTGTGCCCATCATGCTCAGCTGGGGAGCCCTAAAAATGCTGATATCCAGGCCTTAC
The DNA here is from genome assembly GCF_949774975.1 of Lagenorhynchus albirostris. Lineage (NCBI taxonomy): Eukaryota > Metazoa > Chordata > Mammalia > Artiodactyla > Delphinidae > Lagenorhynchus > Lagenorhynchus albirostris. The sequence goes on from NC_083103.1 coordinate 96,720,482, forward strand.
CTGGACAAATTAAATCAGAACCTCTGGGTGTGGAATCCAGGTATTGGCATTATTTCAAAAGTTCCCAGAGCTTCCCTGGTGGCGCAGTGGTTGAGTCTGCCTGCCGATGCAGGGGACACGGGTTCGTGCCCTGCTCCGGGAAGACCCCACATGCCGCAGAGCGGCTGGGCCCGTGAGCCATGGCCGCTGAGCCTGCGCGTCCGGAGCCTGTGCTCCGCAACGGGAGAGGCCACAACAGTGAGAGGCCCGCGTACCGCAAAAAAAAAAAAAAAAGCTCCCAGGTGAGTCTGAAACACAGACAGGGTTGAGAACCAGGGCCTGAGCCTGAGGGACCATCTGGGCCAGTGGTTCACAAAGTGTGGTCCCTGGACCAGTGGCATCCACATCAGCTAGGCACTTGCAGCTTCTAGGCCTCAACCATCAGACGCTTTTGCCGCGATCTGTGCTCTCCCAAGCCCTCCTGGTGATTCTGATGTCAGTTAAAGTTTGAGAATTACTACTCTAGGCCGACGGCTTTCAAGCCATGGCTCCGTGGGGCTGTAGGGTCTCTCTTTGGTCACTTTGGGGAACTGAAGGAGGCAGAACAAGCAATTCCCAGCCGTCTATTCTGTGACTTGATTTATTTTGAAAAAACTAAAATGTTTCTTTGATTAAAGAAAAACAGTTCCAAAACTGCCAACATAGTCCAACTTTCTCATTTTTCAGGGGGAACACCCAAGTCCCATAGAGGGGAGGGGCTTAGCCAAGGCCACAGGCCAGCTACCAAGGTCTCGGGGCGAGGCCAGGCAGGGGAGTGGCCTCACACCCTCAGCACCCCTTCCTTCACGCCCATCCTCCGCAGCACTGGTATGTGTCCCTTTCTTTCACAGGTTGACGCCCTACGAGTGGTACACACCCCACCCGTGTGCCCAGGGCCGGTGCAACCTCCTGGTGAATCAGTACTCCCTCGGCAACAGCCTCTGGTTCCCGGTCGGGGGCTTCATGCAGCAGGGCTCCACCATCGCGCCTCGCGCCTTATCCACCCGCTGCGTCAGTGGCGTCTGGTAAGATCCTGGGTCCTCCGATGAGCCCTGATCCAGCTTCCGGTAGGCAGGAACCTCAGCTCTGCCCTAGGACAGCCTCTGCCAGCGCAGAGGGTTTGGGGGCAGTGGCTGGGTGCGCTTTGTGCCATCTTTTCTCCTCCTCTGTTCTCTGCCTTGGAGGTCTAGATGCAGAGGGGAGCCAAGGCAGGAAAGGAGACCGAGTGAGAAAATGCCTTGACGGCCCACAGCAAAGCAGTTATAACTTCCTGACCTGAAAACCACCAGAGGTTGAGAGGCAGGGCCTGTGAACACATATGCAGATTTATGCAAATGTAAGCATGTAGCAGGACGTCCCTGCAGGAGAAATCCAAGCCCACGCCCCCTCCAGCAGCTTTCTGGAGCTTTGCCCCTCTGCACCTGGCTCTGGGGGCCTGCCGGACCTGTCCACCTTAGCAGGTGTGGGAAAACGCAAGCTGTTAGCTCGGAGTTGGACAGGACCTCAGGGAGCAAATTGCCATCATGGTCTACACGGACAGTCAGCCAGCCTCTTCCTGGAGCTCCCTTCTCCTCTTGGCAGGGCAAAAGGAACATGGTGGAATGATTTGATGTGTGGGAAAGTTCTCTGAAAATTTGGAAGTGCTACATAAATGTTTGGACTAATCATTGCTATTAGGCCATTATGGGGGGAAATGAAATACCGATGTAGTGTTGAAAGGCAAGTTTCCCGTCCTCACTTAAAAACCCACTGTCAGGTTTGGTGTCACAGCTTATAGGACTTACAACCTTCATTCGCTCCTCTCCTTCTCAGCCCGTGTAAGCCAGAGGAAAAGGAAAGGGACATGGGTGCTGGGGACAGTGCGGGATCTGGACAGTTACCTAGGAGCCACTGGACTGGGGCTGATGGGCAGGTGGAAGCACAGCTGGGACTGATACAGTAGGATTTAAACTCTTGGGGCAAGGTGCTCACCCATTATCAGCTTGTGCCCAGGAGTCACTGAGCGGATCACTGTGGAGAGCTGGGTCTCACGTTCCCTGGCAGAAAGGACGGTCTTGTCAGGCACAGCCACAGAGCTCCCTCAAAATCCAGGAAATCTGGGCAGAAACCCATAGATGAGAGGTCAGCGGCAGATTCTGATCCCTTTCTGCTTGGGCTTTTCCTTCCAGAGGTGCTTGTTCCCATGTGCTGCACGCAGGGCTCCATTGCCTGCTGCCTTCACCTGTCAGCTCCCGCCCCCAGGAATTCCCTCCTCCAGCGAAAGTCTGCCCCGGTGCTGAGGGGAACCACCTGTCCTGCAGGCTGTCGGCTCAGCCCACTGGCTCAGCAGTGCTTTAAAGAGCTGGCCCCAGGTGGCTCGGTTACGCTGCACCAGAGCGTCTGTGGAAGGGAGGCTCCGCCCTTCCCAGCCCGACCCAGGGGTGTTGGTGCACCCCTCTGCCTCTTGGAATTCTTGGTTATAAAATCAGGGCCTCAGTTAGGTTGGCTCCCTGGGGAGTGGGGGGTCAGAAAACAGGGCCATCGTGGCCTACCGTGGCACCCTCACCCAGAGCAAGCAACGGAAAATGCCCCGTTGCCGAGAATGCCAGCTTCACGATGATAATGCCCCTTTCACCCAGGAGCAAGTCTCCACGGGCCCCTCTGGAGGAAGAGCGGGCATGATTTGCTTTGTCAGCAAAGGTGACGGGCTTGCAATGAGCTACTTACTCTCTCTGACCCGTCCTTTGTGACCAGTGGCAAAAGCAGCCACATGGCTGCCCAGGGCGGAACGGATGCCAGAGTGTAGCCATGGGGCTGGGGGAAGCTCCCCAGCCAGCTCTGAGGTCATGTCCACACCCAGGGCTCATTAACCCACGACAGTGTGGCAGAGCAGCTTCCGAATGCACGCCTCCACCTGGGGACCACTCACCACCACCACCCCAGCCTCCTCTGGGGGAAGCTCATGAGAAACAACTTCCAAGAGAGTGTAAGAGCCCAGGCAGGAGCAAGGAGAACAGGTTTTGCAGATGGAGGGACTCCTGGCCCTTACAGGTCACAAGTAGGAAAGGTAGACAAATGATTTTCGTTGCATCTCTACATGTCTCTGTATCTCACACTCATCTCATCCTTTACAGATTATTAGTCACTAATGACATATTATCTCACCTGATCTCACAACACTCCAAAGACAGGTGGACCAGACATTAGTATCCCCCATTTATTAGACAAGCAAATGAGCTCAGAGGAAGGGTGTGGCTTTTCCTCAAGGTCTCACAGGTGGAGCGGGACAAAGCCAGAACTAAAACCAGATCCCTTACTGGTGATCTGGCGCGTGTGGATGCGCCCATCAAGTTGAGGGATGCCCCTGTTCCTTCACTCCTGGGAGGCAGCCTGAAGGAATTCTTGGACACGTGGCAAAGGGGACAATGGGACTTCCTGCTCTTGGAAATCCACCTGGAAGCTGCCGGCTGCTGCAGCCCCTGGCAAACACTATGCCTTGGTTGGCAATGTCTTCATACTGAGTGAAGCCTCATTAATTCAGACTCCACTGGTTCAGAATTTGGCGATTATCCAGCCTCAGTTGTGCTTACATATATCTTTGAACCCCTATAAACAAATGGATTAGGAAGCAGATCCACACTGCTGACCAGATGGTAGAAGTCTTGTTTAACCTACTTAGTGAGCAAACTGGTTTTAATGACTTTAGCATGTATGCTGCCTGAGTTGCAAAACTATTCTAATTTTAAATAAGTCCGATCTGCCCAATAAAACAACCTTCCATTCTGAAATAGCAAGACCATTGTAAAAGCATTTTCTTTTTCCGGTACGCGGGCCTCTCACTGTTGCGGCCCCTCCCGCCGCGGAGCACAGGCTCCGGACGCGCAGGCCCAGCGGCCATGGCTCACGGGCCCAGCCGCTCCGCGGCATGTGGGATCCTCCCGGAGCGGGGCACGAACCCGTGTCCCCCGCATCGGCAGGCGGACTCCCAACCACTGCGCCACCAGGGAAGCCCTAAAAGTATTTTCTAATTCCAACTTCTCAGCAGTCCGCAGGTGCTTTTCACCAGCTCATCTTGAAGAGTTTCTGCTGTTACAATTTTTAGAACCGGTTCTAGAATACAAATTTCTCAGGCACTTGGCCACGTGACTTTGCTTCTCTGAGCCTCGGTTTTCTCTTCTGTAAAATCAGGATAAGATTTTCACCTCCCTGAGTTGTAGGGAGTACAGGAGATAGTGGGTGTGGCTCACAGTAGGTGCTCAGTCCATGGCGATGCTGCTCTGAATGTCGGCTGCATCATGACGGGGCTGCGGGAGGCGTCCCAGGTCTAGCTCTGAACAGAGCCTCCAGGGCTGGCACCCTTAGCTCATTCACTAGCTCATTACTCACCATCTCTCAAGCTGTCTCATGTTCATGGACACACCTCTTTTGAGTAGAAACCCAGTAATCACCTCCTTTAGGAAATAAGAGAAAGAAAACCACTGTCTTCTTCTAGGCCACCCTCCTAAGCCGTTCGTTTCTGTTGACAGCAAATGCCCTGCCTCCTCTCTCTTCCCCCACTAGGCCCCTCAGAAGAGGGCCACCTGGTCTCTCCCGTGTCGCAGCAGGACTGGGGATGGGGTTTAAGACTCCTGGGCTGCCCCGGCAATGATGACGTCTCGGTCTTTTCCTACCTAGGTGGGCGTTCACGCTGATCATCATCTCATCCTACACGGCCAACCTGGCAGCCTTCCTGACCGTGCAGCGCATGGATGTGCCCATCGAGTCGGTGGACGACCTGGCTGACCAGACCGCCATCGAGTATGGCACGATTCACGGAGGCTCCAGCATGACCTTCTTCCAAGTAAACCCACATGGTTGCTCACCAACGTCAGGAATCGGGCAGGATAAAGTGGAGATGTCTGTCCGCTGGAGACAAAAACATCTTGCCTCACCCCATCATCCCTTTTGAACACCTCGTTTGGAGGTTCTCCTGGGGCTCATTTTTCCCCTGCTCCCCCAAATACCCATGGAACCAGGTCCCCAGAGCACTTGGGTTAATATCAGCCTTGTCCCAAAGTGTTATACATGAACGGTTAGTGCTCCTCGAGACGATTTTAGTGGTAGAACTATTTTTTAATTGCAGTGGTTTCATATTTATTGTAATGAGTATTAGAAAAAACTATGCAGTGACTCTAACCTGTACTTTTATTTCTATTTCTGCACAAGATGAGGCTCACGTAGGCATTTACATTTTTTAAGTAGGCTGCATTTTATAAGTAGTGCTTAGACAAAGCAAGATTGGAGTAATGCACAAATGACTTAACATGTAAGGAAATTTAGATTAAGCCCAGCTGGTTTCATTGATCCCAGACTAGAGAGATCTCAGATCAGGACCCTTTTGGCTTCTCCGGGGTTCCCTTGCAAGGCTCAGGAGCCGGCCCCGCCACCATGGTGTGTCAGCTGGCAGGCTACCAAGGCAGGCAGAGCCGGGCCAGACCTAGGAGTAGTTTGCATTCGCTTCAGGCTCTCTAGGGAAGCAGATGCCCCTGGAGTCAGTGAGTGCCTATCCAACCTGTGACCCAAGAAGTTCATTATCGCACTAAACAAGTCCAAGGCCTTCAGTTTCCTGTTTCCCAGACAAGTCCCAGGGGTACCGGCACAGGGACCAGTGAAGACATCGTGCAGACACAGGGTTTGGCTAGACCCCCCGCATTCTCTCAGTCTTGTCGTTATTTGTAAACTAGAAGCCAACATTGGATATGTGATTGACGGATTAGTTTAGGGTTGATAGAGAAGAGCCGGCACTGCTCCTTCAGATGACGTCTCTTAAAAGTCCAGCATGAACCTGAGTTTGCTGCCTCTGCGCTGAAGGACAGTAGAGGACGCAGCCAGAATTTCCATTCTCACTTTGGTCAGAACATGGAGGTTGGCAATGGAAGATGGGTGGATGAAGCAGAACCAATGATCGAAGCAGTAGGCAGAGTTTACACACCTTCAGACCCTGTTCCTTCTTTGTCTTTGTAAAAGGTATCAAAGGCACGACCCTCTCCTCCTGCCATTCAGCAGTGACGTTGTGAGATGAAAGGGAACAGGTTCTTGAGTATAAGGAGGGGACTGGGGAGCAGAAGGGCCAGAATTTTAGGGGCCACTTGGATGCCCTTCCTTTCCGGGCCGCCATCTCCTTTCTCTTTCCTCAACCTGCTTCCTTGCGTTCTTTTCCCAGAATTCCCGCTATCAGACGTACCAGCGCATGTGGAATTACATGTACTCCAAGCAGCCGAGTGTGTTCGTGAAGAGCACGGAGGAGGGGATCGCCAGGGTGTTGAATTCCAACTACGCCTTCCTTCTGGAATCCACCATGAATGAGTACTATCGGCAGCGCAACTGCAACCTCACTCAGATTGGGGGCCTGCTGGACACCAAGGGCTATGGGATTGGCATGCCAGTCGGTATGCAGGAGAGGAACAGCCTCTTCGGGTAGCTCCACCCAGGCAGGCTCAGGGTAGCTCAAACCGTCGAATGCAGCCTTGAAGTCAACAGCCCCTGTTTCTAGAACCAGGTTCACAGTGACTTGAAATGGGCATTCTTAAGGTTTTCAAAAAAAAGCCAATCCACGTCCTTCCAAGTCATCAGGGATTAGTACCCAGTCCTTAATTATGGAAGGGCTAATTGATTAGTTATTAATAGATTAATTATTAAAGGGCACATGGATGCCCTTGGTGTATTCCACACCACACAGCTAGCTTGTGAGATCTGAGTTCCCCAGCCAGGGATTGAACCCAGGCCCTGGGCAGTGAAAGCATCGAGTCCTGCCCTTTGGCCATTTCTCTGATGTCCGACATCTCTACTAGCAGTGGAAAGGAGATGGAAGAGATGGTAGGACTCAAGTGAATTAATTTTGCTATTAGTGTCCCCGGTGAGAGGTTTACTGTGAAAGGGGACTGATGTGATCGGAGGAGATGGCTTTCACATCATCTGTGGATCTCACTGGTCCGTCTGCTCTGGGTCAGAGCAGGTAGCTGAGAGTGGGCAGGAAAGCTCTGGCATTCCCCTTGCTGACCGCGCCGTCGGTTTGTTATAGGAAGGTAGAGATGCTTGGCTTCCAGAAGGGTATCCCAGCTGTGCCTTGTAATGAATATCCCTGCTTTAGGCCTTCCCCTGCTGATGGTTCCTCCATCAGAAGGTGAGGGGGAGCACGTGTGTGACTTTGTGACTGTGGAGGAGGTCTGGAAATGTCCCCCAGTGTTTCAGACATGTACCCTTCCCACACACACCATGGAGAGCCACATTGTATAGGGCTGTCCTTTTCCAAGTCTGCCCTCATGCAAGGTTGTCCTGCAACCAAGCAGCCGGGGAAGAAGCAGGAATGGAGGAAATCATCTCATGTGGGGAAATTGGTGCACAGGATGTGCACCTTTGTTGGTATGTTACACACCACTTCTCTCCCTTTTGATTTTTCGAAGTGTAGTTGATTTACAATGTTGTGTTAGTTTCAGGTGTAAGTTAGTTTCAGGAAAGTGTTTCAGGTATATATCTATTCTTTTTCAGATTCTTTTCCCTTACAGGTTATTACAAAATATTGAGTATAGTCCCCTGTGCTAGACAGTAGGTCCTCGTTGGTTGTCTATTGTATATATAGTAGTGTCACACCCCTTCTCTTGATCGGTCCCTAACTCAGAGCTCTATAAATTATAGGCCTCCCTTATACCTGTGTCATGTAAAGGGCATGGGATGGAGTCAGGCAGATCTGGGAATGCACCCTGCTTCCTGGCTGTGGGGCCTTGGATAGGTTAGTTAACCTCTCAGAGTCTCAATTATCGCATTTTTAAATTCAGGTTTCTAATATGTACCTCAGAGGGTTGTTACAAAGGTTAAACTGAATAATCTGGCCTCACCACAGTGTTTCATCACACTTAGCCTGTTCGGGGGAACATTAGTGCCCTCCCCACATTTTCCAATGTTCCCTCTGTTATTTGATAAAAGCAGATGACTTCTTCAAGACTGATCAGAAACCAAGCCCATGAATATAGGCAATAATATGGTTCACGCTTGAACTCTGTCATTTCTGACCCTAGTAGTTCTGTAAACCGGAAGCCTCACTCAGGGCACCTGCATACCCTCCACTTAGCATCATATTTCATTGATTTCATTAATAATACAGATTATGGGCCCCTTTGAGACATTTACTGGTTGACGGTGTGTTTCAAGATGGTGGAGGGAAGCACAAAATGAACCTAAGGTGCACCTGGAAATACTCTAGCAATTTAATCAGTTAATAAACTGAACTGTCAAGTGCTTCAAAAGTTTTCATGGCACAAACCTGTAGAGTTGGCATAAAGCAGACTGACTCTAGAAATTCTCATCAGTAACCAAGGAAAAGGGGAGGCAAATGCATTGGTTCTGTGTCTGAGGTGATGCTGTTTCCATATGTGTTATCTTAGTCTTATCCCACCTGCAGGGGAGATGTGGTTCTTCCCATTCTAGAGGAGAGAACTGAGATTCAGAGCTGATAAGTTACTTGTCCAAGGTCACAGAATAAGTGGAGAGAAAAGCTGTGCTTGAGCCTAGGGGGCCTATCTCCAAATCCAGCATTTCACCTCTCAGACCGTGTTGCCAAACGGGTCCACCAGCTCGACAGGACAGGATAGATGGGGAAGGTGAGCTATGGGTTAGCCCAGGTTCTTAGATCAGGCTGGGGAGAGCATTAGTCGATTGATGGGACAGAATTTAGGTCCAGGAAAGATGAGCATGTGTGTCCTTCTTAAGTGGAAAGTAAGGGTGTAACTATGGAATAAGCAGTGTGGTTAGACCCAGGAAGATGACGAGAAACAGAACAAGGAATGAGATGGAAAATTAGTCAGCTAGTTTAGGAGCTAAGTGGGCAAACATGGAGTAAGCAGAATAATCCTTTCATGGGGCCCTTGGTGTGCTATTGAGATTGGGTTGAAGATGCCTCGAAAACTGCTTGAAATGCCTTGTTGGCTGGATACTTGTCTCTAAGCCTGGAATAGTCATTAGTCTCACCACCTAACACCATCTGTTAGGTCCAGTAGCCATTCACTTCAAATGTGTGTTAAACACCTGCTATATAATATATGAGGTGCTGTTGGCATTCACCCAGATCACATTCAGCACTGCAGGCCTGGGGTTTGAATGCCCAAGGGTTGTTGCATCTGTAGCAGGGAAGATTCTGTCTATGGAGTCATGGGCTGTTAGAGTGCTAAGAGATCTGGGAGCTGATCTAGTTCCTTACCTGTCAAAGTGCAGCCCATGGCCCAGCGGCAGGGCACCGCCTTGGAACTTGTGAGAAATGCAAAATCTCAGCCCCCACCCCCAGATCCACTGAATTAGAGTCTGCAGGTCGACAAGATCCCCGGGGGATTCCTGTGTGCATGAAAGTTTGAGAGCAGGAATCTATTTGTTCCAGCTTTTGCCTGTATCCTGCAACAAAGCCCTTTTCCCTGGGGCTTCTGTCCACATCAGGCCTTTACAGAGCTTGGACAAGAAAACTGAGCAGCTTAGTTCATTTCCATCCTCCTGGCAGCTTTTTCTTAATGATTTTTCTTAATAATTTCAGGCCTTAGCCTGTGCTGGGGCATCGAGCTTTCCATGGTTTCATTTAAGCCTGTTTTTGTGATTAAACCTACATTCCAGAACCAAAGCTCCTTGACCATACCCCATACGAAAAATTTAAAAAGAATTGCACTCAACAGAGCCTTCTGTCTGAGGAGGGAGAGAGGAGCGATGTAAACGGAGTAGTGGACGGGGCCAGGGGTTCTGGGGCACCCAGCAGGCAGCTGTGCGGGAAAGGGGGTGCCCCAGACGGATTCTCCACACAGATGGAAGAGAGGAAGCTTCCACCTCGCTCCGGGTGGCCCTTTTCTCATCGGTGGCCGCTCCGGGTAAACAGTTGTCGGGTGTGATGTAGTGAGAGTTACAAATGGCAGAGAAACTAATTTCAATAAAGTAGAAAATAGGCAACTGATTGCAAGGTTTGTGTCACAGAAGATTTCCCTCCTCGGCCTCCCAGGGGCAGGCGGACCGGGAGCTTTGCAACCAGCTTCCCGCGTGCTGGTGGGGAGGTGGGTTCACCCAGGTAGAAAGTGTTGGCGCCTGGGTGGGGAGGTGGGCGGCACAGCTGCCCGGAAGGCTGTCACTTGACCCATGCTGGGGTCTTGGCCGTGGGCTGGGCGTGCCAGTCAGCGTGGAGAGAAGGAAAGTAGAAACGCCTGGTGCCCTGCATGGCGCGGAGAGTCCTCAGTCTGAGCCAGTAGCGAGCCGTGCTCCTGCGGGGGGACCCCTGTCCCTCCCCTCCTATGTTACGTGGGCAGGGTGGCAGGGAGGTTTGCCGGGGAGGGAGCAGAGAGATGCAGACGGGGGCGCTCACGTCCTGTGTTCCGGGCTCTCCTGTGACCCACAGGCTCCGTCTTCCGGGACGAGTTTGATCTGGCCATTCTCCAGTTGCAGGAGAACAACCGTCTGGAAATTCTGAAGCGCAAGTGGTGGGAAGGGGGCAAGTGCCCCAAGGAGGAAGACCACAGAGCCAAAGGTAAGGGTGGCCAGGGCCTCCCCTCCTGCCTGGAGGACCAGAGCTGCTCGTGTGGCGTCCAAATTCCAAGGAACGCCAGGTTGAGAACAAGCCTCGGAAGGAGCTGAAGGCCGGGCTGGGCCTGGCTGGGCTCATCCCTGTCCCAGGGTCTCGGGCTTACTGTGCGGCATCCGCTCCCGCCCGCTCCCGAGTCCTAGAGATGCCACCCCTGCCACGCTTCCCGAGTCCAGCCACTTCTGCACCAGCACCACCTCTTCCCATGGCCCAGGCCACCAGCACCCCACAGTCATACGATTACAACAGCCTGGGCTCCTTTTCCCATGCTGGCGCCTCTGCACTGTTCTCTCCACCAGAAGCCAGGGTGATTCTTTGTAAGACGCACGTAAGGTTGCAGCCTTGGCCTGCGCAAACCTTCCAATGGCTTCCCGTCTCACTCAGAATCAAATCCGAGCTTTCTATGGCCTCCCGACCCTTCCTGATCTGTTTCCCCCTTTTCTTCCTGTTCCCCAAGCCTCCCAGCCCCCTCCCACCTCGGGGTCTGCACACTGTTCCCTCAGAAGGTCCCTCAGAGAGGCCGTCCCTCCCCACGCCACACATCTCTCCCCTTCCCTTGGGCTCTGCTTTTCAGAGCTTATCATTACCTGATAGTATAGTTTCTATTCATTTGTTTACTTTCTGCCTTTTCGACTAGAATGTAAGTTCCATGAGGGCAGGGTTTGTCTTCCTTACAGGGCTGTCCACAGGGCCTGGCACATGGATATTTTATTGAATGAATGATAAATACGGCTGGATAGAAAGCAGTCCCTGACTGACGTGTAGTTGAAGAGTGTCGAGGGTCCCTGAACACCCAGCATTTTCTATAGGGGGAACATATCCAGGATAGTCTCGGGGTACATCTGTTGTAGATCTGTGAATGCCTGTTAGTTATTTTTAGAATGCCCTTTCATTTTCAAAGTGTCCTGGCTTGCGCAATAAATCATATGGTCACCCCAGTAATCTACTGCAGCCTTGCTAAAACATGCAGCAAATTTACCTATGCACACTCGCCCCTGGGGAGGCAGCTGGGGAGTGAAATGAATGATGCTACTGCTTCCCTCTCTGCTCAGCGTGAGTGATTATCCGGGATGAGACAGTAAGGGGATGACTTTGTGTTTCTAAGGGTCTCCCTGTGCCTCTTGATCCTTTGAGGAGAGGGCTCAGGAATGTGGACCTACAGGGACAAGCCCTTTGTCTTTGGAGGAAATGCTGCCCCTTCCTTTGCAGGAACGGTGGGAGGCCACACCATTCTTGGCTCGCCACTCCCCAAAGGTCAAAGGTGGAGGAGACTGACTCTGTTTGTTCAGAGAAAAAAAGAAATGGGGGAGGTACAGAGAAAAGTATCAGAAAACTTTCGTGGATTTGGAAGAATGCACTAGATGTTGAAGGTGCCCAGGACCAGTATAGGAAAGGAAACGGGGAGCGGGACATTGCAGGCAAGAAACACCTTGGGGAGGATGCAGAGGCAGAAATCGGTGCAGCGGGCAGGGCTGTGAGTGGGGACCGCAGGTGGTGTGGGTGTGAGAAGAAAGATTCCCGTGGGGAGATCTGGGCTGCCTAGACGGTTCGAACCCGGGAAGGTGTGGATGGCAGGATGTGCCTCCACTGCCCCCTCCCCAGAAAAAGACGCATGGATTGAAAGCAGTCTGAATCTGACTGGGCCCGAAAAGTCAAAGTAAAGTGAGATTGTTGGTAGGATAATATATGTCCGTGTTTTTCTGTGGGAACAATGAACTTCAGAGTGGCGGGAAGGAGCGCCATCTTACCAAGGAGATGGAGGGAAACAGTAGTGGCTTTTGATCTGGAGTAATTTAAAATTTAGGGTTGGCCGAAAAGTTCGTTTGGGTTGTTCCATAACATCTTACGGAAAAACCTGAATGAACCCAATAGAAACAGAGGTGGACCTGGGACCCAGAGTGAAACAGGAGAAATGTCCAGGTTTCTGTTGCCCTAGAAGCCCCTGGTCGCCCTCCAGCTGCCCCTCCCCACAGTGGGTCGGGTGCCTTCCGTGATTTTGGATGGAGCCCTCAACACACTACGTGACAACACTTGGTTTCCTCTGCCCGGGTGATGGCACCTTAGATGTGGACCCGTCTCACCCGCTTCTGTGTCCCTGGCCTACCTACAGAGCCTGGCACATAGTAGGGGCTCTGTGGGATGTGTGATTAAAGCCACTGACCGGTAGCTGTCAAAAGCCACCAATTACTGTCCTCCTGGGCCACGCTAAGGTGGCAAATGAAACTGTGCTATGATGCTTTCCCAAGTAACCTTCACGCTCACAGCTCTCTACTCCTTTGAGTTGTTCCTGCCTCTGAACAGCTGACTGAACATATGCGGGGATGCAGGGATGCTGTAGATGCGGGAGGCCGGCACGAAACAGGGGGTGGGCAAGAGCAAGGGCTCAGAGGGGTGCAGGGAAGCCACCGGCCCCTCACTGGCCCCCCGCTGCCAGCTCTGTCTGCTCCGGGCCTCCCACCTCTTTTCCTTACCACTAGCTGTGGATCTCCTGGCTTTCCTTTCTTTTATAAACCTGACCCTATTTGATTTCTTTGAGCCTGTTTCCCCTCGAGACTCACTACTGAGTTGATCCCAACTGTCCAGTTTCCCCTTTCATCCTTGACTCCTAAGCCCAGCCACAGGCCCTTCCCCTTTGTGCCCTTATTTCTTTGTGTTTATTTTCACTGCTAATCTATAGAGAAACAGTTGGAGGGCAGCAGATTGACAAGGATGGGGAAGATGACACAGGAGCTGGGACCTTACAGTTTTCACTCAGGGACCTCAATTTAGATTGTCTCTCTCTCCCATTAGAGATTTCACCCGAAGCCCAATGGGCTCCCCCGTGCCCCACTCTAAGAATGGGGCTCACATATTTCCCTCCTGCCCGCCTATTTGTTCTGCTGACAGCCGCTGGGTTGGTTCTCTCCCCTGAGGCAGTGTAGACAGGGTTCCAGGTCACAGGCACTGGGTCAAATGGACTCAACCCCATAAATGGCCTTGTTAGATACACTGGGAAGCATCTTTAAGCCTCCGTTTCCTCCTCTGGAGAATAGAACTAGAAATAATCATGCCACCTCCCCGGGCTATTGTGAAGACTGAACTAGATAAACCATGTTAAACGCTCAGCAAAGCGCTGGCGCAAAGGAAATGAGAACCGATTTTATTCTAAAATCTAGGCCTAAAGAAGAAATTGAGGTCTGAATAGTACCCACAGCCACGAGTGCGCCCGTCCACTCCATGTTCCTCAAGGCTACATAGCTTTTCTCAGATGAACACTCAGGGCATTGGTTTGTCTGGTGATAGTTGTCCCCCATGGACTATGAAAATCTCAAGTGCAGGGTCTGTGTCTTATTTATTTTTCTATCCCAGTGACCAGCATATCATCTGACATTTCATCCGTATTTGATGAAAGGATGAACAAGTAACGAATGAATGGGCAATCATCTCAAGAACATCCAGACTGGTCCTACTTTTTAAGTCTTCTTTCCCCCAAACAGGAGCCCTGACACCCCATGTAGACCACTGTGTATCAGGCACTGTGCTGGGCTCTGAGAGTATGAAAAACAATGAGACATGGCCCTGCCCTCAAGGGGTTTAAAGAGAGGCACAGATTATCACTATAATGGTTGCACTGTAGGAATGCTTTCATAGAGCTGGACAGAAAGTGTTGTGAAGCCCAGAGAACAAAGTGATTAATTCTGCACAATAGTCGGGGAAGGTTTACAGAGACATTGGGCCAGGATGCATTCATTAGGAGTCACAGCTTTAGGAAGGTTGTGGAACAGAGTTGTCACACTCAGACATTGGTTTGGATAAGTAGGATGAGGTTGGAGTTAAGAGGGCATTGACAACAAGGTCAAGGCATATGGATAGCAAACCAGTATGTCCCAAACTTTCCCAGGGAAAGAATAGCAGAGGACCCTGAGTATGCATGTTTGGGGATCTGGGGACAGAGTCTAAAGCAGCCCAGCATGTTTGGAATTTCCTCTTCTGTTTTGTCCTAAAAACACATGTGAATTTTGCATCTGACAATGTAATAGGGGCATGTTTATGTAATAGAAAAATGCTTTTCACTCCTAGACTCTAAGTAAAATCAGTGTCCCAGGAAGATGCCCTGTACACACCCCAGAGCTTTGCATATGCCTTGGCACACTAACAGCACAGTGGACCGAGTTGGAGACATTGGTGGAAGACCTCAAAGGTTCTGGAGTGAGATGTGGCCTCAGGAAAGCAGGTGCTGTGGATGGGATTCTGAGCTGTCGGTGGCATTCATGGTCCCAGGGCACAGTCATTGCCTCGGGAAGAACGGAGTCCAGTTATTGGCTTTAAGTTCCAAAAGAAGTTGTTCCAACTCAGCAGAGACAATGTTCTTAGAAGTCACGGTTTTTGATTTGCTAAAAAAGTATCACTATTTTGGAATACAGAAGGCCAGTACCTGAAGGAAGCGTTGCATAAAGCTAACACTAGAAGTTCAACGAGCCAGGCCACCCAGTCTGCGAACCAGATAAAAAGATGCAGACCAGGAAAGGATATGTTAGAATGTGGCAGGTCCCTGAGAAGGAGCCTTGTGCCCTGCTGGGAGGGGGAGAGTGCCAGAGAGAACTCCTAGATTCGTTGGGGATACCAAGAGGTAAAGAGATTTTTGCTTACTTCTGGAGTTTGGCATGCCCCATAAATACGTGCCACGCCACGGTGGAGTGGGTGCGTGAGAGATGGCACATGGACCCAGGGCAGAGAGGTCCCAGGGACAGATCTGCATTTTCTGGGGCCCCAGACAAGGATATTGGAATTCTAAGAGGAATCTGGCATTAGGATGGGACATCTAACCCCACCCCCATGACACGTAATCTCCTTCCCAGCCCCAGACCTGAAATACATCCAGGAGTGAAGGGGGAACAGAGAAAACACCGTATTTAACTGAATATAAATCTGAAATTTAAAGTTTTTTGTTTGTTTTTTTTTTTTGCGGTACGTGGGCCTCTCACTATTGTGGCCTCTCCCGTTGCGGAGCACAGGCTCCAGACACGCAGGCTCAGCGGCCGTGGCTCACGGGCCCAGCCGCTCCGCAGCACGTGGGATCTTCCCGGACCGGGGCACGAACCCGTGTCCCCTGCATCGGCAGGCGGACTCTCAACCACTGCGCCACCAGGGAAGCCCCTGAAATTTAAACATAAAGAAATCGCTATATTTTTGGCAATCAGGTGGAAACGGGAGTTTGAGGTAGATGTTAGGTACCTTTATAGGAAAATTAAGCTGTTGTTTTTGCAGAGTGGTTGGCTTGGAATATTCTTCCCCATTCTACAGAATTTTAGGAAGACTGGTCTGACAGCAGAGCTCAGGATGGATGGAGAGGAGACACAGGGAAAGCAGGCTCCCAGCGAAGATGGAAAGGACTGATCAGGAGGCTTCGTTCCACTCTGCACTGGGGGACCGAATGTTCCCTGGCACGGAGAAGGGAACTGAGCAGATGAAGAGGGAAGATAAACAGTGGAAGACATCCTGCCCGGGTCCTGCGTGCTTCGGAAAATGCTAGGGTTCTACCAACCAGCCGATGTTAACTTGCCTTCATGCGGTCGTCCTTGGGAACGAGAGGGGGAGCTGTATTAATAAGTGGTGATGTCCAAGAGGGGTCTGTCTGGGAGATACTGTGCAAATCACCGTAAGAACCAGGGCTTCGGCTCCCCGCCCAGCCGCAGCAGCTAGTGCCAGTTTAATGCAGTGGCCCCATTTCTGCCATGGCTGAGACCCAAACCGACTATTACTCAGAGAGACTAAAAGGCTTCCTGGCTGAATGAAAGTCCACGTGACCTCCCCCAAGCCAGGCCAGAAGCACTAGCCTGGAAGGAACAGAGCCACTGCTTGGTCTCCCTGTGACAAATTAGCCATCGAACTTCCGGAATAAAACTCACTGCTCGAGAGACACCCCCCGTCCTGTGGCAGAAGAACAGGGACCAGTCTGGCCTGAAAGATCTCTTCCTTTAAGTCTTTCATGGTGGCCAGGAATGGAGCCGCAGGACCATGTTTTTTCTTGTGTCTCAAATTGAACAAAGGGCAGTCCTTTTCATCTGCTTTCCAAAGCAGCTTCCAGGGGATCTTTCTTTTCGTGGCTGGGATCAGTTGGCTTCCACGTGTGCCTAAAGAAAGGAGGAGGAGATGGAGAAGACAGAGAGGGATGGAGGTGAAGGGAACTGTGAGGGCGGTCCTGTTCTCAAGAGATCTCTGAAACTGAGAGTGACATCAATTGCAATGTACCAGACAATGTGCAGTGCCTCACATAATCCTTTTCTACTTCATTATCCTATTAAAATGTGAGAAATTTCAAAGGAAAGGATCTGCCGCTACTCCACTTCTAACCCAGTATTACAGCTCCGGTATCACTGCCAAATTCCAGAGAAGAATCCTAACATTGGGATGATGCCACCATCTGAGTCTTTTTGTCAGGTCTTACTTGGCTCTGGTGAGAACCTCAACATTACCCCTTGGCTTCATCTCCCCGTTTCTTTCCCTGCCTATAGCTCAGTGACCAGCTACCTGCATACACAGCTGAAAAACGCAATGGCAGATCATGTGGAAGACTGGAGAATTACAAAAAGAAGCAGGCTTCATTCCAAGCTGTTTCATTTTCTTCTGCCTTGTCTTTTCAAAAACACTTATTTTATTTATTTTCTCACTCAACTCCTATAAAAAGAAATATCGCTAGCCACTCACAGAGGCCAGCATCCCAATTCAAGGGGATTGGATTACCGAAGGCTTTGCAGAACAATTACCAGACAAAAAGGTAGTCGGTGAATTCCAAGGAAATTAAATACTTTTATCTTGAAAAACACAAGCTCACAATCAGGCTTCAAAGGAACATAAATACACCACCAGGCTGTGAAAATCAGGGTCCCCTTTCAAGGATGGAAAAGAGGCCGGTGGCATTGACTCACAAAATCCTTAGAGAGCAGGAAGTTTGCTGTCTGGCACGGCGGGAATGAAAGTGTAAGACATCTTAGCAAGAGCGGGGGCGAGTGATGAGGGGGGTTGGGGGAATCGCGGGGACGTTTTCCTTTCTCTTTCTTCCCTGGGGGCTCAGCTCTATTATCCTGGTTCTCTGGTTTCTCTGGAGAGGGCCAAGACTGGAAACCTGAATATGGGAGTTTAGATAGTGTCTCGAAGTGATGCTTGCCGAGGAAGCCTCTTCCTAATCAAATCAGATTGACTCTGCTGAAAGACGGGGAAACTCCGGGGGAGGGGGTGCTAGAAAGCGCGATCGGGAACAGAGGTGAACCATGGCCCAGTGTGTCTGCGTCAAAGGAGGTCAGCAGTTACAAAGACCACAGCCCCACTGTGTCTGGAAAGTGAGCCAAGATTAAGTCAATGGATCATCGATTCAGGCATTTGCTGTAATGTTCCCAAGGAGAGAAGGGGATTTTATAAGTGGAACTAGTAGCCCGTACATAGGTCTCACTTCCCCAGTCACTGGGGGTGAGGGTGGCGTGGTCCTAGGAATGAACTCAGTCACAGGGAGCCAGGTGGAGGTCTGTTATCACGCCCCTTGCAGCATGAGGGACCATGGGGGCCCCGAGTTCTGGGGAGAAGTGGTATGGGGGTAGGGATACGGGCTCATGCTCTGGCTTCCATCTGGACCTGGTACTTCCCCTCGCCAGCCCGGGCAAGTTCCCTGACTCCAGTACCTTGGTTTCCTGGTCAGGAACATGGAGGTAAGGGTAGTGCCAATTTCACAGGGCAACTGTTAGGACTGAATTAAAATGTTTAGCCTGGTAACCTGGCTCATAGTAAACATTCATAAAGGTCAGCTTTATTTTTATAAATATTAGCTGGGCAGAGTCAGATTTATCTAGATTTCACATCTGAGCTCTGAAGACTTTGGGCAAGTTCTTGAAGTTCTCTGAATTTCCATTTCTTTAATTGTAAAATGCCAACCGTGGACTTTCTTTATAGTATTTTTAATAATTGAATGAGATAGAGAACTTTTTTTTAAAATGAGGTGCTTGAGCTCATATTTTGATAAATTGTAAAGTACCTCTCCCATAACTTGTGTTTTGATAAATGGCAATATTTATCAGATGCCTCTACCATCCCTCTTCTATTCTGCATTCCTTTCTCTACCCTTCTGCCGTCGCCGTCTCCAGAACCTGCTAGGTCTAGTCAACAGATGTCATGGTCAATGCAAGAAGAAATGGCAAACTTAGTATTTCACAGTCCTCAGCAGGGCGAACATGACGATTCACTTTATATTTTCTGGGAAGGTCATACGGGTCGGCTCACGTATGGGCACGTGAAGTTGCTGTTTACAACAAATAAGTCCATGGAGATGGGCCCACTTAATGTATTTGCATGGATGTAGGTGAATGTAGCTCTGAATTAGGAAGTGCTGGAAAGTCAAAATGGTCAAAGAATCCATGTTTTTGTCACATATGTTCAATGTGGAAGATTGCCCCAAGCTTCAGCACCTAGCGTAGTGCTCAGCTCACGGGAGCTTTCTTGAGAAAGATGTGTTGACGAAAGTCAAAGACTAAATACACTGTCCCTTGACGGGATTGTGGTATAATGGTCTCTCCTCCCTCTGCACCTGCTCTGTGGCTCCTGTGACTCTGCCTCTTTGCTTCCCAGGCTCCCATTCAGAATGAGCTTTCCTGCATCGCAATTACAAATTTCCACAGTGCCATCTGGAGATATGAATGGGTTTTAAGGGCTGGGACACACGTGCACCTGAATCCAAGAAGCGATTATTTGCCAGTCAGAACGGAAGACAGAGCAGGTGGGTGGGTGGGTGGAGATTCAAATCTACTCAGAGATTCTCCCTTCCAGGTGGCCATTCTAGTTCTAGAGACAATGTTCTTCATTTGCATTTGTCAACTATCGTTTGTATTTGTGGGCAATCTGTGAGTGACACACCACAGTTGGTCTTCAATCAACCAGGAGTTTGTGGGGAGAGTTTGATTCCATTTCGGTTAATACAGTCTTATGGCCGAGGCCTAGCTGAGGCTCAGAGACTCAAGTGTCAGGAGAAAATCTCAGTTTCAACGCCATCTGTCTGGATGGCTTCTGTGAGGTCCCGTCTGAAGAAGGGAAGGGGGAGTGATGAGATGACTCCCCTGCAGGTGTGGAGGGCCTTGGGGTCAGCCTGGAGGGAGTCCACATGACAGGCTCCTCTGAGTGAGGGCTCTGAGCTGGGGAAGGCATTTGACTTCTAGGAGAATGACTAACGACAGCGTTAACGGAACTGCTGCTGCCTCCTAACTCCGCTTCCCGCTCCCCGCTCCATCTGTTTCTCAACTCCGACTCTGCCAGCAATCTATTCTTGCTTCCACTTTCCAATAAGTTCCTAAAGGCACCAATGGTATACAAGCCCCGCTCCTAAGAGGAGGGGGCCACTCAGCCAGGAGTCAGCACGCTGGAGCCAACACCGTGATTAACATGCTGGCCCTGAAACGCGAGAAGCTGGGAAAGAGAGGCTGTGGGGTGTTTCAGTGACTCATGGTTTCCACCAGCATCCTGTTCAAACCTGAGCTCCTCAAAGAAGCTTTCCCTGATCTGATCAAGATTATCCCAGCACAGATCACCTGTCCATTTATAACCCTATCCCATCCCCCCACACCTGCCCGCGACCACGTGTGGTCAAGTCCATGCTGTGGATCATCCACACCACGTTCAGTCCCACTCTGGCCAGCCACAGAGTGCAGTCTAGGCCACAGGCTGGGAGCACTGAACGAGGGCTGGCCCACTTTATGATTATTTTAAACAACATTTAATTAGGAATGAATACGTATCACAGTATGTATCCAAAGCTTTTGAGAATTCATGGTTCTGCACCTGGGATGTCCTTATCCTCTTTCTGTCAGCTCATTTTTTCAACAAACATGTATTGGGCTCTTACGACGTGCCAGGGGTTATAGAGTTGAATGAGACATGGCTCTTCCTCTCAAGGGAATCACAGTCTAGTGGGAAATCCAGATATATAACATGAAGCTAATTATTATTTTATGCAATATTAGAGTGGCATATGTTGTATCAGAAAGCATCTCTGATCAGAAAGATCACTCAGGCAACTAGGTGGACGGTAAAGTTGAGGAGGACACAGCTACAAGCAGGGAAATCACTTTGGAGATGCTGCCAAAGTCCAAGCAAGAGATGGTGGGGCCTTGAGCTAGGGAAGTGGTAGCAGAGAAAGAGAGAGAGAGAAGGTAAGAAATTGAAAAGGATTTAGGAGGTAAAATCAGCAGGACAGTGCATGGAGGAGAGATAAGAGGCCAAATGCAGGGAAATGGGAGAATATGCCTCAGAGCAGGCAAAGGCGATTGAGAAGATTGGTGGAGAGCAGAGAGCAATGGCTTCATAAAAAGCCAAGAAGGAAAAAAAAAAAAAAAAAAAAAAAGCCAAGAAGGGGGAGTTCCCTGGTGGTTCAGTGGTTAGGATTTGGCGCTTTCACAGCCGTGGCCTGGATTCAATCCCTGGTGGGGGAACTGAGATCCCACAAGCCTCGCAGCGTGGACAAAAAAAAAAAAAAAAAAAAAATGCCAAGAAGGGGGTGTGGTTGACAAGGTCAGGTGTTACCAGAGGTCACTTAAGATTGGGACTGGAAATTTTCTGATAGGTTAGAAACAAAATGTTCGTTGGTAACCTCAGTGAGCTTGGTTTTAGTGGTACAAGACAAAATTTCATGGGATGACAAGTGAATATCGGGAGAATAAAAGTGAATTCAGACTCAATCATTTTCTCCTTTAGATACCATAGACAGACCACCTAGCGCCTAAAAGATTTTCAAGTGTTCAAAATTATGTTTGAGATCTGAAAAAAATTAGCTTCAAAATGCAAAAAGAAAACTGCTAAATCAAATTAAGATGTGTAATTAACTATCTCCAAAATGTAACATTGTTTCGACTTCATTAATTTTTAAATTTAATATTCATAAAAACTTCATTACATTTAGAAACTTTTTTATTTATTTATTTTGCGCTACACGGGCCTCTCACTGTCGTGGCCTCTCCCGTCGCGGAGCACAGGCTCCGGACACGCAGGCTCAGCGGCCATGGTTCGCGGGCCCAGCTGCTCCGCGGCATGTGGGATCCTCCCGGACCGGGGCACGAACCCGTGTCCCCTGCATCGGCAGGCGGACTCTCAACCACTGCGCCACCAGGGAAGCCCTAGAAACAATTTTTTTTGGTTTGATTTTTCTCCTTTTGCAAACATTCTCTTGTATGAACGACTGCTGAGAAATCACAGCCAATTATACATTAACTGTTGCTTGCCACTCCGTCACATCAGAAGCAAAATTTTTAAAATGCATTTAACATAAGATGTGGGTGCATTTTCTCCTACTTGCTTTCATGTGGGATGGGTCTCCAAATGTTAGCCTTTTAAGGACTGTCTTAACATAGTTCTGATATAGACAGTTTCAAAAATCTTGCCTAGGGAGGGAAGGAAAGAGAAGGGTATTCACTAGACAGAGCTGGAGGGAGAAGGATTTTGTATTTTTCTTTAAGAAGGGAAAGACGTGAGTGTGTGTGTGCACTGAGGGAAAAGAGTCAGTAGGGGGAAAAAGGTTGGGGAGGGCTGGGATGGTGACTGAGGGCGACAGGGAAACCCTAGAGTCCAGATGGCCGAATTGGACTCGAGGAGGGGAGAACACCTCTGCAGAAACACGAGGGGAGGTTGAAGCCCTTCAAGGGGATCCTAGTCTTTTTCTACACCAGGCAGAGCTATCCCAAGTTGACAGGAAAGTCTTGTGGTACCTCACCAGTCACTTGGAGCTCTGTTTACCTGAACAGGTGGGCATCTTTGGTATCACAGTCATCACTTCCCCTTCACTGGGGAGCCCTTTCTCTACATGGGCTGGCTGGAGAAACTAGTTTGTCCATGATGCTCAGATGCGTGTCCCAATACCCGGTTCTCACCACCCCTAAATCTGTGGCTGGACACCCCAGCTATGTCCTTGCTGCATTCCCCCTTAAGTGGCCCTTTTGTCCCCGGATGGTCCTATGGTTAAAAGCCTTCTGCCCAAATGGTCCCAGGTTAGGGGGGCAGGTGAACAAATGAAACCCAAGCACCTTCCTCTTGGAGGGTAGAAATCTACTCCAAACGCTGTGTGCCTTCCCTTAGAACTGAGTTTTTAAGTCATCTCCTCTTTCTGATTATTCACAATAGAGGATGTCTACTCACACAGGTACCCAAGAGTTGGCTGTGTGGACCTGCAGACCAGAGTATACCATCCACTGGGTACATTCATGATGTAAGCCCTTGGAGCCACTGTAGCAGATTATTGGTGTAGGCAGGCACTGTGCCGAGCTGTGTTATTTTCAAAACCAAACAAAACAAAAAACCAACAGACAGCCATTTGAGTCTTTGTGAGAGAAAACCCAAGGAATTGTAAAATGGCTAGGTAGGGCCATTTTTCCAGCTTTCCAAAGTGTAGGAAGCAGTGTCAGATTTCTGCTTCTGATCCATGGCTCATCTCAGCGTTGTATGAAGCTGGCTTTCCCTGACACCGACATAGCTCTGTGTCCCATGAAGGCACTGCTGGTTGAACAAACACTCAAGTGTGCAGGCATTCCAACAGCGCAGGACATAAGCTTCCCTCTTGGCATTTTTCAGGATAAAAGATGCTCTTTGATTTATGATTGTGGCGCCTCTTGAATCAGGGTTTCATGTGTTTCTGACACTCCCCTAACGTTTGGGTTTCTCTAGTACCAAAAAAAGCATCCAATTACATAGCTAACTCAGTGTTGGACACAACCATATAACTCCAGAAATATGTATTGAGTATATATGATATGCCGGGTATCATGCTTGGCAATGAGGTTACAACCAGAAACTGCCTACCTTCAAGGAACTTAGCCATACACAGTGCTTCCCAAAATACCAATTTGCAAACAAATTTTAGGCCTGGCTGGAAAAGAATCCCTTGTGAAATGCATTTTAAAATACAGATTCCTGGGCCGCATCTCCAGAGATAGAGATTCAATATGTCTGGGGTGAGGGTTAGGAATCCATACCTTTAATGAGCTTCCCAGGTGGTTCTGATGGCAGCCAGGTTCGGGAACCACCTGGGATAAAACGTTTTGCTTTCCAAGTAAGTCTGTTAGTAACACGTTGACACAATTAAGTCAATGTAATTTTTTCTATCCATAGTTTGGTTACGACAGTTGCTTTATATGAAGCAAACACAATACTAGGAAGATTGATGAAATTTTTATGAAAGTGCTAGGATTTACTGGTATTTTGCTATCATGTCTCTATATGCTAAATCAAAATTTTCCTTAGCCCTTTTCTAAAACTGACTGACCCTCCCACCCCAGAAAGCTTCTCACCAATCTCCTCCACTTGCATCTAGAGCCCTTTCCCCTCTGCTACTCCAGCTATGCTGCATTTTTGGTTCCGAAGAATAATTATATCTCAAGGAACATGTGTGTAAAATGTCTACAAGACTCAGGTTCTGGTCATTCAGCATTTTTGGTAGAATGATTATGTCTCCCAGCTCTTTTACACTATTTTTTGTTCATTCTCACTTTCTTACAGGACTGGGAATGGAGAATATTGGTGGAATCTTTGTGGTTCTTATTTGTGGCTTAATCGTGGCCATTTTTATGGCTATGTTGGAGTTTTTATGGACTCTCCGACACTCAGAAGCGACCGAGGTAAACCTTCTAAGGGGTATGACCTATAGTATTGGCAAGCAGGGCCAAGTTCACAGGCTCACACAGGGACAAAGGTCATTTCAGACAGAACTTGTGAAATCCCACAGGAGGGTGGGGCACCCATGGAACAGCAGCACAGCGGAAAGAATCCCAGTTCCGAGGACAGGAGCTCAGGGTTCAGGCTTCATCACTTACTAATTATGCAGCCACAGAAAGGGCACATAACCTCTCTGGGCTTCAGATTCTTCTTTGAAACAGCCCAGCAAATAAATCTGTGAAAAATGTTTTATGAACAACGAAGACTTACACAACTATGATTTAAGATGTAGTGTTATAAGGGCAAACAGGCGAAAGTACCAGGTTACTAATGGAAACGATGGCTTTGGTTCTTCCATCTTAAGTATGTTTTTGCCTTGCAGGTAAAGCTGTTTAGAGATATCCCAATTCACGAGAGCTCCTAATGACATCTTCCTTCTCAGGGATTTTGAATAAGTTTAGTTCCCAAACCTGTGGCTTAGAAACTGGGTTAATATAAACTTCACACAGATGGAAGAGTCTGAGAGAAGGAAGACGACTTTACCCCATTCTATCTCCATTCCAGGGCACAAATCATTACACGCTACTTGCATTGTTTGGTTTTTGAAATATATTGGCCTCTATCTCAATCTCCCAACTCCTGATCGTCCTAAAATCTCCTTCCCTAATTGACAGCTCCTAACAGCAGATAACAGTACAGAAGAGTACAGCACCCCTATAAACCTAGGCGGTCCAGCCTCATGTAGGGCTCCATTCAACACTGCTGACCAGTCTTTTCCTTTTCTGTGCTCAGCCTCTTTCCCACTTCCCAGTAGGACTTCCAAGCCATCACCCACACTCCTCACGTCCCTTTGCTCCTCCATGACTAATTTTGCCTCCTGCCTCACCTGGAACTCAGGAGTGACCAGCCCCAAATTAAAACACCCACCTGAAAATTTACCCACAACTGGGGCCACCCCCAGGGCTTCTGCAGGTGTTCTGGTCATCCCTCCATCTCTGCCTTGTTCCCACCTTTCCTCAGCTCCTCTAGGATTATCCTTTTTCTCCCCTTTATTTATTTTTTTTGCCTGCTCTCTCCCCCAAGTCCAAAACTATGCTCATGTTTATCCATATCTTCAAATAATAGCCATGATGCTGTAGCTCTTGCCCTACCCCTCTCCTCTTGCAAGCCCAGGTGATCCGACTGCCTCTCTCTCCATGTGCTCGCCTCCCATTCGGGCCTCACTCCACGGCAGCTGGCTTCTCCCCACCCCTTCCCCGAAAGGTCATGGCTGAGAGGTCTGACCCCTCCCAATGAACAAAACCAAAAGAGAACCCACTGGGCCTTATTGGACCTCAGTGTGGCCCTTGATGAAGTGGACCGCTCTTTCCAGAACTCTCTCCTCCCTTGCCTTGCCTGCTCCAAGCTCTCTTAGTTTCCCTCCTCCTTCCCTCTCCAGCGTTACTGGCTTTCTCCTTCTGTCCACCCCTTAAATGGCTGTGCTCTTACCTCTTCCTAAGACCTCATTCAGGTGTTCCTGTCCCTGTGAAACCTTCCACAGTTCTCCTGCCTTCTGCCCTGGACCAGAAAGTTGCTCATTCCTCCTCCTTTCCACCACCCCTGTAACCAGCACATAGAGCACTTACAAACTGTGTGTCAATTATTTTCGTATCAGCCTGGCTACGAGACATTGCACTGCCTGAAAGTAAGGACTGAGTCCTTTGTGTCTGTATTTCCACTGCAAAGCACAGTGTTTGATACTTAGTTGACAGTCAATAAATATCAATATATGTCTTTATGTTCTTGTCACATATAACAGATTAGGCAGGTGGAGGTGTTTTTGTTGTAATTATTATTAGAAGCACAGAGAAGTTAAGTGACTTGACTACAGTTTCTGCTATTCACTAACAACCTTGGGTCTAGAATCCAGGTCTCAAGTCCTAACTCAGGCCGTGTTCCATTAGGGGATTCTACTTCTCTGTAGCTGCTTCAGGTAGAGGATCTGTGCACGCTGGGTTATTCTCCCAAGAGCTCGCCAGTGGTCTGGATGTACCTTGAAAAATTCAGTGAGGAGTTCAAGCTCTCCCAACATCTAGAAAGAAGAGTAAAGGCTAAGTTAACTATTTGACTATGGTAGAACAACTATCCTGTTGATAGAACAGGAAGACTGGAAGAAGGAACATGAAAGAACAGAAAGCTGCCCCTCCCATCGTAATGGGAGGAAGTGTCCTTTCCAGCACAGAGTAGAGAAGAAAGCAGAGCATGCATGTGCTCTGCAGTAAGTAGGTTTAGGTTCAAATTCTGGGTCAGCTGTTTGTTAGTCGAGTGATTTCTGGCAAGGTATCTAAATTCCCTGAGCCTCTATTTCCACATCTGTGAAATGGGTATAACAGTAGTAGTCGTGGTACAGGTTCAAGATTCTTCATCCACAATTCTGAAACCTCAACAGCTCAAAAAGTTCCAAGCTTTTTGTAAGTTTGATGCTAATGCTTTTGGTGACAAACCTTGACTTGGACTTGTATGAGGCTAATGTTTATGGTCTTTAACTCACCTGGTGTGAACGTATATTCATTTTGCTACAGAAATATTAATGTGTTTGAATACAGGGTCTTCCCCAGAGCCCACTGGAAGTGATACATATTTTATGTGCATTGTATTACCTTGTCAAAATTCAAAATATTTTGAAACACAGCTGGACCCAAGAGTTTCTTATCAGGAGATGGCAGAGCTGCAGGAGTAGATTGCCTTGTTTTTGTTATTATAGTTATTGTTAGAACGCAGCCTTTCCAGCCATAACCAGCTGATTAAAAGAAATGAGACTCTTTGGCCTGAGAACAGAATGTTCATGGAGACATGGTTGTTTTTTCACAGGCTTGAAAGACTGACATGCGGTAAAGGGATTATTTATTTAGTCGGCTTCAAGGTCCAAATTTAACTGGGATGGATGGATGAAAAGTTCAGGGAGAGGAATTAAGTCAGTAGAAGGAAGCAGCGTTTAAGGGTAATCTGCAAAAATGGTAGCGGCACCTTCCCAACATGGTGAGATCAGTGTCTTTGAAGCCGTTCAAAGACGAGACGACCAGCTGGCGGGATGGTATGGAGGATGTTTGAATATTATATAGCGGGTGGAAGTGAGGAGGTGGATTGAAAGACCTTCAAACATATAAGATGATATAATTGTGAAACACTGCACCCTAATCGCGCGCCTGAATGAGCCCGCAGGGGACCCTCGGGGGCTGGTCCTGAGAGGTCGGGCTGTGACCTCCTCGTGTCCTCCAGGTGTCCGTCTGCCAGGAGATGGTGAGCGAGCTGCGCAGCATCATCCTGTGTCAGGACAGTGTCCACCCGCGCCGGCGCCGCGCCGGGCTACCGCCGCCGCAGCCCCCCATCCCCGAGGAGCAGCGCCGGCCCCGGGGCACCGTGACCCTCAGCAACGGCAAGCTGTGCGGGGCCGGGGAGCCTGACCAGCTGGCGCAGAGACTGGCCCAGGAGGCCGCCCTGGTGGCCCGCGGCTGCACGCACATACGCGTGTGCCCCGAGTGCCGCCGCTTCCAGGGCCTGCGGGCGCGGCCGTCGCCGGCGCGCAGCGAGGAGAGCCTGGAGTGGGAGAAGACCACCAACAGCAGCGAGCCCGAGTAGCCCCGCCGCCGAGGATGCTCGGCTCCCCGGCCCGCTGCGGAGGCGGGATGCGCTGAGCCCGCCATACTGCCGGCGGGGCCCCCGGACTTGTACATCGTCCACCCTTCTCTCCAGATTTTGGATCCAGTAACTTTACAAAACGATCGAAGAGCCTGACGCCCCAGCCGGAGACAGCGCCCTGGTCCGGGGAGCTGAGACGCTGAGCCCGAGTGGCAGGGGACGCTCTCCCACCTGGCCACAAGCCCCCTCTTCCCGCAGTGGGCCTTTCCCTCCCAACAAAACTAAAGAGTCGGGGTGGGAGGGGTCCCTGCCCAGACCGTCTGACGGATTGGTGGCATCATCAGAGGAATTTCCCCCTAGGAAGGGGCCATTGTACCCTGGGTCTAGTTCTTACAGGAAAAAAAAAAAAAAATTAAACTCAACAGGGAAGTTTTTCTTTTCTGGATTTGTATATTTTTGTTAATGTTCTTTTCTTTTGTTTTCTCTGTTTCTCTCCTTCCCTCCTTTTCTTCTTTGTTGTCTCAATTCTATTCCTTTGTTTCGTTTTCTTGGAGGGGGAGGCTGGGTTAGGGAATTGAAGTCACAATAATCCCTGTTACCATTGTCCTAAATTTTAGGATATGAAGCGGCCAGTGCATCAGACAACAGATGCTGAACTCTCCTTTCTGTGTGGTGACTGGGGCCACAGGATATGTAGGAGGTGGTGAATTAGGTGGAGAATATCAAAGAAAGGTCCAGTAATTTTTTAAATGCCAAAACCCAATTAACTCATAGTTTACTGAGAGACCTTGAAATGCCTGGGATTTCAGAGGTTAATTTGTCCTTTCCTTCTCTCTCTTTTCGACTTTCCCTATGATTGGGTTTGATTTGGTCTTTGGTGAATGTGATCTCTGAAGAAGAGAGATAGCAGAGGAGAGTAGAAGGCACAAAGTATCCCAGGCCCTTGTTTAAGGAGCAGAGAGGGTAAATACAAATTTCCCCAACAGTGGCCTTGGCTTCAGCAGGAACGTGCTGTCTTCAGGTGGGGAAGGATGGGGCTGCCCTGCTGGTCTGGTGCATACTTTGTCAACTGCATCTCTTTTTAATCAAACTCGGTAGCTGCCTATGAAGCCAGACCCCCCAAGGCTATCATGGATTGGGTGATTTCTTGCTACTAGATGTGAGACCTCGGTGCAAATGTGTGTGTGTGTGCGCGTGTGTGTGTGTGTGTGTGTGTGTGTTTATTATATGGGAAGATCTCAAGTAATCAAGAATTTGCCAGGTTCCTGGGAGAGAGGTAGGGTCTTGTAGTCAATACACAGGCCTGGGAACTAGGGACTCTTGAGTCCTCACCTAAGCATGGGCAGTAGCCCCCCTTGTATGACTTTACATGAAGCATCTCGCTTCTCTTTCATCTACACAATCGGAGTTACTGATGCTTTCCAGGCTGTCAGATGCCTGCTAAGTACTTCTCTACTTGTGAGATGTTTGCAGTGTCGGGAGCACTCAGCGGGAGGGGTGAAGCTTCTCAGCAGCTGTTTGACCTTTGGTTGGCTTCGCCAGTTGGGAGTTTCACACAGAGAGTTTTCATTTTCTGATTGAACACAAATTCTATGCAATTTCTGTTTGTCAACTTAGAAAATTCAGAGGAGAGAGAACTAAACAGCCACTAGGGCCATCTCCCCCGCTGTCACCACCTTGAATCAAATTGTCCTCACGTTGTTTCTGTTCTGAACATACTAAAATAAAGACACCTTTGCAAGACAACGAGCTTAATTCCATGTTTTTGCCGTCGACATTAGGTCGACATCTTTGTGCCAGGATTATTAGTTAGAACTGCCATCCTGGGGGTACCCCGATGGTTCCTATAAAGGATGCCAGTTTTGTCCTAGGCTGACCTCTTCTCTCTTATGAATTTGAATCTTTTTACTTTTCCCTCTTAAACCATCAAATGTCGGCAAGCTCTGCAGGACATGAGTCTTTTTTTAAACCTTGCTTAGAGCCTCCTGGAAAAACGTGGATTTGGTGGGAAGGGCACCTGAAGGCAGATGGACGGCAGACTGCAATGGTGCCGTGCTGCCCCGACCCACAGCTCCATTCCGTGCTTCTGACAATGTGGTCCCTACTGTCAGATCACATGTGGGGCAGGAAGGGTTGTTTTTTTTAAAAAAAAACAAAAAAACACAAAAAAATTCGTTTTTATGAGCAGGATATCTTGATCAATAGCAAACTTTTATAAAATGGATTGGTGAAATAAATGTCCACATGAATCATTTATAAAGTCTGTTTCTTTCACGGAATAAAGATAAGACTGACAGCGCTAGGCATTTTCTATTAGCTGCTGGGACCATTGCTGCACCTCACTGAAGCTGGTGCGTGAATCTGCAACCAGCTCGTGCTCTTCCTTGGTTTGTCTCCACTTTTTATCTGTTGGTTGCCGGCTTTCTTTTCCATTCTGTATTTTCTATCTGATTCTGTATACTGTATAAAGCCGTTTTTTCTTGTCTGTTTATCTTTCTTCGACTGCAATATTTACAATAAAACAGAAACAAACCCTGAAATGTTAGTGATGGATGAAAGCTGTCTGGATTTGGAAGGAATGGCTTGGTGTGTCTAAAATCCAGGTACTCTGAAAGCAAATAAAAGTAGAAATCCACATTTTGTCTTCCCCTCCACCTGCCCTTTTCTCGCTCCCTCTCCATTCCCTATCCTCTTCCGCTCTTTGTTCAGACCCCAGAAAAATCTAGGTGGCTTCTTTCAATTTGTAGTCCTGGAGGCAGAGCCAATCCCCCGCCCCTCCCCAAACGGATACACATGTTAATGAAGTTCAGGATTCATAGGGTTTTGTCTTCCTAAATGCACTTTCACAGAATAGTCATCTATTGATACCTAGGGTAACTCTAGTCAGATATCACCCCAGATTCCACTGGGAGCTTGAAGATTACATCAATTAAAATATAATACTTCGCTTTATTTCTTTTAATTGCCTTGCAGGGCCCCAATCGTCACCAGATCTCTACCTCAGAACCCAGGTGGGGTGTAAGTTGAGCATGTAGATGGCCGAAAATCTTTTGGCTTCCTCTAATCCAAAGCTTATATGAGAATATTCATCCTGGGAACTTGCCAACCGGCCCTCTTATTGGTTAGGTGAGACCAAAATATCATGATAACCAATCCACCTGGGGCCACTCTGTGAAAGTTTATTAGTTTGGAATTCCAAGGAGTTTAATTTTCTTTTGGAATCCAAGGGGGACTTCCCTATGGTGTAGGAGTCAAATACACGAGGCCAGAAAGGGCTGGGGCATTTCAGACACGGCAGGTTGGTGGTTTGAGTGGAGCTTGAGAGAACCATTTGTAGCCCTCCCGCCAAGGGGGTGTGTGCAGCAGTAAAGCAGTCTGGACACGATAAGGGAGATTTGATTCCCTGACTGGTAGGCAGCTCTCTTGGGGTAATAACAAAGAGACCTGTTGGGAAAATTCAGAGAAGGAATCCTTTCATAAAGATTTCACTTAAAGCTAGTGCTTCCTATGGGGCCTCTCAAAGAAAAAAGTAAGCTTTTAGTTGCCTTGAGTTATTCCAGTGCCTTTCTGTGAAAGGTGGCTCCCTGCCCCCCACAGGCAGATCCCTCGCCATTAGCCCAACGGAGTGTCCTCCGTGGCTGACAACCTGGGAAACCTACAGTATGACTCAAAGATTGGTGACGATGTGACTTCAGAAAACTCTTCTCACAGAAAAAATATAGACTCACGCTATCTATCTATCATCTATCTATCTACCTACCTACCTACCTATCTATCATCTTTCACAACTGTTGTGGGTGCAAAGAAAAAGGTCGCCAAGTTTTAGAACTGAAGAGGTCAACAACCCCATTATAATTTAAGGGCAACTGGGCAAGAGAAGTTCTGTCACTATTAACAGAACGTTATCATTCAAATTTTGTTAATTTCATACCAATTTCCAAATCTGAAGAATGAATGAAAAAAATATGAATATTGCCATTAAACAAATGGTAGAAATAGCACTGAGATCAAGAAAGGAAAAAGTATACAAAGGGAATAAAGTGAAAAACAACCTCTCTGATCAGAAAAGGCAGAAAATTTGAGGGCCAAAAAGGGGCGTAAAGAAATTGAGTATCAATCTCCCCGTACATTAAGTAAGAGCGTGCATCTAAATATTTCACTGGTCGGACTGAACAAAGCATGTCAGAGAAGCAGTGCGTTGTGACGGTGTTGTGTCTGGGGAACTGACCCTGTTTACAAAGGTTAGAATATGCAGAGTCTATACTATAGAGGATGGAGGTCAGACCCATAAGTACAATGATCCTCCTGCTGGAAAATTAGCTAAAGAATCCTGCCCACTCCTCAGTAACCCTTGTGCGCGATCCAATGTTCTCTCTTGAAGTCAGAGGGGAACAGGGACCAAGGGACCTCTCACCCTGTGGGGACTTTTTCATACATTGGTGAGTGACCTTGAGAGGTACTTCTTTAGTACACAGCCCCACATTAGATTCTGTGGGATATAATGAAGAAGTGGAAGAAACTATCTGTCCTCTGTCTGGGAAGACAAAACTTACTTGTAAGAAACAATGAAAGTAAAGCACAAAATATCCAAGTGCTGGAGTATGTGATTTGGAATACAAACCATATAGACATTCAGAGAGGCTAACGATTCCCAGTAGGGGAAGAAGCAGGACTGTTTGTATCTTGGGTTTGTTAAAAAAATTTTTTTGACGTCTAGAAAAATAAGATTTCCCTTCATCTCCCTGGGAATGAAATATGGTTAATTCATGCAGATGAAATCAGTGCCCTTCTGGTAAGAGACAGCTTGTTGTTGCTGTTGTTTTGTTTCACCCACGGCGTCCCTTTTTGCAGGATTCCAGCTCGCCTGTTATGCTTCTTCCTGTTTGCTGCCAATACTGGTTAGAGATTTTCACCGCTATCTCCTTCCTGGGCTTCTTTAAGTTGTGTTAGTGGGATTAGCTGTAGAGACGAACAGCCTAGCTCTACAGAATATAGAAAGACTAACTGAGAAATAATCAATGAAATGATCTGAAGTGGATTATGAGCTCTTTAAAAAAGAAAAAGATCAAATACTTTTTAAACTGGGGGTAAGGATGGTGAATACAGAACTGAAGGTGTGGAACCAACATGAAAAATTAATGCAGAACCAAATCCCCAAATTTCTGATGTACAGGAACATTCAGAATGATTTTGCTTTTCGGTCCATTAAACCATCCAGTTATCTGAAGCACATGGAGTCCGCCTGGAAAATTATTCTACTTGGATTGTTCTGGTTAGATTCTTAGTATCTTTTCCATTAAAAGTAACAGAATGTAACTTCCATTTCTACATCATCTGTAATCCTGGAGCACCAAGTGGACATAGAAAAGCACACTAAATCACCAAAACCTGGTGACGTGTGATGGTCAAAGGAGAGGTAAACAGTACAGGACAGCATTCCCGGAGACAGTATATACCCACACACTCAAATGTGGTAACGGGACTTAAAAACTAGCTTAAAGAGGATCCAATGAAAAACTACTTCTGTACAGAGAGACTTAAATTTATTTCTCTGCGCTGCTTTTGCTCCCCTTTATATAAACTAAGCTGGCATGTGTGTGTGTGTGTGAGTTTAGCACAGACCTGCAGATTCCCATCAGGGCTCCTTATGTCCATTTCAAAAGAGAGAAGACACTTTCCATGATCACTTCAGCCTGTGTCCGTGCTTCTAGATAACATTGCTGGGTTTAGTCTTCTGGCTTTTAGTGGATTGGTTCTCACTGAGCGGTCTTGGATGTAATTTATTTCTAAGCCAACCTATATGTAGATGCATGAATTAAAAGGTGTTTTACTTACAACCATTCCCAGTTGAATGATAAGATGCCTGAGATGACTTCTTAAAACCTCTCCCCCTTCACCCCCATCAGCTGCAAAACAGAGTTCCTCTAGCATGAATAAGTGACCAAGTAAAATGTTCTGCCGATGGTGTAGCAGAACACAGTCAGTGAGAACAAGAGCAATGCAGGTTGACATTCCTCTGTACTCAACGCTTATCAATAGCCTTGCCCATTGTAGGCAGAAAATAATTTTCAGAAAGGTCAGGTAATGAAATTGTTAAAATGAAAGTGGTTAGGTTGGCCAGTGAGGTACAGAATTCAGAAACTACGTTTTGATTCAGCTACCCTATTTTTTGTTGCAAATAAAACAGCAGATTTGCTGAGCCTGCCATGATTTCCAGAGGATGTAAGACCCTCCCTGAGTCAGCCCTCGCTGATCTTTCAACCTTCTCCTGACACTTCTCCCACCTACCTTCCATCCTACCCTGCAGTCTAACCATACCGCTTCCTATTCTGCATTTATCCTGTGTATCCCATGCTTTTCTTCTCCTCTGCCTATGCTTTGGCAGTTCCCAGCTCCTGGAATGCTCTTCCCATTCAACTCTCCATTGACAAAGTCTACCCTTCTATATATATTTTTTAAAATTTTATTGAAGAATAGTCGATTTACAATATTGTGTTAATTTCTTCTGTACAGCAAAGTGACTCAGTTATATATATATACATATATTCTGTTTCATATCCTTTTCCATTAAGGTTTGTCACAGGATATTGAATATAGTTCCGTGTTCCGTATAGTTGTTTATCCATCCTATGTATAATAGTTTGCCTCTGCTAATCCCAAACTCCCAGTCCTTCCCTCCCACATCTCCCCTACCCCTTGGCAACCACAAGTGTGCTCTCTATGTCTGAGTCTTTTTTTTCATAGATATATTGATTTGTATCGTATTTTAGATTTCACATAGAAGTGATATCATATGGTGTTTGTCTTTCTCTTTCTGACTAGTTTGCTTAGTATGACAATCTCTAGGTCCATCCATGTTGCTGCAAATGGCTGCCTGTGCATATTTAAGGTCCAGCTCAAATGTCATCTCCCCATGATGGCTTCATGATCCCCATCCCACGGCAGTAATGACCTCTCCCTGTCCTGAACATTCCCAACCTTTCTCTCTGTCCCTTATCCCTCCTACATTGAATCATATGTGTTTACTCTCACCTACCACTGTAAGGCCCTGTAAGTGCAGAGAAAATGCCCTTTCCATCTTTTATTTGTTCACAGCGTACAGGGTTCTTTGCACATATTTCGTTCCCACGAATGAATGAGGCAAATTCAACTGAGAGCAAACGTACATTAAAATGTTGCATGTTTGAAACTGAGTGGCAGAAATATGCTAATACATCTCCGATTTAAAGCAACCATGCATAGAACAACTTAATAATTTATGCCAGGCAAAAATATTACTTCGTTGATTTTGCTGGGCACCAACTTGGTGGGGACAGCAGGTTGATAATATTCATAAGCTGGTGGAGAGTTGTTTCCAATTGGTAGGTACAGGGGAACGTTTTCTTCCATCTGTCTACATGCCTTCTATACAGGTCATAAAGGTTATAAGAATTCAGCCTCCTGACTTCCATGCCAGCTTTGGAAAAAAATCAATCAGCCTCCTCTCTTCTCTGCTCATTATCCTCAAAAAGTGATTTCTGGTCCAAACTAAAATTACCCAAACTTGGTTCAGGGGCTATCCATTTCAGTATAAGTCCTTTAAGGTGGTACTTGCTCGGAAAAAATATGATCATTTTTACCAAAATAATCAAAATCAGTTTCTTCCTTACTCACCAGGAAAACCGAAAGAAATTCCCCTTGGTGATTTGCTTTTAAAATGTGAAAACATAGTAATGGTTGAAAAGTTAACAAATTATAGCTCTAGCATGTAGACTGATTACTATTCTGGGAAGTCTGGCCAGTTTTGACGAGTTGAGAAAAATGCTGCTATTTTCCTAAGTGTTAGCATTTAGATCAAAGAAGGAGGAAAGGAGCAGAGGGAAAGAACCAGCTTTTCTCCAATATCGGCTACATACTGAACACACTACAAACGTTTGTTTATTTAATTCTCGTGATAGCACTCTGAATTAAATATTACTATTTTCAGGAGAGAAGGCTTCTGGAAGTTAAATAACATGTCCAAATTTCCACAGCTAGTAAAAGACAAAACCTCATAATGAAAGGCAAATATTCAAACCCAGTCTTGTCTGTCTCCTTTACCAGAGTATCTTCCATTGCATCCCAATTCATCTGGGGGGTTTTCCTCCAGAAAGTATAGAACACAGGCAGGGTTCTGCATGTGCTTGAGTTTTATTAGCTAGGATTCTTGCTTTTTTATTGTTGAAGCAAACAAGTCACTTTATTTCTATAACTTTGTTCACTCCTAATGTTTTGCATTACTTTTTGAAACAACCTGCTTCCACAAATGCTGAGAAATCACCAGAGATGCTAAAATATATTACTTTAGAGATGGAATTTTACTAGAAGAAGAGTTTTTATTAGGTTCTCCGATGATGTTTCTTATTATTAACAGCAATGATGGTTGATGGTTTTAATACAGCACACCTCAGTGAACCAGAATGGTCATTTAGTTGATGTAAACATCCAGCTGCTCTGTTTTTGATTCCAGAGAGAGAGAGTCCTGTTCAGTGATCAGAGATAACAATGTAAATGAGGAAAATTATACATAAAGCCCCGTAGACCTAGAAGCTTACCATCTAGACTTATAAATCTGGAAGGATCCTCCAGTAGCTGTTTACTCCGTTTTAGTTCATTCCCTACCATTACGATGATACCCAAGCCATTGTGAGCAAAGAGTTAATTCTAACCATTCAAACCAATAAAACTTTATTAAGTGCTATGTCTGTACTGGTGGGGAGGGAAGGAGATTTGTGGGTGCCACTGAAGGATATGAGGATGGATAATGTCATGTGGAAAAGGCCGTGGACTTTTTATCCTATGTAGCCCCGA
This sequence comes from Lagenorhynchus albirostris, assembly GCF_949774975.1. Classification (NCBI taxonomy): domain Eukaryota; kingdom Metazoa; phylum Chordata; class Mammalia; order Artiodactyla; family Delphinidae; genus Lagenorhynchus; species Lagenorhynchus albirostris. The sequence goes on from NC_083103.1 coordinate 96,757,164, forward strand.
GAACTAATCGTGCATATTGCTGAGATACAAGATATAGATCAATGAAAGAAGAACTTTTAAACAAAACACTGTGAGCATGCAAGTTGATGGTATCAGAAATACCTTAATAAATTAAGGATATCAGGGAGGATTCTTATATTTTGTGGTAAGTCAGATTAGATGATGTGCTATGATCCCTTATAGAAGAGTAAGATGATAATAATAGTAATATCTATCTTCTATTGAGTACTTAATAATGACCAGATAATACGCTCTGTTTTGTATATGCTATTTTTATATTCACAACAGGAAGATATTATTTTCCTCCTGTTACAGAAAAGGAAACCATTTATTTTTCTTGGCCAGCAGCAATTTAGAAGTCAGTGGTGGAACTAGGACTTGAACACAGCGCCCTGCTCTAGAATCTTACTATTTTTAGCAAAGTCCTTTTCATTTCAACCTTGAGATCCTATGATTGTCAGCAGGGGGTCTGACTTCAAAGTGCCATTTAAAAGAGGAGACAAATGTACATAACTGTAATCCGGGGGCAGGGGATAATATAGAACACAAAACATTATTATCTTGTTGAAGAGATAGGAAACCCATAGTTACAAAATAATAGGAGAGATTTATTTAATAATGAAAGGTATGATTACAAAAGACATAGTAAGGCATTATATAATCAACAAAATTTATATTCAGCAAGAATTTATTATTATATAGTCAAAAAAGTACTTTCAACATCTATTTAGTGCACATTTCTGTCTAGATACTGAAGGATACAGAAACAAGTCACTTAAAACAGAAGGAACTCACTTTCTGAGCCACTCATTTGACCCTGAATCTTAATTTGATTTGGCAACACTTCTGTTATTGTTTTGCTACTTACTTCATACCTTAAGGTTTGGTGTTTTACGATTAATAAAGTAATACACGTACGTTATAGAAAATTTGGAAAATCCAAAAAGCAGAAGAATAAACCACCCCAAATGTCAATACCTAAAGACACGCATTATTAAATTTGTCTTCTAGTCATTTTACTGTGTTTTTGAATCATTGTTATCTTACTGTACGCCATTGCACTGTTACCTAACTTCATCTCCATATACACTGAGCTTATCCAACAAGATTCTGAACCAGTAGAAGGCAGAAATTAGGTACCACACTTTTCTGGAGTCCCTGGAGTACCTAAGAAGTAAGCCTTGCACCGTGCTGTCAGCGTAGTAGGTGCTAGAATAATGAGTAGATTAATTGCTGACTCATTTATCAATCAATAAATGAATGAACAAGAAATATAAAGCAAGGTTCTTCAACCTTGAGGAATTTACAGTCTGTATTAGAAATCTAATTGCACAAAGCATTCTAACGTAAGCCAATATATGGTTAAATGCACATTGAGTCATTGCAGGATACTTCGTGATAGGTGGTGACGAAAGATGGCCTGGGACATACCCGAAGGGCCGTAACTATGGTGGAAGAATCTGAGCTTATTCTTTTCTAACCATCCAAGAGGCCCCCAGTAGAAATGGGCTGGTCTATCTCCAGCCGGTTGCCTTTATTCTCCTCAGTGCCAAGTGGCCTCTCCACCGACGGTCTCAGAGGACCCAGTATATTCTATACAAGCGAAAGAAACCAGAGCCCCTCTCTCTGCACAAGGGAAATTACCCAGCTAGTGTTTTCTCTCACTCTGGAATAAGGAGGGAATTCTAGGCTACATGGCCATGGGGTGGATACCTTTCTCGAGTGGTAAACTTATGAGGAAAGTGTTTTAAAACTTTTTAGAGTTCTTTCTTTCTTTTAAGTTAAAGTCTGCTCAAGTGGAAGTGCTGAAACAGTACTCTCTCCTGCCTGGTTATCTGATAATTGTGGTCTCAGGGCCCCCATTATACAACTTGTGCTGAGGCGTATTGGAGCTGGGTATCTTGCCTGGCTTCAATGCGCAGCATGTGAGGGGGACACTCTGGGGACCTGGCAGCTTCTCAGGTGGCCTGAATTCAATGAACAGTTCGCAGCTAATCAATAGGGGCATAGCAATCAGGTGGATGTAAGTAGGGCTGGATTTGAAGGATTTTCACGTCATCGTACCTGGGTATAAAGAACTGTGTAATATCAAATGTGTAATTTGGCATGCTTCAGCTAAGGTTGGGACAGCTGGTCTGACAGGACGGCTGCCCCTTCCACAGCTCTTTTAATTCCAGACGAAATGAAAATTCCCTCCTTAGTAGTCATTAGGCTCCAATTTTACCTCTCATTATTAAACCATGAAGTTGGCCAAAACATTTAAGTTAAGCAAAATGAAGAGATTTATGAGCAAATTGGAGTCTAGGTGAAAACTTGAAGCCTAATCTCCAAAGATTAAGAAAGGCACAATGACCACACTACTGGAAAAAAGCAAATCTCAGAGTAAACGGGAGGAAATGTTCTTTCTTATTTTTCCCAAAGAACTAACCCTTTAAAATTGAGTTTTTGGATGATGTCTTCATGCTTGGTAATACCCACCTGATTTGAGAAATGTTGGAATAAGATTTAAGTGGTATTTTAGTCTCCCTGTAGAACTAAAAAGGTGTGTCAGATTGATGACCCCAAGCAGCTGACAGCCTCCTGCGGAGGCAAAACACTGTGAGGAGAACAACATGAATTATTTCAGATCCCCCTTGCCCTGAAGACAGAACCCTGCTAGGTGGCCAGCGTGGGGGTCAGAGATCACACTTGTTTGATCTTCGGTTTCTCCACTGAGATGTAAGGAGCTGTTGTACCAAAGGGAAGGGTGTTTCCAGCCAGCTGAGTGTCCCATGGGTAAGCACGGGGCTGAGACTCCATTCGAATTCCCTATCAGAGCCTGCTTTCTTCCTGGAGACTGCCATTGCAGGGGCAACCTTGAAAGGTGATGAGAGAGATGAAAGGTTCCATAGGCAACCACCTAAGCCAGCCACCGACTATTGAAAGCATTTTAATTTAATACCAAAGAGTGTCACGGAAAATCGTAATCCTATCTATTGGTCCCAAAACTCTTCCAGCAGTGAGGAGAGGCAGTTACTTTAAGGGCAGCAAGGACAATGATTGTTCCCTGGGGACTTTGGGAGAAAAATACATTCACTTCAAAATTGGACACCAAGGCTTGCCCTGAAGGTAAGTGGCATGACCTGGACATTAGTGTTAATTACTGTGAGATTCCAACTGTTCCCAAAGACTGCATGTCCCCCATAAACCTGCTCTGATGCCTGACATTGTCAATAGAGTGGTTTCTTTGGGTTCAGCAGGTATAACACTGAGCTAATCATTATAAGTCAGTTACACAATAGCAGAGGCAAGGTCTGGGAGAGGTCAACTTTTATGAAGGTGATAGAGGTTCCTGTCTCCAAGGATCCTGGGGTTTCCGGGGGGCACTGGGTCTGTGGGAAAGCTGGTCCCAGAGACAGAGGGGTGAGGAAGGGGTGGGGCAGGGAAGGAAGGAAATTAATGTTTCTCTCATTTCGATTGTGTCCCAGGTAGGATACTAGGTGCTTTTACATAAATTGCATTTAATCCTCGCAGCAACCCTCTCAGGTAGTCTTTCTCCCTCTGATTTTAGGACTGAAGAGTTGGAGACTCAGGGAGTTGAAGTAATTTGCCAAGTTCACAAACCTCTCCTATCGTGGATGTGAACTTGAACTTGCCAGCTTCAAAGATCATGCTCTCTCTGCAACATCATGGAAATTAAGGACTAGGAGGTTTGTTTCACAACTGGGTCAGCCAGGAGTCACCTGCCCCAGCAGCCTTTGTGGGAAATTCTAAATGTAAAAAACCCCACAGTTTCCCTTAATAAAACCTTCCAAGATTGAAATGCAGGTAGAATCTCTTTGCGAGAAAGGAAGAGTCTGGGCCAGATCTCTGTCCCCTCAAGATTCACCTTCACCTTGGAATCTTATCACAAATCACTCTTGCTGCTATCTTTGTCTCTGGGGCCACTTTCGCTCTTTCACAAAGGGACTCAAGTGGACATAGGACTCTTTCTTAATCCCCTGTAGCAGAGCTACAACAAGGCTAAAAGGACGAAAAAAGCATCCTCACAGGTGCCTTTGCAGTCACCTCCCTACTCAGCTTCCAGCCTGCGTCTGGGTGGCAGAGGCCGAATCCCCCACCCCACCCCCTCCAACCCCACTCTGCCCCACCTCAGCCATCTGGAACATCTTAAAGTATGTCTAAGGAAGTTCAGGCCACAGTCTAAAGTAAGCCTTCAAATATCTAAGCAACTGCTTGCCCCATGCAGATGAGCACCAATCTTGACTTATTTATTGTTAGCACCAAATTCATAACCTAATCTGAACAGAAAAAGGTGAAAAGGTAAGTACCATAGGAAAAGGAGAAGACATATTTTAACAAGTTGTCAAAATATGAATGCCAGTGACATTTTTATTTTAAATACAGCTGCTCATAGCACTGGCCGCAACTGGTCTCCTTGACCACAGTCATTGAACACACTGAATGGATTCTCATGTATCGTCCACTACATTTAGAACAAGGTTACGTTTTCACAGAGCTACCAAGTCAGCTATTTTTCAAACACCTGAAGATCTTCAAAACAATAATAAAATACTATTTCATAGCTATCAAGGAGACTAAATAAATAAGTCTGATAATACCAAGGTCTGGTGAGGATTTTGGCTTAAAAGAAGTCTCATACCTGCACTGTTGGTCAGAGTGTAATCTGGAAAGAAAAATTGGCAATATCTAGTAAAGGTGAAGATAAGGAATGCTCTATGAATCATCAATTCCAGATCTTGGCATATACTCTAGAAAAATTCTTGCAAATGTTCACAAGTAGACATGAACAAGAATATACACTGCAGCAGTTTGTAACAGCAAAACAAACAGATTGTTTTTAAAAAAAAAAACCTGGAAAAAATTTAAATGTCCGTCAGTAAATGGACAGATTTTTTAAAGTTATGATTTAATCGGAAATGGAACCATACACAGTGGTAAAGGTGAAAAAAACCACCTCTACATATGAATAACTCTTTACCATATAATATTGAGTGAAAACCCCCATATCTCAGGCGAACTATGCTGTCTTTCAAGTTTAATCATTGACCACAAAAACACTCAGTCATTCTTTCAAAGCAATGTTCTTAATCATATGGACATAGCCTTGGTTAGATATTTGGGGACACTGAACTATCGATCTAAGGCCAACAGGGATGCTTTTTCCTAAGGTCTCATGGTTTGAGTGCGTCTGTAACATATGGAGGGCTGCTTGTAGCAGCACTGTCATTGTCTTGGTGTGTACTGACAAAACGGAACAGATGCAAGCAGGAAAGCAAAACCAAAGAACAACACCCTACCACAGATGCGTTAAAGGGTCAGTAACCTCGTTAAAGGAATGCAGGTAAGTGGTTTTTAATGAGAATGTGTTAGTCAGTAGAAATCAAGACCGTCCAAGACTCCGATTGCACTCTTGCTACCAACAAAGTAAAAGGATTGAGAAGTGCTTTTCTCTCTCTCTCTACTAGAATATTAAATCGACTCAACAGATCAACAGAGTGATTTCTGTTTTCAAATGATTTTTAGTCCTATGTGCCATCTGGAAAGAAGTCATACGAAATAGAAAGGGTTTACAAGAAATTGGTGGTGCTGGTTGGGAGGGGGGGCTGTCCTAATTAACGGTAGAAATATAAAGGTGGTATGGGACGACAGAAAGTCAGAACTGGAGTCAGATTCTGGCTGTACCACTTATGAGCTGGTGGTGCTTTGAGCAATTCATTTAATGATTGTAATCGCCAATGTCTTTTTTTGGTAAAATAAAATCTCTTGCAGTATTGGATTACAGAGGATTACAGAGATAACACTTGTAAAGTGCATATAGACAGAGCTTAGTAAATAAGAAGGGCCCAAGAAATGGAAGAGATTGTGATGATGATGATGATGATGATGATGACGACGACAACGACCCTTTCCCAGGCTGCTACTATGCACTGCCATTAGCTGCATCCTCTTTCTGGTATTTATTATGCTACTGGAAAGGCTTTTCAGACTTTTCAAGCTGATCAAAATTTAATTCAGTAAAGCATTTACTGGCAAAATCTAACTTTTTTGTTTGTTTGTTTTTTTGCGGTACGCGGGCCTCTCACTGTTGTGGTCTCTCCCGTTGCGGAGCACAGGCTCCGGATACACAGGCTCAGCTTCCGTGGTTCACGGGCCCAGCCGCTCGGCGGCACGTGGGATTTTCCAGGATCCGGGCACGAACCCGCGTCTCCTGCATCGGCAGGCGGACTCTCAACCACTGCGCCACCAGGGAAGCCCTAAGTCTAACTTCTTGCACGTTAGGTGATAACCAGCCAGTATATTTTATTAATTAAGGTTTTCTGGTTTCAATTTCTAGTTGCACATTGTTGATCAGCAGAGAGCTGATTATACAGACTATACTGGGCCCCTGAAGAATTATTCTTACAGAGTTACCCTTTGGTGAGATGCTATTAGCTGAGATGGAAGGGCTTTATGAGAAACAACCAATGAATGTCACTAACTCTATTGTAAAGAATGTTTTTGAGGGCTTCCCTGGGGGCGCAGTGGTTGAGAGTCCGCCTGCCGATGCAGGGGACGCGGGTTCGTGCCCTGATCCGGGAAGATCCCACGTGCCGCGAAGCGGCTGGGCCCGTGAGCCATGGCCGCTGAGCCTGCGCGTCCGGAGCCTGTGCTCCACAACGGGAGAGGCCACAACAGTGAGAGGCCCGCGTACCGCAAAAAAAAAAAAAAACCCAACAACAAAAAAACAGAATGTTTTTGAGTCTGGTGATCACTGCATCACACAGTGTCCATTTTACCAGGCCTCTAGGGATAGAGCCATATCTGATCTTAGTGCCAAAAACAGCTTAAAAAATCCCTTGGGTACTTGGTTTTATCCTTTCAATGCTGTGAACTGACAAGGTTACTTCCCTTTGTTGAATGAATATCTGGAAAGCTCAATTTGAGGCCCAACTGTAAACTGTATGTCATCACACTGTGCATTTTATAAGCCTCACTTTGGAGTCCTCTTTGTTCTTGCCCTTGTTTTTTCTTCTTTCACCCTGCTTTTAGTTGGAAGAACATTCATGTATATAGGAATTATATATTCATATATAATTATATATAAGTGTATATATATATATATATATATATATATATATATACTTACATCTATACAATACAGTGCTCATACTAATCTATAAAAGAAATTATGCCAAGTGTCGTCACTCTGGGTTGTCTAAGTACTGATCAGCTTAAGGTAGACTGTTCTAGTGTTTTGTTTCTCCCATGGAGCCGTCATTGTCGAAATGCAGCTCTGAAAAAGGCAGTTAAATTATTAACTCCCATCTAGATCCTAAATAAGTGTTTTCCCCAGTACACCATTTATAATATACTGTTGCACCTCAGGAGTTGAGCTATTAAAGTGCTGCTTGAGACATGCTGGGAAAACTCTGGAAAATAACTTGCTAAAAGAAAAACAGTTGAGGAAAGCAATTGGATGTTCCATTTTGCTGGTGGGATACTATCTGGGATGGGGTGATACTGTTTATGTGTAGGCAGAAATCTGTTCCATATGCTGAAAGAAAGACAAAATCAGTCCCAATCTGAGCCATAGGCAGTGGCACTCAGCAGATAATTTATGCAGCAGAGAGTCAAGGACCCTTACTTTGCAATCATTGTCATCTTTATGCACGAAGGACCACCAGTACATTTTCTGCCTTCCTTTCGCTCTCTGGTGTGTCAGTTTTTTTAAAAATTATATATATTAAGCCTTGCCATAGGTTCAAAGGTACATCTTAACTCACTCAAATCACTTGTCTTGTCTCTGACTGAGAAGAGTGCACATAATTCAGCATTATTACCAAAAGTGAGACGACAGGCCTCGATCAAACCTTGCAGAGTCCCCTCTTTTAGGAAAAGCACGTTGAGGCTTCTCTCCCCCAGGACTGTTTTGCTTCATAACTCTCTTGGTAATTCTGTCAAAATATGCTTTTTTCAATTCTTTCTAGGCCAAATCCTGGTGAGGTGCTGTGGAGATGGGTGTAATTTCACGAGGGAAAAGCATTAATTTTTTACCTGAAAGAAAGCTGAGGAAAGGTCACTTCTCTCATGCCTTCATTTTCCTCGAAATGCTGAATTGCATTTCTTTCTTTTTAAATTGCAGAATTAATGAGGAGAAGGGAAGAGTGGTCTGGTGGAAGAAAAGTCCACAGACAAGTTTCTCGGGAACAGAATCAACTGCCATAAAACACAGAAATCTCCATTCTTCCCTGACGAAGCTCAGACACTGGCTTGGGCCTTAGTCCCTTCAGGACACATTGTCTTGATAAGGGGTGACCGCCAAATGGTTAAAATATAGGCTCTGGAGTCAGGCTCCTGGGTTGAAATTCCAACTCGACCACGTTTTATTTTGTGATGCTCAACGAATCCCTGCCCTTAATTTCACTAAGCCTCATTTTTCTCAACTATACAATGAAAATGATACTAAGAGTACCTACCTCATAGGACCGCTGTCGGATTAAGTGAGACAATTTCATGAAGCACTGAGTATAGTACCTGAATATGAAGTACCAAAAGATATTAGCCGTTATTATTTATAGGATTAAAATCATTTTAAGTTTGGTAGATTCACAAACTTTTACTTATACAAATTCTTTTTTAATGAGAAAATATTCTTCATGCTCCCACATAATAGGATCACAGCTAGACATTTAGTATTGAGTAATCAAGAATTAGTATTTTTAAAATTGCAAATCTTGACACATTTTTTAAAAGTAGCACATGTGTATTTGAGAATTGTTGTTTATTCAGGGTTTGGAGCACACAGGGATTTGCAGACCCCTGGTAAATTATTCTCCAGGACCCACAGAGTCTCAGTCTGTGGCTAAGGAAACCTTGTCTCCCTGTCATTGTCTGTTTTGGGGAACAGTAGTGTTCAGTGACATGTTATAAGGTATTTCATGACAGAGGTCTCTGAGGCCAAACATGTTTGGAACATGCTGCATGAAATAAAGTTAAACTATTTTCTCTACTGCACAGCGTTTTGGACCATTTATAAGGAGAATAGCACAGTGACTCTCCAAGAGGGTAATAGAAGATGCTGTTTTTCCCATTTTTGACAAAGGCTGTGTGTGTGCGTGTGTGTGTCTGTGTGTGTAAAAGCACCTGCAGCAATTTGGGCACTTGAGGGCTTCCAAACTCACCTTTACCAAACCTTCTTTCACTGGCAGGGTCCTCAGCTCACATATGCTTAGTGGCTTATAAAATTTCCCTGCTGCTTTCCTACTGTCACTAACCTCCATGTTACATGCTTCAGAACTGCTTTTTTTCTTAAGATGCTACAGTCCTTTAAATAGGCTCCCCAAAGTGCTGCCTCGCTCTCTGAGTTTATAAGTTCTTCTATGAAGAAAGTTGGGGAAAGTTCCCATGGTGTGAACTAGAGGGGTCTGATACCTATCCTGTGTGAACATCCTTTCCCGCACCACAACATAGTGACTCAGATGGTCTATGCACCTTAACTCTTATCCACCTCCAGGCAAGTTTGCCTCCTATCCCAGAAGCTGGGGAAATCTTTTCTCCACTTCTTTCTGGCATGCTTTAATTCCAGTGTCTTCTTACCCTATAAGAATACCAACTTCTCATACCATAAGACTCCCAGCAACCTGTTCCAGAGTTTCTTAAGTGAGCAAATATAAACCTTTTCCCCATTTGTTGTTTGTTAAACAAATATTTATAGGGTGTCTTTCTGAGCTGGGTATCTGTGGAGACAGAGATAAGTGTATTTTGGAGGTATTGATAGATAACATTTGGTAGAGTCCAGAATAAATTCCATGTTACTGGCTTTGGCAATTGGTGTAGAAAGTGGTGCTGTTTACTAAGATAGGGAAGGCTAGATTAGGAGGGTTTGGAGGACAGAGACTGAGTTTCCTTTGGGCACGTTAAATTTGAGACATCTAAGGACAACTTACATGGAAATATTAAAAAGGCAGTTGAATATGCAGGTCTAGGGGCTCAGAGATGTCTGGGCTGGTAATTCATCAGCATGAAGATGTTATTTAAATAAGGGCAATAGATGACATGATCTAGGGAGAGACTAGAGGGGGAAAGGAAAGAAGAGGCCTTGGAAATAAACCCTGAGAAACTCTAACATTTGGAGGTAGAGTAGGGGAGGATAAACTAGTCAAGGAGACTAAGAAGGAGCAGCCAGTGTGAAAGAGGAAAACTAAATGATGCCCCAGAGGCCAAAAAGGAGGGAGAGGTTAAGTGAAGCAAATGCTACTATGAATTTAAAATGAAAACAGAAGTATCCATTGGTGGCCTTCACAAGAATGGTTTCAGTGGAGGGCAGTGGAAAAAGAATTCAGAATGGAGTAAACCGAAGAGTGAATATTGAAAGAAGCAGAGGCGTACGTATGTGTGTACATGGCTATAGCAAACTGATTTTATAAGGTGTCTCAAGGAAGTTAGAGAATTTTGGTGGAAGAGGCAGTACGCGGCATCATCCCAACCAGTCGCACCTAGGCCATTAGGTGGCATATGGTTCGGGTCCTGGCCAAGCATCAGCTGTGAAGTGATAGAGGCAGAGTGGAATTCTATAAATGCAGTGCCTGTTCTGTGTCAGACCCAGGCAGGACTCTGGAGGGAAGGATGGCGGCCAGTAACCCAGCCCCTGATTTCCAGGAGGTGATGGTTGCTGGGGCAGGAGCCATGTGGCTGTCAGGGTCTTGATGCTCCGGCCGGGTGTCAGGCCTGAGCCTCTGAGGTGGGAGAGCCAAGTTCAAGACATTGGACCACCAGAGACCTCCCGGCCTCACGTAATATCAATCGGCAAGAGTTCTCCCAGAGATCTCCCTCTCAACGCTAAGACCTAGTTCCACTCAACGACCAGCTAGCTCCAGTGGTGGACACACCATGCCAAACAACTAGCAAGACAGGAACACAACCCCACCCATTCGCAGAGAGGCTGTCTAAAATCATATTAAGTTCACAGACACCCCAAAACACATCATTAGATGCAGTCCTGTCCACCAGAAAGACAAAATCCAGCCTCATCCACCGGAACACAGGCACCAGTCCCCTCCACCAGGAAGCCTACACAACCCACTCAACCAACCTTACCCAATGGGGGCAGACAGCAAAAACAACAGGAACTACGAACCTGCAGCCTGCGAAAAGGAGACCCCAAACACAGTAAGTTAAGCAAAATGAGAAGACAGAGAAACAAACAGCAGATGAAGAAGCAAGGTAAAAATCCATCAGACTGAACAAATGAAGAGGAAATAGGCAGTCTACCTGAAAAAGAATTCAGAGTACTGATAGTAAAGATGATCCAAAATCTTGGAAATAGAAGGGAGAAAATACAAGAAATGTTTAACAAGGAACTAGAAGAACTAAAGAGCAAACAAACAATGATGAAAAAACAAAAAAAGAAATTAAAAATTCTCTAGAAGGAATCAATAGCAGAATAACTGAGGCAGAAGAACGGATAAGTGACCTGGAAGATAAAATAGTGGAAATAACTACTGCAGAGCAGAATAAAGAAAAAAGAATGATAAGAATTGAGGACAGTCTCAGTGACCTCTGGGACAACATTAAATGCACCAATATCCGAGTTATAGGGGTCCCAGAAGAAGAAGAGAAAAAGAAAGGGTCTGAGAAAATATTTGAAGCGATTATAGTTGAAAACTTCCCTAACATGGGAAAGGAAATAGTCAATTAAGTCCAGAAAGCACAGAGAATCCCATACAGGATAAATCCAAGGAGAAGCATGCCAAGACACATATTAATCAAACTACCAGAAATTAAATACAAAGAAAAACTATTAAAAGCAGCAAGGGAAAAGCAACAAATAACATACAAGGGAATCCCCCATAAGGTTAACAGCTGATCTTTCAGCAGAAACTCTTCGAGCCAGAAGGGAGTGGCAGGACGTATTTAAAGTGATGAAAGGGAAAAACCTACAACCAAGATTACACTACCCAGCAAGGATCTCATTCAGATTCGACAGAAAAATTAAAACCTTTACAAACAAGCAGAAACTAAGAGAATTCAGCACCACCAAACCAGCTTTACAACAAATGCTAAAGGAACTTCTCTAGGTAGGAAACACAAGAGAAGGAAAAGCCCTACAAAAACAAACCCAAAACAATTAAGAAAATGGTAATAGGAACATACATATCAATAATCACCTTAAATGTAAATGGATTAAATCCTCCAAGAAAAGACCTAGACTGGCTGAGTGGATACAAAAACAAGACCCGTATATATGCTGTCCACAAGGGACCAACTTCAGACCTAGGGACACATACAGACTGAAAGTCAGGGGATGGAAAAAGATATTCCATGCAAATGGAAATCAAAAGAAAGCTGGAGTAGCAATTCTCATATCAGAAAATTGACTTTAAAAATAAAGACTACTACAAGAGACAAAGAAGGACACTACATAATGATCAAGGGATCAATCCAAGAAGAAGATATACACATTGTACACATTGTGAATATTTATGCATCCAGCATAGGAGGAGGCAAATGCTAACAGCCATAAGAGGGGAAATCCACAGTAACACAATAATAGTGGGAGACTTTAACACCCCACTTTCACCAATGGACACACCATCCAAAATGAAAATAAATAAGGAAACACAAGCTTTAAATGACACATTAAACAAGATGGACTTAATTGATATTTATAGGACATTCCATCCAAAAACAACAGAATACACATTTTTCTCAAGTGCTCATGGAACATTCTCCAGGATAGATCATATCTTGGGTCACAAATCAAGCCTTGGTAAATTTAAGAAAATTGAAATTGGACCATGGAGTCTAAATTGTATAGCACTAACCATAATGGCTGGTACACAGTGGTGGGTACACAATAATGAACAAATAAAAAACATACATCTCCCCTTACATGACTTCCACAATTCATTTATACATCCTCAACATAATTGAAAAGTTTAAGTTTGTGAGTGGAGAGAATATTTTGGCAGGAACTGAGGTTCTGTAAATTCTTGAGTCTTATCCTGCTCTACCCATCTAACCAACTGTTCACTTCCCTTTCCCCATTATGGTATTTGATGTACATATATACTAAGTATATATGCATATATATATATACATACCTACATACATATGCATATATTCATATAAGAGACAAAGACATTCTTTACTTCTGTGAGGCCTCTGCCTTAAATGTTTTCTTTGAGGAATTTGGGGTCTAATGGGGGTCACATATATAATAAGTTACCTGTTAAAAGCTGTAATAAAAGAATATGAAAAGTTCTTGGGAGCATAATGGAAGGAGCAATTTAAATCTGTCTGGTGGGTGGGGATGTCTTCACAGAGGAATTGACATATGAGCTCAAAATTAAGAGACAAAAGGTTTCATTTAACCTTTGTTCCAAAGAAACTCACTTAAGAGAATAGAAAGAACTTATACTAAGAACTAACATTTATTGAGTGTTTACTATCTACGAGGCTCTAAGCACATTACACACTTTAGCCATTTCATCTATGAATAGGGTCTGTTTTTATTCCTATTTTTCTGGTGAGGATTAGGGAGGTTGATTACTCTGCTTACTGAGAGGCCCAAGTGGGACTCAAGTCCGGGTCTCGCTGATGCTCAAGCCCGTGAAGTGGGATTAGCACTAGCAAAGGCCCAGGAAACGTGAAAGTACATCAGGTGCCCGTGAAAGAGAGCAGACTGGGCAAGGGTGGGGGAAGAGGAGAGGAGTATGGCAGGGGCGGGAGTAGAGGAACAGAAGGAGAGCCAGGAAAACCAGGCTGTGCCCAGATTCTAGTCCTCAACTAGGGGTGAGTTCCAGTTATCTATTTCTGTACAACAAGCTACCCGAAACTTAGTGACATAAAACAACCATTTTATCATGCTCACAGATGTGGCAGGTCAGGAATTCAGAGAAGACACAGTGGGATGACTTGTCTCTGCTCCATGATGCCTGGGGCCACAGCCAGAAATACTCAAATCCTGCGGGTGACTCAATGCTGGGGGCTGGAAACATGTGAAGCCTCGTTCACTCACATGTCTGGCAGCTGATGTAATTATCTGAGACCTTAGCAGGGCTGTTGGGATACCCTCATATGACCTCTCTCTGTGCCTCCACTGGCTTCCTCACAGCCTGGTAGCTAAGTTGTCAGCACACGTGTCTCAGGAGAACATGAGAGCAGTACGTGGCGTTTTACTCCACTGATTGAGGCAGTCACAAAGGCTCTCCAGGTCCAAGGAGAGAGGATGAAGACCCCGCCAGTCAATGGAAGGAGGGTCAAAGAATTTGTGGCCTATTTTAAAACTACCACAGAGTCAGTGAATCAGATCATTAAATAGGAGAGACCTTTCATTTCATGGAAAGCCAGTCTACTAGCACTGAGGTGATGTCTACTGCTATACAAATTTTACATGTAAAATGTATGGAATTATGCTACCTGCTCTTCCAAAGTTCTCCCTGAACCTTTCTTTTTCTCATTGACTTTTCTGTAGTCTACCTTACTTCCCTCATTTACAGTTTTACATGAGACGAGCCAGGTTTAAATGAGTCACATAGGAGAACCTTGAAGATTTTTAGACACAACTAGCTGTAAAATTCTAACAAATAAATAATAACATAACAAGAAAATTTTATATTGAAGAGGATTACTTTCCTAGTGCCTTAATAGTTGGCTGAATCTTTTGGATAAACATCATGTACAATCTGTTTAATTGCATTCAGTGTTATTTCAAAATTGGTATAATGTTTTTAAATGACATATTCACAGAGTTCAATGGAGCCTCCAGAGGTAGGTGAGCAACTAAACCCTCCGAAACAGATGGATACATTTGAGCAATATTTAATCTTAATGGAAAGCCACGTTTACCTATGACAAGTTCCTGGCTTGGAGGCAATGCTTACTGTGATACAACTTTGCTGAGTTAAATGTTTACAGAGAGTAGAGAACGACAGGGTAGCCAAGCAGCTGCTTTATTGTGAACCCGCATTTAAAACATGCCTCAGAACACTTGATTAAATGTTTTCTGCACCCTCATTTGAGTCTACAAGTGGTTCTTTAGAGAGTAACTTAATAGTACAATTAGTAGTTGAATTATGTTCTAATATTATTCATTAATTCATTTATTCCACCAATTTTGTTGACGAACTACCATGGCCAACTCTTGAGCTAGTTACTGAGTGTTACCAGCAAACTATAGATGTAGAAGTATGTCAATTTTAGAGAGATTCCCCTTTTAAATGATTAATCCTTACTGGAGAAAAATGACTTGAGTTTGCATAAAATTTTATCTTTAGAAGCTAAATGAGTAAGTGCATGAAAAGCTAAGAATAATATCTGGCTCTAGCAAGAGCTCACTGCATGTTTAGCTCTGTTATTAAGCTTAAAATGCTCACTAAAATTCTCTCAAGTTCCCGTATCTATTGACACTATATTTCTTGCATAAGTCAAAGATTAGTAAAATTCCCAATATCTCTCATGAACATAGATGCAAAAACCTTCAACAAGATATCAGCAAATCATATCTGACAATATATAAAAAGAATTAAACACCACAATCAAGTGCAGTGCAAGGCTGGTTTAACGTTTAAAAATCAATTAATGTAGTTTCCATTGTATGGATGTTTCACTTCCTTGGTTAAATTTATTTCTAAGCATTTTACTAGTTTTAGTGCTATTGTGAATGGGATAGTTTTCTTTATTTCTTTTTCAGATATTTTATTGTTACTGTATAGAAACACAACTGATTTTTGTACAATTTTATATCTTGCAACATTACTGAATTTGTTGATTAGTTCTAACAGTTTTTTGGTTGAGTCTTAGGACTTTCTATATATAAGATCACATCACCTGCAAATAATGACAATTTAACGTCTTCCTTTCCAATTTTGTTGCCTTTATTTTGAGTGATTGCTCTAGCTAGGACTTCTAGTATTATGTTGAATAAGAGAATGTGCACTCTTGTCTTATTCCTGATCTCAGAGGAAAACCTTTTAGCCTTTCACTGTTGAGTATGATGTTAGCTGTGGGTATGTCATATTATTTATTTTATTACATTTATTTATTATATTGAGGTATGTTCCTTCTATACCCAACTTATTGAGGGTTTTTATAATGCAGGATGTCATATTTTGTTAAATGCTTTTTTTTGCATCTATTGAGATGATCATGTGATTTTTATCTTTCATTCTATTAATGTGATGTATCACATTTATTGATTTGCATAAGTTGAACCATCCTTGAAACCCAGTGATAAATTCCACTTGATCATGGTGTATGATCCTTTTAATGTGTTGTTGAATTCAGGTTGTTAATATTTTGTTAAGAATTTTTGCATCTATATTCAGCATGGATATTGGTCTATAGTATTCTTTTCTTGTAGTATCCTTAACTGGCTTTGATATCAGGATAATTCTGTTCTTGTAAAATGAGTTTGGGAGTGTTCCCTCCTCTTCAATTTTTTGGAAGCATTTGAGAAGAATTGGCCTTAATTATTCTTTAAATGTTTGATAAAATTCAACAGTGAAACCATGTGGTCCTGGGCGTTTTGTGTTGAGAAGTTTTTGATTTCTGATTCAATTTCCTTTTTGGTCTGTTCAAATTTCCTGTTTATTCACGATTTGGTCTTGGTAGTTGTATATTTCTAGAAATTTATCCACTTGGGGAGATAAATTTATCCAATTTGTTGGCACATAATTGTTCATAGTAGTCTTTTATGATCCTATATATTTCTGTGGTATCAGTTGTAATAACTCCACTTTCATTTCTGATTTTAGAAGTTTGTGTCTTCACTCATTTTTTCTTAGTCAAACCAGCTAAAGGTTTGTCAATTTTGTTTATCTTTTAAAAAAAATCAGTTCTTAGTTTTCTGGATCTTTTCTATTGTTTTTCTGGTCTCTATTTCACTTATTTCTGCTCTGATCCTTGTCAGTTCCTTCCTTGTGCTAACCTTGGGCTTAGTTGTTATTCTTTTGCTAATTCCTTGAGGTATAAGGTTAGGATGCCTATTTGAGACTTTTCTATTTTCTTAATATATGAATTTATCACTACAAACTTTCCTGTAAGAACTGCTTTTGCAGCATCCTATAGGTTTTAGTATATTGTGTTTTGATTTTCATTTATTTTGAGACATTTTAAAATTTCCTTTTGATTTTTTCTTTGACCCATTAGTTAGATGTTTAGGAGTATGTTGTTTAGTTTACACATGCTTGTAAATTTTCCATTTTCCTCTTGTTGTTGATTTCTAGTTTCACATAACTGTGGTTAGAAAAGATACTCGGTATGATTTTGATCTTAAATTTGCTAAGACTTGTTTTGCGGCAATGAAATCTACAAGACTTGATGAAAAAAACTGAGGAAGACACACACAAAAATGTAAAAATATCCTGTGTTCATGGATCAAAAGAGTCAATATTGTTAAAATGTCCTACTACCCAAGCCATCTATAGACTCCAAATAGCCAAAGCAACACTGAAAAAGAAGAACAAAGCTGGAGGCACCACAGGTCCTGATTTCAAACTATATTACAAAGCTATAATAATTACAACAATATGGTACTGGCATAAAAATAGACACACAGACCAACAGGACAGAATAAAGAGCCCAGAAATAAACCCCTGCACTTATGGCCAACTAATATTTGACAAGATAACCAAGAATATACAATGGGGAAAGGCTAGTCTCTTCAACAAATGGTGTTGGGAAATCTGGATATACAGAAAAATGAAATTGGACCCCTATCTTACACCATACACAAAAATCAACTCAAACTGGATTAAAGACTTAAACATAAGACCTGATATTGTAAACCTCCTGGAAGAAAACATAGGAAAGAGGTTCCTTGATCTTGGCAATGATTTTTTTATGTTCTAGCACAAGCACAAGCAACAAAATAAAAAAATCAACAAGTGGGACTACGATTAACTAAAAAGCTTCTATACAGCAAAAGAAACAATGAACAAAATGAAAAGGCAACCTACAGACTAAGACATTTGCAAACCACATATCAAGTAAGAGGTTAATATTCAAAATTTAAAATAACTCATACAAATCAATAAACAAAAATCAAACAATCTGATTTAAAAATTGGCAGAAAACTTGAACAGGCATTTTTCCCAACGGACATCTATTTTTCCAAAGAAGACATCCAAATGAACAACAGGTACCTGGAAAGATACTCAACACCACTAATCATCAGGAAAATGCAAATCAAAATCACAATGAGATATCACCTAACATTTGTTAGAATGACTATTATCAAGAAGATAAGAGATAACAAGTGTTGGTGAGGATGTGAAGAAAAGGTAACCCTTGTGTACTGTTGGTGGGAATGTAAATTGGTTCAGCCACTAGGGAAAACAGTATGGAAATTCCTCAAAAAATTAAAAATCAAACTACCATATGATCCAGCAATCTCATTTCTGGGTATTTAGCCAAAGGAAATGAAAACAGGATATCAAAAAGATACCTGCACTCCCATGTTCATTGCAGCATTATTCACAGTAGCAAAGATATGTAAACAACCTAAGTGTCTGTCAATGGATAAATGGATACAGAAGATGTGGTGTACATATACACAATGCAATATTATTCAGCCATGAAAAAGAAGGAAGTCCTGCATTTGCAACAGCATGGATGAAACTTGAGGGTGTTATGCTAAATGAGATAAGCCAGACAGTGAAAGACAAATAATGTACGATATCACTTATATGTGGAGTTTGAAAAAGCCAAACTTGCAGTAGAAACAGAGAGTAAAATGTTGGTTACCAGGGGCTGGGGAGTGGGGGAATTAAGGAGATGTTATTTAAGGGTACTTAAACTGGCAACTAGAAGATGAATATGCTCTGGAGATCTAGTGCTCAGAAAAGTGATTATAGTCAACAATACTGTATTCTAAACTTTAAAGTCGCAAAGAGACTAAATCTTAACTGTCCTCACCACAAAAAAAGAAGTGATAATTATGTCAGATGATGGCGGTGTTAGCTAACGCCATGGTGGTAAACATATTGCAATATATAAATGTATCAAATTAACACTTACACAATGTTGTATGTTATTATATCTCAATTAAAAACATCAATTAATGTAATCTGTCATATCAATGGACTAAAGAAATTAGAAAATATTTTAAACTGAATGATAATGCTGCATATCAAAACTATGGCAATCAACTAAAGCTGTATGTAGAGGCAAATATGTAGTTCTAAATGCATTAGAGAAAAGAAAAAAGTTAGAAAAAGAACAGTAAATTATACCCAATAAGAGCAGAAGGAAGAAAATAATAAAGAAATAAGTAGAAAATAATAAAACAGGGAAAAGTATAACAGAGAGATTCAACAAAACCAGTAATTGATTTTCTCAGAAGACCAAAAAAAAATGGTGAGATTAATCAAGGAAAAAGACAGGGCACAAGTAACCATTACCTAGAATAAAAATGAGATGTCACTATAGGTCCTGTAGCTCTGACAAAGATAATAGGATATCATGAACAACTTTATGCTAAAACATTTAAAAACTTAAACGGAGTGAGTGAACAAATTCCTGGAAAACTACATCTTAACTAAAATGGGTGTAAGGAAGAGTAGGAAAATTTGAATAATGCCTAACTATGAAATAAATTGAATCTGTAATTGAAAACTTTTCATATAAAAAAAAAGAGTTTTTCATATAAAAAACTCTAGGTCAAAATGGCTTTACCAGAGAACTCAAACAATCATCTAAGGAACAAATGATGCCAATATTACACAAATTTTTGCAGGGAATAGAAAAAGAGAGAATACTTTTTTTAAAATTTTTAAATTTAATTTTATTTTTTATACAGCAGGTTCTTATTAGTTATCTATTTTATACATATTAGTGTGTATATGTCAATCCCAATCTCCCAATTCATCCCACCACCACCACCACCCCCCGTCACTTTCCCCCCTTGGTGTCCATACGTTTGTTCTCTACATCTGTGTCTCTATTTCTGCCCTGCAAACTGGTTCATCTGTACCATTTTTCTAGGTTCCACATATATGCGTTAATATACGATATTTGTTTTTCTCTTTCTGACTTACTTCACTGAAAAAGAGAGAATACTTTTCAACTAATTTTATCAGATCAACAAGAAAAAGACAAACTCAGTAGAATAAAAGGACATATACTCTTCATGAAAGAGAATATCAATTGGCCAATAAGCATAGGAAGAGATACTCAACCACCTTATCATTAAGGAAATGCAAATTAAAACGAAATAAGATACTACTACACAAGCATCAAAATGACTAAAATTAAAAAGACGCACAATACCAAGTATTGATAAAGACGTGGAACAATTGTAACTCATACACTGCTGTCAGAAGTGTAAATTGGCACAGGCACTTTGGAAAACTGTTTGGCAGTATAATCCAAAGTTGCACTGCCCAATATAGTAGTAGTAATAGTACCACATTTGGTTACTGAACACTTAAGAAGTAGTAATAATAGTTAGTACCACTTTTGCTTATTGAACACTTAAGAGGTAGTAGTAATAGTTAGTACCACATTTGGTTACTGAACACTTAAGCTGTGGATAGTACAAATTGTAATAGGGTAAAATACACACTGAATTTTGAAGATTCAATATATGAAAGAATGTAAAATACCTAATTAATAATTTTCATATTGATGACATTAAAATGACATTTTGGATATATTGGAGTAATAAAGTACATGATTAATATTCATGTTTTAAGTTTTTAATGTGGCTACTAGAAAATTTTAAATTACATATGTGACTTGACTTGCACTATATTTCTACTAGACAGTGCTGATCTAAAGCTGTGACCCATCAATTTTACTCCTGAGTATATTCCCAACAGAAGCGTGTATATATGTGCACTAAAAATTAAGTACAAGAATGTTCATAGCAGCATTATGCATAATAGTCAAAAGCCTGAAACAACCCAAACATCCTTCAGTAGTGGAGCAGATAAATTGTGGTGGATTATAATATGAAATACTATTTAACAACAAAAATGAATAAACTTCAGCTATAGGCAACAACGTGGAAGATTCACCATGTTAAGTGAAGGAAGTCATCTCATTTGATTTCATTTATATAGTTTAAAAATGGAAAAATAAGCTACAATATTAGAAGAATAGTAGTTAACTTTGGGGAGAATGGTGGTGTAGTTACTGGGGGAAGACTTTGGGAAACTGGCCTTGTTCTATGACTTGACAGGCTGGTGGCTACATGGGTTTTTGCTTTGTGATAATTCATTGAACTGTTCATGTATGTACAGTTTTCTCTGTGTATATTATACACACAGAAATATAAAAACTAAGAGCGTTTAGTGACGTTTCCAGCAATTTGTTACAAATGATCTTAATAAATGTAAAGCCTCCTTGATACTTAAGCTTCTTACGACTGATCCATTTATGCACATAGCAGAACTAATTGTTTTTTTTAAGACCATATTCTGCCCAGTAAGAAGATCCTAATGCTTTCTAAGTAGTTCCAGGTATGAGTCTCCAGGTTAAACTAAAAATATTTCTGCCTTTTGCTTGGTCATTAAGCTTGGCATGACAGTCCATTTCCTGACAGATACGTCAATAATGTTGACCAAAATAAAATACAGAATCTCAGAACTGCAGAATTTAAAGCTGTAATGTAGGCTAAAAGTTTTTTGAGTAGTGATTTCTCTGGGAATCTCATGGAAACTATGGTACTTCCTCTTGAAAATATATACATGTAAAATATTATATGTATTCACCATGGTTGTTTATCCAATTCAGGTTATCAGACAGTTAAAGCTCTAAGTCAGAAAGAGATCAAGTGACATGGCTGGTTAGTGGGAAAACCAGGACTAGCATTGCAGACTCTCAATTTCGAAACCAGCCATTATTCTTTCAAGTGAAGCAGTTGTTTTTCTCTTCCCCTGTGTTCCCATTTGTGTACTGATGCTGTTCATACTGAATTCTCATATAATTCTGTCCTTATCCTTTTGCCTACTTGGGAGAGGTCTTCAGCTAAGAAGATGACTCCCTAAATCCCCTTTTAAATAATAGACATTTAACTGTCCTATATCACTGTTATTTGGGCATATGCATTATCTTTCCAACTACATTTTAGGGACGATGCCTTATCCGTCTTCGTTTTCCCAAACCACCTAGCTAGGTGAAAGACATACATCCATTATAAAATAACCATTTGTTGAATTAGAAGAACATGCAAAAATCTGACTGAAACTTCCTGTTGAACTATAGCCCATCATTACTATATCCCATTATTATGAACTCAGATTCTGGTGTCAGACTGACCTAAATATGAATTCAGCCTCTGCCATTTACTAGCTGTATGTTGCTGAGTATATCACTTAACCTGAGTCTTAATTGGCAAATCTGATGGCACCAAATGTACTTCACAAAAATCATTGTAAGGGACTTCCCGGGTGGCGCACTGGTTATGAATCTGCCTGCCAACGGAGGGGACACAGGTTCAAGCCCTGGTCCGGGAAGATCCCACATGCCACGGAGCAACTAAGCCCGTGAGCCACAACTACTGAGCCTGTGTGCCACAACTACTGAAGCCCGCGCGCTTAGAGCTCATGCTCCACAACAAGAGAAGCCAACGCAATGAGAAGCCTGTGCACTGCAATGAAGAGTAGCCCCCGCTCGCCACAACTAGAGAGAAAGCCCATGCGCAGCAACGAAGACCCAATGCAGCCAAAAATAAATTAATCAATTTAAAAAAATCTTTGTGAGGATTAAAGGAAATAATCTATGTGAAATATCTCGAGCATGTTTGGCACATAATAAAAACTCAGAAAGTAGCTATGATTATTGTTATAGCATACTCAGCCCTGAATTAAAGAGCTGGATGGAGGACCGTAGACTTAGAATCTTAGAATTGGACTAGTTGACTAGTTAACTAGTCCAACTGATCCAGGAATTATTTATACACCATTCTAACAGATTTCCCCTTTGCTTAACCTATCCCATTCTTTGCTTAACCTATCCCAGTAACGGTGAATTCATTAGAACCCACTAAAGCACTCCAATTCTTCAGAAGTTCTTCCTTATTATTAGCTTGAACTATATGAAATTGCTGTTTGTAGGTCAAAACAATTAAATTACCAACAATTTCTACTAAAATGACCAGAAATTTGCCTTTCTGTTACTTTCTCTCATTTTACTTCCCTATCAACTGTCTCCTTGTCTATAACGGTCCTTTAGGGATAATAGGGAATCAACTGTGAACAAGATGGATCTAGCTCCTGCCTTCATTAAGGCTTATGTGCTAGTCAAGGAGACAAGAAAATAAGCAATTATATATAATTTTCAGTCTCAAGGAGGTGGAAGAATAATGTTTCAAGCAAAGGGTTCAGCGAAGCAAATTCCCAAAGAACTTACACATGAGGGCTTGAGAGTCTAGAGCAGCACTGCCCAAGAGAACTTTCTGTGATGATGAAAATAGTCTATATTGTCAGTGTCCAATATGATAGTCCTAGTCACATATAGCTACCGAGCACCTGAAATGTGGCTAGTGTTATGTGACTCAGGAAATGCAATTTTAATTCATTTAAATTTAAATAACCACATACGGCTAGTGCCTACCAGATTGAACAGGGCGGTGTAGAATAAGAGCAGACAGGGAAGAACACGATCACACATGAGTTTTAGAAAGATAATTCTGCCTATCTTGTGGAGATAGACCAGGGATAGGTAGAGACATTGATCTTGTCTTTAGGAGTTTGCACCATAAGGGGAGAGAAGGGAATGAAAGAAAAGTAAGTCAAGGATATCTCCAAGAAACATGGAAACACACACAGTCATCTCTCGATATCTGTGGGGGATTGTTCCAGGACCTTTGCAGACACCAAAATCCACAGATGCAGACACCAAAATCCATTTATATAAAATGGTGTAGTATTTGCAAATAACCCCCACACATCCTCCAGTATACTTTAAATCATCTCTAGATTACTTATATTACCTAATATAGTATAAGCGCTATGTAAATAGTGCCATGTAAATAGTTGCCTGTGCACAACAGATGCAAGTTTTGCTTTTTGGAACTTTCTGGAATTTTCTTTTTTCTGAATATTCTATTCTCTACCTGCGATTGGTTGAACCCGTGGATATCGAACCCCAGGGGTACGGAGGGCTGACTGTATCTAATCACACCCAATCATATACATTACTCATATATGTAGTTATATACATTGTACACAGAATTTGTTAACAGTAATGACCCACATTTCTTGCCTTTTTTCCTAGTTGCTCACAGGACATCTAACTTCCTGCATATTTCTGGGTGTCCCCAAGGGTACCTGAGCTCACAAGTAAGTCTATCAGTAAAGTATCCAGGCAGCATCCGCCTCACTCTTCTTCCTCTGTGCGTAGTCTACTCAGCTCTTCTCATGATCCTTGCCACTGAGGGGACTTTAGATGTTGGTTATGCCAACAATCCTGATGCTTCCAAAGCCATCCATCCTAAGGTGCCAGAAAGATGCTCTGTTCTCTGAAGAAGGAGGAGGGAGGCCCCCACCTCAGCCCCACTGCTTGGCTCACCCTCCCCGTGATCCTCAGAACAGTTTCTTTTCTTTTCTTTTTTTTTTTTTTTGCAGTACGCGGGCCTCTCACTGTTGTGGCCTCTCCCATTGCGGAGCACAGGCTCCGGACGCGCAGGCTCAGCGGCCATGGCTCACGGGCCCAGCCGCTCCGCGGCATGTGGGATCTTCCCGGACGGGGGCACGAACCTGTGTCCCCTGCATCGGCAGGAGGACTCTCAACCACTGCGCCAACAGGGAAGCCCCAGAACAGTTTCTTTAATCATCTCTTTCAGGCTTTTTTTTTTTTTCCCGAATTTCCCTAAGCCCTAACAATGGGACAAATCAAAACAAAATACAATAAGAGAAGTCAGTCCCCAGGAACTGCCACTGAGTCCCTTGTAAAGAATTTTGTCTTCCCCACTCTATGAACCAATAAATACACGTGCATGCACATCACAACTCCTCACCTGCTCCCTGACACACACTACACGAAAGCACACACAACTTATGCACGTAGACCTTGTCAACTCCTAGCTCTTCAGCTAGAATATCCTTATAAGGATGAATTCTCTTCAGGATCAGCCAGCATCATCCCTATTTCATGTACATTCCTGCAAAAGAAATGGTCAAAGAAGTACTAAGCAATCACAGCTAAACAGCTAAACATAACATGTATGGAGCTGGAGCAACAGTATGGCATAATGTGAAATGCATGGATTTGACTTTCGTGCCAGATTGACCTGAATTCCAATCTCAGCCTGGTAATTTTTACTAATGGTCTTGGGCAGATCACTTAACCTCTATGAAGTTCAGTTTTTAATTCTATAAAATACCTACTTTGGGAAGGTGGTAAAAATTAGAAGTAGCATATGTACAGTGCCTGTTATCTGGAAGGGGCTCAATAAGGGGAAGATGCTATTACTACGAAGGTGTTGGAGCACCAAAAGCTCAGGATGCCACAGGCCCTGTGAAGAGGACACAGAATGAAGGCCAGAGTGCTACCGCATCCTTACACAAAAGCATCTTGGGACTGTATTAGATTACAGCCTAGAGCTCGCTATTGAGGACACTGAAGACAGAGACAGTAAGTGAATTGATCAGGGTCACACGGCAAACTAGTGACAGAATCAGGACAAAATCCTAAGTAAGTCTGGAAGGTTCAACTTAATGCTCCTTTTCTGTAAGACAGCACCCTCGCAGAGGCCCGGGCTCTGCTCTGACCTGCCCCTATTCCACTCTGATTTGACAATTTGTACTCATCCTTTGCACCCAGGGTGTCCCCTCATGACGGGCAAGAGAAAGAGCAGATGAGGTGTGTTTCTAGGGTCGACCAGGCCGGCACAGACATCCCCGTCGCCATGGCAACCCCAGCTCGGTCGGGGAGGACCCGCTCCTCCGGCGCCCCCTCCCATTCACGCAGCGGACGTGACACGTGCGACGGGGTCACGTGTTGTTGTTGGGCCGGGAAAGCTGCTTCCGGGTCAATGCAGGACACTGGGCTCCGGCGGCCGGAGTGGGGGACGAGGTGAAGCGGATCCGGTCTGCAGCCGGCCGGGAGCAGGCCGGAGGCTGAGCGGCGGCCACGGCTGCGGCCGGGAGGGGGGAGGAGAGGCGCAGCCCGAGGAGCCGCCGCAGCAGCTCCCCCGCCTCCCGGGCTGAGGGGTGAGTGGAGCCCGGGCCTGCCGGCTCCGCCGGGTTCTCGAGGCCCGAGGGGCTCCCCTCCGGAGCCGGGTGCCGTACGAGGAAACAGCGGGAAGAAGTCGGAGCGGGACGAGGCCTGCGTGGGCGAAGGGGAGGATGGGACATCTGCCCGGTCGGAGGGAAGATGGGGCCGGGCCTGGGCTGAGGCGGCGCGGGGAGGGCCTGGGCTGGGAGAGGGAGTCGGGGCCCGGGTTGGAGGAGGGCGTCTGGGGGGAGCCTGTCCGAATTCCTGAGAATCCGGACTAATCACTGTGCCCCGGGGGCGTGGGGGATGAGGAGATGCCCCCTGGCTGGTAGGAGATGGAGACGACTCGGGGGCTGCTGGGGAAATAGGAAACTTGCTTCTGAACCACTGAAGCAAAAAAAAAAATCAAAAAATCAAAAATAAAATAAAGGACGTTTCCCGAGGGAGGTTTGGTGGGGCAAGGAGCGGACTGGCATTCCCAGGCTCTTGGGACTCTAGGCCTGCCCCTTCCGGGGGCTGGTAGAAGGATGCGGTAGTTTAATAAGGACTTTTGGGAGAATCATTTTGCCCCCAAGACAATTAACTGACAGTGAGGCGCTTGGAGTAGGATGGGGCCTGGGAGGAGGGTGCCCCGTCCTGGGATCTGGGAAAGGGGGAGGGTAAGAATCTGTGAGGAGCTTCATTCTTCGCTGAGAATGGGGAGTACAGAGTACAAGGTCCTCTTCTAGGGAGACATACTGGGAATTGGTGAAGTGAGAAGGAGATTTAATACTGTCTTCTCTTGGGGCACAGTGTTCTAGAAGTTGTAGTTCAGGAAAGTTGGTTGGAAGACTAGAACTGTTTATAGTCAGTGGAGGAAGGAGGAGCTCTACTCTGAAGGTTGCTAAGCTACCAGAAGCTTGTAGGCACCGCCTAGGTCTGTTGTTTGGGGAAGTTAGCAGTTCTTTCAGGTCCAGATACAGGTTTAGTTGAGGCATGTCCCCATTCTTTTTATGCTGCCCTGGAGCTCTTAAATTGGTTTCCACGAGTCCATCTTGAGCTAAGAGATTATGTGTAGGTTCGGAGGACTAATGAAGACATTCAGCCTTTGAGTCCTGAGGCATTTGACCTAAATCTCTAGGGTAGGGGCTTTCAAACTTTTTGCTCCATAGTTAGAAGTACATTTTACATCATGATCTAGTACATACCGACAAAAGTTTCACAAAGCAGTATTTACCCTTGTTACTTATGATGCATACTGATCATTTCTATTATTCATTCTTTTCCATTAAAAAATGCTGACTAAATCCACTAAATTGTTACGTGGGTCACAAGTTGCAGTTTGGCATGCACTCCCGCCAAGGCACATTTCTTTGGCTTCAATTAGTGTCTTCATGTATATTTCTAGAGAGCAAGGATGATTACAAGGAGATGGATGGGAGGTAGAGTGGAGCCCACCTGGTGCGACGGACTGCTTCATTTGTTTACATATTTATAAGGGGTAGCAAATTGTACCATAATCTTAACCTTTGATAGCTTAATGTTGCCTGATCATTTGTGAAATTTTTGAAATAAGTGTGTGCTTTAATTTTCTCTATCCTTTGCTGGGTCTGAGAAATATGAGAGGCCTAGTTCCATATAGTTGATTCATCCCTACAGCATCTTTAAGGTAATTTTATTTTAATCTTACAGTGTTAATACACTAATTTTGCTTTTCTGCTGTTTAAAAAATCTCAAGCTGAAACCCATACTTCCTTACTCCAATAATTAATGTATGGTATACTTTTTCTACATGATTAAAGGTGCAGGTTCATGGCTTTAGTAACTTAATCATAAACTTAAGTGTAACTTTGATTCAGTTAACATCTTAATTCCCCCCATAAAAATGGCGTTTTCGTCTGTTTATAAAATAGGTGAGGTCCTTGTATGAGTGGTAGTATAATAAATGTTAATGAGTGTTGGTAAACAAAGTGAGAGGCCTTCATGTGTTGCCATGTTTAAAGTCCTTTTAAAAGTTGTCACACAGCCTGTTGTTACAGGGCGTTGAGTGTCAAATGATGTTGCCTGACTTCAGTAGGTACATTTATAGGGTGTATTTAAGACCAGTTTAATAGTTTTAGTTTTTGTTGAGGATGCCTTTGTATTATTTGGAACATGGAATTCAAAGGCACAGCCATTAGGAAAGTATTGCCCAAATTAAAGTTTACCAGTGGGACCACATTCTTGATTAGATGCCTTATGAAAGCACTCTTATTATCTTCAAACTTTGTGTGTTATAAAATATCTTTCTTACCTTTACCTATTGACTATGTCTTGGTTACTGATGAGAGGGGCTGTGCTGGCATGTATCAGCCGTCCTTTAAAAATTACCTTCTAATCAGGTAAATATTTGTTTTAAAATATTTCTCTTTAAAGAATGTTTTAAAAGTTTTCTTTTTGTGGTAGGTGTTTGGGACATTAAGGAAGATTCTCATTAATTTCATTTTTCTGGGAATCACGTGTACCTGTCAATAAACAGTTGTGGAGAATTTACCCTGAGTGATTGTGTGTGCTTTTTTATAGTTTTCATTTCTTCTCTTGAACCTCAGACTCTTTAAGTATTTCCACTTATAGCAGGCTCTTTTCCCTTTCTAATATTTGCTTCCAAACTGCTGTGGGTTTGGAAATTAGATGCTTACCTTTGTTAGAACTTTGCGTAGAATGAGATTATATAGCTCTGAATAATGTTCTTTCATTTATATATATGTTAAATACAATATATATATAAATACTTTTTTTTTAGTGTATCAACTATGTGACATGTATTTTGGCTGCTCAGAGACCTGTTGGCTGACATCTTAGTCGTGGGCTGTGTTTTAAATAAGTGAACTCTGTATATTTTGGGCCTAGTTGGCTGTACAGAAAAAGTTGTAAAGAGTAATACAAAACTGATAGTAATACAGTTTGGACTTAAGGGGTGAAGAAATCATTTAGCTGTGATTGTTGCCTTTGCCCTGCATGCAATTCATTGTTGAGGTACCGTTCTCCCCTTTTTCTTTGCCACTACTGTGTTCTAGCTTTTACCTCTTTGGGATTGGAATGCTAACAGCCTAACTGTTCCCGTTCTCCATCTGCTTGACCTTGCATAGCTTCATCAGAGTACTCTGCCAAGGAATATTGCTGTCATTTATAATTTCCCTCTTCAAAAACCATTAGCGGTTTCCCAGTGCCAGCACTGAATAAAGCCCATAGTGTTTAGTTTGACGTTGAGGGCATTCTACAGCCTCTACTTTTTACTGACATTATTTTTGCATTCCTAAACGCAGATCCTCTGCTCCTGCCAAGCTGTCTACTCGTCGTACCTTCCTTTGTATGTAACATTATTCCTGAGAGTCTGTGGGAAGCATGTTCCCTTTCTTCATGAAATCCTACTCATCTTCATTTCATTACAGATGATCCTTCTTCCTTGAAGTCTCTCTTGCCGTTTTGTTTATATTGCTTTTCCTGTATTGCTTTGTATTTACTGTTTGTGTATCTTGTTCCTGTCTCTTTTAGATTGTAAACTCATGGAGACAGAAGCTCAAATATACTCAGATCTCTAGGACATCTAGCACACGTTTTGTCATAGGATAGTTCATGGTGATCAGAATGAACTATGATCAAGTGAATCAGAATTGATAGAACTAATGGTTAAAATTGCGGATCTCTGGAAGTTCTGCCCTAGACTTACTGAATCAGAATCTAGGAATCTGCCCAGGTGATTCTAATGTACAGTAAAACTTGAGAATTGCTGACCTAGCCGTGATGCTTTAAAATACAGTAGGTACACATACAGTTTTTTTAGCAAATGATGTAAATGAACTGAGCAGTTTCAGTTCAGCATATTGGTTTAATTTGAGGGCTTTGGAGTCACGCAGCCTAGATTTGAATCTTCTTTCACTCACTAGCCATCTGACTAGCCTCTCTTCGCTTTAGTTTTCCGATGTGTAAAATGGGGTTAATAATAGTACCTTTTATAAAGGTGTTGTGAGAATTGAATGATATCACATAAAAAACAACATACTACAAGGTAAATAGTAAACTCAATAGATATTTTCTGCTTTTGTCATGATGATCATGGTAACAAGGCTCATCAAAGTAATGAAACTTGAGAACAGATTGTGTCGGTCATTGTTAAGCAAATTGCTCGTGTTTTCAAGAATTTAGGCTTAACATTTATTTTCCATTTTAGACATAACAGTTGGTGGACCTATATGGTGTTTAGGTTTAAATTCATAAAAATGTGTTTTGCCTTCTTTAGAAGGATTGGTACCAAATTAACATGTTAGATTTCCCCCCCACCCTTCATTTCCCTGAAGGATAAAGTGCAGACTTGGAAACAGAGGACCTTAGCCTCTTGCCATCTGGTCCTGCAGGCCCATCTTCATCTCCCAGCCCTTCTCCCTCACACTCCACACCAGCCACACTGCATTTCTCACTTTCACTTATTTGTGCCTTTCCCCCTTATTTTTCATCTAGGAATTCCTGTGACCTCTTTTAAGACTCAGGTTTATGTGTGGCTGACCTTCTTGAAGAGAGTCACTCCCTTGGTGTTCTCAAAGTGCTTTGTCCATACTTACGTATTACCCTTGTGTACATTGGTCTTCTTTTTGGAGGGAAAAGGACTTAGTCCTGGCCTATGGTCCCAGTACATTGTATATAATTAGTCTACCTCCGCTAGAAGCAGAAGGTGCCTGGGGGTTATTTGACTCATAAGCTCTCCCATTTTTCTGGACTTTCCTACTCAGTTTTCATAATAATAACTACAATTTATTGACCACTTGCTAGGCCAGGTGCAGCTAGATGCTTTAAACACTTTTTTTTTTCATTTAAACTTCACAATGACTCTATGAAATAGCTATTAATAGTTTCATTTTACAAATGAGAGAGCAGGCGTAGAGAGGTAAATAACTTGCTCAAATTTCAGTGCAGATTCATAACTGAACTCAGGTTGAATTAGGAGAGTTAAACAGATGCCACACCTCCATAACTCAGGACTCTGGCTATATGAAACTTTCACTAATCATTCGTTAATGGTCCTTAGGAATGTGGTCTATTACTAGTACTGTTGAGAAAAGGCTTCAACTAAAATTCCTCTTAAATTAATGCTTTTCCAGTGATTTGCAAAGTTTCTTTCCATCTGTAATACCTCTCACTGGTTTTCGTGGTTTTCATGTCACTGTCAGAAAATACTGCTTCATATTTATTCAAAGTAAAAATTCACTTTTTTGTTCAGCCGACAGATATTTGTTGCCATGCGCCTGACACTGCTTCGTACCACGCCGAACTGGACTGACAGGTCCCTGCTTTTGTGGGACTTCGGTTCTGGGTGGAGTTTATCACTAAATTAATAGATGGGGATAAGTGCTGTCAAGAATGAAAGAGGGTGGGCTTCCCTGGTGGCGCAGTGGTTGAGAGTCCACCTGCCGATGCAGGGGACACGGGTTCGTGCCCCAGTCCGGGAAGATCCCACGTGCCGCGGAATGGCTGGGCCCGTGAGCCATGGCCGCTGAGCCTGCGTGTCCGGAGCCTGTACTCCGCAACGGGAGAGGCCACAGCAGTGAGAGGCCCGCGTACCGCAAAAAAAAAAAAAAAAAAAAAAAAAAAAAGAATGAAAGAGGGTGAGGTGATAAGTGATTGCCGGTGGCAGTGGCGCCATTTTTAATGGGCTGGTTAGAGGCGGCTTCCCTGAGAAGGTGACATTTGTGCTTACATTTATTTGAGGCTCAAATGCTGAGATGAAGCCAGCTAAGCCGAGAGCCAGGAAAAGGGCATTCCTGTAAAAGCCTTAAGAGGGGGAATCAGCTTGGCAGGTTTGAGAAGTAGAAAGCCATGCTGGCTGAAACCTAGTGGGCTAAGAAAAGGGTGGGAGGAGGTAAGTTTAGAGAAGTAAGCACAGAACAGATAAAATGAAGCCCCGAAGGCTATGATAAAGATTTGGATTTTATTCTGAGTGTGAAGGGAAGCTTTTGGACAGTTTAAAGGACGTGATTTGACTTAGATTTTGAAAAGATCACTTGGATGATCTTGGAGAATGAATTATATGGTCATGAGTGACCTGGGAGGAAGCTATTGCAACAGTCCTAGCGAGAGGTTGATGGAGGCTTAACCCAGAGTAAAGTAGAGGAAATGGCAAGAATTGGGCAGAATTGGGGTGTTTTAGAGGTTGGTTAATTACGGGGATGTGAGAGGAAGAGAAAAATGTAACTCTGGAGGTGGGGACTTGGTGGAGGAGGAAGCAGGTTTGAGGAGGGAATTAAGAATTCTGCTTTTGCCTCCCGTGTGCCTCTCTCCGACGATACACCCCCACCCTCCAAGGGTACCACAGTTCTGAATTTCGTGTTTATTCTCTGACTTTTCTTTACAATTATCACCTATGTATGTAACGCTAAACAATACGATGATTAATCTTCTATTTTTTTGATTTTGTTTAAGTGGGATTGTGCTGTATATATTCTTGTGATTATTTTATCCATTTAACGGTGTTTTTAAAAGTCATTCACGTTGATTAGGAAGCAGTCATAGCAAATGATCAAGTATTATGTGTTGTTGCTGTGGAAACATTTCATTTTATGAATATAATGCAATGTATCCAATTGCCTGTTCTTGCACGTAAGGGCATTTTTTTTGGTCAGGATTTTTGTAATTTCAAACAATACCGTTGCTGTGGACATTCTTGTACTTTTCTCCTGGTGCACATTACAAGTTCCGGTAGAGTTTACACTGAGAAGGAGGATTTCTGGGTCACAGGGAATGTGCATTTTCAGCTTCACTAGACAATGATGAATGGTTTTCCAAGGTATTTGTACTCTCACTAGCAATAGAAGAGTTCCTATTCTTCCACATTTTCTCTAGCACTTGGTATTGTCAGAATTTTTAAGTTTTGCTAATTTATATAAAATGATAGTTTGTTGAGATTTTAATTTCTGTTTCTGAATTATTGAACTTGAACATCTTTTACATATATTTATCAGTCTTTTGAATTTTATCTTCTGTTAAATACTTGTTCATGTCTTTTCCATTTTTCTATTGAGTTGTTTGCCTTTTTCTTATTGGTTTTAGGAGTTCCCCCATGTTAGTTACATGTGTTGCAATTATCTTCCAGTTTTTGGCTTGTCTTTTTCTGTGTTTAAAGTCTTTTGATGATCAAAAGTTTTTCATTTGACTTCTCTTTTATGGTTCCTTTTTGCATTTTGCTTATGAAATATTTCCCTAAATCAAGATCTTAGAGCTCTTTTCCTATTTAAAAAAAATAACTATTTTCTTCTCATAGGAATAAAGTTTGCTTTCCACATTTTAGCTGGATTGAATTTTTCTGTGTTGTGAGATGAGGATTCCCTTTCATTTTTCCCAGATTTATGTTCACTTGTCCTGGGACAGTTCTTGTGTAGTTTAACCTTTTCTTACTGATGTCTATGATGCTTGCAGGTACATTTACATAGACCTGTTTCTGGGCTCTCTTTTCAATTCCACTGATCTATTTTTTTTCCTCCAGAGTTTTCTTTACAAAGTACAGTTGATTCTTGTTATTCATGGTACTTATGTAAAGTTGCCGTGAACACCAAATTAGTGAATACGGAACCATTGCTCCCAGGGGAAATGTAGGGTTAGGGTCCTGCCAGTCATTGCACGCAACATTTTCGTCAAGTGATCAATACCTGACTTTGTTTTTTTTTTTTTTTTAAAACATCTTTATTGGAGTATAATTGCTTTACAATGGTGTGTTAGTTTCTGCTGTATAACAAAGTGAATCAGCTATATGTATACATATATCCCCATATCTCCTCCCTCTTGCATCTCCCTCCCTCCCTCCCTCCCTCCCTATCCCACCCCTCTAGGTGGACGCAAAGCACTGAGCTGATCTCCTCCCTGTGCTATGCGGCTGCTTCCCACTAGCTAGCTATTTTACATTTGGTAGTGTATATATGTAAAATGATTCTGAAGAACCTAGGGGCAGGACAGGAATAAAGACGCAGACGTGGAGAATGGACTTGAGGACATGGGGAGGGGGAAGGGTAAGCTGGGACGAAGTGAGAGAGTGGCATGGACATATATACACTGACTTTGTTTTATATGTGTTTCTGTTTAAAGACACCTTATTCAATATATTGTTGATTCATTAACTTTGGATTCATAGTGAACAGCACTATAGTTAGATAGAATAAATCTCATCTAACACCTATTTTCTCCGTAAGGCACATCACAACCTTCCTGTGCTTAGGGACACAGCCTCGCACTGAAGGGCCTTTTTCAATCGTAAAATCAACAAAAAAGCACAAATATATGAAAAACCTGGCACTGAATAGACTGTGAAAAGGACACTTGTTTACAGTATGAGAGCTGAAACAAGAAGGCAGAGCAACGCCTTGTTCTGTCTCAGCTGGAAATGTACACGTCTGTCAGGTGACTCAAATTTTTTCTTACTCTGCAAGTATCTGCAAATGACTGTGAAAACGTTGCAGGTATTGATTTTGGGGTTACAAATTAATTCGAGTAGGTGAATTTGCAAATAAAGAATTTGCTAATAATGAGGCTCAACTGTATTATGAAGTCTGGGGAGGCAGTTTTTCAGGAACTTTAGCACTCTCCCTTCCCTCTTATGCTTAGACATATATTTATAACATTTTATTTTAAAATAATGATTTAATTCAATGAATCTCTCAAATACTAAGTTCTGGTTGACGGGTGCCATTATCTCAATGAAGATAGGTCATTTTTGAGAATATTTTTATTATATTTATAACATGGTATTGTTATTTAGTTATAGGTAAATGGAAAAAGAATTTTAGGAAAGAATCATGATTCTTAAAATGTTGGAAACAGGTCTAGATTATTAAACCCTTATTATTGTGACTTATATGAGGATCATATTTTCTCATAGGTACTATTAGTAACTTAAGGCATACATTTTATAAAGGCAAGTCCCTTTGGAGATTGTAGTTTAAATGTTAACTCTATTAATCCCTCATCCATTAGTGACATTTTTCCATGTGAACACCAGTAAAGGAATCCAAGAAAAATGTAAGATTGTATACATTATAAATCATATCTCATACAAAATGCATTTATTGAGACTTGGCTAATTTATCCCTCACTTTTTAAGATCCTTAAGTGAATTGTTGGCATTAATTTGATAACTGTGCTGAGGGAGTAAGAATCAGGCATTTTGGACTTGACCTGTATTTATCTTTTTTTTTTTTAGTGTAACATATTTTATTTATTCCCTATTTTTTGAAGTATTTTTATTATGGTAAAATATATATAATATGTACCATTTTAACCAATTTTAAATGTACAGATCAGTAGCATTAAGTACATTCACATTGTTGTACCACCATCACCGCTGTCCATCTCTAGGACTTTTTTGTCCCCAAACTGAAACTCTGTACCCATTAATCAATAACTCCCTGTTCCCCACTCTCCCCAGACCCTGGCAACTATCATTCTACTTTCTGTCTCTGTGAATGTGACTACTCTGGATGCCGCATATAAGTGGAATCGCATAGGATTTGTCCTTTTGTGTTTGGCATACTTCACTTAGTGTTATGTCTTCAAGGTTCAGCCATGTTGTAGCATGTGTCAGAATTGCCTTTTCAAAGCTGAGTAATATTCCATTGTATGTACATACTACGTTTTGCTTATCCATTCATCTGCCTATGGATATTTGGATTGTTTCCATCCTTTGGCTATTGTGAATAATGCTGCTATGAATATTGGTGTACAAATAGCTATTCAAGTCCCTGCTTTCGGTTCTTTTGGTATACACCTAGAAGTGGGATTTCTGGGTCATATGGTAAATCCACGTTTAATCTTTTGAGGCACTGTCACACTGTTTCCTACAGCAGCTGCTCCATTCTACAGTCTCACCAGCAATGCGCATATATTCCTCTTTAGTTACTACACTGTGCCTGTTGGTCTGAAGTATGGCAGAAATTATTAACTCTTGCATATAAGACATATAGTATAGTATAGATACCAAAGTTATATATTCAGTATTAAATCTACTGTGGCTGTAGTTTTTACAGAAGAATTTAGCTTGTGCTCAGAAGCAAGTATTTCTGGCTCTGTTACTGATTCATTGCCCTGTCGTGTGATCTCTTACTTTTGGAATCCCCATGGAGAGGTAGACATAATTAGTAATTCAGTGGTGGCTATGATGCATTTTTGTTTGTAACTACTCTGATCTGAGTTTATTAATACACCTGCTTTTCATACTTTATAAAATACATTTGATATGCACAATCAGAAATGATTAGAAAACTCACTGATTAGCATATTCATTGAGTGCCAATTATGTGCAAAGTTCCAGTCCATGATAGATAGAAAGAAGCATTGTGATATGGTTCTTACCCTCAAGAGCTATACAGTCTAAAGATATTAAACAAACAAAAGAAAATCACAACACTATGCATGAGTTAATAATGGGACAAAAATGAAAAGAATCCATGCCAATATGTGATTGATTAATTGCCCACTGAATATTTTAGGCAATAAATATTTACCATGAGCTCAGCTCAAAGGAAACAGATCATTATGGCAGGAGGTATCTGAAAAGGCTTCATCTCTGAAGTATATTCTGAGTAGGGCCTTGAAGGATGCATAAAATTTAGACAGGTGGAGAAGGGAAGATCTTCTAGTTAAGGAGGAGTGACATTATAAATGTCAGACATTTTACTGCCTGAATCATTAATTGGCATTAATTAGCATAGGCCCAGGACCAAAAAATATTAGATCAAATCTATTTAGCAAAATTTGTAAATAAGTCCCCAGCCCTACATTAATGCTGCCATGCTCACTGGGTGGTGATGGGAGTAGTAACAGTGGTAGCAGTAGCAGTAGGAGTAATAGTAAGCCAGTATTTAGTGAGTGCTCTCCATGTGCCAAGCACTGAATGAAACCTGTTTTACCCATGTTATCTCTTTTCATTCAGCAACCCTATGAGCTAGGGGTTAGGGGCTGTCCGTTACCCCTTTTATAAGTGAGGCAGTGGAGACTTAGAAACCAAAGTAACCTCCTTGTAGTCAAATGGAGTGGTGGAGTCAGTCATGATTTACATCCCAGCAGTTTGGTTCTAGAACCAGTACTTATTACCACTAGGCAGTATCACCATAGGGCAGTAATACTACTATAGCACTAAATATGGAAAGGGCTAGTGAATTTTTTTAATAACCTGTAAACTCTGGCAACCTCTCTGTGTGGCTGACGTTTACATTCTGGCAATTCTTCGCTGTGAGCCAGAATGGTCTGTAAACTCTAGAAGGCTGCAGGGTGATGAACTAGTAGTCTGTTCCTAATGAGGCCTTGCTTTAACTTGATAGCCTCTGTAGTTACTCACAAGTAGAGATGATGGGGTAATCTGTTCTATAAACAGCTGAGTTTATAGAACAGATTGACCTTAAACTTGTGTATTCACAGCTGAAAGATAACATGTGTATACAATTTTCTCCTGATGAAAACCAATCCATTCAAGAAACTAATATTTACTGCTTTTTGGCAGGAAAGGGAAGTTGAGAATATTTTTCCCCCTTTGGTGACTAGACCAATCGGTACTGCTGCTTAGCTTTGTGGTTCAGCTACCTTGACATGGTTACAAGAGGTATTTCGGCTGTAATGATTTTCATAAATTTTAATAAGTTGTATTTCTGTGATTTGTGCATGATGCTACATACTGTTGACATGAATTTTTTTTTTTTTCCTTCAGTGAAGACAGCATGGCTCAACAGATTAGGGATACGGAAAGTATAACTTAGCATGCTGGTTGGGCTTTGGAAACCCGAGCAAGTCACCTCAGTATCATGTCCTGTAAATAGAGATAAGTGTCAGTTTGGCTGTTTCAGAAGATGGTTGTGGAAAATTACTAGTCTTTCAAATGATTGTTAATCTCAGTCTGGGGACACTCGGCTTTTGGGGAGCATCGATTCAAGAGTAAATATTTCTACTCCTGAATTTTGAGTAAGTGCAACATAAAAGCCTTGAGATTTTCCCAAATTGAATCTGGGCCACATAGAAAGGTAGGGATGGATGCAGACTTGTTTGGGAAGGGGTTGGGAAGGGGGATAAGGGTGGACTCTCCTTGGAATTTATTGAAGTAAGGGGTGTGGTGAATATTAAAGTTTTTATGTTGTGATTGCTGAAAGTTGGTGGAAAGTGCTTGTCTGCATTCTAAAATGCCTGATTTCATAGGGATATAGACAACTGGTGTAAGCCAACACTTCTGGACAGTTAGATGCTACAGGAATTAAGAAAGAAGTTCTTAGAAATATTTTCACACAAAGAGGTACTTACATCTAAATAGCAGTATTTTCTTAAATTTTTTTCCTCTCAAATACTTTCTCATCAAAATAATAAAATTCTTGGGCTAGTGCATTTGGATCAGAAATTTTGAGTGCTACGTAGAATAGACTACTAGCGTGAGAATCAGTCCTGTTTGCTAATTTGCAGTTGTGGATGAGAAAACTTTGTCTTTTGTCCAACATCAAATGTGCCTTGTATGCAGTATAGTTCTTTAGTAGAAAATACAGACAGCTGTGGGGCTGTACTCACTGATAACGTAGAGTCACAGTTTTAGATATTTTGGTGCCACTAATATAATGAAATAAAGGATTTGGATTAGATATTTTAATACCTGTGGTACGTTTAAGGAGAAGCATAGTGCTGTGATAAGTGAAGAGGGTAACAGTGCCCTACTAATAGCCCAACTCAAGGACTGACCAGGAGTCTGAATTCACATTTCATTTGGCAATGTTGGATTTAAAAAAAAAAAAATTTTTTTTAATTAAAAAAAAAATCTACCAAGAAAAGTTGATGTGCTACATTATTTCACTTGGATATAGTTTAGTATACAGTTGAGAAGGAGACTGAGAAATAGGGTGGTTCATAGTAGGGTGTGAAATCATGGTGGTGTGGTATGTTATGATAATGGACTTATCAGCTATGCTCAAGTTTTGCACTTGGCATACTCAGAGTCAATTTGTGAATTAGTAAACTATAATTCTACAGAAGAGTTCTGAAAGGTTATTAGAACTAATTTATTTTCCTTACTTTTCATCCCAAGATGGCATCCACTTAGGTATATTACATAATGCTCAAGGAGGTAACCGAGATAGAATTGCAGGTATATGTACTTTATGATAAGTGAAGGTAGAAGTGCCATACAGAATGAGACTGTCTAGCCTAAGTATGTTGACTTGGACAATGTCTTTAATGTGTTTTTATGGGAAAGATTGCTGTCATTCATGAGTTCAGCTGCAAAAGCTTGTTAATGGAATACTCTACAGACCATAAAAATGATTATAGGGCTTCCCTGGTGACTTGAGAGTGGTTGAGAGTCCGCCTGCCGATGCAGGGGACGTGGGTTCGTGCCCCGGTCCGGGAAGATCGCACATGCCGCGGAGCGGCTGGGCCCATGAGCCATGGCCGCTGAGCCTGCGCGTCTGGAGCCTGTGCTCCGCAACAGGAGAGGCCACAACAGTGAGAGGCCCGCGTACCGCAAAAAAAAAAAAAAAAAAGATTGTATATGTATATATTTATGGATATAGAAAGTTTTTCATGAGCTGTTTAGTGAAAAGGCAGGTTACAGAGCTCTGTATCTAAAAGTAATTTAATCTTTGTGTAAACATCATGTATCTACATAGTATGGAAAAAATGGTCTGAAAAAATATACACCATAAAGTGCATCCTCAGGCTTTTAATCTACTCTCTAAATCTGTCAACCAGAGCTTCCTGGTATGGCTGTGGCTCTAAATATGCTTCAGATAAGAAAAGCTTTTTGGTGACACTTACTTACATGCTTAGCTTAGCTAATGAAAAGTAAAACTACATCTACATGGGGTTATAGGTTTTTTGCTTATTTTCAGTTGGTAAGTTTTAAAAATTCAGAATGTATATCTCTAGTATTTTTAAAGCAGTTATTTAGAAAAAAGCTTATCAATAGATAAGCTTTTTTTAAATTTTTAAATTTTTTTAATTTAATTTTTTTAATTTTTTCTTTATTTTTTAATTTAATTTTTTTTATTTTTTATTTATTTTTTTATTATTTTTTAATTTTTTTCTTTATTTTTTAATTTAATTTTTAATTGAAGTATAGTTGATTTACAGTGTTGTGCTAATTTTTGCTGTACAGCAAAGTGACTCAGTTATACACATAAATATATTCTTTTTTAATATTCTTTTCCGGGGCTTCTCTGGCAGCGCAGTGGTTAAGAATCCACCTGCCAATGCAGGGGACACAGGTTCGAGCCCTGGTCCGGGAAGATCCCACATGCCACGGAGCAACAAAGCCCGTGCGCCACAACTCCTGAGCCTGCGCTCTAGAGCCCGCGAGCCATAACTACTAAAGCCTGCGTGCCTAGAGCCCGTGCTCTGCAACAAGAGAAGCCACCGCAACGAGAAGCCTGTGCACCGCAAAGAGTAGCCCCCGCTCGCCGCAAATAGAGAAAGTCTGCGCACAGCAACAAAGACCCAACAGAGCCAAAAATAAATAAAATAAACTAATTTAAAAAAAAATATTCTTTTCCATTATGGTTTAACTCGGGAGATTGGATATAGTTCCCTGTGCTATACAGTAGGACCTTGTTGTTTATCCATCCTAAATTTAATAGTTTGCATCTACTAACCCCAAACTCCCAGTCAGTCACACCCCCGTTGGCAACCACAAGTCAGTTCTCTATGTCCGTAAGTCTGTTTCTGTTTTGCAGATAAGTTTATTTGTGCCATATTTTAGATTCCACATATAAGTGATATCATACGGTATTTGTCTTTCTTTCTGACTTCGCTTAGTATGATAATCTCTAGCTGCATCCATGTCACTGCAAATGGCATTATTTTGTTCTTTTTTATGGCTGAGTAGTATTCCATTGTCTGTATGCACCACATCTTCTTTATCCATTCCTTTATTTGTTTATTCATTTTTATCTTTCCTGGAGGTAAAAATATGTAAAATACACATATACTTTTCCAGAGTAGTTATGTTTTATTGGGTACACTTTTGCTGAGGATCAGAAAGACTTAGGAAACAAAACAACAAACTAAAGTCCCAGCTACCTAAGATGTCCAAGAATCTGGCAGGGTTTAGATATAGTGGAGGTCTTTCACAAAAGGAAGCTTTGCAGGGATGAGGTTAGGAGTCCATAAAGTAAAAGTTAAATGGGCTTAAAAAAAAAAAAACTTCCAAAAATTGAGAAAGCTAGTAATACTAAGAGATTCTTTGATGCTATCCAGATTTTCCTCCTTAGCTTTGTTTTTTTTTAAATTTCTTTATTTATTTATTTTTGGATTTTATTTTATTTTATTTTTTTATACAGCAGGTTCTTATTAGTTATCTATTTTATACATTTAGTGTATATATGTCAATCCCAATCTCCCAATTCATCCCACCACCACCCCCCTCTCCCCGCACTTTCCCTGCCCTGGGAAAGTTCTCTACATCTGTGTCTCCAATTTCTGCCTTGCAAACCAGTTCATCTGTGCCATTTTTCTAGATTCCACATACATGCATTAATATATGATATTTGTTTTTCTTAGCTTTGTTTTGTTAGTTTTTTGACCTGCTCCATGCCCCTACCCGCCAAACTCAGCCTATAAATTCCTCTTTTGTTCTTTTAAAAAAAGAACAAGATATAACAGCTCTGTCTCTCTCTGAACACTAGGTTTTTCTTCATCAACTGTCCCATCTCTTCTGTTTTCATCTAAGCTTCTCAAAGGCATGGTCTATACTTACTGTCTTCATTTATTTACTTCCTTAACCCCCTAAACTATGATTTCTACTCCCTTGTCTGTACTGAAAATGCTTCCACTAAGGTAAACAAACTCCTACTTGCCCAGTCCTTTAGGGATTTTTAAATTCTCATCATTTTTGACCCCTTGATATTCTACATAAAGATCAGTCACCCCCATCCTTGCACAATATTCACAGCAGTCTATCAAAACTTTTCTTACTTTTACCTCTATAGGATAAAGTCAAACCTGAGCAAGGTCAGGCATGAGCTGACCACTGTCCACCTTTCAGTCGAATCTCCTGTCTCCCCTGCTCCCCACAAATATTTTATGTTGTAGCAATACCGCTTAATGTCTCTTGTGCTGGTTTATCTTCTGTTGTTTCCTGTGCCTGGAATGCTCTTCTCCAACCTGTTAACCTAATCTTTGTTATCTTTCAAAATGGCTCAGGATTCACCTCCTACTTCCTTGATCATACTTCCAAAAAGTTAATCGCTTCTTGTGTTTGAATTCACTATTTTCTGGGTGGCTTATTTCAGGTACGCATTACCTCCCTGTGTTTCCCTCTAGGTTTTGGATGCCCCGAGGGCAGCATTTGGATTTTATTCATTCTCACTTTCTTTAGTATTTAGCTTGGCACAGATTCGGTGTCTGGTTCATGTTTGTTGAATGGAATCACACGAGACTGTAAGCTTTGTGAGGGCACACATTTTATGAATAAATGGGCAAATAAGCCTAATTGGAACCACTTGATAAGGTGCAAAAAAGAGAGAAAACTAGATATATTTGTAGTTTCCATTTTTATTAAACAAGTGGTAAAGAAATTCTTATTCTCAGATTGTCTTGTAAAGGAGATAGGCACCTGAGAAGAGAAAAATGCCTGGAATGAAATGTCATCTGACCAAAGGAACCCTAAGGTGAAATTGTGGAGCCTTTGGCCAAAATGTTTAACCTAAGTTTTATTTTCACATATTTGGTAGCAAAATATTGGCAGGTAGCTTTGAGAATGTGGTTTTCTCTGCCCTTCTCTGATGAATAGATGAGATTGGCTAGTTGTATATAAATGGGTCCATGTCAAATGACTGAAAATAATTTTAAGCTACTTGGGAGTGTTTCCCTCCTCTCTATTATTTTTATGCTATGAAAGCTCTTCCTGGGTGTTTAACCTCATCCTACATTAATGCATATTTTGAATTCTTGCAATTTATTTTTTAGAACTCTAAATCAGTTCCCAACTGTTTATTATTCCAGTAACTTGCATCTTGCTGTAGGAAGCCCCATTCTTTTGTTAGTCTCCACAGCAGGAGGCAACTGGGAGGCCTGAAGCTCCCCAGCATCTTTAGGCTATGGCTTTGTAACCTCTGCCTGCTGGGGCCCTTGTGGTTCCAGAGTCACAGTAGTTTGGATACCATTTGGGTAATTTGGATGAACTATTTGGGTAACTTTTATTAACACATTTAACTTGGCTAGCAAAGGAAGCAACGTGGCAGATCTGAGGGTGTTCTTCCCACCGCTCTGTACACTTCATAGTGGAGCTTTTGCTTTGCCCTTGTTAAAGCCATGGTAATGACTATGAGAGTACCACGAATCATTTTCCCTCCTTCTTCTCAACCCTACCTCTCATTCTGATTGTAGTTTAGTTCTGAGGCTCAGATGTGTTTTGCACTGCTTTCTTTTTCTTTACCAATGCGCGTTTACAAAAGTATTTCCGTTTGGCCACCCATTTTATTTCTCTTTTCTTCCTCAATTCCCAATTCCTTTAAAAGTTAATATTATATATTTCACATGGTCGAGTTTGGCATTTTTTTCACAGACAGTTGATAATAATGAGGACTTAAAAAATACTTTGACAAATTATTAGGTCATTCCCAGATAAATCACTTAAAAATGTTTTGTATTTTGAAAAGATAATGTATGGAAAAAAAGGGTGATGTATGCACCTGGTGAGTTCAGGCGGTTCAGATGGTTGAACAGTGAGAAGGAAATCTCCTTTTCACCTTATTCCTCATTTCCTCTCTTTGGAGTCAACCACAGGTATTAATTTTACTAATTTCTATTTTATCCTTCTGGAGGTAGTCTATGCATATATAGGCAGATAAACCTATTTTTTATAAGATTTAAAATGCATGTTTGGGGTAGTATTTATATTTTTTGGAAGTTGTGAGTGAGGCTGGTAGTGTTCACACTTTATGAAGTGTGGTAATTTAACATAAAATTTTTTGGTGAAGTAAATATTGATCTTGCATACCAGCATAAGGCTATATCTTGCATCTCTTCCACTCTTTGTGGTCAGACATGGCCTATTTTCTGTTTCCAATTGTGTTGCGTTTCATACTAATTTTGACCTGACCTTGGGAACAGAAAGTACAAATTGATAGCTATTGAGGTTACTTAGATGACTGGGCTGAGCACCTTATCCTCCAACTTGCACTTTTACCAAGTGCTTTATGAAAGCATATTATAGTCAGGATTTGAGGCACAAAGGAGTTGAGTTTTTCACAGGCACACTCCATGACTTGGTAATGGAACCAAGCAACATCACCCCAGATTCCTGGCTCCCTGGCTTTAAGCACCAATTCAGCACACTTTTACAAATGTATTAGACCTCTGCCAACTGTAGAAGGTAGTCAGATGTTATTTGACACTGGTTCTTGCCAGAAAGTCATAGATTACCCCTCCACCTCCAAAAAAAACCTTTTAAAAGTCTCCAGTTAAAGATCTTCTTCCGTCCTGTATGTCCTCATTTTTCAATCTATTTGGTTTTCAGTTTTCCTTTCCCACCTACTGTTCCTCCTCGAACTGCCCCAACAGATTTTGAGTAGATTTATGTCACTGATCCATTTTGCAATCTTAATGTTCTAATTCGAAACCCATGTAT
Source organism: Lagenorhynchus albirostris (assembly GCF_949774975.1). Lineage (NCBI taxonomy): Eukaryota > Metazoa > Chordata > Mammalia > Artiodactyla > Delphinidae > Lagenorhynchus > Lagenorhynchus albirostris. Next base: position 96,801,898 of record NC_083103.1, read on the forward strand.
TATTGTGTACACTATCTGCATGCCTGGAATGCTGTTCCAATAGAGTATCCTGGAAAATGACCAATGAGGGTGACTGGCATTGCTTTTAAGTCTTTAGGAAAAAGAAAAGCAGACTATTTGGAAGCATTGTGAAAGCACGGGGCCATAAGGAGTAACTTTTCAGTTCCCATGATTGCTTGCTTACTAACACTTATTTTGACTTGCATATGTTTCTAACCTCACCATCCCTCATATCAATTTTAATAATATAATAGCCAGTTATTTAACCAGCAAAAGCCAGTTTATTTGGGAATAGCCAGAGGATTTGCAATTTGAGATGTGCAAACTGTGGCAGACCACAGGCAAATCCAGAGAACAAGGAAGGGGAACTTGCTTTTATAGGGGAAATGAGGGGAGGGGGAGTGTGTTAAAACCAAACAGTCCATTGGAGGAAGCTGGGAGTCCGAAGTATGGAGGTTGGTTGGGCTGCTGTGGTCTCTGATTGGCTGGGCTGTCATTGAGCAAAGAGTTTTCTTCTTCCCGCTGGATAGTAAAGTAGGCAACACTTTCCTGTCAGAGATGTAGGCCTGCATCTCTTCCCATTTGGAGTAATTAATGTTGCGTGGCAAGGGTGAGGGCTCTGCCTATAGGTCTGTCCAGACTCCAATTTTAGCTGAGGTTTCTTTAGTTCCACACTCAGCTTGTCTATATTTAAATTGTGTAGGGCTTCCCTGGTGGCACAGTGGTTGAGAGTCCGCCTGCTGATACAGGGGACATGGGTTCGTGCCCCGGTCCGGGAAGATCCCACATGCCGTGGAGCAGCTGGGCCCGTGAGCCATGGCCGCTGAGCCTGCGGGTCCGGAGCCTGTGCTCCGCAACGGGAGAGGCCACAACAGTGAGAGGCCCGCGTACCGCAAAAAATAAATAAATAAATAAGTAAATAAATTGTGTATAAGATTATTGCCCTTGGATTGAAGAGGTTGGAGTTTAAGTGATTCTGAAGCTCAGTTAAAAGATGCTATTTAAACTCGGTGACTATTATTTTGACACTGACACTTCAGCACCCTCCCACACACTTTTTATTCTTTTGAACTGCCAGTTGTATGGAAGATAGCAGTGTAACTTCTTTGACTTTTTGTTAAACATTTCTGAAAATTCTGTTGGCATTCTGCTTGAGACAGGTCTTTGATAAGAACTATGATGCCTGTCACTAGTGGCATAGCACCTGCTCTGTGTTGTATGCTGTTGGTGGTGAGTTTACATTGAAAAAGAACCTTTCCACCTGAAAGTTCCTGGAGTCCTAGATGAACCCACACAGTTCACTTTTGACACAGTGCTGGGATAGAGGACAGCAGCATATACTTACCACTCTGGACAGAAAGAACAAACTCTCTTGTCCTAAACCGGGCTCTGTTCTTAAGCTCCCAAATGATGACCCTGACCGGGGGCAGCCCTGTATTTTCAAGGTGACTTGTGATATACTTGTTATGAAATGTATTATGTAGTCTAAACTTTGATAAATTAAGTACGGGTAAAACTTTCGGACAAGTGCTCAATGAGTGTCTACTCTGTGTTCTAGGCATTTGTGAATTGATTTCACGAAGTACAGTACTCGTGGTCCTGGTAGTAATCTAGAAAATGGACCAAGTTTAAAGACCACTTTTATATTTATGCCCTTTTCAAATTCTTGTTACAAACCCAAGAGGAAAATTTTAGCTCATCAATAGTGGGAAAATTGAAGTAGAGAGAGGTTAGCTAACTAGCTTATGTTTCACCCAGCTAGTAAATGACAGAGCCTAAGTTTTCTGTTTATGTGCTTTTTCTACCATACTACAAATTCCTGTTACAAGTAATAACAGTTGTGTGTTTTAGAGCTTTACAAGAGCCCTATAATCTCAATAGTGCACTTGTACATTTTAGAGCTCTGCAGTAACGCTGAACTCCAAGCAGTATAGATATTAATATCTTATTTTACAGAATAAGACGTTTGAGTCCCAGAGAAATACGCTGTCTTGCCTGATGGCACAAAACTATTAAGTGGTAGAACCGGGTGGGACTTAAACCCACTCCTGATCCTGCATCTTCTCTTTCCGCTCAGCATACTGGAGGCTCGTGATTTTAGTTCTCAGCAGCATTTACTGAGCCCTTACCGTGTGTAGTGTACTCTGCCAGATGCTGTGAATCAATACTGAAGAAGTAGACTCGCATAGCACTGCTGCCCTTCATAATGTAATGGTGGAGCTAGGACAATCGCATGAGAAAAATACCTACCATTCAGTATAATTAAACTGTATAAGGAAAAGTAAACCAGTGCAGCATAGTGAAGTAAATATATCACCACCAATGGTAAACAGTTTGGAGTGCTATATGGGTGGTACCAAACAGCCTTTTAGAAGTTTTTTAATGCTCATTCCTGCTGGGTTTTCCTAGGACCAGATACCAGTAGTCATTCTCAGACTCTCCAGCTGTACTTGCTGCTTCTCTATAATCTATAACCGTATTCAGTTCTCTCCTATTTTAAGAGGAAAGATCTTGGCAATTGCCCCCAATCCTGTACTCTCTCCTGTTCCTGCCTACCTTATCAGCCCATCTTCTTCCTCCCCTTCTCACCAAAACTTCTCAAAATGTTGGCTATACACTTCACTCTCTGATCATCCCTTTTACTTTTCCGTCATGGCTTTGCTTCCTCTGCCTGTATCTTAAATATCAGTGTCCCAGAGAGTTCTAGTGCCCTACTGTTCTTATTCATGATATTTCCTGATGAGATCCAAATCTTCGCCGCTAGCTCACTTTTCTCACCCAACTTCAGACTGTTCCCCTGAAACAGATGCCTCAGATTGAACATGTATAAAATAGAATTCATCAATTTCCTCCTTAAAACTAGATCTCTCCATATTTTCTTTGTTCTTAGTTGTGTCATTAGTCATCTAGTCTCCTGTACTAGAAACCTGGGGGTCAGCCTTGACTCCACCTTCCCGTCAGCCCCTATAACTCCTGAAAAGCTTGCTTTCTAAGTTGATCTTAAATCTATTTGTACTACCACTGTACCACTTTGGGCCCTCATCATCTTTCCCCTGTATTTTTGCAGCATCTAACTCTTCTCCCTGCCTGTCTTTTGTGTATGCAGTGCCTAGCTTAGTACCTTATAAATAATTGATTGTCAATAAGTATTTCTTGTATGAGTAAATAAATAAATTTTGATGATTTCTTGGTTTCTTGTAGAATTTTAGGAAAGGAAGATGGATCAACCTAGTGGGAGGAGTTTTATGCAAGTATTATGTGAAAAATATAGTCCTGAAAACTTTCCTTACCGCCGTGGTCCTGGGATGGGAGTCCATGTCCCAGCCACACCTCAGGGCTCTCCTATGAAAGGTAAGAAAGATGGGGCCTAAAACATTTTTTTACTGGAGCTTACTTAGGACATTAAACCAGAATATTGCCTTATTTGCAAATGATTCCCTTTATTTTGAATTATGAGTTGAATAGTCTTTCTCCCTTGCTATGATTTCAGTGTTTTTGAAAACCTGAAAGGATTTATTTTCCTGCAGATTGGCCAAAAGGCATTCTAGTTGCACTCATAGGGTGAGAGCAATATTTGAGTGATAATATCTCAAGGAACTTGGAGGGTGCAGATAGTACAAGCCTGGCCTGTGCCCTCAGTGACCTTACAGCTTATTGGATTACAACATATTCACATTTACAAAAATATATAATAACACAAGGTAGTTTATGTTGAGTCAAATGAATGGCACAGTGATTGGGAAAGAAATTTAGAGAGTTAATTTATAGGATCAAGAAAGGGTTCAAAGCTGTGAGATTTGAACTAACCCTTCAAGAATGTAGAATTTGGTTAGAGAGGAGATAAAGACATTCTAGGAGGGGGATTATTATGTGAGCAAAGATCTACAACTAGAAACGTGCAAGGTGTGTTTTTGGTTTGCATTTTAGCTTGATGTTGTAATTAACTGCTATTGGAAGTAGTTCTTTGTAGTGATGGGAGATGAATATTGAACAGTGTTTTAGTTCCTGTGTCCAAAGGTTACTGAATGTTTATTATTTCTCAATGCAACTATCTTATCAATCCATATAAACTGAAACAGCAGAAAGAAGTGGACTTCTTACTTGCTCATTTTTTCAGGATCCACTCCCATTCTGAGAAAATTGATTTTGTGAAAAGTACTAAGTTGAAAGTTCATATTATTTGAGGCTTACATTAATGAAATATACTTTTGTGAGCCTTGGCTTTGTACCAAATGGGAAAAGAGTGGTTGAATTCTCATATTTATCCTTTTTATTAGAGATAGGAAGAGTGATTTTATTGACATACTTTTGAACAAGCAATAGTTTGACTGAATTCATTGAATGGTTTAAGACTTTAAAACATTTTCTCTCATTATAATTATATATTTTTAAAAGTCTGATTTTCATAAGGGACAAATTCTACATGGATATGAAAGGGGAATGATTGATGGACAAGTATGGGAGAAAGATATAGATTTTTAAATGGATCCACGTAAGCGAGGAAGATTCCTTGAGTGATATGAACTTGAAGAACAGAAGTGGTTTAGCAGATAGACTATCTAATGGTTTGAGATAATTTCCAGAGGCAACAAAAGGTGAAAATACAAATCAGACAGAGAGAAAAGAGCTATCCAGAATGATACTTTTGAACTAAATTTAAAAAAGAAAGAATTGAGGCCAATGAGAACACAGTGGTAGCCCTGACATGAGTCACATGGATCTAGTGTCACATGATAAGGTGACAGCATGGATGATGGTTCTGTTGTTGGTAGTTGAGATAAACAATGGTGCCAGGAGGTGAAACCTCCAGGACTTTTTGGGGGTATTGGTCTAGTTCTTCTGATCTCCTGGGCCATATTTGGCTGTCTCCCCTTAGAATTCAGTACCCTTGGATCCCAGCGTATCTTCTATTTTCAGGGTTGTTGTGTAATTTCACACAATTTGATTTTGATTCCTGGTGGCTGAATGTATGTAGACAAGAATTAGGCTGACGTAGAAAGTATTTTGTTTCTCCCATGATTCAGATCGCCTCAACCTCCCAAGTGTACTGGTGTTGAACAGCTGTGGAATAACCTGTGCAGGAGATGAAAAAGAAATTGCTGCCTTCTGTGCTCACGTGTCAGAACTAGATCTTTCTGACAACAAACTCGAAGACTGGCACGAGGTAAAGTTTTTATACTGCTGCATTTTGGTGAATAACTCACTGTATTATTGTTTACGTTATTACGTATGCTGCTGAATTCTGGTTCTCACTCGAGATTCTTCTCTGTATGTCTCAAGAGAAATAACTGACTGCTTCAACTGTTTCTATGGTGATTTTTCAATGAACTTTGTTATTGCTGATTTGTTTTTCATTAATGTGAAAAGCACTGAGGAACTTTATTCCAGGCATCAAGAGGTTAATAAGACCACAGAGGTTTAGATTGCAAACAGTGCATTAAATTCTCTACTGTTTCACTAGTTTACACATCCTGTGCCCATTCTCTGCTACTGCTTCAACATTTATTACTATAAATTGACATAAAAATTACTGGAGCTCGAAACTAAGGTTATAAAAATATTTATTCTTGTTACTGAAATTTATTCCAAATCTTTTAGAACTTTTCCTTCTTTTAAGTCGCACTGGTAATTTGATACAACTGATGCCTTTGACCTCAGAGTAACTCTAAGCCAAGTTGCACAAATAAAAGTATTATGACATTCTCTCTTATTATTATATATAACATTACCTACCTGATTATAGCATGACCTGATAGAAGCTACCCTTAAGAATAAGAGAAAAATAGTTCTTCCTACTTAATTTAGGGTCTTATTTCCTGTTTGGAGTATTGGAAAAGTGTCCTAATGGGTTTTCCTGACTCTGGTTTTACTCTGCTTCCTCTAAGCTAACCTTCTGCAGTGCTACCAGACTCCTTTTAATAAATGAAGTGTGATTATGAAACTCCTGCTTCAAGTCCCTTCACTGCTTTTCACCACCTACAAACTGTGGTCTGAACTCTCTAAGTGTGACCCTCTATCATACGGCCCTTTGCTATTTCTAGAGTTTTATCTCCATCTTTAGCCATGTGCTTTTCTTGCAGCTCATGATAAATGTGGACATGAAAAGCTTCCTTGCTTTTTATTCATTCTGAATCTACTGTTCTCTTTCTCCTCTGTCTACCCAGTTGCTTCCTATGTATCTTTCAAGACTTGGCCCAAGTTGCTGTTCCTCTCAAACTTTCCCTGACTCTCAGGCAGAATTAGATTATCCTAACACCTGTATCATGTTGCTATAAAGGGATTCATTACAATGTAGCACAATCATTTGCTTACTTGACAGTTTTTCTACTAGACCATGAGCTTATCCAGGGTTTTGTTTTTTATCATCAGCACTGGCATTCTAGGCATTCAAATGTTTGCTGAATGCCTTAATGAATAAATGATTGTATCTTAAGGTTTGATCAGGCCTACTTGTTCTAACTTTTCCTGTGATCTTAAGACATTCACTTAATCCTTTATCATCCATAAGACAGGACTGTTGATAAAATTAATCATCGAGACACTTGGTAGATATTAAATATGATACAGATTCTAAGCTTTCTTGTTTAAGAAAAATCTATCTATAACCCATTTTTCTTTAGCTTTTCTTACATTCGTCTATTTCATAGTCTTGTTTAATCTGGTATCTGTGCTACCAGTTATATTTCCTATTTTTATTAAGATGTTTACCAAAATTCTTTGAGATACACGTCACTTGATTTCTAAGTCACGTGTTAATATATACAGATTTACTTGGCTGTTCCAAGAAACAATCTCTATTTGTCCATGTAATTATTGATTGAGTTACTTATCCAAACAACTGTTATAGTTCACTGTTCAACAAATTACAATCTGTGCCTTCTGGGTCCTTTGAGATGCTGAATTGACATGCATGCTCTGTCCACATGCACAGATGCAAAGAGAGCGACCTTGTTCATCCTCCTTCTCTACAGTTCCCTCAGGAGTCCTGCTGAGCCTCTGGTGAGATTTCTGACCTGCATGGGTGACAATTCAGACCAGCTCTTACCCTGAGTCATTTCAGCTTCTATGTTCACAGGCTGATTCCCCTAAATTTATTTCTTTGGGAGTAAAAATTTCATAAAGGTGTTGTGCTTTCTGCTTTGACCTATACTTTGACCACATACATAAGCTTTTGCTAACTGGTAGAAACAGTTTAATAGTGATATACTTGCTGCCTCAGAAGAACAATGTCAACATGGATCAGAACACAAGTTTACACTAGGTAATTCAGCCTTTTCTCTGCTTAGACAAAGGTCTCCACTGAATATTTTCCAGCTCACATTGACAGATACAGCCAGAGGGTCACATGTTTATTTGTATTCTATTGATGCTCAGTTTGTATATTCCTGTAAGTGCCCTATAGTCTGATTTCAGGCAGTTTTCAAATGAATGTTTGTTGCTGCTACCTTTCAGGTTTCCATTTATTTTTGTTTTCATCATTCCTTTATGTTTTGTCCTTAGCCTTAACTGTAGTTGGTCCCAATCTTCTAGAATATATATCAGAACACAGAGAAATGGGAGAAGTACTGACAACGAAAGAATATTGATTTTTAGGATTGATTATACTCTTTGCCAAGCTGCAAAATGCCTCATAGGTCACAGTTTTAAGACATTACCTTGCAACCCATTGCAACCCATGTATTTGATTACCCAGATCATTTGTCCCTGGCCATTAACTAAGTTTATTTCAGCCAGTATTTGATATACCAACATGGAACAGAATAATCTAGTTGGTTCTTTTAGTGTTTTTGAATGATCACTAATGTTATGAGTATCTTCTTTTATAGTTTAAACTACTGGCTGCTTTATATTCAGAGACTAATATAAATATGAGTGAGAAGTGTAATGCTTTGGGGAGAGGCAAAGATTTGTCTCTGTCCATCTAAAACTGGGCATCTATGTATAAAAAAAATTACGCATTTTTTAGCTTTTGATTTGAATTTTTTGGCTAAGTAGATTTTTGTCTGACTTTTCCCAAGGTACCTCTTTTTTCCTCCTTTCCTTATCAAAACCATTTTATAAAAGACATTACACTAAGCAGTTGAGAGGAGGGAGGAATTCACCATGGGTGAGATAGAGAATAGCTTGGGTATAAATTACAGATTGTTATCTTACTACCCTTTCCCCATTTTTCTTAAAACTTTAGTTTCTTCCTTTTCAAAACTGAGAGTAGAGGGTCCTCTATTAAATCATAGAGTTGTGGAGATCTAAAAGGTGATCTAAGTTCATCTCCATGTTTCTGCACATGAGTGTCCTGAACTCACTCCAGCTAGAAGCGTCTTTATTTTTAGAATTTAAAAAAGAGAAGTTAGTATACTGCCCTAGACACTCACTGAATAATAATAGCCTTTACTATTAAGATATTTTCTACCATGAATAAATTTACCTGTGTAATGAATACAATATTTTCCAGAATATTATCATTAATTTAAGGTTACACAAAATCCTTTTTAATTTTAACTTTTTTTTTTTTTTTTTCCGGTACGCGGGCCTCTCACTGCCGCGGCCTCCCCCGTTGCGGAGCACAGGCTCCGGACGTGCAGGCTTAGTGGCCATGGCTCACGGGCCCAGCCGCTCCGCGGCATGTGGGACCCTCCCAGACCGGGGTACGAACCCGCGTCCCCTGCATCGGCAGGCAGACTGTCAGCCACTGCGCCACCAGGGAAGCCCTAATTTTAACCTTTTAAAGAAAATATTTACTTCTAACATATATTATTTTTCCTGCTTGGATTATGAAACTATAGTCCAATTTTATCTTTTTTAGGATATTCTAGGGCTGATGAGTCATTGTTTTAAATCTTTATTCTCATTGGACAGTAGTGCAGATGCAGACTATGAAGAAGATCACATCATGTATCTGCTAGCTTTGGGAATTCTTTCAGAAATTGCTTCAAAGACTCTGATAGTCTCCACTTTGGGGGGTGTTTTCTTCTTTATTACAAAAATAAAATATGAAGGGTTGTGGTTAGCAAAGGTTTATGTGTTGTTTACTTAACTAGGGTTGTACCTATAATTAGCAGTTATTCTCCATGCTGTAGTTGGAGCACAGTTCCTTTTCATCTTTTTTTTTGCCCTTAAAAGAGGTGAAGCATAGCTAGTCATCATCTTATGTACGAAAGGCCTTCATATATTGGTATCCAGGTGGTAGACTGCAGTGAAGGATTGGTCCTTGTGTGGACTGTTTAGCTGTGTTGTGGCCACACACTAAACTCCAAATCCTAGCCATATATCACACAAATGCTTGTTACCATTTGGTCACAGAAGAGATCAAACAGGAGAATATATGCTGACTGGTATGAATCTTTTACATTTTAAACTGAAGCCTAGTATATTTTCCTCTGAAAGATAGTTTAGTTATTCATTTATAAAATGAAAATAAATACGGTACTACTTCAGAGGGTGTGTTAGACTAGATGAACTAGTGTGTGTGAAGACCATTCCCTCTTACATACTTCTCCGAACCTTCTTGGAATTAATTTACTTCTCACTGATTTTAGAGCTCCTAAACTGTACAGTACATAGTACACAGACCTAATGTAAAGTGCAGACTGCCTTTTCTTTCTCCCCATAGTCCTCGACACTGGATACATTTTTGTCATTACCTATGGAGCTCTGAAAAGAAACAGGTATCCAGGTCCCAATCATGAAGCTCGTCCCACCTGTGAAGCTTCTGATTCAGTAGTTTATGGTGGCTCCTGGGAATCAGTATATTTTTAAAATTCTACTAATTATTTTAAATATGACATATTTAAATAAATGTGATATGACATATAATCAGGGTTGAGATACTGGTTCATACTGTACATATCCTATTAGTCATAGTTACATTTATTAAATGGTTTTGTGCCATTAATTTAATCAACAAACATTAAGTGCCCACTTTGCAGTAGTGAACCAGGTAAGTACTATCCCTGCTTTTACATTCTCTTGGGCAGTAGGTAAGGAAACAAGTTTCTAAAATATGTACCAATCACTGTTAAGTGCTTTACACATGTATCTCATCTAATCCTACCAACAATACTGTAAAATAGATGGGAACTGTTTTCTCTAGTTTACAAATAAGGAAACTGAGATTTGGAAAGGTTAAGTAACTTGTCAAACCACACAGCTAGGAAGTGTTAGAACCTGGTTTGAGTCCAGGTTTTCTGATTCTAAAACCAATCCTAAGTATTCTGTTCTACTCCTTTTCTCATAACTTTCAGTTACCATGTTGCCTGGCTGATTGATGCTTAATACATTTACTGGGCTTCTAGTGTTTATATCATACCTTGTTTAAGCTAGTTCTTCATTTTTTCTGGTTATATTTATGATTTACTTGTTGTGGTGTATTGGAAAGAAAAATGGCTCTGATTTTTAAATCCTAGGTTTGGCTTTTGTGACTCTGAAATCTTACTCAAATTATTTAACATCTCCGAGCCTCAGTTTCCTCATTTATTAAAATAAAAGAATATTAGTTATCTTACAAGTTGTTTTGAGAATTTAGTGAAATAAGTTATATTTTAAAAACCTAGTACAATGCAGAGCAAATAGTTAAGGTCAGTAATCAGTAAAGCTCATTTCCTTTTCTTTTTTTCTGTCTACCAAGTTGCTAGCTAAATCATTAAATGGATGATCATGTTTTCTCTTTTGTAATATAGTTATGGATGCTTTTTACTTCTGAGTAAATATATTTTAAAGTTTGGTGCATCTTTGAACCAAGCCAAAACTGTTTTCTAAGTGATTGTGACTATGTGATCAATTTTGAATACCTGAATTGTTACCATGTAGTCTTTAATAAACCTTCAATTAGCCTTAATATTCTACTGAGGATGGAAGGAAGGAGATATTCAAAGAGAATTACTGTACATGACCCAATCCCAGCTCTTTAAAACTTGTAGCCTAAAATGTCATCTAAATGATCTTTTCTCCAAAATATCATGTAGTGATATCGAAGAGAATATTATACAGAGTAGAATCAAAAACTTTGCCAAAGGTAACATGGAAAATTTTTCTTTTCTACCATTAATTTTCAGTTATGCTACTATTTCATAGAAGGAGATTAAATTATTTACCATGATTTGTCGCAATTATTTATGCCTCTCTGCGGGTACTATCACTAAATAGGACTCCGTAATGCAAATGGCCCTTTGCCTGGAGACCCACTCACTTAGGTTTTCTTGAGTATGATTGTTGTTTAAAAGCTCTGATTACTGCCTGATATGCTTTTCCTTTTTTTCTCCACAGGTCAGTAAAATTGTGTCAAATGTTCCCCAGTTGGAGTTTCTAAACCTGAGTTCCAACCCTCTGAATTTATCGGTTTTAGAAAGAACGTGTGCTGGGTCCTTCTCCGGGGTTCGAAAACTTGTTCTCAACAACAGCAAAGCTTCTTGGGAGACAGTCCACACGATACTGCAGGAGTTACCAGAGTAAGCCCAGAGAGCATGATGGAGAGGGAGCCATGTTGCCGTCTGTGTTAGTACATAGAGTTACTGCTGGTCTCCCATCTCAGAAATACTAGAACTGCAGATTGAATGGAGAATGAGGTTAGAAAAATGAAGTAATTAAATGAGGCTGTGAGGGTAATCTAGTAACATTTTCATTGGAATACTTGTTCAGTGTTGGGTAGCACCAAGACATGGGATATGTCATCCTTTGGCGAGAAGATATCCCTGAGAAGCACTTATCGTTTCGAGATCAACCCAGCCTTTTTCCATTTTAATCTTCTGATTACCTGATTCCAGAATTTTGCCTTAGCACTTTTCTTTGGGAGGGAAAAAAAATTATATTGTCTCTAAAATATATTAACACTCAGATGATTAAGTGCCTAGCTTGCATGATGGGAAAATGGACCTAGTATTCCTTTCAATAATTTAAGCAGGAAATTATACTTTTGTCTGTCAGCTTAGAAATGCTCTGTTCTGTTTTGTTTGTATCTCTCTTTGTATATGCACATAAATATTAAAAGGAAGTAGTTTAAAGAAATACATGAAGCTGTAGTCTCCTTGACTGTCTAAATATGGAAACTATGAAAGCCTTTCAGAATCTGGTCTCAACTTACTCATTCCATCTTAGTTTCTCCCTCTCCCTCTAATGAGATTGGTTTTCTCACTGCATGCAACATCTAGCATGGCATGGAATGAGCTTTTAAATCCCATTTCCACTTACTATCCTTATGACCTTTGATAAACTTTTGTCTATAAAATGAACATAATTGTCTATAAAATTGCAGAAATAGAAGTATAGTCTATAAAGCACCTGCACAGGACCTGACACAGGGTAGGAATTCAATGAATGATAGTTATTATTTCTTTTTCTAAATACTTGTTCATGTTGTTTCTAGAATTTCCTTCTGTGTCCTCTCAATTTACCCAAGTCTACCCCTCCTTCAAGGCCAGGCATCCTTTCCTGACTATTCCAACCACAATTTCAGTCCTATTCCTATATGAAGTACTGTTGTACTTACGGTTAGTGCTGCTTCATTTAGCACTTATTTACTTAAGCACAAAATTAATTTAGTACTGGGTTATATCATTCTCTGCTGTTCTATGTATTTTAGGTTTTGCCTTCCCAGCTGTATTTTAAGCTTCAGAAAGCCATCTTTATAATTTTCTCTGCAACACTAGCAGAGTCTCACACATAGTAGGCGCTTATTTATTGAATGACTGAAAATAGGTGCAGAGTAGAAACTTAACTGCTTTAAACAATGAAATATTTCCTTTTTTCTCTGCAGTTTGGAAGAGCTCTTCCTGTGCCTTAATGACTATGAAACAGTGTCTTGTCCTTCTATTTGCTGTCCTTCTCTTAAGCTACTACATATAACAGACAATAACCTCCAAGACTGGACTGAAATACGCAAGTTAGGAGTTATGTTTCCTTCACTGGATACTCTCGTCCTGGCCAACAACCATGTGAATGCTATTGAGGAGCCTGATGATTCATTGGCTAGGTTGTTTCCTAATCTGCGATCCATCAGCCTCCACAAGGCAGGTGAGGAACAGGCTTGTTCTCATTCTACATGCAGATTGATCTGAACTTATGCATGAAATACAGTGAAAGTGTATTTCTGTCAGTCACAGCTCTGCCTTCTTACAGGATGAATTACAAGAGTGACATGCAGATGCCTATATTTTTAAAATTTATTTATTTATTTAATTTATTTATTTTTGGCTGTGTTGGGTCTTCGTTGCTGCGCACGGGCTTTCTCTGGTTGCGGCGAGCGGGGGCTACTCTTCGCTGCGGTGCGCTGGCTTCTCATTGTGGTGGCTTCTCTTGTTGCGGAGCTCGAGCTCTAGGCGTATGGGCTTCCGTAGCTGTGGCTCGCAGGCTCAGTAGTTGTGGCTCGCGGGCTCTAGAACACAGGCTCAGTGGTTGTGGCGCACGGGCTTAGTTCCTCCGCGGCATGTGGGATCTTCCCGGACCAGGGCTCGAACCCGTGTCCCCTGCACTGGCAGGCGGATTCTTAACCACTGTGCCACCAGGGAAGCCTGCAGATGCCTAATGATTAGCTAAATTTAGGGCATTCATTTCCATAAATGCTCTGATAAATAACAGTATTTATCAAATATTTGTTTGGCATAGCATTATATTAGCTATTAATATTTTGTATATTAAAGGGGTCATGCTATGAAAGGAGTGAAATGAAATTGATGAATTGGATAGTAAAAGGCAGGGTAAAAAGAGTACAGAGAATTACAAACTAGACTTTTGTCTTGATTTAGGTTGAGGAATCCCAACCTGCTATGGCTTTCAAATTCTCACATTCCTTTTCTAGTGTCTACATGTAATTGATTACCAGTTTGTTGCCATCTGATTCTGTATATCACAGGAATGAATATTTTAGCCTATTTTTAAAAATTAATAAGCCTTATTTTTTAGAGTCTTTATATTCACAGCAAAACTGAGCAGAGAGTACACAGAGCTCCAGTATACTCCCCGCCCTACATGGGAACAACCTCCACCGCTATCAACATCCCAGCACCTAAGTGACACCTTTCAGTTTACCTGCATTGACACGTCATCATCCAAAGGCCATGGTTTACATCAGGGCTCACTCTTGGTGTTGTACATTCTGTGGGTTTGGACAAATCTGTAATGACACACATTGTAGTATTGTACATAATATATAGTTTACAACCCAAACCATCTTCTGTGCCTATTCATCCCTCCCTTCCCCCTAATCCCTGGCAACCGCTTATCTTTCTGCTGTCTCCATAGCTTTGCCTCTTCCAGAATGTCATATAGTTGGAATCATACTGGCTTCTTTCACTTACTATTACATATTTAAATTTTCTCCATGCCTTTTCATGGCTTAATAGAATGTTCCTTTTTTAGCACTAAATAATATTCCATTGTCTGGATGTACCACAGTTTATCCACTCACAAACTGAAGGACATCATGATTGCTTCCAAGTTTTGGTTTAATTAATAAAGCTGCTGTAACCCTCCATGTGCAGGTTTTTGTGTGGACGTACGTTTTCAGGTCATTTGGGTGAATAACAAAGAGTGCAGTTGCTAGATCATATGGTAAGAGTACGTGTAGTGTTGAAATGAGCCGCCGGACTCTTTTCCAGAGTGGCTGTATCATTTTGCATTGCACCAGCAATGGGTGAGACTTCCTGCTGCTCCACATCCTTTTTTTTTTTTTTCAGTTTCAACATTTATTAGCATCTTGCTTCCTGTATTTATCCCCCATACTGTTTTTCCTTTGGGGGGAATATTTTAAAAGCAGATCTCAGCAATCATGTAATTTCAGCCTTAAAATCTTCAGTATGTATCTTTAACAGATAAAATATACTCTCTTAATCTACAACAACCCTCTTACCTGCACCTGATTTTTTTCTATTGTTCCTTTCTACATTTATGTTGCCCCACATCCTTGACAGCATTTGGTGCTGTGAGTGTTTTGGCCTTTGGCCATTCTAATATGTGTATAGTGGTATCTCATTGTTGTTTTAATTTGCATTTTCCTGATGGCATATGATGTGGAACATCTTCTCATATGCTTTACTTGCCATCTGTATATCTTCTTTGGCGAGGTGTCTGTTCAGGTTTTCCACCCATTTTTTAATCGGATTGTTCATTTTCTTGTTGGGTTTTAAGGGTTCTTTGTATATTTTATCAGTATGCCTTTAGCAAATGCATTCTCCCAGTGTATGGATTTTCCTCTCATTCTCTTGGTATTGTCTTTCAGCCTATTTTTAAAACAACTACATAAGTAAAAATAATTCTAACCTATAACTGAAAAAACATAAATGGTTTATTCCACCACGGAGATTATGAGGGCAGGAATTAAGTCTTAAAAACAAGTGATTTGCATAAGGAAGCTGTTTATTTCACAACTTGACATCCCTTGAGCTAACTCTATTCTTCCTCCTAGATGGCAATGCCATTCTAAAGGGAAGAGGACAGTGACCTGGGATAATTTTTGCACCAGGGTCCTCCCAAACTGCTCCTCTGCCTTTACCCTTGCTGAAGGTTGATAGAAATAGGAAGGGACTGCGTTGTTTTCTGCAGTGGATTTAATGTGTTGTAAAACTGACCAGCTTCATCATTACTGGGATATTTTTCCTACCAGTGCCAAGGATGATACATTTGTTCACAGCTCTAGGAAGAGTTTCCTTTTAGGTCTGAACAATCTTAATTTGTTTCATGTTTTCCTACCCAAGGGTTCAGTTTTTTTGTTTTTGATTTTGTTTGTGTGTTCTAAATTTTGAACCTGTTTTCCCTGTCCCCAAAATGAGGACAGTTGAAAGATGATATTTAGTTTCGGGTTCTATTGACCTTGCCCATTTTAGTGTTTGTTAGGTAGAAATTTACTCTGCCAGTGTCCACTCTGATCAACAGTTATGTTCTCTGAGTCTCTGTCTGATGAAAGAGTTGATCACATCACTTTTTCAATTATGTAATTATGGCATCCATTCTGCTTATTAAACCACCAGTGACCCCCTTTACCAGCCATTTGGGTGGAGAATCAGTAGATGAGTGGATGTTGGAGAATAAAGGGCGTCCTTTGAGCACTGGGATCACAGGGATAAGAGAGGTTACAGGGAAGTTTTTATGGTGTTTTATTCCATTCTTTCCTTGGATAAAGAAAAATTTCAGGATCTCTAACTAGTTTATGATCATTATAACATTGAAGAACCTATTAATGGAAATAAATTTTTTTGCTCTGTTTATCTTCTCATTTTGTGTGCTTTTCTGGATTTACTTAAACAATATATTTCTCAAATTAGGTTTGCGGTCCTGGGAAGACATTGACAAACTAAACTCATTCCCTAAACTTGAAGAAGTGAGGTTGTTAGGAATTCCTCTTCTTCAGCCATATACCACCGAGGAGCGAAGGAAATTGGTAATAGCCAGGTCTGTTGTACTGATTATTCTGCTTTCTTTTCTCAGGGCTTTGTTGTTTCATTAAAGGGATAATGCACTGTTTGGGGGTGAGGAGAGCGCACTGTATGTTTATCCGTCTCTAGAACAGACTGCTTAAAGGAGCTGCTTCTGTAGCTCCAAATCCTAGAGGAAAACGAATGCAATATGATGAGAAAAATGTGAAATATGATTGATCTGCCAAGACCACTGAAAAATTCCCTCACAAATCTATTCTATTTTTATACTTTTCAATATTTACAATATTTGAAATCCTATTTTGGGTCATGAAGAGAAAGTAGGTATAATAGGGAATCAACTCTATTTTAGTTACCCTTATTTTCTGTGTTAACATAGAAGTCATTTAAAGTGTAAATACCTGAAAATTGGGCTGTTTCATTAGTGTAAAACTTAAGAGAGTAGCATCTGTGTTTTCTTCTTCAATGTAGATTGACTTAAATGTGACCACCATGCTGTTACCTTCTTCCTCTGACTCCCCTGCCTTTTGTGTCTCAGCCTCTGCCTCCCCCAGACTACTGAAATGTCCCATGAGGGTTTATTTTTGTATGTGTCTTTAGCAGCAGTAAGGCTTGACTAAGATGTAAAGGGCCACGGAGTTTTGATTTGTTCTCTCGTGTACTATACATAGTAGTTTTGACAGGGGAACAGTAGGCTTTAAGGTTTCCTAAAGAAGAGTGGTTCTATAAACCACTTTGATCTTTCTGACCAACTAATACCTACCAGATCTTTACTGCTTTCCAGTTGTTAACATACACAGTAATATCCCACTGAAGAAATAAATTTCAGCATACTTTTCTTCTACGAAGAGTAAGTCTTACAGGCCTTGTAGTTTATTTTCTTTACACAGTTCTTTTGTAAATATAATAAATGAATTCCTGAACTATATGACCAACCTGTACTGACTGCTTTGTAGACCTGTGCTGTCCAGTATGGTACCATCAGCCATGGGGGACTTTTGAGCACTTGAAATCATGGCTAGTCTGAATTGAAATGTGCCGTAAGTGAAAAAGACACACTGGATTTCAAACACTTTATATAAAAAAAAGAACATTTAAGTATTAAGAACATTTAAGTATCTTAGTTATTTTTTTAGTATTGATTATAGATTGAAATGATTGTATCCTGGATATATTGGGTTAAATATACTATTAAAATTAATCTTATCTGTTTTATTTTTACCTTTGAAAATATGGCTACTAGAGAATTTAAAATTACATGTGTGGCTTGCACGATACTTAGGTTGGACCGTGCTGCCTAGGATCTTATTTTGAAAGGTGAGGTATGGTTATAAAAGGTCAGGCGTCACATCAAAAATGAAACTTTAGATATTTTTGGTCCTTTTATTTTATACCACGTTAGTTCATGCTGGTGGTTGTACACAAGCAGAGCTACATCAGAGGAGTCCTTTCAAGGTAATAAGACTGGGCCTCAAACCAATCATTTTATTTCTAAGTCTCAATATGTTTATTATGTCTCTTTTGCTTTTTATTTATAGATTGCCATCGGTTTCCAAACTTAATGGCAGTGTTGTCACTGATGGTGAGCGAGAAGATTCTGAGAGATTTTTTATTCGTTACTATGTGGATGTTCCACAGGAAGAAGTGCCATTCAGGTAAAAATCCCCTGTCAGCTCAGCAACACGTGAGCAAGTATTGCGGCGACCTAGGAACTATTGATTCAGAGCAAAATCTAATCATCTGTTGTTGGACTCTCTTGGTGATAGGTTAAAAAATAAAGGAAGAAACGCAAAAAACAAACCTGCTTTATCTCATTTTCCACAGTGTATTTCTTCTAGCCTTGCACTTGTATTAAGAATGGTTGGGTAAGTACGTATTTGACTACTTCTAGTAGTTCCCACTCCATGTTCCTTATCATCAATTCCTTTTTGATCCTCTTCTCCAGGAGCACATTTTCACCCATCCCCAAAACTGGTTTCTTCTTTCACATTGCATCCGCTTTTAAGATATACTATGTTCTGCAGTTTGGAAGATTTGACAAATGTGCCCGAGGTTTAGAGAATATGAGAAAGGGACTAGAAAATAGACTCCTGAGGAAATATTAAAGGAATTAGGATGGTTGAGTAGGAATAGAAATGCTGAGGCCTAAATTAGTACCTTTAAGTATATGAAAAGTAAATATGTATTGTTTGGTGAGAAACTACCTTTAATATTCTGTAAATGTAAAAGGAAATGTAGCAGATATGATATACGTAAATATAAGGGGAAAAAAAACAGGTTTCTGGGTGTTGGAAACTAGAATCAGTTACCCCCAAATTTGTATTCTTTTCTTAATGACTTTAAGAATAATACGAAATCCCATTCGGCAGGAGGAATTTCAAACCAACAAGATGCAAGTTAGGACTAAATGTGAGTCAAATCATACTCTGGTTATAAATTTCTTTTGTCCTTCTGGTTACAAATTTCTGTGATTCTAATTCATTCTTACTGAACATTATTTTTTCCCAAAGTTCTCTATTATTTACAGACTTTAAGGGGGTCACCATTCTATAAGGCTCAACCAGTGCTGTGTAAAACTATCTGTGCTATTATCAGTAGAATTTTAAAGCTTAAGCGTTTAAAAAATATTAGACAAATTAAGTAAGGATTTTGAAGCTAACCTTTTAAAATTAGCTAAGAACAGCTAGGTAGGGAGAGATATGACTGCCTTTTTAACACAACCCAGAAATGTTAGGTTAAACCACATGAAAATTTTTTGGGGTTAAAAAAAAATGGTCTGATAACTATAGTTTTCATTTGATTCAATCTAACATATTAATAGAAGAAGTAAATATTCTGGTTTTGAGCATATGTCTGTCATTATAGTTTATTTATCTTCCAGTCTGCTACAGGAAGTAGTATATACATAGGCAGTAAATTGTTTCTGTCCCTGATGGCATAATTATCCTAAAGCACATTTATGCCTCTGTAGTAGTCAGTGTGCTTGAATGCATGTTATAGAAATCATCTTTAATCAGGGGAGGACTTTACTGGAGAGATATTGAGAAACTAAAAGAATTGCTAGGTGGGCTAGAGAACCTGGTTTAGACAGGAACCAAGGGAGGCAAGGATAGCCAAAGTTTCGACTTACAGTCTTCTTTATATATTTCTGTTGGTACTGCAACGCTGGACTTAACCACTGAACGCTTGCAGCCATGTCATGGATTTTTGATTTCCCGATAAGTGCTGCATATAATCTTTCACTGACCTTTGCTTCATTCCCTAAGTGTCAAAACTATGCATCTGACCAATTGATTGGGTATGTTTAAGGCATTTGCCCACACTCTGTCTCCCAAGAGATAGGGAAGACAGATTATCTTCTCCACTTTGGCTTCTGCAATGAGAGGTAGAATCTTGCTTCCCCTGATCTTGGGACTTCCCCTCAAATAGGAACAACTCAGCAAAAAGAATGTCTACTATAGTCCGACACTTCTGACTTTCCCTATAGTTATATATTAAAAATTATTCTTACCTATCCTAATAAATTCCTTGTATAAATGAAAACACATTTCTCTCTCCCTGAAATGAGATAACCTATTCTAATCTACATAGACTGTGAGCAATTAGCTACTGCCAAAGATTTATACAGTCAAGCTATTTTACTTACCACTCTGGCCTTGCTGCCTATTTATGTAATTATGCCTCCTTTCTCACTCACTAGTAGTTAGAGGCCACTGCTTGGTCTCTTCCTTCCTTCTTTTGTTTTTAATTTTTTTTTATTCTTATTAGTTATCCATTTTATACACATCAGTGTATACATGTCAATCCCAATCTCCCAATTCATCCCACCACCACCCACACCCCCTGCCACTTTCCCCCCTTGGTGTCCATACATTTGTTCTCTACATCTGTGTCTCAATTTCTGCCCTGCAAACCAGTTCATCTGTACCATTTTTCTATGTTCCACATATATGCATTAATATACGGTATTTGTTCTTCTCTTTCTGACTTGCTTCACTCTGTATGACAGTCTCTAGATCCATCCACATCTCTACAAATGACCCAATTTCGTTCCTTTTTATGCCTGAGTAATATTCCATTGTATGTATGTACCACATCTTCTTTATCCATTCATCTGTCGATGGGCATTTAGGTTGCTTCCATGACCTGGCTATTGTAAATAGTGCTGCAGTGAACATTGGGCTGCATGTGTCTTTTTGAATTATGGCTTTCTCTGGGTATATGCCCAGTAGTGGGATTCCTAGGTCATATGGTACCTCCATTTTTAGTTTTTTAAGGAACCTCCATACTGTTCTCCATAGTGGCTGTATCAATTTACATTCCCACCAACAGTGCAAGAGGGTTCCCTTTTCTCCACACCCTGTCCAGCATTTGTTGTTTGTAGCTTTTCTCATGATGCCCATTCTAACTGGTGTGAGTTTTGATTTGCATCTCTAATAATTAGTGATGTTGAGTAGCTTTTCACGTGCTTCTTGGCCATCTGTATGTCTTCTTTAGAGAAATGTCTATTTAGGTCTTCTCCCCATTTTTGGATTGGGTTGTTTGTTTTTTTAATATTGAGCTACATGAGCTGCTTATATATTTTGGAGATTAATCCTTTGTCCATTGATTCGTTTGCAAATATTTTCTCCCATTCTGAGGGGTTTCTTTTCGTCTTGTTTATGGTTTCCTTTGCTGTGCAAAAGCTTTTAAGTTTCATTAGGTCCCATTTGTTTATTTTTGTTTTTATTTCTATTACTCTAAGAGGTGGATCAAAAAAGATCTTGCTGTGATTTATGTCAAAGAGTGTTCTTCCTATGTTTTCCTATAAGAGTTTTATAGTGTCCCATCTTACATTTAGGTCTCTAATCCATTTTGAGTTTATTTTTCTGTATGGTGTTAGGGAGTGTTCTAATTTCATTCTTTTACATGTAGCTGTCCAGTTTTCCCAGAACCGCTTATTGAAGAGACTCTCCTTTCTCCATTGTATATCCTTGCCTCCTTTGTCATAGATTAGTTGAACATAGGTGCGTGGATTTATCTCTGGGCTTTCTATCTTGTTCCATTGATCTATAGTTCTGTTTCTGTGCCAGTACCATATTTTCTTGTTTACTGTAGCTTTGTGGTATAGTCTGAAGTCAGGGAGTCTGATTCCTCCAGCTCTGCTTTTTTCCCTCAAGACTGCTTTGCCTATTTGGGGTCTTTTGTGTCTCCATACAAATTTTAAGATTTTTTTTTTCTAGTTCTGTAAAAAATGCCATTGGTAACTTATTAGGGGTTGCATTGAATCTGTAGATTGCTTTGGGTAGTAGAGTCATTTTCACAATGTTGATTCTTCCAATCCAAGAACATGGTATGTCTCTCCATCTGTTGGTATCATCTTTAATTTCTTTCATCAGTGTCTTATAGTTTTCTGCACACAGGTTTTCTGTCTCCCTAGGTAGGTTTACTCCTAAGTATTTTATTCTTTTTGTTGCAGTGGTAAATGGGAGTGTTTCCTTAATTTCTCTTTCAGATTTTTCATCATATATAGGATATGCAATATCCTGTATATAGGAATATCCTTGTATATAGGAATATCCTTGTATATAGGAATGCAAGAGATTTCTGTGCATTGATTTTGTACCCTGCAACTTTACTAAATTCATTGATTAGCTCTAGTAGTTTTCTGGTGGCATCTTTAGGATGCTCTATGTATAGGATCATGTCATCTGCAAACAGTGACAGTTTTACTTCTTCTTTTCCAATTTGTATTCCTTTTATTTTTTTTTCTTCTCTGATTGCCACGGCTAGGACATCCAAAACTATGTTGAATAATAGTGGTGAGAGTGGACATCCTTGTCTTGTACCTGATCTTAGAGGAAATGCTTTCAGTTTTTCACCATGGAGAATGATGTTTGCTGTGGGTTTGTCATATATGGCCTTTATTATGTTGAGGTAGGTTCCCTCTATGCCCACTTTCTGGAGAGTTTTTTTCATAAATGGGTGTTGAATTTTCTGAGAAGCTTCTTCTGCATCTATTGAGATGATCATATGGTTTTTCTTCTTCAGTTTGTTAATATGGTGTATCACATTGATTGATCTGCGTATATTGAAGAATCCTTGCATCCCTGGGATATATCCCACTTGCTCATGGTGTATGATCCTTTTAATGTGTTGTTGGATTCTATTTGCTAGTATTTTGTTGAGGATTTTTGCATCTATATTCATCAGTGATATTGGTCTGTAATTTTCTTTTTTTGTAGTATCTTTGTTTGGTTTTGGTGTCAGGGTGCTGGTGGCTCCATAGAATGAGTTTGGGAGTGTTCCTTCCTCTGAAATTTTTTGGAAGAGTTTGAGAAGAATGAGTGGTTAACTCTTCTCTAAATGTTTGATAGAATTCACCTGTGAAGCCATCTGGGCCTGGACTTTCATTTGTTGGAAGATTTTTAATCACAGTTTCAATTTCATTGCTTGTGATTGGTCTGTTCATGTTTTCTGTTTCTTCCTGGTTCAGTCTTGGAAGGTTATACCTTTCTAAGAATTTGTCCATTTCTTCCAGGTTGTCTATTTTATTGGCATAGAGTTGCTTGTAGTAGTCACTTAGGATGCTTTGTATTTCTGCAATGTCTTTTGTAACTTCTCCTTTTTCATTTCTAATTTTATTGATTTGAGTCCTCTCCCTCTTTTACTTGATGAGTCTGGCTAATGGTTTATCAATTTTGTTTATCTTCTCAGAGACAGCTTTTAATTTTATTGATCTTTGCTAATGTTTTCTTTGTTTGTATTTCATTTATTTTTGCTCTGATCTTGATGATTTCCTTCCTTCGGCTAACTTTGGGTTTTGTTTGTTCTTCTTTCTCTAGTTCCTTTAGGTGTAAGGTTAGATTGTTTATTTGAGATTTTTCTTGTTTCTTGAGGTAGGCTTGTATAGCTATAAACTTCCCTCTTAGAACTGCTTTTGCTGCATCCCATAGGTTTTGGATTGTTGTGTTTTCATTGTCATTTGTCTCTAGGTATTTTTTGATTTCCTCTTTGATTTCTTCAGTGATCTCTTGGTTATTTAGTAACGTATTGTTTAGCCTCCATGTGTTTGGGTTTTTTACGTTTTTTTCCCAGTAATTGATTTCTAATCTCATAGCATTGTGGTCAGAAAAGATGCTTGATATGATTTCAGTTTTCTTAAATTTACTGTGTTTGATTTGTGACCCAGGATGTGATCTATACTGGAAAATGTTCCGTGCACACCTGAGAAGAAAGTGTAATCTGCTATTTTTAGATGGAATGTCCTATAAATATCAATTAAGTCTATCTGGTCTGTTGTGTCATTTAAAGCTTGTGTTTCCTTATTAATTTTCTGTTTGGACGATCTGTCCATTGGTGTAAGTGAGTTGTTAAAGTCCCTCACTATTATTGTGTTACTGTCTATTTCCTCTTTTATAGCTGTTAGCATTTGCCTTATGTATTGAGGTACTCCTATGTTGGGTGCATATATATTTTTAATTGTTATATCTTCTTCTTGGATTGATCCCTTGATCATTCTGTAGTGTCCTTCCTTGTCTCTTGTAACATTCTTTTTTTTTTTTTTTTTTTTCGCAGTCCGCAGGCCCCTCACTGCTGTGGCCTCTCCTGTTGCGGAGCACAGGCTCCATACGCGCAGGCTCAGCAGCCATGGCTCATGGGCCCAGCCGCTCTGCGGCATGTGGGATCCTCCCGGACTGGGGCACGAACCTGTGTCCCCTGCATCGGCAGGTGGACTCTCAACCACTGTGCCACCAGGGAAGCCCTCTTGTCACATTCTTTATCTTGAAGTCTATTTTATCTGATATGAGTATTGCTACTGCAGCTTTCTTTTGATTTCTATTTGCATGGAATATCTTTTTCCATCCCCTCACTTTCAGTCTGTATGTGTCCCTAGGTCTGAAGTGGGTCTCTTGTAGACAGCATATATACGGGTCTTGTTTTTGTATCCATTCAGCAAGCCTGTGTCTTTATTTTTTTTTTTCGGTACACGGGCGTCTCACTGTTGTGGCCTCTCCCGTGTGGAGCACAGGCTGTGGATGCGCAGGCTCAGCGGCCACGGCTCATGGGCCCAGCTGCTCCGCGGCATGTGGGATCTTCCCGGACCGGGGCACGAACCCGTGTCCCCTGCATCGCAGGCGGACTCTCAAACACTGCGCCACCAGGGAAGCCTGAAGCCTGTGTCTTTTGGTTGGAGCATTTAATCCATTCACATTTGAGGTAATTATCGATATGTATGTTCCTATGACCATTTTCTTAATTGTTTTGGGTTTGTTTTTGTAGGTCCTTTTCTTCTCTTGTGTTCCCCACTTAGAGAAGTTCCTTTAGCATTTGTTGTAGAGCTGGTTTGGTGGTGCTGAATTCTCTTAGCTTTTGCTTATCTGTAAAGCTTTTGATTTCTCCATGGAATCTGAATGAGATCCTTGCCTGGTAGAGTAATCTTGGTTGTAGGTTCTTGTGTTGTTCATCTCTGTTTGTTTGTTCTTTAATTCTTCTAGGTCTTTTTAAACATTTCTTGCATCTTCTTGATCTTTGCTTCCAATCTTTTTTCAAGGTCCTGGATGATCTTCACTATCAGTATTCTGAATTCTTTTTCTGGAAGGTTGCCTATCTCCACTTCATTTAGTTGTTTCTCTGGGGTTTTATCTTGTTCCTTCATCTGGTGCATAGCCCTCTGCCTTTTCATCTTGTCTGTCTTTCTGTGAATGTGGTTTTTGTTCCACAGGCTGCAGGATTTTAGTTCTTCTTGCTTCTGCTCTCTGCCCTCTGGTGGATGAGGCTATCTAAGAGGCTTGTGCAAGTTTCCTGATGGGAGGGACTGGTGATGGGCAGAGCTCAGTAAAACTTTAATCCTCTTGACTTCTGATGGGTGGGGCTGGGTTCCCTCTCTGCTGGTTGTTTGGCCTGAGGTGACCCAACATTGGAGCCTACCCGGGCTGTTTGGTGAGGCTAATGGCGGACTCTGGGAGGGCTCACACCAAGGAGTACTTCCCAGAACTTCTGCTGCCAGTGTCCTTGTCCTCACGGTAAGACAGAGCCACCCCCCACCTCTGCCAGAGACCCTCTAACACTAGCAGTTAAGTCTGGTTCAGTCTCCCCTGGGGTCACTGCTCCTTCCCCTGGGTTCCGATGTGCACACTACTTTGTGTGTGCCCTCCAAGAGTGGACTCTCTGTTTTTCCCAGTCCTGTCAAAGTCCTGCAATCAAATCCCGCTAGCCTTCAAAGTCTGATTCTCTAGGAATTCCTCCTCCTGTTGCCGGACCCCCAGGTTTGGAAGCCTGACATGGGGCTCAGAACCTTCACTCCAGTGGGTGGACTTCTGTGGTATAAGTGTTCTCCAGTTTGTGAGTCACCCACCCAGCAGTTATGGGATTTGATTTTATTGTGATTGCACCCCTCCTACCATCTCACTGTGGCTTCTCCATTGTGTTTGGATGTGGGGTATCTTTTTTGGTGAGTTCCAGTGTCTTCCTGTCGATGATTGTTCAGCAGTTAGTTGTGATTCTGGTGTTCTTGCAAGAGGGAGTGAGAGCACATTCTTCTGCTCCGCCATCTTGAACCAATCTTCTCTTCCTTCCTTCTTGAAATTGAAATGGACAACCTGATTTTAGTGTCTCCTACCAGCATCCCTGGCCTGTAGAATGTTTTCCAAAGATGTGAGTGTTCTACTCACTAATGTATTTTTCTTTTTTTAAAATAAATTTATTTATTTATTATTATTGTTTTTTAATTTATTTTATTTTTGGCTGTGTTGGGTCTTCGTTGCTGTGCGCGGGCTTTCTCTAGCTGTGGCAAGAGGGGGCTACTCTTAGTTGTGCTGCGTGGGCTTCTCATTGCGGTGACTTCTCTTGTAGCAGAGCATGGGCTCTAGGCACATTGGCTTCAGTAATTGTGGCATGCGGGCTGAGTAGTTGTGGCTTGCAGGCTCAGTAGTTGTGACCCACAGGCTTAGTTGCTCCGTGACATGTGGGATCTTCCCAGACCAGGGCTTGAACCTGTGTCCCCTGCACTGGCAGGTGGATTCTTAACCACTGAGCCACCAGGGAAGCCCTAATGTATTTTTCAAGGCCTTAGAGAAGGAAATGTCTCTGAGTCCTTGTAGGGTCCATAGATGGAAATGGGTAAAGGGGTAACATGGGTGACAATAATTTCCATCATTCCTGTGTCCTGAAGTTTTTGTTTGTTTGTTTGTTTTTTGCGGTACGTGGCCCTCTCACTGTTGTGGCCTCTCCCTTTGTGGAGCACAGGCTCTGGATGCACAGGCTCAGAGGCCATGGCTCACGGGCCCAGCCGCTCCGCGGCATGTGGGATCCTCCCGGACCGGGGCACGAACCCGTGTCCCCTGCGTCAGCAGGCGGACTCTCAACCACTGCACTACCAGGGAAGCCCCTGTCCTGAAGTTTTTGAATTCCTCCTTCCACATTATCTCAAATAATTTGTGACATCTCAACTTCCTTTAGCATAGACCACCACTGAGTCCAGTTTCCAATCAGTCAACTAGACAAATATTTAGAACCACTCTAAATGATTCTAAACCACTGAAGCTAGCCACTGAGGCTAGATTTTTGAATTCAGAACCTTTGGTAATATACCTACGCAAAATCAGCTGGATCTAGAATTGCTTTTCTTTCCTTGGTTACACTCATTTCCTATATTCCCTGTATTTATTTCCTATATGCTTGTCCGTATAAGTGACCAAAGTCTTGTAAATGTTTTGATATTTTTGTAATTCACCCCACAGACCATGCTGTGATCTGATGGTAGTGCAGTAGAGTACGTATGTGGAAGGATGAGGCAAATGGGGAATTCGTTTACACTTGCAAGGTAATTCCTTCAAGCAAAGGGATTTTACTGCCTTTTCAAGCAGAAGAGGAACAGTCACACTGGACCCAGCTAGCAAGGGGGGCCTCAGTGAGGTTTAGTGATTCAGGATATTCCCAAGTCCTCAGAATCCTCCCTTACACTGCCATTCCAATTTGTTCTCTCTGTCTCTCTCTCTCCAATCAATGCTCCAGCTTTCATGGAATAGTCCCAATATGGATGCAAGTTTATTGTTGCTCTAATTCAGCAACCTAGAGCATCAAACCTTGTGTATTTGTTTTCATAGCTACCTCAGCTCTGTTGTTGTAAGAGAGAAAAGATCCTTTTCTTAAAAGTACCTCGGTTTCAGTCTGTGCCTGAAGCCTAGTTTATAGGAACTCGACCTTAATACTCCCTTTATGTAAGCTGCCTTGTGCGCTTAGAATAGCAGATGCCCATAGTCTTGAATTCTTCATTCCCTTCATGTTGCTTTATTCTTGACAGCACTCTCTCAGTCTCCTAGAGCATTTCATGTGAACTCAAGTGATAATTATTTATTTCACCACTCCATGTCAAGGACTTGCAGAGTCCCTTCTATGAAAACTAATATGATATTCACTGGCCTCTACTAGGCCAGAAACCAATCCCAAATTGCCCTTGATTACCTGAGATACTATTGCCAGTAATCTACTCCCTAGTACCAGTGCACACAACAGAAATCAACTCTGGCCAATTTAAGTAGGATAGGAATTTAGTAAAAGAATAATGAATACTATGTAGCACACAGAATTGACAAGATCAGAGAATTAGGCTTGGGCAGGATTGAGGGGAAGCAAGGCACAGCCAAGATTTTCTGTAGACCTCACTATGTAAGCTGTAGGCTTCTTACACTGGTTACTGCACAGTCATCAGCAGGCTGCTCAACTTCATTGCCCTCAGACATCTGCAGCCGTGTGTCTGAATGCTTGACTCTTCTCCATCTTCTGTGAATAATCTCTGTCAGACCTTATGTCCTTGCATTACATCTTAATATCTAAAATTCCAGCTATAGTTAGACAGGTTTATGTCACCTTCCCATGTTCTAACTTCCAGGGAATGGAGAAAGAGAATATCTACTCCTCTTTAGTTTCTGTAGTGGGAAGTGGTTTCTGCCTCTCATCTGTCTTGGGTTTCCCTCAAATCAGAAGGGCATTCAGATGGTGGACAGTCGCAGCTGACATATACCCACTATAGTACATGTTCCCTAGTAGTTTTCTTGTAAGTCTCCTGGTGGAATGTTTTTTGAGCCATTGTGATGTGCCAGGGACTGTGTTAGGCACGTTAAAAAGAACTATAGGGCTTCCCTGGTGGCGTAGTGGTTGAGAGTCCGCCTGCCAATGCAGGGGACATGGGTTCGTGCCCCGGTCCGGGAAGATCCCACGTGCCGCGGAGCGGCTGGGCCCGTGAGCCATGGCCGCTGAGCCTGCGCGTCCGGAGCCTGTGCTCTGCAACGGGAGAGGCCACAACAGTGAGAGGCCCGCATACCGCAAAAAAAAAAAAAAAAAAAGAACTATAATAGCATTCATGCTGGTGTGAGATGAGATGAATAAGCACAGAGGAATTTATACTAAAATACATTCATTATGAATTAAGAGTGATATATAAACAGGGTATTAGTACCATACTTACCATACCTTTAAATTGTCTTCCAAGTTTTATGCATAATTTCTCTCCAAAATGCCATTGAACAGTGAATAGCACAGTGCATAGTTAGTAAAAGGTGAAGACTTGACTGCCTGGATAGTTCAGTGTTTCATACAGAGTCACATTTGAGCTTTAGTGTCCTTGGAGGGATTGAGTTATCCATTCATTTTGAGGAAAAAAATTTCCTTTCATTTGACCATGGGTTTTTAAAGTCAGTGTTTAACTTGATTTTCCTATAAATTCTAACTTCTGCAGCATCCTTCCCTAGTTGTTAGGTTCCCTGAGCTTCTCCTTCTCTCATTTTCCTGTCTTGTGTCATTAAACACCAAATACCTCTGCTCAACTTAGACTTAAGTAAGAAAAATTAGCCAAAATGTCTTTTGAGGGCATGAATAAAAAGCCTTTATAATCAGTTTAGTGTCCTTTATGGTAGCAAAGTTATTTGGTGAGTCAGTTGAATTATTCAGACACATCTGTTTCCATGTGATTAGTCATTTTGGCAACAGAAGACTTTAAAGATGATCCAGAAATTCACATGTTCTGTTTTTCTATCTCAGAATAAAATACAAGCTCCAGTTACCTGTACGACTTCAACTTTTTTTGATGAACGGAATAAAATGTTTAGAGGACTGACAGGAGACATTAAGAGTGTTATGATTCCTTACAGGCGCTCAGTTATCATCTTATTGCCTTCTACTGTCAGGTGGAGCTGGAAGTTTAGCTTCTCTACTGTAGCTGTTTATGGTGATAATGGACTAACACACACACACACAAAGTGAGGAATCGCCCATATGTTTCATGTTTATTTACTTTATGAAGGAATAGGAGACGAAAAATCTCTGTTTCATGATTCTTGGCCTTTAAGCATCATAGTGTTTGCTTTTCCAATCAATAGACTCTTTCTTTTAGAGCCTTCATCTGTGCCTTTTCTCTTCATGGCTTGTGTAGCAGTGGTGTGCTATTTCAAAATCAGTTCAGTTTGTGCTGCAGGTGGTTGAAAAGATGTCCTCACTGGGTTGGTCATATTTCAGTCATTGAATTCTCATATTTTACCAGGAGACCTTCTAGGAAATAACTCTAGATTCTAATAGCTGGGTTTCAAAGGACAGTTTATTTACTGAATACCTACTATGGACTAAGAGGTTTAGAGCCAGAAGCTGAAGGTAAGACAAAAGAAGTAGTGTCTGCTCTCAAGAAGCTTGCCGTCTGGACTAAGCTAGAGATATATTTCCTCTGCTGGAGCCTCCTCACGTTCCTAACCTCTAAAAATTCAGTTATCCCAGGATTTGGTACTTACACCTCTTCTCTTCTATACTCATCCCCTAGGTACTTTCATCCAGTCCTGTGCGTTCCCATGCCTTTTGATTTCAAATAATTGCCAAATTTATACCTTCAGCTCTGATCTGCCCCTAAATTCCAGACTAGTATTTCCAGATACCTACTTGACATCTCCACCTGGATGTTTAAACCTAATGTGTCCCAAACTGAACTTTTGGTCCCTCCTTTACCTTTCCCTGGCCCCTTCCCCTCCCCACCTGATCTCCTGCTCTGCACATTTTTCTCAATCTCTCCATTTTTCCAGTTGCTCAGGATTAAGGGTTGGGCATCATCCCTGATTTCTTTCTCCCACACTCCACGTCTAGTCCATTTGTTCTTGTTTTCAATTCTGCTTTCAAAAATATATAGAATCTTACTACTTCTTAGCATCATTTTAGTTCAGGCCTTGCTAATCTCTTACCTGTGTTATTATAGTAGTAGCCTTCCAATTGTGTTACTGAGACCAAGCTCGTACCGCTCACTGTACAACAGGTCAGTAAATCGAGAGAAAAGTTGTTGGGACAACAACAGCTTTATTTGGAAGGCCAGCAGACTGAGAAGATGGTGGACTGGAGTCCCAAAGAACCATCTTACTTGAGTTAGAATTCAAGCTTCTTTTATATTAAAAGGGGAGGGGTGCGGCTGCTTGTTGCAAACTTCTTGGTGTGGGAGTCATTTGTTCTTGCAGCTGTCCAAGTAGGTCAGGTCAGGTCAGGTCACGATGTTCCTGTAAACCTCCAACAAGACAAATGTTATTCTCTGTTCTGCAACTTTTTAATCTCTATATGAATGAAAAGTGTTGTACTTTTAATGGTCAGAGCCCGTGAGAATGGGCTATCCTATATATTTCAGGCTATAGGCAACATTCTTAACTTGTAGCAAAAGCAATAGAATACAAATGTTAAGTAAAAGTAACAGATCTAATATGGAGTCAGATTTGTTCTTCGTTATTGCAATTGGCCTGCCTATATCCACCTTTGCCGCCTATAGCTTATTCTCCACATGGCAGCCAGTTTATAAGAATTCAAGTATAAGAAAAAAAAGCCTTGCTGTTCCTCAACACACCAAGCACACTTCCACCTCAGGCCTCTGCATTTTTTCCCCTGTCCAGAATGCCCCAAGTTAACTGCTTGGCTCTCTCCCTCTCTGACACCTCATCAGAGACTCCCTCCCTGACCAACCTAGCTAAACTAGCACACCTCTGTCTCCTATCATTCTCTTAACCTACCATTATTTTTCTTATTTATCAACACCTAACTTACATTTCTTATATATTATCGGTCTCCCCTGCACTGTACTGTAAGCTCTGTAAAGGCAGGGACTTCTCTTTTGTACTTTGCCCTATCCTCAATGCCTACAGCAGTACCTGACAATATAGCAGCTGTTCAGTAAAGTGATTAAATCTTCAAATTAAGCTCTGGGAGCACAAAGGAGTACTTAGCTCTGCTGGAAGAAGTGGGACTTTCTAGAAAATGACTGAGTTAATCTGGTGAAGGTGAAGGGAGAATATTCCAGACAGAAGGGAGTATGTGGGAAGTCAAGGCACAGAGGTATGGAATAACTCTTTATATGTAGTGAACTACAGCAGTTTCAGTATGACTTAGTGAAAAGCAATTAAGTGGGAAGTAGTGGCAGATAACACTGAGGAGGAAGGTAGAAAACAGGGCAGGTCATTCGAGACCTTGGTATGCCATGCCAGACTAGGGCTTTTTCTTGTGGGCCGTGGGAAATCATTGAAAGGCTTCAATGGGAGAGTTATGTGGGCAGATTTTGGTTTGTATCTAGAAGGAGAAGCTGAGAGAGACCCAGGGACCCAGTTAATAACTGAGACTTGAGTAAAGGAGGATATGTGTATCGGAGGTCCTTTATGTCTCTTTACATAAGACTAAATTTCACTGCAGAATTTGAAGTAGTCCTTAGAAAACACGTGTTTTCTGATATTTATAGCCCTGATTTCTCTAGGGGTATAAAAGTACCATTTAGAGAGAAAGAAACCTCTACGTTTATGAATCTGGTACATTTTAAAGTGTACCTGTTTATTATTTCTGCCTCGCCATTTATCAGATGTCTGTCCACATTGCCTATATTTATCAGCTCTTCTTTTATTTTGTATTTGCTTTATCTCTGAATTTCCTGAGAGATTGAATTTAAATTACTTATTTAGCACTTAACTAATACAGTCCCCCTCTGTTTATTTTTAAAGAGAAACAAAAAAGAAAAACCATGTAACTTTTCTTTTAGAAATCAACATATCATGTATCTTTTGGGGGTCCAGTGGTTTCTTTTTGTTTTTGAGGACGGTCAGGGAAAGTAAATTCATTGATTTGGGGTGTCTTTTTCCAGACTTCAGAATTTTGGTTTACATGAAGAGGAGTTAGAGGCATAGCTACAGTGGACAATTATTTGACAGGAGGAAATGCCGTTGTCAGAGACAGAGTGGCAAAGCCAGAAATAGGTTTTCTTACAGGCATTTCTTTGCTTTTATTCTACTTCAGTACCTCACTTTGTGTTTGTCCCAAGGAGTCCCTAAACTGTGCCCTGGGAAATCCTGATTTATGATGTCAAGGATTATAGTAGGCATTTCTCAAATGCTTATTGGATTGTCATTAGTGGTAACCAGCTTTTTAAAATATGGAGAGTATGTTTTTTCCTGATTAAGACTAATGGCTTTTCTAAATAGAGCTGATTGTATCTTCATGTTATTGTGAGAGCAGGGCAGCAGCCTGTATTTGGACACCACCTCAATGAAGGCTTATTTTGTCTTGGATGCTGGAGAAATCCTAGTGTGCTGTGTCCGTTACCTCATATTCCTTCCAGACAGAGGACCTGCTGTTGTGAAGGAACATTCCTACCTTGGACATGAATCTCCTGGGGTTCTCCATATTGCCAGGCTCCATCATCCTCTGACAAGGGCCGTGACACAGCACTCCTCACATTCAGCTGCGAGTCTGATGAGAAACAAAAGGGGCTTTCTCCTTGGCACACCATGGACAGCCTCTGAAATGTTAGCTCTCCCTGTTGCTTACAGCTTTTGTCATTCCAATTACCTTGGACTTGATTGTGACTTCTTTCCACTTTCCCAGCCCAGCAGAAGATAGGCTACCTTCCTCATCTTGATTAGAGTTATACATGAGAATTTGAATATAGCTGCAAAGGAAAGAAAGAATAAGAGCCAGCCTTCCCAAATCATGGTCTTGGGGGAAATTATCTTTGGTGTCTGAACTTTTGTTTTGGCCAGGGCAGGGAGCCAGTTTTATCTTTTTTGTTTTTGCTTGCTTTTTAGATTAAAAAAGAAAATACTGAGAATAATAAAACAAACACTCATGTTCACATTGTTCAGAACTGATGATTTTTAATATTTTACCCTTTACTTCAAGTTTATTTTTTCATTGAAATAAATAATATTACAGATAAAATTGGAGTACGTTTTTGCCTCTATTCTTAGTCCTATTCGCTACTCCAAGAAGTAACCAACCACTGGCAAGAATTTGATGTATATCCTTGATGTCTACTTATTATACTTTATATATCCGTTAAAATATAAAGTAGGATCTTATTATTCTTTGTCATTATACATTTTAATTTCTTCTTGTGTAGCTTTTCAATCTGATCTTTTCACTTTGTATTTTGTTGAAAAGAAGTTTTAAAAACTTAATATGACGTGTATCAATCCTTTGCTCTACAGTTTATTCTTATTCCATCTTATTTAAGAAATCATTTCCTTTGTGAAGATCACTGAAGGTAATCTTCTGGGCTTTTTTCTAAAAGTGATTTCACATTTATGTCTTTGATCTATCTGGAATCTATTTTTGTGTTTAGTCTCAAATAGAGATCGAAGTCTTTGTTTTTTTTCTTCCATATTGATAATTGGTATTCACCATTGATCTGTAATGCCAGCTCTGTTATAGATCTAGTTATTTTATGTGCATTCATGGTTCTTTGTCAGGGTCCTGTTCTATTCCATTGATGTATTTTTTTTTTATTGGAGTATAATTGCTTTGCAATGTTGTGTTAGTTTCTGCTGTACAATGAAGTGAGTCAGCTATGTGTATATCCCCTCCCCCACATATATCCCCTCCCTCTTGGACCTCCCTCCTACCCCCACCCCCATCCCACCCATCTAGGTCGTCACAGAGCACCAAGCTGAGCTTCTTGTGCTTTATAGCATGTTCCCACTAGCTATCTATTTTATGCATGGTAGTGTATATATGTCAATCCTAATCTCCCAATTCGTCCCACCTTCCCTTTCCCCCTTTGTGTCCACATGTCTGTTCTCTATGTCTGTGTCTCTATTCCTGCCCTGCAGATAGGTTCATCTGTACCATTTTTCTAGATTCCATATATATGTGTTAATGTACGATATTTGTTTTTCTCTTTCTGGCTTACTTCACTCTGTATGACAGACTCTAGGTCCATCTTCATCTCTACAAATGACCTAATTTCGTTCCTTTTTATGGCTGAGTAATATTCCATTGTATATATGTACCACATCTTCTATATCCATTCCTCTGTCGTTGGACATACAGGTTGTTTCCATGTCCTCGCTATTGTAAATAGTGCTGCAATGAACATTAAGGGTACATGTGTCCTTTTGAATTATGTTTTTCTCAGAGTATATGTACATTAGTGGGATTGCTGGGTCATATGGTAGTTCTATTTTTAGTTTTTTTAAGGAACCTCCATACTGTTCTCCACAGTGGCAGTATCAATTTACATTGCCACCAACAGTGCAAGAGGGTTCCCTTTTTTCCCACACCCTATCTT
This sequence comes from Lagenorhynchus albirostris, assembly GCF_949774975.1. Taxonomy (NCBI): domain Eukaryota; kingdom Metazoa; phylum Chordata; class Mammalia; order Artiodactyla; family Delphinidae; genus Lagenorhynchus; species Lagenorhynchus albirostris. The sequence goes on from NC_083103.1 coordinate 96,836,803, forward strand.
TTGTCCATTCCTGTACCATTACAGACTTGCTCAGTTATATTGCTAAATTATAGTTAAGTCTGAATTCCCAAGTTGAACTTGTTTGTAAAATATTAAGTGTTCTTTTTCAAGACTGCAGAATTTAATTTTATAATGTTATTTGGGAATGTTTTGCTATATTTTCATATTTAAAATTATACTATAATATTCTTTTCTACTGTTCTTTTCTGGTTTTGGGTTGGTAATTTTATATTTTTCTATGAAATTATTTTAAGTTTAAAATTCTGTAGTCAGGGACTTCCCTGGCAGTCCAGTGGTTAAGACTTCACCTTCCAATGCAGTGAGGTATGGGTTTGATCCCTGGTCGGGAAGCTAAGATCCCACATGCCTCGTGGCCAAAAAAACCAAAACATAAAACACAAGCAATATTGTAACAAATTCAATAAAGACTTTAAAAATAGTCCACATCAAAAAAAAACTAAAAAAAAAAAAACAGCTTAAAAAAATTTTATAGTCATTCATGATATTATTATTTGAGGGTAGGTGTTTAAGTTTTTAAATTATTTTCTTCTATTTAGTTCTCATTTGGACTAAGTAATATTTCTACATAATACCTGTTTAAAAATTTTTTTAAATGTATAGACCAAAACCCAAGTTTTCCCACTTTTATCCTTAGCAGCCACTCAAGTGTTTGGTCCCTAGGCAACTACTGACACTAGCTTCTTATTATAGTTCTCATTGCTATTCAGTGCATACTTTTTTGTACATAAATGGTACAAAGAAATACACATCTTGCCTTTTTCATTTATCAGTAGATCTTCAATATCATTACATGAGGGATATTTGTGATTAAAAAATGTACTATATCAGTATTTATCTCCTTTTTCTTTCCTGTTAATGTTTATTTCTGCTTTTCTCTTTTTTCTTGATTGTTCCTGCTAAATGATTATTTTTTAGTAGTGTCCTTTGTTTAAAATCAGGTTTACTGAGATACAATTGACATATAGTTCTACCCTTTTTAGTATACATTTCTGTGTTTGACAGACACTACAGTTACATAACTGTCAACACAATCAGAATATACAACAGTTCCATAACCCCCCCCCAAAAATTTTTGAATTCCTCAAACCTTCCCCTGACTCTCACCTTTTGGCAACCACTGATCTGTTTTCTGTCCCTGTAGTTTTTTTTACTTTTCTGGAATGTCATATAAATGGAATCATACAATACATAGCCTTTTTTTCAGCTGAAGTTTTTATTGAGATAGTTGTAGATTCACATGCAGTTGTAAGAAATAATACAGCCAGATCCCATGTACCATTTAACTAGTTTCCCCCAATAGTAAAATTTTGCAGAACTATAGTATAGTATCACAATCAGGATCTTAACATTGATAAGACTCCACTGATCTTATTCAGATTTCTCCAGTTTTACTTGTATACATTTGTTTGTGTGTGTGTTTGTTTAGCTCTGTATATCTCATTGTAAGTTTATTGTCAAGATACTGAACAGTTCCATTACCAGAAGGACCTCTCAGGTTGCCCTTTTAAAACCACACTCAACTCCCTGCTCACTCCTCAACTCCCATCCCTGTGCCCTAGCAACTACTAATCTTAGCTTTTTTTCCAAAATTTACCATCTCAAAAATTTTACATAAATGGAATCATATGGTATTTAATCTTTTGGGATTTTTTTTCCACTTAGCATAATTCCCTGTAGATTCATCCAAGTTGTTGCATTTGTCAGTTTGTGCCTTTTATTGCTGAATAGTGATGAAACAATAAAGCAAATACTAAAAAATTCTGTGGTATGTATGTACCACAGTTTGTTTGAACATTCACCTGTTGAGGAACATCTGGATTGATTCCAGTTTGGGGTTATTCAAATAAGATAATCTATGAATATTTTTATACCAGTTTTCGTTCCCCTGGGATAAATAAACTACACTTGCTGAGTACTATGGTAATTGCATGTTTAGTTTTATAAGAAACTACTATACTGTTTTTTAGAATGGCTGCACCGTTTTACATTCCCACCAGCAATCAATGGGTGATAAAATTTCTCTGCATTCTTGCCAGCACTTGGTGTTTTCACTATTTTTACGTGTTAGCCATTCTGATAGGTATGTAATATCTCATGATTTTAATTTTCATTTCCCTGATGGCTAAAGTTGTTGAATATCTTTTCATGTGCTTACTGGACGTCTGTAAAGCCTCCTCAGTAGGATATCTATTCATGGTTTTTGTCCATTTTTGGATTGGCTTGTTCCTTTACTGTTGAGTTTGAGAGCTCTTTATAAATTCTAGATACTAGTCCTTTGTTACATATGTGGTTTGTAAATATTTTCTGTTAGCATGTAGCTTGTCTTTTCATTGTTTTTACATGATCTTTTATAGCTCAAAAATTTTTAATTTTGATGAGGTCCAGTTGATCAATTTTTCCTTTTATGTACTGAGCTTTTAGTGTCAAGAACCCTTGGCCTAGCCATAGATATTGAAGATTTTCTTTTTTTTTCCCCCCATAGTTTTATAGTTTTACATTGGACATTTAAATCCATAATCCTTTTTGAGTTAATTTTTGTGCAAAGTGAGAGGTTTAGGTTGAGGTTCATTTTTTTGGCCTATGGTTGTCCAATTGCTCCAGCACCATCTGTTGAAAAGACTGTTTTCCCTCATTTCATTGCTTTTCCAACTTTAAAAAAAATTGAAATAGTCTATTTGTGTGGGTATATTTCTGGGTTTTCTATTCTGTTCCACTGATCTATGTCTGTTGTCCCACCAACACCAAGTACTGTAGCTGTAATAATAAGTTGTAATATCATGTGGAATGATTCTTCTCACTTTGTTCTTCAAGATTGTTTTAGCTATTCTAGGGCCTTTGCCTATCTATATAAATTTTAGACTAAACTTGTCTTTGTTTACAAATAATCTTTCTGGGATTTTGAAAGGAATTTTATTAAACTTACAGATGAGTTTGAGGAATATTAATGTATTTACTATATTAGATCTTCCAATGCATGCACACAGTATGTCAATACATTTATTTAGGCATTCTTTGATTTCTTCCATAAGCATTTAATAATTTTTGACATACAAGTCTTGTAGGTCTTTTGTTAGATTTACACCTAAGTATTTCAGATCATTTGCAAATATAAAAAATTGTATTTCTTTCCAGTCTATATGACTGTTTCTTTTTCTTGCCTTATTACAATAGCTGTAACTTCCAGTACCTGTGTTGCATGAGAGTGCTTTGCTCCCAATCTTAGGGAAAAATATTCAGTGTTTTACCACTAAGTATAATGTTTCAGCACTAAGTATAATGTTAGCTATAGGTTTTTTGGAGATGTTCTGTATCAAGTAGTTCCCCTCTATTTCTAACATGCTGAGAGTTTTTATCAAAAATAGAATTTTTTCAAATGCTTTTTCTGTGTCAATAAATATTATATGATTTTTCTTCCTTAGCTGCTTGATATGGGAGTTATATTGATTGATTTTCAAGTGTTGAAGCAGCTTTGCATACCTATAATAAATTCTACTTCGTTATAGTGTGTATTTCTTTCTATACATTGTTGGATTTAGTTTGCAAATATTTTGTTGAGGATTTTTGTGTCTAACATCATGAGAGATATTAGTATGTCATATTCTTTTTTTGAAACTGTTTACGTGCTTTTGGTATCAGTAGCACTGGCTTCATAAAATGAGTTGGGAAGTTTTTTCTTCTCTTCTGTTTTCTGGACAAGATTGTGTAAAATTGGTGTTAATTACCCTTTTTTTATCATTTAAAACAATTATTCCATCAAAAACAATCCAATCAAAAACAACAGAATACACATTTTTCACAAGTGCTCATGGAACATTCTCCAGGATAGATCATATCTTGGGTCACAAATCAAGCCTTGGTAAATTTAAGAAAATTGAAATTGTATCAAGTATCTTTTCCGACCACAATGCTATGAGACTAGATATCAATTACAGGAAAAGATCTGTAAAAAATACAAACACATGGAGGCTAAACAATACACTACTTAATAACAAAGTGATCACTGAAGAAATCAAAGAGGAAATCAAAAAATACCTAGAAACAAATGACAATGGAGACACGACGACCCAAAACCTATGGGATGCAGCAAAAGCAGTTCTAAGAGGGAAGTTTGTAGCAATACAATCCTACCTTAAGAAACAGAAAACATCTCAAATAAACAACCCAACCTTGCACCTAAAGCAGTTAGAGAAAGAAGAACAAAAAAACCCCAGGTTCACAGAAGGAAAGAAATCATAAAGATCAGAGAAGAAATAAATGAAAAAGAAATGAAGGAAATGATAGCAAAGATCAATAAAACTAAAAGCTGGTTCTTTGAGAAGATAAACAAAATTGATAAACCATTAGCCAGACTCATCAAATAAAAAAGGGAGAAGACTCAAATCAATAGAATTAGAAATGAAAAAGGAGAAGTAACAGTTGACACTGCAGAAATACAAAAGATCATGAGAGATTATTACAAGCAACTCTATGCCAATAAAATGGACAACCTGGAAGAAATGGACAAATTCTTAGAAATGCACAACCTGCCAAGATTGAATCAGGAAGAAATAGAAAATATGAACAGACCAATCACAAGCACTGAAATTGAAACTGTGATTAAAAATTTTCCAACAAACAAAAGCCCAGGACCAGAAGGATTAACAGGCGAATTCTATCAAACATTTAGAGAAGAGCTAACACCTATCCTTCTCAAACTCTTCCAAAATATAGCAGAGAGAGGAACACTCCCAAACTCATTCTACAAGGCCACCATCACCCTGATACCACAACCAGACAAGGATGTCACAAAGAAAGAAAACTACAAGCCAATATCACTGATGAACATAGATGCAAAAATCCTGAACAAAATACTAGCAAACAGAATCCAACAGCACATTAAAAGGATCATACACCATGAGCAAGTGGGGTTTATTCCAGGAATGCAAGGATTCTTCAATATACGCAAATCAATCAATGTGATACACCATATTAACAAATTGAAGGAGAAAAACCATATGGTCATCTCAATAGATGCAGACAAAGCTTTCGACAAAATTCAACACCCATTTATGATTAAAAAAACCCCGCAGAAAGTAGGCATAGAGGGAACTTTCCTCAACATAATAAAGGCCATATATGACAAACCCACAGCCAACATCATCCTCAATGGTGAAAAACTGAAAGCATTTCCACTAAGATCAGGAACAAGACAAGGTTGCCCACTCTCACCCCTCTTATTCAACATAGTTTTGGAAGTTTTAGCCCCAGCAATCAGAGAAGAAAAGGAAATAAAAGGAAAATCGGAAAAGAAGAAGTAAAGCTGTCACTGTCTGCAGATGACATGATACTATACATAGAGAATCCTAAAGATGCTACCAGAAAACTACTAGCGCTAATCAATGCATTTGGTAAAGTAGCAGGATACAAAATTAATGCACAGAAATCTCTGGCATTCCTATACAATAATGATGAAAAATCTGAAAGTGAAATCAAGAAAACACTCCCATTTACCATTGCAACAAAAAGAATAAAATATCTAGGAATAAACCTACCTAAGGAGACAAAAGACCTGTATGCAGAAAATTATAAGACACTGATGAAAGAAATTAAAGATGATACAGATAGATGGAGAGATATACCATGTTCTTGGATTGGAAGAATCAACATTGTGAAAATGACTCTACTACCCAAAGCAATCTACAGATTCATTGCAATCCCTATCAAACTACCACTGGCATTTTTCACAGAACTAGAACGAAAAAATTTCACAATTTGTATGGAAACACAAAAGACCCCGAATAGCCAAAGCAATCTTGAGAAAGAAAAACAGAGCTGGAGGAATCAGGCTCCCTGACTTCAGACAAAGCTACAGTAATCAAGACAGTATGGTACTGGCACAAGAACAGAAAGATAAACATCAATGGAACAGGATAGAAAGCCCAGAGATAAACCCACACACATATGGTCACCTTATCTTTGATAAAGGAGGCAGGAATGTACAGTGGAGAAAGGACAGCCTCTTCAATAAGTGGTGCTGGGAAAACTGGACAGGTACATGTAAAAGTATGAGATTAGATCACTCCCTAACACCATATACAAAAATAAGCTCAAAATGGATTAAAGACCTTAATGTAAGGCCAGAAACTATCAAACTCTTAGAGGAAAACATAGGCAGCACACTCTATGACATAAATCACAGCGAGATCCTTTTTGACCTACATCCTAGAGAAATGGAAATAAAAACAAAAATAAACAAATGGAAACTAATGAAACTTCAAAGCTTTTGCACAGCAAAGGAAACCATAAATAAGACCAAAAGACAACTCTTAGAATGGGAGAAAATATTTGCAAATGAAGCAACTGACAAAGGATTAATCTCCAAAATTTACAAGCAGCTCATGCAGCTCAGTAACAAACAAACAAACAGCCCAATCCAAAAATGGGCAGAAGACCTAAATAGACATTTCTCCAAAGAAGATATACAGATTGCCAACAAACACATAAAAGAATGCTGAACATCATTAATCATTAGAGAAATGCAAATCAAAACTACAATGAGATATCATCTCACACCAGTCAGAATGGCCATCATCAAAAAATCTAGAAACAATAAATGCTGGAGAGGGTGTGGAGAAAAGGGGACACTCTTGCACTGCTGGTGGGAATGTGAATTGGTACAGCCACTATGGAGAACAGTATGGAGGTTCTTTAAAAAACTACAAATTGAACTACCATATGACCCAGCAATCCTACTATGGGGCATATACCCTGAGAAAACCATAATTCAAAAAGAGTCATGTACCAAAATGTTCATTGCAGCTCTATTTACGATAGCCAGGACATGAAAGCAACCTAAGTGTCCATCATCGGATGAATGGATAAAGAAGATGTGGCATATATATACAATGGAATATTACTCAGCCATAAAAGGAAATGAAATTGAGTTATTTGTAGTGAGGTGGATGGACCTAGCATCTGTCATACAGAGTGAAGTAAGTCAGAAAGAGAAAGACAAATACCGTATGCTAACACATATATATGGAATATAAGAAAAAAAAATGTCATGAAGAACCTAGGGGTAAGACGGGAATAAAGACACAGACCTACTAGAGAATGGACTTGAGGATATGGGGAGGGGGAAGGGTAAGCTGTGACAAAGTGGAGAGTGGCATGGACATATATACACTACCAAGTGTAAAATAGATAGCTATTGGGAAGCAGCCGCATAGCACAGGGAGATCAGCTTGGTGCTTTGTGACCACCTAGAGGGGTGGGATAGGGAGGGTGGGAGGGAGGGAGATGCAAGAGGGAAGAGATATGGGAACATATGTATATGTATAACTGATTGACTTTTTTATAAAGCAGAAACTAACACACCATTGTAAAGCAATTATACTTCAATAAAGATGTAAAAAAAAAGACATATCAACAACAAAAAAATAAAAATAAAAACTTTTTATTTCTACTAAAATACACATAACAAAATTTACCACCTTAATTATTTTTTAAAATTGTGGTAAAATATACATAAGATAAAATTTACCATCTTAGCCATTTTTAACTGTACATTTCAGTAGTGTTAAGTATATTTATACTGTTGTGCAATGAATCTCCAGAAAGGTTTTTCCTCTTGCAGAACTGAAACTCTATATTTATAAAATGTCAACTCTCCATCACCCTCTCCCTGCAGCTCCTTACAACCACCTGACAAACATCATTCTACTTTCTGTCTCTATGAATTTGACTACTCTAGATATCTTATATAAAAAGAATCATATAGTCTTTTTGTGACTGACTTATGTCACTTAGCATAACATCTTCAAAGTTCATCCATGTTGTAGCATGTGACAGGATTTCCTTCCTTTTTAAGGCTGAATAATATTCCATTGTATGTATATACCACATTTTGTTTATCCATTCATCCATCAGTAGACATTTGGTTTGCTTCCACTTCTTGGCTATTTTGAATAGTGCTGCTGTGAACATGGGTGTGCAGATATCTCTTCAAGACCCAGCTTTCAGTTCTTTTGAATCCCAGAGGTGGAATTGTTGAATCATATGGTAATCCTCTTTTTAAGTCTTGAAGAACCACCATACTGTTTTCCATGGTTGGTTGTATGATTTTACAATTACAACAGTGCACAAGTGTTCCAGTTTCTCCACCAAACAACACTTGTTATTTTGTGTTTTTTAAATAGTATCCATCCTAATGGGTGTAAGATGTTACCTCACAGTGGTTTTGATTTGTATTTGTTTGATGATTAGTGATGTTGAATGTCTTTTCATATGCTTTTTGGTCATTTGTATGTGATCTTTGGAGAAATGTCTGTGTGAGTGCTTTGCCCATTTTTAAATCTGTTTTTTTTTTTTAATTTTTCTTGATGTTGAGTTTAGGTTTCTTTATGTATTGTAGATATTAACCCCTTATCGGATACATGATTTGCAAATATTTTCTCCCATTCTATAAGTTGCCTTTTAGCTCTGTTCATTGTATCCTTTGATATACAGATGTTTTTTAGGTTTGATGTAGTCCCATATGTCTATTTTTGCTTTTGTTGTCTGTCTTTTTGGTGTAGTATCTAAGAAATCATTGCCAAATCCATTGTCATGAAGATTTTCCTCTATGTTTTCTTCTAGAAGTTTTATAGTTTTGGATCTTACATGTAGGTCTTTAATGCATTTTGAGTTAATTTTTGTATATGATATAAGAAAAGGGTCCACTTTCTTTTCTTTTTTGCATGTAGGTATCCAGTTTTCCCAGCACCATTTGTTGAGGAAACTGTCTTTTCACTATTGAGTGGTCTTGGCACCTTTATCAAAGGTCATTTGACCATGTATGAGAGGTTTTATTGCTGCCTTCTCTATTCAATTCCATTGGCTATATGTCTGTCTTTATGCCAGTACCACACTATTTTGATTACTGTGGCTTTGTAATATGTTTTGAAGTAAGGAAATGTGAGTCCTTCAATTTTATTCTTCCTTTTCAAAATTGTTTTGGCTAATCAGGATCCTTTGAGATTCCATATGAATTTGAGGATGATTTTTCCTATTTCTGCAAAAAAAATGCTATTGGGATTTTGATAGGGATTTCATTGAATCTGTAGATTGCTTTGAGTAGTATAGACATTTTAATAATATGAAGTATTCCAATCCAGGAACATGGAATGTCTTTCCATTTATTTATGTCTTCATTAATTTCTTTCAACAATGTTTTGTAGTTTTCAGTGTTGTCTTCCTTTTTTTAAAAAAGCCATTGATTTCTGCTTATTTCCTTCCTTTTGCTTGATTTGCCCTTCTTTTTCTAGTTTTTGAGGTAGGAATGTAGATCCTTAATTTGAGGGCTTTCCTAATAAACATGTAAGTGCTATAAATTTCACTCTCAGGACTGCTGGCATCCCACATGTTTTGATGTGTTACATTTTAATTTCCATTCAGTTCTATGTTTTTTTAAATTATTATTTTATTTGAGTCTTCCTGTTTGACCCATGGATTATTTAGAAGTTTAATTTCCAAGTGTTAGGAATTTTCTTCTTATCCTTCTGATGCTGATTTCTACTTTGGTTCCATTATGGTCAGAAAAAAACTCTGCATAATACCAATTCTTCTAAATTTGTTAACGTGTATTTTATACCCACCTTGGTGATTGCTCCATGGGTGCTTAGAAATCATGTATTCTGCTGTTGTTGGATGGAGTGTTCTATATATTTCAATTGGATACTGTTGATTGATTGTTTTATTCAGATCTTATTCTTGCTGATTTTCTGTCTAGTAAGTCTATCCTTTTCTGAAAGGAAGTGTAGGTAGCCATTTGAGTCTGGTTTCTTTTACTTAGCATAATGCATTTGAGATTTATCTATCTTGTGTGTATCACTAGTGATATCCTTTTTACTGCTCAGTAGTACAGTTTATTTAGACATTTATCAGCTGAAGTACATTCTGGTTGTTTACCCTTTTTTGGCAATTTATTAAGAAAGCTATTATAAACACTCACCTATGAGTTTGTGTGTGAACATAAGTTCTTATTTCTGTTGGGTAAATACCTAGAGGTGGAACTGCTGAGTCATTTGGGAAGTGTGTGTTTAACTTGTCAAGCTGTTTTCCAGAGTGACTGTACCATTTTGCTTTCCCATCAGCAACATATGAGAGTTCCTTTGCTCCACATCCTCACCACCACTTGGTATTTTCAGTTTTCTTGTTTCTGTCTTTAATTTTAGCCATTCTAATAGATACATCATGGTATCTCGCTGTGCTTTTAATTTGTATTTCCCTAGTGACTAATGGTGTAGAGCATCTTCTCATGAGCTTATTTGCTATCCAAATACCTTGTTTGATGAAGTATCTGTTAAAATCTTTTGCCCACTTTTGTACTGGGTTATTTTCTTATTATTGAATTTTGAGGGTTCTTTGTATATTCCAGATATATGGCCCTTACCAGACATGTGTTTTGTAAATATTTTCTCTCAGTCTGGCTTGTTATTTTATTTTTTATCAGTTTCTTTCAAATAGCAAATGTTTTAAATTTTGATGACATTCAACTTAACTGATTTTTTTCTTTTATGGATTGTGCTTTTGGTGTCATATCAAAGAAATCTTTGACCAACTTAAGATCACAGGGATTTCTTATGTTTTCTAGACATTTTATAGTTTAAGCACATTTATTCATTTGAGTTAATTTTTGTATATGGTTTAGGATATGGATTAACTTTTTGTTTTGTTTTAATTTGGGTATATGAGTGTCATTGTTATAGTGGTATTCATTAATAAGACTATCTTTTTTCTATTTAATTGAGTTTATACCTTTGTTGAAAATCAATTAACCATATAGGTAGACTCTCTATTTCTGGATTCTCTGTTCTTTTCCATGATCTATGTGTCTATCCTTTTGCCAATATTATGCTGTCTTGATTACTGTAGCTTTAGAATAAGTCTTGGGATCCAGGTAATGGGGGTCCTCCAACTTTGATTTTCTTTTCAAAGTTATTTTGGCTATTTTAGTTCTTTTGCCTTTACATATCAACATTAGGATAAGCTTGTTGAATTCTAGAAAAAAAATTCTGCTGGCATTTTGATTGAGATTGTGTTGAATCTATAGAACAATTTGGGTAGAATTGATATCTTAATAATATTGAGTCTTCCTGTCCATGAACCAGTATATCTCTCCATTTATTTGTCCATGAATCAGTGTATCTCTCCATTTATTTAAGTTTTCTTTGATTTCTTTAAGTAATTGGTGTCTTGTATTTTTTCACAAAAATTCTGCACATATTTTATTACATTTTTACTTAAGGATTTCATGTATCTAAGTCCTATTATAAATAGTACTATTTTTTAATTTCACTTTTCAATTGTTCATTGCTAGGTATAGAAATACAATTTTTTTTTGTATATTGACCTTGTATCCTGCAACCTTGCTAGACTTAATTAGCTCTAGTAGTTCTTTTGTGAATTCATTGTCGGCAGTCATGTTGTGTATGAGGCACAGTGTATGTCTTCTTTTCCAATCTATATGACTTATACTTCTTTTCTTTATTTTCTTTTTTCTCTTTCCTTTTCTTTTTCTGCATATCTTGAGAAATTCATGTAGTTTTTCTTATTTAGTGTCCATTACAGTGAATTATATTAACTGATTTCTTAAAATGTTTAACCAGCCTTAAATTCCAGGATAAATCTCATTTGCTTATTATGTATTACCTTCTTATATGTTGGTGGGTTAAACTTGCTAATATTTTGTTGAGGATTTTTGTGTCTGCTTTCATGAGGGATATTGATCTGTAATTTTCTTTTAATGTCTTTGCCTTGTTGGGGTTTTTTTCACATCTTTATTGGAGTATAATTGCTCTCCAATGGTGTGTTAGTTTCCGCTCTATAACAAAGTGAATCAGTTATACATATACATATGTTCCCATATCTCCTCCCTCTTGCGTCTCCCTCCCTCCCACCTTCCCTATCCCACCCATCCAGGTAGTCACAAAGCACCGAGCTGATCTCCCTATGCTATGCGGCTGCTTCCCACTAGCTATCTATTTTACGTTTGGTAATGTATATATGTCCATGCCACTCTCCACTTTGTCACAGCTTACCCTTCCCCCTCCCCATATCCTCAAGTCCATTCTCTAGTAGGTCTGTGTCTTTATTCCTGTCTTACCCCTAGGTTCTTCATGACATTTTTTTTCTTATATTCCATATATATGTGTTAGCATACTGTATTTGTCTTTCTCATTCTGACTTACTTCACTCTGTATGACAGACTCTAGGTCCAACCACCTCACTACAAATAACTCAATTTTGTTTCTTTTTATGGCTGAGTAATATTCCATTGTATATATGTGCCACATCTTCTTTATCCATTCATCCGATGATGGACACTTAGGTTGTTTCCATCTCCTGGCTATTGTAAATAGAGCTTCAATGAACATTTCGGTACATGACTCTTTTTGAATTATGTTTTTCTCAGGGTATATGCCCAGTAGTGGGATTGCTGGATCATATGGTAGTTGTATTTGTAGTTTCTTAAGGAACCTCCATACTGTTCTCCATAGTGGCTGTACCAATTCACATTCCCACCAGCAGTGCAAGAGTGTTCCTTTTCTCCGCACCCTCTCCAGCATTTATTGTTTCTAGATTTTTTGATGATGGCCATTCTGACTGGTGTGAGATGATATCTCATTGTAGTTTTGATTTGCATTTCTCTAATGATTAATGATGTTGAACATTCTTTTATGTGTTTGTTGGCAGTCTGTATATCTTCTTTGGAGAAATGTCTATTTAGGTCTTCTGCACATTTTGGGGCTGGGTTGTTTGTTTGTTTGTTATTGAGCTGCATGAGCTGCATATAAATTTTAGAGATTAATCATTTGTCAGTTGCTTCATTTGCAAATATTTTCTCCCATTCTGAGGGTTGTCTTTTGGTCTTTTTTATGATTTCCTTTGCTGTGCAAAAGCTTTCAAGTTTCATTAGGTCCCATTTGTTTATTTTTGTTTTTATTTCCATTTCTCTAGGAGGTGGGTCAAAAAAGATCTCGCTGTGATTTATGTCATAGAGTGTTCTGCCTATGTTTTCCTCTAAGAGTTTGATAGTTTCTGGCTGCCTTGTTTTGGTACTAGGATAGTGCTGGCCTCATAAAATGAGTTTTTGAGTGTTCTTTCCTCTTTTTTCTAAAAGATTTTGTGTAGAATTAATATTATCTTTTTCTTAAGTATTTTGTAGAATTTATCAATGAGGCCGTCTGTGTCTGGTGTTTTCTTTACTGGTGGTTTTAACTATGATTAAATTTATTTAATAGATGTAGCCTGATTCAAGTTATTTGTTCCTTCTTGAATGAGCTTTGGTAATTTGTGTCTTTGAAGGAATTCATCCACTTCATCTTAGTTATTGAATTTATGGGCATAAGGTTGTTCATAATATTCATTTATTACAAACCTTTAGTGTCTGTAGAGTCTGTAGTGATGTCTCCTCTTTTAGTCCTGATATTGGTGTCTTCTTTTCTTGATCAGTCTGGCTAGAGGTTTACCAAATTCACTAACCTTATGGACCAGCTTTGGGTTTCATGGTTTGTCTGTTGTTTATATGCATTCTATTTCACTGATTTCTGCTCATATCTTTATTAGTTCCTTCCTTCTTCTTGCTTTGAGTTTAGTTTGCTCATCTTTTTCTAGTTTCTTAAGATGGAAGTTTAGATCATTGATTGGAGACCTTTCTTCTTTTCTTTTACAGGCATTTAATTCTATACATTTTCCTTTAAACACTGCTTTAGCTACATTCTATAATTTTTGATATATTGTATTTTTATTTTATTGAATTTAGAATATTTCCTAATTTTTCTTGTGACTTCCTGTTTGACCCTTGGGTTATTTATGGGTGTGTTGTGTATTTTCCAAATTCTTGGGGATTGTTGTTGTTCTGTTAATGATTTCCAGCTTAATATCATTATAATCAGATAACATACTTTGTATTATTTCAGTTATTTTAAACCTATTAAGTATGTTTTGGGCCTAGAACATGGTCTGTCTTGGTTAGACTTCCATATGCACTAGAAAAAAATGTGTGTTCTGATGTTGCTTGGAAATGTGTATTAAAAATGTCAGTTAGGTCAAGTTTTTAGTGTTGGTCAAGTCTTTACATTGTTAACAATTTTCTGTCTACTTGTTCTATCAGTTACTGAGAAAGGGGTACTGAAGTCTCCAACTGTAATTGTGGATTTGTCTATTTCTACTTCCAGTTCTATTAGTTTTTGCTTCTTTATCTTGAAGCTCTGTTGTTAGATACATACACATTGAGGATTGTTATGTCTTCCTGTTTGAGCTTATCTCTCCCTGTCTAATGGTTTTTGCAGTTATCTCTAACCAGCTCCCCAGACCCCTGGTCTAAAACCAGCTCTTGTAATGGATTTTGGAGACCCTATCCCACTGATTGTAGAGTTAGGGTAAATCTAGTCACCTAAGCAGCAGGTGATTTGATTCAATTCCTGTTGGTAGAGCTACCTTATTACTTCTTTTACCTAGACCCATTGCTCAAAAGAGGTAGCCCGAGGCAGTGGATCTGCAGCAGTTTTTTGCCTCCTTATTTCATGCCCAGCCTCACATCACCCTAACCCTCCCCCTCCTTCAGGCAGTGAACCTGTCTTGAGTTCCTCTCTCTCCCATGGAGTACTTTATTTTCCTTTGCCTAACACGAACTTAACTCCTGACTGCTACTGCCTGATTTGGACCTGGGGTCCAGTGGTCCTGTGGTTTCAGTTGTATGCTTTGTATTTCTGTTCAGTTTCTGGTCCATGGAGATGTCTGTTATTTTTGAGCCTTGGTATGTCTTCTTGCAATTCAACCCTTTCATATTTTATCCATTTTACTCTGTATTTGGAGCAGAAGTGCATTAAAATGTGAATATATGGAGCCATATTGATCAAGGTTTTAACCATATTGATAAATGTAGATTAAAATAATTATTTTAACTGCTGTGTGGTATTCCATTATATGACTAGGTATCTTTATCCATTTACTAGGCAATTTTGACAGCACTTGAATTTAAGAAATAGTGAATTGAAACAAAATTCTATGATTCAAGCCTTGATGAAAAACTATATGGAAAATACTAAGTTCAGTTTCAGATTCTTTACTATGCATGAAAGATGAGAATAAATCATTCTGGAGGTAGGTGAAATACAGAAGCTTGAGGAAGACAAGTGGGAAACATCTATGGCTTAAGCTAAATAAGAGAATGAGCGCTGTGATGGAAGATCACAAAGAGAAAAGGGAAGAGAATCTGGGAGTGAGTTTTGAGTGCTACCCAAGTGTAGATGGTAGGAAGAGAACCTGTAAAGAGAGATTGAAAGGGGACATTTGAAATGTAGAAAGGAGAAGAGAATTTCTAGAACGGTATTCATTATTGCAGCAAATCATTAAGATGAGACCTGAGAAAGAATGATGATCTGAGAACAAGACCTCAGTTCTAATTTCCACCCTTGCATTCACCAGCTAATAGACTTTGGGCTAGCAAACTGGCCCTCTATTATTATATCTGTAAAATATGTAATAGATGATCTCTACGATCCTTTCTGCTTCTGAAATGTGATGTTTATGTGTTTTAATAAGATATTGGTGACCTTGAGGAAACTGTTTCAGTAAGAGTGTAAAGTCCCAGCTGTAGAATGCTTCAGAGATTTCTTTGATATGCCATGATATGATACCATACCAGAGAGAGAAAGCATACCATACAGGAGGGATTAAATAACAGCAATCAGATATTTGAAATGTATTCTGAATCCTTCATAATGCCTTGGGAAACAAAGTAAATTTCGTGAATGTTTTTCGTCTAGTTATACTTAATGATTTGTTTCAACCAAGGGAACCATAAGAGATTTTTCATGTTTTATTTGTTGCCTTCCTTAAAGAGAGAGATGTATGTATTAGAGATTTATTTTGGAGTAAAATAGCTTTATTTAGAATAAAGACTCCAGTTGATTCAATATGGGTCTGCATTTGAGAATCAATAGAGTAATAGAATTGTTAGCATAAGACTACTATAGGCCACCTGTGAGCACACTACTGGGATGCCCTTAATCCCATTGTGGTATATGTACCTGCATAAGATGTAAACCCCATCATTTTTCTCTAGGACTCTCCTTGAGGTTGTGAGCTGCTTCTTTTATGGATTTGGAGCCGTGAGGTCCAAATGTGCGAGCTTTCTGCCAGCTCAAAGCCTTTGGTTCTAGGCCTCCTTTAGTCTTCCAGGTTCCTAAAAATTATGTAAAATATTTAATGTTCATATTATTTAGTTAGAATAGTTTTTAAACTAGTTAGAGCTGAAAATGAGTTAACCTTTAGTCTCTGTCCATCTTTGGGTTTTAGGTTTTGTCATAAGTTCACCCTCAGACTAAGATTTACAGTAGGAACATTCAGTCTTTTTCAAGTAGTGTGCCAAGTCTTTATTCTAGCTTCATAGACCTGTGATTGATGGTGATTGATGAAATGCTCCGAGCTATCTTAGGAATCAAGAGTGAAAATGGGCAATAAGAGAAAGGGGCATACCTCTCCCAACCTGACCATCACGCTACTAAAATCTGCTCGTGTGTCTGTCACATCAGGCAGGTGTGCCATGGACAAGGAACGGCTAGTGTGTGAAGGCTTACTTATGTGCACTGGGAGTAGAGCTGCCCTACCGTAGCTCCACTAAGCATGGGTTCATTCCCCGGTCCCCCCTTTGTTAGTGCCACCTTCAGCCCCACCCTACCAGTAGCCTGATTTTTAACTGCTCACGATTAAAAAACCCTTAAAGTTGAAAGAAGCTTTTCTCCTCGTGGGTGTTTTTATTTAATAGGAAGAAAAAAAAAAGCACAATGCCAGTTTGCCTGTGGGTAGTGTTCTTCACAAGGTCTCAGCTAGCATTTGGTTCCCATTTATCATTCTCAGTTGCCCATGTGGTCATGCTGGCCTTTATGCTGTGTGTAGTAAATTTTGTTCTTGTTATGATTGATCATTTTCTGTTAGGACACCGTGGGGAATGCTATTCAGAAGCTCTGAACACAAACACAGACAAATATGTATTACAATTTAACATTTGCTTATTGCAGTACATCCTTGTCAGTAATATCATCCAAGGTAGACTTATAGCATTTTGCCCACTTCAGAAGTGAGACTTATAGATATTAAATATTTTTTAATAATCAGATAGAAGTACTGACTGGTAGAATATAAATTGAGATCATTAATTCTGAAGACTACTTAGTCATCAGAAATCATTTACCACTTAAGACTATAGCTTTGGGAAGAAAAAAGCCCTTTACCTCTTAAGACTATAGCTTCGGGGCTGATGCTAAGAAAAGCTCAGATAATACAGAATATACAGATATAGTTCAGACATAGTTTAGATGAACTTTTGAATACTGAATAAAATATCTAAGGTAGAAATTGGTTTCTAAAATTTACTGGGCATTTTGTAAAATCATGATTTCTTTTATCTACTGATTTGCCCTGCTTAAAGATAATCCAAAGTAAGATACTTAGGAGTAAACATATTATCTTAAAATCATGATCTTTACTTATGTAACTTTTAGGGGGACATATTCAGTGTATATAGTGAGTTATAGTGAGTCACAACTCTAATGCTGTTTCTTCATTTTTACAGCATAAAGAGTGAATATTTGTTATCCTAGTCCGTATCCAAACTTTTATCCATATATAAAACCCTGCTGGATTTACCTGAAAATTAATAAGTAAACATTGCTTTTAAGATTAAATAAGTGGAAAGCAGGTACAGGGAGCGGTATGTCAATGGCCCAAAATAAATTTGGAAACTTATGTAGGAACGAAATCATGAAGGGCCTTTTCTAATCAATTATATTAGTTTTCTGCTGCTGTAACAAATTGCCATAAACTTAGTGGCTTGAAACAATATATACTTATCATGTTATAGTTTGTATCCTGGGCCCAGGATGGCTCAGCTGGGTTCTCTCCTGAGGGGAGCCAAAATTTTGCCTACCACAATTATGTTAAAGAGTTAGGGCTTTATTCTGATGGGTCTTGAGTGATTTTAAGTAGAGGAGTGTTGTAGTCAAATTTGTGTTTTATGACAATGTCTTTGGCTGTGATATAGACAAGGGTCAATTGGGGACCACCCTGAAGTCTTGGGAAACCATTTGAAAGAGTATCATTTGAAATTCAGTTATAGACAACAGAAGCCACAAACTAGCTATTTTAAGAAGAAAGGGATTTCATACAGGGAATAAGGTGCTTACAAAATCTTTGGAAGGGCTGCCTCCCTAGGATTATCCCTAGAGCAGTACCGCAGAACTAGCCCACCAAGGGTACTGCTACCTCTGCTAGCATCAGATAAGGGGAGACTCAGGAAGCTGCTGTCCCTGGTGCTGGATCACACCACCTTAGCTGTGATCTGGAGATCAAGCAAGCTGCTGCCAAGGGTGTTGACTCCAGGAACACACTACTTGAACCACAATCTGGTAATTAGGAAGCCTCTACCCAAGCTGTTCCCACTCCATGTCTGCTAAATCCACTATGTCTCTCCCCAGGGCTGTTGAATGAGATTGATGGTAGTTAAATCTTACCTGCAAAGGAGTGTGGTAAATGTAGTTTTCAGCTTTGCAGCACAGAAAGGCATTCTAGGAGGAGGCTGAAACAAATATTGAGGAAAATTACCCAGCTTATGCATCCAAAGAAAGCTGTAGCAATCCAGGTTATTAACGATAGTGGCTTGAATTTACAAGACAGGTGGGCAAGAGAGATGAAGGTAGATTCATGAAATGTTTAGGAATAGAATTAGTATGACACGGCAAGTGATTGAATGGGAGAAGTGGAGAGGAGAGATAGGAAGGAATCGGGATGACTATTCAGTTCCTGGTGCCATTTGCTGAGATAAGGAAGACTAGAAGAGAAGATGGTTGGGGAGTAGCAATGAATTATTTCTGGACATGTTGATTTTGAGAAAACTATACGACCTTTTAGAGTGTCCTAATTTATAGGTCATTTAATTTGTAGATAGACTTGACCAATTGCAGACTAGTTTCTGCACAGGGACCATATTTTATGTAAAAATATGTTTGTGCTTGAGATAAATTCAGTTGACTATAGTGTCAAGTATAAGTCTAGGATCATACAGTTATTATTTTAAGTTTTAGTTTTATAGTTAACTAGATTCAGGGCTTAACACTAGTTCTTTAATCCCATTGTTGAGTAGTGTTTTTCTTTTTCAGAAGGACTCATGGGTGCCCTGTTCCCTAAGTTCTTGTTTCAGAATATTTGCTTGTTAAATTTATTTCTGAAAAAACTTGGTGAGGTATAATATTCCTGGGTCATACTTCCTAATTTACTTATTCGGTAGGTAATGTGTTATTTTGCTCCTGTTTCTTTCACCGGTGCTGAAATCTCCCTTTTCATCTCATTCTGCTGTTTATCATTTACCTTTGAGCTCCTGTTTTATTATATTTATGCACTTATTAATTTCTAGACCTTAGAGTATTTGTGGGGCATTTTCTTTTCATTCAATTATGTTTTCTTTCAGATTGAGTTCTGCCTCTGCCTTTTACTTAATGTGTTTCTCTCTTTTATTCCTTTTGCAGTGGTATGTGCTTAGTTGCCATTTTGTGTCTTATATTCTTGCTTATGTATAAAAGTGGATACCTCTATCTACACCATCTCTTTACTGAAACATAGTATAAGTAAACTCCTTGACCCCTTTGCCATTGTTCCTTTTGTCCCTCCTGGGCAGAGCTTGAGAGCCTGGGGTATTACAATTCTGTCTCCTTTTCTGTAGTCTGAAGGGAAAATATCCGTAGAATTGGGTTCAGCTTATTTGACCCCTGGGTTCTGCTGTCTTTTCCAAGATTTTATTAAATTATCATAACCTACTTTCACTGACTTAAAGGCATATGCTAGGAGATTGGGTGAAGGAAAGATACCTTTGGACTTTGAATCATTTCACTTTTTCAGTTTGCAGCCTTGGAAAATTTCAAGGCCTGGTAGTTTTGTTTTTTGTTTGTGTGGACTGTTTTGTTTCGTTTGCCATTGCTAAGATCCTGACATCCTGGCAGTGGGATGTAGAGACTTCTGATCCCTAAGGTGTTTCCTCAGTCTTCCTCCCAGCTGACTCCTTACCCCCCAGCCCAGTTTGCTCTAAATTAGGAAGTATTGGTCAGTACGCTCAGGATTTTGTTTCCTTACCTTCTTTCTGCATAATGGCTTCTGGGGGGTGAGTTAGGACCCTTGCTTAACAGAACCACATGGTACAGAGCTTTTGGTTCCTTTTAAAAGGTTATGGCAATAAGGCAGTTTCCTCTTTTCCTGTATTAGTTGCTGCCGGTAATATTTTACCCTTTTAAAAGAATACCATTTGGGGCTCAAGTCGTGGGAGAAGACAATTCTATAATCTTTTTCATCGTACCATCACCTTTTCCAAGAAGTCCTACCTAAGAAGATTTCAATCATATATTTTCTTAGTGGTGTGTGCGTTTTAATAATGTAAGTCCCAGACAGCAGGAATGTAATGTTAATCCTTTTTATTTGCATATGAACTTAGAACTTACAAAGTGCTTGCTCATCTGTTATTTTATATGATTCTTATGACTGTCTTACAAGGTAGGAAGGGCAGACTTATTATCCCAGTTTTACTAGTGAGAAATCTGAGATCCAAAAGGATTGAGTGAGTTGGTAAGCCACACAGCTAATTATAAGATGGAGTCAAGACTCTGAAGTCAGGTCTTCTGACTCCAAGGCCAGTGCTACTTTACCATACCTGCTACTCCCTTTCATGGACATGATTACTTCCATCCCTGACCACAGATGTCTTACTACAGCTTCCGTGCTCCTACCAACCTTATTATAACACTGATTTAACCGAATCAAAGCCAGTAGGGTGGGGAACGTGGCGGGGGTAATCTTATGACCATTGTATTCTGATCCCGAATTAACCTCAGTATATCTTGGTTATAATAAAGCTAATATTAGACTTTTTCAGCATTTTCCCCCTCTCTGGATTGTAGGAAACTGCTTAGCTTTCTCAATGAAATCAAACCTAGATCCTCCAAGGCTGGCAGCGGAGGCAAGATTTTCCACATGGGAAACTTGTCCTCCTGGGCCCTAGTCTCACCTCTATAATTCACTTCCCTCTTGGTGTCTTTGGCTGTTTATTCCTGCCTTGATCAAGGAACTTGTGTCCCTCATTTACCACTTCTTTACAAGAGCATATTCTTGACTCTTCCACAAATTCCTTGTGTTACAGTCGACTAGGCTAGGCTGGAACATTCAACAAAGCATCACTGAAAAAGCTGAGTTAACAGCTAACATACAACTAGATGTTTTTGTTTGTAACTTATGCCTTCCCCTGCTGGTCTACGTCCATCTTCCCATCTGTTACCAAGGAACACGTGCTTAGGTATCTGCCTGCCTTGATGCTGGTGCCCAAGCAAGCAGGCTCCACAGAGTGATTAGACTTCTCTCTATAATCTTTGTAGTGTCTACTTTTTTTCTAGGTTCTCCTCTCCTTTCTAAGCTGATTCTTATATAAAGATTAGCAGCAGGCATGTTGGCCATCTTTAGGAGAGACTCTTCCCAGATACACAAGAACAGGGTTTTACTGTGGCCTCAAAAGGGCAACGATTTCAGGGCTTCCCTGGTGGCGCAGTGGTTGAGAATCCGCCTGCCAATGCAGGGGACACGGGTTCGTGCCCCGGTCCAGGAAGATCCCACATGCCGCGGAGCAACTGGGCCTGTGAGCCACAGCTACTGAGCCTGTGCATCTGGAGCCTGTGCTCCGCAACAAGAGAGGCCGCGACAGTGAGAGGCCTGTGCACCGCGATGAAGAGTGGCGCCCGCACGCCGCAACTAGAGAAAGCCCTAAACAAAGACCCAACACAGCCAAAACTAAAATTAATTAATTAATTAATTTTTAAAAAAAAAGGGCAACGATTTGAGATCACAGATTCCACAATAGTCACCCAATAGGTAGGTAGGCAGGTAAGTAGATATAATATTAGACTAGGATATTAGAAAGATGTTGAGAATAACAGTGTAGTTTACCTATAGTTCTGAAGAAGTCAGTAGTTCATGCGCTAGTGGCTTAAGTTGTCACTGTTTTGTTTTGTTTTGTTTTTTTATCCTCCTAGGTATCATGAACTAGTCACAAAATATGGGAAGTTGGAGCCTTTGGCAGAAGTGGACCTGAGACCCCAGAGCAGTGCGAAAGTAGAAGTCCACTTTAACGACCAGGTGGAAGAAATGACCATTCGTCTGGACCAAACAGTTGCAGAACTAAAGAAACAATTAAAAACTCTAGTGCAATTACCCACTAGCAACATGCTTCTCTACTATTTTGACCATGAAGCGCCCTTTGGCCCAGAGGAAATGAAGTACAGCTCTCGAGCCTTGCATTCTTTTGGCATTAGGGATGGAGACAAAATTTTTGTGGAATCCAAAACAAAATAACCTCCGCCAGCCTTGTGAGAACACACGCATTAGGACTCGCAGGGCATTTGTTCCCATGAGGTTTCCTTCAGGAGGGAGAAGTTTGCTCTGTTTTGTTTTATTTTGTTTTGTTTTGTTTTGTTTTGTTTAGGTTTCAGGGGGGTTTTGTATATTTCCCCCTAGAATGGGTAGGGGGCTGTTTTTGGTATTTTCTACCACAGATTCCTTCTACTCTGCCACCAGAATTGGCCACATCTCCAGTTTCTGTGCCCTCCCTCATGAGAGGGGACTAGGCAGCCACCGACTTCTTACTGTGTTCACTGGGATCTGTCTACTGCTTGGTCCTCAGGACCACTTAGGTGTACTTGTGATGATGGCGTGAACAGCATTGTCCCCTCAGAAGAGTATCTTGCACTTAAATCAGGAAACAAGGAATCTTTCCAGGAAGGGGCAACACATCTCTCTCCCAATTCCTCCTTTTCCCCCTCCCTCTCTCTCCTTTCCTTCTTGGGTTCAGTTTTTCATTTTGACTCGTGTCCATACATGTTTACCTTAGTTTTATTCTGTCCATAATGAACTTCTTATTTTTCAACTTGGGTAACGTTTTTCTTCATTTCTCCCTTTTTAAATAATTTCAAGTGTGTCACGCATTTGTCAGCCTGATTCTGATCTCAGGTACAGTTAGAACCTATAGCTCTGTTAGGGTCTGGAAGAAGAGTAGATGGAGTGTTAGAATTCCAGGAAGCACAGGCACAGCAGCCTGATCACTCTGTATGTAACTATCTCAATTTTAATGTTCCTCCCACAGTTATATCAACCATTACTGACATGAGCTACGTCACATTCCAGAGTTCTTCGCTTTTTGCTTTTTGAATGTATTTCTTCGTATCTGTCTATCTTTTTCATTACTTTAAACTACTGGGAATGGAGGCCTGACTTTATGAAGAATCCAACAGAGCAATGGATATACGTGCCAGGAGAGCTGAGAATTAGCTAGTAAACTCTCTGTAGTGTGTATGAGGGAGTCAAGTGGGGGGAGTATGGGAGAACGAGTACTGTGACTTTCCTGCCTGTCATCATTGGAAGCTTTTGCTCTTGCACTTTGCATTCGAAGTGGGAAATTTTAATCAAAGGGAGCTTTGATTCCTAGTTTTTCCCTGGGATTTTGTGATGTCATAATTGAACAATTCTTTTTGTTTTACATTTCAGTTTAGTTGCCCCTACAGAAGAACAACTCTGACTAATCTCTGAGTAAAGTATAAGTGTCAAAACTTCAGATTTGCCTCCAAGTCATATTTTTTGCAGAAGCATATTTAAAGCACTTTCCTTTAAAAGGTAGTCCTTACCTGCTCTGAAATCTTTTTGTCTGTTCTTCTATTCCTTTGTTAATCAGTGTAATCTCTTTCTTTGATATATGTCTTTCTGGATCCACCATGTTTACAGATAGGAGACTTGAGAAGGACTTAGTGCACCTGGGGCAGAAAATGTGCACATGAAGTATTTTTCAAAGAATGTAATTGTTACCCGATTGAGTTTGACCTTTTGACCTTTGTTACATGATTCCGTCCCTCCTACAAATTCTTTAATTTCTTAGGACATTTTTAGGTGACTCTTGTAAACTCTTCACGGATGCTACTTTTTAAATTGTCCTACGCCATGATAGCAGATGTTTATTCTCTTAATGCACTTCAGGTTCAGTATCTGTAAAGCCTTTGACCCAGGCCTGCTGAGTCAAATCTACATTCACTGTAACATTGAAAGTGGAAACCAAAGGGTTTGAGGAAGATGAATGATGCCTGTTCTCCTTTTGCTTTATCTTTCAAAATCATAAAATCATAAAAATGAGCGATGGAGATCCAGGCTGGGTATAGACAAGAATAATTATTTTGCAATCACATTTTCCTGACAGGTTTTTGGAAGTGGGAAAAAAGTGTGGCAACAGTGTCAGGAAGATTAAAACTGTGGGTGCTTTGTGTACGTGTGCGTGAGTGCAGACAAGTTTGAGAGAGAAACAGTGTAACTGAGCTTTTGTCAGCCTGAGAAACAGATGCCCCCTTATTTTTTGAGGTTGTATGACCCCCGACTGTCCCACAGCAGAAAGCAGAGCAAACACTTATGCTTTAATCATCAGTGGAATGATGACAATTAATAAGATATTTTATATATGACAAAGTTTTATGAAATGCTTTTTTACTATTAGAGACCTGTTCCTTCTGCTATTACAGAACACAGTGCTCATCGACTGCAGGCATAATTCTCCGATTACACAGTTGCATGTCAGGGGAACTTCTCATTTAATTCAGTGGCCGTGGGTATTTTTAGGGCATTGTAATTGATTGTTTTAATAATTGCTAAATGATTTTTGATTGAGACAAGATCTAATGCAATTACCGGTCTTTTAGAGTTACAGAACAGAAGTAAATGAGAAAAGATATTTGAGCATGTATACATGTAGACTGATTTGGGTGGCTGAGTAAAGATGCTGCTTTTGAAATAAAATTGGTGCTGTGTAGACACTTGTAACCAAAATTATTTTTATAACAGGTCAAAAACAAGGAGAGGAGAGACCATGGACTTTTGAGTCTACAAGTTATGCATAATTGATTGTAGCTTATCTGTATTTTAATGTTAACTTCATCCAGATTCAGTGAGAGCATATTATTGACATTCATGAGGCAAAATTCTGTCATAGCCAGTATTACAGATATGTTGCTACAGGCACAGTGTATAGAACATATCTTTTCTAAAATAGAAATTTTTTGTCAGTTCTGAAAAAGGAAAGGAGTAATAAAAGAAAGCCAGGTAAAAACTGAGGCATCATTTTCATGTGGGCATGTAGCTGCTGACACCACAGTGGAAATCAGTTTTTGAATTTGAATTTTTGAAATATCCCAGATTGCTTTAAAGAAAAAAAAAAGTTCAGAGTCATGTATCTTTTTTTATTATTGAAAGTTTCTATTGTTTCTGCAACCTATCACCACCATAGCCATAAATACATAAGAAAGCAGCAGATATTATATAACTCTTGTTCCTTTAAGACCTTTTGGTGAAAACAAGCCCAAAACATGAGCTATGTGTAACAGAGCCGAATGTTATGATGCTATGTTTTAAAAGTTTGTTTACTTAAAAAGAAAAGTTCAGTTCTAACCAGATGTTTCAGCTATGATGCTAAATCAGCAGTGTTATGAACAGAAAGGCTTGTTGCACAAGGAACTATCACCATTTGAGGCGCGCAGGCGATAGTTTCACGAGCGCGTGTGTGAAGGTGGCTTGCTCCGTGGGAGGTGCTAGGCTCCAGGGCAAATAAAACAAGAGTACAGAGTAATAGATTGTTCTAAGCAATGTCATTTCTGTTTATGAATTTGATTTTTCCCCTCATTTCGTGTTAGATTGACATGCAAACTGCTTTCAAGAACACCCAGAAGCTCTCTGTGTTACCAGGTGTGTTGTGAACACTATTTTTCATAGGTGCTTCCTTCAAATATATGTCCATTGTAGTGATGGAGAGGGACTGGACTCTCTCAGGCTCTTTACTTGCCAGTTGTCTCCTGCAGTTCATGGAAATATATATTTTATTTTAGAATATAATTTAAACATGAAGGTCTATTCTTTGCACTTTTATTAATATATATATAGATATATAGATAATCTTTAAAAAAAATTAAAAATCTAAAAGTCTACTTTCTCTTTGTGTTCTGTTTTTTTCCTGGAGTCGTGGTGCATGTTTATTTTTATACAGCAGAAATTCAACATCAGTGCTGTGGTTGAGTCCTCTGGGGAACTGGCCTAAGCTGGTAAAAGAGTTTGACCAGCTTAACAAATTTAGTTGGCATCTTGCCAAAGTTAGAAATTAAAACCGCAAAACAAGGGTTCATAGGAAATACGTTATTGCCTTTTTGTTAGCAAAGTTTTATACTTCTAACATGCTCTTTTAAGGATGAAAACCCACCTTTGAGCTATTCGGCATCCCCGTTTTTGAGTAAGAATCTCATTTTGATGAATTAGAAATTTGCGACACTTTTTCACGTGACGTTTCTTTCCTTTGAAAAATAATTTTCTCTAAAAATTAGGGTTTGGGGCACTTGAACCGTATCTGCTTATCAGTAATTTCTTGGTAATCTGTTATGAATTAACCTTGTACCAAGACCTAATGTCCAAGAACTATATATACTTTATTACTGTATTTAGAAGACAGACTCTATCAAATTCTTTCTCAGTGCTTCAGAAATGTGTAAGTATCGCGATCTGTTTAAATGTAAGATTATTTCTACCTCTTATTCAAATTTCAAAAAATTATAGTTTTAACCTCTGTGCTAAGTTCTATTTAGTATTTATTATGAGGGTCTCTTGAGTTCTTGCAAGGTAGACATATGTCAAGACACCCAATACCCATTGGACTGAAAAATGCTATAATTTCCACCAGATTGCATGTAAAACAAGGAGGTTAACCCTTGAAGTCACATTTGTCTTTCCAGCTCTTCTCTGGAAAAGAAGTTATCTGTGTTCTCCAACTTAGACTTAGGATTTCAGGATTCAAATTTAGCCAGGTAACTTTTAAAACGCATAGGTCATGATAGATATTGACATGAGTCATTTCATCTACTTTTAAGTTTTTAATGTAACTAAAATTTAGGAATTGAGTTAATACATGAAAGGGATAGCATACCATATTATATCTCCTTAAAATATAATGAATTTCTGGATCCTTTTCCTTCAAAAATTTGAGAATAACACTAAAAATGGGTAGGTTTTTTTTTTTTTTGTAACAAACTGATCTGTTAAGATGTTCAGATATATATACTTGCCTAGACATATGAGTAGAAAACATGTGAACATCTTATGCCTTTCTTCAGTGTGGTTTAGGCACCTGAGCAATTTGCTTGCGTTCTGTTTTAAGGCACACATATCAAGAGGGGAGTAACAAACTCATAATCCAAGAGGGAGATGAGACAAAAGCAGATAGGGTTGCTGGTCGTGTGAATCAGTGCCAGGGATCCAGGCTTATAATTTTCATGCTCGTGTTTCTTCTAAACATTAACAATGAGCGTTTATTATCAGCCAGGGCCCGATCTAGATGCTCTACCTATATTAAGCCCTTTTGATGTTCACAACATCCCTATGATTCAGCACTGTTAATTATCCCCATCTTCTTACTTGTGAGGCACAGATAGGTTGAGTAACTTGCCAAAAGTCACACCGTTGATAAAAGACAGCAGAGCTAGGATTCAAACCCAAGCAGTCTGGCTGCAGTTGAGAGCTGTACTATACTACCTGCTGCTAAGGTTCTCCCATAGCCCTCCACAGTCACACCATTAATGTTAGTCCTTATGTTTCACTAAAACACTAAAGTGAGATGTTCCTCCATATTCAGTTACTAAATTGATTTTCTCTATAACAAAATCACTGATGCGGCTGATAGCTCTAAATCCAAATTGAAACTTGTCCTCATGCCATTTTCAGAATTGTAACACTGTGATTGGTGTATATCCATTGTCCTCCCTGCTCTCCTGGGAGGAGCCAGATTGGACACTTGTCATGGGTGCTGTTGACAAGAAGAAGTGAACCTGCAATATGATGCTGAACACCGGTCACTTGGTCTTCAACCTGACGACATTCTAGAGCCTTAACGCTTTGTTTTCCGTGAACAACTAAAGGTGAGACAGGTCACTCAGTTTTGACTCAGACTTTTATTAAGGAGGCATCCGTGTTCAAGTGAACTTGGTGTTTATAGGGGGAGAAAAAGTAGATAATCTAATGGAGCCCATATCACAGGTTTTGTTACGGGAAAGGTTGAGGCTGTCACTGTTATTGTTCCTCTTTAAAATTCAAGACAGAGCCTTGTGAGGAATATAAATATTGCTTACAAAATAGAGGAGGCAGTTTATCTATTATGGTCTGTGAGATCTAGGTCTGCCAAAAAATTACGATGCAATTTCAGTTTACTGAGTCTTTCACAGACTCTTCACCCTTGAATGCTTCTTAGTCATTATAGGTAATACAATTAAGCTGTTAAATAAATAAGAATGGGAATAAGAGGAGGCAGACATTAAAAAATACACACACAAAAAAAAATACAGTGTTTTCTGAACTACCTGATACATTTGAGGGCAGATGTAAGCCTTATTCCACTATTAGAGAATACAACTAGGACATTATGAATTGCTTTGGTTGTGTTAAAATTTTGTTTGGTTTATAGTTCAGTTTGTTTACAAGAAGACATCTTTTAAGAACCGTTTGTATTTCATTTTAAATACAAAACATTCACATGATTCAAAAATCAAACAATATAAACAAAGTATACACTGGAAAATTCTACTCTAACCCCTGTACTCCATCTTTTATTAGTTTTTTGTGTGTCTTTGCCGAGTCAACACAAATAATAGCAAATGAGAATATACTTATTGATCCCTTTTTATACAGCAAAGTTAGCATATTATATACCATCATGCACCTTGCTTTTTTTCCACTTAAAATGTATCTTGGAAATCTCTCTATAGCAACATATACGAAATCACCTTACCCTTTGTTTATAATATAAGATATAGTATTCCATTTATAGATGTGGTATATAGTTTATTTGACCAACACCTCATTGATAGACATGTGAGTCTTTCGTTGTTCTCTCTCCCAATCTCCCTCCCTCTTTTTTTCTCTCTTTTTTACTTTTTTCAATTTGCTGCAGTAAAAAGCATATGTTCTTTTACATGTTTGAAATAAATCTGTAGAATACATTCCCAGAAGTGGGACTGCTAGATCAAAAGGTCAGAGTGTTTGTAATTTTGATAGATATTGCCAAATTGTTCTCCACTGGAATTACATAAAAGAACATTTTTTTTTCTGATTTTAATACTTGTCACATCCCTGCAAGGTCAAAGACTTTACTGATCTTGGGCTTGATACGTGCAAGATGTTAGTGCAACCAAGATGGCATTCTTCCCAATTAGGCATGCAAATCTAGGCACTTGAATTCGACACATAATAAATTTGCATGAGCCATGCATATCGTCTGTCTTATGAGCTCTCTTCCCTTGGAATCTGCAATTTTTAATCATTGGTGAGTGAGATTTCACCTCTGCAGGAAAAGGTATATGTATTATTTATCCTTAACAATGTATGAGCATTTGTTTCAGCTGAGTGCCCTTGAAAAGTGATAGACAAATAGTGCTAAAACCCTCTGTTTATTGTCTGCAGTAAGCTTTAATCAGAGCTGCTTCTTGCCGACCAGTGAAATTCTTCTAGAACTACTTGGTGAATAGGGAATATAGAGTGTCTCTCCACTCCCCCTGCCCCTTTTCAACCTTATTGCTAATGTGCTAACAAGGATGTTAGAATAAGACCAGTTGTGAGGTTTTTTTGGTTATGTTGGTCTACTTAGAATTAGCTATTTCAAACTCCTTGCCTAGAGATAGGTGCTAGAGTTACTTTCAGAAAATATCTGTGAGTTCTTGTTTCAATTTCAGAGCTGAGCATCGTTTATTATTGAGATCTTAGATCTAGAAAGTCTTGCTAGTTAATAAACATTAATGTTACTCAATGTGATTTTCAAAGAGCCAATGCCATTTTTCTCATAATTAAGAGTCCAGTGTCTAGACGGAGTAAGATCAGCACAAAAAGAAAATTACTTAGAGGCAAATAATATTAATTCTTTAAAAAGACATGTCCAGAACATTTGTGCTACGATTTAAACTCCTAATGCTTGCAGCTTGCCATTAAACGATTATTACCATGATACTAGTAAATATGAAAATTTTAGAAATATGACATCAGGTTTTTAAACATTTTTCTCTTAAGAATGAAAAACAGACTTCAGGAGAACCCATGAAAGTTAACCCAGGTGTCTAAGAATGAAGATTCCAAGGCAATAAGAGAAGCAAACTTCCAGATGTGGTGCTCTTGAGACCCTTTCATCATGAACATCTTTACTGTTCAGGAGAAGTCTTCACGAGCATAATTGCATTTTCTATATCACCTCATCCATTTCAAGGATTCTGCTGTGGCTAACTACCATTTTCAGGGAGAACGTAAGCATAACCTTCGATGTAATCACCTTATCTAGCTAGATCTAGGAGGTTGAACATTATTCAATCAGTGGATAAGTGGTAGAAACAACCGTACTACAAAAATATCTGGAATCTCCATGGCAGATTATACAATGAAGCAAAATGATCAGTTGTAGAGGGCTTGTATATTTATCCAGGACACCAATGTTGCAGATTCAGATGGCTAGGAGGAAGATGCTAAGGTGGAGTTAGGAGTGCAAAAGGTTTATTGGGTAATAACACCTGTGAAAGAAAAGGGGAAGAAGAAAGATGGGGCAGGAGGGGGCATCACACCACGCAGCAGCCCTGACAAAGTCTGCAAGCCCAATAAGATGCTCTAGAGCAAAGATTTCCTATTAGAGGCATCCCACTTAGGTCCTTTTACCAAAGCTTTTCTCAAGTCATTGATGGAGGAACACAGGAACATGACCTCAGCTTGAACACTGATGCAGATGCCAAAGGAGCCAACAGTTGGGAGCTGTCATCTAACCATACTCCCTGTGGCTGGAAAGCATTCTTTTCTTGAAGGTGGATCTGAGTGGTGCACGACTGTATGTACCACACAGTCCACCCTGTGCCATGTGTAGATGCAATTCTCCATCCGTGATCAGAGCCAGCTCCTCCAGGGCTCTTCCAGAGGGGAACCTCAGAAAAGGGAGGTTAGGGGAACGGACTACAGCCCGTGACACTGCAGATGGCTTCAGAGCCACAACTGGTACCCACCATCTCCCTCTTCCATTATCCATTCTATCACCTCAGCTGGTCTCAGTGGTTTACCTAGTGGTTTTTCCCAAACCCTGATTCCTGCGGAATCTGAATCCCTGGTAACTATATGCTGCTCAGACTTGGGTTGCTTTGCTTGTCCACCCCAGTCACAACTGGGCCAGGGAGTAGCAAGAGCCACCATCACGGGTCACCTGAGTTCCACATGTCTCATCCCTTGAGCCTGTCACGCAACAGCAGCTGCACCTCCTCCCGCTTCTCAGGGTCGGGGATTCCTAATAGGGTGGTGGCTCGTCTTTCCTGCTAGTCTCTGCAACAAGGAACCCAGAGTACCCAGGCAGCATCACAGCCATAGCTTGTAGGTCCGTGGGACTCTTTCCGTGTCCCCTGGTGAGAGCACGCCTTCTTGGGAACCAGGATGTCAAACTCTGCACAACCTAGAGATGAGGGGTTGGGAAGCCAAAGTCCCTCAATAATCATTGGGAGTACTTGCAGGTGGGGCTACTCCTGCTTCCACACTTTGGTGCCTGGACCCATGCATTCCTCCTACTGGGGACACTGCTCCAACCAGGGGCTCCTACTGTAATCTTGGGCCCACGCTCACATCCCCTTTTTTGTAAAGTGGCCTCCCTGGTTGGATGCTATTTTGCATGGAATTCTATGCCTGTGGATCAGGCATTCTGCAAGCCTCTCACTAGTGGTGCTGACTAAGGCCCTGTGGGCAGGAAAAGCATACACATATGCAGAGTCCAGGTCTATTCCTGGGAAAAGGAACCATTGGCCCTTCCAGGATGAAAGTGGTCCAGTGTAGTCATTTTGCCACCAAGTGGCCAGTTGGTCTCCCCGAGGAACAGTGACAGACTGAGGGCTTAGCTTTTGTCTCTGTTATTGGCAGGGTGAACGTTCAGAGGTCAGGATAGCTAACTCAGCCTTGCTAAATAGGAGTTCATGCTATTGGGCTCCTGCATAACCTCCATCCTTGCTGCTGTGGCCACTTCATATACGTGCCCATCATACCAACACTGACAAAGGCTGCTTCAGGTCAGCTGCCCACGTCATTTTGTCTACTTAGTTGTTTAGTCCCTCTTCTGTAGTGGATGCTGTCTTTCGGGTGTTAACATAGGACACAAAGATCTTCACACTTCATGTCCATTCCCATCTGTCTATCCACATGTCTCTACTCCAGGCCTCCTTGCCACTTTTTTATTTCCAGGCCCTTGTCCAACTGGATATGTGATTCACCACTGCCTATGAATTTGTACATGTTCTAACATCAGACCACTTTGACACAGAGTACTTGGGGGCAAGATATAATGCCCCCAAGTCCACCCACTGGGAAAATATTCCTCTATCATTGTCTTTCAAGGCCACCCTTGCATGAGGCTGTAGTGGAGCCACCATATGCTCTGGGCTTGCAGACACACACCAAGCTTAGGCTTTTTCATCCTCCTTCAGCTTGTCATATGCACCGCCCACCTCGCACTTCACATAGGGCCATATGCGTTATCTGGGTTGCGGGGCGGGATAACCAGTATAACTCTGAAAGGTGACATGGATTCTGGGCTACCTAGTTCAGCAGCTTGCTCATTGCCAGTTCAAGATATGCAGCTCTGCCATTTCCATCTTAGGGTAGGTTGCTGCTGGGACCCCCTGACTTTATGTCTTGGGGGGTCCAACAGGGCCCAGCTCATGAGGGGATTTCTTGGCACGTGGTCACTTGTATCTTGGTCAAATGTTCCATCATAGGGTACATTCTCATGCCAGGAGCTGATTTTCAGGAGGTGTGTTATTTTTTGCTGTGGATGTCACGACTTTGCTCCAGAACTCCAGGGACCTGAGTTATGGTTTTCCCACTGGGGTTTGCAATAAACATCACATTTCATCTTTTTCTGCCCCTAACATCTCCGACAACAAAGCACCTACTGAACATATGACCCAAGTGGCAGGGTTGCTTGCATTACAGTCTGGAGCTGCTACAAAGCTCTTTCATGCTCTCAACCCAGGTCAAAGCTGGCTGAATTCTACGTCACCTGGTATGTGGGCTGGAGCAGTTTTTGTAGGTACGGA
The DNA here is from genome assembly GCF_949774975.1 of Lagenorhynchus albirostris. NCBI lineage: Eukaryota > Metazoa > Chordata > Mammalia > Artiodactyla > Delphinidae > Lagenorhynchus > Lagenorhynchus albirostris. Next base: position 96,870,039 of record NC_083103.1, read on the forward strand.
ATATGTGGCCTTTAGAACCCAAAGAAATCTACAAAGAGGGGAGAATTTCTTTGTAGAGAGGTTGCAAGATACAGCCATTTGCTTTTTGCTTTGGTGGGGAGATCCCAGCATGTCTCTGACCACTGGATTCCTAAAAGTGTTACTGAAGTACTAGCCTTGAATCTCTGAAGAATGTAACTCCCACCTTCGGAGCACTTCTTCCTCATCGTGCCAATCAACGTTGTCAACGTTGTGAATCAAGGTGATGTTCTATAGGAGACATTCCATCCAATCTCAGCAAAACTATAAATGTATATTGCTGTCTGTTCCATTTGAAGATGAACTATTTTTCTGATCCTCACGCCTGAATCAGATAGGGAAAAAAATGCATTTGCCCGATTAACAGCCACATGCCATGTATCTGAAGCCATGTATCTGAAGCCATCTGTACTAACGCAGTATCTCCAGCAAAGATATGTTAGTACAGCAGATGCAAACTGGAGCTTGCAGTAGCCCACAGTTATTCTTCAGGATCCATCTTGCCCAATTAAATGGAGATATGATAAATCCCACCACCCCTGCTCTCTAAGAGTGACACTAATCTTCACCATCTTCCCCCAACCCCAGGATGCAAGACTCTTTTGTATTTACTACCTTGGCTGGAGTAGAAGGATCAGTTTCCTTCCTTGCTATGACAGCTTCTACCACACAGACCAAGGACCAAATGTGTCAAGTATATTAAACCCAATTATATGTAGGGACTCGGGAACTGACATCCAGGTAGGTCGGCAGCCCCTGTGGGCCTGCTGGGACTTGGCCAGGTCTGCTTTTGTTTCCTTGGCCTCTCTGTTTTCACTCTAACAGGGTCTTTGGGTATCAGTGTTAACTCAAACCCCTTGTCCAACAGTCCACAAGATATCTAGGCATTCCCCTCCCCCAGTCTACAGTCAATCAAGTAAATGACCATAGGTCCTTTGGGGGAAGGACTGAGAGAATCACTACTGTACACACTTGTCATGATGTTGCAGGATTCTTCCCTTTGGTGACCTGGTTACCTTTTTAGTCTATGGATTCCAGATTTGAAAAACTGACTCAGATCCACAAACTGAGCAAAGGATCAAGACCTTTCATTGGGGCAATGGTCTTTGGCCTCTTGCTCAACCATTCTTGCTCTTTTTTATTATATATAGTAAGCAATACCCTTGTTGGCTGCCCATCTACTTTGCCCCTTGGATGCCATGCTCTATTAATCATCTCCATAACTCTCTATGGATCAGGGCCCCTTGGCTACAACTCTGACCTGCTTGGTTATTATGAAGATTCGACCCCCTTGGCTTCAGGCAGTAGAGTGCTGCTACCTGGTCTCTGTTGTTTCAGGTGCCCATCATCCCCACTGCGATTGGACAGTCAAGGTCTTTGACCACCACTCCTGCCGTCAGCCCTGACCTGCTGAGGGGAGCCCCACCGAGCTTGTTTGTGATGCTTGTGCGTCTCTCACCAGCATATTCCTGCTGCCTTTGGTGGGTGATGTGTCTGTCCTCTGGGCCTTTCCGTGGGACATGATCATCTGTTGGGTCTTCTGGAGTCGCGTGATATACATGCGTGTCCGTGTCTCTCAGAATTTTAATCCCTTCTTCTGCCATCTGCCACAGTAATCTGGACATTTCAACCCCAATGTATATACATTATATATATTTATATATACACACACACACACACACACACACACACACACACATGCATATATAAAATCCCAATGCATAAAATTATATACACAAGTCCAGGTTTTTCCCAATTAGACCTTGATTTGGGCATAGTAGAGCTGCTTCAGTTGAGCCCTTGATACAGCCTTTGTCACCTCAACTAGGTTCTCCAGAGCAAAAATTGCCCATTAGGGGAGTCCTGCATCGGGTGGAAAGTGCTGAGGCAATTGTCCCAGCACCTCGCCCAGTCACGGATGGGGTTGCCCTTGGCTCCGACAGTGAGGCTGAGCCTGAAGGAGCTCACAGCTGGGGGCTCGTGGCCGTCCACACTTCTCACTGCATCATTTCAAACTAGCTCAGATCTGACTGTTTCTTTCACAGAAGGTGTAAGAAACTTAAGAAAACAAAACAAAAACAATCAGCATATAAGGCTTATTCTACTCATTTTTAGGAATATTTTTTTGTTTTGTGTTTCGTTTGAACTGCCTTTCCTCCTGCCTAAAAAGCAGCTTCCATCTATGCCATCTTTGTAAAACGCAAATTGTCTTGGGTTACTAGCTCCAAGCCACGCCCACACCACGTTTGGTCTAAATCTTGTCAAATCTTGGCTCACTTCACCCCTTCAAACAGAATAAACCCTCCTGCCGACATGGCATAAAAAGAGATTTTTGTCATTTTTCCCTCTGTGACCACTGAGTGTACACCCGGAATACATGCTCACTAACTGACTCCCCAGCCCAACCAGCGATAAGCCAGCTCCGTCTGTCCTCAAGCACCTGGCACTCGCTTGCACCCAGCTTCTCAGTCATTCTGATCCATTTATGCCACCATCTTGTGTATCTGGTTAGCCCAGGTGGCATTTATCCCAGGAGCAGTCCTGCCCCAAGAAGGATGAAACATTTAATATGGGTCAAAAGGCTGAGATACAAATACCCACGAGCACATGAAGGAAGACCAAAGCAATTACTATGACACGAGCAGTTTTTAAAATAGAACCAATTCTTTTGCTTCACTACATTTAGGTTGACTACTGGACTGAAACCTTAATAAAGGCTGGGCAAGGAGAATGCTCTTTGAGGTGAGTCTTGGATTTGAGTTTAATTTTATTTTGGACAGGCACCCAAAAAATCAGATTTTCTGTTACATAAATATGTGCCTTGGGGAGGAAAATAGTCATTTGACATCTGAAAGTAAATGTGGAGAATTCGTAAAACCTACTGAATCACCACGGGATTATGGGAAAAAATATTGAATAATTTAGACTGAAAGACTAGTTTCCCAAACCTCTTGTCCATTTTAGGACAATTTATTCAAAACTGGAATTATGTCATTTGATACAGTTGGCATTTAAATGTCTGGTCAGAGAGAACTTTGAAGCAATTTTTAAATTCCCATTGATTTACAGAGAGTTTTCTCCTGCTACCTTCAAATGATTTCCTTTTTTTAACAAGTCTCACTTTAAATATTTTGGATAGTAAACTTAGTTTCTGCCTTAGCCAATGTTTCTCATTCTGCATCGAACCGGACACCTTTTTACCTCGTTCACGATGCCTTTTAAATACCTACTGCAACTTTTCATCGGGGGGGGTCTATCTGTCCCCACTCCCTCCAAGGACCCTCGCTGGGTATCTGTGGAGGTTTCCAGAGCCCTTGGTTTTTCCCTTGTGAAAGATCCTGCCTCGCGTTGGTTACCTGTCCCCTGGCCTAACCCGCTGCCCTGCGGTGTATCAGAGGGAAAAGGGCAGGAATAAAACCTAGAAAAGTTTGAGACAGTTTCTTTCAATACTTCACGCACACCTGTGAAAAAACAGGGTAGAGCCTATTTGTGGCAGCCGTTCAAAAGCAGAGAAACAAAAAAAGACTTTGGTAGAAAACCAACTTTAAATATTGCAGGCAGCAGCTTTGTTTGGTGTTTGAATCCCATGCTGGTGGATGCTAATTCCGTAACATTATACACTTGCCTTTTTTTGGGTACAAAGGTAGAAGGGGGGTTTTCTTCTGTGTTTTTCAGTGCAAAGTGATTCCGATCAGAAAGGACCAAGGTTTCAGCTCCAAGTAACTGACATTTCCATCTGAATCTACTCTCTTTTTTTTTTTTTTAAGGGGGGAGAAAAAGGTCTAGTTTTTCAGGAAAAGAACCTCTCTACGCAATCCTGAAACTGATCTTTAGATTTACTTTTCCTTAATCAATAGAAGAAAAACTTGATTGCAACTCAACACTTACGTGACTCTAGCGCAGGACTAACTGAATTTTTGGTTTTGAGAGTAGGGGATTCAGACATCATTTCAGGAATCAGAAATAATTGGCAGCAAGTGGGGGAGAACTGACATGAATTCTTGTTTTACCTAATTTTTCCTGGTTTACCAAGATTTGGCTTAATATTTCCGACTCCATTCCTCCAGTCTCTGCAGAACAGGTTAGTGACATTTTTCATAAATACAAATATTTAAATGAATCCTCCTTCCTGCTCTCTGAACTGTTTCCCTAAGGACTCCAGTCTTAAACCTGCCTGACATCTCCTTCTGCTAAAAGCTGTGTCTGATCTCTGCTAAAGGCTTCCTCCCATTTTCAGCAAAACTGACTAATATTTATTATGTGCTTAAGATTTCAATGTGTGTGCCTGACAACTGAAGATTTACAGTAAAACTCACAGAGGAGATTCACTGATTTTCCATGGAAATCTGGCTGAAGAATTGTGATAGCTTCCAATAATTAGAGAAGGGTTTTTAGTTTTAAGAATGCTATCGGAAGCAAACTTCAGTGTCTACCCATGCACTTGGTGCTGACACAGGAGTACGTACGATTTGGAGCTTGCCTCTCAGCTCTACAGAGCGGCACAGATCGTCCAAGGGGTAAAGCCACCGGTCCAACGGATTGTAACTAAAATGAAAGCAAGTTCACTTTTGTGATGTTCTTTCTCTAATTAATTTGCTGCGACTAATTACTTGCTTGTATACCGGATTCTATTTTTATTGTAATTCCAAGGAGCCACCCCTGGCATGGTTCTTTTTTTATTACATGTCTATTATTCATTTCACATATGGAAAGTCAGTGGACAGTCTTCTACAGCCTGTGACTCTGGTCTGTACTTCAGAGTGATGGACTGGCTCTATAGTTTACAGAAGGTGATGGCAGACTCTAAATTCTCCTACCTGTAGGACCACATTGTGTTTTAACTGACTTTTATGGGATCCTGATTGAAAGCTGTTGTGAAAATTAGGAGAGCCTGGTCTCACAGAGGATGGATGTCTGTTCTAGAGACACAACAGGCATCTGTAGAGTGGGGTCCTGTTTTTCAGGGCTTTAGTAGCTGGAGAGTAGATGCCTTTCCTTGACTCATTGCCGTGCTCATTGATTCTTTATAATTTCCTGACAATTTGAATGATCTCATTACACTTCCAAACTGCTTCTCACGGGGGAATCTAATTTGTTCATGAGGTGTTGAACATAGGAGGGCCCGCCAGCATCCAGGGCATTTCATCCTGACTCAGAACTGTTGATGTTGTTATGTGAATGTTCTATGATGGTTGTGATGTGTCTTGGGACTTGCCACCAAACACACCTGGTGTTCTATTTACTCTGGCAAGCTGGGGATTTTTTTTTTCTTTTTCTTTTTAAAATTCCAGGATGAATTATTCATCATTACTTAGAATTTGGGTCTCTTTCATCTTCGCACTTGTACGGCACCAAGGTGAGTACTACAAAATTCCATAAAGCTCGTGATTAGCATGCTCTTGAATTTATAAAGAGACGCTTTTGTTGGAACTGTAATTATCAGGGCAGGTGTACATGTGTCTACAGTTACAACAAGAAAAATGTAAATTAAATTCTGCCGTCAAGGGCAAAATACATTAACTCTGAATGATGTTCATTTACATTCCTACTTTTTCTTATTTCACTTGGAACACAATTTGTATATACCAAGTTGCCCCATGTCAATGGAATAAGTCTTTAAGATATGCAAATTATTTTCGTTAAAAGTACACAGAGTAGGTGTGTGTGCATCCCATGCCTGACGATTGATTCCAATGAAGGCATTTAACTGGTGGCACAGACTTTAAAAAATACACTTGGTTAAGCCAAAATGAGGGAGTTCCAATGGCATTAATGTCAGTGACTTGAGTATCAGTGGCCACTTACAATGGCCAAAAATCTAAAACTACAAGTGAAATAAGAAAATTTTTCCCCTCCGTGATTCCTCCTTTTTCTCTATGTAGCATTGCCCCGGGTAGGTAGGAGATCACATGCATTTCTTTCTACAGTTTTTAAATTTTAGGCAAGAAAGGTGGGAAAGTCTCTATCGATTTGAAACGTTTATGGCTAAAACTCTAGAGCATCTTCTTTGTTTTGTTTGCTTAGTTCAGCGGACACATGATTACAAGTCTGAGTGAACAGATCTATAAGGCATGTGGAGCCCTAACATTTTTCTAGGATTGGATAAACTTAAGCAGTTGTAGCAGGCAGGCTATAGTGTGAAACCCCACAATAATGACTCCAACTGCCTCTAACCTCGTACTCCTGCTCTAAGAAGGTGTGTCTTATTTGGAGGAAAAAAAAAAAAACAACGTTCTGGGAACATAAAGTTTATTGTAAAATTCCTGGCCTACAATCAGCATGGGTGAGGAGATTCTATCTTCTATTCACTCTGATTCTATTGATAGGCTATGCTGTTAACAAGCTATATTTTTATAATAGTAATGACTTCTAAGGTAGGAATTACTGTAGTTTAAACCTACTCCCTTTTATTAGTCATATTTTTTTAATTCAACAACTATTTGATAAGTACTTACAATATTAGATATCCTGATTATTTGTATTCTTCTTAAAATTGAAAAATGTTGATTGTCCATCCTTTCCAGTTCAAAATCATGAGCTAGTTAGGATCATTTCTGAAGGGATGAATCTTGCAAATTTGTGTCACCTTTGGAGCAGAGAGAGAAGTTAGGGACAATCTCTCTGACCATAGTTTTCTGTCTCCTCAGGAGGGGCATGGATTTCTCCTGTCCTAGGCAGATTGGCCAACACTGCCCCGAATACCAATTAATCTTTCTATTCAAATGATTACAATTCAGCGTGAATTTGAGACCTTGTTCACACTTGGACATCACTTCTAAAAAGTTCCCCATGAAGGATAAATCCATGACACGATTTGATTTATTATTATTAATTTGAGAATGTTCATTACCCTTCAGATTTAATAAGTACCTGTGTATAATTCTATGATAGGGATTATAAAGAGATTTTTTTTTAAATTGCTTCCTTCTGGGAATTTGGAATTTGTTACTTCTATGTAATTATGACTGTTAGAGAAACCTTTTTTGTCTACTGATGGTGACATTAAATAAAGCACGTGGGCTGAGTGCCCCTGTGATAAAACTAACTACAGCACCTCCCAAAGATTTCTTTGGTTGGCTTCACAGAGACTTCTGAAGGTTGGGGAACGATGCTTATACACCAATGACCAGGCTCATCTTCCCCATTTCCCTCTTGATGTTAGTTAGCCCTTGGAAACAGAGTAGCTCTTCCCCCAGGCAGACCTCCCCTCATTCCCTGCTCCACGAGGAGAGAAGCTGGCACTCGGCCAGGCACTACTGAGCTGCTCTCTGGTCACTCGGCCACTCCCTTACATGAGCCGCTCTCTGCTCACTTAAAGGCTCCCAAAAGAGCAGGGCAGCCCTTGGTGGTTTCTCGCCAGCCTATCGGCTCCATCAGCACAGAGCAGGAATTTTCCCAAGGAGGGGCCCCCGACCTGGGGATGGGGCATCAACATCTGCAAGCAGGTGCCTCACGAACTGTCAGCAGAAGCCCCAAATGCATTTGCCACATGTGAGTTAAGAAAACGGAAGAACAGATGATGTTCTATTGCTCTGTTTTCATCCAAGAAAAGAAAGGACAGAGGCAAAGAAACATTACACCCCAGATATAGATTATTTCATAAATGCCATTGGACCTGATCATCAGTAATGTAGACCCTGGGGAAATTGTCTAATTTCTCTCTCTGAGCTGGGCCACCCCTTGCAAGAGTTTGGATGAGAAACTTCTGAGAAACAAGCCAGCTTGCCAAGAGAGGTGGTGACATGGTTACAGGAGGGGAGCCGTGTGTGTCTGTGTGATGACTCTCACCTTTGACCAGGATGATGAGTAAGCGCCCCAAGCCTCCTCCCAAAGACTGCTCAAAGGCCCAACCTCCTTTGCCCCAGAGGATCCCATGTCTGTCTTTGTAAACAGGAGCTGGGCAGAGAGACTTCTTATGGGGCGGGTGCTCAATCAAGGTCATTCACAGGCCAGTTACTACAAACCCTCTCTTCCCACTCTTGTCCCAGATCCAACTATTGTTTATTTCCTCAGTGATCTGGTATCTTCTCCTATTGTGCATCTGGACGAAGGGGACTCCTTTCAGGAAAAGGCTTGATAGTAGAATTCTTGAGCTAGAAGGGAGTCTCCTAGCCACTGGCCACGTTCTCTGTACGTTGCCTTCTGATCAAGGATTCAGCGGGCTAAGCCACACCAGACGTAGAGGCACCTCTCAGTGCTCTGAGAGCCCCAGGCAGGGCTGATTTCACAACCTTCCAGCCAGTGTTAACCACTGCTGTCTCCTAAATGTATGGAAACATAGAAATGAAGCGGGAAGTGATTTCTCTTAAGGAGAAATGCCATCACTTCCACGCTCCCCTTTCCAGAGGCAGAAGATAACGCACCGTGTCCAGCCAAGGTTGAGGATAAATGAAAAGGCTGTCTGACTTACACGTCGTTTGTAAGACTTACTGAAAGAAGCTGGCTTTAGTGGGTGGGAGGAAAGCAGCTTGCCGAACCGAAGGGGGATCGGCCATCCACCTAACCGCCCTGTCTCTTGACAGTTCAGCCCAGGGAGCTCATGTATCCATTTTGGCAGAATGACACCAAAACCCCTAAAGTAGACGACGGAAGCTCATCTGAGATTAAGCTGGCCATCCCCATCTACTTCTTTGGCGTTCCTTACCGCACCATCTATGTAAGTGACAAGCAGCCCAGCTGTTGCTCTAGGGCTCTCCCACCTTGCTGGTCATTAAGGAAAAGTATTTTAAATACCTTCTTCCAGGGCTCTGGGAATGGAGGATTTGTTGGCAGCCCAGATGACGAGTTCTGAGATTTCATGAGCTGATAGGTTTTATGATTAAGAAAGTCAAAGGTATATTTCATGGCTAACGTTCACAGCGGAGGAGTATACAGAGCAATGGATTGCTTTTGTGGGTGATGAAACACCCAAGCGAAGCAGAGGCCCCAATGCCAGGAACATTATTTCTGCCACTAGACAAGATAAAAAGATACAATGAACCATAATAGGAGCAACAGCAATTTTCTTTCCCTTCTGGGGGTGTGAAGACTTTAGGCATCTGCTCTTCTGAGGCTTCCTACCAATATGGAGCAGAGTCAAAGCAGAGTAGAGGGGTACTCAACTATTATATGAAGGTTGTTTGCAGAATTGGCCAACCTCACTGGGCCTGAGATACGCCATAGGGTCTCATTGTCAAAGCTGCATGAAGAAATGGTATCATTTGCTGTCAGAGCTCTCCTGGGCACCTGTGTTCTCAGGTTATTTTTAATTTTTTGATCATTGGAATTGCTGCTAGTGAGACTATAGCACATTGACAAGAAGATTCAGAGCAACTGAATCTGTCTTGATTTTCGGCCTTAAAAGAATTGAGTGAAGCAAATGTAGATTATATTACATCCTATTCTATTCTGCGCTCTGCCCTGGAAGAAGAAATAAAACTCCAGGCACCTCCATCTCTGGCCTCCTCTGCATCTGGGACCTCTATCTTCCCCAACTTTTGATTGATAGCTCAAGGCTGACTCCCACTAGAAAAGAGTTCCCTCTTCCATTATGTAACCTGTGGTCCTTGAACTTGCAGCATCACCTAGGCACTTGCTAGAAATGTCACTTCTCAGGACCCACCCCAGACCTACTGAATCTGGGAGGGGGCCCAGCTGTCTGTTTGAACAAGCCCTCCAGGGAATTCTGATGCCCACAAAAGTTTGAGAACCACTGCTCTTAACTATAGAATATAATCAAAACAAATCTGGGTCATCACTAACTTCCTCTGCTAGTCTGTGTGTTTTAATTACACCCCTGTTCCCTAGAAGACACATTGCTCTGGCATCCTGAAATGCCTTTTATGCTCTACTCACTGTAGAGCCTCCTTAGTCTATAACAGCTGATTGTAAGTTTCTGAATGTGTTGACCTGATTTTGGAGGTGAGAGGGCTGCACAGGACTTCCATTCTGGAAGCCTTGGTCTCCTAGACCTCTAGAACACGTGTATTTAGTTAAGCTCCCCTTTCTCCTCCATTGTACTAAGTGACATGGAGTCTGAATAATTCTTGCCTTTGCAGAAGGAGGGTCCTTAATTTGGGGGAGGCTTATTTGAGGGCAAATTTTTCCTTGGGTTTCCAGCACTTTAAGCCATGCAGTCTTGTTCAGGCTTCTGGATTGTTCACTGATACTTGCAGACAGCAGACTCTCAATATCCTTGTAGCTGGATCTCCAGCTTCCTTTCCAAACTGCACACCCTTGCTTCCAAAATAGGTTGACATACATACCCTTGGCCCAGGTACTGATAACTTAACTCTGGGATCTGAGTCACTGTTAATGTCCATAATATTACTAATTAAATATGAACCTAACAATAGAATGTTTCTCTATTGAGGAATTGCAAGTATTCCCATCACAGACACTCCTGCTGTTCCCATCACAGACACTCCTGCTGTTCCCATCACAGACACTCCTGCTGTTGAAACCATACAAGCCTTTGGGTTAAATCAGCTTCATGTACCAACATACTGAGCTGCAGACACAGGCAGAGGCAAATTGTTTACAGATACTGTTTATGAGTATATATATCGGCTTGTTATTTGCAGTAAGGTTTAGTAATTTAATAAGTTTACTAAGCCATTTACAAATCATGAAGAAATCACCATAAGGTAGTCATTTACATATACAGTGTAAAGTTTTCATGTCTCCATTTTGTGCAGAGACTATACAAAGAAGCTAACAAACTACAAGAGCTGTAATGGAATTGGGCTCATCTGTGGATTGTAACCTTATCTTTTTCTGAGTACCGAGTGGTTCTGACATCAATAGAAATCCTTTAAATGTCTCATCCAGGGTGGGATATGGTTCATCTTGAGATCTGAGTTTGGTGATGGAGTATTTGATTTACCTTTCACTGACACTCCTCTTTTGTCATGTAATAGGAATCAAGGTCTAATATAAAGTTCCTCCGTTTTTTCATTTAACTTTCTGCTTCCATGTTTTTTGGGTTTTTTCCTGTCTATTTTGCATCTGTAACTCTGGATCTTCTTTATTGCCCACATAAGCCACTGCCTAGCCCAACACACACACACACAAACACACACACACACACACACACACACACACACACACACAATCCAGTAGCATTTGATAAGTATAAATAAAGACAGGATAGAGAACATGAAAATGAGGCTGATTATTAATAAGAAATGCAGCTGGCTACAAATTGAAAGTGAAAGGAAACCAATGAGTTTGTCTGGAAGCAAATGAACCTCCTAGTTGAGCAATGGAAGCTGCTGTTTGGGGGTTCTGATTCAGTAGTTTAAAAGTCATTTCCATTCATATGATTAGGCGAGCATCTGTCTTGGTTTATAACTCTGAAATTGTCACGGTCTCATATCCACTGTGCAAAACCTCTTTTATTTTTGTAGGTCAATAACAACGGAGTTGTTTCATTCAACGTGCTGGTGAGCCAGTTCACGCCCGAATCTTTTCCCCTGACGGATGGGAGGGCCTTCATTGCTCCATTTTGGGCAGATGTACACAATGGGATTCGAGGCGAGATCTATTACAGAGAGACCACGGACCCTGTCATCTTGAAAAGAGCCACCAAGGACATCAGGAAGTACTTCAAAGACATGGCAACCTTCTCTGCCACTTGGGTTTTCATTGTGACCTGGGACGAAGTAACGTTTTATGGAGGAAGCAGCACCACACCTGTAATCATTCAAATTTTCCCTTTTCCACTTCGTATTCTGACATCTAATTCTTGTCCATCTTCACTACTGTGAAGGAGTCTAATTGTTAGCGCTGAAGAATGTCAGTTTCCTTGAGTTACACTGAGGAGTCTTGCCACCCACTTTCCAGGAAACAGAGGGAGCTATCACACCTAACCAGTCCAGTCAGCTGTAATATTTCAGAAGATGTGTCATCTCTATCATGAACCATTACAAATGTCTAAAAAGAAGCCCTCCACAAGTTTCTTGCAGTAGGTAGCATTCCTATTTTGCAGGAGAGTGATTGAGACACTGAGACCCCATACGGTTAGGGACCCACCAGGAACCCAAAGGTCCCTTTTCCTTACCAGAGGCCCAAATGCCTCTCTCCATCAGCTAATTTCCTTTTCTTCTTTTTTCACAAAACCTGATAGGAAAAGGAAACTAGGGTGCCAGTTTGGAGCCAAATGATCTGGCTCATTTTATTATGTTATGACCTTTTTTAAAATTGTGACCAGGGCTAGAATTATTCATATTTGATGGTAATTGGATTGGGCAGTTGAAGTGTTTCATGAATAAAGTTTCAGCATCTGCTCAGAAATCCTAAATGGGCAATCAGATAACAGTCAGATAAGAAAGATTATCACTGGTATTATTATAGAGATAATCAACTTTCTACAGAAAGGGACAGAACATAATTTTCAGGAAAGCCTGCCGTTTGTGTGGATGACTTTGGCAATGGAGTTTTTTTGAAGCAGCAGATGCGTCTTCAATGTATAATTTCCAGTAAGCAAAGATACTCAGACATCTTCCCTCCGCTTTCTTAGGATTATTTCCAATCCCATCTGTTTTCCGATTTCCCTGGAGATGAGTCAGTTGTTTCAGGGTGAAACAGAAACTACTGAGTTAGAGGCAGAGTTGGAAAAGTGCTGGGCTTGCATTTCGTAGCTGCCCTGCCGTGAGCACCCTGCCTCTCTGCACCTTCTGACCAGAGCATCGCAAAGCACTTTATCACTAAGAGGTTCTGGAGAACAGAAAGATACAAGTTTAAACAGTGGATGCACTGGCTAGAAATAACCTCTAAAGAAGCAAAAATTTCCCCCTGTCATGTTATGGATTGCTAACGACTCCTCGGGTAACGGTTTATGTCCTTGAGCCTCATACCTTACAGCTTTAGGATGCAGGATGCCAGCGATCGATCAATTTTAGTATCAGAGGGAGAAAAATAAAGAGAAGAAATGCCCATCAAATGCTGACCACCAGTTTTTCAAAAAAAACTTCCATTGGCAGTAAAAATGGCAAGATAATTCCGATACTTCCTGGTTTGTACTTGGGCGTAAATTTATGGACTAGGTGAGGACTCTTTCAATGAGGATGAATGAGGTAACATCTAAGTGCTTTGAGCTCCTTGGAGAAAAAGATGATAAAAATCCTCCAGAGCTGCAGGAGTGTCCCTCCAGCCCTGTCTTCGGAATCGGCCCCTCTTCCATCTCCCACTATCCTAGGCCCCCCCTTCTTTAGAGGAACACGTATCAACAAGCCAAGTAAACACTGGGCATGAGAGATCTTTTAGAAGCAGAAGCCCAGTAGAAAGTCAAGAGGATGTGTTTACTTTAAGGAAGGAAAACTAATATTTATTGAGGCTGACTGTGAACCCAGGGCTGTGATAGGCTATCTTTGCAAATCATTTAGCCCTCACAAGAATGTTCCCAAGGAAGTTCACCGTCCACTTTAAAGGTGAGGGGACAGGCCTAGAGAAGTTAAGTAACTTGCCCAAGTGTCAAGAAAAGGGATTTGAACCTCATATGCGGCAGAGCAGGGTGCAAACCCAGTCTCCTAACTCCGAATCCTGAACTCTTTCCTCAGCTGCCCCCTCCAGGTAGCGTTAGAAGGCCTCTGAAGTATAAAAGGGCTTTTCAAGAATTAAAAACATGGTTTTACAAGAACAGATCCAGAGGAGTCTCACAACCCGTGTTGAAGAGTTACCTGTGGGGGGGGGGGGTGTGAGAGTGAGGGAGAAGGTGCATGAGGGCGAGCCAGCTTCTGGAGCGTTCTTAGGATGGATGGCTGGTTTTAAGGTGACTTCTGGGATCAGACATGGGTTGCATTCAAGACCTGCTTGGACCAAAGATATTTCCAACTTTATTTCAGGAGAAGGAAGTCACATCCGGAAGGAGCATCCTGGTCTGAAGGAGGGTTTAGCTTTGGTCCTTGTGTGACGTTGACTTTATGCCTTTCTCTTGAATCTGACCCCACAGCGGCCATATAGGTGACTGCTCGCTCCTCTCTGTGTCCCACTTTGCCCTTTTGTTGAACGGGGCCAGAGAATGGAGGCATAAACCTGGGCGGCTCTATCATAAACGCCATCAGCTGTGGCAAGCACGGAGCTTGAGGAGAAAGTTCTCGTGTACAAAAAGGGCTTTTCTTTACTTGCACCTTTTCTCCCTCCCTGGGACTAGGATGGGAGATTTGGGGCTTCCAAGATCCTCTACCCCAGTTTGATTACACAGGATAAGGATGTGGGTCTTCCTCTGCATCTGACAGAATGTTAACCAGGATGGTATCGGGCAGCTGGGAAAATGCTAGGTTTGAATGGAAAAGGTCGAAGCAGCCTCTCCTTTTAACTCTGTTTTTTACTTGAATTTCCTGAAAACATGCATCAGCGGGTAGGGATTAGCAAAGGGAAATAGTAAAGGACAGAGTTTGCTACAGCTTTTTTCTGGAGACTGTTTGCAAGACTGATCTGAATGTATATAACATCTCCGTCCTAAAAAGTTGAAAATTAAGACCGTGTGTAATGACAGTGCACAAAGAGATCAGACTGGGAGCTCTGGCTCCAATTCTGTTTTCTGTTGCTGGGTCATTGTGGAACTTCCAGCAATTCATTTCCCTTGAGCCCTCAGTTTTCTTAGCTCCTATGATGGGAATGGGCCAAAAAATTGCCTGTCTTAGCATTGGTTGAGGTACAGATGGAGGTGGAGAATTTTGCAGATATAAAGTGATGCATAAATGCTCCATTAGAGGAGCAATTTCTCCCCACCAAGTGCTTTTTAAAAATCAATTTCCAGGGGCTTCCCTGGTGGCGCAGTGGTTGAGAGTCCGCCTGCCGATTCAGGGGACGCGGGTGCGTGCCCCGGTCCGGGAGGAGCCCACATGCCGCGGAGCGTCTGGGCCCGTGAGCCATGGCCGCTGAGCCTGCGCGTCCGGAGCCTGTGCTCCGCAACGGATCACTTTCCAACCTGCATTTAAAAGAGGGGGAGACATCTCACCAAGATTAGCGGTGTGTTCCAGGAAGCGAGAGAGCAGGGCCCATGCCACCACTGGAGTCCCACCGACTGGCATTTGCGTGCTCTGCCCTCTCCCTCCCCACCCCCACGCCCTACCCCACCTGCTCTGGGAACAGGTGCTCACAGCCCTCTCCCTGGCTTGACTAGTTCCTATAGTTTATTCTCATGCTGCCATCTATAGGTGCCCACGTATTATCACATGCTGAGTCGGGCCGCTGACTTTCCTATCTGGTGCCAGTCAGAGATGTAAGAGGGATGCTGAGTCAGCCTCTAGGTTATTCTCAGGCAATTTCTTTTCTGGATGCACAGCCCCACATGTCTTGCTTTTCCCCCTGGAGGTGAGAACATATTTGGAGAGAAGGCAGAGCACAGAGGCTGGGGTCGGAGCAGCTCTGAGCTGCTTGAGTGGGGAGGGGGCAGGGTAAAGGGAGCTGCTACTGGAGAGAGGAGCTCCTGGGGATGTGAGTCCTGAGCCCACCCACCCATTCGCATCCTGCAGGTGAACACCTTCCAGGCCGTCCTGGTGTCTGACGGCACCTATACCTTCACGCTCTTCAATTATTACGAAATCAACTGGACCACTGGGACGGCGAGCGGCGGTGATCCCCTGACGGGTCTTGGGGGAGTGATGGCCCAGGTAGGTGGTTCTCTGGCTCATCCTCCTATGTGTTTCTGAAGCACTGCACTCTCTTCTTATGCTCTTAGCATCTGGGGGAAATCCTGCTTTGAACTGGAGAAGCGTGTCTGGTCCTGCAGGTGGACTGAGGGACTAGTGTTGCCCATCTTTGATACCTGGATCCGGGTGTGGCATGAACTAGCGGGCCATTATCACCTGAAATGGTGGCCCCAGAGACTCCAGGAAAAGGGGTCTCTTGATTTCAGGTGTGCTGAAAACAAGATGGTGGGCAAGTAAACCAAGGTCGGGGCGGGGGTTAGGGGATGATGTGTGTGCTCAAAAGTCTGTTCTTCCTTTTGTGCTCTAGGCAGGATTTAATGGTGGAAACATCACCAATTACTTCAGCCTTCCGGGGTCAAGAACCCCTGATATTGTGAATATCCAAGAGACCACAAACGTCAATGTTCCAGGTCGCTGGGCATTTAAAGTTGATGGGAAGGAAATTGACCCAGCCAATGGCTGCACCTCCAGAGGTAAAGGCATTTCCTCTTCTCTGAGGCAAAGCAGGGTTTGTTTCGTTGAGATAGACAGGCAGGCTTTTAAGCCATGGTAGGGGGGACTCCTGGCTGATGCTTTACCCTTTGAAGTCTCTCCTCTGGGTAATGGAGATCAAGGTAATTTTTGCATGCACGTTCATCGCTCCAGGAGCTGAAACCCTGCGCTGGCCATACCGCAGTTTCTGAAGCCTTTGCCTGGGGTATGAACACAGCTCCCCATTGGGAACTACTGCACAGTGGACGAGGCTCTTGAATGATTCCGCAGCCAGAGGGACAGAAGAGAGCCCTCCTGTTTAACATTATTTTTGTTGTCGTTGTTGTTGCCATGTCCCCCTTTAAATTTTCCTTCTCATCTTTACTCCTGCTCTACCATCTGCACTTTGTAGATCCATGGGAGTGGGTGAGCTTGGAGCTTCACCAAGTCTGTACGAGAGAAAATCAGTACCTCCTAGTATGATTAGAAAGAAAGGAAAAAACGTGTCATAGTCTTTAGGGTAGCTTCTCCTAAAATCCTCCAAGCAGCAGCAAAACATGCAGGAATTTAGGGAGAATCAAAGCCGGCTTTAGGTCTGTGTGAACAAGCTGTAGGTGAACCTCCATGGGTTTCCTTTACATTGGCATCCAAAGTTTGGAGCCTCCTCTGAAATGTCAAAACCCCTTCGGATGTACAAAACAGCCCAGGACTCTCACAGGGACACCATGGTTTATAGATTCCTGCTTCTTATATGTCTAAAAGTATTCAGAAAACAGGATTTCTGGGCATATTTCTGCCTCTAGGAGTGGAGGCTATAGCAACTAGAATTAGTCAATCATCTGTGCATCTGTCTGTGCATGTATCTACCCATCCACTCACCCACTCACCTACCCACCCATCTACCCATCTACCCATCCATCCATTTAGCCTTCCAGCCACTGCATCTTTCCAAATGTGCTTAGCCAATTTCTTAGGTTGGTGAAGATGGTGCTTGCTCTGGACCCCCATGACCCTACCATGGTAGAGAAGACAGCACAGAAACAGTGATGATACAATGTAAGACCTATTATGAGAGATATGAGTGCAGGGTACTGTGTAAGCACAGAAGATGACCCCGGGGAAAATGCTTCCAGATTCCTAAGAAAGTTATGGGTTGGGATGAAAATTTCAGGAGGTCTCTTGCCCTCCTTCCATTGAGAGCATGGCCAGGTGACCTCTGAGTCTCGGCACCCCTGAGGGCTTTGATTTGTGTAATAATCAGAAGGGCCATATTCACCTGATCTGAAATGCCCACACCCTCTGCCCCCATCCCCTGCGCTGTGGTCACACTTATCAAACCTCTGCTTTTGCTCTGAGGAAAGGTCATTTGTGAAGATGGCCTGCCTGGGCATCTTTGCCTCTGTGGACTCTGTAAAGTCCTCCATGTTCGGAAGAGCAAATAAATGTTTAGAGCTAAGCCAGTATTAGACTGGACAGAAAAGAATCTAGCTCCAAAGGTCACCAGGACTTCAGAGATTGCACTCTCCTCCCTTACAGAGTGTAAACACATCTTCATCTAACGTCTATGAAGATACCAAACCAATGCCCCGTTATCTCTCTCGCTTTTATGGCCTGGGCTAGGGACCTACCCAGCGCCTCTCGCCTTTGTCCAAGTGTCATGGAGCTGACTGGCTGTGGCCGTGCTACCTAAGTGCCAGGTGACAGCCTCTCCTTGAGTCCCGGGAATGAAATGCTGTGATAATGGAAAACACTGGCTCACAGAGCTGTGGGGTTGGTCAGATGCCAGCAGTGTACAAAGTCCTCACTTTGACTTCATTCTTTCCCTCCTGAGTTATGGCTTTGGGTTTCATATACAGGACAAATTCAATCTCCTCATACAGGCTGCTGTGCATTTTAATGTGCCACTGGACATACATCAATCTAATGAGATGGGGATTTGGCCTGGGCGATAACGGGGGAAGTGTTGCATAGAGCTGGTTTATTATATCATCATTTTGCAAACAAAATTATCTCAGAGTCTACCTTTTGGTCCAAACCTCCTCTATTCAAAGACATTTCCCCCTCATTTATTGGAAGCCTGAGAAAGCAGAGACTGGAAATCATACCTAGTGGAGGCTGTTAGAATATATGCAGCCTGGGTGAGTGCCAAAAAGCATTGAGGTCAGAGGGGCCTGTTTTCAGGGCTGATGCATCTGACCTACTGGGACTGTGAATACATCTATTATCCCATTCAGGGGCCATATGAAACATAACTGCCCGTTGAGACATAATTGTTCCTGTTGGACAGATATTGAAAGGACTGTCCAACTGCCATGGCCTCTGCCTGGGCTCACCTGGCAGCTTTGTGCTCTGCATTAGGTCTTCAGTTTTATAAAAATTTGAGAAACCTTTTCAAACTACGGTTTCAAACTATAGTTACTCCTGGTGTATGATATTGTTTACAATTCTTAATGTTGTATCTTTGATACTTTCCTTTTCAGACAGTCTCAATGTACAAATACTTCTACCTTATTGACCTGTGCCAACTTTTTATAGCATCTCTGTTCCCCAGGAGGCAGGGATGAGAAAATAACCTTGTCCACCTTCTATGGGTCAGAACATTAAGACAGGCGGAAGTCCAGTCAGTCGTCTTGGCAGTTGATTGCAGATTTGTGACCATTGCCCAGTTCTCTTGACCCCGACCCCCAACCAAGGATTAGGTCATAGCCCCCAGCCCAGAGATGCTCCCGTGTCAACTGAAGGTTGATATGAAGAACTGGTAGATTTCAAGGTTTTTGGTGGGGGAAATCATTCATTTAGAGAAATGGTTTTAAAGACTGAAGGCCTACCAAGGCAATAGAAGTATTTTAAACATTAGCACATCCCTTAGGACCATTCCCCTCCCCATCTCACTCTCCTCCTGACGTAGATTCTGTCAAGAAGTTCTGTCCAGGGGATAAAGAGAGAGGAGTGCTGGACTTAGACCGGGCCTAGGGTGAGGGGAGAAGACGGCTGGTGTAGGTGTAAGTTCTGCCTAAACAGTGTCTGAAGGATTTATGAGCCCGGAAATGTGGGAAGCCAGGGGTCAGCCCGTTCCAGAATCATCCCAGGAGGCCTGGGATTTAAATTTGTGGGTCTGGCTCCTGATTCTTTTCTGGCACATACTGAGCCCCCAGCAGCTGTTTGTTGAGTGAGTGGATGAGTGAATGAATGATCACGTTAGCAAATGAACCGACAGTGTTGCCGAGTTACCCGGGGGGTGGGGGAGGGCCTTCTTTCGGAATACCCTTCCTCTTATCGCCGAAAGGAAGGCAAGGACTGCCGTGTGTCCTGGTGTATCCCATGGAGTGAGACAATGTGTCTTTCCTTGAATGAAAGTGTGCTCACCAGTGGTGGTGACAATAATGTCAAGAGCTTAGATTGGATTCAGACGGACTTGGCTTGGAATCCTGGCTTCGCAGTTGAGTTGCTGCGTGATTTGGATGAATTACCTAACTTCTCTTAAGCCTCAGTTTCCTCACTTGACAAGTGAGGGCAACACTTCATACCTAATCGGGTTCTTTTGAGGATTAAACAGTATAAGGCAAGTAAAGCCTTTAGCCCGATGCCCAGCACAGAAGGTAAATGCTCAATAAATGTTAGTTCTACTGTCCTTATTCCCCAGGACAGTTCCTTCGGCGAGGGGAGGTGTTCTGGGATGACCTGAACTGCACCATCAAGTGCCGCTGTCTGGATTTCAACAACGAGATCTACTGCCAGGAGGTCTCCTGCAGCCCCTACGAGGTGTGCGAACCCAAAGGCAAATTCTTCTACTGCAGCCCGGTGGAGACCAGCACGTGCGTGGTGTTTGGGGAGCCGCACTATCACACGTTCGATGGCTTCCTCTTCCACTTCCAAGGCTCCTGTGCCTACCTGTTGGCCCGACAGTGTTTGCATACTTCCAGCCTCCCCTTCTTCAGCGTGGAGGCAAAGAACGAGCACCGGGGGGGCTCAGCCGTCTCCTGGGTGAAGGAGCTCTCGGTGGAGGTGAATGGCTACAAGATTCTCATCCCCAAAGGAAGCTATGGAAAAGTCAAGGTGAGACCCTCTCCGTCCTTCACGGGGAGATGGAGAAGCTGGAGGTGCTTCAGCCTGGGGAAGACTTTCCCAGATCTACTGCTGTTTGCTCTTTGTACCAAAAAGATGCATGGATCTTTGTAAAGGTCCACGCAAATATCTTGTGAAATTCTTTACTAGGCTAAATTTTGTTGTACAAGAGCTAACCTAGGCTTTCTCTTTGACATGTCTATCTGCTGTTTATCTTAAAGTACATTTAACTTCTTAGCTCACACACACACACACACACACACACACACACACACACACACACACACACACACACACACACACACACACACACACACACACACACACACACAAGCTCAGACATAACTGGGAACAGAAGTAAATTGTTTCTCATGAACCTGGCTTGCAACAATGGTAGCCACGTGGCCATGCCCTGGAGACAGTGTAAACACAAAGTACAAACCCGTAATTCACTACAGCTTTTGATTAACAATCCTCACATCCCCCCATCCTGTTTACCCTACAGCTGTGGCTTCATTCTCAGAGAAACGTCCAAACGTCCAAACTGATTGGTATATCCATGGGCACTGCCTGTCCAGGCAGCTGGAGTGGGCTCGGTGACTTCTTTAGTGAAACCTGGGTGGAAAGTTCCCCTGAAAGCTTTACCCCTTTAACAGAATCCCCCACTCCTGCTTGGAATGGGAGAGCACACAGATCTCTGTGGTTCGTTTAGCATATGCAAATGACTCCTGTCCCTGTCTACCTGGATTTCAGGCTGGAGCATTGACAAAAGAGGGAGAACAAAAAGCCAGTAGCAATTATTCAATCTGTGGAGGCCCCAAGTTTCATGATGTTAATGGAGACCTCAGGGCAGCCATGTATTTATTCAAGCAATAATAACCAGGACCTCGAGGGGTTGATTGCTGCAACCCCATGCTGTCCTTAATCCCCAAGCATGGAGGTCATCACAGAGATTATAAACCAGAACTGATGCCAGCGTAGGGAGGTCTTTCTTTTTTTAAAAACGTGTTGTAGTTTTAATTGATGCAGCGTGTCCAACAAAAGGCAGCACCAAGGAACTAATTCCACTTTTTCTGGCTCTGCCCTTCCTAGGTCTGTGCAGTGTATCAGTGCCGTAATTAGAAAAGTGGGCTATTACAGTGGTTAAAATGCCAATTTGCTTGGTGTTTGGTTAGTCTCCCTAGAGACAGCTCTGTAAATCAAATCAGAGGTAAGAATTCGGCTGCAGAAGTTTGGGGTTTTTCCCTTTTAAATTTCTGTTGTGCTATTGAGCACCACACTTGTCCTTGTGGATAGATGCTAACATTTCCAGCTAGAAAAATGTTTGCTAGCTCTCCCCTACTTCCTTGTCTTGTGGGGATGATGTGTACAATACCTGAAGTTGGAAAAGAAAGCTTCATGCTGTATTCCTATTTTCCATTTTGATTAAAATTCTTTTCCCTTCACAGTCAGACTCTTTTTTTTTTAGAAGGAAAGGGACACCAGCCCCTTGCTTTCAGGCCCAGCAGCTCTGCTAATTTTGCGTGGCTCTCTTCCATCGTCCGAGCGTAGGGCATGGATTCCTCAATTTTCTGTAGCGACAGGGAGATGTGGACGTGAATGTAAATGTTTCAGAAAGAAAAGGTTATGTGATTCCAACTGCAAGCAAACAATGGGTCCCTTTTCCTTTTGCCAAATGGCTTCCGAGCGTCTCTGAATACACCTGCCCTGCTGGGGAGGGTGCCTCCATGATGGCAGAGACCCCACCCGGGGTGAAGTGGGGACAGGCAAGAGGGGGTGGGAGGCAAGAAGGAGCCTGATTTGCCAACTTTCAGACACGCAGGGCGGGGCCTTGCAAACAGATCTTAACGAACAGGTTGCCTTTCTCCATATGCTGGGATTAGGAACTGGGCTCTGAATATGCATGTTCCCCCTTTGAAATGTTCTCAAGTGACAAGTAAACAATTTAGGATTGTGTATGCTAATAGGGGCCAAAGAAAGCCAGCTAACATCCATATATAGTAAATGTCTCCTTCTAACTAATACTTATCAGTTTTCATCTTTCTCCCCCAGATAAAACTGAGTAGTTTAGGGTACACCAGGGAAAAGAGTGCCAACGCCAAATAGCTGATGGTGACGAAGAGCTCTGATTCTGGGGTCAGGTTTGCACAAGCCTTGGGCCACCACTGCCAGCTGAGTGGCCTCTCTGAGCTTTACTTTCTCCATCTGTAAAATGGGGTAATCGTGTCATGTCTAGAAGGCAGGGCTCTTGGCTGTAGTTTGGACTTGGCTGTCTCAACTCAGCACTGAACAAAGGCAGCAGGAAGCAGTGGAGGGTCGGGTCCTGTCACCCACAAATAATGCAAGCCCTGAATCTCCATTTCCTCATCTGCAAAAGGGGCAGATGGTAAGGACCTTCTTAGGTTGTTGTGAGGATGAAATAGGATAACCACATGTGCGACGGCTAGTACAAAGCCTGGCACCCAGTAGGCACTCAGTACTCATTCCCACACTGCCATTCCCACCGAAAGTTCTTCTCGTTCTAAGGCCTGTCCTACGATGCTACTTCTCTCTCCCAACCTTGCTCCCACCTAACCTTGCCCCTACCCACTCCTGGGAGAGACATGGTTAAAGGGGGTCCTGGCTGGTACACAGGGAGAAGAAGGGAAGCAAACAGGGAGACTCATCAACATTGGCTCATCAGGGTCTGAGGACTGGGACAGCAGGAAAGAAATAAGAAGCCATGGGCTGGGTGAGGGTCCCCAGCTGCTCCCATTCCAAGCCCTCTGGGGTACAAGCACAGGACTCTATAAGGTGTGGCTGAAACTGAGACATGCATGAGAAAGAAAGGGGGAGAAATGACCACTTATGTCGAAAAAGAAGGGAAAATCTGGGCAACGCCGATGGGCAGCGTAGGGACACAGGCAGTGTGCGTGGGACGAGATCGGTTGCAGCAGGGGGATGGTTGTGACATCCAGAGACAGTCCCCCTCCCCCCACCGCCGCACCCTGTGGCTTCTGCTCTGAAGTACAACCACGGTCCTTTGTTAGCAGGGGCTGAGTGAGAGGAGAGGAGGGCATTCAGCGAGGGAGGTGTTTGGCATTTAGGATTATACCGCCTTGGAGATTTCACTTCCTACATCTCAGCATAGAGCAATACACCATAATCACCCAGCGCTCTCGCTGGCTGACCTTCCTCAGAGTGTGGCTTTTCTCATCCTTGTTGGCTAACTTGCTACCTGGGAGATAAGGATAAATCAGTCAACCCCTGGGTGTTTTTTTTTTTCTACTTCCTGCTCTCATAGGATGCCTTACATCTCAAGCCTGTTTTTTTGTTCCCTTCCCCCATAAGTCATACTAATTTCTAGGGACAGAGAATTGCGCATGCCATTAGCCGTGGTAAACCTTGGGAGCGATGCTTGGACAGTCTATTGTCTCACTTCCTAGACAAGGCAGAGAGTTGCAGCACTGGTGGCACTAAAGACCCTTGATCTTTCTGTGTGCCAGAAATCAGCACAGGCGCAGGGCGGCCTGGACGCGCCCTGACAGTCAACCCACCAGGGCTGTTCTAGGGCTAACCATCCGTTCCAGCCCTCGGAAGCCATGTCTAGAGATGCCAGGCACGTTAAGCGTGAAAAAGAAGAAAACTAACTCTCTGTTGGAGGCTTATCAAGCCACTTACACATGGGACTCACTCCTTTTCTTTTTTTTTTAACATCTTTCTTGGAGTATAACTGCTTTACAATGGTGTGTTAGTTTCTGCTTTATAACAAAGTGAATCAGCTATACATATGCATATGTCCCCATATCTCCTCCCTCTTGCGTCTCCCTCCCACCCTCCCTATCCCACCCCTCTAGGGGGTCACAAAGCACCCAGCTGATCTCCCGGTGCTATGCGGCTGCTTCCCACTAGCCATCTATTTCACATGTGGGAGTGTATATATGTCCACGCCACTCTCTCACGTCGTTCCAGCTTACCCTTCCCCCTCCCCATGTCCTCAAGTCCATTCTCTACGTCTTTGTCTTCATTCCTGTGGGACTCACTCTTGATTCTTCCCCCATTTCTCACTCCCCCCAGCAAAAAGCCCCAGGCCCAGTGGAGTGTCCACCACGAGCTGTCCCTCCTCCACGTCCGGGTGCAGGTCAGGCCTCGCCCTCATCAGCCCTGGCCTCCAGCACCAGTTGCCCGCCTGATTTCTCTGTTTCTAATCTCCACCTACTTCAATATACCCTTCGTACCGGCCAGAGTGGACTTTTTTAAACACAAGTCCAACCACATCATTCTCTTACTTAAAACTTTTTGGAGCTCTTCCTACAGAAGAGAAATCCAAGTTGTTGTTTTTGTTTTTGTGGCGTTTTGTTTTCTCTTAAAAACATGCTTCAAAGGCCCTCCAAGATCTGTTCCCAACACAGAATTCAGAGCAATTCTTCCAAAACGGAAGTCAGATCATGTCGATCTTTTGCTCTGGGCGCTCTCTTCGCTCTCGGCTTCCCTCAGAGTCACAGCCAAAGTCTCTACAATGGCTGACAAGGCCGTGCCTGTTGTGGCTGCTCTTATCTCTCTGCCCTCCCCGACCACTGCCTGCTCCTGGCTCTCCGCTCCGGCCACACTGGCCCGTGCGAACCCAGCGCCCAGCACGCTCCACCCCAGGGCCTGGCCGTCCCCTCTGCGTAAGCCACTCTCGCCCCAGATAACTGCAAGGCTTCTTCCTCATCTCAAATATCCCCTTCCCCGTGGGGTCTTCCTCGACCCTCCTGTCTAAAATTAGAAACCCTCTTCCCTAGCACTTTGGATCCACATTCCCAGCTTTATTTTCCTGCAGAACACTTTTCTGATGCTGTTATGTATTTTACATATTGGTTTTGTTTGCTGTTGGTCTCCTGAAGAGGAATAGACAGTTCCAAGAGGCAGGGATTTTCGTCCGTTTCACTCATTGCTAATCCCCAACTCTTAGAACAGAGCTTGACACACAGAAAGGGCTGAGTTGACATCTACTGAACGAATGGACTCTGCCTGTGTCCAACTCCCTCTCCAGCCTCCCGTTCCCTTCCCTCTGCAGTACAGTGACACCCCATGACTGTCCCTATTCTCATGCAGCTACTTCTAACCACGTGATTTTATTCACTTGTCCTGGAATTCTCTGCCCCCTACTCTTCCTTTGGCTGCTTCTGTTTTACCTCTAAAGACCCAGGTCAGACTTAACTGCTCCTAAAAAGCCTATATGACCCCCCGTCCCCAGGCTGGATCAGTGGTCAGGTACCGTTCTCCCACTGCATCACTGCATCCCCTATGAACGCATATTTAAAACTGTATGTCATAAATATCAATTTGTGTCCCTCTTCCTCAGTAGACCCAGACCT
Organism: Lagenorhynchus albirostris; assembly: GCF_949774975.1. Lineage (NCBI taxonomy): Eukaryota > Metazoa > Chordata > Mammalia > Artiodactyla > Delphinidae > Lagenorhynchus > Lagenorhynchus albirostris. The sequence goes on from NC_083103.1 coordinate 96,895,567, forward strand.
CATAACAGGCAGAGACAATTACTTTTTTTATTCTTTATTTCTCAGCACCTAACATCGTGCTTGGTACCCAGTAGGTGTTCAAATTTGTTGTGTTGAACGATGGTATGACATAGGCCTGGTATCAGGAAGTGACAGGGTAAAACACTCAGAGAATAACACCAGGGCAGCCTCAAAACTCGATGGTGGGGACAGTTTATAGAGCACCTTCCAGCTGGGAGGAGGGGTTGGGGTGCTAAGGGCAGCGAGGGGGCCATGGAAAGTATGTGCCTTAAGCTGAGACTTAGAGAATGGATTTCGAGGAGAAAGGGGGAAAAGCCAGGTAACTAGTCTTTCAAGAAAAGACGTGAAGCTGGCCCAGGAGCCAGCCAGGAAGTGTTGGCAAGCACCTGGTCCCCAGAGGGGTTTAGAGTGGCACTAAGCAATGCACATCTGTCGCAATTCAAACGCCGGCCTGCTCTCAAAGGTTCTGGGGCCTCTGCCTTCCTGGGAGGCAAGCCCGCTGGTACCCGAGCCTTTTGGGGGCCACTCTCTCTGTGGCGCTGAGTCGCTCCATCCCTCCCCCCTTTCCTGACCTCAGCTGGACCCACTGCCCTGGCCCCTGCTCACCTGCCTTTTTACTATTGCTGTTGTTGGCAGGTTAATGACCTAGTGGCTTCTTTGCCCGTCACCTTAGACTTGGGGGCGGTGAAAGTCTACCAGAGTGGCATGTCTACTGCCGTGGAAACGGATTTTGGGCTCTTAGTGACGTTTGACGGCCAGCACTACGCCTCCATCTCCGTCCCAGGCTCCTACATCAACTCCACTTGCGGGCTTTGTGGGAACTACAACAAAAACCCTCTGGATGACTTCCTGCGCCCCGACGGCAGGCCAGCCATGTCAATCCTAGACCTGGGAGAGAGCTGGCGGGTCTACCACGCCGACTGGAAGTGTGACTCGGGCTGCGTGGATAATTGCACCCAGTGTGACACGGCCACCGAAGCCCTCTACTTTGGCCCCGACTACTGCGGCTTCCTCAACAAGACCGACGGCCCCCTGTGGGAGTGTGGCACTGTCGTGGACCCCATGGCCTTCGTGCACAGCTGCGTGTATGACCTGTGCAGCGTGAGGGACAACGGGACACTCCTGTGTCAGGCCATCCAGGCCTACGCCCTCGTGTGCCAAGCCCAGGGCATTCCGATCGGAGACTGGCGAATCCAGACTGGGTGTGGTAAGCTGGCATCCTGTCCACACGGAAGGCCACGCCTGTGCAGGGGGGCCGGGAGAGGGTTTCGGGGCTCCTCGGAGAGCTCCCTGTTAAGACACATTGCCCGAGAGTCAGGGTGAGGTTGAAATATAGCAAATGATAAAGAACGAACTGTAAAAGCATCTTGACCTTTCTCCTCACCCAGTACTGTGGCCAGAAAACAAGAAACCACTGATGGGCATCCGTGCAGGAGACGCGGAATGCATGGCCGGAAGGGGGCCCTTAGCAGGGGTGGCCCGGGCAGAGTTGAGCAGGGAGGGGGCCGTTTCTGAGCTGGAGGTGGCTGTCCCCACAGCTGTTGGGGACATGTGGACACTGGCCTGGGGAATCAAGAGCAGCCTTTGGGAGAAGAATGCACCTCCCAGATGGAACCCATGGCATTTTTGTCCTTGGATGTTTCCTCTCTACCTTCAGGTTCTGTGACTCCTGCTCTAGAGCATTTCAGCTGGTCCAAAAGGGGCAGTAGACAGGGCAGGTAGCAGACCCGGAAAGAGGCCTTGTTCTAAAATGCCGGGTGGTGAGGAAAAAAGCCCCCAAAGTGTGGGAAATCCAGCTGTCCCCTTGGAATTACACTTTTGGATTGAGCGTTTGGAACAATTTAGCTATCTTATGTCTTCCTTCTATACAACTTACATCTCTCTCACTTTTCCTAGTTATGTAAATGTTAAAAACGGGCAAACGAAAAACCAAATTGCTTCTTGGAATTTTGTTTCTTTCCTGGTCCTTGGTTTTCTCCATATGAGTAAACCGAAAATTATTATCCGTGCATTTGAGAGTGCTATGGAGGTGAGATTTAAAAGTTTCTTTCAGTTCCAAGGCCAGAGGGCAATTTTTTCCTATCTGTATAGGTTGGATTCATATAAATCAATATGTATCAGAATCAATTCTTAGAGAATTGATCAAACTACTAAAAGACAGTATATTTAAATGTTTTTGTGTGTGTGGACTGGCCAGCCTCTATCATGCCTGGAGTATCCATACCCTGATTGAAGTTGAGATTGAATATGACTTCTCTTTGACCCTTGTGCAATCCAAGGGCATCCAATTACCTAATTTTTTGCCTATAATGGTTATTTTTTTTCTAGTGGTACTACTATCCTACCCTCCACGTTCCTCTCCCTGTCTCTCATTTTAGTGGGATGAATTGTATTTAAATCAGAGAACTCGTCTACCAGGCTCTTGAGTCTCCGCCTGTTGGGGTCAACCAGACTCAAACCAGATTCAGATGTTCTTAAAATAAGAATCGAAGCTTTCCAAGGCAAGAAGGGCCTTCAGAAGGCATCCAGTTCCAGTTCAGTCTCCTGGGGGAATAGGCACACAGGTTCTTTTCAGATAGCTAAGGTTCTTTCTTATTTTTAATATCCCAGAGAATTCATTTTCACAGTCTTCTTTGGTCCCTGTTTGAAAGTTCACTTTTTCAAATTCCTCCTCTAAGAGTCAGATTTTTCATTTCTCCTGTGAGTTGGATTTATTTCCTCCTAGGAATGGGCCGTGTTCTTTAAAGTCAGACCAACTTATATGCCCATCAGTTGAAGATCTTAAACCATCTCGATGGTTGTAATTCACCCAGTACTAAAGCTGTATTGAATAATCAGTCGAGTCTAGTTAGGATAGGAACCTGAAGTTTTATTTCAGTCAGGATGATCCAGTGAGATCCCGCCCCATCACATTGCTCAGTAGTTACTACCAGAGCAGCTGCGCCCCTTGCGCACCCTCAGTCTCCCTTCCCCCAGTGAGTGGTGGCTCGGCCTTCCCTCCAGGCGCCAACTGGTCCAGAAGGAGCGTTCTTCCTCCAGGCCCCCGTGCGTGGTGGATCTGGCCGGTTAGCCCCTGGGTCATTCACCTTGTCGCGCTCTCTCCTCTCCCCTACGTCAGTGTCCATGGTGCAGTGCCCGAGCTTCAGCCACTACTCCGTGTGCACCAGCAGCTGCCCGGACACGTGCTCAGATCTGACGGCCTCCCACACCTGCGCCATGCCCTGCACGGAGGGCTGCGAGTGCAACGAAGGCTTTGTCCTCAGCACCAGCCAGTGCGTCCCGCTGCACAAGTGCGGCTGTGACTTCGACGGCCACTACTACGCCATGGGCGAGTTCTTCTGGGCCACGGCCAACTGCACGGTGCAGTGCCTGTGCGAGGAGGGCGGCGACGTGTACTGCTTCAACAAGACGTGCCGTGGCGAGGAGGTGTGCACAGTGGAGAACGGCTACCAGGGTTGCTTCCCCAAGCGGGAGACCTTGTGCCTGCTCAGCCAGAACCAGGTGCTGCACACCTTCGACGGCGCTGCCTACCCCTTCCCCGTCGAGTTCTCCTACACGCTCCTCAAGACCTGCCCTGAGCGGCCAGAGTACTTGGAAATCGACATCAACAAGAAGAAGCCGGAAGCAGGGCCTGCTTGGCTGCGGGGTCTCCGGATCCTGGTGGCCGACCAGGAGGTCAAGATAGAAGGCATCGGGGCTTCAGAGGTCAAGGTAAGACCCTTGTGGCCTTGGAGACTTTCCTGATGAGTCCCACCAAGCGAAGGAGCCGCGCTCTTCAGGCTTGCCTGGCTGCCTCTGACCGTGAGCGGATTCTAGGAAGGCAATGACTCCGAAATGGGAGCATTTTCTAACTGTCAGCACCAAATAAAAGTCCATCAGGTGGACACCTGGAGTGAAGCTGGAATTCCTCGAATTAGAGCAGAACTAGCTCGCCAGAGTAGCAGATACTTATAGGATGCTTACTGTGTGCCAAGCACTAGCCTAAGCAGTATCACATTCATCCTAAGAGGTAGATAACATCATTATTCTCATTCTACAGATGAGAAAACAGAGGCACAGAGAGGTTAAGTAACTTCCCCCGGGACACACAGCCATAAAAGTGGGATTCACGCCTGGGTCAGCTGGCTCCAGAGTCTGTGCTCTTTACCCTGTACTATGCTGCATCTCTTTCCTGTAGATGGGAATCCGTGTGGAGTAGCACAAGGGATGCCTGCCATGGTGCCTCACGCCCTGCTGTCCTGGTCTGAAATACCCATCACTAAGCATGCAGACTCATAGATCATTAGTAAGAAGGAATCTTGGGCATCATCGAGTGCAACTCCTTGTTTTCACATGAGACTCCCAAAGGGCTAAATGAGGGCTGTGGGCCTGACAGCTGGAAGGTGGCAGAGCGGGGGTGATGGAGGGTGAGGGAGGAGCAGATCTCCCTCCTCCCAGTGCCATGTGCATTTCATAATTTCACATGACATCTAATTTAGAAAGCAAAAGTCAATGCAGTGAATAAAGCATACATCCACAAACTGAAAGGGCTGTGTTTTTATTCCCATTGACACACTGGCAGAAATTAATTTATCAAAATAATAATAGGTAGATAGGTGGATGGACAGCTAGATAATTAGATATATACACTGTGTGCTTCCAAGGGGCTGAGACACAGGAAAAGTAAAATTTGAAGGGAGAAGAAGAAGGCAGGGCGTCGGGGACAGGAGGAAGCCACACGTCTACGGTGACTGTTGCTCACACTTCAGTTTTGTTTGGAACTAGCTTAGGGTCTCACACACACACAAACAGCAAATGTGTTGGATCAGAGGAGGCTGGAAAGAAAGAAACAAAGATGCCCATGAAAAAAACAGTTGATGTCTGTGTGGTTTCCGCACACTGTCAGCTTCTCAACCTTACTCCAAGGGCTAGTCATGGGGCAGAGCCACGTCTTTATTCACAGCCTAGGAAATTGTGGGCACCCTGTGTGTATCTGGAACTGATGATAGCGATTTGAATTTTCAGGTGAACAGTCAGGAAGTGGAACTGCCTTTTTTCCATCCTTCGGGGAAGCTGGAAATTTATCGAAACAAAAACAGCACAACCGTCGAGTCCAAGGGTGTCGTGACCGTGCAATACTCAGACGTGGGTCTGCTGTACATCCGGCTCTCCACCGCCTACTTCAACTGCACGGGGGGCTTGTGTGGCTTCTTCAACGCGAACGTCAGCGAGGAGTTCTGTCTCCCCAATGGCAAGTGCACGGACAACCTGGCGGTGTTCCTGGAAAGCTGGACCACTTTCGAGGAGATCTGCAACGGGGAGTGTGGGGATCTGCTGAAGGCCTGCGGCAACGACTCAGAGCTGCTGAAATTTTACCGCAGCCGTTCCATGTGCGGCATCATCAACGACCCCTCCAACAGCTCCTTCCTGGAGTGTCACGGCGTGGTCAACGTCACCGCCTACTACCGCACCTGCCTCTTCCGCCTGTGCCAGAGCGGGGGCAACGAGTCCGAGCTCTGCGACTCTGTGGCCCGGTACGCGAGCGCCTGCAAGAACGCCGACGTGGCGGTGCAGCCCTGGAGGACCCACGACTTCTGCCGTGAGTTCGGGTGACGCCATGGGGGCGGCCGGGGCGGGGCATTGGTAGCCGAGACCGCGGATCTTCTTCTCTTCCTGGTGCAATCGCACTCAAGGACAATCTCATTAACCCTGCACATCTTCCCTAGTCTGATGTGTCCTCTGGAAGGCTCGCCCCCCCAGACCAGACTATTGCGCACCTTTATTGTTGTTTCTAATCACACAATCCCTCTTCGTTGTAGAACAATTAGCTATTGACCCTTGGTTATATCTAGCAGAGGGAACACATCATGTCAAAGGACAGGAAATCTTTGTGATGGCTCAGTGGGCGCCTTCTCTCTTGGCAAGGCAGGACCGCATTCATTTCAGCACATGGTGATCAGTCAGGGTGCCTTTCCCGGAGTAGAGATGAGCCCCGCTCCCCAGGGCAAACCTGACAATGGTTCTTGAGAGAGTCCCATGGGCCTGGTTGTTCATTTTGCGCCCAGAGTATCTGACCCCTCTCAGCAGTACTTATAGTAATGAGAATAATTGCTGGGAAGACGAGACATATAATCCCCTCGGTTCTGGGCGAGCCCAGGGGGAGGAGTAAATGGAAGGGTAGAAGGAGAAGTGGCTGAGGGCGGGACCCAGGCCTGGAGGCAGGACTGCCCCACCTGGACCACATCTCCCACCCCTTCCCCACCAAGAAGGTCGGCCCTCACGAAGACCAGCGCTACCACTGAGATTCCATCCTTTACATCTGGTTATGTCTCTTCCATTATATTTCTTCCTACCTAAGTTTGTTTATTTTTTTAACTTTTTATTTTGAAATAATTTTAAAGTTACAGAAGGATTACAAGAATACCTATATAGCTTTTACTCAGATGACCTGTTGTTAGCATTTTGCCCTGTTTGCTTTGTCATTCTCTCTCACTGACTCTCTGTTTGAAGGGAAGTTGCAGACATCATGCCCCTTTGCCCCTAAATACGTTAAGTGTATATTTCCTTAGAATCAAGACACTCCTTCACAGCACAGTACAGTTACTGAGTTTAGGAACTTTAACACTGATGCGATAACGTAATATCCACTTGAATTTTGCCCGTTGACCCAGTCGTGTCCTTTATGGCTTTCCCCTACCCCTCAGTGCAGATCTAGTCCGCGACCACATGGGGCATTTAGCTGTCATGTCTCTTTGGTCTCCTTAAGTCTGGAACAATTCCTTAGCTTCTTTGTCTCTTGTGATCTTGTCATGTTTAAAGATTACAGTCTCGCCCCTTGTGAAATAGAATGGCCCTCCCTTTGGATTTGGTGCTCCGCCATGGCTGGGTTCTGCTCTGCATCCCCCCCAGCCCCCTGCATAGGAGAGGCTTGTTTTCCTCATGGTACCAGGTCCCATGTGGGGCACACTCTGTTCAGCCTCCTCTCACTGGTGATGGGCACGTTGATCCCCTGGTCAGGGGTTGTCAGATATCACCACTCTGTGTCGCTCCGTTTCTGTCTTGTGACTGATGGGCAGTCTGTGGGGAAGTACTTTAAGACCACGCCGCTGCCGCTTGTCATCACGATCCCTCTCCTCGGCTTAGTGCCCACTGAGGACTTTTGCTTGTGCTGATCTCCAGCATGACGATCACATGCTGACAGTTTACAGCTCCAGCACTCTCTCCACTTGTACCCGTCAGCAGATGTCATTTTACTGTGAGCAAGAGCCCTCCTATCTCTTCTGCCTGCCTGTCCCCTATCTATCATCCATCCACCCATCCATCCATCTATTTATTTACCTCAATCATCTATCTATCTTATCAACATGGACACACAGATTCCTGTTTGTTTCAATGGTTTATGTTTCATATCACATTTGTTATTTTGGCATTAACATTATGACAGATTTGGCCTGTGGGTGCCCCTTCCAGTTGCCTCCTACGTCCTTCGGATATGCCTCTGTCGTTTTCTTACTTTCTAGATTAACGAGATGCTTCACATCACCTCTTAACCTTCCCTACCCCAGCCTAGAATCAACCATCACTCCGAAAAATCATGATTCGGATTTTTCATGATTAGAAGCTATGGTCTGGTTATTAGAAGCTATGGTTATTAGAAGCTATGGTCTGGGTGAGTCTTACCCATTGCTATTGGGGTATCCTTACCTTGCCTCTAAGCCTTTGCAATAGTAACATCTCAGACAGAGCTAAGAATATCCCCCCTGCCTCCCCCCCCGCCACATATCGTTATTTAAAAATAATGCTCTGGTTTCTGAGCACCGGAAGTCCAGAGGAGCATATGGAATATCATCTCAGAGTTGGGCGGTTATATCCCTGGTGACCCTAGCCACACTGGGGAGGGATTAGTAACAGAGGCTGTGAATCTGCAGGTGGAATTCTGGAAGCATGCTCTTTTCATAAAGTCACCTAAAGGGAGGGAGGCTCCAAGGTTCCTACTGACCACCACGTCTAGTGGGACCTTAGAATGCTTTCCCAAAGCTTTCTCTTTAACCCACTTCCCACATCCTCTTTTGCCCCACCTCTAGCTCGTCTAAACTGATCTCTGCCCCTGCTCCTGTACTCAACTTTCTAGTTACAGTTCATTCACATTACGGGATTACAGAGTCTGCCCCATACCAAATCCATTTTGTTGCCAGGCCGTGTCTGTGCCATGCTTTTAGACTATGAACTCCGACCCAGCAGGAAGTGTCTCTGGTTGGTTTTTTTGTACTGCGCGAAGCATAGCTTGGTGGCATGGCTCATGCGAAGGACGTGTGGCGGGATGACAGTGATTCCCTCTTTTTCCGGGTGCGATGCCTGCTGAGAATCACTTCTCCCAATCCTTCATCGGGGCTTGAAGAGCTGGAGCAAACGCTCGTGCCTTTTTTAGAGAGAGACTTGTGGACGGAAGCAGCCACGTGGAGCATGGCTTCCTCGGGTGGAGGGCCAGGGCTCACACTTGATTAATCAAGTCTCTGGGTACTAAGGGGTTAATCTGGTCAGGGTTTTGCAGAGTGGGGATTGGATTGAGTGACAGCTGCAAATCAGGAACACAATCTTCTTTGGACCTGGAGAGAGGCAACCACTGCTTCTGTGTTCAGATATTTTTAACCAGCTCTCGCTGGCAGAGCCAGGCTGCCCAATTAAGTAATTTCAGAGGCATTTCAGGAGCCAGGGGAAGTTTTATTACTTCATGTCTGCATGTTCCAGACTTTCAGACACATTCAGACAACACAATAAGTCATAAAACGAGAGCCATTTAAATAAGTCATGTTATTTGCTATCACCATAAACCTGTAGTCAGTGTTATAACATTCATAATTTAGAGACAAATGTGAAAATCGCTCTATACAGACATATTTAATCAGTGCCGAACTAGCCTACAACTAGTCAGTGGAGGTGGAGACAGTCCTTTAGCCCAGAGGGAAAAAAGATTGGCTTTCAGTCCATAGGGCAGAGCTGTTGAGCTGGTACTTGTGGGCGGAACTATTATTGCCATGCAATTTCTCTACAGTGTCCTTTGTGTCCTTGGATTATAAAACCCTCTTAAGGAGTGATCGTATGCATAAGACCTAAAGAAAGCCTTAAAGGCAAGATCTTAAACTCCCAGGAGACGGTGACGACGTTCACAGATCTTTAGAGAACACAGACCTGTGGGTAGATTTCTTCTGTATCCCTGGGTTCATCCCGGCTCATGTCAAGTTTTGACAAACAAAAATAATAAAGAGACATGGGAAGTTACACGGAATTCCATGGTGAGCCGCATGCGCCGTTATTGTATGTGCTACGCTTACTGACGCACAGTCTTGATCTATCAAGGAAGGCTTCTGGGCAGAAGAGTGACTTGAAATGAAACTGGGAGGATGGGTAGGATTTGGCTGTGTGAAGGCCGTGCAGGAGGGGCAAAGGGTGTGAATAAAGGAGGTGGGCAGGACCATGTGCTGAGGTCAGTGAGGAGGTGGAAGGGGTCAGAGGACACCAGGAGCAGAGAGATGAAAGACACAGGGAAGGTCCAACGTGTAGAGTAGAAACACCTCCATGAAACCTATCTGTAATGGAGGGAAGTGTAAGAAGGGAAAGGGTGCAGTGTTTATTGAGACCCTACTGTGGGCTTGATATATTAGGTTATTAATCCTCAGAACAGCAGTCCTAGGTAAGTACTGTCCTTATTTAATAAGAGAAGAAACTGAAGCTCAGAGATGGTACCCACAGGTCTCTACAGCCTCAGAGCACTTGTTCCTTCCAGGACTCTCTTTCCGGAGTCTTTGAGTCAGGAGACTCAGAGTCGGGAGATGCAGAGTCGAATCTCTCTCCAGTACTTATCAGCTGGATTAAGTCACTGAACTTCAGTTTCCTCACTTATAAGACAGGGGTGATATGACTGTCCTTACCATCCAGATTGTTGAGAAAATTACACTAAAATGCCTAGAACAGTGCCTGGTGTGCCACAGGTGCTCAGAACAGGCCCATCGTCTCAGAATCTCCTACTTGAAAAGCTAAGTGCACTAGAGGAGCACGTGAGTGAGGGGCTCGCTGAGCCCTGTGGATCACCCCGAATGAGGATGGCAGTGGTGCCGATCACATGGCATTTGCTGAGCTCACCGTGCTGGACAGATAAGTCACATGCAGCTTATATACCTGCACGCACACACGTGCACGCACACTGTGCACACAGCCATACATGCACACACATGCACACACCCATGCATACCAATGAGTGTACACAGACTCTGTCTCTGACCTCTGTCCCTTTCTCAATCCCATCTCCTCCTCGCCCACCCTCAGCTCTGGAATGCCCGGAGAACAGCCATTTCGAGGAGTGCATGATGTGTACAGAGACCTGTGAGACCCTGGCACTGGGCCCCATCTGTGTGGACAGCTGCTCCGAGGGGTGTCAGTGTGACGAGGGCTATGCCCTGCAAGGCAGCCAGTGCGTCCCCCGGAGCGAGTGTGGCTGCAACTTTGAGGGACACCAACTTGCCACCAATGAGACCTTCTGGGTGGACCTGGACTGCCAGATCTTCTGCTACTGCAATGGCACAGACAACAGCGTCCACTGTGAAAACATCCCCTGCAAGGGTGACGAGTACTGCATGGAGGAGGGCGGCCTCTACTACTGCCAGGCCCGCACCGACGCCTCCTGCATCGTCTCGGGCTACGGCCACTACCTGACCTTTGACGGCTACCCTTTTGACTTCCAGACCAGCTGCCCGCTCATCCTGTGCACCACAGGAAGCAGGCCGAGCTCAGACACGTTCCCCAAGTTTGTCGTCACAGCCAAGAACGAGGACCGGGACCCGTCGCTGGCCTTGTGGGTCAAGCAGGTGGACGTGACCGTGTTGGGCTACAGCATCGTGATTCACAGGGCCTACAAGCACACGGTGCTGGTGAGCGGTCACAGGCCAGACCCCAGGAGGGGAGCCGTGGGGGTGTGAGGATAGGGGTCCCAGGTCAGCAAGTCAGGCTGCAGCTGAACCAGGCAGGTCCAGAATCCAAGGAAAAGCAGAGGATGTTAGAGCACAGAGGGGCCCTGGAGACTTCCCATCACTTTATCTTACAAATAAGGAAACAGGGCCCTCAGAGAGAAAAATACCCAAGTCACAGGCACCAAATTAGGAACAGAGCCAGCTCTAGGAATGGTGCCTTTCATATTGTAGCAGAGTGTGTTGGAGACGGCACAGACCTAGATGGAGTCCCAGCTTGGCTACACTAGCGGCCTCAGACAGTCGCTGTGTGTATACGAGAATGTGCACCTAGCATGGACTAGGCGTCAATAAGTGGTACTGCTGTCTAATCCACCTCCTTCCCTTAGCTGAGATCAAAATATTTGCCTCCTTGGGCCTCCTGCTGCCTCTTTCAGTCTCCCTTTCGCTCCCAGGGGACCTGGGAGTTCAGGAGTCTTGTCCACATCTGGAGCACCCTGGGGCTCCCTTGCAGTCTTCTTACTTTTCACTCCCTTGGCCGTGAAGACAGGAGCAGGTAGGGGCTGAGGAGTTCCAGGCATTCCGAGTCCAGCCTGAGGATGCCAGCCGCAGCCACAGGCTGGCCACCCCTCCCCCAAGGGCCCGCCCTGAGCAACACTTGGGACACCAGCAAGCCACTGCTTTAGCATTTTGGAGGAGCTGACTTAGGATGTCAACCTTTTAACACCATCCTCCCAGGTCTGCGGTGTAATTTATCTCTAAGGAGGTTCCTCTTCCTCTCATATACATTCCCTTTCAAATTCTGAGCTGTTAAAGACTTCCTTGGGCAACTGCTGATTTCTTTCCTTCCTTAGAATTTCCTTTAACCCCCTTCTCTGACAAAGAGAGGTTTCTGAGCTTCTTAAACTGTCCTCCCTTTCACGTTTACTGGAAAGTGTGCCTTCTTAGCATCTAAGATGGAAGTCTCACTATGAACCTTCTTCTTCCTTTTCTTGGGTATTTTACCCAAACTGCCATTGGTACCCTCTGTGTTTCACCTAACAGTTGGTTCCTCTATCATTTATGGCATTAATCATACTGTATTTTTCCATGATGTTCATGTCCAGCTCACTCAATATTCATAGTGGACTCCTTGAGGGCAGGAACCACACATAATCCATCTTTATGTTAAATGAATATACTGTGTGCTATGACACTCAGAGCATTTGTCAAATGAACGAAGGAGATAACATAATAAGCCCTTTCTTCCAAGGTTCCTACGACTTTCATTTTGCTGCTCGTCACTTCTTTAGCAATTTGAGAGATGAAATTGGCACCTGTACAGGTTAGGAGTGTATCAGATGCCTTGCTTTTAGCCACAAAAGGTTTCCAACAGATGTCCAGATAGTCAAAGTCGCTCTTTACAATCACTTCCCTCTCCTCCATTTTCATCAATTGTGTTAAAACAAACACATCAATCATTTTGTCCCTGTGGCTTCATCATATTTGCCCTTTTCTCCTTTGCTCCTCCTCTGACATATTTCTGCCCTTAGATTTATAATTTTGGATATCGTTCCTTATCTCTGTGACATTCAACACTTTTCCACCTTTCTACCTTTCAGGTTTTTTTCTTCTTCTAAAATATAATCTGTTAACAGGCCCTGTCCCATCCAGTGTACTCTGAAAGCGTATTTTCTGCCTTGTGTTACACGCTGTCAAGGTTTAGGTATATAGACATCTGAGGCTACCCATGTTTTCTGACCCAGTTATTTTCACATATAGACACTGGACCTTCATGAACACTTGTTCTTTTTCCTGCTCTCCCTTCTCTCCTCCCCAGTGGCTGATTCTCTTCTCTCACCAGGTGTTTCCCTCCCTTTGGGTCAGCTCACCTTCCAGGCACGTGTCTCATGAGATGCACTCACGCCTAAAGTCAAGAGCCATGAGAACTACACAGCTGGTTTCTTCCTCCCACAAAGAAATGCGGAGGGAAGGGTCTATTGGTTCTTAGGGCTGCTGTCACAAAGCATCACAGACTAGGTGGCCTGAAACAGCAGAAACCTATTCTGTTACAGTCCTGGAGGCCAGGAGTCCTAAACCAAGGTGTCCTCAGGGCCATGCTCCCCCCGAGGTCCTAGGGGAACCTCTGTTCCAGGCTTTCCTCCAGCTTCTGGTGGTTGTAGGTGACCCTTGGCTTGTGGCAGCATAACTCCAGTCTCTGCCTCCGTATTTTCATGGCCTTCGTCCCTCTGTGCCAAATCTCTCTCTCCTTTTAAGGACACTAGTCATTGGATTGAGGGCCCACCCTTTCCCCCCATGATCTCATCTTAATGATTACATCTGCAAAGACCCTATTTCCAAATAAGGTCACGTTCACAGGTCCTGGGGGTTAAGACTTCAATATACCTTTTGGGGGGACACAATTCAATCTACAACAGGGAGTAATTAGAGAGTAATGGGCATGAAGGAGGAATTGATTAAAGGGGTGGGGGGACCCTTTCCAGGGCTCTTCTTTCTAGGTCACCAGATGTCCAAAATGCCCAAGCTGGGAATAGAGTGTACAGCTTTCAGATCTCTGACAGAAAGACCAAGTTCAGGATGCTTGAAGGTTCTTTTCTTCTGGGGCCTAGGGGATAGATTTAGCATTTACTTTGAATTATTAATATGCATTGCAGGATCTGCTTGTTCAATGATTTGCGTTTGTTTTTCCCATGATGTTATTATTAGTCACCATCTCTCCCTGAGAGAAGAATAACGGCCGTCATAATGACAGCGCGCGGTGGAGCGCCAGGCAAAACACAGCACAGAGCCCGGGTCACTGCTGGTGCTTGCAAAAATGGAGGTGACATGGAAGTGACTCCTTGGGACACCGGGTCCCTCTGTGATTCTGACCTTTCTCGGCATTAAGCAGTACTGAGGATGTGGGGAAACCCACCAAGCCGAGGGAAATTAGAAATAAATATGCTATGTTTATACCAGCCAGGGAGTAGGGGTGAGCGACAGAGGTGAGCCACTCCCGGGCACCGCAGAGCCCACGCCTCAGCCGTCCACAGCCCGAGCTCCATAGAGACGGCCTCTCTCCTCCATCTCCCTCAGGCTTCTGCACAGCCGGGTCCTGCATGGTCCAGGCCAAGGGGCAGGCTCTCAGGACCTTCCAGAGCTGGTGTTTTTCTCACTGATTGCCCACCCCGTGGCCATGAGAGAAGAGGGAAGCTTTGAGCATCACTCTGGCTCAGTTGCATCTGACGGGCTTGCATTGACAGGCTGTTCTGTGCCAAGCCCTTCGGGTAGAAACGTGAGTCAGAAACAGGCCTCTGTCCTAAGGGAACTCAGGGTCTAGTGGGAGAGACAGACGTGTTTGCAGGGAACGTCAGCGTGATGTGAAGTTCCAGAAAAATGTGACGTGCAGTGGGGAAGGGGGGTGTGTCATGAGAGAACAGGTTGCCTGAGCCGCCTGGGGGGATGGAGGGAAGGCTTCTGCAAGAGATGATCCAGACCTGAGCCCTGAAGGCATCCATTGGCCAGGCCGTGAAAGAGGCAGAGGGCGTCCTAGGACAAGGAAACGTCAGTGGAGATCCAGGGCGGGGGTGTGAAGGGGGCCTCAGAACAGCTGAAGAACAGCTGTAGCGGCAATCAAAGCCAGTTGTTTAAAGGAAAGCTCGCTACTGAAAAGCGAATATGTGGCCTTATTTCCAATACTTCAGTATTAGAAACACATTTCCCCCACCCATCCCCATGCCCTGCTCTCTTCCTCCTCTGCGCCGGCCTCTTCCATCCATCCTTATCCACCCCTCCCTTCCTCTGCCTCTCTCTTTCCCTCCGTTTCACAGGGACAGACAGGGCAGTGATGTAGGGGTGGAGGTCGCATTCCTGGGGCCTGAGAGACAGGGAGAAGCTGGGCAGGCCTGTCTGCGTCGAGGCCTTCCTTTCCCAGGTGCTCCTGGGCAGTGACAGGACTCGAAGGCCTTGAGCTGTAATCCAGGCACATGGCCTCTCCAAGGTATCGCCCCCTCCTTGACACCCAGTAGCCAGGAATAGAGAATGCGGAGAAACTCAGGAGGAAAAGCCAGCCAGCACACGTGAGCCCTTGGGTGCTCAGGCTTTAGTTTATTCGTGCGAGTTGTCAAGGCTCGTGGGAGTCCCCACGGCCTCTGCTTCCCTCGGTGACTTTGCACACCTGAGCTCTCTGTCTCTGGGCCTCCCAGGTGAGAAAGTTATGCTCACCAGGCACGATCTCCCTCTTCCTCTTCCCCGCTCCATGCTGTCTCTGAAATGACCCATCACCACGCCCTCTTCACCTCCTGTCCTCTTTCCAGAGAACGAATTATCTCTTCCCCTCTCCATGGCCACTCTCCACCTACACCATCCCTTTTTGGCCCTCTCAGCCTCTTGCCTGTCTCTCATCTCCTCCCCCTCCTGTGTCTTGGGCTTTTCTCTTCAACCCATAAACATATTCGTTCTAAGATAAACCTTGACCCCGATTCAATCCAATCCCTCTTCTAACCAATCCCTCTCCTCCCCTTTCCTACCAGACTCCCGGAGAGAGACATCTCTGCTTCCATATCCCCTGTTTGCCGTTTAACCTCTGCGACCTAGCCTCTGGTATCATCACGCTACTGAAGTTCTCTTACTAAGATCACTGGCGACTTCTTCTTTGAAAAATGAATGAGTCTTTTTCAGGCTTGATTTCATGGGACGTTACAGACGAGGCCCTCCGTGGTCCAGGCCCTCCCCGCCTCTCCATCTTCATCTCCCATCATCCCCGAGGTCACATTTTATGTTCCAGCATCATTCAATTGCTGTAATTCCTCATACTTATTAGGCATTTCCCCTCCTCTTGGCCTCAGCTCAGGCTACACCCTTTTCTTGGGATTCCCTTTTCTTCACTCTCATTCCTTCATTTTTTGTTGTTGTTTTGTTTTGTTTTTAATTTTTATTGAAATATAGTTGATTTACAATGTTGTGTTAGTTTCAGGGGTACAGTAAAGTGATTCAGTTATACATACATATATGTGCGTGTGTGTGTGTACATGTATATATACATACACATATATATATATAGTCTTTTTTTACATTTTCCCTTCCATTATAGGTTATTACAAGATATTGAGTAGAGTTTCCTGTGCTGTACAGTAGGTTCTTGTTGGTTATCTATTTTATAAATAGTAGTGTTTATATTTTTTAAAATTTTTATTGGGGTATAGTTGCTTTACAATGTTGTGTTAGTTTCTGCTGTACAGCAAAGTGGATCAGTTATACATATACATATATCCACTCTTGTTTAGATTCTTTTGCCATATAGACCATTCCAGAGTATTGAGTAGAGTTCCCCGTGCTCTACAGCAGGTCCTTATTAGTTATCCAGTAGTGTGAGTTCCCCGTGCTCTACAGCAGGTCCTTATTAGTTATCCAGTAGTGTGAGTTCCCCGTGCTCTACAGCAGGTCCTTATTAGTTATCCAGTAGTGTGAGTTCCCCGTGCTCTACAGCAGGTCCTTATTAGTTATCTAGTAGTGTGAGTTCCCCATGCTCTACAGCAGGTCCTTATTAGTTATCTTGACTGGACAACATCACTCAGCCTTCAGGACCGGATGTGGGCACCATCCTCTGTGGGCATCCCTGATTCTGTCCCCAGGCTGAGTCTGGTGCCTGTGCATCTATTTATCTCTATCGTTGCTTTCATCAGATGATGTTATTATTACCTGTTTATGTACTTGTCTCTGCCACATGCCTGTGAGCTCCTAGGGAAAGAGCCCTATGCTTTATTCCAGCGTTGAGCACGATGCTTGGTGCACAGTAGTGCCAAACTGATGGCTCCTGGATGAATGAGTGAATTCTGCCTGGAGCAATATTCATAGGCAAGGAGATCGCTGAGTTGAAATTTGAAGGGTGAAAATTGCCCCAGAGAAAGAGAGGATGGGGGAAGGACACCATTGCTGTCTTAGGTTGGTTCCCTAGAGGCAGAGTCTGAGGTGGGGATTCCTGAAAGTGAGGGAAGAACCAAGGGCAGAGAGCTCGGCGAGGATGTGGTCTAAGTTGGACATCAGCCTGGGCCACCGGGAGCTCTGGTGCATGACGTGCGCACAGAGTTGGTCCCCCGTGTTGGTCAGTCATTGGCCGAGGGCTGCCCTTAGGTGGGGGTGGGGCTGGATGGGGGTGTCATAACCTCCTGGGCCAAGGGCCCCCCTTTTGGCCAAGGCCAGCTGTGAGTTATCGTTAACTCACAATCACAACTGCTAAGGATGGACACAGAAGGCACCACCACACTCGCAGCAAAGGAAACGGCACGTGGAACGGGGCAGCTTGGACCATCTGGGGAGCAGCAAAGTGCTGGGTATGGCTGGGGTGGAGGAAGTGAGTGGGTTGGGCCCGAGAGGCAGGGGCCAGCTCCTGGAGAGCCCTGTACCATGTGCTAAGCGTACCCCACATTTTATTCAAGCTATGCAGGGGGTTTTAAGTATTAATTAATTGCTTTCAATTGCATTAAAAAATATTGGAGAGGCAGTGGTGAGTGGCTGGAGGAGGGGGGCAGTACCGGGGTAGGGAGACCAGTCGGGGGCATATTCAAGAGTCAAGGTGGAGGGTGATGAGAGTCTGAACTAAGGTGGTAGCAGTGGGGCTGGGGGCAGGCGTGTCAGATGGGAGAGAGATTAAGGAGGTCAGGAGCGGGGTTATTTCCTGGCGGGGAGCAATCTACGACCACCACCCTGTGGGCAGCCACCTTCTTCTTTCAGGAGGAAGCCCAGCTCTCCTCTTAGCCCTCACAACAGTCTGTTTTCCATCAAGCACTCACCCAGCCAAGGGCTGCAGGATTTGGCTCACCTGCATCAAAAGGGTTCAGGGGCCGTGCAGTTCCGGAGTTTGACTTAAGGGATTTCCTTGTTTTCTGAATTTAAAATCTGCGGGAGGAAACCTGCATCCAGTGCCCTCTCCATTGTGCTGGGCGCCCAGCAGCGGGTGAGGGGAAGGTGGCCGTATGGATCAATAAAGTGTGGTCCCTGCCCTCAGGTTGCTCCTAACCGTGTAGTGGAGACAGAGGTGTAGACAGCCAGCTGTAATATAAGACAGATGCGATGTGTGCTTCAGTAGCAGGGTACACGTGCTTGATCTTGGCCAGAGGTGCAGGAGAACACGAGAGAAGTATAAGTAACATGTTCTGGTTGCCCAGACGAGGGAGTGATTCTTCCTGACCACCAGCTCCGAAAATCTTGCCTTATAGAAGAGCCGACATTTGAGCAGGGTCTGGGGCATGAGAAGGATATTGGCAGGTAAAGAACGGCATCCTAGGCAGAGGCACCAGCAAAATCAAGTCATTCCTCAGGAAAAAGAAGATCCTAGAGGAATTAATAAATTGGGGCTTGTCTAAGAGAAATCCACAGTAAAGCTGGAAATAGAAACACAAGAGTTTTAGGTTTGGGTATTTTAGTCTAAACTTTAATTGAATTCTTATTACCCTCTCATTACCTTGGAGAAAACAATTTGAACTCCTGGAGGGAATAATGCTATAAACAGAAGGCACTGAAATAAATAGGTATATTCGTGTACAAAGGATAGCCATTTAAGTGTTCAAATCCTAATAATAATAGTTGAGGGACAGAAACAACACTAAATGCAAAGATTTCATTCAACTGCTCCAACCCCCCGTGGGGCTGCCTCTCAGAGGCTAATCATTAGAAGAGCGGGGCGGGGCTGCCTGGGCCACCTGTATTGTCTGTGCCGACCCTCTTGCTCTTGCAGGTCAACAATGAACGGCTCTATCTGCCCCTGAAGTTGGGACAAGGGAAGATAAACATCTTTTCCTTTGGCTTCCACGTGGTGGTGGAAACTGACTTTGGCCTGAAGGTTGTGTATGATTGGAAGACCTTCCTGTCCATCACGGTCCCTCGGGGCATGCAGAACATCACCTACGGCCTGTGTGGCCGCTATAACGGCAACCCCGAAGATGACCTGGAGATGCCCATGGGTCTGCTGGCCTCCAGCGTCAATGAGTTTGGACAGAGCTGGGTGAAGAGGGACACCTTCTGCCAGGTTGGCTGTGGCGACCGCTGCCCTTCCTGTGCCAAAGTGGAAGGTTTCTCCAAAGTGCAGCAGCTCTGCAGCCTGATCCCCAACCAGAACGCAGGCTTCACCAAGTGTCACAGCAAGGTCAACCCCGCTTTCTTCTACAAGAACTGCCTGTTTGACTCTTGCATCGATGGCGGCGCCGTGCAGACCGCCTGCAGCTGGCTGCAGAACTACGCCAGCACGTGCCAGACACAGGGGATCGCAGTGACCGGCTGGAGGAACTACACGTCCTGCTGTGAGTCCTTCCCGTTGTCTCTCCTTCCATCTTGATTGGTGTGGGCAGGCCGGTCATCCAGTACAAGTCAGAGCAAGCTGAGTGGGGCAATTTCAGGAAATGCACTTTGGAATTGAGTTTGTTCCCTGAAACAAGAGATTGAACCGCCTGGAGCCTCCGTTTTCTTATCTGTAAAGTGGGGTTAATACCGCTTATTCCCTGTATTCCTCTGAGGACGAAATAAGATCACATACATAAAGCACAGAGCAGTACACATGGCCTCTGGGCTCAGCAAGGGCACAATAAGATTCTAACAAAGGACGAATCGAGGGAAGAGTGAGTTAGTAGATTGCTTTGTTCTAGAACCTCATGGACCCATCATTAAGTGTACTGATAATTTATACACTTTCTCTTAGTGTGTTTTTCTATTTGATTCATATATGTCATATATCCGTCTCTGCGTTGATGAAATATAGCAGAATGTTAAAAGCATTGGAAAAAGAATTAGATACACCTAAAATTAACATTAATATTGCACATCAACTACATCTCAATGAAAAACAAGAGAAAGAGCTAGAGCTCCTGGATTCTAGCCTTGCTCTGTCCTTAAGGATCGGTGTGACTTTGAAGCATTTCACTTTTCCTCCCTGGTCC
The DNA here is from genome assembly GCF_949774975.1 of Lagenorhynchus albirostris. Classification (NCBI taxonomy): domain Eukaryota; kingdom Metazoa; phylum Chordata; class Mammalia; order Artiodactyla; family Delphinidae; genus Lagenorhynchus; species Lagenorhynchus albirostris. The sequence continues at coordinate 96,915,416 of NC_083103.1, forward strand.
TTAGTTTCCCCCTGATAATGCTCTGCCTACACTCTTTATGCTACAGAAACATCAGGAGGATCAAACTGGGTAACTGAAAGCCTAGCACACTCCATGCATGTTAAGTGGTATCGTTAACATTCGTGGCTCGCTTTGAGCCAAGCCCAGTGCTCCACACTTTATCAACATTTGTTCCTCCATAACCCAATTAGGGAGAAGCTGAGACTCAGAGGAGTTAAGTAATTTGCCTAAGGTCCTACTATCTCAGTGGCAAAGTCAGGGTTTGACCTTCCAGCCCCAAAGCTCCTGCCCTCAACTCATACGCTTCACAGTGGAATAATTTGTCTGCATTTAGCACATCACAATAGGAAAAGACGGGGAAGGGAAACCAGTATTGGTCTTTGGCCAATCTGCCTTGGTCTATTTTCCCATCTCAATCTCATTAGCTATAGCAAATTTCTTTTAGGCCTAACTGTATGAAAAAGGCTACGCATGGATGCTGAATGCAAAGAGCTCTAAATAAGTGATCCAGCAGGGGTCCCGGAGAGTAAACTCCCTTTTCATCCTGGGAAAGGGAGATTTGGATAAAAAACCAGAAACAGTGCTGTCGTTTAATGCTCACACAGTTCATTTACATCCCACATAACTGGATTCATGTCGATTGGGAGGACAGGGTGGGAGGAAGTGGGGGCGGGGGGAAAGATGCCATTTCAGCCATGCTCAGTCCCTGAGTGAGGGGCTGGGGGGAGCGATGCCAGTAGGAGTGACTGTCCAGACTAATTGGCCTCTGGTGACTTTAGTAAAATAAATATGCCTATAAAAACGTCAGGGTCTGGGTAAATCTCTAGAGCTACTCTGGATTCACTGGGGTGAGCTCAGTGGGGCGAGAGAGCTTGCCTTCCTCTAAATCAGCACACCAGGCTGTAGACACAGGGGCCTAAAGATGGTGCAGGACGGGGAGACAGTTTTAGGAAGGAGACACTGCCTGCTGCCTCTTGAGACCTGCCACAGGGCGTTCCCTCTTTTCCTGTGGCTATGCCATGGCAACTGCACTGCTGTGTGGCGTGGCTGGGATGGGGAGCGAGGGGTAGTGTATGCCCACATCCATTGCCTCCAGCTGCAATGGGCGGGGAGACCGTAGGGAAGAACTGTTTTTAGAGGAGGCTAATTCCAGGAAGTCTCACCTTAATTTATGGATATCAATTTTTGTCACTCATAGGAAAGAAAAGGAAGCAAGTTCGTAAGCTCTTATGACCTTACCTTTGAGGAGGAAGGTCCCCTACTTCTATGCAGCTTGGACCCATGGGACTGAAACTGGTGCAGGATGGGGAAGCAGTTTGGAAAAGGGATACCATTCATAATGCATATGAAAACTATTTTTCTTGTCCATCTGTCCCCTCCACCAGCAACTTTTCCTCTCCCCTCCTCAAAGTTCTGTCCAGATATCGGTTGCCTACTCTATACACCATCACAGGGAGTTCCATCCAAGGCACTCAGAGCAGAGTCTGTCCTGCCTCACCCTTGGCCACGGGCCCCATCCGGGCCTAGATAGCTGCCTGCCAGCAAGGCCCAGGCCAAGCGTCCTTACCACGAGAGGGATAGACCTTCCCCCACCTTGGCATTTCAGGACAGGGGCCAAGATCCAAAAGAGAGCTCCTGAAGAGGTGGTGGTGGTGACTGGCAAAAAGAAAAGCTAAAATAAGAGAAAGAAATTATACTTTAAAGACGGCGTGTGGGTGGAGATTGGGGGGGCGGACACAGTTGGAGACAGCTTAGTTTTCCATTTTGAATTTCAGAACAGAGAAAAGCCGTGGGAGATGGAGTCCTAACTCAGCCAATTCAATCTGAGAGATCAGTGAACACAGGCTGCCTTGAATACAGTTGTTTGTAACCATATCTGACATGACGTTAATCTCTGAGAAGCAAGGGCAGAACAGCATCCCTCTGCCCACCCCCCACTTCTACTAAGAATTAATCCATTTCAACACTCACATGTTGAGATATGAGAATGGTGTTTTCAGGAGAAAAAGGATTAACCCAGAACTGCCCGTTAAATGTACGCTTTATTGGTAACAAGGTAGAATGCTGTTGTTTTTCAATGATATTGGCTGTTCCTATCAATGGGATAATTTATTACTCAATTACCTTCTTTGCAAATGCATTGGAAAACTCCTTCACCCAAGTTGAACAAACAGACTTGGGGCGGGGTGGGGGGAAAGGGAGGCCGATTGTCTTAATTACTAACCCATCCTTAAAATTCTTTCAGCTGAATTTGTCATTCTTTCAGTCCCTTAATGGGGGACTTAAAGTAGAGCACTGGGTGGTGAGGGTACAGTAAGAGAAGCAAATAACAAACGCATAGCAGGTATTTAGCTCCGTCCGCGTGCCAGGCACTATTCTAAGTGCGATATGAGTCCTCACTCATTGACTCCTGTAACTTTACAGCAACCCTGTAAAGTAGGCACCATTAATAGTCCCATTTTCTAGAGGAAGAAACTGAAGCTCAGAGTGATTCAGTGACTTTCCCAAGGCAGGTGGCTCGGGTAAGTTGGAAAGTACCTCCAGAGACAGTGCTCTCCCCCTGTGCAGTGCTGCTTCTCTTACCCTGGTCAGGCCAGGAGGCCTGAGGAGCTGGGGAGCCCGCAGGTACTGCAGAGGGTGTACAGCTCTGTAGGATCAGGTCTGTGAAGGCATCTCCCAACCTCAGTGGGCCATCGTGAGAATTAACTGTGATGATGTCTCATAAACCAGGCCACCTGGTGCCTGACATCTGGTACGTGGTCAGCCAAGTTTGAGTATCATTATCATTTTCTCTTTTATCAGAGGCAGCTTTTGCTACTTCAGAGTCCTGGGTCCAAAGTCTGGTAATTAGGGGGTTTCTTATATATTTCTTTGCAAACTCAATAAATTCTAGTGGAACAACTTTTAAAAATTCCTATTACTATTACGACAACTGCTCCTACTATTAATAACAGAAGCTTTCATTGAAGTACCAGGCACTGTACCAGAAGCTTTGCAAAATTGCACTTCATTTTATCTTTACTACTTGTTATCCCCATTTTACAGATGAGGAAGCAGAGGTTTAGTGAGAGTAAGTAACCTGCCCAAGGTGGCACTGCTAGTTAGTTGCAAAGCCAGGGCTCAAACAAGGTCAATTCTATTGCATTGCTGCATTGCTCCTCAGAGGGACCCACACATCCTACCCACCTTGGGCACAAAGGCTACATCAGTCCACTGGCCACAGCAAGAGACACATTCGTGACCGTGATAGAAATCCAGGTGTAGAGGCATCATCACTCTCAGCTCTTAGTACTTCATTTGGGTGGAGAAAATCAGAATTAGGAATTTGGATGTTTGTTTTCTAGAATCAAATATTTATTAACCACCTGTCATGTTCTCAGCACTATTTTGAGGGCCCTGGAAGAATCAGAAGTGTAAAATAATGAGTTTATCGTCTAGTTGGAGAAATAGGACCAGCATACTTGAAACAGCAGTGGACATCTCTAAATCGATAGTATATCTTCCCAGATATTAAAATGTATTGTAGAGTTTCAGTAATTAAAACAAGTCAATACCGGCACATTCCCAGAAAGACCAACCAGTGGACTGATGAGAAAGTCCAGAAACAGGCTCAAACACTAAAGAGAAATTAGTATATAGTAAAGCTGGCATTTCAGATCACTGGGGGGAAATGTACTATTCAATAAGGGACAAACTAGCAGGCAGAAAACTATTTAAACACTTCCTTCATTTCCTCAATCAAAAATAAAGTCTGGGGGGGTAGTGGTGGGATGAATTGGGAGATTGGGATTGATATGTATGCACTAATATGTATAAAATAGATAACTGATAAGAACCTGCTGTATAAAAAATTAATTAATTTAATTAAATTAAAAAGAAAAGGGAATGAAAAAAAAAAAAGTCCAGACAGAACCAAGATTAAACATAGAAATTTAAGTTATAAAACTACTAGAAGAAAAACAAAGGAGTCTTTTTGGTAATCTTGCAGTAGAGAGGGACTTTCTAAGCAAAATGACCAAAGCCATAAGGGAAAACCTGATAAATTTGATTACTTTAAATTTTTAAATTTCTACGTGGCAAAAACATAATCAAAGCCACAAACATACCAAAAAAAAAAAAGAAGAAGAAGAAGCAAAGTCAAAAGACAAATGATAAATATTTTTAACACATGACAGACAAAAATCTATTTTTAACTTATAAAGAGCTTTTACAATTCAATAAGAAAAAAACTCAACCAACACAAAATGTGCAAAGGATGTGAAAAGGCAGTTCACAGGAAAGACATACAAATGGATTACAAACAAATGAAAAGACAGTCAACCTCACAAAGAATGCAAATGAAATAAGGACATAGCAGATATGGCATTAAAATTGTTTTATTGTGGTAATATAGACATAAAATTTACTATGTTAACCATTTTTAAGTGTACAGTTCAGTGGCATTAAATACATTCATATTGCTGTGCAACCATCACCACCATCCATCTCCAGAACTCTTTTCATCTTGCAAAACTGAAACTCTGTACCCACTAAATAATAACTCCCCATTCCATAACATTCCAATAATTCTCCCCACCCCACACCACCCCACACCACCCCAGCCCCTGGCAACCAATGTTCTACTTTCTGTCTTTGTGAACTTAACTACTTTAGATACCTTGGAGAAGTGGACTCATACAGTATTTGTCTTTTTTTTTTTTAATTTATTTTTGCCTGCATTGGGTCTCCATTGCTGTGCGTGGGCTTTCTCTAGTTGCGGCGAGCGGGGGCTAGTCTTTGTTGCCGTGAGTGGGCTTCCTGTTGCGGTGGCTTCTCTTTGTTGCGGAGCACAGGTTCTAGGCACGCGGACTCAGTAGTTGTGGTGCATGGGCTTAGTTGCTCCGCGGCACGTGGGATCTTCCCAGACCAGGGCTCGAACGCATGTCCCCTGCACTGGCAGGCGGATTCTTAACCACTGAGACACCAGGGAAGTCCCCCAGTACTTGTCTTTTTGTGGGTGCTTTATTTCACTTAGCATAACGTCCTCAAGGTTCATCCTTGTAGTATACTGCAGAATTTCCTTCCTTTTTAAGGTTGAATAATTCCATTGTATATAGACATTTTGCTCATCCATTCATCCATTGATGGACACTTGGATTACTTCCATGGTTTAGCTATTGTGAATAATGCTGCTATGACAACGTGTATAAATATCTCTTTGAAATACTTCTCTCAAATCTTTTGAGTATATACCCAGGAGTGGAATTGACAATAAGTTCATTTGTACCATTTTTTTAGATTCCACATATAAGCAATACCATATGATATTTGTCTTTCTCTGTCTGACTTACTTCACTCAGTATGACAATCTCTAGGTCCATCCATGTCACTGCAAATAGCATTATTAGTTTCTGTAAAACTTTTAAGCAAACCTATCTTTAATGATTGGCTAACACTTACTGAACGTTTAGTTGCTTGGCACTGTTGTAAGTACACAGACTCACTCGTTCCCTCCCAATGAGCCATGAAGCGGTGCTGTGGGTATCTGTGTTGTACAGATAAGGAACTGAGGCCCAGAGAGATTAAGTAATGGCTCCAGTCTCTTACAGCTTGGCTCCAGAGCCCACGCTCTTCACCAGGACCCCAACTGCCTTCCAGAAAAGCATCTACATGCATTTGAAAACCACAGAACATAGCTGACATGGGTCGGTCTGTATACACAGGCACACACACAGTGCACGTTTGCCTTCTCAGAAATCAAGAGGCTCAGGGGCCTACCGTTTATAAACTACTGTCTTAGAAAAAGGTCCTGGAAGTTCTGAGTTGGTATTGGTATAAGAGTAGGGAGTTCTGCAGATAAGTTGGGACTCCACCTGGGGCTTGAAGAATGCAGGATTCAGATAGGCTGGGAGGATGAAGAAGGGGTTGGGGAAGGGAGATCAACACACCTGGGGACCTAAAGGCAGGAGTGAATATGGGGCACCCCCGGGGGGCCATCCAGTGACTCACTGGAGTCGAGATGCATGTTGGGAGATGGGTTTAAGGCAACAGGTTCTAGAGGACCTCAGGAAACAAGGCTGAGGACAGGACAAAGATGGTGTGAGGAGCCTTGTCACCTCCATCTGCTCTTTGGTCCATTACTTCCACAGGGATAAGTCAGATAGAGGCTTTCCATAAGCAGAGAGAGTAGGAAAGAGGGAAGGTGGCAAAGCTTCCTCCCCGCCGGGCCTCCGTCTCCGCAAGTGGGTGAGCGATGGGCCAGAGGAAAGCGTTGACCGTCCTGGTGACTGTCGATCTTGACTCTCGTCTCCCGTTCCAGCCGTCACCTGCCCTCCCAACAGCCACTACGAGAGCTGCGTGAGCGTGTGCCAGCCCCGCTGCGCCGCGATCCGCCTGAAGAGCGGCTGCAACCACTACTGCGTGGAGGGCTGCCAGTGCGACACCGGCTACGTCCTCAACGGCAAAAGCTGCATCCTGCCCCACAACTGCGGCTGCTACTCTGACGGCAAGTACTACGAGGTAGGGGCGCCCCGCCCACCGGGTCCTCCTTGCTGGGCAGCAGATTCCTCTCCCGCTCCAAGAGGCGGGCCACGGTGGACCCACCTTCCCACTTGATTACAAAGATTGTGGTGTGGATTCGCAGGGAGGCAGAGCGGGGGGCCGAGAGGTCAAGGACAGGTCTGGTGAGGCTCTTGCGCACGGAGTACCGGATTGGGAAACGTGTTTGGGTCTCACTCTCCCACCCTTCCTCGCTAGCATTTGTGTTTCTCTCTCCTCCACGCCTTTCTCTAGGCCCTTCTGATTTCTTCTCCTGTAAATCTTAGTTAGAAAGCTTCTGATGTGGCTACTGTTTGGAAATAGGACGGTGGTGAATCTGACATTTGTAGCTGTCTCGGCTAAGGACACTTTTAACTGCAAAAGATAGAGCTCGAGGCTAGCAGATGGGGCTTTGCCTCTTCTGCTTATTGCAGCTCCATTAGAGAGAGTGAGGGCTGCCATCTCTGCATGTGTCATTTGTCACTCTAGTACCGTCCCCCGAGAGTTGTGTCCTACCCTCTGCTTCTCTCTCTTTGGGGGCTTCACATAAAGCTGATGAAGATGCCCTTCTTTGAGTAAAACATATTAGCTCACAAAATCATTTACTTTTCTACCCTGTAATCTTTCTTTATGTGCTGTGATGCTAAGCTAGAAGAGATCTTTCCTGGAGAGGGTATTTAGCCCTTGGTTCTGCCTCCAGGCCACTCTCTGTTTAAAGGATATCAACACCGTACACTGGCGAGTAGACAGTTAACAATAGCATCGATGGAATAGCTGCTATTTGCAGATCGCTGTGCTAGTGGTATCGTTGGGGATGATAAAGCATGTTCCCTGCCTTAAGGAACTTGAAAATCTATTCAGGAGAGGGGGAAAGAATGCACTTTAGGGCTTCCCTGGTGGCGCAGTGGTTGAGAGTCCGCCTGCCGACGCGGGGGACGCGGGTTCGTGCCCCGGACCGGGAAGATCCCACGTGCCGCGGAGCGGCTGGGCCCGTGGGCCATGGCCGCTGAGCCTGCGCGTCCGGAGCCTGTGCTCCGCCGCGGGAGAGGCCACAACAGTGAGGCCCGCGTACCGCAAAAAAGAAAAAAAGCACTTTAAAGAACAAGAGGACAATTACAAAATAACATATCAACAAGTGAAATATAATACCCTAGAGAACTAATCAATTTTAAGATGAAAAAGAGCCACAGCATTAAAAAAATCTAATTGAAATGTCTGAACTGGAAATAAACTAGGCAAAAAATAAATAATGCCTCCTTTCTGTAAAGATGCATTGTTCTTGTTCAAGAACAACTAAGCTGGCTTTACTTTGAGAGGAGATAAAAGAAAATCAATATGGACGTTACCTTCGGTCTCATTTTCGGTGGGAAATTTGTTTAAATGTTGTATTAGAAAGATGGGGAAAAGTAGAGTAAAATAGTAAAATTGATCAAAGAAGGCTTCTTGGTAGAGGTGAGTTTTGAAGTTAAGCTCTTAGAAATATTGATTATTTGAAAGGAAGAGGCAGACCATGTGGGAGAAAATAATAATAGATTCCGTTTTCCCACAATCTGGGAGAAGAGATAACCAGGCTCAAAACTGAAAAACACTATTATAATCTCTGCTCCCCTGTCCAGAGATTTACTGAAATGTATCCATCTAGCAAGTGTGTCATGCACCCCTCCACAGAGATCCTGAGTGTCTGTGACATAACGGAATGAGATTCGGGTTTGATCCTAGCTGAACCAATGCTGTTGATGTGACATTGAGCAAACTGTGTCATTCCTCTGAGCTTCTGTTGCCTTATCTACAAAACATTACTAACAATACCAACTCAGTATGGTTGTTGTATGAATAATCAATGCCAGGTGCCTTAGTACCTGGCACCTAGTAGTTCAATAATTGGTAACTGCTATTGTTTTTGTTCATTCTCTTCAGAAGCATTTTATAAATGAAAAATCCAGGTGTGTTAATGAAACGATGCGTGTAAAAGCCCTTGGAGCTCTCGGGAAGGCACAATACAGCTCTCAGCAGCTGTTAGCACTATAAACATTATTATCCGCTTTTCATCAGAAAGTCAGTGGGTTTTGACAACAACATATATCTGGGAAGTAGCAAACTCACAAAACAGATAATCTACTTGCCACAATTCAAACAAGCTTGGAGGCTGTTTATTCAACAGATTTCTTTGGAAATAAAAAGAGAACACATCTAGCTATTAGCGTGTAGGGTAATCACCCAGCTGACGTTGTCGGGTCTAATTAAGGTGGAGAAAGCAGCACTGGGCCTGTCTCTGTACTGTGATGCCAGTTTCATGATCGAGTTCCCCTGTGGGATGAGTTACTTACCCTTGATCATATCCACATGCTTCAGGTTATTTTGCTCTTTCCACCCATGTAATGTCTGACTTCTCATCAGAGAGAGGCCAGACCGTCCGCTCAATTTTTCTGCAAATCTGACAAGAGAAAGAAAGTCAATATTTTACAGGTCTGGAAGGAGGGAAGGCTTGGTTCCGGGAACTACTTCATTTTGAGGATGAAAGAATCAGCAGGGCACTGGAATCTTAAAGTGCACCAGATTGAGAAAACTCTTCCTAGAAGATCTCACCCTCTATCTACTTACCCTTGGATCTGAGTCAGATCTGTATTTGATATCCAGGGTTTTGATAAGTCTATAGTTAAAATGGAAAATGGTGACCAGACAGTAGCATAGGCCCATCTTGTGCCATTTAAACACCTCTGGGGCTTCCCTGGTGGCGCAGTGGTTGAGAGTCCGCCTGCCGATGCAGGGGACACGGGTTCGTGCCCCGGTCCGGGAAGATCCCACATGCCGCGGAGCGGCTGGGCCCGTGAGCCATGGCCGCTGAGCCTGCGCGTCCGGAGCCTGTGCTCCGCAACGGGAGAGGCCACAGCAGTGAGAGGCCCGCGTACCGCAAAAACAATAAATAAATAAACCACCTCTGGATAGCACCGTTTTAGAAAATTGAATTAATGCCCCGAGTGGCCACATCTCTATGAAGTAGTCCACTCGTTGGGACCACACTCCACTTGGACAATCACGACCAGTTTCCAACAGTTTCCTGGAATTCTTGGTCTAGAACAAGTGCAAGATCAAGAGCACGAGGTCCTCAAGCAGAGTCATGTCTACAGATTTGCAGAAGGAGTGAAAAATAATAGCTGCTACCAACTGATGATCCACTTGGTCGTAGTGTTTAATATAACTTTATATAATTCCTCACTATCTGAAAGAGGGTGAGCGGTCCTTCTCCGGTAATAACAGCAGCTATTATTTATTGAGTACCTTCTCTCAGCCGGAAAATGTGCTTCACATGTCTTATTTAATCTTCACAACTGCCTTGCAAGATATTATTATTATTATCTCCAGTTTCGAGAGAGGAAACTGACACTCTGGGAGCTTGGTAGTGCCCCTCAGGGTGGCACATGTAGGGTGGCAGGGCTGGGATCAAACCCCAGGTGGCCTGATCTCAAAGCTCTCCTTTCATGGAACCTCACTGTTATCTAGGCCTCTCACTTCAGGACATAGAAATGGAGTATTTGCAACAGAAGTAAATTGGAAGTAGATTAGATACAAGGAAAACGTTTGGAACAGTGAGTATTGTGGAATGTTGAAATGGTTCATCATAAGAGTTGGTTATCGCTTTCTTTTAACCTATTTAAGATTGAAGGGTGGGGTTTATCATTATTGAGTGAATTTAAATTTCTTCCTTGAAGTGGAGCTGGTACTTGTTAGATTAATTTCCTACCAAATATTTTTCCTCTTCACTTAGTTCCTCCTCTGGCAGCTGCCCATTCCTGTTGGTTGGCTGTGATTAGTTCTACAATCCAGCCGTAGAGATTCCCAAATTCTTGACTGAAACCAATAAAGACTAAATGGCACATTGTTTGGCATCTGAGTTACGTGCAGGGGGTGTAACGTTTGAATTGAACCAGCCTCCCTACTGCTCCTTGTTGCAAATTCCAGCCCCATTACTGATAGGCCAGCCCCGCCTGGAAAGGGTCCAGGTGGACTGGGCTTTGGGGGCCCCAACTCTGACCACAGCCTGAGTTGCATGCAAACGGCGCCTCTCTTCCAGCCCAAGCAGCTGTTCTGGAACAGTGACTGCACGCGGCGCTGCCGCTGTTTCCGGCGCAACCTGATCCAGTGCGACCCGCGCCAGTGCAAGTCAGACGAAGAGTGCGCGCTGCGCAACGGGGTGCGCGGCTGCTTCAGCACCAAGACCTCCTACTGCCTGGCGGCCGGCGGCGGCGTCTTCCGCACCTTCGACGGCGCCTTCCTCCGCTTCCCAGCCAACTGCGCCTTCGTGCTCTCCACCATCTGCCAGAAGCTCCCCGACATCTCCTTCCAGCTCATCATCAACTTCGACAAGTGGTCGTCCCCCAATCTCACCATCATTTCGCCCGTCTATTTCTACATTAACGAAGAGCAGATTCTCATCAACGACCGGCACACTGTCAAGGTGACGAGCCTGTCCTTGATTCTTAAGAAACGTACTCTGGAACGTGGGCGTGTCTAGGGGGTTGTTTGCTGTGGTTTTCCGTGAGGTTTGAGGATAACAGGCTGTTGCTTCATACATACCATACACCGATGACCAGATTTTAAAGAATGAAAATATAAAGATTCTATAAGCGTAAGCGTGGGCCCCATTTAGTCCTTGACTAACGATTTCCAAAGGAAATGTACAGTGTCTCAGGGCTATAAGGTCGGTGTGGGTGCTGATAGAGCCTCAGGTGATAAAATGGTAGCTAAGTCAACTTTTACTTTGAATTAATTTCCAAAAAGCATCTCATTTGCTTTTAAGAGCCTTTAAAATTATTCTTAGCTCTGCCTACCTGTACCAAGACCCACTCTTTCATCTCTGCCATCCTTTCTAGAAACTGAGAGAAGGCAAGCGTTTGCCTATAAACACAGCTACTAAATAAAAACGGAAGAGAGATGCAAGAGGGAGGAGATATGGGGATATACGTATATGTATAGCTGATTCTCTTTGTTATACAGCAGAAACTAACAAACCATTGTAGAGCAATTATACTCCAATAAAGATGTTAAACCAACAAACAAAAACGGCAGGGAGGGATCGTCCCTCGCTATGAGAGCGCCCCCTGATGACACACCAAGGGAAAGAAAACAGAGGAAGGATATGGTGGCTTTCTCTTAGGTTGGCCCTTCCCTAGGCCTGCTGCCTGGTTTCTTGTGAATCTTAGACCCGTATATAAATAAATGTGAATCTCCAACCCACCCCCATAACTAATACACCTCTCCAACTTGCATTCCTCCCATCCCTCCATTTAAGAAGATAATCTGCTCGGAACTAGTGGTGGTGACCCCCAGCCTCTCAGCTAAACCAGGCTGTTCATAGCAGACAGACCAGAACCATGGAGTCAGCACCCGGTACCCCGGGTTGCGGTTCCAGCTAGGAAGGGCCAGGGAGAGAGCCAGCACACGCATAGGAGCATTTTTGGAATTGAGTGTTACTGTATCTGCTTTCTACCACGGGCTCAGATAATTGTGCACTGGGAATATCTTTATCTGAAGAGTCATCAAATAGCTTAGTATCCAGCCTTAGGGAAAAGACTGGCAGTATTTTGCAGGCTTAAAAGGAAAAGTCTGGATTTTAATACTGGTTTTTAACGTCAATGAAAGTTGCTACTGTTTTTGACACTCCAATTCCTTTTGCAAATTGGCCCACATAGACACAACTGCATCGGTCCAGAATACAGCAGCAAGAAAGTGAAAAGGGACCACGTGACAGCAAAACTGACATTGTGCTGAATAAAATACCCCCAGCCACTAAAATAGTAAAGAATCATATTTTTTAAAGGCTTCTGCTTTTTTTAAGAAATGAAAGTTACTAATAACCTGGGGTGGGGAGAAGAATTTATTTTGTAAGTACAGGAAAGGCATGTTATGTTCTGTCCTAAGGGCTAAGGAAAAAAGAAACTGTTATAAAGCAAGAAAATGACAAATGGAGAAAATACTGTACCTATAGGACCTCTGGGAGGGTACCTCCTGTTTCAACATTATAAACAAGAAAACAATTAACATAGCAATGACCCCCAGGTTCATTTTAACCGTGTTAGACCCTCCCTAGCACAGGATTGGGATTTCGTTTTCAGTAATTGATTTATGCTAGAGAAAATTTTATACAAAAATCCAGCCATTTGTTGTGAGTTATACTTTTCCATCATTTTTTTTTGTAACTCTCTGCCTCCATATTTTGCTTCTCTGGGGGGAACTGTGGACAGTTAGATGAGGGAGTACTCAAATTCTAGGGCGGGGGTCAGCAAAATATGAAATTCAGCCAAATCTCCTTGCTGCCTGTTTTTGTAAATAAAGCTTTAGTGGAACACTGCCTCACTCATTTAGTTACTGTTGTCTCTGGCAGCTTTCCTGCCACGAGGACAGAGTTGACAGAGATCATATGGGCCGCAAAGTCTAAAATATTTACTCTGGCCCTTTACAGTAAATGTTTGCCAGTCCCTGCTTTGAGGGTCATATACTTTTTCTTTCTCCTTTGACAGGTGAATGGCACACAAGTGAATGTTCCGTTTATAACCGGGTTGGCAACCAAAATCTACAGCAGCGAGGGGTTCCTGGTGATCGACACCAGCCCTGACATCCAGATACACTACAATGGTTTCAACGTAATAAAAATCAGCATCAGTGAGAGGCTGCAGAACAAAGTGTGTGGCCTTTGTGGCAACTTCAACGGGGACTTAACCGATGATTACGTGACCCTGCGGGGGAGGCCTGTGGTGAGCAGCGTGGTGCTGGCCCAGAGCTGGAAAACCAACGGTATGCAGAAGAGGTGAGAACTTCCAGCCGCTAGACTCAGGGGCCCCAGTCCTCCCACGTCCATGACAGGTGTTGCTGAGGAAGGGACTTTGTACAGCATCACCCTTCCGGACTCCTGCAAAGAGCTAAGCTGAAGGTCTTTGGAGTTTTCATCATACAAATAGGCACAGCAGTTTCTTGAACAGCAGAGGGAGGAACTAGGCTTAGATGATAAAAGTCTACATTTTTGTGTCATCCAGCCCTCGGCTAAACAGAAGAGTGTGCCCAAGATTAGAATTCTGAAACCTTGGCCAGCTGCCCGACTGCAACTGGGCACCCCTGCTGGGGGGTGGGATTAAGATTTAACCCAGGAGATGAGGGCTATCCCTTGCTCCCCCGTGCTGAGACTGTGTGTCTGTGACTCTTACCAGAGGCTTGGTTTTGTGCAGGTACAAGTTGGTGGGAATCAAGAAAGCCTTTTTAAAAGCAGAAGTCCGCAAGGGGATTATCAGGCCCCTCTCTGGCCAGCTGAAATAGAATGAGCTAAACAAGTTACTCCAAAGGTGTTTAATTTAGGGCCCTTCTGGGCTGCTGAATTATGTTAATTCCTCTCAGGATCTATAGATATGCTTCTCTTTCCTGGCATTTCTTTGCTCGTACAATGGTTCTGTCCCCTTGTGCTTTAATACACCAAACATCAGCTAAATTCCCAGATGTGAAAATGAAGCCCCAAACCCTCTGTGACCCTTCTGCAGGTGTAAACCGAAAAATGTACCATAAATTAAACTATCCTGTGCATTATGGGACCCAGAGCTGGAAAGAACCTTGGGCACCATCTGGTCCAGTCTCTTTTCTAGGTGAAACAGAGGCTAGAGTGGAATGATTTACGTTGAGGGGGTCCTATAAGTGGCAAAGCCAGGATTAGATTCCAGAATTCCTAATGTGATGCTTTCTCTAAAATGTCACTTCTAGGGCCCACAGTTAGAAAAATGACTACTTTGCACACTTAAGCTATTCTGGGGCTTCCAAAGGTGAGCAAGCTTCAGTTCCTCCTGAGGAATTATGAGTCTGTTTAAGCTTCCTTTCCCTTCCTCTCTTCCTTTTTTTCTTCCTTTATAAACGATTTCAGCCTGACACCAATTTTCTTTTGATGATTTTACTTTCGGTCTCTGATAGCTAAACTGGAACTGGTTGAGAAGTTTCTGGACTTCCTTTCAAATCTTTAATTCTACCAACTGTCGTTGCTATGATTATTAATAGTGATAGTAACTATTATTATTATTGGTGGTGGTTGTTATTATATGAGCACCCGTTAATAGTTATTGTATCAGTTATATCGAAGGTTAATGGTTATTATACCAATATCTACCTTTTGTCTGACACTTTGGCTACCAGTCCATCACTTTATCTTACCCTCACTTATCCCAGTGGCATAACAATAGAAATTACCGTGACTTTCCTAAGGTCACACAGTCTGTTAGTGTTGGGATCAGCATCCCACACTAACTTCTGGGTTAGCTGAAAAGGGCACTGCCACGGTCTGCCCTTTCATCGGCCATCTTGGATGCCTCGTTTTGCTTCCTACCCTGACCAGACCTCTCGCCCCCAGCTGCAACGAGCTGCAGTTCTCCCAGTACGCGGCCATGTGTGACAACGTGCACATCCAGAAGATGCAGGGCGACGGCTACTGCCTGAAGCTCACGGACATGAAGGGCTTCTTCCAGCCCTGCTACGGGCTGCTCGACCCCCTTCCCTTCTACGAGTCCTGCTACCTGGACGGCTGCTACAACCATAAGAAGTACCAGCTGTGCGGCTCCCTGGCTGCCTATGGGGAGTCTTGCCGCTCCTTCGGGATCCTCAGCACCGAGTGGATTGAGAAAGAGAATTGCTGTAAGAGAATTATTTTATTTCTGCAGACTCTTTGCTAAGTTGAAAGCACAGCTTTGCCAGTGGCATCGCTGTGTCCAGGGCCGGCTGGCTGGTCTGCATCTTGACCCATAGATCTGCTTCCAGGGTTGGAGGGTGGAGAGCTGTGAGAGCTTGTAGCAGATTTCATGGGGCGCATTTTCAGTGGAGCCTGACTCCCCTCTAATTGCCTGACCAGTTATGGAATTTGGAACACCCGCTGGGGAAGGTGAGGTTCTCTGGGTTGGAGAAACACCAGTGTAGCTAGTGACTTTAAGATAGCCGACAGAGTATAGGATTCCTGATTGATTTCAGTGCCCCAAACTCAGCTCTCCTTAACATGGCTCCCTTAACATGGGTCAGAGCCCAGATCAGAAAGAGAAGGCACATGGCAAGTGGCAAGTTGAGTTGGAATTGAGCTGGCTGTATCTGCCTGGTTGCAAGGAAGCCATGGTTGGATTCATAAAGGGATTACACATATATTACTGATGAAATAAAGATCTGTAGATTCTTGCATTTTTTTTCTGTAGTAAGAAAACTATTTTGATCTGCGTTATCCATTATTCTCTTTGTTCATTTTCTTACCATGTTAATCAAATACATGGAGCAAATAAATATGTACATAATCACACATAAATGTGTCACATCCATATATGTGTGTGCACATACATACTGATCAATCTGTCCCATGAATGCAGTATGACATTGCGGCCGACAGGATGTGTGCCTGTCCCTCGACATGCACCACCAACCCAATGTGCATACAGGTACTGCCATGAAAACTGGCCCTGTTCACTCCAAGACTGAGCGTGCACATCAGTAAATCTGCAGACCAAACCTGAGCAAGAGTAGGGATGCACTTAATTCAGAACCTGAAAACAATGTGGTTCATTAAAATATGCATTCAGTGACTTCAGAAACTCTTAACAAGCAAATGACCGGTCTCTGTTAGCAAGCAACAGAAATAGTTTGTTTGATAACTTCAATATTTTACCCTGTTCTGTTAATAAACAATACTTTAAAAAACGTTAACTGTTTTGAACTTTAAAAATTGTGTGGATTTTTTTTTTTAAGTATGAATTTTTGCTTTTAACCTTAAAACTTCCCTCTGAATTGGGCATGTCGTATTTGCCAAGCGGTAGGTGGACCATCATGTTTGTAAGTGAGGTTCTTTCCTTCCTGGAAGCTGTAACCTCCACACTTTCTTTCCCTTATTCTCTTGGGTGGTGTTCATATTGTGTTAATCAACCAGCACATTCATGGAGTGGCTGTTGCGTGCTTAGCACCGGTGTTAGGTGCTGAACCCACTGGGCAAGCAAAAGCGTCTTTACAAAAGGAAGCCTTTAAAAAGTAAGTGCATTTGACTGATGCTGATGGCTTTCCTTCAGTCGTCTTTCTAGGAATTAAGACAGGCTGATGCTACGCCATACCTGTCCTCCCACGTATAATAGTTACTTAGCAGAGGGTCGGGAGAAGCATCTGCAGCTATGGGATAGCTCAGGGATTTTGTTTTGTTTTTGAACTCGTGAAGAGAACTTGGCTCGTGCTGGGATTGAATCATTGCTGTTTCTTCAACACTCACCATCATATGCCACGACGATGAGGATTATTACACCTGGATAGGGAGACAGTCTTTAAATAAAGAAGTGAGTGTCTACTAAATCCTAATCTTCTCTAAAAGGAAGTCGATAGAGATCTAATACTGAAAAATCAAGAAAAATAGTGATATTTCAAAATATGGACGTAAAAACTAGAAAAATTAAAAGATTTAAAATAGTTGTCTCAGAAGCATTAGAACTGGAAGATAAGAAGATTGGGACATGGGATTGCCATTCTTCAATACAGCATTATTTGACTTTTTACCAGTATTATTCTGATAAAAGTAAAAATTAAATGAAAACAGTTTTCGCTTACCATTTGCAAACATAGAGTTAAATATCCGAAGAAACAACCAAAAGACTTTTAAAATGACCAAGAAAAATAACAGGGAAGTGGAGAGGGCCTAGGCGAGGGACTGCTGTGTTTCACTTTAAGCTTCTCAGGACTACTTGATTTTTTTTTTTTTTTTTTTTTGCATGGCAATTTGACAAAACTTTAAAAATTAAAATTTTCCAAGGGAACACAATTAGAAATAACAACTGAAATATGTAAGTGAAATGTGCTTTTGTTATATTGAGTCAAATCATCAGAAAACAAACTCATATCAAGAATAAAATAAAGAAAAAAAAAGTGAGTGTCTAAAAGAAATGCTCTCAATCAGCAGTTCTCAAACTGAAATGTTGACGAGCTCACAGGTGGCCTATGGGCTCATCTGCTACAGAAATATCGTTTATAACCTGTTGGTGGTGACACTTCACATACATTTGTATTTTACTTAGAGTTTTCCCCTCTTTGGTAAAACAGTACCATTACTCTAAGTCAATGCTGGTGAGTTGTGTGTAGGTAGTTTGTCTATTTTTATAAAATTAAGTAGAAGTTTGTGGGGTAGCTGGACCATGAATCAAAAAAAGACTAAGAAGTCCTGGTTTGAGGGACCTCTCTGGGACCTTACTGGCCCTAGAATCTTCATTGTTGACAAGTATTTGTTGAGCATCTACTATGAGGTGGCTGGGTGCTGGGAATCTAGAGGTAAATGGCTTGGACCCTACTCTTTATATAAATATAACGATACCAATGCATATGCTTGTGGTACAGAGCAGGAAGTGCAGCAGTCTCGGGATGTCCCGGCAGTTAAGCGTGTCTGTGTATTCCATCTTCCCCTCTTACCTTCACCTGTGTGTGACCTTGGGTGCATTTCAGCTGTGATGCCAAGTTACGATACTTAGCTGGCAGAGCTTGTAAGGGTCGGAAGAGGTAATGCCACCAAAGCATGAAGCACGTAGCAAGGACCCAATTACTAGTATCGTCATTATTTTCCGGAAGGCTGCCCTGTCTGTTGGTTTGCATCTGCCATCGGACCACACCAGGTCCACTGAAGTGGCGAGTCCAGAGTGTGACCACATGCTACCGTGCACTGGTGTGAAAATCAAGTTGTGTTTCTGTTTGTTTTCCTTTTTAGCAGGAGTGGTTGAAGATCCCTGTCTGGGAGCGGACTGTCCCAATCGAACCTGTGAGCTGGAAAACGGAGGGGAGCTGTGTGGCTGCATGGAGCCCCCTCCCTACGGAAACAGTGAGTGACACCTGCCGCCACCCCACCCCCAGCCAGACAGGCCCCGCGGGAGACGCCCGGCAGCCATGTAGGAAGGCTTTCGGGTGGGAGCCCGCACGTCCCACACTGTGGGTTAGAAACCCAAGTAATGAAGCTTTCATGAGCATTTAAGCAGAACAAGGAAGGAACCCGACCTCTTCAAAGCAGGCTAATGTTCGTTTCCTTGTAGCTACATCCTTTTCTTCAATAAATGATAACACGCAAATTTGGACATGCATAGCATCAGCCAGCTCCATCTGAGGCCATGTTCAACATCAGAGGGATCCAAACTGATCTCTTAGACTCACAGGGAGATAAGGTGGTTTGACGAAAACATGAAAGAATCAGGACGAGAGTGCCAGGTGCTGTAAGACGTGTTTAAAGCCAGCTTTATCTGGCCCGAAGCTTTTCGGTGGGTCCTGAAGAAAGCAGAAATGTTGACGCAAACGGCAAACAACTAGGACTCCAGGTAGGAGTCCCCTTAAGGTAGGAATGGCCTTGTGCCCTGGCCAAGAGCATACTCGTTTTGTCGGCTCGTGGGGGACGTGCTTTGCTTCCCAGCTCCGTGTCCTTGGCTGAACCGAGGAACTCAGAAGGCACATGCCACGTTTAGCATCGTCAGAGAATGAAAGCCTGGTTGACCAGAAGGCTCCGCAGAAGGGGACCACATGTGCTGTTCAAAGGCTTCACCTGAGCAGATAAAAACGTTTCTCTCCGTTTCTTTAGTGCTTATTAGCCTGTGTTTGTGTACTCACGGAAAATGTCCATTTCAAAAAACAAGAGCTCCGAGTGCCGGCCTGGGTACCAGCTGGGCTGTGGAGAGGCCTGGCCGGGGCTGCCCTCACTGGGGGCACGTTCTTTAGCCAGGCCACAGTGAGCCAGGTGCGGTATGGAGCTTACGGACAGCAGCTGCTACCAAAGCGGGGCGGAGATCCCGGGTTTAGGAAGAAAAGATCAAAGACGCTTTGTATAGCATTTTCACCTTTAAAAAAAGGCTCTCTGGGGATTTCCCTGGTGGTCCAGTGGTTAAGACTCCTCGCTTCCAATGCAGGGGGCGTGGGTTCGACCCCTGGTCGGGGAACTAAGATCCCACATGCCACACGGCATGGACCAAAAAAAAAAAAAAGGCCCTAGGATTGCCCAAGTTATTGCTTTGAATGAGTTCATATACTCATTTAGTTTGATCAGAGCTTCATTAGAAATGCTGCAGCCTCTGTGTGAAGCCCATCAGCCTCTTCTAAAGAGAATGGGGTGCTTCGCCCACCCACACAGCAAGACCAACTCTCACTGACGTGCCTTTCATAATGACTGTTTCCCCACAGACTCCCACGACATCATTGATGCAGAGGTGACCTGCAAGGCTGCCCAGATGGAAGTGTCCATATCTAAGTGCAAACTCTTCCAGCTCGGCTTCGAGAGGGAGGGTGTGCGGATCAATGACAGGCAGTGCACTGGCATTGAGGGAGAGGACTTTATCTCCTTTCAGATCAACAACACCAAAGGGAACTGTGGAAACATTGTGCAGGTGAGGAACGAGGGCAGGAAAGAGCACCTGGCTGAGGTGGTGACAGCTCCAGGTGTTTGCACATTGATTGTTCTTAAGCCAACTTCAGGGGTTCGACTTAGAAACATGCTCCTTGGAAAACAGCAAAAGGCACGTGCGAAATGAAGGACAGCGGGAAAATAATCATTGGGTGCTAAGTGGTTGAACTGAAAGCAAGATAAGTGACATGCTTCCTTCCCTGGTTTGCGCTGTCTGCTGTCCTTTGCCCTGCATGTTGACACATTTTTTACTTCTCTCATGCTTCTGTTGTTCTTCCAGGTAAAGACAGCTGGGTTCAGCTATTTCAGGGTGTAAGGGTGTCCCTGACATCACTTAACAGTTGGCTGCAGAAATACAGCAAGGTCACAACATTTTGTGTCAGGTTATCCAATTCATAGGTTAGCAAAGCATCTCACTTCTCTTCCTCCTGTGCCTTCCTACTGTCTTTTTTTGATAACTGTGTTCATTAACACTTTTTATCAGGGAGTGAAAGGTGCAAGACGGTGAAACATGCGTGTGTTCATTTTGGTACTTGTGGGCTGTCTGGTACAAGACTTGGCGGAGGCTGGATTTTGAATTAAGACTTGAAAGAGAAGATATGTATTACCTCAGGATGGCAATACTTCATGCTGTCCCCGGCTTGGGTTCCCGCAGATAACTGGGGACTGGTTGTACTTAGAATTCAGTGGTACATGAAATCACCCTCCGTGGGCATTCAAGGTTATCAGACTGAAGGGTGCTGTTGACATCTATTGTTAATACTTTTTTCCTAGTAAGTGCTGAGACTAGCTCCATCCTGATTTATATTGGCCTCTGGGTTATATATGAAATGAAGCCATTTTTCCACTTTCCGGCCCGTGGATTTGAAATGCAAGCCACGTGCTCGTGCCCAGATTTAATGATTTCTGACCTCCCTTTGCTTTGCAGTCCAATGCCACTCATATCATGTATAAAAACACCATTTGGATAGAAAGTGCCAACAATACTGGCAACATCATCACCAGGGACAGGACGATCAGTGTGGAATTTTCATGTGCTTATGAGCTGGATATCAAGATCTCCTTGGACTCTGTCGTGAAGCCTATGCTAAGGTAGAGAATCTCATGGGCTGTGCACGTTGCTCTGTCTTTTCCTTGACAGTTAAGGTTAGCACAGTCAAAACTGCTAGCATCTGTCTTTGAAGCACTAGGGAGAGAATAATTCATATTTTCTGAACCTAGATGCCTTAGACCTGCTTTGTTCGATAGAACTTTCTACAGTGATGGGAATGTCCTATATCAGTACTGTCCAATACAGTGTCTGTATGTGGCCATTGAGCTCTTGAAATGTGCCAGGGCGAGAGAGGTGCTGAGGAACTGAATTTTTAATTTTAATTAAAATCAGATTTAATTATTTAAATTTAATTATTAGACTTTACTACTCTCTGCTTGGCCTTCCCTCTGCATTTGCAGCCTGGAAAATGGTAAGTAATTGAATAGATAACGTTGCTTGGGGTTCCCCGACTTATGACTGTTTCTCTTGTAGCGTCATTAACCTGACAGTTCCAACCCAAGAAGGCAGCTTCACCACCAAGATGGCGCTCTACAAAAATGCCTCCTACAAACATCCATACCGCCAGGGCGAAGTGGTGCTGACAACTCGAGATGTGCTGTATGTAGGGGTCTTTGTGGTTGGAGCCGATTCCACGCATCTGATTCTGACGCTGAACAAATGCTACGCCACCCCCTCCCGCGACAGCAATGACAAGCTCCGATACTTCATCATTGAAGAAGGGTGGGTAGCCTCTTCTCGGAGGACAGTCTCAGAGCCTTTAGTATTAGATTTGTCTATATTGTTTTTTAGGGAAGAGAACGGGAACTAACATTTGTTGACGACCTACAGGGCCAGCATTTTGCACCCAAGAACTATCTAATCCTGATGACAACGTATGAGGTAGATATTATAAGCCCCATTTTACGGATGAGAAGGCTGAGGCTTAGTGAATCAAGCAGTGCTTAAAATCCACAGCAATTTAGTGGTAGGTCACCAGTTCCATGTGGTATTAACTACAAAATGCTTTACTCTCATTGTGACCCAAGAGGGCATTCTGTCCTGCCTACTTGAATTTCAATCTGAGTTGAATGTGGATTATCTGCAAATGAAAGGATGTAAGGAGAATAACTAAAGGTTGGTGAATAGGACATCTATGAAAATTAAAAAGGGATTAGAATAATAGCTTATAAACTTTTTTTTTTTTTTACTTACCAGTATATGCCCAGCACCTAGTATATTTCCTGAAACAGCGTGGTTATGCAACAAAATTGTTGAATGAATGAATAAATGAATGGGTGAATGAAAAAGAAGAAAAGACTGTGGACCAAACAACAACCATGATAATTATCTTTATTTTATAAACATACTTACGGGTTTTGTCAAGCAACAATACTTTTTTATTGCATACATAATTTATATACAATATAATGTACTTGCTCTAAGTGTAAAATTCAATGATTTTTAGTAAATTTACAGAGAAGTGCAACCATCACCATAATCTAATTTTGGAACATTTCCATCATCCCAGTACCATAATTCTTAAAAGCAGTTGACTATGTTAATCAAAATTCTTTCTCTTGTAAGTGGTAGAGACCATTTCAAACTAGTTTATGCAAAAGCAAGGCACTTCATGGTTACAAAACCAAATCACGTTAAGCAGATGCGGCTTCAGGGACTGGGTCCAGGAAGCCAGATGCTGTCGACTCTCTCCCTCCCTCTATCCCTTGCTGTTTCTCTGTCTCAGTCACTGTCCCTCTCTGTCTCTGTCTCTCTCATTGACCTCGTTAGACACTGGCATTTTTTTCAGCATTGTAACCCCCCAGAGTGAGCATTCCTTCTAACCCCAATTCAGGGAATCCCTGAGAAGGAGTATGATTAGCCTTTCTTGGATGGATTTCCTCTGCCTTGTTTGGAGGAGATGCAACATTAAATTGCCTGGTGTTGCAGAGGACAAAGTTTTTCTTGACCCTCTTAGGGTTCCTGGCTGGGTCTGAACATTAAATGGACAAAGACAGATTAACAGGAAAAAAGCATAACATTTATCTAATGTTAAGTTCTATGTGACATGGGAGTCTTCATAAGGAAACGAAGACTCGAGGAAACAGTTCATGCTGAGTATTGTTATGCCCGGTTTGATGAAGAGTGGACAGTCGTGGAGAAGGTCAAGAGTATGTGGTAATTGTAGTAAACTGCAGGGAATCTTAGCCAGACTGTTCAGTTTCATCTCAGTGTCCCTTTGTCTTCAAAAATAAGGATGCTCCTTTCCTTCTGGTATAGGGAGGGCACCTCTCACATAAGGGCTTTATGACCTGTTTCAGGTGAGAAGAGTGACATTCCTCTTTCTGCCATTTTCTCAAACTCCTTCAGCTTAAAATATTCAAGGTGCCAGGTTTGGGGGTAGTGTTTCTTGAACCCTATCCCAGGCCTGAGTCAGCATCCCTCCCTGGACTGGTCAGGGAGTGCTGTGGATACTGTAATTAGCCTTAAAGTTGGGGAAGGAAGGGATGGTTCTCCCAAAGAAGAAGAGTATGGTTCTAGGCAGACAAACAATAAACAGCCACTATTTTGCACATGAACAGGCTCAGAGCCTGTACACAGCTCACCCAAGGACACCCAACCAGCAAGGGGCAGAGGAAGAAATCTTTCAAGCACCAAGACGCATCAACTCCCTACCCGGCCAGGTGTGGCTTGTGGCCTGCGTTGCTGAGGCATAGAGTGGGATTTTCAGCAAAGGCCTCATGAAGGCACTATCTTTTTGAGTTGAGTTTTAGCCTCCCTAGAGGCAGAGGGAAGGACTTGGTGACTATGTGGTATCTTAACAGGCCCAGATGCTCTGGCTAACATCACAGGTCTCCGTTTCTTCATCTGTTCCCTTCTTCTCCCTCCCCCTCCCCCCCGCCCCAGCCATGGCCCTTTCCCAAAGTAAAAGAGCTACGATCTGAGCCGCTGTACAACCCGGGTGGGCAGGCTTGGGCCGCCTTTGAAGGACACTGTGGCATTTAGCATTTTTTAAACGGTATTTAATAGAGTTGACCCAGAGAGGGAGAGTAAGTGAGCGGGTTCATAAATCTCAGCTCCCCCCAGGGTCTGCATGAAGGTCTTCAAATTAAACTGTTGTTGGGTGTGAAGTAATTTCATCGTGTGAGAGAATTTAATTCATGAGTCCTCTTGACCTTTCTTGGAGGGATGTGGTTATTGGTTTTTCCCAGTGAGCTTACGGGAAAACTGCTGCCCAGTGCGGAACGGCTGAGCTGCAGAGTGGGTCCGCATCAGAGTTTGGGGGGAGGGGCCAGCCGCTCCTCTCCAGCTACGTTGGGGGCAGAGACGCCACCGCCATCTACCAGTGATGCCAAGGTCTGGGCACACGAAGGTCACTTCTCTGTTCTCTTCATGTGCCCAGAGGAAAGGACACTTGTTCCTCTGATAGTGGACAAAGGATTCTAGTGCTCGGTTTGTTTGTCCCCCTAAGGCGGCATCCAGACAGCCTGTCCCTGCTTCCCGAGGCTCCTTCCTTCTGCTTCCTGTTCTTCTGACACTTAAACCTCGAATCATCTCTCTGGGAGTTGGGGGTCTAGTTAAGACGGAAGGTCTGCGTGAAGACTGGAGGGCTGAGAATGTTGTAGAATCCTTGAACCAATTTAGATTATTCAAATGAGTCACAGTGACAAGGAAAAGTATGGCAAGTAAGTTTTTGTTTCAAAGCATTTAGGAAACTATTGCCTTATGGACTAACTACCAAACTGAATAGGCGTGGGAATGCTGAAGCATAACTTCCATTTTTAATTTTCCTTATCACGAAGATACTGAATCCTGGGGGCCAGGGGAAGGAAACATACGGAAAAGAGTCACCCTTTTTATCTCAATAAGATCGTTTTAAAGAGCTTCTTGGCCACAGTGGGCCAAACTTGGCCATGGAAGCACAATTCATTCATTCAGTCACTGATTCATCCAGTCTAAAAAAAAGATTTTTTTTGGTCTAAAAATTAAGTATAATTTTAATACCATATTTCAAACAAAACGGTTCTGAGAGTTAATACTGTACGTAATGTTTCAAAAGTAAAAATACAGCTTTATATATACACATACACGTTCTCTCAGAGCTGGAAGACGGGTCATAGCTTTTATTGCTTCTCAGGCAAATATTTGTGTGAGTTTGACTAAAGAGCATCTAAGTATTCTTTTTAATTTATTTTTCATTTTTATTGTTTTACAGTACGTCCTTGTTGGTTATCTATTTTAAATATAGCAGTATGTACATGTCAACTCCAAACTCCCAATCTATTCCTCGCCCCCAGCCTTCCCCCCGGTAACCATAAGTTCTTTCTCTAAGTCTGTGAGTCGATTTCTGTTTTATAAATAAGTTCATTTGTATCACTTTTTTTAGATTCCGCATATAAGCAGAATATCATATATTTATCTTTCTCTGTCTGACTTACTTCACTTAGTATGATAATCTCCAGGCCCATCCATGTTGCTGCAAGTGGCATTATTTCGTTCTTTTCAATGGCTGAGTAATATTCCATTGTATATATGTACCACATCTTTTTAAATATTTACTGTGTGCCCTCCAGTGTGTTGGAGACACAGTGAGGACTACACCTTGGTTCCTGCACCCCAGGGGGTCAGCAGGGTGTTGTTGGCAAATCCAGGCAAAGCCACCTGTTCCTGCCTGGTCAGGGCATGTGTATATAGGAGGGGGAGCCACAGATGGGCACTGGAGAAAGAGCAGGGTTAGTTAGCAGGGGAGGAAGTGCAGGGAGGTTTCCAGGTGGGGGAAACAGTACATGAAAGACCCTGGGGCATAAGAGACTGTGGTCCATTTAAGAAACTCTAACAGGTGGAGGCGAGATACCTGTGTCCCTGCCTGTTGGCTCAGGACCACAAGGAGAGGGGAAGGGAGTGATCCCTCCATCAGAACAATCGTTCTTTGACGGCTGGTCTGTCTTCTCCAGCTCCCACAAGTGAAAACAGACTTCCCAATAGAGCTTGAAAAAGGGGCCCCTGCCAAAACTGATAATTAACTGAAGAAAGTACAGAAGATGTAAGGACTCATCTTGTGTTTATTAAACTGATATCAGTAAAACACAGCATTGTGAGGGGGAGGAATGAGAAACGGGCGGGTAGGGAAATTGAGTGCAGGCCCGTGGTCATTTTGTTTTTAGCTGTAGTTAAGATCCTAATTTGAGGTGCTATTTGATGCTTTTCCAACAAACTGAAACTATAAGGGAGTCGTAGTAAATGACAGACCCACACACTCCACAGGTCACCTTCAAACGCAAAGGCATTTTTACCGTTCATGATGGTTTTTGTATGAAACGTGAAAGTGTGAAGCAGAGAGTCCCTTTTTTCCGAATAGGTGTCAGAACATTAAAGACAACACCATTGGCATCGAGGAAAACGGTGTCTCCCTCACCTGTCGCTTCCACGTCACCGTCTTTAAGTTCATTGGGGATTACGATGAAGTCCATCTTCACTGCGCAGTGTCCCTCTGTGATTCAGAAAAGTACTCCTGTAAAATAGTAAGTGAGAGCGTGAAAATTCAGTGCTTAGCTTTATTTCTCTCAGTCCCAGTTTTCCCCACGTGGGGCGTCACGAATCCCGATGGCGGTGGCTCTTCAGAGTTCTTTAGGACTCACTGCACCTGGCAGTGGCTGAATTGGAACCATCTTCAGATGCCTAGGAGTGGCAGTCATCTGGAACAATAAGAGAGCAGGGTAGAATGATGACCATTTACTCCTTTTATCTGACTTAGCAAGGTCAGTCTGTTGTCGGCATGACACTAGACCAGGGTTTCTCAAACCTCAGCACTACATACGTTTTGGACCGAATGATTCTTTGTTGTAGGGCTGCCCTGTGCTCTGGAGGCTGTTTAGCAGCATCCCTGGCCTCTACCCAGTAGACCCCAGTATCACCTCCTCCCTACTTGCAACACCCAAAATGCCTCCCAACTTTGCCCAGTGTCCCTCGGGGGGCAAAATGAGCCCTGTCTGAGAACCAATATGCCAGAGTCTCAAAGAGCCAGGCCCCCTGCATCTGAGGTGAGCGATGGGGCCAAGCTCCCCTCCACCACAGAAGCAAACTCCCGGGCTCAGGGATTATCCCACAGATCGTCCAAATCCACACCCAGGCCTGAGGCTCTGGAGGGGCTGGCAGGATGAGGTGACAAACCAATCACCTGGTCCACGCCAGGCTTACATCCCCACCACGTCAGGCTACGTCCCTAAGATTTTACTGCACTAGTACCTGGTCCCTAACCTTTAACATTGCAGCTTTATGCTCGCCCCATGTTGGCCGAATCGAGATGTGAATTATGGTCAGAGCTACTTACAGATGCTGCTGCGTACATTATTGTCTGATCTGATACAGGATCCTCCTCCCTGGGAAGGGAGCCTCTTTGAATCTAATTCTAGTGTGGAGAATATATTTAATTCTGTTCAACATAAAGCCCCGAGTCCCAGTGGGCTCAATGATCAAGAATGGATTGATTCTAATTAATCTGAGCTGCAGTAGTGCTCCAGGCTGAGCCACTGCCTCTTTTGGAGGTGGAAACGTGGTGAAGAATAAGTTATCAGCTTAATTGTGTGAAATTTTCCCTCCGGTGTTTTGTCTTTCAGACTTGCCCTCAAAATTCCAGGATTGCCACAGATTACACCAAGGAACCTAAAGAACAGATCATTTCAGTGGGACCTATTAGGAGAAAAAGTATGTATGTTCCCTAAAACACACTATAAATGATTAAAACAGTGGGATTTGAAGGCTCGGGCTAAGTCTGGGGTGTGTTTTGCCTACTATGTGAATCTGGTGAACAAGGAGCTTGAGGATGCCAGTTTGGGGACCCCAGTTTGAGAAGCCTGCCTGCTTCCATAATGAAATCTTTTCATGGACTATTAAAAACTCATGACAGTACCGGGATTTTTTCCTTCCACTCCTCTCTTTAAGGCCTTGCCCTTAGATACGAGTTGAAGAGCTGGACTGTCTGCAGGTAACTTGTCCAGCGGCTCTTTTTCAGGGCTGGACTGGTGTGAGGACAACGGAGGGTGTGAGCAGATCTGCACGAGCCGGGTGGACGGGCCTCTGTGCAGCTGCGTGACGGGGACCCTGCAGGAGGACGGCAAGAGCTGCAGAGGTGAGCACGACTCCCGTTCAGGGCCGGCAGCTGGGGACATAGGAAGTTCTTGACCCTGAGAAGGAAACAGTCCTATGTGAGGCCCACTCGGTCAGCAACTGATCTATGAGACTTACAGAAAGTAAGAAGGAGAGATGAGGAAAACGCCCAAGGAATTCTAGCATCATTTTGGTTTTTTTTTTAAAACCTTTTGGTCCCTGCTCTTTTATCTAAAAGATAAAAGTGATTTTTTTCAATATGTTTATTGGAGTATAATTGCTTTACAATGTTGTGTTAGTTTCTGCTGTATAACAAAGTGAATCAGCTATATGCATATGTATATCCCCATATGCCCTTCCTCTTGCATCTCCCTTCCACCCTCCCACAGCTCTAGGTGGTCGCAAAGCACCGAGCTGATCTCCCTGTGCTATGCGGCTGCTTCCCACTAGCTATCTATGTTATATTTGGTAGTGTGTACGTGTCAGTGTTACTCTCTCACTTTGTCCCAGCTTACCCTTCCCCCTCCCCGTGTCCTCAAGTCCATTCTCTACATCTGTGTCTTTATTCCTCTCCTGCCCCTAGGTTCTTCAAAACCATTTTTTAAAATTTAGATTCCATATATATGTGTTAGCATATGGTATTTGTTTTTCTCTTTCTGACTTACTTCACTCTGTATGACAGTCTCTAGGTCCATCCACCTCACTACAAATGACTCAGTTTCGTTTCTTTTTATGGCTCAGTAATATTCCATTGTACATATGTGCCACATCTTCTTTATTCATTCATCTGTTGATGGACACTTAGGTTGCTTCCATGTCCTGGCTATTGTAAATAGAGCTGCAATGAACATTGTGGTACATGACTCTTTTTGAATTACGGTTTTCTCAGGATATATGCCCAGTAGCGGGATTGCTGGGTCGTATGGTAGTTCTATTTGTAGTTTTTTAAGGAACCTCCACACTGTTCTCAATAGTGGCTGTATCAATTTACATTCCCACTAACAGTGCAAGAGGGTTCCCTTTTCTCCACACCCTCTCCAGCATTTACTGTTTGTAGATTTTTTGATGATGGCCATTCTGACTGGTGTGTAGTCATTGTAGTTTTGATTTGCATTTCTCTAATGATTAGTGCATCCTTTCATGTGTTTGTTGGCAATCTGTATATCTTCTTTGGAGAAATGTCTATTTAGGTCTTCTGCCCATTTTTGGATTGGGTTGTTTGTTTTTTTGATATTGTGCTGCATGAGCTGCTTGTATAGATGAAGGTGATATTTAAAGAAGGAAGTTATCCAGCCATTTAAGTACCAAATATTGGCCTTAGATCTGGCCCCATGTCTACCTGGGTTGAGCTGGGACTGGGGTGTGTGATCCAACAAACAAGGTTTCCTGCAATAGCCTTGGCTGCCAGGTGTCCCTGGTACCCTCTAAGTTAGCAGGACTCTCCTAAAGGTTGGGTTAATTTCGCTTCCATGCTGCCTGAGTCCAGGCCATTTGGAGAAAGTGGGTTCTTGGCAATGAAGAAAGTAGGTTCCTTTACTGGAATGCCACAAAGATGTCTGATCCATGTCAAACAGGTATATTTTTTTTCATAGGACTTACTATGTCTCTCTCTGTTCACAGCCTCTAATTCTTCCATTGAACTTCAAGTTTGGACGCTGCTTCTCATCATGACCCAGATTTCATTATGGCATTTTGTCTATACATCAGGCATGACCTCATAATTAACTCAAGGTTGCTATATAAAGTACTGTAATTTACTTACTTCAACTCCCTGTAGGATAAAAGGTGTGTGCCCTAAAGTCAAAACCTATTTGAGATTGCCCACTGTCTCAAAGTGATGCCACCTGCCCCAAATGGTCAGGGTTCCAGAAAAGAGGGAAATGCCATGCTCCTCTTTCAAGGTATGCAACTGGGCTTCTAAAAGCCAGTTGTGGAAAACATATATCTTGCCTAAAATTTCCAATTAGTTGTCACTAGAAACGTTGGTTCGCATGAAAAACCGGTAAAGGAAAAAATTCTGGTTAGACAAGTCTGTCGGAAATCTGACCAGAGAAATCTATCCCACCAGTGCTGTTTTTGTATCATAGTTTTTATAGAGAAAGGGCCTGTTGGAACGATATCGAATATTGAGAAGCGGTGATTGGAAGGTTTGACTCCCCCTAAGGAATCTCTCCAATGTTTGGAAGCATCTGACCTCGATGCGCCTGTGTTGCTCCCCTCCCCACACCCGCCGCTGTGTCCTCCAGCCCTGCCGGGCCACGTGGCCACCGCATGTATTGTTTGCAGACCTGGGGAACCCCAACACCCCATCCGTCTCTTCAGACCCAAACTCTTCTCTCTCACAAATCAACCAAATCATTTTTAACGTGTTTTATGCTTAAATAAACTTTGTGTTCAATTATTCTCATTACTCCGTGGCTGGAATCATACTTATCGATGTTAAGCTTTGCACACTAAATAGCATCCTCTGATTTAAAAAAAACAAAAAAACCCAAAAAGCCAGCAGCAGCAATTGGAGCAGGTAGGCCCTGCTGGGCAGCACTTTAATGCGTTTTGTTATGTGGCTGTTTGTCCTGACAGAGCGTTAGCAGGGTGTTCAGTGAGGTGCCACGTGGAAGAGAAGCAGGCAGCGTCCTCTTTCGTATGTGGCACAAAAACCCACATTTACTATAATTAACTACATAATAGAGGGCCTGGGAA
Source organism: Lagenorhynchus albirostris (assembly GCF_949774975.1). Taxonomy (NCBI): domain Eukaryota; kingdom Metazoa; phylum Chordata; class Mammalia; order Artiodactyla; family Delphinidae; genus Lagenorhynchus; species Lagenorhynchus albirostris. Next base: position 96,946,174 of record NC_083103.1, read on the forward strand.
ATATATCCCTGGGGTGCCTCTCTTTTTAAGGTTAAAAACAAAGTAAATGCCACTTCAAGTGTATTTTGAAGTTGTTTTGGATTTAAGCTGATGGCATTTTTTTCTTTCTCTGGGAACTCTGGGCAGAAACGCTGAGCAGAAATCCTAGAGTCCTTGACCGTGGGTTGTGGGTACGATTCCTGTTGTCTTACGTATAAAAGTCCCGGCATCATACTGTCACTGGGCTGAAGAAGCGGGGTATAGACTGAGTCTGCACTGAGCAGCTTTGCTCTCCCAGCCCCGGGGAGGGTCCACAAGCTCTAGCTTGACAGTCATAGATGCTATGCGGCCAAGAGGACAACCAGTACTGATGGAGAAAAATATGCATCTGCTTCAACTTAAACATCTTAGGATCTTTTGGGAAAATGCTGAACATTGAGATGGATTAAGGAATCAAACCATCTGTTCTAGGAGAGACACAGTATCTCTTCCTCACCATGATGGAAATTGATGTCATGCACATGTTTTTTTTCACGTGAAAATCCTCAACTCCAGACTTTCCCCCACTTCAAGATCAGCAGATTCAGAGCTCCATTCTCATTTCCATAGTCTAAGGTTTAGGTTTTCACAATCAGATTCTGAGTTGAACATAGTAACATCTCATTTATTTTTTTTACTTGATTTCCTTAGATGAATTTTAACTGAAGACATACAAGGAGGAAATGTTTTCATATTTAATAACTTCGCTTTATTGATTTTCCTATCAAAGTCACTAGAAATTTCTAAGTTAAACACTATAATTGTTTTTTAGATTTTTAATTAAATCCTTTCTTACCACACTTTAATTCTTGGCCTTTGGTTTTCTCACTTGGTTGACACCTTTGTCTGTCATCAGGATAAGCTAGGTGTAGAGCCATATTAGAACACCCCAGAATCTCAGTGGCTTAAACAACAAAGATTTCTCTCTTTCTGATATCAGGGGGCTCTGATCCTTACTTCCATCCTGGGAGGGAGGTTGATGAGACTTTATTATCTTTCTTTTCTCTCAACAGAATTTATTGAACAATTTATCCTTTCCCCATGAGACTTCAGTACCGCCTTTATCATATATCAAGTTTCAACCTCTGTGGTTCTGTTTGTGAGCTCTGGATTCTCTTCCATTGGCTTATTTGTCTGTTCCTCTGTCAGAATCACATTTTTTTTTTTTTTTTTTTTTTTTTGCGGTACGCGGGCCTTTCACTGTTGTGGCCTCTCCCGTTGCGGAGCACAGGCTCCGGACGCGCAGGCTCAGCGGCCATGGCTCACGGGCCCAGCCGCTCCGCGGCATGTGGGATCCTCCTGGACCGGGGCATGAACCCGTGTCCCCTGCATCGGCAGTCAGACTCTCAACTACTGCGCCACCAGGGAAGCCCTGAATCACATTATTATTGAGCTATAATTGACGTATAGCATTACATCAGTTTCAGGAATATGACATAATGATTCGATATATATATACACACTAGGAAATGATCATCACAAAAGTCTAGTTAACATCCATCACCATACACAGTTACAATCTTTTCTCCTGTGATGAGAACTTTTAAGATCTACTCTCTTAGCAGCTTTCAAATATGCAATGCGGTATTATTAGCTATACTCACCATGCTGCACATTACATCCCGAGGATGTATCTATTTTATAACTGGAAGTTTGTATCTTTTGACCCTCTTCACCCATTTTTACCATGCCTCTGGCAACCACCAATCCATTCTATGTTTTTTGTTTGTTTTGTTTTTAGATTCCCCCATATAAGTAAGAACATACTATGTGTGTTTCCCTGTCTGACTTATTTCATTTAGCTTAATGCCCTCAAGGTCCATCCATGTTATTGCAAATGGCAGAATTTCTTCCTTTTTTATGGCTCAATAATATTCCATTGTATATATAGACCATACCTTCTTTATTCATTCACCCATCGATGGATACTTAGGTTGTTTCCGTATCTTGGCTATTATAAATAATGCTGCTGTGAACACGGGGGTGCAGGTATCTTTTTGAGTTAGTGTTTTCATCTCCTTTGGATAAATGCCCAGAAGCGGAATTGCTGGATTGTATGGTAGCTCTATTTTTAATTTATGGAGGAACCGCCATACTGTTCTCCACAGTGGCTGCACCCATTTACATTCCCACCAATAAGGGATTCCCTTTTCCCCAAGTCCTCACCAGCACTTGTTATTTCTTGACACTTCATTATCTTTTGATGCTGCCAGCTCAAAATGAGGCTCTGGGGCTCACCTCAGCTAGGGGTCACACCCCAGAAGGGACACACACACTTCTGTTACCATTCCACTGGCCGAAGCAAGGTACATGGCTGGAACTAACTTTCAGAGAGGGGGAATTGTGAACTTCCCATGAAACTGGAAGGGAGGAGAACTGGGAATCTGTGGTGATGGCTGCCAAGTAGTCTCTGAGCCAGTCATGCCTTATCTGTATTAAAGAGAAACACATCTTCAGAACCAAAAACAAACAGGTCCCTTAGCTGACTGTCTGCAAGGCAGAAGAACTAGGAGATGATCCTGACCTTTCTACTAATTTAATTCTCGGCTTGAAATAAATCATTTGAGATCACAATACCTTAACTTTCCTCTCTATAAAATGAGAACTTTAAGCTTTTTAAAAAATATTCTTAGGTTAGAAAGTGACACGATACAAACATAAACCATATGATATCATATATTTAGAGAACTCCAGAACACTGCCTTCTCCTGCCACTCAAAAAGATTTGCTTCAAGGAAGCAGGGCGGGGGGATGGGGGTCTGGGGTGAGGGGGAAGCACATATTTAGTGAAGGTGAAAACTGGGAATCTTATTAACTTGGTATTTCTCTGATATCAAAAAGAAACATCTCGGGGTCTGGCATTTCTTACAATTGAGAATTCTATAATTAGTTTCTTAACCAGTAGTAAGTATGCGCTCTGCTCAAAATCCTAGTGCCAAAACTTGAGAGCACCAATTGTTTCACATTGTCTAATATTCTAGCTATTTTTAGAACCATTTGACATTTAGTGAGAGCTTGAAATCTAATAAAACTTCTTTCAACCAAGGAAATTAAGTAATTATCAAAAAATGACAATCATACAGGTTTAAAGTAATAAAGAATTACTTCTTTACTAATTCTGAATTAATTTAGCATCTACCCCATTTTGAACCTTCCAGCCTCTCTCCTTGAACTCAGGGTATTTTTACATCCTGTAGAGCAGTGCAATTTGCTCCTGGTTAGAACACGATGGTATTTTTCAGGGCCCTGATTCACGGGAATCCGCAGCACAACTTAGTGAAAAAGAAAATCAAACAGCACCCTCTAGTGTCCGCATTTTATTTTTGCATGAAACCCAAACGTATATTGAACGACACCAATCAAAATATGATTTCTCCCCCTCCTCGAAACCTTAGATGTGGAACATTACCAGAATATAGCTCTAGAGAACACATCATATGCCAAGGACATTTCTGGAGAACAGCGTGAGATTTATTCTTATACACCCAGTAAGCATCATTCCAGGAAAATACCAGCTCTTGGTATCCCATGCAAATTTTGCCCTTAATATCTATCTCTCTAACGTGTTGACAAAAATAGCTGTCGAGAAAAATTAAGTATCTCTTTAAAATGCTGAGAAATAAACAATGTGATCAAGAAAAGCCATGAAATATTTAGCGGTCTTTCTTTTCCCCCAGCAGAACGTGAAATACTTTCTTATGAATCTAAAGCACAACAACCATAACTCTGGTCTGACTAATGGAAGACTCTGTTTGTGATGGTTTAATTATGTTTGCTGAAATATGACTCTCATATAAGACAACATCTCCGTGGCAGAGGGACAGATCTCTGTCTATAGTCAGAAATAAAACACAAAGACTCATCGCTCCATGAAGAACTCGGTAATCAAATTCTATTTGCTAAGGAAACAAATGGAGGAAGAATGTTCTTTGTATATTTTGCAGTGTGTTTCTGTTTGCATGTGGCCTCTGGCTTAGCTGCTGTTTCATTCATTAGCATAAAATATTGATGATGAAATAGTTTTGAAACTTAGACATTCTCTCATCAGATGAAATAACAATACCTTATGCTCATGGAGCATCTTTCATAACAAGTGCTTTCCCACCCGTATTTACTATTATTCAATCCTAAATCATGCTGCATTTTGACAGAGAAATCAGAGGGAAAGCGTTAGGTTGAAGTTACAATGGCTTAAAGTACTAGCTAAGGAAAAATGCAAACCCACTCATATATGTGTGCTTGTGCTTATAGGTTTCTTGAGTAATTTCCAGCTTCTAATGAGACATATGAGAATGATAGCAGTCTTTTCAGCCTTTTGTGCCTTTTAAGAACAAACAAACCATGACATACCATTCTTGATTTCCCCCACTAACTCCTGAATTTCTTTGGGGAATAGTTTAGGGTACAATAATCCACTGATGTTACCCTATTTTTAGTTGGGCAAAAATATATGATTTTACTGAAAAGGATAATATTTTTAATTATTGTACTTTAGGTCTTGAAAATCTTTGCATTGGCTCTATCTAGAACTCACAAAAGTTTTCTGATTTAAACACTCTATTCACATAGAAATATGCTCTTAAGTTAATTATATGTTAATCAAAGACAAAAATGCGTGGCTCCTGTACTTTCCTCTTACCTGCCACAAACATTCTCAACGCAACCAGCCGTCCTAGTCCTTGAATGTAGTTTAAATATCTACATGGATCATTCAAATCAAGGAGTTACAAGTGTACATTCAATGATGTTCTCCATGAGTCTCTGAATTCACGACTGCAAAATGCTGTTAAGAAGTACCTGCGTCCCTGCCAAAGAGGAACTCTGCTCTCTTGAAGAGTCCTGATCAGAAAGCAATTTGGCAAACTAATTCGACAAGGGAAAATGATGAATGATAAATGAACATAAAATGTGAAAGTGTCTAGGTGTTGTAGCAGAATATTAAAGGCATAAAGTGAGAACTGTGGATAGCACAGAACACATTTTTTTTTTTTTTTGCTCTAAAAAAGCCACAGATTCTAAATGCTTACTTTGAACCTCCAAGACAGGAGTGGAAATATTCTAAATATTAATTCCAGATTAGCAGAGTCTAGAGATGCTTGGCCCCTGTAGATTGTATTCACATCTCCCATGTGTTAACATTTATTAGTTGTACTTTTGCCCTTTTGGCCCTTTTCATAAACAATTACTTTCACTAGTTAAGTTTAAGTGGAAATCAAGAACTAAGTCAACAGAGGGAGAGAAATCTTACCACATTTACCTTAAAAACCCACCACCTCCTTGGACCATAGTGAACAATTTAGCGAATGACTGCAATTAGTTTAAATGCACACTATTTAGGCAAATTGCCCTGAAAGCACAGGTTGCCTAAATCCTAGGGAAACGCATCTGCACATACAACTCTAAACACTTTTAAGTTTAGGAAGAGCAGTTTACGACAGTCACAACAAATGAGGACATTGTTGTGTTCCCAGGTACTATACTCTAAAAACACAAATTCATCAAAAGTCAGCTTTCCTGGGTAGACCCCCAAAGAGGTACCCGTGACTCCTAGAAGCCAGGAGACCTCACAGCTACAGCAGTATGAACTCTTTTATATTTCCTCTCCCTTTGAGTTTTCCATACTGTGTTGGCAGCTTGAAACTACAGAACTTAAAATTGGATGATGGTTGAAATTTTCCATAATAAAATGTTGTGGAATGTATGGGTGTATTTCTAAGTCTTCTACCAAAAAGCGTCATCCTGAGGTGCCTGAATATTACAGAAACAACACAATGCCTCATCTTTTGGTCTAATCTTAGAAGTGGGTTCTTTAAATGCCACTTCCAAAACATGAAGTGATCACTGACAATGCATGCTCCCATGGCAGCTTTATTTTTATGAACAACTGAAAATGCAAGCATTTTCACAAATTCCTACCTTATTTATTCCAATCCTATTCTGGGTTTTTCCTTCTCACCAGAAGAATGTAAATGTACATAGGTTGGGAAAATGACTGGTATAACCTTTCAGTTTTGTGAAGGTAGGACAAGAAGATTTCACTCCAACATGTAAGAAAGTGCAGCTGACGATAGTAGAGAGAACGCAGATGGATCGGGGTTGGCCCTTACTTCTCATGGGTCCTCGAGAGAGCCAGGTTGACCAGATGCCATCAAAGGTAACTAACTTCCCCTTCCAAAAATGACAAGAAAAGGAAAGTTCTCTCTTGCTAAAACTCCTAAGCAGATTTCGTTAAAAGGTGGGAGAAAATTATCTTAATTCTCTTTCTGAGATGTTTGGAAACACTCTAAGAAGGAGACCTGTGACTCCCTCAGATTTAATTCAGTGAGTAAAAATCTAATGGGATCCAGATCCAAGAACTGAAATGTAGAGACTGGATTTTACCCTCAGGAAGAAAGTCTGAATCTAATAAAATATTCCCTCTAGACACTAAGCCATGTAAAGGAAAGAACAAAGTGTCTTGATACAATTACCTTCTGAACAAATGCCTATTTTAAAACAACACTAAACTGATTACGTTGCACAACAAGTAAATAAATATTAAGTCCAGTTCATAAGATACATAAGAAATACCAATAATTTCCCCCTAGGATGTTGTAAAACTGTTTGCTTGGCCATTCTCTTTTGCCTAAGTCCCAGTCATCAAGGACAGCTGAGGTTCCATTTATTTCTTCTAGGTGTGTGTATGTGTGAGTGTGTGTGTGTGTGTGTGTGTGTGTGTAAATGTAAGACTCCAGGATGAGTTGTAAGAAAAGACTCTCATTATGATGAGTCTTAAAATTTGTAGTATTTAGCTCTGAGTTTTTCTTCTCTAAAATGTGAAATATTTAGCAAAAGTTGTATTTAATTTCTCCTGAGTTAGGTGAGGAATCTATTGTTCAAAATCCATTCAACTCCATGTTACGTTTTCAGATTCTCAAAAATTTCCATGGCTCCCTCTGCCAGCTTGTCTAGTTTTGTCACGATAACATCCAAAACCTGAGAGACAGAAAAGAAATTCTGAGGGTTTTTTCTTATGAAAGAAATATGGTCCTCTCAAACTGATCTCAAAAAAAAAAAGGGACCCAAGACTCTCATTACACCATGTGAAATAGAGCACTTGGCAAATACTGGAAAGCAAAGTCCCCTGAGGCAGGGCTTTCCTGGTGGCATAGTGGTTGAGAGTCCGCCTGCCGATGCAGGGGACACGGGTTCGTGCCCCAGTCTGGGAAGATCCCACATGCCGCGGAGCGGCTGGGCCCGTGAGCCATGGCCACTGAGCCTGTGCGTCCGGAGACTGTGTGTCCGAAGCCTGTTGCTCCACAAAGGGAGAGGCCACAGCAGTGAGAGGCCCATGTAAAAATGTCCCCTGGAACAAAAACAAAAAAAAAAAGGAAAGAAAAGAAAAATTCCTATCCCTAAATATCAGTGTGTGTTTGTTTTACTTTGTTGTTGTTTTAGGCAGAATCAATGAACGGAATCAAACTTCTCTTTAAAAGTAATTTGGGGGGCTTCCCTGGTGGCGCAGTGGTTGGGAGTCCGCCTGCTGATGCAGGGGACGTGGGTTCTTGCCCCGGTCCGGGAGGATCCCACATGCCGCGGAGCGGCTGGGCCCGTGGGCCCGTGGGGCCATGGCCGCTGAGCCTGCGCGTCTGGAGCCTGTGTGCCCGCAGCGGTGAGAGGCCACAACAGTGAGAGGCCTGCGTACCGCAAAAAAAAAAAAAAAAAAAAAAAGTAATTTGGAAAAACATATATGTTGCTCCCTTATTCTTGTATATTCCTCAAAGCTTTGTTGGAAATGTAAGCTCATGAACCAGACACAAATTCCAAGAATGGCACTGACTTCAAATCAGGACTGTAGCTGTCCTTTGCAATAAAGTGTAAACTCAATGGAAATTTAGAAGTCAGTTCATCGAGATTTAGAAGCTGCCTGTGGATTTCTCGGGTGCCCCTGAAGAGGCAACTCTCCTGCTTATATTTTCCAGCTATCATGAGTCTTTGATGACTTGGCATGTCAATCCAGCTCATCCAAATCATGTCAGAATCGAGAAATAGTTTAAAAAGGAGCCCGGTTTACTTAACCCTGAAGATTAGAGTTTTTAAATCAACCGAAGAATTAAGACTTTTTTAAAGAACCACAGTTATGATTTTATTACCGTATACCAACCCTGTGGTGAGGACTTTTCATCTATTTTCTTTATTCCTCCTAAATAATCCTAAGAAATCATTATTTTCCTATTTTATAGATGCTGGTCTAAAGAAGTTAAGTAACTTTCCCAAAGTCATTTTATTTGATTTCCCAGAATATTTGACAAAGTTGAAAGAATTATTGCAAGGGATCTTGTGTGGGCATCTTAGTAAATAAAATGCCAAATATGACAGGTTATCCAGACTGTCATACTGTATACTGCTGGACACTTTATGTTATCCAGCATCACTAAGAGAGACGTCAATCAAGTATTCTGTTGTCCCTGGAGGGTTACCATGTGGATTATCACATTTTAAAAGAATTTTAGATTTTTATGCTAAAATTAATTTTACTCTAAAATTCCACCGAACACGAATTGATTTTACTCCTAGCATAAGAGTTCAGAACACAGATTCTGGAGTCAGACAGATTCTGGGTTTGAGTCCTAGCTTCACCACTTACTAGCCAGATACATTTCATTCATTCATTCATTCATTTTCCAAATATTTATTGATTGCTTCCCTTGTACCACGTACTGGTCTACAGCAGTAAATGAAAACTGATAAAGATGTAATTTCCAAAGGAGAAAAGTCCTATGAGAAAGCAAACAGGATGCTATGGGGGTAGAAAATTCATTTAGATACGGTGGTCAAGCAGGCCTTCTGAGTGGTATCATTTCAGCTGAGATTTAAGGGAAAAGAAGGAACCAAGCAAGCATGAAGGAGGGGGTTCAGACAGAGGCCAGAGCAAGGGCAAGGCCCTGAGGCTTGAGAATGGCATTTGCAGGGAAGAGGAGAGCTGTTGTGGGTTGCCACACGCTATGGCTGGAGAGGTAGGCAGGGGCCTTTTCAGCCATAAAAAATCTGAATTCTAAGTAAAGGGCAATTGTAAGCCACTAGAAGATTGTTAGTAGGAGAGTGGTATCATCCAATTTACTTTTCAAGAAATACTTTATCTTTTAGAGCAGTTTTTGGTTCACAGCAAAATTGAACAGAAGCTACACAGATTTCCCGAATATCCCCTGCCCACACACATGCATAGCCTCCCCCACCGTCCACATCTTACACCAAGCCATGCCTTCGTTACAATCAATGAACCTGCATTGACACATCATCATCCGGAGCCCATAGTTCACACTAGGGCTCACTCTTGGTGATGTATGCCCTGTGGGTTTTGGCAAAAGTATGATGACATGTACCCACCATTATAGTATCATACAGAATACTTTCATTGCCCTGAAAACCCTCTGTGCCCTGCCTATTTATTCCTACCAACTTCCATGAAAAAATAACTCTAAACGCTATATGGAGAATGGATTTGTAGAGAGAAAGAGAGGAAGCAGGAAAAACAAGTGACTCTTGTACAGGGCTGGGCGGTTGGCAAAAGCCCAGGGACTTAGGAAGAAATAGATGACTTCGAGCTATATTTTGAAGGAAGAAGCTGTGAGACTAAGTCATACGTGGGATTTGAAGATAGGGGAAAGATAGAAATCAAAACGGTTTCTGATCTGTACAGCAGGATGGATGATGATGTCATTTACTGAGACAGAAAAAGAGTGAGAAATAGTGTCAGGGAGAAAATCAACTGTTCAGTTTGGTACATGTTGAGCACGCAATGCCTGTAAGAGATCCAAGCAGAGGTGTCAAGTAGGCAGGAAGATACATGACAGGAGTTTGTCAGACTAGTCTGGGGTGGTGATAAGCCATATATAGGAATCCTATACATTTAGATGGCATTTAAGCAGAGGACAGAATTAGAGAGGGAAGGGGCCCCACTTTCAGGGGGCCTGAGAATCTGCAGGATCAAAATTTAGAGGTTAGGAAGAGAGGGAGGAGTGACCAAAGGAAACTGAGGAATAGCCAGGAAAAGCCGAGCAAAACTCAAGAGGAAAGTGTGACTGATACGAAGGAAAGAGAGTATTTCAAGCAGGATACAGTGGCCAATCGTGTTGAGTGTATGAAGATATCAGGCAAGTTACTTAATCTTTCTGAGAACCTACCAAGTCTATAAAATAGGAATAACACTACTTATTCTCTATGCTTTTTCGAAGTACTTAGTGAAATGACAAATCTAACCACTTAGCATGGGGCTCTGTATATAATAAGTATACAGCAGGCTTTTTTTTTTCAATCTTCATTATCTCAATGCCATCTTTGTCACTGTACTGTATGGAAGAGAAGTTAGCAGAGGACCGTGTTTCTAAGAATGCCAATTAAACTGCCTTTTACTATTTCTCTTTCCTTATTGACATTACAAATCATTAAAAAGGTATAAGAATACATTTCTTCTTGTAGTAAAACACTGCTTTTCAGTGTCAGTGAGAGAGTATACCATGAATTACTTTAAAACCTGTTTTGTTTACCATACCCTAATACCCTTTGTCTGTCCTGTAAAGTATTTGAGTGGCTTCTTTTTCCCAATTAATTTTAACCTGCAGAGGGACCAAATCAGCAAAGTTATTAACCTCTTAAGAATACTAGCCCACTTACTGTAAAAGCATTCATATAGATACCTCTTATTGGAATGTTCTCCAAAAAGCTTGCTGGTGTTTCTGAATGCTGAAGTTTTGTCCAAAAGGGAAAATTATCGAGCATGCAGCCTTTCCAAAAAGGTATGAGACATTAAAAGCTATTAAAAACAGTGAAGCATTAATGAAAAGAAAATGAGCAGTTTTCATTTATTAAAAATTATGTAAACACACTCATTTCAGACCCATTATTATTGCACTTGGATATTCTTCCTAAATGTTATCAACAGGAAGAAATATAAGATGAAACATTGCTCTTAACTAGCACTTAAGAATAGCACTTTTCAAAATAGCGATCCTCACGAAGTCCTATTAAGGCTAGTTAGACTGATAACAATTCCATTAGCCTATGAAAATTCAACCAATGAAAATTTAAAGATTAAAACAAACTTTCTAAGAATCCAAGAAAAATTGAAGAAAGACTGCTCCTCTATCATCCTCCAAATTGAACACTTGGAAATTTCCCCCAATTAATTAAAAAGATGCATCTCAAACCTTACAGGGTGTCCCCATCCCCCGGGCCACGGACCACACTACAGGCCGAGGCCTGTTAGGAACCCGGCCGCACAGCAGGAGGTGAGCGGCGGGCGGCAGGAGAGAGAGCAAAGCTTCATCTGTCGCCCCCCATCGCTCCCCATCGTTCTCATTACCGCCTGAAACATCCCCCCTACCCCCCCATCCCTCTGTCCGTGGAAAACTTGTCTTCCACGAAACCAGTCCCTGGTGCCTAAAAGGTTGGGGACCACTGACTTATACGATGCAGTGGAGACCAGTCTATAAGCAAAAATAACAGGTAATTCTCTATAAAAGAGCTAATTAATTTGTTAGTATTATAGAACTAGTGGATATATAGAACCAGTGGAGAAATATCCATGAACGAGAAAGAGAAATATCCATGGAATAGGAACTGCCTACTTGAACCCTAATTCTGATTACTGCCCCAGGGCATGAATGAGCTTGAACTGACCTAGATGCTTGGGTCCCTTCTAGCTGCTCACTTTTCTTCCTCTTCTCATCCATGTTCCTACTCACTCACACCTTCTTCTTTCCCTTTCTCTGACTCTACTCCAACACCTCTTTAAGGCAATACAGGAATATAGAAATAACCCCCAAATGCATTATTTAGAAGTAGGTGAGAAAAAGGGGTAAGAACATAAAATAGTATAAAAAAATTATATGTTTTTTTGCATGTCATGAAATTCTACATAGATGCTAAGGAAGAGCCACTAATTTGGTTCTACTGCCTAGGAAACAACGCAAGTCACTCAATGGAGTGTCTATAGTATAAAAACAGACTACTTGGGATAAGTAAATAGGTATAATCATTCAGTAAGTCCAACCAATGACTCATTTTTCTGTTGGGATCTACATATTCGTGGGAGGTATCTTTTGTCACTATGACAGCCATTTAAACCCAGTATCAAAATAAATTGAACTAAGAAGGAGACCATCAAATTGCTGTATTATAAAGAATAGAATAATTATTCCCTATACTTAGAGCAGAAAGAACTTGCTCCTAAGTGCTCTCATAAGGATAATTAACACATAAGACAGAATTATAACATAAGAAGTGACCATTTATTGAGTATGCACTCTGTGCTGGGCTTTATGATCTGACCTCTCCATACATTATATCATCAATTATAGCTTCATTCCAGTGGCTGGCATGAACTTTAAAAGGCCATTTCCTTCTGCCAGAGCCCCTCAATGGCATCATGCCAAAGTTCAATTCAGTCAAAGCCATTCTGCACAGTCTGGGTACACAGCTCTCTAAAGATGTGGCTTGACTGTTATCTAAACTTAGAGCAGAATTGCGGCAGGGGAACTACTTATATCAGAACAGCCTGGAGTGTGTATTAAAAATGCATGTTCCGGGGCCCTCTCCATACTAACTTAACAGAATCCTGGGGGTATGTCCGGGAGACAGCATTTTAAACGTGTGCTCAGGTGACTCTTAGGCACCCTTGGTTACAGAGGGGCTGGCAAACGGTTTCTTGAGCAGTGGTCTTCAAATGTTTTGATTGCCCACTCAGTAAGAAATTTTTGAGCATGCTCCAATATAATATTTATGCTTATGTACAAGTTAGATATCGGTACTGGTTTACTAACATATTATGTATATTTTTTAAAGATGAGCATATTTTTTAAAGATGAGGTTTTAAGTAATTATTATGTAGGGATACCTTAGTAGGAGCAAAGTACAGAATAAGCTTCATTATTCTTGAAAATTTTCGATACTTAGCTAGAATTCTATAATTATCAGGCACATAGCAGCAAGTTAATTGGGTTTTCTAGTGTTAATGTTATTTTTACTTACGAATGTGATTTCTAATTTATTAAAAGGCTTTGAGACACATGTTTGTAAATAACGAAAGAAAATGTCCAAATGTTCACTTTGCAGAATTGTAAATGTTTAATTAAAATTTTTGTTGTGAAGTAGGTTATATATATACAAGACAGTGTATAAAGATAAACAATCATAATAAGCTGAACACCCATGTACCAACCACATAGGTCACAAAATAGAGTATTACCAATACATACCTTGCAACCTCCTTGAATGACTCTCCCCAATCAAATCTATGCACGTAACCCTCCTCAAGGTAATCATTATCTTTTAAATCATTCATATTTTCTCCTTTTAATCTTACCACCTATATATGTAACCCCAAACAATAAATGACTTCCCTTTTCCTTTGTTCAAATTGTATATAAAATGGATCATACTGTATGTATTTACTGACTTGCTTTTTCACTCAACGCCATCATTTTTGAGATTCATCCATGCTAATGTGTGTAGCTCTAGTTCATTCATTTTTACTTTTGTATACAGTCGTCCTTGATATCCTCGGGGGATTGGTTCCAGGACCCCCCTCAGATACCAAAATCCACAGATGCTCAAGTCCCTTATATAAAACGGCATAGTATTTGCATAAAGCCTACACATATCCTTCCGTGTACTTTAAATCACCTCTAGCTTACTTGTAATACCCAATACAATGTAAATGCTATGTAGGGGCTTCCCTGGTGGCGCAGTGGTTGAGAGTCTGCCTGCTAATGCTGGGGACATGGGTTCGAGCCCTGGTCTGGGAAGATCCCACATGCCACGGAGCAACTAGGCCCGTGAGCCACAACTACTGAGTCTGCGCGTCTGGAGCCTGTGCTCCTCAACAAGAGAGGCCGCGATAGTCAGAGGCCCGCGCACCGCGATGAAGACCGGCCCCCGCTTGCCACAACTAGAGAAAGCCCTCGCACAGAAACGAAGACCCAACACAGCCAAAAATAAATTAATTAAAAAAAAATTAATAAATGCTATGTAAATAGTTGTGAATACAATGTAAATGCTGTGTAGATGGTCGCCAGTCCACAGCAAATTCAAGTGTTGCCTTTTGGACCTTTCTGTAATTTTTTTTCCCCCAAATATTTTCAATCGGTGATTGACTGAATCTGCAAATGTAGAAGCCAAGGATACAGAGGGCCAACTGTAGTACTCCATTACAGGAATAACCCACAATTTATTTACTATTCTATTATAGAAGGACATTTGAATTGCATCATGTTTCTTCTACTGTTGTTATCAACAGCGCTACCATGCACATTTTTCCTTCCCAAGGTATATATCCAGGAGTGAATTTGCTGGGTCACAGGGGATGTTCAACTTTACAAAGTAATGCTAACAGTCTCCCAAAGTGATTGTATCCATTTGTTCTCTGAACCTCATGCATGAGAGCTGACATTGCTTGGCTTCCTTGACCAAACCTGGTTTTGTAAATCTTTCTTTATTTTTGCCAATCTGTTGAGTGTGAAACAGTGTATCGTATTTCTTATTTAAATTGTCTAGACTACTATTAAGGTTATGAGTCATTTTTGTTTCTTCTTCTGTGCCATCTGTTTATGTCTTTTGCTCAGTTTTTTCTGATAAATTGTCATTCTTCTTGATTCGTAGAATTCTTATATATTCTGGACTCTAATCTTTATGATTACATATGTTGAAAATATCTTCTCCCAATTTGTGATGTGTTTTTACTCTACTGTTTTTGTAAGGAATACACATTCTTAATTTTAATATAGTTGATTTATCAATCAGTGGCATCTGCCTGTGTGTGTTTTTAAAACACCTTTCTTACCTCAAGTTCATAAAGCTCTTCTCCCCAAAGTTTTAAAATTTCGTTTTATATTTGTCTTTAATCTACTAGGATTGATTTTTGTGTGAGACTGGGATACACTTTTTCTTTTCATTTGGTAACAAATAGCCCACGCACCATTTGTAGAGTTGTCCTTTCTCCATTGAATCGCAACGCCTCCTTTGTGCGCATGGATTATTTCTGAGTTCTCTATTTTATCCACTGGCCTATCTATGTATCCCTGACCTAAAACCACACTATCTTGATAACTTACAGCTTTATAATAAATCTTGATACCTAGAAGGACACATCCTTTGATTCTGTTCTTTCTATCAAGAATGACTTGGCTGGAGACCTTCAAGATGGCGGAGGAGTAAGACGCGGAGATCACCTTCCTCCCCACAGATACACCAGAAATACATCTACACGTGGAACAACTCCTACAGAACATCTACTGAACGTTGGCAGAAGACCTCAGACCTCCCAAAAGGCAAGAAACTCCCCACGTACCTGGGTAGGGCAAAAGAAAAAAGGAAAAACAGAGACAAAAGAATAGGGACGGTACCTGCACCTCTGGGAGGGAGCTGTGAAGGAGGAAAGGTTTTCACACACTAGGAAGCCCCTTCGCGAGCGGAGACTGCGGGTGGCGGAGGTGGGAAGCTTCGGAGCCGCGGAGAAGAGCGCAGCAACGGGGGTGCAGAGGGCAAAGCGGAGAGATTCCCGCACAGAGGATCAGGGCCGACCGGCACTCACCAGCCCTAGAGGCTTGTCTGCTCACCCGCAGGGGCGGGCGGGGCTGGGAGCTGAGGCTTGGGCTTCGGAGGCCAGACCCCAGAGAGAGGACTGGGGGTGGCTGCGTGAACACAGCCTGACGGGGCTACTGCGCCACAGCTAGCCGGGAGGGTATCCAGGAAAATGTCTGCACCTGCCTAAGAGGCAAGAGACCATTGTTTCGGGGTGCACGAGGAGAGGGGATTCAGAGCACCGCCTAAACGAGCTCCAGAGACGGGCATGAGACGCTAAGGTTGCTGCTGCCGCCACCAAGAAGCCTGTGTGCGAGCACAGGTCACCATCCACACCTCCCCTCCCAGGAGCCTGTGCAGCCCGCCACTGCCAGGGTCCTGTGATCCAGGGACAACTTCCCCAGGAGAACGCATGTCACGCCTCAGGCTGGTGCAACGTCACGCCGGCATCTGCCGCCGCAAGCCTGCCCCGCATCCGTACCCCTCCGTCCCCCCGGCCTGAGTGAGCCAGAGCCCCTGAATCAGCTGCTCCTTTAACCCCGTCCTGTCTGAGCAAAGAACAGACGCCCTCAGGCGACCTACACACAGAGGTGGGGCCAAATCCAAAGCTGAACCCCGGGAGCTGTGAGAACAAAGAAGAGAAAGGGAAATCTCTCCCAGCAGCCTCAGGAGCAGCAGATTAAATCTCCACAATCAACTTGATGTACCCTGCATCTGTGGAATACCTGAATAGACAACGAATCATACCAAAATAAAGGTGATGGACTTTGGGAGCAAAGATATATATTTTTTTTTCCTTTTTCTCTTTCTGTGTGTATGTGTATGCTTCTTTGTGTGATTATCTCTGTATAGCTTTGCTTTTACCACTTGTCCTAGGGTTCTGTCTGTCCATTTTTCTATTTTTATTACTTTTCAATTTTTTTATTTTTAATAATTATTTTTTATTTTAATAACTTTATTTTATTTTCGTTCTTCCTTCTTTCCTTTCTTTCCTTCTTGCTTGCTTGCTTTCTTTTTTTCTCCCTTTTCTTCTGAGCCGTGTGGCTGACAGGGTCATTGTGCTCCAGCCGGGTGTCAGGCCTGTGCCTCTGAGTTGGGAGAGCCGAGTTCAGGACATTGGTCTCCCAGAGACCTCCTGGCTCCACATAATATCAAGCGGTGAAAGCACTCCCAGAGATCTCCATCTCAACACCAAGACCCAGCTCCACTCAATGACCAGCAAGCTACAGTGCTGGACACCCTATGCCAAACAACTAGCAAGACAGGAGCACAACGACACCCATTAGCAGAGAGGCTGCCTAAAATCATAATAAGGTCACACACACCCCAAAACACATCATCAGATGCAGTCCTGCCCACCAGAAAGACAAAATCCAGCCTCATCCACTGGAACACAGGCACCAGTCCCCTTCACCAGGAAGCCTACACAACCCACTCAACCAACCTTACCCAAAGGGGGCAGACAGCAAAAACAACAGGAACTACGAACCTGCAGCCTGCGAAAAGAAGACCCCAAACACAGTAAGTTAAGCAAAATGAGAAGACAGAGAAACAAACAGCAGATGAAGAAGCAAGGTAAAAATCCATCAGACCAAACAAATGTAGAGGAAATAGGCAGTCTACCTGAAAAAGAATTCAGAGTAATGATAGTAAAGATGATCCAAAATCTTGGATATAGAATGCAGAAAATACAAGAAAAGTTTAACAAGGGCCTAGAAGAACTAAAGAGCAAACAAACAATGATGAACAACACAATAAATGAAATTAAAAATTCTCTAGAAGGAATCAATAGCAGAATAACTGAGGCAGAAGAACGGATAAGTGACCTGGAAGATAAAATAGTGGAAATAACTACTGCAGAGCAGAATAAAGAAAAAAGAATGATAAGAATTGAGGACAGTCTCAGAGACCTCTGGGACAACATTAAACGCACCAACATTTGAATTATAGGGGTCCTGGAAGAAGAATAGAAAAAGAAAGGGACTTAGAAAATATTTGCAGAGATTACAGTTGAAAACTTCCCTAATATGGGAAAGGAAATAGTTAATCAAGTCCAGGAAGCACAGAGAGTCCCATACAGGATAAATCCAAGGAGAAACATGCCAAGACATATATTAATCAAACTATTAAAAATTAAATACAAAGAAAAAATATTAAAAGCAGCAAGGGAAAAACAACAAATAACTTACAAGGGAATCCCCGTAAGGTTAACAGCTGATCTTTCAGCAGAAACTCTGAAAGCCAGAAGGGAGTGACAGGACATATTTAAAGTGATGAAAGGGAAAAAACTACAACCAAGATTACTCTACCCAGCAAGGATCTCATTCAGATTTGACGGAGAAATTAAAACCTTTACAGACAAGCAAAAACTAAGAGAATTCAGCACCACCAAACCAGCTTTACAACAAATGCTAAAGGAACTTCTCTAGGCAGGAAGCATAAGAGAAGGAAAAGACCTACAATAATAAACACAAAACAATTAAGAAAATGGTAATAGGAACATACATATCGATAACTCTCCTAAATGTAAATGGATTAAATGCTCCAATCAAAAGACATAGACTGGCTGAATGGATACAAAAATAAGACCCATGTATATGCTGTCTGCAAGAGACCCACTTCAGACTTAGGGACACATACAGACTGAAAGTGAGGGGATGGAAAAAGATACTGCATGCAAGTGGAAATCAAAAGAAAGTTGGAGTAGCAATTCTCATATCAGACAAAACAGACTTTAAAATAAAGACTATTACAAGAGACAAAGAAGGACACTACATAATGATCAATGGACCAATCCAAGAAGAAGATATAACAAATGTAAATATTTATGCATCCAGTATAGAAGCACCTCAATACAAAAGGCAAATGCTAACAGCCATAATAGGGGAAATCCACAGTAACACAATCATATTAGGGGACTTTAACACCCCCCTTTCACCAATGGACAAATCATCCAAAATGAAAATAAATAAGGAAACACAAGCTTTAAATGATACATTAAACAACATGGACTTAATTGATATTTATAGGACATTCCATCCAAAAACAACAGAAGACACTTTCTTCTCAAGTGCTCATGGAACATTCTCCAGGATAGATCATATCTTGGGTCACAAATCAAGCCCTGGTAAATTTGAGAGAATTGAAATCGTATCAAGTATCTTCTCTGACCACAATGCTATGAGACTAGATATCAATTACAGTAAAAAAAAAACTGTAAAAAATACAAACACATGGAGGCTAAACAATACACTACTTAATAACCAAGAGATCACTGAAGAAATCAAAGAGGAAATAAAATATCTAGAAACAAATGACAGTGAAAAGAGGACAACCCAATACCTATGGGATGCAGCAAAAGCAGTTCTAAGAAGGAAGTTTATAGCAATACAATCCTACCCTAAGAAACAAGAAAAATCTCCAATAAACAACCTAACCTTACACCTAAAGCAATTAGAGAAAAAAGAATTAAAAAAACCCCAAAGTTAGCAGACGGAAAGAAATCATAAAGATCAGATCAGAAATAAATGAAAAAGAAATGAAGGAAACAATAGCAAAGATCAATAAAACTAAAAGCTGGTTCTTTGAGAAGATAAACAAAACTGATAAACCATTAGCCAGACTCATCAAGAATAAAAGGGAGAAGACTCAAATCAATAGAATTAGAAATCAAAAAGGAGAAGTAACAACTGACACTGCAAAAATACAAAGGATCATGACAGATTACTACAAGCAACTATATGCTAATAAAATGGACAACCTGGAACAAATGGACAAATTCTTAGAAAAGCACAACCATCCAAGACTGAACCAGGAAGAAATAGAAAATATAAACAGACCAATCACAAGCACTGAAATTGAGACTGTGATTAAAAATCTTCCAACAAACCAAATCCCAGGACCAGATGGCTTCACAGGCAAATTCTATCAAACATTTAGAGAAGAGCTAACACCTATCCTTCTCAAACTCTTACAAAATGTAGCAGAGAGAAGAACACTCCTAAACTCATTCTACGAGGCCACCATCACCCTGATTCCAAAACCAGACAAAGATGTCACAAAAAAAGCAAACTACAGGCCAATATCACTGATGAACATAGATGCAAAAATCCTCAACAAAATACTAGCAAACAGAATCCAATAGCACAATAAAGGATCGTACACCATGATCAAGTGGGGTTTATCCCAGGAATGCAAGGATTCTTCAATATACGCAAATCATTCAATGTGATACACCATACTAACAAATTGAAGGAGAAAAACCATAAAATCATGTCAATAGATGCAGAAAAAGCTTTTGATAAAATTCAACACCCATTTATGATAAAAACCCTCCCAAAAGTAGGCAGAGAGGGAACTTAGCTCAACATAATAATGGCCATATATGACAAACACACAGCCAACATCGTTCTCAATGTTGAAAAACTGCAACCATTTCCACTAAGATAAGGAACAAGACAAGGCTGCTCACTCTCACCACTATTATTCAACACAGTTTTGGAAGTTTTAGCCACAGCAATCAAAGAAGAAAAAGAAATAAAAGAATCCAAATCAGAAGAGAAGAAGTAAAGCTGTCACTGTTTGCAGATGACATGATACTTTACATAGAGAATCCTAAAGATGATACCAGAAAACTACTAGAGCTAATCAGTGAATTTGGTAAAGTAGCAGGATACAAAATTAATGCACAGAAATCTCTTGCATTCCTATACATTAATGATGAAAAATCTGAAAGAGAGATTAAGGAAATGCTCCCATTTACCACTGCAGCAAAAAGAACAGAATACCTAGGAATAAACCTACCTAAGGAGACAAAAGACCTGTATGCAGAAAACTATAAGACACTGATGAAAGAAATTAAAGATGATACAAACAGATGGAGATACGCCATGTTCTTGGATTGGAAGAATCAACATTGTGAAAATGACTATACTACCCAAAGCAATCTACAGATTCAGTGCAATCCCTATCAATCTACCAATGGCACTTTTCACAGAACTAGAACAAAAAATGTCACAATTTGTATGGAAACACAGAACACCCTGAATAGCCAAAGCAATCTTGAGAAAGAAAGCAGAGCTGGAGGAATCAGGCTCCCTGACTTCAGACTATACTACAAAGCTACAGTAATCAAGACAGTATGGTACTGGCACAAATATAGAAATATAGATCAATGGAACAGGATAGAAAGCCCAGAGCTAAAACCATGCACAAATGGTCACCTTATTATTTATTTATTTTTTTGCGGTACACAGCCCTCTCACTGTTGTGGCCTCTCCCTTTGCGGAGCACAGCCTCCGGACGCACAGGCCCAGCGGCCATGGCTCATGGGCCTAGCCGCTCCGCGGCATGTGGGATCTTCCTGGACTGGGGCACAAACCAATGTTCCCTGCACCGGCCGGCGGACTCTCAACCACTGTGCCACCAGGGAAGCCCTGGTCACCTTATTTTTGATAAAGGAGGCAAGAATATACAAAGGAGAAAAGATAGCCTCTTCAATAAGTGGTGCTGGGAAAACAGGACAGCTACATGTAAAAGAATGAAATTAGCACACTCCCTAACACCATACACAAAAATAAACTCAAAATGGATTAAAGACCTAAATGTAAGCCCAGACACCATAAAACTCTTAGAGGAAAAAATAGGCAGAACACTCCATGACATAAATCACAGCAAGATCCTTTTTGACCCACCTCCTAAAGAAATGGAAATAAAACCCAAAATAAATAAATGGGACCTAATGAAACGTAAAAGCTTTTTCACAGCAAAGGAAACCATAAACAAGATGAAAAGACAACCCTCAGAATGGGAGAAAATATTTGCAAATGAAGCAACTGACAAAGGATTAATCTCCAAAATTTACAAACAGCTCATGCACCTCAATATCAAAAAAACAAACAACCCAGTCCAAAAATGGGCAGAAGACCTAAATAGACATTTCTCCAAAGAAGATATACAGATTGCCAACAAACAAATGAAAGGATGCTCAACATCACTAATCATTAGAGAAATGCAAATCAAAACTACAATGAGGTATCACCTCACACCAGTCAGAATGGCCATCAAAAAAATCTATAAACAATAAATGTTGGAGAGGGTGTGGAGAAAAGGGAACCCTCTTGCACTCTTCGTGGGAAGGTAAATTGATACAGCCATTATGGAGAACAATATGGAGCTTCCTTAAAAAACTAAAAATAGAACTACCATTCAACCCAGCATTCCCACTCCTGGGCATATACCCTGAGAAAACCATAATTCAAAAAGAGTCATGTACCACAATGTTCATTGCAGCTCTATTTACAATAACTGGGACCTGGAAGCAACCTAAGTGTCCATCGACAGATGAATGGATAAAGAAGATATGGCACATATATACAATGGAATATTACTGAGCCATAAAAAGAAACGAAACTGAGTTATTTGTAGTGAGGTGGATGGACCTAGAGTCTGTCATACAGAGTAAAGTAAGTCAGAAAGAGAAAAACAAATACCATATGCTAACACATATATATGGAATCTAAAAAAAAATGGTTATGAAGAACCTAAGGGCAGGACAGGAATAAACACACAGACGTTGAGAATGGACTTGAGGACATAGGGAGGGGGAAGGGTAAGCTGAGACGAAGTGAGAGAGTGGCATGGACTTATATATACTACCAAATGTAAAACAGATAGCTAGTGGGAAGCAGCCACATAGCACAGGGAGATCAGCTCGGTGCTTTGTGACCACTTAGACGGGTGGGATAGGGAGGGTGGGAGGGAGATGCAAAAGGGAGGAGATATGGGGATATATGTATATGTATAGCTGATACAATTTGTTATAAAGCAGAAAATAATACACCATTGTAAAGCAATTATACTCCAATAAAGATGTTAAAAAAACAAACAAACAAAAAAGAATGACTTGGCTATTCTTAGGCATTTACTCTTCTATATAAATTTCAGCATATATAATGTGCTCTTCCATATAAATTCACATAAACAAAAGTTATAAATTTTCCAAAGTAAAACAACACAAAAAAGCCTGTTGGGGTTTTGACCGGAATTGCACTGAATCCAAAAATCCATTTGAGAACTGACATCTTTATAACATTGAGATTTCCTACTTGTGATTCTCTATTTATTTAGATTTTTAATAATTTTCCAAATATTTGCAATTTTTTTCTTCTCAAGTTTTCATATTTCTTTTTAAAAATTCCTAGGTATTTGGTTATTGTTGTTACATAAATGGTATTTGTTTCTGAACGCATTATCTAACTGCTGCTGATGTGTTGAAACACAATTGCCTTATATATATTGAGTTTCCTTCTAGCAATTTCTACAAGCTCCCTAAATAACTGTGATATTTTATCTGTAGAGTCTTTGTGTGTTCCATATATCCAGCATATAATCTGAAAATAATAATTCTGTTTTTCCCATTGCCATTCTTACACATTTTACTTCTTTTCTTTTGTTTACTGTGTGGGTAGGATATCAGGGATGCTCTTACATTTTACTGTTTTTCTTTTGTTGCTGTGTGGGTAGGATATCAGGGATGCTCTTTAATATGAGTGACGGCAGCCGCTTCTGTCTTATTCCTGATCACAAATGAAAATTTTCAATGTGTCTCCACTAAGTATTATCTTTGCTTTCAAACATTTTGTGAATGCGCTTATAAGTTTATGAAATTTCCCTTATATTTTTACTTTGTTAATAGTTTTCACTATGACTGGATGCTGAATTTTCTCAAATGCTTTCCCAGCATCTATAGAGTTCATCACATGATTTTTCTCCTTTAACTTATGAACGTGGTGAACTGCTTAATTAAGTTTCTAATATGATGCCAACCTTGCATTCCTAGGAGAAATACAACTTGCTTGTGAAATATCAACCTTTGGAGCATTGTTGGATTGCTAATAATTAGTTTATATTGGCCTATAGTTTTTATTTTCTTATGCTGTCCTCATTGGAATTTTATACCAAAATTATGCTATAGTCATATAATTCGTTCCAGAATATTTCTTATTTTTAAAAATTCTTTGCAATTGTTTTTGGAAGACTGGAATTGCTTTCTCTTTTGATGTTTTATAGGACCCACGTAGCCCTAGAGTTTTCTTTGTGGAAAAATATTTAACCACTGACTCAATTCCCTTAATCCCCAACTACTGTGGTTCTCTATTTCTTTGAGTCAGTTTTATTTTTAATAAAATATTTTAATATTAATTATTATAATCATTATAAATTAAAAATAAATAAAATATTAATATTTTTAATAAAACTGAGTCTTAGCAGTTATATTTTTCTAGGGAGTTTCCATTCTATTTAAATTTTAAATGTTATTGGCATTAAGTTGATTATATCTATTTAATGTCTTTTTAATGTCATCTTTTTAATGTCTGTAACATCTCCAGTAATCCCCTCTCCCCTTTTCTTCATTCCTGACATTGATCTTTTGGGCCTTTTCTCTTAATCAATCTTGGCAAAGATTTGTCAATTTGTGTTTCAAACAATCAATCTTTGGTTTTGTTCATCTTTCCTACTTGTATTTATGTGTTCTATTTTATTAGTTTCTGCCTTTGTTTTTATTACATTCTTTCTTTGAGCTAATTTTGCTATTTTTTTAACTCCTCAAAATGTAGAATTAGCTAAGTAATTTTGTATAATTCTTTTTTTCTAACATAAGCATTTAAGGTTATAAATTTCTTTCTAAGAACTACTTTAGATTGATCAAATTTTTTTTTTTTTTTTTTTGCGGTACGCGGGCCTCTCACTGTTGTGGCCTCTCCCATTGCGGAGCACAGGCTCCGGACGCACAGGCTCAGCGGCCACGGCTCACGGGCCCAGCCTCTCCGCGGCATGGGGGATCTTCCCGGACTGAGGCCCGAACCCGTGTCCCCTGCATCGGCAGGCGGACTCTCAACCACTGTGCCACCAGGGAAGCCCAGTCTCATGCATTTTAATCACTCCTATCAAGTGTTTCAGAAGAAACTTATCAATAAGTTGTTTACCAGCAAATATTATAACCTACACGATAGACCAGTCATTCTAATTACACTTTAAAAGAAAGAGAAATGAAAACCGCTTACAGGAACTTCTCTTATTACTGTTCCTGCTGCTCAAACATAGAAAACAATAATTCCCCTTTCCACATTTGCTTGTACAAAGGGTCATGCTTCCATCCCTTGCCAGAAACTTGTCTTAGCTCTTGGAATAGTAAATATAAAAAGAACTGAATTTTAGACTCAATGACAAGATTATTTTGATATATAAAAGTTAACCACCAGCAAATACAACCTAAAACCTACCAAATATTCCTTAGGTTGTCTTCTAAGTGAGACTGTGCTTTTTTATTTTAAGAGTAGGTATCATCTTCTTGAGAAAGTCTTTGAGCCCAAAGATGCGGTAGGTGCCCACGTAGAACGTTCCCTAGCACCTCATACTTAGCACACCATATTGTAATTGCCCATTTACTGGTCTGCCCCACACTAAAATACAATCCTTCTCAAGAAGATACAGTATAGTTAGTCTATTTTACTCTCAGTATTTAGCACAGTGTTTTTTGGCCCATAGTAGGAATTCAATAAATAACTGTTAAATTAAATCTCAAACTTTCACAAGATTGCAGATTAATATAGATTGTTTTATCAAAAATAAGTCCCTGGTGTTATGGACTAACCAACCACTCCACTTACTCTCATCTTTAATAATAATGGTTTTCGAAGTGGTCCCAGACCAGCAGCAACAGCATCACCCAGAACTTGTTAAGGATGCATATTTTCAAGGGAACCCTCCTACACTGTTGGTAGGAATGTAAGTTGGTGCAGCCGCTATGGAGAACAGTATGGACGTTCTGATCCAGCAGTCCCACTCCTGGGCATATATTCAGAGAAAACTATAATTCAAAAAGATATATGCACCTCAATGTTCATTGCAGCACTATTGACAATAGCCAAGACATGGAAGCAACCTAAATGTCTATCAACAGATGAATGGATAAAGAAGATGTGTCATATATATATATATATATATATATATATATATATATATATAATGGAATACTACTCAGCCATGAAAAAGAATGAAATAATGCCATTTGCAGCAACATGGGTGGACATGGAGCTAGAGATTATCGTACTAAGTGAAGTAAGTCAGAAAGAAAAAGACAAATATCATATGATATCACTTATATGTGGAATCTAAGATATGACACAAATGAAACAGAAACAGGATCAGGGACATGGAGAATAGACTGGTGGTTGCCAAGGGGGAAGGGGGTGCGAGAGCATTGCATTGGGAGTTTGGGATTAACAGATGCAAACTGTTATATATAGAATGGATAAACAACAAGGTCCTACTGTATAGCACAGGGAACTATCCTGTGATAAACTGTAATGGACAAGAATATGAAAAAGAATATATACATATACATATATATATATAACTGAATCACTTTGCTGTACAGTAGAAATGAACACAACATTGTAAATCAACTATACTTTAATAAAATAATTTTTTTTAAAAAGAGACCACATATTATATGAAATGTCCCCAATAGGCAAATCTCTAGAAACAGAAAGCAAATTGGTGGTTGCCTAGGGCTGGGGTTGGGAGGAAACTGAAAGTGACTGCTAAAGGGTACAGGGTTTCTTTTTGGGGTGATGAAAATTGATTCTAAAACTGATTGTGGTGATGGTTGCACAACTCTGTGAATATACTAAAAACCACTGAACTGTACACTTTAAGTGGATTCATAATATGGTACATGAATTATATCTCAATAAAATTGTTTAAAAAAAATAAAAAAGAAAAGCACATTTTCAAATCCCATCCCAGACCTACCAAATCAGAAACT
The DNA here is from genome assembly GCF_949774975.1 of Lagenorhynchus albirostris. Taxonomy (NCBI): domain Eukaryota; kingdom Metazoa; phylum Chordata; class Mammalia; order Artiodactyla; family Delphinidae; genus Lagenorhynchus; species Lagenorhynchus albirostris. Next base: position 96,972,581 of record NC_083103.1, read on the forward strand.
GGTGGTAGGGCCCAGAAATCTGTGGTTTAACAAGCCCTCCAGGTGATACTAATGTTTTTTAAAGTTTGAAAGCCACTACCCTATAAGGTTTTACTTTCCAAATGGTGTACTGCACTCCCAAGGCTGATAATTTCCTAAACACATACATGGATGAAATTGCTAATTGAGCTCACAGCCTTGAATAATGCAAGCCTACATGTTGATTTTGCCCAAGACATAACAAGCTAGGCTGGAGATTTGACTTAATTTTACATGCTCACAGGTTGCCAAGAAAGAGAATGTTGATATTGCAAGAGCATAACCAAACAGACTACAGGCTTTCAAACTGTCTTCCCTGGATCCCTAGAATTCCTTACAACTCTACAAGTGCCACTGCAGACAGAATAGATGGGACTGCAGACCTCCCACCCTCCACTACAAATAGAGCATCTGTTTCTGTTTCCCACATTGGGGTTCTCCATATGATTTCATGTGAATAAAGGATTCAGTCTCTGAAACCAAAAAGGTTTCAAGATTACTGACACAGTGTCCTGAATGGGTGTGAAAACTTATTCAACCAAACTCAAGTAGTTTTATTAGGTAACTCTTAATCTTTTCAAGCAATCAAGTGCAAGGTGAGTCACAGTGATCTGTTCCAAACAAGAGTGTCCACTATGAGAAGCAGAATTGGTTCTTTACATATGTGATCTCAGGTGTCTTCACAATGGCCTTATGACATAGGCACGAGTATGTCCACTTGGTAGATGAGGATGCTGAAGGACAGAGGTCAAGTACCTTGCCAGAGCATCACACAGCTAGCACGCAGTGAAGTCAGATTCTATCCTACACAATCTGGCTGCACAGACTCTGAACCAAAAGCAATATGTTAAAGTGTTTTTAAAGTGCTGAAATTTCCAAAAGATTTACTTTATGTATGTGTGTGTGTTTATATTCATATATACATATATCTGTATAGATGTATATATATATGAATTCTGGGAGACAAGGGAGTGGCATCATAGCAAGAATGCTAAGAATGTCCTGCCACACAGCCCAAGTTTATCTCCCGCAATAGATCACAAAGAGCTACCTGTTAACTCTTCTGATGATTACAAATTACCACAGTGCATGACTTCCAAACTTGGGAGATGTCTGTCCAAATACGAATGTGCCCTTGAGAGTGTTTTCCACGTAAGAGAATCATTTATCAAGCGTGTCATGGCAGCCAAAAGGCTGAGAACCGACCGTTGCTTTAGAGGGTATACGTTGCAGTTGTGTGCTGATTTTAATTATCTACCAGCCAGAGGATGCTGTGACCTAGTACACCTTTTTAAGATTCTAAAATGACTGAAAGCTCATAGTCTTGCAAAGAGACAAAAATGTTTGGGAGATTTGGTTGTATAAGTTGCAGAGTCATTTGTTGGAAAAGAAGAAAAGGCAAAAATTAAGAAGTGAGAGACGGGCTTCAAATGCTTAGGGGAGCTGAGAGCTGAATTTTCCAGAGCAAAATATTCCTCAGTCATCTTTAACATAGCCATCCAGGCCACCTTAATTCCTAATAACATTCCCAATGTTTTATTAATAAATCTTGAGGAACATGGATTATTTATTTCTAGATTTAATACATGAATAAACCTCTCCTCAAGCTGGTATTTACACACAGCACCTAGCCATATAGATCACTTACAAAATCAGGATGCAAATCATACTCATCGTACTCTCACTGCCTTTTCTTCAACATCTCATTGCACAATAAGATATTTGGCTATTGGAAGATCTACATCAACATTCTTTGTATACAGACCTCTTTCTCGGTACTTAAAACACATTTGACAATATATTTTCAGTTTTAAAATCTAAGCTTAAGAAGACTATAAGGGTGATATTAATGAAAATGACCTCCAAAAATTCTCTATAAAAGAAATGGGAACACTGGTGAAAATTGTCATGATCAACTTTTTGGAACTCTGGAAATTAATCAAAGGCTATAAACAATCAGGGAACATTTTTTCAAGAAAAAAGGCTGAATCTTGATAAGAACAATGAGCCTTGTGCCATTTAACTTGCCCTATTTCCATCCCCTTCTCACTCTATGATAACCCTGAAAACCAACAGCCCACAATCACAGTTAAAACCAGCAGCCTGGCAACCACTGAAGGTAGCAAAAAGGAGCTGGTGTTCATTCAAAACACAATAGGATAACAAAAAAAACTGGGGGTAAAATAAAAAGTTGAGGAATAAGATATTTATGTGGGGCTTTGCAATTATCTGACATATTCTTGGGAATCTAGAGGGCCACGGAGTTGCATAATGCTGTGCACATGCTCTCACCACTTCCATTTAACATTGTACTGGAGGTTCAAGCCAGGACAAAATGGCAAGAAGAAAAGGAAGGCATGTAGCTAAGAAAGGAAGAAGCAAAAGTATTTCTATTTGCAGATGTCATGGTGTTATTTTTATAAAACCTCAAGAAATCCACATATGCAAAAAACCTATCAGAGCTAATAATCAGGTTCAACAAAGTTGCAGACACAAGAAACAACTGTATTTCTATACAATCCAAGAATTTAAAAATTTAAAGTCTATTTATAATAGCATCGATAAGAACAAAATCCTTAGGAATAAATTTAACAGAAGAATTGAAAGATGGGTATATTGAAAACTGTAAAACATCATTGAAAGAAATTAAAGAAGGCCTAAATAAGTGGAAACATATACCATATTCATGGGTTGGAAGATTTAATGCTGTTTGATTATGTATTAGTTTCTTACAGCTACTGTAACAAATTACCACAAAGTGGGTAGCCTAAAACAATAGAAATCTATTCTCTCCCACAGCTGTGGAGGTCAGAAGTCTGAACTCAAGGTGTCCTCAAGGATATGCTCCCTCTGAATCTTTCCTTGCCTGTTCCAGCTTCTGGTGGCTCCAGGCACTTTTTGGTTTGGGGTTGGTTATATGACTCCAACCTCTGCCTCCATCTTCACATGGTCTTCTCCCCTGCGTGTCTTGAGTCTTAAAATCTCCCTCTACTTTTATAAGAACAACTGTCATTGGATTTAGCTGTAAATCCAAGATGATCTTATTTTGAAGCCCTTAACTTAATTACATCTATAAAGAGTCACTTTCCAGAAAAATCCACATTCACAGGTTCCAGAGTTTAGGACGTAACCTATCCTTTAGGGGCCACCATTCAACCCGTTACAGATGGAAGGACTCTCTAAATTGATTCACAGAGTCAAAATGCAATCCTTATCAAAATTCCACCTACCTTTTTTCCCCCAGAAATTGGGAAGCTGACCCTAAAGTACATAAGAATATACAAGGGACCTAGATAGCCAAAAGAATCTTGAAAAAAAAATAACAAACTAGAATGATTCACACTCTTCAACTTTAAAACTTAATACAAAGTTACAGTAACTAAGACTGTGTGGTACTGGCATATGCCTATTTAAATCAATGGGATAGAGTTGAGAGTCCAGAAATAAACCCATACATTCATAGTTTATTGATTTTTGACAAGGGGATCAAGACAAGTCAATGGGGAAAGAATAGTCTTTTCAACAAATGGTGCTGGGACAACTGGATATCCACATGCAAAAGAATGAATTTGAACCCCTCTCTCATACTATACACAAAGATTAATTCAAAATGAGTCATAGACCTAAATGTAAAGGCTAACAGCTACATTTCTTGAGTAAACTCTTAGATAATTATTCCTTTGGGTTAGGCAATGGCTCCGTAGATAAGACACCAAAAGCAAAAAATAGATAAATTTGACTTAATCAAAATTAAAAACTTTTTTGCTGAAAGAGCACCATCAAAAAAGTGAAAAGACAACCCACAGAATAGGAGAAGGTATTTACAAATCATATATCTGATAAAAGACTTGTGTCTAGAATATATAATGAACCCTAATAACTCAACAATAAAAAACCCAAATAATCTGAATTAAAAATGGGCAAATTATCTGAATAGATATTTCTTCAAAGAAGACATACAAATGACCAATAAGGACCTGAAAAGATGCTCAGCATCATGAGTCCTTAGGAAAATGCAAATTCAAACCACGATGAGATAACATTTCACTTTTCCACTAAGATGGGTAGAATAACAAAGACAATATAACAAGTATTGCCAAGGATATTAAGAAATTGGAAACCTCATACACTGCTGTGGGGATGTAAAATGGTGTAGTGCCTTTGGAAAACATTCTGGCAGTTCCTCAAAACGTTAAACATAGAGTTACCATATGACCCGGCAATTCTGCTCCTAGGTATACATCCAAAAGAATTGAAAGCACATGTCCACACAAAAACGTGTACACTAATGTTCATAGCAGTATTATTCATAATAGCCAAAAAGTGGAAACAACCCAAGTGTCCTTCCACTGATGAATAGAAAAATAAAATATGGTATCTCCCTACAATGGAATATTATGCAGAAATCAAAAGGAATGAAGTACTTAAACATGCTGCAACATGGACATACCTTGAAAACATCATCAGTCACAAAAGGCTACATACTGTATAACTCCTTTAATGTGAAATGTTCAGAATAGTCAAATCTATAGAGACAAAAAGTAGAGTGTTGGTTGTCTACGCTGAGGGAAAATGGGGACTGCCAATGGGTATAAGATTTAATTTTGAAGTGATGAAAATGTTCTAAAATTGAGTATGGTGATGATTGTACAACTCTGTGAATATATTAAGAACTACTGAATTGTATACTTTAAATAGGTGACTTGTACGGTGTGTGAAATATATCTCAATAAAGCAACAACAATAGATGAAACTGGGCAAAGGATGTAGGGATCTATTATCTTTTCAACTTTCCTATAAATCTAAGATTGCTAAACTAAAAAAGTATAATTAAAAAGATTATAAAAGTAATAAAACTATTTGTACAAACATTAGAATATACAGTAAGAAAACATGAGGGAAAGAAATAATTTCCATACCTGGCCTTCACAAACAATTTTATTAATATTATTTTGATACAGGTACTTCCAGATTTTTATCTTTGAATTTTTTAACAAGAATGATATTACAATATACATGATTTTTGTTCTTCTCTTTTTCTTTTTACTGAATAACTCTTCATCCTTATGATATACATCTATAATAACATTTATAATGGCTACTGAGCATTTTATTACCATAATTTATCTAAGCAATCCCCTAATTTATACATTTAGGTTGTTTTAAATTTTATTATTTTATTTTATTTTATTTATTTTTTTAAACATCTTTATTGGAGTATAATTGCTTTACAATGGTGTGTTAGCTTCTGCTTTATAACAAAGTGAATCAGTTATACCTACACATATGTCCCCATATCTCTTCCTTCTTGCGTCTCCCTCCCTCCCACCCTCCCTATCCCACCCCTCTAGGTGGTCACAAAGCACCGAGCTGATCTCCCTGTGCTATGCGGCTACTTCCCACTAGCTATCTATTTTACGTTTGGTAGTGTATATATGTCCATGCTACTCTCTTACTTTGTCCCAGCTTACCCTTCCCCCTCCCAGTATCCTCAAGTCCATTCTCTAGTAGGTCTGCGTCTTTATTCCCATCTTGTCCCTAGGTTCTTCGTGACCTTTTTTTTTTTTTAGATTCCATATATATGTGTTAGCATACAGTATTTGTTTTTCCCTTTCTGACTTACTTCACTCTTTATGACAGACTCTAGTCCATCCACCTCACTACAAATAACTCAATTTCGTTTCTTTTTATGGCTGAGTAATATTCCATTGTATATATGTGCCACATCTTCTTTATCCATTCATCTGTTGGTGGACACTTAGGTTGCTTCCATGTCCTGGCTATTGTAAATAGAGCTGCAATGAACATTGTGGTACATGACTCTTTTTGAATTATGATTTTCTCAGGGTATATGCCCAGTAGTGGGATTGCTGGGTTGTATGGTAGTTCTATTTGTAGTTTTTTAAGGAATTTCCATACTGTCCTCCATAGTGGTTGTATCAGTTTACATTCCCATCAACAGTGCAAGAGCGTTCCCTTTTCTCCACACCCTCTCCAGCATTTATTGTTTGTAGATTTTTTGATGATGGCCATTCTGACTGGTGTGAGATGATATCTCATTGTAGTTTTGATTTGCATTTCTCTAATGATTAATGATGTTGAGCATTCTTTCATGTGTTTGTTGGCAATCTGTATATCTTCTTTGGAGAAATGTCTATTTAGATCTTCTTCCCATTTTTGGATTGGGCTGTTTGGTTTTTGATATTGAGTTGCATGAGCTGTTTGTGAATTTTGGAGATTAATCCTTTGTCAGTTGCTTCATTTGCAATAAATTTTATTATATTAAACACTTTTAATGAATATTCTTGTAGATAAGTTACTGTATACACTTATGATTACTTACTCTGGATTAATTTCTAGAAAGGAAAGTGCTGGACAATAGGTATGTACATTTCTTCCAGAAAAACTTCTGCTCCCACCAATCACGTATGTTACTGCCTGTTTCTTCGCATAACTCCCCAAACTCCCCAGCTTACTATCATTTTTGAATCTTTGCAATTTGATGGGTGGAACACAGTAGCTTTTCTAATTTAATTATCTGACTGTTAATGACTGAACTACTTTCTTTTCTCCCTCCCTCCCTCCCTTCCTTCCTTCAGCCATATGTGTGTTTTCTTTTGTAAATTGGCTGCCTTTAACCAATTTCATAATTGGGAGTTTGTCTTTTACTATGGCTTTACTGATATTGAGAATATATCTTAAATAGATATATAAATGTACATTGCAAAGTTTATTCTCAGGTCATTCATTTACTTTTTAATTTGTGTGTGGGGGGTTTAAAAAATCTATACAATTTAAAATTTTATAGTTCGGGACTTTCCTGATGGTCCAGTGGTTAAAACTCCATGCTTCCAATGCAGGGGGCCCAGGTTCGATCCCTGGTCAGGGAACTAGATTCTGCATGCTGCAACTAAGAGATCCCACATACTGCAACTAAGACCCAGCGCAGCCAAATAAATAAATAAATATATTTTTTAAATTTTATAGTCCAAGCTTTCTCTGTTTGATGTCATATTTAGAAATACCCCCCATTACGTAAATATTTACCCACCTTATGATTTTATCCATGCCTTTTTTTCATAAGGTGATTCTCCTATTTTTTTTTTTTTTGCTCAGGTTAGATTTATTTGTTTTTTTCTTATGTTGTTTTTTTTTTTCGGGTGCGCCACACAGCGTGCGGAGATCTTAGTGCCCCGACCAAGGATTGAACCCGCGCCCCCTGCAGTGGAAGCGTGGAGTCTTAAGCACTGGATCGCCAGGAAAGTCCCTCTACTTTTTCTCTGGCACTATTTATAATGCTCTGTAGCTCTCTATGTTTACGCATCCCCAGACATATCCAGTGTCCCCCATTTCCATCAATGGTACCACCAGCAGTAGCCAAATCTGCCAGTTCTTCCTTTAAAATGTAGCTCACATTTCTCCCTTCCTTTTCCATTGTTCTTAGTTAAGTCTCCCTGAGGTCACTCTGCTTCCAAATTGTCCTCCACATAGAGTTCTCTTTCGAAACAATATTGCTTGACTGTTCAAAACCACCAATGACCTGTTTGCTGATCTAAAATAACATCAAAATCCCTAGACCCTGTGCGCAATATCCTCCCCAGTAAGGTCATTCTAACTGCACATCCCTTGAAACACCTTCACGAGGCTAGGTCGTCAAGGTACCTGTGCAAAATCAAGTGCAGGGCAGTGGGAGTGACACGCACCATGGAAACTGAAGCTGACCGTCCCCTCCCAGATACCACTTGTATTTTATTTTATTTTACATTTTTATTCTGGTTAAAAAAAAAAAACCCCACACATATCACAAAATTTGCTGAACATTTGTTTTGAACTAATTTCAGACTTATAGAAAGGTTTAAAAATAGTTCAAAGAATTTTCCGATATCTTAGAAGATAAATCTTATGCCTCTTCCCAGATTCCCCAAATGTTAACATACTTAACAAAGAAACCATGCTTGCTCTAGCATTCTCTTGCTTTCTCTCTCTCCATGTTTGGACACAATGCTCCTTGTATTGTGGATATAGAGGAGGATGTACCCGCACCCTCCCACCCTTTTACCGCCTGCTGTTGGCTGTGATTCATTTTTTCAGAGTTTTTTTTCCAACTCGAATGAAAAGTCCCAACCTAGGGTTTTAGCACTGAAACTGAGAAAGAGTTCAGCCTCTCCTGTAGGAAAGGAATACTCGTCAAATGCAGGAATGCTGGTGGCCTGTTTCCTGCCATGGAGGGGGGACCATGGGGAGAGGTGGGTATGGGCACAGCAGAGAAGGCAATTACTCAGAGGAATTGGGACAGAGGGAGTCTGGGACAGAAAGCCCCACACATGTTTACTCCTGCTGGAGTTCTTAAGAGTTCTTAGAAATAACTTCATTAAAAACCATGGGAGATTAATCCTTAGTCAGTTGCTTCATTTGCAAATATTTTCTCCCATTCTGAGGGTTATCTTTTCCTCTTGTTTATGGTTTCCTTTGCTGTGCAAAAGCTTTTCATTAGCTCCCATTTGTTTATTTTTGTTTTTATTTCCATTTCTCTAGGAGGTGGGTCAAAAAAGGATCTTGCTGTGATTTATGTCATGGAGTGTTCTGCCTATGTTTTCCTCTAAGAGTTTCATAGTTTCTGGCCTTACATTTAGGTCTTTAATCCATTTTGAGTTTATTTTTATATAGGGGGATATATATATACATATAGCTGATTCACTTTGTTATACAGCAGAAACTAACACAACATTGTAAAGCAATTATACTCCAATGAAGATGTTTAAAAAAAGAAAATTAAAATCACCTGTTTTCCCACCACCCAGAAAAAAAAGGAAAAAAAAAAGCATGGGAATTAAAACCTAAGTGCAGATGTTTGGATACGACACAGGAAAAAACTGAGCAAGTGCACAGGTGTTTTAGGAAGATGACCTCTAGCAGTGATATTCAGAATGGTATGGAAGGAAAGGCCTGGTGACAGGAGCCCACCACCTAGGAGGCTGTTACTGTAGCCAGGCAACTAGTCAATCTGCTAAATGCTGAATATTTTTCCTTTGACGTGGCTCTTGAGCTCACCACTTACTACGTAATTCAAGCCTTCCTCCTAGCACCCACTGTGGTCTTGTACCTATTTGTTGAGAGGTCTACCTCCCTCCACTGGGTGATACCATTCAGGGGACCATTCACCTCTGCATGTAGTAAGGATCGTTGTACGGCAAATAGGACATACTGTTCATGCAGAAACCTCAGAGTCAACTTCAGACTTTTGAACCCCATTTGCATTCAGTTTTAATAACTATGAGATCTTGGGCAAGAATTTTTGAACCATAATCTCTTCATCTTAGCTTTAACCCTTCATCCGGCTACTGTGAAGAGTAAATTAGATTACACAGTCAAAGCATAAATGCCTGGAACATAATAAGATTCAATTAATGTTAATATTGATATTAATATTATAGCTAGCCAAGTGTCTGGCACATAGTAGGTATTCAACATGGTACGTAATTGTTTTTAATATATTTATTAATAATAGATTTTTAAAATCTGAGTGACACCACAAGTAGAAATGAGGATGCTGGGCATGAGCGTCTGCCCCACACAGTAAATGGGGTCTTGGCATAACTCTGAATAAAAATAGTTGGATCGGGCTTCCCTGGTGGGGCAGTGGTTGAGAATCCGCCTGCCAATGCAGGGGACATAGGTTCCATCCCTGGTCCGGGAAGATCCCACACGCCACGGAACAACTAAGCCCATGCACCACAACTACTGAGCCTGCGCTCTGGAGGCCGTGAGCCACAACTACTGAAGCCCGCGGACCTAGAGCCCGTGCTCTGCAACAAGAGAAGCCACCGCAATGAGAAGCCCGCGCACCGCAACGAAGAGTAGCCCCTGCTCACCGCAACTAGAGAAAGCCCTTGCGCAGCAAAGAAGACCCAACGCAGCCAAAAATAAGTTAATTAATTTTTTTAAAAAGTTAGATCTTTGGGCCATATATAACAGTTAATAAGGTTCAGCTGTTATTTAATCCCTTCAGTAGCAATTGCATTCACAGTGCTGTAAATGGCTGTTTGCATCGGGTTATCGTCAAGAAAATCCTTCCAAACACTTTTAATCCCATCAGCGGAGAGCTCTCAAACTTTACTCATCCAGCAAAGTATGATTAGGTGATTCAAGGTGGACTTGAAACCAGTAAAATAGAGAGGAAAATTCAACACTTTAAGAACATAGATACAATCTATTTTGTTTTCCTTCCTTCTCTCCACCTTCAAAACTATATAAAGGGGGAAATAGTATTCAGTGGTTCAGAGTAAAGACAAGCCGGCCATCAGACTTCACAACTGCTCCTCTTCCGGGTGGTTGTCACCTACTGAGTCCTACTTGGTCACTCACTCTCATTTACTTGTACCTCTAGTCCTGGCTCACTTGCCCTCCTTTCTATCTCTACTCCTGTCATGCTTGGTGATTTCAAATGCCTTGGACTTGTCAGGTCTCTGACTTCCACCTGCCCCTCAGCCATCATTTCCATTGTCATACCCTAACCCTCATCATCTAAAGAATTGAACCCAATCTCAAAGCTTGATTTCAAGCTTCCTACTCCTGGAGCATACTCCAACTCTTAGCCTTTCAGCTCATTTACTCCCATTCTAGCAATTCTCTGATCCCGGCAGAGCCTGCAAGCTATTGATCTGACCACTTCTCCATCTATCACACCCTTCTTGCCATCATTCCCTTGTTACCTACCTTAGATTCTATGGTCCATTATATAACCACTCCCTTGCAACCACACTAAAACCTCTGCCCAGCTTTTTCTGCATAATCACCTGCAAAGTGTCAACCTTAGTTTAGTGCAAGATTCTGTGCTCTACATGCCTGCAGCCCATAAGCTGAGCACTGCTAGAGAAAGCCGCACACCTCTGCCCATTGGTTTCCCTTTGAATGAATGACTAAAAATTCTCCAGTGGGCAGTCATCTCAACCAGTCGTGCCATATTTTCTAGTGAATTCTCTCTCTCTGCAGAGACTGTTTCCCACCTTAATCTCCCTCCCTAAGCCTCCACCTTCTACCCCACTCATTCTTAATTCACTGAGAAAAACCAGCCATCAGATGAGTAATCCTTCACCCTCCCACCAGCAAATCTACCAATCTCCATGCATCTATACCCACCTAACCTGCCTTCTCTGCTGTTACAGTGGACAATGTACACCAGCTCCTATGAAAGGTAAGTATCTCCTCTTGTGCTTAATATCCCACATGCTCTCGCCTTCTCAACAACCTTCTCCGGCAATACTTTCTTTTTCTCCTGTATCATCAATCTCACTCTCTTTACTGGATCATTCCCATCGGCATACACTTATGCCTTAATAACCCCAATCTTTCCCTTGACTCCCACATGCCTCTCAAGTACCACCCAATTTCTCTGCTTCCGTTCATAGCAAAAATCCTTGAAAGAATTATGTACAGCTGTATTTCCACTGTCTCAACCACCATTCTCTCTTCAACCTGCTTCAGTCAGGTTTTATTCTTCATCCCTTCATTGAAACTGTTCTTAGTTAACTCACCCATGACTTTTAATATTGCCATTTGCAATAGTCCCTTCTCTGTCCTTGACTAACCAAACTTCTCAATAGCAATGGACACACTTTTTAAAAATCAAATTTATTGATGTATAATTTACAGATAATAAAAAGTACACATCTTAAGTGTACAGTTTAATGAATTCTGACAAATGTATACATCTCTGTAGCAACCACTACCACGATTAAGATATAGAACATGTCCCTCACCCCCAAAGGTACCCTTATGCCCCTTCCAATCAATCCCCACAACCACCCTGATCCTAGACAACCACTGACACACTTTCTGTTTTTATACTTTACATTTTTCCTAGAGTTTTATATTAATGGGATTGTATATTTTCTTTTTTTCTGACTTATTTTGCTCAGCATGTTTCTGAGATTTATCTATGTTATTTCATATATCAGTGGTTCATTCGTTTTTATTAGTGAGCAGTATGGAAGCCATCTACCTGTTGATAGACATTTGGGATGCTTCCAGTTTGGAGTTTCTACAAAGAAAACTGCTAAGAACATTCATGTACCAGTCTTTGTGTGGACATGTATTTTCATTTCACTTGGATAAATACTTTGGGTTGAACTGCTGGGTCATAAAGTGGATCTTTAAATTTATGAGAAATGCCAAGTTGTTCCCAAAGTGGTTGTACCATTTTACATTCTCCTTACCAATCATCAGAGTTCCAGTCACTCCACACCTCACCACACTTGTCACTGTCCATCTTTTTTTAGTCATTCTAATAGATGTATTGTGATATCTCATTGTGGTTATAATTTTCATTTCCCTGATGACTAATGATGTTTAACATCTCATGTGCTCATGGGCCATTTGCATATATTTTTTGTAAAGTGTTTGTTTAAATCTTTTGCTTTTTTTTTTCTTTTTTTTTGCGGTACACGGGCCTCTCACTGTTGTGGCCTCTCCCGTTGCGGAGCACAGGCTCCGGACGCACAGGCTCAGCGGCCATGGCTCACGGGTCCAGCCACTCCGCGGCATGTGGGATCTTCCCGGACCGGGGCACGAACCCGCGTCCCCTGCATTGGCAGGCGGACGCTCAAACACTGCGCCACCAGGGAAGCCCCTCTTTTGCTTATTTTTTATGGGCTGTTTTCTTATTACTGAGATACAAGAGTTCTCTATATTCTAGATAAGTCCTGGGTCACTTACATGTATTGTAAAATTTTTTCCCCACTTTACAGCTTGTCTTTCATTTTTTAAATGGTGCTCAAGACAGCAGATTTTAATTTCGATGAAGTTCATTTTACGAATTTATTTCTCTTATGATTCATGCTTTTGTGTCCTATCTAAGAATTATTTGCTGACTCCAAAATCTCAAAGATTATACTCTGGTTTTAGCTAGAAGTTGTGTAGTTTAAATGTTTACATTTTGGTCCATGATTTATTTTGAATTAATTTTTATGTATGGTGTGAGGTAAAGGTTGAAATTCTTCCTTTCTATAAAAATACCGTGCTGTTCCAGCACTGTTTGTTGAAAAGACTGTCGTTTCTTCATTTAATTACCTTCTCTCTCTAGTCAAAATCAGTTGACGATACATGCCTGGGTCTACTTATGAACTCTATTCTGTTCCAAGGACTTGATCAGAGGCTTCCCTCTTTTCTTCTGTCTATACCTTCTCCTTCCATCAGAGATTAGTAGGTGTTAATTAGAAAACATGAGTGGGAGCAGAAGTGGGTAGAACTAAGTGATGGAGAGGAAAAAGAATAATAATGTGTTAGAATGATCAGCATGGACAGAGTCCTGGAAGTGAGAGAGAATACGATACATGGAAACTGAGTGAGTATACCCTCAGTCTAGAACATAAAGGAGGAAGAAGAAGCATGAGACAAGGCAAGGGAAAGTTTAAGAACAGTCTCGTAGGCCATGCCCAGTTTGTACTTAAACCTGAGAGCAATGGGGAATTGACGTAATCAGATGTGTGTAAAAAATAATATTTAATGGTTGTATATAATAAATAAGTTTGCAGTCTTTAAAATAAAGTTTGTGAAGAATATTTTGCCACTTCAGAAAATTCACATTGTTTCATTTGAAAATTAAGATCTGTATGAACTACGTAAAATTTATATTTTAATATGAGCATTTAAAAAAGACTAAAAGAAAAGTGTACCGACTGGTTAACAGTAGTTATTTTTGAGTATTAAGATTGCAGATGGCTTCATTTTCTTCTTTTTACTTTTCTGTAGTTTTAAATTTTTTACAATTAGTCTGTATTAAATCCGTAATAAGATATTTTTAAAAGCATACTAGAGTATGTGTCTTATTTTTAGAAGCGGTGCAAAATTACTGTTAAGAAAGATTATGCTGAGTGACATGACCATTGTGGCAGAGTAGGAGACACCACCCTCCAGCCCCTGACAAAGACCAACAATTAGACAGCTATCCACAGACAAAAATGGCTCTGAGGGAGTTCAGAGTCCACTTAAGAAACTTCAGCAACACAGTAGAACAAAACACCTGAGAATAACCACACAAAAAATGAAGAACAGAATCATGTTGCCTGCATCATCCCATCCCCCAGGTGAACCCTGCTCAGCACCAGGAGGGAGCTCCCCAGCTTGAAGAGCTCCCCTCGCTGGGAAAGGGAGAGTGAGAGCTTTATCAGCTGCTTAGGGCACTGCACAAGGGGCTCGCTTTGGTCTCACCCCACCCAGAAACTGAAAAGGCTGAGACATATAGACATAGCTAGGGACAAGGAAGAAAAGCAGGGCTATCAGTATTAGCCACATAGCGGAGCGACCGTGGTTCCCAGTGACCTGCTCTGCAGAGGACACCAGCAGCTTTTGCCACTGAAGAAAGCAATGCCCAGCAGAGCCAGCATGGACCCCCTACAGAGTCCACCACTGAGACTTCCTCCAAAGGTTTTCCTGGTCACAGATGCCAGCCACCTGAGCATCCATCCTCAACTTCCCCCACCCCTAAAGCCAGGATCCACACTGGCAGCCAGCCCCAGCCTCTGTGGCTATATGAATACAAGATGCCAGCCTAGCCCCTGGCAGTGGACCCCTCCACACAATCTGTGCACATCTGGGGCTAGCTAGCCCCTCTAGCTGCGCACCTGCACACGCTTGGCCTGACTTCCATCACTAGTCTCCACTGCTATGTGCACACCCTTGAGGAGATCCTGCAGGCACAGGAGTGAATGCCAATAGCCAGGGGCCCTACAGTGGCTTGTGGGCCTGGATCCAGCCCTGTCTCCTGACACTGGCCTGTCCTTCTCGATTCACCTGCAGCTAGACCCTCCACCTGTGCACTTGCCTGCCCCCAGGCCAACTCCTATTGCTGGCCTCCACAGCTATGCTGTGCCCATAGGGAGACCCTGTAGCCACAGAGTGGACACTGAGAGCCAGGGCCCGTGCAGCTGCTAATGCACCCACCGTTGGCCCTGGCACCTTGCTGCTGACCCTGGCCACCACCACTATGTGCTTCTCTGTACCTGGCCCATGCCAGGCATCTGTACCCAGCCCCCACAGACAAGTGTCTGCACATCACCAGCTCTGGCCACCACCACTGCCTGCCCTGGTCCCTAGCCACTGGAACTGGAGGCACCAATGAGGACTCTAACAGGCCCTGCAGCCACTGCAGACCCTTGCAGCCCTTGTCTAGGACCATGCAGTTGTTGATGTCATGGACCCTAGCAGCCCAAGCTGATGAGACATCATAACCCCTGGACGTGGACCATCACAAGTCCCCACATGTATGGACTTAGAGTCACAACGTGCTCCAGCATGCTGCAGAGGTCTTTCCTTACCAAGGTCAGTCCATAAAATCTGAAAGGGACTGTTTCGTCACATACAAGGCTAGAGAGATCACAAAGAGTCATGGAACCATGACACCACTGAAGGAACACAGTAAACTTCCAGTAACCTCAAGAAAATGAAGATACATGAATGCCTGATAAAGAATTCAAAATAATTGTTCTCGAGATGCTCAGAGAGCTACAAGAGAACACGGATAAACAATTTAAGAAAATCAGGAAAACAATATGAAACAAAATGAGAAGTTCAACAAAGAGAAAACACAAGAAAGAACTAAACAAAAATTTTGGAGATGAAAAATACAATGACTGACCTGAAGAATTCAACAGAGAAGTTCAATAGCAGACTGGATAAGCAGAAGAAAGCATCAATCAATAATTCAAAGACAGATCATTTGAAATTATCCAGTCAGAGGAACAAAAAGAAAAAAAATTAAAAGGAATGAAAAGAAGCCTACAGAACTTATGGGGCATCCTTAAAAGAAACAACTGATGCATTATTAGAGTCCCAGAAGGGAAAGAGAGGGAGAAAGGGAAAGAAAACTTACTTGTGCTCGCTTTGGCAGCACATATACTAAAATTGGAATGATACAGACAAGATTAGCATGGCCCCTGCGCAAGGATGACACACAAATTTGTGAAGCGTTCCATATTTTCTGAATCGGGAGATTGAGATTGGCATATATACACTAATATGTATAAAATAGATAAGTAATAAGAACCTGATATATTAAATAAATAAATAAATAAATTCAAAGAAAAATAAACTGAGAGAACAAGGAAAAAAAGAAAAAAGAAAACTTACTTAAAGAATAATGGCTGAGAACTTCCCAAAACAGGAGGGAATTAGACATCCAAGTTCATGAAGCTAACTGGTCACCCCAAAATTTCAACCCCAAATGATTTCCCCAAGATATATTATAATACTACTGTCTAAAATCAAAGACAAAGAGAGAATCTGGAGAGCAGCAAGAGAACAGAAGCTTGTGACTTACAAGGGAATCCCCATAGAGCTATCAGCTGCTTTCTCAGCAAAAACATTATAGGCCGCAAAAGAGTGGGATGATACATTCAAAGTGCTGAAAGAAAAAAACCTGCCAGCCAAGAATACACTACCCAGCAAAGTCGTCCTTCAGAAATAAAGGAAAGATAGAGACTCTCAGACACACAGAAGCTGAGGGAGTTCACCATAACTACACCTTCCTTACAAGAAATGTGGAAAGGAGTTCTTCAAGCTGAAATGAAAGAATGCTAATTAGTAACATGAAAATATATATGAAAATACAAAACACACTAGAAAAATATATAATCAAATTCAGAATACTCCAATACTGTAACATGGTGGGTGCTAATATTAAACTCCAGTATAAAGGTAAAAGGACAGAAGTATTAAAAATAGCTATAGCTACAATAATCTGTTAATGGATACACAGCATAAGAACATGTAAATTGTGACATAAAAATAATAAGATGTGGAGGAGGGAATAAAAGGGTAGAGTTTTTACATCCAATTGAAATTAAGTTGTTATCACTTAACATAGACTCTTAAACCTGTCTATAAGAAGTTTCACGTAGGGACTTCCCTGGTGGTCCAGAGGTTAAGATTCCGCACTACCAAGGCAGGGGACCCAGGTTCGACCCCTGGTCAGGGAACTAGATCCTCCATGCTGCAGCTAAGAGCCCGCATGCCACAACTAAAGATTCCACATGCCGCAACTAAAAGGATCGTGCAAGTTGCAATGAAGATCCCATCCCCTGCAATGAAGATACCGCATGCCCCAACTAAAGACCCGGTGCAGCCAAATAAATATTTTTTAAAAAATTTAAAAAAAAAAGAAGTTTCATGTAAGCATAAGGGTAGCCACAAAACCAAATCTATAATAGGTAAAGACACACTAAAAAGCAGGAAATTAAAGTACACCACTACTGAAAATCCTCAATGCACAAAGGAAAACAGCAAGAGATGAAGAAAGGAACAAAAGAACTATGAAACAGCCAGAAAACAATTAACAAGGTGACATTAATAAGTCCTTATTGACCAATGATTAAGTGTAAATGGATTAAATTGTCCAACCAAAGTATATAGAGTGACTGAATGGATAAAAAAACAAGACCCAACTACATGCTGTCTACCAGAGACTCACTGTGACTTTAAGGACACACTCAGGGTCAAAGTGAAGGAATGAAAAAAGATACTTGATGTAAATGGAAACCAAAAGAGAGCAGGGGTAGCTACACTTACATCAGACAAAATAGACTTTAAGTCAAAAACTGTATTAAGAGACAAAGAAGGTCATTATAAAATGATAAAGAGGTCAATGTATCAAGAGGATATAACAATTATAAATATATAGGTATGCAACATTGGTGCTCCTAACTATATTAATCATACACCAACAGATACAAGGGAGAAATAGACAACAATACAATTATGGTAGGAAAATTAAATACCCAGTTTTCAGCAAAGGATAGATCATCGAGACAGAAAATTGATACAGAAACACTGGACTTGAACTATATTTTAGACCAAGTGGATCTAGCAGAAATATATAGAGTATTCCATCCAAAAGCAGCAGAAGACACATTCCTAAGCGCACATGGCACATTCTCTAGGATAGATTGTATGTTAGGCCACAAAACAAGACTTAGCAATTTTAAAAAGATTGAAATCATACCAAGTACCTTTTCCAACCACAATGGTATGAAATTAGAAATCAATAAAAAGAGAAAAGCTTGACAATCCATAAAAATGTGGTTGTTCACTCCTGAACAACTAATGGGTCAAAGAAGAAATCAAAAGGGAAATCAAAAAAATCTTCAAGCAAATGAAAATGGAAACAACATACCAAAACATATGAGATACAGCAAAAATTGTTCAGGTGGGAAGTTTATAGCAATAAATGTGTATATTAAGAAAAAAAGGAAGATCTCAAATAAACAACCTAACTTTACATCTCAAGGAACTAGAAAAAGAAAAAACTAAGCCCAGAGTCAAATATTAACAGAAAATAAGGAAACAACAAAGATCTGAGCAGAAATAGAGAATGTAACAAAATGGTTTTATGAAAAGTTAAATAAAACTGAAAACTTCAACTAGACTTACTAAGAAAAAAAAGAGGGCGCAAATAAATAATATTATAAATGAAAGAGGGGACATTACAACCAATACATAGAAACCCAAAGGATTATAAAAGACAACTATGAACAATTATATGTCAACGAATTGGACAAACCTAGAAAAAATGGATTAATTCCTAGAACTTACAACCTACCAAAACTGACTCAGGAAAAAAACAGGAAATCTGAACAGACCAATAATGAATAAGGAGAGTGAATTGCTAAACAAAAACCTCCCAACATAGAAAAGCCCATAACAAGATGGTTTCATGGATTAATCCTACCAAACATTTAAAGAGGAATTAATATCAATCCCTCTCAAACTCTTCCAAAAAGTTAAAGAGGTGGGAACACTCCCAAACTCATTTTATAAGGCCAGCATTACTCTGTTACCAAAGCCAGATAATATCACTACAAGAAAAGAAAACGTTGATCAATATCAACAGGTCAATATCCCTGATACATATAGATGCAAAAAATCTCAACAAAATACTAGCAAACCAAATTCAATAGCACATTAAAAGGATCATACATCATGAGCAAGTGAGGTTTATCTCTGGGATGCAAGGATGGTTCAACACATGCAAATTAATAATGTGAATCACATGATCATCTCAATAGATGCAGAAAAAGCATTTGACAAAAGTCAACATAGTTTCATGACAAAAACTCTCAATAAAGTGGGTATAGAAGGAACATACCTAAACATAATAAAGGCAATATATGGCAAGTCCACAGCTAATATCATAATCAACAGTGAAAGGTAGAAAGCTTCCCTCTAAGATCAGGAACAAGACAAGGGTGCCCACTATTACTGTTCCTATCTAGCATAGTACTAGAAGTCCTAGCCAGAGCAATTAGGCAAGTAGAAGAAATAAAAGGCATCCAAATCAGAAAAGAAGAAGTAAAATTGTCTTGGTTTGCTGATGACATAATCTTGTATATAGAAAATCCTAAAGACACCATAAAGAAAACATTAGAGGGAACTCCCTGGCAGTCTAGTGGTTAGGACTCAGTGCTTTCACTGCAGGGGCCTGGGTTCAATCCCTGGTCAGGGAATTAAGATTCTGCAAGCTGCATGGTGCAGGCAAAAAAAAATTAGAACCAAATGAGTCCAGTAAAGTTACAGGATACAAAAGCAATATACAAAAATCAGTTGCATTTCTGTACACTCACAATAACTATCTGAGAAAGAAATAAAACAATCCCATTTACAATAGTATCAAAAAGAATAAACTACTTAGGAATAAATTTAACCAGGAAGTAAAAACTGTAAGACATTGACGAAAGACATTGAAGATGACACAAATAAATGTAAAGATATTTCATGTTCATGAACTGGGAGAGTTGACATTGTTAAAATGTTTATACTACCCAAAGCCATCTAAGGACAGACTGCAAACTCCATCAAAGTTGTATTTTTTACAGAAATAGAAAAAACAACCCTAAAATTCGTATGTAACTACAAAAGACCACCAACAGACAAAGCAATCTTGAGAAAGAACAAAGGTGAAGACATCACACTTCCTGATTTCAAGGCAATTACTTCATGATACAGGCATAAAAAAAGACACAAAGACCAATGGAATACAATGGAGAGCCCAGAAATAAACACACACATACACAGTCATCCAATATTTGACAAGGGATCCAAGAATACTCAATGGGTAAAGGACAGTCTCTTCAATAAATCATGATGGGAAAACTGGATAATCACATGCAAATGAATGGAAATTGATCCCCTATCTAATACCGCTCACAAAAATTATCTCGAAATGGATTAAGAGCTTAAATGTAATACGTGAAACCATAAAATTCCTAGAAGAAAACATAGATAAAAATCTCCTTGATACTGGTCTTAGCAAGGCTTTTTTGATATGACACTAAAAACACAAGCAGCAAAGGGAAGAAATCAATAAGTGGGAGTACATCAAAGTAAAAACTTCTGCACAGCAAAAGAAACAATGAATAAGATGAAAGGCAACCTATGGAATAGGAGAAAATATTTGCAAACCATCTCTCTGACAGGAAGTTAATATCTAAAATATAAAAGGAGCTCATATAACTCAATAGCAAAATTAAAAACTCACAAATAATCCTATTAAAAAATGAGCAACGGCCCTGAATAGATATTTTTCCAAATAAGACAAACAAATGACCAACAGGCACATGAAAATGTGCTCAACATCACTAATCATCAGAGAAATGCAAATCCAAACCACAGTGAGATATCACCTCACACCTGTTAAAATGGTCATTATCAGAAAAGATAAGAGATAACATGTGTTGGCAAGGATGTGAAGAAAGGGAACCCTTGTGCATTGTTGATGAAATATAAATTGGTGCAACCACTGTGGAAAGCAGTATGGAGTTTCCTCAAAAAATTAAAAATACAACTAGCATACGATCCAGCAATTCCACTTCTGCGTAGAAATCCAAAGGAAATGAAATCACTATTCTGTGTTACCGCATCATTATTCACAATAGCCAAGACATGGCAACAACCTAAGTGTCTATAAATGGATGAATCTAGATTTAGATATAGATAGATATAGATATACACAGTGGAGTGTTTATTCAGCCTTTAAAAAAGGGAACTCTTGCCATTCTTGACAACATAAATGGACTTTGAGGGCATTATGCTAAATAGAATAAGTAGACAGAGAAAGACAAATGCTATATGATCTCACTTATAGTAAATTCTAAAATGGCTGAATTCATAGAAGCAAAGAGTAGAAGTATGCTTACCAGGGGCTGGGGATGGGGGAAGAGGAGATGTTGGCCAAAGGGTACAAACTTCAAATTATAAGAGGAATAAGTTTGCGGGGGGGCGGCTAATGTACAGTATGGTGACTATAGTTAACAACATTGTATTGTAGACTTGAAAGTTGCTATAAGGTTAGATTTTAAATGTTCTCACAATAACAACAATGGTAATTATGTGAAGTGAAGGATGTGCTAACTAACCTTACTGTGGTAAACATTTTGCAATATATACATGTATCATCGCATTGTGCACCTTAAACTTATACCATACTATATGTCAATTATATCTCAATAAAGCTGGGGGGGGAGAATAATTAAGCTGTAAATTTCTTGGATTACAAAGTTTGAGTCTTACGGTTTTATTTCTAGTTCTGAGCTTAGTGTTTCGTAGCTCTTAGGCACAGTTGATGAAGAAATACAACTTTATGGGATCTCAATCAGTTGGTAAAAAGCAACATTTCTGAATTTAAAGAAACATTCCCTAAGGGACATACAAATCACAACACCCATGTCTGGTTTAAACCAATGTAGACTGCTGGGTATACTTCTCACCAAATCATGCTTTTGAAATACTTATTTATACTTTCTCTGCTTTGAATAAATGGCTGTAAATGACTGAGAGAACATTTTGATATGACCTGATCACTTAGGATAAATATTCTACTTACATAAATACAAATTGCTGTTATTATTTCTGCACCTCACTCTCGAGGCCTGAGCCAGCTTTTTAATTTTACATATAAATTTGCGCACGAACTGGTTAGCCAAATGGATAAAGCAAAGGCAGTAAGCCAGGAAAATCTGCATCTGGATTCTCCGTAGGACTCTGGGAAAGTGCTGCCTTGAGCCTCAGAGGCAAATTCATTTGTGTAGTACAGATGGTTGCCTCAGACAGTTTGTAACACAAATTGCGATTGTAGTGTGTCATTCTCATTAATTTAGAACCATATCAGTTTTGTCCCAGTTACAAATGGATAAAAAGTCTGTTGATTTCAACCTTTCAATTACATACACATATATATATGTATAATAATATATATACACATACACATGTATGTATGTAGATATCTTAAAATATATCTACTTTAACTCAGGAGGTAAGATAAGGATACGTGACTGATTCTAACCCAAGTGTCTGCCTCCCTTATTTATTTATTTGTTTGTTTGTTTTTGGCTGCGTTGGGTCTTCGTTGCTGTGCGTGGGCTTTCTCTAGTTGCGGCGAGCGGGGGCTTCTCCTCGCTGCGGTGCGCGGGCTTCCCATTGTGGTGGCTTCTCTCGTTGCAGAGCACAGGCTCTAGGCGCACGGGCCTCAGTAGTTGTGCCACGTGGGCTCAGTAGTTGTGGCTCACGGGCTCTAGAGTGCAGGCTCAGTAGTTGTGGCACACGGGCTTAGTTGCCCCGCGGCACCTGGCATCTTCCTGGACCAGGGCTCGAACCCACATCCCCTGCATTGGCAGGCAGATTCTTAACCACTGCGCCTTTTTTTTTTTTAATTTATTTTTTAAATTGAGGTATGGTCAATTTCCAATGTTGTGTTAATTTCTGCTGTACAGTAAAGTGATTCCGTTATACATATATATACATTCTTTTTTATATTCTTTTCCATTACGGTTTATCCCAGGATATTGAGTATAGTTCCCTGTGCTGTATATACAGTAGGACCTGTTGTTTATCCGTTCTATATATACTAGTTTGCACCTGCTAGTGCCTCCCTTTCTTGAGGGAGCACTTTCCTCTAGCACATTTAGGGATTGGTATTAGGTTGGTTCCTGTCAGTCCTTGTAACATCTGCTACCTACTCCTCTCTTCTGTTTTCTGCTCATTTTATATCTGATCATTACTCAGATTAACTTCTCCTGATATGAAGCTGTTATATAGCCAAGAGGGTCTCCGTGGAATCGTGCTTATGTGGATTCCGTTTGATGGAGAAGATCACGGGAAGCTCCTTAGAGGTACTTTCTCTTGAGCCAAGTCTTGTAGGATTGCAAGGGAATAAGCTAGACAAGTGAAAATACTTTCCAGGGAGGGGACAGCATGATGTACTTATTCATTCAGGCGAAAGGGTGAATCTGGCGCTGAAAGGCAACACTGATCACCAGCACAGTACACCCCTAGACACATGAACTGTTTGGCTTACGTGGAGCTAAGACATGAGCCTGCAGAAGTGACAAGACCATGAAGGGACTAGAGTATGTAATGAATATGATTATGCAGATAACAGGCACTGTTTGCAGAATTTAGTGTGGTCGACAACTACTTCCCTTTACTTCATATTTTGATTACTTTTTTTCTGCCTGAGTTAAACCCACCTCAGTCTTTCTGGCATGGGTGATCTAGCAGTCTAGTTCTGTCTCACCTAGTTAGCAGTGTTCTTAAGAGTATTATTAAAAGCCCTCTGGCTTGTCTAACATTCTCCCAGCCTCTTTTCCCAACAACTACCTGATTTGCTCCCTATTTCTAAAATTAAGCCAACAAGAGTGAGAATTTAGATAATTCATCTCCTCTCTAGCAGAGCATTCCATGACAGACCGTATCATGAGCTACTAGCCTGACTCTGGATTGGCTGCCCTTAGGTGAGGCCCCAGCCTCGGTGGTGGTAGGAGGGATGGGTGGGCTAAAGATGCAGAAACCACATGGTACAGAATGTGCTACCAAAGGCTGTTCCCTCAGCAGGAACTGTGAGCCAGGCCTGTCCCCTTTGACCAGGCCCTGGGTGTGGCAGGCACTGTACTGGCATGGGATCAAGGCCCAGCTCCATCACTCACTAGCTATGCTGCCTTGAATAAGTGACTTAATCTCACAGAGCAACTGGACCCAGATTCTTTAAACTGAGAATGAAAAATACTTAACTTGCAGAGTGAATATGAGCTTTGGAAATAAGTTTATATAAAGTATCTGCTTCATAGCCAGTGCTCAATAAATGGTGATACACACACACCAAACTTTACTTTTTTAATTTTTAAGAAGCACATCATGTTTAACCCAGTTTATAGATGATGCTTTTCCTAATCACTGCATTTATCATTGAACATTTTAAGTTTTTTCCAATTTCAACTTTATAATTTAACGCTGTGGTAAACATCATCATGAATATAGTCTTACATTTTGAATTATTTTAAGATAAATCCTTATGATATGCTTCATTAGAACGAAGAATATGAATTTCTATGGATTTTTAATGCATATTGTCAAACAGGGATTCACAATGAATTAAAGATTAATTCTTAAAAATGTTGAGCTTAAAAATTATGATTTGGGCTTCCCTGGTGGTGCAGTGGTTGAGAGTCCACCTGCCGATGCAGGGGACACGGGTTCGTGCCCCGGTCCGGGAAGATCCCACGTGCCGCGGAGCAGCTAGGCCCGTGAGCCATGGCCGCTGAGACTGCATGTCCGGAGCCTGTGCTCCGCAACGGGAGAGGCCACAACAGTGAGAGGCCCACGTACCGCAAAAAAAAAAAAAAATATATCTTGGAGACACACCTAAATAAATATTACACTTGCTTTTTTATCTTTTTCTTATTTATAGATGTAATTGGTATTTTATTGCTGTTTAGATTTGTGTTACTATGATTACCAATACTAGATTTAAAAATGTTTATTAGTTGATTTTCCTCTTGTGTAATTGGACTGTTCATGTACTTTACTGATGAGGTTTACAAAGTGTATATATTATATGCATATACTTACACACACACAAACATATATACACACATATTAATCTCATTTATGATACTCATTATATATTAAATTTTTATGCATAATTTCACATATTTATAGATTTTCCACTTTGCCATACTATTTGAAATTTCTGTTTTTATATCAGTGCTAGATTTAAAATGCATTCTAATATATGGAATGAATAGTCCCTTTTCCTTACTTTCTTTTCTCTCCTTTTTGTTCTCTCTTTTTTTTTTTGATTATTTACCATCATCAAGATGGTTGCTTAGTGGGACTTCCCTGGTGGCACAGTGGTTAAGAATCTGCCTCCCAATGCAGGGTAAATGGGTTTGAGCCCTGGTCTGGGAAGATCCCACATGCCACGGAGCAACGAAGCCCATGCACCACAACTACTGAGTTGGTGTCCCACAGCTACTGAAGCCTGCGTGCCTAGAGCCTGTGCTCCGCAACAAGAGAAGCCACCTCAATGAGAAGCCCGCGCACCACAACGAAGAGTATCCCCAGCTCAGCACAGCTAGAGAAAGCCCACATGCAGCAATGAAAATAAATAAATTTATAAATTAAAAAAAAAAAAGATGGTTGCTTAGTAAGACTAGTAAAGTGAGAGAAAATAAAATCCCTCACATCATGACTGGTAAAGAAAAAGTCAGGGAGAAAGTAGAAAATTGTTGGAATAAAAAAGGATATAACAAGTACACCAGGGATTTTTAAAATAAAAAAATATTGTGGACAACTTTCTGCCATTAAGTTAGAAAACACAGACAATTTCCTGCAAACACAAATGTTACTGACTAAAACTGACTTAAGGAAAAATGGAAAATTTCAATGCATCTAAAACCATGAAAGGAATTGAATTAGGAGTTTACAGTCTGCAATCAGCAGAGTAGATAGATACGTTAAGTAAAAAGCCAACGAACTTATATGTAGCTTCTGAGTCACAGTGTTAGTTTCTAAATTAAGGATCAGGACATAATGAAACCTGATATAAGATTGATTTTATTAAAATTTGAAAGAGCCCTGTGATGCCCCTCTTTCTCTAGTGCCCTAATGCTGTAGACTGGGTATTTGTGCCCCCTCCCAAATTCATATGTTAAACCCTAATGTGATGATATTAAAAGGAGTGATTTGGGGGGAGGTGATTAAGTCATGAGGGTGGAGCCCTCATGAATGGAATTAGTGTCCTTATATAAAAGGCCCCAGAGAGATCCCTTACCTCTTTCTCTGTGTGAGGATACAGCAAAAAAAGATGGCCATCTACAAACCAGGAAGTTAATGTCTTCCATGTCTGTCTCACCAGACAATGAATCTGCCGGAGCCTTGATCCTGGACTTCCCAGCCTCCAGAACTGTGAGAAATAAATGTTTGTTGTTTATAAGCCAACCACTTTATGGTATTTTTGTCATAACAGCACAAATGAACTAAAACACCTGAACATGTGCTTATTTGCTTAATGGTTAATCTAGGGGTCTTTCTCTGTCTCTAACAATAGAAGATTTATCTAGATTAGTGTTTAATACTATTCATGTTATACTCTATTCTATGCACTGAAAGTTTGTCTTTCCCAAATTCATATGTTGAAGCCCTAATCCCCACTGTGATGATATTTGGAGGTAGGGCCTTTGGGAAGTAATTAGGTCATGAGGATGGAGCTCTCATGAATGAGATTAGTGCTCTTATAAAAAGAAACATGAGAGAGATTATCTCTCTCTCTCTGCCATGAGAGGATACAGCAAAAAGGTGGCCATTGTAAACCAGGAAGAAGGCTCTCACCAAGAACTTGATCATGCTGACAAGTTGGACTTCCAGCCTCCAGAACCATGAGAAATACATGTTTGTTGCTTAGGCCACACAGTCTACGGTATTCTGTTCTAGCAGCCTGAACAGATAAAGACACTCTACCATACTAATACGAGAATATAAAATCCAATCCTTCTTATGAATATCCATACTCTAAAATATATTTACACTTCTATAATTAAAATATTCAAGAAATTCACCTGGAGAAGGGTATTCAAGATCTAGCTTAGACATTGTGTAATTTATATATTGAGGGGTTTTCTTACTGTTCTATTGAAATATGCTCCACGATGCTTCCATTTGGAAGAAATAGAAAAATCAACCAAGCGCATTTGACTCAAACACTAAAAACTTGACCAGCTGGCATTTACACAAAGTCCAGAGATGGGTCAGCCTCCAGGTTGGTTGTTTGAGCAACTCACTTGTGTCATCAAGAACATAGGTTCTTTCTATCTCTTTGCTCTGTAACCACAGGGTTTGTATCATTCTACAACTGGTGACTGGTTCCCCTCTGGGTTGTAGGACAGCTGCTGGTTACAGTAAAGCCCGCTGACTTCTTTATTACATCCAGCAGATGAGAGAAATTGCCTCTCGCTAAGACAACAAATGGAAAGTCTTTATCTTCAGCCTTTGGGGGCCAGTTTACATCCCCTCACACAACGGTAGGGCTAGGTCCTTGAAGTAATCCCTGGCTTCCTGACCAGAGCCCATCAATGGAGCTCAGCTCACTTCCTCAAAGCTCACTGCTGCCACACAATGGGAAGGGAGAAGAAATGCTGAGGAAACAAGCATGCCATCCACTACAAAAGATCTGCTCAGGAAACACTCATGCTTTTGCTGAAGTGACACTGGATTGCATGTTCATTTGGGAGTTTGCTATACAAAAGGAATTACAGTGTTTCTTCCAATTAGAGTCCGAAGTAGATCGTGCAAAGGTCAAGTGCAGGTCAGAAATGCTGTTAGATTTCAGGCAATTTATAAAGTATCAAGGCTCCAATGTCAATAAATCGCCTAAACTGATTTTTTTCAACCTAATTGGAAAAACATGTCAGTTGTCAGCTAAACCATTTAAAGCTAAAGGTGCAGCTAAGTATTAAGGGCAATGAATATATCCAAAGACATGCAAGAGAGATTCTTTCAATCCAGGTAAGACCATTCCCCTGACAATCTAAGGCTGCCTTATACCACAGCGTTGATTTATAACCACTAAGATATAACATCCATTAGAAAGCATCAATGCTCTTTATCTGTAGGAAACTTATTTATCAGTGTGATAGCATCTACATATATAGAACACACTATTTTCTCTTTAAAATTTGTATGAAGTCATACATGCACATTGTAACAAAACTCAATCAGCATCAATAAATAGTAAAAAACCAAATGTAAGTTTCTTTCTCATTTAATTTCCCCAGAGTGCCCTTCCCTAAAGGTTTATCAGTTTCTTGTATGTCCTTCCCCAGATAGTCTATATACGTGACAACATATACATCCTTTTAAAAAATATGAATGGGAACACACGCTACGTGCAGTTCCATCCCCTGCCCAATTTCATTTAACGATATGTTCGTACGTATAGAGGGACCTAAACCTTGAATAGCTGCCTGAATATACCCCATGGCTCTAAAGCAGAGGTGAGAGCAGCACTGAGCTCAGGTGAAGAACGGGGTAGGAAGGAGTCATCCAATGCTCAGGCAGGGAAGATGCAGTTACTAACAGGAGGTCTGGAGGAAAGCACCGCAGCACCTGAAGTGAGGGGGGAAACCTGCCAACAAGGGGCAAAAGTGATGCAGATAAAGGAGGCTGGGGTCTCACAAATTACCTGAGGTTGAGTTTTAGTCTTTCAACCAGTTAGAGACAAACCAAAGAATTTTACCATGCGTCTGAAGACAAAGAGTTCTTCACTCAATCAATCAAGATTTTTTTTTTCTATTTGTGTACGTGGTTTTTGAATGGGCTATTTTTTTTTTTTTTTTTTTTTTTTTTTTGCAGTACGCGGGCCTCTCACTGTTGTGGCCTCTCCCGTTGCGGAACACAGGCTCCGGACGCGCAGGCTCAGCGGCCATGGCTCACGGGCCCAGCCGCTCCACAGCATGTGGGATCTTCCCCGACCGGGGCATGAACCCGTGCCCCCTGCATCGGCAGGCAGACTCTCAACCACTGCGCCACCAGGGAAGCCCTGGGCTATTTTTCTTTTAATATCTGGGAAAAACCGTAATTCGAAAAGATACAGGGACTTCCCTGGTGGTGCAGTGGTTAAGATTCCGTGCTTCCAACGCAGGGGGTGCAGGTTTGATCCCTGGTCGGGGAACTAAGTTCCCGCATGCCGCGCGGTGTGGCCAAAAAAAAAGATACATGCACCGCAATGTTCACTGAATGGGCTATTTTTGAGTAAACGCCTTACATCCCAGGGTATTCCTTCAGCTGGAGTATCCCTGTATTTGAGATTCTCTAATTCACCACTAGATGGACCTATTTGATATTTTGTCTTCCAAGAAAGAGAATGGTTTTTTTATTCAGTGAGGTCTTCCTAGCAAGGATTTAGGCCACTGACCTTAACACAAGATTTATTTGAGCTTTTAAAAAAATAATTCATTCCTACAAAATAATGAATAAACGGTACTCATATACTTAAGTGATGTTACTAAAAACAAATACCTCTACGTTAAACCTCCTGGCTTAAGAAATAAAACACAACCTAATAAATCTTTTAAGCCCACCATGCCCCCTCTCTGAGCTTCTCCCTCCCCTTTTTATCCATATGAAACCAGCATTCTGAATTATAAATTACTAGCTACTTTAAAAAAGTTTTATTACGTATCCCTAAATAATATAATATTTAATTTTTACAGGTCTTGAAACTTATATAAAGAATTCATATGTATTTTTTAACGTTTTTCTCACTCATCTATTTCTGAGATTCCCCCATCTTGATATGCATATTTCTAGTGCATTTTTTAAAACTGCTGTATGATATTGTGTGGTATAAATGGATTAAAATTCATTTACCCATTTTACTGATTTGGGACTTGCTTTTATTTTCATTCAGCGCTATGATTTTAAGATTCTCATTTTCATTCATGCAGCTAAAACTTAGATAGATTAAACGTTCTTGCTGTGTAGTCTAATAATTCCAATATCAATCTTGGGAGTCTGACACTTCAGTTTCTTACATTTTTTTCTGCTGACTTTTGTTTATTTGGGCTTGTTTCTTTATGTGTTTTAGTAGTTTTTTTTTTTAATTGTGAGTGCATGCTCCTTTGGTGGTAATTCTCTGAAAATAATGTTTTGTTTCTGTTTTCTCCTCCATGCTAATACATCTTTAATTAGCCAAAGAAGCTCTCTACTTCTCTCCTCTGGAAATCATCCCACCCATTGCTCTGTTGTCTTTGTCTCTGTCTTCAGCAATACTGAGGAAAGTACTCTCTCTTTGGTGCAGGGAAATGCATTGTTTGCTGTTTTCTCCAATGATGAATATGTTGGGAAAGCCTGGTGGCAAAGCTATTGCCATTGGCTTCCTACACATGACTCAGGTCAAGAGTCAGGTTCTCTCTCTTTCTGTGTGTGTGTGTGTGTGTGTATGTGTGTGTGTTGGTGATACCATCAATCTGTCCCAGGTTAGCACTCCCCATCAATGTACATGGGTTAGCAGAACTTGATGAAATGGCTAATTGATTTGGCCAAGGTCCAAATCAATCCAGAAGATGTCCATCTGGATGGTGCCCACAAAGATCTTCCTCACTTCACAGAACTTATACTTGGCCTCCTCGGGCACAACCTGATGAACAACTTGGGTCACAGATCAGATGGAAATTCCCACCACTCTTGTCAATGTTGATGACACCCATGAAACCGGCAGCGTAGCTTATATCAGCGTGCAGCCTGCCCTCAATCTTAAGGAACCATGGTGTGCAGATCTTCTTTACTTTCTCTCCTGTACTGACACACTTGAGTCCCTTCCTTTGTAAAATGATGAGAGGGCCCAGTTGATGCATGAACGGCAAAAACATCAGTTAGGATGTCCAGCATCAAGTGATTTGGAACAGCTGTGTACTTCAGGACCATAGGTCATGACTATCCTAGGCATAGGAAGAGCTGAAATCAATGTTTCACGTGAATTACACAGGGAAGATTTGACCCACTAGTGCCAGGCATCTGGTATTCAGACCATGTAGGTAGCACGAATTATGTCCCCAAATCAGCACGAGCGTGAGCTTACTTTCTTTTCTTTCTTTCTTTCTTTCTTTCTCTCTCTTTCTTTCTTTCTTTCCTTCCTTCCTTCCTTCCTTCTTTCCTTCGTTCTTTCCTTCTTTCCCTCTTTCTTTCTCTTTTGATCTTTCTTTCCCTGCTTATCCTAGAGCCACATGCAAACAGACAAACCTCCCTTTGAAGCATTATTTTCTACATCAACCCTTCTTAGAGCTGGCTTATGCTAGAATCTTGGATTCTACTTCCCACCCTTCTTTGGATCCAGACTTTGTCTCCTATTCATTAGAGGCCATTAAAAGCCGAGGCCTTCTCAGTTCAAGTCACAAGCGTAGTTGCTACCACCCTAACAATAACAACAAACCAGATAAGCTACAAAATCATAATTTTTTAAACCCACCAGAGATCTGAGGATAGAACTAAATCTAACCAAATGAAAATCTAGAAAGTAAAGAGGCCTTTCTTTAAGAGTAGAGACCTATAGGTGTTTTCATTCTAGCAGAGCAACTGAAAGAGGACAGAATACTTCATAGTAGGTGATAAAGAGAAACCAGCCATATTTTAATGAATTTATAAAGACCGCATGTGAGCTTCCATGATGCATTAGAATCCCAAGGAACCCGGCCACAGAAAGAGTATCACCTACCTGCCACTATTTCCCACAGGCCTTCATCAAGGGCACATAGATAGTATGCTGAAGGCTGAAAGGAGAGCAAAAGAGCTTAGAGAGATCCCGTAGAAGGTGCTCAGACCTCTTCCGAGTTGAGACAATGGCCCACTGCAGAGAAGTAGCAAGGCAGAAAGAGGAGATGAGAAATCTCTCTGCAGCGCTTGGGCTTTTACTGAGTGCAAAGCAGTAACTGCCAGACTGAAAGCAGGACAGTAGAGCATAGGGAGATCTCCTTAGGTACATAAAGGTAGGGATGGAACTGAAGGACAAAGAGATACTTCCAGTGACTTGAAAAGCTAGAATTCAGACTGTTAAGCAGAGAGAGAAATCACTCATGGTTCAGAAAGCTGTAGATTAACAAAGAAACATCTGATGTCTCACTGGTACTTATTTGGCGCTTCTACAGGGCCAGGGATTCTTAGCCTCCTGATAGAATAAGGGATGAGCGATTTTCTGGAGGAAATATTATTTATTTCAGCCACTGACACTCTTTTATACACTATGTCCAATGTACGCTGAAGACTATGAGACACACAAAGAAGCAAGGAAATGGACCCCATGATCATGGGCGGAAAGAAGCAGACTGGGAGATGAATCAGATATCGGAATTATGAGAGAGGGACTTTAAAATAACTACAAAAATGTGTTAGAGGACCTACTAGAAAAGCCGGAGAACTTTCACAGACATATGGGGAATGTCAGCAGAGAGATGGAAATGATATAAACGGATCACGTGGAAGTGCTAGAAATGAAAAATATGCTATTATAAGTGAAGAATTTATTTGACGGAATCAGAAGCAGCCTGGACACCAAGGAAGAAAAAGATCTATAAAGTTAAAGACGGTAGAAATTATATAAACTGAAATGAAAAAATAAAAATTAGAGAAAATACAATAAAGTATCTGAGATCTATGGGACACATAGATGTAATAATTAGAGTATGACAGGAAAAGGAGAGAGAATGGGGCCGAAGAAACCATTGAAGAGATAATGGCTGAGAATTTTCCAAAAATTTTTAAAGATTTCGATTAGCAAACTCTGAGCACACACACACACACACACACACACAAACACACACACAACACCACACACCTAGGCACATCAGACTCAAACTGCCGAAAACCAAGATAAAGAGGAAATCTCAACAGCAGCCATTATATATTACATACAAGGAAACAACAATAAGAATGATTGCTAACTTCTTATTAGAAACAAGGTGGGCCAGAGACAATGAAAAGACAGCTTTTAAGCACTTGAAGAAAAAAAAGACAACCTAGAATTCTACATGCAGCAAAATATATCCTGCAATAGCAAACGTAAAATAAAGACATTTTCAGATTGACCAAAGTGAAGCAATTTCATCTCCAGAAGAGCCGCACTACAAGAAATGCTAAAAGAGTTACTCAGGCTAAAGAGAAATGATGCGGAATGGAAATTTAGAGCTGAAGGAAGGAATGAAGAACACAAGAAAAGTATGTGGGTAAATAAAAAAAGACCGATTTCATTATGTTTAAGAGATAGACATACACTTATATCTAAACTGCTTTAAAAGACTATGGGCTACTTAAAGCAAAAACAATAACAATGTTTTGTGGTGTTTATAGCGTATGTAGAAGTAAAACACACGACAGAGCACAAAGGAAGAGGAGATAAATAGAACCATATTGTTGTAAGGTTCTTATACTGCTCACAAAGTAGTATAATACTATTTAAAAATAAACTATGGTAGGGCTTCCCTGGTGGCACAGTGGTTGAGAGTCCGCCCGCCGATGCAGGGGACATGGGTTCGTGCCCCGGTCCGGGAAGATCCCACGTGCCGCGGAGCCATGGCTGCTGAGCCTGTGTGTCCGGAGCCTGTGCTCCACAATGGGAAAGGCCACAACAGTGAGAGGCCCGTGTACCGCAAAAAAATAAAATAAAATAAACTATGGTAAGTCAAAGATGTATATTGTAATCTTTAAAACACCACTAAAAAAATTCCTCAAATAGGAATAGCTACAGAAGGTAAAATGGAATTCCAAAGAATATTCAATTCATTTAAAACAGGGCAGAAAGGCCTGGACCAGCTTTGGAGCAATGAGTGGGTCAGTGGGTGATGAGTGGGGACTAGGTGCAGTGGCCAGGGGCTGGGGGTAGACAGCCTGCCCCTCACGCCCAAGATCCTCAACTTGTCACGAGGTAGCAGTGTGCTGGGGGACTGGTAGCACCTGGAGTGACTGTAACTGCAGAAGTTGAATATCCAGGACAAGCTGAGGCCCTTCATCAGGAAGAGGAGCCCCCAGAACATCTAGCTTTGAAGGCTTGCGTGTGGGAGAGTTGGAGAGCTGTAAGGAGCAGAGACTCCACTCTTAAAAGGCTAAAAACTCACATGCTCCGAGACCCAGTACGGAGGCAGTTATTTGACAGACGCCTAGGTCAGACCCACTTGCTGATCTTGGAGAGCTTCCTGGAGAAATAGGAGGCAGCTGGGACTCCCCGTGTGGACACAGATGCTGGAGGCAGACATTTCGGGGAGGTCACTCCACCACAAGGACCTTGGTGCTGGCAAGCACCACTCTGGAGCCCTCCCTCTAGCCTTAGTGCCAGGGGATTCCCTGCCCACCAGACAGTTGGCACCAGTACTGAGACACCCCCAGGCTGCACAGCCAGCCACCCCAAGACGTGGCCCCATCCACCCGCAGCTGGCAGGCTCCAAACCAGGCAGGGCTTGGCAGCCAACCGGGCCAGGGACCAGCCTCACTTACCAGTGTGTCCATAGTAGTTGGCTCCACCACATCAGAAGGGCACACAGGGGGTGCTCCTAGAGCACATAGCTCAAGGGATCAGAAGGGTGTGTGCTGCTGGACCCCATAGGACATCTCCTGCATAAACCCACTTCTCCAAGATCAGGAAATGTAACCAATCTATGCAATACCTACAAATAAACACAGAGAATCAGGTAAAATGAGGCAACACAGGAATATGTTGCAAACAAACGAACCAGACAAAATCCCAGAAGAACTAAGCAAAGTGAAGATAAGCAATCTACCCAATAAAGAGTTCAGGATAATAATCATAAAGATGTTCAACAAACCTGGGAGAAGAAAAGATGTACACAGTGAGAAGTTTTACAAAGACTTAGAAAATATAAACAAGAAGAACCAAACAGAGCAGAAGAGTACAATGACTGAAAAATTACACTAGAAGGAATCAACAGATTAGATGATACAGGGGAACAAATCAGTGAACTGGAAGACAGAGTAGTCGAAATTACCCAAGCGAAGCAGAAAAAAGAAGAAGAAATTGTTCTAAATGGGAATAGTTTAAGAGACTTCTGTGACACCATCAAGCATACTAACATTCACATTACAGGGGTCCCAGAAGCAAAAGAGAGAGAGAAAGGGGCAGAGAATTTATTTGAAAAGATAAAAGCTGAAAACTTTCCTATCCTGGGAATGGAAACAGGCATCCAGGTCCAGGAAGCACAAAGAATTCCAAACAAGATCAATCCCAAAAGGAATGCACCAAGACACACTGTCATTAAAATTGCAAAACTTAAAGATCAAAAGAGAATCTTAAAAGCAGTAAGGGAAAAGCAACCAGTTACATACAAGGGAACTCCCATAAGACTATCACTGACTTTCAGTAGAAAGTTTCAGTAGAAACTCTGCAGGTCAGAAGGGAGTGACATGATATAATTAGAGTGATGAAAGGAAAAAACCTACAGCCAAGAATACTTGGCAAGGCTATCATTCAGATGAAGGAGAGATAAGAGTTTTACAGGCAAGCAAAAGCTGAGAGTCCAGCACCACTAAATTGGCTTTACAAGAAATGTTAAAGGGACTTCTCTAAGTGGACAAGAAAAGACTACAACTAGAAATATGAAATATGAAAATTACAAAAGGAAAAATCTCATTGGTAAAGGCAAATATATGGTAAATGTAGTAGATGAGCCACTTTTAAAGTTTAAAGGTTAAAATAAAAATTAAAAGACAAAAGTAGTAAAATCATCTACAGCCACATTAAGTAGTTAAGATATACACAAAACAAAAAGATGTAAAATATGAAGTCAAAAACATTAAACTTGGGGGGGGGGCGGAGAGTAAACATGCAGGGTTTTTCTTAATGCATTTGAATTTAAGAGATCAACTTAAAAAATTTTTCTTGTATATAAACCACATGGTAACCACAAACCAACAACATATAGTAGATACACACAAAAAAAGAAAGAGGAATCCAAACATAACACTAAAGACAGTCATCAGATCACAAGCGAAAAGAACATAAGAAGAAAAAAGGAATACAAAACAAACAGAAAACAATTAACAAAATGGTAATAAGTACATACATATCAATAATTACTTTAAATGTAAATGGACCAAATGCTCCAATCAAAACACAGAGTGACTGAATGGATACAAAAACAACACCCATATATATGCTGCCTACAAGAAACTTGCTTGAGATGTACAGAAACACACATACTGAAAGTGGGGGGGATGGAAAAAGGTATCCATGCAAATGGAAACAAAATGAAAGCTGGGGTAGCAATACTTAGACAAAATAGACTTTTAAACATAGACTATAATAAGTGACAAAGACATTACATAATGATAAAGGGATCAATATATACAATTGTAAATATATATGCACCCAACCTAGGATCACCTAAATACATACAGCAAGTATTAACAAACATAAAGGGAGAAATTGACATAACACAATAAAGCCAGCATCACCTGTATACCAAAACCAGACAAAAGCACAACAAAAGAAGAAAATTTCAGGCCAATATCACCGATGAACACAGGTGCACAAATCCTCAACAAAATATTAGCAAACCAATTTCAATAATACATTAAAAGGGTCATTCACCATGATCAACTGGGATTTAACCCAGGGGTGCAAGTATGGTTCAATATTTGCAAATCAATCAATGTGATACACCACATTAACAAATTGAAAAATAAAAATCATATGATCATCTCAATAGAAAAAGCTTTTGACAAAATTCAATGTCCATTTATTATATTGATAAAACCTCTCAACAAAGTGGGTATAGAGGGAACACACCTCAACACAGTAAAGACCATATATGACAAGCCCACAGCTGATATCATAGTCAACTGTCAAAAGCTAAAAGCATTTCCTCTAAGATCAGGAAGAAGACAAGGATGCCCACTCTCACCACTTTTGTTCCAACATGGTATTGGAAGTCCTAGACTTATCAACCAGAAAAGGAGACAAAATTAGAGACATCAAATTAGAAAGGAAGAAGTAAAACTTCATCACTGTTTGCAGATGACAGGATACTATACATGAAAATCCTAAAGACGCCTCCAAAAATCTATTAAAAATAATAAGTAAACTCAGGAAAGTAGCAGGATACAAAATTAACATACAGAAATCTGTTGCATGTCTATACACTAACAACAAACTATAAGGAAGAGAATTTCTTTTTAAATCTCATTTACATTGCATCAAAAAGGATAGAGTACCTAGGAATAAATCTAACCAAGGTGGTAAAAGACCTATACTTGGAAAACTATAAGACATTCATGAAAGAAACTGTAGATGACACAAATAGATGGAAAGATATACCGTGCTCATAGATTGGAAGAATTAATGTCTGTAAAATGACCATATTCCCTGAGGCAATGTACAGATTCAGTGTAATCCCTATCAAAATACCAATGGCATTTTTCACAGAACTAGAACAAATAACTCTAAAATTTGTATGGAAACACAAAAGACCTCAAATAATCTTGAGAAGGAAGAAAAAAGCTGCAAAGTATCATGCTCCCTGATGTCAAACTATATTAAAAAGCCACAGTAATCAAAACAATATGGTACTGGCACAAAAACAAACACATAAATCAATGGAACAGAGTAAGAGAGCCAGAATTGAACCCACACTTATATGAGCAATTAATCTATTACAAAGGAGGCATCATACAATGGGGAAATGACAGCCTCTTCAATAAATAGTATTGGGAAAACTGAACAGCCACATGCAAAAAAAAATCTAACTGGACAACTTTCACACACCAGATACAAAAATAAATTTTAAATGGATTAAGGACATAAATGTAAGACCTGAAACCATAAAACTTCTAGAGAAAACATAGGCAGTATGTTCTTGACATCAGTCTTAGAAACATTTTTTTTTTGATATGTCTCCTCAGGCAAGAGAAACAAACCCCAAAATAAACATTAAACTAAATGGGATTACATCAAACTAAAACTCTCCTGTACAGCAAAGAAAACCATTAACAAAATGAAAAGACAACCTACTGAATAGGAGAAAATATTTGCAAATGATATATCCAATAAGGGGTTAATATCCAAAATATGTAAAGAACTTATACAACTCAACAACTTAAAAAAAAAACCTGATTTTAAAATGGGCAGAGGAGTTGAAGAGACATTTTCCCAAAGAAGACATACAGATGGTCAACAGGCACATGAAAAGGTGTTCAACATCACTAATTATGAGGGACATGCAAATTAAAACCACAATGAGATATAACCTCCACATGTTAGAATGGCTATTATCAAAAAGGCAAGAAATAACAAATGGCCACAAGGATGTGGAGAAAAGGGAACCCAACTACACTGTTGGTGGGAATGTAAATTGGTACAGCCACTATGGAGAACAGTATGGAGGTTCCTCAAAAAATTAAAAATGGAACTAACTACTGTATGATCCAGCTATCCCATTTATGGGTATTTATCCAAAAAATATGAAAACACTAATTAGAAAAGATATATGCACCCCTATGTTCAGCACAG
This sequence comes from Lagenorhynchus albirostris, assembly GCF_949774975.1. NCBI lineage: Eukaryota > Metazoa > Chordata > Mammalia > Artiodactyla > Delphinidae > Lagenorhynchus > Lagenorhynchus albirostris. Next base: position 97,010,925 of record NC_083103.1, read on the forward strand.
CATTATTAACAAGAGCCAAGATATGGAAAAAACCTAAGGGCCCATCAGTGGATGAATAGATAAAAAAAGATGTGGTATATATGTACAATGGAATGCTACCCAGCCATAAAAAAAGATGAAATCTTACCATTTGGACAACAAAAATGAACCTCAAGGTATTATGCTAAGAGAAATAAGTCAGACAGAGAAAGACAAATACTGCATGATTTCTTTTATATGTAGAATCTGAAAAACAAACAAAGAAAAAAACCCAAAATAAATTAACAAACTAAACCAAGCAAAAGCAAATACATAGATACAGACAACAGAGTAGTGGTCACCAGAGAGGACGGGGCAAAATGGGCAAAGGGGATCAAACGTATGGTGATGGATGAAAACTAAATTTTTGGTGGTGAGCACGCTGTAGGGTTTACAGAAGTAGAAATATAATGTTGCACACATGAAACATATAATGTTATAAGCCAATGTTACCTAAATAAACAATAATTTTTTAAAAAAGAAGTAAAATGACAAGATCGGGGCTTTAAAATCTTGGGTCAAAGTACCAAGAGAGAACCACAGAACTTCTAGGAATCCCTTGAAAAAGTCTCTTATGTTTTGTAGTTTCAGGGGTTGATATGTCCAAAAAAACAAACAAACAAAAAACCCAAAACATTTAAATTATTATACTGAAGATTGCAGAATTACAATATAAACAGCAGTCACTTCCTTGTCAAGTCTCTTACGTAAAACTGTGGATGTTAATTGAAAAAGAGTGAGATCCTGAATACTGAAATGATGATATTTACGTGTGCATTCCAATGAACTGAGAAGCCTGAACATCTGCATTCTTCTGTTCCAGTGAAATTAGCACTTCCTTCCTCCCAGGCCTGAAGACCCCACAATTTTTTCCCTTAAAGCAGATCCTGATTCTCCTCAAATGCACCTCCACCATCTCTCATTGCTTCTAGATATAAAACTAGAGTTATATTCTATTGTAATCTAGGGCAGGGATTGGCATTTTTTCTTTAAAGAGCTGCATAGAAAATAGTTTAGGCTTGCAGGCCATAGAATCTCCGTTACAACTATTCAACACTGTTGTTGCAAAAGCAGATATAAACAATATGTTAAAAAATGGGCATCATAGTATTCTGATAAAACTTTATTGACAAAAACAGGTTGTCATCTCACAAGCCAGAGTTGGCTAATCCTTGCTCTATGGGGATGTGTACAAGGACTGACCCAGGAAGGTCATCAAAAGGATTGCAATATTTTGCCAATTTATATGAACAAAAAGCTGGGACTGAATTTTAAGAGCACTAGACCAGGTAGGAATTTACTGATAAGGGTAAATGTAGCAGAGCTTCTGTTTTCAATGTTTAGCTTGAGCAGCTAGGAGTGGCACCTACTCCTGATGAATTGTCAGCTCTCCTTTAACTCATCCCTATCTCCAGTTAGTTAAGGAAGGAAAAACGCAGAACTAGTTTGCAGATGATGATACACAATAAATTGCTATCAGCCAGAAGTGGATAGCTGTAGCGTTAATAGCTGCACTCAGGGTAGCCCTGAATGACAATGAGGAAAAGGGACACTCCCACTGGGAGCATTCATCTCATATAAGCAGTGCATCTAGTTGTTCAGTTTGCCCAGAAAGAGAGATCGCCAGATCTATACAGACCTATTTAGATTCGTGGGCAGGGGCTAACACTTTGGTCACATTGTCAGGCACTTAGAGGGAACAAGATTGGAAAACTGGTGACAAGGAGGTCTAGGGATCAACTTCGCACAATGGACACAGTATACGAGGACATTTGAGTCTCAGGTGAATTCATAGATCATTCATTGCTGAGGCAGCTTTCAATAATTAGGTGATCAAGATGTCCTGTTCTGTAGGTCATTAGCAGCCTCTTTCCATGGCCATTCAAGTATTTGCTCCACAAGTTCAAGTAAGGTGGGCAGATGGCACACACCGAGGTTTTGCTGGGATCACCGACATGCGTGTTCCTCACTCAGGTTCATCTATCTAAGCCAGTGTGAAGGCCCAACTGTTAACATAAATAAATGCTGAGCTCCTGACATGGCACAATTCCTTCGAGGGTACAGTTATCCACAGGGTAACAGGTTGATTTCCTTAGAAATCATCATGGGAAGGGAAGTAATTTGTTTTCACTGGAATAGATACTTATACTGGATAGTTGTATGCTTTCCCTGGCCACAGCTCTTCTGCTAGCAACGCCACGCACAAACTTCCAAATGACGATTTACCACCGTGGTATCTCACGCAACACAGCTTCTGACAATGGATTCCATTTTACAGTAAAAGAAGTGATCGTACCCACAGGATTCGCTTATTTTACCATGTATCCCATCAACACAAAGCAGCTGGCAGTACAGAACAGTAGAATGGCCTGTGGAAGATTCAATTATAGCTGAATAAATTCAACTCAGTTCAGGTTCAGTGACAACAAGATGAGGGGTTGACATGCCCTCATACAAAATATGGTATATGCTCTAAACCAGCAACAATCTATAATGCTGTTTCTCCCATAGCCAGAGTATAATTTTTTCTCTCTCTCTCCCTTTTACTACTCTTCTATATAAGTCATAATGGTGAATATTAACATTTTAATTTGCAGTTACATATCAAAGGATGATTGTGATTGTATTAGAAAAGAATGATTATTACCCAGATATAGCTAGTGACTCATGGAACGCTGAGACTTCACTTTTGGGGGAAGAGGGTGGATGTTTTTGTTTGAAGAAGTGATAACTGCATCATATTAGGGAGAAATGGGATGCTTTGTTATTACTTTTGTATGGAAGATAAATATGGACAGGAGGGGGTGTAAGAATGTTGCGTAACCCAATGGTTGGACGGTACCATACTGTCCGCTGTTAACTCAGCACTGTCCTCACCCCTTTCTATCCTTTCCTCTTTAAGGGGCTGGAAGGATAATGACATTGCCAAGAATTCCTTGCCAATAAGGTTCCAATTTATAGGCCATTAGGAAGATGGAAGAGAAGTATAAACTAGCATTTCTCCTCTCAAGAAGGCAGATGCACCGGCAAGAGGCAGATGCGAAGTTTGCAAAAGCTTTTGGATGAACTTCTGCAAATCACCCAATTCAGTGTTATGGGCAGCTGAGATCACTGGCAACTGTCATCCTGATTCTCTACTTTCTGAGTGTCTGAAAGGCAGCACCCGCTCTCCCTTGACTCTCACTGCCCCTCCCGCTTCGATGATTTTATAAGCATCAATTCACTGTACTAAAAGCCCTTACTATTAAAATATCTAGAATGGTTTGTGTTTTCCTGAATGAACTGGGACATCTATATGCAATAAAACATCCATGATATATATACATACATAATGATCATAATATCCGACTAAAATAATTTATAGTTCAATTTTTCTAATACAAGCTTGTTTTCTAGTTCTTGTACCTGAAATATGAGTCTGAAGAGCCGATATGAATGACCTCATTCAAGGTTTCTCAGTATCAGCACTACTGGCACCGTGGGCTGGATAATTCTTTGTCATGAGGGCCAGTCTTGTGTACTGTAGGTTTAGCAGCACCCCTGGCCTCTACCCATCAGATGCCATTAGCACTACCTCCCTCCGCTCCCAAATTGTGACCAAGTAAAATGTCTTCATGTATTTGCAAATGTCCTCTGGAGGGGCAAAATCACCCCCAGTTAAGAACTATTGGTATACAGGAACTATCTGCACTGTTTTCACAAATTTTTTGTAAGTCTAAAATCATTCCAAAATAAAAAGTTAACAAAACAATCTTCCAGGCACACATTGATTAGCTAGTGAAGTCTTCAAGATATTTAAGGAAAGAAACAACACCAATCTCACACAAACTCTTCAAAGACTAGTAAAATAAATAATATTTTTCAATTTATTTTGAGGCCAGCATAAGCTTCATACCCAAATCTGTCAGAAATATTCTAAGAAAGGAAAATTACAAGCTAATTTCACCCAAACACATAGACAAAAAAACCTTAAACAAATATTAGCAAAGATTATTTTGGCTAGATATAAAAGACTACATCAAGGCTCAGTTACGTTTACTTCAAGAATGAAAAGTTGGTTTAATACTTTAATGCAGTCAATGGAAATTCACTACATCAACAGAACAAAGGTGAAAAATCATGTGGTTGTCTCAATAGATGCAAAAAGAGCATCTGATAAAATTTTCAAAATTATTTCATAATAAAATATCTTAGCAAATCAGGAATAGAAAGAAACTTCCCTAATCTGATCATAGGTGTCAATAAAAAATTATAGCAAACATGGCATTTGAAGCAGAAGACTGGAAGCTTAATTCTTGGGAACAGGAACAAGACAGAGATATTCACTATCAACAATTCTATTTAATATTGTACTAGAGGCCCCCAGCCAATGTAATAAGGAAAGACAAAAAAATAAGTGGATTGGAAATATGAATATCATTATTCATATATGACAAGATCACATATGGAAAGCCAACAGGTCTCTAGAAAACTATTAGAACTAATGAACAGATTTAGCAAGATTGCTGGATGTGAGATCAGTATACAATAATAAATTGTATAAAATAAAAAAATTTAAATACAGTAATACAATTTGCCCTTGGTATTTATCCAAAGGAGTTGAAAACTTATATCCATACAAAAATCTGCACACAGATGTTTACAGCAGTTTTATTCATAACTGACAAAATGTGGAAGCAATCAAGATATCTCTCTTCAGTAGGTTAATGGATAAACTGCGGTACATACAGACAATGGAATATTATTTAGCACTAAAAAGAAATGAGCTATCAAGCCATGAAAAGACATGGGGGAACTTTAAATGCATACTATTAAGTGAAAGAAGTCAATCTGAGAACAGATCTAACTGTATGATAATATGATATTCTGGAAAAGGAAATACTATGAAGACAGTAAAAAAAAAAAAAATCAGTGGTTGCCAGGGGTCGTGGGGGGCAGGAGGGGAATACAGTGGAGAGGGATGCATAGGTGAGCACAGAGGATTTGCGGGAGGTGGGGGGGGACAGTGAAAATACTCTTTATGATACTAAGATGATGGATACATGTCATTATACATTTGTCCAAACCCATAGAATGTACAACACCAAGAGTGAACCCTACTGTAAACTATGGGCTTTGGGTGATTATGATATGTAGGTCCATCAGTTGTAACAAATATACCACTCTCGTGGAGGATGTTGATAATGCAGGAGGCTACACATACTTAGGGGCAGGGTGCGTAAGAGAAATCTCTGTATCTTTCTCTTAATTTTGCTGTGAATCTAAAACTGCTCTTAAAAAAAGTTTTTTAAAAAAGCAAAAAAATTTAAATAGCTTCAAAGGCATCAATCATCTAGGAAGGAATCTAATGAAAGCTGCAAGATTTCTACCAAAAAAATATTTAACATTATTGAAAGAAATTAAAGGACACCTTTAAAACAATGGAAGGTTCATGTTCATGAGTCGAAAGACTCAATGTTGTGAAAGAATCAAGGCACCCCGTAACAATCTATAGACCCACGGCAATCACAATCAAAATGCCAGAGGACTTTTTTTGTTAAAATTGACAATCTGGGGCTTCCTTGGTGGCACAGTGGTTGAGAGTCCGCCTGCCGATGTGGGGGACACGGGTTCGTGCCCCGGTCCGGGAGGATCCCACATGTCGCGGAGCTGCTGGGCCCATGGGCCATGGCCGCTGGACCTGCGCATCCGGAGCCTGTGCTCTGCAATGGGAGAGGCCACAACGGTGAGAGGCCCGCGTACCGCAAAAAAGAAAAATAATAATAATAAAATTGACAATCTGGGGAATTCCCTGGTGGACCAGTGATTAGGACTCAGCGTTTTCACTGCCATGGCCTGGGTTTGATCCCTGGTCAGGGAACTAAGGTCCCTCAGGCCACGGGGTGCAGCCAAAAAAATAAATAATAATAATAATATTGACAATCTGATAAGAAAATTTACATGAAAATGCAAAAGGCCAGAACAGCCAAGATGACCCTTAAAGAGAACAAAGTTAGAGGGTTTATATTACTGGATATCAAGTCTTATCATAAACCTTCAGGAATGAAGACGATGTGCTTTAGTGCAAGAATAGTTAGAAAAAGCAATCAAACAGATTCTAGAAACAGACCTTATATATATGGATACGTGGAGTGTTGACAAAGATGGCACTACACAGTGATGAGGAATAGACTTTTTTTTTTTTTTTTCCAGTAAACGGTGTTGGGTTAATTGGATAGTCATGGGTTGGGGTGGGTGGGGGATGAGTCTTGATTCTTATATCATACTGTACATAAAAATTAATTTCAGGTGGACTGTAGATCTAAATGCAAAAACTAAGACAATGTTTTCAGAAGATAATTTAGAATGTCTTCGTGACCTTGGGGTAAGCAAAGATTTCTTAAATAGAATCCGAAGAACACCAAATATAAAAGAAAGATTGATAATTTGACATTAGAACTGCGAATCATCCTCAAAAAACTAAAAATAGAGTTGCCATATGATCCTGCAACCCCACTCCTGGGCGTACATCAGGACAAAACTCTAATTTGAAAAGATACATGCACCCCTATGTTCACAGCAACACTACTTACAATAGCCAAGACATGGAAACAACCTAAATGTCCATCGACAGGTGAGTGGATAAAGAAGATGTTGTGTGTGTGTATATATATATATATACACACACAGTGGAATATTACTCAGCTATAAAAAAGAATGAAATAACGCCATTTGCAGTTACATGGATGGACCTAGAGATGATCATACTAAGCAAAGTAAGTCAGAAAGAGAAAGACAAATACCATATGATATCACTTACATGTGGAATCTAAAATATGACACAAATGAACTTATGTATGAGACAGAAACAGACTCACAGACATAGAGAACAGACTTCTTGTTGCCAAGTAGCAGTGGGAGGGTTGGATTGGGAGTTTGGGACTAGCAGATGCAAACTATTATATATAGAATGGATAAACAACAAGGTCCTATTGTATAGCACAGGGAACTATACTCAATATCCTGTAATAAACTATAGTGGAAAAGAATATGAAAAAGAATATATATATATATATGTGTGTATAACTGAATCACTTTGCTGTATACCAGAAACTAACACAACTAACAATTGTAAATTGTTAGTAAACTAACAATTGTAAATCTAATGTAAACTAACAATTGTAAATCAACTATACTTCAATTTTAAAAAAAGAAAAAATAACAGCAACATATCATTTGAAATAGCATAAAAATCAAATACCTAGGAATAAATTGAACAAAAGAAGTATATAAAAAGATGTCATTAAGACAAACAAAATTCAAGCTACAAAAAAAAAAAAAATTCAAGCTACAGTTTGGGAGAAGACACCTACAATACATACAACTGAAAAAGTATATATCCAGAATACAGAAAGATTGGCTACAAAGTAATTTTTTTAATGTAGACAATTCAGTAGGTAAATATAGGGGTGAAATGTCAGAAGAGGCACATCAAAAAAGTAGATATTCAAATGGCCAATAAACATGAAAACATTAGTCAATGAGGCAGTTTAAATTAAAACCAGTATCTGTGTAAAATACCATTACATACCCAAAGAATAGTTATAACTTAACAAACTGATAGTATCCCATATTGGGTACCACAAAAGAATCTGGAGCAACTGAAACTTTTATATGCTACTGTTTTTGGCACGAGAATAGACAAATGTATACCTCTGAAGGAAATATAAATTGCTACAAACATTGAAAACTTGTTTGACAGTAATGTACTCAAGCCAAACATATGTAAAATCTAAGATCCAGCTATTTACTCCTACAGATATACAAAACAGAAATGCATACCTACATGTATCAAAGATGTATGTAAGAAAGTCCCTGACAACATTATTTGTAAGAGTGCAAACTGAAAACAACCTAAATGTTTATCAACGGTGTAATGGATAAATAAATATGATATAGTCATACAATGGACTACTATGCAGAAAAGAAAATAAAGGATTGCTACACTGACAATTTGCATTAACCCACAAACATACTATCAAATAAACGACACAAAAGACAGAATAGGAACAGAATCGTTCTAATCATGTAAACTTCAAAAACAGGCAAAACAAATCTATAATATTAGAAATCAGGATGGTGACTACCTTTGGTTAGGAAGGAATGTAACTCGGAGGGGGCATGAGGAGGGTTCTGGGGTGCTGGTAATGTCCTCTTTTTTATCTGGGTGATGGTAACGTGTGTGTTAATTTTGTGATCGTTCCTCAAGATGTACATTTGTAGTTTGTATGTTTTCATCTGTATGTATGCTACATGTCAATAATAGTTTATTTTAAACAATGACAAGTGCTATAACTGAGGCATATAAGATATGCATGGTGTGTATTGAGGAAGACAGAAGGGAGTGACCTAAAAGCCATGTGTTATGAGTTGAATTGAGTTCCAAAAAAAGATAGGTGGAGTCCTAACTCCTAGTATTTCAGAATGTGACCTTATTTGGAAATAGGGTTGTTGTAGATAAATGTTAACTATTGATAAAATGAGGTCATGCTGGAGTAGGGTGGGTGCTTAATTCCATATGACTGATGTCCTTAATAAGAAAAGGGGAACTGGGGCAGACACAAGAGAGAGCACCATGTAATACCAGAGGCAGACGGTGGAGTGAGGCAACTGCAAGGCAAGCAACACCCAGGATTGATGGCCACCACCCGAAGCTAGGAAGAGGCATGGAAGGCTCTTCCCTAGAGGTTTCAGAGGAAGCATGGCCCTGCCAGCACCTTGACTGTGGACTTCTAGCCTCCAGAACTGTCAGACAATAAATTTCTATTGTTTTAAGCCACCCAATGTGTGGTACTTTGTTAGGGCAGCCGTTGAAAATGAGTACAGTATGCATTAGTGTTCTATTTTTACATAGGAGGCAACTGAAGTTCTATGTCACTGAACTAGGGACCAGACTAAAAATTAGCTCTGGCATTTAAAGTCCATCGGTGACAAGCAAAGCGGTGAGTAAATAAAAGATGTTTAGGGAAAAAAAAACCATCTCTCTGACATTTGGACCAGCCATTCCATGTTCTTTCCTTTACCCAACATTTTCTAAAGCAAAGATTTTGGAAATAGTCTTCTCAGTAGAGAAAAATGCCAGTAAATATAATGCCAGCCTCTTTCATGAGAAAGATGACTTTCATTCTGTTTCTGATTATTTGGTGACCTAGGTATCTGGGTAAACTTTTTCATGAAAATATCTCTCCCCACCTCCCACCCCTTACCTCCAGCCCCAGGGGACTCCAAAGGAAAGAATCACACTCACAGGTGAGTACAGCAAAGGGAGGGAATCACTGGTGAGAATTTAGAACTGAAAGCCAGCTCTCAGGCCAAATCCTTGTCATCCTGGTGGTATTAAACACTTCAAACTGAGAGTTGAAATTAGAGTGATCTTGGATTAGCAGAATCCCCAGAAGCCTGACAGAAGCAAATTAAATTCCCCCATGGAGAAATTCATCTCAGACCTCAAAGAATTCCAACAGATAGAACTCACGCAGCCCTTCCTCCTTCTGTCTCGTTTATAAAACGATGCTCAGCTTTACCACACTATAGTCCCATTTTCTCATCCCAGAACATGCTACATGCTTTGATTTGTCACCCATTGCAGAGGCAGCTCCTCTGACCTTCTAGTCACATCTATCACCTGACATGGGTGACTCCCATTTCTCCTTAAAGTCTTAACTTGAGCTGTGAAGCTGCTTTGAGTTCCTTAGACTAAGTCAATATTCTCTCTGTGCTCCAATTCTATTTAGTCAAATTTTGTATTTACAATTCCAATTTCCTCAGGCCCCACCAGTCCACGGTTATGAACGCCAACACCTCAACATGAATAGTTCAAATGTGACAGATTATTTGCTCCTTTACCGTAGGTCTCACCCAAAGTCTCCCTTAGTTATTTCTGGGAACTTATGGGTGCGATGTTATGTTCTGCTGTGGCCTGGCCTAGCAGGCGTTTGTTTCCCTAACATTTGCTTTTCCATGTCCGTGTGAATTGCCTTCCTCTCCTTTGCAGTCCTAAAACCACTACCTCTAACATCTTTTGTCTTTGGCTGAGGAGGTATTTAAGGTGAGGACTTTGGCCATTTTGGTGAGTTATTCAGATTTCCTGGGTCTCTCCCATGTGTACATGTTATTAAACTTTTGTTTGATTTTTCCCTGTTAATCTGTTTCACGTCACTTTAATTCTTAGACCAGCCAAAGGAACCTAGAAGGATAGAGGAAGGTCTCTTCCTTCGCAACAGCCTCATTTTATCACCTGGTTCTGAAGCAGCATTGCTTCCATTCCCTGTAATTCACAGGGTTCTTTATGGATACTGCTCCTTCAACTACTACCTTGTTAAAAAACAAAATTCAACCTGGTAAATTTGAAGATCCAATTGGCTTATTAAACAATTCACGAATTTGGGCAGCATCTCATCTGGCTAGCTGAGAGATACTCACAGGAGTTGTGCAAAATGGAAGGTTTTTCCTTTGCTTATTTCTGAAAAAGAATTGTGTTTAGTGATTATTTTATTTTTTTAATAAGTTTTTTAAAATATAAATTTATTTATTTGTTTTTATTTTTGGCTGTGTTGGGTCTTCGTTGCTGCGTGGGGGCTTTCTCTAGTTGTGACGAGGGGGGCTACTCTTTGTTGTGGTGCACGGGCTTCTTGCAGTGGCTTCTCTTGTTGCGGAGCGCGGGCTCTAGGTGCACAGGCTCAGTAGTTATGGCTCACGGGCTCTAGGTGCACAGGCTCAGTAGTTGTGGTGCAGGAGCTTAGTTGCCCTGCAGCATGTGGGATCTTCCCAGGCCAGGGATCAAACCCATGTCCCCTGCATTGGCAGGCGGATTCTTAACCACTGCACCACTTGGGAAGCCCCTATTTAGTGATTATTTTAGATGGTGATATTATAGCACTCATCCATGTGTAAATTATTTCACATAGGTAAGAGTTCTGACCTGTACCTATTATGGTTCTTATTGAAAACAAAACAGGATGTGCATTTCTGTCATGTTATGAATATATTTCTACTTTATTTTGAAACATTTGCCAAACTAATTACTATAACACTGTATAACATTAAAAATGTTCAAGGACTGCTTAGCGTTAGAAGCAGACTATATCTCAAAATTCTAAAACAGCAGTAAGTGTTGTTGCTTGTATAAAGATAAATGATAATTTTATTTATTTTACTTTTTTTTTTGCGGTATGCGGGCCTCTCACTGTTGTGGCCTCTCCCATTGTGGAGCACAGGCTCCAGATGCGCAGGCTCAGCGGTCATGGCTCACGGGCCCAGCCGCTCTGCGGCATGTGGGATCTTCCCAGACGGGGGCACGAACCCGTGTCCCCTGCATTGGCAGGCAGACTCTCACCCACTGCGCCACCAGGGAAGCCCAAATGATAATTTTTAGACTAATTTCCATAGTGCCCTGTTGGCATTGGCACTACTATTGTACCCTGCTGTATGATAAACAATCTTAGACATTTATCAACGGTTGATACAAATGTTAGTCCTGTCAAATACAAATTGGCAGGTGCCATCTACCTCTACAAGGATTAAATCAGGTGCTGCTGCAGCAGCTGACTTTCAATACCCCCCCCCCCCCCGAAAGGAGTTCAGGGTGGAGAGCAGAAATGAGGCATTCTGTGCTCTGGGAAAAACTGGCAGAACAGATTTTCAGATAGATATTTTCAAGGAGATGATTTCATGAGCCCGATACTTGTATCTCCTCATGTCTAGAAAAGCACTAAAATCCTTCATGGTCACATCTGCTCCTCATGACTAGCAGTACCATCACAAGACTAGCAGAAACTTTTTGCAAAAAAATATGTGCTTGTTTGCATGTACTCCCGATTGACCAAAATCACGTGTGTACTGACCTTCCCCCCTACCTCTCTGGAGCAGTTTCTCAGAGCTATCTGAGATGCTATCTCCCGGGCTATAGTCCTCATTTTGCCCCAAGTAAAACTTAACTCACAACTCTCACGTTGTGCATTTTTTTTAAGCCAGCAGTCCCTAACCACTTTTTATGTTTTAAATTTTTGAAATTCACGTGTAACTGCCATAACATAACATAAACACTAGACTGTAAAAAAACAACAAGAACAAAAAAACCAAAATGGAAGGTTTTCATAGGCAGAAAGAGGGTGGGACAAGGAAGTTAAAAGAGTGGGTTGGGTTTCCCTGGTGGTGCAGTGGTTGAGAGTCCGCCTGCGGATGCGGGGGACACAGGTTCGTGCCCCGGTCGGGGAGGATCCCACATGCCGCGGAGCGGCTGGGCCCATGAGCCATGGCCGCTGAGCCTGCGCGTCCGGAGCCTGTGCTCCGCAACGGGAGAGGCCACAACGGTGGGAGGCCCGCGTACTGCAGAGAAAAAAAAAAAAAAAAAAGAGTGGGTTTTTTCAGGCAAGATGACCTTCCCTTAGGGGAAGGAAGGTGTGTGGGGGGGGCGGGTGGTCTTAGGCAGATTAGCTCACCAGTGCTGACCAAGAAATTCCAGACTGATTGGTTTAAAATTCCACTCCTGGGAAGGGCTGCAACAGGAATTCCTTCTTGGTTTGCAGTTTTAGGGCAAGTGACTCAACCTTGAGCCTTCTGGTTCTTTTGTAAAGAAACAAGAGCAAAGAGCATCTCTCACCACCCACATGGCAAGAAACCAATCTCTCTGACGATAGCCAATGAGAACCTAGCAGCTGCAAATGGTGGTGTGGGTGAGCTTAGAAGCAGAACTTTTGAGGTTGCTGACAGTCAACTGAGTGAGTTTGGAAGGGATCCTCCCCAAATACAGCCTTGAGATGACTGCAGCCCTGGCTGATACCTTGACTGTAACCTCTGAGAGATCCAGAGCCAGAGGCTCCAGCTAGGCTGCAACCAGATTCTCAACCCACAGAAATTGGGAAGCAAATGGTTATTCTTCCATGCCCTTATGTTTTGGGGTAATTTATTACAAAGTAATAGGTAACTATGACAGAAATGGAAACTCTTGACTTTAGCTGAACAAATATACTACCAGAATAAAGACTACATTTCTCAGCCTCCCTAATAGTTAGATGTGGTCATGTGACTGAGCTGTAGCCAACAGAATGTGAGAGGTAACGCGTGAAGTTTTTAGACTGGGTCTTTGAAAAGCTATGCATGCTTCATACCTTCTTTCCTATTTCTCTATGTAATATGCGGAAAGTTATGAAAATGACAGAGCTACAAGATGGAAAAGCCTAGATTCCTGAAGCACCATGTGGAGCAGGGCTACCCACTGACCAGGATCATCCATTTGACCTGTTACGTGAGTGAAAAATAAATTTCCATTGTGTCTCAGTCATCACAATTTGAGGGTTTATTTGCTACCATAGATAACTATGCTAATTTACACCTTTATGTGAAAGGAAAATAAACTTTTCTCTGGAGTAAATCGCTAATATTTTGGGTGTCTGTCACATGAAGCCTAGCCTACATCCTTATCAATACGTATACCTTAAGAATTTTATTTTTAACCTAGATATTTATTCCCCAGTCATTAAAGCCTTTCTTTTGAGTATGGTTCTTCTGACTGGAGTTCTAAGTAGTCTTTCTTGTATAGACTGTACCTCTAGTGCTTTGCATTGGATTTCCAGTTTCATTTTGTTCAAAGTGGAGACAAATAAAGACTCTTGCAAAGCAGATTGAATGCAGACTACTACTAGATTTGAAAGCTTTTAAACAATTCTCTAGTCTGCTCATCAGTGAATTAGGTACAGTTGCAGAATAAAAAATTAATATACAGAAATCTGTTGCATCTCTATACACTAACAACAAACTATCAGAAAAAGAAATTAAGGAAACAATCCCATTTACAAGCACATTAAAAAGAATAAAACAGGGGCTTCCCTGGTGGCGCAGTGGTTGAGAGTCCGCCTGCCGATGCAGGGGACATGGGTTCGTGCCCTGGTCCGGGAAGATCCCACATGCCGCGGAGCAGCTGGGCCCGTGAGCCATGGCTGCTGAGCCTGTGCGTACAGAGCCTGTGCTCCACAACGGGAGAGGCCACAGCAGTGAGAGGCCCGCGTACCGCAAAAAAAAAAGAATAAAACATCTAGGAATAAATCTAACTAATGAGGTAAAAGACCTGTACTTGGCAAACTATACAATGCTGATGAAAGAAATTGAAGATGACACAAACAGATGGAAAGATATACTGTGTTCATGGATTAGAAGAATTAATATTGTAGTATTAATAATAATACTCAAGGTAATCTACAAATTCAATGCAATCCCTATCAAAATACTAATGGCATTTCTCAAAGAACTAGAACAAATAATTTTAAAATTCGTGTGGAAACACAAAAGACCCCAAATAGCCAAAACAATCTTGAGAAAAAAGAACAGAGCGGGAGGTATCATGCTCCTTGACTTCAGGCTATACCACAAAGATACAGTAATCAAAACCATATAACACTGGCACAAAAACAAACACATAGATCAATGGAACAGAATAGAGAGCCCAGAAATAAACCCACACACCAGTGGTCAATTAATACATGACAAAGGAGGAAAGAACATACAATGGAGGAAAGACGGCCTCTTCAATAAATGGTGCTGGGAAAACTGGACAGCTACATGTAAAAGAATGAAATTAGAGCATTCTCTAACACTATATACAAAAATAAACTCAAAATGGATTAAATCCCTAAATGTAAGACCAGAAACCATAAAACTCCTAGAAGAAAACATTGTTAGAACACTCTTTGACATAAATCGTAGCAATATTTTTTTGGATCTGTCTCCTAAGGCAAAGGAGACAAAAGCAGAAATAAACAAACGGGACCTAATTAAACTTAAAAGATTTTGCACAGCAAAGGAAACCATCAACAAAATGAAGAGAAAACCTCCTGAATGGGAGAAAATATTTGCAAATGATACAGCCAGTAAGGGGTTAATATACAAAATATATATACAGCTCAAACAACTCAATATCAAAAAACAAACAACCCGGTTAAAAAAAAGAACAGAAGACCCTGAATAGACATTTTTCCCAAAAAGGCATACAGATGGCCAACAGGCACATGAAAAGATGCTTAACACTGCTAATCATCAGAGACATGCAAATCAAAACCACAGTGAGATATCACCTCACACCTGTCAGAATGGCTATCATCAAAAAGACCACAAATAACAAATGTTGGCAAGGATGTAGAGAAAGGGAACACTTGTGCACTGGTGGCGGGAATGTAAATTGGTGCAGCCACTTGGAAACCAGTATGGAGGTTCCTCAAAAAACTAAAAATAGAACCACCATACCATCCAGCAATTCTACTCCTGGGTATAAATCTGAAGAAAACAAAAATACTAATTAGAAAAAATATATGTATCCCAATGTTCACAGAAGCATTATTTACAACAGCCAAGATATGGAAGCAATCTAAGTGTCCGTCAACAGATGAATGGATAAAGAAGATATGAAACACATACACACACACACAATGGAATACTACTCAGCCATAAAAAAAGAAATTTTCCCATTTGCAACAACATGGATGGATCTGAAGGGTATTATGCTTAATGAAATAAGTCAGAAAAAGACAAATATTATATGTTATCACTTATATATGGAATCTAAAAGATAAAACAAACTAGTGGATATCACAAAAAAGAAACAGACTGTTACAGGTAACAAACTAGTGGTCACCAATGGGGAGAAGAAAGAGGGGCAAGATAGCGGTATGGAATTAAGAGGTACAAACTACTATGTACAAAATAAAGAAGCTACAGGGATATATTGTACAGCACAGGTAATATAGCCAATATTTCTCATAACTTTAAATGGGGTATAATCTATAAAAATTTTGAATCGTCATGTTGTATACCTGAAGCTAATATAATAATATTGGGGCTCTTGCATGTTACCACTACACCAGCAGTGCTGATGTAAACCACTATAATATTATAAATCAACTGCATCTCAATTAAAAAAAAAAGAATTGACACAAGGGTTAGAATTAGCAAACAAGAATATTAAAGTAGTCATTATAACTATAACAGACACATACACACACACACACACACACACACACACACACACACACAAAAGAAAGGTAAAGTAGAGACATGGAAGATAAACAGTGCTGCCCAACAGAATTTTCAATGATGATGGAAATGTTCGATTCCTACAGGATCCAGTATGATAGCCAAGAGCCACAAGTGGCCAGTGAGCCCTCGAAATCTGCCTAGTGCAACTGAGGAAATGAATTTGTTATTTTTTAACTTATTTAAATTTAACCACACATAGCTAGCCTCTACCATATTTGACATCACAACACTAGAAGGTCTAGGAAAAAAATATTATCATAGGGAGGCTCTCAAGGGAATAATGGTTCCTTTTCCTCTTAGATTAGGATGATTAAATCTTATCAAAACTAAGCTTGCACAACCAAAAGTAATCTTAATGTCACTGACTTTACTTCTTTACCAATCATTGTATCCATGTTTCTGTACTAAACAATTCTATACATATGCTTACTGCTGCTAATATTACTGTAATTGTTGTTGCTGCTGCTGTTCATCTTCCTTTACACCTTCTTCTTGGGCATAAGGGATACCACAGTGCAGAAATATGAGAAGCCATGGTACATATTATCCTAGGCATTCCAGAGCTTTCAATATGCTCTGCAGTAGTACTTCATAGAGCATTGAGTACAAAGGTCTTTTCTTAGCAGGCATGCAAGAAATGCTTTTGACAATAAAAATCTGAGAAAACAACATCTGAGAAAAAGATTGACTCAATAAGTAACTCTCTAGTTTCAGTTTCTAATTAGGCAAAAACATTTCAGTAAAAAAACGAAATTGAGGTATGCTCTCCACTGTGGACAACAGAAGTCAGAGGGAAAAAAAACGTACAAGAATTGTCTTCCTAATATGATGAGATATTTCGATACACAGAAGTTATATGTTCTGTGTATCTGATACTAAAAATTATGAGGCAGTAGAATTCCTATTATGGGAGATAATTTTTTTAAGGTCTAAATTTAGTTAATTTTAGTATTAATTTCTTGTCAACAGTTCTGGGTTACTTATAAGTAATGTGATTCTATGCATATAATGTATTTATTTATTTTTTAAATTGAAGTATAGTTGATGTACAGTATTATATGTTATAGGTGTACAATATTGTGATTCGTGATTTTTAAAGGTTATACTTCATTTATAGTTATTAAAAATATTGACTATATTCCTTGCATTGTACAATATATCCTTGTAGCTTATTTTATACATAATAGTTTATACCTCTCAATCCCCTACATGGGAGATCATTTTTAAATATTTCATCAAAAAACCACTCTGGAATGTTTACCTTAACTATTAGTAAAGGAAATAGCAGTAGTACGATCAGAAAACCAACAAGTATTTTACTGAGGAGGGGGAGATAAATACTTAATATAAAATTTAAACATGCTTGGATAATGTGATGAAGACACTTCTAAAACTGAGAAGGAAATAAATATACAACAAAATGCACATATCTTTAAAAATTTCTCTAGACTTTTATAAGCACCTGACCCACACTCAATTCGATGTGTATTTTATTAGCATTCATCCTTATCTGGTCTTTCTGAAGCATTCTTCTTAGTTTTCATAGAAACAACAATTCTTTTTCTTGGCAGACTCAAATTTTATCAATTTATGTAATTTAATTGCCCAACCTTTCATAAATCTATTAATTTATGTAACATAATTTCCCAATCTTTCAAGAGAAGTCTGTTATTTTTTTTAATCTGAAGTTAATTCAAGTAAAGGGGATAAATATACTTGTAGACTAACCAACCACGCAGGCGAGCTTTACCCTACAGCAATCACAAATCTGGAAACTTTGTACTAGGTAAACACCTTTAAACCCCATTTTAATTTTCCCCAGAAATGAACGTAAAAATCTTAATCTCAAAAATTAAAGGATGAAATAAGAACAATAACAAAGGAAACAAAAGTGAAGAAATGTGAATTAGAAAGTAGGAGGTAATTTTACAATATATACAAATATCAAGCCATTGTATTGTACATCTGAAACTAATATATGTTAATTTAAAAAAAGAAAGTAGGAGGTAAGCCACAGATATTTAAAACAATACTCATATAAAAGGTTTTCATGATTAGAGTCTAATAATTTCTCTCCTTACACTGCAGCACTTCAGATGACCCTATAAGGAAACAAATATTCTTTTCTAACGTTAGTCATCTCTCACTTTACGGGATTTTCTTCTATCACTCTAGAGGGAACAAAATCAAAGGACTTTCTTCGGATTTTCTTCTGATGGTCAAATTCACTAGAACTGTGGTTCCCAAACTTTATCAAACATGGGTATCAATCCAGGGTTTGTTAAACCCAGCTTCCTGGGGTCCTCCCAGAGTTTCTAATCTAGCAGGTCTGAGGTGGCTCCCAAGAATTTGTGTTTCCAGGAAACTCTAAATTTGTTGGACACTGCTAGCTGGACTTTGAGAACCACTCCTCTGAGACTTCCAGAAAGGTTTACTTACAAGTGTGACCACTGCAATTCATATTTAGAAAAGCTAACAACGACAAAAATAAAAACCACACACGCGCGCAGAAGCAAACCTCTAGGAATCTACAGATACTCCCGTTTAGTCTGCATAGATCTGCTTTATCTGTACTATGAAAAGGTTTCTGGCATTTCAACACCTACCTAAACTGGTTCAGCCAAATTCTAGCCATTCTGTGTTATAGAAAAGCGCAGGCTGGGGTTGAGAAATACGTATTACTAAGTTGTCTAACAAGTATTTGCGCCTCCTTCTCTTAAGTAGAAAATGCTTCCAACGTGCATTTCAAAAGAAGTATCATCTAGTTCCCTCAAGGCAGAGCAAGGATTGTTTGCATAAATAACGTAAACCTGCTCAGTACAAGACTTTGAGTTACACACACCAGCGCCAGTGAAAAAGCAAAGAAACAAATACAACCTGAAACTCCACCCTCCACCACCTTAGTACCTAAATCAGGTCCTCTCTTCCCTTCAGTTCCTGGGCACGAAAGGGGGCGTGTCGGAGCGCGCGGCGCCCACGTGACCGCTGAGAGCCCCTCGCGGCCAAGTCACGCGATCTGCCGTCATATCGGCTTATGCCGCCGGCCTCTGATTGGTTGGCGGCGCCGGTCGCCCCGAGCGTGGGGTCAGGCTACGCCCTTCCAGACCTTGCCTGCTTGCTGACAGACGCGGTCCGGTAGCTGGAGCAGCCGGGGCACCGCAGGAACCGAATCGGCAGCCGGCGGCGGACCCTCTCTAGGTAGGGATGACAGGGGGGCGGGGAAAGGAGGGAATACACCTGAGCTGGAAGCGAGAGAAGAGGAGGAAAAGGGGGTGGAGAGACTAAGGCAAGACCCAGGTGGGGAAGTTGAGAGTGCGTCTGCCCCCTTCTTCAGCTTCCCGCAGGCGTTCGTTGACTGCCTCCTAGATGTAAGGCACTAGGCTGACTCTGGGGTTCTGTCTGCGAAACTTGACCTGAGGACTCCTGCGCTGACGGTTAGCAGAGACGGTTAGCAGAGACAGACGCCAGGTAGCCGGGTGTCCTGAAAACAACCGGCTAGGCGGCGGCTGTGATGGGGAGCGTGCGGGACGCAGGGCACGCGCGCTGGCCGGGGCTGGCGGGAGGCTGGTTGTCGCCAGAGACCTCCAGATTAGGGGCCTCTGCCCGGACAGAGGGGGGGTATGTCAGGGCACAGGGAGAGGTGAAAGAAACAGACATGTGGATGGGCGTGGAAAATATGAAATGTTTGATATTGGCTATTGGAGATCTCTTATCCAAGGCAAGTTTGTCCACTGAACACTAATAAAGCATTTTGCGACGGATTTCCCTCTGTTCTTGAGGGGATTTTTTTTTTTTTCTTTCAAGCAGCAAAGGAATTAAGTTGAAGCAAGCGCCAGTTACTGCAGTGTAATTAGGCCGGAGGGACAACAATCCACGGTTTGAGAAGACAAGAAGGAAAGGGAAATGATCTATTAGTTTAGCATCCTAATAGGAAGAATCGTGTCTGCTAGCATCCCTGTGTAACAGCAGAGCAAATTTGGAGGTGGTATAGGAGATAGTTTCCAAACTGGAAAGTTTGTGGTAGCCAAACCACCTGTCTTTATATCACCTGTAGGTGATAACAACTTTATAACTACCTGTAGGCTACCTGTCTTTATATCACCATTGATTTTTTTTCTTTTCAAGTTTCTAATGATAAGCACGTAAAAATAAATACATGACCCTTGCTCATTTACAGAGTGCTTTCCCATTCATTATGTAATATAATTAACATGGGATAATCAGAATTCCCCATCTGCATGCCTACACCTAGATATTACAATGTAGTCGCTAGGAGAACAGGCTCTGGAATATACATCCCAGCTGTTACTTGTTATTTGTTATTGTTACATTAGTTAACAACTTATTTAAATATTCCTGCCTTCATTTTCCCTATCTTTAAAATGGGGGTTATAGAAGTATCTACCTCATATAGTTGTGAGAATCAAGTGTGGTGATACATAAAAAGTGCTTTTTAAGTAATACCTGGTTTTCAATAAATGTTAGCTATTATACTAACAGTATATTATCTATACTTTTAAAGTAAAGCAGAATGACTCAAGTCATTTTAAGCCTAATTGTGTTTTGTTGATAACTATGTTTTAAGAAAAGGTTTCTTTGTTTCAGCCAAAGTAAAATAAACTAAGTTTCTGTTTGTTAGGGGTACTTAACTTAGGGTCTGTAGAGCCCTTGACTTTAGTGGATATAAACCCCTTAAAATTATATGCAAAATGGGCTTCCCTGGTGGCGCAGTGGTTGAGAATCCACCTGCCAATGCAGGGGACACAGGTTCGAGCCCTGGTCCCAGAAGATCCCACATGCCGTGGAGCAACTAAGCCCATGTGCCATAACTGCTGAGCCTGCGCTCTAGAGCCCACGAGCCACAACTACTGAGCCCACGCGCCTCAACTACTGAAGCCTGTGTGCTCTAGGGCCTGCGTGCCGCAACTACTAAGCCCACATGCTGCAACTACTGAAGCCGGTGCACTTAGAGCCCATGCTCCACAACCACAACAAGAGAAGCCACCACAATGCAAAACCCGAGCACTGCAACAAAGAGTAGCCCCCGCTCACCGCAACCAGAGAAAGCCCACGCGCAGCAACGAAGACCCAATGCAGCCAAAAAATTAAAAAAAAAAATTCTGTGCAGAAGTATGTGAGTTTGTAGAGTCACTGAGAATTTAAAAATTTAAGGAGCTGAAGAGATACTAATGAAGAAGCAGTAGAACTTGGTTCAAGTCCATGGATTTTGCAACCAGCCAGGGAGTGACTGAATCCCTTCTCCAGCATTTATTTACTTGATGACTCTGCAAATTTTCTGTGTCCAGCTTTCTTATAAGACAAGAATAATCCTAGCACCTGACTTTTAGGGTATATCTTGAGAGGGTTAAATGAGTTAATATTTACAATACCTCATATACAGTAAATATTGATATTAGAAATGAACAGTTATTTCTTTAAAACATCAAATGACATCTGTTTCTACTGTAGGTTAAAGTGATTTGGGCCCAGCTTTGGTTCCTGTAACAGCAGTAATAATAGCTCCTATTTGTTGATGAGCTTCCCCGTGTCAGATAGTACCACACCACTATGTACTTCGTCTCTAAATCTTAGAACAATTCTGTAAAGTAGATATGCTTTCTCCATTTCACAGATGTGGGTTTGAATATAAACTTCAAAACTGAATTGCAGTTTTGAGATCGTAATTGTTAGTGTTTTCAAACTTTTTTTATGTTAGATGTCAGAAATTACAGCAATATACTTGTGAATACCTAATTACTACATCCCACAAATAGAATTAATTGAAACCAAAATCTGAAAACACTTAACAACAGGTTTCATCTCACAGTATCTCAACTGCCTCCAGATGGACGGAGGTTCATTCCCTCCTCCCTTCTAGGTGCTGGTTTACTGTCACAGCAGTTATGTACAGGGCATATGCAAATCAACACAACTCGCATGGTCTTCAGTTAAAAGCAGAATTAAAGAGTTTTTTTATAATTAAGGACTGAGATCGTATTAAAGTTTTCACTTACATCGGATATTAAAGGTTGAATAAAGAAGATTCACGGTTAACGTTTGAGTTATTTTTGGCTACACGGTGCTGTCTCAAATACTATGGAATTATGGCTGTTGGCACTATAGGTAACATGCAAGACTAGTTCACCAACTCTTACCAACCTTTAGTGGTATAGCAATATTCTTTTGAATTGTTGGGTTCTTCTTCATTGTTTATGTTTCTGGTATTACTTTATGTACTTAACCTGCTGCTCCATCCTTTATGGCTTCAACTGTTGCGATACTACTAGGCTCCCTTTTGAACTTCAGATTCATATTTGCATGTAGTCTACTGCTTTCGCCTAGGAGCCCAGATGAGCCACAGCAAGTAGACTTAAGACCCAAACTAGGGACTTCCCTGATGGCACAGTGGTTAAGAATCCACCTGTCTATGCATGGGACACGGGTTCGAGCCCTGGTCAGGGAAGATCCCACAGGCTGCGGAGCAACTAAGCCTGTGCTCCACCACTACTGAGCCCATGTGCCACAACTGTTGAAGCCCACGCAGCTGGAGCCCCGGCTCCACAACAGGAGAAGCCACCGCAATGAGAAGCCCGCGCACCGCAATGAAGAGTAGCCCCTGCTCCCCGCAACTAAAGAAAGCCCGCGCGCAGCAACGAAGACCCAACTCAGCCAAAATAAATTAATTAATGAAAATTTTTTTTAAAAGACCCAAACTGAACCTATCATTCCTCGCACCCCCAAAGTCCCTGTTGCACCCAAGTCTGCTAGCTCCACGGTATTCCCAATTTTGATTATCATAGCATCACCATCCATTCAGGCAAGGTAAAATCTCACAATCAACATAGATTTCTTTCTTTTTTTTTTTAATTGAAGTATAGTTGATTTACAATGTTTTGTTAGTTTCTGGTGTACAGCAAAGTGATTTAGTTATACATATGTATATTCTTTTTAATATTCTTTTCCATTATGGTTTATTACAGGATATTGAATATAGTTCCCTGTGCTATACAGTAGGAGCTTGTTGTTTATCCGTTCTATATATAATAGTTTGCATCTGCTAGTACCAAATTCCCACTAGATTTTTTCTTCTTTCACACTCCAGTATCTAATCAGTTATCAAGTCCCATGGGTTATCTAACTTGCCAAGTCTCTGATGAATGTGTCTATTCTCACAGCTATTGCCTGAGGTCAGGCGGTCATCTTCTCTAGGTTAGTCTACCTCAGGAGCAACCTAGTCTCCCTGCTTCTCATCAGTACGATATATTCCTAATGGGCCACATCCCTTGAACCATGAATGGACCATGACCTTTCCATGCCTTTGCAGTTGTTATTTCTACTTGAAATAGCTATTCCTAACCTTTTTTTTTTTTTCTGGTAATGTTCTTCAAAGCCCAAATCAAAATTCTTCACTATACAGCCTTCTGTTGTAAGCTGAGGTAGTTGTGTTGTCTTTTCTGATTTCACACAATTTGCATATATATATCTTTATTATAGCACTTGTCATATTGATGTAACTATTCATTTCTGTAGTTGCCTAACCTTGAACGTGGATTTAGACTATATCTTTTTAACCTTTGTATGCTCATCACCTAGTGCAGTGCTTTATACTTAATTGTTGTTTGAGTGAATTAGCAATATATGATGAAGGATGTATGTCAATATCTGCATTAGTTGATTAAAAATTTCTTTCCATGTCAATGTGAGAAAAAATGCTTGCAACTCATATCACCAACAAGGGGCTAAACACCCTAATAAATAAAGAGCTTCTAGAATTTGATTTTAAGAGACTAAAAACCCAGTGGCAATTTTCAGACTGGTTTTTTGTTATTGTTGTTGTTGTTCAAAAGTTTTAATTATAGATGAGAGGTGTTTGGAATACAGGACACATTTTCCACTACAAACAGTGCAGTGAAGAAGGAGAAAGTAGATCATAAATGATAGAGTCAGTGGTCAGCTCACAGAAACTGACCATGAAGTTGTTGAACTAGATTCAGGATCATGAATATAGAATCGACTAAAGTTTTTCAAAGTTTAAGCATCTGGAACAGGAGTTGGCAAACTTTCCTTTTAGAGGGCTAGATAATAAACGTTTTCGGCTTTGTGAGCCATGCTGTCTATTGCTGTGACTCAGCCTTGACTTCGTAGTACAGAGAAGCAGCCATAGACAGCATAGACACATCTGGACATAGCTGTGTTCAAACAAAGCTTCTTTACAGAAACAGGCCCTGGGTTCGGCCCGTGGGCCACAGTTTGCCAGCCCCTGACTGGGGTGGGGAGGAGAGGGAGGTGAGGAATAAATGTATTCTATTTGTCACTGCCAAGAATACATCTCCCTTTGTTCTGTCAATGAGAGTTAGGGTTAGTCACGAGAATAGATAGTCCCTGACTTCTTTGGTTACAGTCACAGAATAGATACCATTTAGGGAATTCTTAAGTCTTAAGTCTCAGCATTGAAGCAAAAATCTCTGAAATATGAGTCCTTTTAGGAGAAAGATGCTGCTGAAACTTGCAGCTGAAGGAGTAAACCATTTGCCTGAGTACCTAGTGCCCTGTGTTCCACATCTTTACTATTTGCCATGTTTACTCTTGCCATGTCCTATGGCAATAGGACATAGTGGAAGAGAACACTAAGGTGCAATTAGATCTGGACTTATGCCACCTTTCAGCTTGACCTTGGAGAAGAAACTTCATGGGCCTCAGTTTCTCTAACTGAACTTCAGTGTCGCTATGTATTATATCAAGAGACTGAACTAGAGATGACATTGAAGATCCTTCTGGCTCTAGAGATGTCATTTAGTGAATTCTGGTAGCAGCAGACTTGTACTACATATACTTATGAAGGCAGGAACTTCATATATAGTTTTTCTGAAAGTTTTTTGCTTTGAGAAATGTCAACATGGGTAAATAATTGTTGTACATGTTTATCCTTTAGGGGCTAAGATGGATCTTGTACTCAATGCTGCAGATTATTATTTTTTTACACCATACATATATCCAGCCACGTGGCCAGAGGACAGCATCTTCCGACAAGCTGTCAGTCTCCTGATTATAACAAATCTCGGTGCTTATATCCTTTATTTCTTATTCGCAACGCTGAGTTATTATTTTGTCTATGATCATTCATTAATGAAACACCCACAATTTTTAAAGGTAAGTGATTTTCTTACCTATTTTTTAATTATTACAGTAAAAATAACAATATGTATTTGTGAGATTTTCAGATTAAACTGGTTTTAATCTTTTTAGAGTTTCTGAAAACAGCTCCAAATGGGTTAGATAGTTTTGGAAAGGCTAATCCCCTCTCTCTTTTCTTTAATTTAATTTAAACAGATAAGTAAGTTGTAATTTTTTTTAAGTTTTTTTTTGAGGTTTTTTTTTAATTTATTTATTTTTGGCTGCATTGGGTCTTTGTTGCTGTGCACAGGCTTTCTCTAGTTGCGGTGAGCGGGGGCTACTGTTAGTTGCGGTGCGCTGGCTTCTCATTGTGGTGGCTTCTCTTGTTGCGGAGCACGGGTTCTAGGTGCACGGGCTTCAGTAGTTGTGGCACACGGGCTCAGTAGTTGTGGCTTGCGGGCTCTAGAGCTCAAGCTCAGTAGTTGTGGCGCACAGGCTTAGTTGCTCCGCAGCGTGTGGGATCTTCCCAGACCAGGGCTCAAACCCATGTCCCCTGCATTGGCAGGCGGATTCTTAACCACTGCGCCACCAGGGAAGCCCCTACTTTTTTTTTCTTTTTTCTTTTTAACTGTAAGCCTGGTCTTGCTAGATACATAGATGAGAATTTCTTTGCTGATAGTTGATGAATAAATAAATGTATACATTTGTGTAATTGTTTTGATATTTGACTTTCACAAACTGAAATATACTTTTACTATGTATATATTTTTTGACCAGATAATCCAAACTCAGTAAATTCAGACTTGTTTACAATCACTTTTCTATTTCAGTTATTTGTATCTGTCAGTCACTACAAGGACTGAAAAAAAATAGAGAGGGTTGAGTATGAAAGTTACTTATGAAAGAACTGATTATTCTGTAAATAGAACTTTGGAATAGAGATTTTGTGGGAAGGAAAAAAAGTTTCAGAATTTCAAATATTTGTTGCATTTGCTTCATACAAAAGAAATGTTTTTCTTACACACCCACGCCCACATAGTAACACTTCAGTAGAAGCAATTTGGAGGTAAGCTCCTTCATATAAAAGAGATTTTAAAAATCCAGTCCAGAACAATTTTATGCTAGTTTTGTTTATCATAGATTTTATGGTTTGTAAGTATTGGAAACTTCATTTTCAGAACCAAGTCTATCGAGAGATTATGCATTCTGTCCAGTCAATGCCATGGATAAGCCTCCCCACGGTCTCAGTGTTCCTGCTAGAGGTGAGAGGTTACAGCAAACTGTATGACAGCATAGAGGAGTTTCCATACGGTGAGTGTATAGTGTAAATGTCTGGAACAGATGGGTTTCTCTAAAGAACCAAATCTGCTTCTTTAAAGTCTTTGTTGTAGATGAAATAGTGCCCAGGGGAAGATTGGCATGATCAGAGCTAGAGCCTTGAATTTGTTTCCTATTATCTTTATTGAATTCAAACATCTGAAAAAAAAGCTCAAGTAGTACATGATATTTATAAAAAATCAGAAAACACCGATTTTTTTTAAAAATCCATCATTCTGCTACCTGGAAACTGTAACTCTTTTGATGTATATTCTTTCTCTTTTCTATGCCTGTAGTACTTCGTTATTTACATTACAGAATTGAAACCCTTACTATGCATACTGGTTTGAACTCTGATTTTTTTCTCTTAGCAGTGTTTATGCCCATATTTTCATGTCAATAAATATTGACGTTATACAGTATATATTTATAGTATTGCATTGTATAGATATCCGTAGTTTATTTAAATGATCCGTAATTTTTAGACCTTTAGGTTGTTCTTGGTTTTCTATTATAAACAGTACTACAGTGACTAAACTAAAATTTTGTGAAATTCTGGAATTATTTCATCAAGATACATTTCTAGTATCTAGTATTAGAAAGTAAGAATCATAGTTAACGTTTATTTTTGATATGTACCAGCTTCAGTTCTAAGCTTTTCACGTGTTACCAATCCATTTTATTCTATTAACTCTATGAGGTAGGCACTATTACGATGCTCCTTTTATAGGTGAGTAAATTAAGTGTACAGAGAATTTCAGTAACTTGCCAAGCTCACTTAACAAATAAGTGGTGGATCTGGGACTGGAATCCAAGCTTGCTGGTGTCAGCAAGTAAGAGGTTTGTTATTTAAAGGAGGGAACAAAAATTACACACCAGTGTGCTGAATTAGCTCAGCCTTGGAAAGTGGATCAAAATATGAATAAAAATAAAAGGAGAGAGGGCATTCTAGATGGTTTGAGTAAAAGTATAGAGGTAAGACTTTGAAGATGTTGGGAGGATACTGAGTGAACCAGCCTGGTTAGTACACGAGCATA
This sequence comes from Lagenorhynchus albirostris, assembly GCF_949774975.1. Taxonomy (NCBI): domain Eukaryota; kingdom Metazoa; phylum Chordata; class Mammalia; order Artiodactyla; family Delphinidae; genus Lagenorhynchus; species Lagenorhynchus albirostris. The sequence continues at coordinate 97,038,476 of NC_083103.1, forward strand.
TGAGGTTGGAAAGATCAGAAGGGGTTGGGTTATGGAGTAAATGCTAGGCTTACAGCATTTCAAGGGAAAATAAAATTCTAAGCAGGGGAGTTAATATGTAAAGATACGTTTTATGATGATTAATACGAAGAAAAAATAAATAGCATTATTCTCCAGCATTTAAATGATAAAGATGCCATAGGGGTTTACTCTTTCTGTTTCATAAATATCCTCATAGTTTAATGAAGAAATATTGTAGGTGGGACGCTTCAAGTTTTTATGAGAGGGAACTGAGCAGATCCCAGAGAGTCAAGGGAGATGGAGGTTGTGATGTACTGAATTAACCAAAGCAGATAGTTTACAGGGTTTATGGCTAGGATCAAATTTCGTCGTCTTAGATGGACATGTCAAAAGTAAGCTCTGATCCTGGGCGCTGAATCTTGATTCTGCCGTCTCCTGTTGTGTCTTGTAGGCTGGCTTCGATTCGTTGCTAGTGTACTGTCCTTTCTCTTTTTCACTGACATGCTGATCTACTGGATTCACAGAGGCCTTCATCATAGACTTGTGTATAAGGTAATAAGGTCGGGTCATTTGTAGGGGAAGAGAGAAAATGCACATTTCAGCAATGTATAATTATAAATCCTGTCTCTATTTTCAAGAATTTCCCCTAACTTATTAAATACCTAAGTAGCCTTAGCCATGACAGGTACAAGGTACATTTTGTTTGTATCCTTCTTCATGGGTCTGGAGGGGCTGTGTTAAAATCTTACTGTCTCGGGGTAAAGAAGGGGAGGGAATTTTCTAAAGTAATTTGCTAAATTCAAAGGGACTTTTTTAGTTAGGTCATTTCTCACACCATGAGCATGAAAAGCTAAGTCAGTTGTTGCACTGGGTAAAGTCTGTGGCATTAATGTGGTCTTCTTTTCTTCTGTAGCACTTACACAAACCTCATCATATCTGGAAGATTCCAACTCCATTTGCAAGTCATGCTTTTCATCCTCTGGATGGCTTCCTTCAGGGTCTACCTTACCACATATACCCGTTTATCTTCCCATTACACAAGGTAGTTTATTTAGGTTTGTACGTCTTGGTCAATATCTGGACAATTTCTATTCATGATGGTGATTTTCGTGTTCCCCATATCTTCAGGCCATTTATTAATGGCTCAGCTCATCATACAGACCACCACATGCTCTTTGACTATAACTATGGACAGTATTTCACATTGTGGGATAGAATTGGAGGCTCATTCAAAAATCCCTCCTCCTTTGAAGGGAACGGACCACTTAATTATGTGAAGAGGATGACAGAAGAAAACCGCAACAGCCATGCAGTAAGTGGTTGTAAAAATGAAAAATTATTCAATGGAGAGTTTAAAAAAACTGAGTAGATTATTGCCCAATTATTAAATATTTTTAATCAAGGAAAATAATCTACAGCCAGGACGCATAGCAAGTGAACAGTATCATTTGAAAATCAGTATTGTGGGTACAGGTGAGGAACGACCATAATGGTAGAACAAGGGAACATGCCGTGAACACCATGACTTTAACATCGTGCTCAAAATACTGAATGTTGGTCTAAGGGAGAAGCTGTGTCTTTCCAGCCAGTAGATCTGTAATTTGTATAGCCTCAACAACAGTTTTTTAAAAGGTAGAGGATAAATTATTGAGGGGACTAGGTTATGTCCTTTTGCCTTAATTCATCCATATTCATTAAGTAAAATTCATTGTGCTTGATGATATCAAGACTAAACACCATAACAAAGAAGTACTAATATGAAGATGATTCCTTGTTTCAGGAATGATTAAGTACTCAGAATTGGTATGATAACAACTACTTGTACTTTGTTGAAGTGGAAAAATCAGTGTGAAAAAATATCGTGATATAATGTATTAGTAGCTCAGTGACCTGATTAATAGCAGGTGTTATAAGATTATTGTCTTCCTACACATAGAAAACTTATTCTCTGGAGACATTGTCAACTGTTACGTTTTACTGATGAACAAATAAATTGGAATTTTAGAAAATATTAATACTACCATGATTTAATCCAGATCTGGGATTATTTAAAGATTTTGATGGTTATTGTTTTCAACCATTATTTAATAAGTGTAAAATTATATGACCCTGATTATATTTAGAAAGGGAAATTTGATGCCCAAAGAATATATTAGACACCACTGGTTTTTTAATTAAATTGATGCACTGCACTTTTGGTATGTTTCAAAGTTACAATCCTGTGATTTTCTATAAAAGCAAATAATTGCCAAATATTTAGGCCTATCACTGAAGACTAGTTTTGAAATCTTATTTCCCCTCCTCCTCCTTCATTTTTCCCCACTCCCTCTGCAAAAAGATTTAACAAATACTTTCATAAAGAAATGTCATGTGTTGTAACATAAATATGTTGGGAAAACATGGTTTCCAAAGGCATTCTCTAAGCTGTTTATGTAAAATCAATAAAAGTTGAGTATGACTATTATTAAAGTGTATCAGTTAAGTAATGTAACAGCACAAAGTATTCTTTACAAATTTTGTCAATCTGAAACCATAGAAATGATGTGGGTTGTCAGAACTTTTAGAATATCTCCAAATGTTTGATATCAAGGGGAGAAAGAGAGAAGGGAGTATCACTGTCTTTTTATATTTTACATCTTTTATTAGATTTGAGTGTTTTAGCAAGAGACCAGTCCTAAAAGTTAATGCTTGGAATCCAGAAGAAAATGTTGTTTCTGTTTGAGTTCCTGTTACAGTGTTGCTTTACTAAAACATACCAGTATACCAGTTAGTATTTTGTAACTGGTTCAGTGCAGCTAAGTGCTTTTCACTAATCCCCGTGGTCCCTGTGCTCCACTCTGCCCAAGAGAAAGAAGGAAATGAAGAAGAAGTAAACTGTTTCCCATAAAAATGAAAGCTAATATTTATTGAGCTTTTACTCTTGATCAGGCATTGTTGAAAGTCCTTGACATAAGGACAATGGGACCCAGTTGTGTAACTTTTCCAAGGTTATTTCTCTCTCATGTAAAGTCCAGTGTGGATGTTTCAGGTCAGTGGACAGTTTTCCACAGTCATCTGAGACCCAGGCTCCTTTAACCTGAGAGCTCTGCCGTTCTCCCAGTTTACAGCGTCTTCTCTGTTGAAGGAGCCTGTAGGGGAAGAAGGGAAAGTGCATGTGGAAAATTTGTATGGGTCAGGCCAGGATAGTTGTACATATCCCTTGCCCATGTTCCTTTGGACAAAACTTAGTTGTATGGCCTGTCTAACTGGAAGAGATTCTGGGAAATGTGTCCAACTATGTCCCTGGGAGGACAGGGTAACCAATTGCTTGACCAGCTAGCCATTTTCCCATTACCGTATAATTTATTTCCCTCTTTTTGAGGGTCCCAGTAAAGGTATTGAAGGGATGAATGAGCTCAAAAGTATTTCAAGTTATCCATGCACTGGATGTCTTAGTGCTCTTAGTTCCATAACTTCAATTATGAGTGTTAAAGTTTCCTTAGATTCTTAATACTGTGTAGCTAAAGAAAAGAAAGGATATAATTTATGGGGCGAGGGAAGCTTCCTCAAAGGTCTTAGTAGTAATCAAACTAGTCTCTGTCCTCCCTCCTTTTTTAAGTTCTATTCTTATTAAGCAGTATTATGTTAAGTAGTCTGACCATTTTTTTGGTACCACCACATCGTCCTGTTCTCCATTAGAGGAATTCACAATATTTATGGAAGTGAGGACCTAAATTCCTTCCCACAGGAATATCAAGTGAAAAACTTTCCCCCTCAACATTCAGACCTTCTATAGTTATAGAAAGAGAAAATCAAGATTACATTTTCCACTGTTATGGTAGGAATTGGGAAATGGATGGAGGCAGTACAGAGAACATTTGAAAAACCCAAAGGCTTGGGGGGACCTTCAAGATGGCAAAGGAGTAAGACATGGAGATCATCTTCCTCCCCACAAATACATCAAAACTACATCTACGTGTGGAACAACTCCTACAGAACACCTGCTGAACGCTGGCAGAAGACCTCAGACTTCCCAAAAGGCAAGAAAATCCCCATGTACCTGGGTAGGGCAAAAGAAAAAAAAAACAGACAAAAGAATAGGGATGGGACCTGCACCTCTGGGAAGGAGCTGTGAAGGAGGAAAAGTTTCCACACACTATGAAGCCCCTTCACTGGCGGAGATGGGGGGAGGTGAAGGGGGGAAGCTTCAGAGCCACAGAGGAGAGTGCAGCAGCAGGGCTGCTGGGGCAAAGCGGAGAGATGCCTGCACAGAGGATCAGTGCCGACCAGCACTCACCAGCCTGAGAGGCTTGTCTGCTCACCCACCGGGGCAGGTGGGGGCTGGGAGCTGAGGCTCAGGCTTTGGAGGTCAGATCCCAGGGAGAGGACGGGGGTTGGCTGTGTGAAGACAGCCTGAAGAGGGGTAGTGTACCACAGCTACCCGGGAGGGAGTCTGGGAAAACGTCTGGACCTGCTGAAGAGGCAAGAGACCATCGTTTCGGGGTGCATGAGGAGAGGGGGTTCCTGCACTGTGTGCCCACAGAAGGCAGAGCACCACCTAAGCAAGCGCCAGAGAGGGGTATGAGCCATGGCTATCAGCACAGACCCCAGAGACAGGCATGAACCACTAACGCTGCTGCCACCAAGAATCCTGTGTGCAAGTACAGGTCACTACACACGCACGCACGCACGCACGCACGCACACGCCCCCCCCCAGGAGCCTGTGAAGCAAGCCACTGCCAGGGTCCCAAGATCCAGGGACAACTTCCCAGGAGAATACACGGCGCGCTTCAGGCTGTTGCACAGTCAGGCTGGCCTCTGACACTGCAGGCTTGCGCTGCATTCCAATTATGACTACCGTACCCCTCCCTCTCTCTGGCCTGAGAGAGCAAGAGCCCCCCAATCAGCCACTGCTTTAACCCCCTCCTGTCTGGACGGGAAACAGATGCCTGAGGGTGACCTACACGCAGAGGTGGGGCCAAAACAAAAGCTAAACCCCAGGAGCTGTGTGAACAAAGAAGAGAAAGAGAAATTTCTCCCAGCAGCCTCAGGAGCAGCGGATTACATCCCCACAATCAACTAGATAAAACCTGCATCTGTGGAATACCTGAATAGACAACGAATGTTCCCAAATTTGAGGCAGTGGATTTGGGGAGCAACTGTAGACTTGGGGTTTGCTGTCTGCAACTAATTTGTTTCTGGTTTTTATGTTTATCTTAGTTTTTAATGCTTGTTAGCATTGGTGGATTTGTTTATTGGTTTGGCTGCTCTCTTCTTTTTTTCTTTAATTTAAAATTTTTTTATTTTATTTATTATTATTTTTCTTCCTTTTCTTCTTAGCTGTGTGGCTGACAGGGTCTTGGTGCTCTGGCCTGGTGTCAGGCCTGAGCTTCCAAGGTGGGAGAGCCGAGTCCAGGACATTGGACCACCAGAAACCCACCAGCCCCATGTAATATCAATCAACAAGAGCTCTCCCAGAGATCTCCATCTCAAAACTAAAACTCAGCTCCACCGGACGGCCAGCAGGCTCCAGTGCTGGATGCCCCATGCCAAACAGCTAGCAAGACAGGAACACCACCACACCCATTAGCAGAGAGGCTGCCTAAAATCATACTAAGTTCACAAACACACCACCAGACATGGCCCTGCCAACCAGAAAGACAAGATCCAGTCCCACCCAGCAGAACACAAGCACCAGTACCCTCCACCAGGAAGCCTACACAGCCACTGAACCAACCTCAACCACTGGGGGCATACCACAAAAACAATGGGAGCTACAAACTTGGAGCCTGCAAAAAGGAGACCCCAAACACAGTAAGGTAAACAAAATGAGAAGACAGAGAAATATGCAGTAGATGAATGAGCAAGGTAAAAACCCACCAGACCAAACAAATGAAGAGGTAATAGGCAGTCTACCTGAAAAAGAATTCAGAATAATGTTAGTAAAGATGATCCAAAATCTTGGAGATAGAATACAGAAAATACAAGAAACGTTTAACAAAGACCTAGAAGAACTAAAGAGCAAACAAACAATGATGAACAACACAATAATTGAAATGAAAAATTTTCTAGAAGGAACCAATAGCAGAATAACTGAGGCAGGAGAACGGATAAATGACCTGAAAGATATAATAGTGGAAATAACTGCTGCACAGCAGAATAAAGAAAAAAGAATGAAAAGAATTGAGGGCAGTCTCAGAGACCTCTGGGACATTAAACGCACCAACATTCAAATTATAGGGGTCCCAGAGAAGAAGAAAAAAAGAAAGTGCCTGAGAAAATATTTGAAGAGACTATAGTTGAAAACTTCCTTGACATGGGAAAGGAAATAGTCAATCAAGTCCAGGAAGCACAGACAGTTCCATACAGCATAAATCCAAGGAGAAACATGCCAAGACACATATCAAACTATCAAAAATTAAATACAAAGAAAATACATTAAAAGCAGCAAGGGGAAAGCAACAAATAACATACAAGGGAATCCCCATAAGGTTAACAGCTGATCTTTCAGCAGACACTCTGCAAGCCAGAAGGGAGTGGCAGGACATATTTAAAGTGATGAAAAGGAAAAACCTACAACCAAGACTACTCTACCCAGCAAGGATCTCATTCAGATTTGGCGGAGAAATTAAAACCTTTACAGACAAGCAAAAGCTAAGAGAATTCAGCACCACCAAACCAGCTTTACAACAAATGCTAAAGGAACTTCCTAGGCAGGAAACACAAGAGAAGGAAGAGACCTACAATAACGAACACAAAACAATTAAGAAAATGGTAATAGGAACATACATATCGATAACTCTCCTAAATGTAAATGGATTAAATGCTCCAATCAAAAGACATAGACTGGCTGAATAGATACAAAAACAAGACCCATATATATGCTGGCTACAAGAGACCCATATCAGACCTAGGGACGCATACAGACAAAGTGAGGGGATGGAAAAAGATATTCCATGCAAATGGAAATCAAAAGAAAGCTGGAGTAGCAATGCTCATATCAGACAAAACAGACTTTAAAATAAAGACTATTAGAAGAGACAAGGACACTACATAATGATCAAGGGATCAATGCAAGAAGAAGATATAACAATTGTAAATATTTATGCATGCAGTATAGGAGCACCTCAATGTATGAGGCAAATGCTAACAGCCATAAAAGGGGAAATCAGCAGTAACACAATCATAGTAGGGGACTTTAACACACCCCTTTCACCAATGGACAAATCATCCAAAATGAAAATAAATAAGGAAACACAAGCTTTAAATGACACATTAGATAAGATGGACTTAATTGATATTTATAGGACATTCCATCCCAAAACAGCAGAAAATGCTTCCTTCTCAAGTGCTCAGGGAACATGCTCCAGGATAGATTATATCTTGGGTCACAAATCAAGCCTCGGTAAATTTAAGAAAATTGAAATCATATCAAGTATCTTTTCTGACCTCAACGCTATGAGACTAGATATCAATTACAGGAAAAAAACTAAAAAATACAAACACATGGAGGTGAAACAATACGCTACTAAATAACCAAGAGATCACGGAAGAAATCAAAGAGGAAATTAAAAAATACCTAGAAACAAATGACAATGAAAACATGATGATCGGAAACCTATGGAGACAGCAAAAGCAGATCTAAGAGGGAATTTATAGCAATAAAACCCTACCTTAAGAAACAAGAAAAATCTCAAACGGTCTAACTTTATATCTAAAGCAATTAGAGAAAGAAGAAGAACAACAACAACAACAAAACAAAGCAGAAGGAAAGAAATCATAAAGATCAGATCAGAAATAAATGAAAAAGAAATGAAGGAAACAACAGCAAAGATCCATAAAACTAAAAGGTGGTTCTTTGAGAAGATAAACACAATTGATAAACCATTAGCCAGACTCATCAAGAAAAAAAGGGAGAAGACTCAAATCAACAGAATTAGAAATGGAAAAGAAGTAACAACTGACACTGCAAAAATACAAAGGTTCATGAGAGATAACTACAAGCAACTATATGCCAATAAAATGGACAACCAGGAACAAATGGACAAATTCTTAGAAAAGCACAACCTTCCAAGGCTGAACCAGGAAAAAATAGAAAAATGAACAGACCAATCACAAGCATTGAAATTGAAACTGTGATTAAAAATCTTCCAATAAACAAAAGCCCAGGACCAGATGGATTCACAGGCAAATTCTATCAAACATTTAGAGAAGAGCTAACACCTATCCTTCTCAAACTCTTCCAAAATGTAGCAGAGGGAGGAGCATTCCCAAACTCATTCTACAAGGCCACCATCACCCTGATACCAAAACCAGACAAAGAGGTCACAAAAAAAGAAAACTACAGGCCAATATCACTGATGAACATAGATGCAAAAATCCTCAACAAAATACTTGCAAACAGAATCCAATAGCACATTAAGAGGATTGTACACCATGATCAAGTGGGGTTTATCCCAGGAATGCAAGGATTCTTCAATATATGCATATCTATCAATGTGCTACACCATTTTAACAAATTGAAGGATAAAAACTGATGATAATCTCAATAGATGCAGAAGAAGCTTTTGACAAAATTCAACACCCATTTATGATAAAAAAAAAAAAAAACTCTCCAGAAAGTAGGCATAGAGGAAACCTACCTCAACGTAATAAAAGCCATATAAGACAAACCGACAGCAAACATCATTCTCCATGGTGAAAAACTGAAAGCATTTCCTCTAAGATCAGGTACAAGACAAGGTTGCCCACTCTCACCACTGGAAGTTTTAGCCACAGCAATCAGAGAAGAAAAAGAAATAAAAGGAATCCAAATAAGAAAAGAAGTAAAACTGTCACTGTTTGCAGATGACATGATACTAGACATAGAGAATTCTAAAGATGCTACCAGAAAACTACTTGAGCTACTCAATGCATGTGGAAAAGTAGCAGTATACAAAATTTATGCACAGAAATCTCTTGCTTTCCTATACACTAATGATGAAAAATCTCAAAGAGAAATTAAGGAAACGCTCCCATGTACCATTGCAACAAAAAGAATAAAATATCTAGGAATAAACCTACTTAAGGAGACAAAAGACCTATATGCAGAAAACTATAAGACATTGATGAAAGAAATTAAAGATGATACAAACAGATGGAGAGATATACTATGTTCTTGGATTGGAAGAATCAACATTGTGAAAATGACTATACTGCCCAAAGCAATCTACAGATTCAGTGCAATCCCTATCAAACTACCAATGGCATTTTTCACAGAACTAGAACAAAAAATTTCACAATTTGTATGGAAACACAGAAGACCCTGAATAGCCAAAGCAATCTTGAGAACGAAAAACAGAGCTGGAGGAATCAAGTTCCCTGACTTCAGACTATACTACAAAGCTACAGTAATCAAGACAATATGGTACTGGCACTAAAACAGAAAGATAGATTAATGGAACAGGATAGAAAACCCAGAGATAAACCCATGCACATATGGTCACCTTATCTTTGATAAAGTAGGCAAGAATATACAATGGAGACAAGACAGCCCCTTCAATAAGTGGTGCTGGGAAAACTGGAGAGCTACATGTAAAAGAATGAATTAGAATACTCCCTAACACCATACACAGAAATAAACTCAAAATGGATTAAAGACCTAAATGTAAGGCCAGACATTATAAAACTCTTAGAGGAAAACATAGGCAGAACAGTCTATGACATAAATCACAGCAAGATCCTTTTTGACCCACCTCCTAGAGAAATGGAAATGAAAACAAAAATAAATGGGACCTAATGAAACTTAAAAGATTTTGCACAACAAAGGAAACCATAAACAAGACGAAAAGATAACCCTCAGATTGGGAGAAAATATTTGCAAATGAAGAAACTGACAAAGGATTAATCTCCAAAATTTATAAGCAGCTCGTGCAGCTCAATATCAGAAAAACAAACAACCCAGTCCAAAAATGGGTCAAAGTCCTAAATAGACATTTCTTCAAAGAAAATATACAGATTGCCAACAAACACGTGAAAGGATGCTCAACATCACTAATCATTAGAGAAATGCAAATCATAACCACAATGAGATATCACCTCACACTGGTCAGAATGGCCATCATCAAAAAATCTACAAGCAATAAATGCTGGAGAGGGTGTGGAGAAAATGTAACCCTCCTGGACTGTTGGTGGGAATGTAAATTGGTACAGTCACTATGGAGAATGGTATGGAGGTTCCATAAAAAACTAAGAAAAGAACTACCATATGACCCAGCAATACCACTACTGGTCATATACCCAGAGAAAACCATAATTCAAAAAGAGACATGTACCACAATGTTCATTGCAGCTCTATTTACAATAGCCAGGACATGGAAGCAACCTAAGTGTTCATCAACAGATAAATGGATAAAGAAGATGTGGCACATATATACAATGAAATATTAGCCATAAAAAGAAAGGAAACTGAGTTATTTGTAGTAAGGTGGATGGACCTAGACCCTGTCTTACAGAGTGAAGTAAGTCCGAAAGAGAAAAACAAATACCATGTGCTAACACATATATATGGAATCTAAAAAAAAAATGGTCCTGATGAACCTGAGGGCAGGACAAGAATAAAGACACAGATGTAGAGAATGGACTTGAGGACAGGGGGAGTGAGAAGGGTAAGCTGGGACGAAGTGAGAGAGTAGCATTGACATATATACACTACCAAATGTAAAATAGATACGTAGTGGGAAGCAGCCACATAGCACAGGGAGATCAGCTCGTTGCTTTATGACGACCTAGAGGGGTGGGATAGGGAGGGTGGGAGGGAGGCTCAAGAGGAAGGGGATATGGGGATATATGTATACATATAGCTGATTCACTTTGTTATACAGCAGAAACTAACATTGTGAAGCAATTATACTCCACTAAATATGTTTTTTAAAAACCCAAGGACTTTTTAAAATATTTATTTATTTATTTAATTTTTGGCTGCGTTGGGTCTTTGTTGCCGCGCGCGAGCTTTCTCTAGTTGCGGCGATTTGGGGCTACTCTTCGTTGTGGTGCGCAGACTTCTCATCATGGTGGCTTCTCTTGTTTCAGAGCATGGGTTCTAGGCGCATGGGCTTCAGTAGTTGTGGCATGTGGGCTCAGGAGTTGTGGCACATTGGCTTAGTTGCTCCGTGGCATGTGGGATCTTCCCAGACCAGGGCTCTAACCCATGTCCCCTGCATTGGCAGGCAGATTCTTAACCACTGTGCAACCAGGGAAGCCCCCCAAAGACTTTTATTGAGTCGTCATCTTTGCTGTCTCTGTCCATGCCTCCCTGTCTCTGAATGCTATGAATTCCCAACTCATTGCCCTGTATCATGTTTTTTTTTTTTCCTCCCATCTTCAAGAAGGCAAGGTTAGATTGGCAGAGAATTATGACTTCTGTTTTTGATATATGGAGTTTGCAGTGCAGGCAGAATCTCAATAGAGATGATGTCTGAGAGGAGGATGGAAACCGAGAGACAAATCAGAACAAAGAGATTTGGCATTAACCCATTAAGAAGGAAAGTTCGAGGCCATGAGGTTGCCGGGATGAGCATGAAAAAGGATATCCAAGGAAACCAGTTTAAGGGGAAAAGAGCTTCCTTGCTTTGTTCTAACTTCTTCAAACTCAAAACCCTTGACGGGCAGTCCTATCAGCACTTACTGCTTTCAATTATCTATCATTGTTATATGTATCCTACTTATTCTAGACCCCACTCAGATTCTTACAAAGTAGAGATCACGTGTGAATCAGCCTTTTATTAAACCATGTGTTCTTACAGATTGCCCAAGACATGGTTGAGGTTTGATACATACTTTGCTGAATGAATTAATAAAATGGTTGAAATGTCATTGTCTTCAGTAATTAATGAACCCCTACTAGGTACCATACTATGCACTAGGTACAAATATTTAATCTGCAGAGTCTTAAATACTGTCTTTTTAGCCAACAACACATTTCTCATTTATTCATTAGCTGACATTTGCTGAGTGCCTTGAGGGAGTCAAAAGGGGAAGTAAAGAGGAATCAGAGATGGTCCCCACATCAAGGATAGAGCAGCTCCTTTTTTTCTCACTCAGAGTTGTACCTTCCACTGGAAACAAGACAGACCAGTTCCCTGGGTTCTGACCATACGTGAATCAAAGGGTTAAGGAAATGTTTTCTCTCTTCCTCCTCCTGTTTCTCAGCAATTAAGTCCTGCAGGTCAGGTAGGGTCAAGGAGGGAAGACCCCATGTTGGGGACAGTCTGGTTGCAGGCACTGGAGTTCCAGAAGGTTGAGGAGTGCTTTGTGGTTCCTGCATGGTTCAGCATATGCATTACACTTCAAAATAAAGTTTCAGAAGATATTTGATTGATGCCTTTTTAATAAAAATAGTGAATGAAGAACTCATGGGGTGTTGTTTTAGAGAAGGTGGTCGAGGAAGCCCTCTCTGAGGAGATGACATTTGAGCAGAGACCTGGATGTAGAGAGAGAGCGAGCAAAGCCATGTGGTGTCTGGAGAAGAGCCTTCAGGGCAGGTCTTTAGTGTGACCTGAGGCTGGTAAGAACTGGCAAGTTTATAGAACTGGGAAGAAGTTTAAAAGGGCAGAGGTAAGGAAGTGAGGAGGCCAGAAGAGGGACAAGGTGTATCCAGGTTGTCTGTAATACAGAGGAGTGAGGACCAGGGCCTGTGAGTGAAAGGAGGACGAATTTGAGGTATAATGTTTGATGACAGCACTGCAGTGTTGGATCAGTCTCAGAAGTAGAGAAATCTTCACACCTCTGTCTTATCGGTAGTCAAACACCTTGGTCTTGGCTTGGGTCACTGAATAACCATGGTCAGCTAACTCACCAGTCCAGGTCTTCGTTCCTCACTTGCCAAAGGAAGGGTCAAACCTTCAATCTCTTCCTTTTCTCATGAAATGGTCTTACATAATAGACATTAAATATATGAATGAATGTTGATAACTGTGAAAAACACAGATATGAAAGTTACAGTTGCTTTTAAAGGCTGGACTAAATGTAGATATAATTTGGGGAGAATTTTCTTTGTCATAGACTCTGCAGTTATGTTCTTTCCAGTAGGTTTTTTCTCCCCTATTTTGTTCTGTTGTTTTTTCTGGCTGAGGCTGAGCAGTTTCTGGGATCTGACTGTAGGTGGAGCAGTTATACTTCTCCCCACATTATAGCAGGAAAAGTAGGCAGGAGCACCCACCCTTCGTGTCTAGACAGAGGACGTGCATGGAATCATAAAATCTTTGGACAAGAGGGCTCTTGAAAGGTCATCTACTCCCTCTCACGTCTTTAGAAACTCTTGCTGCTCAACCAGCCAGGTGATGATGCACTCTCCCTGCTATGTTCCATTTAACTGCATTTAAAGCTCCACTGTTCCATTCCCAGCCATGTATTTTAGGATCAACAGCAAAATACACCAAAAAACAACCTCCAATTAAAATCCAGCGTGTGCCTGTGCACACGTCCCTTCCCAGTGGGACTACGTACCCTTCTTGGTGCTGCTGGAGATCAGGGTGGCTTTCTCCATTCTGATGGTTTACTAAATGTCATCTCTGGATTCTCATGAAACATTTTGTTTATCTTAGATTGAGATTTCCCAGTATTTTGGGTCCTGCTATAGAAAGGGAAAAACTCAGGCTAATATATTTACAAAATGGTAAAATCTGAAAATCAGTAGGGCAAGATCTGGACAGAAGCAACATCCCCACAGGGCCCCAGGAAGACCCCATCCCATCACTTGTCACTCACCCAGAAGCAGGTATATGAAAAGATTTTTTTTTCAACTCTGTGAAACTACTGTGGTCCTAGAAGTGTTTCTATGAAGTTAATGTCTGCATATCTAATCCTGTTTCTCCATTAGAAATCACAGGGTTTCCCCCTCTTTTGAAAAAATCTAGGTCTAAGAGTTAATACAGCCACATTTAAGGGTATCTTAAATATTTTTTAAATATTTAAGGGACAATGTTTTCATGATCAGCTATTAATCATAATACTCCAAGTAGGTTACAGAGAATATGTGCGAACCACCCAGCAAGACTAAAGGGAAAGAAAGCCAGGAGTTATTTAAATCACATGTTAGACACCTTCTCAATTAAGCTCTCACCAAGTCTTCCACAGCAGGAGAGTAGCACAGCTGCCTTTGGTGTTCCCACCTTTTCCTCCCCAGTTTTATACAAGTGCTTAGTTGTTTTGCATGAACAGATTGGTTTAGGAGCACAGTTGATTTGCAGATGGGAGAACACAAGGCCCATCTTCCTGAAGGGATGTGAAAATTCTCAAATATGTTCAGATAATGCTATTATCATTTAGGTAAATTTGTTCATTCAACTAGAACATAGTTGTGAGCACCTAATGTATATTGGGCATTGGGCTAGGAGGTGGGATATAGCAGTGAACAATTAAACATGAACGTCATAAAGATATAGTGAATATTTTTACAGGAAAGGACAGAAGTCAGCAGGACCTAACCTAGCCTGGAGGTGAGGACAGCTTTCCCAAAAGGATGCCGCACTTAACCAGAGACCTGAAGGTGACAGGTGGGTGGGCCATCGGAGGAGGGCTCCACGTAGAAAGAACCGGATGGAGGAAGGTTGAGAGTTGAAAGAGCATGGACCATTAGAAACTGTGAATGTGGTCTAGCACAGCCAGAATGTAGAATTCCAGGAGGACACTGGAAAGAGACTGAGGCTGGAGTATAAGGTAAGACCAAATCCTGAGGTCTTTTCTGACCAGCAAAGAATTTTGATTTTATCCTAAAAGCAATGGAACACATTGATGAGTGTGTTCAGTGAAGTGATAGGTTAAGATCTGTGTATGACAAATATGCTGCCTGCTGTGTGAATGAAAGGATGACAGAGGGATATAGATTTGAAAACAGCATATAGATGTTAATAAAAGCCATGAGAGAGATGGCCCAGAGAGTGGGTGCTGAGTGAGAAAAGGGCCAAGGACGGGATCCTAAAGGATATTTGAAGGACAAGCAGAAGAAGAAGCAGAAGCAGAAGCAAGAATGGGAGTGGGAGCAGGGGGCGGAGGAGGAGAAAGAGGAGAAAGAGGAGGAGGAGGAGGAGAAGGAGGGGGAGGGGAGGAGGAGAAGGAGGGGGAGGAGAAAGAGGGGGAGGGGAGGAGGGGGAGGGGAGCAACCAATAAAGGAACTTGGAAGGAGCCAGAGACCTGAGGTTATCCAGGAGAATGTTGCTTTGTAGGAGCCAAGGTAAGAGACTGCTTCACAAAGGAGAGAACATTCTGACTTACTTCACTCTGTATGACATTCTCTAGATCCATCCACCTCACTACAAATAACTCAATTTCGTTTCTTTTTATGGCTGAGCAATATTCCATTGTATATATGTGCCACATCTTCTTTATCCATTCATCTGTCGATGGACGCTTAGGTTGCTTCCATGTCCTGGCTATTGTAAATAGAGCTGCAATGAACATTGTGGTACATGACTCTTTTTGAATTATAGTTTTCTCAGGGCATGTGCCCAGTAGTGGGATTGCTGGGTCGTATGGTAGCTCTATTTTTAGTTTTTTAAGGAACCTCCATACAGTTCTCCATAGTGGCTGTATCAATTTACATTTCCACCAACAGTGCAAGAGGGTTCCCTTTTCTCCACACCCTCTCCAGCATTTACTGTTTGTAGATTTTTTGATGATGGCCATTCTGACTGGTGTGAGATGATATCTCATTGTAGTTGTGATTTGCATTTCTCTAATGATTAATGATGTTGAGCATTCTTTCATGTGTTTGTTGGCAATCTGTATATCTTCTTTGGAGAAATGTCTAATACCGTATGCTAACACACACATATATATGGAATCTAAAAAAAAAAAAAAAAAAAAAAGAAAATCATCAGAAGAACCTAGGGGCAAGGTGGGAATAAAGACGCAGACCTACTAGAGAATGGACTTGAGGATACGGGGAGGGGGAAGGGTAAGCTGGGACAAAGTAAGAGAGTGGCATGGACATATATACGCTACCAAACATAAAATAAATAGCTAGTGGGAAGCAGCCGCATAGCACAGGGAGATCAGCTCGGTGCTTTGTGACCACCTAGAAGGGTGGGATAGGGAGGGTGGGAGGGAGACGCAAGAGGGAGGAGATATGGGGACATATGTATATGTATAACTGATTCACTTTGTTATAAAGCAGAAACTGACACACCATTGTAAAGCAATTATACTGTAATAAAGATGTTAAAAAAAGACGAAAAAACAAAACTCAAATAAAAAACGGAGGGAACAGTCGGTGGTGACAATGCTGCCCGGCAGACAAGCGAAGTAAGGTCCGAGGAGCATCTAGAACAGGGAGGTCGTAGGTAAGCTCGTTGCGCCAGTCGCTGGAGGATGGTGGGGGTGGGAGCTCGACTACAGTGGGTACAAAACGAAAGGTTGGTGAGGACATGCACTTTACGAAGTAAAGCTCCAAATCTGGGGATAAAATAGAACCAGTAGTGGATGGTGGGGGATTGGGTCAGGTGGGGGGTGTTTTATAAATATGAGTAATTTGGAGGATATTTAAGTACCAAAGGAAGCTACAGAGTGACCAGATGGAGGTTACTGAGAAGGCTAGAGAGGCTGAGATTCAGGGGACGAGTAAGGCAGTAGCTGAGGATGGGAGGAGGAAGGATCCTCTGCTGTCACAGGAGGGAAGGGGAACAGAATGGACATGGACCCTGGGACGTTTGTGGGTTTCGTGGCAAGAATTTGAGTGTTCAGGCCTGATGACTCATCTGCTCTGTGAGGGAAAAAAGGAATGAGTACCTTTTCTGACATACCCGTTGTGAAAGTTTAAAATCCTAGCTGAAGAGGACATTTTTAAAAAGTATTCTTGATGTTGAGAGAGAGAGAGAGTTCTTCAAAAACAAACTTAGTATTATTTATTTAGTATTGTATTTTTAAAAAGAAATTTAGACACACGTAATTCACAGTCAAGACAGAATTTGAAACTAACAAACATTGTGAAATTCTGCTTATAACAGTTGATGGTGGGTGCTCTAAAAATATGAAGTCCAACTAAAATTGTATATCTTACTCTAATAAACATTTTATGATCAAACCTAATGGTTAGATGAATTCAAGCAATTCACCTTACATGTCTGTATTTAATGTGTTCTTTTTGATCAGTTGAACAAATACATAATCACTAGGATTGCAGTAGGATTGCATTAAAATCAGATAGCTTGATAAATTTTATAGAACTGGATGATAATTAACACAAGAACCTGAACTTAATTAGATACACGTATAAAATGCTGGCGATAAGCAAGTGCCTCCTTTATAAATTTTTTTAATATTTTATTTTATTTATTTTTATTTATTTAATTTTTGGGTGTGTTGGGTCTTCGTTGCTGTGCCTGAGCTTTTCTCTTGTTGCGGCGAGCAGGGGCTACTCTTTGTTGCAGTGCGCGGGCTTCTCATTGCAGTGGCTTCTCTTGTTGAGGCGCACAGGCTCTAGGCGCACAGGCTTCAGTAGTTGTGGCTCACGGGCTCAGGAGTTGTGGTGCACGGGCTTAGTTACCTTGTGGCATGTGGGATCTTCCTAGACCAGGGCTTGAACCCATTGTCCCCTGCATTGGCAGGAGGATTCTTAACCACTGCACCACCGGGGAAGCCCCCGTGCCTCCTTAAATAGCCACTAAAATGCACTTTAAATGCATACTAAATAGCACAGCATGGTCCAAGAAGAATAAACACAAACAGAGTCAATGAAGTTTGAAGAAATTAGAATAAATGAATCATACTTTTATCCACAGGGAGCCCACCCTGGGGGAGGGGGGAGAGGTTGTAGGGAGGCCTCAAAATTTTTTTGTTTCCTTGTCTTATCATTACGCAGAATCCACTGTTCCAAACCTTTAAAGAGTTAATCCTCCTAAATGAAGCCGAGATCTTCTTTGTGGTATCATTTTTGAGAGGAGGAAGGCTTTGTCCTCTAGAAAGGACCTATAGAGCATTAGGAGGTCTCCTGAACAGCAGGAACAAATGTTCCTTTTGTTAGAACTCAACCTATAATTTTCTCTATTTTTTTTAAATTTATTAATTAATTTATTTATTTTTGGCTGCATTAGGTCTTCATTGCTGTGCATGGGCTTTCTCTAGTTGTGGAGAGCGGGGGCTACTCTTCATTGCGGGGCGCGGGCTTCTCACTGCGGTGGCTTCTCTTGTTGCAGAGTACAGGCTCTAGGCGCACGGGCTTCAGTAGTTGTGGCATGTGGGCTCAGTAGTTGTGGCTCGCGGGCTCTAGAGCACAGGCTCAGTAGTTGTGATGCATGGGCTTAGCTGCTCCACAGCATGTGGGATCTTCCCGGACCAGGGCTCGAACCCATGTCCCCTGTATTGGCAGGCAGATTCTTAACCATTGCGCCACCAGGGAAGTAAATTATAATGAGTTCAGATTTGGTGCAGCCATACTGGAAGCCGTACTCTCATGGGTCCTACTCCAGCGAAAGTGCCAGGAACTATTGATGTCAGCCCCATGTCCATTTGTCACACTGTTTATTCACAACAGCAGAGAGGAAACAAAGATAAACTTATTTCCTGAAAGCCACCACCCCGGTTCCTCAAGAATCTCAAAGCAACTTGTAGGTGCCTCAAATCCCTAGGCCAATAGTGACTATGCTAAGACATGCGATATCTTGGCCATCCTTCTCATCCTTCCTGGCTCTATTTCAAGCCGGAACCCAAAGGCCATACAGCTAATGGTGTTGAAGGAGCCAGGAGTGACCACCCGGGAAGCCCTGCTCATATGCTTCCTTCCTCCATCCCTCTCTCTCTAGTTAAAATCTACTGAACTACATGCATCTTCTTGAAAGGCTTTCCAATCAGCTCTGCCTACCCCCGTCATCTTATTCTTCTCTCCTCCATATATTTAATCACTTGGAAATGTCAGACTTGCCTTTGCTTGTTGCATTTAGAGATTTTTTGTATGTGTTGTGATGATGTGTCCCAAGGAAGTGATCCTGGGCAGCTCTCCTTCTCTTCTTGTTTCCTAGGATGCTTATTCCAGGTTCTTCGTGGTGCAGGCTCAGACAATGCTATTCACAATTGGACTCTTCATTTGTAGAAGGGTTGAGTATATGAGTTCTGGCATTGAACAGACCTGGCTTTGGATCCTACCTCTTGCCACTTGCTAAGTTTGGAGGCTGGGGAAAGTTATTTAACTTCTCTGGGCCCCATTTTCATCATTAGTAAAATGAGAATCATTATGGCAAGTACTACTGTATTATTATCACAGTATCCAGCAGACAGTGGGTTTTAATCCAGCTGTTATTAAGAGCCTGAGATTTGACCTTTACTATTCACAGTTTTGTAAGGAAAGGAAAGAGACTGTAGTTTTTTGGTTCCCATGCTGGATAAGATACTGCTTTTGTAGATACTGGGGGCCCAAGGTGAAGGCATTTTCATTTCTCTTTTAAATAGTAAGAAGAGCTGTCACCAACTACTCAAATGGAGATGAGCCTTAAATCAAACTGTATTAACCTGAATAATACATTATGACAATCTTATTCTGGGTCTTGAGTAACCCAAGGTCGAAAGGCACCCAGCCTCAGCTAAATAAGCTGCATGAATTTCCTACAGAGATCTTACGACACAGCTGAGAAAGGACTCATGCCTTAGTACATTTTCCATGAGTGTGTGATAAATGAAAAGGAAATAGTAACTTTCATTCCTCTCACGCAACCAGTGTTTATTGGGCTTCTTCATATTAGGTGAGAGTAACTGTGCTAGACGCTAGTGCCAGGGGACTTCCCTGGTGGTCCAGTGGGTAAGACTCCACACTCCCAATGAGGAGGGCCTGGGTTCAATCCCTGGTCGGGGAACTAGATCCCACATGCATGCTGCAACTAAGAGGTCTGCATGCCACAACTAAACAAGCCCACGTGCCACAACTAAAGATCCCGTGTGCTACAAGGCACATGGCACAAGGAAGATCCCGCATGCTGCAACTAAGACGCGGTGCAGCCAAAATAAATATTTAGATGCTAGCGCCAGGATGACCCTGTCCACCTGCCCTTGTGGACCTTAGAGTCATAGGTGATCCCACTGACAAGAAAACGAACAAATAAAAGAAGCTAATGTGGCCATGGAACAACCTGCCCACTGTAAGCTGGAGTAATAGCGGGGGCTCCACACTGGTCAGTAAAGGGCTGTAGAGGGGTGATAATTAATCCTGAACTTAAAGGATAAGAAGCCAACAACCAAGAGAATAGGGAAGAGGAAACAACAGGTGGGAGAGTCTAAGGTTAGAAAATCCTGGCTGTGGCTTTAGGAGCCAAAGGTATAAAAGAGTCAGGAGCTTGAGGTGGGAGGGGACGTTCTCAGAACTGATCCTGCTGCCTCTCTGAGTATTTCAGGAACCCATTCAAGAATGTCCTCAGTGAAATGCAAATCAAAACTACAATGAGATACCACCTCACTTTGGTCAGAAAGGCCATCATCAAAAAGTCTACAAATAATGTTGGAGAGGGTGTGGAGAAAAGGGAACACTCCTGGACTGTTGGTGGGAATGTAAATTGGTGCAGCCACTATGGAGAACAGTATGGAGGTTGCTTAAAAAGCTAAAAATAGAGCTACCATATGACCCAGCAATCCCATTCTTGGGCATATATCTGGAAAAGATGAAAACTCTAATTTGAAAAGATACAAACTCTAATTTGAAAAGATACATGCCCCCCAAAGTTCATAGAGGCACTATTTACAATAGCCAAGACATGCAAGCAACCTAAATGTTTATCTGCAGAGGAATGGATAAAAAGATGTGGTATATCCACGTACAATGGAATATTACTGAGCCATAAAAAAGAATGAAATAACGCCATTTGCAGCAACATGGATGGACCTAGAGATGATCATACTAAGTGAAGTAAGCCAGACAAAGACAAATATTACATGATATCACTTATATGTGGGGTCTAAAAAATAGTACAAATGAACTTATTTACAAAACAGAAACAGACTGACAGACATAGAAAGCAAACTCTAACAGATACACTATTATATTATATATAAAATAGATAAACAACAAAGATTTACTGTATAGCATAGGGAACTACATTTAATATCTTGTAATAAACTAAAATGGAATAGAATTTTTAAAAGAATATAGATATATACATATATAGGTGTAACCAAATCACTTTGCTGTACACCTAAGGCTAGCACAATATTGTAATCAACTATACTTCAATAAAAAGAAAAAACTATGCTCTCAGAAAGCACCTACCTACATATTTCACAAGTTAAAAATATGTTATTAAAACAAATTGAAAGTTTCAGTAGAGCGTCACAATTTATGGAAAGACGTTTCAGGCTGGGGAACCTGAAATGGTAACAGGAATTGCATTATTATTTTTAAATGGTCCATCTCCACCTTTTAGTATAAGAAATGATTACATCTCAGATCCTTCTGTGTCAGGGATCATCTGGATATGCAGCTGCTAGAGACACCTATCATGTGTAACAGGCTTTCTCTTTTATGAGGAATTGCAATACACTTGTGACTCCAAAATTTTCTCCTGTTCAATTTTCTTTAATGTTTTGTTTTTGTTTTTGTTTTTGTTTTTTTATGGTACGTGGGCCTCTCACTGTTGTGGCCTCTCACGTTGCAGAGCACAGGCTCCAGATGCGCAGGCTCAGTGGCTATGGCTCACGGGCCTAGCCGCTCCGCAGCATGTGGGATCTTCCCGGACCAGGGCACGAACCCGTGTCCCCTGCATTGGCAGGCGGACTCTCAACCACTGCGCCACCAGGGAAGCCCTCTTTAATGTTTTTGAAAACAATCATTCTACATTTTTTTTTCTTACAATTAAATAAAACTGTCTGAGAGCTAAATGAAAACGTTTTGGGAGCACTCTGACAAGACTATTAACACCATCGTTAGGCTCTACTCAAGCTTCTTCTTGGTTGGGTCAGTTTGACCTGCTGTGGGTTTTTGCAGATTGAAAGTTCACAACCCCTTCTCCCTCCCACTTTCACTTCGGGAGAGATGTGTTCTCACAAAACACAGAAACTGAGAGACATTGCCCCAAAGTTGCATGCCTCCCATGCCACACCTCCCCAGCCGGTGCCACTGCCCTGCTCCGCTCAGGCCTGAGCTGCGACCCAGGGCCCAGCACCGAGGCAGCAAGAATGGCCCCACTCACTCACTGCCCCTCCCATCATTCCTCTCTCAGCCCATTTTTCCTTCCTCTTCAGCTGCATGAACTTCAACCACTCACACTGTCTTAGAAGCATCTCACTGACTTTCACAACAAATAATAGATCCTTCAAGAAGAAAGAAACCAGTCACCTTCCTTCATAGGCCTTTAAAACGATCATCATGGGACTTCTCTGGTGGTCCAGTGGTTGGGACTCCGTGCTTCCACTGCAAGGGGCATGGGTTTGATCCCTGGTCCGAGAACTAAGATCCTGCATGCCATGGGGCCAAAAGATATAAATAAATAAATAATAAATAAAAATAAAACAATCATCATAATGATAACGAAAGCAACAACTCCATGATTTACTATTAAATGAACTAACATATGTAAAGTACTTCTTAATGCCTGACATATATTCAATGAGCAATACATATTAAATATTAGCTATTATCATTATTATCATTTTCATGGATTAACATACTTAGTTTCAGGGGACTTCCCTGGAGGTCCAGTGAGTAAGACTCCACAGTCCCAATGCAGGGGGCCGGGGTTCGATTCTCTGGTTGGGGAATGCATGCTGCAACTAAAAGTCTGCATGCCGCAACTAAAAGATCCCACATATGGCAATGAAGAATCCGCATGCCACCACTAAGACCCAGCACAGCAAAAATAAATAAATAATGTCTAATATTATATAAATTACAGGTATACAATATAGTGAGTCACAATTTTTAAAGGTAATACTCAATTTATAGTTATTATAAAATATTTACTATATTCCCTGTGTTTACAATATATCTTTGTAGTTTATTTTATACCTAATAGTTTGTACCTCTTAATCCTCTAACCCTATATTGTCCCTCCCCCTTTCCTTCTCCCCACTGGTAACCACTACTTTGTTCTCTATATATGTGAGTCTGCTTCTTTTTTGTTATAGTCACTAGTTCATTGTATTTTTAAGATTCCGCATATAAATGATATCATACAGTACTTGTCTTTCTCTGTCTGACTTATTTCACTTAGCATAATGCCCTCCAAGTCCATCCATGTTGCTGCAAATCACAAAATTGCATTCTTTTTTATGGCTGAGTAGTATTCCATTATATACATATACATATATATATATATATATATCACATCTTTTTTTATCCATTTATCATTAATGGACACTTAGGTCACTTCCATACCTTGGCAATTTTACACCCGTTTTACAGATGAGGAAACAAAGATGGTAAGAAGTCAAGTGCCCAAATTCACACTGCTGATTCGTTTTGGAGCTGGAGTCAAAGCCAGTCTCCATAGACTGTGATGTCTGTCCGCTAAGTCGACTGCAGTTATGTTCAGGTGGGAATGATTTAGGGACAGTCTTTGAAAAAGTTTAGGGGGATCATCAAGCTGAAAGGTTCTCTTGGATTTGAAAATTTTATAATGAAGACTTAGATGATTCATTAAACATGGAATGCATCTGGGTGGGATGGGGAGAGGAAAGAAGCAAGGAAGAAGAAAAGAGTCATTTACTGAGTGTATGTTTGTACATTTACATTTATTGTGCTCCAATTCCATAACTCTATTGCACTGCAAGTGCTTTAATAATAATTTCATGTTTTTCACTAAGACACTAAAACATCTTATTGAAGGAGGTCAGGGAAGTAGCTTCCTCAGAGTGCAGTCAGAGAAAAATTAGACAGTTGCATTTGGAGGACGGTTTTTCAATACAGAATGACACAGAGGTGTGAGGATGAATGAGCTGACCTCTTAGGTGCTTTCCAGTCTCGGAGCTCCAGAATTTATTTGCCAATGAAAATGTCAGGCTTTTTCTTCCATCCAATGATGTATGATGGTCTGAGTACCTTCCCCACTCCCACCCCCACCTCCTCATATCTGATTAAAAAGCAAAGATTAAATCAGCAGAAGCGATGGAAAGGAAGATTTTCTCCAGGAGTGATGAGGTTTTCCTGAGACAAGGCAACAGGAGGAGTAGAGGGTGTTAAAAGGAAAGCACGGGGCTTCCCTGGTGGCGCAGTGGTTGGGAGTCCGCCTGCCGATGCAGGGGACACGGGTTCGTGACCCGGTCCGGGAGGATGCCACATGCCGCGGAGTGGCTAGGCCCGTGAGCCATGGCCGCTGAGCCTGCGCGTCCGGAGCCTGTGCTCCGCAACGGGAGAGGCCACAACAGTGAGAGGCCTGCGTACCGCAAAAAAAAAAAAGGAAAGCACAGTGGTCTGGGAGGGACGAGCTGACCCAGGCCTCAGCTGGGCGAAAGGATGGATCCAGGCACAGAGCAGGAGAATGGGCCCAGGCATAGAGTGGGAGGATGGGACAAAGGACAGATGCAGTTGAGTTATGAGGGCCACGACTTTGCATTAATTAACAGGCATAAAGTGTAAACCAGGTCTCTACTTTTGAAAAGAATGTACTCTAGTTAAACAAACCAAATTAATGCCTATGAAACAATTTGAGAACCATCCATTTTTAACCAGGAGATAAGAGGTCAGCCTTGAATCAGAACGCATTCCTTCAACAAATATTCCTTGCATCCTCTGTGCCAGACACCGTTCAGGGTACAGGGGATACAGAAATGACCCAAGCGGTCCTAATTCACTGTCCTACTGGGGCAGACAGAAAATAAACAAGATCGGTAAGTAGGACACGTAGTAGTCTAGTCAGTGTTAGTGCTAAGTAAAAAATAAAGCAGGGAGGGACTTCCCTGGAGGTTCAGTGGTTAGGACTCCGCGCTTCCACTGCCGGGGGCCGCAATGATCCCTGGTCGGGGAGCTAAAATCCTGCAAGCCACGTGGTGCTGCCAAAAATAAAAATGAAAGCTTTATAAAAAATTTTATGAAGAGGGATGTAGCTGAGTAAGAGAGCTGAGGGCGGAAAGGAGAGGGTGATGATGAAATCTGGTAGAGGACTCCAGGCAAGGGAATGGCAACGCAAGGTCCTGGGGTGAGTGGACCTGGTGGGTAAGAAACAGTGAAGACACCAAGGTAGCTAAGTAGAAGGTGGAGTCAAAAAGTTCACAGGGGCCAGGGACTTCCCTGGTGGTCCAGTGGGTAAGACTCCACGCTCCCAACACAGGGTGCCGGGGTTTGATTCCCTGGTTGGGGAACTAGATCCCACATCCTGCAACTAAGAAGTCCATATGCTGCAACTAAGAAGCCCACATGCTGCAACTAAAAGATCCCCTGGGACTTCTCTGGTGGCACAGTGGTTAAGAATCCGCCTGCCAATGCAGGGGACACGGGTTCAAGCCCTGGTCCAGGAAGATCCCGCATGCTGCGGAGCAACTAGGCCCATGCGCCACAACTACTGAGCCTGTGCTCTAGAGCCTGCGAGCCACAGCTACTGAGCCCAAGTGCCATGACTACTGAAGTCCATGTGCCTAGAGCCTGTGCTCCACAACAAGAGAATCCACTTCAATAAGAAGCCCACGCACCCCACTTGCTGCAACTAGAGAAAGCTCATGCGCAGCAACGAAGACCCAACGCAGCCAAAAGTAAAATAAAATAAAATAAAATAAAATATCCCCCATGCTGCAACGAAGATCCTACAGGCCCGCAACAAAGGATCTACATGCCTCAAGGAAGATCCCACATGTCACAACTAAGACCCGGCACAGCCTAAATAAATAAATAAATAAAATTTTAAAAGAAAATCATTCACAGGGGCCAGATCACGTGGGACACTGAACGAATTTGAAAAGACTTGGGCTTTCCCGTTTGGTGAACTGAGAGCCACTGGAGGCTGCTGAGCAGAGGAGGGACGTGATCTGACCTACATGGTAACAGGATCCCTCTGGAGCTGTGCTGGAAATGGGCTGCACCCCGTGAAGGTTAAAGCAGGGAGACCAGTTAGGACGCTGTTGCAATAATCCAGGCAAGAGATGATGTTGGCTGGGACCAGCAGTAGTAGTAGTGGAGGTGGGGGAAAGTAGTCAATTTCTGGATCTGCTGCAATGCTAGACCATTAGAGGAGAAAAGGAAGACAAGTCTCAGTGGAAGGAAGGAAAGCCCTTGCTAATGATCTGCCCCTCAATACTTCTGTCACATCTTGTCATCTCAGCCAAAGAAGGGTGAGGCTGTGTTCAGACTGACCACGTGATGGCCTAACTCGTGCTCTTAGTTGGTTTCCACTGAGAGTTGTGCCAAAGGGTCATATTTTCCATATTTGCAGGTGACTGACCCTTATTTGCACCAAGGGCTGTGCTGGGCACTTTGTATGGAGCTGCAAAGAGACATAAGACACAGTTCTTGGCTTCAAGGTGCTCTTGGTCTAGTGAGGGAGACAGGTGTACAGGCAACAAGTTCAATGGGATGGAATAAAGGAAGAGCCCAGGGTACAATTAAGGGCACAAAATAGAGCACTTGGCTCAGCCTTCAGGGAGAAAGGTGGTTGGGGGGTGTTGCAAGATGTAGGAGTTAGCCAGGAGACAACCACGGGGAGAATATGTTAGGCAGAAGGGCAGCAAGTACAGAAGCACAGAGATGTGAACTAACACAAGGCATGTGTGGACCTCTGTAGGCTGTGGGGGTCAGTCAGCCCAGTAAAGCCAAGAGTCACCTTGATAGTGAGCCATTTGGCTGCCCTGTGCTTAGGATCACAAGTAGAGGAGAAAAGATTCACCGTTCCTCCTAGAAAAGTCAACCCAAGGCACATATTTTATTCCTGACTTGGATCACCAATGTCTTTAAATATCAAATCCTATCTGTGTGAAGCCTGGGGACCGAATATCTAGTTTCAAGTCCTGCCTTTACTACTCCTCTGACCTCAAGTAAGTCACTATTTCTGTGACTCTCCATTTCTGCAGAATAGGAAAACAATAACATATGCTTCACAGTGCTGCTGTGAAAACAAATGAAATAGGTCTGCAAAAGCATTTCCTGAAATGTAGAGAGCTGTTCAAATATTAGTTACTGTGTTAGAACTGAGTAATTGAAAAATACTGCTATCTGCTGATGCCCACTTCTCTTTCATGCCCTCATTGCCACCACTAGTATTTCATAGACCACTGAGTTCCTTGCTCTTTCCATTTTCACCCAGTTTGCAGGAGCCTCTGGCTTTCTCTTTCTTCTCTAACCCCGCCAATTCCAGGGTAGGTCACCATTTCCGTAGTTACTGTGTCCTCTCCCATTCCGCCTGGTGTTCATGCTAAACTTTCACTCCATTCTCAAGCCCCAACATTTTCTCAGCACATGACCTTGCCTCCTATTTCATCAAGAAGGTGAAGGCCACCAGCATAAACTTCTGCTTCCTCCGTCTCCTCCAGTCTCCACCCAAAACATCAACACAATGTTTATCTCATTTATAAACACGCTTCACCCTTTTTCAGGTCTCAGGGAAGAAGGTATCTCTTCTCCTGTTCAAGATAATCCCCACCCCCATCTGCACACACACACACCCTCCTCCCTACCCCCATCTCAGCTTTTTGTTCATGACCTCCTTCACCCTGAGATAAATCTCGTTCCATCCATACTCCCCTTTCTTCTATAAATCTCGTCTCTTGCTTTCTATTAGCTCATTGCCCTCAGCCTATAAATACATCAAGATTCACCTTCTGAGGAGCAAGTCTCTCTTGACCTCCCCTTGACCTCTCAGCCAGGCATCTTGAAAATAGCCCCAATAATTGGGGTCTTCACTTCTTCAACCCACTGCCACCTGGCTTCTGATCAGACCACTCAACTCAAACTGCTTTCAAGAACATCACCTCCAAATTGCCAAAGCCACTGGACACTCCCAGTCTAAGTCTACTAGGGCCTTTCTACTGTGTTTGACACTATTTCTCATTCAGTTCTTCTTGAAATTCTCTACTTCTTTGACATCTCTTATGAGTCTCCTTCTACATCTCTGTTGATTGCTTTTTGTCCTATTTCACAGAGTCTTCCTCGTCTGCCAACTTCTTAAATATTTGAACCCCCCCAAAGGGTTGCTTTCTGCCCCACTCTTTCATCTTCCTACACTATCCCACGTGGGCTGGATCTTCTCCCCTGAAGTAGCTCAGGACTTACCTTTCTAGGGTAGATTGCCTCTCTCCACTTCACATAGATGTTCTTCTGGGTTTTATCTTGTTCCTTCATCTGGAACAGACTTCTTTGCTGCCTCATTTTGTTTAAATTTCTATTTGTATTTTCATGTATGTAGTAGCTTAGTTACTTTTCTTGACCTTGAAGAAGTGGCCCTCTGTAGGGGATGTCCTATGTGTCCCAGCAGTACATGCCCCTCTTGTCACCCAAGGGCCAGGAACCAGGTGGTCCCAGGATGTGTTCTGACCTGTGTTTGCAGACTCAGTTCCCCAGGCTGAAAGATGGTAGTTTTCTTGCTTCTGGTGTCTGCCCCCTGGTGGGTGAGGCTGGTCTAGAGGCTTGTGCAAGGCTTCCTGGTAGGAGGGGCTGGTGCCTGCCCACTGGTGGGTGGAGCTGGATCTTGGCCCTCTGGTGGGCAGGGCCGTGTCTAGGGGGTGTGTGTAGAGGGGCTGTGGGCTAAGGAAGTTTTAGGCAGCCTGCCTGCTGATGCGTGGCGCTGTGTTCCTGCCCTGTTGGTTGTTCGGCCTGAGATGTCCTAGCACTGGAGCTCACAGGATGTTGGGTGGGGCCAGGTCTGGTGCTAATGACCCGAGCAATTTGTCTGCCTCCAGGTATAGGTGAATCCTCCCCCAAATGTCTGCCACCAGCTTTTAGGACCCCAGAGAGAGCCACTGCCACCCGCCCCCCCTCCCCAGGAGACCCTCCAAGACCAGCAGGTAGGTCTGGCCCAGGCTCCTATGAAGTCACTGCTTTTGCTCTGGGTCCTGGTGCACCTGAGACCTTGTGTGCATCCTCCCAGAGTGGAGTCTCTGTTTCCCCCAGTCCTGTGGAGCTCCTGCAATCAAACCCCGCTGGCCTTCAGAGCCAGATGTTCTGGGGGTTCCTCCTCCTGATGCCAGATCCCCAGCCTGATGTGGGGCTCAGAACTCTCACTCCTGTGGGAGAACTTCTGTGGTACAATTATTCTCCAGTGTGTGGGTCACCCACCCAGGGGGTATGGGATTTGATTGTATTTTGAGTGCACCCCTTCTACTGTCTCGTGGTTTCTTCATTATGTCTTTGGATGTAGAATATCTTTTTTTTGCTAGGTTCCAGTCTTTTTGTCAATTCTTCTCAGATTTACTCCAGCATTCAGTCCAATTTCAGAACTCTCCAGTTCTCCCTGAGGAGAAGTAAAGGGTGAGAGAGTGGGCAGGAAGGGATAGGGGACTGCCCTCCATATGGGAACAAGCCACAGGAATGGAGAAGGAGGGTCCCCTTCCTGTCACCTCACATTGTGTGCCTTTTCTCATTCTGTTTTGACTCCCTAGAATACTGTCCCCATTTTTCACCTGCCTACCTTATACTCATCCTCCAAGACTCAGGTCAGATTTGACCTCTTTCAGAAGGTCAGTGAATCCCAGGATGTGCCACATCTCCTCTGGGCTCACGTCTTTCAGAGCACTCACCTTAGTGCAGGGAATGTCTATTAAGTTGCCTGTTTTCCTTATGGGAAACATCATGCCTTTCAACCTCGTATTCCTAGCGCTCAGCACTGTTATATAGTAAGAACTCAACAAGTGCTCCATGGACTGGGCCAAGATCATCTAGACAAACCTCTTTATTTGATAAGTGACCTTGAAAAGCTCCATGTTGTACATTGAGGGTATCGGTAGCAAAAAAGATAAGACTTGGAGTCAGGTAGATTCAGTTTCCAATGCTAGACCTACCACTTATTAGCTGTGTGCCCTTACACCAATTACTTGTCCTTTCTAAATCCCAGTTTTCTAATCTGGAAATAAGGATAATACTACCTTCCTTACCAGGTTGGTATGATAATTAAATACATTAAGATAAATCAATTACCAGCTCACTAGTGCTTGGCATTGCTTACACACTAAATAAACAATAACTGTATTCTTTAATTGCTATTTTCATTAGTAACTTGTGTTTTATTTGAAAAAAAAAAGTTTAGTTGAATGAATTTAGCAATAAAGGTACAATTCCCACCCTCAAGGAACTAAGCGTCTAGAGAAAGTGCTCGCAATGGGGATTCTGTATTTCTACAGAATTCTGTATTTCTATAGACCTCTGCAGATGGTTTTGTATTTCCAGATTTATGAGTCAGCGTTCTCCAGAAAAACAGAATAGATAGGATCTATATAAAGAGATTTATTATGAAGAATTAGCTCATACAGTTTTGGAGGCTGAGAAGTATCATGATGTACTGTATGCAAGCTGGAGGCCCAGGAAAACTGGTGGTTTGATTCTAGCCCAAATTGGAAGGCCTGAGAATTAGGAGTGCCCATAGTGTAAGTCCCAGTCCAAGGGCAGGAAAAGACAGATGTTCCAGATAGGCAGTCAGGCAAAGAAAGAGAATCTCCCTTCTCCCACATTTTTGCTGTATCCAGGCCTCAGGGGTTGGAGGATGCCATTTCATATTGAGTGGAGCAATTGGCTTTCCTCAATCAGATCCAAATGCTAATCTCTCCAAGAAACACCCTCACAGACACATCCAGAAATAATGTTAAACCAGATACCTGGGCATCCCATGCCCCAGTCAAGTTGACACATAAGATTACCTATCACACTGGATAAACTTTTGTAGTTTTAAAAGATAAACTTTATCACCTGAGAGAATCTTATTAATATTACTTATTTGGTTGCGCTGGGTCTTAGTTGTGGGTGGTGGGCTCCTTAGTTGTGGCATGCGAACTCTTGGTTGCAGCATGCATGTGGGATCTAGTTCCCTGACCAGGGATTGAACCCAGGCCCCCTGCATTGGGAGTGTGAAGTCTTTTTTTTTTTTTTTTTTTTTTTTTGAGGTACGCGGGCCTCTCTCTGTTGTGGCCTCTCCCATTGCGGAGCACAGGCTCCGGACGTGCAGGCTCAGCGGCCATGGCTCACGGGCCTAGCTGCTCCACGGCATGTGGGATCTTCCCGGACCGGGCACGAACCCGTGTCCCCTGCATCGGCAGTCGGACTCTCAACCACTGTGCCACCAGGGAAGCCCTTTTTTCTTTTTAACATCTTTATTGGACTATAATTGCTTTACAATGTTAGTTTCTGCTGTATAACAAAGTGAATCGCTATATGTATATATATATATCCCCGTATCCCCTCCCTCTTGAGCCTCCCTCCCACCCTCCCTATCCCACCCCTCTAGGTGATCACAAAGCACTGAGCTGATCTCCCTGTGCTATGCAGCTACTTCCCACTAGCTATCTATTTTACATTTGGTAGTGTATATATGTCAATGTTACTCTCTCACTTCATCCCAGTTCACCCTTCCCCCTCCCTGTGCCCTCAAGTCCATTCTCTACGTCTGCGTCTTTATTCCTGTCCTGCCCCTAGGTTCATCAGAACCAATTTTTTTTTTTTTAGATTCCATATACATGTGTTAGCATACGGTATTTGTTTTTCTCTTTCTGACTTATTTCACACTGTATGACAGACTCTAGGTCCATCCACCTCACTACAAATAACTCAGTTTTGTTTCTTTTATGGCTGAGTAATATTCCACTGTATATATGTGCCACATCTTCTTTATCCATTCATCTGTCAATGGACACTTAGGTTGCTTCCATGTCCTGGCTATTGTAAATAGAGCTGCAATGAACATTGTGGTACACGTCTCTTTTTGAATTATGGTTTTCTCTGGGTATATGCCCAGCAGTGGGATTGCTGGGTCGTATGGTAGTTCTATTTTTAGTTTTTTAAGGAATCTTCCTACTGTTCTGCATAGTGGCTGTATCAATTTACATTCCCACCAACAGTGCAAGAGGGTTCCCTTTTCTGGGAGTGTGGAATCTTAACCACTGCAAGGCCTTATCTCTCTTTATTGATTTACAGCTAGTCTTTATCTAACCCATTATTATACTGCCCACGCATATAATAGGGCCTGGCAGGTAAGAGAGGCACAATGCATTTATTTAATGAATAAATAAATGAATGAAAAATAGGTCTTCGATAACTACTTTTGAAACAAATTGATACGATTTTGATCATTATCTACATGGTGTAGTCCAAGGACTCACCTCATTTCTTATGAGTCCTCACCCTCAGCCCCACCACCCAGTCTGTTCCACACGGCCCCGTTGCTGCTTCTCACTTATGCCAGCAGCCCCGCACCCCTGCTCAGAGCCTCTGGACTCAGCTGCTCCCTCTGCTTGGAACATTCTTCACCTCAAGTATAGCCCTGAATCACTCCCATACCTCCATCAGGCCTGTGCTGAAATGTCACCTTTTAAGTGAGCCATCCCCAATTGTTCTATTTTATTTTTGTCCTTTATTTATTATTATTATTTTTTTTTTGGCGATACGCGGGCCTCTCACTGTTGTGGCCTCTCCCGTTGCGGAGCACAGGCTCCGGACGTGCAGGCTCAGCGGCCATGGCTCACGGGCCCAGCTGCTCTGCAGCATGTGGGATCTTCCCGGACCGGGGCACGAACCCGTGTCCCCTGCATCGGCAGGCGGACTCTCAACCACTGCGCCACCAGGTAAGCCCCCCCAATTGTTCTATTTTAAATTGACATTTCTACTCTCCACACTCCCTACCCGCCTGCCCTGCCTTTGGTTTCCTTCTATCACATATATCAGCATCTGACAAATCATCTATTTAATTAATTAATTTAGCATTCATTCATTCATTCATATGTTTACCCCTCTCTCCCCTCAACAGAAAAAAACCTTGTCTATTTTGTTCACTGCTACATCCCCAGTGCCTAGAACAATGTCCAGCATATAGTAGGCAACCAAAAATATTTTATAAATGAACGTGATGGAGATTACACTTCCCAATCTCCCTTGCAGCTTATTTGGCTCTGTGACTGGGCCATGGGTGTAAGCAGAAGTGATGAGGACAAATTCCAGTTTATTTCTAATTTAAAAGATAAGCAGGGACTTCCCTGGCAGTCCAGTGGTTGGGATTTCACCCTCCAATGCAGGGAGTGTGGGTTTGATCCCTGGTCGGGGAGCTAAGCTCCCACATGCCTCCTGGCCAAAAAAGAAAAACATAAAAAACATTAAAAAAAAGAAGCAATATTGTAACAAATTCAATAAAGACTTAAAAAGAAAAATAAAGATAAGCAACTCTCTGCTCCAGCATGTAAGGAGCCTGGAAGTCGCCACTCTATCCAGCAAGTAAAAAACTGAACAAACTGGAAAATCAACAACTCTTCTTAGGTCTGTCAAAAAAGTTAGGTCACAAGGCAAACCACTGCCCCTAAAATTAGAGAGAAAGATTGGCAGATACAGAGAACCACAACTTCCCATCCAATAGCAGCAGAATACACATTCTTCTCAACAGCACACGAAACGTTCTCCAGGATAGATCATATGTGAGGCCACAAAACACGTCTTAATACATTTAAGAAGACTGAAATTATATCAAGCATCTCTTCTGACCACAATGGTATTAAACTAGACATCAAAGACAGGAAGAAAACTGGAAAATTCACAGATATGTGGAAATTAATCAACATGCTACTGAAAAACCAATGGGTCAAAGAAGAAATCAAAAGAGAAATCAAAAAATATCTTGAGAGAAGTGAAAACAGAAATACAACATACCAAAACCTATGGGATGCAGCAAAAGCAATTTTAAAGGGGAAGTTCATAGAGATACATGCGTACATTAAGAAAAAAGAAAGATCTCGAATAAACAACCTAATTTTACATCTCAAGGAACTAGAAAAAGAAGAACTAAATAAGCCCAAAGTTAGAAGGAAGGAAATTACAAAGATCAGAGTGGAAATAAATAAAATAGAGACTAAGAAGACAATAGAAAAGATCAACGAAATTAAGAGCTTTTTTTTTTTTTTTTTTTTTTTTTTTTTTGCGGTACGCGGGCCTCTCACTGTTGTGGCCTCTCCCACTGCGGAGCACAGGCTCCAGACACGCAGGCTCAGCGGCCATGGCTCACAGGCCCGGCCGCTCCGCGGCATGTGGGATCTTCCCGGACCGGAGCACGAACCCGTGTCCCCTGCATCGTCAGGTGGACTCTCAACCACTGCGCCACCAGGGAAGCCCTAAGAGCTACTTTTTTTTTTTGAACATCAACAAAATAGAAAAACCTATGTCCAGACAGAAACCTGCACACTAATGTTTATAGCAGCTTCATTAATAATTGCCAAAACTTGTAATCAGTGACCGTGTCCTTCAGTAGTTGAGAGGAATAACTGTGATGTATCAGACAATGGAATATTACTCAATGCTAAAAAACCAAGAAAAAACATGGAGGAAGCCTAAATGCATATTATTAAGTGAAAAAAGCCAATCTGAAAAGGCTGAATACTGAAAAATATGAAAGGCTGTAGATTTGAACTATTTGATGTCCTGGGAAAGGAAAGCAAAACTATGGAGACAGTAAGAAGATCAGTGGTTGCCAGAGGGTGGGGGAAGGAATGAATAGGTGGAGCACAGATGATGGTTAGGTCAGTGCAACTATTCTGTCTGATCCTACAGTGGGGGATATGTGTCATTACACATTTGTCCAAACCCACAGAATGTACAACAATGTGAGTGAACCCTAACTTAAACTATGGTCTTTGGTTGATAATGACATGTCCATGTAGGTACGTAGATTGTAACAAATGTATTAATCTGGTGCGGGATGTTGATAGTGGGAAGTATGTGCATGTGTGGAGACAGGGGGGATATGGGAGCTTTCTGTACTCTGATCAATTTTGCTGTGAACCTAAAATAACTCTAAAAAAATAAAGTTATTAATTTTTTAAAAATGATAAGCAGTTTGCCCTGAAGTTCTTGTCTCTCAATTTCCCACAAGCTGAAATACAGACGTGATTATGGCTCACCCTTGATCACGCAATGACATCACCCCACTACATGGCAGGTCAACGAGACTTGGGAACCTGGCTCTTCAAAAGAACTCATGGGGCAGAGCCTCCGGCTCACCTGCCAGCCTGGGCTGCTCACATTGGGAGTGTGTATATAAGAAAGAAGGGGGTGTCACTTTTTGTTACAGCAGCTTACCCTTTACCCAACCCATAGAATAAATAAATGAATGGATGAGTATATATATATCACACTTTAGTACAAAAGGGCATCTAAAGTGGATTAGAATAATTTATGAGGTGACCTAATACAAGTCCACATAAAGATGGACCAAGCAAATAAGACATTATACACCAGCAGCAGGAGTAGTATGCAAAAGAATTGGGGACTAGAGAGTCACTGCACTGAAGCAATGAGTTTAATCCACAAAGCCTGGAAATTAAGGCAAAAAGAGAAACACATGTTCTAACTTGTGTCTGATGAAAAGAGTTATACATTTTCCTTTATATGATTTCAGAAAATTCAGGGAGTATGTATTTCTAGGGACTATGTATTTATAGCCATAGGATCCTACAATCACTGGTGGTTGGTGGGAGTGACGTTGGGAGGAGGGAAATTTTCAAGCACTAAAAGACATATCAGATAAATTATAAGCCCCTCAGGGTCAGAGACTGTGGTTTTTCCCTCCCCCCTCCTCCCCTCCCATGCTTCCCCTTAGCACCCAATGTTGCCTTGGAAACTGCGACTCTGCCATTCCTCCCTGGGGACTGGGATCTCTAAGATCCCTGGTCCCTGAAGAGGAGAGAAGGCAATGAGGACAGCACTTGGGGGAATAAAAATTGAAGCCTGTAAAGCTGTGAGGAAATTCTGTTAATCATCAAACTGTAACTTCTCAGTAGAGGAAGTCACTTGATATTTTCAGCCAACTCTGGGAAAAGCAACACATCTATTTAATGCTGACCTTAGATCACCTTTCATTCAGTAAGATCATTCCTCACCTCCCTGAAGGGATTTGCTGGCTTGGAGAAAATCAGCCTCTAGATTGCTAGGAGCTTTGTAAGTTTTTCTTTTTCCTCTCCACCCCAGGTCTTCAAGTTAAAATAAAAATTACAGCCCTGGGAAGAGAAGAGGGCACATAAAGAAGGTGGTCCCAGCTGATGAAAGGGACTCTGTAAATAAGGTGAAACTTGCCATTTCACCATAATACCAAACAGGCTTCAAAGTATTTGAGCTCTGATAATAATTTTAATAAAAAATATTTCCTATTAATGGACA
The DNA here is from genome assembly GCF_949774975.1 of Lagenorhynchus albirostris. Lineage (NCBI taxonomy): Eukaryota > Metazoa > Chordata > Mammalia > Artiodactyla > Delphinidae > Lagenorhynchus > Lagenorhynchus albirostris. Next base: position 97,074,663 of record NC_083103.1, read on the forward strand.
TTATAAATATTTTGGAAAACACAAACACAAAAAGGAAAGCCTTATCGCCAGCCTGCAATGACCACGATTAATATTTCAGGGTTTGTCTGTCTCTTGAAATGGAGCAGGACTTTATGGTCCTTGGCCCCCATGTCCTTAGCTGGGCTTTTGTCTGCAGAAAAACTTTAGCCAAAGAATAATTTAATCAGAGAAGTGAGAAAATGCAGAAACAAAGGAAAACAGTCAAACGAGACCATATAATAATACTTTAGTCATTAAGCAAAGTCAAGGACCTTTGGTTCCTCCTCAAGGGCTATAGATCATATTCTGAGCCACATCCTGTGAGCTGTCTTATAGATACTGAAACCCCCATCAGGTGGAAAAGTTACTACATGATGACCAGACTGTAGCCATGACATAAGCTGCCACAATTCCAAGAACTGGCCTCAAAGAAATGGGAACAAACCGATCCCAGAACTAAGGACTAACTGTACCTAAAACAATCAAGATGATGCTGATCAGACCACCCCATGACTAATTTCAAGATGACTGTCAGAGCTGACTGTGCTGTTTCTGCACGTAGCCCCCTCCTTCCATCTATAAAATCTCTTGCCCACTGATTATCCCTGGGGGAAGTTGGCCTTTGGACAGGTGTCCACGCTCCCCACTGGTTGCCGGCCTCCGAAATAAAGCCAACCTCCTTACTGGTGAACCTAGTGGCAGGGCAGGAATAAAGACGCAGACATAGACAACAGGCTTGAGGACACTGTGGGAAGGGTAAGCTGGGACGAAGTGAGAGAGTGGCACTGACATATATACACTACCAAGTGTAAAATAAATAGCTAATGGGAAGCAGCTGCATAACATAGGAAGATCAGCTGGGTGCTTTGTGACCACCTAGAGGGGTGGGATAGGGAGGGTGGGAGGGAGACTCAAGAGGGAGGGGATATGGGGATGTATGTATATGTATAGCTGATTCACTTTGTTATACAGCAGAAACTAACACAATATTGTAAAGCAATTATACTCCAATAAAGATGTAATAAATAAACAAACAAACAAGTAAATAAAGCCAACCTCCTTTCCACCAACCTTGCCTCTTTATTGGCTTTTTGAGCGGCAAGCAGCTGGCCTCCCCTTTTGGTAACAGTTTTGTGGCGCCTAACGTGGGGCTGTGCTCTCGCGACATCTGGCTCCCCGGGATTTTCCGAGCAGAGCCTCTGGACATGGCGTCGCGCCGGGATGGTGGCAATGAGCCCGCTGCTCTGGCTAGTTGGCCCCGAGAGGCGGATTTGGGGGACACTCCTAGCAGCTGCTGAAACCATTTCTTGGGGGGAGATCCTCCCTGTTTCTCTCCTGCTCGGCGCTGGCTGCCAACGTACGCTTTTCCTTGGTGGAATGGAAACATGCATCTGGATGAGCTGACGAGCTCCAAGACCGTGTAAGTCCACCGGTGTGCACCCGGGCAAACTTCTCTTTTGAGCACGAAGTGATATTTGGGCATTTTGCCAGTTGGTTCTGATGGGTGTCTGACGTTGAGGACCGTTTGTGAGCACTGAGTGTCATTTGGGGACTTGGCCATTTGGGTGTCATTTGGGCATTTTATTGGCTCCAGAGTGGCGAGCAGCTGGACGCCACTTTTGGTAACACTCTGGGTCTCCCCACCTCTGAAGGTCTCTCCATCTCTTGTCTCTCTCCCTACCTCTTTCTCTGTCTTGCAAAACTGGGATCATGAAGTACACAATGTTCTGTAATTTGCTGTTTGGTTTAATCCTATGTAAGAAATACTTTTTCCATTTTTAAATGCAGACAGCCACGAGAGGATGATTCAGCTCAAAACTCTTAATTTAGGGCATGTTGATGTGCAGCTGCAGTTCTCCCATTCACAAATACTCACTGAGTGCGCATCGGGGACCAGGCTCAGGGCTGGTGGTGAAAGAGAGCTAATCTCGTGGAGTTTACAGTCCAGTAGGGAGGAACGATGCTAAACGAGTCATCACCAGCAGGATGACTATTACATAAAGAGAAGCACACGCGTTCTCAGGGAAACATAACAAGGGCCAGGTTAGGGCAGAACAATGGTAGCTCAGAACTGTGTTCCTTAAGAGGAAATCCCCAGATCTCGCTGACATTATCTCAAGGCCAGCTTGCATGCTTGCTGACTCTCTCTATGCGTGAGAAGCGCATGGGTCTTTCAGGCTGTGTTTTAAATAGAACTCTGCTCTCCAAAGTCAAGCCATCACACAAATTCAGTGCGGGAGGAAATGAACCCTCTCTTATACCGCTCTGAGAATTTAAACAGGTACACTCCTTCTAGGAAAGCAATTTGGTGACATGCATTTGAAATAACAAGTTTAAAATGGCTTAAGCTTTGATCCAGAAATTCCTTAGCAAGAATCTATCCTAAGAAATTAGTGAGAAACTTAGACACAGTTTTATGTACAGAAGGTTCTTGATACAATTGTTTACAATAATGGAGAGGGGACTGATAACCTAAATTTTCATCGAAATCAGAAAGGTAAAATAAATTATAGTCCTTCCAGTGGGATATTATATAATAAATAGGAATAGCTATGATTTGTTAAGCATTTACTATGTCCTAAAAACCTGTTTAAAGCTTTTACAGTATTACTTTCACAGAATATTTAATTTATGGGAAATACTTATTATATAAGGTTGAGAGGGAAATGGGAGTCAACAGATTTTATTTATATTCCAATTTGTATTTTATCATGCATTTATATGCACATACAATGAAAAAATACCAGAATGCTAATGACGGTGGGATTACCAGTGACTGGTAATTTTTCTTTTTTCTATATTTCTAAATTTTCTGTGATAAGGATCTATCAAACAAATTGATATCTTTTAAGACATACTATCTTTTTTTTTTTTTTGGCCATGCCACAAGGCATGAGGGGATCTTAGTTTCCCGACCAGGGATCTAACTTCCTGCAGTGGAAGTGCAGAGTCTTAACCACTGGACTGCCAGGGAAGTCCCAAGGCATACTATCCTTTAAAAGCACATTCAAATGTTATTAATGACTCCTTTGGATTAAATGCTTAACTATGAAAAAATCAAAGGCCAGAATATATCAGATGGTTGTTAATAAATCTGCAGGTGGCCCTGCTTCCTAAGGAACAGTGGGTTTGCAGGATGGGCACCAGATCCACCTCTCCACAGGTCAGATCCTACCTGGGTCTCCTTAGATCATTTGGAGTTGCTTCAGAGAGAATCTGGGCTTGAATCCTGATCCTATTACTTAGTGGGTAGACCTAACAGCTCACTTCACCTCTCAAATTCTCAGTTTCCTCATCTGTAAAATGGGAATCATAACATCTACCTCATGGAGTTGCTGTGAGGGTAAAACGATACCCAGTCCAGGCAACTGCCTCTGCCAGGTGCCTGCACATGCTGGCTTAGTAGCAGCAGCTGGGCGCTGCCCCGAAGGGCCCACAGTTGAGGTTTACTGTGATTGGGTTTGCTGGTGAGACACACACAGGTTCCGCCTGTGGGCTGGATTATGCTTAGCTGAGGGTTCCATTTCATGGATGACAGCTGTGGCGAAGTTGAAGCATGACCTTCAGTCTCTTGCACTGCTGACGGGAGGCCTGGTTCTGACAAATGGTCCTGCGCTCTCAGCACCCATCACTCACGCCCTGTCAGAAGGAGCTGGTCACTGTTCCAGCCCAAAAAAGGGGGAGAGGAACACTATTTAGGCTGCCCAGCCACAGTATTTTTTCTCTTTTTTTCTTTAAAAGGGGCTCAGGACAGTACCATACATAGCCAGATATTTCAACCATCAAGGCTTTAGGGAGTAATTTTTAACTTTTATTTTAAAGGAATCTCTGAGAAGTTAAGGTTCTGAGGCTTGCAGAGAGACTAAATAAAAAATGTAACATTCTGTCACTCGTTGCCAGAAGGGTTGTTGTAGAGTTATTCCCCAGGGCTGGCCTTAAAATAACACCTCCTTTGGAATTTTGGAAGATGTACTGACAACCTGTTTTGTCAAATGTTTCTTCTTTGGGTGGTGGGGTGGTTACCAGGCTGAGCATAAGGGACACACACACACACACTTACCGTAATCAGTGTCAGGCGCTTGAACTGAGTTGCATTGCTGACTGCTCTCAAGCTTGTGGTCCATTGTAGCACCTGATTCTTTTCACCGACACGCTCAGCTCTCTCCCTGCATTTGTGCAAATGAGTTGCCCTTACCTGCATTTATCCCAACCAGACATCAAAGTAGTGGTTTCTGACTTACTGCTTCTCCAATCTCATGGACCAGTTGAACCACAGGGAAAGCCCAAATGGCAGCTGTCCTAGATCTATGGATGTGTGGGAGTGTTACCCCTAAAAACGAGAGCTCACATCCACGGGGGCTCTACAGGCAAAACAATAATTTCAGAGCTGAACATCAGCAGGAAAACTAATGAGACCATTTAAAACGTGTGTTAACATGATATGAGTGTAAAATTAACAACCCTTTGATCGCTGAGTCGCAAACACCCTTCTGAGGTCAATCTGGATGCCACAGAGAAGACTGTCTCTCCAGGGCAGTGTGCTAGCCAGGAGCAGGAAGGCACTGGAGCCTGGGGATGACCCAGCTGCATCTCAAAATTAATACTGTGTTAAATTAGCCCCCATGTAAGTGCTATCGTCCTGGACTGCTTGTGGGAGCAACAGCTGTGTGTATGCAGAGTCCCGCCTCAGGACCATTCTTCCTCCTTTGGTTAATCAGTGCCAAACAATAAAGGCAAAACTGCTGCATTAATAATCACTATCTTCCACTTCTCGAGTGCTGACTAAGCACCCAGCGCTGCGCTCAACCCTTTATGTGCATTACCTTGATTAGTCCTTCTAACGTCACTGTGAGGTGAGCACTTACCTAAAAGATGTGGAAACTGGTGCTGTGAGTGTGACTTGCCCAGCCTCACAGGCAAATGGGTGAGCTAGAATTTTTGCTTGTGTCTACCAGACGCTAACAGATCCTCCTTCTTTTTTTAAAAGAAAATGTTTTATTTAAGTATAGTTATTTACAACTTTGCACTAATTTCAGGTATACAGCATAGTGAGTCAGTTATTTTTTTGCAGATTATATTCCATTATAGGTTATTACAAGATAATGAATATCATTCCCTGTGCTGTACAGTAAATCCTTGTTGCTTATCTATTTTCTGTATAGTACTTTGTATTGGTTAATCCCATGCTCCTAATTTGTCCCTCTTCCCCTTCCTCTCCTCTTTGGTAACCCTCAATTTGTTTTCTGTGTCTGAGTGTGTTTTGTTTTGTATATAGATTCATTTGTCTTATTGTTTAGATTCCACATATCAGTGATATCATATAGTATTTGTCTCTCTCTGACTTATTTCACTAAGCATAATATTCTCTAGGTCCATCCATTTGCAAATGGCAATACTTCATTCTTTTTTAAGGCTGAGAATTATTCCATTGTATATATATACCACATCTTCTTTATCCATTCATCTTTTGATGGACGTTTAAGTTGCTTCCACATTTTGGCTATGGTAAATAGTGCTGCTATGAACACTGGGGTGCGTGTATCTTTTCGAATTAGAGTTTTCATTTTTTTTTTCAGATATATACCCATGACTGGGATTGCTGGATCATGTGGTAGCTCTATGTTTAGTTTTTTAAGCCTACTGTTTTCCATAGTGGCGGCACCAATACACATTCCCACCAACAGTGCATGAGGGTTCCCTTTTTTCCATACCCTCTATGGCATTTGATATCTATAGACTTTTTGATGATGGCCCTTCTGACTGGTGTGAAGTGATACCTCATTGTGGTTTTGATTTGCATTTCTCTAATAATTTGCAATGTTGAGCATCTTTTCATGTGTCTGTTGGCCATCTAACAGATGCTCTCTTACCCTGCAGTGGGTACTTCCTTCTTACGAAGGGTCAGTCGTAGGCTTCCTTCATGCAGGTCAGGGGGATTGCTCTAGCGTCTTACAACCAAAGTCCAGATACATTTCAGACTGACAGATGCTTATCTGTTCTTCTGATGGGCTGGGGTAGAGGTACCTGCATTTTGGTTTCGTAAGGTCTATTCCTAATCGCACCACCGTCAATAGAACATAAGAAAAGGCAGGAGCAGGCTATTGTTAAAAGGCAGCCCGGGAGTTGGAAGAAGTCTTACAGAAATGAATCTTCCCCACAGGACATCTGGGCATCTGTTTGTTGCCCAGCACTTTCTGAACTAATCTGGATCAGAGAGCAGGCAACTGTGACCTCATCCTGATGGCCTGCCATCATGGGTAATGGGAAGCCACCCAAATGGCCACACCACCCACCTCACACAGATGCATTCTAACTCCACCACCCCTTCCTTCCCCATGCCAGGGACCCCTGAGCCGACAGCAGGACTGCCTTGCTGAAGTGTGTTTCCTGAGACACTTTAGGGCCAAGTCCTGGCATATCGTGTCGTGTCGCAGAAGCCACACTGAAGCCAGCCTCTGTCAGCAGAGACTGGAAGGCCTTTCTGAAGCTGTTAGAAATCCAGCCAAGAAACCCATCCCTCCTTCTGAGAAGGGAAGAAAGAGAGGCAGTCAGTTGACAAGGAAGGAGAGATCCTGGCAAGAAGCATAACTCAGCTCCCAGTGCCAGGGTAAAAGGGAGAGAAAAAATTAAGAAAGAAACAGCCAGCAGCTTATGCTCCTTTATATTTTCACAAACAAGATCCCCTGGCTGACCTTTCAGGCCAGCTGAGCATGCAAATAGGGCCCCCGCGCTGTATCTCTCTGCTACTGTCTCCGTGGCTGCTCCCAGACCCTGCATAGCCCGCCTGGGACCACCTCTGTTATACCAGCGAAACCCAAATAAACACAGCCTGGCTGGAGGCAAAGGTGGAGCCAGGATTAAGGATTCTATCAGGATGGTCCTGGGGGCCCATGTGCTGAAGTCTGTTCTGGAGCATGAGTCCTGCTTGCTAAGGCACAGGCTCACCCCCTCATGCAGAGAGCAGGAGTGTGCCACCTACACCAGAGTGGGAAATGGGCTCCCCACGCTGGATCTTAAGAGCTTGGGCCACTCTCCCACTCACTCTCTTAAAAGCATAGAAAGATAAATGGCCCTACAGACCACCAGAAAAGCATCTGCTTGTCCTTTGGCTTATACTTCTTTTTTAGCACATCACACCTCTCCACCATCCCCCAAATTCAATACATTCAACACCATCCACAATTTAGCCTGAACTTAGTCTCCAAATCTGTCTCCAGCTACCAGGACACAGACAATCTGGGCAAGGGCCCGTTCTCTAACCTCCTATCAAACTTGCCGTGTCTTTGCTTGAGCCATTCACTCTGCCAGGCATGCGCCCTCCTCACCTCCTCTTAGCCAGTAAAACCCTACCTGTTGCCACGGGCCAGCTCAGATGCCACCTCTATCATGATGCTCTCCCTCATCGTTCCAGCCCCAAGCTATCTATGAAATATGGACAGGACCCCTCATATGGCCCTTCCTGCTTCTCATGTTTACTGTACTACAAAAGCTCTGTGTGGTTAACGAACGTTTCTTGTATTGCTTTGTATTTCTTACATCAGTTGGTTCTACACAGTGCAGCCATTCTTTCTCATTGTTCCATCAAATTCCAGTGCCTGCCTTCTAAATATGGCATCCCTGTGTCCCCTCTAAGTGATGAACTTTCTGACCTTCTTCCTGGTCTGGTGGTCTCTGCAGATTCTGACACACTCAGAACTACACTTTGAGAGATTCCTCTGGGCGTTTCAGAGGGAGTGGAGCTGGGAAAAGAGTCTGGTCCAGGGTGTTGCACAGCGTTTGCATACCTTCATATAATTTGTGCATGTGGAATTGTGTGATATGGCCATTCTGATGAAACCAGAAGGTGGAAGATTTGTTAAGAGCCCTTTTTAACAGTCCAGGAGAAAATCCAACATAACTCAGCTGAAGGAGAGGCAGAGGAAATGGGGAGAGGAGGACAAATACAAGCAACGTTATAGAGGGAGATGTGTAAGACTCTAGGGAGACTGGCTGTTTTACACTTAACCTAATATCCATTCTCTCTTCTTGAAACAGAATTCTGATTGATCTTCCCTTGAGGAACCAAGTTTACCAGTTCAAGCCATAAGGCTTGAGTGGGGCACATACCCCAAACTTGGCCAGTGAGAACACCATATCCCCCAGGGACTGATTTTTCCTGGTGCTATCAGAAAAGAGACTCTTTAAAAATTTTTTTTTTTTTTTTTGCTGTGGTGAGGCTAAAGACCCTCCCAAGAAAGAAAACAAATAGAAAAAACAAAGCAAAAAGACAGAGTCCAGTTAACATTTTTGAGACTTTAGATCCTACTGTGGTGGAAATCAGTGAACTTCCCCATCATATGAGCTAGTCCATTTCCTTTGGACATAAATCAACTGAGCCATATTTCCACAACTTTCAACAGAGGGTCCTAACTAACATAAGGACTGGGGGCCAAATGTTGGACACAAGGGAAACTGAAGAGTCAAAATGTCCTGATGTTTGGGGAACTGGGAGGAAGGTGACTACCACCATCAATTGCTATAAACACAAACGACAAAAAGGTCATGTAAACATCAACGTTTAGAAAACAATACACGATATGAGCTAAAATTCATGTGAAAAATCCAAGCAAGATTAGTGTGTTCAGAGCAAAAAAAGAAGGTAGGGAAAACGGTACAATTTTAACAACCAGTAGAAGGCAGAATCAGTTCAGTTGCTATTCACCGTCAAGTGACCTCTTCAAACGGAAAAGGACAGCACAAATACTACAAAAAGAAACATCAGTGAAGATGTGTGACACTCTAGTAAAAAAAAGAAAAAAAGAATTGACTCACTAAGCGTGTGTTCATGTCTCCAGGCTGATTTGTTTTATATCCTTGAATATTGGAGGAACTTGCAGGTGTGGACTCAGCAGCACTCCAAGTGACCTTTGACAAATCATGGAAAATAGCAGATATGCCAAAAGATAACGTCTCCACTTTCAACAAAGGAAAAGGGATGGCTTTGGAAAACTTCACATGGCAAATCTAGACCTCAACCTCCAGCAGAAGTCCAGAGTTGATTATTACACAAATGGTTGTGAATACTTAAAAGGTGAACATAGTAGTCCCCAGTAACAAGTGTGATTTCACATAGAAACAAGGCATATGAGCCTAACACGTCATTTCCAAAGTCTTTACAATGCCCACGAGGCCCTTCATGATCTGGCTCCTGCGTGCCTCTCCTTCCTGGTCCCTTACGCTCCCACCTCTTCCACTTTGGCCCTTGCCCCACAACATACAGGTACACACGCTCACTCTGCTCCAGCCATCCTGACCTTCATTCTGTTCCTGGGATGCTCCAAATTCATTCCTAGTGCAGGGACTTTGATCTTACTACTCCTGGGACCTGCAGCCCTCGTCCATCTCATTGTAGCCTAGCACGGTCCTTCTCATCTATTAGATCTCATCTCAATATTACCTTCTCAGTAGAAGACTTTATTAAAAGGACCTTATCTAAAATGAGGGGATTTGCTTACCTCTTTACTCTCTCTCTCCATTCCCTAAAGCTGTGCTGTCCCACACAGTAGCCATATGTGGCTGTTGCACACTTGACTGTACTAAGTCCTCACTGATATTGTGTAGTTAGGTGAAAATACACTGGACTTTGAAGACTTGGTATGAAAAAAAGGATATAAAATGCCTCATTAAAAATAATTTATATATCTTGAGTTATATACAACATACTGTTAAAATTAATCCCACCTGTTTCCTTTTACTTTCTTTAAGGTAGCTACTCAAAAAATAAATTTTTTTGTGTGGCTTCTGTTACATTTCTATTGAACAACAATGCCCTGGCGGGGTGGGGAAAGCTTAAGAAGAAAGACCTTATCTGTGTTGTTTGCTGTAAATATATATCCACACTTGGCACCATAGCTGATACCTAATAGGTACTCAATAAAAAGTTGCCGATTGAGTTAATGATCTGCTTTTTTTTAAAAATAGGGTCACTAGATCGGTAGCTCTTGGAAATGCTTTGTCTTTCCTTTCATCAGAGCTTTTGACAAAAGTTGTTATTTGTTCACAGCACATTCAGTTGAAGGATCATGCCCCAGGGACGTTGATTTGAGGTCACTGGGATAAACTACTTTCAGAAAGAAAGAGGGAAAGCAAGTTCAAATTATTGGATGTCACTGAATCTAAGTCACCATCTGTTGTAAATGTTGCATCATTTTATATATAATACAACTAAGAAAAAAACCACTACCAAATAAACTAAGACACAGCATTGATTCTAAGCTATCATCAGAGGTGTTAAAATGTGGGGGAAATGTGTGTCTTAGAATCAATGAAATATTGTATAAATGTTCCCAAAAAGGAAGATGATAATTCCCCTTGATTGTCCAGCCAGACTCCATCTGGACCATACATGTGGAGGAGGTCATCCTCTCATTCCTTCATTCCTTTCCTCACTTCCCTCTGATGGGAAGAACGTCTTTTGTAAGACAGTTAAGAAGCCAATATTTTTATCATAGTAACTCTTTGAAAATATGCTACGAGAGATGGTCCAAAAGTGGTGTTGGGATCGTTCCATTCTGAAGAATGTGGAACACTTAAATTTACTCTTATGACCGAAAGTAGGGAATTCAGCCATCCTTTGAGGGAGGACCCAGGGAGTTTTGGGTATGGAGTGAAGAAGGAGGGACCCCAGAGAAAGAAGGGGACTCCATGAGACCCACGGGGTTGGCTGTGAAGACTGAAAACATCTGCAGGAGAAAGCAATGTTTTGGAACGTCCTTTGAGTTCTGTGTGGTTATGACAAACTGGTTGTACTGTTTTTCTTTCTTGTAACGGATTATGCCTGCACTCCTCTGCAGGATCCTGGGCATATGAACTCTTTTGACTACAACAGCTTAAGAGAGGTATTGACAAATTATCTAGACTGATAATTCTCAGGTAGCGGTTTGCAAACCATGAGCACTGGTGGGTTCTTTGACACTGTGCACCTTGGGGTGCTGTGGAAGGTACCCAAGCAGGCAGGACATGAAGCTTCTCCCCAGGTCGTCTTTATTGTTTCTCTCTATTTTGCTTGCATGCAGGTCTTCTAGTAACCCAGAGTTGCCGGGACCACCTTCAAATTTGAAGATTCCTTACTCATAGGTCTATTTTTCAATCTTTAGAGTTAGCTAGTAGAAGTTGATAGGCTACACTTAGAATTAACATGTATGATAAGACCTCACCCTTATCACTGGAAATAGCCTATATTTGAAAATTCCTTGAATTCAAAACTCTGTCCTAATGGCCCTCTTGCTCACTACCCTCCCTTGAAGGTCTTCCTTCTGTGTAAGATTTTGTTTTCTACCTATATATCACTTGGCTAAAATAATTTTGAAAACCACTAATCTGAAACAGTGGTTCCAAAACATAGTCCAACAGTGATATACTTTGCTATCACAACATCACTGATGTTACAATACAGATTCTTGGGTCTCATCCCAGAACTACTAAGTCAGAATTTCAGGCTGTTGTCCAATAATAAAGCCAATTGCCTGACAAACAGGTGACCTGTCCATCACTGGATGTGTTGAAGTGGAGGTTAGATGATAAGATTTCAGTAAAGTCGATGGAAGTTTCTTCTTTGGGAGTTACTTTGACTTAGAAAATCTCTTTAATATTACCTCCAAAGTCTCTGACTTTACGACTAAAAGGCCCCCAAATTCTCTGCCCTTAGCACTAGTGACCTGGTGGACTTGTGGACTGAAACAACAGAGATCCAGGCATCAGTGGAGTGTTAACCCTCCCAGAAATACTACAAGTGCTCTAACAGGAATAAGGCTTCTTTATGGTACTTATGCATTGGTTCTGATATATTTCCCAGACGGAAGAAATCAATAGAACCAACAGAGAGGGAAAATGACAAGGATAATTCAAATTCATCTTTCAGTTAGAAGATAGTAAATTTTTACATTTGAATATGGAATACCTATTGATATATTACAAACCGGATAATGCAACTTAATTAGCAGGCACCAACTCAGCAGGAGTGACGGTGCGTTCCTGCTTCTTCTGTTCTTCTCTCCACCTCATTTTCTTCTTGCTCACCAGGGATAGATAGCATAAACTCTAAGACTGAACATGTCAGTGCCTGCCCCTCTGCATCTCTCAGCTGTAGGGTCTAATCACGTAGGTTCAGCCCTGCCCTACTTCTTCTTTTCTTTTTTCATTTGGCTGTGCCCTGCAGCCTGTGGGATCTTAGTTCCCCCACCAGGGATGGAACCCACACCCCCTGCAGTGGAAGCTTATCCCCTGGACGGCCAGGGAAGGCCCAGCCCCGCCCTACTTCTGAGCCAATCCTGAGCAAGTTGTGCTTGCATGTATTCCTTCATTCAACAGATATTCATTGAGCCCTTGGTTTAAAACACACCTTATATAATGGGAATAAAGATATGAAGGACATAATCCCTCCTCCTTCAGGGAAGCAAATAGGGAATTCTAGTAATCAAACTTGCGTAAATCCAATGTCTAATTATGAGCACTCATTTGTATCAGCCTTTTCTTAACCCCAAGCACACATGCCCAAGCCATTCAACAGGATTTCTGCCTTTCTCCATCACACCCCAGTTCCCATGCTGGGACTGTAGGCTTGCCTTGAGCCCCACCTCACTTGATTGAAATCCTACTAACAGGTCCCACTTTATTCTCCTGGGGCCAAAGTTGATACCCTTGATACCAGGATCCAACTGAGACGGCCTCTTGCCGTCTCCCCCTCTCCATCCCCATGCTGCCACCAGGCTGATTTTGATGTAAATAGGTTTTCCTAGGTCTCGTGAATCTGACGGTATAGATGGGATCATAGTAACCATAATAACTCATCTTTGGTACTATTGGCAGTTACAGGTATGGGTTCCAATATGTGTTATGGAGTTCTTAATATTTTCATTTTTCATTCCTGGATCGCTTCACTCCAATAATTGCTGGACCTGGAGGCCCTCTCAGTAACTGACTGGATGCTGTTCTGAGAATTGCCCCTCTTCCTTTTTTTTTTTTTTTTGTGGTACACGGGCATCTCACTGTTGTGGCCTCTCCCATTGCGGAGCACAGGCTCCGGACGCTCAGGCTCAGCGGCCATGGCTCACGGGCCCAGCCGCTCTGCGGCATGTGGGCTCTTCCCGGACCGGGGCACGAACCCGTGTCCCCTGCATCGGCAGGCGGACTCCCAACCACTGCGCCACCAGGGAAGCCCGCCCCTCTTCCTTTTTGAGCGAGACTTTTCCCCAGAGTCACATGCCTGGTGATCTCTTAGGATAAATTCTCATCCTTGGGTCCTTACGAGAATTGTCTTCTGACAAGCCGCCCAGTCAGCTCACCAGATTTCTGAGGCTCATCATCTACCTTAAGAGACCAACTGCATCAGGCCCCTTGGGCGTTTACATCGCCTCCAGTCCGGCTCAAGTTTGCCCAACCCCTGTGGCTGCGGCTGTGGTGTGAATTGTCCCCCTGCCCATAAGAGATTTGTTGAAGTCCTAACCCTTAGTATCGCGGAATGTGACCTTATTTGGAAATAGGATTGTTGCAGACATAATTAGTTAAGATGAAATCATGCTGCACTAGGGTGGGCCCTTAATCCAATATAAGTGGTGTCCTTATACAAAGAAGGAAAGTAGGTAAAAACTTGCACAGATGGAAGGCAACATGAAGACACACAGAAAAAATGCCATGTGATGACAAAGGCAGAGATTGGAGTGATGCTGCCAAAAAACCAAAGAATACCTGAGGCTACCAGATTCTGGAAGAGGCATGGAAGGATCCTCCCCGGCAGGTCTGAGTGGGAGAATGGCCCTGCCAAGACCCTGATTTCAGACTTCTAGCTTCCAGAACCATGAGACAATAAGTTTTTCCTGGCGTAAGTCACCTGGGTGTGGTAACTTATTACAGTAGCTGTAGGAGACTAATGCAGATGCCATATTACCCTCTTGGTTATCTCTGCAGGGGATTCGAGGGAAGGAGGGAGACTACGGTCCTGCTCTACCATAAAACTGTGTGTCTGACTTTAGTCCTTTTTACCTTACGACTGTGTTATTTATCCCCAGAGTCACCTGTCCCTCACTCTTGCTCATTCCCTTTTCCCTGCCAGCTGCTGAGACTCTTGCTGGCTTCCCAGCTTACCTATTTGATTCGTAACAAAAGCAAAGACTCTGTCTTCCTGATTTACATCTTAAGGACATAAAGAAAAGCAAGTGATTTTGTGTACAAGATTTGTTCTCCTAGCATCTTTGGGGTTGCGGGCTATATGAAGAAAAAAAGGCAGATGATACGCTGCCAGTCATATTCCAGGATAATACATGCTCACTATCAAAGTAGATTTGCATTTGAATTATTCATCTACCGGCAGTGCTGATCCATACCACCTCCCCTACCTTGTGAGAAGAGATAAGGAGATAAACTGTTGCTTCAAGACTGAGCAAAATTAATTTACCTATGGGGAAACGGACCTATCATCACAGATTCACTTATCATATTATAAGCTATACTAACTCATAAAACTAAGAAAAGTTAGAATTCTTCATTGCAAGTTTAGAAATCATCTCAAGCTGGTTTAAGAAAAAAAAATTATTATTAAAAAAAACAGAAACAAAACAAAAAACTAGGGTGTGCGCAGAGTGAAGGGCCAGGAGAAGGGCACTGGAAGTAGAGACAGAAAAGCCATCTGTATTTGCTCTCCACTTTTCTCTGCTCTTCTCTCTCTAACTGATTTGTTTTTTTATTTGTTTGTTTGTTTTTGTTTCGTTTCTGTTTTGTCTTTGTTTTCCGAGGACCAGCTTTCCTGGTGCATCCACCTACTTGGTGGAAGTGCTTCATAAATTCATGCTACAGGTTGAGCAATTAGTCTTCTCTTAGTCTCAATTACTAATTCCTGGCAAGGGACTCTGATTGGCCCAGCTCCAATCAAGAGCTCACCTCTGTACCAATCAGGTGTAGTAGGGGTGGGGCAAGGCAAGGAGTGGGCAGCACCATAAAGCTGGAACATGGCTGCCGAGGGTCACCCCTTGTGGCTGTAAATAGCAGTGTCAAGGAAAACGGGCTAGCTGAGCAAACAATCATAAAGATGTCTTTTACTATGATGCTCTAAGAAGCTTCTCTAACCAGCCACACAAACACAATAGTAATGTCAGAAGACTAGAAATAGACCAGCTAATCAGCTCCTTCCTTGTTCTCAATAGGACTCAGAGATGGGATTAAGGGACAAATCCTAGTGACTGACACCATGCTTTACTTAGAATTACCCCTCTGTTGAAGCTCTTTCTCCCAGGATGTATTCTCTGGCAGGAGATTCCTCAGTCTTTTAAGCCAATGAGTTCTGTTAACACCAATAAGCCACAGTGCAAAGAGAGTAAAAGATCCTCTAGACCACTGAGTGTGGGCTCTATATCTGGGGCCAAGGAAGGAGTCAGGTTAAAAATATGAAAGGAGTCAGCTTCTTACTCAGAGGATAATTTTTAGAATGCGTTAATTGCCAAATGCTTCCTCCTTACTTACTTCTAGAGAATACAGTGTTGGGTGCAGGAAAACAAGTTACTGTATAGAATGATCTGGGTTCAAATTCTGTTCCCACATTATCATTAAAACTTGAACAAAGACAGAGAAGGACAAATACTGTGTGGTATAATTTATATGTGGAATCTAAAAAAAAGGGGAACTCAGAAGCAGAGAGTAGAATGGTGGTTGCCAGAGGCTGGGGTGGGGGTGAGGGAAATGGGAAGATATTGGTCAAGGGTACAAACTTTTAGTTATAAGATGAATAATTTCTGAGGATCTAATGTACAGCATGGTGACTAGAGTTAGTATTACTGTATTATATACTTGAAATTTGCTAAGAGAATAGATCTTAAACATTGTCACCATCCCCCCTAAAAAGGTAACTATATGAGGTGATGGATGTATTAATTCACATGATTGTGGTAATCATTTAACAGTGTATATGTATATCAGTCATCATGTTGTACACTTTATTTTTTATTTTATTTATTTTTATACAGCAAGTTCTTAGTTATCTATTTTATTTTATTTTTTAATATAATTTTATTTTTTTATACAGTAGGTTTCTATTAGTAATCTATTTTATACATATTAGTGTATGCATGTCAATCCCAATCTCCCAATTCATCCCACCCCTGCTTTCCCCCCTTGGTGTCCATATGTTTGTTCTCTACGTCTATGTCTCTATTTCTTCCCTGCAAACCAGTTCATCTGTACGATTTTTCTAGATTGCACATATATGCATTAATATATGACATTTGTTTTTCTCTTTCTGACTTACTTCACTCTGTACGACAATCTCTAGGTCCATCCCTGTCTCTACAAATGATCCAATTTCGTTCCTTTTTATGGCTAAATAATATTGCATTCTATATATGTACCACATCTTCTTTATCCATTTGTGACCTGGCTATTGTGAATAGTGCTGCAATGAACATTGGGGTGCATGTGTCTTTTTGAATTATGGTTTTCTCTGGGTATATGCCCAGTAGTAGGATTGCTAGGTCATATTGTAATTCTATTTTTAGTTTTTTAAGGAACTGCCATACTATTCTCCATAGTGGCTGTATCAATTTACATTCCCACCAACAGTGCAAGAGGGTTCCTTTTTCTCCACACCCTCTCCAGCATTTGTTTTTTGTAGATTTTCTTGTGATGCCCGTCTAACCAGTATGAGGTGATACCTCATTGTAGTTTTGATTTGCATTTCTCTAATAATTAGTGATGTTGAGCAGCTTTTCATGTGCCTCTTGGTCATCTGTATGTCTTCTTTGGAGAAATGTCTATTTAGGTCTTCTGCCCAGTTTTTGATTGGGCTGTTGGTTTCTTTAATATTGAGCTGCATGAGCTGTTTATATATTTTGGAGATTACTCCTTTGTCCGTTGATTCATTTGCAGATATCTTCTCCCACTCTGAGGGGTGTCTTTTCACCTTGTTTATGGTTTCCTTTGCTGCGCAAAAGCTTTTAAGTTTCATTAGGTCCCATTTGTTTATTTTTATTTCCATTACTCTAGGAGGTGAGTCAAGAAAGATCTTGCTGTGATTTATGTCAAAGAGTGTTCTTTCTATGTTTTTCTCCAAGAGTTTTATAGTGTCCGGTCTTACATTTAGGTCTTTAATCCATTTTGAGTTTATTTTTGTGTATGATGTTAGGGAGTGTTCTAATTTCATTCTTTTACATGTAGCTGTCCAGTTTTCCCAGCACCACTTATTGAAGAGACTGTCTTTTCTCCATTGTATATCCTTGCCTCCTTTGTCATAGACTAGCTGACCATAGGTGCATGGGTTTGTCTCTGGGCTTTCTGTCCTGTTCCATTGATCTATATTTCTATTTTTGTGCAAATACCATATTTTCTTGATTACTGTAGCTTTGTAGTATAGTCTGAAGTCAGGGAGTCTGATTCCTCCAGCTCCGCTTTTTACCCTCAAGACTGCTTTGGCCATTTGGGGTCTTTTGTGTCTCCATACAAATTTTAAGATTTTTTGTTCTAGTTCTGTCAAAAATGCCATTGGTAATTTGATAGGGATTGCAGTGAATCTGTAGATTGCTTTGGGAATTATAGTCATTTTCACAATATTGATTCTTCCAATCCAAGAACATGGTATATCTCTCCATCTGTTTTGTCGTCTTTGATTTCTTTCATCAGTGTCTTATAGTTTTCCAAGTACATGTCTTTTAGTTCCTTAGGTAGGTTTATTCCTAGGTATTTTATTCTTTTTCTTGCAGTGGTGAATGGGATTGTTTCCTTAATTTCTGTTTCTGATCTTTCATTGTTAGTGTATAGGAATGCAAGAGATTTCTGTGCATTAATTTTGTATCCTGCAACTTTACCAAATTCATTGATTAGCTCTTGTAGTATTCCGGTGGCAACTTTAGGATTATCTATGTGTAGTATCATGTCATCTGCAAACAGTGACAGTTTTACTTCTTCTTTTACAATTTGTATTCCTTTTATTTCTTTTTCTTCTCTGATTGCCATGGCTAGGACTTTCAAAACTATGTTGAATAATAGTGGTGAGAGTGGACATCCTTGTCTTGTTCCTGATCTTAGAAGAAATGCTTTCAGTTTTTCACCATTGAGAATGATGTTTGCTGTGGGTTTGTCATATATGACCATTATTATCTTAAGGTAGGTTCCCTCTATACCCACTTTCTGGAGAGTTTTTATCATAAATGGGTGTTAAATTTTGTCAAAAGCTTTTTCTACATCTATTGAGATGATCAATTGGGTTTTTTTTTTATCAATTGGTTTTTATTCTTCAATTTGTTAATATGGTGTATCACATTGACTGATTTGTGTATATTGAAGAATCCTTGCATTTCTGGGATAAATTGCACTTGATCATGGTGTATGATCCTTTTAATGTGTTGTTGGATTCTGTTTGGTAGTATTTTGTTGAGGATTTTTGCATCTATATTCATCAGTGATATTGGTCTGTAATTTTCTTTTTTTTTTGTAGTATCCTTGTCTGATTTTCTATCAGGGTGATGGTGCCCTCATAGAATGAGTTTGGGAGTGTTCTTTCCTCTGCAATTTTTTGGAAGAGTTTGAGAAGAATGGGTGTTAGCTCTTGTCTAAATGTTTGATAGAATTCACCTGAGAAGCCATCTGGTCCTGGACTTTTGTTTATTGGAAGATTTTAAATCAGAGTTTCAATTTAATTACTTGTGATTTGTCTGTTCATGTTTTCTATTTCTTCCTGGTTCAGTCTTGGAAGTTTATAGCTTTCTAAGAATTTGTGCATTTCCTCCAGGTTGTCCATTTTACTGGCATAGAGTTGCTTGTACTAGTCTCTTATGATGCTTTGTATTTCTGCAGTGTCCATCATAACTTCTCCTTTTTCATTTTTAATTTTAATGATTTGAGTCCTCTCCCTCTTTTTCTTGATGAGTCTGGATAAAGGTTTATCAATTTTGTTTATCTTCTCAAAGAACCAGCTTTTAGTTTTATTGTTCTTTGGGTTTTGTTTGTTCTTCTTTTTCTAGTTCCTTTAGGTGTAAGTTTAGATTGTTTATTTGGGATTTTTCTTGTTTCTTGAGGTAGGATTGTATTGCCATAAACTTCCCTCTTAGAACTGCTTCTGCTGCATCCCATAGGTTTTGGATTGTCATGTTTTCGTTGTCATTTGTCTCTAGGTATTTTTAATTTCCTCTTTGATTTCTTCAGTGATCTCTTCATTATTTAGTAACATTGTTTATCCTCCATTTGCTTTGTTCTTTTTTTTTTTTACATTTTTCCCCTCTAATTTCTTTCTTTTTTTTAATCTTTATTGGAGTATAATTGCTTTACAATGGTGTGTTAGTTTCTGCTGTATAATAAAGTGAATCAGTTATACATATACTTATGTTCCCATATCTCTTCCCTCTTGTGTCTCCTTCCCTCCCACCCTCCCTATCCCACCCCTCTAGGTGGTCACAAAGCACCGAGCTCATCTCCCTGTGCTATGCGGCTGCTTCCCGCTAGCTATTTTACGTTTGGTAGTGTATATATGTCCATGCCACTCTCTCACTTTGTCACAGTTTACCCTTCCCCCTCCCCATATCCTCAAGTCCATTCTCTAGTAGGTCTGTGTCTTTATTCTCGTCTTACACCTAGGTTCTTCATGACATTTTTTTTCTTATATTCCATATATATGTGTTAGCATACGGTATTTGTCTTTCTCTTTCTGACTTACTTCACTCTGTATGACAGACTCTAGGTCCATCCACCTCACTACAAATAACTCAATTTCGTTTTTTTTTTTTTTTTTTTTGGTGGTACGTGGGCCTCTCACTGTTGTGGCCTCTCCCGTTGCGGAGCACAGGCTCTGGACGCACAGGCTCAGCGGCCACGGCTCACGGGCCTAGCCACTTCGTGGTATATGGGATCTCCCGGACCGGGGCGCGAACCCCTGTCCCCTGCATCGTCAGGCAGACTCTCAACCACTGCACCACCAGGGAAGCCCAATTTCGTTTCTTTTTATGGCTGAGTAATATTCCATTGTATATATGTGCCACATCTTCTTTATCCATTCATCCGATGATGGACATTTTAGGTTGTTTCCAGCTCCTGGCTATTGTAAATAGAGCTGCAATGAACATTTTGGTACATGACTCTTTTTTAATTATGGTTTTCTCAGGGTATATGCCGAGTAGTAGGATTGCTGGGTCATATGGTAGTTCTATTTGTAGTTTTTTAAGGAACCTCCATACTCTTCTCCATAGTGGCTGTGCCAATTCACATTCCCACCAGCAGTCCAAGTGTGTTCCCTTTTCTCCACACCCTCTCCAGCATTTATTGTTTCTAGATTTTTTGATGATGGCCATTCTGACTGGTGTGAGATGATATCATTGTAGTTTTGATTTGCATTTCTCTAATGATTAATGATGTTGAGCAGTCTTTCATGTGTATGTTGGCAATCTGTATATCTTCTTTTGGAGAAATGTCTATTTAGGTCTTCTGCCCATTTTTGGATTGGGTTGTTTGTTGTTTTTGTTATTGAGCTGCATGAGCTGCTTATAAATTTTGGAGATTAGTCCTTTGTCAGTTGCTTCAGTTGCAAATATTTTCTCCCATTCTGAGGGTTGTCTTTTGGTCTTGATTATGGTTTCCTTTACTGTGCAAAAGCTTTTAAGTTTCATTAGGTCCCATTGGTTTATTTTTGTTTTTATTTCCATTTCTCTAGGAGGTGGGTCAAAAAGGATCTTGCTGTGATTTATGTCATAGACTGTTCTGCCTATGTTTTCCTCTAAGAGTTTGATAGTTTCTGGCCTTACATTTAGGTCTTTAATCCATTTTGAGCTTATTTTTGTGTATGGTGTTAGGGAGTATTCTAATCTCATACTTTTCCATGTACCTGTCCAGTTTTCCCAGCACCACTTATTGAAGAGGCTGTCCTTTCTCCACTGTACATTCCTGCCTCCTTTATCAAAGATAAGGTGACCATATGTGCATGGGTTTATCTCTGGGCCTTCTATCCTGTTCCATTGATCTATATTTCTGTTTTTGTGCCAGTACCATACTGTCTTGATTACTGTAGCTTTGTAGTATAGTCTGAAGTCAGGGAGCCTGATTCCTCCAACTCTGTTTTTCGTTCTCAAGATTGCTTTGGCTATTCAGGGTCTTTTGTGTTTCCATACAAATTGTGAAAATTTTTGTTCTAGTTCTGTGAAAAATGCCAGTGGTAGTTTGATAGGGATTGCATTGAATCTGTAGATTGCTTTGGGTTGTAGAGTCATTTTCACAATGTTGATTCTTCCAATCCAAGAACATGGTATATCTCTCCATCTATTTGTATCATCTTTAATGTCTTTCATCAGTGTCTTATAATTTTCTGCATACACGTCTTTTGTCTCCTTAGGTAGGTTTATTCCTAGATATTTTATTCTTTTTGTTGCAATGGTAAATGGGAGTGTTTTCTTGATTTCACTTTCAGATTTTTCATCATTAGTGTATAGGAATGCCAGAGATTTCTGTGCATTAATTTTGTATCCTGCTACTTTACCAAACTCATTGATTAGCTCTAGTAGTTTTCTGGTAGCATCTTTAGGATTCTCTACGTATAGTATCATGTCATCTGCAAAGAGTGACAACTTTACTTCTTCTTTTCCAATTTGCATTCATTTTATTTCCTTTTCTTCTCTGATTGCTGTGGCTAAAACTTCCAAAACTATGTTAAATAAGAGTCGTGAGAGTGGGCAACCTTGTCTTGTTCCTGATCTTAGTGGAAATGCTTTCAGTTTTTCACCATTGAGGACGATGTTGGCTGTGGGTTTGTCATATATGGCCTTTATTATGTTGAGGAAAGTTCCCTCTGTGCCTACTTTCTGCAGGGTTTTTATCATAAATGGGTGCTGAATTTTGTCAAAAGCTTTCTCTGCATCTATTGAGATGATCATATGGTTTTTCTCCTTCAATTTCTTAATATGGTGTATCACATTGATTGATTTGTGTATATTGAAGAATCCTTGCATTCCTGGAATAAACCCTACTTGATCATGGTGTATGATCCTTTTAATGTGCTGTTGGATTCTGTTTGCTAGTATTTTGTTGAGGATTTTTGCATCTATGTTCATCAGTGATATTGGCCTGTAGTTTTCTTTCTTTGTGACATCCTTGTCTGGTTTTGGAATCAGGGTGATGGTGGCCTCATAGAATGAGTTTGGGAGTGTTCCTCCCTCTGCTATATTTTGGAAGAGTTTGAGAAGGATAGGTGTTAGCTCTTCTCTAAATGTTTGATAGAATTTGCCTGTGAAGCCATCTGGTCCTGGGCTTTTGTTTGTTGGAAGATTTTTAATCACATTTTCAATTTCAGTGCTTGTGATTGGTCTGTTCATGTTTTCTATTTCTTCCTGATTCTATCTTGGCAGGTTGTGCATTTCTAAGAATTTGTCCATTTCTTCCAGGTTGTCCATTTTACTGGCATAGAGTTGCTTGTAGTAACCTCTCATGATCTTTTGTATTTTTGCAGTGTCAGTTGTTACTTCTCTTTTTTCATTTCTAATTCTATTGATTTGAGTCTTCTTCCTTTTTTTCTTGATGAGTCTGGCTAATGGTTTATCAATTTTGTTTATCTTCTCAAAGAACCAGCTTTTAGTTTTATTGATCTGTGCTATCGTTTCCTTCATTTCTTTTTCATTTATTTCTTCTCTGATCTTTATAATTTCTTTCCTTCTACTAACTTTGGGTTTTGTTTGTTCTTCTTTTTCTAGTTCCTTTAGGTGTAAGGTTAGATTGTTTATTTGGGATTTTTCTTGTTTCTTGAGGTAGGATTGTATTGCTATAAACTTCCCTCTTAGAACTGCTTTTGCTGCATCCCATAGGTTTTGGATAGTCATGTTTTCGTTGTCATTTGTCTCTAGGTATTTTTAATTTCCTCTTTGATTTCTTCAGTGATCTCTTCATTATTTAGTAACATTGTTTATCCTCCATTTGCTTTTTTTTTTTTTTTTTACATTTTTTCCCCTCTAATTTATTTCTAATCTCATAGCATTGTGGTCAGAAAAGATGCTTGATATGATTTCAATTTTCTTAAAGTTACTGAGGCTTGATTTGTGACCCAAGATGTGATCTATCCTGGAGAATATTCCGTGTGCATTTGAGAAGAAAGTATAATCTGCTGTTTTGGGATGGAATGTCCTATAAATGTCAATTAAATCTATCTGGTCTGTTGTGTCATTTAAAGCTTGTGTTTCCTTACTAATTTTCTGTCTGGATGATCTGTCCATTGGTGCAAGTCAGGTGTTAAAGTCCCCACTATTATTGTGTTACTGTTGATTTCCTCTTTTATAGCTGTTAGCATTTGCCTTATGTATTGAGGTGCTCCTATGTTGGGTGCATATATATTTATAAATTGTTATAGCTTCTTGTTAGATTGATTCCTTGATCATTATGTAGTGTCCTTCCTTGTCTCTTATAACAGTCTTTATTTTCATGTCTATTTTATCTGATATGAGTATTGCTACTCCAGCTTTCTTTTGATTTCCATTTGCATGGAATATCTTTTTCCATCCCCTCACTTTCAGTCTGTATGTGTCCCTAGGTCTGAAGTGGGCCTCTTTTAGACAGCATATATATGGGTCTTGTTTTTGTATCCATTCAGTGAACCAGTGTCTTTTGGGTGGAGCATTTAATCCATTCACATTTAAAGTAAATATCAATATGTATGTTCCTATTACCATTTTCTTAATTGTTTTGGGTTTGTTTTTCTAGGTCCTTTTCTTCTCTTATGTTTCCCATTTAGAGAAGTTCCTTTAGCATTTGTTGTAGAGCTGGTTTGGTGGTGCTGAATTCTCTTAACTTTTGCTTGTCTGTAAAGCTTTTGATTTCTCTGTTGAATCTGAATGTGATCCTTGCCGGGTAGAGTAATCTTGGTGGTAGTTTCCTCCCTTTCATCACTTTTAATATATTGTGCCACTCCCTTCTGGCTTGTAGAGTTTCTGGTGAGAAATCAGCTGTTAACCTTATGGGAGTTCCCTTGTCTGTTATTTGTTGTTTTTCCCTTGTTGCTTTTAATAATTTTTTTTGTGTCTTTAATTTTTGTCAGTTTGATTACTATGTGTCTTGGTGTGTTTCTCCTTGGGTTTATCCTGCCTGGGACTTTCTGCGCTTCCTGGACCTGGGTGGCTATTTCCTTTCCCATGTTAGGGAAGTTTTTGACTATAATCCTTCAAATATTTTCTTGGGTCCTTTCTCTCTCTCTTCTCCTTCTGGGACTCCTATAATGCAAATGTTGTTGCGTTTAATGTGTCTCAGAGGTCTCTTAGGCTGTCTTCATTTCTTTTCCTTCTTTTTTCTTTATTCTGTTCCACAGTAGTAAATTCCACCATTCTGTCTTCCAGCTCACTTATCCATTCTTCTACCTCAATTATTCTGCTATTGATTCCTTCTAGGGTATTTTTCATTTCAGTTATTGTATTGTTCGTCTCTGTTTGTTTGTTCTTTAATTCTTTTAGGTGTTTGTTCTTTAATTCTTCTAGATCTTTGTTAAACATTTCTTGCATCTTCTCGATCTTTGCCTCTATTCTTTTTTCCAAGGTTCTGGATCATCCTCACTATCATTATTCTGAATTCTTTTTCTGGAAGGTTGCCTATCTCCAGTTCATTTTATTGTTTTCCTGGGGTTTTATCTTTTTCCTTCATCTGGTACATAGTCCTCTGCCTTTTCATTTTGTCTGTCTGTCTGTGAATGTAGTTTTTTCCCACAGGCTGCAGGATTATGGTTCTTTTTGCTTCTGCTGTCTGCCCTCTGGTGGATGAAGCTATCTAAGAGGCTTGTGCAAGCTGCCTGATGGGAGGGATGGGTGGTGGGTAGAGCTGGGTATTGCTCTGGTGGGCAGAGCTTAGTAAAACTTTAATCCACTTGTCTGCTGATGGGTGCAGTCGAGTCCCCTCCCTGTTGGTTGTTTGGCCCGAGGCGACCCAGCACTGGAGCCTACAGGCTCTTTGGTGGGGCTAACGGCAGACTCTGGGAGGGCTCATGCCAAGCAGTACTTCCCAGAACTTCTGCTGCCAGCGTCCTTGTCCCCATGGTGAGCCACAGCCACCCCCGCCTCTGCAGGAGACCCTCCAACACTAGCATGTAGGTCTGGTTCAGTCTCCTATGGGGTCACTGCTCCTTTCCCTGGATCCCGATGCACACACTACTTTGTGTGTGCCCTCCAAGAGTGGATTCTCTGTTTCCCCCTGTCCTGTCAAAGTCCTGCAATCAAATCCCGCTAGCCTTCAAAGTCTGATTCTCCAGGAATTCCTCCTTCCGTTGCCAGACCCCCAGTTTGGGAAGCCTGATGTGGGGTTCAGAACCTTCACTCCAGTGGGTGGACTTCTGTGGTATAATTGTTCTCCAGTTTGTGAGTCACCCACCCAACTGTTATGGTATTTGATTTTATTGTGATTGTGCCCCTCCTACCGTCTCATTGTGGCTTCTCCTTTGTCTTTGGATGTAGGGTATCTTTTTTGGTGAGTTCCAGTGTCTTCCTGTCGATGATTGTTCAGCAGTTAGTTGTGATTCCAGTGCTCTCACAAGAAGGAGTGAGTGCATGTCCTTATACTCCGCCATCTTTAACCAATCTCCCTATGTTGTACACTTTAAATACATACCAGTTTATTTGTCAATGATACCTCAATTTAAAAATTAGAAAGAAAAAAAAAAGATGGGAAAGTACTTAACCTTTCTAAACTATCTGTGATGTGGTCATAATAGTATCTCCTCACAGAGCTATTAAGGATTAAGTGAGATAATTCATTACAAGTGATCAGCCCAGTGACTGACTTAATACTCATCTGCAGCTATTAGTGTTATACATATTTGACATAGTACCTTTTTTGGCTTCTCTGTAGCCCTAGCCCAGAATTCTCTTCTATGATTTTTATTTTCTATGCTAGAGAAGGTATCCATAACACAAATCCTTAAATCTTAGGTGTAATTCTGTTTTGTTTTTTTTTTAGGGGAAAAGTCACAATATTTAGCCAAAACCAAGAATCTAATTTTTTCAACCATTTTTTAATTGAAGTAGAGTTAATTTACAATATTGTGTTAGTTTCAGGTGTACAGCAAGGTGATTCAGTTTATATATATATGTGTGTGTATATATATTCTTTTTTAGATTCTCTTCCATTATAGGTTATTACAAGACATTGAATATAGTTCCCTGCGCTCTACAGTAGGTCCTTGTTGTTGATCTACTTCATACATAGTAGTGTGTTTATGTTAATCCCAAACTCCTAATTTATCTCCCAACTCCACCCCACCCACCCACCCCCAACCCCCCAGCTATCCCCTCTGGTAAGCATAAGTTTGTTTTCTATGTCTATGAATCTATTTCTGTTTCATAAATAAGTTCATTGACATCATTTTTTTAGATTCCACATATAAGTGATATATGATATTTGTCTTTGTCTGACTTACTTCACTTAATATGATAATCTCTCGGCCCATCCATGTTGCTGCAAATGGCATTATTTCATTCTTTCTATGGCTGAGTAACATTCTAATGTGTGTATACACCACATCTTCTTTATCCATTTATCTATCGATGGACACTTAGGTTGCTTCCATTTCTTGGCTATTGCGAATAGTGCTGCTGTGAATGCTGGGGCGGGTGCAATTCTGTTTTAAACAGAAGATCCCCTGCCGAACATTAGGATTAGGAGAAAAACCATCAGCCTTTACATCAGCCTTCCCATAAAACTGTAAACACCGCAGAGCCCATACAGCCTGTGAGGTTGGCCTCTCTACAACTTGAGCTGGGTATATGGGATTGGGGAAGAAGTTTAGGATGCTTTGGAGAGAAAACGGAGGAAAACAAAATATTATTAGCACTCTAGTAAATCAATCACAGATGGCCTTCAAGAATTAACCCAAAGCAGAATGCTCATTTTCAGAAAGCGCCTGCCTTCTTAAAATAATCTGGAAGAGTCCCAAGGACGTCTCCTATGTAAGTGATGCAATATTCACTGCTTCAGCAGAAATGTGGGGAAAAAAAGTCTTTGTTCTTTCAGTCTTTGCACCTCCCATTTTCCCTGACCACAGTAGACAGGGGAATAGCACATAATGATTCCACTGGATGTGGAAGAGGGACCCCATCTCACGCCCCAGGAAAGGGCTGGTCCACTCAAAGGTGAGCTTCGCTGCAGGCAGGTGCAGAAGGGAAGATTTGCCTCCTGGAATCCAGGGTATGACTATCACCCAAAGGGCACCTTAACTGCCTTCCCTCTCCTGCCTTCCGTAGCCAGTGGCCCTTGGCACTGAAGAGTTGTTTATTGTGTAATTAATGAAAGGTAATGGCCCTTGCAGATACTTTACCAGGGAGCCCCAAATTCAAACTCATGCTACTGATTAAGATGGACTCTCCTCCACTCCTCTTAATCACCCAGCTCTGTAAAATGTTTGTAAAGCTCACAGGGCCTCCAAGAGTACCCTGGGTTGTTAATCTCAGCATGAGCACCCTCCTCTCTCAACTGAAATCCCTACAAAAAAAATCACAAAAGGGCCTATAAAGCAGAAGGGGAGCCATTACTTTTTCCCTTTAGGCCTGTTACCTGCTTTATCCTAGCGGAAGTTTTGCCCAGTCAAGAGTTCTTGGTTGGCCGACCAGAGCCCCAAGTTGTGCTTCTGCTCAGAACTTCTAATACATGGTTAAAAATCATAGCTAATGCTTCATGGAAATAAATATTTCAAACCACTCACTTTCTGGCCTGCCAGATGGCTGCATTTCACACTTCCAACTGTGTCAGACTCCAAAAAACTCAGCGACCCCAATTTTGCCATGGGGTTGATTATCCTGGAATAGGCATTGGGGTGGTGGATGGGTAATATAGGAAGGGCTTTTATTTTTAATTAAAAAAATTTTTTTAATGAAATGAGTTCCACTTGCTTCACTCAGGTATCATAGAAACATCATTCATGGGTGATTCCACAGCAGAAATTCCAGTTAGCCAACACAGTCAGCGAAAGTCCATCTCATATTTGTATTTATCTGCCCACAGCGACTCCCTCCTCATCTGAAATCCTGCATCAGTTTAATCACCTGTGTCTCTCTTGCTCCCAGCAGCAAAGACTTAGGGAACACCAGTCTTCAAGGTGTGTCGACACACTTGGAATTCTTTGCATTATTGCATACAGATGTACATACACAGGAGCCCAAGTAGGGCTGCGGGGCAGAGTCCTCTGAATCCTTTTAGATCCAAGGTTTTCTCAGTCCATTCGGGACGCTGTAATAGAATATCGTGGATGGGGTGGTTCATAAACAACAGAAATTTATTTCTCGCAGGTCTGGAGGCTGGCAAGTCCAAGATTCAGTGTCTCTGGTGAGTGCCCACTTCCTGGCCCATAGCTGTCTTCTTGCTGTGTCCTCATGTGGCAGAAGGGAAAGGGAGCTCTCTGGGGTCTCTTTTATAAGGGCACTAATCCTCTTCAGGACCCACCCTCATGTCCTAATTACCTACCAATGGCCACACCTTCTAATACCATCACATTGGGGATTAGGATTTCAACATATGGATTTGGGGGAACATAATGATTCACTCCATTGCAAGGGTCTTGGTTTCTCTTAGGTCCTTTCTGACTGTCTTTCAGGACTTGTGCTGAAAAAGGTATCAAGATAGTAGGTCATTGAAGTCTCTTGTTGTCTTATGTTTGGTAGTAGTACTAGTATTTTTATTATTATATAAGTAATATACATATTCATTAAAGAAAAATTAGAAAAGAAGAATAAATCAGCATTTTGCATTCTTATAAATCAAAGAATGCAAAATTCAAAACATACATACAGGGCTTCCCTGGTGGCGCAGTGGTTGAGAGTCCGCCTGCCGATGCAGGGGACGCGGGTTCGTGCCCTGGTCCGGGAAGATCCCACATGCCGCGGAGCGGCTGGGCCCATGAGCCATGGCCGCTGAGCCTGCGCGTCCAGAGCCTGTGCTCCACAACGGGAGAGGCCACAACAGTGAGAGGCCCGTGTACCACAAAAAAAAAACAACTAAAACAAAAATAAACATACGTACACACAAACCACCCTGGATCTTATAATACAAAGAAAACTAGTATTTTTATTATTATATAAGTAATATATATATTCATTAAAGAAAAATTAGAAAAGAATAAATCAGCATTTTGCATTCTTATAAACCAAAGAATGCAAAATTCAAAACATACATACACACAAACGACCCTGGATCTTATAATACAAAGAAAACCAGTACTAACATTTTATTGTATATTTTTCCAGACTTTATCTGTATGTAATTATATACACACATGTATTCATAATAGATTTTGTGATACCAGTTTCATATTCTATCTACGGTTTTGATTTTTTTTTTCATCTAACAACGTATGGTGGACATCATTCCAAGGCCATACAAACCCTTCTGTACTCATGTGCACACACACACACACACACACACACACACACACACAGAGTATCAGGATCCCTTGCAAATAGGAGCTTCCTCCCCAAAAGATGCCCACAGATTTCAAGAAGTTCAGCAGAAGTTCAGCATCAGTGATGTGTTTAACTAAGAAGAGCAGGAGGATAATTTTCCTCCCTGACTCTCACGGATGCTCCCAGGCTCAACTCTGCTCCAGTCTAGGTATCGGAACGGGCTCGGAGAGGGAGGAGGGTGACCCCACTGGAGGCAGCATGAGAAGAGGCTGAGGTCAGGCAGTGTATACCTGCAGGAATACAGGACCCTCAACACTAAAGCCCTGGGAGCGTAAGCTCTGGGAGCGGTTCCAAAGCAGAGGCCCTTGCTCTCACCTGTCCTTAGATAAGGCCTGACATGCAGCATAAGAACATAAATCAGTGAGCTGTGGATGCTGCCTCCCTAACTAATTAGCATGAGAAATGTCACGTCCTTGGCAGCCCCCACTGCCTCTCTCTCAGCCTGTGAAGCCAGCTGAGAGTTTTAGCAGCTGGGAGCCTCCTATAGCCCTGCCAACCAGCCTTTTCCCAAACCCGAGGGGACTGACACCATTCTCGTGTGCTCTGCCAACAAGCCTGGCAAGAAAGCTGCTCTCCAGAAATCAGCACCTCTAAACAAGCTGCCCCAGAACAACTCCTCACCTGACCGGCAGCCTGAACTACAAGGGGCCTTCACAGTCCTCAGGGCACCAAGTCCCCTGAGCTCTAGTGACCAGCAGTAGTAGCCTTTGCACAGAAACTGTAACGTGCGTGAGATACACAGGCATCCTGCGCCCAGCACACTAACTGCACCATGCAGAGTGCATGGTACCAACATGAGGAAGCTGAACATCCTTCAGCCATGCATTAGGTCCATCACCAAGTATTTATTAAAGGCTTCCTCTCTTTTCCCTCCTATCTTTCCCATTTCTTACCTGTCACAATGTCTGGTTCATTCTAACTCTTTAAGAGTTGCTTTTCAAAAAGTTATTGAGTCTACCCCTTCCTCCCCAATTCTTCATTAGTTTTGACCTCAATGAAGTTGATTGTGGCAGATGTAGTTGTATCTGTCCTATACATCCTCAGTTCCTTCTTTTTTTGGTAACTACACCAGCTTATCTTCTAGGGAAGTGTCCTTAACCCAATCCACAGGGGTGGGCATGTCACTATGGCCTCGATAGTCATAGTGGCCAATACACCTGTCCACAGGGAGGATGTGTTCCATGCAGAGTCAATTAGAGTGCTTCTGTGAAATTTGATATAAAGGTTCTGGGAGAAAGAAGGTCTCTTTCACTTCTGAATCAAGAGCTATAAGGATATAGTCTTGACATTTCCAGCAACCATTGTTCCTGCCGTGTGGACATAATCTGTCTGTAGGATGAGAGAATGTAACACATAAAAAAAAGAGAAAAGTGGCAGAGTCAGGAGATGGAGAGAGATCTGATGACCTCGTTTGCATTCCTGGATCCTGCTGTGCATTTACAACCTGCTATATGACTCTCTCTCTCTCTCTCTCTCTCTCTCTCTCTCTCTCTCTCTCTCTCTCTGTCTCTCTCCCCCCCCTCTAGCTTAAGCTAGTTTGAATCGGGTTTAGTGAATTTTAACTGGAGAGCTGACAAATACACCTCTAGACGGTGTCCCTGCTTCTCATCTCACCCCCACATCCTTCAGTCTGTTCTTGATTCTACCAGAGTGAACTTTATAAAATATATTATGACATAAAAATTTATAAAATACAAATATGATTGTGTTATTTCCTTATCTCAGAAATATCAGTGACTTAACATGGTGTACAGGATTAATTCCACGCTCCTGTCATAACATATTAGTCTCCTGTGGTCTGATGGCTGACTATTTTTCCATTCTCACTTCTGATCATTACCTCCCTTCCCCTCCTAACGATCCTAAGTACAGCAGGTTCGAGCCCTGGCCTGGGAAGATCCCACATGCCGCAGAGCAACCAAGCCCGTGCGCCACAACTACTGAGCCTACGCTCTAGAGCCCGCAAGCCACAGCTACTGAGCCCACGTGCCACAACTACTGAAGCCTGTGCGCCTAGAGCCCGTGCTCTGCAACAAGAGAAACCGTGACAATGAGAAGCCTGCACACCGCAATGAAGAGTAGCCCCCGCTCACCACAACTAGAGAAAGCCCACGCACAGCAACGAAGACCCAACGCAGCCAAAAAAAAAAAATTGCTATGCAGTGAACCCATGAATGATAAGAAAGCAAAACAGCCTTATTGTTTGCTAATGGTGCCAAGGAAGGGCCCAGAAGAAAGAAGCAGAGACTAGATATTTAGGAATAAATCTCCGTAGCTGACTCAAGAGATAGAGATCCTTTGATCTTCTTTTTATTTATCCATTACTATGTGGTAGGGATTATACTTTCATTTTAACATCTTTATTGTAGTATAATTGCTTTACAATGGTGTGTTAGTTTCTGCTTTATAACAAAGTGAATCAGCTATACATATACATATATCCCCATATCTCCTCCCTCTTGCATCTTCCTCCCACCCTCCCTATCCCACCCCTCTAGGTGGTCACAAAGCACCGAGCTGATCTCCCTGTGCTATGCGGCTGCTTCCCACTAGCTATCTATTTTACATTTGGTAGTATTTATAAATCCATGCCACTCTCTCACTTTGTCCCAGCTTACCCTTCCCACTTCCCGTGTCCTCAAGTCCATTCTCTACATCTGTGTCTTTATTCCTGTCCTACCCCTACGTTCTTCAGAACCATTTTTTTTCTTTTCAGATTCCATATATATGTGTTAGCATACGGTATTTGTTTTTCTCTTTCTGACTTGCTTCACTCTGTATGATAGACTCTAGGTCCATCCACCTCACTACAAATAACTCAATTTCATTTCTTTTTATGGCTGAGTAATATTCCATTGTATATATGTGCCACATCTTCTTTATCCATTCATCTGTCGATGGACACAGGTTGCTTCCATGTCCTGGCTATTGTAAATAGAGCTGCGATGAACATTGTGGTACGTGACTGAATTATGGTTTCTACAGGTAATAAAAAGGAGACTCAGAAAAGTTAAGTAATCTGCTCAAGATCCTTCAACTAATAAGCGTCAAAGCCAGGGATATTTCCAACCTCAAAGTCTACTTTCTTTTCACTCAGTGATTGTTCACTAGAGAAGCAGCATAACATGATGGTTAGGAGGACCAAG
Source organism: Lagenorhynchus albirostris (assembly GCF_949774975.1). Taxonomy (NCBI): domain Eukaryota; kingdom Metazoa; phylum Chordata; class Mammalia; order Artiodactyla; family Delphinidae; genus Lagenorhynchus; species Lagenorhynchus albirostris. The sequence continues at coordinate 97,107,223 of NC_083103.1, forward strand.
TTTGGAAGCAGAGGACCTCAGCTTTAAAGTAAGGGTAATGTGCCTACCTCAGAACATTGTTATGAAGATGGAATGAGTTACTATTGCTAAGCACTAAACAAATGTCAGCTGACAGTAATGGAGAGGTAGTAGCAGCAGCGGCAGGCTGGGTTTTCCTTTGTGTAACCCTTAGGAAGAGGAGGGTGAATGGGGTTTAGCAGGGTTGTGGATTCCACTGCAAGTGAGTGAAATAAGAAGTCATTTATGTCACTGAAGTATAGGGCGCCTGGTGAGAAAATTAATGAGAGGAAAGACCGTATGTTGGGTGTTAGGTGCTATGCCTGAGCAGCTTTGAGCAGGACTGTATCTCCAGAAGGGGGATGGGAGATGAGGGCGAATGACATGTTGAGTGTGTCCATTGGCTACTGAAGCCAGGGGCTGAGACCCCCCAACATGGGGAGTCCAGGAAAGCTGAAAGGAGCTACACTTGACCTGGATCTTCTCGTTCCCACACCACCCCTGTCCCCAGATCACCTCTTGCCTCTCTCCCTCTTCAGAATTCCATACACTTGCTCCAATGGTCTTGAGTGCTAGGACTCCATGATTCTACATCAAGGCCCAAGTGCATTCTAAAAGAAGTGGCTTGGTAATATACCTGTCCCTCTGTGGGATTCCAGGACTGCTGTTCTCTGGCAGCGAGGCGCAGAGTGAGCCCACGAACTCAGGCGGAGGTGCCTTTGTGACCCCTTTTCATTGGGCTGAGCTGGCTGTACCATGGTTCTCAAACCTGTCTGTGCAGAGAAATCATGCAGAGAACTCTTTAAAAAAAGGTTCTTCGGCTCCGCCGCAAACTTTCTGACTCTGAATCTCCAGGGATGATGAAGAGGACCAAGACCCAGGGGACAACGTCACTTGCTCTTAAGGTTTAGCAGAGCCAGGGCTGCATGCAGCCCCGCACAGAGGGGTGTCCTCCTTGCCTATCAAGTGGGGAGCCTGCAAAGGCCCAATGAGTAAGCACCTTGACTTGGGCAGAGCCTGTCAGCGCCAGCCTGGTGTCCTGGCCCATGCCTTTCCTCCCCACCTTCTCCTGGGTGTCCTATGCCACTGCCCTGTTGTGGAGGAAACCTCCCGCCGCCCCACCATCATCACCACCTCCACTGCAACGCCCACCCCAACAAGACAAATGTAGGTGCTTTTTATTGAACGCATTATACTAAGTATTACATTCGTTATTCCCCTGAATCATCACAACCATATGAGGTAGTCACTATTATTATCCTCATTTTATAGATAAGGAAACCCAAACCGAAAGAAGTTAAGTAATATGGCTACAGGCACAAAGCCGGTATATGGTCGGATTTGACCTTAGGTTGGTCCAGATCCAGAATTGTAATTCCTAACTCCTGCACTTTGCTGCCTTTACTAGTTCTCAGCCACTAAGTCTCACAGATACGGTGTCTCCTTCGTACGGAGGAGAACTGTTGTGCTGTGTTTTGGAAGTTGTGCGCGTTCTGCCCTGGGAGGGCTGGAGATGGAGCAGTAGCCTGTCACCAGCAGCTTGGAGCCGCCTACCCTCGCAGTAGGCTCCTGTAGGGAGCCTTCGAGACATTGTTCTGAGACTCACAGGTACTGCCTTCCTGGGCTTCTGAAACAGGGCTATGGAAGGGGCTCCCTGGCCACCTGCCTCCACAGTATCATGCCTGGGGCTCTAACCCTCCAACACAGCCACCGACTGCCCATAACCTGCAGTGAGGCACGGAAGTGGGCATTTTGTACTCCCCTCCCTCGGTCTGGCGTCATATGCTTGAACTACTAGATCTCAGAGAGGGCCCTGAATATCACCTGTGCTCCCCGCATGGTGCTTCTCAACCCTCGATGCTCTTTCCAGTCACCTGGGAAACTTTTTAAAAATACCACTGCCTGTGCCTTACCAGCCAGGCTTTCTGATTTAATTGGACTTGGATGGTGCCCAAAGTCCCCTGTGATTCTAATGGGTGACCAGGTTTGGGAAGCCCAACTCTAGGATATTGCCGCTGGTCTGGTGCTAAGAATGTCTTTTAAATTTTGGGAGGTGGTTTTTCTGTCCCCCTGGAGAAACTCAAGTAGCTTTTCTACGACGAAAGGGGAGCAGCTGTGGCTCATTTTGAAAAAAGGTTCCTCTTTCCTTTCTCCATGTGAACCAGAGAATCCCTATGTACCAGGGTCCCGTGAGAGCAGAAACACTGCAGACAAACGCTGTCTGCCTCAGCAGTCCTGGAGGAGAGCCCGCATTGAGGGCCAGAATCAGAACCCCCTGGATAGCCAGGAGAATGAGGATACAAATGAGAGCCTCGGAGGGCTGGATTCTGGTAGTTCTCCTGGAAGGACTGTCTTCAGCCACCCCATAAGGAGAGCCGTCTCTACAATCTGTAGAAAGAAGTCTGCCACTCTCCCCTTACCTCATTCCTCCATCTCACAATACTTGTCTAACAACTCTTACATCTAACCCAAATCCCTCCTGCTGCAATGAAACTACAGTTTTCTTGTTTGTCCTTGTCTGAAACAAAGGACAGCTGTTCTCACTTGCGCAGATCTCTTGAGGACTAGTTGGTGGAGAGGCTGGTGGCAGAGGGTAAAGACAGAATTGTCTGACCTTGGTTTTGTGTAAACCCTCAGGTAAAATTCTTCTCTTCCTCTGGGACCTTAATGAGCTAAACAGAAGGGCATTCAAGTGGAGGCTCCTCGATTTCACTCCTGGAATGAATAACAGTGACTTGGGGTTGTTATTTTTCCTTCTGTTTCTTATAAAGTGGATGAAATTGTTTTGAGGAAAGGCCCCATCTAAGGAACAAACCATCCTTATTTGTTCATTTCACTGTTTTCCCCCCCACCGCCACCACCACCACCAATAGCTTCACCGGAACTTCGTGAAACAAAAGGAAGGACCCATAAAGCCAGCATATGAACTGGCTGTTTTCTGTAACTTACAGAAACTAGGAGGACAAGAACGGCATGAGGCAGTTGCATTTAATATGTGTGGATTTGTTCCAAGGGAAAGTCTATGCATTGATAAACTGAGCAGAGGTGGTCATCTGAGCAGCTTAGGGGACTTACCTCAAGTGTCATGTTCCTGTTTGTTTGTGGCTGTGTGGTCTGTGTTCCTGGCTTCATAGTTACTCCCAGCACTTGGAGGAAAAAAAAAAAAATAACCCTACCTGCTCGGTGACTAATTGGTTGAAAACAAGCCTGCAATCTGTTGGGCTGAATGTCCCATTTCTCTTCCCCTCCTGCCCCGATGCCATGCTGTTTAGTTATAAGTGTATCTTGCCAGTTTTCCCCATTGGGACAGCTACGTTCTCAGTGTTGTTCTCGGCAGATTACCAACATAGAATTTATGATTCATTGACCCAAATTACGTTCCCACTGACAATATCTGAAGAAATTCTGTTCCACAATGGCTTGCTGAGTTTACAGAAAACATACATCACTCCCTGGAATTCACCTGCCCCAACAAGGCCAACAGAAGAGCAAATTAACTCTTATCTCCTCAGAAGTCCTTGATGAAGAACATCCTGGTCTTGCCAATTCACTACGTATTTTCAACAAGTTATGAGGAAGCAAGATTGTTATAGTGTTTTGGTTTTTTTTCTTGGCTACACCGCGTAGCATGCGGGATCTTAGTTCCCCCGACCAGGGATCGAACCCGCGCCCCCTGCAGTGGAAGTGTGGAGTTTTAACCACTGGACAGCCAGGGAAGTCTCTGTTCTGGTTTTTATGTGAATTGCAGTTAAATCCCGAGGCATATATGAAAGCCTTCTCTGTGTGGACAACAATCTATTTTCCTAGACCACAACTCTGATATCAGGTCCCATGCTTACTTTGTGCTATAAGCACCTTAAGGCATCACAGACATTCTTCTCAGCAGGTATGTAAAGCGCATAGGACCCAGGCTCTGTCTTTCATTTCTCTTGCCCATGATCTCAAGGAGGAAGTAAAGTAATCTAAAAAGTTAAGAAACCAAACATGTGGTTTTCCTTAATAAATAAACTTCTCCTGTAGTGATTTTTGCTTTTGTACACTTGTCTCAGAATGAAATAAAATAAAAGTTAAAAACCTAGTTCATTAGGTTACAAGCTGTTGAGCAGAGCTGAATGGAATCCTTGCAAAGTGAAGTAAAAGCATGATGATGAAGTGAATTTGCTCTGCCCCGTCTCTCCCACTGAATGCCGCTATAAAAACTGGAAAGTGCATATAGAGCAGCTATTTGAGGACTCTGAAAAATAAATGATAACAGGTGGATTGGGAAGGAAGACCAGAATTTGAAGTACCACAGAACCAGCAATGAGTCAGCTCCTCTCACTTTTTTCCCCTTGGTGTCCCCTGGCTGGACTCAAGGCAGCTTGAAAACTGAAAGTGCGAACCAGACCTGGATAGAGAGTTCCAGGAGAAGCCACCACTTCTGACTCAACAAGCAGAAAGGGGACTCCTTAATGCTTAGGGGGAGTGGAGAAAATGGCCCACTTTTCCTTTTCTCTGTTTTGTTGTGCCCCAGTCCCCAGACAATCCCGAGGTGGTGGTGGCATGGCCGCAGTGCGACCTGTGGGCACCTAGAATCATGAGGAAGGGGAACCTCCCACTCTAGTTTGAGGAGCTGTGGTCTCCAGGGTGTGGGTGCTCCCCTCTTGCTATTACTATCTCTCTGTTCTGCTGCCACTTGGCCCCAGATTTAGTTGCACTCGTGGAAGTACGCAGCAGAGCAAGGGAGCCCCAGGGAGCCAGAAAGTACTGGGGAGATTATGGAGAAGGAGGACCTTGGGACATTGTTGATGAATTTCTGAGCTCACCCACAAGCTTCACATGCATGAATCTGACCCTAAACAACATATTAAAGACTTTGAAAACTGAACTATGGGAGAGAGCGCTGCCGCCATCCCAGACTGGCCACAGGGTCATTACATGTGGGGGCAGATCTGAGTAGCACTGCAAAGGCTTTGAAAATGGAGCTGACCTTGGAACTGACATCACACACACAGAAGTATATAGTTGTAACATATGTCCTGAAGCCAGCCAGGTTAGTTGCCTACTAAAAGAAATGTATCAATACTCTTTATAGGATTTAAACAAGACCCAGTGTCTCATAGCAGAATATTGAAAATGTCCGGAATATAATCTAAAATTACTTGGCATCCAATGAACCAAAAAAATCTCAACTTGCACAGGGAACGGTAGTCCACAGATGCCAACAGTAAGATGGAATAATCAGACTTTAAAGCAACTATTATAAAAATCCTCCAAGAAGTAAGGTTGAGCATTCTTGAACCAAATAGAAAATCTCAGTAAAGAAATAGAAGATATTAAAAAAAGAACCAAATGGTAATTTTAGAATTAGATAATACAATAAATTTTAAAAAATGCATGGATGAGGTGCATTTTATTATATTTTAAAATAGCAGAATGGAGATGTTAGAAGAAAGAATCAATGAACTTTAAAACAGATCAATAGAAATCATCCAATTTCAACAGTAAAGAAAAAAATTGAGAAAAAAAAGAGAGCAGTGCCTCAGGGACTTGTGCGACATTGCCAAATATCATTGGACATTTTTAGGTCTAATATTGAGGTCGTTGAGTCCTAGAAAGAGAATGGAAAGAATGCAGTGCAGAAAAAATATTTGAGGAAATAATGGCCCAAACTTTCTAAATTTGGTGAAAGGTATTAATGTATAGATTCAAGTAGTTCAGCAAACTCACAAAAGTAGAAATCCGAAGACATCCTTACTAAGAGCCATCATAATAAATTGTTGAAAAGGAAAGAAAAAATCCTGGGAGCAGCTAAAGAGAAAGGACACAAATAGGAAATAATAAAGATAAGAACAGAAAAAATAGAGAAAAATCAAAAGTTCATCTTTAAAAAGATCTATTACATTGAAATCTACCTCTGTCTTTATCTCCCCTTCCCCACAACTTCAGCCCCTGGAAGCTCCATTTCCTACGTCAGTTACTACATTCCTCTCTCCCTCGCTTTCCCCATGTATAGGGTCTCTTCTCTTTGGGTTGCCTGTGTCTTTTTTTTCCTCTCCCCCTTTTCCACATCTCCCCAAATCCCTTTCATATCCAACTCAGTAAGACAAAAACTTGTCATTAGTCAAAATCTTTACCGCCAGTTGCAGCTCAGGCCTCTGCTTGGGCTTCTCAGCTCATCTAAGCCCTAAGTATGGACTAGACGATGCTGCAGAGTCAAGGCACTGTCGGTTGGTGTGGGTTCAACCAGGGATTGATGCTCAGAGGAAGAGGGTTTAGAGTATGTTCTCTTGTTCTCTCTGAAGTACTTACCTAAAATTCCTTAATCCATGAAGCATTTCCATGCAAATTCTTTATCCATTTATTCCTTCACAGAGGTGGAATATTTTCAAAGCACAGAGGATTACTGCAAATCATTGTGGGCAAAGATTTCAGTGTGGATTCAGGATATTGAAAAACATAAGAACATGGCCATGTCTTCACATCATAAGAGAGGGTATCTTTTTAAATCCACATATCACTTACTTGATGGGTGATGGTCAATCTATTGTCATTAATTTACCACACAGACTTATTGAGAAGCAACTCTGTGCAGAGCACAATTAAACCTTTGAGAAACTGCTTTTGACTGTTAAAAGAAGATTTGTTTGGACAGCTACATCCTGAAATAGCGAAGTGTTATTGCCTGCTTCTCCAGGATCCTGGTTGGAGCTTGGAAATTAAACCCTTAGTGCATTCAAGCAGAAGTGGGACAATTTGTCTCCCCTACAGGAAGGGGCAAGTAAGGGAGAGTGGCCACGCCTGACAGTTCACCCCAGAGAGAGCAGCTCCCTTTCCAGTCTGGATACAGGCTCCACCTGAGCCCCTAGCAGGGCCACATATATGGGTGAGGAGGCTAGTTCCCCCTAGAAAAGCAGAGCCTCTTAAATAGACTCTGGACTTTAAGACCAGACAGTTCTCCCTGGAGTGGGGAGGGGGGACGGGGGGCACCTCTGAGTCTCCTCCCTCCGCTCCCCCACCACTAACCAATGGCCTGAGTCTCTTCCTTGAGGAGGCAGCTGCTCTCCCTTAGCAATCTCTGTCTGCACACCGTGCCCAGCCTCATCTAGCATCTTCAGACTAGCTTCCTTGCCAGCCTCACCGACCTCAGCACCTGATCTAACCTCCCACCTCCCAGTAAGGGGGCCATTGCTCACCCTGAAGGGTTCATGTCTATTAATACAAGGCAGAGGGGGAGAATTGGGCTGGTCCTCAGGTCAGCACTGTCTTACCACATGTTTCTCTGTAAATCACTATTTCAGAGTCCCATTCAGGGTCCCTGCCAGAAACCTGACTGACGAGGAGCCAGGAGGGGCCAGAGCTTCACATTTGATCCCTTTGAAGCCAGAGAGAACATTAGGCATTTTCCATGCCTGAGCATGAGGCTGATGGAGTGCAGAACATTTGGTGTGTCCCACATATAGAGTCTGTAAGGCCTGAGATTCCTGGTTTCTAAATGCAGTAATGTTTATCTGCACTGTTGCCTTGGTGGAGTTCCCAGCCCTGACGATGCTTCTGAGTTACCTAGGGAGCTTGTTAGAGATTCCAGAGTGGCTGGTTCCATGGTCTGATGAGCTGGAGCCTAGGAATCTGTTCTCCACAATGCAACTGGGATGAATCTGGGGCAGCAGGTGCACTTAGCTGGCATTTGGAAACAATTGGTGTATGTCACAGTGGTGAATAATTTAAAGAGATGGGCTGATTTGACCTCCCTGAATCTTAGATGGTAATTGTGGCATTTAGACTATTCTCCGTTGTTCTGGGACCCCTAAGATTCTAGCTATCAAGGCCATATCATAGTTTTCTCAGGACACCAGTTCTGCACACCTGCAATTCACCCTCCGGAACAGAAAGCGTTGACAGGAGCAAAGCAGGGCTGGCTAATGTGGAAAAGCTCTTAAGCCCAAAGAGACACTTGAACAAACTGGCATTTCCCCTAAACGGTTCTCAACAGCCTTTTAAGAATGCAACATAGCCGACTGTATTTTTAATCATATCATTCAGCTCACTCACTGTCTCCCCACGATCCCCTATGGCTTCCTCTAGCGGTCACTTAGAACATCCAGTTCCAAAAATGCTGGGTACAGGCCCAAACTAGCATCTTCATGGAATTTTCTGCTTGTTTTTAAATATTGCAAGGTTACAAACCAAGACAAAGACTCTAATCAGAGCATAAGAGAGCAGTCATTGTCATCTATCCACTCATAAGGCCAAACTTTGGAATTCCCCACTGTGCTAACACTAGTCCTCTCAGTATTTAATTCTATAAGAGCAAAAGAATGGAAACAAATTAAATGCCCTTCAATGAGGAGCTGATTACCTGAGAAAGGATACCTCCACACAATGGAAAATGACACAGCCCTAAAAAAGAATGAAAAAGTTTGTGTGTGCTGATTTGGCAACATTTTTATAGATGTGATGTTAGTTGAAAAATGACAGCAAAATGCAGAATCAAGGGAATGACATATGTCTGTATTTGTTTATATCTGTGCATATATATGTGCATTCAGGGAAGGATATATTTAAAAAATAACATTGCTTGCCTCTGAGAAGAGCTAATTGACAATGTGCGTGTGTGTGTATGGTATGAGGGAGGATTCACATATAGTATTTTATACTTTAGTTAATGGATTGCCTATTCAAAACATTAAATTAAAATATATATGTACACTAACAGCTCTCTACATTGAGAAAACACAGGTAATCCGAATGAAGCTAAACATTAAAGCATTTATATTTAGTTTTAGTTTGATTTTACTTTTTTTTTTTGCAACAGATTTGCCTCTCTAATCATGTTTTGCTCACCCTAATTTTAGGCCAAATCTGAATTATATGAACACACACACCAGCTGGACAGTAGGAGGAAGGAGCTAAGAATCCAGTCTGGGAAAGAACATTTGCCTTGAGTAACTGACGTGCAAATAATGAAGAGTGGCTATGTTTGCAGCCCTGCTGTCTCCTGAAGGTGAAAGTCAAGACCCACTGCTAGTGTGCCCTAGAATTTGCAAACTCTTACTAACAGTCAAAGAGTCTGAGTCAATCTAAAATTAAGACAGCTGATCCCCAAAATGGCCCCAATTATACCTCTCCATGCAGTCATTCTCTTAGCAAGAGGTAGAGTCTAATCCCCAACTTCTTAACTCTGGACTGGCCTTTTGAGTTGCTTTGGCTAATAAAAGTTAAGCAGAAGTAGTGGTGCCCCATATCCAGGCCTAGACATCAAGAGGCCTTGCATACTTCACTCCCTCTCTTGGAACCCTGCCTTGGACGAGCCCAAACATGGGCTAGCTGCTAGGATGAGAGACCACATGGACTCGAGCTGAGGTCCCAGCTATGGGAGAGAGCCCAGCAAGATCAGCAGAGCCAACCTGCTGACTGAGTGCAGACACCTGAACATCTCCCTGGGATCAGAATTGTCCATCTGACCTGTACACTCATGACTTAAATAAAGGTTTATGGTTTTAACCCACTGGGTTTTTTTTGAAGTATAGTTAATTTACAATGTTGTGTTAGTTTCAGGTTTACAGCAAAGTGATTCAGTTTTTTATATATATATATATATATATAATTTTTCAGATTCTTTTCCATTATACGTTTTTACAAGATATTGAATATAGTTCCCTGTGCTATACATTAAATCCTTGATGTATATCTATTTTATATATAGTAGTTTGTATCTGCTAATCCCAAATTCCTAATTTATCCCTCCCCGCTTTCCCTTTTGGTAACCATAAGTTTGTTTTCTATGTCTGTGAGTATATTTCTGTTTTGTAAATAAGTTCATTTATATTATTTTTTAGGTTCCATATATAAGTGATACCATATGATATTTGTCTTTCTCTGTCTGACTTACTTCACTTAGTATGATAATCTCTAGGTCCAACCATATTGCTGCAAATGACATTCTTTCATCTTTTTTATGGTTGAGTAATAGTCCATTGTGTATATATACCACATCTTCTTTATCCATTCATCTGTCGATGGACACTTAGGTTGTTTCCATGTCTTGGCCATTATAAGTAGTGCTGCTGTGAACATTGGGGTGCATGTATCTTTTCAAATTAGAGTTGTTGTCTTTTCCAAATATATGCCCAGGAGTGGGATTGCTGGATTATATGGTAACTCTAATTTTAGTTTTTTAAGGAACCTCCGTACTGTTTTCCATAGTGTAAGCCACTGGGTTTTGTGGCCATTTCTTACGTAGCCTTATTGTGGCAACAGATGACTGGAACAGAACTCCTTTGCTGCCCTAGTTTTGTTTCTTTTCTCTCTCTAGTGCTATACTGTTGCCTTCTCACTACCCACCCCTAGGCCTCCATTATAAACTCCCTTGTTTAAAGAACATTCATCATGTGTCAGATCTTGAATGCACAGTCCCTGACCTCAAGGGAGGGACAGCAGGTGGGGAAGTGGATAGACAGTACTGAGTGTGCACTGACTGAGTGTGCGTGAACTTATAGAAAAGGAGCACTAGCTCAGCGTAGAGGTTCAGCAGAGTTTTCTGGAAGTGACCTCTGAGCTGTTTTAAATAAATGTTTATCAGTGAAAGTTGGCAAGGGATTTGCAGGCAAATGGTATGACACAGGGAAAAGCATGGGGGCCTGTGTGTGAGACATCTGCCAGCAGTGAAATGTTCCCTGCACTTTTCTCTCCCATTTCTTTTTGGGTTTAATATTTATTTACTTATTTCTTTGGCTGCGCATGCAGGATCTTTGTGGCGGGATGCGGGATCTTTAGTTGTGGCATGTGGGAGCTAGTTCCCTGACCAGTGATCGAACCCGGGCCCCCTGCATTGGGAGTTTAGAGTCATAGCCACTGGACCACCGGGGAAGTCCCTTCTCTCCCATTTCCAATCTCTTCTGGCTTCTAATCTCCACCCCCCTCCCCCTCACCGCTTCTTTTTTTGCCAGATTCCCCCGATTATAGTTTCTTAGTAGTCTCTTAGAGCCTTGCTGTTCAAAGTGTGACCAGCAGACCGGCAGCTGTAGCATCACCTGGGAGCTTGTTAGAAATACAGATTCTTGGGTCCCATCCCAGACATGCATCAGAATCTTCATTCTAACAAGATGCTGAGGTGGTTCATTTGCACAGGGAATTATACCCGTTATCTTGTAATAACCTATAATGGAATATAATCTGTAAAAATATTGAATCACTATGCTGTCCACCTGAAACTAACACGATACTGTAAATCAACTATACTTCAATTAAAAAAAGTTTGAGGCATGCTTCATTATAACACTAGTATTAGGGGGATGGCTAACAACTGGCCCAATAACTGAATCGGCCACACAGACTGTTTAATAGTAAGCTTTTCAGAATGTTAAGTTCACCTGCAGAACATGTACTGCTTGTACCAACTATATTTTTAGACTATCTTCTATTAATATAGTTATTTTTCTTGAAGACAAGTTTTTATCTCCCTAATTAGATTGTAATCAAGCACTATGTTTCCTTGATTCATTACTCTTGAGCGCCTCAGGCAGAAAGAAAATGCTGAGATGACAGAGACAGAATCTTCTCTTTCAGAGTCTGCAATCTAGTTTACTATGAACTGCAACTCAGCCTCAGGCCTTGCTCTGCTCCTTGCTAAGGGATATCCCTGGACAAGTTTCTTCATGTCACTGAGCCTCAGTTTTCTCATCTACAAAATGGGTGTAACACATAATGTGTTGCAAGTTCATTGTAAGGATTAGAGGTGATGGATATAAAGTTCTCAGGAGGAGACCTGGCACAGACTTGGCATTTCAGAAATAGGTGACATGAAAGAGAGATAAACAGATATGCTGACACTGAAGAAAAAGAAATTACATTTAATTGAAGGCGTCAGAACAGGTCTTGCAAAAGAATTAGTACTAGGGAATTCCCTGGTCGTCCCGTGGTTAGGACTCTGCATTTCCACTGCAGAGGGCAAGGGTTCAATCCTTGGTCGGGAAACTAAGATCCCGCAGTATGGCTGGAAAAAAAAAAGAACTAGTACTAGAAATGGCAGCGAATCCTCAGACAGGCAACAAAACAGAGATTTTATAAGTGAAAGAAAATAAATAAGTAAACACGTTCTCAGAGAGGAGCTTGCATAAGGCAGGGGTCCCCAACCCCCCACCCCCCGCACGCCTGTTAGGAGCTGGGCTGCACAGCAGGAGGTGAGTGGCTGGCAAGCAGAGCGAAGCTTCATCTGCCCTCTGCATCGCTCACATTACCGCCTGAACCATCCCCCACCCCCCCACCCCCTTCAGTGAAAAAATTGTCTTCCACGAAACTGGTCCCTGGTGCCAAAAAGGTTGGGGACTGCTGGCATAAGGCACTTTGGGGTGACCAGGAAGTCATCTGATCTTTTCCCCTGATTTGTAAATGTATTGGTAGAAATGGTCTTTTTTTTTTGGTGAAGTAGAAAAGAATAGCTTTATTGCTTTGCCAGGCAAAGGGGGCCACAGCAGGCTGATGCCCTCAAAACTGTGTGTCCTTAGAAATGGTCTTTTAAAAGGTAAAGCAATTCAATAACTTTAAAAAATATATTGATGCATTTAAACAGTTGCCTTTACTGCAAAGATTAAAATGAGAAATGAGATCTCCCTGAAAATCTGGGCCATATGGTTCCTGCACATCGTGGTTGTCCACGCAGATTCAGCCGTTGTGTTGGCTGCCTGCTGCTCAGACAGTGGGGTGAAGTCAGGACAGAGCCCCTGCTTCAAGCATGAATGCCTCTGTCTTCTCTTGCTAACACATTCCCTCTGCCACTTAAGAATGCACAGAGCATTTACCAGGTCGGGAATGCCTGGCTATGACAGCACCATTTGCGAAGTAAAGAGTCTATTTATGAAGATAATGGCAATACCCAGGCCAAGCCCACCGTGGGAGAACCTTGGCTCCTAATTAGCAAGAGCGGTGCATTTTAATGAGGACACTCGGTAGGCAGTAGGCTCCTGACTTGACTGCCAATGAATCTGGGGCAGAGGGAGGGTTGGCAGAGAGAACATGGAGCAGGTGAGGAGAAAAAACAGAAATGTGCACATCTCTTGGAAACCTTAAGCCTTAGAATTACTCGATTCCCCCATTATCCTGGCTGTCATCCCATAGGTTGCTTGTCTGAGAGCAAATTGCTCTTTGAAGAAGCAGCCGACCCTGGGTGAGCCAAGGTAAGCAGATGCGTCAGTTTTAGCAACCCTGGAATTCTTGCTGGAATAGGGAGCAGAGGCCTAAGGGGATGGAGGCCCAGAAACGTGAGCATTTGATCTCTCTTGGAAAGCAATCAAGCAATTGCTAAGAGACCTATGGAGAAACCTGAATCCTTTGCATTTTTCTGATTAGGCAAGAGAGAGCAGCAATGGCTCAGGCCTACATAAACCCCATGGAGGTGAACTAATATCATCGAAGGTAATTTACGCCAGAATTTCAAAGTCTGTTACTGAATGCTGAAGGTATACTGCAGATAGATGACATAAAGAAAGCAGAACTTCTCAGCACCTATGTTGTTTCTGAATTCTGTCTCAAGGAGATGAGCTCCCCACTGAAAGGGTGAATGACCATTCCTAAGTGGGGATAGGTTCTCCAAAGTGCATGAACACCCTAATGCTTTAATTGACTTCAGATCTTGAGCTCCTGAAACTTACACCAAAAGAACAAGTAACTTAAACTCTAGTTCCTTATCTCTGATGCGTCCGGGGCAATGAGAGAAGGACTGAAAGACGGAATTATTTTCAAAAATAGAAAAGATTCCTAGAACTATAGGCCTGTGAGTTTGACAATGAGCCCAAGCAAGATAAACAATGGGATTTTCAAAAGAATGTTTGGGGCTACTGGAAGAGAAAGAGGTGAACTTCAGGAATAGGCCTAAGATGACCACAAAAAAAGTCATGGTAGACATTTCCAGTTATCCCCCAATATCTAGTCTTTGCTTTTTCCATAGTAACAGAAATTTTAGCAGAGCAAATGGATACTATATTAGTTTCCTGTTGCCACTGTAACAAATTGCCACGATTTAGTGGCCTAAATCAACACTAATTTATGATTTTATAGTTCTGGAGGCCAGAAGTTTAAATGCATCAGTGGGGCTGCATTTCTTCTGGAGGTTCTAGGAGATAATCTCTTTCTATGTCTTTTCCAGCTTCTAGAGGCTGCCTGCATTCCTTGGCTTGTGGCCCCTTCCTTCATCTTCAAAGCCACCAGCACATTATCTTTAAATCTCTCTCTGTCTCTCTCTCTCAGTGACCTCTGCTTCCATCCTCTGCCTTCTAACTCTCCTGCCTCACTCTTTTTTTTTTAATATTTATTTATTTAGGCTGCACAGGGTCTTAGTTGCAGCATGCGTACTTCTTAGTTGAGGCATGCGGACTCTTAGTTGTGGCATGCATGTGGGATCTAGTTTCCCGACCAGGGGTCCAACCCAGGCCCTCTGTGTTGGGAGCTTGGAGTCTTACCCACTGGACCACCACAGAAGTCCCTCCTGCCTCACTCTTAAAAGGACCCCTTTACTACATTGGACTCACCTGGAAAATCAACAATAATCTCCCCATCTCAAGATCCTTAACTTAATCACATCTGCCAAGTCTTTTTGCCATATAAGGTAACATATTCAGAGGTTCCGTGGATTAGAACATGGGCATCTTGTGGGGAGGGGACATTATTAAGCCTACCTGAGCTACCCCAAATAAAAAATGACTTTCCCGGCCTCACTCGCAGCTAGATTTAGAACATTTGACCAAGTTCTGGCAATGGCTACGGGCAAAAGTCAAGTATGCCTCTTCTGAGTCATGTCCCAAAACAAAGATGCATGTTATTTGCTAAAATGAGGATGAGTGAGTCCTTTTGAACCATGCAAATGAGGGCTGTATGTAAGTGTGGGTCAGCAACAAGAGCCTATGTCCCTGCTAATTCCTTGGAGCAAAGCCAGCATACCATCTTGGACTTTTCCATGAGAGCAAAATAAATTTCTGTCTTGTTTAAGTCCTGCAGAAAGAATTATATCCGACTTAATACATGATTCTAGAAGACCAGGGAACTATAACTGACAGGGTTTCGTTACTTTAGCAACATTCCTCAAAGTCTTCTGTGATTTCAGTATACTCAAGTTGGAGAAATATGGATTAAAGCCATAATTAGGTGGGTTTATAACTGCTTGAGTGACTATAAGGGTAGAGATTAGTAGGTTGGTATTAATCTCTACAGAGAAGTCTTAAAGTTATGGCCTCGTCCATGCTCTGGACAGGACAGACCACAGCTGAAATGCTTCATTTCCTTCCAAGGGTCTCACTTGTAGAGGACTGCGGATATAGGAGAGTACGTCAGGAATGGTAATGAAATGGTAGAGGCCCTTGAGTACACATCATATAAGAAAGAGTTGAAGAAGCAGCAAAAAAGATACAAGAAGGGCCTTTATTTGCTTTAAGGCACGATGCCAAGTGAGATGGGGTAGAAAAAATGAGAAAGATAAATTCCTTGTCTTCTCTTCTCACAGGGGCCAGGGGGCATTTATATAAATGTATACAAGGTAACCCACGACTTAGCTTGCAGGATGAACCATTAAGAACCTATTGTATGTGGGTTCTTTGGTTTGTTTCTATTTTGTTTATGTCTTGTTACTCTATCAGAAAGTCCTTTTGTCCATCCCTGGTAGATGATGATTCATCAGAAAGGATGGGAAACGTTGTTTTACTCTGGGAAGAAATCAACTATGTTTCTAGGAGTTGGGTTCTTTCTACCCCCATGTGAGGGCAAACAAGGTTTAGGGTGTTGCAAAGGGTGGACAAACTTTCCAGTTCACCGTCAACCATCAAGCTCTTTAGGAGGACCACTAAGCCCTTTTATGGTTTAAAAAAAAGTGAATTAGAAGAATAGGGGCTTTTGAGAGTGAGGCCAAAAAAAGAAAATGGGTGGAAAGTTGAAGAGGAAATAAGGAGAGGGGCCCTGAGTATGGGAGCATCTACTCCTGAGGGTTGGATCAGGTTGGGCCATGGCCCAAAAAGTGCCAGGGTCAGTGGACCCCAAGGAGAAGCATAGTGAGCGGTAATGCGTGAGAGTCCTGTGCGTGTCTGGGAGCTGTGAACTCCAGGGCCTCTGCCTAGAAGCCCTTCATCGGGGCATGAGTGAGATTCTGGCCCTGTCTGTGCTTCAAGTGCTCGCCTGCCAACCCTCCACCCACAATCCCCCAGGACCCTCATGAACCCTAGGGGGTCACCATAGTTGGCAGTGGTGCTGGCCTAGGGCGTGTTAGCATGCTCTGAGCTGGGGCTGCCAGGAGCGATATCCCTGTTGCACAAGTGTTTATAACATTGGGATATCATGGGTTCTCAGAAGCAGGGGCATTTGGCCCAGCCTTGACCTAGCCTCAACCTAGATAAGCTGAAATGTTGTTCAGGTTTCCCTTTATGGATAGGTTCTGGGGAAATGTCTGGTTTCTTTCTCTCTCCGTGTCCAATTCTTAGGAAAGTTCAGAACCGTTTCTATTCTATAAACCAGCTGAACAGCAACTTCCTTTGTCCTCTAGCCCTTCCTGTGCCCTCTCCACCCTCTAGAAACAGTTTGCATCCCTCTTCCTGCCGGGGGAGTCCTCAGCCTTCTTCCTGCCTCCCGGGTATGGTTTCGCTCACCCATGCTAAGGGTGGGTTGCAGCCTGTGTGAAAGATGGGGACTAAAAGATGCTGTACACCAGTCTGGCTTCGGATAAATACCAATTAGTGACAATCAAAAAGTACTTCACAGGCAGAAAGAGGATTGACCCTCTTTTGGTTCCCAGCTCATGGAGGTGTCCATTTGTTTAGTTGCTAGAACTCTGGGGATGGGTGATAAAATGGGGCATGAGCTCTTATTGGCAATGACTACTCAGAGGCCCCTGCCAGAAATCTGTGCTGCATCTGCAAGTACTCAGGAGCAAAGAGCTCACAAGAGTTAAGAAAATGATCATTTCTTCAGAAAAAAAATGTCAAGTGATCTTGATGACATTTTTCCAGGCTTCAAGTTTTATATTGAATCCTGCGGGTGTTCCACAAACAGAACTTTAATAGCTCCCGTTAACTGGATGCCTGCTGCGTTTCAGGAGCTTTCTGCGCAACATGTTAGGTGGGTAGTTATCTGTCTCAAAGTAAGAGAAACTGGAGCTCATAGTCGGTCTGTGATCTGTGCAGTGTCATCTGGGGTAAGGCTTGAAGCTGGGGTCTGAACCCAGGCGTGTCTGGTTCTAAAGTACGTGCTTCCCCAGTAACATGGTCAAACTGCAGAGAGACAGAGATCTGAACAGGAGTTTCTTTAAATTCTCCACAGTATGTAATGCATTACTCTCTGTGTAATCATTTTACCACCTTCTGCCTCTCCGTACCAAAATGCCTGGGAGAGGCTTTGCATCAGGCAGTCTGCCCCGCCCCAATGGCAGGCGCATGTACAGAGCTACAAAGACCCCAAGGCACCTGCTTACCTTCACGTGTCTGGTGCTTTGGGCAAAACCCCATGCCTCCCACACACCGAAGCAACCCTGTTTTGAACAAATGGAGTTCATCTGGGGGACAGTTGTCCATTGTTCTTCTGACAAATTGCCGTCCTCCTCCCCAGGGACTGATGGGCAGGTATAGATTGCTGTGAACACTCAGTCTTTGCCTGGGCACATGGAGTATTTGTCCACCCTGCAAAGGGCAGCAAAAGAGTAAAGAGTCCCAGGTCTTACTAAACCGCTGTGTTCTCTTCCTCATCCACTGTCTTGCATACCCTAGAGAAGCCAAGTAAATATTCGCTAAATAATGAAAACTGACTGCGTACCCATGGCATGTGGAGCAAACCAAAGGACAGGATCCAGGCTCTTACCACCTGATCCAAACTCCAAACCACAGTAACAGGAGAGGTAGTTAGAAAATTGTGTTATTGAAAGAACTTTAGCATCATCATGATACTCATATAATTCTGACCGTTCTCGCTGCCTCTGTTTACATGGCTGAAGAGTCTAGATCAGGTAACCACTAAGTTTTCTATCACTTGGGTTTTATAATGTAATATGTAATTTTTAGGGGGGAAATAACAAATTTTCTCACCAAGAAAAATGTTCCCCCCTGAGTTACAACAATTCAGGGAATTGGATCTGAACTACTTCTCATTCAAATGTCTGATTTTTTTTTGGGGGGGGGAAGAAAACTAGCAGAAATGATGATTTTTAAAACCTAGAACAAAAATTATTTCACAAAATTAGAGCCTTACTCTGAGTGACACATTAATAATGGAACAAGAGTACTGAATAAATTGCATTAACTTTGTCACTTCAGAACAATAGGACACCAAAGGGGTGATTAAATTTATCTCCCTGACACAAGTGATAACTCCATACCAAATGCAGTGTTATGTAGTGTAGAAAATTTCCCCTTCCTTTTCTAAAATGTTAGATAATGACACATAAAAAGTAAGTAATAGATTCCTAAACTCGGACTTATTGAAGCGAGCTCAAATTAAACCGAGTTTTTAAAAAAATTACTGTTTATTTTTAACACAGTAATAAATGTACGGAGCAAAATGAAAAAAAAAAGTCAAATGGTACTGAACGGACAGAAGAAAAATTTGTTGTTCCTGCCTGCATACCTCCTGTCCCTAGCTCCGCTCCTCAGATGCATTGACTTTCAATTTTTAAGCTATTTATTCTGGTATTTATTTCTGTACTTGTAAATAATTCGCTTATATTATTATATCTTGGTTTGACAATCTTAGGTAATATCTGTTCATCTTTGTATTTCAGGAGATGAGGATTTCATACTCTCATTCCATATGCAATACTTACATTATTATAGCATTTATTACTATTCATTAGAGTAGTATACTACTAAAAATTGAAGAGTATTATGGTATTATTGTTTCCTTGTTGTGTAATTTTTTTTCTAGAGTTAATAATTATTTTGGTTCTTTCATTGCTTAAATTTTAAAAATCTAGGCCGAAAGTTATAGGTAACAGTAGATTAAGTGATGAAATCCTATTGGCATTCTAGAACCTTAGGCTAAAAGTAATAAGAAGAAAAGTAGTAGAGATAAATGCACATGTAGTACATTTTAGTTCATCAAATCATTTGCATAACTATAAGAAGGAGACTCAGGGTCTGAGAGAAAGAGAGTTGTATTCTTTCACTGATCTCAAACTCCACAGGAGTCAATAGTATAATTCGGTTGTTAAAATACAATCTTAGGCTATATTAATTGAAATATACTCTCGAGAACAAGAAAGATGATAATGTTACATAAGCAACCTATTCGGGTTCCATTTTTTAAGAAAAGCAAAACTCGCAAGAGAGTGTACAGAATACACTGACCAAGGTCATGAGAATCTGAAAAACACGTCCTATGAGAAATAGGTGAAGGAAATTGAGATGTTTAGCCTGGGAACGTCTTAGGAGGAAGTTACAATTGTCTTCAAATATTTGAAGGGCTTTTCTGCAGAAAATGAGATAGATTTATGCTCCTTGAGTCCAGGGGCAGATGTGAGACCAACAGGCAACTGTCAGAGAGGCAGACTCAGTTCAGGTGAGCACAGGACTTTCTAACAACTGGATCTACTAACATTTTGGGGGACCTTGCCTTTTCCCTCCAGCATCCTCTCTCTCTCTCTCTCTCTCTCTCTCTCTCTCTCTCTCTTTTTCCTTTGGTAATAGCACTTTATGCTGGGCCCTTGGCTGATCGACTGAAGATTACATATTTTACGCTTCCTTGGTATGGCTGTGAAATTAGGTTCAGGCCAGTGGGATGTGAACAGAAATGATGCATACCACCACTTGCTGGTGCCCTTAATAGGAAGGGAGCATTCCCTCTTCCTCTCTCTCTCTCTCTCTCCACAGTCTGGAATGTGGTCATGACAAATCTTTGATCCTGTGGACAAACTGAGACATTGCAAAGCAACAAGGTGGAAGGAGCTTGAGTTCCCAGTACCCATATCCAACACTCCTCTCTCAGCCGCGAACTATGTGAACTGTTAACTAAGAGAGAAACTTTCTCTCCAGTTAAAATTTCTACCTGGTTAAGCCACATGTTTGGATCTTTGTCATACTAGTTGTAACTTGTATATTAAATAATGGAGATGCCTTCCAAACAGTGGTCTACAGGAGGTCATCACTGAGTCCTCCCTTCCCCTTATTCCACTGTTTTTTCCAACACCAAGAAATTAAATCATTTCTGACACTCTCCACCTGAAGCTAGCATCAGATCCCACAGATTAAGGGCTCAGTACTACAAGACTGTTCCCTCTGCCCCCTTAGATGCCAGTCCCAAGTCCAGGTAGTTACCTGTGCTTCTGACCTATGTGCTATAGTTTGGAGAGTCCCACAACCCCCTCCTTGGGTTCAGGGAATTTGCTAGAGTGGCTCACAGAACTCAGAGAAATATTTGCTTACATTTACCAGTTTATTATAAAAGGTATTATAAAGAAGACTGATGCATAGCCTGCTGGAAGAGCCGCATTGGGCAAGGTATTGGGAAAGGGGCGTGGAGTTTCCGTGCTGTCTCTGACCAGGCCACCCTTCCAGCACCTCCATGTGTTCACTAACCCCAAAAGCTCTCTGATCCCTGTCCTTCTGGATTTATGTGAAGGCTTCATTACACAGGCAAAATTGATTAATCATTGGCCACTGATGATTGAACTCGTAAACTCAGGCGTAACCAAAAGGGGCTTGGTAAGAATAACAAGCGACTCCTGTGACCTTTATGGCTCTGGAGCTGTTACAGGAACCAAGGGCAGATGACCAAATACTATAGCAAAATATGCTCCCGTTACTCTCATGGCTTAGGAAGTTCCAAGGGTTTTGAGAGCTACGTGTCAAGAATAGGAACGAAGACCAAATATACATTTCCTATTATAAATCACAATATCGCACTTATTTCTATAGGTTATAGGCCCAACCAGACAATCTTATACATATACCATTTTATACAATTGTCTCTTAAATCAGCTAAGAGATGAGAAAACACAAAGGCGTTTACACTGTCTTTTAAAATTACATAATTATCTTTACTGGTGCTCTTTGTTTTTATTGTGTGGATTGGAATGGCTTCTTGGTGTCACTTGCTTTCATCCTGAAGAAGTTCCTTTATTATTTCTTGAACCCAGAGGAAAGGGGAGCCTGGAAAAAGTGGTTTCCTTCAATAATGAACAGCAAAGAGAAAAATGGAGAAGTGGGGAAAATCAAACAGGCAAAATGACTAGCCAGCTACTCTAAAGCACTTGTATAGTTGCATTGCTAGAAATTTGAATAGGCCTGCTTTCCTGATTCATTGGATTTCAACTATTTCAGCTATGTTGCCAGATATGGGTCTTGGTGTTTTTAAGTGTACTCTATTATGTCATGGTTAAGAACTTGGGTTTTTAATCAGATACAGATGAATTCAAACCTTGAATATGCCACCTACAAAATCTGTGACATTATGAAAGTTACTTAAACCTCCGCAAATCTCATTTACCCATCTACAAAACGTAGTATATGCCACATAGAGTTATTTGATAATTACATGAGAAAATTCATGTAAAGTGTTTAGCCTTCCACACAAATACTCAGTAAATGGAAAGCTTTAAAAACATAGTAAGGGATATAAAATAGATAACTAATGAGAACCTACTGTATAGCATAGGGAACTCTACTCATTGCTCTGTGGTGACTTAAATGGGAAGGAAATACAAAAAAGAGAGGGGATATATGTATAGGTATAGCTAATTCACTTTGCTTTACAGCAGAAACTAATACAACATTGTAAAGCAACTATACTCCAATAAAAATGAATTAATTAAAAAAAACATAGTAAGGGAATTCCCTGGTGGTCCAGTGGTTAGGATTCCACTATTCCACTGCTGGGGCCCCAGGTTTGATCCCTGGTTGAGGAACTGGGATCCTGCAGGCTGCACAGAACAGCCAAAAAAAAAAAAAAGTAATATTGGACTTAGGGTTTTTAAAAACTTTTTATTGGAGTATAGTTGATCTACAATGTTCTGTTAGTTTCACGTATACATTAAAGTAAATCAGTTATACATATATCCATTCTTTTTTAGATTCTTTTCCCATAGAAGTTATTATAGAATACTGAGTAGAGTTCCCTGTGCTATACAGTAGGTCCTTATTAGTTAACTGTTTTATATATAGTACTGTGTATATGTTAGTCCCAACCTTCTAATTTATCCCTCCCCCCCACTCTTTTGCCTCTGGTAACCATAAGTTTGCTTTCTACATCTGTGACTCTATTTCTGTTTTGTAAATAAGTTCATTTGTACTGTTTTTTTAAGATTCCACATAAAAGGGATATCATATGATATTTGTCTTTCTCTGTCTGACTTACTTCACTTAGTATGATAATCTCTATCCATGTTGCTACAAATGGCATTATTTTGTTCCTTTTTATGGCTGAGTAATATTCCACTGTATATATGTACCACATCTTCTTTATTCATTCCTCTGTCGATGGACATTTAGGTTGCTTCTTGTCTTGGCTATTTTCAGTAGTGCTGCAGTGAACATTGGGGTGCATGGATCTTTTTGAATTATGGTTTTCTCTGAATGGACTTAGGGTTTTTACCAACAGATATCAAATTTATCTTTATATTGTAAACAATTATAAAACTGTTACGTTACCTTCAAGCTTTAAAAGTTGTGTTCCAACTTTTTGAACTTGAAAAGTTATGTTCAAGCCTTAAACAACAGATACAGGAGGAATTTGATCTCTTAAAGAATAAAAACTTTAGGTGGGCTCCACATTCATCACATCCTTCTGCATGGGAGTTATTTCCAAACTGTATGAGAGAGAAAGGAAGGATGGAAGAAACAGAGATTGCAGGTGGGGGCCACGAAGGTGGCTGGATTTTACAGAGCAGAGCATTAGAGGGTAGGAAGCCATGCAAAGAAAGAGCTCCAGAAATTAGCCTAGGGTAACCTTGAGTCTTTGGCCAAATACAAAGTTAAATATGTACATTGCAAGACTAATGTAGGCCTGGCAGAGAATAGCTACTAGGGGATCAGTAAGATCATCAGAGGTTCTGGAGGTCACACAGTACTGGGGGGAGATATTGGAATTCCAACCAGCCAGAAATCTTGCTGAACAGCCCTTGCTCAACAACACTTGAGACCATGCCTTAAGAGGAAGACTACTCTTGCCCAAAGTTAGGATTATTCTAGATTAATTTTAATAAAACTTAAAAACAAGTCTGAACAAGATAAAGTGACCCCTCAACAGATGAACTACCTTTCAGAACAGAATTCGAGACTCTTTGTAAAAAGAGAGCAAAATCTACCTTCTAAAAAAAATGTAGCATTTAGTGTCCAACAGACAATCAGAAATAACTAGACATATGAAAAAGATGAAAAATATAGCTCCTAGCTGGAAGAAAAAAGTCAATAGAAAAGACTGAGATGATGGAATTAGCAGACAAAAACTTTAAAAAGTTATTATAAATGTGTTAGAAAACTTAAATGAAAAAATGGATATAATGAGTATGATAGAATGAAAAATAGCTCCCTCAAATATTTGTGCATCCTAATCCTGAAACCTGTGAATGTTACCTTATATGGCAAAGTTTTTGTGGATGTGATAAAGAATCTTGAGATGGGAGATTATCCTAGGTTATCTGGGTGGGCCTTAAATGCAATCACATGTATCCTTATAAGACGGAGGCAGAGGGAGATTCTCACACACACACATAGAAAGAGGAGAGAGAGAGAGAGAGAGAGAGAGAGAGAGAGAGAGAGAGATAAGGGAAAACAGAATAGAGAAAGATCTGAAGATATGGGCCCTAAAGATTGGAGTGATATGGCCACAAGCCAAGAAATTCACCAGAAGATGGAAGAGCGTGAAACAGACTCTCCCTTAGAGCCTTGGAGAGGGTGTGACCCTGTCAACACCTTGATTTCAGCTCAGTAATACTGATTTCAGACTTCTGGCCTCCTGAACAGTGAAAGAATACTTTTCTGCTATTTTTAGCCACCCAGTGTGTGGTAATTTATTACAGAAGCTGCAGGAAACTAATACAATAATGAAATACAGAGGGAGCTCAACAGAGAAATGAGAACTATTTTTGAAAAGCAAATGAAAATAATAGTGAAACAATGAAAAATAAAATATTTGAAATGAAAATAATCACTAGATTTTTATTTATTTACAGGATATTGGACACTTTAGGGAAAAAAATCAGTGGTCTGGAAGATGGGGCAATAAAAATTAAATAGATTGGATCACAGAGAGAAAAAAAGAGTGAAAATAAAACGAACAGAGCCTTGGTGCATTCGTTATGAGACAACAGTAAGTGGTCTAAATATTTAAGTAAGAAACAATACCCATTTTTCACATATACTTTTAGAAAAAAAAAAAGGAGAGAATACTTACCAACTCATTTTATGAGTCCCGAATTACCCTGATATCAAAATAAGACAGGGACATTATAATAAAAGGAAATTATAGATAAGTAACCTTCTTAGACATAAAAGAAAAAATATCTAACAACGTATTAGCATACTGAATCCAGCTATATATAAGGATAGTACATCATGCCCAAGCAGGTTGCAGGCAGGAATGCAAAGTTAGTTCAATAATAAAAATCAATCAATGTCATTCACTACATTAAAAGAATAAAGGAGAGGGCTTCCCGGGTGGTGCAATGGTTGAGAATCTGCCTGCCAATGCAGGGGACACAGGTTCAAGCCCTGGTCTGGGAAGATCCCACAGGCCGTGGAGTGGCTAAGCCCGTGTGCCACAACTACTGAGTCTGTGCTCTAGAGCCCGCGAACCACAACTACTGAGCCCATGCGCCACACCTACTGAAGCCCGCGCACCTAGAGCCCGTGCTCCGCAACAAGAGAAGCCACTGCAATGCGAAGCCCGTGCACCACAGCGAAGAGTAGGCCTCGCTCGCTGCAACTAGAGAAAGCCCGCGCGCAGCAACAAAAACCCAACACAGCCAAAAAATAAAATAAATAAATTTAAAAAAAAAGAATAAAGGAGAAGATCATAAGATTATCTTAATAGATGCAGCAAAAGAATTTGACAGACTCCAACTAAACTCTCAGCAAACTAGAGAAAGAAGAACACTTCCTCAGTCTGATAAAGGGCATTTATGAAAACCCACAGCTGACATCATATTTAATGCTAAAGAGCTGAAGGCTTTCCCCTTAGACTGGAAACAAGGCAAGAATGTCTATTCTGACAATTCTATTAGTATTAGCCAGTAAAACAGGGAAAAGAAATAAAAGACATACAGATTATAAAGGAAGATATAATAGTACTTTATTCATAGACAACAGGATAGTGTACTTGGAAAATGATTCTAAAAATCTACCCAAAAAACCCAAACTTAATAGAAATAAGTGAATTTAGCAAGGTCACAGGATATAATTTCAACATTAAAAAATCAATTATATTTCTATACACTAGCAATAAACAATTGGAAATAATTTTTAAGTATTACTTATACTAGTATTAAGAAAAATCCTTGGGGATGAATTTAATGAATGATAATTGAGAACTACTGAGAAACTGAAGAAGGCCTAAACACATGGAGAGCTAGACCATGATAGTCGATAGTTCAACAGACTGGGGAGACTATGGGGAAATGACATTGCTACACATTGTTTGTGGTTACTTTTTCTAAATGCATACTGCTTAAACTGTTACATAATAAGATAATAATAATTGCTAGCACTTAGTGCCAGGTGTGACTGACAAATTAAATTCCTAAAAGGGCTGCTCAGATCTTGGCACTTTCCTGCTCAAAAGCTCCTTTTTGTTCATAGAATCAATGACAAACTCCTCTGGCATTCCCAGACCCTCCACTATTGGTTCCAAGCTCCCTTTCTGTATTCACCTCCCACGTCATCCCCCACATACATCCTACACTCCAGCAACACTGGATTCTTTGCCATTTCCCAATTTAAGATTTTTTTTTTTCTGGCATCTTACAGGTACATTTCTTCATGCCATGTGTAGAGTAATGTTCCATGTCCCACCTAACAGAGCTTGCTTAAATTGACAGACAGACTGATGTTCCACCTGATGTGCACTCCAAGTAAAGTTGGTTAATGATGGCCATGCGCAGACTCAGGACTCAAAACTTTCAAAGTGCTTTTACCAGCACTCTTGACTTTATAGAAGCCCATCAACCCCATTCCTCCCCCAATTTCCTGGTAAACTTGTATATAATAGGGCTTCCTGGGGACCCAAACTTTTCTTTGAGGGGGGAAGAGGCCTACGCTGCGCGGCTTGTGGGATCTTAGTTCCCCGACCAGGGATTGAACCCCAGCCCTCGACAGTGAGAGCGCAGTGTCCTAACCACTGGGCCTCCAGGGAATTCCTCAAACATTTTTAATAAGGCTTTGAAACATCTCTGTGCAGAACCAATGGCTCAGGCCACTCCAAAGCCCCACATCCAACAACTTGGAAAGGTCACCAAATGATGATTTTTTTTTTTTGTGACCCATAAAACGATTGAACACCAAATGACCAATTTAAGATTTTGACCTTCATGCCTTGGCTTATGTTACTGTCTTCCTTTAGGTGAGTTAGATGACTCTTTACCCCATCACACCAGCCATCCTTCTTTGTAGACTTGTCCCCAGTGGTTTCAATACTTAGCACAGTGTGGGGCATATAATGTTCAGAAGGTACAGTAAGTAGTTGCTGAATGAGTAAGAGAAGAAAAATGGTTCATTGACACCAATCCCAGAGGAAAGGATAACTGTATGCACTTGATTCTGAATAAAGACAAACGGGGATAACATGCATGTTAGACAATGCAGACAAATCCCCTTAATTAACAGGCCTCTTTGGGAACAGATTGTCTTAATGAGCCAAATCCACAATCATTCCAATTTTAGAAAATTCAGAGAAATTTAGTAACTGTTGGGCGTTTATTTGTTCCTTCTATTGTTTACTTATAGAATTACCAAATGTTTTAGTATATAGATGATCAGTGAAGCTTTCGATTGATTTATTGATTGAAATAACCCCTGTTAGAGCCAAAGGAGAGTTTTTGTTTTTGTTTTTTTGTGGTACGCGGGCCTCTCACTGTTGTGGCCTCTCCCATTGCGGAGCACAGGCTCCGGATGCGCAGGCTCAGTGGCCATGGCTCACGGGCCCAGCCACTCCGCGGCATGTGGGATCTTCCCGGACCGGGGCACGAACCCGTGTCCCCTGCATGGGCAGGCGGACTCTCAACCACTGCGCCACCAGGGAAGCCCCAAAGGAGAGTTTTGAAATTATCTAGACAAGGAGCCTCAAATAAAATTGCTCCAATTGATACAGGTGTTGTCATACACCCAGGGCTGGCTTTATTGGTGCATGACCTGTGCAGTTACACAGGGCCCCACACTTAGAAGGACACTGCACTTTGTTTAATGCTCTACTGTTGCTATCTTGAAATTCTTAACAAGGAACTCTGAATTTTCATTTTATGCAGGGTCCTACAAATTATGTCACCAGTCCTGCTTATACCCTCTCACTCCCCATCATTCTCTCCCTCCATTTACCTCTTCAGCCATAACACAATTCCAATGCCTAGAGAGAGGGAGAGAGCATTGTATGTGGAATATTAGACGTTGCATCTCCTCACCTCTCCAACCTTTAGAATTTCCTGTCAGTCCTCCCTCTCTTATCCCTAATAAGAATGTCTGGAGACTTCTAAGCTAGTCCAAGTTTCCCATTTCCTATTTGAGAGAACCAAGATCCAGAGAGGCCAGATATAGCTACCATTTAAATAATTTAAATGAATGCAATCAGGGACATTAATGATTAGATGCACCAGCATGGCGGGATACAGGATGAGAACCTATTCCTGTCTCAAATGAATCCTGGTACTAATCCTAGGCAGAGCTCCGAGTTCCTGACCTCTCTCTCCAGCAATATTCCCATCTCCGTCTCCACTTCAACACCAAGTAATATCCCTCACTCAGGAGGCCTTAAACAATCACCTCTACTACCATATGATCCTGCAGTCCCACTCCTGGGCATATATCCAGAGAAAACCATAATCCAAAAGGATACGTGCATCCCAGTGTTCATTGCAGCACCATCGAAAATAGCCAAGACATGGAAAAACCTAAATGTCCATCGACCGAGGAATAGATAAAGAAGATGTGGTGCATGTATATCGATACAATGGAATATTACTCAGCCATGAAAAAAGAATGAAATAATGCCATTTGCAGCAACATGGATGGACCTAGAGATGATCATACTAAGTGAAGTAAGTCAGACAAAGACAAATATCATATGATTTCACTTATATGTGGAATCTAAAAAAAACCAAAACGGTACAAACGAACTTATTCACAAAACAGAAATAGAGTCACAGATGTAGAAAACAAACTTATGGTTACCAAAGACAAAAGGGTGGGGGGAAGGGATAAATTAGGAGATTGGGATTAACATATACACATTACTGTGTATAAAATAGATAATCAACAAGGATCTACTGTATAGCCCAGGGAACTCTACTCAATGTTCTGTAATAACCTATATGGGAAAAGAATCTGAAAAAGAATTGATATATGTATATGTATAACTGATACACTTTGCTGTACACCTGAAATGAACGCAACATTGTGAATCAACTATACTCCAATATATTTAAGAAAAGGGGGGGGAGGTGACTTCCCTGGCGGTCCATTGGTTAGGACTTGGCTCTTTCACTGCTGGGGCCACAGGGAACTAAGATCCTGAGAGCTGTGCGGCAAGGAATCTTACTTTTTGAGTGGAATCCTGTTTCATTTTTGGTACACTTTGGTTATTAGAAAGTATTTTCTCTTTATAAAGAACAACAATCAGACTCTGCTAATTCTAGTCTTGGGGACTGATGCCTCTGTAAAAATGACAAGCAGCAAACTTTACTTCCTTCTCTACGTAACTTTTCAAATAATTGCAACGAGCTTTACTTCCACCACCCCTTCCCCAGAGGCTGTTTATTTGTTTTTGTAGTTGAATACTCAAATGTTTGCAATTCCGTAGGGATGTGGTTTCTAAACACCTTCCTGTACTCATCTCTTCTCTCTCGTGACCCTTAGAGCTACTAAAAGATCCTTAGGTTATAAAACGGAAATAGGACAATGCAAAAGTATCATAGCATGTGTTTTGTTTTGTTTTAATTTGCTGACCACAAAGTTGGTAATAAAGTTATACAACCAGAAAGACTGCGGCTAAGATTATAGGAAAAGAGTAGGTATATATGTCAAACCTTTTGGTTGCAAATGACAATACCCATCTGGGACTTTCTTAAGCAAACATGAGACCATCTTGATCAGAGAGCAAAGACCCCGCTTCCCCTTCAGTTCAGCTGGAATAGTTCCAGGAAAGGACTGTGATTGGTTAAATTGGGTCGTTGTCCATCCCTGGGCCAGCCAGTCAGAGTTGGGTAAGAAGAGGAAAGTTCTACTGGGATCCCTTGGCTGGAGGAGTAAGGATGGGCAGTGTTTTCAGAAGGGAGGGTGCTGGGCAAACAAAAATAGGTGTGCCCTACAGTGGGTAGGCCAGACAATCAAAGAAAGATACTAAGGATTAATATTCAAAGGAAGGGGCTTCCCTGGTGGCACAGTGGTTAAGAATCTGCCCGCCAATGCAAGGGACACAGGTTTGAACCCTGGGCCAGGAAGATCCACATGCTGCAGAGCAACGAAGCCCGTGCGCCACAACTACTGAGCCTGCACCCAAGAGCCCACAAGCCACAACTATTGAGCCCACGTGCCATAACTACTGAAGCCTGTGTGCCTAGAGCCCGTGCTCCACAACAAAAGAAGCCACCGCAATGAGAAGCCCGCACACTGCAGCGAAGAGCAGCCCCCGCTCACAGCAACTAGAGGAAGGCCATGCCCAGCAACGAAGACCCAATGCAGCCAAAAATAAAAACGAACAAATAAATAAATAAATTTATTAAAAAAATATTCAAAGGAAGAGGAGAGACAGTAACCATATTATATGGATAGAGTTAATTAGCAGCAATGCCGGGAAAAATTTTTTAATTAGCTAATGAGTAACATATACAGCTTTATTTTTCTTCCAGTTTTATTGAGATATAACTGACATATAGCCCTATATAAGTTTAAGGTGTACAGCATAATGATTTGACTTATATACCTCATGAAATGGTTATCCCAGTAAGTTCAGTGAACATCCATTATCTCATATAGACACAAAATTAAAGAAACAAGAAAAAAACCTTTTTCCTTGTGATGACAATTCTTAGGAATTACGTTCTCTACAACTTTCATATGTAACATACAGCTGTGTTCATTATATTTACCATTTACATTGGATTCCTAGTACCTATTTATCTTATAACTGGGAGTTGGTACCTTTTGACTGCCTCATTCAATTCCTCTTCCCCTTACCCCCTGCCTCTGGAAACCACAAATCTGATCTCTTTTTCTATGAGTTTGCTTATTTGTTTTGTTTTTGTTTTGTTTTCTTTTGGCTGAATTGGGTCTTCATTGCTGCGCCCGGGCTTTCTCTCGTTGCGGCAAGCAGGGGCTACTCTTTGTTGAGGTGTGCAGGCTTCTCATTGCGGTGGCTTGTCTTGTGGAAGAGCACGAGCTCTAGGCACGTGGGCTTCAGTAGTAGTGGCACGTGAGCTCAGTAGTTGTGGCTTGCAGGCTCTAGAGCACAGACTCAGTAGTTGTGGCGCACAGGTTTAGTTGCTCCGCGGCATGTGGGATCTTCCCAGCCCAGGGCTCGAACCTGTGTCCCCTGCACTGACAGGTGGATTCTTAACCACTGCGCCACCCGGGAAGCCCCTGCTTATTTGTTTTTGAAGTGCAATTGTTTACAACACTATGATAGTTCCATAGTGATTCAATATTTCTATATGTTTCAACATGATCACCACAGTAAGTCTAATCACAATCTGATCATTTTGAAACATACAGAAATATTGAATGGCTGTGGAACTAACACAGTCTTGTAAATCAGCTAGATACAAAGATATTACATAGGTTATTGACTACATTCCCCGCACTGTACATTTCATACCTGTGACTCATTTATTTTGCAACTGGAAGTTTGTACCTCTTAATCTCCCTTACATATATATTAGCTGTTTCTTTTTTGAAGGGAGATAAATGGGTAATGAGCAAACAATAAAACGCTGAGTATATTAAATCTTAATTGTGTCTACTGCAATGAAATTTGGTGGAAAAGAATTATTCTTATTTAAATACATTTTCTGTTAAGTTCTAAAACCTGTGCTTATGACATGAGTTAATACATGTATGAAGGTGCTTTGAAAAATAAACCAGAAACAATTTATGACCACATGAAAGTGGGAGAGAGCAGACCGTTGAGGTGGCAGAAGCTGGCAGAAGGAGCCTGGCATTCTCTGCCCTTGGCAGTGCTCCCAGGGAAGATGCGCACAGAGCATGGGCTGTGGGCGGACGCTCAGACTGCATGTCTAATGTGCTGTTTTCTTGAGCACAGGGAAAACCCAGAGAAGAACACTTCATTTGTCCAATTAATGATGGGTTTTCATTGAGTGCCACCCCAGAGCCCACAGACCTCAGGCATATGTGTATTAGTGGCTCCCCAGAGCCAATAAGGCATCTAAAATGTCAGCAAGCAAGGCCACAGAGTGCTTCTGGTTTCCACAGACTGGTCGGAGTCTGCTGAGTTACAAGCCCAAATCTGACCACACAGGCCTGGAACAGTGTACAGGGAGCAAGTGAGGGGAAGTTAGCCAATACTGGCTCTAGGCCAGTCCACCTTCTGAAAACATGTGCCACAAAGGGGCAGGGAGACACTTGCCAAGAGAAAGCTTGCCTCCCGGGACTGTTTCTCATGGAGATATAATGCACTGGCAGACCAAATGCTCCCACGGGTCCAGCACAAACGCTTCCTGCCTCTCCAAGCCTGCAGAGCAATTGCTCTGACGGGGGTCTCTTGAGATGAAGGAAGATCAGTGTGGCTGCCTGGTACATAAAGGTGACTTGGGGGTCTTTGGATAGCTTGTCATGTTCTCTCAGGGGGCTTTGGTTGTTTACACAAAATGAGGGAAAAAAAAAAAAACTGTTGAACATTGAACCTTTTGAGATGTTACTTCCCAAGGAGAACCCTGTGGGCATTTTAAAATCAATCAGCAAATATTTATCAAGAAGCTACTATCTGCAAGGTATTGAGCTAAACTGTCGTAGACTCACAGGAATGGTGTAATTAAGCTGTCATATGAGATTATTTTATAACTAATACCCCTGTTTATATATCAAATGAATATTGTCTCCTTCAGTACAATCACATCTTGGTCCAATGGTGTTGTCTGTGTAGAAAGTATTTTCAGAAAAGCTTTTCTTCGTGCATCACCTTCAGAGCCTGTGATACATTCTTTTGAATAGTCTCATGTTGTAAAGCTACTGAGAATAAATGCAAGATAAAATTGAGAAATACATTTTCTGATAAAAAAGGAATCAAGTCCACACAAAGACTGTGAACATTCAGAGGCGCTCTATTCATGACAGCCAGAAACTGGAAACAACCCAAATATCCATCAGCTGATGAGTGGATAAACAAGTGTGGTATATACACATACAGCAGAATATTATTCAGCCGTAAAAAGGAACGAAGGAAGTATCAATACATGCTGCAACGTAGATGAACCTTAAAAACAAAAACATTGTGCTAAATGAAACAATCCAGTTGCAAAAGCCCATATATTATA
The DNA here is from genome assembly GCF_949774975.1 of Lagenorhynchus albirostris. Classification (NCBI taxonomy): domain Eukaryota; kingdom Metazoa; phylum Chordata; class Mammalia; order Artiodactyla; family Delphinidae; genus Lagenorhynchus; species Lagenorhynchus albirostris. The sequence continues at coordinate 97,139,849 of NC_083103.1, forward strand.
TGATTCTTTTTATATGAAATATCTAGAAAAAGCAAATCCATACAGTCAGAAGGTAGATTAGTGGTTGCTAGGACTATAGATGGGAACAGATGATGAAGATATTCTAAAATTAGATTGTGGTGATTGTCCGTACAACTCTGTAACTTTGCTGAAAATCATTGAAATGTACACTAAAAATGGGTGAGTTCTATGTCAATTACACCTCAATAATTCTTTAAAAAAATAAATGAAGTACAATGATTAAAAGTATCCAAACTGGTTTTAGGGGTGACTTGTGAACCAGTTCTAAAGTAAATGTGGGAAATGGAGAGAGCTAGAAAATTCCCCCCCACAAAGTTCCAAAATCAGTTAGTTGAGTAGCACTTTGAAAATGAGGGTGATAAACAAAGTGAGGTATATGTCTGAAGAGAGATTCAAGTATACATTTTAAAAGAAAGGCAGTCATGGTGTTTATTGAAGAACAAAAGGGCTGTGATCTTGAAGGAGTGAAATATCAGGAATATTTTTGTTAGCTGTGTTTTGAACATTTAGAATATATGGTATGTGTTATCAAATTATTTTGATGATACAGGGGCTGGTTTCCCTCATCATCTTGCCCCTGGGTGTACAAATCCACACACTGACATGTGTATAGTCATGAAGCTATGATCATACCTTTCCAAGGAATGTGATTATTATTCACCATCAGTGAAAGAGACACTTGAAGGAAGTGGTCAATATGACCACTTCCAGGGGTGACTGACAGCCAACTCTTGTTTGTATACAGTCTGATAGGCACTACTCCTGCAGTGCCAATAACTATTACTGAGCTACTGCCTTCCCCTAAGCCTACAATCCACTGGAGAGAGGAGATATATATATATATATATATATATTCATCTAACAATAAATGAAGTAAAATAAATTAATGCTAAACCAGTAAAGGCAGTTTTTCTCTTTTCAAAGTGTGAGTTGATGGCAGAATAAGAAATAGTGAGGCTTTCTTTTTTATGGGCCGTTTGCAAAACCCCTACATAAGGAATAAGAAAGAGCAGTCATGAGGAGGAGAGATCTCCGAATGAGAGACGAGAGACGTACTGTTCTTCCTCCCTCCCTCCCTCAAATGTCTCTGTAGTGATGGGAACCTTCTGCTCAAGTCCTTTTGCCCCAAGTCCAAGGGAAATAGCACCACGATGGATATTGCCTTTTCAAAGTCACGGATACATAGAGCTAACTCCTAGCTGCAGTTCAAATGAATGACTGCGTTTTAGATTTCAGCCGACACAGGGTTGAAATCTGTCTCTCTTTGGCATAGTCCCCGTTTCCCTGTAGAGTTGAAGTGCGCAGCCTGAGGTTTTTCTTTAGTGGATGCACAAAGGACATCTCTCTCCCCCATCTCAGTTTCTTGTCTTGAGAGTTCTTGCCCGAAGTCCAGAATGATTTTCCTATTGCATTCTAAAGAATAAACCCACACAAAGTGACTGCCTTCAAGCTCTGTGCCGGGGTGTGGTCCTGGGATTAGAAATGTACAGGTCCAGTTCTGTAGGAGTTTGAAAGCTTTCACACAGCAGGGAACTAGGCTTGTTAATTACTTAGATAAGTGCTAGTTGACCTGTAAAATGCAGGATTAAGTTGTTGTTAAGATTTGCTCCAACTGGCATTAGGGAAAGTTGGAGGGTTTCAGTTCTCCTGAGGGATGGAAAGATACATGCAGATTTGTGCTGCAAAACCAGATGGACTTTCCGTGTCACGGCAGGGCCTCTTAAGGGATGCCTGAAGAATAAGAAGCTGATGCTCAATAAATGTACACTGTGAGAATGGAGTTACTTGACACATTATAGCCAGCTGAAACCTAATATTGAATCAAAACACCAAGCTACCAGTCACTAAGGAGGGAAATCCGGAATGAAAGCAGTTGGAGGAACAAGCCTAAGACGTTTTTGTGGGGATGGGGAATATAACAAATTTTAAGCTTTTTTTGTTGAAAGCTTAAAATCTTTCACTGAGTGTGCTCACTGTTATTGGGATCAGTGTCTGAGCACCAGGGATTTCTAGTGTATTTCAGTAGGTCTAGCAGAAGGGGAGGCTTAGCACTTAGTTGCTAAAACTTTACCTAGGAAGCAATTGTGAATTAATCATTATAACACATGAGCATATTTCACAGTACTGTGTTAAACTGTTTTGCATTTGTGTCAGCTTTGGAATATAAATATCAGAGGACACTGTATTCACTTGAACTTAATTGCTAGTGTTTAGCATAGATTCTACAAGGATGCTTAAATAGTATTATTGGATTTTGATGACTTTAAAAAGGTCAGCAAGCTCAACTAAAGAGTTAGAAAAACACAACCTCTCACCCCCTTAAAATAAATGAATGCTAGCCAAGAGTGCCTCCCAGATATGTCATATAAGTTAACAATAAAAAAAATGTATCTCCCAAACTAAGCCATAGAATTAAATCCCCATGTCGGTCACCTCTTTTCTAATTATCACAAATGTGTGACTTAGCTGGATGAACCATTGCTCAAGAGGGAGCATTAAAGTACAAACATTAACCATGATAACTACTCAAAGGCACTAAGTAGAGTGGAAATGTATTTCTAAGAATGAGCAGCGGCCGGAAGACATTCTAGATTTTCGTTGTAGTCTGTCGGGAGCAAGGGGAATTGAAGCACTGCTCAAAGGCAAATAGGAGGGAGCCTGCTGTCCACAAGCGATGAGGCCAAAGTACAGTGCACCTAAGAAAAGCAAGAACCAACTAACGCCCACGTTCCAGGTCTCAGAGGGCAGGAAGAACACAGATCAGGCTGCCTGAGCAGAGAAATCATATCATAGGCACAGCAAAGAGGAAATTAGGTAAGAGACAAAGGGAAGGAAGAGATTTTTGACTCAAAGAAAGAAGAAGGAGTGGGAGAAGAGGGAAGGAAGTTTTTGGGTTTTTTTTTAACATCTTTATTGGAGTATAATTGCTTTACAATGGTGTGTTAGTTTCTGCTTTATAACAAAGTGATCAGCTATACATATACATATATCCCCATATCTCCTCCCTCTTGCGTCTACCTCCCACCCTCCCTAACCCACCCCTCTAGGTGGTCACAAAGCACCGAGCTGATCTCCCTGTGCTATGCGGCTGCTTCCCACGAGCTATCTATTTTACATTTGGTAGTGTATATATGTCCATGCCACTCTCTCATTTCATGCCAGCTTACCCTTCCCCCTCCCCGTGTCCTCAAATCCATTCTCTATGTCTACATCTTTATTCCTGTCCTGCCCCTAGGTTCTTCAGAACCATTTTTTGTTTTTTTTGGATTCCATATATATGTGTTAGCATACGGTATTTGTTTTTGTCTTTCTGACTTACTTCACTCTGTATGACAGACTCTAGCTCCATCCACTCACTACAAACAACCCAATTTCATTTCTTTTTATGGCTGAGTAATATTCCATTGTATATATGTGCCACATCTTCTTTATCCATTCATCCATTGACTTCTTTATCCAGTCAATGGACACTTAGGTTGCTTCCATGTCCTGGCTATTGTAAATAGAGCTACAATGAACATTTTGGTACATGACTCTTTTTGAATCATGGTTTTCTCAGGGTATATGCCCAGTAGTGGGATTGCTGCATCATATGGTAATTCTATTTTTAGTTTTTTAAGGAACCTCCATACTGTTCTCCATAGTGGCTGTATCAATTTACATTCCCACCAACAGTGCAAGAGGGTTCCCTTTTCTCCACACCCTCTCCAGCATTTATTGTTTGTAGATTTTTTGATGATGGCCATTCTGACTGGTGTGAGGTGATACCACATTGTACTTTTGATTTGCATTTGTCTAATGATTAGTGATGTTGAGCATCCTTTCATGTGTTTGTTGGCAAATTGTATATCTTCTTTGGAGAAATGTCTATTTAGGTCTTCTGCCCATTTTTGGATTGGGTTTTTTTTTTTTTTTTGATATGGAGCTGCATGAGCTGCTTGTAAATTTTGGAGATTAATCCTTTGTCAGTTTCTTCATTTGCAAATATTTTCTCCTCTTCTGAGGGTTGCCTTTTTGTCTTGTTTATGGTTTCCTTTGCTATGCAAAAGCTTTTAAGTTTCATTAGGTCCCATTGGTTTATTTTTGTTTTTATTTCCCTTTCTCTAGGAGGTGGGTCAAAAAGGATCTTGCTGTGATTTATGTCATAAAGTGTTCTGCCTATGTTTTCCTCTAGGAGTTTTATAATGCCTGGCCTTACATTTAGGTCTTTAATCCATTTTGATTTTATTTTTGTGTATGGTGATAGGGAGTTCTGATTCATTCTTTTACGTGTAGCTGTCCAGTTTTCCTAGCACCACTTATTGAAGAATGTCTTTTCTCCATTGTATATTCTTGCCTCCTTTATCAAAAATAAGGTGACCATATGTGTGTGGGTTTATCTCTGGGCTTTCTATCCTGTTCCATTGATCTATATTTCTGTTTTTGTGCCAGTACCATACTGTCTTGATTACTGTAGCTTTGTAGTATAGTCTGAAGTTTGGGAGCCTGATTCCTCCAGCTCTGTTTTTCTTTCTCAAGATTGCTTTGGTTATTCAGGGTCTTTTGTGTTTCCATACAAGTTGTGAAATTTTTTGTTCTAGTTCTGTGAAAAATGCCAGTGGTAGTTTGATAGGGATTGCATTGAATCTGTAGATTGCTTTGGGCAGTATAGTCATTTTCACAATGTTGATTCTTCCAATCCAAGAACATGGTATATCTCTCCATCTATTTGTATCATCTTTAATTTCTTTCATAAGTGTATTATAGTTTTCTGCATACAGGTCTTTTGTCTCATTAGGTAGGTTTATTCATAGATATTTTATTTTTTTTTGTTACAATGGTAAATGGGAGTGTTTCCTTAATTTCTCTTTCAGATTTTTCATCATTAGTGTATAGGAAAGCAAGAGATTTCTGTGCATAAATTTTGTATCCTGCTACTTTACCAAATTCACTGATTGGCTCTAGTAGTTTTCTGGTAGCATTTTTAGGATTCTCTATGTATAGTATCATGTCATCTGCAAACAGTGACAGCGTTACTTCTTCTTTTCTGATTTGGATTCCTTTTATTTCTTTTTCTTCTCTGATTTCTGTGGCTGAAACTTCCAAAACTATGTTGAATAGTAGTGGTGAGAGTGGACAACCTTGTCTTGTTCCTGATCTTAGAGGAAATGGTTTCAGTTTTCCACCACTGAGAACAATGTTGACTGTGGGTTTGTCATATATGGCCTTTATTATGTTGAGCTACGTTCCCTCTATGCCTACTTTCTGGAGGATTTTTATCATAAATGGGTGTTGAATTTTGTCAAAAGCTTTTTCTGCATCTATTGAGATGGTTTTTCTCCTTCAGTGTGTTAATATGGTTTATCACATTGATTGATTTGCATATATTGAAGAATCCTTGCATTCCTGGGATAAACCCCACTTGATCATGGTGTATGATCCTTTTAATGTGCTGTTGGATTCTGTTTGCTAGTATTTTGTTGAGGATTTTTGCATCTATGTTCATCAGTGATATTGGCCTGTAGTTTTCTTTCTTTGTGACATCCTTGTCTGGTTTTGGTATCAGGGTGATGGTGGTCTCATAGAATGAGTTTGGGAGTGTTCCTCCCTCTGCTATATTTTGGAAGAGTTTAAGAAGGATAGGTGTTAGCTCTTCTCTAAATGTTTGATAGAATTTGCCTGTGAAGCCATCTGGTCCTGAGCTTTTGTTTGTTGGAAGATTTTTATTCACAGCCTCAATTTCAGTGCTTATGATTGGTCTGTTTATATTTTCTATTTCTTCCTGGTTCAGTCTCAGGAGATTGTGCTTTTCTAAGAATCTGTCCATTTCTTCCAGGTTGTCCATTTTATTGGCATATAGCTGCTTGTAATAATCTCTCATGATCCTTTGTACTTCTGCCATGTCAGTTGTTACTTCTCCTTTTTCATTTCTAGTTCTATTTTTTTTTTTTTTTTTTTTTTTGGTGCTTTGGGTCTTCGTTGCTACATGTGGGCTTTCTCTACTTGCGGTTAGTGGGGGCTACTCTTTGTTGCAGTGCATGGGCTTCTCATTGCAGTGGCTTCTCTTGTTGTGGAGCATGGGCTCTAAGCGTGCGGGCTTCAGTAGTTGCAGCACGTGGGCTCAGTAGCTGTGGCTCACGGGCTCTAGAGCGCAGGCTCAGTTGTTGTGGTGCACGGGCTTAGTTGCTCCGCGGCATGTGGGATCTTCCCGGACCAGGGCTTAAACCCGTGTCCCCTGCATTGGCAGGCGGATTCTTAACAACTGTGCCACTAGGGAAGCCCCCCATTTCTAATTCTATTGATTTGAGTCTTCTCCCTTTTTTTCTTAATGAGTCGGCCTAATGGTTTATCAATTTTTTTTTTTTTTGCGGTACGCGGGCCTCTCACTGTTGTGGCCTCTCCTGTTGCAGAGCGCAGGCTGCTGACGCGCAGGCTCAGCGGCCATGGCTCACGGGCCCAGCCGCTCTGCGGCATGTGAGATCTTCCCAGACCGGGGCACGAACCCGTGTCCCCTGCATCGGCAGGCGGACTCTCAACCACTGCGCCACCAGGGAAGCCCTGGTTTATCAATTTTGTTTCTCTTCTCAGAGAACCAGCTTTTAGTTTTATTGATCTTTGCTATTGTTTCCTTCATTTCTTTTTCATTTATTTCTGATCTGATCTTTATGATTTCTTTCCTTCTGCTAACTTCGGGATTTTGTTGTTCTTCTTCTCTAATTGCTTTAGGTGTAAGGTTAGGTTGTTTATTTGAGATTTTTCTTGTTTCTTGGGGTAGGATTGTATTGCTATAAACTTCCCTCTTAGAACTGCTTTTGCTGCATCCCATAGGTTTTGGGTTGTCGTGTTTTCATTGTCATTTGTTTCTAGATATTTTTTTATTTCCTCTATTATTTCTTCAGTGATCTCTTGGTTATTAAGTAGTGTATTGTTTAGCCTCCATGTTTTTGTGTTTTTTACAGTTTTTTTCCTGTAATTGATATCTAGTCTCGTAGCGTTGTGGTCGAAAAACATACTTGATACGATTTCAATCTTCTTAAATTTACCGAGGCTTGATTTGTGACCCAAGGTATGATCTATCCTGGGGAATGTTCCATGAGCACTTGAGAAGAAAGTGTATTCTGTTGTTTTTGGATGTAATGTCCTATAAATATCAGTTAAGTCCATTTTGTTTAATGTATCATTTAAAGTTTGTGTTTCCTTATTTATTTTCATTTTGGATGATCTGTCCATTGGTGAAAGTGGGGTGTTGAAGGCCCCTACTATGATTGTGTTACTGTCAATTTCCCCTTTTATGGCTGTTAGCATTTGTCTTATTGAGGTGTTCCTATGTTGGGTGCATAAATATTTACAATTGCTATATCTTCTTCTTGCATTGATCCCTTGATCATTATGTAGTGTCCTTCTTTATCTCTTGTAATAGTCTTTATTTTAATGTCTATTTTGTCTGATATGAAAATTGCTACTGCAGCTTTATTTTGATTTCCATTTGCATGGAATATCTTTTTCCATCCCCTCACTTTCAGTCTGTATGTGTCCCTAGGTCTGAAGTGGGTCTCTTGTAGACAGCATATATACGGGTCTTATTTTTGTAGCCATTCAGCCAGTCTGTGTCTTTTGGCTGGAGCATTTAATCACATTTGAGGTAGTTATTGATATGTGCGTTCCTATTACCATTTTCTTAATTGTTTTGGGTTTGTTTTTGGATGCAAAAAGGACAAACAGAGTCTAAGAAAACACAGAACATGGGAGTCTTATCCATCCGTATATATTCATAGTGCCTAGTTCACCACTGTACATGTAGTAGGTCGATAAATATTGATTGGTTGGTTCATTGGTTGGATCGATGGATAAGGTTTTTGGTAGTTGAGAAACTTCCCTATTTTCCCTAAATCATGCTCCTCCTATAGCAGAATTTGCCAGCTGCAGAGATTTTATCCCAAGCTGCTCAGTGATGAAATGGCCTGGGTCAGATAAATGTTGATATCTTTTTGGTTGAGGCAATTTTTGCTAGAAGGTACCTCCGTACTCATTTTATTCATGATCTATTTTTTATGCTTCACCACAAAGTGGCCAGATATAAAAAATGTTTCCTCATTTAATAAGAATAGGAGATGCAAATGGGAATATTTGGTGTGTCCTCAGTAAAGGTAGAAATGCTGTGGTGGCCCCTCCTGTCACTCACAGTCAAGTCCAGATTTCTTAAAGTGGCCATGGCAGGTCATATGAGACCTGGACCCACTACCTCTCTGGCATCATCTCTCAGTGCACTCTCCCTCCTTCACTCTGCTTAGTCACTCAGGCCTCCTTGCAGCTCCTGGGCCACAGCAAGCTGGGCCTTTGCATTTCGTCTGCCTTTGCCTGAAATGCCCCCAGATAGCCACATAGCTCTGTTTGTCAGCTCCTTCAAATTTCTAATCAAAGTCACTTTATCATAGAGGGTTTCCCAGCCACCATATATAAAAGAGCAAATCACCCCCCTTATACACACATACACTTAATTTTTTTATCTTTTATATTGTTTCACTTTATTCATAGCACTCATCAACATTTGGTATATTATGTACTCTTTTGTGTGCACATACCACACACACACACACACACACACACACACACACACCCCACACCTAGTAGAATAGAAATTCCATGAGACCAAGAACTTTGGCAATCCCCAAACCTAGAAGAGGGTCTAGCATACGATACATGTCCGTTGAATCAATGAATGACCCTAATAAGAGCACACATTCCCTCTTGTTCTCTTTTTTCCCTCAATTTCATGCCCAGAATTCCCAATGGATAAGAGTAAGTGGCTACTGAATGACACACAGCTTGTTCTGCAAGAAAATCACTGCCCCCCCCCGCCCCACAAGTTACTCCTCCTATTAGCCTTCATCTGGGTAAAGGGCACCATCACCAAGAATGCAGAGTCACCTATGACTCCTCTTTGCTTCTCATCCCCCTTCTCGGTATATCAGCAAGTCCTAGAGTAGCAACCTCTTGGACACGTATTACTATCCCCTTCTCCAGACTAAACCATGATTCTCTTTCACCTAGGCTCCTAACCTATCTCTTCTCTTCATCTCTTGACGCATCCCCACTTCCCATGCAGTTCGTACATAGTAACCAGAGAGGGCCTTTTAACTCTACCTAAGATCATATAACTACCCTAAAAGCCCTTCAATGTCTCTCCAAGCTTCCTATTATGGGCCTCAGAATTCTGCATGATCCAGCCGTGCTCACTTTTATACTCATTCTTTGTCACTCTCCTTTGCTCACTTTGCTCCAGACCTTCTGGTTTTCAGACTTTTTGAGGAGCCCAAGTTGATTCTGGCCTGAAACTCTCTTACTTGCTTCTTCCTGATCCTTTGTGTATGGCTACTTCCTGAAGATCATTGTTTACATCTCAGCCCAAATGTCACCTTCTTAGAGGAGCCTCCACAGACCAGTCTGTCTGCAGCAGGACTCCTCAAGCTATTTTCTACCACACCACCCTACTGAACACCTCATAATTAGCAATAATTTTATTTAGTTGTCCGTGGGACAATTCTTTCGATTGGACCCTGAGAAATAACTCTGTTGGTAATGGTAACATCTTAGAAAATATATCAGGCCAGAGAACTTGCACCTTTTTTCCTCTCCAGGAGCCCATTCTCACCTCTACATCCAGCGATGAATTCTCCCTTACTCTCTTCCTCCAATTGTCCCCTAATCCTTTAATCAAATCCTGCCCTTCTGAAAGTAGCCAGGTGTCAAGGGTGTATGTTAGCATGAGTGGACAAACTCCAGTTGATTGCCAGTGTCTGTCTTGAGTCCCGTGTTGAGAGTACTCAGATGTATCACAAGTTGAATGGGATACTCTGCTTTGACAATTTAACAGAGTCCATCACTGGTTAGGGAAGGAGCAGTGTTGGGGTATGTGGCCTGGCAGAGTGAAGATATTTGACTTGATTGTTCCTTGCCCCCAAGATTATTTACAATTTCAATCTTCTTTCTTTTTTGGGGGGTGGGGCCAAAGCTTGAGGGATCTTAGTTCCCAGACCGGGGATTGAACCTGTACCCTCGTCAGTGAAAGCACAGAGTCCTAACCACTGCACCGCCAGGGAATTTCCTCAGTCTTATTTCTAATCTGGCATAAAAAGTTTTGCTTCTAGAAATAAGTTTCAAATGAAAAAGAAAAATACATCTCATAGGTTCAGTAGCTTCTACAATCATATCGCTAAGGAAACAAATACTTTTTGAAGGATCTACAAGCATCCTTAAGTGCTTTTGAACACATATGTGACTTAATCATCACACAAACTCTCAAGAATTTATTATCATGTTTTCATGTAAGAAAATTAAGCTTTTAAATATAGATTCTTTCCCTCCAAGCAGCTGTAAATAGTAGAGCTGGAATTTCACTCCTGCGATTTGCAGAGCCCAAGATCTTTCACTACACCAGTAAATAAGTTCCTTCTTTGTCTTTGCTTAAAGCAGTCCTGGGCATGAGGGGAGAGTAGAGGGATAGTTATACAGACACAAAAGAGAAGATCCCCTGCCCATGAGTCGTCACTTAGGAAAGCAGGAGGTACACTCATATCCTAAGACTCATGAAGTTTTAAATCCATATACAAACCAGAGAAGGTGAACCTAATTGAAACTGTACCCACAATTATTGTTTATGTGATGAACAACATGTAATTAGATCTGGAAGTGATTAATCAGGAAGACTTCCTAGAGGGAATAATTTCGTATTAGGGTTTTGAAAGAGTAATGATACAATGGGGGGAGGGATTCTGAGAACAGGAAAATGAGAATCTCATTCATAAGTTTATTAGTTCTAGTTTTCCACATGGACTGTTTGGAAGCTGTATAAAGGCATCACCTTTTATTTTTTTGGAAAATTCTATTATGTTTTGTTTAAATGGCTGAAACCAGGGGGCCTGCCAAAGTTATTTTTAAAAATCGGTCATTGAATTGAAACTATCTAATAGATGAATGATAAAGGTCAACTGTCAGAAAACACCCTCACTGAAAAATAAGGGGTAATCATGAATTTATCACAGAAGAATGATGAATAATATGGTCGTGTTCTATTTTCATTGTCTTTTTGGCTTTACCCCAATGGAAAGAAAATGCAGATTAAGGAACTGAGAGTAGGAAAGAATAAATACGGCTGTTGTTCATGACCAATCTGTGCCAAGACACTTTCTTTTCCTGTCTCACAGGTGTGTCTCTAGTTACTATCTGAGGAGGTGGCTGGGTTAGTTGGGGAGGTGGTGCAGCAGAGTGACCTAGTTTTGGTTTTCTTTTTTTTTAATAATAGGTTTTTTTTTAAATAAATTTATTTATTTAATTTATTTATTTATGGCTGTGTTGGGTCTTCGGTGCTGCGCGTGCGCTTTCTCTAATTGCGGCGAGCGGGGGCTACTCTTCGGTGCGGTGCGCAGGCTCCTCATTGCAGTGGCTTCTCTTGTTGCAGAGCACAGGCTCTAGGTGCGGGCGCTTCAGTAGCTGTGGCACGCGGGCTCAGCAGTTGTGGCTCACGGGCTCTAGAGTGCAGGCTCAGTAGTTGTGGCTTGCGGGCTTAGTTGCTCCACGGCATGTGGGATCTTCCCAGACCGGGGTTCGAACCCGTGTCCCCTGCATTGGCAGGTGGATTCTTAACCACTGAGCCACCAGGGAAGTCCAGACCCTTCCAGTTTTTAAAATCTAGATTTTAATCGCTAGATGATCATCATCAAGCAGTTGTCCACCAGGATGTACAAAGAGTTCTGATGGTGACTGGGCAGAGAAGATGACCTCTGACCTGTCCTTGACGCCATCAAACCTGCAGTGCTCCTTTTTTCCAAACTGAATACACACCAGACGCCATGGGTGTGAAAACAGCTTTATATTGGAGAGTTTAGAAGAATGTTCAAGCCGAATGGACTTAGGGCCTGTAGCGGATAGCTGTCTTCCAAGCCTTCCTTCTGAGAAATGCCCATAGAAATCACACTATGTGATTATTGTGGGTACCTGTCTCCAGCTAAACAATCGGAATACCCCATCCTCCTGGATAGAGAAAAACGAGCATGTGACCTCACCAGCGTCCTGTTCAGGAACTGATACAGACTGAATGTTATGCTAGGGAGAGAAGGTACTTTCTTTTCTCTTTATGCGTCTGGATGATACGAGGCAGGGAAAACTCTCAATCATCTTCACTGTCACCTGGAGAAAATTTGCCTGGACCCAACAGAAGTAGCTGCCTGTGGAACTAAGGGGTGGTGAAAACCATAGTCCCTATGTTGTCATTTGAGCCCCTGCATTCAGCTGGACCTGAACTTAGATCACCTCTTCGACTTCTTGTTTATAGAAGTGTAGTATCGCGATTTATAATAAGCTATAACTGGTCTTCATTTCCTTTTCTGGCACAGAACTCCTAAAATCCTTGGCATTTCTTAAGTGATAGGAGAGGTAAAGGTGTATTTTGCCATTTATAACAAGCTCCTTTCAACCATGCCTAAGTGCATGTGAATGAGGTGATTTTGGAAAGCCCCTAAGGATGGGGGTTTGTTGCCAGGGGAACAAACCATGTCTTTAGGTGGTTGGAACTTTTAGCTCCAACCCCCTGATCTCTGGGGAGGGGAGAGGGGCTGGAGAGTGAATTAATCACCAACAATTAATGATTTAATCAATCATGCCTATGTAATGAAGCCTCCATAAAAACCCAAAAGGATGGAGTTTGGAGAGCTTCTGGGTTGGGGAAGAACTCAGCAATGTGCCTGGAGGGTGGTGTACCCCAAACTCCACGGGGACAGAAGCCCCTGTGCTCAGTACCCTTCCAGACGTTGCCCTATATATCTCTTCTTCTGGCTGTTTATTTGTATCCTTTAACATCCTTGTTAATCAACCGGTAATCTAGCAAGTAAACTTTTTCTGAGTTCTGTGAGCTGCTCTAGCAAATTAAACAAACCAGAGGAGGTGGTCATGGGAACATCTGACTTATAGCCAGTCGGTCAGAAACACAGATAATAACCTGGATTTGCAAGGGCATCTGAAGGGATGGGGGTGCAGTCTTGTGAGATGAGCCCTCAACCTGTGGGATCCAACGCTATCTCCAGGTAGATAGTTCAGAACTAGATTGAATTGTAGGACACCCAGCTGGGCTGGCAGAATTGCTTGGTGTGGGAAAACCACCTCCCACTTTCAGTGACCGGAAATGTGGTAGCAGGGGTGAGTAGAGGAGGAAAACACAGAGCTTTTCCTTTGCCAGAAGCCATTAAGGGGACTTCCCTGGCGGTCTAGTGGTTAGGACACCGCGCTTCCACTGCAGGAGGCACAGGTTCCATCCCTGGTTGGGGAACTAGGATCCCACAAGCTGAGTGGCACAGCCAAAAAAAAAAAAAAAAAAAAAAAAGCCAATAAGTGCCCTTTAACACTGAAGGTAGTTTCAGTTTCTACGGCTCTATGGCTTACATCCAGGGGCGAGGGACCGCATGAGATCAAGTATTGGTCTTATTCTAACTTGCTCCTCTGTGCTACTGTCGTAGTCTGATCAGGCAACTATAACAGAATCCCACAGACTGGGTGGCTTATAAACAACACACATCATTTCTCACAGTTCTGGAGGCCGGGAAGTCCAAGGTCAAGGCCCCAGCAGATTCGGTGTCTGGTGAGAGCTCCCTGGCTTCCAGACGCTGCCTTCTGACTGGGCCCTCATGTGGTGAAAGGGGCAAGAGAGCTCTCTGAGACCTCTTATAAAGGTACTGATCTCTCACAAGGGTTCTACCCTTGACCTAATCACCTTCATGACATCATCACCTCCTAAAGGCCTCATCTCCTAATACCGTCACACTGGGGATTAGGGTTCAATATATGAATTGCAACACACGTTCGGTCCTGCAAAGAGTAGGACCTTAGTGCTTAAGCTTTCAGAGGGTGTCCCTGGTGGATATTCCCTTGAACCTCATTTTCTCTCTCTTTCCCTCTCATTTTTATTAGTCTTGACCCTTTGATGCTTTTCTCCTCTTCCTTCTGCATCCAATCCCCTTTTCTCCTGGATTTCACTACCTTCCCAGGAGGAGTCGTTAACTTTCAAGGCTTTTTTTGTATATAGTAAAGTTCACATCGTCAGCCTTTACGGCTATGGGTGGTTTTACTTGTACACTCAGTAGGACTGCTCTGAAGCAAGGAGGGAAGGTTCCAGCCTTAGGGTTCCCTGGCTTCCCCAGGAAAGGAAGCAGCTTAGCATCAGTTCTGAGGATGAGCGGTGGGAGCAGTTGAGCACGTTCCACACTGGGCTGTGGGTGTCTTCCTCCTGGAGCACCTGGAACCAAACACAGCTCATCTGGCCTCACAAAGAAATGCATATTCACCTATTATCGTAAATTTGATACTGGGAGAGCGATGATCCTGGCCTCATTTTATGAAGAAAGCATTTATCCCTTTATTATCCTGAGTTCTATCTTACTTTAATGGACCCAAATCCCAGAATAAGCAGACATTAAACAGCTCTGGGCCCCCACGTGTTCTGTTTCTGGGGCAGGTAAAGCTGAGAGGCTGGACCGGGAAGAAACACGTCAGTTTCTCTACCATTGTGGCAAAACATTATCTTAAGATCTCCTTCAGGATTGTGAGGAATAAAATAGTCAAGAAAACTGGCTTAAAATCGCTTTTGACCCTAAGCTGACTTGATGCTTAAAATCAGAACTTGGGGAGTTCCCTGGTGGCCTAGTGGTTAGGACTCTGGGCTTTTACTGATGCGGCCCCGGGTTCAATCCCTGGTTGGGGAACTGAGATACCGCAAGCCGCGTGGCATGGCCAAAAAAAAAAAAAAAAAAAATCAGAACTTGAAACAACCATGCATGTGCTTAAGAAGGTTTTTGACTCCAAGAAAAATTTCAGGATGAAGTTAAACGGTTCTTTTCTATTTAAGCCTGGAGGAAAATGCAAAAGTAGTTTGAGAAGAGACTGAGAATAATTAAAAGACAGAAAGAAATCAGATTATACCTAGGTATTTGTACTTAAATGGTATTTATGTATTAACACCATATAGCTCTGAGCTATGTGCCAGGTACTGTTCTAAGCACTTTAAAAATATTCACTATTTAACCTTCAGAACAACCTGATGAGGTCATTTACCTTAAGGTTGGCATGTCATTATTTTAACAACATTTTACTAATGGTAATAATTATAATCACTAGCATTTTTGAGTGCTCATTGTACTCATACCTTATATACATTATTTCATTTAACTTTACAACAATAGTAAGAAATAGGTACAATTTTTATGACTATTTTATGGGTTAAAAAACAAAACAGAGAGGTTAAGTAACTTTCCAAAAGCCACACAGCTAATAGGTAGTAGACTTGACTATCTAACTTTAAAGCCTGTGTTCTAAATTACTGTACTATACCTATTAATACTCAGTTACTCTTACCATTTTACTGTTTTCATACGGTCTTAGTTTCATATTCTCACATAATTGAGTTTAAAAAGCAGGCATATCTAACACTGATACATATTTAACAAGATTATTACCAAGTACTATCATCCATCTGAAGGCAGCTTATTCAAATTGGAGGCATAGTACGCAGGATAAAATGAAGAGCTTTTGAAAGTTCTCTTTGCAACAAGCCAAACTCATAAGGTTAGAGGATAAAATCATAGTCGGTATATAAACTTGCCTTGGGGACACTTATTCTGATCTTCATTTCTGTGCTGTCAGTTTGACAGATGTTGATTAAATATCAGATTGGTTGAACATCAGAAGTGTTCTGAGATGACACATGCAATTCGATATTTTAAGGAGAGCTTAATAAAGCGATGATTTACAAAGTGTGGAAAATTTGCAACGAATAGCGCGGTATTCTGGGCTAATAGCCATGGGGAAACTCTTATGTTCCCTAGGCTTGTGTGGAACAGAGCTGCCTGACAGGAGCTGGGACGAGGCTAACCCACAGCTGCCTGGAGGGTAGGAAATTGGGGGGATAACTACACTGACTGCCTTTCTTTACCACATTATGATCTGCTGCCAGTGCTTCCGATTGGCCAAAGACAACTGACAGCCAGAGGGTCAGGGGTTCTGTGGACGTGGTCCATACTGCCAGGCTCTGGGAGCACAGAGCAGGGTGAGTAGGGATGGAGACTGACCTAAAGGTCAACGGACCATATCCAGGAAATTGATAATGGCCCAATTCAGTACATGTGCTTTGTTAAAACTGAATTTCCTAGCATGCCAGATTAAGAACCAGCTCCTGGATCTAGAGAATCTCTATTTGAGAGAGGATTCCAATAGTCAGAGTGACCAATTGCTTCGGCTGGTACAGGGATCCACACTTGATCAAGTGATTGATTTATCAAGTGTGGATCCCTGTACCAGCCGAAGTAATTGGTCACTCTGACTATTGGAATCCTCTCTCAATCCCCCTCTCTATCATTTAAATTCAAAAAGGCCTCTGAAGTTGGCTCTCCCACCTCAGAGGCACAGCACTGACTCCTGGCTGGAGCACCAAGAGCCTTTCATCCACACGGCTCAGAATAAAAGGGAGAAAAAATAGAAAGAAAGAAAGAAAGAGGATAAAATAAAATAAAGATAAAAGAAAATAAAGTTATTAAAATAAAAAATAATTTTTAAGAAAAAACATTTTTAAAGTAAAACACAAAACAAACTAGAGAATGGACTTGAGGGCATGGGGAGGGGGAAGGGTAAGCTGGGACAAAGCGAGAGAGAGGCATGGACATCTATACACTACCAAACGTAAGGTAGACAGCTAGTGGGAAGCAGCCGCATAGCACAGGGAGATCAGCTCGCTGCTTTGTGACCGCCTGGAGGGGTGGGACAGGGAGGGTGGGAGGGAGGGGGACGCAAGAGGGAAGAGACATGGGAACATATGCATATGTATAGCTGATTCACTTTGTTATAAAGCAGAAACTAACACACCATTGTAAAGCAGTTCTACCCCAAGAAAGATGTTAAAGAAAAGGCCTCCGCGGCAAGTCGGATCAGCCCCCGCCTTGGCCGCCTTCATGTCCTTCCCAAGCAGCTGGCATAATGAGGTGTGGAGCTCTGAAGGCACCTCCCATGAGCTCAAATGCTAGCTCCGTGTTTACACTTTGATCTGACCTCTGGCGTGGCCCCGTTTGTTGTTCTTGCCAAAGGCTTCCTAGGGAAATTTCACAATTGTGTCTGCTCAACAGATAATCTGCCCTGAGGTAAGCTTGGAAAGGTTACAAACTTAAGCAACAGCCAGAAAACCTGGCTCCTGTTCCCAGACTTGTGCAAAGCACATGTAGTTGCTGCACGGGCAACCAGAAGAGATGCTGGAAGTGGTGTATTTATTCAAGCCCCGTCGGGTGAGGGAAAGTGTCAACATGTTAGCCCAGCTCAGCTTCCTTTCTTGATCCTTACTTAGAAACCACCTGAGGCAAGTCTTACACATGAATAGCTCATCCTTTTTTCCTTTAGTGGTACCTGACCTCACATGGCTCACCCCTACCAGGATGCCCCCCACCCTAATGCTTGGCTCAGCTTTGCTTTCCTGGATGACACTCGATGCACTGGTTCTTCCTCTCTGCTCTGGTCTCTATAACAATGTACGGTGGACCCTGGAACAATATGGGTTTGAATGGCACGGGTCCACTGAAAGGCAGATTTTTTTCAATAGCAAATACTGTTGCCACTGGTTGAATCAGCAGATGCAAAACGTGGACTGCGGGGGACCCGTGGGGATGGAGAGCTGACTCTAAGTTATAGGAGGATTTTTGCCTGCTCAGAGGGTGGGCCTCCCAAACCTCGGTGTTGTTCGAGGGTCAACTGTACTTGTCCCGAGTCTCATTTCTCACATTGGGTTGAAGAAAACGGGAAGAGATTAAAAGAGAAAATTAACCAACTATCTGTTGCTACGTTAGCGGTGTTGTTCTCAATGTGGGCTCTGCCCCATGTTAGCTTTTTTTTTTTTTTCCATGCTAGCTTTTTGATCGTAGCTTTAAAACCTCCCACTCCCAGCTCAGTGGCTGAGACATCTTAGGTTTCAATTCTGAGGACGGAGGTTAGGCTGTTGAGCAAGGAAGAGCCAAGTTCTGGGTACACACAGCGCTCTTTTGAAAGCAAAGATTTCCCCCTACTACGGTCACGTGCGCTCAAGAGAAGGAAGAGGTGAGGATGGAGAAATGAGTTCCTAGTAAGTGCTGAATATATTTGACACGGTTTTTGTTTATTTAGACCAAGTAACCAAGGTGGAAAGACTATTGCAAAATGTCAGCATAACATTGCTACGGTTTCCTGCTCCTGGTTCCCATGCCTACCAGAGTACTCCTGCATTTCCCTTGGCTAGACCATAGCTTCACGTTATGAGATCTACTCTGTGGGCTACAGTGCTTCCACCTTGATGAGAATAAATCCATTTCTCCATCTCTTTAATGAACATTTGCTTCTTGTCTTATCATGTCCCCTCATCAGTCTCCTTTCATATGGCTCTAGACTACCCCGCTATAGAAACCTGACAAAACTCAGACAGATAGAATAAAGAATAAAGTTCCTACTGCAGCAGTTTCTGCCTCCTTCTGCTTCCATTGAAATTATATGTATAATGGAGCCTTCAGCTCATCTACTAATGATGCAGCAAAGTAGGGGGGGCTCAGATTACATAAAAGAAGGGCTCCCTGGCTGGAGACGTGAGAACTACCGGAACAAGAATGCTGTAGACTCCTCTTCCCAGATAACCTAAAAGTAATGGGAAAGAAGATTGTCATTTGGGCTGGTTGAGGTACCTAGAGCCAAGAGACAGGGCAAAGTGATCTTGGCGCTTCTGTTCCCGGGACACGGGAGAGCCTGATGATTAAGAGCATGGACTCTGGGGTCAAACATACCTGGAAATGAGACCCAGTTCTATCATTTACTAGCTGTGAAATCTTGGGCACATTACTTAACCTCTCTGCAGAGTTATAATGAGGATTACATAAGATTAAGGGATACAAAGTGTTTAGTATAGAATCTGGCACCAGAGAAGGTACTTCATAAACATCGGCTTCTGCATTTAGCCTTGAGTTGTATTCATCCTTTTCTTTCGAAACCCCATGCCCATGGCACCCATGCGGGCCCATTGTTGTGCAAGCACAGAGCTTAGTTCCTTCATATCCAGCCCCAAAGCTACAAGTCTCTTATCCGTCAGCAGAGATTGTAGTTTCCGATCTAACGTTGTCATGTAGTTCCCATAGAAAAGTGTCCCCAGTTCCTATTTTTTCATTCGTCTGCCTCATGTAGAACCTCATGAAGATGCTACTGCTGGTGGCTTGACTATTTCTCTTCATTCAGGTCTAGAATTGCTTGTCCAAAGAGCTAGAATCGGGACTTCCCTGATGGCTCAGTGGTTAAGCATCCGCCTGCCAATGCTGGGGACACGGGTTCTAAGCCCTGGTCTGGGAAGATCCCACATGCTGCAGAGCAACTGAGCCCGTGCACCACAACTACCGAGCCTGCACTCTAGAGCCCGTGAGCCACAACTCCTGAGCCCACGTGCCACAACTCCTGAAGCCCGCAGGCCTAGAGCCCGTGCTCCACAACAAGAGAAGCCAAAACAATGAGAAGCCCACGCAACACATCGAAGAATAGCCCCTGCTCACCGCACTAGAGAGAGCCCACATGCAGCAAGAAGACCCAACACAGCCAAAAATAAATAAATAAATTTATTTAAAAAAAAAAGCTAGAATCTTTGAGCTGGGAGGAACCTTGGCATCATTTAACCTGGGGTAAATGCTACGTTACAGGTAAACCTAGCATGGGCACAGAGCTCAAGCTGTGGGGAGTGGTCTTTACAGGGAAGTCTTACAGGTGCGGTGACTTCTGCATAAAATCTTCAAGGAGAGGCAGAAGTTGATGAGAAATGGGGGTGGGGAGCATGTTTAACAAAGGAAGTGTGCAAACACCACAGGTTGTAAGATATAGGAACATAGAATGGCTAAGGGCTTGGGTGTCAGGAGGGAAGAAAAAATAAGGCCAGATAGGGGAAGAGTTTCACAAAAGAAAAAGGAACAAAAACATTTTAAAGTGCTTTAAAGTTTTTAGCAACATAAATTTACTTATCTATGTCGACTGCTCGAAACTACAAGGCGAACACAGGTACTGCCTTTTCCAAAATATATGATTAGTACAGTATCATGTATACCAAGGTCTTAAAAATCTGAGTTTATTTTTTCTTAAATGACTTAATCTGAACCCTCCACAGTATCTCTGACAAGCATTTACTCTAGCTTGAATACTTCCAATACTGAGGAGCATAATACTGGGAGAGGCAACTAATTTCTTCCTTTCGTTTATTTAAATTCATTTTAAATTGAAGTATAATTACATACAGTAAAATGCACAGACCTTAAGTGTACAATTTGATGAGTCTGGACAAATATACCTGTGTTTCCAATGGCTAAATCAAAATGTAGAAAATTGCCACATCACACAAAAAATTTCCCCATGATCCCACCACCCTCCCTCCCCACTCCCTCTCCACACCCTCCCACAGGTAACCTCAATTCTTTTTTTCAAATTAATTAATTAATTAATTTATTTATTTTTGGCTGCGTTGGGTCTTCATTGCTGCACATGGGCTTTCTCTAGTTGCGGTGAGCAGGGGCTACTCTTCGTTGAGGTGCACAGGCTTCTCATTGTGGTGGCTTCTTTTGTTGTGGAGCACGGGCTCTAGACACGGGGGCTTCAGTGGTTGTGGCGCACGGGCTTAGTTGCTCCGTGGCGTGTGGGATCTTCCCAGACCAGGGCTGGAACCCGTGTCCCCTGCACTGGCAGGCGAATTCTTAACCACTGCGCCACCAGGGAAGTCCTTTTTTTTTCCTCTTTGAAAACCTTTTATTTATTTATTTTTAGCCTGTGCGGCATGCAGTTTCTTAGTTCCCTGGCCAGGGATCGAACCCACGTCCCCAGCTGTGGGAGCGTGGAGCCTTAACCATTGGACCACCAGCGAAGTCTTCTGATTTCCATTCCCATAGATGAGTTTTGCCTGTTCCTGGACTTCACATAAATGGAGTCATTCAGTGTATGTACTCTTTTCATGTCTGGCTTTTTTCCCGTAACATAATATTTTTGAGACTCATCTATGTTGCTGTATGTATTAATACTTTATTCCTTTTTATTGCTGGACAATATCCCACTGTACAAATATACCTCAATTTGCTTATCTGCTCTCCTACTGGTGAACACTTGCATTGTTTCCAAGGTCTGGCTATTAGAAATAAAGCCACAATTAACATTCTTACACAATTTTTTAGTAGGCATATGATTTCATTTCTTTTGGAATACCTGGATCACGAGAGGTGAATATTTATAAGAAAATGCCAGTTTTCCAAAGTGGCTGTACCATTTATTCTTTCACCATCAATGTACAAGAGATCCAGTCGCTCCACAGCCTCTCTAGCATTTGGTATCGTAAGAATTTAAAAATTTTATCCCTTCCAGTGGGTATGTAGTGATATCCCGTTGTGGTTTTAATTTGCATTTCCCTGTTGAACACTGATGCCCAGAAACGTTTTTATGTGCTTATTGGCCACACACACATTCTTTTTTGTGATGCGTTAGTCCAAGTTTTTTGCCCATTTAAAAATATTGTTTGTCTTCTTATTGTTGATTTATAGGAGTTCTTTGTATATTCTGTTTATGAGTTCTTTGTCAGAGACATCTCTCTGTCTGTAGCTTGCCTATTCACTTTATTAACAATGCTTTTTGATGATTAGAATTTTAATTTTAATAAAGTACATGGAATCAATTTTTTCTTTTATTATTATGTTTTTACATGGCCTAAGAAATCTTTGCCCACCCCAGTCTTTGCATATATATTCTCCCATATTTTCTTCTAGAAGGTTTAAATCTTTGCCCACCCCAGTCTTTGCATATATATTCTCCCATATTTTCTTCTAGAAAGTTTACGTTTAGGTTTGTGATCCATCTCAAATGAATTTTTGTATATGATGTGAAGTAGGGGTTGAGGTTCATTGATTTCATATAAATATTGAATTAATCAAGTACCACTTAAAAATGATTTTTCCCCCACTGAATTGTCTTTGTCAGAAATCATTTGACTCTACGTGTATGATTCTGTTTCTAGACTCTCTATTTTTTCCCCATCTATCTGTTTATTTATGCCAATACCATACTTTCTTAATTACTATAGCTTTACAGTAAGTGTTGAAATCATGTAGTATAAGTCCTTCAAATTTGTTCTTTTTCAAGGTTGCTTTGACTGTTCTAGGTCCTTTATATTTCTATATAAAATTTACTATCAGCTCACCAGTACATTTCATTTTTTAATAACTCGATTGTTAGAAGTTCTATTTTTATTTGAACTTATGTTTCCTGGCTCTCCTGTAACGTCTTAGTTCTGCTCTATAAAGAAATGTGAATATGGCTACTTCCTCTTTCACAGAGAAAGCAACATGGTGCTGGGGAGAAAGCGTCCCCTTTGGAGCCAGACATCCAGGGGTTTGAATCTTGACTCTGGTTGTATGTCTTCTGCGAGTAACTGAATGTCTCTGATCTTCAGTGCCTTTGTCAATGAAATGAAAATAATTCGCACTATATAGGATTGCTTTGAGAATTTGAAAGAGTACATATAAAGCACTGAGCCCAGTTCGGGTCTTGGCACATAATAGACACTTAAAGGAAAATGTAAAGGTAGTGACTATTATTATAAATGCTTAAAGATGATGACTGAGCTGTTTCCCCTGCCAAATCTATCTTAGCTTAAATATCCCTAGCTCTTTAACTTTTTCATAAAATCTGGTTTCCAGACATTGCTCCCACAAGTTATATTTGAAATATTAAAAAATCAGCAAGACAAGGGCATGAACCAATCAGACTGGGCACAAGCCATTGGGCAGGATCAGGGTCAGGGAGGCCCCTGTGGACCACGCATTAACCTTTTAGTTAGTGGGTCCTAGGGGAAGTCCATGGTGTCCTGGGGGAGGGGGAAGGGGACTGGGATGGTAAGGGGCAGCGGGAGGGGGGTGCTCAGGGGCTAGAGCAGTGACTGTTTGCCAATAAATACGCAAATATTTTGATGTTTTTTAGAAGCAGGGTACCGGTACTGGAGCTTGCCTGCTGACTCTCAGCTGTGTTGTCTCCATTACTACTCTCTAATTTTGGAAGTGACTGTTGGTTGTTCCCCAATATTGTTTTCCCCTTGGGAACAGAACCCCTGATTTGTAAGTGGGCACAGGGATGCTCAAAATAGTGTCTCTACCTCCCAACATCCCTTGTGGGTGGGTGTGGCCATATAACTAAGCTCTGGCCAAGAGGACGTGAGCAGAAGCGCGATGTGTGCACTTTGGGTTTGAGCCCCTTCTCCCCACTGTCTGGAAGGAGGATGTGCCTGGGAGCCATCGTGGACCATGCAGTTGAAGGAGGTACCCAGGGATGGCAGAGCAATGAGACAGAAGCAGCCTGAACACCTGGCAGTTTCGCCAAGCAAGGCTGAGATACCAGTTTAAGAGAGAGGAATACACTTTGGTCTTGTGTGAGCCACCATCAGTTGTGGGTCTCCGTGACAGGCAACTGAAATTTTGTCACAGCTCATGCACTGATCCTGAGAACCTTGGACCTGCTACTTCCAACCTCAGCTTAGTTTCCCAACAGGGCCACTCTAGAGCCACACGTGAAAACTGGTCTCAATCTGTTTAGCTATGCCTAGTCAGTAGCTTTTTTGATCCATAAGGGTAGCCACCAAGTTAGAGCAGGTACAGATTATTTACTCCCTGTTATAGGCAGAATTGTGTCCACCCACCAATGTACATGTTGAAATCCTGACCCTCAACACCTTGGAAGGTAACTGTGTTTGGAGATAGGGTCTTTGAAGAGGTGATTATGTTACATGAGGCCTTTAGAGTGAGCCCTAATCCAATCTGACTGGTGTCCTTATAAGAAGAGGCAGAGACCCCAGGGGTGGCCATGCACAGAGGGGTGACCATAAGAGGACCCAGCGAGAGGATAGCCACCTGCAAGCCAGCGAGAGAGGCCTCGGAAGAAACCCACCCTGCTGACACCTTGATTTGGCACTTGCAGTTTCCAGAACTGTGAGAGAGTGCGTTCCTGGACCCTGTCTGTGGTACTTCGTTATGGCAGCCTTAGCAAACAAATATACTCCCCATACCTCACTGCCAGATTTTAACCACAGGAAATCTCACAGCTGGTTCTGCCACGCACTCAGGCACTTATTACGCATCTGTGATAACAGGGCACATTAAGAGACATCTCTTTTTAGGTACTCTCATCCCAGTTTACTTGAATGTGCTTTACTAGACGTTGGTAACAGGCAAGCAGAATCCTCAGACCGAGCACACAGGATGAGTCAGAGAACAAGAATCTGCCAGGTCTGGGGCTGGAGGACTCGTTATATTCTTACACCTGTTCACGCAGTGAATGGGTGTGTCTATAAAATCTTTTGGACGAGCCACATGTCTTAAATACTTCTGAATTCACTACCAGGAGCCCATTTCGAATACTCATTAAGCTCATTAACAAGCCACTAATGAAAAAATATTTTTAACATTTGTTATGCTAATTAGTAAAAAGGAAAATCACGTGTGTCGATTGAGAGTAGAATAACCGGAACACGTGTTAATAACCGCCTCTGGAGTGTGGGGGCCCGAGGAGGGCCTAGCCGGCCACCCCAGAGGCATGCATTCCTGATGAGGGCAAATGACTAACCTAGGGCGTTGCCCAAATGACACTGAATATCTTACCGTTCAGGCTGGAGACTCTTAAATAATAAACGACAGGCATGAGCATTCCCCCCGAAGAAGAATCCGTGGTTCTAAAGGAAAAACATTGTCCTCGTGTGCGTTACTTTATACTCCACAACGGCTGCAATACTCCTTCACTTCTGATACCAGATACGTGGGTTTTCCACACACTGAGCAATTCTGTGACACCAGCTGGGTGTCCTACAATTTAACTCAATTTTGACACTATCTACCTGGAGATCACATCAGATCCCCAGGTTCAGGGTTCGGACTGTCCTCTTCCACTTCAGATGCCAATCCACACCCAGGTTGTCACCCGTGCTTCTGATCAACTGGCTGTAGGTTGGAGGTTCCCACAACCCCCTCCTCAAGTCTGGTTAATTTTGCTACACAAATGAGACAAATTGATGAATTGGCTCACAGAACTCAGGAAAACATTTTACTTACTAGATTACCAGTTTATTACAAAAGGATATAACTCAGGAACAGGCCATGGAAGAGACGCTTAGGGCAATGCATGGGGAAAGGGCATGGAGATTTCATGTCCTCTTTAGGTACACCCACATCTCTGCGTGTGCCCCCACTTAGAAGCTGCCTGAACCCCATCCTTCTGGGTTTTTCTGGAGGCTTCATTACACAGGTATGGTTGATTAAATGATTGGCCATCCACAGCTGATTTAACCTCCAGCCCCTCTCCCCTCCCCAGAGATTGGGGCGCGGAGGTGGGATTGATAGTTCCAACCCTCTAATCTAGGTTGGTTCCCCTGGAAAGCAGCCCCCAACCTTAGGGGCTTTCCAAAAGTCACCTCACAAACTCTGGTGCAGTTGAAGGGGGCTTGTTATGAATAACAAAAGACAATTTTATTGAGCCTGTCACTTAGGAACAAGGGTTTTAGGAGCTCTGTGTTAGAAGTGGGATGAAGACTACATATAGATTTCCTATTATCAATCACAATAGTTTACATCTGTCTCCTATTCTGTTGCTGATGGAATCTTTTGCTTATTCATAGTTGCTCTATTGTCTGTAATTGACTTTTAACTACTTTAATATAAACAGTGTCGTGTATGAGTGTATAAATTAACTTTAATCCCTGCCAGGGGGCATACAGTTAACATTTAAAGCGTCCTAGTCAGGAATCTACACCCTAAGTGGGGTCTGCATTTGAACCACCCTGGTCAGGAATCCACGCTGCAGAGCTGGCTTCCTCCACCCAGAACTTGCAACATCATGATCTCAATCTGAATCCAACGATGCATGAATTAGCATAAGGGATACTAGGAATAATTTTTCGTTTGTGAAATTGATGCTGCTTAAGAAACGTGGTTGTCTGGAGTGGGCTTGAGTGGACAAGCTGTAAGAATCCAGCCAATGGCAGACCAACTCCTTCTCCAGAGCTGTGCTTACCGGGTGGCATTCATCTGGTCTCTTGTGGCCTCTGCTTAATGGGAAACTCTGTTGACTGATTTGACCAGGAGTTTGGTGGATTCCTGGCCTCAGAACACTGCGACATCTTCCTAGAGTCCCTGTTTTCCTGCAGGGGGCATAGGGGGTGAGAGCAGGGCTCACCCTGAGCCTCCAGAAACAGGCTGCAGTAAGGCCTCCGTGCCTGTTTGCTAAGAAATGCTCGTGTGTGTGGCTGGACTGGATGTGGGACTTGCTTATATTGCCACATGTCCCTGGGTGGATGGGACACAGACAAACCTGAGTAAAACCCTGACAACTGCTGAATGGCCAAACTGATTTAGCAACAATATCTCATCTGAATTTTACATAACAACCATAGGTATCATTTAGTGAACAAGTTTTATGTACCATGAAACCTTGACATATACAATCTCACTTAATCCTTTAAACCTGCAGAGGTAGGCAACTCATTTACAGATGAAGAAAGTTAGGCTCTGAGAAGGTACCTGAGAAGATCCAGCAGGTGCACAGCAGAGCTGGGGTATAAACCCAGGTGAGCTGCCTCCCTACTCAGGCCCCTAGTCTCTCCACACTGCTCCCACATCAACCTCTTGTTCCGTTTATATGATTAAATGATCTTGGCAAGATTAGACCATGAGGAGGAAGAGGGACAGGGGGCCAGATCTGACTTTATTTTTTATTTTATTTTACTTTATTTTATTTATTTATTTTGGCTGTGCTGAGTCTTCGCTGTGGCGCACAGGCTTCTCTAGTTGTGGCACTTGGGCTCGGTAGTTGTGGTATGTGGGATCTTAGTTCCCCAACCAGGGATTGAACCTGGGCCCCTGCACTGGGAGTGTGGAGTCTTAACCATGGGACCACCAGGGAAGTCCCCCAGCTCTGACTTTAGAGGGCAGAAAAAACTGAGGACACAGTGGGTGCCCCCTGCTGGGAGGCGAATAAGGCAGATGGGGGAGCAGGAACCACACACCGTGCTTGGCAGACGGTGAAATATTCCATGGCGTCATTATCACAGAATAGCAGCCTTTTAGAATTAAGAATAGTCTTAATTTGCACTTCGTTGAGTTTTTCATTTACATAATGTTAGAATGCAAAGAAAATTCATACACAAAATTCACTGCTAGTTTGGCATTGAAGTTCTTGTTGAAATAACCACTGAAAGGGAAAGGATTTTTCGCTTAGCGCTCAGCTTAGGTGGCATTGGGTCAAACCTCAGATGAGAACGTATTTGCCTCTGAGTGGATGCGTGGTATGATGCATATGGTATGCCTCCAAACCCTAATCACCATTTCAGTCATTTATTTGGTGTGAAGGATTTAATAGAATTTGTATAAGGGCTCTGAGAAAATGTATTCCTTTATCCAGGGCCTCATTAAAAGCACTTGCAGTTTTAAGTCCAATGGGAGTGATCATTTTTACAGGTGCTAACTCAGCTGATGACACCATGTAAAGTCTCCAGTGTGATGGATTTCGAGATGGCAGACAGTGAGAGGTATGATCCGCGGTGCCCCACGAAGGATCCCACGTGTGACAAACAGGTGCCTCCTGGTAGCAGGAAGTATACAAAGCGGTGATTGTGGAGCATAGGTCACGGTCCTGGTGAAACAGCCGCCCTTGCTGCACCGCATCCGTAAATCCCCTGGACCACAGTCCTGACACAATTAGATGAGGCTTTCCTTGGTTTCTCTGACCTTTGCCTTCACGACCTCTGGCAGCGGGTACCACCCTACCTGTGTGCTCCCATACCCTCCCTTGCCATCATCCTCTTATTCTGAAGCTCCTCCTCATTCCCCTCAGGCACATAAAATAACCTCCTGTTTCCCCTGGACACAGCAATTTCAGGCTTCTCCCTCTCCACTCCCCACCCGCAGACACACACTAGAGACCACGGCTCCGAAGGTCTGGTTCTCTAGAAAGTTCTCCCCAGTTCACTCCCCCCAAATCCATCGATCGTCTTTGTTTTCAAAACCGAGCTCTTTCTCTTATTAAATGATAACCTGGGGCGTGTGACACATTTTAAGACTTTATTTGAGCAAAATTTGATCCAAATCAGGCAGCGCCCAACTGGAAACGGTTAGGAGAGCTCCGTCACAGGAGCCTGGAAAGACATATCGAGCAGGTGAGGAAACAAAGAAAGGAAATTCTTGATTGGCTGTAGCCTAAAGCGTAGTCGGCTCTTTGTGATTGGCTGTCCTTAGGTTTCCATTTTTGAACCTCAGGGCACGTGCAGGCTTAGGCTTTCGTCTAAGGTCACCAAAGCATTAGAGCCACTTCAGCCTAATGGCCTCCTTGTTTAATTAATTTAACGCTGTTTTCACACATTTCTGCTGTTTGTGTCTTTGCTTTCTGCAAGTTCCCTGGGAGTGGTGGCTGGATTTTTACAGACACTTATACCCTATTATCCCCATCCTTGGGCAGTAGGTAATGATGAGGTCATATGTAAAACTATGTCAAGGGAAGGACTCACTTCTCAGCTATGCTGACTCACCTGGTGCTGAGAGAACCACTTTCCAGTATCGTCAGCCATCTTTCCAGTCTCCTTTGATGTGGACAGTAGGATGGGAAATTCATCTCCCAAGAGACATAATTCAAAATTGGTCTTCCTAAATAAATAAATAAATAAAATTAAATAAAAAGCACACAGAACTGTTCTTCCGTACAGAACCAACTGTCAATGGGTGTGCGTAGCAGGGGTGAGGGCAGTGCCACGTCTTCCCTACCTGGCAGTTCATTTCAACTCGGCAGGATATAATCTGTTAAGTGCAAGAGTGGAGAATAGGTCAAAAGACACAACTATAATTAAAAAAAGGAAGTTTAAGTACCAAGATAACTGCTGCAATGAAAGGTAGAACATTATCAACATCTCAAGAGAGGCATAAATCAAGGTAGCAGGGCTTTGGGGTGATCCAGGGGAAGCTGGGCAGAATCAAGAAGTGACTTTTTAGTTGAAGAGTGAGCAGTGACTGGGGTGGGGGGCGTTTTTATCTCATTTCGACTGGTGCAGGAAAATGGAAGGAGGGTTTCTGGGGATCCTATGTCCCTGTTAGAATGAGAGGTGGGCCAAAAGGCAAGACAGCCTGTCTTTTTCCCTGGTCTGGATGGCCCCGGGACCGCTTCAGGGCATCTGTTGAGGTAAAGCGTCACACAATTAAACCGAGTCCTTTCCTATTGGCTCGGTGGTACCTCCCCTCTCTAGCACCTGAAGCTGTGCTCGCCCTGTTATTTATTGTATTGCAGAGGCTCCAAGGGAAGGAGACACGAGCCTTCCATATGTAATTATTCAGGGGTTTTCAAAGAATTTCCAGCTTTACTTCCTCCCATTCACTCCAAACCCAGCAGGGTGAGTCCTATTCTGTATTCCTGGGGAAGAGGATAATTTCCCATTGTCTTCCGACTGGAGGGTTTGTCCTGGACTCTACATAACAATCAGGAGATTTCCAGGTTTTCGTTTCACATGCTTTGTGAGAAGGTTCTAAATGCTTTCTTCTTACAGAAGCTCAGGAAGTTGAGTTTCTGAGAGCTAGAGGCCAGAACTCGAGGGAAGCCTCTAACTCCTGCCCTCCTTCACAGGTCTTGAACCCAAAGCCTTCTTTTGAAAATTTGAAACCAAGTCCCTCATTCCATTTATCTTCCAGAAGAGCAGGGAAAACAGGATTTAACTCGTGAGTTCCGTAACATTACCCTCTACTTGAGCATCATGCCTCAGCTAGGCGCCCAGGTGGCCAGTGTTCGTTTACGGAGGGTTAAGGCAGGGCTGAGCTGTGCAAGAGGTGAGGACTTGGGCAACTGTCCTCTCCTTTCGGCCCTGGTTCTCACTGCTCCACCCGACCCAGGACTTGAAACACCAGCTCTTCTCTCTTTGTCATGGAGATATCAGATGCGGTAGAAAAAGTCAGAGAACCTCGGTTTGAATGTAAACCTTACAAACTACGTGATTCTGGGCAAGTCCTTCCTTCTGAGCCTTAATTCTCAAAATCTGTAAAATGGGCTGTTGATAATGCCCGCTTTGGTCCCCTCTCAAGGGTTGCTGTGAGATGAAAGCCGTTAGACAGTGCTGTTACAATGCAAATAGAAGTCACTGCTGTGTGAAAGTAAGTTACTACTATTTTCAGAACCTCCTCTTTGGATTTAATTTATTCAAGAGTGAGAATCTAAGCTACTTGTTCTATGTTCTGGGTGCATCTGTATTTTAAACCTCATCAGTTATCCTGGACTTTGCCTTAATTAGAGGCATTTTTAGCAACAGCAGGAGAAACTTATTTCTTTGGGGCTGCAGGGTATTTCTAGCTCACCCTGGCTGGTGAGGTAAATGGTAGTTACTTGGCTAAAATGGTGTGGAAGAGGGAATAAACTTACCAGCATTGGCAGGGCCGTCCCTTTTCTGCTTTAGCGACTCAGAGGTCTGGTTGTGACTCAAGGTTGGGCACTTTTGGGAGAAAGCAGTGGTGGAGGGCAGACGGTGGTCAAGCGCTGAGATTCAAGCACATCTGCCCCTTGACCTCTCCCCAGCCCTCGAGGGTATAGGGTGTCTTGGCCTCCCTTCATGTATACACAGACGTTCGTTGGGTACCCACTGTGAGCCAGGATCATGCTGAGCAATGGGCGCACAGACTTTGGGCGAGTTGAGCCCGGTTTTGCCCTCTTGCTGCTTGTAGTTTAAGAGGAAAATGAATAAGTAATGTGACCAGAGAGAAAGTATCAAAGACTGCAGGCGACCTAGGGCGTTAGAGGAAGTTGGTGGAACCTAGGCTAGGTGCAGAGGGAGGCCTCTTGGAACCTGATGGATGCATAGAGTTTGGCCAGGCCAGGGGCTGGACAGGGAGGGAGGGTGAGCAGACAGATGCCAGCATTAGGGGAGGCCAGGAGGGGAGAGAGAGAGAACAGAAAGAAGTCCAGTTAGGCTTTTGGGAGTCTTTTTCTGCCTTCTCTGTGACTGTCCTTGTTGCTATTTTAATTGTGACTCCATCTGGATAAAAATGTGGGACACTGGTAACCTCTGGGTGGTTTTTCCTTAGCTCCATCTCTAGCTTTAGCTCAGGATGTCTTAGATGGGGCAGAAGGACAGAGGAGGGCAAAGTCTGACCCTAGGCTCAAGACATGTTTTTACACAGTTATAAGTCTAGTGTAAAATTCCCATGCATCTTGGTTTTCCTCCTGATGCTGGGCAGCGTGAAGAACAAGGCCATGCAAGTTGGGGTGGAGGGGGATGGGGATCCTGCCTTCTCTCGATCTACCTGCCCACCCTGACGTTGACACGGAGGAAGTGGCGGCTTGTTTACAACCCAGATCCGGTTTTGAAGGTAGGAGGAACATCCTTGTCAATTGCACAATTCAGCCAGTGGCCTGTGCCTGCTCCCATCTCATGCCCAGGCGGGGGTCCTGAAGGGGTGGGGAACGGTCAGGGCTGCAAAGTCTCTTTTTATTTCGCATAGGAAGAAACCAAGGCCCAGAGAGACCGGACGATCAAGGGCAAAAATCACACAGTAACTAGTTACAGAGCAGGACTAGAATCCAGGTCTCTAATGCCACCCGTGTACAATACTTCTGTCTGGGGCCTTCACAATTTGCATATGGTAATTTGATCTTACATACATTATCTCCTCTGATTCTCTCAGCAGTTCCGTGCAATAGGCAGGAATTAAGATCCTTATTTTGCAGAGGAGAAAACTGAAGCTCGGAGAGATTGTTTGGTTATGAGGCTCACACAGTCTCAGGGTTTGCTGATTATCCACCTTAGAACAGCTTGGAAGGTAGATAATGATTACAGAGGAGGGCTTTCAAGGAGTCAATTAACCATGTTTAAGCATTCTTGCCAGTTCTCCAGTATCCACGGTGCAAATCAAAATCAAAATCAGCAAGTAGCTGGTCCTGCCCTACTAATCCTTCCCTGCAAATTGCCGTCTGAACCTCAAGCCAGCAGTCTGTGTGGGAAAAGCAGCTCCCTATCTTCAAATCCACACTTAGGGGACACGTGTTTTCTGCTGGGACTCTGACAGTCACTCTTGTAGAAAAGGTTCTCATTAAATATGTGTTGAAATAAACAATAATTGAACCATCTGCTGGGTGTTCTGACTCTAGCCATGCTCCCCTCATTTTCCCTTGGGGGGTTAAATAGGGGTCCATGTGCCTTTGCTGCTGGTCTGGGGAGGCCACAGGGTGGTCCACACCTGGTAAGGTGATGCTCACAAGGCAGTGCCGGTCCAGATGGGGAGTGAGAGCTGGCAGTGGCCCAGTGGCTTTCCCAGAGGATAAGTGATGTGCCTAGTGGGGAGAACTGGGTGGTTCTATGATTTTGGTGAGATGGACAGAAAAGCTGGGGGAGAAAAGCAGGGCTGCGAGGAGGTAGGGGACTGCAAAACGCGACGCCAGGTCCCCAGCAAGTCTGGCATGGGGTATGGGAGGGTGGTAGAAGACTGGATTTAGGGAGGCAAGGAAAGGCTGTCTTTCCTTTGTCAGGTTGTAACCAGGGGTGGTGCTAGGTAGTGGAAGGGGGTCTGCTAAGCTAACTGGAGAGTCCTAGAGGGCAGGGGTAGGACGAGGAGCATTTGGGGGCACTGAAATGACCATCCCCTCCTCCCTGTAAACCGAGGGCTTGCATGCAACTCTAGAAGTGGTCTCTCCTTCAGCCCTGCTTCCTCTGTCTTATTAAAAACCAGGGTTTGGGGCTTCCCCGGTGGCGCAGTGGTTGAGAGTCCGCCTGCCGATGCAGGGGATACGGGTTCGTGCCCCGGTCCGGGAAGATCCCACATGCCGCGGAGCGGCTGGGCCCGTGAGCATGGCCACTGAGCCTGCGCGTCCGGAGCCTGTGCTCCGCAACGGGAGAGGCCACAACAGTGAGAGGCCCGCGTACCGCAAACAAAACAAAACAAAACACCAAAGGAAAAAAAACCAGGGTTTAAGTCCAGAGCACAGCGAAACATAAAATGAAACAGAGGACAGGCCTTGGCTGCTCCCACAGACCTGCAGAAAAAGATTGACCTTAGGTTTGCCTCTGCAGTTCCAACGGCAGTTTTATCTCCTTGTGTTTCAAAGAAGGTCTGGATCTTCCAGCTGCAGGTAGGGTTGATTTAAAGTGCGTCCTCCCCACTCTTTGAGTGTCTGCCCCCACTGCCCCCAGTGGCAAGCTTTACCCCCTTGGGAAGGGGACTTGCAGCAAGCAGGGTTGGCTGTGGGCTGAAGGGATTGGTGTGTGTGCCCGTTTTGGGGGTGAGGTAGGGTGGCTCAGTGTTCGTTCACCCAGGAGGGGGTCACAGGTAAGCCACTGTGCTGGGGCCATGCGTCCCGCGCGGGTGTTCTGTGTGCAAGGAACCATTGTATAACTGTGTGATTGTTGAGGTGTGGCGAGTCCCTTGTCGGACGTGCCCTTGCTTTTAGTGCCTCTGTGCCGGATGTATATTTACTGTGCTCCGGGCAGGGGCAGTTTAGCTCGATCAAGGGTAGTTTTGGTGCCCAGAGTTATTGAAACTGTGTGAGTTGCACCACGGGGGCGGGTTCATCTGGACTCTAACGTGCCCGCCGCGTCCTCGGAGCTAATTTTCTCTGGCTGTCCGCGCTCCCCCGGAGGTGGGGATGCGACAGGGGGCGGGCGAGGTGGTCGTGTGGCGGGACAGGAGGCTGTGCAGTCGGGAGAGGAGACCGGCCGCGGTTGAGGACGACCTCGACGCGACCCGGTAGAGGAGGCGAGAACTCCAGGGAGGACGGGCGAGCCCCACGCGACTCCTGGTTGCCGCAGGGCGCACGGGCGACGAGTAGCGCCTGCCAGGGGACCGGGCCGCGCGCCCGCTGCCTTGACTTCCCCATCCCCTCGCGGAGGAGGGGCCACAGCGGAGAAAGTGCGCGAAGGGGCCGCGGCGGCGAGCCTCCCACGTGACGGGGCCGCGCCGAGCAGAGCGGGACCCGGCGGCGGCGGGCGCAGCAGGGCGGCCTGGAGCCCCGGGAGCGGCGCGCGCGGCCCCGGCCGGCCGGCGTCCCGGCCTCGCGCTGCACATTCTCTCCTGGCGGCGGCGCCACCTGCGGTCGCGTTCGCCCGAACATGGCGACACGGAGCAGCAGGAGGGAGTCGCGACTCCCCTTCCTCTTCACCCTGATAGCGCTGCTGCCGCCCGGGGCTCTCGGCGAGGTCTGGCCGCCGACGCTGCCCGGCGGCCGCGCGCCTGGGCCCCAGGATCGGGGCTTCCTCGTGGTGCGGGGCGACCCGCTCGAGCTGCGGCGTGGGGCGCGCGGGGCGCCCCGGAGGGCGGACGAGAAGCCGCTCCGGAGGAGACGGAGCGCTGCCCTGCAGCCCGAGCCTATCCAGGTGTACGGACAGGTGAGCGGTCGGCCCCCGCCTTCCCCCGGCTCTCTCCTCTCCCTGCGCCGCCTCACCCCCGCATCCATCCTTGGCTGTCGCCTCCCAGGTGCAGGCACCGCTGGGGACTTCCCGGCTGGCGTTTGTTTTTTTCCCCTCCTCACAGAGGAGTACAACCGTCAGCACTTGAATCGCCTTGATCTTTCCTTCTTCCTGTCGATTTTAGCAAACGGATTCCAGGGCACTTGCGGGGTGCACTGCCTGTTTCCCCAGGGTGTGTGCTCACCGGTGGAGTTCCGGCAGGTATCAGAGGGGTGCAGCTTCATTTTACGTGTGGATAAAAAACGGGCTTTCTTTCGTGTATCATCAGTTAGCAGCCGAGGCGAGCACCCTGCAGATGCAGTACATTACCCAGAACCGTCAGAGGAGGGGGTTTCCACACTTACCGTTTTTAACCACAATTAAGGTGGGCAAACCTGAAAGCTTACTCTCTGGGTATAGTCCAAGCAAGAGGGGTGTGTGTGAGTGTGTGTGTGTGTGTGTGTGTGTGTGTGTGTGTGTGTGTGTGTGTGTGTGTGTGTGTGTGTGTGTGTGTGTGGGCTGAATTTTTTTTTATTTTGGACAGGAATATCCCTCATGACACTTGGGAATTTGAAAGACTGCAATAATTTGGTGGGCATTATTGTTCAGTAAGTGATTTATTTCTGTCTAGGCAATGGATTTAATTAGATCATAAGGAACATGAATTTCATTTTTATGGCAGGACTTACTTCTGGCAATTACAAACCGAGTTTGTGGGTTAGTATCAGCGCTGGCAAAATTAATTTGTCCGTGTTACTGCCTCATGAGACTCGCAGTCCTATGGTTGAGACTGACATCAGCAAAACTGGAAGGTCGGTGGGGGGAGAAAAAGTGGGACCAGTGGAGGTGGTCAATTACACGATTTCTAGAGTCAAAATATTCCCTTCAAAGTAGAAATTAAAGGATTAGTCTGAATTCTGCCTCTCTTCACTGATTTTCCTTTAGCCGTTTCTTCAAGAAATATACAGAGTTAAATGTTCAACCCTTGGAGCCAGGAAGAACGTTATAAACCATCTTCCCTATTGTGCCATTTTGTTGATGAAGCCACCAGAGCTGGGAAAGGTGAAGTGACTAGCCCAGGGTCACATGGGGCAGGGTTGCCTGCTCTTTAGTTTTTGTCTGCATTGTCTCAGTGACCTTCGAGTGATCAAATAGTCGCCCTCTCTTTATACAGTGCTTCTTAAATAACTTTTTTCCAAAGTAAAATGTATTGGTAAGAGAGGGGATAGGGATGGAGGTGAGAGGATGGGAGCATTTGCCTTCCATCCACCATCAGCTCCTGGGCAAGAGCGTGTACCAGTGGGCATATAACTGCTGGTGGGCATGGGCTGCAGGAGCCTGCCTGTTTGGCTCCCTCGTGGGTCCAGATCCTTGTTCCCTTCCCCACCCCCATCTGAAACTTCTTTTTTGTATTGTTGAAAGAAGTCAGCAAGGTCCTTGCTCCCCACAGGGATGCCAGCCTCCTGATGGAGGATGGGGGAGGGAGAAAGAGAGGCTCCCTTGTTCCTTGAGCCTTCCCCATCAGCCCAGCTCTGCTGTGGGCTTGAGTCAGCTTTCTGGGGGCTGGGAGTGGAGAGCCGCAGGAGACGATCCCTTCCGGAGCTCAGGTCCCTAACATCTATAGTCTGGGCTGCGGGAAGAGCTTCCTGGTCGCAAAAATATGCACACAGGTGCCATTTCTTCCTTGGGTTTGGTTTGTGAAAGCTCCTGGGATTTGGGGGCCAGTTAAAGATGAACTGTGTTCTTCTTGGGAGTGACTAAAAAACCCTCGGCTTTTATATTTCTGAGCCAGATTGAGTTTGGTTCAGTGGAAGGTTGGAGAACTAGCCCTGGGACTCATAATGAGGAATTCCTCCCAAGGGTGAGGACCCAGAGCAGTGTTTTTTCTTCTCCGAGGCCTCCCCCCTGTGCCATTGTTCTTGGCTGCCCTGAAGCTAATAAAACTGGGATTAACTTGAATCTGTAAGGATTTGAGTTAGATAGAAGGAGGGACTTCCCGGTCCTGGGCTTTCTGCTACAAACACTGTCTGGTGCAGACCCTTTAGACTGCAAGCACAGGAATCAGTAACTGAAGGGGTTTGGCGTGTCCCTCTTGGAGCTCTGGAGGGCCGCCCAGCTATTTGGAACAATCTTTCTAGCAAAGATGCCCATTTGCCTCTGTTTTCCCTGGGACAGACCTGGTTTTTACGTTATCCCTGATGGTTATGAAAAGTGCTGTGTTCACTCAAAAAAGTGTCAGGATGCAGACTATAAATTAGATGGCCATTCTGCTTCTAGCCCTAAGCCAATTCCCATGTTATACTCCCCCCAGTCTCTGCCCTTTAACTTTGAAATGTAAGGACTTGCCATGTTTTTCCATAGTGTCACTTGAATTCAGTGTGATTCTATATAGGGATGGGGGTGCAGATGAGGGGGTGGGGAGAGTTTTCAGCCCTGCTTTCAGAAAGCTTAGAATTTAAGGAGGAGATAAAGCAGATGCAAATATACAGGCATGGAAATGTACCAGACAGGGACAAGGAAACATGGACATGATTCACCAGCCACAACTCTTCAGTGGCATGTGAGTGGGTTGTTTGATATGGGAGGGCATGGGAGATGGAGTGATAAAGGGTCAGTGGGCTCAGACACTCTGCAGCTTCTCGCTCTCTGACCTTTGAGTGAGGTTAAGAGGATGCCTGGCAGCACAGATTAGGGCTGGAAGCAGAAACTGCCTGACGGAAGAAGCCCCAGGGGTGATGTTCAGGCCACCAGCTCCAGGGAGGGGAGCAGGAGGGCTTTTGCATCTGAGAAAGAGCCCTGTGTTGCAGTCAGTGTCAGTTCTTTTTCTCTGGCTCTGCTAACCTATGGAGTAAACTAGGCTTAGTTGTGTCCCTTCTAAAACAGGCCAGACCCAAGAAGGGGGATTCCAGAATTCCTGTCACACTGGATTTCCTCCTGATTTTATGTCAGCTCCGTGCCTCTGTGCCACCTGCTTTTCCCTCTGCCTCAAACGGTCCTTCCCCGTTTCTTTCTTTGCTTGCAAAACCCCTCTTCCCTTTTTCAGCATCCAAGGAGTACCTCTTAGTATTCCCAGGCTCTGGTGGGAAGAGTTCTTTTGAGCTTGGTAACAGCACTGACTGCCTGGTGTTCTCATTGCTTGTTTAACTGTTTCATCTCCCTGTTTGCTCCTTGAGGGCATGGATCAAGCCTCTCCTCTGTGTCCCTGGCACTTGGGAGGCCCTTAATGAATATTTGTGGACCAGCTGCCCACCTGGAAAGAGAAAGACCTAGAGGGTAGGCGGCACATCCAAGTTACAGGAAAGGTATTTATAAGGAGGACTGTCGTGAGCCCACAGTGGAGAGTGGAAGTGAGTTGGCTCAGGATGTGGGTCTGGGAGCCCTGATTTTCCTGTGCTATTTTGGGGTTTATTTTGAATGAAGAGCTGGGATTCTATCGTACAGAAGGCTCCCTTTTAGGGCTCTCATGGTATTGCTAATGGTATTGTTTCGGGGAAAAATCCTTTGGAATGAAGCGCAAAGCCTAACAGGATTTACAGGTTTATTTTCCTTCCAATGAGTTCTCTCTTCATAATTCCTGCTTTTTAGAGTCCAGGGAGTATTCAGTGTCCTGATTTGAGACTGAAAATAAAGTGTCTGTTACAGCACGAGGCCCTGAGACAAAGAGCCTCCTTTGGGGGTGGAAGACTGTGTAGCTTTAGATCTCTTTGGGGTAGATTCTTGTATGATACACTTGCTTGGGAAAGAATTGGCTGGTTGATTCTGAAGTTAGGATGTTTGACCTGTATGCTTCCAAAAGATGAGAAGGCAAAGCATTTGCGGTTTCAAGTTGGCTTCTTCTGCAGAGGCGAAGGGTTCCTTGGCGTTTTGGGTTGGCTCGATCAGGGGTGTGACCTTGAAAGACTTCCTGATCTCACTTGGCATCTCTTCTTGGGCACAGTTCTTGGCTCAGTGTCTGGCCACTGTTTAATAGCTTGCCTGTCTTGGGGCGTGGCAGGTGGAGGCTTTGAGAGGTGGAAGGGATGGGAGGAAAACAGACAGGGAACAGGAGTGAGGAGATGGGGAATGAAAAGGATGAAATGTAAAGCCATCCAGTCCCTTTATTTAGCTTTCAGTAGGTAATGCATATTTGTAAAACAATATTTGAACAGAAGAGTATGTAGTGAGAAGTAAATTTCTCTCCCTTACGTGACCCCATTCACCCAGTGTCCACGGTCATCAGTTTTTTGTACGTCCTTCCAAAAACATTCTACACATATGTAACATATATGGACATAAAATTTCAAACTTGAAATATCAGCGGCTTTCTATTATCCCCAGCCCCTGATATCATGAATAATGACATCAGCTCCAAAATATATTTATGGCATAATTACTGTCAATGGGAAGGGAGCTACCTGAAGTGTCATAGTATAAAATAGATTGTTACTTTTCCTCCGGGCCAGGGTGGGAAATACCAGTCCACTTCAAGGATTCCGGCCAGCCAGGGCCAGGAGAGCAGCATTACGTAGCCCTCTTGTCACTTGGAAAGGTGCTGGAGGGCAGTTCCCTAGAGATGTAGCGCCCAGGTTTGTGAGAACATCAGAATACTGAGATCACGGATCTTGGCTTTAACTCATGTTCTTTTAGAAAATGTCTTCTTTAGATTCTGGAAAGTGGAGTCAATAGTATGCTTAATAAACTGCTTTGAGACCTGGGATCCAGGAGGCAGATTCTAACAGCAGTGAACATCCCAAAGCAAAAAAATGGATGCTGTAGGAACATTTCATTGTCGTATTTTGGGCTGTTCCTCCTTAGAGATGACAGCCATCTTGGTAGTGTCATTGTTTAATCCGAGGGCCAAGGATGGATGGAGACAAGGCTTGTACTGTCCCCTGTAATGGACAGACACAGGAGCATGTAGATAACCTGGAGAGCAGGTAACCCAAAGAATAACCTATTTGC
Organism: Lagenorhynchus albirostris; assembly: GCF_949774975.1. Lineage (NCBI taxonomy): Eukaryota > Metazoa > Chordata > Mammalia > Artiodactyla > Delphinidae > Lagenorhynchus > Lagenorhynchus albirostris. Next base: position 97,179,285 of record NC_083103.1, read on the forward strand.
CTTTGCTATGTATTTATTTAGTGTTTTTTTTTTTTTAAGGATCAGTTTACCTTCCTGATTAAATTTTGCTTAGGTGAATATTAAAATGAGTTTGCATTCTTTGAGCAGCTGATATACAAAATGACCGGCCTACATGTGTTAGGGAAAGCCAGTTTGGAGTTTAGAATTTTTGATAATAATTCAGATGTAGATAATTTGAGAGTTGACCACGTAGAAATATATTAAAACGAGGTATTATAGTAACCTTTCCTCCATTTTTTTTAGGTTCAGGTGTGATGGAACGTAAAGGAGAGCTCACTGCACTTTCGTTTGCATAGTTCATTAGTATTTCAGCAGACGTGGTCTGGGCTGCAGGGCTGAGGCATCTTTGTCGAGCACAGAACCTTCCTGTGCATTCCCTAGGTATGCCAGAATCTCTTGGCACATGGCACATTCAGTCCAGCCGTGTAAATGCAGAAATCAACTTCCCTCAGTTTAAAATGAGCTGCAGTTAATTTCGACCTAATTTACTGGTTTATCGACCTGTGAACCTTGGGTCTTCGAAGTAGTGGCACGGGCAGCCTTCTAGCATCCAAGTGGCTGATGATGCTGTAAATCAGAGAAGGTGGGCGGACTGCTGATTAAGGTCAAGATTTGGATTTCCTCCCGTGTTATTGTGAGACCCTCAACTTTTTATTGTAACATGAGGCATGCTCTGAGCGTTTTGGGCTGGGTTCCATAAAAATAGGACTTCATAAGTCACATGACTTTTGTAGTCCTGAACACAACAGGGAGTTAAAAATAATTACAAAATTCTGTTTTCCACTGCGTAGTTGTTAATAATCATGGTAACATCCATGGTTGTGTCACCGCTTCTGGCCAGGAGCTGGAAGGGTTTATCTTCCTGACCTCGTGTCAGGTCTTCTCTTCAACGGATCTTCCCGCCATGACGGAAATATTCTGGATCTGTGCTGGCCAGGGTGTCCACTAGCCATCTGTGGCAGTTGAGGCTTGACATGTGGCTGGTATGACCGAAGAATTGAATTTATTTTCCTTTCATTGAATTTTCATCGAGTTAAATTTAAGTTTAAACGGCCCCATGTGGCCCTTGGACAGCATAGCTTTAAGCGGTTGTGTGAAGTTCCCTTTCCCAGTGGTGGCAACTGGTGCTTCACCCGGGGGAGAAGCTTGTAGCCACAGCAAGGCCTGTCTTTGTTTCCACCACAAACAGGGGAGGGAAAGCGAGAGTTGAGGGCTGCTGGCTGCCAGGTTGAGTGTGGGGAAGACCCTGGCCTTTCTTTCCCGGGTAGGGCTGCATCAGGGGGTGTGGTGGAAGGTGCCGTGGGTGCCCTGTTCATCTTAGCAGCTGCCTCTGCACAGCTGTCTCCTCCCATCAGGGACCTGGGCACTGAAGGCTGACCTGTGTGCCTTCACTTTTGCTGTGGCTTTGCCCAGACAGCCCACGCGGCCCGGGCGGTGTGCAGACCCTGCGCATCTGTTTAGCCGAGAAAGCTGTACCTGGTGCCTTGACGTGGGGGCCGCCTCCCCACCCCCGCCCTCCGCTTCCTGGGCTCACCTTGTCTTCCCTCAACGCAGCCAGGTCTGTCTTCCGTCCCTGCAGCCCTGGAGGCTGGCGTGAAGACAAACAGTGTGGGCGTGGGCGTGGGCGTGTGGTCTTCATCACCGCCTGGGACCCCCGCCTCCCGCCGGCCCTCTAACCCCGCCCGCCGCTGCAGCTGCAGGCGCTCGGCTCGGCAAATTGGGACCCTTCACCATGATTTATCTCCAGTCCCCTGAATTAGATTAAAAACACCACTACAAATTCTCAGAAAGGCAGGCTGATGTGATTACGTCCCAAATTGGAGTGGCAGACAAGGGCAATAAAAAGATGTACTTGTTATCTTATATTCGTGTTTTGTGCCGTGTAGGGACCAACGTGTGGTTTATTATCTATCTCCCTCCCCCTCCCTTTGTTTTTGTTTTGTAACCAATATTGCATCTTTTATTTAGAAAAGAGAATAGCCTGTTGAATAGAAACCCTCTGCCCCCAAATAACTGAATTGAAGGGGGGAAGATGGCTGGGTTGATTCTTCCATAAATAAATGAGGGTTTGAGCCAATGGGTGGGTCGTGAATGGAGATTTTAATGTGTTAGTTGGGGCTGAGGTGAGATCCAGTCTACTTTGATGGTCTGGGGAGCTGAATAGTGTCAGGGTGAAATTCTTCACTCTTAGGAAACCTCTGTGTCCAGAAGAAATTGGGAGAAGCTGGTATAATCTGATGGAGCTTGGAGGGCCGGGGTTAAAAATAACCCTGGAGTAAAAGCCAGTTTAGGGACTGTCTCTGGGGAGCCTGGCGTGGGTACATCTGAGAAGAGCCATGTATGGGGGAGGGGCCCAGATAGTAAAGGACTCTATTTCTCTGTTAGCCCAGAGGATACAGGCAAGACGTTTCCATGTGGGTCTATGCCAGGGGCCTGGGGAGAAGACCTGCCCCAGGGTCCCAGCAGAGGAAGCTGCCCATGGCAGGGAGTGGGGACAGCGGACAGAGGTGGGTGGGTGGGGCCTGTGAGGCTGTTGGAGGGTTTGGAAGAGACTTGAAATGTTTTAAAGCTGTGCTCCATTAATTGGGTAACATGAGACTGTGTACCTATAACTTACCTCATCTGTATATATTTAGTTCCCTGAAGTTCTCTGAATAGTTCTTTAAAAAAAATCCTGCAGTTAACTGTGCACGTAGTTTGCTGGACTGGGCGAGATGTGCTGCTGTGGAGGTGATGCAGGGGTTCCTGCAGAAACAAGCCTCGGACCTGGAGAGGGGAAGAATTCGGGAGTGGATGTGGAGAGCTGGATGGAGGAGAAAGGCTGTCATCACAGGGTTGGGGAGTTAAGCTGCGTGGGGGTGGGGCCCGAGGGGCTTCTGCCCTCCTGGTAGCAGAGGCATCTCACAGGACTGAAAGGTTGACCTTGCTGTTGTGTTTAAACCACTGGTAAGGTGAGGTCTCGAGGCGTTTGGTTCTGGGATGTCATGTAAATATTTTCCCCTTGGGGCGAGGGAGATGCTAGAAATCAGTGCCACCTCTGCGTTGGATGGTTCGTTGGAGCCTTGGGAACCAGAGCTTGGGTTTCCCCAGGTTTCGAATCTTGGTTGTGGAGTGAGGGGAAGGCTGCCTGAGCGCAGGGCTTGGCCACAACTGTCTTCTTTTTTTAAAATAAATTTATTAATTTATTTATTTTTGGCTGCCTTGGGTCTTCGTTGCTGCACACGGGCTTTCTCTAGTTGTGGCGAGCGGGGGCTACTCTTCGTTGCAGTGTGTGGGCTTCTCATTGCGGTGTCTTCTCTTGTTGTGGAGCACGGGCTCTAAAGTGCAGGCTCAGTAGTTGTGGCACACGGCCTCAGTAGTTGTGGCTCACGGGCTCTAGAGCGCAGGTTCAGTAGTTGTGGCACACGGGCTCCATAGTTGTGGCACACGGCCTCAGTAGTTGTGGCTCGCGGGCTCTAGAGCACGGGCTCAGTAGCGGTGGCGCACAGGCTTACTTGCTCCATGGCATGTGGGATCTTACTGGACCAGGGCTCAGACCCATGTCCCCTGCATTGGCAGGCAGATTCTTAACCACTGCGCCACTAGGGAAGTCTCCACGACTGGCTTCTGAGCTTGACCCGGACGTACAGTGTTTCACCAGTTTATGTATGTTGTTACTTCCTGCTCTCAGGCCTCAGTGTTCCAACCCTGATGCTGCTCATGGTAGTTGTTGATATGCTGCCATTTTGTGAAGAATATGGTTTATTTTGGTATAAAGACCATACCAGTAACAAGAGGAGATAACGTTTTAGCATTTTGAAGTTTATGAAATATATTCATGGATAAGATCTCTTTTGATTTGAAGGTGAGCCTTATTTATTTATTAAAAAATTTTTTTTTTAGCAATATGAAAGGAAGTCTTTATTTGTTTTCTAGGGAGGACTAGTTGCCAGGATCACTGTTAAAGACTAAATCTTAATAAGAGACATACATTAAAAAAATCCCGGCACATATTTTTATTCTGTAATAATTTTGTCTCTCTCCCCTTTTGACATCCCTAAGAAATCCACTTTGCCAAAGAATAACGTTCCCCCTGCAGAGCTTTTCCAGTACATGTCAACACAGTGAATTTTCCCTCCTTTGTTAATAAAGCAGAAGTATCCAGGGCACCTTCTGTGGCCAGGCTGGTGGGCAGCTGCGATGTTGCTGCCATTCTTGTTGGCAAGACCCTGAATTGTGTGGCTGTTGCTCATAGGGTGGTAATGGTTCGAGCAGAACTTTCCACTGGCTCTGTGGTGTCACACATCTTCAGGGAAGCCTTATTATTCTTCTCAGGTCACAGATGAGTATCTTGAGGCACCAAAAGGCAAAGGGACATCCCCCAAGTTGTGCAGCCCATCAGTCGTCGAGACCAGGACTCAAACCCAAGCCTCTGACTTGTCTCAGATTTACGGTGGCACCTTTCCCTCTTCTAAATATTCCAGTGAAAGCCTTGCTTTCAGCCGGGGGTCCAGTGGCTGTGATCTCTTTTGTTCCCCCTTCAAAACCTAGAGAGCTCATATAATGCCACCCGTTCCTTGGCTCTCCTGGCTACACCAGTTTACTTTTAACTTTTCAAATTTGTCAAGTTCCAGGTCCCTGCCCGTTCCTGGATTTCGCTCTGTTCTTCCTCTGGATCTGTCTTTTCTGTTCTCCATCCCTTCTGCCCTGGACTCCTCCCTCTTCATCCTTGTGGTACCCACTGGGGGTCTTGTCTTCAGTGCAGCCCTGCACTTGGTTATGCCCCCCCAGGCTCCCACATTTAACATCTGTAAGTATTATTCATGAAATTAATTGTTTAACGTTTGTTTCCCCTACTGATTTAAGAGTCATGAGGCAGGACCTAGAAGTCTGCTGTTTTTTTAACGCCTAGTAGAGCACCTGGTATGTAGTAAGTGCTCAGTAAATCTCTACTGAATGAATGAGGTGGGGGGCTATTTATGGTGGAGCTGCAGAGCCAAAGTGGAGGGTCAGGGAAAGTGGATGTTCCGGAACCATCCTACGCAGGTGAATCCTGATTTAAGGCTAGTCCTGGTTCAGTGTGTCCAGCAGCCCGTAAACACCAGTGAGGGGCTTGCTGTGCTCTCAGTGCTGTGTGCCCCACTCTGCGGTCCTGGGTTTTAAGGCAGATGGAAACCCCATCTTTCTTTGGGTTTAACCCCATCTGCAGGGTTTGGAAGGTGGTTTAGATGTTCCCTGAGGTTCCTTCTGGCCCAGATAGTTTCTTCTTTTTCTTACTTGCCAACTGGTGAATTAAGGGGTGATTATTTTCATGACAAAGAGATTTTTCACAGGTTTTTTTTTTTTAATAGGGAGCCCTCCCAGAGCAGCAGAGCGGGCTATTTGCTAAATGACAAAGTGGGTTTCACCAGGAGGGAGTGGCAGATAGAGGTGGATCCTACTTGCCGAAGATTAATCAGAACTAAAGTCTCTCCGAGCTGATACTGTAAGTCAGGAAGAGGCATATAAATAAATCTAAAGAGAGCTCATTACTCTAGTTAAGGAGATTATAGTGAAAAGCTAAGTTTTTTAGTCTGAGGTCTTTCTCCCTTTGTTTCTTTGTCTGTGAAATGGGCAGCCCGCATTGATCAGAGAAGTAGTTAACGAATTCTCTGGGTGAAGCATCAGTGAGATGAGTGGAGAGGCCAGGACAGGGCCTCTCTGAGCAGGGAGCTCTTAAACTAGATTTCAGCTCTCCTTTGGAGGTGGAGAGTCCAGGGAGGGAAATGAGCTTACTAAATATAGTGGAAACACAGTCTCAAAAGGGGACATGGAGGGGCGATTTGCATAACCAGCATTTAGGTCGTGCAAACAGATGGTCTGAGAAACCTTGTTATGCTTGGACCTTGCGTGTCTGTCTTTGGTTTCCTCAGGTCCATCCTGCAGTTCCGACGATTTAGCAGCTACGTCTGTCCTTGCAGCTGAAGGACAGGATATTTGTTTTATACTTCACTGTAGAATTTTAAAGATGCTTCTTTGTATTTCACTGCTAGTGAGGCAGTGGAATGAACCAGGCTGCCTTATTTGTCCTTCTCATCCTGTGTTCTGGAAAGAAGGAGTGGTGAGGACTACAGGCTGTGGGTGTCTAGGACATCCTGATCTTTGGGTTTGACCAATTTGAGAGACGTAATGGCAGAAGAAATGAATGGAGATGGCATGAGACCCCGTGCATTAAGGGCCCCCATCCTTCTGAATAAGACTCAATGACTACAGATTTTGGTGGGTTTTATTGTAAATTTCTTATTACTTGTCAGACTTGTCCGCTGATTTCCCCCAGAAGTGCTCTGTGTACTCTTTTTTTTTTTTTTTTTTCCTGCGGTACGCGGGCCTCGCACTGTTGTGGCCTCTCCCGTTGTGGAGCACAGGCTCCGGACGCGCAGGCTCAGCGGCCCTGGCTCACGGGCCCAGCCGCTCCGCGGCATGTGAGATCTTCCCGGACCGGGGCACGAACTCGCGTACCCTGCATCGGCAGGCGGACTCTCAACCACTGTGCCACCAGGGAAGCCCCCTGCTCTGTGTACTCTTGACAGGTGAGAAGTGAGTAAAGAGCCCCAAAGGGTACCTAGCCCTTAGTGGGCCTCAGTGTATAAGCGATCACCACCTTCCACAACAAGCAATTTCTTTGTCTTCCTTCTATTTCTAACAACCCAGAGCTTGGAGCTTGGGTGGCAGCAGCTTCTTGCCCCTCTCTGAAGAGTGAAGCAAAACACTTAACCTCTTTGGAACGCCAGGGCCTGCCAGGAGACTGAGACAATGTGTGGGTTGACGGGGACCCAGGTGATGACTGTTGTGAACTGCGAAGTGGATGCTAGCCCTGAGCCTATGGCCATTGCTCCAGCCAGGAACCAGGGACCAGGGACCAGGCCCGCAGGGATGCTGTGGCTTTGCAGATGCCGCTTACGGCATTTTGAAGGATTGCTTTGACCAGAGACCCACTCCTCAGCCTGCCTTCTCCATGACTCACCCGAGCTGCATCTTTTGGTAGCATGAAGGACCGAGGTGGGGGAAAGAAGAATTTCTTACGAGTGGGAGCTCCTAGGTATTGCATCAGCAATTGAGAAGTGTAAGGTTCTTTGCAGGTCATAGACAGAGGCTTTTAAAAAAATGGAGATGAAATTCACGTAACATGAAAGTAACCATCTCAAAGGGAACAATTCAATCCAGTGGTGTTTAGTACATTCACGATGTTATGCCACCACCACCTCTATCCCGTTCCAAACCATTTTTTTTTTTTAAATTTTTAATTCTTGTGCAGTAAACAGGCCTCTCACTGCTGTGGCATCTCCCGTTGCAGAGCACAGGCCCCGGATGCGCAGGCTCAGCGGCCATGGCTCACGGGCCCAGCCGCTCCGCGGCATGTGGGATCTTCCCGGACCGGGGCACGAATCCGTGTCCCCTGCATCGGCAGGCGGACTCTCAACCACTGCGCCACCAGGGAAGCCCCCAAACCATTTTCATCACTCCAGAATAACGCCTCTTACCCTTTAGACAGTCACTCCCTATCCCCCCCTTCCCCCAGCCCCTGGCAACCAGCAACCTGCTTTCCGTCTCTGGATTTACCTGTTCTGGATATTTCGTATAAGTGGGATCACGTAACAGGTGACTTTCGTGTCTGGCTTCCTTCCCTTAACGTAGTGTTTTTGAGGCTCCTCCATGTTGTGGCACACGTCAGTAGATCATAGGGTTTTAACAGCTACCCAGGACACCCAAAGACAAACCCTCACAGAAAGAGTGAGTCTTCCAGCCACTGTCATTCACGTTCTGCCAGGAGGAAGGGAGTGAACTAGATTCATCGTTCCCTAAATAAGCTACATGAGAGACACCAGGGGCGTGTCCTTTAAAAATACCGATTCCTGGGCTCCAGTCAGAGGGTTCTGAATCAGTAGGACTGGGGTGGGGCCTCTCTGGGGTCTCTGGTTGTTAGCTGGGTTTGGGACCCCTGAACCGCGTGGCTTGTGGGGGGGCTACCTTGACTCTTAACGATCTGCCTGTGATCTTCGCAGAGGCCTGAAGCTGCGACCCCGATGCTGTTTGTTGTTTATGAGGCAGTTTCTCTGTGCAGAGACTTCTGTGGCATGTGATTTTCCTGTTTGCCTTCTGAGGGGGAGGCGTTGGGCCCCCTCCCTGCTGCTTTAGTACAGCTCCGATGAATTGTGGCTCATTTATCGAGCTCCAGCGACAGCCTGTGAGCTGGAAATCGGAGAGGGAAGGTTGTTCACGCCCCGGGGTTGTAGTTACAGCTGACTGCACATCAAGGTTACGTTGCTGTCGAAAAGCCACCCTCCCATGGCTCTCCCTCCCTCCCAGACTGGTGCCTTCTGGGTCCGTATGTGCCCACTCCTCTCCATGCGGTCTTTGGGACCCGAGTGAGCAAGGCTGATAGGAGTGATCCGGAAATCGGGAAGCCTGCAGCTGCGTCAAGAGGGCTGGTGAGGGGGGAGGCTAGGGGCTGAGGCCAGGAGGAAATCCCTGGTGATGGAAGAGGACCCAGACGAACCGGAAACCACCCACAAAGTGCAGGGACCCAGCACTGGCACCTGCAGGTGTTATGATCGCTGGGGGCCACTCTTGCACCTCTGGTTGCCTGGTCCCTGTCCGTGGAGGGCCTGCTTTGACATCTTCCCTTTCTCCTGGGGTGGGGACGGGGGGATGGAGACCAAGGGGAGATGCAGAGGCGGAAAGTGAGGCCAGAGAGCGCGATGATGTCTTTGCCTTAGTAAACCGGATAGCTTGCCAGCCTGCCTGGTGCGTGGTGGATTCCCACAGCTGACTCTGCACTGTGCTGTGGGGGGGTGGGCACCTGGGCTTTAGTGGGGATCAGCCTCAGCCCCGCAGGCAGCTCCCCAGGGAGTTACCCCCTGACCAGGAGGTGCGCAGCGCGCGCTGACATCCTGCCAAGGGAAGGAGCTGAGCTGTTGTGTGAGTTGCCTGGTGGCCCTTGGACAAGCTGTTCCTCGCCTGAGATTTTTTTTTTTCTCCCCACTGGGCTACCCTTTTAGGAGTGAAAGGGACCTCTAATAAAATCTTTTTTTTTTTTTTAAAGGTGTTTCACCAAGCTCGCCTTCTGGGCTTCCTTTGTAAAAAAAGCCCTTGGGTGTTCGGATGCCTCCTTTGTGCTGCTCTCACCCCTTCACCTCTCCTAGGATTGGTTGAGGGGGCCCCATAAATCTCACGTCCTCTGAATAGAAAGACTTTAGCAAGTTGTGTTCAGTCCTTGTTCCCGCTCTGATCACTGTAGGCTTTGTAACCTGCTCCAGGCGTTACTTGATTGTGAACCTGCCCATGGGGCTGTTCTGAGGTTGCCTGAGTGCAACATTGCTGGGCTTTAAATCTCAGACCCTGGATGAACTTAGTGATTCTTCCAGGTTCCAAATCCTTTATCGACTGACATTTGCATAAATCCTCAATTTGTTACCCTCTGGTTCTAAGGGTGAGGATGTTTTGGAGGGAGAAGGCTGTTAGCCTGGATTCCCAGGGCACCTTTGCCTGGTGGGCTTCTGATCCATAGATGCTTCCAGATTCTTCCCAGAGGCGAGGGCTGGCAGGAGAGGGGGAGAGGGAGGGCTGGAGGAAGGCTCTGCAGCTGGTGGCGATTCCCTTAGCTACTTTCCCCCGAGCATCTGGGCTCAATAATTTACTTATTTATATTTTTTATTTGCACGTCTCTGTCGATGCTTGCCTGGACTTACCTCTCTGGGAGTGAGAAGGAATGTTTTGGAATGACATATTTTCCTAAAAAAAAAAAAAAAATCCAGGGGCTTTTTCTTTAAAGAGGCCTCATTTCACCTGTTTCCCCAAAGAGCTTGGGTCCTGGATCAAATTAGGTGCAGGTGTTTAAGACCCAAAGCAATGTAGTTAAGGATTAGCTCTTTTGTTATTCTGTCAGCCAAGTTGGTGGCACAGGTGTTTCCCTTCTCCCTTCAGACAGTCTGAGAGCACTATAAGGAGTGGGCAGGATGAGGAGGGGAAAGGAGAAAGCAGCTGTGGAGGGAGGGGGGAGGGGAGGGAGGGGGGAGGGGAGGGAGGGGGAGGGGAGGGAGGGGGAGGGGAGGGGAGGGGAGGGGAGGGTTTTCTGCTCTGAGGGCCCATCAGCTCAGGTGTATACTTTGCATCAGTCCGGGAGGTGGGGTGGGCACGGTAGGGTGAGGGTGGGGAAGCGTGCAGGTGGACTGTGCAGAGGCTCCTCGGGGTCCAGAAGCTCGAGTTCCTTCTCCTGTGCCCAAGACAAGCCGAGGTTGAAGGGGCCGGTGGAATAGCTTCTCCCAGGCATTGCTTGTGCTCCGGATTTTTGGGGGGGTTTTGTCCTGAACGTTGACACCAGCTCTCAGAATTTTTGTGTGTGGTCATCAGTTGGCTCTTCCCACACGGAGGGGGGGGGTGAAACGGTTGCCTCAGGTGTGCCAAGATGCCAGCCCTTGAACTGTCCGTCAGTGACGGGTGAAAGGAAAAATAAGAGGAATGGAGTTAGCTTTTCATAAAGCAGAACCTATCAGAAAGAACTGTTCTTGATTCTGAGAGTCTATCTTTCGTTTTCCTCAGTTTTCTGTGTTAAAATGTCCTTTCTTTGAAACACGGCGGTGATTCTAGATGGTGGTCGTGTTGCTTTGGAACACAGCGGTGATTCTAGATGGTGGTCGTGTTGCTTTGGAACACGGCGGTGATTCTAGATGGTGGTCGTGTTGCTTTGGAACACGGCGGTGATTCTAGATGGTGGTCGTGTTGCTTTGGAACACGGCGGTGATTCTAGATGGTGGTTGTGTTGCTTTGAAGGGGGCGGCTGCATAACAGGTGAATCCCAGGAGCTCAGTGGTGTGAATGCATCTCCCCATTATGAGAAGTTCAAAACAAGTGGAGGGCCTTCTCGGGGACTCGGGCTCCTTCTGTCCTGTGGCCCCACTCTCCTCTGGGACTGAATGCAGCCTGCAGGTAGGGAAAGAAAACAGGGCCGTGTAAGGCCACACCCCGTCGTAAGGCCTGGGCCAACAGTCTGCTGTGTCCTCAGGAGGCCGGGGACAGAGATCCAGAGAACAGCCAGCCACGCTCTGACACGGTGGCTGTTTGCGTTAATGTTCTTACCTGGCAAGATAGAGGTGGCCGACCAGTCTTCTCCTGGCCTGCCTAATTCTTCTCCATTTTACTGGTTTACAAAAGCCAGAAGCCTGGGAAATACTGTTCGCAATAAACCGAAGGTCATTTCTGTGGAGTCCTGGAAAATATTTCCTTACTTGGAATACTTCAAAACTAGCTAAATAAAGCTGATGCTTTCCTTTTGTTCCTTCTTGTTATGAGCTAAGGATAAGCAACGTCACCTGGAGGCCAGAGAGAACCAGGTTGAACAGAAGTTTGAAAGCATGTTGTCTTTCCGGCTTGTGTCCCTTTTTTAAATGAAGAAGATGCTTCAGTGTTTTGGTTTCAGATCTGAAGAGTGCATGTCCCATGTATGGAGTAAGGATGAGAATAACCAGAGGTTGATTTCACAGAGGACAAAAATAAGCCAAGTTATTGGTTATGCCAGTGAGAGCCTGCGAAGAAGATGTTTGGCTATCTGGTTAATGCCACACAGCAGAGGGCTAGTGTTTCTTCTTGGGGAAGTTGAGTCTGGTGGAATCTGCAGAGAGGGAAAAACGGGCCGCCCTGGCCCGGTGCTCCAAGTGTGAGCATTTAGTCATGACAGAGGGGGAGAGTCTTGCTTTAGAAAGTTGGTGGCCGTCACTCATTTCTGTGTTGGTTTGATCTCTTTCAGGTTAGTCTGAATGATTCCCACAATCAGATGGTGGTGCACTGGGCCGGAGAGAAGAGCAATGTCATCGTGGCCTTGGCCCGGGACAGCCTGGCGTTGGCGAGGCCCAAGAGCAGCGATGTGAGTATTGGTGTCACTCTGGGCGTTCCTCTGTGTAGCCAGGACGCCCTTTTCTCATCCATCGAGGTTATCGTGCCAGACAAAATATTGGGTAATTGGGAGAATCTGGAAAATAACATATATCCCTTCTTCGCGGAACACAGGGTGGTGCAGGCGGTGTTACAAAGAGACCCGTGTGATGTGCGGTGACGTTTGTGCAGTGGGAGGGCGTGGTCTGGGTTGTTGCATCTGCTCAGCAGAATGCCGGAAGCGTGTTGTTGGGCAGAGCTGTCCGTCGGCAGCGGAGCCCGATGGAACCGAATGGGTCTTTCCCATGTGCTGATTTCTTCTAACCCGTTACAGTTGGGTGAGTCCTTGAATCTGAATCGCTCAGACTCTTAATTTCCACAGTTGGCACCTTACGATGTTTAATAGCCTAGAAGACATTAGACGAGGGTCACGCACTCAAAAGACCCGTGATAGAGGCCAGATGGGTAACAGGCAGGGGCGAAGCTGCCTCCACGTTTATAACACTCTTCACCTCCACAAGGAGGAAGGGTCTCTGCCATTTTTCTTGAAGTATGTGGCCCTCTGGGACTTTTTCCCACTTTTGATAGAGATGCAAGTTCAAAAAACATTCACCGGTATCTTGATTTGAACATGGTGGTGGACGCTACCTGGTCTCAGGGTATAAGACACTGGGAAGTGGAGGGACTTTGAGCTTCTGGGCTGTTACTGGCTCTCAGCTCTGGTTGCCATGCAGGGCCCAGTGCTGCTGGATCTGATTTTCTGAGAGAAGCTCAGAGGTGGGGATTTTTACGTGAAAACTGCTGAGTCTTACAAGTTGGCAGCTGCCGTATAGCTTTTACAAACCCTGTGTGGGCCAAGTAAAACATATATGAGGGCCAGAGTGAGCCCCTGGGTCCAAAGTCTCTGGCCCCTTCTCCGAACCTCCCCTCGTGGGGAAGAGGAACAGCCCCTGCCTCGGGTCAGGGTGAGGCTGTGGACAGAAAGCCACGTTGTGGAGGTTCGGTCACTCTGCACTCTGGCCAGAGGAAAGCCCCTGATGGCTTTGCTAGCACTGTCCCGTCAGCCTGGAGGACATACTTGAAATTCTTGAGCCTAGATTTGGTCTCCATGAGGCCCCTCACTCTGTATCCACCATCTGGTTTGGATGTGCTCCAAGGTAGGGGACCAGAGGGTACCCCAGGGGCTGTTTTCTGGTGGGCTGAATGGGGGCAGCTGGGGAGGGCAGACGAAGGGCTGGCCATCGTGATGTGTAACTTGGGCCAGGGTGGGGTGCTGAGCAGTGGTGGTGGGAAACCGCTGCAGCTGACAGCCAGGCTGGGCGCGGTGACCTGGTGCAGGGCTAGGCTCGTTTGGGGCCGTGACTTTGGCCCAGTTATAAATGCGATCAGGGTTGGCAAGCACAGATGGCAGTGTATTGATGACTGTTGGCCTGTGAGAGTCCGTAGGCCGCTGTGTTCAGAGGCATCTCTTTTGAGCACAGGAGACAGCTCTCTGCCCTCCTGCATTAAGAAATCCTCCTTAGGGTTTTAATGTATTTAAAAAATTCTTTGTGCAGATAGTATTTTTGGCGAAGACCTATCTTTTTACTGTTTTGTGGTACAAACAGGAGCCCAGAAGCATTACAGTGATTTGCGTGGGGTCACTCAGCACGTCTGGGGCAGGGTTGGGGCTAAGACCCCATCATGTACTCGGTCAGTGCGTGAGGGTGTAGTGTTGCCACGGTGACCAACATTAGTTTTAGCACTGACAGTCCTATATCCTGGGACCCTCCTCAGTCTTGGGTGAACCAGGAAGGTTGGTCACCCTACAGATACTGCCAGTCTATCCAAACCCAGTTCTCACTCTGCCTAAATATTTGGGTGATTCTTACTAAGGACCCATTGAACATGTGAAACGATAAACTATTCTGGAATGAAGTATACGCTAAGATTAAGTGGAAAGGAAACTTCGTGCTTGGAGATAATAAATTGGGATGGCAGAGATTTCCCTCATCAAGGCATAAGCTACATTAAAGAACCGGCAGATGAAACTGAGACGTTCTCATGTGGAAAGTTAATGCAAAAATAAATTCTGACTCAGAGGCAGGAGTAGGTGGTGCTGGAGTAGTAACAATCTAAATTTTCTTTAAAGACTGGAAGCACGGTTCACAGGGCCCCATCAGCAATCCAAAAGGAACAGAACCTATACAAATTAGGAACTGTGTGAGTTGGAGAACGGCCAACTCATACATATTCAGTATATAAAAAAGGAATGGATCTGGAAGCTGGAATCCCGGAAGATTTGCTCTTAAACAGAAAAAAAAAAAAAGAATATCCCGATGAACTTGTAGCCAGTGTGAGTCCATGAAGCATGGCTCCTGCAGGACCTGTCTTTTTCTGTGATAAGCCTGTAGATGAAAGGAAACCGAAGGTGGTGTTTATCTTGACCGTCCCCGCCTCTTCCTTTCTGCACCCTCCTGACGTATTTTATCAAGTACTCGGTTGCCACATAATTGACCAAAGAGCTTTCCAGAGATAGTGTCTACCAGAAGACCAGAATCAACCAGGGGAGGCATCAAAAATGGTAGGACTCACTGCCCTTGTACCCAGAGTGGTGTGACTGGTGCCCCTGGGGATTGGCAGGGGAGCCGGGCCCGCGCCTGTAGCCTGTGGGAGCCGGAGTCTAGCTGAGCCCCAGGTCTGAGAGCAGAATGCGTGGGTTTGAATCCTGGCTCTACCATCCATCAGCAGTCTGACCTTGAGCCAATTCCTTCATTTCCCCTTGGTTTTCTCATCCATCAGTGAGATAGTCCTTGTAAAATCTTGCTTCCCAAAGGGTGGTCTGCAGACCGGCAGTGCGCGGGTTTTGTGGGAGGTGGTTAGAAATGCAGAATCCCTAATCTCACCCCAGACTTCCTGAATCTGAGTCTGCATTTTGACCTGTGTCCTGCTGGGTGATTTGTAGGCGTGTTACAGTTTGAGAAGTATGGGTGTAAAGTACTTAGAACAGCCCCAGACACCGAGATGCTTTCTGGACACTTTAACCCTTCTCCCCCTCCCCTCCTCCTTCTCGTTATTATTTATGGTTTTGAAGTACAGGGGAAATAATTTAAAACCGTTCACTCTGAAGGACCGTCTTTAGAGGTAAGACTGATCTAACTAGCAACTTTTGGCAGTTTAGAAACTGGGTGTGGAATTAACAGACTACTGTATATAAAGCCACAAGGATGTATTGTACAGCACAGGGAAACAGAGCCCTTGTTTTGTAATAACTTTACATGGAGTATAATCTATAAAAATATTGAATCACTATGTTGTCTACCTGAAACTCATAAATACTGTAGATCAACTATACTTTAATTAAAAAAAAAGAGAAACTCCTTTCTTCTTTATTTAGTTGAGGGAGTAGTGTCCTGTGGAGGCCAGAGAAGACTAATTAGTGCAGAAACCTGTGTCTGGATGCAAAGCAAACGGTAGCAGCACAGGATGAGTGAGCCTGGGGGCGTTTGCCTCAATTCACTGGAGCTCACTGTGGGCCGTGAGTGAGGCAGCGTGCTAGGGAAAGAAACCCTGACTCAGAATGTACCAACCGGGGTGCTGTGTGGAGGCCATGAGGTCATCAGCCCACTTGGCCTCCTCTGAACACTGGAAGAGGCCCTTGCAGGGCTCCTCACCGTGGAGGAAGGTGAATAGCTGTGCACAGCCCCGAGCTTGCCTTTGCCCTATTGATCTGTTGATCAAGTAGGGATAAGAATTGTGAGGATAGGATCAAAATACCGTGTTGGAGTTGTCCAGCCTGGAGAAAGGAAGCAAGGCTGATGAGCAGTTTGAGAGCCTCAGGTGTAGCCTGGACCCTCACATACCTTCCTCACTTCTGTTTAGTATAAGCCCCAAAGGGATGGAGTTTGCTTACAGACGAGAATGTTAAGGGCGAGGTTTGTGGTTTTGAGGGTGGCCGCACGTCCACCACCAGTGGGTGATGCAGAGGTGTGGCGGGGTGTCCGGGGAAGGCCCCATGCTTCATTCAAGGTGGTGTTTTCTCTCTCCATCCAGTGTTCCTTCCAGTGCCTGGGCTGTAGCTTTGGTGTGTGATCTTCCTCTTTAGCAGAGAAATGTAAGCGTGCAGAGGAGAACATTCACCCAGAACGTTGACTTGAGAGAGTGGAAAGTCAGCTGAACTTGGGCTTGGAGGAACCCCTCCTAGTTTTGTCAGTTTCTAGCAGCATGACCTTGGGCTAGTCGTTCATTTCTCTGAGTTTTATCTCTTAAATGTAAACAGTTGTTCACTGAGTCAGGGATCCATTCATTTCACTCTCTTTTGTTCACTCACAGAACACATGCATTTACTCATGCTGTAGTGAAATTTATTCATTTCAGAATTCTTTTCTGAGCTCCTGCTATGTTCCAGGTCCACAGAAAGGGGCAAAGGAGAGACCCACTCACTGGGGTTTTTAAAGATGAAGAGAGTTGATGTATACAAAAGAGTATTGTTATGGAAAAATGCTGCCCCGATGTGAGCTTATTAGCACACTTGTGCCTCTGAGGAGGTAATGGAGTGGATTATCCATGTAGGGGACGATGCTAGGGCTGGAAGGAGCCTGAGCTCCCTTTTGGAGACGCCGTCAGTTTGCTGCGTATGACTTTGAATGTCACAAGGAACACTTCATGTCTGTTCTTGGCCTGGAGGATGGAAGTGAGAAAGTACCGCTTGGTCTTCCTACCACTCAGGTGATCTCTGAACGCTCAACCTGCTGAATTTAGGAAGCTGTTTCTGTGGCAGCCCCTTACCGTGTGTTTGGTCGTCGGGGAACACGTGCTGTGCTTAAGTGTGTGTGTTTGTAACAGGAATTCTTCCAGATGTTGGCAGAGGTTCTATCTGTGCTCTTCCAACCTCGACATCTAATAAATATTAATAACCCGCATGTGCGCTCAGTTTTCTTTGCACAAACACCGTGTAGTTCATTGTTCACGTGGGGCATCGTTTATCAGCAGTGACATGTTTACATGCCCGTTGTGTGAAGGGCCGTGTCTTTGTATGCCTGGTGTCCAGCGCAGTATCTGGCTCCCATGAACCCCTCAGAATGTGTTCGCTGCTGAGTCGATGGGATTCGTCCCGAGTTCCCATTCTTCTTGGGATTCACCTGTCCTTTTACTTTAACACTTTCCCCAATTCTAACTCAGTATTATATTCATAGTGTTCATAACATTGTAGTGTTATATTCATCTGTCAGGCTCATTTTAAACCCACTGACTGTATTAATTTCACAGTGCCTAGGTAGTAAAGTCTAGGGACAAACGATCTGACAACTTCCATTTCTTCCATCCCTTTCTTGAGGTGTGATGGCTTTCAGGTAGCCTCCGGGCACCTGGTAGACACTCAGTGCACAAGTTATTCTTCTGTTTCATACCTGTGGTTACCGGGGAGCCAGAGACCCGGAAGCAGGAGAGAAGTAAATACCGTTGGCAACTGCATGGCCCCCCCTGCTGTTCCTCTAAACTCAGAATCTCCCATGTTACAGGGTCAGGGTGCTGGAGGAGGGGGGTTCTGGGACCCCTCTGTGCAGCTTCTGTGCATATTTAATCACTTAGCACTGCTCTCTCTTTCATCTCTGGGGCTACTCTGTGAAAACCCATGAGGGTTGTTTTTTTTTTTTAATCGTCTGGAATGCTGTAAGGACAGAACTCCCCAGCAGAAGGATGAGAATTAGATTACCTTTTGGGTACATTTCAACAGATGGCAAAACAAATTCTCAATCCCTTCCCCTCAGACAATCACATTTTCTCAGCCTCTGGATGTAGTTTGTTAAACACTCAACCCGGCCTGTGGTGAGGAGCTTATCATGGTTTCTGTCTGCGCGTCTCCCCATCCAGGGAATTGTTGTGGCCTCAGAAAAGAGGCCACTGGCTTGGGGACAGACACAGAGGTGGCCTGCTTCTCCTTTGTGGGTTGTCTTCACACCTGTAATTTCATGGTATCAGGGACCCGTTGGGAACCACACTCGGGGCGCAGGGGACGCGTTTGCAAGTGGAGGCGGAGGGAGCCGCCTTTCTGCCACTTTTCTCACCGATCCTTTTCTTCTTTCCCACCTCCGTCTTCCAGGTGTACGTGTCTTACGACTACGGAAGATCATTCAGGAGAATCTCAGAGAAGTTGAACTTTGGCAAGGGGAACAGCAGCGAAGCTGTGATCGCCCAGTTCTACCACAGTCCTGCGGACAACAAGCGTGTAAGGACGTCACCTGTCGTGACCGCGTGGGGCTGTCTTTTGGGACCATGGCTGCGCTACAGGAGGGCGGGGAGATGCAGCGCTTGGGCGTCTTTGCCATGTGACAGGCAGCCGGGGACTGTTTTTCTGCTTACCTGGGAGTCGGTGACAGAATGTCATTCTCAGGGCAGAGCTGTGCATAATCAAGCAGGCCAGGTCCTGGCCAGGCAGGATTTCTAGACAAACAAGGGCAGGTTAAAGCCCAAAGCATCTGCCAACTACCCGATAAGTTGCCTGCTTCATAGGTGGCACAAATGTTACCCAGGGCCACTGGGTCTTGCACTGGGGTCTAATCTAGGTCCTCCAGGGCAGCCGCTGAAGTCTTGGTTTCATGGGTATCACCAGTGTGCGTACACACGTGTGTACCTGCGTGTGCATGTGTACCCCCGCTTCCCTCCAGCCTATACCGGTCTAGAAGGGAAAACCAGGGCAGCTGATCCTGCTGTGGCTCCTCATTTGTTTTCCCAGCTGTCTGCCCTGGGGCTTTGTTTCTGCAGTAGAACCCGGGCAGTTTGATTTGGAGAAAGCCTAGACTTGAGATGGCCCTGGGCCCCAGGGAGGAAGAGGGGGGTGCGGGAAGCAAGGCTTTCCTGTGGGTTAGGTACCTTGAGCTTGGAGAGCTGTGTTTGGTTGCCTTCCTCCCCACTCTAGTGATCCCGAGCTCATGTCCAGGATAGGATAACCGCTTCTAAGGATGCTGGAAAACTAGCTCCTTAGAAGCCAAAGCGAAGGTACGGGGCAGCTGCTGCTTTTTGCTCATCCGGAAAGGAGAGAGCGAAATCCACAGGGTCCTCTGACCAGGTCCGCCCCCGCCCCCCTGCCCCGCAGTGCTGGCTTCTCAGGTTGCCTGTGGTCTGTTAGCAGGGACTGTATTCAAAATATTTAGCCACTGGAATGGCCCTGACCAATCAGAACAGACCCAGTCTGGAGGGAGCTGGGTTTTGAAGGCCACCCTGCTGAGGCAGGCATTAACCTTTCAGTTGCTGGATTGTGGGCTGGGCCTGGGGAGGGGACCAGGCCAATGGAGCTTTAGGAGGGGCCGCTCACGGGTTTAAACGGCCTGTTTACTAACAGAAGTAATTGTTTTTTTAACAACTAGAATAGGTGCCACTGGTACCTACTAGTTAATATCAGCCCCGTCCGATGGTCTCAAAGTGGAGGGGCAGTTAGGACAAACTCCCCTCTAACCTAACTCCAAGGTGACTGAGCAGTTCTTCGCTCTGTGAAGAAAAGCACAGAAAGGGGTTGGAATCGGTTCTGTAGTCTGGACAGCAGGCCCGCCGCGCCCTCCCCACCACTGCACTGGCAGGCCTGGTACTGGGGACTCCCGGTCCCTCGAGTGACTGGGGAGCCCTGCCCCAGGGTCCAGCCTGCTGGCCGTGTTGCATCTCCTGTGGATCAATCTGCCTCTCAAGAATCAGACAGCCCTTGGATTAGTCTCTACGTCAGGTGGTACCCATCCATCATTGTTATTATTAGTAGTAGTACTATTACACATTGTCCCGAAGTTAACTCTTGCTGAAGTTGTGGTCTCGAAACTGCTCTGTTGTCCCTTTCAGCCCCATCTCGTCCCCTCCTCGCCTCTGACCGCAGGGCACAGGTGTCTGTAAGCAGGCTCCGTCTCCCTTCCTGCTTGTCGCGGGTTGCGGTGAGCAGCTGCTAAACCCAACAGTCGGAAGAGTCAGAAGACAGGAAAGATGAAGTTGGGGGCTTGCGGCGGGGGGTGGTTAGTGCGGGGAGAGGATCTGGGGCTTTTGGAGAGGGTGAAGGAGCAGGGCAGGGGCTAGGGCAAGAAGGAAGGAGAACCAGGGAATGGTTGCAATAGAGGAGCTCTAGGTGCTGCAGGTGCGGTGGGAGCCATGGGCCTGCGGCCTCAGTGCTGTCACCTGAAGAGGAGGGCTGCTCCGATTTCTCAGGGCTGAGATGGGGATGATTTGGAGTTGCTGGGAGGATGCATAGGGCTGCCTTCTTGGAGAACTTGGTGGCTGTTGGACCTGGGGCCGGAGCAGGCTGAGTGAGGTTAGGGATGCTGCCTTCCCTGTTGGGTTTGTAACTCCCCAGTGGAGGCTGTTACCCCTCCTCAGACTTCTCAGGAAGGAAGTGACTCTTACTGTGCTGATGACTTAGGTTACTTTTTGCTTTTGTCCCTTGGAAGGCAGATTGCCCCACTCGACCTACCATTTCCTGATAAACATCCCCCATGGCTGAGTGCTTTGCCCTCTACGCCAAGGTGCCGGGCCCAGGCCAATCACCTGCGCACAGACGTTAGCGTGGCTGCCACGGAGGGCGATTGGAAATGGTGGAAATGACTGTTCGCAGCTGCTCGGAAGGGCTAAGGTGTCACGAAAGGGCCACGTGGAAGTCTGGGGGGGCGTGGCCTGCAGGAGGGGAAAGAAGGCGCTGCTTAGGTAAATGGAGCGGCTGTGGGGTCACGTGAGAGTTTGGGTCTATTTTCGAATCAGCCCGCCGTCCCACTTCCTTCTTTGCGGGCCCCTGTGTGCCACCGCCTGGAGCAGTGTGCGGCTCTAGCCACCTGACAGTTCCACCAGCCTCGCAGTGCACCCGAGATCAGTCAGCAGTGTCCAGACATGTCTGGGCTCTTTGAAGGTCACTGGATGTGTGGTCAGATTTCCCAGCCTCCACAGATGCGAGAGCTGGTCCTGCCTTTTTCCAGGCAGAGGCTGGTCCCAGGTGGGATGGTGAAACGCTCTCTCTTTCTTCCCTTGGTTCCCACCTCCTGGAGATGAGTCCGTTCCCTGCTTCGTCTGCCCATCCTCCTTTCACGGTACTCTTGGCTTCTTCACTCGAAACTGGACACAGTCACTTAGGCTGACATGGGGATGAATTCTGTAGCGACTTTTGTTATCTCTCCGGAGGTCTTTGTGTTTTACGAGGGAACGTAGCGTTAAGCTAAAGGAAAAGATGAAGCACGTCTGGAATATTAAGTGATTGCAGACATGCTTGGAAAGGTAGGGGGTGGCGGTGAGGATGCTCCTGAAATTGCCCAGGTTAGGAAGCATCTAGTAGGTCAGCTCTGCTGGCCAGTCTGCAGGGTCGCCTCGGGCAGACTTGACAGCCAGGCGTCCTGGGACTAAAAGCAGAGTAGGACGTCCCATGCCTTCGTACTCTGTGCACATTGGAGGACGGTACCTAGCGGCAGGAAGCACGTGCCTAAGGGTGGGATGGAAGCTGTAGGTCATTAGAGTAATGTTGGATCAGAGAGGTGGGTGCTCGGGACTAGGGCTGGAGCTTCACAGATGGGCAGATTTCTGTAGCTGGAGCGGAGCTGGTGGGAACCCTAGGGGATCAGGGAGGAGAAGGGCATGGGCAGAGGCTTCAGGGTGCCAAATGTGTTTTCTCTGCAGGTGGGGAGGGGAGTGTTTGCACTGAATGGCTTAATGATGTCAGTGGGGCCCCACCTGAAGAGGGAGGAGTTTTCCCTCTGCCTTGAGGACTGGAGGGAGCCATGGAAGAACCTTGGAGCTGACGGGTTACTGTGAATACTGTCCCTTAGGGACCTGTGTCTGGTCTGCCGGCAGCATGCAGGATGGGCTGGAAGGGCAAGGTTAGAGGACGGTAAGAAAGGGAGCCCGTGGGTTACTATAGGCATGAAGTTGCCCAGTCACTTTACCAAACCTAATATCCACCCTCTAAGGGTCTCGCTCCCTGCTGGTCCTAGAAGCCAGGAGGATGAGTAAAACCCAGTGCCGACCCTAATTTCCTCATAGTCTCTAGTAGGACCACGGGCTGCGCTAGTAGCACTGGGAAGAAAAAGGAAGGCACTGATTGTGAAAGACCTTTTAGAGGAAAACCTAACAGGGTAGGTGGCCGATTGAAAGTAAGGGAAGGCAGTGGAGTAGAAACCAGACCCTAATGGTGAGTAATGGGGCCGGGGAAGGTGTCACGTGGATAGGGCTTGGGACATGGGGAGGGAGAAGTGGGTTTTGGGGGGCAGGTGGCGAAGAATTCAGTTTTGGACAGAGAGCAATATCTGGGCACATCCGGGTGGAGATGCTGACTGAGAAGGTAAAGAAGGTCATGAAAACTAGACTCTTGGGAAGACATCAGGGTGGGCGTGGAGATTTGAGAGTCTTGGAATGCAGGCTCCTGGAAGGGCGGTGGTGGAAGCTTTTGGAAGGATGAGCCATAAGCCACGGTAGCAGCCGAGGATGGAGGAGTCAGGGTCACCTGAGGGCGAGGAGCTGAAGAAGACAGAGGGGCTGGCAAGAGAGAGTCAAAGACAGATGGTCAGGGGTGGGGCGTGGAGCGATGATGCGACAGTGTCGCAAAAGGCAAGAGCATTTGCAGGGAAGCTTGGGGACTGGGTTAAGAGAGGAGGTACTTCACTGAGCCCAGCAGTCCAGGCTAAGACCTATGGACTCAATTCGGGAAAGGCTGCCTTTTTGTTGGAAGGAGAGAGGTAAGGTTTGATGAACCAGCCAGACGCTGATACGAATGCTGCCTCTTCCTGGTCACCTTGGGCAGCCGACCTCTCTAAGCATGAGTGTCCTCATTGGTAAGAGAGGAGATGACAGTATCATAGCTTGGAGGTGCTGCAGGGATGCTGTGAGTGAAAAGAGGCAAGGTATGCAGACATTCAGCCCAGCGCCTGGTGCATACTAAGTGCCTCTTGAAAAATTGTAGCTATTGGACTTCCCTGGTGGTCCAGTAGTTAAGACTCCGCGCTTCCAATGCAGGGGCCACGGGTTCAATCCCTGGTCGGGGAACTAAGACACGCATGCTGTGCGGCGCAGCCAAAAGGAACAAAAAGAAAAAGAAAAAAGAAAAATCATAGCTACTGTCATGAACGTCATACGTTCTGTGGCCGGACATGGGATTTCTAGGTCCTCAAATGTGAAACTGCAGGCAGCCATGGGATAGGTGTTTCTGGAGAAAACTTTTCAAACTGAGAGAACACTCCCTCCCCCAAATAACCAAGACAGTTTCAGAGCAGGAAGATGGGCCGTGTTATTTCTAGGGGACACTTTTATACCCCAAATGATGATGGTCCTCCTTAGGGTCCTAATTGTTTTTATCACTTTGCCTTTGGTTCTGCTAGTTTTTGCTTTCATACCATTTACTACCCTTTAGAGTTAGACTTCATTAGGCTTCTCCAGAGTTTGGAGTTTTACATTAGATGCTGTGGAGGAAACAGAGGAGAGAGAACACGTAAAACGCATGCCTGGGAAGTTTACAGGCTGGATGTGGGGAGAGAGCGTGAAGGAGAAGGAGCAGGAATGTCAGAAAGCAACGTGTAGACAAGTGCAGATTGTTTCTCCAGGCTGAGGCTGTTAGAGCTGAAGCGGGGTCTGGAGCAGGTGGAATCAATTAGGGAGAGCGTCCTTGGACTGATTCCTGTGAGTCCGTGATTTCTAGGATGTCAGTGGCTGAGTTTTGGTGGCGCTGGGTCCCTCCAGCTCTGGTTCTGGGTCACAGTCGTCCTCTGAGCCACCCTGTGCTCCTGGGAGCAGGGGACGTCCTCCAGCTCTCTGTGTGCACGCCAGGCCTGCCACCTTCTGGGCTTTCCAGCCTTAATTTCCTGATATTTCCCTCAAGCCCCAAGACCGTCACCAAACCCATACTGTTTTTTTTTTCCTTCCTCTTTTGTTCCCAAACTCAAACTGCCCTTGACTCGGCGTGTTCCTTCCCTGTGGAAGTCTTGTCTGCCCGTCAAGGCCCAAATCTTCCATGGAGTCATATCCGATCTCCCAAACCGGAACTGATCTGTAGTCTGTGCTCTCATAGGACTCTGTCCATGGTTTCTCAGTTGGTCTCATTTCCCCTTGCACTGTAGTTGGCTGTAGACACGTCTTTCTCCCACATTAGACTGGAAGGTGCTCAAGAGGAAGGGTCCTCTGCTTTCTCTGGGACGCCCTCGGCATCTGGTCCAGGGTGAATGTTCGGTGCAGATTTGTTCAGTTGAATTGCTTTGATCCTTTCCCCTTGAGAACTCTTCAGGCCGGCAGTCGCTCTCCAGCCTGACTTGTTCAGAGTCACTCACCCGTGGGGAAGCAAAATAAGGTGAGGCGCCTGCTTGCCCGCTGTGCCCCACAGTGAGTCTGCCGGCCCCGGTGGCCACTGGGTCCTCAGAGCTGCCCTGTCACCCGGCACAGGGGCAAGAAGGGGAAGCTAAGCTTCCTGGGTGGGTGTGATGGCAGGGGTCTTCCCGGAAAGGTGTGTCAGAGGATGCACGGCTAGTGAGCAGGCCCATCCGTGTGCAGCCAGCCTGGAGAGCGGGGCTCCTCTGCCCGGCTTCCTAGAGCCGCCCTCTGATTGTGACCGGGTCACCCCCCAGGGAATGAGAAAGGCCAAGTCAGTTGAAAGAAAAAATAGAAAGGCTTGGCTTGCTTCATTACCTGGGTAAACAAGAGCTCCACCTGGCTTCAGCGCAGCCCGTCTGCACCCTTCCTTTGCCGAGCCTCGTGTGATGTGCACCGGAGTCTCTTCATCGTCAGGAGATGGCAAGAAGACCATGTGCGAGGGTGCCGGCCCCTGGCCTCTGCACGCGTGGGCACTCAGACTCTGCTGGGGAAGGGGCGTTTGGGGCGCGGCCAGGCTCTGCTCTGAGCTCTCCTCCTTTCCCCGCAGTACATCTTTGCAGATGCTTATGCCCAGTACCTCTGGACCACATTTGACTTCTGCAACACCATCCAAGGCTTCTCCATCCCATTCCGGGCAGCCGACCTCCTCCTGCACAGCAAGGCCTCTAACCTTCTCCTGGGCTTTGACAGGTCTCACCCCAACAAGCAGGTAAGAGAGCTTCTGGGGCTCCTTGAGGTTTCTGTTCTGCCCCAGTGGATCGCCTGTCCTTCAAGTGACCTCCCCCAGCCCCTCCCTCCTCCTCTCTCAGGCTGAGCCTTTGTAGCTACTATTTCACTTCCCACGGCTGCGGAAAACTATATCCCCCTGGCACCCTGGGTCTGCATCCTAGCCAGGGAGCAACACCCAGCCCCGGCAGGCCCTGTTAGTTACACATCAGGCCATTCTTGCTGCAGGGACGCCTCTGTTAGTCCTGGGGGTAAATCGGGTCTCTGGAATTAAATCAAAGAGAGCCAGGTAGGGAAGGCTGGCATCTGAGCTGTGCTGGGACCTCTTGTCGAATTTCTGTTCTACCTTTCCCATCCTCCACCTTAAACATACTGCCCTTGCCTACCATTTATTTGAAGTTACCATTCACTTAAATATTCTTGCTGTGTGTGTGTGTGTGTGTGTGTGTGTGTGCGCGCACGCGTGCGTGCACACGAGCACACGTGTGTGCGTGAATATAATATAAATGTGTGCATTTTCTTCCTTTAACCCGGATTTGAAGGAAAGGTGAGAGATGGGGAGAGCGCCCAGGTAAGTTTCTATCTCAAGGTTAAAACTTGCCAAGTCAGGGGTATTGATCTCGCATAATCCCGTGGAACCTGTTGGCCCTGTAGGATGGGGTTCATGATGAGTTTCAAATGACTTTGCTCAGAGGAACCTTGGAACGATTCTTTTTCTTTCCAGGTTGTTTAACCAAAACATGACCTGTTTATCTTCACTCGCCTTAGGGAGTAACCCAAGTATGGGCTGTTTACCAGTGTAGGTGGATTATTTTTGTTTTTAATCTCCTGCTTCTTGCTCCCTGGTCCCTAGGGCCACAGGAACCCTCAGGTTTTGTCTTTGGAAGTTGAGGGGCAAAGGTCAGCAAGTCAGTTACTCATGGCCACACCTTTGTGTTCCGGGGATTCCCTGAGTCCTCTCCATTCAGCTTTCATCACTGTGTCCCATTATGGGTTTTCAAGGACACTGTTTCCCAGGCGAGAAGTACTGAGTATAATCCTTTTGTTTTCACCACCACGTGAGGGTCTGTCTTGAGTAAAATATAATTTCTGATAATCCGTAAAAGGAAGACAAGTCACGATCGTTTTTCCTTCCTTCCAATACGGAGGTACTGAGACCTTAGTAACAGAATGGGGAAGAATGCAAAGGTGAACTTCCTGCCCTTCCTGCCCTTTTTGGCACGTGGGGTAACCGGGTTGGGTAATGTGATCTCCCCACCTGTCTTCACAGGGGACGTATTGTTGAGGCTGGGGTTTCCACGGGTGTGTGCTGGTGATGCCATTCAGGGATCTCACATCATGCCTCTTGCATCGTGACCACTTGTCGCTTTGGTCTTTGCAGCTATGGAAATCAGATGATTTTGGCCAGACCTGGATCATGATTCAGGAACATGTGAAGTCCGTTTCTTGGTAAGTCGTGCCATCTGAGAAATTTGAGTTACATAATCCCCTTGCTTCAGTTCTAGCTCCTTCATGCAGGGCAAATCTGCCCTCCCCTGAAATGTGAAGCATCTGGTTCAGGAAAGACACATTCCAGACCCAGGAATGAGAGCTGCAGGTATAACAGACTCCCCAGGGGTTTGGGGGGGTGAGGAAGGAAGGTAACTTGTGGCGGGAGTGACAGAGCTTTTGCATTTTTCAATCCGTCAGGGAATCCAGGGGAATCTTGAAGCTCTTGCATGTATTAGAATTTCTAAAAGACCTTCATTTTTAGAGCATCATATCAGAAGTGGGGACTTTTCTCTAAAATTCGTTCATTTGTTCATTCATAACATATTTTTTTTGAATGTCTGCTGAATATAAAACAGACGCTTTAGGGTGTAAGAAGTTGAATAACTGATGGATATAGTTATTAAGGAGATTGCAGTTTAGGAGAGAAGAAGAGACATTTTGTGCATGTAACATACATCATGAAAGAAGCATGAAGTCCCACGGACATAGCATAAGAAGCCAGAGGAGGGCCATGCTCCTTCCAGATGGGTCATAGGCAGCTCCACGGAGGAGGTTACTGTTGATCCAGGATGTGCACACCAGGTAGGGTGTGGCTGTTTGGAGGGGTGCAGGATGGGAATTCCAGATGGGAACAGAATGGCCCAAGGCAGAGACGAGGCATCGTGGTGCTTGGGTGGAGAACCCTGAGTCTTATCCTTGGACAGTGTATTGGGTGAAATTTGGAAAGGGGTGTTGGTATCAGAATCTGCAGTGCTTGCTTGATAAAGGAATTTGGACTGAATTCTGAAAGCAATGGGGAGCCATTGTAGGTTTTTGAGAAGGAAAGTGAAATCAACAGGGCTAACCTTTAAGAGCTTGTTTCTGGTCTTAGTCACTTCCGGCCTTTTACTGTTGTGGGGATGATGTATATAATCTTGAATTTGTACATATGCAGACGAATGTGTAGAGCAGACTCCCAGGCGTGGACTTGGTGGGTCAGTGGGAGACAGTCAGACCATTCACACCTACCAAACTTGATACCTCTTGACCTTCACCACCCTGGATCAGCTCTACCCATACGTAATCTTCCCCATTTCAGTTTCTAGTTGCTCAGGTGAAAAATTCCGAGTCATGACTGATTCCGTGTTGGTTTCATGCTTCACGTTCAGTCCATCAGGAAATCCCTGTGGCTGTACCTTCAGTATATACCCAGGATCCACTACTCAGCAACTGCTTTACTCCAAGTCACTGCTGTCACTCATTAATCATCCAGCTGGTCTTTCTACTTCTACTCTTGTCCTTCTGCAACTGATTCTCAGCATGGCCGTATTGATCCTGTTAAAAACAGGTCAGATCATGTTGTTCTTCTGCTTTGAACCCTTTCAAGTGCATCATTACTTTTCCCAGATTAAATGCCAGCTACATTCCTAACCACAGGGCCTTTGCACTTGCTATTTTCCCCGTCTAGAATGCTTGTCCTAAAGATATATTTGTGGCTTGCTGCTTTACCTCATTCAAGTCTGCTCAAATAACATCTTCCAGATGGGGCCTATCCTAAGGATCTCATTAAAATTGCAATTACTCCTGTCATTCCCGGTCTGCTGTAGCCTGATCTGTTCTTTTCCTGCACAGCACTCATCACATCCTAATATACTCTTATTATGCTTATTATTTGTCTTTCTTCAATAGAATAAAACTACACGAGGGCATGGACTTTTTTCAGTTTTGCACTGATATATCCCCAGCGACTAAAGCATTGAAATTGTAACTTTGCCAAAATTTCTATAGAAAGTGTCAAATTTTGCATTCATTCTCAACAACATAGAATTATGCCTTTTTCCACAGCCAATGTGTTAGTATCTCAGTATAGTTGTATTTTAAAATCTTGTTTTATTTATTTATTTACTTACATGGTTGCACCAGGTCTTTGTTGAGGCTCGTGGGCTCCTTGTGGCATGCAAACTCTTAGTTGTGGCATGTATGTGGGCTCTAGTTCCCTGACCAGGGGTCGAACCTGGGCCCCCTGCATTGGGAGCAACCACTGTGCCACCAGTTAAGTCCCTTGGTATAGTTCTGATTTGCATTTTTCTTATTATGAATAAGTTTGAACATCCTTTAACCTAAGGGTCATTTTTACTTCTTTTTTGGGGCCATGTCTCTTCATGCCCTTTGCCCTTTTTCCATTAGATTGTTCATCTCTTTATTACTGATTTCCAGGAGCTCTTTATATATTTGAGATTGGTCCTTTGTGATATGAAAGAGCTTGTACGTGTATGTTCATTTATATTTATATTTTCCAGTTTGGCATTGGTTTTTTGACTTTTACATGTAGTTTTAGTCCTCATTAAATATAGTGGCTCCACAAGATGTGGATCCTGTCTGTGCGTCTTTTAGCCGTCTCTTTGAAGAGGAATGTCTTTGAGTTCGTATTGCTTCCTTAGTAATTAAGGACAGTAAAGGATGGAGCAGAGAGGGGCCTTACAGCTGACTATCTTCAGGCTCCAGTGGACTTCCTTTTTTTTTTTTTTTTTTTTTGCGGTGCGCGGGCCTCTCACTGCTGTGGCCTCTCCCGTCGCGGGGCACAGCCTCCGGACGCACAGGCTCAGCGGCCATGGCTCATGGGCCCAGCCGCTCCGCGGCACATGGGATCTTCCCGGACCGGGGCACGAACCCGCGTCCCCCGCATCGGCAGGCGGACTCTCAACCACTGCGCCAACAGGGAAGCCCTGGACTTCGGTTTTGTAGAGGGCAGCTCTTTCTGACTCTCAGTATTTTCCTTGGGCAGAGGTTGTAGAGTCTTAGATTATAACCACACTCTCATCCGAGTACAACCTCTACCCAGGGAATACCATTAGAACTTTTTTTTTTTAACTTTAAAGGGACAAATTGTTCTTTTTTCTGTTTAGAGAATCATATATTAAGAGGGCAAACCAGCAGGATTACTAAATAAAGAAGCTTCATGTTTGGGAATTTTTGTGTTGTACCTTCTGCCTCTGTGCAGACATGCAGATAGATATCCTAGGGGAAGGGGCTGCCTGTCTTCTTGTAGATAATGACATGTCTGGTGTCAGGGAATTTCAGGCTATTTGAGGGATTTCTCCTAGAGTTCCCCATAATACGTGAGAGTGTAATGTAACCTCTCAGAGAATAAAGGCACACTTTGTTCAGCGATGCTTGGCGGCCTAGGAGCAGCAGGGGTGAGGAAAACCAGTGATTTATGTTATCCAGAGCTGGAGATTGTCAAGACAGGACAGAGGATGAGCCATGGGGGCGGGTTCAAGGATGCCCTGTGGAGCACCCCTGAAAGGCTGTAAGTGAGGTGGGTGAGGCCAAGTGAGGACCAATGACTGTGCTCAGAGACAGAGCAAGGCTTGGAACTTCCAAATGCGGGTAAAGAGAAGAGGAAGTCAGTGTCAGTGAGCATGGAAAGTGGGAGGCTAGCGATTGCCAAGTACAGGAATTTGGGGGAGCAGCTCTCAGAAAGGAGAGGTTCAGATGTGGATTACGGAAGAGAATTGGGCTGAAAGCCGCAGCTCTTTCTGTTGCTAGCTGTTGGCTGCTTTGGGTTACGAAGGAATAGTAGAGGTGAGCTCCACCTCCATATCTGGGGGAAGGTCCCTTCCTCTCTGCCTTTTTAAAAATATCCAGCGTGTTTTAATTTGCATATCCTCTAGGGTAGAGGAAGTACTTTAATCAGTACTTCCAACTGTGGAAAAGAAGAGAACACGTCCTCCCCACCCCTCCCCTGCTCTGCACACAGAGCATCTCACGGTGAACGTTAGTTTCTCATTGGGACAGGCTGGTTTCTCCAGTGTCCGACCAAGACTCCAGATTGTAGGGCCAAAGTCAAGTCTTCCCCCTTTGCAAAAAGAGGCTCTTTTGTTTTCCTCTTTCTTGTCTCCCTTCTTTTCTTCTTCCTCCCTTCCTCCCTCCTTTCTTTTCTTTTCCTTCTCGTCCCTTCTGTCTTGGAACTTGCTCTTGACAATACATCTTGGAAGGAATTTCCTATCATTGCCTCCATTATCCCGAGAGCCATTGTGTCTGTAGAACTGTACAGATGGTTTGTGTGAATTAATCATTAATGAGTCCTGCTTCTCCTTGGGTCATCACTGCATCCTCACTGTGAAGCCCTCCTCCAAATTTTTCCAACTGTTTTTCCCTCTTGCTAAATGGTCCGCCTGGCCTTGGTGTTCTTGTGCATGTTAGGAAACCTCGGGCAGGTTAGTTGTCCTCCCAGGCTGCTCTTAGGGCCCTTCTTAGGGGACACACCAGTGCAGAGATTCTTCTCTCAGGTAGTTTGATCTAATCACTCTGCAGTTTTTGGTTTGGAAGAGCTTTTGCAATATGTCCATGGATCCACGCAGCAAAGATCAATGCAGCAAGGAACTCTATAGGATAAAAAGAAATGTAAGGCATGGCCTTTGATGGAATCTATACTCTGTCTAGGAAGCTCAGACAGATACATTATGGTGAACGGTATAATATAGTGGGTAAGAAGCTCCATTGTATAAAGTGAGAAGACTGATTCCAAAATCCACTTAAGGCAGTTCTCTCCCTTTTCTTGAACTCATAAAAAAGGCTTGGAATTGAGACGCATGGCTAGTGATGGGAGAAGGGCATGGAGGAAGGCTTCCTGGAAGAGGGGGACTTGCACTTGATCTCAGAAGACGAGTAGGATTTAGATGTGCAGATCAGAGTATATGCAGAGGGCATCCAGGCAGAGGGGGATAGTGTGGACAGAAGCACAGAGGGAGAGTTGAGCCCTGCGTTTCTGAAGGACGTCAAGGGGATCAGTACACTTGCCTTTCACTTTTCCTTCTTTTCCCTCTAGCCCCGCTGGAGCTTGCCTGGAGTGAAACCCAGGCTGCACTGTAAACAACAGTACCAGCAGAAAATACTTGACAAGTGGCAATTCCTTTCCCTCTCTACTGAGCCAAGGAGCCACCAAAGGGTTGTGTTTGCGGCACAGAGAGAGCATCACTTGTAGCTGCTGCCATGGTGACCCTGGGTTCTCACTGATGGTCTGCATGGCAGGACCTCTACACCTCCAACGACTCAATGTGGAGATGATGACAGCCGCTTTTTTTTTTTTTCTTCCAGGGGAATCGATCCCTACGACAAGCCAAACACCATCTACGTTGAACGACACGAACCCTCTGGCTACTCCACAGTTTTCCGAAGTACAGACTTCTTCCAGTCCCGGGAGAACCTGGAGGTGATCCTGGAGGAAGTGAGGGACTTCCAGCTGCGGGACAAGTACATGTTTGCCACAAAGGTGGTGGTAAGTTCGAGGAGTAAACTGCTTTTGCGTGTCCGTTCTGAGGGTGGGTGTTCTGTGATCAGGCACGGAGGGTCCATGCAGGCAGGGACGGAATGCACGTGCCTGGGGGAGCTTGACTGCCGGTGCTGGATGTAGCTGGACACTCCCAAGGGACCTGGAAGGTTCTGGGAGGTCAAGGAGCAGAAAAGCTTAGACAACCACTCAGAGTGTCTCTGGGTGCTGGGAATTTGGTCCTTTCCTGGTCCAAGCATCCTTGACCAACACACATTTCTTTGAAATCCCGATGAAAAGAACACAGAAAGGAGGGGTGGGGCTAAGTGGCTTTTTTTTCTTTAATCCCACTCCCTGATTTCCCTGCAGCTCAGGCCCATTTCTTTGGGAGGTTTGGACACATGTTCATTTACATGGCTAGTAGAATGTGTAGTCATTGGCTAGTGGGAGTTAATGCTCTAAGAAAAGCAGTACTTAAGCTTCCAGCTGTCAGTAAGTAGCTTAAGTCTCAGGCTTCGGGAAGATCTTCTCCTTGATTTTGTGTGTTGGAGCCACACGCTGAAATGGAGGGCTTGCTCATTTAAAACCACAGTTGATTATTTAACAGGACTTGCCTTACAGCTGTATCAAGTTGCAACCATACTGCCCTTGTGTAAAGGAAAAAACCAGGCCTGGCCAAGAGTAGGTTGGGCTGCTCTTGCCGGGGGGTGCAAGCTTGCTTTCATAACGCGACCATTGCCTCCTTGACCTCAGGTCTGACGGAGGTCTCTGGTGCCTGGGCGGTTGCTCTTTTCTGTCGTTGTTAACCTTAGGGACTAAAACCAGATGTCATGTTTTCGTCCAGGTTCTCACTTATTTATATGTTGGTAGCTGGCCAGGCAGAAGCAGGTCAACCCGCTTGGTAGGATCCTAGGGTGGAGAGAGGACTTCCCCAAAAGGGAAAGCAGGGAGCGAGGTTGGAATCAGAAGAGAAGATGCGAGAGGCTAAAGGCCAGAGGGGTTCCCCATTACACACCTCGAAAAAGGGTTTTTTTTTTTTGTTCTGTTTTGTTTTTTTTTGCGGAACGCGGGCCTCTCACTGGTGTGGCCTCTCCCGTTGCAGAGCACAGGCTCCAAACGCTCAGGCTCAGCGGCCATGGCTCACGGGCCCAGCCGCTCCGTGGCATGTGGGATCTTCCCAGACCGGGGCACGAACCTGCGTCCCCTGCATTGGCAGGCGGACTCAACCGCTGCGCCACCAGGGAAGCCCTCGAAAAATGTTTTTTAAGACCGCTAAACCATGACAAGTTTTCTTCTGTCAGGCTGTTTGCCTCGAGTCACTCCCTGGATCATTTGCTTCCTGCCTTGCCTGTCTGTCTCTCTTACACACGTGTGTGCACACAGAACAGCCCAAGGACACAAGCATCCTTGAGTTGTTTCAAGCACAGGGATGTGCTGGGAGTGCAGGGGTGAGAGGTCAGGCCTGAGGACTGGTACCTTGTGACATCCAGTTGGGTGACCCCAAGTACCAGTTGTGTTTAAAACCTTGTCTCCAGTCCTCTGGTGCTCATAGGTCTTTTTTGTTTTAGTCTCTTGGGCCTGTGCTTTTTGTGATTTTAATTTCTCAATTTTAAGTCCCAGTGACTAATTCCCAGATTTCTTTTACTGACTGAGCTGGGAGGGTCTGAGGTGGAGAGCACTTGTGCATTCCCTCATCCTATTATTTCTAGATCTCACACCTGAGAATAAGTTATATCCCATTTAGAGCTTTCTGTGCCTCTGTTCTGCCATCACAGCTATGTCTGTTGTGTAGACATAGCTGATTTTCAGAGTGCCGGTGGTAATTTCTTTACTATTCCTGGCCAGTGGTAGGATCAGGGGCTGTGTCTGTTTGATCATCACTGATGCAGTACCCAGTATCTTGCACATTGCTTGATACATAGCAGATGTACAGTGAAGTCGAATGAATCTTTGCCTGCCTAATTTAGAAAGATGAGGCTACTGGGGTTTTCTTTGGGTGGGGGATAGGATTGGGGGATATTAAATTATGAGCTCTTTTATTGTCAACTCTCAACTCTGTGTGTGGCTTATTGATTTATATGGTATTGGTGGCAAAATTGTAGTTGTGTTGGCTTCTTGCTTCAGCACATGGATGGACCACCAGATTCCAAGGTCAGTGGTGTTAGCTAGAGGCTCCAGGTGAGATGAGCTAGGCCACCTCCTGGAATTGTTGTCCTAGGGTCACCTGCAGCAGCAGCAGCAAGGGCCCTTGTTACAAATGCAGATGGCAGGGCCCAAATGCATTTTTTCCCCTGAGCACCCTAGGATGCCTAAGAGTCTCCAAAATTGGAGACATTCTTCCCTAAAGCCTTCTACATGCAGAAGCTTCCAATGCTAGTTATATTATCAAAGGCACGTTTCTCAATGGATAGGTTGATGAGAGGAGAAACACAACTGGCAGTGGATAATAACATGGGTATTTTTCTCCTTAATACACTAGAGTCCTAAGCCATAAGGATAAACAACATTGGCCTTGGTTGGATAACCCTGTCAGTAGGAGTATTGAGGCCTGCAAGTGTCACTTCTTCTCTGGGGTGTGCCCAGCACTCTGGTTGCTGGTTTTGGGGAATTCTGAGTGACTTTAATGTTAAATGGATTCAAATCAAATTAGGAAAGTCAAGAAACTCATTGTAAAACGACAGAAAATTGGTTTTGGGCGATGAACTCTTTGGCTTTTTTCCGGCACCGTGAATGATTCCAGTTCTTTGCAAGTTAGTACTTTAGAACGTGTCTGGGCAGCCATCTTGGTTCTGGACTGGAGCTGGTTTTCAAGTCTTCATATCTTTCTGGGGCCCTTCTGACCTGGCTCTTACTTCACATGTGCTTTGTATCAGATGCCCTTCAATTTCCTTTTAACCCAAGTTTAATTTTTCTTCCTTGGTTTTTGACATGAAATTCACTTACATAGTCCACAGCATAGGGCCACCATTAATGCAACAGGGAGGCACCTCTGCAAAGGGACCGACATCAGTTTGTGAACTTGGTGAGACGCAGCTGTGAGGTACTTCCTGGTGGATAACGGTAGTTGCCGAACAGTTGGAGGGAGGGGAGGGCTGGCTGCTACTCTCCAGCTGCACTCCCAGCCTCTCCTGAAAGCCAGGCTCAGACATTTCTTGCACAGACGTGCAGCAGTGAGCCAACACCCGATGCCTGAGCTTGTTGGAGTCTCCTCTCTGTTCTTACAGATGATGCAGACACAGGGTTCTAGAGCAGGCTTGGCAAACCATGGTCCTTCACTTGTTTTTGTCAATGAAGTTTTATTGAAACACAGCCATGCTCATTTGCTATGTGTCACCTGTTGCTGCTTTCATGTTACAGTGGCAGAAATGAGTCAGTTCCTAGAGGCAGGATGGCCCACAAAGTCTAAAGTATTTCTATACAGACCTTCGCAGAAAAAGTTTGCCAGCCGTTGTTTTAGAGGCAGGATTCTGTTCGCCTTTCACTTGGCATCAGGCAGCTAGAATCCTCCAATGCAAGAGCTTGATGAATCTGAGGCATCACCCCCAAGAGTTCAGGTGACAGGCCTCCCTAAATCGCTGTGCCCTGTTCATGCCAGGGTGTTACCTTTAGGATATTACGGCTAATTCAGACACCTTGCATTCTGCAGATTTCCCGAGAGAACTCATTTGGACTTTCACTATTCTGACCAGCCAACCACTAATTTCACTATTGGAAACCAATTTCTAACCATCATTATGCTGATTTAAAGTCGCTAAGGCTGATAGAGATAATGGAAAAACTTAGTTATTGCCTCAGAACGATGGGCTTCTACACAGGGGGTTAGCTGGCCACGGTTGGGGATGTGACTTTTAGGATAACTGACCAACATCTGACTCTTGACGAATTATTTTAATTATGACATCCCTTAAAGGTCTCCAAACATAGACCTAGGTATACGTACTCGCTGCTTATAACTCATACAACAATAAAGCTCAAATGTTTTTACGGATTAAAAATAAAACTATCCTACCAATGTGTTTAAAATTAATTTTTTGTAACACCAGTATTGAGATATAATTTGTACAGCATAAAATTCACCCTTGCAAAGTACACAATTCAGTGGTTTATTTCACGAGGTCACGTAACGCTCACCACCATCTAAATCCAGAACATCGTGGTCACCCCCAAAGGAAACTTCATACACAGTAGCAACACTTTCCACTGCCCTCTCCTTCCAGCCCCTTGCAACCAGGAATCTACTTTCTGCCTTGTGGATTTGCCTGTTCTGGACATTTTATGTAAAGGGAGTCATATGATTTGTGACCTTCCGTCACTGTTGTCTTTCGTAGTATCGTGTTTTCATGCGTGTTGAAGCAGGGATCATGGGATCACCGTAGTTTTACGTTTGCTGCTTCTTTCTCCTGCCAGATCAAATCTCTGGTTGAACCCCTCTGGCGAATTTTTGTTTTGAGTTATTGTACTTTTCAACCCAAGAATTTCTATTTGTTTCTTTTTTTAAAAAAAATAATTTCTGTTTCTTTATAGATATCCTCTATTTGGTGAGACAGTGTTCTCATACTTTCCTTTTTAATTCATGAGACATGATTTCCTTTAGTCCTTTGCATGCATTTAGGATAGGGGATTGAAATTTCTTGGCCGATAAGTCCGATATCTGGCCTTCCTCAGGAACAGTTCCTGTTGACTGTTGTGTGTGTGTGTGTGTGTGTGTGTGTGTGTGTGTGTGTGTGTGTGTGTGTGTGTGTGGTGTGTATGGGTGATATGTTGCTGTTTGCTTGCCATTGTTTTGGTGGAAAACTAGACATTTTAAGTGATATAATGTGACAACTCCTCACATCAGAGTAACCCATTCCCAGGGGGAGCTTTTTGTTGCTTGAGTTTTTGCAAGCTTTTATTTCATTTTCAGGATTCTGAAAAAGTTGATTTTTGTTGGTATTATTGTTGCCTTTGTTTTGTGAGTTTCCTGCATTCATTTTGTAACGTCTGCATCCCTTGTTGGGTATGGCTAGTAAAGTACTGACCATTAGTGGTCAGCTAATGATGGAACAGAGATTTCCTTAAGTACTTTGAGCCATTCGTCTGGCAGCCTTTGCTGAGGGCCTCTGAGTGTGTGTTGGTGCCATGCCTTCTACAACTCTGCCTTAGCCTCTGCTTCTTGTTTGTGTAGAGACGCAAGGTTGTTAGCTGGCTGTGAGAGATTAGGCCCTTTCAGTTCTTTCCTGAGCATAGCACAGCCCTTTTGTGTGTGACCTTGTAAATGTCTTGGAATATTTCAGAGCTTATCAAAACCTCTTACGGACATCTTCTTCCCCAGTTTTTCCTTTTAGGCCTTTTAGTTCACCTTTTGCAGTTCCAAGCGATAATGTTTCTCCAGCAGCTGTGGTGTTAAAACATTTGCCACTTGTCACTGTTCCCCGTAAACGCCCTGGCTACAGGTCTGTGTGTACAGCGAGCTGAGTCATGTTATATAAAGAGAAGACCTGAGAATGCAGCTTTCAAGTGAGTCACCAGGCAGATCAGATCTGACAGTCCTCTGGCTGTGGGGCATTTGGGAAGCTCCAAACCTGTTCTGTCCTCTCCAGTGGCTGCTGGGCTGGTGGTTTTCACAGCTGTTGTAGCTGTGAAGCTGTGGGTTTCCCAGGCTACCACAGAGCTAGAGAGAAAAGGGATGGGATTAGAACAAGTTAAAACATCACCAAGTTAGCTCTTCTTGCCGGTCTTCAGTCGTTGTCTTGAATAAATGCTCCTTGAGTTTTTGCAAGCTTTTATTTCATTTTCAGGATTCTGAAAAAGTTGATTTTGAGAATTTTTGTCAGTGTTCTTGTTGTTTTCACAGATGAGTGGGTTTTTAGAGTTCCTCACTTTGCCGTTCCAGAAGTGCTTTCAATTAATATTAACTTTGCACACTTTTTATTACGGACATTTTCACATCTACATAAAAGAATAGTTTGTACTGATATGACCCCCCCTTGTGCCTTCATTCAGTCTCAATAGTATCTACGTTTGCTAATCTCTTTTCAGCTGTCTACGCACTACTTATTTTTTTTCCTGGACTGTTTTAAAGCAAATCCAGATATATCATTTTATCCATAAATTGGGTATAAACAACATGAATGTGGATGGTATATAGCCGAAACTTTGTTACTGCTTTGAAGGAGAAGGTGGCAGGGAATCTTACAGCCCATTTCTATCATGATCTAATTTGTATGTGCAAAAGAAATTTGGATGTATCAATTTGGCACTGTGTCTGGCTAGCAGACTAGAAATAAAAGCGGCGTAGCCAAGACGGAGGTTTATTTTTCCCTCCTCAGTGCTGCCGGAGGTAGGCGGTCTAGGGCTGGCATGTTGGTGCCCTGGTGTTATTGGAGTCGCAGGCCTCTATCTTGCTGTTCTACCATCCAAACAAATGATTTCCATTCTCAAAGTTCCCTCATGGTCCACGACACGTGTAACTAGCCTTCGAGTCTATTGGAGTTAAGAAGAATTAAGGACAGACAGAAAGGTCAAAATAGGACCCCTCCTAGCTGATTCAGTCTCTTTAAGCAGCTTT
This sequence comes from Lagenorhynchus albirostris, assembly GCF_949774975.1. Taxonomy (NCBI): domain Eukaryota; kingdom Metazoa; phylum Chordata; class Mammalia; order Artiodactyla; family Delphinidae; genus Lagenorhynchus; species Lagenorhynchus albirostris. The sequence goes on from NC_083103.1 coordinate 97,217,492, forward strand.
CCTTGAAACCCAACGCAATAGTCTGTTTACGTCTCATCGACTGGTAACTCAGTCGCATGACCACACAGAGTTGTACAAAAGGAAGAGAGTCTTAGTCTTTTACTCAGGTGGCCTTCAGGGTCCTTTTGCCAAGGATGAAAGGCATTAATGGATGCTGGGGTAAGTGTAGCAGTGTCTGTCTCTCTCTGAATATGCTCATAGGTGACTGCGCAGAACATTTCTGAAGGAATGGCCCAGAGCCCGTTACCAGTGAGCACTCGGGAGCGGAGCGGAAACAGATCTTCTGCATTTTACCTTATACCTGTCTGTATTGTGAGATGTTTTTCATGAGTATGTTTTACTTTTATAATAATGGTAAAGGAAAACCCAACATCAACAAAAACCCATAGTTTATTAAGAAATCTATCTTACAATCAATGTGCCGTAGTTTCATTGTTAATACTTTTCTTGGTGGTGGTAAAATACCACAATAACTCGTCTGCAGATGCTTTAGGAATGAGCCTGATTGTCCAGATTTAGGAATCATTCTCTTGGAAGGAAGTGGGATGGGTGTGTTTAGAGGTTTCTCATGACCTTAGTATTCTGCGATTTTTGCATTTATGCCTTGCTATCCGTCCTCAATTCTCAAGACTCCCAGCAGCCATCATTAAGAACACTTAACTAATGAGGGGCCTGAATGTCACTGAGAAAGGTGGCTCCTTTCTCAGGTATAACTGCAATAGGAAGTAGTGACAGAACATAAAAAATATGTGTTTCACTGATATCTGTGTATTTATATATATTCATAAGGATTTATATAGGGTGACTTAAATCGTCTGACCTTTATACATAGTTATAAAACTTTATTGACCTAAGGAGGGCTTTTGGAATTTATACATAGCAGTTTTACTGGGAACTCTTCTCTCATTCAGGTGATACATTTTGCGTTTTTTTTTTTTTTAACATCTTTATTGGGGTATAATTGCTTTACAATGGTGTGTTAGTTTCTGCCCCACAACAAAGCGAATCAGTCATACATAAACATATGTTCCCATATGTCCTCCCCATTTTGCGTTTTTAATCAATCTGTCATTTCTATAGCCCCATACTGAGGACAAGGTATTATGTGGTTTTCGGGCTGCCATTCTGAAAAGGCAGTCTTCTGTACTTCTCTGCCTGGCTTCTTTAAAACAGACGACTTTTAACCAGTGTTTAGTGGTGGCTTGAAAAAAAAAATGTGTGTGTGTGTGTACACACATTCTGCTGCTCAAATGAATAGAAAATAACTTCATGTTCATCAGCCTGCTCTTCACAGTATTTATTGGACATGCGTGAGCATGTGTATTAGTAGTTGTTATATTACAGTTAAGAGAAATGGGCATCTTCCGTCCTCTATAGGAATTTAAAATCTATAATAAACAGTAGCAACATAGCCAAGGATAAGTGAAGCCTTCTGGCTGGGGATCCCGACATTCTAATCAGTTGGGTGATAGGCGTGCTTGCGAGGATGTCCGCACGAGGATGGGCCTCCCTGTCTGTTTTCGTAGATGTGCGACATTTGCCTTCAGTTCCCGGTCACAGACTTGTAGAGCTGGAAGAAGCCACATAGATCCTTTACAGTGTTTCTTATCCTTTTTTGAATCATTGACCCTTTTGAGAACCTGGTGAGACGTTCTCCCTAGCAACACGAGTGAGTACATCGACACAGAAAATTTGTATATATATTTCTGGGGTTCCTGGACCACTTAAACCCATACCCAAAGTCCTGATTCAAATCAGCTTCTCATTTTATAGATGAATAAACTAGGACCTAGAGAAGTTTAGAGGGGGCTCCAAATCTAGTGCTTTTCTATACATTTGCAAGCTTCCAGCTGTGGTTTAATGTCTCTAAAATGCAACGTGACGTGGTCAGCATCGTGTGGAGTGAGTGCATCACGTGCGCGGTCAGCATCATGTGACGTACTCTGTATGCTACCAAAGAAAGCATATTCTAGCCAAAGACCTGAATCACTGAGGAGTCTTAAAAGATTAAAAAGAGAATCAATGAAAATCCCTTCAACTCTTGGTACAAATTAAAGCCCTGTGACTCGGGGACCCCAGCGATCTGCAGATAAGAGTAGAAGGAGGAAGAGGGTATGTTTTTATGCGTATCAGGTGTGTGGCTGACCTCACCCAGGGGTGGTTTGGGGGCTGTGGGCTCCTCCGCCCCGCCTGTCTCGCCATCACACAATTCTCTCCCTTTTCACTCTCTGCTTAAGCTTTGGTGGCCACCGCCCCCTTCCCCAAGCTCAAGTTCTCCCATCATACCGTCGTCCTTCCTCTTCATGTGGTATCTGGAGTATCTAATATTTATCGTAGACCAGGTATCTAGGATAAAGTGGTACAGCCCCAGCTGCCCAGTGACAGCACATGTTGCAGAAATGTGCATTTGTGGTCACACTCCCTATTTTGTGTTTTTAGTTGAATCAGAGGGGTCTGACTTTTCACTTTTCTTTTTGCGCTCATTTTGAGTGGCGATAATATAGTACAGTTGATTTTTTTTTCCTCTTCCTTGGCAGCATCTCTTCGGCAGTCTGCAACCATCCTCTGTCCAGCTCTGGGTCTCCTTTGGCCGCAAGCCCATGCGAGCAGCCCAGTTTGTCACAAGATATCCTATTAATGTGAGTGGGGTCCACGCCGGGGTGGGAAGGAGTGCCGTTGTCCTCGTGCAGAGGTTAGAGGGAGGGTGATGGGGGATGGATACCTGATGGAGTCTCCCTGAAGTCACTTTCTAGATCGGTCTCGAGAGAGAGAACCATTATGCTTTGGGCATCTTGGTCTGTTTTCTCCCTCTTCACTTTTTGAAGTGGAGCTGAATGGGAGCCTTAATTTGCTTTAAGTGGAGAAGGATTGGCAGAGAGGTTTGGAACCAGAGTCAATGGTCTCAGTGTGCTAGTGCTGAAGGAATGAGAGGTTAGTGACAGCAGTAGTTATTTATTAAGTACCTGCTGTGTTGCTCACAGATGGTGAGGTTCCAAAAGGGGATAGGATTTGAGTCTCACCCTTTTAGAAACAGATGGGTTGGAGAGCCTGAGAGCAGAGCAGAGGAAGAAACCATGTACAGTCAAAGGCTTGACTGTGCAGTACGTGTTAGAACATAGGGAGCGATAGGGAAAGTCAGTGTGGACCGGGTCATCAGAGAAGTGACCACGGGGAGGAGGTGGCCTTTGGAGGCCTTGATGCCCGGAGTTGGTGTAATGGAAGGTTGGTAGCTAAGAGGAGGGTGTGACGGAGAACATGCTTGTCTGTTCTTTGCTTTCTCTGGGCTCTGCCTTCCTATAGTCACCTTAGAGAAAATAAGAGGGAAGGGAATGCACATTAATCCATGTTGTACTTTGTACTAATGATAGGGAGACATTATTAACTAAAAGCGATTTCTGGGTCATGTTTGGAGTTCAGGGCCCATTCTTATTTTGTGTCCCACCTGCCAAGAAGGGGTTTGCTCCGGCCGTAAGGCAGCCTCAGGGTCTCCAAAGAGAGAGTCGGCCAAGCTTCTTTCCCAACGTGGGGAGGCTTTCCGTGGGCTCCGAGCCCGCAGTCCTCACTGGGACCTTTGGAAGTCATTGCTTTAGTGTGCGCTGGGACAGTCCACAGGGCCTGTGTGGTTTTTTTGACTTCTGTCTTTTCTGACTTCTGATGCCAAAGGAATATTACATTGCGGACGCCTCCGAGGACCAGGTGTTTGTGTGTGTCAGTCACAATAACAACCGCACCAACCTGTACATCTCGGAGGCGGAGGGGCTGAAGTTCTCGCTGTCCTTGGAGAATGTGCTCTATTACAGCCCAGCAGGGGCAGGCAGTGACACCTTGGTGAGGTAAGGAGACCGGGAGGCCCTCCCTGCGTTCTTACAGCCCCGCACGACCTCTGGATGGGTGGTTTTCAACGTTAGCTGTACATTTGGACTCACCTCGGCAGGGAGGTTTCAGAAACCCCGATTATGCCTGGCTCCCCTTCCTAGAAATTATATTTTATCTGGTTTGGGGTGTGAGGGGTGTGTGAGGATTTTCAGAAGCTCCCCAGGTGACGTTTATGTGATGCACAGGCTGAGCACCACTGCCTGGGTGACACTTAGGGTCACCGCCACAGTGTCAGCCCCTCCTTTGGGTTCCCTTCATTCAGTTACCTGGTTTTGTGGTCTCAGAGCCAGTGGGAAAGAGCGCTTGCAAATCATCATCAACTCCAGACCAGCTGGTATATGTGGCCGCAAGGCCCTGCTTCTGTGTGACTCTGGTTAATTGACATCATTACTCTGTTTTTCAGTAACTGCAAGGTATTGTTCTGTGGTGTCTGTGGAAAGACACCACCATCACCGATCCTTTGTCAGTAAATCACATGCCTGGAGTTGTCCTGCAGTAACGGGTGTTCTCTGGGTCGTGGAGGAGTCCGGGGTTTGGGAGGGGTGGATGCCACGAATCCGTGGGGGCATTGGTGCCACAAGCCCATTTATTCTCATTTATCGGGTGACAAACCAGACTTGTGTGTGTCTGACTGTGATTACGTTTACTCTGTGCTCTTGGGAAGAGCCATCCGGTGGAGCTGACTGACTGGTCTGCAGTGAGGTCTGGCCCAAAAGGCCGTGACCACCAGGTCAGAGGGCAGGTCCTTGCTGCCCACTGTCCCTCTTCACGTTGCCAGTTCATTCAGTCATCAGTTCATTCAGCAAGTATGCTGCTGCCTGGTGCCTGGCGATGTTGCGTGTACAGCCATGAGATATTGTATCCAGCAAGGAAAACTCAGGACGAGGCCCCGCATTCTATGGAGCTTTTGTTCTAACTGGGGGAAAACAGAATATAAACAAATATGTGATCTGCTGATAATGGTGAGCGCTGAGAAAAAAAATAAAGCGAGATAAGAGGACAGAGGGTTACGCGGGTATTACTTTATATTGGCTGGTCGTGGAAGGCTGTTTCACGAGGGTGACATTCCAGCAGGTGCCTGAATTACACGAGGAAGGGAGCTGGGCACATACCCCGGGGAAGAGCATTGCAGGCGGAGGGAACAGCAGGCATGGGGGTTCTGAGGTGGAACTTTGTTGGTTTATTTTAGGAGCAGTGAGGAGGCCAGGGTGGATCAAACAGCTGGTGGAGGGGAGAGAGCATCCCCAAGACACAGGAACCAAGAGAGCAGGGTTCAGGTTGTGTAGAGCCCTCAAGGGTGTAGAAAGAACTTTATCTTTTTCTTCTGTTCTTCTTTTTTTGTGCGGTGTCCTAACCACTGGACCGCCAGGGAATTCCCTGTTTTTTCTTCTAAGCACGATGGAGGGTTTTGACCAGAAGCTGGACATTATTTGATTTAACCTGTTACGTTTTTTTGGACACCATTTTAAAAACTGTGAATTGCATTATGTAAAGAAAAGTGCATAAAACGTAAATGGGTAGTGTTAATAAATAATTTTCAGTGAACGCTCACGTGACTTATCTTTTAAAGAAGCCATCCTGGATGCCGTGTGGAAATTAGACAGCGGACTTTCACGTGTCTGGTGGGGACATGAGTGGAGGCGGACTTTCATGTGTCGGGCGGGGGGGACGCCCAGCTGTGAGAGCACTGCCGGAAACCAGGCCAGTGGAGATGGAGGTTGGCTGGACCCCGGGGCGGTAGCAGTAGAGATGCTGGAAATGGTCAAATTCTGACCATTTGCTGATGGACTGGACATGGAGTATGAGAGAAGGAGGAGTCAGGGACCCACCACTGCTTGGCCGGGGTTGCTGCTGCAGTGATGGTTTCAGACTGACGGAGAGGGCTGGGCGAGGTGCAGGTGTGGGGAAAAGATCAAGAGTTCTGGTTTGGAGATGCCTATTAGATATCCAAGCAGAGAACTTTCTGTGTGGTCTCTGATATGCTTTTCTACGCCCTGTTTCTTCTCCTTTGGAGGTGCTGTCATCTTTTACTCCTTACTTTTTTTTTCCCCGGTGTAGACTCGCAGGTTATTTATTTATTTATTTATTTATTCCGGGTCCCTCCCCCCTCCCACAGGTTACTTATTATTCAGTGTCTTATGTTGTGTTATAAACCATTCCTGCCCTGATTCATCCTCAGGTCGTTCTGGTCAGTCACGGCTGGTCCAGACCCTTCCGGCTGGTCCTGTGGCTTTTTTTTTTTTTTTGATTTATTGAAGTGAAATGCTCATGATGTTAACCATGTTATTAATATAAACAACTCAGTGGCACACAGCACATTCACAATGTTGTGCAACCCCCAGCTTGATCTAATTCCCAAACATTTACATTTATATTTCCCCCAAAGTAAACCCCTTACCCGTTCAGCAGTTTCTCTCCACTCTCCCCTCCTCCAGCCCCTGGCAGCCACCAGGCTACTTTCTGTCGCTACGGAGTTGCCTGTCCTGTTTCATATAAATGGAATCATGCCGTAACACCTGACCTTTGTGTCTGCCTTTGTGTCTGCTTCACTTTGTCATGTAACGTTTTCAGGGTTTATCCACGTGTAACACGTGTCAGTCAAGACTTCATTTCTCTGTATGGGTGAGTAATAGTGTCCTTCCTTTTTCATAACTGAAATCATGAACCACTCTCTCTCTGGCCTTTTGCTGACTCTTGTTTGTCACCTTTGAGAGCCTCCAGCTATGGGGCTGATAAGTCGCGGCTTGGCTTCTGCATTTGTCAGCTCTAAAGGATGGAGACGGCAGGGCAGGGCAGGGGCCCGAAGCTGAAGCGAGTGGCTCCCCAGGAAGCGGGAACCTCAGTGACGTGGCCACGCGACCCCTGCGCACAGACAGATGGCCCTTTATGCAGTTACAGACGTTCCTCCCCGGCTGCCTGCCCTGCCTCACCGCTCGGTCCAGTTAGGAAAGTGAAAATAGATTTACGTCAAGGTTCATAGACTGACATCCTCCTTGGCCTTCTTATTTTTTTTTCTTCAGATTTTATCTCGGGACTGGAGATGTTCAGATGTACTCAATTGAATGACCTTTGTCGGCTGCGTCTCCATCTCAGCACGATGACATGGGACGGGGGTGAAGGAGCAGGTTATGTGGACAGGCTGGGCTTAACTTACAAAACAGAAAACCACACCAAACCAAACGAGCTCTTCTTTGAGCTCAGTGGGAACGTGTGGTGCCGAGGACCTGGGTCTCTTTACTTAGAGACCGGGAGGAGGAATTCTCAGCAGGGGTGACCCTGACCTTGTGAGAGGTGCCAAGTGGAGGCAGCGTCTAGATGGAGAGACAGACGTGGTGGGCCCACAGGGCATCTTGAGGATGTGCTGGCTTTGGGCTGAGGGTGGTTGAGGGGGACCTGGTGAGCTGCCTGGCGAGGGGAAGAGCAAGTGGTGAGAGCCAGGGAGAGAAAACGGAAGAAAACGGACTCTCCGGGGGAGATGCTTGGGTAAGTCAGGTAGTTGTAGGGTGCAAGGCGTCAGAGCGGGAGATGACAGGGTGGACTGGGGCCTGGAGGAGCGTGGGACGTACAGAGGCTAGGCTTCTGCTTGGATTGAAAAAATAAAACACCAGGAGAGAGACCAGGGGGAGAAACAGGGCTCCTGAAAACGAGAGAAATCCAGACCTCCCAGATAAATTGAAAGAAGCCGATACGGGGACCTCACGATGCTAGGATCACAAGCAGCAGAGCCGAGGTGAATGGAGGGCAGGGGGGAGCAGACGAGGGGCCCGTTCCTAAGGAAGCAACTGAAAAACAACTAAAACAGACCTAAGGAAACCACGCATCCGAACGTTTGGTCTCAGCGCTGGTGTTTTCTGGAGGACCTTGCTCCGCCTCTCAGCTGGGGTGGCCCTGCCACTGCTGTGTGCGTCTTCCTGTCTGAGGTGGCCAGCCATCATCCAGCTCGACATTTGTATGACAGATAAAGGGAGAGCGCAGTTCTGTGCTTTTTTACAAAGCCCAGTGGCCCAGAACCCTCCAAATAAAGGACCCGCTTCCGGTTTTACAAGCCACGTGTGAACTGTGGCTACCCTTTCTCAGAGATCTGTTCTGTTTGTAACGTGTGTACCATGTTAGAACAAAACTTCTTCCCAGGGCAATTACAGTATCTGGGGTAGCAGTTAAGGCCCGGGAGGGTCGTCTTCTCTGCTTCACTGTTAATAAGCATAACCTCAAGGTTTCCAGAGCCATCCTTGTTAGATATACCATGCCTTTGGGAAAGGGGTTCTGCTTTGCTCCCAGACAAATCCTATCGGCTTCCGTCTGACCAGGGTTTTGGCTAATTAGTTGTTAAGTATCTGGACAGTGGCTGTGTAACCCCTTAGCTATATTCCTATAGATTGGGTTAGATTGTAAGCCTCAACACTATACTTCTTTAAATTGAAGAATAGTTGATTTACAACGTATTAATTTCTGCTGTACAGCAAAGTGATTCAGGTATACATATGTATACATTCTTTTTTATATTCAGTCCCATTATGGTTTATCATAGTATGTCAAATATAGTTCCCTGTGCTATACAGTAGGACCTTGTTGTTTATCCATTCTGTATATAATAGTTTGCATCTGCTAACCCTAAACTCTCAATCCTTCCCTCTCTCACCACCCCCTCTCCCTTGGCAACCACAAGTCTCTTCTCTATGTCTGAGTCTGTTTCTGTTTCATAGATAGGTTCATTTGTGTCATATTTTAGATTCCACATGTAAGTAATATCATATGGTATTTGTCATTCTCTCTATGACTTATTTCATTTAGTATGATAATCTCTAGGACCATCCATGTTGCTGCAAATGGCAATATCTCATTCTTTTTTATGGCTGAGTAGTATTCCATTGTCTATACGTACCATGTCTTCTTTATCCATTCCTCTGTTGACGGACATTTTGGTTGTTTCCATGTCTTGGCTATTGTGAATAGGCCAGCACTATAATTAGTATCGGTGAGTTTGGTTTAAGGTTTCCTGTTTGTCAGGGCTCACTAGAGGATTTGGGGTCAATTTCATTAGTGGAGAAATAAATGTGACTCTGACATCAACTTTTCCGTGTTGTATTAATCATTCTGAACCCCACGTGAGGAGTGATAGGTCAGGTGAGCATCTTGGCCTTCAAAATGACAAAACATCACTTTTTTAAAAGGACAGATTATTCAGCCGTAAGAAGGAATGAAGTACTGATACAACATGGATGAACCTTGAAAACATTATGCTAAGAGAAAGTAACCAGATACAAAAGGCCACAAATTGTATGATTCCATTTATATGAAATATCTAGAAGAGGCAGATCCATAGAGACAGAAAACTGATCAGTGGTTGCCAGTGTCTGGGATGGAAAGGGAAAGTGGGGCATGACTGCCAGTGGGTCCAGGGTTTCCCTTTGGGAAGATGAAAATATTCTGGGACTACACAGTGATGATGGTTGCATAACATTAGGAAGGTACTTAATGCCACTGAATTGTGTACTTTAAAATGGTTCAATTTTATGTTATTTAAAATAAGAACATGCCAAGCAAATGATGAATTCATGCTCACAGCTGTTTCATTTTCTCTTAATGTAGGTATTTTGCAAATGAACCATTTGCTGACTTCCACCGCGTCGAGGGGTTACAGGGAGTCTACATTGCTACTCTGATTAATGGTTCCATGAATGAAGAGAACATGAGATCAGTCATCACCTTTGACAAAGGGGGGACCTGGGAATTCCTTCAGGCCCCAGCCTTCACGGGATATGGAGAGAAAATCAATTGTGAGGTATAGATACTTTGCTCTTGTTTGGATTGTTAATACACACTTTTAACTGTAGTTCTACTCTTAACAGTTCCCAAACTCTGCCTCAAGATGCCTTGGGATGCCATAGTGAACTCACAGGGGCACCATGGGATATTTTAAGTTTTTGAGGGAAAAACTGTGATACTTGACATCTGTTGGTCACCATGTGAATTACTATCTTGAGTTAGTTCACCGTTTCAACATTAGCTCATGCTATATGTCTTTTGATGACATATCTTTGTGAAGCTGGATTTTTGGCATTTGATGTGATAAAAAGCAAGTAAGAAAATCAGGTTGGCACAGGAAATGATGGTAGTGATATCTGATTAGATTCCAAAGTTTGAGAAGATGTGCAGTGCCCAAAAGGTGTCTATATACTATTATTAAGTAATTTTGGTTATTTAAGAATGAAATAAAATTTTGTTTTCTTTCAATTTATACACACACACACAATATTATTTCAAACTGCTGCTAGGTTATTAGGATGTATACTTATTAAGTTGTTTGGACTTAACTATGTAAAAAAACAAACATTGGTATTTCTTCTGACCTGAGGCTGTTATAAAAAAAATTACTGAGATACCAGTTGTGCTGGGAACCAAGAAAGTCTGGGGACCTGTGCTGTACAGCAAAGTGATTTGCTGGGGAACATCTTTTAAAATTCCTCCCTGAATATAATTTAGGATTCTACAGTTTTCCCTACCTGTCGCTTCATCTGAAAAGCTCATAATACTAAAATGTGTTATTTGGTCCCATTCAGTGTTACCATTCGCTTAAGTGGCTCCTTCCTTTTCCCTGGGGAGAAGTCTGTGATCGTGGTCCTTGGCTTCATGTGACACCCCACACCTCCATTTTCATTTCTCTAGGGGATCTAGGGTGTGTAAAGTAGGCAGGCGGAAGGAACTTGGAAAAAAAGAGTAGTACTCATTTTTGGAGAAACCAAAACATTTTAGTTAGGCAATTACCTGGTCTTTTGGATTTTTGAACTTCATTTGCCCATGGTTAAGTGTATTGACTCTCTTGTGTGCTGTATCCGTGGTCCTTGGGAAGATTATTTTGGAGACTCTTGTTCTAGAATGTACTTCTTGATCTTTTTTCTTTTTCTTTTTTTTTTTTTTTGTACTTCTTGATTTTTCTTCCCTATTTGGCAACAGGTCTGGACTTACCACATCGAGTCTAGCTTTGGAGAGAGGCAGGTTATAAGTAGGTGCAGATAAACACCTAGGTGTTGTTTCACTGCACGATATAGGTTTTGGAGCATGTGGTAGGGGTCCAAACCTTGGTTAAATAAAATGAATACTATTGTTAAAATCCAGCTGCTTATTTCCCTGACTGATCAGTTTATTTATGAACTGTACAACAATTAGTAATCAGCTTTTAGTTTCTGCTTCTGATTTGAGGTGGTGACAGAAAAGGTGAGTTGGCAGGTATTTGAGACTCAGCCTAATTTGCTCCAGTTTTTATTTGCTGAACATTGATGCTAGCAAGACAGATATTTGTTAGAGAGATCCTTTTGTTATAAAAATAAGTATATCTAGCAACTCATGTCAGTTTTTACCTGTAACTTAAGCACATAGAGATACCCCATCTAGAACACCAGACAAGGCTACGTAACATTTGACAGTCACTTTCTGGCCGGGAGAATCAGGTATGACCCTATAGCAAAAGGCCTTGTTTGCAGAGCTATTAAAATCTGAGCATAAGTGATGGAAGCCAGTTTGAATAACCTGAAGTCTTGCAGAGGACACGTGAAGACTTGTCGTACAAATGCAGACTGCTTAAAAAAGTTTAATGTGACTCTTTTGGTGTTTATATCTCATATGTGTTGTACATCTGGGAGCTTATCAGTGAGATTTTCTGACTTCTGATTCTTAGTTTTTTTTCTGACAGAGTTGCTTAAATCACATTTGAAATACATCTTCATTGACTTAGAAAATAAGTACCATGAAATCATTTCATTCTCTTTCATTCTTTCGAATGACATGAGAGAAATTCTAGGTAACATGAGAAAGTGAAAGCTTTCCTATCTACTTGAGTTGGCACTAATTTCTTTTTTAATTTTTATTGAAATATAGTTGATTCACAATGTTGTGTTAGTTTCTGATGTACAGCTAAGTGATTCAGTTATATATATATATATGTGTATATATATATATATTTTTATATATATATATATATACACACACACACACACACACACACACATCCCCACACATATTATATGTATATATACACACACACACTTTTTTTTTTTTTTTCGGTACGCGGGCCTCTCACTGCTGTGGCCTCTCCCGTTGCGGAGCACAGGCTCTGGACGCACAGGCTCAGAGGCCATGGCTCACGGGCCCAGCCGCTCCACGGCATGTGGGATCTTCCCGGACCGGGGCACGAACCCGTGTCCCCTGCATCGGCAGACAGACTCTCAACCACTGTGCCACCAGGGAAGCCCCCACACACACTTTTTTAGATTCGTTTCCATTGTAGGTTATTACAAGATATTGAGTATAGTTCCCTGTACCATACAGAAGGTCCTTGTAGGTTATCTATTTTATATATGGCACTGATTTCTAATTGCTATTCTCTGAGAGTCTCAGAAGGAATTTTTTCTTAGGATTTTTCTCTTTTCTTCCATGAGAGGCATTTATGTGGTTCAGATGATCATGTCCACCTGGGGTAGTGTGGGGACAGCCAGGCTGTGGCTCTGGTCTCCTTTGGGCCGGATCTCCTTCCTCTGTGCCGACTGCAGCGTGGGCCCAGGAGGCCTCGGCGTTTCGAGGGAGACCTCCGTGTCGCGTCGCGTGCTGACGGCTCCTGAACTTGTGTTCTGTAGCTCTCCCAGGGCTGCTCCCTCCACCTGGCCCAGCGGCTCAGCCAGCTGCTCAGCCTCCAGCTCCGAAGGATGCCCATCCTGTCCAAGGAGTCGGCTCCCGGTCTCGTCATCGCCACGGGTAAGTTGGCTTTGCCTGTTCTCACTGACGGGTTAAGCTATTGGGTTACGTGCAGCCAAGTACACAGTGACCGCTGCCACCTAGGGCAATACTGGCTGTTCGTGGTTCTGAGACATCTTAGTGCGAGATGACTCAGAATTTCTGGTTGAGCAAGGTGATTATCTGGCGTATTCTTGACATTAAAAATAATTAGTCTTCTTGCATTTTAGGTTCAGTGGGAAAGAACTTGGCAAGCAAGACAAACGTGTACATCTCCAGCAGTGCTGGAGCCCGGTGGCGAGAGGTCAGCCCCCTCCCTCCGCAACCCCTGCCCTTGTTTGTGGGAGAATGTGGACTGTGCCTTGACATTTCAGGGACACACACGGCTGGTGGTGGAGGCCAATGACGCCAAGTATGATTATAAAATAAGGAGAGGTACCCGGAGCCACACTGACAGGGTCAGCTGATTTGTATTCACACCCCGTGATGTGGGCTTGTGATTTTGCCAAAACTGTTACTTTGAATCCAAAACAAACTTTTTAAAAAACAACTGTGAATTTGTGTAAATATCGCAAGATTATAAGTTCCGTAAGGATAAGGCAGTGTCTGTTCTGTCACGTCTTTACTCCTGGGACCTAGCAGCGTCTGGCATGGACACATGGTGCTCAGTAACTGTTTGCTGAATCCATCGGCAGATTGTCACGTATTTGTAGTGGTATCAGGGCTGACCCTGGTTTCTTACTTATTTTTGCATATTAGCGAAGTTAAAGCCAAGCCCCTGCCCCGCCCCCTTCCCTGACTGGCTGTGCTGCGCAGGCGCTCCGTCTCACTCCGGGCTACGGCAGACGCTGTGCTGTGGAAGGAGGCTGCTTTTGCCTGAAGGTTGTGTGACGAATTTGGATCCTTAGGAGCTGATTGTACCAATTCTGAAGGTGGGGCTAGTTCTCTAGTCCCCAAATGCTAACTCAGCCTTGGACATTAGAGAATTCCCAAACTTGTTTAAAAAAAAAAAGTGTTTTTCACCAGTCTCCCATCAGGGAGACGGGCATCTGGTCTCATTCTGTAGGGGCCGCTTTCAGTGGTGCTCTGCTGTGTGTGCAGGGAGCTGCTGGGGTAGAACTCACCAGATCTCTCGCAGGCCGGACGTGATGTCAGGAGGGCTGTGGGATTCTCGGGAGAACCAGCAGACAGCTCCCATCCTCATGGTGCCCTTCCTGGGAATGCAATACATACACTTGCAGAGTGAAATACATAGTATGTAAAGCAGTAGTAATGCCCAGCATTTGTTTGGGTCTTGGCCTGTCACATACCTTATCTCGTTTGAGGTAGGGCTTGCTGTCCCTCCACACATTGTGTGTGTGTGCGTGTATGTGCATGCGTGTGTGTGTGTGTGTGTGTGTGTGTGTGTGTGTGTAAGGACTACACAGCTGTACAGTATGGTAGGAAACATAATTACGTATTCGGATGAGGGAGATTGTTAAGGCCAGAGTAGTCAAAAAGTGTGAACATGTTGGAATTTTCGGGGCATCCTTGTCTAGCTTCCACGGGAAAGATTAAGCAGCGGCTTTCCTCTTCCCTGGAGCTGGACATTCCTTTTGAAATTGGGTGTTCTCTCCTCTGCAGATAGGCTGGTGGTTTGTTCGTACCTTCTGATGTTGGTGTAATCTGGGATTTGAACATCTGCAAGTGATTTCCTTCTGGGGAGAAAGCAGTGTCTTGCTCCTCCTCCAGTGAAGTGGTGTCGTCTGGCTAATGCTGGGGCAGCTGTCAGCGCCTCCCGCCAGGCATGCTCCGCACCTGCCAAGAGGCAGCCGTCGCACAAGGGACCTTAGTTTTGGAGCTAGCAGGGACTAAGTAGGGGATGAAAAGGTGGAGACTGTCTGTGTGAGCGGGCATCTGAGTCCCCACGGGCAGCCTTCTCTTTAGAGGGACATTCTCGAGTGTGTGAGGGGGATAGGTGGTGGCCAGGAAAGAGGAAATGGGATGCAGTTGACAGATGCTGTCTAGAAAACTGATGACTAGAATTCTTGTTTCCCTTCTCCTACTAATAAGTTGTGCAAATTCTCAGATCCACAGAGTTCCTTTTTTGCACTTAAAAAAAAAACAAACTTTGTTCATGTACAGTAAGCTGCACATAGTTAAAGTATATAATTTGATCAGGATCGATCACCATCACTACACCTTCACCCACACCACAATTAAGACAGTTGCATCACCCACCAAAGTTTCTTTGAGTCCCTTTGTAATTCATTCTGGTCTCTACCCTCATCCCTCCAGACTATTAGCATTTTCTAGAATTCTGTGTAAATGGACTCATACAGATGCAGTCTTTTGGCTTTGAGGTTCACTCATGTTGTTTCATTTATCAGTGATTCTTTCCTTTTTCATTGTTGATCAGTATCCCATTGTGGGGATATTCCACAGTTTCTTTATCCATTCATTGATTGATGGACGTTCTAGTTTTTGCTGATTACAAATATAGTTGTTACAGACATTTAATTGCATGGTTTTTAGGTGGACATATATTTTTATTTCTCTTGGGTAGATACCGTAGGAAGGAATGAGTGGGCAACCTGGTAGATATGTCTAGCTTTTAAAGGAATTACCAGATTATTTTAAAGTATCAAATTGTTTTCCAAAGTGGATGTACTGTTTCATGTTTCCACCAGCAGTGTGTGAGTTCTGATTGCTTCCGGTGCATGCCAACACTTGATATGGTCAATGTTTTAAATTTTAGACATTTTAATAACTGCATATGATATTTCATTGTGGTTTTAATTGGCATTTCTTTGATGACTAATGATGTTGAGCTTCTGTTTTTTTTTTTCTTTTTGATGTTGAGTTTCTTTTCATGTGTTCATTGGTCATTTAAAACTCTTTTGTGAAGTGTCCGTTCAAATCTTTTATATATTTTGAAGAGCTGTGTTTGTCTTCTTATTGAGCTGTAAGAGGTCTTTTTTTTAATATATTCTGAATTTAAGTCTTTTATGTGTGTGATAAGTGTTTTCTCCTAGTCTGTGGCTTGCTTTTTTGTTTCCTTAAAGGTGTCTTTTGAAGAGCAAGTGTTTTTAATTTTGGTAAAGTCTAATTTATCAGTTCTTTTCTTCTATGTTTTATGTGCTTTGTTGTTCTGAGAAATGTTTGTCCTTCCCAAGTTAGCAGAGATTGTCCCCTACGTATTCTTTTACAGGTTTTATAGTTTTAGGCTTTAGGTTTAGGTTTATGATCTATTTTGAGTTAATTTGTATATCTGGTGTGAGGGAAGGGTTGATACTCATTTTTTCCTTATAAACATGCTATTGGTCAAGCACCACTTGTTGAAAAGACTTCTCTTTTCCGCATCAAATTGCCTTGGTACCTGTTTGAAAATCAATTGGCCATATGTGTGTGTCTCTTTCAAGACTTTCTGTTCTGCTCCATTGATCTATATGCCTATCTCTTCACCAAAACCAAATTGTCTTGATTACTGAAGACTTAGAGTAAGGGTTGAGATCAAGTACAGTAAGTCTTCCAATTTTGTTCTTTATAAAATTACATTGACTTTTTCTCGTTCCTTTGTCTAACCACATTAAAAAAAATTTTTTTTAAATTAAGTTTTATTGGAGTATAGTTGCTTTACAATGTTGTGTTAGTTTCTACTGTATAGCAAAGTGAATCAGCTATATGTATACATGTATCCCCTCTGTTTTGGATTTCCGTCCCATTTAGGTCACCACAGAGCACTGAGTAGAGTTCCCTGAGCTATACAGTACGTTCTCATTAGTTATCTATTTTATATATAGTATCAACAGTGTATGTATGTCAATCCCAATCCCCCAATTCATGCCACCCTCCTTCCCCCTTGGCATTCATACGTTTGTTCTCTACGTCTGTGTCTCTATTTCTGCTTTGCAAGTAAGATCATTTATACCATTTTTCTAGATTCCACATATATGCATTAATATATGATATTTGTTTTTCTCTTTCTGACCTACTTCACTCTATGACAGTCTCTAGGTCCATCCACGTCTCTACAGATGACCCAATTTCATTCCTTATTATGGCTGAGTAATAATTCCATTGTATATATGTACCACATTTTCTTTATCCATTCCTCTGTCAATGGACATTTAGGTTGCTTCCATGTCCTGGCTGTTGTAAACAGTGCTACAATGAACATTGGGGTGCATGTGTCTTTTAAAAAAAATTTTTATTGGAGTATAGTTGCTTTGCAATATTGTGTTAGTTTCCACTGTACAGCAAACTGAATCAGCTATACATATACATATATCCCCTCTTTTTTGTATTTCCTTCCCATTTTGGTCACCACAGAGCACTGAGTAGAGTTCCCTGTGCTATACAATAGGTTCTTATTAGTTGTCTATTTTATACATAGTATCAATAGTGTATATATGTCAATCCCAATCTCCTAATTCACCCCCCCCCTTGGTATCCATATGTTTGTTCTCTATGTCTGTGTCTTTATTTCTGCTTTGTAAGTAAGATCATCTGTACCGATTTTTTCACATTCCACATATATGCATTAATATATGATATTTGTTTTTCTTTTTCTGACTTAACTTCACTCTGTATGACAGTCTCTGGGTCCATCCACGTCTCTACAAATGACCCAGTTTCGTTCCTTTTAATGGCTGAGTAATATTCTATCATATATGTGTACCACATCCTCTTTATCCATTCCTCTGTTGATGGATATTTAGGTTGCTTCCATGTCCCGGCTATTGTAAATAGTGCTGCAGTGAACACTGGGGTGCATGTGTCTTTTTGAATTATGGTTTTCTCTGGGTATATGTCCAGTAGTGGAATTGCTGTGTCATATGGTAGTTCTATTTTTAGTTTTTTAAGGAACCTCCCTACTGTTCTCCATAGTGGCTGTACCAATTTACATTCCCACCAACAACAATGCATGAGGGTTCCCTTTTCTCCACACCCTCTCCAGCATTTATGATCTGTAGATTTTTTTTATGATGGCCATTCTGACCACTGTGAGGTGATACCTCACTGTCGTTTTGATTTGCATTTCTTTAATAATTAGTGATGTTGAGCATCTTTTCAAGTGCCTCTTGGCCATCTATCTGTCTTCTTTGGAGAAATGTCTATTTAGGTCTTCCACCCATTTTTTGATTGGGTTGTTTGTTTTTTTTTTATATTGAGCTGCATGAGCTGTTTGTATATTTTGGAGATTAATCCCTTGTCAGTTACTTCGTTTGCAAATATTTCCTCCCTTTCTGAGGGTTGTCTTTTCATCTTGTTTATGGTTTCCTTTGCTGTGCAAAAGCTTTTAAGTTTCATTAGGTCCCATTTGTTTACTTTTATTCTCATTACTCTAGGAGGTGGGTCAAAAAAGATCTTGCTGCGATTTATGTCAGAGTGTTCTGCCTGTGTTTTCCTCTAAGAGTTTTATAGTGTCTGGCCTTACATTCAGGTCTTTAATCCATTTTGAGTTTATTTTTGTGTATGGTGATAGGGAGTGTTCTAATTTCATTCTTTCACATGTAGCTGTCCAGTTTTCCCAGCACCACTTACTGAAGAGACTGTCTTTTCTCCCTTGTATATTCTTGCCTCCTTTGTTATAGATTAGGTGACCATAGGTGCCGCGTGGGTTTATCTCTGAGCTTTCTATCCTGTTCCATTGGTCTAAATGTTTGTTTTTGTGCCAGTACCATATTGTCTTGATTACTGTAGCTTTGTAGTATAATCTGAAGTCAGGGAGCCTGATTCCTCGAGCTCCATTTTTCTTTCTCAAGATTGCTTTGACTATTCGAGGTCTTTTGTGTTTCCATACAAATTGTGAAATTTTCTGTGTAGAAAGCCATTGGTAATTTGATAGGGATTGCATTGAATCTGTAGATTACTTTGGGTAGTATAGTCATTTTCACAGTATTGATTCTTCCAATCCAAGAACATGTTATATCTCTCCATCTTTTTGTGTCATCTTTGATTTCTTTCATCAGTATCTTATAGTTTTCTTCGTACAGGTCTTTTACCTCCTTAGGTAGGTTAATCCCTAGGTATTTTTTTCTTTTTGTTGCCACATAACACTTTAGAATCAGCTTGTCAATTGCTATAAATCCTGTTGGGATTTTTACTGGGATCACATTGAATTTATAGATCAATTTGGGGAAAATTGACATCATAACACTACTGGGTCTTCTAATCCATGAATGTGGTGTGTTACGCCATTAAAAAAAAATTCTCTTAGCAATATTTTATAGTTTTCAATGTGGAGGTCTTATATACTTTCTTTTTGTTAGCTTTATTCCTAGATATTTTTATTTTTTGGTATTACTGTAAATGGGACTTTCTTTAAAGTTCATTTTTCAGTTTTTGCTATAGTATATAAGAAGACAGTTGATTTTTATATATTAACCTTATATTCTGCAACCTTGCTAAAATAATTCATTAGTGTTAGTAGTTGTTTTGTAGATTCAGTATAAGCAGTTGTATCATCTGCAAATAGGGACAGTTTTATTTCTTCCTTTCTGATCTTTATTTGTTTTACTTCTCCTTTTCTCTCTTCCTTCTCTTCCCTTCCCTAATATGTAATAATATGGTAATATGTAATATGGTGTATCATGTTAAAGGAAAAACTCTTTTCCCTTACTCTCAGAATACCTCTGATACCCAATGTATGGAAGTTTTCCCATCACAGCAAGCAGTACTCCAACTCTTCAGACACCCACTGATGTCCTACAATTCAGTCAGGACACATGCTAGCTGGAGTTGGCACAGACCCAGAGGGCTCAGTCTCACAAGACTGCCCCACCTGACCCCACTTCAGACGCCAGTTGCAAGTCTCAGGTTGTCACCTGTTCTTCTGACTGACCAGCTATAAACTGGGAGTTCCCACGACTCACTCTTTGGGTTCAGTAATTTGCTAGAATGGCTGACAGAACTCAGGGAAATATTTATTTACATTTACCCGTTTATTATAAAGGATATTTCAAAGGATACAAATGAACAGCCAGATGAAGAGGTACATAGGTCAGGGTCCAGAAGGGTCCCAGCCATGGAGCTTCTGTCCCCACAGAGTTGGGGTGTGCTGTTCTTCCAGCATGTGGATGTGTTCACCAACTTGGAAGCTCTCTGAATCCTGCAGTTTAGGGATTTTTTTTTTTTTTACTAATCATTTGACTTTATGTATTTATTTTTTAAATTGAAGTATAGTTGATTTACAATGTGTTAGTTTCTGGTGTACAGCAAAGTGATTCAGTTCTATATATATATATTTTTCATATTCTTTTCCATTATGATTTATTGCAGGATATTGAATATAGTTCCCTGTGCTATACAGTAGGTCCTTGTTATTTATCTGTTTTAATGGAGGCTTCATCACATAGGCGTGATTAAATATTAACTCACTCTCCAGCCCCTCTGTCCTCCTGGGAGGATGGAGGTGGGGCTGAAAATTTCAAGCTTCTAATCATGCTTAGTCTTTCTGTTGACCAGCCCCCGTACTGTCCAGGAGCCCACCGTGAGTCTCCTCATTAGGACAAGAGACTCTCCTATCACCCAGGAAATTACAAGGGCTGTAGGAGCTCTGTGTAAGACACACTCCTGTCACCCCCATCAGTCAGAAAATTACAAGGGTTTTAGGAGCTCTGTGTCAGGAACTGGGGTCCAAGACCAAATATTAAAACAAAAGGTGCTCCTATTTCTCTTCATCACTTAGGAAATTACAAAGATTTTAGGCCCTCTCACCAGGAGCCCAGAACAAAGACCAAAGTTTATATATCTTCTTATATCACAGTATCACAAATGTAATATGTAATATGGTGTGTAGTACATTTATTGGTTCTTGAATATTAAACTATCCTGGAATTACTAGAATAATTCTTGAACCCTACTTAGTTACAATATATTATCCTTTTAATGTAAGGTTAGTATTTTTTAAAATTAATTAATTAATTTATTTTTGGCTGTGTCAGGTCTTTGTTACCACACGCAGGTTTTCTCTAGTTGTGGCAAGCGGGGGCTACTCTTCGTTGTGGTGTGCAGGCTTCTCATTGCGGTGGGTTTTCTTGTTGCGGAACACAGGCTCTAGATGCGTGAGCTTCAGTAGTTGTGGCTCACAAGCTCAGTAGTTGTGGCTCGTGGGCTCTAGAGTTCAGGCTCAGTAGTTGTGGCGCACGAGCTCAGTTGCTCTGCAGCATGTGGGATCTTCCCGGACCAGGGCTTGAACCCGTGTCCCCAGCATTGGCAGGTGGATTCTTAACCACTGTGCCACCAGGGAAGCCCCTGTAAGGTTAGTTTTGATTTGCTAGTAGTTTTTAAAAGGTTTTAAAAGGTGTTACTTATGAGAGATATTGCTTGGTAATTTTTTTTTTATTTTTATTTTTTGGTAATGTCTTTGTCAGGTTTTGGTGTTAGGATAAAACAAACTGAGCAGCAATTCTTCCTCTTTTATGTTCTGATAAAGTTTGTGTAAGAATGGTGTTTTTTTTCTTGAATCATATACCAGTGAAGCTATCTGGACCTGAAGTTTTCTTCTTGGGAATGTTTTTGTTTAGAAATTGTTTCTCAGGCAGATAGAGAACTATTCAGATTTTCTGCTACTTATGTCCATTTTGGTGAGTTGTATATTTTCAGACATTTGTCCTTTCATCTAAATTTATTGAATTTGTTGGCTTAAAATTACTCAAGGTATTTTCTAATGTTTTAAAATGTCTGTAGGATTTGTGGTAATAACCTGTTTTCATTCCTGTTATTGGTGATTTGTATTTTTTTCCTCTATTTTTCTTGATTACTTTAGTTAGTGGTTTGTCAATATTATTGATCTTTTCAAAGAACCTGCTTTTGGCTTAAATTTTCTCTGTTGTCTGTTTTCTATTTTGTTGATTTCTCCTCTGTAGTATTACCTTTCCCTTATACTTGTATACTTTGGATTTACTTTGCTTTTCTATTTGTAGCTTGTTAAGGTATAACTTTAGGTTATTGATTTTTAGATCTTTTCTTATGTAGGCATTTGCAGCCCTAATTTTCCCTGTAAATACTACTTTAGCTGTATGCCGCAAATTTAGATGTGTTGTTTTCGTTGTCATTCAGTTCAGAATATATATATATATATTTTTTGCGGTACGCGGGCCTCTCACTGTTGTGGCCTCTCCCATTGTGGAGCACAGGCTCCGGATGCTCAGGCTCAGCAGCCAGGGCTCACGGGCCTAGCTGCTCTGCGGCATGTGGGCACGAACCCGTGTCCCCTGCATCGGCAGGCGGACTCTCAACCTCTGCGCCACCAGGGAAGCCCTCAGAATATTTTTTAATGTCTCCCTTTAAAATTGAGATGTAATTCACATGCAATAAAATGTACCCCTTTAAAATGTATGGTTCAGTAGTTTTAGGTATATTCACAAGTGATGTGATGTGCAGCCATCACCACTATCTAATTCCAGAACATTTTTATCACTTCATAATGTCCCTTTTGGTTTTTGTCTTTGTCTGATAAGTTATTTAGAAAAGGGTTGTTTAGTTTTCAGATATTTGATGTTTTCATAGATATCTTAATTTCCTTGTAGTCAGATAATACACTTCATATGATTTCAAGTCCTTTAAACTTAATGGGACTTGTTTTGTGATCGAACATGTGGTTTGTCTTGGTGAATATGTCATGTGCGTTAGCAAGGAGTGTATATTCTGCAGTTGTTGGATGCAGTGTTCAACAGATGTTATTTATATGAAGGCGGTTGATACTTGTTCAGACCTTCTACATACTTCGGGGCTAGTTCCATAAATTGCTACATATTGCAGTTTGGGCGGGGGCTAGTTCCATAAATTGCTATATATTGCAGTTCTGTAAATTGTTGGTGGTAAAATCTCCAGCTATGATTGTGGAATTGTCTTTTTTTCCTTTAAATCCTATCAATATTGCTTCATGTATTTTTACGCTCTGTTATTATGTACCTACACATTTATAATTATTTTTTCTGATTTATTGTCCCCTTTATCATTATGGAATATTCCTCTTTATCTATGGTAATACCCTTTGTCTTGAAGTCTTTTTTATCTGATACTGAAAGTCACTTTAACCGTCTTATGTTTACTATTTGGATAATATATCTTTTACTATCCGTTTACTTTCTACCCATCTGTGTCTTTACATTGAAGTGTTTCTTATAGGCAGCATATAGTGAGGGTCTTTTTAATTTATTCTGATAAGCTCTGCTTTTTAACTAAATGCTTAGGCCATTAACATTTAATATAATTATTGATATGGTTGGATTTAGGTTTAATATTTTATGTATTTGTTTATTTAAATTTCATTTTTAAAAACTATTCTGTTCCTCCTTTATGGCCTCCTTTTGTATTATTTAGGTATTTTTAGTATTCTATTTTTATTTAAATATTATCTTTTTGATTATATTTCTTTGTAGTATTATTATTTTTTTAGTGGTTGCTCTAAGGATTACAGCATATATATTTAATCTTTCATAGTCTTTTTTGAATTAATACTGCATTTAACATAATATTACACTTAACATCAAATTTAGAAACCTTGCAACCAAATAAATCCCTTTTCTCTTCTCCCAACTTTTTTGTATTCATTTTTTATCACATTGACACATATTGAAAAACTCAGCAATGTCTTTGTTTTTGCTTTAATCATCGTATGGATTTTAAAGAACTTAAGAGGAAAAGCAGTCTTTTATATGCACCCAGATATTTACCATTTCCCTTGCTCTTCCTTCCTTCCTGAAGATCCCTGTTTCCCTCTGTAAATTTCACAGCAGCCTGATGACATGCCTTTAGCATTTGTTGTGGAGCAGATCTACTAGCTGTGTGTTCTCTTGGTTTTCCTTTTCTTGATTTTCCTTCATTTGAGAATCTCGGTAATTCACTTTCATTCCTGGGGGATGTGTTTGTTTGATGTTGTGTGCTGGATTGATAGTAATTTTCTTTCCGTAGAGGCATACCTCATTTTATTGTGCTTTGTAGATATTGTATTTTTTACACATTGAAGGTTGTGGCAACCCTCCATCGAGCACGTCCATCGGTGCCATTTTCCCAGCAGCATTTGCCTTCTTTGTGTCTGTGTCACATTTTAGTGATTCTTGCAATATTTCAAACTTTTTCATTATTGTTATTATATTTGTTATGGTGATATATGTTCAGTGATCTTTGATGTTACTACTGTGACTTGCTGCAGGCTCAGATGATGCTTAGCTTTTTTTTTAATAGCAGTAAAGCACTTTTAATTAAGGTGTGTACATTGTTTTATGTAGGCATAATGCTGTTGCACACTTAATAGACTACAGGATGCTGCAAACATAACTTTCATAAGCACTGAGAAATCAAAAACTTCATATGATTCACTTCATTTTGGTATTTGCTTTATTGTGGTGGTCTGAACCACAGTATCTCCAAGGTGTGTCTATACTTTAAAGATGTGCTCTCTGCCGATGGGAAATCTATAATCATTTGTTACCATTTTCTTGTATGTATTGTGTCATTTTCCTTAAGATGCTTCGATATTTTTTCCTTATCTTTGGTTTTCAGCAGTTTTGTTTTGATGTCTCTAGGTGTGGTTTTCTTTGTGATGATCGTGTGATTCATCGATCTCTTGAATCTATAAATTTATCTTTTTCACCATATTTGGGAAATTTTCAGCCATTATTTTTTCAAATATTTTTTCTGCTTCAGTCCCTTTCTCTTGTTCATCTTGGCCTCCAATTAGACATAGACCTTTTGTTATTGTCCCACAGTTTCTTGGGGCTTTTTTCCTTTAAGTCTTTTATTCTGTGTGTTCTTTAGAATAGATCATTTAAAAATATATATTTATTTATTTTTGGCTGTGTCGGGTCTTAGTTGTGGCACGTGAGATCTTTTGTTGAGATGTGAGGGCTCTTCATTGTGGTGCGCAAGCTTCTCTCTAGTTGTGGCGTGCAGGCTCCGGAGCGCGTGGGCTCTGTAGTTGCCGCACACAGGCTCTCTAGTTGTGGCATGGGGGATCTTAGTTCCCCAGCCAGGGATTGAACCCATGTCCCCTGCATTGGAAGGCGGATTCTTAACTACTGGACCACCAGGGAAGTCCCAGCATAGATCATTTCTACTGTTCTGTATTTATCTTTAAATTCACTAATTCCTTTGTCATTTCTATTCTGTCACTGAGCCCATCAGTGAATTTCCTATTTCAGATATTTTATTTTCCTGTTCTAGAATTCATTCCTTTAAAAAAAATAGTTTCCACTTCTCTGGGAAGAATTCTTTTCTTTTGCTCATTTCCTTTACCTCATGGAACACAGTTATAAGAACTGTTTTAAAGTCTTTGGTAATTTCAACGTTTGGATCATCTTGGAACTAGCACCCATTTATTGTCTTTTCTCTGGAGACTTGGAGACTTTTTACCGATCTGTTTGTATGTTGAGTGATTTTGGATTGCATCCCGGACATGAAATGAAATCCTCTGGAGGATGTTGCTGTTTTCGTTTCAGCATGTAATGAACCTGTTCAGATTCGGACTGTAACTTTTGCCTTGCATTCTTTGGAGATCTCAGTTCAGATGGCTAAGTCTTTTCTGTGCTAGTTTGGGTCTGTTCCCCACACATACAGTTTAGGGGTTAGGCTGAAACATATGTGAGTCCATCCACGGAATTAGAGGGTTTACTTCCTCATGCTCTCCCCTCTGGGATTCCAGCTACATTCTCTCCGTCATGCAGGGGCTTCTTTTCCTGACTCCTTAGGCAGAAAGTTTCCATTGATGGTTTAGCTGCCTGGCTGGGACTAACGTATTCTAGGCTGGGGCATTCCCTCAGGGCACAGGTGTACCAGGAAGCCCCAATTGTTTGGGTAGTTTCTCCAGGTTTTAAATCCCCTTCA
Source organism: Lagenorhynchus albirostris (assembly GCF_949774975.1). Taxonomy (NCBI): domain Eukaryota; kingdom Metazoa; phylum Chordata; class Mammalia; order Artiodactyla; family Delphinidae; genus Lagenorhynchus; species Lagenorhynchus albirostris. The sequence continues at coordinate 97,242,908 of NC_083103.1, forward strand.
TAAACTGCCTTATTTTGTTTACTTTTCAGCATCCTCGGGTAGCTGTCTTTTTGTATTGAATATTTTGTCCAAATTTTTTAGTTGTAATTAACAAGAAGGATGGGCTGTAGTGGGCTTATACCTGTCACAGTCAAAAACCAGAACTCTAGTTGGTTAATTTTTAATAGCTGCTTGGTGAGGGTCAGAGATGTGGGTTTGACTCCTGCCTCTGCAGTTTACAGTCTGCCACTTTAATAGGAACTCCAGTTTCTTCATTTGGCAAAAAAATATTGGAATGTGAGAACTTGCTCTGCCCAGCCCCAGGGCTGTGTGGTTCAGATGAGAGAATGGCTGTGAAGTGCTCTGGAAATGGAAAAGTTGTATTCAGGTGGTTGATATCCCTGCTGTGTGTGTGCATGTGTGTGCCTGAGTGTGTGTGCACGTGTGTGTGTGGTGTGTACCATTTATGCCCGGCCATCTCCATGGCAGTGACGTCAGCACTGGCTCTCTCTCTTCAGGCTCTTCCTGGACCTCACTACTACACATGGGGAGACCATGGCGGGATCATCATGGCCATTGCCCAAGGCATGGAAACCAACGAGCTGAAGTAAGTGTCTCTGGTGAAGCTTTTTAACATCACACTGTTCTCCCAGAAATTTAACTCTGTGATTTTAAGTGGATTTATCTCTGTAGCACTAGGTTATTGACAGCACAATTTGTGCCTTGGGAAATTACTTAAATTTTTCTTGTTTATTAAGTGGGAATGATAATCTGCCCTTCCTATCTCAGAGAGGAACAAATGAAATAATTTTACTGATTTGAAAAAGCACAGCTCTATATAAATATAAATTAATAATGACTAAAAAATTAACTAGAGGCTCTTCAACTTGTCTTTCTTTGCTTTGTGTGTGACACACAGAATTACTTATAGAATGAGTCATAATAATAATAAATAATAATGATACATGAGTAGTAATTTCAGAATACATATTACTTGATAGCCAAGTGACTTTTACTGTGATACCTTTGGTTTTGGGGTTCTTGCAAATAGACCTGGAAAGGACATTTGGGGTTAATGGCTTCATCTTCTAGATGAGAAAACTGAGGCTCAGAAACGTAAAGTAACTTACCCAAGATCCTCCCCTTTGTTAATAACAGACAAGACGAGCACTCAGGGCTTTAAATTACGTTCTGTGCTCTTTGCAGTATATTCCTCTGAAAAGCAAAAATGTCAAGAGTTAGTAACCTCTGCTTTCTTGAGTCTGATTTTATCAGAACCAATTCTTTCATTACTTTAGTCTGAGTTAGGACAGAAGTTAATTTTGTTAACATTCGGTCGGGACAGACTATCTCTCATTTCTCCTTGTTTTTGGGCTGAACCCATGAGACAGATTGCTAAAGGAGCGGGAGAGAGCTCCTATAATCATCTTGTTTAATGCAAGGGAGAAAGCTTTCTTTCCTTGGCTCCTTTTAGAAACAGGGTCAGCAGCAAGAGAGAGAGGTGGGTGGTTTGAAAAAAGAACTCTTAGCTCGTTTCCCCTGTAGTTAATTGGACATGTGCTGAGTGACCTGGCCTCCAAGAAGCAGAGAGAAGCAAAGTCCCGGTGTTCTGCGCTCCGCCTGGCTGGTCTCTGGTCTGTGCAGCTCTGGTCAGCAGCTGCTTTAGAGCCAGGAGTCAGAAGAAGTTCTGTTTGTACGCAACACACTGTGTCCCCATTCAGATTGACGTTTGCTCAAATGAGGACAGTCACGGTACATGCTTCCCACATTCGTGTCATTTATTTATCCATTAATTTATTAATTCCCATCTCACACATTTCGCGAGCACTGATGGTGCCTGGTGATGTGTACCTAAAGAGACATAGGATGTTTTCCTTCACTCGCAAGGATTCCATCCTCTAGTGGTGAGATAACACAAGGACACAACGCGATGTTCGGGCCGCTCCTTGAGAAGTACGGCAGGAGACGTAGTTTGGCTCCCTAGGAATACATTTCATTCTGTGTGTGGCAGTCAAACTGCAGAGACAGTTCCTGATTTTCCCTGTTTAACTCTCCTCCAGATTACATTTGCATTCCAAGCTGGCTTCTCTGGAGTAGTTAATGTGATTCTGGTCCTCTTACACCATCTGTCGGTGCATATGTGCTCGGGGAACGCAGCGTCATTGCTAGCTAGCTGCAGGAAAACATGATCAGGAAAATAGACCCGCTGCCAGAAAATCACAGTGCCCTTGGTAGATGTTGAGCAATGATTTTGGGGTGGTAGACTTTAAGGATATGGACCCTCTAGCATCCCTCTCTTTGCACAGGTCATGTGGAGGTGTCTGTAGGTATGGTTCAAATAAAACGTTTGCAAATATGAGAATATGTTCAGGCCTCCTATTGACAGGTGCGTGTGTCCCAGATACCAGGCTGAGCTTGGCCAAAATCTGTGTAGTGTAGCCACCTGGCATTTGTATGTTGCTCACAGAGTTGTTGTGTTTTTTTCTTGCTTCTCCTGCTGCTCTGCTTTTGACCTGTGTGCTATCAGCTTCATCAGAAGAGAAGCAGGAAATAAATATTGTAATTAGTTCGGATCCTTAAACCCCATGAGTGAAGGCTGCTTCTGACTCACCTGGATTTCTATTGCTGGTCTAGGACTTCAGACATGTCTTAAGTCTGGTCTCCCCAGCCATGGCCATGGCCCCCTCCTTTGAGTCTCATAGTGTTTATTGGCGGCTGTCTCGTTAATTTGGCATTCATCGCATGCTGCCTCCTTTTGTTAGTTACCTTTTCATTATATGCCTGGTTTCCTCAACTCATTAACAAGGTCTTTGTAGACAAGGATTTCTATTCTATGCAGGCTAGCAGGCACTTAGTAAATATTTGATTGTTCAAATAAATAGGTCATGCACACTTAGTCTTCCAAGATTGCTTATTTTTTTCCTGGTTTATAAGACTGGAAAGGGTGGGGTAGCATGGCAATCGCAGTCCCCGGGGGTGGGGGTACTTCCGTTATTCTCTGTTGTAAATGACAGTCCCTGGAGCTCAAATGTGAGTAGGGGTCCCCGGATGTATGCAGTCTGGTGAGAACGTGACTGTCAAGAGTTCAGGTCCACGCTGGATGGAAATGGAACATATTTCTGTTAAGCATCATTTCAGGTCAATTACACAAACATTTGTTGAATATCTACAAGGAGCCAGATGTTGTTCTAGGAACCGAGGATGCGGAGGTGAATGAGGCATCCTTTGGGAGCTGTCCAGCCCCACTGTGGCTCTGAGATGTTTCTGAGCCAGCTGGAGGGAGAGGCTGGGGGAAGAGCTTTCGACCCAAAGCTTATCCAGCCTTAGGGAGGAAGCCGTAACAACAGTAACCCTAGTGAGAGGTTTAGTGGGGACAGAGGGTGGAACATTGCTTAACGTAAGAGTTAAGTTTGGGGGTGTTTTTTTTTTTTGGTTGATCTTTTTTTAAAAAATTAATTGATTTATTTAGGCTGCATTGGGTCTTCGTTGCTGCGTGCAGGCTTTCTCTAGTTGTGGCGAGCAGGGGCTATTCTTTGTTGTAGATTTCAGAGCACGGGCTCTACGTGCACGGGCTTCAATAGTTGTGGCTCACGGGCTTCCGTTTCCGTTTCTTCCTGGTGGTTTGCCTGTCAGCATAATGATATTGGTAGTTACCAATAATACCTTGGACTTTCCCCAAAGCATCTTTCCTCATAGGAGATTTCAGATTTCAGAAGCCCTGAAAAGCCACTGCAAAGACTACACCCAGCAGAGCAGCTGTCTTTTCTGGACCTGAGTTCTGGAAGCAGCTTCACAGTTCTGGAACGTGGGAGATGGCGGTTAACCTGTCCTTGTGGTTGTGGAACCTCCTCTCCCAGTAACTTACCTGGATGGTTGCAGAGAGAGCCAGCCCCGCCCCCACTTCCTTCTCACCCCCATGTGGTGTCTTTGGCACTGTGAGTTATAGAGGAACAGGTATTCTTATCAACCTTTAACTGTTGAGAAACTGAGAGATGGGGTTAGAAAAAAAAAATACAGTGCAGTTCATTTAATTTCCTTTAACAAAAAAGCATTAATTAATGCCCCTCTGTGTGCCAGGGGCAGAAAAGTGAGTAAGAGGTCTTATTCCTGATGAACGGCAGCCCTAGTAGAAGACGCTCGCAAAATCAGGTCATTTAAATATAGTAGGTATGTTGCTGAACCAACTTGGGTGCACTTGCCCATCTGCTGACACTGGGTTGTGGTGAAGGCAAGTGCAGCATTTATTCTAAGGCATCATCAAGGAGTCCGGGACAGCTAGTGCTCAAAAAGCCCGAACTCCCTGATGGGTTTTATTTAGCAAAGCATTTTTTTTTTTTTTTTGCGGGCCTCTCACTGTTGTGGCCTCTCCCATTGCGGAGCACAGACTCCGGATGCGCAGACTCAGCGGCCATGGCTCACGGGCCCAGCTGCTCCGCGGCATGTGGGATCTTCCTGGACCGGGGCACGAACCCATGTCCCCTGCATCGGCAGGTGGACTCTCAACCACTGCACCACCAGGGAAGCCCAGCAAAGCATTTTTAAAGGCCAGGTGAGGGAGGGGCGTCGCAGGGTATGTGATCAGCCCTGCACAGTTCTCTGATTGGTTGATGATGAGGTAACAGGATGGTGCCACAGGGGTTAACATGATCAATCCTAAGGCTCCAGTAGGCTAGGTGCTCATGGTCATCAAGTAGTTAACGTCTTCCATTTGGTGGTGGTTTTAGCATCTGTAAAACAACACAGGAAATGTGTATTGTATACTGGTATCTAGGTATGTCAGAGAGGAGCTATAGCAGAGGACCTAGGGGAGGGGTCTGTTCCATAGGGTCCTGCTCCGTTACAGGTATAAGATAGAGGTGAGCACAGGGTGCAGGACGGCCACAGGAGGGCCAGTAATGCTATCTGGGAGACAGGAGAAGGCTCCTGGGAGGAGAGGAAACTTGAGCTGAGACTTCAAGGGTAAAAAGCAATGTTGGATTGCCACCCCAGGTTTAGAAAGAGCTTGAGCAGAGACCAGCATGAATCAGAGTGCAAGGTGCAGCTCTTTAGTATTGACAGAATGTACATCTCGGGGTGTGTGTGAGGAATGAGGCTTGCAGTAGCTCTGTGGTCAGGGGTCAGGTCCCCTGAGGACCTTACACGCCACACCAGAGACATTAGACTTTGCTTTTGAAATGATAGAGTCCCTCTGAGGGTTTAAAAATAGGGGAATGATGTGGCTAGTGTAGAAAGATGGCTCTGGCAAGTTGAGGAGCATGAATTTAAAAGGACCAAGACTGGAGGTGAGAGAGGCTGCTTAGGTGGGGACCAAGCATTTTGAGGACTATATGTTCAGGACCTGCTTTTTGACTAGACGGTGTCAGGGGGGATGGGGGGGGTGACAGGGCAAGATGATCATATCACTCATAGAAAAGCAGAGGAAAAGGTATTGGCCTGAAGGGCCATAGGATGAGTGCAGATGTGGACAAGTTGAACTGAAGTGGCTGTGGTATGTCCACGGGGAGATCCCCAGCAGGGATCTGGACATATTACATCCTCTGGTTCTGTCTTCCACTGCCTGTTGCAGGAATTTTCTCTCTGTCATCTCTGAAGGATGATCACCCAAGTCTTTGCTTGAATAACTCTAGTGATGGGGACTTTGCCAAGTCAAAAGGAGCTTCCATGTCACTTTGGACAATTTGTTGTTCATCTGTTCGTGCACTAAGTATTTATTCTTCCGTTCCTTTATGAATGAAAGTTCTCAGGTCAGAGAGAGCCCAAATTCTCCTCCCTCCCGTTGCTATGCAGCGGGCTCAGCTTCCGGGAGATACATCCAACAGATATTTTCTCTTCTGCCTGAAAGCCTTTCAGATGCATGAGGACCTCTCCCTGTCCTCTTCAGAGCATCTCCTCTTCCATGGCAAACAGCCCCCGTTCCTTCCCTCCTGTGCTGTAGGATCCTGAATCTACACCCTCTAGCTTCTCCTTTGGGCCCTCCGCACAATGTCAGAGGTTTAAGATGTGGAGCCCAGATCTGTCCCCAGCAGCCTGAAACATGCGTCACATTGGCGTTGAAACCAGCATGATCCTAGACACTCAATTTCTTTTAATAAAAACCCTAAGACAGTTTTTCTTTGCCCTATATCATTACCCTATTCTGAAATCAAGAGTTACCCTGAGAAAAGGAAACGGGATTCATTTATTGTGACTTGTGTGTGAAACAATTTGAGCTCCCAGCTTCAACTTCCTTCATGTCTAAGTGCTCTCCAATCAACTGTTTCATATTCCATTCTTGAAACAACTTTTTCTTCTTAAGGGAAATAAAACTACTTTTTCTCATCTAGTCTTGAGATCTTTATCTGTTCTCGTGGTTCTTTTAGAGATTATTAAAAGGAGCTCTGCAATTATACCTTTAAATCTTTCAGTTCCCTAGAGTGTGCTTTATTTTGCATTCATTTTCCTTTAACTTCCGTCTTTTTTTTCTGCTTTGTCCAGTTTGAAGATCATTCTCTTTAATAAAGACAAAACCAAAATAGAAATTGACTAACTACTGCTGCCTCTTTTTCTGTCTTTCCTATTTATACCATTAACCATCAGACGGATGAGCCTATTCCATTTCTAATTCTTTTTTTTAATAATAGTGTTTATTTATTTTTATTTGTTGACAGTTTGCTTTATTTATTTATTTATGGCTGTGTTGGGTCTTCGTTTCTGTGCGAGGACTTTCTCTAGTTGTGGCAAGCGGGGGCCACTCTTCATCGCGGTGCGCGGGCCTCTCACTATCACCGCCACCCTTACTGCGGAGCACAGGCTCCAGACGCGCAGGCTCAGTAATTGTGGCTCACGGGCCCAGTTGCTCCGCGGCATGTGGGATCTTCCCAGACCAGGGCTCGAACCCGTGTCTCCTGCATTGGCAGGCAGATTCTCAACCACTGCGCCACCAGGGAAGCCCCTCCATTTCTAATTCTTTATAGGACTTGCTGGGTCCTTTATAGGACCTTTATAGGACTTGCTGGGTCCTTGCTGGGTCCTTCTTTATAGGACTTTATAGGACAACCCACGTCTCACTGCTCACTAACCTCCCAATTATTTTGGTCATTTGAAGCATAATCCTTGACTTATTTTGAGTTTGCGTTGTTTGGCCACTGTTTCTACAGATTACTAGCTGTTAGAATGACAGCTAGGGTTAATTAGCAGATTGCTACTGCTCTTTAAGTTTTTGCCCTTGGTTAATATGACTCTTTTCTCATCTTGAATATGTTTTTTTTTAAAGTCTGAGCTCATCAAGGACCTTTCTCTCCAGCCACACATTTGTGTTTTAAATTGAGTGTCTACCAGTGCTTCACTTATTTAGTGTATCTTTGGTTATATTATGTTACTACTGTATTATAGTCCCATCTTCTTGAGAGCTTTGGCCATGAGATTAGGTCTATACTTCTGTTTGAACGTTTTAAATTCTCCGTTCCTAAGGGCTGGGGCCCTACGTCCTCTTTCACGACTATTAGGCGTATAAAGATGGCTTGGTTTGTTTTCTTGCAAGGTTCTTGTCACTTTCACTTCACCAGCACAAGTTCTCCTCTGGAGGTCAGAATTTGGTCCAGAACAGATGTTCCCTTAACTTTTGCAGTTGATAATGTGACTGCCATGTCTCCAAAGTTTTGAAAAAGCACTGTTTTTTAAATGCACAGTTTATTCTTAGGTTCAGGGCTGTACTGGGCCATGCACCTGCTTTTTAGTCTCATTAATATGTTATGGTCAGAGTCTGCTGGGAACTTCTCAAGAAATGGGATGATTCATTTCCTGAGGTTATCTCACGTTCGAGGAGCTGTTAAGCAGAATTACCTAGGCAATGTGCAAATAGGCAGACTTCCGGCCTTATCACACGGATAGCTCCCATCATGTCTGGTTAATAGGCTGACTCTGCTGGTTCAGTTTGCTTTAAAGATGGCACTAAGTCATTCGCTCATCACCCTGCTACAAGAAAGAGACTGAATGAGTTACCTTATCCCCGTACCTGCTTCAGAGATAGCTTAAACCAAAAGCATATCAGCCAGAAGAGAATTTCTCCTCTTAGGAAGATCTGTGGAGGAGATTGCTCAGTCCCCATTGCCCTGTAGCCCCACCACTAGGTTTAACCCATAGCACTTCTTGCAGAAGTACCAATTTTAGTAATCTCAAGGCAAGAGGAAGTGTTTGGATTGAATGATGTTGTAAAAAGAACTACATCAAGTATTAAGATCCTGAGTGAGTAAAACTAATATCTCAAAAACATGGGAAAAGTGAAAGAAAAGTTTTATATATAATTTGGATTTGAGAGACCCAGTAGCTCTGTGACCCTCATGAATCCCCTCTTAATTGAGTGGTTTCTCATGGTGAGCATCTCACCAGCTTACTGGGTGATGAAGCAAATACCAGGCATACTTTCCTCTCCTTCTCCTCTTCAATACAAAAGATAATTTGAAATCAATACAGCTACTTCAGTGCTGCTTTTTTTTTTTTTTTTTTTTTTTTCCCTCAAGGGCTTGCTCTCTCATTCTGATGTAATCTGTCTTGGAGACTTTTCTCAGGACACACTTTCCTCCAACTTCTTAATTTTTAAGACTATGGGAAAAGTTGGAAAAATTGTATAAAAATTACTCATGTGACCTTGCCCTACAGCTCCCTTAATCACCAATTGTTAACATTTTGTCCGTTTGCTCTGCTTTTGCCATCTGTCCTGTCTGTCATCTTTCTATCCATCCATCCGTCCAGCCATTCATCTGTGCAGCCACCCTTTTTTTTTGGGAATCATTTGAAAGAAAGTTGCAGCTCTTGGGCCCCTTTATAGCTAAATACTTAAATATACACATATCTCCAGGAAGTCAGCGTATTTTCCTGCACAATCAGAATGCCATTATCACACCCAAGAAAATGATCATGAACTCAGTATTACTTATAGACTATTACATTTTCTCAGTTGTCCTTTACTATTTGTAGCTGCTGTTTTTTTTTTCTGATCCAGGATTCAGTCCATGTTTACATATCGCATTTGGTTATTATACCTCTTTCGTCTCTTTCAGTCTATAACAAGCCCTCTGCCTCTTGTTGGTTGGTTGGTTGGTTGGTTTTTCATGGCCTTGATGTTTTGAAGAATCCAGACCAGTTGTCATGTAGAAAGTTCCACATTCTGAATTTGTCCAGTCGCATGGAATAGTAGTGCCTAGATGATGTGGTATCCTCAGTGCTTTATCCAGGAGGTGCACGACGTCAGGTTGAACCACTGTGAGTGATGCTAACTTTGTTGAGGGTTGTACCTCAGATTGTCCGCTGTAAATTACATTTGCCCCTTTGCAGTGAGTGTGAGTTGATATCTTTAGACCGTGTGAACACTCTGGTCCTCTTGTCTGACTCGGTTGTTACAGTGGGGGGTTATAGTACAGTCACTTTTCTCATTCTGTCATTGTTTTCAACATTTATTAGGTAGCACTGTAGTATAATAAAAAACAATTCCCTCCTCCCTTTCTCTTCCTGTTTGGTATCATTTAGAGACCCATGGCCTCTTTTCATTCAGTGTATTATCTGTTACCATCATTTCTCTTTGTTAAGTTCGTCTTTTCCCAGACTGGCCAGTCGGAGCCCCACCAAGGTGGCCCCCATGTCCTTTTGGGTCATCGGCATCCGTCCGTGAGCACTTCCCCCCTCTCTGGCACAACCTTAAACTTGCCCGGCTTTAGCCCAGCATCAGCCACTTCTCCAAGGAGCCCTGGTTCCTCTTACAGATGAATGTTATCTGGAAACCAAGCTCTTGCCCCGGAGACTTTAACCGCAAGGATCCTTTTACTTGCATTTGGGCAGGTACAGCACCAACGAAGGGGAGACCTGGAAAACATTCATCTTCTCCGAGAAGCCGGTGTTTGTGTACGGGCTCCTCACGGAGCCCGGCGAGAAGAGCACTGTCTTCACCATCTTTGGCTCCAACAAAGAGAACATCCACAGCTGGCTGATCCTCCAGGTCAATGCCACGGCTGCCTTGGGTAAGCTGCTGCCTCCTCGGCCCTTTGCACAGAAATACCTATTGAAAGCATCAGCTTAGATACCGTGCCCTGGGAAGAGTTTGTGATCCATTGAAGAAGACGGGCACATATGCAGTAAGCGAATGAGAGATTCAGAGGCAGGTGCTCGGGCAGTTGTTAATAGGGCCACATGTTGTCTTTTGTATCCTCATTTCCTGTGCGGTCACGGGCACAGGGCAGGTTTACGTATATGTGTGCTGAACATGTGAATGAATGAATGCTTGGAAAACATACTTCCAAATTAGCAGTTCCAGTTTGGCAAATTCAGTGGGTAACTACTACTAGTGATGCAGGGTCCTCTCAGAGCTGTCTGGGGTCTCATCACCATCTGCTCGCCCAGACCCAGGACCTGTAAATAAGCGAGCAGGGAGAGTGAACTTCTTTATCATACTTCTTCCGTCCTCACCCCCGTGTAACCCTGCCCTCGGCAACTTCTCTGCTTTGGCTGACATTATTCCAGCTGCCTGGAATGCCCCTTGGGTTCAGTTTCCACTCGTTGAAATCCTTGTCACGGATCAGGATCCAATGCACTTGACTGCTAATCCCAACCAAGAGATCTCTCCCCTCTTCTCTGTGTCCCTAGCGTACGTGTACTCATCACACCTTGAATTACAAATTTGTGTCTGTCCCTCTGGGTGTGTCCTCTCCCATCAACTAGATCATAGGTCTTTAGACACAAGAACCTGCCCTGGGCATAGTTATATGGACGGCCTGATAACCTTATTGTCAGTAAGGGTTTAATAAATGCTTGCTGATTGGAATGGTGTTGAGTTGACAGTAGTTCATCAGTTTCAGGCAGCATTTAATCTGACCAAAGACACACATATGAAAAAGACATCAACTACCAGTATAGACATTGGTGTACTTTGGAATTCCTGTAGAAACCACTCTACTCAAATTTCAAGTGGATGTGGGTAGATGGAATGACGGTCCAGGTTGTCTGACCAGTTCTCAGCCTCCTTTCATGAAGATCCCATACCTTCCGAGCAGTGACAGTGAATTCTCTTGCTCGTGGGCCATACTACCAGATGCGTCCACGCTGCCTCGGGAGGCAGGCAGGGGACAGTACTCCTGAGGGGTACCATCTCTCAGGGATTCAGCCTCTACCTAACTCCCTGGAGATGAACGCCTCTGGGCACCTGTTTCTAAGGAAACTGCAGAATCTGCGGAAATCTTTCCGAAGTGTAGACAGTGAGCACCAAAGAAGCTTGCTTCTTCCCATCTTTCTCAGATGCACGTCCGTGTTTCAGGGGACACCAAGGGACTGCTGCCCGGCCTCAGAGCCGGCTGATTAGAGGGGCGGGCTGGCTCCGGGGGCCTGCACACCCGCTGGGCAGTAACAGGAGGCACGGGAAATGGGTGGCTGGGCTGCGGGGCGGGCAGGACAGGAAACCCTGCGTGGGTCTGCCTGGAATGCTGTATTTCCTCCTCCTTAGGGGTTCCCTGCACAGAGAACGACTACAAGCTGTGGTCCCCGTCTGATGAGCGGGGCAGCGAGTGTCTGCTAGGGCACAAGACTGTTTTCAAACGAAGGATCCCCCACGCCACGTGTTTTAACGGAGAAGACTTTGACCGGCCGGTGGTCCTGTCCAACTGCTCCTGTACCCGACAGGACTATGAATGGTGGGTTCTACATCCACGCCAGGGACTGAGTTCTATTCTGGTCACTCACCGGTGTGGGAAACAGACTAGGACGTGGTCCCTTCCCCTGAAGAAAGGGAGGGAATCATAGGAAACAAATATTTATTAAGCATCTCTTATGAGCCCGGAACCGTGCTAGGCACTGTTTATGCAGGTTATTCCATTTAGTTGTTACAGCCGTGTGATGTGGTGGAGGTGTGACACCCAGGCAAGTTGCAGTGGTTTATGCAGGAATAGATCACTCTGGGATTTGTTTCTACGAGGGCAGCCCAAGAAAGGAACATGCTGAAGGTTCGATTGTAGATAACTCCTTTTTTGTTAGGAGCCCTATTCTAGAGGGAATTTGTTTCTTTATCTGAAACGAGGGGGGGTTAGTGTTTTATATATGTGTGTGTATATGTGTGTGTATATATATATATATATATATATATATATATTTGTATATTCATGGGTCCTTGAGTAAAATATCCAAGACACTGCTTGACATTGTGGAAGAAATGACGTGCACACAAATCATTGTAACAGGAGATGGGAGGGTGCAGGTACCTTGGAGGAGGAACGGGTGCTTTTACTGAGATTATTGATAGGAAAGAGGAGACTGGGATTTGCTGCTGGGCAATCAGGAAATCTCTGGAGGCAACACTGTTTGAGATGGGCTTTAAGGAGGAAGCATCTGGATACATGACTGGAGCGTTCTAGGAAGACGCAGCAGCAGCGTGAAGGTGTGGAAACAGGAAAGCGTAGTTGGTGGTTTAGTTTGGATGTCTTGTTGGGTGTATGACTGGGGGTCAGTGAGTGGAGATGAGGCTGAAAAGAGAGAGACTACGGTGGGGTGGAGACTTGGGCGGGGACCGTATTCTGTAAGCAGGAGGATGTCTTTGGAGGCTTTTGAGGAGAGTTGATGACCAGAACAGAGCTTAGCTTTAGGAAGATGATGCTAGCAGTAGAGACACAGGGTCTCAGAGCCCGTAGACGATCCCCCAAGTCTGTGATCCAACATGAAATCATTCCAGGTTTGCAGGGCTCTCGGTAGAGCGCGGGTACTGATCATAAGCACATAACTCATTTTTCAGTGGTTGCCGAAGCATAAAGAAACCAAAGGTTGCTTTGGGAAGCCACACTTATCTTGACTAAAGCCAGAAACCTTGGATGTGTTCTAGTCCAGAGGTGGGAACAGGGCCACAGAGTAAACGTTTTAGGCTTCGCAGGCCATGTGGTCTCCGTTGCAGCTACTCAGCTCTGCCTGTGTATCGAGATTGCCGCCTAGATGAATTGCCGCCTAGATGAATGGGCGTGGCCGTGACCCGATAAAGCTTTATTTACAAAACAGCCAACCAGATTCAGGCAGTTCCGGTCCTAGACCAGTGCTTCGGAAACTTGAAGGTGCATGTGAATCATCTTGGATCTCATTAAAATGCAAGTCCTGACTTGGTTGTCCTGGGGCCCTGCCGTCGCCCAGGCTCCAGGTGACCCTGAGGCTGCTTCTCTGCAGAGCTACCCTCAGAGCAGCAGGGCTTTAGACAGCCAAAGACGAGCATCCTCTCCGAAAGCCGTGTGGTCTTAAGATAACAACGTAGACGCTTTCATGGCAGAAGCACAGAGCTGTTCAATGTTCCCAGTGATGTCCGCTCAGTGCCCCTCTGCTGCCTTCTGCCCTCCCTTAGAGAACCCTAAATGGTAATGCCAGTCGGAGGGATTTTGCTGGTCTGAGGTGTCCCTGCCGACTGGATTGAGACTTTGGGGACCCTGATCATGGAAAAGATTATGAGCCCTCTCTCCTCCCTCTTTTATCTCCGTTAAATACTTGAAAATAAGACAAAATGAAGAATATGTGAGAAAATCTGACAAATCTTGATTTTTTTTTTGATGAACACTATTATGCTTTTTCTCTAAAATCATCATTGCTTTTCTCTAAAATCCCCCCAAAACAGCAATAGCAACAACCAAAAGCAAAAGCCAGGTGCCTGGCCCCCGTGGGTCCACCACACCCACTCAGCTAAAAGCCACTGGAGGCTGAGACCAGGAAACAGCCTGCCCTGTCCCTCTTGGGCTTTGGGCTTTGGGCCAGATGGGATTGTGGGGTGATGACCATGCAAACGGTGAAGGGTGTGTTTCAGGGCATCCTGTAGTTCCCCTGTTTGCTGTAGCTTCTAGAAAGGAACAGCCTGACTGACTGCATGGCTCTTGGAAAGGTTTGGTGGCACTGACCTGTGGCAGTGGGGAGGGCAGGGTCTGGACATGGACATGAAGAGAGGAAGTGAGAATCGGCGAGCTCCCAGTGTCTGTCCATTGGTCCTGCTCCTGAGGGACAGCTGTACTTAACTTCCAACAGTCCTTTCGGGCCTCCCTGGGAAGCACAGTTACTAGCCTGTATGTTCCCTGATTTCAGGAGTAGTTTCTTTTACATCTTTATATTCCCCCAGGTTGCCAATAAGAGTGGTTTTCAAACTCTTGACTGCAACTCCTAGTAAGCAATGTATTTTATAGTGTGATCCTGTACCTACACATATTTGTGTATGTAGACATGTACACACATCTATGTAAACAGAAGTTTTATGAGGTAAGATTCACTTTCAAGTGCGATGAATTTTGCAATTTCTTTGTGAGGTGGGGAGGAAGCAGGTCTGGACCCTCCAATATGCTTTCACAGCCCACTAGGTCATGACCCATAGTTTGAAAAAACTGCCCAAGCAGAGTACTTTGCCATTGGAGTAATTAATGCTCTGCTTAGTCCCCCAAAAGGTTTAAAGCAGCCATTCCGTAGAAATTTACCGGATTTAATGAATGGAACGTGTTTGGTACAGTAATAAAACTGCTCCCTTCTGAAAAATGCTCCATGGGGTGCTGAATGTGGACTGTCATGTAATATGTACACGAACCACTTTGCCCTGTACCTGTTAATACTTTTCCTGCAGTAGGTGTTATACTTGATAGAGTAAATGAAGGCTTTTGGGTAAAGCACATCGACATGGAAAGTCCCGTTGGATTACGAGTTTATGGTTTGGGCCAGACCTTGGCAAGTACAGCTGCCTCGTTTTAGAGCCGTCCACTCACGCAGACAAGGGCAGGGCCAAGACTAGACCTGGGACCCCTGCTTCCTACCCCAGGGCTCTGCCTGGCTAGCTGGCCAGTGTGGAAGAGATGTGGTCCCCAAATTGCAGAAGGTCTGTGGACTCAAGGTCTGGGTCCCGAAGTGCACTAGGAGGCCCCCACGGTGATTTTAGGGAGAAGGTGGACATGCTCTTAAATAACATTGAATCCTTAATTTAGAAAAAAGATGGTTCCTTTAAATTTCTCTTTTAATCCTTCCAGTCATGTCAAGGAGAAAGTCTCACTGGGTGCTAGTAATTCTTCACATTTGCCAATTGCTTTTAACAAAGAGAGGGCAGGCCCAGAGTCTCTGGACAGGGAACTGGGTCCAGCTAAAAAAAGTCAGTATTATTTTGTCTTTGGCATCATGATCTGTCTCGTTTCTGTCTACTTATGGCATATGATAATGGTTTTCCAATTACGGCTCTGTTATAAAGTTTCTTTTGAAAATGCATTAGTGTAAAATAGTGATTATTCGTTAAAGGGACGTGTTGAGTAACTTACAATACAGGTGGTGGGCAGTAGGGTGGACGTCGCAAGGGAGGGTCCCAAAATACGTGAAGTGTGTCAACCAGCGGCCTTACCGAGCCCCAATTGCCTTTTCAGTGACTTTGGCTTCAAGATGAGTGAAGATTTGTTATTAGAGGTTTGTGTTCCGGATCCTGAGTTTTCTGGGAAGTCGCACTCCCCTCCCGTGCCTTGTCCTGTGGGTTCTGCTTACAGGAGAACCAGAGGGTACGTCTCACAGAGGTTGCCATGTCTGGGACACGGCGGGTCTGCACTTGGTATGGAGAGCGCAGAGGACCACCTGGGTTCCTTTCATACTCTAAATGCCAGAATTCCAAGGTAGCAGGTTTCAGGTAGCTTGGGGAATATTTAAAACTGTGATGTTTGCAAACTCGTCTCCCCACCCTAGCCCCCCCGTGGAAAAAAATGCAAGTCTGTAAGCGTCTCTGCAACTCCAGTTGTTTCTTAAGTCATAAACTTCAGCCAGTGCACGTCTTCAGAGCATTGTGTTGAAGAGATACAGTTGACACTTGAACAATACACATTTGAAATGCATATAAGGTCCACTTACATGTGGAGTTTCTTCAGTAAATATAATACCTGTATTTTCATTGTACTTTTAAGTTAAGGTGGGGGAAAGTTTGTGTTCGATGAGAGATCACAGTATGTAGAATCGAAAGAACTAGGGTTCTAATCCTGATTCTACTCAGACTATTTGAGTTCCTGCCTTTGGGTGAGTCATTTATGAATTCCTTTGATTTTGAGGTGGAGGTAGCAGTACTACGTGGATTTTTATCTATAGTGGTGGGGGGTTGGTCAGTGCCCCTAACCCTGGAGCTGTTCAAGGGTCAACGGTATATGTGAAACTCTCGCCTGGGACAGTGCTCCAAATTGTCTGTGCTGCCTCATTTATTTACAGGCAGAAGCAATTCAGAATGATTCAGTTCCTTCTTCTTGCTGTATAGGAAGATGAATAGATAAGCTGTATTGTCCATGGATGGGTAGATGTTCCTTTATGACTATTCTTTGATGTTTCTGACCTCTTACTCTTGGTGGGGGGTGACAGCTATCGGAAGATTTCTGGGGACACCTGCAGTGGAGGAGATGTTGAAGTACGCCTGGAAGGAGAGCTGGTGCCGTGTCCTTTGGCAGGTGAGACGTGGTTTCTTCCCTTTGTCTTGTCGAGACATTGTTGAAGCATTCCTGTGATCTCACCTGGCTCTTCAAACTTCCTGGAGAGAAAGGATGGGTATCTCAGAGCTCCCCTTTCCCCCTAAGCATGGTATCCAAACAACATTTATTTATAACCTTATGTTTTTATAGGAATGGAAGACATTTTCGGAGGGAAATCCCTTTTGTTCATTGAAAAATATTTATTTGGCATCTGTTGTATTCTAGGCGTGGGGGGCCGAGGGCACCCTTAGGCCTTCTGTGTGTTCCGTGATCCGTTTGTTTGTCACAGAAGGAGACTCATGGCTTTCTGGGAAATAGCTAAGTGATCTATCTTAATTTTTATAACAATAATTATGACTAATATTTTAATGGAATTTTACACATTTTAATGTACTTTTCCATGCGTTATCAGTTTAGTCCTTAAAACTACCCAGTGAAGCAGATATTATTATTAGCTCCATTTTTTTTTTTTTTTAATATGAGGAAGTGTGTTCAGAGGAGAGAGTTAAACAATTTATTTGAGGTCACACGTCTGGTGAGTGACAGAGCTAGAATTCAGACTCTAAGCCTCATGCTCTTGCTTGGCCATCACTCAAGTGGCACGTGAGCGTCATTCCCATTCTTTGAGGTGATCACGTGCGTGCTCATTGGGGGAAACTTTTGCAGCAAGTGCACGTGCTATAAAGGTATAATGTGTTCCAAACATTTCAAGTTGATTTGGTGGTGATAGCAGATGTGGAGGTATTTGTAATATAGACGTGAAATTATGATACCTTAACAAAGAGCTAATCTCTTAGCATCTTTCCTTTCTTTGCTCCGTTTCTAGTCTTTTTCATGTAGGGCTTCTCTTCCCTCTGAGCCCTCCCTCCTGCTCATGCCTCTCGGGGAAGGTGCGTGACTGGAGCTGGCTCCACTGGTGGTGGTGGCGTCTGATGGAACAGACATCAGCGCCAAAGGAAGCCTGAGCGAACAGCCTCGTCCTCCGCGGGCAGGGAAGAGCAGCCCTCGCCTTCGCTCACTGCTCGCCAGTTTGCCCTGGTGTTTTTCATGCTAAGCTCATTAGTCCCTTAATTTAATCTTCCATCATTACTGAGTAATTAACATCCCTCACTGTGGAGACTTCAAAAGAACATGGCTTCCGCAGATTCCCACAAATGAGCAGATAATATTCAAACAGTCCCCTCACGAGAGCTGTTATTGATGAGGGCTTGGGTGAGCAGGGTTTGAGTGATCGCTCTTAAGGGGCTGGAGTAGGTACTTTGGTAATAAATATTTCTGAAGGTAATTCAGCGAGGGGCAAAACAGTTTGTTTAAAACTGTCTAAACTGGTAGGAAAGCTAGTTTCTCTTCTGATAGGAGAAGATAGGATAGGGAATGAAGTGGAAAAATCTCATTTGTAGTGTAGGCCACCTTCTAAATGTTTTTTTTTTTTTTTTGTAAAGCATGGAATAGAAGGCAGGGATGTACCAAGAAAGGAAAAGATGGTTTTATAGGACTAATGTGGAACCGTCATATGTTTGCAAAGATGAGGTAATCTGGTCGTCTGGAAGGATTTTTAAAAGTGAAGTAATTTTTCTTCCTTTGAGATTAGGATAATAACGCACATCTCTAGGCTGGGCTCATGTATGGCTGGGATTTACTGAGAATTCTAGTTCTTTTCTAAGTTAAGAATTACACACAAAATGCGGTCTGTTCCTCTACACCCAGTCCTAAGGCAGGTGTTTCAGGACTCAGACTCTACTCAAAAGGCACTAGTTGGTTAGAAGGAAAAAAAAAACAAACCCAAAGCAACAGAATGAGGTTTCTAGATGGTAGAGAGATGTGGGGTGAAGGGCTTGCTGCTGTGAGCATGTCTCCGCATCTCCACGTGGCAGCTGCCATGAGAATCCTTGATTCCAACGCTCGGCACTTTTCATCTTGACTGTTCCACCCACTGGGAATTACAGTGGGAAGGTTTTCTTGCAAACCAAAGGGAGGGGTTTGTTATCATGTGGTGGTGGCTTAGATACCTTTGAAGTGAAGTAATACTGAAGGAAAAGAAGGCAAATTTACCTTTGGTAAAGAATAGTAGGTAGACTTACATTTTGGGGGTGCATTATCTATATTGAAGCCTTTATAAAGCAGAGGTGGCTAGGACATGTTAACTCGTCGAATGAATGGGATGAGAGAGAGCAAACAACCACAGTCACCGTGCAGGCATGCAGCAGAGGGATCCAGATTTGCAACTTGGTCCCAGATGTAACATACTGTCACCACGGATGCCTCAGGTATAGATGCAGGTGTGTTGCTCATCTCCATTCCCTTGGAAGAATCTGGATGTTTTCCAGGCTGTTCCCTAAGTGGAAGAGACAGAGCACCAGCTCTTCACGTTCCTAGTTGTCTGACGTTAAGTCAGTCTCGTAAGCACCCTGGGCTTCTATTTCTATGTCTTGAAAAATGGCACCATCGGTGTTACACCATTGGGTGTTAAAACATAGACTCTGGATCCAGACCATCCGAGTTCAAGTCTTGGTTCTGCCCCTTACTAGTTGTGTGACCTTGAGTGGGTTACTTAACCTCTTTGCTCTCAGTTTTCTTATTTGTAAAATCAAGTTAATAGTAGTTCTTCCTTTATACAGTTGTTACTGGGATCAGACAATGCCTGGTACATAGTGTGTACGTTGTGTAAGTATTTAAGTAGAAATAGAATCTTTAGGTTGATTGTGTTGTAAAACGTTTTGTAGGTGGCCAAGGATGTATTATTGCTTTGAAAATATAGTAGGGTGATATAATTGCTCTGTGTCATTGTGAACAATATTGAATGGGTGAGTAAATAGATTAGGAAACTTAGCTGTAAGTCTTCAGCGACTTGGGGTCTTTAGTCAACAAGATTACGATGCCACGTGATGCAGTCCTGTGACAAGGAGGAACGTGCTGATTGGTGTAATTATTTTGTCAAGTGTGACCAAAACTTTTGGGCCGAGCTCTGAAGAATAGCTATTGGAGCATGACTACCGGAGGGAATCTAGATTTTTAAAAAATGTAGCAAGTAGACACTTTGCAGAGGAAACAGAGATTCATGGGAGTTTAAGAAACTTGCCCAAGGCAGAAATGTGATTCCCTTACCCACCTTCTAAGTCTGGATTCCTACGTTCTCACTTGACCCACGCCATGTGCAGTGGCTCTGGGGTTTATGGGTGAGAAAAAAAGAGGGTCAGACGTGCGAGGACCCGTTCAGCATCCCCAGGTCCAACCCCCTGTCGTCTTTGTGTGTCTGTGCAGAGGAGAACGAGTTCATCCTGTACGCCATGCGCAAGTCCATCCACCGCTACGACTTGACCTCCGGAGACACCGAGCAGTTGCCTCTCACCGGGCTGCGGGCAGCGGTGGCCCTGGACTTCGACTATGACCGCAACTGCTTGTATTGGTCCGACCTGGCCTTGGACATCATCCAGGTGCGTCCATTCTGGGTCTGCTCGCGGGGGCTGTGCCTCGTGACTGCCCAGTCCTGGTAAGCTTCTTGCAGAGTGGCCCAAGGAGATGGGTATTGGAGGTTTTTAAGTTGTAACTCCTCTCAGGGCCAACGGAGGACACTTTTCAGTTTTCTGTTTTAGTATGTTCTTTCCCTACCTACCTCTGTCCTTGTAGGAAGGACAGAGGGAGCCGCCAGTCTGTGGTATTGCTTCTAAGTGAGGTCTCCCTTTACCTGCTGGAAAGCGTTTAGGATTCGGTGTGTAGCACTATTAGTCCCTCCCTATCGTACGCACTGCCTCGTTAGCGTCCTTCCTTCCAAGCCGTGATATAGTAACACTTGACTTCTCCATAGTTCATGTAATTATCCATTTCAGCTATTCTGAGCACGGTCAAGAACCAGGAAGTAAGCTGTGAAGGTCGCCATGCAGGCCAGATAGATGGCCATACACTCAGACCCATGCATTTTAAAGGAGAGCTATTTGATATTTATTCATTGCTTATTTAATCCTTTTAGAAAAGCAATTCCAGCAAGTTTTATCTGGACTTCCAACCCAACAGAAATTTTACAGGGCCCGGGTATCCGAAGGGTTTGGTGGGGGGGTGGCAGTGACTACTGCCCGTTACTGTCCCAGCGATAGCACCTGATGGCTAGGAGCCTCCCGAGGGAGGAAAGACTTTTTATAAAAAGCAGACACGGGATTTAAAAAATAACAGCAGTCTGGTTTCGTTTATTTTAAAAGCAGACAGACTTATGCATTTTGGTCATCTCCACCTCATTATTGTGATACAGCACAGCTCAGTGACCGGTGTTCATGATGATAATGCAAGGTGATATAAAAGATTCAGTTCTGTTTAGTTATTCTGCTTCAAACAGGAAGCCATAATCCATTTTAGAAATGCTTTTATCAAAAACCAGCTTCATGCATCTGGAACACTTACGAATATAAAACATCTCCGCCCTCCCCCTTCAAGCCAATTGAATAAGTGGGTTCCCATCGAAGGGGCTGATTTGGCTGGAGGTCATTTGAACATTTCACACCGTTTCTTCTTTCTTTCTTTCTCATCAGCGCCTCTGTTTGAACGGGAGTGCAGGGCAAGAGGTGATCGTCAGTTCTGGCCTGGAGACAGTGGAAGCCTTGGCTTTTGAACCCCTCAGCCAGTTACTTTACTGGGTGGATTCTGGCTTCAAAAAGATTGAGGTATGTCCTTAATTATGCAAGCAGGGGAGCCCCTGGGCTGGGAGCCAGAGTTGACACAGAAGCAGGAACCAGTGTGTCTAATTCCTCTGGAGATTCCCTGAGAAATGCAGAGAATGGAGGTCCCGTGTGCGAACGGGGTGCCTGAATCTGTTAAACAGAGATTTCATTAAGATACCTGAATACTTACTTTTGGGCTAGCAGAAGCATAGAGTAGTAACAGCAATGATGATAATGATACCGTCGCGTTCTTACAATGCCGTAACAGCCACACTCGAGTATTATGCTGTCAGTTAGCATAATGAAGATAATATCGTGATTATTATCATAATATCATTGTTATTAATGATGAGATACCCTGTTGGAACCACTTTGCATGAATTATTTGATTCACTTCTCACAGCCACCCTGTAAGGTAGGTGCTCTCGTATCCTCACTTCACCTGTCTGCACCTGAGCTCCGCAGGGCACTGGGAGGGTAAGAAGTCATGGTCTCCTAGGCATATGCTCAACCCCTGCATGTTCCTGCTGAGGCAGTGGTGCGCTGCCTCCGCACCTCTTTATACTGATTTCACTGGGGAGACATGACTTGTGGTTTACTGGAAGGCACAGTAGAAGCAGAGAGACCCAGAGAGTTGGGGGAAGTTACATGACAAAAGCCACAAACTCGAGAGACGGACCTGGGTTCAGTCTTTTTTTTTTGCGGTACGCGGGCCTCTCACAGTTGTGGCCTCTCCCATTGCGGAGCGCAGTCTCCGGATACGCAGGCTCAATGGCCATGGCTCACGGGCCCAGCCGCTCCACGGCATGTGGGATCTTCCCAGACCGGGGCACGAACCCGCGTGCCCTGCATCGGCAGGCGGACTCTCAACCACTGCGCCACCAGGGAAGCCCTGGGTTCAGTCTTTATTCTAGTAGCTAAGTGACTCGGGCAAGTTTCTCATCCCCTCTAAGCTTCAGTTTCTTCATCTGTAAGGTGAGGATTCCTTTATCCATTCAGTCATTTGACAAGTGCTGTTTCCGGGCACACTTCGTGCCAGGTATGGTTTTAGGTCATGATGATACAGCAGGAGGCAAGACACACAGGTCCCTGTGCTGAGAGAGATTAGGTTTTAGTGGAGCAAGCAAAATAATGAAGAAATAAGTCCATCCGTCCTATTGGTGCCACGTGCTGCAAAGAACATCAAATGGGGCAATGTGACTGGGGAGAGGAAGTGTCTGGGACGGGACATCTGAGCTGAGCCCTGATCGAGGAGGGGATCACTGGAGTGTTCCCCTCACAGGGCGGTTGAGAACGGAAAGGAAAGATGCACAGCGCCGGGCGCACGCTGAGCAGTGCGTCGGTGGTCTTCTTATTACTCTTCCGCTCCTTTTTTTAATTGAGTGTGGTCAGCGCTCTGCTAGAAGGGTGCAGGTAAAGCTTCAGTGTCCACACGCGTCCACAGTGTACAACTGAAATACGGTGTGTGAAATGGTGTAAGAGTGGCTGCCCCTGGATCAAGGCGGCTCAGAAGGGTCAGCAGAGCCGGTGGGCCTGGGGGTGGATCTGGTGGGAGCAGACGGGAGCAGGTATGTCAGGCTTGGGGAACCATGAGAAGATCAGCCTCCCTGAAGTTGTAGGAGCCTGTGTGGAGGAGAGAATGTGGAGAGAGCAGTCTGTGGAGGCTCTTAAACGGCAAGGCGGTGACGTTGAGCATTTGTTTTGTGGACAAAGCAGAGCCATGGGTGGCTTTGGAGCTTGGAGCAGCGGAGGCGGGGGGAGTTAGTAAACACACAGTGAGCACTTACTTCGTGCAGGTCATCAAGCCCCCAGAACTGGGGGCACAGGTGGCGCTGGCTCCGCTGTCAGACTGTGTGAGAATTGTCACCTGAGCCAGAGGAGGGAAGAACTCATTCTGGCTGGAGGTCAGGGCAGGTTTCCAGATCAGTCTGTAGGGGAATCAGGCGGCCATAAAGGGACCCATCTGTAGGAGGGAGCCAAGTAGGAAACTTTGCAATGTTGAAGGAGCTCAGACCCATCTTGGCCTTTTCCCCTCCTTTGTCAGGTGGGGAATCCAGATGGCGACTTCCGACTCACGATTGTCAATTCCTCTGTGCTTGACCGGCCCAGGGCTCTGGTCCTCGTGCCCCAAGACGGGTAAGTGTGGTCCCAAAGGAAATCTGTGTGTGTCCAATGCTGCAACAGACAGATTCTCATGGAAAGGCAAACTGCTGGACAGAAACTTGTTTCTAATGAATGTGGTTGAAATAATCTATGACCTGCAAGTCTTGGAACCATGACTTAGTCATCCTGGGCAGCTAACTCCATCCCCTTTCCATTAGCAAGCATCAGAATCTCTGTAGGCACCCAGATGTCTCACAGCTGTGGGGTGTTTCTCTAACAAAAGGTAGTATTAAAAGTCTCTCTGGACATAGTCAGGCCCACATAGTTGGATATGAAGTCTTTATCTTGAGTTTAACGTGTGATACACACATTTAACCCCTTGCTTCTTTTCTCTGCCCCCCAGCTTGTGTTTTCTTACCAGCAATTTGTATGCACTTGGGAAATGCAGAGGTGCTTTTTATTAATTTATTATTAACGTAAGGAAACAGAGCTAAAAGGGAAGTTCTGGATGAGGCTTTGTAGCATTTATGATTGAGAATTAGATCGATTTTTAAAAGAAAATTCTGAAAATAAGATACGCATTTGATTAAAAATATTAAAAGAGAGTAGAAGTTTATGAAATGAAAAATATTTGTTTCCTCCATTTTCTTAACTCTTCACCCTCACATTTCCTAGGGGTAATCATTGTTAACAGTTTCTTGGTTAAGAGTTATCATTCAGAGTTTATTTTTACCCGTGTACACGTGTATGCCCTTTAAACACAGACACACAGACACACACACACACACATGCGTATCAGAAAGGATTATAGGATATTTACTATTCTGCATGTTTTAAAAATATTTAATATGGTTTGAAGATTGTTGTATGTGAGCACATGTAGATCTTTAGACATCATAATATTCTTTTGTGTGTACCATAATGTATCACTTTATAGATTAACATATTTGTGTGTATACATGTATATACACCTAAATATATATGTGTATACACACCTATGTATATTTTTTTGGCTAGTATGAACAATGCTGTGGTGAACATCTTTGTACATTGTCTTTGCATAACTTGATGATACCATAGATAAATTCCAATAAAAGAATTTGTGGGTCAAGTAATTAAGTGGCTTTACCTGTTAGAATTAGAGATTATAATAACAGTGCTGAACTAACCGGCTGAATGCTTGTCTCTTTGGAGCAGTGTTTGAGCTCCCATTTCCCCAGTTCTGATGGGATGTGTGCTCTTCCCCGGTTTTGGCCAGGGTGATGTTCTGGACCGACTGGGGGGACCTGAGGCCTGGCATTTACCGGAGCGACATGGATGGTTCGGCTGCCTATCGTCTTGTGTCGGAGGACGTGAAGTGGCCCAATGGCATCACCGTGGACGAGCGGTGGATCTACTGGACGGATGCCTACCTGGACTGCATCGAGCGGATCACCTTCAGCGGCCAGCAGCGCTCCGTCATCCTGGACAACCTCCCACACCCCTACGCCATTGCTGTCTTTAAGGTGGGGCCTCACCTGTTCCAGCATTGGGCAACCTGTCAGTGTCTGTGAGGAGCAGACTGAGGTGCAGAGCCTGCTGTCTCTGGGTTTTTGCAGAGATGCTTATCTAACCTAGAAACTCAGCTCATTTCTGAATTGGAGGCACTGTCTTTCTGCCCATAGGGAGGGATGCCAGACAGAGCTGCCCGGGATCCAGGATGCTCACTGTTCACCTTTCAAAAGTTTGAGCTTGCATCCCATGAAAATTCCTGGCTTGCCTTTCAGTATCGGTAGCCTCATTTTGGCTCTGTGTCTTTTTTTTTTTTTGTGATACGTGGGCCTCTCACTGTTGTGGCCTCTCCCGTTGTGGAGCACAGGCTCTGGACTTGCAGGCTCAGCGGCCATGGCTCACGGGCCCAGCCGCTCCGTGGCACGTGGGATCTGCCCGGACCGGGGCATGAACCCGCGTGCCCTGCATCGGCAGGCGGACTCTCAACCACTGTGCCACCAGGGAAGCCCTCTGTGTCTTTTTTAAAAATTTTTTATGTTTTGGCTGCATTGGGTCTTCGTTGCTGCGCGTGGGCTTTCTCTAGTTGCAGTGAGCAGGGGCTACTCGTCATTGCGGTGCGCGGGCTTCTCATTGCGGTGACTTCTCTTGTTGCGGAACATGGGCTGTAGGTGTGCGGGCTTCAGTAGTTGCAGCACGTGGGCTCAGTAGTTGTGGCATGTGGGCTTAGTTGCTACACAGCATGTGGGATCTTCCTGGACCAGGGATCGAACCCGTGTCCCCTGCATTGGCAGGCAGATTCTTAACCACTGAGTCCCCAGGGAAGTCCCTGGCTCTGTGTCTTGGTCTCTTGTGAGGTTTGCTCTCTTCATTCCCTGATGTCTTGAGATGAGCCCTGTCCCACCTCTGCCTCCTGGGGGTGGCCTATCACTTGTGCTTCGACTCTAGAACACAAAATGGTTGTTCAACTTTTCTACGGAAGGGTTCAACTTGTGGTCAAACTTACCGGATGCTTATCGGATAGTTTCTTTGGGGTGGTTCCTTCAGTGTGGATGCCTTGGTGAGGTTTGGATAAAATCACTGACTCTTGCATTTAAGTCAGGTCTTGATCAGGCTGATCATTCAGCCAGTGAATGGTAGGTGTCCACTGCACGATGGAGCTCTTGGTCTGAATGAGGGTCCAGAAAAAAAGACAGAAGAGCTGACTGACGAACAAAGGTTTTCTTTTTAGAATGACATCTACTGGGACGACTGGTCACAGCTCAGCATATTCCGAGCTTCCAAATACAGTGGGTCTGAGATGGCGATTCTGGCGAACCGGCTCACGGGGCCCATGGACCTGAAGATTTTCTACCGGGGGAAAACAACCGGTAAGGCAGCATCTCCTCCTTAATCTCTGTCGAGCTGATCTCTTGCAAGGGGCTGGGTGTGGGCAGTCTCTGATCAAGCGGGATCTGGCAGCCTGTCATGACAACATGTGCATTATTTAATTTCTTCCTGTGACATCTTAATTTCTTTTCTAATGATACACAAACAGCTGGAAGACAGCATGTTTTTGCCTGCCTGGAACGCTGGTGCTCGGTGGGTAAATGACACCCTCCTCCTGCCTTTGGCCCCTGACTGATGGGTGGTGTGGCTTCTGTTGCAGCTGGAGAGGCCCAGTGTGCACTTAATCCCCGCTTGGCACCCTGACAGGGAGCGATGCTGTGCTGGGTGCATAGCTTCCGACAGGAGTCCCGTCTTCTCTGGTTGCTCAGATGACCAGTTGCTCGTTGAGCCCTACTTCCCTCGCAATGTGAGATCTAGTTATATGATGACTTAATTCGCTTGTCCCCACTGTGAAACTCTAAACCCCATGAAGAAGGAGATTCTGTCTTTGTTTTTGCTCAGTAATCTTACCAATGACCAGCACTCAGTAGCTGCTCAATTCATACTTGTTGAAAGAAGAAGGGATGGGGGTGGGGAGTGTTGCTGGTAGGTGTAGAGAACGGGTGTATGAAAGACTGTGGGCTGAGGCTTCAAGGACTGCTGCAAGGCTCTGACTGGGTGGTCCTGGGGTCCGAGACTATTCAGTAGGATACCTTCTTCCTTACTGCACGGCCCTTGCCCCTTGTTTATCTCCCAACCGTACTGTTGATTCTAGAGGAGGGGGATCTGGGTACTCCCCAGAAGAATAGTCCCTTTAAGAAGAGCCCTCTTTATCTCAGCAGGATTAAGTAGCATCCTGGGTCTGCTGACTCTCCTTTATTGACAGACTGCTAGGTTTCCTGTTTTGAACTAGAACGTTGATATTGTCTTGTGGTTTTTGGCTGGCCCTGTGCTAAGAGAAAATTGACAAGGGGAAATAATACGGTTATAGATATCATTGCTATCCTTTGGGGACTAATGAAGAGAGCATGAAAACACACTTGGAAAACTGTAAAGTATTCTAGAAATGGAAGTCTGCATTATTGTTACGTCTTCACAGCTGACCCGTGAGGTGGGCAGGGCTGGTATTATGGTCCATGGTTTCTAGATTAGGGAACAAAATCTCAGATGTGAATTAGCTTTCCCAAAGACCCCTCCCTTGTTTAGGAGCTGGGCTTTTGTTCCAGTTCTGCCACAAGACAGAGAAGTCACATTCTTTCTTAGAGGAGGTGCCTGTTTTGAAATAGGGCAGAGAGACAAAATACAAAAAAAGCACGCACACACACACACACTTTCTCAAAGACAAAAAAAAGAAAAAGATTAAAAAAAAAAAAGAATGAAATAAGGAGAGAGAAAGGAATCATGCTTTCCAGCTCCAGGGGCTGAAATCTCAGGGCCTTTGATGGTGGACACCCAGCCCTACTGATCCGCCCCGCTGGCAAGCCGAGGGAATTCTCAGCGCTTCTTCAAGTTACCTCCCCGTCCAGAAAAGCAGGTCTGCATTTTGACATGTGCTTGTCAGCCTCAGCTGCGCACACAGCCTCAGCTCCTGCAACCCTGTGTTCCGATGAACCCACCCCGAGTCTCGGCCGGTCACTTCATCCCAGCTGCCATGCGGTCACCGCTGTGACCCCAGAGCTACTCTGGCTAGTTTAAAGGAAGGTGACTCTTTGGGACATAACGGGGGAAATCATGGCCTGTCTCCTGCTTCCCGGGGACCTCCTGCCCACAGGCACAGGGCCAGTGAAGCCAGTTTGTCATGTCTCAGGCCGGTTTGGGTTAAATCAAAGCATTTGCGGTGGCACCTGGCTGCCAGCACTGCCTGTGTGCAGTGGGTGCCTCTTGGCCTTGAACTTGTTTGCTCAATCCTGTCTGCTTTGTCAGACACTGAGAGTATTACAAGTTCATGACAGGTAGTGGCGATCCCTGGTGCCAGTCGAGTTTTATTAACTTTGTTTTCTCCTCCTAACACACACAGGACTTTGTACTAGCCATGTGTAAAGTGATAACAGCATTTACTCTGAGGGATTTTGCTGTGTCATAAGCACCACACTGACTTGCTCAGTGGGCTTGTATAACCTCAGTTAACCTTCCCCAAGTCCATGCGTATTATTATTCCCATTTTATAGATGAGAATGTGGAAGTCAGGTTCCGTACCTTTTCTCCATCACACATTTAGTAAGTGGTGAGAATTTGAACCGTGGCCTAGTTGACTTCAAAGCTTGAACTTCAATAAAACCGTCAGGCTCTGTTCCGTCTGTGATCTGTTGTTGGATTAGCAGTGCCGTGGGATACAACAGTGATCGAGAAATACTAGATTTTGATTGATTCTTGTTTAGGATAAGAACTTTGTTCACTTGCAAAGTGTCTGTTTGGGATATTTGTTTATAAACAGATGCATTTTTTTGTCTTTATACCTGGCTGTTTTTTACACAGCGTTACTGGAATTAACTCTTCATAAAGAGTGTTTTTTCCTTGAAACAGCTTACTTTGCAAGGCTATTAATGTAGGCAACTGATGCTGTAATGGGTTAAAATATTTTGGAGTTCTTTGAATTCTCCTTCAGAGCCGGCAGTAAGCACATGCTTTTCAGTATCTATAATGAAGGCAGATATTTATTATGTGGGGTGGATTTGATAATTGTCAAAAGTATGTAGATCGTTAAGCGAGATAATAGCAATTTTGGCTCCTAAACTGGTTCTGGGAGAGTTTTCCAAAGAGGAAATCTAACAGTGTTCTGACTACGCCTAGTGAAGACACTGTGGGGCTAAGTGTTTGGTCTTCTAAAGGAACATCTTTGGAGATGAAGACTGTCAGCTGTCCACTCTTCACATTGCCCACCTTGCCCACAAAAGGCTGTGGCATCCTGGGTGAGGGGTCTCTAGCTGTGTTGTAGTGGAACTCTGCTGAATCCTCCTTCTGTGCTCTCCCGGGTTCTCTGTAACTAGAACTCCCGTTTTCTGTACTGTGGCTTTGGACCTGCCCACACACTCCTGCCCTGCCTAACTCTTGGGGTCAGTGACTTGCCTGCCTAGGTTGGGGTTTGTCCCTGGCCCTGCCTCTCGGGCTGCAGATTCATTCAAGTCTGTTGAGACCAATCTCCTGAATTACCGCATCTCCCTTTGGGCACTGTACTTTCACCTCTTGCTTCTTTGGGTGGGAGCATTTGCCCTGCACGGGAAAATGTCAGTTGTGTTATTTTACAGACACGACCCATGTGAAAATACTCCTGTCGTTGAGTATTTTTCAAATATTCTGTTATTCAATTTCTTGTAACGTCAAACAGTACAGCATCCTTTGAATACAAAGAACATGTTCCAGAACCCCAGATGGGGTTGTTTTCGTTCCTGGCAGCTCAACATTCCCTCCTGCAGCCCACGGCAGGTGTATTTGAGATAAAGGGACAGTGTCTGCCCACGGAACAGATGAGCGGGAGCTGGCTTCTGGCATTTCTGCTCCAGTCAGCAGGTTATTCACTATGATAATCCAGCCTATAGGTTGATGGAGTCATTTGCAAACCCCTTTTGAATGTTTCATCATACAGGTCTCCCCCTGTGGATGTGTGTATTTTATCTACTTGGTAATGCCTTGTGCTCTTGTATCCTTAGTATGAAAGCAATACTGTTGCTGTACCACGGGGGTTTTTATCTTTATGTGTAATACCAGTTAAACACCGATGAGGTGCCAACACATCCAAGGCTTCTGAGTGTGTCATCACCCATCTGAGTACTGATTGTCATTAATGAACCCTGTTTCCCAACCAGAGGCCAGCAGAGGCGTGGCCTAGCTCAGATCTTGGCTGGCTGGAAACCGGTTACTTGGATTTCATTCCGGTGGGGTTCTCTGTCCACGAGATGGCACAGCTGAAGAATCTTTATCAGTTGAGTTTTATCCAAGCATTTATGTTTCTTTTTCCCAGTTTTGGTGATGAGTAGTCACAGGCAAAAGGAAAAAATACATTTCTTAATTTACATGGCTTTCACATTGCTTTATAGTCGCATCGTATTTTCAGTTGTTAGGAAATGGTTATGGGTCCTCTCTCTCCTTCCCAGAAAGACGTGGAGGGTAGAAAACACCTTTTCCATCCCTGCCCATCCACAGAAGTCCTCCCCTGAGGGCACAGCGGAGGATTGTGTGGACTCTAGCCGGCACGCTCTTTGGAAAGCTAAACCAGAGAAGAGATTGGAAATAGTGGGCTAGATCAACAGTGACTGGTCCTTACGTGGGTTCATTGCATTTGGATTTATTGCCTGATGGGTCTCTGGTTGGTTCCTCATTGAGCTCAGCGGCTGTGCCTTGGCACAAAGGAATTGAGAAGGGCAGGCCCAGATTTTGGTCCGAGCCCTGTCGTTTCTCAGGTGTATGTTCTAATTAAGGGCTTTTGGGTCACAAGGTATAGTAAACTCGCTCAGGCTAACTCAAGTGAAAAGTGCTGTGGAAAGCATGAAGGGGGGATAGGAAGGAACCCAATATAGGAGGTGCAGGTGCGCCAATGGGGACTGGGGCTGGGCCTGGCAAAGCCGTCCTTCCTCCCCCTCCCTGTTCCCTCGTCCTGGTGTCATCCTTTCTTCTCTCCCTAAGTCGGCTTCGTCCTCCTGACGCTGCAGACTGATCCTACCTGCACGGCTCTGATTTGTACAGGTTTTGGCTTGCCCTGCAGCACCTGTGATGCCCTGCATCACCTGTGACACCCATGGGGCATGGCTCTCCTCCCGGATCCAGCTCCCCACCTACCCTGTGGTGTCTCGGCGTCCTGATTTCAGATTCCCAGGAGGACCGGTGGGTGCCTGGCTTGGTTCCGGGGCCATCTGATCCAGCCGGGGCCCGTCTCACACTCACCACTTCTTTATCTTCCTGAGCTTCGTGTTGCTGGGTCTGTAGAAGGAGGAAGTCGCCCTGGGTCTCAGGCCTGCGTTCGGTGCACCCTGGTGTTTACTAACCTGGCCACCACCATCTGTCTCCTTTCCAGGAAGCACCTCCTGTGCGTCCAGGCCGTGCAGCCTGCTGTGTCTGCCCAAGGCCAACAACACTAGAAGCTGCAGGTGTCCAGACGGTGTGTCCGGCAGCACCCTCCCGTCCGGGGACCTGATGTGTGAGTGTCCTCACGGCTATCAGCTGAAGAACAACACGTGTGTCAAAGAAGGTGCGTCGCTGTCCTTTTCCCACCATCCCCCTTCCCTTCTGTCCCCGCTCCGGGTGTCCTCGATGCACTCATGTTTGGGGTTATTAAAAGTGCCCAAGGTAGAAATTAAACCCCCCTAGATACAGACATCCTGGTTCGGGTTCCAAGGCCCTTGATCCCTCAGTCCTCATCCAGAATGGGCCCATGCTGTTCCTTTAAAAATAAGAGCTGCTTTTAGGATTAGTGTCTGGACATGTAGGCTTTCCTCTGAGTGCCCCTTTCTTTTTTTTCCCACCTCTTCCTCATCTCATCCACGCCCCACCTCTATCTTCTCCAGCTTCTCCTGCGTCCGTAAGTCGGACCACCCTGACTTGGGCAAGGGACTGGTCGGACTCCTTCAGAGTTCACCACATCTCATCCAGCAGCTTCCCGCCCCCCTGCCCCCTGCCCCCTGCCAGCCTGGAAAGTCTGAACTTTCCAACCAATATTGCGGAGGACTTCGAGCCTTTCCTCCCAAGCCCTGGCCAAGTGGCGGCAGCAGCCTCATTCCACTCCCCCTTTCAACACGGATTCTAACATTTTCCCCCTGAAAACCTGCTAAATCTTTCTTTCCTGTCTAGTTTTTCCATTTACCCAAAGTGGCCTTCTGGGCTCTCTTAAGAAATACAAACGGAAAGAAAATGAACCTTTTCTTCTAAGACACAGGAGACTCTCTTTCAGGCTCTCGACATCATCTTAAAGTTGTTTGGAAAGAAATGGAGTTAACACTGAATTCCAGCAGGAGAAGAGGGCCTCTCTGTATCCCTGTCAGAATGCCTTTGGTTATCCAAACAGGAGGCCAGTCATCACGTGTTCTCGACCCAGTCAACTAAACAGTGCCTTTTTTTCTGTGTGAGGAATTGTAACTGCTTGCTTTGAAGAAGTCATGGTTTGAAGAAGCAGAAAAAAAATCCTCACGAATATGTAAAGCAAATCTCCATAACCCTCCGCGTTAATAAATGGAATATATGTGAATATATATGACCATAGTATATATAAACTATATAGATACACTGAATATATGTTTGGATCTTGGTACACAGTCCCTTAAGGAGTTCCTTGTGAAATTAGTATTTTATAACATTGATACTAGACCCACTGTATCCACTAGACCCACCTGGCACCATCACTCTCCTTTTTCATCATCGTAACCCCCTCTGACGCTGCTAGCTGCCTCTTCTCCAATTTTAATTAAAAGAGGAGAGAAGGGGGCCTCCTTGGACGCTTGCTTCCCGGTGGGCACGTGTGTGTGGCATCCCCCTTCCCCTTTGCCGTCTAAGGCCTGTTATTTGAGTAAGACAAATGGACACTCAAAAGAGAAAGCCTTGTGGTCCAGCAGGAAGAATGATATTGGTTTCGTTTCCTCCTCTGTCTCCCCCGATGGCCAGAGAACACCTGTCTCCACAACCAGTATCGGTGCAGCAATGGGAACTGTATCAACAGCATCTGGTGGTGTGATTTTGACAACGACTGCGGGGACATGAGCGACGAGAGAAACTGCCGTGAGTCCCCGCTTGGCCGAGTTTTCGGGATGATAGGCATTTCCCATTACTCGGAAGGCTGGTCGGCGCCTCCTGGGTGGGGTCTGCAGTCTGGGGCCCCCATGATCAGTGATGCCCATTTAAGTGGCTGGAGAAAACACATTTCCATATTAGATATTTATTATTAATTAAAGCAAACCCACTTAAGTAAGCTAGCTACTCATTGCAAGAGATTTACAAATACATCGCGTGGTTGGAACTGAGCTGATTTGGGAGTCAGGCAGTCTGGGCTCTGACTGTGGCTCTTCCACTGTGAATAGAGCTGGTGACCTGGGGCAGGTGACCAGGTGATAGTCCTTGATTTATAAATTTAATGTTTAGCCTTTTCGGAGATGGGAAACAGGCTTTTACCTTGTTACCTCCAGTCAGTTGGTGCTGGCTACCTGCCAGGCTCAGGAGAGGTTGTTCTAATTGGTGATGCCAGCTTTGGCCTGGGTTGTGGGAACATTGGTATGTATGCAAGTAGATGTCATCTTTGGACTATGTAATTTCTGAGGTCCAACTACGAAAGTATGTGATTCTGTTTAGCAGGGTTTAAGGACAAACAAATAACTGCTTATAATGGATAACCTATTTACTGCAAAGTTGGCCATCTTTCTTCAGTTAATTTTTAGTAGCTTCGACATCATCTCCTAAGGAGGGGTCAGTCAGTAATGTGTTCACCCGTTCACTCAACACGTGTTTATTGAGGACCATGTGTTCCAGGCTCTGTGATAGGCCTGGGGATAAACTGGTGATCAAAGTGGACACAGAGTTTACAGTCTGAAGCGGAGTCAGAGAAGTAACCAGCCAGGTACATTCGAGCCATGAGCTCTGTGATGGGGCAGCGCCGTGAGCTTCGGGAAGGGTGCTCCCATCAGACTT
Source organism: Lagenorhynchus albirostris (assembly GCF_949774975.1). Classification (NCBI taxonomy): domain Eukaryota; kingdom Metazoa; phylum Chordata; class Mammalia; order Artiodactyla; family Delphinidae; genus Lagenorhynchus; species Lagenorhynchus albirostris. Next base: position 97,276,542 of record NC_083103.1, read on the forward strand.
GGGGAGGTCCTTAGGAAGAGTGGGCAGAGGTGAACCAAGCAGAGGTAGAGGGAGGAAAGTTCCGGGCAAGGGAGCAGCATGGACGAAAGCCCTGAGGCCGGTGTGTGCTGCAGGAGCCGGAAAGCAGCGTGGGTTATTGAGAACTTGAGTGGGAGCTGTGGGGTAAGGGGAGGGTGGCCTGGTGCCTGGGGCCCAGAGTAGCAAGGACCTTTGGACTTTATCAGAAGAACAGTTTGGAATGACATTGAAATGACAGGATAAGATTTTGCCTTTGGAAAGATAAAGGCATGGGCAGAATGAATGAGGTGGGAGAAAGGCCAGAGCAGGGAAGCCAGAGACCAGTCTGAAGACTTCTCTTCCAAATATTTTGCCTTTGGAAATCCAGAAGCTCATTTCTCATTTTGTGCTATAAGGACAGATTAATGGGTGTGTCCCGTCTCTGTGTACCCACCTTGCCTCTGGGGAAGGTATTTTGCCAGCCATCTGTAGAGCACAGTGCCTGTTCATATGCCCCTCCTCCCAGAAAGCAACTTCAGGAACAGTCAACTCGTTAACTCATCTGGGCCCTGCAATCCTATGTACTGCCTTTTCTGGCTCATAGGAGGTTATTACCAGACCTTAATCATTTTTCCTTGGTTTCGGTGGCTGCCTTTCACGCAGAGGGAGAGGAGCTTACCAACAGCAGATTTGGGAGAGCACCAGCCTCTCCGTGTGTTTTTCTTTCCTGCAAAAGGGACACTGATCAAACCTCCTGTACCTACCAGGGTCTCAGGAAGGTGCGATATTTGTGACATTAATTGATATTAACATCATTGGAGCAGATTCTGCAAAGGAGTTTGTTACGGAAGAGGGTGGGCGAGGAGACGCTTCTTAGAATTAACACATTGTAAGAAAACTGCCCGGACGTAATGAGGCGTAGCGGAAGCAGAGAGCTGTAAACTAGATGACCTCGTGCTCCAGTAGCTCGGGATTCCTCCTGGGGTTCCTGGGCTTTGGTTTCTACTAGATGGATGAGCTGGGGTCTCATATGGGTTCAGTGTTTTGCGAGGAAGACCTCCCTCCATCTCCTTCCCCACAGCCCCTGAGCTGTGGCCTCACAGGTTTCCATGCAGAGTTGAAGCTTCTCCTCGGAGTGAAGTATGCAGCTGGCTCTGCGCTCCGTCTGGTTAGGTGCAAGTGTCAGCCGGGATTTACCCTCCCGAGCCCCTGAGACTTGCTTTCTGCTCCGCTTTCTTGCAATTCCCCGCGGCTCGGGTCCTGGACTAGTCAGATGTGTCAGAGGTGAGGGGGTGAGGGTTGCAGGGTGTAAAACGTGGAGCCTGGGAGCCAGGAGGGTGGTGCTTATCTGAGCCTTCCTGAGGGTCTCCCTGATCAAGGAGGGGGCAGGCACCCTGTTCCTGGGCAGGGCTGCAGGAGGGGACAGGCCGTGGCTGGGCAATGCTGTCTGGAAGTTAAACGAGGCATCCCGTCAGCTGCCAGGGAAGAGGAGAGGCGTGGCAACAAAAGGCAGACGTGGGAGGGATGCTGTCGGCACATCCTCCTTCCTCTTCGGCAGGCTCCTGCCCTGGGTGGCTGTCAGCCGCTGGGGGTTCTGACATGAATCCCCTGCAGTCTTGTCATTTCTGCATTCATCCCCTGCCTCCCACCATGAACTCAATTACGGAGAAGAAACGGAGCTGCAAATAAGAGTGGCCGGGCACGTCTGACTGCAGGGTTGCCACCCGCCTCTCACTTCCTGATACTCCCCACCCTCTTCCCAAGATTCTGTTCTATCACGTCATTCCTTGTGGATTGGCTGCTCTAGGAGCAGCCTTCTTTCCCAAAGCCTTTTCTGGAAGGTTCTAGGGCTTATGCTTAAACCCAGATAATTTCTGTTTAGAAGGGGGAGAAAAATCGAATTGTGTTCACATTCCGAGGCAGAAGGGCGAGAGTAAGGATGGGAGGAGACGTGACATTTGTTTAGAGCCCATTATATCCACATCCTAAGGATGGGTGCTGGTCCCAAACTTGTTTTCTTATTGACCTTCATAATAATGCCAGGAGGGTAGGTATTATCTCCATTTTACAGTAGCGGGACCGGAAGCCCAGGGGGGGTTGGGTGAAGTAAGTTGCGGCTGGTGGAATTAAGACCCCCGTCAGGTCTTTGTGTCTGTCATCACAAGCGCTTGCCCACGTGACCTTATCTTCCTTGTGCTGTGGAGAAAACTGAGGCTCAGGAAGGTTAAAATTAATTGCTAGAGGAAGAGGCAGAGCCAGGATTTGAAACCCCGTCTCGCCTGACTGCAGGGCCTCTGTTCCCGCTGCAGAATTTACCTCACCCTCCCTCTGTCCTCTGTACGGTGAGGAGCCAGCTTTGTGTGTAAAATTGGGCCTCCTAACGGTAGTTTTCCAGATGAAGGTATTTCTGCCATTTATTTAGGAAGACACCGTCACTTCTGAGGGGATCTTAGGAGGTTATATAGTGGAGCGGTCCCCAACCTTTTTGCACCAGGGACCGGTTTCGTGGAAGACAGTTTTTCCATGGACGGGGGCGGGGGGCTGGTTTCGGGGTGATTCAAGCGCATTGATTTATTATGGTCTCTGTGCAGTCAAACCTCTCTGCTAATGACAATCTGTATTTGCAGCCGCTCCCCGGCGCTAGCGTCACTGCCTCAGCTGCACCTCCGATCATCAGGCATTAGGTTCTCATAAGGAGCGAGCAGCCTAGATCCCTCTCGTGCCTAGTTCACAGTAGGGTTCACGCTCCTATGAGAATCTAATGCCACCGCTGATCTGACAGGAGGCGGAGCTTGGGCCGTAATGCGAGCAATGGGGAGCGGCTGTAAATACAGATGAAGCTTCGCTCGCTCACCCACTGCTCACCTCCTGCTGTGTGGCCTGGTTCCTAACAGGCCACGGACCGGTACCAGGGACCCCTGATGTAACGCATCATGCTGTCTCCTAGCTCAGTGACCGTTTCTCACTCTTCCCAGCCCTGTTCGGGTCTGGAATCCGTCCATGGAAAGAGAGGCCCTTATCTCCCTTGGTTGTAAATTTCAGGTTCTCACGCAGTTTATTTTTTCTGTAAGTCTAGGTTTCGATTCTGTTGTTGAAATTCATATTACAATTAAAATCTGCTTCCTCCTCTTTTTCAGTTGGCTTTCCAGTGGGATGTTTGTGTTTGAGGGGAGTTGACTGGACCTAATGAGCATGTTGTCTCTCTTTCCCATCCTAGCTACTACCATCTGTGATCCAGACACCCAGTTCCGCTGCCAGGAGTCTGGGACCTGTATCCCACTGTCCTACAAATGTGACCTTGAGGATGACTGTGGCGACAATAGCGATGAAAGTCACTGTGGTAAGGGGACGTGATGTCCAGGAATCCTCTTCCAGAGGGGGCGGCACCCTGGCTCATGGGATGGGTTGGAAATGGAGGATTTCTGAAAGCCATTGTGGGATTTATGACATCAGCTGCATGGCCACCTCCATTCACATGATAGGATTGATTCATTCATAGAGTGATGGACCCTGCTTCCTTGCAGAGATGCTGTACACATGAGTGTGAGAATTAGGAAGATTTCGAAATGAATTCAGGCAGTTATTAACAGCTATACAGCCTTAGCCCACGCACGCCTCTGGGCAGCTATGACGTTAGCCTCCTGGAGACTCAGAGCTATACCTTTGTGAACTGTTTTTTCATTTTGTTTTTTTTTTTTTAACTGATCTAATTCAGTAAACCCTGTTAGAAGTCAGTGGATGGTACAAACGTTGTTTGAGCATCTGTTTTCTGAATGGACATTTTTATTTAGGAAAATAGTGTGTTGGAATTGAAGGAGTGGTAGGAATTCTCTAGTTCAGTCCTTTTGATTTCCGGATGAAACACCTGAGGTCCATAGAGGTCAGGGGGCTTATTCAAGGTGACACAGTTAGTTTGTGTCAGAAAAGGGAACTGGGACTGTGTTTCCCACGCCCTTCTTCTTGCATAATCCTCCCCTGTCAGTTTCACGAGCCCTGTCTTAGTTGATGGGCTCTGGGTACCAAACCCGTAGCTACTGACTGTCACAGGATGGAACAGTACACAGAGTGCCCCAGCCTGGAGGGGAGTGCGTGTGGGGGCCGGATGCTGACCCCGCCGCTGTGAGGGTTCGGTGAGGCCCTGTGGGCTCCCTGCCTGTACACGGGGGCAGGTCCAGTCCCGCTGTGCGTGTGCTTCTGGACGGGGCCTGCAGCATCACGAATGGGGGGTTTGACTCACTGGGACTCAAATAAGGAGAGTGGGGGAAATGATCCTAGCCTGGATCTCAGAGCACTTCTCTGGGGGGGAGTGGTTACATAATTTTCCTTCACCTTTGTAAAAATACGGAGTTCCAGGAAACAGTCCTCGGGGTTTGCACTGTTTTCCCTTCATTCCTCCCACGTCCGCCTCTGCACTCAGAGGGTTAATGTGTGCAGCCAGTTTTGCTCTCGTCGGGAGGAATCGCCACGTGGTTATCTGTTTCTGATGTGTCCTCTCACCCACTCACTGGACACATGTTGGACCGTTAAACGGTGTCTGTCCCTCAGATTCTCTGTTCATGGTCCATTCACGCTGGTGCACCTGAGTCCACCTCAAGGTCTCAGGTCGTCCCTACCTCAGATCCAGGTCCTCTTCGTGAGTCTCCAGACTGTTTCCTCATGAGTATCTGCTCCCCAGTTCACCATCAACCTCTCTCACTGAGGCAGCCACCCCGGGCCCCCGGGCTTGGCTACTCCTGTTTTCCTAGAATCTTTACAATTCCATGTGAAAATTCTGTTTTGTTAGTATCCCCAGGGCCTGCAAAAGATGTTGTCAGTGTAGTTGCCCCTCCTGTCCTGGTCAGACTGCCCTGGTTCGTTTGTCTCCGGCCCCCACCCTTCTTGAGACAGCCCCAGCGGCCAGCATCCCGGGAGCTCTGCCCACAGGAAGTCACCAGCTTTTCTGTTTGGGGAGCTCAGCACTGATCTCTCTTTCCCTGAACTGAGCATCTCACATCGATCAGCACACTCGGCTTTCTCATTACTCCTGTTCTGAAACCACAGGCTCTGTCTCTGGAAGTCTGTTTCTTGAAAATTTGGCTTTCTGGGCAGCCAGAGCATTGGTTCCCAACCTTCTTCCTGACATAGGAGGCATAGAAAATGATATTTGTAAAGTGCACCAAGATAAATGGCCAAGGCCACTGTCGCCTAGAGGCAACTGGTGGCCAGAGTGTGAGGTGTCAGGATCTCAGCACACCTGTGCCCCATTTGCAGCGCACTACAGTCATCCTTGGGTATCCACGGGGTATCAGTTCCAGGACCCACCATGGGTTTCAGAATCCACAGGTGCTCAAGTCCCATAGGCGGCTCTCCATATCCACGGATTCCGCATCCACGGATTCAACATAGTAAACAGTACATATTGCACAGTTGGCCAAATCTGTGGATGCAAGACCTGAATATCCGGAGGGCCAGCTGTACTTGGGCACCATCCTCGAGGACCTTCCATCCCTGGTTAAAGTCTTCATGCGTGGATCATCAGCGATAATAGGGATATTGGGTGCATCTGTAACCCTTAGGAGCTTTGACCTCAGAGACAGAATTCCGGGCAAGCTCTTGTGCTCAGATCCTTGTCTGTGGTCTCACCTGCAGAAATGCACCAGTGCCGGATTGACGAATACAGCTGCAGCTCTGGCATGTGCATCCGCTCCTCCTGGGTGTGTGACGGGGACAACGACTGCAGGGACTGGTCTGACGAAGCCAACTGTACCGGTCAGTATTCCCTGGACTGCCTGAGAAGCACTTCCCTGCTCACGTGCTGGGTAGCATTGCAGCCCTACGTGATCGCAGAATCTAGGCTGTAAGAAATGGGCCTTAGAAACCAGCAAGATCAGTGCTTCTCAAAGAGCTGGTCTTTGATAAGCTTGTGCCGAAAATTTAACCAACTCTCTGCTTCCTCCATTGAGAAGGTCTTGCCATGAAAAAGTGTTCAACTGAACAGTCTCCTGAGTGATCGAGTGGATTTACATTTTGGCTCAAGCTTATTTCCTTAGGACCAGTAACAGAGTTTACAGACTGACCCCTGGTCTGGGGACCATACATTGAGTAACAGTGAACTAGCGCATGTTTTGGAATGCAGCATCAAGGGGTTCCCTAAACACTGAAAGCTTAAATTGTGCTTGCACCTGTGTTGGGTAAGATTTTATCGAAAGTAAATTTGGGAACAACATTAGAATATGAGAGGAAGGCTGGATGGTGTAAGGTAGAAGTAGTGTTGTAATTCTTCTGTTGGGTGTTAAGTTCACTCATGTTCACTCCACTGTTTTTTGTGAGTGAATGAATGAATGAGGGCCGTATACATCATGGTGGACTCGGGGACAGTAAGGAGTTGGGGAAGTTGGAGTCAGGAAAACAAAGCCCACTTCTGATGAGTAAATTTTCTCTGCAACCTCTTCTAGAAATTGTCATTCCGTTCTACCCTAAATCCCTCCAGTGATGGAGGTAAAGATGTTTCCTTTAACCCTTTTGTGGAGAGGGGAGATCTGGTCATTCAGGCTTCATTTTGCCATCCACTGTGAATGGATCTTCAGTCTCGCGAATTAAATCCCTTAAGTCCCGTGTCTTAATCTCTCTTTCCCCCATGGTACCCCAGCAGTTCTTACACACCGCCCAGCATCCGGGAGCTCAGAGCATGCCTCCTAATTTGTAAAAGCAAATAAAAAGTAGATCTGTTATCATGTCCCACACTTACGTATCAGTGTTGTGCTTTGCTTTAGATTTGGTTTGTGAAGGGCAGAAATGATATTTTACTCCTTTATATTCTCCTAGTGCCCAGTTCAGAGAACCTCTGTTGATTGGGTAATTCTACACAACTGTAACTCTCCATTCATTTTACTTTAGAGGTGACCTTACATGACTTTAAGGAGTAAACGGAGCTCGTCAAAGGCCAGGTACATCACACAGGCTGATCTGTGATGTTACCAGATTCCACCCCCTCGTAAACTCCCCCCCGCCCCCATATCTTTTCTGGCGCAGTCTCGGTGTCTGCGCCTCTGCTTCTGGAAGGACTGCAGGTGATTGCTTCTCTCCGTGTGCAAGCCTGGCCTGCAGAAGGAGGGATAACCAAGGTCCGCAAAGGAACTGCCATCAGCCCAGGAAGCATATGAGTGCTGTTCGGAAGCTTTGAGTTGGGCAGATAGTTGGTTAATAAATTAGAGGGGTGGGGCTCCCCTGGTGGCGCAGTGGTTGAGAGTCCGCCTGTTGATGCAGGGGACGCGGGTTCGTGCCCCGGTCCGGGAAGATTCCACATGCCGCGGAGCGGCTGGGCCCGTGAGCCGTGGCCGCTGAGCCTGCGCATCCGGAGCCTGTGCTCCGCAACGGGAGGGGCCACAACAGTGAGAGGCCCGCACACCACAAATAAATGAATAAATAAGTAAATTAGAGGGGCGCACCTGGGCATTTCCGTTTGTAAATTGCGGTATTGAAGGAGACTGAACATCTTGTTAGCACAAGCACGTTAGTCAAACGTGTGTTTTAGGTGCATGTGTCGATCCTCCACAAAGAATGAACAGCTTCAATTCTGTGGGTGGGCTTGTCGCAGACTCCTCGTTTTATCTCTGGTTTTCTCTGGCAGGGCTACCTGGGGACGTGTAGCGTGCTTGCACCATAACTGCAGCCTTGTTCCAATGGCTGTGCTTCCAAACCTTTTAAAGATGATTCTCCTTGTCTGTCGTCTCAGAATAGTCGGGGGTCAGGTGTGAGCTCATTTTGATGTGTGGCGGGTTACTTCATTTCCTGGCCTAGTAAATTAAGTCACCTGCAGAGCCAAAAAAAATGGGTCGACTGACGTCCTGTGGGCCTCAGCTCTCATGCATGGTCTGTGCCGGGCATTTTCTTGGCTCTTCCCCTCCCCCTGTTTTGCTTTCTATGGAATTGAGTTTCCTTTATCCCTCCCCCTCCATCCCTCTGCATTGATTTTGAACGTAAATGTTTCATTTCTGTTCTTTTAGCTGTTGCCCTAGACATCTTATGTGTATTCCTAATATCTTTCCCCTCCCCTCGACCTGCTTTGATTCCAGTCTCTGACCACAGTTTCAATACTGACATACTTCGTATATATTTAGTATTTTAAAACATGAAATACTTTGTATTTTAGTTTTACGTTTTAAAAATCCTAAAATTAGTCATCATTATTATTTTTTAGTAACCAAACTTATTTATAGGTACTTACCTGTCTACTGCTTCTGCTTCTTGTACTTAATGCTTCCTTTCTGTGCACATCCTTCAGTGTTTCTTGTAGCAGGAGTCTGTGAGTAGTAAATTTCAAGTTTTTGTTTATAGAAACATGTCTTTATTTTGATCTCAAAACTGAATTCAGATGGATCTGGGTTTCTGGATTTGTAGTAATTTTCCCTAAGTATTTTGATGGAGTTAGTCCCTTTTTTTCTGGCCTGTTTTGTATTGATTTAAATTCTCCTCTCAGATTATCTGTTCAAACAACAGTCTGACATTCTTTTCTCTCCAGTTGTCTCTACATTTTTTGCGTTTTGTTTGTTATTCAGTTTCACCTACCTAGGTGTGGGAGTATTTTTATTTATCCTATTTGTTTTCCTTCTAAAATCTGAGGATTTACATTTTTCATCAATTCTGGGAAATCACAGCCACTATCTTTTCAGCTGTATCTGTTTGCTACTTTGTCTACTCTTGTCTTCAGCAGCAACTATCATCCATTTGCTGGACTGTCTCATTCTGGTGTTCATGCCTCTGGTTTTCATATTTGCTGTCTCCTTATGACTCTGTGCTAGACTCTGAGTTACTTCCTCAGATTTCTCTTCCAGTTCAACAATTCTCTTTTCAGCTGGATCTGATCTACTGTTTCACACACCCACTGAGCTATTTTTATTTCCATGGCTATGTTTTTTTTATATCTAGAATTTCAATTTGGTTCTCTTTTATGTATATAATTTTTGGTGTACTACATGTGTGCTTTAAATTTATTTATTTATTTATGGCTGCATTGGGTCTTCTTTGCTGCGCCGGGCTTTCTCTAGTTGCGGCGAGTGGGGGCTACTCTTTGTTGTGGTGTGCAGGCTTCTCCTAGCAGTGGCTTCTCTCTGTTGTGGAGCATGGGTTCTAGGCGTGTGGACTTCAGTAGTTATGGCACACAGGCTCAGTAGTTGTGGCTGGTGGGTTCTAGAGCGCAGGCTCAGTAGTGGCATAAGGGCTTAGTTGCTCCGCGGCATGTGGGATCTTCCCGGACCAGGGATCGAACCCACGTCCCCTGCATTGGCAGGTGGATTCTTAACCACTGTGCCGCCAGGGAAGTCCCTCTATTTGATTCTTTTTCAAATTCTGCCTTTTATTTTTCAGTGCGCTTTTCTTCATGCTTTATGTTATTTTTTTACATTATTAATCATTCAAGTTGTGTTGATGTTAGCATTTCTTTTTCCCCGTTCATTTCCTAATAGTCCAGTGCTTTATAATAAGGCAGTGCTTCTTTTGTCACAGTAATTAATTCATCTCTTCTGCCCCACTTTTATTTGGCTCATGCTTTTGATTAGGTGTCACAACGGGTCTTGCTGAGTCAGGAGAGATCTGCCCAAGTCAGAGAATATGTAGGAGGATAATGGCCTCTATTAGAAACCCTGGTATTCGAACTTCATGATCATTTGCCCCATTAGCCTTTCTGTTCTTAGAGTCACAATGAATCCTGCTCTGCAAAGGATTCTTCATCTTCCCCAAATTCTTTACTCTGTATTAAAGTCCATCTCTTTCATCCTTGTAATTAAAAAATATTATCGATTGAGCATGTATCATTCATCAGACACTCAATGACAGAGAGCTAGTAAGTTACTCAGAAGACAGAACAATTCAGAAAAAGAGAGTATGTTAAGCATTCCAGCCCTACCTGGCTACTTGAATGAAATGGTGCAAATTAATTAGTCTTTCTTGACTCAGCATCTGTGATGGAATCTGGAGATCTCAAACATGCCCCCCAGAATTGTCATTTGGAAACTTCATTAACGCTCTGCAATTGTTTTCAACTGGAATTGAAATGCATAGGCTGAATAATAACAAGTACATCAGTATGGCAATGAGTTTAGGCGACAGTATCTTTTATGAAAGCGAGCAAGGCTTTGGTGAGGAATTTTTTGAAGGGCTGTCAGATTTGTAAAACCAATAAATCAGAAGTATTCCAGGCAATGGCTGTTACTGGGGCAAAGCTCATGTAACATGCATGATACACTTATTCCTCTTATCAGAGATAAGTATATTTTAAAAAGATGTTTAATGGATTCTGATTGCCAAAGGCTGTAAAATATTGAAACTTCCTGTAGACTTATTTGCATGCTACCCGATATAGCCTTGGTCTTTGAGGAGATAAGTCAACAGATGATGGACAACCGTTTGTTGTAAAGTGGTTTGAAAAATCAGGTGCTTTGTATTTCAGACTACTGCAAAAAAATAGCCTCAAAGGCAGTAGAAATTCTAGAGGGCGTTGGAAGCCCATTTTCCCAACCCTTGAGTCACTATTACCAACCATCTCGATTGAATAAATAACTATGGTGTGCACTCAACAACCCACTTTTGTTTGTTTTGCCTCCTTCTGTTGCTAGAACGCCCTGTCCACACAGTTAAACCAAGAGAGCCCGTCTGTCTTGGTTATATTATTTTATGCCAGTTGTAAACAAGGCCAGCCCTGGCTTTCAGCAACAAACAGACACAAACTGCTCCCTGTGTCAGAGGAGGACAGGGAAATCTGATGCAGAAGGCGCTTAGTAGTGTTGGTTGGGGTTGAGGCGGATACTATGCATTTGAAATAGGTTGACCGAGGTTTTGGGACGTTTTCTAAACGAATTCCAGGTGGCCTCAGCCCATGTATGCAGATGAACCTGTTAATTTATAACAGTGGCTCTGTTTCACTTGCCTTTTTTTTTTTTTCTTTTAATGACTGTAGAGAACGCCCCGTATTATTGGCTGGTAGATGTCTCTCTCAACTGTCCAGAAAGTTAGATTTTGGATACATCTTTTATTCTCTTCAGACCTGAGGTTTTCCACATTTGAAATTGGGTGGTTTATTTAGAATTATAAAATCATGGCTTTTCAGAACTTACAGGGGTCCTTAGATATGAAAATAGATGATGGAATTGAGGCCTCCACACAGTGGGGACCAGCTTTAGAACCCAGTCCCCTGAGCACACACTGCCTGTCCTTATCCTGCAGAATCTGGATGAGTGAGAAGATAAAGTAGCCAGGTAGAGTGGAGAAAGCACAGGCTTTGGATTTGGACAGCCCTGGTGCCATTACTTCATTATCTTTGTGAATGTGGGCGAGCTTCTTAGCGTCCTAAGCCTGTTTCTCATCTGTAAAAGGCGGAATACTTCTTACCTCATAAGTTGTTGTGAAAGTGACTGATTTTTTTAACATGTATATCTGTGCTTGTAACACTGATAAACTCAGAGCCTCAAGCTGTTGCCCATTCAGGAGGCAACCTGAATGTTCCACCTTAAGGGCAGCCCCAGGTCATACCTGTGATCTAGTACAAGCCTTCTCTCCACTTGGCCCCTGATGGTGATGGGAGCACGGAGGTGAGGGACGTCTTGACCATTTCTCTCTTCTCTTTCTCTGGCAGCCATCTATCACACCTGTGAGGCCTCCAACTTCCAGTGTCACAACGGGCACTGCATCCCCCAGCGGTGGGCGTGTGACGGTGACATGGATTGCCAAGACGGTTCTGATGAAGATCCAGTCAGCTGTGGTAAGTGCAGATGCTTTGGCCCCACCCAGAGCATTTCCCATGTCTGCTGTTCCGGAAAATAGACAACAGACAGGCTAGGAAATTGAATGGTGTCCCGCTGGGCCCGGGTGCCCACTCTGACCACTAGTGAGCCCACAGTTTCTGTGTGGCACTGCCGTGCAATGTGTAGGCCTGGGTTATGTAGTCTTAATCCTTGGGCAAGCAGGTTGCCTCACTGCTTGTCCATAACAACTTTGAAGAAAAGAAATAGAAACCCACTAACCCACCCGGAGCACTAAATGCAGTCACATTACCAGTGTTCTGCCGGAAGTTAGCCAACAGTTACTATACAAATGGTATATTTAATGGCTAAGAGGTCTCTGTTATGGCCTCTTGGGAAAATGGCTTACCACTCGTTAAGGCAGAACTTGTTCAGTATGATCTATTAAAAAAAGGATTCTGAGATAATCATTCGAAATTAACCACAAAATAGCTGTCGTACAAACACAATACATAAAATGCTTTTTCACACCAAACTTTAAAAAAAAATTTGTTTTATATTGGAGCATAGCTGATTTACAATGTTGTGTTAGTTTCAGGTGTGCAGCAAAGTGATTCAGTTACACATACACATGTATCTATTCTTTTTCAGATTCTTTTCCCATAGAGATTATTACAGTGTATTGAATAGAGTTCCCTGTGCTATACAGGAGGTCCTTGTTGATTATCTATTTTATAGATAGTAGTGCGTACATGTTAATCCCAACCTCCTAATTTATCCCTCCCCCCAACCTTCCCCCTTTCACACCAAACAGTTTTAAAGCTCTCTCTCCTTATCCTCTTGCCGTGTGTCTGTGGGAAAGACTCCCTGTTTTGTCCTTATAGTCTCAATACTCTGCTCACACAATACTTCTGACACTTCTTGGCCACCAAATGTGTGTTTTCCATATCAAGCAATTCCCCGACACCAGCATGTCCTACAATTTAACTCAATCCTGACACTGTCTTCCTCAAGACAGTGTCACGTCACACAGCCCCCACTTCAGATGCTAGTCACAAGTCCTATGTTGTCACATGTTCTTCTGATCAACCAGCTATAAATCTGGGTTCCTACCACCTCTTCTTTGGGTTTGATAATTTGCTAGAATAGCTCAGAGCACTCAGCGAAACAACATTTTTCAGTTTATTATAAAAGGTTATGATAAAGGAGAGAGGTGAACAGCCAGATGGAAGAGAGCCCAGAGCCCAGGGCAAGGTACAGGGAAGGCCATGGGCCTTCCACGCCCTCTCCAAGCCCCACCACCCTCCAAGCACCTCCGCGTGTTCAACAGCCTGGAAGCGGTCTGAACCGCCTACTTTTGGGATTTGGGGGTGGGGCTTCGTCACTTAGGCATGATCCCTCATGAGCTCAGTCTCCAGATTTCTCCTCTTCCTGGAGTGGGGATGGGCTGGAAAGCTCCAGGCCTCTAATCGTCACATGGCTTTTCTGATGACCAGCCCCCCCAGTCACCTCATTAGAGCAAAAGACATTCTCATCACTCAGGAAATTATAAGCGTTTTAGAAGCTTGATGCCAGTAACCGGGGGCAGAGACCAATATACATCTTTTCTGTTATTTCATACCATACGTCCCTAATTTTCATGGGGTTGTACCATTGTCTGCGTGCTGTTCTGTGTTCTGCTCCTTTCATGGCACAATATTAAACAAAGATGTTTCCATACGTCTGTATTTCTGTGGTTAGCATTTTCATGGCAGATGTCTTTTCTCTTTGTATTTTTGCTATAACGTAGTTTTACTTAGTCGCTCCCTGGTTGAGTAATTTCAGTTTCATACTGTCATGCATAGTAAAACTGTTTGTGTCCTTGGAAATGAAGGCTTCATTTTCCTTTGAGGTACTTCCTGGGGTATGTCCCTCAACATGGAAGTGCTGGGTCAAAGGTTCTGTTCGATTTCCATGGTTCTCATTAAGCGTTTCCAGATTTTATTTCCGAGTGACTATACTGAAAGGCTCTCCATCAGTTATATATCGTATGTTTCCCCAAGCCTCCCTTGATTTAATCTTTTGAGTTGTTTTCACTAATTTAGTGAGTGGGCATTTGTCTTGTACAATTTAAAATTTATACTTTTGAAAAACCTTTTTATGCTGAGTGACATTAACTATTTCCCCAACTCGTGGTACTCCTTTACTGTTTCTGTTTGATGTCCTTTGAACAGTCTCCTAAGAATGATGACTTTTTACAGGATTAAAACACATTTTCTTGTCTTATCCCTGATCCTCCTGGGACCATTCCACCAAGAGTGGAATGGGTTTGCAACTGGCCTGCTGGAAGTGATTTTTAAGTCACATGTCTGGCGGTAGCTCTCTGTTCAGGAGAAGGGGTGGCCTAGTGCTAAGAATTCTATGCTAAGTGCGAAACCTAAGATTCTTAACATTTCTAGGACAAACTTTCTCCAAAAGGGCTTTGGTTTACAATTCCCGAAGAATTAAGACAGTGAGTGATTTAAGAGTGTCCTACTTTTTTCCATCCACTTGAAGCTTTTCTTCTAATTTTCATTAAAAAAAAAATTGTATTTTGAGTACGTAAGAAAAATCTGCTCGGTTCCCTCCCTTTGTTGTGTATCCTTTCAGAATATTTTTGTGCATATATGCAAATTTAAATATACTACATGTTCTTGTCCTGTTTTACACATGTAGTATGCCACGTACCTTGGTTTTCCACACAACTGTATATCTAGGACTTGTTTTTACGTAGTGCTTCTTCAGTCTCTTTGTAACAGGCTAGTGTTCCTGTGTACAGTAATTACACAGTCCCCTATTGATGGATATGTAGGTGGTTTTTAATCTATTACAGACAGTGCTGCAATGAATAACCTTGTGCCTCCGTTATTTTTGACTCGTGTAGGTAGATTAGTTTTCTTAAGTGCTATTGCTGGGTCATCGTATGTATACGTCTGTAATGCTGATAGCTCTCCGTAGGGTGGACAAATTTATACCCGTCACCTTCCCAGCCCCACGGCCAAACAATGATGTGAGTGCCTGCCTGTATCCTTATTCTGCTTCTTCTTGAATCACATTCCAGAGAAGAAGTGCAACGGATTCCGCTGCCCGAATGGCACCTGCATCCCGTCCAGCAAACACTGCGATGGTCTGCACGACTGCTCGGATGGCTCAGACGAACAGCACTGTGGTGAGTCCTCACCCTGCCTGGGGGGCGCCTTGTGGCTGTGAGTGAAGGGCACACATTGGACTAAATGCTTTCATTTCCTCAGTACCTGCCTGCAATTAGCTTGTAAATGCGGTGACCCCAAGTTCTCAACCAGGACTCAGAGGGATGGAGTTGGGGAGGTGCGGTTTGGGGGAAGGAGAGCAGGGGAGGGAGCCGTGGTGGGTGACTGTGGAATTAGGTCATGGTCCATGATCATCTTTGTTCAACTGCAGTATGTCCTGTGAATGGACCAATGGTTTGGAATTGGACACTTATTTCTCCTGCTTCATTGGTTTTCCTAGTTGCTGACTATCACTTAGGTAACAGTTTTAGGCCCAGTGGCCCTTTTTATGCCCAGTTTTTTTGGACCCGGAAAGGTTTTCTGGAGTCAGTGGTGCCCATCCTGGGGAAGAGCAGGCTGGAGACCCAGGGATGAGCCAGCGTGGCAGTTCAGGTCTGAAGGCCGCCTTCTCGCCATGTCTTCGCGTGGCCTCCTCTGTGCCTGCATCTCTGTTGCCTCTTATATGGACACCACTTCTATTGATCCTTTTGATCAATTTATCAATTGATTTATCTCCCTTTACCTGGATTACTTCTGTAAAGTCCTATCTCCAAATACAGTCACACTGGGGATTAGGGCTTCAACATAATATAAGTTGGGGGCGGGGGAACTCCCTTGCGGTCCAGTGGTTAGGACTCCGTGCTTTCATAGTAACAGCTTGCCAAGCCCCGTATTGGAGAGTCAGCATTTGATCGATACGTGGTTAAGATCATGGGCTTTGATGTCAGGCAGCTCTGGGATTCAGGTTCGGCTCCACCCTCATCCACTGTGTGCTCTTGGTGAAATACTTAACACTGCCACCCCCGTGCTTCATTTGGAGAACAGGAGAGTAAAACCTCTCATCATATTGTCCTGGGAGTTTAACGATGTACTAGAGCTCAGGGTTTGCTCAAAGCAAGCTCTCGGTGACTGTGCCTGTTACTTCCGTCTCCCGAATGCGCGTCTGGCCAGGGTGCATCCTCCCAGGGCCCACGAGGCCTCCAGCCCCGGGGGCTCACGGCCTCTTTCCCTTGCTGGACCCTTCCAGAGCCCCTCTGTACTCGCTTCATGGACTTCGTGTGTAAGAACCGCCAGCAGTGCCTGTTCCAGTCCATGGTGTGTGACGGCATCATCCAGTGCCGCGATGGCTCGGACGAGGATGCGGCGTTTGCGGGATGCTGTGAGTGGGGCGGGGGGAGGGGGGTCACTCGTGGGCACTGGAGAGACTAAGGGGTGCTGGGCTGCCTGGGGATGCGCCCCCGTCTAGTTTACCAGGTCTCGATTGAGGGTCCAGTCTTGCCTTTTCTGAGAAGGCTCACCTTTGTTGCTTCGGAAACTTGCTTGTTAGTTGTACAGATAAACGGGAGGACAGAGGATGACCGAGACCTTGGCCCACGTGTCAGCTTCACCCGCAGGATTTCTTGCTCCCCCATCACTGAGTGGCACCGTTGCCTTGCTGCAGTGTCTTCACCGCACTCACTTCCACTTTGCACGCTGTACACTTATTTTGTGGGCTGCCTCCCCCAGCTGGAGTGTGTGTGCACGAGAGCAGGTCTTTGTCTCGTTCACTGCTACAGCCCTGTTCCCCAACACTGCCCTGCACGAATTACATTGGGCTGGCCAAAAAGTTCGTTCGGGTTTTCCCGCGATGTCACGGACGAACCCACATGAACTTTTGGGCCAACTCAATAGTAGGTACTTGCGTCAGTCTGCTTGGGATGCCAAAACAGAGGACCACAGACTGGGGGCCTTCAACAACAGAAAGGTGATCTCTCAGTTCCGGAGGCTGTACATCCAGGGTTAAGATGGCGGCGGGATTGGCTTCCTCTGAGGCCCCTCTCCTTGGCTTGTGGATGGCCGTCCTCTCCCTGTGTCTGCACATGGTCTTCCTGCTGCGCCTGTGTCCTCATTTACTCTTCTGATAAGGACACCAGTCCTGTTAGATTGGGGTTCTACCCTCATGACCTCGCTTTAGCTTAATGACCCCTTTCAAGACCTTATCTCCAACTACAGTTGCATTCTGGGTTGCCGGGGCCAGGCCTTCCACTGACTCGCTTTCGAGGGCTCCTTCAGCCGTGCAGTCTCTTGGTGGAGGACATTCGTTCTTTCCTCTCGGTTCCAAACAGCAAGTGTTATATAGAGCTCTTTGGTGTAGAAGCAATCTGGACTTTTCGGGTGTTTGTCCCTAGCTCCAGGCCCCGAGTTCCACAAGGTGTGTGATGAGTTCAGTTTCCAGTGTCAGAACGGAGTGTGTATCAGTTTGATCTGGAAATGCGACGGGATGGATGACTGCGGTGATGACTCTGACGAAGCCAGCTGTGGTAAGGAGACCTGGGCTCTGCCTCCTCGCTTCCCTGATCTCTGGGTTGAAGGCTCCTGAAGTTAAGGAGGGGGCGCTCGGCCCACTCCGGCACCGGCTTTGCCATCTCCTTCCTCAGCCACAGTTCCTGCCAGTTCTTGAATCCGTGTGTAAGGAATTGAGTCTTAAAGTGAGAACCTACCCCCTAGCAGGGGTCAGGGAGTATTTGTTCCGTTTTCTTTTCTTTCCCCAGTTAGGAAGTTCACGTTATATATAAGGAATATGATGGAGGAGTTATGATAAATATTTTGGAATGTGCTTCCCCCTCCCCTGGAAAGGTTACAGATGCCACAACGTAATAGAAATCACTGTCACCATCACGTTATCATCAGTAGTTAGGTCATTCCTTTGGTGAAGTGTCAAAATTAAAACTCGGGTATCATTAGCAAGACATAGAGGCATACGTCAGAGAATGTGAGATGGAATCCAGGAAGGTGGGCTTTTGTTTGTGGATATGCTCTTGTCTCCCGATTTGTCCAGGAAGCTGCCTTGTCCTTCTCTGGGAGGGCCTCGTGGGCTGCCTTGGGGCTTGGGTGAGGAGCCTGTGTGTCCTTGGAGCTCTGTGTCCACAGCGTGCAGGGCAGATGACTGACCATGCGGTTCACCCCCCAGAAAACCCCACGGAGGCCCCCAACTGCTCCCGCTACTTCCAGTTCCCGTGCGAGAATGGGCACTGCATCCCCAACAGGTGGAAATGCGACAGGGAGAACGACTGCGGGGACTGGTCTGATGAGAAGGACTGTGCAGGTGAGGGTCCGGGGCAGCCCCATCGCTGAGACATGCCAGCGTCCTCCCACCTGTTCACACAGAATCCAGCTCTGTCTCTTTGGTGGCTGGCTTAGGCAGTGATTTTTTGGGGGGGGGCGGGGGGTAACTGTCTCTCTGAGTTCTTTGCTCTCCCCCTCCCGCTGTGAAAGCAGCCCGGTTGATTTCTCCTGTTCTGAGGGTTATGCTTTCCAGGGCACAGTGAGGACTTTAGAGCTTAGAGCCTGGCTACCCCGAGTGTGGCCTGCAGACCCACAGCTCCTTGATAGAATGGCAGCCTCTGACCCCACCCGAGGCCTCCCTCCTGACTCAGCGTTTGCGTTGTAACGAGCGCTCTGGGTGACGCATGGGCCGTGACACATTTATGTGTACGTGATACACGCCAGGGGAGCACTGGTGTGGGCGGTGTGCCCATCCCTTTCCTTTTTGGTGTTCTTGTCCCGGAGCCGGTCTCGGGAAGGTTGGCGTTAAGTTAAGCAGAACAGGGTTTATCCTCCATGGTAATGAATTCTCCCACCCACCCTGTGCATTCCGAGTCCTTCCACCAGCCTGCATGAGCCCCTGCGAAACTAACTCATCCAAATGTTAGCCCAAATCAAATCAAATAGGTAAGGTTAATCCGCTCCAAAGAAGGGAAGAGAATCCAGTCTGTTCTGACACCCCATCATAAATGATTTTTAACTGTTCAGAACCGTGCCTGACACCGGCCTCCCTGGGCTGGTGCAGCTAAATCTGGGACATCCATGCTAGGTTTGGGACACATTTGGGTCTGAGATCAAGCTTCCTGTAACATTTTGGGTTTCCTTGCTTGGTGTTTTCCTCAGATTCACATATTCTTCCCTCCCCTACTCCCGGGCCCTCTACGTGTCTGCCCAATTACTACCGCTGCAGCAGTGGGGCCTGCGTGATGGACAGCTGGGTGTGTGACGGGTACCGAGATTGCGCAGACGGCTCGGATGAGGAAGGCTGCCCCTCGCCTGGTGAGTACTGCACCTGGCCCTGGCCCGTGGCACCTGCTTTAAGGAGAGGACCTCTGGGGCTACACCCTGGGCACAGCCTGGCTGAGGGCAGTATCCTGCCCTCTGGGACTCTGCTCTGTGGCCAGGCCCCTTCTCACCTCCAGAGCAGGGAGACCCCGGGGAACTCAGAAGTCATCTTCTATCACTGCCCTCTGATCTTCCTGCAGGGAAAGGCCAGCCGCCCTGCTTTCCTCCTTGGCTGTGGTTGGGTCTCCTTTGCTTCCTCTCCACAGGAGGTTACCATGGGAATTATAGGGGAGGTGTCTGTGCGTATTAAACTCGGGGCGGCGCAGGGTACAGAACCCGAGTCTCTGGCTTGCTAGTTGGCGGCCATCCTATTAACAGAAGGGTAAGCACTGCCATCTAGTGGCTGAACACAGAGAGGCTCTGGAGGTCTGTGAGTGACCGTATTGCTGGAGGTCTTGGTGAACCGTGAGACCGCCGCCTAGGGCACACCCTTAACTGCAGGCAGAATTGTATCCTTTCCTAAACAGTTTTCCATTTCAAACTCAGTTATAATAAAATAATAGGTCATTGCTTGCCATGGTTTACATAATTCTTTTCAGCAAACTTATAGGTCAATAGTCTGATTTTCCTCCTTTAAGACTTGTTTTCATCCCATCTCTTCCCTGTTTAAAATCATCACTGGTTTCCACTTGTCCTTTTTGTCCAGAAGATAGACCCTAACCCCTGAGTCCTATTTTCAAGGCCCTGTTTGAGCTGATCTTTCCTTGCTTGCCATTACTTTTCACTTCTGCAAACTGCACTCCTCACCCACCCTGGACACACCTGCTTCTTCTCTGCCTAGATTCCTCCAGTAGGGTTTTTGCCCTTATCAGACCCGACCTCGTCCCCCTACTTTCCCTCTCTGTGAAACCCACTGTCGGTCAGGGCAGACAGAAACACAGGTTTCGTAGTTAAAGGAGACCTCAGTATGTTGTCAGTATTTCTCAAAGTACAGCATGAAGCCCACCTGTAATGGAATCACTTGGGGTGTTTATAAAATTATAGAATCAGGACTTCTGCCTGGAGCCCGGGAGCTCCCCGTGTGAATGGTAGGCTGACTAAAGATTGAGGCTCCTCTTTCAGGCAGGTAGGGTTTTATTCCCCTTCTCAAGACGCACCCCCACAGAGCGTTCATTGAGTTCTTTAGCTGATGTCCACCCCTTTTCCAGTGTCATTGAACTCTGCCCTGTTGTCCTTTTGGCGCTGAACTATGAACAGCCACATGTTGCTTCTTGGTCATTGCATGTGTATAAATCTTTCCTTTCCATAGCGATTGTGCCGGACCTCGTGTTTTAGTCTGAATCTCCCACTCTGCCTACCACAATAATAGGCAGATAGCCAGTGCCCCGTAAATGCTTCTCAGATTAAAACAAATGAAAAAAAACCCTTCTGTCTCTGCCCTTTTCCCCCAAGGCCCATCTCTCTGTAGTAACTTGATTGTCCCTCTCTCAAAATTGCCTGTTGGTTACTGAAACTGAGCGGGACGTTAACCAACTCTAGCAAATTCGGACTAATTCAGTGAGCAGATTCCTGTTTAGATGCCGCGTTCAGCTTTTTTGAATTCTTTTTTTATGTATGTTGCCCATGTAACGTTAAATTGGCATCTAGCTCTCAGATCTTATTTCTTCACTGGATATTTCTTCACTCTGAACTGGGTTCTCTGCCTCATGTCTCCCCCTTTGCGATTTATCTTCCGAGAAGCCTAATACATACTAATACGTAATTATATCCTCTCCCAGCCTGGACCCCCCTGATGGTGCCCTTCCTGTCCAGGTGTGAGCGCCATGATGTGCCTTGGCCCAGTCCTCTGGCCTCATTTTTTCCCCCACTCTTCTCCACGCACTTTGTTTTAGCAGAGTGCTTCTGGGGGTTGGAGAGGCCCTTTGAAAATCCAGTTGTCCAACTGTGGACCACACACAGTATCCCAAAGCTAATCATTGCTTTCTGTTGTTGTTTGCTGCCTCAGGTTATTGTATCTTTGGCTGGTGCCTCCTCCCTTTCAGCAGCCTCTTGGTGTAACTTTCCACAAGGTCACTGTATTAGGTGATTTCTCAGCTCCATTGTTTGCCTTGGAGATATCCCTTCTAAGAGGAGCTTGGCGTCTCCTAGTCTCCTATCTCGGCTGACTGTTCTCCCAGCCTGCTGCCTGTCCTTACCCTGGGGCTTCACTGCCCTCCCTGGAATTCTCTTTGCCTTTCTCCTGATTTAGATTCCCCGTTTTCCTGGACCTTGTGTCTTGCTTTTTCTTAGTTTACTCCCTTGTTTTGCTGGAGCACACCCTCTGGTAGCTTTGTCAGGTGAATATGATGATATGGTGCCCGAGGACACGGTGATGATGGCCTTCATTCAAGGTGTTTATCTCTTGAGTTTCTCTGGTTTGTGCGGGTTGTCTGGGGCACAGGTATCTTCTGGGCGGTTGTTTCTCCATCCTTAGGACTCGCTTTACTTCTCTCACGTTGCAGCTCCTTTTTCTATATCCCAGGTCTTTCCTCTTGGTTTTTAGTTTAATCCCACATTTTGGTAGAGCACATTTTCCAGAAATTTCCTGAGAAAAGTACATGGGAGGTATATTTGAGGCCTTGCTTGTCTGAAAGTGTTTTTCTTCCGTGTTCAGACCTGATTGGTTATTGGGCTGGGTTTGGAATTCTAGGCTGTAAAAAAAAAAAAAATATATATATATATATATATATATATCCTTCAGAAATTTGAAGACATTCGAATTTCTGTCTTGAGAAAGCAGCTCTTGGAAAATGCAAAGCCATTTTGATTTGAATCTTTTATATGTAATCTGTTTTTACTGTCTGGAAGCTTGTAGACTCTTCCTTTTGGTACCAGTGTTGAAGTTTCACAGTGCTGTACTTTGCTGTGGGTCTCTTTCTGTCTAATGTGGTGGATGGCACTGATGTCCTCTTTGATTCTGGAAATTTACATATTATAGTTTTGGAAAATTTTCTTGAAATATCCCTTAGTATTTTCTTCTCTCTTTTCTTTTTCTTCCTGGAACTCTCGTCAGTCATACGTTGAATCTCCTGATCTAGTCCGCTTACTTTTTTAAAACTTAAAAAAATTTTTCTGTAATCTTTTCTTTTTCTACTTTCTACAAGATTTACTCACCTCTGTCTTCAAAGTCTTCAACTAAGTTTGGGCCTGAGAGAGAGAAGGATGAGATCCCTGTGTCTCTTCAACCTGCCGTCTTTCACCAGAGCTCACGTTTCTGTTCAGGTCCCCGTCGTAATTCCGAAAGCACCGAGATCTCCAACACACCCAATAGGTCGCTATTGCTGGCCAGCCCCTCAGTACTAAAAAGTGAATTTTAAAAATCTTTTCTTCTAGCAAATGTCACTGCTGCCTCCACTCCCACCCAGCTCGGGCGATGTGACCGATTTGAGTTCGAGTGCCGACAGCCGAAGAAGTGTATCCCCAGCTGGAGGCGCTGTGATGGCCTTCAGGATTGCCAGGACGGCCAGGACGAGGCCAACTGCCGTGAGTCATCAACGGGGCCCTCTCCCCCAGGGAGGACTTCTAGAGGCAGGATGTCTTGTGCTTCTGCTTTGTTTCTCATAATAATAATTCTGGTATTATCTCCATTTTAGATATAGGAAAGTTAAGCTTCAAAGAGGGTCACCTCGTCAGTAACAGACTGGGGCATTTATTCAGTACTTTTTTGTACAAAATTGTGATCTTTTCATCAAACCATGTTGCAAGTTCTTGTAGGGAGGAATACTCCAAAATAACACAGAGAAATTAAATGGGGATTAGTGTAAAATCCTGCACTTATATTAAAAAGAGTGAACAAAGTGGGCCTTTGGGACATTGAAATAACAGGGCAGATTGATCCAACACTTACCATAATAATAGTAGGAACATCTGAGCCAGATAAGTATAGTAAGAAGAACATTAAACATAATTAACAAAGAAGAAATGAAATAGGGCCTTCCTCCTGGGTGGGATTAATTCATTAATGGGTATTCTTTAAATAAGTTTCTTTAGCCTGTTTCAAATCTGCCTTATACATAAGGATGTTGCTTGGTTAAGGTCTTAAAATCAAGGTGTACTCTATCTACAATTTTCCTCAATCCATTAATCGGATAACCCTATCAGCAAAGGAAATGGGATTAGTGTGACATGCCTCTTCTTAGAGAAGCTGGCCCCTGAAGGCCACTACATTCTGTTCTAAGTGCCCATTAATCATTTGTTTAATAATCAGTTTAAGAATTTTTGGAGATTAATGACAGCCTTATTCCCAGTTTCTAAAAACTATGTTCTCCCTTTTAAAATATTGAGACATGGGCTTCCCTGGTGGCGCAGTGGTTGAGAGTCCGCCTGCGGATGCAGGGGACACGGGTTCGTGCCCCGGTCTGGGAAGATCCCACATGCTGGGGAGCGGCTGGGCCCGTGAGCCATGGCCGCTGAGCCTGCGTGTCCGGAGCCTGTGCTCCGCAACGGGAGAGGCCACAGCAGTGAGAGGCCCGCGTACCGCAAAATAAATAAATAAATAATAATAAAATAAATAAATAAATAAAATAAAATATTGAGACATGTTTCATAAAGAAACCTCGAGCATCCTCCAGCTTTACTGTTCAGCTGTTCTTTGATTATATTTTATCACGTTCTTACCAAGTGGAGTAATTCTGTGATGGGGATCTTGGTATTTTCCGAAACAATTCCCTTCTGAGCATGGAGTCCTTCTCTGACTCTCCTGTATAAAGTCCCCATCACTCTCTTACTATTACTGTCTTTATGTTTCTTTGTAGCTCTTATCAGTATCTAAAGTAACATATTTGTTTGTTTACTCATTTGCTGTTTCTCTCAATAGAAGGTAAACTCTATGAGGGTAGGTCCTTTGTCTGTTTGACACGTCACCATATCCTTAACATCTTGAATAGCAGCGGATTCATGGTAGGACCTCCGTAAATGTTCACTGGATGGATGGATGGATGAATTCCATCTTGGGCTTCTGAGACTGTTCACTAGTAGTTCTCAAACCTTTTCTAGATGTTCTAATGCACTTTTTTATGTAACCAAGCCCCCCATCCAAGCTCCCCCAGGCCAACCAAGTTTTGCTCAGCAAATGACAGAACTGTATGATACAAGGATTCTCTTAAAAAACGGAATTCTGTACCTCCATCCTGGAGACATTCAGTGAAGTCTTAATCCTTCTTTCACAAGGAAACTCATCAGTTGAGGACAGCGGTTATAGTATTCTGCCCCCACCTTCCACTTCCACACCCTGTATCTTTTCATCTCTAGTAAAAGTTCCCAGGATCCTTTACGTGTTCCTCTTGACCATCCTGGTTGCTCTTGTGAGAACATTATCCAGCTTCTCTACCTACATCTCAAAGTGTGGTTTTCAGAAGTGGATGCACTGCTTCAGATAGAAAACAGGATCACCTTGTTCTAGAACAGAAGTCCTCAGTGCTGGCCAATTCTGCTGAATCACTGTGGAGCTTGTAAATACGACACACGCCCAGTGTCGTGTTTCTGCCTCAATAGCTTTGGGGCAGGTCCTAGGAATCTGTATGTTTTAGACGTTCCCCAGAAGACTATTAAGAACCACTGTTGTAGATTCTCTACTGTCGGATAATCACCGTGGTTTAGTGGTCTGTTTGGATTTCTTCTAGTATGGGTAGAGCCATTGTATGGAACATTGTGTGTATATTTCCATGGGGTGGGGGGCATAAGCTAGGAGGAGTCTGATTCAGAGTCCCAGTGGAGAAATTACAGTTTGAACCCAGGAAACCGAGGTAGAATCCCAATGTAAGATCTGGGCAAATTACAGTATTTCAAGTGTGTATTAGTCTCCTATGGCCACTGCAATAAATTACCACAAACTTAATGCCCTAAAATAACACACATTTATTATCTTACAGTTCTGTAGGTCAGAAATCTGATAGACATCTCACTGGCTGAAACCAAGATGAAGGCATGGCTGAGTCCTCTGAAGGCTCCAGGGCAGAATCCGTTTCCTTGCTTTTCTCAGCTTCTAGAGGCCTCCTTCCTCCATTTTCAAAGCCAGCAACATTCTGTCTCTCTGATCCTTCTTTGGTCTTCACATCTTCCTCTTTGACCACAGCTGGGAAAGGGTCTCTGCTTTTTTTTTTTTTTTTTTAAATTAATTAATTTATTTTTGGCTGTGTTGGGTCTTCGTTTCCGTGCGAGGGCTTTCTCTAGTTGCGGCGAGCGGGGGCCACTCTTCATCGCGGTGCACGGGCCTCTCACTATCGCAGCCTCTCTTGTTGCGGGGCACAGGCTCCAGACGCGCAGGCTCAGTAGTTGAAGCTCATGGGCCCAGTTGCTGCGTGGCACGTGGGATCCTCCCAGACCGGGGCTCGAACCCGTGTCCCCTGCATTGGCAGGCAGATTCTCAACCACTGCGCCACCAGGGAAGGCCTGGGGTCTCTGCTTTTAAGGGCCTGTGTGATTGGATGGACCTGCCCGGGTAACCCAGGCTTAAGTCCTACGTCAAGGTCTTTACCTCAATCACATCTGCAGAGTCCCTTTCGCCTTATAAGGTGACTTTAACATGTTCCAGGGATTTGAACATGGACATATTTGATGCGGAGGAGCAAGAGTAACTTTAGAACCTCTTTACTGGTGGGGTCGGGTTCTGATATAACTCTCCCTGTTCAGGGCCGAGCAGGCAGGTGTGAGTCTCTATAATGAAGGCCCAAGGTACCTGAACCAGGACCCGGTGCAGACCTACCTGGGGTGGCAGATGCGGTTTCTGTAGCCATTCTCATCTTTCTTCTTTTTAGGGTCATTTGCAGTTACATTGTCATCGCTTCCTTTTTAGAGCCTCTCATGAAGTTTAAATCTACTTTGCAAACTGGAGAGAACATCAGATTATGGTTTCTAGCCAACGAGTTGCATAACTCTTAACTCATCAGTGCTCTTTACTTGCGTTATTTCATTGTCTGCGGAAATACTTTGAAAAGCTAAACAATTAAAAAGATTACATACAGTAGACATGCTTCTTACTATTGTGATTCATCTCATTATTATTAGTCTCACTCAAAGCAGAAATCAGAGGGTCATTGTGGACTGCAGACTGACAACAGGAGAAGATGATTAGGAATAAGTACCGCAGAGGAAGAGCTGCACCTTGTGGATGCCTGCTCTCAGGCGTATTCCAGGTGCTTGATCTCACTGGGTCCTTGTAGACACAATAGCGATGGAGTTGTCACCCCAGTTTTATACCGGGGAACTGAACTCGGGCACTACAGGCAGACCTCGGAGGTTTTGCGGGTTCCGTTCCAGACCACTGCAATAAAGCGAGTCACACGGATTTTTTGGTTTCCTGGTGCATACGAAAGTTATGTTTACACTATATTTTAGACTGTTAAGCGTGCGATAGCATATGTTTAAAAAATAACGTACATGCCTTAATTTTAAAATAGTTTACTGCTAAAAAATGCTAACCATCACCTGCACCTTCAGTGAGTTGTAATCTTTTTGCCACGCGTTTGTAATATCAAAGATCACTCATCACAGAGCAATATAATAAATACAGTAATAATGAAAGAGTTTGGAATAGTGTGAGAATTACCAAAATGTGACACAGAGACATGAAGTGAGCAAATGCAGTTAGAAATGCAATTGTGGCTCTGCCACCAGCCCTCAATGTGTTGAAAAACGCAGTTATCTGCAAAGTATGAAAAAGCTGAGCACAATAAAACGAGGTGCGCCTGAGTTAAACAGTTAGCTCAGGCTCATACAGAGCAGGATGTAAACCCTGATTTCTTTGACGCCAAAGCTCTGGCCCTTCCTGAAGGCACCTTCCCCCGGTCAATGTCAAATGAAGAGGGATTAGCAAGCCAGCGTGGGGTCCCCGCCACCCCCATCCCGAGGGTCTTTTGAAGCAGAAGCTGATGAGTTCCCTTTTCCCGAACACGAGAAACCTTTGGTGACCGTGGCCCCTCGTGTGTTGCAGCCACGCGCAGCACCCTGACCTGCACGGGCCAGGAGTTCCGGTGCGAGGACGGCGAGGCCTGCATCGTGCTCTCCGAGCGCTGCGACGGCTTCCTGGACTGCTCGGACGAGAGCGACGAGCACGCCTGCAGCGGTGAGTGTGGCCCCCCAGGACCCCGGGCTCACCCTCGGCCCTGCTGGGTAGGCCCTGAGGTTGAACCCTCTTGAGCTCTTCCTCAGTCTGAAAATGCAAAGCTCCTTGCTCACTGTTGGAGCTGCAGGTGAGGCGAGGCCCAGTCCCGCCTCTGGTGCAGCCTCCAGCCCACCTCGCCCCTCTCAGGGAAATGTTGGTCTTAGATTGGGTGTTTTTGGTTTTTTGTTCTATTTTCTTTTGCTTTAGTCCTTGTATTGGTACTTGGATCCTTTTATTTATTTATTTTTAAATATTCTTTTCCATTATGCTTTATCACAAGATATTGAATATAGTTCCCTGCGCTATACAGTAGGACCTTGTCGTTTATTCATCCTATATATAATAGTTACATCTTAGAATGGGGTGTTTTTGAGTTTAAATAATGATAATTTTAATCAAAAGATACTACTTATGAAAAATTAGGTAGTGTCTTAGAATTATGATTTGCTTAATTACAGTAGTGCATTCTGTTATACAAATAAAACAATTCAACTTGATCTTTCATAGGAGTTTTTTTAATTTTTATTTTATATTGGAGTATATTAGATTGGCTTTGGAAGGACATCCCTCGTGTTGAGGCATCGTTGCTCCCACAGAGCGTCAGGCTTTGTGGTGGGGTGAACTCCATCCTTCTGTCTGGAATGCATTTAGCAATCATTTGGGGGCTGCTATAACCGTACCACCGACTGAGTGGCTTAGAAGCAACAGAAACTCATTTCTCACAGTTCTGGAGGCTAGAAAGTCCGAGATTGAAGCACCAGCAGATTCGGTGGTCTGGTGAGGGCCCACTTCCTGGTCCACAGACAGCCTGTCTTTTCTGTGTCCTCCCACGGTGGAAGGTGTGAGGGAGCTCTCTCGGGCCTCTTTTACAAGGACACTAATCTCATTTTCAAGGACTCCATCCTTATGACCTAATCATCTCCCAAGGGCCCCACCCCCAATACCATCACATGGGGGATGAGGTTTCAGCATATGGATTTTGGGGGACACAAACACTTCAGTCTGTAGCAGTAATGGATCCTGCCATGACACTGTCTTTGGATTTGTAGCATTCTCTGTTGAGAATCAGGCTTAAATCAGTGCAGACAAGGAGGTGAAATGCAAGGAGAAATGCCATGCTTGGAAATTTAGGAGACCTTGGGAAAGGTTATATAGGAAGGTCTGAACTCTTTTTTTTCTGAGGTGTCTTAAGATAATGATGGTGGCCTGACCACATCGCAGTAGGTCTGCCTGAAACCAGGGAACCTCTTGGGTCCTTTGAAATCCAAGATTTCTAAGATATCAATTTCTCTTTTTTCCCCTTGCTCTCTCTAGAGGAATTAAATGTATACAAAATACAGAATCTTCAGTGGACGGCTGACTTCTCTGGGGATGTAACTTTGACCTGGATGCGGCCCAAGAAAATGCCCTCTGCTTCTTGTGTGTATAACGTCTACTACAGGTGGGTCCCATCTTTGCCGTGGGAGAAAATAATGTTTCTATTGCCACTGGATGTTCCATAAACTCTGTGTGCGCACAGAGCAGCTCTTTTTTGACGTATTCAGACATCTCAGCCACCCCATGCGGCTTTGATGTGATGCTATCTTTGTTCTCTTGGCCAGGGTGGTTGGAGAGAGCATATGGAAGACTCTGGAAACCCACAGCAATAAAACGAACACAATATTGAAAGTCTTGAAGCCAGACACCACGTATCAGGTCAAAGTCCAGGTCCAGTGTCTGAGCAAGGTGCACAGCACCAATGACTTTGTGACCCTGAGGACTCCGGAAGGATGTAAGTGCTGCAGCTTATTTTTATGGCAGGGACAGGACCTTATGTGGGATTTTCAGAGAGTTTCCCAGGATGCTCAGGAGCGTGGAAACAAAAGTACTTGTGCTTCCTATGTGGCTAAGTTTTATGGTCCTGGCTGAGTTGTTCTTACTATGTCACTTTTTTTTTTCAATACAATTCTTTTTATTGAAGTATAGTTGATTTACATTGTTTTAGGTGTACAGCAAAGTGATTCCGTTATACACATATATATATGTATTCTTTTTCAGATTCTTTTCCGTTATAGGTTATTACAAGATATTGAATATAGCTCCCTGTGCTGTGCAGTAGGTCCTTGTTGTTTATTTATTTTATATATTGTAGTGTGTATCTGTTAATCCCAAATTCCTAATTTATCCCTCTCCCCCTCTCCTCTTTGGTAATCATACGTTTGTTTTCAAGGTCTTAAAACGATTTTTTTTAATTGAAGTATAATTGACCTACAACACCGTGTTAGTTGCAGGTGTATGACATAGTGATTCGATATTTCTGTAATTACAAAATGATCACCACACATAATGTTTTTCTGCCCACCATTGCCCTCTTTCTACCTCTACCTTCCGTCTCTAGGTATTTCCCAGTATTTGGTACTTAGGAGATCATCATTGTTAACGTATGAGACTCGTCAGAAGTATTGTGGGTTCATTTTAAGGAAATTTACCAAAACCCTTGGGTCATAGAGAGTTCCCTAGTTCTTCCCCCTTCACAGTAGTTGACATTGGGTGACTGTGCTGATTCCTGTGATCTCTGCTCCCCAGGTTTTGTGAACTTTTCATTTGCAGTTGCCATCAGAACCATGTTTACATTTGGAGATGTTAATATGAACTCATGTTTATCTTAACGTGCGTGTAGATGGTTACACGTAAAATATTTCTAGATCTGTGTATGTGCACAGGTTAGTACACACGCATATTTTTTCTGCTTTGTCAACTGAGAAGGCCCAGAAAAACGTCATCATTCAGATTTAGGTTTCTAATGCCTTCTTCAATAAGAGGACACAGGGCTCTTCGAAGAAATGGCCAAATCCAGGCCTGGGGCAGGAGATCTGTAAGATAAGCCTGGAGCGTCTGGTAGTGCCAGAGTGTAAGGACGTGAAGTAAGTGAGAAGGAGAAAGACACATATCATATGCTGCCACTTCTAAATGGAATCTAGGAAAGTGATACAAACAAACTTACTTACAAAACAGAAATAGGCTCACAGACATAGAAAACAAACGTTACCAAAGGGAAATTGGGGGGAGGGGTAAATTAGGAGGTTGGGATTAACAGATACACACTACTAGATATAAAATAGATAAACAACAAGGACCTACTGTATGGCACAGGGAGCTATGCTCAATATACAGTGGAAAAGAATCTGAAAAAGAATATATATATATATATATATATATATATATATATATATATATATATATATATATATATAACCGAATCACTCTGTGGTGCACCTGAAACTAAAACAACGTTGTAAATTAACTATACTTCAATTCAAAAAAAGAAAAAAGAAATTAAGGAAGTGCTGAACAAAACACACAAAGAAGAATCTATGAGTTATGACTTTGTTAGAATAACATTTGTTCAGTAGAGCAGAGAGAGTGCCAGAGAGTCAGCAGAAGCCCACCAGGGAAAGTGAAATAGAGAAGTTTATTACTCCCAGGTTCTGAAGGCGGTATACGCGTACCTCAAGGGGCCACGCAGGAGGTCAAGGCAGGGTGCAGGCAGAGAGCAGCGGGACCTGGGGCACACGCCTTTTTTAGGATTTGTGGGTGGAGTGCTGTGGAGTTCCTGGGCTAGGGCTGGTTTGGCCAATTCACACCAAAAAAGAGGGGTTTTGGTAAACTTCTTGGGAGTCTTACCTAAGGAGCACAAGGGAGAAGGTCCTGGGAGGTGGGGAGACTTTATCACAAGGGCCCTTGGGGAAGTCATGTTAGGGATTTGCATTTGCTTGTAACTCTTTGGGCTGTGATCCAGGGCTTGCTTGGGGGCTAATGTCAATTTAAGGCCCCCTTAGCCTATTTGTCTAAATAAAGTGGTTGCTGAGACAGCAATACCATGGGCTAGCTTAGCTAAACTCTAAGTGGAACCATTTTTGAAATATCCCATTCGTTGATCTTCTTTCCACAAATGGTAGCTGAGTCCCTACTACTGCTCAGGAATTAGGTTAGACACTGGAGAATCAGATGAGTAAGACACAGTTCCTGCCCTCCAAGGGCTTGCAGGCCATGGCTTGTGGATGAACATTCACTGTATTCACTTGCTGAGGCTACCATAACGAGGTACCCCAGATTGGGTGGCTTAAACCACAGGCATTTATTTTCTTCCAGTTCTGGAGGCTGGGAGTCCAAGGTCAAGGGTTGGTTTCATTCTGAGGCCTCCTTGGCTTGCAGACGGCCGTCTTAACGTGGTTTGCCCTCTGTGTGTGTCTGTGTCCTAATTTCCTCTTCTTATAGGGACACCAGTCACATTGGGTAAGGGGCAATGACCTCATTTTAACTTAATGACTTTTTTAAAGACCTTATTTCCAAATACACATTCTGCGGTACTGGGGGTTAAGACTTCAACACCTGAATTCGGGGTCGGAGGTGTTACAGTTCAACCCTTAATATTCATCTTCAGCGGATTATCAACATGAATAACTCCTGTGCAGTCAAAATGAAGTTTGGCTGGAAAGCACTGTAACTGGTTTCTGTGTGGTTTCTAACTGGCCTCTGAAGGCAGTCACAAAAGGGGAGATCCCGAAAGGTCTCAGAAACGCCAGCAGTGAAGTTATTAAGAAACCTACTTTGAAGGGGGTCCCTTCATTTGAATCTAGAAGTTCTGTGCTATTAGAAAGTAAGTCTTGGGACTTCCCTGGCGGTCCAGTGGTTAAGACCCCGGGCTGCCACTGCAGGGATCATGGGTTTGCTCTCTGGTCGGGGAACTAAGATCCTGTACGCTGCGCAGCATGGCAAAAACAAAAGAGAGAAAGTAAGCTTTATTTCTTTGTAGCCACACCAGTAGTTCTCTGGTTGTAGGAGAGTTCAGGACAGCAGACGCCGTCCTTGACAATTAAGATCTCAGCATCAAAGCCCAGGGCCAGTGGTGACTTAGCCCGCCCACGTGATTCTATCCTGCAGCCCTTGTGAGCCCCCGGCCTGCGTCAGACTCGCTGAGCCGTGGTCTGATACGTGCAGTCATTAGATGTGTGATGAGTGCGAGCAGGCCTTGCCTTCCGGAAGAGAGGAAAGGTGTTCTGTCAGCTGACAGCGCTTTCTAGGGGATACGTCCCACTGCCAGCTCTGGATTCTTTCTCGGCCGAGTTTTAAGCTCAGGGAAATTCCTCCAGTTGATGAGTATGCAGATGGATTTTAACCCTGAGTTGCCTCTTTTCCAGTGCCAGACGCCCCTCAGAACCTCCAGCTGTCGCTCCACAGGGAAGTGGAAGGAGTGATCGTGGGCCGCTGGGCCCCTCCCGCCCACAGCCACGGCCTCATTCGGGAGTACATCGTAAGTCCTTCTGGCAGCGGGCTGTGCGCGGGTGAGCGCAAGAGATTGCCGGGGCTGGTAGAGCAGAAGCATGTTCTGTGTGACAAGGACGTGGTTTGCTGTCACCTTGTAAATGATCATCCATCCTCTGGAACGTTTTGCATCTCACCTTCCCCTCTCTCCGCCTGCCTCCTTGCAAGGTGTCGGGATGCCCAGACCTTTGGTTACCTGTCCATAGTATTTTTTTTTTCTCCTCACTTCAGGTAGAGTACAGCAGGAGTGGTTCCAAGATGTGGGCCTCCCAGAGAGCTCTTAGCAACTTGACAGAAATAAGGAACCTACTGGTCAACGCTCAGTACACTGTCAGAGTGAGTGTTCACACGCGTTTTAGCCGTCCAGGTGGTCTTGGAACATGGGGAGATGGTTGGCCTTTCATGAGAACTCCGTGCCTACCTTTGTGAGATGCTTACTCGTGGTGTGCTCAACACCCAACCTGTTGCTCTGGAAGCTTGTCATTTCTTTCAGTCTCGTAAACCAAGGCCACAGAGAACTTGAAATCAGACTTTGCTCAGATAACCAGCAACCGATGGTAATGCAGCTTTACCTGCTTTTAACCCAGATATTCTGCTAGTGCTTTAGCTCCAATTACTTTTGCACCCACCTCTTTTCTGCTTATTTTTAGCTGCAGGGAGATGCAGAGCTATGATAAGTAGCATTTATAAAATGATATTGTGGGGTTCTTATGAAATATATTATCAACATCTTCAGTAGAAAAGAGGTTTTGTGCAAAACATGTTTTGAGACCATGAAGTGTATACACAGACTCCCTCATAATTTCAGTGCTCTCACAATTCCCTTTACCCAGGTTCCCTCCCGTTGTCTCTTTCCCTGTCTTATTTCAGTTGCTGGGGCCTCAGTCTATCCTGAATCCCTCTGTGTATAATTTCTTCCACCCTTATAGCCAAAGCCTCACCACTTTCGCTCACTCGGGATTCTTACTGTGTGGTATGTTGCCTGTATTTCATACTAATTCGCACTCTGATTTGAAAGGTGGCTGCAGTGACCAGTCGGGGAATAGGAAACTGGAGCGATTCTAAATCCATTACCACCATAAAAGGAAAAGGTAAGTGATTCCAGCATCTGCAGATTTCAAGAAGATAGAAAAACCCTTTGGAAATAACTTTCAGTGTGACTGGAAAATGAAGAAGCAGAGATCAGGAAACTTCACACAGCCTCCCTCTCCCCGATACACGCACTTTTGTGGGTGTCTCCATAGTGCTTTACACACGAAGTCTTTGGGGGCAACTGTTGAAGGTATTCCTCCTTCTAGAACTGAGCATTTGTTATAATAAAAACATACAAAGGGATTTCCAGAGGCCTTCATGCCCTTGTTCTCAGGCACGGTATCAAAAATAGAAGGAGTCCTTCCTTCCCAGCCGAGATAAAGATGATCTCGTCCACGTGTAGTTGTGGTGTTTTTAAGAGAGTGCCGTGCTGACACTTGTTACTGCCCCAGGGGCACCGACCGACGATGCTTAGGTGGCAGTTTTCTAGCGCTCTCGAGCTGATCGGAGTCATAGCTTACGACTTGCCTTGGACCTGCTCTGCATACACCAGCTCATCTCGCTGAACCCTCAGAACAACTATAAGAACAGATAAGGGACTGGAAAGGTTATGTCTCTTGCACGCAGTCAGTCAAGTGACAGAGCTGGGATTGGAACCTGATCTCCTGAGTCCAGAGCCTGTGCCCTGAACCACTGTACCACCTGCTTGCCGGGAGGGGCTCCTTGCCTTGCACACGTGCCTCGAGGGTAGTGTCGGATAGGAGCTGATGAAATAGTGGACGAGTGAGTGAATTGAAGCAAGTGAAACGAAGGCTCTGGCACTCTATGGGAGACAGTCCAGCTCGTCTTCCTGATTGTAGCTTTGGCGCTTGGGGCTTTCGTCTTTGGATTGGCGGGCGTTAAAGCCAGAAGTGTCGCCTGGAACGTGCTTGGGGGATTACACTTTAATCTGAGCCTGTGAGAAATAGGCTCTGGGTCATGGAGAGTCACTGTCTGGTCGCCTGTGAAATATGGTGTCATTGAGATCAGGACAGGGGCAGCTAAACTTAGTGAAGCCAGCCAGTCTGTGGAGCAGGGAGTGTGTGGGTATTGGAAAAAGTGTACTGAGTTCACACTCCCCGAGAGTTTTGATTGTGGTATTATTTTCCTCTACAAAGTCAGTCAGAACAGACTGACCATACATACTGAAAAGGAGGGACATTGGAAGGTCATCAAAGGAACAGGTAGTACCTTGAATTCCTCATCGTAAGTCACACCTGCATTTGAAAATCTCAGTGGGTGGTCGCTTCTCTTTAACTTCCTTAATATGATTTTGAGGATGAACCCCAACTCCTCATATGTGTGTCGGTGAGGGCATGTGTTAGGCAACTGTGTGCCAAGTCAAAAAGTGTGAGTTGTGATCTATCTGTGACCTCGTGTCCTAATAAGGTAAGAAGACGGGGTACAAAACAGTGGTGGCCTCACCCAGAATCACCACCTTCATTAGTGAACGCAGTGGATTAATTATAACAGCAGTGAGAAAAGCCACCTTATTTTGAGCACCATGTGGGTTGTTTTACGTGAACTGATCTCTCTTAATCCTTATCAACCCTGTGAGTATTCTTATGCTCATTTTGTAGCTGAGGGAACTGGGATCTGGAGAGGATCGTGATCTGTCCCCAGCCACCACGATCATAACCCAGGTCAGCTTTACAGCAGCACCCGAACTATTTTGCTCTGAGCTGGCTGCCTAAAACTCCTAATATCCTTTCTTCTGGTTGCTGTGTTTTCCTCGAGCCCACTTTCATTGATCATCTGGAGAGACTCCTGCAGATTTTGGTACCTCTCTTTGCCACAAAGTCTGAGGCACTCCTTTGAGTCTCTCTTGCTTTGCCAGTGTAAGAGGCATATGTGCCGAGAGTCTAATACGCACGCGGCCATTTAAATCTTACCTTCCGACGATGCTGACTGCATCCAGCGCTCCTGGGCTATGCTTGGCCGCACACTGTCAGGTTTCTGCTGGGTAGACCTTCACAGTGACCGGCATCATGCTCGGCACTTGAGCCAAGAGGGGTCTTTTCTCTCTGCCGCCCTCTCCTTGTGCCCTCAGCTCCCAGCTCGAGCTCCGATCTTTCTGAGAATGCCAGTGGCTCACCAGCTCTTTAATCTGTCGTGGGAACGGGAGAGAAAGGGAACTGTAGTTGGGTGCCAGGCCCTTGACATGCATTATTTTAGTGAATTTTCCCACCTCTGAGAAGTACAGAGGGCATCTCCAGGCTTCACGAGGACAGGTAACTTGCCCCAGATCACACGGTGCTGTGTCTCTATAGGAATTTGAACTCCAGTGTGTGAGACTCCAGAGCCCAGATCCTTTCCGTTCTGCCACACGCGCATTTACAAGTTAGGACTTAAGATTTAGCTTGCCGTCAACCTTCCAAAAGGACTTGAGCCCTCTGGGAATTTGTTGGTGCCAATACAGGTGGCTCTCAGTGTGATCCCTGTGCCTTTCAGAACCAGGCTGAAGCTGGGTTAATGAGGGACATTTACATAATGGAACTTTTCTGCTCGACCTAATTGCCAGGATAGCTGACTGAGCCAAGGTAGTTAGTTATGTGTTCACCAGGTAACTGTGGACCTAACCTCAGCTTCAGGACAACAGTGGTAAAAGGGAAGAGTAGAAGCCGCCAAAGAAATGCCCTTTCTTCCCCGACTGAAAGGTTGTTTTGTCTCTTGAGTTGAAAACTGTTAAGTTCTGCCTTCTTCCCTTTTCATCACCTGGTTTCTCTTTTTGAATCCCTCTTTTGTTCTCAGTGATCCCACCCCCAGACATCCACATTGACAGCTATGGTGAAAATTCTCTAAGCTTTACCCTGTCCGTGGACACTGACATCAAGGTAACGTGGAAATTTCAAACCAGCGGTTGGGCGGTTTGAAATGGGGCTTTACTTTGCATGGGAACCGATACGGCAGAGGACGGGAAGATTAAGAAAAATGAATGACTTGACCCAGCAAAGCTAAAATACCACACCTAGGTTGGTTCCTCCCCCTACGAAGAACAACTTGAGTCTTCACGTGTAATGATTCTGGCTCAGCCTGGTGCCTTTTTTTTTTTTTTTTTACCGTATAATTAAATGGTTCACAGCTACAGTGCAAATAAAGAGTTGGTGTTAACAGAATATGTATGCCCTGTAATTTTCAGCTTTATTGGATTTCCTGGTGCCGAGCGCTAATGCAGAGGTTCCCAAGAGTGAGTCTTAGGAGAGAGTCAAATACCTCGGAAGCATATCCACTTAGATCCACCTAATATTCTCCCCTTCTAGCACCTTCCTCCCCTCTGCTTGGTCCATCTGCTTGACCAACTTCACCATAATTATCTGTGTCCCTTTGGTTTCTCAAGTTGCCACACACCTTTCATGGGGTTCTTTCTTGTCTGTCTCCCCTCACATCCCTCCCTGTCTGTGAAGCTGTGGTGGGGGCAACAGCCTGTGCCACTGACTGAACTACAGTTTGGTGTCATGCCCTTGGCTTCAGAGACAGCTGATGCCAGAAATGACCTTGTGTAGACCTTGTCTCTATAGTCTTTGCTCTTGAAAACGTTTTAATTTGGTGCATTGGCCAATATTTTTAAAGACCTTTACATCAAATCCTTCTGTGAGCTCAGAACTTGGAAAAGGTAGTCTTTCCTGACCCATGGATGTGTTTGCTCCCATTAGACAAAAGAGATCTAAGCAAGCCCCCTTTGTATGGACCTCTCGGCCTTGACTGCAAGGACCACCTGAGCTAAGACTGATCCTTAGTTACCGTAATCTAATTACCTTTTCAATTTTTATCCTTTCTGCCTTTTTTTTTTTGGCTGTGCCACGCGGCTTATAGGATCTTAGTTCCCTGACCAGGGATTGAACCCGGGCCCTCGGCAGTGAGAGCTCAGAGTCCTAACCAGTGGACCGCCAGGGAATTCCCTTCTTTCTGCCTTTTTAAATTGGTTCTTGTCCTTTTATTATTTATTAAGTTTTTTGTGTCATTGAATCTATATGTTGTATTATGAATGGTCTCACATTTGTTTTTAGAAGTAGGAGGGAGTATAAGTAGTCAATGATAGCACAAATGGAACTGGTTTAAGAATCCAAAGGACTAGCCCGTCCATTGTAAGAAGGGAGATAGATACCCGAGGAACAACAGAAAAGATCTTCCTTTAGTGTCTGGTGAGCTCTGTGAGTGTGGACTGTTCCTGTAACATGGCTCTTGCTCCTTGGCAGGTGAATGGCTATGTGGTGAACCTCTTCTGGGCGTTCGACACCCACAGACAGGAGAAGAGAACGATGAACTTCCGAGGAAGCATATTGTCACACAAAGGTAGCGCCCTGGAGCTGGTCGGTGTGTAAGGAGGAAGGCTAGACCGATGCTTTCCTGGCATTAGAGCTTGTGTGGGGCGCCGGGACAGGTGGGGGGTCTTCTCTGCAGCCGTTCTGAGTGGGCAGGTGTTCTCCATTGAGGATGCTGTCAGTGACTCCTGAGTCCAGGTGAGGGATCCATTGAGTGGTTCCCCAAATCCCCTTCTAACCTGTTGTCTCTTCATGGAAGTTGGAGGCTTAAAAAGGGGGAAACACTGGAAAGAAGCCAGGTTAACCTTCTACAGATGCTTTTTGCCTCCCAAAAGAGAGAGTTCCTGGGTTTAGTTACCTGTCTCTCTTTTTACTGCCCTGGTTTGCTCCTTCTTTGCTGATACAAGGTAGCGCAGGGCCTGCTGCATAATTGGCGTTCAGTAAACATTTGTTGAACGAATGGACCAACAGACTGAGCGAAGGAAGCAAGGAGACAAGGAAGGAAGAGGGTCCAGTTCCTCTTGTATCTGTACAGATAGTGAGTCTCAATTAAAATCCTCATATCCGAAGATGGACTAAAGGAAGGATTTTAATTTATTTCTAAGACAAAACCTTCATTGGCCAAGGCTGCTTGTGAATGTTGAAGAGGACATGGGAGCTTCTACTCTTCCCTTATACTCTGTTTGCAAAGTACTTTCAATCCTAGCAGGCGTTCTGTTATACACAGTATATTTTTTTGGCGGGAGGGAACCGAAGGTTGCCTAAGGAGGCTGTGCAGGGGTATAGCTAACATTGAGCACTGACTGTATACAGGCATTTACCCAGGCACTCTGTGTGTGGTGTTTTACAGAACACCTCCAGAATAGTATGGTGGGATCTACTCATTTTATGGACGAGAAAACAAGGTTCAGGGACTGAGTGATTCCCTCAGAAGGTGGCAGAGCCACGATGGGAATCCACGCCTCTCTAATTCCAAAGGCTGTGGTCTCATCGCCTCGACATTACACCAATAGAAATTGGCAGAGTCGGGAGCAAAAGAAGTCTTACCAGCCTTTGCCTGAAACACACGAAGGTCTTGCTCCATGCCAGGCGTCATGCTGAGCACTTCAGAGGAATTCTCTTTTTTTGTTCCCTGCAACAGCCAGCTGGTATAAGTGCTGTCACTGTCCTCCATCTTACCAACAAGGAAATGAACTTGGAGAGTTTGAATACTTCATTCTTGCTTGTACAAGTACGAAGGGTAGAGTTGGGCCTTGAACCCAAGTCCTTCTGTTTCCAAAGGCTGTCCTCTTAGCACACCCTCCTTTTTGTTCACTGCTCTCTTAGTTTTTAATAACATTTCCCCTAATTAGAAAGGGGGCACATGTTTATTACAGAAAATTTAGAAAACGAAAAAGGTACAATCGAATTTTTAATTTCCTATCATTTCACTTCCCAGGGAAACCACTTTTACATTTTGGGTGGTTCCTAAGTTAATACTTTTCCTCCTCATTGATTTCTTTGTATCTTCTTAAATAAAATTTGAATAATACTATATGGAATTTTATATCCTGCCTTTTTCACTGAATGTAAATAACAGAATTTTCTAGTTTCATTATATATTCTTGGAAACAACCTTTAGCGGCCGCGTAATAGTTCATGGAATGCACGTGAAGCTCGTGGATGCCCATTATTTAACTGTTGCCTTGTTGCCAGGCAGTCAGATGATTATACTTCTTTTCTGCCATAACAAACGCTGTGACAGACATCCTGGCTGCACAAATTTTGGGATCCCTCTCATTTAACTGCACTGAAGGTTATGAAGGATGTCAAGTCTCACAAGGCCAAATGGCTCTCCAGGAGGGTCGTACCAATTTATATTCCCAGATAGGCAGCTTTCAAAGGGATTTTCCCATGCCCATGCAGTGTGTTGCTTGCAGTAGTCATTAATAAATCACGCCGAGTGAATCTGTAAAGTCATAAAAATTCTACAGCATGTGGGGCTCACTTAAATGGAGAGATGACATTAAAAAAAAAGGGTGTGCATATAAAGATATGTATTCCTGACTGCTGCCCCCAGCCCTTTGTCCCTGTTTCCCCAGTGGGCAACCTGACAGCTCATACAACCTACGAGATTTCTGCCTGGGCCAAGACTGACTTGGGGGACAGTCCTCTGGCATTTGAGCATGTCACGACCAGAGGAGTCCGCCCACCCGCCCCGAGCCTCAAAGCCAAGGCCGTCAATCAGACGGCGGTGGAATGCACCTGGACCGGCCCCAGGAATGTGGTAAGTCAGCCAGGATGACCCTTGCAGAGCACGGATGGACTGTCGCCTGGCACTAGGCCACAAGACACCCCCAGGGCTTCCCCCTCTGTTGCTGTTGATTTTCTTCTCACCCCAGACACAAGCTGCCCTTGTAGTCAGTTCTGGATTACCTTCCAGAGGCGCCTGACATCCTGCCTCCGCCTCCCTTTCTGCATCCTGGCCTGGCATCCAAGACGAAGAGCCCCTGCTGTTTGCTGAACAGACCTAGTTTGAGGAGGGGGCACATTCCCGAGCTGGGAGTCTCACCTAGGGATGGGTGAGAAGTCGCCTGCAGGACAATGAGTATGCACCTGAGGACCGTGCCTCAGGCTCCTCGAGCCCCTCCTCACCTATGGGATCCCCCGCCCACAGGTTGCTTTCTCTGTCCCCCCAAACATGCCCCACCCCAGTTCTTTCCAGGATGCTGGCTCTACTTGTATATAGGCCTTTTGTTTTCATGTATGCATTTTGACTCACTGGAATTAGATCTGCGCTTCTTTTTTTTTTTTTCTTTCGCGGTACGCGGGCCTCTCACTGCTGTGGCCTCTCCCGTTGCGGAGCACAGGCTCCGGACGCGCAGGCTCGGCGGCCATGGCTCACGGGCCCAGCCGCTCCGCGGCGTGTGGGATCTTCGCGGACCGGGGCACAAACCCGTGTCCCCTGCATCGGCAGGCGGACTCTCAACCACTGCGCCACCAGGGGAAGCCCTGTGCTTCCTTTTGAGCCTGGCTTTGATTTCCCGCCTTCCACAGTGTGCACCTCCTTTGCTTTCAGGTGCACTTTCGCAAGCCTCTTATCATGCCCCTCCTGCCTCTGCAGCAGGGCGTCTGCTCTCTCTTCCCTGGAATCCTTCCTGCTCCTGCTGCTGTGGAGTCAAATCCTAGCTCTTCTACTGGATCTCTTTCCCTTACCAACTCCTAAATCTTTAGAGTTGACGCCACACAGCATAATGTTTCATTAGATACTACGTATCCGATTTGATATCTTCTGTCCACTCTCATCTCCCTAAGTAGTTTGTAAGTTCTTGAAGGGAAGGATTGTTTTCTGGGTTTTCCAAATGGAAAAGCATATGGAACTAAATCTGTAATTGAGCCTTAGTGAATTCTCAGTGGCCGGTGAGGAGGAATTGGCATGAGTCTTGTCTTCTGAGGGCATCCCCAGTGTGCATCGGGGGCAGGACTGGTTCGTGGGGAAAGAACCAAGGTTTGCAAGTAATTAATTGTCTGTGAGATCAGCCGTGAAGGAGGAGGGAGAGGTAGGAGTTCACTGAGCACCCACTGTGTGCCAGGCACGATGCCCACCCTTCATCCGTGGTCTTGCACTTAATCCTCTCATCAGCTCTGTGGGGTAAATGTTCCTTCTCTACCAGTGAGGAGACCGTGGCTCAGAGGGGGTGAAGTAACTGGCCAAAGTCGAGGGTTAGTAAGCAACAGGCTGAGTTAGAGCTCAGGTCCAGCTAATTTAACAGCCCAGGCTCTTCTGTTGCTCCAGAACCTGACTCTGGGGCAGGGACAGAGATGAGAATGCCCAGAGCCCCCCCGGTCTCCATCTTACCTGGAAGTAGACCGTTATCACAGAGGGGCCTTTATCTCTGTTTAAGTACCCAACTCAGAGCCTGCCCACCTGTCACCCCCAGCTGTCTGCACAGAGTGGGGCATCGTGCACAGAACATTGGCCCGTGACTTGTTTTTAGTGTCTCACCACACGTGAACTTGGAGAAGGAGCCTAGCCCGGCCTCCTCCTGGCTGAGAGACCCCTTACACTCACGGTAGCCTTCCGAGGGTCAGGGGCTGGTGGAGTCCTCTGGACGAAGCTCTCAGCTTCCGCCCGTCTTCATCTCACTGCGGACGCTGGGGTCTCACTCAGGGCTGCCGTCAGCACCGCAAGAGCTGCCCCCATCACTGTCTGCCTGGGGCCTTCTTACACTCTGGCTCCGTCGCTCCAGGGACCCCTTTCCTGGCTCCTGGTTGAAGCCTCCACCCCATGGTGGCCATGGGCCTGTTCTCTCTGGGGGTCAGGCTTGCCTGCGCCCTGGGTCCCCCTCTGCCATCCCATCTGAGCTCTCTCCTTCCCCTGTTCCTGTTCCATTCCCGTTTGCTCATCTGAGACACACAAGTCCTTTTGCATGTCCCTGATGGGCTCCCTTCATCCCCACAGCTTCTCCAAACTTGTACGGTTTTCAAGTCCCCTTTCTTGCCTGCTCATATGCTCTTGGAGAAAATGCCCTTTGTTTCTACCTTACAAAGGAAGCTTCCTCATGCTTCCCCCATTAGAAACATGCTCTCAGCTTCCACTTTCCCCTCTATGAGGCCATCAGACTCCCACCTCCTGCTTTAAACTCCACGTGTACCAATTAGGGTTAAGAATGGGTGCATAGAACAGGAATGGAGAGTAACTGTGGCTTTCAACAGTTTATTTCCCTCCTAATTACAAGTCGGTCAGAGTTTGGAGTTCAGCCGTCTGGGAGCTCTACAGCCGCAGCACAGTTTGATCTGGGCCCCAGGCCCTGCCACCTCCAGCCTGTGGCATCACCTTGCAGTCCAGAGGGCCTCCTGGACCACATCACCCTGCATATTCCAGGCAGCGGGAGGGCAGAAGAAGGGCACCGCTCCCTGCATTTCAATGTGTCCTCACCGAGGTCCTGCCTGGAACATCTACTGACATCTTGTTGACCAGCCCTGTCACGTGGCCTCTGCCGCTTGGAGGGAGGTGTGGGTGTAGGCATGTTTCCAGGTAGCAGTTCTCACTAAGAACCAGGATTCTGCTGAGGGACGAGGGGAGGATGGGAACGTCCTAGGCAGCCAGCAGTGCCCGCCCTCCCTCCCCATGCCCCCTCCACAAGCTTGCACACTTGCTATCCCCTTCGCACCTTGGTCAACCCCTCTTTTCCCCAGTTTATTATGCAGTCTTCTAGTATAGCATCTAACCTTGCACATTTGCATCTTGTTATTGATAATTCTGTTTTTCCTCTCTGCCTGGCTCTCCTCAAAAAAGCAAGCTCTGAGGAGAGTCTGCACCGTATTTATCTTTGTAGGTGGGAAGCCACTGCCTGGCCCAGGGTGCCTTCTCTGTAAATGCTGATGAAATAGATGTTGAATGAAGAATTCTTTGTGAGCTCATTTGAAGTGGTTCCCCGGGTCTTAAATTAGGGCTTTCATGAGAGTGAGGTCACTGGCCACTGAACTGGTGTCCTTTTCTGTTCTCTCCTTTTACCAGGTTTACGGCATCTTCTATGCCACATCCTTTCTTGACCTGTATCGCAACCCCAAGAGCTTGACTACATCACAGCACAACAAAACAGTCCTTGTCAGTGGGGATGAGCAGTATTTGTTTCTGGTAAGTTTCCTGCGCCAGGAGTACAGAAGAATGTTTTATTTTTTGAGGATGTCTTAATTGCTGGCCTCCTGGCTCAGACCCAGGACCTGGGGAGCTGGAGATGTGGATTCCAGGATCCGCGTGCGATGCGTGTGCGCCTGTGCATGTATTTGTGCGAGAGAGGGGGGGTGTGAGAGAGACACACACGGGAGGATGGTTCTTTTTCACAAGCATCAGGTTTTTACTTGAAACGCAGAATGAACGGCCACTTAGCCAACTACAGCTCCCTTGTGCAGGATTGAGAACTTGGAGAATGGGTCACAGGAATAAATAAAAGCTTTTGTCAGATTCCACTTCTAGGAATTTAGCTTACATGCTTTTACATGTGTGCCAAGATATTTAGAGAAACATGTTTGGTATACTGTTGCTTGTGAAAACAAAAGATTTGGAACAAAGGTCTATCAAGAGAAGACTGGTTAAAAGGGTTGTTGCTTATCTTTGTGATGGAGTATAGTGCAACCATCCAACACAAATACAACAAACTCCAAATGTACTGATCTGGACAAATCTCCATGCTGTATTATTAAGTAAAAGAAGCGAAGAGCATAATAATATGTGTAATGTTTTTGCATTTGTGTAAAAAAAATTAAGAACAGTAGGCTACACATATACATGCATGCATAAGTACACACATATATAAGTACATATCTCTACACACGTACCCGTATATCTGGGCTTATATTTGTGTAGGACATTTCTGGAAGGAAGCACATAAAATCACTACTAGTACTACCTCTGGGAAAACGGATTAAAGATCTGGGGTAGGTGGGGAATTATTCTACATCTTTTTGTATGCATTGAATTTTAATTGTATCCATATGTCACTATTTTGTTGAAACAGTGGTTTGGTGACAACTGCATGAGTTCGAATGGTGTTTGTTTCAGGTCCGGGTGGTGGTGCCCTACCAGGGGCCGTCCTCTGACTACGTCGTGGTGAGGATGATCCCAGATAGCAGGCTTCCTCCCCGTCACCTGCACGTGGTTCATACAGGCAAAACCTCCGCTGTCATCAAGTGGGAATCCCCATACGATTCTCCTGACCAGGACCTGGTGAGGGGACGCATGGTCTGGTTCGGGGGCGGGTGGGTCCTGTAATGGGGCAAGAAACCTAGTCCTGGGGCTTGGAGCTCAGCAGGAGGTCTCCCCCTATTTCTGCCTGGTCAAAGACGGGGTCCTTAAGGTGCCTCTTC
This sequence comes from Lagenorhynchus albirostris, assembly GCF_949774975.1. Lineage (NCBI taxonomy): Eukaryota > Metazoa > Chordata > Mammalia > Artiodactyla > Delphinidae > Lagenorhynchus > Lagenorhynchus albirostris. Next base: position 97,321,234 of record NC_083103.1, read on the forward strand.
TTCATTGTCACATCGCCAGTATTCCTGGCTACCATACTGGTTTGTCCCTCCTTCTCTGCTTTCTCTGCCTTCACTAACAAATCTAAATCTAGCCCACTGCCTGTTTTTCTAAATAAAGTTTTATTAGAACCAAGTTATACCCATTCGTTTACACATTATCTAGAGCTGCTTTTATGCTACAAACAAGAGAGATGAGTAATTGTGGTAGAGACCATCTATTCTTCAAGGCCTAAGATATTTGCTCTCTGAACCTTTACAAAAAAGTTTGCTGGCCCATGCCCTAAGAGAAGAGGCATTGATTCTAGAAAAAACCTCCCATTTTCCCTTGCCCAGGCTGCTCTGACCTCCATGCCCTCTGCCCTTCCTGCCGTCCCAGGGGTGGGTGGTTTTAAATGCTTGGTCACAAAGACTCCTCTGGACTCTCAGCTTCTTCCTGTTGATTGAGTTCCCTGTGCTTACTACCTGTCCTTTTACTTTCTCCCTGTCCCCATAGATGTAAGAAGCAACCTGGGAGAAAGTAAATGGGTTTTTTTGTCTCTTAGAGCTGGGATTGAACACTTTCATTCATTGTTCCCCTCTGACGACATCCCGACACTATGGCAGTGGAGATAGAGAATTTGAACACTGAACTGGTTTTTTTTTTTTTTTTTTTTTGCGGTACGCGGGCCTCTCACTGTTGTGGCCTCTCCCGTTGCGGAGCACAGGCTCCGGACGCACAGGCTCAGTGGCCATGGCTCACGGGCCGAGCCGCTCCGCGGCATGTGGGATCCTTCCGGGCCGGGGCACGAACCCGCGTCCCCTGCATCGGCAGGCGGACTCTCAACCACTGCGCCACCAGGGAAGCCCTGAACTGGGGTTTTTCTTGCATGTTCCAACCTACCTCCTGCTGCCATCACAAATGTGGTTTTCCCTAGAGTTGTTTTTTTGGGGTTAGGTGGGGTAGGTGGATCAAACTGACAATTCTCTGTACAAATCTGGGAGTGAATACTTGTTATAAGGTTGGGACATGACTACCCCAGAGGCTTTCCAAAGAACAGACATTGGGGCTCAAAATATTGTTGCTGGGGGTCACAACCACTGACATACTTATGTTACATGGGCCACCATTGAACTACAAAGAGTAAAACAACTCCAGGTTCCTGATTACCATTAAAATGTCTTTTTCTTGTCCTAGCTATATGCAGTTGCAGTTAAAGATCTCATAAGGAAGAGTGACCGGAGCTACAAGGTGAAATCCCGCAATAGTACCGTGGAATACACCCTTAGCAAGTTGGAGCCTGGAGGGAAATACCATGTGATCATCCAGCTGGGGAACATGAGCAAGGACTCCAGTATCAAAATTACCACAGGTGAGCAGACGAGCGATTGGCGGCCCCCCTCACACAGCAAGGCACTCCCAGTGCCGCTAAAACGCCTCTAGGCATGGGATTTCTTTTTTTCCTTTTTTATTTTTTAGTTTTTTGAAGACATAGGATTTCTATCAGTAATTGCACAGGAAGTGCGAAGACGACCCGCAGTGTCCACGCTGGGGCAGAGCCGTGCAGGGGTCCCAGTATCTGGGCTGCAGGGTGGTGGCCAGGGTGCTGTGGGCTGGGGAATGGCTGTCGTTTTCCATATTCTCCATCTCCTCTAGTCTCCCCTCCCCTAGCTGGTTTTGACATTTCCAAGAGAGTTAGGAAATAAAACTGAACATTGGCCACTTAAAGCCAAGCTTTGCATCTGGGCACCTGGACTGAGGTCATTGTGGTTCCTTGGGGCGACATCATGTGCAGAAATGGACGGAGACCAGTAACTGGGCAGCAGATTAAAGGGGGATTTGCTGCCAGCTCCAGGCTGGCTCAGCTGTCAGGCTCAAGTTCAGAGAGCAAGTAATAAGCTCAGTTACTCGGACAGCAGCAGGCGATATCAGGAGTGTCAGTAACGGAGGTCGGCAGTGTGAACCGTGGGCCTGGGCCATACTCGGTGGTCATTCTAGGGCTCTGTCTTCAGACCGAGCTCCCTAGGCCCTCACTGACCTCTAAGGCCTCTGGCATTTGGAGCACGAAAGTAGACTGGAACCAGAGCAGAAGTCCAGGTAAACTTTGAACATGGTTCCCTCCCACCCCATCCCTTCCTCCCCCTACCCCGTTTGTTTTTGGCCATCCTTGAGTCTAGATAATGTCCAGATATCTTGGCTAAAGGTATTATAACAACAAAAGAGATGCCAGTTAAAGAGTGTCTACCATGTGCTAGGCTGTATACTAAGCGGTAATGTGTATTATTCCTTCCTTAACCTATCACTTCAAGATTAGCATTATTTAATCAACCTTTGACAGACAAGAAAACGGAGACTCAGATGTTGAGCTACTAACCGCATCCTACTTCACCTTTAATTTTCAGTTTCATTATCAGCACCTGATGCCTTAAAAATCATAACAGAAAATGACCATGTTCTTCTGTTTTGGAAAAGCCTAGCTTTGAAGGAAAAGCATTTTAATGAAAGCAGGGTAAGTTCCTCCCTCCTTCTCAGTGACTTTGGAAATCTAATTGAAATGCCATTTTAGAGATGAGCTCGTTAACAGCATGCTGGCATAGATAGAGTAAAAAGAAAGAATAGGGCAGGGGAGTGAACTTGAGAATTAAAGGACCATTTTCTGTAGGATTGCTAATTAGTGAAATGTTTATACTGCCCATTAAAGATGTGAATCTCTGCACTAAGCACTTTTCAATCCTGAAATTGTCATCCCCTGAAAGATAGGGAAACGGGCTGGAGTCCTCACTGTGCTTCCTGAGGCTGGACAGGGGTTCAGCATCAGAACCCAGGGCCCCCTCTTTCCCAAACAGTCTGAGGGCGGGGCTATGGCTTTAGTACTGGGGAACTGAGCTGCACTGCCAACCTGGAATCTTACCAGTTTCTTTCCAGTGAGCAGGAAGTGCTTGAAGATAGTCTTTTGACATATGAAAAACACCTTGTTTCATTTTGTTTTTAGCAGACCAATTACTGAACTCACAGCAGGAGATAGGAGGAGGAGGAGGAGAGTGGCACCTGGGAATAGATTTGCCATCCAAGGGTGGACAGATTCTCCAGTGGAGCTGGGTTGGCCCCATTGTCAGCAAAGCATGAGCTAAATAGATACACAGTAAATCAACCATGGCTACCTCGGGGTAGAGCGTTGGCAGAGAGCCCTCCAGTTCTAAATCGTCACAGTGTAATGCCAGAAGGATCAAAATTGGAAAATTCTCACAACTGTGACATATAAATGGTTAATGTATTTAAGTGTAAAGAGAGCTTTCAAATCAATTCAAAACAGAAACACATTGACCCTTGAAAAACGCAGATTTGAATTGTGCAGGTCCACTTATATGTGGAACCTACAGTACCACACCATCTGTGGTTGGTTGAATGCAAGGATGCAGACCGAGGATACAGAGGGTCCACTCTAAGTTATTCTCGGATGTTTGACTGCTCAGAGAGTCAGGGCCCCAACCCCTACATTGTTCAGGGGTCAACTGTGTTATAATTTTGAATAAGGAACAGGTAGCAAGGTAAAAATGTTCAAGCAGCAGTGAGCAAAAGAAAATAAAGTTTCAGCTTCACTAGTAATCTAAACAGCACAGATACAGCACTTTCACATTAAATTGGCAAAAGTTTTGGGGGAGGGTAGTACCAACATGAGTCATAGCTGGGGAGAGGAGTGCTCTGGGAATATGAACGGGTTCAACCTTCTGTAAGGCACTTTGGCAATAGGTATCAGAAACATTGAAAGTGTTACATCGTTTGATCCAGCAATTCTAGGATTTTACTCTAAGGAAACAGTGTGCATAAAGAACTTGATTTATGACAGTAAGAAAGAGAACACACCCTAGATGCCCACTAGAAGAGGGTTGGTCAAGTCAGTTATGGGTGGCTGATGTTGGTATCATTTACATTTTTTTTCTTTATCCCCTTACGTATTTTGCAAATGTCCTACACCACATATATATTAGAAAATAATAAATGCTAGTTAGTAGTCTATAAAAAAGAAGGCAGGAGTAGGACTCCAGGCAGGTGCTGTAGGGAGACCCAGTCGGGCAGCCAATTGTCATCAGCGTGGCAGGAGCCCAGCTTCGTAAAGGTTGGGCTTGCAGTCAGTATTCCATTCCCAGTGCAGGGTTCCAGCATAAGCTTAATGTGTCCTTATTCCTTCCTCCTGACTTAGAGTTCAAAGAAGAGGCAGGTCATCAGAATGAGAACCAGGAGACTATGATTATGCAGTGGGGCCCAATATGTGGGTAGAAATAAGATGGGAGGGGTTCTGTGGTGGGGGGAGGTGCTGGTAGCTATGACACTGGAAGACTTGGAGATCAACCGGGAAGTCTGGGAGTCAATCCTGATCCCAGCCAGCATGCTGGGTTCGGGCTGTTCCAAGAGGGATTTTTCCAGCATAGGAGTCCAAGACTCTCCCCGAGCCAGTCTAAGTAGGATGCTTATTTCACACTCCCCCAGTGAACAGAGGCTGAGCTGCTGCAGTGCTGCCTAGTTCAAGGCCAGGCTTGTCTGGGGCTGAGATCAGCTTGGATGAGCTAGAAAGCCCGGAGATAGGAAGTGAGCTGCAAGCCAGCAATGGAGTTTGTATAGGCTGTTCTAAGGAGAAATGTCTTGCTTTTATTTTTTACCCCATGCCTGGAGTCCACTGCAACTTGGATTTATTATTGGTCCATCTCCTTTCAATGACCTGTTGCTATGTTGTCTGGATTCTTTGTTTCATTTAATATTCCTTGAGATAAGTGGATTGCTGACCAGAACTTTGAATTCTGTACTGGAGTATTTGTTAAGATGGCTTTTGTTAGGTCTGTGCTTTTCATTTCTGCTATGTGGCTCAGAAGTGGGTAGTTAGATGTTGGGGATGAGAATGTTCCCATTTTCTGAATCTAATATCTCAGTGCTATGTAAAAAGAACTGGTACGAAACACACACTGCTTTAGCATCTATAAATGTCTGCAATAAGGAGCTCACAGAGTTGGAACCAGTAGTAGCAGCTGTTAGATTCCTTATTTAACTTGCTGAGCAATCCCTCCTGTGTTTGTTTTCAGGGCTATGAGATACACATGTTTGATAGTGCCATGAATATCACAGCTTACCTTGGGAATACTACTGACAATTTCTTTAAAATCTCCAACCTGAAGTTGGGTCATAATTATACTTTCACTGTCCAAGCACGATGCCTTTTTGGCAGCCAGATTTGTGGGGAGCCTGCTGTCCTGCTCTATGATGAGTTGGGATCTGGTAAGTTGCTGTTGTTGCCCATTTCCATCTTCAATTCCGAGGAAATATATCAAGGATGTAGCATGGCTTGATAAACATGTGTCCTTCTAAAACGCATTTAAAATATTCTTGCAGCTCAAAGGAAAATCATTTATGCATCAGTTTAATCAGATACTGATATATTTAAAAAATACTTCCTGGGCTTCCCTGGTGGCGCAATGGTTGAGAGTCCGCCTGCCGATGCAGGGGACACGGGTTCGTGCCCCGGTCCGGGAGGATCCCACATTCCGCGGAGCGGCTGGGCCCGTGAGCCATGGCCGCTGAGCCTGCACGTCCGGAGCCTGTGCTCGGCAACGGGAGAGGGCACAGCAGTGAGAAGCCTGTGTACCGCAAAAAAAAAAAAAAAAAAAAAGCTTCCTGAGTCAGGCATGGTGTGAGGAGCTGGGATTATAAGGTGACCATATTCTGAATGTAAAGCAGAAGAAAGGGAGGTTTTGTTGAAAAAGGAAATTCTGCTTGGGAAGCACTCGCTTAATGAGTTTTGTTTTTATTCTGTGGAAGACTGTTCAGAGCTGCTAATATGCTACTATTCCCTAGGATTCTGCAAGTCAGTAGATTATCTCATCACAGATTCCCTGATTTCTCAGCCTCTTCATCTTCACCATCAGCCTCAGATCAAAGCCTGAAGTTGACCTGGGGTCTCTGTCTTCTGGACACACACAGACAGCAGTGTCGGGCCATGCTGATGGCAGGGGAGAGGAACCTTCCATTTGCATGGAAATTCTGCTCAGATTGTAATAGCTTAGCCAGGATTTCAACAAATGTTTTGCCACTGGCCTTTGTAGTTCCATTTATTCCCAGCCAAGAACTGACCAGTGCTTAAGCTCAGAATCTTATGTTAGACTTGTTATTTGTTCCATCACGCTTCCCGGCGTGGCTTCTGGGGGAATCCTTTATCCTTGGCACCTCCCTAAAAGAGGGAAACCTTGCACACCACATCCCTTGGAGAACTGTCGCATGTTTGAGGTTCTGAGAAGTTTCTACAGGAAACAAACAACCAAACTCTTGTTGTCCTAGTGTTTTTTAAATAGAGTCTCCTTTTTAAGTAAAACCTATTAGCAACCTGTGAAATAGACTTTGGGGAAAACTGCTGTGAGGACATCTGCCAGCTACCTTTGTAAACCAAGACTGTCAGCTGGGAGAATCTCTCAGGTAGACCTCTCGGGCCACGTCCTGCCCCTTGATGTGCACGTCCCCTCGGAGGCGGGGTGAGGACAGGAGCTCACTCATTCCTGCCGCCTCCACCGTGCTGGCTTCCTCTTAACTGCTCCAGCCCAGAGCTTTCCCCCAATTTTCCACTTCACAGCTGGGATTAGGTTGGGACGCGTGAACTGAGATTTGGGAGAGTTTTTTCCAGTAAGTCGATAGTGCAAGAAATTAACGACGTGGCTATTGAGTTGTTAGATCAGACTCGCAGGAAATGGCTGCTCTCTGGCCCGTTTTTACGAGGACCTATTGGGATGAAGCCCTGGGCAGCTCCTGAGCTCTCTCCACAAGGCAAAGCCCTGGCCTGCATCACCTCGCCCTGCACCAGGGAACAACCTCAAGCCTGATGAAGCTCCTCATGGAGACCGAGGAAGTCCACTTTGCTTCCTTAGCTAAAACTGACGCCTGCAAGCCATGTTCCTGCCTCAGGTTCAGACTTTCCCCAGGATTTATGACATAAAAATCTACCCCTTCCAGGAAGGCTGGCTCTAACCCCACAGGGAGATGGCTTTGCCCCAGAGCCCTGTTGCTACAGCTTTGTCAGTACCTCATGATAAAGCTAATATTTGTTTAAAACAGTGGGAAGGGAGCATCACTGTTAGGTTATAGACACCCAGATGGCTTTGCAAAGAACTTTTACAAAATGTTAAATGTATATGGAAAGATTTTCTCTCTCTCTCTCTTATTTAAGTTAAAAAACCTCATAAAACTTCATGAGCTGTTAAGTCAGTATTGCAGTAAAGGAATCTCATTTGTATCACTTAATGGAGCTTCAGGTAATTGCAGTTCAGAGTGACTTTGGTGCCAAGTAGGGGGAAATAATTGCAATCTCGTTAATTAGTGGTCTGATTTCACATCCTCTTATGTAAGGCAAGCGAGCGGTCTTAAGTAATAACGCTAATGAAATCAGTGTTGGTACCCCAACAAAGGTCTCCCTTCCAAGAGATTATCTAAATAACCAACGAGGCCGTGATTAGGAGCCTAATGTAATTACCGTATTTGCATGCACAAGGCCTGTCCTCCATCACTCATGGCAAGGAGTCGGGAAACATTCAGGCGTCACGTGCGGGAACGTGCCATACCGGGCAGGCGGCTCGGGGAGGTGTTGCGAGCTCTCAGCGTTCCGGGGTGGGTGGGGCAGTGAGGGGTTGCCCAGTCTGTTCTCCCGCCCTTACGTGGGAGGCTCACGGGTTGGCCTCTTGCCTTGGCAGGTGGCGATGCCTCAACGATCCAGGCCGCCAGATCTACCGACGTTGCTGCCGTGGTGGTGCCCATCCTGTTCCTGATACTGCTGAGCCTGGGCGTCGGGTTCGCCATCCTGTACATGAAGCATCGGAGGCTGCAGAGCAGCTTCACCGCTTTTGCCAACAGCCACTACAGCTCCAGGCTGGGCTCGGCCGTCTTCTCCTCGGGGGATGACCTGGGTGAGTGCGTCAGGGCACAGGGTTCTTCTTCCCAGGGCAGACCCCACAAAGCCAGGGGCTTGCTGAGGAAACGCCCGCCTCGAGCTCATCTTTTGACGCTAGCAGAGCGCTTTACTAACCAGTGATCCTACTGCTTTGGGTTGAATCAGTTGGAGCCCTTTGCTTTGAAGTTGCTCCTAAATTAAAATACCAGTATTCTCTTAAATAGTGTGCCCGAGACAGGGAGTTCTGTGAAAGAACAGATAGGAGCTTGCCCTTTACAGGAAGGATGGGCAGACCCTGGGCTTTGGGTATTCCCAAAGTATTGGCAAATTCTTAAGAATTTCCGACCCCTCTCATCCTTCACAGACCTGGAGGCCTGACGTCTCTGGAGTTGTTAGTCTAGACAAAAAGCCACGCTTTCCCCATCGGCTTCCGTCCAAAGAAGCCCTTCCCATCTTACTGTTTCTCTTTCTGATGGCTAGCACAACCTCACTGGCCATTCTTCTTTTACGTATTATGGCATGGCGAAGAGAGGGAGATGTTCCTTTTATAAACGTCTGTGTGCTCAAATTCCTAAATGCTAATTGAGCAAGTAGGCCACTTAATACATGTAATCAAATAGGTGTGTTTTGGGGCCTTCGCCAAACTCGGGCTTGTCCAAACTCAGACTGCTGAATGGGAGTTTACATATTTATTTTCTTCTGTCAACCAGTTACAGTTTTGTTTATGCAGACATTTACGTGTTCCCTGCTCACTGATCATTCGTTATTGAGTCTTCTCCCTTCTCAGTTTCCTTTCTTGTTTCATCACAGGCGCTTGGACTGCCTTGCGTGAATAGGGTGGGTTCTTTAGTGGGTTCTTTGCTTCTGTTACTGGGGGCAAGAGGAATCCACCCATCACGGGGCCGTGCTGTGATCACTGAAAGCAGATCAGCACTTAGTTGCTCGGGGTGGTACCAGGGCCCACGAGGGGACAACCATGAGTCTGGCTAAATGCTTAAACCCCTCTAAGGTCCTTTTCTTCATGAACAGTGTGGGTTCAAAGGAGAAAACAGACAATGACGTTCACTGTGCTAGCATAGGGTGTGGACAACTCAAATCGGGGCACCTAAGCTACCCGTTGGACTTTGGGGTAGGGAATAAGATCCTCCCTCGTCAAAGATTTACTTTTCTTATTTGGTTAATTTCAAGTACCATGAAAATAAGCTTGGCCACCCGTTGATGGGGAACAGGTGACCCAAGAGTGTCAGAGAGAAGATGGGCTGGGTTTCAGCATCGATTCTTGTGCCTGGCTGGCTCTGCTGCTGACTTTTCCAGCTGGGGCTTGTGCTGTAGGGATGGAGGGTCAGTGGTGGGGTGTGGGGTTGGGCGGAAGTGCCCCGGAACTCACCAAGGACTGACTGTCTTGCCTTTAGGGGAGGACGATGAAGATGCTCCGATGATAACTGGATTTTCCGACGACGTCCCCATGGTGATAGCCTAAAAGAGCTTTCCTCACTAGAAACCAAATGGTGTAAATATTTTATTTGATAAAGATAGTTGATGGTTTATTTTAAAAGATGCACTTTGAGTTGCAATATGTTATTTTTATATGGGCCAAAAAAAAAACAACAAAAAAAACAACAAAAAAAAGGAGGAAAGAAAGGAATGAATAAACTTTGTCGTAATCAACTGTGAACTTCAAACCAGGTTGATTTTAGTAACCAAATTGCTTTGATTTGATATTAGTGTAGTCTTACAGGGCTGTGCTTACTGGGCATGCTTTTTAAGTCTGTGAGATAATTTTGGTTCAGTAAATTGGCCATTCTTTTTATTTTTCTAAGACACAGAAATGTATTTAATAAAAACTTCGAGAGTGACGGGTAGAATCCCTCCTCCTCGAAAGTATGCTCAAATTAAAATTTTTTTTTGCATTTAGTTTCTATGAAAGTGTTTGGGCGTATGACGGGGGAAGGTTCTTTTGTGTTATTTTGTTAATTTATTGGAACTCTGTATAGGGCAAGGCTTTAGTGGTCATCTGACACCACACATGTTATGAGCCCCTCGCCTATAGGGTTGAGGCGTGGGGAACAGAAGCAGTTTTGTTTCCATTCCAGAAACAATCCATTTTTATTCACTCGTGTGTCACACGACGGTGTTTGACAGAAGAGCATATTGAATCATTGCTCCATTTCAGTTAAACAGAGATGCAGCTTGGGAAGCCCTGCAAGCAACAGCTTCCTCTCTCATATAAATGGATAGATTCTTACTGTACACACCTCTGTACAAGATGTAGCTTTGAAAGCTACAAAATGATAACACTGCTTTATTATACACTGGTGTCATTGTCATTGCAAAACATTGCTCTGGTTGTGGGAGAGAGTTCTAGATTTGTGCCATGATAGCTACACTGGCAGATATAGTACCTAATTTTTCCTCTTGGGATTTTTTGTTTCGTTTTGTTTTTACTTACCGCTGAAGAATGTCAAATGTAAAGTTTTGTATTTGTGTTGAGTTGGCCGCTTACTGTCCTTAAAAATCCGTACTGATATATGCAGTCATTTTGAATTGGGTCAGTGCCTTCTCTTTTCTTCTCTTCTACCACCTGCCTCACCTGTACCCCTGCCCAGTTTAAAGAGAAAATGCTCTTCACTCTTACAGAGAGACAGGAGATGTGTGAATTTGAGACCATTCGATCCAGTTCATGGTAGTGGCAACGCTAGAGTTGATATGCTCTGTAAAATAAGCTGGGCTGTATCCTTCTGCCTTTCAATGCCTCCCCTGTATTCAAACCGTGGCCACTTGGCAGGTGTGTGAAATCCACTGGGGACTGGTGCCCACTCTTGAGACCTAGTGTTGTTAGCAGCAGTGTCTAGCATTGTTGTGACGCCTATCGTATGCACCTCACTGCAGAACTTCTTCCTGAACGAGAAGCAGTGAGCTCTAGGGATATTCCAGAGTCATGCTTCTGCACATGTGTCCCTCACCTGCAAGCTTTGTCAAAACCCCGTCTCCTCTTAGATGCAATGCATCACCTTCTCACAAGTATTTGCTTCCTTTTAACCAGAAGTATCATTCTTCGCTGATAACATAGTTTTGTTCTACCTGGGGAGTGTTTGGGAAACAAAGAGCCAATTAAAGTTTTTTTAGTTAAAACATTTTATTTGTGTATATATATATTCTGCTTGAGGAGTATTTTCAATTGTAGACGTTTAGTATGTCGTGAGTGGTGGTAAATGACAAGCCTTCTTCCAGCATGTTTTTCTTCTATCTCTTTCCTGTGTTATGTTTTTAAAGACTGGAATTTCTTTGGCTTTATCTTGTCTTACCATGGAGTTTCATTCAAAACTCCGAGCCCTACCACCTCCCCTTTTTATAAATAAGCACTTTAAGTAACTGAAAGATGAATGATCTGGTGGGAGGCAAGTCATTTAATCGAACCACTAGAAAGTCTATTTTCGTCTTTTCTTTTTCTGCCAACTTTTTGGTGGCATTTGTGAAAGCTGATATCAAAGGCTCTGAGACTTTATATTCAGTTTTTCCATAGGCAAAAGCCTTTCTACAGAGCACATGTCTCCAGTTGGCAACTTGAGATATTTCTGAGCTTCCGAGTCTTATTCCCAGTGCCTGCCAATGCTTAGTGCGCTGTACTGTATAGACTGGCCATCACCCCTCTCCTTGGAAAATGCTACTGGGCTGTTGGAGAAAAAGCAGCCTTTTAGGGCTAGAGTATTTTATATAAACAGAAGAGCTAAGTTCCCGAAGACTAAGCTAGATAGATGGAGCTATGTGGAAATTGTCTATTTTTATGAACTTTTGAAGCACGCACTCTCACCTCCCTCTGCATGGCTTTGTGAGGTTTGATGTATATACGCCGTCTGCAAGAGTCCCAAGGTGGGAGTGACAAGAGCAAATGAGAACAGAAAACTCCGTGGAGACTTTGAAGGTGACCAGATAATTGTCTTCACTGTGACCAGTTGGAGCCTTTGAAGAAGGGGCTTTTGTACCTCATTGGAGATCCTACCTCCAGAGTTCACACTGTATAGGGAAAGGGCTTTATTTTCTTCCAGGATGCATTAGAATTTCAGAAGCCCACATTCATGTGGTCGGCGGACCATGAGTGGACCACTACAGTTTGGCGGGCGGGGGATTGTGTATAAATCTCCTCTGGAAGTTGGTTTTGCCCCTTGATGGATTGAATGGCCCTCAAGCCTTATGAGATGTGGGTCCGTGTGGATAAAATAACAGAGAATAGAGTTCTGCAGAGGAATCCAGGGAGAGGCCATGCCTATGCAGACCCTTTTCCAGACAGGTGAGACGCTCCCGTGACTTCTGGCTGGCCCTGGCAAGCTGGGTAAATAGTTACGAAGCTGGGTAACTGGTTGAAACTTCTGACTTTTGGAAGAGGGGTTCCTGGGGTTCCATCTCTGGTAGTTTCACTGGGGATATTTGTGGGGGACAGATGTGCGACACACAGCTACATGTTCTCTCTGCCCAACACGTGTGACCCACTACATGCAGCTCTCCAACAATTTAAGGAACTTCTCAGACCAGTGGACATTTTTGGGCAGGGGGACTGGACAGTCCTGCCTTCAAATATTCGCCTAGTGGTAACTCTCCATCTAGTGAGGTCATGTTCTCGGTACTTCCTTAAGGGCAGAAACCCCATCCTGTCGGGTTTGGTTGGTCGCTTTCCCACTAAGAATGTCACAGTGAATCCCTGAGACATTTCTCTTCCTTGCGGAGAATTGGGGGTCCCTCAAAGAAAGGATCCAGGGAAGTCAGCAAACCCCATACCACTTCCATATTGATTTTAGGGATTGACTCCAAAATGCTGTGCAGAATCTTCACTCGTGTTGATATTGTATCTTGACGTTCCTATTGCATTATTTTTCTTAAAGGAAGCGTGTGCTGCCTGTCAGGTACAATTTTTATGTAATAAAAGCCAGTGCATTACGTTTATGTAGACTACTTTTTATGCAAGACTGAGGTATGGAGCAGATAACGAGAGATTATGTGTGCTGTTGGGTACACAGATGGCAAGCATGTTTTCGGAAGGGGTACCCCCAGCAAACGTGGGTTGAGGGAGGATGGGTCGTGTATATGTTTCTGCCCACTAATTTTGAGCAGCCATATTTTGAATTAAATCATCGGAGCCAAGTAACCCAAGAACGGTATTAGTTTCATGTGTAATAGCTCAAATGGGACAAGTACGAACGCTGGAATGGAACATTATTCTCTGATATTCCATGTCATTTCTCAATGAAAGGCTCTTGTTGTGAATTATTAGAACCTACAGGCAAAAATCAAAAGTATTTGCAGCAAAATAAAGGCCTACTCTGCTCTTAAAGTGAAACACTGTATACTTGCTTCTCTCCAAAGTGAAATTAGGTATTTATCATTTCAGTTGCCTCGATAAGTTTCCACATCACTGGTTTATGCTGAAGATTTTACTATATTGTCTCACAGTTTCAAATCATTTTTGTCTCAATGTCAACTTTTTTCACTGAATAAAAATTTAACTGGGTCAAGAAAACACCTCTTTGAATATCCAGTCTCTACGCGTGTCTCGAGTTCTTTGGAGTGCAATAAAGATGGTTCATACAGTCTCGGAACACCATTTGATTTGTCTGTTTTAAAGGCATGTTTATTTCATCGAGAAGAGAACACTAAGACCTGGAATAATTTTGTTATTAACAAGCTGGTCTCAGATGGTGGATCACGATGTCTACTCGTGTTGGCTGAGGAGAAGGGAGACATGGTGGCTGTGTTGAAGTAAATAAAATTATTCTGCCAGGACGACAACTAAGTGGCTCCCTTAAAGCTGTAACTACCTTTGCTAAGAGACAATTTGCTAAGAAGGCAATTTTCAAATCTGAGAGAAGAAAGCACGGCGGTATGATGAGGCTTCTGGAGGTGATGAAGTCTATGAGGGTTGCCACACCTGCCTCTGATCAGTGATGAAAGGCAGGTGGACCGACAAAGTCAGGACTGGAGAGTACGGAACGGGTGGGAGAGGGTGCTTTGGTGTGACATCTTCTGGGATGTTGCTTTTGTTTAACTATTGAGCCAGAATCAATCTCTGAAGTTTTATCATCCCATTTGGTAGATGAGGAAAAAGGCTCAGAGAAGTTAAGTAATTTGCTTAAGGGAAACCAGGAAGTAAATGGCAAAACCAGCCTTCAATAGAACAGTGCCCCTGTTCTGTATCACTGTGCCACCCTGCCTCCTGTCACCATTCAGTGTCAGAGTGAACACCCTCAATCCAGCGCCTTGCGCCCAGAAGAATCCCAAGGGGATACCTACCATCCGGTTATGGCCTAGCCCTTAGGTTCCAGGCTTAGATAGAGGGTTTTGTCGACATACGATAGAGAGTCATCTCTCGATGGCAAACGCACCTTAACCAAGCTCCCGAGACTGATATGCAGCAAGATGACACCCATTTATTAATTCACCTCAGGAAATCACCCTGTCTCTTAGCAGGTTAATGTGGCCAGTACATTCTCCCCGTGTCAGGAGCTCTACCTAAGAAGCCAGTTAGACGAGAAGGTTGCTTGTTGAGCTAGGGGTCTGGGCGTGAATAGTGGTCGCCCAATAAATACTGAACGGATAACGAGTGCTGGACGTTCCGCTAGAAGAAGAATCTACTCCATACAAACTTAGTATTTGAAACCTTTAGGATATAGATACTCCCTGTATCCATTTCTATTTAAGAAGGCCTTGCCAGTGGGACCTTAATCCTTGAAGTCCCTTTGCCAGTTTCCCCTGGACAGGGCTTGGACACTGCCCGTGTCCGGTACCCTGAGTCATCTTTTTGTTTTGTGGTTGAGTTCACTGCCCCCGACACGAAAACATTCTGTAGCTGATGTTAACACTGCATTCAGACTGGGCTATAATAATATCTTCCTGGCTCGAGAGCCGTGTTTCTGTAAGATTATTCTGCCTATTATGTGTTGATTTTAAAGTTTAACCCTGGGAGGATACTGTTGTTGAGTCCTTGGGGTGACAGTGTAGCCCTCAAACTCTGCCTACATGTGTCAGCTGTGAGTCTCTGGTTCCCTAGGCCACAGTAAATTAAAAATGGAAAAAGATGATTAAGGCAGAAGCCCTGACAACAACAAATGAAAAGCTATCAGAAAATATAGACTGTCAGAAACCTCCGTTAGAGATAAAGGAATTCAACAGTTTGTTGGGGCCATTTAGTATAGAACCTGTCGGGCCCCAAAGGTACAGAGTCCTACAAGTTACATGACCCACTTGATGAAAATAATAATGGTTCTCCTCGGTTTGGCCCCTGTTCTTTACCAGTTGCTGTGCTAAACTCTTTATAAACTTTTTTTTTTAATTCTAAAAGTGATCCTGTGATTTAGATAGTTAACCTTTGTTTTAAGAGATGAGGACAGTTGCTCGTAAGAGAGGCTGAGTGACACCTGCAAGATCTCACATGTAGGAAGTGGTAGAATCCAGACTCAAACCTAGATTTATTCCATTCTTGAGTTCGTGTTCCTATTCGCCATGCTGCTTTGCCCTTTTGGTACACTATTAGAAGTCTGTAGCAGTAATACTGTTTAGGGAATTCAAGGGTAGAGGTAATACATTTTTAAAAGATCTCCACCAGAAAGATTAAAAATGACATTTGGAGACAGAGGTAAACTTCAATTGCTTTGCAAAATCATTTATGTGGAACACCATATTTCCTACTGATGCTAGATCGATGAAGCCTTTTTTTTAATTGGAATTTTTTTTTTAAGAATTCAGTAATCAGAAACACGAACGATTCTTTTGCTTTGCAACAACCCAGTTAGATTTTATCAAAATCCTTTGCATCTTGGGAAACGATGTCCAGTGCACATTTTACTAACCTTTATTTATGTACACAGTGGAGCATACGATTGCACCATGTCCCATTAGGGTGCTAATTGGGCTCACACAAGACCAGTAGGGTCCCAGCAAAAGGAGGTGGCTGCCATTCTTTTTATACAACCCTAAGTGGCTTTGATGCCAGTGCCCCATTAATTTTTTGTAAAAAGATTATGTGTAGGGTAATTTGAGCCTGCAACAATTTACAGAAGAACAATGATGTTATGCTTTTAAAAATGCTAATGTTATCATTGTCGTGCCGCAACCCTATTTAACGCCAGATGACAACTGGTAATGTTTGGGAATATTTGTGTGAAAACAATATCATACTTAAAACTCAGCATCAGCAAACTTTGAGGAAGAAAAAAAAGGCTCGAATTTAAATGTAAATCAGCCTTTTATGAAATTTGCCCTTTGGTTGTATGCTAGTACATAAAGCCCTCAAGATCAATTGAATGAAGAGGTCTCATAATTAAACTTTAATTTTCAATCTCTCTCTAGCAGAAGCAGAACCTATTAGTTACCCAGGGATTGATCACACCCTAGGTGGTGCTGAATTACCTGGGGGTAGGTGTGCACGTGTGTTTTATGGAATTCTTCATAGGCAGTAGATGAGCGATACAAGAACATCAAGCCCTTGATTTCATAAACACACCTTACTTCGAACCCCAGACAGCTCGACTGCTCCCAAGAATTGGCACATCTTCAAAGGAGGAAATTTTAATCCCATTGAAATGATTCAAGGGAATGTGTTTAAGACCCTGAATACAATAGATGGTCCCTAAACACTTTGAGCGATAGTAGTCCTATGGCAATAAGTCATAATAGCAAATAAGTGTTTGTTTTATGCCAGGCGTTGTTCAGGGGGTTTCTTGTGTATTAACTAATTTAATCCTCACAATAATCTTGTAAGGAAGATATTATTATCCTCATGTTATAGATAAGGAAACTGATGCACAGAAAGGTTAAGAAATTTGCCCAAGTACACAACAGTTAGTAAGAGGCAGGGCTGAGGTTTGAACCCAAGTAGCTTGATTTCGGAGTCTGTGCTTTTAATTCTTTCACACAGACACGCCAGGTGACCCTTTGAGAGCCTCATTTGGGTGTATACATTTGGAATTTATTTTTACCAGTTTATCTTTTTAAACATTTATTTTTTTGGATTATAAAAGGAGTTTGTATCCACTATAGAAATTTGGGAAAAAATGAAAGAAGCAGCAAGAAGGAAATGAGATTTCCTGGTAAAATCCCAGAGACAACCACTGTTAACATTTGGTGTGTGTCCCTTTATCACTTTATTTTATATGAGCAATTGCATCTGGTTACAGTTCTGTTGTCGTGAATATGACCAAGTTCACGTGGGAGAGTTTCCCAAAGCTCTGCTACTTCTGTCCTGGTTCCACCACAAAGGCGAACCTGAATGCAGATCTCAAAAGCAGCCTGATACCCTCTTCCCCTTTGTCCCTATAAGCAGTTTTGATATAGACTTACTCTGAGGACCAGTGGAACCAGAGGACCACCATGCCATCAGCTGCATTTCTACCTATCATCACAGTGAAGTACTTTGACTCATCTTCTGTACTAGTGAAACTCATAGGAGGATTTACTTGAGTCACTTCGTTATCTCTGGCTCACTAATTTTTCCCTGTTGAGTGTTTTGCTGCTCGGAAATATGGGAGGAACAGCTTTCGATGCATCCCATCAAAGGAAATGGACAGCGTTAAGTAGACATGAGAGCATAAGACAGATGCGTAAGCAGAAGGTGCTTCGCAAACATGGTTGTCATATGAATGTGTTTGGTCCCAAAGTAACCTGAGTCATCAAGAGGGATGTGTCTGAGTTCTGAGGAAGAGAAGGGGATGGTCTAAAGCCAGGGGGTGGGGTCACTTTGCGTGTTTCTGGGTGATGGGGTAGGAGGAAAAGAAGCACTTGGAAGGAGCCTTGGAGGTATTAATATTTAGTGTTGGATGGTGAGCACTTTCTCCATTTCAACAGGGCAGGGGATGTGTTAAACGGCAAAAGAGTTTCCCTAAATATTAAACTGCAGCATCTAGCTTTGCAAGAGCTGGAGGGTAGAACAGGTGGATTTTATGTGAATAGATGCTGAGCCCCCATTGGAATCTCTTATAAATGTCTGCAGGTGTCTAAGATAGAGAGGTATCAGGCAGAAGAAGAGGGAATTCTGAGGATTTGGGCAGTTCCCAAATAAGTCAGAGATTAATGTCAGGTGTCAAGCTCTAGGCTGACAAGACTCAATACTCCCTGTCAGTCAGGCACCTGATTCCTGGACCCCAGAGCAACATTCGTTTAAGAAATATTATCTGAGCACTTCCTCTGTACCAGGTCCTGCGTTAGTCTCTGGAAGAAGAATGTAAAAGCAGACAGGATGCTTGCCCTCTGGAACAGCAGAGAATAAACCTCAGGGTTGGCAAGTCACTTACGAGTCTTGTGTAGATGGTGTATGTGATTTCATAAAAGGGGAAACGGAGGCTAAGGATGTTACATGACTTGCTTAAGAGCTCAGCTAATTAGGGAGTTAACCCATCTTAATTCTCAAAGCCTGAGGTCAAGCCTGTGCTGGGGTCTCCCATGATTACGCTGGGGGAGGAAGGAGGCTCCAGTTCAGCTTCTAAGAGAAACACTGAAACCCTACTTCGAGGAGAAGAGTGCATCATTGGCTGCGTATCCACATTTTAATTAATAATGTCATACCTTGTTTCCTTTGAGCTATTGCTTTTTATATGTAGACTTCCTCAATGGAAGGCAGGACGAATGGAAGACTACTAGCCCACTTCGATAGGTCCAACTCCGGGAGAGAGCGCGGGCTGAGGTCGCATCCTAGTGCTGCAGTTCTTGCCATGTGACTACAGAGACCACTTGTCAAGTCTCCCTAGTGCCGTAGTTTTCTTGTCCATCAAATGGAGTGATACCAAAGCTG
Organism: Lagenorhynchus albirostris; assembly: GCF_949774975.1. NCBI lineage: Eukaryota > Metazoa > Chordata > Mammalia > Artiodactyla > Delphinidae > Lagenorhynchus > Lagenorhynchus albirostris. The sequence goes on from NC_083103.1 coordinate 97,339,906, forward strand.
ACACCACAGGGTGTTGGGAGGTCTAACGAAACATGTGCAAGAGCTTTGAAGCTGGAAGGTGCTGTAGGATTCGGCGGTTTTTGGAGCTCAGAGACTGAGCTGGGCTGGAGATCTTGCTGCAGAGGTACATCTAGAATGGTCAGAGTTAGAGGGGCCGGTGGAGATAAAAGCCTGGAGAGAGAGAGAGAGAGAGATGTTGGGAGTGAAAAGAGATCTCAAAGTAACACCCAAAGCCGAGGAACCTGGGCCAAGCCAGATTGCAGCCCTCAGGTGCCCTCGGAGGAGGGAGTATTCAGTCCTGGCAAATGCCTCAAGGAACCGCGACCAGCGTCTGCGGGGCACTTCCTCTGTGCCTGGCAGCCCTTCATGCGGAGTTGCATGTGGTCAAGGGTCTGGGCTCAGATGGCCTGAGTTGGAACCCTGCCTGGGGAACTGGTGACTCTCGGTGTCTTGCCCCTTTTTGCCCTGCTGTTTCCTCACCTGTAAATAATGATCCTTTAGCACCTACCTCATAGGGTTGCTGCGAGGGTGAAATCAGATTAGATACGTTAGGTAACGCCTATGAAATGCCACAACTCTGAACGCTGTCTAGGAGAGTGACTCTTGTCCTCCCCACAGCCCTGCGAGGCGGACCCTGATTTTATTTATTTATTTATTTTTGCGGTACGCGGGCTTCTCACTGCTGTGGCGTCTCCCGTTGCGGAGCACAGGCTCCGGACGCGCAGGCTCAGCGGCCATGGCTCACGGGCCCAGCTGCTCCGCCGCATGTGGGATCCTCCCGGACCGGGGCACGAACCCGCGTCCCCTGAATCGGCAGGCGGACTCTCATCCACTGTGCCATCAGGGAAGCCCTGGACCCTGATTTTAGATGAGACCAGTGGTGTCCTCACAAGAGGGCTTTTGAGGCATGAGGTGTGGACGCTGGCTTAGTGTAGGATGAGCAGGGCGTGGACGGTGTGGAGGAGCCGTCTTCAGGCTCCTCTTTCTCTACTTTCCAGAGAGAGACCTAGTGCGAGCTGGACCCAGACTAGCACAGCATCCAGACAGATACTCGCGAAACTGAGTCACTCCCAAACCAAGTTCCCCTGCCGAGTTTATGATTAACCTCTCTGCACAAAACTTTATTCCCTTTCTTGTCCCATCTCTGTTCCATTGAGGGGTATCAAAAAAGGGGGGATCGAAACTGCGCAGGAACCTGCAGGGCCCTCCGTGTCCCCTACTTCTTGTTTGTAGAAAAAGGCTTTAGTCTCCTAGGCCTCCCTGAGTTCCAAAGAGCAGATTCAAGCAGTTACTAATTAGGGAAGTGAGGTAATGCAGAAACAAAGGAAAAGCAGTTATGCAAGAAAAGTAAGGTAATAGTTCGGCAATGAGAGTTCTAATTCCTCCTGAAGGAATATACAATCTGATGCAGATCTTTGAGTTAACAGGCACTTAAGACGCCCACCCAGGTGAGGATGGTGACTACATGCTGACCAAAAGCACGAGACCCCAGACTGAAACCAGGAGGTTAATGATTAAGACTCCGTGAATACCACGCTGTTACCTCACCACTAACCAATCAGAAGAAAGTCATGCCCCCTGCAGCCCCACCCCCAAATTTTGCCTTTAAAAAACCCTTCCTTGGCGTTCAGCTCTTCGGAGCATGAGTCATACGTTCTTCTTGCTTGGTGGCTGCAATAAGTGCTGCACTTCATTTCACCACAACCGGGCATCAGCAGACGGGCTTCACGGCATGGCAGGTGAGTGGACTCAAGTTAGATTTGGTAACACTTGCTTCTCCATGTTTGCTGCTGCTGCTGAAAGTGCAAAGAGAGAACCCAGGTCACTGGGATGCAGAGGGGGACTGGTTGATGGTAGGTGCCTGACCTGGAGGGAGAGGATGGAGAGGGGAGAATGCCCCCTCCATCACCAGCACACTGCACTGGGGGGAGGGAGCCCCCCACTCCACCTCCCTCAGCACCTGGCAGTGGCATGTTGTGGTCTGGGAGGGGGGATGCTGGCCCCAGCCCCCTTACTCCATGTCCACTCAGCGGTCCCCACACTAAGCACTTGGGATGCAAAGACAAAGGAGGAGCCAGGCTACCTGCCATCCGCAGGCTGGAGGGCCCAGCCCTGCCAAGCGCCCTGACAGAGGCAGGGACACGATGCTATGGAGGCTGAAGGGGATGGAACAGCCGTACATTCGGCGACGTTGGGGAAGGTGGCAGCGTGGAGTTGGCACTTGACCGAGGCCTTGCGGAATGAGTAGGAGTTTGCCCCATGGGGGGTGGGGTGAGGGCAGGTGTGTGAAGACTGTGGTCTGTGGAGGGAAGTCAGTTGGGTGCAGCTGCTGTGGGCCGTGCTGGGGGCGGTTCCGGGTGAGGGGCACGTGGCCGAACCGGAGTCCGTGTGCTCACAGCAGAGCAGGGCCTATCTGAAACCCTGGCGTTTGCAGCAGAGGATGGTTTATGGCAGGACACCAGGCAAGGGGAACAGGCAACTCGTGCTCAAAAGACCCAGACTCCCTGGTGGCTTTCAGGGAAGGGTTTTTAAAGACAACATTTGGGGTGAGAGCTGCAGGGGGCATGACTTTCTTCTGATTGGCTGGTGGTGAGGTAACAGGGCGGTGTTCCAGGAATCTTAATCAGCCCTCTGGTGCCAAACAGTCTGGAGTCTGCGTGCTTGCGGTCAGCGTGTAGTGTGGTCAGCATCCTCCACCTGGGTGGGGTGGAGGGGGGCCTTAGTTCCTGCAGAGCAACTCGAAGACTTGCAGCAGATTGTTGTGTGTATCCCTTGAGGAGGAACTAGGACTCTGCTTTATGGCTGACTTAACTGTCTCCTGGCTGCTTTCCCTTTGTTTCTACATTCCTTCACTTCCCTAATTCGTAATTGTTTGAATCTGCGCTTTGGAACTCAGGGAAGGCTTAGGAGACTAAAGCGTTTTTTTCCTACAAACAAGAAACAGGTGTGTGTGTGTGTAGCATGGAGGGGCTTTTGTACCTGGGAGGGTGCTCGGTTTCGATGACATTGTAATTCGTGGCAGAGCTTCTTCTGGAAAACCTTCTGGAGTCTTCTGGAATACCAGCAGTATCCTCTAAGTCCAGAGGGAAGCATATTGGCGCAACCTCCTGTTTTTCTCACAGTGTTCCCAGAAAGGCAGCTCTGGGCTCAGAGGACCTTGGACTTGCACTGAGCATTCAGATCTTACCAGGTGACCTGACTTCCACTTTCTCCTGTGTCCCATGGTCAGGGTGCTTCTGAGGTTTTCAGAGACGGAAGTGTGGGTGAGGTGGGTTGAGTAGTGCAGATCGAGTTCAAACCTACCATGTTTTATACCCCAGATGCATTCTGGAATGTGTCAATCTGTTTTCCGTGAATTCAATAGAATCTTAAAGAAATTAGAGGGAGCTGTCATTTCATGGAGTTCAAACCTGCCTCTCTATCAAATGAAGGGTCTTTTTGTAATGCAAATGGCTGCTCTTCTTGAGCTGTGATTCTGTCTTGACTTTCTTTAAACGACACACACCTCTATGGGGCAGAACGTGGGGCTTACAGGCAGCATTTTCAACGCAGGCAAATGTCCATCCCCCGCCTTTGTTGTAACCACTCGCTGTGGTGGTCTTTGTTTATATCAGGTATTATTTTGGCCACTGGAGGGCCCTCCAGATAGAGGATGACTGGAGAATCCCAAATGTGTTCCTGAGCCCAGGCTCCAGCTCACACCCAGATTTTTGAGCAGGCAGCACATCTTGCAAATAGGATTTAACTGGGGAGAGTAGCAGTAGCATTGATGTTTCTTTTATTTAGGAATTTAAGCATAAGAGAAACCTCTATTTAAAAGAGCAGCTTTTGGATTACAGTCTATTTGGAGCTGGAAAGGAGGTGCTAATCTTATGTGTGGAGAGTGATGAGGCAGAAGTCAGCACAGCTTAGAAAAGCGGAGCTTTGAACAAAGGTTATTTCTCTGTGTGAAGAGAATCACACCAAGGTGTATGGAGCGAAGTAGGGCCATAGAATTTATTTTTATAAGGAGGAAAAGAGAGTTGAGATAGGACACCTGGTAAAGCACAAAATGACTGCTGTTTATTTTCATGCCACATCTTTTCACCTGCAGTTTTCTACTTTATTCTTTGAGTCTAGTTCAGAGATGTTATTTTGCTGAATGTTGCCAAAACACCCTAACTTCTGTGCTCAAAGATGTCCCTGTGGCATGAAAAATTCCAGATCCAGCCCCCCCATGGATCAAAACACGCACCTGTTGCAAATGAGAAAAAGTCAAGGGAAGAGTCCAGCAAAGAAATATAGGCCGGTGACCAGGTTTCCTCAGTTTACAAAACAAAGAAAATTCGTCAGAACTCTCCAGGGCAGATCAATATCAAACCAGACTAAAACAAAGTCTCATGTTCTAATCGCTTAAGGCCTGCAACAAAAACTGAAGTTGATTGTATTGATTTGCATGGTTCCCCTGAACTAGTAATTTTCCACCACCAGAGCAGGGCAGGCTTGACTTGTAAACCGCTTTGAGGATGAATTTGGGCCCCAGCCATTGAAGAACTTGGTTCTATGGAAACAGATAAGGCCACTGGAGATACAGCTAGAGTAGGGCAAGATCTGTGAAGACTGAGCTGGTTCTCAGTTCCTCAGAAAGAGGAAATGAAACTCTTTCTGACTCATCCCTTAGATGGTGGTGTTACTGAACTGAACTGAGGTCCACTCGCCTGCCATGCAGCAAAGCCAATTTACTGACACATTGTGGTGAAGGAAAGTACAGTGTGTGTTTGCAGGGCACCAAGCAAGGAGAAGGGCTCATGCTCAAAAGACCCATGCAGAGGACATCTCTTTCTGTATTTATTTAGGGGTGAAATGGAAGAATGGGAAGGACTGAGCCTCAGTAGAGAACCTCAGTTTCCCTTTGAACTGGGGAGTTTATAGGTAAGGTGGGAAAAGATGAGCAGACAGATTGACTCCAGTCCGTATTAGCAGACTTTCCTCTTCTGGGAACGTCAAAGGTAGGCAGCAGAGAACTGAGGGTGTGTTCAGCAGATGCGTGTCAAGGGAGGTAAAGGGACTGAGTGAGATCTGTGAGCCTGGACCTTTACATTCGACCACAGTTCTTTCCCCTGTCGATTAACCCCTCACAGCCTGTGTCTTGTTGGGGAGTTCTGTTCACATAGCTGTATCTTGGAATTTTGCTTCTCCCAAGGATGGTACCTGGGAGTCAAGTCTAGGACCCACCCAATTCTGATTTTGCGTGATAGGATGCAGTTTGAATGGTCCCCTAGCAGGGTTGTCCTCTGGCAATGAGCTCCCCAGGAACTGGAGAGAAGGATTGGACTTTAAAGCTGGAGGAATGGAGGTCAAGGCTGACACGGGTTGACTGAAATCAGTTATTTAGGGGATTAGACAACACAAGGGATGATTGGGAGAATCAAACTTCTCAGAATTGCCCCCAAACACTGAGAAAAGGTCGACTGAGGGTCTGGAATCCCCTCCCTGCCTCTGAACTCACAGCTGTCATTTGTCATGGACACTGACTTGACATTAAACATACATTTTCCTCTGACATATTTGTATTGTTTTAAAAACTGTATGACAGATAGTTGTGCTGAGTGAGTGCTGGGCACCTAGCAGGCAGGCGGTAAATATTTGCTGAACGTTGGAAAAATGCGGTGGCTTGGCTGTCAGTATGGTTCCTATTCAGAACCCATCCCCAGCGCTCCATTCACACCGGGCTGGGTGGATTTTACGTCCCAGCGTTGATCAAGCCCTGCCTCACCAGAATAGTCTCTGTGAATACTGGAACATTTAGAGTAAAAGCCACCATGGCAGGAAAGAGGGACGGCTGGGGGAAGTGCAGCTGGGAGTTTTCCTAGAGACGAGGTGCGGTTCCTTTGTTCTGGTAGATTTCAGCCAGAAGGAACAGCAAATTTTAGTGTCTGCAAACCACCAACCAGCTACTCCCCTCCCCCTTTACCTCCTTCCTTCCCGACCTGGGAATTCATTTGCCGCTTCTCCCTCCTCCTCCTCTTCCTCTGCCCCAGAGCAGTCCCCAGGGACAAAGCTCTTTGTTGTGAACACTCCGAGGCAATACGGACTTGGACATTCTCCAGGGCAAAATCAGGGCTGTCCTCCAAGGAGAGTGATCGCCGGGGCACAGACCCTCCCCTTCCCCCCGCACCTGTTGATCTCCCCCTTCCCGGGGTGAACGTCAAGCCGCAGTGTGCTTGGGACGCACGCGCTTCTACACCAGGCTCAGCAGATGGCGCTGGTGAGCAAAGCCCTTCCCTTCCCTGCCCCGCCCCTCCGCGCCGCAGCCGGAGCCTCGCTGGTCTAAAGCGAAAACAGATGTTTTCATCATTTCTGGATCCGGCATGTGACTTGCAGTTCAGCAGTGTGCCAACAGAACCCAGAGATGTGCGTTCGCTTCATTCCCCGCAAAATAAAAATCCTTACTTGAACGAGCCTTCCTCCTAAGTGAGCCACTGACGCGTGATCTGTTTAATCCAAGGGCACATGTCTCATCGGGAGCCAAGTGCAAACTGCCTTTGTAGCCAGCCCTGGCTCTATAATTGGGAGGCTTTTTTTTTTTTCCTTCTTCTTCCCCAGAGTAAAGCCAGGGCGGCCAGACTAGCTATCTTTACACCGAGGGCTGGGGAGAGGCGCTAGCTTTTTAAAATAGCCCTGGTCTGGCAGGCTGGGGACCGTGTGTGCGTGGGAGCCAGTGCGTCCCCAACAAAACAGGAAGGCCAGGACGGCGCGCCCTGTTCCCCACGCTCCCGGCAGGTGGCAGCGTCGGCCCGGCCTGGCCTCTGCCAATGGCCAGGCCCAAAGCCGGGCCCTTTTACTTTTGGTGGCCTCAAAATTATTAGTTCCAGATGAGTTCTTGCAATTGTAATATTTGGTTTAACCCAATCTGCCCGATTGCGTCAGCACATGTTCAAATACAGCCGTCTGAAGTCTAACCAGACATCAGAGGCATGTTTCAGGGGGTGTCAACATTCCTTACCCTTTGAAAGAATTTAAAAAAAAAAAATGCGCACAAAAACCCAGAGGTTGATTTATCCCCCAAACGAAAGAAGGGTGAGCCGCCTGGGGCTGAGGTGCCCGAGAGGGACAGAACAGGGGGAAATTCAGGGAAGGCGTAACAATAGAACTTTGTGGGTCGAAGTCTGCTAGAATGGAACTGGATTTATTTGTTGAACTAGGAAGGGACCTCTGGGCTCTTTGAAGGTTAGAGCAAATAAGTAGAACCGGTGAGCATTTGGTTTTCTAAGAGAAGAGCCCTTCAAGTCATGTAGCTGCTATTGTGAGACACAGAATGCTATCTGCCTGCGAATGGGCCTCTGCTCACACTTGGCCTGGCAGCTCAGGAAGGGGGCCAGGGAGGAGGGGCCAGCATTTTAACACAGCTGTGAGGGGTACCCCTAGTCTCCAGCTAGGGACACAGACTGGGTTTCCTAAGCACACCAGCAGAAGGCCCTGGAGGACCCAGTTAGAAAACGCAGGACATCGTGAAGGCGTCTGGCCAGGGGACCTGCTGGAGGCCTCCAGTGTCTTGTAAACAGCCCTGCTGCAGTTGGTCACTGCCGCACCCTGGTGCTTGACACCCCGGAAACCGGGCGCCCACTCTGGTGGTCTCGGGTTTTACAGACGTGTCAGCTGAGGCTAAGAGATTCACCGAGCTCTGGGGAAGAGTAACACATGTGCTCAGGCAGCCCAGGAATCCTGCTCCGATCGTCAGACAGGAAAGGGTGTCTTGCTTCCCTTAGCGGAGATGGAGTAGCCTGGCATTAGGAGACAGCCTCCGTCATGAGGCCCCCCTCCTCCTGCCTGCACCCCGCTTTTCCATCTGTGCTCAGATTCTGCAAGCACCTCTCTCGAGGTTGCAGAGAGATTCCTGCTAGCCGACTGCGGGGAGCCTGGCTGTTTCCCTGCAGGTCTCTGGCTAACATGCTCCTGATCAAAAGCCGGCACCCGTCTGGCAGATGCTTCGTGTCCTGCGTGTCAGGAGCTGGTGGCTGGTGCCGGCATCAGGCAGACAAGCAGGCTGATCGGCCATCTTGTCAGATGTGGTTGGGACCTCGCACTCGCCCCTCCCTGCTCCAGCGGCCACCCCGCTGCCTGGATTAGACATAGGAAGGGTGATGGGACCTCCACACGGCTAGCTGAACACCTCCATAATGTTTAGGGGTCCAAGCTGCAGACTGTTTTCCTCTCAGTTTGAAAAACACATGTGTCCCTACACGTTGCTGGGGAGATGCTGATGGTCAGTGGTAAGAGCTGCACCTCCATCCTAGCAGATGCTCAGCTTGGGGAAATTATCCAGTCAGCAGACAGGTGAGCACGATACTTACCACAGTCTTTGTACACCAAGAATAGCTGAGAAATTCCAGTATTCCTCTCCACTGCCCCAATAACTTTATTCCCTTCTGAGAATCAGCTTTTAGAGATTCTATAATCCAGGCTATTCAACCCTGGCTACTTAAGAATCACCTGGATGCTCCCCCAGAGATGCTGAAATCAGAATGGAAATAGGGTGGGAGACAGGCATCGTAATTTTAATCCGCAGTCCCCCTGCCCCCAGATGATTTTAATGTACACCCGAAAGTTAAAAAAAAAAAATCACTGTGATTCTATCCCAGCTTGATGAGGTTCTATCCCAACTAGATGAGGTTCCTAAAAGTTAAGGGGTTTCGCCAAAGCCACTCAAGTTCGAGTCCAAGCCTGGAATTTCTGCATAAGAGCACTAGCTCCTCAGTGATGGTCGAAACTCCTCCTCCAATCACTGAGCCAATTACCTCTTCTACTATCACTTTTCCCTGTTCAGTGAAACTCGCCAATGACCACAAACCTGTGTCACTGTCGTTTCTAAGAAATTTGGAAAGAGCAAATACTTCCTGAGGAATTTTCAGTTTTGCTCGTTTAAATAAATGCATACACTCAGAAATGAGAATCACCCTGCACCCTGATGTCCCTCATTTATCACTTCTGTTTCCAAATGGGATTCATGCCTGCACAAGGCCATCATGTAATAACAGCTCTGCAGTGATCTGTTTTTATGGGGGAGGCAAGAGGGCCCTAGAAAATTTCAGCATCATGTTTAGGATTAAGTAGATGACAGTGAACCAAGTGAACATGGAACCATCCCCCCTCTCAGGCTGGTGAGACCATGGGCTTGGTTCTTGCCAGCCTTCCCTGTGACTGTTTAAGATGCTGTTTGCTTCTCAGTCTTTCCCCACTGGGGGCAACAAGCACCCTCTGAAATAACTCCATCCTGCGTGGGCAAGGAATAGTCACTGGCTCATCCCTTGAGGTAGGGTTTCAGAGAATAGATCTGTGATGCTTATAGGTTGAGTGAATGACCATAAGTCACTGGGAACAAGAGAGGCAAAGATCCTGGATATCATCGTGGTGACCAGGTCAAGTAGAAAGGAAGCTGGACAGGAGTCAGGGGCAAAGGTTCCCTGGGTGGCCTTGAAGGAGCCCTTGTACTTCTCTGGGCCTGAGTTCTCTCTCCTGGACATGACCTCTGAGGCCTCTTCTCACTCTGACATTCCGCAATGAGTCCCTGCTCTCTGGGACCTCCCCATCTTTGGTCAGATGTGAGGGACCAAATTCTTTTCTTTCCTTCAATCAATTACTCTAGAGCCATTTCCCCAGTGGCCTAAGGGCTAGTTCATGATGATTAAAGTGGAAATCTGACGAGAAGCAGCTACGGGCAGACGATGACTTAGTCCCCTACCCGGTGCCTGGTGGTTTCACAAAGGACACTTGTAAGTCCCTTCAGTAGAATTCTGTCCCTTCTTGGAGGAACTGCCAAGGGATCTTGCATCACTGGGGTTCATTTGTCCATCCACCTGTTTCTTCCATCATTAAACATTTAGTAAATACCTACTACATTAAAAAAAAAAAAAAAAGATGGGTAAGAAAAGCTTAGACCCAGGAGCAACTCTTCCAGATTAAAAGAGACCAAAGAAGCATTATAACGAAATGCAATGTGTGGACCTTGACTAGATCCTAGATCCAAGGGGGAAAGCTTGTAAAAGACATTTTTGAGTCAGGGAAGCCTGAGTGTAGACTGCATAATGGGACTATTGCTGATTTTTTGGATGTGATAATAGTATTACGTTTGTATAGGAGACACTCCTCATCCTTAGAGGCATTTCAGGATGAATGCCGTGATGTTGGCAACTTATCTTCCAATGATTCAGGGAAAGAAAGGCAGATGTGCTAGAATGTTAGCAATTGGTGAAGCAAGGATGGAGTGTATTGGATGTTCATTGCCTAGTTATTCAATTTTCCTGTAGATGAAAATTTTTCAAAATAAAAAAGCAAGATGAAAAAGAAGTGCCTGTGTCTTCAAGGATTTTACTATTTACTTTTACCATTTATTCTTTATCAAGGGCAAAAAGCCATGTGAATCACCATGTCGAATCTGAGACAGAATAGAATGGATGGCCAGCGGAGGTATAAGTATTAAGTCTTGGAAGCCCAGAATAAAGAATGGCTCATTTTCCCTGGCGCCTGGGGGTGGGGGGTTGGTGGTGGTAGTGAGGGAAGTCTCCCTAGATGGGGCAATATTTGAGTTAGGTATAGAAAGATGTGTACAATTTCAGTAGGAAAATGGCAAGGCAGGGGATTTTAGGCTGAGGGGACATGGAAGCAAAGTTACAGAGCCGGAAGTTGTCCAGTGTATCTGGAAGATAATAGGTATGTGAAGGGATGCCTTGGGATTTAAATATTGATTGATGTCAGATGATGTGTGGCCTTGAATGCCGTAGGAAAAATTTTCAAAATCTGACCTTAAGAAAAGATCAACCAAATGTATTCTTCATCTTACATCCACAACTCTTGGCCGTATAAGCGTCAACACTGTTATCTAATTAGTGAATTTTCTATGGCAAACTTGTACTGATGCTTCAAAACCAGCATACGTGACTCAACTCTAAAGTTTTCTCCAACCTCTGCAGACAGAATTAGTCACTCTTTCCTTTTCCATTCCTGTTCCTGACACTCACCTGTGCTCTCCGTCCATGTAGTGAGGAGCATGGAAGGCCGCTCTTGACAACAGCCAGTTACACCTTTCTCTAGAATTATCCCACTGCTCCTTATTCGCCCCTTTTTGGAGTTCCAGTCCTTAGGCTCCACAGTTCACTTCTCAATCCTTGCCTCAAGCTCTGCTTGCTACAATAATCAGTCAGTGTTCTCAGGTTCATTGGTTTCCTCAAATTAGCTTGGTTTGCTGGCTCCATGGATCATGGCTGTAGGACAGTGGCCTGGCTGCTGCCCAGCTCATGCCAGGGACCCACCTCAGCTGGATTAGGCTCAGTGGGCCGTCACCAGGGCAGAAGATGAGAGCATTTCTCTTTCATGTTCTCAGCAAATCTGTGTACCTTTACTGTATATAGTATTTATCATACTGTGCTGTGATTATTTTCTTTGTCCATTTCCCCTACTAGATCATGAGTTCCTAAAGGGCAAGTACCATGTCTTAGTCAGCTTTGAATCTCCAGGACTTAGCACATTGCCTGGTACTTAGTAGGTCCTCAATAAATGCTTATTGAAAGAGTGGGTGGATAAAGCAGTGGACAAAGAGGAAAATCTTTTCATTGACATCCCTTTAGATTTCTGCACTATTAGTCCCTTATTTGAGTGCATAATTGAGAACTGACTAGTGTAGGAACCGCCAGCCATAAACAGGTCACAGAGAGTCTACTTTACTGAAGCTCCATCTCTGGGTTTATTTGTATTAGTGTGAGTTTTAAGTATGGCTCCTAAGACAGTGAGAATCTCCAGTTGTGTTCCTCTGGGAAGCTGCTTTCCCGATACATGTAAAAGAGATCAACTCTGCCTTTGAAATTGCAGTGGGATTTTTTTTTTTTTTTTTTTGCATTACGCGGGCCTCTCACTGTTGTGGCCTCTCCCGTTGTGGAGCACAGGCTCCGGATGCGCAGGCTCAGCGGCCATGGCTCACGGGCCCAGCCGCTCCGCGGCATGTGGGATCCTCCCAGACCGGGGCACGAACCCGTGTCCCCTGCATCGGCAGGCGGACTCTCAACCACCGCGCCACCAGGGAAGCCCGCAGTGGGATTTTAAATTGTGTCAACACAGAGCTTGGGAAAGGAGTTGAGTCATAAACCATAGTAATCAGACTTTGCTCTTACATGTGGCCCTTTGCACTAGCAGATCCACCAAATATGCAGCAAATACTAATTAAAATCAAAAGATTGCTAGAGTTGTATTCCTGTCCAGGCTATATGGGAAATGCACTGTCATCACATCTACAGAGGCATCGCCATTTCACCGCTCTTTCCCATACCAGTCAATTGTGTGCAGAGAGTCAAAAGAACCAACTTCAGAACACAGAGCAGTTTCCGTGAAGAGCCTAGGCCAGGAAACATGGGGTCTGTTCTGATCACTAAATAACCATCCTTAGTCCATATAACAGATGGTGGGTAATTATGTTGGCTTATATGTTTTGTCCCGACAGTGTTTCCTTGATTACTCTCTTCAAAGTAGCCTCTGTCCCTGCCCCCCACTCCTAGGCTCTATCTCTGTAGGGTAGGAGATGAGTCTCCAGTACTTTCTGAATTCAGGACTAAGCTGACCATGTCTGTGGGATTCTTGTAGAAAATAAGTCTCATGCTGAATCAAATAGCAGCTTAAATCCCATGTAGGACAGCATGAGGTGGCTTTGGTGACTGATTCCATTGGCCAAGAATGGACACCTGGCAACCTGATTGGGCTTAGGGACATCACCTTGTGATAGAGAGAGCTTCTCATCTCTTTATCCTCCATCCTAAACTAGAAGCACAAGAGTCCTCCCCCTACAAGGGACTCAGTCTCTGACCAAAGAATCACATACCATACCCTCTTCTGAACACTATTCATAGAACCATTTTGGTTCACTTCAGTGCAATTCAGTGATAATTAATTGAGCAACTCTCATGAGACACTGTACCAGGCTCTGTGGGAGCACAAAATTATACATTATACATTGACCCTGCTCCTCGAGGCTCTCTAGATCTAGATCTCATCTCTGCTCCCACTTCTTGTAGGACCACAGAACTGATTTCATCCTCAGACGCTATCAGATAAATTGGTATAGAGAAGGAGATCCCAGGAAATAGGAGTATGGGTGGAGTGAGAGTGATTATAATCAGCTGAATATCTTAAAGGAAAGGTGCTATGCAAAAGAAGAGTCTGGTTGTAAATTCGATTTACCAAGACCTTAGAAATATTATCTGTAAATTCTCTGGTTTCAGAAACAGCCATCCTTCTGCCTGCCACTTAGAGGTCTGGTGATAAGAAAGCTATAAATGGTCTCCTTTCATTATTTGGGGACATTTCTCTTCCCCTGGCTTGGATGCCATGGGTCCACCGTCATCAGGAACAGAGGGTTGGAACTGTGGGCACAGGGTAAAGACCCATTAAAAGACAGACAAGCAGGATTCTCAAAGTGGCTAAAAGAAACTGCTAGGTAAGCTTTGTGTATGGGAGCTCCAGTCCCCCTAGATGAAAGAGAGTGATAAGTTTGAAGTTAATTTTGCTCAAATTTCCCAGATTTTTTCCTGCAGGGACCTTTTCTTGAGTTACTGTGACTCTAGAAGGTTCTGTGTTCTGTCATAATGAAGGGGCTCCCCACTAGCCACTTGGTCCCACTATCCATCCTGCCATCCATTAATCCACCAGTTCAAGTTGTATTTATTAAACATCTGCCACATGTCTGGCACTGTACTCATTGCTCGTGGTAAGGGGGCCAGCCCCATTCCCATAGACCGGTTGTATTACTTCCTTGTTGTGTATCAGCAAGTTATTCAACCCTTCTGAACCTCGGTTTCAGCGCCGGTAAATTAGGAATATTCATACTATTTTGTGGCATTTCAGTGAGGAATAAATGAAATATTTTTGACACACTGGTACTTGGTAGATATTCAATAACATGAATTCCTTCTCCCTTTCTTTAAATCTGAATTTCTTTATTGCAAAATGTGGATAGAATAACGGCTCTTTCAGTGGGAGGTTTTAAAGATTAAGAAAAGATAACACATGTTAAAGTGTTTTGTAAGCTCTTAACTACTGCCATGATGAGAGCTTATTATTATAGTCGCCCTCAAAGAGCTTACAGTCATGCTAGGAGGCCATGGCACACACCTATGACACAGAGTACGTGTCTAAGCACATCAATACCCCAGTGCCCTCTGTAAGGACCCCAATGCCCCACTACCCTCTAAGTGGTTTGACCTAAACCATATTCCTTCTTCCAAATGAAAATCGGGCGATAAAGAAGGCTGCTCCACACCTTTCCGTGATTTGATGGTTTTTGAATAGTGACAAATGATTCTTCCTGCCACCTCAGCCACAGGAAGGTTTTGCTTGAGAGTTATTTCCACGGCTCTTTACCTCTCAACTTTGGCCCCACTGAGTCCCTGTATGATCCCTTTGTTCTAGCCAGGTTGGGTTGCCTTACTTTTCAACAAACCTATCTTGTCCTATTCACCCCTGCATCTTTGCTAATGCTGGACCCTGAAGCTAGAACTGACGTCTCCTTTCTGTCCATGCCACTCTTGTGTTGTTGACTCACTTTCTTCCTATGTTTTGTCTGAATCTTTGTAAACCCCATGACAACCAGCACAGGCCCTGCACGTGGTATGTGTTCAATAAATATTTATTGGATGAATGCTTAATTTTCTTCCCCATATTATATTCAAAGAGACTTAATTAAGGAATTAGCTGTATGAGGCACTGTGCCAGGTGCCCTACTGAGATAATTACATGAAGGATTCCTGTCCCTAAGTAGCTTAACATCTAAAACTGTTAAACCGATGGAAACACTCATTTATAGTGGCCGATGACCTGGGTTCCTAACCTGGAATCTATTGATTAAACCCCTCCCCCTATGAAATCACTGAAATTATAGGGAAAAGGTTGCATACATGCATATTCTGGGGATAGGGTCCACAACCACTATGAGAATAAGAGCAGAAGAGGTGGTGAGAAGCAGCAGGTCTAGATTTTATTCTGGATTTATTGATGGACTGGAGAAAGAACATGAGAGTAGTGGCAGAAGCAGAGAGAACTTTGGGGTTTTCTATTTGAGCAACTGAGTCTTGCCATGTACTGAGGGAGCGACTGTTTGGTGGTGGAGGTGGGAACAGATTTGGGGAAGAGGGAAATCAATAGGTAAATAATAAGATAGCTTGAGATGTCTATTAGGCGGCCAAGCACAGATGCCAGGGAGCAATTGCAGGCATGAAATAGAGCTCAGGGGAGAAGTCTGGGCCCGAGATAGAAATTTGGGAATTGTCAGTAGATGGTACTTAAAGCCACCAGGTCAGACATCACCCAGGGGAGGAGAGGTCCAGGAAAGGAGCCCTGGGACTTTCTAAAATGTAGAGAAATGGAGGATGAGGATTCAGCAAAGGAAACTGAAATGGAGAAACCACTGATTGAGGAGTAAAACCAGGTGGGTGTGGGAGCCTCAGAGCCAGAGAAGACAGTGTTCAGAGGAAATCAGTTATCAACATGCCAGGCTTCTCTCCTGGAAACTGCATCACCTGCATGATGCAGTTTACTAGTCTGAATGTCTTGAATGTAGGAATCATGTCTTATTTATTTTAGAGTCCCCAGGGTATAGCACAAAGCCAGACACATGATCGGTACTTGCTCATTGTCTAATGAATGGGAAAGAAATCTCAAAGATCAAGCAGGGAGAGTAAGAGGTCCCCCAAGCAGAGACCTCTATGGCTGAGATAGGCGCTGCTTCTGACATGCTCTGGGGGAGATGGGGGAGTGGCTCTGACTTGTCTCCATGCAGCAGGAGGCAGGACAGTGGCATTGCCATGTCGAAGAGCTGGAGCCTTGGCAGGACACTTAACCAGCAATGTCATTTGTGCACAAGGGCACTCGGCTGGGGAGCAACTGCACTTCCACCTCCACCATCTGCTTGGTTAATTCCCAGCCCACTGGCTCCAGTGTCACTTACCTCTTAATTACCAGCCTTGGCTCCCACCTGGCTCAAGAGACCAGCTTTGCTTCCCTGTTACATTTTAAGCAGTGACCTGATGAGCCCATCTCTCCTGGCTGAGAGGGCTTACCTTCAGCCAGCCCTTCCCCTCTGAGATGTCCTGAACTTGCACATTTAGGGGTTTAGAGCAGTTGGACATCCTGGTGGCCTTGGCAACTCTAAGCTTAGTTCTGTCCACTCGGGGGCAATGCCCCACAGGACAAACTGGCTCTGAGAGCAGCTGGAACAGGAGAAAACCAATTAAGAGGATAGTTGAGAGGTGCCCGGGCCCCGTGGCGTAATCTACCATTGGTGGACCGGCCAAGTCAGGATGATGGTAATTACCTGAATCCTGGACGCTCTGTATAAGCTTCTGATATTCTGGTATGGAGCCAGGTTTAGGTGGGTTATCTCACCACAGATGATGTCTATTCTTGAATTATCCTCCCTCTAAAGAATTTCAGATTTTTTTTTTCTTTCTCAAGTGGAAGAGATGGCTTTGAGTTTATGGCATCTTAGTTTTATGGCATAACCCCAGAGTGGAAAGCTTTCCCCAGCTGAGTTGACCAAATATTCCTCCTCTTAACTAATGCTTTTTCTTAAACCCCAGTCAATAGAGAAACCCCAAAGTTTACCCTTCTTCTGAATTGAGTTGCCTCTGTTCTATTTTATTTTAGTCTTTCCTTGTGTGGGAAAACTTCCCATGACCCTGACAGTAAAGAGGGGCTTGATGCCTAGATTTCTGAGTGTTGTATTCTCACCGACAGCTAAAACATACACTCCAGATATACGCGGCAGCCCTAAAAGGTAGATTTTGTCCCATATATTTACATGAATGTTCTAGGGAATAGGGGCTTTTATTAAGAAACCAACAGGAAAACACATTTTCTCATTGCATCCCTTGCTATCCTAAGGGGGAGGGAAGGAAAGAGGACCCTTTTCTCCCCCCTCCCTTTTTACAGATGGTAACTGAGACATAGAAGCGATGAGTTACCCACTAGGTGGATCTGGGACTTGAACCTGGTTCTTTAGATTCCACCAAAGTCAGAGGCTCTTTGAGGGTGGGGTAATCACATGTGATTCCTGGTTCATCCTTCTGGGATGAAGATGGTAGAAAACTGCACTGTTACAGGGGCTGAGCTACATCTCTACCCATCCAGTGTGTATCAGAATCTTTAGAGCAGACGAAGGAGGGAAAAAAGGGGTACTCTTCAGAAATATATTCATTATACTTTCATGTTTAGAAAGTGAATGTTTATACTATAAACTGCTTAGCAAAAGCGCTAATAAAATCTTGACTTAATGAGGTATGGGTTAAAAAGTGTTGAAAAACAGTTTTATCTCTTTTGTCCTCTTGACTGAAGAACTGTGGTGTCTGGAGCTGGGCAGTCACTGCACGGCTCAGTCATCATCTCACTAAACCCTGGTAGGCATAGAGTCAGAAGTAGCTCTGGAGGAATCAGCTCTTACTACCAAGCCCTGGTCTCAGATGGAGTGGATTCTCGTGAGCTGGTGAACAGAAGCTGACCCTTCATGAATCACCAGGTCTTACTTAAGCACATGTTCAGTGCTATGGTAGGTCCTTTGGCCAACAGAGAAAACCCACAAAGGATATGCATTCTAAGTAAGGAGTCGAAATAAAATGCTTGAAGTTGGATGGAGCAACATTAACCTAAAAGACATATTTTTAAAAAAGAGTCATTTTGTACATAATTCATTCAGCATTTGAATATTTAATACCCCCTATGTGCTAAGTTCCCTGAGTGTTGGAAAGTGGTGGGTGGGGTATAATAGGATGAGCTAGGCTATGCTGAAGTAACAATAGTGCACACACTTCGGAGCTTTAACACAACAAAAGTTTATTTCTAGCTCAGGTAACACATCCAACAAGGGTCATCAGGAGTATCAGCCCCACGCAGTCGCTCAGGGATCCATACGGATGGCAGCTTGCCATCTTCTAGTCGCACTCTGGGGAGACATGTGACCTCTAAGGTTTCCAAAGAAGGGAAGAGAAGGATGGATGAGGCACATTGGCTTTCAACCTGCAGCCCAGAAGTGACATCTACCACTTCTGCTTGCAGTCTGTTGACCTAAACTAGTCATATGACCCCAAAGTCATGCAAGAGAGGCTGGAACCTATAGAACACCTGGAATGTTTGAGCACTGGGTTTCTGCTACAAGTGGAGAGTGGATCTAAAGATAGATACAGCCCCTACCCTCAATTACTGTGCAAAGCTGTGTTATAAAGCAGGTGAAGCTAAGCCTCATCAGAGAAACAGATCATGTGCTAAGGAAGTCTAGCCCTGGGTACATGAGTGGGGCTGAATCCAGGACAGAATTTTGGAGAATGTGGTATTAGAGTGGGGCCTGGGGATTAGGAGGTTTTGATGGACTTTAAACAATGGATGTTGGTGGAAACGCCAAATAGAATAGTGAATCGTTTGCTGGAGGGCAGGATTGTGACGTAGAGAAATAATATTAATGATAATGGTAATAAGAAATATGCATCCAGCGCCAAGAATAGGCCAGGCACCATTCTAAGTGCTTCACATATATTAACTCTGTAACCATCTCAATAATCCTTTGTCAGAACTGAGGCTCAAGGACGTGAAGTAATCGCCCAAGGTCGTACCCGGGTGTGGCAAAGCTGGGTCCTCACCCAGGCGGTCTGGCTCCAAAGTGCGTTAACCACCACTACCCACTGGTTGGGGGAATAGGCTAGGGCCAGATTCCAGAGGAACGAATTTGTCTGAGCATCTATTCTGAAGGCAGAGGGTGCTGTGGAAGGTTTTAAAGCAGGGGCGAGACATGATCAGATTTCAATTAAATCATAGACAGCTTAGGTCCTGCGTGTGAAGATCTGGGAGAGGAAAGCAGAAGGCTTTGTGGGGATCTGAAGCTGGGTTCTGAGAGGTGGGGCGACTAGGGTGGATCAGAGAGAATGAAAGGATATTCCAGGCAGGGGACAAGTTGCCTGGGGATGTAGAAGGAGAAGTGAGTATGGTTTGGAACAAGGTAGTGGGATTTGCCTGACTGACCTGGAGCTGGTCTCCTAGGGTCAGGACAGATGGGGCAGAGCATCACAGTTAGGGATTTCGACGTCAAGCCAAGGAGTTCGATTTGATTTAGTATGAAGGAAGGAGACATCGACTGCTTTGAAGACACAGCTGAGGAATGTGTCAAGAGGTGCTTCTCTGCCCTTCACTGTCCCCAGCCTGACTTTCGTCACAAGCCCCAACACACCTGGCATTTCAAAGCCTGGGGGCATTTTCAAAGTAAACCCGAAAGGCTGGTTGTCATTCTTTCAAAAGATCTCCTCTGTCCTACAAGCAACCAAATAATTGAAGTCTGGTTGTTGTTTTTTTTCCTTTACTTTTCTTTCCTTTTTTTCCTTTTTACAAGGACCATTACAAAGGTGTGCAATATTCGTCATTTACACATCTGTGAATAACACTGTAGGCTAAAACGTGTGAGTTCCCATCTCAGCTAATGAATCGGAGTATGGTTTTAATTTTTGAACTGCAAAAATGTTCTGCCTTTTTTGGTCATCCCTACAGAAGATTTCATATTTTAATAATTCAGTGCAGCCTAATTACTTTAATTAATCACCTTCCTTTCAGACATGTCAGTGGGCTTTGTTAATTTCTTGTTACTGTAGGTACTATTGGGAGTTTTAAGGAATTTAAAAAATATATATGGCATAGTCCAGGTTAACTCTTTCGTGAAGTCTGAGACGTGTATCCTTCCCCCGAGGGCGCTCTGTCATTCACAAGTGGTGGCTTAGGTTATACCCATAACTCTCATCTCTGCTGACACATTCCCTCCCTGTGACTGGTTAACAAAACTATCTCTGGTCATTCTGTGTCTTAAAAACTGCTGTCTGGAGAGAAAAGTAAAATGCTATTTAGAGCAAGTCAATATTTTTGCATCTTTCTGAGTCATGATGAATATACTGAGAATGACAATAGCTTTTATTGTACAATCAATATAATTTGCTTCCCTTGCAGGAAAACATAATTAGCTTACAGTTCACACAGTGACAATGAAAATGTGTTCCTTTCTGAAGTTTGTGGGTGGAGGGTCCTTTCCTGCTCAGAGTGGAGGTGTCCCCTCCTGGCTCCTGTCCCAGGCAGACTGGGGATCACCAAGCAGATCTCTCAACTTTCGGGGGCCTTTGTTAGTTCTTTGCACCAAGGAATGACAGTGCTTTTATACAGAGTTAATAATACATAAACTGGTTATGTAGAGGCGTGAAGTTAGATTCCGGCCTTGCATACAATCTGTATTACTTAAATGAGAGAGCTCTAATATTGATTGTTTAACTGGACCCGTATTTTTTTCTCTCCCTTTTTTCCATGAAAGGGAGAGCTCAGATCTTATGATTTTTACCCATTTCCCTCATATATATAAAAGGGCCCCTGATTAATGAGTGCATTGAGATACAGGGAAGGAAGACACCATGGAACCTTCCTTGTTCTTTTCTGGGACCCTTTTGTCCCCCTCGGAGGCGGCCGGCCCCCCACCCCTCAGCGTGGGCTGGCTGCAACGTCGTTCCCATGCATTTCACACTCCCTGGCACTAGTCTCTGGAGCCGCTGCTCGGTGCAGGCGGGGCAGCTTTGTAAGCAGTCTGAGGTTTTACGAGGACTGAGAACAAAGTGAGGTTTGAGTGGAGACCTTGACTGAAGTACATCTCGCAGGATTCCTGGTAAAAGGCTGCAAGGAGGCCTCCTGTTTGGGGCTTAAGGTTGAATGCTTTTATTTTGAAATGCTGACTGTCTGAAATCAGATTTACTCAACCTCCACTTTGGCTTTGAACTGAAGCACACAAGCTACCTGTCACCTGAAGGACTGCAGTTAGGGTCTGCACTTGGAGCCGTGTTCTCTATCAGTGTGGAAGGGTGGATGTGAGCAGAGCCTGGGATTTGTGCAACGGACAGAAAAAGAAAGACCTATCTAAAAATCTCCCTTTTTGCTTTTGTCTCCTCCCATTTACTGCTCATGTCCCACCCTCTTTCCCCCCAAATCTTGAGAAGTCATAGAAATCCACAAGAAAGAAATCAATAATCAGATCAGTTCCTGCCATGGATCCAATAAAGGCTTATGGTTGAAAACCCTCCTGGTCCTTCTGAGTCTCCTAAAATGTTCTGTTGCAATCAGAGATGTTAATTGGTTGAAACTGCCTGTGGTCTTAGGAAGTGCTCCGGTTACAAGGAGAAATCCTTTTATATTTGCTGGATTCCAGCCACAGGATCTCTGAAGTTAGGAATCTGGCAGAGGTAGGGCCCCCTCCAGGGTGTAAATAAACTGGCTAGGTCTATAACCCAATAAGAAGTGAATTTATGGCATGCGTGTTTCAAGTCACCCAGCGCACACACACTGCACATTTATGAAAGAGAAGGTGTGGGTTACAGCCGGAGCCCAGACAATGGAATATGGCAAGGGAGCTTGTCAAGTGTATGCAATCAATGGAGGGAAAGCAGGGGCCCTGCAGGGATCAGAGCTTCTCTTCCTGCCTAGGTTTGCAAGGAACTGCCTAGAATCGAGCCGCTGAGTTTGACCGGCACACAAAACTACTTACTTTGCTAGCCAGGAGACTGAGCCTCAAACGGCTAAGGTGGGTGAATGTTTTATAGCCCGGGTCTGGCAGCCGGGTGACATTCTCGGCCCAACGGTGCCTACACGTGGTTGTTATCAGAACTGGAGCTTTTGCTGGGCCAGATTTTGCCGTGACCCCTTGAGAGGCCGCGGGAAGCGAGTCGGGAGGCGGTTCCGAAGCCTTGGGCGGGGAACGTGATGAGCCCCCGGTTTACGTTACACAAAACTGTTTCACTTACGTTGCCAAAGGTTGTTCGGGGTTCACGTATGGTGATTAAGACCAGAGAAATCTTCCAGCCCCGCTCCACCCACGCTCCCACCTCCCAACTCAGCTCTAGCATAATTGCATCCCCCGAGCGGTGTGTGGCTCTGCAGGGTAAGGGTGTGAAATGTGCCCAACCTCGTTTGCAGACTGCTCCAGACTGCTGGTGACAGTGAGCTATTAGTGAAACGCAGGACCGTGTGAACAAAGCTGCCTCTTAATTGCTCACTCTTCAGCATTAGTCCCTCGGACAACACTACCCACCCACACCTTACACATAGACCTAAAAAAAAAAAACCCATCAATTTACAGTACCCCACTTTAGCATAGCAAATACAAGAACAGTCCAGCCGGAGAGTCTTTTTTTTTTTTTGACTCCCCGCCCCCTCCACCTACATCCCCTTCATTCCCATTGGCTCCCGTGAAGTCCCAGAGAACCAATGGGATTCCTCTCCTTCATTCATGTCCTAGCAACAAGCCCTGTTCCAATCTTTCTCTGCCAAACTAACACCTGAAAAATTACATCATGAATAATGGCAAAAGCAGCAAGGGCCAGAGAAGGGCCCTTTTTTTTTTCATCTGTCTGCTGCAGAGTTCATTTAAGGTGTTTTAGTCTAGATTCTTAAAGCAACAATGTCCTAGATTTTTTGCCTCTGTTTTTTCAGCACATCGGTTAACATTTATAAAATAGAAAATGAACAGTAACTGAATGTAGCAAAAGGCCTTTAGGTGAAGTGAGGGGAAAACATACTGTTAATTGTGTTCTCTGAACTTTTCTTTTAACAGTCTTCTTTCAGGGAAGCCCCCAAAGTGGAGAACTAGATTGCTCATATAGTATATTTTGGGGAGAAATGATGAAAACATCCCAAACCACGGCAACGGCCCACGCACTCTCCCATACAAAAAGCCTTCCTGGTAGCTTCTCTTGCTCCTGTTAGCTACACCCAAGGCCCTTTCTCTTCCTCCTTTGGAATAAAGGGCTCATTCTGTTAAGGGGATTGGAGCCAGGGAAGGAATCCTTGCCTTACGGATCTGTGAGTGGCAGCGTGAGGTGGTCGCGGTAAAGGGGGCCGCAGCGTGGGTGCCATGAGCACGGGTGTGTCTGTGCACGTGCAGGGCTGCAAATGCAGAAGGGCAGCTGGGGAAATGCAAGAACAACGAGATCCAGATGACCGGGGAGGGGGGAGGCCGGGCGATAGGGAGTGGGCGTGGGGGAGGGAGGGGGCCGGAGGGGAAGGCCGCTGGCCAGGCAGACTTGTTCTCCCCAAATGTGCGAGGGTTTCTAATGAAAATGTCCACACTTCTAGGCATTTTTCAAGACCCAGATGCTGATTTGCCGCTTCCGGCTTCCCCACCCCACCCAGTCTAGCGCAGACTGCGAGCCGAGCCGCAGACACAAAGAGCCGCAGCCCTGCGCGCACTGCGGCGAGAGGGAGCCGGGCGGTGGTTCGCACCTGCCTGCGTCCCAGTGCACCGGCCAGCCCGCCCCCGACTCCCTCAGTCCTGGGCACCGAGGCCCCTGCCCACCCCTCACCCCCCACCCCCCGACATCCTGGTGTCCCTGTAAGCATCTGTGGAGTGCCTGTGGCGCGAGCTGGGAAGGGACCCAGGGTCCCCAGGCCGTCTCGGGTGCCTTGCTGGAGAAGCAGAAAATAGATATATTCGGCGTCTGGCTCCGACGCGGAGTTTGCAACTCGCCTCTGCCATCGCCTTGGCAGCGGAGTGGCTAGAGGGGTTGGCAGACAGTCTGCCTTGGGACTTGTGAAAGCGCATGACTATATAAGGCCCGGGAAGGAAGGAGAAGGATGCCAATCTGAGGGATGGGATGGCGAGGGAGAGGAAGAAGTGCAGGGGACGCAGCTAGAGCTGTTCCCCCTTGTCCATCCCTCCCCCCACCCCCCACCCCCCCCCCGCCTCAGGTTGCAGAGATAATAACTCCTGCAGAAGTTCTGCCCCCAGCTGTGGAATAACTGCATCATGGAGGTGGGGCAGGGAGGGGCGCTGCGCCGGTGTCTGCAGGAATAGATGCTCTTGCCCTGGAAGCTACTCGACAGCTGCCTCTTCTTCTGGCCTGAGAGCGAGCTGGCTCCAGGGTGGGTCAGGACGGAGACCCAGAGGTCCAAAGTCTCAGATATCTTGGTGAACACCACGTTCCGTGGTGCAGAGAATGGGTGGGGGAGGGGAGCAGTTTGGAGAAGTCGATGGCTAGATGGTCTGGGCCAAGGAAAAGGCGTAGGGGAAGGAGAACCGGAATGGGAGCCAGGAGTCCTGTATTAGTTCCCGCTCTGGCAGGAGAGCTAGAGCAGTGCTGTTTCTGTTCTTACCCACTGCGGCTGTTGCAGAGATCAAATCAGAGGATTCTCGGAAGGTGCTTAGAACAGTGTCTAGAACGTACAGTAAGTACTCGATCGGGTGAGATGTTATCACGACCCTCCCACTGGCCTCCTGCGTGGGTCTGGAACCTTGAGTTAGAAGGGGTGCCGTCTGCAATTGTATCCTCTTTGAAATGCTCTCTTCCCTCCCTTGGCCCCTGTGGTATAACATTTGCCTGTTCTCCCACCTCTTGGGCGCTCCTTCTATCACTGTTCTTTGTGGAACCTGCTTCCTCTGGCGGGGCCTTATCTACCGGTTCTCCTCTGGACTCTGTCCTGGGCCCTACTCCCTGCACAACTGTGCTTTTGTGATCTCATCCTCCCAGAGGTTTTTTTTTTTTTTTTTTAACATCCTTATTGGAGTATAATTGCTTTACAGTGTTGTGTTAGTTGCTGCTTTATAACAAAGTGAATCAGTTATACATATACATATATCCCCACATCTCCTCCCTCTTGCGTCTCCCTCCCTCCCACCCTCCCTATCCCACCCCTCTAGGTGGTCACAGAGCACCCAGCTGATCTCCCCTGTGCTGTGAGGCTGCTTCCCACTTGCTATCTATTTTACATTTAGTAGTGTATATATGTCCATGCCACTCTCTCACTTCGTCCCAGCTTACCCTTCCCCCTCCCTGTGTCCTCAAGTCCGTTCTCTACATCTGCATCTTTATTCCTGTCCTGCCCCTAGGTTCTTCAGAACCTGTTTTTTTTTTTTTTTTTTAGATTCCGTGTATACGTGTTACCCCCAGAGCTTTTGATCATTTGTTCTGTCCTGATGGCGGCTGTAGTAGAGCTCCAGCCCAGCTCTCCCAGACTTCAGGTGGTGCTAGTAATTGGGACTTCCCGTATCAGGGTCCTCCAGGCACTTTAGATTCCATACATCTCCCGTCTTCTCCACCCTCCTCTCAGTTTGCTTTTACACCTTTGTGTAGTTATCTCAGTGAAGAATGCTGCACTCATGGAGGTGTCCCAGGCGGAAACCTGGCTGGAATCCTGGATTCCACCTTCTCCCTCATCCCCCGTGTCCAACCTTCACCAACAACTACCTGTTTTACCTCCTAGTTAGCAAATACATCCACTTTTCTGCCTCCCCATGGCCACTGGTCTAGCGTAAGCAGCCAATCTTCTCACCTGGACGGTTGTATCAGCGCTGGACCACCACCAGAGGGTCTGACCTCATTGCTCCTGTCCAGGACCCCTCTGGGGGCTCCCATTGCTCTCAGGATGTACTCGGACACGGCTTCCCATCTTTCATGCTTCATCTTGTTGCACTCTCTGCCTTGTTCTTAGAGCTCCGAACTCGGATATTCCTTTAGCCTCTTCAGAATGCTTCCCACCCCAACCCAGACTTCCTAATGCAAAATGCACCCCTCCATTAGATAAATCCTACCCACTCATCATTACGCACCCAGTCGGATTCCTTTTTATATGATCTATCGCACGGAGCTGTTTGGTTTCCTTCACCTTAGAATTGTGCATTCCACTTGTTTGATTAATATCTGCCTCACCCATAAGACGATGATGCCATGAGAATAGAGACCTCACTTTTTTCCTTCACCATTATAGCCTTAAATACTTAGCACACAGTAGGTGCTTAAAGAATATTTGCTGAATAAACAAATAAGACATTCCCCCAACTATGTGTCACCAATCCATCTGGTAAACATGATTTCTTTATTGGCATTGTGCTTATGTAGGAGAGAATCTTTATTGGTAAGAGATGCATGCTGAAGCCTTTAGGGGTGAAGTGAAAACATGTCTACAACTTACTTTCAAGTGTTCTATCCAAAGGAAAAAAAAAGGACAATACATAAACTAGGTGTCATACTGGTACTCACTGTATTGGTTTTTTGTCAACTTTCCAGTGTATTTAAATTTTTTCACAATAAAAATTTGGAGAAAACAAAACAAAACATGACATCTTGCTCTATAAGAGTATAGATGCAGGCAAGGTTGAGGACGAAACCCAATACTTTAAATCCAATTAATATAATCTTATTACTTAAAATCAACATTATTGAGGTATAACTTACATATACATTACATACATTAAAATGAACTCATTTTAAGTGGACACTTTTATGAGTTTTGACGTATGTATGGACCCATGTAAGCACCACCGCGATCAAGATCTAGAACATTTTCATTACCTAACATGTCTCTTTGCAGGCAATCTTCACTGCTCTTGGACCCAGGCAACCACAACCCTGTTTTCTGTCACTATTGATAAGTACAGTGTTGCCTGTTCTAGGGTTTCTTACAAGTGGACTCATCCAGTGTGTACTGTTTGTGTCTGGCTATTTTTACTCAGTGTTATATATTTGAGATTCGTTCGTGTGGCAGAGTCTATATTAGTCGTTTGGTAGTTTGTTCTTTTTATTGTTGAGGAGTATTCCATTATATGAATCTATCACAATTTCTTCATTCATTCATCTGTTGATGGACATTTGGGTTATCTCATTACCGCATTTGGGTATTGTGGTTAAATCAGTCTCAGACATTTGTGTACAAGTCTTTGTATGAACATTATCTTGCCCTTCTCTTGGGTAAATGCCTAAGAGTGGAATTGTTAGGGTATAAGTTAAATATGTGCTAACTTTGTTTGAAACTGTCAAACAGTTTTCCAAAGAGTTGTCCTATTTTGTCCTTCCACCAGCGATGTATGAGAGTTCTAGTTGCTCTGCTTACTTACCAACACCTGTTATTGTGTGTAGTGGTGTCTCATTGTGCAATGGATTTTTATTTTGATGATGACTAATAATTTTGAGCTTTCTTTCATAAGCTTACTGGCCATTTATATATCCTCATTTGTGAAGTGGCTGTTCAAATCTTTTGTGTCCATTTTTATTTTAAAAAGGTTTTCTCTATCGCTGATGTTGTAGAGCAGAACCCCAAAAGAAAAAAGACCCATCCCCTCTTCCCTCTGCCATAGTTTCTGCTTTGCTTTGTCACATGTGGCTTGACCCGACTTCTCTCCATTTTTAAATTGGGTTGTTTGTATTCATCTTCTCATTATCAAATTGTAAGAGAGAGAGAGAGAGAGAGAGAAAGAGAAATCTATTCCTCCCTCCCTCCCTCCCTTCCTTCCTCCCAGTCTGTGGCTTTCCTTTTTATTTTCTTAACAGTGTCTTTCAAAGAACAGAACAGAAGTTTTAAATATTGATGGGTTTAATTTATCATTTTTTCTTTTATGGTTAATGCTTTATTTGCCCTAAGAAATTTTTGCTGCCCAAAGGTTGATAGGATTTTTCCCCCGTGTTTTCTCCTAGAAGTTTTGTAGTTGTAAATTTATGTTCAGTTTGATGATTGATTTTGAGTTACTTTTTGTGTGTGATGTAAAGTAAAAGTCAAGATTCATGGCTTCCCCCACAAATTCCAGTTATTCTAACACCATTTTTTTGAAAAGTCTGTTTCCTCCATTGAATTACCTTGGTAATTCAACTGTTTGAGTTAACTGACCAAAAGGTTGAACAACCAACTGACCAAATAATGTGTGGGTCTTTTTCTGGACCCTCTGTACTGTCCACTGATTTGTATAGCTACCCTCACACCAATCCCACACTGCATTGTTAGTGTAGCTTTATAGTGAATCTGAAATCAGATAGTATAAATCTTCCAATTTTGTTCTTTATCTAAAATGACACTACTGATATTAAAGACTCTTGGCATTTCCATATAAATTTTAGAATCTGCTTGTCGAATTCTATAAGAAATGTAGATAATTATAAAATTTTCTCCTTTACTTTGTTACTAAGGTAAATTTCAGTGGTTGAATTTAAAATGTTAAACCAATATTGCATTCTTGGTATACACCTCATCTAGTAATGATGCACTGTTATTTTTATACATTGCTGAATTTAATTTGCTAATAGTTTAAGATTTTTGTGTCTATTTTTGAAGGATATTGGTTTGAAATTTTCTTTTCTTGTAATTTCATTATTTGGTTTTGTATCATAATATTGCTATCCTGTGAAATGAGTTGGCATTTTTCTGTTTTCTGAAAAAGTTTTTGTGAGATGGATATTATTTCTTCCTTATAGGTTTGTTAGAACTCACCAGTGAAATCATCTGAGGTTGGAGTTTATTTGGAGGAATGTTTTAATTTACAAATTCAATATATTTAAATATATTTTGTATTTACTCATACATTTACTATTTCGGCGTTCTTCATTTCTTCATGTAGATCTGAGTTCCCATCTGGTGTCATTTTTCTTCAGCCTGAATTTCATTAACATTTTTTTTTTTGTTTTTGGAGTGCAGATATGCTGGTGACACATTCTTTCAGCTTTTTTTTAAAATGTCTTTATTTTGCTTCTATTTTTGAGGAATATTCTCAATAAATATAGAATTTTGGGTTGACTGATTTTCTTTAAAGGTGTCATTCAATTCCCTTCTAGCTTGCATTATTTCTGGGGGGAAGTCTGCCGTCATTTTTACTTTACTTCTTTGGATATGTCTTTTTCCTCTGGATACTTTTACAGTTTTCTCTTTACCTATGATTTATAGCAGTTTCACTATGATGATTCTAATTTTTTTCTTTCTACTTGCTCTCTGTTGGGTGTTTTCAATCTGTGGGTTTATAATTTTTACTAAGTTGGATAAATTTTTGACTTATTCATTTAAATATTCTTTTATGCTTCCCTTTCTGGTGCTCCACTTACACACATATTAGACTGATTTATATTGTCTTAAGAGTTGAGCATTTCTTTTTCTCTTTCTGTTGCTTGCCTAAAAGCTCACTGTTTTCTTCTGTTTGTTTGTTTTTTTCCCTGCAGTGCTTAATCTGCTATCAAGTAAGAACATTTAGTAAATTTTAAATTTCAGATATAATATTTTTCAGCTCTGGAAGTTTCATTATACTTCTTTTTCATCTCTTTAATTTATTTCATTACTTTTATGTTTTCCTTTAAATCTTCAAACATATTTATATTAGCCATTTAAAAGTCTTCATCTGCTACCTTCATTGTTTCTATCTGTTCCGTTGTTGTTTTTCTTGTATTATTATTTTAAAATGTTCTACTGGTTATGGGTTACATATCAAGCAACTTCTTCATGTTGGGTGTCCAATTGGTGTTGGAGATTGTGATTGTAACAGTTTAGATTGTGTTGTTTTCTTTTAAGGAGTGATGAATGTTCTTGTGGCAAGCTGTTAGGCTACTTGTGGAACAGCCTGATCCTTTTGGGACTTGTTTCAATAATTTTAAAAAGTAGGTTTATTTATTTTAAAATAAATTTACCCATGGGATAGTTTTACCATATTTCTAAGGTGTGACCCTTCTCAGTCTCTATTGAATGCCCCAAGGATCAACAGATTCTCTCCATGGGGGGCTGGTTGGAACTTGACTGTCTTCCAGCCTCATGTGAGCTCTAGAAATGTTGAGTTTACGTCTCCTCAGTATTTGTTCTTTGCCTGGCCTCATAGCACTTATTCTTGAGCATGTGAAGCTTAGTACTTAATGAAAGACTCAAGAGGATCACAATGCAAATTTCTGGATCTCTTTTCTTGTGTAGATTCCTTTTCTGTGGTACTCTATTCCACAAATTCCAGCTGCCTCAGCATACTCAAACACTGATCTCTACCTCCTCTATTCAGCAAGACTACTATGCTTTAGTTGGCCTGCTTCTCTCTGTACCATGGCCTTGGAAATGCTTTCAGACAGAATGCCTCACCTACCACAGGGCTCATCTAGTTTGCATCTCTTAGGGATCACAATCAAGCACTGCCTGTTTTCTAATGTCTGAAAATGATAGTTTCACTGCTTTTGTCTAGTTTCCTAGTTATTTACCATAGGAGGACAAACCTATCATGGCCAGTGATATATTTTTAACCAGCTTACCTAACAGAATTCTCATTTTGTATATATTCTTCTAAAGAAATTACCAAAGAGTATAAAACATTACAAAAAATGAAGATACACTACCTTCATTAGGTATAATCACTCTAATAATCATTTTCAAATAGGAAATAAGATTGGTGGATTTGACTTAGTCATAATGAACACATACTAACCTAAAGGGATCACTTCTTTCTCTTCATAAGTCATTGTTTAATAATACTTTCTAGGATTCTGCCTATATCATGTTCACTATTAAGCGTTTTCCAGAATTTATTTTTCTTTTTAAGTATGAAGATATATGTCTATTTCTGGTCTTTTGACACAATAATATTTATAAATAGCATCTATTTACTTATAGAATGCTTACTTTGTGCCAGGCAGCATGCTAATTATTTTATGTATGTTTCTTTTTGACTCATCACAATACTATCAGTTAGTTTCTTCTATTATCTTCACTAGATAGACAAAGGAATTGAGAATAAAAGTTATAAAATAACACCTAAGGACACTCAACTAGAAAAAGGTGGAGCTGGAGTTTGAATCAAGGTAGTTTGCTTAGAAAATGCCAGTTTAACCACTGTAGGCTATCTATTCTTAACATCACCTTTCTCAATCTTCAAGATTTCTCAGAATTGGTATTAAAATCAAGCTTCTTAATTCCTCTTTGTTTCTAAATATCACTTGCGATACCCAAGGAATGGCAGATATGAGCAATAATATAGGGACCTTCAGTGTGTATTGAGTATGTTCTGCTGATTAATTCACTTCATCTCTTTCTACTCTTAGGGCATTGTGGGCAAGTGGAACAATATGTAAGACAAAATAGAGACACAAAACTGTGGGACTCGTTAATTCAAATGCAATATGGGGTTGTTTCATAGCAACTTCACATGGATGTTGTGAGGGTAAAAACGGAAGAAACACATTTTAGATACATAAGGAACGAATCATGAGAATGTGCATTTAAAGTTCATAGATATATTGGGCAAAACAATGACTACAACACCTGCATGAATTTAATTAGTGCTTTTCTTGTGAAGAATGTAAAGTACTTAAATATACCATAGGATATCATTGTTAGTGGTTTTAGGAGGGGAAATCATTCACCAAACAAGACAAACAAGAAAACCATGAGAGCCAGATAAGAGCAATATGTTAGAGGTAGAGGAGACCCAGAGGAAGGACAGATCAGCCTAAGTCTTCTATTTAAAGAGTAGGAAGAATTTGCCTGACAGACGGGAATAATAAGAGCTGGGGAGAGGGCGTTCCAGGCTAATGGGACAATATGTTTAACAATACAGAGGCATGAAACAGGCCACATTTTCTTTGATTGTTATATATATTCTTTTCATAGACCATTCAAATAAGGTTAAAATCTTAGTTTTCTCCCCCAAAGAATTTCTAACATAAACAAATAGATCAAATAGATCAAGTGTAAGTATGGAAAGAGAATATTGCTAATATATGATAGAGGCCTGATGAGATAAATATCTGTTGAATGAATGAATCAATGATCAATAAATATCAGGGTGTGCTACATGCCAAATGACTAACGCCAACAGTGAGACCTATGGGAAGACAGAGCAGAGGATGTTCATTTTTGGGTGGCATGATTAGGAGAGTCCTTGAAGGAGAAGTGGGTCTTGATCCAGATTTTGAAGGGTGGGTAGAGTTTGGTAAATAGATGAGAGAAGGTATCACAGGAGGGTGAAGAACAGTATAAGCAGAAGCAAGCAGGAGAAAGGCATATTCTTAGGGAGGCATGCATGTAGAGAAGGGGGCGACCATGAGGTAGGAATCACCAGATGATGGTGGGGCATGAATGCCAAGTTGAGCTTGGACTTTGTCCTGTAGTTTGTGGGGGATCCTTAAAGGGTTATAGGTAAGGATAAAAGCAACCTTAGCATTCATGGATTAGGGTAAGTTATAAATGATTTGACACATCAAAAAAGATTTCTTACAATTTTTTTTTAAAGACGCAACTTGTACTTTTATTTATTTTTTAAAATACTAAAAAATTTTATTTACTAATTTATTTATGGCTGTGCCGGGTCTCCATTGCTGTGTGCAGGCTCTCTCTATTTGTGGTGAGTGGGAGCTACTCTTTGTTGAGGTATGCGGGCTTCTCATTGTGGTGACTTCTCGTTGTGGCACGTGGTCCCCAGAGCGTGCAGGCTTCAGTAGTTGTGGCACGTGGTCTCAGTAGTTGTGACTCATGGGCTCTAGAGTGCGAGCTCAGTAGTTGAGGCACACAGGCTTAGTTGCTCCACAGCATGTGGGATCTTCCTGGACCAGGGATTGAACCTGTGTCCCCTGCATTGATAGGCAGATTCTTTTTTTTTTTTTAAAGTTCTACTTCACTTTTATTATCATCAAAAACAGATTAATCTTTACATCATCCTGACATGATTACAAAACAAGTTTATGTGACCATTGGTGATAAAGGCAAAATTCGAAACAATTTTTTTTGAATTTTATTTTATTTTTTTTAATATAGCAGATTCTTACTAGCTATCTAGTTTTTACATATTAGTGTATATATGTCAATCCCAGTCTCCCAATTCATCCCACCACCACCACCCCCGCTTTTTCACTCCTTGGTGTCCATACTCTACATCTGTGTCTCTATTTCTGCCTTGCAAACCAGATCATCCGTACCATTTTTCTAGGTTCCACGTATATGCGTTAATACACGATATTTGTTTTTCTCTTTCTGACTTACTTCACTCTGTATGACAGTCTCTGGGTCCATCGACATCTCTACAAATGACCCAATTTTGTTCCTTTTTATGCCTGAGTAATATTCCATTGTGTATACGTACCGCATCTTCTTTATCCATTCGTCTGTCAATGGGCATTTAGGTTGCTTCCGTGACCTGGCTATTGTAAATAGTGCTGCAATGAACATTGGGGTTCATATGTCTTTTTGAATTATGGTTTTTTCAGGGTATATGCCCAGTAGTGGGATGGCTGGGTCATATGGTAATTCTATTTTTAGTTTTTTAAGGACCCTCCATACTGTTCTCCATAGTGGATGTATCAATTTACATTCCCACCAACAGTGCAAGAGGGTTCCCTTTTCTCCACACCCTCTCCAGCATTTGTTGTTTGTGGATTTTCTGATTGATGCCCATTCTAACTGGTGTGAGGTGATACCTCATTGTAGTTTTTTGTTTTTGTTTTTGTTTTTTTTGTGGTACGTGGGCCTCTCACTGTTGTGGCCTCTCCCGTTGCGGAGCACAGGATCTGGACGCACAGGCTCAGTGGCCATGGCTCACGGGCCCAGCCGTTCTGCGGCATGTGGGATCTTCCTGGACCGGGGCACGAACCCGTGTCCCCTGCATTGGCAGGCGGACTCTCAACCACTGCGCCACCAGGGAAGCCCCCTCATTGTAGTTTTGATTTGCATTTCTCTAATAATTAGTGATGTTGAGCAGCTTTTCATGTGCCTCTTGGCCATTTGTATGTCTTCTTTGGAGAAATGTCTATTTAGGTCTTCTGCCTATTTTTTGATTAGGTTGTTACTTTTTTTAATACTGAGCTGCATGTGCTGTTTATATATTTTGGAGATTAATCCTTTGTCCATTGATTCATTTGCAAATATTTTCTCCCATTCTGAGGGTTGTCTTTTCATCATGTTTATAGTTTCCTTTGCTGTGGAAAAGCTTTTAAGTTTCATTAGGTCCCATTTGTTTATTTTTATTTTTATTTCCATTACTCTAGGAGGTGGATCAAAAAAGATCTTGCTGTAATTTATGTCATAAAGTGTTCTTCCTATATTTTCCTCTAAGAGGTTTAGAGTGTCCGGTCTTACATTTGGGTCTTTAACACATTTTGAGTTTATGTTTGGTGTTAGGGAGTGTTTTAATTTCATTCTTTTTTTTTTAATACATGTATTTATTATTTTATTTTTGGTTGTGTTGTGTCTTTGTTGCTGCATGCAGGCTTTCTCTAGTTGCAGCCAGGGGGGCTACTCTTCACTGCAGTGTGTGGGCTTCTCATTGCAGTGGCTTCTTTTGTTGCGGAGCACAGGCTCTAGGTACATGGGCATCAGTAGTTGTGGCCGGCGGGCTCTAGAGTGCAGGCTCAGTAGTTGTGGCGTACAGGCTTAGTTGCTCTGCAGCACGTGAGATCTTCCCGGACCAGGGCTTGAGCCCATGTCCCCTGCATTGGCAGGCAGATTCTTAACCACTGTGTTACCAGGGAAGCCCTAATTTCATTCTTTTACATGTAGCTGTCCAGTTTCCCCAGCACCACTTATTGAAGAGACTGTCTTTTCTCCATTGTATATCCTTGCCTCCTTTGTCATAGTCTAGTTGACCGTAGGTGCATGGGTTTATCTCTGGGCTTTCTATTCTGTTACATTAACCTATATTTCTGTTTTTGTGTCAATACCATATTGTCCTGATTACTGTAGCTTTGTAGTATAGTCTGAAGTCAGGGAGTCTGATTCCTCCAGCTCCGTTTTTTCCCCTCAAGATTGCTTTGGCCATTCGGGGTCTTTTGTGTCTACATACAAATTTTAAGATTTTTTTGTTCTAGTTCTGTCAAAAATGCCATTGGTAATTTGATAGGGATTGCAGTGAATGTGTAGATTGCTTTGGGTAGTATAGTCATTTTCACAATATAGATTCTTCCAATCCAAGAACATGGTATATCTCTCCATCTGTTTGTGTCATCTTTGATTTCTTTCATCAGTGTCTTATAGTTTTCCAAGTACATGTCTTTTACCTCCTTAGGTGGGTTTATTCCTAGCTATTTTATTCTTTTTTTGCAATGGTAAATGGGAGTGTTTCCTTAATTTTTCTTTCAGATTTTTCATCATTAGTGTATAGGAATGCAAGAGATTTCTTTGTATTAATTTTGTATCCTGCAACTTTACCCAAATTCATTGAAGAACTCTAGTAGTTTTCTGGTGGCATGTTTAGGATTATCTATGTATAGCATCATGTCATCTGCAAACAGTGACAGTTTTACTTCTTTTCCAGTTTGTATTCTTTTTATTTCTCTTTCTCCTCTGATTGCTGTGGCTAGGACTTCCAAAACTATGTTGAATAATAATGGTGAGAGTGGACATCCTTGTCTTGTTCCTGATCTTAGAGGAAATGCTTTCAGTTTTTCACCATTGAGAATGATGTTTGCTGTGGGTTTGTTGTATATGGCCTTATGTTGAGGTAGGTTCCCTCTATGCCCACTTTCTGGAGAGTTTTTATCATAAATCGGTGTTGAATTTTGTCGACAGCTTTTTCTGCATCTATTGAGATGATCATATGGTTTTTATTCTTTAGTTTGTTAATGTGGTGTATCACACTGATTGATTTGTGGATATTGAAGAATCCTTGTATCCCTGGGATAAATCCCACTTGATCATGGTGTATGATCCTTTTAATGTGTTGTTGGATACTGTTTGCTAGTATTTTGTTGAGGATTTCTGCATCCATTTTTTTTCAGTGGTATTGGTGGTAATTTTCTTTTGTTGTAGTATCTTGGTCTGGTTTTGGCATCAAGGTGATGGTGACCTTGTAGAATGAGTGTGGGAGTGTTCCTTCCTCTGCAATTTTTTGCAAGAGTTTGAGAAGGATGGGTGTTAGCTCTTCTCTAAATGTTTGATAGAATTCACCTGAGAAGTCATCTGGTCCTGGACTTTTGTTTCTGGGGGGATTTTTAATCACAGTTTCAATTTCATTACTTGTGATTGGTCTGTTCATATTTTCCATTTCTTCCTGGTTCAGTCTTGGAAGGTTATACCTTTCTAAGAATTTGTCCATTTCTTCCAGGTTGTCCACTTTATTGGCATAGAGTTGCTTGTGGTAGTCTCTTATGATGCTTTGTATTTCTGCTGCGTCGATTGTAACTTCTCCTTTTTCATTTCTAATTTTACTGATTTGAGTCCTCTCTCTCTTTTGATGAGTCTGGCTAATGGTTTATCAATTTTGTTTATCTTCTCAAAGAACCAGCTTTTAGTTTTATTGATCTTTGCTATTGTTTTCTTTGTTTCTATTTCATTTATTTCTGCTCTGATTTTGATGATTTCTTTCCTTCTACTAACTTTGGGTTTTGTTTGTTGTTCTTTCTTTCTTTGCTTTAGGTGTAAGTTTAGATTGTTTGTTTGAGATTTTTCTTGCTTGTTGAGGAAAGATTGTATTGCTATAAACTTCCCTCTGAGAACTGCTTTTGCTGTGCCCCATAGGTTTTGGGTCATCGTGTTTTCATTGTCATTTGTCTCTAGGTATTTTTTGATTTCCTCTTTGATTTCTTCAGTGATCTCTTGGTTATTTGGTAGTGTACTGTTTAGCCTCCATGTGTGTGTGTGTTTTACATTTTTTCCGCCTCTAATTTATTTCTCATCTCATACCATTGTGATTGGAAAAGATGCTTGATATGATTTCAATTTTCTTAAATTTACTGAGGCTTGATTTGTGACCCAAGGTGTAATCTATCATGGAGAATGTTCCATGTGCACTTGAGAAGAAAGTATAATCTGCTCTTTTTGGGTGGAATGTCCTATAAATATCAGTTAAATCTATGTGGTCTATTGTGTCATTTAATGCTTGTGTTTCCTTAGTAATTTTCTGTGTGGATTATCTGTCCATTGGTGTAAATGAGGTGTTAAATTCCCCCACTATTATTGTGTTACTATCAGTTTCCTCTTTTATAGCTGTTAGCATTTGCCTTATGTATAGAGGTGCTGTTATGTTGGGTGCATATATATTTATAATTGCTATTTCTTCTTGGATTGATCCCTTGATCACTATCCTATCCTTCCTATAGTGTCCTTCCTTGTCTCTTGTGACATTCTTTATTTTAAAGTCTATTTTATCTGCTATGAGTATTAATACTACAGCTTTCTTTTGATTTCCATTTGCATGGAATATCTTTTTCCATCCCCTCACTTTCAGTCTGCATGTGTCTCTAGGTCTGAAGTGGGTATCTTGTAGACAGCATATGCATGGGTCTTGTTTTTGTATCCATTCAGTGAGCCTGTGTCTTTTGGTTGGAGCATTTAATCCATTCACATTTAAGGTAATTATCGATATGTATGTTCCTATTACCATTTTCTTAATTGTTTTGGGTTTGTTTTTGTAGGTCCTTTTCTTCTCATGTGTTTCCCCCTTAGAGAAGTTCCTTTAGCATTTGTTGTAGAGCTGGTTTTGTGGTGCTGAATTCTCTTAGCTTTTGCTTGTCTGTAAAGCTTTTGATATCTCCATGGAATCTGAATGAGATCCTTGCTGGGTAGAGTAATCTTGGTTGTAGGTTCTTCCCTTTCATCACTTTAAATATATCATGCCACTCCATTTTGGCTTGTAGAGTTTCTGCTGCGAAATCAGCTGTTAACGTTATGGGAGTTCCCTTATATGTAGTTTGTCATTTTTCCCTTGTTGTTTTAATAATTTTTCTTTGCCTTTAATTTTTGCCAATTTGATTACTTTGTGTCCTGGTGTGTTTCTCCTTGGGTTTATCCTGCCTGGGACTCTCTGTGCTTTCTGGACTTTGGTGGCTATTTCATTTCCCATGTTAGGGAAGTTTTTGAGTATAATCTCTTCAAATATTTTCTTGGGTCCTTTCTCTCTCTTCTCCTTCTGGGATCTGTATAATGTGAATGTTGTTGCATTTAATGTTGTCCCAGAGGTCTCTTAGACTGTCTTCATTTCTTTTCATTCTTTTTTGTTTATTCAGTTCCATGGCAGTGAATTTCACCATTCTGTTTTCCGGGTCACTTCTCTGTTTTTCTGCCTCAGTTATTCTGCTATTGATTCTTTCTAGTGTATTTTTCATTTCTGTTATTGTATTGTTCATCTCTGTTTGTTTGTTCTTTAATTCTTCTAGGTGTTTTGTTCTTTAATTCTTCTAGGTCTTTGTTAAACATTCCTTGCATCTTCTCGATCTTTGCCGCTATTCTTTTTCTGAGGTCCTGGATCATCTTCACTTCATTATTCTG
This sequence comes from Lagenorhynchus albirostris, assembly GCF_949774975.1. Lineage (NCBI taxonomy): Eukaryota > Metazoa > Chordata > Mammalia > Artiodactyla > Delphinidae > Lagenorhynchus > Lagenorhynchus albirostris. Next base: position 97,377,895 of record NC_083103.1, read on the forward strand.
AATTCTTTTTTCTGGAAGGTTGTGTATCTCCACTTCATTTAATTGTTTTTCTGGGGTTTTATCTTGTTCCTTCATCTCGTACATAGCCCTCTGCCTTTTCATTTTGTCTATCTTTCTGTGAATGTGGTTTTTGTTCCACAGGCTGCGAGATTGTAGTTCTTCTTGCTTCTGCTGTCTGCCCTCTGGTGGATGAGGCTGTCTAAGAGGCTTGTGGAAGCTGCCTGATGGGATGGATGGCTGGTGGGTAGAGCTGGGTGTTGCTCTGGTGAGTAGAGCTCAGTAAAACTTTAATCTGCCTGTCTGCTGATGGGTGGGGCTGAGTTCCCTCCCTGCTGGTTGTTTAGGCTGAGGCCATGCAGCACTGGAGGCTACAGGCTCTTTGGTGGGGCTAATGGCAGACTCCAGGAGACCTCATGCCAAGGAGTACTTCCCAGAACTTCTGCTGCCAGTGTCCTTGTCCCCATGGTGAGCCACAGGCATCCCCCACCTCTACAGAAGACCCTCCAACAGTAGCAGTTACGTCTGGTTCAGTCTCCTATGGAGTACTACTCCTTTCCCCTGGGTCATGATGCACACACTACCTGTGTGTGCCCTCCAAGAGTGGAGTCTCTGTTTCCCCCAGTCCTGTTGAAGTCCTGCAGTCAAATAACACTAGGCTTCATAATCTGATTCTCTGGGAATTCCTTCTCCCGTTGCCTGACCCCCAGGTTGGGAAGCCTGATGTGGGGCTCAGAATCTTCACTCCGGTGGGTGGGCTTCTGTGGTATAAGTGTTCTCCAGTTTGTGAGCCACCTACCCAGTACTTATGGGATTTGATGTTATTGTGATTGTACACCTCCTGCTGTCTCATTGTGGCTTCTCCTTTGTCTTTGGATGTTGGGTATCTTTTTTGGTGAGTTCCAGTGTCTTCCTGTTGATGACTGTTCAGCAGTTAGTTGTGATTCCAGTGCTCTCAGAAGAGGGAGTGAGCACATGTCCTTCTACTGCCATCTTGAACCCCAGAAAAAATTTCTCGACAGGCAGATTCTTAACCACTGTGCCACCAGGGAAGTCCCTACAATTCTTAATTAATTACTAATTAGTTAGTTAATAGGTGTGAGGATACAGCAGTGAACAGAAACAAAGCCTCTACTCTCATGGAGCTTATATTCTAGTAGGAGAAGACTGACTGACAATAAACACATGCATATATAACATGTCAAATGGTGGTGGGTGTATGATGGAGAATAAAGCTCAGTAAGGCATAAAAGAGTGATGGTGAGATGGTGTTATTTGTATAAAGTAATCAAGGGGGACTACTCTGACAAGTTGGCATTTGAGAAGAGAAATCAGGGAGGGTCCAGGCCATACAACTTTCTGGGGACCATACAGGGAGTGAGAACTGCAAATAGGATGGATCTGAGGTAGGAGTGGGTATGGAAAATTTGTAGAACAGCAAGGAGATCATATATGTGGCAAGGAAGTTGTAGAGTGGGCAAGGGAATAGTCATGGCAATGAGATCAGAGAGGTGGGGCAGGGACTTTTCTGGAGATCAGGGGGGAGCCTGTAAGTTATGGAAAGGACCTTCAGTTTTGCTCTGAGATGGGAAGCCATTGGAACGTTTGAATGGAAAAGTGTTATGAGCTGGCTTATTTTGACAGTATCACTCTGCCCACTGTGTAGAGGATAAACCTTAGTGGGAGAAGCAGGGGATCTTATTGGAAGTTACTACACTAATGTGCAGACAGGAAGACAGGATGGTGGCTTAGATTTCGGTGATAATGGAAGAAGTGGTGCAAATTACCTTCTGAATTACCTTTTTTGAAGGTAGACCTGATGATTTGCATTTGAAGTATAAGAGATAGATGTCAAGGTTGTCTCTAAGATTTTTGGCCTGAGAAAGTGAAATGGAGATATTTCAGGGAAAAGCAGGCTGGTGTATGTGTGTGTGTTGGAAGTTGTGGCTAAAATGGACATATTAAATTTGAGACTTGTAAGAAGAAATATCAAGTAGGCAGTTGTATATATGGATCTGTGAAGTTTAGAGAAGCACTCTTGCCTGAAGATGTAGTTTTTGGAGTTTTCAGTGTCTGGATATCCTTTAAATCCATGAGACTGGGTGAGAACACCACTGGAGTGAGAAGAGAAAAAGGACCATACATTCCAAGGTTTAGAGTTTGAGAAGATGATAAAGAACCAGCAAAGGAGATTGAGTAAGAATAGGCAATAGCTGGGGAGAGATCCAAGGAAGAGGACCATGGTAGAAGCCAGATGAAAAAAGTGTTTCAAGAAAGAGCAATGAACTACATCAAATGCTGATCTTAAATTGATTAATATGAGAATCAGAAGTAGCTACTAGATTTGACAACCTGGAGGTCTCTGGTGACAAGAATATTTCCTTTGGCTGATAGTGACTGAAAAGCCTAACAGAAGTTGATCCTGGGAAAGATGAGAGAAGAATAGAGACAACAAGTATCATGATTATTCTGAGGATGTCTGTTAGGAAAGTAAGCAGAGGAAGGGGGGTGATGTGGGTGTCAAAGGAATTTTTTAATGGGAAGGGGATTTGTTGGTAAGTTCGTAGGTTGATGGGATGAGAATAGGCCATTTGAGAAGGAAATATTAAGGAGAGAGAGGACAGGATTGATTAAGTGAGGATGAGAACTGAAGGGGTTGGCCTGGGAGACAGGAGCAGAGGCAGTTCACTATGGTAATAGGGATACTGGAGCCCCCCCTTATCTGTGGTTTTGCTTTTCATGGTTTTAGTTATCCCCAGTCAACCATGGTCTGGACATATTCAATGGAAAAATTCCAGAAATAATGCATAAGTGTTAAGTTGCACACTGTTCTGAGTAGTATGATGGAATCTCATGTTATCCCACTCCATCCCGCCTGGGATCCCCGACCATTGACATGGTCTGCTCCTGACATCCAAACTCAGCTTTGTCATGGCTGGTAATCCAAGGAGATGGTCCTTCTTCTGATGTATCCTCAGGTCAAGAGCAGCCTAATGCTACTTCACAACACCTACATCATTCACCTCACTTCATCTCATCACATAGGCGATTCATCGTCTCACATCATCACAGAAAGGGTGAGTACAGTCCAGTAAGATATTCTGAGAGAGACTACATTCACATAACTTTTATTACAGTATATTGTTATACGTTTTCTATTTTATTATTAGTTATTGTTGTTCATCTCTTACTGTGCCTAATTTGTAAATTAAATTTTATCATTGGTATGTATATATAGGAAAAAACATAGTATATATAGAATTTGGTAGAATTCATGGTTTCAGGCATCCACTGTGGGTCTTGGAATGTGTACCCTGCAGATAAGGGGGGAACTGCTGTCAAGGCAGTGATGTGAGTACAGGTACAACTAGGTTATTAGATTTGGTGGTGGGCCTTGTAGAAGTTCTCTTCTGATCGCTGCTACCTCGGTGAAATAAGGAGCAAGGTCACCAGTGGATAGAGAAGAGGGGAGGAGATGTTGGAGATTTTGGAAGGAAGATGGTCAGTTTGTTTCTGCCTGAGTTGAATTTAATGAACTGATTGGTCTCACAGATGAGAATACCTAGCAGGCAGTTAGAGCAATGTGATTACAACTTGGGTGGTTACAGTCAAGGAAAAAGTTGGGTGTCATGTGAAAAGATGTGGAGATTGAAGCCCTGCTAGTGGATGAATTCTCTGATAGACAAATACAAGGTGGTAGGCCTCTCCACTGTCCAAAGCTGGGGTGTAGGGTAGGAACTGAGAATCAGTAAAGGAGACAAAGTCAGGGAAATCAGTGTGGTGTTCAGGCCCCTCTCCCTATGAGCCTTCTCTCTCCCTCTCTCTCAGCAAGCGTGAAGGTCATTCAAAATTATCATGAGTCTGCCATATGCCCACCACTGTGCCATATACCCTTTCCTTGATTTCTCACAAAAGTCCTGTTATTCTTGTTCTGGTTTTACAAATGAGAAATGGAGGCTCAGCAGACACAAAGGAAAGGGGTGAACCAGGCTATGAGCCCGCGTTGTCCTCTTTCCATGACATCAAGTACGGAAAGTTCCATGAAGATAGAAAATGCTTCGTCAGGTCCTGGACGATGGCATGCTGGAAGACCGTCATTTCTGACTGAGTACTCCATGCGTTACCTAGCACAATGAATGTTTACAACAAAAAAAGACCTCCTATCTGGACAGACTTGGCTTTGCGGGCGCAGGCTTGGGGGGTAGGTAGCACCTCTGTGTGGTTTCGAGAATGGTGAGCCTCTTTTCTGGCGCACACACTGCCTCAAACCATGTGTTGTGGCCTGCTGGGAAGAGTACGAGCTAGACTGGAGCCCCACCTCACCCCCTCAGCCATAGGTACCAACTCCCACCATTACCATCATCCCCATTTTAAAAATGGGGAAATGAAGCTCAGAAAGGTTATGCAACCTGCCCAAGGTCACATATGCACCAAGCAGCTGAATCAGAACCTTGACTCAAGCCTCTGTCTAGCTTCAGAACACACACACTTAGCTCCAGGCAACATGGCCACGCTTAACCTTCTCTGGGTTACCATTAGAAAGAAGCTGCTGACTCTGTCTACCTGTCAAGGTGGACCTTTATTAAGCCCGTCCCTTGTGCCAGGAATTACTGATAGGGTGCTGTCAAGGCAGAGAGCTGAGCAAGCAAGCAGCGCTTCCGTACTCAGGAAGCTGGTGCACATATCCGAGTGGGCCTTGGGTAAGTAGCCAATTTACTTAGCGCAAGAGCAGAGACATGTTTTGCTGGTGGTTTCTTGCTGTCTGGAGATACTTGCTTGAACAGCCTGTTGGATCCATACAGCCAGTTCCCAACGCCTGCTGGAAAAGGGGATGGGAGTGCAGCTGGATATATATCCACATACGAGCGTCCAGAAGGCCTGCACCTGAGGCACAGAGGCTGTAACGCTATTCTTGTGTACCAAGAGTTGATATAGTGCTATGGTTGTGTGTCGATGGAAGACGTCCTAGAGATCCATCTGGACTCCTTTGTTGAGCAATAATGCTGCATGGGGAGGCCTCCCGGGGATGTGCAAGCAAGAGTGACAGGGACAAGGGTAAACTGAGGCAGGCTCTGGCCAAGGAAGGATGAGAAATTGGAGCTGAAAAACTGGCTGAAACCCTCTCTGCCCCTCACTAGCAATTGAATTAACTGGCCTCGGTGTCCTGCTCTGTAAAATGGGGTAATCACACTCACTCTGTCTCATAGAGATGTAGGGGTTCACATAATATATGTGAAAGTGCTTTGCAAAGTGTAATGTATGAAAAAGATTACACATGATCCTAATCATCAGGCTATTAAAATCACTGGGAATATATTTTAATTTATAATCCAAGGGCATATTAGCTCAGGCTAACACTAAAAAATAATGTCTCGTGGCATCTAACTTATATTTTGTTGATGCCCAGAGTTTCAAAGCTCTCTATCCATACTGCCCAGTGACATATAATGAGAGTCCCATTTGTAACTTAAAATTTTCTAGCAGCCACATTAAAAACATGAAAAGAAATAAATGCAATATTTTTATTACCATATATTACTTTACCTAAATATATACAAAACATTCTCAGTTTAACATTTAATCTATCTTAAAAATTATTCATGAATTATTTTACATTCCTTTTTCACATGAAGTGTTTGAAATTCAGCATGTATTTTATACTTATTACACATCTCAATTTGGAAGCTACATTTTCAGTGGTTAAAGTAAAATGTAGTCGTACCAGACACTAAAGTTTTGTTTAACAGAAAAATGTTTCACCCTGTTTCAATTCCTTAGTCACAGCAGATATGTCTCCAGTCATCAATAGGCATATTGGCTTGTGGCTGCCATACTGAAAGGCATAACTCTATCATCTGGTCCCTCTTTATTCTAGGTCATGCTTCATTATGTCGCCAGGCACTCCTGCCACCTATAATCAGGCAGGTTCCTGTATTATCCCATGAACATAGCACAGTAGTGGAGGCTCAGTTTGCTTGTCTGCGCAATGGGGTTACTAAGAATGACTCCCTCCCATGCTGGCTGTAAGGAGTCCAGAAGATTACTTAGTGAAGTACCTACAACAATTCCCCGTTGAATAGTAGGTGTCAGGAAATATTAGTTTCTCTTTCCTGCTTTGTTGTTTCTGCTCCTGCGGGGCTCTCCCTTCTCCCTTCTATCACACAGATAGATGTTATCCATTTTTCAAGGTTTCACTTAGTCCCAATTTGCTATAACATTGTCACTGGTCACCCTGGGTATTCATTCATCTCTAGAGTTCGTTCCCTGCAGTTTGGCCCTTTAGTCATAGCCACAGTTTTGTCACTTGTATTTTGTCACATGTTGGTCTTGTTTTTCTAACATCATTGTGACAGGGCAGGACCGGAGCCCTTCATATCACCCAAGCGTTTTCCACAATGCTGAATTCACAGTTCCAAATAAACACATACATTTACATTTTTTGATGGATGGATTCATCGAGGTAGCCACAGAGGGGTTCTTAGTGACCAGGGGCGTCCCATTTGGGTTTTAAAAAATGAGTGTAGACAAAATACTTTGTGAATTCAGTGGCACATGGATAATTAAGAATTGACATCGATTTGCCCTCACATGGAGTTCATCAATTTCAAGTTACTTTATGTGAAATGTTACAATAAATTAAAATGTTTCTTTAACGTAATCAAATTTCAAACCTGTTGGAAAATAAGGGATAGAAAAAAATCCATCTATAATCCTATCACAGTCCTTCTTATTATTTTTATTTATTTATTTAAAATATTAGGAAGTAGAGTTCATTTACAATGTAGTGTTTAATTTCTGCTGTACAGCGAAGATTGGGAGTTGGGATTAGCAGGTACAAACTACACTATAGAGGATGGATAAACAAGATCCTACTGTACAACACAGGGAACTATATTCAATATCCTGTGATAAACCATAATAGAAAAGAATATTAAAAAGAACATATACATCTGTATAACACAGTCCTTTTTATTATTCTGCTGTTTTTTTCCTCTCAATTCAAGTGTTTCCAATATTACATTATTGATACATGTTGCTAGGTAGAAAATAAGTGGCTATCTCCATTTTACAGGTAGTGAAACTGAGGCTCCGAGATTCAGGAAAGCTGCTCAGTTTTATATCAGAAATCACGGTGAAGACACGAGAAATGTGGGTGTCTTGACAGCCTCTCCCAGCCTGGTGCCAGCAGGTTATGTTAGAGCCACTCTCTTTAGAAATCGCTGTTTCCCTGACTGATACGAATTAGAGAGTAAGGTATTGCTAAGAAATTGCCTTTATTTTCATTGCGTGTTGAGTTGTTTTCCAGGATGATGTCGAGGTTTCTTAACATCAATAGAAAAGGGGGAACTTGCAAAAACCAAATGATGATGGCGTTCAGTTGCATCTTTGAGAGGAACCTGGATTCAGTTAGATGACTGAGGCTTTGTTTGACCTTAAACAGCTTTGACAGTTTAAATTTGAGATTTTAACCCCTCCATAAGGCTGTTAAACCAGCCAGAAAATCTGGAGCATTTGAGAAATTCTGCAGACTGAGGGGACAAAAATTGAGTGGAAGGAGCCCAGCGCTGGCGCTTAGGACACAGGTGCAGGTCGAAGCGGGGGAGACATACCTGGGTTGGCAAAGGCTCGGGAGCTTCCTAAATGATGGGGCTCCTTCTCTCCCACTCTGCGCTGCCCCAACATGCACCTGCCTTCCGGGTCCTTCCCATAGGATGGATCTCTAGCACCTTGGCATTTTGAGCGAGCATAAGGACAAAGTGATAACAGAGCCCCCTTATTGTCCCGCATGGAATGCACTGACTTATCCTTTCAGTGAGTGTTTAAGAGCGTGTGGCACAGGCAGAATGTACAGAGGGCTCAGAAAAAGATGCAGATGACACTGGAGGCTGAAGGCGTCTTGACTTGTGTTGTGGATACATAACGGGGCTCAGAGAGGTGCTGGGACCGCTCCAAGCTAAGCAGGTTCACGCTGTTTCAATAATTCCAAGTGCCCTATTTCAAGACTGATTTGACACCACTTTTGTCTGAGTTTACGGTTTGTTGTGTATAATCCTCAAGCAGGAGCACAGGCTTCCTGTCTACACAGAAGATGGAGGTGGAGTAAATTCCAGCCCCAGAGGCTATTTCTCACCCACTTGGCTTGCTGATGCCTCCCAAATCTATTTTCCCAGAAGATCCCAAGCTTTAGACTTTTATGATTTTCATTTCCCAGTGGTTCTTCCTGAGTCCCTCTGGCCTCCTTGCCAGGAATCAAGTCCCAAGGATTCCAGTGTGACCACCACAGGCCACTTTATCCAAAGGTAGTTTACATATTATGGCAATGAATGGACTTCCGCTACCTGAGGAAATCGCCACCTGAACGGCTGTGGTCCCAGGTGACCAGGCGTTATGATGGCCATTTTCTGATTGGGCAACTAAGAGGTCAGAGAGGGGAACCAATCAGCTCAGAGACACGCAGCAAATCAGGATTAACCCCTGCTGCCGAGTGCACGCGCCGGTACTTGCTCTCAGACAGGTGACCTAGGGCTTGTGGCTTGGGCTGTCGGAGATCTCACGGCCTCTCTGTGTGTCTTCCCTCTCTTACTCTCCAGGGAGCTGAGCAGAAGCTTCCAAACAGCTCGAGTTTCATGGGGGTGAGGGGGGTGGGTTGGAGTGGAACGTAGGCAGGGAGGGCTGCCGCGGTAATTTGTCTAGTTTACTAGGTCAGTTTCCTGTCAGGACTCACTGTGGTTTAAAATTATTGTGGAGCTTTGTTTCTTATTGACAGGGGTTTATAAACCCCAGTATGTCTACTCCTGCCTCCATCCTGGAGGGAGCAGCTTCTCCCTAGCCTTTCCAGGCCTTCCTTCTATTACTGAGCGCTAATACTGTTTTCCTGGGTGACCCGTGATGCCGGGTTCCACGTTTGGGACTGGTGCTGGCTCCCCTCAGCACATTTTCTGGTGAAACATTTCCATTTTGAAGGGAATTCTACTGGATTTGCAGTACAACCTATCATCTTCTCCCTTTTTCTCCCTTTTTCTATGTCTACGAGCCATATGTCCTATATGGTAGACATCAGACACATGTGGTTATTACATACTTGAAATGGGGCTAGTCCGAATTCAGATGTCTTCTAAGTATAAAATATACACTAGATTTCTAAGACTTAGTACAAAAAAAGGTTAGACTAGCTCATCAAAATTTTTATATTGATTGTATGATGAAATGACAATATTTAAAGGATACTGGGTTACATATAAACATTAAAATTAATTTCACCTGTTTCTTCTTAGTTTGCTATGTGGCTACTGGAAAATGTGTAACTTACACATGTGCCTCACCTTCCATTCCTGCTGGCAGTGCTGATCTACACCAATTTCTGGGAAGTGTTGATTGCTCCTGTGTTGCTATTTGAAACACCTGGGTTGGACTCCTAATTCCAGTATTCCTAGTTTATCATCTCCTGCAAGTTGCTTATCTATACCTAGGTTCAGCGTCTTCGCCTCCTGCCAATTATACTGCCTGTGTTTCCTGTCTCTTATGAAATTCTATGTGCAGCTGGAAACATTTTGAAATGTGTGGCCCTGGCCGTAAGGAACTGTAATGATTGTTAGGCAGTAGTGCCTGCCACCTGTACTAGAGGACCCAGGATGTCTCGAGTTATTTCTCCTCCTCCACTCTGTGCAAGGAGAAAATGGTGAGAGGCTTTGTCTTCCTAAGAGTTAAGAAGAGGCAGTTTGAGAGAGTCAGTCTATCTTTCGGTTAACAGTTCCCAGAATAGATCTGGGGAGGTAAAAAAACAAAAAGGCCATCGAATTGAGTGAGGAGACTGAAAGCTGCTGGCATTTCACTTCTTTTGTTCTCCCTCTTGGCCGTCAGAACAGAAACTGATGGGCAGTCCGTGGCGTGGACGGCCCCTGCAAAGTGGCCTGATCAGATTCCTGAGCTTGTAGGTCACTGGGCAGCATGGCGACTGGCCGGAGCCAACACCACGCCCTCCTGACCTTGAAAGGAGCCACAAGTGGACTTGCATTCATTGCTCTGCGAGCCTCTGCTGGTATCGGTGACATCGTGGGCATCAATCTTATATCTTTATGAGAGTTTGGTGAGCCAGCAAAGGCATAAGGAGAGGAAATGAGAAAAAAATACATGTTTGACCTTAGTGAACAGCAACAATAAAGAAACAAACTAGAAACAGAAAAGAATATCAAAGACTCCTCCCTTCCTGTCCTTTCCATCGCTTTTATTCTCAGAGTGTAGCATCGTCCCTGGCGCTTAATGGTTCTCTGTAAGTGAATGAATGAGTGAATGAATGAGTTGTTTGTATCCAAATAGACATATTCCTTTGTGAAATAAAACCATGTAGGCTGTTGTGATTTATCTTTTCAACCCCCGAGTACACGGCCAGAAGATGTCAGGCATCGGCTGAGAGCAAAGCAGGGATTCAAAAGATACTCAGTATATTGACAGTTAACCAGAGAGGCTGAGCTCAGCCTACATTTATCTGATATCATAGATTTTTCAGAGGGGTGGATGGAATGATCTCTCTTTTAACCCTACAAACATAATTTTATATAAACACAAAATGCAATTATAATACACTTGGTTGTGTGGTCTTTCTTTTCCATTTTTCTTAGCTCCTTCCTCCCCACCCTGCCTCCATTCATATCACCTTCTCCCACGTAACTCACGTGAATACCCTACTATCTTTCTTTCCTCACTTTTCTCCATGCTCATGTAATCACACACACATCATACACATACAACATTCCTTTGTCAGGGTGGATTTTACTTAAATGAAATAAAATTATATCACTTTCCTCATTCAATGATTCTTCCAGGAAATCCCACCAGGGCAGCTCTTAGAGCTCTGAATCGTTCTTTTGAACGACTATATAATATTCCAGAGTGTGGCTAGATCATTACTTCCTAACTTTCCCCTTAGCAATAGGCATTCACTTTGTTTCCAGGTTTGTTTGTTCATTTTTGGCCTTTTGAACAATACTTGCCAATCTACTTTTTTTGTATGGGTGTTTTTATTTGTATTAGCTAAATTCCCAGGAGTGAGGTTACAGCGTATACATGCATTTTGAAACTTTAAAGAAATATTGCCACATTACTTTCTAAAAAGGCTGTTACAATTCTCATTTTTTTTCAACTACGTGAGAAAGTACTCCTTTGCCACATCTTCCCCTGAAAAGGGTGCTTTTTTAGAAAGAATATGTTGCCAGCAGGATGGATATAAATTTATATAATTCATTAACTCTAGACTAGGAGTTGTTAACTATTTTGGGGGAGATGTACTCCTCAGAACACTGTTTTTTGAAGGGCAAAATAAATTACGTAGGATTACAAAGAAAACGAATTATATTGAAATATAGTTTTTAAATATCAAAAAACCCCATAGATATTATATGTATATCTACTCACATTTTAAATAACAAAATTTAGTTGCAGATCCAGTAGCTACCATAGGTTCAAAGAAGTGATGAATCCAGATGACATTTCAATATATATGCTACAACCGTAGCATGATAGGAAAATCGCTGTGATTCCTCTTGGACACAAAATCATAGGTACTGCTAATACGACTGTGGTTGGTTGACTACACTTGTCATTGAAACAAACACTACATTTCAGTTGAAAAATAATGAAACTAAAAATGTGGTTTTTTTTTTTTTTATCTAAGTTCATGGATTGTTCAGTATTATCCATAGACTCCTTGGGGTATCCCTGTACCCCAGGTTAAGTACTTTCAGAGAAGAGGCCCTAAATACCACCTTATTCTACTCTTTCATTTTACGGATGAGGAAGACATTATCCTAGAGTTTGTGCGCTGACCAAGACCCAAGTTCAGATGTCCCAGCTCCCTGCCTGGTTACTCTTTTGCCACAAATTTTACCCTCTGCAGGGAGGCCCACCCCAGTGCGTGAAGCTCCCTTAGCTGCTTCTGTTTGGCTCCAAGTCCTGGTTAAACCAGGGGTTGAAAGACTATGGCTCATGGACCAAACTTGTAAGAATGCCTCATCTTATAAATAATCATTGAAACATAGTTCTATTCGTTTTTTTGCATATTGCCTGTGGCGAATTCCTGTTCCAATGGCAGAGTTGAGTAGTTGCAACAGACCACATGGGCCACAGAGCCTGCAATATTTACTATCTGGCCCTTTACAGGAAACATAGCCAACTTCTGGCTTAGACCCGCAGGTGACCTGCACTCTCACCTCACCTATACTTTGATGTTCCATCTTTCAGCAGTGGAGCAGGGAGCACAGTGGTTCTCTCTAGGGACTTTGCATAAGCAATTCCCTTTCTCAGGAATACTGAAGCCCCACCCTCACTCCTGGGATTTCACCCCCTTCAAGAAGCTTTCCCTGATCCACCCCTTTCTCCAAGTCTGCTTTATGTGCCCCAAATGTGTGCCCTTTTAGTGCCCACCCTGACTAGCACCATTCAGATGTGTGTCTGACTACACCCGATATAAGCTCCCTGAGGGCAGGGGCTGTGTCCTTCTTGTTCAGTTGTCTACCCTCAGTATCTGGCTCTAAGGAGATGCTTAAAATGTATTTGTGGAATGGATGAATGAATGAATGAATGAAATTTATTCTCAGTGGCTCTTGTTCCACCACTTTTTCATCCTTTTGCCTTTCTGTTCAGGGGTAGCCCATCTTCATCTTGCTCTCCTCTAGGTGGTCTCACTTAGTCACCTTCTTCTATTGAAATGTGCTTTTAGGAAATGATTAGATAAACTCATTCTTAAATGACTGATGGAGATTAAGTGCCATGAGAGCAGAAACTTTGTCTATGTTATTTCCCCCATTTATCTAATGCCCAGTAAAGGGCATGGCAATGAAGAAGGTATTCAATAGATATTTACTGAATAAATTAATGTTTATGGTAGCTCAACGTTGGATTAAACCAAAGGAATACATTTCATATTGTGGAATTTCTGGTGTCAGGGAGCCAAGTTGGGAATATTTTTGGAAATAGAATGTTTTCATTTGTGCCTCTGAAATTTAACCAATTCAAAGACTTCCTCTTCCACTGAACTATAACTAGTCGGCTAACCTATGGGATAGTTTTGGCATCTTGGGTGTCAGTGTGGGTGACAGGAAATGCTGGTGTAACATGAATTAGGAGAGGTATGAGAAGCCAGGGAAGGTGGGTATTTGGTGAGAGCCTACTGTCTTTGTAGCGCCCACATCTGAAAATTCTTTAATCCCTTACGTACAGGAGGTTTTCTTTTTCCCAATGTTTATGAGTGGCCGTGACAGCTCAGCTTCTGAACTCCAAGTCTAGCTCTGCTCTGGGGCCACTCCTGTCAGCTCTGGATATGAGAGCGGTCTCAGTTCCAGGTGCTGGAACAATAGAGGCCTCCCTCTCCGGGCTAGCACCTTGTCATGCTGTCAGCTCCCACTTTCTCTCTCAGCATCACCAGCGCCTCTGCAGGCACTTGGTGCCAGGGGTTTGGGCTACTTCTGCCCATGGAGGCCTGTGGGAGGTATCACCTATTACCACCCAATGTCCTGTTTTTCCCAGGCTAGGCTCCTGTCTTTCTCAATGGCCCTGAGTCTGTACTGGTAAAAAGTTGGAAATCTCTCAGCAAAGCCCTTGCGTCTTTTGCATCCTTCCAGAGTGCTGGAGAGCTGATGGAGTTCCCCCTCAGGGATTTTTTTCCACTTACCAGCTCTCAGGGAGCCCAGGGTGGAGAGCAAGGGCAGGTGGGGAGAGTGAGAAAAAGGACAAATATTTTCTTCCACATCTTTGCTATCTCCCTGGGGCTGAGGCTGGGAAGGACAAGCTAGCTTAGCTAATAGTGACCCTCTTTCCATCATCACTGATTCTCAGGTAGCTTTTCTTGGGTGGAGGGGATACAATAGATCCAATTTAGAATGAAGGCCTCAGGGCTCTCTGGACCTCCAACAGCAGGACTGGCTTTCCCAGTCCCCTCCCCTTTATGCAGCCTGCCACAGTTCTAGTCCTGACCCTGCCCAAGGATATGTGCAGGTTATCCGAGGGCATTTGGTCTCGACCTCCTGATGCCTTCTTTGCCTGGGCAACCAGCCCACCTGCGCTGGCATCCATGAGGTCTTCATAAAATCTCCAGACTCTCTAGCCTGCTGGGTTACATGTGTGCAGAAAAATAGGACCTCGGCCCAAATCATGCCTGTAGCAAGTCAGGGCAGGAAAATCGTGTGAAGAGCTACCAGCTTCTTGGTCCACAGGGCGACTTACAGATCCCTTCTCTTCTGGAATGTACCACCAGCCCAGGGATGGACTGTGACGAATATTTGGCCTGAGGCAACAGTGCAGCCCGGGGAATGCTCTCGACGCATGTGTGTTTTCTCACAGAATTATAAAGCCCCGCAGCTCTCGGTGCCAGAGGCTGCCGAGACTTGCTGTGTTTTCCGACCATTCATTCGTGATTACATCCCCCCCTGAACACCTGCAAGACCAATTCATAAAGCGAGCATTCATGGACTTTGGCAAGGCCTTCATGGGAACGGCAGAGTATGGGCCACGGTCATTGTATCTCCAGATAAAAACATTCTCTTACCAAGGAGGCCTCGGAAAATAGAAGCAGGCTGCAATTTCAGTTCCACACCGCGGGGTATTAAAAAGAAAAGTGTTACTTCACCTCGTCTCTTTATAAAGTCAGCAGGCTGCGGGGCTGCGGCGGTCCTGGACAAATCCTCTTTCAGGACCCTTTGGGGAGCGAGAAGAGGGGAGTGGTGGGCACGGCATTGATGGTGACAGAGGACGGGCCGGCCATCGGTGTGTTGTGGCATGCTTCCCCGCAAGTTACACTGATTTACAGCTGGATAACAGGAAACACGGAGCCTGGGTGGCCTTCTGTGTGATTCTGGGGGACAGATTGCTTCTGCGACTCACAAAAACGGCGTCATAATCTGAAAAGGCCAACGATCTTAAGGAACCATTAAAAAAAATAACATCTTTCTATAAAATACGGAGTCGGCTTTCAACGTGATTCTTTTTCACCTTTAGTTTTTCTTTTAAATGCTTGTTATTAAATGACAAAATGGCTGCGGCCAGCACAGGAAGCCTTGAAAATCAGTGCTGGAGCACCGTGGCTGAGTCTGTCTTAGCAGACCAGGCAGAGCCAGAGGTATGCTCAGAAGCACCGTGAGGACCATTTCACAGAATAAGCTAAGATGTATCTGGGCATCTGGAAGCCCAGGCTCCCCAAAATGTAAAAATATTTTGTCTTATAGAGGCAAAATGAAGTTGATGTGGATGCATTATCCGATGAAATTGGCTTTCCTGGATAATTTATCAGGGTTTTGCTTATGTGTGTGTGGGGGGTGGGGAATGGGGAGGGTTCCAGATCTGCCCTCTGCTCTGCCTGTGTAGACAGCCTCCAGTGCTCAGTTAGCCTCCTGAAGAGCCCCATTCTCAGATAACAGCTTATACGCTAGGAGAAGGGATGCTCACAGTGTGTTTTCTCCTCACACGTCTAAACACACATCGTCACAAACTCATTTAGGTTCGAAAGGACTTTTAATGGGACATCTGGCTCTGTTCCACGACTTCTTGTCAAGGCAAAATAAGTTCCCTTGTGAATATCCTGTCTCAACCCCATGGGTGGCTAGAATCCGTGGTTACGTAGAAAAAATTTTTTGTCTCTTGCTATCGATTCAACCAGCACAAGGGAACCAGCGGCAAATGGTTGAACCTAAGAAATTACAGTCAGAATTTCCATATATATCACTGCCCTGAAAGGTGGGGGAAGCTTAACCTACCTTGAAGGGCCTTTTCCATGTTTAAATAATAATAAATGCGCATGTTTGGTATTCAGTCAATATGGCATTAGTATCAGCAGTGGCCAACTCCTTGAAGATCTCAATGCATCGTTCTGGGGAAGAAGAAGCTGATGAATAAAAGGAGAAAATTTCATCAGCTGCAGTAACATCACAAAAATGCTACATCGACTTCTATCTCCTAATGTTAATACAGAGCAAAGTAATACGAAGCAAGCTATTACTTAAGTAATTCGATCTGTGCAAAAAGTCAATGTAACCAGGTCTCAACCCCGTCTAGGTTGTCCTCATGGTAGGATTTTTTTGTTTTGTTACAGATAATTCCCTAAGCCTCCCATTGTAATTTGTGTGGAGGTAGCCGGCATCTGTAATGCTTGAAAAGGGCAACTAGATTTTGTAAGATGATTTCTTATTATCCTGTTCATGTCACCTGCTAACTCGAGGCTTGATTTAGCTCCGTCCACAGTGTAGACTCAGCATAGCCCCAAGTGGAGAAGGTTGTCGGTTACCTAATAACGATGAAACTCAGGATAATTTAGGCAGGATAAAAAGCTTGCTCTTTTCTGGATGATCTGGTTAATTATCTGGTTAAATTAGGTTAAAACCTTTTTGTCGGGGGGGGGTGGTCTCTAATTATCTGGAAAACCAGGTAACTGTGTCCTTTTAAGAGCCTGTAGGCTTGAATTATTCATCAACATAACCCAGCATCCCGGGAAGACACCCAATTCTTCACCTGCCTTTTTGTGCATGATTTTGGATTGAGACTCTTGAGCTGCTCTATTTGCAGCCTCTTGTAGATGCAAAATCGTCAAACGGTCTCCATTTTATTTATTTATTTATTCTTTTACAAAAGAGAGCTCCACCTTTGAGCTGTGAGCACACTGGTGCTCAACTTGCAAGATGGGTAGCAAATTTTCCCAAGAGACACAAACAAACACACGCATAACTGGAATATCAATGAGGTCTTTTTAGAAGCGACACATTAAAATGCAAGGCAGGAGATAATGAGATAAGCAGCAAGTTACAGGTTTCTTAATTCTAGCGTGAAAGGAGAGAGGAAAAAAAGAGAACAGAAAACCCCTGTAAAGTAGCTTAGCACACGGATCTCCTGGGCTTGCTAGCGTGCTTGGTTGGGGAGGGGGTTGGGGGTGTTTTCACCAGCTACCTCAGTGACACACATGGAAGGGGAAAGAATTGCCTTAGAGGTGACAGGAGAGATCGTAAAACCACGCAAAAAAATTTTTTTTCATAACCTAGTTTATGTCTCTTTCCTGCCCTTACTACCATATTCCTAAGTCAAATATATAACATCTTTTCTGGTGATGACTTGACTCTTTCCTGACTATTCTGGGGAAAAATTGGTACCATTTCTTGAGAACAGACTATGTACTAGGCATAGTACTGGCGGCTCTGATCTTATTTACAACATTCTTATAGCAACCCTGCAGGATGATGCTGTGACCGATGGGGAGACTGAGGCTCCAGTGTTCTTGTTCAGGGCTGGGAATCAGACCCAGGTTGCTCAGACTACAAAGCCAGGCTCTACCTCAGCTGCCCTCTGAGCCACTGAAGTTACGCCCAGACAGATTGTCTGTCTGCCAGCCTTCAGTCTGACATAGGAAAGAAATAGAACAAGAATGAGTCTGGGGCTACTTAGTGGAGGTGTAGTTGGAAGAGCACTTGACTTGGAGTCAGAAAATCTGGGCACCAGGCTAGATGCTGCCTTTAGCTGTGTGGCTTAGGGCAAGTTACCTAGGCTCTCTGAGTCAGTTTCCTCTTTGGTAAAAGTGAGATACCGATACCTATATTTCAGGGGGTGTGGTGAGGCTTGATACACGTGAAAGCATGGGAGTACTCAATTCATGTTTAAGAAATAAAACCCAACCTAACAGCTAACCAAACAAGCAAAAACCAAGATTCAAAGTCCAGGAGGAAATCAGGATAAATATTCAAATCATTTAAAGTTTCCTTCCTCTCTAGTCCCACTGTTACCACCTGAATTGGGGCCTCATCTTCTCACTTGGACTTTGGCAACATTCTCTTATCAACTTCACCTGCCTCCAAGGTTGGTCTCTTTCAGGGCATCCTCCAGCCTGCTATCAAAGAGAGCCTTCTGAAACTAAGGGATAATCATGTGAGTTCCCTGCTCAAATTCCTCCAATGGTACTTCATCGACTATGGGACGAAATCCAAATTCCTCACTGCACGAGGATCTGTAGCTTTTCACGATTAGGTTCCTGCCTCATTTTTCAGCCCTTGGTCCTGACAGGCTTTTATCTGCCTGCCGGCTACTTTGTTATCTGCACTGAGGTCCTTTCGATTTCAATAATAAATCAGAATCTTTCCTACCTTTGGGTCTTTGCACATGCTGTGCCTTTTTTCTGGAATGTCTCTCAACTCAGACATCACCTCTGCTCTGGAACCTTCTCTGATTTTCCTAGCCAGAAGCTGCCGCACCCTCCTCTTTGATACCTTAGCTAAAAACTTACCTGACTGTGGCAGTGGTGTCCTTACTTGTGTCTCATCTGCTAGATTCAGAGTTCCTTGAAGGGAGGACCAGGGTGATTTATCTCTGAGTCCTGGCACCAAGGACGGTGCTTCACGTACATCATTTGTTCAGGAAGAACAGGGGGTGGTAGTGGACAGTGGGCCAATTAGGAGGCTGCTGCAGTTGTCCAGGGAAGACGTGACTGACGTCTGGACAGTGATGGAAAGGAGATGTGGTTTTCCCCGCTCCGCATGCATTGACTGGCTGGCTAAGTGGGTACCCCCTCCCTTGCCTGTCCTCAGACATCTCTTCCGAAGCACACCTTTCCGTAGCAGTCGTATTAGAAACACAGGTTCCCGTTCCTGACCTTTTTTGCTCTTTTACATTTTTTATTGTTCCGTTAGGCTTGGGACTTCACAACCAAATGCTTCAAGGATCAGAAAGCTGACACTCCAGATGTTATGGTAGTTGGGTAAATTTTTTGGCAGTGTTGGGTATTTGGTGAGAGCCTACTATCTTTGTAGCTCCCACATCTGAAAATTCTTTAATCCCTTAAGTACAGGAGGTTTTCTTTTTCCCAATGTTTACGAGTGGCTTAGTTGGTTTAGAAGACAAGCCTTTGTCTTCGGACCTGAAGCTTTCAGACGTGTCAGCTTCAAGAAGGAAGTCTTTCGTACCCATATTTCCTACATATTGTTTGGGGATGGGGAGAAAGGCTCTGGTGGTTTTAGACGTAATTGACTTTAAAATAGTGGTTTCGGGCTTCCCTGGTGGCGCAGTGGTTGAGAGTCCGCCTGCCGATGCAGGGGACACGGGCTCGTGCCCCGGTCCGGGAAGATCCCACATGCCGCGGAGCGGCTGCGCCCGTGAGCCATGGCCGCTGAGCCTGCGCGTCCGGAGCCTGTTGCTCTGCAACGGGAGAGGCCACAGCAGTGAGAGGCCCGCGTACCGCAAAAAAATAAAAAATAAAAAATAGTGGTTTCAATGTTGACTACATACTGGAATCACTTTAGTGCTGGGATTTTTGAAAGATCCTTATGTGTTCCCGGTGTACAAACAAGGCTGAGAACGATCCTCTCAGCTCCCTTGGCTTCCCTTAGCTCTAAAATGTTCCCAGGAGCTCTTAGCCTCACCTTGTGTAGCTGGTTATTGGAGGTCTTAGAGGAAATTAGAATGAGAACAAAGAGAAAGGAAGTTAAGGCAAAAGAAAGTATTCAGAATAAAGGTTCATTATTAACCAAACCCAGTAATGGAGGGAAGGATATTTTCATTTCTGCCAAAGGCCACATGTGAATGCTTGTGAGGGAAAGTGTACCCATAGCTTTGTGACTGAACCAATAATTCATATCTGATTCAGAAGCTGACTTTGTTGGATTATAGCTCTACAGCTGTTCTCATTCTAAGGCCAGCCTCTCCCAATGGGACTTATTGTAGCAACATGTCTCATTTATAGAACTCATATGCAGGGGCCTGGAGACCCCAAACTGTAAATTAAAACCTTGTGTATATTACTTGGGTGAATTCAATTCAAAAGCGTTTTGGCTTGTCCACATAGGTCATTTTCACTACAGAGGGGAGGAGGAAACACAATGGGAAGGAAATAGGTCTTTTATATTCACCCTTCCTGTTTCTGGTAGGAGGTCTTGACACAAAGGTAATCATGGAAATAAATTCTAATAAAATGTTGAGGCTTTGGTCAGACTTGGTACTGGCAAGTGCGGGGCAGGGGAAGCAAGCAAGCAGGAAAGGGAGAGGGACGGAACTCGGGAGCCTGAGTGTTCGAGCTAGAAAACTCCTCAGAGAGCGCCTTCCGGTAGAAGACCAGCTCCAAGGTTGCTTAGTTTGGAGGGTTTTTTTTCAAGAAGACACTAGAAAAGGAAACTGAGGCCCAGAGAGGGAAAATGTGTTGACCAAAGTCTCACAGTGAATTAGCAGATGAGGCGGAACTTAAAAGTGCTTTGTCTGGACGGGTAATCGGTGTCCTTCTCTCTTATCCTGTTGCCTTGAAGATACTGTGGGGACATTAAAAAAGACCTAAGAGGCAAGAAAGTATTCCAGGTACTGTTTCTAAAATAAGGGAAGACTATGAATCAGAAAACATTTCCAGGAGTTTCAGGCTAAAAGAATTCTCCTGGTTTGTCTCAAATAAGATATGGCTTGAGAGTGACCTAAAATGTGGGAGACATTTTAGAGGGAGAACCAATAAGATCTGGGACTTACTGGATTTTGTAAAAGAGGAAAAAGGACAGTGAATCAGAACACATAGATTTGATCTAGAAATGCTTTGATTTGCAAAAAATGATTGCTAATGACCTGGTACTCTCTGTTCATACCCACTGTCTAACTTTCATTCATTTCTCATTCTTTATTAATGCATCACAGTGAAATATGGGGAAGGCAAAGAATATAGTTGCAGCGACAAAGCAGAGAAGGATATGGATTTGATGGGAGTGGACAGCCCGCCTGGGTTAATTCATTCAATACACAACAAACATTTTGTTGAGCACCTTCTGTGTACCAGGCACTCAGGATGTGTGAGAGAAATAAAACCCAACCCCACCTCTGCAGGAACTCAGTCTGGTGGGATTGCATAGTCATATGAGCAGACAACTGTGACTGTCTTCTGTGAGGAAGCTGAGGAAGGAGTCGGGGCAGGGTGGAGCCCTGGTCGGAGAAGCATCCCAGTAGAAGTAACTTTTAAGCTGATCTTCACTGGAAGATTGGGAGTTTGTTGGGAGGTAGCAAAGCAGAGAAAGCACCATATATAAAGACAAGGGGATGTAAAAAAAAAAAAACAAAAGCAAACCCTATGTTTGGGGATTGGGGACCAGTTGGATATGTCTAGAAAGTAGGATGTGAGGGGCCACTGGGAGAAATAAAACTGGAAATGTGGTTTGGGGCCAAGTTAGGAAGCCGTGTTAAGGAGTACAGCCTTTATCCTTAGGGGACTGGGAGGGGAGGCATTCATGGTTTAGAAGCCCAGTGTGATGTGCTCAGAGAGGAGAGTTATAAAGTCATCGTCAGCCTTGAAATGATGTGTGTTAAGCAAGAGGGAATGCTAGAGGGGTGGAGACCAGGCAAGAGTTTCTAGAACAGTCCAGAGAAGGTAGAGTAAGGGCTGAGGATGATCTAAGATTGGGGATAGATGTGGGAGACATCTTAAAGGGGGAATCCACAAGACCTGTGACTAACTGGATCTGGAGAAGAGCAAAAAAATATGCGAGGAAATGATGATTCTTTCATTTTTATGCCTCGAAGATCTATGTTTTCCTGTCCAATTTGTTTACTCAGATTTCTTAGGTGAGGGCTTCAATTCCATAGCTAGTTCTCCTTCTCTACTGGTAGAGCCAGGTGTTTTCCTTCCGTCTAGTATTATTAAGAAAGCAAGGGCGAACACGCTATTACTCTGCCACCTCCTACTGTTACCACTACCACTACTATTACTGGCTGCTACTGCTGTACTATTTGGGGCGGTAAGGCAGTTATACCCCAAACAGATAAGCTCAAAACAAAGTTGTATTCTGCTCTTTCTAGCCACCCCCTTTTGCTACCATTTGTAATCGGGATTTATTTCTTAAACATTTAAAAAGAGCTTACTGTGTACAAAGCGCTGTGCAAACTCAAGGGAGTAATCCCAGGGCGCAAAGGAAAGGCAGTGTGGGTGTGTCAAGAGTTCAGATAGTGGGACACCATGGGGACTGGGGCATTGGGGCAGCCCTGCAGAGGAGTCTGGAGTTACTATTCAAGTCCTGAAGAAAGGAGCATGTTTGAGCCAATGCTCTGTGTGAGAGATGCAAGGCCAAAAGCGTGGCGGGCAGAGCTTGAGTGAAGATGTGGAGTGGATACATCTTTGACATATTGGGTGACAGTGACTAGACCAGTGGTAAAAAGCATTTGGGAGGGAGGAAGGAGGGATTGAATCGTGTCCTGGACTCCGTCCGACTTGCTTTCCAGGCATCTAGGCACGGCCACGTGTTGGATGAAGCCATTTGCACCTTGTTCTGAACTATGTCATGACCCACACTTTGCACCAGTGGGATGATTGGATGGGATTCTACTGATGGTGTCCAGCAAACGGTGACACTTAACTGCTTTTTGGTCTGTGAAATGAATGGGCAGGAGATTGAGCCTCTGAACTCAGTCCATTAGCACCTTGCCCGGCAACTCAGGGGCACGCCCCAGCCTCCTCACTGTAGCCTGTGACCTAGTACCTCTCTTCATAAATACGAAGGCTTTTCTAACACAGCCGTCGCTAAGTGAATGATTTTATTTTATTCTATTTTTTTTGCGGTACGCGGGCCTCTCACTCTTGTGGCCTCTCCCATTGCGGAGCACAGGATCTGGACGCGCAGGCTCAGTGGCCATGGCTCACGGGCCCAGCCGCTCCGCGGCATGTGGGATCTTCCCGGACCGGGGCACGAACCCGTGTCCCCTGCATCGGCAGGCGGACTCTCAACCACTGCGCCACCAGGGAAGCCCAGGGAATGGTTTTGAAAGGAGACACATCTTTTGTTTTCTCTCTCTTTATCTTTGCTTCTGTATTTCCCACTTGGAATTTAGTTTGCTAACCACAGTGGAACACACTGTGATTGCCTCAGGTAGGGAATGCCATGCTGGGTGACTATATTCTCTTCCTGAAAGACAGTCTACAGTTTAACAGGGTGAGGTGAGTGTGAATAAGGGCACAGTGATGGGATTAACATGTACACACTGCTATATTTAAAATGGATAACAAACAAAGACCTACTGTATAGCACAGGGAACATTGCTCAATATTATGTGACAACCTAACTGGGAAAAGAATTTGAAAAAGAATAGATACATGTATAACTGAATCACTTTGTTATACACCTGAAAGTAACACAATATTGTTAATCAACTATACTCCAATATAAAATAAAAAGTTTAAAAAAATAAAGAAAAATCACAGTTGTATTCATTAAAAAAGGGGGAGGCAGTGAAGAGGAGCTTGGGGGTCTGGGTGGTTTATGGTTATGGGGCAGCCAAGTAATTCCAAGTTGGAACTCTATGGTAACTCGTAGGGTCTTCTTTTAAAGCTCACTCTGGGGCTTCCCTGGTGGCGCAGTGGTTGAGAGTCCGCCTGCCGATGCAGGGGACACGGGTTCGTACCCCGGTCCGGGAGGATCCCGCGTGCCGTGGAGCAGCTGGGCCCGTGAGCCATGGCCGCTGAGCCTGTGCGTCCGGATCCTGTGCTCTGCAACAGGAGAGGCCACAACAGTGAGAGGCCCACATACTGCAAAATAAATAAATAAATAAAATAAAATTAAATTAAAGCTCACTCTGGATCTTGATGATGGTG
The DNA here is from genome assembly GCF_949774975.1 of Lagenorhynchus albirostris. Lineage (NCBI taxonomy): Eukaryota > Metazoa > Chordata > Mammalia > Artiodactyla > Delphinidae > Lagenorhynchus > Lagenorhynchus albirostris. The sequence continues at coordinate 97,401,461 of NC_083103.1, forward strand.
GAACCTTACTTGATTGCTCTCGGAGAGTAGACCACTTGCAGGAGTGGTTTGTGAATACCATCTCAGTGTGTTCTTCCCCCCTGGTTCTGGGGAAGTTCACTGTGGGGATGGTATCCTATGCTTCTTGCTCAACCTACCCACCCTCCAAGGCCAGATCCAGAGTTGCTTCTCCCAACAAAGCCTGTCACATCATGCCAGCTCGCTGAGATTGTTACCTGTTTTATATTCATAAATCTCATCGTCTGTACCTCTCCCTTGCGAATAATTATACATTATCTTGCCAAACTGCTTGTCATGTTATCTTTTCTATAGTTTAATCCTTACACTGTTACTTACATTTGATATGTTTATGCTTTGTTCCTCCAAATCGGCAGCGAGCTCCTCGTGAACAAGGCTCAGACCCCATGCTTCATCGTATCATCACGTGACTTTGCATTTCCCTGGCACATTAGCGCTTATAAATCCCTTCCACATATATTACCTTATTTAAGCTTCACAATAATACTGTCAGTTTGGAAGAGCTGGTATTATTAGTATCCTCATTTCTCAGATGGGGAGACCTGGTGTAAGAAATATTAAATGCCTTTCCCAAAGTTACGCTGAACCATGATTTTCACAGAGCAGGGCCATTGGAGATGCCTAGTAAGTATTGTTGATTTATCTGTTCATTAAATTCCAGCTCAATTCCACAGACAGCCTGATGTTTTGAGCAATAGGATTTGTATTGGGGGGAGATGATTGGCTGTAAAGACATCCTGGACTCACTGGCTTAATAGGCAGCCTTCTGCATCACCCTCCCTGTTGGAAATGCATTTGGTAAATCAGGACAACGTGGACAGATGATAAATCTGATTTTTCACACATACCCTTCCCCGATATTCTCCTCCAAAGTAAGTTTCAGAGAATCCCTTCGCGGCCTCACCTCTCCTTTGCACGCTGCCTATAAAGGCACAGGTGGGGTAATGAAACAGTGGGTTTGAAAATCCTCCTTTCCAGATGTCATCTATTTAGTTCTTGTGACATTAGTTGGCAGCCATATTCAATGTTAGAAGTGTGAGGATTACTTGAAACCATGTGACAGAACTGTTTTTCTTATGGAGCCAGACGTTGAAAAAGGTTTCAGTAATGAAAGTGGTGCAACAGAAATGGAACTCGTAAAGAGGGATTTTGTACCCCTTACATTTCCAGGAGTCTGTCAACCTGGGAAGGACAGAAGTACAAGTACTTTTTAACATCCTCAGTGCGGGTAAGGGCTTTTTCTGCCCAAGTCTGTGTAGCACAAAGTGAGTCCAAAAGTTGAGTAGGGCGTCCCTGGTGGCGCAGTGGTTGAGAGTCCGCCTGCCGATGCAGGGGACGCGGGTTCGTGCCCTGGTCCGGGAAGATCCCACATGCCGCGGAGTGGCTGGGCCCGTGAGCCATGGCCGCTGAGCCTGCGCGTCTGGAGCCTGTGCTCCGCAACGGGAGAGGCCACATTTGTGAGAGGCCCGCGTACCGCAAAAAACCAACCAAACAAACAAAAAGTTGAGTAGATTGGCTGCTCCTTCCTGCTTGCACCTCCTCTCCCTCCCGGTTCCTACCCCCTCTGCGTCCCATTCTGTCGTTAGTGTATTTAGGCTAAAGTTTTCAATTTGTCTGAATTACCTGAGAAGTTGTAAGGATAAATGAGGTGTGAAAGCACTTTGAAAGTAGAGAATTGCTTTGAAGACGCCAAACCCAGTCTAAACAAAACCCTCTGTACTCTGTAATCCAAGAAGAAAGAAGATGATGACAATGATTACAGTGAAGTTCCCAATGAGGTAAAAGAGAACTGGACTTCTAGGGTGTGTCTCTGCAGTACGGAGGCAGAGGCAGCTGCAGTACGGAAAGCAATGCAATGGAGTTAGAAGGTTTGAAACCACCCAACTGTCACTTACTCCTTCTGTCACCCACTGGGGATGACTCATCAGATCTCTTTGAGTGTTTCCTTATCGGTAAAGTGGTGATAATAATGCTTGTATCACTGGGTGGCTGTGAAGAGCAAATGAGATAAACCATAGGGAAAAGCTTTGTAAATTGAAAGGTGCTATACAAAGGTAAGGGATTACAGTTATTATTTAGAACAGTATCTTATGCCTTTGACATATGCATTTATGGAAGTGTATTGTGGTTTTTAATGTTCCCATGGATGCTTGAGGCAGCAAAACATCTATAATAATTGAGCAAAGACTCAGTTGTGTCCATTAGTTACCTATTTAGAAGGTGAATTAAATGCCCTTGAGAAGCCATGCCCCACCCCTCCCTAAGATACCCCTTGCTCTTGCTACGAAGACCTCTTCTTGAGCCCAGATGTGCCCTGACTTCCTTTCTGCCCCTGTGCTTTTGTCCATCTTGGCTCTTCAGCCTGGGGAGGGAGTGGGGGTGGCTCTCTTATTTTCTGTTAGAATCCTGCCCATTCTGCAAGGCTCCCTTTTCTCTTGTCCTGTGACGTCATTTCTTGAGCTCTCCAGGGAAAGTTACTTCTTCTGCAATTCTTCTTCAGAAACTCATTCCCCTTTTTTAACCATTTGCACCTATATTTCAGAGTGAATTTTCATAGACCTCTTCTTCTAGAATTGTAGTCCTGCCAGGCAGGGCACCTGGTATATTTCCCCTGGTTTCTCCGTTGCACAGATACATGTTTGCACTCACTGAATAGTAGTGGTCTGGAATCTCCCCAAGGTACCTGGGTTGAGCTGAGTAAGAATAACCTGTAGGGCCCTGAAAGAAGTATGTAATTGGTATATTGGAAAATAACTGTTGGCTGATGACTTTATCTTCAGCAAAGAGATCCAGAAAGTCTTCCTAATTAATCTCTAATTTGTCACAACATTAAATCCACTGAAACACTTCATCCCTCTGAGCATTTTGGCTACTCAAGGTCTCACCGTACAAACTGTTTTTAATTTTAGTTTTTTATTTCTATGGGTATTTTTTTTCTGATTTGAAAAGTAGCAGATGCCCACTGTGGAAAATTTGGAAATTGCAAAAAATGTAAAGAAGAAAATAATAATACTACAATATTGAGATACTTTGTTCTATTTTTATTGGGTATATAATTTTGAGATTAAATTTTAGCACATAATTTTATGACATTTTTCACTTAATGGAACATCAAAGGCATTTTCCATGTCATTAAAAATCCTGACGAAATATATTTTTAGTGACTACAAAGGGTTCCGTCATATGGATACATCATAATTTACTAAACCATTGTCTTGTCCTGGTCATTTAGATTGGATCCAATTTTCCTGTATTATAAAGGATTCATACATGAAGATCTTTATTTAAAAAATTATTTGCATTTCAGATTGTTCCTTAGGATATATTAATAGAAGAGGAATCACTAAGGTACAAATATTTTTAAGGCTGGATGCATTTTCCCAAATTTATTTCCAGAATGATTATACCAATTGTATATATTTTCATTAATGAGTATTAGAGCGCCCTTTGTTTTCACTCTATATTTTATAACAAACTGTTTGGCTGATTTTACTTTTTTCTACAGAAGGTGTTTTTGGATCAACCTTACTTTGACACAGATACTTATTTAATGTTAGCAACTTATTTCTAGAGGTTTTGGTGCAATGAAATTATAGGTGCTATATTCTGTAAGGATGATCTAGTGCCACTAATATAATCCTGATGAGAATGACATTAATTTTAAATAACACAAACCACAAGTGGTATAAAAGTGTGAGCTGTTGTTATTATTATTATTATTTTTTTTGCGGTACGCGGGCCTCTCACTGTCGTGGCCTCTCCCGTTGCGGAGCACAGGCTCCGGATGCGCAGGCTCAGCGGCCGTGGCTCACTGGCCCAGCCGCTCCACGGCATGTGGGATCTTCCCGGACCGGGGCACGAACCCGCGTCCCCGGCATCGGCAGGCGGACTCTCAACCACTGCACCACCAGGGAAGCCCGTTATTATTATTATTATTTCCCAAGAAACAATAGGATTTAGGCAACTGACATATCTAAGATGTCTATTATAGCAATTTAAGAAGGAAATAGTCTTCTGCAGACCACAGTAATGTAAGGAAGTCTTGATATATTGAAACTGAAGAATAAGTCAAGCATATATTAAAAATGGAAAAGGAAATCTAGGTCCAGTGTGTTACTATATTACCAATTATTTTTGTTCCTGAGGTGAATTAGAAACTCAAAGCTAGGTTAAATGTGTGTGTGTGTGTGTGTGTGCGTGCCTGTCCCCTGTCCTGGCTCTCAGATGTATTCCCCTGGTTTATCTGGATAAGTAAATCTCTCAAGTCTTCCTAGTGGAGACCTGGCTTTCGTTGATTTTCCATCCAAAGGGAGGAAGGGCAGAGAGGCCACAAAAAGCTAATATTTTCCTTCTGTGTAACTCGTCTACTTTAATTCCTGCTTGCCACCCTCACTTGCATCCCCATTTTTAGGCTAACCAATCAGAAGGCCATCTCCCCCTTAGCTGCCTCCTTATCCAGACACTGGAAGAATCACTCAAATCCCAACTTTCTTTTTATTACACTTCTTGGGAGTACTGGGTAATAAATCAACTGGGCAAGGACAGATATGGAAAAGCAATATTTAAAATGAGTTATGATGTAAAAGAGATGACTTGCTCTTATGTTTTATCAAAGGCAGCCTCTAACGAGCATAATGTAATTCACAATGCTTAAGTAGGGTGACTTTAATTGCACCAGTCATTAAGCTCACAGGATCATTAAATACATTAAAAGAGGGAGCCAATGAGTTATTGTGAATGAAATAAGGCCCCCCACTCACCCCACTTCACCTATTTAACTGGAATTGAACTTAGCCTGGGTCTCTGATTAGTCACAACCCTTGACTTTCTCTCCTGCTTCTATACCAAAAAGTCACTGGGACAATTTCAGAACAGGTCAAACAGAAGTTCTTGAGAGGAAAGAAAGACAGAGGTGTTGTCAAACTACAGTTTAAATTTACTAGCAGATTAAATTTTTCATAACATTTTAAAGTTTGAAGTCTAGCCACTTATCTATTTTTGGTAAGTTTATTATCTTAAGAAGCCTACAAAAAAAGAACTAACCACATACAAAAAATTCTATTTCCTCAGTAATTACAGGAATGTAAACAGAAACTTATCAAATTGGTAAAAAAATAGAAACAAAATGACTTTTCCTATTGATGGAAAGCATATAGGGAAATAGGTACTCTCTTACATTTCTGGTGGGATTTTAAAGATTAATAAATTTCTGGAAAATGAGCTGGCACCATGTATCAAAAACCTTTAAAAAGTATTCATATAGGGCTTCCCTGGTGGCGCAGTGGGTGAGAGTCCGCCTGCCGATGCAGGGGACGCGGGTTCGTGCCCCGGTCCGGGAGGATCCCACATGCCGCGGAGCGGCTGGGCCCGTGAGCCACGGCCGCTGAGCCTGCGCGTCCGGAGCCTGTGCTCCGCAACGGGAGAGACCACAACAGTGAGAGGCCCGCGTATCGCAGGAAAAAAAAAAAAAAAGAAAAAGTAGTCATATATGTTGAGCCAGAAATTCTGTATCTTGGAAGTTATCATTAAAAATGTTAAGATTTAGCTATGAGGATAAGTGTAAAAAGAAACTGGAAATACTCTAAATATCCTGCAATAAGAGATTGGTTAAATAAAGTAACATAGAGCTAATAAAGGAATATTATACATTTATTTAAAGTGATATTTTAGAAGTGCATTTATTGAGAAGGAAAAGATGTTAACAACATAAAGTGATGAAATGTGGACCACAAAACCTTATGAATGGCATGAACCCACCTTTGTACACAAAATATTTTTTAAATGCACAGCTACCCTTACATAGAAAAGAGTGGGGATTTATGTTCTGGTCTCTTCTCTTCAACGTCATCTCTTAACGTTCATACCCTTTCACCCTACTATTCTGACATTGGAATTATTTCAGGTTTTTGGATGCAAATGCTCCTTCTCTCTCTTTTTCTCCTGGGTCTTATAGAATATTGTTCCCAACTTTTAGAACACTGTCTCTGCTGTTCTCCTAGTCACACAATCCCTTCAAGTTTGGCCGAGGTCTCATGTTCAGTATTTTCTACTCCAGAAATTCTTTCTTGACCTCTCAAGTCTGGGTTGGGTTCTCCTTCCATGTGCTCCTATTCCACGGCTTACCTCTTGTATCCCTGGGATGACCTGTTGACTTGTTTGCGTCGCCTGTTTTTTCTGTGAGAAGAGACTATATCTAGGTTCTTACAGCACCATGTGTGGTAGCCTCTCTCCAAGATGGCCACTATAAAGTCTTCCCCTCCCTGGGTCTGCATTCCACAGCCCCATAGAGAGGTAGAGTCTGTTCCTTCTCTCACCTTGGATCTGGGTTGGTCTTAATGACTCACTTTGACCAATAAAATGTGGCAGAAGTGAGGTTCAGAGAGTGCTAAGGCTTTCACTTGGGTTTCTTAGAATACTACCTGTGGGGAAGTTAGTCATCACCTAAGGAGTATGACTACTGTGAGACAACCATGCTGTGAGAAATTCAAAAAAAGTGGAGGAGGGCTTCCCTGGTGGCGCAGTGGTTGAGAGTCCGCCTGCAGATGCGGGGGACATGGGTTTGTGCCCTGGTCTGGGAGGATCCCGCGTGCTGCAGGGCAGCTGGGCCTGTGAGCCATGGTGGCTGGGCTTGCGCGTCCGGAGCCTGTGCTCCGCAACGGGAGGGGGCCCCAACAGTGAGAGGCCCGCATACCGCAAAAAAAAAAAAAAAAAGTGGAGGAGGCCCTGAGAATGGGACATTATGGGGAGGGAGAAAGGGAGGGAGGGAAAGGAAGAGAGAGACAGAGAGACAGAATGGCCAAGGACCACTGAGGTTCTAGACATCCTGAAAGTCACCTGTCTAGCGCACCAGCCCAATAAACACCAGGTGTATCCAGCTGAGTCATTCCCCAGTTCTTGACCCACAGAATTTATGAGCAAGATTAAATGGTTGTTTAAGCAACTAAGTTTTGAGGTAGTTTATTACAGTGATAGGTAACTGTTATATCAGCCTGGCATGTAGTGAGCCTTCAGTAAATATCTGTCAAAGGAATGCATAATGGGGATTTTTACTTCTTTTTTTTTCTCCTAGTTACTTTCTTAGTTCTCTGTCATGTACTGTGTATAAATAATAAAACAAAATATATATATTTTTTTACACAAGAAAGAGGTTCCAGGAGAGCTAAAAATGAGAAGGACATGAAAGATGATACATTATGGCCAATTGACCAGAGAGTATGTCTGACTTAACCCAATTCTGTAGATGTCCTTAATTCTTTCTGGAAGGCTGGCTTCTCCTTTGTCTCATTGGAGACATGAATAGTTATCTAAAAGCCTAATGCCCTGACAGAGGGAAATAGGACCGTAGCATTGAATTTTTAATCTCTCTGTTTCTACAACCTCAAATGATCACAGACAACTTCACCAGGTCAGGGTCAGTTTAGCCTTCTCTGAGCTCATCATTCCCTGTTATTTAGGGAAGAAAAACATTATGCCCCCTCTTTCCTCTTACAGAACAGTCTCAGGTCCTTAAGGTTAAGAACATGGAAGGCTTCATTTTTCTTCTAATAATGTTTCTGTGGGTTGGGAGGAAAACGCCTACTGGCTCATGATGACGTAGCAGTGGGTGGGGGCATTGTACCAGCATCCTCCCCATAAGAATTTCTTTCCAGTCTGGGCTGTACCTAAGTTTTGCTTATGAAGCCTAGGGAGGGCAATTACCATCAGTGGCATTTCTAAACCAGTTGAGCATCTGTATCTAGGATGAATTAGGTGTCCTGGATGGATGGAGTGAAATGCTCTTTAGTGACAAGTGGAGGATTAACTAGATGATCTGTGCTAACACTTTTAGCCCAGGAATTCTATGGCATCATGGATTTCCACTTGGAGAGCTGAGTGCATTGAGATCTTTCCAACACTAGCATTTTGGATCTCATTATTCCATGGATATGTCTGTACATTCTAGATTTCCTTTGAGATTAAAGTAAAATAAATGAATTCATAAATGAATAACTAAGATGCATAGCTGTATGAAAATTTTTTATTGTGGTAAGATATGCATAAGATTTAATATTTCAACCATTTTTAAGTGTACAATTCAGTAGCATTAAGTATATTCATAATGTTGTATAACCATGACTAGTGTTTATTTCCAGACTTTTTCACCATCCCTATAATTTGATTTTTAAAATGCCACTTCTACCTATTCAAAGGCTACTTTTTCTTATTTCTAGATTCTAAACGGTTGATGTAGACAAATAGCTAACCTTGACATAAGTACCTTATGACAGTAATCCTCCACGGATGAAATCTTTCAAAACATGTTCACCAGAGTAATAATACTGAAGCAGATTTCTCAGTGTAGGGGTCATGTGAGTGGTTTTAAATCCTCTGAGAAGAGTGAACATCTAAAAGCCTCACAGCTACAATTAGTGAATCATTCAGAACATCTTCAGGTTTGGGGGTGAGTCTTGCTCTGTGTGCTCAGTGTCTGTTCTGCCTCATCCTGCTAATAGACTCCACTCCCCAGGCTCAGGGATGATCTGTGGTCCAGGCTGGGCTAGCAATAGTGCCTCACTCCCAGGCCATAGTGCTTGGTCCAAGGGATGGGCATAAGATTCAAACCATGTTCAGAATTTTTATTTATTTTTTATTTTTCCAAATTTCAATTGAGAGAAGAGGGCCTTCATTTTCCTCTATGGTTTTGGAGCATTTGGAATATAAATCTGGAGTAACCGGCAGCCATGTACCCCACTCTGTTAGGTAAGCTAGTTTGGGAGAATATATGTAACATTTAGAGAGATGCAGAGATGAGAGGTGAAGAAAGAGACTCCTTAACAACATTTGATCCTTGATTTCGCTGTCCCTAAGACCATATCCATTCCTGCCCTTTCTGCTGTTCAATTATTATTAATCTCCCTCTTTTGCTTGAATTGTTTTGAGGTATGTTTCTGTCCCTTGTAACCAAGAGTCCTGATCAATACAGTGGGATTTATAATTGTGGCCAAACTACATATTTTGCTCAGGAATATAGATGCCAGCCAGTGTGGCTACCCTGTGACTCTATGGGTTAAACATATGGAGACAGGAAGATAGTGTTTCCCACATCCATCCATCCACGAGTTCATCCATCTGCCCATCCACACTCCAGCCCCACGGATATTACATACATGTGAATATACAGCAATACTTTCAATTGCTAGAAGTTTACTGTGTTGTGAAATCCTACTCATGGTTCAAAATGGTTAGCATACAGTTGCAGGGAACAGAAAGCACTCTATCCGTTTCAAGCAGCAAGAGCTTTAATGTAAGGAATGAGGTCATTACACAGTTGGCGCATGTGCTGGAGCAGCGGACTCTAGGTTGGACCTCTAGAAATGCCTCTTAGAACAACACGGTGGAACTGCTCTGCCAGGGGAGCTTCTACTTCAGCCAGGATCAGCAAGGAGAGGTATTGGGAGGCCGCCCCGGAACCACTGACTTCAAAACAGGAATCGGGAAGCCACTTCGGAGGTCTCCACAATTGTCTTTAATCGCCCATAAAGCCGGTGATTAGGAAACTTTCATCTGCTGTGGAAAAAGCAAAGTCTCCACAATTGTACTTAACCGGTGGCAGTAGCAGAATTCAGGGAAATGGACTTCACCTCGCTTCCACCTTCTAAATCTTGGGTGTATCTAAATGCATACAATGTTAATTGGGTGAAAGAAACAGTGTTTAGAACAGAAGTGGGGATAAGCTTGCTGTCTGTGCTGGTTAAACCTCATCTTTGCATTTAGTTTTGGGTACTCTCCCACCTCCCCAAAAGGGAAAGAGATAAATAATGTGTTTGGGAGATGGTGGACATGAGGATGAAGAAACCAAACAATATATTATCTAAGGAATAACTGAAGGATCTGGGAATACGTAGCTAGGAGAGAAAAGGTTCTGCCAGTTTTTGCTAGGTATTTGAAAGGCTAATTCTTTATGGTCTTTAAGGGTAAGATGAAAGCTATAGGAGTTAGATTTTTAATGGACAAAGGAAAAAGCTTCTACTAATAAAATCTATGGAACGATTGGGCTACTCTGGAGTGCTCCATCTCTTGAAGTACCCAACCATTGTTTACATGACCAGGTGATAGGAATGCTGTGGAAAATACTGTATTTTTACTCCCCTCCTCCACTTTTTTTTTTTTTTTTTTTTAACGGTACGCGGGCCTCTCACTGTCGTGGCCTCTCCCGTTGCGGAGTACAGGCTCAGGATGCGCAGGCTCAGCGGCCATGGCTCACGGGCCCAGCCGCTCCGCGGCATGTGGGATCTTCCCGGACCAGGGCACGAACCCGTGTCCCCTGCATTGGCAGGCGGACTCGCAACCACTGCGCCACCAGGGAAGCCCCATTTTGTATTTTTTTTTTTACATTAATTAATTAATTTTTGGCTGTGTTGGATCTTCGTTGCTGTGCGCAGGCTTTCTCTAGTTGCAGCGAGCCGGGGCTACTCTTCGTTGCGGTGCGTGGGTTTCTCGTTGTGGTGGCTTCTCTTGGTTGCGGAGCATGGGCCCTTGGCACACGGGCTTCAGTAGTTGTGGCTCGCGGGCTCTAGAGCTTAGTTGCTCCGTGGCATGTGGGATCTTCTTGGACCAGGGCTTGAACCCGTGTCCCCTGCATTGGCAGGCAGATTCTTAACCACTGTGCCACCAGGGAAGTCCCCCACATTTTGTATTTTTGATGTCATATTTTACATCTTCATATTTATCCCTGAACTGTTTATTGTAGTTATAGTTGATTTTACAAAATTTTTGTCTTTTAATCTTTGTACTAGTTTATTAAAGTGGTTGATCCACAGCCTTTACTACATACTGTATTTGACTTTACTAATGTGATTATTCCTTTCCTGTAAATTCTTCCTTTTTGTTGTAGGCTTTTCTCTTCTACTTAGAGAACATCTTTAACACATTTTTAGGGTCAGTTTAGAATTGATGAACTCTTAGTTGTTTGTTTATTTTTTTGTCTGAAAAGTTCTTTTTCTTTCAATTCTGAATGATAAATTTGCTGGGTAGAGAATCCTTGGTTATAGGTTTTTCCCTTTCAGCACTTTAAATATATCATTTTACTCGCTTCTGACCTACAAAGTTTCCGAAGAAAAATCAGCTGATAGCCTTATGAGGGTTCCCTTGTATGTGACTCTTTGTTTTTCTCTTGTTTTTAGAATTATCTCTTTTTTTAAAATTTAATTTTATTTTTTTATACAGCAGGTTCTTATTAGTTATCCATTTTATACATATTAGTGTATACATGTCAATCCCAATCTCCCAGTTCACCACAGCACCACCACCGCCCTCCACTCCTTTCCCCACTTGGTGTCCATAAGTTTGTTCTCTACATCTGTGTCTCAATTTCTGCCCTGTGAACTGGTTCAACTGTACCATTTTTCTAGGTTCCACATATATGCGTTAACATACAATATTTGTTTTTCTCTTTCTGACTTACTTCACTCTGTATGACAGTCTCTAGATTCATCCACGTCTCTACAAATGACCAAATTTCGTTCCTTTTTATGGCTGAGTAATATTCCATTGTATATGTGTACCACATCTTCTTTATCCATTCGTCTGTTGATGGGCATTTAGGTTGCTTCCATGACTTGGCTATTGGAAATAGTGCTGCAGTGAACACTGGGGTGCATGTGTCTTTTTGAATTATGGTTTTCTCTGGGTATATGCCCAGTAGTGGGATTGCTGCATCATATGGTAATTGTATTTTTAGTTTTTTAAGGACCCTCCATACTGTTCTCCATAGTGGCTGTATCAATTTACATTCCCACGAACAGTGCAAGAGGGTTCCCTTTTCTCCACACCTTCTCCAGTATTTGTTGTTTGTAGCTTTTCTGATGATGCCCATTCTAACTGGTGTGAGGTAATACCTCATTGTAGTTTTGACTTGCATTTCTCTAATAATTAGTGATGTGGAGCAGCTTTTCATGTGCTTCTTGGCCATCTGTATATCTTCTTTGGAGAAATGTCTATTTAGGTCTTCTGCCCATTTTTGGATTGGGTGGTTTTTATTTTGATATTGATCTGCATGAGCTATTTATATATTTTGGAGATTAATCCTTTGTCCATTGATTCATTTGCAAATATTTTCTCCCATTCTGAGGCTTGACTTTTCATCTTGTTTGTAGTTTACTTTCCTTTGCAGAAGTTTTAAAGTTTCATTAGGTCCCATTTGTTTATTTTTGTTCTTATTTCCATTACTCTAGGAGGTGGATCATAAAAGATCTTGCTGTGATTTATGTCAAATTGGGTTCTTCCTATGTTTTCCTCTAAGAGTTTTATAGTCTCTGGTCTTACATTTAGGTCTCTAATCCATTTTGAGTTTATGTTTGTGTATGGTGTTAGGGAGTGTTCTAAATTTATTCTTTTATATGTACCTGTCCAGTTTTCCCAGCACCGCTTATTGAAGAGACTGTCTTTTCTCCACTTTATATCCTTGCCTCCTTTGTCATAGATTAGTTGACCATATGTGCGTTTTCTATCCTGTTCCAATGATTTATATCTCTGTTTTTGTGCCAGTACCATATTGTCTTGATTACTGTAGCTTTGTAGTATAGTCTGAAGTCAGGAAGTCTGATTCCTCCAAGTCCATTTTTTTCCCTCAAGACTGCTTTGGCTATTTGGGGTCTTTTGTGTCTCCACACAAATTTTAAGATTTTTTTGTCCTAGTTCTGTAAAAAATGCATTGGTAATTTGATAGGGATTGCATTGAATCTGTAGATTGCTTTGGGTGGTATAGTCACTTTCACAATGTTGACTCTTCCAATCCAAGAACATGGTATATCTCTCCATCTGTTTGTGTCATCTTTAATTTCTTTCATCAGTGTCTTATAGTTTTCTGCATACAGGTCTTTTGTCTCCCTAGGTAGGTTTATTCCTAGGTATTTTATGCTTTTTGTTGCATGGTAAATGGGAGTGTTTCCTTAATTTCTCTTTCAGATTTTTCATTATTAGTGTATAGGAATGCAAGAGATTTCTGTGCATTAATTTCTATCCTGCTACTTTACCAAATTCATTGATTAGCTCTAGAAGTTTTCTGGTGGCATCTTTAGGATACTCTATGCATAATATCATGGCATCTGCAAACAGTGACAGTTTTACTTCTTCTTTTCCAATTTGTATTCCTTTTATTTCTTTTTCTTCTCTGATTGCAATGACTAGGACGTCCAAAACTATGTTGAATAATAGTGGTGAGAGTGGACATCCTTGTCTTATTCCTGATCTTAGGGGAAATGGTTTCAGTTTTATACCATTGAGAATGATGTTTGCTGTGGGTTTGTTGTATATGGCCTTACATTGAGGTAGGTTCCCTCTATGCCCACTTTCTGGAGAGTTTTTATCATAAATGGGTGTTGAATTTTGTCAAAAGCTTTTTCTGCATCTGTTGAGATGATCATATGGTTTTTATTCTTTAGTTTGTAAATGTGGTGTATCACACTGATTGATTTGTGGATATTGAAGAATCCTTGTATCCCTGGGTTAAATCCCACTTGATCATGGTGTATAATCCTTTTAATGTGTTGTTGAATTCTGTTTGCTAGTATTTTGTTGAGGATTTTTGCATCTATATTCCTCAGTGATATTGGTATGTAATTTTCTTTTTTTGTAGTATCTTCGTCTGGTTTTGGTATCAGGTGATGGTGGCCTCATAGAATGAGTTTGGGAGTGTTCCTTCCTCTGCAATTTTTTGGAAGAGTTTGAGAAGGATGGGTGTTAGTTATTCTCTAAATGTTTGATAGAATTCACCTGTGAAGCCAACTGGTCCTGGACTTCTGTTTGTTGGAAGATTTTTAATCACAGTTTCAATTTCATTACTTGTGATTGGTCTGTTCATATTTTCCATTTCTTCCTGGATCAGTCTTGGAAGGTTATACCTTTCTAAGTATTTGTCCATTTCTTCCAGGTTGTTCACTTTATTGGCATAGAGTTGCTTGTAGTAGTCTCTTAAGATGGTTTGTATTTCTGTGGTGTCTCTTGTAACTTCTCCTTTTTCATTTCTAATTTTATTGATTTGAGTCTTCTCCCTCTTTTTCTTGATGAGTCTGGCTAAAGTTTTATCAATTTTGTTTATCTTCTCAAAGAACCAGCTTTTAGTTTTATTGATCTTTGCTATTGTTTTCTTTGTTTCTATTTCATTTATTTCTGCTCTGATCTTGATGATTTCTTTTCTTCTAACTTTGGGTTTTGTTTGTTCTTCTTTCTTTCTTTGCTTTAGGTGTAAGTTTAGATTGTTTGTTTGAGATTTTTCTTGCTTGTTGAGGAAAGATTGTATTGCTATAAACTTCCCTCTCAGAACTGCTTTTGCTGTGCCCCATAGGTTTTGGATCATCGTGTTTTCATTGTCATTTGTCTCTAGGTATTTTTTGATTTCCTCTTTGATTTCTTCAGTGATCTCTTGGTTATTTGGTAATGTACTGTTTAGCCTCCATGTGTGTGTGTTTTTTACATTTTTCCCCTCTAATTTATTTCTAATCTCATAGCATTGTGGTTGGAAAAGATGCTTGACATGATTTCAATTTTCTTAAATTTACCAAGGCTTGATTTGTGACCCAGGATGTAATCTATCCTGGAGAATGTTCCATGTGCACTTGAGAAGAAAGTATAATCTGCTCTTTTTGGGTGGAATGTCCTATAAATATCAATTAAATCTATGTGGTCTATTGTGTCATTTAATGCTTGTGTTTCCTTAGTAATTTTCTGTGTAGATGATCTGTACATTGATATAAGTGAGGTGTTAAATTCCCCCACTACTATTGTGTTACTGTCAGTTTCCTCTTTTATAGCTGTTAGCATTTGCCTTATGTATAGAGGTGCTGTTATGTTGGGTGCATATATATTTATAATTGCTATTTCTTCTTGGATTGATCCCTTGATCACTATCCTATCCTTCCTATAGTGTCCTTCCTTGTCTCTTGTGACATTCTTTATTTTAAAGTCTATTTTATCTGCTATGAGTATTGCTACTACAGCTTTTTTTTGATTTCCATTTGCATGGAATATCTTTTTCCATCCCCTCACTTTCAGTCTGCATGTGTCTCTAGGTCTGAAGTGGGTATCTTGTAGACAGCATATTCACGGGTCTTGTTTTTGTATCCATTCAGTGAGCCTGTGTCTTTTGGTTGGAGCATTTAATCCATTCACATTTAAGGTAATTATCGATATGTATGTTCCTATTACCATTTTCTTAATTGTTTTGGTTTGTTTTTGCATCCTTTTCTTCTGTTGTGTTTCTCACTTAGTGATGTTCCTTTAGCATTTGTTGTAGAGGTTGTTTGGTGGTGCTGAATTCTCTTAGCTTTTGCTTGTCTGTAAAGCTTTTGATATCTCCATGGAATCTGAATGAGATCCTTGCTGGGTGGAGTAATCTTGGTTGTAGGTTCTTCCCTTTCATCACTTTAAATATATCATGCCACTCCATTTTGGCTTGTAGAGTTTCTGCTGCGAAATCAGCTGTTAACCTTATGGGAGTTCCCTTGTATTTTATTTGTCATTTTTCTCTTGCTGCTTTCAACAATTTTTCTTTGTCTTTAATTTTTGCCAATTTGATTACTATGTGTCTTGGTGTGTTTCTCCTTGGGTTTATCCTGTATGGGACTCTCTGCACTTCCTGGACTTGGGTGGCTATTTCCTTTCCCATGTTAGGGAAGTTTTCAAGTATAATCTCTTCTAATATTTTCTCGGGTCCTTTCTCTCTCTTTTCTCCTTCTGGGAGCCCTGTAATGCGAATGTTGTTGTGTTTAATGTTGTCCCAGAGGTCTCTTAGGCTGTCTTCATTTCTTTTCATTCTTTTTTCTTTATTCTGTTTTGCAGCAGTGAATTCCACCATTCTGTCTTCCAGGTCACTTATCACTTCTTCTGCCTCAGTTATTCTGCTATTGTTTCCTTCTAGTGTATTTTTCATTTCAGTTAGTATATTGTTCATCTCTGTTTGTTCTTTAATTCTTCTAGGTCTTTGTTAAACATTTCTTGCATCTTCTCAATCTTTGCCTCCATTCTTTTTCTGAGGTCCTGGATCATCTTCACTATCATTATTCTGAATTATTTTTCTGGAAGGTTGCCTATATCCATTTCATTTGGTTGTTTTTCTGGGGTTTTATCTTGTTCCTTCGTCTGGTGCATAGCCCTCTGCCTTTTCATCTTGTCTATCTGTGAATGTGGTTTTTGTTCCACAGGCTGCAGGATTGTAGTTCTTCTTGCTTCTGTTGTCTGCCCTCTGGTGGATGAGGCTATCTAAGAAGCTTGAGCAAGTTTCCTGATGGGAGGGACTGGTAGTGGGTAGAGCTGGCTGTTCCTCAGCTGGGCAGAGATCAGTAAAACTTTAATCCACTTGGCTGCTGATGGGTGGGGCTGGGTTCCCTCCCTGTTGGTTGTTTTGCCTGAGGCGACCCAACACTGGAGCTTAACCGGGCTCCATGGTGGGGCTAATGGCAGACTCTGGGAAGGCTCATGCCAAGGTGTACTTCCCAGAATTTCTGCTGCCAGTGTCCTTGTCCTCACGGTGAGACACAGCAACCCCCCGCCTCTGCAGGAGACCCTCCAACACTAGCAGGTAGGTCTGGTTCAGTCTCCTATGGCATCACTGCTCCTTCCCCTGCGTCCTGATGCACACACTACTTTGTCTTTGCCCTCCAAGAGTGGAGTCTCTGTTTCCCTCAGTCCTGTCAAAGTCTTGCAATCAAATCCCACTAGCCTTCAAAGTCTGATTCTCTAGTAATTCCTCCTCCCATTGCTGGACCTCCAGGTTGGGAAGCCTGACGTGGGGCTCAGAATTTTCACTCCAGTGGGTGGACTTCTGTGTTATAAGTATTCTCCAGTTTGTGAGTCACCCATCTGGCAGTTACGGGATTTGATTTTATTGTGATTGCGCCCCTTCTACCATCTCATTGTGGCTTCTCCTTTGTCTTTGGATGTGGAGTATCGTTTTTGGTGTGTTCAGCGTCTTCCTGTCGATGATTGTTCAGCAGTTAGTTGTGATTCTGGTGCTCTTGCAAGAGGGAGTGAGAGCATGTCCTTCTACTCTGCCATCTTGGACCAATTAATTTAGAATTCTCTCTTTATGTTTAACTTTTGCCATTTTAAATATGGCATGTCTTGGTGTGTGTCTGTTTGGGTTCATCTTCTTTGGGACTCTGTGGTTCTTGTACCTGAATATCTGTTTGCTTCTTTAGGTTTAGGAAGTTTTCAGCCATAATTTCATCAGATACATTTTTGACCCCTTTGTCTCCCTCTTCTCCTTATGGGATCCCTATAATGTGAATGTTAGTACTATTTAAAATAATTTTTTAAATTGAAGTATAGTTAAATTACAGTGATGTGTTAATTACTGCTGTACAGCAAAGTGACATATATATATATATATATATATATATATACACACACACACACATTCTTTTTCGTGTTGTTTTCCATTATGGTTTAATCACAGGATATTGAATATAGTTCCCAACAAGTAGGACCTTGTTGTTTATCCATTCTATATATATCGGTTTGCATCTGCTAATCCCAAACTCCCAATCCATCCCTCTCCTACCCTTCTCCCCCTTGGCCACAACCAGTCTATTCTGTATGCCCCTGATTTCTTTCTGTTTCATAGATAGGTTCATTTGTGTCATATTTTAGATTCCACATATAAGTGATATCATATGGTATTTATCTTTGTCTTCCTGACTTACTTCATTTAGTATGATAATCTCTAGTTGCATCCATGTTACTGCAAATGGCATTTTGTTCTTTTTTATGGCTGAGTAGTATTCCATTGTATGTATGTACCACATCTTCTTTATCTCTTCATGTGTCAATGGACATTTAGGTTGTTTCCAGGTCTTGGCTATTGTGAGTAGTGCTGCTATGAACATAGGGGTGCACGTATCTTTTTGAATTATAGTTTTGTCTGGATATATGCCCAGGAGGGATGTTGCTGGATCATATGGTAATTCTCTTTTTAGTTTTCTGAGGAACCTCTACACTGTTTTCCAGTGGCTGCACCAACTTACATTCCCACCAACAGTGTAGGAAGGTTCCCTTTTCTCTACACCCTCTCCAGCATTTGTTATTTGTAGACTTTTTAGTGGTGGCCTTTCTGACTGGTGTGAGGTGGTACCTCATTGTACTTTTGATGAGCATTTCTCTAATAATCAGTGATGTTGAGGTTCTTTTCATGTGCCTGTTGGCGACCTGTATTTCTTCATTGCATAAATGTCTCTTGGGTTTTCTAACCATTTTTTGATTGGTTTGTGGTTTTTTGTTTTTGTTTTATTAACATCTTTATTGGAGTAGAATTGCTTTACAATGGTGTGTTAGTTTCTGCTTTATAACAAAGTGATTCAGTTATACATGTACATATATACCCATATCCCCTCCCTCTTGCGCCTCCCTCCCACCCTCCCTATCCCACTCCTCTAGGTGGTCATAAAGCACTGAGCTGATCTCCCTGTGCTATGTGGCTGCTTCCCACTAGCTATCTATTTTACGTTTGGTAGTGCATATATGTCCATGCCACTGTCTCACTTTGTCCCATCTTACCCTTCACACTCCCCATATGCTCATGTCCATTCTCTAGTAGGTCTGCATCTTTATTCCCGTCTTGCCCCAGGTACTTCTGATCATTTTTTTCTTTCTTTTTCTTTTTTTTAAGATTCCATATGTATGTGTTACCATACGGTATTTGTTTTTCTCTTTCTGACTTACTTCACTCTGTATGACAGACTCTAGTCCATCCACCTCACTACAAATAACTCAATTTCGTTTCTTTTTATGCCTGAGTAATATTCCATTGTATATATGTGCCACATCTTTTTTATCCATTCATCTGTTTTGTTTTTTAACATCTTTATTGGAGTATAATTGCTTTACAATTGTGTGTTAGTTTCTGCTTTATAACAAAGTGAATCAGTTATACATATACTTCTGTTCCCATATCTCTTTCTTCTTGTGTCTCCCTCCCTCCCACCCTCCCTATCCAACTCCTCTAGGTGGTCACAAAGCATCGAGCTGATCTCCCTGTGCTATGCGGCTGCTTCCCACTAGCTATCTATTTTACGTTTGATAGTGTATATATGTCCGTGCCACTCTCTCATTTTATCGCAGCTTGCCCTTCCCCCTCCCCATATCCTCAAGTCCATTCTCTGATAGGTCTGTGTCTTAATTCCCATCTTACCCCTAGGTTCTTCATGACTTAATTTTTTCTTAAATTCCATATATATGTGTTAGCATAGGGTATTTGTTTTTCTCTTTCTGACTTACTTCACTCTGTATGACAGACTCTAGGTCTATCCACCTCACTACAAATAACTCAATTTCGTTTCTTTTTATGGCTGAGCAATATTCCATTGTATATATGTGCCATATCTTCTTTATCCATTCATCTGTAGATGGACACTTAGGTTCCTCCCATGTCCTGGCTATTTTAAATAGAGCTGCAATGAACATTGTGGTACATGACTATTTTTGAATTATGCTTTTCTCAGGGTATATGCCCGGGAGTGGGATTGCTGGGTTGTATGATAATTCTATTTTTAGTTTTCTAAGGAACCTCCATACTGTTCTCCATAGTGGCTGTGTCAATTTACATTCCCACCAACAGTGCAAGAGGGTTCCCTTTTCTCCACAGCCTCTCCAGCATTTATTGTTTCTAGATTTTTTGATGATGGCCATTCTGACTGGTGTGAGATGATATCTCATTGTAGTCTTGATTTACATTTCTCTGATGATTAATGATGTTGAGCATTCTTTCATGTGTTTGTTGGCAATCTGTGTATCTTCTTTGGAGAAATGTCTATTTAGATCTTCTGCCCATTTTTGGACTGGGTTGTTTGTTTTTTTGTTATTGAGCTGCATGAGCTGCTTGTAATTTTGGAGATTAATCCTTTGTCAGTTGCTTCATTTGCAAATGTTTTCTCCCATTCTGAGGGTTGTCTTTTGGTCTTGTTTATGGTTTCCTTTGCTGTGCAAAAGCTTTTAAGTTTCATTAGGTCCCATTTGTTTATTTTTGTTTTTATTTCCATTTCTCTAGGAGGTGGGTCAAAAAGGATCTTGCTGTGATTTATGTCATAGAGTGTTCTTCCTATATTTTCATCTAAGAGTTTTGTAGTGTCTGGCCTTACATTTAGGTCTTTAATCCATTTTGAGTTTATTTTTGTGTATGGTGTTAGGGAGTGTTCTAATTTCATACTTTTAGATGTACCTGTCCAGTTTTCCCAGCACCACTTATTGAAGAGGCTGTCTATTCTCCACTTTATATTCTTGCCTCCTTTATCAAAGATAAGGTGACCATATGTGCGTGGGTTTATCTCTGGGCTTTCTATCCTGTTCCATTGATCTATATTTCTGTTTTTGTGCCAGTACCATACTATCTTGCTTCCTGTAGCTTTGTAGTATAGTCTGAAGTCAGGGAGCCTGATTCCTCCAGCTCCATTTTTCGTTCTCAAGATTGCTTTGGCTATTGGGGGTCTTTTGTGTTTCCATACCAATTGTGAAATTTTTTGTTCTAGTGCTATGAAAAATGCCAGTGGTAGTTTGATAGGGATTGCATTGAATCTGTAGATTGCTTTGGGTAGCAGAGTCATTTTCACAATGTTGATTCTTCCAATCCAAGAACATGGTATTTACCTCTCCATCTATCTGTATCATCTTTAATTTCTTTCATCAGTGTCTTATAATTTTCTGCATACAGGTCTTTTGTCTCCTTAGGTAGGTTTATTCCTATATATTTTATTCTTTGTTGCAATGGTAAATGGGAGTGTTTTCTTAATTTCACTTTCAGATTTTTCATCATTAGTGTATAGGACTGCAAGAGATTTCTGTGCATTAATTTTGTATCCTGCTACTTTATCACATTCATTGATTAGCTTTAGTAGTTTTCTGGTAGCATCTTTAGGATTCTCTATGTATAGTATCATGTCATCTACAAACAGTGACAGCTTTACTTCTTCTTTTCCAATTTGGATTCCTTTTATTTCTTTTTCTTCTCTGATTGCTGTGGCTAAAACTTCCAAAACTATGTTGAATAAGAGTGGTGAGAGTAGGCAACCTTGTCTTCTTCCTGATCTTAGTGGAAATGGTTTCAGTTTTTCACCATTGAAAATGATGTTGCCTGTGGGTTTGTCATATATGGCCTTTTTTAGGTTGAGAAAAGTTCCCTCTATGCCTACTTGTTTCAGGGTTTTTATCATAAATGGGTGTTGAATTTTGTCGAAAGCTTTCTCTGCATCTATTGAGATGATCATATGGTTTTTCTCCTTCAATTTGTTAATATGGTGTATCACAATGATTGGTATGTGTATATTGAAGAATCCTTGCATTCCTGGAATAAACCCCACTTGATTATGGTGTACGATCCTTTTAATGTGCTGTTGGATTCTGTTTGCTAGTATTTTGTTGAGGGTTTTTACATCTATGTTCATCAGCGATATTGGCCTGTAATTTTCTTTCTTTGTGACATCTTTGCCTGGTTTTGGTATCAGGGTGATGGTGGCCTCATAGAATGAGTTTGGGAGTGTTCCTCCCTCTGCTATATTTTGGAAGAATTTGAGAAGGATAGGTGTTAGCTCTTCTCTAAATGTTGGGTAGAATTCGCCTGTGAAGCCATCTGGTCCTGGGCTTTTGTTTGTTGGAAGATTTTTAATCACAGCTTCAATTTCAGTGCTTGTGATTGGTCTGTTCATATTTTCTATTTCTTCCTGATTCAGTCTCGGCAGGTTGTGCATTTCTAAGAATTTGTCCATTTCTTCCAGGTTGTCCATTTTATTAGCATAGATTTGCTTGCAGTAATCTCTCATGATCCTTTGTATTTCTACAGTGTCAGTTGTTACTTCTCCTTTTTCATTTCTAGTTCTATTGATATCAGTCTTCTCCCTTTTTTTCTTGATGAGTCTGGATAATGGTTTATCAATTTTGTTTATCTTCTCAAAGAACCCGCTTTTAGTTTTATTGATCTTTGCTATCGTTTCCTTCATTTCTTCTTCATTTATTTCTGATCTGATTTATTTCCTTCTGCTAACTTTGAGGGTTTTTTGTTCTTCTTTCTCTAATTGCTTTAGGTGCAAGGTTAGGTTGTTTATTTGAGATGTTTCCTGTTTCTTAAGGTAGGATTGTATTGCTATAAACTTCCCTCTTAGAACTGCTTTTGCTGCATCCCATAGCTTTTGGCTTGTCGTGTTTTCATTGTCATTTGTTTCTAGGTATTTTTTGATTTCCTGTTTGATTTCTTCAGTGATCTCTCGGTTATTAAGTAGTGTACTGTTTAGCCTCCATGTGTTTGTGTTTTTTACAGATTGTTTCCTGTAATTGATACCTAGTCTCATAGCGTTGTGGTCAGAAAAGATACTTGATACGATTTTAATTTTCTTAAATTTACCAAGGCTTGATTTGTGACCCAAGATATGATCTATCCTGGAGAATGTTCCATGAGCACTTGAGAAGAATGTGTATTCTGTTGTTTTTGGATGGAATGTCTTATAAATATCAATTAAGTCCATCTTGTTTAATGTATCATTTAAAGCTTGTGTTTCCTTATTTATTTTCATTTTGGATGATCTGTCCATTGGTGAAACTGGGGTGTTAAAGTCCCCTACTATGATTGTGTTACTGTCGATTTCCCCTTTTATGGCTGTTAGTATTTGCCTTATGTATTGAGGTGCTCCTATGTTGGGTGCATAAATATTTACAATTGTTATATCTTCTTCTTGGATTGATTCCTTGATCATTATGTACTGTTCTCCTTTGTCTCTTGTAATAGTCTTTATTTTAAAGTCTATTTTGTCTGATATGAGAATTGCTACTCCAGCTTTCTTTTGATTTCCATTTGCATGGAATATCTTTTTCCATCCCCTCATTTTCAGTCTGTATGTGTCCCTAGGTTTGAAGTGGGTCTCTTGTAGACAGCATGTATACGGGTCTTGTTTTTGTATCCATTCAGCCAGTCTGTGTCTTTTTGTGGGAGCATTTAATCCATTTACATTTAAGGTAATTATTGATATGTATGTTCCTATTCCCATTTTCTTAATTGTTTTGGACTTGTTATTGTAGGTCTTTTCCTCCTCTTGTGTTTCTTGCCTAGAGAAGTTCCTTTAGTGTTTGTTGTAAAGCTGGTTTGGTGGTGCTGAACTCTCTCAGCTTTTGCTTGTATGTAAAGGTTTTAATTTCTCCATCAAATATGAATGAGATCCTTGCTGGGTAGAGTAATGTTGTTTGTAGGTTTTTTTTTTTTTTTAACATCTTTATTGGAGTATAATTGCTTTACAATGGTATGTTAGTTTCAGCTTCACAACAAAATGAATCAGTTATATATATATACATCCCATATCTCTTCCCGCTTGCGTCTCCCTCCCTCCCACCCTCCCTATCCCACCCCTCCAGGCGGTCACAAAGCACCGAGCTGATCTCCCTGTGCTATGCGGCTGCTTCCCACCAGCTAACTACCTTACTTTTGGTAGTGTATATATGTCCATGCCTCTTTATCGCTTTGTCACCGTTTACCCTTCCCCCTCCCCATAGCCTCAAGTCCATTCTCTAGTAAGTCTGTGTCTTTATTCCTGTTTCACCCCTAGGTTTTTCATGACATTTTTTTTTTAAATTCCATATATATGTGTTAGCATACGGTATTTGTCTCTCTCTTTCTGACTTACTTCACTCTGTATGACAGACTCTAGGTCTATCCACCTCATTACAAATAGCTCAATTTCGTCTCTTTTTATGGCTGAGTAATATTCCATTGTATATATGTGCCACATCTTCTTTATCCATTCATCCGATGATGGACACTTAGGTTGTTTCCATCTCTGGGCTATTGTAAATAGAGCTGCAATGAACATTTTGGTACATGACTCTTTTTGAATTATGGTTTTCTCAGGGTATATGCCCAGTAGTGGGATTGCTGGGTCATATGGTAGTTCTATTTGTAGCTTTTTAAGGAACCTCCATACTGTTCTCCACAGTGGCTGTATCAATTTACATTCCCACCAACAGTGTAAGAGGGTTCCCTTTTCTCCACACCCTCTCCAGCATTTATTGTTTCTAGATTTTTTGATGATGGCCATTCTGACTGGTGTGAGATGATATCTCATTGTAGTTTTGATTTGCATTTCTCTAATGATTAGTGATGTTGAGCATTCTTTCATGCGTTTGTAGGTTTTTCTCCTTCATCACTTTATATATGTCCTGCCAGTCCCTTCTGGCTTGCAGAGTTTCTGCTGAAAGATCAGCTGTTAACCTTATGGGGATTCCCTTGTGTGTTATTTGTTGTTTTCCCCTTGCTGCTTTTAATGTTTTTTCTTTGTATTTAATTTTTGATAGTTTGATTAATATGTTTCTTGGCATGTTTCTCCTTGGATTTATCCTGTATGGGACTCTGCGCTTCCTGGATTTGATTAACTATTTCCTTTCCCATATTAGGGAAGTTTTCAACTATAATCTCTTCAAATAAGAGATATGGGAACATATGTATATGTATAACTGATTCACTTTGTTATAAAGCAGAAACGAACACACCATTGTAAAGCAATTATACTCCAATAAAGCAGTTAAAAAAATCTCTTCAAATATTTTCTCAGTCCCTTTCTTTTTCTCTTCTTCTTCTGGGATCCCTCTAATTCGAATGTTGGTGCATTTAATGTTGTCCCAGAAGTCTCTGAGACTGTCCTCAGTTCTTTTCATTCTTTATTCTTCTCTGCAGTAGTTATTTCCACTATTTTATCTTCCAGGTCACTTATCCATTCTTCTGCCTCAGTTATTCTGCTATTGATCCCTTCTAGAGTATTTTAATTTTTATTTTATTTTTATTATTATTTTTGTTGAGGTACACGGGCCTCTCACTGTTGTGGTCTCTCCCGTTGTGGAGCACAGGCTCTGGACGCACAGGCTCAGCAGCCATGGCTCATGGGCCTAGCCGCTCCACGGCATGTGGGATCTTCCTGGACCAGGGCACGAACCCGTGTCCCCTGCATCGGCAGGCGGACTCTCAACCACTGCGCCACCAGGGAAGCTGTAGAGTATTTTTAATTTCATTTATTGTCTTGTTCATTGTTGCTTGTTTCCTCTTTAGTTCTTCTAGGTCCTTGTTAAATGTTTCTTGCATTTTCTCTATTCTATTTCCATGATTTTGGATCATCTTTACTCTCATTATTCTGAATTCTTTTTCAGGTAGACTGCCTATTTCCTCTTCATTTGTTAGGTCTGGTGGGTTTTTACCTTGCTCCTTCATCTGCTGTGTGTTTTTCTGTCTTCTCATTTTGCTTATCTTACTGTGTGTGGGGTCTCCTTTTTCGCAGGCTGCAGGTTTGTAGTTTCCGTTGTTTCTTGGTGTCTGTCCCCAGTGGCTAATGTTGGTTCAGTGGGTTGTGTAGGCTTCCTGGTGGAGGGGACTAGTGCCTGTGTTCTGGTGGATGAGGCTGGATCTTGTCTTTCTGGTGGGCAGGTCCACGTCTGGTGCTATGTTTTGGGGTGTCTGTGGACTTATTATGATTTTAGTCAGCCTCTCTGCTAATGGATGGGGCTGTGTTCCTGTCTTGCTAGTTATCTGACATAGGGTGTCCAGCATTGTAGCTTGCTGGTTGTTGAGTGAAGCTGGGTGTTGGTGTTGAGATGGAGATGTCTAGGAGATTTTTGCCATTTGATATCATGTGGAGGTGGAAGGTCTCTTGTGGACCAGTGTCCTGAAGTTGGCTCTCCCACCTCAGAGGCACAGCACTGACTCCTGGGTGGAGCACCAAGAGTCTTTCATCCACATGGCTGAGAATAAAAGGGAGAAAAAATAGAAAGAAAGAAAGAGGATAAAATCAAATAAAGTAAGATAAAATAAAATAAAGTTATTAAAATAAAAAATAATTATGAAAAAAATTTTAAGTAAAAAAAAAGAGAAAAAAACAATGGATGGACAGAATTCTAGGACAAATGGTGAAAGCACAGCTATACAGACAAAATCTCACACAGAAGCATACACATACACACTCACAAAAAGAGGAAAAGGGGAAAAAATAATATATGTTGCTCCCAAAGACCACCTCCTCAATTTGGGATGATTTGTTGTCTATTCAGGTATTCCACAGATGCAGGGTACATCAAGTTGATTGTGGAGATTTAATCCGCTGCTTCTGAGGCTGCTGGGAGAGATTTCCCTTTGTATTCTTTGTTCGCACAGCTCCCGGGGTTCAGCTTTGGATTTGGACCCACCTCTGCGTGTAGGTCGCCAGAGGGCGTCTGTTCTTCGCTCAGACAGGACTGGGTTAAAGGAGCCGCTGATTTGGGGGCTCTGGCTCACTCAGGCCGGGGGCGAGCCTGCAGTGGCAGAGGCCAGCGTGACGTTGCACCAGCCTGAGGCGTGCCGTGTGTTCTCCAGGGCGAGTTGTCCCTGGATCCCGGGACCCTGGCAGTGGCGGGCTGCACAGGCTCCCCGGAAGCGGGGTGTGGATAGTGCCCTGTGCTCACACACAGGCTTCTT
The DNA here is from genome assembly GCF_949774975.1 of Lagenorhynchus albirostris. NCBI lineage: Eukaryota > Metazoa > Chordata > Mammalia > Artiodactyla > Delphinidae > Lagenorhynchus > Lagenorhynchus albirostris. The sequence continues at coordinate 97,427,919 of NC_083103.1, forward strand.
GGTGGCGGCAGCAGCAGCCTTAGCGTCTCATGCCCGTCTCTGGGGTCCGCGCTTTTAGCCACGGCTCGCGCCCGTCTCTGGAACTCCTTTAAGCAGTGCTCTTAATCCCCTCTCCTCGTGCACCAGGAAACAAAGAGGGAAGAAAAAGTCTCTTGCTTCTTCGGCAGCTCCAGACTTTTCCCTGGACTCGCTCCCGGCTAGCCGTGGCGCACTAACCCCCTGCAGGCTGTGTTCATGCTGCCAAACCCAGTCCTCTCCCTGCGCTCCGACCGAAGCCCGAGCTTCAACTCCCAGCTCCGCCCGCCCCGGCGGGTGAGCAGACAAGCCTCTTGGGCTGATGAGTACTGGTCGGCACCGATCCTCTGTGCGGGAATCTCTCCGCTTTGCCCCCGCACCCCTGTGGCTGCGCTCTCCTCCATGGCTCTGAAGCTTCCCCCTCCGCCACCTGCAGTCTCCGCCCGCGAAGGGGCTGCCTAGTGTGTGGAAACCTTTCCTCCTTCACAGCTCCCTCCCACTGGTGCAGGTCCCATCCCTATACTTTTGTCTTTGTTTTTTCTTTTTTCTTTTGCCCTACCCAGGTACGTGGGGGGGTTTCTTGCCTTTTGGGAGGTCTGACGTCTTCTGCCAGTGTTCAGTAGGTGTTCTGTAGGAGTTGTTCCACGTGTAGATGTATTTCTGATGTATCTGTGGGGAGGAAGGTGATCTCTGCGTCTTACTCTTCTGCCATCTTCTCTAACCTCCCATTCATCTGTTGATGGACACTTAGGTTGCTTCCATGTCCTGGCTATTGTAAATAGAGCTGCAATGAACATATTGGTACATGACTCTTTTTGAATTATGGTTTTCTCGGGTTGTTTGTTTTTTTGTTATCAAGTTGTATGAGCTGTTTGTGTATTTTGGAAGTTAAGCCCTTGTTGGTCGTATCATTTGCAAATATTTTCTCCCGTTCTGTAGGTTGTCTTTTCGTTTTGTTTATGGTTTCCTTTGCTGTGCAGAAGCTTGTAAATTTGATTAGGTCCCATTTGTTTATTTTCATTTTTATTTCTATTGCCTTGGGAGACTGACCTAAGAAAACATTGGTACGATTTATGTCAGAGAATGGTTTGCCTATGTTTTCTTCTAGGAGTTTTATGGTGTCATGTCTTATGTTTAAGTCCTTAAGCCATTTTGAGTTTATTTTTGTGTATGATGAAAGGGTGTGTTCTATGAATATGAGTACTACTATGTTGTCCCAGAGGTTCCTTAAACTCTCCTTATTTTTTAAAATTTGTTTTTCATTTTGATTGGGTGATTTCCGTTATTCTATCTTCCAGATCACTTTTGCATTCTTCTGTATCACCTAGTCTGCTGTTAACTCCTTCTAGTGTGTTTTTCATTTCAGTTAACATATTCTTCAGCTCTCTGGTTCTTTTTAATATTTTCTAGTTCCTTGCTAAAATTCTCATTGTGCTCATCTATTCTTTACTCAAGTTCAGTTAGCATTCTTTTTATTTTTTATTGAGGTATAGTTGATATACAATATTATATGTTTCAGGTGTACAGCATAGTGATTTAAATTTTTTAAAGGTTATCCATTTATAGTTTTTATAAAATTAGCTATATTCTCTGTGTTGTATAATCTTGTAGTTCATTTATTTTATACATAGTAGTTTGTACCTTTTAATCCCCTTTGCCTATCTTGCCCCTCCCCTCTTCCTTCTTCCCACTGGTAACCACTAGCTTGTTCTTCGTATCTGTGAGTCTGTTTCTTTAGCATTCTTATTACAAATGCTTTGACCTCTTTATCTGGTAAACTATTTATCTCTGTTTCATTAGCTGTTTTTTCAGGGTTTTGTTTTCTTGTTCTTTCATTTGAAACAAATTCCTGTGTCTTCTCATTTTGTTTGAGAATATTGTATTTGTAGATACTAGAGACTTGACTATGTATTCATTATGAAGTTGTTAATTTTGGCAAAGCTCTTCACTTTCCTCAATTTTCCTGGGTAACTGTGACCATGTTAATGATGGATTTAGAAAGAAATAGGGTATGAATCTGAGTACAGCATCTCTCTCAGGATCCAAAAGAAGATCTTATGAAGGGGTGGTGGCTATGTAGAACTCAGGAGAGGGGCAGATATGGTTGAAATAACCCCTTCAGGGGTTAAAGAAAAATAAGAACTAGTAGTACCTCTCAAAACAGGATTTTAGAAATATATCCTACAGGAGATTTGGGGTGGAATTGAGCTTTGAATGAGGGGCGTAATGGGGTTTGGTAAAAGTAATAATAGTTATTATGTATTGAGCATACTGTGTTTGTAACATATACCATGTTTGTAACATATACCATGTAAACACACCCTATGTTTGAGAGCTCCTTGATTTACATATGAGGAAAATGAAGCCTAGAAAGGCTAAATAACTTGTCCAAGGCAACAGAGTTACTAAGGGGCAGGGCCAGAATTTGAACCCCAGAGCTCACGCATACACATCCCACTACATTGCGCTCCACATCCAAGCTGGGAAAGAATAAATATCCAGCTGGTAGTGGAGCCTGGGCTGTTAACAACCTGATCTACACAGCAAGGCCAGGAGGGTAAGACAAAGCAAATGTCAGAGCCATTTGGGCAATGAACCAGCCATTTTTCTTTCTATAATTGGGATAATACAGTCAAATCTATGCATAGCCAAGGAATGCTATTTTTGAGACATCTGTAATAACTTATTTCACCACGACGTATTCCAGTCACGGTTTCTCATCCATAAAATAGAAATAAAACTCATTGCCTCAAAAGGGTCATGTGAGGATTCACTGAGATAATGTATGTAAAAGTGTTTGCCTAGAGCGTGGTTATCAAATAAAAGGGAGTTGCCTCTTAATTCCCAACCCAGGAGTTGTTTTGCTCTTAAGGACATGGTCTCAGTCTTAGACCATCTAGTCAATTAGAAGAACAATGGAAAAGAGGCATTTTTGAATTCTCAGGAGACCTTTTCTGGGGGGGGGGAAATGAATTTCACCTGTGAAATGTTATTTGAGCCTACCTGTGGTTATATCCAAACAGGCAGGGAAATTAGGGAGTTCAGCTTAAATTCAGCGAATCCAATTTATGCTCAGGTTAAAAACACTTGCGTGTAAGGCCAAGGGGGGTATTTTTCTGTACAGCTGCTATTCATAAAGACCAGGCAGCTGCTTATGTGACAGGATTTGAAAGGCATGGAAAGGCCTCCTCACATCTTTCCTCTTTCAAACATAGAATCTGAATTTCCATTCCAAGAAATCTCTCCGTGGGTGAGGCACTGATTCTCAAACTTTACTATGTATCAGAATCGCCTGAAGAATTTATATAAAATATTGACCCTGGAACTCCTGAGTCAGACTCTTTGAGGTTGGGGCTCAGGCAGCTGTATTTTTAACTAGGTGAGTCTAATGAACAACAAAGCTTGAAAACACCAGATCAAGGCATTATATCTACAGAACTCCCTATTAAATTTCAAGTTTTCTTTCAGGAGGTTGCCATGGTTCTCAAATTATAGCTTCTATTTCCCCCTTCTACTAAAACTGTTCCGGTCCATATCGTCAGTAAACTCTTTGTTGTCAACTCTAATGGATTCTTTTTGGTTTTCATATATTATGGCATCTCTCCTCAGCATTTGATGCTGTTTACTCTTCCCCCTCTCAGTCTCCGAGATATCAATCTCTCCTAGTTTTCTGCCTTATGTCCTTGACTGCTTCTCAGTCTCCTTTGCTGACTTCTCCTCTTTTCAACTCCAAATATGGAAGTTTTTATATGGAAATATGGCTTGTAGCCAGGCCCCCTGCTCTTCTCTGTATACTCGTTTCCTGGATTTAAATAGCTAATGGCCAGCCATTCCCAAATTTTTACCTCCTACCTAATCTCCCCGAGCTCCAGTTTTGCGCTGCCAACTACCTACTTGGATATCTCATGATTATCTCAAACTCAGTAGGTTGAACAGGATTCCTAGACTCTCCTTTCCCTCACATCCTCTCTAGTCTACACTTCTCAGGAAATGATACCATAATCCACCCAGTTACTCAAACTAGAGCCTAGACGTCATGTGGATTCCTCCTTCTCCCTCATCACCCACAGCCACTCCATCAGCAAATCATGTCAATGTCATCCCAAATGAATCTTGAACTTCCCTTCTCTCTGTCTCCCATGACCGCTATCCAGCAAGCTACCATACTGTTTCCCAGAATCCTTCCTCGTATTCTCCCCCTATGACCCTCTTTACATTATTCTCGAGGAAGCCAGATCATTCTTTTAAATGACTCCAAACATAAAAACAGAAATTAGATCATTAATTTTTTTACCTTAAACATTCAGTGGTGTCACAATGCATTTAGGGTCAAATCGATACCTCACTGTGTCTGTAAGGCACCTACTAAGTTCTCCCTCATCCTGGTCTATAAGGCTCCTTATTTTCTGATTCACTGCATTCCTCGCCATATTCCAGTCACACTGATCTCCTCTAAGTTTCTCAAATACTCCAAATTACTCTCAGCCTCAGGGCCTTTGAATATACTGTTCATTCTGCCTGGAATGTTTTTTATCTCCATGACTGTCTATTTCTCATCCCTCAGAGCTTAGTTTAAATCTCACCTTCTGTAATCACTCTTCCTAACTAGGTTTTCTCTGTTATTTTCCATTAATTCTTCAGAGTATTTTGAATTGTAATTACTTATTCATTCATTTGTTTGTTTATTGTCTGTCTCCCACCCTAGAAAATAAGCTCCATGAATTCAGGAACTGTGTCTACATATCTAGCTTCTAAAATAGTGTCTGGCATGATACCTGCTCAATAAAAATCTACTTAATAATAAATAATCATGAAAGTATTAGAAGAAAATATAGCAGAATATTTCTGGAAGTTTGAAAAACTTTTTCTAAGCATGACAAGAAACCAAGAAATGATAAAGATCGACAGATTTAGCTACATTAGCATTTAGCACTTTTGTACTACAGAACTAACAGGTAGAAAGAAAACTGAGAAAAATCTTTTATCAATTACTCAAAGGAATTTCTTCAAATCAGTAAGAGAAGATTAGTAAACCAATAGAAAAATGGGTAAGAAAACACAACTTATAAAAGCAAAATAACAAATGGTCAGTAAAAATATCGTAATATGCTCAACCTTACTCTTAAAAACATGAGATTTTCATCCTGTTGAATTAGCAAGAATTACAAAGATTTACAAATACCCAGGTCAGGTGTGTGTGGAAACAGTTAACTTTTATACATTAATGTTCTACACTAACAGTTAACTTTCTTACGTGTGTTGTAAATTAGTGTAACATTTTTGTTGAACTGTTTGGCCATGTCTATTGAAATTTAAAATGTGCTTTACCTTTGACCCAACACTGCTTTGAATTAGCAATTTTAGGAATTCATCCTGAAATAATACTTTCACAATGTACAGTATATATTTATATAAGAATATACAATATATTCATATATTAATATATGATGTATATTCATATAGCTTATGTTTATTTTGGCATTGTTTTAATAAACAAAAACTGGAAACCATCTGATTTTGCAATTAAATAACGTACACTCATACAAAGAAATAGTATGCAGCTGTTACAAAGAACAATGGTGTAGATTTGTATATTCTGTTTCGTAAAGATATCCTTTGATATATTGTTAAGTTGAACAGATTTAATTGACTGGTATGTGTATTAAGATTCCCCCCTTAAAAAAATAAAGATGCAAGTATTTATAAATTGTATAAATATGTTCAGGTAGGCATGAAAAAATAAGGAAATGACTGAAATTCTTAATGTCTATATTTGGAAAGCTGGATTTTGGAAAACATTCTCTGCATCCTACATGTATGTTTCATACGTTTCTGTGTTGTTTGGCGTTTCTTAAAAACCACAAGTGTGTATTATTCTGTAATTTAAAAAAATGGGATAGAGAGAGGGCGTGAGAGGGATGGAGAAAGAGAGAGAGAGACAGCCAGCCAGCCAGAGAGACGGTTTCTGTTTCATGCACTTTGCCATCAGCCATGTTTGGAGCTGCCCTGCTGGGCCTCGTGGAAGGTCAGACCACTCGGTCAGGGGTTCAGGGGCACCAGCCCTTCCCCTCTCCCTCTTTACCCCAATTAGGAGAGGCACTTTAGCATCGTATGTTTTTGTAAGGATTAAATGAGATAAAAGTTCCCAGAAAGCTTTATCAACTATAAAGCTCTTTCAAATACAAGAGATTATTATCATCGTCAGAGTCCACTTAAACCTGCAGTCCCTTTTTTCCAGAAGAGCCTTTACCCGCCCCCCGCCCCCCTCCGCAGCCTCCACCCGGTGCTTCTCCCGGGAGGGGGATGGAGTCGGCCCGTCTCCTGCGCCATCATTTCACCCCGGCCCCAGCCCAGCCGCTTCCCAGCAGAGCTTGGCTGTTCCTTGAACTTTCAGTGTTGGTTCGATTTCCTCCAGTGGTACCACATGCTGCTGTGCAAACAGAGCACGTGGTCGGGCCAAACAAAGGAACATGTGTGCTGCAAACCACCCCCCTATCACGGGAGCGGGAACTCGGCCAGGAGAGGGCCCGGCCCGCGCGCTATAATTTTTCACTGCAGTTGAAACTCCCCGTAAGCTCTTAGGAAGCGGCGCGGGTGGAGGAGCGGCCGAGAGCAGGGGCCTGCGTCTCTGGCTCTTTCCATCACCGCCCTGGAAATAGCAGCGATTGTGCACGGCCCGACCCGGGCTTCCCCCAAGCTGCTAAGATTTCATTTCACCTCCAGACAGGCTGCTTGGGGACTCGCTGGGAAAAGATCACTCTCCCGGGATGCTGTCAGGGGGAGGGGGCCCGCGACTGTATACAGCTGTCAAAGCGTCTCGGACGGGAGGTTCAGGCACATCTGCACGAGCCTGTCTCCGGCTGTGGGGCACGCGGGGAGCACCTCAAACCTATCAGTGTACTGGCGAGCGGTAATTGCATTAGGATTAGTTATCTCCTGCGCTCTGCTCATTAGCCCCGTGGATGGCGCGCATCCAGCAAGAGGGTGCCGCAGGGCGAGGGGGAGGACGTTGCCTAACAGGTCGTGATAATGGAAGACTTGCTCTCCTGGAGTTTGCTTCGCTCTGCCCTCCGCCCTCCAGGCCCCCTACTCTCCTCCGTCTTCCTCTAAACCTCATTTCCTGACTTTTTCCTGAAGGTCTTATGAAATGTGCCATTTAGGAAGATTATGATGAAAAAAATCTGGATCGGCTGGAGGTGGGGGAGGGAGGCTGCCGAGGGCATGGGGCTGGGTTGGTTGCCTGAGTCAGAGGAGGAGAAGAAAGCGGTTGGCATATTCTGATACCAAGGCCAGGGGCCTGAGAATGCCTAGGTGCTTTTGCTGGCGGGGCTGGTTCTTTTTATGTTTCAACTTCCTTCCCTGTGTGATGCCTAAGACTGGGATGAAAGGGAGAGGCGGCGATTTCCAGGGGATTTGGGTCCCTCCCGACCTTGGAGTGTGTGAACTCTCCGGGCTGCACCCACCAGGCTGAGCTCGTGGCTCCCTGCTCTGTCCGCCCCCAGCTCTCTGGCTGGTTTGATCACGTAAGCACCATAGAGCAGTTGTTTGTTTCTTGTTTGCTCCGGGACCCAGTCAATTTATTTTTTGCTGTACCTAGCACACGGTCTGGTATACAGAAGGTTCTCAAAAGTGCCTGATGGGTAATAATTTAAAAAAAAGAAAGAAAAGATCAGGGGAATCACCCTCCAGAGGCACCATGATCCCAAACTGGACTTTCAGGCCGGCAGACTTACTAGCCGTGTGACCACGACAGGTAATCTAACTTTTCTAAATGTGTTTTCTCATTGGCAAAACAGGGTTAATAGTTTACCCGTGGGCTTATTCACACGTGTGTAAATCACCCCAAATAAAGCCTAACACGTAGTAGGTGCTCAATGGATGTTAGCTCCTCTCTACATCTTGCTTTATTCATCCCTAAGGTGGGAATTAAAAAAAAAAAACCTCTTTGATGTCTCAGGAGGAGGTAATTAATGTTCTCTTAACCCATCTGAAAGGGCCAATAGGGTACAAAGTTGTTTTATAATTAAGAAATGTATCAGACCCTGTGCAGGACTAATTGCTGTGCAAATTTGATTGAGGCCTGTGAGGACAAGATTGCCTTTAATGGGTTGCAGAGAAGGGGACTATTTAATATCCTTCAGGGAAGTTCCAATACTCAAGTCTCTGCCTTGGAGATTGCATCACCAACCATTAAGAGCACTGCTCAATGGTTTAGAGTGAATACACCAGGGCTTTGCTTAAATAATTATTTTGAAACTGGAAGGTTTATTGAGAGTTCAGGGTTCAGATTTAGAAATGTCAGAAATAGAGTTTTATTTGTTTCCATTGCACATAATGAATTGCCCTTTAAATAATGAAGCCATGAAAATGCCAAGTACCACATACTCCAATGGATTGCCAAATGTTGAATTAGGCCCCTGTGAGACTAAGGCTTCAAAGCCACATACATCAGAGAATGGGGGCATTTACAATTTCCACAGAAATCATTGATCCAGAGGGAGCTCAGTGGAGGCAGGTCCCTAACCAAGTCTACGATCTCCACTTTTCAACTTCTACTGGGGTGTTCTGGGACTACTCGGCAATCCTTGTTGTTAGGCATCTGGAACAATACTTTGGAGAGGTGACAATGGAGAGAAGCTCCTAGAACAGCCTGTGTGGATTCCATATACTGGTATGGAACAAACATGTTCTCCCTTAGACAGTAAGACCATGCGTATATATTCAAGTTGGGGTCCAGTGGGAATGAGGAGTGTGGTTGGCTTCCTTCCGTGTGGCCTGAAGCCACTAGCTTTGCTTATCACAGGGGAATCCAAAGGACTGGTGCGGTTTAACCTTGGGGTCAAATCTTCTTCCCCCATACGCAGAACCCCAGAGCACCAAAGTCTTTTTTCCTTCTTACACCTCATTCTCTCTTTGTCCCTTCTACATCCTCTGCAGATAAGAGATTTCCCTCTTTATCTCCCAGGCTAATTCACCCATGTCTCTTCTTGACTGCATTACGCTCTGCTTCCATCTGGAGTTTTGTCCCTTCATTATCATTTTTCTCCTAAGTATGTGGTGTGTATATATATATATATATATATATATATATTTTAATGTATTTATTTATATTAGTTATTTGCCTGCACCAGGTCTTAGTTGTAACATGCAGGATCTTTGTTGCCACATGCAAGCTCTTTAGTTGCGGCGTGTGGGATCTAGTTCCCTGACCACGGATCAAACCTGGGCCCTCTGCATTGGGAGTGCGGAGTCTTAGCCACTGGACCACCAGGGAAGTCCCTCTCCTAAGTATATTTTATATTTCTTTTTTCACTGGAATTTACTTGGTTTACTTCTGCTTGCATTCATAGTCCAGCCTTCTTGATATTGAAAGTAAATCTTCACTTGAGTTTGCTCTTTTTCTAGTATCTTTTCTAGTTTGTCTCCACTGGGACATTATCCAGTGTCCCTCGAACCCTCTGAAGCCTTTGTCTACTCTTCTGATTTGTCTCCACTGGGACATTATCCAGTGTCCCTCGAACCCTCTGAAGCCTGATTTTTGCTTCCTTTAGTCTCCTGATTGTCACTGTCAGTAGTCCATTCTGTCCCCATCCTCCTTTGTTTATCAGTCTCTCCTTAAGACCCTCTGGGCATATGTCACATGGCGCTAAGTCTTTTCCAAATTTCTCTGATTCTTCCTCCTCTGGGTCTTCCAGGCCTCCCTTCCTTTTCTTTCTCCCCAAATATATGCATACCTCCATAACCAGAGCTGACATTTATGGAGTACTTACTGTGCTTTTTTTGGGGGCTGCGTTGGGTCTTTGTTGCTGCACGCAGGCTTTCTCTAGTTGCGGCGAGCAGGGGTTACTCTTCGTTGAGGTGTGCGGGCTTCTCATTGGGTGGCTTCTCTTGTTGCAGAGCACGGGCTCTAGGCACGCAGGCTTCAGTAGTTGCAGCACATGGGCTCAGTAGTTGTGGCTCGTAGGCTCTAGAGTGCAGGCTTACTAGTTGTGACACGTGGGCTTAGTTGCTCCATGGCATGTGGGATCTTCCCGGCTCAGGGATTGAACCCATGTCCCCTGCCTTGGCAGGCGGATTCCCAACCACTGCACCACCAGGGAAGTCCCCTTATTATGCATTTTAATCCTCCCATCAACCCTGTGAAACAGGTACATTAATTATTTCATTGTTATAGGAAGAACTGAGGCTAAGAGAGCTAGTAGGTGTCAAATCCTGGTCTGCTCTGTCTGACTTGAGTCCAAGCACTTAACCAGGTGGCTCTAATGCCCAAGGCTTGGTTTTCTGATCTCAATCCCCCTTCGTCTACCACTGACAGGCAAATCTCACTTTGTCTGTGGGTCCCACCAGATCCCAAACCCTAAATTTCCTGATGAGCTGATCACTCTCCCCTCCTTTCAGCTCTCCTTCCTGACTTCCGTAACAGAAATGACATTCTCCTAGGACCAAGGCTTGACCCCTAGAACCCTCTTCTCTTTTCCTAGCTCGTTTTGCTCAGCCCTTCATCCTATTAGACACCAGGCCTTGACCATATTTCTTTTATGATGTCTCTTGAATACTTTTTTTTCCCCTTCTCATTACCGTCCCTTAATATAGACCTTGGAATGGTCCCTTGTTTGAACTAGCACAGTATTCTGATATCCTCTTACCTGTTTTTCCTGCTGTTGGTCCTGCCTAGCTCGACCTGTTCATCGCAGCCAGAACCATCTTCTTCCACATTCTCATGGTTTTGCTCAAAGAACTGAAATGATTTCTCTGTACCTGTAATAAAATGGGTGCTCCTAAACTTGTTACTCAAGGTCTTCTGTGTTCTGGTCCCCCAAGTTTTCAATCTATAGCACCTAAATATTTCTAAACAACCTCTTAGCACTGTTTTAATTAACTAGTTAATTGATATCCTTCCTTTTACTACAAAGGCCTGAAGACCCCTGTTGCAGCCTCATCTCCATGGACCTGGGCAATGGTGTTTAGGTGTAGTTTGCGTGTATATGAGCTATGAACCAACTCTGCATTTGTTGAGGAAGTTCCCTGGTTCCCCTCTTCCTCCTCTTCTTATCTGTGTAATGAGGAGCTGTCCTAAAGTTTACAGAAGGAAATAAACGCTTACATCTATTGGTGGCAAAGCAAAGATATTCAACAAATAGTAGTTATCATTCATCCTTTTTATTTCCCCAACATGCTTGGTGCTTTTCTGATTCTGCACCTTTGGTTATGATCCCCCTTATGAAATTGCGTTCCTTTGTGTCTCCACTGATTACAATTCTCCCAGTTTTTAAAAGTACACTCACCGCATTGCCTCAGTGAAACTTTCCCCAGCTCCCCTTGGAGAGATTTGTCTCTAATTTTGACACTTACAGGTACCATGTAAATCAACCCTTAATTACATACTGTCTTGTGTGTCATCATCCAGCTGTTCTAGGCCTTTCTCCCCACTCAGCCAACCACCCCAGGGCCACCCATGAGAGCATCAGGCACCTGGGATGGAGGAAGGGGTGGAAATGTTCAATGGCTACAACAATGGAGTTGAGGGGGACGGAAGTAAGTATATTAAACAGGAAAAGTCAGGGAGGGTGTCAGACATCTCCTTTCTTCCTTCCTTTCCGCCTTTCTTGGACAAAATAAGTAGTGTGCTTAACTGATATCTTCAACAAGCACAATCAAAGGATGTGATCAAAACAGAACTGTATTTTGTTTCCCACTGCCCATTCATAATTTATTTGGTGGGGATAAAGTTTCCCTGCCCCTGGATATGGGTGGGTCCAACAATTTTTTAAAACCTATTTATTTATTAAGACATAATTTACATACAATAGTATGAACAGATCTGAAGTGTTCAGTCTGATGAGTTCAGTCATTCTGTACACCTGTGAAACCACCGTCCCCCAAACAAGATAGAAAACATCTCCATTATCTCAGAAAATGCCTTCACTTCTCTTTCCGGTTATTTACTTTCCCACTATCTCTAACCCCATTCCCACTGCCAGACACACTCCTGTTCTGATTTCTCTCACAATAGATTAGTTTTGCCTGTTCCCAACTTTGTATAAATGGAATTATGCAGTATATACTCTTTTGTGTCTGGTTTCTTGGGCTCCGCGTAATGCTTTCAGGATCCATTCTTGTGTTACCTATATTAGTAGTTCATGTAATCCTTTTTATTGTGTGCTGTGTTGTATTATTGTGTAGTTCTGTTACATTCCTAAGAACTCTGCTGTTGTATGAATATACCACAATCTGTTTATCCATTCACCTGTTAACTGACATTTAGGTTGTTTCTAGATTTTGGCTACTATGAGTAAGGCTGCTATTAATATATTTGTGTAAGTCTTTTTGTGGACACATGTTGTTTTTTATTTTGGGTGAATTCCAGGAGTAGAATTGCTGGGCCATAGCGTAGTTGCATGTGTGATGAAAAATATGCCTTTGGGAAGTTGTTCTCTAGAGCAGTGGAAATGTATGGCCAAAATAGAATGCCTTTATCAGGTGTTCCATCTGAGTCTTAGTTTTCTATGAGCTCTTTTCTTTTAGAACTCTGTTGCGAGCTGAATCCTCATGTTGCCAGCCATTTGTCTACTTTTATTAGATATTTACAGAGTCTCATAAGGATCTGGATGGTAAATGAGCTAGAAATTGTTTCTTACACAGTAGCCTTTGATTTATTTATGCAGGTTTTTTGTAAGGAGTTGAAGGGCTGTAGAGGCATCACTATACTTCTTAATACCTCCATGAACCAAAGACAAATCAAAGATGCCCATTTTAAAGTTGGAGAAGTTGAGGCACAGAGTGGCAGCAGGAAGAGCAGTACTTTTCTGCAGAATAGACCTGTCTAAAATGTCTCAATATTGGTCTGCACCACCCAGACCGACTTGTTCACCGCCAAACAAGTGAGTAAACAACTATCATAACAGCCCACAAGGTCCCTTTCGGGGTGTGTGTGTGTGTGCGTGTGTGCACACGTGCACGCCCACATCATGACTTTCCTGCTGTTCCACCTCACTCAACTCATACATCACAAAACTAATAGCCCATTCGCTGTGGGGTATTTTACCCTCCCTGGTACCACCACTTAGTAACTCTCTCTCGAGATGCATTCCAGATGTCAGATATTTGGCTGAAAAATACCACAGCCAAGGTCTACAGCACCACTGCTATGATCTCAGGAAATTAGCTAGAGTTGGGAGAGCAGGGTTGGCAGTTCACTGGTGGGACAGAGAGTAGCATCAGGCCATTTTATGTGCCAACTTGACTGGGCCAAGTCACACGTTATTCTGGGTGTGTCTGTGAGGGTGTTTCTGGATGAGATTAACATTTGAATCACTAGACTAAGTAAATCAAATTGCTCTTCCTAATATGGGTGGGCCTCATCCAAACAGTTGAAGGCCTGAATAGAACAAAAGGGCTGACCCTCCCACAAGTAAGAGAGGAAACTCCTTCTGCCCGACTGCCTGGAGCTGGGGCATTGGTCTTTTCCTGCCTTTGGACTTGAGCTCAGACCAAAACACTGGCTATTCTTGGGTTTGGAAACGCTGCCTTTTGAATTGCCTTACTTTATACATACAGTTGACCCTTGAACAACGTAGGGGTTAGGGCCATGGAAAATCTGCCTATAACTTTGCAGCTGGCCCTCTGTATCCTTGGTTGTGCAACCGTGTTATTCAAGGGTCACCTGTATCTATCTACCTACTAGTTCTGTTTCTCTGGAGGACCCTGACTAATACAGGCTGTTGTAGGAGAAGAAGGAGTTTCTGAAGTAAAATAATTTTCATGCTGAGGAGGTGGGGCATGGGATCCTTCCAATGGAATCCTTCCATTACCTTTCTTTGAAATTATTCATGCTTAGAAAGATTTTTAAAACTTTGGTTAGATATGCTTAAGGATTAAAAAGTGGTTATCTCTTAGTGGGGACGATATACATGATTTTTGTTATTTTTCTGTGTGTGTCTGTGTAGTCCAGATTTTCTAAAATTACTATTACTTTGAAAAAATCAAACTTTTAATTTTGAGATAATTGTAGATGCACATGCAGTTGCAAGAAATAATACAGAGTGATCCCATGTACCCTTGGTCCATTTCCCCCAAAGGTAACATCTCACAAAGCTATAGTGCAATATCACGACCAGGATACTAATGTTGATACAGCCAAGATTCCATCACCCCAAGAATCTCTCATGCTGCCCTTTTATATCCATACTCACTATCCTCCCCTCCTTAACGTCTGGTAACCACTGATCTGTTCTCCATTTCTGTAATTTTCTCATATTCAGAATTTATATACATAGAATCCTACAATAGGTAATGCTCTGGAGATTCATGTTTTTGTGTGTATCAGTAATTCATTCTTTTTTAAATTGTTGAGTAGTATTCCATAGTATGGATGTACCACAAGTTGTGTAACCATTTACTGTTGAAGGATATCCGGGTTGTTTCCAGTTTTACACTATTATTAATAAAGCTTCAGTAAATATTTATGAATTTATCAATTTTGCCTTTCACAGATTGTGCTTTTGGTGTCAAGTTTGGGATCTATTTTCCTAGCCCTGGGTCCCAAAGACTTTCTCCTATTTTTTAAAAAAATTATAGTTTTGTTTTTTATGTTTGATCCATTTTGACTTCATTTTTGTTTAAGGAGTGAGACTTAGGTCAAGGCTCTCCTTCTTTACATCCTCCTCCTCTTCTTCTCTCCTTCTTCTCCTTCTCTTTCTTGCCTATAGATGTCTAATTGTTTCAGCACTGTTTATTGAAAAGCCAGTCTTTCCACCACTGAATTGCTTTTGCGCCTTTGTCAAAAATCAGCTGGGCATGCTCGTGTAAGTCTATTCCATTGATCTATGTGTCCATTCCTCTGCCAGTACCACACAGTTTTGGTTACTGTGGCTATATAGAAAGTTCTGAAATCAGATAGACTGTGTTCCTTTTACTTCAGTCCCATTTTTCACAACGGTTTTACCTATTTTAGTTTGCCTTTCCACATAAATTTTAGAATAATCTTGTCTATATCTATAAAAAAAAGTTTTCTATAGTTTTGATAGGAACTGCACTGAGCCTGTGTATAAATTTGGGAAGAAATGATATCTTTTACTATGTTAAGTCCTCCAATCCATGAATACAATATATTACTTCATTTATTTAGATTTTATTTGATGTCTTCCATCATTGTTAGCATACAAGTTCTGAACATGTTTTGTTAAATTTACACACAAGTATTTAATTTTTCTGAGTGATTGAAATGGTACTGTAATTTTGGTGCCCAAGTGTTCATTGCTAGTGTATAGAAATATAAAAATAAATTTATATATGTTATATATGTGTATAAATTTATGTTTATTTTGTATTCTGCAATGTTGCTGAACTCACTTATTCTAGGAGTTCCTTCAGTAGGTCTCTTGAAATTTCCTATACAGACAAGCGTGCTACCTACAAATACGGGCAATTTTACTTTTTCCTTTCCAATTTGTATGTCTTTTATTTCCTTTTCTTGCCTATTGTATTATTTAGAACTTACAGCACTATATTGATTAAGACTGGAGAGTAGATAGCCTTACTTTATTCCTGATCTTAGAAGAAAAGTGCTGTCTTTCGCTATTAAATGTAATGTTAGTTATAGGTTTGTTGTAGATGGTCTTTATCAAGTTTCTAAAGTTCCCCTAACCCTATTTTCTTCCGAGAGTTTAAAAAAAATTATAAATGGATATTGAATTTTTGTCAAATGCTTTTTATGCATTGATTGATATTATCATGTGATTTTACTGCTTTTCCCCATTAATATGATGAATAACATGGATTGATAATTTGGAAATTGAACCAGCCTTGCATATCTGGAACAAATTCCATTTAGCCATGGTGTTTAATTCTTTTTGTAATTTCTGAATTATATTTAATAACTTTTTGTTAAGAATTTTTGTGTTCATATCTTTTTTGTACTGTCTTTGGCTGAGTTTGGGATCAGGGTAATATTAGTTTCACAGAATAAATTGTGAAGTGTCCTCTCCTCTTACATTTTCTGGAAGAGATTGTGTAGAATTGATGTTAATTCTTCTTTAACTGTTTGGTAGAATTCTTTAGTGAAACTATGTGGGCCCAGAGACTTATTTGGGGGGGGGTTCTTGGTTATAAATTCAACTTCCTTAATATTATAGGGATATTCAAATTATCTCTTTCACATTAGATGAGTCGTGGTTGTCTCTGTTTCTCAACGAATTGATTCATATCATCTAAGTGGTCAAATTTGTATGTAGTAAGTTTTGAAATCAGGAAATGTGAGTCTTCCAACTTTGTTGTTCTTTTTCAAGGTTGTTGACTATTTGGAGTCCCTTAAGATTTCATGTGAATTTTAGGCTGGGTTTTTGTATTTCTGCAAAAAACATTGTTGGGATTTTGAGAGAGATTGCATTGAATTTGTAGACTGCTTTGGGTAATATTGACATCTTAAAAATATTGTCTTCCAACCCATGCACATGGAACATCTTTGCATTTATTTATCTCTTCTTTAATTTCTTTAGGCAATGTTTTGTAGTTTTCATTGTATAAGTCTTTTACATCCTTAGGTAATTCCTGAACATTTTATTCTTTTTGATGCTATAGTAAATATAATTGTTGTCTTAACTTCCTTTTCAGATAGTTCATTGTTCATGTATAGAAATGCAAGTGATTTTTGCATGTTGATTTTGTATCCTACTACTTTGCTGAATTAATTTATTAATTCTAACAGTTTTATTTTGGTGTGGAATGTTTAGGATTTTATATGTATAAAATAGCATCTGTGAATGGAGATAAATTTACTTTTTTTCTTTCCAATTTGGACGTCTTTAATTTCTTTTTCTAGCCTAATTGCTCTGGCTGGAACTTCTAGTACTATGTTGAATAGAAGTGGTAAAGTGGGCATTCTTGTCTTATTCCTGATCTTAGAAGAAAACCTTTCAGTCTTTCATCATTGAGTATGATACTCATGGTGGGTGTTTCATATGTAGCTTTTACTATGTTGAGGTAGTTTCCTTCTATTCCTTAATTGTTGAGTGTTTTTATCGTGAAAGTGTATTGAATTTTGTCAGATGCTTTTTCTGCATCAATTGAGATGATCACATATTTCTTTTCCTTCACTCCATTAATGTGGTGCTTTACATTGATTTTTGTATGTTGTACTGTCCTCGTATTCCAGAAATAAATCCAACTTGGCCATAGTATATAATCCTTTTAGTATGCTGCTGAATTCAGTTTGCTAGTATTTTTTTGAGGATTTTGCATTAATGTTCAAAAGGGATATTAGTTTATAATTTTGTAGTGTCTTCGTCTGGCTCTGTTATCAGGGCAATGCTAACATTGCCCTCATAGAATGGGTTAGGAAATGTTCCCTCCTTTTCAAGTTTTTGGAAAAGCTTGAGAAGGATTGGTGTTCTTTAAATGGTTGGTAGAATTCACTAGTGAAGGTATCAGGTAGTAAAAAATGTGCCTGTTGCCATTTCTGAGTCTCTGGCTTCTTCAGCTCCAAGTCTGGGGTATATGAAGCAAAAAGAAAACTTAGGAACTCAGTGCTGCATTGTTTTTTAGGTCCTGAGGTCACTGGACACTCTTCCATCTTCTCTCCACCTTTCAGAGTCTATACCTTTGTTTTATATATAATATCCCACATTTTTCAGTTGTACTTAGTGGAGGAATAGGGAAATGTATGCCTACTCCATCCTCCTGGAAGTGGAAGTATATTCATGTATTATTTTTATAATAAGAATAAAACACATATTTTTAACAAAATAAGACTTAAATTGCAGTTGGAGGTATATGAGTAAATCAAGGAGTACTTGCCTGATTTAATCCAAAGACAGTAAAATTGGTGACTGATATTGGGCGATGATCAAAAACCACACCATACTTTCTTGAGCACAGGCTATGTGGTTTGCACACATTCTTGCTTTTTATGAATCCTCACAGCAAACCTGGGAGGCCAGCATTATTCCCATTTTCCAGTGAAGTAAACTGAGATACAGATAGTTTAAGAAAAATTTTCCAATGTTATGTACCTAATGAGTGAGACAAGAGGGATTCAAACTCTAGTTTGTCTTAATGCAAAACCCATGCTCTTAATCTCTGTGTTTCATTGCCTCTATGTACTTCCTTTTAGAAGAGGAGAGACTGGAAGTATTTAGGTTACATCCGGTGGAGAACAGGGCATTTATAACGTGATTGAGCAGCCCATATTACCTGTGGTTTTGTAGGAAGCACTTAGGGTCCCCTTGAAGGGATCTGTTTTCATGTAGACTACTGATGGCATTTCTACAGAACTTGTATTTTACATTACTTCCTTCAAACAACTTCGAGATGTAGGTGGAAGCCAGCCTCACTGATGAACAGATGGGGAATCTGTAGCTCCAAGAGGTCGAGTGACTTGTCTAAGACCATATGGCATTGAACGCTAGAAGCAGACCTGGAAAGAAGGTCTTTTGAGTTGGGAGCAAGTATGCGCCCCACCCGCTCCCTGCGCTGCTTCCTGCTTGGTCTCTGCACTACTGCTCTATTCTTACAAAGCAGAGTCCTGGTGTAGGCAGGGCCTGCTGCAGTTAAATCAGGGCCTCCCTCCAGCAGCCTCCTGGCTTGCACCAGTTTGCAGACTGTATCTGATGGAAACCTTACGCAGAACAAAAAAACCAACCTGAAGACCAGACCCATCTCAGTATCTCCATCCGCTGGATAAACATCTCCAAGACAGATATACAGGGAGGCCAAGCACCCTTTGCCAAGTTTTTAACCTAAAGTTTGGAAGCAGCTTGCATTTTCCATAGAGCAGTAAACTATTTTCATTCCTTTTACAGTGAACGACTCCTTATGGGGTGATAATTGACTTTCAGTCTCTCTTTCAGGAACTGATGATTTTGTCTTCTTGCCTGAAAGAAGTTGCGGGTTAAAAGAAAAGGCCCATTTTTTTTTTTTTTGAAGTTTTCTTCCTTCCCATCTTTTCTTTTTTTCCCTTTTGAAAGCCTGCTTTGCGAGTCTTTGGAGCCTTGCCTCTTTATTTGGAGAGAACTTGGCTCCTTCTTGGTGCCCCCATTCCTCTGCTGAATCTAATCTGACTGTTCTATTTATAATTCTTGAGCAAGATGAATCTCGTCTTTGTGTTTCTTTCTGAGCAACAGCGTCCCCTCCCTAGGACTTGAGCCATTTAACCTCCACAAGAATCTCTTTAATTTCTCTGCAAATTGCCAGAGAAGCAGGCAGCTGAAACCCTATCAGGTCCTGGATCATATCAGACCTGTTTTAAACTGGTACCCTCCTCCATCCCCCAATCTCCTGGGAGTTCATTTAGGAACAGGGCTCTGCAGAGAAATTCCCAGCAGCCTTTTGGCGATGCCAGCACAGTCTGGGAAGTCTGATAGGGAGGGCATGGTTTCTGGAGAACAGGGAGGCTGTAGGATGGACCGCCTGCCCACTTGTAACCATGGCTTTCTTCCTCTCAGATCCATCAAGGTTTATACATACATTACGTACTATTCACCCTTACTTTAATTCATCAAATTATTTTGCTCGGAAACCATCTGGCCCAAACACCTTGGTTTATAGGAGGGAAAATGGAGACTAAGAAGGGAACTGACTGATTCAAAGTCACACAGCTACTTAGTCCAAGAGTTGACTATAGAGTAGGTATCCAACCTTATAACTCCATGAATATTTTTAAATTAATTTTTATTGGAGTATTGTTGATTTACAATGTTGTGTTAGTTTCTGCTGTATAACAAAGTGAATCAGTTATACATATATCCACTCTTTTTTAGATTCTATTCCCATAAAGTTCATTAAAGTGTATTGAGTAGAGTTCCCTGTGCTATACAGCAGGTTCTTATTAGTTATCTGTTTTATATATAGTAGTGTGTATATGTCAATCCCACTCTCCCAATTTATCCCTCCCCCCACCCTTTCCCCCTTGGTAACCGTAAGTTTGTTTAATACATCTGACTCTATTTCTGTTTTGTAAATAGGTTCATTTGCACCATTTTTTTCGATTCCACATATAAGCGATATCATATGATATTTGTCTTTCTCTGTCTGACTTCCTTCACTCAGTATGACAATCTCTAGGTCCATTCATGTCTCCATGACCTTGTGAAAGCATTATTTTGATTTAATGTATCTACTCCAATTCAATGTCATTTTAAAATGCATCTCTATTTTTATGCATTTCTAATTTGTATGCACCTTCTAATTCCTCTTTTCATTCTCTGTCTCCCATACTTCATTTTTGCCCAGTCCTTTCTTCTATGTCCAGTATAGGTCTCTCTGTTCTCAAGGTATGTTAATAGACCTAGAAGAAGGTCAATTCTATAACCAGGGTTTGAGAAAGAAGTGATGAGCCTCAGAATCCTAGATCTTGAGCAGGCAGATCATTGAGTCTGTGTGGACCTCTAAAGCTGTGAAGGGGCAGCTTCACAGGTAGCACGGCAAGCTAGCAACCAAGCCAGGATTAGAGCTGAGATTCTCCCCTTCCCATCCAGGCTTTCTACTCCACTCAGAGTTCCTGCTGGCTCTGTGTAGATCCCAGTTCTGACGTGAGTCTAGAAAGTCCATTTAGACAATTCTTTTTTAATTAGGGCTTACCCAGACCAACCAGATTTCCAGGCTGACATCCATTGTAATAGGGGGATGTTCCATCATACTCATAAATGAACCACATTTTAACCTCTTTTGCCATGAGCTTCCTTGTAAAATTAAAAAAGAAAGGGTCAAGATATTTACTCTGACCCTCATAACATAAGTGGTCTTTTTCAGCAACATAAACTGAGATGGTCTTACAAGTTTTTAAGGACCAGGCATCAGTGTATCCCACTGAACATATGTAAGCACATTTACCCTTTGAAGCTACGTGGACCCGTTTGAATATGACACAAACACTACTTTAAGCCAAGCATAATTATATTTAACTCATACTGAGATCCAGGTGGTGGAAAGGCTGTAATCAATGGTTTCCTAAGCTTGTAACTGTTTCGGTGTCCCTGCCTCCCTCTTTCCATGACACTCTTTTCCTTTGGGACGTGTGGCATGGTGTACTTTTCGGAAGGCACTAAAGAGAGGAAATGGAGTTTAAACATTTTGAAACAGCACACTTGCCTTCACTGTAGGATCCTGCCTCTCTTAAAATCAAGGAATTCCCTCCAGTCAATTTAGGATATAAACATCCATTTAGTACACGGAGAAATGGGAACTAATGTTCTTAAAGTTTTAGTAAGTGTCAAATGTGCTACATTCTTCATAAACCTTTTTTTTTTTAAATTTGCACAATATTTCTGGTGGGCAGGTATGGTTGCCTGCATTTTAATAATGGAAAAATTAAAGCTAAGAGAGATTTAAAGACCTTTTGCCTGAGGCTACTCAGAGAATGAATGGTTTAGGTAAGATTTAATCCAGGTCTCTGACACCAAAAACAGCTATTATTATGAGTGTTCTTATTTATGTTTTCTTACGGAATATGTGTGAAAATTTCATGGTGTGTGTGTGTGTGTGTAGAAATGGAGCAGCTGGGTCATGAAGAGTGTACATCTTCAACATCATGAGACATTCCAAATTGCTCTGCATAGTGACTACTTATTTATAGTCTCTCCGGCAGTGTTTAAGAATTCTTGTTACTCCATATTCTTGCCAACATTTGCAGTGATCAAAATTAAAAATTCTTCTTCTGGCACTGTTTGGTACTTCATTGCAGTTTTAAGTTTATGTTTTCTTGATTACAATGACACTGATTGTCTTTTAGATGTTTATTATTGCTTATTCAGGTTTTCTTTGTGGACTACCTGTTGATATTTTTTCCACGTCCTCTGTTGCAAAATTGTGTTTTCTATTTCTAGTTGATTTGTAAGAATTCATATATATGTACATATATCATGAAATATGCATACATATACCACACATATATACCCACGCATATATACTCACTCACAAACATATATGTTCTTTTCTTAATCTTCAACTTTCTTAATTTGAATTTTTTTTATTGAAGTGTAGTTGATTTACAATGTTGTATTAGTTTCAGGTGTAAGGCACAGTGATTCAGTCATATATCTATATCTATTTATCTATATCTCTCTCTCTATTATATATATATATTGTTTTTCAGATTCTTTTCCTTTATAGGTCATTACAGAATATTGAGTAGAGTTCCCTATACTATACAGTAGGTCCTTGTTGTTTATCTATTTTATATATAGTAGTGTGTATATGTTAATCCCAAACTCCTAATTTATCACTCTTGCCTTCCCTTTCCCCTTTGGTAACCATAAGTTTGTTTTCTATGTCTGTGGGTCTATATATACTCACATATATACTTACTCACAAACACATATATTCTTAATTCTAATCCTTCTATGATTATATAAATTGCAAATATCTTCTCCCAATCTGTAACTGGACTTCTTACTTTTTCAATGATGGCCTAAAAAAATCCCAAGCTCTATTGAAGTATAATTTGTATACCACAAAATTTGCTCATCATAAATGTACAGATTGATGTGTTTTAGTAAATTTACGATTAGACAACTATTGCTACAATCCAATTTTAAGGCATTTTCATCACCCCCAAGAGTTACCTTTTGCCCATTTTCAGTCAGCGTTGCCTCCCAGTCCCAGCTCCAGGCAACCACTGATTTGCATTGAGTCACTAGTTTAGCTTTTTCTAAAGATGTCATATAAATGGAAGTATATGATATATGCTTTTTTTGTGTCTGGCTTTTTTCATCTAGTATACTGTTTTAGAAGTTCACCCATGATGTTGCATGTAACAGTAGTTTTTTTTTTATTGCTGGATAATATTCCATTTTATGGATATACCACATTTTGTTTATCCGCCCATCATTTGTATTGTTCCCAGCTTTCATTATGAATAATGTTATGAAAATCTGTGTACACATTTTTGGGTCAATATATATTTTGAGGTCTTTTGGGTAGATATTCAGAGTGGAATTGCTGACTTGTATGTTAATTCTATGTTTAACTTTTTAAGAAACTGACAAACTATTTTACAAAATGTTCAGACTGTTTTTCATCCTCGCCAGCAGTGTATGTATTTTTTAAACGGGCAAATGAGTTGAATAGACACCACACTAAGGAAGACATGTAAATGACTAATTAAAACATGAAAGGATGCCCAGCATCATTAGTCAATAAGGAAATGTAAATTAAAAGCACAATGACATCACACTAATACCCACTAGAATGGCTATAATCAAGAAGATTAACAATGCCAAGTGTTGGCGGGGATGTGGAGAAACTGTTTCCCCTAAGATGTATAGTCATTAAGGTATCTGCTAAAATTTTTTATTCTTAATTTTATTCGGACTTCCTAGAGGTCCCCCCTATGTCTGCATAGCTTAGTGGCCAGCCCATAGGTGGCCAGGGATTATGCTTGATTGGGAAAGGCTTTTACCCTGTGCTGTTTGATATGTGTGTGAATTGAGAAATCATTTACACTTGTGACCAGTTCTCAGGTTTCCCTTGGCATTTATCTCCAGACTTTCTTGGGCCTCCCTTGCTAACATGTCATAGTTTTGCAGTCACTCAGGTATGTGTGGGAAGTTCATTTCAGCTCTTCCATGGCTTTCTGATTTCCAGATCTCTCCATTAAGTTTGTGACTGGTCTATCCCTCACCACAACTAAGGTTGCAATCTTGGACAAGCAAGCTGCTGTGGGTTTTCCCCATTTTTTCCCTCAGAATTCAGCTGCCTCCCTCTAGCAGCAAAGCTGCTGGTTTTGCAGCTAGCCCAGCCCAGGAAAAACTAAAATTCTTACCAACTAAGCTGGGTTGGTAAGAAATAGGAGCAGCTCCAAGTGAGAAGACCACACATCCCTGCTGTTCACACCCAAAGATCTGGCAGATTTCAAGAATAAATGCTTTCCAATTCATTATCTGCCTTGAAGTGATTGATTTTGAGAATTTTGTCCAGTGTTATACTTATTTTTGAAGAACTACTTCTTCATCCTGCCATAACCCCAAATCCCTCCAGTTATGTCTTTCGAAACACAGAATACTTTAATTGTAATATAATCAGATTAATCAATCTTTTCTTTCATGGATTTTATACTTTGAGTATTTAAGGAATTCTTCCCCATCACAAAGTCATGAATATATTCTACAACTCTTCCAAAATGGTTAATTAGTTTATATTTTTGTTTTCATTTTAAATGACTTTTAATGGGTGTGGAACAGGGTAGAAATTCTTTTTTTTTTCATACAGATCATAGTTATTCTAGCACCATTTATTGAATAGCCTATTCTCTCCCCGCTGATTGGCATTGTTTTCTCTATTATACATGAAGTTTCTTCATATACACAAATCTGTTTTTGAACACTAAAACCTGTTTTTATTTTATTTTTTTCAATTTGTCCATCTCTTTTCCAATCCCACAATGCTAGTCTTGAAATCTGGGCAAGTCTTTTTCAAAAGTGTCTTAGGCTTTTCTTGGCCCTTTGCTCTTTCATACAGTTGTAGAATCTGGCTTCTCAAGTTCCATGGACATTCTGTCAGGACTTTGATTAGAATTTTTTGAATGTATAGATTAATTTGGGAATAATAGACACGTTTAAGTTACTGAGTAGTCTTATCCATGAACTTGGTACATCTTTCTATTTGTTTAGATCTTTTAAATATTTTTTCCATAATATTTTATCATTTTATCCTTAAAGATTTTGTACATTTTCTGTGAGATTATTTGGTACTTTATATTGGGTCTTGTAAAATTACATTTATTATTTTTGTTTAATTTATAAGGGAATGCAATTAACTTTTGTATATTTGTACTATATCCAACAATCTTATTGAATGCTTTTATTAAATCTACTGGTTTTTTCTGTAGATTCATTTGTTTTATTGCTCCATGTAGGAAATCATCAACTCTAAGTATGAGCAGTTTTGTTTTCCTTTTCAATTCTTATACCTGCTATTTCTTTGGCTTTTCTTACTGTCCTTCTTAGAACCTCTATTATAAATTTATAAGTGTCAATAGTGGGAATTTCAGCATCTTTCCTATGAAACTTTTAACATTTGATTGTTAAAAATGATGTTTGAGCGAAGTTTTTGGTAGATGTAAAAAGTTCTTTTCTTAGTTTGCTAAGATTTTCCTCTTTAAATTACAAATGAGTGTTGAATTTTATCAAGTTTTAATATTTTTTCCTGTGGGTCTTTGGGTATTAGCATATTATTTTTCTCTTTTAGTCTGTTAGTGTAAAATTTATATTAATCAAATTTCTAATGTTAAGCCGTATATGAATTCCTGGCATAAACCCAGTTTGTCACAAAGTCCTTTTGATTCATTGCTCGATTTTCTTTGCTAATAGTTTAATATTGCCTTATCTATGTTTATAAGTGAGTTAGGTCTATACTTCTTTTCATGCGACTGCCTATTTCAACTTTTAGAATAGTAACATAAGTGCTACTGACTATTAGTCCTCTTCAAGACCTCTATTAGTGTTGAAGCAGTGGAAATGAGTCATATGCAGAAGTTAGTGAGAAGGAAAAAGGGAAGGATTTAGTGAATATTTAGATTCAGGAAGCAAGAACTTGAATGAGTGCTACCACAAGCTCAAGGATGAAAGTGAGAAACAAGAACTGTGTAAGGTAAACACGATGATAAAGAAAAAGTTAAGTTCTATTTAGATATGAGTTTGGGATATTGAGGTAGCTAGTGACACTATCCAGCAGGCAATTAGGAGTTTTATAAATTGAGATGTTGTGACTAGAGATACTGTCATGGGAGCCATTTGCACATAAACTACGTAAGTGGATGATATCATCATCTGAGATGATTATGCAGGGGAGAGGGGAGAGGATGGCACCTTGAAGGGTACCACAGTGAGAGGATGGGGTAGGAAGGGAGAGAGGAGCTGTGAAGTTGCAGTTTTCTGAGCCAGGGCTCAAAATAAAAAGCAATAGCAGGTGGAGTCTTATACCTCCTCACTTAGTTCACACACTTGAGACAAGGGGACCATTGCCTTTCTCAAAAGATTTTTGGAGGAAATATTGTTAAAAACACTGCTTCCCTAAGCCCAGAAAAGTAGATCTCATGCTCTAAATCAAAGGTGGTCACACACATTCTATCATCCAGTGGCCTACAGCTTATTTGCCTTTAAGTCTCATGAAATTATTAACCCAGTCTCGTGGAAAGTCAGTTTAAGTATGACCTTGAACTCAGACAGCCAAACATAGGTTATCTACTTTTTACCACAAATATCCTATAGGTTATGAGACTTCCTAGTTTTATCCTAAATATAGTTGATAGTATAGTCTATGTTGTCTTCTTTGACATCAGTGTATCATTGATATACATCAGTCAGCTAATATAGGCACGTAGAATTTCAAAGTTAGAGGGATGAGAAAAGCATCTTTCTCATTCCACAAGAACACTCAGGACCAGTAAGTAAGATGCAGTGACTTGACCCAGGTCACTTGATTAGTTAGAGACGGAGCTTAGGCAAGAGCCCAGATCTGCTGACTTGAAGCCTTTATGATCCTGAGCCTTACAAGTATCAACACATGAATCGCTCTTGCCTATAACAAAACTTTTTGTTTTTGAACTAATAATCTGTTCATTTTATTGATGGCTGTTTCCTTAGTTATGAGCTGTTAGTTTATACAAATGATATTTGCTGGTGCCTACAAATGCACTGTGATTGTGTCCAGTTTTTTTTTAAGTTGCTTTTTTTCATGTTTAAACATACTGTTTGGATATATTGAGGGCGCATAACGGAGACAGTTGAATAAGTATGCCATTAGTTTTCAAACAGACATGTCAACTGGGGCAAGATCCATTAATTTGTTGATAAGTGATTCACTGGGTGAGTCCTACAGCATATTTATCAACTATCTTTAATTTATCCTTTCTGAAGCACAAACTGAGTTCTTAAAAATATATAAACTAACATTTGTACAGCTCATTGTATTTACCATACTGGAAGCTCTTAATATCTGATATTCTTTTATTCAACAAGTATTTAGTGAGTGCCTCCTATGTGCTAGGCCCTAGGGATAGAATAGTGGGCAAGACACACAAAGAGGTCCTGCCCTCATGGAACATATATTGTAGCAGTGGGGAGGCAGACAATCAACATGCAAATAAACAAATGGTATTTTTTCAGATAGTGACAAGAGCGATGAGATAGAGAGTGACCAGAGGAGATGTGGCCAGGAAGGGCCCGTGTTGCAGGTCAGGATTTTTGGGAAGACAACTCAGGTGGTGATGAGCATACAGAGAGTTTACTGTGGAGCTCTTTTGGGATCAGTATTCATGGGGGAGTATAGGAAGCAGGATTGGGAAGAGAAAAAAGTTGGGCTGTTATGTAGTCACAGCAAAGCCTCAACCTCCAAAGCCACAGGACACTTTGGAACTGGGATAGCCCTGCAGGGTATTCTGAGTTGGGGGACGGATGGACTTGAGACCTTCTTATTGGCCATGGGCTGATGGGATGGGATGGGATAAGACCATCTTATTGGGATGGGCTGCCTTGGATGGGGGAGAGTGAGATCTTGGATAAGGTGGACTGCTGAGGTTTATCTATGAAGGGGCCCAGCTGTGAGTGGTCAGTGGCCAACTCTCTCAGCAGTTAGGGGGATGATGCATCAGTCCTGAAAGAGGGGGGTTATCTGAGCATCCACTATTGCTCCTCTGATCAGGCAACATTTGAGCTGAGACCTGGATGATATGATCGCGTTTACTGCTGGGGTCATTATCCCCACTTTGCATCCCCATTTACCTCTTGGAAACTCAGAGAGGTAAAGTAACTTGCTCCAAGTCACATAGCTATAAGAAGCAATAATTGTGTCTCCTAGCCCAGGGCTGCTTCTAGTATGATCTGCTTATATGTTATTCCATTTATGCCTCTACTTGTGAAAGTGCCAATGGCACATATTTCTATAAACAGTTTAATAAAGGATGTGGATACCTCGCCAACAGAATATAGGTTAAGGCTCTGTGTATTTCACTTTAAAGTATAATTACAGGGCAAGTCCATAAGGCCATGTTTGCCTTTTTTCAGATAAGTGATTAGATAGTGTTCTGCAAAATCTTTAGAATTTAAAAAGTTTGCAAACAATACGCTGACAACTTAGTTAAAAGAAAAACAAGTGGAACAAATATCACTAGACGTTACTTGTTCCAAAAGTCAAAAGGCTAACCACAGCCATGCCAAACATCTGCAAATATTTTCAGGCTTCTAATCCCTGATCTTTCTTTAGTTTCAGGTATGAGTGGAGAGCACTGGGGTGCTGTGGCTCTTATTGCTAACGGCTCACAATTTGTTCCTTGCCTGACTTTCAACCTTTGACCCATTTGGCTGATCTCCATTCCATGGTGGGTTTTGGTCAGGCAACGTCTTACATGTCACGTTCCTCTGCAGATTTTAAAGTGCTTTTGCATAAGTTATTTCCCTTCAAAAATACTGGGAGGTGTGGACCTTTATTCCTCTTTCACTGACACCCTGAGGTCCTGAGAAGTTGACTGACAGAGGTACATCAGTTGAACTCAAGTCCTTTGTTACCAGATTACATGTTCTTTCCATTATTTCTCTGCCCATAGAGCTCTGAGGTAGGGTAGGAGTGGGCATGTAAGAGAGTAAAGAAGACATAGGGATGAAGAAAAGAGAACAGATTATTGTTTTTAAGTATCTGGGCAAGTCATGTAACTTCCTTAGGTCTCAGTTTTCTCATTGGAGAAGCGACAGAACTGAATTAGATTGCTTTCTAGGACTTTTCTCAACTTTAAACCCCTCTGGAGTTAAGGAAACAGAAAAGAAAAAGAAGAAGAAATCAAAGCAATGAGACATCAACAACAGCAAAGAACAACCATGCTGCCCCAGGTCGGTAGCCATCATTACAACTATATAGTGACTCTTTCTTTGGAATTTTCTCCAATGACTGAATGCCTCTGTTTTGTACAGTCCACTGCCCAGGTAGCTGCTGGTTTCATTACTGTTTTACACATAATGATGAACAGACTGAAGAGATCAAATTAAATCCATTTCCACTTTAGGATGGGAAATCTGTTCGGAACAATCAAGGGAGTTTGGAGCACTAAGCATGGGTTTTCAGTTGCCATCAAATGGTAAATTGCTTAATGTCAATTGGCATTAAGTGGACCGATTTGTACCCAATTAATATACTGTGGTTGGAAAGGAAGAAAACAATTTCATTTAGCTAGATTGTTTTTCTCTGGGTTCTTCCTGCATGGAACTCTGAGCAGTTTGTGGCCATTCTCTTTTATTCCATCAATCCTCTACCCCTTGTGGGCTCCATCCTCCCTTATTGGGAAGGACAGGCTCGGAGAAGCTCAACTGTAACTTCTTGCATGCCCCAGAGTCCCATTTAGGGAATGGCTACTGCAGGGTCCCTAAGGAAACACAATGTTAGTGGTGGAAAAGAGTTAAGTCAGCTTTCAGAAGCAGTTCATTTCCAACGAGAGCTCAGTTTTGGCCCTGGACAAAGCTGGCTTACTAGCTATTAGGCTGAATTAATGGGTCAACCCACTCCCTGAATTTGCCTGGAAGACTCCTGTTGGAGAATCCAAGGGATCAAAGTAATGCTGGGACGACAAAGCAGATGCATGAAGCCTCAGTGTCTCCGCAAGATCTGGAAACCCCCCTTGGCATTGACAAACTACCGCAGAGGAAACACAGGTCACTGGATCGTGGCCAGCCGAAATGGTGGTACACAGAAGCTCAGCTAAATCCAGGCTCCAGAGACTCCTCAAATGAGAGAAAGCCATGTGAACCCACATGGGCCAATCTGAGCTGGATGAGGGAAGATAGTAGTCTCATTTTCACATCCATAGATTTTATGCTCCCTTTGGTTGGTAATTTACATTTATATAGACTCTTTCAAACTCTGGGTTCTAAAATGGCTTTGCTGGTTTATATGTACAGGGCACCACTTTGTATCAGCTGTTTGCTCTGTAGATGTAAACAAAACCTGACCATCTGTATTTAAATAAAATCATGCGGCTCAGTTTTAACTTGGTCATTTTGAGCCATTAGCATACTTGAGTTCCCCTGAGTGTTTTGGTTTTTTTTTAAGGGTACATAAATGCGGTAGCATGGTTCTCCATGCTACTGGAGAAACCCTTTAGTCTGATTCCATTTTGATGCCAGGTGGCTCTATAGCTGCACGTCCTCCATGAGTTATGTATGAAGATAAAGAGATGTGATGTGGCTGATAAAAATACAGGTGAGGACTCTTTCTCTCCTTCAGCCTAAACGCAAAATGTATTTTCCGCTCCTTCCCATGCGTTTGCCCACAGAAATACCTGGGGAGAAAAAGGACGGACGTGGAAATCACTGTGTGAATTGTTAAGCTCCATAATGGTGTTGATGCCTATCGTTGTTTTGGAAAGAGGCAGCTTCTCGTGGTAGAAGGATTTCTGCATCTGGCCTCAGAAGGGCAAGGTTTGAGCCAAATCACTGCAAGTTAGGAACAGTGAGATCTTAGTCATGTCACTAAACTTCAGTTTCCAAATCTGAACTGGAGGTGTGTATACCGACTCGGTTTGCTTAAGACAGTTGTTGAGGAACGATGGACATCTGTCTGGGGCATCTGACATCAGTGACTGCCAGGGTCAATTTGGCTGTTTGGCCGGGCTGAGGTCCCTGTCTCTCTCTCAGTTGGAGAGAATGGCCTTTCCAAATAGCGGAGGACTATTCTTCAGTTACAATTATTCTAATAGATGGAGGACCCCTAAATAGGGCTGTCGTGAGGATGGAATATGATCGTGTATACAAAAGAGCCTTGTTACCTGTAAGAGGCCATATGGATACATACGTATATCCGTGCAGGAACTTGCTGGAGTTTTGTGTTCCCTAGATGGAATTCCCAGGATCACAAGAGGCATCTTGCTACTGAATCTAAGATGCTGTCTCTCTCCAAAGCTTGAGGATCTCTGGAAACATCAACTATTGCTTATCACAGTCTCTCTTGTACCAGAGTTATTCATATGTGTGCTGTCGTATCCCTTAGATCAGAGTTTCTCAGTCTTGACACTATTAACATTTTAGATTAGATAATTCTTGAGCTTAGAAGCTGTCCTGTGTGCTATAGGACATTTAGCAGCATTTCTGGCCTCTACATATTAGATGCCAGTAACACCCTCCCTTGGTAGTGACAATCAAAAGTGTCTCCGGGCACCACCAAATGCCCCCTGGGGGGCAAAATGGCCCCAGGTTGAGAACCACTGACTTAGATTGTGAGCTCCATGGAAGCAAATTCTATTCTTTTTCTTAAGTTGTATCCTTGCACAAATCAGCATAGTATCTAGCTCTAGCAGGTGCTCAATAAAAAGTAATTGGGTGAAATTAAACTCAACAGCTAGTTTCACCTTGGTACAAAAGCCACTTCTCACCAACTTTCAAGTCTCTGTTAAAGGGGCCAAATTGAAAAGCAGACAAAGCATGTTGTAGCTGTTAAGTACACCAGGCTCAACGGGGAAACACCTGTCAGCAAAGAATGTAAGTTCACGGCATCCCTTGATGCAGATTTAGAAGAGGTGATTGACACTATCCAAGATGGTTGCCAGGTGTCCAAGTACAATGGGATCCAGGGAGCTGGGGATGCGTTTACACCTATTTGTCCATTTCATGTCCCCCTTCTTCCTTTTCTCCATCCTCCTTGCCAGAGATTTGCTCACAGCACAGTTTTCCAATTGGCTTTGGGTTCTTGACCTTAGGAAGTTGTCATTGTGCTGGTGGCCATACCCAACTGTGCACACAGACCCAGGCAGGAAGAGAAGGGAAGGGGATATGTGGAGCTTAGTCATTCCACATAATAAGGCGCTGCTGATTTGGGGCTTTGCAGAGAGGTTGTGCCTTCTGTGATTTTAGTGAGCAGATGGAGTCGCAGTTCCTAGAGGTTCTAACCCACAGGCACATCCTCTGAGTGTGCTCAGCCAGCCTTCGGAGCATCTCCCCACCATGTGAGTAAGGCCGTGCCCTCAGAAGGCAGTGAGTTCTTTGCCGGTGGTTCTTCAGCTAAAGCAGAAGTGTTTGCTTTCTTCAAGCTACCATATCTTTCTCTGCTCCTTTCACAGTGAAATGCCTTGAAAGACTGATCAATACTTGTTGCTCCAATTCTCTCTGACTCATTCCCTCTTGAACGTACCGTAGTCATCGTTTCATCCCCATCACTTGACAAAATTGCACTTGCCAAGGTCACTGTGACCTACCAGCTGCTAAATGCATAGTCAATTTGCATCCCCATCCCACTTGATCTATCCCACATGACCCAGGTGATCATCCATCTTCTTTGAAATTCTTTCTTCACCTGGCTCTCAGGACACCACACTCTCTTGGTTCCCTCCTCCCTCCCAAGGCCATACCTTCTCTATGATCATGGCTGGCCCTGCCTCATCTTCTCCTACCACACCTGGGCTCAATTCTCTAAACCTCTCATCCTCTCCCTCCTCCTCTCCCTTCCTTTTCCCTCTTTCCCTTTCTTTCCTTCCCCTCCCCTCTTTTCTCTTTTATGTACTTCTCTGCACATGGCTTTAAATACTGCTATGGACTGAACT
This sequence comes from Lagenorhynchus albirostris, assembly GCF_949774975.1. Taxonomy (NCBI): domain Eukaryota; kingdom Metazoa; phylum Chordata; class Mammalia; order Artiodactyla; family Delphinidae; genus Lagenorhynchus; species Lagenorhynchus albirostris. Next base: position 97,460,443 of record NC_083103.1, read on the forward strand.
GTGTCCCCTCAAATTTATATATTGAATGCCTAACCTTTAATGTGATGGTCTTTGGAGATGGGGCTTTTGGAAGGTCATTAAGTTTAGAAGAGGTCATGAGGGTGGGACTCTCAATGATGGAATTAGTGCCCAGAGAACAGACACCAGAGAACTTGTTTCTTCTCTCTCCCTTGTCCATTGAGGACACAGAGATAAGGTGATGTCTACAAGCCATGGAGACAGCCCTAACCAGGGAACTGAATTGCCTGGCACCTTGATCTTGGACTTCCCAGCCTCCAGAACTGAGAGAGATAAATTTCTGTTGTTTAAGCCACCCAGTTTGTGGCATTTCATTATAGAAGCCCAAGAAACTAATACAAATACTATTTGCTGGCAACTTGTATATTTATATATCCAGCTTGAACATCTTTCCTGAACCCCAATCTTATGTATCTAATTGCCTATTCAACATCTCTCTTGCATGACTAATAGGTATCCCCAAATTAACATATACCAAACTGAACTCCCTCACCCCAAAACCTACTCTTGCAATCTACTCCATCTCAGTAAATGGCAACTCTCTTCTTCCAATTGATGAGCTAAGATCCTTGGAGTTTTTCTCTCAGACTTCATATCCAGTCCTTCAGCAAAGCCTGTAGCTTTACCTTCAAATATATATCCAAGACCCAATCGCTTCTCACCATCCTCACCATTCACAAACTAGTCCAAGCCACCAGCATCCTGGATTATTGCAGTAGCCTCCTAACTGGCTCCAATGTCTCCAAACTTGCTTAATGCTCCTGCCATCTCACAGTCTGTTTCCACACAGAAGCTAGAGTGATGCTTTTAAAATGTAGCTGAGATCATGTCACACTTCAGTTCCACCTCCTCCAAAAGCATCCATCGTAGGGTAAAATCCAAATCTTACTGTATCCTAACTTCCTACATCTGGTACACTGCTCTTTCTCTGAGCTCATCTCTCGCCATTCGTCCCAACCTCATCCCTGTTCAGTCTCCTCTGCTACCCTGTCTTCCTTGTTATTCTCTTCCTCAAGCAACCAAGCATTCTCCTGCCTCAGAGCCTCTGCCCGTGCTGTTCCTTTTACCCGGAATACTTTCCCCTCACATACTTGCATGGATCACTTGATTATCTCCTTCAAGTCAAACAGTCATCTCCAAACAACCTTCCCTGACCATCCATCTTTCCTAGAATACTAATCTCCCCATCACTTTTGTTATCACCACCCTGATGTATTTTCTTAGTATCACTCAACCGTATTTCTTATCTGTTTACTTTCTTATCCTATTTCCTCTTCTAGAATATAACCTCATGAGTTTAAGAATCTTGCCTTGTTCCTCTGCTGCAACCCTAAAACTTTAACGACTTCTAGCTCATAGTTATGCTCAGTAATATTTGATGAATGAATCGATACCTATGACGGTAAAGAGCCAACCTGACAGCGTGGCCTTTGTCAACAATATCCTGAAAGATTATCGCTCGTGATGGTTCTTTATCAGAGTAAATCATCTGAACTTCCAAATGAGATTGCATATGCCATTGCTTCTCTTTCTAATGTAAAATGTGTTTTTAGTTTTCAGTTGAAAATGAGAGATGCAAGTTTGGTGAACATTTGCCTCTCTAGCATTCCACTCATGTGTGAATGCACCAAGGTGTCCTTTTATTATGTTCAGTTTAATTCAACAAACATTTATGGCTCCCGCCCACATGCCAGGCTCTGTGCTGGAGACAGAAATGCAGTTTGCTTATACATGATGCTGCCCGCAAGATGCTCACAGCCATATAAGGATAAGGAATACAGAGCATCATCTATGCTTTCACAATTTTCAATCCTGATGAATAGTACCATGTGTCTATTCCTATCAAGAGGTGTAAGCCAGACGAGAACATTTATGCCCTCAGGCAAATTACGTGTCAAACTTCCTCTAAAGGACAGTGCCGGAACTAGATAGATTGATGTGGTCCAAAGAGCGCAGCACTGATAAATACCTTAAGAGAGCTGAAAGTGAAGAGCTGTGAGAGTTGGGAAATGGGAACAATCCCATATTTTGGGGGGATGTTATGGATGGTTTATGAAGGAGACCACAGCTGAGATGGCAGGTGAGGAAGTAGGGCAGTGAGAGCTAGGAGAGAAGATGTACAGGAGCACAGGTGTGTGAGTGGGAAACTCCATCTCTTTCTAGAAATGGTCATGGCCAACTGTGGCTAGAGCATGGAGCAGAACAGGGCAGTCGTTGGAAATGAGGATTGAGAGGAAACCCAAATCTTGTTTGGTAATATTATTTTGTCCCCAAAAGTAACAGGATTGATAAACAGGAGCCCCACTGTTTTTTGTGACGAATAGCAACAATTATATTCTAAATCTGATACTTCTCATTTGCTCATGAGCATCTCATATGTGATGCCCATACAAAGGGTTTTGGAATCCTCAGAGAGGATTAACTTACTCATAGCAACTTTTTGGTATGTTTCCATGTTTCTTTCAACCTTTGAAAATTGATAATCCATGCAGCATCTATAAAGATTCTCTATTTGCCACGACCAGAACAACCTGTTACTCTCCCTTGATGGATAAGAATTTACTGGAAGTGCCTGTTCATGACCGTGATGGAATTTCCCCCATTCTTTCACTTTTCCCATAAAGCCCACATCTGCTGACCTCCAGGTTTTGAAAAAAGGTCTCTCTCATTAGTTCAAGCAGCTCAAGCTCTGTCTGAAAAGGATTCCAGTAAGGATGTCTACCCAATGAATAACAGTCTGTTTTTCCAATTAACGTGGATGCTAATACTGAGAGAAGCACTGATTTTAGTAGTCAGACACATGCTATATACCCAGAATGATTACAAACCATTATAGCCTCAAACACGCCATCATGACAAGAATTCAGAGATCTGGTCTATGGACAAAAATACAGCTGACATCTACCTGTTCTCACAGTCCATTTTAATACAGTTTTATCAGTTTAACACAGTTTTTTGGGTCACAAAGCAAAGATCAGGAAAGGATTCACAGATTCAAAGCATTTCAGAACTGGAGATATAACAGTTTATTTGGTTCAATTGTCCTAGTTTATAAATGTGGAAACTGAGGGGCAGAAGAGGTTACAGCTTAACAAGGTCAGTTAAAGGCAGAGCTTGAACTTGAACTTGGGGCTGCAATTCTTTCCACAAGGAAAGGTAACCATTTCTCAGTCACCTTCAGTGGGAGAATCTCCTACTGGCTGGGCTCTGGATCTCAGGCCCTTTAAGGGCCTCTGTAGCTCTTACCCTGTACTTTTGGGATATGCCTTCCCTGCCTTAGTAGGTCTGGGCATTAGGTAGGTGCTGTAGCATCAGCTTGGCCCCTAGGCTACAGGTGAGCTCTGCGTGCGCAAGGGAGCTTGTCTGTCTGTATTCTGCGTTTTGACACACTTCCTGGTGCCTCAGAGGAGCTCAATGAATCTTAGTTTCCTTCCTCTCTACTGTGGAACCTACTTGTTCGATTGAATTGATGTGGTTGGGGAAGAGGGTGGGTATTTGATGGAGGGAGGTCACAGTGACCATGGAATTCACCGAGAGTGGGAGGGTTGGAGAAAAAAGAAATAGGAGGGGATGGGAGACCAAATGAAAAGAAAGACAAAGGGTGGGGAAAGAGTCAGGAAAAGATTACATTTAAAAGCACAAAACTGGTTCCTGTTTAGATGCAAACATGAGTCCTGAGTGTGTCACATGTGTTCAACCAGTGCAAGTGATTATGCAAATTAATTTAAAAGAGGGAGGAAAGAGGAGGGGTGGGGATCATGCGTCCACATGGAAGTGCTCCCCAAGATCCCTTAGAACTCCTCCCTCCCCATCAGTTTTGGAGAAGGATATGGACTCCATTTGTGCTGCTGCCATAAGAAAGATGAGGCATTAGCCCTGAGCAGTCACAAGAAGGCAGTTTTCACTGCAGAACCAGATGGGGTCTTGTCAGCCACATGGTGAGGTGGGGTTAAGTCCCATGATATTAGCTCAGCAAGCATCTGGGGGACTCAATTTGCTACTGTTCACCTATTTTCCTGTTGACCTCTCAAAAGTTCTAATTCCACCATCAAACAAGCCAGTGCCTTGGGACAGCCCAAACGCCCCACTTGCCTCCTGCAGGGCTCAGGCTGAGTCAGGAAGCAGAGGGGCTGTGGGCAGTGGGACTTCCCTCTTCAGCTGGTGCCTCAGAGGTTGTAGGACAGCAGGTTGTCTTGGATACAAGCTGGTGGGGCTGCAGCAGCAGCTTCTGCTGGGGTTTTGTCCCTGCTTCCCAAGCAGGCTCAATGGAATAGCCTGGACAAGTTGGGGCTGGGACCCAGACACCAGGGATGCTTGGGGAGTGAGCTCTTCACAGCACCTGGCATCACGCCAGCCCAGAGAGCCTGCTGTGCACAGGAAATATTGAACATTCTGAGTCTTAAAGAGGGAACCTGGAACAGTTCCAAGATTACACTTAATACATCTGCTGGGAGCTACAGAGAGGGGAGATGGGGAATCTGCAAAAATAACCCTTGCAGGGCCAGGAGGGCCCAGAGCATCAGCACGACACATGTAATGAGTAAGAATAAAGATCACCCCTTACCTCAGGTAGCGTGTACAGTTTCCAAAGCTCGTTCATACACACGGTCTCTTTGTTCTTCCTTATGGTACTGGGAGGTAGGCAGGGAATGTTATTTTAGATAAGTTACTAGATTATGCATTTGTATGCTTCCTACAGCACTTAACCTAGCAGGTTGTCCAGCAAATGGCAAGTAAATACATGGATGGATGAGGGGAGAAACTTGCATTTTGCAGGTGAGAAACTGACTCGGAATAGTTAAATTCATTGGAAGGCTTTCAAAATGGGGCATTTACTACAAGCGAGGCATCGTGCTAGAACCTGGGAAGACGTGGTCCCCTCGGTCGAAGAGCTCACCCTCTAGAGGGGGAGATGGCCGGAAACAAGTAACTAATAAGTGACTGTGCGATCTGATAAGTATCTATTTAGGTGATTGCAAAAGGCTCTGGGAGACAGAAAAGAGACTGACTCCAAGTAAGAGGATGCAAGTGCTTTGCCGGATGTAGCAGGGATAAGTGCTGAGGCTCCTCTCCAGGTGTTCAGAATCATCATTTCTTTCTTGTACGTTTCCCCCGATCAGGAAAATCTCTCCTGTTCCTCTCACCCCCACATCGACCCTTGACTTGTTGCCAGTTCATTCCTAAAGTTCTACCATCACCTGGACTTTATCTTTTGGCTGTACTAGTGGTTTAAATTAAAATATTTCACGGGAAGGACATTTATGTGAATTAGGGATCAGAGCATAGGCTTCTCTGCAGCTGGAGGGGGAATACTGAGGTGAGGGTCATGAGCTCTGAGCTGTCTGGGGGTTTGTGTGGGATAAGACGGTGATTAGGGAGAGGGAAATAAGAAGAGACCAAGTGACTAGGGACGGCTGAAAAGAAGCATTGCCTACGCAGTTTCACTTTCCTCCCTCTAGCACATCCCTACGTCAATATAAATACACCATATACGTATGCAGGCATCCTGATATACCCATGTTTGTATGTATATGTACACATGTGTGCATGCGTGCACACACACACACACCGACAGAGTCTTTAAATCTGTCACCAAAATGGGATGCAAAGCGCTTCTTACCCTGACCAGTTCTGTAATGATGTTTGCCTGATATTCGTGAACACAGGGCTGCATGTACCTTGACAGCTGTGGGTTTCAAATTTTATTAAACTTCTGCCTTGTTCACAGTCTGATTTCTTTAAGGCCTTATCTAATTGCCTTGGGCCACGGGGCCTACCACCTTGGTCATGTGCAAACATATAAATTTCACCATGTAACTGAGGGCAAGTGATAAACTAATGTATAATAAATAGTGAAGAATTTTGATGATCTGCATCCTGGTGGAAGAAGAATGGCTCATAAAAACAATTATTACACAATCCATGCTTGCATTATTTACAAGGTGCATGCATACTCTCCTTTCTACAAGTGCTGGTGGGCATTTGGATCTTATCACCAGAAATCCAAGCATTTCCAAATGCCTAGATGTGTGCTGACATATAGCCCAAACATCTGGGTTGTTGACTGAGAAATGGGATTTTCAGCAGACCGCTGAGTGCCAGGGGCCCACAGCCTGTGTGTAAGTCACCTCTTCCAGGAAGGTGTCTGTGATTCTTCTGTCTGATTCAGTTGGCCCTCCTTCAAGTCTCCGGCATGCCGTGCATGTGAATTTACCTATCCACCTATCCCCACAAAGATGGGAGCGCTTTGCGGGAAGATTTTCCTCCCAGACATTTGTTGAATGAATGAAGTACTTACCATGCACATCTCCACCCATGAATCTAACTCAGTGCCTTGCACTGAGAAGAAACACAATAAATATTGAATGAACATCTATGTTTGTGAGTAGAGAGATTCAGATCAGCTGCGTTGCATTACACAGTTTTCTGTTTAAATGTCTCAAAGCCTGAGAAATCATTTTTACACTGCTTCCCCAGCCCCAGGGAGAAAACAGATAAAAATAATGAAGAAATTGAAGCACGCGGAGAAGGGATATGAATTCCCCATGTGCACTTGGGGAATGAGGCACGGAGTCCAGGGTTTGGATTTCACTTCCCTCTGCTCTTTCCCTCCTGCAAACGTGCCTCCCTCGGCCTTTCTCTCGCTGACATTAGAAGTCAGCCGAGTATTTATATATTCCAGGGCCTCTCTATGTAAATCCACATTCCATAAATCCCAAAGCTTTTCTTCTATTTCAGAGCAAGAGGCTAAACAAGATATATGCATTTTTTTTTTGTAACCAGCAAATGGCTTTCTTATCGATCTGCCTCTTCTGAAGGCAGTTCTGCCTTCTGTAGATTTCAGGAGTCTGTCTCTCCATCCCTCCCTCTCTCTCTCTCTCTCTCTCTCTCTCTCTCTCTCCCCCACCCCCTCCAACAAGTCCCTTCCTTAAGTTCCAAGAGACTAATTATTTCCTCTCCACCATCTCTCTCTTCCCGAAGGTTTATCTGATTTCGGCTCTGTTCAGAAACCACCGGTTTCTCCAGAGTCTTGTATTTCCTGCCCGCCGCGGCCAGCATTCTACGGCACTAATCAGATTTTGCTGTTTCTCTTCACACTGAGCCCCTTCCCCAACCATTCTGCCCTCTTGACACTTATCCTCCCACCCTCACCTTCATGGTGCATGGGCCTATTAAATGGTGTCCAGTCCAATTTCTGGCACCCAATAAATCTAAATTTTCAAGCTTGGGAAGCCAGGCTCACCCACTGGCACCTAGATAAATGAGTCCTCCATGAGAAACCTACACCAGTCATTACTCAAGACTCCTGAAACCCCAACACAGGATTTCAGGCCGGAGAAAGTCAAGTCCTCCTTTCCTGCCTCACCCTCCGAAAAAGAAAATACCCCACAGCCCAGAGCCTCGTCTTCCTCTGCATCTCCTGTCCCTCCACGCGGATGCTCAAAGCGGATCCCAGCCTGCCACTTCCAGCACGCAGCCGCTCGCACGTCACCCGTCAGGTTACGCCGTCGGCTCAGCGGCTTTGAAATGAGACTTAATATCCGGCATACGTGCCTGCACTGCTTGGTTCTCCAGGGCTCCGAGCCTGGAGATGAACAAAGAGGCTCCGTGCAACGTTTCATTGTTCGCAACAAGCGCAACCAAGGAGGGCGTCTCTCCTCCAGCCCGCCCTGTGGCGAATCTCTCGTGTGTGTGGGTGTGTGGGTGTGTGTGTGTGGGTGTGTGTGTGGGTGGGTGGGTGCGCGCGCGCGCGCCGGGTGGGGGAGCAACAGGGACTCAGGGCTGTGTTCCATCCCGGGTGGTGAGACCTGGAGATGGTGATATGCTCCTGGGAAGTGGGGACTATTTGTAGTTACTTATTTGTTATTTTGACTTGTGAAATTACCCCCTTTCATTCCGCCAGCCTTCTGCCTCTGCACAATGAAAATTAATTACAATGAATTAGAACCTTTATAAACCACCCTTAACAGTACCAAGGCTTGGAGACAGCCCCTCCTCTGACCCCTCACTGGTCTACAGCTCAACACCTGATCAAGCAACAGCAATTCTAAAAGGCAAAAGTCTCTAAAGTACCTGCTTTTGGCCTCTATGGAATAAACTGGGAACGGATAGGATACTGTGATGCTTAGTGCTATATATCAGCTTGGCTGGGCTAGAGTACCCACTTATTTAATCAAGCACTGATCCAGGTGTTGACCCGATGCGTATTTTGTGAATGTGGTTACCAGCTACAGTTGATTAACTAGATTGCCATGGATAACGTGGGTGGGCCTCATCCAATCAGCTGAAGGTCTTAAGAAAAAAAACTGAGGTTTCCCAGAGAAGAAAAAAAATTCTGCCTCAGGACTGCAGCATCCACTTCTGCCCGAGTTTCTAGACTGTTGGCCTGCTCTATAATTCCTTGAAATAAATGTATCTGATCTATATCTATATATATCATCTATATCTCTATTTATGTATTATTGATTCTGCTTCTCTGGGGAACACTGACTGATACAGGTATTTAGAAATCTTATGTGAATTCGAATTGTTCATTGTGTAACTTCTGGAAGGAGGACTGCTCTTCTTCATTTCCTGAACATGAAGTCCTGTGCTGTGTACATAGTAGGGGCTTAATAAGTGTTCACTGAAGTGACTGGAAACCCAAAGAAGCCCCATAATGCTTTTCTCAACTTCCACCACCCCACTTTCAAGTGGCAACATTTGCTCCCTCCCATCCACACGGGATTCAACAGCCCTACGTTGGAGACCAGCTCCTCTCAGGATCTTCCTATCATGTTGTCAAATACTGATGCCTCCATCACTCTCTGCCTTTACCATCTATCAGGTGAACCACATCTTCCCCAAAGGCTTCACTGCATCGGGGCCAGGCTTGTAACTTACTCTTGCTTCCTCAATGCTTGCGTGTGGGATTCTCTAGGTTTACATAGTTGTGCTTTTCTTTGCCTGGCATCTTAAGATGATGTCGTCCCTTTCTCGTTAGCTGGTGGACCTTCTGGGGGAATTCTAGCCTCCGATGTCATGGAACATTTATGGTCTTTGGAATCAGCCAGAACTAGCTTGAGACCTGGTTTTTCATATAAGCTTTGAGAACTTGATGAAGTCATATAACTTTTGTTGTTATTTTTAATTTAATTTTTATTTATATTGGGGTATAGTTGATTAACAATGTTGTGTTAGTTTCAGGTGTACACCAAAGTGATTCAGTTATACATATACATATATCCATTCTTTTTTAGCTTCTTTTCCCATATAGGTTATTACAGAATATTGAGTAGAGTTCCCTGTACTATACAGTAGGTCCCTGTTGATCATCTATTTTATATACAGTAGTGTGTATATGTTAATCCCAAGTCATATAACTTTTATGAGCCTTCCTTATTAGTAAGATGGGGGTAAAATGACTCAGAAAAACATGTGAGAGAGAACTAAAGCAAATAGTTATCAATTTTTTTTTTTTACATCAGTAGTTAAACACTCATGTTTCCGCTGGTGAAAGTCTCTGTGGAACTGCAAAATATAAAGCAGATAAGCTAAGAATGGCTCTGGTTGGCTCTACAGAACCCCTCCTACTTGTACACTAGGACTCCTATCCTCTACCCTACTCAAGGATGTGCCCTGAGCAGTTTCCCCTCTGTCCCCCATATCAACATGTAACACTGCTCTACTGGATCATTCCTGCCACCTGAAAACATGGTGGAATAGTCCCCATCTTTGAGCCAGACCACCAACCCAAAGCATCTTCCTTCGCCCCACACCCCCTATAGTTACTACCCCATCCCTGTCTTCTTCACTACAGCAAAACCCACTGATGGAGTTGTCTATACATTCTGGCCCCTCCAGGGGGGGTCTTTGTTCCCATGGCTCCTCTTTGTTCTTTGTCCCTCCAGTTCTTTCTTGAACTCCCTCCAGGTGGGTTTTTGTTCCCGTGACTCCTCTATGGCTCTAGTCAAGGTCACAAAAGAACTTGGCATTGCCAGAAGTTACAGATGATTCTCAGGCACTATCTTTTTTTTTAAGGTATGTTGAAATTTCTTTTTAAAAATTTATTTTTTTTAATTGAAGTGTAGTTGATTTACAGTGTTTTATGTGTATAGCAAACTGATTCAGTCACATATATATATATATATATACATTCTTTTTCAGATTCTTTTCCATTGTAGGTTTTTACAAGATATTGAATATAGTCCCCTGTGATATACAGTAGGTCCTTGTTGTTTATTTTACATACAGTAGTGTGTATCTGTTCATCCCATATTCCCAATTCATCCCCCCATTTCCCCTTTGGTAACCGTAAGTTTGTTTTCTATGTCTGTGAGTCTGTTTCTGTTTTGTAATTAAGTTCATTTGTATCATTTTTTTAGATTCCACATATAAGTGATATCATATGGTATTTGTCTGACTTCCTTCACTTAGTATAATCTCTAGGTTCATCCATGTTGCTGCAAATGGCATTATTTCATTCTTTTTTATGGCTGAGTAATATGTGTATATACACACACACACACATATGTGTATATACGTGTGTATACACACCACATCTTTTTTATCCATTCATCTGTCTATGGACATTTAGGTTGCTTTCATGCTTTGGCTATTATAAATAGCACTGCTATGAACATTGGGGTGCATGTATCTTTTTGAACTAGAGTTTACCCTGGATAGATGTCTCAGGCACCATATTGCTTGGTCTACTGTAAGCAACCTTAGCTACAGTTGATCACTTGAAGCACTTTCTTCACTAGTCCCTGGGGTACCACTCCCTCTGGGTTCTCCCCACTTCACCAGCAGTTCCTCCTCAATCTTTTTTTTTTTTTTTGGTATGGTTCCTTCTCCTCCTTATGACCTCAAAATCTTTGAGTGCCACAGGGCTCAGTTCTCAGTTTACACAAACTTAGGGGTAGGAAAGAGGGATTCATCTAATCCCATGATTTTAAATACCATTCATATACTGATAACTCCCCAGTTTCTATATCCATTTTGGCCCTCTCTCCTGAAAGCCAGACTCATATAGCCAATTGCTTCCCTAACAACTCTGCTTGGATGTCTAACTGATGTCTCTAATTTATCACATCCCAAACTAAACTTCTTATTTTCCCCTGAAATCTGCTATTGTGAAGTTTTTCCTATTTCAATAAATGACAATTACATGCTATAATTTTCTCTTCTCTAAAACCTTGAGATCGTCTTTGACACATCATTTGTTACCACATCCTACTTCCAATTCAATGTCAAATGCTATTGACTCTACTTCCAAATATATATCCAATCTAACAACCACTTCTAACCATTCTATTGACACGCTGAGTTTAGTCCAGCTCACCATCCTCTCTCATGTGGGTTAACAGCCTCCTAACTGTCTCCTTACTTCCTCCTCCACTCAGCTATAGTTTATTCTACACAAGGCAGTCATATCATATCTCTCTTCTGCTCAGTGTCTTCCAATAGCTTCCTATCTCACTCAAAGTAAAAGGCAAAGTACTATTAAGGGCCCAAGACCCTACACAATCTGTCTCCAGCAGATTAAGGTGGAAGCTTAGTTTCTACCAATTTCCTTATTCACCGCTGGGTACGATGGTCTGACTTCAGTCATCATCTCCTTGCTATTCCCCAAACATGGTGAAATATGCACCCACCTCAGGACCTTTGTAGATGCTGTTCTCTCCACTTGGACCATTTTTCTCCTGTGTATCCACATGAATTCCTACCTCCACCCCACCACCCAGATATCTAAGTTGATCATTCAGAGAAGAGACCTTCTCAGACATCTGAACCTGACCACACTATAAAAAAGGGAGCGTCCTCCTTCACCTCCTTATACCCTCTTTACCTGGATTTACTTTTTTACGGTGCTTATCAATCTTGACGTATTATATATTCCTTTATTTACTTATTGTCTATTCCCATAAAAACAAGCTATGGCATCAGGAGTTTTGTCTCTGTTTACTGTTATATTTATTATACTGGTGCTGAGTACAGTGCCCAGCAGGTGGTAGATTCTCAGTAATTATTTGTTGAATAAGTGAATGAATGAAGTGAAATTGACAGGCCATGAGCCACATTCACTGTAACCTCCACCACCTGGTTGTGAACCCATCCTCTGGAGCCTCAGAGATGGTCTCATCCCTAGAGAGCTGTCCTGTCCCCTCCTCTCAGGTCTTTGCTATTTCACAGTAAACATCTCTGGTTCTCTCCACAGTTCTTTAAAAAAGATGGTGGCTCTGACAGTGCCTCTGAGTATCTTCACACTCCAGGATGCAGTTTGCCTGGATTTAGGGATCTGGACACTTAAAATAAGTTAGTTGTTTTCTGACGATTTTCTCATCCACCTTGGGCTTCAGTTCTACTGTAGCGATGTTGGTTCTACCTGCTCATGCCTGAAGACAAGTCTCCTTGTTCTGCTTAAAGATTGGATGAATTAGGGATGTGAATGATGTAAGTGTCCTTTGATTAGAAGGAGGTAGCTAATAAAGCAAACCTGTAGAAACAGTTTATCACCCACGAAGCACTGTATAGCCTATGCACATGATGGATGCAAAAGTATTTCCTAAAAACCCTATTTAAAACTTAATGTGGGACTTCCCTGGTGGCGCAGTGGTTGAGAGTCCGCCTGCCGATGCAGGGGACGTGGGTTCATGCCCCGGTCCGGGAATATCCCACAAGCCGCGGAGCGGCTGGGCCCGTGAGCCATGGCCGCTGAGTCTGCGCGTCCGGAGCCTGTGCTCCACAACGGGAGAGGCCACAACAGTGAGAGGCCTGCGTACTGCAAAAAAAAAAAAAAAAAAAAAAAAACTTAATGTGGATGGTAGTCAGTGGCAGAAGACAGCACATTCAAATGGAGTAGAGTTTAATGAAGGGGTTATTTGCAAAGGCATGGGAAGGATGAAGGAAAGCAAGCCAGAGGTGCTGAAGCAATCAGGGGCAAGCCCAAGCTGGGAAGTGTAACCAGCGTGGCCTAAGAGGCAAGGGGAAAGGCCATTCCTACTCTTGGGGAGAGCAGCTAGCTTTAGGAGAGGCTGCCTGAGGTGAAGCAGGGAGAGTCAGGGGAATGAACATGAGAGTCAGGGGAATGAACATGCCCGCCTAACTCACTGCTGCCCTCCCATCTATGGCTAGTGCTATCCTTTTCAGTTCCCAAGTAGACACAAGGTAGCCAGGAGTCATTGATGTAGCCCACAAAGGCCAGCCTCCAGGGGCCCAGAGAAGGCTGCAGAGGGATGGAGGGGGGAATCTGAAGGAACCAATGGGGAAGATCCAGCAGGGTTTGCTTAGTAATAAACAACTCTTGAAAAGTGAAGGCTTTCCCAAATCGTTTTCTGTTGTGTCTGAAATATTTAATGATATGTATATATCAATTGTTTTAATCTTGAAGGTTTTCTTTTTTTCACTTTTGGTGGTGGTGGTGGTGGGATAATAGATTTTCCCCTTTGTTTTGCTTTCCTCTATTAAAATGACTTTATACATACAGTTCTTTAAAAAGTATTATGGGACTATACGATTCCATTTGGATGAAGTTAGGAACTGGCTAACCTAGTGGATGGAGATAGAAGTTAGAATAGTCGTTACCTCTGGGGAGGTGGTGGGTATTGGCTGAGAAGGGGAACAAGGGAACATTTCTAGGAAATGTCGATCTTGAACTATATCTTATATGGGCATCTATTTAGGTAAAAATTCATTGAGCTGTACACTTAAGTTTTATTTTTTATTGAATATAGTTGATTTATAATATCATATTAGTTTCAGGTGTACAACCCAGTGATTCAATATTTTTATAGATTATGCTCCATTTAAAGTTAGTGCAAAATAATGTCTAGGCAGGACCCGCCATTCACTCGCCTCACGCCTTCACAGTCGCGAGAGTCACCTCCCCACCAGAAAGGAAGAGGAGACCAGAGCCGAACTCTCTTCCTGCCGAGATGTCTGTTGGCATGCGATTAAAGTCCTACATGAGGCTGAGGGTCACATCGTGACATGGGAGATGAACACTGGTGAGGTGTATCGAGGGAAGCTCATTGAAGCTGAGGACAACATGAGCTGCCGGATGTCCGACATCACAGTCACGTACAGAGATGGCCGAGTGGCACAGCTGGAGCAGGTGTACATCCATGGCAGCAAGATCCGCTTTCTGATTTTGCCTGACATGCTGAAAACCACACCCATGTTAAAGAGCATGAAAAATAAACCCAAGGCTCAGGGCCGGTCGGGGAAAGGCTGCTATTCTGAAGGCCCCAGAGGCCGCAAGAGGGAGAGGACGTGGAAACATCTTCCAGAATCGAAGATAAATTTATCTGTTGGACAGAACTTTGCCCTTATTTTTTTCTTTTAGGTTATCTGGGTCGGGGGTGCATGCGTAGGTATATGTCCTAGGTTATCTTTTGAAATGTTTTTCTTTAGATCTGGGTAAATGTTAAACTAAATAAATATAGTGGGTTTTTTTCTTCTTGAGAATAAAAAAAAAGTATATTTCCCTGTGCTGTACAATATATCCTTGTTGCTTATTTATTTTATACATGGTAGTTTGCATCTCTTAATTCCCGCCCCTATCTTGTCCCTCCCCCTTCCCTCTCCCCACTGGTAACCACTAGTTTGTTTTCTGTAACTGTGAGTCTGTTTCTGTCTTGTTATATTTGTTTGTCTTATTTTTTAGATTCCACATATAAGTGATAACAGACACTATTTGTCTTTCTCTGTCTGACTTATTTCACTAAGCTCAATACCCTCTATGTCCATCCATATTGTTGCAAATGGCAGAATTTCATTTTTTAATGGCTGAGTAACATTCCATTGTGTGTGTGTGTGTGTGTATTTTTTTCTAGTTTCTTTTTTTTTTAATTTTTATTGGGGTATAGTTGCTTTACAATATTGTGTTAGTTTATACTGTACAGCAAAGTGAATCAGCTATATGTATACAAATATCACCTCTTTTGGTTTTCTTCTCATTTCTGTTTTTGTTTTTTTTTTTACATCTTCTTTATCCATTCATCTGTTGAGGACACTTAAGTTGCTTCTGTATCTTAGCTCTTATAAATAATGCTTCTGTGGACACTGGGGTGCACATATCTTTTCGAATTAGTGTTTTCATTTTATTTGGATATATATATATACCCAGGAGTGGATTTGCTGGATCACATGGTGGTTCTATTTTTGCTGTTTGAGCAACCTCCATACTGTTTTCCATAGTGGCCAGATTTATGCATTTTATTGTATGTAAATTATACCACAATAAAAAAATAAAAGAAAAAATAGTATGGTTATATCCTTGCAAGTGCAATGTTGATATGCAGTATTTTCAGATGTTTGTACAATCTATGTGAGCATTTGTATGCCAGATCTGCATTGTCTCATCTGCTCTCTCTACCCTTGTAATCTGCACTCAGTTTTTCAAGGGGCAAAGATAAGGGAGGGGTGTAGACTAGTCTCAGAGAAATCTATAGACAATTACCCTCAGTTGAAAATAAACATAATAAAACTATAGAAGTCTAATTTTTGCAACTCGAGAGGGTTTTTTCCACAGCTATTCACATCTAATCACTCTCACCTAATAAATGAATAGAATAGCTAATGTGATTAGACTAATTCACTATTCATCATGAATATTAAATGAACAGAATATTTTGCATTTCACCAGTCACATATCTTGAGTATTTACCTGATATTACAATCAGACATGTGTTAGATTTTCTCTCTGCTTCTGGGCCATAACTCATGGATAATTATAGTGTTTAATTAGCCCCACACAGCACTTGGCTGTTGGGTGTGGATGGAAATTACAGGATGTAGAAGGAACAAATCAAAGGCTGTAAAGGAAAGTAGCCCTTTGCTGTATCCCCTGGAAGCACAGTAGGGACCATGGGCAGTGCAGGGTGAATCATATTATTCCACTTGAATAGAAAAGACGTTGCTTTCAAAAAGATTTTTAAAGTACATTAAAAAAAAATACAATGAGTGAGCATGAAATGGAAAAGAGGTAGAGAGTTTAATGCACTCTTTATAAAGAGGCCTTTTTCCCCCTGATCATTCTTGACCGCCCCTTGCATTCGATGAAATCATAGAATCGTCAGTTGGTTGGGAGCTCTCTCCTAGCAACCTAGACAGGTAACTGCAGTGTCAGTCCAGCGAGCTGACTGCCAGAGGTTCAGATGACTGTTGCTCGGTCCTTGAGGCCTGGAAGTGCAATAAAGCAGTCTATATGGGGATATATGTATATGTATAGCTGATTCACTTTGTTATACAGCAGAAACTAACACACCATTGTAAAGCAATTATACTCCAATAAAGATGTAAAAAAAAAAATAGTCTGCTAGCTAAATGCCTAATTTCTCAAAGACATGCAATGATTCGAACCGATCCAATCTCGTCCCGCAAACATATAATGAACATCTTCGCTGGTAAGACACGGTGCTAAGACCTATGGAGGAGAGAGAAGTAATATAAGTAATACAATATCATACCCTCTAAGCTTGGGAAGTGTGGAAGGAGAAAGGGGAGATTCAAGAAACTGTTCTCAGAGGACAAATGAAGAGTGGTTCAAATAGGAGGGCAGAATCGTGCCCTGGAAAGAAAAAGAAAACATTTTGATGTGTACAACATGCTACACAGATGGAGTACAAAGCTAAATACGGTAGGCACAATTCTAAGATGGTCCCCAAGATTTCCCATGCTCCTTGTACGCATGCCCTGCATCGGTGCTGGGACTAGGACTCTGATGGACTTTACTCCAGTGACTAGGTTATGCTACATGGCACAGTGGATGACCTGACCCAATCACATTGGTCCTTTAAAAAGCAAAGAGCTTTCTCCAGCTGGTTGTACAAGAGGAGGTCAGAAAGACAGACTCCAGCTGCTCTGGAAGGAAGCAAACACTGTGTTGTGAATGGATAGTGGGGGCAGATGACAAGGAACTGCCAGGGAAAGCAGTTCTGGGCTGACAGGTAGCAGGAAAAGGGGCATCTCCGTCCAATGGCCTCAAGGACACAGATTCTTCCAAAAAAACAGTGATCTTGGAAGAGGACTCAGATGAGAACTGAAGCCCTAGCTGGCACCTTGATTTCAGCCCAATGAGACCCTGTGCAGAGAATTTATGCTCTGCCCAGTCTTCAGACATGTAGAAGCTTCGAGATGATAAATTTGTGTTGTTTTAAGATGCCAACTTTGTGGTAATTTTTAACGCAGTAATAAAAAGTAATATCCCAGGCAAGAATGAGGATTTAAAAGCTGTGATAAAAAAGAGTGAAATAGGGGAAAAGAGGGAGGTGGGATGTGGAAAGGGGGGAGGAGGGGGACAGGGAGAGAGAGAGGCGAGAGAGGCGATAAAGAAATGCACCCACATGAATAGTTTCGGGGAACTATTAATCATAAAGGAAATAACTCCTCTTTGCGGAGAAAGAATTTAAGAAGAGAAACAATGATTTACTACTGAATAATCCATGAGGGTTTCAGAGTAAATGCTTGGCTGGACCCCAAATCAGCCTGCTCTGGCAGCTAGCTCATCTGGGGACTTCTTCCCTCTGTTCAGTATGTGATTCAGGGCTTTCTCCCCCGAAGTCACAGGGCTGGGCTGGGTCACAGTTGCCAGTTTTGCTCTCATCTTGAATTGTCTCCACAAATTCTTCCTTTTTTCAGTATGGTCCAAACTGTGATATGTTATTGACTTGGAGATCCAGCAATTAGATCTTGAAGGGGAGAGCCTATAGCGCATGGCACGGTTTCCATTTTTCTGGGCTGTTGAGAGCCAGTTGAGGAGGTCAGAGGAGCCCAAAGACCCGGGCTCGAGTCTTGGCCGTATCTTCTCTAGCTGTGTGAATGTAAGATGTTATTGATCTTGGAATCTCTCCTGTAATTTGGGGAAAATTTCCAATTCTGACTTTTTTCTAATGCAGAGACGGTGGTGACGAAAAAGTGAGAAAAGTGGAGTGTCATATAAAGTATTATTACTATTTCAGCTTTGAGTGTGCGCTCAGTCGCTCATCGTTTATTTTAATCCCGAAGGTTCTGCATTAAAGTCTGTTAACACCCTAGTCACATAGGACCTACCCTTAAATATCACAATATTAGAATGTTTCTCCAAGTAATTAGAGACACAGAGAATTGGGGAATGAGATTGGTTGCCACTAGATAATATTATCATAAAGGTAAAATTCCATTGCAATGAATATTATTACGGTATTATGTTTCAGTGCTATCTTGAAACGAGTACTTTCTCTAATTATCTAAGACAAAAAAAGAGCCTGTATAAGATAGTGAAGGGCCCTCCTTTACAGTGAAAGAATTTTGATTGTGAGTTATCGCAGGAGACACGGAAAACTCCAGTTGAGCTGTTTGCAGCTCTTTTGTCCTGCTAGTAAATATTAACCTTCAGAGGTTCTTTTCGCTCTTCCAATATTATAGTGGCTAAAACAATCTTTCACTTAACTTCCAAACCACCACCAAAATCGAGTCATGAGGAGGAAAGTAGAAGTGGAGAGAGTCAAAACACCTTCCTCTTAGGGGGTAGAAAGCACTTCTTTTAACCTTTCAGCTCACTGAGGAGAGATTGGACACGCTGTTTTATCTCCAACTTCTGCAGATGGGAAAAAGCAGTGACATATCCCAACAAAACCCCATCCTCTGTGCACATGAAAAAGACATAAAAGAAAAGACAAGCTCATAGCTTTTTCACAGAAGGATGATACTTTTGGAACACAGCACTGTTTAAAGCGTTGATAAAATTATTTAATTTTTCCAGGCAAAACAAGAGAAAAGGTAAGGAAGGAATTTGATCTCTATGACTGTGTTTAACAGTCAGGTTCATTCCTGGAACAGATATTAACTGAGCACTTACAACACTGGGGCTGCAGCAGCATACAGGGCAGAACAGGCTTCTGCTCACGTGGGGTGCGGGTTCCCGTGGAGGGACAGGATGAATGAACTGGCAAATATACTGTATGTCAGGGGGTGGTAAAGTGCTGTGAAAAAAACTGGAGCAGGTCAGGAGGTGGAGGTGACAGCTGGAGGGGTAGTTGCTATTTACATAGGGTGGCCAGTGAAGGTGGTGCTGATAAGGTGACACTTGAGCTGGGAACTGAAGAGAGTGTTGAGGAAGCAAGTCATGTAAAAATGTGGGGGAAGACAGTCCCCAACCAGGGACCAGCAAACTCAAGTGCCCTGAGCCAAAAGCAGGTTCAGCCTTGATTCATGCCTTCATTGATTCATTCATACAGTCTCTCTTTCGTTCGTTTTTTTCTTACAAATAATAACTCAATGCCAATTATGTTCTTCTAGGGAACATCGTTTTGTGAAACTTGTACTACATTTTGGTTATGAAATGCATATTTGTTGACCAACTAATCAGTATACTTTGGCATAGGAGGAAAATAATGAGGTAGGTAAGATTCTCACCCTAAAATGAATACAGTCCATTCTAAGAGACAGACATATACAAATAAATGTAGCACCCCAGGAGGCTTCAGGTTATTGGGAAAATAGCTGGGCTTTGGAGAGAGAGATCCTGGTCCAGGCTTTTTAAACACCTAGCCCTGGGTAAGTGACTTTCTTCCTTGAGCCATAGAGTGTGGGGCAAGTGATATCTACTGTGTAGAACTCTTGTGAAGAGTAAATGAGATGACCTCTATAAAATATAGAGCAAACAGTAGGCATTCAATTAATGTACCTTCTCTTCCATCTCTCCTGATATAGTAGTATGATATGACTGACTAGTTGAACACATACTACGAACATAATCTTAATACTTGGCACCCTTTATTGTGATTACCGATGATGGGCCTATCTCACATACAAAACCGAGGTTTTCTTGAAGATAAGCGACATCGTGTTAATAACCATTGTTTCTACTGGGCCCAGCCTAACATGTAGCATATAGTGGGGTATTCAGTAAATGTTTACTGACTGAGTAGAGCTAACAAGTGCTCGGAACAGGAGTGGTCAGAACCATATCTGCCATGGATCATTACATAGAAGGAGAGAAAGGTTAAATTAATCATTTTTGATTTACAACAGTGGTCAGAGGTCAGGTTTTCTATGTGATCTGTATAGGGCCTGGACCATTAAAAAATTATTTAAAATTCCTCTGAACATGGTATATTTCAGAGGCCTGTCTAGGAATCAAACAGGGTGCTTACACACATTTCTTTTATAATGTGTTTAAGTAATTAGGAAATGATAAACCCTTCATTCTTAATGGCAGTAGACACATAATTCAATCCCATGGATGGTGCAGCAGACCATATTGTCCCTAAGTTTCAACTTCTCGTAAGTGAACTTAGTTAATTTCATTTTCTCTTTCTACTCTTGCACACGCTCAGGCAGAGCCGCCGAGCAGCTTTTTCTTTTTTAATTTTTATTGGAGTATAGTCGGTTTACAATGTAGTGTTAGTTTCAGGTTTACAGCAAAGTGAACCAGTTATACACATACCTATATCCACTCTTTTTTACATTCTTTTCCATATAGGTCATTACCAAGTACTGAGTAGAGTTCCCTGTGCTATACAGTAGGTCCTTGTTAGTTATCTATTTTATATATAGTAGTGTGTATATGTCAATCCCAATCTCCTAATTTATCCCTCCCCCACCCACCCTTTCCTCCTGGTAACCATAAATTTGTTTTCTACCTCTGTGACTCTATTTCTGTTTTGTAGATAAGTTCATTTGTACCCATTTTTTAGATTCTGCATATAAGCGATATCATATGATATTTGTCTTTCTCTGTCTGACTTCACTCAGTATGACAATCTCTAGGTCTATCCATATTGCTGCACATGGCATTATTTCATTCTTTTTTAAGGCTAATATTCCATTGTACCACGTCTTCTTTACCCATTCCTCTGTCGATGGACATTTAGGTTGCTTCCATGTCCCGGCTATTGTAAATAGTGCTGTAATGAACATTGTGGTGCATGTGTCTTTTTGAAGTATGGTTTTCTCCGGATATATGCCCAGGGGTGGCATTGCTGGATCATAAGGTAGTTTTTTAAGGAATCTCCATACTGTTCTCCATAGTGGCTGTATCAATTTACATTCCCACCAACAGTGCAAGAGGGTTCCCTTTTCTCCACACCTTCTCCAGCGTTTATTGTTTGTAGATTTTCTGATGATGCCCATTCTAACTGGTGTGAGGTGATACCTCTTTGTAGTTTTGATTTGCATTTCTCTAATAATTAGTGATGTGGAGCAGCTTTTCATGTGCCTCTTGGCCACTGTATGTCTTCTTTAGAGAAATGTCTATTTAGGTCTTCTGCCCATTTTTTGATTGGGTTGTTTTTCTTTAATACTGAGCTGCATAAACTGTCTTTATATTTTGGAGATTAATCCGTTGTCTGTTGATTCATTTGCAAATATTTTCTCCCATTCTGAGGGATGTCTTTTCATCTTGTTTATAGTTTCCTTTGCTGTGCAAAAGCTTTTAAGTTTCATTAGGTCCCATTTGTTTATTTTTGTTTTTATTTCCATTACTCTAGGAGGTGGGCCAAAAAAGATCTTGCTGTGATTTATGTCAAAGAGCATTCTTATGTTTTCCTCTAAGAGTCATAATGAGGTATCACCTCACATTGGTTAGAATGGGCATAGTCAAAAAATCTACAAACAGCAAATGCTGGAGAGGGTGTGGAGAAAAGGGAACCCTCTTGCACTGTTGGTGGGAATGTAAATTGATACAGCCACTATGGAGAACAGTACGGAGGTTCCTTAAAAAACTAAAAATAGAATTACCATATGACCCAGCAATCCCACTATTGGGCATATACCCTGAGAAAACCATAAATCAAAAGACACATTCACCTCATTGTTCATTGCAGCACTATTTACAATAGGCAGGTCATGGAAGCAACCTAAATGCCCATCGACAGACAAATGAATAAAGAAGATGTGGTATATATACACAATGGAATATTACTCAGCCATAAAAAGGAACGAAATTGGATCATTTGCAGAGATGTAGATGGACCTAGAGACTTTCATACAGAGTGAAGTAAGTCAGAAAGAGAAAAACCAATATTGTATATTAAACGCATATATGTGGAATCTAGAAAAATGGTACAGATGAACCAGTTTGCAAGGCAGAAATAGAAACACAGATGTAGAGAACAAACCTATGGACACCAAGGGGGGAAAGCAGGGCAGGGGTGGTAGTGGGAAGAATTGGGAGATTGGGGTTGACAGATATACAATAATATGTGTAAAAGAGTTAACTAATAAGAACCTGATGTATAAAAATAAATAAATAAAACTAAATTAAAAACAAAAAAGCAAAGTCCATAGTTACCATTAGGGTTCACTCTTGGTGTTGTACATTCTATGTGTTTGAAGAAATGTATAATGAAATCTACCCTCCACTGCAGTATCATACAGAGTAGTTTCACTGCCCTAAAGCTCTTCTATTCTTCCACTCTTGCACGGTACACATGGAGATGCACCATCGAGATCCCTCTTTAAAGAAGGGCTCGCTGCCCTGTTCTGGGAAATACAGAGAGCAGCTTTCAGCTGTCAGCATCTTCTGACTCTGCTTCAGCTATAGAGAGCATGACCTCCCCTGAGATCATACCTTCCCTGGGACAGCCCACCTCCAGTGACTGTGAGCGACACAGGTGTATAAAGGCCCTGGCACTTTGGTCCAGGTATTTCTTTTTTTTAATTAATTAATTAAATTTATTTGGCTGTGTCAGGTCCTAGTTGCGGCACACGGGATCTTCATTGCAGCATGTGGGATCTTTTGTTGTGGCACACGGCCTTCTCTAGTTGCGGCGTGCAGGCTTCTCTCTAGTTGTGGCTCATGGGCTCTAGAGTGCGAGGGCTCAGTAGTTGTGGCGCACAGGCTTAGTTGCCCCACAGTATGTGGGATCTTAGTTCCCCGACTAGTGATCGAACCCATGTTCCCTGCAATGGAAGGTGGATTCTTAACCACTGGACCACCAAGGAAGTCCCCTGGTCCAGCTATTTTTAATTGATGTAAGACAACTCTGACTAGCAACACCCACTCCAGAGCGCTCCTCTGGGTTGAAGGAGGTCCGCATTACAGTTCTACATTGTCCTCTGACAAATACAGCTTCTTCCTGCCTTTCACAGGTGTGGATCCCCAATAAACATCTTGCAAACCAAACTGTCTCAGCATCTGCTTTCAGAGCACCTGGCCTGTGACACGCCTCTTCAACTGTGTAACTATACATATGTATGCATGTGTATATGTAAGTATACAAATACATCCATGTATGCATTATATAGGTACATACATTATACATGTATATATTATATATAATGTACATACACACACACATATATACCTTCACACCCAACGTAGTGTCAGAGAGGTGTCTTTGTTCCTATCTGGGGCTGACCCTGGCTAATTGGCACTGTCTCTCCTGTACCTCATTTCTTCCCAGTCTGTTGGTCAAGGCATCATACCTTCTGTGAGAGAGTGAAGAGTTCCTCTTCTTCCATGCATATGTTTCCCATGAGGACTGTGGATACGAATACTCTGGCTTCTTCCTCTTTCCCTGACCATAGGACTGGGCATGAAAGTCAGACTGGCCCGATCCGTCTTGATGGTATTTGACCAGAGCTGAGGAGAAATGCTCCATTTTCTGGTGGAAAAGTTGGGAACATATACAGCAGGAGCAGCCTGTGGAATGGGTGTAGTCTGTGCTTGTCTTCATGGGAGAGAGTATGGAAGATACATACAGTGCAGCAGAGGTGAGACAGTGGTCCCAGAAACATCAAACCTCTGGGTACAGTCATATCCTGTTACACTCCTCTTGCTGGTCATGTGAGCCAGTCTGTTTCTGTTTTAGCCTAAGTTAGTTGGTGAAGATACACTGTCATTTGCAGTCAAGAGTCCTGATGAATAGACCCCTCCAATTTTGCTGTCTATGCCATGTTTTTGTGTCCCTTGCAGGACTTTTCTCCTTTAATTAACCCATCTTCCAGTGTCTTTATTCTGTCCCTCTCTACTGGCTGCTTTCCCTTTGCATAAAACAAACACAGATCTCACTAATGGTGGAGAGAAGACTGTCCACTGAGTCCTCAGTCTCTTTAGCTACATTTCTACTCTCATTTTTTTGCTGCATGGCTAAATTTCTCTTAATAGTGGGCCATACACACCCTTACATCCTTACTTCATTCTCTTAACCTCCTGCAATCTGTCTTCTGTCCTCACCTCTCTACTAAAACAGCAATTTTGAAACCAGTTATCTAGTAATGGCCCAAACAAAACAACCTTTCCTCAGTTTCATTATCTTGGATCTATTTCTGGCATATGACACTATTAATCACTGACAACCTCCTCTGCCCTCTGGCAAGACATGGTCTTGAACTTTCCTTCTTAGAGGCCCTACATTCCACTGGCATTCCTGAGGAGCGAGGTTCTGGTGGAGTCATGAGGGAGAAGATTCAGAGCGTAAGAGAGCAGGACGCTTCTACTTTGGGAGAAGCAGCTCTTGAGATGATTTGGAGAGCAGTGGGTAGAAATGGAGGGAACTTGATTGGGTGCCTTTGTTTTTAAGTAAAGTAAGAGTCAAGCTAAGTGGCTGAAAGTGTGGAAGACAAGGTGGAAATGTCAGTATTGAAGAAAGTGGATAAATTTTAGAAATATTGTAAAGAACAAATTAACCAACCCTAAAGAAATGAATACTATGGTTATAAACCAGCATCGATGGTCCAGATAAGAGAGCTAGCTTGGATTCAATCAGCACAATTTCATAGCTTGTGCCAAATGTCCAAATTTAGGGGAAACCAGTTTAGTAGCAATTGCAAGCTTAGAGGCATCATGGAAATGCTGACCAGGATCCAGATTGGGTGAAGGTGAGGCCAAAAGAGGCTTTAGATCTTCAGACCATGGCAAATATTAGATTAACAAGGCTGAGAGAATAGGAAACATGAGGACAAGTTGGTGAAGCAGAGGTTTTAGAGTTGAAAATCTCCAATTGATACATGATCCATGGTGGAGTCATCCTCTGCATTAGTGCTTCTCAAACTTTTGTGCATCAGAATCACCTGGAGGGCTTGTTAAAGCACAGATTGCCAGCCCCACCCCTGAAAACTGATTCTACAGGTCTAGGCAGGGCCTGAGATTTGCATTTCTAACACGTTTCAGGTGACGCTGATGCTAGTGGTCCTATGCTTTGAGAGCCACTGCTTTGTGGTGAGAAACAGAAAGGAGGTGAAGGTCACTGATGTTGAGGAGGTTGAGATGCTGAGAGGCTTAGGTCATCAGTCATCAATAAAACCTCAGCGTGCTCCTGGAGAGCACGTGCTCCAGATTAAAGGTCAGAAGCGTACATTAAGGAGTGAGGGAAAAGACTTGCAAAGGAGAAGAGCTCTTGGGCGATGGCGGCAGGACAACGCTCTGCAAGGTAGGTTGAAAGCAAGTGTGACCTTTTTTGAGTTGCGGTCAGGAAAGAGAAAGCAGCTTCGGGAAAGGGGTTTGAGAGCTAGTTCCAGTTAAGGGAAAGCCACATTTCCATTTGACAGTGAGGTGGAAAGAATGCTGGCGTGAGGATTTGCAGCCATGTGGGAGTTTGCTCATTAAGCAGGATTCCACAGGACGCCAAAGAAGAGACTTGTTGAAAAGATGGTATGGAATATGTGGCGTGGATGAAAAAGTGATTTAGCTGTAGGTGGGGGTGACTAAAAGGAAAAGCAGGGGAAGGGAATAAGGTTGGTGGGCTCTGTGCTTAGACTAGAAGTAGGGAGACAAGTTAGACCGAGTTTGGGGCCAGGGAAAGGTTTTGCACTTGTGTTAGTGATCAGGGAAGGAGGCTGCCGACGAGGCGTTCTACCTTCACTGTGGGAATTCAGACCACTTCTCTGTTGTGTTATGTGAATATCTGTTTATGTCTGTTTTTCCTTGACAATGTCTTCTTAGTTTCTAATGGTAATAGTGTTATTGGGTAGAAGGTAGGCGGAGGGTATTGTGAGTGGGGTTAGGAGGCCAGGCTGAGGCTATTGCCTGTATGGATTTTTTTTTTTTTTTTTTTTTGCGGTACGCGGGCCTCTCACTGTTGCAGTTTCTCCCGCTGCAGAGCACAGGCTCCGGACGCGCAGGCTCAGCGGCCATGGCTCACGAGCCCAGCTGCTCCGCGGCATGTGGGATCTTCCCGGACCGGGGCACGAACCCGCGTCCCCTGCATCGGCAGGTGGACTCTCAACCACTGTGCCACCAGGGAAGCCCCTGGATTTTTTTTTTTAACCCTAGGATCTTTATAGTATACTGGGCACAAGTAAATATGTAAATATGTATACGGTCCATATAACTGATCCCCTTTACTGTCATCACTGTTGTATAGTATGGCTTGTGTCTGACTGCATATGATACTGAGTTAAGTGTTGTAACAGGAGAATGCTAGACTCATTTTAGAAGTTCAAGGGAGCAAACAAACATTTTGCAGCAAACACACTCTGCTATCATGAGAAATAAGACTGAGCTAAGAATCAAGATTCTTGTTTCCACTGTTTTGTGACTTCCATGGTGTTTGGTTCTGTGGTTTCCAAAGACCCTTGCCATTGGCGACACTATTGTAGAGTGGAAACAGAGTGGCTTCAAAATTAGATACGTTGTGACCCTAGTCCTCCCTCAGCCCCTACCACCTTGGAGAAGTCCACCCAACCCGTCTGGTCCTCAGGGTCTTCATCTTTAAGTGAAAAAGATAATTGACCTCATAGAAGTTGTTGCAAAAATGAAATGAACAACACATGTCAATTTCTTAAGTACTTCTGGGTCATACTAAGTGCTCAGCAGTATCCGTTTTTTTCTTCCTTCCCTAGTCCCCACTTTTTTTTTTTAAAGGTTGAGCCTTCTTTTAATTTATTTATTTGTATTTTTGGCAGTGTTGAGTCTTCATTTCTGTGTGAGGGCTTTCTCTAGTTGTGGCAAGCGGGGGCCACTCTTCATCGCAGTGCGAGGGCCTCTCACTGTCGCGGCCTCTCTTGTTGCGGAGCACAGGCTCCAGACGCGCAGGCTCAGTAGTTGTGGCTCACGGGCCTAGTTGCTCCGCGGCATGTGGGATCTTCCCAGACCAGGGCGCGACCCCGTGTCCCCTGCATTAGCAGGCAGATTCTCAACCACTGCACCACCAGGGAAGCCCCCCACTTTTATCTTTATCATTCTGTACATTTTTAGGGGCCAGAGAAGTATTTCACTGTGGGACTGCAGGGTGTAGATGAGCAGAAGACCTCTTGAAGTACCCACCTCACAATGCACCACTTCTTACTGCTGTGTAACTTCCTTGCTTGGCAGGAAAGTTTCCTCCACGTGACTAGCTCCTTTTTCATGTGATACGTGCCTGTAAAGCAGGGCTTGGATGTTCTAGAAAGGGAAAGTGTCTCAGAAAAAAAAACAAACAGGGATTACATTTCCCTGCACATACTTGCGAATTTGAAATTAAGAGGAACAAGCTTTTGCCAAGACTGCGTCTTGCTTGGACCCTTGTTCTGAACCTGAAAGCTCTTGGCAGTTCATACAGCATGCTCCTCCCTTCATCTGCCCCTGGACTGGACATACGTTGGAAATTTATAGTTTATTTTCCCAATGCTTCATCTTGGTGCACTTCCCTGATGGTGTCAATTAGTAAAAACCGTGGAAAGCCTATATTTCTGATGTTCCCCACGCCATGGTGAGCATAAGCTGGCAGTAACTCTCTCTGACACTGTGAATACTTTGAAACTTTGTTTCAAAACAGTTTGAAGAAAACCCTATTTATAACTAACTCTGTGTACACTTTGAGTCTCCCAGAAAAACTTGCCTAAAAGTCACCAAGGTGAATGGAGGAGGATGTGGAGAGGCATTGCCACGTGTTCTATATATGTCCGTCCTATTTTGGGACTTGGGGGGCGGGATGGGGGGAAGAATTACTCTTTGTAGAGTCAAAACTAGGGTGTACTAAAGTTTGTGCACTATGAGTTGCTCTGATAAATTTAGACTCCCGAAAGTTCTTCTACGCACTTCAGTTGAAAGTAAAATAAGAATGAAGTGAGCTGACATCCTCATTCACTTAATATGTAAATGTCAGCGCTGTCAGCCCCGGACTTATTTGGGCCTGTCTTATTTTGTTTCTGTCATAGAATGTTTCTCTTTAGATTCCTTGAGTTAGATGCTGCAAGTCAGAAAAATAAGTTTATAGAGTATGAACATGAGAGAGGCACCTTGATGCTTTTCATTTTTACAGCTGTGTTGTTATTCGTGTATCCATTTTCCAAAGGATATGACCCTGATTCTGGGGGTTATTTTCTTTATGTTTAGAGTGAAGATGAGGGTTGTTAGCAGAAGTGGGGAGCAGAGATATGAACAGAGTGGGCTTTACTGCTTGAGGGACACATTGTCCCCACCCTTCCCTAAGATGGTCTTTTACCATGGCTCATTTTCCCAGTGGGCAGGTAGGTCTTGCTTTGTCTGCTGTACCTGGTATAATGCCCCATGTTCTTCTCTTAAGGGACAAATTCAGAGGAACAATGACGATGGCACCCCTAAGACCACGTAGGGTTAGGGGCCTAAGGAATCTGAGGCATTACGAGGCTGCACGTAAAACGGGAAGAGAGGCTGGGATGGGCAGCCTCATCCTGGATGTCTTCGCCCTCTCTTTATCACAGCGCTGCCCTTGCCCTTGCAGTTTTGCTCCCTGGTTAGCTTGTGTGGCCCCTGTACACACTGGTCCCCAGAGACTGAGGTGAAGCTGGCATTTGCATGAGGAATCTGCTCTCTGTTCTGCAGGATCTGTTCCCAGACCGGGTGGGCCTCCTTCAGGTTCGGCCACGCAGGAGCACCAGAGCATCCGTCTTTTCACTCCGAGGTCTCAGGGAAGCCTGCAGCCAGGTAGGTCATCATCCTAGATGTTCTGAATCAGTCCTGCTGAGGAGGCAGTGGTCGGGCAGGCTGGTGGTCTGCCATTGTCCTCCTGTAGAGCAGCAAATCCTCCTTCCTCCATTACTCTTTCAAAAGGCATGGGGGAGGAAGGAGTGGGTCATGAATATTTAATCAGGGAAAAGTAGGCATACATTATTTGGGTAAACTACTTAACAGTGGTGCGAGACTCTCCTCAGATGGGGGTAGGTGCCGCATCACCGGCCTAGCGTGCTTTCACCCTTAATCATCTCTTCTCGGTTTCCTTTGAGTGGGGATCTACGAAGGCTCCTGTCTCTCCATCAAACCACATCTCTAATTTAAACGGCTGTTAATAAGGGTTAAATCTGCAGGCTGAGCTGGCCCTTCACTTGTTACTTGCAAAGGGGGAAAAAAATCAATGGAGCAGGAAGCCAGAGGGGCGTCCATTTTGAGAAGCCGTAATGAATTACGTTTCCTTAGGAAAGCTGGCAGCCTCCAGTTCTCCCATAGCCTCCCTTTCACGGAACCAAGCCCTCTGTGACACATCAAATTTAATGAGACTGCACAGATCTCAAGGAAGGGGCGCGCTGCTGCCGGGGCACTTTATTAAGAAGGATCAGAGAACACTTGCTGGCTTTTAAAAGGAGTCCTTAAAGGCAAAGGATCTTTTGTGGGGAGTAGAAGGAGGTCCCTAATTTCAGTGTTTCATGTCCCCTCTGGAGCACTTGAACGACCTAATTCGATGTGAGCTTTTGGGTCTCAGCACGGGCAAACAGGTCCTCAAACCTCAGGACCATTGAAGACCAAGAGGATTGTGGCAGGTAATTAGGGACCTTCTGATTTAAGCGCCACGCCTCCACCCCTGTAGGCCATTAGAAGGAAATGGAGAGAGATGTTGCGTAACTGTCTTCCCTGTGATGAATCATTGTCATAATTGTATTTACCAAATCAATAATTAAATCGCTTATTTAGCCAAGAGGACTGCACTTAGGCACACAATGTGCAAGGCGTTTTGAAATCTAGAAAAGCTGGTATATGTATTGGCTGTAGGTTTGGGAGACGGCATTATCTGGGCATCAGGAGACTTTCATTCAAGTATTAGTTTTGTTGCCAATTTACAAAGCTGCTATAATCAAATGATACTTGGATTTCAATTTACTCGTGTATAAAATGAGAAGGTGAGGGTCATGTACAATTCTCCATTGAGACTTAGAGCTCTGAGTCAGTCTTAGAAAACAGAACAGACGATGGTGCTAGACCAAGAACCCTTGTGTGAGCCAGACACAGCTGCAGGAAGCAGCTACGTCACATTTCTTTGAGTTCTTTCTGAATTCTCCCCAAACAGCTCTTCTGGCATGCAGAGCTCCAGGTATTGCATTCCAGAGCCTCTTTCCTCCCTCAGTCTCTATTGATAAGCATTTTTTTCTTATGCCAAGAAAAATAATAAAATGATAGCTGACATGTACGACATGATTATCACAGCCCAGGCACCAGGCTGAGTGATTTATGGGCATTGTATCGAGAGGTGTGGTAGATAAGAACACAGACTGGAACCAGCCTTCCTGGGTTCCAGTCACCACTTTCTAGCTGTGTGACCTTGGGCAAGTTACTTAATAAATATCATGTTTATTGATGTCTGGCATATAGCAGGTGCTACAGAAGTGCTCGTGTTATGATCTCATTTAAACCTGGAAATATTCCTTTGAGGTTGGTAGGATTATCCCCGTTTTACAGACAGGAACCAGTAATTCAACAAATTATAAGATCACCTAGCTGGTGAGAGGCAGTACTGGGAATCAGGCAGAGTCTGAGCTCCTAACCAGGGTTCTCATGCTCCAGTTCTGGTCTTTTAAAAGGTCTTCTTTGTGCTTCAGTGGAAGTAAAATCCACCAGCATGGCTGGAGGAGGGATTTTAATGCTCCCCTCTGCGTCTTATCTCAGAGCCCTTGGATTGCTCTTTGATCAGCCTTTCCTTTGATATCATTTTTGCTAGGTTGGCATCACAGCTGTTTCAGTTTCTTATTTGTGTGGCCTCCTCTTCAAGGTCATTGCATCTTTCCCTTGAGATTCCATTTTGATACCTACTTACGGTGTCTCCCTCTTTGCCACTGGTTGGGTGAGCGGGGAAGCAGGCCACCAATAGGGATGAGAGCAGGCACAAGTCACATTTCAATTGGGATTGAATGGGAACCAACCACTCATGAGGGTCTAGATCACTCTGCATCCCAAATGTCAGCTTTCTGGAGTCCAGAGGTTCAGAATAAATAGCGGTTGAAAGGAAGGATGACAGAGAGGTTCCATGTGAATATGGAAAAAAGCCCTGGAGTCTGGATAGGGGAGGTCAGAGAATGCAGCATCATAGCACTGTGACCTTATTAGAAGCATGCTCTGGACGACAGTGAAATTATAGTCACCGCTTTGAAGGAAATATTTTGTTTGTTTTCTTCCCTGTTGTACATTCATATGAGTTGTTCAAACTGAAGAGTCCAGACGGTTTACCAAGGGGATTAAATGATGTGCTTGGTCCATTCACCTCTCTGGCTCCATACTTGAGCTCATGGTCTGATTTCATCTCTGGGAGCAGAGGAGAGACAAATTATGCATATAATTTGCCATTTATTTATTTAAAGTCATGTTTTCTTTGTGTCCTATGTCTTTTTATGGACGTGCATCCTATTTCTCAGGCCACCATCTTAGTCTTGAAGCTTCCTGTGTGTTAGGACACCTTGTCTCTTCTTTCCTCTGTGTCTTCTGGTTCTTGTTCCAGTAAAGGGCACTCTTGGTATTGATTATTTCTTAGAAGAGTCTCTCTTGGAATAACTGAGTGTTGCCAGAGAGGCCTTTCCTCTTTCCTCTGCCCTTTCGGGTTCTTAGCACCCAACCCTGGCAGTTGGTAGACACTGACAACAGATTGCTCTGGAGTTATTCAGCTTGCAATAAACTACATCTAGGGGTAAAACCATTGTCACTGTGGGTTGCAGCAAGTACCTTCACCTGATCTAGAGAACTAGGCTTGGGACTGCCTTTGAGCCTGAGCTGGAAATGGAGCCAACAACAGACATCTGAGACATAATTCAGGAATATACTAACAATTTCCAACAAACTGGTAAAACAGGGACCAAAATAGCATGATCTCCACTCAACTCTGAAGCACTGAGCGTTGGCTAGACCCTGTGTTTTCTTTGATCATATTATTATTTTTTTTAATTGGAGTACAGTTGATTTACAATGTTATTAGTTTCAGGTGTACAGCAAAGTGACTCAATTATACATGTACATATATTCATTCTTTTTCAGATTTTTTTAACCCATATAGGTTATTACAAAATATTGAGTAGAGTTCCCTGTGCTATAGTTCCCTGTGCTATCGATACTATAGAGTAGGTCCTTGTTGGTTATCTATTTTACATATAATAGTGCGTATATGTTAATTCTAAGCTCCTAATTTATACCCCCCACAAGTATCCCCTTTGGTAACCATAAGTTTGTTTTCCAAATCTGTGAGTCTATTTCTTTTTTGTAAATAAGTTCATTTGTATCATTTTTTAAAAATTAGATTCCACATATGAGTGATATCATGTGATATTTATCTTTCTCTGACTTCACTTAGTATGATAATCTCTAGGTCCATCCATGTTGCTGCAAATGGCAATATTTCCTTCTTTTTTATGGCTGATTAATATTCCATTGTGTATATGCACCACATCTTTATCTATTCCTCTGTCAATGGACATTTAGGCTGTATCCATGGCTTGGCTATTGTACTGGTAAATAGTGATGCAATGAACATTGGGATGCATGTATCTTTTCAAATTATGGTTTTCTCCAGATATATGCCCAAGAGTGGGATTCCTGGATCATATGGTAGCTCTATTCTTAGTTTTTTAAGGAACCTCCATATTATTATCAATAGTGGTTGTACCAATTTACATTCTTACCTACAGTGAAGGAGGGTTCCCTTTTCTCCACACCTTCTCAAGCATTTATTGTTTGTATGCATGCTTTTTAATGATGGCCATTCTGACTGGTGTGAGGTGATACGTCACTGTAGTTTTGATTTGTATTTCTCTGATAATTAGTGATGTTGAGCATCTTTTTGTGTGCTTTTGGCCATCTGTATGTCTTCTTTGAAGAAATGTCTGTTTAGATCTTCTGCCCATTTTTTTGATTGGGTTGTTTGTTGTTGTTGTTGTTGTTTTTTGACATAGAGCTGCATGAGCCATTTGTATATTTTGGAGATTAAACCCTTGTTGTTTGCTTCATTTGAAAATATTTTCTCCCATTCTGTGGATTGTCTTCTCATTTTGTTTATGATTTCTTTGCTGTGAAAAAGCTTTTAAGTTTAATTACGTCCCATTTGTTTATTTTTGGTTTTATTTTCAGTACTCTAGGAGGTGGATCAAAACAGATCTTACTGCGATTATATCAAAGAGTGTTATGCCTATGTTTTCCTCTAAGAGTTTTATATTATTCAGCTTTACATTTAGGTCTTTGATCCATTACGAGTTTACTTTTGTGTATGGTGTTAGAGAGTGTTCTGATTTCATTTTTTTACATGTAGCTTCCAGTTTTCTCAGCACCACTTATTGGAGATACTGCTCTTTTCTCAATTGTATATTCTTGCCTCCTTTGTCATAGATTAATTGACCACAGGTGTGTGGGCTTATTTCTGGGCTTTCTATCCTGTTCCATTGATCTATATTACTGTTTTCATGCCAGTACCATACTGTTTTGATTATGGTAGCTTTGTAGTATATTCTGAAGTCAGGGAGCCTGATTTCTCCAGCTCCGTTTTTCTTTCTCAGGATTGCTTTGGCTATTTGAGGTCTTTTGTCTTTCTTTTCAAATGTAAATTTTGTTTTGCTCTAGTTCTGTGAAAAATGCCATTCATAGTTTGATAGTGATTGCACTGAATCTGTAGATTGACTTGGGTAGTATAGTCATTTTGACACTATTGATTCTTCTAATCCAAGAACATGGTATATCTTTCCATCCCTTTGTGTCATCTTTGAGTTCTTTCATCAGTGTTTTATAGTTTTCAGAGTACAGGTTTTTACCTCAGGTAGGTTTATTCCTAGGTATTTTTTTCTTTTTGATGTGGTGGTAAATGGGATTGTTTTCTTAATTTCTCTTTCTGATCTTTCGTTGTTAGTCTATAAGAATGCAAGAGATTTCTGTACATTAATTTTGTATCCTTCAACTTTACTGAATTCACTGATGAGCTCTAGTAATTTTCTGATAGCATCTTTATAATTTTCTATGTGCAGTATCACGTCATCTGCAAACAGTGACAGTTTTATTTCTTCTTTTCCAATTTGGATTCATTTCTTTTTCTTCTTCTTCTTCTTTTTTTTTTTTTTTGTAGTACACGGGCCTCTCACTGTTGTGGCCTCTCCCGTTGCGGAGCACAGGCTCTGGACGTGCAGGCTCAGCGGCCATGGCTCATGGGCCTAGCCGCTCCATGGCATGTGGGATCTTCCCGGATCGGGGCATGAATCTGTGTCCCCTGCATCAGCAGGCGGACTCTCAACCACTGCACCACCAGGGAAACCCTCTTTTTCTTCTTTTATTGCCATGGCTAGGACTTCCAAAACTATATTGCATAAAAGTGGTGAGAGTGGACATCCTTGTCTTCTTCCTGACCTTGGAGGAAATGGTTTAAGCTTTTCACTGTTGAATATGATCTTAGCTGTGGGTTTGTCATATATGGCCTTTATTATTTTGAGGTAAGTTCCCTCTATGCCCACTTCTTGGGGAGTTTTTGTCATAAAGGGTGTTGAATTTCATCAAAAGCTTTTTCTGCATCTAATGAGATGATCATATGGTTTTTATTCTTCAGTTAATGTGGCATATCACACTGATTGATTTGTGGATATTGAAGAATCCTTGTATCCCTGGGATAAATTCCACTTGATCATGGTATATGAGCCTTTTAATGTATTGTTGGATTTGGTTTGCTAGTATTTTGTTGAGTATTTTTGTGTCTATGTTCATCAGTGATATTGGCCTGTAATTTTCTTTTTTGGTCATATTGTTCTAACCAGTGAAGTGGGGGATGGAAAGAGAGAGAAACTTCAAGAATACAGATAGACTTAATGCCAATGAAATCTGCGTTTCTAGACATAAGAAGCTATCTAACATGGAACTGGTGTGCTGGGACCTGGAACAAAGTAAACACTCAAAATTTGCTTGACTTGAAGGCTCCTGTAGATATACTAACCGCATTCAGATACTTCTTCCTCACAGACTCAAGAGGTTCATAATTTGAGTCATGAGAAAGGTGACATTTTTAGCTGACAGAGGATATAAATGTCTGTATTTATAGTACATAGCCATGGGTTTGGAATTCCCAATTGTGGCACTGAGATCTGAAGTGTGAGACACCAGAGTTCACTCTCAGCTGCTTACAGAATCACTGCCACTCTGTTCAAGTCTGGGAGTGGTTTCTGGGGATCTAAACACAGTCAGCTTGGAAGGAACCATAGTACAACCTGCCTTGATTTTCTCTTGGTCTTTGGTTTAAAATTTTTCCTCTTGGGAAGTGGATATTCATAGGTATTAACCTGGCACCTACCATATGCAGAGCTGATGACATATACTTTGCGGTGGATGGAAAGTTAAAGAAGAGAATGTTGTGCTTCCCACAAGGTGCTTGAAGTCACAGGTGAACAAGTATAGCCATTAGGTAAATGACATAACCTACCTGGGCCTCACTTTCCACATCTGAAAAATTAAGTAGTAGAGTATCCACTTCATAGGATTATTTGGAGATTAAATAAGCTAATGTATATAAAGCCCTCAGTACCTGGCATGATGCGTAGAAAGTTCTTAATAAGCACAGGAATAATCACTGTTGATAGCATGTGTAGAGGATGGAATGTAACACACTCGTTGCAGAGAAACCCCATGAAAGGGCTTCTTGCTCAAGAAACATGGAGGTCGAGAAAGATCAGCTTGCGGTTTAAGAGTAAACTCAGCGTGGGGCTTCCCTGGTGGCGCAGTGGTTGGGAGTCCACCTGCTGATGCGGGGGGCGCGGGTTCGTGCCCTGGTCCGGGAGGATCCCGCGTGCTGCAGGGCGGCTGTGCCCGTGGGCCATGGCCGCTGGGCCTGCGCGTCCGGAGCCTGTGCTCCGCAACGGGAGAGGCCACAACAGGAGAGGCCCGTGTACTGCAAAAAAAAAAAAAAAAAAAAAAAAAAAGAGTAAACTCAGCTTTATAATGACAAAACAAAAACAGACAAACCAAAAAACCCAAAAAATGATTGGATCAATTCTATGATTTCACAAAAGGCTGGTTCTGGGAAAGATACCTAGGTATGTCATATTTGCTGGTTCACTTAGTTATTGATTCGCTGTCTTCATTGAGACACAGCCTGTGTGTGCAAACAACAGTGGTGCATGTGTCAATCTTTACTGCTGCTCTGCTCTTCACTAAGACTGTGCCCTTTGGCAAGTCCATTGGACTTCCTAGGGGAAAGAAACCGAGGCTGGCAAAACTATGAAAAGCATCTAAACTTTAAAAAATTTACACCAGTCCTAGCTGGCAGTAAATGAAGTGACTTGGCCATGGTAGACACTGGCCAAGAGAAGGTCTCCAGAAGGTCATTTATAAGGGCACAAGGGGCCAACTCGACAATAAGCCCATTTTGCTACTCAAGGGGCAACACTTGAAGACTGTGTTCAGTGCCAGAGCCTGGGACAAGCCTGGGGACAAGGATCAGATCGTAGCTTTCTGAGGCTACTTCAACAGATATAGCAAAAAGGAATTGGGGCGTCGTAGGGAAAGAGAATTCTGTTCTCTGGACAGAGTGGCTAAGCCAGCCCCTATGCCACCTCCCCACATCTCACCACCCACATTGGAAACACTCCTGGAATGCCATGTCCCTGAGCAGCGTTTCCGAGGGCTCCTTCATTGCTTTCCCTCCCTCCTCCTGAAAAGCTGAAATAAGTAAAAAGAAAAGATGGAAGAGAGGGAAGAAAGAAGGAAGGAAGGAAAGAAGGAAGGAAGGAAGGGAGGCTCTCTTCCCAGGAAGTAAGGCATTTGTGTAATTGAAGCTTTAGTCAGAGAAGGGCAAGTTGAGGGTTAAATATGTAAGAGAAAAAGAATGCAAAACATCAAGATTCAATAGAGGTTAGGCCTATTGAAAAGCCAAGGACATTTGGCTGAGAGAGTGGTGAGGGAAGTGGTGTTAAATTCAGACATTTCAACTCTGCGACTTTGGGCAGACTTCAGAATGAAGGGGCTAACATCCTAGCTGTGGTACAGAGAGTAGTGTTGTGTGTCTGACAGTCCCCAGGGTCTGCCCTGCCTCCCCTGAGTCCCCGTGATTCCCCCTCCCCACCAGGGCAATAAAGGAATGTAGGTGAAATCTGCCTGCGCTGGGGATGGACCAGGGATAACAAAATTCCCAGCCCAAGTGGAGAGTGGGCCAGCGCCCAGGGGCTCAGAAAGACTAAGGGTTTGCAAGGCGGGGAGAATATTAACCATATTGCTTCTGGGTTCTGTACCTGACTCCCAAATTGCAAGACGTTGTATTGTTTTCCCCTTAGGTTTTCAACTCCTTTCCTACTTTATCCATTTCTTTCTTTTACGTGACTGTGTGCTCCGTTTCTCTGCTCTGCGGGGAAGAGAGGTTGGGGCAGGAGCGGGGAGAGGGGAGAGCATCAGGGAAGGAGGAAGGAACAGCTCAGCGGCCTGACCTTCTTCAGCTGCATGAAAATCATTCCAGATTTGAAAAGGGCTTTGGGGAGATTTACTGTTGGGATACCTGTGACTCTGCAAACGAGCTCTTTTGTCTCAATCTTCCCTCATGCCTGGGTCTCCCAGTCCCCCTAAGCCCTGCTACTTTTGAAGAGTTAAATCAGAGGGAAAACACAGTTTGGAAGGCGGTGTTTTGTGGAGGGACGGAGAGCAGGCTGCCTGGTGGTTACATAACCTGGCCGAAGGGAGGCTGGGCCTAGAGACAGAAGCCAGTGCTCAGGAAATAAAGAAAGGAGAGTAAGAAAGAGGAGGCAGGAAGGGAGAAGAAAGGGAGGGAGAAAGGAAGGAAAGAAGGAAGGAGAAAAGGAAGCAAGAAGGGAAAGAGGAAGGAAGGAGGGAAGGGACAGAGAAAGAAAGGGTAAAGAACCATAGCTTGATGTCCCAGGAGGATGAGTAAATGGGGGAAAGGAGTAGAAGGAACTAGTATAATATAAATGCATGTTTCAAAATTTCACACCACTGTCAGAGTTATGGAGCACTGAACAAACAGCCTCACATAGACATGAACTTAACCTTCACAAACAGGCAGATTGGAAGTTGATAGCCTTTAAAGCATTTTAAACAACAACAACAAGAAGCCCTGTTGTCTATGCAGTGAGATTCCCCTGGGTGTGTGAGCTTCATACTCAAAGCAACCAGAAGTCGAGAGTTGAAAAGTATATCAATAAGAACAGCCATGAAAGCAAAGCTTCTGATTTAAATGAAAAGAGAATACCGAGTGAGCTATTGTTTGCACCAGGACTTCTAACTGGGTTATTATCTTGAACCCAACCCAATCTACCTCATAAAAGCTTGAAACTCAACTTCAGACTGCTTTCAGGAGGAAAAGTCCCTAAACCCTTTCTTCTCCTACAGGGTCTTGACCTTCAAGTGTAGAATAGGTCTGATCAATATTAGGAAACTAAGGTGTGCTTTACGCCTGCGCACACAGAACTTCAGTGGCACTGTGCCCGAGTGTCCACACACTCAGGCCCCCACGTGTGTGCACACCACACAAGCACCAATGAGCACATGGGATGAACTGTTTGCAGCACCCCCACACACACACACCCCCCACCAGGGAAGATGCTTTTATGGTATTTCCAGTTCTTCTGCATCTCAGCATGACTAAAAAGGAGAAGAGACAAGGAAATGAAGGAAAGGAGTTCCCTGGCAGTCCAGTAGTTGGAATTCTGCACTTTCACTGCCGAGGGTCCAGGGTTCAATCCCTGGTTGGGGAACTCAGATCCTGCAAAATAAATAAATAAATAAAATAAAAATAATTTAAAAAATGAAATGAAGGAAAAATCTGCCACTTACTGGGCCAGCACCTACTACGGGTGAGGCACTGGTCAGAGTGCACCTTTTCTATGTAACATCACAATTCATTGCGTTTAATGGTGCTTTTAGAATCGTGTTTTAACACATGGCACATCTGAAGCAATCTCTTCTGGTAAACTGCCTTAGAGAGAGGCTGTTTCTCTTTGCAAAGCCAGCTGTGAGTTGCTGGAAGGCACGCAGCTGCAGACAGCTGGAGGGCTGGACTGTAAGGGGATCCCGGAGAAGTGAACTCTGGCTCGCAGGCCTGAGGCCACAGGAGGGAAGGCTTGTGGGCAGGGAGGAGCTGCTGCTTGCATTGGCTTGTCCGGGGCTTCTGCTGCCTTCCTCATTTACCTGAGGGAACCGAATCCATCAGCAGAACTTACAGAACCAAATCACCTGGGAACCAGAGCAGGTTTCCCTCAGCCCTCGTTCTGTATTTTCGTAATTTCCCATGATTTTATCCTCCTGAGACCACCTCACCGTTGGACTCCGTCTGACTTGCAAATTGTCTCTCTCAAGACCTAGAAGATGGATGCCTTTTGTGGGCTCCAAAAGAAATGGGGCAAAACCCTTGAAGCCAAAGCAAGTTCCAAAAGAATGTTTGGCAGGGGGTGTAGGAAGCACTTCCCCCATGGCCAGTGAAATATTTGCCCCCAGGCATGAGAAGGGAATCTCCATTTGTTTTCTCTCCATTCAGTTTTTCTAGAGGAAAATGAGTGGCTTGAGCTCTGGGAACAGAGCCCAGCGATTTGACCTCAAGGGAGTTTCCTCATCAATACAAAAACTAATATAGCTAGAGAAAGGTAATAACCCTTCCTAGCACAAATTATCCCCAAGCTTGGCTTTTGAACTTCGTCATTGAGACTTATCATTGGGTAACAGAAAATGCTTTTAAAAAACATGTTCTGGGGCTTCCCTGGTGGCGCAGTGGTTGAGAGTCCACCTGCCGATGCAGGGGACACGGGTTCGTGCCCCGGTCCGGGAAGATCCCACATGCCGTGGAGCGGCTGGGCCTGTGAGCCATGGCCGCTGAGCCTGCGCGTCCGGAGCCTGTGCTCCGCAACGGGAGAGGCCACAGAAGTGAGAGGCCCGCGTACCGCAGAAACAAAAACAAAAACAAAAAAACCCCAAAAACCATGTTCTGAGCAAGGAAGATAAAGTGGTCACAAAATGACCAAAGAAGCAGCTCCCCATTGACCTTATGACCTGGCTTGAGCCTTGGGTCTGTATACCCACCCTTGCCACATACAAAGTACCGAGAAAAGCCAAAGATCCTGACACTCTCATGGTTCAAAGCCAGCAGTGCTGGAGGAGCAGTATCAAATGTCAGCCAAGGTGCGGAGAGCATTTCAGGCTACAGACAGGAAGTGTGTTTAGGGGTTAGGGGCCAAGGAGATCAGCAATAGGTCAGGAAGGAGACTGTGAGGTGGGTCAAAGGCAAAAAGGTTCAGGAAACAAGGTGAGAATATGGAAAGAGTGAGAGAGAATCTGTACTTACTAGGTATTGGGCATATGGAAGAGTTAGGGAACCAATGACCAAAATCACCCGTCTGCGCCAGGCATGATAATGACCGCTTGCATGAGTTATCTCACAACGGGAGGTCCTGATAAGGAACATGGAACTAACAAGCTACTGCCAGCTTGAATAATTTGGGAGGGGCCAAAGGGAGGGAGGAGATGCCAGCCCATAATATGTCCTGCCAACCTCCCAGAATCCTTCGCATTGGAATCCATCTTGGCTGAGAGATGCGTGCATCATCAGGAAGGACGCTGAGTCAGACCAAATATAAGCCAAACAAGATGACTGGCCAGAGACAACCCGGAAACAAACCCCATTACCGTCAAACCTGAGACTGTGAGCCACGTGGCAGAGCAGGTGTCCTGGGTTCCCTTACTCTGCTACTTTCCGTCTGGGCACCCCTTCCCAATAAAGCCTTTTGTTTTGTCAGCATGTGTGTCTCCTCAGACAATTCATTTCCAAGTGATAGACAAGAGCCCACTCTCGGTCCCTGGAAGGGGTCCCCCTTCCTGAAAAAGTGTGCTGGGTCCAACCTAATTTTTTAATCTTCTATACCAAGGAAATGGTCTACTGCTCTGGAAATGGAGAATACTAATGCTTTGTATTTGCTTTGCAGTTTTCAAAATCTCATAGCCCAAATCCTCTCATTGGTGCCTTCAACAACCCAACGACATAAGCAGAACAGGGAGTGTTGTTCCCATTTAATTGATTTTGAAACTCAGACTAAAAGAGATGAAGAGATTTGCCCACCATTACTAATGGCAGAGGCAGACCTAGAGCTCAGGGCTAGTGATACCCAGTTCAGGGCTCTATCTCCTATATCCTTTGACTCAATAACATTGGTTAGAAAGAACTGAAACTCAAGAGAAGGGAAGACTGGATAAGGGCAGCTTCTGGAATGTCAGTTCCAGGTGTGGGTAAATTTTCCCACAGTAATTCCAATGACTGGAATCATTCCATCTGTTTTGCACCCCCTGTGTTTTCTTCAAACGGCAACATCACCAGCAATGATTTATTTAGTCCAGTCTGGTCCTGTGATCATCCTTGAGCTCACAAGGTGCCCCATGATTGACAGTTGTACATGGAGACAGAGAAAAGTGTTTCTCCCAGGGAGAGGTCCTGTGCCCGTCTTGCTTCTCTCTGAGGGTTAGTGGGAGGTGCTGGTGAGACCACATATGCGAAAATTCTTTTTAAAGTGTGAAGCGCTGTACATATGCATTCATTTGTTAAAAGAAAGAAAAAAATATTTTAAGTGCCCATGCTCTGCTAGGTACCATGTTAGGTGCTGGAGATACAAAGGTGAACGAAATATACCCGAATAAAAAAAAGTGTGATGAAAGTAAGCGCTGTATTGCCTGGTTATTTTGTCCCACACACTGCACAAAGCCCTGGACATAGATTATCTTTTTATTCTTCAACACACCCCAAGGTGGCAGTTGTTAATTTCCCAATTTACAGATGAGGCACGAGGTTAAGTAACTTTCCCAAGTAAGCCTGGATTTGAAGCCTGGGATCTTAACTCCAGGGCTCGCGCTCTTGCCTCGTGAGATGAACAGTGATACACGATAGGGTTGGACATGCAGGCTGCGGTGAAAGGACCGTGGTGAGGAAGCTGGAACAGGTTTCATAGAGAAGAGATATGTGAAAATGGATGAGGAACTTACCAGGAGTCAGAGTGATGGCAGGGAGTCTCCCCCAGCCGAGGGGAGAGCACATAAAATGGCATCAAGTAGAACCGAGGAGAAGCCGCAGGCAAGGAGCCGCTTCCCCTCCCTCTTCATTTTCTTGGTTTATTTCTTACAGTTTAATACCAATGCATAGAAAACTTCTCCGAATTTCAGTGTTTGTCTTTCCATTGAGTAATAATTCCATCCAAGGAAAAACCATTCTGGGTGGTAAGGAGGGTGACTATTTAAGATGTAGGCAAACCCTTAATCAAAACTTCTACCATCATCGAAGCTGGCGTTTCCCCCCATGCGCTTTGTGAAAACTTTTGCCTAAGGCTTTCAGATTTCATTTGCCAATTAAAATAATATAATTTGGCAATCGCCGAGGCTTTGTGTGTGTCTGTTGTGTGTTTAAGTGGAACCTCATGGCAGATCTGGAAAATCAGGTCACAGAGGCTGCTGGAGAGCTACCTCCCTTGGGAAATAAATGACAGGATTCCATCTCTCTGTGTTACCACCTTCAGTA
Organism: Lagenorhynchus albirostris; assembly: GCF_949774975.1. NCBI lineage: Eukaryota > Metazoa > Chordata > Mammalia > Artiodactyla > Delphinidae > Lagenorhynchus > Lagenorhynchus albirostris. Next base: position 97,503,036 of record NC_083103.1, read on the forward strand.
AAGTGTTACCATTTTCATCATCGAGGTCATCATTTTCAGCAATGGGTTCTGTGGACTTCTGTTGTCATTACAGGACCGTGGGTTATGCCCCCTGGGGGAAAACTCTTTGGAACGTGTATTAATATGGTCAAACAGAAACATGTAGATATATATGCAGGATGCATAAAAGAATCCAGGAAACTCTGAAATTAAGTTAGAAGGTTGAACATTTATAGGAGTTTAATTTGCAGGAGGCACTGGATGAGAATGTGGGAAGTGGCGCTGAAGAGGGAAACAAACTAGCATATTTGCATAATTTCTATCCTCACTTGAACTTCCACTGTTAATATTGAAAATTTTTACTATTTACCATTCAAATCTATCATCTTCATAAGAAATTATATATACACCAAAAGTGCTTTGTGCCTTATAAAGTCCTGGTGACTGGTTTGTGGTTCCCACTTTTGTTTTGGGTGAGAAGGTTTATACTTGTCCTTTTCAGGCTCTGGAAACCAAGCCTCAGAAGTTTGGTGATGTGGACAGAATCCCTGAAAAAATTAACAGAAAAGGATGGAAGTACAATTCAGGTCTTATGACTTTCCATCCAGTGATTTTTACAAGAGATCTTGCCACCAGTCTGTACCCTGTTTTCACTTCTTGGGAAAACCTCTCTGCGGAATATAGGATTTCAGGTAGAAATATGATTGGCAGAATAGTTTGCAGAACTTGTTTATAAAACCAGAATCTCCCCCTCTGGAGACCTAGAAGGAAAATTATCTTTTGGATACGACTTAAAAGAAGGCTTCCCTATCCTGAAGCAGGAGCATGTCTAACACATTCTTGATCAAGATCTCTGATCCTGAGATTCCGTTGAGTAGGGTTTCTTGTCTCCACAGTGATAAAGGAAACAGGAGAGCATCACACGCAGCCATTCTTATTATCTTTATTTACCCAGGCAAAGCATTGACCTTCGACTGCTCCCCACTTCTTTCTCTTGCCTCCACTGGTTGCATGTTCTTACTGTTGTTGCGTAAATGAGTCTAATTAGGAACATAAGTCTCAGACTGCAGAAAATCGCTTAGCTGCTCTCCATGAGCACTCAGCTTAAAGGAAATAGAATTAAAATGCAGAGTGGTATCACAGTATCCGTTTCTCCATCTCCTTCTCTCTCCTCTCTCTCTCTCTCTGTGTCCTCACTTCCTTACCACAATGATTCCCTTGACTTAATATTCCTAACCAGCATCTTGCCCGTTAGATTTTCATCTCCACTCCTTGTTTTATAGTCTTTTCCTATGCCTTACACATAATGTGAAGCAGATATCTTCCCAAAGTTACTTCTGCTTTGTGTAATAAATCATTTCCAGAGGCAAACTCTTCTCTTTTGTTCTGCAGGACTTTTTCCCCCACTCAGCTCTCATGTTGATCCATCCATTTATTCATCCATCCATCTTAACTAAAAGTTTATCAAGAGCAGATCTATTCAGACCAAGGGTTAGCCAACACACAGGGAACATGCTTTACACTTTGCACCTCCCTCCCTCACCACGGAAGCCAGAGGCTGGAAGCTGTGTTCAGTTTTCAGTGGAATGCACATACAAGGCTCCCCATAAATGCAAAATTGGTGGGCACGCACTATGGATATATTGCTTTTTCCGGAGGCATATCTAGCTGAAAGCAGTTTGAAAAAAACGTCTCTCTCTCTCTCTAGGAGATTGAACCAGTTTGAAATAGTGCATAATAAGCAATTAGATATTAAAAGAGGTAAAAGCCTAAGAGGCTATACACACTTAGGGAAGGTTTGCATTGATTTTAAAAAAAAAAAGCTCATTAAAGAATTAAGCTGGGGCTTCCCTGGTGGCGCAGTGGTTGAGAGTCCGCCTGCCGATGCAGGTTCGTGCCCCGGTCCAGGAAGATCCCACATGCCGCGGAGCGGCTGGGCCCGTGAGCCATGGCCGCTGAGCCTGCGCGTCCGGAGCCTGTGCTCCACAACGGGAGAGGCCACAACCGTGAGAGGCCCGTGTACCATATATATATTTATTCATTTTGTGGATGAGTACATTGAAGAACAGAGAGATTAAGTAACACAGCTAGGAACTGTCAGAGTCAGAATTTGAACCTAGACAGATTGGCTGTAGGACACGTGCTCTTAACCACTGTGCAATAGAACTCCTGATGGTAAACAAGGGGGGTGGAACAGGAGAGGCTAGATGGAAGAGGCCTGTGAAAGAACCAACTATGGCTGAGTGAAGGATGGGAGATTAGCATTCTTCATTTCACCAGATAAGTGAATCATTTCATAAAATCTCTCTGCCATTTACCTGGTTTTGAAAACGAATATCTGGTGCTCCTCACAAGTTCAGCCCCAGGAAGCTACAACAATGGGTTAACTTTTTTCCTTGGGCTAAGTTTTATTTTTTTCCCTGGTAAAAATAATATTTAATACAGAGCTCAGAGCACTTGATTTATGGCCTGTTTGAAAATCCTTTTCATCGCTGTGTATTTTACCGGTAAATATTTAATCCGTGGTACCACATGCCACCCTGTTTATTAACTTTAGAGTTCATATTTTATAGTAAACTAAATTCTAAAATATCCTATGAAGAGAAGGACAGTACATCCACATAGTCCACTGAGAAATTACGCCAAAAGAATCCCTAAATTATATCACTTGGTCACCCTTTTAATGATTGGAGACCTTGATCATTATAAAAACAAAATCCCCTTAACAATAATTTCTATATTACATTACATTTGGTGTGGAATCCCAAGTTTTCGTTCCAAACAATTGTCTTACACCCCAAAACATGACCAGAATAAATGGCCTGGAGGCGTCACACCTTTGCTTGGGTGGCCCCAACTGCCTGACGATTCTGTTTTTCTGTCTTTGAGGCTTTGGTTTCAAAAACGTAAAACCACTAGACTCAGAAAAGATAAATCTTTCTCAGTTTGCTTCAGAAAATCTAAACCCAATAAAATCCATGTTGGTGGCTTCTGGAGAGAGTTACTTATCTGTCTCTCAGGAATGGGCCTTTGGGTTCTCCCTATTTTCCTCCTGGACTGTTGGAGTTTTGCTCTACAGCACGATTCTAAACCATCTCTCTGAGTTTCTTAACCTCGTTCCCTTTCCACAAACCCTCTATTTTAAAACATTCTAATACTTACCTGTATTCTATTTAGACCATTCACTTTGAAGGAACTGCCTTTTCTTCTCACCTTCCCCCTTGTTATTGAAATAATAAATGACTTATGTTACTCAAAGTTTAATATAGAGAGCTCACTCATCTTCCATGAAGACTTCCTTGATTTTAAGAAGTTAAATGTACAATTCCTTAAACATATCTTTATTCTTAATACACTATCTTCTTTTTTTTTTGGCCACATCAGTTCTTATTTCCTTATAATTAGTAGAAACCTTAAATTGTCTCACTTTTTGAAGTGAGGCATAGTTCCAGGAAATTGTTTTGAGAAAGATCAAAGCTATAAAGACACCCTAATCCTAATAAATTTAAAGTGAAGTAAAAAGAATAGAAATAACTCTAAAAACAATCATTCACGATCTGGTTTGAGTGTTGTTTGTTACACTGAGTAAACATTTGAGAAAAAAGGATATGCCAAGAGTGTTGTATGTGTGTGTCTGGTAATGCATATGATAGCATATCATTTAGCATAGAGAATTTTATAAAGTATCACTATTAATGTTACTGTGTATAGTAAGAGCTCTTTTACTTAATTGACTTGTTGGGTTAATGAACGTTCTTCATTCTCTCTGTAAGACATTCTAACTGATGCCCAAAGCACAGTGAGTACTTGTAACTAGTAGTCTACTTTCTAGTAAGCCTGTGCAGTTTTGCTCAGAAAAATTATGTGTTCACTAAGAGTCAGTTGAATTTATTTATTTATTTATTTATTTATTTAATTTTTTTTATTATTATTTTTTTTGCGTTATGTGGGCCTCTCACCGTCGTGGCCTCTCTCGTTGCGGAGCACACGCTCCACACGTGCTGGCTCAGCGGCTATGGCTTATGGGCCTAGCCGCTCCGCGGCATGTGGGATCTTCCCGGACCGGGGCACGAACCCGTGTCCCCTGCATCGGCAGGTGGACTCTCAACCACCGCGCCACCAGGGAAGCCCTGAATTTATTTATTTTTAAAAATATTTTAATTTTGTTGGAATATAGTTGATTTACGTTTGTTAGTTTCAGGTATACAGCAAAGTAATTCAGTTATACATATACACATATTCATTCTTTTTTAGATTCTTTTCTCATATGGGTTATCACAAAATATTGAGGTAGAGTTCCTTGTACTATACAGTAGGTCCTTGGTGGTTATCAATCTTATACATAGTAGTGTGTGTATATTCATCCCAAGCTCCTGACTTATCCCTCCCTCCACAACATTTCCCCTTTGGTAACCATATGTTTGTTTTCAATATCTGTAAGTCTGTTTCTGTTTCGTAAATAAGTTCATTTGCATCTTTTTTTAAAAATTGGATTCCACATATGAGTGATATCATATGATATTTGTCTTTCTGTGTCTGACTTCACTTAGTATGATAATCTCTAGGTCCATCCATATTGCTGCGAATGGCGATATTTCCTTCTTTTTTATGGCTGAGTAATATTGCACTGTGTATATGTCCCACATCTTTTTTATCCATTCCTCTGTCGATGGACATTTAGGTTGTTTCCATGTCTTGGCTATTATAAATAGTGCTGCAGTGAACATTGTGGTGCATGTATCTTTTCACATTATGGTTTTCTCTAGATTTATGCCCAGGAGTGGGATTGCTGTATTATATAGTAGTTCTATTTTTACTTGTTTTTTTCTTTTTAACATCTTTATTGGAGTATAATTGCTTTACAATGTTGTGTTAGTTTCTGTTTTATAACAAAGTGAATCAGTTATGCATATACATATATCCCCATATCTCCTCCCTCTTGCATCTCCCTCCCACCCTCCCTATCTCACCTCTCTAGGAGGTCACAAAGCACCGAGCTGATCTCCCTGTGCTATGTGGCTGCTTCCCACTAGCTATCTATTTTACATTTGGTAATGTATATATGTCCATGCCACTCTCTCACTTCATGCCAGCTTACCCTTCCCCCTCCCTGTGTCCTCAAGTTCATTCTCTACATCTGTATCTTTATTCCTGTCCTGCCTCTTGGTTCTTCAGAACCATTTTTTTTTTTTAGATTCCATATGTATGTGTTAGCATACAGTATTTGTTTTTCTCTTTCTGACTTACTTCACTCTGTGTGACAGACTCTAGGTCCATCCACCTCACTACAAATAACTCACTTTCGTTTCTTTTTATGGCTGAGTAATATTCCATTGTATATATGTGCCACATCTTCTTTATCCATTCATCTGTTGATGGACACTTAGGTTGCTTCCATGTCCTGGCTATTGTAAATAGAGTTGCAATGAACATTGTGGTACATGACTCTTTTTGAATTATGGTTTTCTCAGGGTATATGCCCAATAGTGGCATTGCTGGGTCATATGGTAGTTCTATTTGTAGTTTTTTAAGGAACCTCCATACTGTTCTCCATAGTGGCTGTATCAATTTACATTCCCACAAACAGTGCAGGAGGGTTCCCTTTTCTCCACACCCTCTCCAGCATTTATTGTTTGTAAGAGACAGCTGAATTTATTCCCAAACCTATTTATTCCAGTTGTACTTGGAGTTATAATTATAAAATTTAATTTGATATTATACAAAGCAGTGGACTATGAATGTGAAAAAGTACTACGTATCTGAAAGCAGAATTGAAATATTTTCAGAAGACTCAATAAAGACAGATTATTTTAAACGATTTCTATTGATTACATATGGGTGAGACAGCTATAGCAATTTTGATAAAAAATCTAGAATTCTGCATTTAGCTTTCTTTACAAACAACTTTAAGTTCGCCTCCACTTTAAAGAAATAAAAATGAGATTGTGGATGATGCTTTAAAAGTCTATTGTTTTTCAACCAGCAACAGCAGATCACACATCCTTCTCACATTCACATGGAACATTCACCAAGATAGACTACATCCTGAGCCATAAAATGCACCTTAATAAATTTAAAAGAATAGAAATCATATTGGGTTGGCCAAAAAGTTCATTCGGGATTTTCATGTTACAGAAAAACTGGAACAAACTTTTTGGCTAACCCAGTACAATGTCTGGTCTCAGACCAGAATGGAATTAAACTAGAAACAGAAAGATAACTGGAAAATACCCAAATATGTGGATATTAAACAACACATGGGTCAAAGAAGAAATCTCAAAGAGAAATTTTAACATAGTTTGAACTAAGTGAAAATAAAAATACTACTTATCAAAATGTGTTTTGATAAGGATGCAGTGACAGTGTTTAGTGGGAAAGTGATAGCATTCTAATATGTGGATGTATATATTTAGAAAAGAAGAAAAATCTAAAATCAATAATCTAAGTTTCCACCTTAAAACTAGAAAAAGAAGAGCAAATTAAATCCAAAGTAAAGAAAAGAAAGGGAATAATAAGAATTAGAGCGGCAATCAAATTGAAAACAAGAAATCAATAGATAAATTCAACTAAACCAAAAGCTGCTTTTTTGGAAAGATCAATAAAATTGGTAAGCTGCTAGCCAGGCTAACTAAGAAAAAACAGAGAGGACACAACTTAATAATATCAGAAATGAAAGAGGAACATCACTAAAGATCCTATGGATATTAAATGAATAATAAAGAAATACTATGAACAACTCTATGCTCATAAATCTCACAAATTTGCTAACCTAGATGAAATGGACCAAGTTCTTGAAAAACACAATTTGCCAGAACTCATATAAGAAGAAATAGACAATCTGCATAAGCTTATATCAAAAAAAATTAAATTAATGCTTAATAACCTTCCAAAACAGAAAGCCCAGGCCCAGATGGGTTCACTGGTGAATTCTACCAAACATCAAGAAGAAATGATACAAATTCTCTAAAACCTCTTTCAAAGGATCAAAGTAGAGGAAATATTTCCTAACTCACTCTATAAGGCCAGCATTACCTTAGCAACAAAACCAGACATAACAAGAAGACAAAAAACTATAGACTAATAGATCTCATGAACATAGGTGCAAAAATTCTCAGCAAAACATTAGCAAATTAAATCTAACAATGTATTGAAAGATTTATATATCATGAACAAGTGGAATTTATCCCAGGTATTCAAGACTGGCTCAACATTTGAAATCAGCTAATTGTCAAGATGTCAGTTTTTCCCAACTTGATCTATAGATTCAATGCAATCCCAATCAAAATCCCAGCAAGTTATACTGTGAATATCAACAATGTACATTTAGAGAGAGACAAAAACCAGAAAAGCAAACACAATACCGAAGGAGAAGAACAAAGTTGGAGGACTGACACTACCAGACTTCAAGACCTACTAGAAAGCTACAGTAATCAAGACAGTGTGGTATTGAGGAAAGAACAGATAAATAGATCAATGGAATAGAATTCAGATCCCACAAATAGGCCCATGTAAATATAGTCAACTGCATTTTGACAAAGAAGCAAAGGTGATACAAAGGAGCAAAGATAGTCTTCAACAAAAGGGAGCTGGAACAACTGGGCATTCACATGGAAAAAACAAATCTAGACACAGACCTGATACCCTTCACAAAAATTAACTCAAAATGGATCACAGACCTAAATGTAAAATGAAAACTATACAACTCATGGAAGATAACATAGGTGAAAACCTATCTGACCTTGGGTATGTCAATGACTTTTTAGATACAACACCAAAGGCACAATCCGTGAAAGAAAAAATAATCTGGGCTTTATTAAAATTAAAAATGTCTTCTCTGTGAAAGATAATGTCAAGAGAAAGAGAAGGCAAGCCACAGACTGAAAGAAATTTTTTTCAAAAGACATATATGATAAAGGCCTATTACGCAAAATATACAAAAACTCAACAACAAGAAAACCAAAAACCTGATTAAAAACTGGATCAAAGACCTTACTAGACACCTCACCAAAGAAGATATACAGATGACAAATAACCATATGAAAAGATGCTCCACGTCATATATCATCATGGAAATGCAAATTAAAATAATAATGAGATACCACTACACGCCTGTTTGGATGGCCAAAATCCAGAACGCTGACGACAATAAATGGTAGTCAAAATGTGGAGCAAAAGGAACTCTCATACGTAGCTGGTGGGAATACCAAATGGTATAGCAGTGTTTTGTTTGTTTTATAAAACTAAACATACTCCTACCATACCATCTAATAACTGAGATCCTTGGTATTTACCCAAAGGAGTTGAGAACTTTGTGTCCACACAAAAACCTGCACATGGATGTTTATTGCAACTTGATTTGTAATTGCCAAAACTTGGAAGTAACTGAGATGTTCTTCAGTAGGTGAGTAGGTAAATAAACGTGTTACTCCCTAACAATGGAATATTATTCAGCACTAAAAAGAAAATGAGCTCTCAAGCCATGAAAAGACGTGGAGGAACTCTAACTGCATATTACAAAGTGAAAGAAGCCAATCGAAAAGGTTAAATACTGTATGATTCCAACTATTTATTGCATAAATAATACACTTTAAAAATTAAGACTTTATTTTTAAAGAGCAGTTTAAAGCTCACAGCAAAATTGAGGGGAAGGTTCTTATATATGCCCTCCCCCACCACATGCACGGTGTGTTATTTATGCAATAAAAACTAGGCAGAACATTCATCAGCCGATCTATACTCAAAGAAAAAGTTGTGCTCCTATATTATAAGACTGGTAAATAAATTTACATTTCTATTTGCTTTTAGTTAGAATTAATGTTTATGGTACTTTTTGATAAGTCTCTATAAATCATCAACTTGAATGACTTTTCTGATTAACTGTGAAACTCAGGGTTTCTACTGGAGTGTGTTTCTGTTAGCTATCAATGTTGGATAGAGCTTGGTCCTAATGAGGCTAAACCTTTGTGATACCTTCTGACTAATGACTCCTTAGGTACAGGAATATCTGAATGCTGGAGAGAGTATCAAACAGTAAAGATCTAAAAACAAAAACAACAAGAAACATGTCTCTCTGGTGAAGGAGCCCTCTTTATGTTCTGGCATGGTGTGACTCCTTAGATCTGGACTAGATAAAACTAATGGGAGCTTTGGCAAACAAGTTGCACTCTAGCCTGCAAGCCCAGATGTCAAGCCAAATCAGGTGAGGCGCTGACCCCGGGTGATTGAGGGCTCTGCAGCTGGAGGGAAAATATGAATCATAGTTGAAGAAAAAAACCAAAAGGTCATATCCAGGGAAGTGGTGTCAAATGTTGGGTCTAAGGGCTAAATGAGGTTGTAAATGGAAAGGTGAGTCAAAGGCATAAAACTTGCACCATTTGAAGCCAGATGAAAAGTTTTATGTGAGATTAGTCATAGCTGAGGCTAGGATCAATGAAGGTATAGTCATAGCTGAGGCTGGGATCAATGAAAGCATTTGAGAGACCAGATTTTTTTTTCCCCCTGGTCAATTTTTATTTAAGAACCAGGTAGATGGAGAGTTTAGGGAAGGTTAAAACTAACAATCTTTTAGGGTTACATTCATATATAATACATTAATATATGTAACTAATTTGTTGATGGATTGCATTTTGTTGGAGATGTACATTTAAAAGGGTTTGAATTTTCTATAAATGACCTCTGTATAATGTTGAATTTTCTTTTCATCCTGGATAGTAACCCACTTAATATTATTTGGCCCTTCTATAACCACTTCTGCTTTTGACTGTTTAAATGGTTTGATATCTGTTTCTGAAATCCAGTACTTTCATCTTAAAGCTTCCATCTCATATTCTCTCCAAAGTGGTCTTTTCCCTTCCACCCAATGCTGGGACTTCACTGTCTTGGGGTGAGGGCGAGGGTTGTGTGGCCTGGCTCTCAGGTAGCTCTACCCTCTCCCTCCTCCTGGCAATAGTTTCTCAGGTGTTGGGATAGCAGAAAGAGAAAAAGAAGACAACTTTCCTTTTTAACTGGACAGTGTTGCGGTCTTGCCCTTGGGTGGTCCTGATGGCTGTTGTAGCTCTTTGCCTGTGAACTCTAAGTACAGGGATGGTTGCTCTCACCTGCCTTACTGATGAGGAACTCCTTCCTAGTCATTGGTGATGTCCCGTAAGACTTGGCCGTATCTTCCTGCTGACTCCCAGGAGGTGGTACCATGCTTCACTTCTCTGAAGTTCTGCAGTCCTCAACCTGCTGTGTCAGTTGAAGAGAGATTGTAGCACTTAATTTCTTCAAATCCCTATGGCCTTCAGGCATGTAGGATTATTTTCTGAATCTCTTCAAAACTGAGAAAGGATGTCAATCCTGTCTCCACTCATCACTGGTAGTCTCCCGCCTTGACATCTCTCCATAGTTCTTGTTTCTACTACATCCAGGACCCCAAAAGACATCTTTTTGGTGAAGCAGATGTCCAGCAATGGAATTATTAAATACCTGTCTTATTTTACCAACACCCTCAGACTTTACAAAGTGATTCGCTCTTGGGTATGGGGAAAAAATTCCTCTAAAATGAGGCAGGGAATAGCTCCTCTTCACAAGCCCTGCGATGACCCTGAACAGCTTCTTTCATCAGGTTCTCTCCTCTTATTGACAGAGCTTAATAGGGGTACTAGTTTCTGGTAGGGCTGGTCTTCTGAATTGGCACCATTCAATAAGCATTAAGGTGGTAAATGACACACACCTCCCCAATAATTCTCTGAAATTGAGGTGGGATACTTGGTTCTTTTTCTTTTTTTTTAAAGGCTTTTTGAAGACTCTTGCCTTGAGTCTTAACTAATAAGAAAATCTCAACTTGATTTTCTCTGATTTATGCCTTGGTAGCAGTGAGTCTGAATTACTTTTTTTTCCTTTTTCATCCATTACCATTGGTGATGTGGAGAACTTTCTTGGTTCCAGGTAAGTTCTTGGTTCCAGATAATCCAGATAATCTTGGGCCAAACAGACTTCTAGTGAATTCCACTAACCCCACCTTAGAATAGGCAAGTATAAATTTCTGAGTATAGGCTAATTCATTATACATTTCTTTGAACTCAATTTAGTATAACTGTATAGTTTTTCTACTGCATACAAGTGCTGCAGGGTGACAAAGAGTCGTGATTCCAGGCTTCAAGGTATTTTATGCAGGTAGAAATAATTTTTTTATAAATATGTAATTTATTGTCCTTGGAAAAGTCATTGGATAAGTAGTCAGGAGACTACTTTCTGGGGGGGCCGTACCACAGATGCTGAGGCTGCATGACTTTTAGAAAGTTGCATCAGCTCTCTTTGTCTCAACTTTCTTTTTTCTAATAGTAGGGTATTGGGCAAGTTGATCTCCAAGCGCTCAGTTCTGATATTCCTTAAACAGATCTCTATGGTTCATATTGTTATCCCTGCTCATGTCTTCTGGCATTAAGAATACCCTCCCTATTTCCTTTCTGCTTTAAATTTTTTATCCTTTACTAGAAGGATATATAACCCCAAAAAGGTTAAGAATTACTGCAGTGAACATTCTCCCTGATCAATGAAAGGAAATGATGTCCTGAAGATGTATGGGAGTGTGTTGAATCTATAGATGACTGGGGAGAATTGAAATCTTAACAATATAGGTCTTCCAATGCATGAATATGATACACATCTCCATTTATTTAGATATTTGATTTCTTTCACAGTGTTTTTCAGTTTTCAGCAAACAGAGTTAGAACATATTTTTAGAAACACTTATACCCAAGTATTATACGGTGTTTTTTTTGCTGATTTTGTAAGTGGTCTTTTGAAAATATTCAATTACCAATTATCTATTACTAGTATGTAGACATAAAATTGCTTTTTTTTAATATTAACCTGAAACCTTCCTAAATCACATATTGATTCTAGTAGTTTTTAAATATCATCTGTGAATAGAAATAGTTCCTACCTTCCAATATTATGCACCTTTTCTTTCTTTCTTTATCTTTTTTTACCTTATTGACTGGCTAGGACCTTCAGTATGATGTTGAATAGGAGTAGTGGTAGAGGATATCCTTGCCTTGTTCCAAAGCTTAGGAGGAAAGCATTCAGTCTGTTACCGTTAAGGTTTTTTTGTTTTTTGCTAAACATCTTTTATCAGGCTAAGAAAGTTTCCTTCTCTTCTTAGTTTGTTGAAAATTTTTATCATGAAAGAATGTTGCATTTTGTTAAGTGCCTTTTGTACATATTTTAAGGTTATCATGTATTTTCCCTTTTAGTCTATTGATATAGTGAATTACATAGATTTATATTTGACTATTGAGCCAGTCTTGGATTTCTAAGATAAATCTCTCTTGATCATGATGTATTATCCTTTATATATATATATATTATTTTGCAGTACGCGGGCCTCTCACTGTTGTGGCCTCTCCCATTGTGGAGCACAGGCTCCGGACGCGCAGGTTCAGCGGCCATGGCTCATGGGTTGGAGAGTATTTCCATTGCTTCTGTTTTTGGAAGAACTTGGGTAGAATTTATATTCTTTCTTTTTTTAATTAAAATTTATATATAGATAATAACATCCCTGATTTGGTTTTGTCTGATATTTCCTCATGGTTGGATGTAGGTTATGCATTTGGGGACGAAAAAACCATGAAAGTAACTTTGTCTCTCTCTTTGTGCACCATATCAAGAGGTACATAATGTCCATTTTTCCCTTTGCTGGTAATGTTAATTTTGCCCACTTGGTTGAAGTAGTATCTGCCAGTCTTCTCAACTGTAAGGTTACCTTTTCCCTATTTCATGTGTTTTGAGTTTTTTGATGCTATTTTAATGCTATTTTTAAACTATCATTTTCTGATTGTTGATGGTATATAGAAATTCAGTTGATTATAGTAAATTAAACTTGTATCCATCAAAAAAGAATGTCAAAATATATACTTCATTACTTTTTCATGCTTTATTTCATTGGTTCTATATTCCAGAAATATATCAGATTCTAGTGTACTTTTTTAAAATCCTTTTAATGAGAGTGCCTCCAGTATTTCATCATTAAGTAGATTGAAATATGATCTTGGTTTGATATGTTTATTTTGTTAATTAAGTCTCACTTTGCAAAGGTTTGTTTCTATCTTGGATAGATTTAGAAGTTTATCAAATTACTTTCCAACATTTATTTTTAACAGTTTTATTGAAATACAATTCACATACCATACTATTTGAAGTGTAGAATTCAATGGTTTTTAGTATACTCACTGAGTTCTGCAACCATCGCCAGAATCTAATTTTAAACTTTTTCATCACTCCAAAAAGAAACTCCATGCCCATTAGTGGTCACTCCCCATTTCACCTCCCACTATCCTCTGGCAATCATTAATCAACTTTCTGTCTCTATAAATTTGCCTATTCTGGGAATTTAATATAAATGGACTCACATAATATATATTTATTGTGTCTGTTTTTTTTCACTTAGCATAATGTTTTTAAAGTTCATTCATGTTGCAGCATGTATCAGTACTTCATTTCCTTTTACTCTCAAATAATACTTCATTGTATGGATATACTACAGTTTCTTTATCCATCTATCAGTTGATGGACATTTGGGTTGTTTCTACTTTTTGTTTATGCTGCTTTGACATTCATATATGTCATTGTGTAGGCATATGTTTTTCTTTCTTGAGTATATACCTAGGAGTGGAAGTGCTGGGTCATATGGTAACCGTATGTTTAACATCTTTTGAGTTTTCTAGACTAAAGCATCCTTCCCGTTTTTTTTTAACTTTTTATTTTATATTGGAGTATATTTGATTAACAATGTTGTATTAGTTTCCAGTGTACAGCAAAGTGATTCAGCTATACATATACATGTGTATATTCTTTTTCAAATTATTTTCCCATTTAGGTTGTATCCTTCCCATTTTAAATTCTGCCTAGAAATGGATGAGAGCTCCAATTTCATTCACATTCTTATCTGTCTTTCTGATTTAGCCATCCTAGTGGTTATGCAGTGGTAGTCCCTTATCAAATATCTGACTTGCAAATATTTTCTCCCATTCTGTGGGTTTTTCTTTTCACTTTCTTGATGATTTCATTTGCAGCACAAAGGTTTCTTTTTAATTTTGATCAAGTCTAACTTTATCTAGTTTTTTTTCTTTTGCTGTCTGTGCTTTTGGTGTTGTTCTGAAAACGTCATTGCCTAACCCAAGGTCATGAAGATTTACTCTCTTTTTAAAAAGAGTTTTATAGTTTCAGTTCTCATATTCATGTCTAAGCTCTATTTTGAGTTAATTTTGTGTATGGTGTAAGGAAGAGGTCCAATTTTATTCTTTTATATGTAGATATTAATTTCTTTCAGAACCATTTGTTGAAAAGACAATTATTTCCCCATTTAAATCTCAGCATCTTTGTCTAAAATCAATTGGCCTTCACTGTAAGGGTGTACTTCCAGCTTCTCAGTTCTATTCCATTGATGTATATGTCTATCTTTATGCCATTACCACACTGTCTTGATTACTGTAGCTTTGTAGTATGCTTTGGAATCAAGAAGTGTAGGTCCTCCAGCTTTGTTCTTTTTTCAAGATTGTTTTGTTTATTCTTGGTCTTCAAAAATTATTGATGTAATAAATTATACAATGAATGTTCTGACAATGATCATTATTGAAACCATAAAGGAAAAAATTAGGATATTTAACTACAAAAATCTGTATGTGAAAAAGCACTGTAAATCAATCTGAAAGACAAAGTATAAAAGTATTTGCAAATTATGTGAAAGCCAATGGGTCAATATACTTAATTTATAAAGCACTGCAGTAAGTTAACTAGTAAAGTTAATGTAGTAAGGAACATGATAAGCATTCAAAGTTAGAAATAGCATAAGAAGTGAACAGATAATTTATTAAAGAAATTCCAATGGCTAATAAGCTTAGACAGAAAGTTCAAGTACATAATAATAAAAGAAATTGGTATTAAAACAACAAAATATTTTTTTTTCATCTTTCCAATAAGTAAGTGAATATATTTTTCAGTGATAATAATCAATGTTGGTAAGGACTATTTAAACAGAAACTCAGGTCTTGTTGCTGGCAGGTGAAAATTATAGTCACCTCACTGGAGGGTGATTTGGCAGTGCTTATTGAGAGGCATATATGCTCACCTTCTTTGATCAAGTAATCTCATTTCAAAGTATTTGTATTGAAAAAACATCAGAGATTTTCACAGAGATTTATGTACAAATACAACACAGTGTTAGGTGTTATAGTGAAAAATTGGAAAATATAATGGTTGACAAAAGCTGAATAATCAAATAATTGTGGTTTAGTTATGTAATTAGATACCTTGGAGACATTAAAAATAAATAGTTCAAAGTAAATTTATGAGACAAATGCTCCTGATTTAATATATTTTTAGGAGCATTTTGTCTCATCTGTAGTATTTGGTGGTACACAACTACAAATGCTTTCATTTTTCTCCATTTATTACCTTCAATTATAGTTTATAGTTTATTATATCTGAAGAAAGTCTTCATAATCTGGGGCTTTAAGTCAGCTAAAGCCATGTGACAAGTCGATTTCAATTGGCTGTATTTGAAAATATCTTCAAGAGTTGTATGATCTAAGTAATTACTGAAAAAAGCAAAAATCACAATAAACTCAAAGGTCTTTGTTTCTAGGTTACGCAGACCAACTCTTCCATGAAAAAAAATTTTAAATATCGATAATCCAAAAAGAGAAGCTGAATATGGAGGTTTCTTTTGCCCCAAGGGTGTCCTTGCTCATGTAAACTATTATCTTGATGTGAGGTGTGGGGTATAGAAATAAAACCCAGAGCCCAAAAAGCGAGGAGTCTCACAGAAGACAATATATGGTGATCCTGGGCTGGTGGTACTCCTGGCCACCTGGCAGAAGAAAATGCAGATATTCTATGGAGAAGGCCTGAGATCATTCCTACAAAATTTTTTTCAAGTACAAAGACTAGCAGGCTGTCAGAGATAACTAAGCCAACAAACAAACAAAACACCAAACTGACATGAATAAGAACCAACAGAAACAAAACAAGTTGGGAAAATTCATGTAAAGATTGAGATATTGGAATATCAGACACAACCTATAAAAGAGCCATGTTTTATATACTTCAAGAAACAAGATAAGTTTGGAATGGCTTCAAGCAATAGGATACCATAAAAAAATGATATCACAAATTTGATGGAAAACCAAGTAGAAAACTCCTAGAAATACAAATGCCATAACTTAAATTAAAATCTCAATGGTTGAGCAACAGATTAGCCACAACTGAAGAAAGAATAATTAGCAAACTGGAAGATAGGCCAGAAGAAATTATACAATATGCAATATTAGGCAACAAAAAGATAGAAAACACAGAAGAAAGAGTAAGAGACATTTAGGACAGAGTAAGAAGGGCTAAGAACTTTAATGTCTCTCCAAAAAAGGAGAAGAGAGAAAATGGGAGAGAGGCAATATTTAAAGAGATAATTGCTGAGAATTTTTTAGAACATCTGAAAAAACGAAGTCACAGTTTTAAAAGGCCCAATGAATCTCAACAGAATAAATAAAAAACTCCTACACCTACACACATCATAGTAAAACTGCACAACATCAGAAACAAAGAGAAAAATCTTAAAAACAGAGAAAAAAGATATATGATCTTCAGAGTTAGTCTGAAGTTGACTTCTCAGTAGCAAAAATGGAAGCCAGAAGGTAGTGGAATATTATTCTCAATTTTATGCAGTAGCTACCAACTGTGTATACTTTATTCAGGAAAAGTATCTTTCAAGATGGAAGTAAATAAAGATATTTTCAAATAACAAAAACTGACTTTGTCACTGGCACACCTTCTCTAAAGGATATTCTAAAATGTATTCTTCATGCAGAAAGGAAATTGATTTTAGATAGAATTTCTAAAATGCAAGAAAGAAGAGTAAAGAAAAAGTAAATATGTGGTAAATGTAAATTAATTTGTGTAAAACAAAAATAATATTGACTTATGACAAAAAAAAATCATAGATTTTAAAACATTACAACATCAGTATATACATTTGAGGAAAAAAGTTATAATGTCCACAGACCTTTCTATTGCCCAGGAGGAGGGTAGAGGTATTAGTTTTAGATTTTTAATTGTTAGCTTATCTACTTGTAGGAAAGAAATCTAGTATGTAACTTCCAAACACGGGAAAGAAATGAAATGATAAAATGTAATCTACTAAAAAATATTATGAAGGAGAGTGAGAGAAATAAGAACAAGAAGGACAAAATAAGCAAAATAAAGCAAAAATAAGATGTTAGGTTTAAATCCAAATATATCAGTGACTACATTAAATGGAAACAAGTTAAATTCTCCAAATTAAAACTAGTTGAAATGTACACTTGTTTACAAGAGGAGCATCTAAAATGAATGATATAAAAAAGATTAAATTAAAACCTTGGAAAGAGAAATACCATGTAAATCATGTAAATGCAAATCAGAAGTAGGAAATATATAGCTTTGTTAATATCAACAAAATATACTTTAATTTAGAAGGTAATAACAGAGATAAAGAACATCTCTTTGGCATTGTTAGAGCTTAAATTCACCATGAATATATAACAAATTTCAATTCACATGTGCCTAATAACATAGTCTTACAAATATATGAAGTAAAAATGGACAGAACTACTAGGAGAAATGAACAAATCTACAATTAGAAAGATTTTAACTCTTCATAGTCATTAAATAAATAGAAAATATGTTTACTTATCTGGAGGGCGCCATCAAGCACAAAGTTCTTTAGATTTTGATGAAAAATACATATTCACAAATTAAGAGCAAGAAAAATGAAAATTCTAATCAACTCTTCAGTCTAAAAGAAAGATGTGCTTTTCCGAGGGTAGTCAAAGAATGAAAAACTTTTCATAATATTTCAAAAGAGGGGGTTCTGTGTTATAGCTGGGGTGTGTGAGAAGAATTGTTCTCAGTAGACGTCCAGGGCTCCAGAATTTCTACCTGGCCAGGATCTCTGGTTGTAAGGAACTCCAGTTAGCTATGGTGGAAAGTGTCTTGCTTCATGGGGAGGCAACCTCAAATAACTGTCTTCCTTGAATGATGGTCCATCTTTTAATCCTAGGAAAATGTTAAATGAAGTATAGAAATATTTAAGAGGCTAAAATCCATAATATTAATAATTTTATAATAACAAAGAATCTGCATATATAATACATTCCATATACTTTAAAATGTTTTATAGAACTTTTCTCTTAGATTAATTGCCTTATAACTTCAATTTAAACAATATAATTGAGTAATTAATTTAGACTTGCAGGTTTAAGTTGAGATGTTATGCAAAGTATTAGGCTATATAAGAAGATTTTAGGGGCACCATATTTTTAAATTATAAGAATTATTTAAGATGTATAAGAATTATTTAGTACTCATAAAGGTTCTGTTTGTGCAGTCATACAACTGAGTATTAGAAAGGAATCATAATATATTACAGCTACAAACTTAGCTTAACACAGTTAAAGTGTCTAATTAACTATATTCATAAATGGGAGCAAACATTAATAAATGGGAGCAAACATTATTTATAGACACTTAAAAATTATTGTTAAAACTTATGACATGCAAATGATTCCATAAGATTTATAATTTGAACTTAATGAGGTGTTTGAGTTTATAAGTTAAATAAATTGTATATCAGTCAAAAATTTTAAACCAAAATTAATCTTTTCTATGTGCAGAAGCTCCCTCAAGAGCATTAAAACCCTTCATCTGAAAATGTTCAAATGTCTCTTTTTTGCCTCTTAACAATATCTTGGACAGATACTACTTCTGTTCATTTTCAGTTACTAGTAAATGTGCAGTCCCATCCAGTGAATTTAATTTGTTTTAAAATTTCAATTTAATTTCCAATTTAATGCTCATCTCCAATCCTCCCTGCCCCAGCAACAGCAAAGTTTTAGCCCAAAGCACTGTTGTTTTCCTTCTTCCTCTATCCATGCCATTGGAGCTTCCCCTACCGGCATGGTGGGGGAACTAGGTCTTCTGTCCCAAAGGAAAGGGAGAAAAAATGACACACACTCCCTGTGAGGCTTGTGAACCATATTTATTTCTAGTCAATTCTTTCAATCCTAACCCAAATCTTTCTTCCTTTTAGTAATCATTTTATACACCCACTAGTCTATACAGCACGTTGTTGTGTGTATGTATGCATGTGACATGATTGGGGCAGACAACTCTGAGGAAGTACTTGACTCCAAATAATTTTAGCTTTCTTTTGGAACCTGGGGTACTTGATTCCTCTTTTCCTCAGTATGAGTTTCTAGCTGCCAATTAAAGGGCAATAGGAAGAAAACAGAATTTGAGCAAACGTTGACTATCTCTGAACGGTAGGATCATTGATCATTTTTACTTTCATGTTAAGAAGATTTTTAAAACTGGCATTCAAAATAGATATAAAACTTGAGGTCTTTTTATAATAGTCACAGAAATTGTATACATATTTGGTAAAGTATGAAAGCATTTTAACTTGAAGAGGAAGAACAACATTTTGTTTACTTTGAAGTTGGAAGATGCCTTTTCTTGAATGTCTTCTGAAGAGACTCTTGTGATTTGCATCTTCGCACTCAGCATTCAAACATTCCCAAGGGTCTAAAGTGCCTTTCAGGGATCTGAGGTGATTATTTTTGAGAAGGAAACTGTGAGGGGAAACTTCTAATGGGACACAAGGAAGCAAAGTAGTGATATCCTGACTGAAGGGCTAGCAGGTTGAAGGCAAAGGCTGAAGTGTCCTTGAAAGGAGCAGCTAAGTCAGCTTCTCCAGGCTTCTCTTCATCAGGGTAAAGGATGTGGAAGAATCAAATTCATGGTCTGACAGGAGTAGAAATTTGAAAGCAGAAAGAATGGGATGAGGACAATAAGCACACCTAATATGTCCCTGCAAATTTCTCATCTCCTGTGGATGGACTCCATGACGTGAGGGTTACTTCCTGTCTTGTTTTTCAAGTGTCTTGTGATCCACACTAAGGGGGGCTGGAGGAGAGACACAGGGACTGGCTGATGTCAGAGGATAAAAGAGAATGACATGTCAGCAACACAAACATTAGTTTCTGCTTCTGACTGGCTCTGAGTGTGAAAATGTCAGAACTGGGCTCTGCCCTGAGATGCTGAGGAGGTGTGATGTTAGTGCCGATGACACAGATGGAGTCAGCAAGAAGCTTTGGCAGCAGACTCTCCAGCACAGCTCTAGCCTTCTTTTGGGGCCTGTGATGGCCAGAGTAGCTGTTACAGAGATGTCTGAACAAAGCTTCACCCCTAATCTTGTGGTTTCCAGTTGTAGATCCAGCTGTTCAAGAAGCTGGTGTGAGCTGATGCCTAAAGTTAGAATTTGTCCAACACTTTGGGGGAGCATTGGGTTGTAGTGGGGAAAGTACTCAACTCTAAATTAGAATTGTCTGATTACTTCACCATCTCCTTCCTCACACTGTGAATGCCTTGAGGCAAGAATAACATTCACTATCTTTGTATCACCTGGCACAAAATAAGTGGTCAGTAATAGCTTTAAGAGTAATGAGTAAACTTCCTAAGAGGTGGCAATGGTTGAAATATTGGCTTTC
The DNA here is from genome assembly GCF_949774975.1 of Lagenorhynchus albirostris. Lineage (NCBI taxonomy): Eukaryota > Metazoa > Chordata > Mammalia > Artiodactyla > Delphinidae > Lagenorhynchus > Lagenorhynchus albirostris. The sequence continues at coordinate 97,523,579 of NC_083103.1, forward strand.
AAATTTACTCTATGCAGTATCTGTGGCATCGCTATTTTCCTTCTTTGAAAACCCCTTGGGGAAGTCATTTGGTATTATCAAAATTTTGGGGAAAAAATGTGATATATTTTGGTCTTCCACGTAGTCACTTACCAGAGTCATAAAATTGCCTCATACTAAGAATAAGTGTTAGTCTTTTTTGCACTGACAGTGTAAGGGATGGGCCAGTTGATCAGCTTTAACCTAACAACAGGCCACGCAGTCCAACTTGTCAACATTAATGTGTATTCAAAAGTCACATTCAGAGAATTTTCCACTGGGGGGAATTTGAAAGCTGTGACTCTTATGGAAATAAAAATAATGCCACTGGGCTGATTACTTTGTACACCCCTGCTCCATTCCTAAGGGTTGGAAGTTAACACTTCCCAAACCACTAAAAAAAAAAAAAAATTTTTTTTTTGGTGGGAGAACATCAATAATTACTGACTAGGAGAAACTCCTCTCTTCTCCCTCCTCCTGTGACTACTTTGGGAATAAGGGTTTTTTTCTCCTTAATAATCTCAAATGATTTGGTCACTATTTTTTTTAAGTTAATTTTTATTTTATTTTGGAGTACAGCTGATTCAATGTTGTATTAGTTTCAGGTGTATAGCAAAATGATTCAGTTATACATATACATATATCCATTTTTTTCAGATTCTTTTCCCATACGAGTTCTTACAGAATATTGAGTAGAGTTCCCTGTGCTATACAGTAGGTCCTTGTTGATTATTTTATATATAGGAGTATGTATATGCTAATCTCAAATGCCTAATTTATCCCTACCCCCAACCTTCCCCATTTGGTAACAAGAAGTTTGTTTTCAGAGTCTGTGAGTCTGTTTCTGTTTTATAAATAAGTTCATTTGTATCACTTTTTTAGATTCCACATAGAAGTGATATATAATATTTGTCTTTGACTAACTTACTTCACTTGGTATGATAATCTCTAGGTCCACCCATGTTGCTGCAAATGGCATGATTTCATTCCTTTTTTATGGCTGAGTAATATTCCATTGTATATATGTACCAAAACTTCTTTATCCATTCCTCTGTTGATGGACATTTAGGATGCTTCCATGTCTTGGCTACTGTAGATAGTGCTGCAATGAACATTGGGGTGCATGTATCTTTTCGAATTATGGTTTTCTCCAGATATATGCCCAGGAGTGGAATTGCTGGATCATATGTGTCACCATTAATGGTATTATGCTATGGTTTCTCAGGAACAGCAAGGACTAGCACTCATAGGTAGAGTAGTCAGCAACTTCATAATGCCTTTGGTCTTGAAGTGAGTCTTCAGCCTTGACCAGACAAAGCTGATGAACTGTGTCACGGAATTGCTCCTTTAACTGTACTCTGATTACACAGTGAGACTGGGAAGAGATAATGAGAATTGAGAAGAGGTGTTGCAAGTCTAAACAGTGGATAAAATTCCAGAAGCCAAGGCTTCAAGGAGAAAAAGAAATGTGTCAGATCTTGGTACATTAAATTCTTCTTGCAGAAGCAAGAAGAACTACAACCCTGCAGCCTGCAGAACGAAAACCACAATCGCAGAAAGATAGACAAAATGAAAAGACAGAGAACTATGTCCGAGATGAAGGAACAAGATAAACCCCCAGAAAAACAACTAAATGAAGTGAAGATAGGCAACCTTCCAGAAAAAAGAATTCAGCGTAATGATAGTGAAGATGATGCAGGACCTCGGAAAAAGAATGGAGGCAAAGATCAAGAAGATGCAAGAAATGTTTGACAAAGACCTAGAAAAATTAAAGAACAAACAAACAGAGATGAGCAATACAATAACTGAAATGAAAAATACACTAAAAGGAATCAATAGCAGAATAACTGAGGAAGAAGAATGGATAAGTGACCTGGAAGACAGAATGGTGGAAATCACTGCCATGGAATAGAATAAAGAAAAAAAGAATGAAAAGAAATGAAGACAGCCTAAGAGACCTCTGGGACAACATTAAATGCACCAACATTCACACTGTAGGGGTCCCAGAAGGAGAAGAGAGAGAGAAAGGACCTGAGAAAATATTTGAAGAGATTATACGTGACAACTTCCCTAACATGGGAAAGGAAATAGCCACCCAAGTCCAGGAAGCAGAGAGAGTCCCAGGGAGGATAAACCCAAGGAGAAACATGCCAACACACAGTAATCAAACTGACAAAAATTAAAGACAAAAATTATTAAAAGCAACAAGGGAAAAATGACAAATAACATGCAAAGGAATTCCCATAAGGTTAACAACTGATTCCTCAGCAGAAACTCTACAAGCCAGAAGGGAGTGGCATGATATATTTAAAGTGATGAAAGGGAAGGACGTACAACCAAGAATACTCTACCTGGCAAGGATCTCATTCAGATTTGATGGAGAAATCAAAAGCTTTACAGACAAGCAAAAGCGAAGAGAATTCAGCACCACAGAACCAGCTCTACAACAAATGCTAAAGGAAATTCTCTAAGGGGAAACACAAGAGAAGAAAAGGACGTACAAAAACAAACCCAAAACAATTAAGAAAATGTTAATAGGAACATACATATTGATAATTATCTTAAATGTGAATGGATTAAATGCTCCAACCAAAAGACACAGGCTCGCTGAATGAATATAAAAACAAGACCCATATATATGCTGTCTACAAGAGACCCACTTCAGACCTAGGGACATATACGGACTGAAAGTGAGGGAATGGAAAAATATACTCCATGCAAATGGAAATCAAAAGAAAGCTGAAGTAGCAATACTCATATCAGATAAAATAGACTTTAAAATAAAGAATGTTACAAGAGACAAGGAAGGACACTGCATAATGATCAAGGGATCAATCCAAGAAGAAGACATAACAATTATAAACATATATGAATCCAAAATAGGAGCACCTCAATACATAAGGCAACTGCTAACAGCTATAAAAGAGGAAATCAACAGTAACACAATAATAGTGGGGGACTTTAACACCTCACTTACACCAATGGACAGATCATCCAGACAGAAAATTACTAAGGAAACACAAACTTTAAATGACACAATAGACCAGATAGATTTAATTCATATTTATAGGACATTCCATCCAAAACCAGCAGATTACACTTTCTTCTCAAGTACACCCGGAACATTCTCCAGGACAGATCACATCTTGGCTCACAAATCAAGCCTCAGTAAATTTAAGAAAATTGAAATCATATCAAGCATCTTTTCTGACCACAATTTTATGAGATTAAAAATAAATTACAGGAAAAAAATGTAAAAAACACAAACACATGGAGGCTAAACAATATACTACTAAATAACCAAGAGATCACTGAAGAAGTCAAAGAGGAAATCAAAAAATAACTAGAGACAAATGACAACAAAAACATGATGACCCAAAACCTATGGGATGCAGCAAAAGCAGTTCTAAGAGGGAAGTTTATAGCAATACAAGCCTATCTCAAGAAACAAGAAAAACCTCAAATAAACAATCTAACCTTACACCTAAAGGAACGAGAGAAAGGAGAACAAAGAAAACCCGAAGTTAGTAGAAGGAAAGAAATCATCAAGACCAGAGCAGAAATAAATGAAATAGAAACAAAGAAAACAATAGCAAAGATCAGTAAAACTAAAAGCTGGTTCTTTGAGAAGATAAACAAAATTGATAAACCTTTAGCCAGACTCATCAAGAAAAAGGAGGAGAGGACTCAAATCATTAAAATTAGAAATGAAAAAGGAGAAGTTATGATGGACACTGCAGAAATACAAAGCATCATAAGAGACTAGTACAAGCAAATCTATGCCAGTAAAATGGACAAGCTGGAAGAAATACACAAATTCTTAGAAAGGTATAACCTTCCAAGACTGAACCAGGAAGAAATAGAAAATATGAACAGATCAAACACAAGTAATGAAATTGAAACTGTGATTAAAAATCTCCCAGCAAACAAATGTCCAGGACCAGATGGCGTCACAGGTGAATTCTATCAAACATTTAGAGAAGAGCTAACACCCATCCTTCTTAAACTTTTCCAAAAATTTGCAGAAGAAAGAACACTCCCAAACTCATTCTACAAGGCCACCATCACCCTGATAGAAAATCAGACAAGGATACTACAAAAAAAAGAAAATTACAGACCAATATCACTGATGAATATAGATGCAAAAATCCTCAGCAAAATACTAGCAAACAGAATCCAACAATACATTAAAAGAATCATACACCATGATCAAGTGGGATTTATCCCAGGAATGCAAGTTTTCTATAGTATACACAAATCAATGATACACCATAATAACAAATTGAAGGATAAAAACCATATGATCATCTCAATAGATGCAAAAAAAGCTTTTGACAAAATTCAACACCGATTTATGACAAAAACTCTTCAGAAAGTGGGCATAGAGGGAACCTACCTCAACATAGTAAAGGCCATATAAGACAAACCCAGAGCAAACATCATTCTCAATGGTGAAAAACTGCAAGCATTTCTTCTAAGATCAGGAACAAAACAAGGATGTCCACTATCACCACTATTATTCAACATAGTTTTGGATGTCCTAGCCATGGGAATCAGAGAAGAAAAAGAAATAAAATTGGAAAAGAAGTAAAATTGTCACTGCTTGCTGATGACATGATATACATAAACAATCCTAACGATGCCACCAGAAAACTACTAGAGCTGTTCAATGAATTTGAGTAAAGTTGCAGAATACAAAATTAATGCAAGAAATCTCTTGCATTCCTATACTCTAACAACAAAAGATCAGAAAAAGAAATTAAGGAAGCAATCCCACCATTTCAACAAAAAGAATAAAATACCTAGGAATAAACCTACCTAAGGAGGTAAAAGACCAGGAGTCAGAAAACTCTAAGACACTGATGAAAGAGATCAAAGATGACACAAACAGATGGAGAGATATACCATGTTCTTGGATTGGAAGAATCAATATTGTGAAAATGACTATACTACTCAAAGCAATCTACAGATTCAATGCAATCCCTATCAAATTACCAATGGCATTTTTCACAGAACTAGAACAAAAAATCTTAAAGTTTGTATGCAGACACAAAAGTCCCCAAATAGCGAAAGCAATCTTGAGGGAAAAAGCGGAGCAGGAGGGATCAGGCTCCCTGACTTCAGACTATACTACAAAGCTACAGTAATCTAGACAATATGGTACTGGCACAAAAACAAACATTTAGACCAATGGAACAGGATAGAAAGCTCAGAGATAAACCCCTGCAGCACCTACGGTCACCTAATCTATGACAAAGGAGGCAAGAATATACAGTGGAGAAAAGACAGCCTCTTCAATAAGTGATGCTGGGAAAACTGGACAGCTACATGTGAAAGAATGAAATTAGAACACTCCCTAACACCATACACAAAAATAAACCCAAAATGGGTCAAAGACCTGAATGTAAGGCCAGACACTATAAGACTCTTAGAGGGAAAACACAGGCAGAACACTCTTTGACATAAATCACAGCAAGATCTTTTTTGACCCACCTCCTAGAGTAATGGAAATAAAAACAAAAATAAACAAATGGGACCTAATATAACTTAAAAGCTTTTGCACAGCAAAGGAAACTATAAACAAGACAAAAAGACAACCCTCAAAATGGGAGAAAATATTTGCAAATGTACCAACAGACAATGGATTAATCTCCAAAATATATAAACAGCTCATGCAGCTCAATATCAAAAAAACAAACAACCCAATCAGACAATGGGCAGAAGACCTAAACAGACATTTCTCCAAAGAAGACACACAGATGGCCAGGAGGCACATGAAAAGCTGCTCCACATCACTAATTATCAGAGAAATGCAAATCAAAGCTACAGTGAGGTATCACCTCACATCGGTTAGAGAGGGCATAGTCAAAAAATCTACAAACAGCAAATGCTGCAGAGGGTGTGGAGAAAAGGGAACCCTCTTGCACTGTTCGTGGGAATGCAAATTGATACAGCCACTATGGAGAACAGTATGGAGGTTCCTTAAAAAACTAAAAATAGTATAACCATATGACCCAGCAATCCCACTACTGGGCATATACCCAGAGAAAATGATAATTCAAAAAGACACATACACCCCAATGTTCATTGCAGCACTATTTACAATAGCCAGGTCATGGAAACAACCTAAATGTCCATTGACAGACGAATGGATAAAGAAGCTCTGGTACATATATACAATGGAATATCACTCAGCCATAAAAAGGAATGAAATTGGGTCATTTGTAGAGACGTGGATGGACATAGAGACTGTCATACAGAGTGAAGTCAGTCAGAAAAACAAATATTGTATATTAATGCATATATGTGGAATCTAGAAAAATGGTACAGATGAACTGGTTTGCAAGGCAGAAACAGTGACATAGATGTAGAGAACAAACATATGGACACCAAAGGGGGAAACGTGGAGGGATGAACTGGGAGATTGGGATTGACATATACACATTAATATGTATAAAATAGATAACTAATAAGAACCTGCTGTATAGCACAGGGAACTCCATTTTGCTCTATAGTAGAAACTAACAGAACATTGTAAAACAACTATACCACAATTTTAAAAAAAATTAATGAGATAATGCTCTGTTTTAATGGTCCTTCTGAGTCAATACCAAAGAGTCATCCTCGAGACATTTTATGACAGTCAGGAAAATGGATGCTTTTAATCCATGAGACCGGCTCTTAGTCTAAGCAAATTTGTGGAGATGAAATGGATTCTACAGGTAAAACATTACAACTGTATTTTAAAGCAGAGGACACACAGGACCAGAGCTTGTAAATGGCTTGTCCACTACTTAGTGCTCAGGTTATGATAAGAATCTAGTTTTCCAGTCCATTACATCATTCATAGTACTTGCTGATTTCCACCTCACAAAAATGGTTCATAACACTGCACAGATTTGAAAAAAATCAGTGTGATATTTATTCTCTCAAAAGGCAGGAGGTGGAAGTGTGAGAGGCAGGTAGTGGCATAAACAAGGGTTTGATAATCTGGGTTTATGCTACTTCCTAGCTATATAACCCCAGGTAAATTTGAAAACCTCTTCAAACCTAAGCTTCCCTTTCTGTGAAGTGGGGATAATGAGTGTACCTATTTCAGGGTTATGAGATTTAAGTCAGATAGTGCACTGCAACGTGCCAAGCACAGTCATTATCTTGTATGCACGTATAAGACGATGACTCAGTGTGTCCTGATTTATGCATTTGTTGACCTGTATACAGTGAGCATGCTTCATCAGTCTCTTCTTCACTGTCATGCCCACAATGGCCCCACACTTGCTCAGCACTTGTTGGCGGTCCTCTATTAACAAATTAATGATAATTGGACAACTGATAGGAAAGGTGAGTGATGACTTCAGATATTTACTGATGAAATAATAAACACTTAGAACTTTAGAATTGCAGTGGTCTTTCCAAGTTACGTAGCTCAGTTCTGTATGAGATGGAAACGTCTTCTGCAGAATACTCCAGAGTTAAAAACAAATTAAAAAAAATCCATTTAGATGTCTTAGTTCCCTTCCTCAATTCAGTCCAACCTTGTTAACGTCACAGCTAGCATTTACTGAGCACCTACTGTGTCCCAGGCACCTTTTATATTATGCTCCATATGTGTGTTCTCAGTGAATGCTCATCATAATCTTATAAAGTTCTGCCATTTTTGCCCCATTTTTAAAGATGTATAGACTGAGGTTCAGGGAGGTTAAACAATTTGCCTTTGGACATACAAGAGCACTATGACTTGAAGTATATTTGACTTCAAATTCTAAGCTCTCAACCACATCCCACACAAAGAATAAAGCCGAAATCATCCCCTCTGGATAATTCATCTGCCTCAATATGCCCGTTTCCGATCAATCAGTTAGATGAGATGCACTAAGGTTACTTTAAGGAGATTTCTCATGTAATGCCTTCCTTCTACCTGTGACAGATAGACATAACTTTGACTCATACTGTAACATCAAGCTAAAAAAACCCCCCAGGGCTTCCCTGGTGGCACAGTGCTTGAGAGTCCGCCTGCCGATGCAGGGGACACGGGTTCGTGCCCTGGTCCAGGAAGATCCCACATGCTGTGGAGTGGCAGGGCCCGTGAGCCATGGCCGCTGAGCCTGTGCGTCCGGAGACTGTGCTCTGCAACGGGAGAGGCCACAACAGTGAGAGGCCGCGTACTGCAGTAAAAAACAAAAAACAAAAAAACCCAGACAAACAGTAACATAACTTTGCTTTTTTTTTTTAACTGCATATTTACATTCATCATGCTTTTTTCCCTTGACTTTAAGGATGATGGTGCCAAAGCATTGGGCAGAAATCCAAAGAGAAAATAATCTTGTCAATTACTTTGATTTTTCTAATTCTCCAAATATTTGACCTCAGGTAGCCCAAACATCCAGATAATTTACCAAAGCTGCATCTAAACACATGGTAACCAAACTGTTACTGAGCCATTTCGGCCAAATTGTTCAGCCCTGGCCCCAGAATGACTACAGAGTTTTGACCCTCGCTAATTCCACCACTGTATGGTTGTAGCAAGAGGGCCCATCTGCCTGATTCAGTTCATTTCACCTTGCCTTATTTCCCTCCTTTGGGTTATTACATTCTGCTGCTATGTCTGTAGGCACAATCTGAGTTTTAATATTTCCATCCAGGGGTTTGGATGAGGCAATCATGGGGAGAAATACTTCTCATCCCAGGGTTCCACTGACCCTACCCCTTGGAATGCTGCTTCCTCCCTGTGGGGTAATGAGACATTCTCTCTCCCAAACTCTGGCCTGATATTGAAAACCTTTCCCTCACATTCCACGTCAGCCCCATTTTTTCATGCTATGAAAACTGTTTAATCCTCCTCTTCATAGCGCTCTTTGCTTCCTTGCCTTTATCTGCCACAGTAACATGTCAAGATAAATCTTAACACAATCTCTTTTCTTTTCTTTGTGATTTTCTATCCTTGACATCAGGGTGAAGATATTTTTCTTTTAAAACAACTCCTGGCAATTCTCTGCCCTTTTGTTCTGCTTGGATCTGAGCACCCTGTCATTTCTTTGTGGTCCTCAGTTTTATTTTTGCTCTGGCATCACTGGAAATCATGGCGTCTCACTCAATAATGTTAGCTATGAGCTCTTACGAGCCAGTTTATCCTTCTCCCAGACAACTGCAGAAGAAACTCAAATTCCTCTCATGTTGCTGCATTTGGGCAGATCCTTGCAGCAGTGGAGGTTACTGATTGGATTTCAGCAACGTTCCCTCCCCATGTTTTCACCAACAAAGCTTTTCTTGCATTTTACTTCACTTGGATAGGGTCTCCTGGCTCTTTGCACCCTAGTTTAACATCCCTCAGTAACTGCTCAACTGCTCTTGAATACTTACGACCACCTCAGCCCTTCCTCAGAAGACCTTTTGGGTCCTGCATCCTGGGTTCCTTGGTTCCCCTTGGCCTGGCTCTTCTTCCTTCCTACGGGTTCACAGCATGGAGCTCTGGAACAGCTGAAGGAGCATTATTTGGGTTGGAAGGAGAAGACCCTTCATGCTCTGTAGTGAATGTGTGACATTGGGCAAGTTATAGCACTTCCTTGGGCCTTTGTTTTTTCCTTCTAAACACATGGACTAGATCAGATTATCTTTAAGGGGCCCTTCCTGCCGGCTCCCCATTTCATACATTGTGAAATGTTGGGGTCTTTTGAAAGTCCTGGAATATACTGCTCAGTGGAAAGTTAGTCGAATCAGTTGGCTAACTAGTAGTCCATTATGATAACAATTACATTTTATCATGATGGACTAGTTAGTAGTCCATAATGATAACAATTACAATTACCTCGATTTCTGATGAAGTAGACTGATGATTTTTTATGACACTCTGGTTAATACCACCTTAAGACACTGAGTGATTTAACCAGTTTTGTTTACTACCGTCTCCAGCCATTTCATATTATTTGGCCCATCCCTGACTAATGAAAAAGAGTTTCATTAAAAAATTCATTCATTCACTCACTCACTTATTCCTTACTTTGTTCACCAAAGGACAGTGCTACACATTTTCCATATCCTCAAAGAATTTATACTCAAGCTAACTTAATTTCATGGGTTAAACTCTGTCTAGAAGCAGGGTCAAAAATAACAATTCTTGTGGTATTTTGAAAAGCAGAAATTAAAAAAAACACTCATGAAAGATGTGATCCAATTCATTGGGATCAATATTAGGGGTTTACTTGGAAAGACTGGCCTCAATAGAATCTCAATTAATATGCTTTGAGTATGTTATTTTTTTTATTGATTTGATGAGGAGCTGGCTGAATAGGTGTGTAATTCTGACACTACAGAATATAAGCTATTTACCTTTCAGGTAGATTTTTCTTAGACCTCTTCAAAAATAGAAAGGGGAGTTCAGTAGAAAATATATGTGAAAATGTCCATTGACAGTAAAGCGTCACTATTATTATCATCTAAGCTGCCAGGATTTGGTAGTGGGGGAATAAAACTGTCAGATATGCCTGCAGAGTGTTAATCAATTACTCAACTATGGGGACAGAAGTCTGACCCATGTGTGCATCACCTGGTTCAAAAGATATACTTCTCTCCTTGGATAAAGGACAGCTACTTAGTGTGGTGGCCTATATTGTAGAATTTGAGAGCCAAAGTGATTTTTATGGGTCAACAGCACATTTTCAGCACATAACTTTGACTTTGAAGGAAACGATCCAAACATGAGAGAGAAATGAAATAAGATCATTGGAAAGACATCAGGTGAAAATACGCCTTCCCTAAGTAGAGAGTAAGAAAATAACCACATGATAATTATAATCTTGCAAAAATAAAGCACAATTAAGCCCCCACTGTCTCTCTTTCCACCCCCACCTCCCCCATCCTATGCGTATCTTGCCATAATCCTGGGCTAGGATTTCTCCACTCAGCCAGGCACACCCAGAGCTAATTTTGCTGACTCCTGCTTCTGAGCCTGTGTCCCCATCTTTTCTAAACAGCTGGAATGTTCTCCTTATTTCTAGTCATGTCTCTGCAACTCGCGCTCTCCTAAAAGAACTCTGCAGGACATCCCTCCAAACTATTGCTTTTTTGGATTTTGGAGCATCCTTCACAGATATTTGTCTCCTCTTGCCCCTAGACTTTAAGTTCTTGGAGAGGGAGAATCATCCCACCTCTTTATCTTTCCTTACCACATCTAGTCCTTTCTGTCCTGTCTTTTGAGCAGTTGGTGGGCAATATTTTTGACAGAGAAACAGTCTTCTGAGTAGAGCAGTTAAGTTTCAGCAAGATACAATCCCAGGCTATTCAGTGCCTTACAATGCCTGCCTATAGAAAGGAAAAGACATTTTGGGGTGACATTTGATCCCCTCATCGACTAGAAACACAAAGGAGTCTAAACGTCAACCAGGTTTTAGGTTACTTACAGGCAAGTTTTCTACTTCAGTGATTTCAGAAATCGGGTGGATTGTTCTTTGTCTCAGAAAGAATTCATTTTTAAGATGCTGATGGCCTCAGCTCTGGCTGGTGGCCAGCTTCAGGAAGTGTGGTTCACAAGCCGTCAAGGACTGTGCATACTCCACATTCCTTGGGTAATGCAATTCTGGACCCAAATCGATTCCAGAAGTCTGATCTTCCAAGAGGGGCCAATGCTCTGAGCTTGTTGAACAGTCCCTCCAGGCCACCCCCTGCCCAGCACCCAATCAGCCTGGAAGGGTTAAAGCAGCCAATCAAGGAGCTAAGCGAGCAGTTTGGTGAGACCAAAGTTGCAGGGATCTGAACAAGTTGATGAGCTTGGCAGTTTGTGTTTGAAGAATTTGTTTCATGTTTTGGATAAAGTCTGGGAATTTATCCTTCAAAATTCCTTAGATTTAGTAACATGTCAATGCACTGTGTTAATGCAAGGAGTTTTTCTTTTTTCTTTTCTTTCTTTCTTTTTTTTTTTTTTTTTAAGGTTAAAAGCCGCCTTCCTTTTTAAGTATGAGTAATCCATCCAAATCCTGCCTAAGGGAACAAAAGGGGTGCCGGTAATTTTCTCTTTCACAAAATGCAGAGACTTCCTCTCTGTCCTCTCCAAGTACTATTCTATGAACTGAAGGGAAATTACACTCCTCACCATTGAAAAAGAGATTATGCAAAACGAGAAGGTAAAGCCAATCACCATAATACAAATACAAATACCAGCTTAATTCTTGCATTGCAGAGCCCTGTGCCTTTTCTTTCCAGATGCGGGTGTATAAACACATCTACCTTTTTTTTTTTTTTTTAAGTTCTATTATCTGGTATTTTTAAGAGCTCACACAAAATAGAATCCTCAGTAGGACATCATACGCTCCAACTCGGTACTCCAGATCTTACAAAACTCTCTTCTTTCTCTTAAACAGAGAGCATCTCCAGACAGTCTCCTCACTAGGGGCACCAAAACTCAAGGGTTGCTATTTCAGGTAGAAATTAACCAAATGGAAAATGATGAGAGGCAGAGGTGGAGTAGACTATCCCAAACAAAAGTAATAGTTGGATAACATTGAATTTGGGGAATTATAAGCAGCTCAAAATGATTTGATATCTAATAGTTACCACTCACAAAATAGTATGTGCGAAGCTCTGGGCAAAGTGCATTGCGTACATTATCTTTTACCTTACAGGCTTTGTGAAGACACCTCTAGTTATAAATATGGTCACTGAAATTGAGAGTGGGTAAATCATTTGTTCAAAGGCCAGACATTTAGTAAGGGATAGATATGGCATTCATACCCAGGTATATCTGGTTTCAACACTACTGGGGGTGAGGATTCTACCTGTGGAGTTCTGCAGAAGTCAGATGCCAGACAAGGGAATGTGGAATTTATCCTGTAGGCAATATATGATGGGAAGAGAATAAAGTTCTTTGGGAGGAAGGCATGATTAGATTAGTGTTTTAGAAAGATAACTTTGTTGGCCACGTGTAGGATAAATTGGAAGGGGGTGATTCCATATTTTTATTTAGTACTCATATTATTCTACTTTATATTAAAGTCGGCAGTTTTTGCAATTACTTTTCTGGTGGATAAGGGACTATGTTTAATTCTTTATCTCTCTCACAACATATGGGAATGAATGAATGAATGAAAGAATGAATGCAATTTTAACTCAGAAAATTTCTGTGTACAGCAAGGAGACCAAATAGCCACTTACCAGACTCCATTTGCTGACCCCTAAAACTGTCATCAATATAAATGAACAACTGGCACTAACTTTGGGAAGAAGCCTTATGAAGTATGAAAATACAGCTAATATTAGGAGAAACAGTACTGAAATGAAAAATAAAACCTTAGTCTTTAGGAGACTTGGATTTGAATCCTAGGTCTACCATTTGTTATGTGTGCTTAAGCAAGTCTCTTCATCTTTCTGAGCTAGAATTTTCTCATCTCTGTAATGAGAGTAATCTTTGAGGAAAGCACTACTGATTCAGACAAAGCATAAGGGGGGATTCCGGATACGTGTAATGCTTGATTTCGTGATCTAGACAATGGTTATATGAGTGCATTCACTCTGTGAAAAGTCATCAATTCCACATTTATGTGTATATTTTTCTGTATGAGTTTTATATTTCAATAAGAAAGTTTATTACAAAAAATAAAATCAGGAAAGTTGGATCTAACCTTATTTATTGTTTTTCCAGTTTGGATACACAGTGGTCATAACTATTGATTCTTGACAGAAATAAAATATAGATACTGTCATGTCAAAACACAAATATCATGAGAAACTAGTCCATGAACTCTCTGGAGAAGCTGTTTAAAGAATGAAAAAGAAACTGGAATAGAGGGACTGCTGGTTAAACATGGCAGAATGACCAAAAGTGTTCGGTACCACTTCTCAAACCTCACTAAAAGGGCAGTAAACAAATGTAAAATGCACAAACCTACTATGACAAAGGAAACAAGGAAGTAAATGTCATAAAAGTCAATAATATTTTAAAATTTATTTTTATTGTTATTTTTAGTTTGAACTAGTTTAAGATTCATGAGAAGTTGCAAAAATAATAGAAAAAAATTTCACCCAGCTTTCTGCAATGAGAACATCTTATATAACATAGTATATTGTGAAAATCAGGAAATTGACATTGGTATAATACTATTACTCAAGTACAGATCTTATTTGAATTTCACCATTTTACATTCTCTCTCTCTCTCTCTTTTTCTCTCTCCTCTCTCTCTCTCCCTTTCTTTCTCTTTTTGTTTTGTTTAGTTTTCTGTTTTTTGGTGTGTAGTTCTATGAAATTTTATATGTCTAGATTTTATGAATACTTACCACACTCAGAATACAGAACTATTCCATCACTATGAAGAAATTTTTTAATGTTACAATTAGTCACACCTCTTCCCCACTTCCTGACAACCACTGATCTATTCCCTTGCACTATAATTTTGTCATGTTGAGAATATTATATAAATGAAATTATATAGTGTATAAATCTTTGACATTGGCTTTTTTTCCCAATCAGCATAATACCTCTGAGTTCCATCCAAGTTGTTGCGTGTATCTATAGTTTGTTCCTTTTATGCCGAGCAGTATTCCATGATATGAATGTACCAATTTCTTTATCCATTCACCTGTTCAAGTAAATTTGTGTGTTTTCCAGTTTGGGGCTATTATAAATAAAGTTGTACAATAAACATTTGTGTACAGGTATTTGTGTAAACATATTTTTTCATTTCTCCAGGATAAATACCCAGGAGTATGACTGCTGGGTCATGTGGTCATTGTACGTTTAACCTTGTAAGAAACTGCCACATTTTCTAGTAGCTTTACCAGAAATGTATGAAAGATGCGGTTGTTCTACTAGCCCTTGGTGTTATCAGTGTTTTTTTACTTTAGCCATTCTAATAGATGTATAGTGATATCTTATTGGAGCTTTAATTTGCATTTTTCTAATGGCTAATGATGTTGAACATCTTTTCATGTGTATATTTGTCATCCATGGATCTTCACTGGTGAAGTGCTTGTTCAAATGTTTTGCCCATTTTCTAACTGGATTGTTTTCTTACTGCTGAGTTTAGAGTTCTTTATATATCCTGGATAGCTTTGTTGGATGTATGATTTACAAATATTTTCTCCTTGTCTGTGACTTGTTTTTCATACATTTAACAGGGGTCTTACAAAGAGCAAACACTTCAAATTTTGATGAAGTACAATTTATTGACTTTTTTCTTTTATGGGTCATGGCTTTGGTGTTATGTCTAAGGGCTCTTTGCCTAACCCTTAGCCATAAAGATTTTCTTCAACGTTTTCCTCTAAAAGTTTTATAGTTTTATGTGTTGCATGTAGATAAATGATCTGTTTTGAGTTAATTTTTGTATAAGGTGTGAATTTTAGGTTAAGGTTCTTTGTTTTGCCTACGAATGTTTAGTTATTCCAACATTTGTTGAAAATGTATCCTTCCTTCATTGAAATGCTTTTGCATTTTGTCAAAAATTAGTTGGCCATATACGTGTGGCTCTATTTTGGATTCTTTACTTTGCTCCATTAATCTAGGTGATTGTGCCTTTGCCAGTACCACTCTGTTTTGATTATTTTATCTATATAATAAGTCAAAATCCAGTCATGTTCTTCCTCTACCTTCACTCTTCTTTTTAATATTGCTTTTGTTATTGTAGTTTCTTTATCTTTTTATATAAATTTTAGCATCAGCTTGTCTCCATCTACAAAGAATCCTTCTGGGATTTTTGATAGAAATTGCTTTAAACCCATAGATCAATTTGGGGAAAACTGATACGCTTATTATGTTGAGTCTTCTCATCCCTGAATATAGTATACCTTTTCATTTATTTAGATCTTTTTTGACTTCTTTCATTTAGCATTTTGTAGTTTTCAACATAGAGATTCTGTATGTGTTTTATTGGATTTATAACTTTGTATTTCACTTGGTGGTGACTGTAA
The DNA here is from genome assembly GCF_949774975.1 of Lagenorhynchus albirostris. NCBI lineage: Eukaryota > Metazoa > Chordata > Mammalia > Artiodactyla > Delphinidae > Lagenorhynchus > Lagenorhynchus albirostris. The sequence continues at coordinate 97,539,488 of NC_083103.1, forward strand.
TTGGTATGATGTTTAAAATTTTATTTTCCAATTTTTCATTGCCAACATATTGAAATATGATTGAGTTTGTGTGTTGACCTTGACCCTGTGACCTTATGAGACTCCTTATTAGTTCCATGAGGTTGTTTTGGGGTTTTTTTGGTAGATTATTGGAGTTTTCCACGTAGAAAATCATGTTATCTGAAAATAGGGAAAATTTTTATTTCTTCCTTTCTGATCTGTGTGCCTTTCATTTCCCTTTCCTGCCTTTTGTACTCACTAAAACATCCAGTACTATATTTAATAGAAGTGATGAGAGCAGACATCCTTGCCTTATAGTTGATATTATAATTGGTGAAAGCATTCAGTCTTTTACCATTAAGTATGATGTTAACTCCAGGTTAACATCAGATCTTTACCAGGTTGAGAAAATTTTATTCTATTCCTACTTTTCTGAGAGTTTTTTAATAAAAAAAACTGAATGGTATTGAAATTTGTCAAATGCTTTTCTCTGCATCAACTGATATGGTCATGTGATTTTTCTCCTTTATAGACTGTTAATATGTTGGATTACATTGGCTGATTATCAAATATTGAACCAATCTTGTATTTCTGGAATGAAGCCCTCTTGGTCATGGTGTAGTACTATATTATTATATATTGCTGTATTTCAGTTGCTAATATTTTGATGAGGAGTTTTTGCATCTCTGTTTAGAGGGATATTGTCTGTAGTTTTCCTTTTTATAAATTATGAATTCAATTTCTTTAATGTTATAGATAACACAGGTTATCTATTTTCTTTTGGGTGAGTTTGGTAGTGTGTGATTTTTGAGATAACAGATAAGTTTATCTAAATTGTCAAATTTATGTATGTGGAGTTACTGTAATATTTTAGAATCCCTTTAGTGTCTGTGAGGACATTACCAATATTGGTAATGCATGTTTTTTAATTTGTCAGTCTTGCTGGAGGTTTATAGTTTACTGATTTTTAAGAAAAATTCAATTTTAGATTTCACTGATTTTCTCTATTGTTTTAAATTTTACCAATTTCTGCCCTTTATTATTCCCTTCCTTCCTCTTGCTTTGGGTTTCTTATTATTTTTAAATTATTTTTGAGGTGAATTTTCAGAATATTAATTTGATACATTTTTCTTTTGCAATATAATCATTTAGTGCTACAAATTTTCATTAAGGACTGCTTTAGCTGCTTCCCATGTATTTTAATGTCATATTTTCATTTGAATTTAGTTCAATATACTTGAAAATTTTAAATTTGTTTTGGGATTTTCTGTTTGAGCGATCAAATATTTAGAAATATGTTGTTTAATTTCCAAGTGTTTGGATTTTCCTGTTAGATTTCTTCTACTGATTTCTAGTTTGATTCTATGATAGTAATAGAGCATAGTTTGCATTATTTCAGTTCTTTAAAATTTGTTAATGTTTGTTTTATGACTCAAGATATGATCTATAGTAATAGTTAATTTCATGTATCAACTTGACTGGATCATGGGATGCCCAGATATTTGGTTAAATATTATTTCTGCGTGTGTCTGTGAGAATGTTTATGGATGAAACTAGCATCTGAATTGAGGGATTCAGTAAATTGATTTGCCCTCCATGATGGTGAGCATCATCCAATCCATTAAGGGCCTGAATAGAACAAGTAGGTGGAAGAAGAAAGAATTCAATCCTTCCCATCTAATTGCTTGAGTTGAAACATTGTCCTTCTCCTGCCCTTGCTGGTCCTGATTCTCAAGCCTTTAGACTTAGACTGAATTAGGCCACCAGTTTTCCTGGGTCCCCTACTTACAGACAGCAGATTGAGGAACTTCTTAGCCTATATAATTGCATAATTGTGTGAGTCAATTTCTTATAACACACCTGTAGTGTGTACACACACAAACACAGTTGATTCTTGAACAGCATAGCAGTTAGGGGTGCCAACCCTCTGCACAGTTGAAAATTCATGTATAACTTTATAGTCACCCCTCTATATCTGTGGTTCCACATCTGCTGATTCAACTAACTTGGGATTGTGCAGTACTGTAGTATTTACTATAGTAAAAAATCTGCATATAAAGAACCCATGCAGTTCAAACCCATGTTGTTCAAGTGTCAACTGTATACTATAATACTATACATAGAATACACATTATATATATGTATATATATGGTATGTTTTTAACTAATACATCTATATTTTTCTAACTGAAGTATAGTTGAGCTGCAATATTATATTAGTTCAGGTGTAAAACATGATTCAAAATTTTTATAGCTTATACTCCATTTAAAGTTATTATAAAATATTGGCTATTTTTCCTGTGCTGTGCAATATATTCTTGTAGCTTATTTATTTTCTACATAGTAATTTGTAACTCTTAACCCCTAACCTTATTTTGCCCCTCCTCCTTTCCCTCTCCTCAATGGCAACCACTAGTTTGTTCTCTATACCTGTGAGTCTGTTTGTTTTGTTATATTCATTCATCTGTTTTAGCTTTAGATTCCACATATAAATGATAACATACAGTATTTGTCTTTCTCTGTCTGACTTACTCCACTTAGCGTAATACTCTGCAGATCCATTCATCTTGTTACAAATGGCAACATTTCCTTCTTTTTTATGGCTGAGTGATATTCCATCATACACACACACACACACACACACACACACCATATCTTCTTTATCCATTCATCTGTCAGTGGACACTTAGGTTGCTTCCATATCTTGGCTATTGTAAATAATGCTGCTATGAGCATGGGGGTGTATGTATCTTTTTGAATTAATACATCTGTATACTTCAATGTTCCATGAACAGCTGAAAATAATGTGTATTCTGTTCTTGTTGGGGGAGTGTTTGTAAACCTTTCATCTCAGTTGAAAGTATTGTTCAGTTCTTCTATAGTCATGCTTTGTCTAGTGGTTCAGTTCCTGAGAGAGAGGTTCTGAACTCTCCAACTCTATATTTGAATTTTTCTATTTCTCTGTTCTGTTTTTGCTTCAGGCATTTTGCAGCTCTATTTTTTGGTGCATATACATTTAAGATTGTGTCCTCTTAGTGAATTAACCTTATTAGCATTATATGATGTTTTTATTTGTCTCTGGTAATTTTCTTTGCTCCAAAGCTTATTTTGTCTGATACTAATATAGCCTCTTCAGCTTTCTTTTGATTTATGTTTGTGTGTTTTTTCCTATTATTTATCTTTAATCTACTGCTATAATTATATTTGAAGTGAGCTTCTTACGGATAACATAGGATTGAATCATGATTCCCCCACCACTTTTCTTGGTATCTTTAGAAGATTCACTTTTAATAAATTTTCTGACATATTACAATTTAAACCTGCCATTTAACTTTTTGATTTATGTTTATTCCTTCTGTTTTACATTCCTGTTTACCTTCTCCTATCTTCATGTGGGATAACTGAACTTTTAAAAAATTCTATTTTAATTTATCCACAGGTTTTCATTTTTTTCATTGCTGTTGTTCTTCTAGTGTATCTCTTTCTATAGTTATTTTAATGGTTGCTCCAGGGATTATAATATACATACATAGCTTTTTTGCAGCCTATGAGTATCAACATTTTACCACTTCAAATAGAATTGTAAATACGTAATCACCCTTATGTTCACTTCCCCGCTTGCCTTTATGATATAGTTTTTTAGTTTTTTAATTTAAAAAAATTTTTATACAATTTTTAAAAGCTACTTTCCATTTACAGTTATTACATGATATAGTTGTCTTTTTAAAAATTAATTAATTAATTTTTGGCTGCGTTGGGTCTTCATTGCTGTGCACAGGCTTTCTCTAGTTGCGGCAAGCAGGGGCTGTTCTTCATTGTGGTGCGTGGGCTTCTCACTGCGGTGGCTTCTCTTGTTGCGGAGCACTGGCTCTAGGTGTGCAGGCTTCAGTAGTTGTGGCACACAGGCTCAGTAGTCATGGCTCACGGGCTCTAGAGTGCCAGCTCAGTAGTTGTGGTGCACAGGCTTGGTTGCTCTGTGGCATGTGGGTTCTTCCCAGACCAGGGATCGAACCCACGTCCCCTGCATTGGCAGGTGGATTCTTAACCACTGTGCCACCAGGGGAGTCCCATGATATAGTTGTCTTAATGATACATTGAAAACTATATAAGACAATGTTGTAATTTTAATTATCAAATACAATAAAAAAAACTCAAGAGGAGAAGAAGAGTACATTATATTTATACATGTATTTGCTCTTGGTATTGCTTTTTGTTTCATTCCTAATGCTAACAGATTCCTTTTATTATTGTTTCCTTTTTGTCTGAAGAGTTTCCTTAGCCATTCTTTTAAAGTAGATCTGCTGACAACAAATTCTTTGCTTTTCTTCTTCTGAGAATGCCATTATGTCACCTTTCTTACTGAAGGATATTTTCCCTGAATATATAATTCTGAGGTGACAGTTCTTTTCTTTCAGGACTTGAAAAATGTTGTGCCACTTCCTTGTGGCCTCCATGGATGAGAAAACTGTCATCATTCAAATTATTTTTCTTGTATAGGTAATGCACAATTTCTCTCTGCTTTCAAGACTATTTTCCTTGCTTTTAGTTTTCAAATGTTTGATTATGATGTGTCTTGACATGGAGTTTTGGAGTTTATTTTGCTTGCGATTCACTGTCTCTTGGGCCTACAGGTTTATGTCTCACCAAAGTTGATAAGTTTGGGGCCATATTTCTTCAAGTATTTTTTCAACCCTGCTCTCCTCCTCCTCTCCTTCTGTGACTTGAATGAAAGAGGGTTAATTATTTGTTATTGTTCACAGATGTCTCCTCCTCTCCCCCAGAAAAAAATCCAAGTACTCAGACAATTTACAAGTGAGTTCAAGGAAGAGATAATCCTTGTTTTATATAGCACACAAGGACAGATATTTTTCCTAGTCCTATTTGGTGGGAAATGGAACCTTGATTCCAAAATCAGGTAAAGGCAGCACCATAAAAGAAAATTATAGGTCCATTTTATTTATGAACACAGATGCAAAGATTTAAGCTTAAGCCTACTGAAATAAACAATGTATTAAACTTAATTCATAATACGATAAGATTTTTACCTTAAATGAAAAGAACAAAAATCATGTGATTATCTCAGTAGATTCAGAAAAAAACATGATGTTTAAAATCTACTTATAATTTAAAACTATCAAATAACAGGAGTTAAAGGGAACATCCTTAATATGATAAAGGATATAACAAATACATCAAACATCATGTTCAACAGGAAAACTTCACATGCATAGGTATAAAACAAGGATACCCATGATCATCGTTACTGCTCAACACAGTACTGGAGGCTCTGGCCAATATAATAGGAAAAGAAAAAGAAGTAAAAGGTATAAAGTTAGGAGAAGAAAAGATAAAACTATTGTTATTCACAGATGATAAGACTATCTACAAAGAAAATATTACAAAGTCAGGCATTAGTATTATTAAGAGAGTTCTGTAAAAATGATAATGATCTTCTATATAAGTATTAAACAATTACTAAAAATAGAAAATAAAATAGCATTTAAAATCTCATTAAAACCTATGAGGTACTGAGGAATTAATGGAATGCTAAAGCTTCATATGAAACATCTGAAAACTCGAAAGGATATAGAAGAAGAATTATACTATGTAGATGTAATGACTTAATACCGTACCAGGAGTGAGGTACTGACTTTAAAAGACATGAGAGAGTTTTTTGAAGTGATGGACATGTATTATGTCTTGATTGTGTGTGGTTACATAGGTGATTTATTTGTCAAAAACTGTTGAACTGTGCACATTAAAGGTGCATTTGCTATATGTAAATTATACCTCAATAAAGTTAATTTAAAAAAAATTAATTATAATACAGAAAATGATGAGTCTGAATACATGAACATAAGTTATTATTGTTCCACCAAGGACACCATAAACAAAATTAACAGAAGAATGCCTTCGATCAGATGGGTAAGAGATATTTTGATGTCAAAAATTGATGAGGTTAATGTCTAGAAAGGTCAAAGAGTCAAAGAACTTTGCTAATCAACATTACAAATGAGAAACCCAATTTAAAAAAAATGGGAAAGGTAATAAGTTGAATATTCACAGAGGGGAAAATTCAAATAACCAACAAATATATAAGGAAATGCTCAACTTCACTAGTAATTAGAAAAAATTAAAACAAAAATACAGTAACAAACATTTAATATCGAGCAGATTGGCAAATATTAGGAAGTTATGCAATAACAAATATTTGACTAGAATGAGGGGAATGAAAATTTTCATGTTGCTCACAGTAATAAAAACTGGTATAGTCATTCTAGAGGTGAATCTGGCAGTATTTTAATTAGTAAATATTTTGAGTGCTAAAAATGGGCCGGAAATGATTTTAGATGCTGGGGAAGTCAACAGTGAGTGAAAAAACATAAATATATTTGCCTTCATTAAGCTTATCATCTAGTGAAGAGAGAAGATAACACAATCAAACCTAAAATTAGCATATGTCAGATGATGATAAACAGTATGGAGAAAAGAAAGACAGGGTAAAGTGTTAGGAGATGGCTAGAGGAAAAGGAAACAGTTACAATTTAAAATTTATTTGCTAGGGAAGATTTCATTGAGAAGGAGACATTTGAGCAAAGACCTGTGAGGCATAAATCCTGGAGAAGAGAGTCCTAGGCAGAGTTAACAGCAAGAACAAAGACCTGAATTGAGACCATGCTTAAGGTGTTTGAGAAACAGCAAGGTTAGGTGGCTTGATCTGAGGAAGTAAGGGGAGAATAAGAGGAAATGAGGTAAGAGAGATAAATGGGGGCAGATAACAAGGGCACTGTATGTATTTGAAGACTTTGGATTACACTCTGAGTAAGATGGGAAGTCATTTGTAGGTTTTGTGGAAGGAATTCTTATGGAAATTAGGTATGTATATAGCCTAAGATTCAGCATTTCCACTACTGGCTGAATTCCACAGAAAAACCAGTATACAGAGGCATAAGACATGCACAAGAATTTTTAATTTATTTTATTTATTTTTTTGGTGAAAGTGAGGAATAGGAGGCAATTGAGGCATCCTTCACTAGAGAATGAATAAGTAAAACTTAACAGTCAGTGCAATGAAGAAGAGATACATACACGTATCATATGTATGTATACATATGAAACAAAAAAGAAGAAACAATGAGATTTATTGCATAATACAATATAAATAACTTGAAAATACCAACACACCAAAGGCAATGCTATTTTTCAAAGACATGCAAATATCCAAGGACGTGGACTACTTAGAGTGGGTGTCTTTGAGAAGATAATGAGAATGAAATGAGAATTGGGGATATAAAATAAAAATAAATTTTTAGAACGTGAAAAAGGCTTATGGAGAGGCTAAAGCAATCATCTTCAATATTATATTCCCTCAGTCAGAACCAGCAGTTGATTTTTCCTTTAAAAAATCAAAAACTTTCCTTTATTATTATAGGGAATTTTGAATAACAGCAAATCACTATGTAGCCATCATCCAGCCTCCAAACTCATCAACTCATGGCCAATCTATGCCCATTTGCACCATCATTCACTTTCCTCCACTTGTTTTTATCTTTTTTTAGCATTTTAAATCAACTTTTTTGAGCTATAATTTACCTACTAATAAAATGCACTCGTTTTATGGGTACATTTTGATGAAGTTTGAGTATAATCACCACCACAATTGATTTATAGAACATTCTATCACTCAAAAAACTCCCAGAGCCCCATTCAAATCAGTCTCCCATCAGCACCCCTAGGCAATCACTGATCTGCCTCCTGTCACTACAGATTATATTTGGCTTTTCTAGACTTAAACCAATGAGCAGCATGCAGTTTCCTTTGTGCTCATGTTTTCTTTTAAATTCTTTAACATATTTATAATAGCTGTTGTAAAGAGTTTTCTGCTAATTTTGACATATATATCATTTCTAGATCTGTTTCTACTGCCTGATTTTATTGCTGGATAGAAGTCACACTTTCCTTCTCCATATGTCTAGTAATTCTTGATTGGATGTGAGACATTAGATGCTATTTGTTGAATGTCTGAATTTTGTTACCTTTATTTAATAGTGTTGGGTTTTATTCTGGCAAGCAGTTAATTGACTTCTGGATCAGCTTGGTTCCTTGAGGCTTGTTTTGAAGCCGTGTTAGGGCGATTTTGGAGCTTTTACTCTAGAGTGATTTTAGTCCCACCATTAAGGCATGACATTTCTGTGTCACTATGAAATTCTCTAAGTTTTTAATGAGGTCTCTTACTTGTCTGGATGGAATTTGAATGTTTCCCAGTCCTATGTGAGTTCTGGTAACTGTTCAGTTTATAGTTCTCTGGTAATTGATTGTTCCTTAGTAGTTGTTCTTTACCAAGCTTGTGTAGTCTTATCCTACACATCCATAGTTTAGTCTTCATACAAAACTCAAGGAGATCCCTTTCCCGATTTCTGGAGTTCTTTCTCAGCATAGCTCCCTTCTCTCCAGTATTCCAATGTGCATATTCCAGCCACCTCATCCTCCCCAGACTTGGAGCTCTGTTTCCTCAACTCAACAAGAATACTTTGTTCTACTAAGGAACCTGCCTCCTGGCTTTATGTACTGGTATATGTCTTCAGACAAAAAGCAAAAGCAATTATTGGGCTTACCTTATTTTTATCTTTTCTTTTAGGGTCACAGTCTGTATTTGTTTCCTATATTTTGACCAATTTTCTAGTTATTAAAGTGAGAGATCTAGTCTGATACTATTTACTTCATCATCGCCCAAAGAAGAAATCTCAGAAATCTTGGTTAGCAAGCTTTTTAAAAGAAAACTGAGTCTCTCGCAAGGGCCACTGGTAGATATTCTTCTGTTTTCAATTCTTTTTATCTGTATAGAACTATCAGTAATTTAGGATTGTGCCAAAGTTTAAACTTCTCTTATAGTATTTTGAAGCAAATCTCAGGCATATATTATTTGTAAATATTTTACAAATGTAAAATGTACCCTTAAAGGATAGGGACTATTTAAAAAATTACAACTCCATGATCATAGCTAAAAAATTCAACAATAATTCCTCATCAACTATCCATTGTTCAAATACCCAGCTGATTAAAATATTTTAGTTAAAAATTTTTAAATTAAATTTTAAAAAATCAGGATTCAAACAAGATTCACAAATTGAAATTGTTTTGTCTTTTACGTATTTTTAAATCTCCATGTTAAAGCTCCAGTTCTTTTGTATTTCTCTTGAAATACATTGTTTTTGTCCTGCAGCATTTCCTACAGCTTATATTTTGCTGATTGCATCAGCAAAGTAGTTTAATGTGTATTTTAACATGTTCCTTTATTAAGTGCTTCCTATTAGTAGCTGGAGAGAGAAGTGACAGTTTACTATTGTAATTCATGTTGTTCCTCTTTGTTTTTTAAGTTCTATTTTTTTATCATCTTCTGAAAAGTTTTATTTTTTTCCAATTAATTAATTGGACATTTCTTGCTTTACTCTATGGTTCCTTATAGTTTTCCTCTTGCTGTTACGTATAGCCTACATTTTTAACTTCCTCTAGTTAGCTTGCCATTGGATTTGAAATTATTGGGCAAACCACACGTCCAGATTTATTTGCATGATGCAGAGGAAAGGCATATGATACACTGAATACCCTGTTTATAGCATGGAAATGCTTGCTGGAAGATCTCCAAACAGACATGAAGGCCAAATAAATGCAGTACACATGTTGCAGTTGTTTCTATGTGTGTATGCTCATTTGACCTTTGCGTGGGATATGTCATTCTTTTACGGTATGTTAGTCTCCCCTTAGTTGCTTAATACAGAATTAACAGTTCAGTTTAAGAGTACAAGAGGCCTTTCTGAAGTTTCATCTGTAGTTTCAAGCCTACCCAGTGCACTGGAAGAGCCCTGGATTTTAATCAGAAACCCTGGAGTTTCATTCCAAGGCTTGGTAAGCCACAAGTACCTGAACCTTTGTTTCCATATCTTTAAAACAGGGATAACAGTACCTGTTTTAAGCAACTCATGGGGTTGTTGTAAAATAGGAATGGGTTAGTATTTGTGAAATTGCTCTATAACAGTGCTGTCCAATAGAAATATAACGTGAGCCAAAGAAGTAATTTAAATTTTTCTAAGCCACATTAAATAAAAGAAGAATCCAGTGAACTTAACTTTAATGACACATTTTACTCAACCCAACATAACCAAAATATTATCATTTCAACAAGTGACCAGTTTGAAAAAAATTATTAAGGAGATGTTTTACATTCTTTTTTTATTGCTGAGTTGTTGTATCCAGTGTATGTTACACTTACAGCACATCTCATTTTTTGATGCTAAATTTTAATCAAAAATACTTGATATGTATTTGGATTACATAATATTTACAGTTGAATAAGTAGATGTACATCCCCCAATTTTCCTAAACTTAAAAAGGTTTTTGGTAACTGAATCAAATATTTGTTTTTAAAATTAGTAAAATTACATAAAATTAGAAATGCCTTAGTCACATCAGCCACATTTCAAGGGCTTAACAGTCATATACAGCTACTGGCTACCATATTGGATAGCACCACTATATCAACCGTTGAGCTCTATACACCTGACAGCTTTTCAGAAGCTCTTAAATCTCAGTTGGATGTTACACTGTTTGTTTCACTTTGGGCATCTACATTAGAGAAATGAATTTCCTTTGCTTTGACCTACAAAAGAATTTCGCAAGGAAACCCTCCCAGCTTTCCCGACAACTGGACAACAGATTGCTTCCATTTCAGTAATCAGAATTTATTTTGTCTGAGAGTCACTACACTTTCTGGGAAATAAAATACATCTCTAAGAGTGGGGGAAAGATGACAAAAATAGACTGTTTTAAAGAGCTGAAAAATCGATTCCTTGTAGTAATGCAATCTGGAATACATGAAACCATTAGCACAGGGAGCCCACAGCGATGTCAGGATCTATTCTGAGCCATGGAGAATCGAGCTCCCATGTGACTTCAGTGCATTGTCAAGAACAGACTGATTCCGGGTAAGGCCAAACCCATCATCTCATGGTGAGAAGCATCATGTGGGGTCACCTCAGGTGTCTGGGATCTCCTGGCAGAGGTTAGTCAGGGCACTGGGGCAATGATGAAGGGCAATCTATCCCAAGATCTTTTTTGCATGAATTCATCACAGAATTTGGTACCAAGGTATTTCTCTCTTCCTTCTTATTTGAGTAACAAACTAGGAACTCTTCACAGTTTTTCTTTGCCTCCATGGAGAATCTTTGCTCTGAAAGAACCTACTGCATTCAGTCAGATTGCACTGTTTTAACGAACACTTATCTAGCCCTTACCATGTCCCAGACATTGTTCTAAGCAGTTTACCTATACTAATTAATTTAATTCTTGCAACAAATTTATGAGATAGTGTTATAATGTCCACTTTATAGATGAGGAAACTGAGGCAGAGAAAGCTTAAATAACCTGCACAAAGTCACACTGCAAGTAAGTGATGGGGAAGGAATATGAACCCAGAAAATCTAGGTTTCTGACCAATCAGTAAACCCCATGGCCTTTGCTACTACTGGGTGTGGATCAGAGGCTAGACTTCCAAGCTCAGCCCAGAGTGCCAAACCTTGCACCTAGTCACCAGGAATTCAGATGCCACCTTCCCTAATTAGTGAAATCAGAGGGGAGCTTGGAAACCCATCTGCCTCTGCAACTGTGTCCTGCTTCTCTAGAATGCCTCATCTGCGCGGCCTCTAACAAAATTCTATTCATCTTTTAAGGCTCAGCTCAAAACACACCTTCTTCACTAGGTTTCTTAAATCTCTAGAGTCAACTGACTCCCTTTCTCATCTCTCCCAACCTTTTCCAGCTTAATCTCTATTGCAGTTTCCCAAAAGTTGCCTTGAATTACAGAACCGTCTCTCTCTTCTCCTTGGCTATGAGCCCCTAGAGGATGGGAAGTATATCTTATTCATTTCTGTATCCCCCACAGCACATAGCATGAAGCCTTTTGCCTTCTAGCACTCAGTAAATATTCATTACTAATTCATTACTACTTATATATTTCGAATTTGAATAGAAATATATTGGAAAATGTACTGCAGTGGGTTTCAAGAAACTTGAATTCTAAACTTGCTTCTGTCACCAAGTAACTATATACATTTGGGCAATTTATTTTGCCCCTTTGAGCCTTAGTTGTCTTGTCTATAATTGGATGAGATAATCTCTAAGGCCTCATGACATTTATGGAATAGGCTATTATTTGCTCTAAATTTATGGACACAAAAGGTTTTAAACAAGTCCCTGAAGGGTGTTTCATATATTCTGAGATCACTCCTGGGCTACTGGGGTGAGGTGCTTCTAAACAGGAACACATGAGAGGGGTCAGCAGAAGCAGCCCCTTGAGATAGGCCAAGGCTGGCTGGTTGGTTGTGCTTTAAAATTCGAGCCTGGTTAAAAGTGTAGATCTTTAAGGAAAGGGCCCTACATAAAGTGGTAGGTACAGCAGAAGACAGCTTCAGGAAACAAACGAGATGGTTCTTCCCTCGGTGCACTTAATACGTGGTAGGAATCACTGGCTAGCTAGGCTTCCCTGGAGAACACCTTAGAAATAGCATGCAGATAACAGGTATACATAGGCAGGTGATAAGCCAGTCGAAAAGCAAAAGATAACGAGTGTTGGTGAGAAATGTGGAGAAATTGGAACCCGTTTATGCTGTTGGTAGGAATGTAAAGTGATGGGGCTACTGTGGAGAACAGTATGGTGGTTTCTCAGAAAATTAAAAATAGGACTACCATATGATCCAGCCATCCCACTTTTCATTATATACATCCCCAATTGAAATCAGGATCTTGAAGAAACATCTGCACTCCAATTTTCATTGCAGCACTATTCACAATAGCCAAGGTATGGAAACACCCCAGATGAATGGATCAAGAAATTATGGTACATACACACAGTAAAATATCATTCAGCCTTTAACAAAAAGGAAATCCTGCCATTTTCGACAACAGGGATGAACATGGAGGACACTATGCTAAGTGAAATAAGCCAGTTACAGAAGGACAAACACTGCATGTTATCATTTATGTGAGATATCTAAAACAGTCAAACTCACAGAAGCAGAGAACAGAATGGTGGTAACCAGGGGCGAAGGGATGGGGAAATGGGGAATTATTCAATTGGTATAAAGTTTTAGTTACACAAGATGAATGTGCTCTGAGGATGTGCTGTATAACATAGTGCCTATAGTTACAAATACTCTATTGTGCACTTAAAATTTTAAGAAAGGAGACTTCAAATTAAGTGCTCTTATCACAAAAAACGAAGGGTCACAAACTTTTGGAGATGATGGGTATGGTGATGGTTTCCTAGGCATTTTGGGGGATGTGATCCAAATTCATCAAACTGTAGATGGACCTTCAAGATGGCAGAAAAGTAAGACATGGAGATCACCTTCCTCCCCACAAATACATCAGAAATACATCTACATGTGGAATAACTCCTACAGAACACCTACTGAATGCTGGCAGAAGACCTCAGACTTCCCAAAAGGCAAGAAACTCCACACGTACCTGGCTAGGGCAAAAGAAAAAGGAAAAGACAGAGACAAAAGAACAGGGACAGAACCTGCATCACTGGGAGGGAGCTGTGAAGGAGGAAAAGTTTCCACACACTAGGAAGCGCCTTTACTGGCGGAGACGGGGGGAGGTGGGGGGGAAGCTTTGGAGCCATGGAGGAGAGTGCAGCAACAGGGGTGCGGAGGGCAAAGCGGAACGATTCCCACACAGAGGATCAGTGCTGACCAGCACTCACCATCCCGAGAGGCTTGTCTGCTCACCCACCAGGGCAGGTGGGGGCTGGGAGCTGAGGCTCCAGCTTTGGAGGTCAGATCCCAGGGAGAAGACTGGGGTTGGTTGCGTGAACACAGCCTGAAGGGGGCTAGTGCACCACAGCTAGCCGGGAGGGAATCTTGGAAAAAGTCTGGGCCTGCCTAAGAGGCAAGAGACCATTGTTTCGGGATGTGCGAAGAGAGGGGATTCAGAGCACGCCCTAAACAAGCTCCAGAGACTGGCGCAAGCCGTGGCTATCAGCACGGACAGCAGGGACGGGCATGAAACACTAAGGCTGATTCTGAAGCCACCAAGAAGCCTGTGTGCAAGCACAGGTCACTATGCACACCTCCCCTCCCAGGAGCCTGTGCAGCTTGCCACTGCCAGGGTCCTGTGATCCAGGGACAGCTTCCCCAGGAGAACACACGGTGCACCTCAGGCTGTTGCAACATCACACTGGCCTCTGCTGCCGCAGGCTCGCCCCCCATTCTGTACCCCTCCCTTCCCCCGGCCTGAGTGAGCTAGAGCCCCCTAATCAGCTCCTACTGTAACTGTGTCCTATCTGAGCAAAGAACAAAGGCCCTCAAGTGACCTACATGCAGAGGTGGGGACAAATCAAAAGCTGAACCCCAGGAGCTGTGCAAACAAAGAAGAGAAAGGGAAATCTCTCCCAGCAGCCTCAAGAGCAGCAGATGAAATCTCCACGATCAACTTGATGTACCCTGCATCTGTGGAATACCTGAATAGAAAATGAATCATCCCAAAATTGAGGCGGTGGACGTTGGGAGCAATGATATATATATATATTTTTTCCTTTTTCTCTTTTTGTGAGTGTGTATGTGTATTCTTCCTTGTGTGATTTTCACTGTATAGCTTTGCTTTTACCATATGTTCTAGGGTTCTGTTTTTTTGTTATTTTGTTTGTTTCTTTGTGTTTTTAGTATAGTTTTTAGCACTTGTTATCATTGGTGGATTTGTTTTTTGGTTTGCTTGCTCTCTTTTTTAAAATTATTTTCAACTTTTTTATTTTTAATAATTATTTTTTATTTTTCATTTTCATAACTTTATTTTATTATATTTGATTTTTTTCTTTCTTTCTTTTTTTCTCGCTTTTCTTCTGAGCTGTGTGGCTGACAGGGTCTTGGTGCTCCTGCCGGCTGTCAGGCCTGTACCTCTGACGTGGGAGAGCCCAGTTCAGGAAACTGGTCCACCAGAGACCTCTCAGCTCCACGTAATATCAAATGGCAAAAGCTCTCCCAGAGATCTCCATCTCAAAGCTAAAACCCAGTTCCACTCAATGACCAGCAAGCTACAGTGTTGGATACCATATGCCAAACAACTAGCAAGACAGGAACACAACCCCACCCATTAGCAGAGAGGCTGCCTAAAATCATAATAAGGTCACAGACACCCCAAAACACACCACCAGATGTGGACCTGCCCACCAGAAAGACAAGATCCAGCCTCATCCACCAGAACACAGGCACTAGTCCCCTCCACCAGGAAGCCTATACAACACACTGAACCAACCTTAGCCACTGGGGGCAGACACCAATAACAACAGGAACTATGACCCTGCAGCCTGCGAAAAGGAGACCCCAAACACAGTAAGTTAAGCCAAAATGAGAAGACAGAGAAACACACAGCAGATGAAGGAGCAAGGGAAAAACCCACCAGACCAAACAAATGAAGAGGAAATAGGCAGTCTACCTGAAAAAGAATTCAGAGTAATGATAGTAAAGATGAATCAAAATCTTGGAAATAGAATGGAGAAAATACAAGAAACGTTTAACAAGGACCTAGAAGAACTAAAGAGCAAACAAACAATGATGAACAACACAATAAATGAAATTAAAAATTCTCTAGAAGGAATCAATAGCAGAATAACTGAGGCAGAACGGGTAAGTGAGCTGGAAGATTAAATAGTGGAAATAACTACTGCAGAGCAGAATAAAGAAAAAAGAATGAAAAGAATTGAGGACAGTCTCAGAGACCTCTGGGACAACATTAAACGCACCAACATTTGAATTATCAGGGTCCCAGAAGAAGAAGAGAAAAAGAAAGGGACTGAGAAAATATTTGAAGAGATTATAGTTGAAAACTTCCCTAATATGGGAAAGGAAATAGTTAATCAAGTCCAGGAAACACAGAGAGTCCCATACAGGATAAATCCAAGGAGAAACATGCCAAAACACATAGTAATCAAACCATCAAAAATTAAATACAAAGAAAAAAAAAGCATGGGAAAAACAACAAATAACATAAAAGGGAATCTCCATAAGATTAACAGTTTATCTCTAGGCAGAAACTCTGCAAACCAGAAGGGAGTAGGACATATTTAAAGTGATGAAGGAGAAAAACCTACAACCAAGATTACTCTACCCAGAAAGGATCTCATTCAGATTCGACGGAGAAATCAAAACCTTTACAGACAAGCAAAAGCTAAGAGGATTCAGCACCACCAAATCAGCTTTACAACAAATGCTAAAGGAACTTATCTAGGCAGAAAAGACAAGAGAAGGAAAAGACCTACAATAACAAACCCAAAACAATTAAGAAAATGGGAATAGGAACATACATATCGATAATTACCTTAAATGTTAATGGATTAAATGCTCCAACCAAAAGACATAGACTGGCTGAATGGATACAAAAACAAGACCTGTACATATGCTGTCTACAAGAGACCCACTTCAGACCTAGGGACACATACACACTGAAAATGAGGGGATGGAAAAAGATATTCCATGCAAATGGAAATCAAAAGAAAGCTGGAGTAGCAATTCTCATATCACACAAAACAGACTTTAAAATAAAGACTATTACACGAGACAAAGAAGGATACTACATAATGATCAAGGGATCAATCCAAGAAGAAGATATAACAATTGTAAATATATATGCAGCCAACATAGGAGCACCTCAATACATAAGGCAAATACTAACAGCCATAAAGGGAAATTGACAGTAACACAATCACAGTAGAGGACTTTTTTTTTTTTTTTGCGGTACGCGGCCTCTCACTGTTGTGGCCTCTCCCATTGTGGAGCACAGGCTCCAGACGCGCAGGCTCAGCGGCCATGGCTCACAGGCCCAGCCGCTCCTCGGCATGTGGGATCTTCCCGGACCAGGGCATGAACCCATGTCCCCTGCATCGGCAGGAGGACTCTCAATCACTGCGCCACCAGGGAAGCCCATAGTTGAGGACTTTAGCACCCCATTTTCACCAATGGACAGATCATCGAAAATGAAAATAAATAAGGAAACACAAGCTTTAAATGATACATTAAACAACATGGACTTAATTGATATTTATAGGACATTCCATCCAATAACAACAGAATACACTTTCTTCTCGAATGCTCATGGAACATTCTCCAGGAGAGATCATATTTTGGGTCACAAATCAAGCCTTGGTAAATTTAAGAAAATTGAAATTGTATCGATTATCTTTTCCAACCACAACGCTATGAGGCTAGATATCAATTACAGCAAAAAGTCTGTAAAAAATACAAACACATGGAGGCTAAACAATACACTACTTAATAACCAAGAGATCACTGAAGAAATCAAAGAGGAACTCAAAAAATACCTAGAAACAAATGACAATGAACACATGACAACCCAAAACCTATGGGATGCAGCAAAAGCAGTTAAAGAGGGAAGTTTATAGCAATACAATCCTACCTTAAGAAACAAGAAACATCTCACATAAACAACCTAACCTTGCACCTAAAGCAATTAGAGACAGAAGAACAAAAAACCCCCGAAGTTAGCAGAAGGAAGGAAATCATAAAGATCAGATCAGAAATAAATGAAAAAGAAATGAAGGAAACAATAGCAAAGATCAATAAAACTAAAAGCTGGTTCTTTGAGAAGATAAACAAAATTGATAAACCATTAGCCAGACTCATCAAGAATAAAAGGGAGAAGACTCAAATCAATAGAATTAGAAATGAAAAAGGAGAAGTAAAAACTGACATGGCAGAAATACAAAGGATCATGAGGGATTACTACAAGCAACTCTATGCCAATAAAATGGACAACCTGGAAGAAATGGACAAATTCTTAGAAATGCACAGCCTTCCTAGACTGAACCAGGAAGAAATAGAAAATATAAACAGACTAATCACAAGCACTGAAATTGAGACTGGGATTACAAATTTTCCAACAAACAAAAACTCAGGACCAGATGGCTTCACAGGTGAATTCTATCAAACATTTAGAGAAGAGCTAACACCTATCCTTCTCAAACTCTTCCAAAATATAGCAGAGGGAGGAACACTCATTCTACGAGGCCACCGTCACCCTGATACCAAAACCAGACAAAGATGTCACAAAGAAAACTACAGGCCAGTATCACTGATGAACACAGATGCAAAAATCCTCAACAAAATACTAGCAAACAGAATCCAACAGCACATTAAAAGGATCATACACCATGATCAAGTGGGGTTTATCCCAGGAATGCAAGGACTCCTCAATATACACAAATCAATCATTGTGATACACCATATTAACAAATTGAAGGAGAAAAACCATATGGTCATCTCCATAGATGCAGAAAAAGCTTTCAACAAAATTCAACACCCATTTATGATAAAAATCCTCCAGAGAGTAGGCATAGAGGGAACTTACCTCAACATAATAAAGTCCATATATGACAAACCCACAGCCAACATCGTTCTCAAGGGTGAAAAACTGAAACCATTTCCACTAAGATCAGGAACAAGACAAGGTTGCCCACTCTCACCACTATTATTAAACATAGTTTTAGAAGTTTTAGCCACAGCAATCAGAGAAGAAAAGGAAATAAAAGGAATCCAATTCGGAAAAGAAGTAAAGCTGTCACTGTTTGCAGATGACATGATCCTATACATAGAGAATCCTAAAGATGCTACCAGAAAACTACTAGAGCTAATCAATGAATTTGGTAAAGTGGCAGGATACAAAATTAATGCACAGAAATCTCTTGCATTCCTATAAACTAATGATGGAAAATCTGAAAGAGAAATTAAGGAAACATTTACCACTGCAACAAAAAGAATAAAATACCTAGGAATAAACTTACCTAAGGAGACAAAAGACCTATAGGCAGAAAACTATAAGAGACTGATGAAAGAAATTAAAGGTGATACAAACAGATGGAGAGATATAGCATGTTTTTGGATTGGAAGAATCATTATTGTAAAAATGACTATACTACCCAAAGCAATCTAGATTCAATGCAATCCCTATCAAACTACCAATGGCATTTTTCTCAGAACTGGAACAGAAAAGTTCACAATTTGTATGGAAACACAAAAGATCCTGAATAGCCAAAGCAATCTTGAGAAAAAAAATGGAGCTGGAGGAATCAGGCTCCCTGACTTCAGACTACACTACAAAGCTACAGTAATCAAGACAATATGGTACTGGCACAAAAACAGAAATATAGATCAATGGAACATGATAGAAAGTCCAGAGATAAACCCATGCACATATGGTCACCTTATTTTTGATAAAGTAGGCAAGAATATACAATGGAGAAAAGACAGCCTCTTCAATAAGTGGTGCTGGGAAAACTGGACAGCTACATGTAAAAGAATGAAATTAGAACACTCCCTAACACCATACACAAAAATAAACTCAAAATTGATTAAAGACCTAAATGTAAGGCCAGACACTATAAAACTCTTAGAGGAAAACATACACAGAACACTCTATGACATAAACCACAGCAAGATCCTTTTTGACCCACCTCCTAGAGAAATGGAAATAAAAACAAAAACAAATGGGACCTAATAAAACTTAAAGGCTTTTGCACAGCAAAGGAAACCATAAACAAGAAGAAAAGACAACCCTCAGAATGGGAGAAAATATTTGCAAATGAAGCCACTGACAAGGGATTAATCTCCAAAATATACAAGCAGCTCATGCAGCTCAATATCAGAAAAACAAATAACCCAATCCAAAAATGGGCAGAAGACCTAAATAGACATTTCTCCAAAGCAGATCTACAGATTGCCAACAAACACATGAAAGAATGCTCAACATCACTAATCATTAGAGAAATGTAAATCAAAACTACAGTGAGGTATACCTCACACCAGTCAGAATGGCCATCAACAAAAAATCTACAAACAATAAATGCTGGAGAGGGTGTGGAGAAAAGAGAACCCTCTTGTTCTGTTGGTGGGAATGTAAATTGATACAGCCACTATGGAGAACAGTATGGAGGTTCCTCAAAAAACTAAAAATGGAACTATCATACGACCCAGCAATCCCACTCCTGGGCATATACCCTGAGAAAACCATAATTCAAAAAGAGTCATGTACCACAGTGTTCACTGCAGCTCTGTTTACAATAGCCAGGACATGGAAGCACCTATGTGTCCATCGACAGATGAAGGGATAAAGAAGATGTGGCACATATATACAATGGAATCTTACTCAACCATAAGAAGGAACAAAATTGAGTTATTTGTAGTGAGGTGGTTGGACCTAGAGTCTGTCATAAAGAGTGAAGTGTGTCAGAAAGAGAAAAACAAATATCGTATGCTAACACATATATATGGAATCCAAAAAAAAAAAAAGGCTTATGAAGAATCTACGGGCAGGACAGGAATAAAGACTCTCGTAGAGTGTGGACTTGAGGACACGGGGAGAGGGAAGGGTAAGCTGGGACGAAGTGAGAGAGTGGCATGGACATATATACACTACCAAATGTAAAACAGATAGTTAGTGGGAAGCAGCCGCATAGCACAGGGAGGTCAGCTTGGTGCTTTGTGATCACCTAGGGGGTGGGATAGGGAGGGTGGGAGGGAGACGCAAGAGGGAGGATATATGTATATATATAGCTGTTTCACTATGTTATAAAGCAGGAACTAACACACCATTGTAAATCAATTATACTCCAATAAAGATGTTTAAAAAAATTCATCAAATTGTGTACATTAAATATATGCAGTTTTTTTGTCTATCAGTTATACCTCAATCAAATAGTAAGTAAAATTAAAAAGTTATTTATAACATTTGCAACCTAAAAATAAAAAATGGTTTTCAAACCATTAAAAAAAAAGATTGGGTCTGGCTTTTACTTAGAGTTACAATTCAACTTTTAAAACAAATGAAGAGGGCTAGAAGGCAGGAAATAGTGGGATTAGGAGATTAAATATTTGCCTGGGCCAAAGAGTTTCCAAGTTCCTAAATGTCAAATATAAATTTCTAAGTTATGAAATATTGAATTTTAAAAGTTTATGGATTCTGGGACTTCCCTCCCTTCACCAGTGGTCAAGACTTCGCCATCCAATGCGGTGGGTGTGGGTTCGATTCCTGGTCAGGGAGCTAAGATCCCACATGCCTCACGGCTAAAGAAACCAAAACATAAAACAGAAGAAATATTGTAACAAATTCAATAAAGACTTCAAAAATGGTCCACATCAAAAAATCTTTAAAAAAAATAAAAGTTTAGGTATTTTACACTTACTTCTTAGTGATTTATCCTAATTACCAGAGCCATAGAACAGAGATTGATCTCTCATCTCTCTCCCTGGATAAAGCAGTGCAGAAGTTCTGTTTTTGTTTTCATTCCCCCACTGGCACATGGGGTCTAAACTCACTCAGCCACTTGGAAGGTAGAACTTGGGTGAATCACTTTACCTTGCTGGGTCTTAGTAACAGCTTCTGTAAAATGAAGGGGTTTATTGTAAATGATCTCTAATAGCCCTTTCAGCGGGACAAAAGGTCTGTGACAGATATCTTCCTCTGCTAGATTATAAGCCCCTGGAAGGCAGGGGCTGTGGTTTACCCATCTCTGTAGAGCCAGTGCCAGCAAAGTTCCTGGCGAGTACTGGGGGCTCAATAAATGCTGGTTGAATTGAACTGAATCGAATAGAATAGATGAGGAAGCAGGAAATGAGAACCAGAAAGTTAAAAAAAAAAAAAAAAAAGAAAGCAAGCTTTTCCTTCTCCCTGTGGACAAAAGCTGGGAACCGACGATTTTGGTAACAGGTAAAGACCCCAACTATAGAAGAGTGGAAGGTACATCTCATCACCTGGGCGGTAGAAGCCCCTGGGGTGTACGAATGTTTGGGGGAAGGTTATTGATTATAAAGTAAGAGAGCGCTGATAAATTACAAAGGATAAATCTAATCAAAATAGATGCATAAAGTTAAGACTTACTATACAATAATACATTAAAAATTAGTGGAAGGGCTTCCCTGGTGGCGCAGTGGTTGAGAGTCCGCCTGCCGATGCAGGGGACGCGGGTTCGTGCCCCGGTCTGGGAAGATCCCACATGCCGCGGAGCGGCTGGGCCCGTGAGCCAGGGCCGCTGAGCCTGCGCGTCCGGAGCCTGTGCTCCGCAACGGGAGAGGCCACAACAGTGAGAGGCCCGTGTACCGCAAAAATTAGTGGAAAAGCTCCCAAATTGTTGCTTAGATTTTCAAAGTGTAAATAATTATTTTTGAGTAGGTAACACAAGCACAGAGGATCAAATTTTAAAGATTTTAAAAGGTTTTATTAGAAGTACTGATTTTGTCTTTTTATAGGCCATTAGTTATTTGAATAGAAAGTTTACTTTCTTTTTAAAGCAACCACTGAATGGAATCATCAGTGTGTGTGATACTGTACCACCTGGAACTGAAGGTCAGACCCTTCCATACAGCTGCGGAGCTGGATGGCAGGTGAAATGCTGGCGTCTAGATGCTGAACCAGCAAGTAAGGCAAGGGTGACAGTGTTATCCCATCGAACATAATGCGCACCTAAGGTCTAGAAAGAAGACAATTTAGACAAGGTCACTTAGAAAGACACTGGCGGAACCCAGCTGGGAAAGGCAGCTCGCCTCACTCTGCTCCTTCATCAGGTGCTTTATCTACCTTCTCATCTTCCTGCCCAGGGCAGTTTCTTGGAAAGGGAAGTGCACTGCCGTCCTGGGGTCAGGACAGGCTCAGAGCCTTCCTGCAGAGGCAAGAATGTTCCTCTAGCCCAGGCTTGTGACAGTTTCAAGGGAGAGTCAGGTTCGCTTCAGAGACAGCACATTGGGATCTTTGTTTCCAAACGGGTCACATTTCCTCTTGTTTATTGAATTCTCTCAATCACAAACTTGATCTCTGGGTCCCAGGAAGGGGGGGCCTCGCTAGCTAGAGAACATGCACAGTTGAACTTTATTTACTCTTGGTAAAAGCATCAGAAAGGAAGGTAACTTTTGACCCATTCTCTCCTCAAAGCCATCAAAAGAATTATGAAATCTTTTCCAGATCAAACACTGAGGTTCTTCCCAAAGGTTGTCACCATGAATTAATGTGCAGCTCTTTCACCCTCCTTTCCCACTGTGCAGAAGCTAGGGGGGTGGGTTTTCTCCTCTCTGCAAGGGCATCACGTCCATCATGGGGTTCTGCTCCCTTCTTTCCTGTGCTCCTCATTTTCACCACTCTCCACGCCCCAGGATCTGTCCACCTGGAGGGTTGGAGGAACCAAAAGTGAAACATAGGTGTAGGGACCATCCTGCTCTGTCCAAGTAAGAGACTGTAAAGACAGTTTGATGCGGGCAAGTTTTGAGGTGGTAATTCTCGAGAAAGGCACCAGTCCCCCAGGTGGCCAAGTTTACTTCCTAAACTTCTCTCTCCCTCTGTGGCAGAACTGCCTCCATGCACTGAATACATTGTCTTTGTTAGTGCTCCCGACTTGCTGCAATTAACACGTTTCTTTAACTCCTTTAAGATGAGCTTGTTAGAGCTCTTCTCCAATGCCATGTGGTTCTAACTTCCTCTGATTAATTAGGAGGCTTGGAAATCTGTGTGTTTCAAAAACTGTGCTGTGGGTGATCGTAGCACTGAGCAAGTTCACTTCTTTAATATTTAATGCTGAGCTATTTTCTACTCTGGCGGTAGATTGGGGGGAAGGGCTGTGTGTAGCCACCAACGTGTATTTTCATCTCTACTCCTTTTTGCCTTGTGTTGCTAACCTACTTGGCTCCCCCTTCCTTCAGCCAGATAAAGAAGTGAAAAGAAGCCAAGGTATGGGGGGACCGCTGTTCTTCAGGCAGGTACCAAAAGGAGGCGTTACTAAATTATCCAGGAGACTTGGATCCTTGACTCCCTTTGGAGAGGAAAGCTTTGAGGCTATGTGCCATGATGATTTATTAGAGGTGGCAAAAATATCTGTTGTCCAATGCACTGCTGAACTCTCTGTGCCCCTGTTTTGCAGAGCTAATGGTTAAGGCCAGTATATCCTGGCAAACCTAGCCTCAGCTTAGGTGTTTCTCCAGTTCCCTAACTACCCATTTTCTGTCTGGCCTCCAGACAGCTAATCTAATCTACCTTATTTTGCTTCTTATAATTTCATTATTGGATGTAACCTTGTCCCAAAGTCTGGACCTGTCGCATCCACGAAGCTTCTCCAATACCCTTTATAGTTCGTTCATTGATTCATTTACCCAATAAATATTTATTTATCATCTCTGTGCTGGATGTTGGGTATCCCAGCATATAAAAGACAAACAGATCCCCTTCGTACCTTTGAAGTGTACTGTCTAACCTCAGAGATGTACATTGAACAAGAAATGGCAAATGTGATACTGCTACGCAGGGGTCTGTGGGGACACATCAGAAGAAATTTAACCCAGAAGGCAGATGAGTCAGGAATGGCCCCTCTGACGAAGTGCCACTTAACTTGAAGGAAAAGAATGAGCACAGAAGAGTCCAGGTAGAGAGGAGTCGTGTGTGAAAGTTCTGCGGTAGAAAGGTGTATGGTGTGTTGTAGGTAACAGAAGGCCAGTGTGGCTGGATCAGAATAATAGCCAGTGTTAATCTGGCCAATAGCTGGCCATGTTCAAAGCAGCTGACATGTTTTAATTTTTTTTAACCTTGACAGCAAGTCTATTATGAGGTAACTGAGAACACAGGAGAATTAGGTAACGTGTCCAGGGTCACATGGCTAGGAAGTTCCATCACTGCAATATGAACCAGTCTGGCTCCAACCCCTGCCCTCTGAACACAGCATGGAGCTTCAGAGATAGCAAAGGGAGGGCAGGCGAGGACCACATCGCACAGCTCAGGAAGAGTAGAGGGAAGATCACATGAGTCCATTTAGACCACACTAAAAGTTAAATACAGCACCCTGGTCCGCTACATACTATCTTCCAGTTCTCTTTTTGTATGGAAAATTGGGGGAACCCACTGAGAGTGTAGCTCTAGGTTAAGCACTGGAGGAATACAAGAAGTGGCCAAATTAGTCCTCCAAGGGCTAATCAGGTCCCCATAAGTTTGAGGGAAACAAGGGGTTCATGTGGGCTGGAGAGCTGAAGGATTCAGGGAGCAAGGTGTACTTGAAGTGGCCTGTAAGAATCATTAGGGTCTAGACTGAGAAAAGGAATGGCATGGTTGTCCATGCCTTTTCATTCTTTTCATTTTTCAGCATATACTTATTACGTTGCTCCTCCACGCCTGGTTTTCCGCCAGGCATTGAGGTTACAGCAGTGAACTGGACAAATGACACAGAAACCAGCATGAGCAAGGGGACAAGTGTGAGAAAGTCTGTGATTGTGGGTGACAAAGAGGAGGCTAGTTGGCACCCAAGGGCCATGTGGAGAGCTAATGGAGGCTGGGCTTCGGAGGCGGGAAATGAGAACAGGGAGATAAAGCAGTTGATTGTTCAAGGTTGTATCAGTGTCGAGTGAGATTTTTTTTTTCCTGACAGATAATGAGAAGCCATTGCTAGTTTTGTGTAGGAAAGAAAAACAATTCATTTCTAGCATGCTTTGCATGGTAGCTGTGTACAGGCCACACTGGACAGCAGGGAGGCCCAAGTGTCAGTACAATGTTAGGTCAGGCAGGAGAAGCAAGGAACAGAAGAGTAGATCTAAATGTCATTTACTCTTTTAAAAAATTTTTTTGAATGATTTCACTGAAGTATAGTTGATTTACAATATTTTATTAGCTCAGGTGTACAACATAATGATTCAATAACTTTGTAGATTATACTCCATTTAAAGTTATAAAATATTGGCTATATTCTCTGTTCTGTAAAATAGATCCTTGTAGCTTATTTATCCTACACAGAGTAGTTTGGACCTGTTAATTTCCTACCTGTATCTTGCCCCTCCCCCTTCCCTAATCCATCCTTTATTTAAAATGGTCTTTTTAAAAAACTTTTTATTTTATATCGGAGTATAGGTGATTAACAATGTTGTGTTAGTTTCAGGTGTACAGCAAAGTTATTCAGTTATACATATATCTGTTCTTTTTCAAATTCTTTTACCATGTAGGGTTATTACAAAATATTGGGGAGAGTTCCCTGTGCTATACAGTAGGTCCTTGTTGATTATCTATTTCATATATAGTGGTGTTATATGTTAATCTCAAGCTCCTAATTTATCCCTCCCCCTACCTTTCCCCTTTGGTAACCATAAGTTTGTTTTAGAAGTCTGTGAGTCTTTCTGTTTTGTAAATAAGTTCAGTTATATCATTTTTTTAAATTCCACACATAAGTGATATCACATGATATTTGTCTTTCTCTGTCTTACTTCCCTTAGCATGATAATCTCTAGGTCCATCCATGTTGCTGCAAATGGCATTATTTCATTTTTTATGGCTGAGTAATATTCCATTGTATATACTGGGTTGGCCAAATTTTTTGGCCAACCTAATATGTACCACATCTTCTTTATCCATTCATCTGTCAATGGACATTTAGGTTGCTTCCATGTCTGGGCTATTGTAAACAGTGCTGCAATGAACATTGGGATGCATGTATATTTTCGAAGTGTGGTTTCCTCTGGACATATGCCCAGGAGTGGGATTGCAGGATCATATGGTAGCTCTATTTTTAATTTTTTAAGAAACTTACATACTGTTCTCAGAGTGGCTGTACCAGTTTACATTCCCACCAACAGTGTAGGAGGGTTCTCTTTCTCTACACCCTCTCCAGCATTTATTGTTTGTAGACTTTTTGATGATGGCCATTCTGACCGGTGTGAGGTGACATCTCATTGTAGTTTTGATTCGCATTTCTGTAATGATTAGTGACGTGGAGCAGCTTTTCATGGGCTTCTTGGCCATCTGTATGTCTCCTTTGGAGAAATGTCTATTTAGATCTTCTGCCCATTTTTTGATTGCGTTGCTTGTTAAATGCCATTTACTCTTATTTCTCACTTGCCTTGCATATACTTTAAACTTGCTGTGGATTAGTTTGTACAAACTAATCAAGGTTAAACCAGTTTCTCTTGGTCTCTAAAAGTAGACAGGATTTCTGGCTGATAACTCAGATCAGTTTTATTAACCCAAAACTACCTTTCAACTTGGCACCTCTTCAGCCAGAAACAAACATATTATTCACCCTGGATTGTCCTGAAAGGGGTAAGAAAAATGAATGTAATTTAAGGAGACGGTCCTTAATTAAAAGAGCCACTTGGTAAATTTCAATGGCTGCCTTGTTTTGGCTAGGCTTTTTTTTTCCAGTTTAATATTCTTTTCCAAATCTTCTTGTTTGTTGGAGAGTTTATCACAGCTGGCTTCTACCTGGTGAATTTTTTATTTAATCTGCGGCGGATGCTATGTCAGGTTGATGGGCGTGTGCGTTGTACCCTAGCGCCAAAGCGTGTGGGAGGACGATGGCTCTGATGCAGTGAGTGAAGCCCGTTGGGTGGTGAGTTCTCTGGGTGACGTGCATTGCCCAGCATTTCAGTGCAGAGGGGCGAATGGGGTAGATCTCTTTTTATTTGCATGCACAGTTTAATGCCTACCTCCTCCAAGTAGCCCAGCTGAGTGGGCTTTTCTCCACCCACATGTGTATTTTCACTAAGAACCTAATGTCACACATTTTGTTGGTTGCCATTATTTTGTGTGTGGGTTCAGGTGCTGTAGCAATGAGGAACTGCTGCCCGTAGTCAAACAGATCAAGCAAGAATGACTGTATGGTTTTAGCGAACACCCTGCATCGCCACTTAGCACTTGCGGACCTCAGGGAGTGCATGTGCACGGCCGCGCGCACGTAATCTGTTTTGCCCTCAACATTTTTTCCCCCATAGCATTGCGGAACTCTGGAACTGGAAGGAACTTCATAGATGGTAAAGAGTTTATCCCTGTTATTTACAGAGAAGGAAATTGAGACCTAGACAGGAAAGGGGCACGGCTGCCAAAGACCACAGAGCTAGTGAGGAAGTGGAGGGATTAGAATACGGATTTCCAGACCCTGGCCTCTCTGTATGCCTCACCACTTTAAATTCTCATACTTTATTCATAAAGAAATATGGGCTTGCAAGATTGATGACTTATACTGTTAAAAAACCATCGACTTATGAGTCATTTGCACAGACATGCCTTGAACTGGACTCCCAGGCCAGAACCATTCAACAGTTCTATGGTAGAGGTACTTGGGTGCTGTTTAGATGCACTTGGAAATGCAGAGGTAGAATGAAAATAGTTTAAAAAAATTCCCTGAACACCATGCTCTGTAGGTCCCGACCCCTTCAAGCCCTGACCCCATCATCGGATTGCTGTCTAAATTTTTCTTAAACATGTCAAGGAACTGCAGAGAGCATGGCTCAGAGTGTGCTGAGATAGCCCACTGACTCGATATTCCAACACAACACTTCCAGTCACCAGAGTTAATTACTTCAAATGTGCAGCTTAAGTGTAGCCCATGAATCAAATCAGAAACTGGTTCCGGGAAATCAGTCTTTGATAATGAGAGCTTTAGGAAGCAAGAGTTACAGTGAGGGGGAAGCAGCCCAGTGGGGTTCTAATCCGCATTGCCACAGCCAGGGTTAGCTGAAAGGGAAGTGGGTATCTGGACCCTCTCATCTCATCGCTGACCCTCTCATTGCAGAAGCCCCATAGCACCTCCATTCAGGAGCTGCCCAGAACTGCCCACTCCAGCATCTTGTCCTCACCTGTCTTCCTTTGGCAGCACTCTGTATGCTGGAATTTTCTTCCCTATCTACCCTCACTATCCCTTCTTCCAGCTAAGCTGGCCTGTTTTGCATTCTAGTGCTGTCTTATCTTCTCCTTTGTGAGTATCAGGGGTCTCACCCGTTGGTCTATTAGAGGGCATTACTGTTAATATGGAGAATTTATCATGTGTGGGATATGCACCTGTATGAGTCAGCTAGCGCTGCTATAACAAAATACCATAGACTGGGAGGTTTCAACAACAGAAATTAGTTCTGGAGGCTGGAAGTCCAAGATCAAGGTGCTGGCAGGGTGGATTTCTCCTGGGGGCTCTCTCCTTAGCTTACAGAAGGTCACCTTCTTGCAGTGTCTTCACATGGCTAAATTTTCTCTGTGCACAGGCATCCCTGGTGTCTGTCTCTTCTTATAAGGACACCGGTCATATTGGATTAGGGCCCTACTCTTATGACCTCATTTAACCTTAGTTGTCTCCCTAAAGCCCTCATCTCCCAGTACAGTCATATTGGGGATTAGGGCTTTGACATGTGAATTTTGAAGGGATACAAGTGAGTGAGTCCATAACAGGACTGCAGGTGGCTCCTCTCTAATAAAGATGTTTGCAGCCTTAACTCAGAGCAGTAACTCTGCAGCAGCAATCATGTATGGAACCTCCATAGGCAAATGAGGGGGGTGTTTTGGACAGAGACCTCTACTCCTCTATACACAGCCCCTAGGCTGTCTACAAATAAGCTAGATCTGAACAACTAAGGATGTGCGTTCCCAACCTCCAGGTGATGGATAAGTAAAAATCTCCTGCCCAGGTGGCACTTTCAGTAGCTGCAGAGAAATAACAAAGGGATGCGCCTATATTCCTCATCAGCCAGCCAGTTTCATTTTGTTTGATGACTTGAATTTCATTTTAATTATCTAGTTTTGGAATGTAGAAAGATGTATATATCTATATTATATATAAATGTGTGTTATGTATGAATGGAAATACGTTTTTTCACTATGAGCTTTGAGAAGGTTATAGAAAGTGCACAGATTAGAGCAGATGCTGGAGACCAAGGTCACCACAGTCAGGGGCTTCGTCATGCACTGTGAGGCCACCTACTATGACAGTGAGCCAGGCATCTGCATTAAGCACTGATAACATTGATAATAGCTAACAGTGAAAGAGCAGTGATTTTAATCAGTCTTCACTGTAACTCTGTGAGGAGAGTGTTCTATTATCCCCTTTTTGTAGAGTGGGAACTGAGGCATAGTTTGCTCAAGGTCCCAAAACTACTAAGTGGGGAAGGGCTATCTGTCTGCTCTCAAAATCCACATCCATTTGTGGTCACTCTGAAAAACAAAACACAAATACCTAGAAATGACAAGCAGAGGGCTACTATGTGTCGTTGAATCAGTGCTGTGGCATTTGAAGGACTGAGGTGACCAACTGGAGGATAGGTTGACGGAGAAGCCTCCTCCGTCAAAGAGATGTTACCTGAGCCGAGCCTTGAAGCATAGGTAGAATTCAGAGGGGGACAGAGGTGGGGAAAAGAGTGTCTGCAGAACTGGAGGTGAAAACGGCAAACAGAGTGTAGGAAAGAGCGAGAAAATTGGCAGGCCTTGATTTGAAGGTTTGGAAGGAAGAATGAAAAGAGGATGTGTTCCTATTTGTCAAGACTGGCTCTGGACCCCACCTTAAAGGAGAAGCAAAGCTCGCGTTGAATCTCAGGGGGTGGGTAGGACTTGAACTGGTAAATTTTCATGGACAGCAGTTCACCTGCATCTGAGAGTGAGCTCCTGAGTCAGCTGGTAGGAATTTGTATACCGAAACTGTTTTAATAGCAAGTAATTCTGCTTGCTGAAAAATAGTAACTAAATGTCAGGAAAGTAAAAGAAAAAAAAAAAACTCGACATTTTTGTAGCTTTGGTCTCTCTTGGGTGCAGATGGACTTGTATGGAAGTGTTCTTCTTTACTTGGGACCACAGTCCAAGTGAAAGTGTGAGTCACAGTTCTACATCTTCTTTGAGCCAGAAAAATCTTTCTACACAGTCAGTCATCGTATGTTCTCACCAAAAATAAATGCTTCACATTGTCAGTTCAGACTTTGAGACTCCCATTACACAGGCTCAATTACCTTGAAGTCATTTAACCCCCATCCACGAAATGAAGATGTATATGAAGATGACATCAGAATTAATTATTTTCCAACATATGTGTCCTCTTTCTTCATGGGTTTACATGATGGATCGCTTTGGTTACATTACTGGATGTATGTGTATGTTTCCAACCAAAGGCAGTTTCTTATGTGCTTCTGGATCTTTCATCTACATCCAAATGGCCACATTGCCTTTTCCCTCTGCTCTAGATTTCTCTTCTCTTAGGAGATAAAGTATTAAGAGAGAATGGAGGACTCTGGTGAGAACTTTTGTTACACGGTAATTTTGCATTTAAGAAATCATTTCACAGAGGTGGTATCAGAAGTAATAGGACTAAGCTGCTGTTGGGACTGAGAGCAGTACCATCATGATATTGGATGTGGGGAGAGTGGACAGCGGGGGGAGGGAAAGCTGGATGGGAAATTCTAATCCCTAGGGTAAATCTTTAAGGGTTGAGTGCTTAGAGATGGGTAAGCTTTGTGACTTTACTAAGATGGAATCATGTTAAACCAGCATGTCCTCAACCTGTTGTCCTATAAAATGGACAAAACCCAGTTTATTATATCATCAAAAGAGATTTTTCTGAGCACCTCTTCCTGTGCCAGGGAAGGGAAATATCAAGGAAAATAAGTGACGGTCCCAGGCTAGGAGATCATGGTTTACTTCTGGATGCTAGGTCCAACTTATGTAAAATTAACATATAATACATGACAATTTATAGGAAATCCTAAACAATCCCACAGGGCCCAAAAGTTTTCAAATAATGTTGTACATCAGAGTCAGCTGTGGGCTTGTGAAAGGATAGATTCTCAGGCTCTACTCCTAGAAATTTTGAGTTTGGGCCTTTGAAGCTGGGTTTCTTAACAAGATCCAAGTTCACGAAAGACTATTGGTGAAGAGAAGAAGGAGGGGGTGGGGATGATCACTTTGGGCTGGGGCATAAGAGAAGCCCCCAGCACTGATCATAGAGGTGGAAGATACAAGTTCACGGAGCTGAGGTTATATCCATGGGTAGACAATCTGGGTGGAGTGAGGGATTTTAATAGGAAGTGGTGTCCATTGGGTTAATGCCAGGATGGCCTGTGGATTAGTTCCACCCTGTGAGTAGTAGGAAGAGAAGAATGGTTTAGTTCCTTCAGACCAGGACGCTGATGGAGAAAGTGATGGTCTGGAGAAGCTAGTGGAGGAGAGAGGAAAATAGGTCTTGGATCTTCCAGTGGGCACTCAGCTGGTTAAGGCCCCTCAGGAGAAAGGAGGGGGGCGGTGGGTGCCTATGTTCTTTCCCCTCCCTGTCCGCTCAGTAAAGCTGATTTCTAGCACAACACAGGGTGTACTTTAAACAAAACACTAAGATTAGCCAATCCACTTACCTCCCCCAAAGGAGCTCACTCACCCAGAGGAAGCCTGACAAATGATCACGTAAAATATTATGCTTTTAAGAAGGTCCCTTATATCTCAGAGAGTCAATAGAGTCCATTATGTCAGTTCCCATCCACTGGCTTCTTTCTCAGCTATTTATATTTCCATTTAGTTGAAGTGTAGGCAAAGCTCACCAAGGCCTAGAAAATTAGAGTTATCAGAGCCTCGTTAGTTATCTTCTCTACAACCATCTATCTTTTTCATTCCACTCACTCTGGGCCTGGCGGTTTGTCCACTTCCTTTTGAGACTTTCCAGTGTGAGATCCTGCTTTTTCCGATGTCTCCACACTCCTGATCTTTGGACGGTATCTTTTCCTCCACTGGTCTTCCTTCCTGTATTTGTTCTTTTCGGGGAGAGGTGGGGACATTGAGGAGTTGGAGAAGGGAACAGAGCTGACTGTTCTGGTTTTCCTGCACTCTCTTGTCTTACTTCTCTGTTTACATCTATTCCTTGCACACCCTTGCTGGTCTAATCTTCCTTAAACAGCACTCACAGAATCATAGGAGAGATGGGATAGGTATACACTGACACAGAGATAAACTGACAGTGCCTTGGAAGATAAAGTCAGGGAGTAAGAAGAGATTCTGGTGAGAAAGGAAGGAAAGGGAGGGGGTGCTGCAAAAGGAATGGGAAAGGCCAGTATAATCATAATTATTATTACAACAACAATTACTATGTATTAAGCAGCTAATATGTGCCAGGCAGTGTGAGCCATAAAATCACTTAATCTTCACAATGCTCCTTTGACTGTGGTTTATTTCTTCTAAAACAGGGATAATAAGACTCAAAGAGTTTAACCATATTTCTCAAGGTCATACTGCTAAGGATGAGTCACAGCTGGAATTCGAACTTTGTCTTTCTCTGCTACATTGTGGAGAAAGAATCAGGAAATTTTTTACATCTAAACTCAATATATTTTTAAGGGAAAGTTTCCAAGA
This sequence comes from Lagenorhynchus albirostris, assembly GCF_949774975.1. Lineage (NCBI taxonomy): Eukaryota > Metazoa > Chordata > Mammalia > Artiodactyla > Delphinidae > Lagenorhynchus > Lagenorhynchus albirostris. Next base: position 97,572,647 of record NC_083103.1, read on the forward strand.
TATAAATATTTTAAAATGTAGATAATTTGATAATCCATATACTTGCACATGCACAAATCCACAAATTGAGTCAAAGTATTCAGTTCAATAATATTCTTTCACTTTATCTCATAATCTCAGAAGGACCACAGGATAATTCAAGTTCAATGGCAGGAGTCTCTCTACAATATACCTTATTCCACCTCTGCTTAAGTATTTTCAGAGAAAGGGGAACTCACCACCAAAAGGACAGTCTGTTCCACTGTTGGATGGCTCAGATGTTTATAAAATTATTCCTCTGTTACAGTGCTACGAGAATGAGCTCAGAGCTGTCCAACTATTTTTGTCTTCTGAAGTTACACAAAATATATCACATTGTTCTTCTGCAGTATAGCTCTCTGTGTATGTGTGTAGAATTTCTGCACAGACACATGCACACAATCACACAGGCACGTGCACACACAGAGCCTCAAAGTCTCCTCTTTTCCCGCTAAGCACCTCTAGCTCTCGCAGTTGTGACTCACTTGACAATTTCCATCTTGCTTATTGTCCTTTTGACCAACCTGGGTCATAAAATTGAGTATAGGACTCAAGATATGGTCAGACTACACAACCTAGAGAGGACTTTTCCTTTCTATTATTGGGTACCATGCTTTTGTTGAAACAGCCTAGCTTACATTAGCATTTTGAAAGCCAGTGACACTGTTGATTCCTATCATACTTGTAGTCAACCAAGACCTACAGGCCTTCAATCTAAGTTAAGGACTTAAGAGGTATCTCTGTTAAATTTAATCTTGTTAGTTTGGCCCTTGTTCTCTTCTGGCAAGATCTTTCTAGATGGTGATTCTTGCAACAATGGCTCTCCTTCCCAGCTTTGTGTAACCTACAACTTGGTAAGAATATTTTCAATTTTTTTCATAATATGTTGTTGAGTACAACCAATAAGTTAAAAACAGTTTTATGATGTGATCTTGTTTTACTGAAATACCTATTATTTATACAAAGATGATCTGGATGAAGATATACTGAAATGTTAACAGTCCTTATCTCTGAATGATTATGTGCCTTATGGTGTTTAATTTTTGGTTATTGATTTTTCTGATTTAAAAAATTGATTTTATTATTTATTAAAAAAGGACTTATTTTTAAAAGGAGTCCTTCTAACTGAAAAGACTGGTTGTTCCACATCTTTTCATTTTTGAATGTACAGTATCTTTATTATTACCTAATTGCCAGGTATGTCTTGAGTCTTCAATTTGACTCAAAGCTCCTTGAGGACAGGGCAATTGTACTTTCATTATCCCTCAAGGATCTGACACAATGCTGGACTGATTGGTTTGCCTTTAAACTAACTTGTCTTCCCTCTAGTGCTGAAGTCATGGCCTTTGTTTGACTTTATCTCTTGTTCAGATCAATGTCTTAAAACATCATGTTCCCATTATTTTATCTATGACCTACACTTAAGCAAAATTAGGCTGATTCATTTACTGGTGAATAATTATTCAGTGTGTTAACAAATCCATTTAGCCAGCTGAAAGCCCATTATTTTGATTTACCACGGCTGGCTGACAATTGTACAATGTAAACATAAATAATGGAATTATTTTGGTGAGAGACGACTATTGGTGAACACTCCAAGTAATGATTTGTTGAGACCAGCACTGTGTTAAGAATTCCTACAAATGGAGATGAAGACAGGACTCTTGCTTTCAAGGTGTTTACAGCATACTTAGTGAGGTAAGGCTTTCAAGAACAAAAGGATGTCTGAAACTCACAGAAAAGTTATTCATATAAAGTTTTCCTACATATTTGTTTTAGAAAAATATAGAAACTACAAATTTTCTATAAGATAGAAATCATGTACCATGGCCACGTAATCTTCCCCCTCCCCAGCCTTCCTTGCCCACCACCACAGTATTGTCCACTCTATGTCTAGAGGCAGACTTGGTGGACCATGGCTCTTCCATCTCCCACCATTGTCCAGGGCACCCTGATTTCCCATTTATCTGGAGTCTCTGGGAACGAAGGGCTGAGCAGATCCTTTGTCCTTCAGTAACCACACACAGATTACATGGAAAATCTGGTTGTGGAAAAGCCCTATGTGCTCACAAAGGGCAAAGACCATGAGGAGGTACTACAAAATTATACAATTTCTATGTCATTAACTTGTAACCATTTGTACTATCCAATGCTTTACTCTTAAAGTTTGGTATCCATCCTTGGGTAAGGATTTTTTTTTTTTTTTTGCTATTTTCTTCTTCATTCCTATTGCTCTCATTCCTGAAAAGCCTAAATTGGCCTAGAAAATGAATGACTCTTTCCCTCTCTCTATTCTTCCTTCCCTTTCTCCCTCCCTCCCTTCCTCTTAGATTACTCTATCATTCTATGTAATCCTCCAAACAACAAAGAAAAGGAAGAATTATTACCTTCTCTTTAAAAGTGGAAAAATCTGAAACTTAGAAGAAATTTTCCCAAGGTTGCACAGCTAGTGAGAGGCAGAGGCAGAGTTCAAAGAGAAATCTTTCCACTCCAAAGCCAGCAACAGTCCCTTGACAAAGTAATAGGTGCCCACAGGGTAGGTACTAGCCTCCATCTCTGTCTCTCTAGGACCTACTATGGGTCTTGGCACTAGGCACAGGATGACCATTGGTAAATTTCCTTTGAACAGGATGACCACTGATAAATTTTCTTTGAATTGGATTTTAGTTTGGATTTTGGAACCTCGAGTTGGGCAGAGCCTCAGCAGTCATCCAGCACCTTGTTCCTGTAAGGCAGGGACCTGCCTGACAACCTGGAAGGAGTGGATCCCAGAGATGCTCCTCTTTAGTCCTCCTTTTGCTTCTTGCATCACCCCCACACAGCTCTTATGGACAGAGTCCTATGCTGTACAAAACACAGAGCATGCTAACTTGTCTTTTAACTAACTTTTTTCCTTTAAGTAAATAAAATTAATGTATCTTCATTGTAGAAAATGTAAAAAAGTCAGTAAAAAGAAAATTAAAAACCATACAGATATTTTTTAAACAAAAATGCAATATTATGCAAACTTTTGTAATCAATTCCTTCATTCAGCAATGCATTGTAAACATTTTGCAATGTTAATGATTATAGATGAACATCACCTTCAGTGACCCCATAGCTTTGCCTATTGCTGGATGGATGGCCGGATAAATTATCATTCAACAGCTAGCTCCTTTCAGATTAACATTTAGATCACAACTCTTTCAAAACTTTCAAATAAATGGTTTCTAGATGATGTCATTCATCCAGAGATTTGCTAGCAGGAGTCATTCATTTCTTAAGTTTGCTTCACTTAAGTCTAAACCATACTATACATCCACAATGGATCAAAGTTTTTGTATATGTATGGAAATATCACATTTAATTTGGTACATTGTAGCACAAGATGTATCAAATAGTTCAGAGAGTACAATGAGTTCAGATGTAAAACATTACTCAGAATTAATTTGACATATATATAAATTCAGTTCCAATGGAATTAGCGTATTATATATGGAAATATATTTTTACCCAAGAAAAATATTATTCAAATAGTGTTCCAATTTTATGATCAACAAGGTAGTGCTTGGTTAACTGTAATGGGAAATAATGTATTTGTTAATTTAATGTTTTATATTTCCTTCTTTCTACTTCTTTTGGGGAAGAAATGAGAAAATTGTTTTCTACCCATGAATAACCACCTACTTTAATTTTTGCATATCAGACAGGATACAAGAAAAACAAACAGAAGGCTTTTAACACAGAGAACTAGTTATAAAAGACCTGAAGAAACGAAACCAGGAAAAGGGGGAAGAAGAAGTAACCCAGAAATTATTTACTACAGGAAGGAAATATGGCTAAAGAAGAAAAGGAAGGGATTGGTGTTTCCAGAGCACATAATGCATTGACTGCTGTACTAGTTAGTAAGGTTACCATGTATACTGCTGTTACCATGGTAGCACTTGCTGATGGTAGCACCTGCTGATACTGGAGCCATGGGGTGGACCACCCTGTAGATGCTGACCCCATAGAGAACCTAATGGTCACTACCAGAACCACCAAAGAAGGATTGTTGACACCAAAGCTGGAATCCTTAAAGCAATGAAGCCACTACCATCCACAGTTACTGCCAGAAACCAAAGAAGAAAAAGGAGGAATAATAACTTCTCTCCACTGCTAATTTCTGATCTTCCTCCAGTGTCTCCTAACATGCAGAATCCATTAGGAATGCAGTTGGCACAGAAGTCTAAGCAGAGTATGGAAGGATGTGTATGGGAATGACAGACAATTAGATAAATAACTGACACTATTATCATCTTCCTACCACTTGGTGACATGGAGGAAGCTTCATGGCAAGGCAAGAGCTCTGATTCTGAGTCAATTAGAGGCCTGGCAGTCTCACCTGGAACTCAGGTAGGAGTGTCAAGGGGAGGGATAGAAACCATTAAAAAGGGTTTTTTTCTTCCATACCCAGCCTCAGTTTCATGGGTGAAGCAGATACCCTGCCTCTTGTTCCTGCAGAGTTGGGGTCTAGGTCCTCTCTGTCACCCTGACAGTGTAAGGCATGAGAATGCTGGCAAAAGGCATAGCACTGGAGAGCTGGAGGATCTAACTCCAGCCAACATGCCAAGATCGCTTCCATCTGTCCTGTTTCCACCCCAACTCCACGTTCCTAAGACAGCAAGTCCAAAGGCAAGTCTCAGTAAATTTAAGAAAACTGCAGTCATATCAAGCATCTTTTCCAACCATAACACCATGCAACTAGAAATCAACTACATGAAAAAACTGCAAACACATGGAGGCTAAACAATATGCTACTAAACAACCAATGTATCACTGAAGAAATCAAAAAGGAAATAAAAAATACCTGGGGAAAAAAATGAAAACACAACAATCTAAAACCAATGGAATGCAGCAAAAGAAGTCCTAAGAGGGAAGTTTACAGTGACACAAGCTTTTCTCAGGAAACGAGAAAAACCTCAAATAAACAACCTAACCTTACACCTAAAGCAAAGAACAAACAAAACCCAAAGTTAGTAGAAGGAAAGAAACCATAAAGATCAGAGCAGAAATAAATGAAACAGAGCCTAAAAAAAAATAGAAAAGATCAATGAAACTAAAAACTCGTTCTTTGAAAAGGTAAACAAAATTGATAACCTTTAGCCAGACTCATTAAGAAAAAGAGAGGGCCCAAATCAATAAAATCAGAAACAAAAAAGAAGTTACAAGTGACACCACAGAAATACAAAGGATCATAAGAGACTACTATGAGCAACTATATACCAATAAAGTGGACAACCTAGAAGAAATGGACAAATTCTTAGAAAGGTACAATCTCCCCAGACTGAACCATGAAGAAATAGAAAATCTGAACAGACCAATTACCAGTACTGAAATTGAATCAGTTATTAAAAAACTCCCAACAAACAAAAGCCCAGGACCAGATGGCTTCACAGGTGAATTCTACCAAACATTTAGAGAAGAGCTAACATCTATCCTTCTTAAACACATTCCAAAAAATTGCAGAAGAAGGAACACCTCTGAACTCATTCTATGAGGCCACCATCACCCTGATACCAAAACCAAAGATATCATAAAAATAATTATAGGCCAGTTATCACTGATGAACATAGGTGGAAAAATACTCAACAAAAAAATACTAGCAAACTGAATCCAACAATATTGATACATTAAAAGGATCATACACCATGATCAAGTGGGATTTATCCCACGGATGCAAGGAGTTTTTCAATATCTGCAAATTAATCAACATGATACACCACATTAACAAACTGAAGAATAAAAACTATATGATCATCTCAATAGATGCAGAAAAAGCTTTTGATAAAATTCAATATCCACTTATGATAAAAACTGTCCAGAAAGTGGGTATAGAGGGAACATACCTTAACACAATAAAGGCCATATATGATAAACCCACCACTAACATAATAGTCAATGGTGAAAAGCTGAAAGCCTTCCCCTCTAAGTTCAAGAAAAGGATAAGGATGCCCACTCTTGCAACTTTTATTCAACACAGTTTTGGGAGTCCTAGCCACAGCATTCAGAGATGAAAAAGAAAAAGAATCCAAGTTGTAAAGGAGGAAGTAAAACTGTCACTGTTTGCAGGTGACATGATACTATACATAGAAAACCCTAAAGACGCTACCAGGAAACTACTAGAGCTCATCAATGAATTCAGTAAAGTTGCAGGATACAAAATTAATATACAGAAATCTGTTGCATTTCTATACACTAAAAAAACTATTAGAAAGAGAAATTAATAATCCCATTAACCATCATATCAAAAAGAATAAAATACCTAGGAATAAATCTACCTAAGGAGGCAAAAGACCTGTACTCTGAAAACTACAAGATGCTGATGAAAGAAACTGAAGTTGACACAAACAGATGGAAAGATATACCGTGTTCTTGGATTGAAAAAAATCAATATTGTGAAAATGACCATTCTACCCAAGTCAATCTACAGATTCAGTGCAATCCCTATTAAAATACCAATGGTGTTTCTTCCCAGAACTAGAACAAATAATTTAAAAATTTATACAGAAACACACAAAAAACCCAAATAGCCAAAATAATCTTGAGAAAGAACAGAGGTGGAAGAATCATGCTCCCTGACTTCAGGCTATACTACAAAGCTACAGTAATCAAAACAGTATGGTACTGGCACAAAAACAGACACATAGGTTAATGGAACAGGATAGAAAGCCCAGAAATAAACCCATGCACTTATGGCCAATTAATCTATGACAAAGGAGGCAAGAATATACAACGGAGAAAAGACAATCTCTTCTCTAAGTGGTGCTGGTAAAACTGGACAGCTACATGTAAAAGAATAAAATTAGAACATTCTCTAACAACCATATACTAAAATAAACTCAAAATGGGTTAAAGGCCTGAATGTAAGACCAGATACTATAAAACTCCTAGAGGAAAACATACGTAGAACGCTCTGACAAATTGAAGCAATATTGTTTTGGATCTGTCTCCTAGAGTAATGGAAAGAAAAGCAAAAATAAACAAATGGAACTTAATTAAATTTAAAGGATTTTGTACAGCAAAGGAAACCATAAACAAAATGAAAAGACAACTTATGGAATGGAAGAAAATATTTGCGAATGATGCAACCAATAGGGCTTAATTTCCAAAATACATAAACAGCTCAAATAGCTCAATATCAAAGAAAGAAGTAACCCAATCAAAACATGGGCAGAAGACCTAAATAGACATTTCTCCAAAGAAGATGGCCAACAGGCACCTGAAAAGATGCTCAACATCAGTAATTATTACAGAACAGCAGACCAAAACTACAATGCGTTATCACCTCACCCCAGTCAGAATGGCCATTATCAAAAAGTCCGCAAATAATAAATCCTAGAGAGGGTGTGGAGAAAAGGCAACCCTCCTACACTGTTGCTGGGAATGTAAATTGGTGCAGTCACTATGGAGAACAGTATGGCGGTTCCTTAAAAAACTTGAGGATATGGGGAGGGGGAAGGGTAAGCTGTGACACAGTGAGAGAGTGGCATGTACATATATACACTACCAAACATAAAATAGATAGCTAGTGGGAAGCAGCCGCATAGCACAAGGAGATCAGCTCGGTGGTTTGTGACCACCTAGAGGGGTGGGACAGGGAGGGTGGGAGGGAGGGAGACGCAAGAGGGAAGAGATATGGGAACATATGTATATGTATAACTGATTCACTTCGTTATAAAGCAGAAACTAACACACCACTGTAAAGCAATTATACTCCAATAAAGTTGTTTAAAAAAAACAACAACAAAAAACCTAAAAATAGACTTACCATATGATCCAGCAATCCCACTCCTGGGCATATATCTGGAAAAGATGAAATTTCTAATTCAAAAAGCTGCATGCACCCCGATGTTCATAGCAGCACTATTTACAATAGCCAAGACATGGAAGCAAACTAAATGTCCATTGACAGATGAATGGATAAAGAATAAGTGGTATGTATGTATAGAATGGAATATTCCTCAGCCATAAGAAAGAATGAAATAATGCCATTTGCAGCACCATGGACGGACCTAGAGATTATCATATGAAGTCAGACGAGAAAGATAAATATGATATCACTTATATGTGGAATCTAAAAAAAGATACAAATGAACTTATTTACAAAACAGAAACAGACTTATGGTTACCAAAGTGGAAAGGGAGGGGATAAATTAGTTTGGGATTAGCAGACACAAACTACTTTATATACAACGATAAACAACAAGGTCCTACTGTATAGCACAGAGACTGTATTTAATATCTTGTAATAACCTATAATGGAAAAGAATCTGAAAAAGATATTATCTATCTATCTATCTATCGGAATCACTTTGCTGTACACCTGAAAGGAATGCAACACTATAAAAAAAAATGGGGGAAGTCCAGGCCTGAGTATGGGCAAGGCATATAGCTCTTAGAGGAGGCTATGGACCCAAGACTTCCTACCCCAACTTCTGAATCTGCCTCTTCCCCCCATCCATACCCCAACCCCAGGTTTGGGATGGTCTTAAGAGCCTTCATTTAACTTCTTTGAGTGCCCCAAGGCAACCACACACAACTTCCACTATGCAGCCAACAGGGTGGAGGGGTGGGGGGAGTGGTCACTGACATTGGCCCAAGCTGAGGTGTTTGTAAACTGAGCACTGGGGAATGGCATAGAGAAGCAGAAGAGAACTATAGCTGCTTACCTAGCTCTTAAAAACTCATACATGACCTTTGAATGAATGACTGCAGAAGCTGCAGTCCATTCATTTTTTTCATTTGATGCATACTGAAGGCCAACTATGTACCGTTCCCTCTTCTAGGTCCTGGGGATACAGTGGTGAGTAATTACTGCAGAAAAAGCTGTAACACAAGCAAGAATCACTCCTCCCACAAACTTTTGTGATATCCCTCCTCTCAGTACCTTCTTCATACTCTTGAACATCCTATGACGTAAAGACAATTCCATTTTACAGATAGATATAGTGAGACCTAGAGAGAAGCACTGACTTCTCAAGCTTACATGGGGAGTTAAGCATTCTATTGGAATAAGGACACTGAGCGGCAGGCTCCTTAATGGATATTGCCTCCTTTCTCCTCATCCTCTCCTACTCCACATCCCCAGCTGAGTGGAGTTGTGTGCCAGAGTGTGGTCACAAGGTAGAGCCAATAATGCTGCAGCTATTGACCTGATAGCCTCAAATGAGATGTCCCTGTTTGTGTAGCTTATATCCTTGGAAGTCTATGTAGGAAAGACACATCTGGCCATCACAAGCACTTTCAAGCTGTGTCTTGCCCTCTGGGGCCACTATCTGGGGTAGCTGAGGTGAGGTCTGCAGAGAGTTCTACCTAGGACAGACTCTCCAGCTCTGAGAGTGAGTGTAGCATGATGGGCAGGGACAGGTACCCTCTTCAGCAACAAAAAAATGTTGCCTTTTTATTGGCCAAGGGCCAGTACAGAGTTCCTATTATCACTGTGATCCCCTTCCACTGGGTCCTGTGGTAACTGTCATTTAGTGGCGTCATGGTCTGTCCCAGACTTAGAGGCCAGAGGAAGATCTTTACTTGAAAGAAAGCTCCCTCACTCTAATTCTGGCATGGGCCCAGGATCTTACGGACTTCCACCCTGTAGTAATGGTAGACGTGTCAAGGGCGGGGTCCTGGGAAAATGCTGGGGCTTGAACATGTGGAGCTCAACATTCAGGACTTTCATATGATTGCCCACTGAGGAGATGTCGAAGAAAAGGTTGTTCTGGTTGACATACCCTTTCTCCTTAAAACATCAAAGCATATTGCCTGCGATGGTGTTGGGGTTATTGGCTACCCTGTTGGGATGGACCCTCTGGAAGAGATCCGTCATGAAGTTGGGTGGGCATCAGGTGAGTCCCGCATGACACAGCTCCTTCACTGTATACAGGTATTACATATCCAGCTCCTCCTTCAGCCAGGCCTAATCCCCGCCAGCAAGTGCCACCAGGTGCCACTATGCTACAGACCAGCAGGGCCAGGTCAGTCCAGAATCCAGGGTAAGCATCAATGTGAACAACCCCCCTGGCACTGGCCTCATGCCCTCTGGGAGCCCATGCCTTTTTTTTTTTTCACAGAGATCAGAACTGAATGAATAAATGGATGAGTAAAGGAATGCATTAATTGTGTCCTTGCCCCCAAAATATGCCCTTGCTATGACAACTTCACTAAAGACTTTTCTATTGCGAAAACGTTCTCAGCCATGCTCTTCTACTTCCTGTGATCATAATGGGATTGAATCACAAAATCCTATAGGAATTCAGAAAAGGAAAAAAGCATTCGGTTGAGACTTTGAAAATAGATGGGACCTGAAGGAAATGCTGATTTCAGATGGCAGAAAAATTAAGGGAAGTTGTTCTAGGCAAAAAGAACAAGAAGAACAAAGCCATGGAGGTAAGAGAGTAACTTCACATGTTAGCATGAAGTCTAGAAAACCAGTTTGACTAAGGCACTTAGTGTTGTTGGAAACCATGAGAGAAAATGTTGATAGGAGATGTTCTTGATGGATGGAGGATCGTCAATTTTGGATTCAGGATATATCATTTACTTTTGTTATCTTTAGTGCCTCACCCAGAACCTGACACAGAATAGGCATTTAGTAAATGTTTACTGAGTGAGTAAATGAATGAGTGGGTGAATGAACACATGGATAAATGAATAGATCTGATGGGAAAGAAAGTGTTCAAGTTGAAAAAAAATGAGTCTGGAAGGATGGTGATGCTATGGACATAAATGGGAAGTTTAGGCACAGTAAGTTAGAGATAATGGTCGAATCTTCAAGTGGAAATTTCCCAAAGGAAGCAATTTGGAATTAAGAAGAGTATGGAGATTTGTGAATCATTATTACTTGAAACCATTATTACTTGAAACCACAAGTCTGGATATGCTCTTGAGGGCAGTTAGTGTAAAAGCTGAAAAGCAGAAGACAAGGACTAAGCAGTGGGGTTTACACCTTAGGCAGTGGTAGAAAAAGAAGACAGAAGAGAAACCATGGAGTTTGGAGAACTAGGAAAGTAGTGTTAAAGGACCTCAGATAGAGAAGCTTTTTTTTTTTTTTAAACGAAGGGTGGAGGGTGACTGTAAGACTATGCGGCAAAGCTCAGAGACTGAGTAGGTTGAAAGGATGGGGTCTAGTTCCTTAGACAATGAGGACAGTACAGCTAGAACACAGAATCAGTGTTGGGATATGGCTGGTGCGTATTCTGCTGGCAAATCACCGGGATACAGAGAGTTGGCTGCTGGAGCCAAGGAGATTGCTCTGAGTATGAGAAGGCATCTGCAGAGCTCAAGTTTGAAGTGCTACAGATAATCGTTTGGAGCCATGGACGGCAGTTTCATTCTCAGAGAAGCTGACCAGGAGCAAAGGAATGAAGAAATGCAGAAGTAACTCATATTTGGGGTACAGATTATGAAGTAGGTCTAAGAATCTCATGCTTTAGCAGGTCTTTCAGCGTGTATTCTCTCAACTCTAAGCAGCCAAGCCAATTAAAAGAGAACTCAAGATACTAATCTAAAAAGTAAATCACTAAAAATAAATAAATAGGAAGATGGTGGAATGGAAGGACATGGAGCTCACCTCCTCCAACAAATACATCAAAAACACATCTACATGTGGAACAATTCTCACAGAATACCCACTGAATGCTGACAGAAGATCTCATACAATCGAAGCTGCAAGAAGGATCACCAGGTAACCAGGCAGGTTGAAAGAAAAAAAAAAAAAAGAAAGGAATCGGGATGGGACCTGTGTCCCTGGGAGGGAGCTGTGAAAGAGGAAAGGTTCCCTCACCCTGGGAACCCCCTTCACTGGCTGGGAGACCAGCTGGGACAGAGGGAGCTTCAGAGGCTCAGAGGAGAATGCAGTAGCTGGCTCACAGCAGGCAGAACAGAGAGAGACCAGCAGAGACAGTCCTGGCCACCTCGCTGCACTTCCCAGCCAGAGACGTGTGTCTGATGGTATGGAAGGTGGAGGCGGCTGGGTGCTGAAACTCAGGCTTCACAGACAGACCTGGGAGAGAACTGGGATTGGCTGTGTGGAGACAGCCTGAAAGAACTGGAGCATGGTCTGGGCTACAACTGGGCATGTACACAGCATGGAGCCCAGGTCTGCCATAGAAGTTCCATTGTTAATGCACACGTGAAGGGAGGGGTGGGGCCCCACCACAGCAGCCTTACTCTCAGCATGCTTACAGTGGGCGTGGCTTCACCTCTATGAGTTCTGGGAGCACGAAAGTGCCAGCAGGTGCCCACATGTGGAGGAGGGGCTGAAATCTGAGCCCTGTCCCAGTGGCTGTGTGAGTTGGGCAGATTTATGTAAGTTCAGATCTGCAGGACATCCAAGCAGATTACAGGTGCTCCTGTGGCTGTGGCTGGTCGAGTGTTAGCAGCGGTGGGCTTTATGGGTGCATGGAGGTGGGGTTGGGCTCTGGGCTGATTCTGTAGCTCCCATGGAAAGTCCAGATGCGCAGCTACAGCAGGTCCTGGTGCCTAACTTTGGCGGCCTAACAGTGCTGGTGGCTTTGTGAACATAGAGCCTGAGGGACATCCTGGCCGATTGCCTGCATTCCCTTGACTGAGGCGGGGCCAAGGGCAGTGCCAACAACAGTGTACTTTGTGAGCACACACAACGGGTTCCAGGTGATGCCACAGAGTACACTTCCCAGTGAACAGCTCCTGTGGAGGTATACTCAGTGGCTCTTCTCCCAGCAGGAGTACTCCAGTCCCGCCCACCTCACAACACAGCTCAAAACCAGATCTGGCGGCTTCTACTCCAACAACTGGGGAGCAGACCCTGCCTCCACAGAGGTGTGACAACTGCAGAGCAAAGAGCAGGTCCTGCTCAACATCCAGTGCAGGCTCTGGTCAGCACAACACCAATCACACCCACTGTCAAGGGGATAACAGCCAGCACACACTGAGGAGATATGTGGCAGGTATCTATACTAAAAACAGCCCTGGCACCAAAAATATTAGATGCATGCAGGCCACACAGGGATGCTCCCACACAAAAACAGCCCTTCAAGACCACAGTAGATGACTGTTTCCCTTAAATTTATAGAGTCAGAGAAATATAAGGAAAATGAAGAAGCAGAGGAGCCACTCCCTATTAAAAGAACAAGAAAAATTCCCTGAAAGAACAAACAATGAAACAGACCTCTCCAGTCTACCAGATCCCAAGTTCAAAAAGAAAGTAATAAAAATACTGAAGGAATTAAGAAAGGCTATCAATAGAAATGAAGATCAGTGTAATGAGGAACTAGAAACTATAAAGAGGGGCCAATCAAAATTAGAAAATGAATTTGTTGAGATGAGAGCTGAACAATAACTAGCAAACTAAATAATGCAGAAGAAAGAATAAACGATCTGGAAGATAGAACACTGGAAATCACCCATCAGAACAGCAGACAGAAAGCCAAATTAAAAAAAGAAAAAATGAAAGCAATATAAGAGACCTATGGGATAAAGCAAGCCAAACTACATATAATAGGGATCTCAGAAGGAAAAGAAAGAGAAAAGGGGATCAAAAATGTGTTTGAAGAAATTATGGCTGAAAACTTCCCAAACCTAAAGAAGGAAAACAAATATCCAGGTACAGGAAGCTCCAAGCAAGATGAAACCAAACAGACCTACACTAAGACATATTATAATTAAAACGGCAAAAGTTAAAGACAGGATTCTAAAGGCAGCAAGAAAAAAAGAGTTAGTTACAAGGGAACCCCCATAAGGCTATCAGCTGATTTCTTTACAGAAACACCACAGGCCAGAGAAAGTGGCAAGATATATTGGAACTCCTGGAAGGGAAAAACCTGCAACCTAGGATACTCTACCCAGCAAGACTATCACTTAGAATAGAAGAAGAGATAAAAAATTTCTCAGAACAGCAAAAACTAAAAGAATATAGCAATACTAAACCTATCCTAAAAGAAATATTGAAAGGTCTTCTCTAAATAGAAAAGAAGCAAGAATCTATAGGAAAGAGAAAATCACAATTGGAAGTTATATCACTTAAATAAGCCAGTACATAGATTTAAGAAAAATTATGAAAGTGACAATAAGTACAATGAACAGCAAAAGGATAAACATGAAGATATAAAAGAGGACATCAAAAATCATAAAATGTGGGGGAGGGGAGTAAGAAAATGTAGATTTTTTTTTTAGAATGTGTTTGAGCCTATATTACTACCAGTCTAAAACAAGTAGATATAGTAATGGGTTAACATACTTGAAAATCAGAGAAACCACAAATCAAAAACATACAGTAGATTCACAAAAACACAAAAAGAAGAGAATTCAAGCATAATACAATAGAAAACCATCAAACCACAAAAGGAAAAAGAATGACAAAAATGAAAGGAACAGAGAAGAAATATAATATCAACTGGAAAAAAGTATTTAAAATGGCAATAAATACATATCAATATTGAGAGGATGGAAAAAGATATTTCATGAAAATGGAAATGACAAGAAAGCAAGGATAGCAATACTCATATCAGACAAAATAGACTTTAAAACAAAAACGATAAAGAAAAAGGACATTATATAGTGATAAAAGGATCAATACAGGAAGAGGATATCACACACATTAATATATATGCACCCAATATAAGAGCACCTAAATACATAATACAAGTACTAACAGACATAAAAGGAAGAACAGGAATAAATAGGAGACTTTAACACCCCACTGACGTCAATGGACAGATATTCTAGACATAATCAATAAGGCAACAGACATCCTAAATGACACAATAGAACAGTTAGACTTAATTGATATTTTTGGGACACGACACATGAAAAATACAGAATACACATTCTTTTCAGGTGCACATGGAACATTCTCTAGGATAGACCGCATACTGGGTCACAAAACAAGCCTCAATAAATTTAAGAGGATAGAAATGATTTCAAGCACCTTTTCTGACCACAGCAGCATGAAACTAGAAATGAACAACAGAAACAGAAACGAGAAAAAAATGATTACCTGGTCACTAAATGACATGCTACTAAAAAAAAAACCCAATGGGTCAACAGTGAAATCAAAGAGGAAATTTAAAAATACCTTGAGACAAATGACAAGGAAAACACAACCAGACAAAATCTATGGGGTGCAGCAAATGCAGTCCCAAGAGGGAAGTTCACAGCAATACAGGCCTTCCTCAAAAAACAAGAAAAATCTCAAATAGATAACCTAACTTACTACCTAAAAGAATTAGAAAAAGAAGAACAAACAAAAGAAAACAAACAAAAACTTTATTATTTCCAGCAGAAGGAAATAATAAATTTCAGAGAGGAAATAAATTAAAAAAGAGATTAAAAAAATAATATAAAAAATCAATAAAACCAAGAGCTGGTTTTGAAAGGGTAAACAAAATTGACAAACCTCTGGCCAGGGTCACCAAGAAGAAAAGAGAGAGGAACAAAATAAACAAAACAAGAAATGAAAGAGGAGAAATAACAACCAACACCACAGAAATACAAAAAATCCATAAGAGAATACTATGAACAATTATATGGCAACAAACTGGACAACCTAGAAGAAATGGACAAGTTTCTAGGAACATACAGCCCACCAAAAGTGAATCAAGAAGTAGATAATTTTAACAGACCAATCACTAGAAGTGAAATAGAATTTGTGATTTTAAAAACACTCCCTACAAACAAAAGTCCAGGACCAGATGGCTTCACTGGGGAATTCTACCAAACATACCAAGAACTTGTACCAATCCTTCTCAAACTCTTCCAAAAGACCAAAGAGGAGGGAACACTCCCAAAGTCATTATAGAAAGCCACCATCACCCTGATACCAAAACCAGACAAAGACATTACCAAAAAAGAAAGTTACAGGCCAATATCTTTGATGAGTGTAGATGCAAAAATTCTCAACAAAATACTAGCGAGTTGAATCCAACAACACATAAAAAAGATTATACACCATGATCAATTTGGATTCATCCAAGAATCACGAGGATGCTTCGACACATGCAAATCAATCAATGTGATACACCACATCAATAAAAGAAAAGATAAAAGCCCCAGGATCATCTCGATATATGCAGAAAAAGCATTTGATAAAATTCAATATCCATTTATGATTAAAAAAGAACCCTTACCAAGGCATGTATAGAGGGAACATATCTCAACACAATAAAATCCAGTTATGGCAAAATCACAGTCAACATGGTACTGGATGGTGAAAAGCTGAAAGCCTTCCTGCTAAAATCTGGAACAAGGCAAGGATGCCCACTCTCACCACTTCTATTTAACACAGTATTGGAAGTCCTAGCCACAACAATCAGACAAGAAAAAGAAATATAAGGTATCCAGATTGGAAGGAAGAGGTAAAACTGTCATTACATACAGATGACATGATACTATATGTATAAAAACCCCAAACACTTCACACAAAAACTACTAGAACTGATAAATGAATTCAGCAAGGTAGCAGGATTCAAAATTAACGTGCAGAAATCTGTTGTATTTCCTTACACTAACAACGAAATATCAGAAAGGGAAAGTTAAAAAATAGCATAAAGAAAAATACGTAGGAATACACCTGACCAAGGATGGGGAAAGACTCATACAATGAGAACTATAAAACACGGATAAAGGAAATTGAAGATGAGGCAAAGAAATGGAAAGCTATCCCATGCTCTTGGATTGGAGGAATTAATATTGTTAAAATGGCCATACTGCCCAAAGCAATCTACATATTTAATGTGATCCATATGAAATTACCCATGACATTTTTCATAGAACTAGAACAAATAATCCTAAAATTTATATGGAACCATAAAAGATCCAAAATTGCCAAAGCAATCCTGAGGAAAAAGAATAAAGCTTGTGGCAAAACTCTCCCAGATTTCAAACAATACTACAAAACTATAGTTATCAAAACAGCATGGTACTGGCACAAAAGCAGACATATGGATCAATGGAACAGAATAGAGTGCCCAGAACCCACACACCTACAGTCAACTAATATTCAACAAAGGAGGCAAGAATATACAATGGAGAAAAGACAGTCTCTTCAACAAGTGGTGTTGGGAAAGCTGGACAGCTGGACAGCTGCATGTAAATCAGTGAAGTCAGTACACTCCCTCACACCATACACAAAAATAAACTCAAAATGGATTAAAGATTTAAATATAAGATATAACACTCCTAGAAGAGAACATAGGCAAACCATTCTCTGACATAAATCATAGCAATGTTTTCTTAGGTCTCCCAAGGCGATAGAAATAAAGGCAAAAATAAACAAATGGGACCTAGTCAAACTTATAAGTTTTAGCATAGCAAAGAAAACCATAAACAACATGAAAAGACAACCAACAGAGTGGGAAAAATATTTGCAAATGATGTGACTGACAAGAGCTTAGTTTCCAAAATATACAAACAGGGCTTCCCTGGTGGCGCAGTGGTTGAGAGTCCGCCTGCCGATGCAGAGGACATGGGTTCGTGCCCCGGTCTGGGAATATCCCACATGCCGTGGAGCGGCTAGGCCCGTGAGCCGTGGACGCTGAGCCTGTGCGTCCGGAGCCTGTGCTCCGCAACGGGAGAGGCCGCAACAGTAAGAGGCCCACGTACCGCAAAAAGAAAAACAAAAAAAACAAAATATGCAAACAGCTCATACTACTCAATATCAAAAAAACAAGCGTCCCAATCAGAAAATGGGCAGAAGACCTTAACAGATATTTCTCCAAAGAAGACATACAGATGGCCAACAGGCACATGAAAAGATGCTCAACACCACTGATTATTAGAGAAATGCAAATCAAAACTGCAATGAAGTATCACCCACTCAGAATGGCCATTACTAAATAGTTTACAAATAATAAATGCTGGAGAGGGTATGGAGAAAAAGGAACCCTCCTACAATGTTGGTGGGAATGTAAAATGGTACAGCCACTATGAAGAACAGTATGGAGGTTCCTTAAAAAAACTAAAAATAGAGTTGCCCTATGATCCAGCAATCCCACTCCTGGGCATAAATCTGGAAAAGATGAACACGAATTCAAAAAGATACATGCACTCCAGTGTTCACAGCAGCACTATGTACAATGGCCAAGACATGGCAGCCACCTAAGTGTCCATGAACAGATGAGTGGATAAAGAAGATGTGGTACATATATACAATGGAGTATTACTCGGCCATAAAAAAGAATGAAATACCACCATTTGCAGCAACGTGGATGGACCTACAGATTATCAATACTAAGTGATGTAAATCAGACAGAGGATAAGAGATCACTTATATATGGAATCTAAAAAATGATAGAAATGGACTTATTTAGAAAACAGAAACAGACTCATAGACATACAAAACAAACTTATGGTTACCAAAGGGGAAAGGTGGGGCAGAAAACTTAGGAGTTTGGGATTAGCAGATACAAACTACTATATATAAAATAGATGAACAACAATGTCTTACTGTATAGCACAGGGAACTATATTCAATATCTTGTAATAAACCATAAAGGAAAAGAATAAATAAATAAATAGGAAGTCAAAACCTCTATCTGATGGATCAATGACTATGAAAACAAGGACTTCTGAAACCTTTTGGCCATGTATTGTTTTTGTCCCGTGATGGTGGTCATCTGGAGGAAGAGTAGGAAAGAAGGGGGCCAAGGTTACTATCCCTGCTCCACTGCCAGCTTTAGAGGAGGAAGAACCTGAGGATGAAGGTATGTTGTTTAAAAGGGAAGAAAGAGACAGCTGAGAGTCCTTGACGCCTGCAGGAAGGAAGGGAGGGAGGCAGGGAGAAAGGAGAGGCACCAGTTCAGGACCAGAAAAGCTGCCCATAGACTTAGCCATCTGCTCTTGTACATGAGACCAGCGGTTAACCTCAGGGTTTCAGAGTTCTACAGACCCAGAATCAAGTTCTGCCTTTTCTACTCCCCAGCTGTGTCCCTTTGGACAAATTACTTAATCCTCAGTTTCCCACTTATGCAATAGCATAGAAACAATAAGAACAAGGATAAAAATAATGGAATCTATCTCCTAGAGTTCTTGTGAGAATTCAATAAAATACCGTGCCTGGTATAGGACTTGACATTCAATAAATGGTAGTTTTTAGAAAAGTAGGTTCTTCACAGGGATACAGTAACTCTTTGGACCCCAATGGTCCTATTGGATAAATGGTAACTCTAGTATCCATTTACCCAAGTCCTAGCCCTCCAGGCTGCTAAACAGACCCTGGACACTAGAATATTCTTCATGCCAGGTCATGAGAAGGGTATGTCAGTATTTTTTCCAGGATGGCTGTGGTACCATTTAAAGCCAAATAAGACTCACTCAAAGGAGAGAAATCTGCTAATGAGCCTATCAAGATAAAGAGGTAAGAGTGTCAGCTTCTGACCATCTGTCTTGTTCTGGCAGCTCGTGCTCTCCAGACCCCAACCCCTGTGCCTCATCTGAAACTTGCCAATGCCATTGATTTATATTAATCTGATAGAGCATTCATTACCCCAAGTACCAACCTGTCACTGTTTGCTTAGCTTGCATGAAATCAGAGCTACTCAAAAATCAATGTGTGAAATCTTTGTATCAACATATAAGAAATAGAAAGGTTTATGCTGGCAGATGCAGGTTTTTGGACAGATTAAAACTGACAAATTGGCATGATCCCCGATGAAGGCAATGATGAGGTGTCCTGGAATGTCAAAGGTTTTGAAAATGGCGTGCTGAGGAAAGAAATGCATTGCTGTCAGGGAAACAACAGGAAAAGAGAGGGCTGTGTATAATAAAGGGCTCTTGGGTTTGCACATATACCGATGACTTTTTCTGAAGAACTGACTTGTTTTCAGCACGGCTGGCTTGGTGTTACTGTCCCCTAGGAACTAATAAGCAAAACAAGGGGTTAATGACTTGAGCAAGGTCACTGTGTGCAGTGCCAGAAGAGAATGGAAGAGCCTAGATGCCCATTTCCTCCAATCACTGAACCCTCTGACCTTCAGAGGGAGAGACTCTCACCTCTTGCCCTCTATACATCTTTTCCCTCCAAGAAACAACTGAGGGAACTCTTCCCATTCAAACAATCACAAGCCCCCAACAGAATTCTAAAGCAGACTGATCAGGGCAGACATCTGCTTATTTTGCACAACTACTGCTGTGTTCTGCATTCCAACTTACAAGACACTCGTGCATTGGGTAAAATGTCTTAGCTTTGACTCAAAGAATACCTTTAATAAAGATAATGGCCAACTTAATAAAGAAGAAAAAGCCACTTCCATTTATGACATACACTGCATTGTACGTACGCACATACAAAGCACCACAGCACTCCATAACTGTGACAAAATTTTCTTTTAATTTCGATTCCCCATGTCCCACAGCATACTTGTGGACCATCTGCTTTCAACACCGTTGTATTGTATATGCTTCAGGAATGCAAATCCTTTTTTTAAAAGAATAGTAGCCAAGAAGTGTAAATAAATATGTTGCTGCTGAAGAAAAAGGAATCCACTCCAAACAGCTCAAAAACCATTAATAGCACATGTGTGCAAAAACCAGAGAAATCACCTTTGGCAAATACGTAGGATGCTGTAGTAAAAAGGGACTGAGCTCTGCAGTCAGACTTGAGTTTGAATCTTGCTCCTACCACTCATTGGTGTGAGATGATTTTTTTTCGTCAATTTTCTAACTTTTTCTGATCCTGTAAAATCAGAGTAAGATTCTATAGGAGTTTTATGAGGATTAGGTGAGAAAAGGCATGTGAAAGGTCTAACATTTTGCCTAAAATACAGTAGACTCCTAATGCAGGTATGTTTTCCATTGGATCATTCATCATTGTGGATGATTATCTGACTCTCCATCTCCACCCATTAGAGTAGATACTTTAGAAGTGCTATTATTAGTACTTTGTTATCTAGATGCACATATTTCCCGGCTCTAAAATCTTCATTCCTCAGAGCAATGGAGACACAATCAAGTAAATAAAATTGACCTTTGTTACCATTTGGCCAGGACTCATCGGTATGCCTGTTGGTTGATATACCAGTGACTCTTTTCTCCATTGGCCCTTTTTGTCCTGGCTATCTATTGCTGCATACCAAGTCACCCCAACACTTAGTAACTTAAAACAACAGCAATCATTTATTTTGCCCTCAAATTTGCAATTGGGCAAAGGTCAGTCTGAAAAGCTTGTCTTTGCTCCATGTGGCATCATCTGGGCAGCTCAACTGGGGGCTGAAAGATCTACAGTAAGTCCCCTACGTACTAACCTTCAAGTTGCAAACTTTCAAAGATGCAAACGTGCATTTGCATGTCCAATCACGTAAGTTAATTCATGTGCCTGGCGTACATTGTCACGTGCGTGCATCCTCCACAAGTGATTGCACGTTTGTGTACTTTATTGTACAGTACTGTATAGAGTACAATAGTACAGTATCTTTTTTTCAAGCCCCAGATGTCCGGAAGTAAGTGTAAAGGCAGCAGTGATGGGACTTCCCTGGTGGTGCAGTGGTTAAGAATCTGCCTGCCAATACAGGGGACACGGGTTCAAGCCCTGGCCTGGGAAGATCCCAAATGCTGCGGAGCAACTAAGCCCGTGTGCCACAACTACTGAAGCCCACGCACCTAGAGCCCGTGCTCCACAACAAGAGAAGCCACCACAATGAGAAGCCCACGCACTGCAATGAAGAGTAGCCCTTGCTCACCGCAACTAGAGGAAGTCCATGTGCAGTAATGAAGACCCACTGCAGCCAAAAATTAAAAAATATATATTAATTAATTAATTTTTTAAAAAGCAGCAGTGATGTAGCTGGCAGTGCTAAGAAGCACCAAGCAATAACGATGGAAGCAAAAGTGAAAATAATTGAGAGCGGAGCAAGGCGAAAAGACGGTAGACGTCGCTCATCCTTATAACGTGTATTGTTCAACCACTGGCATGATTCTAAAGAACAAGGACAAGATCATGGAATGTGTGAAGTTTGCTGTGCCGATAATGTCAACAATAATATCAAAGAAGCATGGAAAAGTGATGGAAGAGATGGAGGAACTTCTCAGTGTGTGGATGCAGGATCAGCATCAGCATCAAGTCCTGCTCAGCTTAATGCTGATTCAAGAGAAAATTAAAAGCCTTTACAGCGACTTGAAGGAGAAACACAGTGAAGACTCAGAGGGTGCATCTTTTAATGCCAGCCATGGCTGGTTCCATCGGTTCAAGGCTAGAGCCAACCTTCACAATGTAAAAGGAAGTGACGAGGCAGCAAGGGCAGATATGGTAGCTGCCTGGGAATTCCTGAAACGCTTCGAGAAATTATTAATGAAGGCGCGTATTTACCCGAGCAGGTTTTCAATGTGGATGAGACAGGACTGAACTGGAAGAGGATGTCAGATCGAAGGTACATCAGGAAGGAGGAAAAGTTGATGCCAGGCTATAAAGCAGCAAAGGATAGGCTCACGCTGTTGTTTGGTAGCAATGCTTCCAGCGATATGAAGCTGAAGCCTCTTAGTTTATTATTCAGAGAACCCAACTGCCCTTAAAAACATAGCCAAGGGCTCTCTTCCTGTTGTGTGGAAGAGTAACCCCAAAGCCTGGGTTACACAGATCATTTTCCAGGACTGTTTTTTCCACCATTTTATCCCAGAGGTAGAGAAATATTGCTTAGAGAAGGACGTCCCATTCAACATTCTTTTGCTCCTTGACAATGCTCCGGGCCACCCCCCGTTCATGGACGACTTTCATCCCAACATCAAAGTAGTGCATCTGCCACCAAATAACTACACTGCTCGTCCAACCTGGTCACACTTTTGTCAGGCAGTAAAGGCACGTGATGAATCAGGAACAACCTGTGACAATTATGGAAGGACTATTAACATCTACAAGTCCATAAAAAACATTGACTTTGCTTGGCATGAGGTTACAGCCATCACCATGAATGGGGTTTGGAAGAACTTTTGCCCACAGTTTGTTCGTGATTTCTGTAGATTTGAGAAGGTGGATAATGAGTCCGAAGAGGTCTTTAGCAACTTAGTGACCCTCAGCGAGAAGCTGGAGCTAGATCTGCAAGAGGATGATTTCACTGAACTCCTTGCTGTGCAACACGACGAGCTTACTAATGAAGACCTGATGGAATTGGAGGCCCAGAGAAAGGACGAAGAGAGACAAGAGGAAGAAGTAACTGAAGAACTGAAGAGATTCACAAGGCAGGAAATGGCAAGGGGATTTTCTTTATTTGAGGAGGCACTGTTAGTTTTTGAGGCACAGGACCTGAACGTAGAACGGTACACGAAGGTTGCAGCAGCCGTTCAGAATGAAACCCAGTGCTACTGTGTCATCTATGATGAGAAAAAAAGAGCTACTACCCAGACATCGCTGGATCGTTTTTTTCAAGAGGGTAGATAGAATTGAATCCAGCAAGGAACCAGAACCTGTGCCATCCACGTCAGGTGTGAGTGACATTGCAGCTTGCCTTCCATCTCCTATTGCTGATGATCCTTCAGCTCTACCGTCTCCCACCTCCTCTCCCTCCTCCAGTCAGTAACGCTTCTTGCCTGTTCACTTGATGCCAACCCCTGTATGTCAGCTGTTGTACTGTACTACTGTACTTTTCAAGGTACTGTACTGTAAGATTAAAAGTGTTTTTTGTGTGTTTTAAAATATATTATTTGTGTGAAACATATTATAAACCTCTTACAGTACCGTACCATATAGCTGACTGTGTTAGTTGGGTACCTAGGCTGACTTTGTTGGGCTTACGAACAAAGAGGACTTACGAATACACTCTCAGAACGGAACTCATTCGTATGTAGGGGATTTACCGTACTTCCAAGATGACTCACTCACATGGCTAGTAAGTTGATGCTTGATGTTGGCAGGGAGCTCAGCTGGGGCCAATGGCTAGGGGCCTCAGTTTCTCTCCACATGGACCTCTCTCTGTTGCCTGGTCTTTCTTGCAGTACAATGGATGGCTTCCAAGGACAAGCATCCAGAGAGAGGGAGAACCAGATAGAAGCCATATCACTTTTTAGGACCTAGCCTTGGAAGTCAACAGAGTATCACTTTTGTCATAATCTATTAGTTGAGGCAGTTACAAAGCCCCGGCCAGGCTCCTGCGGAGGGGTCGTAGACTCTACCTCTTGAAGGGGAATGACAAGTTCCTGGAAGCACATGTGGGAAGGGAAATATCGTTATGGCTGATTTTGGAAAATATAATCTGTCACATTTTTTCAGGTCTTTTGGTTACCATCTTGGTTCAAACCTTTATTACTAACATTTCCTAACACCATATACAAAAATAAACTCAAAATTGATTAAAGACCTAAATGTAAGACCATATACCATAAAACTCCTGGAGGAAAACACAGGCAGAACACTCTTTGACGTAAATTGCAGCAATATATTTTTTTGGATCCATCTCCTAAAGTAAAGGAAATAAAAGCAAAAATAAACGAATGGGACCTAATTAAACTTAAAAGCTTCCGCACAGCAAAGGAAACCATCGACAAAATGAAAAGACAACTTACTGAATAGGAGAAAATATTTACTAATGATATAACCAATAAGGGATTACCATCCAACATATATAAACAGCTCATACAACTAAACATCAAAAAGCAAACAACCCAATTAAAAATGGGCGGAACTGAATAGACACTTTTCCAAAGAAGAAATACAGATGGCCAACAGGCACGTGAAAAGATGTTCAACAACACTAATCATCAGGAAAATGCAAATCAAAACCACAATGAGATATCACCTCACACCTGTCAGAACTGCCATCATCAAAAAGAACACAAATAACAAATGCTGGCAAGGATGTGAGAAAAAGGGAACCCTTGTACGTTGTTGGCGGGAATGTAAATTTGTGCAGCCACTGTGGAAAACAGTATGGAGGTTCTCAAAAAATTAAAACTAGAACTACCATATGATCCAGCAATTCCACTCCTGGGTAATATATCTGAAAACAACAAAACACTAATTTGAAAAGATACATGCACCCCAATGTTCATAGCAGCATTATTTATAATTGCCAAGGTATGGAAGCAACCTAAGTGTCCATCAACAGATGAATGGATAAAGAAGATGTGATGTATATACACAATGAAATACTACTCAGCCATAAAAAAAGAAAATTTTGCCATTTGCAGCAACATGGATGGACTTGGAGGGCATTTTGCTTAGTGAAATAAGTCAGACAGTGAAAGACAAATACTGTATGGTATCACTTATATGTGGAATCTAAAAATACAACAGACTAGTGAATACAACAAAAAAAGAAGTAGACTCACAGATATAGAGAACAAACTAGTGGTTACCCATGGGGAAGGGAGAGGAGAGGCAATGTAGGGATTGCGGAGTGGGAAGTACAAACTATTGGGTGTAAGCTAGGCTCAAGGATGTATCGTACAACAGAGGAAATATAGCCAATATTTTGTAATAACTATAAATGGAAAGTAACCTTTAAAATTGTATAAAAAATAAAATAACCTGTATTACTAACTGGCCAGAACTAGGACTTTTCTCCTCCTGTTTGCTTTTCATTTGGTCTCTCCTATTCTTTTCTATATTGAATTACACTCTTAAAAGTAGGAAAGAAAATTCTGATTATTCTGCACCCTCACCCCATTCTAAAACCTTCTTTGCCCATTGCCTGTTAATCATTTAACATGATACTCAGTGATTCCCCACACTTCTTGATCTGGATACAACTTTGCAGCCCGAGCTAATGTCTCAGTGAAATTAAACAATATCCCATTTTCTTGAGGCGAACCTGTGAGGTGGAAAGACCATGGACTCATAGACTTTGGAGTCAGTCAGATCTGGGTTCAAATCCCAGCAATGCCACTAGGCTGAATCCTTTGTAAAATGCGCTTAGTAATTCTTATCTTGCAGAATTGCTATGATGATTAGGTAAAAAATGGCAGTCGAGTGACTGGCACAGAGTAGATTTTAAATGGACGTGATTGCTTCCTCCCTCTCCACTCTCTTCTCAACTGTCTTATTTCAGCACCTGTTCGTGAGAAGTGTCCTTCCAATGCAGGTTATGTACTTGGCTCCCAGACCGCGTTGCCAGCCATCTAAACAGGAGCCACAGGCAGGGAGGCCCAGCCTGTGAAACTAGCTGAGTTCGTTTCACTATAGCCACAGAAACCCACGGTGTGAGTTGGTAGCACCAACAACCAGGATGGACCTTCCACAGTCTTTCAGTCTGGACGCTTAAATGCCTTGTCACACACGGAGAGAAATGCATCCTGATTTATATGCCTTTGGAAATAGTTGTGGCGGTGTGGTTCGTATTCCACAAATCCACACTGAACTGGGCAGATGTCAAAAGCAGTGTCACCACAATCCCTAAAAGCATCCAGGAATTTCTCTCTCAGGCTCCTCACTCTTTGGGGCCTGTTGATACTCTTCCAATCAATTAGGGCAGTTTTTGGTTACTTCTAACATTTTGCTTAATCAGTTCACTTATTAATTCTATGAAATGTATACCTTTCAAATTAGATTTCCATTTAGCAGATGATTTACTTAACCAATCAATAGGAAAGTTCCAAGAATTGCAATCTCGCTATTTCCAATAATTTGTAGAGTCTTGGAGAGGTCACCTCTCTCATCTATATCAGAAGCAGATCTATGGCAAGCAAGACAAGTCATTAGACTTAACCTTTTAAGAAGTTATCCACACTAAGAATAGCTCAACATTACAGCACACTCAAGTTTTAATGGAGTTATACTGAAGCTGTTCTTCATTCTGGGATAGACTTTGCTTTAATGCCAGCATCTCTCTATGTCTCCTGGAAGCCATCCATCCACAGCTTCTCCAATGACATTCTGCTATTTTACTGATCCACAGTGTGTTTAAAAATGGGAAAGTCCGTGGAGACGGATAGTCTGGGCATCCACATTCAAAGACTGGCATATCTATGCCTATGGGAAACTGAGGGCAAAGAAATACTGCCCTGTCTCATCTTGTTCACCAAGCCCTAATCCTGCTTTCCGATTCCGACTACACTTTTATTCCCTCTGTGAAACCTTTCCTAATTTAACTCCATTCGGTTTCATTGCTCTATTCACTCCATAATATGAATAGTTCCTATTTAACTTTTATTTAGCTCTTCCTATCTGTCAGACCCTGTGCTAAGCACTTTATATTGGTTATCTCATTTACTCCTCAAAATAACCCTGTGAAAATGGTATGATTATTCTCATTTCATACATGATGGAACTGAAGCTCAGAGGTGAGTAAACCTGTCCCGTGTCACATTGCATGTATTAGAGCTGGAGCTGGAAATCAGGTCTATCTGCCTCTACAGCCCCCCCATGATCACCCGGCGATGCGGGTCCCTTTCCCGCTACCTACCCCACCACCAATCCACAGTTCTTGTGACTGAAGGAAGACTTTCCATGTGTTCACAGTTTCGATGAGTCTTTATGCCCATTTCCTTGTGTATCTGGCCTCTCTGTTCCTTAGACTAAGAATTGAAAGATAAGAAATATATGGTCAATGATCCAGGGCTTTATTCTCTCCCCAGGAGGCACCTCTGGTGTAGTAGAAAGAGCATTGAACTTGATGCCTTCATGATTTGAGGTCCAACTCTTGGTTTCCCCTCTTGTAATCTGTGCAAATGTTGCTGAAGCCATTTCCTTATCTTTAAAATGATAGTTATTATACCTAGAGTGGAACGTGCCTGTGCACAAATGTTAGGTAAAGCACCATCAAGGTGCAGAGCATTCTCTTATGTCATCTCTCAAAGCCCCTGCAGAGACTTGTTTTTAGAGGGTGATAAGTCATTTGTGATCATTTTAGAGTCCTGGGAGAACAGTGCCGCAAGTATGCAAAGTAACTCCTCGGAGGAGCATGGGGTTCATGCCTGGGTTCCCGCTGGGTGGTAGAGAGCCAATCAACATATGCCTAGAGCCATTCCCTCTCCCCGAACAATGGGAACTTGAGATGGTGGGACTGGCAAGGGGCCAGGCAGCTGTTCTCTGAATCCTCGGAGGAGAGCAGTGGTCTCCTGTTGCAGGGAGAAGGATTTAAGTTAAACCTGAGGAAGTATTTCCTGAGTATAGGGTATAGGCACTGTGAGGCTCTGGAATGCAAGGTTAAGGAAGGCTGGAATGTCCTTGGGAAATGCTGAAAAAAAAGAACAAAACCCCAATCTATTTCAATGTCCTGTTGCCTGGAGGCTTAAGAATGGATTCATTCCCTTCAGACCCAGGAGTTAATATTGAGAAGAGATCTGCTTCTTGTCTCGTCTCACCTTGCCTAATAGAAAACTTCTACCGTTGATGGTCCTATGGGGGTGGGGCGGGGCTGACTCTCTGTCCACGGACTTCTTTGGAAAGCACATGCTCCCAGGAACAAGATCCTGACACCTAAGAAAGCTTCCGGAGCCCAAACACACCATGGAACATGCCACACGACCGTCTCAAGCTTGTTTTTATAGGTAGCACTTAACTGTGGGTTTTACTCGGCAGCCGCAACTGTAAGGTTTCCACCGATCAATCAGCAACCAACAAATACACGGCACTGGATTTGTAAGAAAGCACAAAAACCTTTCCCCTGATTTTCTCATTCTTGCCAACGGAGAATACACTTGAAGTCAATGGGAAATGCTCCAAGCAAGAGAGAAATAAAGCTTTTGAAAGGTGCAACATGTGTGAGCTCTGGGCCCAGAAAATCATGAACTTTCGGAATCTTAGGAGTTGCCAGCACACAATGGTGAGGAGTGTCCCATTTCTCCACACGATGTGGCAGGCATATTAAAGAAATACGCAGCCCCGCAAAATAACCTGAGAGGCTGCCTCCTTTGTTTTTCAGTGTTTTAACCTTCTTAGTGTCTCTGACACACAGTTGGTCCAGGTGGGTGATGAGAGTTCTGTGTAGTGCTACAATTTACAATAAGATTTTCAGTTTCCAAGCCTTGATATTCCATCCCCACTACCCCGCCCCAGGCCAGACTAATTGTTGTTTTGGTCCATGGACCAGTATCATTTGCTTGGTCCTCAAAAACACTAAGTTAGGGATTTTTAACTAGGCATCTACAGATGGGTTTGGGGAGTCTTTGAACCTATTAAAATTATGTTCAAAATATCATGTCTCTATGCTTTTTTCTGGAGGAGATGATCTAAAACTTTCTCCATAGTCTCTTGGGGGTTTGTGATGGTAAAATATAAAGAACCATCACAATTAAGGCAAACGCTTCAATCACTCCTCTGCCAACAGAGCTTCCCTGCCGCGTGCCACTAGGTCTCCTGTCAATGACTTGCCGAGGGAAGCCCTTCCTCTCCATGGTAGCGTCCAAGCAGGAGCAGGAGCGTTGCACATCAGGCAAGCAGAGGGGATTTGTCATGCGAAATGATCTGGATGACTGCTAGGGTCTCTTTCAATTCCAAGGTTCTAGGACTCAGTGAACTATGACCCAGAAATGAGAATTTGGGGCCACATAACAGGCATTTTATTCCTGCTTTTCTTTTAAAGAAAATTGTCACCCTCACTGCCTGATCGTTCTTCAGGGGACTGAATCTGACAAGAAGAGTAGGAGATGGAGTGTATTGGCTACAGGGAGAGGCTGGAGGGTCTCTGAGCCAAGGGATGCAGAAAGTGGGTGGATAGAGGTGCCCAAGGGGCCAAGCAGATGGTCTTAGAAAATGTAGGTGCTGCTGGTGTGAGCTCTCTGTGCAGAAATATGCCTGTGGTCTAACTGTGTTTGGAAAGGGTCTGTGTGAGTTTTTTGGTATCTCCAGGACCACTCTGAAAGAACTGATAGTCCTGTTGTCTTTCCTCTTCTTTTCATCAAATGGAACTAAGAATTGATTTGGCTATAGTCCTCCACCTGCCACTTCTGGTCCCACTCGGCTTTGGTAGGAACAGATGTTCCAGAGCAAGACAAACACCAATAAAGCATCATGGTGTGGTTACTCCATCTGCATCCAAACCTTCCTCACCTTCTGGGCTCTGACCATGGAAGGGGCAGGGCACCCAAGCAGTGACTGAATCAGTAGCCACAGCCCAGCACCACAGGCAGAGGAAACCAATGGAAAGTTACAACAAACCCCTGATGCTCAGTGGAAGGAACAACAAAAGCCTAGCATGAGAGAGACAGGAGGAAGAGTAACTTAATTATTGATAAATTAATTTGTTCAAAAAAATGTTCATGTTCTTACCATGTAAATAGCTCTGCAGCACTGCATGAGACTCTGTCCTCAAGGAACTTGTAAGCCCCTTACATAGACCATAATACTTTGAAAGCTGAAGTGCAAAGAGCCCAATTAACTAACTGGGTCCAGCCAACAACAGAGAAGGGAAAGATCTGTCTATGGCCAAGAAAGCCTTTATGGAGGTGGTAAGGATAAGTGACTTTAGAGGATGGATAAGATTTGGAGAAGGTAGGTAGGAGGGGAAATTCCAGGTTGGGAGGGAAAAGATAAGCATAGAGGTAGAGTATGAAAATATCAGGTATTATTGATCAATAGTGAGTTAACATGAAGCTACTGTGAAAGACCCGGAATGTCAGGCAAAACGGTTTAGGTTTTATCTCATAGGCAAGAGCCTCTAAAACTTTTTCTTGTAAGCAACACTTTACAATGATTTCTTTTTCTTCCTCCCTTTCTTTTTCCCCTCTCCTTCCCTTCTTTCTCTATCTCCCTTTCTTCTTTTTGTTTTCTAAACTTAATTTTTTAATTTTACAATGATGGTTATGTACATTTCATTTATGGTTGAACCATGCAGTATACTGGGATTATAACATTTCCCCCCCTCCCCCGGAAATAATAATTGTACTATTTTAAAACTTATTTTCAATGTGCTTGAAAATATACCCCCAGGCTTCACTTAAAGGCTAAGTCTTTTCTCAGAACTTCTGTTAAAACATACCAGGAACTCTCCGTTTCATGTTTTTCTGGAGACAAACTTTTGGAGCCCTCTGGGTCTCTGCTCCAATCTGGACCTGATGCTTCCTAGATCCTGCTAATCAGTGTCTCTCTGACACTTCCCCTTAATCCCTTCGTATATTCCTTCCACTCTTCTCCTGCATTGGATAGCTTGTTTCTGGGATCTTGCATTTCCCCATTTCTTGTTTATTTCCTCATTTTGGTGGAGCACACGCTCTAGTATCTGAAGAATGAGAGCCAAGAAACTCCTTTTTTGAGAAGTGGCTTGTCTGAAAACATCTTTACTCTGCTTTGACTCTATTAACGCTAAGTGTTAAGAATTCTATCTTGGAAATCATTCTCCCTCGGAATTTTCAGGATATTTTTCTGATGCCTTCTAGCTTCCAGTACTGCTGTGAGAAGTCCTATGCTGCTTGGATCTGCCTTTCTTTGTAGTTTCCTGGCTTTCTCTCTCTAGAAGTTTGCAGGATGTTTTTTTTGGACTGTGATTGTCAGTTCTGCGGGATACTTACAGCCCTTTCTATCTGGAAAATCATGTCTTTCAGTTCTGAAAATTTCTCTTGAACTACCCCTTTGATAACTTTCTCTCCTCTCTTTCCTCTGTTCTTCCTTTCTGGAACTCTTCTTATTCGGATGCCAGAGAACCATGAATTCTCTAATTTTCTTATGTGTTCTATTTTCTATCTTTTTGTTCCACCTTCTGGGATATATCCTCAGCCTTATTTTCCAGTTCTTATATTGAATCTGTTATCTCTGCTCTTTTCTTTAATCTTTCTGAAGGTCTTGATTATAATTGTCTTTCTCCCCCTCTTCCTCTTCCTCCTCCTTTAATTGCTCTTGGCATTGTCTGGATTTCCTCTGAGTTTCTTTGTCTCACTAATTTGTTTTTAGTTGGAGGTTTTCCTCAAGTATACGGTGATCCTTGGCTTTCTCTTCCTAATGAGGAGATGAACATCAAAAAACCTCTTGGAAGCTGTTTTTACTTAGGAGATGCTTATCCACTGTTAATCTTCATTATAGGTTAGCACATGTGGGAAACCCCAGTGGTCAAAATCTCTAGGTCTTTTCTTCATGGGCTGGTAACTTGTTTCTTTTCTATTCTTTTAGAGAGAAATCCTCCAATTTCTTAACTGGTTTGAGGAAGGGGTACCTGGGCCAAAACTTATCTGTTAATATTCATGAGCCTAATAGGAAAAGGTGCCCAGATATCTCACTGTTCCATGTGTAGATCTTTATTTTATTCCCTCTCTTTTCATGAATACCTCACATCATCAGCTTGCCTGCTATACCGTGTCCAGAGTCCCCCCAGTTCATCTTCTCCAAGGGAATAAACCTTTAGTCTTCTGCCACGGTGGAGAAGGGACATCTGCTACTTTTTATAAAGACTTTTCACACATTTTAGTTTTTCAACCCCACCTTTTCCCTCAATTTCAGAGGCATTTGGTGTTTCCAATTCCTGAGTCCTCATCAAGTTCTTCGGTGCAAAGCAGCTTCAACTTTGCAAATCATCTGAGTCAGTTACTGCTCTCTGTTGGCTTTCCATCCAAAATTTTGAGATTCTATCACTTTTTTCAGTCCAGTCTTTTAAGGATGTGTGTCCTTTCTAGCCTTCTGTGGAACTACCGGAGGGAGAAGTAAACATGATTTTTAATCCATTACCATGACCCAGACCCATCTACACAGGGGGATAAGGGTCATCCATTCAATCAGCCATTTATATTTAGAGAGAGAACGCTGAATGCCAGGCACTGTGCCAAGCCCTGGGTTTATAAATGTGGCAGGCTGTATTTTCTAAAGAGGGCCACATGAATGGATATAGCTCATCCTACCTGCTCTTCTTACAGTGTGATTTGATCCTCCTCCATGGGGTTGAAAGATGAATTATATTCCCTCTCCACTGAATATTGCTGGTCTAGGACTGTGGCAAAATTGGCACTGTGGGATGGGCCTAAGTGGTAAGCTGCAGTAACAGTTTCTGCCTGGTTCGCAGTCTCTAGGGACACTTCCTCTGGGAGCCCTGAGTGGCCATATAAGATGTGTGACTGCTCCAAAGCTGCTATGAAGGAGAGACCATGAGCAAAGACCACAGAGAGATGGAGACTTGCCCAAAGGGCCCCAGCTGTTTGAGTTCTCGCAGCCACGTGTGTGACGGAACCTTGGAGATCATCCCAGTCCCAGCCCTGGCTACTGCTGATATCCTTACTCTGATAGGGGTTGTGGAGAGACCCAGTGACAGCTACGTAGCTGAGCCCAACGAAACCTCAGAGCTGGAGAGAGAACAATAAAAATAAATTGTTGTTTTAAGCCACTACATTTTGAGGTGGCTTCTTAACGCGGCCGTCAAGGAAGGTAAATAAATGCTTACAACCCCATGTGATAAATCTCCTAATAGCTGGGCTGATGCTGAGCTGTTGAAGCACAAGGGAGGAAGTGCCTGGGTCTGCTGGCATACATGGGAGGGGGGCTGGGGAGAGCAAGGACGTGTTCACAGGAGAGGTGAAGTATGAGGAGGTGAGTGTCAACTATGCACTGGAACTAGAGACAAAGAGGCAGACATAGGCAGGAGAAAACGAGAGAGAATGGATAGCATTTGAGATTGCCTGGCTATGGGGCAGGGAACAAAGGAAGAGAGAGGCTATAAATGGCTATGAGGTCTTACTCTCTTCCTCTTCCTCGTTTAAAGATATTCTAGTACCACTAGCCACTGCCTACACAGCCTCTTTTGCCTCATTGAAATTAACTTTACCTGAATTGGATCAAAAGGTACAGTGTTCAGTAACAGTCTTTATTGGTAGAAACAAGGCAAAGCCTGGAATCTAGAGGTACCACAGTGATATCCGCTAATAACTAGCACATGACATCCTCTCTCTATGCAAGATTAAATGATTTGCCGCACTTATCACAAAGCTTGGCTCGACTGTGTCTGTGATTCATGCTCTGAGCACTGTCTTTGCACCTGCCACGGGCTGGGGCCGTGCTCCTTCCCTGGCACACACACCTGTACACATACTGAGATAAAAGGGGCTCACTCCCCAGTCCCCTGGCTTATTTACCTCCAGACACTAGCCCATTACTAAGAGACATGTGTGTGTGTGTGTGTGGGTGTGTGTGGGTGTGTGTGTGTGTGCAGAGGGAAGCCGGGTGGTTGTGTAGAAGATGGAAGCATTTTCCTGGAAAAGGCCCTCTTGGAATTCTTTTCTGATCGAGTGTGCAGAAGACAACTTAATTAAGAGACAGTGCTTAATGACAAGGAAGGAAAACGTTCCTTATCTGGTAGATTCCTTTGCTAATGGAATCGTCCAGCTTACCTTGGCTAAGGCAATTGACTATACTAGAAAGATTTATTACCATAAAAGCTCTAACATTAAGTTGCTGGGCAGCAGCCCCATGATTCAGGCATGGACTATAGCCATCCCATCATTTTGGATGCTACTCTAATATGGGAATGCACCTGCAAGTATGCATCCAGGGCTTTCCCAGAAAATGGAGGTGTTCTGCATGGTCACACTTCCTTGCCATACACACCTCCTCCACCCCGTGCAGGAGCCATACCTATTCCTGACGCACAGCATCCTCTATCACGTCTTCCATGCTTGTCCTGAATTTCTCTTTCTTCTCTTCCTCATCTAACAAATGCATCCTCACCCTCAGAAACAGACTTCAAGGGCACTTTCTCTGTAAAAGAGGTGGGATGGATCGTTCCTACTTGATGCTGCCTTAGTGCATTGGCACTGAGGTCAGACAGACATGGATTCAAATCCGGACTCTGGAGATGACTAATTCTGTGATTTGGGACAAGGCCGGCATATTCGTTTTCTAGGCTTGCTGTAACAAAGGACCATAAACTGGGATGGCCTAAAACAACTGAAATTTATTGTCTCACAGGTCCGGAGGCTTGAAGTCCGAAACTGAGGTGTCAGTATGGTCGTGCTCCCTCTGAAGGAAATGGGAGGAGACTCCCTCCTTGCCTCTCCTAACTCCTGGTGTTTGTAATCCTTGGCATTTCTTGACTTGTAGGTACCACTCCAATCTCTGCCTCCATCACCACAAAGCCATTTTCTCCCTCTGTGTCTCCACATGGTTTCCCTTCTGTGCATGTCTGCCTGTGTTCTAATTTACCCCCACCCCCCCAACCCTTTTTATAAAATGCTGTCTGATTCCCCTTTCATGAGGTGTTTTTTTATTTTTATTTTTTTAATATTTATTTATTTGGCTGCGTTGGGTCTTAGTTGCGGCACACGGAATCTTCAGTGCAGAGTGCGGGCTTCTCTCTAGTTGTGGCGTGAAGGCTCCAGAGTGCTCGGGCTCGGTAGTTGCAGTGCTCAGGCTTAGTTGCCCCGTGGCATCGGGGATCTTAGTTCCCCTACCAGGGATCTAATCTGTGGGCCCTGTACTGAAAGGCAGATTCTTAACCACTGGACCACCAGGGAAGTCCCTGAATTACCCCTTCTTATAAGGACACCAGTTGTATTGGATTAGGGCCCATCCTAACGACCTCATCTGAACTTGGTTACATCTCTAAAGACTCCAATTCCAAATAAGGTCACGTTCACAGGTCCTGTGGGTTAGGACTTCAACATATCTTTTGGGGGGACACAATTCATCCCATAAGAACAGTGAACCTTGCTAAGCTATAGTTTTCTTATCTGTAAAGTGAAGGATTATAATAGTATCAAAGCCAAAGAGATATTGTGGGGATATAAGACATGAGGCTTCACAAATTGCCCTCAGCCAAACATGGTCCTTATTAAGGAAAGCATCCACGCGGTAAGGAGCAGGCCAGCTTTGCATTCTCCACCCCGTCCTCCAAAGTGCACCTTCGCCTTGAGATTTTACACTAAACCCACTGTGACCGCTGTATGTACAGAAATCCTTCTGAGGCCTGGGTGATGGGGGCAGTGATAATTAGTAAAAGATCACCAAAGGGTAAGTGTCTTCCAAGAAGAGAAGTTGAAACATGGTCTGACCTTTTCTTTCAGCTCAAACCATGGCTGATCCAAGTTCGATCTTATGAATGGAGCTGGCAGTTCTCTTCATACTAAACACAGGTACCAGTTAAAGGAGAAGACACCAACTTATTTCCTCCTCGCGTGATTCATGCGAGAGACTATTTTGGAGACTTCCCAGGAAGCACCTTGACTCTCATCCTGGAGATTCCCAGGATTTCAGCGCCTGAAGCCCTGAACAGAGGGCTGGCTGGGCAAAGACTTCCCTGTGTACCTAGTGCATTGGCCCAGATTCAGGGACGTGGCCCAGATCTTGGGAAGAAGTGCTCGGGGTAAAAAGCAGCCACGTGACCAGCATCCTTAGGTCTGGCCTTCCCAGCCCTAAGGAAACATCCCAGAGCTCCGACAATTCCTTCACATCAGTGCTCAGACACAAGCCATCAGCAAAAATTTATTTCATCTAGGGAGTCCTTCTGGTCCAGGCTCAGCTGCCTTTGCTACATGATCATTCCGTGGCCTTCGAAGTCAGTAACAGTCAAAGCAATAAAGACTAATTTTATGCTCTAGAACCTGACAGTGAAAAATATTTTAGGTGATAGTCTGTGACTGGTTGATTTAGGAAATCAACAAACCTGACAGCTGAACATAACGCAACACTGCAGGAGTGATGCGATGATCATATGTTCTGTTTTGCACCACGCAAGGCAACTGAAATGCAATTCAGCAGGTCAAAAGTAGCTCTTGTTGGCTTTTGCTCTTTTTCTTTAAAAAATAAACATTTCAAAGTACTTCCCATGTATCCCCTTATACAGGTCAAAATTTTAAAATAATGTAAGTTGATTTTTGCGCAGTTAAGAGTATGGGCTTGGGCTTCCCTGGTGGTGCAGTGGTTGAGAGTCCGCCTGCC
The DNA here is from genome assembly GCF_949774975.1 of Lagenorhynchus albirostris. NCBI lineage: Eukaryota > Metazoa > Chordata > Mammalia > Artiodactyla > Delphinidae > Lagenorhynchus > Lagenorhynchus albirostris. The sequence goes on from NC_083103.1 coordinate 97,609,368, forward strand.
GATGCAGGGGACACGGGTTCGTGCCCCGGGCCGGGAGGATCCCACATGCCGCAGAGCGGCTGGGCCCGTGAGCCATGGCTGCTGAGCCTGCACGTCTGGAGCCTGTGCTCCGCAATGGGAGCGGCCACAACAGTGGGAGGCCCGCGTACCACAAAAAAAAAAAAAAAAAAAAGAGTATGGGCTTTTGATTCCAAATGCCTGAGTGTAGATACACACTCAGTTGTTTGCTAACTACATGGCTTTGGGCAGGTCACTCATTTTATGGATGCCTCAGTTTCTTCAGCTGTAAAATGGAGATAATAATAATTACCTCATAGGGTTGGTGTAAAGATGAGTTCAAGAAAGATATTCAGCAGAGCACCTGGCCCAGAATAAATGCTCTAGTGTTAACTCTTTCATTCCTCCCTCCCTCCCTCTCTTTCTTCTCTGTACATTTATAAAATATATACAATGCAGGGAGTATAAAGATGAATCAGGGGCTTTGCTGGTGGTGCAGTGGTTAAGACTCTGCCTGCCACATGGAAGCAACCTAAGTGCCCATCGACAGATAAATGGATAAAGAAGATGTGGCAAATATATACAATGGAATATTACTCAGCCATAAAAAGAAACGAAATTGAGTTATTTGTAGTGAGATGGATGGACCTAGAGTCTGTCATACAGAGTGAAGTAAGTCAGAAAGAGAAAAACAAATACCATATGCTAACACATATATATGGAATCTAAATTTTAAAAAATGGTTTTGAAGACCCTAGGGGCAGGACAGGAATAAAGACACAGATGTAGAGAATGGACTTAAGGACACAGGGAGGGAGAATGGTAAGCTGAGATGAAGTGAGAGAGTGGCATTGACATATATACACTACCAAACATAAAATAGATAGCTAGTGGGAAGCAGCCGTATAGCACAGGGAGATCAGCTCGGTGCTTTGTGACCACCTAGAGGGGTGGGATAGAGTGGGTGGGACAGACGCAAGAGGGAGGGGATATGGGGATGTATGTATACATATAGCTGATTCACTTTGTTATACAGCAGCAACTAACACAACAATGTAAAGCAATTATACTCCAATAAAGATGTTAAAAAAAAAAAAGAAAAAAGATTCCACCTGCCAATGCCAGGGACACAGGTTCGAGCCCTGGTCCGGGAAGATCCCACATGCCGTGGAGCAACTAAGCCTGTGTGCCACAACTACTGAAGCCCACGTGCCTAGAGTCCGTGCTCCACAACAAGAGAAGCCACTGCAATGAGAAGCCGGCACCACAACAAAGAGTAGCCCCTGCTCGCCACAACTAGAGAAAGCTTGCGCGCAGCAACGAACACCCAACGCAGCCAAAAATAAATAAATAATTTTAAGAAAGATGAATCAGACACAATTTCTGCCATTGAGGTGTTAATGGTATAATATGGGAAGACAAGCTTTTGAATGATAACCATATACATATAGATCCTGAGACAGAAGTACGTACAATCCACTGTGGGGATACAAAGGAGAGCTTTGTGGCAAACTAGGTAGAGGTCACACAGCTTGTCATCCTGATATGAGGTGTGGGACAGAGTTCCCTATAGGGCAATTACTTACTCTATGGGTACGGAAACCAGGCTGGGATGGCAACCGATAACTCCCCCATCAACTACTTCCCAGATCCTTCCTCTCTTCATAGCCAGGATTCCAGAAATGGTCTAAATTCCATCTTCCTACCACTCTCAAACCTACTGTAGTCCCGTTTCTATTTCCACTCCTCCACCATAGTTCTCTTCTGGAGCCCAACTTCTATGCTTCCTTTTAAATTCTCAGTCTGTTTTTGATTGCCTTTCTGATTTCTTTTTGTTGAACCTCTCCTGTGTGACAACTGGGACCCTATTCTTTTCTGTTTTTCCTCCTCTCTTTCTGACTCCTCTTGCTTTCCACCTGCCCCATAAGTATAGCATTTCTCTGTGGTTCCTCTTTTGGATTTTTTTTTTCTTGGCCAATACACACCGCCAGACTGATCTCAACTCTGACCTTGACTATCACATCTGTGTGGTACCTTCAGCTCAGTTCTCTCTCCTTGACTGTAGAGCCACACCTCCTGAATGTTTTCACTTGCATAGGCTATAGAACCTCAGACTCAACATGTGTTCTTGATTTTAATTCATGACAACCTCCTTGGTCAACCAGGCTAGAGAACTGGGGTCTCTAGGTTTCCCATTCAAGTCCTCTCAACTCTATGGAAAAAAGGTCTCTCAAATTTGTCATCCCTTTTCCACTCCCCATTGGCAGTGTTTTCACTCTGACCTTCATCATCTTTACCTCACCTCACTACAATAGACTCCTGACTGACCTTAATATCTGCAGGTTTTCCTTTGTCTGGGCTACTGACCTCATACTGTCAGTTATCTTAGATGCACATATGATCAATGCACACCCTTGCTTAAAACTCTTTTGTGTTGTTTATTAGTTCAGGAAAATGTCCATATTCCTTACTTCAAAGTTCTTTAAGAATCTGACTCCTACCTGCCTTTCTAGCCTAGTTCCTCCAAGACTCTGAAGTATAACAGCCTGTTATGGGATAATTTTGTCCCCCCAAAATTCATGTTGAAATCCTAATGCCCAGAATGTGACAGTATTTGGAGATAAGGTCTTTTTTTTTTTTTTTTTTTTTTTTTTTTTTGCGGTACGCAGGCCTCTCACTGTTGTGGCCTCTCCCGTTATGGAGCACAGGCTCCGGACGCGCAGGCTCAGCGGCCATGGCTCACGGGCCTAGACGCTTTGTGGCATGTGGGATCTTCCCGGACCGGGGCACGAACCCGTGTCCCCTGCATCAGCAGATGGACTCTCAACCACTGCGCCACCAGGGAATCCCCTGGAGATAAGGTCTTTAAGAGAGGTAATTAAGTTAAAAATAAGGGCCTTAACCGAATAGACTGGTGTCCTTATAAAAGAGGAGATTAGGTACCCTAACAATAAATTATCCAAAAGAGAAACTAAGGAAACAATTCCATTTACAATAGCATCATAAATAATAAAATACTTAATACAATACTTAGGAATAAATTTAACCAAGGAGGTGAAAGAGTTGTATACTGAAAATTATAAGGCAATGATGAAAGAAAATGAAAAAGATACAAATGGAAAGACATCCTGTGTTCATGGACTGAAATAATTAATATTGTTAAAATGTCCATACTACCCAAAGTGATCTACAGATTCAATGTAATCCCTATCAAAAATCCCATCACATTTTTCACAGAAATAGAAAAAATAACCCTAAGATTCTTATGCAACCACAAAAGACTTGAATAGCCAAAGCAATACTGAGAAAGCTGAACAAAGCTGGAGGCATCACACTTCCTGATTTCAATCTACATTACAAAATTATAGTAATTAAAGCAGTAAGGTACTGGCATAAGAACAGACACACAGACCAGTGAAACAGAACAGAGTCCAGAAATAAACCCACGCATGTATGGTCAACTTATCTTTAATGAGGGCATCATGATTATACAATGGGGAAAGAAAAGTCTCTTCAATAAATGGTTTGGGGACACATGCAAAATAATGAAACTGGACCCTATTTTATACAATAAAACAAGCTCAAAATGGATTAAGGACTTAAATGTAAGACCTGAAACCTCACACAACAAAACATGGTGAAAAACCTCCTTAACATTTGTCTTGGCAATGATTTTTGGGCTATGATACCAAAAGCACAAGCAACAACAACAAAATAAATGAGTGGGACTACAAAGCTTCTGTTACAGCAAACAGTCAACAAAATGAAAAGGCAATCTATGAAATGGGAAAGAATGTTTTCAAACTGTATATCTGATAAAGGGTAAATATCCAAAATATATAAGGAACTCATACAACTCACTAGCAAACTAAATTAAAATAAAGTAACATGATTAAAAGTTGGGCAAAGGACCTGAATAGACATTTTTCCAAAGAAGACATCCACTGACCAACAGGTATAAGAAAAGTTGCTCAACATCACTAATCACTAGGGAAATTCAAATCAAAACCACAGTGAGATATCACTTCATACCTACTAGGATAGCTATTAACGAAAAAGACAAGAGATAACAAATGCTTGCAAGGGTGTGGAGAAAAGGGGACCCCTGTATACTGTTGGTAGGAATGTAAGTTGTTACAACCACTATGGAAAACAGTATGGAGGCTTCTCAAAAAAATAAAAAATAGAACTACTATATGGTCCATCAATCCCACTTCTGGGTATATATCCAGAGAAAATGAAATCAGTATTTCAAACAGATATCTGCATTTCTACATTCACTGCAGCATTATTCACAATAGCCAAGATATGGAAACAATCTTGTCAATGGATGCATCAGTAAAGAATATGTGGTATATACATACAGTTGAATATTATTCAGCCATAAATAGGAAGAAATCATGCCATTTGCAACAACGTGAATGAACCTGGAGGACATTACGCTAAGTGAAGTAAGCCAGACACAGAAAAGCAAATATTGTATAATTTCACTTACATGTGGAATCTAAAAAAGTCGAACCCATAGAATCAGAGGGTAGAATAGTGGTTTCCAGGGGCTCAGGGGTGGGGAAGATGTTAGTCAAAGGGTACAAATTTCCAACATGGTGACTATAGTTAATAATACTCTATTATATACTGAAAATTGCTAAAAGGGTAGATCTTAAGTGTCCTCACTACACCCACACACACACACAAAGGTAACCTTGTGAGGTTATGGATGTGTTAATTAACTTGATTGTGGTAATAATTTCACAATGTATATTAAATCATCATGTTGTACACCATAAAAAATAAAACAAATAAATAAATGGGCCATATCTCCCAAGATGGAAAAAAAATTGGCTTCACTGCTTATGAAAAAAAAAGAGAGAGAGGAAATTACAACACACATGCACACAGAGAGAAGAAAGACCTTGTGAAGATACAGAGAAAAGACAACCATCTACAAGCCAAACAGAAAAGTCTCATAAGAAATCAACTCTATTAACACCTTGATCTTGGATTTCTAGCTTCCAGAATTGTGAGAAAATATACTTCTATTGTTTAAGCCACCAAGTCCCTGTGGTACTTTGTTATAGCAGCCCTAGGAAACTAACACACAGTCTACAGAATATACTATTCAGTCTAGACTACTCTGATTTTGGATAACACCATACTTTTACTTATGCAGTTTCTTCTGCTTAGTGTCCTTTTCTAGACAATATTTATCTTTGAAAATATTTTGTCTCCTTCTCAAAGTACTTCTCAAAAGCCTATGCCCATCAAAGCTAGAAGTAATTTTTCCCTACTCTACGTACTTTGGTCTTACTTCTAATAAAGCAACCATCACATTATAGTTCTATTGTTCCTGTAAAATTGTGCCAGTCCTAGAAAACAAGATCAGAGAAGCAATGATAGTCAAGTTATGTATGATGGTTGCTTGGAGTGATGTAATGACAGTGTTGGTGGAAATGTGAGGAAGGAGATAGAATGGATGGAACTTAGTAGTTTATTAATTTTAGGAGGTCAAGGTAAAGTCCAGATGAGTGATGAAGTCTAGATATTTAACTTGGACAACTGGATGGATAGTGATTCCAATAGTTGTAGATAGGGAGTTCTAGAGAAGTGGTCTTGGGAGACAATAAGTTAGTTTAGTGTTGCACATGAGTATCTATAGGAATCCAGAAGGATCCATTCTGTAGGCAGAATTCTGTTCTGTTTCTGTAGGCAGATGGATGTGTAAGTCTGCACTTCTGGAGAGAAATGTATTGAAAAGCTGGCCTTGTAATATTTTTAAACTCTTCTTTTGACTAGCTATAGATCCTTAGGCACAGTTTTCATCAAAAAATTAGCTTCAATTATGTGCATAAAAGGACTCTGTCTTAGACGTCTACAATTCTCATAAAAATAGTGCAGTTTTGTAAATAAATGTTTGATGATTGGTTAGGCAAATGTATGTGTCTTTTATTTTTTAAATACCTCATTTCTTTTTCTTGTCATATTGCACTAGCTAGGACTTCCAGTATAATGAATAGGAGGGGTATATATGTGTGGTTTTAAAGGAAATATTCTAGCATAATCAGATTCAATTGGCTAGTGAGGTTGCCTTAAAACTAGGATAATACTGTAGTAGTTGTACTCTGATACCCATTCTTTCCTTCTTTCATTGTAATAGGATTTTAGCTGAGTATATGCTCTCCCAGAACAATGACTACCTTTACCAATTCCCTTATGCACAGGTGACTGGACATTGTGATGTAAGTCAAAATGTGAGGCAGCTTCTAGAGATTTTTCACAGAGGTGACTAGTCCATACCCCTCCCTCAATTCTTCTCTGCCCTTTCTCCTTCTGCATCCTAGAGTAAGGATGCTGCCATCTTGGACCATAGTATATGAGGGCAAGCATATAACAATGAACTGAAAGGAGCCTGGGAGTGTTGTTGGAACAGAATTACCATATTATTCCTGGACTGCCAGCCTCGGGTGATTTCTTTATGAGACAGAAATAAAATACTTTGTATAAGCCACTATCAATTTTTTTCCATTTTCTGTCAATATATTCTAACTGATGGAGTAGACAACAAAGTGCTAGCACCCACCCATTTCTTGCCACTTCCCATTTCCTTCCTGGTTTCTATAAAATTGTCTTTTCATACTCTCTCCCAAAGAGGAGTCTTAAAACACTAAATGACCAGCTGATTGTCCTTGTGTTCTTAAAGTTTGGTGCTATAGGAAAATTGTGCATAGGGTGCCATGGAAGCTCTGAGATGAAGACATGTAAATAGGGAGAGTCTGGGCAAAGGCCATTCTGGGTGATAGAAATAGCAGGTAGAAAGCCATAGAGGCAGTGAATTATAAGGAATTTGGTTGGCATGGCTGAAGTGTAATATGTGAACCTGAGACTGAAGCTGAAAAGGTAGACAGAAGCCTGATACCAAAAGGTCTCTTCTGCTGTGGTCACAATCTTGACTCTTTCAGGCTCTCTTAGAATGTTCTTTCCGAAGAATAAGAAGAGGAGAGTATCTTAGCCATCACTTACCTATATAAGCACAGAATTTAGAGCAGCCTCATACCTATTGGTATATTTTGGGGAAACTGAGGACCAAGGCAATTCTAAGGAGGTGGGGCTGGGAAAAGAGACAAAAATATCAGCGCGAGCCCGACAAATAATCAAGTAGCTCCAGGAAGACTGCCTTGTAAAATTTGTTCTCTTGTCCAGTGATCACAAGACCTAAAATTCTACCATCAATGACATATTTATTAATTCTTATTGAAGGTGTTTCTGAGTTAAGATGAGAAGCAAGGGACATTAAGAAGAGGTAAAATCATTGGCTCCCAAGTTTTGCTGTTCTCTGATGCCGGGGAAGGGTCCTGTGACCATGGAGCCCAATCATAAATTGAGGAACATTTAGGTTGCTTCCATGTCCATTGACAGAGGAATGGATAAAGAAGGTGTGGTACATACATACAGTGGAATATTACTCAGCCATAAAAAAGAATGAAATAATGCCATTTGCAGCAACATGGATGGAGCTAGAGATTGTCATACTGAGTGAAGTAAGTCAGAGAGAGAAAGACAAACATCATATGATATTGCTTATATGTGGAATCTAAAAAAATGGTACAGATGAACTTATTTACAAAACAGAAATAGAGTCACAGATGTAGAAAACAAACTTACAGTTACCAAGGGGAAAAGCAGGGGGTGGGGAAGGGATAGATGGGGAAAGTGGGATTGACAAATTCACACTCCTATATATAAAATAGATAACTAATAAGGACCTACTGTACAGCACAGGGAACTCTTCTCAATGCTCTGTAATGACCTAAATGGGAAAAGAATCTAAAAAAGAGTGGATGTATGTATATGTAAAACTGATACACTTTGCTGTACAACAGAAACTAACACAACATTGTAAATCAACAATACTCTAATAAAAATTTTTTTTAACAGAAAGAAATTGAGGGACAGAAGTGATAAAAGGTAAAGGAGACCTGGGGGAAACGCCCTACCTGGAATAACCAGCTGCCTGCCATGGCAGCAGGCTGAGATCAGTTAATGAGAAGTCAGAGGGCAACTGCTGCTGACCACGTCTCCCTCTCAACTGTTTGTGCAGATAATCTGGCCAGGAATAGAAGGAACTACCCCAACAGACTTAAGGAGAGCTGACGGATTAAGGGGAGAACAGCATGCAACTGATACTACAGCAAGGAGAGCAAAATGTGTTGGCTGCCTAATGAGAATCTTCCCTGCCACCAATGCTCTTCCATTTATGTTCCCCAGAGCAGGCTCAGCCTCACTTGCCAAAAGTGGCAGGGGGTGAAAAGACTGTTGGCCTCGTGCCCACCTGGGTACCTGCTGGGAGAATTTTGCACATGCTGCTAAGTGCCCAGTGGCACTCAGGGCTTCCATTTACATTCTTAATTACCCTGAAATTCAGCCACATGGTCCTTCTGCCTGTCTGGACCAGTGCTTGATGGCAGCTGGTGCTAGAAACTTACTGTGCTCCAAGTGCTCCCAGGATCCATCCTTACTCTGTCAGGGAGGGTTCTCCCAAGTCCGTAAGAGGAATGTGCATGTGTGTGTGCACGGGTGTGACACACGTGTGCCTGGGTTTATGTATGTACTTCTTGGTTCCAGACAATGACTTGCATGTATAAATATATGTGGGGGAAGTAGGTGGGTTAAATGCTCAGAGGGTTTCTCTTAACTATTGATGATTTGGGGAGTGTTTTAAGCTTTCCTCAGGAACCAGAAACGTTCTGTGAGGAAGCACAGAAATATTTTGGTAAATAATAACTGATTGCGTTTATCTTTCCTGAAAAAGAAGAGGTAAAGTTTTCAGAACATTGTTTCTGGATTTTAGGGCAGAGTAGATGGAAACGAGGTTGAAAGTGTTTGGGGAAATTTTTGACTTTTCCTGCACAAAAGTTCCCCACATCCCCTTTCTTCTGATTTTGTTTTGGGAGGAAGGTTTTGAAATGGGTATTTGCGTGGTGTGTAATTCTATACACACACACTCACATGCCCATGTATATACACCCATGCATTAACGTGCTTACTCTGTATATACAATGTGCAAGATGTCTTGCTAGAAACTATGGGGGATGAAAAAATAGATCTCCATCCATCCGCAAAGCTCTCAAACTCTGTTAATGAGGAAAAATATATTAGAAAGCAGTTAAGTGTTAGAAGCCAAGCATCTGGTAGGGTCATTATGTGGGGAAAACGGTCAGAGATGGAGAGAGTCACTCCCACGGCAGTGGTCAGGGAAGACTGGCAAGGAGCTGGAGCATGAACCTAGTCTTGAAGCGTGAAGAGACTGTTCTCAGACGAGCGTGTTGCTGAAAACTGGGGAAATAATGGAAAAGGGCAAACCAATATGGGGGCAGTTACAAAGTTCCCAGCAATCTCACAATGGACTATGGCCATTGTCCCCAGAGCGAAGAGTGACACATCTACTAATTTAGTAGGTGACTACTCTCCTCGAGCCCAGCTCTCCTTTCTGAGTTCACAGGGAGGTCTCATGCCAACTTTTTCTCTTGGCAACACTAAGACTGAAGAGCCAATCAAAAGAGAGGGACAAATAGATAATAGTTCCTGTCCACTCGAAATACTTGCTTGATTAATCGATCAAGCCTTCCTTTTATTAACTTAACTCATTTAACAAAACTTTCATTAACCATCTATAATTGTCAGGCACTGGGCTAGGCATTGCCCCCAAAATGCTTAGTTAAGAAGCAGTCATAGAAAACCAGCAGGACACAAACTGGGATAGTAATGTATATAGGATGTTCTGGGAAGTCTTGAGGGGACATTCAAGAAACCTGGAAATTAAGGATGGCTTTATGGAGAAGGAGAAACTTTAGCTGAGATTTTTTCTTTTTTTTTTTCCTGAGTTTTGAAGGAAAAGTTGGAGTTAACTTGATGAAAGGGAAAGTGTGTCAAATGTGGTAAAATTATACTGTATTTGTAAATATGATGCCAATGTAATAGCCATTGCTGCCTACAGTTAGAATCTCTATAGGACATTACTTCAACCTTGTTTCCTGGACAGACTACTTCAATGCTATGAATCTGATGGTTTATTTCACAGAACCAAAGAGCACTGAGACAAAGGTTATATTAGAACTGTTAATTTTTAAAATATCACGGGATCAAGAATAGTTCTTTTAAGTAATCCACTATTGTTTACATCTTTAGACAGTAGAACACAGGGTTTAATGATATCATTAGTAATATATCTGGTTATAAAATAGAAGGCAGAAGTCAAGAATTGTCCTTGAAAATATTCTTTTCTTTTTTTTAACATCTGTATTGGAGTATAACTGCTTTACAATGGTGTGTTAGTTTCTGCTGTATAACAAAGTGAATCAGCTATACATATACATACATCCCCATATCTCCTCCCTCTTGCATCTCCCTCCCATCATCCCTATCCACCCCTCTAGGTGGTCACAAAGCACTGAGCTGACCTCCCTGTGCTATGCAGCTGCTTCCCACTAGCTATCTATTTTATATTTGGTAGTGTATGTATGTCCCTGCCACTCTCTCATTTCAACCCAGCTTACCCTTCCCCCTCCCTGTGTCCTCAAGTCCATTCTCTACATCTGTGCCTATATTCCTTCCCTGCCCCTAGGTTCTTCAGAACCTTTTTTTTTAAGATTCCATATATATGTGTTAGCATACGATATTTGTTTTTCTGTTCTGACTTACTTCACTCTGTATGACAGACTCTAGGTCCACCCAACTCACTACAAATAACCCAATTTCGTTTCTTTTTATGGCTGAGTAATATTCCATTGTATATATGTGCCATATCTTCTTTATCCATTCATCTGTCGATGGACACGTAGGTTGCTTCCATGTCCTGGCTATTGTAAACAGAGCTGAAATGAACATTGTGGTACATGATTTTTTTGGAATTATGGTTTTCTCAGGGTTTATGCCCAGTAGTGGGATTGCTGGGTCGTATAGTAGTTCTATTTTTAGTTTTTTGAGGAACCTCCATACTGTTCTACATAGTGGCTGTATCAATTTACATTCCCACCAACAGTGCAAGAGGGTTCCCTCTTCTCCACACCCTCTCCAGCATTTACTGTTTGTAGATTTTTTGATGATGGCCATTCTGACCCATGTAAGCTGATACCTCATTGTAGTTTTGATTTGCATTTCCCTAACAATTAGGGATGTTGAGTATCCTTTCATGTGTTTGTTGGCAATCTGTAGATCTTCTTTGGAGAAATGTCTATTTAGGTCTTCTGCCCCTTTTTGGATTGGGTTGTTTTTTTTTTGATATTGAGCTGCATGAGCTGCTTGTATATTTTGGAGATTAATCCCTTGTCAGTGGCTTCATTTGCAAATATTTTCTCCCATTCTGAGGGTTGTCTTTTCATCTTATTTATGGTTTCCTTTGCTGTGCAAAAGCCTTTAAGTTTCATCAGTTCCCATTTGTTTATTTCTGTTTTTATTTCCATTTCTCTAGGAGATGGGTCAAAAAGGATCTTGCTGTGATTTATGTCATCGAGTGTTCTGCCTATGTTTTCCTCTAAGAGTTTGATAGTGTCTGGCCTTACATTTAGGTCTTTAATCAATTTTGAGTTTATTTTTGTGTATGGTGTTAGGGAGTGTTCTAATTTCATTCTTTTACATGTATCTGTCCAGTTTTCCCAGTACCACTTATAGAAGAGGCTGTTTTTTCTCCATTGTATGTTCTTGCCTCCTTCATCAAAGGTAAGGTGACCATATGTGCGTGGGTTTATCTCTGGGCTTTCTAACCAGCTCCATTGATCTATATTTCTGTTTTAGTGCCAGTACCATATTGTCTTGATTACTGTAGCTTTGTAGTATAGTCTGAAGTCAGGAAGCCTGATTCCTCCAGCTCCATTTTTCTTTCTCAAGATTGCTTTGGCTATTCGGGGTCTTTTGTGTTTCCATACAAATAGTGAATTTTTTTGTTCTAGTTCTGTGAAAAATGCCACTGGTAGTTTGATAGGGATTGCACTGAATCTGTAGATTGCTTTGGGTAGTAAAGTCATTTTCACAATGTTGATTCTTCCAATCCAAGAACATGCTATATCTCTCCATCTGTTTGTATCATCTTAATTTCTTTCATCAGTGTCTTATAGTTTTCTGCCTACAGGTCTTTTGTTTCCTTAGGTAGGTTTATTCCTAGGTATTTTATTCTTTTTGTTGCAATGGTAAATGGGAGTGTCTCCTTAATTTCTCTTTCAGATTTTTCATCATTAGTATATAGGAATGCAAGAGATTTCTGTGCATTAATTTTGTATCCTGCTACTTTACCAAATTCATTGATTATCTCCAGTAGTTTTCTGATAGCATCTTTAGGATTCTCTATATATAGTATCATGTCATCTGCAAACAGCGACACCTTTACTTCTTCTTTTCTGATTTGGATTCTTTTTATTTCTTTATCTTCTCTAATTGCTGTGGCTAAAACTTCCAAAACTGTGTTGAATGATAGTGTTGAGTGGGCAACCTTGTCTTGTTCCTGATCTTAATGGAAATGGTTTAGTTTTTCACCACTGAGAATGATGCTGGCTGTGGGTTTTTCATATATGGCCTTTATTATGTTGAGGTTAGTTCCAGCTATGCTTATTTGCTGGAGGGTTTTTATCAAAAATGGGTGTTGAATTTTGTTGAAAGCTTTTTCTGCATCTATGGAGATGATCACTTGTTTTTTATCCTTCAGTTTGTTAATATGATGTATCACATTGATTGACTTGGGTATATTGAAGAATCCTTGCATTCCTGGGATAAACCCCACTTGATCGTGGTGTATGATTCCTTTAATGTGCTGCTGGATTCTGTTTGCTAGTATTTTGTTCAGGATTTTTGCATCTATGTTCATCAGTGATATTGGCCTGTAGTTTTCCTTTTTTGTGACATCTTTGTCTGTTTTTGGTATTAGGGTGATGGTGCCCTCATAGAATGAGTTTGGGGGTTTTCCTCCCTCTGCTATATTTTGGAAGAGTTTGAGAAGAATAGGTGTTAGCTCTTCTCTACATGCTTGATAGAATTCACCCATGAAGCCATCTGGTCCTGGGCTTTGTTTGTTGGAAGATTTTTAATCTTAGTTTCAATTTCAGTGCCTCTGGTTGGTCTGTTTATATTTTCTCTTTCATCCTGGTTCAATCTCAGAATGTTGTGCTTTTCTAAGAATGTGTCCATTTCTTCCAGGTTGTCCATTTTATTGGCATATAGTTGCTTGTAGTAATCTCTTATGATCCTTTGTATTTCTGTAGTGTCTGCCGTTACTTCTCCTTTTTCATTTCTAATTCTATTGATTTGAGTCTTCTCCCTTTTTTTCTTTGATGGGTCTGGCTAATGGTTTATCAATTTTGTTTTTCTTCTCAAAGAACCAGCTTTTAGTTTTATTGATCTTTGCAATCATTTCCTTCATTTCTTTTTCATTTATTTCTGATCAGATCTTTATGATTTCTTTCCTTCTACTAACTTTGGTGTTTTTTGTTCTTCTTTCTCTAACTGCTTTAGGTGTAAGATTAGGTTGTTTATTTGAGATGTTTCTTGTGTCTTGAAGTAGGATTGTATTGTTAAAAACTTCCCTCTTAGAGCTGCTTTTGCTGCATCTCAAAGGTTTTGGATCATCGTGTTTTCATTGTCACTTGTTTCCAGGTATTTTTAAATTTCCTCTTTGATTTCTTCAGTGATCTCTTGGTGATTTAGTAGTGTATTGAGTAGCCTCCAAGTGTTTGTATTTTTTACAGATTTTTTCCTGTAATTGATATCTAGCCTCATAGTGTTGTTGTCGGAAAAGATACTTGATACGATTTCAATTTTCTTAAATTTTCCAAGGCTTGATTTGTGACTCAAAATATGTTCTGTCCTGGAGAATGTTCCATGAGCACTTGAGAATAAAGTGTATGCTGTTGTTTTTGGATGGAATGTCCTTTAAATATCAATAAAGTCCATGTTGTTTAATGTATCATTTAAAGCTTGTGTTTCCTTAATTATTTTCATTTTGGATGATCTGTCCATTGGTGAAAGTGGGGTGTTAAAGTCCCCTACTATGATTGTGTTACTGTCGATTTCCCCTTTTATGGCTGTTAGCATTTGCCTTCTGTACTGAGGTGCTCCTATATTGGGTGCATAGATATTTACAATTGTTATATCTTCTTGGATTGATCCCTTGATCATTATGTAGTGTCCTTCTTTGTCTCCTGTAAAGTCTTTATTTTAAAGTCTATTTTGTGTGACATGAGAATTGCTACTCCAGCTTTCTTTTGATTTCCATTTGCATGGAATATCTTTTTCCATCCCCTCACTTTCAGTCTGTATGTGTCCCTAGGTCTGAAGTGGATCTCTGGTAGACAGCATATGTATGGGTCTTGTTTTTGTATCCATTCAGCCAGTCTATGTCTTTTGGTTGGAGTGTTTAATCCACTTACATTTAAGGCAGTTATTGATATGTTCCTATTACCATTTTCTTAATTGTTTTGAGTTTGTTATTGAAAATCTTTTTCTTCTCTTGTGTTTCCTGCCTAGAGAAGTTCCTTTAGCATTTGTTGCAGAGGTGATTTGGTGGTGCTGAATCCTCTTAGCTTTTGCTTGTCTGTAAAGGTTTTGATTTCTCCGTCGAATCTGAATGAGATCCTTGCTGGGTAGAGTAATCTTGGTTGTAGGTTTTTCCCTTTCATCATGTTAAATATGTCCTGCCACTGCCTTCTGGCTTGCAGAGTTTCTGCTAGAAGATCAGCTGGTAAATGTATGGGGATTCCCTTGTATGTTATTTGCTGCTTTTCCCTTGCTGCTTTTAATATTTTTTCTTTGTATTTAATTTTTGATAGTTTGATTAATGTGTGTCTTGGCGGCGTGTTTCTCCTTGGATTTATCCTGTATGGGACTCTCTGCACTTCCTGGACTTGACTGACTATTTCCTTACCCATGTTAGGGAATTTTTCAACTATAATCTCTTCAAATATTTTCTCAGACCCTTTCTTTTTCTCTTCTTCTTCTGGGACCCCTATAATTCAAATGTTGGTGTGTTTAATGTTGTCCCAGAGGTCTCTGAGACTGTCCTCAATTCTTTTCATTCTTTTTTCTTTATTCTGCTCTATGGTAGTTATTTCCACTATTTTATCTTCCAGGTCACTATCTGTTCTTCTGCCTCAGTTATTCTGCTATTGATTCCTTCTAGAGAATTTTTAATTTCATTTATTGTGTTGTTCATCATTGTTTGTTTGCTCTTTAGTTCTTCTAGGTCCTTGTTAAATGTTTCTCGTATTTTCTCCATTCTATTTCCAAGATTTTGGATCACCTTTACTATCATTACTCTGAATTCTTTTTCAGGCAGACTGCCTATTTCCTCTTCATTTGTTTGGTCTGGTGGGTTTTTACCTTGCTCCTTCATCTGCTGTGCATTTCTCTGTCTTCTCACTTTGCTTAACTTACTGTGTTTGGGGTCTCTGTTTCGCAGGCTGCAGGTTCGTAGTTCCCTGTATTTTTGGTGTCTGCCCCCAGTGGGTAAGCTTGGTTCAGTGGGTTGTGTAGGCTTCCTGGTGCGGGGGGACTGGTGCCTGTGTTCTTGTGGATGAGGCTGTATCTTGTCATTCTGGTGGGCAGGACCATGTCAGTGGTGTGTTTTGGGGTGTCCTGATTTTAGGCAGTCTCTCTGCTAATGGGTGGGGTTGTGTTCCTGTCTTGCTAGTTGTTTAGCATAGGGTGTCCAGCATGGGAGCTTGCTGGTCATTGAGTGGAGTTGGGTCTTAGCACTGAGATGAAGATCTCTGGGAGAGGTTTCGCTGTTTGATATTACGTAGAGCCAGGAGGTCTCTGGTGGACCAATGTCCTGAGCTTGGCTCTCCCACCTCAGAGGCTCAGGCCTGACACCTCACCAGAGCACTAAGACCTGTTCTTTAGGAATTCTGGGGCATTTTTTCTTTGTTTTTTTTCTTTCAGGTATTTTTTTTTCTTACTTAGTTGTGATGAAATTTCCAAGAATGAAGCAATAGGCAGGTGAATGGTCTCCAATTCAAAGCCAGGCGTTTCTCAAGCTCTTGTTACTTCTTGTTTTCCTGGTTTCCCTGGAGGGAGAACCAGGAGGTGGTGCTGGGCTCCATCCCTACTCTTTCCCCATGCGGACTGATGCACACATGTCCTCTGGCTGCCTCTGCTTTTGGAGGGGTAGCCCAGTTATGAAGGGATCTTTATAGTCCTTTCTGGTGTCCAAGGTCTTCTGCTAGTTTTTAGCCAGTGTCCTGTGAGAACTGTTGCATCTATAAATGTATTCCTTATGCATCTGTGGAGAGAGATGAACTCCACGTCCACCTACTCCTCTGCCATCTTGAATATCTCTCTGAAAATATTCTTGAAAAATATTTTTAAAGTTCAGGTCATATTAACGAAGACCAAAGAGTGCTGTATGTGTATTTAGGGGGAAGGTGGTTCACAAAAGCATGGTAAATCATCCTTGGATGAGTATATCAAAAAAGAAATAAAAATTACAACTGCAGTCTATTTATAAAATGATGACAATGAAAACTGTTTACCAAAACTTAAAGGATATGGCCAAATTTCTAATTAGAAGTAAATTCATTGCCTAATATGACTTAGTTATGAAAAATATATAATCATTTTTGTCAACTAGCTAGAAAACTGAAGGAAAGCAGGAGGAATAAAATAGTAAAGAAAACAATGGAAATAAATAAATTAGAGAAAGAAAAAAGATGAGTAAATTTTAATCAGAAAATAAAGAAAAAAATTCATCACATTTAGAATGAATGAAAAGATATGTAATGCTGTATATGTACTATGTATTATTAAAGTAATTTTAATGAAAATGTTGTAAGTGAAACTTCATGCTACTTTGAAAAACACAATACAGTGGTAAATGTCTAGGGAACTTACAAATTATCAAAGTTGATTCGAGCAAAAATGGAAATATTTTATGGATGAAATAATATGGCAAATATTTCAAAGGATTATTAAGCAATTATTCTATTAGATAAAAGTTTTAGGGACAGATATTTCCACTAAATTCTTTTAAATGCTAAAAATAATATGAACTGTAAAAACTATAAGAGCAGAGAAAAATATTGAACATATGTAATACATTTAATAAAGTAAATAATAAACTAAATAACGAAATAATAAGCTAAATAAATTTAATAAATTAATGAATATGTCTAATTCATTTAATATAAAAGTGATACCAAAAATCTTACCTATAATGTATATAATAATACTATGGAATTTTATTTTGAATTTATGAATGTGGATATAAAAAATTCAAAATAAAACACTAATAAATAAGCAGTAAACTAAATAGACCAATAAATGAAGTTAAACAGTATGGTTTAAAAAAACTATATTGACATAGAAGAGTGAATTCCTGAATAAAAGAATCCAAGTTTATTAAAAAAAAAAAAACTATCTCTCAAAAAGTCAAAACGTGGAAGGCCACATGATCATATCAATCACATCTGATAAATTTTAGTATCCAGTATTGAAAAAGAAAATCATAGTGAAGTAGGACAAACAGTGTTCTTTCTTAATATGAAAAATATATCTTGCTAATTACAAATATCAAGCTCATTAAAATTGGCAGGAGTTGAGAGGGAAGATGCTTTCATATGAAACAGAAATAAAATTATTCAAAAGGAAGAAACTTAATATTCATAATTTTCAAAATACTTTAGAATTAGAATAACAGCATTGGATCAAGTGGTAGGTAACAAAGCACATATACGATATTCAATTACTTTTCTACTATAAATATTTAGAAAATATAAAGAATAAAAGCATCTACTCAAAGCATAGCAAGAATATAAATAACTACAATAAAATATGTGAAAAGCTTATATTAAAAAACAGAAAAATAGAAACCAATAAAAACATATTAAAAATTAAATAGCAACTGGCCAAGCACATAAATAGGCTATCCTCCAAAAAAGACAACGTATGCTTAGTGAATATAAGAGAAGTATTCCATTTCATTAGAAGTCAAAGAAAAGAAAAAATAATGAAATACTATTTTCCACCTATCAAATTAATAAAATTTTTTAAAATAATATTTTTTAAAAGAATGTTGAGAAATTGCTCTTGTCAATTGCTGTTAAAATGAAAATGGCTACAGATGTTCCAGAAAGTGACTTGACAATAGTTATCAGGAACCACAGAGAAGTTTCTACCATTGGTCCTGGTAACTCTACTCATAAAAATATATCCTTGTAAAATTATGAGAAATGTTTGAAAAGATTATGTATAAGTCTCTTCATCATGAGTTTATTGTAGCAAATTATTAGAAGCAATCAAAATGTCTAATAATAAGGAGTCTGGAATATGATGTAACATTTTAAGACCATTACAAATCATGTTTGCATAAAGTAGTTAATGACATGGGAGAATGCACATGATATAATTTATCTATGTATATCTAGAGAGAGAAAGAGAAAAAACTAGGAGGAAGCACACCAAAATATTAACAGCTCTAAACCTCTTTGTAATAGGATTACAAATTATTTTAAAATTATTTTTACATTTTTCTTCATCTTCTAAAATTTCGAGAACCTCAGTCAGACCAAAAGCTTGAAGAACATTCCTGGTTATATTTTCTTTTGGCCAGGACCAAACATGACTGTCTGTCACGGCATCTATGTTATGGCTAACATATTTGTACTGCCTTTTTCTTTCAGTCTGATATTTTATTTTTATTTTATAACTTTACATTGATGGTTTCTCCCCTTCCCTACCCTAGGGTCTGTTTCAATCCTTTGTGGAATGAAACGAGGGACTAAACAAATAGGCAAATGGGAAGAAATGTGAATTGTATGTCCTAAGTGATTTTCATACTCAATTCTATTCAGTTTGAGTCCAGAACATGGCCTTGGAGCCTTCCACTCTGAGGTCAGACTTGTTCTTCTGTGTCTGATTAAACATTTCAAGAGAGAATGCTCATGGGCCATTGACGATCAAGCTCAGAGCTCCTGGGAGCTGCAGTCCTTCTTATCCTTATGTCAGCGCTGGGTAAAAAGCAGTGACATTTGAGAGAGAAGGCACGGGCGAATCCTACTACATCTTCATTCTCCACTTGCTATGCCTAGAAGTGTGGTTGGAATCTTGATCATGCTCAGTGTTGAATGGACCAAGTAAGAGGACCCTTCTTGTTACTGAAACCCTTTTAACTTTGGACAAGATTGAGGCAGATCATTTCTCCATAAAGTTCAGTTCGTTTTTTTTTTTAAATCTTTTTAATGTTACAGATTAAAACTAAATTTTAGCTATGAAAGTTTGAAGGGAAGATCCACAAACCACCTTAAATTTTCCCTTTTCTCATGAGAGAGAGAGAGAAAAGGTCATTCTATGAAATACTTGACATAATGCTACTCTGATAATTCTGAAGAAATGTGAGTCACTACACAACCATTCTCTCAACTCAGGACAAAAAACTCATGGAATTACTGTGCTTTTAATCCAAAGAGTTGGGTGTTTGGCATTCCACAGTGCTTTGCAGTATCATGCCATCCAGGGGAGCCTCTCATGAAAACAGCGTGTTGTTGAATTGTGGGTTTTAGCTCTCTTGGGTTGATAAATGGCCGTTGATTTTTTAAGACCCTTCTTGAGTCAAGAAAGGATTATTGGATTAAGGTGTGTCCGGAAATATTTTAAACACTTAATGTAATTTACATCTCAGTACTGGGGATTACTAATTAGAAGCTGTGCATTGTGGAATTTTTTTTTTCCTTAATAGGAAGAGATGTAATGCAAAATCACTTACACATGAAGGTTAAGTTTGTTTGGAAGACAGAATTTAACAGTGTAGCAATTCTTGGAGTTAATGCTGAAGGATATTATGATCTGCTTTTGGACGTGTGTTTGCGTGGGAGTATGTGTCTACGTACATGTGAGATTCGTCTGTTGTAGGAGCAAGAGTTGAGCAAGCGGGAACCAAACAATAGCTCTTTTCGTTAACAGGTGGGGTCACGTTCTATCTGAGATGACTGGCTAGAGAGCCATGGAATGAATGCTAAATGTTGCTTTGTTTCCTACTTGAGTTGCAGCACTGTATCTGCCCTCCTCCCTTCCTTCCTCCATGTTTCCCTCTACCCTTCCCTCTCTTCATAATATACCGTTGTTTACATACTTCTGTGCAGCAATAAAAAGCGCCAAAGCAATGTTAAAGCCAGGTGTAACTAGTTGGTTTAATTCTAATAGATTTTATATTTATTTGTTTTTACATTGACTTGGCCTCCTTACTTTTCTCCATCCTACTTGGAAAAAGGAGATTTCTCATTGTATGGTCCTATGTTTTCCATTTTATTTCTCAAAGGAAAAAAAAAAAAAAGAAGAGGACTGTGGGAGCAAAAAAATAGTAGCACAATATGGATTCATGAAGATTTAGTCCAAAATTCTCTCTCTCTTTTTTTTCTCAGACAAGGAACTTGAATCTCAAAGCAAATGAAGACGCTGTCGTCTTTTTAAAACACTCATTTGGGAGAAAAACATCCTAAAACTGTTAGGAACCTTGAAATATGACTGTTCTTTCCCATTATATTCAGTAGAACACATTGTATTATTGGCCTTTACGCTTGCTACTGCAACAACAAACCCCAAATGATATAAAGGCTCAAATATGGAAGGAGTTTACTTTTCTCTCAGATAAAGCATAAAATAGGTGTTCCGGATTGATGCACATCTTTTCCCCAAATGGTGATTCAAGGACCCAGGTTTCTTCCACCTACTACTCCATCATCAACACTCTGGCTTCCAAAACTGTCATCATCAATCTGTGTCAAGTTAATGGTATGTGAAAGATTTTTTTTTAGGGTCAGGACTTCAAGCCCATCTTCACTTCACTTGTGTTCACTTAGGCTCAAATTCCACTGGCTAGAGCTCAGTCACACGGCCACATCCAACAGAAAAGTAAGGAAAGGGTATGGCCTAGCTATGTGGCAAGGAAAAAGAGTATACAGGCTTAGTGAACAGCTAGCTATGCTCTGCTCTCAACTGAAAATTCTACTTGCTTTGAGCACTTTCAGTGACATTTTGCTTCACGAGCAAATGTATTGGACCATGGTAGGCAGATAAGATTTGGCTACACACAAAAGTGTGAATCAGAGCACAGCCTCTGTACAACACAAGGGTGTCTCAAAAAGTAGAAATATTTCTAAAAAAAAAAAAGTAGAAATATTTCTTTGTGTCCATTTCAAATGAAAAATGGAGGATGGGGTCTAATGATAGATTGACGGGCATCTGGAGACACCTGTTTGGGGACCAAGACTAGAGTATAGGAGGGTGTAATAAGTAGGCAGAGGAGCATCATTCTGGTCAGAAGTTATGACCAGTGGGAGCACTAGAAACTTGCACTGTTGTTCCAACTATTATACTGGCTAAGATCTAGGCATGTTGACAACCATTACCATCAGAGTATAGTAATGACAGCAGACCCAGTGTGAAAAATCAAGACTGAGCAAAGCTGCATCTGTCTGTCCCAAAAGCTATATTATTTCCTTCTATCATTTTGCTCCACACAGGCAAACTGATTTATAAGTTATAGTCTCTGAGCCTCCATTAATTTCACTAAGGGCATTTCACACTTGTACAATAAATGTTTGAATTAAGACATTTCTTTTCTTCTGAAATTGAATTGCATGTTAACTGGTTATTGGCTGTTGCTTCTGGTCCACACAATTACAGATAAGAGCACTGATCTGGCAAGAAAACAAATTGGCTCTTAAAAGAGGACAGTTTGGATTTGACAGCTACAGATGATGAGGTATCTCTCTAATGGATCCCGTGTATCACCGTCAGAGGTGTGAGAGACCTGCAAACCCTTTCTCGCAACTGCCCACTTCTACCCTTTGATCTGCCTTCCCCTTTCAGCACACATTAGCTGAACCCATTGAGAGGGAATAATGCCCCGAGTTATCTGGATGGTTGGTGAGTCTTGAGACAGGCAGAAGTTACTAGGAGAAATCTTCTTGGTTCAATCAGGTAGCATTACAAGTGATGTTGGTTCCAACTACAAATGCCTCACAGTCGACAGGTGTAGACAACCTCAGCCACACACGCCCAAGTACTTCCCCCAGGGATGCTAGACCATCAGGGGTATTACCCAGATATTTCACTCTATTGGAAAGAACCCAGATTCTGGCCACCCTGGCTAGAGGACAGCTAATGTGATGTACGGTTAGGGTAGTTTGCCCAGAAATTGGTTTGCTGGCGTTTAGGGACTTGATCTGAGCTCAAACCTTTTGGGAAGAATGACTCAGGTCTGGCTCTATCTAGTGACCTCAATACAGAAATAGAACGTCCTGCTTCCTTGTCAGGAATATCAGCAGATTGACCTCTGCCCTACTCCTCTATCCTAGTCAAGGTAGGAGGCCCCTGGTGAACAGCTCAGCACTGCCAATCTGATATCTCAGCTGCCCCCAGTAGAAGCCATCTTGGGGTAGATTCCTTTGACTTTTAAGAGTCATCTATACTATTCCTCCAGTGTAAGATGATCTCATTGTAAAACTCTCTCTGTCCCCAGGGGAGTGATAAGCAGCATTCTCTTTAAGAGTTTCAGGTCAAAGTCCAGATTCCCAGGTTTATTCCAGCTCTGGATACATCTAAAAGAGGCTATTACTTTCCAGGGGTCAAGCTTTCAGATCTTACCCCATCGAGAAGATAATAAAAAAGCACTTGTAGTTGGATTTTATTCATCATCTATATAATCACTGAAATTATAGATGAAATAGGCCATTATGTCATCCCAGCTCTCTTGCTGGCCAGTGTGTGTGTATTTTCTCTTTTATGACATCCCATAAAAGCATCCTACACAGGGTTAGATCATAACAGTCTCTCAGCCATTTGTGGCAAGTGCAAAATATTCCAAATGAACTGAGTTTCTGCCTGATTTCCACCTGGAAGATTCTGGAGATGGCGGAGTCTGAGCAGCCGTGCCTTTTTCCTCATCTCCCCCATCCCTGTGATGGCAGCATGGCAAGCTCTGCCTGGACAGTGGTATAGGACCCGTGTCATTATGGGCTCTGACAGAAGAAGCTCGGGTGGTTCCCTGGTCATATTTGTCAAGCGGATCCTCCATGGGAGGCTAGAGGCATATTCTTGGAGAGTCAAAAGTTTTTCATGAGAAGTCTTCTATGTCATATTTTCATTTCGATGATATTAAAAACACATTTGCACATATTCTGGGGCATCTGGAAGACCTCGTAACTGACAACTGCCACGTGATTCCAATGCTGCAATTGCATTTACGTTAGGGCCAAGGAGTATGTTTCACGAATGAGAAGAGGGGTGAGGTAGAATTCACTTGCACTCTAGTGAAAACCAGAGGACTTCAACGTGTACTGAAGAAATGGTGATTTCTTAGAATTGTCACAAAGAGAAATACTGAAGGGTTGGAGTCATTGCATAGCAGGTGACAGCAGAGGAAGACCAAACTCAAAAGCAAGTACATATGCCATAGCGCTTGGAATCACACTCACATTCTGAGCAAAAATTAATTTTTACCAAGCTGTCGTATGTCATACTAAATTAATGGTAATAATTCCAGTATTAATTTTTTAGTTTTATTTGCAAATTAATTTTGACTGTATTGCTTAAGGGCTAATATGCATAAGGAGTTTATGCCTAGTTTAACAGTTATATATATTTAAGAAACATTAAAATACAGTGAAGTCAACATGGGGCTACACGACAGTTGTTCTTCTATAAAAAGACATTTATTCACTGATCAAGTTGAAGAAATACTGCTTTGGAGGATTACCTTGTGTCTTTCCCAGGTTTGACTACACTCGTTCTATCTATAGCTCCAAGGGCTATCCACCGAAAGCACCATTTTCTAATTTCAGTGAATTTCGAAGTCGAAGGATGGGACTAGACTGGATCATATTTAAGGAGGAGGAAATGATTTTCTTTCACTTTTTCTTGCAGGATGTTCTGGCCACACCACTGGAACAAGACCTTCTATGGATATCTCTGAGCAATTGCTCACAATATTGAGAAGTGAGAGAAATGGATGAGTTGTATATGCCCTTCCTAGATACTTCCTTCTGTCCTCTGATAAGAAGAAGGTGCATATAGCCTTTTGATAACAACCTGTCTCATAAAAAGTGGTCAATAAGCCGAATGAAAGGACAACCCAGGTCAACAACAAGAAGCCACTGAGACATGAAATAGACATTAGACATTGGTTAGTTGATCAAAGAATATTCCAGTAGGATGGAAGATCTCTTCCAAAGCAGTCTTTGGAAAGTTCCCTGATGCACAGTCTATTAAGTGGGGTTCCCAGGGGTCTGGTGTAGATTAAGCTCCTTCTTTCATGTTATAAATTAAAACAGAAGAAATCTAGTCCACTAGTCCTCCAGGCAAATGCTTGATTGTTCTTTGTAGGAATCCCCTGACATATCAGATTAGGTGGGTTTGGAGGGAGTGAATCATCTGGAGATTTATCTAGGCATGTAGAGTAAAGTAATGAGCAGAAAGTGCTCAAGGGAGCTGCTGGGAAAGAATTATGCCAAGAACACAGAGAATAGGAGAGGGTGGAGGAAGATGGGGCAGGCAAAAGGCTGTGAAAGGTTACGTTAACGCATCCCTATTGTGTGCCCGCTTTCTTTTTATATTTTTCTCAATGATAAGATGAAAAGAATTGATTGAGCCTGAGATGCCAGCCACAGGCACTCACATCCTGGCTTCTCTTTGCTATCAAAAGTGGCGTGGCGTGAAGGATGACTTCTTTTGAAGAAATGTCTTCTCTTTCACTGACCACTCAGCTCTGGTGGGAAAGGATATCTACCCAGGGAGTCACAGCAGGTGAGTGGGAGCTGGTAGCCTGTGACTGCACCTGAGTTCATGGCGGGGCAGATGGAGTTTATCTCCAGCCTAGAAACTGTCTTTGGACAACTCACTTTTTCTTTTTATGCCTCAGTTTTCTCACCTGTAAAATAAAGGCAGGGATGCTCCTTACTTTGGGAACTGTTAGTGGGGCATGCCTCTCCCTTAATTACTTTGAACTTTATGGAAGGGACAGTTCTCATGCAGTTCTTTCTTTATGATCCAGGTTAACGACTGTCTCCACCCTGTGTTCCTTGGCTGGCCCCCTTCTCATCATCGACCTTTGGGAATATTACTAAACAGGTTTTTCCTCTGCTATTTCTCTTATCCTCTCAGAAATTTCCTCATTTCAAAGAAAACTGAACTTGATGTCTGAAGAAGTGGGGAGTTAATTTCTCTTTTCTTCCACTTACTGTGGGTGTAGTATGTATGACTTGGTCTCATTGAGCTGCTTTTTCCTCATCTATAAATTGGGACAATCTCAAGAACCTTACAGGATTGTTGAGGGTAAGAGGTGTGAATGCTGTTTGTGAACTGTAAGGGCTGCTCCAATGCCAGGTACTAGACCTGGCAGTTAACGGAGCAAAATTATTATTCAGAGTCATCAAACCAGGAAGTCTTTGTTTTTAGGGGCTTTATGACATCATCTTGGCTGGTGCCTTGATTCTGTGCTTCCTGACTCTCCCTGACTCTGACACAAAATTTTCAGGTGGGACGCTGGAGTGCACTGAGATGCCCAATAACCTGAATCTCTTACCCTTTCTGATGGAGTCCCAATCACTTACACAATGTCAATGCCCCTGCACATTTAAGGCTGAAGATGGAGGGAAGAATGAGACTCTCTGGGCAGGGTTCATAAGTTTACTCCTTTGCTCCAACAGCATCTTAAACCCACTTTTATTATAATATTTATTACCATGACTTATAATTGTTTACCTGTTTGTCTCTCCCACTGGACAATGAACTCTAAGGGAATATGGATTATTTGCTTGTAATGTCCAGAACACAGTACAGTGTCCAGTGCAGAGTAAATGTCCAATACTAAATGAAGCATTACTGCTGGAATTTTCTCTCTTCCTTCCTCACTCATCACCCATGAGCACCCCCCCAGCACTGGCAATCTGGCCATGCCTTGTATTCTGACTGAACTCCAACCCCTGTTGTTCCCAGAAATCTGATTATCCTCTAAACTTTAATCACAACCTTTCACCTGACACTGCCCACGTGGAGTACACGGCCCCAGGGTTGAGTTCCATTAGCCTGTATGATCTGCTATTTGCATGCTTTTATGGAAACTGATGGAAGTGCTACATATGTGCAAAAAGGAGAGAAAAGGAAAAATAGAGGGAAAAAAAAAACAGGCTCAGAGAACAGGGGAGAGCTGTAGAGGGAATGTTTTGGCATTTGCTTGGCTATAAGAAGGCTACGTGAAATCTATGAAAATAAAAACTCTATGGATAAAATTAAGCTTGGCTTAGAGACTAATGTTTCCCAAAGTACACTGAACAGAAACGAGTTCTATTGATGTTATTATGTATTAACTTTAAAAAGTGTTCCATGTTCAAATAAGTTTGTGAAGCAGTGTTATATAAAGTTAAATAGGTTTCTTTACCCTAGAACACCTAATAGCCTTTTATATGACATGTAACTTAGACATCTTCAAGAAGAAATAGTCACACTGCTTTGAACAAGTTTTTGATCATCCTTAATTGGAGAATTCCATAGGATCAAATGTTCCTTGGAATACATTTTGGGAAACGCTGCCACAGAGATACATATTTGAATTTTAAGATACTTGATCATTGATTCCAAGGTAACATGGAGTAATATGGGCCTAATGGTAATGCAATTAGGTAGATTCTTGCCTGATTAAACCACTATCTTCAAAGGGTTTGATTAATAGAAGGCTGGCAAGCTGGGCGTATTGTTTCTAGTTGTCTGCTTCCAGACTGTTCATGTCCCTACCCTGGTCAACCCGTTCATAACCACAGAATTTTATACTTTGCTTCAAAGAAACTATTGATAAAAACAGAAGTTTATATGACAAACAACAGTCTGTAACATCCAAGGATTCTGGTTGTTTTCAAAGTCAGTATGAGTTAATGTACAAGATGGTTACCGAAACACACACCTAACCAAATGCTAAATCGATAGTTATTTAGTGTCACCAGTTCAGGGGAGACAACAATCCAATTGCCTTGTGCCCTTTTGGACCCCACATTTTAGTGGATACAATAATAAACAAAAGTGTCTTTATGGGAAAATAACAAAGACAGTGATGGGTTTGGTGGCCATACAGTGGAATAAAACGTCAAAGAAATTGAGAATGTTGACCCTCAAGAAGAAGCAGCTTAGCGGAAGGATATGATGTCTATTTTAAAATGTTTGAAGAGTTGCACAAGCAAAGGGGAGTGTTATGGGCTGAATTGTGTCCTCCCTCCCAAATTTATATGTTGAAGATCTAACTCCCATAACCTCAGAATGGGACTGTCTTTGCACATAAGATCTTTCAAGAAGTAGTTAAGTTAAAATGAGGTCATTAGGCGGGCCCTAACTCAACATTACTGGTGTCCTTATAAAAGGAGATTAGAACACAGACCCACATGCAGAGAAGAAAGACCAGGTGAAGACACAGGGAGAAAGAAGATGATATCTACAAGCCAAGGGAAGAGTCCTCAGGAGAAACAACCCTGCTGAGACCTTGATTTCAGACTTCTAGTTCCCAGAATTGTGAGAAAATATATTTCTGTTGTTTAAGCCTCCCAATCAGTGGTGCTTTGTTATGACAGCCCTGGCAAACTAACACAGGGAGTGTACTAAATTCATTAGCTGGTAGACTTCTTAAGGAGGAAGCTTTGTTCTACATGTCTTTGTATGGAATCTTGTCACATAAGAGGGAGCCAGGAACATGCTTGAAAAATGAATGTTGAATGAAGAAACAGTTATTCTCTGGGTTAGCAGAGGAAGAGCTAAGACCAATGCATGGAGCAACCAGGGTGAAGGCCTGTGGCTCAACCATGGAGTGGGTGGTTTGCAAGGTAGTGAGCTCCCCAGTCCTTAGAAGTGTTCATTCGGAGACTTCCTGACTACCTGTTAGGTCTGTCACAGAAGAGACACCTGAACTGGTAAGAGGGCTCCTAGAAGACCCTGGAAGTCTTTTCCATGGATCTCTGGCTCTCTGGAAGTAGAAAGGAACTTCCTGACACTCAGACGATTAACCAGGCATTAACCAGGCCTTCCAGTAGCACCCAAAGATAGGCAAAGGCTACAATGGGCATCTTCCAGAGGCTGAGAGAGTCCTGGATTAAGGGGGAACTTCTGAACAACTTATTGGTGTGTGACTTTTGATGTGTCCTTGTCTACAGTATGTGAGCAAATCTATTCTAATCAGGTTCAGTGTTTTAAAACAAAGGCAAAATAAATGGACAAGTACGAGTGCTGGATGGCAGGGTCCTGATGTGGCAGCAGGAAAACGTATATGGAATGAAATCTTCCAGCCTGTGAACTTGGGCATGAACGGCCTGAACATTGCCAGAGGACACCCAGAAGGCAGCGGGCATTTGTACAAGCTTTCCTCTTTATCATTCCTATAATCACTGGATGCTCCTGGTCTATTCTTCTGTGGATCTAGCCTCAGATGTCGATAAAATAGATGCTTGCCTACAAGATGAGACTTGAGAAGACGTGGAAATGGTCTCTTTTGTCTCTAAACACCTCCTTTACCAATCTGCCAGGAGCTTCATTGGAGATGATCTTTTCCAAAAGATATTATCTCTATTAGCATGAAATCCCTCATATTTGCACAGTACTTTTCTGTTTACTAAGCTCTCTCACATTCATTATCTGTGATCCTTCATCCATCCGTGGCTTTTTCATCTCCATGACTGCGTCATGCTTTCTGTGGTACAGAACCTTCCCATGTTCTTTTCCCTCTTGGCTAATGTACCCTTCCAAGTACCCGTACATCTCTTTCATAGTTGTCACCACACCTGAGGATGATCTGTTCTTCCTGTAGGCTTTAAGTTCCATGAGGGTGGGAACGAAGTCTGCTTTGCCATCTGCTCCATCTTGAGGCCTGGTGTAATCTCTGGCACAAAATGAACACTAACTAAAGTTTCTTTGAATAAATGAATGAGTATGAATGGCCTTTACTTTTATAATAACATCACATAACCCTCTGATGTTATTATCATTCTTATATTACTTGTAAGTTTGGGAAAAACTAAGTGGTTGACCCAAAATTTCACAGATTACTCAAGATGAAGTCTCCTTGACTCCAAATTAAGAACTCCTTCCCCTTGTATCACAGCTATCTCTATTGGTAACATGAGTCTATGTTCTTCAGGACATTAATAGACTTCATGTTGACCTGGATGAAATGGAGCTGAAAGAATGGGGGTATTTCTAGATGATAAAAAGAAAATATTATCATTTGGCCTGTGCACACTGCTAAATTTATTGTTTAGGTGATACTATGATGCAGGATAGGATGGCTTCCTGAGGATTCTTAACCCACACCTACTTACAGTCAAGACTGATGCAAAGTTTGTTTATCCACAGGGGTGAATGGTGTGGGCACCGCCATCCTGGATCTGCAGGATGTGTAGACACAGTCTGACATATAATTAAGCCGATTAGAAATAAGACCCTTAGAACTGTACATGCAGGTGTGGGGATTCAGGAACAAGGAAGAGTGAGGGGAAGAGGAGCGAGAAGGTGGCAGCGATCACGGGCAAAGAAGTATGACAGTCTGCCTGGGCCATGT
Organism: Lagenorhynchus albirostris; assembly: GCF_949774975.1. Classification (NCBI taxonomy): domain Eukaryota; kingdom Metazoa; phylum Chordata; class Mammalia; order Artiodactyla; family Delphinidae; genus Lagenorhynchus; species Lagenorhynchus albirostris. The sequence continues at coordinate 97,638,925 of NC_083103.1, forward strand.
GGCTGACACCCCGCCTGACGCTTGTTTTGACTTTTCTCTTACTGCACAACCGGTGCATGCAGATGACTTTACATCTCATAGCAAAATGTGCGACATCAACGTGCTAAGCAAATGCAAACAAAAATATGCTTTCCTCACTCCAAACAAATCTCTCACACATCGCAATGATGCGGTGGCATGGCGAGAGACGGGAGACCCAGGGCCTCAGGAACCAGATCTGCTCATTGTTTAAACCACTCTCTGGGATCCACAGAAATGCACTGGGAGACCAATGTCAGCCATATTGGATGACTTGCTACTATTTGGACATGGCCTGCACTTTGATTTCACTCATCCATGCATGCATGAAAGCATGGTCTGTCCAACTCACTCAACATTTATTATGCACCTGCTGTGATCCAGGCAGAGCCAGGCACTAGAGGAGCGGCTGTGAAGGACACAGGGGTGAGTCCTCTGTATAGCCTGTCTTTTAGGAGCTCATAGTTTCCCTGCTTTTGCTCACGCATGGCCCTCAGCCTGGGATGGAGCTCACTCTGCTTTCTCCTTATGGAAATCCCTCCCATTCCCGAAGGGCCAGTTTGGGAGCACCTCCTTTCACTTCTTCACCATGCCTTCCCACAGTGAGAATGAATCACTTTTTCCAGTGCTCCAAAAGCACTCTGCTTCTACTCTTGTCTGAAATTCCACAGTCGGTATTTGATCCAAGTGCCGGCTGTCACCTTATTTCTCCTGCCTTTATTTCCCCCCCACCTCCCCAAAGCTTGTAGGACCAGATCTTCCCTAGTTCTGGGAAAATTCTAACAGGAGGAGGAACTCTATTAGTGGCCTAAACTTCATAAAAGGGAGCTTTATAATTAAGTTTGTAATTTTTGCATTGAAAATCTCTTTGGGCTCAAACATAGCTGCAGGGCTCCAATGTGCTTTTCTCAAAACTCCTTAATGAAGTAGAATAATGACAAGGAATTATGCTTCATTCTCCTCCAGGGCAGTATAGCATGGTGGCTAGGAGTGTGGAATTCGAAGCCCAGATTTGGTGGGCTTCAAATCCTGACTCTGCCATTTGTTAAGTGTGTTACCTTGGGGAAGTTATTTAATATATGTGTGCCTAGGTTTCCTCATCTTTAAAATGGAGATAATAATAGAACATACTTTATGGGGCTGGTGTGAGGATTAAATGTGTTAATACCTGCAATTACATATGTGGAACACTGCATAGCACTTAACACACCTGTTCGAGAGATGTTAGGTATTAGTTATTACTCTCCAAATAAAATAATTCCTACCGTGAGTCTACTGTCGTATCGCATTACTGATGTTTCCTTCTAATCATATGTAATGCTCTGAGGCTCAATTTTACAGAAAGCCACTGCTGAGAATAGATGCTTCAAATCCTTCTAGTATTTTTGAAGAGTGAGTCATTCGGAGTTAGATCCTGCAACTTGAGTTTCAGTATTTTTACCATGATTAGGTGTCTTCCCTGGGAGAAGTTACTCAGGCCTTCCTAATCCTCTATTTCCTCAACGTAAAAAGGAGAGGTAATCATACACCCCTCACAGAGTTGCTGTGACGACTGAATGAGTGTTGAGGTTGAATTAAGTAAATAACATATGGAAGTGTCTAGCATCCTGTGTGACAGTCTTAATAAATGTTTGTTTCATTCTTTTATTAAAAAAACTAAATGATACAGCTGGGAGGAGCCCTGAGTATCTGATGGTGCCGAATGAGCACTGTGGCTTTCCATGGGCAGGTGTGGTCTAACACACACACACACACACACACACACACACACACACACACACACACACACACACACACACACACACACACACAGAGGTGTGGACACAGATCTCAAAGCATTTAATCCTCACGATAGCCCTATGCGGTAGTATTATTAGGACCCCTTTTCTAGGATGGGGAAGCAGGTGAGGATGGCTTTTCCGGCTAGGGCTGCTGCTCTGCATGTGTTTCTTAGTCTTTCCACACATCTATTCTGGTAGCAGTTTCGTTTTCCTTGGCTGCGCCTTCTCCCCAAAACCCAGCTGTTGGCAGGCCTCTGCTGTTGCCTCACTCACCACAGCATTCTTTTCCCTGGGGTAGACTTGGTGTGTTGAGCTTTTGTGTGGAATGGGCTGATCTCATGACCTCATCCTTTGCCGTGCCCTCCCCTTCCAAATGCCCACTGGGTTGTGTCTCTGGTGCTAAGCATTTCTTGAGCCAAGCTCTTAGACTATAGTGTCTTGGGCAGTCTGGCTACCTTCCACAGAGTCTGCCTCTGCTACCAAACTGGTTTTCCTCCTGTGTTTCCTGACCTAAAGGACATTCGGACCTGGTCCCTCCTAGCCTTTGAGGTGCATGTTGCTTGCTGGGCTCCCAACGTGTTGCAGGCCATGTGGGGTGACTGACAAAGTGTCTGCGTTATCTCTTCTGGGGGCTGGATGGGGCTCTATTTTGTGCACTAGTGAAGCAGAAGTGACCCAAATCATCTGAAGGTCCTTAATTCCATGAATAAAGCTCTATTCAGAAGGAGATTATCATGTAAAGGAGAGGAGCATCATGTTTGGGGAACGAGTGACCATGGCAATTGTGAGTGCAGGAAATCACTGAGTTTTGCATCTGGGTCCTTCAGGAGGCTGGCTTTGTCATATGATCACCCTGCCGGTGGGCAATATGAGAGGCACGTGCTGTGACGCCACCTGGGGGCTAATGAATGTGGATCGTCAAGCGACTCGAGAATCCCTGGTCAAGGACACTGGCTCTCGCTGGAGAACCGCTGTGGGGACCGTCCAGGAGAGAGGCAAACGACCGGTTTGAAGCTTTTCCTGTATTTACTGCCTTTGGAGAATGAAATCCACACGTCTTTTGTACAGTGGTTGATTTGAGTGATAATCGACATGGTGCAGAGACGGGGTAACCTTTTTTTTTTAACATCTTTATTGGAGTCTAATTGCTTTACAATGGCGTGTTCGTTTCTGCTGTGTAACAAAGTGAATCAGCTGTACACATACATATATCTCCATAAGAGAGGGTAACTTTCTAAACGGCGTAAGAGATGAGCAAGGGTAAGCAACTTGGACAAAATGGCGGCAGGTACACGGGGGCTAGTGGTGCGCGTCTTCAGCAGCTAGCTAAGCAGTCTTTTGCCAAGACCCTCACCTTTGGCCGTACAGAGGCCCTCTCACTGGCTGAGAGCAAAGAGCAGCACCCTGACCATTCGTTCCTCGGTCTCTCGCCTGACCAAGGGGGGCCAATTAGGTCCAGTTGTGATGGAAGTGGGAGGGGAGTTTTTCTCTATGCGTTTGACCCTTGGAGTGACTCCATCTGCGTCAGAGGCCAGAGGGCTGGAGAGTGGCAGCTACGCTCTACCTCATCTGGCCACAGCCAGCCCTGTGTGCGGTGACTATTCTATTCCTTTGCCTGATACCCTAAGGTCCTGCAGATCTACGGGGCTGACAATGCCCTCATGCCTCCCCCAAATATAGAACTTGACTCCATTTATCACTTCAGAAGGTGGATGTTTGGTGGTCGGGGGAAGAAAGATAAAATATAAACAGTAGCTATTGGTCCAATGTCTGTTTTGCTTTAAAAGTTAGTATTTCTATTGGTAAAGGGTGGCAAATGCCAGCCTCACCACCCACCTCCAAGGCCTGCCTTTTTCTCACTGTGGGATACAATGAAGTAATTCATAAGAGGCATTGCAGATAAATACTGAAATCTCATTTATCAGGGTTCTTCCAGGGCTCCCAGCTAGTTTAAAATCTAACAAGCTTGCTAAATGTTAGGGCCCCGAAAGTACCCTAAAACATATTCATCAACTTCCAGAGATTAAAATCAGTGCGCTTTAGAAAGAAAAAAAAAAAAAAAGAACCAGAAAATGCCAGCTGCCTTTGCAAACAGCGCATTGGAAAAGGAACATAATTGCGTCCTTTCCCTCTATATCCAGGAACTTCGACCGCTACTGTGCTACATCAGGTATGTAATGAAAGACAAATGACAAGAAATCTAAACAGAAGAGGCGAGCTGAAGTAACTGTAGTTTTTTATGTTTGGGAGAGGCTGAGAGAGAAAAGGAGCATTGTATCTCGGATTAACAGAACTGCAGGATTTCATTAATGACGGCCCAGCTTTTTAGCAAAAGGAAGATAGTTAGGGCAGTAAAAGAGAACATGACTACAATGTGCTCTGCTAATTGGAAATGTATATTATTTTCAGGCGATGTGTGTGTGGGGAGGGGGACTGGGGAGGATGAGAAGAGACCCGTATTGAGAGGCTGGCAGGGAAGAACTGGATGTAGGGCGCCCCAGGTTGGGCTGTACCAACGGGGCAGTTAAGGGGCCCTTTCTTGCAGATATGAACGCCAGTGCCCAGAGCCCTCCCTCCCCCATTCCCTTTTAATTCAGTGGCTACGTAGGGGCTTCTTTGATGGCAGCTTTGAAGTTGGTGGCTTTGAGATTACTCTTCCTCTGTGACCTTGACCACCAGCCATGAGGTTAAGGGGGGAAGGGGAGGGGAGGAGGAAGGCGCTAGGGTTGGAAAACGGAAAGGAAGGAGAGGGGAGGGGAGGCAAGGCCGCCCTAAGACATTTCTGCAGCATTCCACGATGTTTCTGATCACTCTGCAAAGTTGAAATATGATTGCAGCCTTTGCACCGGGAAGGAAAGAAACCATTTAAATGAAAAAGTAGCTGCCTTAGCAGGTCAAGCACATAGTTACATTAATGTCATGTAGAACAATAAATCAACTTCGATCTCCAATTGAAAAAATGCTAATTTAGCTCAGCGATTCACTGATTGTACTTTCCTCTGATAGAAATCTTTTCTTTTATTTAATGCGAAGCCTTGATTTGACAGCCTCCTCTAATGGTGCTTGCAGACTCTCAGCATTTCAGTGGAATTCTGATCATGGTTTTAATATTCCGTGCAGCTCTGCCCCCTCTGATTTCACGCTCACACATTAACGAGAGCTGACACTGGAGATTAGACTCAGACAGCTGGAATGCCAGGTCTTTGTTGCAGCGTGGACAGGAGCCAACGTCGTTCAACCACAGCCAAGAGGGACCTGGGAAAGTCTTCTTAAGAAGGAGGGGAAGGCGGGGTGAGGGGCTTGCGGGAGGGTGGGAGAGGGGGATGGAGGCCCGAAAGAGAGGCAAGGTAGTTTCTGAAGGGCCTAGGAAAAGACATATTTGCAGAAAGCCCTTTTGTCTCTGAAATGCACATTTGAATCCATTTTGATTTATTTCGAGGAAGTGGATCATTACAGGGAAATCCCAAATTGGTTGCAGTGTTTTTCTGTAAACTCTGAAAACACAAGTGTGATGCATGGGATAGAAATGGCTCCCTGCTTCAGCTGCTCACTAGCTTGTCTAAGAAACAATGGTGATTACGAGCCGGAGGAAGAGTGCTTACATAAGGAAATGTGTTCCCCCTTTGCCTTAAAAAAAAAAAAAAAATCACTTAGTTCCAGGTGAATAGATGGGGAAATAAAACTAGATTTATGAGCCCAGGCTGCCTGCTCAACTAGTGACTACTCAGGCAAGAAAGGAAGTCTCGTAGCCTAACTGCCTTGATCCTAATAAATGGTTTCCTGATACCAGAAATCAAATAAAGATCCCTAGTTTCATCTAAACCATGAAGCAGCTTGTGCTCAGATAGTGTCCACGTTGCAGAGGAAAAGGCAGGGTGCTGCCTGAAACAGTGGCACAACTTTCTCCAAAAGCAAATGACAGATGATCGAAGTTGCAAAGATGGCACATTAATACTATGTCAAAAAAAAAAACTGTTTCTGCTCCCGGGGGAAACCAATTGAGTAGAAATAACAAATGTCCTTCTTGCTAACTGTATCATTAATAATAATCATACTTTGCATTTTTATGGGATACCAGGATTCTAGAGTCCTTTATAAATACGCATAGGGGAAGGCTGAAGAAGAGCGGTGAATGTACCCATTCCCAATGTTTGGATGAGGGGACTGAGGACCAGGGCCCTACAGGGGCTTACTGGGAATGAAATAGCAAACAATTACAAAGCCTGCTGCAGCTGGCAGGAAGCCATCCAGGCACTTTCTCTGACTCCCACTGCTCTTTGCTATGAGCGTGGCTTTAGTTTGGGGATGAGATGAGCTGGACCATCTTGTATCACTTTGGCCTATTGTTCTTTTTGCCCTTCTGCCTGGTCTTGGTTGGATCACCGCCACTGACATAGGTTTATTCATTCAACCAGTATTTACTGAGCCCTGAACTAGGCAACATTTTGATTAAAAAGAAGTATGAGTTAGGATGAAGCTATATATTACATGCATCCCTAATATTTTAATAAAAATGCAGAGGCCATGTCACAGTGGTTAAGAGCAGAGCTTATAACACAGCACGTATCCGAGTAATTAAGAACAAGTCAGACAAATTTGTACATGAATCTCAGGTTTTCTCTACTGGCTTCGTGACCTTTAGGAAGGTCACTTCTCTCTAAACCTACGTTGTCTTGTCTATAAAATGGGGATTAAAGTGAAAGAACCCTTAGCTCCAGTGCCTGACCCATAGTAAGAGCTCAATAAATGCTAGCTATCGCTGTTGCTGTTGTTCGTTTCATATCGTTGTTGGGAGGATTCAATGAGAACACACACGTACACACACACACACACACACACACACACATGCATTGCTCAGTCATAATAAACGCTCAATAAGTTCTGCGTATTTTCATGGCGCACATTAGAATAGACAATCCTTATTGCCTTCCAAGTACTCTCCTTGATAGCTGTATGTTTATTTCCAAGATAATGAGAAATTGCTCAAGGCATTTTGGGAACTCTTCTTTAGAATCGTGTGTGGACACTCTCGGGGCTGTCTCTTAAATATCTTCAAATGTAGCACATCTTCATCTTCAGAGGGTGGATCTGTTGTGGGAAGCTACTAAAAAAGTTGCCCTGAAGCTGTGTCCCGTGAATATCGTGGGCAATCAAGCTGGGAGAACATTGTTTTGGAAATAACGTGCCTATAAAGGAATTAGATTGGTTTTCGTGTATGGCATCTAAACTGAATCTGACCACAATTCCAAAAGAGGCCAAGAAGCGTCTGGAGCAAATGCAGCCATTTAAAAATATACATGTAGCCTCCCAAGAAGAGGACTCAGAAGGGATCGCAGATCGTGATACTTTGTGGGGAAGAGAGTAAAACATTATCTCATGGTCACATTTTATAACAGCCTTCCCTGAAATAGCTGATGGTGCCCGGCAGAAGAGAAGGACGTGCCCATGAGTTCTTCAGACGATGCAAAATCTGAGGTTCATGTCTCTCGACTTGTGGCCCTTTTAGCTTATGTACAGCTTTAGTCCAGGGTCAATTTCCTCATTTATTCAGCATTGATTAGGCACCTACTGGGCTTCTGGCTAGGTACTAAGGGTTAAAGTTTACTAAATCAAGATCCCTACCTCAAGGGTCTCACAGTCTAATAGGGAAAGTGAACAAATAGTTGCAACACAGAGAGGTGAGCGCTGTCATAGAGGGACACGTCAGGCGTGGGTAGAACGTGGAGGGCCTTGTATATACATCATGCTCAGTGCGTGGATGTATCTTAGAGGTGACTGGGAGCCACTGATGGTTAAAGCTAGGAAGTAACATGCTCCCATTTCCCTTTCCCTTTTGTTCTATCTATCCTTATCCCGATTCCCAGCCTCCATGTCTTAAGAACTGACCCAATCTTAGACTACCTATCTTAGCCCCGAGCACAGCTGAAACACCATTGTGCTTCTTCTTGATCTATCTCCCTTACTAAGGAGCTCTTTGGCAGAGAGAGAGGGGAAATCTTTCCTGAGTCCTGCTTCCAGGAAGATTTAGGATGTGTGATTTATTATAATTTCAGTTGTAAAAGGTGTGGGTTTGGGTTTGGCTTAAAGAGTTGTAGTGTTTTTTGTTTTTATTTTTCAACTTACAAAGTCTGAGTCTGTTCCAAGGGCTGTAAACCATGGCAGCTTCCAGTGGCCCCAGGTAGCATCCCCCATAGTCACATTACTTACAATTGGTAATAAATGGCTTTGACCAAAGGGGAGAGTAGATTAGCTGAACAGAATGCTTAAGTGCCAAAAGATGGGGCAGACTGCTTCTGGTGGTTAGATATCATTGATCATATCAGTAGCAATACTGCATATATAGGATATGCTGGAAGTCAAGGAGCCTGGGGTGGTTTTATTTCTACCTCATTGCTTTGCCTCCGTAACACAGAGGCAGGAGTACCACTTGTGCCAACACACTGTCATTGAAAAAGATCCATTTGTTCAGTGTGTGCAATTATCCTGACTCCGTGTGTTCACGGTCAGAGCACCTAGAAGTATCTAAATGAGATGTAGGAGACTGCAACTGTCTCCCGGGATCTAAATTGTCTAGTGGCTTCGGCGTGTTTGAACCATTCTGAATGGTCATGATAATAGCATCTCTTAGAAGACTGACTCTCAACCTCAGTATTGTACCACACACGAGTTTCAGGTGGGTTATAAGCATAGCACTTGTGGATAATTTGCTCAAGTTTGTAGGAAATTTAATTGGAAAATATCTAAGGAGGTTATCTCTAAAATGCCGCCTCATCATGTCCCTTCTAGTATGCTTTCTGAAATGGAAGAGAAAAGTGTGGTTATAGGGAATTAGAGAATCTCTGAATAGCCCCCAAAGAGAGTGCCATATATGCTAATATATGTCGATGTCATGTGTGTCCCAATGGAAAAAAGGTTGAGAACTACTATGCTGGAAAATGACATTTGGTGTAAACACAGGCACATCATGTATGCAATTCAAATGGAGTTTACTCATTGTGAGATGAGAAGAGACTACATAATGACGATGTCTTTCAGAAACTGGGTTTCAAGGTGTATTTTCTGAGACCGTTATCTGCTGTAGGATCCAGAAGAACAGGGTACATGCCAAGTAGTCTATTTGTCCCATTACTGTGTAATCCTTAGTTATCCTAATTAGGCCTGCAGATTTTCCCAGTGCTTCTGCTTGTCTCTGAGCAGTTCCTGGGATTATGAGGGGCTATAGTAGAGGTTATGGAGGTCATGAGTATAGGGAATCAAAATTTGTTGAACATCTACTATGTGTTCGTAGTATATATATTAAATACATTTAAATGTAATCCTCACAGTCCTACAAGGTTTTATACCCATTTCACAAATAAGGTTTCTGAGACACTAAGAAACCTACATAACGGGCCTCTAAAGTCAAATCCTAGAACTAACAGGAATAATTTGAATCCAGATCTTTCTGAAACTCCAAATCCTTGCTTCTTTTCTGAGCGTGTGCCTCTCACAGGGTTGCTGGGCATGGGAGGGCGCACACATCTTCAGTGGTTCCCTTGTAGGACATGAGGGTAGGATTGGGCCCAGTATAAAGTTCAAAGGCTTGGGATCAATTTCAATAATTAGGGCCAAGTAGGGCTCATCCATGACAGCATCTAACAGAATACATAGGTCGAACCATGTGAGAGTGCCAATACTTGACCATTTTTTGTCTATAAAAAAGGAAACTTTATATGATTCAACCTAATAAAAGTAGTATCAGCAGTGCTAAGCACACTTAATACGTTTGTCTCACACATAGGATTGAAATAAAAATCTGGCTATTAAAATGGAGACAGAAAAGGGCCATTCACTTTGGCTCCCAAAGTTATATATCTGTAGCTCCACGTCAACTGAATGGGGTAGCCCTGCTTGAGACTTGTGACATCTGCAGAAGCAAGCCTCCTACAGTGAGAAAGAGGGGAGAGGTGACCTCTACCCTTCTCATGTCATCACAGGCTCTAGGATATGAGGTGTAGTCCCTCACATCCTTTCTAGGATGCTTTCTGAAGTGGGAGAAAAAAGTGTGGTTAGAAAAGTGTGCAACTAAAATCACCTGCCTGGCTCTCCAGCCCTGTATCCCTGTATACTTCAAGGAAGGCTAGTGACCCACTGTTATGGACTGAATTATGTCCCTCAAAAAGATATGTCCCCCATACTGCAGAATGTGACCTTATTTGGAAACAGGGCTGCTGCAGATCTAATTAGTTAGGGTGAAGTCAGACTGGAGTAGAGTGGGCCCTTTATCCAATATGGCTGGTGTCCTTCAAAAGAGAAGAGACACCCAGGGAGAAGATGTGACAACACTGAGGTATCCGCAAGCCAAGGATTGCAGACAAACACCAGGAACCGGGAGAGGCAAGGAAGGAGTGTCCCCTACAAATTTCAGAGAAAGTGTGGTCCTGCTGATACCTTGCATTTGGACGTCTAACCTCTAGAGCTGTGAGATCATAAATCTCTCGTTAAGTCCTCCAGTTTCTGGAACTCTGTTGTGGCAGCCCTAGCAAACTGTGACACTCACCTGTTAGACTGTCTATGTATCTCCTTCTCCTGCTGTCAGTCAAGGTGATTAAGAAAATAAAATTATTATATAAAAAGATAAATCCTAGATTTCAGAAAACAGGGCTCACTAGAGTTATTTCTAGACTGTTCTAAAGGGTTTCTTTTTTTTCCTGAACCTTACATTTGAGGGCTACATGTGCAGACTGGTGTCTTAGCAGGAGGTTTTCATTCAATTTATGACAGTCAACCTACGTGTTAAATTTACTCTGAGCCTAAGTCATGGCCTAATGAATTCTGAACAAATGTGCTGCTTTCCCACTGAATGACAAGGTAAGGAAAGTCAATGAGGTCTTCTCTGGCAACTGTGATTGGCCTTCACACCATCAGCAATTAATTTATGTTAAATTGAAAATGTTATTGGGGAGGCACACTATTTTATGCTGTTATCATCATTGGCAACTAACCCAGGATTCACTCATCAGGTCAGTCAATCATTAGCTGGACCCAGACCCAAGATGGTCACAAATAGACTCACCCAGTATTTATTGAGTATCTGCCATATATAGACACTGGTCCAGAGACTTTGACTGAATGATTTCATTGACTCTGCACCACAATTCCAACACATAGTTATCTCCATTAAAACATGACAAAAATAAGACTCAAAGAGGTGAAATGACCTGCCCAGAGTCACACCACTAGTAAGAGCGAAACGGTGAGCTTTGGACACAAAGATCAGACATGGGCATGGCAGAGGGAACAGCTCCTAAGAAGTACCTCACCGGGATGGTTTGAGAAAATCAAGGAGCATGGAGAATACTGGGGACCAGGAAGTGGTACTCAAAACCACTGGGCATGAGGGAGGAGGTCTAGAGTAGACCCCTTCCCCGGACCGCCATAGCTGTGGTCATCAGAGGTCTGAACTTGGAGGCAGAAGGTCTGCTGTTCAGCTCTACCATTTACGGGCCTTCTGTCCATGAGCTAGAAACTGAATTTCTGGGCTCCCTGGCCTCATTGTTTTAAACTGCAAGATGGGAACAACTGTACCTTTGTCCTTGGGGTGTTCTGAGGTTTGCCCACGATAATACACGTACAAATATATAGCAGTTGTTAGGTAATCAGTAAAATTTAGCTTTCTGTCCCCTTCCCCAATTACATCCTGGGCTGGCCCAGAGCTAAAGTCAGGTCTTTCTGAGAAACCCTATGATGCAATGTGCTATTACAAGCTTGATTTTTCAAAGACAGCCATTTTGTTTTCTTTTTTTAAATGATAAATAAAATATTCTCAAAGAAAATCATTCATTTAGTCATCAGATATTGTTTCTACAGATACCAAAATTCTACATATACCAAGCATGGCTGGATCAGACACAAGGAATTCGAAGATACTGCCTGCCCTGAGAAACAGTCTTTATCCCTTCACTGAAGCACTATAAGGATTTATATTTTTTAATAGTCTTTCCTGATATATATCTCTATGCATACATAATCATAGGGAAGGTATGTTTTTGTTTCAATTGTTTCTTAACATTATTTTCTGAATACTTTACCTGTGTGGGGAAAGTCATGCTTCAGCCTCAGGGCCTTTGCACTTCCCCTGTATATCCTCACGGCTTGCTGCTTAACTTTCCTCAGGTCTCTAATCAAATGTCACTTTATCAGACACCTTATCAGAGAGGCTGCGCTGACCACTTATCTAAAATACTCTCTTACTACCCCTTGTCTTTCTCTTCCCTTACTGTTGCAAATTGACCCTTAGATTGTTCATTACCTAATATTATCTCATAGGTGTGTTTACTTATTTATGCATCATCTCCCGTATCCAGCCCCTTGCCCTGGCCGCTAGAATGTAATCAGCATGAGGGGCAGGGCTGCATTTTGTTCTGACGTATCCCTAAGACCTACAACAGTGACAGGCCTATTGTAAGTACTCAAGAGAAGTTCCATGTTCAACATTTCTACTGACTATATAATAAATCACATATTTTCCCTTGTGTTTCCAGAGCCACAAAAATTTGCTAATGAGCCTCCCCCAGCTTTATTCACTTTACACTTCCCTCACTAGGCAGTAAACATATGGGCAAATTTTATGTTTATGTATTTTGGTAAGGATTGCTCTGTCTTCCCTCCCCACCCTCGACCCCTGCTCTGCTCCCAGAGTGTGTGCCCCTGTATCCCTGAGAGCAGACATGTCCCATAGCATCTCCTGGAGGATGGCCTCTGTTTCTCTCCATCTAGAGCTCCAGGTCCAGAATGCATACACGAGGGATCTGAAGCCAATTTTTCTGACTGGCTTGTATCTGCAGTGCTCCCAAATTCCTCACTAATAGCTATAAATGTACAAAGGAAGGAAGAGTGAAAAATTTGATGTGCAATGAATCAAAATTGACCTGGCCTACATTTTGGCATCCTTTCTGACACCCACCTGAGACCTCCCACCTTGCTATCATCATCTCTCATTAGAAATGACTCAGGAAGCCCAAGGTAAGCGGTTCTAGGATGCTGACTGGATTTGGGGGGCTGTTGATAACAAGCCACATTTCTCTCTCTCCCTCTCCCTCTCTCTCTGACTGGCTGTGTAGCAGGACCTTTGGGGAGAAATGTTCAGTGGTTAGCAAGAAAGTAATTAGGTCCAGAATTGCACATCAGCAACATGTCTCTATTTTCAAATGGCCAGCACTGAGGATTTTACCATTTATACCTCGGTGCTAAGTTAGATCAGGTATCTTAGCTTCTTAGTTTCAGAGTTTGTTATTGTTTATTTTTGTTTGTTTGTTTGTTTATATATATAATTCAAGGTTCTTTCATACTACCAGGACACTACTGGAGGCAGTCACTGTTCTTAGTTCCATTCCTCTCCTTTCAGGAATTTTCTATGCATAAATAAGCATGTATGTACACTATTCTTTTTTCCCCTCTGCAAATGGATGCATACACACTATTCCACACATCACTTTTTGCTCTGCAATTTGTCTTACGGATCTTTCTTCAATATACACAAAGAGATGACCCCACTTTAAAACCACTACCTAGTATTCACTTCCATGAATGTATCATATTTTATTTTACCAAGCCCCTATCAAGGAATATTTAATTCGTTCCCATTTTTTTGCAATTACAAACAATGTAATAAATCATTTCACACATGTGCAAGTATATCACCAGGAAAAATTTATAGAGGTGGAATTTCTAGGTCAAAGGATGTGGACTGTTTACATTTTGATAGATCATTACAGACGCCCCTCTGTAGACAATCTGACAACAAACCCTCCCATACAATTTGGGCAAACACACAAGACCGACTCCTTCCTCGCATTCTCACCAGCCTTTTCATCTTTGACAGTCTAATTGGCAAACATATTCTTTCCTGGTTTCTACTTGCATTTCTCATGTGTTTAAACACTATTTATATTTCTGTGGATTGTCAGTTCATGACTTTAGTCTAATACTGTTCTGGGTTATTGGTCATAGGACTTTTAACAAGGAAGTCGGTATGTATTAAAGAGATAAGCCCTTTGGAATATGGGGATGTTTTCCCCTGGTTTGTCAATCTTTAAATTTTATTTATATTTCATTTACCATGCCAAAAAGTGGAGTTAGATGTAACACTTCTCCATTCTGAGACTTTAAAACATTTTTTATTTTATATTGGAGCACAGATGATTAACAATGTTGTGTTAGTTTCAGGTGTACAGCAAAGTGATTCAGTAATTTGTCAAGCAGCAAGAGATAACTAATACATGTATCTTCCCGAACTGTCTTACTGTCATAGTTTTTTCAATTGATCCTTTTATGTTACTTAAGGATTGCAATATTGTCTGCAGGTAATGATAATGGTGTGATTTTTTAAAAATCACTTTATTGTTTCCCCATCAAGCCTGATGCCAGATTTATGAATTCATGAATTTAAAAATTTTTAAATTCATGAATTTTATTATGCTAAGGAAATCTAATTCATTTATTCCCATTTTATTAAGTGTTTTAAAAATCAATAATGATGTTGAACTTTGTCAATTTCCTTTACAATACTTAAGAGTATTATCTTATGATTTTTAGGCTGAATTGTATTGAACAGGGTTGCATCTTTGTATTAATATTCATAAGTGAGAGTGATCTTATTTTGCTACCTATTGCTTGTGAAATAGTGGCTAAGCCTGAAGTTACTGTGACCTCCTTGATGTTTCTGTAATCCATAGAAGTGGAAGCTTTTCTCACTTTTTCTATGTCCTGCAGCAGTATAAATCAGCGTAGGCAAACTTTTTCCATAAAGGGCCCGATAAGTATATTATGCTTTGTGGGCTGGACGGTCTCAGTCCCCAAATATTCAACTTACCAGTGTAGTGGGAAAGCATATACAAATGTGTGTGACTGTCTTCCAATAAAACTTTATTTATGAAATGAAGAGGTGGGTTGGATTTGGCCCACGGACCATAGTTTGCCAAACCTTGGTATAAATCAGTCTTCTCGAACTTTAACGTGCATGCAATCTCCAAGGAACCTTGTTAAAACCACATTTTCCTTCAGCAGGTTTGCAGTGGAACCTGAGAGTGCAGGTCTCACTGGCTCCCAGGGGATGCCCATATGCTGGTCCTCAATCACTGAATCACAAGGCTTTAAATAACGCTGAAACCGTCTGTTTTTAAAACAGTTTGGTCGAATTCACTTGTGAAAATATCTAGGCCTAAGTTCTTTCAAATTTGTCTGTATTTTATTAATACTGGTAGTTTTAAACTTTTGGCCTCTTCAGGGGTTCGTTCTTGCAATTTATGGTTTCCCAGAAAAGTATCCATTTCAACTAGTTCATATTTGTCTGCAAAGAGCTAAGCAAAGTCGTTTTGAAAGATTATTTTCTTCTCTATTTGTGGTTATTTCTTTTTTCTTATTTCTTCTTTCATATACCTGTGCTTTGATTAGCTAATGTTTTATCTATTTTATTTTACTTTTTTAAAGGTCTATTTTTGAAAAATTAAAATATAGTTGGTTTACAATATTATATTAGTTTCAGGTGTACAACATAGTGATTCAATGTTTTTTTATAGATTATACTGCATTTAAAGTTATTAAAAAATATTAGCCATGTCCCCTGTGCTGTACAATATATCCCTGTATCTTATTTTATACATAGTAGTTTATACCTCTTAATCCCCTACCCCTATCTTGCCCCTTCCCCTATTATTTCAGAAAGATACATGCACCCCAATGTTCATACCAACATCATGTACAGTAGCCAAGATATGGAAGCAACCTAAGTGTCCATGAACAGACAAGTGGATAAAGAAGATGTGAAATATTACTCAGCCATCAACAAGAATGAAATTTTGCCATTTGCAACAACATGGATGGACCTGCAGGGTAATATGTTTAGTGAAATGCCAGACAGAGAAAGACAAATACTGTATGTTAAAGGTCTTGAGTATATTTATTTATTCTACCCTGTCTGGTTTTCCTTTTTAATTTCTGCTTTTATTTTTGTTTTCTTCTGGATTACTTATTTCCCCTGACTTCTTGAGTTTCATACTTAATTCAATCTTTAAAAATCTTTCTTTTATTAATGTAAACAATATTAAACCATGACTATTTCACTGAACCTCGCTCTAACTGTATCACATAGAGTTTAGTATTATTATTTTCTACATAGGTATCAATTCTTACCTTGATTTCCTCCTTGACTCAAGAATTATTTAAAGTTTCTAAATTTCCTAGATGGTAGGTTTCTTTTTTCCTAGTTTTAATTTTATTACATTTTGATCAAAGAATGTTGTCTGTAATATCCTCTCTTGATCTATCATTAACTCAGAGAGGCCTAATAAGTCCCTTTCTACTGATAAGTTTCTAGTAAGTTCTGTGGACTTTGCTTCCTGAATTTTGAAGCTGCATTATTTAGTGCACGAGAGTCAGCAGAATTCTTCATTGTGGATTGTAGCTCTTGATGTGTCCTCTTCAGTGTGTTTAGAGCTTTTCAGGTAACGGTTAGTGTATGGCCATTTCCCTTATCCTAGTCTTTCTTAGCTTTCCTTAGCTGTATCTATTTTTGATGAGGCTTACCTATAGGCCTTGGGGAATTCTGGCTTCTGAAGGAAGTGAATCAAGATCCCCAGCTCTGACGGATGTTTGCCAACTTGATCTGACCCCTGGTGTGGCAAGGCAGCCAAAGTATTTCTTAATATCCACTCCCTACTCCCCAGCCTCAGTCATCCCCATTGGCCCAGACTATACAACTGTCCTTCTGCCTCAATTTCCCTTCCAACCTCAGCTCAAAGTCTGACCATGCCTCACACCACATCTGCTTGGCTAGAGCCCCTGGGTCTTCACAGCTTGCTGCATTGGCCTGGCCTGTTGGACTGACCTCCTGCAATAACATTGCCAACAAAACTTTGAGAAGTACCTCAATTTCTTCTCGAGCTTGTCCTGCCTGTTAAGATGGACCACTCCCTCTCCTCAGTGTGATACCTGCATGACACACACCTGAGCTGTCCATTCCCTCTGAATACAACAGACCCACCACTTGCTCTTTCTGGGGCTAGCTGTGGCAGCCAGGCCACCTCACCAGGTCCTGGAGCTTCTCTTCACCTTTCTTATCCACATTGTTTGAGCTTCTCACTTCATGACAGCAGCTGTCTCCAGAGGAAAATCTAAGTGATAGGGATATCTAAGTGATTATCCCTTTCCTAGATGTTGACTAAAAACTCTTGTATCTGGCAAATATGTTCTGGGGATATTGTTTCTTATACTTTCCTACAAAATTCACCTGTCACAGTAAAATCTTCTCATATGACCTGTAGGAGACTGTTGCCATTAGCCTTAGTAAAGTAGGTCTTTTTGACTCTTCAATTAATTATAATCTCTACTTCTATCTTAATCATAATCTTATTTATCTCTCCTCAAAGAGCAAAAGAGACTAGCAAAGTATTAATTTCCCTCCCCAAAATAATAAAATTGCAACAATGATAATAATAATGGCTAACACTCTCTGAACACTTTATTGTGTAGTTTCTATGTAGATACAGAGATCTCAGTTAATTCTCACTGCAATCTTATCATGTAAATGATATAACTGTTATTATTATTATCATTATCATCCTCATCATCTTCATTTTATAGATTAGGAAACTTAAATAAATTGAGTAAGAAATTTAAGGTTATATAAGTTCAAAGTGGTGCTACAGAAAGGATACCAGATCTGTGTAACTCCAAAGACTACACCTTTATCCATTATACTATGTTGTTTACCAGTCAATTTTCCCCAAAGCCAGGTAGATTATATATGTTTTATTGATTAATAAGTTTATGCTCTATGATGGATTCCATATCATAATTAGCAAAATTTACTGGTCTTTTTCCCAGATTATATTCCAAGAATCAAAGTAACAATTTATCAGTCATAGGGCACAGCAGATGTTTTAAATAACCATTTTATACACTTATTCTTGAATTTTTTTAAAAGCCCTTCAATTAATATAATTGTATTAATTCATGTTCAGAAGATCTTATAGACTCAACATTATTTCATCTATTACCTTTGAACTACCACTCTTGAACGACAGTGAGTTAGAATAAGTTATGCTAGCTGCTATAATAAATAACCTTCCAAACTCCAAAGGTTTAAAAAATAAAAATTTAGTTTTGCTCATGTGGATTCAAATCAGATGTGCTTGTCAGGCAAACTTCCAATCTCTCATTTAGGGACCTGGGCTCCTTTCTCTTATGGCTCCACCCTCTACTAAGTCCTTGAATCATCTCCAAGCAGCACTTCCATTCAGTAGAGAAAAAAGGGTGTGGAAGAAGTTTTTTATGGGGCAGGCCTAGAAAGGGAGGATATCTCTTCTGTACATTTCATTGGCCAGAACTCAGACTCACAGCCCCAAGTACCTATAAAGGGGGTTAAGAAACGTAGCCTGTAGCTCTGTGCCCAGAGGGAAAAGGAAATCTGTTCTATGCACACAGCAGTCTCATCCAGACAGTCTGAGATCTCACTAACTTATTTGGAACGGATAAAACAGAATCCATTCAGATTTTATTGTCTACTTTCCATCCAAGATCTTTGCATGACCACCAATTCAATTTCTTAATTGAATTCTTCTTTTAAATGCGTGAGCTGGTTTTAAAGATGTGTTTATACCTTCTTTGATTCTCTTTTGCTTAAGAGGTCGACCTTCCTTCCCCTCCCCCTGAGTGTAGGCTGCACTTAGTGACTCACTTCTGGTGAGTCAAACAGAGTAGAAATCATGAGATGTCACTTCTAATATTAGGTTATAAAAAGATTGTGGATTCTGTCTTGGGTGCACTTCCAAACACCCCCAACCCTCCCTTTGAGTCACTTGTTCTGAGAGGAGTCAGCTGCCCTGTCCTGAGCAGCAATGGTGTGAGGACACTCGGGCAGCCTACAGAGAACTGTGAGGGCTGCCAGCAAGCATGTGAGTGATGTGAGAAGTGGATCCTTCCCCACTCGAGCTTAGAGTTAACTGTGACCCCAGCCAATACCAGGACTTCAGCTCACAAGAGACTCACAGCTAAGTTGCTCCTGGATTTCTGAACTACATCAACTGTGAGAGAATGTCTACTGTTTTAAGCTTCTGAGTTTGGAATAACTTGTGACATGCAATAGATGACTAACATAATGCAGTTTTAAAACTTGTATTTTAGCTCCTTCTATGCTGTCACGTGGGTTTACAGATATTCTTCCACAGAGAGTATAATGATACTTAAACTTTACTGTTATTTATGTGAAAATCTCTCAGAGCTGATGCTCACTATTGGCTCTGGGATTATGTAATCTGTCCTGGGATCCACGTGTTAGCGCAGCTGCCGGATGTATGCGGAGAATGTTTCTCTGCCTGCTGTGTGCATAGCCTGCTCTCTCTCTCAGAAAGGTGTGCCACGCTGGAGAAGAGTGGTGTTGATTTTCACCTTTGAGCATGTTATTCTCTGGGATTTCATCACACACTTAGGGAACTCCAATCTCTTCTACTTTGGTTTTACCGTGTCTCCCGTGACCCCATAGAGCCCAATTCATTCATCCTCCTGATTAAGGAGAATCACAAATATGAGAGAATCCATTCTGATTCTCACCTTTGGGTATGGGGGAAACTGCCATTTTTCTATCACATTCTGTTAGCGAGCAGTTTGTTTCAGTTCTCACATTTAGGCTTCACATCAGTCATGAGAGGCCCATATTCATTGCATCTGTTTTATAGATGCAGCAAGGTAGAGAGCTCTGATGTGGGGCAGGCAGAATGTGATTGCAAGTCTATGACTCCAAATCTCATGCTTTATCATGAAATCTTCTAGGGCTTGATAGGCATATGCCTCCCTTTGCTTATAGGGACAGAAGTTATTATATACTCTATACCAGAAAAGAATTTTCCTATCGAAACTCAAATGGTTACATCTGTATGTAGAGCTTAAACTTCTGTAAACCCACTGATGGAATCCAGGCAGGGGCTGAACAACTTGAACTTGGTCTTTTTTTTTTTTAAATATAAATTACCCTCTAAATTTTTACTTATGAGTCTCTTAGGGTTTTTGCCTTAAAAGAGATCTCAAAGATGATAGAATACACCTCCTTTAGTTTACAGATACATTTATTACTTGGCCTCGCTTCTGGAATTAAAAAGTCATCTCTTTCTTCCTCAGCCCAAGTAGACCCGAGCTACTCTGAAAAGGGAGCTGGGGGCCAGACATGGGCTGTAGGGAGAGCCAAATGCGGCTGTCTGTAGAAGTGCATGCTGCATTTCACTTCTCAAAGTCCTTCTGGTCTCAAAATGACAGTGTCCAAATACTACTCTTGGTTATAGGATACCATAGCTCATACTCAATGCATATTCTCAATTTCCACTGGCATTAGAAGGGCACGTGACTACCCAGTCAACAGGAGAGAATTCCATGATGAGGTGCGCAAGAGCCATATGAAGACAGCTCGGTACAGCTCACTGGCTCCTCATTCTGTGAATGAACTTGAGCTTGGGCACACACCCCATGCTTGGAGACAGGGCATTAACGCATCAGCTCTAAATACTCCTTTGCATGCAGAATACACTTAGAATGATTTTTAGCTGAGAATAAAAAGAACCAATACATATTTAATGATGCTCAATAGCACTAAATATATTAGTACTGATCTCTGAAGAAAACACCTATTGACTCAGATTTCCAGTCCCTTGACTTGTATTGTCTACCAACTCCAGCAGGTTTCCTTGCCCTATGTAATGGCTAGCTCCAAAATCTTCAGCTCAGAATAAGACCCCGAAGTACCTCTTCTTAAATGAGCATTCTGTTGAAGTCAGAAAATGCTGGAAAAGCCCAAAGCAGAAATAGGGACTAAGACGGCCTTCTGCCTAGAATGGAGCTATCAGGCCTGGGAAGCAACAATTTTCAGCCTCTGTACTAGACGCTGGGCCATGCCTGCAGGGGGTTTGCTGTGTGCAGGGCATTGTGTTGGAATTCCATGAGCGGCATTCTGAAGAAGGACTGAAAGGAGGAACTATGGGGTGATTGCCCTAGTTGACCACAGGAAATTAGGTGGATGACTCAATAATTTTTCTTTTCTGGGTATGGTGGGATGAACTGAACACAATTCCTAATGCCTCAGGAACTCTGCCCTGGCACCCAAGCTAGGTGAGCTGATGCATAAACCCATTAGCCAGAATGGTAATGTTGTGAATATCCTCTGAGGTCTTTAGAAATTGTTTTCGAATTTTAATATTGTTATGACATGTTCCCATTCCCTTTGCTTGTTTCTAATCTGCTCTGATTCTGAGTTTCTGCCAGACTCAGATGCCTTCTCTGACAAAATCTGACTTCTGTGGCAGCCACAGTGACATGCTGCTCAGACCTGCCTTTAAGAGAACCACTGTGAGGACAGCATCTGCCTGACAACCTCCAGATGCTGCACCTTTGGATCCTTTGCAGTGTTGGTGCCAAGGCCACAGTCTCTACGGGGTGCTCCCAGCCAGTGGCTGATCACGGGAGGTGACAGAGAAGGGCTGTTCCTGCCCAGTGCAGTTCTCCACTAGTGAGCCTGTGGTCAGGTCTCCCATCAGCTCGCTTGAGGCGTTCTCTGTGCCCTGCTACCACCTGAGAGCCTCACTACCCCACCCTCCTTTCACAGGTGTCAGACCAGCATCGCCATCTGAACCCTTTCCCTGCTTACTCGTGCTGCCTTATCATGTACAGGTGCTTCTTCCAAAAAATCTCTTGCAGGCTTAATTCTGTTTGGCATCTGCTTCTCGGGGGCCTATGCTGGTACAGCTCCCTTTTCTGACCCCTGCTCTCAGCATCCTTGCTTGCTTTCTCAGGCATTTGAGCCTCACCTCTCTCTAACCCACCTTGGTCTAACCATCCCTGTGGCTAATGCTTTCAGCTTGTCTTCTCCATTCCAGCTCCAGGCCTTCAGAACTCCATACCGACTGGCAAGACAGTCCAACCCCCGTTGGTAAAAGAAACAAATACCGAAGGAATCAGGAATAACAGAAATACTAGTAGCCTCTCCTAATGCCAGTGTCACCAGCGTGCAAGAGTGGACGCACAGTCATTTGCCAGTACCCTCATGGAATATACGTTATGTTTCAGAGTATATGTTTCAGAATATAGAATGTTTTAAATTTTAGAAAAGAGGTGATATTGAATATTATGTAATATACCCGGGGGTCTGTGGCAGCAAAAACAGTAATATTTCTCCACCAAAATGCATACATATTCACACTAAGGTGGATAAACCAAGTAAAAAAACAATTTTTAAAAGATAAAAAAATACAAGATTAACTTAAGGTCTGTTTAGGTTGAGTTTTGCAGTGAAATAAGTTATTTTTGAAAATTTTGCTTTTCAGAGCTTTCATATTTCTGAATAGAAAGACGGTAGACTGTGGACGTCATGTAGTTAAAAAACAAAACTCCCACTTATTAAGCACCTGCTTCGTGTCAAGCATTGTACTGAGCCAGAGTACTCTACAGGCATGATTTTTTTTTTTTAAATAATTTTAACCCTTAACTTTAATGGCTGTGTTTTTTTTTGTTTTTCTTTTTTTTGCGGTACGCGGGCCTCTCACGGTTGTGGCCTCTCCCGTTGCGGAGCACAGGCTCCGCACGCGCAAGCTCAGAGGCCATGGCTCACTGGCCCAGCCGCTCCGCGGCATGTGGGATCCTCCCGGACCAGGGCACGAACCCGTGTCCCCTGCATCCCCCTGCATCGGCAGGCGGACTCTCAACCACTACGCCACCAGGGAAGCCCCTACAGGCATGATTTTATTCAACCTTCACCTCAGTATTGTGAATAGTCATTTTAGCTCCGTTTTACAGGTGATGAAACTGAATCTCAAGTAACTTGTCCAAGGCCACACAAACAGCAAGCACCTAAGCTGAGATTTGAACCCTAAGGAATCGACCTCCAAAATTATTGGTCTTAGCCCCTTTGCCACATTGCCTGCCCCCGGAAGTATCATTTAGCCCTACTACCCAATAAGACATGATGTAATAAGCCTAGCCTAGAAGTCAGGAGGCCTGGGAATTAGCACAGATTTCATTCTCTGTAGTTTGTCCTCGTTGAGACTCCATTTCCTTATATAAAATCGGGGTCAGCAATACCTAACTCGCAGGGTGGTTTTAATAAGGATCAGAGGACAAACTAGGTGTGGAAACATTCTGTGATCACACTGCAAAGTGCCAAAGAAGATGATACTGTGATGGTGGTGATGATGATATAAAACATTATTATTGCTTGTGCTTCAGAAAACTCTTAGGGCTATAAATAATTGTTCCCTTGACAAAGAACTGGGTGGATACTTCATCTTCATTGAGCAGCCCTGCACTTGAGTACCAAGGAAAAGTCGGGACCTTGAGATGATCTAGGAAAATGGGCCTATTTGCAATAGCTGCACTATACCATTCGAATTTAGGAAGGAATAGCTATCTGTTCTGCACTGTAATTTCTTCTCTAAAGATTCCATTTCTATGTTCAAATAAATAATTATGCACACACACACACACAGCAGGAAAGAGACCTCCAACTTGAGTGGCTCTGGTGCTTACAAGTGAAGTAATTCCCTCTGGAACAAAACTGCTGACAGCTCTTTATCATTGGGACTTTCCTTCAACACGTC
This sequence comes from Lagenorhynchus albirostris, assembly GCF_949774975.1. NCBI lineage: Eukaryota > Metazoa > Chordata > Mammalia > Artiodactyla > Delphinidae > Lagenorhynchus > Lagenorhynchus albirostris. The sequence goes on from NC_083103.1 coordinate 97,662,338, forward strand.
TGGTTTTTTCTTTATTTCTCATTAACACTGCCACACTGTCCATTTCATTAGTCTCTTTGGGCCAAGGATGGGTAGCTGCTGAATAAGGCAGGAAAACAGGAAATGGTTCCGAGGTGGGTATGGTGGGGGGCACAGAGTAGAAGACAGGGTCCTTGCGGGAGAACGTGGAGCTGCGTGTAGAGAGAGAGGCTGCGTGACTTCACGAATGCGGAGTGTTAGGCTGGAGTCCACGTTTTTAATTTCAGGTCAAACTGGAAAGACAAACAAGAGGCACGAATAATTGATATAGAGGTGGCCATAGATTGAAGTCTGTGTGGAAGATTCTAAGTCACATGAGCAGGCACAGACAGAGTCTAAATCTAGGGCACAGCAGGTGGTGGGTGGGGACTTAACCACAAAGAGGAGAGGAAGAGGAAATACAGGTGTAGCGATGGGAAACAGCATCCCGGGATCTTGGATATCAAGGAAGGGTCATGTAGCCCTATATACTGACTTGCTGATGCGAAGCATGGAAGTTAGCGTGAGCTAGCTGAAATTCAGCTCTGCCTCTTAAACATGTGACACTGAGTGAGCTACCCAACTATCAAAATTTCAGTGCATTCAACTCAAAAATGAGGATAATTCCTAGACTGTAGGGTTATTGTGAGATGTTTAAAATATTTAAAGATGTGCCTAGAACATGGCACAGACTTTATACACGTTGACGATGATAATGAAGTGTCACCATAATCTTTGTTTTCTGAGGAAAGAGACAGTCTGCCTTCGGCTCTAGTTTCAGGTCCTCTGAAAGTGGATCCTGGAGAGAGTCAGTGGCTTCTGGAAATCCCTTGCATTGTGTTATACTAAATCCAGAACTGATAGATTATTTTATTTTACATCTGAAGACAATTTGGTTGGTTCAGTTATTGGAAATAAGGAAAACCAAAAAACCCCAACAACGCATGAAGAATCCTCTCAAAACCACACAAGAAATGGATGCAGTTGTCTTTTTACTACTTTCCTCTACCCCACAAACCTTAATCCAAGAGAATGACAAGGAGTGAAACACATTTGAATCTCATCTATTAGTCTTTCTTTGGGCCACATATGAGTGGCCACGTGTCAGATCAACACTTTTCCCACCCATCTTTCCCCACAGAATGCTCTGTGTAGGAGAATGACAAGAGTCTTCCTTCTGGGCAAGTGCTTTGATGAGAGCAGTTACTCTACCATCCCAGTCAACTACTCTATTGGGCAAAGGAGCTAAAGAGAAGAGAAGACACTTAGCAGCAGAAAGGACAAGAGCCTGGGTGTGTCCAGCAAGTATTTAGTGCGAGCCACAGTGAGCTAGGCACCTTGGCATGAATGCCGCTGGCTGCCAAGCATGAGAGCAAAAACTCCTCAAACCTGCTGGTACCAGCTGATACGGACCACTTGTTCTATCACTTACTTGCTTGTGATCTTGGAGATGCTCCTTTACTTCCAACTGAGTTTTAGTTTCCTTACCTATAAAATGGGATATTTCCATGTCCTGGCTATTGTAAATAGAGCTGCAATGAACATTGTGGTACATGATTCTCTCTTTTTTTTTTTTTTTTTTTTGTGATACGCGGGCCTCTCACTGTTGTGGCCTCTCCCATTGAGGAGCACAGGCTCCGGACGCGCAGGCTCAGCGGCCATGGCTCACGGGCCCAGCCGCTTCACGGCATGTGGGATCTTCCCGGACCGGGGCACGAACCCGTGTCCCCTGCATTGGCAGGCGGACTCTCAACCACTGCGCCACCAGGGAAGCCCCATGATTCTTTTTGAATTATGGTTTTCTCAGGGTATATGCCCAGTAGTGGGATTGTTGGGTCATATGATAGCTCTATTTTTAGTTTTTTAAGGAACCTCCATACTGTTCTCTATAGTGGCTGTATCAATTTACATTCCCACCAACAGTGCAAGAGGGTTCCCTTTTCTCCACACCCTCTCCAGCATTTATTGTTTGTAGAGTTTTGATGATGGCCATTCTGATTGGTGTGAGGTGATACCTCATTGTAGTTTTGATTTGCATTTCTCTAATGATTAGTGATGTTGAGCATCCTTTCATGTGCTTGTTGGCAATCTGTATATCTTCTTTGGAGAAATGTCTATATAGGTCTTCTGCCCATTTTTGGATTGGGTTGTTTGCTTTTTTGATATTGAGCTGCATGAGCTGCTTGTAAATTTTGGAATTAATCCTTTGTCAGTTGATTGATTTGCAAATATTTTCTCCCATTCTGAGGGTTGTCTTTTCGTCTTGTTTATGTTTTCCTTTGCTGTGCTAAAGCTTTTAAGTTTCATTAGGTCCCATTTGTTTATTTTTGTTTTTATTTCCATTTCTCTAAGTGTCCATCGACAGATGAATGGATAAAGATGTGGCACATATATACAATGGAATATTACTCAGCCATAAAAAGAAACGAAATTGAGTTATTTGTAGTGAGGTAGATGGACCTAGAGTCTGTCATACAGAGTGAAGTAAATCAGAAAGAGAAAAACAAATACCATATGCTAACACATATATATGGAATCTAAAAAAAAAAAAAAGGTTCTGAAGAACCTAGGGGCAGGAAAGATATAAAGATGCAGATGTAGAGAATGGACTTGAGGACACAGGGAGGGGGAAAGGTAAGCTGGGACGAAGTGAGAGAGTGGCATGGACATATATACACTACCAGATGTAAAATAGATAGCTAGTGGGAAGCAGCCACATAGCACAGGGAGATCAGCTCGGTGCTTTGTGACCACCTAGAGGGGTGGGATAGGGAGGGTGGGAGGGAGACACAAGAAGGAGGCGATATGGGGATATATGTATATGTATAGTTGATTCACTTTGTTATAAAGCAGAAACTAACACACCATTGTAAAGCAATTATACTCCAATAAAGATGTTAAAATAAATAAATAAAATGGGATATTGACAAATATTTCATCCATTTATTTTTGATGGCGATTAAAGGTGACGTTATCAATAAAGCAACCAGCATAGCAACTGGCATAAGATATATAATGTATGTGAGCTGCTGAAGTGCTAACATATATGTGGCGGTGATGGGAGCAGCAGTAATGGTGGCAGTGGTGGAAGTAATAACACCGATGGCAAGAGTAGTATGAACTGCAGAGAGAGATTTGGAAACCACCTAAATGTCTTTGCTCTTTCTAGCAGAATGGTTGACTCAGACATCTGTACTTAGGAAACTAGACTACTGCTTTACAGATGACATTTCTGCAACAATTTCCTTTTATTTCCCTTTAGCATTTAGTAAAGTTCTATTTGAAAACTGGAAACTATTGCAGCTGTTTCAAGAGTTTGGAGGAGGAGAAGCAAGAAGGGGAGGCTGTTCTCTCCTCAGTCAGAGGCTAAAGCCAGAGCAATAAATACTAAAATTGGTAGCAGGAGCCCAAGGAGAAGACAAAACTGCACCTTCCCAGCTGGCAATCCCCCAACTCAGGCTCTTCAGTGACTCCATGAGGACTTCAGGATAAAACTCATGCTCCTATGCATGGTGAGTACAAGCATCTTCACCAACTGGCCTTGCCTACCTCTTAAATTCCAACCCACAGTGTCTTCCACCCTCTGCTCCTATAGGACACGGTGCTGTTTCAGACCTTGGTGCCTATTCATGCAGCATCTTGGGCCTGTGCACATGATGAGCACCAGCTCATCTTTTAAGATGTGTCTCGTGCCACCTATTTTTGAAGACGTCCTGAACTTATCTCCCTTCAATGATACTGACCATCTCCTACTTGGTGTCCCAAATTTCCAATGTTTCTATTAGCATCTGGAAAGTTTTATGCAATTTTTGTCTCTTCCTATGAAATTCCTTGAAGTCAGAGACTATGTCTTATTTATGTTTGTGTCCCTGACAAATAAAAGGGACATAATTAATGCTTTTTGGATGAACGATGAAAGGAAGGGAGGGATGGATAGATGGATGAATAAATAAATGAATAAATGGGTGAGTGAATGGGTAGTGAGTGAAGACACAAGTGAAAAGATCCTCCCGAAATACCCTACAGGGGGACTGGCAGAGTTTTGTCAATACCTCCCACCCCCCCAACTCCAGCTCTTCACTGCTCAGAACTTGGAAGTTCCTGAATTTTATTTCCATGTGTCTTATTCTTTATTGGGAAGTCAGGATAAGGTACAGGTATAAGAAATTGGTGATGTGTGGTTCATATATACAATGGAATATTACTCAGCCATAAAAAGAGAAAGAAATAGTGCCATTTGCAGCAACATGGATGGACCTAGAGACTGCCATACTGAGTGAAGTAAGTCAGACCAAGAAAGACCAATATCATATAATAATGTGGAATCTAAAAATAGGGTACAAATGAACTTATCTATAAAACAGAAATTGAGTCACAGAGGTAGAAAACAAACTTATGGTTACCAGGGCATAAGCGGGGGACGGATTGATTCAGAGAGTGGGATTGACATATACACACTACTACATGTAAAGTAGATAGCTAATGAGGACCTACTGTATAGCACAGGGAACTCTACTCAATACTCTGTAATGGCCTGCATGGGAAAAGAATCTAAAAAAGAGTGGATATATGTATATGTATAACTGATTCACTTTGCTGTACACCTGAAACTAACACAACCTTGTAAATCAACTATACTCCAATAAAAATTTAAGAAAAAGAAATACACAGAAATTGGTGATGATTTGGGTTTTAATCATGCTGATCTGAGATGCTAAGACATCCATGTGGAAATGTCTAGAAGGTAAATAAGAATATGGGGTGAATGCTCAGATGAGAGGCCAAACAGAAAGTATAGATTTGAGAGTCATGTGAAGCAGTGATGGTTAAAGCCAGGGGTAAGGATAAGACTGCTGAGGGGATAAAGGGGGTGTGGTGGAGGAAGATCAGGGCTACTTGGGTAACATGGGGGAAACAGCAAATTGGAAAAAGGAGTCAACAAAAGAGTAGGAGGAGCCTTTGTCCTGAAGACACAGAGGAGATACTCAAGAAGACAATGGTTAACAATGGCCAATTCCAAGAGAAAGTAGGTAGCTAGAGGGCTGGGAAGAGGCCACTGGATTTGCCAATTTACTTGAATAATTATAATTCACCAATTAGTGGCAGAACTCAGATATAGTCTTTAGAAACAAGAAGCTTCCTTGCACAGTCCCAAATTCAGATCAATTCTCATGGAAGGGAAAGAGTTACAAAACTATTAAAACTATTGTTCAGAAATATCAAACCAGCAATTTTGTTCATCAATTCAGATTTAAAATTTAATTTCATGGTACAATGAACCCATACACAGTTATGTCTATTAAGGTCACCCACTCTCAGCTCATCAGCTTACTCTGGGCATTGATGATGGTAAAACTCTTTAGGAGATAAGAATCACTGTTTCATACTTCCCAGTGCTCACAGTTTTAATGTGAGTCAAGATTTTCCGACTCTGAAATACTCAATGAAGTTTATCCCCCTAGTTCTCCCCTGACTGCTCCTCAATCCATGGTTTTAACAAAACAAACACATTCTGCAAGAGATTCTCAGAGGTTTAAGGCAAGGAGAGCTGGGGAAGGAAGTTTTCGATTGAGTCTTTTCATTGTTTCAAGGAGAGACACACGCATTTTACTTGAATTATTTGCTTAGCTTCTCATCATCTGTTTCTTCTTTCTGCTGCTCAAAATATTAAGGCCAGAATTCAACCAGCTTTTACTGTGCTTCTTATTATTGTAATAATGGGTGCTTAATTCATGAAATACCTTTTGTCTTCCACACAATGTGAATCTAGAATTTTCCTTTAAGGCAACATGGTAATTAGGCAGTTGGGATTTAAATTGGCCTGAAAATATATTCACATCCAAGGTCAACTGAATATGGACACACATGCACAAACACACGTATTACATCTTTCTCTCTATATATACGTATAGCCACATATATAATATATATATATTTTTTATGTGTATACATATACATGTGAGATATACCTATATATACATATAATGTATACCTATATATACATGTGATATAGATATAAGTATATCTAGATATAGATATACCTCACATGCATATGGATATAGATATAATTAAAAAAATTTTTTTTTGATGTAGACCCTTTTTAAAGTCTTTATTGAATTTGTTACAATATTGCTTCTGTTTTATGTTTTGGTTTTTTGGTTGCGAGGCATTTGGGATCTTAGCTCCCTGACCAGGGATCGAACCCGCACACCCTGCATCAGAAGGCAAAGTGTTAACCACTGGACTGCCAGGGCAGTCCCAGATATAGATATAATTTAATGTGAAGAGTCCTGAAAAAATCTGCCTGCTCCTCCTCTTACTTTCCCCCAGAAACTATGCCTTCAATTGTTGAAAATTCAGCACTTTCTGAAACATAAAGTGGGTTAGCAGCAAGGTCTAGAGAAGTAGGGGAGAGAAAAACAAAAAACAACCTCAGAAATATTATAAAAGCATAATTAATGTGGAATATTGCAGACCTAGAAAGCTGCGGAGAACTGATTGTCCACCCTCTCCAGCTACACTGTCTGAGTTCTCTGGATAATTGGATGGCTCTCTTCTTCTCTTTCTACTTTTTCATTTCAGCAGATGTATTCTTTTTCTGTAATAATTTGAAAAAATACTAAATTCTGATTTTTTTATTATGGTGAAATGTTGAATCCCACTTCCCCACCCCAGAATATATTTAACCCTATATTCAACCAGTGAACAGTGATTGAGGCCTCTTATTCTGGCAATGCCATGGAAACAAAGCAAATAAAACCTGTTCCCTGCCCTCAAATAGGACAAAATCTATTGGAGGAGATTATTCTGCATATAAATAATTATGAGATAAACGTTAATGGAAGTATGTGCATGGCCATGTGAGAACACTAGAGATGAAGCATGAAATTGCACGGAGATCACAGGGCAAGACACTTTTCAGCAGAATCTGGAAGGGAGAGTAGGAAGGCACCTGGTGGACCAGGGAGAAAATGGCATCCCAGTTAGTGAGAACAGCATATGTACAGCAGCAGAAACACGTCTTGTTTGGGAAATTACAAGCGGCTTGAAGTTGAGGGAGAGAGATTAGATATGGGAACATATGTATATGTATAACTGATTCACTTTGTTATAAAGCAGAAACTAACACACCATTGTAAAGCAATTATACTCCAATAAAGATGTTAAAAAATAAAATAAAATAACAAGGTAGGATAAAGGACAAAGGGCTAGTTATGCCATGCTAAAAATGTTTAAAGTTTCTTAAATAGTAAAGAAGGGAAATTCGAAAATTACTTTTCTTACTAGCTAGAAATAAGATATAAAGTATTGACGTTGACCTGGTTGCAAAGAAAAGGATTGTGTCAATGAAAAGAGTAGATGCCTGGAGACACATTGGACTCTTGGCTTTGAATCCTTCACCTTCTTGAAAGAAATATGTCTTGTTCCAATGGCTGGACACTGTAGTTTAGTTTGCCAGATTACCATGTAGTGATGATAATAGAGGCCACATTTGCAGGACTTTTCACTCTGGCCAAGAGAGAGAAGTAGTCTGACCTGGGGACCTCGCCACACCCCCAAAGGATGAACATATTTTCTTCCTTTGAGGTGTCGACCACAGGAAAGGCAGCTTCCTAATTTGGGAAGGAAAATATGATTTCAAGAGCTTAAAACATCAAGTGATTCTTTCAAACTGCATTTTGATGAGGTAAGGGTGAATGAATGAGAATCATATGGAGTCCATTTTCCTGAAGATCCAGCTACAGATATAAAATTAAGGAACAAGGAGCTTGAGGCAAAACATGCTTTAGACTTGATCTAAACATAAATGTTTGAGAAATTGTTTGAAATTTTCATAAATCTGCACAGAAATTCAGTTATGCATCTTTCCATTATGTGCTCTGTGAATTTCACTCAGAATCCAGCCCTTTTGCACAGTGTCATTTGTGGAGAAATGGCCTAAACAGACTTGGAGAAACCTAGTTACTATGTTGGGTACACAGTGACCTCAGACCCATCAAAAAAATGTTGGGTCCTGAGCAAGCTTTCAGAGACCATCCCCAAAGCCTCCTTCTATCTCTCGCCCCAACCCATGAACATACTCATGTAATCAGATTTCACTAGGTTATGCTGTAGTAACAAGCAGTCCTCAAATCTTAGTGGCTTCCAGAAACGAAGAGTTCATTTCTCATTCTTGTCTCACTCACATTGGCTGTTTCAAGGTTGAGGTTCTCCTCCATGTGCTGTCTTCATTTAGGGAATGGCTGCAACACTCAATTCTTGAGGCAGAGAGAAGCAAGCAATGGCAAAAGCACGAGCGGTTCTTTAAACTTTTGCCTAGATGTGAAATAGATCACTTCCACTCACAGTTCATTGGTCAAAGCACATCATACATCCAAGCTTGACCTCAGTGAGGTAAGAATACACTTCCTACAGGGAAAGCATCAGGGAGGTGTCCCCTAGGAAATCAAAAGAAAGAGGGACAGCAAAGAATTTGAAAAAATAATAGAATCTACAATGTCCATTCACCTTTAGCATGATTAAAATTTTGAAATTTTGTTTACTTGCTCATTTCTCCCTCTCTCAGATTTACAATCTGCATAAGAGCAAAGATCATATCTTATACTCATCACATGGTAGGTGTTGATACTTAATGGTGCTCAGTAGATATTTGCTAGATAAAAAAAAATCAAGTTTCTGCTTTCCCTTCTGAAAATTGGGCACATTGATATCTGTTCCATAAGAATGCTAAGAAGATCAAATTAGATAATGAATCTTCTTTCCTTACGGGCACAAGATTGCAGAAGCATTTTAGGACAAATAATGTGGCAGCTCTCCAGACTGGTGAGAAAAAGTTTGCACTCCAGAAGGGGTATTCTTGCGTACAATTCTCAGACTTCGTACCAGTTTCCAGCTTTCTCCCCACAATCCGCAGCATCAGTGGGTCCCATTGTTAGCAGGAATTGGCCTGTTCCTGTACTTTGTCTCCAGGTGAACTTGTTTCAGGATATCTAGTCACATAGACACAGGCTGCCTTATCAAGGCTCTGGGATAAGGATAGTCTTCACCTGCAGTTTTTAGATACCCCGGTACCAGACAATAACTCATCTGTGCTACTTAAAAATACCTCTATGAGAACCTCCTCCAGGTCAGATGGACAGAAGTGGCCTGAGAGCCCAGTGAGAACAACTGATCTGTTGCTGGAGACTTAAGAGATTTTAAAGAAATGTTTTCAGATAGGAGATCCCAGAGGAACCCATATTGTGTTCTCAAATTTCTCAGGGAAACAACCAAGGTTCACATATATATTGTAGACTCACTTTGAAAACAGGGAGCCAACAGGATCCACAGTACAATAATAATAATGCTACTTTTTCCATAATCTGGAGCTTGAAAACAATGTTCACTATTAATCATAGATCAGTTAATTCAACACAAGTAATAAGTTGGATGCTTCAATGTGTTTGTTACACTTCTGGGCACTATCATTACAATTATGTCTTTTCATCTTGTTTTTTTCTTGCTGGATACAGAGTTCATACACCTGATTCTCTAGTTCCCCAGTACAGACTCCAGAGTTTACCCTTTACTCATTAGGCTCTTTTGGGGGTCCTTATTATATTGGAAGCTCTTTGGGAACCTGAACATTTACCAGTTCCAATCACTCCTAGGCAACCTCTGTCTCAGGAGCACAGAATGCCTTTCTCAGAATGGCACTTAATGACCCATGTCTTATCCCCACATTATGGGCAAAAATAGTGAAATCTACTCAGGGACTATGGATGTACCCAGCTTTTCCCCGGCTTCTTCTCCAACGTCACCAATATCCAGAACAACTTGGAGAGGAATAAGTATTCTCATGTCTTAATAGCAGAGGCCATGACACTTGGCTTTCTTGCTCTTTGTTTCAGCAACAGTAGACAGTAATATCCAATGGCTGCCTGCCTGGGCAGATTACACAACAGGAAGAGAGCTAAGGTGCAGGGAAGAGAGGATGTGAATAAACACCTCTTCTCCCATGCCTTCAATGCTTCAAGTTAGAGGGATGCTTTTTGAAATTGCTTGATATTGTCCCTCTTATCCCTTAAATGTTGATTTCTTCCAGGTCCCCTTTTGAGCACCTTTTTCCTTCTATCCATGATCTCTGAGTAGTCTTAGAATTCAATTTGCCTTTGTAGTCTGATAACCCCAAAAGCTCAGCCCACATGTCTCTCCTCTCCCAGGCTTCTATTTCCAACGCATAATGGACATCTTCATCTGGGTGTCCTGTTGTTATTTCAAATATAATATATCCAAAATGACATTGTTTATTGTTCTCTTCAAACCTGCTATTCTATGTGTCCCTTCCTACGTGTCCCTTCGTATGGGACTGAGTCCTACCTATTCACTTACCCTGGGCTAGCTTTCTCATAGCAACGACTCTGCTCTATGGCAGTCCTCATTCTTCTCGCCTGTCCCTTCTGCTAGATTATGAGCTCTTTGAAAGTAAGGTTTTATTATTCATCTCCATAATGGAGCCTAAAAAGTGACAGGCTGTAAGTGTTTGCACAAAAATGACTGGATAAGGTGAGTATTACCATAACCCATCATGTAATCAAGCATGGCCTGGTCAGTTTCAGTAGATTGAAGAAGCCCCAAAAGAGTGCGGGGGTGGGCCTAGACTAGTTCAGTGGAGGGAGCAGGGGTCAAGAAAAGGCTTAGTCCAGCATCCAGGAGCCAGGACACAAAATCTGAAAAGTGTGAACCGGTAGACCTGATTTTAAGTACGTAGTGACCCAGGCCCACAGACAGCATCAGAATAACTACAGACAAGTAGCAGGAGCTGGACAGGGCCTCGGGAGCCATAGAAAGGACAGGCAAAAGCCAAGGACAAGGGATTGCGTTATTCCTTAAGCTGGGAGGTAAGCACACGGTTCTTGACTCAGGGATCCTGATGGAGGCTTAATGGGGACACTCCTCCTGTGAATGAGGTAAATGTTCAATGTGCAGCTTGCGCACATCTGGGACCCAAAGGCTGGCTGGGCTGTCCACAAGGTCAGCTTGTAGCTGAGGGCCAGAATACGTGGCTGGGTCTGTGCAAATTCCTCCTATGCTGGTCAGACTTAGCCCAGAGCCCAAGAAGGGACCGAGGCAATAGGTGGGAGTTAAGGACTCCAGTTATGAGGAAGAGAGATGTTGCTGCAAATTAGACAGGCCTAAAAGGTTCTAAAAGTCCAGTTTGGTCCTATTTAAAGCATTAGTTAAGTACTAAATGTAGTTAAGTATTAAAATTGGTCTCCTAGAAACTGAGTGAAGGGCATATGGGAACCCAGTATTATCTTTGCAACTTTTCTGTAAATCTAAAATTATTCCAAAATGAAGTGTTTTTTGACAAACCATTTATTAAAAATATTTTATGACCTAACAGGGTTTAGGATATTGAATGAAAATTAAGCACTGGGAAGTCTTCCAGTGAAAAAAAATCAGACAGGTTTACTTTATTCCTCACTAGGATCAGATGCTCTCCAGCTGGCTAGGTTTGCTATGGAGTATAGAAAGGCATTTACTGGGGAGACAACTTTTGTAGTCACACAGGCTGGGCTGAGGTCCTTTCCATGAAGCCTATTCAGGAAATGGGGGTGCTTCTTATTATATTTCTTACAATCTGACCCTACTACCAGGGTGGGGCTGAGAGATGGGATGAGAGCTCTGGAGAGGAGGGGAGGGAAGGGGGAGAGGGGGAACAAGGTACTGCTGTGATACAGAATCATCATCAACCCCTTCCCCCTTCTTTGCTGCCACTTCTACAACTCAACAACCTCTGTCTGTCCTTAGATGACCCAGGGAGTCTTGTTTCTTGGAGCTGCCAGTTAACAAGTGAGGTTGCCAACGGAAGCCAGTTGCTCTCTTCTGATGCTGAAACTTAACAACCTGTCATCCTTTGTTGTCTGCAGAACAGAGAACACAGCCAAGCCGGCAGGGAGAGTCTGTTGTATGAGTCCAGATCTCATTGGAAGGGTGCAATTTATTCACACATATCAAGGAAGAGCAATAAATCCTTATCACTGCTACCTTTTCTCAGTCTCCAAGGGGTCAGGAAAAATTATGATGGGTATGGGATGGAAGGAACCTAACATGGTGACAGTTTTTCCCTAGATCTAACCGTAGTATTGGGTTGGCCAACTGAATGCGAAGAATGGACACGACGGTCATCATATAGGTGTGTTTACTGGCCTGCACATTTAACAGCATCCTTCATGTGCCTCCCTGATCTGAGAGTCAAAGCTCCCAAAGATATTGGCAAGTAGGAGTGGGGGAATTCATTGATTGAGAGGATTTCAAACAACCTGAGAGAAAGAGAGAGAGCAAAGAGTTCAATAACTAGAGATGGAAGCATGAAAGAAGAGAACCAACCAAACTGAGAGCAAATTAAAAATTCCTCTTGAGAGTTATTTTATCAGTGCAGAAAAATCAAAAATATTTGGAAGCAGGGCCGGCCTGTAGTTGGAAGGGGAGACTACAGAGTTGCCAGGAATTGTAGGGTGCGTTTGTTTAGGGAGCTTCCCCAGTTACTTCCTTCTTATCACCGCCTTTCTGTGGGCTTACCTTTGACTGCGCAATGACCAGAAATTCCAGGCTGGGAGGCTGCTCAGGTAGAATCAGCTGAAGAGAGGGTTTGGAGACCTGCCAGGGCCAAATGATACATCAGAGCATTCGGGGCAACCCGAGGCCATCTGCTGACTCAAGAGGAAGGTCTTATTTCCAGAGAACAGGCATTAAGTGGGCCTACGTTACCAAGTCATTGAAGAAAGACCAATGAGAAGAAGATTCTCTGAAGAGAGAGAACAGTGTATTAGGACAGAACTGAGGCCTCAAAGAAAATACTTAATTGCCAGAGCAAGTGTGGATGAGTGGGAAGCGCCCTAGCTCGGGAAGAATGACCTGGGATTAAGTCTGAACATTCCTGTGTACATCCTGTGATCCTGGGTGAGCTCTCTGAGCCAGTTTCCTCATATATAAAAAGGAAACCTGACCTACTCTCTTATTTATGAGAGTCAATTGCAACAACACATAAAAGTCTTTTATGCAAATGAAAATTGTGATTGTAACTGTAGACCAGATAAGGCACCTCTGACCTGGACCAGGACCAATTTTATCTGTTTCACCCCATACTCATCATGTGTGAAGAAAAGTGCATGTTTTATTTTATTTTTATGACTTATATGCAAAGATCTTATTTGACCTTTTTAATTTGTCCACATTACAGATAGGCAGTATTTCTGATGACTGGTTAGGCTGTTAGGATATTGTACTTACAGTGAAATCCCTATTGATAGTTCTCCATTGATTTCTTTTCCCACATCCAACGCAATTGCTTTAAAGTACCTACAAATTGACTAAAACTCCCTGCTCAACAGTTCTCCTTTCCCACAATTCATTTCTTCCAGTATCTTGAAATAATCAGTGAGGAATCATCTATATACCTACATATCTTTGTTGTTTACATGTATGCACACAGCACCTGTCTCCATGGAAAACGAAGCCTTCTGGAAATACTGCACAATTAATTCTCTTGGCCGCACTTCAAACTTCACTTCCAGAGAAGGAATAGATATTTCCCCCATTTTGTGGATGAAAAACAGAGTCCCAGTCACTCATGGAATGAATATTATAACTGATGAGAATCTACTTCTTTGGAAACCCAGGCTTCTTATATCCTATACCATAGTCTTTGTCATTTCCATAGGAAGGAATTCACCATGGCTCCCTTTAATCTTTATTCCACGCTTTATGGAAAACAGTAATTTCTGGGCTAAAGGACAGTTTACATTGGGGTCAGGAGAATGGAAGAAGACAAGAGAAGGGCCTTAATCTACTACACGTCTACCCAGAAAGCCTCTGCTGACACTTGCCCAGCTCGTCTGTGTGACTGGTAAATGATGAGGTGCAGGCTGGGTCTGGAATCCCCCTTCGCGTGAGCCTACAATACCTGTGCTGCACTGGATGCTGTAGAAGGCATGGAGCTGGCTATTCTATCATATACCTTCAAGGCACAGCGTATGAATCTTAAGGTGCTAGGGCAGAAGAATAGATTTGAAGAGCTCAGGGGAAGAGAAGCATGTCTGCAACCTGCTTTCAGCCCATGAGTCAGAGGTAGATGATTGGATGTCATTGCAAGAGAGTTCCTCAGCCTGGGGACATAATTAACAGAACTGTGGCCACCTGCTGTCAGGTGCCGGCACTGGGGGTAATTAGCAAACCCGGTACCTGAGGATCACAAGGTCTAAGATGGGAAAGAAGCAGAAAAAAGAGCATTTAAAGCAGCAGAATGAAATCCCAGAAAAGACCTTGTGAATTCAGAACAGCACTCTGAAAAAAAAAAAAAATCAATTGGCTCCTTTATGAGCTGCCGATGCAACAACAACCCTGGTCTGGTGAAATATCACTGGACCTATATACCCGGGGTTGAAGGCTGACCTGACCATGTCCAAAGCCAGCGTCACTGTGCTGCAGGGTTCATCCTTAGCATCCCACAAACAAAGAAAAGGGTAGCAATCGATACGGGACATGACGAAAGCCCAGGAGAGCCAAAAGGAGTTGGCAGGTCACGGCAGAGAGAGGCAAGAGAAACAAAAAAGCCCCGGAGATGTCAGCCTCAGATTTCTCAAACAGCACAAAGGATGTTGGATTTCAATGCACACTGCTTGGCTCTGTTCAGGGTATAAAAGGGAACAAGGTGGTCAGTGTTAAAGGAAAGAGGGAGAAATGGCTGACGACAGCCTTGGAGCTGAATTAAAAAACACCAAATTAAAGGCATGTGTATTGAACTGAGGCGCTGCGTGCGGGTGCCCTCCCGAAGACTCTGCAATTACCAGACTTGGTACCGAGGCTCCCAGGCAGCAGGTCACCCACTCAGGGGTGTCAGGGAGCCCAGGAATGGCCCAGATCACCCCCTGCCCGTAACATTTCCCTCACTTGAAGGTTAAGTCCTTTAGCTTATTACTTTGATTTCGCTAATGTCCGAACTGTCCTGGGGAGACAGAACCATAGATGAATTTCAGTCTTTTTCTACAGAGCATATTCGATAGTAGATGTCACGGGTAGAGATTTATATCCCATCTTTCATCTTTAACCTTTTAAAGACACTGGCCAGTTCCCTAACGTTGCTCACTTGCTCTTCACAGCAGGTAATAAGAATGATGCTCCCTGGAGTTGTACAAAGTGGTGGCCCACAGGCCCCAAGCTAGTTTCTCCTTAAGATTGGTATCTACCTCAGTTTCAAGCATTTTTCGCTGCTAGTGCTTTGGGTTTGCTATGCTTGCTGCCCACCTGGTCCTGATCTTCCCAGCCTTGGACTGTATGCAGGTTCTGTGAGTCTCCTGTTTCTGCATCCCTAGGTTTCTCTTAATTCCCAGTTCCTACGACCCCCTTTGTCTTTCCTACTCCTGCCTGTCCTTATGTAATGTCTTTTACTTTGTCCCACCTCCTGTAGTCTTGGCTTGAAACTGCTTTTTTGGGAGCATCAACTGCTCCCAGTCTTGTGTGACGCTGGATACCCAAGGAAGGTGGCAAGGAGAGTAAGGAAGGAAGAAAAGGAAGGTGGAGCACCAAAGCATACACTACTCTCAGCATGACCTGTTGATGGTGAAAACCATTAGAAAGTACTCTTAGAGCAGCTACCAATGAGATGGCTTGTTGGGTCATTTTTAATGCGTTGCACACTCAGATTCTTGTTTCCTAGGGTTTCGAAACCAAAGCAATTGCAGCTATTCTGAAATAGCTCTCCCAAAGAAGAAATAAATGTATATATTGGGAGGAAATAGGGATTTCCATTGATTATTCTATACTTGGCTCTCTGAATACTTGAGACGCTTACTTTAGTGGACCTGGGTTCTAGTCCTAGTTTTGTTATTAACAAAAGTATACAGACTTATCCAACTCAAATCTGTTCTCTCACATCTACATAAAAGAAAATTTTCTTTGATAATTTATTAGAAATAAATATTTAAGAGATAAATTCACCAGAAATAAGTAGTGAAAGGGCCTGCAGGAACCAGTGTAAGGACCAATGGCTGAGAGTTGGATTATACAAATGCTACGGTTCTGCCACTCAGCAGTGGCATCTAGATCAAGGCCCTTAATTTCAATTTCCTGCCAAATTAACTCTAATATCTCTGCCAGATCTAAAATTCTAAAATCCTATGAATCTAAGAGAATAGAGCTTAAAAGAGTCTTAGAAAAATGAAAATATTGAAGGAGTTTTGCTTTAGCTAATTGCTCAGATTAATTTAGTTTTAATCCTTTGTAATAATATAGGCCTTTATAGCTAAAGAAATATATTTTGGAAATGGATATTTCTTGGGTAAGTGATGGAAATCCAGAATTCCTTCTACACTGAACATTATGAGATAACTCCTAATTTTATTACATAGAGAATTTACTTTGTAAGTTTGTTTAGGAAGTTTGATATATTGTTTTAAATGTCATTTTTAAAAATTAAAATTTGGACCGCTTACATTAACATAGCTACATAACTGAGTATCTTTTCCCTTTTCTCCCTAGAATTCATACAAAACCACCAAGAAAATCTCTGAAACTCCATTTTAAATGAAACTATATTGAAATATAATATACAGATAGGAAAAATTGTGTAAGGACTGCTGCCAAGAGGTGTTAATATTGGGATGAAGCCATGAAAAAAAGCATAGAAAGAGTAGCCCAGGAGTGGCAAATCTCAGAAAAAAGGGTAGTGAAAATATACTTCTCAAAGGGGAGAGACCAGCTCCATTTTTTACCCAAATAGGGTCAGAAACTGGGGTGGGCTGTCTTGGTGGTTGAAGCCAATACAACTAAAATACAAACAAACTAAACAGAAAAGTCAGGGCTATATAAAGAATAAAACAATCAATCATATCTGTAGGAACCAATCTGTTTCTGTACCAGTTATAAGGCTCCCCTATCATCTTTCCCTCTACAGGAAACTCCTTCAAAGAGCAGGTCTAGGAAAATCCAACCCATGCAATAATAAATAATAATAAAGAAACTAGAAGACCATTGAGAGAATGATGCTATAATAAAAATCTATGGGGAAAATACCAAGGCTTACCCACAAAAAACCATAAACCTATTATAAAAAACACAAACCTATGTGAATGGAGAGATATGCCATGTTTGTGGACTGGAAAACTCAAATTTCTTGGTCTCTTCAAATTGATCTATTAATTGAACACAATCCTAATAAAAATCCCAGCAGTATTTTTTGCAGAAATCAACAAGTTGATTCTAAAATTAATACGGAAATGCAAAGAATCAAGAATAAACAAGCCAATCTCAAGAAAAAAGAAAAGGCTAGAGGAGTGTACTATTTAATTTAAGACTTAATAGTCAGCTATAATAATCAAGATAGTGTAGCACTGGCATAATAATGAGCACAGAAACTGATGGAACAGAATAGAGTCCAGAAAGAAACTCACATATATATAGTCTATTATTTTTGACAGTGGTGCTAAGGAAATTCAATGGGGAGATGAAGTCTTTTCAACAAATTTTTCTGTTACAACTGGATAAACATATGTAAAAAATAAAAATAAACATGATACTGGAACCCTACCTTACGCTACGCACAAAAATAAATTTAAGATGGATCATATATCTAAAAAACAAAAAGCTCTGCCAACAGACAAAGAACACTCATCAGCCAGTGCTGCAACTGAGCAGATGAAGCATGTGGCCATGAATTAAAAGAGACAAAACAACTTAAAGGAACTATTGTCTTTAAAAGGGAGACCCCAAGGCAGAGATAAAAGAATCCAGAGAAGAGACAACAGGAGGAGATGAAATATTAGCTAACAGAATGTAAGAATAAAGGGAAAATTTTCATCACATAAATAAAATCAAAATTATAAGAAGCACAATGAAGAATAAACACTACAGAAATATAGAATAGTTCATAAAACATAAAAATGAAACATGATTTAAAGCAAACTAATTAAGCACCATAAAATAAACTTAACATAAGCAGAAGAATGGAATTTTAAAAGATAAAAATAGATATTAAGGGGTTAGAAAACAGAAAACAAATTAATACATTAAAAAAATTAGCAGTTTCATTAAAAAATTAAAAGACAATTTAACCTAATCAGTGAAAACAGGGCAAAAGTGTAAATAGAAAACAAAGCAAAAACCAAAAAAAAAAAAAATCACATAAGCAGAAAAAATTAAAATACTCTTAAGAAAGGGCTTTGTTCAATTTTATGCAAGTACATTTTAGGAAACTATGATTTGCCAATCCTGACCCTAGAAGAAATAAAAAGTCTAAGTGAATAAATTTCCCCTGAAAAGACCCACCCATAAAAAAAGTACCAGATCTAGCATGTTTTACAGAAGAGTGTTGTCAAAACTTAAAAAAGCATGTAATTCCAATGCTATTTAAATTATTCCAAAGAATGGGAAAAGAAGGAAATCTTGCAAATTAACTTATGAAGCTAAATACTTTCAAGTTATTTTTCAAGCAAATCTGGACAAATACTGCATTGAAAAATTACAAACCAATATCCTTTACAAATATTTTTTTCAAATATTCTAAGTAAAATATTTGTAAGAAGCTGGTGGAAAAATTTTTAAATACTGTCAATGACTGAGTGGGGTTTACTGAAGGAATGTGAAATTTGTTTAATATTATGAAATTCCTTGACTTATTTTCTCATCTTAATAGGTTTAAGGACAGTCAAATCAAATAATCTTAGTCATAGATGTTAAACAAGACTGACAAAATACAATAGTCAGAACCAGAACTGAGGACCAACCCCTTACCCCACCATGAGCTAGCAGTAACACAATGGTAGTTTACCCTGGAGATGGGGCAAAAACACAGAAAGAGCCCTCCTCTATGGCATAGACATGAGGATAGCTGAAAGCTAAGGGTGGAATTGGAACACTGAGAAAAACGCATGCACAGGTCCCACAAGCCAACGGAAGCCCACAACCAGGGGAATGTGAAGCCTGTCATGTGCTGAGGATTATGCTAGCAATAGCGAAATACAAACCCAGTCCAATTACTGACAACCTTGAGATAAAACATCTTTATAGACACATATGAATGCCCTGACAGTAGAGACATGGCCATTTCTGGACATAAATGCTCTTTACCTCTATATTTCCTGTTCTTCTACTCACAATGCCTGGCATTCAATAAAAATTATGAGACAAACAACAACAAGGAAAATATGACCCATTGTCAAGAGACAGAGCAGTACATGTCAAAAAGTTGGTTTGGATGTTGAGACCAATGACACCTGTCACATACTGGGAGGGTTTAAAAAAGCTTATTACTCACATATTGAAACTTTATAAGGAGGGCAAGGAGGGCTCTTAAGCTGACCTGAATTGGTCTAGGAAAGTGGGAAAAAGAGACCTGCTTAGGTTTTATGGCGTTTAGGGGATGGGACTGGGGTGGGAATTTCTATATAGAGACCAAGGCTTGCATAATTTGAAATTCCCACTGGTGCCAAAGAAGAGAGCACCTGGGCTTTCTCATCAACACACCCAGGGTGAGGGAGAAAGAGAAAGGGAAGTGGTGGGGCTTGAAAGTTGTCAGTAGTCAGACACTGAAGATGGAGCCAGACTCTAATACGCAATAACATGAAG
The DNA here is from genome assembly GCF_949774975.1 of Lagenorhynchus albirostris. Taxonomy (NCBI): domain Eukaryota; kingdom Metazoa; phylum Chordata; class Mammalia; order Artiodactyla; family Delphinidae; genus Lagenorhynchus; species Lagenorhynchus albirostris. Next base: position 97,681,940 of record NC_083103.1, read on the forward strand.
TACGGGAAGGAGAAAGTTGAAGTAAACCACTCTAGGGTTCTTAAATTATACCTGAAGTGGTAGAATATTATTTGAAGGTGGACTATTGTACTTTAAATATGTGTACTGTAAATCCTAGAGCAGCATTTCTGAACCTAGATACTACTGACTTTGGTGGACAGATAATTCTTTGCTGTGAAGGACCACCCTGCATATTGTAGGATATTTAACTGTATTCTGGACCTCTGCCCACTAGATGCCATAAGAACCCTCACAGTTGTGACAATTAAAAATGTGTCCAGACAAATGTCCCCTAGAAGGCAAAATTTCCTGCTGTTGAGAACCACTTCTCTAAAGCAATAACTAATTTTCTTTAAGCAAATGAGCTATAACTAATAAGCCAACAATGGAAATAAAAAGGTATCAAACTCAATTAATAAAAAAAAGAAGGCAGGAAAAGAGGAAAATGGAACAACAAAAAATGTGCAACAAACAGAAATTTGGCAAGGTATTAGATTTAAACTGAATCATAGCAGTGAGTAAATATCAATGTTCTAATCACTTCAATTAAGAGACAGAGATGGTCATATTGGCTAAAAACACAAGACTCGACTATGTGCTATCTATAAGAAGCTCATTTAACATATAAAAACATAGATAGGTTAAAAGTAAAAGGATGAAAGATATATCTCATGCAATTACTAATTTAAACAGTTTTTAAAAAGCTAGAATGGCTTTATTAATACAAGAGACAAAGTAGACTTCAGGACAAGGACCATTATTACAGATAAAGACAAACATTACATGATATTAAAGATTTTACTATTTGATAATATAAGAACACTGCAAAATACATAAAACAAAAATTGATAGTACTCAGAGGAAAAACAGACAAATCCACAGGTATAGTTGGAGAAATCAATACTCCTCTCTCAGTAAGGATACAGAAGAAAATCAGTACGGAAATACAAGACCCGAACAACTAACTTGACCTAAGTGATATTTATAGAAGCTTTTACCCAAACAACAGAATATTCATTCATTTTAAAGAATACATCAAATATTCACCAAAAGAGATCAGATTCTAGACTATAAACATATATCAAACATTAGAAAATAACTGAAATAGATTGTCTTCATAGGTTAGGACAATCAGTATTGCTAAGAAATTAATTCTCACAAAATATATGTTTTACAGAAATTTTCAAATTGATTCTAAATTTTGTATGGTAACATAACTGACTTAGAATAGCCATGACAACTTTAAAATAGCATAACTTTACAAAAGCATAAAGTGGGAAGGCTTACAATACTTGAGTTCAAAATTGAATCGACAAGAATCAAAACAATGTTTTGCTATAAAGATAGCCTAAAAATAGATAAATGGAACAAAGAGGGAGTCCTGAAATGCCTAAATTGGTCAACTGATTTTAGACAAAGGTGCAAAACAAGGCAGTAGAAAAATAACAGTATTTCTGACAAAAGGTTCTGGAAAAATCATATATCCCTATGCAGGCAGGCAAGCAAGCAAGTAAGCAAAGAAACAAACCTTCAATTCATACCTTGTATAAACAAAAATTAACTCAAATGATCACAGACTTAAATAAAAATCTAAAATTATATACAAAAAATTGTAAGAGCCCAATACTATAAAAATTCTAAAAGAAAAAAAATTAGAACACTGGATTAGGCAAAGATTTGTGATATATGACACCAAATGCATCATCCATACTGTAAAAAATTGGTAAAGTGGACTTCATTAAAATTAAGAACTTCTGCTCTTCAAAAGACATTGTTAAAAGAATAAAAAGACACACACTAGGAAACACCTGCAAATCACATTTCTGATTAAGGACTTGTTCCCAGAATATAGAAAGAACCTGCGAAGTTCAATAATAATAAAATAAGCAATAGAAAAAAGGGACAAGATATTTGAAAGGACATTTCACCAAAGACGACAAGCAGATGGAAAATAAATATCTGAAAAGACATTCAGCATACCACTTATTAGGAAAACACAAATTAAAACCTCAAAGAGATATCAGTACACACCTATTAGAATATCTAAAACAGAAACATGATCATACAGAATACATAATACAAAAGCACTGCAACTGTCAAACACTGCTGATGGGAACAGAAAATGGTACAACCATTAAAAAAAAGCAGTTTGATGAGTTACATCAAGAAAAATAATGGAGTACCTCAAAAATGTTATTTTCCATAAAAACAATGAATAAAACTGGCAAAAGTGGTCAGACTCACATTTTTGGAACTCTGGGAATTACCCAGAGGCTTGCAGCAATCCAGGGAACATCTAATCAAAAAAACAGCTGAATCTCGGTAAGAACAGTAAGTTTTATGATATTTTTAACTTGCCCTATTCCTGTGTCCTATTCACCAACTCTGTAGTAACTTTGAAAAATAATAGCCTGCATTCCCAGTGCAGCCTGGCAGCCACTGTAAGGAGCAGAATAAAGCCAAAGCTCTTGCAGAACCTCATGCACAAAGCATTACTATTATTTGACCTATATGGTGATTCCCTAGAAGAAAGGGAAAAGGTCACCTCTATTTTATTTAACATGGAACTTGTCCAATATGAAAAGCTTTCTCTCTAGGGAGCCCTTGTCAAAAAGTCACTGATAGGTGTTTTAACTTTGTAGCTGCATGAAGTGGGGGACAAAGACTGGGGCAAACAACAGATAAATCAAAAGTCTTAAAAGGAAAAGCTGGGGTAAGCGAGTTTGCTTGGCAGGAAGTGAAGGCTAAGGCAGAGTTGTCAAGTGTTGCAGGTGTTCCTCAACACACACACAGTCTTTTGGCAAAGACTAGGAGATTTATGGTTCCTGGCTGTGGTAGGCTGAATAACGGCTATCAAAGATGTCCAAGTCCTAATCTCTGTAACCTTCGAAAGTTAGCATACCTGGCAAAAGAGAATTACTGATGTTGTTAAGCTAAGGATACTGAGATGGGGAGGTTACCTGGATGGGCCTTAATTTTGCAATCAGAAGTGCCCTTATATGAGGGAGATCAAGGGAGATTTGACACAGAAGGAAAAGGCAATGTGAAGAATAAGGCAATAGGCGACACTCCTGGCTTTGAGGATAGGGTAAAGGTCCATGAGCCAAGGAATGCAACTCTAGAATTTGGAAATTACAGAGAAACAGATTCTTCCCTTGACCTTCTGGAGAGATTGCAATCCTGTTAACACCTTGATTTCAGCCCACTGAAAATTATTTCAGTTATAACATCCAGAACTATAACAGATTAAATGTGTATTGCTTTAAGCCACCTAGTTTGTGGTAACTTTTTATACAACCATACAAAACTAACAGACAGCTTTAACAGACATCTCTATCTGATCGTTATGTGACCTCTAAGCTAGCCATGTAGAGACTTCAATTGCCACACATAAAAAATAATAGTTTATAAAATTAGTTCAGAACAGTATGTAAACAAACAACAAGCAGAAACAATAACAAACCCTGGAGAAAGGAAAATCTGATTTCCAGAGTTGCCATACTCTATTATTTAAAATGTGCAGTTTTCAGTAAAAATTTATGAGACATGGAAAGAAAGAATTAAGTATGGCTCATACCCAGGGAAAAAAGCAGTCTATAGATACTGCTGAGGAGGTCCAGATGTTGGAATTAGCAGACATAGATTTTAAAAGATCCATTTTTAAAATGTTCAAAGAACTAAAAAAAAAAATCATGTCTAAAGAATGAAAGGAAAATATGAGAATTATGTTTTATCAAATAGAGAATATCAATGAAGAGACAGACGTTATTTAAAGAACCAAACAGAAATTCTGGAGTTGAAAAATACAATAGCTGGGGGGTGGAGTCAAGATGGCAGTGCAGGAAGAAGCAGAGTTCATGCCTCCCCACAACTAGGGTGCTTGCCAGATGCTGGTGGGGGACCTCGATGCCCAAGGAGACAGGAGAAACTCCCAAGCAAACCAGTAGGACATGAGGGGACTGAAAGGCAGAGAAGAACTGGACCACAGACAGGACCAGGGCCCCTGAAGGGTGGCTGAGAGGGGGGAGGGGTTCCCATGCCTGGAGGGACCCTTGGGGGCTTGGATCAGGGGGGAGTATGCCCAGCGTTTCCCTTGCCCAATTGGCCAGGAAGTCTGCCTGGCTCTTGGGCTGAGTCCTATGCCCTCAGAGGCCCCCTCCTGGCCACACTGGTCCTGGGGGCATAGGAGAGAGGCCAGGCGAGAACAGGAGAGGCAGGTGGGAGGGGCCCACCAGGACCTCAGGAGCAGGAGAAAGAACAGAGGGCGTTTGCCCCACCCACTCAGGCTTGGGAAGCCTGCTGGGCTCCCAGGTGGGGTGCCCCCCACCCGAGACCAGAGGTGGGAGGCAAGCCTGGGCCCCGTTGAGCCTAAGCCCCACCCCACATACCACCCAGGGCTTTTTCCAGCCCTGTTGGTCCTAAGAATAGGCCCCACTCACTGCCCAAACCCCACTCCTGCTTAGGCCCCACCCTCCACAGCCAAGGTCTTTTCCACCTTTTTCTTTTTTTTTTCTCCTCCTCTTTTTTTTTAATTATTGCAGTTCTGTTTTACCTTCTGGTTGTTTCATCTATATTTTTATTCTTATATTCTTTCTAAGACATCTGTTAGTTTCCTAGCCTAATTTTATTTTTTACTTCGTTACTGGTTTGTTTTTTTGCTCTTGTTGTTGTTTTTTGCCACCCAGTGCAGCTTGCAGGATCTTGGTTCATGAGCCAGGGGTCAGGTCAAAGCTCCCGCAGTGGGAGCTCCGAGTCTGCACCACTGGACTAACAGGGAACCTCAGACCCCAGGGAATATTCATCAGAGTGAGGTCTCCTGAAGGTCCTCATCTCAGCACCAAGACCCAGCTATACCCAACACCTACAAACTCCAGTGTTGGAAACCTCAGACCAAACAACCAGTAAGGCAGGAACACAATCCCAATCATAAAAAAAAAAAAGAGAGACAGCAAAAAAATATGTCACAGATGAAGGAGCAAGGTAAAAACCTACAAGACCAAAAAAGAATTCAGAGTAATGATAGTAAATATGAGCCAGAATCTTGGAAATAGAATGGAGACATGCACTGAGAAAATACAAGAAATGTTTAACAAAGATCTAGAAGAACAAAAGAACAAACAATAATGAACAACACAGTAACTGAAATGAAAAATATACTAGAAGGAATCAATAACAGAATAACTGAGGCAGAAGAACGAATAACTGAGCTGGAAGACAAAATGGTGGAAATAACTGCTGAGGAGCAGAATAAAGAAAAAGGAATGAAAAGAATCGAAGACAATCTCAAAGACCTCTGGGACAACACTAAACACACCAACATTCGAATTATAGGGGTCCCAGAAGAAGAAGAGAAAGAGAAAGGGTCTGAGAAAATATTTGAAGAGATTATAGTGGAAAACTTCCCTAACAATGGGTAAGGAAAGACTCCCTCAAGTCCAGGAAGGACAGAGAATCCCATACAGGATAAACCCTAGGAGAAACACACCAAGACACATATTAATCAAACTAACAAAAATTAAATTCAAAGAAAAAACATTAAAAGCAGCAAGGGAAAAACATACAAGGGAATCCCCATAAGGTCATCAGCTGATTTTTCAGCAGAAACTCTGCAAGCCAAAAGGGAGTGGCATGATATATTTAAAGTGATGAAAGGGAAGAAACTACAACCAAGATTAGTCTACCCAGGAAGGATCTCATTCAGATTCAACAGAGAAATCAAAAGCTCTACAGACAAGCTAAAGCTAATAGAATTCAGCACCACAAAGCCAGCTTTACAACAAATGCTAAAGGAACCTCTCTAGGCAGGAAACACAAGAGAAGAAAAAGACCTACAAAAACAAACCCAAAACAATTAAGAAAATGGTAATATGAACATACATATCAATAATCACCTTGAAAGTAAACGGTTAAATGATCCAACCAAAAGACACAGACTGGCTGAATGGATACAAAAGCAAGACCCATGTCTATGCTGCCTACAAGAGACCCACTTCAGACCCAGGGACTCATACAGACTGAAAGTGAAGGGATGGAAAAAGATATTCCATGCAAATAGAAATCAAAAGAAAGCTGGAGTAGCAATACTCATATCAGATAAAATAGATTTTAAAATAAAGACCATTACAAGAGATAAGGAAGGACACTACATAATGATGAAGGGATCAATCCAAGAAGAATATATAACAATTATAAATGTTTATGCACCCAACATAGGAGCATCTCAATACATAAGGCAAATGCTAACAACCATGAAAGGGGAAATTGACAGGAACACAATAATAGTAGAGGACTTTAACACCCCACTTACACCAATGGACAGATATCCAAACAGAAAATAAATAAGGAAACAGAAGTCTTAAATGACACAATAAATCACATAGATTTACTTGATATTTATAGAACATTCCACATGAAAGTGGCAGAAGACACTTTCTTCTCAAGTGCACAGGGAACATTCCCCAGGACAGATCACATCTAGGGTCTCAAGTCAAGCCTCGGAAAATTTATGAAAATTGAAATCACATCAAGCGTCTTTTCTGACCACAATGCTATGAGACTGGAAACCAGTTACAGGAAAATAAACTATAAAAAACACAAATAAATGGAGGCTAAACAGTGCACTACTAAATAACCGAGAGATCACTGAAGAAATCAAAGAAGAAATTTTAAAAATACATGGAAATTAATGACAATGAAAATATGACAACCCAAAACCTATGGTATGCAGCAAAAGTAGTTCTAAGAGGGAAATTTATAGCAATTCAATCTCACCTCAAGAAACAAGAAAAATCTCAAATAAACAATCTAACCCTACACCAAAAACAACTAGAGAAAGAAGAAAGAAAACCCAAGGCAGTAGAAGGAAAGAAATCATAAAGATCAGAGCAGAAATAAATTAAATAGAAATGAGGAAAACAATATCAAAGAACAATAAAACTAAACGCTGGTTCATTGAGAAGATCAACAAAATTGATAAACCCTTAGCCAGACTCATCACGAAAAAAAGGGAGAGGAAGCAAATCAGTAAAATTAAATATGAAAAAGAAGATACCACAACTGACACCACAGAAATACAGAGGATTATAAGAGACTACTACAAACAACTATATGCCAATAAAATGGACAACCATGAAGAAATGGACAAATTCTCAGAAAGGTACAATTTCCCAAGACTGAACCAGGAAGAATCAGAAAATACAAACAGACCTATCACAAGTAATGAAATGGAAACTGTAGTTTAAAATCTTCCAACAAATAAAGGTCCAGGATCAGACGGCTTCACAGGTGAATTCTATGATCATCTCAATAGATGCAGAAAAACCTTTTGAGGAAATTCAACACCCACTTATGATAAAACTCTCCAGAAAATGGGCATAGAGGAAACCTACCTCAACAAAACCACAGCAAACATCATTCTCAATGGTGAAAAACTGAAAGCATTTCCACTAAGATCAAGAACAAGACAAGGATATCCACTCTTGCCACTTTTAGTCACCATAGTTTTGGAAGTCCTAGCCATGGCTATCAGAGAAGAAAAAGAAATAAAATGAATACAAATTGGAAAAGAAGAAGTATAACTTTCACCATCTGCAGATGACATGATACTATACATAGAAAATCCTAAAGATGCCACCAGAAAACTACTAGAACTAATCAATGAATTTGGTAAGGTTTCATGATACAAAATTAATGCACAGAAATCTCTGGTTTCCTATACACTAACAACAAAAGACCAGAAAGAGAAATTAAAGAAACAATCCCATTTACATCACAACAAAAAGAATAAAATACCTAGGAATAAACCTACCTAAGGAGCCGAAAGACTGGTACTCAGAAAACTATAAAACACTGATGAAAGAAATCAAAGATGACATAAACAGAAGGAGAAATATACCATATTCTTGGATTGGAAGAATCAATATTGTGAAAATGACTATACTATCCAAAGAAATGTACAGGTTCAATGCAATCCCTATCCAACTACCAATGGCATCCTTCACAGAATAAGAACAAAAATTTTACAATTTGTATGGAAACACAAAAGACCCCAAATAGCCAAAACAATCTTGAGAAAGAAAAACGGAGCTGGAGGAATCAGGTTCCCAGACTTCAAACTATACTACAAAGCTACAGTAATCAAGACAGTATTATACTGGTGCAAAAACAGAAATAGAAATCAATGGTACAGGATAGAAAGCCCAGAGATAAACCCACGCACATATGGTCACCTAATTTATGACAAAGGAGGCAAGAAAATACAGTGGAGAAACGACAGCCTCTTCAATAAGTGGTGCTGGGAAAACTGGACAACTACATGTAAAAGAATGAAATTAGAACACTACCTAACACCATACACATAAATAAACTCAAAATGGATTAAAGATCTAAATGTAAGACCAGGCACTATAAAACTCTTAGAGGAAAACATAGGAAACACACTCTTTGACATAAATCACAACAAGATCTTTTTGACCCACCTCCTACAGTAATGAAAATAAAAACAAAAATAAACAAATGGGACCTACTGAAACTTAAAACTTTTTCCACAGCAAAGGAAACCATAAACAAGATGAAAAGACAACCCTCAGAATGGGAGAAAATATTTGCAAATGAAACAACGGACAAAGGATTAATCTCCAAAATATACAAACAGCTCATGGAGCTCAGTATCAGAAAAACAGACAACCCAATCCAAAAATAGGTGGAAGACCTAAATAGACATTTCACCAAAGACATACAGATGGTCAAGAGGCACATGAAAAGATGCTCAACATCACTAATTATTAGAGAAATGCAAATCAAAACTACAATGACATATCACCTTGCATGGGTCAGAATGGCATTATCAAAAAATCTACAAACAATAAATTCTGGAAATGGTGTGGTGAAAAGGGAACCCTCCTGCATTGTTGGTGGTATAAACTGATACCACCACTATGGAGAACAGTATGGAGATTCCTTAGAAACCTAAAATTAGAACTATCATATGACCCAATAATCCCACTACTGGGCATATACCCTGAGAAAACCATAATTCAAAAAGAGACGTGTACCACAGTGTTCACTGCAGCACTATTTACAATAGCCAGGACATGGAAGCAACCTAAATGTCCATCGACAGATGAATGGATAAAGAAGATGTGGCACATATATACAATGGAATATTACTCAGCTTAATTACTTACTCAGTTTCTTAAAAAGAAACAAAATTGAGTTATTTGTAGTGAGCTGGATGGGCCTAGAGTCTGTAATACAGAGTGAAGTAAGTCAGAAAGAGAAAAACAAATAGTGTATACTAACGCATATATATGGAATCTAAAAAAAAAAAAAAAGGTACTGATGAACCTAGTGGCAGAGCAGGAATAAAGAGGTAGACATACAGAATGGACTTGAGGACACAGGGTGGGAAGGGGAAGCTGGGGTGGAGTGAGAGTAGCATCGACATATATACACTACCAAATGTAAAATAGCTAGTGGGAAGCAGCAGCATAGCACAGGGAGATCAGCTTGGTGCTTTCAGATGATCTAGTGGGTGGGATAGGGAGGGTGGGAGGGAGGGAGGCTCAAGGGGTGGGGGGGGAATATGGAAATATATGTATGCATATGACTGATTCACTCTGTTGTACAACAGAAACTAACACAGTACTGTGAAGCAATTATACTCCAATAAATATCTATTTAAAAAAAAAGAAAAATACAATAGCTGAAAATAAAATTCAATAGAAGCACTCAACATATTTGCACCAGTAGAACAATCAGTGAACTTGAAGGTAAATCAATAGAAATCCAATTTGAGGAAATGGGGTGGGGGAAGAATAAAAAAAAATATACAGAGTCTTATAGTCATCTAGGACATCATCAACAATAACGTGAATAATGGGAGTTGCAGAAGAAGGAAGAAAGAGGAAAGGAACAGAGGATATTTAAAGAAATATGGTTGAAAACTTCCCAAATTGGATGAAAGCCATTAATCTACACATCCAAGAACTTCTACAAACTTCTAGTAGGATGAAATCAAAAAGAACCATACCTAGACATATCATTATCATATTGTTGAAAGAAGAAAGGAAGGAAGGAAGGAAGGAAGAAAAAGACATATCTTAAAAGCAGCAAGAGAGAAGTGATTCATTGCTTACAAGGGAGTCTCAATAAGATTAACAGTTGATTTCTCAACAGAAATCATGGTGGCCAGAAGGCAGTGGAATAACACATTCAAGGTGCTGAAAGAAAAACAAATAGAAAAACCTGACAACAAGGAATCTATAGCCAGAAAAATTATTCCTCATAAAAGGGAGAAATTAAGAGATTCCCATATAATCAAAAACTGAGAGAATTTGTTGCTAGATTTTCCATACAAGAAATATTAATTGAAATCTTTCAGGCTGAAATGAAAGAATACTAGACATAATGCAAATTCACATGAGGAAAAAAAAGACAATATAAGTGTATTATTGTTTGTAACTCCACTTTTCTCCTATCTGATTGAAAAGACAACTGCATAGACCAATAATTATAAATCTGTGTTTATAGGCATACAACATAAAGATGTGTAAGTTGTAAAAATAACAGCATAGAGAGAGGAATGGAGCCATACAGGAGCCAAGTTTTTGTAAATTGTATTAGGTCTGCTTAGGTTGCCATAACAGACTGTACTAGGTGGCTAAACAACAGAAATTTATTTTCTCACAGTTCTAAAGGCTAGAAGTCCAAGATCAAGGTGGCATCAGAATTGGTTTCTGGTGAAGCTTCTCTTCCTGTCTTGTAGACAGCTACCATCTCACTGTGTCCTCACATGTCATTTACTCTGTATACACAGGGAAAAAGCCCTTTGGTGCCTCTTCTTCTTTTTATAAGGATACCAGTCCTATCAAGTTAGGAACCAATTCTTATGAACTTATTTAACCTTAATTACCTCCTTAAATGCCCTTTATCCAAATACAATTGCATTGGAGGTTAGGCCTTCAAAATATGAATTTGGGGGAGATACAATTCATTCAGTTCATAACATATACTATCGAAATTAAGTTACTGTAAATCTGAACTAGACTGTTTAAATGAGAATGTTAATCCCTATGGCAACCCCTAAGAAAATAACTTAAAATAGTAGAAGAGACAAACGAATTACAATAATATTCTACAAAAATTATTTTTAACATAAAAGATGGCATTATGGAGGAATGAAGAACAATAAAATTTATTAGACATAGAGAAAACAAATAACAGAATGCAGACATAAGTCCTGCCTTATCAATAATTTGATTTAATATAACTAGATTAAATTCTTCAATTAAAAAGCATACATTGGCAGAATGTATTTTAAAATGATCAAACTAAGCCTGGAATTTGCTGAGCTTATGGTCCAGAGGCAATTCTCCTTTCCCAAGCATGTTCTGCTTTCCATCCAGAATGAATTTCTGATCTCACCAGTCCTTCAGTTACGCACTGAAAACTCTATAATCCTCTAATTTCCCTTTTAACCACGACTGGAAAAAAGGTTAGAACTACATCTAGAATCCACTCAAAGAAATTCTCTTACCCTAGGTCACTGTTACAATTAGTTCTCATTCAGTTGTATTACCTCTTATCTATCCTGCCATGTATGTATGTCTGTATGCACGTATATAACATATATTAAAAGACACAATAAAACTGCATTCTTTATCCCCTGGGCCCATCCTAAAAAAAAAGATCAAACTATATGCTATCCACAAAAGACACAATTTAGGTTCAGAAATACAAATTAGTTGAAAGTAAAAGGTTGGGATTTACTTTCTAGCTGTACCTAAAAATGAACAAATAAGCCAAGTTTCCTCCCAGCACCTAAATAATTTCTAAATATATTACTTACAAAGATTTATTGTTACAGTTATTACTAGTTTCTGTATCTTAAAACTGTTCAGTGTTACTTATTCCATCCTTATATTACACATCCACTGACAATCCAGGATTTTCAGAAGAGAGTGCAATAGAATCTTTAAAGTTTTTTTTTTAATAAATTTATTTATTTAATTTATTTTTGGCTGTGTTGGGTCTTCATTGTTGCATGTGGGCTTTCTCTAGTTGTGGTGTGCAGGGGCTACTCTTCATTGTGCTGCACAGGCTTCTCATTGTGGTGGCTTCTCTTGTTGAGGAGCAGGGGCTCTAGGCACACAGGCCTCAGTAGTTGTGGCATGCATGTGGGCTCTAGAGCACAGGTTCAGTAGTTGTGGCACACAGGCTAAATTGCTCTGCAGCATGTGGGATCTTCCCGGACCAGGGCTCGAACCATGTCCCCTGCATTGGCAGGTGGATTCTTAACCACCCAGAATCTTTAAAGTTTAGATATACACACGTATATCACATCCACTCTCCCCCCTCCACCTCCCCACATAAATGAAGTACAGGACAAATGGGAGTAGAAGAACTAAAATATCTTTTTCAAAAAAAATATTTCAGAGATTCAAGATAGTGGAGGAGTAGGAGGATGTGGAGTTCATCTCTCTCCACGAATGCATCGGGAATACATCTACAGATGCAACAATTCTCACAGAACACTGGCTGAAAACTAGGAGAAGACCTTGGACACTGGAAAGGGCTATAAAGATCCCTGCATAACTGGGTAGGATGGAAAAAAGAAGGGAGAAGGAAAGGAGAGAAAGTGGGACAGGACCTGCACCCCGGGGCAGGGGAGCTGAAGCAGATGAGAGATTCCTGAAACTCTTTCCAACAGCCATACAAGTTGCAGATTAAATCCCCATGATCAGCTAGGTAGACCCTGCGCCTATGGAATATTTGAGTAGGCAATGAGTGTTCCCACAAATGAGAATGGCCTAGTTCTGGCAGCTGTGGACTCTGGGGGCAGCACATGCAGGAATTGGGCCAGATCAGAGACTGAGAGGTCCCCACAGGGCCCACAGCAGGTCCAGAGACCAGCCCAGAGACAGAGGAGAGCCTCTTCGGGCGGCGGAGGTGGGCTGTGGATCGTGGCATGTTCAAGGACACTTATAGCAGAGACCCCAGGGAAACGCAATTATTACTATTAATTTTATTATGTTTTGATTCATTCTGTTGTTGGTTCTGGCTTTTGTTTTTCGGGTCTTTTTTTATTTTTTTGTGTTGTTTTAGTAATTTTTTATTTAATCTTTTGGGATCTCCATGTTTTATAACACATTTTTAATTTTTTAAATATATTTCTATTTTTACTTTGCTTTTCTGTTGTACTGTGTTCTTTTCCTTTTTTCTTCTTCTTTTGCTTTAATATATTAAAAATTTTTTTTTATATTTCCATTTCTACTTTGCTTTCTTGTCCTGTGTTTTTCTTCCTTTTTATTTTATTTTATTATTTTTTTCTTTAATCATTTTTATCAGTTTGTTCTGTTTTCTTGCTTTATTCTTCAGTTGGCACACTGCTTTGGTTTTGCTTTTAGGTTATGTGTTTTTGTTAGTTTTAATCCTAATTGTCTGATATCGTTTTTGAGTTCTATTTGTCTCATTGTTCTCATGCTTTCTGTCTTATCTGGTTCTGTTTTGTTTCTTTTACATGTGTGTGTTTCCTTGTTTCTGTTTTTGTTTGTTTGATTTTTTTTTTTACCATTTCTCTGGTTTTTGTTTGTCTTTGTTTTGTTTTGTCTTTTTAATTTTCTTTAGTATAGTTTCTATTTTATTTTTTTATATTTCTGTTTCTACATTGCTTTTCTGTTGTTCTGTCTTCTTTTCCCTTACTCTTTTTCTTTCTTTTTTTTTAATCATTTCTGTCAGTTTGTTTTGTTTCTTTGCTTCATTCTTCAGTTGGCAATCTGCTTTGGTTTTGTTTTTTGTTTTTGTGTTTTGTCAGTTTTCTTTTTGTTTCATTTCATTCTTGGGTTCTTTTGTTTGTCTGGTTGTTCTCTTACTTTTTGACTTATTTGGTTCTGTTTTTGTTTCTTTTGTGTGTGTGTTTCCTTGTTTCTATTTTTGTTCATTTGATTTTACTTTTTACCATTTGTCTGGGGTTTTGTTAGTTTTTTTTTTTTTTAATCCCCTTTATTGCCAGAATGAGCGACTGGTGACGTCTTGGTTCCTCTACTGGAAGTTGGGCCTGAGGCTCTGGGGTGGGAGTACCAAGTCCATGACGCTGGGCCACTAGAGAATTCCCAGCTCCAGGGAAGATTAATCGCTGAGAGCTCTCACGGAGGCCTCTATCAGAATGAAAGACCTGGCTCCACTCAACTGCCAGCAGCTCCCAGCACTGGACTCCTCACACCAAACAACAAACAAGACAGGAACACAAACCCGCCCATCAACACACAGACAACCTAAAGTCATACTAAACTCAAAGAAACCCCCAAACACACCACCTGACATGGCCCTGCTCATCAGAGGGAAAAGACTCAGCACTACCGACAAGAATGCAGGCACCAGCCCCTCCCTGATTCAGGAAGCGTACACAAGCCACTGTACCAACCTCACCATTGGGGGCAGAGAACAGAAACCATAGGAACTACAATCCAGCAGCCTGGGGAAAAGAGACCTCAAATACTGTAAATTATACAAAATGAGAAGACAGAGAAATACCTTGCAGGCAAAGGAGCGAGATAAAAACCCAAAGACCAAATAAATGAAGAGGAAATAGGCAAACCACCAGAAAAAGAATTCAGAGTAATGATAGTAAAGATGATCCAAAATTTCAAAAATAGAATAAACACAAGAAATGTTCAACAAGGACCTAGAAGAACTAAAGAGCAAACAAACAGTAAAGAATAACACAATAACTGAAATTAAAAATACTCTAGAAGGAATCAGTAGCAGAATAACTGAGGCAGAAGAACGGATTAGTGAACTGGAAGATAAAATGGTGGAAATAACTGCCAAGGAGCAGAATAAAGAAAAAAGAATGGAAAGGATGGAGGACAGTCTCAGAGACCTCTGGGACAACATTAAGTGTACCAACATTTGAATTATAGGGGTCGCAGAAGAAGAAGAGAAAAAGGAAGGGTCTGAGAAAATATTTGAAGACATTATCATCGAAAACTTCCCCAACACGGGAAAGGAAATAGCCACCCAAGTCCAGGAAGCACAGAGAGTACCATACAGGATAAACACAAAGAGAAACATGCTGAGACACGTATTAATTGCACTAACAAAAATTAAACACAAAGAAAAAATATTAAAAGTAGCAAGGGAAAAGAATCAAATAACATACAAGGGGATCCCCATAAAGTTAACAGCTGATCTTTCAGCAGAAACTCTACAGGCCAGAGGGAGTGGCAAGATATATTTAAAGTGATGAAAGGGGAAAGCATACAACCAAGATTACTCTACCCAGCAAGGATCTCATTCAGATACGACAGAGAAATCAAAAGTTTTACAGACAAGCAGAAGTTAAGAGAATTCAGCAACACCAAACCAGCTTTACAACAAATGCTAAAGGAACTTCTCTTGGTGGGAAACACAAGAGGAGGAAAA
Organism: Lagenorhynchus albirostris; assembly: GCF_949774975.1. Lineage (NCBI taxonomy): Eukaryota > Metazoa > Chordata > Mammalia > Artiodactyla > Delphinidae > Lagenorhynchus > Lagenorhynchus albirostris. The sequence continues at coordinate 97,697,363 of NC_083103.1, forward strand.
GATCTCCCAAAACAAACCCAAAACAATTAAGAAAATGGTAATAGGAACATATATATTGATAATAACCTTGAATGTAACTGCATTAAATGATCCAACCAAAAGACACAGACTGGCTGAATGGATACAAAAACAAGACCCATGTCTATGCTGTCTAAAAGAGACCCTCTTTAGACCTAGGGACACATACAGACTGAAAGTGAGGGGATGGAAAAAGATATTCCATGCAAATAGAAATCAAAAGAAAGCTAGAGTCGCAATACTCATATCAGACAAAATAGACTTTAAAATAAAGACTACTACAAGAGACAAGGAAGGACACTACATAATGATCAGGGGATCAATCCAAGAAGAAGATATAACAATTGTAAATATCTATGCACCCAACATAGGAACACCTCAATACAGAAGGCAAATGCTAACAAACATAAAAGGAGAAATCAAGAGTAACACAATAATAGTAGGTGACTTTAACACCCCACTTAAACCAATGGACAGATCATCTGAACAGAAAATATATAAGGAAACACAAGCTTTAAATGACACATTAGACCAGATGGACCTAATTGACATTTCTAGGACAATCCATCCAAACACAACAGAATACACTCTTCTCAAGGTCACCCGGAACATTCTCCAGGATAGATCACATCTTGGGTCACAAATCAAGCTTCAGTAAATTTAAGAAAATTGAAATCATATCAACCATCTTTTCCAACTACAATGCTATGAGACTAGATATCAACAACAGGGAGAAAACTGTAAAAAATACAAACACATGAGGCTAACCAATACACTACTAAACAACTAAGAGATCACTGAAGAAATCAAATAATGACTAAAAACAAATAAAAATGAAAACATGATGACCCAATCTTATGGGATGCAGCAAAAGGAGTCCCAAGAGGGAAGTTTATAGCAATACAATCATACCTCAAGAAACAAGAAAAATCTCAAATAAACAACCTAACCTTACACCTAAAGCAATTAGAGAAAGAGGAACAACAACAACAAAAGACTCCCAAAGTTAGCAGAAGGAAAGAAATCATAAAGACCAGAGCAGAAATAAATGAAAGAGAAATAAAGAAAACAAGAGCAAAGATCAATAAAACTAAAAGCTGGTTCTCATAATTCAAAAAGAGTCATGTACCAAAATGTTCATTGCAGTTCTATTTACAATAGCCAGAATATGGAAGCAACCTAAGTGTCCATCGACAGGTGAACAGATAAAGAAGACATGGCACATATATACAATGGAATATTACTCAGCCATAAAAAGAAATGAAATTGAGTTATTTGTAGTGAGGTGGATGGACCTAGAATCTGTCATACAGAGTGAAGTAAGTCACAAAGAGAAAATCAAATACCATATGCTAACACATATATATGGAATCTAGGGGGAAAAATGGTCATAAAGAACCTAAGGGCAAGACGGGAACAAAGACACAGACCTACTAGAGAATGGACTTGAGGATATGGGGAGGGGGAAGGGTAAGCTGTGACAAAGTGAGAGAGTGGCATGGACATATATACGCTACCAAAAGTAAAATAGATAGCTAGTAGGAAGTAGCCGCATGGCACAGGGAGATCAGCTCGGCGCTTTGTGGGAACCTAGAGGGGTGGGATAGGGAGGGAGGGAAGGAGGGAGACACAAGAGGGAAGAGATATGGGAAGATATGTATATGTATAACTGATTCACTTTGTTATAAAGCAGAAACTAAAACACCATTGTAAAGCAATTATACTCCAATAAAGATGTTAAAAAAAAAGAAAAAGAAATAAAACCGGGTTCTTTGAGAAAATAAAGAAAATTGATAAACTATTAGCCAGACTCATCAGGAAATAAAGGGAGAAGACTCAAATCAATAGAATTAGAAATGAAAAAAGGAGAAATTACAACTGACAATGCAGAAATACAAAGGATCATGAGAGACTACTACAAGCAACTTTATGCCAATAAAATGGACAACCTGGAAGAAATGGACAAATTCTTAGAAAAGTACAACCTTCCAAGACCGAACCAGGAAGAAATAGAAAATATGAACGACCAATCACAAGCACTGAAACTGAAACTGGGATTAAAAATCTTCCAACAAACAAAAGCCCAGGACAAGATGGCTTCACAGGTGAATTCTATCAAACATTAGAGAAGAGCTAACACCCATCCTTCTCAAACTCTTCCAAAATATAGCAGAGGGAGGAACACTCCCAAACTCATTCTATGAGGCCACCATCACCCTGATCCCAAAACCAGACAGAGATGTCACGAAAAAAGAAAATTACAGGCCAATATCACTGATGAATAGAGATACAAAAATCCTCAACAAAATACTAGCAAACAGAATCCAACAGCACATTAAAAGGATCATACACCATGATCAAGTGGGGTTTATCCCAGGAATGCAAGGATTCGTCAATATATGCAAATCAATCAATGTGATAAACCATATTAACAAATTGATGGATTAAAACCATATGATAATTTCAATAGATGCAAAAAAAGCTTCTGACACAATTCAACACCCATTTATGATGAAAACTCTCCAGAAAGTGGGCACAGAGGGAACCTACCTCAACATAATAAAAGCCATATATGACAAACCCACATCCAACATCATTCTGAATGGTGAAAAACTGAAAGCATTTCTTCTAAGATCAGGAATAAGACAAGGGTGCCCACTCTCACCACTATTATTCAACATAGTTTTGGAAGTTTTAGCCATGGCAATCAGAGAAGAAAAAGAAATAAAAGGGATCCAAACTGGAAAAGAGAAGTAAAACTGTCAATGTCTGCAGATAACAAGATACTATACATAGAAAATCCTAAAGATGCCATCAGAAAACTACTAGAGCTAAGCAATGAATTTGGTAAAGTAGTAGGATACAAAATTAATGCACAGAACTCTCTTGCATTCCTATACACTAACAACATAAGATCAGAAAGGGATATTAAGGGAACACTCCCATTTACCTTTACAACAAAAAGTATAAAATACCTAGGAATAAGCTTACCTAAGGAGGCAAAAGACCTGTACTCAGAAAACTATAAAACACTGATGAAAGAAATCAAAGATGACACAAACAGATGGAGAGATATATCATATTCTTGGATTGGAAGAATCAATATTGTGAAATTGATTATAATGCCCAAAGCAATCTACAGATTCAATGCAATCCCTATCAAGTTACCAATGGCATTTTCCACAGAATTAGATCAAAAAATTTTACAGTTTGTATGGAAACACAAAAAACCCCAAATAGCCAAAGCAATCTTGAGAAAGAAAAACAGAGCTGGAGGAATCAGGCTCCCTGACTTCAGACTATAGTACAAAGCTGCAGTAATCAAGGCACTATCTCCAAAGAAGATATACACCTTGCCAACAAACACATGAAAGGATGCTCAACATCACTAATCATTAGAGAAATGTAAATCAAAACTACAATGAGGTATCACCTCACACTGGTCAGAATGGCCATCATCAAAAAATCTACAAACAGTAAATGCTGGAGAGGGTGTGGAGAAAAGGGAACCCTCTTGCACTGTTGATGGGAATGTAAATTGATACAGCCACTATGGAGAACAGTAAGGAGGTTCCTTAGAAAAGTCAAAATAGAGCTACCATATGACCCAGCAATCCCACTTCTGGGCATATACCCTGAGAAAACCATAATTCAGAAAGAGTCATACACCACAATGTTCACTGCAGCACTATTTACAATAGCCAGAACATGGAAGCAACCTAAGTGTCCATCGACAGATGAATGGATAAAGAAGACATGGCACATATATACAATGGAATATTACTCAGCCATAAAAAGAAACAAAATTGAGTTATTTGTAGTGAGGTGGGTGGACCTAGAATCTGTCATACAAAGTGAAGAAGTCAGAAAGAAAAACAAACAGCGTATGCTAACACATATATATGGAATTTAAAACAAAAAATGGTTCTGATGAACCTAGGGGCAGTACAGAAATAAAGATGTAGACGTAGAGAATGGACTTGAGGACACAGGGACTGGTAAGCTGGGATGAAGTGAGAGAGTGGCGTGGACATATATACACTACCAGGTGTAAAATAGATAGCTGGGAAGTAGCTGCATAGCACAGGGAGGTCAGCTCGGTGCTTTGTGATGACCTAGAGGGTGGGACAGGGAGGGTGGGAGGGAGGCTCAAGAGGGAGGGTATATGGGAATATATGTATACATATAGCTGATTCAGTTTGTTGTACAACAGAAACTAACACAATATTGTAAAGCAATTATACTCTGATAAAGATATTAAAAATAATAATAAAAAATAAAAGATTGGAAAATACATATTGCATGCACATAGGAACCAAAACAGAGCTTGAGTGAGTACACTAATATCATAAAAAAGTAGACTTTAAGACAAAAACTTTTACTAGAGACAAAGAAGGATATTTATAATGATAAAAATGTCCATCCATCAAGAAGATATAACAAATATAAACATATATACACCTAACAATAGTGCAAAGACTAGCATAATTTAGGGAGAAAAAGACAATTCAATGATCATAATTGGCAACTTCAATACCCCAATTGAATTGATGATTAGGACAACTAGACAGAGTATTAGCAAAAACGAGATGACCTGAACAGCACCATAAACTGACTAGACCTAACAGAATTATGTACAGAACACTCCACTTAAAAATAGCAGAACATATATTCTTCTCTAAGCATACAAAACTTTCTCCAGGATAACCAGATGTTAGACCACAAAACAAGTCTCAAAAAATTAAAAAGGAGTGACATCATTCTCTGACCACAATAGAAAGAAATTAGAAATCAGCAACAGATATAAACCTGTAAATTCACGAATATGTGACAATTAAATTACATACACCTAAATAACCAATGTGTCCAAGAAGATATCATAAATGAAGTTAGAAAATACTTTGAGATGAATAGAAGTGAAAGCACAACCATACCAAAACTTACGGGCTGCAGCTAAAGCTGTTCTTAAAGGAAAATTTGCAGCTGTAAAAATCTACATTATAAAAGAAGAATGATCTCAAACCAATAACCTAAACTTCCACTTTAGAAAAACTAGAAAAAGAAAAGCAAATTTTGCCATGTTTTGAGAGACAAGCCCCACATGTCAAGGATCAGAGAGCGGCCTTTAGGAACTGAGAGTGGTTCTGATCTATAGCTAACAAGGAAATGGATATCTCAGTCATACAACTACAAGGAAATTCACATTTCCAACAGCTAATGAGTTTGGAAAAGGATTTTAAATGTGCCTCAGATGACTTTGTAGCCCCTGTAAACACTCTGCTTGCAGCTTTCTGAGACCCTGAGCAGAGAACCCAGCTAGCCTATGCCAAAAATCCTGATCCATAGAAAGTGTGAAGTAATAAATGAGTGTGTTTTTAAGTCATAAAGAAAATCAAATCCAAAGAAAGCAGAAAGAAGAAAAATAATAAAATTAGAGCAGAAATTAATGAAATAGAATATAGAAACACAATAGAAAAAATTTAATGAAACCCCAAAGTATGGTCTTTGAAAAGATCAAGAAAATTAGACTAACCAAGGAAAAAAGTGAGAAAATTGAAATTACTAAAATTGGTACAGACACCACTATTAATCTTTTAGAAATAAAAAGGATTAAAAGAGAATAATATGAATAATCAACATAGATAAAAACCTAAGCAGCCTATATGAAATGGAAAAAATCTTAGAAATACACAAACTACCAATACTGACTTAAGAAGAAATAAAAATCTAATCTATAGACCTATAACAAGTGAAGAGAATGAGTTAGTAATAAAACAATTTCCCCCAAAGAAAAGCCCAGGCCTAGGTGTCTTTACTGGTGAATTCTACCAAACATTTAAAGAAAATTTAGCATTAATATTTCTTAAATTCCTCCAAAAATAGAAGAGAACACTTTCCAACTCATCCTGAGTCCAATATTATTCAGATACCAAAAGCAGAAAAAGACATTGCCAGAAAAAAAAATATATATATATATATAGACCAATATCCTTTGTAAATACAGAGACACAAATTGCTCAATAACACACTAGCAAACTGAGCCCAACAGTCTATAAAAAGGATTACACACCATGACCAAATGGAACTTATCCCTCGTATGCAGGTTGGTTCAACCTATGAAAGTCAATCAACATTATATCAGTAGAATAAACATGATAATTTCAATACGCATAGAAAAGATATTTGAAAAAACCTGAACAATCTTTTCATAATAAAAACCTTAAACAAACTAGAAATACAAGGGAATTTCCTCGAACTGATAGAGAGCATCTATGAAAAACATGCAGCTAACATAATATTTAATGGTGAAAAACTGAAAACTTTCATCCCTGAGATCAGGAACAAGACAAGAATCTCTACTCTTAGCACCTCTAGTCAACACTTCCTGAAGCTTCTAACCAAATAAATTAGGCAAGAAAATAATATAAGACATTCAGATTGCAAAGGAATAAGTAAACTATTTTTATCTGCGGATGACATGATCTTGTATACAGAAAGCCCTAGGATCTATTAGATCTAATAAATTCAGTGAGGTTACAGGATACATGATCAATATACAAAAATTAGTTGTATTTTTGTACATTTGTAGTGAACAATCTGAAAATTAAGAAAACAATTTTAAAATAGCATAAAAATAAAATACTTAGGAATAAATTTAGCAAAAGAAGTTTGATAATTGTACACTAAAATCTACAAAACTTTGTTGAAAGAAACAAAAGAACACCTAAATAAATAGATACCTCATGTTTCAAGGATTGGAATACATAATATTGTTTACACAGTAATACTCTCCAAATTGATCTACAGATCAGAGGCAATCTCTATCAAAATTCCAATGTCATTTTAAATAAAAATTTACATGAAAATGCAAAGGAACCAGAATATCGGAAACAATTTGAAAAAGAAATCAGGAGTCACACTCCCTGATTTCAAAACTTACTAAAGCACAGCTACACCAATCAAGACACTGTAGCACTGGCATAAAAACAGACATGTAGATCAATAAACTACAAATGAGAAATAAATCCACATATCCATCGTCAGCTGATTTTCGACCAGGGTGTTAAATAATTGAATGGGAGAACAAATGGTGCTGGAACAACTGGATACCCACATGAAAAAGACTGAAACTGAACCCCTACCTCACACCATTTACAAAAATTAATCCAAATACATCAGACCTACACGTAGAGGTAAAACCATAAAACTCTTAGAAGAACACATAGATGTAAATTTCCATGACTTTGGATTAGGTAATGGTTTATTAAACATGTCATCTAAAGCACAGACACCCAATGAGGAAACAGATAAATTAGACTTCATAAAAATTAAAAATGTTTGTGAATCAAAGGATACTATCCACAAATTGAAAAGACAACACAGAGAATAGGTAAAAATATTTCCAAATTGCATATCTGAAAAGGGTTAATATCCAGAATATATTAAGAACACTTACAATTCAAGAATAAAGAGACGAACAGCCCCATTTAAAAATGGGCAAAGGCTTTGAGTAGATATTTCTCCAAAGAAGATAGACAAACGGCCAGTAAGCACATGAGAAGATGCTCAGTATAATTAATCATTAGTAAATGCAAATCAAAATCACAATGAGAGGGCTTCCCTGGTGGCGCAGTGGTTAAGAATCCACCTGCCAATGCAGGGGACATGGGTCAGAGCCCTGGTCCGGGAAGATCCCACATGCCGCGGAGCAACTAAGCCAGTGCCCCACAACTACTGAACCTGTGCTCTAGAGCCTGCGAGCCACAACTGCTGAAGCCCGCGCACCTAGAGCCCATGCTCCACAACAAGAGAAGCCACCGCAATGAGAAGCCTGTGCACTGCAACGAAGAGTAGCCCCCACTCACCGCAACTAGAGAAGTCCACGCACAGCAACAAAGACCCAAAACAGCCAAAAATAAATAAAATAAAATAAAATAAAATTTTAAAAATCACAATGAGATACCACTTCATGCCCATAATTTTTTTAAAAAAGGAAAATAAATGTGGCAAGGACGTGGAGAAATTGGAACCCTGTACATTGCTGGTGGGAATATAAAATGGTGCAGCTGCTGTGGAAAACTTTTGGACAGTTTCTCAAAAAGTTAAACATAAAGTAACCATATGATACAGCAATTCCACTCATAGGTATATATGCGTGACAACTGAAAATATGTTCACACAAGAATTTGGACATAAATTTTAAAATGTGGAAACAAGCCAAAAGATCTACCAACAGATGAATGGATAAACAAATTATGGTTCATCTGTACTCGAAATGCTACTCAGCAACAAAGAGGAATGAACTATTAATCCATGGAACCACACAGACTTATCTCAAAATAATTATGCCAGTGAAAGAAGCCACCTTAAAAAAAAAAGAGTACATACTCTATGATTCCATTTATATAAAATTCTAGAAAACGCAATCTAATCTCTAGAGACAGAGATCATGTCATTGGTTGCCTGGGGGTGAGGGCCAGAGTTGGGAGGTGTGGAAGAGAAGAATTATAATGCGTCAAGAGGAAACTTTTAGTGGTAATAGATATATTCATTATCTTGATTTTGGTTATGGTTATATACATCTGTCAAAACTTACCAAGCTGTATACTTTTAATACATGTGGTTTACTGTTTTTTTATTATGCTTCATTAAGCTGTTAAAATAATTAGAAGAAGACAAAAGTCTCAATTAAAAGATGGGCAAAATATTTGAACAGATACTTCACCAAAGAATACAGATGGCAAATAAGCACATGAAAAGATGTTCAACATCATTAATCATTAAGGAAATGCAAATTAAAGTCACAACGAGATACTGCTAGACACCTACAAAATGACTCCCCCAACCCTACCCCATCCGCCAAAAAAAAATAGATAAAAGAAAGGGTTGGCAGGAATACACAGCAACTGTAATTTTCATACATTGTTGGTGTGTATGCAAAATGATATAACCACTTGGGAAAACAGTTTGGAAATTTTTAATTTTTAAATTTTACCATACAACTCATATTTTTCACTTTACACAAAGATCTTTAGATTGATAACAAGCTGAAATCTGGAAACATTCCAAAGTTTGTCAACTGGTGAATGGATAAACAAACTGTGGTACATCCATACAATAGACTCCTCAACAATAAAAAAGAACTATTCATAGATACAATAATATGAATGTATTTCAAAAGAATTATGCTAAAGAAGATACAAAAAAGTTTTATATAGTATAATTCCATTTATTCTGGATAAAGCAAAACCATGGGTAAAAATATCAGATCAGAGTTGCCAGGGGTAAGGTTGTTGGGGAAATAAAGTGTCACAAGGGAACTTTTTGTGGTGTTGAAAATATTCCATATCTTTAATGTGTTCGTAATTAGTAAACTGTATACACTTATCAAAATTCTCTGAGCTCTACACCTAAAAATCTAAATTTTACTGTATGAAAATTATACTTCAATAAATCTGGTTTTTAAAAAATTCATCATTTATTCTTGATTTTAAAAAACCTCAATAAATAGCAGTAGATATCTTTTTTTTTTTTTTTTTTTTTTGTGGTACGTGGGCCTCTCACTGTTGTCGCCTCTCCTGTTGTGTAGCACAGGCTCCGGATGTGCAGGCTCAGCAGCCATGGCTCACGGGCCATGGCTCACGGGCCCAGCCACTCCCCCGGACCGGGGCATGAACCCATGTCCCCTGCATTGGCAGGTGGACTCTCAACCACTGTGCCACCAGGGAAGCCCCCTTCTTAAAATAATGAGATATTTCCTTCTTAGCCCCAATCAAGCACCATTCTTAATTGCAAAAACAGAGAAATTCGCATTAAAGACGTAAAGAAGATGCCCATAATCATCACTATTATTTAACATTGTGCAGGAGGTACCAGCCAACACAATTGGAACAGAGAAAACAGTTAGCGGTACAAAACTGGAAACAAGGAAGAAGACATACAATCAGTATTTGAAGGTGTTTAATGGTAACCTGGAAAACACAAGAGAATAAACTGAATGAAAGTATAAACTCAAGAAAACAAATTAGTGGGGATATACAATTAATATGAATTAATCAATGATTTTCATTGATGTAAACAATAGCCAGTTGGAACATCTGACAGAAGAAAAAAAATCCCATTTATAATAGCAACTCAGAAAGACAAAACAACCAAGAAAAAAATTAACATAAGACATATTAAGGAAACTTTATAAAATTAACTAAAGATAGTAAATTTTAACAAATGGAAAGACAGATATTTTACATAGGGAGAACAAACATCATAAAGATGTCAATTTTATCTAACCTAATTAAAAATAATGTAATCCCAGTAAAATTGCCAATATTTTTAAAAAGCTAATTTTTAAAATTCATGTAAAAAAACAATATTTAGAGAATTTTTTTTTTTTTTTGGCAGTACGCGGGCCTCTCACTGTTGTGGCCTTTCCTGTTGCGGAGCACAGCCTCCAGACGCACAGGCTCAGCGGCCATGGCTCACGGGCCCAGCCGCTCCGCGGCATGTGGGATCCTCCCGGACTGGGGCACGAACCCGTGTCCCCTGCATCGGCAGGCGGACTCTCAACCACTGCACCACCAGGGAAGCCCAGAGAATTTTTGAAATGGAAAAACAAGGAAGAGAAATGATCTATTTGATTTCATACATATTATAAATGCATGACACTAATGCATGAAGAGACTGACATAGTCATGGGAAAAAAATAGAGAAAGTTCAGAAACAGAGCGAGAGAGAGATATTATATAACAAAAGTGGCAACTCAAACCAGAGGGGAAAACATAGGGTATTCAATAAAAGTTCCTGGAACAATTGGATTTACATATCACATTTCAAACAAGGATAAATTCCAAATGGATCAAGATTTAAATATAAAGCATGAAACCATAAAAATACTGAAAGAAAACATGGAAGGATTCCATCCTAGGCCTGGGTAGGGAAAAGCCAATCTAAATATAAATCAAAATCCAAAAATTTTTTCAATTATTATGTTCGACTACATAATACTAAAAGAAAATTTCAGTGTGAAGACATACCATTAAACAAAAATATAAATGTTAAAACTGAGTTAAAATATTTGCAACAAATACCACAAAAAGGAGCTTATCTCCCAAGTGTATAAAGAGCCCCTACATTTTGATAAAAGCCAATAAGAAAGTGGGCAAAGAATATAAAAGGAAATATAAATTACTTTTAAATACATGAAACTACTTATGAGTATAAGTGAAATGCAGTTTTAAAACTACACTGAGATACTATTTTTCACTTATCAGATTGTCAAAAATCCAAAAAGTGTGATGCAATCTCTTGGTGAAGCGGTAGGAAAAGAGTCACTTTCATATATTGCTGGTGGGAATGTAAATTGTTACAACCCCAGGGGAGGGCAATCTAGTAATATCTATTAAAATCACAAATGCATATACCCTTTGACCCAGCTATTCCACTTCTGGGAATGTATCCTAGAGTTACACTAGGACACATGCAAAATGATATACACGAATATCTATTGCAGCATTGTTAGTAACAGCAAAAGATTGGAAGCAACCCAAGTCTTCCATCAATAGGAGAATGATTTTTCATTTCGCTTGCTTTTACAACTTCAAAGTGGAAAAAAAAGTGAGGCCCTGTTCCTAAGGCTGGAGATGAGCTGGGCTTAGTCATCTACTCCATTCCTCATTGCCCTGGACTGCCCCCTCCAGTCCTACTTGTCTTTCCAAGGTAGCAGAGCCCTCCCAAGTGGGAGATGGCCTCAAGCCAGCTTGAGAACATCAGCGTCATGAGAGGGATGGTCAGAAGAGGGAGCAATGCAAAAGAACTCCACCCTCTACCAGTTATTATACAAGAACTCTTCTTTACTGGGTAAGTTGAGGGGAGAATAGAGAGTAGGGTGTGAACTTGCCCTAGATCTAGGATGTTCCATCCATGCTTACTGTTTAAAATCTTGATTATCTTTTAATTAGGGCAAGATATGACTAATACTGCTTAAGGTTTACACTTGTCTATTTCAGTAAAGTGGTACCTTTTTTCCTAAAAATTATACAACTGGGAGGAAATGTATGATGGTATTTTTCCCCAGGTACTAATGTTTATGACTAGTCCATGAAACCATAATCAGGGCAAAAATACTTGCCCACTGACAGCTTACTAACCTCAGACAAAATACCTAGTAGATATAAATAGTGTTCCGAGTGAGGCTATGCAAACTAAGACTACAAAAATGATGGAAAATGCTAAAGTTAGGTGTTTTTCTTCATCTACATTTACTTCCATTTCTTTTTAAGAACTACAGAATTTGGGTAAAATTTGTTGCTGTTTGTCTGTTTGTTGTTTGTCTGCTGGGTTTGATTTTTAATTTGGGTAAACAAATTCTTTAAAAGCCATTCAAAGGAAAGGAGGGGAATCGCCTTGGACCATAGATGCAAGAATTTTGCTGGATGGTCCTAGTCTGAATAGAAACCACTTTGTGTAAAAAGGCTCATTTTAAGTGGGTCAATCTGTATTCGTTGCACCACTTGAAACATTGAAGACACACTTTTGTGTATCTAGTGTTTGGGGACTTTTTGGGAACACACTATATTTATACTCTATTAAACTAGGTCAGCTCCTTTGTTGGGACAATCCCAGAGGGAGCTATACATTTCACCTAAAGATAGCAAGAGCAGTTCTGGTATTTTACTCATTTGTCTATCCCAACTCATCCTACTAAAGTCTAATCTAGTAATGTCCTATGTTCCAGTGAATAAACAGTGACTGATTTATTTAAAAATATTTCTTTAGTGTCTAGTGTGAGTTGTTCATTGTGCTCAGTGTTATGGGAAATACGAATTCCATCTGTCAAGGAGACCTCTCTTTAAAAGGGTAGTAAGGCACATATTCATAACTATAAAAAGGACAGAAAGATGAGTTAGGTAAGGCTGTTGAGTCAGAGGTGCAGACAAGTTACTCAAGAGAAAGTGTCCTACAGGAAGGTAGAAACTAAGACATACTGGAGAGAGCTGTGTGTGTGTGTGTGTGTGTGTGTGTGTGTGTGTGTGTATTAACTTTTGGTGGTAGCAGAGGAAACTCTAGAAAGAAAAAAAAAAACAGTATCTTGACTTGCACATAGATTTTCCTGATTAAAACAAATAACAAACAAGATGTGACTTCTGACATTTTCAGCATACTTTAACTCAAAAGATGATTTTTTATAATATTCATATAAATAAAATATGTGTTAATCAGCAGAACACCATCAAAACTATAGTGATGAACTAAACTTTGCATGTAATAGGTTGCAGATTTAGGGAATTAGAGTTTACTGTTTCTTGTGGCATCTAGTTCCACGTACTCAGGGAATAATACTGAACTCCGGTTTTGTATTTTAATTAGGGCACTAACAGATGAACAGATTAAAGCAGATGAAGTGTCTAAAAATCAGGTTATGTGAAGAATGCCAATCCAAACGAGTTGTTCACCTTTGAAAAGAGAAAGCTTAACCCAGTGAGGACTATCTTTAAATAACTGTGGTGGATCAGTGTTATTTACTGTCATTCCAGAGACCAGAAATTAGGGAAGTCAGAAAGTTCCACGGAAGCAATGAGCGGCTTACAGTGCAGAATGGCTTACTAGCAATTACAGCTGTCCAAGCACAGGCTACGGTGCTTTGTGTATTTGTGAGCAACTTAAGGAGCAGTTGAATGACATGTGGTCAGAGATGCTACAGATGAGATGCTTCTCAAACTCAAAGGTGCATTTGAATCACCTGGAGTCTTGTAAAATGCTGCCAGTCACCAAATATACTATGAGCAGCAAGGTATAGAGAATTTTCCTTCACTGTATACAAAGTTTTGAATTAGAGAAATCTTCAATCCCTTCCATTTTGACGTTTATTTGCATCTCAATGCAAAGTATTTGCTAGGTGCTACGGGGCTAAATGAAAGTCAGGGTCCCTGAAGTATTATGGCAAATTTCAGAAACAGGAGAATGCATAGCACATTTGGAATACAATAACTTGATCACAAGGACTATTTCTGGTAGGAGAAGTGTTGTATAAACGGCTTAGAGGCAGGCCAAGTTTCTGTAGTGAATATTAAGTTAAGAAAGTGTCCATCAACAGATGAATGGATAAAGAAGATGTGGCACATATATACAGTGGAATATTACTCAGCCATAAAAAGAAATGAAATTGAGCTATTTGTAGTGAGGTGGATGGACCTAGAGTCTGTCATACAGAGTGAAGTAAGTCAGAAAGAGAAAAAGAAATACCGTATGCTAACGCATATATATGGAATCTAAGAAAAAAAAAAAGGTCATGAAGAACCTAGGGGTAAGATGGGAATATAGACACAGTCCTACTAGAGAATGGACTTGAGGATATGGGGAGGGGGAAGGGTAAGCTGTGACAAAGTGAGAGAGTGGCAGGGACATATATACACTACCAAACGTAAAATAGCTAGCTAGTGGGAAGCAGCTGCATAGCACAGGGAGACCAGCTCGGTGCTTTGTGACCACCTAGAGGGGTGGGATAGGGAGGGTGGGAGGGAGGGAGACGCAAGAGGGAAGAGATATGGGAACGTAAGTATATGTATAACTGATTCACTTTATTATACAGCAGAAACTAACACACCATTGTAAAGCAATTATACTCCAATAAAGATGTTAAAAAAAAAATTCACTGCAAGAACTCCCTGTATCCTGGAGGTAATGGTATCTTGGTCCAGATTTGCATTCACCTGTAAGTAACATACCCTCAGGATAGTGGGTTAAATATATAAATGTTTATTTGTCCATGTAAATAAAAACAGTACAGAATTAGACAGTACAGGGTTGGTATGACAGCTCCATGAAGTCATCAGAGTCTCAGTCTCCTTCTATCTTTCTGTTTAGCCACCTTCAGAGCTAACTTCCACCCTGGAAGATTATCGTAGGATTCAGGACACTTGCTGGAGTTCCAGCAATATGGTCACATTCCAGCATCGGAAAGGAGGAGGAAGAAATTGCTCCTTTTGAAGGAAACAACTCGAAAGATCCATAACCTGCTGTTTACATCTCATGGGGCAGAACTTGGTCACATGATGGAATGTAACTGCAAGGGATCCTGGGAAAGGTGGGTTTCTGAGCTGAGCACATTGTCTAGGGTTTTGTATCTAAGAAATAATGAATGGATTGGTGGACACTGGGCGTCATCTAACAGTCCCTACCACAAATTGTGAGTCAAGAAACAGTTTTGAGTTGAAAGACGACACCTGCAAAGGATTATTTTTGAAAGATCAATATGGAAGCAATACAAAGAATGAAATTGAAGGCTGAGAGAGTCTATAGTCAAGATGGCTGGTTTCTAGATGTAAAGGAATCCTGGGGATGTTGGACTAAACCAGAGTAATAACAGATGAAGTGGAAAGAGAAGGGATTATAGGATGGTCATTACAAAGCTATGATTGATGGAACTTTATGGTTGATCTGGGTAGAAAGGGAGAGGGAGGAGCCTAGACTACCTGTGAGGTTTAGAAGCTTGGTGACTTGGAAAATGATGCAATCCACAGCAGAAACAGGAATGACAAAAAGAAAGTCAACATGTTGAGGAGGAAAATGAGTTTTGTTTCAGATACACTGGGTTTGCTGTGATGATCTCATCCAAGGAGAGATGTGGAAATGTCTAGACCTTTCATGGTTAAGACTGTAGGACTCTAGCTCAGGAGACAATTGAGTGCTGAAGGGATGGCTTTTAAGGTTTTTCATATACTCCACACTTCCCCTTGGATGTCTATTAGTCATCTCACACTTTATGTATCCAAAGCAGAATTCTCAACCACCTTCGCTCCACTCTAGGTGTTGAGAACACAGAGGATGTTGGTCTGTTTTACTATTCATTGCAACAAAAATACTAATGCATAGGCAAATATGCTGAAAATGAGTTAGGATAAAACTCTAAAGCCAAATATAAATATTTGATATTATCTACTCTTTGAGAATAGGCCCCTCTGAATTTTGAATTATTCCCTATAATCCAGTCTTTGGATGCCTTCAAATTTAATTTATCCATCTGCTTAAAGGGAATGATAACCCATAAAAGCAAAGTATACCAATATAACCAGCTTCCACAGCACTTGCCTTATGGACACACTCGATTTTCCAAATATCAACTCTATGCATCTGTAAATCGAAGTGTAGACAATGTTTCCTGCCTTTTCTCTGGCTAAGAATCTCATTTTCCCTTGACAATATATTCCTAATGCCAGAGGTCAAGGCTTATATTAACCCATTCTGAACCTGCCTTCAAGTGGTTAATGAAAGATCCCTAGAGCAACAGCCTTGACCTTAACCTGAGCTGCATTTTCTTTAATTGGATTGGATTCTCCCCTTCCTTCCTTTGTTCCTTTCGGCTCCAACCAGAGAAAGAAAACAATTGAGCTCCTGGGATATATTAATTACAACATGTTTTGGCCAGCCATGTCTTGATTTTCCATTCCGTTCATGTCACCTTTTTATTGTCCTACACCACAGAACATCACATGGATCAACTCTCTGGGAGTCTCCTATTTGCTTTTAGCCAGTAGAGGACAACCTACCTCATGTAGATGGGAGAGCTCCTAGGATGTCAGGTCATGAGACACAGGATTCCCTTTCCACATTCCTAAAGCTGCCAGGTGTGCACGACATCCCACAGACAACTGGATAAATGCCAGACCCTTCTCCATAGGAGTTCTGGTCTTTGGGGGAGAGAGTGAAACTTGTTACCAAACCAGAAAGCTGGAACTGTTTTGAAAAATCTAAAAATATAAGGCAGCTTGCTTATGAATAACGATGCTTGCTTCTAATGTCATACTGATGCACAGAGCTTTGTGATGAACAAGGTGCTCTCACTTTATACTCACTATCCTTTAAGATAGGCATGGTGAGCACTACATTAATGTAGAGATGAGAACAGGATGATGAGAGAGCTCAGTGACTTGCTCAAGGCTACATAGCTGACACTTTAGCAGAACTGAGACAGGTCGGTCCTCCATTCTTCACTTCTCCCTTCTTTTCCCTCCAGTAAAATTGTCTACCAGTGTTTACTTACCTACCAGGCGGTGTACTAGACTGCTCTAAGCCATGGTTGTCAAATATGTGGGATTCACAGAATTGAAATGCATGTCTGAATCTATTCTACTCCTTTCCCCCACTCACACAAACAGCATACCCTCCTCACCCCCGAAACACCTTCAGTCTAGGCTAAGACTTCAAACACTCTCCACTCCCCAGATGGTATATGCCATCTACACATGGCTGCCAGATTGTTCACATTACTCCTTGCACTGCTTCTTCCTCCCCCTGCTCATCTATATGCACCAAAGCCTATTGTGCTCTATCTCTGTGCTGTGAAGTTGTTGCTCCTTCCTTATAACTCTCCTAACATCGTGTTTAATCATGTACTCATATTAATGAGGTAACAGACCTAGGGAGCTAGCACAGAGTCTAGGACATTGTGTGTATTCAACACGTTATCGATGATGATGATGATGGTTCTTCTGTTAGTATTTTAACTCAAATGTAAAGGATATTTTCTTTGTATTTAGCACAATATCCATCACATGGTAAGAAATCATTAGATATCTTTATTTAATGATACATTATCTATACAGGTATTATATAGATAGTAATAAAGGCAACTTTTTATTAGTTTATAATGGAGCATGGAGAGATGGATATAAATAACTGCAGCAGTGATCGCTTTAAAGTCATGTAGCTAAATCACAAGCACATAGTATTTATGAGCTTGAAATGACATCGGACAGCATCTAGTCCAGTGTTCCTCAAAGTATGGGCTCCCAACCAGCAGCAGTGCCTGGGAACTTGTTAGAAAGGCCAATCTCCAGCCTCACTCAAGATTTCTCAGAACATTAACTCTGGGTGTGGGAGCAGAGATCTGTGTTTTTAGGAGCCCTCTGGGTGATTGTGAAAGACAGTAACGTTTAAGAACCACTGATCTAGTCCAATCGTCTACCTTCGACAAGAGAATAAAGGCACAATGAGTTCAGTGACAGAGCTGGAGGTCACACAGCTAGTTAATGGCAGAAGTGAAGCTAGAACAGTGATCTCCTGACTTCTTGACCTTAATATCTGCCCCCATTACTAGTCTATTCTTTTTTTTCTGAAGGTTCTTTATCCAGTTAATAATAGAATAGTTATACTCAAAGTTCTGCTGTAGCTATCAGTGCTTGCTAGAACGCCAGGGAGCCTTGGCACCAGGAACCCCGAGTATGTCTCCCAGCTCACCTGTTGCTCTCAGAATAGCTATCTGTGGCAGCCCGTCAACAGAAAACCTGCTGCAAGGAATGCAGTCAGCTGACAACCTCCAGCGGCAGTGCCTTTGGGGGTCCGCCTCAGTGTTAGAGCCAAGAACATGGGTTCTCAGCTGATGACTAAGCGCGGCATGGGTGCTAGGGCCTGGCCATTTCTGCCCACTGCGAGATTCCTCTCCTGTCGATCTCTGGAGCTGCCTCGGGGCGGCTGAGATCCTCAGAGCTGCTCCGCAGTCTGAGGCTGGCTCTTCCCAGCCTCTGTCCTTTCACAGGTGTCAGACCTCCAGTGTGGTCTGGAGGCTTCCTGTGCCTGTGCCTGCTCCCTCTTCCCTTTATGTTTCATGGAAACGACCCCCCTAAATCTCATCTGCTTCTACCTCCACCATGGCATATAACTCTGCGATGACCCGAACTGACACGCTACCGTCTCTGAGCCTCAGTTTCCAGATGAAGAAAATGTGGCTGTAAGAGTTCATTCCTAACACACAATTGGGAAATGATACACAGTTGCCAGGTTGTCGGTAGTAGCTGGACTATCAACCTTTCAAGGTTATTAGGCTTAAGTGAAGACATCGACATAAAAGTGTGTGGCAGAGACATCTTCTGCTTATGGAATATCCAGTTGATCACCCATATTTTCACCCCAGGTGGGCCATGTGACAGATTCTGGCCAAGGTGCTATGAGCAGAAATGATGCATTTTCAATATAGGCCAAAACACAGAAGAATAAATGTCCTCTAAGGCTAGCACAGCAAACTCCAAAGGCCATGTGTTAAGATGACGGTGTTTTCATCAGCCTGTGAGTTGTGAGCTAATGTAGAACCCAGCGCCCAGCTAACCCACATTGGATACATCACGTGACAAGAAATAAAGCGTTAGTGTGTTAAGAACTGAGATTTGGGGATTAATTTGTTACTGCTACTTAAACTGTCCTATGCTGACTAAAACAATATGTTTTGCAAAATGTACGGCACTGTGAAAATAAAAGACATTTTCACTTCAACTGCTTACTTTCTAGCATTATTCTTGCTTGTACTTGGGAGAAAATGTAAAACTGAAGATATAATTCAAGACAGAAGAAAAAGAAAACTCGATTTAGGAATAAAATTCTCAAACTGAAGGTAGGAAAAAAATCAGTCATTAGGGGGAAATCTAATTTGAAAATTCTTACTGGAAAAATATCTCAGAGTTATACTTGAAAAAAAATCCAGAGTTGATTATAAATTAGACATAGAGCCGTTCATGAGCTTTATAATCTCGTGCTGTGGCAGAGGGTAGTTTTTTCCACTTTAATTTGCTAGAGTGAAATAATCAGTGTTATTCAAATTCCTTATTTTTTTTTTAATTGCACCAAAACTAGAACAGGATGTTTCTAAAGTGGGGCCAGTTTCTGTGTAAGTTGACGTGTGTACACTGGAGGTGGCTATAGAGAAGAGCAGCTGTTTTTGCCCTTTTCAATAGTTGGTATGTTGATTAGGTGGCGACTCTTCTCTTCCAGTCCTTAGAACACAACCAACCTGCAGAAGGGTCTGGCAATGATGAATAATGAAAAGGTCAAAACAGAAAGGCCAGATTTCACAGCCTGGAAAACATCTGAAGTTTCACCTCCTCATTGCTATTGGACAAATGGCAAGGAATAGAAGTGGTTCATGTTCTGTCTTTCCAGGGACAAGATTTCAACCAGAAATATCTTGGAGGGAGCCAATATCTTGGATTTGGAAGCAGAGAAGTGAATGTTTCTACGCCTCTTTAGAGATAGGATAAAACATGGAACTTCCAAATGACATAACCTAGAAAAATCAGTTTATATAGGTACTACCTTTTAACTACTCTTGGGCACTCATAACTTAACACTGGAGAAAGCAGTACTAGATCACTCACTTTGTGGTCTGCCATAAATTGAGGAATGAACTGCAGTTATTCTTATGGCAAAAATGGAGAAGGAATGAATTCAAGGGCTCTGAAAGCCGACTGTACTAAATAAATATTGGAATGAAACAAAGATGTGGTGACAACTTTTACACAGTGAAATGGCAGTAGAATGGGGCAGTTGTAAATATGTTGCTTTTAAGCTAAAAATCTGTACTCAATCTAGTTTCATTTCTAAGAAGTTCCGTATAAAATGTGTAGCATCTTATCTGGGTACAGATTCCACAGAATCTAATATCTTCAGAAACAACTGCTCTCACCATCCCTCTTCCTCATCCGTCCTCCCCACCCTGCCTGCCTGCATCTTTTCCTTCCTTCCGGCAGGATTTATTAGTCTGCACAGCTGTTTACTAATGTGTTTCTATCTTGAAGCCACTGGATGTGGTCAAACTATAAAATGGGGAAAAGATGACAGGAAGTTTTGCTTTGTTAGATACAAAACAGAAACAAAAATTAAGCTAAACAGAAACAAAACCTGATGATTAGGTGTCACTTTATGTTTTCATTTGTTTCACTTGGTACTATTGACTTTAGAAGTTAGAAGACATGTGCCTAACTCCCAGCTCTTCCACTGATTTCCTAGGCAACTGGACTTCAGATTCAGTGCAAAATTTACTTGCACTTTCCATGTATGCGCCAGGTATTAATCCAAGTATTTTCACATATGCCATCTTATTTCATGATTAAAAAAGTTCAAAGAGGTTAGAGGAACTATAGATCCTGGCTTGCCTAGGACAGGGCCCACTTGCCAGCATCCCATTCGGTTAGCACTCCTTTTAATCTTCAGAGTGTCGTATTTGGGAAATGAACAACATGGTCATCGTACATAGGGTAGGTGTTATTAGAACATTCTATTTTTAGGCCTCTCTGGGTCTTAGTTCCCTAATTGATAAAAATGGAATGCTTGAGTAGAAAACATTAAAAGTCCCTTCTGGCTCTAATGTCTATGATTCCTTGCACATTTATAGAGATCTTGGCATCAAAGCTTTCTATCTGCTTGAAAAGTCTATTAGGGTAAAGACTCTGCCTCAGCAACCTGTCAACACTGAAAAGGGCAAAGGGATCCTCCACTTTGGTACAAGAAATAAGAATTTCTAGGGCAGAATACATGGCGGAAAAAATGCCTACTGAATTTACATGCATTAATGATGCAGCACTGCCTATGAAGTCACCAACAGTTTATAGAAGATACACGGAAGAGCGTATACCGAAGACCACAGGGCGATATATACCTAAAATAACTGGTTAATATCTGTTGAGTAATAATATGGTAAAATCTAACACATTTCAGTTTAGAATCGTTGCCACAATTAAGAATTATGAACAGTTTCCACTGTCGGTTACTCGTATTATGTCTTTTTGTCCTTTCATATGTCTGCTAATGCTAAACCTCTAGAACATAATTTTCACTTTGCCCATAGGCAACCTCCTGGCAAGCATGTTTTAGTGAAAGAGCTTGGGCTTTGGAGTACAC
The DNA here is from genome assembly GCF_949774975.1 of Lagenorhynchus albirostris. Classification (NCBI taxonomy): domain Eukaryota; kingdom Metazoa; phylum Chordata; class Mammalia; order Artiodactyla; family Delphinidae; genus Lagenorhynchus; species Lagenorhynchus albirostris. The sequence continues at coordinate 97,719,041 of NC_083103.1, forward strand.
TACCTGAGTAGGATTAAAACCTGAGTTTTAATCCTGGCCCTGCCAGTTATTCAAATGCAGGCTGCTTGACCTTTCTTTGAGACTCAGTTTCCTTATTTACAAAACAGGAACAACAATCCAAATTTAGAGAATCATTCTGAAAATTCAGTGAGGTAGTGCTGACACATTGAAGGCCCTAAGAAAATATTTGTACTCCTAAACTGCCCCCAAAGAGGTGTCTACGTGAAATGCATCAAATAAGTATTGCAGCCTAAATCTTGTCATTAGGAGCCTAGATCTCTCATGGTTCAATGGCTGCGCAAATACCAGTAAGTGGGATTTCACTTGACGATGGCTTTATGATTAGCAGCAAGTGGCAGCTTGGTTTTCAGCTTTGTTGTACATGGCAGTTCTTAAGGGAAGATTCTCTGCCTTCTCCAAGGCTGTCTATCAGTTTGTTGATGCTCCAAGGCTGAACATAATGTTCTATTTACAGAGGGTGTTTAATAAAAGCAATCTGTCATCAGTGTCTCAAGTCCAAAATAGCTCCCCAACTGTAATCTACATGACTTTCAAGTTAAGAGAAAGCTAGGATCAGACCTCACCTGTGGTCTTGGATTTTGTTCTAGATACCATACTTTAAAAGCATCACATGTGCAGTCTTAGGATTAATGGGTCTGGAAGGATTAGAGAGTAAAATCATGAACAGCTGTAGCCAGGAAGAATGTTTAAAAGTGTTTTGGGATAAATGCTACTCTGATGGGGGTACTTTTGTTTTGGCCTGGAAATGACCAATTGTGAACTAAAATGAACAGAATATTCTTTCCTTCTGGAAACGCAATACAGATAGAACATAGAGGCATCTGAGGAAGAGACCGAGAGACACAGAGACAGTAAAATGCAGAAGCACTTAGGGAGAACAAATCATTTCCAGAATAAAAAGTAATTGGTAGCAGACACTTCACAGGGCACATCAGAAGTATTTCTCTACACCCACTGTAGGTCTTGCTATTTCAAGTAAACGTTAAGCAACGCTTCAGAGGGATTGATGGCATGTTGCATATTTTTTATAATCAGTGTACACCCAATGCCGAATTGCCTAAGACAAAAGTAACGATATGAGGAATCAGAGTAATGGTGGCTCCAATGTCTTGGTGGGAGATTAGCTTTTACCTTCCCAGAATCTCCATCACTTTCTAAAGCTACCCTAAATAAACATAATAGTCTTTGATAGGGACAATGGGTAATTTCTTAATCTTAGGTGAAGTGTGACCAAAAGTCTCTTTAGAGAACCTTATTACATTAACTATTCTGTCATATACAATGTAGGTAAAACTATAATAAACTATGCAGAGTTTCAAGACAAATCCTCTAGTTTCTCTTTCTAACCTTATTGCCCTCCACCACCACCCTCGACCCAATCTCCACTAAGGACATTCTGAAACCACTATGGAATCTCCTAGATAATTCTCCAAGCCTCCAAGAGCTCTCCCACGGTACTGACTGGGTTCCAGACTGACTGGGTTTGATCATCACAACAAAGGACATCTAAAAATGTTCATTAGCAAATTGATAGCAAATTGTGTGAGATTTTATTCTACTGTATGTATTAGTGGATCCCATTTAACCCCTATCTCTTTTAGTCTTACTATTTTTTTACTTTTCTAAAGCTCCATTTAAATTTAAAAATGTTAGAGATAGCCATATACTCTTAATCATTCCAGTCTGGATTCTGATGCCAAAGTGGAGAAGTTTCCTAATATCCCTTCCAAAATGCTGTGGGTGTATAACTCAAATGCATAATGAGTCACCAACTAGATGATAAGGCAAGTCAAAACTATATTCTATAATTAATGATAGAAGGAACTAGGGATATTTAGCCCAGAGAAGTAAATGCTCCTGGTAGCTATTTTAAATATCTGAAGAGTTATGGAGTAGAAGAAAGATTTGGATTGTTCTAAGTGACACTAAAAAGTGAAACTAGAGTAAAAAGTAAAAACTACATTGAAATATATCTGCTCATGTAAGGTCTATGTAATAGTATTAGCAAAGATAGAACTGGAAGACAGAACTGAAAGGCAATGAGTTTAAGGACAGAGTAGGAATTTGGCAGAAAAGGTGTATGATAGTTTCAAACATCAGATTGATGCGTGGACCATAAATCCATTCCAACCTGAGAGGCAATAACTCTAAGGGAATAAAATGAAGATGAGGATCAAGGTATATAGCAAGTTCATTTGAGTTACAGAACACAGGAAAGTATAATGTTTAAAGAGGAAATCTAGAATTGGAGAAAGGTTTTCTGCTAGAGAAGACCCAAATCACACAGAGATGAGAAGACTGATGCTCCTCATGAATAACACCTAATGCACTGGGATTGGGCAGTCAGGCTCTAACACTGTGTATAAAGCAAAAGCAACTGGACACTAAGAAAGAGACATACAGCGGTCTGAATAATACAAAATCTGAGCACATTAATATTTCTGTCAATGCAACCAAGAATGTTATGGCATATATGTTGCTAGGAATGACAGAAGCTATTACTGCAGTGAGATTAGGATCTTTTTGAAATATCAACAGAAGCATTATAGTTGGTAACATTCCCATCTAAAACAGATGACACTGATATACAATCGACATACTAGGGGGAAGAGCATACAAAATTACGGACAAGATTAGTTTGTTCTATACTGATTTTTCCCTTAGGAGTTTTAGCTTAGCTGTCAAATCAATTAGTTTTCCTCAATCCCAAGTACAATATCAAATTTCTCTGTTTTTTGTTTTTCTGGGTTTTTTTGGAGTGAAGTGGGTTATGTCTGGGTGCCCTTTTATGTATTATGACCACCAGGATGTAAATTGATTGGCCAAGTAAATGGGTAAATAAGCTGTAAGTAATGCCCAGGATTGGAGTGGAGGTGCTCCTTCTGTCTCATCTTTCCAGCATTGGTCAGGGCTATCCTGCTTCTCAGCTGGGTCAGTGCAGTGTGAGTTCTGTGTTCCAGGTTTTACAAACCCCTTAAGAAGCAAAACATAGTAGGAGGATATTTTAAAATTGAAGTCTGTTATCTTCACCATCCTCTAATGATTCAAGCATCATCAAGAACTTGCTATAACGCTGCCTTTAGGTAGAGCTGATACCCAAGAAAGAGTTAAATTCCTCACTTTGGAGCTCTTATGTAAATTTGGGTAGATCTAAAGTAGGAAAAAGTTTTGAAAGCCATGATTTTTATTGCAAGAACCATGATTTTTATTGCAAGAACCATGATTTTTATTGCAAGAAGAATTGTTTAACTTCCTTGGCTTTAAATGTGGAAGAGGCAAGGCCTAGAAGATTCAAAACACAGTATAGCAAGAACAGATGGGTAATGTAAGCAGAGAGTGATGGGAACTCTAAAGAACTCAAAGGGAAATAGTAGAAATTAAAAACAATGTAGTAGAAATGAAGAATGCCTTTATAGTCTCATCAGCATGGCCAAGGAAAGAATCAGTGAACTTCAAGATATGTCAGTACTTCAAACTTCAAAAATTAAAATGGAAAGAGAAAAAAATGGAAAAGAATATCCAAGAATTGTGGGACAATTACAAAATGTGCCATAAGTATAATGAGAATACCAGAGGGAGAAGGAAAGAAGGAAGGAAGGAAGGAAGGAAGGAAGGAAGGAAGGAAGGAAGGAAGGAAGGAAGGGAGAAAGAAAGAAAAAATATTTGAAGTAACACTGGCCAACAATTTTTCAAAATAAACAACACAGGTCCAGGAAGCTCAGACAACACCAACCATGATAAATACAATAATGACACCAAAAATCTACACCTAGGCATATCATATTCAAAATACACAAAAAATCAAAGACAAAGAAAATATTGAAAGAATCAGAGGGGAGGGGCAGAGTCAAGATGGTAGACTAGGAGGACATGGAGTTCACGTCTCCGCACAACTAGGGCATCTACCAGGCACTGGTGGGGGACCACGGACACCTAAGGGGATGGGAGGAACCCCCAAGTGACCAGGTTGTGGTTCTGTTTTACCTTGTTGTTGTTGACTCATTTATATTTTTATTTTTTCTAATAAATTTTTTATTTTTCTAATTTTATTTTATTCTTTATACTTTGCTATTATTCTGCTCCTTTTGGCTTGTTCACCACCCCCCCCCTTTTTTTTTCTCTGTTGTGGTTGTATTTTACCTTATTGCAGTTGCAGTTATTTCACTTATATTTTAATTTTTCCTAATACATTTTCTATTTTTCTAATTTTATTTTATTTTTTATTCATTGTTATTGTACTGCTACTTGTTTTTTCTTTTCTTTTGCTGCACCGCGTGGCTTGCAGGATCTTGGTGGCCCAGGCCAGGTGTCAGGCCTGAGCTCCTGTGGTGGGAGCAATGAGTCCAAACTGCTGGACTAACACAGAACCACAGACCCCAGGGAATATTAATCGGAGTGAGGTCTCCTGGAGGTCCTCTTCTCAGCACCAAGACCCAGCTCTACCTAACTGCCTGCACACTCCAGTGCTGGACGCCTCAGGCCAAACAACCTCTAAGATAGGAATACAGCCCCACCCATCAAAAAACAAAAGATATGATAGAAAAAATGTTACAGATGAATGAGCAAGGTAAAAACCTACAATACCAAATAAATGAAGAAGAAACAGGCAATCTACCTGAAAAAGAATTCAGAGTAATGACAGTAAAGATGATCCAAAATCTCAGAAATAAAATGGAGGCACGGATCGAAAAAATACAAGCAATGTTTAACAAAGACCTAGAAGAACAAAAGAACAAACAGTAATGAACAACACAATAACTGAAATGAAAAGTACACTACAAGGAATCAATAGTAGAATAACTGATGCAGAAGAGCGGATAAGTGAGCTGGAAGATAGAATGGTGGAAATAACTGCTGAGGAGCAGAATAAAGAAAAAAGAATGAAAAGAATTGAGGACAGTCTCAGAGACTCTGGGACAACATTAAATGCACCAACATTCAAATTATAGGGGTCCCAGAAGAAGAAGAGAAAGAGAAAGGGTCTGAGAAAATACTTGAAGAGATTATAGCCAAAAACTTCCCTAACATAGGAAAGGAAATAGCCACCCAAGTCCAGGAAGTGCAGAGAGTCCCACACAGGATAAACCCTAGGAGAAACACAGCAAGACACATATTAACCAAACCAACAAAATTAAATTCAAATAAAAAATATTAAAAGCAGCAAGGGAAAACCAACAAATAACATACAAGGGAATCCCCATAAGGTTATCAGCAGATTTTTCAGCAGAAACTCTGCAGGCCAGAAGGAAGTGGCAGGGTATATTTAAAGTGATGAAAGGGAAAAACCTACAACCAAGATTACTCTACCCAGCAAGGATCTCATTCATATTTGATGGACAAATTAAAATCTTTACAGACAAGCAAAAGCTGAGAGAGTTCAGCACCACAAAAACAGCTCTACAACAAATGCTAAAGGAACTTCTCTAGGTGGGAAACACAAGAGAAGAAAAAGACCCACAAAAACAAACCCAAATCAATTAAGAAAATGCTAACAGAAACATACATATCAATAATCACCTTGAATGTAAATGGATTAAATGCTCTAACCAAAAGGCACAGACTGGCTGAATTGATACAAAAACAAGACCCATATCTATGCTGTCTACAAGAGAGCCACTTCAGACCAAGGGACACATACAGACTGAAAGTGAGGAGATGAAAAAAGATATTCCATGCAAATGGAAATCAAAAGAAAGCTGGAGTAGCAATACTCATATCAAATAGACTTTAAAATAAAGACTATTACAAGAGACAAGGAAGGACACTACATAATGATCAAGGGATCAATCCAAGAAGAAAACATAACAATTACAAATACTTATGCACTCAACATAGGAGCACCTCAAAACATAAGGCAAATGCTAACAGCCATAAATGGGGAAATTGACAGTAACACAATAATAGTGGGGGACTTTAACACCCCACTTACATCAATGGACAGATATCCAAACAGAAAATAAATAAGGAAACACAAGCCTTAAATAAAATAAACCACATAGATTTACTTGATATTTACAGAACATTCCACCTGAAAGTGGCAGAATACACTTTCTTCTGAAGTGCACAAGGAACATTCCCCAGGACAGATCACATCCTGGGTCACAAATCAAGCCTTGGGAAATTTAAGAAAACTGAAATTCTATCAAGCATCTTTTCCAACCGCAATGCTATGAGAAGAGAAATCAATTACAGGAAAAAAATCTGTAAAACACACAAACACATAGAGGCTAACAGTGCACTGCTAAATAACCAAGAGACCACTGAAGAAATCAAAGAAGAAATTTAAAAATACCTAGAAACAAATGACAACAAAAACATGACAATCCAAAACCTACGGGATGCAACAAAAGCAGTTCTAAGAGAGAATTTCATAGTAATTCAAGCTCACCTCAAGAAACAAGAAAAATCTCAAATAAACAATCTAACCTTACACCTAAAGCAACTAGGAAAAGAACAGAGGAAACACAAAGTTAGTAGAAGGAAAGAAATCATAAAGGTCAGAGCAGAAATAAATGAAATAGAAATGAAGAAAACAATAACAAAGATCAATAAAACTAAAAGCTGGTTCTTTGAGATGATAAACAAAATTGATAAACCTTTAGCTAGATTCATCAAGAAAAAAAGGAAGAGGACTCAAATTAATAAAATTAGAAATGAAAAAGGAGAAATTAAACTGACAACACAGAAATATGAAGGATCATAAGAGACTACTACAAGCAACTATATGCCAATAAAATGGACGACCTGGCAGAAACAGACAAATTCTTGGAAAGGTAACCTTCCAAGACTGAACCAGGAAGAATCAGAAAATATAAACAGACCAATCACAAGTAATGAAATTGAAACTGTAATTAAAAATCTTCCAACAAACAAAAGTCCAGGACCAGATGCCTTCATGGACGAATTCTATCAAACATTTAGAGAAGAGCTAACACCCATCCTTCTCAAACTCTCCAAAAAATTGCCAAGGGAGGAACACTCCCAAATTCATTCTATGAGGCCACCATCACCCATGATACCAAAATCAAACAAAGATATCACAGTATCACTGATGAACATAGATGCAAAAATCATCAACAAAATACTAGCAGAGAGAATCCAACAACACATTAAAAAGATCATACACCATGATCAAGTGGGATTTATCCCAGGGATGCAAGGATTCTTCAATATATGCAAATCAATCAATGTGATTCACCATATTAACAAATTAAAGAATAAAACCATATGATCATCTCAATAGATGCAGAAAAAGCTTTTGACAAAATTCAACACACATTTTTGATAAAAACTCTCCAGGTAGTGGGCATAGAGGGAACCTACCTCAATGTAATAAAGGCCATATACAACAAACCCACAGCCAACATCAGTCTCAGTAGTAAAAAACTGAAAGCATTTCCTCTAAGATCAGCAACAAGACAAGGATGTCCATTCTTGCCACTATTATTCAACGTAGTATTGGAAGTCCTAGCCACAGCAATCAGAGAAGAAAAAGAAATAAAAGGAATACAAATTGGAAAACAAGAAATAAAACTGTCAGTGTTTGCAGACGACATGATACTATACATAGAAAATCCTAAAGATGCCACCAGAAAACTACTAGAACTAGTCAGTGAATTTGGTAAGGTTGCAGGATACAAAATTAATGCACAGAAATCTCTTGCATTCCTATACACTAACAACAAGAGACCAGAAAGGGAAATTAAGGAAATAATCCCATTTACCATCATGACAAAAAGAATAAAATACCTAGGAATAAACCTACCTAAGGAGGCAAAAGACCTGTACTCAGAAAACTATAAAACACTGATGAAAGAAATAAAAAATGACACAAACAGATGGAGAGATATACCATGCTCCTGGATTGGAAGAAACAACATTGTGAAAATGCCTATACTACCCAAAGCAATCTACACGTTCAATGCAATCCCTATCAAATTACCAATGGCTTTTTTCACTGAGTTAGAACGAAAAATTTTACAATTTGTATGGAAACACAAAAGACCCTGAATAGTCAAAGCAATCTTGAGAAAGAAAAACGGGGCTCAAGGAATCAGGCTCCCTGACTTCAGACTATACTGCAAAGCTTCAGTAAGCAAGACAGTATGGTACTGGCACAAAAACAGAAACATAGATCAATGGTACAGGATAGAAAGCCCAGAGATAAATCCAGGCACCTATGGTCACCTAATTTATGACAAAGGAGGAAAGAATATATAATGGAGAAAAGACAGTCTCTTCAATAAATGGTGCTGTGAAAACTGGACAGCTACATGTAAAAGAATGAAATTAGAACACTACCTAACACCATACACAAAAATAAACTCCAAATGGATCAAAGACCTAAATGTAAGACCACACATTATAAAACTCTGAGAGGAAAACACAGGAAAAACACCCTTTAACATAAATCACAGCAAGATCGTTTTTTTAAAAAAATTTATTTATTTATGGCTGCATTGGGTCTTTGTTGCTGCATGCAGCCCTCCTATAGTTGCAGCGAGTGGGGGCTACTCTTCTCATTGCACGGGCTTCTCCTGTTGTGGAGCACGGGCTCCAGGTGCGCGGGCTTCAGTAGTCGTGGTACGCAGGCTCAGTAGTTGTGGCTCGTGGGCTCCAGAGCACAAGCTCAGTAGGTGTGGTGCACAGGCTTAGCTGCTCCTCGGCATGTGGGATCTTCCTGGACCAGGGCTCAAACCTTTGTCCCCTGCAGTGGCAGGCGGATTCTTAACCACTGCACCACCAGGGAAGTCCCCACGGCAAGATCTTTTACGACCCACCTCTTAGAGTAATGAAAATAAAAACAAAAAGAAGCAAATGGGACCTAATTAAACTTAAAGTTTCTGCACAGCAAAGGAAACCATAAACAAGACCAAAAGACAACCCACAGAATGGGAGAAAATATTTGCAAATGGAGCAATGGACAAAGGATTAATCTCCAAAATATACAAACAGCTCATGCAGCTCAATATGAAAAAAAGAACAACCCAATCCAAAAATGGGTCAAAGACCTAAATAGACATCTCACCAAAGAAGACATACAGATGGCCAAGAGGCACATGAAAAGATGCTCAACACCACTAATTATTAGAGAAATGCAAATCAAAACTCCAATGAGGTATCACCTCACACCAGTCAGAATGGCCATCATCAAAAAAATCTACCAACAACAAATGCTGGAGAGGGTGTGGAGAAAAGGGAACACTCTTGCACTGTTGGTGGGAATGTAAATTGACACAGCCACTATGGGGAACAGTATGGAGGTTCCTCAAAAAACTACAAATAGAACTACCATATAACCCAGCAATCTTACTACTGGGCATATACCCTGAGAAAACCATAATTCAAAAAGACACATGTACCCCAATGTTCACTGCAGCACTATTTACAATTGCCAGGACATGGTAACAACCTAAATGTCCATTTACAGATGAATGGTTAAAGACGATGTGGTACACACATACAGTGGAATATTAGCCATAAAAAGAAATGAAATTGGGTCATTTATAGAGATGTGGCTGGACCCAGAGTCTGTCAAACAGAGTGAAGTCAAGTCACAAAGAGAAAAATATTGTATGTTAACACATATATGTGGAATCTAGAAAAATGGTACAGATGAACCTATTTGCAGGCAGGAGTAGAAACACAGACATAGAGAACAGACGTATGGACATGGGGTGGGGGGAAGGGGAGGGTAGCATGAATTGGGAGGTTAGCTTTGACATAATTACACTACCATGTGTAAAACAGATAGCTAGTGGGAACTTGCTGTATAGCACAGGAAGCTCAGCTTGGTGCTCTGTTATGATCTAGATGGGTGGGATTGCAGGGGGTTGGGGGAGGGAGGGAAAATAATAAAAAGAATCAGAGAGGAAAAAACTTCACCTCACTTATAGAGGAAAAGTGGATAAGAAGTACATGCGACTTCTCTTCACAAATCAAACAAGCAAGAAGCAAGTAAAGTGAGATATTTAAAGTGTTAAAAGAAAAAAGCCCACCAACAAGAATTCTGTGTCTAGTAAAATTATCCAGAAGTAAAGGAGAAATAAAGACTTTCTCAGACAAACCAAAATTTAGGTAATTTGTTGCCAGTAGATCTGCCTTGTAAGATATGTTAAAAGAAATTCTTCAGAGAGAGGAAAAAGGATAGAGGTCAGAAACTTGGACCTATGTAAAGAAGAGAAAAATATTAGGGAAAGAGTAAATGAAGGTAAAATAAAATCTTTTATTTTTCTTATTCTTAATTGATCTAACAGATAACAGTTTGTTCAAAATAATGATAGTGTCAATGTGTTTGGAGATTATAGTGTACCTATAAGTGAAATAAATGACAGCAATACTATAAGGGACAGGAGGAAAAAATTAAGAATACTCTGTTATAAGGTACTTGCACTACCCATGAAGGAGTACAGTATTATTTGAAAGTGGATTTGCATTAGTTATAAACGCACATCGTAAACTTGAAGGCAACCACTAACAAACAAACAAACAAAACCCTACAGTTATATATACCGTAAGCTAGAGAGTAAGGAAGACTATGTGAAGACACTAGGATTCATTAGCTGAGAAGAGTTTGATCAAAGAAGGAAGAAAGGGTGGATTAACAGGCATGCTCTTCAGTCCCTGAGAAGTAGCCCATGTCCCAGCTGTGGTCGGAAATAACAGGAATAATAGAATCCCTGACAGAAATACCAGACATGCAGACAAGCTGTTCTGATTCCAAAACAGAAGGCATCATTTTCTAATTTGCCCTATGCAGTCTGGGTGACTGCACACTTCGTAGAGAAATTCCAGGTCCATCATGGCATTTGAGTGATAGAGCAGTGACCACTGAAGCAAATCAACAGGTGGGTCTAAGAATAGCTCTGAGTCCCTCCAAACAAAACATGGCATGAGAAAAGCGGCTGGGAATTCAAAGCCACCCAAGAGGAGCCTCACTGTTGGGACCAGGGGGACACAGGTGCACACAATTTTTAACTGGAGGCCATGGAGAGACGGTTGTCGGTCGTCATAAGTAGCAAGTGCTTCTGCTAAATTTTAGTCTCCGTTTGCTCACAACTCCAGCGTATGGCCTCACTCTACTTCATGAGCTCTCTCTGTGTCTCCTTTCAGAATTCAGCTCTTACTGTTAAAAGCTTAATCTTCTCCACAACTCCCAAGACTAACTGCAGAGTTGAGAGGATCTTATTAGCTTAGCTCATTCCTGAGTAGAGAGAGATTTCTCAGGCCACTTGCTGACCTATGCATTGCTTACCCTCAAGTCAGTTAATCGGACTTGGGGAACCTGGATACAAGACCACTGGGTTGAGAATATGGCTGTCCAGGATGCTCCTTCAGGAAGAGCTGTGGTCTCCCTGAGAAAAGGCTGTGGGCGTGGCAGGCACAATAGTTGGCCCTGACTCGCCCAATGATAGACAGGTAGGTGGATTTTAGATAGATATCAAATCAAACCTAGCCTGTAATCAATAATCTATAGTAAAAGGAAATCATAGGTACAAAAATAATAATGTAGTAAGGTTTAGAAGTTATGGAGGTAGTACTTTTCTTTATCCTTTTTATGTCGTTCCTTACACAATTCACGTCGATATTAACGATAATAGAGACTAATATTTGCTAAATGCCTACTACGTGTTTGGCATGTTGTTAGATGCTTTATATAAAATAATTAGTTTAATTCCCACAACAACCCTAAGAGGTGGGCACTGATATCTCATACCACTAATGAGGAAACTAAATCTGAGAAGCTTAGTAATTCATACATATAACTTTTCTGCTTATAGGAAGCAGCAACATTTGCACATATCTTTCCTCACAAAATGCCCTTGGTTGCACTTGGGAACAAATTCATTTTCAAGAGCAAAGATAAAAGGGTAATTTAGAGACAAGAAGAAAGAAACTAAAATAAGAAGAAAAAAAGCCTATCAGAGGCTTATTTTAGATATAGTACTATTATAAGAACAATTAAACTTTGATTGGCTTGGGGGAAAAAAACCCTAAGGGATCGTAGGAAGCTTTAACTGAAATTTACAGCTCTATGAGATGTGATTTTTAAAATCTTGATCTGTAAGAAGAAGTTCATTGGGGAACAGAAAAGTTGGAGTTTTTGCTTGGTTTTGTAACTTACTGCAGAACCTCGACTAAGTTCCCTAACCTTTCTGGCATCAGAGGCACCACCACTAATAGGCCTTCAGCAAATGCTTTTATGAACAGGAAGGGATTTGATCTTTTAGATGAGCAAGTGTGAGTCCTTAGCTTGAAGACCAGAGACATTATGCATGTCATGTGACAAGGATGCAAAAGTAAGAGTCCTTGTGAGTCCTTAAGGAACCCACTGATTAAGGTCATGAACGCAGAAGTCCAATGCATGGTCTGCTATACTGGAAATCTTTGGTAAATGAATAGGAGAGCAGAACCGGTTCCCCTCCTCCCACCCCGGCCCATTGGTAAAGGCACAAGGACTGCAAATAGGATTCATCTTGTGTGCCAATTCCCATCAATTCCCAGCAGCCTGGTGTCATGTGTAGAGAGATGGGTGACTTTGTCCAGGCCAAGCAGGAAAGAATACTGCAGGTTATCAAGGCTGTAGGAGAAATAGGGCTTGGGTATGTGGGTAGAAGAACCTTTCAAGACTCCAAGATGGCTTTGAAGGCACACAGAACTGGGTTGGAAGTCTTGCTTCATCACTTAACCATGCGACCTAGGACAGCCCAAGTCTCAGCTTCTTTAATGTACATGACAAAGTATCAAATGCCTACATTACGTGCTATGGTAGGCACGTCATTGTATAAAGCACCAAGCACAGTGTCTGACAAATAGTAGTTGATCAACATATGTTAGCTGCCTTGACTGACATCCAACTTCTTCAACAGATTCCACGGTAGCCAGGACGTTCTTGGTCTAGTGATCATTGTAAACGAGGGTTCAGCAATCATGTGTCTGTGAGGACTCTAGACTCCTCTCATTCCTGAAGACATCCCCTAATACTTAAATTGTTGCCATTTCATGCGCAACTTCACCCCTTAGATTTATGTATTTTCTTATCATCGTCTTCTGCTCTCCTTCCCATACTTTTCCTCTGCTTTTTGGATTTCTATACCGCGGGATGGTACTAACCTTTACCTAGAGACTCAACACATAAAACCTGGGGATCAAGGATGCCTCCCAAGGCTACCATTTTGATAAAAGGAATCTGAGTATGAAATGATAAAGGAAAGGCTGTCACAAGGTTGCCCTACTAGAAATGTGCTCTATTCTCTCAAGAACCTGTATCCAGTCCCCCTGCAGCTGAGTCACTCACAAGCTTCCAGATCACCATGGAAGTCTCGAGTAGCTATTTTGAAGGCCTTCAAATACTCACTTGACAGTTCAGCTCCATTGTATGACTGAATTAATGGAAACAGCCAAATGTTTCTTTTCCTTTCCTTTCCATGTGGGTTCCCCTAGACCTCCTGGCCTCTCCCTGCCCTGTGCTGCATGCATGAACAGAAACAGCCTCTCAGAGCAGATCTGCAAAGGAATTTTCTGGCTGAGGCAACCTGAGGTCAGGAAACCACGCAGCTGTCAGCTCACAGTTACAGTCTGGGGGGAAGAGAAGCCTGAGGCTTGGGTATGAGGCTCCCACCCGGTCAACCTCCTCACCAACATTTCAGCTGAACAATAACCATGATTGATATAAGAAAGAACAAAGCGACTTCCCAAATATTTCTTTCTTTCTTTTTTCCTTTTTTTTTCTTCTTGCCCAGTATGCCATGCTTCCTGTTTCTCTAGTAATGAAAATGTGTTCATCTGTCAAACGGAAAGCTGCCCCACTGTCTTAGGTGCAGAGAACTTCAATCACAGCAGCTGCTGCGACCAGACCCAGAGCCAAGCTCCTCATTTGTTTTGGCTAACGCTGCAGAATCAGTTTAGGCATCCCCCTAGAACAAAATGGTGCACGGGAACAGAGCCAAGCTAGGGAAGAGAAGCAGCAAAGTTGCAACAGATTATTTGTCTGCTAAAACAGAAGGAGAAAGATATCAAAACCTGGATCCATTTGAGTCCAGCCTCCCTAACATATTCTTTATTTGCAACACAGATGATTTTCTCTAATATCATTCAACAGGTGTTAAACTGTAGCTTTTCTAAAGATTAATCATTGCAGCCTTGGCAATGGAGAATTAGGACGGAACGAGGCAGCTCCTGGAATTCTTAGTGTATTTCTGCTGGGTACAATATGTATATGGCGCTTGTTAATGGTAATGATAATGAGGAAATTATCGTCGCCCTCCGTGTTCCCAAAGCATGCTGCGCATACCTGTATCTCAGGTAATAAACTACACGGATAGGAAATTATGTTCACTTTTGTATCTTTTACTTAGACTGCGAGTGCCTTAAAATACGTTTTTTACTTAACTATAGTTTTCAAAAATTAACACATAGTGGGCACCCAAGAAATACGGATTAAATGGTTTATTTGTTTAACTAAATTGCATAAGTGTATAACACGTCCGTCTTTCAATTTCATTAGCGAGGTCTGAATAAGTATGTTCATTTTTGGCAAATGTACCAGAACTGTTTACCTGAAAAGCTCCATCTATATTTCTATTTTCACCTATTTGAGACAAAGACCAAGACTACCCAGACATAAATTATTTAATGGGGTCATGAGGACAAACCCACTTTGTGGCTCAGTTGGCCCGGCTAGTGGAGAAAAGAGTAGAGCTTGGAAACATGATATGGCTTCACTTTTTTTCCCCAGATCTATCAGAAAATGGCTAACCTTGAACGTCCACTTGAATACTGTAGATCTGATTAGAGAAGGGGAATATGAAGTCAAACTCTAAGCAGGCTACAAATGGAATTAAATGAAAATCTCAGAATATTTAAATGCCTCAACAACTTTGACGGTGTTATCTCGAGTCTGGACAACTTTTACAGGATTATTCTCCTACTGGTCAGCCTGTGCTGTGTAGTCTTGTGTCCCAGGAAATACCTCAGTTAGGTACTTCTCTAGGACAAGATAAGCCAGCACCCAGCAGTAGTAGACTGTGGATGGTGTGGTGGTCTGCTGCCTGAATTTCCAAGTCTTAGGTTAAGGTAGTGATGAAGAGTCAATGAATGGGTCATCCCTAAAGCCTGGAGTGTTTCCAGTATGTGCCGAGACACTGGCTGGAAAACTGAGGGAGGGAGAATCCTTCCCTATAAGTCAGTAGTTAGAACTACCTTGTATGCCTCTCTTCCAAAACCACAGGGCTGGCTGGGTTGAAGGCATCACAAGAGAAGCATCCTCTGTAGAGTCAAAGATAAGAGTACCAGTGTCCCTGTTCTGTTGCTGGAGATAGCCAGCTCTGGTCAGACCCTCCTTGGAGGAGGAGGAGAGAATTGAACCTCCTTTGCCTTGCCCAGTATATCTCGTGCTTGTTTCCCCCAGCCCCACGCTCCTTTCACATTATTTCAACAGTAAAATAGTCAATTTATTTTGTTTGGCACATTGTGTTCCACACACAAACTGATCTGATAACATTTGGTTGAGATTATTCAGTTGAGCAAAATATTGGAGGAGGGTTGTTTATTTCTGGGGTGTCATATAGTTTGATCAAAATGGTTTTCATTTCATATTACTTCTTCCTCTACAACACTGCAGCATCCAGCCACAAATGAAAATAGTTAAACATCCAGGTAATTTAACTCCATCCTATCAAATATTAGATTTAGGAACATTGGGATAATAAAATAAAGGTTTCTTACCTCCAGATGGATATTTGGCACCGTGTAGTCATAGCCTATGTAGGGTAACACTTTAAGAATTAACATTATTGGAGCAGAAATAGAAGAATGATATGACTCTTCAGCATAAATGTGACATTTATGTCAAATAAGCATTGGACTGAAATCAACCAATTCAATTTCCAAGGGCCTATTGCACTTAGCAGAAAATTCTGCATAATGCATGCAAACCTGTGACATTACCCCGGAAGCCAAACTCTTTGAATTACTACTGAAGATTTCAATCCAACCCAACCAAATGCATTGTATATGCGTGTGTATATGTGTGAAAAAATCTGAAGCCTCTGAGACAAAGGTCTTAAACAACACAGCAGGTGTCAACTTTGCATCAAGACAATGCTGGAAACCCAAAGTCAGAATAGTACATACTTAAACCAACTTGTTCCAGTGAAATACACTCGAGTATCAAATGCTTATTGGAAGAGAGGTCACATATGTCTTTTCTCTGGAAGCCTGTCCTGTTTATTTTCCCTCCTTTAAGTATGCCCTGGTGTCCCAAAGTATTTCCTTAAGACTGAAGCTCAGCTATCTGTGGTATGGGGACGGGACTGGGAAGAACTTGACCCAGTTTCTTCAGGGATTAGTTCTTGAACTCCTGAGAACCGTATTTAAAGTGGCTTACAAACGGGTGAGAATTCTTGCCTGACACTTGAGATTGAAAACCTGTGATGGGAATCAGTTTGGACTCTAAAGCTACAACTCAAGAGTATTAACACCAGGTGCCTCCTCTTAATCACCAGGCAAGAACTGTATGTGAATTCAGTGCTGCAGTGGTTGGCCACGTGAATAAAATTTAAGATACTGGAAAACATATATTAGCCTTGAATACCATGTCTAGAGTAGAGTCTTGCTAAGTTGACCACACAGAACCCTGCAACCATACTCAACTATAAAAGCATTGTAATGACCATTGGCCCTCTCCCCATGTAGGAGCTCCATGACCCTTGGAGTGTGATGTATTATAATGATCAACAGGTTTCATTATCGGTAAACTTTGGTTGAGACTTGACTCTACCTCTACTCAAATCTCAAGAAAGTGACCTTGAAGGATGTCAACAACTCTGAAGCTTTATGTACTAAGATAGTGGTTCTCAAACTTTTCTGTATCAGGACCCCTTTACAGTCTTAAAATTATTGAGAGCCCCAAAGAATTTTCCTTTATGTGGATTATATATTTTGATATTTACCATATTAGAAATTAAAATTAAGCATTAAAATTGATTCATTTTAAAATAACAGCAATAAACCCATCATAGGCTACCATAAAACATAATTTTGGAAAAATAACTATTTTACCAAAAAATAGAGAATAACATTGTTTTACAGTTTTGCAAATCTCTATTATTTAATAGAAGACAGCTAGCGTCTCAAATGTGCAACTGCATTCAACCTATGGTGATATCACACTTCATGTCGTCTTGGGTAAATTCCACTGTACATTCAAGGAGTGAAAAAGACACACAACAGTTTGGACCGCTTGGGTTGCCTGCAAAAGGGACCACCAGGGGTCCCCAAACCACTCTTTGAGAACTACCATCCTTACAAGCAAAATGGAGGATAACAACAACAGCAGTAATAATTACAGCTAATAGTACTTAAATCCTTACTCCGTGCCTGGCCCTAACTGAAGTGTTTTTCATATAGTATCTCATTTAATCCTTGTAGCAACCCCCTGAGGTAGATATGATATAGCCTTGTTTTCATTTTCCAGATGAAACAATTGAAGCAGAAAGAAGTAAAGTACCTCTCCCAAGATCTTATAGCTCATAAATGGTGGAGTTAGGATAGGAACCCAGGTACAGTCCTGTTATAAGATCAACATTCGTTGCAGTAGTAGTAGTAGCAGTATTTAACATTTATGAAGTATTGACTATGTAAAATGCTAGATACCATACATTATCTCTTTTTGCCCTCAAAACAGATCTCTGATATACTTAGTATTATTATTATCATTTCACAGATAAGGAGATGGTCTTGACTAAGATCATATTTAGTATATGGGAAAATTATATAAGCTCTCTAACGATAAAGGTTTGCTATTTAAGTAGGAAATTATGCTAACATTACGTGAGGTGGTCTGATGCTTCATTTAACTAGCATCATCGCAGAATGAGATACAGTTATTTCTGCAGAAGTAAATTTTCCAGAATAGCTCATCTGTACTACTTTGCAGCCCTAAACGTTTGAAGTATCAATATAGCTATACGGGAACGAAGGAATCATTTTGAACATTAACTTTGATTCTGTTCCTTCCTTTAGAGATGCATTGGAAGCTACTGAGGTGGGGGTAGGCCTCTATTTCCTTATTAAATAATCCAAGGATGCTTTATGTGTTGTATGTGGGTTTTCTTTTTAGAGTTTGTAGATTTTTACTTTCAAATTTTTTTCTATCTTCTCTTTGTCAAACCAACAGTATTTTTTTTTTCCCAAAAGAATCCTTGGACCTGTTTCTAGACACCTCTCTTTTGGTGACCTTATACCTTACTGTTCATATTCTGTCCTCTTAAGAAACTAGGCAACCAAGTTTGCTTGTATAAAGAAACTAGGCAACCAAGTTTGCTTGTATAACGAAACTAGGCAACCAAGTTTGCTTGTATAAAATAAGAGCAAAACGTATCTGAGTTTCTGGACCCCTCGCATCTGTTTCGATGGTTCCAAATGCTTCCTCCGCTCACTTGCATCTGATTGGCCCTGCCCAGATAAATGAGGGTGTGGCATAGGCATTGTTCCTCTGAGTGAGATGTTCCTAAGAGATCACAACTTTTGATAGTTTGGAAGTTTTAATGCCATTTGTTATGAAGACAATTTGCTTGTGGGCTTTCTTTTCACGTAGTTTTACATTTGGGATCTCTGCTCTTAACTCCACTTTTTTTAAAATCCTTTAGAGGAAACCAAATATGCCTTGTTCCAATTCCAACAAGGTTGCTTTGAATGTTTCAAACTTGTAGTCATGGTTGAGACGACCTAATTTAAAACACATTTGGAAGTTCAACTGAGCCTAACCTAGGTGGTTTCAATGTTTTCTCTTATGAGTTGACTTTTTTTGTTGTTGTTTTTGTCTAAATTCATGCCCCAGTGTAGTTTATGTCCTTTGGTAGTTGAGATACTGAGCCGAGGAAAAGTAGCAAAGCCATCAAAATCATATTAGAAAGAGAGAAAAGAAAAAGAAAAGGAAAGAAAAGAAGAAGAAGAGATAATGTTTGAAAAGGAAAAGAAACATATATCATTGTTGTACTGGACTAAAATCAGTTCAATAAACAATGATAAGTGCTAAGGACTAGTCTAAGGGATAGACATGTAAATCCTTCCAATCACACTCAAAATAAAGTTCAAGTTCTGGGACCTGTCTCCTGCCTACCCCTCTAGGCTCTTCTCCCACTCCTCCTGGCCTTGTAATATGTGTGCTAGTCCTCCAACGACCATACTGCAGTCCCCCTCCAAGTCTGCAGGTGTGGTTCCTCCATTTTTAATGTCCTGATGACCTCTGCCGTTTTTGTTAGGCAAAACTCTTAATCATCCTTCAAAACTCAGCACAAGTGTGACCACTTCTGAGAAAGTTATCTCTCCTCTCCAACTAGATGTCACCACTTCCATCTTTGTACCCCTACTTTACTTTCTGGAGTATTCTTCTCACAAAAAGACATTCATATGTTTGCATGTTTATTTCTCCACTAATTTGCAAGCTCTTAAATACAAGTGTCTGCATCCTTACTGCTATCATGATGCTGGACACATAATGGACAAAACATATAGATTAAGTTTAAATTTGAGTTATAAGAGAGTTCCTGCTCTCTGGGAACTCATAAAATAGTGGTGATACAGATTCATGCATTTGAAACTCTAGCTTGAGATGGGCTATCACTGATGTTCTAATAGCATGAATGCATTGGCTCTTAGATCGTCTATGGAAAGTTTATACAACTTGGGTCTTGATTTGAGAGGCATATCTGCTAATATCAAAACTCAAGCCAACTCAGAAATAAACCCTTACATATATGGTCAAAGATTTTTGATAAGGGTGCCAAGACCATTCAGTGGGGAAAGGACAGTCTTTTCAACAAATGATGTTGGGAAAACTGGATATCCATGTGCAAAAGAATGAAGTCAAACACTTACCTTATACCATATACAAAAATTAATCCAAGATGGAATAAAGACCTAAATGTAAAAGCTAAAATTATAAAACTCTCAAAGTAAACATAGGAGAAACTCTTCCCGACATTGGATTTGGCAACAATATCTTGGATGTGACACCAAAAACACAGGCAACAGCAAAAAAAAAAACAACAAAAACCAGCAATTACATCAAAATCAAAACATTTTGTGCATCAAACGACACTATCAACAGAGGGAAAAGGCAACCCATGGAACAGGAAAAAATATTTGCAAATCATACATCTGATAAAGGGTTAATATCTAGAATATAGAAAGAACACCTACAACTCAACAACCACCAAAAACAAACAATCCAAATCAAAAATGGGCAATGACCTGAACAGACATTTCTCTGAAGAAGACACCAATTAGCCAATAAGCACATGAGAAGATGCTTAACATCACTAGGAAAACACAAATCAAAACCACGAGATACCACTTCGCATCCATCAGAATGGTTACTACTAAACAAACAAACACAAAAAACACAAGAGAAAATAACAAGTATTGGCAAGGATGTGGGGAAATTGGAACCATTATGCACAGCTGGTGGGAATGCAAAATGGTCCAGGCACTATGAAACACAGTATGGTTGTTCCTCCCAAAATTAAAAACAGTTATCATGTGACCCAACAATTCCACTTTGCGATATATATCCAAAAGAAGTGAAATCAGAGACTTGAACAGATATTTGTATGCCCATGTTCATAGCAACATTATTCACAACAGCCACAAGGTAGAAAAAAAAAAACTAGTGCCCATCAACAGGTGAATGGATAAACAAAATTACATAAATCAAATATTATTCAGCCTTAAAAAGGAAGGAAATTCTGACATAGGCTACAACACAGATGAACATTAAAGACATCATTCTAAGTGAAATAAGCCAGACGCAAAAGGAAAAGTACTGTATGGTTCCACTTACCTGAGATACCTGGAGAAGTCTAATTCATAGAGGTAGTTGTTGGTCTTTGGAGGGAGGGAAAATGGGGAGTTACTGTTCAGCGGCAGCAGAGTTTCAGCTGGGGAAGACGAAAGAGTCCTGGAGATGGATGGTGGTGAAGGCTGCACAACAATGTGAATATACTTAATGTCACAGAACTGTTCCCTTAAACATGTTTAAAATGGTAAATGTTATGTTATATATATTTTACCACAATTTTAGAAAATTAAAAACAAAAGAAAACAAGCAGGCATATCCCTGCCATTATCACCCTCTTGTTTACTGGTTATCTTATAGGCTGGATGCATGAACGCACTGGAGAATCTGATAAACATCTGACTTCAGTTTAATTATGTTAAGCAAGGCAGAAAGAAAGGAATCCACTTGGTGCTACCACGCTGGAGATCTGCTGAGAAATCTCAACATGGAACCCAGGTGAACCGGCTCCCAGCCCTGTGCAAAAGCCCAAGAGGCATTATCATTCCCCAGTGAAGAGCAGGTAGACACTTGGAACGCGTCTAAGCAGGAGGCTTCTCCGCTCACGGCCTGGCCCTTGGGAGAAGACACCTGTGATGTGACTTGGCTACGGCCTCTCCTCCCCTGACTGCTGAGCACCTGCGTTTACTAAGCGCATTAAAAGTTATCATTCCAGGGCTTCCCTGGTGGCGCAGTGGTTGAGAATCCGCCTGCCGATGCAGGGGACACGGGTTTGTGCCCCGGTCTGGGAACATCCCACATGCCGCGGAGCGGCTGGGCCCGTGAGCCGTGGCCGCTGAGCCTGCGCGTCCGGAGCCTGTGCTCCGCAACGGGAGAGGCCACAACAGTAAGAGGCCCGCGAACCGCAAAAACAAACAAACAAACAAAATCTCACAGGGCTTCCCTGGTGGCGCAGTGGTTGAGAGTCCGCCTGCCAATGCAGGGGACACGGGTTTGTGCCCCGGTCCGGGAAGATCCCACGTGCCGCGGAGCGGCTGGGCCCGTGAGCCATGGCCGCTGAGCCTGCGCGTCCGGAGCCTGTGCTCCGCAACGGGAGAGGCCGCAGCAGTGAGAGGCCCGCGTACCGCAAAAACAAAAAAAAAAAACCCAAAAGTTATCATTCCACAGCCAAAAAAGGGATAAACTCATCTGGCTGTAATTCAGGACTGAAAAGAAAGCCTCACCTTCACCCTCAGCAGCGAGCGTCCTTCCACCTTCCTCCTCCACCCAAGAAACTCAACAAACTAGCGGGTTGGAGATTTCTTTTCTCCCCACCCCCATCTCCTAATGAAGTGCAGGTGCGGGAGTAGTCCATCGAGGGTCTGAGAACGGGGGTGAAGGGCAACAACATTCCTGAGAAATTCAAGCCCTTAAATCCACTTGTCTTTATTCGCCACAGAGTTTTTGGTTATTTTAGGGGGTCAGCAATCTTTTCCTGTAAAGGATCAGAGAGTAAATATTTCAGGGTTAGGGGGCTGTAAGGTGTCTCTTCCAACTATTCAGTTTTGCTCTTACAGTACAAAAGTGGCAGAGACGATACATAAATGGACATATTTGTGTTCCAATAAAACTTTATTGGTAGAAATTGAAATTTGAATTTTGTATAATCTTCACGTGTCTCAAAATGTTATTTAAAAATCTTTTTTCAACCATTTGAAAACACAAAAACCATTCTTAGCTTGTGGGCCTCGCAAAGAGGCAATGAGCTATATTTGGCCTAAGGTATGTTGTCTGCTCACCCCTAGTTTCAATACTTTTAATCTTCCTACTTTAAAAAGTTGATGTAGCTCACGTGTTCTTGAAGGGAAGGGAACTAATAGTTATTGGTAATTTACTCAACGAAGTTCAGCGAACATGGTGGTTAAAAGCATAGGCTCTGAGAACAGAATGCTTGGGTTTAAATCCAAGCTGCTGCCACTCACAAGCTGTGTGACCTTGAGGGATTTATTTAAACTATCTAAGCCTGTGTCTCCTCATCTGCAAATTGAAGCTGATGAAAACAGAACCCGGCTAGCAGGGTTGTTATGTGGCTTAAATGAATGGATACACGTTGAACGCTTGGATCAGTACCTGGTGCCTCATAAATATCAGCTGTTGTCTGCTCTACGATGCCAAGCCTGGTATTAGGTCCTTTATTTCATGAGCTCATGTAATCCTGACAAACGTATATGATGACCATTTGATAAATCAACAAATTCCATACGGTTAAGGCAACTTGCTCGAGGTTAAAGCAAAAGGATAGTTGTAAACCAGGTGATCTGCTACGGTCCAGGTACTTCCCTTTCCCTCAAACCGTGCTCCCTTCAAAGATACTTCTGCCGTTTTTGATACTGTGGACCCTATATTTATGACAAATCTCCTTTCTCTCTTGGTTCCATGATTCTTCTTCCATTAGTTCTCCTCTGATTTTCCCTGCTGTTCTCAAGGGTTCCTCTTCCTCTCCTTATCTCTGAAATGCTGGCCTTACCCATTGTTCAGGTCAAAGACATTCACAACATACCTCTAGCGTCTCATTCATGGTCGTGGCTTCAGTTATGAACAATCACCTTTTGTAAACGAGTCCCACAGCTAATCATGACCTGTCTTCCCAGCCCCAATTCTATGTGTGCTGGACTCAGATATTTCCAGAGGGCAACGTGACAGATGGATTGCAAACTCATGCTGATCTGGCTTCACCTTAAAGCACTGCCACTCATCACTGTGGGATCCTGGGGGAATCATACCACCTCTCTGAGCCTTGGTTCAGACATCAGAAAAACGGAGATAATAAAAAGAACCACCAAACAGAGTTGTTGTAAAGATAAAATACGATGGGTATGATGAAATTGAGGGCTATTCATTCATTCTTTTATTCATTCATTCAACAAACATCTATTGAACACCTCCTATGTCCTACTAAGTGCATTCCAAGTGGTGGATGATATGACTAAAGCCCCAAATCTCCTCACTTCATCATCTCTCCTTGGAAACGTGCTCTTCTCTATATTTGACCTTTGCCCACCTTCTGGTCTTCTAGATTTAAGCCCATAGTTCTTAGTAATGCTACTTGCTGTCATCCCCTACGTTCCAAACATCAAATCTTGCTTCTCGTTTCCTTTCTTTCTTTCCCTCTTCCACTGTTACCATTCCCAGAACTAAGCCTAGATCATCTCAAACCTGGATTCTTCTTTCATGCCAATCCTCAAACTTTGACTTCATTTCAACTTGGAAATAGGGAAGGAAAAGGATCAGAGCTTAATTTGTACTCCATGTGGATTAAAGTGGGAAGAGGCCAGCAAGGAGACATGCGAGTTTTAAAAACTTAAATATAAATTGATAAAGTCTTGAAGTAAGGTGCTGACATTAGGTATGGAAAGGAGAAAGAGGAGGCTGTGAGAGGGATTTTGGAGGCATCTGGGTGGGAGTGAGGTAGGTGTGGGCTTTCAAGATGTCACCCCAATTTAGAGGCTTGGTAACTAGGAGACTAATGATACTTTTTCACAATTTCTGCAGCACCAAGTTATCATCTCTGCTGCTCATATGTGTCTTTTCACCTACAGTCTGGTGTAGGTTATTTCTTTTTCAAGTATTACTGTCTTTCTCTTCAATTTGGTTATGAGCTCCATAAAGCATGGTCGACGTCCCTTCATCCTTTTCTTTTTATTTCAAAATTTGCTTAGCCTGAGTATGGGCAGTGCTAATAAGTGTTTAAAAATATGAATCGCTAATTGGCCCATTCTTGTGAGTATTTGGATGGCGTTCTGGGGTAGGTGGCAATTTTCTTCCCCAGAGAATTAGAGTTAGGTCAGCTATATAAGTTTATTGCCAAACTAAGTCTACTCCTTAAAGAAGCATGTATATTCTCAGTCAAGCATTTAGATTATTTTACAACATTTATTTTTATCAGTGAACTATAACCCTCATGAAAGCTCCCACAAGAACTTGGTTATCTAGTGATATCGAGCCCCAGAGAGAGGAGTTAACAGCGACTTTCTAAAGCCCAAGACCTCAGCAAACCTTCTCGATGCAAAGGGCTGCTCATTTCTCTGTCTCCCTTGTACTCACATGTATACGCCATCAGCCTGGTGCTCTCCCCTCTTAACTGGAAAGTAAACAAGCTCTGCACAAAAGAGAGGCTCATTCCTTGACCCACTTCCTATAAGACAAGGTCAGTTCATGCTGTATTTAGCTTATGTAGTAGGTCCAGGCAAATGCTCCTATGATTCCTTGAAGCTCAGCTTCAAACAATGTGACATAGGTACAAGGTCCTGGAAACCCACAGCTGCAGGCAGAGCAGACTGGTCTGTGGCAGGAGAACACATGGGCATGTCTTTCTGAGCAGCCTTTGAGCAGATGGCCAGTTAAGCATCGGGTGCAAATCACTCCAGTCACATCTGAAAACCAAACAAGATTTTTTAGAACTGTGAAGTCTGGAGAGTGTTATGGATTCTGTGATATCAGAGAAATTGCTTCACATCCTTCCTTCTGAGTAGGAAAAATAGGATAAAATAAAACAAGGCAATAGGCAGGATCAAGAAGATGAAGGCTAAGAAATCAGCATGATATCGGTGGGAGGCAGGGGTCCCAGAAAAGAGAAGGTAGAAGTCTAGATCAAATGAAAAAAGTAAAAAGTTCTCTGTTAAACTAGGAGTAAAGGAGTGTACCCAGGGGTAGAACTAGGCAAAATCACAGGGCAGATAACAGACGGGGGAGAGAAATGATTTTAGGCTTGCTGGCATCTCCCAAGCTATCTTGGGCTGCGCACCTAGTCAACACGAAGAACTGACTGACTTTCCAGAACGGTGTAATAGAGGAATCAGGGGCTCTC
Organism: Lagenorhynchus albirostris; assembly: GCF_949774975.1. Lineage (NCBI taxonomy): Eukaryota > Metazoa > Chordata > Mammalia > Artiodactyla > Delphinidae > Lagenorhynchus > Lagenorhynchus albirostris. The sequence continues at coordinate 97,744,708 of NC_083103.1, forward strand.
TTAGCAGACACAGGTCTAGGTTTAAATCCTGCCCCTACACTGTACCTGCGTGTGACCTTGGAGAGGCACGTCACCTCACTGAGCCTAGGATCCCTCATCTGTAAAATGGGTAGGATAATGCCTATTCCCAGGATTATCGTGAAGATTAAATGAATTAATAGATGAAAGGCTCACCTCAGCGCAGTCCAGCTTGGCAAACAGAGGACATTCAATCAATAGATCCTCTTTTTCTCTCACCCCTCTTTTCCCAGGGAGATAGGGCATAAAGGGCCAAATTCTTGTATCGCTGCCTTTAGGTACAGAGGAGACAGCATTGTCAAGAACTGTGAAGGGTCTGAAATAATACGCTCCTATTAAGCTTATAAGTTAACCTGACACGGTTTCATGGATGCTGAATGAGTCCGTGAGACTCCTAGATCAGAGATGAAGGACTTGATCCCTCATAGCACAGCAAGCAACATGAGTATCAACATATTTGCATTGTTTCACTGGACCCAAATTGCACAGGGCAATGGGAAGAGAGCCAGGTGATGGCTGATCACACTGTGGGGTGCAGTAGAGAGAGGAGCCTGAGCTTAGAGAACCCCAATTTTGTATAATGGGTAGTCAGCATACCTGTCCTGTGCTCCAGGCTAGCTCTTTCTTTCGATGCTATTTGCTGTAGAAACAGCCTTGAAAAGATGGAAGGAAAGCAGTCACTGCTCCTGCTTGCCAGACGTAAAAAATGTGAGACAGACACATGGAAAACCGTCTCCCAAAAGGCATAACAGAAATAATCCATTTCCTTTCTGTCCTTTTCCCAGGCTCATTAGCAGAGGCAGGCTTTCTGTACAACATCACTTTGCTCTGTGAACATAGGCATCTCCCACATCACATATCCCCTGCATCCCACTCGTCTTCACTTCTCCCCATCGTGTGGAGCACGCCCCACCCCCCCCCACCCCCGCCCAGGAGCTTTCGGTACCCATCGTGAGCTGCTTAGAGCAGTGGCAGAGCCTACTGCTGTGTAGGCTGCTGGTGACCAGGACAGGACTCTTCCCTGGGAATCTAGTTTAAGCTTCCATGAAGAACGTGAGAAGAGAGGAGCTGAAGTGAGGAAAGTCAAGGGAGAGAACGAGACATCTCTCCTCTTCTCCCCATACTTGGGCAACATTTGATCCCAGCTTGGAGGCGAAAACTGAGCCAAACTGGTGTCACTGAAATGGAACAGGAAGTTTCAAGAGTCTCAGATATCCCCCCTCAGGTGGAAGGGCCCAGGGCCAGCTGGATGTCTGCAAAGAGCAAGAGGCCACCTACATGGAGTTATTTGAGGGACAACATGAACTCCACCTGTTTCCAAATATCCTGCACCATTATGGTCTTTCCTCCAGGAAAGACGTGGTCCAAAAAGGACCCTGTTCCAGTATAAATATGCTTTCTGAGAGGAACAATCTCGACTATTTATAAATGCTCTCAGAGTGGGCCGTGCACTGAGCACACACATTTTGAGTACCAGCTGCATGCCTGACATTATGTGAGGCGCTGGCCTTCAAGCATGATCAGCTGTAGTCCTTGCCGTCAGGAGCCTCAGGCTAGAGAGGGTCAGAAAGGGAATAGGCAATTTAGATGCAAAGTTACAAGCTTCAAGATAGTGAATTACTGGGTGACATAGCAGCATAGGGAAGGGACACTTCATCTTATTTCAGAAGATCAAGAGGTGTTCTTGTGTTTTGGGGGTTTTTTAATTTTTGGTATGCGGGCCTCTCACTGTTGTGGCCTCTCCCGTTGCGGAGCACAGGCTCCGGACGCGCAGGCTCAGCGGCCATGGCTCACGGGCCCAGCCGCTCCGCGGCATGTGGGATGTTCCCGGACCGGGGCACGAACCCGTGTCCCCTGGATCGGCAGGCAAACTCTCAACCACTGCGCCACCAGGGAAGCCCAAGAGGTGTTTTTTGATGGGAGTTAATTTTAATCTGAGGCCCTATGAGTTAAGTTTTTTTTCATCTCTGTTTTAGAGGTGAAGTAACTGAGGCTAAAAGAATCAAAATGGTTTACCTGATGTTACTTGCTGTGTGAGTGACAACGTGAAGACTCGCACATATTTTGACAACAGTTTTAGTGGGTTTTCCCATAAATATATATTTTATAACATAGCGGTTTGTTGAAGCAGGTAGGAGACAGGATCTATGAAAGCTGAATCTTAATGGTGGTGGGAGGGGGAGAAGGATCAGGTGAAGACAAGTATGTGGGGTGGGTGTAGGGAGAAAGGCCCAGAGAATGTGATGTTGCTTGGGAAAGGCCAGCCCGGTGGTTGGGCGCTGGGGTAGTGGGGGATTCTGGAGGAGATGCAGATGATGCTGGAAACAGTGGAGATTGCAACAGAGGCTCTTCAGGTGAAAAAAAAAATAGAATAAGAAACAGTTTTTAAGAAGTTGTGATAGAAAATTTGATATGAGCAGCAAAATGTAACTTTCTCTAATTCACAATTTTATCCAAATCACTGCTACAAGTATTAGCCATTGCCACTACTCCAGGAAGCAGGAGGCCAGCACTTTCTGAACACCCAGAGAGAAGAGGGAGAATTCAATCAGAGCAGCCAACTCCATGCCGGACTCTTCACAGGAGCTGAACCAAGGATTTCCCTCAGCCCTCCTCCAACATCCCCCTTCCCCATCCTCTGTCAAGGCTTGCTCTGTTCCAGAGGAAATTCAAGGAACATTACTTCCTCACTATACCTTGAACCCATAGGAACCCCAAGTTCCCTGCAACTGGCCTTGGCATTTGGAATAAGCACAGTGACCTGTGAATGTCAGCAGCAGATCCAGATCCGAAACAATAACCAAAAAAAAAAACAGTGGAAACTGTTTTGAGTTGGACCAGGGCTTATATCATATACGATGGCTCAAAACTTCCTCCCACTCTTAAAGGCAAGCCAAACTCATTTGAGTTTCAAATATCACCATTTAGCAGTTATGGGCCTGGGCCTCCTCCTTTTCTGACTGAACTCTCAGCCAACCTGGGCAACATTTGGATCCAATTTGAGATCGAAAAATTGGGTGAGCTCCTTGCCAAATTCCTGTGAATCTGTGTCAAACTCAGTGATTTAGGCTAAGATTTGGGGTGTGGCTGAGTCCCCAGAGGAATTCTGTGGTTGCATAATCCACAGGAAATGAAGCAAAGGGTGTTTTCAAAACTACCTCCAAGGAAGTGGGCTGCAGAGTCTCAGTCTTACGGGGCCCTAGATTGTAGAGCTTTCACCACAGAGTGTAAGTGTTCCCATAGCACTTCATGGTCTTCTAGGACTTGCTTAGCCATCTGTTCATTTTTCTTCCCTATCACCCCCATCCTATAGGTTATTACCCATTTTGAACCAGAAGAAGCGAGTACATAGGAATGCTACATTTCTTACTCCAGGCCAAGAAGAAAATGGTGGAACTGAGCTAAACACCTGACTTGATGGATTCTATGGTACTTGCTCTCTGACCCCTTCAAAGTTTGTGAGTTTTTCTTTCATTATTGGGCAGGTGACTACAGCAACAACAAAGAAGTCACAATAAATAGAGGGCAATGGGAATGTCATACATCAGTTCTTTGGAAAACTGACTCCAGAGTGGAGATGTGCACGTGAGGAGTTCTTTAGGAGTGCTCTCAGGAACGGTACCCTTGAGAGAGTAGGGGAAGCGGGACCAGGCGAAGGGGGAAGCTGAGAGTGCTGCATTCACAGGAGTGGGTCTAACTGATCCCACAGGGAATTCTGGAGCACAGATAGCTCTGAACAATTGTGTGGAATTGTGGCGATGGTTCTTGGCAATCATTAGATATGAGCCACATTTGGGGAGGGGACGTGACCTTGGGCAAGGAAGCTTCCTTTGACAGAGAGCAATTTCCAGGGAAGGCTCAGCTGTGGGAAGTTAGCAGGCAACACTCTTGGCAGCTGGAGCACCTTGGTGGGTCCTAAAAGGCACCCACAGCATCCACTATGGGAGGAAAGGTAGAACTATACGCTGAGGACCCAGAGTTCTGGGGCCAATTTCATTGAGGTCATGTCCACAGTGATGAAAAATTGTTCCTAGACCAAGGAGTGGGGCCCATAGACATGTAAGACCCCAATAAAGAGGCAGAGACCCAGAAGATGGTAATGGTACCTAGAGGTAAACCACTCTATGGGTCCTGCATTTTTTTTTTTTTTTTTTGCGGTACGTGGGCCTCTCACTGTTGTGGCCTCTCCCGTTGCGGAGCACAGGCTCCACGGCCAATGGCTCACGGGCCCAGCCGCCCCGCGCCACGCGGGATCCTCCCGTACCGGGGCACGAACCCGCGTCCCCTGCATCGGCAGGCGGACTCTCAACCACCGCGCCACCAGGGAAGCCCGAGGTCATTTGTTCTAACTACCAGTGTAACTTCTCTGAGAAGGATAACCTGGTTTTTCAAAAATGTGGGCTGGAAAATTGTCCACACTAATTTACAAGACCAAATTATATTCCAGTCGGCACTTAATTATTCATATGGGCATTTTCCACTTCTAGGTTATCAGTGGAATTCTTTCCCCTCGATTTCAGGCTCCTTCTCTCTGCCACCCAGCATGTGGCTGGGCCACATCCCCCTTCAGCTATTTAGTGTGGGCTTAGGGAATGCAAACTCATTTTAACTTTTTCCTGAGCACAACATCCCTGGGAAGGAAAATCTGAATCCCCAAAAGCCATACAAAGCATTCCAAAGTAAAATATAAGAAACATTTTGATTGTTTTTCTGTTTCGGATTATCTGTGCCACTATTCATTTCCTTTTTTTGTGGATAATCAAGAACTGGCTGTATTATGGTTAACAGGACTTTCAAATTGCTGAGAAAACTCTGCAGGGCATTGAAAAGTTTTAAGGGTAAATTCATAATCCCCAATGTTTACAGGTAATAGCACATACTGCCTTGGACAAGGGGAGTAGAATAGGTAGGTATTTCCAATAGTTCCAACTTCAGAGATCTTTTTTAAGGGCATTTCAGCCTCAGCTGTTTCAAATCATATTAGGCCAGTGCTGATTAAAATCAGATAAGGCCCCCGAGACAGAGAGAAAAGGAAAAAGAAACTCCATGTTGAACTGCAAAGATTTTTTTTCGATCAACTTATACAAATGTATAAAAAGAAAGAAAGAAAAAATGAAAGATTATTATTTTTTTAGCCAAGGAATTTCTTAGCAGCATTAAGCCAATGTAGGCTCCATCCCCTTAAATCATTTTAACTCCAGCCATCTGAATGTCCTGGATGTGTGCTCCAAGCTCTGATAAGCACACGGCAAAAATAAGCTAAATGGAACATTCTTGTAGCCTCATGATCTTCAGAGTCCATGTTATTAAGGCACTTATCCAAATATTGCACATGGGTTATCGTTAATTCCAGCTTCAAGGGACCGAAGGCCACCTAGTCAGTAATGGAGAGCTCTGAGATCCAGAGGCAGCTTGTGGTGGACATGGGGATTTGAGCTGGAATTCCGAGCCCTTGGGCCCTTTCCTTGGTTGTATGCACTCAAGTCAGCTCCGGCAAGACCTTAAAAACGCTCAGGAAAGCAGACTCATTGCTTTTTCCTTTGAAAGACTGAATTCAAGGCAATATAAACAAATTCATTTCATTTGTCTAGTTCTCTGCTGTACTAAGCACAGGTAATTAAGATATGGGCTACAGAGATGAATATGATACAATTCCTGCCTTCAAACAGCTCACAGTCAGAAAAGGGTGTTCAAGAGTAGAAACCTGAACCATTAACATTACTATGCCTCTATCCCAAGCACAGCCATGCCTCTACTTTCATGAATTCCTTTCTTCAGAGGAAACTGACACCCCTTAGGAGAAGTCTTGACTCCTCCAGCCCCCACTGACCTTTGTTTCCTTTGCAGTTATTACTGTTATTTTAAACAACAAAAATGACATGATGATAGTGCAAGTTACTCTGCCCTCCTTAACGATAATAATAACAGCTAAACTTCTTCAGCATTTATGATATGCTAGGCATTTGTGCTTCACATGTTACGTATATAATCTCACCCAGTGACTCTTCACAACAGCTCTCTGAATTATGTAATTTTATTAACATGTCGTATTTTATAGATGAGGAAACTGCAACTTGGAAACTTTAATGTGCCCATGGTCACACAGCTAGTAGGATTGAAACTCATGTTTTGTAATGCAGAAGCCCAAGTTCTTAACCTCTGTGTTATCCAGTCTTTCCAAGAGTGTCATTCTCCCATAACAATATCATGGTTTTCCACAGTGCTTTACAAATGCATATGGAGTTTATTCCTTGTTATCTGGTCATCTAATTACAATGGTCTTGTGTTGTTATTTTAACGTTTTGTTTGGTTTTTCTGTTCTCTCCTAGGGAACAGAGATGTGCAGCACTTATGAGTTAAAGGAAAGAAAGGAAAAGGAAGAAGGGAGGGAGGAAAAAGACAATTTTCTGATGGAGAAATGATAGGTCAGAGAGATTAAACCAGCTGGTCTTGAGTTGTAAGAAGCCAGTTACAGTACCAGGAGCAGAATGCCGCACTCTTGGATTCCTGACTGTACCATCTTTTCACTGGGTTATTGATTTGGGGGATAAAGGCACAGTAGCCTTTATTTGAATCTAAGCATGGGGTGAAGAGAGATCAGAAACCATATCATATTGGGTAAGAAAATTAGCTTTAGGGCAGCCACTAATTCTCTGCAGAAAAGAAAACATGATAAATTCAAGTCACGTGACTTGGGCAGGACCTATTGTTGTTCATGGCGACAGTCACATACCAAGCATTACACAAATAGGTGGAGGGGGTGAGAGATGGGGATCTCTGAGAAATGCATGAGAAGAATGCGAGAAGTGCATGAGGAAGAAGCATTAAATATCTAGGGTAACAGCAATGGCAGTGCTACTGTGAGCTGGAATGAAATAGAAAAGGCTGATAAAGGAGTCAGGGAGGAAGAATTCGCTCTGAATGCCAAGAGAAAGAAAGCTAATGGTTGTTGCTATTAGTCTAGGACCTTCTGGAAGAATATTCTTTGTCCTGCCCCAATACTTAACCCCTAGAACTACTAGACTCTGAAATTCTTTTATAAACACATCTATGATGATCAAAAGAATATTGTGACATCAAATTTAACAACAACAACAAAAATCACCCATGCATGATGGGAAGGAAAAAGTAGATGTTGTACTAGCAGTAGGTTTGGGAAACGTTAAGAAGAATGGGCAGAAACAAACATAACTATACAAGGAAGAATGAAATAGTCATGCAGAGAACTTGATAGTGCCTGGAGTATCTACCCTTTTGACTTCCCTCACCAAACCTCAATCAAATAGCTCTTCTAATCCTATCTCCCACCACAGTTTACACAGCCTCATGATTGTCTTCTTGGACATGAAACTGATATAACTATCCTTTACTGAACTTTTCACCCTGAAAATTTCCTTAAGAATATTAATAAGGTAAACATGACCAATGGAAAAATTCCCTAAGCTTGCTCTATTCTCTATACATTCTTCTCATTAGATCCATGTAGCTGTTGTCTGTTTTAGATTATAAAACCGTTGAGTAGAACAACTATGTAATATATTCTTTTAGAACGACTCCCAGCAAAGATACCTAAGCCTTTAGACTGGTTCATAATTAGGCTGAAGGGGAAAGTGACTAAGACAATCACCACGAGGGTAGACACTGGGATCACGTGAGCCATGGGGAGGATGGCTAGCTTCTAGCTGCCTCACAGAGTATAAGGCAGCATGGTACAGAGATAAAAGCCTGAGCTTTGTGGCTTCCCTGGTGACGCAGTGGTTGAGAGTCCACCTGCCGATGCAGGGGACACGGGTTTGTGCCCCGGTCCAGCAAGATCCCACATGCCACGGAGCGGCTGGGCCCGTGAGCCATGGCCACTGAGCCTGCACGTCCGGAGCCTGTGCTCCGCAACGGGAGAGGCCACAGCAGTGAGAGGCCCGCGTACCGCAAAAAACATAAAAAAGCCTGAGCTTCGGATAAGAGCCGAGGTGAATTCTAACCTTGCTCCTCTTCATCCTGTGACCACAGTGTAGGGTTTATTCCGTGGGTTTACGACAAGACTGAGGTCCACTCCTAGCAGACAGGACCTATATCCATGCCTAAATATTTAAACTATGGGTAGATTTTTAACTTCGCCTTGGAAAGTCTCAGAAGTATTCTCCATGCTTATTAAGAAGACAGCAAAATGAAACAAACGAACGAACAAAAACTTTAAAAAAGCGAATGGCAACCAACTTAAAGAAAAACAAACAAACCAAAATCAACCCAGACACAAATCTAGGAGGGAAAATATCCAAAAGAACATTTCTCTTTCCCCGCCTGACTTCGAGAGGGGGGTGACAAGTGCTCACTGAAATGCATCACTTCAAGGAAGATTCAGAAAACTGACGCCCGTTACAAAATGTACGTTTTCCTAACAAAAGTATTCCAGGCAGCCTCCCTGCACATGGCACGGTGCATTTTCTGAAAATCAATCAAGTCCTCTCACTCAGTGGAAGCCCAATCGCATTGTCTGCCCCTTCCTCCTGAAGCCGATTTCTGCCAGGTAGAAAATGAAGTTTCCTTTACTCTTCTTTCAGACACAACGCTGCAGCATCATAGAATTGTTGTTCTGTGTGGGAAACCGACTTCCTGTCTCAATAAATGAGCGCACACAGGCTTCTCTGGACACATAATGGAGTCTTTTTTATTTTATACAAAAATCATCCCACACTTAACACATCAATGAAGCCACTTAAGCTCTACTGCATCTGAATTAAAGAGGAATTGTGTGATCAAAGGGTGTGAAAAGAACCACACAGGGTGTTCTTCAGATCCTCTACTTTTGTTACATTTGATACATAACAAACCCAATAAATATGCTTATCCCGGGAGCAAGTTTCATTATCTCATATCCTTAAGCCTGGTGAAAGTATTCCTGTATTACCCTTCATGCTACAGCGTCTAATTCTATACTGACAATTTTGGGAGAGAAATGAAAAATATTGGCACGTTTCAGGGGGCTGGGGGTGAAGCTGGGGGGATAAGTAATTTTCTCTTGTGGTTTTGTGTGTTCCTGTTTAACGGAATACAAATGTATATGTATATACGTGTATATAAATGTATATGTGGTAAAATATACACACAAATATATATGTTATTACACACACACACACACACACACACACACACACACACACACAATAACATGGGAACTTGTTTTCTTACCAAATAATGAAATATAAAGCAAAAAAGACATGATGAAAATTCTTTAATTCCCAGAATTGAATAGGTGAATAGGACATTCTATAATCCTTTTATAGCTTTTTGTGCTGTTAACATAGCTTCTGTGAAGGTTACTAGGTATTTAACATTCACTGTATTCTTTTTTTCTTAATATCGTGCATTCTAGAGAGATTGGAAAATTCCTAAAGAGAGTTCGGGCATCCTCATAAGGAATGTATCACAGCTACACATATCCTGAAATGTATTTTGTGAATAAGAATTTAAGTACTATAAAAAATGTGTCTTCTATGCCATTGCATAAAAACATGAAATGCAAAATATGCAGTCAATGAATTAAAGTTGATTGAATACATTATTATTTAAATTTATGTAATCAAATCAATATTGGATTGAGATATATTCCTTTAGCTATCATCTATATAGCTGGAGTGAATTGTTGAACAAGGATCCCATACTATTCAGATAAAAATTCTCTTATTGAAGAAAAGGAGTTTAAATCAGAATTCATTCATTCAAATAGCATCTGTGGAGTGCCAGTTATGAGTCTGCCATTATTCTAGGCACAAGAAAGTCAATGATTAAAGAGACATGCCTCCTACTCTGCTGGTAGTCCAATAAGAAAGAGAGATGTGTGGACAAGTAATGACAATGCAAAGTGTAATAGCAAATCTCTTGAAGTGCCCTATAGAAGCAGAGTGAAGAAAACAGCTATTTAGTATAGGGAAGTCAGCAAAGGCATCCCTAAAGGAGTTAATACTTGAGCATGGTCTTAAAAGATGGATGGGAGAATAGAAAGTTTATCAGTCAGAGAAATTAGAAGAAAAACATGTCAGGGACAAGGCCTATGGACAAAGACAGGCTGAAATCCTGAAAAAGTATAAGCACTTTTAATGGTGCATCATTTGTGTAGTTGGATTATAGAATCCACTTAGTGAAAAGAAGCAACAGATGAGGCTGGGATGATAGGGTGGGACCAAATAACAGAGTGACCTGGCTGCCCTATCAGGGCCCTTAGATTGTGCTCTTGAAAGCAGTGAGGAACCAGTAGGGTCTTAACAGACCGAGTGATCTGAATTAGATTTATATTTTGTCCCAGTGAGATGTCCATATGAACCAACCTTTGGATAATTACTCAGATCTGGCAATCTATACATCTCTAAATAAGTTGCATTCAGTCAGTTGCATTTTTCTTTTCTTTTCTTGCTTTCAGTTGTTTGGCATTGCATGTGCCAGCCATGCAGATGATGGACTGAAAGGTTTAGTTTAAATTCAGATGTTTTCAGTGTTGTGTAGACAATCACAAACATTGAAAGAAAAAATATTCCATGAGGGTGAAAGTCCCTGTACCATGCTTCTCAAATAAATCTTTGGGGAGGGTATCACTAATAGCAGTTCAACTCTGTTTAAACACAGTTATTAAGATCAGATGACCATCTGTCTTCTGCCACAGTTTATGTCATGCAAACATTTTCCATGGAACCTAGGCACTGTTCTCTGTTGCATAGATAAATAAAGCTCAATAAACAACCATAAAAATAACAACATATTGATTCAGTCGTACATTCTCTTTTTGATTAATTTTGGGTGGGTATATACCCAAGGTCCAGACATAACCTTTTGCTACCCAATCTGCCTTTCTTTGTGGAAAAATAAACCAGTAAGGCTTTTTGTCCCTTCGCTAATCCTGCCCTGGATTTCCTGTCATCTTCCACTTATACTCACATAAAAAAATTGATGTTTCATTTTGCTTTTGAATGATGTACAGAGAGTCCCTTTCTTCCTTATTTTCATTTGGGGTTTATGTGTTCATGGATTGTATGGCCTGCCCTTGAGGTAAGATTTAAATGTGGTCTGAGGCAGGATCTTTCACTCAACAGTCTGTAAGAAGTTGAATATAATGAAAATGGAATTTTCCAGTAAACATACCTACAAACATGCCACTTGGATGTGATAAGCACAGAAAAATCACGTGTTGACCATGGAGGGAGGGAGAGAGACAGCTCATGGAAGGAAATGTATCTACTGTTCACTTTAAAGATAATATGACTCCATCATGGATTTTTCAAGGTCTGACCATGAAGAGTTCCATCCACTCATTCTAATTAACACACTTAAGGAAGAGAGAGACAGAAAGATTTTTAGAGGAAGAAAACAACCAAGAAAGTAAAGGGATATGAGGAACAGTAAAAGGATCTGAGAAGCTTTCATCTAGAGAAAAGCATCCAGGAGATCTCAAGAACCAGGTCCTAAAACTCCCAGAACCATGTTGGATAAAAGGGTTCAATGTATTGTGTATACCTCGAAAGGGAACCCTAGGTGGAAGTAACACAGATAAATATTGATTAAATATAAGGAGCAATCATCTAAAATGAAGAGTCATCTGTCCAATGGGCCAGCTGGGGAAAAGGGTTTTGTAAAATGAAGAGTCATCTGTACAATGGGCCAGCTGGGGAAAAGGGTTTTGTAAGTCCAGAAGCATTCAAACACAGGTTGGAGCACCATGAGGCATGAATGGGATGATTCCAGAATCAGATGGGCCCTTAGGTTTCTAGAGTCCCACCCAGCAATTCTAATTGATCTGAATCTACTGATTTTCCCTTGGCTCAGCCCGAGATTCTGAACTGCAGGGCTTCCTCTCCTCATCATGAGTCTGACCTCTGCTTCTCCTGGCTTGGTCAGCCCTATGAAACAGACCTCAGCTCTGGATATCACATTTATTTGGACGCATCAACCTTATCCTAGATCCTGATATCTGGATTTTTTGTTTGCTTGTTTTGCTTTGATTTGTTTCAGGCATAGCTAGTAATCTGACATTAACTTCTGAACGATGCTCTCATTTGACGATTTGATTGTAGCATTTTTGCTCTTGCACTCTATCACACGGAGAAACAAAAAGAAAGACCTCAGCCAGCCCTTCCTTGTATAGAGGCATTTTAAGGCACTGAAAGTTGAGTATGGGGTTTCTACATAGGTAATAACGCAATTCATGATTTGAATTGATGCGTTCTTACCACTTTTCAAAACGATCACCATTTTAGTTGAGTGTTTTTCTTTTCAAAGGCCTTTGTCCAGTTTTACAACATTTTAGCCTCATGCCATAAACCTGAAGCCAATTAAGGGTGTATAGCAAATTGGGAAAAGCTTAGAAGTTCTGATTTTGATCACTAATCTCTTGGGAAATTTAGTCAATTAGTCAGTGACCTATTTCATCTACAGCACAATAACTCTCCTAATACCAACCACCAGCCCTCCCTGCCCCCCCCCACAGGATTATTAACTTTTACTGGGAGAAAGCTGTGGGACCAATTTACAAGCCCTTTTGACTTGACAGGCTTGGAATTTCCCTGTAAGTACCCAAATTTTAGGACGTGAGTTACCTCGCAAAAAACAAACATCCTTGTCGAGAAAAGGAAGCTTGAACAGGCATCAAGCACACTCTTGCACCTAAGCATTTTGATGAATGAATGGTAAATGAATCATAAGCATAGGAATTACATTACTTTCTACGCACTTACATGTTTCAACAGGAAGGGGTAACAAGTTGAAACTTTGTTCTTGATTCTTGAAAACCAAACTTATCCGACATGTCATTTGAGCCCACTTGAAGGTTAACATTCCCTTATTTCTAATGCTGATGATTACCTTTTCTGGCTTTTCATTACTGGAATCTTTTCAAATTTCCAGAAAATTCACTTTGGTGCTGATGGAGTGGATCAAATGACCTCTGAACATCCTTTCACGGGTTCATTCTTTTTTAATTTAAGTAGGTCATAGTGATTCCATACAAGTCTGCTAGGCCATACCCTTAGTATATGGTGGACGGGGGTGGAGGGGAGATTGTTATCTATTACTGATAGAAAAAGAAACCGAGTTAGAAGTTCTTGCATTTTACAGAGCTAGAAACAGTACTAATTCCCTTAAGAAGCTTTTACTGAAAGCCTAGTAGGTGCCAGGCACTTAAGATACAAAGCGACAGTCCCTGCTCTAGAGTCCTCTGTCTGGTGAGGAAGACAGACCAGGAAGCAGGTCATATTAATACAGTATGAGATACCATGACAGGAATATGTGCAGGGTACCCTGAGAACACAGAGGAGGGGAATCTAACCCCCAAGAGGGGTGGAGGAGGACTGGCAAGTCTTCCCAGAGGCATTGAGGCTCAGGCCAAAGACTCAAGGATATGAAGAATTTAGGTCAGGAAGTAAAGAGGAGTGGAGGGTAAGGATGTGCAAAGTCAGGTAGCTATGAGATACTGGGTGTTTGGAGAGAGTTCGATATGCATGTTATGTAGGGTTTCAGTTTCCAGTTGGGGAGTGGGGAAAGCCAAGCTGGCAAAGTAGACTGGGGCCAGATCACAAAGGGCCTTGTCTGCCAGGTTAGGAAGCACAGATCAGGTACTGGCTTTAGCACACATTTGTCTTCTACTGTTATCACTCTAGTTGAGCTTGTATATTGTTACCATCTAGGTTAACCAAGTGCTCTCATACGGTTGCGTTTTTCTTTCACCTATGTGTTTCCTTTAAAAATCATGCAATTTATCCTATAGCAAATAGGGGTAGGAGAGGGAGTGAGTGGGGATTTCCTACTTAGTACTGACAGAAGCATTGTCCTGTTGGAATCTCTGTTGCTTGTTCAACTTAGCCCAGTCCTTTCCCATTCCCGGGCATTGGTTTCCCATCTGGCAAAGTGAGATCATTGTGATCTGTTTCAGATGTGCTTTATGTCATTTGAAGAAAAGTTGTTATCTGACTACAAATCCTCTCGTGTTCCTCATTAGACCGTATGAATAATTCACGACCAACATCATCCGGGGCTGGATTATATTTGGAATTTTTATGTGGACCAATTCTCAAGCCAGACTGCTGTGATTCATCACAACTTTTGATGACATGTTTAAGAGGTAAAGAAAAGGAAACACAAGGAGTTCTTTTAGAGATGAAGAAAGAATGAAGGAATAAAACAGTATTAGGAAGCTATGGATATAGACCAAAAACACAGTGGGTGATTGTATATGTGTATAAGGAGCATCAATAAAAAAGTCTGATTGCAGATACAGAGGAAGATATTTTGGTGGGGGGTTCTGATGCCATGGTTCAAAATCTCTGCCCACCTTTTCCTATTTTGGAGGCAATCTTGATAAATGGTCATGTGTATTGAATACTTTCTATAAACTAAGTGCACTAGGCATTTGTGACACCATCCTTGCAACCTCCCAAAAGGTAGGTTCTTATTGTCTCCATTTTACAGAGATAATTTTAAGGTTTGAGAGGTTTGGCAATATTGTCAAGGACTCACAGTTAGTGAGTGGCAGCTAGAATTCAAAATAAGGTCTTCCTCTTGTGTACCATTGGTGGGAATGTAAATTGGTGCAGCCACTGTGGAAAACAGTAGGGAGGTTCCTCAAAAAACTAAAAACAGAACTGTTATATGACCCAGCGATTCCACTCCTAGGTATATATCTGAACAAAACAAAAACACTAATTTGAAAAAGTATATATATGCATCCCCAATGTTCACAGCAGCAGTATTTACAATTGCCAAGGTACGCAAAGCAACCGAAGTGTCCATCAACAGATGAATGGATAAAGAAGATGTGGTACATATACACAATGGAATATTACTCAGCCATAAAAAAGAATGAAATGTTGCCATTTGCAGCAACATGGATGGACTTGGCAGGCATTATGCTTAGTGACATAAGTCAGACAGAGAAAGACAAATACTGTATGACATCACTTATATGTGGAATCTAAAAATATACAACAAACTAGTGAATGAAACAAAAAAGAAGCAGACACACAGGCATAGAGAACAAACTAGCAGTTAACAGTGGGGAGAGGGAAGGGTGGAAGGGCAAGATAAGGGTGGGGAAAAAAGGGTTATTATGGGATTATATGAAATCATGTTTGTGAAATTTTTGAAAATTTTCAAGTACTATAGAATTTAAAGAATCTTTTGTTCAGGGTCTTCCCTGGTGGCACAGTGGTTAAGAATCTGCCTGCCAATGCAGGGGACACAGGTTTGATCCCTGGTCTGGGAAGATCCCACATGCCACGGAACAACTAAGCCCCTGTGCCACAACTACTGAGCCTGCGCTCTAGAGCCCATGAGCCACAACTACTGA
Organism: Lagenorhynchus albirostris; assembly: GCF_949774975.1. Classification (NCBI taxonomy): domain Eukaryota; kingdom Metazoa; phylum Chordata; class Mammalia; order Artiodactyla; family Delphinidae; genus Lagenorhynchus; species Lagenorhynchus albirostris. The sequence continues at coordinate 97,760,051 of NC_083103.1, forward strand.
GCCCGCACACCTAGAGCCCGTGCTCTGCAACAAGAGAAGCCACCGCAGTGAGAAGCCCGCGCACCACAACGAAAAGTAGCCCTCCACTCAGCGCAACTAGAGAAAGCCCACACGCAGCAACAAAGACCCAATGCAGCCATAAATAAGTAAATAAATAAATATAAATTTATAAAAAAAGAATCTTTCATTTAATAAAAATAAATTAATAAAATCAGAAGAAAAAATCATACTGGACTACTATTGTTACTTAACAAAATAATGAATGAGTTAAAGAACTATTTCCCTCTGAAACAACCCCCCAAAAAATACCCCCAAAACACATAATAAGTCTTCCTGGGTGCAAAGCTCTTTACTACTCTGCTTTGCTGCCTTCACTAAATGGTTAAGTCTATGGGCAGCTTTTTGGTCCTGTTGTTGATTAAAAATTATGAGTATGCCTAGATCATATTCATCACAGGTTGAGGATTAAAGTGAAAGAACCCTAAAAAAACCACTTTGCCTTGTTCATAGCTTCCAAGGGAATGGAAGATGCTACATAATTAATATATCATTTATAGTATGTAATATTTATTTTAAAATTAAAATATATTAATACTTTAAAATTAGAGTATATTAATCAAAATACATTGATTTTTTAAATGCTAAAATATAGGACAAAGGAAATACGAATTAAGCACATGAAGTGTATCTCTTTTTATGTTTGTGGATAACTTTGGTGTGAATCTCTTATTCACAATGCTTATTCTCAGGTGGTTTTTAAACAATACCTGATTAATAATTCTCTGTTAATATACTTGTTGGCCTGCTTCTTCCTTTGATTTTATAGCAGTCAACTTTATTTTTCTCCATTATTCTTCATTTTTTAAGCTTTTTTCTTTTTTGGTTGTGTTGGGTCTTCGTTGCTGCACGTGGGCTTTCTCTAGTTGCAGCAAGCAGGGGCTATTCTTCATTGCGGTGTACAGGCTTCTCATTGAGTTGGCTTCTCTTATTGCAGAGCATGGGCTCTAGGCATGCGGGCTTCAGTAGTTGTGGCATGAGAGCTAGGTAGTTGTGACTCACGGGCTCTAGAGCGCAGGCTCAGTAGTTGTGACACAGGGGCTTAGTTGCTCCGTGGCATGTGGGATCTTCCTGGACCAGGGATCGAACCCGTGTCCCCTGCACTGGCAGGTGGATTCTTAACCACTGAGCAACAAGGGAAGTCTCTAACCATTTTTAAATTGAAGTATAGTTAATGTACAATGTTGTGTTAGTTTCAGGTGTACAGCAAAGTGATTCAGTTATACATATGTATTCTTTTACAGATTCTCCATCATTCTTAAGAAAGTATCCTCTAAAGAAAGCATCCCTTCAATTATTTTTATTTTTAAATTTCTAGGTAGACTTTACCTACAGAGAGAGTCTCTATGGAGCCCTCTGGGTCCCTGAGAAACTTTCTTCCTTACACTAAACTGAAATAATTCCACTCTTATCTATCCTTTTAGGACTAAAGATGTGCGGTGGTATCATTCTGCCTTCATCAATTTTAAATACAGTCTTATGCTGGAGTTGGATGAATAACTTAACAAGTTGTCTTTTAAGCATCAAAGCTTTTTAAAAAATATGAAATTAGCATGTGTTACATAGAAAGTTAATTATTTAATAATTCCAAGAAAACATATTTCTTCAAAATGTTCTTATGATATCAAAACAATTGGTCAGTTTCATGAAAAAAAATCAGCTGAACGAGATTGCCTAAATGGAACTGACTACGAAAAATTTTTACTTTCCAATTAATTGTATTTTCTTCATGTTGATATGACATAGCCTGGATATTTGGGCTTCAAGGGCAAACTAATATTTAACAGAATTTTTAAATGCATACATTTACATTTGTGTGTATATATGTATCCATTATTAATGATATATACACATCCCCAGATATCAATGAATTACTGCAGAAAAAAATATAGTATATATTACATCTATAGTTGTTATATTTAATGGACCTAGAGCTGTAATATTTGAAACACCTAGATGCAATTTCCCATAAAGTATTAAAAACCAAATATACATCTGTATCTTTTTTCTGTAATATGGCATCTGTTAAAGTGTCATCCAGGGCACATACGAAAGCAGCCTAACCAGGTCTGAATTCTTGCTAATCTCAGGTGAAGAAGGACATTTGCTATTGATAAAGCCAGTTAATCTCCAGAGTACAACTTGGGCTTTATGTATTTTTAGATGAGAATCACAGAAATTGATTGGCATTCCCTTCTCATACAAGCTTCAAGTGCTAGCTGCAATGAGCTCTATGACTATGATTCAATGTATTATACTTTCAGTCTCCATGAAGAGACTCCAAAGCTGATAAAAATGAATTAACTTCTTTCTTTAATTTTGAAAATGCCTTACCAACATTAACTAATTAACAGATTCATCTGATGAGAAATATACACCATCCTGTAGTCTATCACCCAGAGTGATCTTCAATTGAATGTGATGTGATACATCGCTATACAATGGAAAATTAACTTAGCTCTTAACAATAATTCTGGAAGCTATGTAGAAACTGAGATTGAGTCCATGCAGCATTAAGAAAAAAGATTCCTGGTAGCAAACTCCTTCATCCATTACTTAGGCCAAAGACATTATGGCTTCAAAAAATAACCAAACCATAGTGTTTCCTCATAGCTGCGACTGCTTTTAAAGGTTAGTAGATATAAAATGCAGTGACGACTACCAGTGCAACTCTGCTTTAAGAAAAGAGAAAGTTCTCTTTGGCCAGGTGATTTTTTTCCTTGAGATAAGTGACAGTTTTCATGTTTCTGGAATGGGAGATTGGGAAGATGGGTTCTCAAATTCTTCGTTTGTCCAATATGTAGATAATGAAAATGGTCATTTATATTTACACCTTGACACATAGGTTTTCTCTAAAAGATATTCTATCATGTGCCTAGAAGAGTTCATCATGGTTTTTCTAGCACCTAACATAGTATTTGGTACCCAAAATGTGTTTGTTAAATGACTAACTAGATTAATGACACCCAATAAATATTCATATTTACATTATCAAGGAAGTCTATGTATTTGCAACCTCAGTTTTGATCATGGTTACTAGGGTATTACTAGGTGCTAAATATTCACAAGGCCTAAGAACTATTCACACTAGGAGAACTCTCCAGACAAATTGCCAAATATGTCTGTATTATAGAAATCAGGTTTAAAAAGTACCAGATAATGTATGGTTCAATATAATGGATATATTTCTGGTTCCAGTTGCTTACAAGTTAATGAATATGGAATTTTATTATCTGAACAATAGGAATCCATGTGAATCAAATAAATCCATTTTTGTTCCATTGACCTGGGCACCCCACCTGGTGTCTCACAGATACTGTGAATGATGTTCTCTCTGAATCAACCATATGAATGCAAAGAACAAATCCACTTTACATTTCAGTTCGTGTAAAGACTGTTAGGTCTATTAGGGTATAAATGACTCTAACTAATTCTCCCACCAGTAGAATTATTCTCTACCTTAGATGAATAACATTCCAAAAAGAGATATAGTTTAGTATTAAAGAAAATAGAAAAACATGCTTTCATTCTGGTTCTCAAAGGTATAATTCCCATAGGCCTCAATAAGGTCCAAGCTAACCAAAATTTATATGAAAAAGAAAATTGATAAGATTGTATGCATAAAACCAAAGGATTGTTGCCCCTCATGATTGCTGAAATCCCATTATACACATACACACATAAAGACACACACTTATACTTACACAAACACACACATACACACACACATAAAACAAATTTACTAAAGTATAATTACTAAAGTAGTATTTCTTGTTATGAAGAAAAACTTTCATATCTTTTCTTCAAAGAACTTGATGACCAAAATGATCTAGCATTAAAATACTTGCTTACTAGTGAAAACTGAGTAATTGGTATAGAATTATAAAACTAGAGAAAATATATGAAATAACCATTTTCAATTGCTGAACAACAGGCAACACAGAACCATGATTACTGTGTGGAAAAAGCTAAATTAGGTGAGCTCCATGATTTCCCTGGCTTTCTGCTTACAGGCATTTTCTGAACTGTAGTGCAGGGAAAGGGAAGTCAGAAAACAATGGTCTTGCTTGGCTAAAGAGAAAGGGAACAGAGTTTAGAGTTCCTGTGTTGGAAATTGTGGGTCAGGATACCAGCTAAAAGGGACTGTACAGAGAAGGAGCTTCAGAAATCTATATTGGAAGCCCTTGAGTGTTTGAACATGAAGCTTCCCATGTGCAAAATAAGAAACATGAGGTCATGTGCAGAACAACTACTGAACAAAGACAACCACTAGGGAAAGAAAAACTACTGAGGAACTGTGAGTAGAACAATTACTAGAACTTGCACAATGTTGGGGGACATTCAAGTTCTAGCCCCAGAGTGTAGAGACCTCCCAGAGAAGTCACAGTGCTTAGAAGAGAGCCCAGAAAGGCCAGGCCTTAGGAGAAGGGCAAATTTATCTCTAGAGTAAAGGTTACCCTAGACCTGCCCTAACAAAGTTTAAAAACAAGACCCAAAAGAATCAAGCTGCCTTGATTTAATTTCCGTCCAGAGCAAAATTCAATACTCATGAAAGACAATAAAAACCAAACAATCAACAATATACAATCTATAATGTTTAGCATCAACTCAGAAATGCCTACATATAAAGAAGCTGGAAAGTGTGACCCATACCAGGAGAAGAATAAGCCAATAAAAACAGACACAGAAATGACAGAGATAATGGAATTAACAGACATGAACTTTAAAACAAGTATTATAAATATGTTCAAAGATTTAAATGAAAATATGGATAAAGTGGGGTAACAAGTAAAGAAACACAATAAAGAATGGAAATTTTATGAAAGAACATAAAAAGACCAAAGAGGAAACCTAGAATTAATAAAAAAAAAATCTGAAGTAAAAATTTCACTGGATGATCTTAATTCAGCAAAGGAAAATATCAGTGAATTTGAATACAGGAAAATAGAAATTAGCTAAGCTGAAACACAGACAGGAAGAGGTTGAAAAAATTGATAGAATCTCAGTGTAGAAGTTAAATGCATGATAGCAATAGAAAAAAAACAACAGTGGGGAAAATTTAAGTCCCTATGTTTTACACGAGGTGGGCTGATATTAATTCAAGGCAGACTATAAGTTAAGGATTCATATGATAAGTCCCAGAGCAATCATTAAAAAATAAATAAAATGAGGTACAAATAATAAGCCAACGGAAGATATAAAATGGAATAATAATCACTCAATCCAAAATTAGTTTGAAAAGAGGAAAAAAGGAACAAACTATAGATGGGACAAATAGAAAACAAATAGCAAGATACCAATCTTAACTCGAACCATTTAAATAAATACATTAAATGTAAATGGACTAAATATTTCATTTAAAAGGTGAAACTACCATACTGTGTTAAAATGCATGACTCAATATGTGTTATTTACAACAAACTCACATATAATATAAAGACACAGATAGCTTAAAAGTAAAAATGTGGAAAAAACACAAACGATGAAAACACTAATCATAAGAATGATGAACTGCGTATATTAATACTAGACAAAGCTGACTTCAGGAAAAGCAGTTTTACCAGAAATAAAGACAATGATGATGTAAGTGTCAAATTATAAAGAAAACACAGTAATCATAAAAGGGTATGCATCTAATAACAATATCAGAATTCATGAGGAAAAACAGGATGGAAAAGGAGGAAGCAACAGACAAATTGACAATTATAGCTGGAAATTTCAACACTCTTATCTCAACAATTGATAGAAAAACTAGACAGAAAATCAATAAGCATACGGAAGATTTGAACCATTCTAATGACCAACACAACCTGATTTATATGTATAAAACACTCCTCCCAACAGTTAGAAACTTCACGTTCTTTTCAAGTGATCACAAAACATTGCCAAGATAAACCCTCTGCTGAGCCATAAGACAAGTCTAAACAAATTTAAAATAATATAAATCATTTAGAGTAGGTTCTTAGGATTAAATTAGAAATCAGTAACAAAAAGGCATTTGGAAAATCCTCCAGTATTTAGAAGTCAATCAAAATACTTATTAAACCACAGGTCTAAGACAAAATTAAGAGAAAATTTGAAAACATTTTTAACTAAATGAAAATAAAAACACATCAAATTTGTAGGATGAAGTCAAAGCACTGCTTAGAAAGAAAATTCCAGTTTTAAATGCTTATGTTAGATGATAAAAATGGTTTAAAAGTTGTAACCTAAGATTCCACCTTAAGAAGTTAGAAAAATCCAAAAAAATAAGCCCAAAGCAAGAATACACTAGGAAATAATAAGGATAAGAGCAGAAGTCAATTAACTAGAAAACTGGTAAATAATGAAGAAAAAAATAATAAAATCACTAATTGGATTTTTAAAAAGATTAATAAAATTGATAAGCTCCTACCTATACTAATCAAGAAGAAGGAGAAAATACAAATTATCAATATTACAAACAAAGGAAGAGATATTAATATAGATCATTCAAACTTAAAAACTTGATAAGTGAATATTATGAACAACTTTATGAGAATAAATTTGAAAATTTACATTAAAAGGATAAATCCCTTAAAAATACAAATTACTAAAGCTAACATAAGAAGAAATTAAAAAATCAGACTAGCTCTATATCCATTAAGAAACTGATTCATAATATAAATATCTTCCACAAAGAAAACTCCAGACTTGGATGACTTCACTGGTGAATTCTATTAAACAATTAAGAAAGAAATAATACAAATTGTACACAAACTCTTACAAGAATGTACAAGGAGGGAACAGTTCTCAATTCCTTTTATAAGACCAGTATTACCCTGAAACCAAAACCACTTAATACATTACAAGAAAAGAAAATTACAGATCAATACCTCTCATTAGCACAGATACAAAATTCCTTAAGAAAATGCTAACAACCCCCATCCAGCAATACATAAAAAGGCAAATACATCATGAACTAATGGGGTTATCCCAGAAATGCAAAGGTGTTTTATCTTTCAAAATAAAATGGATGTAATTCAACATATTGATGGGATAAATAAAAATTATTTATCTTATTAGTTGAAGAAAAAGCATTTAATTAAATTCAATGCCTAATAATGTAATGGTAATGATAATAATAATAGGAGGAGGAGGAGGTGTAACTACCAGAAAATTAGAAATGGAAAGAAATTTCTTCAACCTCATAAAGGTCATTTACTTTAAAAATACAGGAAGCATCATATTTACTTAATTGTAAAATACTGAATGCTTTCCCCTTAGATAGGAAACAAACAAGGATGTCTATCCTCCTCACTCTTGTTCATTATTGTACTAGATGTTCTAGTCAGTGCAATAATACAGTATAAAGAAATAAAAGACATTTAGACTGAAAAGAAAAAGCAAACCTATCTTGAATTGTAGATGACATGATATATGTAGAAAAATCCTAAGGAATCTACCCCCCCAAAAAAAACGCTAAAACAACAAAAAAAAACTACTAGAGCTAATAAATGAATTTAGTATTATTATTAAATTTAATTTCTATACACAAATATCAATTGTATTTCTACACATTTGCAATAGAGAATGAACTATAAACATACCACTTACAGTATCATCAAAAACATGAAATGTTTGGGAATAATATAACAAACATTTCAAGAGTTATGCATTAGAAATTTCAAAATATTGTTGAGATAGATTAAAGAAGACTAGGTAGGGCTTCCCTGGTGGAGCAGTTGTTGAGAGTCCACCTGCCAATGCAAGGGACACAGGTTCATGCCCCAGTCTGGGAAGATCCCACATGCCGCGGAGTGGCTGGGCCTGTGAGCCATGGCTGCTGAGCCTGCGTGTCCAGAGCCTGTGCTCCACGACGGGAGAGGCCACAGCAGTGAGAGGCCCGCGTATCGCAAAAAAAAAAAAAAAAAAAAAAGAAGACTAGGTAAATGAAGAGATATACCATGTTCATGGATTAAAAGGCTCATTGTTGTTAAGGTGTCTGTTCTTAAGTTGACCTATAGATCACACAATCTCAATTTTTAGAATCCAGCAGGCTTTTAAAAAATAGAAATTGATATGTTGATTCTAAAATGTATTTGGAAATGCAAGGACTTAGAATAGCCATAATAATTTTGAAGAGTATAACACAGCTGTAGGACTCACAGTACTTGATTTTAATACCTATTATGAAGCTATAGACATTAAGACAGTGTGATATTGGTATAAATATTAACAAATAGATTAATGGAACAGAAGTAATTTTAGAAAATAGACTCAAACTTATATGATCTATTAATATTTGAACAAGTGTGCTAAAGTAATTTAATGAGAAAGAAAATTATTTTTAACAAACAGTTCTACAATGCTGGCTATCTATATGGGGAAAGAGACCTCTACTTCATACCATACAAAATAATTAATTTGAGATTGATTATAGACCTAAACCTAAAAACCTAGAACTCTACAACTCTAATATTCTAGAAGAAAACATTGAAGAATGAATTCATTAATGATTTGGGGATAAATAAATACTTCTTAGATACAAACCAGAAAGTACTAAATACAAAAAAGAAAATTGTTAAGTTGATCATCAATTAAAATATCTATCTGTATCTACCTTTCTATCTATCTACCTATTTGTCATACATATCATATACATGTCACATATATGACAAAAGACTTGTTTCCAGAATATATAAATAACTTCAACTCAATAACAATAATACAACCAATAAATTGAGTATAAGGCATTACACAAAGAAGACTATATGACTGGTCAGTTAGCACTTGAAAAAGTGCTCCATATCATTAGGGAAATTTGCATCAGGGAAATGTACATTTGTCACAATGAGAACCACTATGCACCTGGTAGAATGATTAAAAGACCAACCATATCAAATGTGAGGATGTGGAGCAACTAAAATTTTATACATTGTTGATAGAAGTGTAAAATGGTACAGCTACTTTTGAAATTAGTTTGAACACTTTTCACAAAGTTAAACACAGACGTACCCTAGGACCCAGCAATTTCACTTCTGGATATTCACCCAAGAGAAAGGAAAACATATGTACACAAACAGATATGTACAAAATGTTCATAGCAGCTTTATACATGATAGCCCAAAGCTGGTAACAACCATAATGAGTGCCACTGGAAAATGGATATACAAATTATTGTGTATCCATCTAAGGTGTGTCTACTCAGCCATAAAAGAAATGAACTACTGATGAATGCAACAACATTAATGCACCTCAGAGACATTTGAGTGAAAGAAGCCAGGCCCCAAATAGTACAGATTGCATGATTCCACCTATACCAAGTCCTAGAAGGGGCAAAACTAATCTATGGTGATAGAAATGAGAACACTGATAGTCTCTGGGGGTGGGAGTTGGCATTTGATTGGGCAGAAGTACGAGGGATCTTTTGGCAGTGATGGATATGTTCTACACAGTTAGTTCTACTATAACACTTGTTTCGAAATGTGAATTTGTTCCCGTGCAATTGATACATTAGGGAAAAATTTGAGTGTGACGTGGACTTTTCATTTGCTTATGTGTGATGCTGTCTGCAAGAAACACTAGGTGAATGCAAAAAACTGCACCCAGCTAAACTGAGCTGCTTAGGAAAACACAAAGGAACACACCTCAAACATCTACGAGCCGCCTCAGTTTATCTCTTGTATTCTGAGTCACAACCATCCACGTCTGGTGTTACATGTTTCTGTCTCATTTCAGGTAGCCCTCTTTCCTTCACTTCATAATAACTCACAAATGGCAACCCTTCTGATGCCCACTTCCATAAGCAGATTTTAGGTCTTTTTCAAAGTAAAGTGTCACATTTATTATATGACCTTCTTATAATAACTTCTTTATGAACTCCTTAATCACCAAACATATGTAAAACTGCACTAATATTTTTACTAGGCTCTTATTTATTTTATTTTTAACATCTTTATTGGAGTATAACTGCTTTACAATGGTGTGTTAGTTTCTGCTGTATAACAAAGTGAATCAGCTATACATATACATACATCCCCATATCTCCTCCCTCTTGTATCTCCCTCCCACCCTCCCTATCCCACCCCTCCAGGTGCTGATCTCCGTGTGCTATGCGGCTGTGTCCCGCTAGCTATCTATTTTACATTTGGTAGTATATATAAGTCCAAGTCACTCTCTCACTTCATCCCAGCTTACCCTTCCCTCTCCCCATGTCCTCAAGTCCATTCTCTATATCTGCTTCTTTATTCCTGTCCTGTCCCTAGGTTCTTCAGAACCTTTTTTTTTTTAGATTCCATATACATGTGTTAGCATACGGTATTTATTTTTCTATTTATTTTTACGTGTCACTGACAAAGTGTTTGAATGTTTTACCCTAGTCTCATTTTTTACATAAGACTTATGATGTGATGTTTCTTGCATGATTTTGCATGGCAATGATTTTTAGAAATGCATAATTTAGCATTGTAGCAGAATTGACTGTATCTTGTTGGGGTATGGCTCATACAAGTGAATTCAATGGTCAAATCTTATCAAACTGTACATCTAAAATCTGTTCATTTCCTGTTAGGTAAATGATACTTCAGTAAAAGAATAATAACATTAAATTAGTATTAACACACTTATGTTTGTTTAAAGTCTACATATTAGGAGCATGTTGGTCCTAGGCTTCTTGTGCATTCCATTTTACCTCTTGGTAAATAGCAAACTACCCACAGTCCCCTGAATGTGACATGTACTCTTGTGGCTTTCTGAGCTCAAAATTACTTATATCTGTAATGTTCCCTTCCCCCATCTTTGCCAGGTTAAATTCTACTAATTGTTTAAACTTTAGTTAAAATACCACTTCTTGCAGGAAGTCTTCCTGGCTACTATTCCCTCCTCGGTCTGATTAAATGTCTCTCATGTGTGTTCTCAAAGCCTTTGTGCCTAGCTTTATCATAGTTTTTGCCACATTTTGTAGGAATTATCTATCCTTGCTTTGAGATCATAGTTTTCAGGGTAAGAGCTGTGTGTTTTAACCCTGAATCTCCATTCCTCATTCAGCGCTTGGCATGTATTAGACGCACAAAATACTATTATCTGAAAATCATCTGAATAAATGAATGAATGTACCATTTCTTGAACTAGTTTATTAGTCTCTATTCCTAATGAACAAACTAACACAAAATTAGTGGCTTAAAATAACACACCTTTATTATCTTACATTTCTAAAGGTCAGAAGTCTAAAATGGGTCTCAAGGCGCTAAAATCAAGGTGTTGGCATGGCTGCGCTCCTTCTAGAAACTCTAGTGGACAATCCATTTCCTAACCTTTTCTACCTTATATATGCTTCCTGTGTTTATTGGCTCATGACATCTTTCCATCTTCAAAACCAGCAATCACATCACTTCAGCCTCTGCTTTCTATCATTTCCTTCTCTGACTGATTGTCCTACCTCCCCCTTTCACAGATAAGGACACTTGTGATTATACTGGATCCACTTGGATAATCTCCCCATCTCAAGATCCTTAATTTAATCGTATCTGCAAAGTCCCTTTTGCCATGTTAGGTGACATATTCATTGGTTCCATGTATTAGGAAATGGACCTCTTAATACCTCTGGGGGCATTGCTATGCTTACCACCACCAGCAAAGTACTTACTCTCCTTTGTGCCTTTGCAATGGCTGTTCCATCCACCTGGAATACTCTTATTCCGTGTATTCACATATTTAACTCCTTCTTGTACCTATTGTCTTTGCTCAAAAGTTGTGTCAATGAGACCCCCTTTTTGCATCCTATTTAAAATTGCAGCCTGTGCCTGTTTCTGTTGTCATTTCTGATTACGCTTATTCTATTCTTTCCCTATAGCTTATTTATTATGCTTATTGGGGGGAGGGGTTTGGTTTATTTTACCCAATAAAATATAAGCACTATGAAGGCCAATTAGTTTTGTCTGTTTTGTGTGCTCATATATCCCAAGCACCTAGAGCATCACCTGGAACAGAGTAGGGACTCAATAAATACTCACCAAATGAGCTGACTGGATGGATGACTGACTGAATATGTAAGACCCCCTCCTTCTGCTGCAGAGCACTGCAGAAACACGCAGAGACAAGCATCAGAGCTGCACACATACACAGAGAAGCTATTCACAGAGAAGCTATACACAGAGAAGCAAAAACAAAACGGCAAACATTTCACAAAGGCCATTAGAAGAAAGTATATTATTAGAAATAAAATAATTGTGACCTTATAGCTACAAAATCTGAGCATGGAGAAATTGCAGACCCAGGGACTGAAACTTACCTGAAATGTTCTGACAAGGGAGCCATTTCAGCACAGACTGTCAGGGGGCAAGGACAGCAAGGGGCAGTGGGGAAGAGGATGACTGGCAACAATGGACTAGGTTCCACACTGGATCAGGCGTGATGGAACCTCTTGGTTTGTTTGTTTCCTCAACACTTAGTGAGAGGGCGGTGGAATTTAATGATCATATTCACAGATTGAATTATCCATAACTTATTGGATATACAATAACACCTAAACTAACTGTGTATTAACTACATATGGTTTTCATACCAAGGTGTATGTTCTACCATTTTCAAGTAATCCTTTCACTGTATTCATAAAGTTTTATGTTAAAGAAAATTTTGAGAAATCCAGGACAAGACGGTGGAGTAGAAGGACCTTGAGTTCACCTCCTTTCATGAGCACACACACACAAAATTACAACTAACTGCTGAACAATCACTGATAAAAAAAAACCTGGAACCTACCAAGAAAACTTTGAAATATTCCTACAATAGCTATGTAAAACTTTTTACTATTTACTAACAAAGGCAGGTAATACTCATGCTCAGAGTAGTTATTTTAAGCAGTATTTCTTACAGAATAGGGCCTTGAAAAAGCATACTCTTTTCTGTGAATGCTGCATATTACAAGTGTGTGTGTGTGTGTGTGTGTGTGAATGTAGACTGGTACCCACATATGGAGCAGCGTGTATAGGTCTCATTGGTTATGACTATAGTATCCTGAAGAAAATGGAGTAGAACTCTCTGGTCCAGAGCAACCTGAAAATGTAGTTGATATTATAAAACCTTTAAAACATAGACATGAGCATTAAGTTGTTATAAGCTTAAAAAACGAGCTGACCTACAGTCACTAGATATATTGATAGCTGCCCTTATTCTGGTCCAGCCTTGGCCCAAAGAAAGCAGAACCTTTCTCTTGATTTCCTCATTGCAAAACTGAGGCAAGTAGGCCCTTTCAAAATGTTTTCATTATATGATAAGGGATGGCAAAAGGAAAATAAACACAGGGTAGAGGGATATAAACAATATGGCTTTAAAATTAGAGGGTTCTGATCCTACCAGGGCTTATTTCTCTCTTTTCTGAAAGCTGTCTCAAAATAATTACATTCTATAGGCTCCAGGGCAGGCACAATTTTGCAAGCACCAAGGCTGGGTCCCTCACATCTTAGCTCCCAACCCACTTCTTTGCACCTTCCTTTTTGACCTCCTTACCTCAGTGTTATTATCTAATCTAAAGCCTAATATCAGTGTCTGTTCTAAGAGAGATGCTTTTGACTTAGTTGAATGACACCTTTCAGATGAGACCTTATTTTATATCCACAGGGATGGGGACAGATCCTATAAAATAACAAAGGAGCACTCATCTGGTAGTTAAGTAACCTAAATTCTCGCCCTGGTTTTCTTACCAACTTAACTTCCGAAATCTCAGCTACAGAAATGAAGTGATTGACTTTGTCCGTCTTTCAGGACAATTCAATTTCTCTACTCCTGCTATCATCATTAAGACACACGATTGAGATCCTTCTATAGGTACAGTGACTCTATCCTCATTTTTCAAAAGCAGATTAAGAAGCTCAGAAAGGTCCGGTGAATTGCTAACACCACGCTCCAGCCTGGATTCACCCCTAGATCTCACCCACAGGACGAATGTCTTTGCCAATACCACACCATGGTCCTCAAGGAAAATGGCTACGGCATCACAGATAGACAAGAAAAGATCCCATGTGATGGACACTTGGGCGCCAGCACCTCCACCTGTTCCTATGGTCTCCTCAGAAACTGCCAGATTTGATAAGCTTAGCCTGAGCTTAGCCTTGGCTCATTAGTTCAGGGGTAGGCGTGACCCAAATGAAGAAAGTGGAATCCTTCCACAGGATTTGGAAATATGAAAGGGAATCAGTCTGTCTGAGGTGACTGAAACCATAAAATGGAAAATTCAGGAGATGTTAGCGGCAATGTTTCTGGCCAAGTGAAGAAAGCCAGTTGTCAATGCGAGACAATGATGCAGAGGAGGAGGATGGAGAATTCTGGCAAAACTTGGACCCTGAGTTTTGGTTGTTCCGAAACAACCGGGGTTCAGTTGCACACTCGACCTCCTGCCAGCTTGGTGGTTCTATTCTCCCTTGTGTCCTGTGTGCTAACATACGTCCCCTTACTGCCTTAATTGTTGAGTCTGTTTTGTTTTGTTTTGCATTAACGTGTAGCAGTTTCCTAGAGCTCCTGTAACAAATCAGCACAAGCTGAATGACTTAGAACAACAGAAACGTATTCGCTCATGGTTGTGGAAGCTGGAAGTCCAGAACGTGGGCTGGCTCCTTCCGGAGGCTCTGACAGAGAACTCATTTCTTGTCTATCTCCTAGCTTCTACTGGCTGCTGGCAATCCTGGGCATTCCTTACCTTGTAGACTCATCACTTTAACCTCTGCCTCAGTCTACTCACGACCTTTCCCTCTGGGTGTCTCTTTGTGTTATCTCTCCTTCTTTTCTCTTACAAGGAAGCCCGTCATCAGACTTAGAGCCCACGTGTATCCAGGATGATCTCCTGTTGAGACCCTTAGCTTAGTTATTTCTGCAGAACGTTTTATGCAAATTCACAGGTGGACATATCTTTGGCAGAGGCTGTTATGACACTCCAGAAAAAGAGAATCCCAAATTGTAGTGGTGACTAGTTTCAAGATTTAGTGATATCTATCTCAATAAATTCTTTTATATCTCTAATTACACTTTCTCGACAGCCACCACTGCCCATATTTCTCTTGTAAGGTCATTTTGACATTTAACAAATATAACACTGTAATCTGAAAAATAATATGGTATTGCAGAACATGTAAATACACCCATGAATATTTTAGATTTACCTTTCCTTGTGTTACAAAGACAAGGAAGAAGATCAGGTGATCTCAGTTTGCTTAGTTCAAATGACGCTGGTGACAGATCACTGTAGATAAGATTAAAAAAAAAATGTCCTATTCCACTTAGGACTTCCACAGATACCTGAAAATTCATCTGTGCTTTTGTAATTGCTCCAGGACTAGTACCATGGCACCTACAAGAAGAATGGTTTACTGGAGCGTTCTCTAGTCTAGACACTACATAGGTGGAGTTTTTTGTTTTTGTTGTTGTCGTTGTCGTTTTTTTTTTTTTTTTTTATAAGTAACAAAGAAGAGGAAGTGTGTCGTTGCTTGGTGTTTTAACCAATATAAATTGCCTTCTTTTCCAGGGAAATGTTCCCTATTATGTGAAGTCAATTTCCACGTAACCAGCCATTTGTTAGGGTAACAAATTTACCCCATCCTGGAATCTCAAATAAAAAATCCATTGTAATGCCATTATATAGCCGGTTTTATGTTTACTAGCAGCTGTCTTTAAATCTTCACTACTGCAGAGTAAAACTATTATACTGGTATTTTTTTTTAAATCCCCATAACAACAACAAAAATACAAAGTCCCTGGTTTATGAGAAGTGTTTTATTGGGAAAATACTAAGGGATGGATTCAATAAAAAACAAAACCAGGCCTTCCGCTCAGTATAATCTTATGGGTACCCTCCATCTTCCAGATCCATGACTGAGGTATTGTTCTGCCTTACAAAGGAGAGTCACAAGGTTTAAACTGTGCCTGTTTTGGGCGTTCTGATCCCTTCACAAGGCAGTTTCCCATGGCATACCCCCTTAGAAATAAAGTTTGAATTTCAGTGGGAACCAACCTTGAACCTGTCGTGCAGGTCTTTATGTCAGATAATAACAAGGAATCTTCTAAAATATATACAATGATACCTCGCTGTCAGCCCCCTTACCTTGCTATATCGTACCCAGTGTCTTATGTATTACAGCCTATGACTTAGTGCTGTTTTAACGAAGTAAATCCAAAAACAGGCATGCCAAGCTCCTGCCATGTAAAATCTCTCAGTTTGGTGCTAAAAAAGAAGATATAACTTTCAGAGAGTGGTAAAAATGCTATAAACACGTGATGGCAGATTTGTTTGGGGGAGAGTTAATTACTTCCTTGTTAATTCCTGATAGAACTTAGAAGGCCCTTTAACAGCTCACTTTTGGCTCTTGATTTACCTCTTTTGTATACAGAGTTGTAGATTATTAAGCTATTTTTTAAAAGTACACACTTTTTCTTGTAGGTTACAATTTTATCTGATTTTATAATTTTCCGTCTTTAAACTGACTCGGTCCTTTTTAATGATGTCCATGCCCTTAATCAAGAGTGTATAAACAATCCATATTACAAATTTCATAAAGACATATGTAAACATTTAACAGGCTTTGGAAGACATTTGCAGTTTAGAATATCTGGATGAATTTTTTTTTTTTTCTTGGAGATTATCCTGTACTAGTAACAGGCAGAGAAAATATTTCCCATGCCTGTGAGTATTTAGGAGTTCCTTTGTGTGCCTAGATCTTTTTTTTCCCCCCATAAAGGGGAAGTGGTGTGTATTGGGGGTGGGCAAAAGAAAAATGACAAGAAGCAAAAGCTCTGCTGCTATAGGATCAAATTCCAAGCAGAATTCCTTCATACACGTCCATTTCTGTGAAAGTGCAGTGTGGCGCTCCTTTTCACTGTATCTGCTCGCTTAATTGTTTCTGCCTGTTCATTTCATTCTTCAGTGAAAACATTAGCCTAGGGGACATTTGAAAATCAAAAGGTAGGCTTGAAGTTTAACAGGAAATGAAGAGCGGTGTTACTGCAATATTAAAGTAAAAGTTAGAACCAATAGGAAAAAGTCACAATTCTAAACTCAATATGTCTTTTCTCCTTTCTGCTGTTTCCTTTTGCTCTCCCAAATGTCAAGATTAAAGAAAAACATTCCATGGTTTCTACATTTTTACACAGCCAGGATATATAAAGGATCCTGGCAAGTATGCATTAATGGAATTTATCTGCAATGTGATGAGAATCAAGAGATTTGAATTATTATGGAGCAATATTTAAAATCCAGGACAGATTTCCTGACAGCTGTAATTATTTCATTCTTTTAGAATTATCCCTCTCCGCCCCCAAACCTCCTCTTGCCAAAATTATCCAGATAATGAAGTGGTGGGAAGGTTAGAATCTGAACCATCACAAAAACCAAAACTGACCAGATAATTAACCAACTTCCTGTTTCACTTACAGGTAGAAGTGTGATTTCAGTGTCTCCGTGGGTGCTGGTGAAGTTTGACCTATAGAAGGGCTGTTGTCTTCAGACAGACTAGAACTTGAACTTCAGAAGTTCATTATTCCTCACCCTAGTTTCCCATTTCTTCTCAAGGTGGGATGGCTTATTTGAAACAAACATCAGTTATGCCAAATCCTGGTATTCTACCAACTTGAGATGAAGTGTCATTATTGTCCAGTTTCTCTCTCATCACTGAGACAAAAGAGCAAGAAAATATTCAGAAACCAAGCTCACTAGATCTCAACTTAAAATACTGCCTGTTTCTCCACCTTAACAAGAAAGTCAAACAATTCAAGAAGAGCAAAGAAATTAGCAAAGTTGTTGAAAATGGCCCACCAGCTACAGATATTTTAAGAGTTAAATAATGAGGAGGAAAATATCAGACTTAAAAAATAATAAATAAGGCTAAGTATTTAAATATACGAAATTTATTAGACCATTTATTTTTGGAAATAATTTAGGCTAATTCCAATGGCCATGATGCAGAATAGTTAAATAAAAAGTAATTACATCTTCCTGCCTTTGAAGAACAATGGATTTGGGATGGGTCCAAATTTGTAAAGAGCAATCATGACCTTATATTCGATTATCTAATGGAAAGATCGTCGTACCTTTGCGTTATTTTGCTAACACTGTATTTCATAGGCATTGCAACTTGGAGAAGTCATTTAATCAAAAGTTATATTCAATTATTGATCAATTATGTATCCCACTAATTAGTTTTAGGAATAGCAGGACAAGAGAACTGTTGATTATAAAACAATTTCAGGAAGAAGAAGTGGTTCGTTTAGCTACTTTTACAATGATCATCCTCTGTGGAAAATATAATCTTTGGGCTGTTTCTGTTACTGCAGTGGAAGCAGTGTTTGTGGTGGTGGGGCATGGAGGTGCAACGCTAGGTGTAGGTTTGAAATGGGAAAGCAAGGCAAATGAACAAATTGCAAGTTACATACTTTGGGGGGAGGGGATGTATTTTTACAGGTATCAATGATTGTCTTTACAAGTAATAAATAATGCTAAATAAAACATGTAACTAAATGGGCATTAAAGACCTTTTACAGACATAGAAGAAAAGAAAACCTTTTTTTCCTCCTATGCTGCAGACTGCAGGCATTTTCCTCTCCCTCTGTCAAGTGCAATTCTTTCGTGATGAATGACAAGGCAGGATAATAGGCTGTGGTCGCCATGGCAACCAGACAGCAGCACTGTGTGCCTAGCATTTTTTCATCTGAAAATGAAACCAGAAGCAAAGAAAAGCTGAAAATGTAACCAACAGATTAACTGATACAAAAAAAAAAAAGAAAAGAAAGAAAAGAAAAAAGGAACAAAAAGGCAAGTTAGATTACAAGCAATTAAAATTACAGTACTAGTCTCTCTGTCTCTTTTATACACACACTCACACACACACACAGACACACACACACCGACGAGATATTTTAAAATTCTATTTGATAAACACGTAACCATCAAGCTTTATCTTTATTTTTCCAAATGCCTCACTTGTTTTTGAAACCTTGGAATAACTGCGTTTTTACAAAGCGGCTTTAATTTCACTAGACACGGCAACTGATGAAGCTTTCTGTACTGTGTTTGTACTGGAATTTCTAAATTCCTTTCCTCTCTAGTGCCCATCCCTGAACTATCCAGAGACCCAGAGTTTATGCGCAACAGTTTTAACTGGGGACTGAATTGATGGGGGGAGTAAGGGCAGAAAGGTGACCAGAGCTGAGAAATAAGGGGACAATTCTGTCTTCACACTTGGGGATTCCATATACTTCATCCACCGTATTTACTAAGTAATCACAGTTGCTCTTCCGTTGAGCTAAAAGAAAGCTGCAGTTCTTTTGCAATCTTCTCGTTCCTAAACAGGAGAAGGCTCCTGAATCCCTATGCGGAACGCTGTCTTATTTTGCCCATGTAATTTCCTTTCATTTACTGATCTCAAAAATCCTTTGGGGCAGCTTTTTTTTTTTAGATGTTCTCTGTCCCTACGAATGCACATGTAAAAGAAAACAGACATAAGGGAGAACTTTCTGAGAGCAATCGCCCCTCTTCATTGGGTATTTGTGGAGCCAAAGAACACTGAGCAACGAGAGACCAGCCCACAGGACGAGAACAGACAAACCGGCCTTGGACTCCACGGACTCCAGTTTGAATCTTAGCTCCACCCTTTGGTGATATGAAAATAAGTACCCATATCTATAAGGAATGAGCCAGAAAGTTTTTAACTTCTCTGAGCTTCAGGATTTTTCATCTCTAAAATGGGCAAATCATACCTACTTCATGGGACTTTCGAGAAGATTAATGACATCATCTGTTGAGAGTTTCTGGTATACAAAGGGAGTAAAAGATTCCTCCTTCCTGTAATCAACATAGTTTTCTAGTCTGTGTAGGAAAAACGTCTGTATTGTGTGTGTGTGTGTGTGTGTGTGTGTGTGTGTGTTAGAGAGAGAGAGACAGAGAAAGACAGAGAATATATAACCACCTGTTTCAGGAGGATGTAGCCCAAATAAGTTAATTTACGTGAGATGCTTTGAAAGTATGACACATTCACGGAAAAGGAAGGCGGGGTCACCCAGGGATGTTGAGAAACTTCTTTTCCAGGAGAATCCTAAAGAAGGTGTCTGACTCTGACCCGCCCTGAAGCAGATGAGGGATGGATGGACTGACCAGCTAAACTGCAAGGGCTCCTATCTCAGGAACCCGGCCCCTACTGTGGATGAGAAGATTGAAATGTAGGAGGCTCACAGGGCGAGGCCACAGAATTCAGCAGGAACATCAGGGTGTCCAGGTGCTGACACGGATCCAATATGCCAGCTCGGAGCCCTCCCGATCCTTCTCGAACATGCCCGGTGGTTTCACCGGCCACCCACAGTAAGACCTAATAAATCCTTCCTTTGTCCCCATTTCCCCCAACACACACAAATGCAAAGTAAACAGTTGGATCAAAGCTTTTAATGTGCTTTGTACTGTTTTATTTAAAAAGATCAGGTCTGATATTTGAGAGGAAGAGTCCATCTGGCTAGGCTGATCTCAAGAAGCCTCAGACAAATTGTAAACAAGACCAGGGCACAAAGTTCTCTCACAGCGCGCAGACTGCGGCTCTGCCATCGCCCGAGCACTGGCTGGAGCTGGCCGGCTTTCCCTGACCACTCATGCAAACGGAACTTAGTGTATTGAAACTGGCCCTCTTTATGAGCTTTGCCTAGAATTTTCTAGCCTTTACACTGCCCACTACTATGGCCGGTTCTGTCTAAGCTTCTACTGTCCTGAGACCCTACTTGTTCATGTTTTAAAATTTTCTAACAGTCAACATCATAGTGCTTTACATACCATTCGGACCCTCAGTTGTTCAAATAAACTCCTTAGTAATTTTAAAAGATGAGGAATAAAGATTTGAGGGAAGGGAAAAATTGTTTTACTAAATGGGATATGTGTGTGTGTGTGTGTGTGTGTGTGTGTGTGTGTGTATATATATACACACACATATATTTTAATTTAAGGCTTGCACGTTGTGCCATTATGGAACACAAAGAAAGGACACATTGGTTACATTTTCTCCATCACAGCATTTATCATGCTTGCTGTTGTTATTTATACAGTCATCTGTTTTCCTTGCTGGACTGTGAGCTCTTACACACCTATGTTTATACTGTAGATCTACCACTCATCTGGCCACGGGCATCTTTACATGTCTAAACCTGATTTCTTATCTGTAAAATGAGATGACAATTCTTCAAATAGTTGTTGAGACTAATAAATAAGACGTGTGTGGAAATGCACAGTTTCCGGCATAACAGAGTAGCATGCGATATACCTTTTTAATTCAATACCTTTTGTTGCATTTTTAAGTGAACCGCTTGCCATTCCAAAAGGTCTTTCCTGATAATCTTTGGAAGGTCATCAATGCTTGCAGAGGAAACCGTAGGTTCCTAAAAGGATTATTCCCCAGAAAGAAGTTGTGTGGACCTATTCCACAGACCATGTCTACTGCAAGTATAGAAGAACGAATGCCATCTAGAATTCACTAGAAGAGGGAAGGTTGCATTTGGTTGGAAAGACCAGGTTGGAAAGTGAAGACAGACTCCTGGGGTTGGCAGCAGATGAGGGACCAAACATAAACACACAGCAGTAGAACAATTCATCTCAGGAGGACCACCTGCGTATGAGCATCTGGAGACCAACTCCCAGACCACGGAACTGGTCTGTGGCACAGGACAAGTGAGATGCACACAGTATTAGCTGAGACCAAAGAGTGAACTGACATTCAGGCAATATTCGCTGAGCACCTACTGTCCATGGGACGATGAGTAGGTGCTTTCGTGTATATACGTCGCTTAACTTAGGAGACGGCAGCATAGCAGTGAAATATGGGCTCGGAAGTCAGACTGTCCAGGTTTCCGTCCAGACTATTCTGCTTAGTAGCCTCATGACCAGGCACGTTACTTAAGTTTGATAATGATAATTTTCTTATCATGGTTACTTAAATTTTCTTACCATGGTTTTTTCACCTGTAAAAGGAACAATAGCACCTACTTCCCCAATTTTTTTGTGGTCATTCAATGATTCAATACATACAAAAGTGCTAAGCCACAAGCCTGTGCACAGAAACTACTTAATACATTTTAACTATTGTGCTTTGAGTTGGACTCACTCATTCTTTTTATTAGTTAAGAGAGACTGTGAACTTACGACAGAAGAGAGGTCTAGACCTGGGATCAGAAATCCTAGAGTCAGGAGTCAGTTCTGCCACTTACAAGTCTCTGTACCATCATCCAAAAATGAAAGTAAGAAGATCACTTGAGATCTCACTCAAAAGATGTGTCGTGAGACACGTTTATTAAGAGACCAAGATGAAGTGTGTCCACTGAGACCACACAAGTGATAAGCAGAGCTTCAAACTGTAGGCAACCGATATCAGGAATATTCAGCAGCTGATCCCAGGCCAGGGCGGCAGTGGTTAGAGTCCAGGCCCTCGGGGACTAAGACACAGGGACAGGAACACGAGCATCAGGGATGAGAGCTGCCAGGATCAGCACGACAGCCAACTTAACCCCGAGACACAGTGATGCCAAATTAATCTTCCAAACACACCATTTGCATGAGATCATCATGCTCACCGGCCTCCAATCACTCAGCACTGGCCTAAGAATAAAAAACCTCAACTCCTGTGATGAACATCCAAGTTCTTCCAGGACCTTCCTTCAGTCTCCACTGTCAAGGTCACTGACACATTGGCTGTTTCCTCTCCCTGCACAGGGCATTCAAAGGATAGAGACACAAACTTTTGGTCTCACCCTTCTCTCCAACTAGAACACAGTCCCTTCCTCTCTGCTTGTCCAAGTTATTGAGAACCTTCCAGCCTCTGTAAAGGCAACTTCCTCCGTGAAGCTCCCTCAGTCCTCCAAGCCGTGCATGTTCTCTAGCTCGCTTGCGCACCTAGCAGTCTCTGCTTTGTATTGAGTCACTTTGTATCTGCCTTTTCTCCCCTTTGCTTGAAAAGGGGCTTAAACATAGTATTGATAGTCAAGCAATATATATTTGTCGTTGTTTGTTTGACAGCTGTATTAAATGAATGGATACATGAATGAATGAGTGAAGGAAAATGTAGGTAAATCTAGAAATCCCTTACCTCTAGCCAGGTTTTGTTTTATAATAAAAACAAGGCTGATCATAGACCTTGATATTTGTAATAATAATAATAACTATGAATTAACATGTATCAATTCCCATTATGAGTTAGGCATTGAACAAAGAGGGAGGGATGCAGTGGTGAGTGAAACATACAGATCTCTCCCCTCTGGAGCACACAGTCCTAAGGAAGGGTCATACATTTATCAAATCATTGCCTAAATACATAATAATAAACCATGAATGATGTAAAGAAAAACATTACAGCAAGTTATGAGAACACAAACAAAGGAACAGGATCTAATTGCGGGGAGGTCAGGGGAGGCTTCCTTGAGGAATCGATGTTTCTATTCAGATTTGAATGATGATAGCACTTGGTCATGGGCGGAGTACTGACTTGACAGCAGCGGATTGAATAGAATGGCCATTTAAGGCATTTCTACCCTGCAATCAGATGTTTCTAGGACTGTATGAGGATGACAAGTGGTCCAGCATCAGTGCTAATAATTTTGAGTGTGTGTTGAAAACAAAGTAGGCAGACAGTAAGAAGAATGGTCCAGAGAACATGATAAAGGAGGAGAGAGATAAGGCTGAGAGGGGGAAACAGAGCTCAATGAATAAATAATAAACCTGAATAAACAGAGAAATAAACACAAGGCAAAAAGCAGGAAATGATGAGTATACCATCACTCTCCATCCTGGATGTCTCAAATAAATCCTATAAATATTTAACCTAAAAGCATCTCGTGTGCAGTTAAACTTTTTCCATTTAAAATATAAGGAAAGAATTTTGACTAAGGGAAATCCTAACTTGGCCCTTTATGAGAACTTGCATGCTTCTGCCTGCGTCCTGGACCGATGTCATGTTATCACCCTTTTGGATGCACGCAAAGCAAAGAAGAGTAGGGGTTACATGGGTTTAAATGTGAGAGGTTGGAGTCCGTCTCTCTGTGCCTCTGGCTGGTTATCTATTTGTCAACATGCTCCCAGTTGAACTTACGAAAAGAAATGGGATGGCTAAAGGTTACATTTGGAAAAGTGGGAGAAGCCAGATAGAGGACTTCTAAGGTCCATGCCAGTGGTCAAAATTCTCAAGAACTGAAAGAGCAGAGGGAGAAGATACATGAAGCACTCTGAGACACTGCATTCACTATTCAATATCCACAGTGAACTTTTTAGGATACAGAATGGAGACGTCATGGATGTGCCAAAAAGGTAGCATATTTTCCATACCCCGCCCCGCCTCGTGTGGACCAAATGAGCTTTTCTAGTTCTGCTGACACAACAATGATGGAGACGCTTAATGGGAGAGAGACACCCTGTTCCTGGGGCATCACCATTTAAATTTCAGTGGCTTTGGATCTGAAGGCAGGTGGAAAAAATTGACTGTTCAGAGTCCTGCAACCAAAGAGTGTGGAAAAGAGAAGCTGTGGGTACAAAAGATAAGCTTTGTCTGTTTCATGGTTTTGCCCAGGCAAGTGGTATTGAGAAACATGAATAAAAGTGATTTATCCTGGGTTCCCCTCTTCACCCTGCAAGTCTGCCATGGCATCAGAAAAGGCTGTGATGGGAGAATTCTTCTCTGAGATGTTAAGTCCTTTCAGTGTTCAAGGCTCCTTTACTAATACCCATGGGAGGAACCCACCTTACTAAATAATACCTTAAAGAAGCATTAATCTATCAGTTATTTTCTATTAGGCACAGAAAGCTGAGCCTGGGACCATAAAGGGAGGAGACAGGTGACAGAGGCAGGAACTGGGCACAGGCACTGGAGAAAGTTCCATCCAGCTTCACGACGCGTTCAGCCAGGGTCTTGATTGTACAAGTGCCCCTACTGGCTCCCAAAACACAACGCCTGGCCTAACACAAAGTCACTGTTTTCATAGAGAGGACACCTGCCATAGTCACACAGTCAAAATAAAAACATGTACATACTTAGTGTGTTTGCTCTTTAGTGTTCATGGAATTCACACAGGCACATATTTTGCCAGATGCAAGAAAAAAGTGATTATAAGCTACATACAAAATAAAAAGCATGCAAAACTTTCTCTCTGCAAGCATGATGACCTCACCCCAAGCTTTTGTGAATGGGCATTACTGACGGGCAGTCAGACCATAAGCAAATTGGCCAATCAAAGCTCAGCAATGCCTGGATCCCAAACTGGTCACCGACACAAGAAATGCCAGTTTTCAGAGCCCGATAACAAAACTTTTAAAGTTCTTGATAACAGAACTTTATAAACAACAACAAAAAATCAGTTCATAAGGTGAATTACTCATGGTTATTAGCTAATAAGAGGACTATAATCATTGCAAAAAATCTTGGAGAATGCAAGATGATGAGCAGGCTGAAAATGGAAACCTGCTATGTTTAAAAAGGCACAAATGAGTGACTTTGGAAAAAAGTGATTTTTTTTTGGGGTTTTTTGGATTTTCTTTTAGGGTTCAAAAGCCACTTCTAAAATTTTTCTCAGCACTACTTCTAAGAGGGTTATCATTTCCTTTCCAGGGTCCCTTGGTTGAGCATGTAATGCTCTTGACACCTGCAGACTGCAGAACCTCCCTCCTCTTAAAGGTCTGAGGAAGGCCTCGGTTACCCACCTTGAGGGTCTCCAAATCAGCATTTCATCTCAATGTGTTGTGCTGGGGTTGTGCCTTTTAAAAGATACTAAAAAATTAAAACCAAGAAGATAATCTCGCTCCATACAGCGCTCTACAATCAGCTGGTTTGGACTTCATACAGCTTGTAAGTTCAATCCCTAAATAAACCAGTTTTAGTTTCCACTCCACAAACACTTGTCCATCTTCACTAGTGCTATGACTTCAGTCCAGCCTAGGTCCAGCTAGCAAGGGTCATTGTTTAAAGGTGATGAGACCATTGTTTAAAGAAAGTGTAGGTGGATCCATGTGCATCTTTCAGCTAAAGTTGGGTCAGTCAAACCCTCTTGATATATAAAGGAAAGAACGTATTATTACCTAAGTAAATGGACTATCTTAGGGATAGAGACATAATTTGAAGAATGAACATGTTTACCAATTGCTAGTGATTCCCCTGAAAATGTTTTTAATGTACTTAATTATCCACAGGAACAGGCGGAATGGAATCACAGCATTCTAGATAATCCAAGTCATTTCTACTTGACTTTAGCATACAGCGTTCACCACTCCTGCACACGCCCACCTTCCTCTTTATGTTTCGCTTAACCTAAAACCTGCATTTACTTAGAGAAGGTCATTGGAAGGCGTTGAACCTGAACCTTTATGCAAATTCTCATCACTGAGTTTTCTCTAGATATTTTCACCAGTCTCTTCATCTTTTTTTCCCCATGCATAAATCAGGCAGAAACTCACACCATTAATTTTCCTGGGATTGAATGCAGTTTAGAGCCAGAGAAGGGCAATCATTTCCTCACATGTCTTTTTCCCCTTATGAGGTGAGCACTTTGAGGACGAAGATCATGTATTATTCATCGTTGTATTCCCAGGATGTAGTAGGTCCTCAATTAATGTTTATTGAATGAATTAAGTACAAAGTATGTAACAACCCATTAAAATATTTTGCCAGTCGATTCTATAATTTTTTTAACTGTTGGTTTAGCATAGACATTACATTGCTCTGGGCAAGCAGGTAAGTGGCTATTTAAAAGGCAGATTTATCTATAATTGGATATAATGTATTCTAATGATCTGAATTGATTTGGTTAGTCTAATTTGGATGAAAGACACTCAGTGCACTGGTGTTATTTATTTCCTTGGTGGTAGTAAGTGAGGTTCCTTCTAATACCTGGCTAATGGCAATTTGCATGTCGGTTGAACAGTTGGGGTCTTTTGCTTTTGCAACAATGGTTTAGGGACAAACAATAGGACCCTTAAAACCCCATCTAATCCAGCTTTATTGTTTCATAAGCTGTCAGACTTCATTTTCTTTGTCATAAGGAGAGGACAGAACAGGATATAAGAAAAGCAGAGAGAGGATCATGGGACATAGGAGCTAAAAAAAACTTTGAGATAATATATATAAATAATAACATTGATATGTTGAGAAACTGCTTTCCCTCTAATCTCTCTTTCTCCCTTGGGTTTTTGGAAACATGTAGTACATAAAGCCAGGTAAATGACAAATGTAGAAATTTCTGATTATCATGTAAAACAGTAAGATTGTAAAAAATCAAACAATGTCAAAACCTATTTGTAGAACCAGGTAGAAGGCTAGTTTTCTATGGTAGGACAAACTGGGGAACAAACTGCACCAAAATTAATATATTTAGTGAACTGAAAACCAAAGGTGGGATCACAGTTAAAAGCCATTATTTGTGATCATAGAAATAAAGTTCCAAGTAAAAGAGTTTTAAATTTTCACATTATTGGAGTGGAATTCTTTAAATTAGGCTTATTATTTTGAATCTGAACAGCCAATGACAGCTTCTACTCAAAATTAATAACTTTCTAATTTTTTTGAGAGTACATTAATAGATCAGAGCAGTTCACCTTATATCAATGAGATGAACTGGACTCTGGGTTTTAGAAATTAAATAAATCCTTCAAGAATTCAAACAGAGCTGCGAACTAGGAGTCTGGAATGCTGAGTTCAAGTCTTTTCCTGCATATCTTTGTGGTAATTGCCCAGTATCTCTTCCTACAACAATCTCTCTTTGTTGAGATATGAGATATTATAACATGGATATTAGGCAGACAAACAAGATATTATAACATGGATATTAGGCAGACAAACAAGATAATAGATAAGAAAGTACTGCTCTAACCCTTTGGGAGATATGCATCATAGAAATATAAGGGGTTGTTATTTTTATTATGTCAAAATTAGCTACAGTCTTGTATTCAGTTCTAGCCCTCCAGCAAAATATGGATTTGGAAATAGTTTAAAGAAGAGCCACCCTGACGATTAAAAGTTCTGGAATTGCATGTTACTAAGGAAGATGAAGGGAAGTAGTATTATTTATTCCATTGAAGAAATGATTGAAGGAGAATGAAACAGGTTTGGAATTAGAGTAGTCGTTCTCAAAGTGTGGTCCCAGGACCAATAGTAGCAGTATCACCTGGGAACTTGATAGAAGTGCAAATCCTAGGTCTCTACCCCCAGACCTGTTGAATCAGAAACTCTGGGGATGGGACACAGCAGTCTATGGTTTAACAGTTCTCCAAGACGATTCTGTTGCATGTTGCAGTTTAAGAACCATTCAGAGAATAGGTGTGGTGGTCACAAGGAGAATAATGAAAATGGGTAGTGTTAGAAAAAAAAAAGGATGAGTGTGTCCTTAAATGTTGAGTCTTAACCCCTGTCCAAGAAATCAGAGAGCTATAGAAGAAAGTGAGGAAGTAACTTGGGGAAAAAGCACAGAAACGATCCAGGGAGGGCGCCTTTCTTTTCTTTTTTCTCTCTTTTTTTTTTCTTTTCTTTTCCTTTCAAGGAGAGTTCAGAACCCTGATAACTACACGTGGTTTTATCCTCAGATAAAATTTTAACATTGGTTTATTCAAAGATGAAGTCTTGAGAGGACAGTAGCAGCATGAGAAAGCCATGTGCAGACACCAAACTCAAGCAATGGCTCTTAAGTAGTTCATATTTAGTGAAAAGAAAATCAGTAAAATAAAAGGAGAGAGAGACAGAGAGAAGGAATACCAACAAAAAAGCAAGGAAAGAAAGAGGGAGAGGAGAAAGGGAGGGAGGAAGGGAGGGAGGAAATACAGAAGGGAGTAAGAAGGAAGGAAGGAGGGAAGGGAGGAAGGGAGGAAAGAAGGAAGAAAGGAAGGAAAGAAAGGAAAGAGCAAGAGAAAATGAGGTACAGAGAAATAATTGCCAAGTCTCAGCACAGGAGGAAAAAGAGAAAGAATAAAAAGAGGACTTTCAACGTTTCTGGATAACATTACCATCAGATAGCACAGTACACTGGAGCCTTGCTATAAATTCTGTCCTCTGGGGCCAGATTGTGAAGCTGTTTTATCATGAATTTCAATTCATTTTAACAATTTAACAAATTGAAATACCTTATTATGAGTATCTTCTGCCACTTTGGTAACTAAACCCCTTGAATAGATGCCAGACCATACTCACCTTATATAACTCCCTCTCCTCTACAAAGAATTATTACTACAGTGAAGAACCAAAGGTTTTGTTTGTTTTTTTAATCATATTTACTTTTACTTTATTATGTGGCATAGATAAGTGCAAAGATGTATGGACATATTAATATTCTTATATACAGTGGGCAAAAGTTTTCCAACTCCCTTTACCCTAGAGCTCCTCTTTCAAGGAGCCTTGTTTACCAACCCAAAGAGAACAGGAAAGAGGAAAATCCAGTTAGTTAAAACATCAACATATGCAGTAGTGATCTCAATTCTTCACAAATAAAATGTTCCTTCTTTTGATTACCTAAAGCAAACTATTGATCCCAAATGAACTTTCCCTTCCCATCTATCATTCATCTAGATGGCTGGTCCCCAGCATGAGTCATTAATAAGAAAAAAACTAATATAAGTATGAGACTAAACTGAACCAAATGACAACAACAAAAATTCCAGATTAGCTTCACCTCTTTCTTTGACAGTTATTAGATGGATAGTTTTAGTGAATGACATGCGGGATTCTAACTTCAACAAGTCACTTGACAAGGCTTTATGATCTCTTTTGGGAAAGTTTGAGTCAAATATGTGAATAAGATGATTCTGAAATATTTAATATATCAGATATCTTAATTAGGATCAAAAAAGATATTGGGAGACAGGATAATGGGCTGAATCTAAAGATGAAGGAAATGGTGTTTGACAGTAGCACGTACAAAATAGACTTAAGTATTTTAATAGATAGTAAGACGATATGGGTCAACACTGCTAATTGGTTGCCAAGAAGATTAATATGAGGTTTTATACATAGAAATCCAGTACTTAGGAAGCATTTTTAAAAGTGATCATCACCTTCTGCTCTCCATTTGTCAGTCCACATCTAGAAAATTGCATTCAATTCTGAGGAGCACATTAAAAAAGGCAGACAGACAAATTGAAGTGTGGAGACTAACAAGAATAATCAAGGTATTTGAAATAATGCCGTAGGAGGAGTGCTTGGAGGTGCTAGGTGTGTGTAGCCTAGGGAAAAGCAGACTCTGAAAGGAACATGGTTTCTTCTTTTAAATACCTGTAGGACTGATAAGTAGAAGAGATGAGACTTACACTGTATGATCCAAGGGTAAAAGCAGGAACGATGGAAGTGCCTCTTATGATTGGATATGAGAGAAAAGTTTTTAAACTATCTGAGTTGTCCAAAGATGGAATTGCTGATTAGTGAAGTGGTCCATTATAGGCTAGCAGGGAAAATTCAGACAAAAGATAAACTAGATGGCCTTTATGGCTTCTTTGTCATTGAAAGTCTGTGGATTTAGACTCCAAAAGGAAATTTGGCTGAAGCAAACATCAAAAGTGCATTCTGTTGAAATAATGCCATTTGCAGCAACATGGGTTGACCTAGAGATTATCATATTAAGTGAAGTAAGTCAAAAAGAGAAAGACAAATACCATATGATATCACTTATATGTGGCTCTGTTTCTATGAAACAGAAACAGACTCACAGACATAGAGAAGAGACTTGTGGTTGCCAAGGGGGTGGGGGGGATGCATTGGGAGTTTGGGGTTAGCAGATGCAAACTATTATATATAGGGTGGATAAACAACAAGGTCCTACTGTATAGCACAGGGAACTATATTCAATATCCTGTGATAAACCATAATAGAAAAGAATATGAAAAAGAATGGATATATATATATAACTGAATCACTTTGCTGTACAGTAGAAATTAACACAACACTGTAAATCAACTAAACTTCAATAAAATAGATTTTGGGGAAAAATAAAAAAATAATAAAAGTGCATTCTGTAAAATTATATTAATTTTTTATAACATCTGCTTCCCTGCTCTTATTTACTTGGGTAGTTAAGGCAATGATATGTAATCTTGATCACCAGGCTCTGGTGGCCAGTGGGACTTGTGTTCCTGGGTCTCACAGGACTGTGGCAATTGGAGAGATGGTTCTTGGCAGGCTGCCATGCCCAGGGCACTGTGAAGACAGCAGACTGAGGTGCACCCCCAAGTCTTTCTGTGAAGGAGGCCTCTTTGCTTGTCTTTGAGCTTTTGCCTGAGGGGCAGACTTCATGTTTGGCACATTTCTGATGGACACAAAGCTGTTCTCAAGGATCTCAAGGAACACAGGCTGAGGACATCATCTTGGTGCTCTCCCTCTCTGCCTTGGTCTAGCTCACTTGCGTCTCCCAGAAAAGAGCTTACACAGGCATACCTTGTTTTATTGCACTTCATAGATACTATGTTTTTTTACAAATTGAAGGTTTGTGGCAACACTGAGCTGAGCAAGTTTATCAGTGCCATTTTCCCAACAGCATCATCTTTTAATTAAGGTAGGTATATATATATATATATATATATATATATATATATATATATATATATATTTCTTTTTAGACATAATGCTATGGAACATTTAATAGACTATAGCATAGTGCAAACACAACTTTTATATGCTCTGAGAAACCAAAAAAAAAAAAAAATCACATGACCCCCTTTATTGTGAATGGTCGGGAACCAAACCCATAATATCACCAAGATACACCTGTAAACTTGTCTGTAGCCCCAATTTTTGTGACTGTCACCCAGGAGACACCACCAAAGGACTGGTCAGTAGGAATTACACTTGTGGTCTGACAGGACTGTATATATTTGCATACTTTTAAAAGCTGATGTATGAGGGTTTGGCTTCCAGCCAGATCTGGGTGCCGAGATCCTCCCCTTAGGGACACTGACAGGTCTTGGCACATCCTCAACTACTGGGAACTATTAAAAGTATAATAGGCTGCTTGGACGAGCACAAGGATTTGAGAGACGATAGAACTGGGGCAGGGTTGAACAACAAGGTTCATCTCCTATACAAGGCCACTCCTCCAAGACTGGGAGAGGTGGTTGTTTCATCTGTATAGAAACGAACACAGAATGC
This sequence comes from Lagenorhynchus albirostris, assembly GCF_949774975.1. Lineage (NCBI taxonomy): Eukaryota > Metazoa > Chordata > Mammalia > Artiodactyla > Delphinidae > Lagenorhynchus > Lagenorhynchus albirostris. The sequence continues at coordinate 97,792,177 of NC_083103.1, forward strand.
CAAGAAAAATGAAGAAACAGAGGAATATGTTCCAAATGAAAGAACAAGATAAAACCTCAGGAAAAATTAATAAAATGGAGGTAAGTAATTTACCTGATAAAGAATTATAAGTAATGGTCATAAAAATGCTTATCAAACTGGGGAGAAAAGTGGATGAACACAGTGAGAACTTCAAGAGAGACATGGAAAATAGAAAAGAGTACCAAACAGAGGTCACAGAGCTGAAAGAGGCAATAACTAAACTGAAAAATACACTAGAGGAGTTCAAAACCAGACTAGACATATCACAATAAAGGATCAGTCAACTAGAAGACAAGGCAGCGGAACTCACCCAATCAGAACAGCAAAAAGAAAACAAAAAGTTAAAAAGTGAAGATAGCTTAAGGGGTTTATGGGACAACATAAAATGAAGTAATATTTGCATTACTGGAATCCCAGAAGGAGAAGAGAGAGAGAAAGGGAGAGAAATCTTGTTGAAGAAATAATGGCTGAAAACTTCCCTAAACTGGAGAAGTAAACAGACATCCAGATTCAGGAAGCCCAGAGAGTTCCAAATAAGATGAACCTAAAGATAATCACACCAAGACACATTACAATTGAAATGTCCAAAGTTAAAGAAAAGGAGAAAATGTTAAAAGCAGTAAGAGGCTTCCTGAAACATTTTATCGTTATTTCCGTATCTTCGTGAAGTAACAACACATTGACTACCATGTTCCTCATTTTACAGAAGAACTAACTCAACTCCAGAAATTTTCAAGGGAATAATTATCAGTAGTGTTAGATCTAGAACACAGAACGTTTGATTCACAAAAATTAAACTTTCAACTATGTCTTTGGACCTTCACCATCTGACATTCCTCCTAAAATTCTCCCTGATGTTGATTGAGATTATTAGTTGATTAATTCAAGTTCATTGAGTGCCATCAAAACTATAAAGAATTATTCTGTAATCATGGCAGGACTTTATGAGAGCAAGTGTTTGATCATATTCTAAGTGAATGGGGAAGTTGTAAAGGGTCCTTCTCTAGAGGTCTTCAAGATATTGTGATCATTCTACTATGGGCTAGGTCATACTTTTCCATTAAATCTACCAGGTATCATACTATGGGCAGAGTAAGAGAAAACTCTAGGAATCAAGAAATGCTGATGACCTCACTTGTGCACTACAATGCCAGTGCATTTTGGTTTTCTCCATCCCACTACTATAAGCTATGACATCACTTTCCTCAGCACAGTACTTGACCCTACGTAGTGATAGTGGTATGCTACCCACAAACTCCATGGTAAACACTTACACTGCTCTAAGCAAGAGCAAAAACCAAGTGATTCTTTTTAGTCCTTCAGTCTATTTACAAGTTTAAACTAATCAGACATACCTGATGTCAAGAAATAACCCTGGTCTTTGGGGAGAAGTCTAAAGTGAGAATTTTCTTATGGGCTAACAAATAATTTGGTAATTAGGTATAAAGGATATAAGCAGAGCTAAGTTTAAGCCTCATGTTCTGTTTGATTTTTACTAGTAGAGACTAATCTGAATAGTCCTGTCCTTGAAAAATCTTCCTCTCCAGGCACATACCTACCACTTAGGGACCCCCAACATGCTGAGACTCACTCCATCATTACATGTCTGTCACACTGTGAAAATTCAGTGGGCTCTGTCAAACCAGGACAACAAATCTCTCAACTGTTACAACAGTAGGTGGTCAATCTATGCAGGAAGTAAGTTATGCAAATAGGTTAATAATAATCACACACACACACACACACACACACACGCAGTCTTTTTCAGGACTGATTTGCCTGGAATCTTGGCATCATGGAATGTCAAATGACTTTAAAATGTGACCATCTAAGCCTCCTGAATGGAGAGACAACAAACTGGCAAAGAAATAGGCATAAGATGACAGTTTAACATTCCACATTTTACTAGCTATATAGTGTCATCCTTGGGGTTAGCAGATGTCAGCATTCCTAGATCAATTAAATACAGCACCCCTCCCCACCGCTTCCTTTATGAAAACTGAATATACTAACAGAATGTTGATAATAGCAAAGATTTTGCTAAATAGCCATTTTTTAAGAGTACCCCTGTTTAAAATGTAGAAACCTAAAAATATATACAAACCAAATGTGATGCATTGCAGGATTTGCCTGAATGATTTCCTCTGCATCTGGTAACTGCATGCTATTAGCTACACTTGGTACAACTCGATACAGCTTGACATATTCTGGGATTTATTAAAATGTAAATGATAAAGCAGAAAAGAATGTTCAGACAATTGGATTACTCCATTGACTGAATGTTCCAATACTGTATCTATTTTTGTCAAAGCAATGGTGGCTCCTGCTCTGGAATGCTGAATGGAATATTCCATTGCAGGGCATGGGGAGAACTTGCATAAAGGAAATTGAAACCTAATCACTGAATTTTTAATTCCCCTCTCCAAAAGCAACAGATTGCCAATACTTTCTAAAAGAAATTATGATAATTTTGGCACATAATTATTGGAAGGTTACCATTCACAACTATGTATTCAGCATCTATTATTGGATCTGAAACTTCATTCATGAAAACAATGATGCATTTGCTTGTTTTTGCTCTTGGCCTTGGCTTGTTTTACTTATGAACATTATGTGATGAGCATGAATACGTGATACGTGATACGTGATACGGCTGGAAGTGAATATGCACGATCCAAGAGAGATATTTTCCTGATGGGGACTGTTATTATTTATTCCAGAAAAGAGAAGGCTGGGAGGTAGGTGTCTTTAAGGACTTGAAGGGATTGGGTTTAGAGAGAATGGAGACCAGCTGTTCTTTCTCTCCACAGGGAACAAGAGAAAATGGGATTAAACTACAGCGTGAGGGATTTGGGATCAAAATAAAACAGAATTTCCCAACTGTGTAGGCTCTCAAACACTGAAACATGTCTCGAAGGAAGTATAGGGACATTAGTTTTATTTTGATGCCTTAAAAAATGGAAAGGCACATTTTCACTACATGATCTTATATGGACAAAGAAGAATGGACTAGATAATGTACGGCTCCTGAATTCTCTTGATCTATGAGAAGAATCTAAAAATGGGGGTGGGGGGTAGCTAAAAGAAGTAACTTTTTCTTTAATAGTAGTTATTTTTCAAAGTCAACTTTTCTCATGGGGACAGACAGACTTTTCTCATGGCAACTTTTACCTGTATGTAAAATGTTAAACTGAATGGAATGTCACGTAATAGGGTGGGTGGGGACAGAGAATGTGGGAGCACAATGCACTCTTATTTCTCCTCCCACTACCATTTCTGCTCTTGAGTAGTTCAAGTTTAAAAGCAAAATGTCCTTCCTAGTTATGTGTGGAGTTTAACATACGTATATTGATTTTGAATTTGTAAGAATGTGGTGAGGGCTCCTGGGAAACTGAACTCTACCTCATTATACACACACACACACACACACACACACACACACACACACAACATATATAAGTATTCACATATATATGTATATAATGTATATTTTTCAAAAAAGAAGTTGCACTCGAACAAAATGAATCTATAGTGCTCACATTTGATTAGCAGAAAATTTTGAGTACATGGGATTAAAATTGGTCCAAATTCAATTATTGCTTTAAAATATTATGACTATGGTGGATGCTGGTTGTCTCTTGAAGATAATTGTATCTTCCATTTCCTGGAGGCAGCTTAGAGTAGCAAAAAGGTCATGTTAGAGTCAGAAAGCTGGGGTCAAGTCTTATCTGAATCATGAACTGGCCCTTTGACCTGGACGGCTCGTTGACTCTTCAGTATGAGTTTATATTCTGAGGAATAAAGAGTAAAATGAGGATGTGAGACAGATGATTTAAAGGTTCTCTTTTTGTCCCCAATATGCGATCCATCATCAATACCAAAAGCTCCTGAGCTTTGCACTCGCTCGAAGATTATGTTCCCATAGGTTAAGTTTCCAACTTAGGCTGCATCTTACAACCACCCAGGGAGCTTTACAAAAAATCCCAATTCCCAGGCTACACCCCCCACCAATTAAATTGAAGTCTTTTGAGGAAAGACCCAGGTTATCACTATTTTTTTTAAGCCCACGTGGTGGTAGCAATGTGCTGTCAAGGTTGAGAACTCCTGCTTTGGGCACAATGCAGGGAGAGGACCTGAAATAATGACATTAACGTTGTTTCACTATGAACTCAAGAATTGTGTGCATCTTGATTCCCTCCTATATCTTCAGGAGCTAACGAAGTGTCTACCAAGAATATAGTAGGTGCTCAGGAAATCATTAACATTTTCAGTGAACTTTGGCCAACCCCTAAAAAAATAGGGTTTATCAAATCTGGTATCTACTTTGATCATTTTCACTTTGCTCTTATTTACTGAATAAGATCTCAATTCTCTACTTCTGTTTGCCAATGAAAACAAGGAAGGCAAGTAAAATAATGGGCAACCCAGTTGCAGTGACAATTCAACTATCCTTGGGATGGATGTAAGGAAATCATCTCTCTCCATATCCTCTAGAGAAGAGGCTCCTGGGGATCTAAAGACATATCTCCTACATGACCCCACACATCTAGGTGAGAATAAATAAAACAAGATATCTGAGTATCCAGATGTCATTCATTCATTCAGCAGATGTTTAGGAAGTACTTACATTGTGCCAAACACTGTGGTAAGCTATTGTAGACTTTCTCAATGCGGACTTTATGCTAGAATTAAACTTTAATTCTTAATTAAACCTGGGTATCTTTACATGTAATTAATTCATTTCCTTCCTATGCATACAATTTTAGTTATATATCATCGTTGGGAAAATCGAAAAAACAGTCACTGAAATAATTGTTTTGCTCTGTGGTTCAGATGACAAACTCGAGATAAGAAAGGCTGCAATTTTAGGGGATAAAATGACAAACAAAACACAGTACTTGTCTTTTAGAACAGTACTATCTAACAGAACTTTCTCAAGGATGGAACTGTTCCATATCTGTGCCATTCAACACGGTGGCCACTACACACAGGTAGCTACTGAGCACTTGAGATGTAGCCAGTGCACCTGAGAAATTGAATTTAAAGTTTTACTCAATATTAATTTAAATTGTAGTAGTCATATATGGTGAGTGGTTACGCTACAGTACAAGGCAGCTCTAGAATCTCATATTCAAATGGAGGAGACTGTCACATAAATTCTCATCATCTGGGTGATAAGCACTAACATGAAGTAAGCACAGAGTGCTATGAAAGCACCCAGGTGAGGAAGCTAGTCTTAGGGGTAGTGGATGGTTGGGGTGAAGACTTCCAAGAGGAAACGCCCTCTAGGATGAGACATGAAGGACAACAGATGGAGTCTGGAAGGGGTGGTAGAGTACCAAGCAGGAGTAGGTGTGTGAGAAAACTCAGAAGATAAGAAATGGCAAAGATGTACGGTGAGAACCTGCCAAAGCAGTGATACTTGATGAGTCCAGAGAGGAACGTTGGGGCCAGGAAACAGGATAGGAAAGGTTTTAGATGTAATGCTATTTAAAGGGCAATGGGAAGCCAGTGAAAAGTTTGAAACTGTGGAATGATAGGATCATATTTGTGCTTTAGACAGATTTCCCTGGGTGCTACTTAGCAGTGTGGAAGGGAGAAACTGGAGGCATGAGGCAGGAGTCCAGGTGATATGAGACTTGTCTTAAATAGTTGGAGGATGGGGAGAAGTAGACACATTTAAAGACAGAAAGAAGGAAAAACCAAAAAGATTTACCTGATTGGCCATGACAGGTGGAAAGAGGAAAGACAAGGATCACACCTTGGTTTCTGACTTGACTAAATGATAGTGCTGCTTATTAAAGGCAACATGGGATCATTTAGAAATTGCCTCTAAATTGAAATTTTCCCACCACATCAGATCATTTGCTCCTCATAGATCCTGAAACTAGCTTTGATGCACACTAGTGAAAACACCCAAATTATGAGAGCATACTCTTCCAAGAAATCAACACGAGTTCACAGCTGATGCATCACTGCTTTTATTGGGGGTTCAGGGGACATATGACAAAGTCTCATAAAATGTCAACAAAGTCACATTTTGTGCTTGGCTACGCTTTAAAAAAAAAAAAACCTGTTTATTTATGAGTTCACTTAATGAGAACTGTGTGAGATATGGCCGATGACCATCATTTTGAAAACAGGACGACCTGAGCCACCAGGAGGTCTAAGTGTGACAATGCCAGATATCTAAGCGCAAGTTTACAGCAGTCAAATATTCAGATCCTTCCAAACATCTAGATGCTCGCCCTTAAGTAGACACAGATTAACTGACTCCTTCAAGACAAAATTATGTTTTGAACTTCTGTGTTCTCCAGCTGATCACTTTTTCTTTTTTTTTTGCGGTACGCGGGCCTCTCACTTTTGTGGCCTCTCCCGTTGCGGAGCAGAGGCTCCGGACGTGCAGGCTCAGCAGCCATGGCTCACGGGCCCAGCCGCTCCGCGGCATGTGGGATCTTCCCGGACCGGGGCATGAACCCGTGTCCCCGGCATCGGCAGGCGGACTCTCAACCACTGCGCCACCAGGGAAGCCCCTGACCACTTTATTAATCATTACTAAATGCCAACTGAAGGCAAAGGGGCTGGTAAAGAAGAGTGAGGTTTCCTCAGTTCTAGTTTTTTATGGCTGAAGTATTCTTGAGTTAGTAACAATTAAAATAGCAAATAACCATTGATATTTTCAAAAAACATAAGGACTCTTGAAACAGTCGTGTTTAAATATTCATGCAGAAGCTCTTACAAATATATACTGTCCATAAAACTGGTTAAGAAAATGCTCATTAGAAGATCTGGTTTGTTTAGGTGAACTAAGAATGCCAAATAACTTAAGAATATCATTGAAGACGTTGCACACATAACTTGGGCCATTGTGTGTTCTTTGTGGATGGACCATTGACAATTTCTGGAACTAAAGATGTCAGTTTGTAGCTAGCTAATTTTCACATTGAGGTGAGAAGCCAAAGAGGTGCAAAATTGAAGCAATCTACTAGGTACAATGCTCCCTGATCACCCAGATAGAATGTTTTCACTGACCAAATTCAAGCTCACACTTCATTTAGACAGGGTGGAGAAGTTCAAGAGCCTCTGAGGGCGGCATGGTTTCCGGACCGACCTCTGCTACACTTCAACGTGTGATCTTCCGTAAGTCACGCAAACTTTATGGATTTATCACATCTGTAGAAAAGGACCTTTAAGCTCTGCCCACCTCCTATTTTTATTCTCAAGTAGTTGAGATTTCATGCTGACCGAAGTGAACAGTTTCATCAGAGTCTGGCCCCCTCCCAAAAAAAGGTCTAAAATGCTGATAGACTCTATTGCCCAATTTTTTTCAATTTCTTTCATGAAAATACATTCCATCATGTGAGCTTAACCAGAAAACTGAAAAATTTGAGAAGCTAATTAAGGGAAATAGCTATTTATTTACCACAGAAAAATATCGAGGAATATAGAAGCGGTAATATTACAACGTTGGTAGCAATATTGTGACTTAGCACGTTAGATCATGAGCTCTGCAATCGCAATTCTGATTGTGAACTCTGTATGTGGCAGTTTGGCAAGTTACTTAACCTCATTAAAAGTCAGTTTTCTTTGTGTAAAATGGGAATAAAAAACAACATCTATGTGGCAAGGTTGTTGTGAGGCTTAAGAGAGTTAACATAGAAAATGCTTAACATGTAGTGAGAACTCAATAGATATCCATTGTTACTAGGCTAACAGAAAAATCACAAATCTTCCTATCAGTTGCTTTAATGGAAGAAATATGATTATAATTCTAGGCTACCCCTAGGGAGGGAGGGGGGAAGTGTGTGTGTGCAAAGTCTTCACCGTATATATATCTATACATTGGCACTGAAAGTCAGGGATGCAGTGCAGAAGACATGTATATTCATAATTCCCTAAAACCACCACGTAGATGCTTTCCTCTCTGACTTTTCTCACAATATTGCATCCACCTAAAGGCCTCTATTTTCTCCTTCCTTTCCACTTATCTAAATCTTTAACAGCCTTTAAGATTCATCTTGTATTTTCCTCCTTTGGGAACTTTCTTCCCTAAACAGACCAGTTTGCCCAGCTTAAGGTGACCCCTGAGCTCCTTGTTTATATCTTTGGCTTTGTTTTGGTTTTGCTCTTATCAGTTGACCTGATTTGTTACTTATCTTTTCAAAAGTTTATGTGCCTCTGCCTCACTAGATTTAAACTCTTCAGAGGCACTGACCACATCTCACAGAACCTAGCTTGCCCGATAAAAAGAATGGTTGGTTGGTTGGCTGGCGTCAGCGGGATCTTGTATTTCTATGCCACAGTCTGAGTTCTCACCATTATTTCATCCTTTGGATCGCCTCCCACTATTTCATTATTTCAAAAGAACTTTATATTCTTTAAGTCACTCTGAAGGTCAAACTCGGTGTGTGGCTAACATTCAATTTACTTCCGGCATGAACAACTTTCTATTTTAAAAATCGGTGCATTAATAAGCATATTCATTCATACTAGAAAAAAAGTTTTTTAAAAATGAATGTCACACAGAATTTAAATACAAACAGGAATACACATGACGAAGGGAAAAGTCCTTGGCTCCTTCGAAATCTACACGTCATTCTTAAGTGCTTCTGTTTCTTGAAAAGCTTGCCTTGTTCTTGTTCTGAGATTCTATTGGCTGAAGGTGCAGCATGTGGGTGTGTCACTTGGCAGGAGAGGTGTCTTCAGGTGATCGCTTTCTTTGTTTCAACTTCACAGTCGGCTTGAGCGTCCATCAGGACAGCAGTCTCTGTGGTCTGTGTCCTTTCACTGGGGAGACATTCCTGAGGAGGGGGAACTATAGGACCAGCTGAAAGGACATCAACACGACTAAAAAAATAACAGAACACATCACAGAAGGTTATCACATTGACTCTTTAATACAAATAGAGGAATGTTATGATACTTTGAGAGCCATGCTATTTCTAACTAGGAGTGAAATGCTGCATCACCAGAAAAACGGAGCTTGCTCATTGTTCATCTTGTTCAGGAATCAGTCAAGCAACAGGATTGCTTGAGAGTGTGTGAGAGCACCACGATCCTCGCTCTGGGAGAGTGCGCTCCGTAAGAATAACTTCAGGTTTATCCAACAGGCAACTTACTGAAATAGGACACGGAGGAAAACAACAAAAGAACACAGGACATTAAGGACACATTCAACTAAATCTAAAGACTACATGCGAAATCAAATAAGTAAGGGCACATCAGTGCTTAGCAATGTAGGAGTGAACGGAGTCACTAGAATGGTTAGGAGTCGATGTCAATTCCTTGTATGTGTCTTTGTATTTCTAGTGCCTGGCTCAGAGGATGACACATGGTGCCCCCCGAAAGAAAGAATGAAAGGAACCACAAAAGGGAGGGAGGGAAAGAGGAAGGGAGGGAGGGAGAGAGGGAGGAAGGAAGGAGGGAGGGAGGAAGGGAAGGAGGAAGGGGAGGGAACAAGGGAGAGAGGGAGGAAGGAAAGGAGAAAAAGAAAGAGGGAGAGAAGGAAGGAAGGGAGAAAGGGAGGGGAGAGACAGAGAAAGGATGAAGGAGGAGGGAGGAAGAGAAAGCGAGAAAGAAAAGAAAGGTTTCTGAAATGTAGAAGAGGTGGAGAGGCAGAGCGTGCAGAGAGGAAAAGCTTGGGTGAGAGCGTACTCAAAGATCTGGAAGCCTGGAAGAGCGGGCTCCCTTAATTCAAGAAGAGGTTATGCGTGGTTTGAGAAAATGGGCGGGGCAATTTTCAGGAGGTTTTGAACACGCTAAGGTTTAATTTGGGAAGGGTGTAACAACTGTAGGCTTTTGAAGGGGATATTAACATGATATAAATGCATCAAGTAGAAAGGGGAAACTGAAACTCAAAGATGTCAACCCAATGGAAAAAAACCAAAGGATACTGCAAGCAATTAATGAAGGCAGAAGGACTAAAGAATATGGTCTTAAAATAGAAAGGCAGGTGCTCCTCTGGGTTTCTTCTATGTTAATGTTGAAGGAAATGGGCTTAGATCTCAGATCAAGAAATTCCTTCTCCCACTGTGTAGCTTTTCTCATTCTTCGCCTGTTCCTCTTTTCTGTCCCTGCCCTTCCTGAAACTTCAGTCTTCACTGTTTTAGCATCAAGGCAAAATATGTTAGTAAGTACAGCGCCTGGAGGTGGGATCAAATATAACTTTAAAGGGCAGCTGTTGGTGCAAATAGACTGTGGATTCAAGGGTCCTGAAATTGTTCTTATACCTCTGTAAGAATCGCTTCAAAAATTCCCTGCTGGAGAAGAGTTTAGAGACCAACTAATCCAACCCACTTATTTTACAGACAAGGATATTTGGGAAGAGCTGTATTAATGTTTCTTTCATTCTACAAAAGTTGTTATGAATGCAGTATACTTTGCAGGTGGACCTGAAATTAACTAAAGCCTTTACTGTCAGCTTCTTCATTATGCTAGCACAATGAAGATGCATAATGAGTTAGGTACATCAAAAGGGATTTACTAGCACACACCCCTCTTTCTGCACTAAATGCTTTGGACACATTGAAAATGTTGGTTCTCTTTCTAGATGGCAGGTATAATATATATATATATATTTCCGAAAACCGGTAAAATACCCTACTGTTAAATATTGTTAATAGATATTTTTCTGTTCTGATCAAGCATGCAAAACTGACCCTGGATGACTAATTAAATATACATCTTACAGATTTTAGAATTTATTATTTTGTGAACATAGAATGGGAGGGTGGGGTGCTAAGCTTTTGATACATGTGTATGAGACTCATTTGTGCATCAACTAAAATGCCACTGCAACAAGGAAGGACGTGTCACAAAATTCTTGTGTGACTCCTTTGGGTAGCTAATAATGCAAAGCTCTCACATACATCAGCAGATGAAAAGTAAATCAACGTATTGTTTTGGTGTTGCATAGATAGAGCCCATGCACAATGTCTCTGGACCCCGTCAGCAAAATGAATTTTGAGGAATAAATAGTATAAACATGCACAGCACCATACTCCAGGTGTCTATTATGAGTCAAAAGTTTAACAAATCAGCTTTCTTTGGGGGCTGTGGCTACTTAATTGGAATGAGTTATATCTTGTATCCTCTTAACATGAGCCTCCCTTGGAATCCTCTTTGTCTCCTGAACGTCTAAGCATAAATTGGGACCCTGGCATTGCCTTGCTTGAGGTCCCTCTGTGATCTGATGGGGATGATTCTCCACATTTATATCAGAAGCATCTCCACCCACTGAGCACACAGCAAGTGCCAAGTGCCAGGCTGACCAATCCCCTCACTGTTGCTCTGCCTGGATCGTGCCTTAATGGCTAGATCTTCAGGGTCAGCTCCTTGGTGTGGTGGGGTCTCCAGTCCAGGAGACACCATATTGAGACACCAAAAGGGAAAGTGATGTGAGTGCATAAATGACCTGAGGCAGAGTTTCAGTTATTCATCACGTGTCACGAAAAGTGGAGGAAAAATAGGAAAGAAGTTGTTTGTTATTATTTTTATTACTTTGATTAAATTAAGATTATTATCTCTGCCTAAGGCCATTTCCCTGGCATTTTATCTCATTATTCTAATAAAGGAAATAGATATCTTATGAATACGATTTACTGTTCTAACACTCTCCATTACTTCAAGTTGCCAAAGTCGAGATGAAGACTCAATCAGTAAAGAGCAGCAAATATCTTATGCACAATGCAAGTATCCACAATGCTAACCCTTTTAGTAATCGTGAGTTTCCAACATCTAGGTCAGACACATTCATTCTTGCGTAAGAACACAGAGTTCTTTGCTTCTTATATTAATTAACAAGGAGTTAAAAAAAATAAAAGCTGACTTTAAAAACATTCTACTCAGGAGCCATTTCAAATGAGGAGAAATGCCCAAGGGGGGGGGGGGAAATCTCAAGTAGGCAACGTGTAAAGCAACACACAACTATATGCACATTAGTATAATTACACATTGCAAATTATATCGGATGTATCTAATATCTAATTTTTTGAAAGCTGATTCCACTTGAGATTTCAATAACAGCATCAACATTTTGCAGGTGGCTCCTTCTGTATAGTATCCAAAGGGAATTATTCCTCTAATGTGCTTACAGCCCTCATGTAAAAACTGAAGCTCTTCCTTAAAGGACCAATGAACAATGAACACTGGGAATATTACCTTGATGGATAAAGCGAGAGGGGAGGGGTCCACCAAAGATAATGTTCAGCATATGGTTATTTATTCTGTCCCTTCTGTGCAGAGGATCCTTATTTGCTTCAAGCAATAAGAAAAATACTTAAACAAGAGCCTCATTAGAAAATGTGGGGAAGGCTCCATACATATTCTGAGGCAATGACATGAAAAGCTAAGGGACTGATGATTTTTTAGATCAACTGCTAAAAGAGAAGTGTGCAAGAGAATGGCAAATTATACCTTGGACTGAAAACAGAGACTGCCCTACATTCAATTCTGCTCTGTTAAAGCATATGACTAATTTGTCCTAAAGATGACACCAGGTCAAAGCTCCGTTTTGAAGAATAGGCTTTTGTCCTCATCTTTCTGTATCAATCAATCAATCATCAAATAACCAAATACATATTTGTGATCCTGGAGAATGGAGCATATTATTCAAGTTGATTGGATCCATTTTCTTGAGTCCTCCTTAAAGAACTTTCTGCTAATTAACCAGGGTTACTATTGAATTATTTAATTATCTGCACTTTTGTGCAATGAAATATGTTGTCATATCACATACTTTATCACGCTGTTGCTGTTCATATTTAATGATGCCTCTATAGTTAGCAGTTTCCTTTGTTCTGCTCAGTAAGTGGTTTTAGAAAAGGGGGTGGGCGGGGAAGGAGGAGCCTTGGGGTTTGTAAAATACAATCATACATTCCTGGTGCACATGCAAAACTTTGTGCATTGACATGAATTTCTTTTTCAAAATCAAGTTGCAATTCCATTTGGAATAAGCTAAGAGGCACATGTCGGTGACTTCAAATGCAGTCAGAGCGATATTCCTATACCTTGAACACCTCTCCAGTGTATTTCCACTGCAGTGCAGTGGTAAAACGACGACTTCATTTTTTTTTTTTTTAATCAGCAAGGAATGTCTTTAACAAGGAAGAAGTAAATTATGATAATGACTCTGAATGGTCGGATCCTTGAGCATTACTAATTAGCATTTATTGCCTGGATTATAGAACAATACATGTGAAACCGAACTGCGATTGCTCTTTTACATCCAAGAACTGGAAAAGGCAGTGGAGCAAGAGGCAGTATCATCAGTGGTTGAGTCAGTGGGTTTACATCTCCTTGAGAGTGTGCAGAATTCCTCGTTTTTGGGGTTTTTTTTTTTGAAATATACAAATGTGGTCCTTGGTATTTATGGCCCATTCATTTCGTGTGTGAGGCACATATTTACATATGATATCATAGTCATGGGAGACTAATGAGAGGAGAAACATTTTGGCTATGATGTCATTTTGGGACAATTTTATCCATTGTGAGAGTTTAACAGTAAAGAGCGTAAAACTCGCCGTTTCATAGAAGTATGATTTTTTCTGTAGAAATTTTGACTTAAAAAGGAAACAAAGAACTCAGTTCTTAGTGACAAAAATTTTACATTCACCTCCCACTTTCTCTTAGGAGGCCTACAGTTGAAAATAATTGAGAAAAGGCAAATTGGTCTCTGGTTTAAGATCCTTTTTTTCATTAGGAATTTGTAAAAAAATAGGATTCTGAAATTAGAAATAAGTGAGGTATTAATCAACAGACCAACATCACTCCTGTAAATAAAGGCCACTCACATAATTTGGCAACTGGAATTCCTAAATAACCCGGTAGGTAGGAGAGAAAGAGGGAGAATTAACCATTCATCATTCTCGCTGCAGACTCACCGTTTTCCTCCACACCCCATTACAGCGAATGAAGAGAAAAAAAAAAAAATCATAAAATAAAGCCGGTACTAAATACAGTCACTAGTCTTCCGAATACCTTTATGGATTCCCTACCCTGATCCTTTTTAGTTTGAAAGAATAAGTTTGGCTAAATCTGTGAGAAGATTAAACAGACTGGTGATAAAAATTAATTCTGCTGAATGAGCAAATGCATTTGGATTGCAGAGATGCAAATAAGATAATACTTTTCTTTTCCTTTGACATACCAAGCGGATTAGTTTAGAATGTTAAATTTGATTTTATTAGAATATATTAGCAGTGTTTTAATTAATACCAATCAAACATTTTCTTTCCCTGGGGCTAGATGTGCTCCTAACGCTTTCTAAATCATCTGTGCTTTATACATCCAAAAAAAAAAAAAGAAAAAAAGAAAAAGGAAAAACCAACCACCAAATTACTAAAGCCTTTTGTTACATTCTTCATAATTTTACTGTATTCAGCAGAAGACTATAAGCTGTTTACCTAAAGGTGTCTTGCCCATAAAATTAGTTCCCAGGTGCTGGGTTTAAAATGAGTCCTGTTCACTTGTACAGTTGATTTTTTTTTTTTAAGGTTGAATTAGAGACTTGAAAAATAAACATCTTCTGTGTTTTTCTTTTGGGGAAAAATGTTGCAAAAGGAGTTTTGGCTGGTTCGTCTTACTCTTGGCTTTATTCTCTCTAGAGCTTCCTAGAGCTGTTAAATTTCCAACTGCATGGGTTTTAAGCTGGCAGTTCTTTGGAAACAGAGGCAAAAAAGGAATGAAAAAAAAAGGTGGGGCGGGGGGGAATCTAGTTAAAAATACGGTGAACCAGTGTGCCCTGTGAACTGAATTGTAACTGTGTGCTGCAAGGAAGTGCTGCATTGCATTTCACTCCTGACCCCTCTCCTTTTCTCTCAAGCTTCCTGTCCTTCTGTGTCCGAAAGCTCCAGTTCACTTCTTTCTCTTTTCTTCCCGCAATGCACCCCCCCCCCCAATTTCCCTGCCTTATTTTTTTTTTTTATCTGCCAAGCTGGATTTGCACTTTTAAAGATCAGTATCAATAATGCCCTGCTTGTTTCGGTGGCACTCTCCCTTTAAAAGACAGCCCCCTCTAATTGATGCGTCTGGGCTAGTCTAGACTGGTAGTGATTGAACCAACCACCAATTATGTTATTCATTTCACTGAACTTCACTGATGGGCTTGGTGAGGAAGAAGGGGTGTTGAGAAATCTGCCCTTATACTGAAGCACTTCCCTGCTGAAATATAAAATCTCGTGTGTCGTTACGCACTCCTAAATGCCTGTATGATCAATCCTATGATAGCAACCTTAGGACATGAGCAATCCAGGTGAAAACATGTAAAAAAAACCCGAAAGAGTGCCTTGCAATATAAACTGTATCACTTGTATTAAATTACTATGCTGTTATCATTTAAAAATCACAGAAGAATTACATCCAGCATGCTTTTATTGATCCCTGCATACAGTTTCATAGAATAAGATGCAGCTATATTTTGACCTCGAAAAGCACCAAATGTTTGGCAAATACTTGATATGAATCAAGTGGTAATTATATATCCATAAGTTAAATATATGCCTTTCCATAATTTCCAAATGCCTATGCATGCACATCAGCTAAGATGGGGGAAAATCATTAATCCATTGTATAGAAACCAAAAGATAACTTGAAAATCAAATAGCTCTTTTCTCTGACGCATATTCAGGCTATCAAAGGCTTGAAAGTAATATTTAAACATTACAACTACTAGGACGTTTCGACAAAAAGCACAGTGCAATTGTTGCACAATTCGTTTTCTCAATTCAGTTTTCTGATACAAAATGGTTTCTTGACTACGATTTGGAGTCAATGACTAAAATGGCAATAAACACTTAAAAAAAGAAAAGCAGGAAAAGAACAGTTTCCTTAACCTTCGGCAACGTATAAAACAAGGTTATAACCGACATAAAGTCTTTAAAAGAAGAAAGCATTTGAAGTCAGGGTTGACTTAGGTATTTTCCAAAAATAGAAGATAAATGTTGGCTCAAGAGTACTAAAATGGTTTAGATGAAATTGTATACTGGAATTTTTCACAACAAAGAAAAGGTAAGTTACTGTTTCTCTTCTCTAACTATGAGATAGATCTAAATCACCGAGATTCTTGTGGTATCAAAAGTTACATTTTTAGAAAACTGCAAACTAGGTAATGCTAACAATTACCTTAAGAGAAGATAATTTTAACTGCACAGTTTGGTGTTATAAATAACTTCGTTGGATTATATAAATCCTGATCAATTTTTTCTAATTTTTAAATAAAAAATAGGTATTGATAACTTCTAAGTGATACAATAATTGTGTGCGTGTGCTGTTTCCTTTTATATGTTTAAAAATATATATTTCCTTTTATTTCTTTCCTTTTATATGTTTAGAAAATACATTTCCAGTCCTTATTACTTTTAAACTCATTGTGTATAACATTTTAAAATAGATGTCAGGCAAGGAAGCTATAACCTCTCCTTTTATTTTATTTTTTAAAGTCTTGCCAAGTAATACAAATTTAATCTTTGTTAACACCATAAATTCCATCCTTCTTGTAAGTCTAGCAAGAGTGGAATTTTTAGCCTACTGATATTTTAGCTCACACTACTGGCTCGTCCCTATTTGTGTCTGTGTGTTCACTGTCCAGCCATATATGATACACATATGTGGGCACTGAATATATACTCTACCCACATGCCCATTTTAATTGGGCACAATTTTAAGATTAACTGTTGAGTTGAAAAGTTGGAGGCATGGGGCATGCTGGGACTTCAGCTGATAGGTTCTGAGGTCAACCACCAGGTACTGAGCTGTTCTTGTTACGCTCGGATAGTACTGCGTGTTGCTCTCAAGGAATAGACCAGGGTAGGTGAGTTCCACAAGCCTCAGGCATCAATAATAAACATGCGTACACATCGCAGCCAACACGCTATTATCACACAATATATACCTACTTTAACAGAAATCCAGGAGCTGCCACTTTTCTGGTCACCTGATCCCATCTAACAATGAAAACCTCAGAGGTGCACTCAAGCACTTCAGACAAACTTTCTTTTCTTTTGTTTTTGCTTCAGAGAAAAAAAAAGTTCCACCAAATTTCCAGGATGCAAAGGCACGGCTCGCAGCTCCCAAGAGCCTAACCCGTGGATTGAAACGGTAAACATCACAAGTTAGGGTCTCAGGGATTGAGAGGAGCGCACTAAATTGTTCTTTCTTGAGACAAAACAAAGCAAAACAGGAATGACAAGCGATTTCTGTTCGAGGTTCACGACTAAAAGACAACAAACAGGTGGCAGGATATTCCCTCGCTCTCTAAGCTGCCTTCCTTCACAAAATTTGGATTCCACGTAAGTATAGTAGAAACATACAAACGTACGCAGCGTCTGTGGGCGCATATACATACCTGAACATACAATCGCCAGTCTATCAGAGAAAACTCTTTGAAGCTTTGGGCAAAAGAGTTTACTAAAATGGAAAACAATATGGATAGACTCAGAAATGCTCACGTTTTTCAAACCACGGTCTACAATCAAGATTAAACGTCAAAGCTTTAATTTACAACTAGCACCAATGACGGTAAAGAAAATCCGAGGCATCTCTTCCCCCCTGGGCGAGCATGCCGCATGCAAAACCATCCAAATCAGGTTTCGAGAAGGAGAAGACCAAGCAGGAGGATTTGGAGGCTTGGAAAGTATACATACGAAGAGCGTTTGAAACTCACCCATTGGAAGTGGAGTCGGGCTGCAGCCTCCAGTAGCACCGTCCGGGCCAGGGGGGGAAATGTGAGCTGCAGGGCGCTTGCCTGGGCGAGGTGTTTCAATAGAGGACTGAGAGCTGGGCAGGGAGGGGGAGGCGGGGGCAGGAAGCGATACACCAAATCTAGAGACTGTAACTCTGTAGTTTATGCTTTGACGAGAGAGGGGGTTAAAAAGGGCGATTCGGTGGGAGTGGAGGGAGGGAATGGGGCTGATCAAATTTTGAGAATATTCGGTTAAAAATTCAAAAAAAAAATGTTTTTCGAAGAATGAGAACCCTCCCCAGGGCTGCTTTTCAAAATTTCCTCCTTCTCTCTTTAGCGTGCACTTTGCCAGTCCTGCGAAGGGCCTCCTGTACATCAGCTGCTTGGCTGGAGCCAAGGCCAAATCACCCCGAGCCAGCACCAGGCTGTCACTTGGTCGAGGCGAGTGGGAAGGGGTGGGCGCGAGCCGGGGAGGCGCATCTCCCCCGCCCCACTCCCGCCGCGGATCCTTTGAAGCCGTTTGCCAATATTTCGGAGGAATCCGAAGCACAATTCCCCTCCATCTTCGCAGACAGCTACGGGCTCTGTACCTGATAGATCGTCGCTTCCCCGCGTCTGCCTGGAAGCTGGGTTTTCCTCTGCGGAGATGGCTCCTAGTGCCGCCTCCAAAAATGAAACGAAAGGGAGGGGAAGTGGGTGGGAAGATGACTCTTTAAAAATTTTTTCTTCCCCTTTTTTTCTTTCCTTCTGTTTCCTTTCCTTTCCTCCTTCTTTTTCTTCTTTTATTCCAGCCTGAGCAAGGTGGATGGATGGCTAGTCAAAGAGAATGACAAAGCAGCCCCTGCAAAGGAAGGCACTGGAGGGGGCCTCGGGCACTTAGGAAAAATGCTAAATATTTTGTATGTATTTCCATATGCAACTAAAAACAGTTAAAGTTCCAGGATCTACCCCCCTCTGCCCCCTCCCCCCACCTTACAAAATAGAATCATAGGAGCAAGACAGCTATATTATGTCTCTTTTCTCTCTGTACAGGGTTATTCAACATCCCACCCCCCCTCCACCCCATCTTCAAGACAACTTTTTTTTCTCACCTCTGTAGGTTCTTCGCAGGCACAATCCTCTGTTCAGTTCAGGGTCTCTCCTTTTTCTCTCCCTTCCCTTTTCCTTTTCCTCTCAGAAAAGCTAGTCCGTCATCATCCTACCTAGCTTCTCTCTCTCTCTCTCTCTCTCTCTCTCTCTCTCAACCTCTCTCCCTTTTTCTTTTACTGTTAAAAACATAATAATAATGGCCCTTTCGACATAGCAGCATGAAGTGGCTGCCTTTGAGAAAGCACATTTAATCTTTACTGGCTCCCCTAGGCTTCAGTGAAGAAGGAGAAGGCAAGAAAAAAAGGGAGAGAGAGGAAAAAAAGATTGTAAGGGAGGCTGCTGACGGACAGCAAGCGTCAGGCACAAATCAGCGACAAGTTGAATTTTCCTAGACCACACTGCCCCCTTTCTTCTCGGTTCTCTCCCTGGGCTCCTGGAAAGCCCGAGTGTCTGGTTACAGGAGGCGATGGGTCTCCTTTTGCCAACCATGGTGCAGATTCCTCGCATGCCTGCTTAAATCTCTGGCAGAGTAAGGAATCAATATCCCCCTCTAATCACCTTTAGCTCTTCTAGGGCTTCTGAGAACCCACTTCGCGCTCCTCACGGCTCCCCCGCCCTGCCAGGCTCCTCCATACAAAGCTTGCCGTCGTCCTGTCATTTCTCACTTCCTTCCATATCTTGGAGGCAAGACTCTCTTCTAATATCCTCTCGCCCGCTCCTTCTCTCTGCTGTCGTGTGTCTCATCCCTGACTCCCAGCACCGGATGCACTAAGGCTTCTGCCTGACTACTAATGAGACCAAAAATACACCAGCAGGTCAGGGGGAAGGCCAGACACTGTGTTATACAAATACAAAAAAAAATCCTCAGCCCTGCTAGACCCAGAGATCAGGTATCACATTTTCTAAAAGGGAAGAATAAAGGGGGTGGGTGGGGTGGAGTGAAAACGAGAGACCACGGTGCAGATCTCTGCCTAATTGTTCCACATCCCATGGGCATTTAAAACACGCATGCATGTGTGAGTGCAGGTGATGTAACTTGGGGAAGCTGGGTGGGTTTTCTTTATGGACAGAAAGTCAACAATGCCCAAAGACTTCTTTGAAATCGGCATTTAGAGGGATAAAAGAGCAGTGATTCAAATCTATATTTAAAGTACGCAGACACTCTATTAAGGCATGTGATGACTACAATGCTAAAAATCTCTTTCTTTTCAATGGCTGGGTTTTACGCATTGACTCTGTTTGCCGTGTGTACTAATTTACCACTTACATTCCCTTGGATTTGGAAATGAACTTATCAGTGACTGTAGCTCATCCCAACCCTTCGCTTCTACTGCAGACATTTTTCCTTATCCCTGAAGCATTTCTCCTCGAACGTCCATCAGTTCTGTGCACACTTCATTGATCAGCCTAAAGTCCCTTGATCATGATAAGTAATCATTCAGATGACAAAAAAAAAAAAAAGTGGCACAAGAAAAAAAAATGAAAGACATCCTGAATTGACCAAGGGAGCATATCTTACCATTTCTGTGGGTACACATCTTAAAAGCTCGGCTACAGGAGGATTTTGTAAAGCAGGTAGCTCTCGAAAATTAGGGTCTCTACCTATCTGTACACACAGTGGGTATACTGCCATCTTCACCCAATTTTCGTGGCTAGAATCATGCAGACAACAGGCAGTGCTGTGTTAAATATAATGCTGGGCTCTGTAAAGAGCAAGGAAGGGAGGGAGGTAGCTGAGGATGCAGGTTTCTTCCAAGTCGATGTTTTTAAAAGGTAGTTTCTTTGTGCTCAACTCAGATATTGTGCTTTGTCTCTGACTGTGAGACCTGCAGAAGCACGGCTGGATGCCAAGGAAAAGGAGAAGAAAAAGCACAAACGAGAAGGAGATGCAGAGAGAAGAACAAGGGAGAGGGAGGAGAGGAGGAGAGAGGAAAGGAGAACAAATTGAGGCAAAAAGAGAAAGACCTACAATCATGGTGTTGGGTTTCCTTTAATACCTTTTTTTTTTCTCTTTCTCATTATTGGGAAGGAGAAAGAGATGGTTGGCAGGGGTTGGAGACTGGGTTAGAATCTTTTTCAGATTTGGCTAAAAGGGTGTTTGCACTAGACTGATGGAGAAAAAGAAACATGCTAGAATAATCATAAAGGGTGGAGCTGTCAAAAAAAAAATCTTTGACTCACTGGGTGCCTCCCTGTAACGCCAAAATGAATCGTTCCTAAGGAGAATCATCAATTGTCTTAGTGTCCTTGTATATGAAGTCCAGATTATGGGAATCATGGTTGTACTCATCCTCAAGACGGAAAGATAGACGGAGAATGACATTTCCTGAGATTCTCTGAAACCTCTAGATATTTGCAACAATGGTTCAGCATGATTTTCACACACTGAGCTAATTTGTCCCTGTCTGTATTCACTCAGGTTATCAAGATACACAAATATGTAACTTATAAAAGTTTTGCTATGAACACATCATTTTCTCTATACAACTCAGCCATGTCTTTGGAGGATACTTATTTCAAGCAGTTAACACCTGACCCCAATTTCTGTGGGTAATTAGTGAGCTAGATAACCACACAAAGTGGGTAATTATTTAGTACCCAAGGGTATGCTAGAAGTGGGTAGTGGTTTTGTTAACAAAAGCACATTTCTAATTATTGTATCTATGATGGGTGTTTCAAAAATACCAGTTACTATATCAAGTGAACCATGATAAATAAGTGAACTATTTTGCTGTTCTTAGCACATATGTGTGTGTGTGTGTGTATACTGTTACGGTTAATAATATTTACTGCTCCTGTATAGGGTGTTGTGAAGATTAATTAGATAACATCTGTAAGACTCTCAGAGATGCAATGTGCTAAGGAACTTCTAAATACAGTATTATTATTGCTCTTACTATGTTGATGAATAATCCCAGGATGGGAGAAGCTGAGGGAGTAGATTTCAACTGGATTGAAAATATGCTGAGATCACAAACGTGATGAGTTTGATTACGGGGAGTGGTCTCCGACCTGACCGAGTGGAACACAGGCGGTAAGAGAAAAGAAAGGTAGATGCTATTTCATTTGTTTTATATTTTGGTTTTTTGGCCGGAGGCATGTGGGACCTGAGCTCCCTGACCAGGGCTCGAACCCACACCCCCCTGCATTGGAAGGCGAAGTCTTCACCACTGGACCACCAGGGAAGTCCCTGCCATTTCATTTGGATCGGAGGAGCCAGGCTGGGAGGGGAGGGGCAGAAGGCAGGAGTCAGAGATGGGCCGGGAAGGAAGCTGAATCAGCCGGACCACACCCTCGCTCCAAAGTCTGTCTAGCCGTCCCTTTTGATGAGCAGCAAATAGGCACAAAAATCCCCAAAGAAGACGTCCATGCCAGTCCTGGGACAAATTCATCACAATTACAATCAATCAGCCGGTTATGTAGTATTTATTCTGGAGAAGAACCAGCAGTGCAGATTATTTTCACAAATGCAGATATAGTTCCAAATATTAGAGTGTTGAGAACAGGCACACACAGACCAACTTTAGGTATCTTTAACCCGAGCTACAAACAGCAACGAAGAAGCGCTTTCTAATGCCACTGCTTTTATGAATCATCTGCAGGACAGGATATTATTAATTTCTGCAGAGAAAGGAAGAAGAATAAATGAAGAGGAAAGGAAAAGAAAAAAGAAAAACCCATTGCTTTCAGGGACCCTAAATCTGGAGAGCAATCAAGCCTTGAAAACAAACAACAAGAACTTACTGCTTCTTTCTCTGTAAACGTCCATCTCCTTGAGCCCGGTGTCTGGCTGAGGCAGGACAGACAAGAGGCCTCTGGGATCCAAATCTTCAAGTAGGCTCACCACATTTTTTCTTTCAAAGCAAGGTTGTCTTGGGGATTAACCCTAGGAGTCTGGGACATGTGAAGCATGTTGGGAGGGTGATGGGAAATATGCAAGGATATTGTATTCAGCCCAGTTTACGGTCTCTAGGGGATAGGAAAGGGAAAGGGCCCCATTAGTCGGCCAACAGGTACCACTGCTGAAATCTCTGCTTGGAGGATGGCCTCCAGGACACGTGTTTATGCTGTGATTGGAAGCCAGTGGTGTGATGAGCTCCTTTTAAGAGTTTGGGAGCAGAGGGAAAATATCTCCAGAAGCCACCCAAGCCAGGCTTCTGACCTGAAGCCCAGTATTTGTCACCCCCTCCCTGAGCTCAGAACTACAAAGGCCGACTGGCATTCTCCAGCCCGCCCAGCTCCTTTCAAACCCACAGACTGTGCCAGGCTGGCCCCACCTCCCACTGCAGCAAATTCTGTAGCCCTGCTCCATGCCGCCCTGTAGGGAGCCAGATTTCCACTTTAATTGTCCTACCTGGCCTTCTCCTCTGCCACTGCCCCTGGCTCTTGGTTCCTGGCATGGTTTCAAAGGCCCAATCAACTGCCTCCCCTCCCCCATCATCATTTTAAACACTTCTACTTCTCCCCTCCCCAAATTTTTAGGTCTAAAATCTTTTTATGTCTTAGGGTTTCTTTCATCTCTGGCCACCACCATTTCCTTTCTTTGGCCTCTCTCACTCTCTTGTCGGACTTTTTTTTTTTTTTTTTTTTGTCATATTAAAATTCAGTCCTATCTCATGTCTTGGACTGAAAACTCAAACCACAATTGGGCTGCTGACATCTCCCCCAACCCAGTCTTTCCCCAACCACATTCACATAGCTAACAAGCCAACGCATCTCAGGGCACTTCCCAAAAGGTCACCTAAAAAGAGCTGAAGCCAGTAGAGAATAGGTGTGTGTGTGTGTGTGTGTGTGTGTGTGTGTGTGTGTGTGTGTGTGTGTGTGTGTGTGTGTGTGTGTGTGTGTGTGTGTGTGTGTGTGTGTGTGTGTGTGTGTGTGTGTGTGTGTGTGTGTTAACTGATCTAACTACATGAATGTAGTGGGAAAGGGTCTGATGGACATGGGTGGAGGAAAGAACAGAGGAAGGGAGTCTGGTATATTTGTGATATTGAGGATAAAAGCAACAGAAGCTAATTATTACGAGAACATAAGGTAAAAATTATAGTTTTATGTATGTATGCATGTGTGTGCACACAAACACACACACAAATTACTTCCACACATCACAATATCCTAAGACCACGTGATTACCTGCAAGGGTATTTACCATACTGTGAACAGCGACAGGAAGGTGATACCTGGCCCTGTAGCTAAAAGCTGAACATGAAAGCCTTCTGGGATGGCTCTGAGGAGGAAGACAAACCTCTACAAGTCACCTGCCCCCTCCACCCTTGCGTGGGCTGGGAGGTTAAAAGAGGTAGCACCTCTCCCTTGCTTCCACCATGATTTTAAGCTTAGTATTGCTCTCTGACCCTCAAAATACTTGTGCTCTTAACCTTACTACTTAGGTACTTTTGCTTTACTGTTGCAATTCTGTGCTCTGTGACCCCTCTAAGCTGTTATTGGGGTTCTTCAATGTGCCAGACACTCACGGATAACTAGTATCTCATTTAATCCTCAAAACAGCCTTGAAAGCCATCACCAGTGTTTTACAGATGCAAAGGGTAAGGTTTGGAATTGCCCTTAGGATTTGAACCCAGGTCTCACTCCATAAGCATGATCTTTTCCTTTGCATCAGTACACTCTTTTATTGCCTGTCTCAGAGTAGGTGACACTTTCTACAGGTAACCCTCTCAAACTAGCCTAGTTTCTCCTTCTATGTAGTTTGCATAGCACCCTACACTTTATCTTAGCATTTATTCATTCTTTTTCATTTAGTTCATTTTATTCAATAAATATTTATTGACTTGACTATATGTCAGGCCCTGTGCTGGGCAGTGTGCTTTCCTTAGCTAGAGGAGAGAAGAAGATGCTGTGGTATTGGCACTGCCTAAATACTACGCTATCTCCACCTCCAAACTCGAAGGTGAATGAAGACAGGGGCTGTGACATGGTCACGTTTGTATTCCCAGTATACAGCACCTGGCACACAGCAGGAGCTCGCCAGTTTTTGAATAAACTTCCACACTCACGTAAATGTGATTTTGATTGTAACTTTTGGAGAGGGGGGATTCATGTCTGAATAACCCTGGGAATAATGCTTAGTAAAATGCTACAGAAAAGTAGCGTTTAATAAATGGTGAATTGCAGCCTTATTGTCCATGATGATACTCTGGCAGAGGTCCCACCTATATTCATGTTTGTGTTTCCGGAAAAGAGCAAATTGGTCTGTTTCATCTATTCTAAAAGTTCCAAAGGTGTGCTGTTGGAAGCCAGATGTACTTTGTCTGAAATCTCACTGCTCTGGGGATTAGGAGGTAGCTTCAACTGATAAAGCATCCAGGATGACATGGTCGTAAAGGACTCTTCTGAGCTACGTGCAGAGAGACATCTCTTGCACTTCAGAGGGTGTGGGTAAGTCTAGATCTGAGACTGGCAACCCAGTTCAGATGCCCTCATTTCAGAAAAAGAGGTTGAGAAGCTCGAAGTGGTTCATGACCATTGGACCTAAAGGCTCCAGGGTTTTTCATAATGTGTCTTCTGACAGAAAGATTCGACAATTCCTTCTTTTGCCTAAGGAAAGAATATTTAAGTATGTATAAGTGCTATCCCAGGCAGGTTAGCTTCTCTGCTGGTCTTCATCTGTGTGGAATCCCTGTCTCTGAATAGAGGGCAAGGGGAATAGGATGGCGTTCAATCTGTCCTTCGACAGGCGTCCATGCATGTTCAGGGTTTAGGTACCACTGATTCAGTTACAATCTTCACTAGGCTGGGGTCATTTCCATTATATTAACCCAGAACACAGTTTCTAAAGATGCATCCTTGGGGGCCTGAGGCACCTCTCACGGGAGAGCTGGATGGAGTTTGTCTACTCCAGCCCATAAACTCTAAATGTGCTTTAGATGTGAACTGTCTAACTTCTGTTGGCAAGAGTCCCTCGTCAATTGACAAAAACACTCCTTACTGTTCCTCCTAGGAAGGTGAGGAAGAGGAAGCTTAGTTATGCACTGTTTGGTTAGCAATGCCCTTTTCCTAAAGCAATGACACTTTGAACTGGTAGGGAGCAGTGCCTGGTACAGGCAATCTGTAGTTCACGTGGTCCCAAAAGGAGTCATCTGGCAGATTTTATACCTTAAACCCACACCAGCTCCAAGGGTCTCAGACTGAGTAACATCAAGCTAAAGAGTTGGATTTGGGCTCAGTGAAAAAAAAATTTTGTTTTGCTTTCCTTTAGCCGTTTAGGATATTAGGGGAAATCAATGGTGAGATAATCCTTCAGTATATATATTTACCAACATTGTTTGATATAAATATATAAAATAATTCTCTTGTCTCCTTATGCCTCATCAGGTGAGTTTCAGAGGACTTTTCCAGGTTTCTAGCTTAACTCCACAGAAGGGAGTTTATCTGATGGACCCACGTGGTTTGTGAAGTTCTCTGAAAGGTAAGCTACTGTCCATTGCCTTGTGGCCCGACTCTCCCAATTTGTAGGAAGTACGTTTCACTAGTCTTTAGGGTCTAGAAGAATAGAAGAGAAAATCTTTCATTCCTGTTAATAGTGGGTAAACTGAGAAAGAGAGAGAGGGAGAGGATCAAGACCCTTCTAAAAGGTGAGATCCCTATTACCTGTACAGTAAGAGAATCGAACCCAACATTATAAAGATCATTATTCTTGGCTTCTGTGTGTCATCTAAGAGCCAAGTTCTATTTTGGTCTAGGCTTCCTGCTATTCAGTCATTAGGTTTAGGCTGGCAAGAAAAGAGGCATATTTCCACACGCTGAGACTTTGGAAGATTGAGATGGCTAGGCTGAGAGTCTAGAGATGATATGCAACCAAGGATACAGGCTAGGGACTTGGTCTTGAGTTTGTATAGTTTTTGAAACTGCTACAAAGCCTGGAGGTTGTGAGGGAAAGGAGAGAGGTGGGGGAACGGTAAAGCTTTGGAAGTCAAGAGTTCTTATCTCACATTCGGTCCTAAGGATGCCATGGTTCTTAGAGGCATCTTTGCTGACCAAAGTCATGCTCTTTAGAAGATTGGGCCCCTTTTATTGTGTTCTGGATCTCTCAGCACTTTCCAGTGTACTGTTTTGTACTATACAGTACTTTCTCCCTATAAAGGAGAGAGGTATCCATCCAGGGCAATGACCCATCATCAGGAAGAGACTGAACTACGATTCAGATTTCAAGGTTTCCAGTCAAGCTCCTAATACTGCCCCTCACCTTTCCATTAATAGTCATAAAGTTAAGACACACTCCTTCTTCACGTTCAGACTTTTCCAATCTTTTAAAGCTGTTTAAGTTCTAAAGGTTTAGGACGAGGAGAGGGGGAAGCAAATATCCTCATGTCATGATTCCCCTTTCATAGTTGGGAACCAAGGCCATTCATGGCTCAGTACATTTCCCCAAGAAGGTGCTCAGAGCACCAAGAATAGAATCTAGGTCTCTCAACCCAGCTGTTGAGAATGAACCACCGCAAGTTCAGTCAGAGTGAGTTTGTGTAAATCCAAGGTATCGTTAAGAATTATCACGCCCTGTGCACCTTGGTTTCCCCCATTATTAATTAACGACAGCGCAGTCGGGAAGGGCTTCCAAAAGATACGATTATGTCTACTTGAGCATTTGTAAAATAGATGAGTTTCAAAAGCACTGAGCGTGCAGAATTAGTAAAACTAAAAGAATACAGAAACACTTTGAAACACGTTTTGGGGACTGAGGGGTAGCGGCAGTATCAGAATTCCTGCTGAGATGAAAACAGAGAGCGATGAATAGGGAGTGCTCTGGGAAGAAGCCGAGGAATAATTTAGGGGTGGAAACTGCTACCTCAGAGATTTTAAACTTGGCACGTCCAACACTTCTCAAGGAGTCTCTCCATGCTACAATGAGCAATGACATGAGGACCACAGAAAACTAAGTCAGAGGGAGCCGGCTCGCCTTCTGCGGTCTGATGCTTCGCCCTCCAAGAATGTTGGATGGTGCCTCCAATGCAGGCTGGCCCAGAGCAAACCAACTACAATTTGAGGCCAACCTGCATTCCCAAACTAGGGGAGGTTGAGTAGATTCTTTCGGCCTTCCTAAGTCTTTAAAGATTCACTGTGATATTTTGACTATCTACCCCAAGACTGCTGGACTGTTCAGTTTATGGGCCTTGGGGTCTACATGCCCGCCTCTGCAAGGGATTTACCTGCACATGTGCTGATTTTGTTTCTACTATGCGTAGAACTCTGCCTGCCATGTAATTGGTGCTTTACAAATTACCGCTCATTCTGTACGTTTCTGGGAATTTAATATAGTCTAGGGCCATAACGTCATGTAACACAGACCTATCAACTAGTGATACAGAGACAAGCAACCTCTAGTTGATGATTTTCCTCTCCTGCCATGAGCTTAGTGACTCAGAATCCATACCTTAAAATGTATGGAAAAGAGAAAAACGTTCTAAGGTAAGGAAGGAGAAAAAGAATTTCAAAAATTAAACAAAAAATCTGGCTGGTGTTTAGCTTCTATTTAAAATGTTAATAATGCTTTGGGTGTTTCTCGGAAACATCTAGGTATCTAGTTGTCAATGTCTTTTTAAAAGCAAAGTAAACAGAGAAAACAGATCAGAAAACTAAAGTAGGGTAGGACATACTTGGTGAACAGTATCTTCCCTCCAACCATATACCATCTCTCTCTCTCTCTCTCTGTGTGTATATATATATATATATATATATATATATATATATATATATAAAATCTCGGAGCCCTGATGACTATTTTTGACTGTGCAGTAAGAAATGATTGAAGGATCAGGAAATAGGAAACAGCTCTGTTCAGACAATTCACAGAGAACAAGCAAGGTAAGACCTGAGTGGACCTGAAGGTGGGGGAAAAATCCCACATATTCCTCCTCTTCTATCGAAAACAAGGGAGAGATTAGTCTGGAAAATACCACTGCAGAGAATGAACTTTTCTGTGCTGATGAGAAAGGAGAATT
Organism: Lagenorhynchus albirostris; assembly: GCF_949774975.1. Lineage (NCBI taxonomy): Eukaryota > Metazoa > Chordata > Mammalia > Artiodactyla > Delphinidae > Lagenorhynchus > Lagenorhynchus albirostris. Next base: position 97,820,917 of record NC_083103.1, read on the forward strand.
AACACCCCGTCTGCTGTCTTCCTTGCCTCCTTTGGATGACTTCAGTCTCTCTTTCCCCAGTGGCCCCCAGCACTGTGAGAAGGTCTTACTCAGGACCTGTTGCACTGTGATTGTGGTGCATACTGTGTGTATCTATCCCACTGTACCATGACTGTCACAAGCAAACTCTCAGTAAGTGCTGAATATAAAATGAGGAAAGTCAACTAGAAGATAAAATTTAAGAACTATAGGATAAAGTGCACACGCAACCACGTCCATAATAAACACGGAAAGGCGGGAGTTCAATTGGATCCAGTTTCTGGGCTGGGTCTTATGGGACAAGAAGGGGCAAAGAAGAGGCTCTGGCAACCATGAATCCTCCATCCTCCATGAGGATATTAAAGCCCTGCTGGCCAAGATGTGCACACAGAGTTGGAATCTGGCCCTGGGGAAAATCAAAGACTTACACACCCTTGTCTGGTCTGCTTTCTTGAACTTCAGCTTCTATTTCTGGTTATAGTGGTCCTGAGACAGTTGAACCAATGGAAAGAATATAGAATTGAAAGTTAAAGACACATGAGTTCTCTGCTTACCTTTGTCACAGTCACCTCGGACAAGACATTTCACCTCTCAGATCATTAGCTCCCACAACTATAAAATGAGAGGACTGGATTAGATAAATTCTAAAGTTCCCTCCAGGGAAATTCTAGAATTGCCTAGTCCCTCTCTCTGTCTAGATTCTATTACCTTACAAGAATATTGTCTTAATGGTTACGATATACATGGGATTTGGATTCAGAAAAGAAAGGGAATATCTTAGCTGATGTTAAAAACAATTTAAAGTCTGAATATACAAAACAAGAGAAGAAAAATGTTAAGAGTCTCAGTATGGGGGGATTCACCATACTAGACTGGGTCGAGAGAAGGGGATGCCCATTGACTTGTCTCCAAAATCTCCTGATCATTGAGTGGAACAAAGAAATTTTGACAAGATTCTTGGGCAATAAGAAAGCATGTTGTTGGAAAGGGGCAAGAATCAGTATCCATTCCATTTCATAGTCAAAGAAACTGAAGTTCAGAAAGGATGGATAACTCACTCAAGATCACACTGTGAAGGGGAAGTCACACCTGACTCCCAGGTATCCTGTCTCCATCCAATTATGTTGTCCATGAAGAAACCACCACTGCTTCCGATAAAACATGAGAACATGGCACCCCAGCCCAGCAGAACTGTCTCCTGGCCACCTTGACTTTCATGCTAAAATCACACCTGCTAAAAATTTCTGTAATGTGGTCACTACAGAAAGTGACCACACAAGTGATACAGATACTCTTCAGAAGATTTCTTGTGGTCACAGACACTTCCACTGGCCTGGGGTTAGGAAATCTGGTTTACATTCCTTTTTCTCTCATTTTAGGATCTTGTAACCAATTGCCTTCCTTAGGAGTCAAAAGACTTATAAGAGAAACTTATAAAGTGTAAAATGACCCAAATCAATGTATATAAAATATTGTGAGAAGAATTTTTTGTCTGGTATTACTAGTTATCTAAAGAAACTACCCTTATCTACTTTTTTAATGTGTGTGTATATATACATATACACACAAACACACATATATTTTAAATGTGTGCATATATACTTACACATTTTAAATATATATTAAAATATATATGATAGTATTAACACACAATACACCATTCTTACAGAATTATGTATGTATATATGTGTGTATATGTACATGTGTATATATACATATATACATACTTACATATACATATATACATATTTATGTGTGTGTGTATATATATTTTTTTTTTTTTTTTTTTCAGTCTAGCTTGGAAATCTGTTTCAAAATCAACTCCTGCTCTCCTTGGACTTGATATATAGCCAAGCAAGCCATTCTCAATTAACACACCTCCCTCCTGGAAAAGTCACAGAATAACTTTATTGATTTCCCTTTACCCTTCTCCACATTTCTCTGCTGAAATGTTGTCTTAACTCTTAAATGTAAAAGGAAAAGGAAAAGAAAATTAAAATAAAGAGATTTGTTTCTTTAGGACCATCTTTATCTTCTTATATTCTTATCTTCTAAAAAAATTTTTTTTTAAAGAACAGGCTACTTGTGTGCGATATCTATGTAGTAAAGACAAGTCAGGATGATATATTTCCCAAGGTTTTTAGGCAACAGATTTCTTTACACTGAAACCTGTGTTTTACACACAATGCTTGACTCAGTTCTACATAAACCTCTTCTTCTCCTCATTCTCTTATGACTTGGCCAGCCATCTTCGAAAACTGCCAAGACTTTCTGGCAAACAGTCCCTCCAACGTTTCAAAGAGCATGCCCAATACATCAGAATACAGGGGATGTTTACTTCTCCTCATCATGTTCTACCGCAAAAGATCCCAACAAGATTAAGTTTTGTAAGTGTAGAAAATTCTTTACTTATAAAGATTTTAGGATCGTTGATGCAATTTAGAAGTTTCCCTGATGCAGTTTTAGAAATGTAAAGAGGAGTTCCTCCAGGCAGAGTCTTTTGGCCTCGATCTTTCAAGATTACTGGGGAAGGATAATCCAGAGCCTGCCTCTTATTCTCCTTTCAGCTTCTGAGCTGGCCTGTGCCCTGGATTCTGACTGTGGGACAGGGGTCGGGTAAAGGTAGTAGAAAGAAACAGAGAAGGGGGACACTGGGGGGCTTCAATTAAAAGCTCTAAAAACATCTTTTCCATTTTCTTCTTTTTTTCCCCTCAGAGTTAGCTCTACTTACTCTAATGGCTGAGTTCATAAGAGACTAGCCAAATTTTTCTTTCTTTCCATTCTTTTTCAGCATCCACAGCTTTTCCATGAAAGTGAAGGAAAGAGCTGACTTATTTACAACACAATCACAATCTGATTCTTCACTTTAAGTGAATAAAGATACCTAGTGAAATAAGTGGATTGTGACACAAATGAACCTATCTAGGAAACAGAGGCAGACTCACAGGCACAGGGAACAGACTTGTTGGTTGCCAAGGGGGAGGGGGTTGGGGAAGAGATGGACAGGGAGTTTGGGGTTAGCAGATGCAAACTGTTACACACAGGATGGATAAACAACAAGGTCCTTACTGTATAGCACAGGGAACTATATTCAATATACTGAGATAAACCATAATGGAAAAGAACATAAAAAAGAATTAAAATATATGTATAACTGAATCACTTTGCTGTATAGCAGAAATTAACACAGCATTGTAAATCAACTATACTTCAATAATTTTTTTTTTAATTGAAAGTTTATGAGGACAAACCGTCACTCAGAAACATAAGTACAGAAAGAAGATGAAAGCCTGGGACTAAAAAAAGTTAAAATGACGGCAATGCTGAGTGAACAATTTAGTAGAGCGATTATTAACAATATGACAAATATCTACTTCCAATGTACAAATGAAATACACTCAAAACCACAAAAGGACAGTGATGCTGCCCTGAGTTTTAATCACACGACCTTTTTTTTTTTTTTTTGAGCAAAATGCTTTTATTTTCCATGAATTTGCAAGCTTAAGTTTTAATTAAATGCCATTTTACTTTTGACTAACCAGTTTATCTTCTTTTCATTTTCTCGTTGCTCTGCACAGTTTGAATTAAAGACAGTAATTTGGAAGTGTTATGGGTAAAAGTGGGTAGAAAAGCATGCTGAGAATTGGGTTATCTTGTTGAAATCAAGTTCACCTCTGTGTCGTGCAGGATGAAGGATGGGGAAATGTGTCCTAACATCTTGCTGTATCTGTCCCGACTCATTCCTTTCATAGGGCCTCAGCAGGGGAATTACATAGCAATGCAACTTGCAACCTGGTTTAATAGGAAAGTCTCTGGAGGACATTTCTAAGAACAGCCCCCCTCATGGCAAAGGAGCCAAGATTGAACATTGTAAGAGGAAACGTTGTTTCCTTAGGCGATATATTATAGGTTCTTTGTTGAAACTGGCAACAGTACTCCAGCTGCAGGCAAGAGGGTCCCTTCTGTCTCTGGATAAAGAGAACTGCAGAAGTTGGTCCTGTCCAGGCAGTGAAGAGTGCATGTTCAGTTTCTAGGATCTAATAAATAGGAAGGTCTTTCTTGGGCTTCGGCAGCACCCAGATAGAACACAACAAAACCACCACAATTTGAAGCTACCATGTAAGAGAGTTCAGAACTTCACATCCATCCATCCATCCATCTATCCATCCATTTCTTTCATTTATTCAGCAAGATTTTAGAAAACACTCTCCCCTATGGACTGTGCTTTGCCTAAGCATAGTGTTAGGTGGGACGGAAAAAGTGGTTACATTCTGCCCTTTTCTTCCCAGCTCCTACTCTGCCTATATTTCCCTTGATTTCAACTGCCTACTCAAAAATCTCAACTGAAAACAGCTTCCAAGGGGTCACGTTTTTATGTCATTTTCTTCTTTCTTACCTCCATGTGGAATATCATCTGATTCAGGTTTTCATGAAAAACATTATTAATTCTAAGTCTCAACAACATACTCTCCTCAACAAATTTGAAGCTCAGACCACAAAGAAGCCATTATCTACTCCTTAAAGCAAGAAAGATACCCATGTTGATCTCTGACATTTAAAAGGCAGGGATGCTTTTTAGATTCTTTTTTCTCCTAATGTGAACAGCTCCGAGAGATTTGCTACACTTTTTAGTCAGAAAAAACCTAGAGCTGTGGGTGCCTAAGGGAGTTATTCCAACCAAGACTAGAATTTCAAGAGAGAGAATTGATCCAGCTCCCTTGTCTGGTGCTTATAATACACGAAAGCATCACCCTCACCATGGCAGACCACAGGGAATGATCAGTGTGAATTGCTAAGTTGTCACCTCAATGATGCGCTGCAAACAGTTTCCCTAGAGAAGCAGCAAGTTCCTGACCACAGTATCGTATGCAAATAAATAAACAAATGCTATTATTGTTATTTTTTATTCTTTTCACATTGGGAAGACCTCAGAAACATCCTGTTTCAATTGACAGGCTGAAATCACAGAAAAACTCCTTCCCGTCCCAGTTCTTTGGCTAAGATGTATTGGTAAAATGGTGCATTATTCATTTTTCTACTTGGGAAGAGCTGCGTTATCATAGGCAATCCAGACCTAGGTGACTTACAGAGTACTGTTGTGTTGAGAGAGAAAATAGACTGAAGATAGAAACATCTCAGTTGGCAGCAGCAGAGACGCCATACGATCGGATCTGGTGTTTGACCTATCTTCTACCAAGGCATAAGGAGAAGGACTGCATTGCACAAAATAGCCCACAGATCTTTCTACACAGAACCAATATGAAACATCCATAAAGGTAAGATCAGCTGTCAGGAAAGATCCTCTTCTTTCACATCAAGTCGTGGAAATTGTTTGAGTTATCATGGTCTGGGCCTCTTAATTTCCCTTATGCTAATGGGTAGGACTCAGGAACCAAGGATGCCTCCAATTAGCCAGAATGGTGGTAACTGATATCATCAAAAGAACGACAGGGTTGTAGAAAAAAGGCTGATGAAGAGTAGTGGGAAGACTACAGGGAGTTATGCAGCATACTTTGAGATAAGTCTCTTTTGGATCTTCTATGCTTCTTCTGTCTATTTCATGCTATAGGTGGAACATGTACCCAGGGAATATTTTGTAGTTTTTCTAAACTTACAATGATTCCAATGCTCATTTAGGGGGACCACAGAATATTCTACTCTAACAAAGTTTAAAGGGAACTTGGGAAAATCCATCAAGTGTCTTGCTGAAAACCAAATGGGCAAAAGTACGATTGAAACCAAGAACATGGATGATGGGATCATTCAGACTTGGGTCTGAAACCCAGATCTGCCACTTAATAACTTTGTGGGCCTGGGCAAAGTACTTAACTTTTCTGAACTTCAGATTCCTGATGTGTAAAATGAGGATGATAACATCTTCTATCCCTAATTATTTTAAGGTTAAATGGGATAAGGAATATAAACTGTTGATCACAATGTCTGGCACATAGTAAGCGCTCAAAAACGTTAGTTCCTTTATTTCTCTTCCTTTATTAATGCGAGCTTTCCAAGTTTCCATTTAACCTCTCTTCTCTGAGTTCACAGAATACTGATTTTTCTATACTGTGCAGCGTCTATTCAATTTAATAGTTTAAAAATTATTCTAAATATAAGACATAGAAGGAATATGAACATTGAATAATACTTGCCATTTTTGCAAAAGATGCTCATTGTCTACTAGGGAAATTAGACACATGCTTGTGTAACTATAAATTAGACAACAACAGGTGGAATAATTTGATAACTGAAATTGGGATGGAGGGTCATCTATTATGTACAAAGCACCATAAAAGGTGGCAAAGACTCAAAGATATATAGGATGCAATCATCGAACTTCAGGGCTCTTAATTTAGTATAGGAAGAGATATATGAACAGACAACCTCAAAGGAAGGTGGAGAGGACAAATGATACTAGATAAAGTCGTGGCACAAAGGATGAGAAATCACTTCTATTGGAGGTATCAGGGAAGGTTTCACAGAAGAGAAAATATCTAGGTTAGATAAATAAAAGTAAGTAGGTTAGAACGTAAATAAAATTGAAAAATTCACTGAAAAATACAACTTACCAAAACTGACACAGGTGAAACAGAAAATCTCAATAGCCTTATATCTATTACAGCAATTAAATTCACTATGTAAACCTCTCCATAGAGAAAATGCCAGACCCAAATGGTATCACTGGTGATTTCTATCAAATATTCAAGTAAGAAATAAAATTAATCTTAGAAAATTCTTCCAGAAAATAGAGAAAAAGAGAACACTTCCAAACTGAATTTTTACCAAAATTGGATAAATAGATTACAAGGCAATTACAGACCAAAATCCTTCATGAACATAGATTGAACATAGATGTAAAAATCCTTAATAAAATTTTAATAAAACAAATCTAACAACATAAGAATACATCAGTACCATTAGAATTTATTCCAGGAATGTAATATTGGTTTTATTGATACATTTAAAATTCAATCAATGTAATTCACCATAGTAATAGGATAAATGGAGAAATGGAGAAAAGCATATTATTATTTCAACAGGTGCAGAAAAATCATTTGACAAAAGTCAACACCCACTCATGACTAAAAAAAAAAAGAAAAATCTTTCAGCATATTAGGAATAGAAATAAATTTTCTCAATCCGATGAGAGGCATTCTATAAAAAACCTATTGTCAGCATCATCCTTGATAGTTAATTATAAAATTATTTTCCCCTAAGATTGGGAACAAGGTAAAGATGCCTGTGCTTACCACTTCTCGTCAGCATTTCACTGGACATCCTAGCAATTTATAATAAAGCAAGAAAAATAAAAGGCATAGATAGAAAAAGAAGTAAAATTGCCTCTATTTTAAGGGGCATGCTTGTTGATGTAAAAAATCCTAAAGGCATCTACATAGCAATGACCAGAACTAATAGCTGCATTTAGTAAAATCACTAGATACAAGATTAACACATACAAGTTGATTATATTTTTATACACTAGCAACAAATCATTGGAAAAGAAATTTTAAAAATCCATTTATAAGAGCAGTATAAAACATAAACTACTCAGGAATAAATTTTCAAAAATATGTGTGTAGTGAGTTGGATTGTGGCTCCTAAAAGATATGCCCACCTGGAACTTCAGAATGTAGTCTTTTCGGGGGAAAAAGCGTCTTTGCAGTTGTAAGTAAGGTAAAAATATTGAGATGAGATCATCCTGGATTAGGGTGGTCCCTAAATCCAACAACAGTATCCTTATAAGAGATAGAAAAGGAGAAGACACTGAGACATAGAAGGAGAACACCAGGAGAAACAGAGGCAAGAAACTGGCCAAGGAATGCCAAGGATGTCTGGCAGACACCAGAAGCTAGGTATGGAATGGTTTCTCCCTCAGAGTGTCCAGAAAGAACCAACCTGCCAATACCCTGATTTTGGACTTTTGGCCTCCTGAACAGTGAAAATAAATTTGTTATTTTCAGCCAAGCAGTTAGTGATAATTTATAACAGTAGCTCTGGGAAACTAATACAATGTGTAAGAGCTTACAGTGAAAATGGCAAAATACTGCTGGGAGAAGTTAAAGACCTAAAGAAGTGCAGAGACATACCAGGTTCATAGACTGGAAGATTCCAATATCATTAACATGTCAATTCTACGCAAACCTAGCTAGAGATTCAAAGTAATCTCAGCAAGTCACCCCCCCCCCTTTTTTTCCTGCAAAAATTGACAAGTTTATCCTAAAATTAATATCAAAACACAAAGTTTCCAGAATTTTCAAAGTAATTTTTAAAGAACAGAGGTTTTATACTACTTTATTTCAAGATTTACTATAGAGGTATAATAATAAAGACAGTGTGGTACTGGAGGACAGAACAGACCTACAAACCAATGGAACAGAATAGAATCCAAAATAGATCTACACTTTATATGGTCAACTGGTTTTCTGACAAAAGTGCCAAGGCAACTCAACGGAGGGGGTGGAGTCATTTCAACAAATGATGCTAGAACAAGTTAACTGCCGAGAAAAGAAAGAACATTGACCCTTATTTCATAACACATACAAAAATTATCTCACAGTAAACAACAGACTTGAATATAAAAGCTAAAACTATTCATCTTTTAGAAGAAAATATAGGAGAAACTCTCTGAAACTTTGGGGGTAGGCAAAGATAAGAAAGAGAACACTTTCAAACTGAATTTTTACTAAAATTGGATAAATGACAAGGTAATTACAGACCAATACCTTTCATGAACATAGACTGAACACAGATGTAAAAATCCTTAATAAAATTTTAATAAATCAAATCTAACAACATAAAAAAACCACATCATTACCAATTAGAATTTATTCCAGGAATAAAAGAACTGTAAGAGAAAAAATTCAATAAATTGGACTTGATCAAAACGTAAATCTTTTGCCCTTTAAAAGACACGATTAACAAAATGAAAATACACACAATAAATGGAGAGAAAATATTTGCCATGCATATAATATGACAGATTGGTATCTAGTTTGTATATATAAGGACCTCTTATAACCGAATAATAATGATAACCTAATAAAAGAGATAAAAATTTAAACAAACTCTTCATAAAAGAAGATATACAAATAAGGACATGAAAAGATGTTCAAAGTCCTTAGTCATCAGGGAAATGCAAGTTAAAATCACAAGGAGATACCGAACCACTACATGCTCATTAGAACAGCTACCTAAGGTAGGCTACAAGGATGTACTGTACAACACAGGGAATACAGCCACTATTCTGTAATAACTGTACATGGAGTGTAACCTTTAAAATTGTATAAAAATTAAAGACTGACAATAACAAGTCGTGACAAGAATATTGAGAAACTGGAACTCACACATGCTCTTAGTGGGAATGTAAAATGGTAAGCCACGGAAGACAACTGGCAGTTAAATATATATCTACCATACGACCCAGCAATTCTACTGGGAAATAAAAACATACGTCCACACCAAAACTTACACACAAATGTTCAGAGCAGCCCCAAACTGGAAATAACCCAAATGTCTATCAACCGGAGAATGAATAAACAAATTGTGATATATCCACACTACCATAAACTACTACTCAGTAGTAAAAAGGAACAAACTACTTACACATGCAACATGGATGAGTCTCAAAACCTTTATCCTGAATGAAAGAAACCAACACAAAAGCGTACATACTGTATGATTCTATTTATATAAAACTGCAGAAAATACAAACTAATCTACAGAGACCCAAAGCAGATCAGTGCTTGCCTAGGGCCAGGGCCAGAAGGAGAGATGGAAGCCAAGGGGCACAAGGAAACTTTTGGAGATAATGAAGATGTTCTGTAACTTGATTGTCGTGGCTATTTTATGGATGTAAGCCTGTAGAGACTCATCAATTATATATTTTAAATGGATGCTCTCTGTTGCACATAAACTAAGTAAATTTGCTAAACATAAAGATGGGGACTGTCAAGAGAAGCACATGAACAAAGGCACTGAACTGTGAATGCCTGTATATCTTAATATCTGAGAATAGCTTTCAAATTCCCTCCAAGTAACAACCCTGTCTTTTATTATGTATACAGTCCTCTCAGTGTCCCGAAAAAAGCAGGGCAATGGTGTTTCTGAATTGTATGGAATCTGTTCACTATACCCACAGGTAGCTGTCTGAAGAGTGCTAGATCTACTACTATTGGAGGACTGAGCACAAATCCCAACCCTTTCTTTATCCTGCTGAGACCTGCAGGAAGTCATTTTACCTCTCAAAGCCTAATCTTCAGACTGAAGCTGAGGGACTTCCCTGGTGGTCCAGTGGTAAAGAATCTGCCTTCCAATGCAGGGGACACGGGTTCGATCCCTGGTTGGGGAACTAAGATTGCACATGCTGCGGGGCAACTAAGCCCGTGTGCCTCAACTACAGAGCCCACGTGCTCTGGAGCCTGCACGCCACAACTAGAGAAGAGAAAACCCGCATACCACAGCTAGATAGAAGCCCGCGCACCACAACAAACAGCCCATGCGCTGCAACGAAAGATCCCACATGCCTCAATGAAGATCCCGTGTGCTGCAACTAAGACCCGATGCAGCCAAAAATAAAGTAATAATTAATAAATCTTTAAAAAAAACAAAAACAAAAATGAAGCTGATAATATCCCCATAATACAGTTGTCCTAAGGGTTAAAATAATGCATATAAAAGTACTTAGTAATATTTAAGTAGATGCTACATGTCCATGACAAATAGTAGTGCTTTTTTTTTTTGCGGTATGTGGGCCTCTCACTGTTGTGGCCTCTCCCGTTGCGGAGCACAGGCTCCAGACGCGCAGGCTCAGCGGCCATGGCTCAACGGGCCCAGCCGCTCCGCGGCATGTGGGACCTTCCCAGATCGGGGCCCGAACCCGCGTCCCCTGCATCGGCAGGCGGACTCTCAACCACTGCGCCACCAAAACATATTTGCTGATTGGCATGTCAGTTGTCATCTAGCTATTCATATACTCAAATCTCTTATTATCTGCCTAAGTGTTATCCGTATCAAATGATTTTCTTAATCAGAGACACACTTTTCAATCACTTCGGTCAATGAGGTGCTCTAGAAATGAGAGTTGATTTTAATATTAGGTTGGGCAGAATACAATTACCAAGGTAAATTTGTCCCCACAAAAATCATATAAAGCATTCCAAAGTTGGAGTGACCTGGGGATTATCCATTGTTTCTAGATTACCTACGTCACTGCTCTCTATTGGTGCAGTCAGTGGAGAGTAGACTAAACAAAGAATAAACCAACCAAAAAACAAATGGTCAGTATATGTGGTTCCAGTGTGAAGATTTCAAGGAGAAAGGGGAATAAGGGGTACAGCAAGGGCACTGACTACAGAAAGTCAAGGCAGGAGGAGAATGCTTAATGCAGCTGCTAAGAAGATGAAATGCACGTTTAGGAAAATTTCTAGGAGATCGTTTTTAAGAAGTTACCAGGGCTTCCCTGGTGGCGCAGTGGTTGAGAGTCCGCCTGCCGATGTAGGGGTCACGGGTTCGTGCCACGGTCTGGGAAGATCCCACATGCCGCGGAGCGGCTGGGCCCGTGAGCCATGGCCGCTGAGCCTGCCCGTCCGGAGCCTGTGCTCCGCAACGGGAGAGGCCACAACAGTGAGAGGCCCGCGTACCGCAAAAAAAAAAAAAAAAAAAAAAAAAAAGTTACCAGACACATTTAGTAAATTGAACACAGGCACCCCTTCTCCCAGAAATAAAATGGATAATATAATCAAACTTCCAAAGACTACTTCATAGGAATGTCTGACTGAAATAGCAAATTATAGATGAGAGCAGTTATATTTGTTGAGAAATTCTGTGATTGAAGACCTCGACGAGCTTCGTCATTTCTTCATATTCCTCTGTCTAAGGGTGAAGAATTCTTCATCACATATAGGGAGATGTGGGTTGGTTTTTAACACATTTTTCTTAGTAAACAAACTTCTTTCAGTTTAGGGGTCAGCAAACTACAGCTCTGGAGTCCAATCCCGTCGACTCCCTGTTTTATTGGAATCTAGTCATGCCCATTTGTTTTCTCTCGTCTATGGCTTCTTTGTCACTACGAGAGAGTTGAGTGGTTGTAACAAAGATCATATGACCTGCAAAGTCCATACTGTAATATTTCCTCTCTGGACCTTTATAGATAAAGTTGGATGGTCCCCTCTTCTAGATAATACAAAGTTAGATGCAGACATGGGGATACCTGCACTGATGCCATATCAGGAATAGGGGAGGTTTGCTTACAAGAAAAAGAATGACACCTTGGACTTAAAAGAAAAATATCCATGTTCAATAATAGGAATCAACAACAAAAAAGAACAAAGAGAGAGTCAAATATATTTAGCTCTTGGGTCTTCAAACCACCCCGTATTATACAATCCCATTAGAGCCAAAATCTTTAGGGAGACTGATTAAAGGGAAGCTTGTGAAAACGAGAGAGGAGGTACCCTATCACATCAAGCAAAAATGTCTTGCCCAATTTCCCTTTCTCCAGAATATGATAAACTGAATCACTGTTCACTTAGCATTTTTGTTTGTCCATTTTACACTATTTTCTCTCTTCCTCTTGTATGCAGCGTCTATATGCCCAGAGAGGGCACCCCCCTGTGACTTTTGCCCAGTGTGCACATCCTTAGCATAAGCACAATCAGTTGCTTAATGAATAGCTGGTGATGATGATGATCAAGAGCTTAATAACAGGGTCATTTCTGAAGGCTGATTAATGGAGCTTCGAGTTAATATCTTTTCACTCTCTCTTTAGCACTCATTTGTGTGTGTGCATGTGGGTGTAAAGAGACTAAAAATTGAACATTCATTGAAAGAAACAAGTAGAATGTTCCATTAGGAGTAGGTAGACAGCTTTGTCAAAATATCTGCTGATGGTTAAAGAATGAGATATCCAAGATTTTATTACTATGACTCATTCTATGATTTGGACATCATTTATCCTAGCTAACCTCCATTTCCAAGATTTTCACAACCACATTTACCATTGGCAACATCCTAAATGGACCTGCAAGCTTAAGAGATCCTTGGTTCAACCGGAAACAATATTTACTACTTTTACAGTAGTCCACCAATGCACCAGGAAACCAAAAGGTGATGCTACAATGCTGTCATGCCACGAAGGGGGCCATTTAAGTTTTGACTTGAGAATAACAATTCCTCAGAAACCTTCTCTCTTTGCTAATGTGGATGATGACTCTTCAGTCTTAGGTTCTTACCGAAGTGTTAAACTAAAACAAGAAAAACCAGCCTCACCCTAAACAGGATTCCCTTTACCAGCTCCTTTGTTTCTGCCAACTGGGCCGTCATTCTTCCGAGATATAAAATGTGGGAATGGTCTTTTATTTGTCCCTCCCCCTCCTTCCCCAAACCCATTTTTAGTTACAAAGTCCTATTGCTCTTCTGTGGAACATATGTCTTTGATCTTCTCCCTCTTCACTTTTCACTACTGTGTGTGTAACTTCTTCACCTCTTCACCTCCTGGGTACGTCCGGCAGCCTCCTTGCTAGCCTCCCGTCCTCCAGTTTCTCCCTCCTCTGGTCTACCTGGAGTTCCATTAACAGAACACTCTGCTTTAAATTCTGTTCTTCTTTTGCCATTCCCTAGCCCCAAATCTTCATTGGCAACTGATACCGTTTCATATTTATAAGACCGTGCATGTGTGAAAACTCCACAAGCAGTAAAACATTATAGAATTCTTGTCTTTAGCAATTATGGTTCTTCCTGGCTTTTAGGATACAACACCAAGTAACCCACCTTCCGTGATGTATAACCTGATTTGAAACTGCTGGCCAACATGCCACCTTGGGCTCTGGTTAGGTCAGACTCATCATTGTCAAAGAGCATGCCCTGCTCTCCCCCATACCCGTACCCTGCAGAGAGAGACAGGGAGGCTGAATGACAGTCCAACTGGGAGCTTTTTATATTGTGAAATGACCAGACATATATGGTCTGCCGAAGAGCTCCGTTCTTGATCCTGTCTTGTTTATTTCATTAAAGCCTTGGATAAAAATAGATTCAATTCTTATGAAATCTGTGGATATTGAAAGTGGGGGAGAATAAAAGCTATGCCAGATGACAAGATCAAAGTTCAAAGAGAACTCCAACAGGAAGTCAAAATAAAGAGCACAAAATATGACAGGAATAAATAAGTTTTGAACGCTAGGCTCAAAACTCCAACTGAATTGTGTGGGAGAGATTTTATATAATAATTATTCTAAAATGTTTCCAGGGGAGGAGATCAGAATAAGTGTGAGGGCATTCAAGGGGGCATGGATTATTTATAAGGAAAATACAAACCAAGCCAACACTTTTGCCTCCAAAATAACCAAAGCACACACAGGCTGTATTAATAGAATTATGTTGTCTAGAATAAGGGAGAGACTAGTTACATGGTGTTCTCTACTGGTTGGAAAGCCGCAGAATATTTTCAATTCTGGTTGCCATATCAATTGACAAACAAATACATGAAGACTTGTAAAAGATCTGTATATAGATTTACTCATGTTTAATGTGAAAGGAGGACATTAAAAAAGGATTTAATATCTACTTTCAAGGACTGTCTCCCAAAAAGAGAGAGTAGAAACATTCCCTCATAGCAAAGGAGGGAAGAGCTAGACTCATGGGTGAAAGGTTGGAGGAGGTAAATTTTAGGTCAACAGAAAAAGGAACAAAAAAACTTTTTCTATCAGTAAAAGATATAAATCTGTGGGATAAGATGCTTTGAGAAATAAACTTCTTGTGACTTAGAAGAGTTTAAATATAGATTGAGTGACATCATCACAGGAACTTTTCTGGCATTCTTAGAGCACAGAGATTTAGGCTAGATAACATGAAGGTTATGTTCTCTTCATCTCCAAGATGTGGTATCACTCTGCCACACCTGTAATACCCTCTCCTCTCCCATCTCCACACAACAGTGATCATATCTGCTCTCCATTTATAGACATCTATGTCCTTCTCACTAGAATGGGAGCTTTTTTTGTTTTTTAACATCTTTATTGGAGTATAATTGCTTTACAATGTTGTATTAGTTGCTGCTGTATAACAAAGTGAATCAGGTATATGTATACATGTATTGCCATATCCCCTCCTTCTTGCACCTCCCTCCCACCCTCCTATTCCACCCCTCTAGGTGGACACAAGGCACCGAGCTGATCTCCCTGTGCTATGTGGCTGCTTCCCACTAGCTAGTTATTTTACATTCGATGGTGTATATATGTCCATGCCACTTTCTCACTTCATCCCAGCTTACCCTTCGCCCTCCCCGTGTCCTCAAGTGCATTCTCTATGTCTGCATCTTTATTCCTGTCCTGCCCCTAGTTTCTTCAGAACCATTTTTTTTAAAGGTTCTGTATATATGTGTTAGCATATAGTATTTGTTTTTCTCTTTCTGACTTTTTTTTAAAGATTCCATATATATCTGTTAGCATATAATATTTGTTTTTCTCTTTATATGTGCCACATCTTCTTTATCGCTTCATCTGTCGATGGACACTTAGGTTGCTTCCATGTCCTGGTTATTGTAAACAGAGCTGCAATGAACGTTGCGGTACATGACTCTTTTTGAATTATGGTTTTCTACACGCCCAGTAGTGGGACTGCTGGGTCATATGGTAATTCTATTTTTAGTTTTTTAAGGAACCTCCATATTGTTCTCCATAGTGGCTGTATCAATTTACATTCCCACCAACAGTGCAAGAGGGTTCCCTTTTCTCCACACCCTCTCCAGCATTTATTGTTTGTAGATTTTTTGATGATGGCCATTCTGGCTGGTGTGAGGTGATACCTCATTTGGTTTTGATTTGCATTTCTCTAATGATTAGTGATGTTGAGCATCCTTTGATGTGTTTGTTTGGCAATCTGTACATCTTCTTTGGAGAAATGGCTCCTTAGGTCTTCTGCCCATTTTTGGATTGGGTTGTTTGTTTTTTGATATTGAGCTGCATAAGCTGCTTGTGTATTTTGGAGATTAATCCTTTCTCAGTTGGTTCATTTGCAAATACTTTCTCCCATTCTGAGGGTTGTCTTTTCGTCTTGTTTATGTTTTCCTTTGCTGTGCTAAAGCTTTTAAGTTTCATTAGGTACCGTTTGTTTATTTTTGCTTTTACTTCCATTTCTCTAGGAGGTGGGTCAGAAAGGATCTTGCTGTGATTTATGTCACAGAGTGTTCTGCCTATGCTTTCCTCTAAGTGTTTTATAGTGTATGGCCTTATATTTAGGTCTTTAATCCATTTTGAGTTTATTTTTGTGTATGGTGTTAGGGAGTGTTCTAATTTCATTCTTTTACATGTAGCTGTCCAGTTTTCCCAGCACTTATTGAAGAGGCTTCCTTTTCTCCATTGTATGTTCTTGCCTCCTTTATCAAAGATAAGGTGGCCATATGTGCGTGGGTTTATCTCTGGGCTTTCTATCCTGTTCCATTGATCTATCTTTCTGTTTTTGTGCCAGCACCATACTGTCTTGATTACTGAAGCTTTGTAGTATAGTCTGAAGTCAGGGAGCCTGATTCCTCCAGCTCTGTTTTTCTTTCTCAAGATTGCTTTGGCTATTCGGGGTCTTTTGTGTTTCCACACAAATTGTGAAATTTTTTGTTCTAGTTCTGTGAAAAATTCTATTGGTAGTTTGATAGGGATTGCACTGTATCTGTAGATTGCTTTGGGGAGTGCAGTCATATTCATGATGTTGATTTTTCCAATTCAAGAAAATGGTATACCTCTCCATCTGTGGGTATTCTCTTTAATTTCTTTTATCAGTGTCTTATAGTTTTCTGCATACAGGTTTTTTGTCTCCTTAGGTAGGTTTATTCCTAGATATTTTATTCTTTTTTTGCAATGGTAACTGGGAGTGTTTCCTTAATTTCTCTTTCAGATTATTCATCATTAGTGTATAGGAATGCAAGAGATTTCTGTGCATTAGTTTTGTATCCTGCTACTTTACCAAATTCATTGATTAGCTCTAGTAGTTTTCTGGTAGCGTCTTTAGGATTCTCTACATATAGTATCATGCCATCTGCAAACAGTGACAGTTTTCCTTCTTTTCCAATTTGGATTCCTTTTATTTCTTTTTCTTCTCTGATTGCTGTGGCTATAAATTCCAAAACTATATTGAATAATAGTGGTGAGAGCGGACAACCTTGTCTTGTTCCAGATCTTAGAGGAAATGGTTTCAGTTTTTTACCACGGAGAACGATGTTGGCTGTGAGTTTGTCATATATGGCCTTTATTATGTTGAGGTAGTTCCCTCTATGCTACTTTCTGGAGGGTTTTTATCATAAACAGGTGTTGAATTTTGTCCAAAGCCTTTTCTGCACCTATTAAAATGATCATACGGTTTTTCTCCTTCAATTTGTTAATATGGTTTATCACATTGATTTTTTGCATACATTGAAGAATCCTTGCATTCCTGGGATAAACCCCACTTGATCATGGTGTATGATCCTTTTACACCTGGTGTATGTGCTGTTGGATTCTGTTTGATGGTATTTTGTTGAGGATTTTTGCATCTATGTTCATCACTGATATTGGCCTGTAGTTTTTTTTCTCTGTGACATCTTTGTCTGGTTTTGGTATCAGGGTAATGGTGGCCTTGTAGAATGAGTTTGGGAGTGTTCCTCCGTCTGCTATATTTTGGAAGAGTTTGAGAAGTATAGGTGTTAGCTCTTCTCTACATGCTTGATAGAATTCACCTGTGAAGCCATCTGGTCCTGGGCTTTTGTTTGCTGGAAGATTTTTAATCACATTCTAAATTTCAGTGCTTGTGATTGGTCTGTTTATATTTTCTATTTCTTCCTGGTTCAGTGTCAGAAGGTTGTGTTTTTCTAAGAATGTGTCCATTTCTTCCAGGTTGTCCATTTTATTGGCATATAGTTGCTTGTAGTAATCTCTCATGATCCTTTGTATTTCTGCAGTGTCAATTGTTACTTCTCCTTTTTCATTCCTAATTCTGTTGATTTGAGTCTTCTACCTTTTTTTCTGGATGAGTCTGGCTAATGGTTTATCAATTTTCTTTATCTTCTCAAAGAACCAGCTTTTGGTTTTATTGATTTTTGCTATTGTTTCCTTCATTTCTTTTTCATTTATTTCTGATCTGATCTTTATGATTTCTTTCCTTCTGCTAACTTTGGGGGTTTTTTGTTCTTCTTTCTCTAATTGCTTTAGGTTTAAGGTTAGGTTGTTTCTTGTTTCTTGAGGTAGGAATGTATTGCTATAAACTTCTCTCTTAGAACTGCTTTTGATGCATCCCATAGGTCTTGGGTCATCATGTTTTCATTGTCATTTGTTTCTAGGTATTTTTTGATTTCCTCTTTGATTTCTTCAGTGATCTCTTGGTTATTTAGCAGTGTGTTGTTTAGCTTCCACATGTCTGTATTTTTTACTGATTTTTTGCTGTAATTGACACCTAGTCTCATAGCGTTGTGGTTGGAAAAGATACTTGATACGATTTCAGTTTTCTTAAATTTTCCAAGGCTTGCTTTGTGACCCAAGATATGATCTATCCTGGAGAATGTTCCATGAGCACTTGAGAAGAAAGTGTATTCTGTTGTTCTTGGATGGAATGTCCTATAAATATAAATTAAGTCCATCTTGCTTAATGTATCATTTAAAGTGTTTCCTTATTTATTTTCATTTTTTTTAAACACCTTTCTTGGAGTACAATTGCTTTACAATTGTGTGTTAGTTTCTGCTTTATAACAAAGTGAATCAGCTATACATATACATATATCCCCATATCTCCTCCCTCTTGCATCTCCCTTCCACCCTCCCTATCCCACCCCTCTAGGTAGACACAAAGCACTGAGCTGATCTCCCTGTGCTATGTGGCTTATTCCCACGAGCTATCTATTTCACATTTGGTAGTGTATATATGTGCCTGCCACTCTCTCACTTCATCCCAGCTTACCCTTCTCCCTTTGCATGTCAAGTCCATTCTTTATGTGTGCATCTTTATTCCTGTCCTGCCCCTAGGTTCTTCAGTTTTTTGTTTTTTTAGATTCCATATATATGTGTTAGCATACAGTATTTGTTTTTCTCTTTCTGACTTACTTCACTATGTATGACAGACTCTAGGTCCATCCACCTCACTACAAATAACTCAATTTCATTTCTTTTTACAGCTGAGTAATATTCCATTGTATGTATGTGCCACATCTTCTTTATCCATTCATCTGTCGATGGACACTTAGGTTGCTTCCATGTCCTGGCTATTGTAAACATAACTGCAATGAACACTGCGGTACATGACTCTTTTTGAATTATGGTTTTCTCAGGGTATATGCCCAGTAGTGGGACTGGATGATCTGTCCATCAGTGAAAGTGGGGTGTTAAAGTCCCCTACTATTACTGTGTTACTGTCGCTTTCCCCTTTTATGGCTGTTAGCATTTGCCTTCTGTATTGAGGTGCTCCTATGTTGGGTGCATAAATATCTATAATTGTTGTATCTTCTTCTTGGACTGATCCCTTGATCATTATGTAGTGTCCTTCTTTGTCTCTTGTAATAGTCTTTATTTTAAAGTCTATTTTGTCTGTTACGAGAATTGCTACTCCAGCTTTCTTTTGATTTCCATTGGCATGGAATATCTTTTTCCATTCCCTCACGTTCAGTCTGTGTGTGTCCCTAGGTCTGAAGTGGGTCTCTTGTAGACAGCATATATATGGGTCTTGTTTTTATATCCATTCAGCCAGTCTGTGTCTTTTGGTTGGAGCATTTAATACATTTTCATTTAAGGTAGTTATCAATATGTATGTTCCTATTACCATTTTCTTAATTGTTTTGGCTTTGTCATTGTAGGTCTTTTCCTTCTTTTGTGTTTCCTGCCTAGAGAAATGCCTTTAGCATTTGTTGTAAAGCTGGTTTGGTGGTGTTTAATTCTCTTAGCTTTTGCTTGTCTGTAAAGCTTTTAACTTCTCTGTCGAATCTCTGTTGAATATGAGATCCTTGCTGGGTAGAGTAATCTTGGTTGTAGGTTTTTCCCTTTCATCACTTTAAATATGTCCTGACACTCCCTTCTGGCTTGCAGAGTTTCTGTTGAAAGATCAGCTATTAACATTATGGGGATTCCCGTACATGTTATTCATTGCATTTCCCTTGCTGCTTTTAATAATTTTTCTTTGTATTTAATTTTTGATAGTTTGATTAATATGTGTCTTGGCATGGTTCTCCTTGGATTTATCCTGTATGGGACTCTCTGCGCTTCCTGGACTTGATTAACTATTTCCTTTCCCATAAGGAAAACTTAGGGAAGTTTTCACCCATAATGTCTTCAAATATTTTCTCAGTCCCTTTCTTTTTCTCTTCTTCTTCTGGGACCCATATAATTCGAATGTTGGTGCATTCAATGTTGTCCCAGAGGTCTCTGAGACTGTCCTCAATCCTTTTCATTCTTTTTTCTTTATTCTGCTCTATGGTAGTTATTTCCACTATTTTATCTTCCAGGTCACTTATCCATCCTTCTGCCTCAGTTATTCTGCTATTGATTCCTTCTAGAGAATTTTTAATTTCATTTATTGTGTTGTTCATCACATTTATTGTGTTGTTCATCACATCAAACAAACAGTTCATCACTGTTTGTTTGCTCTTTAGTTCTTCTAGGTCCTTGTTAAACGTTTCTTGTATTTTCTCCATTCTATTTCCAAGATTTTGATTCATCTTTACTATCATTACTCTGAATTCTTTTTCAGGTAGACTGCCTATTTCCTCTTCATTTGTTTGGTCTGGTGGGTTTTTACCTTGCTCCTTCATCTGCTGTGTGTTTCTCTGTCTTCTCATTTGGCTTAACTTACTGTGTTTGGGGTCTCCTTTTCGCAGGCTGCAGGTTCCTAGCTCCCATTGTTTTTGGTGTCTGCCCCCAGTGGGTAAGGTTGGTCCAGTGGGTTTTGTAGGCTTCCTCATGGAGGGGACTGGTGCCTGTGTTCTGGTGGATGAGGCTGGATCTTGCCTTTCTGGTGGGCTGGACCGCATCTGGTGGTATATTTTGGGGTGTCTGTGACCTTATTATGATTTTAGGCAGCCTCTCTGCTAATGGGTGGGGCTGTGTTCCTGTCTTGCTAGTTGTTTAGCATAGGGTGTCCAGCACTGTAGCTTGCTGGTCATTGAGTGGAGCTGGGTCTTAGCATTGAGATGGAGATCTCTGGGAGAGCTTTCACCATCTGATAGTATGTGGGGCGGGAGGTCTCTGGTGAACCAATGTCCTGAACTCGGCTCTCCCACCTCAGAGGCTCAGGCCTGACACCCGGCTGGAGCACCAAGACCCTGTCAGCCACACGGCTGGAACCTAGCGGTGGACGCAGTAGCTTAGCATTCCCTCAGACAGCCTGTGGTGACATCTTGCTCTGGAGGATGCTCTAGACTGGGAGCTTCTTGAAGGTAAGGATTCTGTTTTTTTATCTATACATTCCTGAATCATAGCACAGTTCCCAAGGAGTTGAAGTACTCAATATACTTCACTGAATTATAAAGTTCTACCTAGAAAAAGCCTACCCACTCTTCAGAGTACAATAGGAGTTCCCGCTTTCCACAGGAAGCCTTCCCTAATCAATCCTATAGCTTTTATATTTTGTGTCACACAACTTGCCACAATGTAGTTCTCTTTATCTTTCCTTGTATAATGTTGTTTAGTGTGTGCTATTTCTATCTTCCCAACTAGACTGTTAGTCCTCACTGAAGAAAAGAATACCATTTAAAAATTATGCCACCTACTTATCACTGTGCTCAGAATGGAATTGATTAGTGTTTATGTGCTTGCTGATTGAAAAGTAATCTCCTAGAAAATTTTAACGTTAAAAAAAACTTCCTCCACTTATTAATCACAAAGAGAAAAATAGTAACTTTATAGTGGAAAAACACGGCAGACACTACCTTAACAAAGTGATCAAAATTAACATCACCAGTAAGATAGCATATAGACATCACTGACCCTGATATGATGGCATCTTTGGTGGCATCTTTGCCAGAAATGGATAACCTCAATCTAATCATGAAAAAACATCACATAAATCCAAACTAAGGGACAGTCTACAAAATACCTGAGCAGTAGTACTCTTTAATAATGGTGGGGCCACAGAAGACAAAGAAAGACTGAAAAAGTGTCCCAGACTGAAAGAGACCAAGGAACAACACACTAAATGCAATGTGGGATACCAAATTGGTCCCTGGGCCAATAAAATGACATTAAAGGGAAATGGGGAGAAATTCTAATAAGGTCTGTAATTAGTCAGTAGCACTGTAACAATGTTAATTACTTAGTTGTGATAATTGTACTGTGGTTGTAAAAATGTTAACATTAGGGGAATCCAGATGAACACTGTACTATTTTGCAACTTGTCCATAGGTCTAAAATTACTTCAAAATACCATTTAAATAAATCATATTTTGGTTTCATCAACAAATTAACAAGAGAATAGTGTCTATGCAAAGTTCATACACTTCTCAGAGGGAATGGTCATGAGGGATAAAGAACTTGAGTGGGGATCCAAACAACGAAGACAGCTACCTTTAACAAAAACAAGCCACAGTTGATTTCCATTATTCGTGGCAGTTATCTTCTGTAGAGCTGCTGTGAACACTGAATTAGTGAATACTGAAGAATTCCTCCTAGGGGAAATACCAGGTTAGTTTCCTGCAAGCCTCTGGTCATGTTTTCATCAACTAATCAGTACATAATTTTGTTTTATGTGTGTTTCTGTTTAGAGACAACTTATTTAATATATATTGTAGATTCATTAACATTGAACTCATGGCCATCGGCACCATAACTCATATGTGTGAATGAAGCGTATCTAACACACGTATTTTCTCCATAAGACGCACGACAGCTTTCTGTGTCTAGGAACACTCAACAGCACTGCAGCATTGCCCCTGGGGGCCATTTTAAACAGTGAAATCTTTGACAAAATGTGCAAAAATGCAAAAAACATGGCACTAAATAAATCCCAAAAAGGACACAGTAAGAGAGCTTCAACAAGAAGGCAGAGTCGCCTTGTTCAACCCCAGCTAGGAGGTTGTGTGTACCAGCAAAACAAATTTTCACTGCCTTGCACATGTCTCCAACTGACCACAAAAGCACCGCCAGTATTAATTTGGGTTTACAAATAAATAACTTTTAGTGAGTGGGTGAATTTGCAAATATGAGATTCATAAATAATGAGGACTGATCATACCTTTAAACATGTCCAATGACTGTGAAGTTATGTTCTTGCCTTTAGTGAATAAGTATAATATTTGCATTTGAAAAGATGAATTCTCAGAAAATTAGAAAGTAACTGAGAATTCTTCACTTATTAGAACCCGGCAGAAAGAGTGGGGCTTCTTCACTAAGACTTGCCCAATTTCAGTATCACACTTTTCTTAGAGATGGAGACAGTGCATGGACATTTGTCTGTGAACTTTCATTCAGTTTGGGGGTACTTTAATTCTATAATTTTGTTCTCAGTTTATGGTCTTTTCCCCCACCCTGGCTACATTGAGGGTCTTTTGAGTACCTTGGCCTCATCAAGTCCAATGATATTTATTTCCTTTCCATTTTAGTCATCAGTACACATGGCCACAACCTGAAATTCATCAAAAGCTGGAACTGTTTCAACCTCAGGAAAGCCTCTCTTAATTATCACATATCCACTCCTCACTTCTACTGAATCTATTCAATTTCAATTTGTGACACAGAAACTCCAAAATTCCAAAGAATCCCCCAAGCCAATCATTCTTATCTAGCTCTACTTTAGTCAATAAAGTTTGTGAAGTCATTTCAATGACGCTTTCACTAGCACCCCAGGATCTATTATCTTTTGACCTTTTACATCTTTTCATTTTCCAAATTATGATATGAGTAATCACCATTTGTTTCCTCTGCTTTCATTCCTGGCCTGCAAAATATTTCTGCAAAAATTCACAATACCATACTGTTAAAATCCAAAATGAATTAATTTACCCAATCAACCTTCAACAGATCTTTACCATTCTTACCCATCTACTGTTGAATCCCAATTGCACAGACAGGATCTGGCAAGTATTCCCTCCTTTCTACACATACTGCCAAGACCCTAGTTCAGACTGATACGTAGATCACCTGTCTGTGGTAATAAGTTCTTAACTAGTCTCCCCCTATCCCGTCTTGTCCACTTTATAAGCTAATTAATCATCTTAAAGTAGACAGTTAATCAACCTACATGCTCCCTACAGCTACCTGGCGAAATTCCAAACACCTTTACATGGCATTAAAGTCCCTTTAAGAACAGATTTCAGATTACTTGTAAAGATTTTTCTTCTATTAAATCCATTTTTATACTATGTCTAAGCCCAAATGGACTATTTCCATTCCCAAATAGTTCCTACTTCTCTCTAATCAAGCCCCTTATTTATATTTTCCCTTTATCAGAAATATTTTACCCCTAATCTCTATCCCTCAAAATCTTACCCATTCTTCAAGCCCCAGCTCAAAATACATCTCTTCTATGAAGCCTTCTCTGATTCAACCTTCGGAAATATTCTCTTTCTCTGACTCACCATAGCATTTTGTAATAGCGCTTAATGCATTTGTATTTGTGAAGTAATTATTTTATTCTCCTCACTACATTTCAGGATCTTTGAGGGCAGGAAATATCATATCTATCTTGCATTCCTGACACCTAGCACAAATGCTCAGTAAAGTACTATTTAATAAATGAATGAATGTGAGATATATATGCAATATGGGTATGGACATAATATATATAATGTATATATGTCTATATAATATGATCTATGTATAACAGAGAAGATTGAAAACATTGTTAATGGCCCATATTACTGATACAGTAAAACTTGAAATAGACATGGGGAAAAGAGAACAAAACAGTAGTAAGTTAAAGGTTATTTGATAAAGTGACATGAAATTGATTGGAGAAACTGATGAGTGGTTAACTATGGTAACATTAACTCTTTAGGTTGTATTGAAATCCTTCCAGATAGCAAGGTTTATTTATTTCATTCCTGGGATTAAAAACTAAAAGATAACATAAGCCTAATTGTACTCAATGAATTCTTAAATTGGATATAGATGTTACTGTAATGGCACATCACTTAATTTGAAGGACTTTTAAATTTTGATTAACTTTAAAAAGTAACTTTGTATTTATTGTCGAATGAAACAAATCACCATCATTACCATCACTACCACCAGCATCATAAAATCTATTCCTTAGTTAAAAAACACTTCAAAAACTCTACTAGAATGTAGCCCAGTAGGAAGCTACAACAACTGTGGAAGCTTAGTAACATCAAAGACAACCATTCATCATCTTCATGACCATGATGGTTCTATTTACATTCAATGAACAATGCAGAAAAGGGTACAACATCAAGAGAGATTGCATCCCCAGTACTTCTGTCCCATTGCAGGGAAATTGCATGTGATTACTCTGAAATAAAAATTAAGTAATGAAACTTAGTCAATTTTGTTCTGATAAGCATGCGAATACTTCTCTTTGGGGCTTATTCTTTGTTCCTGTAGCTTAATAAAGCCTTTAATTTCTGGCAACTCCCAACATCCTAAGGAAACTTTTTAAAAGCCAAGCTTCAGTTGCACCCTGTTTTGACTTGGCTACTGACCTGATTTCAGATTCAATCTTGTGCACTGAAACAATAGCAGAATGAAAGGAAAAAAACTCTATAGATGTCACAGAATACTACAATATTGAACTTAAATACAGAACCCACATAGGTGGGTTATCTGAGTTTAATACTTCCTAAATCACAGACCTGTCAAAAATTGTTTACTGAAAGAAAATGTGATTCAACTGAACCAACACTTATTAAATAACTATTATGTGTCAGCCTGGGAAGAGAAGGATGATTAAAATGGTGTCCATTCCATCAAAGAATTCACAAAAACTATCAGTAAGACAGACATGTGTAACGCTCACATCATATGATGGGGTAGCTGTTTGAACAAAGTATTAAGTGAACACAAAAGAAAAAGCTGTCTGAGGGAGGTGAGAGGGAAACAGAAAGAGAGATGATGACCTTTCAGCTAGACCTGGGAAGACACAAACCATCAAAACAAAGGTATCCTCAACCATGAACAGAGCCCTTGGCAGAAACCTAAGTTTTAGGGTAATTTCAAAGCATGAGCTATGAAAGTAATTGAGACCAAAGATAAATCATAGGTAGAATGTGGGATGAGATAATAAACTGAGATAAATTAGTGAAATGAGCTATGTTCATGAGGGTGATATTCTCACTTAAACCGTGAGACTGCAGGATGAGGAATATATGCTCCATTCTGTATTGAATTTATCATGGGAAGTGACTCTGAGAGCTGTCTTCCCATGACACAGAGGAGGTTGAGAGTGACTTACTGGGGCTTTCAGTATATACTATAAAAGAACCTGTAGAAAAATTATCATCTCTTAAGAAACGCTTTAGTTTAAGGATAAACAATAAAATCAGTTGTGCGATAAGCTATAGGGTGTCAGAAAACAATGCATGATATTTATATGGCCCTGCTCTTCAGGGCTGAAATAAAAGGGATTTCCAAATGATAAATCAGGACTCTGAAAGCAGAAAACACAAGAGAATAGATGGATCGCTCATCAAGCCGCCAGACAGAATTCCCCACCACCACCATTTTCATCAGAAAGGATCAGTACCTGGACACCTCCTCTGAAAATAAATAATGGCCTGGGGGATTTCCCTGGTGGTCCAGTGGTTAAGACTTCACCTTCCAGTGCAGGGGGTGTGGGTTCAATCCCTGGTCGGGGAGCTGAGATCCCACATGCTTCAGGGCCAAAAAACCAAAACATAAAACAGAAGCAATATTGTAACAGATTCAGTAAAGACTTTAAAAAAGTGTCCACATCAAAAAATCTTTAACAACAAAGAAAAAGAATGGCCTGAAGTTTGTCCAGTTGTCGCAGGGACACAATCCATAGGTAATACTAGGGTTTTGTACAATTGGTGTATCTTAACCACATTCTTCTACTCTGTGTATCCCCCAGAGTAAGTTGGGCAAGTAATCAGCTGAGAAACTCAAAGCCTTCTGGGAGTAAGATCTCTTGACTGTCCCTATATTTATTTTTAAGGGGGCCCTATGTCAAGTATGGAGAAGATTTGATTAAAAAAATTTAAAAGCATCAACAACAACAGTGACAACAATTTTGATTTTTAGTCCCAGCTAGACTATTCAAAGTATTACCTTATGGAGAGAACATGAAATGTTTGTATAACATAGAGAAAGAAAAGAGACTTCAAAAATGTTCTCTTTGCCAACAAAGTCCTGAGGAAACAATTTTTTTTAATTAAAAATGAGATTCCTCCCAATGCATCATTTGTCTAGATAAATGTAGCTCAAGACTACAAAAACACAATCTTAATAAAGCTGAAATGCACAGTGAGTATGCTTTCTTTATCATGCTTGTATTTTTCTAGCAATTTTTATTTTTCTATCATTCCTAACAATTTTAATTTCCCATGTGCCCAGGACAGAATGTGAAATTAAAACAATTAAACCGAATATCCACTAAAGAGCTTTCTTGATAAGTACAGCAAAGGTTTGCTGCTTTAACAGGGTAATACATTTATAATTTGCTGGTGACAGGAATCTAACTCACTACTGGGAAATTCTGACATCTAAGATCTATATCTTGAGAGGCTAGAGGAGAACTACAGAGAATGTCTATGATTTTAATTTACTTATCCTATTTAGAAAAAAAAGTCACTTGAGTCATCCTGGCTCACTCTTCTTACCATTAGTCATACTGCATTTCCTTAAGCCTGTGAGCGTGTTTCTATGTAAATAAACTATGTAGTTCACTTGGGGATAAAAGTCACAGTATTTAGAAATTATAAAGACCTCTTAGATCATCCGGTCTGGCCCACAAGAGATAGTCCCTAGATAGGGAACGTAATTGTTGATCTTTGCCAAGAGGCCAAGAAGAAACAGTTGGCAAAAATATTTTCCGTGTTTTTTTGGTTTTAACTTATCTAATAGTGCTTTGGTCACTTCCCAAGTGCACTAGTAAAATTATCATTAAACAGTTTCACTTATCAGGGAGACACAAGGTTTAATTTATCTGAGTTGATAGTGTTTCAACCACCTCCATTGGTTGAAGAAATGATCTTGTTTTACAAATATGAACAGTGAGGAATCTGCTCTTTGAACTAACCAGGCAGTTTCCCTTCAGTAAAGGAAGTCAAAAGGCAAGTTCTTCCTAACTGATTTTCCTAATCTATTTTCCCAAATTTTGGAGCAATTAGATGTTAAAACATTGATTTGAGCAAAGCAGGAAGTGAATACAGTAACAGTTACTACTTTATGAATCAAAGTGTTTTCCATTTCCATTTGCTACATTTCATAGAATTGGGATTAATTTTGAAACTTAAAAGTATGGAGAGCTTTGGCACTATGGTAAAAGTCAAATAGTGAATCAGCAAATGTGAACCACAAAGAAACAGTGAAGATACCTCTTCTGGTAACAATTCTTTTTATTCCGCAGTTCTTAAGTCCTATTTTAACCACGCCAGGTATGTTCCCTCTACCCAGATTATATTCAGAAAATTGTCATTACAACTGAAGAGGTAAAAGCCAGATAAACAAATATACAAAAACAGCACAAACAGGTAAAACTAACAAATAGGAGATGAGTTGGTAACGTAAAAGTTAGATCTAAACATTTTGAACATAATTATTTCTCATCTACTAAACACAAATCAACCTAACCTATGAAGTAAATCTTCTACTTTTATTGAGTTAGTATTTCCAGTGTGGGTATGATATTTGTGTCACATGAAATTATACTAAAAATGTTGTTGAAAAAAGCGTGGTCCTTGATTGTTTGAAGTCTACATCCTAAGTCAAGAGCTTACAATCCATTTAAGCCAATGACAAATTTGAGGATTCCAGAGGAACTCAGTAAGACTCTCCATGTTCACTGAGCTGCATGCACCGTGGACTAAGCCCTCTGCAGGTGCTGTCGAGGATTATAAAGGACATTAGACATGGTCCCTGCCCTTCCAGAGCCCACAGTATTACGGAAAAGATAAATATCTACTCGCCCATCCCTCACCTCCCCATGCAGGATGAAAAGTGAGTGACTAATTTCTGTTATTTAGCTTGTATTGACTTAGCTAGAAAATCAGAGTCCGGACAGGAAAATGGCAGACTCTGATGGGGAAGCAAAGGGAAGTTTAATGTAAGGATTATTTACAAAGATTGGGCAGAGTTAAGAGAGATTAAAAAGAAATGGTAAGGTATCTGAGGACTGACAAGAGAGGAAGTCATTACCCACCTAGGCCTGAGAGATCAAGGAGAGGGAGTGGTTATCAGAAGGTGGAGAGAGAATTAGGACTTGTAAGAGGTACCACCACTTCAGTAAGGAATGAAGCCAGGTCAACTCCATGGACTGCAGGAAGAAAAGCAGGAGGATTAAGCTCTAACCTCTCTCTCTACTTTCTGTTGGGTCTCCTGCTGGTGCCTCCCTTTGGTGAAACACATGCAAAAGTCAGAAGGGAAAAGGGATTGCTGAGACAGCCCAGGAAGGCCAACCTCCAAGAGCGCAGAACAGGATGGAAAAAGGTAGAGGGAAGATCTGCCGAGGCAGAGAAGAGCCAACCGAACTGGCAGAATTTAGAACCACCCAAGTTCACAGGATAACATATATGCGTATTCATAACGAAATATTTTGGTAGACCGGTTAATAGTGTTTCATTTGCAACGGAGAATTTTGGCACTTTTCCATTAGATGAGATCACAGTCAGTATTAACACAAGTTTCCAACTTAAACCGTAGAACATAAACGGTAAAATCTAATTTAACCAGTATTCTATCAAGCTGAGATCTGTAATGGGCACTTCTACACGTCAACTAACCATACAACAAAAATTTTGCTTTATGATGTTGATCTTGAAGCATACAGGATTCTGAATAACTTATAAATCTTAAAGAAATATTGTATTTAGGATGAGCTTAGCCTTAAGCAGAATATAATCTTTAATTTTTTAATCCGGTCGTTCATGAATCTCATATACGGCAGTTTTGTTAAAAACTATATTGGTTAACCAGAAAACTCTCCTTCTTGGTGGTTATGAAAGGTAATAAAAAGTTTACTGTCTCCACCCCCCCCAAAAGTTTACTTCCCATAAATTCATTTTGCACCTTTCTGTTCAGTCTTTGGGGATATATTCTCCTTGAATTATGCTTGATTTAATATGTGTTTTGCTCATTGGTTCCAGTATATTAGCAGCACTTCATTACTCAATAACAAAAAGCTACAAATAGATTAAAGGCTCTTAAACCCTCAGAGGATTCAGAACACACATCATGAGGGCCCCATTTATGCTCTGAAGTTGCTTATTAGCAGTTGACCAGAAACAACATATCGCTGTAACACTGTAGCCTCACCGTTGAGCACGCTCTGCCCCAATCTGGAAGTCAAGCTATGATTTGGAGTCTATGCCTTTTCCTCAAAGTTTAAAATGGCGACCACAGAATACTTGGGGGCCTAATTCATTAAACAATGAGTCATTCTGGAAGTCCTTCCCCTCTTTCCTGGACTTGATAAATTTTATCCATGAAATCTGGCTGCCCTTGATGCAGTGGAATCAACGATTAGAATACGAGCATCGAAGGGCATCAGCCTGGTTTGAAAATACATCTCAGAGTGTCCAGTTCAAAGTAAAAGCTGAATGCAAGTCCCCACTCTTCCCCTTCACCCACCCCCACCAAAGCCAGTGTAGTCATCTAACCAGATTGAGTGGTAATCAATAATGTATATCCTCCAAATGCTTCAAAAACTACATGTAACATTAAAAATTTGATAATTATTTGGTACATCTAAACCTGTGCAGATACCCCTCCCCAAATGGATTCCTGAACCAGAATTTTTGACCACAGAGTGAAAAGTTTTTAGGTCCTAAAGAACACAACACTCCAATTTTAGCTTCTAATCACAATTCATAAACTGTAAAACAAATTTCTTTCTAAAGTTCTACAGGAACAAGAAGTGACCTTGACTAAGATTTTCCTAAGGGATACTCTCAAGTGAATGGATAATAAGACCACACTGATCTTCATTTGGCCACAAAGAACATTCAGTCCACTTTCAGGTAATTTTTAAGTAAAAATCTCAGCATTATTATAATGTGTGTGTTTTGGGTTTTTTCCCCCTGGTTCCCTTTTACAAACATATTGGTCCACAGTCTCTATACTGGAAGCACACAAAAGAGAAAGGGAAGATGCACAAGAGTAGGATAAGAAAGTGGCAGCTATGTGATCGTGTATCTCTTCCCGCCACGTTTTAGAACATACTCCATAAAGCCTTCCACTGTGCTTATCCACAGAGTCCTCTTTCCTTGAATTTGTACCCTGAAAGGTTAAATCTCACTCCCCCCACCAGCAGAACTGGAAGAATTAAAGCAACAGAAAGAAAAGGAAGGCAACAGAAAACTCCCTCTAGACAAGACTCAAGCCATATCAAGCATGATGTTACATGAACCTCTCCTCTCCCCCATTCCTCCTTAATGCACCATATAGAGAGGGCTCTCACATTGTAACCATGTCATATATATTTTCTCTTCACTCAAAGCATCCTGAATAAAGAGAGATCTATTTGTCTCCATGGTGTTTTCACCATTAACAGTATCAGAGCTGCAGGAACACAATGGGAGATGTGTTTTCCGTTAACCTCTTGACTCAGAGATGTCCTGATGCTAAACGTTATTGCATTTTGCATTAGCAGAGAACAGTGGGAGTTCTGTGACTGATGTAAAAAGGTTGAGAAGGGCCACAGAAGCTCTCGTGTGCTCCATACTGCTGTTGGCGGTAGAGCACGAAGCACATAATTTTTGTTTAGAAAGAGCACAAACAGGAACCAGGGAAGGCGGTGGTGAATTTCACATGTCTGACATAGCCCCCCTCCTGTTCACCATTGAGCTAATCTCTACTGTAAAATGATATTCAGCGCTTTTAACCCTGTTCACAGACATTAACTAGGTAGAAATTAATTTACTTTTCTTTATTACCCTAATGATCTACAAACCATGGAAGGAACAAGGGAATTCATATTCACTGTTTTCTTAGGCTGTTTTATCCGTTGCCTTAATGTGGCTTTCCGTGTTAGCGGATTGTTGCGGTAACCATTATTGCAAATTGCTCCTTACCATTCTGCTCATGTCCCTTTGACAGTATAGACATAGAATTGGAAATTTCTGTTTTCACGTTATAAGACAGGAGGCTACGGAGGCTAAAAAGTAAGATTCTAGGGCTTCCCTGGTGGCGCAGTGGTTGAGAGTCCGCCTGCCGATGCAGGGGACATGGGTTCGTGCCCCGGTCCGGGAAGATCCCACATGCCGCAGAGCGGCTAGGTTCGAGAACCATGGCCGCTGAGCCTGCGCATCCGGAGCCTGTGCTCCGCAACGGGAGAGGCCACAACAGTGAGAGGCCCGCGTACCGCAAAAAAAAAAAAAAAAAGTAAGATTCTAGTCACTGCCACCTACAATTCCTGAATGACAGTCTCAGAATTGCAGAATATTCTATACTAAAGGTCACTCAGAAATTGTCCAGGTCTAGTCCGTGGGTTCACACAATCGGGCACTGATGTTCAGATGGCCTAAATGATTTGAGTAGGACAGAACCAGGTACGGCACCTGCACTCACGCCCCTGGTGAATTCTCTTTACAGGCTCTACTTAAGGATGTGTCTGCTGAATGATCAGTGTAACACGAAGAAGATCTTTGGGACCATACTCAATGTCACAAGGTCCTTATTTCTAAAATGCAACTTTCATAGCGCTGCATCTTAGGGTTCTGTATTAGTGAAAGAAAGTAAAATATTTGTAAAAGGTAAGCTGTGTGATTGCAATTAAAGGAGAATTTTGCTGTACTTACCTAAAGACGGGGAGCTGTCTCCAAATGTTTTCCCCTCAGCCTAAGTGTCTGGACATCTTGGAATTTAGAAACATCTGATTATGTAAAGCTTTGCTACCCAAGAGTGTGCTCCACACACCGAAAGCATCACCTCACTTAAGAGTTGGTAGGAATGCCGCATTTCAGGCCCCGTTCAGCCCTACTAAATCAGAATCTGCATTTTAACAAGATCCCTGGGGGATCCCTGTTCATTAAAGTTTGATAAACACTATTTAAAGGAAGCAGTCAATAGAACTTGGAAGGACAAGTGTTAGAGAAACAAGCTACTAAAGACCATCAAAGATTGGTCTCAGAATAGAAAAACAAGTGTTTCAGTGGGGTTAGAATTTGGAGGGCAAGAGATGAAGGGAAAATAGTACAGTGGGACAAGAATAGAAATGAGGTGGGGTATTATTCTATTTGAAATCCAAATGTGCACTACGTACTTAGAAAATACATATTGATTGAATTAATGGAAACTTGGCCTACTTATTCCTCCCTGGGTCTTCTAGAAAGGCTCAGGGAAGACAAGAAGCCAAAGCCAGCTTTGAGAAGGCTAGTGTTTGTCCTGACAAGAACGACTGTGGAAATGCATAATCACCCAGTACCAGAAGGGGGTTGACTGGGTTACCACATACTAGTTAAATGCCTCTACTAATGAACCAAGTCAAAAAGAATCTGATGAGTGCAAATAAAGAAGTACAGATGACATGTCTTCAAGAAAGTTTATTAACTTGCTATTCTTCTTCTATACTCTCGCTATGCCAGAGTCTCCATAAACTGTGTCAGCAAAACATTCCTTGATTGATGAAGAAGGTCAAGTTGCCAGCAACACATTTATGTTTTGAAACTTATGTGTGTGCTAGAAAATAGCTGGTTTAAATCACTGGATTCTGAAAAGTTAAAATAACACTTACATCACCCATTTATAGCTATTATAATTTCTTGAGGATATTTTTAAAATGTAGCATGCTGCAACTCTTTTTTTTTTCCTTTTAAATCCTGAGATTAATTCTCAGAAGACAAACTACGGTAATTTGTATTAATCGTGTACTTGGGATTTCTGGGGCTAAGAATGATTGTCAGATATAAAATTCAGTGAAGAGTTTCCCTGAGGAAACAGAACCCATACTCACCAAAGATGAAGATAAGGAATGAATTGTTTTGAAGAATGCTTTACCCATCCATTACTGATGAAACTGACACTAAGTTGTATCTAAAGTGGCCTCCATAATTTATTTTCCTTGCAGTTCCCAAACTCTGCGTCCAACCACGAGCTACTGGCCAAAAAACACAAGGGTATGACCTCCTAGACACCACATCCACTCTGAAAGCAAAGATGGCATGATTTAAACTCTGGTAGATACAACCTTCTTACCGAGTCAGTAGAAATTCAACCATATGACAGTCTGCCTCCAAAAACAGGACCCCAAACACTACTTTGCCCTTGGAAACCATGGCTGTGTGAAATCACTCAAGTTTATGCCACTGAAAAGGAGAGGACATTATTGTCCTGCACAGGGAGGTAATTTGATTTAAAAAAAAAATCTTTATAAATGTATAAACAATACTAAGTAGGTCCTTATATGTCAAGTGGCTACAGATGTTTAATACACAAACTCTTATCCAACACAGACACAGGTAATAGCTGTGTTTCCTGTCAAACTCATAACAAATGTGACAAAGTAATGACTGTCTTCTAGGGCAAGGCCACAGGCTCTTCGAAAGGGTGGATGTATTAGCTAAGAAATGAAGACCATACAGGAGCCTGACGGTCTTGCTCCTATTTCTGCTGTAGACCGTCAGGGTGCAAGAATTAAATAAAACATGAATTCTAAAAAAACTGTACCCAATCTTACCTTTAATAGGCTTTCTTAGGAAAAGAAAAGGCCCGGAGGAACCATGATCATTCTCGGCATGTTGCTTTGTGCAAGACCCAAGGAAAGCTAGGAGGCTGTACAGTTATCTCCCTTGATGTAATTCTGAACTATACAACCTACTACCTCAACCTGGGAGCATGCAGTCACAATGGCTGGAAAGCTACCATTTCTTAAGCAATGAAATTACAAGTTAGTCTTATAATTGTTCTTCATGCTGTCACTTATTTGGGCCATTCATAAGAGACAGCACATCAAAGGGTCCGACAGTAAAGAAAATAACACAAGAACCTTGGCATGAGATTACTGTGCAGACTGGAAGGAAGGAAATACTTGGGATCGGTCTTCTAGAAATTATTTGTCTATGAAAATTATGGTAAGGTTATATAATGGCTGTCGTTCTGATCAATCTAATGTCCTCTGGTACCTGTTAACAGAACAATGAAAGCAGACCAATATTTAAACTCGAGGAGCTGAAGAAAGAATTAGGAAGACAAATGTTTCCCTTGTGAACCTGGAAAACTGGAACCTCTAAAGGGTTGGTGAACAAGAGGAAATAGTTTAAGCCAAAACATGGTGAAAAGGTATAGGAAACAGGATTATGAACAAATTAGAGATAAACAAATAATACAGAAGTTACGGTGAACATTCGCTCAACAGTATTCATCATGTACATCACGTAATTCACATATTTATAAAGCGCCCATTTTCCAGAGGTGACTGCTTCAGCACTTTTTCCACAAAGTCTATCCCTGTTTATTTAGCAATGTATAGAAATGTGACTCTCTATTTTTTTCATTATAAGGGATTAAATTTCGCTGTTTGTACTTTTCATTTTTAAACTGGGTCTTTATCTTCAGGGCCGGTTCAATGCTGGAGTGACAGACAGACTCATAAGCTTGGTGGCTTCCCATCTCTGTGTGTTCCCATGTTTGGTCAGGTTTGTGTTTTCCCATGAGAACTGCTCTGTGGCCATCTCTCCTCACTGCTCAAGTGGACTCTGGTTTTGCCTGGTTAAAGGCTGTTCCTCAGAGGGGCTGGGCCTAACCGTATAAGATGGAGGGGTGACTGAGGGAATCAAAGAGTGATAATTCTATCATGCTGATTGCGTTCAAAAGACAGATGCAAATGCTGAAGAGCTGGTGTTTCTTCATGTTACTCAACTAACTTGGCGAAGGATCATTTTTCCAATTTTTCCAACCCTATTCCCTCACGCAGCAATCGGGGAGTAAGGCTGCTTTTTTGAGGAGGCTGCCTCTCTTCAATCAATGCTACCTGGTTTGGGGGAAAGACTGGGACATTACTTTTACCAAGCAAACTCCCTCATCCTTCAAGCCTCAATTCAAAGAGTTCTTTCTCTGATTATCTCGTAATTTCACACACACATTTCTAATCTAGCCCTAACACCACTGCATTATCACTTATCTGTCTCCTTCCCTAGACCCTGCGCTATGTGAAGATGAGGCTGCACTACTCACCTTTGCAAATCTGGTACCACCTGCATGTCTACTACCTGGCACATAGTAGAGACTTAAAAACATGTTCATGAAAACAAACATGTATGAACGAAAGAATAAAGTGGGAGTATAAATGAACCTAAAGTTAAAGGCTAGGCAATTTTTATTCTTATGTCAGGTCCCCTGTTCTTCCATTTACACTGTAACTTCAATCATAGGAAGGTGGATTTGCTATCAAGATTCCAGAGGGGGGAAAATTGTAGAATGACTGAATTCAACCTGACAAGTATGCCTTAAGTCCTGGATCTCATATGGAAATTCAAGAAGTAACTCCAAGTCCCCTGCCTTTTAGATACCCACTTATGCATATGATTTAATATCCACTGGGGCACTAAAAGAAAATACAATTCATTTCCTTGCACTGACCTTTTGCCTGATTCTATAAACACAGTCAGGATATAACTCTTATAAATGGGAAACAAGGCAGTGGAGGGGCAGGTAAGAGAAAGCAAAAGAAGATACAACAAAGAGAGGTTAAGTTTCAGTGTGCTAGAACACTAGTATATGAGTATAAACATATAGCTTACAGAGCTTTTAAATATCTGGAAATGGAAACATTCATCTTTCTCCATGTACCTTCTTCTTCTAGGGGTCAAAGATAAAAAGATGTTGCTCTTAGAATACTAATGGTTTTCAACACCCTGCTCTTTTAGTTGTGTGAATTTCCTTGTTTATTTACACTGATTTTAGCCCATTATCATGTATTAGTGCAATTATGGCTCATTACATAATTAGTGTAAATATTTGTAGGCATGTAATAACAACATGCAATTATGATATGGAGTGATGTCATAAAAGGTCTTATTGAAAAGGGAAAGTAAAAAAATAAAATAAATAGCATTTATAGGAGAACAGTAGTTACATACCTTTAGGTATAGAGAATCTACTTTACTCTTTTAACTTTAAAAAACATATTTTAAAGGTATTCTGAATACAGACAGACAGACCCTCAGACTATTGAACATTGAGGTTTTTAAGTGCTACCAGCAGCAATCTTTCCAAATGAAGGGAGGGTGAATCTTGAACAATGCCATGAGTGTCTGAGATTACAGAAAAGCAGGGGCTCCCCACTAGTAAACATATTCTGTATTGATTTGGTGTTTGGAAGTTGGACAAACGTTATGATTAAAACATGATTCATCGAAGTCTGTGTTGGTATGGCCAACAAGCAATTCTGCAAAGGGACTCCTGACCAGATAATCAGTTTTTTGAAGTCAGAGTAATGTCTTCACCCTCTAGCAAAGTACTGAACACATAGTAAGCATTCATAAAGGTTTGCTGAATGAACGAGTGGATGCATCCTATAATGTGTCTGGCCATATGGCTCCAGCGAAATAAAAAAGTGGCTTTATTCCAACTCATACTTTATTGTGTAACATGTTAGGTGTTAATAAGTCTGCAGATTTGGAGAGTCATTCCTATTGACTGCTCTGTAAAATTTCAGCACTATTACAGGCCTAAGAAACTTTTAAAATCTCAACTAGAGAGGCTAGGTGACATCTGATGAAGTTAAATAACACAGTCAGCAAAGATCTAGAGTACCTAACAAATGTTGGGGAATGACTGGTAAGCACACTGAAAAGTAAGAAATCATATTAACTTAAAACTCAAAGTTAATTTTGTCCTATACGTATCAGTTTCTTCCCATGAAGAGAAATCCATTTATTAATTTTGAAACACAAACAAGAAACCCTTTCAAAATTAAACACCAGTTCCCCCTACTCTCTCCAAACTCTGGTGATAAAGGGTGAACTGCTTTATCAAACACGATTCTTGGAATAATAATTTTTTTTTCTGTTAAAGAAAAACAAATCTGAATTATAACCTCGTGTTACAGCTTCATAAATATATTTTTAATAATTTGAGAATTTTAATAAAACTAGTTTGTTTTATACCCATTCTCTCTATACCCCCAAGCAATAATGACTACTGAATATATATTTTAGAGTCTTTCTGAGGAAAACCTGAAGTTATTTAACTTTCTGCAGCTTCCTGTAACATATCTGGTCCACTCTGAGGGAGTCCCAAGGGAATAATTAATATCTACAGAACCACTCATTCATGAACATGGAAGAAGGGAAAAATACTGAATTTCATCATCCTGTAAAATATTTAATATCCTGTTTCTTGTGACCAGTGTCCAGGGGCTTTGGGCTTTCCACTAGAATATTTTCTAGCCAGGTGAATCAAATAATCATGTCCTAGGCCTTTTAGAAACTTTGAAAAGATGGACTGCTCTGCATAATCTTTTTTCTTGGGGTAATGACTGGGTTTAAAAAAACCCCTTAAAAGAAACGATCTGGGGCTTCCCTGGTGGCGCAGTGGTTGAGAGTCCGCCTGCCGATACAGGGGACACGGGTTCGTGCCCCGGTCCGGGAAGATCCCACATGCTGCGGAGCGGCTGGGCCCGTGAGCCATGGCCGCTGAGCCTGCGCGTCCGGAGCCTGTGCTCCGCAACGGGAGAGGTCACAACAGTGAGAGGCCCGCGTACCGCAAAAAAAAAAAAAAAAGTCACCTACTGGTCACCCTGCAGTCTTAATGTTGTCCCTGTGTAGGGAATTCAGGCTGCTCAGCATGCCCTAGATTCATGAGCTCTGTTGGTCCCACTGGTAGCACATTTAATAGCAGGTTAAAGGGATGATGAGTAGATACACGATTTTGCCTTCATCAAACGTAAGTGTTTATCCAGGGAAGGTACAGGTTTAATTTGCTAGCAGCTTATCCATTCCGAGTCGACCACTTCAAAGAGGTGTATAAAACCAACCGAGTAGATTGTTTGCTTAATGGGCAGATAAAGGCCTTGGGCAAAGAATTATACATGATACACAACAATGGGGACAGACTTTTTCTTCTGGATGTAATGTTCCATCATTCCAGAACGAAGCAACAAGTTCTCAGTAAGCTGGAAGTCAAGATCTACAGACCACCCTCCTCAATGCTTTGCAAACTCATACACACAACATCCTCAGGGTGTAGCATTTGCAGAGCTTGGTATTCTCCAAGACGTCTTTAAACAATGTCACCTGTATCTGGGCCTTCCTAATTCCGACACACAAAATTTCATTTTTACATGCTTGATAGAAGAAAGAGCTCTAGCTACCCGTGAACAGTGCGGCTCTTATGAGGAGCCAGCATTTAGTGAAAAAAATGTATCCATCTGAATTTCAAACCTTTTGCTGATGTTAATAACTACTTCATATTGACTCTTTTTTGTTAGAAGAGGCTTCACCAAAAAAAAAAAAAAAAAAAAAAAAAGCCTTAAGGGAACTCCTGGTACTATGTTTGACCAAAAGGGAATGCAAAAGTTTCAGAGTCATCCAAATCTGATCAACTTTTCACCCTGGGTTCTGTTTACAGACTCTTCAGCTCACATTGTTGGAATGAGACAAATATAGCCA
Organism: Lagenorhynchus albirostris; assembly: GCF_949774975.1. Classification (NCBI taxonomy): domain Eukaryota; kingdom Metazoa; phylum Chordata; class Mammalia; order Artiodactyla; family Delphinidae; genus Lagenorhynchus; species Lagenorhynchus albirostris. The sequence continues at coordinate 97,860,608 of NC_083103.1, forward strand.
ATTTTGCTTTGATCTGGAGTCAGTTTGGCTTTCCAATCCTGGCACAATGGTGACATTTAAGAGGCAAGGGGATAAAATTATTTTCATTCCAGCCTTTTAAGCATGGTGAAGAGTTATAAAACAGCTCTGGACAAATATGAAGCTGGACCTGAACGAGCCATTTCTTTTTTATAAAAGTTCTTTTTCTTACATTGCTGGGTATGTCCAGAAGTATAAACAGTTAAGCACATCCATTCCCCTCATTAATTTTCTTTTTAAAGGCAAGGACTGATTTGACGGCACTTGGAGAACAATGGGAAAGGAAGACTTACTACAAGGTACTGATACAACCCACACCAGGGTGAACTGGGTCTTGTAAACAAGCCTCTGTCACTTTCCAAAACAGATCCCGATAACTTTGAAAACAATGTCAGGCTCACAGAAAACAAAACAAACCCTCGTGTATATATCTATTTACTCACCACTCAATAGGAAGTTGTCTGAGTCACCCCCATTCCTGCTGCCTCACCTGCGAGCCCAGGCTCTTTGTCTGACAGCTGAGAGCAGTTAGAAGAAAGAAGGGAATTGAGGGCGAGCCTATAAATTAATCATTGGAGAGCCTCATCCATTTCAGGACAAAAGATCTCCTTCCTCCGCACCAGCCCCTCTTTCCGTGTCTACCCCTCTTAGAGGAAACTAAGGGGAAGAGAAGGAGAATCAAGGAATTGGAAGGGACTTTGATGGCAGACAGGCAAAGCCCGCGGCCTGTGAGATTGCCCACAGACACATACCTATAGACACAAGCTTGTGTGGGCTATCATCACAAGTTCGGATCTACGGGTTTGTGGCAACAGGCCTTAGGATCTCTCTCGTGTGGGTGTCTGACATGTCTGAAAATGAAACGTTAACACCATTAGTCCAACCAAAGGTTCTGCCATTCTATCATTTCGCGCCAGAAACGGGAAGACTTCATCCCGCTCTTAAAAGGGCAAACGTTAAGCAGCATCTTCTAGGTTCTCCCCCACATACTTCCCTGTTTTCACTTATTCCACAGACACAACGGGCTTCAGGTAAACCTCATCATTTTACTGTTTCATATTACAGAAGACTCATTTACTCAGGCCTTAACACACACACGGAGCGTAGTGATGGCAAATGAGCAGAATAAAGAAAAGTCTTTCAGTTGTAGGGAGAGAAAGAGAGAAACACTGGAGAACCCAAGTGCAAGTTCATTCTTTTAAATACCTGTAATTACACGAAAAAAAGATGGTGAATTTTTCCTTTTTTATTTGCGTTCTGGCAGACAGCTGTAATAAACTAGCAAGCACCGCCCATGGGCTTGTTAGTATTTCCTGAAGATTATTCTAGAGATTTCCAGTTATATTAAATTGGAAGATTCATCATGAGGAAAAGTTTGTATTTCACCCTCACTCCGCCCCTGTTCTTGGTCCAAACACCAACAATGAGCAAGTCTGGGCATATTTTATAAAATCTGAACCAGAAAAGAAACTGTATAGTTGCTCCCCTCAAAACTGTCCTGGGTTGTGGGAATGACTCTATTTCTAAGGACTTCTCATAAAAGGATTTTGTCAGCATAACATCCTTTCTTCATAATCAGTGTTCTACAAGTAAAGGAGTAGCCAAGACAATGTACTTTCATTAATGGCTCCTTTTGTGAATTTTATTGAGGACAGAGTCTGAAGCGTGAGCACTTCAAGGACAAATGATGGAAAGCAAAATCATCCATCTCCCTAGATGTGGGGAAAAACATATGCCTCCATCTCTTTGTAGGACCTAAAAAGAGACCTTTTCAACTTTTGTTAGCAATGACCGTAGATGCTGGTTCTCAAAAAAAAAAAAAAAAAAAAGATCTTTGCCGTGACGGAGGAACATTCATTCCTACCTCAAGAATCTGGGAGGCTCTCCTAATAACAAAAAAACACAGCTGAATTTGAGAATTATTCCGAGAAAAGAGCAGGCCCCGATGTATACAACTTAAAAGGTGGAAGCGAGAGAACAGGAAACCAACAGTGGGACAAATAGGGAAGAGGAGGCAATGGTTCATAGACACTTCATTGTCTGCCTGTTTAATCACGATGGAGCCACAAGCATCACTGCTCAGAGTTCACTGGTGCTGTGAAGGTTGCCAAGACTGAGAATTTCGTTGCAGCTCCGTGGCTGGACTTTTAGATTCAAAGAAACAACAGTCCCAAGTGGAAGCAAGGAGGATCCAAACCAGTTACCTCAAAATGGTTTGGACTTTCTGTTATTTTAAAATGTTCATTTCCTTTATAGAACAAAAGGTTTTAAAATAAACTCCAAGCCTCTTATTTTTCTTTGATCTCCCTGACAAGGTCATAGGGCCAGAGGTATTTGAGGATGGGCACTTTGCACACTGTTAAGGATGGCTGGAATGTGTGTGACACAGGAGCTCTTATTAATGTACAAAGGAATAGGCTCAGGCTCCCAAAGTGACGAGAACTGTTATCATTTATTAAAAAGACAGAATGCAATATTTGTTAGCAACGGATGAAGATCTGTCAGAGTTACACTGAACCATTCAAGAAGCATCACCTTTGTAAATCTGCACCTCCAAGTCCGTAACAAGGAGCTCAAGCCGTGTTTCAACTGGGGGCTTCTCTGTGTCTTTGTGTGTGTGTGTGTGTGGAAAATACAGGACAGAGAAAAGTTATTCATTCTGAAGGGTTTGTAGTGTTAATTTCCAAACAATCCAGAGTTTTAATTTTAGAAAATAAAAGAGAAATCAGAAGATGCCCAGGTGGCAGAGAAAAGAGAAAGTTAGATACCGACCTAGTAGAAGAATGGTTTATTTGGGAATAATTTGGGGAAATTTGGGGAATTTTCCCCAAATATCAATTGAATACCTCCTTCAAAAACCATCTTTGTGTTGAGTAGAATAATAAGGTTCTTTTCAGAGGAAAGTTTGTCCCACTTTCTTAAGCAAGATTCTGTGGGGCTACCTTAGATAGTAACACTAATAATTAACTTGGAAAACGTAGGCAAATACCTATAAACAATGGCAAAAGTAGGGTAAGGTAATTTATCAAGCAAATATATCATTTGTGTTATTAAACATATTTACGTAGCACAAAGTCCTCCAATAACACTGAAAGGAAGCTACTTATATCACGATAGCGGAGCTCAAATCCTAGTCACTGGACCTGTGTAAGCATAGTTGTATAAAATATGTCTACATACTGTATGTAGTACTAATCTAGGACTAAAGTTAAAACATCAACTATTATGCCATTATTATGTTATAAAGCACCAGTTATTATGCAACTTCTATAAGCCATATCTTCCAGGAATTCAGAGCACATGTTAGGCTTTTTAGAGATAATCCTCTAATACTTATATTTCTAAGTACAATTACTAAAGATAGCCACAGAGTTTAAGAACGGCGCCTGATGGTTTCAAATGAGGTTTGCCTAAATCGTTGTCAAAAGAAATAAGCACTGTTAAGCAATAACTTTCAAAATATTTTTCTGAGCTCCACAGAATTGAATAATCTGCTCGTTGGCTACAAATATTATAAAACTGGTTGCTATTGTCAAAAAAATCAAGCTTAAAGTAGTTATTCTTCATAATTAAATGATTCAAGCATGCCCTAAAAACTTGTAATACTTGAGGAAATGGAAGGTTTGGAGAAATTATAGGAAAATATAATTACCTGAAAAAAGGACCTTCTTGTGAATCCTGTTTTTTTAAACCTGTTGCCATCTTGCTAGGCCAGCATCTTCAAACCATTTGCCTGCGTCTGGAAAATAAAATTATTTTAAACGGATCAAGATTTTTTGCTTGGTTTGTTTCTTTTTGTCACCCAACGCTTTTATAAAGCTGAACTAGAATTCATGCCAAAATGAAAGTAAAAAGGAACACACCAAAAAAACGGAAATAAAAGTAATTCTAGAAAAACACTGGGCAGCATTATGGTTTCTTCATTTCCAGAACTACACATGATAAAAAGGTTCTGCAAATAAGTCACTTTCACATTTTTCCTGGAATTTCCCTGGCTACCGATGACACTTGAGAACGATTTTACCAGAAAAGTGATCAAATAGGAATGCGACGTCTCGGAATCCTCCCAGATTCCAATGTTTTATATCAAACTGCTCATTCGCTAAACATGATTAAGAGATAGGCTATCAATAATTAAGCAGGGTTAAGGTATAATCAAGTTGGGCAATCATTACCTGGCATGACGTAGCATCACTGAGACACTGTTTTTAACTTTTTGATTCAGAAATGATTCGGGAGTCATTATTTCTCTCTGCTGATGGGGCCGCTAAAATAGAAGTAAAATATCTGATTGTGGTGGATTCAGGAGTCTGTCCCCCTCCACCCCAGCGGGCTTCTTGGCTTCCATTCCAGCGGTCTTTCATTGGCCAGGTTTTAGATGCAGGGTTTGCTTTTCCTTCATTGTTCCTTTACTAGTGGAAGGAAAACTCACTGTGCAGCTGCTCGCAAAAGGGAAAATGTACTTGAGTTTTGCCTGGCTGTGGACTTGAACACCAAATCCACGGTGATGTCAGCAGAACGACACCGACAGACAGATCCCCTGCCCTTCCACCCTCCTTCTCTTTAAAAGAGGTATCCCTTGTACGGAATCTCAGCACACCTCCTTTGTCCTGGGGGGAAAGAGCAATTCAACTGAACAACCTGTTATGAAAGAAAGAGAAAGAAAGAGAGAAAGAGAGCGAGGGAGGAGAAAGAGACAAAGAGACAGAGAGAGAAAAAGGAGAGAGAATTAAACAGAAAGTGAGAGATGGAGAGAGAGGAAGGAAAGAAGGAAGGGAGGGAGGGAGGGAAGGAAGGAGGGAGGACAGGAGGAAGGAAGAAAGAGAAGGAGGAAGGGCAGGCAGAAGGGCGGGGGGCGGCAGAGAGAGAGGCAGAGGGGGGGGAGAGAGAGAGAGAGAGAGAGAGAGAGAGGGAGAGAGGGAGAGAGGGAGAGAGGGAGAGAGGGAGAGAGAGAGAGAGAGAGAGAGAGAGAGAGAAAGGAAGAAAGGAGGAAAGAGACAGAGGGAGAACTCAAATCTATCCCTGGCATTAACCCGACATCGCGAAGCAGGAGAAACAGCTAGTATTGGTCTCCCTATGGCTTTCCAGTTCTCCTGATGTCTTTTCTCTCACCCTCTGCAGCCCCTGCTCTTTGTAGAAAGATCCAATCACCTCAACAAAAGAGGCACATCCAGCAAGTGCTCCTCCAAGAGTAATTCACGGGTGCCACGCATCACAGCACATTTTCTCCACCTGCGACCTGGCCACCAGGACACCAGCCTCCAGGGTGCGAGTGTCCCTCAAGCACCCCGTGCAGACAGACAGAGGCTTCCGGCACCAGAGCCATCTAGCTTAGGTAGAAGGAATTCTTCTCTCCCCAGGAAAAACTGACCAGAAGGGAGCAGGGGAGGGAGGAGACTGGCAAAGCAACGCCATGGTGTTCGCGTTCCTTTCGGGCAGAGGGAAAATTAGGAACCGATATTTATAACCTTCCTACTACATACTCCCTGTATTAAAAAAATAAATAAATATTTTACGTCAAATGAAAAATGAAAGTGTGGCTAGGTCGGCTAAAGAACAAAGACATGAAAAATGGCGTGATAGGATAAAATAGATGGGATGAAAACAAAAGATGCCCTCAGATAATTTGAGTAGTGTGCTTTTTTTGGGAGGGGGTAATTTAAAAACGATCTTAAACCCACCAAGTGTTCACTTACAACAGATGTATAACAGGGACCGACTATTTAAGAGTGAGAAGTTGGAGGCAAATTTGCTTTTGACACACCCGAGGAAACAAAAGAGAGAGGGGCTGCCAGTAACAAGTTGTTTCGTGTGCAACTGGCTAAGGAGGTCGCTTTCACTTTTGAAAGCGTTAAGTTTGCTCAGGATGACAATTTTTCTTGCTTTTTAAAATACAAGCAAGGGTGTCAGCCTGCAAATTCCTTTCTAGCTATATTGTTAATAAAGCCAAAAAGGCTTTTACGAGCATTAACATTTTAAAAAACACAGAAGACCCTGATTCTGGTATGGAAACACGAGACACATGTTTTTAAAAAATCGGATGTCTGTCATTTCTTGAATATAAACGAATTATAGGCTGCACAAAGCTTTCTATATGCCAGGCAACTTTAACACTTTTATGTTCAAAGCTATGTTTTGCTCTTGTTCTACCACAATTGGATTAGAAAGCTCCAAATGAAGTGAGGGTACAGGGTGGCTAGGGGGAATATTGAGGATCAGATCACTTGGATCCTGCAGGAAAGGAGATATGCAATAGGTAAAGAGTCTGTATTTCCTTGGAACCTTGGCTGTGTAACAAGGGGATTCTTGTTCTGGGAAAAGTACAAAAGAGCCTGGAGCCTCCACAATGATACTTACAAAAAGAAGCACCCATCAGACACAAGAAGCTAAGTTCAGCTGAAACAGAGACCTTCTGCCTTACTCCAGGGCAGAGGTTCACCCAGGGAGAGCCTGCCAACCCTCTCTCTGCGTTTCACTCCAGGAGAGCTTAGCTTGTCTCATCCAGGGCTCTCCACATCTACTGATTTCCACATTTCCCCCTTCCTCTGGAACAACAAAAATCAACCAAATGGAATATGATTTTATAAAGTCTCCGTCAAATTGAAGTTTGGAAAGAAAAAACAGGTATGAATCTATATTACCTACTACTTCTCGCTCTCAACTTTTCCCCAAATCGATCTGGTTTTGCCTTCCAGCCCTCTACACACCCCCAACACACTCTTTCTCTCTCCTCCAAGCCTCTCTCTCTCTCTCCCACCCTCCCTCCTTCTTCTGCTTCTCTCTCTTTCACACACACACACACACGCACACACGCGCGCACACACACACACACACACACACGCACACACACACTGCCGCTTGGTCCAATCTGGTGCCTACTTAACACCAACAGAATGACAAGCAACATCTGTTTGTAAAGAAGCCAGAATGAAACCTTAACGGCTTTTTGGCTAGGTTTCTCTTTTTCCTTTTTCCCCTGACTCTAAAAGGGGAGGGGGCAAGAAGAAGATATATTAAGATTTATCTTCAACATCGGCTCCAACGAGGCAGCAACTGTACTTCCCTAGAGTTATTTCCAGGTACGGCAATTGTAGGGAAAACCACTGCAGTATTTACGGCTGTCTCCCCTGAAGCAAGCCCGGTCACATAAAATCCAACGTATCAGATTCCTAAGAGTCAGGTTTTTTCCTAAAAGCTTTATATTCATCTTCTAATTAGAATTACAGGACCGCGCGTGTGTGTGTGTATGTGTGCGTGTGTGTGCGTGCGCGTGTGCGTGTGTGTGTCAGGAGGTGATGAAAGACAGAAGGGAAACGAGCAAGACAGAAAAATAAAAGACACAGTTGAGAGGAAAGGAGCTATGCTGTTTCTCCCTTATTTTACAACACGCTGGCGTGTAAACAGGCACCTTTCCGCAGATGTCACACACGAGAGCAGGCACCAGCAGCGGGAGGCTGTGGCAGAAACCTGCACAGCTGTGGCCGTCAGAAACAGGTCCCATCATCCCCCACGGGGATGGGAATTTCTGGAAAGCCACCAACTGTCCACAGAGTCACAATGCAAAGGATCAGAGCTACCTAGATGGGGGAGGGGAGGGGTGGGCAGGCGCTGGTAAGGGGGAGAAAGGCTCCCTCACCAACTCAAGGATTCCGCCCTCAGGGAAGAGAAAGAGGGGACTCTTTCTTTCACTCCCCTTTCACTCTGCGTTTGGAAGAAACCCACACACATTAAGGGAAAAATAAATTCAGACAAGTTGCTAAGGAGACTTGTGTAAACTCCAAGCACAGACATATTTCTTGGCCTTTCCCCCTGTGCTTCATCTTGTATTCTGATCACGTTGCTCTGCGGCAACGTTGCACCAACCTTCTGCATTAATCTTGGCCTTCACCGTGCAGACTGGCAAAGCATGCTGGTTGTATATATCATCTTTCAAACTTAACAAGTGAAAAGGGTGCGCGCGCGCGCGTGTATGTCTAGTTGGAGGGAGAGAGTGGGTGGGGAAACTTAATTTGGAATTTTAAAAACATAGGTGTTGAACAAAGAAGAATATTTAGACTGTGTGTTTTGGGGGCAGTGGGGAAAGGGGCAGGTAAAGCACTGGAAATTTCCCTTTGCCTGTGGGTTCCATCCTTTCGCCACTCTGCTGGCCTTTTCCCCCCTCCCATATCTCCGGTTAAAATCCTGTATCCCTGGGCAGAGGTAAGCAGCGCCGGCATCACTGCAGACGCCCAGGAGGGGCCCAGGCTTCTGCAGAAAAGAGTGTGCTGCACAGAGTGGACCCCTGGCTCCCTGCTTCCCTGCTCAGGAGGGTGTCCCAGAGAGATCAGCTTTTTGAAAACTAACTGCAACGATTCATAAAACCTCTGAACCAAACCTGTTTAGATTCTAAACCAGCTAGCGTTTCAGAGGACAGACCCCGGCCCGATATCCAAGCTCTGGAGCAGAGACCTTCTCCCATAGTGACACATCTTCAGCAGCGGCCAATATATGTCAACATTTGATTTAGGGGAAAATTAACATTTTCTTTCAGGACAGAGATGTTTGTACTGTAGAAGCCAATATTTTCCTTTCTCAGCCTCGTGTATTAGAATTTCTAAAATCTTCTCTAGGACACAGAAGGGGGAGATAATAAATAGCTAAAATCATGGCTCAGGGTGCTGGGACAAGTCAAGTCTGTGTGTGTGTGTGTGTGTGTGTGTGTGTGTGTGTGTGTGTGTGTGTCCCTGCCTCACTGTCATGAGCAGATTTGGAAGACACACACCAGAGAGTTGGAAGGGGACAGCTACGGGTCCCTTCCCAAATTAGAGAAATTCACAGCATCTGCCCACCAGCTACAACCGAAGAGCCCCAGTGAGGGGCAACCAACCAGGCCCGCTGCTGTTTTCAATCACAATTCTCAGGGGTGCCCCTGGGATAAGGAATTGCTAAGGAGATGGGCAAAGTTCCTGCATGTGGCGCATAGAGCTGAGTGTGAGCCTTCATGCTCCAAGAAGGCTATGCAGCCTCCATCTCTTCCCTTTGCCAACCTGTATTTGGTTTTCACACTTCAAAGCTAAAGCAAGCTGTGCTGCCTCAGTTGAAATAAGGCAGCCAGGCAACCCTGAAGCTAGCAAGATGGAGGGTTTGCTCCTGCCATTCGCGGAGAAAGACAGAGCCCTGCAACGAGCCCTGCTGGCCCATCCTTTACAAACGACTCCATGCAAGTGAGCCCTAGATTTTAGGGAAGGGGAGATCGTTGGCGTCCTTTCTGACCTTTTCCCTACAAGGCATATCCTCAGATGTTCTGTGCCACAGAGGCATCATGACTCAATCAACATGAAAAATGAACCTGCAGGGAAAAGAGCAGGGTGGGCCTCTCCCAGCGGGCAACTGGGCAATCGCCCTGTGACCCGCCTGGCCTGGGGGCAGGGCAGTGACACCTGCATTTTTTCATTTGTCCAGGAAGCTGCAGTAGCCCAAACCCCAGGAAACCCTGCCTTGTTGCCTGTTGGCTATTTGCCCTGCCTGCTGGAAACAAGAGGACTGTCTTGCCCTAATGTGAAGACATATTTGCTAGGACGCTGCATGATCCTAGAGCATCAAAGACAGGAAGAACTAATTTACAAGATCAACGCAACACCTAGTCCTGCAGTGAAGGATTCTCTTCCGTCTAGATTGCCAAAGAAGTGCTTTCCTTTATAAGTTGGCTTACTGCTTTCTCAAATGCCCCAAAGAACAGAAAACATGTTAGATACCTCTTATTACAGCACCACCTGCCCTCCCTCCAACCCTGCCAGTCCTTTGTGGAAAAAGGAAAGATACCAGTAAACAAATGATCAACACAGCCAGGCTAGTCTGGAAGAAAGACTGCATCAGATGCATACAAAGTCAATTCAGATAGCATTCAGATAAAAATATGGTTTTTCACATCATATTGGAAAATCTTTAAGGAGTCTGTCCTTTGAGATGCAGAAAGAAAAACAGCCATATTAACAGTGGCTGGCAAACTAAAATGCTGCCCAGAGACACCTCTCAAAGTATAAAGTAATGCAACTTCTAATTTAACATGGGTATAGGTACATATCTGTGCGCGTATATACACACACCTATATACAAATATATGTATACACACACACACGCACACACACACACTTGTCATCCAAATCTCTCACCTCTAGCCTTGAGGTCAAAGACCACATCTTTTTCACATTTTGTAAACTGACCTTCCCTAGTCCACCCTGAAATTCAGTCTTACACTCCGCACACAGGGTAAGGAACAGAACGTTTGGCCTCTCCATCTTATATGAGCTAATGCTTCAGATTGCAAAATACTCTACACATCAGTAAGTCTAGTTGATATTATTACTCCATGTTGTGGCAGAGAGCTGACAGAGAGGAAAGTTAAGCGTCTTTCCAAAGCTCATCTATTATTGTAATGACAGCATCAGAATTAAGACTCTCCTCCCTGCCCCGAAACTGGTGAGAGGATCCTAGGTCAGGCTGAAGGAATTTCATGGTGCCCCTTCTCTCACTCCGCTTTACTTGTTAGTCAGGCATTTGTATCACATATAATCCCCCAATACAGGAGACCTAGGCCACATGTACTCTAGCAGCTGCCATCTTGGTAAACCCCGAAGAATAAACCACCAAACACTCCTATAGGAGGTTGATGTCAGAGGTCAACTAAGTTTGAGAAAGGTCTCTAGCAGCGTGTTCTAGTCAAGCCAATCCAACTGTGTGGTCCTATAGCTCTGATCGGGAGTGACAGACAACAGGTCACCTGAGTCTACAAAATGCTTTTAGCATATCTACACCCAGACTAAAGTCCATCCATTTCCCTGTGTAATTGTTAGTGCTTGCTGAATTTTTATTTGTTTTCACACACGGGGCAGGCACGAGGAGAGGATGAGTTCAAGATTTGAAGAGAGGGCATCAAATGTACAGTGTCCTATGAAAAACGTTGACATATTTTCTATATATTCCCAAGGCGGGTGGTTATTAAAGGCTAACTGAAAAACTCCTAGTGTCCCTCAGGGGGACTCAAGGTGGTTAAGCTGCTCTTCTTGGGCAGGATTAATATCCATAATATAATGACACCTCTGTGTTTTCTTCTCACATAAATAATTTATTTCTGACATTTAATATGGACCAGACATCACCTCATGGATGGCTCATAAAAGCACGATCATATTTCCCATTTCTTTTGGTGTGATATTTTTGGGGTGGCAGACAAGAATGGGTGGGGTAAGTGGAAAGTCGAGTCTTGAATCCCGTCTCAATGATTGGTAAACAGAAAAGGCTGGCAAAAGCCACAGATCTAGTCCAAAATCCCTTCTTGAAACATTTTAATGATGCCATGAAAAACTCAAGATGACACCTTTTTCTATCTTTATTTTTTAAGAATGAAACCCCTTGTGCCAATTCTGACTGACTGGTAGAAGGTGTCTGGAGTACAAACCGAGAAGGATTCTGAAATCCTGCCTGATCGCAGTAGGAAAGAGTTTTCCAAGCGTTAGTAAGTTATCACTGCCCTGGGAGAAGGAGGATGATGATGAAATATATACTAAGTATTTGCCACTCCTGACTGACCCCCAAATCCTCTTGCATTGTCTTCCTTGTGACAGTGGGAAGAGCTAGCTATTCAGCAGCCTCTATGTGATAACGTTTTTAATTCCTGTAAAGTATAATTGTTATTATTATATTATTTCTGGACATTCTAGCTAATAAAAAAGGAATTCAGGTTGAATTTTTATCTTATATGCAATAGGTCTTATATATTTTATTCACACAATCTTTAGAGTACTCTCTAAGTTACTAGAATAAGGTAGAAAAAATGGCAAAATAATTCCCATCCTCTTCCCTCAATCACTGAGAGATGCAAACCTCCTGACAGGTAAGTCTCTGTTGAAGGCAAGGAAAATCATGACAAAGAGCAATTTCTGTGCAGCCCGGGACGCCAAATCCATTTATCCTAATTTAGTTCTCCACAGAATCTATGTGCGATGATGCATTTTATAACAAAGACCTCTCTCTGGGCAATGCAGCTGGTCCAGACTGGCATTACCATTTCTCCTGGGAAGCTTGGAAGGTTCCTGGTGCTAGGTGAGGGCAAACAGGGGCAAGGAGAAGACAACGTTGAGATATGGATGTTTTCCCTCCTACCTCGTTGACTTGGCCAAGCTCCCTGGTGCTAGGAGGTTAGACATCTGTGATGAAACAGGACCTGAAATCAGGAGACTTGCCCTTTCTTCAGGGCACTCAGCCACAGAGCTCACCAGACATCCTTAGGCCCTGAGGAAGCTCCATCGTTGTAAACGAGGTCTCACTGTATTTCCTAGGTTCGCTAATGGACGTCTATCCCTTCAAGAAGGCGAAACTTTTGTCTGTGGTCCAAGTAATTAAAGGAAAAGTCCCTTTCCAGAAGCGGAAGCCTAAGGGGACCACATCAAAGCCTTCCTCACTCCTACCGATCTTTCTCTGCCAAACTCCACACTGTGGGCTATGGAATCCACCTTCCCAAGAGGCAGGGTGGGAGTCTCCCAAAGGGAATTAGGTATTGATTCCAACCTGTAGGGGCGCCAACTTTATTTTCACATTTCTGAGGTGTGAGAGAGGACGTTTTCCTAGCCTCAGCCCCAAGAACTCAGCCTCACAGCCTGTAAAGGTGCAAATCTTCCAACCAGGGAAGAGAGGTCAGCGATCCTTCTGACTGAGCAACATGGACAGGGCTCACAGGTCCTCCCAAAGTCAGACCTTTACCTAGCCCATCCCTCCGTCACCACGGAGGACCACAGATGGACTCGCCAGTTCTTCCCCACTTCAATACATTTGGCAAACGGACACGAAGGGTCGGGGCTGCCAGATGTTTTTCAGTGACCTGTGCACAGGCAGCGAAGGATTAAGATCAAGTCGCTGATGACTTTTCCTTGTGGACCTGGAGCCCCAGCAGAAGTGGTGACCACAGGAATCAGGAGACTCTACCTTTCAGATCGGAATTTTCAAGGAGACCGAGAGGCTTGACCTCCAGAGGGAAGGCCCGGTTGGAGCTCAGAAATAAGATACAATAAAAACTCTGTCTGGACCAGGTTTACATAGGATCCCCTGGGTACTGGAAAATTACGAGAAATTCCATCCAGGAGTTCAGCTGAGCATCACAAGGTCGGTTTCTGCACATCTGTAAGTCCTATTAGTGCTTATGAGATCCACTTGCCTGTGGCTTGATTTGGAACTGCAGTTACGCTGAAGGGGCCATGAGGATATGAGCACTGACATATGGCTTCCTCCATCCCCCGCTCTTTGCGGGGAATGAGAGTAAGGGGACCATGAGCTCCAGGGCACCCCCTGTCCTAAACGATCCCCACTAGCCCTGTGCGGGAGTGTAGGTGTGCGTCTCCCAGCATCTGCTTAGTTCTCATGAGTTTGCGGGTAGAGATGTTCATATGTTGCTGCTGAAACCCAGAGCTGGATTTTCTCCTGAGCTTGTTCACAGCTCCCCCTAGACCCCTGGCAGACAAAGGCACCACCAAATCCTCACTAAGAGAACATAAAAGCCCTGAGTAAGAGAAACGCGGGCACCCTAACTGCCTTTCTTACAACATATGGCCTATTGGCCTCACTAACACTAATACGATGAAATTCCTATTTAAACATCTTAGCCAAGGGCTCCAACATGGCCTGGCTCCACTCTGCGTGTTCTTTTTCTCTGTTAGATCTCTGCCTTTACTAGAGTCCCACTTCCCTGCACACACATACCCCACAAACAGGCTGCGCCAGATGGGCCCTTAAGTCACAGCAATCAGCTGGGAAATTAAATGTTAGAAAATCCAGCGGGTCTCCTGAATTTTCGCACTTGAGAGCTCCGGCGATGCCCTACGTGAGACCCAGGCTCCCTTTTAAAGGAGGGTCAATGTGACGGACCCAGGGTGGGCGTTAGGCTCTGTGGGCATTTCTGGTTTCTTCTCAGAGAACTGCAGTTCAGTTTCATCTGGGTTCTGATGGCTGCTACTAATACTTCCTACTTATAGAACACACACCTTGGAGGAGCTCAAAACAGTTACAGAAATTAACCAAGCTTTGCAACATCCCTGACAAGTAGGCAGGGACTAGACAGTACTTCCTCCATTTCAGAGGAAGAAACCGAGTTGTTAAGAGGGCACGTTTCTTTGACACGCCTTGCAGACAGGACCCCATGGCCCACTCATTTCCAGGGCTCTGACGAGGCTGCCAAATGAGGTGGGTGTTTATTTATACCATGCTCACTAGCTTGTTGTTCTAGTATTTTCTCACACACACACACACCCCATCATGCTGTAAGGTCCCAGTGTGCGAATATCACGTCTTTTTTGCTGTGAATCTCCCCACAAGCGTGTATTATAGGTTTCCTTTAGTAGGTGATAACGTGTGACTGATTATTTTGCAATAAACCTATATCTCCTTCTAGGCTGGCTTTCTCCCTCTGCCCAGAAGACTCCTAAATTCTGCTCAAACATCATTTCCCTGAAGACCCCGCGGTCCTATCAGCAGCTGGGTTTTAGGAGTCCAACAGTACCCACCTCGTCCAGCACTTACCCCATTCTACTGCAATTACTAAAAGGTGTAATAGTGAAAAGGAAGTAACTCTGTGGTCTTTGAGACAGACAAGCCTCAGTTTGAATCCTAATTCTGCCATTGTGAGACCTTGGACAAGGTAACCAACTTTCTTCTATCTCCTCCTCTGTAAAATGGGGATAAAAAGACTTACTTTGGAATCCATCATGGCACTATTTGCAATAGGAGACAATAGAAGCAATTTAATATCCGCCTATATGCGAATGGTTAAATACATCAATATTGGAAAATACTCTGTAGCCATTATGAAGACTAGCATATATAAAGAACAGAGAGAAATACTTCAAATATGTATTAAGGGTGAAGAACAAATTTCAGAGAATATGCATGATTCTATATATACAAACAACTCCCAGATCATGTTGTTATTCTGTACAGGCTTACCTAAACGTAAGGAATGAGATAAGCTCTATGAAGGATGGATAACTGATGGGCTCACAGGACTTCCCTGGTGGTCCAGTGGTTAAGACTCCTTGCTTCCAATGCGGGGGACGTCAGTTTGATCCCTGGTTGGGGAACTAAGATCCTACATGCCACGTGGCCCAGTCAAAAAATAAAATAAAATAACGGGCTCAGGAAATGGTAGCTACAACTCCTGCTGTGGATGGGTTCCTTGGAGGTGGAGTTGTGTTTTAATCTTTGTATCTCTGGCACCTGGCACATCAGAGGGGCTGATGGAGTGAGTGAAAGAAAACGACTCAATGAGTGATGCTTTCAGGAATTAATTGTTGAGTTAGGAAAGAAGAGCCCTAATGTGAATCACCAAGAGTCTTATGTCTTGTTTGGAATGGGTTTTTTTGCTTGTTTTTTTTTGCGGTACGCGGGCCTCTCACTGCTGTGGCCTCTCCCGTTGCGGAGCACAGGCTCCGGACGCGCAGGCCCAGCGGCCATGGCTCACCGACCCAGCGGCCATGGCTCACCGACCCAGCCACTCCGCGGCATGTGGGATCTTCCCGGACCGGGGCACGAACCCGCGTCCCCTGCATCCGCAGGCGGACTCCCAACCACTGCACCACCAAGGAAGCCCTGGAATGTTTTTTAATGTGGGGAGGCGGCCTAGTCCTTTGGGAAGAAACTGGACTGAGAGTCATGAGGCCTAGATGCCAGAGCAGTGTTCCTTAAAAGTGTGGTGTCAGGACCACCAGCCACCAAATCACCCAGGAGGCTTATTAATCATACAGATTCCTGTATGAGAATCTGAATCAGATTCTCTGAGACTGTGATTCAAGAATCTGTATTGTAACAATCTCCTTTTTATCTATAGATTAAAAAGTCTGAGAATCACTGCTTTAGATGCTGTTCTACCTTCCTGTTGGACTCTGGGCAAACCACTAACCTTTCCAGAATTCAGTTCCTTCTGTACAATGCAGAGGTTGGATAGCAAATGCTCCTTTAACTTGTAAAATTCTATGACCGTGATTAATCCAGTTCCCTGCCTTTAGGCAGTCCTGTACCTGAGCCATATAAGATGGACTGTTCAGACCTGGTATGAGCTGCCTTTGGGTCCCTGGGCTACCATGTGGATACTTTTCAAATTCAGAAGCTACTTGTTATTTGATCTTGTGCCTTATATTCTTTAATTACTAAAACCAACTGGTAAGGACATTCTCTGAGCATTGGTTCTTAATGATTAAAATATACAATTTTTGAATTTTAATATATTTGTGTTATAATTGTAATATATTAACATAATGTAATTACTATAAGAAATAATATAACAAACACACAGAAGAAAGGGAAGGTGGAATGAAGACCCTGGAACAGATACTGATAACAACTGTTAGGAAATATTACTGACAAAAGCCAGTAGAATGTCTCTCTGGCCTTGGGTATGAGTGGAATAAGAGGACTGTGTCCAGTCATTTTCATGAAAATTAAAAGCCAAGAGCAGAGACAGCTGAGTTGAAGAGGGACCCTCTAGCATGTCCTATGTGTGGCAGGCCAAGAAATGGCAGGTGATAGCATCCTCTAAGAAATCCCGAAGGTTTTTAGAAGACAAGATCCAACACCAAATTAATCCCTCCTTCAGTCTTCAGATAGAGAAGAGCTTCTTAGACTCACCAAGAAATGGCTCTAAGTCATAATAAGAATATTCGGAAAGAGATTTCTACCTAAGGCAAGTGTTGGAAGTCACTGAATCTGGATTTAAGTGTTCTCTGTCCTCTTTATTAGGGGTATTGTCTCGGGTGACTGCCTTAGTCACTCAGAGCGCCAACTGCCTTACCCGGAAAATGGGGTTAATAAGAAGCCCCATTCCACAAGGTTATCGGGAGAACTGAATGAAATAATGCATGTAAAGTGTCTAGCCTTGTGCCCAAGGCATATTAAGCATTAGGTCAACGTTTAAAAGAAACCACCCTTCTTCCTGTGATAGTACAGAGGGTAACTGTCCTTTGAGCCTCTCTTGCCTTCCTCACGGGAGCCTGACAGAGTGTTGATTTAGGATTATTCAAGAGGGCATGCTTTTGGAAATTCTCAAATTGTTTTCATTTTAGAGTTTCTATGTTATTCAGCTCTGCTCCATATTCCCTTTAATGATTACAACCAAATCACACACATGCATGATGAATCCTTTTAACGAAAAATAGTCTAAAGACCCTTCCAGAGGCTCCGTGAAATATACCTTATAAAAGGAAAGTCAAAATTATTGATGCCAGCACAGGGTCAATGAATAGGGGCTGATGGATTCCTAGGCCTAGGACGCTGCCTGGCACATGGTAAGTACCAAATAAATATGCACCTGAATGAAATAATGTCATTTGCTGTAACACGGATGGACCTAGAGATTGTCATACTGAGTGAAGTAAGTCAGACAGAGAAAGAGAAATATCGTATGATACCGCTTATATGCAGAATCTAAAAAGAAATGATACAAAAGAACTTATTTACAAAACAGAAACAGACTCACAGACTCAGAGAATGAACTTACGGTTACCAGGGAGGGATGGGTGGGGAGAAGGGATAGTTAGGGAGTTTGGGATTGACATGTACACACTGCTATATTTAAAATGGAGAACCAACAAGGACCTACTGTACAACACAGGGAACTCTGCTCAATATTCTGTAAAAACCTAAGCGGGAAAAGAATTTGAAAAAGAATAGATACACGTACATATATAACTGAATCACTTTGCTGTACACCTGAAACTATCACAACATTGTTAATCAACTATACTCCAATATGAAATAAAAAGTTAAAAAACAAACAACAAAAAAAACCCCAAATATGCACTAAATGAACACAAGATCTAATGATCATAGTCATTGTGAAAGTAGAAACAGACTTAAAACTTTGTTCAAATGGTTGATAGTGTATGGATAGTAGAGATGGCTAAATCTGAAAATTCTTTGGAAATCTTAGGTCAGAGCTAAGTCACCTGGAAATAAGCTAGCCTCCAATAGCTTAGACTGCTGGAGTTATTTAGACATTTCTCATATTTCTATTTTTTTAAATTCACATTCTGTCACCTCAAAAGTGTCAAGCTCTTTCTCGAAAAAAAATGTCTAAGGGAGAAAGCTAACATTCCTGAGTTTAAAGGCCCCGTCTTTGGAATTCTTTGGACCTAAAAGAAGGGGACTGACCAGGAGCTCTTCGATTTGGTCTCTTTCTTCCCATCCCCATCCCTTCTTTCTTCTCTCTCACTCTCACTTCTGCTCACTCATCCTTACTTCCATTTTGTGTTTTGGCTTGCACCTTCCTAGAAGCAAGTTTCACGCTTTTCCTTTGCATTGCCATGTGCCCAGCCCTGGCATAATGTCAAGCACACAGTAGTACAGAAAAAATATTTGTTATATAAATTATGTACTGTATAAAGTATCAAGGAGATTTTGTACCAGGGAGAAAATTTTATTATTTTACCTCTGCAGGACACCCCAGCCATTTCTATCGTACCCCACCATTTCCTACTGCTGGGCATATATTATCCTATATATTTCATGTCTTTATTTGTTCACTACCCTATGAGCTGTGAGAGTCTCAAGGTCGGGATGATGTCTTCCTCCTCTGCATCCTCTCACAAACAGCCACGTCAAGGCTCCACTCCCCGTGGCCGGTGATTCATCAAGTATGGCTGCCTGACTCAGAACCAACATAATCAGTACAACACACTCTGGACCTTCCAAGGAGGTAGGGACCATGTCTCACTCATGCTGACATACAGCCCAGTGACTGACACAGCAAAGACTCTCAATAAATATTGACTGAGGAAGGCGGAAAGGCAGTAAGAATGAATGACACTGAAAAGAAAAAAATCCAAATGGTTCAGTGAAGCCAACCACGCAGCAAAATAAACTAATGTGCGTGTCTATTCATTCTACCTTGCATTCATTCAACAAACATTTACTGAATGCCTAGTTTATGCAAGCCATGTACTTGGCAGATGAATTATATATGAGTGGGAAAACAGGTCTGCGTGGAATGTCCACTTCAGCAGGGAAGACGGATGGTGTACGAGGCACCGCATGTATGCTGATGTTGCCAACGGGCAAGGAGAGAGTATAATTCCTCGTGCAGAGGTGCAGAGAGGCATGAAGGAGACAGGAGGTGATCAGGGAGAGACCAGGAAAGGAAACAGGAGACCAAAGAATCATAGACAAAAATTCATCTGCCCCTGAAGCAAGGAACTTCTTGTAAAGACAAATGTGCTCAGGACATTAGTCAGTCTTTAAATTGATGGTTTAGTGTGATGGCAAACGCTGGTACAGCAGACAGACATCTTCTATACACAGTGATATTGACACACATCCAGCCAAGAAACCCCAACATTCCCATTTGACTGATCACAAGTGTGGGCTCACCTCCTTGACCTTGGCACCAGCCCACAAGCTGTTTCGCGATGGTTTTTTGTTTGTTTTTTTGTTTGTTTTTTTGTGGTACGCGGGCCTCTCACTGTTGTGGCCTCTCCCGTTGCGGAGCACAGGCTCCGGACGCGCAGGCTCAGCGGCCACGGCTCATGGGCCCAGCCGCTCCGCGGCATGTGGGATCTTCCCAGACCGGGGCACGAACCCGTGTTCCCTACATCGGCAGGTGGACTCTCAACCACTGCGCCACCAGGGAAGCCCTGTTTCGGGATGTTTTAACAAGTACTGGGAAGTGGTAAGCTTTTGTTTTTCCTGATTTTCACAGAGATACCTGTTGACTTACACCTGGCATTCAGTGTACTATCCTGTACCAGGGATTCAAACTCAGTAGAGAAGAGTGGCAGGGAGTGAGGTTGAGGAGGAAGGAATCTGAGAGATTATCAAGACAGGGGCACAGGCACTTCAACAATGAATGAAGCTACTTGAAAAAGGAACCCCCAGGGCTTCTCTGGTGGCGCAGTGGTTGAGAGTCCGCCTGCCAATGCAGGGGACGTGGGTTCGTGCCCCGGTCCGGGAGGATCCCACGTGCCGCGGAGCGGCTGGGCCCGTGAGCCGTGGCCGCTGAGCCTGCGCACCCGGAGCCCGTGCTCCGCAACGGGAGAGGCCACAACAGTGAGAGGCCCGTGTACCGCAAAAAAAAAGAAAAAAAAAAAAAAGAAAGAAAAAGGAACCCCCAAATGGGTTATATTATTGAGTTAAATTCAAACTCAAGCACAGTGCCTCCGAACACCAACATGGGCAAGAGGAAAACCAAAGTGCCCCAGTATTCGGTCACACACAACTCTTTGGTCTGGCACCACGATACACCCCTCTTCTACTTTTTCACCTCCCATGACAGTCTTGGTCTGCCCGACACCAGAAGCGCAGTCATAGACCCTGATCTCCACAACTGTGAAATGGAACCTTTGCTGTTGTCTGAGTAGGAAGATGGGAGAAGGCTTAAACTCACATACACGGGTACACAGATGAGAGCCTCTCCGTGTGAGTCTGTGTAAAGAAGAAATTCAAGGAAGTAAAAACGTAAATCTTCAAACTGAATGCTCTGTATCTCCAAGCATATCCTTGTATTCAGTTTCTCGGGATTTTCTATCTGTCCTGAGGACCATGGAGAAATGCAGAGGCTTGACAGCCAAGGGTTTCAAACCCAGTTTCACCACTTAGGTGGCAGCTCTGGATAAGTTACTTAACTTCCTCATACTTATTTTTCCTCATCTAAAACCTGCTGAGTTGGAGAGTGAGTAAAATTACCTGGCCCCTATAGATGCCCGATAAATGTTGATTACTTTTTCTCAATCCCTAAAAGAAATGTAAGGTAAGGAAGGACCGATGCCATGTGTTTGCTTAGGTGCTTTTGTAAGACAAGGAGGATGAAGGAGCAGCATCGGTGGGGATGTGGGAAAACACACCTGAGATAGAGTTCTGAGTAATCAAAGGTGAACACAGAGCTTGGGGTAGCAATAAAGGAAAGAGGAAAGAAAGATACAGTTCCTTTGGGGAATAATGTCTTTCTGTTTCGTTACCTTTCACTCTCGTGACCTCCCTATTTCTATGGTTCTCCCACATAACCACTGCCTTCCGGATGCCAATGACGCAGATGCAATTACGCCTCACGAGGAAACTGGCTGCTAGAGGGAGCTCTTCTGGCCACACAGCTACCTTTCCCCTAACTTCTCAGGTAAGTCTCCCCACCTGTGACAAGAGGCTCCAGAGACTTCTTGCTGAATGTGCTGCTGCACTCACATGGTCTGAGCCCTAAGTCAGGCAGGCCAGTGCCATTCTGATTCTGCTTGTTATTTCTCTTATGAAAAATGTAAGGTTGAGAGAAACAGGGAAGGGGGCATGCCCACAAGACTGCTGTTGGCTTCTTAAGTATTGTTCTATCTGAATGGGTGTAATGGCGAAACTCTACTGCTAACACACTGAACAGCAATGCACGCTCACTCAACAGCCTTACACCCATCTTCTCTAAAATTTCTGTCATAGAAAAGAGGTGTAGAAGATACTTTGTGGTTTATCAGTCAGCTGAGCTTCAGAAATATATGTCCATAAAGATATTACATGGAGAACTACTATACTTTCCTTATTGGAATGATATAAATAATAAGTTATTTATATTATAATAAAAATATAATATGAATCATCCATTCAACAAATATTTATTAAGTAACTTCTGTGGATTAGGCGATGAGCTAGACCCACAAAAATGCATATATACAGGAGGAATTTTTACATACCCTTGAATAGTATTTATCCATAGAGTTGAGATATAGATCTCATGGGTGCAGAGTGAAATTTACCATCCTGTTTTTCCACTGCATCACATTTAGCTTGCATGACAGTTTCATAAACACAGCTTTTTTACTGAGTGCATTCTCTCTTCAAAGATTTCTTTTGGCCAATCTCAAAAAACTGTCATCTCTAGTATAAAAAAAAATGGGGTTCCCCATTTAGGATGATTTTACACTTGCTACAGAAATATCAGTTTTAAAAAGAGAGACTGAGATTGGATACAGTTGGCCTCGAATCCCACAATGAAAAGCAGCATATGATACCAGGATGATACATGTCCTCAAATAGAGCCATCCTTTTCCGTAGTTTCCAAGGTGAGTCGTGCTTGTGGGGGTCTTTAGAGAAGAAGTATGGGGGAATAAGGATGGACGAGAGAATGACTAGGAAAAGAACTAATGTTCTCATGCATACGTCCCTTGTTTTTAGTTTAAGATTTACTTTTTCATTCATTCAGCAACTATTGACCAGTACTTACTATGTGCTAGAAGAGGAAGTAAGTTATTGCACATAAAGGTAAGAAAAAAATGTCCCTAGCTAAAATATACATTATATATCCCCTTTTGAAGAATCGTTAAAATTAGTAAACTGTGATTTTTCTGAAGAAAGTAACACCTGTAAAATGGGATTCCAGGAGTTTAATGCCAGTTAGTATCACTCTTTTTCCCATAAGAGGTGTGCTAGAGGACGGGAATGTGACATTTCTTAAGAGTGGTGGGTAAACCGTGTTGATGCTTATGAAGAACATGAAATGGCAGCTGACGACTCAGTGATTAGATAAAGACAGGATATAGGTTTAAACTGCAGCAAGGTAGAAGACACATGACATTGGGCATCACCCCACATGCTCTAGAGACATGAGTTCCACGCGACTCCTACCACTGCTAGCTACAGTTGATTGAACAGTAAACAAATGCCAGGTATACCACAAGATTTATATATATTCTCATTTAATTCCCACAATAGCATAACAAAGTAGGTGATATCTTCCCCGTTTTATCTGTTGTCTAAATGAGGATGGGAGGCATACAGAAGTGGCATGTCTAAGCTCGCACAGTCAGGAAATGTAGAGCCAGGGTCTAAGCCAGAATCAAGGCGATGTGACTCCAAAGCTTGCCTGATGTGGCCACCCTCTGATCAAGTTCCATCTAAAATTCAAAGTGGGAAATCTACCTGAAAAGGACGAAGGATGCCCCAGAACATTTCCTTCAGCTACAATAGCGACTCTTACTACTTGTCGGATCTCAGACTTCTGATAATTTTATGAACGCTGGTCTCCCTAAAAAGAGACATGTATGTTTACAATTTGTGTGTGTATGTGCATTTTGGGGGGATTTCCAGAGTCCTCAAAACAAAGGCTAAGAACCTGTGCCCTGAAAGTTGCAGGACCCGACAGGGATGTAGTGGCTAAAAATACCTCTTTGGCCAAACCAACCAGGTTGATGCCAATTCTGGAGTATACGCAATTCCTTACAAACGTAGAGTTCACGCCTAACAACGGTTAATCACAACAAAGACCTCAAATTACAAAGATATTCACAAAGAACACAGATTACCTGATTCTTGTTGCACTTTTGAGTAGGAGTGAGTCTGCAGGAGTGTCTAAGGGGGCAGGAAAGAACGTTGCTAGAATGAGTGTCAACCCTATAGTTGGGCTGAGCCCCTTGGTCATGACCTTGAGGCTCAAGGAATTGGCTCAGACAGTTCTGAACTGAGTAGCCATTTCACAGACAGCCCACAGCCCAGCAGGACACCCCTCTCTAGCTCTGCCATCATGACACTGCCATCTGCAGCAAGCGAGCTGAGATGTCTCAAGACCAAATTTATCACACCCAAGATTCCATCCTTACGTAAGAATCACCTGTCGCTGGTGCATAAATTTTAGCACCTAGCTGAGCCAAGGGTAATCAAGATTTAAAAGAAAGGGGCCTGAATAAATATCAAGCAGATTTCCTCTCTGTGGGGCTGAGTTTTGAAAAATCTTTGTGCCCTCATATGCCCCTCAAAGGAGACTGTCATTTTTCTGCTTTCGGTCTGCCTCACTACTGTTGGGGAAAGGATGCTCTCTAAGAGCCATAGGCAATCTGTTTTCTTGGAGGTTCTGCTCAAGCTATGACCTCGGTTTGTTCCAACTTCTGTCTGTCCTCACAAGTTTCAGCTTGCTCTCATCATCAGCTAAATTAACCATAAAGCAAAGCCTTGACTCGCATTACTGAAGCTTGAGGGTAATCAGTACAAGCCCGGAGCTATGCATCACTGTTTCCAAGGCTGCAGGCCTACGAAGAAATGCAGGAATGGCCCTTCAATTTATATTCGACTTCGGGTAATCTAGAAGATTCCTTTAGCTTGAGACCTTGGAGGGGAGGTTCAAGTGTGTTGTCTGAGAGCAAACAAAATGCCATTGGAAAGTGACAGAAGGCGGTGGAGTTGTTTAAGGAGCAGCGGCATTGGGATAATAATGGATGGGAGGGCAAGGAAGAGGGAGGAGGGAGTCTCCTGGACTAAAAAGGGGCCAAGAAAAGTCCCTACAGCTGTTTGGTGAAATTTGGAAAAGTTAAATTCAGGTTAACAAATATCTGGGAAGGTCTGAATCTGACCTGGGGCACATTGTTCCCTCCTCTGGGTTTCCATTTGTAAAATGTGGGAATAGGACGAAGGCTTCTTCCTGCACGAGCATGTCGTGATGGAAGGTAGAAGAAAAGGCCTTTGAAGCCAACAGAATTACTCCTCTGTCCAGGGAAAAATAAACAACAATAACTCCATCAGCCTTCGGCTCTGCTTTTGAATGAGTTCTTTGCTTCTGTCTGAGAGGCAAAGTAGTTCATTCCTTGGGAAAAATTTGAACGTAGAATGGTAGACCATGCCCTTTTCACTCCGGTTTCATTATGTTATTTTGAATTATTATTAGTACATAGAACACTCAGTATAAGTTAACAAGATTTTACTGAGCATCTGTCACGTACCCAAGGCTGCAGTAGGTCCTCTGGGGTAGATAAAGAAAAACTCTGTGACACGTTCAGGGTCTTCAAGTATCTTAATATCTTTTTAGAGGTTTACATGTTCCATTTTAAAAGCCAAGCAGAAAACAAGCTGTTACATTTTAGAAGTCTAACTTTTAAGATAAATATTACTTTTCTCTATTAATGTAAGCAACTGAGTTTGACTGAACTTGTTTTTATGCTTCTACTAATATATATCACTGTACTGACTAATACATATTATTGTATTATTTATATTGTTATTCATGTCTACAAAAAGCCTCACTTACAGACTTTACACTGGCTTGAATTCTGGTTGGACGCCTCTAGGTAAAACACAAATAAAAGTCCATCAAAAAAACTCTGAATTTCCAAACAAATGCATACATGTACATTTTGAAGTTCCACTCAAGTGCACTCTCTATATGATATGAAAGAAAACTAAATGAATCATCTTGGGGAAACTACTCTAATTCCTGAGTGTGTACTTCAGTTAATATTTCTGCACATCTGGGGACTTCCCTGGTGGTCCAGTGGTAAAGAATCCACCTTCCAATGCAGGGGACATGGGTTTGATCCCTGGTCATGGAACTAAGATCCCACATGCTGCGGGGCAACTAAGCCTGCGTGCCACAACTACTGAGCTCGTGCGCCTCAACTAGAGCCCATGTGCCACAGGCTAAAGAGCCCATGCTCTCTGGAGCCTGTGCACCACAACTAGAGAAGAGAAAAACCCGCATGCCACAACTAGAGAGAAGCCCGCACACCACAACAAAGAGCCCGCGCAACAAAAGATCCCGCGTGCCTCAGCAAAGATCCCACTTGCCGCAACTAAGACCCAATGCAGCCAAAAAAAAAAAAAAAAAAAAAAAAAATTTTTTTTTTTGCACATCTTTTAAACGCTGCTGCTGCTGCCTCAAGTTAATTCCCAGTAATAGACTATTATCCTTCGGTGTGTACTTCTTTTGCAAATACCAAATAGATGGTCAGTTACATTATCTTCCCCAGACTATCTTGTTTTCCTTTGAAGTTTTCGAAGACAAATCACTAATCCATTTATTGTAAATGGTAATCCTTTCAAAAATATGCCTTGGGTGCAAAACTGAACTTTTCAGGCAGTAAAGATGTTTCAAAGGAGATTTTTCCAATGCAAATTATCTTTGTAGTGATGTGAAAGTAATTGCCCTGTTTTATATGAATACGCCTTTGTATACTTTCAATTACATGTATTTAAACATTTAAGAATGATGTAAAACATGATATATACATTAGTGGAATTTGCCAGTCACATCATATATCTCTAAGCAGTTTATAAAATATGTACCAAGAATTAAAGTATGATATTCTTTTTTTTTTTTTTTTTTTTTTTTTTTTTTTTTTGCGGTACGCGGGCCTCTCACTGTTGTGGCCTCTTCCCATTGCGGAGCACAGGCTCCGGACGTGCAGGCTCAGCGGCCATGGCTCATGGGCCTAGCCGCTCCGCAGCATGGGGGATCTTCCCGGACCGGGGCACGAACCCGTGTCCCCTGCATTGGCAAGCAGACTCTCAACCACTGTGCCACCGGGGAAGCCCAAAAGTATGATATTCTTTCTTAAGAAACGATATACTGTATTACCATGTTTTTCTTCCAGTAACCCACAGCACTATTCTGGGAACTTAGGTGTTCAGATTTGGGTTGCCTATACTGTTCAGCCCATGAAATTTCAAAGCACATTCATAACCACTGCTCTTATGGTGACCCCAGTAAGATGAGAGGCAGATATTCAGGGTGACCCACCATCCCGGTCTCCCCAGGATTGAGGAGGTTCTGGGGATGCGGCACTTGCCATGGGAAAGTCCCAGCAAATGGGGGACAGGCTGATCATCCTGTGGGTATTATAATTCCTCTTTGTAGCTGGGGAAACTGAGGTACAGAGAAGCAAAATGCTCTGCCCAGTTTACCCAGCAAACCTGAGGCAGACGTGGGACTCAGTCTTCTGTCTTCCAACAAGAGAACATTTGCAACTAGGCAGATCCCTGCTATTTCCTCTATACCTCACTTCTGCCTGGAACTGTAAGAAAACCAATGTCATCTTTTGTCTTTTTCGTGTGCTACCATTTCAAAAGTACTAGGATGAAATACAGTGGGTACTAGTGAATAGGACTCTTTGTCAAAATCCCATATTATTTGGGAGGAACAGCATTGCAGCTTTGTGCTTTAAAGAGAATGACAGAGAGACTGAGAAGTTATGATGATCACAGCTCTTAAGAGCCGAGGCAGTACTAGTATAAGGTCTGTCTACCCCACCAAGCACCTCTTACGACTGCCAACTATCTCCGGTCTTGACTGAGCCATTTGTGTAATTTCATGAAACAAATCAACTTAAATGAATCTCAGAAAAAATGACCCAGAGAGCCACCTTTTGAATCACAGCATGGTAACAGCTAGCATTTCCTGAGGGCTTACTCTGTGCTAGGTGCAATGCTTAGAGCTTTACATGAATTCAGTCAATTCAGCCTCACAATAATTCCAAGAAGGAGCAACTAATATTCCCACTTCACAGATAAGAAAAATGAGGCTGAGAAAGGTCAAGTAATTCATCCAGTGTCACACAGCTGATAAAGGTTGGAACTTGGATTTAAACCCAGGCAGCGTGACCCTGGAACCAGTGCTTTTAGCCATCCACTGCATCACTTTTAATAAAAGCAGTTCAACAGCACAGTTCCCAACGTCCCATCACTCAGACAGCTTTTTGTTAGGGCAGACCTAAAGCTAGTGGACCACATATTCCTCAGATGCACAGTGGGTGTGTTGGTCTAAAAGCATGAGGCTTTCTGGTCATGGGTATTAAAGGATCTGAAGGAAGAGATTAATTCCAGAGTGAGATAAATTGTCCTGCCAAGCTCCTGCTATTTATTCAGGACCTCTATTTCTCTTTTTGGAAAATGTAAATAATATGTCCTGGGCTTCTATGAGAAATGACTAGGTAAAATAATGGGCAAGTACTATGCAAACTGTAAAGTGCTGTACACAATTATCCCATATGTTAAGGAGTTTCCAAAATAGCAATTTCTTCCAATGCCCTTGCAAAAGCAAATGAGACACAGCTGCTAGAACACTCTGTAAAGAGAGAGAAATCCAGCTCTTTAAAACTTTCAAGGGGGAAAACACACACCATAAAATTACCCCGAAGATGAATTTTACAAGAAGCACGGAAGTGTCATCAAGTTTTTCCGTGGTTAATTCTAAAAGAGTGCTAGCGTCGCAAAGATCAAACAAGCAGTTCTTCCACAAAAACCTGGGGAAATATGCTGTTTAATGACACTTGCATAATAGTTAGAAATGTAAATTATACTCACATGAGAAGCAGAACTGAAGAAGCCAAGTTTACTGGCTCTTCTGAGTCTTTTCCAAAGACAAGTCTGTTGGGGAAAAAAGAGGAGAGGCTTGGTCTAAACCAAACAAAAGGAAGACATAAAAAAAAAAAAAAAAAGGAAAGTTAGAAGGATGAGGTGTTTCTGGAATGCTATGAAGCACTGAGAGTGACTCAGCACTTGCCAAAGGGCAGCAACAATTAAACGAGTTTGTTGAAAGAACTCTAATAAAATCGGCGTTCCCTGTAATCTCAGAACAAGCTGGCACCACTAAAGAAAACGTTCAACAACACATTTGGGGACTATGAGTTGATGGAAGTTGCTTGGGGCGGGGGGACTCAGGGATGAGTCATAGACTCCTCAAATGAAGTGGACTAAAGCTGGAGGAAGCTGGGTTGGGTCTCTGCCCTCTCATTGTCTTTCTCCTCTCGAGGGATTGCAGCCCTTCTGCAATCAGCCAAAAGGAACAAGTGAGTTGGCCACTGGGCAATGAGAAATTGTCAAACAAGTGAAATGAAGTTTCATTTGTAGTATAAAGCCTATACACTGTATACACAAGTCCTGAGACAGGGAGGAAGGAAGACTTTCCCAGGATCCTCTGTGCCCATGAGAATCATTCCTGCTGAATCCTGTCTCCAGGTAGAAGGGCACCTAGGTTATCCAAGATGGAGCCTATACAGATTTTTAAGTTCTTTGGGGAAAAAGAAAATCATGATTCCTCTTAGTAACTAATTTCTGTCTTTATCTACCCTTTTAGCCATTAAGTTCTGTGCTAAAACTAGCTTCAATTTCTCTAAACTGGTCTTTGTGGACATGGATGAATGATTTTGGTTTTGCCCACCGAAAAGTATGCATCCTTCATATATTTGCACGTAGTTATTCTCATACTAAACTCATCATGGAAACCCAGGAAATTCTCCTGTCCCTTCTCAGATGAGAACTTCCCATCGCCCCACCTCAGGTTATAGAAAGGAAAAAAAACTTTTTTTGATGTCCCGGCATCATTTTTCCTATTTCAGGTGGCTATAGACTGAGTGGAGAGTTTATACCTTCCTATCTTAAGAAAAAACAAAAAAATTGAGAAGGTTAAGAGCTAGTGATTTGACATTTCCACATGAACTTTTTTTCAAAACGCTGGTGTTTTCTTTTTTTGTTTTGGATTAAACTCAGGTGTAAAATATTATATCGCACATATTCGTTATTGAGGGAATTGACTGAATTTACGTAATATTCATGAACAGAATTTTGTAAGTTGTTCTGCCAGCCAAACTATTCCTGCTTCCTGCACAAATGGAGCTGCTCAGTGTTAATCAATTGATTACCATGAATGAAGAATTCTCCAGAAAGTTGTTAAAACCAAGATACCACCATTTGGTTCCCCTTGAAAAAAGGAAATTATTGTTCTACTGGATTTTCTTTTGTTCTGAATAGAAAAGTTTTTAAGTTGGGTTGGATCTTCTTTTTTTTTTAATGCTTTTTTTATAACATCTTTATTTGAGTATAGTTGCTTTACAGTGTTGTGTTAGTTTCTGCTGTATAACAAAGTGAATCAGCTATATGTATACATACATTCCCATATCTCCTCCCTCTTGCGTCTCCCTCCCACCCCTCTAGGTGGTCACAAAGCACTGAGCTGATCTCCCTGTGCCAGGCAGCTGCTTCCCACTAGCTGTCTACTTTACATTTGGTAGAGTGTACATGTCCGTGCCACTCTCTCATTTCGTCCCAGCTTACCCTTCCCCCTCCCCGTGTCCTCAAGTCCATTCTCTACGTCTGGGTCTTTATTCCTGTCCTGCCCCTAGGTTCTTCAGAACTTTTTTTTTTTTTTTAGATTCCATATATATGTGTTAGCATACGGTATTTGTTTTTCTCTTTCTGACTTACTTCACTCTGTATGACAGACTATGAGACTAGATATCAATTACTGGGTTGGATATTCTTTTTGGGTTTTTTGTTCTTTCAATTTCAGCATTCCTCTAGGAAGAGAGAGTGAATGTTCTCTTTCTCATCAACCAGAGTGTTACTAGTTTGAGTATGAAATGCAACCAGGTTCCAAGGAAACTATGTTGTAGTTTTCGGGAATGGGAAGAGTTTTTTCCCTCAGGTGACAGAAGATGAGATTTTCCTTTTGTCTTCAACCTTTTAATACCAAACTGTGAACCATTTCTACATACTTGTTTGGAAGCATGAACTGAATGCCATGAAAGATAGCAAAGTAAGCTGACTCCTTGATTCTGACCAAGCCAGCAACAGGCATTTGGATTTGAGTTAGATTTAGATGAGCTATTCAATAACCTGTATAGTGAGACTGGGAGCTTAGGAATCAAATCACATTGTGATCTTGGTAAGGATATTGCTCTTTTGTGAGCAGCTTAGTTGATGGGGTCAGTCTTTTAATTTACTTAAAATTTTGCAGAGTTTTCCTGTTGTAGCACTTGAACGTTTCTCCCCAATTCAATTCCTTCATCCATACAATTGGGTTAATACAACTTACTGTGCAGGTCTTTCGTAAGGACCAAATAAAATGTATACATTAGATGCTTACTATAGGCCCTGGCACATAAAAGCTGAATGATCGTTTCTTGTTCACTTGGCCCCTATGTGGTCCTACTGCTAAAAGTTGGTTCTCAATAAAGCAATGTCGGGCTGTTAATAACTTTCTGCCACCCTCCCCCTGACACCCCCCCAAAGAAGAAAAACCACAGTTAACTAAGAACAGTCCCCTAATTTTGACAATTTTGTTGTATCTTTCCAATGGAACCCCATCACCTTATACCTACTATAATAATTTACTGGACACTTACATGAGCCATCTACTATAACAAGAACTTTATATGGGCAATATCATTACACTTTCCCTACAACCCTATGAGTTGAATACTATGGTTATTTTCTTCTGCTTCAAACTCACTTGTTCCCCAATATGAAGAACCCCAATGAGTATTTTCTAACCATCCATCTTACATAAGTATTTTTTATTATCACTGTAAAACATTACGGAATGCCTTCTGAATTATGTTTTTCAAATTTTGTTCAAGCAAAGCACTAAGATACAAAGCACTGATACTGTATACTAAGATACAGTTTCAATCCTCCAGAAAGTGACATATTTTTTTACCCCAGAGAGGAAACTATTTAAAGGGCCCATTATCTCTCTTTTTTAATCATATAGGTGCTTCCTATCTCTGATTAAGTTTATGACCTCATCATAAATAAGAATGGCTATAACTCCTATTAATATCTGCTTAAGAACTGCAGCCAATAGCTACAAAATGTCAAACTGACCCCACTGACAAGACGGTAGTGATCACCCATACTGTTGAAATGGAGAGCAAGAGATCACTGTAGAAGAGTTCTCATGGAGACGTACCCACATTCACCATCTGAAAAAATGTCATACGTAGACATTCACGCACATTGAATTGGCAAATAAAGATTTCTATACAAATATCCCTAATTTTAAATAAATGTGAAGGCCAGTAGAGCAACAAAGAATGCCTATGCTTGATACAGAGACATTCGTCAGGAAGAGTCCCTACTTGAAAAGATATTACATCTCTATTCAAAAACCTCAGTCAATTCAGTTCATTTAGAAAAGCTCCTAAAATGAAACATTTATTGCATACTTTTCATATTGTGTTTGGCTTTGTTTTATTTTCTGAATAAATATTTGAAGAGGCATATATGTGGGCTGTATTTTCTTTTGAATCATTTTTGATATTTTACGAGATAATGTTGGCTCTTCCCTCATGGAAAAAACTGAAACAATCAAAAGGGATTTTACACATGGTCTCGACAACTACACCTATTGCCCCACCAGCATTGCTCCCCCCTAAACATGCCTGTTACCACAGATAAAAATCCCTGATTTCTGGGATGCCGAATATTCCACCTGGATTCTAGATACTATTACTATTTGCAGACCCAATGAAACTGCTTAAGGAATTCCTTCCTATCTTTCCTAAAACACTAATCTGTCCCTCTCTACTGGATCACTTCCATCATCGCACAACTGTATCATTATTTCTCCCAACCCCAAACAAACACAAACACCACCACTTCCACCAACACACCCTTAGCGGGACCCCACTTTCCTCACCTGTTTCCCTCCCATTTCTGTGCTTTCGTTGGCAGGAACTTCAAGAGTTGTCTTTCCTCACCATTTCCAAGTCTTCTTCTATCACCCTCTTACACTATTTAGAGCAGACCTTAACCATCGCCATGCCACCAGATATGTTCTTAACCACCATCGCCATGCCACCAGATATGTTCTTGTCAAGGTTACTGATGTTCTCTAGTTGTGAAATTCAATAGTAAAATTTCAGTTTTCATCTTACTTGACCCAGCAGCAGCATCTGACACTATTTTTCACTCCCCTCTAACTGGTACACTTCCTTCTCTTGGTTTTTAGGACACCAAAGCCTCCCAGTTTTTCTCCTTGGATGGTCCACTCCTTCTCAATCTCTCCTTGGTGGTGTCTCTTTTCCTTCTTGACCTCTTAGTGCTAGAGAATCCCAGGGTTGAGTCCTTTTCTTCTTCTCTGCTTTATGTACACCCACTCCCTTGATCATCTCATTCAGCCTCAAAACTTTCAATACTGACAAGCTGATGACTCCACCTTTAGCCCAAACATACTCCGCATACTCTCATAAGCCCCATATGTGCGTGACCAGCAACCAACTCTACATCTCCCATCAGGTATCTAATAGTCATTTCAAACTCAGTATATCCAAAATCAAAATCCCAACATTCTCCACAAACTTGCTCTTCCTACAGCCTTTTACATCTCAACTGATAGCAATTTCATCTTTGCAGCTTCTCAGGCCAACACCTGGATTCCTTTAACATTCTACATCCAATCTCTCATGAAATCCTGTTGCACTTTACTTTCAAAATATATAGAATTTAACTGCTTTTCACCACCTGTACTGATCAGTCAACACATGGCCCAAGCCACATCATCTCTTGCTTGGGTTACTGGCATAACCTTGTAACTAGCCTCTTAGCTCCTATCCTTGCCCTACTCAGTATTCTCTAAACACAACATTCGAACAGGTCCTTCTTAAAAAGTCAGCATTGTGCAATGACTCCTTTTTCACTCAGATTAAAGCCAACATCTTTTTCAGTGACCTACCAAACATTACATGATCATGACCTCGCCTTGATATTACCTCTCCTATCTATCACTACTTCCCCTTCACACACTTTGCTTCAGCCCCACGGTCCTCTTTGCTGTTCCTTAAATATGCCAGCCATGCTCCTGCCCTTTGGCCTTCATACAGGCTGTTCTCTCTGCCTGTGACACTCTTCCCTAGATAACTACATGCTTACAGTCCTACCTGTCTTAGGTCTTTGCTCAAATGGCACCCTATTTGAAATTGCAAATGCACACACGACCCTTTCCTGCCAGCCCCTGAAGTCCTAAACCTTATTATCCTGCTTGATTTTCCTCCTTTCCATAGCATCTACTACCAGGAACATATTGCTTTATGTATTAAGTTTACTGTCTGTCTCTGCTAGAATGTAGGCTCTGCAAGGGCAGGAATTTGAGTAGATCTTGGTCATGCCTTTTCCTGAACATCTTGAATAGTGCTTGGCATATGAAATCACTCAATGGGTGTTGAATTGAATTGAATGAAATAGGCTTCCAGTAAAACCAAAAAACACACACAAAAAATACACCCAAAAAAACCCCTGAATTGATAACATCGTGCCTATAGGAAATAAGGGCTTGACTTAAAATAGCTTGATAGAGAATTACTGTCTAGGATCTAAGTCTATCCTAAAGCAAGAAGAGAAGATACCTGAATACATACCTGAATACATGGTCTATTTTCTGGGAAAGAGAGTATGGAACCAAAAATGACAACCTGGGGGAAAATGAAGACACATCTTCCTTCTTTTGCATTTAAAGATTCAGGTGACATATTTTCAGATGACTCAAGAAGAAGTTTGGAAAAGACCATGATAGTGTGAAGGAGCTAGAAGTTTAACTTAAAAAAAAAATCTGGCTTTCTTTTTCCAGTGTTCATCACAGTTCTATATAGACACTCTGACCCATGGATGTCCACCTGTGGTTTGTGCCACTGATGGCTTTTCAAAGTCCCATTTTAGTAAAGTAGTTTGAAAAAGAGGAGCAGTTCATGGAATATTTGTTTTTATCAGCCTTGGCAATCATAAGGGAGATCAGGTAACTGCTCTCAGTGTGTGGTCCTTGGACCTGAAGCATTAGCAACACCAGGAAACTTGCTAGAATTGCAAATTCTTGGGACCCATCCCACTCCAAGTCTACCTCATCAGAAACTCTGATGATAGTATCCAACTATCTGTGAATTAACAAGTCCTCCAGGTGATTCTAATGCCTACTTTGTGTTAGGCATTCGGTTTAAGAAACACTGAGGAAACAAAATGAGAGAAATCATCATTATTGTTCATTTTCAAGTTTACAATGACTTATTTTTTTAACAAGGCAACATTAGAATACAGATTGCCTTCACTGATAAATGCAATACGCTCGTAGGTCATCCAGCGCCCAACACTAACATTTATGAAATACTCTTTCTGGGCATTCTGCTTCAGATTGACGAGAAAGTAGAAGACTCTCATATATTCCAGGAGCCTAATTTAATGATTTCACAATGCTCTGAGCTACTTGGCTCTTGGCTCTTCCTGTTAAGATTTATGAACCCAGATTGCAGCAAACCATTTTTCAAATTAGCTTCAAGTTGACAATTCCATTTCAACAATAAAGACTATAGCAATGGAATGTGAATTGAGGGGAAAAAATAGATATTGAGGGTTGTAGGAATTTGTCAAAAATGACATTCTAATTACAAATATTAATCCACAAGTAGGTCACCAAGAGTCACTTTGCTTTGATTATTTGCTTGATAGAGGATTATGACACAAAGACCATCAGTTTGTAAAGTATTTACTTAAAGAACGGAACTCCGCCTGGTCTGTGAAATCCAAAACCAATATTCTGTAAAGCCCAACTTCCTGTAATTCTCACACTCTCATTAGTTCTTTAAGAGTAGATACATATCCCATTTTACAGACGGCACAACAAAGCTCAGTGACCTATTCAAGGGCACATTGTTATGTACAAAGTCAAGACTGAGTCTCAGATGTCTGGGATTTGCTAATAGATGCCAATTCAATATAAGAAATATGTATTAAGCACCTGCTCTGTACTACCAGACCATGGATTAGGGGAAGGGAGTGTAAGAATTTCTGACACAGTCCCTGACTTTAAAGAGCTCAATTCAAGATACCCTGTCCTCCTAATCATTTAATACCCACCTTTGTCAGTTCTAGCAAAGTAAATGAAATAAATGGTAAAGCTGGTTGATTTCAGCACTAAAGAAGTCTTGGACCAGCAAGGACTGCGTGGTGAGGTGTCCTAAGACCTTTACACTGATCATGTACCATTTAATCAAGGCACCATGTACATCTTGATGAAGAGTTTAAAAGTGCCCTGTCATGTCCTACTAATAGTTCATGCCCATAACAAAATATGGAGAAACTATGTGGGAAAAAAAAAAAAAAAGTGATAAGCTTGCAGAAAGGCAGCGGAATTGGAGCTCAGGGTCAGAGGAGACGGAAAGCTATCTATTGAACAAATCACATTTTACAATGAAAAAAATAACATGACGTTCAGATATATTTCCAAACAGAGACATGTTAGAACTGGTATGCACTCCTTCCATCATTCTCTCCATTATCTGAGTATAAGGTTGAGTTTGGGGGTCTGTATTTTTTCAAAACACCAGCAGCTCTGGCTTTAGAAAATGTTCAAGTTAAGTCAAGAAACTTATGTGACTGAGAATTGGAGACTTAAGGTCCGGTCTCCATTTTATCCCTTACTGGGTTTAAAACTAAAAGGAAGATTTTTTTTGTTGTGAAAGTAAGAGAACCTCAGACAAATTTTTAAGGAAGTTAAAGTTTTCCAATAAAGTATTAGAAGCTATAGAAACATGAAGCCATATTTATGCATTCGCTCAACATTTATTTAAGCACGTGTATGCTGAGTGCAGTAGGTCCTGGGGGTACCCAAGTGGATATAACAAAGTGCTGGTGTTTTTTACTCTATTATTAGAGTATCTGGGGAACACCCTCAGAATAGTAACCCGAAATTACGTAAAGTAGGGAAAAAATTGGACTTAAGCCAGTTTTTTAAATGAGTTGAGACTGCTTAAATAGTAAAATAAAAAGACTAAGGGGTAAGCTTTAATAACTTTTTAAAAAGTTTACAAACTCATTTTAAGATGAACTTAGGTCAGACAATATGAAAGCTAAAAAAGAGTGAAGATTTAGCCTCAAATTATAGCAAAAAAAAAAAAAAAAAGAAAGGGGGAGGGTTGGGGAAGAGAAGAGATTGGGAAGAAAGAACTTTTTCTAGAACACTGGAGCTAGAGACTGAATTCCTCTGCTGGTCTGCTGAAGATATTTTGGACGTGATTAGCTAATTCTTCCTCTCAATGGGTTTAAAGATGTGACTAAACGTGGGGTGCTGGAATAGCCATTTGTTGGAGTTCTATGTCTAAAGCTCTGTGAATGGTAACTAGGTGGATTAAAAGGCTGTTTTCTTCTCTCTCCCTTATTTGGCTGATATGTCTTCTTCCAGATTTGGAAACTCATAGACATCGCTATGAAATGTATCACAGACCATGAGTCACTATGAAAAGGACAAGTGTGTAAATTGCCTTGCCAGTGAAAAATCCTCTGCCTGTCCTCCCCTTTTTTTCTGAGACAAAACTTCAGTTTTTTTCTCTCTGATTCATATCCTGGGGAAATCAAATCACAAAATGGCTATGTTTAATAAAAAATATCTCCAACCCACCTCACTTTAAGAATGTAACCTCTTTTGAATCCAGATGTTCATGATCTCCCCCGCATAAAAGCCTTTTCTTCAGAAGACTTTGGTGCCATTTAAGACAGGTAAAAGAGTCAGAGAATCTCTCATACACAAAAGTTATGCTGAAGTCCCATTAGCCAACGGGTCTAAAAAGTGTGTCTGCTGGTGGCAACTATTTTAAAGATGAGAATTAGCAGGAGAAAGGACTAAAGTTTATTTGAGCCCACCAGTGCCAGGTATGCTAGAGGCTCTTCTATAGTAATGGTTGACATTAATTGAATTCTTACTAGGTATGAGGTACCGTTCTAAGTTTTACAGGCATTATTTTATTTAACTCAAACTACTCCATGAGATAAATACTATGATGGACCCCAGCTCTAGGAGGAGGGAAATGAAGCTCAGAGAGGCTCACTAACTTGCTCAGGGTCATGTAGCAAGTAAGATGCAAAGATGAGATTCAAACTCAGATCTGTCTGACACCAGAACTTAAACTATTAACTACTGTCCTCAGTAGTGCTTTAAAAAAGGTAGACAGACTCTCTCCATTATGTATAGGAAATGGAAGCTCAGGGAAGTAACCTGATCAAGGGCACACATTAATGTTTCTTTGGCCTGGCATTTGAACTCAGGTCAGGTGGACTCCAACATTTATGTTCTAGGCACAGAGATATTAAGCCCCAAAGAGGAGCTGCTATCCTCACTCACATTCAACTCCATGGAAATTATTCTTAAATCAATTCAAATAAATGAATGTCTACTCTGTACAACGAATGAGACTCTGAAGATAATGCGAAAGATGTAAATCTACTGTACCTACCTCTAATAAGCTTTAAGTTCTAGTTGGCAGAGAAAATACATATATGAATGGATTGAGGTCAGTTGCAAAGCATTGTGTCACCACAGGTAATATGACATCCTATGAAATGAATAAATTCTGAAGCAATGCAGGGGAAACCAGTGACTGGAGAAGAAAGTTCATCAATGAACGCTGAGAAGAGGAATAAAATAAAGCATATGATGAACGGAGTGGATTCCATTTCCACTATCTTCCTGACTATTTTGTCAGTAGGAAGAAAACATACTTTGGAGAACCTATGGAAAGAGAACACAACCTTAGCACTTATTAGAAAGGTTTCATTAAAGGTATAGCTTATGATCACAGAGCAATGAAAAGACTGAAGGACAGGAAAGGATTTTTCTGTGATTACAGCTAAAACTACTGGTTATTACTCTTTCCCTTGGCGAATAGGTTTCCACAGGGTTCCATCAAATACAAACCATAATAGTTATAAATCAAACCCAGACTTATTCTCTACAAAGAAAGGCAAAAGGGCAGAGGGGAGGGAAGGGCATCGATTTCAACATTTTCAAGGGATTTTCCATGAGATCTATCCAGTCTAATGAAAAAGAAGAAAAACTTTTTTTCTGAATTAATCTTGAAAATAGAGCTTTACTGGATGAATGAACTAGAACGCCAATGCTTATTTCAGTTCCCCTGCCTGCAAACCTCCAACTTAAAGAATGGGCTGTTGAAAAGAATCCTGGGGATGGTAGACAAGTATTCCCTATTTACAAGGTCGTATCTAAGCTATGTTCAATTTTTCTTCAATCTAAGACATAGACTTCAGCCTTTAATAGGAGGATTTACTGAAGCTCCTCTGAAAATAGCATTTTCCAAACTGTACTGAAGAAGAAAAAGAGGCACTCTAGATGCTAATGAATATTACTAAATAAAACAGTTCTAGAGTCAAATAACTTTGGGAAAGCTGAGTTCAATTTTTTGCAGCCTTAGACATGTGCATGTACATCTTGTATATCTACTGGGGACATATTCAGAATTTCTCAAACTTGTTTGACCTTAGAAATACCCTGTTATTTTGTGGAACTTGTACTACTATCTCATAGGTCTAGTATTCCAAAAAGCAGCCATGTTCTCTTTCCTTACATAACTTTTAGAAAGATGAGGTAAATTGAATAATGGGTGGAGAAAGAAAACTACCAACTGGCCATGGCTTTGACCCCATGCCTGGGAGTGATAAGCCTTTACTTCCATGGACTCTGGGTTCATCACTGAATGAGTGACAAATCTCTAATGCCTCGTTCCATGATTTTCAGGGCTACCCTCACAGCAACATGAACAAGCAGTAGGGTCATTCTCTCCTGTAATGGGCAGCTCCAGGTTGGCCTCGGTGGTGTCCGTGGGAGACAAGGCAGGGGTTCCTTCCCAGGTGACGGCCAAGAGCTCTGGAAAACTGGAGGAGTACATGGAGCGAAAGATTATTTATACAGTGTGCCTAAACCACTGGGACAACTAAAATTTAGTATTTCATCCTAGTCTCTGAGATATACTCAAGGACTCAAAGTTCAGACTCCTTTAGCGGGTCATTCTGTATCTGCTGGCTGTACTTCCCTGCCCTCTCCCACACCTGAGCAGAACCTAAGACAAATTCACACAGAATATAATGGGATCACACTTCTTCAGATCCTCTGTGTGAGGATGACTCTTTACAGTACTATCATTATTTATGATTATTCAAAGAGGAGGAAACAGAGGCACTGAAGGGAAAGTTTCACCTCTTAGAGTAGTACAGCTAGAGGGAAATCCTTAGGCGAACCTTCTGTCTACAGAAATACAGTTCACTTGGGGGAGAGAACACCTTATAATCACTACATCCAAACGATTTAATTCCTACCC
Organism: Lagenorhynchus albirostris; assembly: GCF_949774975.1. Taxonomy (NCBI): domain Eukaryota; kingdom Metazoa; phylum Chordata; class Mammalia; order Artiodactyla; family Delphinidae; genus Lagenorhynchus; species Lagenorhynchus albirostris. The sequence goes on from NC_083103.1 coordinate 97,900,243, forward strand.
TGTGACATGGCCAGCTGAGTCAAACTGCACTATCCTCAGAGTCAGAGATACAGGAAAAGTCAGTCAACTCGTTAATGTGTGATGCATTTTGCAATGGCATTAACCACCATGCTTAGCCAGTGAGCAAAATTAACATAACTCTCAATGCGAACACTGTATCTTTCCATGTAACGGTATTTATACACTTTTTCATATTTCCAAATATTGTTGTCAGTGAAGAACTCTCTGTTGTAACAATAAACGGATTTGAAGAATAACTTAAGTTTGTATAGTGCTTTACAGTTATGAAGTACTTTCATTTACGTGTCTTATTTTATCCTCAGTATAACTCTGAGAGGTGGAACTTAGTGTCTTCATTTTATGATGCAGAAATTAGAGATTGAGAGATTATCACCAAACTAATAGCTGGCAGAGTGAGATTGAAACCCAGCCTCTCTGATTTCAGCACTGTCAACTCCCCATGAAGTGAAGCGCTACTCACGTGCTCCAAAGGATGTCCCTTATAAGTTCATGGTAATCTCAATTTTTTCTGTATTCCTTGTGCAAAGTACTAGTAAAACTAGTACTTTATTGAAAACTGTCTTATTTACCAATTATTTAATGAATTGATAACCAATTATTATTTAATTTTATCTGCCTTATCTATCCCACTCAAACATAAGCCTTTGGTTACACTGTACTTTCAGAGACCCCTGAAGAATGTCCCCTCCCTCTAGACCCTATACAACCAGGTTCAATCCTATGCAACAGAATCCAGCACAGACCAGGAGTGGCCCCTTCCTACCTTCGGAAACTCTCTCTGGACTTCTCAACCCCTGTCCTCGCTTAGGGAGGAGACTCTCCTGTGTGCCGTGTGCTCCTAGAGCACCAGTGCGGTTGTCTGTGGAGGACTCACACCACCACACTGTACTGCAAGTGTCTGTTTATCATGTCCCCACTTGACCTTGGGCATCTTGAGAACAGCAATCTTGGGTTCCTTCACTTTGAATCCCCAGAATCTAGTACACAGTAGATTGTCAATAATTAATAAATAAGCAATCTAATAAATACATAAAGTAACACAAAACCAGTGAAGGCAGTTATCGCCTTTGAGGAGTTCCCAGTCTCATGAGGGAGAAAGACCGATCAAGAGACCACAACAAGCAACATTCCGGGGTGGAGACGGGTTCAGGGTGCTCTGGGAGTGTGGACAGGTAGGGATTGTGCTGTTCGGCCCTCAGAGACAGTGAAGTTGGGCAGAAGCTTCAAGAAGAGTAGAAGGTCCCCAGCCAATGGGCGTGGAGCTGAGAGAAAAGGGTGGGAGTGGGCAGCAAAGAGCGACAGCAGGCTTTAGAGGGGTTCTACTTCTCTGGGGGAGCTGCCCCTCTCTCCAGCCAACCTCATGGTTCTAACAGCAGCTACAAGTCATGCACGGTATCTTGTTCCCCTGGCCCAGAGGACTTCCCAGAGGTTTGGAAAATTTCTTCAGGCTCACCCAGGAGGCACATCTGAGAGAATAGAGCTGACTGGGAGAGAGAAGCCAAGGACAAAGTCGGAGGAAGGGTGTCGTGGAAGTGCTCAAGTCCCTGACTCTGGTGATGTCTGGAGTCTGGTGGACCCCTGCCTTTGCTGAAGTTTGGTTTTCTACCTCAACTTAGTCAAGCTGGTTTTCTGTCACTTGCAAACACAAGAATCCGTATCCACCCTAAGGCCTTACTAATACCTCCCACAACATGCAGAGATAGGCGCCAAGTAGCTACTCGATATTTTATTCCTCAAATGGACCTTCTCCCGTCATCGAGTTCAATCTCTTTATTTAAAGATGGGGACACAGGCTTGAGCACTTTTCCCCAAGTTACCCATACGACTCACAACAGAAGCTGAACTCTCTTCCCAGAACAGTGCTGTATCCACACAGACTGCTGCCCTTGTTGCCATTTGCTGGGTAATTAGCCTCAAGGTAAGAAGTGATAACGGGGTTCACATTTGGTGAAAAAATCACAATGGGCAAAGGATTCATGATACGACTGTAAAGTGATGATGTTATTGTTTTCTACTTAATTCTATAACGAGTCCCTGGCATGCACCTGGTAGGTGGGTGTTTTGAGACAAGGCATACTCCTTGACCTCAAGTACTTCACCAAGTAGAATGAGAAGCTGTACAGCTTACCAGACCCTCAAATGAGCCATCTGGGAGAATATGTCCTTATTACTTTTGCAAGTGCTGACAAGTCTCCTCTGAACCGGTTACGAGCCAAACAAAAATGTCACCTCATAATTTCATAACTGCATTTAAATTCATTTTTAATCAAAAATGGTATCATTCAGCTGGACCAACTGGATACGGCACTTGGTTTTTAGAAAATGCAAAACAGCCTCCAAAGACAACCACTTCCTCCTACTCAGTATATCCAAAAGGATATGCTATGGGTTGTGAGGTCTACTGTAAAATAGGAGGTTCAAAGATGTTCTGCCTGAGGCTAGGCAGCATCACTGCCCTGAAGGGAACTATACTATTCAGGATGGGTAAATTTTTACATATTGTTAAAATAATGACTTCTAGAATTTATATTAAATTTCCAGACAGGCATATATCTGCCTAGAGGCAGGTGTCAATATCACCTTAGGTCACCTTGAGTCCCGTCCAGCTCTGTGATTCTGCAGTTGCTTATACTGGATTTCTCCAAGTCTGTGATGGGCTAAAGAGCTACTCCTGTCCTACTTCTTCTCCTTATATAGGTCAGATCCCATTCCAGTGAGTACCATAACAATAACCACCTCACGGCCAGGTTATTTTAGACAACCTGATAAAACGAGGATCAAGCATGACCTCCAAGACAGAGTTGGCTGTGACAGAATTTGACCTGAATATTTAAGCAAGGAGGCAGCCAGTGTCTTAAATTTTTATCTCCATGGCACTAGGCCACTGCAGGACAGTCAGACAAAGGTATGGAAAAATCATCAGTGAGTCCAAACCACAGTACTCAGATTCCTGAATCAGGGACCCCAGTAGCCTGCTGGGCACTGCAAAATCAGAATGTCTGGGGACCCAATGCTGTGTGTCTCCATGTGAGAAGAGTCTCCATTTTCTGTCAACTCCAGCCAAAGAACAGCATGGAGACTTGTGCCTCCGATTTCAGGTCTATAAATAAGCCCTCTTGTCATACTGGATACCCCCAAACCTGCAGTTCCTTTCCCCACTCTTTCCCAGCAGGGCTGGCTTCATGTTTCTTTTTGCATTTGTTGCTCTTTCTTGGAGCGAAGTGTTAGCTGCCACTCTCTGTAATCTTCCTCTACAAGAACGTAAATTCCCTGAGTGTAGCAACTTGTTTGTTTGGCTCCCAGCTCTATTTAATACCCAAGTTGTCCTGCTGGAGAGCAAGCGCCATAAAAGTATGAAATCTCTTGTCTAGAACGGTGCCTGGCATATAGTAAGTGCTCGATGATTATTTGCTGAATGAGCGAATGAATACATGATGAACAGTCATTGTGCAGGACCCAACTCCAATGCCACTCCTCCCTTCCCAGAGCAGTTACAGGTCTTTCCTCTGACCCTTTAGTACTGTTTGCATCTCTCTATTACAACATGTATGGGATACTCTACTTATGTTATATCTGTTTTCCCAGGTAAACTGGAAAATACTTCATGGCAGGAACTATGTTTTTATAGCTCCATGTCCTTGTGCCTAAAACAGTTAAGAGTTCACTCGATGTTTATTGCTTCAGTGATCATAAGAATGAATAAAAATGTTTCTCTTGTAACAATGAACGCTGAGGATTTATGATTTAACATCATACCTCACATTCTGCCTGGACTCCAGAGCTTTCCAAACTGAAGAAGCCGTGAGTCACTGGGCTTGGAGGGGAGGGGTGTTTGTTTGTGGAGGACTTGTTTCCCGACCTCGATGAATCACAAGTATAATCACCCCAACTGCATCCTGTCTGGGGAAGTAACCAAAACCCCTATTTCTGGCCCCAATGGCTTTTTGGTTTTATGAGTAAATGCCACTGACATGTCATTAAATAAATGCCCTCAGAAAGCCCCCAGCCAGTGCCATAACCTATGACAGTCAGGTTGTAGAGGAGCAGTCTTGCGAACACAGCACAAGACAAAGGAGTTAACGTTATCCTCCTTGCCTGGACCACTGCTCTAGCTTCTAACTGCGACCTTGCATCCAAGTTCTTTTCAAACATCTGTTACACTCTTTTCCAATAAATCACAGGTATGATCATGTAATTCTCCTGCAGAAAAATATGCGATGGTTCTCATCATCAACTGAAAACAGACCAAACTTTTTAATCTACAACTCCCTCTGGATTCTGGCTCTGACCTTCTCCACCTGCCACACCTTCCTGCATGCCTATATAACCATATGCTCCCAACAAGATGAACGATTTTCTGATCACATACAAATCCTATACTTTGCTCTGCGACTTTGTTCCCTGTCTCCTCTTAGAATGCCCACCTCCTACTGTTTCCAAATGTCTAAAATCTACATACTCTTTGAGTCTCACCAAATGCCACTTCCTCCACAGTATCATCAGTGATGTTCCAATAAGGAAGAATAATGTCTCTTTGAGCATGCGCAGATTTTTTAATCTGTGCTCCCTTTCCATTAATTACTTCTAATTGCATTATAGACACGTACACGCATGCTCATTTCTCTGATAGATCAGTTCCTGAAGAATATCTGAATCTTAGTCAATGGGATACTCCTTCAACTCCTAGTGGTGCATGCCAGAGTGCACACTCCAAATAAACATTGTTAGAGGAAAACCTGAACTAGATCAATTGTTTAAATCCTTATCTTTGGCTCAGAATCTTCAGGAAAGGTCTGACTTAGACTTTTTTTATTCTCATCTCTCTCGTTTTATCCCTTACCTCCTTTCCAAGAAAATATAAGATTCAGAAAGTCTTTGGTCTCTGCAAAGAACTTGCTTTATATCCATAGATCTCAAAGGCAAGGTATTCATCCCAGCCTTCCTTCCTCCTATATCCAGTTCCTGTGGCCCACCTTGCTAGTAGACACAACAAGCTCAAGTGAGAAAATACAATTTTGACCATAAACCCAGTAAAAGGAAAACATACTTGAGAGGTATTGTCATTTCAAAAAGCAAACTTTAAAAAAGATAGCATAGGGCTTCCCTGCTGGCGCAGTGGTTGAGCGTCCGCCTGCCGATGCAGGGACGTGGGTTCGTACCCCGGTCCGGGAAGATCCCACATGCCGCGGAGCAGCTGGGCCCGTGAGCCATGGCCGCTGAGCCTGCGCGTCCGGAGCCTGTGCTCCGCAATGGGAGAGGCCACAACAGTGAGAGGCCCGCGTACCGCAAAAAAAAAAATATATATATAGCATACTCCACAAAGACTCTGCTGTTACTGGCTATTTCAGAATATCCGCGCCCCAATGCCAATTTCAGGGTGGACACATTCCTTCAGTGTGGATAAGCGAGAGTTGAAGCAATAAAGCTTAGCAAAGCACCTTCCTCTCCTTTTTGTTTATTCGTACCATTCTGGTTATGAGAATAGGGAGGTAGAAGCAGAACAAGGTTAAAATCACCCATGTCAAGGTCAGATAAAGAGGGAACAGAATGTCAGGAGTTTTGCTTCCTCAACTGTCTTTCAGCAACGAGCACTTCTGCGCAGATGAAAGCGATGGACGGCCATCACTTCCCCCTGAGAGCCACCTCCACAGGCCGCTTCCGTCCAGGCTGCCGTCAGGGCGGGGCCCCTCCCTCTCTAGAGGCTAAGTCCTACCCACACCACTTACTGGCTGAATGACCACGGAAAAGTCTGCAATTTCTCTGTCCTTTAAATTGCAAAAGAATGTGGTCAGACTTTATAAACTGTAAAGCGCTGCTTAAATATTAGTTGTTTGCGTAAATTCAAAGACAACTGGTTTTGATTTTGTTTTCATTACCCTACACCTGGAGTCAGCAAACTTTTTTCTGTAAAGGGCCAAATACGAAATACTTTAGGCTTTGTGGACTGGATGGGGTCTACTGCAACTACTTAACTCTGCCTTTATAGCAGGAGAGCAACCACTGACAATATGCAAATGACAGGATATGCTTGGTTCCGATAAAACTTTATTTATAGAAACAGGTGGCAGACTGGATTTGGCCCATGGGCCATATTTGCAAATCCCTGCCCTACATCTTTGGAGGAAATGAAACCCCAGAGGCAGACAGAAGGGCTTACTAAAATCTTTCCCAGTGCTAATGATTTTGTCACTTCTTGTGAGCAACTGTCCTGAGGCTTACAGACATCTCTTTTAGGTACTTTTTGAAAGCAGAGTTTTAGTTTTGTGTATTACCATCACCACCTTCATCAACATCCTTTTGGACCTGAGAAGTATTAACTGAGACAGGCATAAAAGAACCCTAGTTTTCTACACCTACCACTTGACCACACTCTCTTCTGGGAAAGACAGCTCTGATTATTGTTGAAGAAAGTATCAATCATACTTGCGGTGAAAGGTCACTATATTTTTTAACAAATTGGTCCTTTGAGCAAGATGAATTTTAATGGATTGGTTTATTAGCCTAAAGGTTGAACCAGACTGAGAGTAACTGAATGATTTGCTCATAATTAGTATTATTTATAATTATTTTACTTGGGAAAAAAGTATCACCTTAAATGTCAGGATGTTTTTTAATTGCTTCAGATGAGATTCAAAATAATTGACTTTGCAAGTGTATTTAAAAAAAACTCATTTAAAATTATCTAAAGCTGCTGAGAGTCTGTCTGCAAGATGTAAGATATTGATATTCATTACTAGGAACAGGGCAGAAATTGATCCATGATTTTTTTTTAACCACACGAATTGTGTATTGTGGTCACTTCTGGACTCGAAAAGAGCTGGAATGCTGATAGGGTGATGTGTCTTTCCTATTGCCCATTAAATCTGTTCTCTAAGTAAGTATGCTGTGTGAATGTCAGCATATGTCTTTTACTCAAATATATATTTGCATATATTTTATATTAAAAAGGGAGTAAGTACGTGCTTGAAAATAGAAGGGATACACACGTGCTTGGAGGTTGTACAAAAACACAGTCTATGGACATATTGTGCAGGTATACACGTGATTTGGATGGGATACCGACTTCTTGAAGGTGAGTAGGTGTATCATTTAGCATCTCTGTAAATATTTATCCGTCAATTGGTGGAGAAGAAAAGGAGAGTACATTAACATCTGGGGAAAGATAGCTTTTAAAATAATGCAAGTTGTAAAATACGGATAAATCACTAGTAAAAAACCTGCAGCAGAGTAACAATGATGATACCTTATAATTATGTAACACTGTAGAGTGACAAACTTTTGCTGTGCTCAGATATAATCTCAGGAGTGCCTCACATCTACATCTGCATGCAGCAAGGAAGGGTAGTAAGGACTTCACCTGACAGAAGGGGAAGAGATGGCTCAGTGAAGTCCAAGGATTTGCTCCCAGTCTACACTGCCTTCCCCGTATCCCACACTCATCTGGAACCCGCAGAAAGGGTGAATGTGTCCACAGGTATCAAAGCCAACCTCAGCAGCCTTCACAGGTCGCCTCAACCAGCCTGACTCAGGATGCAGACCCAAGTTTCCCACGTGAGGGGTTTTAGTGAGTTCAGTAACAAGCGGACTGGAAAGAACATCCCAGGCAGGGAATATGGTGACGGGATTAAAAACACAGCCTCTTATTCGCTTCTTCCAAGCATATTCAGTCTGAGCATGTGCCTGAGACACGGTGTGACACTGACTCGGGCGGCACAGAGTCCAGGACACAGCCAAACCGCTCTTCCAGGGAGCAAAGCAGACACCATCAATCACTATCTGCATGTTTGAGACATAGAAAAATGTAGCCGAGGCTGGGAAAAAGAACATTCGAAGATGGCTAAAAGGGAAAGCACACAAAGTTTCCCACTTATCTGCCAAAGACACGCATCTATACAGATACACACACACACACACACACACACACACACACACACACTCACACTCTCACACAGGTTCCTCCAAAGCTCCGTAAGAAAATACCCTGCTGAGAGTAGTAAGGGTATATTAACTAATTTTTATTAATGCCATCTTTTATTTGGCTAGCAATCATAATCTATTAAGAGCATTTATTCACATTATCTTACTTATTCAACCCTCAGAAAAATCCTGTAAGGCTCATCAGTAATATATTATTATCTCCCTTTTATAGACAAAGAAAACGGAGACAAGAGGTTTCCTTGCTTGAGCTAATCTCACTAAATGGCAGAATGAGAACTTGACTCCTAGTCATTCCTGAGAGCAACTGTGGGAAACTGGAAGGAAGGAGGGAAAGCCTGAGACATTGGTTCAGAGTGGGAAGAACCTGAACACACTGCCGTCAGACCAGAATTCTTCCTCGTTTAGGTCAAAAGGCCGGCGTAGGTGTGGCCCTGTGACACACAACCATAACGGCGAGAGCGACTTCCAGGCACACTTACTCACTTTGAATTTTCTTGTGCAACTGAGCATTTGCTCTCAAACTCCTGGCCTCCAATGTCCTGTGAAGTTTCTGGGCAGCTGAGTTGGAACCAACTTCAAACAAGTTTAAGTCTCTGATTCAGCCCCCAAACCCTCCCTCTCCGGCTCTGTGGTCAGTCTTTTGCATCACGACCTGCGAGCGAGCAGTTTTTCTTTTGCACTCCTTTGGGGCTCCTCCCTCACTCTCCCTCAATCTCCCAGGTCCTGTCTGCACTTCTCCCCCTCCGTCTCTCCTGTCCATCCACTTTTCCCACCATCAGGGGCTCTGTGCCCCGTGTGCCCCTCCATCGTCCTCTCCCGGGTACCTACCTGGGCTCGGCAGCCACAGGCACCTTCCAGCTGCCCCTCGGCTTTCTTGGTTCTCTGTCTGATGCTGTCTGAAGCCGCCTGCCTCCATCCAGGGCCTGGGATCCATGAAAGTCTTCAAGCTCTTTGTTACTTTTCCACCTTAGTTGATGATGCTAGGTAAATAACAACAAACCAGAAAAGATGGCATATCAGCTGTGGTTCTCACCCGAAGCTTCCAGAAGTGTCAGCTCAGGCCCCAACATTGCAACAAAGGAATCTAACAGTTGGGTACGCGAAAATCAGTTAGAGGACAGGAGGAGAAAACTTCAGCGCTTCCCAAATTCTGCTGCCCTCCGGGGGCTCCCCCTTGTGGAAGATGCAGGGCATGGCAAGGCGGTACCCAGGCGGGTCGGGGCCTCCGGGAGGAGGGGGAGAGGAGCTCACACACCCCAGGGGTGCGCACCCCCAGGGCTGTGGAGTGCTGCTCCAGCCATGAATAACAGCCCCTGTGTGAGCCCCTCTGTAATTAATGAGGGAACCGCTGTGGGGAGAGACAAGAGTTCCCCATGCCTGGGGGGTCTCTGGTCCAGGTGAGTATGGCATGAGTCATGAGCTTGCACAGTTTACACTCTGTATGGACGTGGTGACTGGCAACCACTTGCCTCTTCTTCACGTCCAATTCCCTCGCCAGCATAAATGTACCATAAAGTCGGACATCCACACAGGGCTATACTGGTGAGACAGGCGTGGTCTCTGCCGTCTGAGGACAAGGAGATGGTCCAGGCTCTTGGACTCTGGCCAGTGTGGGCACCCATCCTTTTGGAGTCCTGGCAACTTCCTGCTCCCCACTTGATGGAAACAGACTGTATGTTCACATAGTATCTTTCTGCGGAGAGATTCCGCCTCATTCATTCCCACCTACCCTGGCAGTTAAGTAGAGTAGGAAATCAAATATAGCACTCTTTCTGCAAACAGAATGGGAGGCTCATGCAACCTAGAAAGGTGTCCAATGCTCTAGAAAAGCCATCAGCGGAGCTAAGGGCCCAGCTTTCCCGACTTCCTCGTGCCTCCTGTGTCTAGACTGTGTTCTGCCTCTGGAGAGCAGGGGAGGTGGGGCTCCCGGACCTTCCTCAGTGCAGGGCGATGAGCGGCACCCTGAAGGAGTATTGATCGACGCGGTGGCTGTGAAGACCACGTGCTGGGTGTGACACAGACATCTGGACCCAGAGCGAGCCTGCCGGAGAGACTGTGTCATTATGTCAAAAGCTGGGGAAACAACCAGTGGGCCTACTGGGATGCTCTTTATTTGCCAGAACCTAGTAAGGAAGCTGCAGAATGACAACAGTGGCCCGGCCAGAGTTCACATGCCACCACGTGTGTGGTGACACATTATCTCATTTCACCCTTATACCATTTCTGAGATGGAGTCAGGTTAACCCCATTTTATAGATGAAGAAACTGAGTTCAGAGTGGTTAATTGCCCATAAGATAAGTGGCCATGATAGGGATCAAACCTAAATCTATTTCAGCCTAGAGCTCTTCTCACCATATCACATTGCCTCTGTGACTCTTCCAGCTGTCCTGGCCAGGGGACTCGGGCCACGGCATATTAATTTCAGCAAATCCAAATCTCAAGCCAATTCCCGCTGATCTCTATTTAAACTCCATTACCTCCCTGATGTTGGTAGCAGCTCTGTACTGAACCACACAGAAAGACTGAGCTGGGAGTAAAAATATAAAGCTCCACTTACTAAAAACCATCGCTTCTTCATTGGCTCTTTCTCCATAAGCAACCTCGACACTACAGAACCAAAGATAAAACGAACACAGAAATACCCTGGGCAAAAGGAGCTGAAATAATGTGACGAAGGAGACGTGTCAAGTCATGATATGGACTCACTAAATATTTCTATACTATACCTATACTGGGCTCTGGGCTGAATGTGAAAGAGGCAACCCACCCTGAAGACACTTACATGTTGTTATAAACTGAAATCAAGTTAAAAACAGCAACAAGGATTTGGAGAATTCAAGGAAAGCTACAAAAACAAAACAAAAAAAGATTCCTTTCATGTAATTGGATCTCAACCTGAGGACCTTCAGTGACTGACTGCTGTGAAGGACGGAATAAAAATCCAGGAATACTTCTCAAAGAGAAGGAGCAGTGGGAAGCAGCCGCATAGCACAGGGAGATCAGCTCGGTGCTTTGTGACCACCTGGAGGGGTGGGATAGGGAGGGTGGGAGGGAGGGAGACGCAAGAGGGAAGAGATATGGGAACATAGGTATATATATAACTGATTCATTTGGTTGTAAAGCAGAAACTAACACACCATTGTAAAGCAATTATACTCCAATAAAGATGTTAAAAAATAAAATTAAAAAAAAAGAGAGAAGGAGCACAGGAAGGACACATGCTCATGGGTGGAAGAATAGGAAAATGAGTGGAGTGGGAGGGAGAGTCTTGTTTCCCTTTGGGCTGGTCGGTGCATCCCGTTCTGCGCCACCCCAGGCAAAGTGGAGGATGCTTATAATAGAGCGACCATAGGAAAGAAGGGATCACAATTCATCTCAGGAGGAATCTGGAAAAGTGGAAACGTTTAGGCAGGTGAAGATACGACTCCGTACAGGAAATGACTGCTATCTTCAAATATCCAAAGGGCTCTCAGGTAGAAAGGGACGGGATTTGCTCTAGCTTTCAGGGAATACGATGGAACCAATGGGGAGAAACTCCAAAGAGAGTGCTTTTTGACTCACAGAAGAAAAATACTCTGCTAGCTCAATCCAAAACTAGAAGGATCACTTCCTGTCTGGAGAAGGTCAGGAGGGCTCTGCCATTGGAAGTTCTTTGGTCCAAGGACGGGCCCAGGCAGGAAGACCTTCTGGACTGAAATAACCCTTGGGGATCCCTTTAGCTCTAAGCGTGTTGGGGTCTCTGAACAACCTGAGTTCCAAGCGGAGAAAGTGGACAAGAGAAATGCAGGAAATCCTCACACAGAGCATATAACTCCCATTCAGGGATCACATGTCCTAATATATTCAATGACCACCTAAATGCAAAATGTGCTTATGTCGTTTCCTCTGGTTCTCTTGAACAGAATTATTTATTTTACTGTCTCAGGAATTCCAATATTTAAGGACCTCCTAGGTGAGGCAAACGCCCTTTAGAATAGTGGAAAACACAAAGGAGAAGGCCACACTCCCACCCTCTCATCAGTTTAAGGAGAATCTGAGGGTTTAAAAGAGATGTTTAGAAGCCAACTGGTCAAAGACCCCCACCCCTCATGTCTGAATTCCTTCCTTATCTTCCCTGTTTGAGTGTTGCCTGATCTCTGTTTGAATGCTGCCTCCAAAGCTAATTTCATTGTTGGCCATTCCAATGGGGAAATTGGCAAAAATATACACATGTAAAATGCATCGGCAAGACATGGAAACGAAGGCAAAGAAAAATGGTACCTTTAATAGGCACTGTATCAGAGTATAAAGACAGAACCTAATATTAATAAGGATTATAAAAAGTCAGACTACAGTAAATTTTTAAAACACCACCTCCAAAGCAAATAAACTTATTTACAAAATAGAAATAGACCCACAGACAGAAAATAAACTTCTGGTTACCAAAGGGGAAGTGGGGGAGGGATAAATTAAGAGTTTGGGATTAACATATACACACATTACTATATACAAAATAGATAACCAACAAGGACCTGCTATATAGCACAGGGAACTCAATATTTTGTAATAACCTATAAGGGAAAAGAATCTGAACAAGAATAAATAGACAGAAAGATAGATAGATATGTATAAATGAATCACTGTGCTGTACACCTGAAGCTAACACATTGTAAATCAACTGTACTTCAATGAAAAAGTGAAAAAATAAAGTAAAATAAAATAAAATAAAATACCACCTCCAGTGTGAGTGGCCACTACTTAATGACACATGGTACTGGTAAAAAGCATAGGTGACACTGTTGCTCGTCAGGCTATCTTTTGCGTATATGTGCAAGCCTTCCAGGGCCGGGTGGGAAGATAGAATAGGGGCAGGAGAAATTAAAATGGTGAAGGTTGCTAATAAGGAGGAAAGCAAGGTATGGGGCTTTGAGGGATGCTGGTACGTGGTATGTATTTCACTTGCTTGTATGATGGGGACTGGGGCAGAGTTATAAAAATGAGTGCAGAACTGGTGGGCATGGCAGACAAGAAAAGCGGGGCATTAAAGAACTGACCTCTGATTGAGTAGAGAGGATGGAGGGCTTCAGTGGAGGAGGGAAAAGACATAGAGTTTAGGGGTGGAGGAAAAGGGAGAAACACGAGATCAGTGAGGGAATTGAGAGGTAGGGAGAAGTGAGGAGAGAGCCTCAGGCGAGGTCCAAGATACTTGGGATGTTTCCAAAACCATCGTGGGGTCTCAAGAGATGGTGAGAGGTGGGGATAAGGGTAAATGTTTAGGGGGATGCAAGAGACAAAGCCCGGAAAGATCTCCGGAGTGGAAAGAAGCAGAGAGGAAGCTAGATTCATCATAAGACTTAGTCTCTTCCTGGCTGCAAAAGATTGTTAATCCATCAGAAAAATGTGGATCCGTCAAGGGTTGACTGAACACCTCCTATATGCCCAGACATGTGATAGAAATAGAAATCCAAGTGTTAGTAAAAAGTCATGCTCAAGAATGTCCCGTAGTAATCTTAATTACTATCAGTCAATTAACAATCGTTGATTTAGGAACTACTACAGCTGGGGACCACGGTCAGCACGAGCTATACAGTTGGGATCACCAGGCCTATCGACATGGAGGTCACAAATGGGGGGGGGAGGGTAGAACCAAATGTAAAACTGCTGCGAAGAATTATAGGGTGCTTCAGAGAAGGATGACGTACAAAAATAGGGTTCGTGATTTTCACATTTTTAACAAAAAAGAGATGTGAGAAGCCAAGAGAAGCAGGAGTCAGGCCACGGCAAGTTTCTTCCCGGCCTGAGACTGGCAGAGAGCGTTGCCCGACAGCTTCTCAGGGTCCAGAGCAAGGGGGCAGATGCCGAGCCCAGCAGAGGACTGCTGGGGACTGGCGCAGAGCCAGACTGGGTAAGAAACTGACTCCACTCCTCAAGGACATCAGGAGCTCATGATGGAAGGAGGCAGCCTTCTGCCTGAGCTCCTTCCCCTCTGGACCCCACTCACCCTGCCTGGCGTGACCTCTTCGGCTCATTTGGCCTCCGCCCATGGCCAAGTGAGAAAACCATCTCTAAGGAGCCTCTCCAATTTCCTGAATTTTCTGTCTGCCTTGCTTTCCTACTTGGGTTCACAGATGAGCCCATGACCCTCAACGACTGTTTTGGGGAAGCTTTTGCATTTTCCTTGGCAAAGGTGCAGCTCGCTGAATTCTTTTAGGCCAGGCCAATAACAACAAGCCCTAAAATCGCTGAGCCAAGTGGTTTCTTTGGGGATCTGCTTACATTCCCTCCCTGAAAAGAGCAGGGGGCCCACTTCGTGCAGTCTCTGCACACAGAAAATGCACGCTCCACTTTTAAGGTGGCGGAGGCATGGGAGGCTCTGACCCAAGAGAGGATGGAGCACAACTGATTTTTGCTTTGGTTTTATATTGCTCGATTGGGTTTCATTCCATTTTAGATGATGGATAAGACGGCTCGGAGTCAGCTCCCTTGAAGACTGTCTTGAGAAAGGGCTAGGGAAGCTTTTAGTGCAAGCCCCATGGGATCCCAAGTTGGCAGAAGAATTTATGTGTGTCAATACCCTCTCTCATTCCTGAACTTCCACTCAGTTCAGGGTTCAATACTGTAATTACATTCTTGTAAGTTGTGGCTTTGGGAAGAAGATGGAGTCAGTCTATAGACGGCTTGATTTTTTTTTTTTTTTAATAATCATGGAAGGATGTTTGGGTAGAAATAATCCAATTCCATAAAGGATTACTCCAACGTTTTGTGGGGTTTTTCTGATTTGGAAACTGTTATATGACGATTCTTCAATCAGTTTACCTCCCCGTTTATTTTCTATCATGCGAACGTGAGAACATGGTCATGTTTCCCAGGTGTCCCTAGCTGAGGGGAAAACCTTGAGAGCTATCTTCATGGGAGCCTGTCAAGCAGTGGCCGTCAAACAGCCACTATGGAATTAACAATTATCTGTGAACAATTCACAAGGCACGTCATCCATGTGCAGATCACTGAGAACTGACTGCCTCTGAGAAGTGCCTGCAAGATCAGCCAAACGGCCTTTTGCAAAAACAACAAGAAAATGATCACAGAAGTACTTCCTCATTTCTTGGCATCAGTGCATGGCTAGGGCGACAGAGTTGCAGGTTCATGCTCCGAGTCTGAGGGTATTCTTCAGGTGGGGGAAACAGGGGCTCTTGCAAAGTAAAATTTGAACACATTCTCACATGGCAAGATGACCCACATGTAACCAGAAACACCTAGAGCAGTCATTCAGTACTGAGCTTTCCTACTCAGATGGAAACTAAAGGGTTGTGGGGTCAAACCTGCCATTTTTAGAAGACGGAAATCAGGGCAATCTCATTTGCAGATGGGTAAATACATTCTAGGGACCTAAGCCGGCTTCAGTGACTTTATCAAAAAGCCTGGCATTAGAGCAAGAGGGTTGATACTGAGAACCCTCCTAGGAAGGGGCTCATCCAACAGCCCACTGCACCGTCTGACCCAGAAGCTCTCCAGCAGTTTCCAGCCACTGTGGGGACCTGGCAATCAGAAGTAACCCCATCTTGGGTTTCCCTGGTGGTGCAGTGGTT
The DNA here is from genome assembly GCF_949774975.1 of Lagenorhynchus albirostris. Lineage (NCBI taxonomy): Eukaryota > Metazoa > Chordata > Mammalia > Artiodactyla > Delphinidae > Lagenorhynchus > Lagenorhynchus albirostris. The sequence goes on from NC_083103.1 coordinate 97,915,768, forward strand.
AAGAATCCACCTGCCAATGCAGGGGACACGGGTTCGAGCCCTGGTCCGGGAAGATCCCACATGCTGAGGAGTAACTAAGCCCGTGTACCACAACTACCGAGTCTGTGCTCTAGAGCCCGCGAGCCACAACTACTGAAGCCCGTGCACCACAACTACTGAGCCTGCGCTCTAGAGCCCGTGAGCCACAATTACTAAGCCCACGCACCACAACTATTGAAGCCCGCACACCTAGAGCCCATGCTCTGCAACAAGAGAAGCCACCGCAAAGAAACGCCCGTGCACCGCAACGAAGAGTAGCCCCCACTCACCGCAACTAGAGAGAGCCAACGCGCAGCAACGAAGACCCAACACAGCCAAAAAATTAAAATTAAAAATAAAAAGAAGTAACCCCATCCCCATGCTTTGGAGGAAAATTTACAAACTGAGGTTTGCCTGACCTAACAACAGGGATGATTAGTTTTCCTATATCAACTGATGAAGAGAAGATACTGGCATTTCCAACCAAGAAAAAAAAGGATAGCTTAGGCTAAAAGCAGCCTCAATGTGGGAAACCAAGTGAGGTTGTGAGAAGAGTCAAATTTCTTGCACTTTATTAAGAATTCAGCTGGACCCTCCAGAGATGCTCATCTTCAGGGGATTTCATAGGTCCTTGGCCAGAGACCAACCTGGATCATAAGAGGAAACCCCCTGGGCCTTTCTTTTAAAGAAAGAGCTTTTAGTCATCTGGGCTTTGCTTATTGAAAGAATATTCTTTCTTGTCCTGGAGTCAGGGTAAAAGAATGTGCTGCCAGGTTATCTGAGAGGCCCACAGGGAGATGCCAATGAGACAAGCCCAGTGGTCCCCTACTGAACTCTTTCATCTTGAAGGCCAATAAGATGCCATCTTCACTACACTTCCCAGGGCCTGCTGTCTTCAGACGGCACGACAGCAATGAACACAGAACTCAATTGCCACTCCTTTCCCATTTCACTCTTAACGCCAAGGAAATCTGGTATCAGAGCCTTGGAATTATGAACTGGAAAATGGTGACAAGAAGAGTGTGGGTGCAAAGTAATTTAGAACACTGAACGTCACCCAATAATATGAAAACAGGTCATGCAGGATATCGCCACGGGGCTTTTTTTAATAGATATATTTTTTTAATTGGGGTATAGTTGCTTTACAATGTTGTGTTAGTTTCTGTTGTACAACGAAGTGAATTAGCTATATGTATACGTATATTCCCTCCCTCTGAGACCTCCTTCCCACCCACCCCCCATCCCATCCAGCTAGGTCATCACAGAGCGAGCTGAGCTCCCTGCACTATACAGCAGTCCCCGCCAGCTATCTGTTTTACACGTGGCAGTGCACATACGTCAGTCCCAATCTCCCAATTCACCACCACCCCGTGACCACACGTCCGTTCCCTACGTCTGCCATCTCTATTCCTGCCCCGCAAATACGTTCATCTGTACCATTTTTCTAGGTTCCACATACGTGTGTTATTTTACGATATTTGTTTTTGTTTCTGACCTACTTCACTCTGCATGACTTTCTGTTAAATTCTTCCCTCTCAATTCTTTGGGGAATTCTCCCTGCTTCTGTGTGCAGAGAGCCCCACTAACTCACAGTAATCTGAGGGTTAGAGATCATCACCGTTAAGAGCGGGGCCACAGCGGTGGCAATGGGATCATATGATCCCACTCACTCTATGTCAAGGCCATAGTCTACCCATAATGATAGGTTATAGGGGTAAGTTTACACAGTGAATAGGCCACTGCTGCTCCCTCCTTGATTCTCAGCAAGAAAAGTGCAGAAAGTTCAGTTACTCCCACTGGCCACTGGACAAATGCCCAATTGCTCTCTGGGGAAATCTCACAGCGACTGTGTCATTGTGAATTCCTCCCTCTCATGCCCCTCCTTCATGGCCACTTAGTTGCCAAGCTCTGTCCATTCTTTCTCCACTGCATTTCTTGAATTAGTCCTCTTCTTTGATCCCTGCGGCAATCATCCTTGGTGAAGTTCTCATTTTTTTTTCTCCACTGGGCTTTCGCTCTATCTTCCCATTTAGTTTCCCGATACCACTGTAATCCATTTTACACGTGACTCTCGGTTGAGTCTTCCTGACGCATGCCTCCCCGATCACGTCACTCTTCTGTTCAAACACTCGTGGTGATACTCTGCTGCCTGCTGTTCACAGTCCAAACGTGGTGATTCTGCATTGCTTATCGACCAAAATCCAATGAATAAACTGATAGCTTTATTCACAAAGAGGAAATTGTCCAGGGACTCACATGTTATCCTATGAATAAAGGACTGAGACGCAGAAAGTTGCTCAAACTTCAGTAGCCCATGTACTGGAAGTGAATTTCACTTGTCCCGTCCCAGTGGGTTTCTCTCCAATACATCCCCCTTGTCCCAATCAAAAAGTCCTTTTCCTGTGTCCACCCTGACTTATCCCTCAGGCTCTTGAATTCTGCTATCTTTAACTATTACTGCTTCTTTTTTTTTTTTTTTTTTTTTTTGCGGTACTCGGGCCTCTCACTGTTGTGGCCTCTCCCGCTGCGGAGCACAGGCTCCGGACGCGCAGGCTCAGCGGCCATGGCTCACGGGCCCAGCCACTCCGCGGCATGTGGGATCTTCCCAGACTGGGGCACGAACCCGCGTCCCCTGCATCGGCAGGCGTACTCTCAACCACTGCGCCATCAGGGAAGCCCTAACTATTATTTCTTTTAATAGTGAGTTCCACTCTCAGAAATGAGATTAAGAAAGTAAAAAAGGAACAAGTGACTCCTAAGAAAAACACCAAAGAACGACTGCAGCTTGAGTGGAGAAGGGGAGCCGATGGGTGTTTGTGACTCTTCTTTGTTCGATTCCCTGCATCTCAGGACCTTAATCATCCACAGATTAAGCCTCTTGACTAAGCCTTTAACTTTGATTGGGGATTTCTCTTTTGTGCTTATGTTTCAGTTACTCAAAACATGATCATCACAATTAGACGGTCATAATACCCCATGATGCTAGGAATGGTTTAATGGAGAAACATACTTGGGTAAAGATCCTTGGATATTAATCAGAGTAATGCATAGAGACTGTAGAAAGCAACTTGGAGAATAACACATAGAAAAAGTACTCAGTCACTTTGACCATCTTTACAGCATTGCTATTTCTGGGGCTGAATGCAAGAGCAGCTAGGAGTGGGGGAGAGGGGAAGACACACCACATCACACACAAATCTGAGGATTCCAATTCTGCAAGGTTTCTTGTCATGTGTAAAAGATGGACATAATCTCCCTCTACATAAGGCCTATAACAGTCATTCCCCTTTCCCCAGAAGTAACACAGACTACAACGATAACAGCCTAGAAAGGTGAAGAGCTCACTTTTCTTTTAAAAAGAAGAAAAAAAGGAGAAAATGAAGAAAAGAAACAAGCAAATACGAACAGACTCTGAAGGACAACTTATTTTGCCTGTCAGTGCACCGTGATGCACAGCTGGGAAGTTCTTCTTAAGATCTAACCTGCATTTCTCTTGCTGTTTTTGTTTGTTTGTTTGTTTGACCATAGACTGCTCTAGCCTCTTTGCCAACACAGAAATACTCACAGCCCTACCCAGCTGGCCACTTGGCTCAGCTAACGGGGCTGTTCTCAAATCCATGGTTAAAATGTCTGTCCCTGAAAAGGGCCATTGAGCTTGGCTCCATAAGAAAGCTCTGGACCACACCTCTCAAGCTAGACAGCCCTGCCACATGTGTGTGAATGTAGATGCCATCGTGACCACTGCTTCTATCTACTAAGAAAAAAGCCAAAGCAAGATTCGTGCCTGAACTTCAACCTCTGCCCAGAGAGTGCTGAAGAGTCGGCTACTGGGAATTAACCTCTATCCTCTCATTACAGCGGGACGCTAGGCCAGAGCAGGGGGTGACCGTGAAGGTGAATCCTGTGCTCTAGCCCTCGGGTAGTGTTTGCCTCGCACAACCTTTCTATTTCCTGGGGGTGAAGGTAGGGCTCTTTAGCAAAATTTTCAATATGGAGTTGTACCCCAACGTTTTCCTTCTACATCCATAGTTTCTTCTATCTTATAAAATAAAATGTCACTCTTGTTTTTTTTAAAAAAGCACAAAGGGCTGACAGTATAAACAAGATGGGACTTCAGAAGGCCAGAAGGCTCTCTGCATTTTGCCAGAACCAGGCTTTGCCTCCTTTTGGGTTTCCCGAGGCAGCCAGCACCCTAGAGCCAGTGATTTCTCAGGGGGCCAAGTGTAAAGGGGGCTTAGGACTTCCATGTCTGGTGAGAGACCCCCTGAAGGCTAGAAGGAGGAGGCAAGAGCAGAGACCCATCCAACCTGTGTTCAGAATTACCAGGGAAAGTTCCTTAATATCCCCCACCTTGGTTTCTTCACCCGTAAAATGGGGATAATAATGGGAGCATATCTCATAGGATTGTTGGGAAGATTTAATTCAAAGGGATAAAACCCTTAACACAATGCCTGGCACATAAGAAGTGACCATTTAATTGCACCTCTTGGTATTAATATGAATAGAGTCACCTCTGGGGGCAAAGTAGCAAAGAGAAAGAGTGGGAAAGAGAGCTCCGGGAAGTGACCAAGACACTGCCATCCCCCTGGCCCTGGTGATGACCCCACTGTGCAGGGTGCAGAACATTCTTCCATTCACCCAGGCCCCAGCTCGCTCCCAGATATGCAACGAGCCGGCGGCACAATAAAGACCTGCCTTCCACAAGATGGGCACCGCGCCGAGCGGCGCCTGGATCCAGAGGAGATATCTCTGTCCAGCATTTCTATCAGGGCTCTTCCGAGCCAGCTCCTGGGGCGCACACAAAGACCCATTCAGGATGGCTGGAGCGCTGAGAGCAAGCAGATGAGCAGAGGGGCCCGGGAAGGGGGTGGAGAAGCAGCACAGTGCCTGGCACCGACCCGGCCAGGGCCGCCTCGGGCAAATGGGCATGGAGGGCTCAGGCCCGCAGCCGGGACTGCACTCTTTATCCTTCCTCGGATGCCTTTCTCCGGTGGTGGTCCAGGGCCTGGAGACACCAGCTGCCGTGGCTGGGGCTGAATGACCTCGCTGGAGGAGGCGGGGAACCCCCAACCCCACCACGCCAGCCCAATACGCCGGGTATCCAGTGGAAACGGGCCATTACTAACTGGCTTGCCATTTCAAAGCACTTCTTTCTGGGAAAAATGCCTCTCAGAGGTTCCCACCCTGGGGAGGTACTAGCTGAGGCACTGAAGTGACAAACAAGAAGCTAAATTAATACACAGCGGCCACCCGTTACTCCCCAGGACCTAGGAAGTGGCTTCGCGTTCTTCAGCCTCAGTTTTCCCACCTGTACAATGGGGCCTGGTAAAATAATCTGCTGGAATTCAAAGAGAAGCTGTTGAGAGAGTTTCCAGGCAGCAGTGTGTTTATTCTCTCTGAGCCAGCAGGCAGGCCCAGCCCCAGCCTTCCTCTCTGTGGCCTCCTGGAACGCATGGAGAATGCCTGGTCTGGGGCTCCCATCAGCATGGCTCTGCGGGCAGCCCCCAAATAGGTCAAGTCCGATGCATCAAGGCCATGCCAGCTCTGCAGTGCTCACAAGTTTGGAGCAGAGAGGCTGCTGAAAGGACCATGATCCATGAAGAAAAGAAGATTCCCTCCTTTACCTTTTTCCTCCTAAAATTACAGAAGGCTATCTTAATAATGTCTGACAGATTAAACGTGGAACAGAAAACTGAGCCCCTTCTTGTCACCAGGTTTCTAAGACATTTCCTATGGCACAATGTCATTTTGCAGATGACTCAACTCAGTAGGACTGAAGGGATTTTCTATCATCTAAAGATGTTTCTACATCAATTAATCCAGTTGTCCAGCTTTCCTGGAATGCACTGACTGCATTTATTCACTGAGATACCTCCCATCCCGTGGTAAAACTCAGTACACGTACCACCTCCTCCAGGAAGCCTTCTCTGACGACACAGCTCAAATCAGTACCCCTTCATCATGCTCCCACAATGCCCCAGGCACACCTCTCTCTCGTGGCACTTAGGAAATGACTTGAAATTGTCTGTGTGTCTCAGTCTTCTCTGTGGTCGGGCACTGTATTTTATCAAGCTTCCAGCACAGTGTTGGCACGACGTAGGAGCTTAATAAATGTTTACTGAACTAAATGGATGTGTTGCTGGCATAAACCCCCACTTGTAATTTATAAGAGTATCCTGTAACCTTTGCTCTCAGGAAGTTCTATCTCGTAGCTAACCCAACCCTCCCCTGCACACATATGTTGCTACTTATTCTAACCTCAGCTGGTGACCATCCTCATTCTTATGAGAGCAGCAGAAGCAATCACTGCTATCGCTCATCATTTCTTTCTACCAAGTCAGACTTACTTTCTTTCAGGCTTAAATCAGGAACAAACAATCAGAATCTCAGATCTGACAGCTTTTACTTTTAATAGACAAATAGAAAAGGACTTTCAAGAAGGATTTTGGCCAGAGAGAATCTGTGCATTTCAACAAGCTTCTGGGAGGCACCAGACTGTGTGTGAGAGAATAAACACATGCTGAAGTCCCGGCCATCAAGAGATGCCTAACCTAGAATAGGGAATAAACGGGGGTGCTTAACCTATTAACAAGCAGCACTCCACTTTCTTTGTGGTGCTCTGATTAGAATCACCAAGTTTTGTGAGAATGTAAGAAAGTCCAGACTGCTAAAAAAACAAAGTTTCCGGTTTCTGCGCAACCTGGGAGAAAACTAGTGGCCCAGTCAGGGAACACACTGGGGACACGTTGATGAGCCCATGAAAGGATCAGTGCCTTGCCTGGGTGTGTTGACATTGCGACAGAAATCTATTTGCATTTTCACTGCTGGGAGGAGGCTGGCCTCCACTGACCACACATTCAGGAAGCTGGCACGAGCCCCTGGTCACCAACCCCTGCACGGGCAGCCTCCCTTCTTCTGGCCAAGGAGCTCAGGGTCTGCGGGACTTGAGGCAAGTCATCTGGGGACATTTGGGATTCTGATCGGGTGAGCCAGTGGAGGCAGCACAGATAAGACCAGGACAGAAACCTGGCAGCCTAAGTAACATCTGCTTGGGCTGAGGTTTTGGCATGGGCTCCTGCGGGGAGCCTGGGGCTGGAGCCTGGGAAGGCTGCGGTTGGAGCAGGTGACAGCAGGTGGCGCAGGAGAGCAGAAACCAACCCTTGGTGGGGCCCAAAGAAAGCATGGGATTAATTCTACCCCAAAGAGAGGCGCTAGGGCTGAGAAAGGCAAAGGGGACCAGGCTCTCCACATGGTGCCAAAAACAGCAGACTGTCCCCATGGAACATACAGCCAGATACGGGCATTTCCCAGGTAATGTAGATGCCATCGTGACCACTGCTTCTATCTACTAAGAAAAAAGTCAAAGCAAGATTTGTGCCTGAACTTCAACCTCTGCCCAGAGAGCGCTGAAGAGTCGGCTAAGATAGGTCGGAAGAGGTCTGAGTAAAATCCTTGCAAGGTCAGCATCTTTAGGACATGTGCAAAGAAAAGGAAAAACAGCATACAATATTAACTTCAGGAGCAAGGTAAACACTCCTAGAGCTGAAAGGCTCAAACCACTCTGAACCCTTAGACGGCTGATGGGCAAAGTATAATTCTCCAAATAACCTTCCCCCTAACAACAACAAAATGAAAACAAACGACGACAACAAAAGCACTTAATCTGGTTGGTAAAGTTCCGGAAAGCAACATTTTCAAACATACACACAAAAAGGGATTATATCTCCATCTTAAAGCTACTAGACGAAGCCACCTTCTCAATGTTCTTATCTCTGGGTAAGCTGCCTCCAGATCATACCATTATGGGAATAGGACGGCCAGAAAGTTCCCCTCCCACAGACACCCAAGGCTTCTCGGCTTCTGTGCCCCAGAGGGCAGAAAGCACGGTCCTACTTATTTATTTACACAGCACGGTAACTTGAAGAACGTCAATTGGGGAATTCTAAGCAGGGGGGTAAGAGTGCCACACACAGGATATAGGACAATCTGTCTCTTCTGAGAGAGAACATTCCAAAGCAGTAGACTGATGAGATGCGCAATGGAGAATTTACCTCATATACTGAAGCAGCGTAGGTTGGCTTGGGGATAAATTTGAGGGAATGCAAGGAATTTTACTTATTTTTCCATTTCGTTTACTTTCACGTTGCTATTTCTCTTGTGGGGAAGCAATCCTAGATACCTAAGGTCTGACGTTTTATAAATCAATTCTCTGTGTTTACTTACGTACATGTGCATATATGCAGCATGTTGCATTGCTTGAGAAAAAACATTTGACGTATTTGTTCTCAATCTTCTGCAAAAAGCAGGGTCTGTTCAACTCAGTTCGCTGCTGGGTTTACTGCTCAACTAGGACAGTAAATGAGTCTGTTCTATAACCTACCACCTGTAACTTGGTGGGCCCACATCACAGACGTCTCAACAGCAGAAAGTGTAAGAGCTCAGCGATTAGGCTCCATCAGAGGGCCAGGAGAGCAGAGAGGAAGGGAGGAGGAATTCCTCTGGGTGGGACCAGAAAGGCTTCATGGACTCAGATACTGTAGTCGTTTCATCCTCCGTGCCATGGACTTGCTTCGTTCTGCCTGGAATGTCCTTCCTCATCTCCCACCATCTTCCTTTTTTGTGGGTAATTTTTCATCTTCTTCAAGAATCAGTAGTGATCCCGTCTGAAGCCCTTCCTGACCAGCACCTTGCCCTGTGTGTCCTTAAAAATCCTGTGCAAATCTCATTCCAAGTACATGACATAGGAATGATGCTGCTGTCACCATCTTCCTGCCATAAAATTCGCTATTGTAGATTCCTGTTCTTCTGCTTCTTCGTGTTTTCCCACATCCCTCTCCCCCCAACTCTTTCTAAGTAGGGTTGCCAGATGAAAACAGAATGCCCAATTTAAATTGAATTTCAGGTAAACAACAAATAATTTTTAGTATAAATATATCCCTGATATTCCATGTGTTGTTGTATTTTTATTTGCTAAGTATGGTAGTCTCACCCTGAGACCCCTGAGTTCACGCCTGTTCCCCCTCCCCATCCCCCTGCGGCGAGGGGTGGGAGACGCATTCAAAGCTGCAGATGCTCTGTCTCAGCATTGACCTCTCCCCCCAGCCAGCCCTCCAGAAGAAAGGGGGTACCCCTTGCACACCCCTCCAGAATATTGGATGAGTAATCTAAGGTCAACTTCAGACCCATTTGGTGTTTTTTCTCCTGTACTGGGTGTATTCATTCAATAGAAATGAAGTTTAAGTGTTTTGTTCAATATAAAAACACTTGCTCAGATGTTTTGAAATAGGAGGGTTATTGCTTGCTTTTCATTTAAATGTGGTTTCAGGAACTGTATGAATTCTACGACACTTTGAAATCGGTTAAGTCCATGTTGAATTTCAAAGTATGGCCACAGCTGGATGTAGTGACATTTACCTTGTCAGTTCCTGCTGGCTCTTTCAACCCATTCTGTCCTGGAAGAAGCAAGGGAGATGCAGCTGGCAAGGTATGAACCTGCAGAAACACAGCCAACCCCAACAGACAGTGTCCAGCATTGTGAAATGTCTTCAAGCTCCACATGCCCTCCTTATTTCACTATTTTAGCAAATGGAACTTTAAAAGCGAAAATAGCAACATCTTGGATTTCTCTAACAAATCCTTTCCACCAAGATTAACATTCTTTCCACTTACACCCCAACTCCCAGCGTGAAAATTCGCAACAAGAATAATTTATGGCAATGTTGCCCTAACTTTTTTATATCATCACACACAGGAAGCTACAACAATTGCATAACTGGGATACCTTGGAAAAAATCTGGGAGATTCTATTTGAGACTTAGTAATAAAATTAATTAAATTTCATTACTTACTTTTTAAATTAGTAAATGTTAACGGAAGATACTAAATACGGACTTTGTATAAACTCTCCCAGTAAAATAAATCATTTTCTATTTAGAAACATCTAATATCTGCTTTTAAAATGTAATGATTAGGGAATTCCCTGGCAGTCAAGTGGTTAGGACGCTGCATTTTCACTGCCGTGGCCTGGCTTCGATCCTTGGTTGGGGAACTGAGATCCCACAAGCCACACGGCACAGCCGAAAAAAAAAAAAAAAGTAATGATTAAAATCACATATGCCTTTTATATTATTAGACAAAATATAAAATATTAGAGAAAATGAAATCAGGAAAATAATCTAACACTTTATAAGGCAGGCAAAGCAAACAACATCACTGATGAAAAAATCATGACTAAAAAATAATCAAACTAATACCCGGACATGTTAACAGGATGATCCGGGGAAAGTGAATTGCATGTAGCTTCCCAGGACACTCTGGTGTGTGTGTGGGGGGGGGGGGTGGGGAGCGAGGGTGGGGGCATTCATAGAGTTTTAGATACCCAAATAGTCGTTACGGACGTCAGCAAGTTTACAGATGAAGCCATACAATGAATGTTCAAATAGAATTAAAAATTTCTAAATAGTTATCAAAACTGCTTTTATATACTTTCCCACTATAAGAAACTTTCAACCATCCATATCTCGGATAAATGCCATGTAAACTCTCCCAGCCACCCCAAGCCTGTCACAGCGCCCCTGGGAAGCTCTGCCTTAGAAATGAGATCATTCTGGTCCATTTCCAGCCCACTGTTAGTGCTACAAGCATAGTGAAAATGAACAGGTACTGAAGAAGAGAAGTATTTTTATCTTTTAACCAAATCAGAATCTTCCCCAAGTATTAAGGATTATGAAACACTGAGGTAAGTTCCCCACAGAAGACTCAGGGGTTGCCCTCCTTCCTTAGCCAGCCTTGGTGTGTGGAAAGGGCCAGTGAACCATCCCACTCCACCATATATCGGGAGCAACTGTGAAATGACAAGAGAGAAAAAAATGCAAAAAACTTGGTCCTAGTTGGGAGCTTACTGTGTGGACAGTGAGACCAACACATAAACAGAGATACAAGGGCATCTGTGGTTCACCTGAGTCTCGCCCATGATGAGGTTCAACAATTCTTAAGATTCAGTGATTCCTTCTTGCCCATCCTCAATTTATGCTAGAACCAGACACATGCTTTTACAGAGCCTCTGGCTGCCTTCCCCCTCAATAATTCTCTTTGCTCCAAGAACTTGCCTCAAGTTTGACTCTTGAGAGTGTTTTCCTCCTCCTGAAAAGTATGCTGCCTTTTCCCTTCTCACTCTCAGCCAGCCCAGATGGTTTCAGAGCTTGGAAAGAAGGGCCCAGCATCACCAGTTACCACTGGGTGACTGTATCCCTACATGCCTGGAACATAAAACCTAGACAACTGGGGAGCGGGGTGGAAAATGAACCTAACAGTTTTTAGGACAAAAGCGTTTTCTCTACTCATCCCACTGCCCAGGGTTCAGCAGGGTTTCACTGAGCAAACGATTTTGAAATTGTCAGCCAAGCCTGTGCCTCTCGAGAGCCTGTCTCTCTAGTTCCATCCCCGAAAGGATCACAGTTTTGAGCCATGTGGCTTTCATGATTCTTTCATGGATGGTACATCCATCAGGGAGTCCCATCTGAGCCCCCCAGCAAAGCAGAATTAACTAATGTGCATAAATTAGCACCAAATGTCTACTCTTTGGAGAAATGCCAAAACCATTCTTTCCTACAGCAGATAACTGCCCATCCCCATGTCCTATCAGCCTCCTTCTCCAACAATGACCTGCACCTCCTTCAACTCATGTTCAGTTTTATAGTTTATCTAATGATTTCAAATGCATTTCCTCATTTGACCTTTGACGTTTGGGTGGCAGGTGACGGAGAAGTTTTATTTCCATTACATAAATGAGAAAAATAAAGCTCAGAGGAGTCACATGACAAGCCCAAATCACACAGCTAAAACCTGAAGGGCTGATTGTGGAACCAAGATCTTCTGACTCAATCCGGTGTTCTTTCCAGGACACAGTTCACAGCCAGCGAGAGAGAAGGACAGAAACATCTGAGAAGGCCAGCATCGAAGTTGAAGGAGCTCCCATGTCCCTTCCTTGTTCTCTCAACCCCCAACCCACAGTTCACTCACCGGAAGTCCCTGATAAAGGTTCCATCAATGTCTGAGTCACCTTTGGCACATGGTTGATTCTGAGAAAAACTGCACAGGTACATGCACACACAGGCACACATTTACATACGTATGAAATGTATTATCCTCAGTATTTAAAACGCTTTACCACACTCCACACTGTTCTTCTCCAAGCAGTAAGTGCCCGGAACATAGCGGAAGCTCAATTCTCTATTGGTTGAATGAATAAATTAATGCTCTCTCTCTCATTCCTTTTTACATCTCAGAATGGTCCTTCTATTTCAGCCGGTCTCATCGCCTAGCTGCCCCACCAACCACGCCAAAGTACTGGAATAGGCTCCGTGTCAGGATGCTATACGTAACTAAGTGGATCCAAACCAGACACAAATAAAACCATAGTTCCCGTTCTGCTGAAGCGCGATTTACAAACTGTAGCTTCAGAGATGATGGGGGTAAATGACTGTTCCAGTCCTTTGGGACAGATAATCCTCTGAAACAGGTATTCAAATCTCATTTTATAGATGAACCGATACAAGCTCAAGCAAATTAAAAGATTAGCCAAAGATTACCAAACTAGCAAGTGACAGAGACAGAGTTTGAACTCACTTCTGACCACTGGGTTACCACGTGTATCTAGCGTCTGGCATGGTAACTGGCCTCCCAGTACTCCTTGAAGGTGTCTGGAACGTGACACTTGGGGCCCTATATACTGGCTGTTTACTCAGCCTGCAAGGCTCTTCCCTAGAGCTGCTGGGTGATGCCCAGCTCCCACACCTCCTCCAAGGCTTTGCTCATTTTCTACCTACTCACTGAGCTCTTCCCTCATCACCCTAAATTGCAATCCATCCTTTCCCTCAGCCCCATCACTCTAGGTCCCCACCCCATCCTACTCTGTTTTTTGCCATAGGACATAGCACTTTGCAACATATCATAGAATTTAATTATTTATTATGTTTATAGATATTTTCTAAGTAGGCTTTGCTGTGGTGTGAGTTTGTCTTTTTAAATTCATTTATGGATCCTGAACACTAAGAATACTACCAGAAAGATAGCAGGTGTTCAATAAATATTTTCTAAATTGAAGGAATAGGGACTTCCCTGGTGGTTCAGTGGTTAAGAATCCACCTTCCAATGCAGGGGACGCACGTTCGATCCCTGGTCGAGGAACTGAGATCCCACATGAAGCAGAGCAACTAAGTCCGTGTGCCACAACTACTGAGCCTGTGCACTGCAACTACTGAGCCCACGTGCTCTGGAGCCCGCGCACCACAACTAGAGAAGCCCGTGTGCCACAATGAAGATCCCGCGTGCCGCAACTAAGACCCGATGCAGCCAAATAAAAAAATAATAATAAAATAATAAATTGAAGGAGTAAATGAATGGTAGGCACTCAGTTAATATTTGTTGAATGAACCAAGAGCTTATTATCTAAGCTACCCCATGGTCCCACTTATTAAATGCTCCCTATATGCTAGGCCCAGTGACATAAGTGATCTCATTTAATTAGCCCCCAAGTTCTTCAAGCTAGATAATCAAATTCCCTGTTATAAAGATATACACGCTCAGAGAAGTTAAATAATTAGCCAAAGATCACACCACTGGTAAGTGACAGGCAGCATTTGAAATCAGTTCTAACTCCAAAGCTGGGGGTTCCTTCCATCCCAATACAGCACTTCTCAACGTACTCACAAAGGTATGAGCCACCTAGAAATGCGTTGCGTCTATAAATGAAATATTGACCCATAAAAAGTAGGTAAATCTTAGTCATTCACAGTTAATACTGCCTCATTCAACTCAAGTTAGATGTGAGAGCTCCATCACCTGAGATGAAGCTTGTTGTCCCCTACTGTCTTGGAGCCCAGAAGCAAGGCCTGTTGCTCAACCCAGTCTGGTAATTTGCATTTTTAATCATTCAAGAATTTAATTAGTATCATGGCCTTAATCAGGTGCACTGAAAATACAGCTGATGTCATCAGAGCTTAATTAGTTTGAAGGAGAAAAAAGTTTTTACAGTCTGAATATGTCTCCACTGGTATAAAGGTGAAGGGTCTCAGGGGTTCATAGAAAAGGAAAGAAACCAACTCAAAATCTAGATGCTGTGATTAAAGACTTTTAAAACATATGACCTGGGAAAGGTTTTTGAAAGTGTACCACCACTATAATAAAAATACGAAGGTAACAAAGCACCAGTGTCAACCATTTTTACAGCTCTATCCAGGTGTCATTTGCACACCACAGAATCCGCCCACTGTAACTGTACAGTTTAATGATTATATGTAAATGCAGAGCGTTGGACAACTGTAACCGCAATCCAGTTTTCAAACATTTCAATCACCCCCAGATCTCCTCCCAGCTGCAGCTTCTGCTCCTACCCCGCCAATCCTATGCAGCCATCACTCTGCTTCTTGTCTCTATAAATTTGCTTTTTCTGGACATTTCATATAAATGGAATTACACAGTACAAATACCTCTGTGACTGTCTTCTTTCTCTTAGCGTATTTTTCAGCTCATCTATGTTGTAGAACGCATTGGTATTCCATTTCTTTTTACTGTTGACTAGTATTCTACTGTATGATATATCACATTTTGTTTCTCCATCCACTAATTCATGAACATTTGGGTTGTTTCCACTTTGGGGGTACTGTGGTTTTGCTGCTGTGAATATTCACATACAAAGTCGTTACGTGTCCACGTCCTTTCATTTGTCTTGGGTAAATTCTTAGGGGTGAAAAGAAGTCTCATACTCAATTTCCATTTCACATCCCCACCAGCAACACAGGAGAGCAACCACTGATTCATGAAATGCCTTAGACAGTAGAGTTGAAAATCTTCAACTCTTTATGTCCGATCTTTGAACTTCAGCCTTGAAAGAACATGTGAAATGCTCAAATCACACTGTAGACAGAGCGGGAGGAATGATGGGAAATTAACTGGAATCAATGAGGTTTAGAGAAGAGAAGGGATTTGTAGCAAGTAAGTCTTCTCAGGGATAGTATTTTCAGATTTCATTTGCTAGGCAATTAAGTTAATCAATTAAATGAAATAACTCTCCAGAAAGATCAGTTACATTTGCCATAAAGATTGCTCATTTACCCCAATTTACCCTGTGGTTTATATAACAAAGACACTGGTTTCATTTATTTCATTCTCCCTATTTTTATCTCCACATCATGAAGGGAAGGAACACTCTGTGGGCTTTAGAATGTGTTAGTCAAACTGGATTGAGCCCACTCACATGTGGGAAACTCCAAGTTGTTTCATTTCGCTTGTGATCTTCAGAACTCTTGATAAGATATACATCATGAAAAGAAGGATGATGTGGCCAACTCTTAGGCTGCAAATTTAGTCTGGGAATAAATTTAGGTTCCATGTTGTACCATTCATGGGTTCATTCATTTATTCTGGAAAACATTAATATGTTCCTTGAGATACCAAGTGGAGAAAGACAGGGGCTGTGCTTTCAAGGGAGTGACAGACTTGTCAACTAATACTGCAGTGGAGTGCTGTAAGTGCCACCGTCAAAGCAAATACAGACGGGAGGGAGAATGCAGGCACAAAAAGGGAAAAGGACAGAAAAGTCACCTCAGAAGAGGTGATTCTTGAGCAGTTGTGTTAAAGTAGGTATTTGTCAGAGAGCAAGGAGCAGAATAAGGGGGGGGTGATGGGGGGTCATTCTAGCCAGATGCCAGAAGACGAGCAAGGGCCCGGACCCCTGACGCAGACTGTATTCAGAGACCCGCCTTTGGCGTAGCTGCAGCATATAAGGGGTAGCCAGGGGATGAGGCAGGAGGCAAGGCTGGCAAGCGCCTTACGTGTCCTAGTAAAGAGACGAAGTCATCCTATAGAAAATAGTGGCTGATTGTAGGATCTTATATAGGATCTGACACTGTAAGATTTGAATTTTATTTAGCTTACTATTACTAGTAAAGAGAATAGCTAGGAGACCAATTAAGAGAGGACTGTAGTAGCCAAGCTAGACGCATGAACTAAGGCAGCAGCAGCAGAAGTAATAAGGAGGCCTGGGATAGGATGAATGTTGAAAGGGCAGGATCGAGAGCATGGGTTTGGTGTGGAGAGCACTGATCCGAGGCCCATGATCAAACGCAAACTTCCTAGGTCCCACCCCCATGACTTACCATGCTGGACTCTGGCCTAGGAATCTTCATTTTCATAAGCACCCCAGGTGATTCTAATGCAGGGTGACTTGAGGGTACTTATCTCAAGAGTGTGAAGACTCATCACACAGAAGAGCCTTGTGGAGAACCACTAAATCTAGAGCTACCACTGGAACCAGTGCAACGGGGGTGGGGTGGCTTCTGAGAACAGACTGGTAAACGCTGGGTGAGCTTTGCCACTGGTCTCCGCTCAACTGGCCCCTCGTGGCTCACCATGAAGAAGAAAATTGCACTTCAAAGAAAAACAACTTAAAATTTGTCAACCTAGGCAACAGACTTTAATCAAAGCCTATTGGCCTGTGTACAAGATTCCAAAGAGGCTTACTCACGCTCACCTAAAACGAATTTCTATCTCACCGCACAGATAAGAAACTTCACCTTTCTATAAGTTGGCTCCTGGTGCAAGAATTTTTATTCTGCCTTCAGAATCTCCGATCTGTCTTTCCACCTACGCTAGATCTCAGTATCAGGCATACCTCTGAGATACTATGGGTTCAATTCCAGAGCAATGCAATAAAGCCAATATCACAATAAAGTAATTCACAAAAATGCTTTTGTTTCCCAGTACCTATAAAAGTTATGTTTATACTATCCTATAATCTGTTGTGTGCAATAACATTATGTCTTAAAAAAGCAATGTACATCCCTTAATTACACAATACTTTCTTGCTAAAAAATGCTAACCATCATCTGACAACGCAGGGTTGTAAAACCTTCCATTTGTAAAAAAAAATCTATCTGCGAAGCGCAATAAAGTGAAGCGCACTAAAACAAGCTTTGCCGGTATCATCTCTTCTATACCATGAACTCGAAAAGAGTAGGAGCTGGATTTGTCCAAAATCATTTTGTTCTGGTGCACCTACGGAAAACAGGCACGAAATAAATGCTTTGTGTTGATGAAGCTGCGACTATGTTGATGCTTTATCTGCATATTGCTATAAGTGCTGAAGATATAATCTGCGTATTATGCCAATTTGAGACAGTGGGGACTGTGCTACGTTTTGTTGTGCACAGTATCTTTAAATGCAGAAAACACCAGGGTAATAAGTTAAACATTTTAATTAAGTGCTGTGGCACCCTATTCATACACTTCTCTGTGACATGGTTCAGATAACTGTGTCAAATAATGTCCTTATTAAACTTCTACATTCATGACAAGCCTAATCACACATGGCTAGTCTACCCCTGATCGATTTTTTATCGTGTCCCCCAACCAGAATGATAAATACTGACTCATAAGATAGCGTCCACTTAGGGCACAATTGTTTCATGCCAGGTACCACACTCAGTGCTTTAGTGAAAGATTACGTTGAATGTTACAATGACCTTAAGTAGTGGATACTATTATTAGCCCCATTTTACAGATGAGAAAACCAAGGCTTAAAATAGTTAAGTAAAAAAGTTCAAAGCATGTGACAAGCAATCAAGGAGCAGGGATTTTAACTCAGGTCAGCTGAGCAGGCTCTAAACATGAGCCCATCTTGTTTCTCAAGTTTCCATTCCATCTAAGCAATGAAACAAGTGGATTTAATGTGATAGAAAATAAAAAAGAAAATCTAGAGTACGGAAAATCCCATGTCATGATAGTAATCTCAGGAATTACCAGCTGGGAATTTACCCCAAGTCTCTTCTAGGGGTGTGATGGTCCATGTTTAACATGTCACTCTCCAGGGAGGGAAAAGCCCTGGTTTGCAGCATTTGCAGATTTCCATGCTATACATGTTCTCACCACCCTGCCATTACAAAAGGTGGAGGTGGGGAGAGAACACGGATTGTGCCTGTTTCCTCCTAAAGGTCAGGGTTCTCATGGTCTCTGAACAAGCCCCAGAGACCCTGGACCAGGGAGAAGATACTTGTCCTGTTTTGCGGGAGGACCCAGTGCAAGGGAGAGGGTGGAGAGCGACAGAGTGGGGGGGATGCAAGTGCCACCAGGCTATTTTAATTAAAAAGTGACGACAGCTGAATACATTCCCCATCTCTGCGGCTAACAGCTTTCTGACCCAGACCTCACTCGCTAGACCCACTCCCGAAGCCAGACGGCATTCGTCCCCATGGGGCTTCTGTTATTGGCTGGCCATCTCAACAGACGCAGGTCCAACCAAATCCATGTCTAATATGAGCATGCAAATGGGGAGATAAAAGGGAAAATGCGTATGTGTGAATCACAGTCCACAGAGGGAGAAGTGTCTCTCTGCGGCTGCTGGGGAGGGAGGGTACCAAAGGTCACTGTCGTGGAGCTCCTCGGCAGCACCGGATTAATTCCGTCCAGCTGTCATTCACAGCTATCACTTTTATCAATTCATCTGACACATTAAAAATATTTGATTGGATGTCCTGTGATGAGGGCCGTGTGTGTGTGTTGGTGAAAGCATGAGCTTCGCAGTCCAACATGCCTGCAGCATTTCATCTGCTTCCAATACCATTTAATCCTATTATTGTGTCCATTTTACAGCTAAGAAAACAGAGTCAAAGGACAGAAATGATAGTTCCTGAACTGAAACCCAACCTTCCTGCAATGTTTTCTTGGATGATTCTAACCCGGGTAGACGGCCCATTCCTATTACACTCACTGACTCTGTACAAGTGGCATTAGCTTCGCCTTGCCACACGGATGCCCTGTTACATCACTTGTTTGGCTTCTTTTCTGGCCTAAAACATAAATTGTCATGGGCAGAAACCACGGGCAGATCTCATGATGCTAGGCTCCAGGGAGATGCTCAGTTTCCAAAATTGATTAATGACACTGTATCCGTAGGTCCACTGATGGAACGAAGCTCTGGGAATTCTAGAACTGGGAGGAAGAGTCAACAGTTTTGAAAGCTTATTACACGGCAAGCCCTAAGCGAGGTGCCTTACGTAAACGGTTTTATTTAAAACGATATGGTTGATGTTGTGACTTCCCTTGTACAGATGTTTGTAAAAGGCTCAGAGAAGTTAAGAAATTTTGCTAACACCACATCCTGGGGCCGCTGCAAAGCTGCAACTTAAATCTAGGCCAGTCTAACTCCAAAGCCCAGCTGTGCTGCTCTGGAGGTCATCACGTCCATCCCACTGCACCTGTGAGAGAAGACACCTAAACAAAACTCCAGTGGGCGGGGATCATACCTCCCTCGGAAAGTAATTCCAAATGTTCACTCGGTAACATCTTGCAGGTTCTGTTAAGCCTGATACTCAGAGACGAGTTCTTCATGTCTGTCTTAATTCTCCCTTGCTTCCATTTCAGGTCATTCCCCTGTGTTTGCTAGGCAAGAAGATGGAAAACAGCTGGCTACCATTTCCTAGACAATAATCCTTCTTGGACTGGAAAATTCCTATGACATGATCTCAACTTCCTTTGCTCTGGTACAAAACACAGCCACACACCGCTTCGAGTGAAGTCGGCCCTACCTCATAGGCTTTCCTACGCAGACGGAACTGTAACTGTCAGCAGGGAACATGAGTAAGAGCCACCGGCGGGACTGGATGATCCATGGACAGATGCTCCTGGCTCGAAGGTTCATGCTGAAAGTAGCTGTCAGAGCAAGGCGGCAAAGTCCTTGGAGGAAAGAAAGATGTTGGGAACCCGTGTGCAGCCCCCCAGCTACCCCCCGTCACCCCTGGCCTCAAGATAAACTCAGAGCCAGGATATGAGGTGGGGGGGGGACAGAAGGGAGACGAGGCGGCCACGGCAGCTACTAATCTGGGGAAACCAAGGGTTGGCAGGCAGCCCCCAAGGCCCTGGCACCTGGGGAATAAGGGCAGCTGCTCAGAAAACATTAAAACCCAGTGGAGACCAGAAGAGGGGAGCCTTTCAAATGACAGTGTTAAATGTTGGGAACCCAGTGGCTACGAAAGGCATTGCCAAGTGTCATGCTGAAAACAGGAAAGCTTTCCTGGGCCCTGGCTGTGAAGGCCAGGGAACAATGAAGGGGAAGCCTGTACGGAAAATAACAGCGACACAGAAGCCTGTGCTGGCTTGGGGAAACCCCTTCTACGGTTCTTCCAGAAAGCACAGGAAACAACAGGTGGGCAGTGGGCCTGGCCTCCACGCCACCTCCCTCCCCATCTGCATGTGGTGTCGGGAAGGGCAATGGTGGGGTCGGCTCCCCGACAGGGGTCAGAACAGCCCATTTTGAGAACAAAGCCTGTGCCGTTTACCTGCAGATCAAAGTTGGCTCTTAATAAGATGTGCGTTGGAGGGGGCAGAGAGAGGAAGGTCGCCCCTTCATTCCATTAAAAAGGGATTATGAGCTGACAGACCAGGTGAGCAGTGTGATCTGTGAAAAGAAACTGGTCCTTTGGAAGCTAGGACTGTGGCTGAACAAAAGCCTTAAGAGACACAATCGGCAACCGTTCCCTGCAGCAGGGTGGTAAGGCATCAGGTCTGTGCAAGGGCGTGTGCAATCCTTCCTGCTGTTGCTAAGATGGTTTCCCCCCTCTCTGGCCTCTCACCCAATCAAAAGGTAGCAGCTGCTCATTGGCTGCCTGGCTTTATCGAATGACCATGACGAGCTGGCGTTGAGCCCACCTCATTGGTTCATTCCTTTGGCCCATTGTCAGGGGAGAGCAAATCAGACACCTAATCAATATTTTGTGAAGTGGCACTAGACTCCTGGCTAAATTTGCATTAACCTCCTCCCTGTCTGTGTCTTTGCACTCAGATAGCATCAGATTAACTTCAGAGGTAGAGGGAGAGGCAAAAGCAATCAAGCATTGCCATCCTTCAGCCACTCTGGATGTATTCCTGATACGAGGCAAAAATCTTGGAATGCCAAACATGCGACGGAGGAATTAGTTATAAACAAGATGTAAATCTCCTGAGCAGAAACATATGTTACTAGGCTGGATTAGTGTGTCTTTTCTTGATGCAAACTGAATATTATCTTCTTGCTTCCTTGCTTCCTTCCTTCCTTCCTGTAGTCATTCAACAAATATTTATTGAACACCTACCTGCTCTGAGTCAGGTTCAGTGGTGGCCCTGGATACAGCACTGTGCCAGGCAAGAAATGCTTCCTTTCTGGGCCACTCCATAGCAAAGCAGGGCACTAGACAGCCAGGGTTCATCACATTCCAAACAAACTGGCTCTAAAGGAAACTGGGCTCTAATAATCGTCCACTGGAAGAGGACCAAAGTTCCGTGGTCTGATGTCTCTTAGTGGGAGATGCAGATTCTGAATCAAAAGTTGGTCTAATAACCAGGATTCCCCAGAATTCTACATAAATCTCAGATAAAGTGTAGGTACACAGTCATTCTGAGGAAGAGAAAAATGTGGGGTGTCAATAAATTTCCTCTCTCACAGAGAAAACAGAAGCAAACGTGAAAGAAATCCCACACGCCCTCCACCACCACTTGGCAGCTAATGTATGCCTGTGGCCCTCTCCTCTGTGTGCCTTCCTGTCCTAAGGAACAAAGAGATTGTGTTTCAATCAAAAGCAACCCTTTCGCTTGTGCACTAGCCCCATCCTCACTCCCCAACTCAAGGAGGTCCTGTAATTCTCACCTTGCTCTCGGACATCACCACATTTTCCAATTTTCCCTCTTTTTTGGTCATTCTCGTCATCATGGAAATATGCTGCAATACCCTCAACTTGTAAAATGAAGATAATAAAGAAAAAAAATTCTTTATGGATCCAAGGCAGATGTTCAACTGGGACACACTGGCACTACCACCCTGATTATGAAAATACTGAAACGCTTCTGGACCTGCTGATCAACACCCACTACACTGAGCTTCCCAAGTACCCCCTCGCCTACTTGTCCAACCCAACCTCTCCCCTGGGACCTCCTGGACATTCCGTAGTCCAGCAACCAAAAGGTTTAAGTCTGGATCAGCAGGCCCACCAAGACTCTGCTCCAGACCCGCAGCCAGCATCCAATCTGACCCATCAGAGCCTGGGTCATATTTATTCATATCACGCCTGCTTAGACCCTACATTTTCTTTGAATCATTCTCCCCGCCTCCCCCGTTACTTTCTTGCCCTTCATAGCAAAGATGTCTATTCTCACTGTCTCTATTTCTCTTCCTCTTTTATTCTGAACACATTCCAATCAGGTCACCTTTCCAAGCTTTCCGGCATCACAGCTTTTGCCGAGGTTAGCACTGAACCTTCACTTTGCCAAATCCAAAAATCAGTTCTCAGTCTTCATCTTATTTAGCTTATTAGCAGCGTTTGACACACAGTTGGCCACTTTGTCTCCTTAAATGCATCTTACTTTTTTACTGCCTTTCTCGTTTCTGATGCACCAATCTCTCTTCAAGTTCTCCTCCTTCCCGTCAGTCTGCCTTTCTCTTCTGTTTTGCCTTTTTTAATTAGAGTTGGTTTACAATATTGTGTTAGTTTCAGGTGTACAGCAA
Organism: Lagenorhynchus albirostris; assembly: GCF_949774975.1. Taxonomy (NCBI): domain Eukaryota; kingdom Metazoa; phylum Chordata; class Mammalia; order Artiodactyla; family Delphinidae; genus Lagenorhynchus; species Lagenorhynchus albirostris. Next base: position 97,938,317 of record NC_083103.1, read on the forward strand.
AATGATTCCGTTTTATATATACATTCTTTTACAGATTCTTTTCCTTTGTAGGTTATTACAAAATATTGAGTATAGTTCCCTGTGCTATACAGTAGGTCCCTGTTGGTTATCTTTTTTTGTTTGTTTTTTTGCGGTACGCGGGCTTCTCACTGCTGTGGCCTCTCCCGTTGCGGAGCACAGGCTCGGGACGCGCAGGCTCAGCGGCCATGGCTCACGGGCCCAGCCGCTCCGCGGCATGTGGGATCTTCCCGGACCGGGGCACGAACTCATGTCCCCTGCATCGGCAGGCGGACTCCCAACCACTGCGCCACCAGGGAAGCCCGGTTATCTATTTTTTATATAGTATTGTGTATCTGTTAATCCCAACCTCCTAATTTATCCCTCCCCCCACTTCCCCTTTTGTAACCATAAGTTTGTTTTCTATGTCCCCATCAGTCTGCCTTTTGTTCTCCTTTGCTGGTTCCTTCTCACCTTCTTGACCTCTAAACAATGACGGGCTCTAGGGCTCAGTCTTGGGGCTTCACCTTCTTTTCTCTCTACATTCAGTCTCTGGTGATCTAGTCCTCTGACACTGAATACCATCTAAACTCCAATGATTGTCAAATTTCTATGTCCTGCTTCAACATTTCCCCCGAAGTCTAGATTCAAACATCCAATTGTCAACTCTGCATCTTCACCGAAAATGGTCCCACTTGCACCTAGTCGTCTTCATCTCCATTAAGTGGAAACATCATTCTTCCCATCACTCAGTCCAAAATCTCTGCACTCAGGCTTGAGTCTTTGAGTTCTTTTTCTCACATCACACTACAATCCACCAGCAAATTCTATAGTTCTACCTCCAAATCAGATTCAGGATCTGACCGTGTATCACCGCCTCCTACTACTGCCACTCAACACCAAATCACTACCATGTTTACCCCTTTATCATTACCTGAAGGTGTCCCTGCCTTCACCCTTGCCTCTTAACCATCTCTTCTCCACGGAGAGGCAGAATAAGGCTCTGCAAACATAGTCAGCTCATGATACTCCTCTGCTCAAAATTTTCAAATGGCTTCTATCTCCTCCAGGATAAAATCTAAAGTCTGTATGCACTGTACCTAGGCACAAAAAGGAGCCCCCAGTTTATTAACTAGGCTCCAGTTTTAATCTACTACGTGACCATATTGCAAATAAGGAAGAACGGGCAAGGATATGAATGATTATACAAATCTAAAAACAAACACAACAAACAGAAACAATTTGTGTGCAACGTAAACCTTGTTGGTCAGTTATGAACATTAACTTTTTATTTAAGGGCAGCATATTCCCTGTATGTGCACTCACATGATTTCATTTTGTCTCCACTGACATCATAAGTTGACATTAAATCATAACTAATTTCCAATGTACACGGTGAACACTCAAAACATCTGTTGAATAAACGAATGCTTAGGAAATGGACTTCTTATTTCTTGCCTGTGATATGATGACGATGATAACGAGAACCGTGATTTGAATATCTACTGTGTAAAGTACGGCATCTTATACATTTACATTACATTTTTACCCCCAACAACTTTATTCTCTCCATTTTAAAGGTAATGTCACAGTTTGTGGCTCAGAAACGTTGAATACCTTTCTCAAGGTATCATAATAAGTGGGAGGGTTTGAGATTTGAACAATGGTCTGGGTGGCTTCAGTGTCTATGCTTTTGCCATAGCCGTATCGCGATGAGTCATGTATAGCTACGACACAACATTATCATATTCCCATCATCACTTCAACAAACCTCCAAAGATCACTGAAAAGTGAGAGACAGATATTCCTGTCCTTTCTTTATGAATGGACATGATGATTCCAAAGAAGCTCAAGGTCAAGCAAGGAGATAAAAAGTCCCGTCTTCTGTTCCCTTCTCCCAGTATGTCTGCACTCATGTCTTATGCTATCTTACCTATATTTTTCTTAGCTAAGTGATTTGGACCCATTTACCCATTGAGTTCCAGAACAGATTCCCTAGAGCCTATAATCCCATAATTTTTAGAGTTTATTAACCACCTTTCTCATGCACCATGCTTTAAAATGCCAATTCCCTCATAATTTTTATAGTTTATTAACCACCTTTCTCATACACCATGCTTTAAAATGCCAATTCCCTAGGAACATAATACTATTTTCTAGAGATGCTCTCAGGCCCATCGGAAGCAGAGTCCAATTTATCAACCTTCTAATGTCATGTTTCAATCAGGTTTTTGTCTGTAGTAAGAAAAAAAATCTATGAATTCAAACTCTGTGCACATGAACTTGCATATTCTGACACAATCCAATAGAAAACCATATTGAGTGTGATAAAAATCCCCTAGATTTTTGAGAATCAAGCTTCTATTAACTAATCATGACTTACCTCTATTGACACCCAAAATGCCCCTTTTTGTCAGTAGCCTCTGTGTTGAGTGATTCTTCTGTGCTCAAGGGGAAGAGCCAAAGAGGGGGACCCTTTCAGGGAAACAGAAGAGTAAAATGACAGGGCATAGCTTCTACCAATCAAAGCCGGGTAACCGTGAAGCCCCATCTGGCTAAGTGAATCACAATGAGAGTTCAGTTATTAGGAAAAGCAGAGCTTTATTTCAGTTCTCCAAAGAAGAAAACAGTAATTCACACAAAGCTCTGTGAAGGGGTCAATTCCATGGAAAAAATAAACCAAAGAATGGCCATTCAGTCATTCAACAAGTATGCCTGCTGCCTTTAAGGTGCTGTTGTCAGTGTTACAAAGGGAAATCCTTTGTGAAATGGTCCCTTGCATTTACAAGTTATATGTTACAGAGCCACTTTGAACTTTGCCTCTCGGCACTTCAGCACTTGCATACCTGTACATCCTGCTAGAGGACAACCACCCTGGGAAAATCAGGATAGTAGCTATCCGTGTGAGTGCAGTCCACAGAAAGAATTTAAACGTATATAAACACAACGGAGACAATGAAAACAAGCCAATCTCTTTTAAATGAGGTGCTAAGATTCTAGGCTGCTTAGAAGAAATATTCTGAGACAAAGGTAAGTCTAGTGGTTGCACAGGCTATGGAACTCCAGCTCATGGTCCAGGAACCCAAATAAATGCATTTCTCAAAAAGCAGGTTAATTCTGGTTTGGCTTACTAAAATCAATTTTGCAGCTGGTTGTTCAAAAATCAATCCATTTTCTTAAGATGAGGTGTACTCTGGAGATACAATACATGCTATCACATTTGTATTGTTAATATCTCTTCTTGTAAGTATTTTCCACATGTGTGATCCATGCTCATGGAATTCCTGAGGGCAGCATTAGAGCTAAGTTTTTCCAAAGCCTTCTTATCCTCTAGAATTTTATCAGTGCTGAGTATAGATAGGACTCTTGTAGGAAGTCCAAAATCTAAATCAAAGGCCTCACAAATGAGAACACTTCTGCGGACTGGAAAGAGATTACCATGACCCCAAGAACCAAAGGCAGAGACATGTTGGGGGCCTACCAACTCACATGACTCAGAGTTGGAAAGGATTTGGGCAGGTCCTGCCTGATGCTCTTGGCTCCTCCAGGAGGACTGCAGGGCTCTGCAGAGGAAAGTCGGAGGACCACTGACCTAGCCTACCTCCTCATTTCTCAGAGAGAGAAATCAAGACCAAGAAAGACAAAGCGCCTCATCCAGAATCACATAACCGGTTATTGCTGGTTCCCAAGACAGCCCTTTCTCTCATACCACACACCTCTCCATTTCAGAGCCTACCGTAGTCTCTCTACAGCAAAATTTCCTCTCTATTTCAGGCAACCAGAGCAGGCCAGCTTGGATCTGAGCCACTCAAGGCCATTTGTCAGTGCTAGTCTCCCACCAGGCCACGCCAACCCTGGCATCTGGTCCTGGTCCCTAGCACTTATGCTCTTGTGATTAAAGAGTCGACATATGACATATACAAACAAACTGTAACTTAAGCACGACATGGCTGGCAAGTAGAGGTCTAATGTGGACGAGTGCTGACTCATAAGAAGGAACCAGTTTGCAGATTTCCAGTCTTGTTTGTCTCTGGTGACAGGGACATAAATACTGCAATGGCTTAAAAGAGGCTTTTATAACTTCACCCAAAATATTCCTCAACCCACGGCAAGTTTAACAAAACTTACGTTATCCCATGTTGGTTAGGTGGGACTGTTTGCAGGCCAGTGGGTTGGAGTTATTTTCAGGTTTGAGTCAGGACTTCATTACTCAGTGAGACTTGCCAGGGGCAGCATGGTGGTAAGATTCTTAGTGGCTCTTTGTAAAACACCAGGACACCTATTGGCTCAGACTATCTATGACTGTGTATGACTTTGTCAGCTCTCTTCTTGGAACAGACCCCATTCCCCAGAGGCCCCACCAAGACGAGACCTGAAAGACCAGCGGTAGCATCATCTGGGGCGTGTGCTGTTTTCCTCTATTGGTGCGATCTGGTTGTGGCTGTCTCATTGCACTAACAAGTTGTATTTCTGAGAATAATAAATCATCTAGAGACTTGCTGCTCAAATTGAGGTCAAGTGCACTGGCATCACCTGGGAGCTTTGTTAAATGCGTGGAATCCCAAACCCCACCCCAGACCCACTGCATCAGAATCTGCATTTTAGCAAGATCTCCAGGTAATTGTATGTACATTAAACGCAGGAAGCACTGATCTAGAGATGAAGACCTTGCCTCTCTGCCTTCTCCATTAGCTCTGTCTATAAGGTTTCAGTAAGGGGACCACCTCAGGTTCTCTGGGCGTTTAAATGGAGAAAGGACCTCAATAAAATCCAATACTTCCTTCAAATGAATTCTTTTTTTGCTCCATCAGCAAGCTCACCTCCATTTTTTCCCTCTAAGAGCAAAAAAAGGATATGCTTTGGACCATTTGGAGGAGGAATATGCATTGTGGATTGCGATAACCAAGAGTAAATATATTTGGTATTAAAGTACCTCTCCTTCACTTCTAGACATCCAATTGGCCACCAAGTCCTTTTGATTTTACCTCTAAAAGATTTTTTAATCTGAGTCCTCCCTTCCATCCCCACTGCTCCGCTTTAGCTCAGGTCCTTATCATCTATAACATGGGCATTAAACTAGTCTCTCAACTGCATCCCTCAACTCCCTATGTAGTATTTTTGCTCTCGTCCATTGCATCCTCCAAACTGTCATCAGAAAGAACGTTCTCAAAGGCAAACCTCATCATGTTATCTTCTGGTTTAAAGTCCTCTAACGATTTCTGATGAAGTCAATACTTCCAAGTTTTTGAAGCAAGGTCTTTGGTGATATTGCTTTTCTGTACCTGCCCCATCCTATTTCCCCCACTTTTATGCCAACCTCCTAATACACGTGTTCCATGCCTCTCCCTTTGCCCAAGCTGCCTCTCTACTGGGAATACTCGTTTTTCTCTCTCTGCCAGATAAACCACTACTTATCTTTTAAGACCAAATAATTGCTTCTATCCCCCTCTGTGAGGCTGTTCCTTACCATGACTCTACCACCGAGGGAGAGCTGCTCATCCTTGGAGCCCGGCAGCCCTTCATATTTGCTCTATTATCAGCACTTGCACTGAGCTGCGGTGTTTGCCAGCTTGTCTCTGTCCTTGCACTGCTCCACGAGACCTTGAAGCCAGGAACCACGTCACATTCTTCTTCTGTATCTTGAGAATCAAGTGCCATTGTCAACATACAGCAGGCACTCGACGACTGTCTGATGAATTACATGATTAAATGAATACAGTCGCTGTGGAAAATAGTTATCACCCATCTCTGGGAACGGTGAAAAATACACAGCAACCACAGAGCTGTGGAAAGATTTTCAGTGGATTAATCTTTGAGATTCTCCAATGATGGATGCTAAGGAACTGAACTGATGTTATTAGTGAAAATAGCTATGTTAGCTCTGCCACCACCCTGAAGGGAAATGATCCATCTCAACTCATTTATTAAACACCGAACCACCTGTGTCATCTACAGATCAGCAGAGTTACAGCCTAAAGCAGAGCCGACAGTAAACGTGGACACCAGCCACTCTCTCTGGTGGTCACAGAGCTCTTCTCTTTGAGGCCCGATGGTGTTCCCAAAAGGGGAGAGAGACAAGATGTGAGCTCAATTGGAGAAGACAGTTCTAGAAACTGGGTCTCAGACTGGGCTCCCCCACATGCCCACACTGGGGTTCACAGGATGTTCTGCTTCAAGCTCAGCTCAACTGGTCTCCAAGATTAATGAGGCCCTTGAGCGCGGAAGATTTCAGGACCTCCAGCTAAGCATTATTGCTCAGAGCTCAAGCCATACCCCTACCCTGTCTTCCACCTACCCCTCCAGCTGCTGAGGTCCAGAACCCACCTTATCCTCCAGTTTCTGCTGATGAAAACAATAATAATAATGCTATTTCACACATTAATACAACCTAGCTATGTGCCAGGCACCAGTCTGGGTACTTCATGTGTATTAACAAGTTTAATCTTCACGACAAACCAAATTACAAGGTACTGAATTATTTTACAGGTGACGGAAGTAGAGACCCAGAGAAGTTTCCTCCTATTTCTGGCTTCTTGGTTTCTCTTGATCCTGGGCTATTTACTGTAGATTCCATGATTTCACTTCTTTGGGTTTCCTTACACCTCACATAATATGCTCTGAACTTGGAGATGGATCGACACATCCTCTGTCCCCAGGCCACATGCCCCCTGACACCTCCCAGTCTGGCCATCCTACTTTACAGATTAATCTGCTAATTCTAGTCCTGTCCTGAAGAAGAGAGCAAAAGACAGTCATAGGATCATTTATTTTCCACTCTATTTAATATGGATACTTAATGCTGATACAATTAAACTCAGGGTTTAAATGAATAAAAGGCTGAGTGACGACAGGCATCCGCACTATATAATATCTGAATTAGGGAAAGAGGAAAGACACGGTGCTGTTTTTAAGAGGCACGTGGAAAAATGTTCAACATCGCTAATTATTAGAGAAATGCAAATCAAAACTACAATGAGATATCACCTCACACCAGTCAGAATGGCTATCATCAAAAAATCCACAGACAATAAATACTGAAGAGGGTGTGGAGAGAAGGGACCCTCCTACACTGTTGGTGGGAATGTAAACTGGTGCAGCCACTGTGGAAAACAATATGGAGGTTCCTTAAGAAACTAAAATAGAGCTACCATATGATCCTGCAATCCCACTCCTGGGCATATACCCAGAGAAAAACATGGTCAGAAAGGATACATGCACCCCAATGTTCACTGAAGTGCTGTTTACAATAGCTAAGACATGGAAGCAACCTAAATGTTCATCAACAGAGGAATGTAAAAAGAAGATGTGGTACATATACACAATGGAATATTAGCCATTAAAAAGAATGAAATAATGCCATTTGCAGCAACATGGATGGACCTAGAGTTTGTCATACTGAGTGAAGTTAAGTCAGACAGAGAAAGAGAATCGCTCATATGTGCTATCTAAAAAAAAAATGATACAAATGAACTTATTCACAAAACAGAAACAGACTCACAGACAGAGAACGAACTTATGGTTGCCTGGGGGGAAGCAAGGGGGGGATAGTTAGGGAGTTTGGGATTGACACGTACACACTGCTATATTTAAAATGGATAACCAAAAATAAATAGATAAATAAATAAAATGGATAACCAACAAGGACCTACTGTACAGCACAGGGAACTCTACTCAATATTATGTAACAACCCAACTGGCAAAAAAAATTGAGGGCTTCCCTGGTGGTGCAGTGGTTAAGAATCCGCCTGCCAATGCAGAGAACCTGGGTTCGATCCCTGGTCCGGGAAGATCCCACATGCTGTGGAGCAACTAAGCCTGTGCGCCACAACTCCTGAGCCTGCGCTCTAGAGCCCGTGAGCCACAACTACCGAGGCCCCGGGCGCCTAGAGCCCATGCTCCGCAACAAGAGAAGCCACTGCAGTGAGAGGCCCGTGCACCACAATGAAGAGTAGCCCCCGCTCACCGCAACTGGAGAAGGCCCGCACGCAGCAACTAAGACCCAACACAGCCAAAAATAAAATAAAATAAAATAAAAAATTGAAAAAGAATAGATACATGTATATGTGTAACTGAATCACTTTGTTGTTCAACTGAAACTAACACAACATGGTTAATCAACTATGCTCCAATATAAAAAAAAAAGTTAAAAACAAAAAGTGCATCACTTTGCAGACGTTTCCCTAGACATCTATCTAGGCTCCATAAGCGCTCTCTGTAACAAAACACAGGATGTCCACTGACAAACTGAAGTAGCTTTGCATAACAAGACACAAATCATTACTGCTCCATTACCAGGGAGGGGGCATCAGTGGAAACACCTGGAACAAGATTCGGGATTTTTTGTCCCTAACAAGCCTTTTTAATGAACTGCACACTCATTTACTCTCACGTTTGTATAGTTCAGATAATAACAGCTCTCTGTTTCATGCTCAGCGCTGAGGTCAATGTCACAAGAAGCTATTCGGCAATGACTGCCATTTCAGACAGTTAGGTGATCAGGTAGGAGAGCGGATTCACAGAAGAGGGAACAGAAGCTGTCCCTGGGCTTGGACCTGGAAAGCAGCCTGCATTTCCAAACACGTGTACGTAGAGGGGTGCATATCAATACCCCCTGGGGCACTCTGAAAAACACAGATTAGATTTCATTGTGCTACTACATCTCTCTAAATCAGAACCTGCCCACTATGGCCTGGAGAAGTAGACAGAGATTTAGATACATAATTTTAAAAGGAGATCCTAATACATATTACTGATTAGGAAATACCACTAGAATTATCACCTGGGGAAAGCAAGAACACTAATAGCATATATATTTTGCTCCAGTGATATCAAGAAATATAAGTGAGATATTGATAAACTAATCCAAAAGACTTAGGAATACAGAAAGTGTCCTTAAATTTGGGGCACTCCGATCATGTTGAAATGGGCTCTGTAAAGATCTCACCAATGATGACTGCTCCTCAAAGAGATCTAATTTGAAAAACGAGGGAAGAAATGAATGTACAGCCGACCCTCACCTAAGACAAACATGTTAAAAATTCTTAAATAACAAGAGAAATTAAGAGTATGAAAATGAGTTTGAGAGAAGATTCATGGCAAGGTGTTTAACTATGGAGATGTTTGTTACTGATCTGGTACCTTTAAAGTATAATTTAATTTACATTACTTGCTGAGCATAATTTGAGGAAGGACTTATTAACCATCTAGTCTACGAAAATAAACTGATAATGGACTGTAAATGTCCAAATCCACAAAAACAAGTTTTCCAAAGTCACAACACTGACCAGATGCTTCTTCTCTTTGGCCCCCCTGCCGGTGACAGCAGTTCCCTGAATCACGAATACCACCGAAGACAAAGCTCTGACCCCATGATGGATCGTCCAGGTCTTACACAAACAGGACCCGCACAAAACTGCAGGAGCTTTGGGTCTTTTTTAACCAAGACAGGTCATTAAAAGAAATGAAAAGATGTCTTCTGGAGGCTTAATTAAGGAAGTTAATTCTAGGCCCCATCATAGGCCCATTAACCTTTCCCTGTTCCTAAAATATCTTATGTAATGTCAAAAAGAAGCAAAGATGGGAAAAGGAGCTGTGTAATTAAACCTACTTAACCTTAAAAAGGAAATGTGTCAAGGGATAGACGTAATTGGTATAAAGCTCCTAACCTGTATTTACGACCCCAAAACCCAGAACCCACATGCCTTGTTTTGCTACACTTAGAATTTCTTTGCCATGGTGTTGGATAACTTGGCTAATTTACTTACAGTATCTGACCCGAACCATGAGAAGTCAGTTCTGAAAATGCTGGAAGGGCAACCCTATCCTGGTATAAAGAACAAATAAATTGCTGATTTCTATAAAGACTTCTTGTGCACAGAACATTTCTAACGTTCTTCAAGGAGGTGGTTTTCTCTGACCCAGAACACTTTTCTTCCCCATCCTGTAAGAATGTGGCCAGGTTGGGGGTGAGTTTGGTTCTAGATTGAAGAGAACCTGATGTGTTTGTATCTTCTTTCATGAAAGCACCTAGTTATGAATGTAAATTCTTCCGGAATGCCAATGGAAGCCTGAGTCTGAAAGGGCAGAGGCACAGCATGAACTTGGCAGCCTCTAGCAAAGCAAGTGTTACCAGCAGGCTCCTGCCCCACTAGGGAACCACCACAGAGCTGGGGATACATTACAGTTGTGTCCGTTCTGCTTAGTCACCTCACTTCCTCTAAGTTCTGGGTCCTGGGCTAGATTAATAGGGAGAGGAACATTTTCCACCAATCCAAAACCACTCTGAAATGCTACAAGTTCCAAAAATTACCATAAGCAGCCAGGTCTCTACTAGGTGGCGTGCAGACCACGCACACTACACTTATCCCTGATGCCTCTGGATTCTCCAGGGGCCTCTCAGTACAACTTCTAATATTAAGGTTGACATAAAATACAGGACACCTGTATTTTTATTTGCTAAGTCTGGCAACCCTGCCATTAGTCCAACTGGTAATCATCACCCATCACCATAAAACAGGACATCTTAGAGAGAACTTGGAACCAGACCTCCTGCCCCATTTTACAGATGAGAAAATTAAGATCCAGAGCTTTTGGGGGATGGGGGGTAGGGGTAGGGTGGGAGGTGTGTTCTTAAGCCTCACAGCAACTTAAAGACAGAATTCAAACAGGTTTATACCCACTTTTTTCCCATTACCCATGCTGTTTCTCTAATAACAATGCAATACTTTTTTTTATTGTTGCAGTTGTATTGTTTAACTAGGCTTTCCAAAAATCTGTCCACAAATCTGAAATTTCTTGGGCAGACCCTGTTCGGGCCTTTCTACTACATTCTGTGGATAGACAAAGAGAAGTAAACACACTCTGCCCTGATCTTTAGAGCTTTTATCGGTTTAATTGGTGAAGTACTAAGGAAAATAAAAATTTTAGATGTTTTTAATACAGGCAAAGGGTCAAAAACTATTTTGAACTCAAATATAAGGCTATTCTTGTTTATATACTATTTTTTAAGTCTTTTTCAACCACTGTACCCCTTCATCCGTGTGAATGATCCATGCTGGTATTCCAGGTAAGGCATCATAAAAATGGCCAAGTCTCAGCCAACCATTAAGCTCACTGTCCTGCAAAATCAGTTAGGAGAGGTTATTCAAACCCAGCCAGAACACACCTCATGTCTGCAGTCACAATCCCTTCAGAACCATCTTTGTACATTTTTGCCAGGAGAAGACATGATATGAAAATCCAATATGTACATAAGTCTCTCACACACTTATGAAGACACGGGTGGCAGAAACAGCCTTTGCTACTATATTCAAGGTAAACCTGTTCCTCTCTGGCCATCCCATGCTACTGTGAACGTCACATGTGCTAGCACCCTTCTTATTTACCGTAAGATTTCTCCAGGTCTTTCTCTCTTAGGAATAACTGATTGTGTACCTCTTAATAAAACGTAGTCTTGGGCTTTGAATTAACACAGGCAACACACACTAATACCAGTGAGTTCAATCCAGGACTTAGACAACACCGATACTCATTCAGTTAGAAATTCAGATTTTATTCATGCCTCTAAAGAAAGAGTTTATGTTTTCAGGTGATCAGTCTTATGGACTGAACTGGATCCTCCCAAAGTTCACAGGATGAAGCCCTAATCCTAATATTATTTGGCTATAGGTCCTTTAAAAAGTTCATTAGGATTAAATGAAGTCACAGCAGTCGAGACCTAATCCACTATGACTGGTGTCCTCATAAGAAGAGGACAAGACACCAGGGATAGATGTGCACAGAGAAAAGGCCATGTGAGGACATAGCAAGAGAGTGCACGTCTGCAAGCCAGTGAGAGAGGCCTCAGAGGAATCCAACCCTGCCAGCACCTTGATCTTGGACGTCCAGCCCCCAGAAGTCTGAGGAGATCATTGTTGTTTAAGCCACCCAGTCTGCCTTTTGTTCTGGCAGCTCCAGCAGATTAATAGTCAGAATAATGCTCTTATGAGCATTAACCAAATAACCACTGGAGTCCAAGACAGATGAAAGCAAGGATTCTACCTCATGCACTGCGATGCTCACACCACCTCCTACGGCACCCGGCACATACCTGATACTTAATAAATAGCTGACAGGATAGAAGAACAAGTGAATGCATTCAGACCGATGCCCCACGAAGCTCTATTGTCCGTACAGTGAACCTCAGTGTGAGATTGGAAAAGCAGAGGCTTTGGAGCCAGATAGACTCATTTCATTCTTTATATCCTGTGATCATGGGGAAGTTTCGTAACCTTTCGGGGCTTCAGGTCCTCATCTGTAAACTGACAACAGTAGTCTTTTATCATTTGGTTGTTGTGAAGATGAAATGAGGTAATGCGCCTGGCACGTGACAAGTCCACGTAAAGCGACACCTGCCATGGTGGTGACGCTAATGGCGAGCTTCATCTTTTCATTCATTCATTTATTTAACAACTATTTACTGAGCAAGACCCTTCTGGGCACTCAGTATTGCTCCCAGCATCGAGAATAAAATGCGTAATAAGACAGTGTCTCGGCTCACGTACGCCTTATGTTCTAGAGAGAGGGATCCAAATAACAAGGAACGATAAAATAATTTCAGAGAGTGGTAAGTGCCACAGAGAAAATAAAACAGAGTGTGGTAAGCAAACTGGAAAGAGGGACAAGATGAAGTCAAAGACATGAGCTGGAGCTAAGCACTCCCGTAAGGACTTACAGGCCAGGGTGAGGGACTTGGGTTTTCTCTAAATGCAATGGGAAACCACTGCGGGGTTTGACGCAGGGATGTGACATGGTGTGATTTACATTCACAACAATATTCGCTGCTCTGAGGGGGCTGGTGGTAGGACGGCATGAGTGGAAGCAGGTGGCTGGTCAGGAGTCCTGCCCAGGGTCCAGGGGAGAGAGCATAGGCTTGGACTAAGATGGTGGTTGAGATAGCTGAATGGGACTGTCGTGAAGGCAGGTGGACAGGACCTCTGATGGACTGAATGTCAGCACAAAAAGAATGAGAGGCTCAACGATGAACCTAAGGATGAAACCGAGGGTTTCAACTTAAGGAACCGAGTGGGATGGTACCATTTATTGTGACCAGTTGGGGCTGAGGAGAGGAGGGGAGAATCAGCAGAGATGACATTACCCCTAACTGTGTCTCTATGTATCAGTAGAGTTCATGCAAACTTCATGGCATAGTCAGCAGAAGCCTGTCTGTAGAGAAAAGCCACTGGTGCCTGGCCTTCAATATTTCAGATTAATCAGATTAATTATCAATTCACTGATCATTTGCTAAGCCTCACATTTTAAGTGGTTGCATGAAAAATGATCTGGCTGAAGCTTGGGTTTTTCACTGGACTCGTGTTCTAGGCTTTGGTTTTCCTCCCTGTGGAATGAAGCATTTTTGTGTGTTCACTTTTAAGTATTTCCCAACTGAACCACATCATCTCTCCTCACTCTGAAGAATCAAAAACAGAGCAGAGGTATCTCCTAAGAGCTACAAGGATAGAGCAGCAGACAACGGCCAATACTTGGAAATTACCTTCCTTGTGTAGAGTTCAGATTTCTCACTCTTCCTGATTCCCTCTTTGCTCCGCTCCTGTCTCTCTTAAGCAACAGATTCACTGCATTATCTCCTGCACGTAGAGTCATATGACTGCCGCTGGCTGGCTTTAATTAGCGTGTGGTACTGAGCATCATTACGATGTCGGTGGTGTTAAATTTCAATGTATTCAAATACCATGAGCTGAAGTCACAGCTCATGACAGCCACCGGGAAGTTAGCCTTGAACTAAACTGGGAGATAATTAAAACAGGCAGGAGTGGAGATTGTTCATACTGGCCTCTCTTGCATTCTGACCCAACCACTTTCTTTCAGTGTCATGTCTTTCTTCCTTTGTCTTATTTATTTTCTCTCCAGCAAAGGTTACTCTGCAGCAGGCATCTAACAAGGATGACAATGTTATGGGCAAGAAATAAAGCAAGTGGAAACCCAAAATGTTTGTTCTGAGAAGCTGCCTCTGGTGGGTTTAAAATCATTGTGGAATAAAACCGGAACGAACTGCTCAGAGAGGTAGCAAGTGTGCTTTTTGAGCTCAAAGAATTCATTAGTCTTTATATTGTGTCTCCATGAGGGTGAGCAGAGTTTTCTTTCCATTTTACTAAAGAGAGAAGAGACACAAATAGTAGCTAAGCGAAATTCACTGATAGGTGGTTTCGAAATTCACTTGGGCAAATGCCTCAATAATTGGCAGTCGCCAGTCATATTCTTTTTCACTTATTCTGAAACCCACCCACCCATTAACCTCCCCTGTCCCTGAAGCTTAAGTAAAGTGCAAAGAGCTTTGATTGGCAAACAGAAAACTTGCCTCTTATGCGGCTTGGATAAATCCATTAACCTTGCTGGAAATCAGGGTAAGACTAGATTCTAGAAGATGCCACTGTGGGAGCTATTGATATAAAAAGGCTGTAGATGGCTTAGCATCTAAGCCCAAGGCAGAGAAATTTGGGAAACTAGCCTGAAACACAGGGACTACTCCACCTCCAGAGGTAAATAGTTTCAGACAAAAATAAGTTCTAAGAAGAAAGTCAACCAGCTGTGGTGATGGACAATAAAGTAAAGGGAGGGAGTGTCCAGGAAAGGTTCAATGTAAACTGAAGCACAGAAAAAGAAGGGCAGCCCAGCTAAGAGCCAGAGAGGGAAAGAAAGCAATAGGTGCAAAGGTCATAGGGCAGGGAAGAGCTTGGAGTGCTCTGGAAAGTGCTAGAAAGCCAGGGAGGGCTGAGAAATGCTGACAGAGGGGACAGGAGCCTGGAATGAGGCTGGGAGGAGAGTCAGAGCCACATGGTGTTTAAGGCAGGGCAAGGAGCTGAGATGTTTTCTAAGTAGAATTGGAAGTCATTTAAAGACTTCAGCAGGGGAAGGACATGAGCTGGTCTGGTTTGGTTTTTTAAAGATCCTTCTAGATCCTAGCAGGGCAATGACTTCTCAGGGGTGGGATGGAAGGGCAGAATGGCAGCAGGGAGCTAGGTTAGACAGCCACTACAGTAACCTGGGCAGCACATAATGAATATCTGGGTTGGTATGGTATTAAAAGGAGAAGAGGAAAACAGTTTGAAGTACACTGTAGACGTACAGTCAACAGGACTTGCGCACAGACTGGATGTTAGGAATGATGGAAGGACAGAAATGACGGGTAACTCCTAAGTTTCTGGCCTGATCCCACGAGTGGCTGGTGATTCCCTTTTCCTTTAGAGGCAAGACTGGCGGGGATGGCGGTTGGGTGCAATGAGAAGGAGTTTGGGAACAGGAGAAGATCAAGAGCTCCATCTTGGATATCTTTACACTGAGATTCCTATGAGGGATCTAATGAAAGGCATCATCTACTTAGTTATGTGGTTAAATATAAGAATGTGGAAGTCAAGTGACAGGATAGGGATGAAGATACAAATCTGGGAGCATCATCAGTGATGATATATGAAGTCACTGGTTTGGATGAGCTCACCTAGGCAGAGAGTAGTGACAAAGACAAGAGGATGACAAAGAGCTCGAATAGAGGAGGAGACTCTTACCTTCATGAAAGGAAGAAAGGGTGATTCAAGGCACAGCGCCATCCCAAAGTGAAAGGAACTGAACAGGGAGAGACAGCCAGAGAGAACGTGTCTCCCACTCTAGGGCCTACCTAGAACACCACCACCCATCCTCATGAGGACTCAGTGCAATAACGCATAGACAAACATTTAGTGAATTACAACTTACTATTTAATATGCAGAATTGTTAACTTATTGTCTGATCTTGAATTTATTTATGTGTTTCCTGCTTTTCTTCTCATTAAGAGGTTAAAACTCCTAAGGACAATAATACCATTATGTCCACTGGTGCTACTCCAGCACCTAGAACAAATCAGCGTTGACTGACCGATTGACTGTTACTCTATGTTCAAGAGAATAACTGGCCAATGCCTGCTTCAGGTTGGCCTCTGGGAAACCATCGTTCAGTCCTTCCTATTGCCTGCAATTTCGCACCTGTAGGGAAGACGTCAGAACTCTTCAGTCCTGATGAAAGCATGCAGCAGAAGCTCCTTTTCACAAATCGATGTGAGCAGGAGAGATGCTCATCTGTTCAGGATAGGTTTTTCTTCCCCCTTAGCTGTGCCAAGAAGATTCAGCATCACACACAAGAATAAGAGAACTCGAACTAAAAGGAAATGAGGATTTAATGGAAACCCCTGTAAGAGCTCTGGACTTAAGCATCCTTCTGTGTGGGGAACATCAATGTGGTAGAACATCAATGAAAGCAGAGCGAATGTTACTAGAGATTTTTGTGAGAAGGAAAAAAATGAATTTTCTTACTTTTTCCTCTCTCATGTTACTCTTGCCTCTGGTTTTTAAAAGAAGGCGTTTTCTTCGCTGTCTTGTTAAAAGCAAACAGTCTCAAGAAACAAAAAAAGACAGACAGTCTCACTTAGATTAGAAATTCACCCTCCCTTCTCATAGGACTCCTAAACTTCCTTCTCCACCTAACTGACTTTCAGGGCAGCCAAGGTAAGAAAAGATTAATCTTTACTGCTGAGGGGGAAGAGGTTTAGACGTGAAGCCGTCTCATCGGCAAACAGAATGTACTTCCAAAACATGTTTTGAGAAGATGCATACACTTGCACCCTGCCCCTCAACAAGAGCAACGAAAACTCAGAGACGGCAGCCAACATCTGAAAGGCCTAGACTTCGAACTACAAGGGATATCAACCTGACATAATGGAAGGTGTCTAGATTTTGTAATTAATGACAGTCCTGATCTGTTGGCTACAGGCCTTGGGCAAATTATTTCTCTGTGTCCATTTTTCTTCTCTTAAAGATGGATGGGTAACACTTACGTTCCATGGATGTTGTGAGGTTTGGATACAAAGCACAAAGAGCTGGTACAAGGCATGGCAGAAGGTAAGGGATAGGAGACAGTCAGACAAAACATGGACGCCTGCTTCCTACTCTCAGGTGGCTGTAAGGACTTGTGGAAAACAGGGAGATATAATAATGACAGCAGATACTATTTTTGAGCTTTTACTATATGTTAGACACTGAGAGAAGTACTTGCATGAAAATCGAGACATTTTCCTGAAGTGACCCAGTAGGAAACAATGGACCTGGAATTCATACCCAGGCATGTGGACTCCAGAGTTCCTGGTCCTCCCTGCTACAATACACTGCCTCGTGGATGTATAGAGAAAACAAATACATGGAAACCACGATACTTGAGTGCCAGTGTTCATTTCCCACAAATTAATTTATTTGATCCTGGAAAAGTCACCTAATTTCTCTGACCCTCAGTCTTCCCAATTGTAAAATGGGGACACTAGATGCTATTGGATTGCTAAGGTCGTGTCTCTTCTACAATCCTGTGGTTCTGTGACCATTTTTTCCAGTTTTACTGAGATATCACTGACATATAGCATTGTATTAGTTTAAGATGTACAACATAATAATTCAAAATTTGTATATATTGTGAAATGATCACCACGAAAAGTTTAGTTAGCATCCATCACCTCACACAGTTACAAATCTTTTGTGATGAGAATTTTTTAAGATCTATTCTCTTAACAACTTTCAAATATACAATACAGTATTGTCAACCATAGCTCTCATGCTGTATGTTACATCCCCAGGACTTCTTTATCTTACGACTGGAAGGCTGTACTTTTGATTGTGCCCCCTGTGATTTACGCTTGGTTTAACGAACTAAGGTCACTCAGCTTTTCAAAGCTGGTCAATCACCTGGCTGCTAGCACAGAAGGCGTGAAAGTCTGTAAGTTGACCCATGTCTCAAGTGAGCTTAAAAGAAAACCCACTGGTTCTCCCTTGAACCTCCAGAAATGAAAGGAAATGGCATTTTTCGGACATAACAATGGGACATTCTACAGGGCTTCTCCATCTCATGGTCTTGACAGAGTTTCCTGCTACACTCAGACATGAAATATTTCACAGTGTAAATGCCAAGAAAAAGCGATGGATCTGAAGAGATGAGGACAGATCTAGGAAGCAGTTAAAGCCACAGTCACAGCCCCATGTGCTAACCAGCTATTCCTGTACCCATGGCACCTGTGGGAAAACAGGGCCAATTCATACCTAGGAAACACAGCAGTCATGGGGCAAAACCAGGGTTGGAACCCAAACGTCTAACACTAACATGCTGAGCTTTTCTTTTGACTTTTCTGTTTAATATCATCACACAGGAATCAAACATCAGCTTTTCTTGATCCAAGATGATTAGGTCTCAAATTTTCAGGTGAGAACGATGGTATCCCCCAACCCCTGTAAAGAGTCATGACGAAGTCCCATCAGAACTGGCTGGCAGAAAAACCCTGTCGTGACTCTAGTCTAAATTGTTGAAGTTTCAGAATTATATGGTGCTTTTATTATCTTGTGGAATGCTTGTCCCTGGGGTACTCCTTTGAGTTCAACTAAAATGACAGTTTAATTCTCAGTAAATGAGTGCTAATTAAAATGCTGGGGGAAAGACCGTCATAATTGAATAATGAGAATAATGCAGCCTACATTTGTTTAAAGGTTCCTGTAAGCTGAATTTACGGACCCAAAAATGGTCTCTAGGAGCTCAGAGGCAACACCAATTCCCTGAAATGTCTTTACTGTTCAGTGTGTGTATTCACTAGGCTAAGTCAGCCTCTTGAGTAGGAATTGTTTTAGAGCTGCTGTGAGAGTCTAGGTCTTAACTTTGCCTTTGTCTTCCACAAAATGTCCATGGACACGTTCCTCACTCCTAGACTTTGTGAAATGTAGGCTGGAGTGGAACCGTGGTGTGGAGATCTATTTCTGATTTACTCTTAGGTAGCTGTGATCGCCCCTCTAGATTCAAGGCTCTAGAAGGGAATAATCTTTGACATAATGACACTTTTATAAAACTGTAGAACTGGACAATGCCAAGATTATAAGTGTTCAGAAGGAAGCAAAGTGCTTTAGTGGAAAGAGCACTGGATTCTAATCTTAGCTTTGTCAGTAATTCCAAGGCAGGATGTAAGTAACTTAACCCAGATCCTCCTCATTTAGTTTAGCCTGTCTGCAGGATTAAATGAGATAATGCATTTAAAAGTAACTTCAAAAGGCATATATATATATATGTACATATATTATATATATGTATATAAACGAAATAATGCCTTATCTTTAGCAATTGGTTGACTCTAGTATAAATGATATAAGCCTTCTATTTTCCTAATTCAGATGACTCTGGTATATACATACATTTTAATAGGGTAGAGCCACTTGGCCAAGCTCATTACAGTGGTATATTATTAGGAAAATCTGAGTTATCCTAAAATACTAAATGTATCCTTCATCCCACACCAAGTCCAATTTATATACTAGCCTCCACCCCCAGCTGCTGAGATAATTGGATTGACTTTCATGCTTCTCAGTTCCTATGTTTCCTCTGGCTCTTCCATCCCAGTAATAGTTAATTTCAAAGGCTTCAGGATTGTATTGAACCCAACCCATTCAGTGAGTTTCTGTTCTGTCCTTGAAGATCTATGGGAAAAATAAATTCTGTAACCTCCTTCTGTGCCTGACAACTTTTACAGTGAGTAAATTCTGTACAATCTGAATTCTTCGATCATGAAAAAATGTCCCCAGGGCCACCCATTGGGAGGCCTCCCATACACTTACTAATCCAGCACAGCTTAGCAGCCCTGACAGCTCCAGCAGTGCTGCTGAGACACCCCCCTTATGAATATGCAAAGACAATCTTTCACTTACAAAAGAAACTGATATAGCCATTATGGCCTGTGGTTAATCAGACCTCCATTCACTTTCCTCTGCTTTGAGAACCGTCATCAAGAAAACGTGTTGCTAAGCAAACTTAGTGGTAAGGACCTGGTTCCTGTAAAAATGATTGCCTAGAGGCCAGCTTGCTTACAAGTAAGGATCAGGGTTTTCTCAGCCTCTAATTTGATTTCCTATAAAATCTAAGCTCATCATTCAGTTAAAGGAAGACTGGAAAGTTGCTCACACATTACTCATTTTAACAACACACACAAATACACATGCACACACACAGGCACACCCACCAGGTCCTTCCACTTGCTTCTGTAACTGCTTTTTGGAAAACATCCAAGCTTAGGCCAAGGAAATGCATAATAGAGAAGCTGCTGACTTTCCAAGCATCTGGTGGATTCACAACTCACATTGAGCCTTACATAATATATCATCAATATTCATTCTTTCATAGACATCTATCTTAGTCATCCCCACCTCCCCTAGGAAACATGATCAAGAGGAAACATAAAGGACTTTATATCTCAAATTCTTAATGAAGAGGACACAGGAGTGGAAATTCACTTCCTAGCTTTGCAACTAACTTTCAGTACAACCTTAAAAGATCACTTAAAATTATCTGTGCCACGGATTCCATAACCCCCAAAATGGAGAATAACTCTCTCTCTGACACCAAGATGAGGCTTTAAGCTTGTCCACACAACAGCTGAGTAACTTTCGTAGCTACCTGGATTATCAGATTCCATCAAGCTTAAGCAAAACCTCTGTTCTAGGATCCAGGCACTATCTCCTCCAGTAGGTGGTGGGTCAGAGGTCTCCATTTCCCATTCCAGGCAACAACTGCAGTTTTCCACTTGAAAAAGAATTCAAGGAGATGTGATAGATCCTAGGCTAGGATTGGGATTTGGAATTCCTTGGAAATGGGATTCTGGCATAAATAACCAAATAGATTAACCTCTGAGCTACTACATTATTATAAAAAATTGCTATACTAGACGGTGGGTGTAGATTACAGATTATGTCATATAATGTTAACGTTTGATTGCTTTATTCCCAATAATATTGCTCATAACCTTTCCCTAGTCTTTTTGGGTTTTTTTGTTTTTTTTTGCAGTACGCGGGCCTCTCGCTGTTGTGGCCTCTCCCGTTGAGGAGCACAGGCTCCGGACGCACAGGCTCAGCGGCCATGGCTCACGGGCCCAGCTGCTCCGCAGCATGTGGGATCTTCCCGGACCGGGGCACGAACCCATGTCCCCTGCATCGGCAGGCGGACTCTCAACCACTGCACCACCAGGGAAACCCTGGGAAGCCCTGCTTTTTTTCATATAAGAAACTTGATTAGAAAATGAACTGGTTTGCTTTAGTATTAATATCATTTGACACAGGATGAGAGGTAACAAGCACTCAGCTACCCTGTAGGATTTTTAAGCTCCACTAACCTCTGAGCTTCTTCAGGGCAGGAACTGTTAATATTTGTCTCTGGATCCCGGGCACTGTACTTGGCATGTGTGAGGTTCTGATTAATCAGTCTGAATTAAAATTTTTTTAAAAGTTGGCTAGTATAATGTTTTCCATTAGTTTGATGGTGGCCATAGTTTGGTGTTTCTCAGAATATGGTCCCAAAACATCTGAGGACTTGTTAAAAGATGAGATTCCCAAGCCCTACTTGAGGCTTACTGAATTCCAGTCTCTCTTGGTGAGCCCCAGGAATCTGCAATTTTAATAAACTCCCAGGTGGTTTTTGCCCACATCTTGGTTAGAGAACCTCTGCTTCGCTTTTTTGTCTCAAAAGCATTGTTTTTGGCTCTGTTGGAACGCTTCAGTCAACATGAAACAAACAACGGTTCCAATATGTGAGGAACTATTCCAAAAGCATGGTGTTCATTCTTGGTTTGAGGATCATATATTTGATATCCCAAGACCTGTCGGTAGTACCAACACCTAGGTGACTGCTGCTCAATCTATCTCTGATGTCAAATGCATGAAATCACTTTCTCTTACATCTATTTCACCATCTGATTGGCATGGATTGATCAGTTACGGCTTCCCAATAAGGGGAAGCTAACGGATCTTTTAGTCAAGTGGCACGTGTGTGTTTGTGTGCGTGTGCATTTAAATGCTTTTTCTTTTGTTTAATCAATTTATTCATCAGCTTGCAACTAGTCAAGGGTGACCGCTTAACAGCACGATTACGCCTTCAGTCAGCTCTTGGTGTCTAATGCTCCCGTCCTTTTCCTAGAGCATTTGTGTAAGACCTCTACCTGCTCTGTCCGTATCTTATGGAAACGGTTCTTTGTGGGGCACTTGTGGGTTTTCACATTCAGCCATAAACATGTGAAGGTACACACGAATGAATATTTGGGTCTATGTTCCTGAAAGACATGCTCCTCAGGGGTGCCATGGCGTAACTTTATAAAGAAGCCCTCCTCCAGTAACAGCTGATATGAATCAGGGTCTCATACAGGCTTCTGGTGAAGCTTTTCATTCAATCATCTTTGTTAGGATTGACATGCCTGGCACTTCTGCCAACACTGTACTCACAGCCTCTGTGACATGACTGAAATTCCTCAAAGGTAGTAAGTGATGGTGTATCGTTTTTTCCTTTCATCTTGTACTCTGTGTCTCCCAAATGCATCAGGAAAAATGTTGAGATGCCTGATTCTCTGCAGATGACATGCAGTCACATGAATTAGTAGTTAAACAGAACTCTGTTTCTCAGACCTCAAAGGTTCAGAGAGTTAAAATCAAAGAGGGGAGAGGGGTATACACTGAGTGCCCCTGACAAACTGGCTGGAACCCCAGCTCCTCCAGGACTACCTCTGGGCCTCTGGACAGCTCACGTGTCCAAGGCCCCCTCCGATGGTGCTCATCAGTCTCTCTGCCTCATGCCCTGCATTCTGGCTGTGCTGGGACTTGCTGATTCCGTTTATTGACAACCACTGTTGTTAAGCTGCTCTCTTTTATAAGGCCCCTGATTCCGCAGTCACCTTGGCCCTTATATGCTCTGGACCACTACAAAATGTACAAGGAAAAAGACTGGGGTGGAGATGAAAGAAAAGAGGAAGAAGAAGGTACTACTCCCCCAGCATGAGAATAGTTTCATTAAGTCCAAACAAAATGCCATTCTTTTGAGGTCTCTTATTGATATGAAAATTATTTCAGTTGATTTTATTTTTAGTTACTTTCATAAAACTACATCCCTCAAAGAACAAAAATAAAAATAAATACTGGCCACTGGCTGCCTCTGACTCAGGGTCAGAGGCTGTGGCTACCCCCAAGACCAAGGTTCTCTGCTCCCCACCAACCAGGGGCCCTGGACAAGAAGAGTGCAGGGGCTGCCCCTTCCAGTTGCAGGGCCGCCATTGGCACTCCAACTCCTCTATGAGATGCCGAGAAGGAGAGTCCTGCAGCCTGCCCAGCCGGGCCCAACTGTCCCCGAGAAGTCCTGTCCAGACCCTTTGCTGTGTCCGACTTAGCCAGATCTGCTGGAGGTGAAGGCGAGCCCCCTCCAGCTACCCAGTAAAATTGCCAATTACATCAGAGAAACTGAACTGGAGCTAGTGGCTGTCTCTGACTCAGCTGGCCCTGGGGAAACAGTGACTGCCAGCAGGTGACTCAGAACAGCTCTGTAATATTCATTTCATGTTGCTTAAAGATGTGAAAAAGACCAAGCTGACCAGCTTCTGGTGTTTGACAAAGCAGACTGCTGTTGGATCATATCTGAACAGACAGCTGTGTCTGAGTGTGCCACGGAAAGCCTTCCCAGGTAATCGAGTAAGGTAGCACAAATTCCCCAGCCTAACGAAGAGCTGGGACATACCTCATTCCACAAAAAGCTAATGGCAAGTTATATGCGCTGTTGATTCTTTCATACACACGTTGATTCTTTCACCCATCATTCATTCACCAGTCACTCAACAGTTATTGATGGAGTTCTAATCTGTGCCCATGTGTCGTTGGGGCTGGGTGCACACTGTCCTGGCCACCACAAAGCCTGAAGGCTAGTGGCCAATTCTGACCATGCCTGTACGTTCTCATGGATCAGTCAGAACCTTTCCCGAACAACCTACAGGCTGCAATTCTTGCTAATAAAACAAGACTGTCCAAATTATTTCATTTTTTAACGGCACACTAAAGTAGCCAAATGAAGCATGTATATCCTTCATTCTAAGTCAAATAGAGGTTTCTGTCTAAGCCATGGATGGAGCTAACATTGCCTAATATCTAATCTAGCCCTCCCTCCATCCTTTTGCAAGAGCGAGCCTGTATAAAGCATCGATTCCTATAAGTTAGAAAGAATTTAACTTAGATTGTACCTAGAAATAAAACAAATAAACAATAATATCACAATCCTATAAAAGGCAATGCTTTGCCTTCTGGTTAAAGCCTTAGCCCAGCAATAAATAAGCGTCGAAGGGTATCTGAATTCTGCGTTAACTGTTAAGAAAATGCCTTCCTGACCACTTTGTCCACTGGACGTAAAGACACGGTGGACATACACACTGTATGTGTTGACCATATACAACTGGTCAGTCAGAGCCTTCCCAGCACTCATTGGCATATAATTCTTAACAGCTTACTTACTTGATTGTTTAGAGTATATCTATTTATCTATTTAGAGGATATATATTTAGAGATTGGAAACAACCAAGGAGACGGAGGGTGAAAGAGGCCTTTACGTCAAACGTGATGACAACAGAAGGACAAGTTGATAATATGGCAAAAAGGACTGGCATTAGGCACACAGCTACTCTTGGCAGTTAACCATCTTAATACAACTTGAAATCCAACCTGCTTATAGCCCCCCTCACTCGGATGAAATAAGTGATATCTAAGAGGAGTTAAGTTTTCAGACGATAACAAAATACATGCCACATTTTTCAGATTTCCATCCGCAAAGAATTTTAAATAAAATTCACTCACATGTGCATTTGCAAGTAATGCATTTCCAAACAGTACCTTACTGAAGAATGGCAGCTTGGAAAGTCTGTTGAAGTTCTTGGGTGTTTATTAAACCCTTCAACCCTCACAGCAACCCTGTGAGGCAAGTAGATAGGTGTTCAGTTATTTTGTCATTGTTCGTTCATTATTTTCATTTTTTTTTTCATTTGTATTTTCATGTATTCTGTCAGTCAATGAGCATTTGTGGAATAGCTTCCAGTTCCAGGCACTGTGCTCACCTATTATCCTGTTCTCTCCAATATGACAGCCCCTAGCCACACAGAGTCATTGAAATTAACTAAATCTAAATAAAATTACACTTCAAAATCTTTACATGCTGGATATGGGTGCAAGGGAGGTGAGGAGGGTGACAGTAACTGATTGTCCTGGTCCAGAAGATGCTCAGCATAGCCTCTGCTCCACACCTAATCCCCTCTCTTGTTAGTCGTTTTTGTTCTGTATCTTCAGCACATCCCATCCACCTACCTGCGGGTAGCACACTGCCAAAACCAGTTAGGCAGGTGCCCAACCGGCTCTCCTTTTCCTCAATGATTTCTAGAACCCCACATTTACAACTGGTAACCGACACTAATGTTCTGCTGATGGTTTACAAATTGTCTTTATTGTTGACAACTGAAAATGTTCCCATTGAAACAATCTAATTGCCTTTCCCTTCTCTGCCTTGACATCCAGTTTTCAGATGAGAGAGCGCCTCAAGACAATAAAACTCTCATTTCTCAAAGACGCGCTGCATCACCTTGCACCCCCTGCTATGCTCATTATTGTTGCCTGCCTCCAGAATAAGACCTGTCTCTTGAAGGCTATCTGATGCACCTTCCCAGGGAACACTCATGTCTTTCTCTCCACCAGGAAATTAGATATTAAAAAGGAACAGTCTTTGGTACCTCAGAGTTTTGTGAAAGTTTAATTTCTTTTTAAGAAGAAAACAGAAAATCAAAATGCAGAAAAAGCATTACCATAGCCCAGCAAGAACAAAATTAATAGACAAACTAGGATGGGTATGATGTATTAAGGGTGCTGGAGGTTAACCCTAAGGACAATGTGAGGATCTTAAAAGGATTAATGTGGGCTTCCCTGGTGGCGCAGTGGTTGAGAGTCCGCCTGCCGATGCAGGGGACGCGGGTTCGTGCCCCGGTCTGGGAAGATCCCACATGCCGTGGAGCGGCTGGGCCGGTGAGCCATGGCCGCTGAGCCTGCGCGTCCGGAGCCTGTGCTCCGTAACGGGAGAGGCCACAACAGTGAGAGGCCCGCGTACCGCAAAAAAAAAAAAAAAAAAAAAAAAGATTAACGTATTTTATGAAAGAAATAAAAAAAGAAAGAAATGTGAAGAGGTGATTCTGTGAGCTAATCAGAAGATGCTTAAAGAAACTATGGGAATGACCCTACTAAGCTCAAAGGAAAATGCAGACTCTCTTGTCACCTTCAAAGGCTTATCATAGATAAGAACACTGGGGAAGTGCTGCAGCCTTAGCCCAAAATTGAAACTGCGTGGCCCTGAATGAGAGTTCTGAGGAGGCCCACAGCAGGTGGAGCCCACAAGGGGTCATTCCACCCTGGGTGTACTTCAGTCCACCAAGCTGAAGCTTTCCTTTCTTTTTCCTGTTCCCCAACCACTGGTTTCCAGAACATAAACCCATTCCCTCCTGGACCGGAGTCCTATTCCGAACTCAGGTGATTTGCAAACTGTTACAGGGGGACTGGACCCTGCCAGGCAGTGCTCTGACCTTACCTGTTACCACCAGCCTAGGGAGCACTGTGACTGCTTTGAGAACCTCGTTGTAATATCCCCTTCCCAGATTGACCTTCTAAGAATATTGAGTCCAGCCTACGCTGGACCCAAATTTGCCATGCCCTATTGATATTGTGACCTGACTACATTCCTACAGCTGTGTTTATTCTAGCTCTGATCTACCCTCTCCCAGCCAGTTGATCGCTGAGATCCTATCAAGTTTCCCAATCTCAAGCAGGTCATTGCAGATCTGAGATGGCAGCACACAATCAAATGAATGCACACACATGAATGCCATGGAGCTGTGTAGACCAAGTAAGGAATTTGGATTTTATTCTAAGTATGATTGGAGAATGTCAAGGAAAAGAGTGACATGATTTGCCATGCCTTTAAAAATGCAACTCTGGCTACAATGTGAAGATTGGATCATGAAGTGGTAAAAGAAGATGCAAGGTGACCAATTCGGAGGCCATCTAGCAGTCCCATAGTCACCGAGTACTCACACAGTGGTGCAGGTGAGAAACAGTGATGACGTGAACGAGGGTGGTAGCAATAGAGATAGAGAGAAATAAAAGGATTAGGGATATATTTTGAAGGTAGAGTTGATTATACAGAAAAAAAAATGATGGCTGCTACCCTTTGTCCATATTAGGGGAACATTGATTTATTTTTTCAAATTTTTTTATTGAAGTATAATTGACTGACAACGTTGTGTTAGTTTCAGGCATACAGCAAAGTGATTCAGTTACGTACATACACATACACACACACACACACACACACACACACATATATATTCTTTTTCAGTTCTTTTCCCTTGTAGATTATTAGAAGATATTGAGTATAGTTCTAGGGGAACATCGATTTAAACCAAAACACACAAAGAGGGTTTCAGTAAGATATTAGTAAGAATTTCATGTTAATTTGGGACTAATTAGCCCTGACATATTTATACGTAGATGTTGGAATTTTCCAGGGGGACTACTTAGGGATAAAACAAGTGTCTAATTGCCTAAAGTAACCTAAAAGATGTTAATTTTCACAATAATTTCTTCCTGGGATGTAGTGATGCTTTGCTCCAAAAAGTATTCCTTCTCTTAAAAAAAAGTTTCTCCGTTTGAACTATAAGTGTAGCAACAGAAAACTAATACCCTAGCTCCATTTTGTGACTTTTCAGCAGGACTTTGCAATGGAACTAACAGCATCTTAATCCATTTTGAGAGTCTATCAAAATTGTTCCAAAAATATATCTTGAGTCCCTACTATAAGCATATTCCAAAAATTCCACAAACTAATATGGCTTATTGACAAATGTTTCTCCATTCAGTCCCACAGAAAAACAATCTTTGGTAAAATAAGCTACATAGCTCGAAATATGTTACATTCATTGACAATATTTTCAATGGCATAATCAGTTATACATTAATAGACATGGTATCTATTAATGCTCTCATTAGGATTCATTCAGCCGCCTCTATATAGCTCAGCCAACGTAGGGATGAACAACCCTCTAATATATTATAGTAATGCAGTTTCTCCACCGTCCTTTAGGTGCATAAAAATCATTCTTACTGCTTGTAACTTCCGTTCTTCACAGAATTTCATTTGCCTACCCCCTTTTTTGGTTGAAGTTTTAAGTCAATCTTAGATCCTTTTAAATACGTGACACAAGTTTTATCCACTTGAAGAGGTGAGTCTAAGGGTACCAAACGTTGCAACATACCCGAAGTATGGAGAATGTATATTAGATATAGATAACACAACAAAACCTGGGAGTGGTACTGATGACTCAGAGCATCAATAGCAGATAAATTTCTAGACCTGGAGCCAAGTCTGTAGACACATACTAAACAGAGTCTTCAAATGCAAAGTTTGATTATGTGCTTAAAATACTAAAACTTATCATTGAAGGAAATCCCCAAGGAGGACTGTAAATTAGTATAAACTGTATAGCCGCTGCAGTGACAGTCTACGTGGAATTTCTTAAATCCTATAGTCAAAGCAAGGGTTCTTCATCCATTTGAATCATGATTCTGTATGTAGATAAACTATTCTCTGGTAGGAAACAATCAGGACCTCAGGGATATCTGTTATTCTGTGGCCTTCAGTTCCAACATTCTATCATTCTATCACCTTGCACCATGTGTTTTGAAGATTCATCCAAAAAATACCACCCTTTCCCCCACAATAGAATGGAAAAGAAATTCCCAAATTTGCAATTTGAGACAGATGGCTCGGTTATGCAGTACGAGCACCAATGTCCTAACCAGACTGTTGATTTCATTTGTGAAATTTGTCTCTGAACAATGACTGATGGCTCTTGGATTTTTTTTAAAAGTGCTCAATAATCCCACTAGTGTATCAAATTATCAAACGTCTCGGTCCCAGATAAAGCAAGATCAATGACAGATAACCACTGTTACATGCGCTTATATCCCAGAGACCATCAGAAGCTAAACATGCTTGTGCTTCAGATCTTTTATTGTATTTGCTTCAAGACAAAATGAAAGTAGCGTATCACCACATGAATTCCAGAAATCAGGCTAAAGAAATCT
This sequence comes from Lagenorhynchus albirostris, assembly GCF_949774975.1. Lineage (NCBI taxonomy): Eukaryota > Metazoa > Chordata > Mammalia > Artiodactyla > Delphinidae > Lagenorhynchus > Lagenorhynchus albirostris. Next base: position 97,967,330 of record NC_083103.1, read on the forward strand.
CTAGCAGTCTCCAAAGAAGTCATTTCAAACACAGGATGTACTAGGTTTCCAGGATGGAAGAAGCATTCAATTGCTCTTGTAGTACTTGAGAAGGAATTTACACTATCAGGACCTGCCCTAATCTCTCCTGAAAAGGTTCCCTTCCGATTGCTGGAAGATGGTGACCAGGCTTTCTGCGAGCATCACTTAATGGAGCCAAGTACTCCAAACCAAAAATAAAATATGTCATAGCATCCACTCCATGAGCTGAAAATAAACAACAATCTCTACAATGAGCCAGAGCATACGTGGCATATATAATGCCTATGGTCTGTCTAGAGGCAGTGAGCACAAGGTCCCTGCCAGCTCTATCCACTTGGTACAATAGATTTCTGATACTTTTGAAGCTGATATCCAGTAAATGGATTTCTTCTTTATATTCTTCTTTCAGTAGTCCTTTAGAGATAATGAATGCAAAATCACTGCCCTTGAAATGCCTTCATACATTCTTACTTTAGCAAGTTTTATAAATTATGTGATACAAATTCTAAAAGGATTTGGCAGACATCAGTGGGTCTTGGGTTTCATCAAATCCAGTCACCAGAAATACACGCCCATTTGATCTGGGGGGAGGGGGGAGGATTACACTGGTGTCAGGAGTCCTGAGTGGATCCATGGTGCCCCTGCTCATTAGCTGCACAACCCTGGGACAATTCTCTAACCTTTCCATGCCTCGGGTGCCTGAACTAGAAAATGAGAGTAAGCACAGTCCCCCAGTCTACCTCACAAGGCTGTCAGATTACTGAAATACGATCATCCTTTTGCAAACTGTAACTTCAATTCATGTAGCTGAATGCATGTTCAATTGATTATAAAATTGGGACAACAGATAAAATCTCCCTAGTGGACCTTGAAATGAAACATGTCTCATCAACCTCCAGAGTCAGGAGGAAAAAAAAAATTTTTTTTTTTAATTCAGAGAGGTATGTTTGGTAACAAAGCAAATAACAGCTGAGCGCTCACTATATGTCAGGCTTCGACCCCCTCGTGCATCATTTCACGGACTCCTCCCAGGAGCCTGATGAGAGATGCTCTTACTCCCATTTTACAGGAAAGATGACTGAAGCTTAAAGAGTCCAGTCTCTCTGCCCATGGTCACCTCCCCAGTAGGCAGCCGAGCCGGCATTCAAACCCTGCCTACTGTAAGATCCATGCTCTCAATCACTCTGGAGCTGATGGCCTTCAGAGCTGCGGATTCACGAACCCAGCCCCTCAGTCTACCCTCCACCCACCCCACCCTCCCGCCTCTGCTCAGTGCTTGTCTCCAGCTCTGCACTTTTACTCCTGTTCTTCTCCCTTCCTGAATCAGTCCCCTCTGCTTCACCGACTCGTCTGCATCCTGTCTGGCTCACTGGAAGCCCTGCCTTTGACGTATGTCTCTCTAACAAGATTCCGTTTCATACTGATCGCTCTCTACTGTCGCATCCATTGGTCAGTCATGTCTTAGAACCATAATATACTGCTTGGCTTTCCTGTGAAGGCACAGAATACATAAATGCATCTCTTCTCTCTCCCCACCAGTGCCCGAGACAGTAGTAGGTCAACAGAAGACTTCTCAAATAATTGCTGGGAGACATTAACAAAACCTGCCCTACTTGAGTCCAGGCTAGCTATCCCATTCCTGATACTATTCCACGGCAAACAGCACGCACAGACACTACACTGTGGGCTGGTGAGCAACGCAGGGTCTCTCCCTTCCCAAATCTGCTCAGTTTATCAAGGAAGGCAGACAAAGAAGCAACTGTGTTAGGTTAAGAGAAGCACAGGTACCACAGAAGCACAAAGCAGCAGCAGCTCCCCTGATCTATGGGGTGATGAGACAGTTATCTGGCGAGTTTGGTACCTAGCGTGAAATTTTAAGAACTGTGTAATAATGACTATCAACAGCTATTGAATGGAACACCTCACCTAATGCTCTCACTCCCTCTATGGAGCAGATGCTCTCATTATTCCATTCTATGGATAAGAAAACTGGGGCCGACGGAGGAGAATTGGCCCCAAGTTACTAGTAAATGGTAAGAGGAAGACCAGACCCAGGCAGCCTGGCTCTCAGAGACCACACCTTTCACCAGTATCCTGTCCTTCCTCTCAAGTAGATGAATCGTTGAAAAGGGAGTGAAAGAATGGTCCAGTCGAAGGCCCCGTGGATATTAAGGACTCGTGCGGAGTTCAAGCAGGCTACGTAGATAAATTGAAGGAGTTTATTCTGGGCTCTAAAGGTCCAGGCGAGGCTCTCGTTACTCTGAGATGGACTTTCCCCAGTTGGGGTGTAGGATAGTGACTGAGTCCTGGGGCAGCCAGCCTGTCTGTGAAGGGGGCTTGTAGTTCTGCTATACAGAAGCCTTTGGTGTGCTGGGTCCCCAGGGACTGCGCTCTACTGTCTCCCCTGCCCACCTGCCCCAGGGGCTGGGGAGGTCCTCCCCGCAAGCAGACTGTCCCTGAAACACCAGCCTGCCCCCACCCCATGAAATCAGAGGACCCTGAAAGATCCCAAGGGCTACTTTAATTCATCGCTCTGCTTCCAGACAGGATTCTTCTATACTGTCAGACTCTTAAGAAGATTCCCTGACTCACAGTCTCCCATTCCCATGTCAAATGGCCCTGTCCGTGAAGACACACTTACTTAGGTCTGATATAAGCCCTTCATGCTAACAAGGCCTGAATCCCCAGCTCTGCCTTCTTGCGTGATAGGACAATAGGTCATCTCTGAGGAGATGACTTCAAACACCTGTGACATAGCCACACCTGGACTGTGGAGTCAGGATTTACCTCCCAGCTCTATCACTTGGGAGCTACGTGACATGAGGTCAATTCCTCAACCTTCCAGAGATTCAGCTTCCCACCTGTAAAATGGGCACAATAACAGGGCCAACACATGAATTTGTTCTGAGGATTAAATAGAGTTAAAAGGCTTAACACAGTGCCTAGCTCATCATAAATGCTTATCAAAATTTAGCTTAAAAAAGAAAATGAATAACTAATTTCACCCGGATGTTGCATTAATTTGTACACAATATAGGGCCACACGAATCTCTGGTCAACTTTTCCAGGGTGAACAAAAAAAAAAATCAAATGCCTAAAAATAGTAACTATACTTTTAGTCTTTTTATTTTCCACCGGTAATGCAGGAGAGTAGAAATCCACTCCTAAATGGCAGCTATATATCAGTTATAAAACTGTTAAGTAAATCCAGGAAGGCAAAAAGACAAGACGGCAGAGACAGGAACCATCCAGCAGTTGCCATGACAACGGAGGCAGGTTACCTGGACAAAAATTTTGGAAATCTCTTAAAAGAATAACCAGAGACGTTTCTGTCTATTTTGGGAAGGACAAAGTCTTCCTTTATCCTCCGCTAAACACAAACATCCACTTGTTTGCTGAATATCTCCCAATTAACGCAGGGCGAGATCTGAGAGGAGTCAGGATGTGGTGCGCAGGCAGGTGGTGGGATGGAGAGGGACTTGGCAGGGAGCTGTAAGGTAAAGGCAGTATCAGTGGAAAATGCAAGATCAAACTGCCCAGGGATCCCCATTGTTTCATTTAAAATGCTCAAGGAGCATTCATTAAAAAGCATCATTCTCACGCATGAAGACCCCCAATTGCTGCAGATTACGCTTACAAGAAATTGAATTCTTAACCGATAACACATTTTTATTAACAGTACTGACGCGAAGAAAGTGATTAAAAACTCCGGTGGGCAAGACTTTCTCTGAAAGTCATTTTCAATACGTAAAGAAATAAAGAGCTTCTGATTCATTACAGGTGCCCTCTCTCCGGCTCCTTGGGTGTTAGACATGGGTCGTGTGTGCCTGTGTGTTTGTGTTTCCCTCCTACGATCTGCAGTTTACACTTCATGTAATAATCTTGCACACCTCGCTCTCATTTTTCAGTTAATCGATAGTATTTTTAAAGCAACAAATAGGGGCTGTTTGTAATAGTATTCCTTTAATTGCATATTTTTCAAACATGAGACTATTAAAGTAGCTGCCCATGAAAGCGGTCATTCAATTCTCGTCCGAGGTGCCCCTTCGTTCTGAAAGGGCCTCCCTCATCAAACTCAATAGCATCTCTTGGCTGCCTGAGAAAAACCACTGGAGGGAAAAAAAAAAGAAAGAAAGAAACCTATTTTCCAGATCAAAGTAATCCCTACTCCATTGCCATGGCTCCAGACGTCTCTTTCTTCTTTTCATTGACCAGACAAGGTTCTTCTCAGCAAACCTCCTTCAATTTTTTTTTTTTTTGCCTGAATTTGTTTTCTCGTTGGGAAAAGTGGTCATTAAAGTATTAGTTTAGGTTGATTGGTTCTTCAGTGGCAGAAGAGGCTTCTGAGGCTTTGATATCTTTGACATGATCTCCAAACAGTGGCCCGATTATTATACAATATAGAAATAAGAACTCAAGGCAGCAGCCTTCTCTTTGGAAACCCACACAGGGTGTCGGGTATATGATGATACACCTCCACTGCCGGTACATTCATGGGTGCTTTCAGGACCTGAGTGCCTGGCTGTATCCCTGGCTGCTGTTCCGGACTTCCCCTCCCCACCCTGGCCCTCGAGCCCCCCTCCTGTGGACCTGAATTCTCCCCAAGTCATCGAGGCTGCAGAGCACTTGTCCCTATTTATATCGAGCAGCGGTGCATTCACTAAGAAGAATGGGGACAGGGAGAGGGCCGGCTTTGATGTCTCCAGGGGCAGGAAATCACTCGGATGATTCCTCCAGGGCCACTTGGCAGCAGGTAGAGGGCGTGACAGCTGGTGGGAAGGTCGGTGACTGGGATGTGACCACTGAACCATAGCGGGGAACTGCATGGCCCTTGCAAACAGAAAAGTTTATTCCTATAGTCTGGTGGGGGTAGGGATGAGGGAAAAAGATGACAGGGCCTGGCACCTACCACCTGGGAAAAAGAGAATTCAAAATTATCTGACAGTGGCATGTCGGAGCTTTCATTCCTTTTCAAGACCAGTTGGCCCAAGTCTTCAAGTCAATCTAACAAGAACGCATGACTGTCAATACCCAAAAGGTGGGATGCGTGGTGGTTAATCCACGGAGCTTGACTCTAGACTTGAAGCCTCTCTTTACCCATCTGTTAAAATCGTTTATAAGAGGTTTACTGTGAGAAACAATATTTATACATACTCACTATGTGCGAAACACTGTACATAACACTTGACATGCATTATCTTATCTCCTATTCACAACAACTCCATGGAACAGTTACTATTAAATGCCCCTTTTTCTTATCAGGAAACAGGCATAGAGAGTTGAAGTAAGTTATCCAGAGTCATGCAGCTGGTAAGGAAGCCAAGATTCAAATCTAATCAGTCCAAGCTCTAGACCGCTGTTAGCCACCACGTAGGAATGAAATGGAATAATATATAAAGTATTGATTCTGGTACCAGACACTGAGAAATATTAGTGATCGTTCATTTTACTTCGCCGACATTATTATTAAACTCCCTCTGTTGCTCTGTCCAAATGAAAAAGAGTATGTGCAACAATGCTTCAAGAAGGGAAAGGGCTTTATGAAAGCCAACAAATAAAAAATCATTACGACAACTTGACCTGGCGCACAGGAAAATTCACGATATTTCTTCATCCGAAAGTTCCCTGGAGATAACTGTGCTTAACAGGACTCTCTGGGGGAATAAAGAGAATGAAGGGGTATGGGAACGGGGGCTCGTTTCTAGCGGTAGCTCAGACAAGGGGTATGGCGGAAAGGTCTAGAGACACTGGTATCCTGACTGCCTTAGCTGGGTGAGAGTGGAGATGTGGGTGATGTTTCAGGGGTAGCCAGAGAGACAGGGAAGGAGCGCTGACAGAGACAGCCCAGCGAGCCAACTGCAGAATGCCTGACCACGTGCCTACTGCCCTTCATGCTCAGAAAATACACACTCCCAGGGACTAAATCTTCCCCCACTCCTACCTGAAGCCCCCAAGGAATCAAGTGCTACTGCCACCTGCAAATTCTTAGGGAGACTGAGAAAGCTTCATTAAAAAGTCTCCTTCATTTCTTTATCGGATTAGTATTTACTGAGAACCTTCTACTTTCTGAGCACAGCTAGGCACAAAGAAAATGAAACAGGTTGATAGGTCCCTGATCTGTAACAGGAGTAAGTCCTCTAGACTGCAGAGGCCGGGGTGCTCTGTCGTTTAATGGGGAGGTGTCATGAGTGCTGGGAGTGGGCTGGGCAGACCAGGGGTGACCAGTTCTGACCTGAAGGTAGAAGGAGGTAGGGTGGTGGAAGGGGGTGGGACCCAGGAAGTCTTTTCAGAGGAGCTGCTGGTTACGGGTGAGGGGGAGGGATCCTGTCTCTAAGGTCCTTCAAGCTGAATTTGCTTCTGTCAAACCTTCTGGCCTGGGGAATTCCCTGGCAGGCCAGTGGTTAGGACTCCACGCTTTCACTACTGATGGCGCAGGTTTGATCCCTGGTCAGGGAACTAAGGTCCTGCAAGATGTGCAGTGCGGCCAAAATAAATTAAAGTATTAAAAAAAAGAAAAGTTTTGGCCTGTTACGTGTAAGAGTAAGAAACACTTGATCACAGGGCTGCCCCAGACGCTACAGAGGACACATGAAAGTAGCAGAAGGCAGTATCCCTTGCCCTCAGAACGTAAGATGCGACAGTGAATCCAAAGAAGCATCGGTAAAGTAATTAGAGAACCCAGGTGAATGCAAGGCGATGCAATTCCAAGTTTGGCTTTTGTAACTTTATAAAACGCCGTAATTCTCAAACTCCACATGGCAACACAGAGTGGGTATTCACCACGGAGCAATGTTTGACAGCTCTGGACCGTTAGGAGGAGGCTGAGGAACTTTCCTGAATGTGTCAATCAGCTGGCACTTAGGGAACACCTGCTAAGAGCACAGTAGTTCAGAGCCGTCACTCTCCACCACAGACCGGCTGCACCACAAGCCGTGTGAACTTGGGCAGGCCCCCTAACCTCTCAGAGACCGCGCTACCTCGCCTGCAAAATGGAGATAAAATGGCATCTATTTCTAGGGTTGAACTGAGGATGAAATGCGGTACAGCAAGAAAATGATTGGGCCAAAGTCCGCCAAGAGTAAGTCTCGATGGTAATAACGAACTTATGGAATGCTGATTACTTATAATTAATTGTTTATTTTTAAATAAATGTATATAAGAAATATTAATATCGCTCATGAGCTGGGTGCTCTGGTGGATGTAAATGCAGAGAATTAACACTTTTAGACTCTTACCATGTGCCTGTCACTGTTCTAGGCACTTCGTATGTGTTAACTCATTTGATCCTCACAACCATATTGTCAGAAAGGTCTTATTACCCTCGTTTTACAGGTAAGGAGACAAGCACAGAGAGGTTAAGTCATTTACCCCAGGTCACGCAGCAAAGCTAGGATTCAAACCCAGGCTGCCTGACTCCGACTGCACTCCCAACCACTCTGCAGCGCTGCTTCCTGTCATCATGAATAAGATACAGTCCTTGAAAAGAACATTATAAAGCAAGCCGGCCTATGATAAGACTCAGGGGAAACAAAAATCATAAAACTATTGAAGAAAGAGCTGAGGAGCGCTACCAAATCCAAATGGGAAAATCAAGGAAGAACTAGCAAGGGTGAGAAAGAGAAGTAACAGCAAAGAGAAGCAGCAGAATGCTGTGTCATGGAAGCACGAGGAAAGGAAGTTTTAAAGCAAGCAGGTGAGTCATTGCTGCGTCACACGCTCCAGGGATGTAAAGGAGGGTGAGCTAGAGAGCCACTAGGTGGTGGCACAGTGGGGAGTGCGATAAAGTGAGCACACAGATCCCATGAAGGGTGCAGGATGAAGCCACGTCACAAGGGATGGTCAGAGAGTGAGGCTACTGAGCGCAGGCTTACCTTTCAAAAATGCTGGTAACAAAAGGCAGGCGAGGGATGCATGTTAGTTCAAAGGCGCTGTTCCCCCTTCCAGACAAGGTTGTCTCTTGTTCATGATCAGAGTGGCACTTATAAGTAGAGGAAGAATAAAGATGCAGGAGAGAGCTGTAGCCAATCTGTGAACGCGGAGGGAACCTGGAGAGCTCGTGCGGCTCTGCTGGGAGCTCTAGGGTCAGCTAAGAGGAAGATGCTTCCTCCTCTGATTCAAGGAGAGGGAAGGGAAGCAAGGTGAAGATTAGGAGAAATATGGATATGGAAAGAAGCTGAGGAAACTCACATCAGTCAGGTGGTTCCAACCTTCTTAGCAAGGAGGGTTCTAGGAAAGGAAGCGAGGATGCTGCTTACCTAGGTAAGTCAGAATGGAAAATACCACTGCCCCCTTCGGGCTGCTTGGCAAACTCCTACTAATTCGTCAGATCTCAAACTGCCCCCCCGCTAGCCTCCGATGTGCCCAGGCAGAGCTGGGGGCTCTGTCATCTGCACTCGTTCAGTTACTCCCCTCTGATGCCTCAGCCACATGTTACTGCAATTATTTCTGTTTATGTCTCTCTCCCCCTCTAGACTGAAGTCCTCCATGGTAGACACCACATCTTACTTGTCTTAGTTTCTCAAACATCTAACCTAGTACAAAATGGCATTCAGTAAATGTGTGTTGAATGAATAAACAAATTACTCAGTAAGGCATACATAAAAGAATTGCAATTCAGATCCAGAAAGGCTGGGGAATAGCATTTTAGAACTAGCATCCTAAATGTCTAGGTTCATTTCAGATCAAAACAGTCTGCTCTTGGGAAATTACCCTAACTGCTCTGTATCTAATAACCCAGGCTCTGAAAAACGGGAACCACAGTCCATGGAACTGTGAGCTTCATTAGTGAATGCCAGTAAAGGGCTTTTTAAGTGGCAAAGCAGATGATTACCGAAAATGCCTCTGAGGGAGAAGGATGACAAAAATGTGTCTCCAAGACAATGAAGCAGCTTCCTTCCAGGATTTCCACCACATTTCACTCTAACACAAGCAGTTACAGAGAACGCAGGGCCCTCTCAGAGGCCCTAGCATCACTAGGCCCCGAGGTTATGTGTTCCCCGAGTTCAGGAACTGTTGTGAAAGAGTATTTGTGAGAAAGCACAAGAGTCCTGCCATGCAGCGCTTCCCAGCTCGGGGCCACTCTGCTCCCTGATTCACTTCACTTGCAGCTTTTCCTATTGTTCTGTCCTGTGGCTCCTGATTTCCACCTTCCGAGCGTCACCAGATCACTCAAATGCCTTGACCTTTGGAAATACACTTGTGCTCCAGGGAAGTACATGATCATTTATCACTGCCATTTACCAAGTGTTAGCTAGATAAATAGGTATGTGCTAAACCCCGGGAGCAGCCACCAGCCCACGTGCACAAGATGTGATACAATATAGTCCAACTGAGCAAAAACAGTATTGACACTGAACAATAAGATGTGTTGATATATGGGTGTGTTCTGAGGATTTAAAAAAATTTATGATTGACATATTTTTTAGTTATTTCTAAGGCTGCAGAAATCTAAGACATAATGTGGTCCTCATGCAGAGGAGCATTGCTATGGAAAAGTTTAGAGAGACGGTAATTCTAAACATCTGTTTTATATATTATTATAATTCCCCTCTACACACATAAATAAACAAATACGCACACACGCAAACCTACCTCTGAAGTTGACTTTGCTTAAGATACATTCATAATTAGTTTGCCTCCCAGTATGCACACTCTAGGTTCGCAGTACCTGTGATAAAAACGGGTAAACGGTGGTCTGGGATTTTTAATTGTCACAGTTAATCACAAGGTATCTATCTATACACTGGAGAACAGATCAGAGTTGTGAAGAACAGGAGGGGGAAAAACATGGGACTAGAAGGGAGGAAAAGAACATAAAGCAGAAAGACGGATAAGAAGCAGAAAGTATTAGTAGTTTAGTATTAGTGGGTTTCAGTCAGTGGTCCCAATTCCTTCCCATACTGGTCATCAATCCTTATTCAAACACTGCCAGAGTAGGGGCATCTCAGGTTTGAGGAGGGACTTAAATGACTCTATACCTGACACTGAAGATGCTTTGATTTTCTAAAACTGCAGGCTGCTTTCTTATTAGCAAAGCAGTTAACAGTCAGCAGTTACTCCCCAATATTAAATGCAGAATATTTGCTACCACCATGATTAAAACTCTGGTTGGGATCTACATTACCTAGTTGATCTTCATGTTAGCCACTCAGAGCTCTTTTGAAACTTATAATTATTTGGGAGAGAGATAAAATGATGGCATTTTCTTATTACTGATATAACTTTGGGGTCCACGCAGAGGCTGAACAGCCTTTAGTCAAGAGTACTGTATGTGGAAGCCTTTCAGTTGTTGGAAAGTTAGAGCCAAAGACTTCAAATACGACCTCTAACTGGAAAGTTGTATGATTCAATGACCTCAAAAGAAGATCACCAAGGTTATTCTATAATATGGACATCACTGGGACCTCCCATCCCTGCTGGAAAGCCCTCTTGTGCATAACATGGGAGAAACTGCTGAAAATGGTCAATTCTACTCTCACTCAGACACTTTGCAGTGTTCCTTTATGCTGCCTGGGCCCCAAGGGCCTAACTATGTGCCTTGAGGATAAACTCCCCTGGCCCCAGCTCATCACTCAGACACACCTGTCTGTAGTGGGTCTTAGCTTGTGTCCTTTTCTGGCCAAAGTCAATGTAGACATTTTAGAGTTCAGCACATCTTAGCCATTTGGGGTCACCTCTCCCATCAACAACCAACCAGAGAACATAAAGCTTCACAAGAAAGAGTAAACTGTTTAACCAACACGTCATCAGTGTTGCAGATATAAATTAGAAGAGTTGGGAGGCACCTGGCCTTTTTGAGGTCTAGAACTTCATTGAAGTCCAAGCACTAAACCTGAAGAGATTCAAGTCCAGAGAAAATAAGGAATAGGGTGAAAGGAAGACCAGTGCTTAGAGAAAAAGTGGAGGGGAGCAGACAGGCTACATCATGATTAAAAATTCCATTATTCAACGAATCAAATGTGGGGTATATCAAAAGCAACCATAATGAAAAGTAGAAACACTCAATGTGTTTCTTAGAATCCAAGACCTCTAGAAAAATATGAGATGTTTATACATTTATAGATGTATAGATACGCAGGCTCAGGCTGCTAAGTGGCTGACTTTTATTTTATTTTTTAGAAAAGCAGAAAATAAAGTGATCATTTTAGGGAAGGCTGTATTTATTATTTTTTGTCTATGACTTTCATTTTTTTATTTTATTAAAATACTAACTATTTTAGAGTGAAGGAGAAGCAAAGCTACAACCAAAACTTAAGGGCCAATTCCTGAAAACCAAGTTAAACTATGAAATTCTCCTCTTTTTTTTCCTTAAAAAGCTTTCAGGGGCTTCCCTGGTGGCGCAGTGGTTGAGAGTCCGCCTGCCAATGCAGGGGCCACGGGTTCATGCCCCGGTCTGGGAAGATCCCACATGCCGCGGAGCGGCTGGGCCCGTGAGCCATGGCCGCTGAGCCTGCGCGTCCGGAGCCTGTGCTCCGCAACGGGAGAGGCCACAACAGTGAGAGGCCCGCGTACACACACACAAAAAAAAGTCTTTCAAAGAGAGAAAACTAATCTCTTATATGGCAAAATGTATAAAAATGCACAGTATTCATAGATAAGGGGTTTTGATCCAATTATCCAAATAACTGCCTCTGTTTCTCCTGCCTGTCTGTGCATTTAAATTCATGTTTTGTCAATTATTTCATGCTTGTTGGCTGTGTCTCCCAAACCAATCTCCAAATACTTGAAGGCTTTTCTTTTATCCATCTTAATCTCTTGCTACGGTTGGCAAGTATCCCAAAGAGTCACTAAAATGCTTCACACAAACCCGACTCCTGCTTTTCCTTAGGTATGACAGATTAGTTGAACAGTGCTTCACGTAAGTGTCACTGGGGAAATTCTCCATTTGAAATCATTACTCTGTACCTTCTTTCATTTGTATTGAAGTCATTATAACTTTTCAAAGCATTTTTACAGTGGCCATTGCATTTTGGTATTTCTTTCCTGAGCATACCTCAAAGAACATTACAACCACAAATCCAATGACAATCACCTCACCCACCAATGAGAGTTATGTCCAGAGTCTTGGAGCCTTTTGGTAAACTGATAACTGGTCATTCTCACTCCAGGCAAGTAGGTATCGATTACAATTCACCTGGCTAGAACACAATGGCAGTCAGCACTCGAGACAGACAGTGCTTAAGTGACAAGTTATATCAACTCCAACTGTAGAAGAATCCGGAAGGTCAAAATACAGGCCTCCTTAAATCTTGTAACGTTGAGAGAGAGGTCAGTGTCCTTCAGTGACCCCCTCAAGTAATGTGTCCACCATGTGTTTGGCTTCCTCCCATCCTGACATTTCCTCATAATTTAACATTCCTTCTAAGGCAGAAACGAAAGCTGAATGTTTCACTGGAGCTAGGTCATGCTGACAGTGACAGCAACTGACAGGAGATTAAAAGAAACCAAAGATACCACATTGAAAATGTCTCATCAAGGTCACCCACTCATGATAAGGCAAGTGGAGAGTGAGGGAGAAATACAGGCTTATCACTTGAGAATCAACAGAGACAACTACATTATCTAATTATTCCTCTTCACTCCCATCTCCTCTAGCCTCCCACTCCTACACACATGCTATTAAGCAAGTCCAGTGTTTTACAATTACTATCGGGTACGTCTCCTTGGCAATCCAAGGTACCACTGCGGTGAAGGCACCACCACCAACCTCCCCAGTCCTGCCAAGCAGAAGCAGGCTCTCCCCGTGGCATTCAGTTCACTCCTTTACTACCATATGACTTTCTCCTGGCAAGCTGTGAGCCCTTCATGTGTTTGAAGCACACCTTCCTCTTCTTTCTATCTACCTGCACGGTGACAGAGCAAGCCAGCTATCTACTAAAATTCATGATTCTCCTGCTCTCATAGAGTTGCTGCTGAGAAGCTTCTACCAAGCCATGGACTAGGTTTTTCAGGTCCATTTACACCTAGGGGCAGCCATGTGACTAGTTTTAGCCAATGGAAAATGAGCAGAAGTGATGTATGTCCCTTCGAGGTGTTCGCAGCACACCACATCTCCATGCTCTCTTCTGCCTGCCGCTAGCTAGATGCAGAAGTTAACAGGGCTCAGCAGCTGGCAGAGCTATGTGATGGAAAGACCTAGGTCTCTGGATCACTGCACTGAAGAAAGCTACTACTCACTAGAAACAATGTACTGGATTATTACAAGTGAAAGAACTATACTTCCATTTAAAAAAAAAAACTTTATATATTTTTGGGCTGTCACTGGAGTGTACCCTAACTAATTTCATGAGCCTAACACAGTGGCATACATAGACATTCAAAAGATGGTGAATAACTGAATAGGGCATTCACCCATTTGCCTATGAAAGAACCTGATTACTTTGTACTTTTCCAGGAAAGATTAATTATGGATTACATCGCATGCAATTATATCCAATAATTGTTGTTATGGAAATCATCTTGAATGCTATATGAAACAGACTGATGTTAGTAGAACTTTATTTAATCTTATAGTTGTTTCTTCAGATTCATAGATACATATTTAAATTTTGTTGCTGTGGGAGAATGTTGAGGTTGTCATGGCAACAGATTAAAGTAACAGAGTGTATGTGATGTACTGGGATGCTTGGTGCTAGCCATGCCAGCAAAAACATAAAATAATTATATTATACAGAAAGAATTGTACTAAAGGTAATGGTGTGATAGTCAATTATGTGTCTTTCACCTCCTAGGAACCGTAATTTAACACACTGATTTGTTAACAATTTTGATAATATTGTCAGTCCTGGAAGGAAATGAAGTTTAGACTAAGGATGAGATTATTGGTAGAGGATCATCACTCAATTTCCAGCTGCCTAGAAAAATACACACACACACACACACAGAGGAAAAGAGAGAGGGAGAGAGGGAGAGAGACAGAAAGGGGGCGGGGAGAAAGAGAGAGAGAGAGAAATGGACAGAGAGAGGAGATTGGGCCTACACGAGTCAAATCTGATAAAGTTGATGAATTGAGGGGACAATAAATTTAAAGCAAGCAATCAAATTAAACCCCTTCTGAGCAGAGGTTCTTGAGAAAATTTAAGTAATTACCCCAACTCCCTGATTTACTTCACCATGTTGGCAGAGCCTTTATTGATCCCTTCTCTGTGGACCAGGGGCCTATTTCTCTGCAATATATTTGCTACTGATTTAAGTTATCATCATTCTCTTATGAAAATTAAACGCTTCAAGCAGGGCTATTCTATCTCCCCCAGGGTTATTACTCTTCTCTCTGAGGGATCTCAAGGCTTCAACGTGTCCAGAAGCAGTAATCGTGAGACAGCACTATCGGCAGGTGTCCTGGGTTATCATGCAGTATCCAGAATAAAAGAGAAAAGAAATGGGCTTGAGTTCACGGGCTGTGGCATGCTGGAGCAGGGCAGTGTGATGGGCCAGAGAGATTTGGGGAGACCAATATTTTTGGCTGTTCTTTGGATGGGTCATATAAAACAGTAAAGACACAATTTCCCTGACTTCTTTTCTCGCTGAAGCCCTAGAGATAATTCAGGAAAACTTTCAACTCTAAGAAAAAAGAAAGAAGATGGCGTCCCTACTTTTAGTCTTTATTCCCCTTTCCTTCCCATCTCATGCTATCATTTCTGTTTATATGTGCTCATTAAATAATGTCTTCTCCAGGCCCCTCCTAGTTTTATTCAGAAACTATATTGGCCAATTTCCTAGAGAAGAAACCCAAGCTTTGAGAGTCCTTCCCACCCTGGGACAGGCTGATCCATCCAGGAGAGAGACTCTGATCCTGAGAGAAGTCGTTACTATATTGAGAGGCGTGACACAAAGGATGCAGACTCTGGACCCCACCTGCAATGGCACAACCCATTTCAAGGCAGAATGAAAAAGGCCTATGCAAACATAAAGAGGAACTGAATTCAATCACAATGCCAGACGGTCTCGGGCGGCCCCTCCACTGCTCCTGGTGCAAACCAGGGTCAAAGACATCTGACGTGGCTCAGTAGAAAGAGGAGATCAATAACGCTAAAGAGAAGCAGCTGCAGTAGGAAGCAAATCATTGCAAATTTAAATAAAATGTCCTCCACGGGCAGGACTCCTGATGGAAGCCCTACATCTGCCATGTCGACTTTGTCACTGGGACCCCCCCCACCTCCTTGGGGGGAGAGAATGAGGGAGAGGCAAGGAAAGAAAAAGCAGGAGCCAGGGATGGTTACAGTATTGTGTTGTCTTCAACCGAGAAGCCCCAAAGAGTGCAGGGCCCATCTGGCCAATCTAAGGAGAAAACACTGATAAAGTGAACTATTTTTAGAATGACGGGGATAAACTACACGTCAGTCTCAGAAGAGACTGGGAGGTAGCTAAATGAGGTTATTAACAGTAGGATAAACAGAAAGCAAATTTCATTTAATGACTTAAATGTATTGAGAACTTATTACACGAGCCAGATACATCTGACTAATAAGGAAACTAAAGCTCAAAGATTGTAAGCAGTAAGTCAAGGATTCACACCAAGGTCGGCCTCACTATAAAGTCAGACAGTAACCTAAACCCCAGTGTTAAGGACTCATCTGCAAATACAACATGTTTCGAGGCCATTCTCTTCCTCACGTTCTTCATGGTGTCAGGGTTCCTGGCGCACACTTGGCCTGTCTGGATTCATAGGAACAAGAACAAATACCTCTGAAGGCGAGTGAGATACTTAGGCAGAGAGTGGAGGCATGAAACAATGGATTATAGAGAAATGTAGAAAGCAAGGAGATCTCAGCCTAGTACTACACCATTTGCTTCCCTTGACTGAGTCTGCTTAGAGAAAATTGGGTTGTTGAGTTAAAGCAATAAACTGGTAAATTCTACTGTGGGTTACCAGACCTTGACATCTTTGTTGTCATTTGCTGTTGTTCAATATATGGCCTATCATTGTGAGGACCTACACTGATGGAAGCAGGAATAATGCAGGAGCCAGAGAGTTGACTGCCAGGATATAAATTCCACATCAGGAGCACACTCCCCAGGGTGCTTTTGCCAAGGGAAATGGTCTTGAGTCTCCCCAGCCCTCCTGACCCATTTCACAGATGCTACCCAAAGAGTAAAATGGAAAAATTCGAAGTGACCAATATCCATTTTGTTTTACATGTGGTTAAATGTTAACTTTCTGCTTTATGAAGAAAACTAGCATTTCCTGAGCAGGGACAATGCACATTCCCTGCACTAGGTGACTGATACACATGCTATCTCGTTGACTTTTCACAACCTTTTAAGGCACTACATGCCTACTAGCAGCTGATGGAACTGAAGGCTCCAGTGATGGACTTGCCTAGCGCCAGGACCTATGGGTGGCATGGGGGTTCAAGCCAATGTTCTTAAGACTTTCAAAATCAGTACTCTTTCCTTCTATGCTCGTCCTCAGTCCTCTTTAATGATGTATGCCCTTGCCACACCTCTGGGTCATCCTTCTAAACTTTAGAAGTCATAGTTCAATAGAGCAGAAGGTATATTATTATTGAGCTGAAAAAAATCCTACTGAAATAAATGTGCATCCGAGAAGTAAACGCCTTGTCTAAACTCCTAAACTAAGTGGGTTGCCACTCGTTTCTCTCTTTCAACTAAAATTGAAATATACAAGAATCATTCCAATTACTTGAAGGTTTGGGTTAGCTGATTCCACATTTCCAGACTTAAGTGAGAAGCTTTTCATGTCCAAAGAACTTTTTGTGGATCATGGCTATTTGGGAAAGGATCTCAGATGAGCAGATGTAATGCGTTCACGATTGTTCCACCCCTGGGAAACACAGAGTGAAAGGGAAAGAGCAGGGACCCGGGAGCCATCCAGATCTGAACAAGAACCATGACTTCACCATTGGGTGAAGTTGAGCAAGTCTTTTCCCTTCTCTGTACCTCAGTCTCTTCATCTTTAAAATCAGCATGATGCTACCAACCTCAAAGTGGTGCTGTGAGGACCAACTGAGATGACCTACACAAAAAGCCTGGCACATACACATACCCACTAGAAACTAAACTAGAAACTAAAATTTTAAACTTTTAGAAACGAAAAGCTCAGTTTCTTTCTCAATCCCTTTTGATACAGCTGTTTATTGATACAGCTGTCTACTGTGCTTGAATAAGATGGGGTGAGGGCATGCACAGTGCCCACTGCTGGTCCAGGGGAGAGTCCATCTTGGGAGGAAAGGAAGTATCCATTGTTTTGATTCTCACTTTCTGCAATTTTCATTGGGAAAAGAGGGAGGAGAGATCCTCTAACTCCCACAGCTAAACAGAAATGACTTTTGAATTCTCTGCCGTTTTAATATTATCAGTGTTACTATTACGTTCCGGGGATGAAACACAGGGAAAGCTGACAGTGTATCTTTCCTGGATGCCAAGCAGATCATAATCAGACATCATCTTTATTTACTGAGCACCTATTACGTGTTCACAGCTCAGCAGCCCAGAAACTAATTCAGATCAGCTTCACCCCAGTGAGATAAAGCTTGAGCCAGGCATGATAAAGCCTGAATTAAATGCTTTTTTAGAAGGGAGGAAAAGGGCACCAGATCCCATTCGGGGAGGGACGTCTCAACCTCCCCTCAAAGGAAGTCTTCTGTGTGGGCCCAGGTGCTGCTAAGGGGGGCCTGGTGGGTCGGCGGGGGATAAAAGGCTCTCTGGAGGCCCTCTGACCCCAGCTGTCCCACGGGAAATGAGCGAGGAGGCTGCTGGCTGGCAGACAAGCAGGTGTGCCCTTAAGAAGCCATGGAGATTAGCTGGGGCTTATCCAAACCTCTGCAGGAAGCAAATCTCTCCTGGCTTCTCAGGAGACCCCAGCAGTCCTCTGGCATCAAATAAGCCAGACGCAGAATGGACGTCAACTTGGCCTTTTGTGAACCCCAGGCCCCAGCGTGGAAATCTGGACACGATCACACTTACCAGGGCCCCCAAGGAAAACGAGGTTTTGAAGAATATGTTTAGGAAAAGGAAGAGGGAGGAAAGGAAATGACTTCAAGGCAGGAGCACGGGTAGAGGCACCTTACTTGTGCTTGGATCTCTGTATTGGGGATCATTTTGGCCCCACCCCCCAAATTTAGCCAAAAGTTACTTCATTTGCTTGAAAACATGGCTTCTGGGGAAAATTGGGGGTATCTGCTCTTCAGCAAAGGTAAAGGCCAGAAGACTCAAAGGCTGAGAGAGCTCCCCTTCTCAGGAGCCCGAAAGGGAAGCAAATTAGCACCGTGAGCAGAGGAAGGAGGGGGAGACGGGGCCCCCATGAGTGCAGAACACACTCACTTTACTCTACGTCCAGGTCTAATGATGTGGGGAAGGCACTGGCTTTAGACCCACATCACTTAGATGTGCGCTGGAGTCCTGCTCCTGCTGTGTATCAGCTGTGTGGCTCTGAACAAGGCACTTCAACGCTCCAAGCACCAATTTTCCCATCCTAAGAGGAGCCTAACAATGGCTCCTTCATGGAACCATTTGAGCATTAAACAAGATAATTTCTATAAACATATAACACAGGACCCAGCACACAGAAGGTGCTCAGTAGAAGTTAGTTTTGCCCCTTCTTTTGACAACCCAATTCTCTATGCAAAACAGCAGATAAAACCCCTACACTTGTGGAAACCCATTCCCAGTGAGGGTAAGTCACATTCCCAAACCTCATTCAGGTGGAAATAGTAGAGGTGCGAGCCCAGATTTCCCTGATGCCCTCGCCAGGCCTTGCTGTTTGATTGGCACCGTAAAGATGACCCGATACCCAGACTCAGAAAGGTCAAATGATGGCCACAGCAGAGGCAGGCCTCAGAGCCAGACACTGGTACACCTCAGGTGACCTCCTGCAAGGGCGTCCACCAGGGAGGCTGTACTTGTAACTGCCTCTCCCATGGCAGAGACCCACCCAGGAAACGTGTGGGATGTATGGGTTTGGGGCATAGCATGGTACTCTTGGTTTCAGCTAACAGTGTAAACAAGAGCTCTCTTATCTTTCCAGCCAGTTGTGCCTCACACATATGCAGGCACAGGACAACTGGCTCTGGAATGGCTGAGATGCGAGAAGACGTCCTTGATTCAACAACAACAACAACTATAATAGGAATTTTGTTTTCGACTCAGCCCCTGCCCTCCCTGCCTTCACGTGTGGCATAAGCAGACACATAACTGCAAAGGTGGCACAGCGGTCTCTCTACCCAACTCTCAGGTCGTTTCTGAGGCAGGAAGGCTCTCGGGGAGACGCCGGATGGGGGTGAATCTTGTCTTTACTTCTTCCCAGAAGTGGCTGAATTTCTATTCCTATTTGAAATGTCCTATCAATCACCAATACCTAAACTTTCATCATTTTAGAACTAGAAGGAAACTTGTAGACACTCTCATTTTATAAATGAGGAAACTAACGGAGACACAGAGGTGTGGAATAAGTTTCCCAAGGCCAGCTAGCAATCCAGGGCCCACCTCCTCCACTGGCTGATGCAGGGTTTCAGGGACCCACATGCACGGTAGAACAACCCTGACCAATCGTTTTCATCATGATGAAGGCTCACTGTGCACAGAGCTCATGAGAAAGGCACTCAGGGTCAAGTGTGATGAGAACACAATTAGTGTGACAAATATTCAAATATGCCATTAAACATCCTCAGGAAAACGTAAATAAATAAAATGCCAAAAAGCCCTTGAAACCAGTATGACATTTTTTTATTTCAGAGATTTCTTTTTGGGTCCCCAGGACAGTCTGCTATAATTATTATTATGGAAATGGCAAATCACTATAAATATAGTCTTTGATTTAGTCTCATCGTGTCTGATAAAGTTGTTTCATTCAACTATAATTTACTGAGCACCTACTATGTGCCAGGTATATTCTAAGTGCTAAGAATAAAAAGATGAACAGCCACAGTCTCTGTGCTCAAGAAATTCAGTGTCTAGGAAGGGGTAAAAACAAGCACTGCAGAAAATACATCAAAGACCTAAATGTAAGACCGAAAACTGTAAAACTCTTAGAAGAAAATGTAGGGGAAAAGTTTTGAAACAGGATTTGGCAATGGTTTCTTGGATGTAACATCAAAAGCCAAACAGAAAAAGAAAAAAAGAGATAAATTGGACTACATCAAAATTTAAAACTTCTACGCATTAAATGACACGATTAACAGAGTGAAAAGGCAACCCACTGAATGGAGAAAAATATTTACAAATTGTGTATCTGAGAAGGGATCTAGAATATATAAAGAACTCCTCCAATTCAACCACAAAACAAAGAACTCGGTTCAAAAATGGGCAAAGGACTTGAATAGGCATTTCTCTAAAGATGACATACAAACGGCGGATAAGCACAGGAAAGGATGCTCAACAGCACTAATCATCAGGGAAATGCAAATCAAAACCACAATGAAATACCACCTCACACCCATTAGAATGGATACCATCAAAAAACCCGAAAGTTTAAGTGTTAGAAAAGATGCGGAGAAATCAAAACTCTTGCACACTGTTGGCGGAATGTAAAACGATGCAGCCAGTGTGGGAAACAGTGTGGTGGTGCCTCCGAAACTTAAAAATAGAACTACCATTTGATTTCACAATCTCACTTCTGGGTACATGCCCAAAAGAATGAAAATAGGGTCTTGAAGAGATACTTGTACATCTGTGCTTATGGCAGAATTTTTCACGATAACCGAAAGGTGGAAGTGATCCAAGTGTCCATCAACAGATGAATGGATGAAAAAAAAATGTGATATATACATACAATGCAATATTACTGAACCTCAAGAAAGAAGGAAGTTCTGATACACGCTGCAATACGGATGAACCTTGAGGACAGTATGCTAAGGGAAATAATCCAGTCACCAAAAAACCAAATACTATATGATTCCAGTTCTATGAAGTACTTAGAGCACCTGTCATTTACAGAGGCAGAAAGTAGAATGGTAGTTGCCAGGGCAGGAGAGGGAGGAATGGGCAGTTCCTGATCCATGAGTGCAGCGTTTCACTTCTGTGAGATGAAAACAGTTCTGTGAATGGACCGTGGTGATGGTAACGTGACAATGTGACTGCAATTAATACCCCTGAGCTGAACACCTAAAAATGGTTAAGGTGGTAATTTTTATACTATATATATTTTACCAAATTTTTAAAAAATACAGGCACTGCAGTCACCATCATCAGTAAACTCATCAGGAGGTAACTTAAGTCTCCAGTGCCCCAGCTACACCGCAAGAGACCAGGCTAGGTTTAGGGTCCAATAGAAACCACTCACAAAAATGTGAAGACTCTGTGACAGTGTGAAACACTGAGAGGAGAGGGGAGCCCGTGGGGAAGAAAGCTGGTCACCTGCAGAGTCCTGCCAAGTCTTCCTTGCAGACCATAAGCCTCACCAGATGGTTTATAAAAACCGATCACGCAAAATTTCTCCATTAACAGTTAGAAATCATTTTAAGTGCCATGGCCACAGGAGAGACATAGTGGGACAAACTAAAAAGTTCCACGTCATTAACTTTTACTCTTGACTGTTAAGAGGTTTCACTTGGTGTTCTCAGATGAGGACAGCGGATACTGAGGTGAACTTCGTAGTTATTTGTTTAGAAAATGGCTGGTAAGGACTTACCGGTTTCTTTCTAAGAGATCCTCCAGGCTCTTGGTTCCCCTTCGGTAGGGAATTTTTCCCGGAGCGCTACCGTCCTGGAGAGGTGAGTCCAACAGGATGTGGAACACCGGCGTCTCTACTGAGAGGGCACACGAGAAAGACAAATTACACGAGGCAAAGGTGAAATGATTTTCCCAAAGTCCCAACATTTATAAACTTCATGAAACTCACGGACGCCCTTAAAAAGCCACACCTCTACCCACAGCATTCACCAAGCTCCCTTTTTGCCTCTTCTTTGGGCCAAGTGCTGTGCTGAGCTGGGGGGTAGAGAGAAGTAAGATGCAATCCCTGCTTCCGATAACTTGACATCCTCAGGAGTGAGAGAGCCTTAAAGTATGAATTACACCGTCACAGTACAGGATATACTGTGGTTTTGTCTGCATAAACTAAAGAAAGCACAAGCGCCAGCACATCTCCCCTGGTGCCACTTCCAGATGAGAGAGGTAAAGCTCAGAGAAACAAAAGGTTAATCAAGGAGCGAGCGCCATGTCATGCGTTTTGCTTCCTGATGCGGCCGCCTCCAATTCATGTTCCCCGGTACCCAGCATCCTCCTCCCTAGATGCCCAGTCTCTGTCTGGAGGTGGTCGGAGTGCAAAGCTGAGGCTGAGAGCACAGGATTCCCTCCCTTTCCAAGCCTGTCAGCCTCCCAGAGAGGAGACACCCCCTGTCCCTTGGTCACAGAATGTACGGCCATACCTTTGATCAGAAAGGTCAGTAGCTAGCGAGTGCAAATGGCAAGTCCATCAGCACCACCATTCAAACTGCAAGGCTGGCAGCGCTGTCTTCACGAATTAAATGACACATCACGAGGATCCCGAGGTTCGGACAGACCTCACTGCCTGACATGCTGGGTCAGCCTAATTCCCAGCCTGTTTCAGATACCAAACAAATTATCACGTGTTCCATGATGATACCAAATTGTGTTTCTGTGTGTGTGTGCACGCGTGTGTGTGTGCGTGTGTGTGTGTGTGTGTGTGTGTGTGTGTTCCAAAGCCTCCATGCAAGTGCATGATCATCAATTAAATATTTATCAGCCTCCCGCTGACCTACGAGGCAGAATCCTCATCCCCCAGCTCTGGGAGCATCAGTACCAGCTATTTTATAAAGGCTGCTTCTCTTCTTGGTCAGTGGAACCTATTTAAACCTGAATGAAGAGCCCTCACTATCTTTTGTACTGGATCCATCTACCAGGCTGAACGAGGCTTTTAGAACCAACAAGAACCAGATGGCCCTCCAAGAGCATTTTTGAATGTTTAGATCTGAGTCATTTGTATGCGGATATCTTCACAAAATAGCAATGTGGGTAACAGGCTCCAGGCTGAGTCCAGCTTTCCAGACAGCCCATCTTTGCCCACAATTGAGAAGACAGGCACAATATTGTAGGGTTCCACAAAAATATTACAGCATTTCTCTATATGTGTAGCATCAAATACAGGAAGAGTCCCCGTCAGGCTGTCACGACAACGTTAGTGCGCCACAACCACGTCCCTTCCCAATTATTTTTCTTTCTCCCGTGGCACCTACAAGTTCTCCCCTAGCATAGGCCTAAAGCCAGCTTTGTGAATCAGCCAGCAGAGGGCACTACAAAACTGGTGCAATAATGAAACCACCACAAATTCAGAGCCGAAAAAGATTTAGACTAATCAAAATGGGCTCCCGTTTTATTATGTGCTGGCAGCTCCTAGCCAGAAAGAGGACCATGGGAGGGAAGAGAGGGAACCAGAAATGCACTGGTAGATGGGCCCGCTCATCTGAGGAAGAGGGAAGGCAGCAGAGTGAGTCCAGTATCAGAAATCCAACGGGAGGGGCACACCTAGTTCAAAGGTGGGAAGCGATTAAAATTCAGGGGGTCAACCCAGCACTGTGACTTCTCAGCGTTTACCCCAGAGAAGGGAAAGCTTATGTTTACACAAACACCTGTACATGGATATTTATAGCAGCTCTATTTATAACCACCCCAAACTGGGAACCATCCCAATGTCCTTCTGCCAGTGAACGGATAAACCAAATGTGTTACATCCATACACTGGAAAATCACTCAGCAATTTAAAAAGGACAAATTATGGATACATACAACAACACTGAGGAACCTCAAAGGTTGAGTGAAAGAAGACGTTCTCGAGAAAAAGTTCCATCGCATGATTCCATTTGTACAACACGTTCAACGTCTCAGCACCGCCAGGGACTGGGGGCGAGGGGAGGCAATGACTACAAAGGAAGAGCATGGAAGAATTTCCTGCAGTTGATGGGACTGCTCTGTGCCCTGCTTTTGGTGATGATTACATGAATGGATACGTTGTGTTAAAATCCACAGAACTGTGCAAGCAAGTCAGTTTCACTGTACGTTAATTAAAAAAATAAATTTTTTTAAAGAAAAAAAATGAGCCATAAAAGTAATCAAAGGGGTAGAACTCGAGAGGCGGGATGGGATACGTAGATAAAGAGTGAGATCTAGCAATGGTCCTTATCCAGAATGTAGGTGAAGGGCAGAGCCCCAGAAGCAGAGCTGAGCCCCCGGGGACAGGCTGCCGGGGATCCGGTGAGAAGACGGGGCTCCCCGCTGCTGACTGGTTGAGGTGGGGTTTCCGCTGAACACCAGCAGCTCAAGTTGAAGGTAACAGAGGAGCCAAGGGGACCCACACGGTGTTGACTGAACGCAGAGGCTGACGCTCAATGCTCCTGCAGCCCCAGGGGTTCTGCTCACCCCTAGGAGCCCGCATCCACGACACTGCAGAGCCACCCCAAGTCACTGCCCCAACCCACTCGCTGGCAAGGAGGGGCTCATCAGCTGTGGGCAGAGGTTTAGCTGAGAGCTCCAGTGACAGACAGAAGCTAGACAGACCTAATCTAACCCTCCCATTCACAGATAAGAAACCTGAAAGAGCAAAGTCCCCCAAACCACACAGCTCATGAGCATCCCCAGGGGTCCTGACTCCCAGCACTGGACCCTTTTCACCATGCCTTGCACCGCTCCCTCATCAGTTCTCTAGCCTGGGATGGTATTTCTTCTCATCTGTCCTAGGCAGGTGAGACCATGTTTTGCACTTAAAAGATAACAAAACACAGGTGACTCCACAGCATTCCATGACAACACGTGGAAGAAGTCTCTACCTCACTTAACCCTCGTTTGTCACTGTTACGCTTGTTCTTTTCTCATCGGAATTGCTCATTACTTCCTGCATCTGATTTCTGTGTCAGCATTCTCTTATTCATGCCATTAAATACAAGATTGGATGGGATGGCTACAAAGACAAAGTTCTCACCTATCAAGTCACCTCTTATGTCCTATCCACGTTTTTCATTTCCATCGAGCTTTGGAGAGCTCAGAAGAGGGAGAAGTGTTACGGTTCCCTGGGATGGAATGTTACAAGAGAAAAGCCTTGGGTACAGAAATCGAGGTCAAGGTACTGGCTCAGCTCTGCTAATAACTGGGTGTGAGATTTCAGGTACGTCACTTCCTTTCTTGAGAATGAATTTCCTCCTCTATAAAGTGAGCTGGTTGGATTGGAAAATTACTAAGGTGCTGTTCAGTCCTATAATGTTACATTCCACATTTAGTCTTAAGTGTAGACGGCAAATAACTATAAACTGATGCACAAAAGAACTGATTCGTTTCTGTAATTCAACAGATATCTTTGGCAGGTCTACTGTATTTTCAGGCTACACATTAGCCAGGAGGTATTTAACAACATATAAGAAATGAACACTGCCTTCAAGGACACGTAACCTCACGGATCAGAACAAGAGTCTAGGTTAAAGGATCCACTGTTCCACTTGGCCTCATGTGGGTCATTTGTTTAACCTCTCTGAACCCATTTCTTCATCTATAAATTGTGAATAATAATGGCTCCTTCTAGGAGTGAAAAATAAATGAGGGTATATTAGGTTCTATTATTAAGTCATTTATATTACTGCCCTGCCCTTTTGAAACAGCATTCTTCTTCTTACCCCATACCTTTTGGCACACAATCTCCATTTTTAATCTCTTCATCGCTTGAAGTTGAATTTTCTATTAATGCCTTGAGATGCAATTCATATTCCACTTTTCCACAAAGACATACCTGTCTGCTCCAGCCAACACAATCTCCCTTGTCTCTGGTTTTCTGTTGCCTTTTAAAAACACTGATGTGGTGTTTTCTACTGCTGCATAATTGACTTGGGTGTGTGTGGTTTAAACTCTCCTGAACTCCAGCTTATATGTTACCAAATGCCTCCAGAGACCTCAAATTCTACATACTTCAAGTAGAGTCCACAATCTTGTCAAACCTTCTCCTCTTTGTGAGCTCACTTCAGTCTATAGTTTCTCAGTTGCTCGCACTAGACACCTAAGTATTTTTCATGTTTCTTCTCCACCACAGCCTCCTCCAATCCATCCTATTAATTCCAACTCTCACGCATCCCTCAAATCAGCCTTTCTCATCTCCACTGTCTCAGCCTTCCTAGAGCATCTCTTGACTTAAGAGTAAGAGTAATGCAATAGCAAAGGGCAGAATGTATCAGTATCACCCCCCAAGCTTTTTCAAAATACCCCTATTTACCTTCCCATCACCTCATATGCCATCAGAAACTCGGTTGAGGGAAAAGACAGAAGATTAAGGAAAAAACTGGGCTTGTGTATCCTGCAAAAGCTTCCCAGGTTATTCTGATACACTGCCCATCACTGCTGAGAACCACTGTTTTAACCTTTCTCCTCTCCAATCCCTTCCCCCTCTACTGCCCAAATTACTTTCCAAAACCTCCAATTATAATGGCTTCTCACTCCCTCTCAGAAACAAGCAAACAGACAACAGATTCTTTAGTCTGGCTTTCACGTTCTGGCTACAGGCCACTTTGCTGAATGGGTTTCCCCCCATTCCTTCCATGCCCCATGGGTTCCAGCCAAACCAAACTTGACCTTGTACCTCTAGACATACCACACCCTTCCACAACCCAGGGTCTTGATTCACGCCACCTCATCTTCTTGGGATTCCCTTCTGCTCTTGTCTATCCCTACCTGGGAAAATCCCACTTGCCTTTCAATGTCCAGACTAATGCCATCTCCCCCACAAAGTCGTCACCAATTTTCACCCTCTTCCAGGCAGAGTTAGTTATTCCCTTCTCTACACCTTCATCTCATTCTATTCACAGTGCTCATCTATTGAGTAACAGTTCAGGTAGGCCATCTTTCTTGACTCCCTCCAATAGGATATGGGTCCCTCCTGTGGTCCCCTAAGTAACTGTTTATACCTCTGTTATAGTTACACCCTATTCTACTCTGTGTGTGTGTCGGGGTGGGGGGGTTCATAACCCGTTTGTCTTCTAATTTAGACCGTGAACTCCTCAAAAACAGACACCATCTTAGCCTTCTTTGAATCCGCAGCCTCAAGCAAGAGTCTGGAATCTTACTGGGCACTTAGTAACACTTCAGTCAAGATCCAGATTATCACGGATGTAAAAAACAAACTTATGGTTACCAGGGGATAAGGGGGGAAGGGATAAATTGGGAGACTGGGATTGACATAAACACACTACCAAATATCAGATAACTAATTAGAACCTGTTGTATAGGACAGGGAACTCTATTCAATACTCTGTAATGACCTGTATGGGAAAAGAATCCAAGAAAAAAAAAGTGGATATATGTATAACTGATTCACTGTGCTCTACACTTGAAATTAACACAACATTGTAAATCAACTATCCTCCAACAAAAATTTTTTTAAAAAAGACCCAGATTAGATATCGTCCCCTCGGTAAGCATTTCCCAGCTCTAAGCAGCAGCAGTGACTTCTTCTGCCACCACAGCACACTGCCAATACCACCTTCTACTGCAAAAGCCTGTTTCTGAGTTCATATCCTTACTTAAGACTGTGAGGACACTAAGGCTGGGAACTATGTCTTTATCTTTTTCTGCCCTGTAGCACGCTGCACAGTGCGTGACAAATAGTTCCACCCACCAAGGTTCTGGAATAACTGAACTGAATTTACTGGTGATATCTTTCCAGATGATAAGCTCTTCAAGGACCCTCACCACATCTTTTACCCCTCTCACAATTTCAACAACATCTCCTCCAGTCCCGGACTGACGGCAAACATTCAACAAAATATTTGTCCATCAACACATGCTTATTGAATATTCCTGAATAAGTTTAGGCCTGCCTTGAGAGAATGCAGTGTCCCTCTCGGCTGTGTTTCCAGGAAAGGAGGGATTTAGTCTTTCAGTGGCCATCCCCCAACTCCAACTGTCATCCTGTATATATCTTGCTTTTCAGCATGGTTTGTCACGTCACTAGAAAGGCTGCATCTGTCACTTTGCAATTCCCAGCTTATTTCTCTGGACCAGCCATCTCCCTCCTCTCCAATTGTCCCGATGTGTTCACCAGAATGGCATGTGCTATACTAACCTCAACCAGGAGTAAAAATAATGTCTACTTATGTGATAAGTTCTAGTCCAACAAAGCTGAGGGTTGGATCACTGTTCAATGCATTCATAATACACAGGCCTACTGGATAATGAAAAACACTGCTTTATCCACAACTGAAGGGTTTTGGAATTTTGTTTTTAAAAACTAAACTAAAATATCATGATATTTATGAAAATAAATCCAATCTCACATTATTATTAAAATAAAAGTTAGGAAGACACTGTGTCGTAGGTTTTATTTTAGGCAGTAATAATAATTACCATGCTTTTAGAAAGCACAAACATGACAAAAGCTCTCTTTTTCTCCACTGTTTAAGTAAAACAACACAAATATGCTTCTACAAGTTTATAAATTACCCAACGATTCTTGAATGCCTGGGCACAACTTAGCTGACACCATCATCCAAAACATTAAGTCAGGTAATGAGCAACCAATGAGGAAACAGTTTTCCTAGAAGTTGGGAAATTACACTAACTTGAGTTAAATAAAAAGAACAAGCTCAACATTGATCATAGCACATCAACTGGGAGGAGGGATGCAAAGCATGGCCACCATCATCATATATCACAATAGCAGAGATGTCAAAAAATTTTAGAGTTTCTTCCAGGTAGGTTTAGGTACGAAATTACTTGGAGGCAGAAAATAATGACCCTGACACAGGATATAAGTGACTTTTAATTCACATTTTATCACTGTATTTAAACGTCCCCAGAATCATGATTACTCTAAAATTCTATGATCTGGGATAGATCATTTTCCTTCTGCAGTGAGGTCATTTGTATGATTAGCTGCAATGCAGTATTTTAAGGCTTCAAGAAGAACAAAATGAAATCAAGAACTGAGGCAACAGTACAGACTAGTTTTGTGAAATCTGACACTAGAAAAAAAGATCGGTCTGGGCTTGAATGATTCTGACTGATTATCCCTACAACTGAAGTTCACTTGTATAAAATGGAGTGGTCTGGAATATCCAAAATAACTAGTCCTAATATAGAAAGGACAGGTCTTAGTTGAGATCACCACGCTACTGACTTGAGTTGCCATTTCAGATCATTTCTCAGATTTGCAAGGAGTGAAAAGAAACATTTTGAGAAGTTTCAACACTTCTAGCATTAACCATCTTAATGTCCATAGGTCCTACCTGGTTAATGCTTTATGTGTAAAGAAAGCTCTAAATTATTCAAAATGTTTCAAGTGGGCAAAAGGGTTGATTCTCTCTACCAGGAAATTGGTTCCAGCCAGGTGCATCATATTGAAACAACTTTTCCTTTTGATTGTTAACTTCCTAAAAGGTAGTAGGGTCCCACCAACCAACCCAGAGCAGCCACTGAATTCCTCTGAGATCTCAAGGGTACCCTTGGAAAGTGATGCATGCTGGCCCAAGGAGCTGAGCTAGAAGATCAGGTCTTTGTCTCAGGATTCAGCACCATATGTTTTTTAACGCTGGATAAGCCAAAACTCCCTTTGGCCCTCAGTGTCCCCTTATGTCAGGGGAAAAAAAATAACAAAACTTTTTCAAAGGTATGAAGATGAATTAGACTGTGACGGTCAAATGACTTTAGCTTTTTTGGGAGAAGATTTTGCAGCAGTAACAGTAACCTGTTTCCTCCAAAATGTTGAACAATTATTCTATGAGTCCTCGATTTATGCTTCGGTGAGCTGCTTTCACTGGGGTCAAGGCACTTGTGATTCCTGTTGGGCTTTATTTTAGTTCTACCTTGCCAGTGGCCGGGGCAAGTGTGGGGATAAGAACACCCGAAGGGATGGGGACTCTAGGTAAAGGGACTGAAGGTTTGAGAGGCATTACAAAATCGCTCACTTTTTGAAGGAAACCTAATCTTAGATTCTTTTTTATTTTTTTAATTTATTTTATTGAAGTATATAGTTGATTTAAAATGTGTTCATTTCTGCTGTACAGCAAAGTGATTCAGTAATACACATATTCTTTCTCATCTTCTTTTCCATTACGGTCTATTACAGGATATTGAATATCGTTCCTTGTTAGATTCCCTTTTAATACCCTCCCACAAACTTTCTTGTTAGCAGTTCTGGGGTAGGCATTTTACACTTCCTCTTCCACCCTTCCAGATCTACACTCAGAGAAATGAGTAGAGGAGGAACTGTTGCCAAATCATCACTGTTTCTCTTCCATAGAATTTTACATTAAATGAATATGGAAAAATATCCAGCCCTGGATTATCACATCACTTCTCTTAGAATATTCTTGGGAGTTTTATGCTATCCTTAAAACACCAACTGTCAAAATAAGATAATTATTTTTCAAGGAAATCCTAAACATGTACAGTTAGCCTAGCAAGTTTATATAAATGGACTAGTGCCTACATGCCCCCTGCCTTAGAAAAATAAATCTGGGGAGAAAATAGAGCTTCATCAAAGCATCCCTCTATTGATGGAATCCTCATTTTTCAGATCTGCTTCTTTTAAAACACAACTCCTTGAACATGTAACACCACATCCAAATGCCACCTCTTTGCTAATTTACCAAACTATTAGGAGCTTTCTGTTTGCCTCCCAAAATATCAAAAGGACAGTTTGTTGTGCTGGTTGATTAGGAAAATGAAGACTTTCTCCAGTGCTAATGTGTGTCGTATTTCTTTTGAGGACTAGGAACCCTACACTGCAAAGGAAGTTAAGTAGCATTTTCTCGGGCTTCCCTGGTGGCGCAGTGGTTGAGAGTCCGCCTGCCGATGCAGGGGACATGGGTTCGTGCCCCGGTCCAGGAGGATCCCACATGCCGCGGAGAGGCTGGGCCCATGAGCCATGGCCGCTGGGCCTGCGCATCCGGAGCCTGTGCTCCGCAACGGGAGAGGCCACAACAGTGAGAGGCCCGCATACCGCAAAAGAATAAGAAATAAAAAAATAAAAGAACACATTGAGGTCAGGGTCTTCCCTGGTGGCGCGGTGGTTGAGTGTCCGCCTGCCGATGCAGGGGACACGGGTTCGTGCCCCGGTCTGGGAGGATCCCACATGCCGCGGAGCGGCTGGGCCCGTGAGCCATGGCCGCTGAGCCTGCGCGTCCAGAGCCTGTGCTCCGCAACGGGAGAGGCCACAGCAGTGAGAGTCCCGCGTACGAGAAAAAAAAATAATAAATTTAAAAAATAAATAAATAAATAAATAGCATTTTCTCTCTGGAGGCCTCATACAGTTAGGTAGGGGAAGGTGTGCTATTTACTTAAAAAGGGGCAGCTCCACTTTGTTTTCCCAATTTGGAGGGGAAAATACAAATCTAAAAGAGTTTACAAAGCAATAAACCCTTGAAAGGTATGTCTGCTACTAAACTGTAGCATCTCAATGGAGTATATGCTTTTGAAAAAGAAACTGTTATCAATGAATGAGAGGACTGAAAATGAGTTTTGCATTTTGGACCATACCCTGCCATTTTAGTGATTATTTTAAATCAGCCTGGGGGCATATGGGTGAAGAGAAGTAGAAGAGCTATATCCTATCTTCCATATACACACACCTGTGACCTTTTGCTTCATACTTGGTTAAGTTGTTTGTTCTTCTAACATGCCAAAGATGCTATTTTTCCCTTTTGTTTTTAAAGATGTTTGTATTTTAGGGCCCAGGAGATTTAAGGCACAAATAATATTTTGATCACACTGTGCTCAATACGTATTAGAGGTAGGGTTTCCATTTTCAAGAAAAGCCCAGGTTGGGGCTTCTGCATGATTTTTATATCACCTGGAAGTTTTATATCAACTGGAACAACCATATTGTGAAATATTTGGATTAATGGTTGAACATGAACCTGTTCCTTTAAAATGTCTGGGGACTGACCTTGGCCACAAGCTTAGCTGTTCCTTTTAATTTGATCCAGCAGAAATTAGCTATCTGCAGGGGGCACAGGCTGAGAGATGGGGTTCCCTCCAAGTCTGTCCTCCCATGGGGATGAGCATCCTTCCCAGCTCCGTGGAGAATTACACTGTTCTGCCATGCAGAAGGGACTGGGTTATACACTACTTCAGTTATAGCGACACTGAGCCTTTCATTAACCTCTTTGTCTTTAGTATTTTCAAGTGGAAATACTAGCCAGCCTTGCGATATCTCTCATTTTCCCCTCATTTCACCCTTTTCCAAAGAAGAATTGGTCAAAAGTTGGAGCTCTCCATTTCTTTCTGTCCAAAATGCTCTGAACAAATTAGCAATGCCAATTTCCCAGTACACAAAGGCATGGAAACATCTGTTTAAATTTGACTTTTGAATCAACCCCGAGTGACTACTCCTTGGAAAAGATATGCTTTATCACAGATAAATTTTCCTTGTTCACAATTCCTGGCCTAGAGTTACTGTAGGTTCATGTAGATGTGTGCTGGAAATTAAACAGTGTGCTACCAGGGTGGCCACAATTAAATTCAGACTTGCATTCAAACCATGGCCCGCTCTGCATTTCTTGGAGAAGTTTGCTTTCTATAGACATTTCAGAATGTCTCTTCACAAAAGAAGGAGGCAGGGTGGCTGGGCCCAAGTCCCCTAAATCAAGGCAATGAAAATGGAAAGGAAGAGAATGTATTTGCAGGGTGCCAACGTGGCTGCTCATAATAGTGAAGATCTTATACTTCCAAGTTAGGGTGTTTTCTTATGGACCCGAGAAGGTATTCTACCCCTATAATTCACATGCAGACTACAATCATTATTTGGAAAAGAAAGAAATCATGAGCTCATACTGAACATCAACCCAACAGCACGTGTCATAAAATGGAATGGCTCCTCAGAAGGAAAAACTTCTTCCTTTGCATGCAGACATATCCCCCTTTTGACTTAAAATACATTTTGGAATTGAAATGCTGAATCTTAGCAAATTCTGACAATAACCAGGAGTGCTGGGCTCATGCCGGAAGTTAGCTTGAGAAAAAAATTATCAACTTAGAATAACTTTTTTCTAGATAGAACAGTATTTAGAAGGAAAAACAAAAAATCTATGGAGAACTAATATAGGTATGTGATTTTTCTAAGCTAAAAGCTTAGAAAATTTGCAAATGTGTTTGTTTTTTAGCAAAATTTTTGGAAAACGGAATTCAGATTTAATCTGCCTTCTGATTCCTTCTATATAGAATCAGTTTTAATCACTTTTATTTATTGGAAGAAATACAAATTATATGACGTTAAAGTCACTGAGAAAAAGTCCCAGTATTTTCACACTTATGTCAAATGCCCATCTGAAATACTCTCCTAAAAATCTATTTTGAGAGTGTGCCTCTGTAACCTTTGACAGCTTTGAGATTTATCCGAGGAGTTGGCCTGATCATAGAAGAGAATCACTTGTGCATAAATGTCACCCCAAAGAACAGCTATGGTTAGTTTAGGTGAAAAACAGCATAACCCTAAGATTTATAGCCATACAAAGGATAGTCAAAACCATTTTTTGTAACGTACATTGGAAAGTTACCACACGCATTTCACATGCAAGCTTAAATGATCTGAAAAAGACAACTACCAATTCAGGCTGAACTGATTTCAACATTTGAGCAAATCACAAACAGCAGATCTGGCCCGGCTTAAAATTTCCATCCAGTTGTTGAGCCGAACAAGAAATAAACAAATGGAAAACCTGAGAGAGGCATGAGACTTTTCTCATGATTTTTTAAAACTGAAAATGCAGCAGGAAACAAATACAACCACGAAAGTCCTTGCAAAGAAACTGCCCTTGGCATCTAGGCTGGAGCAATATCCAAAGACCCCCGCCCCCTCACTCTCCCACCAGAACCTCCCACTCCTGCTGTATTTCCTAATTTCCAGGAACGTATCGCTGAGCTGTTTATCAAAACAGTGTGCAAGAAAAACGGCTACCCTCTACTACTCTTCCAATTCTTGCAATTTCTCCCTCCTCCTCGACAGAGGCCACTAGTAAGGGACAGCCTCAGGAAAAAAAAAAAAAAAAAAGCAGAGCAGTGAAAGCAAAGAAACAGTAGACAACGGTGGCTTTGACAAAGCCTTCCCTCGACCCTCTTTCTGCTCCTGCTGTGACACTTGCATTCAATAGCAAGGGCGGCTGCCATCGGATGCATGGACAATGGATGGAGGAATACAAGGCAGGGGGGAAAAAAGGAAACCAGATGAATTCTGAGCTAAGATGGCAGGGCTCTCACCTTTTCCTGTTTTGTTTTTTTTTTTTGGTTTTGTGTGTGTGTGTGTGTGTGTGAATAGTCTGGATGGAGGTGTCCCGCAGAGAAGAAGTAAAAAAGGGTGTCTGAATTGTTGGATGGTTCTAAAGGCTTCTGCATCTGCACATGCATTTTAGAACTATTTGCAGGGGTCTACTTGCTACCAGCCATCTCCCCCCACCCCCTCTTTCTCTCTCTCTCTCTCTTCTATGTCCTGCAGTCTCCATCACACCTCTGTTAGTATGAAGACTTTCTGCCCATGTAAGTAAGTGAGAGTGTGCATTCCTTAGTGTTTGAATCAAGACCCATCTCTGCGTGCAATTCTGATCTAAGGAGCCTATAGCGGTTACTACAACTATCAATTAGTCAGCAATAGCTGAGACCTTCACCGCCTCTGAAGGAACAAAGGTAGAAAGACAAGCAAATACTCCAGCACCGGGATCTTGCTGGATCCTGGGAACTTGCTGGCTATGAATAACAGTGCCTTTTCCTGTTTAACGCTCAAACCTACGTAATATTACAGGCTGTTAATGTATCCAGCTGCATAATGAGGTACGGAATGTCTAAAGGCATATGTGTTTCTTTGGCATCAGTGGAAATAAAATGTATTAAGCTGAACTGAAAGGAAATACCAGGTGACAGATAAGAGTTTATGACATATTTGATCCATGCTCCATTGTAATGAACTGCCACCAGAACTTAAATTAACTACGGAGTTCTTCGTCCATTTCAGTGGCTCTTATGAAAGAAACTAATAAAATAATGATGAAAGGAGAAGGAAGTATTCAGCCGTAGAAAAGCATATAAGAAGGCTAATTCTTCTCCACAATAGATGAAACTATTTTGGTTTAAATTCAAGTCTGGATTTTATTTAACATTAGGTGGGTTTCTTCTGGAGTGTGTCTAAGCGTGCGTGTGTGTGTATTTGTTAATTGCACATGTTGTGAATACCAGCTTACACTGGATGTATCTGTTGTAACTTGCACTAGATATATCCTGAAAACCATCTGAAACAATATAAAGAATTCTTTTATCTCACTTTGCAGAAACCTCAAAGAATCAACCCTTTTGAAAAACAAGGCTTTGCCCTTCAGTTTTCAAGGCCATCAAAATACTGTTAACTTGAATATACAAAAGAAAGAGGGAGGAATAAGTAACAGCGGATCTTACTCACTTTTGAATACGGATCATTGCAAAGGGAATGGTGTACTTAGTTTCTGATGTGATCTGTGATTTTGCCCTTCTTTTCTGTTGCATAAAAAGCTGCATTTCTTTCCTCAGCACTTGTTGTTAGAATTGAAGTTATTTTCTAATAAGGTATGGGAGCTATCTTGAAGGTTAATATATTTTCCTAACTCTGTAAATAAGACAGAAAGTCTCCCTGAAGCCATGCATTTACAGCCAAGCTGTGGCAAGGGCTGCAAAAGACCCACCTTATTTCCCTCTTCTTAAGCACTGTCGCTCTAAAGAGCAATCCTGCTTTCCTTCTTCCTGGACAAAATGATTCCAGCAATCATTTCACCCCTTTTAACCTCTGAGGCAACTACAGAAGCTGAGAAATTTGGAGATAACACTCAAAGAGAAAACTCCAACAACAGACCCTAAAAACTGAGTTGCAGGGACAGGGATGGAGAATCTAGCAAGCTTTCAGAATGAGGAGAGGTGGTAGAAATCAGGAGAAAACAGGTCCCTAACAAGATACAGCCGGGTAGAGAGGGAGGCTCAGGAACCACCCCCCACACACACGCCACCGCCACCCTTCAAACCCTGTCACTTAAGACAGAAAAGAATCCTAACCATGTCGAGAGGGGAAGGGGAACGGTGCTAAACAGCTGGCGAGGTGACCCACCGTCCTGTTTGCTCCTTGGCTCTTGCTGAGGGGAGTAACAGCCACGGCAGTGACAACGGAGTTGAAATGTGCAAGTGCAACCTCTGCCCCGTGCTCTCTGCCTCCCAAAAAAGGCAAGAAAAGCATGCCCGGGACAGAGCAAAACGGAAGGAGAAGGCGCTGGCGGCGAGTCACAGACCCCATCAGCACAGGCGGCGAGTCACAGACCCCATCAGCACCGGCTGGTCTCTGAAAGCCCTGCATCGAGGGTCCCCATTCACAGGCGGCGAAGAAGCAGAGACAATGGCAAATCGAAAACTGGCAGGGCTTCTGGGATCATTTAATCTCTCACTCCAGCATCTAGATGGGTATAGCAAGGAACACAGGCGAGAGCTCCTCCGTACCGAGGCGCAAGCACATGCCTGCCTCTCCGAGGATGTATTTTTAGACATAATATCAGGGGTGAGGCAGCCTGTCCGCTCAGCTGCAGCGCTCACAGCCTAACGTGGGAGCAGCCTCTTTCGCACTCTCAGAGGAGCCGATGATCAGAGGAAGCAGCCCACGTTTCTCTCCAAGCCAAAGGTCAGTTAAGAGGACCCCAAACCACAATCCATTGTCTCTGCGCTCAGAAAGCATGAAATACGTTTTCAAGATGTGTTCCAAAATGAGGTCACACCGCGTGGCAATTCGCTCACTTCCTATTTTTCCACAGATGCCTTATTCTACCATCCAAAAGCACAACCAGGAGAAGTAATCACACCTTGAGAAAGACCATTCCAACACCACAGACTAAAGATAAAAAAATATTCGGCAGGCCATGTATTATTAGTAACATGTCTTAAACTTCGAAACGTCTCCAAACAACGTTTATTAAAAGCAAGAGACAAATGATGTCTTCTGTCATATGGATGTGCTTTGAATTTTAGTATTCCTCCTATTCACGTCAAGCTTCAAACATTTAAAATAATAAACACAACAGAAAAACAGCCCAGCTCATTAAAGCATAAGCAGAAAGTAAGGAGTCCAGCTTGGCCTTTGCAAACAAATTAGACATAATCTGACACGGTTTTGTTCGAGCCTGGGAATTTTTCATTCACATAGAGGATTAAAATATTTTAAAAGATTCCTTTAAACTTTTCATATTAGAGTACACTTATTAAATATATATATATGGGCATATCCATACATATACAAAATTCTCAAGTTAATTTAAATTTATGGGGGAAATCCAAGGGATTATAGGTCAAACAATCCAAAAAGAAAAAAACTCTAAAAAACAATCCTTAACCACATACCAGTCTCTGAAGTTTCACACACCACTAAAATGAGATGGTTGAAATGGTGATGAATGAAAATAATGTTTCACAACCACAATATTCCAAATGAAATTACTTAAGGAGCAAAATGCCTACGTCCTTATTTTTGAGTCAGAATTTGTTTCTGTCAGAACTGGGTTTTTTTTTTTTTTTTAATGTCATATATATGTCACCTATAAAAGACAGGTACAAAATGGATTCTTTCCAACTCTACAAATAAGCATCCTAAGTTTTGATTCCCCTTTAAGAGTAAAAACAGTTTATAATTACACATGGTAAATCTCACTAGGACTGAATGCTCTCACAAGGACTGACAAAGAAAGAAGAATTCACGTCAGACCAAACGGCTTCTTTCAGTCAGTTTCCTGCAGCTTTCTTCCATCAGATCTGGGCCAAAACGAATGTAGACTCCTGAGCCGAACTATCCATCACATTTTCCTAGTCTTTCAATTAATGACACTGCAATCAGATCGATAGAATGTAATAAGAAAAGAGCTTTGCATTTCTATACTTATTAATTCGCTGAGTAACTCCAGCAGTAAAACGTGACTTGGAAGGAAAAACACTCAAGGAAAATGAATTCTCTTAGCATACTGAGCAAGGACTCCCT
Source organism: Lagenorhynchus albirostris (assembly GCF_949774975.1). Classification (NCBI taxonomy): domain Eukaryota; kingdom Metazoa; phylum Chordata; class Mammalia; order Artiodactyla; family Delphinidae; genus Lagenorhynchus; species Lagenorhynchus albirostris. Next base: position 98,005,260 of record NC_083103.1, read on the forward strand.
GACCCAAAAATGAACACTGGTGTTTCCACCTTCCAACCAGAGTTACTAGGATCCAAAGATCAGACTGCTTTGTCAGGGGCAAGCTGAATCTTTTTTTTTGCAAGATTCTCTATAGTATTCTCATATCGCCACAGATCTAGTTAAATCGGTCATTTTGGGGAATATTGGAACAAACGTCCTTGAAATGAAAGTCAGAGGATCAGCCAGGGCAGCCATTGCTCTCTGCTTCCTATTCCAGCCAAATCGCCAAATTTGTGATCCTAGTTTTCTAGGGCATTCTGTAGAAAGGAATTAGGTTTAGAAAGAGGGGGACAGGGAAAGAATGATGAGAATGCTAAGAAGGTTGGCCCATTCCCAAATCACTGCCTTGGTTCAAGACAATGCAAACAGCGACAGACAACAATGCAACATGGTGTCTGAATCATCCCTGTTTATCACCAGAGACAGAAGACTGCGAAAGCCAAGTACAAGTTCTCTGTGGGAAGAAGGAAGCAGAGAAAGGCTGTCCCAGGATGTTCTCTGGAATCATGTGCATGATTACTACAGGTGGACAGTGTCTTGAACTCAGGAACAGAAAGTAGAATGCTGGTTGCCAGGGCTTGGGGGGTTAGGGGAAATGGGAAGACATTGGTCAAAGGGTATTCAGTTATAAGTTCTAAGGATCTAATGTACAGCATGGTGACTATAGTTAACAATACCGTACTGCATACTGGAAATTTGCTAAGAGAGTAGATCTAAGTGCTCTTACACACAAAAAATGGTAACTATGTGAGGTGATGGGTGTGTTAATTAGCTTGACTGGGGTAACCATTTTACAGTGTATGCATATGACAAATCATCACATTGAACACCTTAAATACATACAATTTTTATTGTCAGTTACACCTCAATAAACCTGGGGGGGAAGGAAATCAGTGACTTCAGTCCTAAGAAGTAGATTCTATGGAATGAAGGTTACAATATCAACCACTGGTATAGTGGGAAGAGCATAGGTTTTGTTGCCAGACAAACAAGAGTTTGAATCTCAGTTGTATTATATACTACTAAGCATCTCTGAAACTTAGATTTCTATTAATAAAACAGAGATCTTACTGCTTACCTCAAGGGCTGCTACGAGGTTAAATGAGATAATGTATGTAAAGCACATGGCACACACCAGTTAACCCCTCCTCCTCTCAATTCTCAGATTGCCACATATAAACTAGCAATAAAAATACAAGCTTACTGTACAGATTAAATCAGATAATGTATACAGGACATTCTATAAACTTTTCAGCACTATATAACAGAAGAGTATTATTGCTGTCATAACAATAATGCTTTTAAAAATGAATACGTTATTTAGTGTAAGACATAGAGGATGAGGGCTTCCCTGGTGGCGCAGTGGTTAAGAATCCACCTGCCAATGCACGGGACATGGGTTCGAGCCCTGGTCTGGGAAGATCCCACATGCCGTGGAGCAACTAAGCCCGTGCGCCACAACTGCTGACCCTGCACTCTAGAGCCCGCGAGCCACAACTACTGAAGCCTGCATGCCTAGAGCCCGTGCTCCACAACAAGAGAAGCCACTGCAATGAGAAGCACACGCACCGCAACTAGAGAAAGCCCGCATGCAGCAACAAAGACCCAATGTAGCCAAAACTAAATAAATAAATTTATTTTAAAAAGACAGAAAGAAATAGAGGATGAGTAATATGCTCCAGCACCTCCTTGTGTGCACAGTTACATATTTCAGACCTACAGGGGAGATCAGAGCAGTCATTTCTACTGGAGGAGGTGTGTCAAGTGTAATGGTCACCACCAACCAGTCTTCCGCTGGATCTTCTCTTCGTTGCAGATATCATTGTTTGAGGGTAGAAAACAGGATTTTTAAATTCCCAGATGAAATTACAAGGAATCATCTACTAAAGTGCCAGAGACACCTTTGCTAAGAGGTAAGAATATCACTACTGAGAGTCCCCTGTGTTTGTAATAAAAGGAGAAAAAACCTAATTATTCATTTAAGAAATATTTGTAGGTCAGTAAAATATTCATGAAGCGTAATACAGATAGGAGGGGTAGTAAGACAATGTTTGTCCTCAAAGAGCTTAGAGTCTAGGAAAGAAAATGTTTAAATCATATCAATAAAATGAAAATAATTACAAAGCATTTAAGTGAGAAAAATACTGCAGGTCTTGGAGTAACTTTTTGTGGTAATTGCTGTTTGACATCTGAAATATTAGAACTATTTTTAAAGGACCCTTTTTATTACTTTGTCATGATAATTATTACCTAATGAAAGGAGACGATAGATGAGAGAGATTAAAATAATTGCTACAAAATAGCAAGCTTTGTGAAGACATCAAGTTCATTATCTTTGCATGGTTTGGATAGGAAACATTGGGAGGCTTACAGACACCAAAATATACTAATTCGATAGTTGTAGTTAACTGAAGAGAATGTCTGTTGCTTTTCAGAAAAAAAAAAATAACAGCTACCACTTATATAGCATTTATACTGGGCCAAGCAATGGGCTAAATGCTTTATGCATAATAACCCACTTAAGCCTCACAGCAACCCTATGAGGTACATTCTAGTGTCATCATCACTCCTTACAGATGAAGAAACTAGAGCACAGAGAGGTCAAGCGACCTGCCCAAGATCACTGAGCTAGCACATGGCACAGTCAAATTCCACACCCAGGCAATTTAATGCCTGAGCCCATACTCCTGACCACTACATCCAATCGCCTCTCATCCTTTTTTTTTCCCCTTAGATCTTTATCAACTCTGATTCAAAGTGGGACCAAATGGCCAACAGGTTAAATCAGCAATGGGTAAACTCTGAGAGAAAAAGAGACAAAATCTACATAGTCAAGTAAAACTTGTAGCCGGAAAGAAAATATTAACAGTGTGAAGCTGCTACAAAGCTGCCCTTCTATTTATTCTATAGTTTAGTTTCCAAGTCCATTCATTCACGCATTCAGTTAAGCAAATATTACTGAGCACGACTCTACCAGACAGCGGGTTCCTACCCCCATCAAAGCTTACAGACTAGGGCTTCCCTGGTGGCACAGTGGTTGAGAGTCTGCCTGCCGATGCAGGGGACACGGGTTCGTGCCCCGGTCCAGAAGGATCCCACATGCCGCGGAGCGGCTAGGCCCGTGGGCCATGGCCGCTGGGCCTGCGCGTCCGGAGCCTATGCTCCGCAGCGGGGAAAAAAAGTTTACAGACTAGTGTAAGAGTCTGCCGTCACAACAATTACAATACAGGGAGGTGAGTGCTTTGCTAGAAAATCTAGAATTGAAAAACCAGATATTCGTTTTGTATCTAGGACAGCTTTCAGGAGAGCAGGTTCATGAGATTAGATATGTCTGGATCCAGAAATTTCTCAGAGAGGAACAGATTTCAGTAGTCTTTTCATCTGGTTTAATGCTAGCAACACTCTTTTACGTGCAGGCCCAGCGGCCACGGCTCACAGGCCCAGCCACTCCGCGGCATGTGGGATCTTCCCAGACCGGGGCACGAACCCGTGTCCCCTGCATCGGCAGGTGGACTCTCAACCACTGCGCCACCAGGGAAGCCCTAGCAACACTCCTTTTGATATCGGTCTTTATTTTCTCTGGCCCTGTGTGACATATGCTGACATATGCAACTCACCAGGACTCCTGTCTACTGCCCTGGAGATGCACGCTCCCTGCTTCACAAACAACCTTCTCTGGCCCAGATCCTACAAGGGAAGGAAGGAAGACACCCTCCTGTCTGCCTCTCTCTCCTCATATTGAACAGACACTCAAAACAAAATTTCAAGTAAAGAAGGTACACACATTTTAATAATGTTTATTACTTTTCCTGATTATAATAGTAACACAGTCGCTACCAAAATTTTAGAAAAAAAAAATTTAAAGATGACAATTAAAATTACGCATGATAATAGCAATTAAAGATAACCACTTTGGGTATTTTAATAGAGTTCCCTCTAATCTTTTACAAATGTGGGTGTTTATGTATTAATATGTGGGTATTTTTTATACAGCATTTGGATCAAAATGTAAATAATTTTGCTTCCTACTCTCAGTTTAACACCATAACCGAAGCACTTGTGGTGTTTAAATATCCTTCAAAACATATTAAAACATTATGTAATATTCTATTCGATAGATATGTTATTTAACTATTTTCCCAATATTGGGCATTTAGGATGTATTTAGGATTTGTACTATACAGAAGGTTGTAAAAGACATCTTTTTATATAACTATTTGACTACTTTTCTTAGTATAGAAAGTGGGATTATTGGATCAAAGTGTTTTCTTTCTTTTTTTTTTTTTTTTACATCTTGCTAAATTGCTTTTCAGAAAGTTTCTGCCAATTTACATACTTAACTATTGGAGGAAATTTTTATTTCTCTGCAGTCTAGTCTCACTAGTTGTTTTACTTATTTTAATACCTACTACATATTTAGTAGTGCTGTTTTATTTGTATTTCTTTGAATTCTAGTGAGATCAGACTGATCTTTTAAGAATTCACTGACCACTTATTCTTTTTTATTTTATTAGTTACCTGTTGGCCTTTTTTCATTTCCTTACCGAGTTGCTACTGTTTTTCTTATTGAGTCATAAGGTTCATACATGCATATATCTTATACACACACATATCTACATATATACCCTTTATCAACTACTGGAACTATGTTTTTTAAGTTGTTTATGATTTTTAGTTTGTAGAACCTTTATATTCTATATATGCAAATTTATTGGTATTTTCCTTTGTGATATCGTCAGATGGTTTTATACTTTGAAGTACTTTTCACTCACAAATATTCACCTGTATTGTCTTCAAGTTGTTTTATGTGAAGAATTTTTGCATGTAATATAACTAACCTTTATTTTGGTGCATCTTGTGAGATAAGGATATAACCTGAGGGGGCTTTTCCCCTTCAACCGGCAATTTCCCTACCTTTCATCCTGATCTCCACTAATATTTTAAGTATAATAAAGTATACACATTCAAACTTGTTTCAGGACCACCTATTCCATTCAGATGTTTGTATTTAAATTCTTTCTAATAAATGAAACTGTCAAAGCATTTTTCTATTTCATCATCCCTGGGACTGAAAGACTTCTGCTATCACAGTGAGACAAAAATATCCTATTATTAAGGATTGGGCCAAGTTGTACTGCTGATGTTGGGGGTGATAAAGGCAGCTGCTAAAACTAGCTGGGTCTCTGGATGGGCCTTGATGGCCAAAGGGCTGAAATTGAATTCTGAGGGGTTGAGATTAAGGCAGAAGATTCTACCTTAAGGCAACAGGGGAAGGCAGGAGTCATAGGGGTTAATCAAGTAAAACTCTGCAGGAGAGAGTCAAGACCCAGGTACTGACAAGAGCATTTACAAATTAAAGTTTGAAGAGATCAGACCAAGCTTGAGCTCATCCTTATAGAACCAGATGATGACAGAAGCCAAAGCATCTTGAAGAGAAGAAGACAGAACATGGAGGTGTAGAGGGTGGGGGAATCGGGAATCCCTGCCTGAGCTAGCACATGGACGATGCATGGATGACAGACTGAGTCAAGGCCAAGGAGCACAAATTCATTTGGGCATCTAGTTTGCAGGAACTTAACTACGCTTTAGATTTCCCCAAAGAAATACATGATGAATTTATTATAGAGAGCTGTCTTGCATCATTTAAATTTCCTTATTTTTCATAGGTACAAAGATAGAGTTTGGTCTGAAATAAAAGGAGAGGAACACCTGCCTCGGGTCACCTTCTCCCTTTGCAACGCCAGCATCAGTTCAAGTGGAAAGGATGAAAACTGAAATAGCTCATTTACCAGAAGTGTGCTAGTATTGGAAATGTGAGGGTTTCCAATTAGGGAGAACAGGTCAATTGATGGTGCAGGGTAGTCCAAAGAAAGAATGCTTCCCCCTTTTTAAGGTACAGGGAAAGGAAGGCTGTGGCATAATGGTAGCAAGACTTGTCAGCTTTCTACTGCTTTTGCCTGGCACACAATTAACTAGTCCCTCAATGCCACGACACTGAATGGTCCACACGGGGCATTTCTGGGACAGTGTAGGGAGCAAGGTACAATGGCTAGAAATATGGCCTTTAGAGGGAAGCCAATCGAAGCTTGAGTCTAACTGTGCCAAAAACTAGCTGTGTGATCCTGAGTAAGTTCCCTAGCCTCTCTGAGCTTCAGTGCCTTCACCTGTAACATGGGCACAGTAGTTGTATTCACCTCGTAGGGTTGTTATAAAACTAAATAAGAAAACATATTTGGTCCATATATTTGGGTCTGATACATGGGTAGCATTTGAATATTAGCCTGTGTTAGGAGGCAGATAGGGAACGTAACGTGGAGAATTAAATCTGGGCTCAAACACCAGCCCTGTTACTTGTTTGTTCTGACGCCTCCCTCTATACCTCCTCTACCAAATGGGCATTTGATTACAGCGATATCTACTCCATACGGCTGTTTTGAAGATTCAATGAGATTATATACATAGGCACTTGAACAGTGCCTGTCTATAAAAATTAGCTGTTATTGTTATTGTTTTCATACTCAGAATGCACGGCTGAGCTCCCCAGGTCAAAAGCCCGTAAGAAACTGAAAACGTAAGATAACAGGAAATTTCTTTTCCTCTGGAAATATGCTATAACTAAACCTGATTTTTCCGAGCTGATTTCCGCCTCCCTAATGGAAAATCCACACTACAATAAAATGGACTCCTGTGGCAATGTCAGAGGCATCCAGCCTGTAATCACAGAAAAGGTAACACCTCTACAACAGCTGGGATGCCAGTTCCAAGGACCTGCTGACTTCATGCAGAGGGCACAGGGATGACATCTCTCTAGACTGTCACAGCAGGCTTCTTTCTCAACTGCTTTCTTCGAGATCCCATGGGTGATTTCAGAGCCAGCAGCCAGAAACCTCCCTGCCTCTGATAATCATCCCAAGGTATCCTAGTTCCCAAGACCATGCATCTCTACCCACTCACGCTTTTATTTTTAAATTCATTCCTCCAGCTATCAAACATTTATTTCTGCACCTAGGGTAGGGGCTAAGTGTATAGTAGCGAACAAGGCATATTATGTTCCCGACCCACGGATCTTACCTTCTAGTGGGAGACTCAAACGCTACTCTGGTAACCACACAGGTAAATACATCATCACCAATTGTGATAAAGTACCATGGTTGAGAAGAGAAAAAGATTAGGTGGATTTGCAGGGAAGATCTCCCTGAGGAAGTGGTATTTAAGCTGACATGATCATGATACAAAAGATGCAATGCCAGCTTCGAGTATAAAATTTTCATGAACGTTGACTTGAAGGAAGCAATCCATGAGGTTGAAGAAATTACGGATATTGACCAGCAGAAATTATGCTGTAATTAGTGGGCCCCGTGCTCTATAACGCGAGAACAATTGACTACTTAAGTTTACCAGCCCTTCGTTGAAAGGGACAAAGGTGGAAAGAAACACCAGTCTAGTATCACCCACCACTAGGAAAGAATGGCAAGGTGGGCATTCATAGAGCCTTTTCCATGGAACCAATTCCTCTACAGCACCTAATCTGCATCTCACAGACAGGGTCCTGTTTGGAGAGCAACCAGCACAAAGCACTACCAGTGTGAATGATAGAAGCCTTGGCTGGGGAAGGATGGAGGGCATGGGTTATAAAGTAGATGAGATGGTCCCTACAGCTTGGATAGGAGCAGCCACTAAGGATAGAAGGAATCTTAAATTCCTATACAGTCTACACAAAAGTTAAGATGTTTCTCCCAAACCTTCATCCTTCTACCAATTTAAATCCATTCCTCAAGAGCCAAGCCAAGACGGACCTTGTTCCATGAGACTGCCTTCCTTCCCAGAGCTTGTGTCGTGCCCCTGCTCACCGCCTCCCCCTCCCCCAGGATCATACTTCCACTGCACTGGGCTGCATTGTTCTCTAGGCACTTGAGGAATTACTTTCTTGCCTGTTCAATATGATACACTCCTCAAGGACTAGGATTATCCCTTTATTTCTTTTGTATTCACCACAGTGCTCCATTTAGCATTGTACCCACTCTAGGCACTTAACATATCGATACCTGTTGGCTAAATGAATGATTCAATTCATCCATATATCTGTAAGATTTCAGCAGGTTAAGAAGAAGAGAGAAAGTGCTCTGAGTATAACAAAACTGAGCCATTCTTGGCTAGGTAGGGCTAGGTGGTCATTTCAGGAGACTGTTTAATACTGTATACTGGTTCTTACTTAAAGGAAGGACATAGGGTCCAATGGTGGAGATTTTCATCTGTCTACGGTAATTGAAGGGCTTCTCAGCCCCGCAATGTGCGATGGACAAGAAAGACCTTACAAAGCACTTTCCATGTCTAATTCTGATTCGGTAGATTCTGATTTGTTACCATTTTAATCCAAAGAGTCCACGATGTGAGTATGAGCCAGTCCTTAGGACAGTCCTGAACCACGTCACTCGAGAGATATTCTGCACATATCAGACCCCTCTCAGCTCTGGAACGGAAGACCATCCCCTCCACCACCATCATAATTGCCACCACTGCCACTAACTCAAAGCATATTCTCAAAGGACCCCGGAGTGCAGCCACTGGTTTACATTCGCTAGTGCTGGGCTGACAAGGCGGGGTAGGGACAAGAAACTGTTGCCTTAAAATACTTGTTTAAAAACAAAACAAGGAAGATTCAGGCCAGAGTGCAATGCTATTTTACTCTCTTCCTGTTTTCATGGTGCTATTGCATGAGGTAACCTTTTAAGAAAGGCTTGGAGGGTTGCAGTGATTTGACTGTGGTTTTATCCTTATTCTCACGCAAAAGTCTCAGCTCTCGCTCCCCGTTAGGATTAAAGGGCTCCTTTCTACTTACTTCTAACAAGCTTAAATAAGAAACACAGGAGCATAAAATTTGCCTCTCGGAAGATGCCAAGACACCATCAAATCTGATGTCACTGCTTGGAAGACACTGAAACAAAAGGCCAGACGCCCGCCCCCTGGCCAGTCATCTCACAGGGCCCAGCAAGAGCCAGGCCACAGGACAGGATGGTCTGAGCCTCCTCTGCACTTAAAGCATCCATCACCCCCTGGACTCGAGCCCCAGCACAAAGGGCTTGGTTTTCTCTCGCGCGGCAGCACGGCAGGCCTTCTCACGGATCCTCGTCACACTCCGTGACCTCCTCGGTTGGTGTGTTCTTTGTTGCCTCCCCTCACCACAAAATGACTCAGCCGGCACGGCACTGAAGGCCCGCCAACTTTTCATTTTAAATGTTGCCTCTCTCTTGAGAGTCCTGGATGAGTTTTCTGGTAGGCAGGTGCGATGCTTTCAAGTTAGGAAAAGGCACCGTTTTCATACATAGCATCACCTGTAGGCAGCAAAAAAAAATACACGCAGCTTTCCCACAAAGCAACGGAACTGCATGTCCCAGGATGGGAACTACTGGCCCCGCAGCCCGGTGTGGAACTATCTGGATTTCTGTCGTCCCTCTTAGTACCTTCTCCTGTCTCCTCAACCCCTACAAACCTAAAATCCCAGTGGAGCCCAAGGAAATCAACTCACTGATGAAGGAGGCAAGTATTTTGAGAGACAGATTCCACCACCCGCCCCCCAGCAGAAACTGCAGCATAAACCACCCGTACCGGTATGAAGGGGCGGTGAAAAGCCCTGTGAACTTCTTAATCCATTATGCATTCAGCCCGGAATAATGATGCCTCATTTATTTCAGCTACATCACTCTTTGGTAGGGATGCCCTTAATCTCACTGTGAAGTATTTCACAATACTTTTCTGTTGTTCTTCTTGCTTGCTTTTAAACCAGGGAATCTGGCTTATTCTCTATCAGTTGATTAATCTACTCAAACATTTACCCCTGCGTCACCCTCTGCCCCATCTTGCATTTTTCACCTATTCCTACGATCTCAGCCTTAGACTGCCCCTCCGGCTCACTCAGCGATCTTTCATTTCTCCTCTGCCTTTCTGTCTGTTTGCTTATGTTTGGGGGGCAGACAATGGAGGTGATATAGGCCATTATTCATGAGTAGCTTCGAGGGTAACGTGAGAAATGCCTCATCTTCTGACCCCTCTTAGCATAAGAATTGCTGATAAAATTCTGGACTGAAAAGAGAAGTTCTTCTGAGGAAAACATGCAGAGAACTACTGACTCTGGAGAAGCTTTTCTGGAGAAAGGAACTTGGTGGGGGGAGGGGGGAAGAGTCTTTAATTTTTTTTTTAACAAAACAACTAAATTTTATAAAACATGCCTCACACATAAAAGAATACTGACCATAATTAAGATGGTCAATTTGCCACCATCCCTAACAGCATCTGGGAATGGGAACACACACTCAAAAATAACACAATAGCATCATGACAACCAACAGTTTAATGGGTTCATCTCCAGTGCTAATAAACTATGGGTCTTTCACATGTAGCCCAGTGCACTCTCTTGTTTCCCTTCTCCTTACCTTTATTTGATTCAGCCTCAGAAGAGCAGTGACACGGCAGAGGTGAGCAGGGGTGGGAGGAGGAAGCCTAAATCACCTCCTGGCTGCCTCATCGCTTCCTGATTACTCTGCTGACCCAGTGATATGCCTGGACCTGTGGTTCTTAGAGGAGCTTTCTCCAACAATCTCATTCATGTAGCGAAACTCCCTGGTCTCTGCAAACACAGGCAAAGCAAAACGACTTCTCACTCCCATTCTCCCTGGGCCATTCCATAGCTGAAGCTAAAACCTCTACCCACTTTCCTGACACTGCTCACTCATATTCCTTTTGTTAGCCTAGGTTTCTCTCCAGAACACCAGAGAGATATTTTCAAAGTCCCCCAAGACTTGTTTCAATGACCCGCACTCAACATGGCTAAAAAAGAGCTATCATCAACACCCTTTTCTCCCCCAATGCACGACATTCTTTGCCTTTTGCCAATAATGGCCAACCATTCACTCTGTCACCCAAGCTAGAAACCTGGGAGTCAACTCCACTTCCTCCCTCGAAATTACTCTCCACTCCCAATAACCAACCCTCCCAAATCACTCCAAAATAGCTCATCGACCTAGGCAATTCTCCAAGGCCTCTGCTGAAGTCTTAATCTGTATCCAAAGTCTCTCTTGCCTAGACGGTAGCAGTAATCTAAAGCCTGCTTCCAGTCATTGTAATCTCCAATCCTTCTCCACATAAACACCAGAATACAGAATACTCTCTTAAAATAAACAAACGTGCCATTTTTCGGTTGTTCGAAATCATGAAATGTTACTCCATTGCTTTCAAGATAAATGTCCAGCCCCTTACATGGTATACAGCCCCTTTGCAGTATGACTCCTACCCTCCTCCTCAGATTCAGTTTCTGTCAACCCCTCAGGCTCTCGCTGTCAATTATACTTGCTGGGCTCCAGGCATAGGGAGGTACTCGCATTCCCCGAGTGTGTCCTGTTCTCTCACATTCTTTCCTCTATACACGCCATTCCCACTATCTGTAATGTCCTTCCTTCCTCCAGCCTTTGTCTTGCTAACACCAACTCATCAGTCAGGACTCTCAGCTCAAGCAGAACTTTGCCAAATTCCCCTGGCACCTAGGCGCTTCCTTCTTTTTTTGTGTGTGTGTTTGTTTGTTTGTTCGTTTTTGCGGTACGCGGGCTTCTCAGTGCTGTGGCCTCTCCCGTTGCGGAGCACAGGCTCCGGACGCGCAGGCTCAGCGACCATGGCTCACGGGCCCAGCCGCTCCGCGGCATGTGGGATCCTCCTGGACCGGGGCACGAACCCGTGTCCCCTGCATCGGCAGGCGGACCCTCAACCACTGCGCCACCAAGGAAGCCCCGGTGCTTCCTTCTTTATCCACTCCAAGGCACCCTGCACTTGCTTTCATTATTCATTTAAAATGACATTTGTTGAAAGCCTGGCACACTGTTTGTTTTTTACATATCTGTCTCTCACACTATGTGTGAGCTCTCTGCAGACAAAGACTGGGCCATCCTTATATTTTAGCATCCTCAGCGCCTAGCACAGTGCCTAACCCAGAGGGGGAGACTGTAAGACATATTGACTGGATATATCAGCACTTACAGCCCCAAGATTAAAGCCAATGGTTCACTCTTTGCCCAGAAGACATTTTCCTTCTAGTTTCTCTCCCAGACCTTGAAAAACAGCGGAGTGTATGAGTAACAGCACTTCTCTTTGAGTTGAGCACTGAGGTTCTAGACCAACCCTGTCATCAGGAACATGTGGATCTGGAGGAAAACACCAAAAAAATAGCCGACACATGCTCAACACTGATTATGCTGGCAGACCCCCTGCTAAGCATGCTATGTGTGTGATCTTATTTTTTTCCTTACAGCCAGTTGAGGAGACAGACGCTAACATCATGCACATTTTGCAGATGAAGGAGTGAAGTCACTCAAACCTATGTTTGATGCTGCCTCTGTTCATCTAGGTTATTGAGAGAGAAAACGAGACACAGTGTATAACGGAACCTTAGAAACCACTGAGAGCTACACAAACGTAAGTCACCACAAGTACGGAAAGCACTGAAGGCTGTCTAAATGTAATTGATGCTTTGTGATTAGAGTGAAAAATAAGAAAATAAGATCTTACGAGATGAAGATCCAGCTCACACACCTGAATGAAGAAGATTCAGCTGAAGCACACTTTCAAATCAGAGGTGTGTTACAAAACCACAGGCTGAGGAACGCGATGTGTCCAATCCCTTCTCATTTTGCAACTGAGGAAAACCAATGTCCAAGGTTGCAAAAAGCCATACAGCTAATTTATAGATAAGGCAAGACTTCTGAGTCATTATTACACTATTTTTCCACTCACCTTGTAGAAAGAGAATATGAAGTTTAGAGAATAGGACTGATAAATCTGAGTGTTCCCTTAACAGAGCACCTGAGTATTTCAGAGCCACCATTAAACTCACATCATGGTCCTGACATTTTTTCTCCTCGTAGGCATTTTTAATAACCGTGTCTGTCTTTACAAGGCACCCAACAGTACCACATTCAACAGGGCCAACGTGTAAAAAACAGAAGCAACATTTATCCGGAAAAGTGAGCTTAATAAGAAGCATTGGGATGTACTAGAGAGAGCAAAGGCTTTTGAGCCAAACAGATGTGAGTGGAAATCCTAACTCTACCACTTACTGACTCTTTGGTAATTGAATGAATCACTTTTCTGAACTTTGGTCTTCTTACTTCTAAAATGAACAAAATGATACCTCATCACTGAGGGAATAAAATTGTTGCCATGGTGTTCAATAAATGTTGGCTTCTCTTCTATTCATTAAGGGCTGTCGATGTAATATATGAGACTTGGCCAATTTGCCAACTCACAATATATCTTTACTTCTCTACTTTTAAGAAGTGGAAATGTTTGGTGTAACTACACATAACTGCAGATATATCAAAGACATAAAACATGTTTCTCCTTTCTCTTATCACGAGTATCGAGGCTACATTTGGGCAACTTGAAGTACTTAGCACATCCTTATTGAATGATAGTTTAGTGCTTGTTTACTGATGCTAAGTTCTCCTGCATGACTCTTTTCAGAAGTCTAGAGACGATGATCAATGTGATGAAGGATAATTAACATCAGTTTAATACACTTTGGATGCCAGATTCTACAAAACATAGTAAATAAGAGTCTGGCTCTGAAATCAGATCAACATGGGTTCAAACTTCACTCCGTTAAATATTTTCTGTCTGATCTCGGGCAAGTCTCTTCTCTTGAGACACAGGATTTCCTTATCTGTAGAATAGGCAGAACAATGAAACCTGCTTTATAAACATATGATAATTAAATAAATCAATACATATAAAGCAATTAGCACTAGGCCTGACACACAGTAAGTACTTAATAAATGCAAACTTAATACCCACTTTAGATCCATTGTTCAGCAGAGAAGAAAAATATAAAAATAAGAGAAATGTAAATTTGATTCTGTTGAAAGAGTTCTGTTGTTGTCATCCTTTAGTTGTACTACTTTGATAACTGGTATATAAGACTATGTGCTTTGCATGGGAGTTTCTCAAGAAGTTGACTTACTCACATGTCCTATCTACATTTCTCAATTTACATCATATGCCTGGGAGATTTCCAAATCTCAGTCTCTTTCTTTCATTAAGAAGCCTTTTAAAAGCCTCCTAAGGACCCTTCACTCCATGAAACATTCCTGGAACCACCAAAGGAAGAATGGCAGCTTGTCCCAAACATGCCTTATGGAAAAAGGAAGTTCCAAAGACCTCACCATTTATCCGAGGTGCTATCAATGCACTCTCCTTTTGCATCCATACATATTTAGACAATGTCCTCTGCGTTCTTATCTGAAGCAACTGTAGATTTGTGAATACAGCACTCAAGTTGGCATCAGGAGATTTGGAGCTCAAATCTCAGCCCTCTGCTCACTCTGACTTTGGTGTACAGCCTCGTTTTCCTCATATGAAAATGGATATATCATCATCCAGACAATGGAATATTATTCAGTGCTAAAAAAGAAAGGAGCTATTAAGCCATGAGAAGACACGGAAGAACCTTAAATGCATATTTCTAGGTGAAAGCAGCCAATCTGAAAAAGGCTATATACTGTATGATTCCACTTACATGACATCCTGGAAAAGGCAAAACTATGGAGAAAGTAAAAAGATTAGTGGTTGACAGGGGTTGTGGTGAGGAGTTGGGGAGGGATGGAGAGGTAGAGCACAGAGGACTTTTAGGGCAGTGAAAATATCCTGTATGATACTACAGTGGTGGATACGTGTCATCAAACATTTGTCCAAACCCACAGAACAAACGACACCAAGAGTAAACCTTAATGTAAACTGTGGACTCTGATATGTCAGTGTAGGTTCATCAGCTGTAACAAATGCCCCACTCTGGTGGGGGATGATGACAGTGGGAGATGTTGGCGGGGGGTGGGGGGGGGGGCGGTATATGGGAACTTTCTGTTATTTTCTGCTCAATTTTGTTGTGAACCAAAAAGTACTCTAAAAAAGTCTCTTTCTTAATGGGTATAATGTTATCACACAGGACTGCTATGAAAAAGATAAAAGAAGATAAAGCATGTAAACCGGCTTCAGAGAGCATCTAGAACATTGTGTGTGCTCACTAAATGTCAACCACATCTAAATGTTCCCTGCATGTATATCTATGTGGCTAGATTATAAATTCCAAGAAGAGAGCTATCACATGTGACCAAAGCCTTCTGGAAAACACCTAGCAGAAATCTAAAAACAATCATTGTCATTATAAGGATAATGATTATTCCATGATTTTGCAGGCTATATATATATGAACTATCTATGTTCATTACCTTCTTAATCTATGCTTCCTTAAGGAAGCACGCACAGTTTTTGTAACTGAGACAATTTTTAAACTATTTCATTCGTTACCGGTGCACATACAAACACACACATTAAAATCAAATGAATTCGAGCTGGAACTAGGGTCAGATGAGTGAGGCACTTGCCTTGGGCACAGAGTTAAAGGTGGAGCCAAAAATCTCAGTAATCAAGATAAATATTTAATGCAGCATTATACAAATAAAATCAATGCCAAAAAATCCATGATGGACACAATACATTTTTTTAAAGACAGGATCAGTGCTACTGACTTTTCTTTTTGACTTAGGTTTCAATGTGGCTTGGCATAGCACTCAAGTGACACCCAGACACCTGCCTCAGACATTCCACCTTTATTCCAAAGGTGAAATTCCACCTTTATTCCAAAGGTAAAACTTAAGCTCTTATTCAGGGGCCTCAGCTGCATCAGTGGTACCAGATGCATCACGGGCCCTTCATTCTGAGGACGAGTCATTTTCAAAATAACGTTCAGAACGGTTCTTTAATCTTTGCAGCAGTGTCCATTCGAGGACATGTTTTAGATCACGACTTTAATAAAACACTAAAAATCAAGAAGCACAAAGCTATCTGTATCCAGTTTCCAACTCTGACTGTATTATTCTCTCTCCAGAACATGGTGGAATAGTTCATTGGCCTTTGGCATTTTTATCATAACCAAGAAAAGACACTCAGCCCAATAACACACCCTAGGTCTTCTGCTTGGGCAAAGCGTCCAGGGGCTCACCTAAGCACAAGCATCGAAGTAAAATGAATGGCAGATGTTGGCTGTTCGTGGTTCTGCTATTTACTTTCTAAAGCACACTGACAGCAGGGAGAAAAGGAGAATAAGTAGCTGTGAGTGTGAGTATATGTGGGGGTGGGGTTTGAGGGAAGAGAAGCTCGAAAGGAGAATCTCCATGATCTCACATTTCTAGATATCCCTGGTCTCATTTGTCAACAAACAAACCCTACGAGGGCAAGAAGCTGGCTCCCTCTCCTTCCTGTGGAGATGATTCATCATTCATTCGAGGGCTATTTCCTGAGCACCTGCTACGTGCAAGACACAGGCTTCAAAGTGCTCAGGATGCAAAGGGAAAGTGCCTGTGTATAAGATGCAGGTCTGGCTTTCATAAGAATTGCAACCTAGGGAATTTCCTGGTGGTCCAGTGGTTAAGACTCCACGCTTCCACCGCAGGGAGCATGGGTTCGATTCCTGGTCGGGGAACTAAGATCCCACATGCCATGTGGCACAACCAAAAAAAAAAGTGCAACCTAATATCAAAGATAAAATATAACAAGAGCGCCCTACAGTTTATAGTACTTTCACACAAATACCATTTTCATACTTGATCTCTGCCATACTCTAACAAAGTGAGATAGGTACCCATCACCATTCCCATTTCAAAGATGAATAAGTCATTTTTGTTAACCAATAGTGAAGCTAGAATTAGAACCCAAATGTTCTAGGTCTTTAAGATAATGCAGTATGTGACAAGTTCCAAGTGGGTGGTATAAATGACCTACGTGTTGCAGGGGAAGATTAGAAATTGTGGGATTACTTCTGAATGGTGTGGTACAAAAGGGAATCACAAAGTAGATGTGAAAAAAGAAGAGGAAGGACAGGCACAAGGATGGGGAGAGAACTGTAGTGGTGACGACTGACATGAAGAGGCAGGTATTTCAAACAAGAGACTGGCCAGGTACATATCGGCCACAGGAAGTGGTGCAGGTGGCTACAAGAAGAAGCTTCTGCTTGGGAAGTCGTGTTAGATAAAGCAGTAAAAGAAGTTCAGGGGGGCTTCCCTGGTGGCGCAGTGGTTGAGAGTCTGCCTGCCAATGCAGGGGACACGGGTTCGAGCCCTGGTCTGGGAGGATCCCACATGCCGCAAAGCAACTGGGCCCGTGAGCCACAACTACTGAGCCTGTGCGTCTGGAGCCTGTGCTCCACAACAAGAGAGGCCACGATACTGAGAGGCCCGTGCATTGCGATGAAGAGTGGTCCCCGCTCACCGCAACTGGAGAAAGCCCTCGCACAGAAACAAAGACCCAACACAGCCAAAAATAAATAAATAAATAAGTAAATAAATTTAAAATATATATATATTAAAAAAAAAAGTTCAGGGACAGATTTTGAAACCTTAAATACATGGCTAAGGAGTTTGAACTTTATTGGGTAGAAAAAGAGAGGTTAAAATTTTAGACAGAAAAGTGGTATAAATAAAAATTTTAGAAAGATTAATCTGCTTACAGATTGGATGCAGAATCGTTTGGTAGAAACTCTGGGCCTAGGAAACCTGTTCCAAGGCCATTTCAGGGGTCTAAGTAATAAGAGCCTGACCTAATGATGGAAATGGAGAAAAATCAAAGGGAGTGCCTGTCAGAAAACCTGGTTTCAACTCTCTTTTACTGTATTCATTCCCAAATGGGCTGGGGAAAACTAATACTGACATGTCATTCGATGTATATTTTTATTAATCAAATTTTAGAATGAACTGCGTGCCAGACACTAGATTAAGCATCAAGATACTGAGGTGAAAAAGACAAGTCCTTGCCTCTGAAAGGGCCACGAGGAGCTGAAGAAAGAGCTACCAGCTGTCCTGGGGAAAAGTCAGGGAACGTTTTATAGAAGGATTGAGAACTTGGGCTGAGTCTTGAAGCGTGAGCAGGCGGGAAAAAAGGAGTGAGTATATTTTGTTGAGAAGGAAAGAGAGAGAGAGTATATGAATATTAAAGCAGAAACGGCACAGTGAATTTTAAGAATTCCAAGTAATCTGGTACGCCTAGAATAATGGTGAATTTGTGGGCTTTTTTCCAGCTTTACTGAGATATAATTGACACATAATATTGTGTAAATTTAAGGTGTACATTGTGATGATTTGATATACGTACATATTATGAAATGATTATCACCGTAAGGTTAGTTAGCACATCCATTGCCTCACAGTTACATTTTTTTTTTAATGGTGAGAACATTTAAGCTCTATTCTCATGGCAACTTTCAAGTATACAATACAGTATTGTTAAGTAGAGTCACCAAGCTGTACATTAGGTCCCCAGAACTTACTCATCTTATAACTGGAAGTCTGTACCCTTTTACCAGCATCCCCATGTTTCCCCTGCTACAACCCCACCCAGTCCCTGGCAACCACCAGGGTTTCTACTCTGTATGAGTTTGGCTTTTTTTAGTTTCCACATATAAGTGAGATCATCCAGTGTTAATGGTAAATTTGGGTAAATGAGAAGCAGGAAAAGGACAATGAGAAGGGGCCTTCCTGCCCACATTAAAGTGTTGGGGTTGCTTCTGAAAAGGAAGTGGGACATCACAGCACCTAAGCAAGGCAATGGCACGATCAGAATTCTGTCTTAAAAAGGCAAATCTCGGGTTTCCGTGGTGGCGCAGTGGTTGCGAGTCCGCCTGCCGATGCAGCAGACACGGGTTCGTGCCCCGGTCCGCAACGATCCCACATGCCGCGGAGCGGCTGGGCCCGTGAGCCATGGCCGCTGAGCCTGCGCATCTGGAGCCTGTGCTCCGCAACGGGAGAGGCCACAACAGTGAGACGCCCGCGTACCACACAAAAAAAAACAAACTTTTTGGGCTTCCCTAGTGGCGCAGTGGTTGAGAGTCCGCCTGCCGATGCAGGGGACACGGGTTCGTGCCCCGGTCCGGGAGGATCCCGCATGCCGCGGAGCGGCTGGGCCCGTGAGCCATGGCCGCTGAGCCTGCGCGTCCGGAGCCTGTCCTCCGCAATGGGAAATGCCACAACAGTGAGAGGCCCGCGTACCACAAAAAAAAAAAAAAAAAAAGGCAAATCTGATAAGAGTGTAGAGAATGGATGAGAAGGAAATCAAGGCTGGAGATAGGGAGTTTGTCAGGAGACATTTATCAGTCATCTAGGCAAAAGTGAATGAGAAGGCACGGCCGTAGAAGCAGCAGTGGTTGGGTGATACTTAGGAGGAAGAATCATCTATTCTTAAGGGAAGTCGCAAAATCCACGAACCATGGAGGACAAACACCTTCTAAGTTCTGTGTCACCTTCAAGCATCTGAAAATTCCCAGACTTTCCTAAAATTCTCTCCTGAATACCTGGGGCCAGACCTGGCTTCAGGCGAAAAAGTGCCACAGTGATCAGCTTTGTACCGTCTGCTGCGGGTGTGACGTGGGGGGCTGGTGACAGGCGGGCTGTGTATTTGTAATTTCTGACTGCCAGCCCACCTTCCCTTGGAACAAGGTTAAACTAAACTAAGATAGATAACACAATCTGAGCTTCCTTTAAGGACCCCCAGACAAGAAAAACATGTCTCATAAAAAGCCATTCTAGGATCTCACAAGTTTGATTAGTAAAAAGAAATCCATCTCTTATTTTCTTCCTCAGCCTTCTTTCCCAAGATGAGTAATTCTCAGTCATTCAGCCTTTCCTTTAGGGTCTTATTCTTCCTCCAGACATCTGCCCTGGATAATGGCATCTCCTACTAACCAGTCTGATGCCTCCTACTCATACACCCTGAACCTTTCCTTTCTTCCTAAATCTATCAGAATAACCGTGACCAAGATTTGCGCTCTTTCACTATCTGTCCTACTCAATATTGACAAGGAGCCTGATTATCGAAGCCCTCTGCCACCTTGCTATCTGTGCACATGGCCGGCAGCCTCTTACCTCGTGTTGCCCACACATTATCATGTCCTGCTGTGGTGATGGCCAACCCCTGTCCAGAATCGTCCCTCCTGCTTCCTGTCTGTGAAATCACATTCTTCCTTGATTTCCAAGCCATACTCAAGACTCATTTTTCTGGGGAAGACTTTGTTATGATATCCCACTACACACACACACACACACACACACACACACACACACACCCACCCCACTTTTGAGTGTGGAATGTAATGTCATTACATTAATGCCACACTTGCTCTGCAGTTATGTACAGAATAAAGGATGGGATAGCTTAATGGTTAGGAGCTTGATATCTGGAGCCAGTCTCCCTGGATATAACCCCAGATCTGTCATTTACTGGGGCAGTGACTTATAATTGCTGTGACTCACTGTCCTCAGCTGTTTAACAGAGATCGTAATAGTACAGTAGCTACCTCACTGGCTTGTTGTGAAAACTGAATGAGTTAATATATACAAAATACTTGGCATAGTGCTGGGCACATCACAAGCTCTATACAGATGTCAGCTGGTATTTTTATTGTTATAGTGCAGTGGTTAAATGTTGTAAATTTCTGAATCTGTTTCTTCATTTAAAAAGCACACATCCACACAGTGACTAGGAGTCCTACCGACTCCCAGATCTTCTTTCCACTATATCACGTGGCATTTACTGTTTGTTTTTTTCCTCCTCTGCATACTGTATAATCCCTTCTAAACAGTACACTGCACCAAGAATGAGAATGACTTCTCTGTACCTTTAAAGTGTTTCTCCTGTCCCTGGTCCATATCCCAAACCCTCTCACCAGCCCCCCAGTAACCTAATACGGTTCTCAGGGCACAGCATGTGCTCAAGTAACACAATCACCTGTCAAACATTTTCAAAATTTTTATTCAATTTATTTAAAGAAACAAAAATATCAGTTTACCCATCGACCCTGCTCCTCACCCCACCTCTTGCATCCACCAATCTATTCTTTTTATCTATGAGCTTGGCTTGTTAGGTTTTTGTTTTGTGTTGTGGGGGGGTTTTGTTGCTGTTGTTTTTTTGGTTTTAGGTTCCACATACAGGAGCGATCATACGGTATCTGTCTTTCTCTGTCCGACTTATTTCATTTAGCATAATACCCTCAAGGTCATTCCATGGTGTTGCTAACAGCAAGATTCCATTCTTTTTTACGGCTAAATAATATTCCATTGTGTAGATATATACCACGATTTTTTAATCTATTCATCCATCAATGGACACTCAGGTTGTTTTCATATCTTGGCTATTGTAAAAAATGCTGCAGTGAACTTGAGGGTACGGATATCTTTTTGAATCAGTTTTCATTTTCTTCAGATAAATGCCCAGAAGTGCAATTGCTAGATCATAATGTAGTTCTATTTTTAATTTTTTTGCGCAACCTCTATACTGTTTCCATAGTGGTTACACCAATTTATATTCCCATCAACAGAGCACAAGCGTTCCCTTTTCGCTACATCCTCTCAACAGCTTTTCTTTCTTATCTTTTTGATAACAGCCACTCTAACAGTCATGAAGTGAAATCTCATTATGGTTTTGATTTGCATTTCCCAGATGATTAATAATGTTGAGCATCTTTTCATGTACCTGTTGATCATATGTATGTATTCTTTGGAAGAATGTCCATTCAGATCTTCTGCCCGTTTCTTAATCAGATTGCTTTTTGCTGTTGAGTTGTGTGTCATTTGTATATTCTGGATACGAGCCCCTTATCAGATATATGAGTTACAATTATTTTCTTCCATTGAGTAGATTACCTTTTCCTTTTGCTGATGGCTTCCTCTGCTGTGCAGAAGCCTTTTAGTTTGATATAGTCTCACTTGTTAACTTTCACTTTTGTTTCTTTTGCTTTTGGTTTCAAATTCAAAAAATCATCACCAAGACCTATATCAAGAAGCTTACCATTTATGTTTTCCTTTAGTAATTTTATGATTTCAGGTCTTATGTTCAAGTCTATTAAACCCTTTGAGTTAATTTTTGTGGATGGTGTAAGATAGTAGTCTAGTTTCATTCTTTTGCATGTGGCTGTCCAATTTTCCCAACACCATTTATTGAAGAGACTGTCCTTTCTCCATTGTATATTCTCATCTTTGTAATTAATTGGCTATATAAGTGTGGGTTCAATTCTGGGCTCTCTACTCTGTTCCATGGACCTACATGTCTGTTTTTATGCCAATACCATACTGCTTTAAGTACTACAGTTTTGTAAAACAGTTTGAAATCAGGGAATGAAATGCCTCCAGCTTTGTTCTTCATTCTCAAGACTGCTTTAGGTATTTGGGGGTCCTTTGTGGTTCCATACAAATTTTAGGATTGTTATATTTCTGTAAAAGATACCACTGGAATTTTGATAGGGACTGCATTGAATCTACTGATAGATTGCTTTTTGTATGAACATTTTAACAATATTAATTCTTCTAATCCATGAGCATGGAATATCTTTCCATTTATTTGTGTCTTCTTCAATTTCTTTCATTAGTGTCTTAGAGCTTTCACTTCCTTGGTTAAATTACTCCTAGGTACTTTATTCTTTTTGATGCAATTATAAATGAAACTGTTTTCTTAAGTTCTTGTTCTGATAGTTCATTATTAGCATAAAGAAGTACAGCAGATTTTGTTTATTGATTGTGTATTGTTTTTTTATCTCGAAATTTTACTGAATTTATTAGTTCTAACAGTTTTTTGATGGAGTCTTTAGGGTTTTCTATATATATTATCATGTCATCTTCAAATAGTGACAGTTTTACTTCTTTCCTTCCAATTTGGGTGCTTTTTTTTTTCTTGCTTAATTGCTCTGGCTAGGACTACCAATACTATGTTGAATAAAAGCAGCAAAAGTGGACACCCTTGTCTTGCTCTTAGAGGAGAAGCTTTCAGCTTTTTACCATGGAGTATGATGTGGGCTTGTTATAATGGCATTTATTATGTTGAGATAGGTTCCCTCTATACCCAGTTTGTTGAGAGTTTTTACCATAAATGAATGTTGAATTTTGTCAAATGCTTTTTCTGCATCTATTGAGATGGTCATATGATTTTTACCCTTCATTTTGTTAATGTGGTATATCACGCTTGACTTATTTGTGGACCATTCTTGCATCCCTGGAATGAATCCCACTTGATCATGATGTATGATCCCTTTAATGTATGGCAAAATTCAGTTTGCCAATATTTTGTTGAGGATTTCTTGCATCTACATCAGGGATGTTGGCCTATGAATTTTTTTTGTGGCCTCTTTGTCTGGTATCAGGGTGATGCTGGACTCATAAAATGTGTTTGGAAGAGTTCTCCCACTCTTCTATTTTTTGGAAGAGCTTCAGAAGGACTGGTATTAATTCTTCTTTGAACGTTTGGTAGAATTCACCAGTGAAGCTGTCTGGTCCTAGACTTTTGTTTGTTGGGAAGTTTTTGATTACTGATTCAATCTCCTTGCTAGTAATTGATCTGTTCATATTTTCTATTTCATTATGATTCAATCTTGGTAGGTTTATGCTTCTAGGAATTTATCAATTTCTCCTAGGTTGTCCAATTTGTTGGCATATACTTGTTCATAGCAGTCTCTTATAATCCTTTGTATTTCTCCAGTATCAGCTGCAACATTTCTTCTGTCATTTCTGATTTTATTTGAGTTCTCTTTTTTTCTTGGTGAGACTAGCTAAAAGTTTGTCAGTTTCGTTTATTGTTTTCAAAGAACCAGCTCTTAGTTTTATTGCTATTTCCTATTGTCTTTTTGGTCTCTATTTCATTTATATCTACTCTAATCTTTGTTATTTCCTTCTTTCTATTAACTTTGGGCTTTGTTATTCTTTTTCTAGTTCCTCAAGGTGTAAAGTTAGGTTGTTTTTTTGAAACTTTTCTTGTTTCTTGAGGTAGGCATTTATCGCTATGAACTTCCCTCTTGGAGCTGCTTTTGCTGCATCCCATAAATTGTGGTATACTACGTTTCCATTTTCATTTGTCTCAAGGTATTTTGATTTTTCTTTTGATGTCTTCTTTGACCCATTGGTTATTTAATAGCATGTTTTTAAATCTCCACATACTTGTGAATATTCCAGTTTTCTTCATGTAATTAATTTCTAGTTTTATTCCTTTGTGGTTGGAAAAGATGCTTGATGTGATTTCAATCCTCTTAAATTTATTAGGACTTGTTTTGTGGCCTAACACATGATCTATCATGAAAAATATTCCACGTGCACTTGAAAAGAATGTATATTCTGCTTCTTTTGGATGGAATATTCTATAAATATGTTAAGCCCTTTTGGTCTAACGTGTTGTTTAAGGCCAATGTTTCCTTACTGTTTTGATTTTCTGTTTGGATGACTGACCTGTTGATGTACGTGGGGTCCTAAAGTCCTCTATTATTGTATTCCTGTCTATTTCTCCCTTTAATTCAGTTAATATTTGCTTTATATATGTAGGTACTCCCACGTTGAGGGTATTAATATGTACAAATGTAATAACTTCTTGTTGGATTAACCCCTTTATCTTTATATAATACCTTTCTTTGTCTCTCATTACAGTCTTTGTTTTAAAGTCGCTTTGTCTGATATAAGTATAGCTACTCCAGCTTTCTTTGGTTTCCATTTGCATGGAATTTTTCCATCCCTTCACATTCAGTCTGTGGGTCTCCTTAGATCTAAAGTGTGTCTCTTTTAGGCAGCATATAGATAGGTCTTGTTTTTTAATACATTCAGCAACTCTGTCTTCTGATTGAAGAATTTAGTCCATTTAAAGTAATTATTGACAGATATGTGCTTATTGCTCTTTTGTTAATTGTTTCCTAACTGGTTTTGTAGTTCCTCTCTATTCCTTTCTTCTTCTCTTGCTCTCTTCCTTTGTGGTTTGATGACTTTCTGTAGTAGTATGCTTATATTCCTTTCTCTTTATCTTTGATGTATTTACTATAGGTTTTTGCTCTGTGGTTACCATGAGGCTTACATGTAACAACTTAAATCTATAACAGTCTATTTTAATAACAACTTAAGTTTGATTCCATTCTCAAGCTCAACATTTTTAATCTCCCCCTCCATGTTTTATGTTTTTGATGTCACATCTTACATCTTTTTATCTTCTGAGGGTTGGTTTCATGTCATTTATTTATCCAAAAATGTTTTCCTCAGCTGTTACAGTAGAAGTAGAAGCAGCAAAGATCAACTCCAGTCATTGAATAGGAGTCCAAACAAACCTAGCAGGTTACAGCCTTTGAGGTTAATGAGATCCTTCCTGACCATATTCTCCATTTCTCTCAATACCTCCTACATACACCTTGGCACTATGCAGAGACCACAGCCTGGATTCGGGTGTCTAAGAATGTGTTTCATTTTATTCTTCTCTTCTGTTCCTTTTCCTTCCCTTCCCCTCTATTCTCTCCCTTCTTTGCTTCCTTCCATCCTTCTTTCCTTCCCTCCCTCCCTCTGTTCCTTCCTTCCTTCCTTCTCTCCTGCCCACCTTCACTATGTCATGGTTTTTTTTCCCAAAAGACAATGATAAATAGCATTTCCTTACATGTACATAGTTTTTTCAAGCACTTTACACATTTCAAAATATTTCCTTGGTTTTCTCAATTGATCTTTTACATCAGCCCCCATGAAATAAAGCAAAGCAATGATTTTTACAACTGTTAAACAGAAAACCCAAGGTCACACAATGAGTTAGCAACAAAGCTAGAAAAGGACCCATGTCACTGATTCATTTATTCATATTGAGGTCTGTGCTGTAAAATTCATTATGAATTCTTACACGCAGCCAGACTTTGTCTAGGTCATATTTTTATACCAGTAGTCCTCACCAGCATCAGGTGCTCCTAAACCACCAGCACTGGGAGGTCAGGCTGGGTTGGATGTAGGCTTTTCGTAACAGTTTCTAGGAAGCACTACAAGAATGTTTGAAAAAGTGCAAGTTGCTTCTCAGAGAACACCAAACTTTCCATTTTTATGGTAATTCCTTGGTGAAGCCAGCCAAGGGAAATGCTAAGTGTACTCTTATCTCAAGCATCGCTCATCAAGCCAGAGGTCCTCTATTTCTACCCATTGTTCCTACATATATTCTATTATAGCATGTATAATGCTTCAGTCCATTTACTTGTGTACATGTCTATCTTGAACAGTGAACTCTTAGCTCTTAAATATTGATTTACCCTAGCATCCCACATACTATAAGCACCTATACAGTGTGTATTGAATGAATGAATAGACTAATTAACACACTACTGTACTATACCATACTTCTTCCGAGATATAGCAGCAACCCAGAAACAGAAGGACGGTTAGTGAACTGACTGCAGTATCGTCTCTCCTTCTGGCCCTGATGTCTAGACTGAACGAGATGTGGACTGATGTTCACCATCAGACTTAGTAAAGGCCTCACTGGGACAATACCAGAGGAGGGCTTGATGTTTAGCTCTTCACTGATGTGGAGACAAAGAGGAATCATTCTTAGCGGAGCATTTGATTATCTAGACTTACCCAGGACATAAATTATTCCCTCAAATACCTCTCAATGCTTCAAAAATGTTCAGAGTAACAGGTTTCCACTTACTAGTTAGGATGTTTGAGAATGTTTAAGAACATTCTTTGATCTGAAAGAATTAGCATTGCTTCTAAAGGAAATTAACTTCCTTTAGAAGAACATCTTTTACAGTGGGGGAATCTGTCTGTACACTCAGGCCAGTGTTTATGAAGAATCATCGTGCTAAGAATAACTTCTGGGGCTTCCCTGGTGGCGCAGTGGTTGAGAGTCCGCCTGATGATGCAGGGGACACGGGTTCGTGCCCCGGTCCGGGAAGATCCCACATGCCGTGGAGCGACTGGGCCCGTGAGCCATGGCCACTGAGCCTGCACTCCGCAACGGGAGAGGCCACAGCAGTGAGAGGCCCGCGTACCGCAAAAAAAAAAAAAAAAAAAAAAAAAAAAAGAATGGTACTTGGTTCTAAGGCTTTGCTACTGAATTCTTCAGCCTCCTATCATTTCTTCTGGCTCTCAATTCAAGAATTCGAAATGCACAGAAAAAGGATAGTGGACGTACAGAAAGACACTTTCCATTTGAGTAAGTGCAGTTTCCTTCCACTCTGAGCACAATCAAATATCTGACTTACAACAGACCCAGGCTGCAGGGCTGGAGAGAAGGGATGTTATAACTCCCTAAGACAGTCCTGAAACAAACAGGAAGCAGGGAGATGAATGCTGAAGAATGCAAATAAGACTGACTGTGTGCTGAAGCCCTGGGAGAACAGGAAGGGATATAAATTATAAAATGTTTTTGCTTCATGTGCAAATCTCTTCAGATGAGGCAGCCCTGAGACATTTCCACAAGTTAGTGAAGGGGAAAAAAATTTTTAAACAACTTTCATGGAAACCCACAAGTGAATACTTGAGCTTACTCAACTCCAATCTGTTTCTTTAAGAACTTTTTCCATAAACGGGGGCCTGGGAGCTGAGCAGTACGTGCATGGGGCCCATCTTCCAAAGGCTTGGAGACCTCCGTGTTCCAAACCCAAGCCAAGAAAAACACAGACTGAGAAAAATGATCACCTCCAAGGGGCTGCTTTCCATCATCTGCAACCTCATATCAGGGGAAACGTGCATGCCCAAAATCCCAGGGACCCAACTGCATACTGACATCTTCCCTGGAAGAGGCCAGGGAGAGTTAATCAGGTTTTGTTGAGCCACAGTTGGCTTCAAATCCAGGTAGGAATACATGAAGGTTTTAGGCACTCCCTACATTCACGAGGATTGTGGTTTTGTGTACGCTCGTTGGCACCGAGTCCCCATCGGCCTAAGCCCTCAAATGACAGACTATTTCAAGTGCAAACAACGCTGTCAGCTGAAATGCTAGAATCCTTGAAACTGAGGAACAGTAGATCATAGAAACAGAATTCTAGAGCTGGAAAAGGCTTTAGGAAATGATCCAGTGACACTTAAAGCACAAGGAAAATCAAAAATAAACAAATGCGACTATATCAGACTAAAAAACTAAAAACTAAAATAATAATAATAAAAAAGAGATAAGACTTGTGGTTACCAGAGGTGGGGGTGGTGGGAGGGGGAACTGAAAATGGTCAAAAGGTGCACACTTCCAGCTATAAGGTAAATAATTACGAGGGGTGTAATGTGCAACATGATGACTATAGCTAACACTGCTGTAAGATGTACAGGAAAGTTAGTAACACATTACTGACCAGGGGACTTTTGCAGAAACTAATGCCTGTGGCCACAATACGTCTCCAGTCAAAAATGTGTTAAGAGAGTAAATACTAAGTTTTCATCACAAAGGGAGAATTATTTTCTTTATTCTTCTTTCTTTTCTTTTTATTGTATCTTTATGAGAAGATAGGTGTTAGACGAACATACTGTAGTAATCATTTCACAGTATTTGTAAATCAAACCATCATGCTGTATGCCCTGAACTTACACAGTGATGTATGTCAATTATTTCTCAATAAAACTGGAAAAAAAAATAATAATCCAGGTCAGCACCCAGCACTTTGCTACAGTATTTAAGCAATGCCCAAGAGCTGAGTATTAATCTCATTTTAATAGCCCTTTACAAAGTGAAATTAAAAGAAAGTCACTTTCGGGGCTTCCCTGGTGGTGCAGTGGTTGAGAGTCCACCTGCCAATGCAGGGGACACGGGTTCGAGCCCTGGTCCGGGAAGTTCCCACACTGCCACAGAGCAACTAAACCCATGTGCCACAACTGCTGAGCCTGTGCTCTGGAGCCTGTGAGCCACAACTACTGAGTCCACGTGCCGCAGCTACTGAAGCCCACGTGCCTGGAGCCCGTGCTCCACAACGGGAGAGGCCACCGCAGTGAGAGGCACACGCACTGTGGAGAGGAGTGGCCCCCACTCACCGCAACTGGAGAGCCTGTGCGCAGCAACCGAGACCCAACACAGCCAAAAATAAATAACTAAATTAAACACCCACACCCACACCCACACCCACACCCACACCCACACACAATACTGCTGGGCCATAAAAAAGAATGAAATTTTTCCATTTGCAACAGCATGGGTGGACTTAGAAGGTATTATGTTTAGTGAAGTGAATCAGACACACAAAAACAAATACTGTGTGTTTTCACTTATATGTGGAATCAAAAAAATAAAACTAGCAAATGTAACAAAAAAGAAACAGACTCACAGATATAGCAAACAAACCAGTGTTTACCAGTGGGGAGGGGCAAGATAGGGATAGAGGATTAAGAGGTACAAACTACTACATATAAAATAAATAAGCTACAAGGATATATTGTATAGCATGGGGGATATAGTCAGTATTTTATAATAACTAAAAATGGAGTATAATTTTTAAAAATTGTGAATCACTACGTTATACACTTGAAACTTATATAATACTGTAAACCAAAAAAGTTCACACATTTGGGATTGTTCAACCCAATTGAACAGGTCCTGTTATAAAGTTACATTTATAGCTATCAATTATTTTTTCTTGATTTTATACAGAACATTGCAAACAGTATAAGACCCAATAGAAAAGCTTTAAAAATAAATAAATAAAAAGACATTCACTGTAAATGACTCCTCAATTCCATAAGAAAATACTAAATGAATGTTCTTCAGAAGGTCACAGGATATGTAAGTAATAAAAAAGAAGAGAACAATTTTATAAGGGACATGGAAAATTGATTATCAAAGCATTATTTGAAACCTCCCTTGAATTCAGCATAATATCAAACAGAACATCTTCTTCATGGTGATTCTAACCTCTTTAAAAAGAGTCAAAATAAAATCCCATTAATTGGTGTCACACCAATTCAAATTAAGGATAATTCAAACCAGACAGCTAAAGTTACTTCTATACTGCCAATTCTCTTAAAAAAAAAAAACCAAAATGAAGCTTCTGCACAGCAAATGAAGCCATCAACAAAAGAAAAAAAGCAAGTTATGAACTGGGAAAAATACTTGCAAACCATATACCCAATAAGGAATTAATATCCAAAATATACAAGGCAACTCCGTGCTTTGTGACCACCTAGAGGGGAGGGTGGGAGGGAGGGAGGGAGACGCAAGAGGGAAGAGATATGGGAACATATGTATATGTATAACTGATTCACTTTGTTATAAAGCAGAAACTAACACACCATTGTAAAGCAATTATACTCCAATAAAGATGTAAAAAAATACAAAATAAATTTTAAAAATATATATACAAGGAACTCATACAACTCAATAGCAAAAAAACAAATAACCCAATTTTAGAATGGGCAAATGACCCGAATAGATGTTTTTCCAAAGAAGATACACAAATGGCCAACAGGTACATGAAAAGGTGCTTGACATCATTAATCATGAGGGAAAGGCAAATCAAAACCACAGTGAAATATCACCTCATATCCATTAGAATGGCTCTCATCAAAAAGACAAAAGACAGCAAATGCTAGTGCAAGTAGAGAAAAGGGAACCCTTAGACACGGTTCAATGGAATGAGCCATTATGTAAAACAGTAAGGAGATGACTCAAAAAATTAAAAATAAAACTTCCACATGATCCAGCCATCTCAGTTCTGAATACAGATTCATAGGAAACAAAATCATTATCTCCAAGAGATATCTGTACTCCCGTGCTCGTTACAGTATTATTCACAATAGTCAAGGTATGGAAACAATCCAAGTGTCTGCTGATGGATGAACAGTTAAAGAAAATGTGATATACACATACACAATGAAATATTACTCAGCCTTAAAAAAGAAGAAAACTCTGTCATTTGCAACCACATGAACGAACATGGAGGGCATTATGCTAAGAAAAGTAAGCCAGACAGAGAAGGACAATACTGCATAGTATCACTTATACATGGAAAAAAGAAGTCGAACTCACAGAAACAGAATAGAATGGTGGCTGCTAGGAAGGCGAGGGAAAAAGGGAGAGGCTGGTAAACAGGTACAAACTTTCAGCTATAAGAGGAATAAGGTCTGAGGATCTAAGGTATAACATGACTATAGTTGATAATACTGTATGTTATAATCAGAATTTGCTAAGAAATTAAAACTTGTGTACTCACACACAGAAAAAAAGGTAAATATATGATGTGTTAATTACCTTGACAACAGGAATCTTTTCAAATGTCTATGTATATCAAATCATCAGGTTGTATATTTTAAATATATTACAGTGTTATTTGTCAACTATATCTCAATTTTTTTAAAAAAAAGTCAATTAGTACCAACAAGAAGAAAATAAAACCAGAATTGGTTTGAAGCACCTTAACAGCAGCCACTTACATACAAATAAATATCATAATTTTTTAATCCATTCATGAAAAGTTACATGAAAAGGGCAACACTTTGTTAAGTCTAAATACAGCACGGATGGGAGCAGACAGCCCTGTTCTGGAAAGACTGGATTCTGGCATTTCTCTGACCATCTTCCAGCTGTGGGAGTTTGGGGAAAATCACTTGATCTCTCTGGTCTCCGTGGTTTCTCTGTAAAAGGACACTTCAGTCTTATGCTACCCAAGGACCAGAGACCTTTCTTGAGCCCTCCAGTTTTCTCTGGTGCAAGTTTCTTGTAAATAACAAAAATGTGTTTCTTTTAGATCTCTGATTGGGTTCAAATTTTCTTATTTAGACTGTCGTTCCCACCAATTAATTCAAATTAACAAGGTTTTGTTACACTACATCCACATCTTTCAGGATGCAGTTTGAAACACAGGTTGACCAAAAGAATAGATATCTTCAGTGCTGCTCTGAGCACAAACAGACCAGCAAGCCAAACGCCGTTTGATGATGGTGACCCTCCTTCTCATCTTGTTCATTTCTGTGGCACCATCTCTGCAGCTGGCATCTAGGGGGTCCTAACAGTCATGGAATGACATTCCTTGCTGGCTACTACTTGTCTCTTTGCTACATCATAACCAATTTATAGTTCATATTTGAAAAACTTCTAAGTAACTCAGCTCTTATATGAATAATTCAAGTGAAACTTTACCCTAAAAAATCTCATATACCACAGTAACATTTACTATAGGCTAAAACGCAGGTTTTCTGTGTATGTAATAGTATATGGTAATATTCTCACTTTCCTAACCAGGAAAATTAATGACATAATATTACTTATTTCTTGAAGAGGAGAGCCTCTATATCCCATGATTTATAGTGTAAACAAACAAACAAAAAAAATGGGGCATGGGATTTGAGTCACAGAAGTGTTTTTGGAGTCCAGTTGCCATTTACTAACTGAATTTATTAACTCCACGGTTTGGGGATAATCACTTAATCTCTCTGCTTCAGCTTCCTTATCGGCGATGTGGGCATAATTAGACCTGACTCACAATGAAATTTAGGGAATAAATAAGATAATAGCTAGGACAGTGCCTAGCACATTACCGGCCACTGAGGAAGTATTGGTAAATAATACTCTCCTTTCATACAGAAACATACAGAAAATTTTCATACAGAAAATTTTACAGAATGTAAAAATATGCATCTTTACCTGTGACAGGCAGCAAACAATACTCAAGCCTTTTCATAGAGAGGCATTTTCAGAAAGTTTTTCATTAATATAATCAGAAGAATTTAAAATCTCCACAAAGCACAGAGACAAGAAAACAACTTTTCTGACTGTTTTTGGCCCAGGGTGTTGGCATTTCTTTTCATTCCCTCTACTTGACTGTCAGTTCCTAAAGGGTGGACACAGTACCATATCTCCAAGTCCCCTACTGTGCCTTGAAAAATCCTTGCCCATAATACGTGCTATGTGAATATTTGTTGAGCTGAATTTATCTTAGAATTCTTGTGTTCATCAAGACTTAGATTGTTTTTAATAATAGCATATTTGGATACAAAATGGTCAACTTCCACAACCCCAGATGGGTCAGTAGACCAGACACTGCACAAGAAAAATATTTGTCATCTGTGAATTCCAACTAAGATATTTATATGTCTTGGTCCTGTCAAAATACACTTGTGTATAAATAGAAAAAAGGCTAGTGTTTTGAAGGCATGTTGGAGGTTTCCTATTTGGTCTCTCCCTAGCTCACAGTCAGCACTCAATTCGCTGATGACAAAAAGACTGGAACTAATTTGTTACAGAATTCTGAGCTACCAACCACTTTAAAGAGTCAGGCAACCCATATCTTCCCTTGGCCTTTCAAGCACCCACTTCCATGGGGAAGAGCTTCTGCCCTCAGCCAAACAAGTACCTTTTCTTTTTCAAGTATCATCAAAACTCATATTAATGAAAATTTGATGATGTTTGAAGATCATTCACTGATTCAAGATTCAAGGGACTACTGCATGCCAGGCAATGTTCTAGATGTTGAGGATTATTGTAGTATGAACAAACCCACATACACACACACACACACACCATGAGCTTTTGAAGTGTACCTTCTAGCAGGGCATGGACAAACAGTAAACAAAGAAGTTAAATATGTAGTAAATTTGATAGTGAGAAATGCTTAGAGAAACAAAAAGAACAGAAGAGGGACCAGGAGAGCAGAGGGCAAGTGAGCTCTTGTAAATGGCAAAATACACCAAGAAATAACAAAAACACTGGACCTCTATACATATATATATATATATATATATACACACATACAATACATATTATATACAGTGTGTATTGAGTATTCTATTTATATAATTTATGATATATACATGTATATATATGAATATATATAGGATACTCTAACTGTATATATATATAATAAAATAACCCCATGGTGGTTATTATAATAATAACTATCATTTCTATAAAAAAAAATCTTTCCAGGAGATGGAACAACTAAGCTTAGATACAAGGGATAAGCAGAAGTGTGGATAATGATAACTAACATTTACTGAGCATCAGGCATTCTACCATGCAATTCCACTGCATCACATTAATCTTCACGAGACTAAGCAGCTCCTGTCCTCTTTTAACCAATAAGGATTTTTAAAAAAACGCACAATGAAGTCATCAGCCCAAAGTCACAGAGTTGGTGGCAGAGTCAGACGTGGCTCCAAGACCCAAGCTCTTGATACTAAACTACCCTTTGCCCCAAGCACAGTATTATTTGACTGATTTAGAGAAACATCTCCGAGAAATATAAGTTTCTTATTTTCCATCCGATACAGTACCTTTTTGATGCTCCACTTCTGGAGAAATCTACTAAACTGAATTCTATCACTTCACTCTAAATTACAGTAAATGACATCTTTCTGGGGTGAAAGCACACAGGATGCCACAGCCTTGACTTCTTCCTTAAGCGTCTCTTTAAAAAGAAAAAAAAAAGCTGCTGTGATTTATGAAGACAAGGCAAACCTGAAGAGTAAGTGAATAGTGAGCTTCAGAGGAAAGAAACACAAGGCTAATTAGGCTAAGGTGACTGGCAGAGATGTGGGGAGGACTACAAGGCAAGTCTCTGTCCTCCGCCCCCTGAGCACCCTAAATCCGGGTCTGCCAACTCACAAGCAAAAGCTGTGGTCCTAGGTAAGAATTAGTGAAATTATGTGGACAAATTTACCTTCAAGCCGCAGAAAACAACAAAGCAAAACACTGACGTTTCATGCTATGCTCAGGTAACAATGAAATTTTAATTATTTATGTCCTGCTTTATTCCAGAAACAGTAAGATAAGCTAGATGTGGGAGAGAAACATAAGGATAATACCATAAAATGGAAACAGGAGTGGAGCTAATATAAAAATACATACCAAAAAGACCTATGGATTTGCAGGGGACATGTGGAGAGGCGGGTAAAAATTTAGCTCAAAACTGGCTGGCAGGGACTTCCCTGTGGTGCAGTGCTTAAGAATCCACCTGCCAATGCAGGGGACATGGGTTTGAGCCCTGGTCCAGGAAGATCTCATACGCTGTGGAGCAACTGAGCCCATGCGCCACAACCACTGAGCCTGTGCTCTACAGCCTGAGAGCCACAACTACCGAGCCCGCATGCCACAGCTACTGAAGCCCATGCACCTAGAGCCCATACTCCGCAACAAGAGAAGCCCATGTACTGCAACAAAGAGTAGCCCCAACTCGCTGCAACTAGAGAAAGCCCATGCACAGCAAAGACCCAATGCAGCCAAAAATAAATAAATTTATTTAAAAAAAAAAACTGGCTGCAGTCAAAGAGGAAAACCTGATCACTTATACACTTCACAGTATCCAGAAGACAAAATACCTCAGTAGTCTTTATATGAAAGGAATTGTTATTAAATAATCTCCCCTCACCCCACAAATCAATGTTTTCCAACTGTGACAGAAGGCGGAAGAGGGGTGAGCCCAGTTCTTCACAAAATAGGAGATACGATGGGTGAAAAGAACATGGGTTCCTCCTCTCCAGATGATCCTGGTTGTTATGAGGATTAAGTGACCGAATATCTGTAGAGTGCTTGGTAGTATATGACCAATGGTAGAAGCTCAACAATGGTGGCCATTATTATGAAGATGAAGATGGAGAAGATGATGATAGAGAAGCTTAAGATGGAGAAGATGATGATGGGGGGGCAGGGAGAATGGAGGATACTTTGAGACTCCATTCTAGCTCACTACTCAAGTAATCCTGGTGAAGTTACAACATCTCTAAGCCTCATCTACAAAATCAGGATACTGTGATCCATTTCACAGGTTTACTGTGAGAATTAAATGAGATAATATGTGAGCAATTTTTTTTTAATGAAGGTACTTTTTGCAAGCAGGGAACCATTCGTAAGCACTCACTCTATGACAGCTCACAGAGCCACACAACTGACCCACAGTGAATGTGCTCTTTCCGGGATGATGAAAAGCAGCTGAGGAAAGCTCACTCACCCCTTGCCCTCTCTGCTCTAGTTCCATTTGTCCTCTGTCATCGAAGCCCTTCATGCATACTGTTCCCTCTGCTTTCAACTATCTTCTTCCACTGCCACCCTTCACCTGCAAGAACTTATCATTCAGGGCTCAGCCCAGACCACCCTTCTCCCAGGAAGTCACCCTGCCCTTCCTGACTGGGCTCCACGAATTCCAAAAGCACCCTGTTTGTCTCTGGTGACGACACTGCCTTATAATTTTCAGTTTTCTTGTCCAGACCCTTCCACTGGACTGTAAACTCCTTGAAGGCAGGGACTTCATTTCTCCTTTATTCCTGTAGCTACAACATGCAGCCATGTGCTAGCACGTAGAAGATACTCAGTAAATATTCATTGAATTGTGAGATAATAAAAGTGGATTCAAAACAGAAGACTGGTCACATGGGTCTTCCTTTTTTTTAGGGTGTTATGATGCTTAACTGATTGCCATTCTTTCTTGCACTAAAGTTATAGTATCCACATCCTCAACTGGAATTATCAAGGACTATTATGGTTAAACCTATGCTCATTCAAATTTCAAAGCCTTCGTCTAGAAAGCTTAGCAACATAAAAAAAAAATGAGTTCAGATTTGAATTTTTCATCCAAGAGCATTTAGAAGACTCAATAAATCAGTTCAGCAAACATTTATCTTGAACCGGGTCCTTTTTCTCTAAGCTTTTTACAACTTTGTACAGTTCAAAAGAAATGTAATCCCTTATATTCTCCCTTTATTTGTTCATAAATCATTAATATGCTGGTTTGAATGAGCTTTTTAAGATGAGAAAAATCACCCTCTCATTGAAGTTGTTGAAAGCAGATTTTCCTCTTAAATATGAAGGTCATTTTTTACAGAAGAGAAACCTAAATATACCAAGATATTGTTGCCTGTGAATCTGAGCTATCAAATTGGACTAAATACATCTTCCTACTATTTATCTGTATTTTCAGGATATACCTAAGATTGCAGTGAGCCATTCCAAACCACTCAGCAAGTCGATATCAAAGCTTTCAGACAGTGGTGAAATTTTCAGCAGTGAAAAGTGAGTCGATGTTTTGGTCATCTACCGCAACAAGAGCTGTTGAACGGAAAAATAAAATCACTTGGGCTACTCAGGGCAGCTCACACCCAACATATGACCTTTCTTCACAGCCTTATAAATATTTTCTGTATCACAAGTACTGCCAGAATTGAATAGAGAGACTTTAAAAGAAGGCAGTTTATAGACAATAAGCTATTATCCTCTAGGACTTAGCCAACTGGCTGTCAGCCAACCTTGTATCTGGATACGCCTGGAAGGATAAAATATGACAGTTAATTGGTTTATGTGAGAAGAGCAAAATATCTTAAACAAAAATATAGCCCATGCCGGTCAAGTGCTGCAGGAAGAGTATTTTCTCAGAAAGTCATGTGAACAGTATGACGGATGCAAGCAGAGAATCTGGAATAATAGCTAATGATGTGTCTCCTCTGGGTATTCTCTCTATCACCCTCTACTTACCAGCTATGAACATGCACACCCCCTTCCACTGAATCAGTCTTGCAGGTATCCCAAAACCACTGCAGTTGATGGTTAAAAGATCTAATCTACTTCTATAACAAATTCCCATACATGTGTTACCCCAAATCTAGGCTAAGTTGGTCTGTCTCACACGGCCATAATCTGTAAAAGAAGCCAGTGTCAAATGATTCAACTCTGTAGTTTTCAGCTAAGATTTCATAAAGGTTGTGACTGTCCACTGTCACACAGCAATGGCTAGTAGCAGCCCTAGGTATAGAATTCAGGTCTGCTGATCCCTGTCAAGGACGCTGTCCACTACCTCATGCTGAGACTTCTATGCCTATTTTGTATGAATCAGGAGCTAAATGACTATTCTGAAGTTGTATTTACACATACATACACACACACACACACACACACACACACACACAGTCACACACCCCTCTAAAGCGTATCTACAATTTGATTAAGGAACAACTTATACACTTTCTTGAATCCACCCAAAGGGAGTGGAGTTAAATGTCACCTGAATGGGAGGTGTTGTAGAAGAAGTTTCTAGAAGCAAAAGAATGGATTATTACCTGAAAGCTTGGTGCTCACATTGAACAGGAGAAACAAAGGTAAAGCCAGAGGAAAACCCAAGTCATACAGACGGCGAATAGTGTGCTCGTTCAAGAGTGAGGCACGTGCACCACACGCGTGGACAATAAGGTCGGTGGAGAAGAGGATTTAGACAATGGCTGGGGCATGGTGAGTGGCTGAGGACCTAAAATAACAAGTTCTGGACACATGGTGGGGTGTTCCTTTGAGGGAAGTTCCACACATCTCACTGTTACTGCAGGATTCCCTAATGCAGGCAAGCTGGTGAGAACATACGGGCCCTGACAGAGAGGAGCCCCCCTTTGTGGTCACATCTTGTCACTGTGATTCTGTGATGAATGGCATCGTCCCTGCATCAACAAGCCCCAACTGGAAGAGCTCTTGCCTCCAGCTGGGAGCTCAGGCTTGCTGTTCTCACTTAGCCCTGTTTCCTCATCTACTGAACAGATCAACATCCAGACTCCATGAAGGCCAAGGCCAAACACCAAGTCTAAACACCAGAGGTAGAATGGAGTGTAAGACTGCCAAGCCGAGCCTTTGGAGATGGGCTGAGATCAGACCAGAACAAAAGCCAGCTGAGAACAACTCATGAGGACACATCTGCAATGGGTGTTTAGGCTGGATGGAGGGGCAGAGGCAGGGAAGGTATGCAGTGGGAAGCAGGGAGTGATCAGCATGGTAGGCATGTGAAGAATGCAAAAAAGAAAAAAATGATTTATCGTCATTTTACTAAACACTTTCCAGAGATATGTGAACAGCCAGTAGAGCTGCCTGTTATAGTTACCTTCTGATTTGCAATCTGCAATAGGATAATGTTTTCCCAATTTGAAGAATATTCTTTTTAGTTCAGAGAAACAAGATAATATGCTTAATTTTCTGTACTTCCAATGGCCCCAGTTACTTCCAGTAAAAAAAAAATCCTAAATTAACCCAGGGAGACATCCTAGGGTTTCTGTCATTGGTAGTTATTCCCTTCCAAAGGCAGTTGTTCCCCTGATGAATCACGAATTCTGTAATATCCAGGTACTTTCTTT
This sequence comes from Lagenorhynchus albirostris, assembly GCF_949774975.1. Classification (NCBI taxonomy): domain Eukaryota; kingdom Metazoa; phylum Chordata; class Mammalia; order Artiodactyla; family Delphinidae; genus Lagenorhynchus; species Lagenorhynchus albirostris. The sequence continues at coordinate 98,044,148 of NC_083103.1, forward strand.
AAGTCCTCCTTGCCTCATCTGCAAAGCTAAGGCATTGATTCCAAAGACAGCTCAGTTCTCTTCTACTCTAGCAAACTATAAATCTGGGAATATACTCGGGTTCAGCCCAAGTCTGTCTTTACGTAGGTATTTTATCTATCTTACTATAATAACAAGCACACGTCCTAGATGGAAAAACTATGCTGGAAAAAAAAAAAAAGGCTCTGTCAGCACAATGTATGGGTGTGGCGAAAAAAACCAATTAGATTGTGTGCAAGTCAAATAAAAAAGTGATCAGAAAAAAAAAGCAGATTCTGATAAACAACTCAAGCTCACAGAACACAGTTAAGAAAGACAGCATATAAAATATTCCATAAATCCAGATCTGTTATAGCATGAGTCAAACTGGGTAGAAAAATAAAATAAGAGAAGGTAGAAGATGTTCTTAGAGTGACTATACTGGAAAACATTGCTAATGACTGTACAGCTATTGTTCTGACCCTACATTTTCACAAAAGATGTGAAATTTAAAAACACTTTTTAAAATTTAAAAACAGAAGATGTTTTTAAATTTTTCTTAACCCCGTAATACATGGTCAAATCACATTACTCCTCATCCCTCTTACCCTAAAATAAAATTCTGCATTATTCTGCAATGTATGGTTTGCATTTCAGGAAATTTTGAGTCATCAAATGATTACATTAGATTTGAGTAAACTAAAGGAAAAGACACATCCCTCCTAGTTATTTCCACTCTAGACGTGTAAAAAGGATAGCTGCAAAGAACATCGAGACTTTCATAATCTGCACTATTATCTCAAAAAGTTCTCATCGCTTATTTCAGAGTTGGGAAGTGAACAGAAACTACTTCTCACCCCTACATGGCTGAAGAATCACAGGTTGAAGGAAGTCAAGTAACTCGTCACACAGCTGAAAACAGGAACTCAATCCTCCGGCTCTAGATTGCTCTAAGTCTAGGACTGTGCTGTCTGGCTTGACTCTTGATTGAAGCAAAATGCTAGGCAACAAACCTCGCACAGGCAGTGTGCTGGCAGAAACCTGTTTCTGCTGGGGGTGAATGTGTTGAACCCCAATTGCTCAGAATAGCTCAAAGCACCCTGGAAGGAGTGCTGGTTTCTAAAGACATCCCCACTTGGGGAGCGCTCCTTCTTCTCCTCGGCCCATCTGTCATTATGAATCTTGGGTAACACATCAGAGATTGTGCAATATATGGAAACATATTGAACATATTATATATGTCAGAGACGTCTTCTCTCTTATTTCCGTTAAAAGCTCCCAGCTATGCCAAAATTTTCATTCCCAAAGGAAGTTCATTTCAAGAAATGAGATGATGGATGAAACTGAAAGGAAGAGGTAGAGTTGCCAAAGGAGAGGGAAGACTTGCCCCCCTCAAAATAATAGTCATACAGGCACCTCAGAAGAAAGGATGTATTTCTTTGATGATATACTGTCTTTTAAGGCTTAAAACCTATAATGGACAACTTTCAACTCATGTCACTTCCCCTAACTTCTTCTTCTAAACTAGATAACAAAGATCAGAGGACTAAGAAGTGGACAGAAGTATGTGGGTATGCATGTGTGTAGACAGAAAGCACATGGGTGCTCCTGTGATGGTGAGGGTCCTGTCCATTGGGAGAAATGTAAATGGTTCTAAAAGTGTTTATTTTCAATGCTTTTTCAGACTAAAAACTAATGGCCTCAGAGTTTTATGATATACATTTTAGCTTTAGAGAAGACCTTTCTCCAAAAATGATGAAGCTTTTTATTTACTGAATTCCCACTCTGTTTCAAACACAATAGGAGGGCCTAGAGTTACAGTTGACCAAGACAGAGCCAGTCCGGCACTCATGGGGATAATACTCTATTGAGAAAGTCTTAAGATTGTGTCTTAAGGGCAGTTTCTTACAAATCTGTCAGTGAGATAGAAAGTCTGCAAGTTCTAGAGACAGAGGATGGGGTAGCTAACGCATTCAACATCTCTAGTTCTCTAGACAACCTCAATACTTGCAACTTGGAATCCGTGCAAGGTCTGAGTATATCTGTGACACCCAAACCGCCAGGAAAGAAACACAACAAAAACTATTTGCATTAATCCTCTTCCCATTCATCAGAAATGGATCTTGCCACTAACACCTCAGTATTTACTGAGCCCTGGTTACTGTTCCGTTTTCATCTTGCTTGATCTTACTCTCTCACTGGCTAATGAAGACTATTTCTTCACATACACTCAGCACTGTGGTGAGCTCCCACACAGCAGATGTTCAACAAATATAATGTGTGATACAGAAATAGATGATACTAAAGAAATAGAAACGGTCATTTCTTATGGTGGCGATGTGACGTAGTTGTGATGTGCTCAGTTTTTTTAATTGTCCTTTATTTTGGACAGTACACTAACACTATTAAAATAGATGGGTGTGATGTGCTGTTACACAAGCAATCCTTTGTTACTCTGAATTTCACCACTCCACTTATGTGATATTTCTTGACCTTCCCCCTTCATCCTCCAATTCCATGGCTTTCTACTGGAGATTCCACAAGTGCTCATTTGAGCATGTCAGCATATGCTCGGTTCATTTAATGACCATCCAAGAATGCCTAGAACACAGAAGGGGGCTGCCATCAATACAAGGTTGACATCACCACGTGTTGTAATATGGCATAGATCGAGCACCCAAAATGCTAACAAAAAAAAATGATTTAAACCACCACAGGATATCTGAGTGTAGGATTTATAGTTTTCCAACCTCCCTCTGGTTCTAGAATCTGCCTTTCTGTCACACCCTCCTGAAGTTTTCTGACTCCCAGCTGCATGAGGTTCAGAGAGTCTAATCTCCCCTTTCTTTTTCTCACTAGCATTGAAGTCACGATTTCTGTGCAAATCATCAACTGACTATCGAACCAGAAATTCACTGCCCTCTCTACATTATAGAAGAGCCAGTCATCTATCCAATTCAGACCTATGTTCAAAAGGCCAATTTTTCATTATTATAACCCTGTTTCATAGGGAAGCAGAGGCTCTCCTAATTAACACTGCCAGTGAAGGCATCCCGCCTACCTCAATGTCTGCAAGGTCAATTTAAATTTATTCTTGCTCCTAAACTAACAGAGACAAAGTTATATCATTTCTTAAAAATTCTTCAGTCCTCCCATCATTCTTTATTCTGGAAATAAATAAATACATGATCTTGAACCTTTCTTCATTCTGAGTTTTGAAGACCTTGGCTGACCGTCCTCTAGTCTACACAGCACTCTCACAACTATTTGTTCTTCCAAAGAACTGAGACAGGTTTCCTCCTCCTAATGGCAGTGATAGTAGTCCTTTCCTATCTGTAAAGGGGGGCTGCAAAACCTAGAAAATTTCAAAACTATAATCTTTTATTTCATCTTCATTACAGACTATATGAAAAAGGCATTCTTACACCCATTTTTTTTATATACAGCAGGTTCTTATTAGTCATCAATTTTATACACATCAGTGTATACATGTCAATCCCAATCTCCCAATTCATCCCCCCACCAGCACCCCCCACCACTTTCCCCCCTTGGTGTCCATATGTTTGTTCTCTACATCTGTGTCTCAATTTCTGCCCTGCAAACCGGTTCATCTGGACCATTTTTCTAGGTTCCACATATATGCGTTAACATACGATATTTGTTTTTCTCTTTCTGACTTACTTCACTCCGTATGACAGTCTCTAGATCCATCCACGTCTCAACAAATGACCCAATTTCATTCCTTTTTATGGCTGAGTAATATTCCATATTCTTTATCCACTCGTCTGTCGATGGGCATTTAGGTTGCTTCCATGACCCGGCTATTGTAAATAGTGCTGCAGTGAACATTGGGGTGCATGTGTCTTTTTGAATTATGGTTTTCTCCAGGTATATGCCCAGAAGTGGGATTGCTGGGTCATATGGTAGTTCTATTTTTAGTTATTTAAGGAACCTCCATACTGTTCTCCATAGTGGCTGTATCAATTTACATTCCCACCAACAATGTAAGAGGGTTCCCTTTTCTCCACACCCTCTCCAGCCTCTGTTGTTTGGAGATTTTCTGACGATGCCCATTCTAACTGGCTTATACCTATGTTGTAGATTTAAAAAATTGGATTTCAAGCAAGTTCTGAGACCTGTTCAAGCTAAAATAGCTGCTGAGTGAAGAGAGAGGAATTCAAGCCCAGGTCTTCCCGTTCTCCGCCCAGGCCTTCTGCACTCCCACAGACTTCTCTCCACGTCTTCTTGGTCCACCTGAGGTGTTTGGAACATGCTTTCTCCCTAACATACATGTTCCTGAAGGAAAAAACAAAAAACTTTCTCCTTTCTTCTCAGTAAACTTACCACCTTCAGGATTTCCTTCCAAATTAGAAGGAAGAACACATATATAAAGCAAAGACCTAAGGCGGAAAATATTTTGTGTGTGCTTTCTTTAGAATGACGCTTCCTAGGAGATATTAACCGTTTCTCAAACGCTCTCCAGGGCCTGGCTATTTGTGGAGACTCGACACGATTTATACCCACGGAGGAAGGAAACATCAGACAGTATGGCCCTAAGAGAGAGGCTGTTAGGATGGAGGACAGATCTCAGAGTCTCCCGTCTCTAACCACTAGGCAGGCCCCTTTCCAACCGGACTATAAAATTACCAGCATTCTCAGTTGTCTGATGTAGAGAAAAGCCATGACCCAGAATCTGCAGCACTGCACTTTGCTCCCCAGAAGCAGCCACCTTCCTCCCTCACCCTCAAGATCTCATCCTCTGGTGGGTCATACAGCAGAAACTTTCATGGTCAAAGTGCAGAAACTCTCTGCCTGATTTCTGAGCCCAGGGATCATATCGTATTCATTTCTGGGCCTTTGGTGCCGCCCTCCGTGCCTAGAATACTTAAAATTGACATTAAAACCGGTTGGGAGATAATTATAATTTAACTTTGTTGATAAAAGTGTTTCTACCTAAGGCGAATGAGGCCACACCCAACACCTGGTTTCAACTAGGTCTCAGACCTGGAGCCCATCACACAATAAAACCCTCTCAAACTAACACTGAAATTCAGACCATCCTAGATTAAGAGAAACATAAGGGTCTTGATAACCAAATACACTGGACACTGGTAGGCCTTGTTTGTGTCTTGATTCAAGCAAACTCTGTAAAAGCCATTTGGGGTCAACTGGGGCATTCTGAATATAGATGGGATGTATCAAAAAGAGATTATTGCTGGTGGGATAATGTAGTTATACAAGAAAATAAACTTCCTAAATTTCTAATCAAATATTTAGGGGTTCAAATGCCATGATTTATGGGATTTGCTTTAAAATACCTCAACCAAAAAAATTGTTAAAATCTAAATGATGGGTATATGAGGGGTCACTATACTATTCTCTTTACTTTTAGGACTATTTGTAATGTTTCTTAACAATTTTACATGAACACAAATCAATCATTCATTGCAATATGACAAGGTTCTGCTTTTACTTACAAAAGTACTATTTTCATATGTGATCCAACAATGATGTACACACGTTCTCACATATTCTCTGAGACCTGCGTTTCTGGATATTTCATATGCAAGTTTTTTGACGTGGATCATTTAGATATTCCGAACAACTAAAAGTGTTTCTAGCGTGTACTAAAATAAAATATAAGGCTTGTACAATGCCACTGCAGGGATGCCTACGCAATCTTCATTCATGTCAGTGAGCGTCACTGATGACTTCAGACCAGCTGGACAACAAGCAAATTAACCCTTTCAAAAAAAAAAAAATCATCAATGTCCTTATCACGTGCCAGTGACACAGAAAGCTGTTTGCCATCACCGGGCACTAGAATTTTGTGTACCGCCTTCATTGAATTTAACAAACATTTAGGATACTTACCATGAAGCAGACATTATTCTGTGCCCTTCCCAAATCTTAACTCATTTTATTACTAAGAAAAACCTTTGAGGGAGATGCTATTATTATTTTCCACATTACAGATGGAGAAGCTGAAGTACAGAAGGGCTAAACAGCACAGTTTTAAGTGGCAGCGCTGGGATTTGAATCTAGGCACTCTGTCTTCCAGAGTCAGCTCTTAACCACCATGACACGGATCCTCACTGTCACAGCAACTAAACCAAAATAGTCACTGATGTGGTACTTTTTAAATAATAGTGAAAACAATAAATTATCCATTCTTAGTAACTGTTAATAATTTTTTAAACATCCATGAACTGTAGAGAACATAACACAAGCAGTATTTGAATCAAGTGCCCTAAGACAGGATCAGATGATCTGGGGAGAACCTGCTCAGGTGTGACCCTTCTCCAGGGCTCACCAGCCCCAGGACCACCTTCGCCTTCACTCCTGCCCCTTTCTTTCCAGGCTGCTTCCATCTCCCTTTCCTGCCCGTGAACTCCTATTTTGAAAGCCGGCCGCATCATCATTGCCTCTGAAGATATGAGCCCAACTTGGACTGGAGGTCTTAGTCTCTCCTTCCTCTGCCTTTCTGGAGTTCTGTTTCTCCATTATATCACATCTCACATGGCACCGCAGGTGGTGTTTTACCCATGTCTCACAGTAGATTAGGATATCAGTAGGAAGAGAGACTGTCTTCACCTTAGTTGTCACTGACACCTAGTCTATCTCCTGGCATGAAAGAGTCCTTGGCAAAGGTTCGTCCACTGGATCTTACAGGACCTCAGGGTCATCTGGTACCCTGCTGATAGCTCTGCTCTAACACTTTAGAACCTCAGCTAGGACATGTATCTTCTTCACCATCAGGCTAAGCTCTTCGGGGGCAGGGAGAATGGCATCTCCTTTTTGTATCTCACCACACCTACCAGAGTGTTTCGTTCATAGTTGATGTTCAATGATAAATAATTATCAACATCATTCTTTCATAAACATGTGGAAGTGCCAATGACTAAAGTTCCCGTCAACGGAATGACAGACGCACCAAATATCTGTGATACTGCTCTCCCCCAGAATGAGATATTTAGCCCAAGAATGGGGGTGCCAAGCCTTTGAGAGGTGGTTTTTGGTGCCTCTGGCTCCTTTGGTCATGGCTATCGCCCCTCAGAATTCCTTCAGTTGAATTCAGGTAAGAAGCTACAAGTATAAAAAGTATCCTTTTTCTTCATGAGAACACAACCACATGAAAATAAGCACAGAACATTACTTTCGAGGATGATAGCACCAAAAACTAACACTGTGTGGAAACCACTTAAAGTGCAGCTACTGTAAGACTGGGCTTACATCAAACATGGTCAAATCCTGGGCTCCCCTGGTTGCACAGTGGTTAAGAATCCGCCTGTCAATGCAGGGGACACAGGTTCGAGCCCCGGTCCGGGAAGATCCCACATGCCGCAGAGCAACAAAGCCCGCGTGCCACAACTACTGAGCCTGCACTCTAGAGCCCGTGAGCCACAACTACTGAGCCCAAGTGCCACAACTACTGAAGCCCACGTGCCTAGAAGCCATGCTCCACAACAAGAGAAGCCACCGCAATGAGAAGCCCGCGCACCGCAACAAAGATTAGCTCCCGCTCGCTGCAACCAGAGAAAACCCGCTCACAGCAACAAAGACCCAACGCAGCCAAAATTAAAATTAAGATAAATAAAAAATTATTTATTAAAAAAAAAAACATGGTCAAATCCTAATCACTATCTAAAATCCACAGTCTTGTCATTTCTTGGTTCTTAGGTAGATCTGAGCTCAAGGTACAGCAAAACATAAAGTAAAAGGGGAGGGAGAGATCCTAATTCATTGATGCTATGTTAATTCCAGAGTGAATGGTAGGTTTGAGAAAACACACATTAACCCTTTCCCTGCTGATAAACCCCAGAACCCTCTAACATCCCCTCATTCTCTATGAGAGCCTTGAAGAGAAAACTTACAGCAATTTATATCAGAACTTGACTGTGTAATAAATAATTCAGAAATGCTTTTTAATTTTAAAATGTTTGTTCAAATATTGTCTACTTATGCCTACAGAGCCATGTTGTCCAATACAGCAGCCATGAGGCATACGAAATGTGGCTAGTCCAAACTGAGATGTGTTGTAAGTGTAAAATACACATCAGAATTCACCAGTTTGGCTTAAAAGAATGTTAAATATCTCATTAACAATTTTATATTGATTACATATTAAGGTAATAAAATTTTGGATATATTGGGTTAAATAAAATATATTATTAAAATTAATTTCACCTCTTTATTTTCACTTTTTTAAGTGGTTACCATAAAATTTTAAATTATAAATGGCTCATGGTGTGGTTTGTATTCTATGTCTGTTGGATAACATTACTTTAGACAACAGGCAGCAGAAACCCAGTAAGACATAGCTCATGCTCTGAACCAAATTGTCTTCCTCAAAACACACGTGCAACTAGGAAAGTCTTGGAGTGGCTTTAAGTATGTGCAGTGCAATTCACCACAGCAGAAACTGTGAAAGTCAGAGCGAAGTCCAAATGCAAAGAAGATGATATAGGGGAGAAGAAACATGGATAATACAAAAGAACAGAAAATTCCAAAACCGTAACTTTTTGACCCTAGAAATGAGATATGAAGTCCATTGGACACGCATGCTCACACAGACACCACCTTCTCTCAGCTTGACTCACCACGCTCAGCTCCCTGAGAAGACCCCCCAAGAAGACCCCCCAAGGCATCCTTCCAGTTAACCGTCCTCATGAGACACTAAACAGAACAGAGCTTGGTAATGGGAGACAGGTACTCCTGCTACTACAGTGAGGTAGTTATAGAAGGTCATTAATAGCTGATGCAAGTTTACAGGTGCTCTGTGTGGAAGGAATGGTGGTCTTTGGTCCTTTCAAATAAGTAGGTATAATTTATTTCTTGTTTCCATTAGAAGCACGAGAAGGGAGGCCCCAAGGGGAATAATACTTACGAAATAGAAAGCGATTTTCTTTTTCCTCCAACTTGCAAGACGCTGAGGAAAATTCATTGATGAGTATTTATTAGCTAATGATGAAAGAGCACTTCAAAAATGAAAATGGCTCTGAAAGGCACTGCATTATCCTGACTGCAGAAAATGGAGACTCAAGAGAAAGGGTGCTCTATAAAATGTTCTCTGCAATTGGCTCTGTCTCTCATGAGCCTCTCAGATTCCTTTGTCCCTCCCACAATAATAACTTGTCTTCATGGCCATAGCCAAGAACACATTCTTTGTTTGGTTACATAAGCTTCTAAAAATAGCAATTTATCATGGAAATGCTAAATTACCCTTGAAGATAGTGTTTTGATGGGCTATTAAGTTATTGCAGTGTCTTGTTTTCTGTTACATATTATAATTAAAGAGAAAAGTCATTTTTTACACTTTTCAAACCTTAAAAGTATATCAGTTTCATGCTTTGGGCATTTTTATCTTAAAAAAAACATGAAAAAAGGTTTCCTGTGGTCAAAGAAGTTTTACCACAGACGTGGAGATGAATTTTCTCCTCATTACTGAGGTCTAATGAAAAAGAAGAGGCTAATTCAAAGTGTAATTTATTTTTTTTCTATCTGTCTAGCTAGGTTTGATAAATGAATTCAAAGTAAAAGAAGTGGAGAAATTAGCTGGCAGAATATTTAAAGGAAACCTAATAATGCATTTCTTATTTCTTAAATCTAGAAATTGAAAGCTGAAAGAATCCCAAGAAATGATCTTGTTGATGTCTCTCTAAGACCAGAGAGGTTAAGACGCCTGCAAAGTAACCCAGCAGGGCTGCCTAGCCTCTGTCCCAGATCACGTATTAATTATCGCTCTCCTTGACACCAGGTGAAGAAATGAGTCAGGGAATGAATGAAGTGAGTGACTCAAACAGAACTTGAGTCCTCGTGGAGGGACAGAAAACCAAGGAGTTCAGATAGGACTACAAAAGGCAGAAAAAAAAATGTAGGGAAGAAGTAAGAGACACTGTCTTCACAAACTATTTTATTTTTCTTTTACATCTTTAATGGAGTATAATTGCTTTACAATGGTGTGTTAGTTTCTGCTTTATAACAAAGTGAATCAGTTATACATATACACACATCCCCATATGTCCTCCCTCTTGCGTCTCCCTCCCACCCTCCCTATCCCACCCCTCTAGGTGGTCACAAAGCACCGAGCTGATATCCCTGTGCTATGCGGTTGCTTCCAACTAGCTATCTATTTTACGTTTGGTAGTGTATATATGTCCATGCCACTCTCTCACTTTGTCACAGCTTACCCTTCCTGCTCCCCATATCCTCAAGTCCATTCTCTAGTAGGTCTGTGTTTTTATTCCTGTCATACCTCTAGTTTCTTCTTGACATTTTTTTCTTAAATTCCATATATATGTGTTAGCATACGGTATTTGTCTTTCTCTTTCTGACTTACTTCACTCTGTATGACAGACTCTAGGTCCATCCACCTCATTACAAATAGCTCAATTTCGTTTCTTTTTATGGCTGAGTAATATTCCATTGTATATATGTGCCACATCTTCTTCATCCATTCATCCGATGATGGACACTTAGGTTGTTTCCATCTCCAGGCTACTGTAAATAGAGCTGCAATGAACATTTTGGTACATGACTCTGTTTGAATTATGGTTTTCTCAGGGTATATGCCCAGTAGTGGGATTGCTAGGTCATATGGCAGTTCTCTTTGTAGTTTTTTAAGGAACCTCCATACTGTTCTCCATGGTGGCTGTACCAATTCACATTCCCACCAGTAGTGCAAGAGTGTTCCCTCTTCTCCACACCCTCTCCAGCATTTATTGTTTCTAGATTTTTTGATGATGGCCATTCTGAAGGGTGTGAGATGATATCTCATTGTAGTTTTGATTTGCATTTCTCTAATGATTAATGATGTTGAGCATTCTTTCATGTGTTTTGTTGGCAGTCTGTATATCTTCTTTGGAGAAATGTCTATTTAGGTCTTCTGCCCATTTTTGGATTGGGTTATTTGTTTTTTTGTTACTGAGCTGCATGAGCTGCTTGTAAATTTTGGAAATTAATCCTTTGTTGCTTGCTTCATTTGCAAATATTTTCTCCCATTCTAAGGGTTGTCTTTTGGTCTTGTTTATGGTTTCCTTTGCTGTGCAAAAGCTTTGAAGTTTCATTAGGTCCCATTTGTTTATTTTTATTTCCATTTCTCTAGGAGGTGGGTCAAAAAGGATCTTGCTGTGATTTATGTCATAGAGTGTTCTGCCTATGTTTTCCTCTGAGAGTTTGATAGTTTCTGGCCTTACATTTAGGTCTTTAATCCATTTCGAGCTTATTTTTGTGTATGGTGTCAGGGAGTGAGCTAATCTCATACTTTTACATGTACCTGTCCAGTTTTCCCAGCACCACTTATTGAAAAGGCTGTCCTTTCTCCACTGTACATTCCTGCCTCCTTTATCAAAGATAAGGTGACCATATGTGCGTGGGTTTATCTCTGGGCTTTCTATCCTGTTCCATTGATCTATATTTCTGTTTTTGTGCCAGCACCATGCTGTCTTGATTACTGTAGCTTTGTAGTATAGTCTGAAATCAGGTAGCATAATTCCTCCAGCTCCGTTTTTCGTTCTCAAGATTGCTTTGGCTATTAGGGGTCTTTTGTGTTTCCATACAAATTGTGAAATTTTTTGTTCTAGTTCTGTGAAAAATGCCAGTGGTAGTTTGATAGGGATTGCATTGAATCTGTAGATTGCTTTGGGTAGTAGAGTCATTTTCACAATGTTGATTCTTCCAATCCAAGAACATGGTATATCTCTCCATCTATTTGTATCATCTTTAATTTCTTTCATCAGTGTCTTATAATTTTCTGCATACAGGCCTTTTGTCTCCTTAGGTAGGTTTATTCCTAGATATTTTATTCTTTTTGTTGCAATGGTAAGTGGGAGTATTTTCTTAATTTCACTTTCAGATTTTTCATCATTAGTGTATACGAATGCAAGAGATTTCTGTGCATTAATTTTGTATCCTGCTACTTTATCAAATTCATTGATTAGCTCTAGTAATTTTCTGGTAGCATCTTTAGGAGTCTCTATGTATAGTATCATGTCATCTGCAAACAGTGACAGCTTTACTTCTTCTTTTCCGATTTGGATTCCTTTTATTTCCTTTTCTTCTCTGATTGCTGTGGCTAAAACTTCCAAAACTATGTTAAATAAGAGCGGTGAGTGTGGGCAACCTTGTCTTGTTCCTGATCTTAGTGGAAATGATTTCAGTTTTTCACCATTGAGAACGATGTTGGCTGTGGGTTTGTCATATATGGCCTTCATTATGTTGAGGAAAGTTCCCTCTATGCCTACTTTCTGCAGGGTTTTTATCATAAATGGGTGTTGAATTTTGTCGAAAGCTTTCTCTGCATCTACTGAGATGACCATATGGTTTTTCTCCTTCAATTTGTTAATATGGTGTATCACGTTGATTGCTTTGCGTATATCGAAGAATCCTTGCATTCCTGGAATAAACCCCACTTGATCATGGTGTATGATCCTTTCAATGTGCTGTTGGATCCTGTTTGCTAGTATTTTGTTGCGGATTTTTGCATCTATGTTCAACAGTGATATTGGCCTGTAGTTTTCTTTCTTTGTGACATCCTTGTCCGGTTTTGGTATCAGGTTGATGGTGGCCTCATAGAATGAGTTCGGGAGTGTTCCTCCCTCTGCTATACTTTGGAAAAGGTTGAGAAGGATGGGTCTTAGCTCTTCTCTAAATGTTTGATAGAATTTGCCTGTGAAGCCATCTTTTCCTGGGCTTTTGTTTGTTGGAAGATTTTTAATCACAGTTTCAATTTCAGTGCTTGTGATTGGTCTGTTCATATTTTCTACTTCTTCCTGATTCAGTCTTGGCAGGTTGTGCCTTTCTAAGAATTTGTCCATTTCTTCCAGGTTGTCCATTTTATTGTCATAGAGTTGCTTGTAGTAATCTCTCATGATCTTTTGTATTTCTGCAGTGTCAGTTGTTACTTCTCCTTTTTCATTTTTAATTCTATTGATTTGAGTCTTCGCCCTTTTTTTCTTGATGAGTCTGGCTAATGGTTTATCAATTTTGTTTATCTTCGCAAAGAACCAGCTTTTAGTTTTATTGATCTTTGCTATCATTTGCTTCATTTCTTATTCATTTATTTCTGATCTGATCTTTATGATTTCTTTCCTTCTGCTAACTTTGGGGGTTTTTTTGTTCTTCTTTCTCTAATTGCTTTAGGTGCAAGGTTAGGTTGTTTATTCAAGATGTTTCCTGTTTCTTAAGGTAGGATTGTATTGCTATAAACTCCCCTCTTAGAACTGCTTTTGCTGCATCCCATAGGTTTTGGGTCGTCGTGTCTCCATTGTCATTTGTTTCTAGGTATTTTTTGATTTCTCCTTTGATTTCTTCAGTGATTACTTCGTTATTAAGTAGTTTATTGTTTAGCCTCCATGTGACAAACTCACAAACTCTTTATATAGACCAAGACTATATAAAGAGTCAGGAAGGCTTTCTACACAGTCAACTTATTTAGGTGGTTTTATTCTTCCATAGCATTTTTAAAAACTGCACGTAACATAAAATTAACCATTTTAAAGTGAACAATTCAGTGATATTTAGTACATTCACTATGATGTGCAACTATCAGCTCTATCTAGTTCTAAAACATTGTTATCCCAAAAGAAAACCCCATATCCATTACGTTACCCCCCTCCATTTTCTCCCTCCCCTAAGCTCACGGCAACCACAAATCTGTTCTGTTTCTGCAGATTTACCTATTTTGGATATTTCATATATATGGGACCATACAGTAAGTAAGCTTCTGAGACTGACTTCTTCCACTTAGCACAATATTTTCAAGGTTTATCCACACTGTAGCATGTATCACTATCACGATTCTTTTTATGGTTGAATAATATTCCATTGTATGTACATACCACAATTTAGTCAATTCCTTATGTGTACCTAAAAAAATTCATGGTAATTTTTGATCTCCCTAACATCAATGAACACAATCTTAAGAGTCCTCACTCAAGGACCTCCCTGGTGGCGCAGTGGTTAAGAATCCGCCTGCCAATGCAGGGGACACGAGTTCGAGCCCTGGTCCAGGAAGATCCCACATGCCATGGAGCAACTAAGCCCATGCACCACAACTACTGAGCCTGTGCTCTACAGCCCAAGAGCCACAACTACTGACCCCAAGTGCCACAACTACTGAAGCCCTCGTGCCTAGAGTCCATGCTCTGCAACAAGAGAAGCCACCGCAATGAGAAGCCTGTGCACCTCAATGAAGAGTAGCTCTCGCTCACCACTAGAGAAAGCCCAGGCACAGCAACAAAGACCCAGTACGGCCATAAATAAATAAATAAATTTATATTAAAAAAAAAAAAGTCCTCACTCAGAGGCCAGTCATCACCTGTTCAACAAAATGGAGAATTGTTTGAATAATGCGCTAAGTCAGTATAACAACTCTCTTCATATAAGCTGTTATTGTCTATGATGTATTTCTAACAACAACCCTGAGAATTGAGTACTATTATCAACATCTTTGGTTTTATTTTTTAATTGGGGTATAGTTGCTTTACCATGTTGTGTTAGTTTCTGCTGTACAGCAAAGTGAATCAGCTATACGTATACATATATCCCCTTTTTTTGGATTTCCTTCCCATTTAGGTCACCACAGAGCATTGAGTAGAGTTCCCTGTGGTATACAGCACGTTCTCATTAGTTACCTATTTTATACATATTACTGTATATATGTCAATCCCAATCTCCCAATTCATCCCACCATCCTCCCTTCCCCCGTTGGTGTCCATACATTTGTTCTCTACGTCTGTGTCTCTATTTCTGCCCTGCAAACAGGTTCATCTGTACCTTTTTCTTTATTTTGTAGGTGAGGAAATTGAGAAGTAAAGAGCTTAAGTAGCTGTCCAGTGCCACAGCTGGCAAACGGCAGAGCCAGGGTAGGACCCCTCCCCTTTCCATCCCTCCCAGCATCAGTGTTCATCCAGCTGCACCCACTAACCCAGTCACTACTCACTACATTGAGTATAAAGTATTGATACAAATTAAATTTGGAAGAAAGGATCTCCCATTCAGGACAAGAAAAGCTTCAAGTCACAACTAGGTTTAGCTCTAAATATATGTTTGTAAGTCAGTCCTTATAATTCACATTTTCCCAAATAAAAAATTGTACAAATGGTTTTTAGATTCTCATATCAGCCCACCAACAAGCTAATCCACCACGTGGTAGCACTCCATTATTACTGCATCATCAGATTTAAAATTCATGTGTCCTATTATTTTTATTAGAAAACCCATTCCAAATTGAGAAGGGAGATGTCTGAAACTCAGCACACCCTCCCCGCACTGGTTCTTCTCTCTGCACCCTGTCCAGCCCAGCCCAGCCCACCGTGCTCTAGTAAGTGTGCAAATTCCAGCAGCAGTGAGATGGACTCCTAGTGATGAGGAAGCTTAAAGAGGTTCCCAGGTGAACCTCCAAAGAAGAACAGGGGCAGATATGAGGGTTGAATAAACTCCCAAAGCAAAGTGGCAGGATAGTTAGAAAGTGTGGGGAGAGGTGGAGCAGAGAATGGAGAAGGTGTGCATTTGATATTTGGTGGTGAGCTGTAGGCTGATTCCAAATCATAGCCCCAAGTAAGTTCTAATGTTAAATAATGACATTCTGGATGCCATGATGCCATTATGATCACATGGATAGTGGAGATAATACTGATTGCACATACACTTTAAGAACTCAAAATAGAGGATAAATTCTTTCCTGTGCCATGCTTTCGAGTTTATGAAACACTCTACCACCATTGTTGCTTGAGGCCCTCATAACGACCCTGTGAGTTAGGATAGATATTAATATACCCATTTTACTGATGCAGAAATTGATCATGACAGTTAAACCCTGTAGCTACACAGCACACAATTTAATCTGTGGAAACAGGACTCAAAAAAATCAGGCTTTTTAAATCTACAAGTCCTGAGTTCTGTCTGCAACACCATGCCACCTCAGGTTGACCTCAAGGAAGGTACCAGTATCCTACATCAGTCTGCAAAAAGCAAAGGAGTGGAGAAATAAAAATTGCTCTAGGCAGGAGAAGCAGCAAAACACATCACACACTGTTGATGTGGAAGCAAATATGACTTTTTTTCTGAGCATTTCTTATTTTGTACCTTACTCATCCCTTCCCCAAATCCTAAGTCCTGAGGTGAAGGTTACCTCAGAGATGGTGGGAATGTAGTTTGCTGACTACAAAGAAAGCATACAAGTTTCTTTTCAAAGTCCAGATCTTTTCAAACCAAAATAATTTCAGTTATTCCAGGGTTATTCACAGTTATGTTTCATTTCTACACACTGGACATTTTTATTTATCTACAAGAAGAGCCCTTCTTCTTTTATGACAGGCACTTACTGAGGATAGAAATCTTTTCCGTAACACTATCGTGCTATGTTTATAAAAATGGAATAGCTCAAGTCGGGGGCTTCTTTATGGAGGCTCTTGAGGCTCTGTCAGCCTCTGAGGTAGCACGGAGTTGGTTTATTTGGCCACCGTCTCCAAGATGAAGTGGGTTCCTCTGCCCCACAGTTAGACGGTTCCAGGTACACTCGGTCCAAAGTGTGAAAGACCCACCATCCCACCATCCCCACCATCTTGCTCTCCTACTAACTCCCAGAAGCCCCTTTGTACATCACGCTGGGAAAAAGGGAGAGGGTCTCAGAGTGCCTGGGATTTACAGGCATGAACTCCATGAGCCAGCCTCACAAATAACTGCTATTCTAACGCCCAGCCCGGGGTACATTACAATGGATGGTAATACATGGAGGGGTGATGACTTATTTTATTCCCTATAAAGAGTGACAAAGAATCTGTATGTGAGTTGGGGTGGGGTTGGAGGCTGGTATATGGGAAGGAGGGAGAAAACAGTCACTAGTAAATGTTTTACCCTTCTTCCTAAGGCTCTTTCACACCTCAGACAGACTGACCTGAGGCATAAATCATACAAGTAGAAGCTTAGAAGGCTGCATGTTTGGTTCAATTCAAATTCATTCCATCAGTGTCTAACAGGTGGCCTCTCACTCTCCAGCTTCTGCTACTCAGGGGGTGATGTTGGTAGAATATAGTAAACCCTGCTCTCCTGGGGTGTCGTATATCGCAATCTGAATCTGGAACCAGAAACCCTAGACTCGAATCCTGTATTTGCTATTTATTAGCCGTATCACCTTAGCTAAGAAGCCAGCATTTCTTTAACTATGCACTGAAAATAGTAACCCCTACTTTTTGGGCTTCCCTGGTGGCGCAGTGGTTGGGGGTCCCCCTGCCAATGCAGGGGACACGGGTTCGTGCCCCGGTCTGGGAAGATCCCACATGCGGCAGAGCGGCTGGGCCCGTGAGCCATGGCTGCTGAGCCTGCGCGTCCGGAGCCTGTGCTCCGCAATGGGAGCGGCCACGACAGTGAGAGGCCCGCGTCCCGCAAAAAAAAAAATAATAAATAACCCCTACTTTTTAGCATTGTTATGGAAATGAAATAAAGTATATGAAAAAAATTTGAAAACTTTAAAAATGCCCTTCACATATAACGTACCTACTTGCTTAACAAATGTGAGTCACTGTCCAGGTGAAAATAACAAATAACCGACATCCTTCCTTGTGTAAGTTGATAACCAGATTTTCTAAGAAGATATAAGCTGTTTCCACAGGAACAAAAAAAAAATGAAATGGGCATTCAAATAGTTATCTAGTATAATCATACCATGGAAAGGGTAACTCAGTATGTTCTAGGCACGGAGGGAAAGGAAGGTTTATGTTAACGTGGTTCGATTTGATATCTCATATGTCAGTCATTGTAATCACAGTTCCAGGACTGATACAGGAATGTCCTGATGTTGAAAATCCCATAATGAAGAAGAGAATAGGACTTCATGAGGTGCCCCCCTGCCCCTAAAAGAGTTTTCCATCACTTCATTAAAAGAGAAAAAAAAAACCTACCACATCCCGCTCAATATGGTGACTGGCTCCTGAACAGTCCAGGTGTTATTTCCAAACACATTCTTCCCTTGCTTTTCCATCCCCATGGGGCCCTGCTACCATTCCTGGCCTCCTGAAACCCGGTGGCTGCAGCCTCCATCTTACTGAGCAGATTTTCAAGCAAAGTCTCCTTGCAGCTGTGGGCACAGAACTGCCCTCCCAAGCTGCAGGCCTGCCTGTCGGGGGTTCCAGGGCTGAATTTATTTCCCACATCTTGGACACATCGCTCTCTCGCCACCCTCCCTCCCTCCCCTCCCCCTTCATTCCTAAATCCTACAGCCATGACAGAAATAAATTAGCTAGAGGTACAGGTCACACCTTGGAGAGCAGTAAACGTTCTGTGGGAAATCAATAGAGAAGATGGGATTCTCAAACAGCTGAAGCAGAAGGAATGGTGCATTGATGGCTATACATAAACCAAACAAAGGAGCCTGAGAACAGCCTTCCAGGGAGGGGCCAGTGCGCTCAGGTTCATTCATCCCAACACCTGAACCCGAGATGGCACTGCAGAAGAGACCCTTCCCAGACACCTGTGCGTCTGCAGCTTTTTGCCTCAGGAAGGCTAAATGTTGCTCCGCGGGTACTTGTGAAAATTAAAAATGATGTTCAGGGCTTCCCTGGTGGCGCGGTGGTTGAGAGTCCACCTGCCGACGCAGGGGACACGGGTTCGTGCCCCGGTCCGGGAAGATCCCACATGCCGCGGAGCGGCTGGGCCCGTGAGCCATGGCCGCTGAGCCTGTGCGTCCGGAGCCTGTGCTCTGCAACGGGAGAGGCCGCGACGGTGAGAGGACCGCATACGGCAAAAAAAAAAAAAAAAATGATGTTCAGATTGTGAATGCTAATGCTGGGCACCCCCCCGGACGGCTCTAAGCTGAGTGTGTGAGACGTGTATCTGTTCCAGGAAAACTTCTCCTCTCCGGCTGCTAACAGCAAAGCCAGGGAGGGATCACCTAGATCATTAACTAAGGAAATGTAATTCCTAAAGCCGAAAGTGTGATGGAACACAATAAGCTTTAGGCTCCCACAGACCTGGGTTCCAGTCCTGCCTTCACCACTCTGTAGCAAAAGGATCTTAGGAAAGTCACCTTTACCAAATGCCAACATGAAATTTACCTGAGAGGCAACTGACAGGATTAAATGGATAATACACATAAAGGGCTGGTACAAAACAGGCATGTAACAGATGCTAGTGACTTTTCCTCCCTCCCTGAGCCTCATCATTGAGTGGCTTTTTCATTTCTCTGGAGTTCTGTAAATTTTCTCACCACGGATGGCTCACAAAGGTGAGGCCTGATAAAAATTTAATCTGAGAGCAAATTCAGGGCCTACCAAAAACAGGAGGCTCAAGAAGGCTTCTGGTACCTCCCCATGTCAGCTACTAAAGGCCACCCCAAATAAACAGTTTAAATTAAAGTGACATGTTTGTTATGTGAGCACAGTGTCGAAACAAAACCCTACCCCTAAGCACATCATGGAGAGAAATTCTGGAATTTCCTCTGCTCTGTCCCAAGAGCCTATTTTTCTCCTGTATTCTCTCCCTTATTTTTTCACTCCCACAAACTGCATTTATTGAATGACATTATTCTCTTTTGCCGCTCAGTTTGAGCCTAATCTTCTTCCTCATACACAGCTCAATTTCAGTAACGAAACAAATACTTCCAGTGTCTAAGCCCTCATAACTATCAGACATACTGACTTTTTTATATTCTCAATTCTTTTTCATTTGTAACTGTGCTAAAATATACGTAATAAAAATGTTACGATCTTTACTGTTTTTTAATATACAGTTTAGTCGCATTAAGCACATTCACATTACTGTGCAACCATCACCACCCTTCATCTCCAGAATATTCCATCTTCCCCAACTGAAACTCTGTACCCATTAAAGAGTAACTGCCCATTCTCCCCTCTCCCAGCAACCCCCATTTTACTCTGTCTCTATGAATTTGACTTCTGTAGGTACCTCATGGAAGTGGAAAGTGGAGTCATGTAACAGAGACATACTGCGTTTTCTTAGTTTTATTGTGCTTCAACTTAACTGCGCCTCACAGATATATGGTGTTATTTACACACTGAGGGTTTACACCAACCCTGCTTCAAGCAAGTCTCTTGGCACCATTCTTCCAACAGCATTTGTTCACTTAGGGCCTCTGTGTCATGTTTTGATAACTCTGACAGTATTTCACTTGTTCATTATTATTACACTGGTTACAGTGATCTGAGATCAGGGATCTTTGAGGTTACTATTATAACTGTTTTGGGGTGCCACAAACTGCACCCAAATAAGATGGCAAACTTAATCGATAAACCTCCTATGCATTCTGCTTCACCAACCAGCCGTTTCCCAACCTCACTCCCTCTCCTTGAGCCTCCCTATTCCCTGAGACACAGCAGTATTGAAATTAGGCCAATTAATAACCCTACAATGGCCTCTAAGTGTTCAAGTAAAAGAGTTGCATGTCTCTATTTATTTTTTTAATTAACTTTTATTGGAGTATAGTCGCTTTACAGTGTTGTTGCTTTAGCCGCCACTGTACAACCAAACGAATCAGCCATACACACACAGATAGCCCCTCCCTTTTGGACTTCCCTCCCATTTAGGTTACCACAGTGCATTAGGTAGAGTTCCCTGTGCTATACAGTACGTTCCCATTAGTTGTCTATTTTACACGTAGTATCAATAGTGTATACATGTCAATCTCAATCTCCAATTCATCTCACCACCCCTCCTTTCCCCCTTGGTATCCATACGTTTGTTCTCTAAGTCTGTGTCTCTATTTCTGCTTTGCAAATAAGATCATGTATACCATTTTTCTAGACTCCACATATATGCGTTAATATCTGATATTTGATTTACTCTTTCTGACTTACTTCATTCTGTATGACACTCTCTAGGTCCATCCATGTCTCTACAAATGACCCAATTTCATTCCTTTTTATGGCTAATATTCCACTGTATATATGTACCACATCTTCTTTATCCATTCCTCTATGTCTCTCACTTTAAATCAAAAGCTAGAACTGATTTAAGTTTACTGATGAAGGCATGGCAAAAGCTAAGCTGCTTACACCCAGTTAGCCATGTTGCAAATGCAAAGTAAACATCCTTGAAGGAAATTAAAAGTGCTACTCCAGCATACACACAAATGATAAGAAAGTGAAACATCCTTATGGCTGATTTGGGGAATATTTTAGTGGTTTGGATAGAAGACCAAACCAGCCACAACATTCCTTTAAGACAAAGCCCCATCCAGAGCAAGGCCCTAACTCTTCAACTCTATGAAGGCTAAGAGAGGCAAGGAAGCTGAAGAAGAAAAGTTTGAAGCTAGCAAAGGTTGGTTCATGAGGTTTAAGGAAAGAAGCCATCTTCATAATATAAAAGCACAAGAGGAAGCAGCAAGTGCTGACGTAGAAGGTGGAGCAAGTTAGCCAGAAGATCTAGCTAAGATAATTAATGAAGGTGGCTACACTAAACAACAGAGTTTCAATGTAGACAAAAGAGCTTTTTGTTGGAAGAAGATGCCATTTATGACTTTCATAGCTACAGAGGAGAAGTCAATGCCTGGCTTCAAAGCTTCAAAGGACAGTCTGACTCTCTCGTTAGGGGATAATGTAGTTGGCGACTTAAAGTTGAAGCCAATGCTCATTTACTATTCTGAAAATCCTAGGGCCCTTAAGAATTATGCCAATTCTGCTCTGCCTGTGCTCTCTAAATAGAACAACAAAGCCTGGATGACACCACATGTGTGTATATTGTCATTTACTGAACATTTTAAGCCCAGTGTTGAGACCTACTGCTCAGAAAGAAAGATTCCTTACAAAATATTACTGCCCGTTGACAATGCACCTGTTCACCCAAGAGCTCTGATGGAGTTGTACAGTGAGATTGATATTGTTTTCATGCCTGTTCATATGATATCCATTCTGCAGACCATGGAACAAGGAGTCACTTTGACTTTTGAGTCTTATTATATTAAGAAACACATTTCATAAGGCTATAGCTGCCATAGACAGTGACTCCTTTGACGGATCTAGGCAAAGTAAATGGAAAACCTTCTGGAAATGAAAAAATGCCATGAAGATCATCTGTGATTCATGGGAAGAGATCAAAATATCAACACTAACAGGAGTTTAGAAGAAGTTGATTCCAACCCTCCTGGATGACTTTGAGGGGCTCAAAACTTCAGTGAAGGAAGTAACTGCAGATGTGTTAGAAATAGCAGGAGAACTAGAATTAGAAGTGGTGCCTGAAGACGTGACAATCACTACAATATCATAATATGATTTTCAGGAATGAGGAGCTGCTTCCTATGGATGAGCAAGCAAAAGAAAAAAAAAAGTGGTTTCTTAAGATGGAATCTACTCCTGGTAAAGATGTTGTCAAGACTGCTGAAATGACAACAAAGTATTTAGAATATTACATAAACTTAGTTGATAAAGCAGCAGCAGCGTTTGAGAGGACTGACTCCAATTCTGAAAGTAGTTCTACTGTGGGTAAAATGCTATCAAACAGCATTGCGTGCTACATGCAGTGTTCATGAAAGGAAGAGTCAGTCAGTGCAGCAAACTTCATTTTGTCTTAATTTTAAGAAATTGCCACAGCCAAACCATAAACAAGATGAAAAGACAACCTGAGAATAGGAGAAAATAGTTGCAAATGAAGCAACTGACGAAGGATTAAACTCCAAAATATACAAACAGCTCATGCAGCTCAGTATCAAAAAGGAACAAACAACCCAATCAAAAAATGGGCAGAAGACCTAAATAGACATTTCTCCAAAGACATACAGGTGGCAAACAAACACATGAAAAGATGCTCAACATCACTAATATTAGAGAAGTGCAAATCAAAACCACAATGAGGTATCACCTCACATCTCACACCGGTCAGATTGGTCATCATCGAAAAATCTACAAACAATAAATGCTGCAGATGGTGTGGAGAAAAGGGAACCCTCCTACACTGTTGGTGGGAATATAAATTGGTACATCCAGTATGGAAAACAGTATGGAGATTCCTTAAAAAACTAAAAATAGAACTACCATATGACCCAGCAATCCCACTCCTGGGCATATACCCAGAGAAAACCATAATTCAAAAAGATACATGCACGCCAGTGTTCACTGCAGCACTGTTTATAGTAGCCAAGACATGGAAGCAACCTAAATGTCCACCAACAGAGGAATGGATAAAGAAGATGTGGTACATATATACAACAGAATATTATTCAGCCATAAGAAGGAATGAAATTGTGCCACTTGCAGAGACGTGGATGGACCTAGAGACTGTCATACAGAGTGAAGTTAAGTCAGAAAGAGAAAAACAAATATCACATAATATCGCTCATATGTGGAATCTAGAAAAATGCTACAGATGAACTTATTTGCAAAGCAGAAACTGAGACACAGATGTAGAGAACAAACTTATGGATACCAAGGGGGTGGGATGAATTGGGAGATTGGGATTGACATATATACACTACTGAGTATAAAACAGATAACTAATGAGAACCTACTGTATAGCACAGGGAACTCTATCAATGCTCTGTGGTGACCTAAATGGGAAGGAAATACAAAAAATGGGATACGTATATGTATAACTACTTCACTTTGCTGTACAGCAGAAACTAACACAACATTGTAAACCAACTATACTCCATAAAAAGTAATTTTAAATTTTTTAAAATTAAAAAAAAAAAGAAATTACCACAGCCACCCCCATCTTCAGCACCACCACCCTGATCAGTCAGCAGCCATCAACAGCGAGGCAAGACCCTCCACCAGCTAAAAAGATTACAGCTCACTGGAGACTCAGATGATGGTTAGCATTTTTTAGCAATAAAGTATTTTTTAATTAAGGCATGCACATTGTTATTGTAGACATAATGCTATCTCACAGTTAATATACTATAGTATAGTGTAAATATAACTTTCATATGCACTAGGAAACCAGAAATTTGTGACTTGCTTTATTGCTATAATCACTTCATTGCAGTGGTCTGGAAGCGAATCCACAATATCGCCGAGGTATACCTATATTTGTTTTTCTGTGCCTGGTTTGTTTCACTTAGCATATCGTCCTCAAGGTTCATCCACGTTGTAGCATGTGACAGAATTTCCATCTTTTTTTAGACTGAATAATATTCCATTGTATGTATAGACTATATTTTGCTTATCCATTCATCTGTCGACAGTTACTAGGGTTGCTTCCACCGTTTGGCTACTGTGAATAATACTGCTATGAACAGGGGGGAAAAATATCTCTTTGAGACCCCACTTTCACTTATATGATTACATACTCAGAAGCAGAATTGCTATATCCTATGGTTAATTCTAACGTTTAACTTTTTGAGAAAACTGCCATACTGTTTTCCATAGCAACTGCACCATTTTACATTTCTAACGACAGTGCACAGGGTTCCAATTTCTCCACACCCTTGCTAACATTTGTAAATTTTTTTAAGTAGCCATCCTAATGGGTGTGGCATTTCTCCCATCGTCTCAGAGAGTATGGGGGAAATATATGTGTGTCAACAATTTGTTTGGTACCCTAATTTGTTGTTCATTTCTCACTGCAACTTCTTGGAACTTCGCATGCTCAACCTAATTCTGCTCTGGCTACATTTTCAATCTAGTTTTCCTGTCCTTTCAAAGTCTTCCATCTTTCACTAATTTAGGAAATGTAAAGTTACTTTGAGCAATTAAAGAGATTTCAGTAGAAAGGACTGAAATGTCCATCAACAGATGAATGGATAAAGAAAATATGAGACACACACACACACACACACACACACACACGGAATACTATTCAGCCATAAAAAAAGAATGAAATCTCACCATCTGTGATAATATGGATGGATCTAGAGGGTATTATACTAAGTGAAATAAGTCAGACAAAGACAAATACCAGATGATTTCACTTATATGTAGAATCTAAAAAACAAAAAATGAACAAAACAGAAACAGAATCATAGATACAGAGAACAAACTGGTGGTTTCCAGAGGAGAGAGGGGTTGGGGTATGGGTGAAATAGGTGAAGGGAATAAGAGGCACAAAGTTCCAGTTATAAAACAAATAATTCATGGGGATGTAATATACAGAATAGCGAACATAGTCAATAATATTATAATAACTTTAAATGGTGACAGATGGTAACTAGACTTAGCATGGTGATCATACCGTAATGTACACAAATGTCAAACCACTATGTTATACACCTGAAATTAAAGTAACATTGTATGTCAACTATACTTCATTCGAAAAAATAAAAAGTTTTTAGTACACTGATCCAAAGCAGTTTGCACAGCTCCATTAATGATGCCAACTTCCATCTAAGTAAGTGAGAGAGAAAGCCTTTTCAGAACAGAAAAGGTGAAAACACTAGAACTCTGAGATAACAGCCAGGGGACAAGAGTAATAACAGGTATTTGCATAGCAGGCTACATTTTTAAAAATCACGTTAACATTTGCTCTTCCCACTTGAGGAAATTCTCGCTTACATTCCAATTTTCAGATGAAAATTTCAGGCACACTGAAGTGAAATAATTGACTCAAAGTCACACAGCTAGAAAATTTCAGGGTCAGGACCCAAATCCCAGTCATTTCACTCCAAACTGTTTTTAAACTACATGATACTACCTATCATGATACTACATGATACTAATGAGTACTGAGGTCTTCACTTCCGAAGCTGCAAAACTTTTAAGGATCTAATTGTTGGGGAGGAAGATAATTTGAATCTGTTGTTCACATGGAACACCTCTCCAAAGGCAGGCAGTGCACAGAGCATTAAGCACCACCTCTTCCTGGGGCCAGACTTGCCCAACTCTGGACCATACACGTAGATGGATCCGGAATTACACAAGACATGGGTATCCCCCATCTAAGAAACCTGCAGAAATACTACTCAAGAGCCAAGTCTATTGGATCACAGCCGTCTTTTTCCACCTCAGATGCTTTGTGGAGACTTCCCTATTACACATGGTATGCCCAGTGGGCGGGTCACATGAATCCTCTTTGCCATATGCAGTTGACACTCAGTATCCACAAGGTATTGGTTCCAGGAACCCCCACCTTCCCACAGATACCAACATCCACGCATGCTCAAGCTTTATGTACAATGGGTTAGTCCAGTTGGCCTCCACAGGCCATCCATGGTTGGCTGAATCAGCGGATGCCAAACCCGTGGATACAGAGCGCCGACTGTGTACTTCTCCCGTCAGACCAGATTTCCTCCTCTTGAAACTTCCCAGGGATATTGTGAACTTTAAAGAACGTTGGTAAAGCATAAAATCTGGGGTTGGGTACATAATATATACTCAAGAAACCAACACCCGTCTATCCCCATCGCCTCAGAGTGACCTTCCCTTCCCAGCAAGGACAAGTGGCTGAAGATCACTGTGAGGCGCATGAAGGAGAACACTGAACTCTAAAGCGTTTAAGAGTATTAAATCAACATTTAAAATCCTTACTCGTCCTCCACTGTTCCTGAAGTGTGCTTCGTGCTTCTGCCTCTCCACACCTGTTTTGTTGGTCTACACTTCAGGGCTCTGCGCCTTTATAGGCACCATTTATTCAGCAAGACTGAACGTGCTCTGAGGGAAATGGCCCTGCCCTCCGTCTCATTTTGCAGCCCTGTGACAGTGGGCTTACACCTCTCTATCCAGAGAATACTCAATAGGTAAGCACTGACTTGGTCAGAATTGGGCCCTTGAGTTCTCTAAGGGCATCTTGATAACACAATGCCAACTAAGCCCAGGAGCTTCAGAGCCCACATACTCCATCAATGTCAACAACCCAGTTGGTGCTGTTCAGAAGGTGGCTTGCCTGTATATGTGCCTTCACTCTTTTTTCTATGAGACCCATGGTGGGGGAATAACGCGGCCTAGCCATTCTTCCCTTCATGCAGATTCCTTCCATGCAAGGAGCCTGCTTGCAGCACTTGAAGGCCCCCAGAGGTAACTAGAGCTGACCCAACAGTACCACTTCTCTCAGACTATGACCTCCCTCCAGCCTCTCCCTGGACAGAGACCAAGGTGACCCCTGCTCTTGTCTCACTTATCTCCTTAGACCATCCAGCACAGCTTCCAAGTCTTCAATCAATATGCCCGAGGTGCCGCTCATCTGATGAGGTTATTAACTCACCATCACAAGCGTCCTGAGGAGCTGAGAGTTGAGCTAAGAGATGATTGGGAATCCCAGTAAGAAGAGCTGACACTTTAGCTTGGGAGACACAGAACACAAACCACAATAAGAGCACGCACTGTTCAAAACATCGGAGGGTTTACTCTACACAGAGCGTCATCTCATCTAACCCTCACAGCAACCCTGTGCTACGTATCCCCATTCTACGTGCAAGGAAACAGAGACACAAAGCAACCCAGAAAAGTCCGTGTGCTTTGTCACTACACCAGATGGCACACACCCTGGAGTCCCACAGACAGGACTCAAAGCCAGCTCCCCAGCACCCCAAGCGTGACTGTGGCTGACGCACGTCACTTTTCCAGCCTGAGTTTTCTCCTTCCATATTTAAAGTCCCTGGCACTGCCACTCTTCTCACCTTCATGAATCATGGAACTCCTCTTATTATATCCTCCCTTCCTCAGGAGCCCAGAGGTTCCCACCTAGATTCAGGATGGTCTAGAACTTCAAGTCCTGAGTTGGGCGACCTGAATTCCCATCCTCTATCTGACCTCAGGCCGCAAGTCATTCAATCTTTCGATTTCATCATTTGTCAAAGGAAAATGTCAACACTGGCCCAATCTATTTTAGTGGGTAGTGTTCAAGGTAAGATAAAAGGAAAGGTGTAGAAGTTCCCTGAAATGTTTCAAGCACTTCTCCAAGTTAAGAAACCATCACAGCAATGGAGTCAGTCTGAGAAACTGTTGCACAAAATAACTATCGTCCAAAACCTCAGAGTGAATGGGGAAACTGAGTCCAAGATACAGAAACTGACCCCAGATTACTCCTATTTTTATGTGGGTAGAGTCTTGGACTGGAGCTTGAGGGCTCTGTGTGCTGGTTCTAACTCGGCCACTGCTCTGGACCAGCCACTGGACTCCACTGTGAAATAAGGATATGATGCTTGCCTTCCCCAAGCCCAGTTGTTAGGGTGTGGGCAGGATACAAAAACACTTCGAACACTTGAGACAAGAAAACCTCTAGGTAGTCAATTATATGCATTTTTTTAAATGTGATGTCAGCCTTTTTTTTTCCTCCCACTCACTTTCCCTTGTCACAATCTAAATTTTATCCAGATGTGAACATGAAGAGGCCTGTCTTTGTTCTCTGCCTCTATGCATACCCTTTGGTTTTCCTTTGTGCCTCAAAAGGTTTCAGTGCTATTCTTTAAGACACAGGTCATGAAGGGGGGGGACAGGGTTGGAGAGGGGTGCAGCGATAGAAAAGGGGAGTCAGAGAAAAGAGTTACAGAATGCTCCAGAATGCGTGTCTCCTCTCTCTAAACACAGACAGAGTCAAGACAGGGAAAGGGCCACTGACTCCAGAAAAATGCCCTCTGCCATACAAAGCCTCCCAGGGCAGCGCTGTCCCAGAGCCCAGAGTGCACGCGCGCGCGCACACACACACACACGTGCACACGCGCGCGCACACACACACACACACACACACTTTCATGGAGAACTGTGCTCTCCCATCCCAGAGAGGATTTGCTGTTTCAATTAAACCCATCAAGATCTACACCACATGTTAGGGAAGAAAGGAATAACCAAAACAAGACTGAATTACTTTGGCTATTTCCTTGGGGATCGACCTATATCAAATAATCCACCATCTATGCATCGGAGAAGCTTTTACTTATGAAAAACAGAGGCAGGTGCAGAACCGCAGCAATGGTACTAAATCAAAGCCCGGGGAGCAGAAGGAAGTGGATTTAGATGCATCCACTTAGCTCCTCTACTCATGTCTAAGTCACAGTATGGGGAGCAGATCACAGCCCTGGCGGGGTCTGGCCTCTTCGTCCTCGTCTCCCCTGAGGTCCCTTCCCTCCCACTTTGCTCACTGCTTCAGCTGCCCAGTAAGAACAGATGGACAGAAGTTAAAAGAGCAAGGTCAGCCCCTCAGCTATGTCTTATTTCACATGCTGCCCCACCTCTATCATTCCTTTCTGGGACATAAAGATGGAGAATGAAGGGCAGAGGTGCTAATACATTTGATTTCGTATGAAGCTATGGTATTTTCATTTACATCCCCTGAATAGCTGGCCAGTCTGATTTACACATTGATAATATGTGATGCTGTGTATTCCAGCAAATATTTAATCCCTGAATGATCAATAATCCTCGCCTGGCTGTTCTTTTTTGAAAAGAAATAAATCCCCTTTTTACTCTTAAAATTCTTGAATAAAATTAAACTGCTTTAGCCCAGGATGCACTGTTCCTACGTGAAGCCATGTGGTTTCATAACCTCAGTCCTCAGATGTTTTAAAGGGGCCGCCTTTGCTAACTTGCTATTTCTGAGATCCTAACATCTCTCTGAGTTTTCTGTGTTATCCATTGACAGTATAAAGACAGCACTTTAAAGTCTGATCTACTTTCTGAATTAAAAGCTAAACTTATTAACCTAAACTAAATCAGTGAGTCTATAGCAGGCAATATTTTTGCATTCCCTGCTTATTTTCACCCAGAAGGTCTTGATTTAATTCCGTCATTACAAACCTTGTTTCTGCCTTTCTAAATACTGTTTCCCTCCAAAACTACATTAAAAAAAAAAAACACAAAAAAATCTCCACTCCTACACAGATTCTAAAATAAAATCTGTATCCCTTTCCCCTTTTCTCAGAGTTAGAGTTGAACATTGAGAAAAATGCACATTAAACATAGAAAGCGATGGCTCTCCTCTCTATAAGGGGCTCCCAGTGCAGCCTCAAAGCCCACCAAAAGTTCCAAAAACAACAGCAATGAAAAAACAAACTCTCTTTCATCTTTGGCAGCAACAAAAGCAATAACTTTCACCAAACCGACCCACGCCAAGAATTAATATAACACAGAACACATCCACATTCAGACCATTATGGCTACATCAGCTCACCACAATATTTGTTTGAAAAACACATAATTTGTGGTAGAGAGAGAGAACCTCTAATACAAAAAGAGGTTCTTTCAAATGCAAATTAACCAAAAGACATATTTTCCCTGTGTTTGGAAAATCACTCCAACATATGAAAAACATACTTTTTGTGTGGAAAAAAATTTTTTTGATGTCCACCCACTTAGTTGAAAAGGCAATTAAATTCGCTGTAGATTTTACCTTAACAGTTGAGAAAAGTTAACTCCTGGCTCCAGAAGTCCTTAAGGACTTTATTAGCATTCACAGACCTAAGTAGTCTTCTGTTCCCAGGTAGCAAAGTTTCTTTTCTTCTCCACTGAAATGCTCGTGTGAACATTGAAGGACATTGTATTACTGAACTGATCGGAAAAGGATATTGTTTCCAATCTTCTGGCAGGAAGAAATGAGAGGGAAAAGAAAGAGAAAGAAAGAAAGAAAGGGAAGAAAGAGAGAGAAAAGCAGGGCAAAATGCAGTCTAATCGAGCATTCTTCCTCGTGGAAAAAAAAAAAAAGTAAATCCAGGATTCTGGAACGGGTTCAAACATAGCTTGACAGGCTACAGGAGAATTCACACTGAGCATGCTTAGCCCTGCACGGCTTGCATGAGACACTCTTAATGAATATTACTTCCTTCCCACTGGCTATTCCTGCTGGAAGTCCACACCCACTCCGCTTTCAGAAGTCAGGAATTTAGCTCCAGCCAAAGTCCAGAAAACATGCTTATGCAGAGACAAGGCCTCACCGATCCATAAACTTTCAGGTTGTGACCTGCAGGTCAGTTTGACAAATAGAACACGGGGGTGGATTTTTTTCTACCCTTAGTTGTGTTCCCAGCTTTGTGCCTGTCCTAAACTGCAGTTCCCCTGGAGCAAAGAAAACTCGCTTTTTTCCTAAAGAACACCATGTCCTAAATGCCAGTTTAAAGGCCTTTCCGGATCAAGCTTCCAAACCCAGATCAGAATAAGGGTCATCTACATATTAGAACACACCATGAGGATCCTTAGTTTCTGGCTAAAAAATTTTTTTTCTAATTTCTACCCCAAACGGATCCTTTCTGATAACTTACATGTTATCTCTCTCTGAAATGCTACATGCCAGTAGACAGTCTGAAAATATGTTCAAAATTCAGATTTAATCTGCTGTGCTGTCGAGGTCACACCAAAAAAAATGATTTTTCAAACAATGCTTTCCCTTTCTTTAAATCCCTCTGTCATGTTTCATGACGGGAGGACTGACATTCTGGAAATTTAAAAATAGACTATTTCTCTGACAGTCTGAGAAGGCAGGATTCTTACCCTGCAAATGAAAAGGGTTGGGGTAAAAAGAGATGGAGGAAAGGTAGACAGAGAGGGCCTAGCATAGACAGCATAGTAATGAAAGGGCATTTTATAATTAAAATTAATAATAACAAAATGTCTTTTGTTTTCCTTCTGATATTTTCAGGATACCATTTATAAGTTTCTGTTCTTTATCAAATTACAAATTATAAATATTATTAAATACTCATTTGGAGTTAAAGTACTTATTTGCCTAGACACACACGCACCAATCTGTGTTGGAAAAGAAATGACGTCACAGAGGATGAAAAAAATAGAAATTCTCTAAGTGTACAGAGGAATATGGTGCGTCCAGCCTCTAATACAAAGCCTGCCTAGCCAGCATTGATTCCTTGGATTAATAAAAGGGGTTTCTGTGTACCTTATGAGTCAATCCATTGCTTCTCCATACCTGTAACATTTTCAGCAGCCACTGCTGAGCTGCTAGGACACACTTCCCTTACCGAAGACCCTTGCAGCATAAAATATTTCCTTGCCTGCTGTTGAATAAATAAAATTTCCTCAGACATATTTTCCTTCCTGTAATTATGAGGTCTGGGGTAAGTTTAGACATGGGGGGGGGGCGTGTTTTGTTTGCTTCAGGCTTTGCCTAAGGGAAGAATAAGATTTAGTTCCCTATTCCAAGTGTTTATTTGTCCTGTTAACAGAGCAAACTAAGTTTCCAGCAGTTAGATGAAGCTCAGGACAAATGGAATTTCGAACAGCGAAATAATCTCACAGCCTGCCATACAGTAAAATAGGAAGGACGTTTATTCATTTGATCTGAAGAGATGGCTTAGAGATCAGAGAAGCCCCAGGACACAGAGGGGAGGGACCCTCTATCAAGGCTGGTGCTTTGACCTGTAGACAGCCTGGCCTCCCTGCCATCACGAAACAGTGGATTTGTTTGTTTGTCTTCTCCCATGAGGTTGAGCACTCATCCTGAATCTAAGGGTGTGTTGACGGAAACAGTCATTGTCTTTTCCAGCCTGAATTTTAAGACGCCTCTATGCGAAGCTAAGAGGGTCTTTACAGTGACAGCACACTCATCCATTCAATGAACGAATATTTACTGAGCCTCTACTCTGACACTCATCTGGGCCCTAGAAATTGGGTAGTGACTGAGATGGACATGGTTCCTATCCTCAGGGAGCTTACATTCTGGTGACAATGTAAATAAATAACTAACTATGTAAAAACGAATAAACAGTGAATGTAAGTGAAAGGGAGGAAATAGAAGGGAAATGATGAGAGAGAATAAGTTACGGAAACCATGGTGTGTGTGGGTGTGTATGGGTGGGTGTGTCCGGGGCTCGGAGCCACAGAATCAGGAAAATGGGAGGCATGTTTGGGAAACTATTTATTAGCCAATCCAATATGTGTTTAAAGAGAATGGTGGTACCTTTAGCAGAAATCAGGAAAGAAAATCATGTCTAACATATGGTAAGCTCAAACATTTACTGGACTGAGTATGTTGAGTGTAAGGGTGATAAGGATATCCAACCTACACTATTATTTTAGTCAGGAATTATAGGCAACTGTTAATAGGAACCTGATTACAATCTCTTAAGTACTTTTCTCTCATTTAAAAGAAATTCAGAGGTTGATAGTCCAAACTTGGCTACCCAAGTCTATCTTTTTGGTCTAACATCTTTAATGCACATTGTCCATCCTCAGGTTTGCTTTATAGTCCAATATGGCGGCTGAACTCCAACCATCACATCTGCTTTCCAGAAGTTAGAAAGAAGCAAGGGTGAAGTAAAAAGTAAAAATGACTGCTGTATTAGTCTTCTGTTGCTGCTGTAACAAATTACCTCAAACTTAGTGGCTTAAAAAATATATATATATATATGTGTGTGTGTGTGTATATATATATATATATACACACACATATATATATATATATATATATATATACACATATATATGTATATTACCTTACAGTTTTACAGGTTAAAAATCTGACCTGGGTCTCACTGGGGTACAATCAAGGTGTCAGCAGGGCAGCATTTCCTTCTGGAGCCTACAGGAGAGAATCTATTTCCTTGTCTTTTCCATCTTCTGGAGGCCACAGCATTCCTTGGCTTTGGGCCCCTTCCTCTAGCGGGTTGAGTCCGTCTTATGTTGCATTACTTTGAACTCTTCCCCCTCTTTCACTTATACTTCTCCATGTAATGACATTGGGCCGACCTGGATAATCTAGGATCCAGCTGATTAACCACCTTAATTCTATCTGCAACTTTAATCCTTCTTTTGCATGTAAGTTAACATATTCACAGGTACCAGGGATTAGGACATGGTCATCTTTGGGGGGCATTAGTCAGCTTTCCACACTTGCCTGCAGCTGATTTAACTACCTCAACATGGACTTCTCAAAAGCTGTATCCAGTGCCTTTCTCTTACATTCAATGGCCCCTTCTATCTGTAAGGAAGGCTACACACAACACTACATTTGACAATATAGACGCCTTTCCTATGGAATAAGGGAGAATAGAATTGGATAGGCAATTGGTAGTCTCTGACACAAATATCTAGCATGTGAAGCCAGGACTAACCCTGGATTATTGCAAAAGCATCTTAATTGGCTGCCCTTGTTCTAGACTATATGTGTGTCTAAGCCACTGCAAGTTTAAGCTTTCTAAATCACATATGATTAAGACAAACTGGTGTTTTTAAATCTCTATCACTTACCTATTTTCTATGGGACACAAGCCAAATTCCTCAGCTGGACGCTTAGGGCCTTTCACATGCTAGCCCTTAACTATCTTTTCAGACTAATTTCTACCACTTGCTCTAACTCCGATAATCCTTCAACCCCTCAGGAACCTACAATTTGTTGATCCTGCCACTCTTTCACTATCCTCACCCCAACTTTTCTCCTGACGAAACTTAAAGGCATGGGCAACCATCAGTTATCTTTTGTGCACACCCTCGGTTCTCCTGATCCCCTTCCACGTTATCATTCTCATCAAGCAGAGGGGATGCTGTGGTGGCCGGGAAGAGTCCTTCAGTCCCAAAGACCCCCAGTACAATACCCAAGCCAGGGGCATTTGCTGAGGGCTCGCAGCTGAGGCTCTCCCTGAGACCTGTCCTTAGCCAATGGGAGCCACTTCACCAAAGTTATGCCCCATCCCTGGAGACATCCCATATCCACTGATTGGTCCCTGAGGGGGGTATAAGAGCTAAGCCCCCTTGGCTTCATTTGGAACAGTGCTGCCAGTTCTACTGCAATAGCACCACACTCCTACCTCCCCTCTGCCCAATCTGCTACCCTCACTCCTTTACAGGTATTTCTCGCAAGAACAACCCCCAAAGCTTCCAACATGCAAATCTCTACCTCAGAGTGTGTTTCAAGAAACTAAAAACAGAGCTACCATATGATCCTGCAATCCCATTCCTGGGCATATACTGGAGAAAAACATGGTTCGAAAGGATACGTGTACCCCAATGTTCATTGCAGCGCTGTTTACGATTGCCAAGACATGGAAGCAACTTAAATGTCCATCGACAGATGAATGGATAAAGATGTGGAACATATGTATGATGGAATATTACTCAGCCATAAAAAAAGAATGAAATAATGCCATTTGCAGCAACATGGATGGACTTGGAGATTATCATACTAAGTGAAGTAAGTCAGACAGAGAAAAACAAATATCATATGATACTGCTTATATGAAGAATCTAGAAAAAATTATACAAATGATCTTATTTACAAAACAGAAACAGACTCACAGACTTAGAGACCAAACTTATGGTTACCAGGGGGAAGGGTTGAGTGGAGGGAGAGATTGGGAGTTTGGGATTGACATGTACACACTGCTATATTTAAAACAGATAACCAACAAGGACCTATTATACAGTGCAGGGAATTCTCCTCAATATTCTGTAATAACCTAAATGGGAAAAGAATTTGAAAAAGAATAGATACATGTATAACTATCATTTTGCAGTATACCTGAAACTAATACCATATTGTTAATCAACTGTACTCCAAAATAAAATAAAAATGTTTTTAAAAAGTAATTCTGACCTGAGACAATTGGTACCATGCGTTCTTGGAAGCAGACTCTAAAATAAGTTTTGGAGCCACACCACCAGCTAGCTGGCAATCAGGACTGCATCACCGGCTGGTAAGAGGTAATGAGTAGCTCCTGGCATGCTGTCATGGTACAATTGTTATAACTTCCACCAGTGGTAAACTGGATAGGATACGCGTGTAATGAAATGCACTAGGAAGGATATCTCTGGAACCTGAAAGACACAGACTATGAAGTTGAATAACTGTTGTTGGGGGCTACTGATGCATTGAGGAATGACAATGAAAGGCTGTGGGTGATTAATCATCAATTAAAGGTTAAGTGTGAAAGCCAGCATTTAAAGAGACCTCCTCTTCTGCAGCCAAAGAATCAGAAAGCCGAGGACCAGGGCCACTTAATGATAGGTGTAGCAGAATCCCAGTGGAGGCTGAATTCTCAGACCCTGGGTAGCTGCTACGCCAAGATTAGGACCCTGATTAGGAAGAAATGAAACCCTGAGAACTGAGACATCTGTGTTGATGAACTTGAGCAGGTCCAGGCCCACTCCTCCTCGTTAAGCTGGCATTTATGCCTTTTTTTAAGGACATTTATTCCTTTTCTTAGGTCTTGGCTTTGCAAAAGAATATGTGCCACTTCCTGCAGGACTGCCATGGAGATGATTCATAAAAGATGGTTCTTATTAATCCTTAGGGAAAGATGATGGGCAGCTAACAAGGAAGTTGCTTAATTCATAGAACCGAAAGAAATCAAGCGTGGATGATAGGAAACTGAAAGCAGTCACTCCAATCAAGAGTCAAAATCCTCTGAGCAGTTTCTGGAACAAATCCAGAGCCCATTACTTGAAAGAGAGGCTGAGTTCCCATGAAGAAAATTTATGGAACACAGAAAGCATATGTGAAAATAATTTTCCCAATCCTTCCAGAAAAGGCAAAGTGAAAGACAGTCATTTATTTAGAAAAGGGGAATGACTAGGTATTGTGAAGACACACTGAAATCTGAGATCTTCATGGTCACCCTGTTGGAGTGGGGGCTTCGGGAACCAGGTAATACATGGAGTCTTGTCCCAGGTCCAAATTACAGTGGCTCCACTTATTCACAGACCCACTCAGTGGTCACTTCTCTGATACCCAAAGTGTACAGTTGAAACGAACATGCTTAAAAATTGGCAGGAGCCACACATGGTTCCTTGGACTGTGGAATAAGATTTATCAACTGAGAAATAAATCCAAGAGGAATCCTCTAAATCTTATCCTCTGGCTAAGATAGTAAATCAAAACAATACTTTATCCCAGGAGGCAATGGCAGAGATAGCTCACCCTCAAGACCAAAAGAATGCAGGGGTGATGGTCCCCATCACATCCCATTTAATGCACCATTCTGACCCCTACAAAAACCAGATGGACTGTGATGGATGACAGTGATATGCAGCAAATTTGAACAAGTAGTAACCCCAGTTGCAGCCACTTTTCCAGATGTGGGATCTTTGCTGGTCACACAGCCTTAAGCACACGGTATTCAGGCACCCACTTATCTGACAAGTGTGCTCTTTTCCATCCCTATCAAAAAGCAGGACCAGAAGCAGTTTGCATCCATGTGCAATGGACAAAAGTACACATATATACATTTGCCCCAAGGTGACCCTTCCTCTTTAACAGTACTGTCTAAAAGGACCTGAACAGTTTGGACACTTCACAGAACATCACATCATTCCACTATACGGATGATATCTCGTTAGTCTGACTGGATGAATAAGAAGTGGCAAGTCCATTAATGAGACACACGTGCAGGACAGTTGGAAATAAATCTTACAAAGAATTAGGGGACCACCATATCAGTGAAGTTTTTCGGGGTTCGGTTTTGGGTCATGCTGAGACACCCGTCTAAATTAAAGCACACGTTACTGTATATTGTACCTTCCACCACTAAGAAGGAAGAAGTGCCTGGTAAACCTCTTCACATTCTAGAGGCAGCTTATTCCACTCCTGGGATGCTGCCCTTGCCCACTTACTGAGAAACGTAAAAGTCTTCCAGCTTCAAGTAAGGTCTCGAACAGGAATCAAGACCACAATGCAGGGAAAATCAACCACTTGGGCCATATGACCCAGCAGAATCATGGACTTTCCATCATATGGACTTTATACCAAGCTTTGGTAGAAGAATCACAGCACAAACTCTTAGGCATCTGAAGCAAGGCTAGGCTTTTGCTAACAGATAACTATAATTTATTTGGCATAATGTTCCTTGCATTGCTACTGGACCCTGGTAGAGATAAAGAATGTGACCACTGAACATTAAGTGGCCATATGGCAAGAACCACCCATTATGGGCAAGATTCTATTAGCCATCTGTAAGGAATGGAGAGATCTAGGTTTTGTAAGGTCAGGAGGGCCCAGCGGCAGCTTACTGTAAGATGGACGTGGTACACCAGCATCAGGCATAAGCAGGATTGAGCTGCAGGGGCAGACAGCCCCGCCCCCTGTGTTATCCACCACAGTTGCACCAATGCCTGTCTCTAAGCTCATACCTGTGACTGCATGGGGTGAAGGATCACTCTGGCAGGGGATGAAAAAGTTTAAGTTCAGATCATGGCTGTGTTGGTTCAGTATGTAGTTACAAGACAAATGAGGGCTGCTGCTGTATTACAGCCTCGCTCAAAGGTGACACCAAAAGACAGTGGTGAGAGGACATTCTCCCAAAAGGCAGACTTCAGGTGAAAAACCTGTTCATCTACTTGTGTGGAGAAAGAAATGGCCTGAGATTTAAATATACATGGACTCGTGGGCAGTGATAATGGACGTGGCTTGGTCAGAACCTAGGAAGTTTGGAAGACTGTGGACAAGAGGTCAGGGGAAAGGATATGTGAACGGAAGTGTGGGAGGAATCACAAAGTACGAGAATCTTTCTTGGTGGCTATGCCATGGAATAAGCACTAAACAACCAAATGGACAGAATAATTTATCCAGCCACTGTTATTTGTCACCCCAGGGCCAGCATAACAGGCTTCTGAACAGAGTAGCCATGGTAGTAGGGTTAGAAGCTATTCATGGACCCAAAAGCATGGAATACCACTCAACAGTGGGTGGTATCCAATGATGCCGGTAACACGCAGCATCTAGGTACTGATGCCGCCTCCTGATGCTGCCAAATGCTCAACCTGCTATAGCAACAGAAACAGTCAGCCCGAAGTGGCCCTGTCACTAGAACAGACTAACAAGACATTGGCGGTTAAGTTTATTACGTTGAATCTCTTTCACGCTGGAAGGAACAGCATTTTCACAGGAAACCCAAACCCAGTGTGGGTTTGCCTTTCCTGCCCAAAAGGTCTTGACCAACACTACTATCCAAGAGCATTCAGAATGTTTGATCCGCCGGCATGAAACGCCATATTACGCTGACTGCGTCACGAAACTTTACGTAAAAGTAGGTGTGGCAGAGGGCACCTGAACATAAGATCCACTAGTCCCATCATATCCTGTGCACCATCCCAATCTATGAAACTGATTAAGCAGTAGAATGACCTTTCAAAGGTGTAGCTGAGGCACCAGCTTGGAGATGAGACTCTGAAAGGATGAGGTGCTATCCTCCAGGACACAGTGTACACCTTAATCCCATGACTACTTTATGATCCCATGTCCCCAGTATGTATAATGCATGGGTCTGGGAACCAGGTGGCCCTTCTTACTAGCACTCCCAGTGACCCACCTGGGAATATGTGCTTCCTGTCCCCACAGATTTACAGCTCCTCATTCCCAAAATGGAAATCAAACAAGAAACACATTATGTTCCCATTAAACTTAACTATGCCTGTCACCTGGTCACTTTGAGCTCCTTGTACCAAAATAGCAGCAGTTGAAGAAATGTGTCACCATACTGGTAGAAGAAATGGACCCTGATCATCAGAAGAAGATAGGATGATTCTTCCATAAGGGGGAAGTGAAAACTGTGTCTGGCAACCAGGTAATCCAATGTGGCATCTCTTGGTACATCCCTGCCCAATTGGGATGGTAAATGGACAAATGCAACAGTCAAAACCTGGGAATGGCTTGGTCACCAGGGGCTCAGACACCTCATATATGAAAACCAGGTAAGCCATCCAGATAAGCAGATGTGCCGGCCAAGGGAGGAGAGAATCTAGAATGGGTAAGGAATACAGACCTAATGAACATCAGTGACAGCGTCCAAACCAGTTACAAAGGTACGATTAGTCCCACTAACCTTCTTCTTGCAAGTTTGCCTGGGAAAAGAGATCAGTCAGAAGATTAGAGGAGTTCTTCCTAGCAGGGGTAAACTTAGTACATAAGCACTCAGCACACAGGGTGAACTGTAGTGGGTTGTGTGGTCTTGCACATGTTACCTCCCCTTAGGACTGAGGCACTTATTACCTCCACTCCTAGCAGTATTGATGGCTTCCATCTCACAGCTAAGTCCTTCTTGAAGAATTCCCTTCACCCAAAGAAAGGCTCCTTGCCCAAGGCAGTGCCTCTTCTCCAGGGGAATCCCATATTTAAGTATCTACAAAGGGGCACAAACCAGCCCCCGCTCCTTGCCTCAATTTGGGACAACTCTGAAGGTATCCCAGCCTCATAGCTCCCTGAGACTCTGTTACACCTGCATCACCGTTCAACCTCTCCTCTGCCCGGCCCTCCTTCCCTCCCTTCTTCACAGATGTTGCTTCTGAGAGCACTCCTCCATAAACTTCCTGCACACAAATTCCATCTCAGAGTCTGTTTTCTGGAAACCCAATCTAATCTGGCAAAATCAGAACCCTGGCTAAATCCAACTCTTCACTTACTCTGTGCCTGAACCCATGAAACTGAAAATAGCTGGAGAAAAATACACAAGCATGCCAACTAGTCTCATCTTACATTCGCGCTCACTCAACCTTATATGGGTCCTTAACACTCCCCAGAAATCATTCTTTTCGTCCCTAATCCATTCTTTCTTAACTGTCTCCAGGACAACTATTTCAGATTTTCTTCTCTGATTTCCAACACCTCCCTCCCCCACTTCACTCTCAGCTAGTCAATCTTGCTTTCTACTATAATTTTTTTATATGAAGCCATTAGAACAGAATTTTAAATACCCACAACTCCGTATCTACCTACCTACCAGAATCAGAGTGAATATACTCTACTTTCTCTGTTATTATTTTGAATGAGTTTGCCATACTCCCTCCAACTATACACTAAATCTTTATTTTCTCTTGCTCCACCAACTCTTCTCTCTTTCCTGCATCATCAAACTTTTCCCTTCCATTAGATCAACAGCAACATCATAAAATATGTTGAGATTTCTCTGATCTTTAAAAAATTCCTTCCTTAATCCAGTTTTCTCCTTCTACTTATTTTTCTCCTTCCCTCATAGTATGACTTTTTGAGAGGATTTTATTGAGATATAATTCACATACCATAAAATTCACTCATTTAAAGTATACAATTCAACGGTTTTAGTATTCAGAGTTGCACAGTCTTTAGCGCAATATAACTTTAGAACATTTTTATCACCCCCAGAGAAACCTCTTACCAATTAGCAGGTCATTCCCTACCCATCCCTGTCTCCTACCCCCAGACCCAGGCAACCACTAGTCTATTTTTTCTCTATAGATTTGACTATGCTGGACTTTTCATTTACATGGAAATTA
This sequence comes from Lagenorhynchus albirostris, assembly GCF_949774975.1. Lineage (NCBI taxonomy): Eukaryota > Metazoa > Chordata > Mammalia > Artiodactyla > Delphinidae > Lagenorhynchus > Lagenorhynchus albirostris. The sequence continues at coordinate 98,085,148 of NC_083103.1, forward strand.
ATATGTGGTCCTTTGTGACTAGATTCTTTCACTTAGCCTAATGTTTTCAAGGTTCATCGCTGTTGCATCATGTATCAATGAGTCATTCCTTTTAATTGCCAAATAGTATTCCACTGTGAGGATATACCATATTTTATTCATCAGTTAATGGGCATTTGGGTCATTTCTACATTTTGGCTATTATGAATAAAGCTGCTATGAACATTCAGGCACACGTTTTTGTGTAGATGTATGTTTTTACTTGAGTATATACTAGGAATGGAATTCTTTATTGGGTCATATGGTAACTCTATGTTTAACTTTTTGAGGAAATGCCAGACTGTTTTCCAAAGCAGCAGCACCCTTTTACATTCTCACCGGCAGTACGTGAAGGTTCCAATGTCTCCAGATCCTTTCCTTGCCAATTCATGTTATTATCTGTCATTTTTATTACAGCCATCCTAGTGGGTGAAAAGTGGTAGCTCGTTGTGGTTTTGATGCATTTCCCCGATGGCTAATGATGTTGAGCATCTATCTTTTTATGTGTTCCCATTCCTTCTTAAACACACGCAAGTTTCTGTCCCCATCACTGCACTGAAATGGCTCTTCACAAAGCTACCAATGACCTCCACGCTGCTACATCCAAAGGTCATTTCTCAGTCCTCATCTTTGTTTACCTATCAGCCGCTTTTGACGTAAGTGAAAGCTCTCCTTGAAACACTTCATATTCTTGGCTTCCAGGACAACACATCATCTTTGTTTTCCTTCTTCATTTCTGGCTACCCCTCCTTACCTGCTCTCCCCAGTTTGTCCTCATCTCGCTGACTTCTTAACGTTAGATTCCCCCAAAGCTCAGTTCTAGAATGTCTTCTTTCTTACTATTTATACTTATTGCCTATGTAATGTCATCTATGACCTACATGACCTCTTCTAGATTCATGACTTTAAATGCCATCTATATAGTTAGGGTGACTCTCTACCTAGTAATGACGCCTCTCAATGTTATTTCTTCAACCTGAATCCTGGATCTCTCCCCATATAGCCAAAACTGCCTATTTAATATCACCACTTGGATATCACAATTTAACACACCCCCAAACTGAGCTCCTGTTGTTTTTCCCAAAACCAGTTCCTCTCCTTTCTCAATTTATGGCAACTTAGGCTTAAAAACTTGGAGCCGTTCTTGATTCTTCCTTCTCTCGCACCTCATGTCCAAAGTGTCGTGAACTTCTGTGGCTCCCCGTCATAATAAATCTACAAAGTGACCACTTCTCACCACCCCCACTACCCTACTGCGGTTCAAGTCAATTCCGTCTCTCACCTGGACTGTCAAGATAGCCTCCTAAATAGTCCCCCCGTTTCCGCCCTTGACTCCCAGCAGCCACTTCCCAACATAACAGCCGGAGCAGTGCTGTTAAAGCCTAAGTCGGACGTCTTTCCGCCCTGCTCAGATTCCTCCAATCGTTCTCCATCTGCTCGTACTACAAGCCACCATCCTTACTGTGACCCACAGAGTCCAAATCATCTGCCTCCTCCTGACTTCTCTCATCTCATTGCCTCCTAGCCTCCACTCCATCCTTCCATTCTTGTCATCCTGACCTCCTTTGTATCCCTCGAAGACTCCACGTCTGCCCCTAGCTCAGGACTTGGCCCTTTCTGTTTCCTCTACTCAAAGCATCCTCACCTCTGATAATCATAGGATTTGTTCCCTTACTTCCTTCAGACCTTTACCCAGAGGCCACCTTCTCAGGGAGACTCTCCTGGTCCCCCATCTAAAAGGTCAGTCCCCCTGCAAACATTTCGTATGTCTCATGCCTGCTTCATTCTTGCCCTTTACCACTTACCGTATGTAACTTACTTTATACTTTAACTATTCATCTTATTTTCTGTCTCCTCAACTAGACTGTAAACTCTGTAAGCACGGAGCCTTGTCCGTTTGTTCACTGATACACCCCAAGCAACTGGAAAAGCACTTGCCACGTAGCAGGCATCAAATAAATATTTGTCACAGGAGTACCTTTGCCACATCTGCTCTCCCTAGAATGTTCTTCCTCCTCTCCTCCGTTCAGACATATTTACCCATCCAGACAGAAATCAACGATTACCTTCTCTCTGCAGCTTCCCCAGCTCTGCTGACCTCTCTTCCCCCCGTCAGAGTTCGTTGCTCCCTCCTGTGAGCTCCACAAGCACGTTATATTTAACCTCTGCCGTGATACTCGAAACACTGCTTTGCGACTTTCAGTATCTAACTTTCCCACGAGATAATGAGTTTCTTCAATGCAGAAGCATCACCTTTTTATTTTTTTCCACAAGCTCTGGTGCCTGGCCCATAGTAAAATGCAGTAAAAGTGTTGAATGAATCAGCAAACATAGTGTCTCTGCTTTTCAGTCCGTCGCTCCCCTTTTCACCACCCCTCACCACTATCCAAATGCCGGCCAGGTCCTCTGCTCCCAAGTTACCCATGACCCCCACTCCAACCAGATCTTACAGACAAGGTCCTTTCCCTGTTCCCAGGTTCTCCCCTCTGCTCTCCTACCCCTGGTCAGACGGTTATTCTCTCAGAGCTCTGCTAAGTAAGATACTATGACAAACTCATAAGCACCAAGATCCTAGTAAGATTTAACGCATTGACTACTGAATATTATATTTTAAAGTTACCACACATTTTTTTAAATTCAGGAAATGAAGCAACAAGTGCTGAGGAAGGAAATTGGGGGGTGGGAGACACACACGTTCCTTTTGAAGGTGCTGCTTGGTGCCGGCCTGACTGCTGTGAATTGGAAGGTTTTGAGGACAGGTGTACTTTGAGCACTATCAGTCATTCACCTTTGGGTGAATTAACTTATCAGATTATTCCCTAGGAACAGAGAGATTATTTCTTGAGGATAGAGGAGAAGAGCTGGGACACGCTGGACATCCGGAGGGAGAGTGGGCAGCTCCACTGAAGCAATGACATGGGAGAGCTGGGTGATGCCACCACCACAGACAGACCCAGGAGAGTTCTGAGCCCCTCCCAGCCGCGCCACTTTGCCTTCAACGGGACCAACTCCACGGGGAAGCCATGGTCCAAATAATCCAATGCAGAAATGGCCCCATCAAAAGAAGAGGCCACACAATATGAATCCTAAGAAAATGTTTTGGAAACCAGAACGCACTATTAATTCAGCAACAAACATTCGCTGAGCCCAGAAAGGTAGAGGCATCTCCAAATATATATTGAGTGCTGAGTGCTAGCCCTGTGAACACTGGGCACCAGGGCCACAAAGATGAGTAAAGAAAATCCCTGGTTTGAAAGAAAAAGTCTAATAAGTGAAAAATCACTGCAAACTAGCAGGATGAGTACTGGAGAACAGATGTGTCAACACACTATAGTATACAGGCAGCATTCAGCCCTGGTTATATGAGAAACTGTCACATAGTGTGTCACACTCGAGGCAGGTCTCCAAGGACGAGCAGGAGTTTTCTGGGCAAACAGGGAAAATGGTAGAAGGAGCAGCATATAAAAGGCACAGCATCAGGTAGTCACCTGCCTCGGGGGAAAAACACTAGTCATATGATATGACTGGATCAGAGGCTTTGAGGATGTGTTGGTAAATGAGATTCAGAGATAGTAAGGGATCAGGTTATGAGGTATTGAAGGCCATACTAAAAAGCTTAGACTTTATCCTTTTAGATGATTCTAAGTTGTTTAAGAATCTAAAGCAAGGGACTAACATGTTCAGAATTTCATTTCTGGAGATCACTCTAGCTGTAGCATGCGGTATGGATTGGAAAGTGAGGAAGACTGGACTTAAGACCAATTTGTGGACAACTGGAGTGGAGGTAGACGAGAGTCTGAGTTAGGCAACAATAGTAGAGATGGACAAGAATGGGCAGATACAAGATATATGAGGAGACAGTCAAAAAGCCTCATGACTGGGGCTTCCCTGGTGGCACAGTGGTTGAGAGTCCGCCTGCCGATGCAGGGGGCGCAGGTTCGTGCCCCGGTCCGGGAAGATCCCATGTGCCGCGGGGCGGCTGGGCCCGTGAGCCATGGCCGCTGAGCCTGCGCGTCCGGAGCCTGTGCTCCGCAATGGGAGAGGCCACAACAGTGAGAGGCCCGCATACCACAAAAAAAAAAAAAAAAAAAGGCCTCATGACTAATTGGCTGTGATGGGGAGGAGTCACGAATAATATGGTCAATTGTTTTGACAGATCTAGTGGATTTGCTGACGCGGGTGATACTGAATACACAGGAAGCTTTTTGGCGGGACAGTTACATACATGTGCTGGGGCATATTGAGTCTGATGTTCCTGGGAGACATCAAGGTGGAGGTCTGGGAGGCAAATGGGATGTGGACAGTCAATCGGGAGATAGAGCTAACTTGAAGATGTAAACTTCAAAACCACATCAATACATGGTTCTGGTGGAAACCCACAGGTATAGCTCAACTGTCCTAAGGAAGTATGTTAAGAGACAACCACAGTACATCCAAGTATGAAGACAGGCTGAAGAGGGGAGCCATACAGAGATTAAGATTATCTGGAGAGATGCAAACTATTATATATAAAATGGATAAACAAGGTCCCACTGTAGAGTGCAGGGAACTATTCAATATCTTGTGATAAACCGTAATAGAAAAGAGTATGAAAAAGGATAGATATATATGGGTAACTGAATATCTGCTGTACAGCAGAGCGATTAACACAACATTGTACATCAACTATACTTCAAAAAAATAAAGGTTATCTGGAGATAGAAGAGGAAAATACAGAGAAGCATCTCAATGAAAGAGTGTTAAACACACACCAAGGCCAAAAAAGAGATCTTAAAGGTCTGAAAATGTTCATTGAATCTAACAATACAGAGGCCATTGGTGAGCTTGGTGGGCACACGTCTGGAGAAGGGATGCGGACCAGGGGAGACAAGCGAGGCACCCAGGGAACAAAATTTAAGGTGGTGCTTGCTCTCAAAGATGTACACAAGCAGGATTAGCACCTGAGAGTGAGTTCTGCCTTAAATCTCTCACCTCAGGTGCCTCGTCTTCCTCACCCCAGTCCTGCCCATTCTGAAGAGTAAATGAGAGGGAAGCAAGTAGAGTCAGCAAGCTTCATTTTACTGCCCTGACTCAACTTCTCCATCTCTTTCTTTTACAAATCATGGTAGGCTTAAGCTACCACGTTTTGTCTTACATGAACCCCAACACAGGCCACATTTGACTGGCCCAGGCATGAACACCTGATCCAAGGGCAGCTAATCCTAAATTCTCAGCATACTGGGCAAAGGGTATTTCCTCTCCTAAGACTCTGATCAAGAAAATGTCATGAGAATTTATTAGTTGGCAATAGAAGAAAAGTTGAAGAAAGCTTACCATTTAAAGGCCAGGATAGCCACAGTGGGTCACACACAGACCAATGCTACAGGAAGACTGAGTTCTAAGTAAACTAAGGAATTCTATGGTACAGAGAAAAAACAGAATCCGGTAGTGGATAGAAGTGGGGCCGCTGCAAGAGGACGAAGATATCACTGGTCTCTACAACCCTCTCAGTTCCAGAGAGCTTTTTTGTTTCCTGTGCAGACACGTGTACATTAAGTTCCTTTATTCCTCAAGTTAGAGTTGAGTGTCCCTCTTCTTTGCAACCAGTAGAGCCTGATTCAAGTTATTTTTAAAGGAGCCTTGTCTGTGAAGGAAAAATGTCAGGCAATAGGAGAACAAGGGTTATATAAAAGAAAGGTCATTTGCGTTCTATAAAATGGAATGAAAAGATGTTCGTGAGCTACTTTGAGTAACTGGATCAGCTGTTGGTCCTCCTGATTTGTTCCTAAAGTATTCTGGATTGGGAAGGGGGCTAATGCTTGCCCAACTCATTCAGACTCATCTCTGTCTCCTTACCTATGAGGTAGTGATATGAACATCTACCTACTTTTCTCATAGGGTGGATAATTATTATTTAATATATTGAAACACTGGGTACCATATTAAAAAGTGAAAAATGTGAGGTGTTAATAATAATCATCAGTCGTATCAATTATAGAAGCAATTGTTTACATTCTCTCTTTAGTAAACTCGGCCGAAGGTTTACTGAACAATGCTACACCCACCCCGCCCCACCTACCCGCCACTTCTTTCTCCCTCTCACAGGGCTTGAAGTTCTATCCTTACCCTGCTATTGCTGTCTTACTTCTGACTGAGTTCTGCTAATATCCAATAACTGGATAATCGACACATCTCACCTGGAAACATTCTAACACGTTCATTCACCTGAAAATAGTTATTCCAGCTATGATGGGCAAGACAGCCCTTTAGAAATGGTAAACGTTAGGTGGTAATGGCCACGACAGTGACAGCAGTAAGCACTGGTGATGGTAGTTGTTGTCATAGCTACACTATAGAAAATTATATTGAGTAATCTGAAATTGAACTTAACTCTTACATCTTTATACCTCACACAGAACTCTATGTTGACCCTTTTATTTTTTTAAACCAGTTTTTTCATGCCATGATACCAATTTTAATTTAACTGGGGAGTATCGTAAACCTAATTCATTAGCAGACAGCGGAGAATCACCTTGTTACAACACAGTCTCAGGTACTGCACAGCCCTCTGCTCCCTGCCCACGAAGGCCAAAAGCTGGTCCAGGAGGAAGATCTGGGTACCTTAAAAGCCTCTGCAGCAGCAGCAGCAGCACTTTCGGATTCTAGGAGAACAGCAGATCCATTTTGTCACCTAATGTGAGAACAGTTTTTTGAACCCTTCTCTTGGTCAACACTGAGAGTCAATCTGCTAGCTCAGATTACTTGATGACACAGTCTGTAAACAGGGCCCGTGCAAACTAGGGAAAAGTAACATGGGTAACAGCCATCTTTGGCCCCGGACTGGCTGGATATGTGGGTGCTCTGGGCATGCCCAGGTCTTCTGATTGGCTGATGGTGGGGAAAGGAAAGCACTAACATTTAACACCTAATCCAGTGCTCTAAAGGCACCTGGGCAGCGCCCAGCACTTCCTCTTCTGTGTCAGACTTCAAGAAGTCTTTTACCCTGGCTTGTTGAGCCTGGCTAAGGATGAGGTAAAAGAGATATAAGGTCTCCTTTCTGCTCTGTACTTACCTGTCAATTGAGGAGAAAGTTTGTAAAGAATGCACCTGGGATGATAGGTACACGAAATCCCCTGATACTATTCTCCCCACTTCTGTCAATGTTTGAAATCTTCCAGAATAAAGAGTTAAACCAGAAAGAAAAGGCAGTTTTATATACTATTTAACTTTAGGGTTTGGGGAAAAGAGATCTTTCTCCCCCAAACATTTTCCACCACCTCCTAGTCAATGCTTTTCATTTCACAGTTGGAAATAAGATTGGAAATACAAACACAAATAGGGACGAACAGTGACTAGAATTCACATTCAGATGGGAACTACTGAAAGCAGAACCTTTCGCAGGAGGGAGCAGCAGGGTACCCGGCACCTGGAGGGGAAGAACGGGACACGGAGACGAGAAACTGGGAGTTTCACAGTCATATTTTATTGACTTCACAGTGTGGCCATCTCTCTGCCTCAAAAGGTTCTTTGCGGAGGCAACTGGTGCTTACTGAGATCCCCTCTCCTCCCATGAGTTTGCAATCCTGCCCCATCCCCGCCACAGTTATCCTGGGCTTCAGAGACAAAGTCCTTCGCTGGCTTTTGACCCCTGCCCCCTTAATAATATTAGACCATAAAGTTGCTTAGCAGAGAGGAGTTGCCATGACGACAACACCCCTATCTCTGTAGCAATGCCAGCACTGAGACCCAGGGGCTCGGGCACATGGCAAAAGGACAGCTTGCGAGGAACAATGGAGGGAGCCGATGGCAGATTCTTTTCATGCCTAATTACCCATGAACACATGGCACAATGGCTTATTTAACTCTGCCTTGGCTCAGAATGGAGACAGGTCCTTGTTCCAGTTGGAAAGGATTCCAGCCCTGGCCCTTGCCTGCTACGTCAGAGAGGGGCAGAGGGACAAGAAGAGTGAGTGATTGAAATGCACAGACCTTGTCTTCTTAATTATTTTGCATTTGGCTATCTTTCCTTGTCACAGAAGCTAATTATTCCAAGTCAGGAAAATTGTTCCACCGAAGGTTAAGCCTCAAGCTGAATGCTGACCGGTGTTAGGAGCAACCATTTCCCATGGCTTGCTAGGCAGTAGGATATCATTCTCTCTCAGAACTGACCCAGACAGGCAGAGGGCAGAATGACTCAGTAAATCCTCAGGATGTATAAGGTAACCTTCCTGGCTTCTTTCTCACTGTTCCAGAAACCCTAGAGTAGAATTCAGGCCTCACCTCATGGAATGTTGCAGGCTGTGGAAAAGCAGTCTTGCCAGGACCAGGCTGTAAGGAGAGCCCAGGCAGAAGAGACAGGACAGAGCTGGGGGCAAGGGGGAGTCTCCACTCTGTGCAGCGAGCAGGCTCAGGACTGCGCCACTTCCTCCACTTGGCGAGCTCACTACCATCCCGAAGTGCTTTTCAGTCATCAATGACGATGCGTGAGCCAAAGAGCCTGCTGTCTCATAGGAATCAGGAGGATGAATGGTCTTCAGAGATGCATGCCACTGGCTCTCTTCTGGGTTTTCTGCCATAGCAGCCAACTACACGAGATAATCGATTACCAAAACTACACCCAAGTGAACTCAGGTAACAGCGCCTTAAACATCTGTCTGGATCCCTGCTCCAGCTGTGACCCTTATCACTTTCCTTCCAGTGTGACTTAACTATTCCTTATCTCATTCAAGTAATCACAGGCAGAGAGGGTCAAAGGCTTTCCAGCTCTGTTTCCTGGCTCAGCAAAACCCAGTGGGCTCTGGGTTTCTTATATTCTAACTGAACACACTAGAATATAAGATTTTAGAACCCATCAGTCTGGGAGAACCCAGAGCACACTCTCCTCACAAAGGTAGTAAGAAATGCACTGAGCTGGGATCACTGCCATCTTTGAGAAGCTCAGAGAGGCTGTCCTCTGTAGAACAGAACTGATAGGAGATGTAGCCATGAGATTGAACTTCTTGACATTAAGTGGAGTTTCAAATGAGGTTCAGAGTAAGATAAGGCTTTGCTACAGGCCCAGCCTCTAGTTCAAACTCAGGACTAGATACAATTGCCACTCAGGACTAAATTCAATGGTACTAGGGGTACCAGAGGTACCAGACACAGATAAAGATGTATAGAATTTCCAGCTCCACTAGGACACTTAGAGCACAGACCTGGGAAGGTGGCGGGAAACCATGTCTTCTGCAGCAGAAAATGACTGCCGTTTGAAAAGAAGCTTATGGGTAAATGAACGACAATGGGATACCAAGCGGTTGTGTGATGAGGGCTGCCCATCAGAAGGTGGGTGTTATCTAATCAACTGCTCATGAGGTCAGGTAGGTAAGGAGAAATTCCCATGGCGATGGAAAGTGTGCATCAGGCTTGTGGAGATTCAGGAGTAAATGACATGAGTAAATGACATGAGTGAGTAAATGACATGAGTGAGTAGCCAAAATTCCAGGCCCCTCTCCCATTTCTCCTTCAACTCACACCTATGAAGGAGAGGACACAGAGTTCAAACCTAGTTTAAAAATGGGGCTATACCATACTTGGTGCTAGCAAAAATGGACTGCTGACACTTTTCAGCCTCATCCAGGAGTGACACTAAGGACATTGGTGAAGGAAAACTCTCCCAGAGGTCAGAACTTCAAAACAGTGATCTAGGCCGTTCACTTCATATAGAGGAAGGCCTAAGGTCCCAATATGTACATGAACTCCTGAGAAGTGGCCAGTTACTCGGCTGAAAGGGACACCACTAGAATTTTTGTGTATTTATTTCCTATGGCTGCTGTTCCAAAGTACCACAAACTTCGTGGCATAAAGCCACAGACATTTATTCCCTCACAGTTCTGGAGGCCTGAAGTCCAAAACTACTATCACCGGATTGAAAGAAAGGTGTTGGAGGCTTGAAGGAAAACCCATTCCTCGCCTCTTCCAGCTTCTGATGGCTACTGGCACTCCAGGGCTTGTGGCCGCATTGCTCCAGTCTGGTCTCCATCTTCACATTGCCTTCTCCTCAGTTTCTATCAACTTCCTCTGCCTCTTTCTTATAAAGACACATGTGATTTTAAGACCCACCCAGAGAATCCTAGATAATCTAACAATCTCAGGGGCCTTAATCTAATTGCATCTGCAAAGACCATTTTTCCAAATAAGATAATATTTACAGATTCCAGAAATTAAGACCAGATACCTTCAGAGGCTACCATCAATCTACCACAATTTGGGACTAGGAGGTCTTGGAAAGACAACTGTCAGTGGGCCTATGGGAGGGGGCACAAAAACTGTGAGAATTTTTCTGTCTCGTGTTACTATCCGTGAAATGTGTTCACCCCAGAAAACGTTCTCAGTCCCCAGGGAAACACCGTGCCCTCCTGTGGATGTCAGCCAGCCTCTCAGTTTGGCTTAGTACTGAGTCAGGGCCCCTAAGCCAACCCTGAGCGGCTATGGCAGCAAAGGTGGAGTACTGCATGGTCACAACAGCAAGGGCTCCATCCCACCAGGGTTCTTGATATTCCACAACCTGCCAGCTACAGAGACCGATTCTAACCACTCGATAGGGTACCATTCCTCTAGGACAGTGCTTCTGAATCAGTCTGTGGTGAGCAACCAGGTTTGTTTGTTTTTAAACTTTTAAATATTATGGAAATTACTTTTATATAATACAGTGAAATAAATTACTAGAAAATTACTAGATGCTTGAATGTGGCAACAAATTATTTTAATTTTCTAGACCCTTCCTTTCAATTTCTATACGTATCACAGATTGGTAAAAGGCCCATCCCGTCGCATGGACCTCATTTTGAGTAGCATTGCCCTATGAATAGGCCAGCACCTAGCGCTGGATCAATTCCATCAGCTCCTTTCCATCCTGAAAGGAGCAGTAGTTCTTCTCTATACAAGGTTATACCTGCTCAGAAAATGGGTTTTCATTCCGTACATGTTGCTTTCACCAGTACCACAATCCAAACGCCTAATCAATTGATGCGGTATGACACTCAGCATTGCCTCACACCGACAGAAATATTTTACAGCCAAGGAGGTGCAACATTGGACATACGACCACAGGATTCACTGTGTTACCATGTGCCCCATGACACACAGCCAGCCAGCCAACCAGCACGATGGAATAGCCCCCATCTCCAAAGGCTGGACTACATGAATCTAGGAACCAAAGGAGAGTAGTGTGATTGAACCCTCTCAGAATCACTCCCAGTGACTTAACTTGCAAAATGTGTGCTTCCCCCTTTCTGCATTATCAGACTCTGCCAGGTGAAAGGTCCGGGCCCTTTGGAGAGAAGGCTTCCACCAGTGTTACTGAATTGAAAGCAAGAGCAGCCAGAGAGCCACTCTTCACTCCTCACCTCAATGGACCAGAGGTCAAAGAAAAGAATTACTGGACTCCTGGTGCTAATTAAACCTGATTACTATGAAAAATTAGGATTGCTGCTCTACAGTGAGAGCAGGGAGTCTGAGGGATCCCCTGGAAGCCAGGGATCCACTGAGGCCTCTCTCTGTGTTTTCACGTCCAGTAACAGCAAATCAGCAACTGCAGTAACCATAACCTAGATGGTCAAGGTAACGTAGTGTGCAAACCCCTCAGAGGTGGAGATCTAGATTACTCCACCAGGCTGCTGAAGGGCTGGCTGATGGAAAGGAAAGTCTAAAAGAAGTGGAGGAGAGGAGAGATGATTATCAAAGATGGCCCTGGGACCAGCTGCTGCTTATTTCCATGATCTTTTTTTTTTTTTTTTTTTGCGGTACACGGGCCTCTCACTGCTGTGGCCTCTCCCGTTGCGGAGCACAGGCTCCAGACGCGCAGGCTCAGTGGCCATGGCTCACGGGCCCAGCCGCTCCGAGGCATATGGGATCCTCCCAGACCGGGGCGCGAACCCGTGTCCCCTGCATCGGCAGGCGGACTCCCAACCGCTGCGCCACCGGGGAGGCCCTGTCATGATCTTCTTGATGTGAGTCTTATGCCAGATTGCTGCTGCTGGCACTATCCTGAAGGGCTCTTTGTGACTAGCTAGACTTTTACCAGTCCTGTCAGAAGATAAGCGACAGCACTTTGCTCTCACAAAAATGGAGGTACCATACTATAACTGAGAACCAGATGCAACAGATGGACCCAAAGAGAGTTAATGGTGCAAGTGTTACACTGTCAGTCACTTATTTTGCACCATCCTCTCAGCTTCACCAATTTTGGGGACGCTTGACCACTTGTTCCACCCCAGTTGCCACGGCAACAACAAACTCTGTGGACATGAGTTTACTTAATTCCAAGCAGTAGACACCACGGTAACATATCCTCATTTTGGCACATCCTCTGCCTCACTCCTCTTTTCTTCACTCCTCCTTCCTGGTATTATATACCTTAATAAAGTGGTCGCTCATAAGCTCTTGCCTCAGCCTCTGTTTTCTGTGAAGACCCAGGCTAAGATATTAGCCAAAGGTCCTCTGCCAGTGACTTGCAGTTTGTGCTGTCACTACCCTTCTGCCTAGCGTGGGTCACCGATTATTTATACTATAAATAATAAAGTATATTCCTCCTGCTAAAGTGGAACACCTTTCTTTAGCTTATCCAACAGTTAAAAAGAGTTTCTAGACAGGTTGAAATATGAAAGTCAGGTAAAAAGAGTTTACGGAGGCAGAAAGCAGTCACAAAGATCGAGAGGTTGGCATAGGAAAAAGGAAAAGAAAAACGTTCTCCATCATCAGAAGAATACAAAGAATAAGAAGGTCTTCCCAATGACACCAAATTGAGATCTTCTGAAGAAAAACACTGTGTCAAAAATGCAACATTCCATCTTCCATAAAAAAAGTAAAGAGACTTTAGGAGCATTAGCAATGCTGAGAAAGTCTGTCATCATCTTTAGCTAGAATAGATCAGTTAGAGTCCTCTTCAAGATGTATAAAGAAACCTCATTTAAATCTTCTATGGTAATGGGTAAAAATGCTATTTTCCTAGAGTGCATGTTATAAAGTGTATGAATGTAGGGAGAGATCTAAATTTTAGTTTACTACTGGCATGCACAGTCACAAAAGTTTGGAAACTGATGCTCTAGACAACTGGAAACAACTGAAGTTTTTTTTGAGCAAGAAAGTGATATATGATCAGAGGAAAGTTTTAGGAAGATTAGGAAAATTCTTAAAATGGAGAAAACCATTTGGAGTTATCCTAACAATTAGGAATACCTAATCTTTTTTCTCATATGTGAATTTTCAATAGCATTAACAGGCATCTTTATTTTATTCCTGACTTCAATGAGAATGTTGCTGCTGTGTCACAAGGACAAAATTACTAATAAATGTAGAATAAGCGTTCTTTATTAGATTGTGAAAATATATTCTCTATTTTTCAAGAGAACAAGAAAAAATGGAAATAAATAAAAAATCAAAGAAATAATCCAAGAAAAACATGAAATTTTTTTAAAAAGTGTATTGTGTATTAAATAAAAGGACTGACTACATGCCAGGTGAATAAGTTACTTTAAAAAAAATTTTTAACTTACATAACCATGTCCTAGCAATTCTTTAAATTACAAAGAAATACATTCCTATAGTCTCTGTGTGGGAAAAATAAAAAAAGATTAAAAACATCAGTGAAGTCTCTGACATCTCAGCAATTCTAAACACCAATACAACATCTTATAAGAATTGAAGAGAAAAATATTTTGACATAAAAATGTTTTTCCATCCAAAATACCTTTCATGTGTAAAGCATGGAAGGCAGCAGCTCAGATCTTAGTGAAATTCATGTCCTCTCACCCTGAGTAAAGGCCAAGTCCTAAGCAAAACATAGTACTCCATCTTATAGTAACTGGACATATATCCGGAGATATGTGATCTGAATTCTTTCAATCAAAATCTGCCCTTGGAATTTTATTGACCAAAGTTGAAAGAAAAAAAAGAAACTCTTGCCTCTTCAGCCATGAAACTAAAATGATACAAACTTAGAGCTGCAGGTACCAATGCTCCCACCAAATGGAAAAAAGCATTCTCCCTAGATATAGATAGCTATGTATATATGTTACCTATGTGTGTGTGTTATGTATATGTTACAGACACAGAGAGATACAATAAAACCAAGTAGAGAGAAACACAGATGATAAAAAAAAAAAAAGACAGCATCTTGACAATGGCTGGATCTCTGGTTCCAATTCCTACTTTACTAGGATGTGCCTGCCCTGAAATCTCTTCCTTCTATTCTAGAGTTTTAACAATATTTTTTTCAACAAACCTCTTTAATTTTTCCTTCTGTTTGTTTTTTCCTAAGTTAAATTGAACTCTTTCAATGGCAAACTTCCTCACAGAGATTTGCTACCAGATTTAGGGTATTACAAATGGCAGACCCTAAAATTGGAATTGCCTACGCCAAAATCAGGTGATGGGCATCTTTTTATATAAGATGACTGACTTATTTTATCCTATTTTCCCACTTCTCAACTCTACTTCCAAATAATATCAAGATAATCTTGGTTGAAAGTCATATCTTGCTATAAAATTGTTCTTATTATTTGTTCCACTGCTAATTTTCTTTTATATTTGCATTTAGTTTTATAATAGCAGTCTTTGTTATGCAGCAAAGTTGCAGATTTCATGTGTCCCTTTGGTGTCTTGAGAATTAAACAATGCTCCCACCAAAGCTGCTGTTTTAGGAGCTTTGTCACTGATGACTGTGCAGCTAGAGAGACGAGCTAGAGAGATGAGCAAGGTAGCTGGATTTGAAATCAGAAAGGAACAGCAAAGCAGCGATACAGCTTTATTAAGAGACCCTCTTTCTGCCTGTGGCCACTGACCCAAGATCACAGCACGCCAGAGCATCACGTACCCTGAAGAACTGAAAAAGTTGCCTGCTCCGCTCTTTAGTGCAAAGAAGAGAATGTATGAAGCCCCTGAGAGGCAGGCTGAAGGCAAAGCAATGGGGAAACGTGATTTCTCAGACATCTTTGAAAAACTTCCTCCCTTAGCCTCTGTAAATAAGGCAACAATCCGCAACCCACCCACTTTGTAAAATGCACCCAACTGGGGATCAGTGAGAGAGCAGAGGTCAGATTTGCTCTGTCCACCAGGCCAGTTTATTACTTCATGCTGCAGAGGTCTATCACTAAGGAAAAGGAACCACAGAGGAGGGGTCCAAATTCGAAGATCACGATTTGAAAAAAAAAATTTAGTGTCTGTTACTAGCTAACATAAAATTTAGAAACAAAAAAGCTGTTAAGTTTTATGTGTTTTAACAGAGAAAATCCAAATCAGACAACCAGAAGTTTGCTTTTTTTTCTACTTCCCATATTTCCTACATGTAAAATCAGTTTAAAAAATAGTTTTACTCGGGCTTCCCTGGTGGCGCAGTGGTTGAGAGTCTGCCTGCTGACGCAGGGGACACGGGTTCGTGCCCTGGTCTGGGAGGATCCCACATGCCGCGTAGTGGCTGGGCCCGTGAGCCATGGCCACTGAGCCTGCGCGTCCAGAGCCTGTGCTCTGCAGTAGTTTTACTCTTTTTATGGAAGACGACTGATTTATTTTGCTTTTAGTTATCTACCTCTCACCTACTTCCAAATAATGTCATTATAATCTAGGCTAAAAAGCCATATTCTTGCAATAAAATTGTTCTTACAGTATATTTCATTTCTAATTTTTACATTTGATTCTGTTTTATAATGATACTTATAACAGTTATTTAGTAAATCTGCATCTATTGGTTTGGGTGCTTACTGCACAGATTTTAATTCTTTAATTTTTTTATTGAGCTATAACTTACATAAAGTATACAAATACTGTGTCCAGCCCCTTAAAATGGTACTTGTGTAAACATATGTGTCACCATCACCTAGATCAAGATTCAGAATATTTTCAGCAACCCACTGGGCCTCCTCCCCCATGCTTCCTCCCAGGTTGTACCCCCAGCCCTGCATGGCAACGACTATTCTGACCTTTTGTCATGAGAGATTAGTTGGTCTATTATTTTTTTTAATTTACATAAATGTAACCATATAATATATATTCTTTTTTCTCTGGATTCTTTCACTTAATATCTAAAAGATTCATTCATATCTTGTGCAGTCTTAGTCACTTTAATTGCCATGCAATATTCTACTGCATGAGTATACTACAATTTATTTATCTATTCAGCCACTGATAGATATTCAAGTTATTAGAAGTTTTTGACTACTGTGAACATTCTTGGAAATGTCTATGGATAGACAGAAGCACTCATTTCTCTGGGGTATATATTCACTAGTGAATCACAGAATACGTGTGTTTGGCTTTATCAGATTCTGCCAAACAGTTTTCCCAATGCGCTTGTAGCAATTTACTCACCAGCAATGGATCAGAGTTCCATTTACTTCACTTTTTCACCAACACTTAGTATCATTCGTTTTATTAATTTCAGCCATTTTTTGGAGGTGCAGCAGTACCTCCTTGCGATCTTAATTTGTGTTTCTTGGTAAAAATGCAGAGTACCTTTTCATATGCTTATAATCCATTTGAATATCTTTTCTGGTGAAGGGCCTGCTGAAGGCTTTTGCCTGGAACGGAAAGGTCATCCGTGCTGAAGGAACAGGGATGTGTCAAACCACCGAGGTGAGATACACGGTTTTCTCTTTATTTTACTTGGGGTTCATTGACCTTGACACTTGACATTTTTTAAATCAAATTTGGACTTTTCGGGGCAATTATTACTTCAAATATTTTTTTCTGCCCCAAATTCTCTCTACAGTCAGGTACAGTTACATGTACATATATAAAGGAGAAAAGTTCAAGAAGTGGAAAATTGGCCACTGCAGCTAAAGGACAGGCTATGTGACAGTCTGTGGCTAGAGATAAGGGTGGCTGTGGAAGTTTGGGCCATATTACAGAAGACTCTCTGCCTAGGTGTCACTCCCATTTCCCTGTTCTAGTCCACGGTTGTTGTTTTTTTTTAATGCTGTTTATTAAGTATTTTTCTACATGTAAAGCAATATACTAGGATATTTAGAGAATGCAAAGAATAAGGCAAGGATCTGGCTCTCCAGAAGGTTATAACCCAGATGCGACGGTGTAGGATATGACATAGAGCAAATAAATAAACCTGTAGATAAAGCTCTACTGTGGGACTAGAGACTTCTGCAAAAGGAATCCAATTCCTCATTAGTCCCATGAGGACAAACCAGGAACAAAGGCAGGTAAACACTTCCAAGAGTGAGAGAATTGGAAGCAATATTAGGATATTAAAAAATCAGAGCCTGGGAACTTCCCTGGCAGTCCAGCAGTTAAGACTCCATGCTGCCACTGCAGGGGGTGCGGGTTCGATTTCTGGTCGGGGAACTATAGAAAACAACCTTATGGTTACCAAATGAGAGGGAGGAGAGGAATAAATTAGGAGTTTGGGATTAAAATATACACACTACTATATACAAAATAGATAACCAACAAGGACCTACTGTATAGCACAGGGAACTACACTCAGCATCTTGTAATAACCTATAATAGAAGAGAATGTAAAAAAAAGAATATATATATATATGTATATAAATATAACTGAATCCCTTTGCTGTACACCTGAAACTAATACAACACTGTAAATCAACTATATTTCAATAAAAAAATTTTTTAAAAAAATCAGAGTTTGCATATCTCATGCTCTATTCATCCTTTCACTGCCTCTGAATAAAACACAACTGTTAGTCAAAATCTGTGGAATTTTTAATCTGCCACAACATCTGACCTAGCAAAGGATGGGGGTCCTTCTACCTCAATCTCCAATCCGATGGAGCAACTGTTTACTTAAATCATAGACACACATCCTCTGCTAGAAGGCAGTGAGAATGAAATAGTAACAAAAAAAATCTAAACTGCAGGCTCCATTCTCTGAAAAGTTTACACAGGTCTTTCCCTCATGAGGTAAGTGTGTTGAAGTCTGCGTCATTACAGAGTCCCAGGGCACAAGCCATTCAGATGTGACGTCTGTATTTTAGGGGAGAAGGCCTTTTAGGAAAATTTACCAATTACAACTTCGGAAAAGTAAACCTGGCAAACCCAGACCTTCTTGGCATTAAACAGATGTCGGCTTCCCCATGGTAAATGGCCCCCATGACTCAGCCTCGAGCTGCAAGGCAGATGAGGATGCACTAAGGCTACTGGAGCATTCCCTCAGTGCTCTACCAACCCACCGCGATACACAGCTGGCCCCTTCCCCTTTGCTTGTCTCTCAGATCAAGACCTACGACCTCCCGCAGCCGACTTCTCCAGTCCTTTCCTGTTCCAGAACTATACTTGCTAAAACTTCCTGCTTATTCTGTTCTCTGCACATAGCAAATGCGTACTCAGCCTCTCTTCATGGTAATAGAGGCCGCAGAATCTCAAAGAGTACATTACTGAGAAGGCCGGATCCTGCAACGTGAAAGGGTTTCCGTTCTCTCTGTATCTAAGTGAGTCTCAGAGTTATAGCAGGCTTCCGTATCCATTCCTCTCTCCTGCACTCAGGCAGGAAGACAGGCCCCACATCTTTATCAGAGCTCTTGCTCCTGTTCTCCTTCTCTTTACATCCTGGTCCACCGAGTCTGGGCTGATACTCGGGTGGATGCTATAGGCTCCTGTCTAGTCTGTCTCCAACCTCTCCCCACAAGCCCTCCTGCGTGTATATGCCACCTTGATCTTCTCAAAATCCTGGTTTTCCTTCCCTCAATGCTTTTAGAAAGGAAGATAAGAAACATACGAAGACGTAAGAGGATTTCTCCATGAACTTGGGATAATCAAAGATTTTAAAAACAGGAACCAAAAAGGAAAACATTATAAATGGAAATACCTTACAATTGAGAATGTACATTGCATCAAAAGCAGCATTAAGAGGGACTGGTGGTCCAGTGGTTAAGACTCCACACTCCCAATGCAGGAGGCCCGGGTTCCATCCCTGGTCAAAAAACTAGACCCCACATTCTGCAACTAAAGGAGCCTACACACGGGCAACGAAAATGCTGTATACCGCAACTAAGACCTGGAGCGGCCAAATAATAAATACTAAAAAAAAAAAAAAGGCAGCATTGAGAGAGTTGAAAAGGCAAGTCACAGAGTGGCTTATCTACACAACACGCATATCTGGCAGAAGACTCATAATCAGAATATATAAAGAATTCCTCAGCATTATGCTCAATGAAATAAGCCAGACACAGGAAGGAAAAACTGCAGGATCTCACTTATACGTGGAATCTTAAAAAGTCAAATACATGGAAGCAAAGAGTAGCACAGTGGTTACTGGCACAAGGAGGCGGGGAAATGGGGAGATTCTGGTCGGGGGTACAAAGTTGCAGTTACACAGGATGAATAAATCTAATAATATATAGCATGATGACTGCAGTTACTAATACTGTATTGAACACCGGAAATTCACTGAGAGAGTAGATTTCAGGGGCCCTAAACATACACTCACACACAAACTAGTAATTATATGAGAAGGAATTTTTTTATAGATTTATTTATTTTATTTTTGGCCGCGTTGGGTCTCTGTTGCTGCGCAGGTTTTCTCTAGTTGCAGTGAGCGGGGTGCTACTCTTCGTTGCAGCACACGGGCTTCTCATTGCTGTGGCTTCTCGTTGTGGAGCCCGGGCTCTAGGCGCGCAGGCTTCAGTAGCTGTAGCACACGGGCCCTAGAGCGCGCAGGCTTAGCTGTTCCACGGCATGTGGGATCTTCCCGGACCAGGGCTTGAACCCGTGTCCCCTGCATTGGCAGGCAGATTCTTAACCACTACACCGCCAGGGAAGTCCCGATTTTTTTTTTTTTTCGGTACACGGGCCTCTCACTGTTGTGGCCTCTCCCGTTGCGGAGCACAGGCTCCAGACGCGCAGGCTCAGCGGCCATGGCTCACGGGCCCAGCCGCTCCGCGGCATGTGGGATCTTCCCGGACCGGGGCACGAACCCGCGTCCCCTGCATCGGCAGGCAGACTCTCAACCACTGCGCCACCAGGGAAGCCCAGAAGTCCCGATATTTTTAAATAATTACTCCAGGGCAAAAATTTCATCCAGGACCGCATTGTGTAAATTGGTGCATATAGTCACTCTGTGTAAAAGAGATATGCTTTACCAGACAAGCCATGTGGAGGATGAAGGATATTTCAATAAGAGGAAACTGCACGAGTTAAGATGCTAAAGAGGGCATGTGCCGTGTGTGGGTAGGAAAGTGAGCCTTGGTTTGGTAGGTCACAGAGAAAGTCAATGCAAATTACTGAATAATAGGAGAAAACCATGTACTTTGTTTTGTTTAAACTTTTTCCTTAAGTATGATCTATATATAAAAAGACAGAAATTCAAAGTATAGAGTCTAATGACTGCATCATCCAACTAATGCCCAGAATAAGAAACAGAACATCACCAGGACCCCCTTCTGGCCCTGACCAGTCAATATCCCCATAAGGGAAACCAGGCATTATAGTTCAGTTCTGTTTTTGTACTCCATGTAAATTGAATTTTGCAGAATGCATCTTTTTGTGCCTGGCTTCTTTCATTCAACGTCATTTTTCAGAGACTCATCCATGTTGTCTCATGTGGTTATATTTCATTCATACTTGCTGCTGAGTATTTCATAGTATGATTACACAGCAGTGTATTTATCCATTGTATTCTGGGTGGATACTTGGGTTATTTTTAGGCTTTGGTTATTACAAAAGATGCCAAATGAATGAATGTTCTTGAGTATGTCTTTTATTGAATATATGCCCATTTCTGTTAGTGTATACCTAGGGGTAGAACTTCCAGGTCATAGGGTATGTGTATGTGCAGCTCTAACTGATATGGCAAACAGTTTTCCCAGATAGTTGCACTAACTTACATCCCCATCAGTAAGTAGGTTTTAGAGTTCCAGTCGCTTCACTTCTGCACCATCACTTGGCGTTATCTGTCTTCTTTATTTAACCTTTCTTGGGGGGTGTGCAATAGCAATTCATTGTGGCTTTAATGTTTATTTTCCTGGTGACGAATGAAGTATGTTTTCATAGATCTACTGGCCATTTGGATGTCCTCTTTTAAGAAATGCTTATTTGAATTTTTGTCCATTTCCTGTTGAACATCTAAATTATTTCTTTGAGGAATTCTTTTTTTTAAACATTTTTATTTTGAAATAATTTTGAACTAACAGAAGGGTTGCAATGTTCACCTAGCTTCCTGTAATATTAATATCACATAACCATAATACAATAAATGAAACAAAAAAATTAACATGGGCACAATACTATGAAGTAACCTACAGATATCATTAGAATTTCAGCAGTTAAGAGTAGTGATTTTCAAACTTCACATTGTGACCCACTGATGCAATGATTCTCAACTTTGGTTCCACACTGTTATCACTCGGGGATATTTGTTTATTCAAATTATATATATTTAAGGTGTACGACATGCTTCGATACACATATACATAATGAAATGATTGCTAAAGTCACTCTAATTAACATACCTTCTGGGCTTCCCGGGTGGCGCAGTGGTTAAGAATCCGCCTGCCAATGCAGGGGACACGGGTTTGAGCCCTGGTCCGGGAAGATCCCACATGCCGTGGAACAGCTAAGTCTGCGCGCTCTAGGGCCCGTGTGCTGCAACTACTGAAGCCCGCGCGCCTAGAGCCCGGGCTCCACAACAAGAGAAGCCACCGCAATGAGAAGCCCGTGTGCTGCAACGAAGAGTAGCCCCCACTCGCCACAACTAGAGAAAGCCGCGTGCAGCAACGAAGACCCAACGCAGCCAAAAATAAATAAATAAATTTATTTTTTTTTTAAATCTAGGATTCTTCTAGATATTTAAGATATGTCTATTTTTTACAGTTGTCTTTACCATACTTAATTCAAGAACAAAGTTCTAGTGACTATTTTCCCAAGTCTTTCCAAAGCATTCAACTTAGTTTTCAAAGACACATTTCATATAACATATAATTAAATTATATCTATAGAATAACAAGTAAAATTGGCAGAAACAGACCTGGTAACAAACACCACTGGTTCTTGGGTACTCAGCTGATGGAAAAGTGAGCTGACTGCACTATGTTAGATTTGCATCGATTTAACACAGCATGTATTACAGAGAAGGGGAGCCTCAGTCTGTTTAGTAAGTTAATTAGAGGCTGGATAAGAGAATATTTATATATTTTTTTATTTATATATATATATATATATATATGTATATCCATACATATGTACATGTATATGGGGGGTGGAGAGGGAGAAGGAGAGTGAGACAGAGAAAACTACCAAACCCATCAGGTATAAAATCAAAGACACCATCAACAATGGGGAGAAAAGGCAACTTCTGCCAGTCTGACTTACAGTGAGACTCTTGGCCTCCTTCACACTGAGCATGAATTTAATCAAGAGACGGAAAAGGCTTC
The DNA here is from genome assembly GCF_949774975.1 of Lagenorhynchus albirostris. Classification (NCBI taxonomy): domain Eukaryota; kingdom Metazoa; phylum Chordata; class Mammalia; order Artiodactyla; family Delphinidae; genus Lagenorhynchus; species Lagenorhynchus albirostris. Next base: position 98,107,518 of record NC_083103.1, read on the forward strand.
AGGTTAAACTAGTTCTCTTGTGGAACCTAAGTCAGCATTTATCTTCAGAGGCATTATTGTTCCTTACACAGCCAGATTCTTGGTCCAAAACCAGCAAGGAGAGCCCATCACTAGGACATGGCTCATCCTGGTGGCAACCAGAGTTCTCCTCTTGCCCGCCACCCTCCAGCAGTTCAATGTTGGCACAAGCACAGAAATCTGCCATTGGTTCATCAGCCAGACCCCTGATGGAGGTGTAGGGGGAAAGGAAGGAAACCTAACGAGATTACAAGAGCAATAAAGTAGACTGAAGCCAAAGATGACACAGGTTTCTGGGGGAGGTAAAGGGAATGTACTGCAAGAAAGGACATTCTTAATTCACACTGTCTTGGGAAGATCCATCCAGCATGACGCTAAAATCCTTGGCAAGAGCTACACATGAAATTTAGAGAAGCCCTTTCCATTAAATTGCCTCTCCGCATTATACATTTAGAGGGAAAAAGAAATCTCAGAGATGTAATTTTTTACCATCTAACTGTCCAATTATCCAGCAGAGGAGAGAGCTGCCCCGTTTTTAGTTTTTTTTTTTTTTTTTTTGAATGTGGCAATACTCCTTGTGTCCTAGTCAAGCCCATTAGGAACAAACTGACCCAAAATGCCTCAAAGAGGAAAATTAGATCTTCCATCCTAATTGCCTTTCAATAATGTTATGGGATTAAAAGTCTTACAAAGAATGGAATTCAATTAACTGATTCCTCTTACTATTTTCCTAAAGCAACACTGACTGAATGGTTTCATAAGCCCTAGGACGGAGGCACATCACTTAACCCTGGTTGGAAGGAGAATTTTTATATACAATTATTTTACTGTGGTAAAGTCCTTTATAATCACTCTTAGCTGTTCCGAAAAGTCTCAGAACCCGGTCAACATACTTGCCCATCACGAATGGAGGGAGTGTGGAAGCAGCAGAGGCAGGTGTGTGGTCCAAAGAGGATGGAAGGGGCAAAAGTAATGTGATAGGGAGCAGGTCTCTTTCCTCAAACCTGTTTCTATCAGAATTCACAAAATTCCACCACCTCCGCCCCAAGCGCCAACACACAGACCCAGGTGAGCGGTAGCTCAGCTGCCTCACTGCCAGGACCGACCCATCTGCTGAGGACTCGCATCACATCCTTTGGTAAAGGCTTCATCTCCACTCACGAAACATTCCTGTTCTGTCTCATGACCTTGGGGCTAAGGGCTGTGAATTCCAAACTTATTTCATATTATGATAGTTTCTAAACTTAAAAAAAGACACAGCTAAACCCTTTTTTCCAAATACATACATAAGAAGATAAAGGAGGTCTCCTCTCGTTGAAGCAGGAGAGAGGCACAAAGTTCCCACGAGTTGCACTTTCCTTGCGCCCCTCCTCCCAGCAGCTTTTTGGGACACCGTACAGGGGCACCTGGCTTCTTAGAAAACAATATGAACACAACTGACAACAAACCACCTGGCAGTTGTGTTAATGGGAGAGCATGATAAGGCCTCCTTCCTATAGCTCCCAGAGCATAAACACTGCCCTCAATGGCCTTCTGGGGATAATTAGGGTCAACAGCTCAGCAACTATTTGAAAATGTACAAAAAACCTACTATCTCTTCCCTCTAGGAACAATATTTCTGTTCAAGGCACTGCTCTGGGTGTCAGAGGGGAGAACCAAACTCTAGAACATTCCAGTTACAAATGAATATGACACAGGGCAAAGATGTGTGGTCCTCAGAGCCAAAATAAATAAATACACCCCTAATCATCTGGATGGGAGCTTCTTGTTGGATATTCTGGGTTTTTTTTTTTTTTTTTGAAAAGCAGGGATGATAACTCTCAAAGTGCAGAGTAAAAGCTCTCCAGCCTTTGCAAAGATAAAGGCAGGTGAAAATAACACGGCTTCAGTGGGTGAAGGCAGGTGAAACCATCCGCAAAACTCAACAGCCCAGAGGCCACTTTCGGCTCTGACCCTTCCTCCCTAACTCACTCACACTAAGGGCTTGGGAATTAAAGTGTCAGCCTTGTCAGGAGGATGTGAAAGTTAAAGGAGGAACAGGAAGAAGAGCCAATGATTTCCACAAAGAAACGAAGGCCAACACCCACTGCCCGGCCAAACCCAGAAGAGCTGGACATAGGACGTGTGTGAAAGCTGTGAGTGATACTGTACGTACCCAAATTGTGCCCATTTTCTCTCCTTCAGGCTCATCAGAATATATCCTTCTTAGAAATGTAAGGGTAAAAATGATAAAAATGTATTCTTCATATAAGTCTAATTTTCAGTGAGAAGAGTTATGTGATTGTACAGTATGCTTGTTTGACAGTTTTCCCAGCGGGAGTGTTGGCAGAGTGTATCTCTGTGTGTCTGGAGCGGGTAGGTAGGCTATTGGGGAAAAATGTCACCTCACCCTCAGAAAAAGAGCTGAAGAACCTCTGACATCCAACCAGTGGGGTCAGTGTTGGCTGAGAATGGTGCCTTGCGCCTTGAGCCACGCAGTAACCTGCTACCCGAGATGGCCCCATGGCTAGAACAGCAGACTCCCACAAAGTCCACAATCCCCCAAAGACTTTGTGTCCTAACTTTGTAGCTGGAGAGTGCATTAGACTGGAGCTAAAGGAAAGCATTAACTCAGTTTTCAAAAGGAAAAACTTCCAAAAACTAATTCTCTAGAGATTCTGAAGTCTTACTAGTTTTATAGATTTTTTTTAAAGGGTAAGGAAATTCATTTTGGCTACCAGAAGCTCTAGGTGCCAAGGTGAATTCTCTCTGTACAGTAATTTTACTCCCTCCTCCTTTACTCCCTCCATCCCCGCCCTCCACACAGGTCCCACCTAAAGAAGGTTAAGTGATCTCCTCAGACGATGCTCTGGGGCTTGCAAAAAGATGAGGATTGACTTAACGAAAAGCATGATGACAACCATCTCTTTATGGGCTTGCTTTGTGGGGTGGCCTTTTTTTCCTTGTGTATCTGGCCTGCAATTGAAGTAAACAACTACAAGTCTCCTGCAATGTGTAAGCTTTGGTTTTTATCGTTCAAATTTCATGGTTTCCCATTGTGATTAAAGGCAAGCAGGTTATTTTCCTCCTCATCCATCCTTTTTTGAAAAAATGAGTAGTCTGTTGAAAAAACTAATTTGCACCATTAATTATTTACAAAAAACTAGATTAACAACACTTTTAGGTAGATAGGAAGAAATTTACACACTGAAATACACATGCACTTACCACAAACCCTTTCATACATTTAGATACCTTACACACTATTTGTTAACTACTCCAAACATTGATTTATTTCAACTTCTTCCCAAGTTTACATAGTAACTACAAATGGGGGACTTCCCTGGTGGCGCAGTGTTAAGAATCCGCCTGCCAATGCAGGGGACACGGGTTTGAGCCCTGCTCCAGGAAGATCCCACATGCCGCGTAGCAACTAAGCCCGTGCGCCACAACTACTTAGCCTGCGCTCTAGAGCCCACAAGCCACAACTACTGAGCCCACGTGCCACAACTACTGAAGTCCACACGCCTAGAGCCTGTGCTCCGCAACAAGAGAAGCCACCGCAATGAGAGGTCCACACACCGCAACGAAGAGTAGCCCCCCCCGCCGCAACTAGAGAAAGCCCATGCGCAGCAACGAAGACCCAATGCAGCCAAACAATAATTTAAAAATTTTTAAATTAAAAATTAATTACAAATGGATTTCTTAATTTGAATTTGGACCTCCTCAATGGTCAGTTTCTGGAGTTTTTGACAATTTCAGCAGGTGTAGAAACCATAGCAATATTTCTTCTCTTATAGTTTTTTTTCCCTAAAAGAAGTCATCGGATAGCCAGAGGCTGTCTGGCTCTCCGGCTCTCTTCTCTCTCTCTCTCTCTGCCTGCCGTGTCCATACATACTATCTAGGCTTCTACCTTGTTTCTTTGAAAGAATAAATTGCTTTTCATCATCATTTAATTGCATAAAGAGAGAGACCATAGACCCATCGTGTGCATCTGTATCAACAGGATGACACAAGTCTATCTTCTGTGATCAAAAAAGCTTAATTCCCCTTTACAACAAATAGGGACTCCTGTCCTCCCACCTAACAGGTAACTGATGACGGATCTAAAGGCAATGGCAAGCCTCTTTAACACAAGACAGAAAAAAAAAAATCTTCCTTCTTTTAAAGATATATTATCCGTTTGGAGTTTCAAATCCTAGTTCATGCAACCACTTAAAATACATTTAAACAGAACATGACAGAATTTTAGACCTCAACGTGAAACAATTTCACCCCAAGTACCTCAGCTTGAGGTCAAAGTCATCTGGGCATCTGTCTGAAGCATTCCTATAGTTTCCTGGAATTGACATGTTGGACAGTGTAGCAACACTGGTGTCTGTTGACCATCCATAGCATTATCTCATCTAAAAACATCCAGCCTTGAAAGATCTGCCTCAATTAACCCTTTCAAAGCCCCTCCCTTGGAGCGCTGCCAAAGTGGCCTGCAGTCATTGGGTTTGCTTAACTGACTGGGCATAGGTTATCCTAACTGCTGATAAAATGTGTGATACCAAGCAGGCTTTCCTTTCCTTTCTTTGGGTCTCAGTTTGTTTGATTTTCCTATTTGTAAATTACAGACATTGAACAAAAGACCTTGTCTCTTCTAACAAGACCAGAATCCAAGGTTTGAATCCTGACTCTGCCATTTGCCACCTGAGTGGCCCAGGCAAGTTACCTGAGCCATCAGAGGTCAGTTAACTCATCTGTAACATTCTCATCCAAGGTGGTTGTGAACACTGAGGGAGACTTACATAACACACTAGGCGCTGTGCCAATTCTTTGTTACTACCACTGAGAGCTGGAGACTAATTTCCCTCCCCTTGAACACAGTCTAGTCATAGAGACTTGCCTGAAAAACAGAGCTCTGCAGCCAGGTCGTAAGAAGTTTCTTAGCTTCAACCCAGGCCTCATGGAACAGTAGCTTTGGGAGCCCTGAGCTACCATTTAAGAGGTTGAACTACCTTGAGACCACCATGCGAGAGGCCCTGTGGAACGACCCTTAGAGAACGTAGAGAGAAAGGGCTTCCTGCTCAGCCTGAGCTGCTCCAGCACCTTGCTATTCATGTCAGCCCAGCAGAGGCCTCCAGATGTCTGTGTGGAGCAGAGAAGAGGCCCAGGTAACCTCACCCAGCTGCCCAAGTCACAGAGCCATAAGCAAAATAATGATTGTCCCTGTTTTCAGTCACCAAGTTTTGGGGTGGTTTGTAATACAGCGAGAGAACACAAGAGCACACACATGCGTAAAAAAATAAAAAAGAAAATTAATTAAATTTAAAAATTAAAGTAAAAAATTGAAATTGTTTAAATTAAAAATAATTTTTTTAAACATAAAAAAAGAGAAGCCAGCACTCACCCAAGGCAGCGCTAAGCCATATGAAGCCTTCCTGATGCTCTCATCTGCATCCCATTTGGAAGAGTACCCCTAGGGTCTTTAGATAGAACTGTGAAAGTCCCCTCTAGAGCTATGGAGATATAAACAAACCCACTAGAGAAAACCTCAAGGAGAATCTGGCAAGGTTAAGATATTAGGAGACGCCTAAGGAGAACACTCACCTTCATGGGATTTGCCTGAAGATGGGATGAAGCATTTGGGCAGAAAAGTGGACCTCAAATTTCCATGAAAGAGAATCAATGACTTCTGCAACATACATATTATTTGTTGCCAAATCACTAGTAGCCTGATACACACAAATTCCATTTAGCTGACTTCATAAAACACACACATGCTGACAGCATCATTGATCTTGGAGCTGTAGGCGGAGGAGTACAGCACAGTCATGTGGCCTGGCTAGGAGTATTTACACCTCCCAGAAGCTCAGATGGGACACTAGGTACTCTACATGGATATACTCTTTGTGATTTTCTTTCACTTCCTTTTATTTTTTCCGAGGAGCTCGATGGAAATACACTCTGAGGAATGATGAAGGGGAGAACTTTCGAAAGAAATGATGCCATCTTTCTTCAAAATGATATTTACCAAAGGAAATCATAGTGAGAGGTTATTTTCTCTGGTGAAAAGGATGTCTTCTATCCGTTTTTGTTTCTCAGGCTAAGATCAGGATTCGAAAACATGAATTCACAGGTAACCTCAGGCTCCCAGATTTTCACACTGGCAAGTCAACAAACCAGTCTTAAAAAGCTAGAAGAAAAAAAATGAAACTCACACTCTTCTCTCCTTCCATTCAGAATATGATGTTTTCAGTCAGACTATAATTGATTTTTAAAATAATAATTAGGTTAAGTAGTTTCAAACTAGCTTTTCTAGAATGTTTGAGCTGGAAGGAATCTTAAAGGTCACTTTTTTAAGAGTGAGAACCTTTCTTTAAAGAAACTCTGGGGAAGAACCCCCCCCCCCACCTATGTAAAATAAGAGACATGCGGAGATAGTCTTGTTGGATGGGAGTTCAGACAGGGTGGGCTAGGGCACTGTGGTTACTCTTAAATGCCTCAGCAGAACCTACAGTGGAATATGAGGTGGTTTTCACAGATCTAGGCCCACCCTGCCTTTTTACAAATTAGGAAACTAAGTCCTAGAGAAGTATCATGTGAGCCCAAGGTTCACAGAGCTAAGGGCATGGCATTACCAAAACTAGAACTCAGGACTTCTCAATCCTACGTTAGGTGCCACAGGCTCCCTCTGTTAAGTTTTAAACTGGCCACTTAACCTGCTGACTGACCCTGAACAAGTGAATAACGTGATGGCAGTGTATCATGTACAGAGCCAAGGCAACTGGCTGCCGTGGTCTTGAAGCAGGTACCCACATATGCAGTAGCCCAGGCATCCCCAAGAAATCAGCATCACTCAAAAACAGTGCTCTCCTAATATAAGGCAGAAACGGACACCTTTTAGCTTTAAAAGACCCACTTCAATCTTTTTACCAAAATCTAGACTCTGTATTAGACAGGGTCCCTTGCTTGATAATACCACTTTTCCTACTAAATATTCCATCTTTGGCCTTTTAGTATTTCACTTCTCTTTAATACTACCCTGTATAATACCACCCACATTCATATGTATATGAAACTATAGGCTGGTTGAACTGAAGCAAGCACTAAAATGATACTCAGTGGATTCCATCAGAATAGATGACTATGCTCAAAATACATACCTTTACATATCCTCACCACCATCTCAAATTTTTTTCATCAAGGTATAACGGATTTACAGTATTATATTAGTTTCAGGTGTATAACATAGTGATTCAATATTTGTATAGATTATACTCCATTTAAAGTTATAAAATATTGGCTACATTCCATGTGCTATACAATATATCCCTGTACCTTATTTTATATATAGTAGTTTGTACCTCTTAATCCCCTACCCCTATCTTGCCCCTCCCCTCCTTCCCTCTCCCCACTAGTAACCACTAGTCTGTTCTCTATACCTGCGAGTCTGTTTGTTATACTGTTTGTTTCATTTTTTAGATCCCACATATAAGTGATAAGATACACTATTTTTCTTTCTCTGTCTGACTTATTTCACTAAGCATAATACCCTCAGTTCCATCCATGTTGTTGCAAATGGCAAAATTTCATTTTTTATGGCTGAGTAATATTCCATAGAGTCTGTGTATCGCATCTTCTTTATCCATTCAATTTCTGATGGACACTTAGGTTGCTTTTGTATCTTGTCTATTGTAAATAATGCTGCTATGAACACTGGGGTACATGTATCTCTTCGAATTAGTGTTTTCATTTTCTTTAGATACATACCCAGGAGTGGAATTGCTGATCATATGGTAATTCTATTTTTAGCTTTTCTGAGGAACCTCCATACTGTTTTCCATAGTGGCTGCACTAATTTACATTCTCACCAACAGTGTACCAGTGTTCCCTTTTGTCCACATCCTTGCCAACATTTGTTATTTGGGGTCTTTTTGACAACAGCCATTCTGACAGGTGTAAGGTGACATTCCACTGTGGTTTTGATCTGAATTTCTCTGATGATTAGCAATGTTGAGCATTGTTTCATGTACCTGTTGGTCATCTGAATGTCTTCTTTGGAAAAATGTCTATTCAGGTCTTCTGCCCATTTTTTAATCAGGTTGTTTGGGGGTTTTTGATATTGAGTTGTATGAGATGTTTATATATTTTGGATATTAACCCCTTATTGTTCATATCAATTGCAAATATTTTCTGCCATTCAGTAGATTGTGTTTTCATTTTATCAGTGGCTTCCTTTGTGGTACAAAAGCTTTTAAATTTAATTAGGTCCCATTTGTTTATTTTTCCTTTGCCTGAGGAGACAGATAAAATTTATGAAGATAGATATAGCTGTAGAATATATATATACACATTTTATATAGAGGGAGGGGAAGGGGAAGGGGGAGGGGGAGGGGGAGGGGAGGGGGAGGGGGAGGGGGAGGGGGAGAGGGAGAGGGAGAGGGAGAGGGAGAGGGAGAGGGAGAGGGAGAGGGAGAGGGAGAGGGAGAGGGAGAGGGAGAGGGAGAGGGAGAGGGAGAGGGAGAGGGAGAGGGAGAGGGAGAGGGAGAGGGAGAGGGAGAACTACAATTTATTCCAGAGAGTGTTCTGCCTATCTTTTCTCCTAGGATTTTTATGGTTTCTCCTAGGATTTTTATGGTTTCTGGTCTTACATTTAGGTCTTTAATATTTTAGTTTATTTTTGTATATGGTGTGAGAAAATGTTTTAATTTCATTATTTTACATGTGGCTGTCCAGTTTTACCAGCACCATTTACTGAAGAGACTGTCTTTCCCTCAGTGTATATTCTTGCCTCCTCTGTCATAGATTAACTGACTATATTAGGTTTATTTTTGGGCTCTCTATTCTGTTCCATTGATCTATGTGTCTGTTTTTGTACCAGTATCATACTGTCTCGATTACTGTAGCTTTATAGTATAGTCTGAAGTCAGGAAGGGTGATACCTCCAGCTTTGTTCTTTTTTCTCAAGACTGCTGTGACTCTTCAGGGTCTTTTATAGTTCCATATAAAAAGTTAACTTATTTAGAAAATTGCCTCTAATTTCACTTCAAATTTTGCATACAGATTTACGACTAATATAGTCTTAGTCACAATAAGTATTCAGAAATGAAGACTCAGAGAGTTCTTGAGTTAGAGTCTAAAGAGATTAAAACAAAAATAAAACAGATGGATCCACAGCATCTGAACCCCATCTTCCTCATTCTCCATGGGTTTGGTTCATGTCTTTCTGCTGCCAGTTGGCCAGACCGTTAAGCCTCACCAGTACAAACATTTGTGTAATTCTGGAGTTTTCAGCTAAATTTCTCCATGCAAGCCAAACATCCACCCACCATACCCCAGACATGACTTCAGAAAATATTTCTCCATTTCCAATTTGTGAAACAGTACTAATGCCAATTATACTAACTTCCACCCACCATTTAAATGACTGGGTGGTATTATAGAAGATATATCAAATAAGCAACATTTTTAGCAATTTAAGGCTTGCTTGGGGACCATACCGTGGAAAGAAGTGTAAAGGTTAATATATTTGGGTGCAAATAATTTTTATAAACAGAAAATTTTTTAAGTTGGTGGCCACAAAGAAGCTGGAACTCAGGTTTAACTTCATAGAATGAGCCACGGTCTTGACCTTACAATGTCACTATTCAGTAAAACGTGATTAAGCAGGTAGGCTCTGATATTGGACCATTTGAGTTCAAGTTCCGGCTCCACCCCTGACTACTTATGTGGCCCTGGACAAATTAAACTTCTCTGTACCTCACAGGGTGGAGATGAGGATTAAAATGAGTTAATAAGTGTCTGGCTCAGAGTGAGGTCAAAGTAACTGTTAGCTATTAGCTATTTTCCTTCTAGGCTTGTTGTATCATAGGGCGGTCATAAGAATTAAATGGCAGTATTATGTTAATCATAATACATGACACACAGAGTATTCAACAAATATTATTATTATTAAATCATAGAAATTTAGAACTGAAAGGAATTTTAAAGATGAGCCAGACCAAAACTCTCATTTTATATATGAGGAAACTAAAGTTCAGAGAAGGGAAACAAATTGCCCATAGACACTCAACCAGTTCATCACAGAACTAGGACTTCTTCATTCATTATATGTTCAACAAATATTACTGATATAAACTTTCAGATATAATGTCAGATACAGGTTTCCAGTTTCAGGTACAGGATACAGTGGGGGAAAAAATGGACAAAGTTTGTGGGATTTGAATCTTGGTCTTAGTCTAGTGCACTTTCCACTATAACGCTTACAGTATGGAGTTAAACTAGATCAATGATAGACCAGACAATCTAAAAATGCCTTGAACTAGCTTTATCTTCTTGGATAAACAGCTTCAGTTCTTTGTGCCTTGATGTCTTCAAAGGTAAAATGAGAGGGTTTTTTTAAGAGTCATCCCAGATACATTATATAATTGTTCTTTCAATGCCTTGGTCTCTAAATTGCTTGTCTAATTCTTGATCCATTAGAGCATACCGAAGATCTCCATCTCCAAGAGAGAATGAATTAACACCTACTGATAATCTACTGGATACAGTCAAACCAAGTTTCTGTTTCTACAGTCAGTCAAGTTCAGATGGTAAGAAAACATAATAATCCCTCCTGTTTCTGAAACAAACACTACTATTTCCCATGTTGTGAGATGTTTCCCTAATTGTAAAACACTTGGTTCATTTAGTAGAGCTGTTCCACGGAGAGGTCTGCAAATCCAGTTAATAAACTGGAACGAGGCTGATGACAATACAAGCCTTGTAGTTTTCAAGGGAAACAGGAAATACAAAACACCCTAACTTTTCAGACACTCCTGTTTCGAGACTACCTGGGATTTCATCTGAGAAGAAGGCATTAACACTTTCAGACAGGTCTGGAATCTTAAAAACCAATGTGTGTATTAAATATTTAGCCTCTCATAGAAACTCACGATAAAATTTTAAGAGTTCTCTTTCACTTGTGATATTTTGGATTTAACTTTAAACCAAAGAAAAACAACTTCACGATCATTTTCAAGCTCCTGTGGCTAATGAGATGCATTGTTTAATTTAGGTATGAGTATCATCTGCAGGAGCCAGTTTTCAAGGGTAGCATTCTAAAGATCCCCACTGGTATTCATATCCTTGTACAGTCCCATCCCTCTGAAATGTGGGCCAGCCCTAGTGACTTGCTTATAATTAATAGAGCAAAAGTGATAGAATGTCGCTTTCACGATCAGGTTACAAAGACTGGTTTCTGACTTGTTAGATTCTATCAACTTCTCAGTCCTCATCCTTTGAGGAAGCAAGCCGCCAGGTTGGAGAGACCCACGTGGCAAGAAAGTGAGTTGCCTCTAGACAAGATCCAGTGAGGAACTGAGGCCCTCAGTGCAGCAGCCCGGGAGGAACTCTGTTAAGAGCCACATAAGCTCGGAACTTCCAATTGAGACTTGAGATGACTGCAGCCCAGCCAATGCTTTGACTGCAGCCTGTGAGAGATCCTGGAGTAGAGGACCAACTGAGAAGTGTCTGGATTCTTAACCCAGAAACACTGTAAGATACTCAATGTGTGCTGTTTTAAGCCACTATTTTGGGGATAATTCTTTTATAAAGCAATAGATATCTAATACATTATTCCAGACACACACACACACATACACACACACACACACACACACACACACACATCTCAAAAAAAAAAAATCAATCCTAGTCATTTACAAGTACCGAGACTCTTCATATACAGGCTGGACACTGACAATTTCTTACGCCAAACCAGACCAAAGCAATAAGTATACTGATAGTTTTATATCTTTCTTTCCCAATAGATTTGTCTAAAACTGATTTCTCTATAAGCCTGGCCTCCCAGAGTGAGCCTCAGACTTTAGCTTCTGGGCTCTTCCCTTACCCCCTGACCTATTTTGTGTAACTCCTAAGACAAGAATTCTTTTTTTTTTTTTTTTTTTTGCAGTACGCAAGCCTCTCACTGCCGTGGCCTCTCCCGTTGCGGAGCAACAGGCTCCGGACGCACAGGCTCAGCAGCCGTGGCGGCATGTGGGATCTTCCCAGACTGGGGCACGAACCCGTGTCCTCTGCATTGGCAGGTGGACTCTCAACCACTGCGCCACCAGGGAAGCCCAACAAGAATTCTTTACTCCTTATCTGGCCACCAAAATAGCTGAAGACTTCTATTAAACACTGACCACATGACTATTAATTAATCTTACCTGTCCTTTCTGTCAGGGAGCTGGAACTGGCCTCTCTACATCTGGCCACTATGTGAAGACTTGCTCCAATCCTGTATCTACCTGTGATCAGAAAGTTGCTACCTATCTAATATAGAGGATAGAAAAAGAGAATCCAAAAAAAATGTGTTTTCCTTTTAATCCACAGAGGATATCCTACGATCATGCTGACCTTCCAAAAGACCACCAAACAAAGCTAAGTTTACTGGAACTACTGCAGTAAGAGAGACCAAAAGCATCTCAACTGGAATAATCAGAGGGATGTATTTATAAAGTTTAAGGGCCTGGGTTGCATGATTTTTAGGGCAGGTCTTAGAATGCATGAAACTTGAGCAAAGTTTAGGACACTGGAGCCTTGGAGTGCCGGCCACAGCCAGTCAAGGATCTTAAAGTGGAGCCTTGATAAGCAACCTCAGTTTTGTTTGGGGTTGTTTTTTTTTTAGGTGAAATTCACATAACATAAAATTAACCATTTTAAAGTGAACAATTCTGTGGCAACTAGCACAGTCATACTGTTGTGCAATCACCACCTCTAATTCCAAACCAAAACAGAAAAACCCAAACCCACAGCACTTGTGTCCCATTCCCTTCCCCTCCCCCTAACAGGGGTTTCAGAGTTTACGGATTTACCTCTTCTGGGTATTTCATCTAAATGGAATCAAACAATAGATGACCTCTGGTGACTGGTACAATCTGTTCGTTTTGATAAACTATTTCAGTTGGTCTACAGCTATCCTCTAAGGGCAAGTATTACTTGGACTAATTTTCTTCCTGGTCCACTATTGCTTGGCACATAAATGTGAAAGTATGCCTGATCACAGAACTTAGCACAGGGACAGGAAAGTATGTTGGTTTTACAACTAAATTCCCCACTTTGGTCATTGTTCATGGTTATGGACATGATCAATCCAGATCTGCATGAGTTTCTGATGGTAGTTATTCCAACTTATCAGGTTTTCTTTTTCTTTTTGTTCTAGAATATCATTTTTGGATCCTTTGACTAGTGCACAGTACCATTTAAGACTCTGGAGATGATACATTTGACCAGTGAAACCAGGACAAATACTACGAGAAGGAATATGATGTGAGTTTATAGTCCACTTTCCAAGATGGCTCAAATTAAATCAAGAAAAAAGTTTCCACCCCCAATCCAAAGAGACTAAAGAACCAGATATACGAGTATGAACTAATTTACCTAATGACATGATGTCTTTGATCCCTAGATCTTGTTAGTAATATTAAAGATACTAGAGAGGTCTATAGAGACATAAGTAAAACATCTTATAGGACACATTTTACCTCTAGGGGGCTAGTGGTATACAAGCTCTGTGGTCACAGTAATTTTGTCTGACTCTCCTGTTCTTTGCCAAACCACAACGTGCAAGACCCTCCCACTTTGGGGAATTCTTGTAAACACATGAAATGAAAGGGCTTAAAGACAATAAAAAGGCAGTCCAGAGTCCCCCCTTCGGTTGTTAAAGGCTTTGAACTCTAAATGAGACCTATTTTTTCTCCTTCTTGAATTAAATTATCTAAAGATCTCTTTTTCTGAGAAGAAAAATTCATGGCCCAAGATAAATCCTGGATGATATCTCAGACTATCCTAAATGCAAGCATCACGTTAGCAAGGTAACAGATCTGTGCCCAATTTGTGGGTAGTCATCAACAGACTTTTACGCTGAAAATTCAACAGCAGATATTAGGGGCCACCCAATGATCTGTTTTCAGGGAAAAAACATACTCCAGTGGGGTTATCAAATAATACGAGAAAGTGCTGGACCGCTCAACAAGAGCGATACTGCACCAGGAGACGTAATTTGCGATGTAGCGGTCATCAGGTATGGCTCAATCAAAATAACCTGGGGTTTATCTTAAGTAATGAGCTTTTCTTATAAAGTCTGAAAAACAATGGATGTGTTCAAAAATAAAGCATTGTTCCCTAAAGCATTCCCAAGCTCTATTTTTTCAAAAAAGTTTGATTACAAAAGCAAGCTCGAACGAGCTACTGACAAATACTAGAGAGTTCTACAGAGATACAAGTAAACAATCTTCTTATAGGACACATTTTGCCTCTAGGGCGCCAGTACGAAAGACCCTAATTTTTTCTATTACTCTTCCTTCTACAAAATGAAAGAGGTAATCTTTGTGCTACCCAATGGCCATTCCAGGAAGCCCAAAGATAGATTTTGTTTAACAGGTATCTTAACAGTTTAATTCTTCTCATTTAGAGATTTTACCTTGGAAAGCTAAAATCAAGAAGGGATGTCAAAGGAAACATAATAGGAATATAAATCATCATATCCAAAGGCAAAAATTAGTTATAGGCTGTCTTGTGAGTTTATTTTTCAACTCACAAGAAAAACTAACAATGATTATTAGAAATTTAACTCTGTCAACACCAAGGGGAAATCTGGATCAAAATGATTCAAAATATGTCAGAAATTCAGACGTTTAGCAGAGTATTGGGGAAATGAAAAGGAACCTCTGTTATCTGGACACAATACTTGGTCATTTTTTAAAAAGAAAGCCCAAATTCATCCTAATTTTACATACTTATATTTCTCCAAAATTATTATACCTAGTATTATCTCAACAATTTATATTAATTATTCCCTTACTAAACTAAGCAGTTTTTTTTTTCCAGATGTAAGAGAAAACTAGAATACAGGAAACAAAAACAGTCCAGCTCATTTTTCCCACACACATTTTAGATCACTTTGACAATTTTTAAGGTAGAAATATAAGCATATACATTATACCACTTAAAGATATTTTCATATCTTGTTAAGGTACAGTCATTTACATATAAAATAAAGGTCAATTAAAACTATATTTAATAACTAATATTTACATCTTTTTCTTTCTTAAGAATTGCCCACAAATCCAAAGCTTATGGATTAATTAACTTAACATTAATTAACTTAATGTTAGCCTAAAGTTGACTAAAGATACGGAAATTACAATTTAAGCCAATACATTATGACCATACATATGATTTGCAGCATTACAAGAGTTCACAGGATCAACATTTTTAAAGACATGTATTATGACAAGTTCATACAATTAAACATGATTATATATTCTTGCAATTTTAAATAATTTGTAGCAACAATGATAACTTTCTGAGATCAGAGAATTTATGTAGGAACTTTTAAAGTCTTAGAAAATCCTAAATTATGATAAACTAAATCCAAATCTTATCTTAAAATATTATGCTAACATTACATTTACATGTTGCTAAAATCAGGCAGAAGAAATAGAGTTGTTTTTAAGCTAAAGTTAAATCTCTCTAGTTTGACTACGAGGCATCCGTTTATCAGGAATATCACATAAGTTATTTTTAATATCAGGTGATCTCTGTATTCATGTATCAAAAAAATGTAACTGTGGGACTTCCCTGGTGGCACAGTGGCTAAGAATCCGCCTGCCAACGAAGGGGACACAGGTTCGAGCCCTGGTCCGGGAAGATCCCACGTGCCACGGAGCAACTAAGCCCGTGCGCCACAACTAATGAAGCCCACGCACCTAGAGCCCACACTCCCCAACAAGAGAAGCCACCGCAATAAGAAGCCCACGCACTGCGACGAAGACCCAGCACAGCCAAAAATATATAAATTTAAAATTAAAAAAATATATAAATGTAAGCTGCCTCAGGAAAGAAAAGGTCTGTTTCCCTCTGCTCATAACCCTGTATTGTGTGTGCAATTCACAGAATTGTCTGCACAGTGTTTCTCTCCTGTTCTTCTCCACCAGCAAGACTTACCATAAATGAGCTTAAAAGTACACCTCTCTCTCAACCTCTCCAACACACACATGCACGCACATATACTTACGTCCCTCATCAGTGATTTAGATTCTGACTGTGCAAACAGACCCTCTCAAACAGCCCTGATTCTTCTTTCAAGGAGCCCCACACTATGTAGGAATCAGGCAATGACGGCTCACTCTGCCTGAAGATGCCATTCCAGACATGGCCCTGACACCCTGACTGTCCCCTCAGAAACCAATGTCATCTTGAGCTGAGTCCTAACCTGATGACAGAGCCACTGCTTCTACAAGCTTCAGTTTCACTTATGTCAAATGATCTATTTTTTCCTTTGCCAAAAATGTCCTAACTCTTGTCTTCTCACCAGCCCTCACATCTACCCCTGAAAAGATCAGAAGACTTCTTTTTTAGATACCAGAAATCTAACCTTCCTACTCTTTACATTTCACAACAGCCAAGATTGGCCCCTAGCTGCCCCACTGATGAACAACTGAAGGAAACATGAGCTGAGTGCCTACTAATACTCGTCAAACATTTACGAAATAACTACCACATACTCATCATTATCCTCTTAATAGATATTGTCACATAGAGCATCTACATAATTTAGTTGCATAATAACTTCAGAGTAAGCACTGTTATTTCCATTTTTATAGTTAGGAAAAATGAAGCTCAGAAAGTAAATCAGAACGCCACTAAGCGTTTAGAGTCCAAATCTGGTTGAAGCCCTGTCTGTCATGACGGCAGATGCCCCTTCCCAGATGCTTTGATGTTTTCCTGAAAATAAAAACGTTGAGCTTGCCAACCTGCGTCCCGCTGTGCCAGCCATCCTTCCCCCAGAGAACCAAGGTGTTAAGCTGCCACTATGTGTGTGTCCCACACGTGGCACTGCCCCTCAAAGGTATGTTTTCTTTAAGTTCTTCTAGAACTTGAAAAAATGCAAATATTCCTGACAGTGCCACAGTGACTGAAACATGTTAAATCAGGAGTCAGCAAACTAGGGGCCCACTGCCTGTTTTTATATGGCCCAGGAGCTAAGGGGGGGTTTACATTTCTATATGGCTGTGTTTGGTGACAGTTGAACATTATGTGAAATCCAAATGGCAAGGTTCATAAATAAGGTTTTATCAGAACATCTGCACTCATTCATTGCGGTGTTGTCTAGAGCATATGCTTTTGCGCTACAAGGAGCAGAGTTGAGCAGGTGCATCAGAGGTCCTACAGCCTGCAGAGTCTAAAACACTATCTGGCTCTTTACAGGAAAAAAAAAAAAGTTGGCTGATTCCTGGTGTAAATGATTTGTCATAGAGCCATTTTAGGAGCAAGAGTTTTTGTTTTGTTTGAGAGGATTAAGGAAGGAGTACAAGGATTAGTGGATGTTTAAAACCAAGAGAAGGGGTGTCATGGTGAGGGGAAAACAAAGTTCAGAAAGAAAAAGATTTATCAGCCTCGTAATGTGGCTTAAGTCCACTGTAGGCCTGGGAAATAAAATGCCAACTCTCCACTTTAATCAATCAGTTCTAATACAAATAAAAGCAATGATAATAATGAACACAATAAGATCCGGTATAATAAATAGCACTCCACACAGGCTCGGCACTGTGCGAAGGGCTGTGCATGCTCCATCACAGAGTAACCCTTACCATGATCCTATGTGATAATACTACTGTTACTCCACTTTTCAGGTGAAATTAAGGAACAGAAAGGTTGAGTAATTTGCCCAAGGTTGCAAGACCTGAACTGACAATCTATGGCACGAAGGAGGAAGTTCAAAGAAAAACTTACAAATTACTATTATCCCTTTAAAAGCACTCATTTTTGCCAAACACGCTAGTGTTGACAGCAAGAGCTACCTGCTCTTCTTTCAGAATGGTCCTAGAGCTTGAGACTCACTATTTGATTTTGATGGCAAAAATTTCCAGCCTTTGAGGGGAGATTTGATTTTACAAGTCACGTGAGGTCAAGGCTGGTGAGTGATGAGGCTGGATGGGAATGACTTGAGTTAAAAACAAGGTGTTCCTGTCACTCTGAGCAGTGACTTTCTTGGCGAGACTCTTTGCCTAATTCCAAAGATAATGCTGAGAGAGAGAACTATTTGAGAGAGAAAAAAAAAAAGACTCAATTCTTGTCTTTGTAGAGTTTCCAATCAAACTATGAGTCATGACTTTATAAGTCACTGAAAATTTTAACCCTAACATTACATTCTTAATAGCCCAGTGTAGAATTGTAGCTAATTCTCTTTAATACTACAAGCAATTCAAGCTATCTTGAAACACTGAATTCCAGAGTCAGAGAGGAAAGGCTCTTACCCCTTAATTCCATCACTGTTGGCTGTGTGATCTTGAACAACTTCCCTGAGTCTCAGTTTTCTCATCTGTTAATATGGATACCTTGCAACTTTCTCAAAAGGGACTCTGGGACAGAAGCCTAATTAAAGCATCCATTGTATGTAAATGAAACAGCATGTAAAACATGGACCAGCTTAAACTGGTTTTGCTTCCTTAAAATAGGTTTTTGATTAAGCAAACCTAGAGTTATTTTATAGAGACAGCACTGCGCACGTGCAAGATAGGAACCCATAGGAACCCTTCAGTCAATGAACTTAAAGAATAGAAACGTCGCCACTGGAGCCCTTACAAGAAGTCCTTCAATAAGGAAAATCTGGCTTCCAGCAGCAGGAGTAGCTTACACGGACTGATTCAAGACGAGCCAATCAGCTTCCAAGTTTGAAATTCCCCCCATCCCTTAAATTTGGCCCCGAACCCTGGATTGGGGAGACAGATTTGAGCCCTGCCTCCTTGCTGGTCAACCTCACAATAAAGCTCTTTCTTTTCTCAAAAGCTTGGCTTTTACGTTCATCAGGCAGCAAAGCCCCCATCTGTAACATAATGAATCAATTTCTGTCCAGGCATCTAGAATGGTACTAGTTATTTACCACCCTTAGGATAATTGAGAAAATTATCAACTCAAATCAATTTCTATATTCTATGGTTCAGATGAAGCCAGATACCATGTGAGGAAGACTGCATGAGGACCCCACAGACTACAGATGTAATAAATAATCAGCATAATGTATGGCGCATGGAAGGTGCTCAGGACTATTAGCCCCTTTCCTTCTCTACAGCAGGTTAGAAAGAAACTGGGCTGAGATTCTCATCCAAGATGACACCAGTGAAACAGGAGGGAAGAGGGCAGGGCCCAACCTTTAAAAGAATGACATAGTCATAGTGCATGACAAAAACTAGTGAGAACCAACTAGGTGCAAGACGGCGGAAGATTCAACTTCCAGTGGAACTTAAGCCTCATTATATGCTCATTGTAATACATTAGCATATGCTAAATGACACACCCACCAGAGCCACGACAGTTCTTAGGTTAACCATAAAGGGCCAAAAAGTGGGCGGTAGCCCAATTCTGGGATATCCCTGCCCGTTCCCCAAAATGATTGGAATAATCCTCCCACTCATTAGCCTATGAAATTACCAGCCCATGAAAACTAACCACACCATATTTCGAGGCTCTCTCTCGCCTCCCGAGATGGCCCACACCCTGTCTGTGGAGTGTGTTTCTCCCAAGGCCTCTCACCTTCTGAGATGGTCCACACTCTGTCTGTGGAGTGTGTCACTCTCTAAGTAAATCCACTTTTTACCTATCACTTCGTCTCCAAATTCTTTCGTGATGCAGAAAGAACCTCAAATTCACTGGGAACACCAGTGCCCTTCTACACTGGGATTCTCAAGGTCAGCTTCCTGGCACTCAGGTGTTCCAGAAGGGCAGTTCTTTTCCTGTAAGAAGGCACTTTTGAAGAAGGATAAGAGAAGGATACTGATTGGCTGAGATGAGTGGGGGATGGATTCCATCACGCATTTCACAGGGGTCATCTCCTTTCATGAAGGAACTAGTAGGGATCACGCTGGTGGCTCTAATGGAACTGGCAGGACCACAGAGTTACTCCTCCCCTGAAACAGCAGCATCTACAGTTACTTCTTCTCCCCTGAATTTAATCATCTGTTTACTTGGTTTCTTTCCACTTCTTGATCGAAAGCTTCTGGAGGGCAAGGGCTAAGACCAGTTGGGTTTTTTGGTAACCTTATAGCTACAGTGCCTAGCACAGAGCCAATACTCATGATGCCTGTGATGAATTAACGGTTTCCAACAAAAGC
Source organism: Lagenorhynchus albirostris (assembly GCF_949774975.1). Lineage (NCBI taxonomy): Eukaryota > Metazoa > Chordata > Mammalia > Artiodactyla > Delphinidae > Lagenorhynchus > Lagenorhynchus albirostris. Next base: position 98,127,659 of record NC_083103.1, read on the forward strand.
CAGAAGGTGTGAAACTGGACTGTGCAGAAAACCCCTTGCCTTTCACAGAAGTTTCAGCCTATAAGGCACCTTAGGAAGAGAAATTCTTCCCAGACCAAGGAAGATGAGCTCCTCACCTCTCTGAGCATCTCATGTGTAAGCTTCCTTTGTTCAGAGAAAAGAGCGCGACAGGATGGCCGCATAACCATCCCCGTCAGCTTACATGCAAGCTGTCTGCAACCTGCAGGGAGACAGGACACCTTTCAATTATGTTCTAGCATTTCACAAGCCTTTGGACAAGAAGTTCTCTAACCTTAGCTCCCCACGTGACTTCTTAAGTCCATGTTTCTCTTCTCACAGTCAAGATCGGCTAAAAATATCCCACCAACCACCCAAGGAAACCTTGTCTTTGTCTTTTCAAATGGTGTCGATGATATGTCAATGCACACTAAACCCCAAACGGGTAGAGTATCGCTAGCGGGGTCTCTTTAAAGAGGAGGTCTTTGGGAAAGCAGGCCACTCTACAATAAGGACCTTTTGCTGTGCAAGGTTCAGAGCCGTTGCTGTGGCAACTCCTGCAACCTCAGCTGAGTGCTATCCAAATAAATAGTTTGTTCTTTTTTCCTCCCTAAATGAGAGAGAGAGAGAGAGAGGATTGATGAGCCTTGCCATGGGCATTTTTTGGAGTTCTGGAGTTAGTGAAAAATTATTCCCAAAACAACAAAGAAAACACAGCCTCCGGATCAAGCCCACGCCCCTCAGAGGCAGCGGATGTGAAATAGAAGGAGCTGCGCACAGGAACCTTAGCCGGCGCCGTTGCTTTGGAGAAACGCTCCCAGCCCCAAACACCCAGGCAGCAGAAAGAAAGAAAGCTGCGGGGCAGCCGACCCCACATTCCAGCGGAGGGCTCGGGCCTCCCTGCCGGGGTGCCAGCCTCTCCCACCTCCCTCCTCCGCTTCCTCCCCAGCCTCATCTAAACAACCCAGGAGCTCGGGTTAGACAAAGAGAGCGGTATGCCTTAAAAAAATCTTTTCCCTTCTTGTAATAGGCGGTATGTGGAAAATTAATTACAGGAAATGCATGGCCAAAAAAAAAAAAAGCAGCAGCGTTTGTCTTTAAATGGATGCGGTCCCCCCTCCCCTGCTCTCCTCCCCAGCTCTGAGCAGCCAGCGCTGGCCCCACCCCGCCCCCAGCTCTTTTATTATCAGTAGAATCACGTCTCTTGCCAAGCAAAAGGTCATTTCAGGTCATTTTGGAGAGGAAAAGGATGGAGTAACGCATGTGAAGGTGCTGGAATTGGCAAGCCAAGAGAGAGAGAGAGAGAGAGAGAGAGAGAGACGGGGAGAGGGGCTATGAGAAGCCCCAGTGTTCCAAAGAGAACACATGCAGGAAATGTTTCAAAGCACGACAAGCGCTACCCAATCTGTAGCTAATTCCTTATAAAAATAGGAATATGGCTTATATTGTGAGATGCCTGGAGAGTAATTAAAGTTTCTAATCGTTCTCACCCGGAACCTCATTTTTGACCATTCATCAGAGACAGAAATGCTGCCCGTTGCGGAAGTCCATGGTCTGGAAACAAGCGCCTTGTAAACCTGGACTTGGAGGACGTGTTCAGCCAGGCATAGGGGCAGGACTTAGTACGTGAATAGATGGGGCGGCTGGGGGTGGAGGCGGGGGCTGTGACTTCCTGAGAGAGGTTTAGAACCACCAGGGTATGTGGGCAGTATATTTATTTGCTTTCTTTCAGGAGCAAGCACAGATCTCTTTGTTTGAAGAAAAGAAAAAATAAAGCCAAGAAACCTTGCGTACGGTTGTTGTTTTTTTTTTTTCCTGCCATGTTTACTGGGTAGTGATGGCCTGGCTGGGTTTTTTTTTTTTTTTTGGTGTGTTTTTTTTTTTAATATCTCTACTAAAGAAGAGGCCACCACCTCCTTGGAGTTTTTAATTCAATGCCATTTCAGTAAAGACAATTGGCTGTCTCTGAATTCTTGCCAAGGGCATTTTTTCCCTTCCTCTCCTTCCCACTGCCACATTTTAAGGTCCTGTATTTTCTTTTTTTTTTTAAAGAAACAACGACTTTTTTTCTTGCAGTAACACAAATGCCAACAGCAATCTATCAAGGGAGTGGGAAGTTTGGGTAATAAATTGTTTGCTTGGACTGCAATCAGTTTATCTGGGGTGGGTATTGTACACAGTGGAAGGAAGAAAGAATACAGAGTAGTCCATTACGGTTGTGAAAAATACCTTGATTTAGCGGAAGTCAGTAACGGGCCTAATACATAACTGAACTGCTAATAAGTAGATGAGGACTGGCTGACGCTTCCACCAATCAGAAAATACGGACACCCACAAGTAACCAATGAGAGCTCTCAGGGCATTATTTATTTCCCATTGGTTAAATGCACCACAGTGAAAGACCCTGGAGGTAAATCTGATAAAGGTAGACTGGGGCATGCAGGTGTCACGGAGAGAAGATGGCAATTATCCTCTCATAACCATTGCTGCTGAGCAGCCGTGAGTCATAGGAATTAGCAAAGCAATAATACTCCTCCATGTTCGTATCTTCCTAGGTCTCCCAACAAGAGCCTTAAGGTTGACTAGAAGTTCTAACAGACTCAAAATACGTCTCAGTGCCTTACTGGGAAGGAAGGAAGGAAGAACTCTTAATATTTCTTAATTAATCACGTACTTCACGTGACTGAAACTAATTTAGTCCTCACAACAACCCTGTGGATAAGTACTATCTCATTCACTAATGAAGAAACTGGCAATCAAGGTAAGTAGCAGAGAACACCACTCACCTAACAAGAGAAGGGAAGGAAGCGGACTGAGACTCCCATTTCAGAGACCATGCTTAGCTTCTTACACGTAACTTGTTGATAACCCTATGTTATGCCTGATATTGTCTCCAGTTTATAGATGAAGAAATTGAGATTCGAGGAACTTAAGTAGCTTGTCCAGAGTCACAAAGCTAGAAGTAAATAAAGAGCCAGAATTCACACTCACATCAGTCTGACTCCCAAAGCCCCTGCTCTTTCATTACAACTGATGCTTCCAATATTAGCCTGAAAAGAATGAAAAATGCGTTCTCAGTCTCGTTCGTAATATGATATTGCACAAAATACCCCCAATCTCTAGAAGGCAGAAAAACTTCCCCTGGCACTTATCCATGAGAGGCACCGCTACAAAGGCCCACAGGCCCAAAGGAAAACATTTTAGACAGCTGCAGAGAGGATGACACATAAATTAGACTCTAGGTCTGATTTTAAACTAAGACCTCATGAGTGGTCTTGAATGTCACCTCATGAGTGACATTGGTTTGTTTGATATTCCAAAGATACTATAAGTGAAAGGTGGGAAATTCCCAGAGGCTACTCTCATTCTAGCTTCTTACTACTGAATTTAAGACCATTTCTAAATGTAACCATCACATTTTCATTTTCAACTGATTTGGGCATCTGAGTGAACAGGATTTGTTTATTCAACAAATACTGAGTGCCTACTAGGTACCAGGCAATGTGCTATATGTTGGGGATACATCAAACTTGTGCAACTGACTAGATAACGCTGCCAGTTACTATTTATGGATCATCAGAGGAGGAAGAAGAGAAAGAGAGAGAGAGCAGGAGGTCAGCAGAGAGTGGGTAGAGAAGTAAATGAATTAAGATTTGGCAGACTAAGTCTGAAGTACCTGCAGAAACACCCACTGAAGAAGCCTCGTAAACATTTGGATTTAGGGGTTTGGCTCTCAGAAGGCAGAGCCAGTCTGTAAGAATATAGACTTGGGAGGGCCTGACATATCGCAGATAGTAACTGACATCCTAGTGGTAACTGAGATCATCTAGAGAAACAGGGTAAAGTGGAAAGAGAAAGGGACTTAGATGAACAGAGCCCTGAAAACAAGATATTTAAGGGATGTTTGTGATCACCAGGGACTTTTCCCAATTTCATATGCAGCAAAATAAGCACACTTACGTTCATTCACCTCATTCATTCGGCAGGTACTTACTGGTTACCTACTGTGGGTTAAGTGCTCATTATACAAAGTACTTATAATACAAATAAGATATGATCCCTTGCCTTAGGAAGATAAAACAGATGAATATTATAATTATACACAAAGAGTTACCAACATTCTGGAAGAGAAGGAAAGAAATTGATGAGACGGGTTCATAGTGGAAATGAGATTTAAACTGGACCTTGCATAATGAATAGGGTGGAAAATATTAAAAATGTGACTTCTGTACCTTTTATGCAATATAGATACTTAATAAATGCTAATATTGGGATAGACCCAAAGTGGGCTGAGAAGACACAGAATATAATGGAAGAATAAACTTGGGAACAGTGTAAATGCGGTAGTGTGAGGAACATCAAGGTGATTACACACCAAGGAAATGTGTGAAAGAAAAAGAAAGAGGAAGAAAGCTAAAAAAGAGAAAAGAAGCTCTGCATTACTAGAGAAAATGATTTCATTAACCAGTGACAGACCTGGAAAGAGCAGTCTGGAGAAGTTTCCTTCATGGGGAGGTGGGTGAGATAAAGCATCTAATTTGGGAAACTAGAGACAGCATGTTAGCCAAGGTTCTCCAGTCACAACTAACGGAAACAAATTGGAGGAACCTTAAGAAAAAAGACGGATCAGAGGTATTTGTTATACGAATGGTATGGTATTAATAGAATTCAAAAAAAGGGACAGAGCTGGGTCTAAGGAAGAAACTGGAAGCATGAACTAGAAAGCTGTAAGAACGTGGGTCTGATTCTGCCTCTCTCTCTCTCTCTCATCTCTGCCTGGTTTTCTTCAAACTTCTTCCTTTGCTAACCAACTGCTTCTCAGGCCGCATGCTAGAATACGGGTGCAGAACAGTTTACACGCTACGGATCCTGCCCCACACAGCACTTAACACACTGTTTTTGAAACCAAGGCCACACGAGAAGGCAAAAAAATGCAGCAGGCTCACTGTGAGTCAGCTGTCCACCTACGGCACAATCACACAGCAGGGAGACAGGGCACATGGAAGACAGAGAGGCGACAAGGGAGTAGCTTGTTATTGGACATATACCCTCAAGACGTCCAGAAGACCCTGACGTTGGAACTCTGACATGAAACCAGGTTTGTGCGTGGAACCTGTCACATCATTTCCTTAAAGAAGACTAAGAAACAAGTGAACTACGGGATTAAATCAGGTGAAAGTAGGAAGAGAAAACAAACATACATTAAGCTCTGCAAAGCTGGCCCCTGATGCCATCACAGGTGCCTGTGACAGGTCTCCCACGACTGTTCACATTGGGGAAGACGAGTTTACTGCCATCTCAACAGCAGGGCCAGGACTGGGGTGCAGTGAGTGTGGCAAGGTCACTCAAGTACAGGTGGGAGCCTATCTTTACTTAAGATGTTGATATTTTGTTCATCGTTCATTTTTGTGTTTGGTTTTATTTTTAAAATATTACATATTTATGTTGACTACTGAGGCACGTGCCTCCCTAAATTCTGCACCTGAGGCAAGCGCCACACTGACCTCATCCTAGTCCCGCATTCTGCTAAACAGATGGAAAAGCATGGGATGATGTGAGTAACGCCTTGTATGAAGAGGATCTTAAAAGAATTGAGAGAGACCAGCGTAAGGGTCATTAGTCAAGATTGTAACTAACACAAACGATTTAAAGGGGAAAAAAAAAGAACCTTTCATCCTATTGTGGTTGCCCCAGAGCTGTGGTTAACATAAAGGATTTTTGTTTGGATGTAGCTCTAATGTTTTGTCAGAGGTAAACTGACTTGGTATTTATATAAAAAAATCTAAAGAATCTACAAAAAGATACTAGTAAAACTAGTAATTTAGCAAGGTTGCAGGACACAAGGTGGTGTGGGTTGGATTGTGTCCTCCCAAAATAGATGTTCTGTACCTATGAATATGACCTTATTTGGAAAATAGGGTATCTGCAGATGTAGTCAAGTTCAGACAAAGCCATATGAGGTTAGGGTGAGCTGTAAATCCAATAACTGGTGTCCTTACAAGAAGAGGGAAATTTGGACACAGACTCTTATGGAGGGAAAAATCAATATGACCACACGGGCAAAAACTGGAATAAAGCGAGGAGAGAAGTATGGAACACATGCTTCCCCAGAGCCGCTGGAAGGAACCAGCTTTAATGGCCCTCTGATTTGGAACTTCTAGCCTTCAGAAATGTGAGACAATAAATTTCTGTTATTTTAAGCCACCCAGTTTGTGGTGGTTTGTTACAACAACCCTAGGAAAGTAGTACATGAGAGTAAATATACAAAAATTATTTCTGTTTCTAAATACTAGTAGCAATGATCAACTGACTTGAAATCTTTTCAGTACTATTTAAAATAGCCTCAAAACATGAAATATTTAGGGATACATCTAACAAAGTATATGCAAAATTTATATACTGAAAACTACAAAGCATCGCTAAACAGTCTTAAAGAGGATTGAAGTCAATGAAGAGACATGCTGTATGCACGGACCAGGAGGCCCAGTACTGTAAAGACGGCAACTTTCTCCAAACTGATGTACAGATTTAACACCACCCCATGCAAAATCCCAGCAGGCATTTAGAAGCTTACAACCTGACTCTAAAATTTATATGGAAAGGACCTAGGGTAGACTAATTTTGGAAAACAAAATAATTTGGAAAAATTACACTACCTGATTTCAAATTTTACTACAAAGTTACAGTATTCAGTAATGGTGTTGGCATAAGGATAGCCATATAGATCAACAGAACAAAAAAAGACTGACACATGTATGATCAATTGATTTTCACTGAAGGAATCAAGATATTTCAATGGGAATAAGTCTTTTAAGTGGAGATAGTCTTCTGAAGTCGAAGAGTGCTAGAACAATTGGACATCTATATGGGGAAAAAAAAGGAAAACTACCTACACTATATACAAAAATTATCTTGAAATGTATTAGGAAACACAAATGTAAGTGTTAAAACTACATAATGTTCAAAATAAAGCAAAGGATAATATCTCAGTGATCACAAGTTAGGCAAAGATTTGTATGCAGGACAAAAAAAGCATGAACCATGGAAGAGAAAAACTGATGCATCAAAAATCTGAAACAGACCGAGAGGGGGAAGATGGCGGAAGAGTAAGACGCGGAGATCACCTTCCTCCACACAGATATATCAGAAATACATCTACACGTGGAACAACTCCTACAGAACACCTACTGAACGCTGGCAGAAGACCTCAGACCTCCCAAAAGGCAAGAAACTCCCCACGTACCTGGGTAGGGCAAAAGAAAAAAGAATAAACAGAGACAAAAGAATAGGAACGGGACCTGCACCAGTGGGAGGGAGCTGTGAAGGAGGAAAGGTTTCCACACATCAGGAAGCCCCTTCGCGGGTGAAGACTGTGGGTGGTGGAGGGGGGAGCTTCGAAGCCGTGGAGGAGAGCACAGCAACAGGGGTGCGGGGGGCAAAGCGGAGAGATTCCCGCACAGAGGATCGGTGCCAACCGGCACTCACCAGCCCGAGAGGCTTGTCTGCTCCCCCGCCATGGCGGGCAGGGCTGGGAGCTGAGGCTCGGGCTTCGGCCAGAGCGCCTGGAGAGGACTGGGGTTGGCGGCGTGAACACAGCCTGCAGGGGGTTAGTGCACCACAGCTAGTCGGGAGGGAGTCCGGGGAAAAGCCTGGACCTGCCGAAGAGGCAAGAGACTTTTTCTTCCCTCGGTTTCCTGGTGCGCGAGGAGAGGGGATTAAGAGCGCTGCTTAAAGACGGGCGCGAGCCGCGGCTAACAGCGTGGATCCCAGAGACGAGCATGAGACGCTAAGGCTGCTGCTGCCGCTCCCAAGAAGCCTGTGTGCGAGCACAGGTCACTATCCACACCCCCTTCCGGGGAGCCTGTGCAGCCCGCCACTGCCAGGGTCCCGTGATCCAGGGACAACTTCCCCGGGAGAACGCACGGCGCGCCTCAGGCTGGTGAAACGTCATGCCGGCCTCTGCCGCCGCAGGCTCGCCACGCACACCGTGCCCCTCCCTCCCCCCTGGCCTGAGGGAGCCAGAGCCCCCGAATCAGCGGCTCCTTTAACCCCGTCCTGTCTGGGCGGGAACAGACGCCCTCCGGCGACCTACACGCAGAGGCGGGGCCAAATCCAAAGCTGAACCCCGGGAGCTGTGCGAACAAAGAATAGAAAGGGAAATCTCTCCCAGCAGCCTCAGGAGCAGCAGATTAAAGCTCCACAATCAACTTGATGTACCCTGCATCTGTGGAATACCTGAATACACAACGAATCATCCCAAATTGAGGAGGTGGACTTTGAGAGCAAGATTTATTATTTTTTCCCCTTTTCCTCTTTTTGTAAGTGTGTATGTGTATGCTTCTGTGTGAGATTTTGTCTGTATAGCTTTGCTTTCACCATTTGTCGTAGGGTTCTAACTGTCTGTTTTTGTTTGTTTGTTTGTTTTTTTGTGTGTGTGTGTGTGTGGTACGCGGGCCTCTCACTGTTGTGGCCTCTCCCGTTGCGGAGCACAGGCTCCGGACGTGCAGGCTCAGCGGCCATGGCTCACGGGCCCAGCCATTCCGCGGCATGTGGGATCTTCCCGGACCGGGGCACGAACCCGTGTCCCCTGCATCGGCAGGCAAACTCTCAACCACTGCACCACCAGGGAAGCCCTAACTGTCTGTTATTTTGTTGTTGTTTTCTTACTTTTTTAAAAAGATTTTTTTAATAATTATTTTTTTATTTTAATAACTTCATTTTACCTTACTTTATTTTCTTTTATCCTCTTGCTTTCTTTCTTTCTACTTTTTCTCCCTTTTATTCTGAGCCGTGTGGATGAAAGGCTCTTGGTGCTGCAGCCAGGAGTCAGTGCTGTGCCTCTGAGGTGGAAGAGCCAACTTCAGGACACTGGTCCAGAAGGGACCTCCCAGCTCCACGTAATATCAAACGGCGAAAATCTCCCAGAGATCTCCATCTCAACACCAGCACCCAGCTTCACTCAACGACCAGCAAGCTACATTGCTAGACATCCTATGCCAAACAACTAGCAAGAAAGGAACACAACCCCACCCATTAGCAGAGAGGCTGCCTAAAATCATAATAAGTCCACAGACACCCCCAAAACACACCACCAGACGTGGACCTGCCCACCAGAAAGACAAGATCCAGCCTCATCCACCAGAACACAGGCACTAGTCCCCTCCACCAGGAAGCCTACACAACCCACTGAACCAACATTAGCCACTGGGGACACACACCCAAAACAATGGGAACTACGAACCTGCAGCCTGCAAAAAGGAGACCCCAAACACAGTAAGATAAGCAAAATGAGAAGACAGAAAAACAGCAGATGAAGGAGCAAGATAAAAACCCACCAGACCTAACAAATGAAGAGGAAATAGGCAGTCCACCTGAAAAAGAATTCAGAGTAATGATAGTAAAGATGATCCAAAATCTTGGAAATAGAATAGACAAAATGCAAGAAACATTTAACAAAGACCTAGAAGAACTAAAGATGAAACAAGCAACGATGAACAACACAATAGATGAAATGAAAAATACTCTAGATGGGATCAACAGCAGAATAACTGAGGCAGAAGAACGGATAAGTGACCTAGAAGATAAAGTAGTGGAAATAACTACTGCAGAGCAGAATAAAGAAAAAAGAATGAAAAGAACTGAGGACAGTCTCAGAGACCTCTGGGACAACATTAAACGCACCAACATTCGAATTATAGGGGTTCCAGAAGAAGAAGAGAAAAAGAAAGGGACTGAGAAAATATTTGAAGAGATTATAGTTGAAAACTGCCCTAATATGGGAAAGGAAATAGTTAATCAAGTCCAGGAAGCACAGAGAGTCCCATACAGGATAAATCCAAGGAGAAACACGCCAAGACACATATTAATCAAACTGTCAAAAATTAAATGCAAAGAAAACATATTAAAAGCAGCAAGGGAAAAACAACAAATAACACACAAGGGAATCCCCATAAGGTTAACAGCTGATCTTTCATAAGAAACTCTGCAAGCCAGAAGGGACTGTCAGGACATATTTAAAGTGATGAAGGAGAAAAACCTACAACCAAGATTACTCTACCCAGCAAGGATCCCATTGATATTTGATGGAGAAATTAAAACCTTTACAGACAAGCAAAAGCTGAGAGAGTTCAGCACCACCAAACCAGCTTTACAACAAATGCTAAAGGATCTTCTCTAGTCAAGAAACACAACAGAAGGAAAAGACCTATAATAACAAACACAAAACAATTAAGAAAATGGGAATAGGAAACACACATAAAAATAATTACCTTAAATGTAAATGGATTAAATGCTCCCACCAAAAGACACAGAGGGCTGAATGGATACAAAAACAACACCCATATATATGCTGTCTACAAGAGACCCAGTTCAGACCTAGAGTCACATACAGACTGAAAGTGAGGGAATGGGAAAAGATATTCCATGCAAATGGAAACCAAAAGAAAGCTGGAGTAGCAATTCTCATATCAGACAAAATACACTTTAAAATAAAGACTATTAGAAGAGACAAAGAAGGACACTACATAATGATCAAGGGATTGATCCAAGAAGATATAACAATTGTAAATATTTACGCACCCAACATAGGAGCACCTCAATACATAAGGTAAATACAGCCATTAAAGGCGAAATCGACAGTAACACATTCATAGTAGGGGACTTTAACACCCCATTTTCACCAATGGACAGATCATCCAAAATGAAAATAAGGAAACACAAGCTTTAAATGATACATTAAACAAGATGGACTTAACTGATATTTATAGGATATTCCATCCAAAAAAACAGAATACACATTTTTCTCAAGTGCTCATGGAACATTCTCCAGGATAGATCATATCTTGGGTCACAAATCAAGCCTTGGTAAATTTAAGAAAATTGAAATTGTATCAAGTATCTTTTCCAACCACAACGCTGTGAGACTAGATATCCATTACGGGAAAAGATCTGTAAAAAATACAAACACATGGAGGCTAAACAATACAATATTGATAACGAAGTGATCACTGCAGAAATCAAAGAGGAAATAAAAAAATACCTAGAAACAAATGACAATGCAGACACAACGACCCAAAACCTATGGGATGCAGCAAAAGCAGTTCTAAGAGGGAAGTTTATAGCAATACAACCCTACCTTAAGAAACAGGAGACATTTCGAATAAACAACCTAACCTTGGAGCTAAAGCAATTAGAGAAAGAAGAACAAAAAAACCCCAAAGTTAGCAGAAGGAAAGAAATCATAAAGATCAGATCAGAAATAAATGAAAAAGAAAGGAAGGAAACGATAGCAAAGATCAATAAAACTAAAAGCTGGTTCTTTGAGAAGATAAACAAAATTGATAAACCATTAGCCAGACTAATCAAGAAAAAAAGGAGAAGACTCAAATCAATAGAATTAGAAATGAAAAAGGACAAGTAACAACTGACACTGCAGAAATATAAAAGATCATGAGAGATTACTACAAGCAACTCTATGCCAATAAAATGGACAACCTGGAAGAAATGGACAAATTCTTAGAAATGCACAACCTGCCAAGACTGAATCAGGAAGAAATAGAAAATATGAACAGACCAATCACAAGCACTGAAATTGAAACTGTGATTAAAAATCTTCCAACATTGTTAAAAAAATGATTAAAAGAGCAACAAATATAAAAAAAAAAATCTTCCAACAAACAAAAGCCCAGGACCACATGGCTTCACAGGTGAATTCTATCAAAACAGTTAGAGAAGAGCTAACACCTATCCTTCTCAAACTCTTCCAAAATACAACAGAGGAACACTCCCAAACTCATTCTACGAGACCACCATCACCCTGATACCAAAACCAGACAAGGATGTCACAAAGAAAGAAAACTACAGGCCAATATCACTGATGAACATAGATGCAAAAATCCGCAACAAAATACTAGCAAACAGAATCCAGCAGCACATTAAAAGGATCATACACCATGATCAAGTGGGGTTTATTCCAGGAATGCAAGGATTCTTCAATATATGCAAATCAATCAATGTGATACACCATATTAACAAATTGAAGGAGAAAAACCATATGGTCATCTCAATAGATGCAGAGAAAACTTTCAACAAAATTCAACACCCATTTATGATAAAAACGCTCCAGAAAGTAGACATAGAGGGAACTTTCCTCAACATAATAAAGGCCATATATGACAAACCCACAGCCAACATCATCCTCAATGGTGAAAAACTGAAAGCATTTCCACTAAGATCAGAAACAAGACAAGGTTGCCCACCCTCACCACTCTTATTCAACACAGTTTTGGAAGTTTTAGCCACAACAATCAGAGAAGAAAAAGAAATAAAAGGAATCCAAATCAGAAAAGAAGAAGTAAAGCTGTCACTCTTTGCAGATGACATGATACTATATATAGAGAATCCTAAAGATGCTACCAGAAAACTACCAGAGCTAATCAATGAATTTGGTAAAGTAGCAGGATACAAAATTAATGCACAGAAATCTCTTGCATTCGTATACACTAATGATGAAAAATCTGAAAGTGAAATTAAGAAAATACTCCCATTTACCATTGCAACAAAAAGAATAAAATATCTAGGAATAAACCTACCTAAGGAGACATAAGACCTGTATGCAGAAAATTATAAGACACTGATGAAAGAAATTAAAGGTGATACAAATATATGGAGAGATATACCATGTTCTTGGATTGGAAGAATCAACATTGTGAAAATGACTCTACTACCCAAAGCAATCTACAGATTCAGTGCAATCCCTATCAAACTACCAATGGCATTTTTCACAAAACGAGAACAAAAAATTTCACAATTTGTATGGAAACACAAAAGACCCCAAATAGCCAAAGCAATCTTGAGAACGAAAAATGGAGCTGGAGGAATCAGGCTCCCTGACTTCAGACTATACTACAAAGCTACAGTAATCAAGACAGTATGGTACTGGCACAAAAACAGAAAGATAGATCAATGGAACAGGATAGAAAGCCCAGAGATAAACCCACGCACATATGGTCACCTTATCTTTGATAAAGGAGGCAGGAATGTACAGTGAAGAAAGGACAGCCTCTTCAATATGTGGTGCTGGGAAAACTGGACAGCTACATGTAAAAGTATGAGATTAAATCACTCCCTAACACCATACACAAAAATAAGCTCAAAATGGATTAAAGACCTAAATGTAAGGCCAGAAACTATCAAACTCTTAGAGGAAAACATAGGCAGAACACTCTATGACATAAATCACAGCAAGATCCTTTTTGACCCACCTCCTTGAGAAATGGAAATAAAAACAAAAATAAACAAATGGGACCTAATGAAACTTCAAAGCTTTTGCACAGCAAAGGAAACCCTAAACAAGACCAAAAGACAACCCTCAGAATGGGAGAAAATATTTGCAAATGAAGCAACTGACAAAGGATTAATCTCCAAGATTTACAAGCAGCTCAAGCAGCTCAATAACAAAAAAACAAACAACCCAATCCAAAAATGGGCAGAAGACCTAAATAGACATTTCTCCAAAGAAGATATACAGACTGCCAACAAACACATGAAAGAATGCTCAACATCATTAATCATTAGAGAAATGCAAATCAAAACTACAATGAGATATCATCTCACACCAGTCAGAATGGCCACCATCAAAAAATCTAGAAACAATAAATGCTGGAGAGGGTGTGGAGAAAAGGGAGCACTCTTGCACTGCTGGTGGGAATGTGAATTGGTACAGCCACTGTGGAGAACAGTATGGAGGTGCCTTAAAAAACTACAAATAGAACTACCATATGACCCAGCAATCCCACTACTGGGCATATACCCTGAGAAAACCATAATTCAAACAGAGTCGTGTACCAAAATGTTCATTGCAGCTCTATTTATAATAGCTCGGAGATGGAAACAACCTAAGTGTCCATCATTGGATGAATGGATAAAGAAAATGTGGCACATATATACAATGGAATATTACTCAGCCATAAAAAGAAACGAAATTGAGCTATTTGTAATGAGGTGGATGGACCTAGAGTCTGTCATACAGAGTGAAGTAAGTCAGAAAGAGAAAGACAAATACCGTATGCTAACACATATATAATGGAATTTAAGAAAAAAAATGTCAAGAAGAACCTAGGGGTAAGACAAGAATAAAGACACAGACCTATTAGAGAATGGACTTGAGGATATGGGGAGGGGGAAGGGTAAGCTGTGACAAAGAGAGTGGCATGGACTTAGGTACACCACCAAATGTAAAATAGATAGCTAGTGGGAAGCAGCTGCATAGCACAGGGAGATCAGCTCCGTGCTTTGTGACCACCTAGAGGGGTGGGATAGGGAGGGTGGGAGGGAGGGAGACGCAAGAGGGAAGAGAGATGGGAACATGTATATGTATAACTGATTCACTTTGTTATAAAGCAGAAAGTAACACACCATTGTAAAGCAATTATACTCCAGTAAAGATGTAAAAAAAAAAAAAAGACATCAACCACAAAAAAGAATTTTTGAAATATTTGTATTTGATGTATTTTGAAATACATCAAAATTTAAACTTCTGCTTTTCAAAATAAACTAAGAAAATCAAAAGATTTTCTACATACTGGGAGAAAATATTTACAAAATATATCTAACAAAGAACTTGTACTCAGAACGTTTTAAGAAGTCTCAAAATTCAATCATAAGACAACCAATCCACTAATAAAAAGGACAAGAAGTATTTGAATGCACATTTCAAACAAAAGATACATATCAAATAAACACGTGAAAAGAGGCTCAATATTTTTTATCACTAGCGAAATGCAAATTAAAGCCATAATGAGATACCATTACATACCCACTGAAAGCCTAACATTTAAAGAATTGACAATGGCAAGGATGGAGAGCAACTGGAATTCTTATACTTTGCTGATAGGAATGCAAAATGGTACAGCCACTTTGGAAAACAGTTTGACAATTTCTTATAAGTTAAACATATACCTACCATATGATCAAACAATCCTACTCCTGGGTATTTACCCTAAAGAATGAAAATACATACACGTACACCTAGGAGATACTGTAGATTCAGTTATAATCCACCCCAACAAAGCAAATATTGCAATAAAGCAAATCACGCGAATTTTTTGGTTTCCCAATACATATAAAAGTTATGTTTACACTACAGTATAGTCTATTAACTGAGATAGAATTATGTCTAAAAAACACTGTCTATACCTTAATTTAAAACTATTTTATTGCTAAAAAATGTTAACCATCATGTGAGCCTTCAGCAAGTTGTAATCTTTTAGCTGGTGGAGGGTCTTGCCTCCATGTTGATGGCTGCTGACAGATCAGGGTGGTGGTGCTGAAGGTTGAGATGGCCGCGGCAATCTCTTAAAATAAGACAACAATGAAGTCTGCAGCATCAATCCATTCTCCCTTTCATGAAGGATTTCTCTGTAGCTCTTTACCCACAGTAGAATTTCTTTCAAAATTGGAGTTAATCCTCTCAAACCCTGCCAACTGCTTTATCAACTAAGTTTATATAATATTCTAAATCCTTTGTTGTCATTTCAACAGTCTTCATAGCATCTTTGCCAGGAGTAGATTCCACCTCAAGAAACTACCCCCATCATCTATAAGAAGCAACTCCTCATCCTGGAAGTTTACCGTAAGATTGCAGCAATTCCGTCACCTCTGGCTCCACTTCTAATTCTAGTTCTCCTGCTATTTCCACCACATCTGTAACTACTTCCTCCACTGAAGTCTCGAACCTCTCAAACTCATGCATGAGGGTGGGAACCCACTTCTTAACTCCTGTTAATGTTGATATTTTGACCTCTTCCCATGAATCATAAATGTTCTTCATGGCATCTAGAATGGTGAATCTTTTCCAGAAGGTTTCCAATTTACTTTGCCCAGATCAATCAGAGAAATCACTATCTTTGGAAGCTATAGCCTTATAAGATGTATTTATTAAACAATAAGACTTAAAAGCCAAAATGACCCCTTATCCATGAATAGCAGAATGGGTGTTGTGTTACCAGGCATGAAAATGACATAAATCTTGCTGTATGTTTCCATCAGAATTCTTGGGTGACCATATGCATTGTCAATGAGCAAAAATATTTTAAAAGAAATATTTTATTACTGAGCAGTAGGTGTTGATAGTGGGCTTAAAATATTCAGTAAACCATGCTGTAAACAGATATGCTGTCATCCAGGCTTTGTTTTTCACTTTTGCAGAGCACAAAGGGTAAAGAGTAAAATTGGCATAATTCTTAAGAGCCCTAGGATTTTCAGAATGATAAAGGAGAAGTGGCTTCAACTTGAAGTCACCAGCTGCTTTTAGCTCCTAACAAGAGAGTCAGCCAATCCTTTGAAGCCTGGCATTGACTTCACCTTTCTAGCTATGGAAGTCCTAGACGGCATATTCTTCCAATAGAAGGCTCTTTTCTCTACACCGAAAAATTTTTTTGTTTTTTTTTTTAATTTTTAAAATCTTTATTGGAGTATAATTGCTTTACAATGGTGTGTCAGTTTCTGCTTTATAACAAAGTGAATCAGTTATACATACACATATGTCCCCATATCTCTTCCCTCTTGCGTCTTCCTCCCACCCTCCCTATCCCACCCCTCTACGTGCTCAAGCACGGAGCTGATCACCCTGTGCTATGTGGCTGCTTCCCACTAGCTATCTATTTTACATTTGGTAGTGTATATATGTCCATGCCACTCTCTCAGTTTGTCCCAGCTTACCCTTCCCCCTCCCCATATCCTCAAGTCCATTCTCTAGTAGGTCTCCGTCTTTATTCCCGTCTTGCACGTAGGTTCTTCATGAACTTTTTTTTTCTAGATTCCATATATATGTGTTAGCATACGGTATTTGTTTTTCTCTTTCTGACTTACTTCACTCTGTATGACAGACTCTAGGTCCATCCACCTCACTACAAATAACTCAATTTCGTTTCTTTTTATGGCTGAATAATATTCCATTGTATATATGTGCCATATCTTCTTTATCCATTCATCTGTTGATAGACACTTAGGTTGCTTCCATGTCCTAGCTATTGTAAATAGAGCGGCAGTGAACATTGTGGTACATGACTCTTTTTTTCTTTTTTTTTTTTTTTTTTGCGGTACGCGGGCCTCTCACTGTTGTGGCCTCTCCCCTTACGGAGCACAGGCTCCAAACACACAGGCTCAGCAGCCATGGCTCACGGACCCAGCCGCTCCGCGGCATGTGGGATCTTCATGGACTGGATCACGAACCCGCATCCCCTACATTGGCAGGCGGACTCTCAACCACTGTGCCACCAGGGAACCCCACATGACTCTTTTTGAATTAT
Organism: Lagenorhynchus albirostris; assembly: GCF_949774975.1. Classification (NCBI taxonomy): domain Eukaryota; kingdom Metazoa; phylum Chordata; class Mammalia; order Artiodactyla; family Delphinidae; genus Lagenorhynchus; species Lagenorhynchus albirostris. Next base: position 98,144,965 of record NC_083103.1, read on the forward strand.
GGTCTTCTCAGGGTATATGCCCAGTAGTGGGATTGCTGGGTTGTAGGGTAGTTCTATTTTTAGTTTTTTGAGGAACCTCCATACTGTTCTCCATAGTGGCTGTATCAATTTACAATCCCACCAACAGTGCAAGAGGGTTCCCTTTTCTCCACACCCTCTCCACCATTTTTTTTTTTTTTTTTTTGCGGTACGCGGGCCTCTCTCTGTTGTGGCCTCTCCCATTGCGGACCACAGGCTCCGGACGTGCAGGCTCAGCAGCCATGGCTCACAGGCCCAGCCGCTCCGCAGCATGTGGGATCTTCCCAGACCAGGGCACAAACCCGTGTCCCCTGCATCAGCAGGCGGACTCTCAACCACTGCACCACCAGGGAAGCCCTCCAGCATTTATTGTTTGTAGGTTTTTTGATGATGGCCATTCTGACCAGTGTAAGATGACATCTCATTGTAGTTTTGATTTGCATTTCTCTAATGATTAATGATGTTGAGCATTCTTTCATGTGTTTGTTGGCAATCTGTATATCTTCTTTGGAGAAACGTCTATTTAGGTCTTCTGCCCATTTTTGGATTGGGTTGTTTGTTTTTTTGATATTGAGCTGCATGAGCTTCTTGTAAATTTTGGAGATTAATCCTTTGTCAGTTGCTTCATTTGCAAATATTTTCTCCCATTCTGAGGGCTGTCTTTTCATCTTGTTTATGGTTTCCTTTGCTATGCAAAAGCTTTTAAGTTTATTAGGTCCCATTTGTTTATTTTTGTTTTTATTTCCATTTCTCTAGGAGGTGGATCAAAAAGGATCTTGCTGTGATTTATGTCATAGAGTGTTCTGCCTATGTTTTCCTGTAAGAGTTTTATAGTGTCTGGCCTTACATTTAGGTCTTTAATCCATTTTGAGTTTACTTTTGTGTATGGTGTTAGGGAGTGTTCTAATTTCATTCTTTTACATGTAGCTGTCCAGTTTTCCCAGAACCACTTATTGAAGAGGCTGTCTTTTTTCCACTGTATATTCTTGCCTCCTTTATCAAAGATAAGGTGGCCATATGTGCATAGGTTTATCTCTGGGCTTTCTATCCTGTTCCATTGATCTTTCTGTTTTTGTGCCAGTACCATACTGTCTTGATTATTGTAGCTTTGTAGTATAGTCTGAAGTCAGGGAGCCTGATTCCTCCAGCTCCATTTTTCTTTCTCAAGATTGCTTTGGCTATTCAGGGTCTTTTGTGTTTCCATACAAATTGTGAAATTTTTTGTTCTACTTCTGTGAAATATGCCAGTGGTAGTTTGATAGGGATTGCACTGAATCTGTAGATTGCTTTGGATAGTAGAGTCATATTACAATGTTGATTCTTCCAATCCAAGAACATGGTATATCTCTCCATCTATTTGTATCATCTTTTTTTCTTTTTTGGCTACGTTGGGTCTGCACTGCTGTGCGTAGGATTTCTCTAGTTGCGACAAGCAGGGGCTACTCTTCGTTGCAGCGCACGGGCTTCTCATCATGGTGGCTTGTCTTTGTTTCTGAACATGGGCACGTGGGCCATGTGGCTCACGGGCTTAGCTGCTCGGCGGCATGTGGGATGTTCCCGGACCAGGGCTTGAACCCCTGTCCTCTGCATTGGCAGGCAGATTCTTAACCACTGAACCACCAGAGAAGTCCCTATTTGTATCATCTTTAATTTCTTTCATCAGTGTCTTATAATTTTCTTCAGACAGGTCTTTTGTCTCCTTAGGTAACTTTATTCCTGGATATTTTATTCTTTTTGTTGCAATGGTAAATGGGAGTATTTTCTTGATTTCACTTTCAGATTTTTCATCATTAGTGTATACGAATGCAAGAGATTTCTATGCATTAATTTTGTATCCTGCTACTTTATCAAATTCATTGATTAGCTCTAGTAATTTTCTGGTAGCATCTTTAGGGTTCTCTATGTATAGTATCATGTCATCTGCAAAGAGTGACAGCTTTACTTCTTCTTTTCCGATTTGCATTCCTTTTATTTCTTTTTCTTCTCTGATTGCTGTGGCTAAAACTTCCAAAACTATGTTGAATAATAGTGGTGACAGTGGGCAACCTTGTCTTGTTTCTGATCTTAGTGGAAATGCTTTCAGTTTTTCACCATTGAGGACGATGTTGGCTGTGGGTTTGTCATATATGGCCTTCATTATGTTGAGGAAAGTTCCCTCTATGCCTACTTTCTGCAGGGTTTTTATCATAAATGGGTGTTGAATTTTGTCAAAAGCTTCCTCTGCATCTACTGAGATGACCATATGGTTTTTCTCCTTCAATTTGTTAATATGGTGTATCACATTGATTGATTTGCGTATATTGAAGATTCCTTGCATTCCTGGGATAAACCCCACTTGATCATGGTGTAAGATCCTTTTAACGTGCTGCTGGATTCTGTTTGCTAGTATTTTGTTGCGGATTTTTGCATCTATGTTCATCAGTGATATTGGCCTGTAGTTTTCTTTCTTTGTGACATCCTTGTCTGGTTTTGGTATCAGGGTGATGGTGGCCTCGTAGAATGAGTTTGGGAGTGTTCCTCCCTCTGCTATACTTTGGAAGAGTTTGAGAAGAATGGGTCTTAGCTCTTCCCTAAATGTTTGATAGAATTCGCCTGTGAAGCTATCTGGTCCTGGGCTTTTGTTTGTTGGAAGACTTTTAATCACAGTTTCAATTTCCATCCTTGTGATTGGTCTGTTCATATTTTCTATTTCTTCCTGGTTCAGTCTCGGAAGGTTGTGCATTTCTAAGAATTTGTCCATTTCTTCCAGGTTGTCCATTTTACTGGCATATAGTTGCTTGTAGTAATCGCTCATAATCCTTTGTATTTCTGCAGTGTCAGTGTTACGTCTTTTTCATTTCTAATTCTATTGAGTCTTCTCCCTTTTTTTCTTGATGAGTCTGGCTAATGGTTTATCAATTTTGTTTATCTTCACAGAACCAGCTTTTAGTTTTATTGATCTTTGCTATTGTTTGCTTCATTTCTTATTCATTTATTTCTGATCTGATCTTTATTATTTCTTTCCTTCTGCTAACTTTGGGGTTTTTTTGTTCTTCTTTCTCTAATTGCTTTAGGTGTAGGGTTAGGTTGTTTATTTGAGATGTTTCTTGTTTCTTAAGGTAGGATTTTATTGCTATAAACTTCCCTCTTAGAACTGCTTTTGCTGCATCCCTTAGGTTTTGGGTCATCGTGTTTTCATTGTCATTTGTTTCTAGGTATTTTTTGATTTCCTCTTTGATTTCTTCAGTGATCTCTTGGTTATTAAGTAGTGTGTTGTTTAGCCTCCTTGTGTTTGTATTTTTTACAGATGAAAAATCTGTTCTTTAGTGTAACTTCCTTCATTAATTATTTTAGCTACATCTTCTGGATAACTTGCTCCAGATTCTACATCATCATTTGTTTCTGCTTCATCTTGCACCTTTATGTTATGCAGACAGCTCCTTTCCTTAAACCTCATGAACGAACCTCTGCTAGGTCCAAACTTTTATTCTGCAGCTTCATCACCTCTCTCAGCCTTCATGGAATTGAAGTGAGTTAGGGCTTTGCTCTGCATTAGGCTTTGGCTTAAGGGAATATTGTGGCTGGTTTGATCTTCTATCCAGATCACTAAAACTTATCAGCAATAAGGCTGTTTCACTTTCTTATCATTTGTGTGTATGCTGCAGTAGCACTTTTAATTTCCTTCAAGAACATTTCCTTTGCATTCACAACCTGGCTGTCTGTGCAAGAGGCCTAGCTTTCAGCTTAGCTCAACTTTCAACATGCCTTCCTCACTAAGCTTAATCATTTCCAGCTTTTGATTTAAAGTGAGAGCCATGCAACTCTTCCTTTTACTTGAACTCTCAGAGGCCATTGTAGGGTTATTAAATTTGTGTAATTTCAAGATTATTGTGTCTCAGGGAATAGGGAGGCCCAAGGAGACGGAGAGAGATGGAGGAACAGCCAGTCAGTGGAGCAGTCAGGACACACACAAGATTTATTAAGTTCACTGTCATATAGGTGTGGTTCACAGTGTCCCAAAATAATTACAGTAGGAACAAAGATCACTGATCACAGATCACCATAACAAATATAATAATGAAAAAGTTTAAAATATTGATAGAATTACCAAGATGTGACAAAGAAACATCAAGTGAGCAAATACTGTTGGAAAAAGAGCACTGATAGACTTGCTTGACGCAGGGTTGCCACAAACCTTCAATTTGTAAAAAACAAAAAAACCCCACAATATCTGGGAAGGGCAATAAAGTGAAGCTCAATAAAAAGAGGTATGCCTGTATCCATGCAAAGACCTGCATGCAAATGTTTACAGCAAGTTTATTCTTAATTAGCAAAAATTGGAAACAACCCACTGGTCCACCAAGTAGTGAACTGATGAACAAATTTTCGTACTTTCAAACAATGGAATACCACCCTGCAATAAAAAGGAAAATAATACCGATATATAAAACAATATGGATAAATCTCAAAAGCATTAGGTTAAGTGAAAGAAGCCAGACTTGATTTATGTAACATTCTGGAAAAGACAAAACTAAAGCGCTAGAAATCAGATCATTAACTGAGGATAGAAATAGAAGCATGAGATTTACTGCAAAGAAGAACTGGGAATTTTTAGGGGCTGTGAGAAATGTTCTAGATCTTGGCTGTGACAGTGGTTACACGACTGTAAACATTTATCAAAACTCACTGAACGGTGTACTTAAAGAGTGAATTTTATTTATGTAAATTATACTTCAATAAAACTGACTTGAAAATGAAGAAAACTGATTGAAGTGACCAAGCAATGAACTGAATATGTATTTGAGCCAAATACAAACTTAAATACTGTTGAAGACCTATTTTTACTCTACTGTTATAAAACAGGAGCAGCCTCACAGGTTTTTCATAAATAGATTTGTTGCAGATTTTTCCATTTGTCCTAGACCTGCATGCTGGGCATACCTTGCATTAATTAAAATCCTTCCATTTCCTCTCCTAAGGGCTCTGACCTCCTCCTGCTCCCTAGGCTATGGTATCCAAGAACACAGATGCTTACTCACAGCTCACCCATTCAGAGCTATATTCATTCTCCTCTTCCCAGACCTGGGCACCAGCCCAAGAATAGTACACAAAGAGGAAAATGTAATGAAGAAGGGTTGATTTCATTTCCATCAGATCCACTCTCCGATTTCCTCTGGAGAGTGGCTGATCTGACACTTACTGATGCAGTTTCTCAACACCGTCTACAAAACTCTGGCTTATCTCTTGGCAGTCAGTCCTGTAGTTCAGAATAGGACACCATTTTTCTTTAATGGATCACTGACCCCAATTAAAAATCAGTTATAGACCAGACACCAAACAGATCTTTTGGTGGAGATGAATTCTGAGCCAGGTTCAGAAGGAAGATTGGAACATGAGTTGGCAGAGAGAAAAGGGAAAGAAATCACCCAAAGCAAGGGACCAAGAAGAGAACGGAGAACAGGTCTGCCTGACTAGTTCAACAGGATCTTCTCTTAGAAAATGCAAGTGTCCCACAGAGTCCGCTCATCCATGGAAAGCACAGATTTTCTGTGCCTCCTGCCTCCTCTCTTTTCAAACTTTTCAACTTGGCCAAGCTGCTTCTCTCCCCAAACACTTGTGCATTTTCCTTCCCTACAAAAAAAAGCACTCCCCCGCAAGACAGAGTTGAACCACTCATCTTGACATGTAATAATATTTAAATCTGCTCCCAACCTGTCTCTCCACCGAAATCTTTCAATAACTACTACTTTTAACCCACTCTTCTAGCCAAACTTCACAGCCCATCATTTTAGGACGGTGCCAAATAAATTGCCATGTTTTTGCTTACATACACACTCCTCAGGAAGAATGTTTCCTTTCTCAACTATAGTTTTTCTGTCCTGATCTTTCTTTGAGAACTTAGCGTGTCCCCCAGAAAAGTCACTACTCTGGGTGCTTGACATCTGCTATCTTATCCAATCTTCACACCTCTAAGATGTGTAAGAATATCACTATTCACTAGTTAAGAAACTAAGGCAAGTAGTTGAATCACTTGCTTAAGGATAAGCAGAGAGATACAGAGTAAGGATTCAATAGCAAATCTTAATTAAAGTTACACTATTCTATATAGTATTCTGTGTCTTTACATGGGATCTCAGCATATGTGCATTACTTTGTGGTGATATGTGGGTGATTGTGTAATTTTTTAACTAAGGTGGGCAGTAAACTGACCTTTACATTACCTTTGAGCTTTAAGGATGGCATTATAGAAGTACACAATTCTCTTGGTACATTGTACAGGAATATATTTGATGAACAGCTTCCCTTCACTCCTAACAACAATTTACAAAGTCGTGAGTTTTTTCTGAAGATTCATCATTGGTAAAAACATAGGTGGATTAAGCCCTGATACAATCTGGTCTTCCAAACGATTTCAGAAGTTACTTTTCAAAAACAGATCCTGTGTTTATGTATACCAAAGATATGTATAAGAATGTTCATAAGAAATTTGTTTGTAATAGTCAAAAACTGGAAACAACCCAAATATCCATCAACAATGAAAGAAATAAAAAATTTAAATTATGGGATATTTATACAATGGAATACCACACAGTAATAAAAAAAACTACTGATATGTACAATAATAAAAATGAATCTCAGACATAATACTGAGTGAAAGCAATCAGACTGAAGAGGATATACGACAGGTAAAGGCTATGGTGGAGTGACAGAGACTAAATCTACCCTCTCACCTTAAATAATGAGAGAGAGGACGAGTGATGGCTGAGAGAAGGGATGAGTCCTATCATTTCCCCTGCTAGTGACCTGGGGAGACAGTTTCCAGGTTGTAGCTCACTGAATGGAGGAGACAGAGTTCAGAATTCAACAAGGCAGCTAGAATTTGAGAGACAAAATAGTAGAGAGGAGGAAGCATCTGAGAGCGAGCGCTTCAGAGATCTTTGGGCGGGGTGCGGCGGGGAGTACACGCACGTCTTTCAGTACTGGTCTGCAAATGTGAGGGAGGAAATTGTGAGAGGCCAATTAAAGAACCACCTGAAATCATGAGTCAGAACAAGTCTTGAAGCTCACACAGGACTGGAACAGTTTATTTTCCAGTTAGCCTGAGTGATAGACTGCCTAATACATGGAGCATTAGAGAGTGTCCTCAAAAGGATGTTGCCTCAGTACTGGGGTCAAATTAGCCCTAAGCATAAGACTGCTTAGAAGCTGCCCTAAAAAAAGTAAAATCAGTTTTAAAATATGATCAAACTGATTCCAAGTAATTTGTATGCATCGCAAAGCAAAGCCTCCATCTGTAAAGGAATACAACAAAATCCAGCACACAAGGTAAAATTTGTAATGTCTGGCATTCAATTAAAAATGACCAGGCAGACAGAATCAAGATGGCAGAGCAGGAGGACATGAAGCTCACCTCCCCCCACAAACACATCAAAAATACATCTACATGCAGAACAATTCTCACAGAAAACCAACTGGAAATTGGCAGAAGATCTCTTATACAACCAAAGCTGCAAGAAAGATCTCCATATAACCGGATAGGATAGGGGGATAAAAGGCATCAGCATGAGACCAGCACCCCTGGGAGGGATCTGTGAAGGAGAGAAGGTCCACATGGGGCAGGCAGTCACCTTGGGGAGCCACCTTGCCTGCTGCGAGGTCCACCAAGACGGGGAGAGGGCTGGAGGTGCCTGGACTCTGCTCGCAAGGATTGAGCGCACGCTGGCTTGCTAGCAATCAGGGCTGAGAGAGACCAGGACTGACAGCTGCTGCCTCATCTCACTTCCTAGTCTGAAACATGTACCAGGTGGGGCTGCAGGTACACACAGTGGCTAGGCATTGACTCTCGGGTGGATGCACCCTGGAAGAGGACTCAGTCTAACTGCAGGAAGACAGCCTAGAGGGCCTGGGGTGTGGTCCAGGCCGAACCTCAGAGCCCACTGTCAGCACTCCCATGGCAGGGAGCGGTCCAGCCACAGTGGACTTTGTTGGTACACACACTGGGTGGCACCGCAGAAATGCATGTCTCCTGGGGAGAAGTACGCAACCTCTGGGGAGGAACACACAGTGGTTCATTTCCCAGTGGGAGCATTCCAGCTCCACCCACCCCACACCACAGCTTGGAGCTGGATCTGGGGCAGACAGGTCCTGGGAGAGCCCTGGTACAGAGGCAGCCCAGCTCCCAGGTGGCAGCACAACCGCTTCAATTCCTGCAGCCACAGCACCCCGGCCCCCAGAACCAGCCCACTCCACGCCAGAGTCTAGCACCAGGTCTGGGACAAACACAGCAGAGAAAGGGATTAATACCTTGGGCTGATTCTGGGCAGAACCATGGACACGGGCACCAGGTGGCACACAGGTTCGCTGTGACCACACAGGCCTCACTTGCTTCAGCAGTCACCTCCTTTGGGACAAAGCATGCATTCAGTGACAACAGACCCTCAAGGATTCCACTCCAGTAAATGAGGAGAAGACCCCACCCCCAACAGGGCTATGACAGCCACAGAGCAACGAAGAGGCCCCACCCAACATCCAGCACAGGCCCTGGACACCACAACACTAACCACCCCCTTATCAAGGGGATAACAGCCAGCACACCATGAGGGAAGACGTGGCTGGCATCCATACCAAAAAACAGCCCTTCCACCAAAAATACAGTTTACACAGGGACACTCCCACATAAAAACACCCCTTCAAGACCAGAGTAGATAACTATTTCTCCTAAATTCACAGGGACAGAGAAAGTTAAGTAAAATGAAAAAGCAGAGGAACTACCCGCAACTGAAATCCCCCTGAAAGAACAAATAATGAAACAGACCTCACCAGTCTACTAGAGCCCAAGCTCAAAAAGGGGATAATAAAAATACTAAGGAATTAAGATTGATAGATATGTAGATAATGTAACCAAAGATTATAAAGATGAACCAATCAAAACTAGACAACTCAACTGCCAAAATAAACAATATAGAAGCAATGAATACCAGACTAAATAATGCAAAAGAATGAATAAGTGATCTGGAAAGTAGAATAATGGAAATCACCCAATCTGAACAGCAGACAGAAAGACAAATGAAAAAACAATGAAAGCAACACAGGAGATCAATGAGACAACAGAAAGCTTAAGCATAACAGGGGTTCCAGAGGAGAAGAGAGAGAGAAGGGAATCAAACATGCCTTTGAAGAAATTATGGCTGAAAACTTCCCAGATCTAAAGAACGAAACAGATATCCAAGTACAGGAATCACAGAGGATCCCAAACAAGATGAACCCAAACAGAGCCATACAGAGACAAATCATAATTAAAATGGCAAGTTTAAAGATAAAGAGAGGGGGGCTTCCCTGGTGGCGCAGTGGTTGAGAATCTGCCTGCTAATGCAGGGGACACGGGTTCAAGCCCTGGTCTGGGAGGATCCCACATGCCGTGGAGCAACTAGGCCCGTGAGCAACAACTACTGAGCCTGCGCGTCTGGAGCCTGTGCTCCGCAACAAGAGAGGCCGCGATAGTGAGAGGCCCGTGCACCGCGATGAAGAGTGGCCCCTGCGTGCCACAACTAGAGAAAGCCCTCGCACAGAAACAAAGACCCAACACAGCCAAAAATAAATAAATTAATTTTAAAAAGTACCAATGCCACTGTGGATGTGAGGATTAAATTAGTCAATGCTTTTAAAAAAAAAAAAGGTAAAGAGAGGATTCTAAAGACAACAAGAGAGGGACTTCCCTGGTGGTCCACTGGTAAAGAATCCACCTTCCAATGCAGGGGACGTGGGTTCGATCCCTGGTCAGGGAACTAAGATTCCACATGCCGCAGGGCAACTAAGCCCACGTGCCACAACTATCAAGCTCACGTGCTTCAAAGGGAGAGCCCACGTGCCGCAAACTACAGAGCCCATGCACTCTGGAGCCCACGTGCCACAACTACAAAGCCCATGCACCCTGAAGCCCACGCACACAACTAGAGAGAGAAAACCCGCATGCCACAACTAGAGAGAAGCCCACATGCCGCAACTAGAGAGAAGCCCGAGCAGACTGCGCACCTGCCATAACTAAAAGACCCAACACAGCCAAAAAAAATAAGGAAAATAAATAAATAAATATTTTAAATAAATAAAGACAACAAGAGAAAAACAAAGAGTCAGATACAAGAGAACCCCCATAAGGCTATCAGCTGATTTCCCTGCAGAGATTTTGAATATATCATGCCACTCCCTTCTGGCCTGCAAAGTCCTAAAAGGAAAAAACCTGCAACCGAGAATACTCTACCTAGCAGGATTATCATTTAGAAGGAGGGATAAAAAATTTCTCAGACAAGCAAAAACTAAAAGGATGTAGCAATACTAAACCTACCCTAAAAGAAATATTGAAAGATCTTCTCTAAATATAAAAGCACCAAGAATCTATAGGAAAGGGAAAATCACAATAGAAAGAGCAAATATATAAAAGGTTTGAAGATCACATAAATAAGCCAGTACATAGATTAAAAAACAATCAAAAAATTTTTGTAACAGCGATGATAACTACAAGTAACAGCAAAAGGATAAACATGAAGATGTAAAATAGGACATCAGAATCACAAAGTATGACAGAGGGGAGTAAAAAAACATGTACACCTTTTAGAATGTGTTTGAACTTATATGACTATCAGTTTAAAATGAGTAGATACAGTTATGGGTCAATGTACTTGAAAAACAGGGTAACCACAAATCAAAAACATACAATAGATTCACAAAAACCAAAAAGAAAGGAACTCAAATACAATACAAAAGAAAAACATCAAACCACAAAAGGAAAAACAAAAAGAAGAAGAAATGAATAAAGAAGAACTACAAAATCAACTGGAAAACAAGATTTAAAATGGCAACACATAACAATAATTACTTTAAAAGTTAATGGATAAATGCTCTGATCAAAAGACAGAGTGGCAGATTGGATTTTTAAAAAAGAACCTACAATATGCTGCCTACAAGAGACTCACTTCAGGATGAAAGTGAGATTCAAAGTGAGGAGATGGAAAAAAGTATTTCATGCAAATAGAAACAACAAGAAAGGGGGGGGTAGCAATACTCACATCAGACAAAATTGACTTTAAAACAAAGGCCATGAAGAAAGACAAAGAAGAACACTATATAATAATTAAAGGATCAATACAAGAGGAGGATATTATACTCATTAACCTATATGTACCCAATACAGGAACACCTAAATATATAAAACAAACACTAATAGACATAAAAGGAGGAATTCACAGCAATACAATAGTAGTAGGAGACTAACACCCCACTGACATCAATGGACAGATCTTTCAAACAGAAAATCAGTAAGGCAACAGAGGTCCTAAATGACACAATAGATGAGTTGAACTTAACTGGTACCTACAGGACACTACATGCAAAATAATAATAATAATAATAACACATTCTTTTCAAGCATGCATGGCACATTCTCTAGGACAGATCAAATACTACGTCACAAAAAAAAATCCTCAACATATTTAAGAGGATAGAAATTATTTCAAGCATCTTTTCTGACCACAACAGTATGAACTAGAAATCAACCACAGAAGGAAAAACAGGAAAAGAAAAACACATGGAAACACACTCCTAAAAAAACAAATGGGTCAATGATGAAATCAAAGAAGAAATCAGACAATACCTGAAGACAAAAGACAGTGAAAATGCAACCTTACAAAATCTATGGGATGCAACAAAAGCAGTTCTTAGAGGGAAGTTCACAGCAATACAGGCCTTACTCAAGAAGGAAGGGAGGGGGCTTCCCTGGTGGCACAGTGGTTGAGAGTCCGCCTGCCAATGCAGGGGACACGGGTTCGTGACCCGGTCCGGGAAGATCCCACATGCCGCGGAGCGGCTGGGCCCGTGAGCCATGGCCGCTGAGCCTGCGCGTCCGGAGCCTGTGCTCCACAATGGGAGAGGCCACAGCAGTGAGAGGCACGCATACCGCAAAAAAAAAAAAAAAAAAAGAAGGGAGGAAGGAAGGATGGGAGGAAAATCCCAAACCACCTAACACCTACACCTAAACGAATTAAAAAAAGAACAAACGAAACCCAAAGTCATCAGAAAGAAGGAAATAATAAAGCTCAGGAAATAAGTAAAATAGAGATTAAAAAACAATAGAAAGGATCAATAAAAGAGCTGGTTTTTTAAACAGATAAACAAAGCTGACAAACCTCTAGCCAGGCTCACCAAGAGAGAGGATGTAAACAAACAAAATAAGAAATAAAAGAAGAGAATTAACAACTGATATCACAGAAATACAAAAAATCATAAGAGAATACTATGAACAGTTATACACCAACATATTGGACAACCCAGAAGAAATGGACAAGTTTCTAGAAACATACAGCCCACCAAAACTGAGTCAAGAAGAAAGATAATTTGAACAGACTGATCACTAGAAGTGAGATAGAAGCTATAATTACACACACACACACACACACACACACACACACACACACACACACACACACACACAGAAACTCCCTGCAAACAGAAGTCCAGGAACGGAAGTTTCACTGGGGAATTCTATCAAACATACAAAGAAGAACTTATACTAATCCTTCTCAAACTATTCCAAAAGACTGAAGGATACTAATCCTTCTCAAACTATTCCAAAAGACTGAATTTGGGAAAACACTCCCAAATTCATTCTATGAAGCCACCATTACCCTTACACCAAAACCAAAGACACTGCAAAAAAAGAAAATTACAGGCCAATAAAATATGCAAAAATCCTCAACAAAATATTAGCAAACCAAATCCAGTAATAGATAAAAAGGATCATATGCCATGATCAAGTTGGATTCATTCCAGGGTTGCAAGGATGGTTCAACATACACAAAATCAATGTGATACGTCACATTAACAAAAGACAAAAACCACATGATCATCTCAATAGATGCAGAAAAAGAATCTGATAAAATTCAGTATCCATTCACGATAAAAACTCTCAGCAAAGTGGGTATAGAGGGAACATATCTCAACATTATAAAAGTCGCTTACAACAAACCCACAGCCAACATAATACTCAATGGTGAAAAGCTGAAAGCATTCCTGCTAAATTCAGGTACAAGACAAGGATGCCCACTCTCACTGTTTCTCTACAACACAGTCTTGGAAGTCCTAGCCACAGAAATCAGACAAGAAAAAGAAATAAATGGTATCCAAATTGGAATGGAAGTGGTAATAATTGTCACTATTTGCAGATAACAAGATACTCTATATACAGAACCCTGAAGACTCTACACAAAATCTATTAGAATAAATGAATTCAGCAAGGTAGCAAGATACAGGATTAACATACAGAAATTTGTTGCATTTCTTTAATTTGTTGCATTCTTTAACAATGAAATATCAGAAAGAGAAAGTAAAAAATCCCATTTAAAATCACATCAATAAAATAGATAACTAATAAGGACCTACTGTATAGCACAGGAAACTCTACTCAATACTCTGTAATGGCCTATGTGGGAAAAGAATCTAAAAAAGAGTGGATATATGTATATGTATAACTGATTCACTTTGCTGTATACCTAAAACCAACACAACATTGTAAATCAACTACACTCCAATAAAACTTTTAAAAAAGAATAAAATACCTCTCAATAAACTTAACCAAGGAGGTGAATGACACATACACTGAAAACTATAAAACACTGATAAAGGTAATTGAAAATGGTTAAAAGAAGCGGAAAGGGTTAGGACTGGATTGAAAGAATTAATATCATTAAAATGGCCATATTACACATAGCAATCTACAGATTTAATGTGATTTCTATCAAATAACCCATGACATTTTTCACAGAACTAGAACAAATAATCCTAAAATTTATACAGAACCACAAAAGACCCAGAATTGCCAAAGCAATCCTGAGAAAAAAGGACAAAGCTAGAGGCATAATCCTTTCAGATTTCATACAATAATACAAAACTACAGTAACCAACACAGCATGGTGCTGTCACAAAAAGACATATAGATCAATGGAACAGAATAGAGAGCCCAGAAATAAACACACACACCTACAATCAATTAATCTATGACAAAGGAGGCAAGAATGGAAAAAAGACAGTCTTCAACAAGTGGTGCTGGGAAAGCTGGACAGCTCATGTAAATCAATGAAATTAGAACATTCTCTAACACTATGTACAAAAGTAAACTCAAAATGGTTTAAAGGCCTATATGTAAGACACGACACCGTAAAACTCATAGAAGAGAACAGAGGCAAAACATTCTTAGACGTCAATCATAGCAATATTTTTTATATCAGTCTCAAGGCAAAAGAAAAGCAGAAATAAACAAATGGGATCTAATCAAACTGAAAGGTTTTTTGTACCGCAAAGGAACCATCAACAAAATGAAAAGACAACCTATGGAATAGGAGAAAATATGCAACCGACAAGGAGTTAATTATCCAAAATATAAAAACAGCTCATACAACTCAATAGCAAAAACAAACAACCCAATCAATAAATGGGCAGAAGACCTAAATAGACATGTTTCCAAAGAAGACATACAGATGGCCAACAGGCACATGAAAAGATGCTCAATATCACTAATCAGAGAAATGCAAACCCAAACCTCACACCTGTCAGAATGGCCATCATCAAAAACCTCAAACCTATCACCTCACACCTGTCAGAACGGCCATCATCAAAAAGTCTAGGAATAATAAACGCTGGAGAGGGTGTGGAGAAAAGGGAACCCTCCCACACTGTCAGCAGGAATGTAAACTGGTGCAGCCACTATGTAAAACAGTATTGGAGGTTCCTTAAAAAAACTAAAAATAGAGCTGCCATGTAATCCAGCATATATCCAGAAAAGATGAAAACTCTAATCTGTAAAGATACATGCCCCGCAATGTTCATAGCAGCACTGTTTACAGGAGCCAAGACACGGAAACAACCCAAGTGCCCATTAACTGACGATTGGTTTAAGAAGGTGTGGTATATATACACAATGGAATGTAACTCATCCACTAAAAAAAGAACAAACTATTGCCATTTACAGCTACACGGATGGACCTAGAGAATATCATACTAGGCCAGACAGAGAAAGTCAAATGCTATGTGATATCACTTATACGTGGAATCTAAAAAATGATACAAATGAATCTATATACAAAACAGACTCATAGACATAGAAGACAAACTTATGGTTACCAAAGGGGAAAGCAGGGAGGGTGAATAAGTTAGAAATATGGTATACAAACTACTATACATAAAACATATAAGCCACAAGGATTTACTGTACAGCACAGGGAACTACATTCAGTATCTGGTAATAACATACAATGAAAAGTAATCTGTATATATATGTAATACATATATATTACACATATATAATATATATATAAAACTGAATCACTTTGCTGTACACCTGAAACTAACACAATACTGTAAATCAACTATACTCCAATTTTTAAAAATTACCAGGCATGCATTGTCTTCTTGTGCTTATAGCAGCATTATTCATAATAGCTAAAAGACTGGGACAACACAGGTGTCCACCAATGGATAAATGTTGTATATACATACAATGGAGTATTACTCAGCTTTAAAAAGGAAGAAAATTCTACAACATGAATAAACTTTGAGAACATTCTACTAAGTGAAGTAAGTCCATCATAAAAAGTCAAATTCCACTATGTGAGGTACTTAGTCAAATTCATAAGAACAGAAGGTAGAATGCAGATTGCCAGGGGCTAGCAGGGGCAAGTGGGGAATTATTTTTTAATGGGTGTAGAGTTTCAGTTTTAAAAGATGAAGAGTTCTGGGGCTTCCCTGGTGGCAAAGGTTGAGGGTCCGCCTGCCGATGCGGGGGACGCGGGTTCGTACCCCGGTCCGGGAGGATCCCGCGTGCCGCAGAGCGGCTGGGTCCATGAGCCATGGCCACTGAGCCTGCGTGTCTGGAGCCTGTGCTCCGCAACAGGAGAGGCTACAACAGTGAGAGGCCCACGTACCGCAAAAAAAAAAAAAAAAAAAAAAGATGAAGAGTTCTGGAGATTGTTTTTTTTACAAGAATGTGAATATACTTAACACTACAGAAATGTACACTTAAAATAGTTAAAATGATAAATTTTATGTACTTTACATCTTACCACAAATAAAAATAATTTTTGTATAAAAATGACCAGCATGTAAAGAATCAAGAAATATCTATAACCTGGAGGAAAAATCAGTAAAAACAGACTCAAATGATACAGATGACAGAAATAGCAAACTGTTATGGTGGCATTAGCAAACAGTTACATTAAAAAAGCTAGTATAAGTATAAAAATGTACTTCATATTTTCAAGAGGGTGGATGCAAACATGATCCTGATGAGTAGAGAAACAGAAAATACTTTTTAAAAAACCTTAAATGAGACTTTTAGGGTTGAAAAAAACATCTGAACTGAAAAATACACTGAACGAGATTAGCAGCAGATTAGACAATTTGCAGGGAAAAAAAGATGACTAAATATAAAGATACAGCATTATTAAGTGCTATGAAACACAGAAGAAAATACTGAAGGAAATGAACAGTTCATCAGTGCACATGGAAAAATATCAGGCAGTCTAACATATGTGTAATTGGAGTCCCATGGAAAAAGGGGAATGGGGGAAGATAATGGACATAAAAATTATATGAAGAACTAATAGTGGATATTTTTCCAGATTTGATGAAAACTAAAAACTCATAAAGAAGCTTAATTTTTTTAAGTAGAAGAAAATGAAGAAAACCACACCAAGACGTATCATAATCAAATTGTTGAAAACCAATGTGATAAAGAGAAAACCTTAAAGTCAGCCAAAGTAAAAAGATACATTACAGAGGAGCAAAGATAAAATTGACATGCAGGTGAGAAGACAAGAGAGAAACATTTTTAAAATACTGAAAAGAATTATCAATCTAAAATTCTATACCCAGCAAAAATATCTTTCATAAATAAAGACAAAATTAAAACTTTTTGA
Source organism: Lagenorhynchus albirostris (assembly GCF_949774975.1). Taxonomy (NCBI): domain Eukaryota; kingdom Metazoa; phylum Chordata; class Mammalia; order Artiodactyla; family Delphinidae; genus Lagenorhynchus; species Lagenorhynchus albirostris. The sequence continues at coordinate 98,161,923 of NC_083103.1, forward strand.
ACAAACAAAGCTTAGTTAATTCATCACCAGCAGATCTGCATTACAAGAAATACTGAAGGAAATTCTCTGGGCAGAAGGAAAACAATACCAGATAGAAATTGGGAATTGGGCTGCACACAAAGGAATGGAGAACACTGAAAATGGCTAAATATGTGTGTAAATATAAAAGATACTTTTTAAAATGATTTTCTAAATTTCTTTAAAAGATGACTCTTTCAAGTAAAAATAATAATGTATTATGAGGTTTATAACATTTGCAGAAGCAAAATGTACAACACCAAGAGTACAAGGAACAGGAGAAATGGAAGTAAACTGTCCTAAGGGTCTTTTATTATACATGAAGTATACATGAAGTAGCTTAAGGTTATTTAAAAGTGGACTTAAATATTAAATTAAAATAAACCCTGAAGAAACTACTAGAATAGGGAGTATAGGTAATAAGCCAATAATAGAGATAAAATGTAAAGTGAGATTGTAAAGAATAATTAATCAGAAAAGAAGTATAAAAGGATAAAAGTATCAAAAACAGATGAGATGAACAGAGAACAAAATCAAGATAAGAAATTTAAATCTCAAAGAGTAACTGCAATAAAATGTTAACGGTAGAATTGGGGTGTAAATATATGGATGTACGCTATAAAATTATTTCCACTTTGATGTATGTTTAAATTTTTCCATAATAAAATGTTGGAACAATGCATTTAAGCCCAAAGGAAAAAAATACATTTTTTTTTAAACCAGGCAAAAATAATCTATGTGGATGGTCAGAATAGTGGTTATCCTTGGGAGTGTGGTCTGGGAGAGGACCTTCCAGGGTGCTTTTTGGGGTGCTGGAAACGTTCTACTATCTTGATCTTGGTGGTAGTTAATGTGTGTGTGTAAAATTCATTGTTAGATTTTTACACTTTACAGTATATGAATTATCCCTCACTTTAAAAAATCCTACCAGCTAGGTTCAGAGGGGATTAATGACTTTTAAAAACCATCATTTTTCCTTACATGTAAAAATACATGGGGACTTTCCTGGTGGCGCAGTGGTTAAGAATCCACCTGCCAATGCAGGGGACACGGGTTCGATCCCTGGTCCGGGAAGATCCCACATGCCACGGAGCAACTAATCCTGTGCGCCATAACTACTGAGCCTGTGCTCTAGAGCCCGCGAGCCACAACTACCAAGTCCACGCACCACAACTACTGAAGCCTATGTGCCCTAGAGCCCACACGCCGCAACTACTGAAGCCCATGCACCCTAGGGCCCACATGCAGCAACTACTGAGCCTGCATGCTGCAATTACTGAAGCCCGCATATCTAGAGCCCGTGCTCTGCAACAAGAGAAGCCACTGCGATGAGAAGCCCGTGCACCACAACAAAGAATAGCCCCCGCTCGCCACAACTAGAGAAAGCTCACGTGCAGCAACGAAGATCCAACGGAGCCAAAAATAAACTAAAAAAAAAAAAAAAAAATACATGGGACAGTAGATTCTTTCTCCAGTTCATTATGAGACTAAAATAAAATCTGAATAACTAGTGACAAGTTGGATTTTATATTTTAAAGTGTTTGTCATCTAAATTATTCAGAATCTCTTAGTTTCACAGTTTCAAGCTGTCAGACAAGGGTTTCAGCACCACCAGAATTCAGATTTCTGTACTTGGCACCTTTATATTTATTTCACTCCTGGCCATCTCTACTTGTATACTTCAACATCACATCAAAAGTCTTAAGACTAAAAGCAAATTCCTTACATCAAAGTACCCTCCTGCTTTCCTCCCCAAATTCCATCTGCTTATTGTTCTATTTTTGTCATATGACCACTAATCTTACCGTTACCCACTTGGAAAAGCATCTTTGCATTTTCCCTGTCTCTAACTCACAAAGGTTTCTTATCCTCCCTCTTTAACATTTTTTGACATGTGTCCTTTTGGCCATGATCCTAACAATTTATTGGAATAAACTTCTAACTACTGTTTTGGCTCCAGTATCTGTCCTTACTATCTCAGCACCACCAGATAAATCTTCCCTCTGTGTTCATGGCACTCCCCAGCTGTCAACGTTTCAGTTGGTCACCAGCCTCTGTAGGACAAAATTCAAATTCCTTTGTACAACATTAAAGGCCTTCTGTGCTGTCCCAATATCCCTTTCCAGACTCATCTCCCTGTGGTCCCCAACATACCCCTAACACGCTGCTAATACTCATTACTAACTAAATGTACTCTGCAAATTCCTCTTAGACCTTTATTCACATTTTGATCCCTGCCTAGAACGTCCCTCTTTTTTATCATATCCAAATATTACACATCCTTAAAGACAAAGATGGACATTTACCATCTCCCTGAGGTATTTTTGGAAAAAAGAACTTTCTCTTTGAAATGCATTTGTGGTTCTATGTATCATTTCCCTGGCAGTAATTCTAGGCTATGTTCTTCAAGTTTTTAAGTGTACACATTTTTTTGGTCCACAGATCTAGAGGAAGCTCTTTTTGACCTCTCCTGTTGCGGAGCACAGGCTCCGGATGCGCAGGCTCAGCGGCCACGGCTCACGGGCCTAGCCTCTCCATGACATGTGGGATCTTGGGAAGCCCCTAGAGGAAGCTCTTTGAGGACAAGAGCCACGTTGAGAATTTGAGTACTTATGAAATAAATATGATGACATTTTGCAAGGGAAATAGTTCCCACGTGGCACTTCAACTGTGAAATGGAAAACAGTTGTGTAGGCATCAGGGCAGACTCAGAAAAGCTTGATTCACAATTGCATCTCCAAATTACATTTCTAAAATTATTGTGTGGGGATTTCCCTGGTGATGCAGTGGTTAAGAATCTGCCTGCCAATTCAGGGGACACGGGTTCGAGCCCTGGTCCGGGAAGATCCCACATGCAGCGGAGCAACTAAGCCCGTGCGCCACAACTACTGAGCCTGTGCTCTAGAGCCTGCAAGCCACAACTACCGAGGCTGAATGCCACAACCACTGAAGCCCGCGAGCCTAGAGCCCATGCTCCACAACAAGAGAAGCCACCGCAATGAGAAGCCCGCGCACCACAACGATGAGTAGCCCCCACTCGCAGCAACTAGAAAAAGCCCGTGTGCAGCAACAAAGACCCGACGCAGCCAAAAATAAATAAATAAATTTGTTAAAGCAAGAGTTTATCCTCAGAATTTCCTAATTGATTAACTCCAAAGTCAAGTATTTTTTCTACCACTCAAGTGGCTCAACTAAGATCTGTTAAAAAATAAATAAACTGATAAATGAGTAGATCAGAAACATTGGCCAAGGATAAATGCTGACCTATTTGTATTGCATTTAAATACTAATCTTGCTATATAATGTTCTTTTTAGGATTCATGCCAATATTAGAATTATAATGCTTTATATTTGTACAACCTTTTATGATACACCTACACTACTGCATGACTCTTGTACTGTTCAAGTGTGAAAATCAGGCATTATTATCACCATTATATAAGAGAGGAAACCAAGGCTCAGAGCAGTTAAGCAACTCTACCTTAAATACAAGGTATCTGGGGTAGAGACAAGAGAGTAGAGAGGTTAAGCCGCTGGGTTTTGAATTCTACAGACCTAAGCTCAAATGCCAGCTCACTTGCTTAACTATGTAACATCAACTGAGTTACTTAACCTCTTCTTATCTAGGAAAGAAAGCTGCAGAAGTACCTACCCCACAAGATTTTTGAGACGAGTAAATAAGAAAATATAAGTCACTTAATATTATGTCTAGCATATAGTAATAAAAAATTAACTTACCAGTGGCAGAACCCTGACATCTAAATCAAAGCTGTATGTTCTTTCTACTACACCTCTTGAACTTTTGACACTTCCAACAATCTCCTCTGGGTATGATTTAAGACATAGCTTTATACTCAACTCAGTGCTATAGTAGGGTATATTAGCAAACCATTAATGACCTACCCTCAATAAAAGGTGGACTTTTGAGTTATTTTCCAGGACTGGTGGTAGTTGATTTGCCTTGAACCATTCATGGACTCTTGCCCAGTACCCAAATGACCCATTATTGCACCTGCAAGACAACTCTGCCAATAGGAATGTCTTCCTAATTGAGGATCAGAGTTTTTCCTCCAGGTAAAGATAACCCGTCTGTAGGGGAACAGAACCCAGGAGTCCAGCCTCATTAGCACCGAATGCTAAACAACTGATTTAACGATTCCAGATTCATATCAGTATTTATTCACACATACCACGTTTACTTTTCGATTTTTGAACAAAATCCTCAGTCTCAATAAAGAATCAGTTAGGTTCTATTGTTGTTATGTTTCATAACAGCAGCTGGAAAGAAATTTTAGAATGAAAGTACTGTTTTTTCTCTTTTTTTCCCACATCTATTCACTATTAAAATACCTGGAGTTTCCAAACAGGAGTGTTGGTAGAGTAACTCTCACTGGTTGTGGGCATGCTGGCAGTGGCTCAAAACCCCAGCCAAGTTTTACAGTTGTAATTTTATTTTGATTTTAATTAGTATCAATTAGGACCAGAAAATAGACACTTTGGATAAACAATGTGAGGATGGCTTTAACAAGTAAATTAGATATTCTGCAGGGAAGGAAAGAGGGAAAAAATTAAGGGAGAATCCATTTTCTTCCAGCCCCCTGCTTCTCTCCTGTACACTTTCAGAGTGATATCTATGTTGATGTCTTTAAAGAGATCTGCTGTTTAGATCCCCTATCAAAGGTGGGAAACTTGCACATCTCAGACTTCCTCTCTACAGGCTTATGGGGTCTTATGCCGTCTAGCACTGGGTCCCTGCCTACATATGAAGGTCCTTTTCCTGGGATTTTTCTCAAGGTTTGTAACCCAGAAGCCACTGACAAATTACCCTTTCCCCTTCTTTTCCTGCACCCTTTCCTTTGGATCCAGGTTATCTTGTTAACAAGACTCTATAATGGAAGGCATCTAGTAGTATGCTGGTAACTGTTTAACAGCCCTTTAAAAAAAAAAAAAGTATAGATGTATGCATGTGTGTTTATTAAAATTTTATTGATACAAAGGATGTATAGTATATAATTGACAAATAATAAATATATAATACTCTATATCCTAAATCCTGTGTAACCAATTGCTTCTCAGTATGCTTTCATTCACTGACTCTTCCTAAACTCCTGTATCCATAGCTGTTCGGAGAGGCAGTCCCATCCTGGGCTCAGACATCCTGGCATGTCCTTGCTGAGTGTGCCAAACTGCATGACCTAACCATCTTCTGACCCTGAGCCATTTTTGTAGCTAGTCATGTAGGCAATTAAGTAGGTGAAAATCACCATAGTGTGACTATGGGAGAACTGGGTTGTGTAACCTCCACAGTGGCCTGTCATGCTGTCTTATGGCCCAGGGTGGCCAATTTCAAGCTACCAATGTGATGTCACTGAACGCAGAGTTAGGAAGAGATGAACATCATACCAGCATATAGTATTTCCATCATGCAGATATAACAGATATAAATAACCTCATGGGCATAGGTAATAGCAAAATGTACTAAAATAATTAGGAAGTGGTAAGTGATAGTATTTTTTGTTCCTAATGTAATTCAGTATAATTTTATGTGATTTATTGTAAGTTTATATATTTTAAGAATATCCCTCTTTGGGGGAGAGATAAATTGGGAGATTGGGATTGACATATACACCCTACTATATATAAAATAGATAACTATTAAGGACCTACTCTATAGCACAGGGAACTCTACTCAATACTCTGTAATGGCCTATATGGAAAAAGAATCTGAAAAAAGAATGGATATATGTATAACTGAATCACTTTGCTGTACACCTGAAACTAACATAACACTGTAAATCAACTATACTCCAAAAAAAATTTTTTTAAAGAAAATTTAGGTTTAAAAGTATAACATACTACAAAAAAAGAAAAAAAAAAGAATATCCAGGTTTAACTACCAACTAGCAAAATTCCTGAAAATGTAAGTCATCTCTTATGGGCCAGTGTGAGCCAGCCCAGCACATCACTGAATACATCTCAGCCTTGTGGCCACAGTGCCCATCCACTTCTTAATTACACTGGAGATCATTAAGGACTTTGAACATGAGATAACGAGATGTCCCAGAAACTCCAGGGGCCAGCCTGCCCCTTTCACAGAGACCATGTGCCTTCTCCAAATACCACCTAACACTCAAATTTTTGTGGAGTGAATCTTACGTAGATATGAGCTTCTGGTCTCAGGGTCTTATACATGGTTAAATGACTCAATCAGAAACTGAACAGAGTCCCAGATCAAAGCAGAAATAATGGGCAAAGTTTCCAAACTTGGAATGGGGGAAGGAGTTTGCCATTGGTTTCACAGCCTAAGCTGTTCTCTAGGTTTGAGCAAACTTAGAAACCCTGGAAACCATGGGTCAGGACCTCAGACAAGACCAATGGCTTCCTGGCTCACTTACACGAACTCATCAGTTAACCTGTCCCTTGTGAAACATGATTCAAGTGTGTCTCTATAGACTCCCATGTCTATTTTGGGTTATTTGGCTTTGAGAAAAGGAAATCACAGCAAACCCGGACTCCTATTTAGTGATGATTAGATAACATTCACACACATCCTCCTCAGCAAAGCTGCCTTTTAATCAGATATCAATACTCAGGCCTCCTCCCTCTAGTGTCAAGTACAGGGACTGCACCAGGAAAGACCTCTGCCACTGATGTCATATCGAAGAAAAGAAAACAAAAATACAAACAAAAACACTTGTAACTTAAACATACTGGTTTCCAAAATAATCACGTAATCTCCTGATAGGAATCCATAATCAAATATCAAATATACATACATATATATGTATGTGGGTGCAGCTATGTAATATACATAGATGCTTGGTATATACATAAACTTTTGTTCATCCACTTTTATAGACCTGTAGTATATCTTTAAGCCAAGCTGCTTTTCCTCTGCTCATGTGACTAAGCAAAGTCACACACATTTTGGGCTACAGAAGTCTTCACTGAGTTGTGAGTACATGTATTTGAATTCGTAGAAACACTTAAGTCACTTCATCCAGATTAATCCTCTAAGACCAATGGTTCTCAACACATTAGACTCACATATGGAACTTTCTAAAATTCTGATGCCCATGCCACACGCCCATCTAATGAAATCTCTGTACTTTTTAAAGTTATCCAGATGACTCCAATGTGAAGTCACCGTCAGAACTACTTCCCTAGATAATCAATGAATTAGTGTTAATAGTTCAGTGCATGACCTCTTCCACCCTTTTTTCTATGCTCATACAATCACACACAAATATATTCCAACAGATCGAGTTTTAATTAAAAATAGCATATAACCATGCACAGTACTCTGCAACATGCTGTTTTAATCTGACAATTTACCATGGACATCCCTCCAGGTCAATACATACAGTTCTAACTCAAAGAATAATCTTGTTAGCGGAGCAGCATACTAAAAATAGCATTTTGAGACAAATACTCTGGTGGTATTATATAGGAAGAATTGGAGACCAAAAACAGCCAGGTATCTGTTAATAAAAGTCTAACAAAATAGTCCAGGAATGGGCACCAGGGTTTCCAACTAGAGAGGTGGCAATAGGAATGGAAAGAGATGGACCAATGTAACAATTATCAGCAATAAAAAAAACACTGACCTTATTAACTGACTGGTATAGAAGACAGGAAGTGGGAAGAATCAAGAGCAGCTCTAGGGTTTAAGCTGGTAAACCTTAAAGAATAATTCAGATGAAAAATGATTATGACAGCAAACTAAATGAGGAAAGAATGATTGAGATTTATATGATCCTTTTAGCCTGCCCTATGGACTCCAGACTTGCCTAGCTAGCCCCCCCAATTATGTAAACCAATTCCTTGCAATCCATCTCTTACTATATACCTCGTACAGGGTCTGTTTTCCTGGTTGAACCCTGACTGACATGGTGGCCTCCATTTATACAGAAAAACAAGAGGCAAGAAAGGAAAGGGATAAAGGAGAGGCAGGAGAAAGTAAGAGAAGGAGGGACTGAGGACCTAAGAAGAATGGAGTAATTTGGAACAGTCACTGGGAGAGGCCTCAATAAATAAACAAATAAGCTGTGTGTTAATCTTGTCTCCCTAAATACATGAGTATGTCATTAGGGGTTAAGCCCTGGATTGGTATATATTTGTTGCTTTACTGATTCTCCCTTTATAAACCTATGGCTGTATTTTCTTACTTCTGCTCTTCTGACTTATCTTTTAAGTAAGGTAGTAGATGAATGATTTAATGAGACAGGTAACTGGTTACCTGTCTTTATTGTCACAGATCAGGGTGAGCCTATGATTTTCTCCAACTGTTTCAGAACACTGGCTAAAAAAAAATGGCGAGAGGCTATTATTTATTGCTTTCCCCAACTGTCCAACAATAAGATTCACAGGGACCCTGTAAAAATGCCATCTAGACTCTTGACTACCTGGTGTGTGCAGAAATGACAATGCAATCAAGGTATTGCCTAGAACACACCTATCAGCATACAATTTCCATCTGTCATTGTTTTATAGGAATAATGAGGGAATTCCTGTCTGTAATTTAAAAAACGATTAAAAATTATAGTGGACAACTATTGGTCTTATTTTCCCAAGATCTCACTCATTTCTTCTGAGATTCACAGGGGTGGACATAAGACTTCAGCTAAGCCAAAAAGATAATACCTCCTTTCCTTGTCCAAGGAGAGGGCCCAGGACCAAAGCCAGCCCATCAGAATTCTGTGGAATTGTTGACTCTGGAGCTAGGAGAGAGAAAACTCTTTTCTTTCTACACAGTGGTGACGCTGTGAGCCCAGAGCTACAGGCTGCCATGCACCATTCATGTGAGGAAGTCTGCCTACAAGGGGAAAGACTCAGCCAACTTGTAGAGAAAAATCAGACCAGACCAGGGATGGAGGAGGAATACCAGAAGTGTGGCATCCTTATTTTACCTGCCCCCAGGTGCACCTTGTCCTTCCTGGTTTTATCATCCAATATAGGCTCCAAACAAAAGTTTAAGCTAGGTCAAGTTGGCCTTCTGTGACTTGCACCCAAAAGAGTCTTAACTAATGCAAATCCTAATCAAGGAGAGAATCCCAAAGATCAGAGCTGTGTAAATGGGACAAAATATCAAGTTCTAGCATGGAGGCAAGCCTGTAAACAGGAAACACATCTGGGAGTTGGGAGTCAAGGAGATCAGGAAAAGGTCACGGATCAGAGTACAAAGCACATAGGGCTGGTTTTTTCAGCTCTTGCCTCTCAGCTCCAAATCCACCCTCCTGGCCTCTGCTTCATGACACTCGGGCATGGACACAGAACACCTCACTTCTCCTCTGCCAGCCAGATACCTGTTGGGCTCTGTCGATAGACTGTTAGCCTAGAGAAGGGGCTTTTTCTTCCTGCTTACTTGCCGTTTCTGTGGCGCCCACCGAGTTCTCCATCTCAGCGGTGGCAGTGAGATGCAGAACAACTGGCTCAGTATCCAGGTCTTTCTCACTTATTACAGGGCCCTTCAGAGGCACCATCACCAGTTGAGCAGTACCCCTTCTTCAGATGCCTGAATCCCATTTCCAAAGGGTCCCCAAAACAAGCTACTGTGGCATCAGCAAGGTCAGACTCCCTCCTCTCAGTCCCAGCTTCCTGGGGTTGTTTCTTTAAGCTCTGGGTTCTAACCTCCTAACTTGTCTCTTGTCCTCCCCCAGGGAACACCCTAGGAATGGCAGCTGCTTCCTGCAGGTACCATCTCCATGTTGCCTCTGTGTCCCTTTTTTGCCTTTTGATTCTTCCAATATCTATTTAACAAACTCCTAACATTAAATTTTCTGTTTAAAAATGCATTTGGGGGCTTCCCTGGTGGCGCAGTGGTTGAGAGTCCGTCTGCCGATGCAGGGGACACGGGTTCGTGCCCCGGTCTGGGAAGATCCCACATGCCGCGGAGCGGCTGGGCCCGTGAGCCATGGCCGCTGAGCCTGCGCGTCCGGAGCCTGTGCTCTGCAACGGGAGAGGCCGCGGCGGTGAGAGGCCCGCGTACCGCAAAAAAAAAAAAAAAAAAAAAAAAAATGCATTTGGTGGGGGGGCTTCCCTGGTGGCGCAGTGGTTGAGAGTCCGCCTGCCGATGCAGGGGACACGGGTTTGTGCCCCGGTCCGGGAAGATCCCACATGCCGCGGAGCGGCTCGGTCCGTGAGCCATGGCCGCTGAGACTGCGTGTCCGGAGCCTGTGCTCCCCAATGGGAGAGGCCACAACAGTGAGTGGCCCATGTACCACAAAAAAAAAAAAAAAAAGCATTTGGGGGACTTCCCTGGCGGTCCAGTGGTTAAGACCCTGCGCTCCCAAGGCAGGGGGCACGGGTTCGATCACTGGTCAGGGAACTAAGATCCCACATGCCAAGTGGCATGGCAATCAATCAACAATGCATTTGGTTTCTGTTTGCCAGATCGAACCCCATTTAGGATCAGGTCTGTGAATGAAGCTGTTTATAAGAGCAACATTAGCACAGGCTCTGGGCTCCTAGTTGTCCAAGAATCTGGGAGGAAATGAAGTGGAATGGACATTTGAGAGTTAGATTTTTGTGGGTAGACTCTCTCCTGTCACTATTTGGCGAGAGGGATGTTATTTTTCTCAATTCCACTATGTTCGAAGTGTGTTGCATACACTATCTTATTTAATCTTACAAAGCACCTATTTTCATCATTTCACAGATTAAGAGACGGAGACTGAAAGAAGTTAGGTAATTTGCCCAGTGTAATCCAGCTAGGAAGCGGCAGAGATGGGATCATAATCCAAATTGATCTTCTATCAAAATTCATGCATCTGGCACCTGTCAGACCCACTGCCGTGGCTTCAGTCACAGGACAACTGAAGTCCACCCTGATGCTCCCTTTGACAGACATGTCTTGGACTGCTGCCCCCTCAAAGTGCTGACTGTATGTTTACTCAAATGCTCTTTTCAAGGACTAAATACCCACTTGGGACATGCAGGAGCCCCATGCACTAAAGTGATATTTCATGCAGAGAGCTGGGAATGGTAGACAGCTAGAAAGGGTAGAATGGGTCTGACTGAAGCACCCCAGTGGTGTGGGTGAGGGGAGAGAGTGGAAAATGGGAACAATCAGAACCATATTGGTTGAATCAATTACAGCATAACCGAGTGCTCGGTAAGGAAGAAACCCCGTTGTTCTCACCATTTGGCATATGCCTCACCATTACACACAGTGTCTGCCCCCAGCAAGCTACGAACTTCTGCTCCAGTCTGAGCATCCATTCAGATCTAATCATGACTTCAGAACCTTTCATCTCCTGTAACACATTCTGCACAAATGTGGCCCTTTCTGGGGCCCTTTGACTTTCTGGTCTCTGTGGCTCAACCATTTCTATGCGAGCTAACCAAGGTCAGTGCTGACACAAAACAGGCGCTTTGGAGACGGAGTTCCTGGGAGGGAGACCAACTCTACCGCTTACTGTATGACACTGAACAACTGACTTCCTTCTAATCTCCAACAAAACATCCTCTTACTATCTCTGTTCTACAGATGATAAAATGATGCTTATGGAAGTTAATGACTAGCCTAAGGTACACATCTAGTGAGTACAGAGTCAGAACCAGAAAACAAGTCTGACTCAAATGCCCATGCTCTTGGCCCATGAAAGAGTAACCCGCACAAGACTCACCCTCCCACTGTAAACAGCTAGAAAGTAAACAAAATACATGAAACAAATATTTTGAGATTGGAATGCCCAGGCAGCACAGAACTGCAATTCATGAGAGAAGGGAAGGAGCAAGGTTAAAGCCCTACGATGCACCGTCTCTCTCTCTCTCTGGAGGCAATGTTCAGGCTGCTGCAGAGGTGAGGTGGGGCAACCCAAGCACAGACCCAGGGTTCTACCGAGCTGAAGAGTCAGAAGTAATCTGCGACAAAGAATATGGGACCTGTGGGAAAGAGCACGGAAAAGGAAGGAAGCAGGCAAAGAGAGAGCTCCAAAAATCTACACACCTGCCCCTCTGGGCAGCCTCTGGCTCAATACTGATCTGTGCAAGTTTAGAATAAAACTCTACATGGCAGGATAAACTTGACTCACTTCCAGGGAGCTACACGCTGAGCAATTCCCTGAGCCCACACACACCTAGAAGATATTCCAGGGACGATCAACCAGAATGGAGAGACCCTGTTGAACACGGAGGGCACTGAGGAAAGTCACACCCTGCTGGTAGGGCTAAACTCGCCCCAAAACAAAGCCTTGAGAGGTATTAAGCTGATCCGTAAGTCATGAAACAGGCTGCCAAAGCAAGCCTCAGATTTTTTAAAGACAGACAACAAGATGCAAATATTCAACAGCATAACATACATAATGCCTAACATCCAATAAAAAATTACTAGCCTTCAAAGCAGCAGCAAAGAAGGAAAGTATTAGTCAATAGAAGCAGACCTAGAGATTACAGAGGTCACAGAATTAGGAACCAAGGACCTTAAAACAGCTGTTATATGATTTAAGTCAGGGATTTAAAGCAGAGATCAGCAAAATCCTTCTGTAAAGGACCAGATATCAAATATTTTCAGTTTTATGGACCATATATGTTCTGTTGCATATTTTCAATTTTTTTAATAATCTTTTACAACATAAAACCCATTCCCAGCTCACAGGCCATACAAAAACAGATCATCAGTTCAATTTGGCCCATAGGCCATAGTTTACTAAACCTTGAATTAAAAGAAACATAAAATATGGGAAAAGATGAAAGACGTAAAAAAATGAAACAAAACAAAACATACATATGGGTCTTCTAGAAAAGAAGACTACAATATCTGATAAAAAAATATTTACTGGATTACAGCGTATTAGAAGAAATATCAGTAAACTTGAAAACACAGCACTAAAAACTCTCCAGATTAAAGTTTAAGAGAAAAAAAATTAAACGAACAGAATCTTGATGACCTATGAAACAATGTCAAACAACTACTACATGTATAGTTAAGAATCCAAAAGGAGAGAAGCAGGACAGAAAATGTATTTAAAGTAGTAGTGACTGAAGTTGTTCCAAATATGATTTTTAAGAAACGTGAATTCACATCATAATCAAACTGCCAAAAACCATCAATAAAGAGAAAAGTTTAGAAGTATACAGAGAGGGCTTCCCTGGCAGCACAGTGGTTAAGAAGCCACCTGTCAATGCAGGGGACATAGGTTTGATCCCTGGTCTGGGAAGATCCCACATGCCACGGAGCAACTAAGCCCGTGTGCCACCACTACTGAGCCTGTGCTCTACAGCCTGCGAGCCACAACTACTGAGCCTGCGTGCCGCTACTACTGAAGCCCATGAGCTCTAGGGCCCACATGCCACAAATACTGAGCCCGCGTGCTGCAACTACTGAAGCCCACACACCTAGAGCCTATGCTCTGCAACGAGAAGCCACTGCTATGAGAAGCCCGCGCACCGCAACAAAGAGTAGCCCCCACTCGCCGCAACTAGAGAAAGTTTGCGCGCAGCAACAAAGACTCAGTGTAGCCAAAAAAAAAAAAAACAACTAATAAAAAAAATCATGTTTTTAAATCTATACTATTGATACAAAAGCCCAAACTTCTAGTATGGTAATCTGCCCCAAAGGATCTTTCAATTTCATCTCCACTTTCCCCACAATACATTTGCCTATTGGATTATTTCCCTTTCTCTAATCCACTGTTTTCTCACATCTGAGTCTTTGTGCGTATTTCTAGCTACCTATTTTTCAAAGCCCATCTCAGTGCCAACTTCTCTTGAAGTCTTCCATTCGCATCCTTCCACAAGTCATTTCTTCTTCTTTTATGTTCCCATAATACATTACTCCGGGGTTTCTCAAACTTTAACGTGCCTATGGACCACCTGGAGTGGAATCTGAGCTCTGTAGTTTTACAAGCTCCCAAGTGCCGTCCATGCTTCTAGTCTGAGAGGATGCCACTGTTGAGTAGCAAGGTCTTATATTTTTATTATCTCATCAACTAAAAAAATAACTATTTAAAGAAGAAAGTGAGTTATTCTCACCTTTGTAATTATTGTATTACCTAATACCATAGCACCAAATACAGGGCTATGCAGCTTGTCAATACTAGCTAGATTAAGAGATGAGAGATTCAGAGACATAAATAGGTTATCACCTTAGTCTTCTGCTGCCTAGCAAAACCCTGACTTCTCACTTGCTGACACCTATGGGTATGTATCTAATTTTTAACTGTTCAGGCAAAATACGATCTAGAGTAACCTTAAAGCCCTAGTACCAAGGTTTAGCCCACTACTCCACGATAGCTGCATTAGTCATGTATGATGATGAGAAATTCATTAAGAAGGACACTGCTGATAAAAATCGTCCTTTATTTTACTGGATTTTAAAATGCAGATTTACTGAAACTTTCTTTCCACAAACACTCTAAGTACCTACTGTCTCTGGGGGTAAAAAAGAAGCACATGTGTGCTATGTCGTGTTCCAAGGAGGAAGATCATTCTAACTAAAAACAGAAAAGCATTCCTTCCAGACTCTCATAAACTTAATGGAGCCTCTATATTTAAATAGCTTCAGAGACCTTTTCTTCCCTTCTCCTCCCCCACACCCCATGCTCCAAAGGCTCCTGGGTAGTGCTGCCTGACCCCCACTGTATCCTGTCATGTGACCTGACAGTTCGGCTATCAGCACCTCAGTATTGTTTTGCACTGCAGAACTCAACATGTGTTTCCCCTTTGCAAAAATTACATCATGTCTCAGGAAGTCTCTTTTCTCCAACAGAACCAGCGGATATTCTCCATCAAGGCTTTGCAAATAAGAAAAGGAGATAAATTAATCCTGGTGCAGTTGTTTAAAGTACACACGCTGGCTGCAGAGTCCTCTTCCCACAGTCCAGCCCCAGCCAATTCACCCACGCACTGAGTCCCAAATGTCTTAGTCCCCAACGAGATGAATAACACCAGGATGAGTAGAGTTTGTATCAATACTTGTCTTCTGTGCATTTCTCTACAGAAGGTGCAATTGTTTTCTACACCGGCCTTTGCCCAGAAACAAGCCAGATGATAGTTCGACTTCCACTCTGACAAATGCTTTAACCTGTTGCCAAAGAGCTGGGAACTGCACAATTCTGAGAATTCCATTTCTTTCATGATGCCTTCTCCAGTTTCTCAGAGGAAGGCTAACAAAATCCCTCGCATGCCTAGTTTGAAAGTAAAATGATCTGTGACTACTTTACTTTCCACCCAAAATATATTTGCCCTTGTTCCTCAATCTAAAATGCATTTCCTGTATCTATACATTATGTAAGAATTTTCCTTTCTAATTCCTTTTTAAAGGATCAGATTTACACCTAACTTTTACTAAACCCTGTATATTCCAATCATTGCTGTTTGTCAGAGGTTGTGAGTAACCAGATGCCAGAGACACAGATAACATGGTTCCCTTTTGTCAACAGCCAGCAGAGCAAAAAGATGCTTTAGAGCTTACTTATCATGTCATCCTAGTGATCCCTTAGATTTTTGTAACACAAGTTTCAAAAATAGTTTCCTGCCTATGATACCGTATCATCATTCTTCATTTAACAAATATTCATCAATATCTGCTCATAACGGGTGCCACGCAAGACATTCATAGGGGTTACAATGGTAGACAGGCGAAATATAGTCTCCGCCCTCATTTAATTTACATTCACTGAATGTTTATTTAGTCTCCATAAGGTTCTGGACACTCTGTGCTGGTAATATATTTAGAGAAGGTTATAATTTTCTTCATTTTATAGAACAGAAACCTGGGACACAGAAAGGTTAAGTGACTTTCTCCAGTCCAACGTTAGCTGTGGGTGCAAGGGATGTAACAAATATCAGGTATTATGTCAGAGGCTGACCAAAGCACAGATAACCAGAGATAGAGCATATCAATGATAATTAGCCTCCAAACCAAGGTCATAAATAAGTTATGATGCCTTACATACCAGAAAGAATATCAGACTAGCAATTGTGATTTGGATTTAGGTTCCATCTTACTATTTCCTAATGCATTGAATAAGGTTAGCAGTTTTTAAAGTGCTACTCAGAGTCCTGGGGTTCTAAGGAAATGACCTACGAGTCTTTGAGGGGAGTCGAGGGAGGGCGAGTTGGCTCCAGGCTCAAAGCTTTGAGCTGTTTTAAATATACTGAAGTACTATGTGTAATTTTGCTTTTAAAAGAAAAAGAATTTTTAAAAAATAAATTTGGAAACCAATTAACTGGATTAGCTCTAAAAGTTCTTTTTCAATTCTGACCATCTATAACTCAGCAATCTTTTCATCACTATGAGGTAAGAGTCCGTTTCTTCTCTATTCGAGATGGTTATCATGGGGCACCATTCCCAGCAGATTGATCAGTATGGTAGATTCTAGAGTCTTATTACCTAAAATGTGGTTCATATGTCAGCAGCACTGGCATTACCTGGAAGCTTCCAACAAATCTCAGATTCCAGAACTCCTGAATCAGATTTTGAATTTTACCGAGATCTCCACGTGACTTGATGAACATTAAAGTTTAAGAACCACTGATCTAGAATGAAATAATGCCATTTGCAGCAACATGGATGGAACCAGAGATTGTCATACTGAGCGAAGTAACTCAGAAAAAGAAAGACAAATATCATGTGATATCGCTTGTATGTAGAATCCAAAAAAAAAATGGTACAAATGCACTTATTTACAAAACAGAAATACAGATATAGACGTAGAAAACAAACTATGGTTACCAAGGGGGAAAGGGCGAGGGAGGAATAAATTGAGAGATTGGGATTGACATATACACACTACTATATATGAAATAGATAACTAACAAGGAGCTACTATATAGCACAGGAAGCTCTACTCGATACTCTATAATGACCAATATGGGAAAAGAATCTAAGACAGACTGCATATATGTATATGTATAACTGATTCACTCTGCTGTACAGCAGAAACACAACATTGTAAATCAACTATACTCCAATAAATTTAATTAACTGTACTCCAATTTAAAAAAAAAAAGAACCACTGATCTAGAAGATATTGGAATCTTTCTTCATTGACTCACATCACTGAACCCCATTCTCCTCTCTATGGTTTGTAGCAGAAAATTTAGGATGGCTGGTCACTCCTGGCCTGTCTCATCTCTCCATGGCTCCAAAGGAAAAGGTAGAGTTAGTATTTGCCATTTTTGCCCATATCCCAACTTACAACTTAACAGTCACCATCTGCCACCTTATTCTTATAAATGGTCCCCCCATACCCATGACCATTTAGAATGTCAGGGATATTAAAAGCAGTTCTTCTCTAGTAGAGAGCTGGGGCCCCTTTGATGAGATCATCTTTCCAATCCAGTCCAATCCTGAGACTCACTAATTCTATAATACAGACATTCATAACAAAAAACTCTCAGATCCTTTACAAATTGCCCCAGGCTTGTCCATGTGTTATTAAAGTTGGGCTGAGTAATAAACGCTATAAATGTCCTAGGAGACAGCACTCATGCCCAGTGAGCATGACATCCCATAATAGACCTATTTGGCTTGTTACCCTGGCGCCTCTCTCCACCCTGATCTCTGGAAACCAGAGAAAGGCAAACATCAGAATGTCAATCCAAAGGCACAGACATGAGTATAAGATGCTTTGCTTGGAGAGTTTTCATAAGATCATATTTCTGGCCAGATTCCTATTACTTCTGAGTTGTAGTCGGGAGGTGATTTTTTTCATTAGCATTTCTCTTCCCAGAAGGAAAACATTATCTCCCAAATAAAATTCAAGTGAACTAAATCGCTTCCAACCTCAGCATCATTTCAGGTTTGGTGTCATTTGTAGATTCAAGATTGAGTCCTATTTAATCTGCTCAATTTCCATTCCTAATAGGAAAAATGCCAAGAAACAAAGAAAAGATGCATCCCACTTTTCAGAAGCAATCACCTTCTACGTTTTAGACTGATCATAAAGCAGTTCAATTCATAAGAAAATAAGAAAAACACACCCCAGCACTGGTAGGCAGTTCCCGCTAAGTGCCCAATGTATAATTATCTGAAACACATCTACGGCTAAATGTTGTTGGTGAACTAGTTACAGTATCTACCTAGTAATTGAGAGCTATCATGGTGGGCTATGGAGAATCAGGCAGGATGGAGGAGTGGATTAAAGCTGACTGTAAAAAAAAAATGGGAAGAATTTCCATCGCAAAACATAAGAAGGGGGATGAGTGAGCAGGGAAACCAGTGTGAGAAAAGGCATGCAGGTAGGAAAGCACCTCATCTTCCTCCATCCTGGAGCAACAACAAAGCTTTCACCCTGCTTGGAACAGAGGTTTTATGCATAGAACATGTTCAGTGACAAATTTGGAAAGAAAGAGCAGGAGCCCTGAATTGCATATATAGGAATGTGGATTTTATTCCATAACCAATGAAGAGCTCAGATGCATTTTTGAGCAGCTGAAAGGAAATCCATGGGAAAATTAAATTTCTGGTAGTTTGCAGGATAAACTGGAGTAAGGAGGTACTGATGACAGAGGGGAAATTTTAGAAGTAATTGCTATAAACAGAGTCCCATGCTTATATTTAACAATCATTAATAAGCAGTCCTAGTATGGGGAGGGGGTGTTCATAAAAGGGAATCCAGGGTAAACAGCATCATTATTTCTGAGGAGTGTTCCTTGTACGTAATGTAGTTGAGGATCCTGGATTTGAACTTAAGACACCAGCTTTAGGTCATTCTCTTCATTTAAGTTGGTCAAATCCAAGTAGCAAGCACTCTTGTGGGCATTACGAAGGTACCATCTGGAATCTCAGAACACAATATAACAGTAGGAAGCTTAGAGGCTATTTTGTCCAATGACTTCACTTTGTGGATATGGACAGAGCCCCCAAACAACAATAGGCAAAATTAACAGTACTTAAAATGCAGGAACCTCTAAGAGTTTTATAGTGCCTGGCCTTACATTTAGGTCTTTAATCCATTTTGAGTTTATTTTTGTGTACAGTGTTAAGAAGTGTTCTAATTTCATTCTTTTACATGTAGCTGTCCAGTTTTCCCAGCACCACTTACTGAAGAAACTGTCTTTTCTCCATTGTATATTCTTGCCTCCTTTATCAAAGATAAGGTGACCATATGTGCATGGGTTTATCTCTGGGCTTTCTATCCTGTTCCACTGATCTATATTTCTGTTTTTGTGCCAGTACCATACTGTCTTGATTATTGTAGCTTTGTAGTATAATCTGAAGTCAGGGAGCCTGATTCCTCCAGCTCCATTTTTCTTTCTCAAGATTGCTTTGGCTATTCGGGGTCTTTCGTGTTATAAAACACTTAGAGGAAAAAACAGGCAGAACACTCTATGACTTAAATCACAGCAAGAGCCTTTTTGACCTGCCTCCTAGAGTAATGGAAATAAAATCAAACATAAACAAATGGGACCTAATAAAACTTAAAAGCTTTTGCATAGCAAAGGAAAACATATACAAGACGAAAAGACAATCCTCAGAATGGGAGAAAATATTTGCAGATGAAGCAACTGACAAAGGATTAATCTCCAAAATTTACAAGCAGCTCATGCAGCTCAATATCAAAAAAACAAACAACCCAATCTAAAAATGGGCAGAAGATCTAAATAGACATTTCTCCAAAGAAGATAATACAGATTGCCAACAAACACATGAAAGGATGCTCAACATTACTGATCATTAGGGAAATGCAAATCCAAACCACAATGAGGTATCACCTCACACCAGTCAGAATGGCCATCATCAAAAAAATCTACAAACAATAAATACTGGAGAGGGTGTGGAGAAATGCTCTCCACTCCAATGCTCTTTCCACTACACCCAACTCTCATTCCCCACTGTTGGTGGGAATGTAAATTGATACAGCCGCTATGGAGAACAGTATGGAGGTTCCTCAAAAAACTAAAAATAGAACTACCATATGACCCAGCAATCCCACTAGTGGCATATACCCTGAGAAAACCATAATTCAAAAAGAGTCATGTAGGGCTTCCCTGGTGGCACAGTGGTTGAGAGTCTGCCTGCCAATGCAGGGGACACAGGTTCGTGTCCCAGTCCGGGAAGATCCCACATGCCGCAGAGCGGCTGGGCCCGTGAGCCATGGCCACTTAGCCTGCGCATCCAGAGCCTGTGCTCCGCAACGGGAGAGGCCACAACAGTGAGAGGCCCACAAACCGCAAAAAAAAAAAAGAGTCATGTACCACAATGTTCATTGCAGCTCTATTTACAATAGCCAGGACATGGAAGCAACCTAAGTGTCCATCGACAGATGAATGGATGAAGAAGATGAGGCACATATATACAACAGAATATTATTCAGCCATAAAAAGAAATGAAATTGAGTTATTTGGAGTGAGGTGGATGGACCTAGAGTCTGTCATACAGAGTGAAGTCAGTCAGAAAGAGAAAAACAAATACCGTATGCTAACACATATATATGAAATCTAAAAAAAAAAAAAAAAAAAGGTTCTGAAGAACCTAGGGGCAGGACAGGAATAAAGACACAGACATAGAGAATGGACTTGAGGACACGGGGAGGGGGAAGGGTAAGCTGGGATGAAGTGAGAGAGTGGCATGGACTTATATATACTACCAAATATAAAAGAGATAGCTAGTGGGAAGCAGCCGCATAGCACAGGGAGATCAGCTCGTGCTTTGTGACCACCTAGAGGGGTGGGAAAGGGAGGGTGGTAGGGAGGTGCAAGAAGGAGGGGATATGGGGATATATGTATATGTATAGCTGATTTACTTTGTTATAAAGCAGAAATTAACACACCATTGTAAAGCAATTATACTCCAATAAAGATGCAAAAGAAAAAAGAAAAAAAAAATCAAACATAAACAAATGTGACCTAATGAAACTTAAAAGCTTTTGCACAGCAAAGAAAACCATAAAAAAGGTGAAATGACAACTCTCAGAATGGGATAAAATATTTGCAAACAAAGCAACTGACAAAGGATTAATCTCCAAAATATACAAGCAGCTCATGCAGCTCAATATCCAGAAAACAAACAACCCAATCCAAAAATGGGCGCAAGACCTAAACAGACATTTCTCCAAAGTAGATGTACAGACTGACAACAAACACATGAAAGGATGCTCAACATCACTAATCATTAGAGAAATGCAAATCAAAACTACAATGAGGTATCACCTCACAGCAGTCAGTTATACAGCAGAACTAACTCAACGTTGTAAAGCAATTACACTCCATTAAAGATGTAAAAAAGAAAAAAAAATGCAGGTACCTAATTCCAAATCCAATGCTCTTTCCACTACACCCAACTCTTTCTTAAATATGCCTCCCCTCAAAGAACTTACACACATTAAAGAAATCCCAAACATTGTCTTTCATGCAAGGAAGTATAAAAGTGCATGCTCATCCTATTGTGAGACAAATGGGATAATCTTTCTTAAAGACTGATAGAAAAACAAGTCTGTACATCACGAGAATAAAATTTTCTGGCGGGCTTCAAGGCCAGGGAGTCCAAAGCCATATTTCTCCTTGAGTTTCAGCTTCTGCAGGCAAAGTCTCCCCTAGGAGATTAAAGCAGGAGAGATCTCTTTCTGCAAAAAGAAAGCTTTTACTTCATTTGCCTAATGCTGTCTCCTTTCTGAACAGTGCCCCCAGAAAAGCTAAACCAAAGGATTTGCAATTTGGAGTCACATTAAGGGTCCAAGTATTTTAAATAGGTGCAAGACTCGATGCAATAGGTCAGAGCCCTCAAAGGAATGTTCATGAGATCTCGAACAATCAGTCATCTTCTCTGTTAAATCCTTTATGAGAAACTAAACACACAGTGTTTGGTAACATAACAGAAAGGTAATTACTCATTAAAGCATCTCAACCATGGTCTTAACACCCCTTTTTTGGCCCAGCTATTATAATATGCATGAACATCAGAAAAGAGTCGTTAGGAATGATTCAGAAAGATTTCTATTTTTCCAATATATTTTATTTAGACTAGGTTTTCTACCTACAGATCTTTGTTTCCTCTTTAAAACATTTTCCAAAACCGTTGATTAAGTCCCATAACACACTTCAGATGATTAAAATATTTTTAATAAAACCAACAAATGTGAATCAAAATTATGGCATCTTATGGTTTATTGGGATGTTACAGGATGTCAAGCCCAAGTCCTCCACTGGCTGCTTAAATCCCCACTATTATACCTTATCAAGTGGCTCTTCCAGCCTCCACTTGAATACAGTGAATGAGAGGAAACCCACTACTTTCCAAAGTCACCTATCAATTGCATGCATTACCACCCAATGAAAGCCCAAAGCTACTATCCTGTAGTTTTGCCTTTTGAAATACAGAGACCAAATCTATTCCCTCTTCCATGGGACAATTCAAGTCAGACACTACCTGAATGTGCACCAGGCACTGTGCTGGGTACTAGACAGTAAATAAATGAATGAATGAGGCATGGACCTTGCTTTAGGGATATTTACATTGTAATGGGGAGACAGATGTGTACTAGTATACTCAGAGTGTTTTGATGTATAGAACAGGGTACTTAATTCAGATTTGAAGGGTTAGAGGAAGTCAAGAGGACTTTTAAAGACAAATAGGAATTAGCCAAAGAAGTAATTCCCTAAAGGAAAAAAATTTAACGACACGAAGAAATGAGAAATACTATGGTATATTCAAGGAACTACAAGTAGAATGATATGAGAGGGGAGTGGTAGGCAGTGAGGTTAGAGACATAGGCAAGAATCTGATAAAGAGACTTGTATATCAGACCTAAAGGCTTTGAAGTGACTTGAAAAAGAGAATAATAAACTCAAATGTACCTTTTTGTTAGGTTACTCTAGTGGCAGTGTAGAGAAACAAGGGTAGAAGAGGGGAGACCATTTAAGTTTTGTTATCCAGGTGAAAAAATGATGAAAACCTGAGTTCAGTATGTACTAATATGTATATATTTAAGGAATATTTATGAAATAAAATTGACAGGCCTGGATAACTCATTTGATGCAGGTGATAAAGGAGAGGTGGCAGTTCATAGATGATTCTGGCTTCTAACTTGAGTAATGAGGTGACTGTTGGTACTGCCAATTGTTGGTACACCAAGAACCAATGAGTTGATGCTGGATTTGTTTGATGTAACTGTAAAATACCAGTTAAGTTGAATGGTTAGTAACTGGACAAGTAAGCAGCTCAGAGGGAAAAAAAACGAGCTTGGAGAAATAAACCCAGCATATAAGTGAATAATGAGCTTAAGAGCAGGTAAGATCATCCAGGTACAGAACACAGTCTGAGAAATGAGAAGCATAAAATAGAGCACTGAGGAACTATAACATTTAAGATGATTTCCAATAGCTGGAGATAGCCATTGAGGGCCTCCTCTTTTCTAGACTAAACATTCACAGATCTTTCCATTGTCTCTTCTGTTCCACTGCTTCCAAGTATATTTTACTTTGCCAATTTTTCCTCCTAAATGGAATGCTCTCAAATGATACTAATCCACAAACTGGGGACTGGCCCAAGCTGGGACTATCATCTGCATTCTGGATGGCCTAAGGGGGATGGATGGTGAACAAGTCAGCAATATGGGTCTTCCTACTTTCATAATATAGTTTTGTCACTAGAAGGCAGTTTCCTGTGGCGGGGTGGGGCAGTGGTGGTGGGATGAATTGGGAGAGTGGGACTGACATACACTAATATGTACAAAATGGATAACTAATAAGAACCTGCTGTATAAAAGAGTAAATAAAATTCAAAAATTAAAAAAAAAAAAAAAACAAGGCAGTCTCCCATCCAAGAACTATACTTCCTAGTCTCCCTCAATAATGAAATGTAAGAGGAAATGACATGTAATATCTCTGGGCCGAGGTTTTCATGAAACAGAGGTCCTCTCTCCACTCTTTCTTCCCTCTTCTTCACCCGGATGCAAATGACAGTGAGGCCAAAGCTTAGAGAACTGCCTGGCCCCCACATGGAAGGAACCCAGGACCTGGGCTTCCACGTGGAAGAAAACACACAAGACGTGCGATATCTGACTTGGATAGTTAAGTGAGCAAGAATTCAATTTCAATTATGTTAAGCCTGAGATTTAGGAGTCTTTTTTGCAGCAGCTACTACCCTACTACCACACATTTATTGAAAGAGCATAGGAAACCATTTATTTTGAAAGAAGGGACATTGTACCAATGTGTTATCACTGAAAACTCCTCATACTGGCAAACTAAGATTTTCCCCATTCTGGAATTCTACATTGCTTTTTTGGATCCAACTGCATAACTTTACATGCATCCCTGTTAAATTTCATCTGATTAGACTTAGCTGATCTCTGACTATTTTAAATATCCATTTGGAATTTGATTTTTCCAACCAGTGCATTAACTATTTCCTTCAATTCCCTGGCATCTGCAAATTTAATCAAGGTTTCTATCTCTGAAGCATTAATAAAAATAATTGAAAAGTTGGGCTTGGACTAACATTTCCAGAAATATTCTCGTAACTGCATTCCTTGTGAGCTCTCTACAGACCTTTCCGAACTCTGGCATCTAATTGGAACCTCCTCTAATTGGAGCACACTTGTATCATCCTACGCAATTACTACTTTGAGTTTTGCAGGACTTGAAGATGAAAGATCAAAAGAATAAAAATGGAATAAAACCACAGGGAGTCTGGTCTCCTTTTCCTCTACCCCCCCCCACCACCAGCACGAGCTTTTCACCAGTCCCACATCACCCCTTTGGATGCAGTGGCATCCTAACTGGCCCCTCTGCTGATCTACCCCCAACCCCCGCTACTTATCCTATAGACTCCTCTCTCTCAGTTCTTTTCCTCTAAAACCAATCTGCTTATGTCACTCTCCTGCTAAAGATTTCCAAAGACTTCCCATTAAATCCAAATCCCTTCGTTTCATGTACACAGACCTTTATGACATGGATCCCAACCATCTCCCCAGTCTCATTTTTCTTCCCTCTATCATAAACTTCTTGTCATTCACGAAATATGTGAGGTCCTTCCACAAGCCTCTGTCTTGTAAATATTGTTCTCTGGCTTGCACTGAGGTTTCCACTCCTTTCCCGTTCTCCCCCAGGCAGAGTTAAGTGCCTGCTCCTCTATGCTTTCCCATTTCATCGGCTCAACTTCATTGTTTACAGGTCCTTCCCCCTCCTCTAGCCTGGGAGCGTGTTGAGGACAGGGCTGTAGCTTTCATCTGTTTCCCCAGTTCCTAGCACAGTGTGTGTTTCATAGCTGGTACTCAGTAAATATTTGTGGAAATAATGAGTGATGAGAGGAAAGCACAAAGGGTGAGTGAAGGAAAAGGTGGTAAAAGGCAGAAGACAGCACTCTGACGTGGAAACAAATTCAATTTGCCAACGTTTATGTGGTGTTAAGTGAAACATACAGGCATTACTGTCCACCCTATCACCATGCAGCTTTAAGAACAATTTTTTCTTTCCAGAATGACAGTCACCATATAGAGACACAGCTTTATTATTACAAGTCTGGACCTACATTGATACACACGATAGATCTGGAAAGTCTCTCTATAGTTAAATATAAACATATTTAAGAAGCACTAAACTCCCTTAATATTTTAATCTTTAACATTAGCTCTAGAATCATCCTCACACCTGGTCAGGTGAAATCAGTATTACTATTTATTGTTGTTGTTTTAGTAACATAAAGAATATCAATGAAAAATGTCCAAATACCTAGAAATAAATTGAGTGAGAAGAATAAATCCAGTAATTAATCTGGGAGTACAAAGCAGGGTTGATTTCATTACATAATAGTTTCCAAAGGGAACTAGCTGTCTTCCTTTTGAATCTTGATTAAAGGTGTACATAGGACGGGTATTCTACTAAATGCTCCTTAGGGATTTCTTCCCATGATTTTGGTTTCCCTTGAGTAGTTGGTATGATTAACTGGGCTGGTTTCTTTCATAATTGTCCTGAAGCCCTTTGTATTTTCACACTGCTTTGCAATTGTTTTTTCGTAGGATGTCCTTTGAAATGAACCCATTAGGCGATGTCCTGAGGCAAGCTCAGCTCAGGGAAGCTGTGGTTGGCAAAGCCAGGATAAAGCCATAGAAAGTCTTTCTTTTTTAGGGTACTTAGGGTGCTCTTTTCAAAATGTTTTTATTTCCAAAATTAAAAGATGTCCAAAGGAACAGCAAGCCTAGCTTTCCCTCTTTGGACTTCGAATGGGGCTGCCAGATAAAACACAGGATGTCCAGTTAAAATTTGAATTTCCGATAAACAGTGAATAATTTTTTAGAACAAGTATATCCCATCAATACTAGGAGTCCTCTATTTTCATTGGCTAACTCTGGGAACCCCAACTTAGGAAGACAACATTTTTCACCCCAGAGCTTAACCTTTCTGGGTTGAAATTTCCTCAACTCTAAAAATAAAATATTGTGCTGCATGACCTCTACATGACTTCTACTGCTAACCAGGCTATGGTACAACATCTTTCCATCATCCAAGACTTACCTAGGTGTGTGATTCCAGTGTCATATAAAGAGAACTGCAATGGGAAGAGAAAGACCAGAGTTTGAATCCCATCTCACTAACAACCTATAGTTTCTTTGGCAAATCCTTAAAGGCTCAGATTCTTCAACTACAAAACTGGAGATCGTGTATTTATTCTAAGAATCAGATTAGTTAACGTGCAGAGAAGTGCTTCTTTGTCAAGTTATAAACAAAGGATGACTTATTAGAAAGTTACTCAACTTCTACCAGAAGTTACTCTCAACCAATGTGGAAGTGAGTTATCAAGAGACCACACAGCCAAAGACTCTGTTCCCCTATAGGACTCTAAGTTTTCAAGCTTGGATCAATTCTCAGAAGGTGCCCACAAGCAGTCGTTTTACCAACTGTGCTCTTTTTATTTCAAGAGACATAGGTTTGAATGTTGGCTCTAAACCTCTCTCTTCAAATAATAAATGGGGAAAATAATACCCACTGCACACATTTATTTTGAGAACTGAGGAAATATATACAAAGACCTGGCACAGTTTCTCAAGAGAACTATCAGTTCCTTCCTTTCTCTGTGGTCCTGTTGGATGCCTCGGTTGACGCCCGGCCCTGGGTACAGTCCATCGGTCGGCGGGTGTGTTTAAGGAGTGGGTCTCAGTGTCCATTTCCCCCTGTACCAGGCAGCTCTGTTGTCACAGCCCAGCAGGACAAGGAAGGCCCCCTCCAACCCCCAGACCTCCCCCAGGATGGAGTCTGAGATGCCAACTCATTTTGTGTCCCCTGACCTCTACGGACCCATAGGACAATAATAACCTTCCTTAACCTCAGCCAGATTCAAACCAGAAAGCAGCAGGGGAAGAGTCGCCTTGACCCAAAGGGGCAGCCAGCCTCTCCCACACCAGACGCAGAATAATGAAGTCCAGACCCACCAAATTCCTCGCCTTTGATGACTGCATAAGCCCTCCCCGCACAAGGTCATCCAGCCTCTCTCCCGCTTGCCTCAAACACAGCTCTTCCTCAGCCACATTTTTCAGGTCACCAGGCCAGTCCTCAATGGGGACAGAAAGATGTCTGCCCTAGGGAATTTCCAACCTGCCCAGGAGTTGTCGGATTCACCCTTTGCAGAAGCCAACTTGCAAAGGGCAGCTCGGCGCTGTGCGCACACATCTATGGTGCAACAGTGACCTCCAGTGGCAGGCTTGCCTCTGGCTGAACAAGGAGGACAAAATGCCTGCACCCGGCTCTCTCAGGGCAACCCTGTCCCTGCCAGGAGGCCAGCAAGCAGGATGAGAACTTCTTAGGACCACTCTTCCAAAAACCTATGCACAGCATCTTTTTAAAAATACCAAAGAAACCACCCGAGTTATGGACCAATTAAATCTAACCATGTCACTCCATCACTTACACATTTTAAATGGCCATTGGTCCTTCCACTGACTTCAGGGTAAGGTCTGAACTCCTTAGCACAGCAGACAGGGCTCTTTAGGAGCCGGACATGACTACCTGTCATGTCTCACCACCTCCCCATCCTTTAATACACACCACACTTCTCCCTAATCCCTGAATGGCCTGTGCTGTTTCCTCTACTTTAAATGACCTCCTTCACTTCTCTGCCTGGTAAGACCCTTTTAAGGGTTTCATATCAGAAATTGCTGTCTTGGTGACAGCTTCAGTATTGTCTCCTAGCCACTGTGGGATGTTTTCAAAACATACAGCAAGTAGAGCTAATACTAATCTATTTATCTATTCAAGAACCAATAACAGGACAGCTGTTATAAGGTCAGTCATTGTGCTTGGGTGTTTGGAATAAACAGATGAAAGCGGCAAGGTTTCTGGCCTCAGAACTGGTTTGTAAACCAGCGGTGAATATGTCGAGAAATAACTGTCATGCAGTGCTAGTAAGGTGCTATGTGCGAGTTCCACACGTGGTGTAAGAACAAGGGTTCTTACTTCAGCCTGGGCAAAGGGCAGAGACCCAGCCCAAGCGTGAGAGGCTTTGCCTGGGTCTTGAAGCATGAGTAGGAGTTAGCCAGGCAGGTGAAATAATTTAAAAGAGAAAAATGAATGCAGCACATTTGGGGCATGAAAGTAACTCGCACGGAAATAGAAATGTGTTGCGGGCAGGCCACAGTCCAAATCCGCTGAAGCGTGAGTTCTGTGTTGTACGATAGAGGGGTACAGGGCTAAGATGCAGGCTGGGATCACAAGTCAGGCCCAAGTGTTTAAAATACTTGCTGTGGCAATGAGAAGAATGAAAGCAACACTTAGGAAGAATGAACTGACACGAGAGCTAGCCACAGCATACAGGACAAGCAAAAGGATCTCAAAATCAGGTTTGTGTCTGACACTCAGACACTGTGGGTGTCAAATCCAGTCTGAGAGGCAAAGGCGAAGTCTGTGGGTAAACAGACATGGGGCACAGGACACTGAAGGAGAAGACTTTACAGCACAAGGGCCATCAATGTAGTCGTGAGTAGCAGCAAAAGTCAAGGTCTCAGGGAACGGGAAGTGCAAGTGCAAACACAGGGAAGTCCAGCTTCATTCTGGTGAACAGCCTCTTGCTGGACTGTGGTTGCTTTTAAAGGGCTGGGCCTTGATGGCAAGGTAGAGGGTCTGCTCAAGCTGCCCTAAAAGGTCCAGTTCTGACATTCTAGAGAGCCTGTTCATTTTATCATGAATGGGGGAAGACAGCCATCCCTTGACAGACAGGGCAGGGAAATAATGGTGGCTGAGATGGGAAATCATATAAACCAGGAGACCGCTTCTAGGCAGTTCTCCATTTGTGTGTCCCAAAGATCTCTTGCACACAGATGAAGGACCACAATCAATCTAGAACAGGGCCTCTCCAGGGAAAGGCAGACAACATGATGAAGAGGATGTTATGGTTCTCCATCCAAGTCCCCACAGCAAGATGCCCCCTTCTGTCATTAGACAACATAACACACCTGCCTGTTTACTAATCCATTTGTCCCATGAGAAAATAAGCTCCCTGAAGGTGACAGACTCATCCTCCTCAAGTAGCACAGTGCCTGGCATGGTCAGCACTCAATAATAAATACTGGTTTGAAGTAAAGAATAAATAAGCAACCCTGGGATGGGGGAAATTGATTGTGAAGTTCTCACAGACACTGTGGCTTAGGGTGAAGCACCAGAAAGTACTATATCTTCTCAGCTCTGTCCTTCATCCTCTTACAAACATTGCTAAAGTGTACTTTAGAAAGACTGGTTTTTTTGTTTTTGTTTTTGTTTTTTTGCGGTACGCGGGCCTCTCACCGCCGCGGCCTCTCCTGTTGCGGAGCACAGGCTCCGGACGCGCAGGCTCAGCGGCCATGGCTCACGGGCCCAGCCGCTCCGCGGCATGTGGGATCCTCCCGGACCGGGACACAAACCCATATCCCCTGCATCGGCAGGCGGACTCCCAACCACTGTGCCACCAGGGAAGCCCAAGACTGTTAATTTTGAAAACAGATGAAAGTGATGTCAAATTCGAGCTGTACCATTTTATTCGCTTGAGCAAATGACTCAAATTGTCTAAGATTCCATTTCTTCACCTAATATATGAAGATAAAAATAACAATACCGGGCTTCCCTGGTGGCGCAGTGGTTGGGAGTCCGCCTGCCGATGCAGGGGACACGGGTTCGTGCCCCGGTCCGGGAAGATCCCACATGCCGCGGAGCGGCTGGGCCCGTGGGCCGTGGCTGCTGGGCCTGCGCGTCCGGAGCCTATGCTCCGCAGCGGGAGAGGCCACAGCGGTGAGAGGCCTGCGTACAGCAAAAAAAAACAAAAAACAAACAAAATAAATAAATAAATAACAATACCCTTCTCACTAAAGTATGGTGAGGGTAAGAAATCATACCTGTAAAACACCGTAGCACAGGATAAGGCAAATAAACAGCAGGCCTCCAGTAAACGGCAGAGGTGGTGACTATAACACGGTGTGTCTTCTTGTGATGGACTCTGAACCGCCGAAAACCCCTGAAGTCTTAGTGGATATTCCTATCCACCAAGTAGTCCTGTTGTAGGACTCAGGACCTGGAGAAGGCCTGGGTAGGCCCAACTCAAGGGCTGTGTCCATGATTCTGTGGTTGGAACACACAGATTTGTGCTTGTACACTGGCCTGGCAGTAACAGGGGCTTTTCTGAGCTTGAAATAAGGTCAGCGTGGAGGTCTGACTGTGTTCCTATATCATTCTGTCGTTGCTGGAGCTGGACGTATAAGTTCTGAAATCCTCATGACAGAGTTATTTATGGAAGCCGCACGAGTATTTTGCCATCCAAGACACAGCAACAGTACAACAGATCCAGCTTGCAGGCTTACCAGTGATAACAGAAAGAATCAGGAAAAATAATGACCATACCTTGTAGCTGAAGCTGCTGGTAGATGAGAGGCACATTCAATTCCTTAAAAATCAGGCAAAGCGACCACCTCGCGTCAGTCACCTTCACACAGGAGCACCAAAATCCATGGCTTGATACTGCTTTTCACATGTGAAATAATCCCTTAGAGTTGGATTTTGTTGCTTCGAGAAAGGGGAGTAACGTTCAATTTCAGAATCCCCCTGGGTCAATGGCCACATATAAGACACTGATTTCAACTGAAAATGGTTGATCAAGACATTGATCTTGATCCATGCCCTCTGTGGTATGCCCTCTGTGGACCCAGGCAATCCAGTGTAAGGTCCTGGAAGCCAGTTTGAGGAGCTGGGCACCAGAGAAGGGATCCCTTTTCCCCAGCTACCTATTGAGTGTGATGGAGCGAAGCAAGTTCATTCTCTTTGTGATGATAACGCTAAAATACGAGTCTGTAGCCCAGACCTCTCTAAGGTCCAGAGCCTATATCCAACCTATAAACATGGTCACTTGACTCTCTCTCAGATTCCCAAAATTCAGCTTTTCCCAAATTAAACCACGGCAACAGCATGAATTCCCAAGCACTTTTCTTTTGAAGTATATTTGATTTACAATATTGTGTTAGCTTCGTGTGTACAGCAAAGCGATTCAGTCACGTATGCATTTTTTTCAGATTATTTTCCATCATAGGTTGTTACAAGACCCCACCACTCTTGATCCTGTATCCTTCTCCTCCCCCGTATCTAGTCAGTTACTGTGTCCGAATGAGTCCCTATACTCGGTACCTGCTGCATGCAGCATGGGGCTGAGCCCTCTACATGTGCGTGAGTTTTCTACAGCTGCTGTAACAAATTACTCCCCAACTGAAGGTTTAATAGGACACAAATTTATTATCTTACAGCTCTGTAAGTCAGAAGTCCAACACAAGTCTCACTAGAGTAAAATCAATGTGCTGGCAGGGCTGTGCTCCTTTCTGGAAGCTGTAGGGGAGAATCTGTTTCTTTGCCTTTTCCAGCTTCCAGAAGCCACTCACATTCCTTGCCTCACAGCCCCTTCCTCCTTCTTCAAAACTACCAACGTATGTGACTCACACAGGAACCTGTCACTCCTCGCTCTAAAGCTCTGGATGATTCCCGTTCGCTATAGAACAAAGTCCAAACTGCTTAGTATAGACCTTAAGGCCCTCTATTAGCTGGCTCCAACCTACTTCCCTAGCCTGGTATTTCCCATCTTTCAGTTCCATAAATGAATGCTTGATTTACATAAAATAAATGTCTTCTTCTTTATATCTCTCAAAAAAAAAAAAAAAAACTACCAACGTAACATCTCTCTGACCCATATCTATTGTTACATTGCTTTCTGACCACAGCCAGGAAATGTTCTCCACTTCTAAGGACTTATGTGATTAGACTGAGGTCGCTGGGACCCTAACCCAGGAAAATCTCCCCACCTCAGAGTCCTTAATTTTCGTCACAACTGCAAAGTCTCTTTTGCCATAGAGGGTAACATATTCACAAGTTCTGGGGATTAGGACGCGGATCTCTCTTGGGGACCAGTATTCTGGCTACCACAACATGCATTATCTCAATCTTCCCAAGAACTCTGTGAGATAGCTACTATTGTTATCTCCATTTTACACATTTAACAAAGTTGCCTAAATTGCCTCAGGTCACTTTAATACACGGCAGAGAGATCTGTCCTGAGCTCTTTTTGGCTTGCTATACTATCCTGCATTCCTGCTTCCTAAATATCTCTGGACTATATGGTCTACCATCCTTGTTCAGGCCACCACTATGATTTACGTAGATTACTGGATTATCCTAACTGGTCTGTCTTCCTCCATTTTTAGGATCCTTCCACCCATTCTCCACTCTGCAGCCAGAGCTCTTTCTAAAGCATAAATCTAATAAGGTCGCCACCAATGACACTCCATTGCTTTTGGATAAAGCCCAGACTCTTGGACATGGTGTACAAGGACCATAAGACGCAGCCTCTGCTTAACTGTAGCTTCACCCATCTCTCTCCAGTCCCCCTCCTCCCACAATCTCTGTTGAAAGCAACATAGTACTACTATCAGTTTCCCAAACTTATCATACCCTCTCTTGGGTATGATTACCACGTGTCCACATGCGAATCCTTCATAGGGCTGTTGGACAGATTAAATAATTGATACAAAGTGCTTATAACTGTATTGTGAACATAGTAAGTACTTAAAGGACTGACTGCACAGAAAGGCAATACTTTGTATGACAGTGAAGAAAACGTGACAGACCTTGCCAACACAGATCTAAAATAAACAGGAAGCTTAATGGAAAATTATCAAATCTGCTTTTTTTATTTTTTCAAGTTGTTTTTCATGGGTCACCTCCAAAGATTAGTTTGAGATAGGGAGAACAAAAGCATATTTCCAAAACAACACAGCTAAAAATTACTGAATAACTCATCCTCTCCATTCTGTTGTCTAAGACTAAGCACATAAATGGAACAAAAGTAACAGGAATTCAGAGATTAAACCACAGCTCCATTATAACTACAGCAAGTGCAGGAAACGGGCTAGTTAATGTGAAGGTATCTTTGTTCTTGAAGCATTCTGTCACAGAGTGCAGACAAAGGTCTACGTGGTTTAAGGAACAGGGTGAGTGATCTTTATAAACAATTTGCATTTCCGTGTCAAATAGAATTTTTCATAGTATGATTTAGGGAAAACAGTCAAGGCTAGGTCAGATGTCATCCCAGACTTACACATGGAGTAAGCTACACTATTAATTCATTTGACAAAGGTTGACGGCACATCTACATGTATTGGGCACTGAGAGACATAAATAACCAATTACCTGCTTTTAAGGAGCTCAGAGGTTGGTGACAGAAATAAGCAAAGCACCAACTATGGCAATGCACCACAGACCTGTAGATAATCCCGTGGGGAAGGAGCTGAGGGAGTTCTGAGGCGGCGAATCTCCTGTTTTGGATGGTCAAGACATCTTTGCTAGACGTGGTGATGCTTTAGCTGAGTCCTACAGAATGAGCCAGGCATCAAGAATAAACCAGGCCTCAAAGTACGGGAGCGAGGAGCGTATGGAATGACACAGAGGCACAAAGGAGAGTGAGGGAAAGCAGCTGAGGAGGAGACTGGGAAGGGAGTCAAGAACAAGACTGTGCAGCATCTTGACTGTGATGTTAAGGACTCTGAACTTTATCCCAAGTTAATGGGAGCCCATGAACACTTTTTTTTTTTTTTTTTTTTTTTTTTTGCGGTACGCGGGCCTCTCACCATCATGGCCTCTCCCGTTGCGGAGCACAGGCTCCGGACGCGCAGGCTCAGCGGCCATGGCTCATGGGCCCAGCCGCTCCGCGGCATGTGGGATCCTCCCGGACCGGGTCACGAACCCGTGTCCCCTGCATCGGCAGGTGGACCCTCAACCACTGCGCCACCAGGGAAGCCCCCATGAACACTTTTAAGCATAACAGTGACATGGGCAAATTTGAACTTTCGAACTATTATTTGGGCTGTCATCTAGAGGCTGGATTGGAGGGGGAGGGGGAGGTTTGTTTCCAAGATGTTGTAGTAATCCAGGAAAGGGCTTTTAATGATGTCCTGGACATGGATCAGAGATGAAAACGGAAATGAAGGGACAAAAATTAAAAGGGAATTTTAAAAAAAAGAGTACCCACTAATTGGATGTGGGTGATGTCATTCCCTGACATAAGGAATTTAAAGTGAAAACCAGTTTTGGGGAGAGAAAAGATTAAGCTAGATTTGGATATTTTCAGTTTAGGGTGTCTGTGAAACATCCAGGAAGAGTTATGCAACAAACAGTTGGACACCTGAACTTGGAATTCAGGAAAGAGGTCTACAATAGACATAAATTTGAGAGCCATCACCACGAGGTGCTGGCTGAAACCATCAGAGAGAATAAAGGAAGAATAGGAAAGTCCCTGGGGAAATCTGACCCCTAGGATTTTAGTAGGATGAAGAGAAAGTTCATGGAGGGGATTTGGTTGTCATCACCAGAAAGGTTGGAAGAAAAACAAGGGAGATGAGTAGCATTAGAGCCACAGGAAGAGGGCAGCTTCAAGAACGAAGACCTGGCACAGCACTGCCACGCAGGAAAGAGGCGACAAGAAGAATGCAGAGCCTTGGGGCTTCCCTGATGGCGCAGTGGTTGAGAGTCCGCCTGCCGATGCAGGGGACACGGGTTCGTGCCCCCGTCCGGGAAGATCCCACATGCCGCGGAGCGGCTGGGCCCGTGAGCCATGGCCGCTGGGCCTGCGGGTCCGGAGCCTGTGCTCCGCAACGGGAGAGGCCACAACAGTGAGAGGCCCGCATACCGCAAAAAAAAAAAAAAAAAAAGAATGCAGAGCCTCACCTGCTTTGTCTGCCCTGAACACCCAACCTACGTGGCCCATCCATCCCTCCTGTCTTCCTGCCATGGAGGTCTTGATTGGGGTGGAGAATGGAGGTGTCAAGATGTGAAAGGATAAAAGAGTGTGGTTGGACGGTAGGATGTTAAAAGTTTATGATTTCAGAGGTAGAGGGATACTGGGATAAGGAACATGGAACTTCAGATGCAGCATGGTCAGGACTGAATCCATCTTCAGCTGGAGAGACGGGCATAAGATAAATTATGAAAGTTATGGCATTCGTTTGTAAGTTATCAGTGAGGTCTCTTGTGATAACCCCTTGAAAACAGACTTTGTCTACCTGTCTACTGTTCACTGCTCTATCCCTAGCACCTAAAACAGTGTTTAGAACAATGCAAGAACTCAATGAATATCTGTTTAATGAACAGATAAATAAAATAACAAATGTGACCCATCTGGCTTAAACAAGTAAGGAAATGTATTGGCTTACACAAGCTAAAGTTGCAGGGTAAGGCTGTCTTCAGGTATTACTAGGCTCAAGGATTAAATAATCAGCACTCGAGTTTCCTCCATGTATGGACTTTACCTTCCATTTTTGTGGCCTCAGTCCTGGGCTTCATGTGATAGCAAGATCTAAGAAGAGTCACTTTCCCAAAAATTCCAGCAAAACTCTCATTGTCCCTAATTGACTAACATGCCCATTCCCAAACCAGTCACAGGGTACAAGAGGACGATTATGATTTTCTTAGGCCTGGATCACATGTTCTACCCTGAAGGCTAGGAGGCAGTCAACCTCACTCCAGTCCCAGAGTCTGAGATCGAGCAGAAATCAATTCTACTAAGAGTCAAGTTAACACAGACTGTGTAGCAAAAACAGCAGGGGCCCATCTTTTCTCCAGTAGCAGCGGAGAAAAGATTTAAGGAAAGAGGCACGGTCATACCTGCATTTCAGGTCATACCTGAAAGATTTAAGGAAAGAGGCACGGTCATACCTGCACTTCAGAAAGATCATCCTCTAGCAGTGTAGAGGGCACGCTAGAAAAGGTTGAGGCTAAGAGAAGAACATATAGGAGGACATCATTCAAATTCAAAATCATCAACTATCAGTGGATCATTTCTTCTCTGTCCACAGAGAGAGAAGAAACCTCCATCTGAAGGCACAGCAATGAACACGACGTAGTCCCTGCACTCAAGGAGCTTCCAGTCTAATGAGGAAGACAGACGAGTAAACAGGCATTTATATGACATGTAACAACAGGAAGGCTTCCTGATGTACCAGGAAATGCCATCTAAGTGAGAAAGGTACATAGGCAGTAACAGTGTCTACAACCAGAGACAAGTGGAAACACTGCACACTTGCAAAAGCAGTAGGTTCAATATAGCCAGAGCATGCAGTTCCAACAGCGAAGCAGAGAAAGACGAGACCAGATTATTAGGAGGGCAGATCTGGAAGGGCTTTGCAAAGCCCAAGTAAGGCGTTAGGCTTTATCCTAGGAGTCCTGCAGGACCACAAACACTATAAAGTCTGAGAGTGGTATTATCCAATCAGTACTCAAAAAAAAAAAAAATCAATCTGGCCACGTGGCATATGGATTGCAAAGTTACAAAAAAGTACACAAGATCATCACGGAAGAGACTTCTGTGGTAATTCAGGGAAGAGATGGTGGTGCCCTCTACTAAAACAGTAGCAATGGGAAGAGAAGGGGAGAGATTGGAGAGTTTTAAAATCTGGACTCAACTGTACCTGGAAACAAGGATAAGCGTATACAGGAAGTAAAGGAGAATAAGGAGTCAATAACAGCAATTAGGTTTTTTGGTTTGGTTGTTGTTTTTTGTTTTGTTTTGTTTTGTTTTGTTTGGCTGTGCTACGTGGCTAGCAGGAACTTAGTTCCCTGACCAGGGATCAAACCCAGGCCCCCAGCCATGGAAGCATGCAGTCCTAACCACTGGACCGCCAGGAATTCACATGGCAATGGGAACTTGCATGACTGAATGGACAGGGATGCTATTCACAGTAAGAGACAAGTTTTGGGGAGGAAGATAATGAACTTGCTTATGGACACACCGAGTTTGAAATGCCTGTGGAATACCCATGTGGAGATGCCTGGCTTGTCACTGGTTACGTAGACCTGGGGCTCAGGAGAGAGTCTGCAGTTGGAAACATACATTTGGGAGCTATCAGCATAAAAATGGTAGCTGAAACCTCAAAGTGGGCGAAGTCACTCTGGTACAATTCAGTGTTCAAAGAGGAGGATCCCGGCAGCAAAAGCCTAGGAAAAACTGCCATTTAAGGGATGACTGAGGGCTGGGAGCCATCAAGGGAGACCAGAAGGATAAGCCCAGAGGCGGAGAAGCAAGAAAGCGGTCTAAACAAGGGTCAGAGAGAAGTATACAAAGATGGCTTGAGAATTATATTTTAGATGTAAAATGAACAGAGCTCCTCAATATCCTGGAAGAGGGGAATGAGGGAGAGGAAGGGGTAGAGAACGAATCCCAGGTTTCTAGCTTGAGTGAAGAGTCAGCTGGTAAGGAGAAGGAAGAAGAGGTTAGGTTCTAGAAATAATTGTTTGAGGTGCTAGTGGGACAGCCAGTAGAAGAGCTGTGGGCAGTTGGAATTCAGGGGAGCATCTGGATAGCAGCCTAGCCTTGGAAGCAGTCCATGCAGAGGTGGTATTTACCATCAGGGAGAAGATGGGATGGTCCTGGAGGAGCCACTAGCTGAGACTGGAGCCCCAGGAATGCTCTAAATTTAAAGAGCAGGCAGTGAAAGAGGTGCCGGCAAAGAAGACTATAAACAAACCGAGAACAGGGAGAACTGAGTTTGTCCTTCAGTAGAAAGCTTTCTTATCTGTAGCTCACATAGTGCTTAGAATATTGGTCCTTATACATTTTTCTGCCATCAATTTCCTCATCTGCTTTGGGTCTTAGAAAGTCTAATTATATAATGATCCCACAGGGCTTTCCTGGTGGCGCAGTGGTTGAGAGTCCGCCTGCCGATGCAGGGGACGTAGGTTCGTGCCCCAGTCTGGGAGGATCCCACATGCCGCGGAGCGGCTGGGCCTGTAAGCCATGGCCCCTGAGCCTGTGCGTCCGGAGCCTGTGCTCCGCGACGGGAGAGGCCACAGCAGTGAGAAGCCTGCGTACCACAAAAAAAAAAAAAAAAAATCTAAATATAATGATCCCACATATCTTCTAAATTCATCCCAAGGCATATCAAAAGCCCCAGGACTCATAAGGAGTTCTTTATAGTTTCCTAACTTGCCTTTAAATAAAGGACTTCCATGGGTTAAAAGAAGTGGACCACTTAATCCAGAAATGGTTTAAATTTACTTCCATATTTGGAACTACTTCAATCATTAGGGTTGAGCAGAAACACACAGCATCCTTCAAACACTGTTCCTCTTTCTTCACGTGGTATTGTGAATGGCTCAGCAAGTGGCCCCATCATTTTCTTGCTAATTAATTTAGGTCTAATTGGTTTCAGCCCACACAACAGTACAGGTTGTAAGAGAGGGCAACAGCAGTCATATTCCACTTAAAGTACCTGCCAGCATCAGAGCATCCACCGTTAAGCAATTCACTACCAGAGGAAAGAGCGCTTAAGAGCTAAACAGAGTGAATTAAATACTCCCCCCTCCCCGCAATTAGCTTCAAAAAAACCTCAGAGTACTCAGAACTCTGTCAAAGCACCGGGAAGCATTTCATCCTACTATCACCGTTCTAGCGTAACAGTCTTGCAAGGAGTTACGAAACATTTACCAGCCGGCATACTGTGTATTGTTTAGAAGGATTTCAAGTTCTCCAAATGACTGGTACCTCCGTAGGTGCCACAACTAGGACCAGTTTGGCTTGTTATTTTATCCCCAGAGTAACACAGTGCGTACAGATGGTGTACAATTAATATTCATTACACAAACAAATGACTGAAAAAAAGAGAAAGAGGGAGGGAGAGGGGAAAGAGGGAAGGATGGAAGGACTGCCTGATGGGAGTGACTCCAATGCAAAAAGTCATAATAAAAGAGCATGACCTCCAAAGCTGGTGAGCCAGCCCCCATCACCCACAAGCTGTGTGACCACAAACAGGTCCTTTAACCTCTGAATCATAGTTTCTTCATTCATTTAATGGAAATAATGCCTGCACTACGTACTTTAACACGTGATAATGAAGCTGAATTGATGAGTTCGAAAGCATTTTGTAAACAGTAAAAGAGCCGCTACTAAGACTGGGAACTCTACCTGAAATCGTTCTCTACCTAGAGTTATTGTTCTTGCGTCATATAATGAGGTTTTAGTTTCACTAAACTTCTGATAAGACTCTTACCATGAGTTTATGTCCCGAGTGTACAAATAAGAACGCAGCCCAGTCCTTAAAGAGCTCACCGTTTAGTGAGGGATCCCAACATGAAAACAGAAACTATAATTCCAGGAGTATGAACCTGCGATGGAAACCCTACAAATGAATGGCTGTAAGTCATTGGAGAGGGGCAACAACTCTACTGAGCAAGGAATTGAGAGGGGGTGGTATTTGAACTGGGTCATAAGGAACAGAAGCAGCTCGCCAGGTGGAGACAGAACAGGCTTTGGGGGCTTCAAGTTTTCATAAAGAATATTTCACTAGAATATTTTTTCAACTTTCTTTTGACACTCAACATTATGTTTTTGTTTTTTTTTTTACATCTGCCCATGTATTTATATAATGGATACAAAAAGAGTGTGTTTTCTGGCTTTTTCCTAGGTTTGGAATGTTCTATGATTAAAACTGATTTTTCAGGAAACAAAGAAAGGTACACAGCTGGGGCAAAGAGTATGAGGCAATTGAGAGGTGGGCTCTGGTAGATCTGGGCCTGATTGGGGAAGACGTAGCGTGTTGGAAGGTTTTGTTTCTTAAAGTTTTGGGTTTGTTTTTTGTTTTTTTTTTTGACGTGGACCATTTTTAAAGTCTTTATTGAATTTTTCACCATATTGCTTCTGTTTTGTTTTGGTTTTTTAGCCACCAGGCATGTGGGATCTTATCTTCCCAAGCAGGGATTGAACCCACACCCCCTGCACTGGAAAGCTAAGTCTTAACCACTGGACCACCAGGGAAGTCCCAATGTTTTGTATTTCATTGTTTGAACAAAAGGGAATCATATCAGATTATTAAACGGGATTGAAATGATTTTTGTTGTCACCAGAAAGCTAAATTGGGGGTGACCCCAACCAGCTGAGACCTGGCCCATCCCCCTTTGCTGACTGTCTCCACAAACAAAGCCCTCCAGATTCTGAGAGCAAACCAGACAAGGAAAAGATCATTAGCATCTGGGGGACGAAGGCTGCACTTGACATGTTTAAGCTGGTCCTGGTGCATTCACGGCCAGCGTCCAAGGAGCAGGCCTCCACCCCAGGTCAAGCCGGGCAGCAGAAACATCTGTGTGTTCACTCGTATCCTCCCCGGCTCCACCAGTAAGTCATGCTTCCACCACCCCATACCACACGAGGTCCCACCAGCCTCAGGATTGAAGGCCAATTGTGTGTTGCTGTGACAGCAAGTATTTAAGAGGAAAACAAAGAAGCGACAAGCTGCGACATGCTATCATTAAGTAATCATAATTTCCTTCCTATATTACGACAATAGATGTCACTCTCTCGTCTGGGAGGCAGGCCACATATAGAAACACCGTGTCAAAAACCTTTTCAGACAAAGACAGAGGGAGGCGAGTGAGTTGGGTGTGGAACAGAATATTTTGATGGGTTGCATCCACCCTATTTCCCACCCCCCAACTCCTACACGCTCTGATAAAAGTCAGATTTGAAAAGAACTTCAAAGCCTCCCCAGCCTGACAAACAGTAATAAAACAAGAAATTGGGGGGAAAAAATCTGCCAAAGCGCATGGAGGAAGCAGAGCTGACAAGTGTTATGATGGTTCTGTTTTTGTAATCAGCAGACTAACTGCGGGGCACTTCCTCCTCGCCGGGGAGCCGAGCCTGAGCTGTCAGCGATGAAGGAGGACAGAAAGGTCAGGCGGCAGAGGGGTGCGACGGGCCTGGGATAAACGATGGCACATTCTTCCCGGCTATTTGTCTTCCAGCCCACATCCCAGCCCAAGCCCACAGCCGGCTCCAGCCCAACTGTAACCTCAACTGCTCCCTCACCTCCTTCTTCCAAGGAGAAATATGTGAAAAGCAGACTCAGTCTGGGCTCCCCTTCCCTTTCTCCGTTTCATGGAGTGTTGGGAGTGATGGGAAGTGGACCACGAGGAAATCGCTCTGGAATCCAGGACATCTGGCTTCTATTCAGACCCAATCACCGACCTTGGGAGCATATTGAAAGCATCTGGCTGTCTCAACAGTCTAAAAGGAGCTATTTATTTCAGACTCAACAACCAGCCCAAACATATGCTTCCATTTGGAAACAACTGGAGGTAAAACAGCGTTCCTTTTTTTTTTTTTTAAAGGAGGAAGGTGGAAATAACACAGGACTTTAAGTCAGAAGACAGACCTCCATTCCAACCACTGATATGCCACTTGCTCGAGACAGCTGTGCAACTTTATTTAGCTTCCTTAATCTCTCTGCAATGTTAGTTTCTCAACTGTCAGACCGTGATTGAATGCCTCTCTCATGGAGCTACCAAGGAGTAAATAATGCAATGCATCCTGAGGGCCTGCTGCAGTGCCTGGCACAGGGTCATGACTTTCCTCAGGTGAACGTTTAGCCATGGTTTACTCACTGGGTATAAACATGCCCGTCTCATCCACCTCCCCTGCTGCTGCCATAACCACGTGGATAACGTACATCTGAGTGTTCGGTAACTTTAAAGTGCTTTGCAGACATGAGGGATTATAGTGGGGACCATTATGATGCAAGTAATGTGTAATAACATATCAAAGCCAAATGCTTTAATTCCTAAGACCAATCCAGGGGATACTGGGAATGCCAAGTTCCTAGACCATCCCTGGACACCATGTGGCCACGCTGATGACTAACACTGCCTCAGCATTAGACCATCCACACCAGGTCATTATCTGTTTCTCCATCCCTTCCTAGAAACTGCTTCCATGTAATCCCTGTGGCTTCTGCTGTCCTGAATGAGAAGCAGCCGTCCTGTTGGAGAGTCACTAGGAATATCTGTTAAGATAAGCAGTGAGAACTGCTTCTTCCCCTACACCTGTGTGT
This sequence comes from Lagenorhynchus albirostris, assembly GCF_949774975.1. Taxonomy (NCBI): domain Eukaryota; kingdom Metazoa; phylum Chordata; class Mammalia; order Artiodactyla; family Delphinidae; genus Lagenorhynchus; species Lagenorhynchus albirostris. The sequence goes on from NC_083103.1 coordinate 98,204,195, forward strand.
CCATTCCCTGAGTGTTTTCAAGCCTAGCTAAAGAACACCTGAGCCTCCTTTACTTTGGCCTATTGGAGTCCGATGTGTCCCCATAAGCTTGGCATCACTTCCAGAACATTTCTAAGCCATCAAGCTTCAAGCCTCACTTCTCTAATCTCTAAGACTAAAAATCTCTAAACCCTAAGAACAGGGGCTATTTACACAGTATTTTACAACGTATATGACACTTCCACTAACGTGCTCTCGTTTTATCCTCACAATCACCCTGTAATTTGTGTGTAATATTGCAGATGAGGAAACAGTCTTACCCGGGTGGCGTCGCAGGGCTCCTGGCTCAGAATCCTCAGCTTCATGTCACAGCTTCCCACCGAGTCAGCCGGAACTGCCTCTGGTATGTGAGAGGTGGGTGTAGGTAATCCCGGGACAGGAAAGAAACCAAGAGGAGCCCTAGAAAACAAAGTACTCAGTGAAGACCCTCCATCACACAGGATTTGGGCCAGGTAAAATTATCCCCCATTCCAACTCATACTGAACCTTGTGACTGAAACAAAATATCAGCCCTTAAAATTGCGGAGGGGGCTTCCCTGGTGGCGCAGTGGTTGAGAGTCTGCCTGCCAATGCAGGGGACGCGGGTTCACAACCTGGTCTGGGAAGATCCCACATGCCGCGGAGCAACTGGGCCCGTGAGCCACAACTACTGAGCCTGCGCGTCTGGAGCCTGTGCTCCGCGACAAGTGAGGCCGCGATAGTGAGAGACCCGTGCACCGCGATGAAGAGTGGCCCCCGCTCGCCGCAACTAGAGAAAGCCCTCGCACAGAAACAAAGACCCAACACAACCATAAATTAATTAATTTTTTTTTTTTTTTTTTTTCCAGCACGCGGGCCTCTCACTGCTGTGGCCTCTCCCATTGCGGAGCACAGGCTCCGGACGCACAGGCTAGCAGCCATGGCTCACGGGCCCAGCCGCTCCGCGGCATGTGGGATCCTCCCGGACTGGGGCACGAACCCGTGTCCCCTGCATCGGCAGGCAGACTCTCAACCACTGCACCACCAGGGAAGCCCTAATTAATTAATTTTTTAAAAAATTGCGGAGGAAGCAGCAGACCTGCAGTGGAAATATCGGGTCTCCAGACCTGGCTGCAATACCTGCCATCCTCCCCCAGACCTCTCCACGTTTCTGGCTCTACCTTGGGTTTTGGTCCCCTGGGTTCCCGGCTCGACCAGGCCACTGAGAGGACCTGTTGTCTAACCACCTGTCTCTGAGCCCAGCTCACGCCCCAGCGAGACATTTCCTAGGTCTCCTACCAGCTAGCCAACCAAGTCTTCTAGAAGGACTTTTAGTATCACTAAAGTGTCAGAGTCCTTTAGCTCAAAAGAAAAAGCAAAATAAGGAAGTACTTCTTCACCTTGATCTAACTTAGATGCTGGCCCCTCTGGGGCGCCTTCTTTGAAGGCTCTTTCTCCGCTCCAACTCCTCCCCCAGGCTGAGTTAGGCGCACACCCACGTACCTGTAAGAGCACTTGGTCCACTGTTACCGAACCAGGTTCGTCTTGCCCGACGCACAGCAAGCCAAAAGGCCGAGACCCCGAGGTCTGCAGCAAAGAGGGTTTATTTTCAAGACAGCCAAGCGACGAAACGGGTGAACAAATCTCAAATTCACCTCCTGAAGGCAAGGGGCTCGGGGTATTTATGAGCTAAGGAATAAAGCAGCAGGGCGTCCTGAGGCGTCGGGAGCTTGGGGCGCGCCAGGCCCCTGCCAGGCGCCTGCTAGGCGCCTGGAGAAGGGCGTGGTGTGTCGTTCTGCGCAGGCGTGACTAAGCTAGCAGCCTCTGCACGTTCTGGGGGTGGAGTTTTCGGCCCGCCGACAGCAAAAGGATGCTGCGCATGTCCAGCTGGAGGGTCCGTGGTTCTATCCTGTCTGAACAGGCTCAACTCGAACTGGATGCAGCTGACTTCAAGCTCCTAGAACATAACTCAAGCAAACATCTTATTGTTGAGGCTGCGTGCTGCTTGGTGGACTTGCAAGTCTTAAAACAACCTTGATTAGCGAAGACAGGTGAGATGGATTTAGCTAATCCTTGAGGTTTTTCCACTGTATCGTAAATGTCTGCTTTTTCTGTCATTGCCTTTGCCTTGTGAGGTAGATATTCTATCTGGATCCCTAAGTCCATGGCCCCTAGGATAATGTCTTTGACATGGTAAGCATTCAGTAAATGGTTGATGAATGAATGAATGAGCTATGTTAAAAAAAAACAAACAAAAGAAACCTCTGTAAAGACAAGGGCTATAATAGGATGTAAAAAATGAAAATTGTTTTCTGCAATGATATTAAGTGATATCTGTTCTATTATTCTTAAAAAATTATTTATACTGTACAGCCCGAAGAAAAATAAGACATGCTTCCAAAAATTTTTATGAAGTAGGAATAACACTGACACCTGGCAACAGACATAAAACAAAGCTCAAGAGGCTTAAATTTCAGATTCCCTGACTATCAATGGCTCCTCCCAAAGCTCTGGCCCAAAATTTATATTCATCATTTTCTATTCTTAGAGTGCCTCCAAAACTGTATAAGCTTCAGGTCTTTTGAAACTTAGGTCCACTCCTACTGAAACCAAAACCCAATAAAAATAGCACAAATATAAGACTACAGTACGATTTCACTTATGAGTATCACTGTAAATAATAATAAATAAAATTTTATCAAACAGAACCCAGCTGCATATAAAATTATGACCAAGTGGGCTGTGTTTCAGGAATGCAAGGACAGGTTAGTATTAGGAATCTACTAATACAGTTTATCATTATAATATCTCTAAGGAGAAAAAGCATGCATTTTCATAGTTGCCAAAAGCCATTAGTTAACATAGAATACTTATTTTTGATTTAAAAAACTCATTAAGAACAGATGCGTTCTTCCTTAATATAATAAAGGTACATGTAACTTCACTGAAAAGCCAGTGTCCAGTTATCTATTGCTGTGCAACAAACCATTCAGAATCAGTGGCTTTAAAACAATAACAATTATTTATTTTGCTCACAAATCTGGGGGTCTCCCGGGCTCAGCAAGGCAGTTCCTGCCTGGGTCTGTCAGGGCTGCCCTCAGACGTTTCTGGGCCTGGGCCTTCTGCAAAGCATCTCCACTCCAATGTCTGGTGCTCAGCCTGCAAAGAATCAAACAGCTAGGACCCCTTAGGCATCTTTCTCTGTGTGAAGCCTCCAGGTAGAGACCTCAGGGGAGCTAGATTTTTTAAATGGCAACTGAAGGTGCCCAAAGCAAGTGTCCCAGGAGAGAGAAAACAGGCATGACCATTTCTAACCTTGCTGGGAAAACCAACAGAGTCTATTTTGCTGAATTATGTTCCCTGAGGCAGCCATAACCTATCCAAGTTCAAGGAGAAGAGACAAGACTGCACCTGTATGGGAGACCTTCAAAAACGTACAAGTACATTTTGAAAGCCACCATGGCATCTTACTTAAATGAGACAACAGAAGCATTCCCATTAAAGTCAGAAACAAAACAAGGATGCCCACTATTAACTAAACTTAGTATTTGACATTGTTCTAGCATAAAGATGGGTAAATTTTTTCTGTAAAGGGCTGGAGAGTAGGTATTTAAGGCTTCTCTGGCCATCTTGTCTCCGTCAAAACTACTCAGCTGTAGTGAAAAAGCCATAGATAATACGTAAATGAACGTACGTGGTTGTGATCCTACAGAACTTTACTTGCAAAAACAGGTCACAGGGCCTTCCCTGGTGGCGCAGTGGTTGGGGGTCCGCCTGCTGATGCAGGGGACGCGGGTTTGTGCCCTGGCCCGGGAGGATCCCGCATGCCGTGGAGTGGCTGGGCCCGTGAGCCATGGCTGCTGAGCCTGCGCGTCCGGAGCCTGTGCTCCGCAACGGGAGAGGCCACAACAGTGAGAGGCCCGCGTACCGAAAAAAAAAAAAAAAAAAAGGTCGCAGGCTGGATTCGGCCAATAGGCTGTCATTTGCTGACCCCTGTTTCTGGCAACACTCATTTAGAAAAAGAAAGTAAGATGTATAAATAAAGGAGGAAATAATTTTTTTTTTTTTTGCAGATAGTATGATATATAACTGCAAAGCCCAAAAGAATCAGCTGAAAAACTATAACAAACAATAAGAAAATTCAGAAAGATGGATGAACACATAACCGGAATACAGCAGTCAATAGCTGTAACATTGTGATACGATACGAAATACTTATTTGGTCTTCACCGGGTTCCTGACACAGGAGCTGCCCTTGGAGTCTCCTGAGTGATAGGGGTGGGTGAGAATCTTTTATTATTCATAATAGGCCCCTTTTAATCATACCTGGGTGTATGCTAATGAGGTGACTTGTTGGCCCCCTAGACCTGTTGCCGGAGGAACCAACCACGTGATTAGAGGGCTGGACCTTTCAGACCCACGCCCTGAACCTCAGGCAGTGGGACAGGGAATGAAGACTGAGTTCATCACCAATGGCCAATGACTTAATTACTTATGCCTGTGTAATGGAACCTCCATACAAATCCCTAAATGGTGGGGTTCGGAGATCCTCCAGATTGGTGAGTGCATAAAATGCTGGGAAGGTGGCCCTCCCATGGAAGCTCTGCACCCCACCCTGTACCTTGCCCTGTGTACCTCTTCACCTTTGTCTTGCCCTGTGTTTCTGTCCTTTATAATTCCCTTTATAATAAAGTGGTAATAGTATACACTTTTCCCTGAGTTCTGTGAGCCATTCCAGCAAATTATTGAACCTGAGGAGGGAGTCATGGGGAACCCCCAATTTATAGCTGGTGGATCAGAACACGGAAAGACCTGGGACTTGCTACTGGCCTCTGAAGTGGGAGCAGTCATGTGGGACTAAGCCCTTAACCTGTGGGGTCTGCGTTAACTCTGGGTAGTTAGTATCAGAATTGATGTGAGTCACTGGACATTCAGCTGTGTCTGCAGAGTTAGAGAATTGGTTGTTGGTGTGGGGGAAGAAGAATACATATTTGGTTTCAGAAGTGTTGTGAGTAGCAATGGGTCAGAATAGCACTTAAAAATACAAACATTAGAAGTTATAGTGAGAGGTAAGAGAAAACTAAATTGCTTAGGAGTGTACCCTAATACCCAAGGAGCAAGGGATTGTGTGTAATTGATGATGGAAACTTAAAGACACTCCTGCAGAACACAATTTATTCTATTAAATATTTACTTCTGAACATGCAAAATGATGAAAATGCAAGGTTATATGTTACCATAGGGTCTTAAATAGCAAAATATTTCAAATAACCAGTCCAACAATAGAGAACTGGTTAAAGTATTGCGTTCACATACAAAGAATACAAAGTATCCATCAGATAAGAATGAGAAAGTTGACTTCCTTGGTGGCGCAGTGGTTAAGAATCCGCCTGCCAGTGCAGGGAACACAGGTTCATAGCCCTGGTCCAGGAAGATCCCACATGCCGCAGAGCAATAAGCCCACGCGCCTAGAGCCCGTGCTCCGCAACAAAGAGAAGCCACAGCAAAGAGAAGCCCGCGCACCGCAACGAAGAGTAGCCCCCGCTCACTGCAACTAGCGAATACCCATGCCCAGCAACGAAGACCCAACACAGCCCCAAAATAAAATTAATTAATTTTAAAAATAAAATGAGAAAGTCCTTTGTGTATTGATGTGGAACGTGGGAGATTAGGTTTGACATAAATACATTACCACATGTAAAATAGATAGCTAGTGGCAACCTGCGGTATAACGCAGGGAGCTAAGCTCGGTGCTCTGTGATGACCTAGATGGGGTTGGGTGGAGGTTCGAGAGGGAGAGGATATATGTATACCTGTAGATGATTCACTTCATTGTACAGCAGAAACTAACACAACATTGTAAGACAATTATATTCCAGTTTTTAAAAAGGATGTACTGTTAACACACTCACTGTGCAAAACATATTTATGGTCTCTATCATTTGTCCAAAAAAGGTAGGAAGAGGAAATATACATAAGCACACGCATGTAGGCATTTGCTAAAATGTTTGTGGAGTGATACATGAGAGACTAACAACATTGTTTGCTTCCAGAAAGGGGAACTGGATGGCTGGGAGAGGCAGAGAAAGTTTGCATCAAGTTGCCCCTTTCTGTGTTTTGGTCCTTGAACCGTATGAGTGCATTAAGTAGTCAAAAATTAAATGCCATTTTAAAAATATTGTTTATACACTAAATAAAAATCAAATGCCTTTAAATCTTTAAATTTTTTTTGTCATTATTTACTTTACTTCACAAGTTGTCACATGCCCAAAGTTTTGAAGTCACACAGATCTGAACAAGCATATAGAATAGTAATTAATACCATAGATTCTACAGCTCCAGACTGCCTGGATTTGAATCCCAGCCCTGCCAGTTATGATCTGTGGGATCTTGAGTCAGTTAATTAACATCTCTGTGCCTCAGTTTACATATCTGCAAAACAGAAGTATTGATAACTCCTCCACAAGGTAAATGGGATCATCTCTGCTCAGTGTTTTATCCAGTGTCTTGATGGAGTGACAATGTAATAAATTATGCTGTAGTGTCTATCAGGACAAACAAAAGATGAAGGAGGGATTAGAAAGGTGGGCATGTTTCTGAGGATATTTATCTTGTAGGTCAGAGAACCACAGTCTTAGACCTGAAAGTGACCTTAAATTTGAGCAACGCTCCTCCTCCTACTACCTCCAATCAGACCTTTACAATTCAGGGTAGGATACCTGTTTGACCTTGTTTAAATCCACCTGTTAAATGCAGGTGTTCTCAAGTTTGTTTGACAATGGTACCCTCGACTGACAGAAAACCTATCATTATCTTTCAAGAAACTACTCTTTAGAGCAGAGCTTGTTAAACTTTACTATGACTCACATGGATTTATTCTTTTTTTTTTTTTGGCTGCGATGGGTCTTCATTGCTGCGCGTGGGCTTTCTCTAGTTGCGGCAAGCGGGGGCTACTCTTCATTGCGGTGTGCGGGCTTCTCATTGCGGTGGCTTCTCGTTGCAGAGCACAGGCTCTAGGCGCGTGGGCTTCAGTAGTTGCAGCACTCGGGCTCAGTAGTTGTGGCTCATGGGCTCTAGAGCGCAGGCTCAGTAGTTGTGGCGCACAGGCTTAGTTGCTGCACGGCATGTGGGATCTTCCCGGACCAGGGCTCGAACCCGTGTCCCCTGCATTGGCAGGCGGATTCATAACCACTGCACCACTGGGAAAGTCCACATGGATTTATTCTTAAAAGGCAGATTCTGATTCAGTAGGTCTGGGGTGGGGCCCGAGATTGTTCATTTCTAACTTTTTCCCAGTTGATTCCAATGCAGCTGGTCCACAGACCCACTGTGAGTAGCAAAGCTTCATAGAGCAGCTTGGGAAATGCTGGTGTGTACAGTACATCTGTAGATGTATTCGTGTACAAGCTTCCATTCATCTCTCAATTATTCAAGGGCATTGACTTGTCAATTTGTGTTTAACTGTATTTCACCTTTCACAGGACAGGTTTTGTTAATTAAATGTGCCAGTCAGTTTATTATGGGGAAAAACCCTCAACCAGTCCCAATAATAGTGACGGACTTCAAAATGTATAACAGTGCATACATTTTGCCTAAAATGAAAACAGCAACAACAACAAATATGCTATTTTTAAATGCCATTACCATGACATTTGTTAACTGAACATTTTTTGTATTTTACAAATCTTAGGATAGTGGACAGAGCTCTGGATTCGGAATTGCTCACTTTTCTGAACTTCAATTTCTTCATCTATAAAATGAAGATAGTAATTCACACGTCGAAAAACTAAACTGAGGGTGTCTAATAGAAAGTGCTCGACATTTAGTAGTTAATACATTAATTTTTAATTGAAATCACTGAAGATTATATTTGTTTAGGGTCCATTTTATCACATAATATAAGATTTCTCTAGAACAATTATTCTCAAACTTCAGTGTGCAGTAGAATTACCGAGAGGGCTTGTTGAAACATAGAAACTCCCAAATTCTCTAAAATGGTTAGTCTGGGTCCTCACTTTAAGAGCTAACGCTCTAGAAGAAAAGAAAAACATGTGAGAAACCGTATACATTTATAGAAAAGGCTGCTATGTTACACAGTGCTTTCCTCCTCTCCTCCACACTATATGTGTGTGTGTGTGTGTGTGTGTGTGTGTGTGTATACTATATATATATATCTATATATATATAGATATAGATATAGATATATGGTAAAATACATCTGTTGTAGAAAGTGGGAGAATTACCGGAAACTGAGAGACAGGGGATTCTGAAAATAGTCAGGCTGTCTTGATGTTACACTCGAGCAAGATTGAAGAGTGGACGTTTACAGGGCTGTTTGGAAATACTGATGGGGGAAATGATGACCGTGAAGAAACAGAACTGGTTCACCAAGAGCACACCACATCAGATTAACCTTGTTCCTTTCACTGACAGTGTCACTGCACTAAAACAGATTTTATCAAAGCATTTGACAATGACTTTCAATGATATCCTATAGAGAGAATAAAAAACAAGGAATTATGGATCTATGAAAACATAACTAAGAGGATTAGCAAATAGTGGGACAAATAATCAAAGAATTAGTTTAACATGCCCATTAAGAGGTTGCTGCTGGTGGATCCTGAGCCAACAAGTGAAAACTAGCCTTGATGTCACAGGAAGTCAACATAGTTGCCCTTAAATGTTAGGTGGAACCTTAAAAGGACCTTATTTTTGTAGGTCAAAGTGTTCAGATATTTAACCCAATAGATGAAGAGTTATCCTCTAATGGCATCCCTCTCTTCTAAATCTGTTGACAATGCTCAATCCTCACTGATATATCTACATATTTCTCACTCCAATAAACAAAGCCCTCTAAAATTTAGCCCAATTTTCCGGCCCCATGTTCCATTATTGCCCCATATATGCTCAACATTTCAGCCAAACTGGATTGCACAATACTCTCCAGACATACCCCAAACTTTCTCGTCTCTGCCTTTATTTGTGCTGCAGCCTTTAAAATTCCCTCCCTCTATCCCATATCCCTCCTCCATATGGCACGTGTGGGTGGAAACCTATTCACAGTACGCTCAGTTGTGAGAGAAAGTCAGCTTATCTATTTTGTGTCTTACTGATCCAGTGTTCCTCATTAAGTCCCCACCCAATGGTTAAGTGGGAAGGAGACTCTGCCTGGACTGGGTTGAATCCAGTTCAGTACTCCAAATTGTCCCTTTAGGGAATACTTAGTCTCTATATGGAACACTGAATACCCATGTCCTCAGATTGCTTCGTCTCCCGAACTCGTTTCTGCAGTGGCATCTGTATGTGGCAGGGAGGTAGGGAGTGACTTGCTGAACCACATGGCGGAGGCAAAGGCTCTGGGATTACTGAGTATCTCAGCCTCAAGACGGGGGAGAAAATGAAAAGGTAGAGTCTGCCTTTCTCCTCTTCCTCTCCCACTCCCTTCTCCTTTACATTCCTTCTTTAAGAATCCTCATCTACCCATTGGTAGATGGATCCTTAAGACCCATAAGAAGAAGGTCATATACTCAGGGGGCCTTAAAAAAAAGAGAACATATACTTACCCTCCTTCCTAACTCTTTTATAACACTTTTTACTGTTGGAAAATGTGTTGCTTGCATGGTGTAGGTGGTTATTGTATCTCTGTAGGAAAGACAACAGCAAGATGCAGATCAAGAAAAAGGCAGTGGACCAGACCACTCTAGAGGCACCAGAGCTGGGGTGACGGGATGGGGAGGAAAAGAGTTAAAAATTAGTTAACTAGAAGGTTCAAGAGAAGAAGAAGGAAGAATAACAAGCGAAGCAGAATGCTTTGGCAGAAAAAACACTCCTTCCAAGAAGACTTTGAGTCTCCAACACTGTATCAGATGCTTCTTGTAACTTTCTTCTACTGTGGTATACTTCAGCAAGCAGTGAGATCTAAAGTTTTGGAAATTTTTCCTATGTTCTGCCTGTAGCATGGAGACAGCTGGGCAATGGTCCTAAAGGGACAAACTCATAGAGACTTGGGCTACTCAGCAAACAGTGACTGGCAACCATTGACCGGAAGGGCATCCCCAATGCTTTAGCACTGGGTGACCTTTGGACCTTTGTATGTTCTTGGGGCGGAGAACTCCAATAATAACTGAGGCTTAATTTCCTGCCAGCAAGTTGATTAGAGATTTTAAGTCAGAAGCAATTTGATTTAAAGGAAATTAAGAAATTTGATATGCTTTGCTTTGCACAACTGGGTTTGTAGACTGAGATTCATTCCCACTATAATAGTTTAGCTTAGCCCAAGGGAATGTGAACCTGGAGGTGAATGTGAGTTTGCAGAATTTAATATAAGTCCTTACTCTCTTCCCAGTGGCCAGCCAGCTTGGGCATGTGCCCAGGACACTCTCCTTATCTGATTATCTTATTATAGAGAACATGAACACAGCAGAGTGGTAAACAACAGAAGACTTTCTTTCACCCTTCCCTTTTAAGGCTTACAACCCACACTAGGCACCCCATAGGAATCATAGTACCACACAAGACAATATCTTGCCTGTTTCCAACAGCGCTGGAGAATTAGTTGACCTTACCTTTGAGTCTTAAGCATCTTCACCAAGTGATTTCTCTCTCTTCTCCATCAGCCCAGTCAGCAGGTTCCACACACATATAAATTATATCAAACAAATGTGTTCAAAAATCGAAACCCCCAGAAGCTCCTAAGACCTTTGGCATTCTAAAGCCCTTCACATTCTTACTGCAAACTGCCTTTCCAGTTTTATCTCCTACCACACACACACACACACACACACACACACACACACACACACACACACAGAGTCATTCAGCCATACCCAGTTGCTCCCTTTCCTGAGGGTGCCATATTTATGCCTGTGCACTTCTACACGTGATTCCCTCTGCTTCCTGTTGACCTCCCGTTTCACTTAATAACACCAACTAAAATATCAAAATCCCGCGGAGGGGCTTGGGGGAGGGATGGAATGGGAGGTTGGGGTTAGCAGATGTAAGCTATTTTATATAGGATGGATAAACAACAAAGTCCTACTGTATAGCACGGGGAACTATAGTCAATATCCCATGATAAACCATAATGGAAAAGAATATTTAGAAAAATAATGTATGTATACGTGTAACTGAATAACTCTACTGTACAGAAGAAATTAACATTGTAAACCAACTATACTTCAATTAAAAAAATAAGAAGAATTGGACGTCCCTGGTGGCACAGTGGTTAAGAATCCACCTGCCAATGCAGGGGACATGGGTTCGATCCCTGGTCCGGGAAGATCCCATATGCCACAGAGCAACTCAGCCCGTGTGCCACAACTACTGAGCCCGCATGCCACAACTACTGAAGCCTGCGCGCCTAGAGCCTATGCTCCTCAACAAGAGAAGCCACCACAATGAGAAGCCTGCACATCGCAACAAAGAGTAGCCCCCGCTTGCTGCAACTAGAGCAAGCCCATGTGCAGCAACAAAGACCCAACGCAGCCCAAAATAAATAAATATATATATATTTTTAATACTATAAAAAAATAATAAAAATAAAGCATCAAGAGCTTCCCTGGTGGTGCGGTGGTTGAGAGTCCACCCGCCGATGCAGGGGACCCAGGTTCGTGCCCCTCTCCAGGAGGATCCCACATGCTGCGGAGCGACTGGGCCTGTGAGCCATGGCCGCTGAGCCTATGCGTCCAGAGCCTGTGCTCCGCAATGGGAGAGGCCACAACAGTGAGAGGCCCGCGTACCGCAAAAAAAATAAATAGATAAATAAAAAATAAATAAATAAAACATCAAGATTCACCTCAGGTGTCACCACCTCCCCTGACTCAGGACATACTAGAACTCCCTACTCTGTGGGTTCAGAGCACTTAGTGAACACTGGTCTAGAGCACATGTATTGTATAGCAATTGGTTTACCTGCCCCAGTCACTAACACATCAGCTCCCAAACAAGGAAGGACTGTGTTCCTTTGTACTGCCAGCGTATTACAGTGTGAACCACACAGTAAGATGTATAGGTGAATGGCTGAATAAAGCAGTTATGTAGTCAGGAAGCAAAAGTGATTACAAGACCAGACAGGAATCCAATGAATGTGGGCAAGATGTTCAAAATCAAGCCTATCTTAATATATAGCCAAAACCATTTTTAAGTTCATATTTTCCATCTGGAAATGCCAATCCTTGGTTTAGTCCTAAAGAAAAAAAATCACATGCATTTACACATAGCACAGATTAATTTCATAGATCATTCTTGAACATAGGAAGAAACAAGAAAATAACTGCAAAATAAATCAAGATATTTCTTAAACTTATTCAGACTGCAACTCTTCAGAATGCCTTAGAGATGTTGTTATCGTTATTTTTCCACACACTTTTGCCTCATGTACCATCAATAGCATTGGTCATAAAATGTTTCTTAAAAAAAAGAAAGAACTTTAAAATGTATATGTACAAACACTCTATTTCCAATAATGATGGTATGAGGAAGTTGGGGGATTCCCTTCAGGAGAAAACAAGTATAAAACCAGACAAAATTATAAAAGAAGCCATTTCAGCACACTGAAAAACATCTTGAGAAGTTGTTGTTTCAAGGCAACAACTTGAGAAGCATTCACTCATGAAAAATTGCTAATGCATTTAGTGAGAATGGCACATTGATGGCCTTACTGCCAAGGAACATTGCTATTGTCCCCAGTTTAGGTGGTATAAACCCACAGCTTTACTAACCAGAAGAGGAAGACTTAGTTACTGATGTGTATCAGAGCTGATAAATATACAGCAAGGAAACTTTGGAAGCCAGAAAACCATAGAAGGGCTGAGATAACAAACTCTTCACACAGCCCTGGCTGACTGCTAAGCTACATGTGTGCTGAAAATATCAGGGAGTTCAAAAAAAAGGTAAGCAAGACTTATAAATACGCTGTGCCTTGGAATATGCTCCTCAAACCACAAACAGCTTGGGCAGCAAAGAACAGAAGCCTTCCTGTCTGCCCATATATCACTGACTGACCCCTAAACTATGTACAAGTACAGGAGAAGCACCAAAGTCACACTGAAAAAAATGGGCAGAGACATTAGCAGCTGCACACCACAGAGGAGAAAGATTTGGTAGTTTGAGTCTAAACAAGTTAGATGATTACTAATTATTTAACAAAAATTTAAAAGCAACCCACGGAAGAACAGAACAGAATCCAAAGTCACTGCAACCTATTAATTACAATGTCCAGTTTACAACAGCATCAACATGCAAAGAATAGGAAAGTACGACCCTTATTCAGGAAATAATATATGATCAATAGAAACTGACTGCCTGGAGCCCCATGTGCTAGATTTAGGAGACAAATTTCAAATAGCCATTGTAAATATGTTAAATGAATGCAGAAAAATGTGCAAAAAATTAAAGAAAATTATACCAAGAATGAATGATCAAATAGGATTATCAACAGGAAAATTAACACTATTTTGTAAAAAAAAAAAAAAAAAATGCAATTTCCAGAGCTGAAAAGTAAAAAGAATGAAAAATTCACTAATGGGCTCAAGAGCAGATCTAAGATGGTAGAAGAAAGAATCAGTAACTTGAATATAGAAAGTATCCAATCCAAAGAATAGAAAGAAAATGACTGAAGAAAAATGAATAGTCTTGAGATCTGTGAAACAATATAAAGAATTCCTATACATGTATAATTGAAGGAACAGAGAGCACGAAAGGGAAATCTATTTAAAGCAGAAAGACTATTTAAAGAAATAATAGCCTGGGCTTCCCTGGTGGCGCAGTGGTTGCGGTTGAGGGTCCGCCTGGCAATGCGGGGGACGCGGGTTCGTGCTCCGGTCCGGGAGGATCCCACATGCTGTGGAGCGGCTGGGCCCATGGGCCATGGCCGCTGAGCCTGCGCGTCCAGAGCCTGTGCTCCGCAGCGGAAGAGGCCACAACAGTGAGAGGCCCGCATACCGCAAAAAAAAAAAGAAAGAATAGCCTTAAAATTCCCAAATTTGATGAAAAACCACAACTAACAATTCCAAGACACTCGACAAAACCCAAATAGGATAAATACAAAAAGAACCATAGCTGAACAAAGCATATTACAGCTTCTAAAAGCTAAACACAAAACAAAACCTTGAAAGCAGAGAGAGAAAAGATAAAACTCATATAAGGAAACAACAGTGTGATTAATAGCTGATTGCTCATTAGATAACAATGGAGGTTTGAAGACACTGGATGAACACATTCAAAATGCTGAAGAAAAAAACAAGCAAACTACCAAACAAGAATCAACATCCAGTGAAAATGTCCTTTAAAAATAAAGGTAGGGCTTCCCCGGCGGTGCAGTGGTTGGGGGTCCGCCTGCCGATGCAGGGGACGCGGGTTCGTGCTCCGGTCCGGCAGGATCCCGCATGCCGCAGAGCTGCTGGGCCTGTGGGCCGTGGCCGCTAGGCCTGCACGTCCGGAGCCTGTGCTCCGCAGCGGGAGGGGCCGCAGCGGTGAGAGGCCTGCATGCCGCAAAAAAAATAAATAAATAAAAAATAAAGGTAAAATAGAGACATCTCTGGATAAACAATAATGGAGAGAATTTGCTGCTAACAGACCTACACTACAAGAAATTCTAAAGGAAATCCTTGGAGCTGAAGGGTAATGTTACTGGAGGCTAACTCAGATTTTAGAAAAAGAATAAAGAACACCGGGAATAGTATATTTGTCAGGAAACATAAAATTTTGTGTAATTTTTTTTCTTTTCCTCTCAACTTATTTTAAAGATATATCAGTGTTTAAAGTAAAAATTATAAAACTCTATTGTAGGGTTTATTATGCATAGATATGGATATAAGATAACAATAGCTCTGAAGAGGAGAATAATTGAAGCTCTAATGGTGCACATTTTCTAGATTTTATAGGAATTTGGTATTAATATATGTATATCGTGAACCTTAAAGACACATACTGCAATCCCTAAAACAACTCCTCCACAAAATGCAAAGAAGGATAGCTAAAAAGTCGACAGAATTACAATTGCGTAACTAAAAATAGTTAACAAAAAAATTCAGTTTAATAAGAAAAGATTTAGTAAAGACAAACAGAAAAAGAACGAGACAAATACAAAACAAATATCAAAAGAGCAGACCTACATCTAATTGTAACAATAATTACATTAAATGGGAATAGACTAAACCCTTTACTCATAATGCAGAGATTATCCCTCAGGATAAAAACGCAATATCCAAAAAAACAAACAACCCAATCCAAAAATGGGCAGAAGACCTAAATAGGCATTTCTCCAAAGAAGATACACAGATTGCCAACAAACACGTGAAAGGATGCTCAACATCACTAATCATTAGAGAAATGCAAATCAAAACTACAATGAGGTATCACCTCACATGGGTTAGAAGGCCATCATCAAAAAATCTACAAACAATAAATGCTGGAGAGGGTGTGGAGAAAAGAGAACCCTCTTGCACTGTTGGTGGGAATGTAAATTGATACAGCCACTATGGAGAACAGTATGGAGGTTCCTTAAAAAACTACAAATAGAACTACCATATGACCCAGCAATCCCACTACTGGGCATATACCCTGAGAAAACCATAATTCAAAGAGTCATGTACCACAATGTTCATTGCAGCTCTATTTACAATAGCCAGGACATGGAAGCAACTTAAGTGTCCATCAACAGATGAATGGATAAAGAAGATTTGGCACATATATACAATGGAATATTAGCCATGAAAAGAAACGAAACTGAGTTATTTGTGGTGAGGTGGATGGACCTAGAGTCTGTCATACAAAGAGAAGTAAGTCAGAAAGAGAAAAACAAATACCGTATGCTAACACATATATATGGAATCTAAAAAAAAAAAAAATGGTTCTGAAGCACCTAGGGGCAGGACAGGAATAAAGACGCAGACGTAGAGAAGGACTTGAGGATATGGGGAGGCAGAAGGGTAAGCTGGGATGAAGTGAGAGAGTAGTATGGACATACATACACTACCAAATGTAAAAGAGATAGCTAGTGGGAAGCAGCCACATAGCACAGGGAGGTCAGCTCTGTGCTTTGTGACCACCTAGAGGGGTGGGACAGGGAGGAGATATGGGAACATATGTATATGTATAGTTGATTCACTTTGTTATAAAGCAGAAACTAACACACCATTGTAAAGCTGTTATACTCCAAAAAAGATGTAAAAAAAAATACAATATCCAATTATTTTCTGTTTACAAGAGGTGCACTTTAAATTCCAAAACACAAATAGTTTGACAGTAAAAAAACACAGAGAAAGATATATTGTGTAAACAGTAAGTTTAAAAGAGATGGAGTGCCTATATTAATATCAGACAAAATAGACCTCAAGATAAGGAATATTACTAGGAACAAAGAGGGTCATTTCATAATGATTGATAGAGCAAGATGATATATAAATTTTAAATGTATAACTGCCTAGTAAGAGAATCTGAAACGCATGAAGGAAAACTTGTAAGAGTTGAAATGAGGAAAAGAAAATAATAAGCAATTATAGTTGGAAATTGTAATGGTCTTCTCACAGTCATTCATAGAACAAGTACAGAGACAATCTGCAAGGATATTCAGCAAAACCCGGTCCCCACATCAGAAGGATACAAGTGTGTGAGTTGGGAGCCTTTGACTCTGGGTGTCAGAACACTAAGTAGTGTGGGCTATCTTGAAAAGGCTGCTGTGAGAATGATTCTAGGGTCCTAGGGCTCCTGGCAAGCTGCTTAACAACCCAAGTGGTCTTTGGCATCAGCCCTAGGGCTTCAGGATGGGAGACAAGTGGGTAGAGTCTGGCCAGGCCAGAGGGGAGCCCCGCAGCAGCCCTAGCTCTGCTGAGTCACTGTGTCAATCAAGGCTTTTTCTGCATCTAGCATCTCCAAGGAAACCAAACATCATGAGGATCTACTTGACCCCAAAATTAACACCTTAGAGCAAGAAAAAGAAACGCTTTTCATTAACGAATTGAAAATCCACCAACACGATTAGTTTCTACTGAGGTAACCTAACAGTTACGAAACATCACCCACCCACCGCTCCCCATCAGAAATGCCAACAGCACAGCTGGGAACCACAGGCCACTGGAACTGGAAAGTCCCTTGTCCCAACATAGCCTTCTCCAGAGTCTTCTTTTATTCAACTCTTTGGTAACAATAATAGTAGCCAGCACCTCTAAGGACAGGGCAGTGTGAAAACTACTTTATCCAGTGATCGCTTGTGATGCTCATAATTTTCCTATGAGACTTAATCCCGGTAAAATTCCTGAAGTTTATGATGGAGTCAGGACTGACACTGCGACCTCCATCCTTAGCCATTCCTGTTCCTTTTCTTGCTTTCAGTATTGGGCATGGTCCAAAGTTCTCCACTCCTCCGGACATCCCAGAGATGTCTCTCAAATCCATCCTCCAGTCTTGCTCTGGCTCTCTCTTGGATTCTATCCACCTGAGTATTTTTCTGGTACCTCAGATCACAGCTAAGATGAGTTCTTCATCTGTTCCCTTTCTGGTCACGGGGCGGGCACCCTTCCAGTTACGCAGGTCAGAATCTCTCTGTCACTCTCATTCTGAACCTTCCTTAATGGCCAATTCCATCTTCACACCATCTCTGGCATCCATCCCCCCTCACCTGCCCTGGAGCATTACAGCATGATCCTAACAGACCCCACTCCTTCCCTCCTGCCTGGTGGTACCAGACCCACAAAACATTGAGGGCTCCACATTCTCCACTGAATATCACTCCACTCTTTGTCCCACGTCCCCACAGATTTATTTTCTGATAAGCCCTAGTAGTGGGCCTAATGCAACTCATCATCCTCAAGAACATGAATGTTCCCTGAAGCTCCTTTCACCACATGTATCTTCACCAGAGGTCAGCAAGCTATGGCCTGTGGGTCAAATCTGGCCTTAGCCACCAGGGCTAAGAAGAGTCTCCACATTTTTTAAAAGTTGAAGAAAGTCAAAGAAAGAAAAATATTTTGTGACCCATGAAAATTATATGAAATTCATATTTCAGTGTGCATAAGTAAAGTTTTATTGGAATGTAACCATGCCCGTCTGTATACCTGTTGTCCAGGGTTTCTTCTGTGTCACATGACAGAGTTGAGTTGTGATCACAGAGAATGTGAGGCCCAAGATGACTAATATTAACTATCTGGCCCTTAAAGGCTGCCCATCCATGTCTTCACTATAACCTTGCCAATCTTGATTACTGTAACATTTTAAATTTTTTTTCTGATATACATTGTAAATGTTTTGTAGTTTGTCACTTCTGATATTAATTGCTTAACATCTGTACGTTTTTAATTTTGTGAGATTAACTCTATCAGTGTTTTCCTTTATGGTTCCTTTGCTTTTATGCTTGAAAAGGTCTGACCTTTTGTTAGTATCAGAAAAATATTCACTTACATTTTCTTCTAACTTTTTAATGATTTATTTTCAATCTTTTAACTTTTTAACGAATGTGGCATTTATGTCCATGAGGGTTGCAAGTTAAAGAAAATTAACTATTGCCCAAACCATTATTCATTTCTCCTAGACCATTGGTTGAATATACATTTATTCCCCATTAATTTGAAAAGATGCTATTGAAATACCATTTCATTCATTAACATGATAAGCATTCTATTCTAACTTTAAAGTTAAAGCAATGCTGAGTCTTTTTTATGAATGTACTGAATATTTTGCAGATGAGAAATATGTTTTTAAATGTGTAAATCTGATGTTAAAATTGAGAAAGTAAAACTCTTAATTAGGTTTACAGCTTTCTTAAATATTTTGTCAACTTGGTTATAAAACCATACAACTTTGGGGATGCACAATGAACTCTGCTGTGCTCATCTCACTAAGAAAACCCAAGTTTTCTTGGGTCTTTCCTGTCTCTGAATTCTCTTTACTATGTTACTATTCTATTTTGATAGTAGCAGCTCACTGTTTTCAGTAAAGCAGCATTAGATGTTTCACTACCTGATAGGAAATTTTCTTTATTGCTCCACTTTTCAAATTGTCCTTAATATTTTCTCCTGCTTCTTCTCCTAGGTAAAATTCAGAAGTGTAAAGTGATTGCTGTGTGATTTTGACTTTATGTTGATTTTTTTTTTTGCGGTACGCGGGCCTCTCACTGCTGCGGCCTCTCCTGTTGCTGAGCACAGGCTCCGGACGCGCAGGCTCAGCGGCCATGGCTCACGGGCCCAGCCGCTCCGTGGCATATGGGATCTTCCCGGACCGGGGCACGAACCCGTGTCCCCTGCATCGGCAGGCGGACTCTCAACCACTGCGCCACCAGGGAAGCCCTATGTTGATTTTTGAAGAATTGCCATCCAAACAGTATTTAGTTTGCCTAATGTGAAGCATGTACTAATACATGAACTATCCTGTACTGAGAAGTGTATTAGCTAAATACTATCATTACGTCCCACTTTACAAATGAGGACATGAAAGTACTGCACCCCGACAACTGGATTCTAATACTAACTACACTGACTTATCACAGACCCCACAGGGTAAGGGTCACAGTCCCCAACAAGAATGCTCTCACTTTACATGCAAGCCACAAGTATGCTTTATAACATATACAATACGTGATAATACATTATGAACTTCATAAAATAAGCACACGTAAAACAAGGGGCGAATGCACAAACATGATTTTTACAACAAAAATTTAGAGACACCTGAACCAGAGAAACACAACGTGCTACTAACACCAGTAAAATTACTGTGAAAATACTAGGATGATTTATTCTTTTTTTTTGGCCACACCACAACTTGTGGGATGTTAGTTCCCCGACCAGGGATTGAACCCGGACCATCAGGGAATTCCAAGGCAATTTATTCTTAAGCCAGGAAAAGATGGAACAAATGTGAAAACCCCACAGGAATCTTTACAACTCAGAAACTGTGAAATAGTGACAATTTTAAAAAGTGTTTGGTTAAAAATAACCACTAAAGACAATTTTGAGTATGGTGCTTTAACTCCAAGTCCCTATGTCAAAATATTTCAGAGGCCCCAGATATTTATAAATGATTTTAAATAATTGTATGAAGTGTTTTATACCAGTGGTTCTCAAACGCCAGTCCTTAGACCAGTGCCAAATCTTAAGTTTTTCACCCCTTTGTAACAAAACTATAAAAATAAGCAAAAGGGCTTCCCTGGTGGCGCAGTGGTTGGGAGTCCGCCTGCCGATGCAGGGGACACGGGTTCGTGCCCCGGTCCGGGAAGATCCCACATGCCGCGGAGCGGCTGGGCTCGTGAGCCATGGCCGCTGAGCCTGCGCGTCCGGAGCCTGTGCTCCGCAACGGGAGAGGCCACAGCAGTGAGAGGCCCGCGTACCGCAAAAAAGAAAAAAATAAATAAATAAGAAAAATATGATTATACGTTCATTAACCTAGGTATGCAATTAAAAGGGCTGCCCTTTTTTTCTACAAAAACACTTTCTTTATGAATTATTGCCCTTGAAGAGTAAGATGATGGTAACCATAGATGCTGGATTTTAAAAAAAGTATTACCTGGAAAACTAAAAAGGTGCCACCCTGAGCTGGATTTATTTATTTACCTGGGCTTTTTGTGGGACTTTTTGTTTGCTTGCTTGTTTTTCCTTTTTTATAATTCATAAACATCTAAGTCTGGGAACCACGCAGTTTACAAAGTGCAGGTGCCACTTTGGCCACCAGATGGCAGAGCAGCTCTATTGATACATTTGACGTCTTGAGGCTCCACCTTCTGCTACCTCTGCCCGTTTGCCCTTGGCAAACAGCACCCGTTCATTTTTCGAAAAATATCTTATTTCCTCTTTTTAGGATTTTCCCCTAAGGAATATTTTGAACATAAGTATTTTACATCTCAGCCTAGAAATGAATTCCCCCCCCCCACACACACACACACACACACACACGGAAGCTCAGGATATGTAGGAACAGGGACACTCGGGGAGGGAGGAAGGAAAGGGTAGCTGGTTTAACCCAAAGGAATATGATTCTTTAGATCCGGAAAACAGAGCCACTTACTAGAAACAAAGGGGCGCGCCATACTGCCACCCAGTGGTGTGTGTGAGCTGTTTCTTTCTAGACTCGTGCTAACAAGACCTTTCTGTAGATGCTTCACGTGGTGGCTCAGGCCATGGTCTGGGAGGACTTTGTATGACACCTATTACACCACTCTTCTGTCCCCACCAGCACCTGATGGTGTCCGGTCCAAACGAGTATATTCACAGACCTCTGAGTCACTGGCTTGTCCGAATGCCAGGCCTGTGAGGACTTGCTCTCTGCCACCTTGCAATTCTAGTGAACATCAAAAAGGACCACTCGTGCACCCTAAGAACCGAAGTGTTACCCTAGCGCCCCACTGTTATCTGAGCAAGAGACTCATAATCATCTCATGTGGTCAACTTTCTCTAAAATCCCCCATTTCAGAAAACCTGAGTAAATCTTCGATTCTCCCCCAAATGCTTTGTCTTAGCAGGAACTGACTGACTGCAGAAAACATCCCAGGTCTTCCTGAGAGCATCTTGCTGAAGCCATCTCTTCCTCGTCCTAGGCCAGGAGCACAGAGCCTAGGAAAGGACCCAGGGGCATCTCTGGATGCAGAAGAAGGAAAAAGCAATCCTACATCAGTTTGGCCTGAGATGTTGAGAGATGTTCAGAGTACCTGAGCTTAGTCCCAAATCCCCCTTCCTTCCTTCTATGTTTTTCTTCCACTTCCCAGACCACCCCTCTTTTACACTTTGGAACGTGACATACCTGGGTTCAAATTCAGATGACCTCCCTTGCTAGGTGGGTGACATTGTCATGTTTCTTGACCTTGTTTCTCATCTGTAAAATGAGGATACAGGAACCTCACCAGTGCCCTCTTGTAGGGCTTCACCCTCTCAGTCTAACCTTTCCTTTAAAACATCCCCGTGCTTCCAAATTACATGCTGTTTCTGCATTCTCATCAAAACTCATTTTTCTTCAGTGTCAGGCTATGTCAGTTTCTGAGAAAGCAAGTTCATTGAATTAATGTACGATCATGTGAAAATGACTAATAATAGCCTCTCCCTCTTGGATCCTAGACTTACAAAATCCTCTGTCCGAATTGTAGAACTGCCAAATGCTAGAAATGAGAGAGAACTTAGAGGTCATCTGGTTCAAATCCCATATTCTCCAAGTGATGCAACTGAATCCTGAAGACATTAAGTGGATGGTCTGAGTCCCAGAGTATTTCCTAGAAGAGCCCAGACTGGGACACAGTAGATGCAGCGTACTGACCTCTGCCCAGATTCCTTCCAGTATTCCACACTGCCTCTGGGATTCTAGTCCTGCCTGGCTTCCTTGGCTTCTTCCCATTGCCTGCTTCTGAACCCGTTGGTACAATTCTCCTCCCCGCCCCTCTCTTCCTAATTATCACCCTCTCACGCAGGTGATGCAAAGACCTCACGCACATTATCCAGACCGCGATACTTGGAATTCCTTAGGGAATGGCCCTCGGCTCCGCGTTTAAGATAATTTAGAATAGAGTTACTTTGTAGGAACAAGTAGAAGAAATTTCTGGAAGAGAGAAAACTACATGAGCAAAGGCATGCAGGTGTGGAGTGTTTACACCAGTGATTGTAAGACTGCAAATAACGTAAATACAAACTGAAAGGAAACAGATCAGACCTCAGTTTCAAGTGTGAGAATGAAAACAGCTGATAACAGAAGGAGAGGACCAGGAGAAAATAATGTGGTTAAGGATTCAGCCGCCACATCTAGTTAAGTCTATTATGGGAGAAAATCAGAAAGGTGGGTTGCAGGGGGGAAGAAAGAATCCACGTAGAGGAATAAGAATGGTCGGACAACACAGCTTTACAAGGCTTTGTCCTCACCGCTGGTCCTACCTTTCCCATCCCCACTGCCCCAGGGAGCTTTATAAAACATGAATGCTCAGACCTTCTTGGCAAATTAAATCAGGATTTCTGGGAGTGAGGCTGCTATAATGTTTGTGTTCCTCCCCCCTTGTCCAAAAGTCATATGCTGAAATCCTCATCCTGAATGTGATATTAGGAGGTGGGGTCTTTGGAAGGTGATTAGGTCATGGGGGTGGAGCCCTTACGAATATGATTAGTGCCCTTATAAAAGAGGCCCCCCAAGAGCTCCCTCACCCTTTCCACCATGTGAGGACACAGAGGGAAGATGGCCACCTATGAACCAGGAAGTGGGTTCTCACCAAATCCCAAATCTGCCAGCATCTTGATCTTGGACTTACCAGCCTCCAGAACTGTGATAAATTAATTCCTATTGTGTAAGCCACCCAGTCTATGGTATTCTGTTATAGCAGTCTGAATGGACGGAGGTCTAGGCATTGGTAATTTTTTCCCTGATGTATTATGAAAAAGGTCAAAGCTGCAGCGTAGTTGGAAGAATTTTATAGTGAATATGAGTAGATCTACCATCTAGATTCCACCATTAATATTGTTAATTTTATTTTTTAAATCATGGAGTAATATTAACTTATTTTGGTATATAGGTCTTTGGATTTGAACATATGTATATATTCATGTAACCACCACCTAGGATGCAGAACAATTCCATCACCCGAAACTCCCTCATGCTCTCCTTTTATAGTTACACCCTCCCTGCCCTGCTAACCCTGGGCAACCTCTGGTCTGTTCTCCGTAACTGCAGTTTTGTCTTTTTGAGAATGTCATGTAAATGGAAACATACATTATGAAACCTTTTGTGATGGTTCTTTCACTCAGCATCATACCTTTGGGACTCATCCAAGCTGTTACAAACATCAACCGTTTACTCTTTTATATTGCTGAGCAGGCTTCTATTTTATGCATGTAATATAATTTATCTCTTAACCTGTTGAAGATACTCAGGTTGTTTCCAGTGTCTGGCTATTACAGATAAAGTTGCTATAAATATGTGTAAAGGTTTTTGTGTATACTTAATTTTTCATTTCTCTAGGGTAAATATCCAAGAGCAACAATGCTGGGTCATAGTAAGTGTGAGTTTAACTTTACAAGAAATGTCCAAGCTTTCTTCCAGAATGGTTGTTCCATGTTTCATTCCTACCCGCTAGGTATGGGCGTTCCAGTTGTTCTGCATCCTTCTCAGCACTTGATATGGTCGGTAGTTTTTTTGGTTTTGTTTTAAATATTTATTATTTGGCTGCACTAGGTCTTAGTTGTGGCATGCAGGATCTTTGTTTCATGTGTGGGATCTTTGTTGCGGCATGCGGGATCAGCACGCAAACTCTTAGTTGTGGCATGTGTGATCTAGTTCCCTGACCAGGGATCGAACATAGGCCCCCTGCATTGGGAGCACAGTCTTAGCCATTGGACTACCAGGGAAGTCCCTGGTCGGTGTTTTAATTTTAACAATTCCAACATGTGTACTGAGGTATCTCATTGTGGTTTTAATTTGCATTTCCTTCATGCATAATGATGTTGAATATCTTTTCATTATCTTATTTGTTGCCCATATATTCTCAATGGTGAAGTGTCTATTCAAGTTTTGCTCACATAAAATGTGGTTGTTTGTTGTCTTACTGATGAGTTTTGAGAGTTCTTTCTATATTCTAGATACCAGTGGTTTTTGTCAGATACATGATTTACAAATATTTCTTTCATTCTAGAACTTGTTATTCTCTTAACAGGGTCCTTCCCACTTTAAGGAGAATGTAGAAATTTGACCACCATATAGGGCTCTTTATACACACCCTTTTATGTTACAGTTGTCTTATACATTACATTTACATACATTAAAACCCCATCAGGCAATGCTATAATTTTTGCTTTTAAACTTTGAATATACTTTAAAGAACTAGAGAGGAGACTTCTTTGCTCAGAACTATGCATATGATTTTAGAAAACCATATGAGGTGGTTGACTTCCTGGGAAAAAATTAATTACTTAAACTAAGAAGTGGAAAACTTAGATCAATTACCATCAAAGGATGAGAGTTAAAGAAAAATGCAGACTCTCCAGAGTTTGGGGCTTGACAGGAATACTATCAAACATTAAGGGAAGTGAATGGATGCTGTGTACAAGTGATATATCACGAAATAGCTAAATAAGCATGTTGCTTAGAAATATGGACAGCAATCACATAAGAAGCGGCTGAAAATAGTTCAGTGGACTGCTTACCTGGAGCAAATTACCCAAGTTCCCACAAAGACTCCCTCCCCTTTGCTTGGAATGCAGATTTCAATCCCCTCTGATAGGCCTCCATTCTTCTTCATTCTTTTCTCCTACACACTCCCTGCTTCATCCAGGTTAACAGACTTTCTCTGCACACAAATCACCTCCTACCCCAGGGTGTATGAATAATACCTCTTTTTGAAATACCTTCCATGCCCATAACATTCTCCCGTACCCTCCTGTGATGATGGCGTTCCCCGGTGTTCCTTTACCGAGGTGACGGCACTGTCTCACCTGCCTTAACGTCCCAGCATATTGAGACTTACAGATGCACTGATATGTCCTAGATGAGTTTGGTCTCTGGCAAAACGCTAGGCAGCCAGCTGGCACCTTTGGCACCTTGTGAACATTTGTTGAATTTTGCTTCAATAAATATTCTCCTCATGTGTCTTCCACATTTTGTCCCTCCAACTACACTGTCAGAGCAGCTCCAGAATGGTCACCCTCTTCTCTGGTTGTCCACCATTTCTAGAGTCACCCTGGCTAGACTATTTGGGAGGGATGTGAATAAACCAAAAAGTTAATGCCATGGCCTTTCTGGGGGTGCCTGGTGAGTCCCGGCTTCGTGGTTTCTCACAATGAGTTACAGAACAGTGTTGTCTCCTGAAATGTTAGTAGATGTTCTGTAGAAAGGATGAGCAGCCCCTAAAGTGTCCCCATTGATCACCACCTCTGGTATTCACAGTCCTATGTAATCCCCTCCCATTGGGTGTGGGCTTGACGTATTGACTGACATCTAATGAATGAAATACGGCACATGGGCTGTCATTTCCAAGATTAGGTTATAAAAACATTGTGTCTTTAAAAAAGAACAAAATCAGGGACTCACGCTTCTTGATTTCAAAAGTTGCTATAAAGCTACAGCGATCAAAATAATATTGTGCTGCCATAAAGACAGACAGACATGCCAATGGACTAGAATAGAGAGCTAAGAAATAAACCTACACCCATATCGTATACCTATACCAACAAATGATGTTTCACAAAGGTGCCAAGACAGTTCAATGAGGAAAGAATGGTCTCTTCAACAAGTGGTGCTGGAAAAACTGGATATCCATACGCAAAAAAATGAAGTTGGACTCTTACCTTACACCACATAAAAAATGAACTCAAAATGGATCAAAGACCTAAATGTAAAAGATAAAATTGTAAGACTCTTAGAAGAAAACAGGAAAAAAAACTTCATGACATTGGATTTGACAATGATTTCTTGGATACGACACTAAAAGTAGAGGGAACAAAAGAAAAAAAGATAAATTAGACTTTATCAAAATTAAAAATTTGTGCATCAAAGGACACTATCAAGAGAATGAAAAGGCAATCCACAGAATGGGGAACTATATTTGTATTTGTATTTACAAAATATACATCTGTTAAGAGATTAATATCTAGAATATACAAAGAACTTTTATAACTCCACAACAAAAAGCAATCAAAAATAGGCAAAGGGCCTTAAATAGACATTTCTCCAAAGAAGATAAACAAATGTTCAAATAAGCATGTGAAAAGATGCTCAATATCGCTAATCATTAGGGAAATGCAAATCAAAGCCACAATGAGCTATCACTCCATACCCATTAGGATGGCTATTATGAAACAAAGAAACAAACAAAAACCCCAGAAAATAACATTTTGGTGAGGGTGAGAAACTGGAACCTTTGCGCACCGTTGGTGGGAACGTAAAATGGTTCAGCCGCTATAGCAAACAGTGTGATGGTCCTCAAAAAATTAAAAATAGATTTATCATACAATCCAGCAGTTCCACTTCTGGGCATACCCCCAAAAGATTTGAAAGCAGGGACTCGAACAGATATTTGTATACCCATGTTCGTACATAGCAGAATTATTCACAATAGCTAAAACGTGGAAGCAAGCCACGTGTCCATTGACACATGGATATGAAAGGATAAATAAAATATGTATATATATACAACGGAATATTATTCAGCCTTAAAAAGGAAGGAAATCCCGACATATGCTAGAAAATAGATGAAACTTAAAGACATGCTAAGTGAAATAAGCCAGGCACAAAAAGACAAATACCATATGATTCCATTTATATGAGGCACCTAGAGCAATCACGTTCCTAGAGACAGGAAGTAGAATAGCAGTTGCCGGAGCCTGGGGACGGTGTGGGGTGGAATGGGGGATTACTGTTCAATGGGTACAGAGTTTCAGGGGTTTTTTTTTGCAGTATGCGGCCCTCTCACTGTTGTGGCCTCTCCCGTTGCAGAGCACAGGCTCCGGACGTGCAGGCTCAGCGGCCATGGCTCACGGGCCCAGCCGCTCTGCGGCACGTGGGATCTTCCCGGACCGGGGCACGAACCTGTGTCCCCTGCATCGGCAGGCGGACTCTCAACCACTGCGCCACCAGGGAAGCCCAGAGTTTCCGTTTTGAAGGATGAAAAAATATTCTGGAGCTGGATGGTAGTGATGGTTGCACAACCATGTGAATGTACTTAAAGCCACTAAACTGTACACTTAAAACTGTTAAAACTGTTAAATGTTCTGTATATTTTACCGTAATAAAAAAAGTAATGGAAAAAAACACATCTTCCATCTTGGTTTTCTCTCTCTCTCTCTCTTTCTCATCACTCACATGGAGGGAAGCCAGCTGCCCTGTGGAGAGACAGTCCTGGGGAGAGGCCCTCATGGCAGAAACCAAGGCCTGCGGACAGCCACGCAGGTGAGGAGTGAGTGACAGGTGGATCTTGGAAGGCCTGTGGACAGTGGGCCTAACGTGGACCCTCCCACACAGAGCCTGGAGATGACTGCAGCCTGTGAGAGACCCTGGGCACAACCTGACGGAGTCACTCTCAGGTTCCTGGCCCTCGGATAGTGTGAGAGAATGAATGTTTGTGGTTTTCAGCTAAGTTTTAGGCTGCTTTGTCACACAGCAGTAGGTAACCAATGCAGGTCCCATGGTCAAATACGTCTGGGGAATCTTCCAAACTGTATACCTTTTTTTGTAGATTCACAAAGAACATCAATATGTGGGAAGGAAGGGAGGGAGGGAGGGAGGAGGGAAGGATGGAAGTGCTGTAAAGAAAAGAAAATCCATTAAACTTTATCTCAGTGATACACAAATTTACTTGACTATCACACCCTTTCATTATGGAACACCTATTAACATTTCACAATATAATGCTATTCTAAGAAACATAATTGGGTAAATATTTTTCAAATTTGCATACAACTTGTAAGTTCTTTATAACTATTAAATCATTTCTAGGATCAGAAGGATTCACCTCCCAATAACAGAAAATTCATATTTTAATGGCTAAATAAATACAGATTTGTCTTTCTGACTTAAGAAATCTGGAGGTAAGTAGCTGGTAGCACTGGCTCAGGAGCTCGGTGATGTCAAAGTATTGGTGATACGTCTCCTTCTCTCATGATGATGCCTCTGGGTGGCAAGATGGACATACCAGCTTCAAGCCTGGTAGCAATTTTCAAGAAGACGAATAACAGTGAGGCCAGCCCTGTCTGCCCATTTTTATCCTAAGAAGCAAATTCTTTCTCAGGACGATTTCTACTTGTATTTTCTTGCCCAGAACTGTGTTTCCTGGTCACTAATATCTGAAGGAGAGGTTGGAAAAGTGAGTATCTCATCTGTGCTGCACACATTTCTGCCCTGAGCAGAATTGGGATTTATTAGCAGAGAACAAGGGGGAAATGGATGCTGAGTAGGCAAATTACAGGGTCTGCAGCACAAGGTTAAAAAGGAGCATCTGGAATCTACCCTCACTCCTGGAAAGACAGTTCAAGGTTCATGTGAACCCTAGCCGTATGTATTCATGAAATAGTTAAACTACAGAACAGTAATGAGGCAGAAGTTACATTTTTTAAGCCCAGCTGCCTCAGAGGGACAGATATTTGAGGGGGGACAGAGGAAACAATTGTGGGGTAAGGAGTTTATAGTCATAGGATGAAAATCTCTCAGGAATAACTCAGCTGGGAAGTTGTTCTTTCCCTGCCAAAATTCATTCTAAACATCCCCTCACTTAACAACCTCAGAGGGTGTTATCGTAAAGCTGGAGCAAGTCTGTGAACATCTAAATAGAGTTCAGAGGCAATCAGAACAGAAACTGCCAGACAAGTGCAAATCCAGGTGGCAGACTTGAAGCAGTTCCAGGATGAATGACCACGGGCCCTTTGCAATTGGTGTGCCCAGAAGTGATGATAAAAGTGAGATGGGGCTTCTCTGGTGGCGCAGTGGTTGAGAGTCCGCCTGCCGATGTAGGGGACACGGGTTCGTGCCCCGGTCCGGGAGGATCCCACGTGCCGCGGAGCGGCTGGGCCCGTGAGCCATGGCCGCTGGGCCTGCGCGTCCGGAGCCTGTGCTCCGCGGCGGGAGAGGCCACAGCAGTGAGAGGCCCGCGTACCGCAAAAAAAAAAAAAGTGAGCTGAAGAAAGAATTTGAAAAAAAATAGCTACATGTATATGTATAGCTGAATCACTTTGCTGTACACCTGAAACTAATACAACATTGTTCGTCAACTATACTCCAATACAAAGTAAGAAGTTTAAAACAAAAGTGAGATGGGTACTGTTGGGACTCACAGAAAATAATCAGAAAATGACCACAAAGAGGGGTGCGAGAACCTTAACCAAAATCAAAACAGACATTTACCAGGCGTTCCTGACCAAGAGTTTCATGAACATCCTGGCAAGGAGGTGCTGGCCGGAATCAGTTCAGAATCGCTATCATTGTAATTGCTATGTCCAATGTTGAGCATGTTCCAAGGCCAGAAAGAGAATTACATGTTATATCTATTGTAGATGAAGAATGTCGCCTGCCACATAAGTAAACAAAGGATGCTGCAGCCATCAAGCCAGCAGCCACTGTAGCCACCCCAGCGGTGCATCCTGAGGGAACTCAGGATGGAGAAAAACAGGATACTGGCCCTAGACAGCTAAGGTGCATACCGAAGAAATGATTTCATTAAGCCCAGACTCTGGCATCTTCCCATACATGGAAAAGTGCTAAATTCATTAACTGGAGATGTCTAGTTTTCCTTTAATTAACAGTAATATTTTGACGTTCCAACTACCTGGATTTTTTTTCCAAAAACTCCTATATATCCTGGCTCTTCCCTTACCTCTTTGGAACAGTCCCTCAGAGCTATCTCAGAGGCTGTCTCCTGGGCTTGAGTCCCCAGTATGTCTGCCAAATAAAACATAATTCTCAACTTTTAGGTTGTGCATTTTTTTCAGTCCACACTGTGTTATCTTTATCCTCACTCTGCCTTTGCACATAAATCCTATTTTCCCCCAATACACAAATGAAAAGAATAACATTCAGAAGGTTTTAAAAACTTGCCCCCGAACGACATTGGCATTAAGTGGCAGATGCAGGATTCTGATGAAAATCTCCATGTCTCCAAAGCCCAAGTATTTTTCACTCTATCCCAGGGCCACTTCTGGTCACTACGACACAGGAAACCTCTATCAATAACATTTTCTTTTCTGTATTTTGTTGAATAGGTTTTAACTGCTCAGTAAATTCAGTTCAATCTAGTCTTTAACACTTTACTATGTGATCATTTTACTTCTTCTTTTTTAAGAGGTGCTGTTTTATTTTTTATTTTTCTTTATTTTTAATGTATTTATTTGGCCACACCGTGCAGCATGTGGGATCTTAGTTCCCCTACCAAGAATCGAACCTGTATCCCCTGCAGTGGAAGCACAAAGTCTTAACCATTGGACCGCCAGGGAAGTCCCCATTTTACTTTTATAATTTAAAAAATCTAATGGCAGGACTTCCCTGGTGGCGCAGTGGTTGAGAGCCCGCCTGCCAATGCAGGGGACACGGTTCGTGCCCTGGTCCGGGAAGATCCCACATGCCGCGGAGCGGCTGGGCCCGTGAGCCATGGCCGCTGAGCCTGCGTGTCCAGAGCCTGTGCTCCGCAACGGGAGAGGCCACAACAGTGAGAGGCCCGCATACCGCAAAAAAAACAAAAAAGAATCCACCTGCCAATGCAGGGGACATGGGTTCGATCCCTGGTCCGGGAAGATCCCACGTGCCGCGGAGCAACTAAGCCCGTGTGCCACAACTACTGAGCCTGTGCTCTAGAGCCCATGAGCCACAACTACTGAAGCCCACGTGCCTAGAGCCCATGCTCCACAACAAGAGAAGCCACCACAATGAGAAACCCGCGCACCGCAAAGAAGAGTAGCCCCCCTCGCCCCCATTAGAGAAAGCCTGCGCTTAGCAACAAAGACCCAACCCAGCCAAAAATTAATTAATTAATTAATTAAAAATCTAATGGCATAAGAACGTATTAGAGACTATTCATTTGCTCTGGCTGCCATAACAAGATACCACAGACTGGGGGGTTTAAATTACAGAAATGTATTTTCTTGGAGTTCTCTTCTGGAGACCAGAAGTCCAAGATCAAGGTGTCAGCAGGGTTGATTTCCTTTGAAGCTTCTCTCCTTGGCTTGCAGCTGGCCACCCTCTTCCTGTGTCCTCACGTGGTCTTTTCTCTGGGCACACACATGCCTGTGTCCAAATTTTCTCTTCCTTAAGGATATCAGGCATATTAGATTAAGGCTCACCCTAATGGCCTCCTTTTAACATAATTATCGTTTTAAAGAACTTGTCTCCAAACACATTCATAGGGCTTCAGCCTATGAATTTGGTGGGGACACAGTTCGCCCATAACAGAGACTCTAAGTCAGATCCTAAAAAACCCTATGGACAGTGTTTTGATTGAATGATTGACAAATATACCCATCATCTTGGCTTCCAGGGACTCACCCCCAAAGTTTCTGTCACTATGACTCTTAAGGGATCCTGGGATGAATTAAAAGACCAAGACCATTTGGTCAGAAGATTTATGAGATCGTGCTGATGCAATGCATCATGAAAATTAGGTAATGTTTCAGTTTCCGTCTGAATCACATAGAAAGGTTTTCAAAAGAGTTTACATTAATTCCCCAGGGCTCTCCCTAATCATGCCCCCAATCACCATGGAAGGCCAGTTGGGGGAAGCCTTGAAGACCCACTGATAACATCATCACAACTGTTCTTCATTCTGTTGGGAATCAGTCAAGATTTACAGACTCTGATGATTGTCTCTTCTCCTAAGTACTGAGAGTATCTGTGTTTGCCTTCCCAAAAGAGAAACTGTAGATTTGCAACCAAGAAAAGATCATAGTTTGTTTGAGAATTTCCTGTGAAAAGTCGATCTTTGCCCAGAAATTATACATATTTGTTTTCTGAAGTTTTTGTTAAAGAATAGGGAAGGAGGTCCTTGTTCCCATGGTGAGCCACAGCCACCCCTGACTCCGCAGGAGACCCTCCAACACGAGCAGCTTCAAACAGGCCCAGGGAGCTGCGTGCCTGCTGCCTGGGAAAGGAAAATACGATTGTAAATATTATCTACGCTTCTGAGAACATTCAAATGCTGCCTGTGCCGGCTACAGACATTTCAAATACCAAACGTAAAGACATGACCCAGTGGTAGTTATTTCCAAGGTTGATGTGACTCTCACAGTCATTCTTAATATCAGCTTCTGATGGAAGAGAGGACTGAGAAACAAGCCCTGCTGAGTTCACAGTTCTGTAGAGAACCTGCTGCATCTTCATTTGTTCCAGGCCCTTTCCAGCCATGTGGCTGACAGGCTCTTGGTGCTCCGGCCAGGTGTCAGGCCTGTGCCTCTGAGGTGGGAGAGCCAAGTTCAGGACATTGGCCAACCAAAGACCTTCTGGCTCTACATAATATCAAATGGTGAAAGCTCTCCCAGAGATCTCCATCTCAATGCTAAGACCCAGCTCCACTCAACGACGAGCAAGCTACAGTGCTGGACAACCTATGCCAAACAACTAGCAAGACAGGAACACAACCCCACCCATTAGCAGAGAGGCTGCCTAAAATCATAATACTGTCACAGACACCTCAAAACACACCACTGGACATGGTCCTGCCCACCAGGAAGACAAGATCCAGCCTCATCCACCAGAACATAGGCACCAGTCCCCTCCACCAGGAAGCCAACACAACCCACTGAACCAACCTTACCCACTGGGGGCAGACACCAAAAACAACGGGAACTATGAACCTACAGCCTGCGAAAAGGACACCCCAAACACAGTAAGTTAAGCAAAATGAGAAGACAGAGAAACATCAGCAGATGAAAGAGCAAGGTAAAAACCACCAGACCAAACAAAAGAAGAGGAAATAGGCAGTCTACCTGAAAAAGAATCCAGAGTAATGATAGTAAAGATGATCCAAAATCTCGGAAATAGAATGGAGAAAATATAAGAAACGTTTAACAAGGACCTAGAGAACTAAAGAGCAAACAATGATGAACAATACCATAAATGAAATTAAAAATTCTCTGGAAGAAATCAATAGCAGAATAACTGAGGCAGAAGAACAGATAAGTGACCTGGAAGATAAAATAGTGGAAACAACTACTGCAGAGCAGAATAAGAAAAAAGAATGAAAAGAACTGAGGACAGTCTCAGAGACCTCTGGGACAACATTAAACACACCAACATGTGAATTATAGGGGTCTCAGAAGAGGAAGAGAAAAACAAAGGGACTGAGAAAATATTTGAAGAGATTACAGTTGAAAACTTCCCTAAAGTGGGAAAGGAAATTGTCAATCAAGTCCAGGAAGCACAGAGAGTCCCATACAGGATAAATCCAAGGAGAAACATGCCAACACACATGTTAATCAAATTATCAAAAATTAAATACAAAGAAAAAATATTAAAAGCAGCAAGGGAAAAACAACAAATAACATACAAGGGAATCCCCATAAGGTTAACAGCTGATATTTCAGCAGAAACTCTGAAAGCCAGAAGGGAGTGGCAGGACATATTTACAGTGATGAAAGGGAAAAACCTACAACCAAGATTACTCTACCCAGCAAGGATCTCAGTGAGATTCAACAGAGAAATTAAAACCTTTACAGACAAGAAAAAGCTAAGATAATTCAGCGCCACCAAACCAGCTTTACAACAAATGCTAAAGGAACTTCTCTAGGCAGAAAACACAAGAGAAGGAAAAGACCTACAATAACAAACCCCAAAAAATTAAGAAAATGGTAAGAGGAACATATATATCGATAACTACCTTAAATGTAAATGGATCAAATACTCCAACCAAAATACATAGACTGGCTAAATGGATAAAAAAACAAGACTTGTATATATGCTGTCTACAAGAGACCCACTTCAGACCTAGGGACACATACAGACTGAAAGTGAGGGGATGGAAAAAGATATTCCATGCAAATGGAAGCCAAAAGAAAGCTGGAGTAGCAATTCTCATATCAGACAAAATAGACTTTAAAGTAAAGACTATTACAAGAGACAAAGAAGGACACTACATAATGATCAAGGGATCAATCCAAGAAGAAGACATAACAATTGTAAATATTTATGCACCCAACACAGGCGTACCTCAATACATAAGGCAAATGCTAACAGCTATAAAAGGGGAAATGGACAGTAACACAATCATACTAGGGGACTTTAACACCCCACTTTCACCAATGGGCAGATCATCAAAAATGAAAATAAATAAGGAAACACAAGCTTTAAATGATACATTAAACAAGATGGACTTAATTGATATTTATAAGACATTCCATCCAAAAAAAACCAAAATACACTTTCTTCTCAAGTGCTCATGGAACATTCTCCAGGATAGATCATCACTTGTGTCACGAATCAAGCCTTGGGAAATCTAAGAAAACTGAAATCATATCAAGTATCTTTTCCGACCACAACGCTATGAGACTAGATATCAATTACAGGAAAAAATCTGTAAAAAATACAAACACATGGAGGCTAAACAATACACTACTAAATAACCAAGAGATCACTGAAGAAATCAAAGAGGAAATTAAAAAATACCTAGAAACAAATGACAATGAAAACACAACAACCCAAAACGTATGGGATGCAGCAAAAGCAGTTCTAAGAAGGAAGTTTATAGCAATACAACCTACTTCAAGAAACAAGAAAAATCTCAAATAAACAACCTAACCTTACACCTAAAGCAATTAGAGAAAGAAGAACAAAAAAACCCCCAAAGTTAGCAGAGGGAAAGAAATCATAAAGATCAGATCAGAGGGCTTCCCTGGTGGTGCAGTGGTTGAGAGTCCGCCTGCCAATGCAGGGGACAAGGGTTCGTGCCCCGGTCCGGGAAGATCCCACATGCCGCGGAGCGGCTTGGCCCGTGCGCCATGGCTGCTGAGCCTGAGCGTCCGGAGCCTGTGCTCCGCAGCGGGAGAGGCCACAGCGGTGAGAGGCCCACACACCGTAAAAAAAAAAAAAAAAAAGATCAGATCAGAAAGAAATGAAAAAGAAATGAAGGAACAAACAACCAACCAAACAAAAAAACCCAAAAGGGCTTCCCTGGTGGCGCAGTGGTAGAGAGTCTGCATGCCGATGTAGGGGACACGGGTTCGTGCCCTGGTCCGGGAAGATCCCACATGCCGCAGAGCGGCTAGGACCATGAGCCATGGCCCCTGAGCCTGCGCGTCTGGAGCCTGTGCTCTGCAACAGGAGAGGCCACAACAGTGAGAGACCCGCGTACCGCAAAAATAAACAAAAAAAAGAAAAAGAAAAAGAAAGAAATGAAGAAAACAATAGCAAACATCAATAAAACTAAAAGCCGGTTCTTTGAGAAGATAATAAACAAAATTGATAAACCATTAGCAAGACTCATCAAGAAAAAAAGAGAGAAGACTCAAATCAATAGAATTTGAAATGAAAAAGAATTAAAAACTGACACTGCAGAAATACAAAGAATCATGAGAGATTACTATAAGCAACTATATGCCAATAATATGGACAATCTGGAAGACACGGACAAATCCTTAGAAAAGTTCAACCTTCTGAGACAGAACCAGGAAGAAATATAAACAGACCAATCACAATCATTGTAATTGAAACTGTGATCAAAAACCTTCCAGCAAACAAAAGCCCAGGACCAGATGGCTTCACAGGCAAATTCTACTGAAAATTTTGAGAAGAGCTAACACCTATCCTTCGCAAACTCTTCCAAAGTATAGCAGACAGAGGAACACTCCCAAACTCATTCATGAGGCCACCATCACTCTGATACCAAAACCAGACAAAGATGTCCCAAAGAAAGAAAACTACAGGCCAATATCACTGATGAACACAGATGCAAAAATCCTCTACAAAATACTAGCAAACAGAATCCAATAGCACAATAAAGGATCGTACACCATGATCAAGTGGGGTTTATCCCAGGAATGCAAGGATTCTTCAATATATGCAAATCAATCAATGTGATAAACCATATTAACAAACTGAAGGAAAAAAACCATATGATCATCTCAATAGATGCAGAAAAAGCTTTCGACAAAATTCAACACCTATTTATGATAAAAACCCTGCAGAAAGTAGGCATAGAGGGAACTTTCCTCAACATAATAAAGGCCATATATGACAAACCCACAACCAACATCATTCTCAATGGTGAAAAACTGAAAACGTTTCCTCTAAGATCAGGAACAAGACAAGGTTGCCCACTCTCACCACTCTTATTCAACACAGTTTTGGAAGTTTTAGCTTCCAAAACAGCAATCAGAGAAGAAAACATAAATAAAAGGAATCCAAATCAGAAAAGAAGAAGTAAAGCTGTCACTGTCTGCAGATGACATGATACTATACATAGAGAATCCTAAAGATGCTACCAGAAAACTACTAGAGCTAATCAATGAATCTGGTAAACTATCAGGATACAAAATTAATGCACAGAAACCTCTTGCATTCTTATACACTAATGATGAAAAATCTGAAAGAAATTAAGGAACACTCCCATTTACCATTGCAACAAAAAGAATAAAATACCTAGAAATAAACTACCTAAGGAGACAAAAGACCTGTATGCAAAAATCTATAACACACTGATGAAAGAAATTAAAGATGATACAAAGAGATGGAGAGATATACCATGTTCTTGGATTGGAAGAATCAACATTATGAAAATGACTATACTACCCAAAGCGATCTACAAATTCAATGTAATCCCTATCAAACTACCAATGGCATTTTTCACAGAACTAGAACAAAAATTTCACAATTTGTACGGAAAAACCAAAGACCCCGAATAGCCAAAGCAATCTTGAGAAAGAAAGATGGAGCTGGAGGAATCAGGATCCCTGACTTCAGACTATACTACAAAGCTACAGTAATCAAGACAGTATGGTACTGGCACAAAAACAGAAACATAGATCAATGGAACAGGATAGAAAGCCCAGAGAGAAACCCAAGCACCTATGGTCACCTTATTTTTGATTAAAGAGGCAAGAATATACAATGGACAAAAGACAGCCTCTTCAATAACTGGTGCTGGGAAAACTGGACAGCTACATGGAAAAGAATGAAATTTGAACACTCCCTAACACCACACACAAAAATAAACTCAAAATGGATTAAAGACCTAAATGTAAGGCCAGAAACTATCAAACTCTTAGAGGAAAACATAGACAGAACACTCTTTCACATAAATCACAGCCAGATCCTTTTTGACTCACCTCCTAGAGAAATGGAAATAAAAATAAACAAATGGGACCTAATGAAACTTCAAAGCTTTAGCACAGCAAAGGAAAACATAAACAAGACGAAAAGACAACCCTCAGAATGGGAGAAAGTGTTTGCAAGTGAAGCAACTGACAAAGGATTAATCTCCAAAATTTACAAGCAGCTCATGCAGCTCAATATCAAAAAAACAAACCCAATCCAAACATGGGCAGAAGACCTAAATAGATATTTCTCCAAAGAAGATATACAGATTGCCAACAAACACATGAAAGGATGCTCAACATTACTAATCATTAGAGAAATGCAAATCCAAACTACAATGAGGTGTCACCTCACACCAGTCAGAATGGTCATCATCAAAAAATCTACAAACAATAAATGCTGGAGAGGGTGTGGGGAAAAGGGAACCCCCTTGCACTGTTGGTGGGAATGTAAATTGATACAGCCACTATGGAGAACAGTATAGAGGTTCCTTAAAAAACTAAAAATAGAACTACCATACGACCCAGCAATCCCACTACTGGGCATATACCCTGAGAAAACCATAATTCAAAAACAGTAATGTACCACAATGTTCATTGCAGCTCTATTTACAATAGCCAGGACATGGAAGCAACCTAAGTGTCCATCAACAGATGAATGGATAAAGAAGATGTGGCACATATATACAATGGAATATTACTCAGCCATAAAAAGGAACGAAAGTGAGTTATTTGTAGTGAGGTAGATAGACCTAGACTCTGTCATACAGAGTGAAGTAAGTCAGAAAGAGAAAAACAAATACCCTATGCTAACACATATGCATGGAATCTAAAAAAAAAAAAAATGGTTCTGAAGAACCTAGGGGCAGGACAGGAATAAAGACACAGACGTAGAGAATGGACTTGAGGACACAGCGGGGGGGAAGGGTAAGCTGGGATGAAGTGAGAGAGTGCAGGGACATATATACACTACCAAATGTAAAGCAGACAGCTAGTGGGAAGCAGCTGCATAGCACAAGGAGATCAGCTCGATGCTTTGTGACCCCCTAGAGGGGTGGGAGGGAGACGCAAGAGGAAGGGGATATGGGGATATATGTAAATGTATAGCTGATTCACTTTGTTATAAAGCAGAAACTAACACACCATTGTAAAGCAATTATATTCCAAAAACGATGTTAAAAAATAAAAAAAAAAGAATAGGGAAGGAAAGTCTCTGTGTCAAAAAAAGAATTTTAAAAAGCAAGGTGGGATGAGAGGCCCCTATAAAACTTGCTTCAAATCATGTAAGAGACTTATGTTTGAATTACACAAGTAGTCTACAATTTCTGCACTGAGAACAATAAAAAGGGTCAAGACACTTCCCTCCTTCAAGGTAGACCCCTGGGTATAATGGCAGGGACATGGCTACAGACATGGCAGCCATCTCCTCTGTCATCTGCCTTCAAAGACCAAGTAAACTGAACCTATTGTGAGTCTCTGAACCATTTGTATGCTCAACGACATCCACCTTCAGAAAGAAAGCAGGACCTGTGCTTAGAATATAGAGGTGTTTCTTGACACTACAATTTGATGTCCTGACAATTATCCTCTCATTGTGATGAAAAGAATCAAATTGTGAGTTGCACTCACAGAAGAGGAGTCCCAGATTTTGGCAGACCTAACACAAGCCCACGTAAGGAAAACGTGGAAACAGAGATTCTCATTATCGTTTGGTCTAGGAGTCTTGTCTTGCCCTTTGCTCTTCCAAGATACATGGGGCCACTAATAAGTTCAGTCTTTTCGAGAAAAAGCAAGTCTCATTATGTTATTAGAGATGAAGTTGTTTATTTTCAAGAAGCTGACACTGGAGAAAAAAAGTAATACACAAGGACAAGGAAAGGTACAAAAAGGACACGCAGAAAGTTTATAATGCAAATGTCTAGCCATCTGTATCCTTCTTCCTGGATGAGCTCAGCTAGCAAACAGGGTCTAAGAAAGGCATGAAAGTTTTCTGCTTTGGTGAATTATCAGAACTCTATGAATTGTCAAATCTCTTATGCTTTTATTACTGCTCAACACTAATATAAGGGGTAATGAGAACTACAGAATGTTAGAACCACAAAGATTCCCCTAGCCCAGATTTTTCAAACTTTATTTAGCTATACAATTCATAATTTTTTTAAAAAAGGAAGGAATGAACAGAAGAACAAACAAATGAATGAAGGGCAAGAGAGAGAGAAGCAAGGAAAAAATAATGATTACTTAATACATAAAGTGGAGGGAAGGGGGGCTGTTGTGCCTGAAGAAATGAGGGGTAAGGGGACTCACTAAACTCCCACATTCTTTATAAGAGCCCCAGAAAGTTCTACAGAACATCTCGGTCTTTTGAAGCACAGTTGGTAAACCAATCATTCTAGTCCAGTCTTTTCATTTAATAGAGGCAAAAACAGAGGTCCTGTGAGGGGGAACCACTAGTGCAAAACCAGACCTAGAACCCAGATCTCCTGGCCCCAAATCCAAGGTTTGGAGAAAGAAATGTTCCTCCCTCCAACAGCTGCCGATGGAAAGATGAACCCTAAAGATGTCTGCTCCGAACAGTGTACTTCCTGATAGAAAACGTGAGATTAAACCAAACCCTAGCAACAATCAGGAAATTGACCTTCATAGCAAGTAACAAGCATGAGAAGGTGTGGTTAGAAGGTTTTGCTGGTGACCCATGTGCTGCGACCACCAGAGCTCCAGAACCACGGTGGCAGTGTGCCCAACGGCCAGCCTCGAGTATCTATATGTGGTGTGATGTCTGCAAACCAGCCTGACAGAGCCCTGTACTGACACAGAAAACCTTTGTTAAGTTTGTTCTTTCGGAGGAACAGGATTAGCACATAAAAATGTAAGCGTGTGACTTTGCTGGTGGCGCAGTGGTTAAGAGTCCGCCTGCCGATGCAAGGGACACGGGTTCGTATCCCGGTCTGGGAAGATCCCACATGCCGCGGAGCGGCTGGGCCCATAAGCCATGGCCGCTGAGCCTGCGCGTCCGGAGCCTCTGCTCCGCAACGGGGGAGGCCACAACAGTGAGAGGCCCGCGTAGAGAAAAAAAAAAAAAATGTAAGCGTAAATTAGTACCTAAAGGACAAAAAGCACTTACGCGGCATCAGCACATAAGAACATCACGCAGGGGGACTTCCGGGAAGATGGCGGAAGAGTAAGACGCCGAGATCACCTTCCTCCCCACAGATACACCAGAAATACATCTACACGTGGAACAACTCCTACAGAACACCTACTGAACGCTGGCAGAAGACCTCAGACATCCCAAAAGGCAAGAAACCCCCCAAGTACCTGGGTAGGGCAAAAGAAAAAAGGAAAAACAGAGACAAAAGGATAGGGACGGGACCTGCACCAGTGCGAGGGAGCTGTGAAGGAGGAACTGTTTCCACACACT
Source organism: Lagenorhynchus albirostris (assembly GCF_949774975.1). NCBI lineage: Eukaryota > Metazoa > Chordata > Mammalia > Artiodactyla > Delphinidae > Lagenorhynchus > Lagenorhynchus albirostris. The sequence goes on from NC_083103.1 coordinate 98,245,283, forward strand.
AGGAAGCCCCTTCGCGGGCGGAGACTGCGGGTGGCGGAGGGGGTGAGCTTCAGAGCCGCGGAGGAGAGCACAGCAACAGGGGTGCGGGGGGCAAAGCGGAGAGATTCCCGCACAGAGGATCCGGGCCGACCGGCACTCAACAGGCCGAGAGGCTTGTCGGCTCACCCGCCGGGGCGGGCGGGGCTGGGAGCTGAGGCTCGGGCTTCGGTCGGAGCACAGGGAGAGGGCTGGGGTTGGCGGCGTGAACACAGCCTGAAGGGGTTAGTGCGCCACGGCTAGCCGGGAGGGAGTCCGGGGAAAAGTCTGGACCTGCCGAAGAGGCAAGAGACTTTTTCTTACCTCTTTGTTTCCTGGTGCACGAGAAGAGGGTATTAAGAGCGCTGCTTAAAGGAGCTCCACAGACGGGCGGGAGCCGCGGCTATCAGCGTGGACCCCAGAGCCGGGCATGAGGCGCTAAGGCTGCTGCTGCCGCCACCAAGAAGCCTGTGTGCGAGCACAGGTCACTCTCCACAACCCCCTTCCGGGGAGCCTGTGCAGCCCGCCACTGCCAGGGTCCCGGGATCCAGGGACAACTCCCCCGGGAGAACGCACAGCGCGCCTCAGGCTGGTGCAACGTCCTGCAGGCCTCTGCCGCTGCAGGCGCCCCACGCACTCCGTGCCCCTCCCTCCCCCCTGGCCTGAGTGAGCCAGAGCCCCCGAATCAGCGGCTCCTTTAACCCCGTCCTGGCTGAGCGAACAGTCGCCCTCTGGCGACGTACACGCAGAGGCGGGGCCAAATCCAAAGCTGAGCCCCTGGGAGCTCTGAGAACAAAGAAGAGAAAGGGAAATCTCTCCCAGCAGCCTCAGAAGCAGCGGATTAAAACTCCACAATCAACTTGATGTACGCTGCATCTGTGGAATACCTGAATAGACAAGGAATGATCCCAAATTAAGGAGGTGGACTTTGAGAGCAAGATTTATGATTTTTTCCCCTTTTTCCTCTTTTTGTGAGTATGTATGTATATGCTTCTGTGTGAGATTTTGTCTGTATAGCTTTGCTTCCACCATTTGTCCTCGGGTTCTATCCGTCCGTTTTTGGTTTTTTTTTTTCTTTTTTTTCTCTTAATTATTTTTTTAATTTTAATAACTTTATTATATTTTATATTATTTTATTTTACTTTATCTTCTTTCTTTTTTCTTTCCTTCCCTCCTTCCTCCCTCCCTCCCTCCCTCCCTTCTTTCTTTCTTTCTTTCTTTCTTTCTTTCTTTCTTCTAATTCTTTCTTTCTACTTTTTCTCCCTTTTATTCTGAGCCGTGTGGACCAAAAGCTCTTGATGCTGCAGCCAGGAGTCAGTGCTGTGCCTCTGAGGTGGGAGAGCCAACTTCAGGACACTGGTCCACAAGAGACCTCCCAGCTCCACATAATATCAAACGGCGAAAATCTCCCAGAGATCTCCATCTCAACACCAACACCCAGCTTCACTCAACGAGCAGCAAGCTACCATGCTGGACACCCTATGCCAAACAACTAGCAAGACAGGAACACAACCCCACCCATTAGCAGAGAGGCTGCCTAAAATCATAATAAGTCCACAGACACCCCAAAACACACCACCAGACATGGACCTGCCCACCAGGAAGACAAGATCCAGCCTCATCCACCAGAACACAGGCACTAGCCCCCTCCACCAGGAAGCCTACACAACCCACTGAACCAACCTTACCCACTGGGGACAGACACCAAAAACAATGGGAACTACGAACCTGCAGCCTGCAAAAAGGAGACCCCAAACACAGTAAGATAAGCAAAATGAGAAGACAGAAAAACACACAGGAGATGAAGGAGCAAGATAAAAACCCACCAGACCTAACAAATGAAGAGGAAATAGGCAGTCTACCTGAAAAAGAATTCAGAATAATGATAGTAAAGATGATCCAAAATCTTGGATATAGTATAGACAAAATGCAAGAAACATTTAACAAGGACCTAGAAGAACTAAAGATGAAACAAACAATTATGAACAACACAATAAATGAAATTAAAAGTACTCTAGATGGAATTAATAGCAGAATAATTGAGGCAGAAAAACGGATAAATGACCTGGAAGATAAAATAGTGGAAATAACTACTGCAGAGCAGAATAAAGAAAAAAGAATGAAAAGAATTGAGGACAGTCTCAGAGACCTCTGGGACAACATTAAACGCACCAACATTCGAATTACAGGGGTTCCAGAAGAAGAAGAGAAAAAGAAAGGGACTGAGAAAATATTTGAAGAGATTATAGTTGAAAACTTCCCTAATATGGGAAAGGAAATAGTTAATCAAGTCCAGAAAGCACAGAGAGTCCCATACAGGATAAATCCAAGGAGAAATACTCCAAGACACATATTAATCAAACTGTCAAAAATTAAATACAAAGAAAACATATTAAAAGCAGCAAGGGAAAAACAACAAATAACACACAAGGGAATCCCCATAAGGTTAACAGCTGATCTTTCAGCAGAAACTCTGCAAGCCAGAAGGGACTGTCAGGACATATTTAAAGTGATGAAGGAGAAAAACATGCAACCAAGATTACTCTACCCAGCAAGGATCTCATTCAGATTTGATGGAGAAATTAAAACCTTTACAGACAAGCAAAAGCTGAGAGAGTTCAGCACCACCAAACCAGCTTTACAACAAATGCTAAAGGAACTTCTCTAGACAAGAAACACAAGAGAAGGAAAAGACCTACAATAACGAACCCAAAACAATTAAGAAAATGAGAATAGGAACATACATATCGATAATTACCTTAAATGTAAATGGACTAAATGCTCCCACCAAAAGACACAGATTGGCTGAATGGATACAAAAACAAGACCCACATATTTCCTGTCTACAAGAGACCTGCTTCAGACCTAGAGACACATACAGACTGAAAGTAAGTGGATGGAAAAAGATATTTCATGCAAATGGAAACCAAAAGAAAGCTGGAGTAGCAATTCTCATATCAGACAAAATAGACTTTAAAATAAAGACTGTTACAAGAGACAAAGGAGGACACTACATAATGATCAAGGGATCAATCCAAGAAGAAGATATAACAATTGTAAATATCTATGCACCCAACATAGGAGCACCTCAATACATAAGGCAAATACTAACAGCCATAAAAGGGGAAATCGACAGTAACACATTCATAGTAGGGGACTTTAACACCCCACTTTCACCAATGGACAGATCATCCAAAATGCAAATAAATAAGGAAACACAAGCTTTAAATGATACATTAAACAAGATGGACTTAATTGATATTATAGGACATTCCATCCAAAAACAACAGAATACACATTTTTCTCAAGTGCTCATGGAACATTCTCCAGGATAGATCATATCTTGGGTCAGAAATCAAGCCTTGGTAAATTTAAGAAAATTGAAATTGTATCAAGTATCTTTTCCGACCACAACATTATGAGACTAGATATCAATTACAGGAAAAGATCTGTAAAAAATACAAACACATGGAGGCTAAACAATATACTACTTAATAACGAAGTGATCACTGAAGAAATCAAAGGGGAAATAAAAAAATACCTAGAAACAAATGACAATGGAGACACAACGACCCAAAATCTATGGGATGCAGCAAAAGCAGTTCTAAGAGGGAAGTTTATAGCAATACAATCCTACCTTAAGAAACAGGAAACATCTCGAATAAACAACCTAACCTTGCACCTAAAGCAATTAGAGAAAGAAGAACAAAAAAACCCCAAAGTTAGCAGAGGGAAAGAAATCATAAAAATCAGATCAGAAATAAATGAAAAAGAAATGAAGGAAATGATAGCAAATATCAATAAAACTAAAAGCTGGTTCTTTGAGAAGATAAACAAAATTGATAAACCATTATCCAGACTCATCAAGAAAAAAAGGAAGAAGACTCAAATCAATAGAATTAGAAATGAAAAAGGAGAAGTAACAACTGACACTGCAGAAATACAAAAGATCATGAGAGATTACTACAAGCAGAGGGTACGCCAATAAAATGGACAACCTGGAAGAAATGGACAAAATCTTAGAAGTGCACAGCCTGCCAAGACTGAATCAGGAAGAAATAGAAAATATGAACAGACCAATCACAAGCACTGAAATTGAAACTGTGATTAAAAATCTTCCAACAAACAAAAGCCCGGGACCAGATGGCTTCACAGGCGAATTCTATCAAACATTTAGAGCAGAGCTAACACCTATCCTCAAACTCTTCCAAAATATAGCAGAGGGAGGAACACTCCCAAACTCATCCTACGAGGCCACCATCACCCTGATACCAAAACCAGACAAGGATGTCACAAAGAAAGAAAACTACAGGCCAATATCACTGATGAACATAGATGCAAAAATCCGCAACAAAATACTAGCAAACAGGATCCAACAGCACTTTAAATGGATCATACACCATGATCAAGTGGGGTTTATTCCAGGAATGCAAGGATTCTTCAATATATGCAAATCAATCAATGTGATAAACCATATGAACAAATTGAAGGAGAAAAACCATATGATCATCTCAATAGATGCAGAGAAAGCTTTCGACAAAATTCAACACCCATTTATGATAAAAACCCTGCAGAAAGTAGGCATAGAGGGAACTTTCCTCAACATAATAAAGGCCATATACGACAAACCCACAGCCAACATCGTTCTCAATGGTGAAAAACTGAAAGCATTTCCACTAAGATCAGGAAGAAGACAAGGTTGCCCACTCTCACCACTCTTATTTAACATAGTTTTGGAAGTTTTAGCCATAGCAATCAGAGAAGAAAAGGAAATAAAAGGAATCCAAATCGGAAAAGAAGAAGTAAAGCTGTCACTGTTTGCAGATGACATGATACTATACATAGAGAATCCTAAAGATGCTACCAGAAAACTACTAGAGCTAATCAATGAATCTGATAAAGTAGCAGGATTCAAAATTAATGCACAGAAATCTCTGGTATTCCTATACACTAAGGATGAAAAATCTGAAAGTGAAATCAAGAAAACACTCCCATTTACCACTGCAACAAAAAGAATAAAATATCTAGGAATAAACCTACCTAAGTAGACAAAAGGCCTGTATGCAGAAAATTATAAGACACTGATGAAAGAAATTAAAGATGATACAAATAGATGGAGAGATATACCATGTTCTTGGATTGTAAGAATCAACACTGTGAAAATGACTCTACTACCCAAAGCAATCTACAGATTCAATGCAATCCCTATCAAACTACCACTGGCATTTTTCACAGAACTAGAACAAAAAATTTCACAATTTGTATGGAAACACAAAAGACCCTGAATAGCGAAAGCAATCTTGAGAAAGAAAGATGGAGCTGGAGGAATCAGGATCCCTGACTTCAGACTATACTACAAAGCTACAGTAATCAAGACAGTATGGTACTGGCACAAAAACAGAAAGATAGATCAATGGAACAGGATAGAAGGCCCAGAGATAAACCCACGCACCTATGGTCACCTTATCTTTGATAAAGGAGGCAGGAATGTTCAGTGGAGAAAGGACAGCCTCTTCAATAAGTGGTGCTGGGAAAACTGGACAGGTACATGTAAAAGTATGAGATTAGATCACTCCCTAACACCATACACAAAAATAAGCTCAAAATGGATTAAAGGCCTAAATGTAAGGCCAGAAACTATCAAACTCTTAGAGGAAAACATAGGCAGAACACTCTATGACATAAATCACAGCAAGATCCTTTTTGACCCACCTTCTAGAGAAATGGAAATAAAAACAAAAATAAACATATGGGACCTAATGAAACTTCAAAGCTTTTGCACAGCAAAGGAAACCATAAACAAGACCAAAAGACAACCCTCAGAATGGGAGAAAATATTTGCAAATGAAGCAAGCAACAAAGGATTAATTTCCAAAATTTACAAGCAGCTCATGCAGCTCAATAACAAAAAAACAAACAACCCAATCCAAACATGGGCAGAAGACCTAAATAGACATTTCTCCAAAGAAGATATACAGACTGCCAACAAACACATGAAAGAATGCTCAACATCATTAATCATTAGAGAAAAGCAAATCAAAACTACAATGAGATATCATCTCACGCCAGTCAGAATGGCTATCATCAAAAAATCTAGAAACAATAAATGCTGGAGAGGGTGTGGAGAAAAGGGAATACTCTTGCACTTCTGGTGGGAATGTGAATTGGTTCAGCCACTATGGAGAACAGTATAGAAGTTCCTTAAAAAACTATAAATAGAGACTAGACCGGAAGATGGCGGAAGAGTAAGACGCGGAGATCACCTTCCTCTCCACAGATACACCAGAAATACATCTACGCGTGGAACAACTCCTCCGGAGCACCTACTGAACGCTGGCAGAAGACCTCAGACCTCCCAAAAGGCAAGGAACCCCCCACGTACCTGGTTAGGGCAAAAGAAAAAACTAAACAGAGACAAAAGGATAGGGACGGGTCCTGCACCAGCGGGAGAGAGCTGTGAAGGAGGAAAAGTGTCCACACACTAGGAAGCCCCTTCGCGGGTGGAGACTTCGGGAGGCGGAGTGGGGGAGCTTGGGAGCCGCGGAGGAGAGCACAGCAACAGGGGTGCGGAGGGCAAAGCGGACAGATTCCAGCGCAGAGGATCGGGGCCGACCGGCACTCACCAGCTGAGAGGCTTGTCTGCTCGCCCGCCGGGGCGGGTGGGGCTGGGAGCTGAGGCTCCGGCTTTTGTCGGAGTGCCGGGACAGGACTGAAGTTGGCGGCGTGAACACAGCTTGCAGGGCGTTGGTGCGCCGCGGCTGGCCGGGAGAGAGTCCGGGGAGGGGTCTGGACCTGCCGAAGAGGCAAGAGACTTTTACGTCCCTCTTTGTTTCCTGGTGCACGAGGGGGGGATTAAGAACGCTGCTTGAGAGAGCTCCAGGGACGGGCGCGAGCCGCGGCTAAGAGTGCGGAGCCCAGAGACGGACATGGGACGCTAAGGCCGCTGCTGCCGCAGCCAGGAGGCCTGTGTGCGAACACAGGTCACTAGCCACACGCCCTTCCGGGGAGCCTGTGCAGCCCGCCACTGCCAGGGTCCCGGGATCCGGGGACGGCTCCCCCGGGAGAGCGCTCGGCTCGCCTCAGGCTGCAGCGTCACGCCGGCCTCTGCCGCTGCAGGGCTGCCCCTCACTCCGTGACCCTCCCTACCCCCCGGCCTGGGTGAGCCAGAGCCTCCGAATCAGCGGCTCCTTTAACCCCGTCCTGTCTGAGCAAAGAACAGACGCCCTCCGGCAACCTACACGCACAGGCGGGGCCAAATCTAAAGCTGAGCCCCTGGGAACTGTGAGAACAAAGAAGAGAAAGGGAAATCTCTCCCAGCAGCCTCAGAAGCAGCGGATTAAAGCTCCACAATCAACTTGATATACCCTGCATCTGTGGAATACTTGAATAGACAACGAATCATCCCAAATTAAGGAGCCCTGTGGATGAAAGGCTCTTGGTGCTGCAGCCAGGAGTCAGTGCTGTGCCTCTGAGGTGGGAGAGCCAACTTCAGGACACTGGTCCACAAGAGGCCTCCCAGCTGCACATAATATCAAAAGCAAAAATCTCGGAGAGATCTCCATCTCAACGCCAGCACCCAGCTTCACTCAACGACCAGCAAGCTACAGTGCTGGACACTCTATGCCAAACAACTAGCAAGACAGGAACACAACCCCACCCATTAGCAGAGAGGCTGCCCAAAATCATAATAAGTCTACAGACACCCCAAAACACACCACCAGACGTGGACCTGCCCACCAGAAAGACAAGATCCAGCCTCATCCACCAGAACACAGGCACTAGTACCCTCCACCAGGAAGCCTACACAACCCACTGAACCAACCTTAGCCACTGGGGACAGACACAAAAAACAACAGGAACTACGAACCTTCAGCCTGCAAAAAAGGAGACCCCAAACACAGTAAGATAAGCAAAATGAAAAGACAGAAAAACACACAGCAGATGAAGGAGCAAGATAAAAACCCACCAGACCTAACAAATGAAGAGGAAATAGGCAGTCTACCTGAAAAAGAATTCAGAATAATGATAGTAAGGTTGATCCGAAATCTTGGAGATAGAATGGACAATAGAATGGACAAATTGCAAGAATCAGTTAACAAGGACCTAGAAGAACTAAAGATGAAACAAGCAATGATGAACAACACAATAAATGAAATTAAAAGTACTCTAGATGGGATCAATAGCAGAATAACTGAGGCAGAAGAACGGATAAGTGACCTGGAAGATAAAATAGTGGAAATAACTACTGCAGAGCAGAATAAAGAAAAAAGAATGAAAAGAACTGAGGACAGTCTCAGAGACCTCTGGGACAACATTAAACGCACCAACATTCGAATTATAGGGGTTCCAGAAGAAGAAGAGAAAAAGAAAGGGACTGAGAAAATATTTGAAGAGATTATAGTTGAAAACTGCCCTAATATGGGAAAGGAAATAGTTAATCAAGTCCAGGAAGCACAGAGAGTCCCATACAGGAAAAATCCAAGGAGAAATACGCCAAGACACATATTAATCAAACTGTCAAAAATTAAATACAAAGAAAACATATTAAAAGCAGCAAGGGAAAAACAACAAATAACACACAAGGGAATCCCCATAAGGTTAACAGCTGATCTTTCAGCAGAAACTCTGCAAGCCAGAAGGGAGTGGCAGGACATATTGCAAGTGATGAAGGAGAAAAACCTGCAACCAAGATTACTCTACCCAGCAAGGATCTCATTCAGATTTGATGGAGAAATTAAAACCTTTACAGACAAGCAAAAGCTGAGAGAGTTCAGCACCACCAAACCAGCTCTACAACAACTGCTAAAGGAACTTCTCTAGGCAAGAAACACAAAAGAAGGAAAGGACCTACAATAACGAACCCAAAACAATTAAGAAAATGGGAATAGGAACACACATATCGATAATTACCTTAAATGTAAATGGACTAAATGCTCCCACCAAAAGACACAGATTGGCTGAATGGATACAAAAACAAGACCCATATATTTGCTGTCTACAAGAGACCCACTTCAGACCTAGAGACACATACAGACTGAAAGTAAGGGGATGGAAAAAGGTATTTCATGCAAATGGAAACCAAAAGAAAGCTGGAGTAGCAATTCTCATATCAGACAAAATAGACTTTAAAACAAAGACTATTAGAAGAGACAAAGAAGGACACTACATAATGATCAAGGGATTGATCCAAGAGGAAGATATAACAATTGTAAATATTTATGCACCCAACATAGGTGCACCTCAATACATAAGGCAAATACTGACAACCATAAAAGGGGAAATCGACAGTAACACATTCATAGTAGGGGACTTTAACACCCCACTTTCACCAATGGACAGATCATCCAAAATGAAAATAAATAAGGAAACACAAGCTTTAAATGATACATTAAACGAGATGGAGTTAATTGATATTTATAGGACATTCCATCCAAAAACAACAGAATACACATTTTTCTCAAGTGCTCATGGAACATTCTCCAGGATAGATCATATCTTGGGTCACAAATCAAGCCTTGGTAAATTTAAGAAAATTGAAATTGTATCAAGTATCTTTTCTGACCACAACGCCATGAGACTAGATATCAATTACAGGAAAAGATCTGTAAAAAATACAAACACATGGAGGCTAAACAATACACTACTTAATAATGAAGTGATCACTGAAGAAATCAAAGAGGAAATCAAAAAATACCTAGAAACAAATGACAATGGAGACACAACGACCCAAAACCTGTGGGATGCAGCAAAAGCAGTTCTAAGGGGGAAGTTTATAGCAATACAAGCCCACCTTAAGAAGCAGGAAACATCTCGAATAAACAACCTAACCTTGCACCTCAAGCAATTGGAGAAAGAAGAACAAAAAAACCCCAAAGCTAGCAGAAGGAAAGAAATCATAAAAATCAGATCAGAAATAAATGAAAAAGAAATGAAGGAAACAATAGCAAAGATCAATAAAACTAAAAGCTGGTTCTTTGAGAAGATAAACAAAATAGATAAACCACTAGCCAGACTCATCAAGAAAAAAAGGGAGAAGACTCAAATCAATAGAATTAGAAATGAAAAAGGAGAGGTAACAACTAACACTGCAGAAATAAAAGAGATCATGAGAGATTACTACAAGCAACTCTATGCCAATAAAATGGACAATCTGGAAGAAATGGACAAATTCTTAGAAATGCACAACCTGCCAAGACTGAATCAGGAAGAAATAGAAAATATGAACAGACCAATCACAAGCACTGAAATTGAAACTGTGATTAAAAATCTTCCAACAAAGAAAAGCCCAGGACCAGATGGCTTCACAGGCGAATTCTATCAAACATTTAGAGAAGAGCTAACACCTATCCTTCTCAAACTCTTCCAAAATATAGCAGAGGGAGGAACACTCCCAAACTCCTTCTACGAGGCCACCATCACCTTGATACCAAAACCAGACAAGGATGTCACAAAGAAAGAAAACTACAGGCCAATATCACTGATGAACATAGATGCAAAAATCCTCAACAAAATACTAGCAAACAGAATCCAACAGCACATTAAAAGGATCATACACCATGATCAAGTGGGGTTTATTCCAGGAATGCAAGGATTCTTCAATATACGCAAATCTATCAATGTGATAAACCATATTAACAAACTGAAGGAGAAAAACCATATGATCATCTCAATAGATTCAGAGAAAGCTTTTGACAAAATTCAACACCCATTTATGATAAAAACCCTGCAGAAAGTAAGCATAGAGGGAACTTTCCTCAACATAATAAAGGCCATATATGACAAGCCCACAGCAAACATCATCCTCAATGGTGAAAAACTGAAAGCATTTCCACTAAGATCAGGAACAAGACAAGGTTGCCCACTCTCACCACTCTTATTCAACATAGTTTTGGAAGTTTTAGCCACAGCAATCAGAGAAGAAAAGGAAATAAAAGGAATCCAAATCGGAAAAGAAGAAGTAAAGCTATCACTGTTTGCAGATGACATGATCCTATACATAGAGAACCCTAAAGATGCTACCAGAAAACTACTAGAGCTAATCAATGAATTTGGTAAAGTGGCAGGATACAAAATTAATGCACAGAAATCTCTGGCATTCCTATATACTAATGATGAAAAATCTGAAAGTGAAATCAAGAAAACACTCCCATTTACCATTGCAACAAAAAGAATAAAATATCTAGGAATAAACCTACCTAAGGAGACAAAAGATCTGTATGCAGAAAATTATAAGACACTGATGAAAGAAATTAAAGATGATACAAATAGATGGAGAGATATACCATGTTCTTGGATTGGAAGAATCAACATTGTGAAAATGACTCTACTACCCAAAGCAATCTATAGATTCAATGCAATCCCTATCAAACTACCACTGGCATTTTTCACAGAACTAGAACAAAAAATTTCACAATTTGTATGCAAACACAAAAGACCCCGAATAGCCAAAGCAATCTTGAGAACGAAAGAAGGAACTGGAGGAATCAGGCTCCCAGACTTCAGACTATACTACAAAGCTACAGTTATCAAGACGGTATGGTACTGGCACAAAAACAGAAATATAGATCAATGGAACAGGATAGAAAGCCCAGAGATAAACCCACGCACATATGGTCACCTTATCTTTGACAAAGGAGGCAGAAATGTACAGTGGAGAAAGGACAGCCTATTCAATAAGTGGTGCTGGGAAAACTGGACAGCTACATGTAAAAGTATGAGATTAGATCACTCCCTAACACCATACACAAAAATAAGCTCAAAATGGATTAAAGACCTAAATGTAAGGCCAGAAACTATCAAACTCTTAGAGGAAAACATAGGCAGAACACTCTATGACATAAATCACAGCAAGGTCCTTTTTGACCCACCTCCTAGAGAAATGGAAATAAAAACAAAAGTAAACAAATGGGACCTAATGAAACTTAAAAGCTTTTGCACAGCAAAGGAAACCATAAAGAAGACCAAAAGACAACCCTCAGAATGGGAGAAAATATTTGCAAATGAAGCAAGCAACAAAGGATTAATCTCCAAAATTTACAAGCAGCTCATGCAGCTTAATAACAAAAAAAAAAAAAAAACAACCCAATCCAAAAATGGGCAGAAGACCTAAATAGACATTTCTCCAAAGAAGATATACAGAGTGCCAACAAACACATGAAAGAATGCTCAACATCACTAATCATTAGAGAAATGCAAATCAAAACTACAATGAGATATCATCTCACACCAGTCAGAATGGCCATCATCAAAAAATCTAGAAACAATAAATGCTGGAGAGGGTGTGGAGAAAAGGGAACCCTCTTACACTGTTGGTGGGAATGTAAATTGATACAGCCACTGTGGAGAAGAGTATGGAGGTTCCTTAAAAAGCTACAAATAGAACTACCATATGACCCAGCAATCCCACTACTGGGCATATACCCTGAGAAAACCATAATTCAAAAAGAGTCATGTACCAAAATGTTCATTGCAGCTCTATTTACAATAGCCCAGAGATGGAAACAACCTAAGTGTCCATCATCGGATGAATGGATAAAGAAGATGTGGCACATATATACAATGGAATATTACTCAGCCATAAAAAGAGACGAAATTGAGCTATTTGTAATGAGGTGGATAGACCTAGAGTCTGTCATACAGAGTGAAGTAAGTCAGAAAGAGAGAGACAAATACCGTATGCTAACACATATATATGGAATTTTTAAAAAAATGTCATGAAAAACCTAGGGGTGAAACAGGAATAAAGACACAGACTTACTAGAGAATGGACTTGAGGTTATGGGGAGGGGGAAGGGTAAACGGTGACAAAGCGATAAAGAGGCATGGACATATATACACTACCAAACGTAAGGTAAATAGCTAGTGGGAAGCAGCCGCATAGCACAGGGAGATCAGCTCGGTGCTTTGTGACCGCCTGGAGGGGTGGGATAGGGAGGGTGGGAGGGAGGGAGACGCAAGCGGGAAGAGATATGGGAATATATGTATGTATATAACTGATTCATTTTGTTGTGAAGCTGAAGCTAACATACCATTGTAAAGCAATTATACTCCAATAAAGATGTTAAAATAAATAAATAAGTAAATAAATAAATTTAAAAAAGAAAAAAAAAAAAAAAAAAAAACTATAAATAGAACTACCATATGACCCAGCAATCCCACTACTGGGCATATACCCTGAGAAAACCAAAATTCAAAAAGAGTCATGTACCAAAATGTTCATTGCAGCTCTATTTACAATAGCCCAGAGATGGAAACAACCTAAGTGCCCATCATCAGATGAATGGATAAAGAAGATGTGGCACATATATACAATGGAATATTACTCAGCCATAAAATGAAAGGAAATTGAGCTATTTGTAATGAGGTGGATAGACCTAGAGTCTGTCTGTCATAGGGAGTGAAGTAAGTCAGAAAGAGAAAGACAAATACCGTATGCTAACACATATATATGGAATTTAAGGGGAAAAAATGACATGAAGAACCTAGGGGTAAGACAGGAATAAAGACACAAACCTACTGGAGAACGGACTTGAGGATATGGGGAGGGGGAAGGGTGAGCTGTGACAAAGCGAGAGAGAGGCATGGACATATATACACTAACAAACGTAAGGTAGATAGCTAGTGGGAAGCAGCCGCATAGCACAGGGATATCGGCTCCGTGCTTTGTGACCGCCTGGAGGGGTGGGATAGGGAGGGTGGGAGGGAAGGAGATGCAAGAGGGAAGAGATACGGGAACATGTGTATATGTATAACTGATTTGCTCTGTTATGAAGCAGAGACTGACACACCACTGTAAAGCAATTATACCCCAATAAAGATGTTAAAAAAAAAAAGGAAAATGTGTGGAAGCCCAGCTGAAGTAGGGCTCATGGAAACTTGAGGAGGGGAACCACCGCAGTTTTGCAGGGAATGGGGATGGAGGTGAATTCCACACCTGCCTGTGGGGCAAGAACTGCTACAGTGATCACACAGAGCACTGCTGTGGGACAGACCCTTGAGAGGCACTTTACATGAGTGTTCCTAATTGCCCCTACACTCCCATTGTCCTCATTTTTCAGAGAAAGAGAACTGGATCTCAGAGAAGGTGAGTAACCAGCCAAGTTTACACAGCTGTAATCTAGAAAATCATTATTCATTCATTCAACAGATCCACGGCATGTCAGGCACGTGTAGGTGCTGAAGAGTCCGTGGCCAACAAGAGAAACAATCTCCACCTCCAGGAGCATGTGGTCCATGGAAGGTACAGGTGAGTGAACAGTTACCATGGAGCCCTGGGAGCCATTGGGTAACCAGCTAAAAGACACGGGGTGTCTGCCTGGCTTCAGAGCCTCCCCTTCTCAGTGATGGGGAACCATTCGTTAAAAAAGCCTGTGCAACCTCAGAGACTCTCCCCAGAGCACTTAGCAACCTTCTCGCTAAGCTTCCCAGCAGAAGGGCTTCTGTTGTCCGAGCCTCCAAGTAGAAAGGAGTCATTTTCTCTCTAGGCTTGGACAACACGAGTACCTAGGGGAGGGCATCGTCCAGCAGACTGAAAGCTTAAAATTTTCCTTGTCTAGTAATAAATGGATAAATTGCACCTCGTGTGTAAATTCCACCTGTGGAACCTGAGTGACGTTTCTGAAAGGATTCCCTTCTCTTAATTAGTTATGAAGAATGAGACCCCAACACAGACATATCCCCAGGAGTTCCCTACAGGGCAGCAGCTGATGTATTTACCTCTACACACCCACGTCCCACCATATTTCTCAGTGACGCTCTTCTCTTTCCAAGCTCTCCCACCACCTTCTGTGGCATCCCAAGTCCTTTAGCTCTGAAGGTATTGAATAAAAGCACCTTCTTGCAACAGCAGCTGCAGGGTTTCTTCTAGTCTTTTGCCCTCCCTCTGTTTCCTCCCCAGCCTCCGTCCTCCTTTATACCTACTCTAACCCTGGCATCTTCCTCACTCTGATTTCTCCAACTTGTACCTTTCGCAGCTTCTTTCTCTTCACCATCCTCTGTAAAATCCAACGTAAAGGGAAGCAAGAAGGAAGTCGGAAGAGACTGTTCGGCTTTGCTTCATGGACGTGGGACATGTCTCCCATCTCAGTGAGTCATAAACTTGCTCCACCAATTTGGAATCACACGGGTTCTTTTCTAGGAAGAACTGATGCCTGGTTCCCACCCAAACATCGTGATCTAATTGGGCTGGAGCGCGGCCCAGGCACCAGGATTTCTAAAAAACTCCCAGGCTGAGTCTAATGGGCAGCAGACTTTAGGGGTTACTGACCTGTGTAGCTGTTCTTCTCAGGCATGAGACATGGGTATCCACACGAAACATGGTCTTCTGTCCAAAGGGCAGAACCTGAGGGATTTGGAGTCAATGGGGGCCCATTTTGAAGATTCACAGCCAGCCTAACCCCTTCAGAACTGGCCCCTTTTGCCAGTCTCAAATTCAGACCCTCGTTCTGGAGTGAATATAAAAACAGGATTATAAGGCAGCATTGAGTCAAAGCTAAAAAGTACCATGAGCTGCTCTGCAAAAGAAAAACAAGGGGACAGGGAGAGAGAGCGCATAATTATATTAGTCTGTCAGGTACAAGGTAGAAGCCAATTTATTTTCCGTACAGGAAATGTCGACTCTGGTCAAAATGCTATCAGCTCCGTTCACAGCTCCTCTTCTGGAAGGCCGCGGCAGAATCTACACTTTAAACAGGATAAGCCTGGAGCTCAGGAAAATGAAATCATTGTCCTAGTGTCAGACAGTCCGTTTATGGTAGACCCAGAGCTGGAAAAACGCAGGTGGCTTTTTTCTTTTAATATTGATTTATTTATTTGGCTGCACCAGCTCTTAGTTGCAGCATGCGGGATCTTTAGTTGTGGCATGTGGGATCTTTAGTTGCGGCACGTGGGATCTTAATTGCAGCATGCATGAGGGATCTAGTTCCCCGACCAGGGATCGAACCCAGCCTCCCTGCATTGGGAGCGTGGAGTCTTAACCACTGGACCACCAGGGAAGTCCCAAACTCCAGGTGTCTTTTGAGAATGCTCAGGCAAGTTAAGACTGCCATCAAAATTCTGCTAACGCTGTTATTATTGTCTTATTAATAACTCATTAGTACCGCTAAGATTTACAGTAAGAAGTACATTTGTCTGCAGCTCTGCCGTAGACAAGAACAGGATGATGACTTCGGGATGACCCATCCCCACAGAGGAATCCTTGTATTAGTCCTCTCCATCTCTACCTCACTCCCCAGAGCCTCTGATTGGATTTCCTGGTGATGAGATCACAAGGTTTTCACTGGAAAGTGACACGTTAGCCTGAGTGACTGGGTGGTCCTGACAACAGGTAGCCGAGCGCCTTGGTTTGTAAGTGCAGTCTGCTCCCCAGAAGGAAGAAGCCTTCTGCTGAGTTTACCTAAGTCCGCAGAAGGTGACTGACAACCTGCTGTAGAGGGAGGCGCCCTGGTGGGGACCCGAGCCCCGCATCCCAGCCCCGGCTCTCCACTAACGAGCAGTGTGGTCTTGGCCGGCTGAGCCAGCTCCGCATCTGGAAAATGCGGGGCTTGCGCAGGACCATCTTGAAGGGGACCTCCAGCTCTCAGATTCACGGATTCCATGATCTGACACACAGAAAACCGTGCAGAGCCAGGCAGACTGAGAAATTTGCAGCTCCCTGGAGTTCTGTAACCATGACTGAATAAGCTTCTTGGAGTAGACTTGGAAGCTGGGGGAACTGAACGCCTCATTTGATGACAGGAAACCTATGTGTGAACAGATTTTCCAAGATATTTCATATTATAATTGTTCCGCCCCATAAATATAGTCTTGTCAGACTATAGTGCAGATAGTTGGATAAGAAAGGCACAGTTTTCGGGAATTCCCTGGCAGTCCAGTGGTTAGGACTCCACACTTTCACTGCCAAGGGCGCAGCCAAAAAAAAAAAAAAAAACAGAAAGCACAGTTTCTATGGGCATAAACCTTTCAGACCTGCTACACATCCTTGACTTACACAGAGCAAGTGCGTACAGTTGCACAGCCTTGTTCTTTGGATTTATTCCACAGAAAAGACACATTTATGTATTTTGTCTCAAAATAATGCTACTTAGTAGAGCACCCTCACATATATTACCTCCATTTAAAGTTTTAGGAATCGTTTTCTTTGTCTATCAGCCTTTCAAGATAGGTGGTACTACAGTATGTTATCTTACTTTACAGATGACAAAATTGAGGCCCAGGAAGGTTAAATATTTTGTTAATAAATATCAGA
Organism: Lagenorhynchus albirostris; assembly: GCF_949774975.1. Classification (NCBI taxonomy): domain Eukaryota; kingdom Metazoa; phylum Chordata; class Mammalia; order Artiodactyla; family Delphinidae; genus Lagenorhynchus; species Lagenorhynchus albirostris. The sequence continues at coordinate 98,262,543 of NC_083103.1, forward strand.
GTCTCTGCTGACTCAACTCTGGTCTTCCAACTTTATTTCCTGTTCTTTTTTTTTTTTTTTTTTTTTTTTTTGCGGTACGCGGGCCTCTCACTGTTGTGGCCTCTCCCGTTGCGGAGCACAGGCTCTGGACGCGCAGGCTCAGCAGCCGTGGCTCATGGGCCCAGCCGCTCCGCGGCATGTGGGATCTTCCCGGACCGGGGCACGAACCCGCGTCCCCTGCATCGGCAGGCGGACTCTCAACCACTGCACCACCAGGGAAGCCCTCCTGTTCATTTTTAATTCAGAACAATAGCAATTTCTAGCCTTAGAAAACTTAGCTACCACTTGATTTGGTGTCTTGAATTTGGCAGCTATAAAACAGGTTTACTAGGATGAGACAGGGATCAAATACTGGTTCAGGGTCAGAGTCGATGACTATAAACTAATCTGAAGGTTCAGAGTCAGACTCAGGACTCAGTGAGCAGGCTCGAGGCACTCGTATGCCCTGGGCCCACGATACTGGTCTTTATGATCACCTGAAGCTGTGTTGTACAACTAAGCATGGCTATTTGTAATAGAAGCCAGGCTGGGTGCTGGAAGCAGTGGTCCTTCAGACTGACTCAGAATGGAATTGGTCTATAGTCTCGCTACTCAAGTAGACTGGGGCATCACCTGGGGCTTGTTAAAATGCAGAATCGGCCCTGTACCCCAGATGCGCTGAATCGGAATCGATATTTTAAGGACCCACGTGGATCATATGCCCACCCTACTTGAGGAGCACTGCTCTGGGCTCCCCTCTGTCCAGGTTCTACCGGCAATGATTTTACAAATGAAACTTGTTGTCCAGGACCCTCTGTTCAGCACGCTAGCAAGTGGGGGAGTGAGGGCAAGTCCACCGCCGGCATCTTGGACACCGAGATGACACACATGGGGCTCAGCAAAACAGTGATAACAACTGTAGAGCATCTACATGGGAGCCCTTAAGCAGCAGCCTATTAGTCTGTCCTGTGAGAGGAATGAGATTACCAGACCTTTTCACTGTCCTTAACTTACACTTGAGACAGTGAGAGGTGAGATTTCAAAAGCCAGTATCATTGAGCTTCCCTCTCACTGCCTGGCACAGATGAGGAAGCTGGTTTTTCTCCCTCTGTCCTCCCATTGTCATTGCTCTGTTTCTCATTGTCCCTTCTTCCTGTCTCTTTCCCGTCCCATCCACCCCCAACACACATACACATACACACACACACACACACACACACAGAGAGATTTTCAAAGTTAAAGAGATGTGAAGATCATCTCTTCTGATTAGGACCCAGGAGAGGAGCTTCTGCAGAGCCATTTGCATTAATTACCACATTAATTTCTTGTCCCTCAGAAAGCTCAGCAAACCCTAAAGCCTTCCTGCAGGCAAACACCTGCAAGACCTGGCAGTGGATTCTGGGGGCTCTGGGTGAGTGAGGTGCTAACGAGAGCACTGGAAAGGAGCCCGAGTGCTGGAAAGGAGCCCTCAAATGGCTTCCGTGCAGGTGTTCGGCATAATAGGGCGTTAATTGGGTAACAGGTGGAGGCACAGAGGGTGGATGAGCGGTGAAGTGAATAGGGCAGAAGCTGACTGCATAACCTAATTTCAACCGCAGTGGAATTTTCCTTCCTTTTACTTCAGTTTGGGCTCAGTCACAATGGAACGTTACAGCACAACATCATTTATAACGACTAATATTTAGAGCTGCTTTCTAAGTGCCAGCACTGTGTGCTGTGTGCGTTACACGCTTTATCCCAGATCATCAAAGCAGTTCTTCAGGACAGGTACGAAGAGCTTATTTCGAGAATGCAGAAGCCGAGGCTCAGAACAAGATGAGTAATTGCTCAAGGGCACACAGCTCGTACTAGTATGGTGGCAGAGCTAGTATTCTCTGCATGAACCCGCTGCATGGTACTGTCTTCCCGTATCAGTGTTTTTAGGAGAGGCAAGAAGCCTGTTAGGCTGTGTGTTGGTCACCCTCATGTGGAGGTTGTCCTTAAATCTGGAGGCCACGTTTTAACACGGATGGAGGGACAAGGAGTCAACTAAACAGATGAGGGTTGAGAAACCACTGGAGAATGAGCTAAATCAGGGCTCAGCAAATTACCACCCAAATCCCAACCTGTCCTTGTTTTTGTAAATAATGTTTTATTGGAACACAGCCATGTTGTCTGTGGCTCCTTTCATGCTACAATTGCAGGCCTGAGTCATTGAGACAGAGATTGTATGGCCCACAAAGTCTAAAGATCTACGGTCTGGCCCTTTACAGGAAAAGATTGCCAACCCCTGGGCTAAATAAATTATTGCCCATAAGCCTAATCTCAGAGACCCTGCTTTGAATCACTACTCAGTGCTATCAAAGACACTGTGAATACTTTATCCAAAACAGAGAAAACTCAAGGGCACATACCTGACATCATGTAGAAATGGATTTCCTTGCAAGCCAAGGGGCAGAAATTTCCAGGACATGTTTTTTTGGCCCAACCTAAAGAATGTTCTGTTCCTAATGTCTGAGTTAACTTGTAGGGTAATAAGGTCTCCATCACTATTAGTATTCAAATAGTCAAATGAACATCCATCAGAAATATCATGGACTTTGTCCCAGATGAGCTCTATGTTCCTTTACAGCCCCCATGATCATAGGACTTCGTGAATTTCAGTATGACCAGTGAGTCAAGGGGACTTTTCCTTTCCTGAGTCGCTGTGCCCTCGTCTACTATGTTAAACTCATCATCCCCTCCCGCTACCCACGAATATAGTAACAGTTAACTTATCAAGTGTCAGCAAAGAATAAGCTATTGTACTTAAGTGGCGTTTCAGATAACTGGAATACAACGTGTGGTCAAGATGCACTCACCTTTAAACGTCCTTTTGTTTTTTTCGTTTGGGGTTTTTTTTTCACTTTTTTCACATTTATTAACAACACTCTTTTAGAGTAACTTCCATCTTTTTGTTTTGTTTTGCTTTGTTTTCACACTTATTAAAACTTTAAAAGTAACTTCCATCTTTTGGGGAGTGTTTTTTTGTCCTTTTGGTTTTTTATTTATTTATTTTTGGCTGCGTTGGGTCTTCATTGCTGTGTGCGGGCTTTCTCTAGTTATGGTGAGCAGGGGCTACTCTTCTTTGCGGTGCGCGGGCTTCTCATTGCGGTGGCTTCTCTTGTTGCAGAGCACAGGCTCTAGGCGCGCTGGCTTCAGTAGTTGTGGCGCACGGGCTTAGTTGCTCCGCAGCGTGTGGGATCTTCCCGAACCAGGGCTCGAACCCATGTCTCCTGCATTGACAGGCGGATTCTTAACCACTGCGCCACCAGGGAAGTCCCTGTCCTTTTGTTTTTTTAAATCAACAATGAAACATAATTATTAAATCCAAAAAGGACATAGCTGCTATCAAAAACAAGATTCATTCATTCATTCATTTAATAAATACTTGTTGAGAGCTACTATGTACACATACAGAAGTAGGACAGTAAGTAGGCTGAAGCAACGGGCATCTGACCCCTGATCTGGAAACAGGCAGAAGAAATCCAGGCCCTGCAGGGTAACAAGGAGGGGAGGGGCCAGAGCCAGGCTTACTGTCAGGAAATAGGTGCTGGGAAGGCTGTGACCACTACCTGGGGCAATGGCTTGTAGAAAAGTACCTGTGGTCGGAGGAAAAAGAGACAGGCTGGGAGAGACGCACACACAGAACCCGGGCCAAAGCATCTGCTGGATCTGGGATAATTCTCCATTATCACCAATGGGGAGGAGCCCCGAGCTATCAGGATAAGACCTAATATCTAAACTGGAGGTTCCAGGAAAACAAGTGCAGCCAATCACAAAACTACAGTTGAGGAAAGACTGGCTGCAGAAAGGAGGGGAAGCTCTCCTTTAGAAACCTGCCTCTTCAAGTCATTCCAAGATTGTTCCATTATTTACACTTTACTGAAAGTGAATTCAGCTTGCAAATGTGGATTTTGTTGGCTGTTTTTCAAAGCACATGAGGAAAAGGAACCAAGAAAATCATTCCTAATAAATTCCTAATAAATACTAGGACAATCTCAACATGATTTTTAAATAAGTGCACATAAAGCCTCAGAAAGATAATAGAATAACATTTCTTTACAATAAAAAGAAATTACGAAACAAAAACATACATGATGCCCATCCCTTTGTGGTAGAGGAAAAAAGATGGACTCCTGTGTTTCCTGGGACTTGCCCCTCCTTACTTGCTAAGGATTTGGGCTCAGCTCAGCTGTAGTCCCATCTTTCTTGGAGAATTACACCTGGGACATTGTGATGCCAAAGCAGGATGAAGTATTAGGTTGGCCAAAAACGATCGTTTGGGTTTTTCCGTAACATCTTATGGAAAAATACAGTAGCCAAGAGGAAAAGAATGAGAATCCAGTAGGAGCCAGAGCTGGGGGGCAGAGGAGGAGGGGAGGGGTAGAGTAAGAAAAGGGTGAAAACCCTTATTTTGAGGCAAGTTATAAGGGGTTAGAAGTTTTGCTGCAATCTACACATTCACCCTCTTGTACATGAGACATGCGAGTGAAATGCTATGATTTTAGAACTATTTTAGTTGCTGTGGTGTATCTTTTTAATCACAGAGCTTTCCTGAGTTTGGACAACAACAGTTATGACATTATATGCATATAACCTTAATTTATTTATTTTTAAATTAATTTGGAAATATTTCTAAAATATATCACATATGTTCCTACTTTCTTGAGCAGAACAAGCAATAATTTAACTTCTCTTCATGACTTGGGGTTAAATTAGATGGGTTTCCCCCTAAACAAGATAACGCCTCTTGCTCTTGGGTATGTCACCCTGTTCTTTCTGTCTCTGGCTTTTGTTTTTTTGGGGGTTTTTTTCTGGCCAAGTCACAAGGCTTGTGTGGGATCTTAGTTCCCCAACCAGGGATCGAACCCAAAACCCCTGCAATGGAAGCGCTGAGTCTTAACCACTGGACCTCTAGGGAATTCCCTCTGGCCATTTCTGAGGATGTCACCGTAGGCAATTCCTCACTTCCATCTCTGCTGTCGGTACTCCATCACGAGACATCAGAGAATCAAATCAACTCCCTTAGGCTACAAAAAAACGTTGGAAACAGACCTGAAGGTGGTTCCATTCAATGCGGAAACAGAAAGTGAAGGATACAAGCTGTGTGAAATCTATTTTCTAGCCATTTTACATTGCTTCCTTCTAGGTTCACAGCTACCCTACAAACACTCGAGAACTCTAGAAGTCAAAACTGGATGAGTGAAATATTAGTGCAACGTGAGGATCTAAGTGTGAATCTCTGGCCAAAACTGAAGATGCTTCATCCTCTCCTAGGGTTGGCAAAGGAGATACAGTCAACGCTGTAGAAGATGATCTCTTGAACAAACTCCCTCAAATCACAGCCAAAGCTCCACTGTGGACTACCCAGCACAGGTAGGCAGATTGGTATCTAGAAGAGAGGTAGGGGCCATTATGCTGACCCCAGAGGATCCCTAGGTGTATACAGGTGGTGCCAAGCAGGTGCTAAGTAGCCAGGCAGAGTCGTTTCATCCATCCATGGAGTCAAGGAGAACTGAAAACTTAAACCCACCCCACCCCCCTTCTCTCACATCTGGTCCTTCCCCCTGCCAGTTCAATTTACTGACAGCTTACTTTGTGCCAGTAACTTTACTAGGCACTGGAGGAATACAATGATGAGTAAGGGGGGAAAAACCCTTCTTTCAAGGAGCTCCCAGCTGAGTAAGGGAATACAGAGAAGTAAACAGATAACTACAGAACGAGGCAGAGTAAGAGCAATGAGAGAGATGAAGCAACCTGCTTTGGAAGCACAAAGGGAACAACTAATTTTTTAACAGCTTTACTGAGATGTAATTGATAAAGAACAGCATGTCTTTAATGTGTGCCATTTGATGAGTTTGGACGTATGCAAACACTCGTGATACCGTCACCACCATCAAGGTAATAGACATACCCAACACGTCCCAGAGTTTCCTTGTGTCCCTTAGTTTTCTGTGGTAGGAACACTTAACATGCAATCTACCTTCCTAATAAATTTTGAAGTCACAACACCATATTTGTTCACTACAGACACTATACTGTACAGCAGATCTCTAGAACTCACTCATCTAACATAACTAAATCTTTATACCCATTAAACAATGACTCCCCATTCCCCCACCACCCAGTCCCTGGCTACCACTGTTGTATTCTCCGCTTCCATGAGTTTGGCTATGTCTTATACCTCATATAAGTGGAATCATGCAGTGTTTGTCCTTCTTTGTCTGGCTTATTTCATTTAGCAATAATGTCCTTCAGGTTCATCCACGTTGTCAGAAATGGCAAGATTTATATTTTTAAGGCTGTATAATATTCCATTTTGTAAATATACCACATTTTCTTTATCTGTTTATCTTTTGTCACTTTTGTTGTTTCCACATTTTGGCTATTTGAATAATGCTCCAATTGGGAATTCCCTGGCTGTCCAGTGGTTAGGACTCCATGCTTTCACTGCCGAGGGCCCGGGTTCAGTCCCTGTCAGGGAACTAAGATCCCACAAGCTGCGTGGCACAGCCAAAAACAAAAATTAATAATGCTTCAATAAATGTGGGAGTGCAGATATCACTTCAAAATCCTGATTTCTTTTGGATATATGCCCAGAAGTGCGATTGAGGAACATTTAATTTTTAATAAGGGATCAGAAAAGTCTCACAGAGGAGGTAGCAATGAAGCTTGATCCTGAAGGATGAGAAAGATTTTGATTTACAGCAAATGGAGGGACAAGGCATGGAATAAGCATGAATGGGACCCTAGGATGTGTCCACAACACTAATCCTATGAGGCTGCAACATCGGATGAATAGAAGGAGATAGAGGCAGAGGGGGCTAAAGAAAGTGGAGAATGAGAAACTCACAGGAGATCCTGAATTTGGTCTTAAAAAGTTTAAAGTTATTCTCCAGACATGGAATGCTTTGGCAGATCTTAATGGAGGGGAGATATGCCATCTGTTTTGATAGTCCCCCTATGTGGACCATATATAGAGGAGGGGCTAGAGTGCAGACCCATGAAGAGCCCATTTCAGGAGCCCTCACAAGAGAAAATGCTGAAAATTTCCCTCAGTCTTTTCTGTTAGATGAAAGCTCTTGAAAGAATCATCTGCCTTAATATGAAGGGATAAGCTGGTACAGGATGTGAAGCCAAGATCTTGGCAAAGACTGACTCAGGCCTGCTCGCCCATGTTGGACCTTGTTGCATTAATTCCAGGCCCCTCACTGCCTGGAAGGGAGTTTCTCTCACTCCATCCTGACTTCTCTGAATGCTTGTGTTCCCTCCAATATTCCTGTGTTGAAACCTAATCCTTAGTGTGATGGTGTTAGGAGGTAAGGCTTTTGGGAGGTGATTAGGTCATGAGGGTGGAGCCCTCATGAATGAGATTAGTGCCCTTATATAGGAGACCCCAGAGATTTCTCTTGCCCCTTCTGCCATGTGAGGACACAGTAAGAAGACAGCCTGGCTATGAACCAGGAAGCAGGCCCTCACAAGACACCTAATCTACTGGTGCCTTGATCTTGGATTTCCTAGCCTCCAGAACTGTGAGAAATGAGTGCTTTTTGTTGAAGCCACCCAGTCTGTAGTATTTTTGTTACAGCAGCTCAGAAAGACTAAGATGCTGACCGACTCTACTGACCTCTACTGGTCATCTCCGTGTATGTACAGCATTCAGAACCAGGCCTGGTACAAAGCCAGTGCTACACAACGGATTGTTGTGGTCTGGCCATACTCTGGGTCCCCTGTTCTCCCTGTGTGACTGTGTGTGAGAGCCTCCGTCCTCAGCTACAGGCTACATTGTTCCAGCAAGTGACCAGCCTGAGCCAAACAGACCCCAATATGGACCAAGCCTCCCAACTTGCCAAGCTGATTTGGCCCCAGAGGCCTCCACTGGTTGGTTTCTCTTGGGTTAAAATAGGTTTTCAGTAACCCCATAGATAGAGTGCTGATCAGACAGCTCCTGCAATACCTGGGGAACTCCCAAATCAGGAAGGGCCGACAGGTTGTCCAGGTAGTTTCTGGAGTCTTTTGGCTTCAGAGCTCAGCATTTCTTCCCCACATGGCTCTTTTCTCTCTGTCTGCAATCTTCACCCTGCAACCAGAGTGCATTTCTAAACTGCAAGTCCCAGCACGCCAACTGCCTTAGTTATGTATTCCCATGGGATAAACAACCTAAAAGAGTGGCTGAAAACAATAGCAATGATCTATGATTATTATTTCTCTGGTCCTGGAGTCTGACTGGGCTCAGCTGCAATAGCTCTCACTCAGAACTTCTCCATGGTGGCTGTCAGACAGTAGCTGGGGCTGGGGTAACCTGAGGGCTTGCACACTCCCATGACCGGAACCTGGCCTGGGAGGACTGAAAAGGCTGGGGGCCCCCTGAGCAGCCCTCTCTATTTTTATATGGTCTCTACTTGCGGCCCCCAGTGTAGCAGCTGCAAGGTAGCCATACTTCTCGCGTGCTGGCCCAGCGCTCCGAGGCCAAGAGCCCTGAGCGGGGAGAAAAAAGAGTCCTGAGGGAGAGCCCGTTGGAAGCTTTATGGCCTTGGAAATCATTCAGTGTCATTTCCACCACTTCTTATTCAATAGATGTGAGTCACTAAGTCTGACTCACGTACAGGAGGAGTTGAATTAGACTTTCTCTTTGGAAAGGAAGAGCATCTGTCTAGAGTTTAGAGAACTGTTCTCTGCCATTGCTGCCTCGGCATCTGTTTTATTTGGCCAAGCGTCCTGTGGGACGTTCAACGAACATTAGCCCCTCGTGCAAGCTCATGCCCTAGAGAACTGCCCTAGAAAACAGCCCACAGGGTTATATGCAAAGTAAGTTCCTAATATGACTTCCCAAGCAGGCCTTGTGAGCCACAGTCTCCTCCACCTCCCAGGGCCTGCCCCTCGTGTGCCCCCTGGAGCTTACCAAAATCTCACACGTTTTGGTTTGACTTGTCCAATCCAGCCTTAGCTCAGGAACCCCAAAGTCCTCCCTCTGCACACCCGAGGCCCTGCCGCTCTCTCTGCCTGCACCCCGCTTTGACCTCCCTGCGTAGCCCCTCCAAGAGGGCTCCAGGACCTGGGAGCAATAAGCTTCTCTGCTTCATTTCCTTTGTGGTCTTTTCTGGAACCTCAGCTCACTGACCGACATCCCAGGGCTCTACTGAACAAAGTGTTAATTTTCCGAAGTCACAACAGCGCCACAGACTTTGCAGACGTATTTTAAGATTATGACACCATCCCTCCTCTTAACATCCATCCTTTGTCCCCCATTGCCTTCAGGATGAAATGTCAGCCCCCTTAGCAGGCTCCTGGGGCCCTTCCTGATCTGGGCGCTGTCAGGCTGTCTGGCTTTCAGCCTCACCAATTCATGCACCTTCTCCTTACCTCCTCATACCTAAGCTCCAGTCACACCAAACAACTCTGGGGTCCCTGAGTGAATGTGTCAGGACCTGGCCCACTTTCATGTTTTCTGGGTGCCCCTTCTGCCTGACATGCTCCCATCCCCCATTGCAGCCCTAACCCCATGCAGCTACTTGAAATCATTCATGACGCAGCTCTGCAGAGGCTTCCTCTGATCGCTGTCCCATCCTGTGGGTCTGGCGCCAGCCTCAGGTGGCCCATCATATCTGTGTGCACTTCTACCCCCTCGCTTCACTGCAGTCTTTCTGCCTTGTGCCTGCCTGTGTCCTCCTCTCCACGGCGGTCTCCTCGGGCTCATGCATCAGATTTTGCTCATCATCTCCCAGCTCCTATCAAACCCAGCATAATTGTGACAAAGGGAGAGAGTGGCATGGACATATATACACTACCAAACGTAAGGTAGATAGCTAGTGGGAAGCAGCCGCATAGCACAGGGAGATCAGCTCGGTGCTTTGTGACCGCCTGAAGGGGTGGGATAGGGAGGGTGGGAGGGAGGGAGACGCAAGAGGGAAGAGATATGGGAACATATGTATATGTATAACTGATTCACTTTGTTATAAAGCAGAAACTAACACAACATTGTAAAGCAATTATACTCCAAAAAAAAGACTCATTACGTTGGTTAATAAATGACATGTCAAACTTGAAAAAAAAAAAAACCCAGCATATTGTAGGCCCTCAAAACATGATCAGTGAATGAATGAGGGCCAAGGGTCTTCAAAAATTCTGCTATGGTGCCTGGAATTTAGATTTATATATTCTAAAGATAGATAGATAATAGATAAGTAGATGATAGATATAAATAGATATAGATATATATTCTTATATCTGTATGGTTATCCTTACATATGGAAAAATCAGTGTGTGAAAGCTGCTTAGAGGGACTTCCCTGTGGTACAGTGGTTAAGATTTCGCCTGCCAATGCAGGGGACACAGGTTCAATCCCTGGTCCGGGAAGATCCCATGCGCCACGGAGCAACTAAGCCCGTGTGCCACAACTACTGAGCCCGTGCACCACAACTACTGAAGCCCACGCGCCTAGAGCCCGTGCTCCACAACAAGAGAAGCCACTGCAATGAGAAGCCTGCGCACCACAACGAAGAGTAGCCCCCGCCCACCGCAACTAGAGAAAGCCACGTGCAGCAACAAAGACCCAACAAAGCCAAAAAATAAATTAATTAATTTTTAAAAATCTGTTTAGACACTGTATTATCACTTTAGCAGTGTTTAGTTAGAGTTATGTAGAAAACAAAGCTTGATACTTTGTGAGATATAAATCTAGGGCAGAAAAACTGAGACAAGGAGAGATTCAAGGCAATGTTAGCATTCTGGCTACCGTTCATGACAAGCTACGAAGAGACATAGCAGATCTTTGCAGATGTGTCCATTTGGCATGTGGGATGTCTCCGGAAAGGCTATGTAGAGAAGATGGGGGAGGGGGAGACAACCTGACCCTCTCCTGCCAACCTCTGGTTTCCCATTGGTTGCAAGTTCACTCCATGTAGAGTTAACTCTCCCACAATTTTAAGTTGCAATAAAGGAATTGAGGTTGCAGTAAAGGACTCAGAAAAGATGCCAAAGATGTGTGCTGTACACGAGTAGCATATCAGGAAGTGTGCTATAGAGCAGTGTTCCTCAAACACTGGTAAATGACAATTTCTTTTCAATCTCCCACTTAGATATACCGATGGTTTTGTAACATACAATAAAGGTGAACTACTGGAAAAATGAAATTTCTAAAAAAACTTCCAAAGTACGCTCTGAGTATTACTGCTACAGAACATCTGAGTCACTCTTGGCAGAAACCAGGGGGAAATTGCATGGCCAAATAAATGTGAAAAACACTGTGTGCAGAGGGCATCCTTGTCTCAGAGACTCTCTGTGTGGCCTAGCTTCTCAGATATCCTGCAGTGAAGAAACCCGGTCCCTTGTTTAAGCCCTAGTTTATAAAATATAGTTGATCATCAAACCCAGTCCTCACAAAACACCCATTAAACTTTATGGATCTCAGGCTCATCACGTTGATATATTGAAAGTACTGGTTTGTTAGGTATATTCAAGGAGCGAGTTCAATCAACTTATAAGACAGTACTAAGCAAAGTAGAATGTGTCCAATACTGGGAGGCAGTGGGGTCATTATAGTCTAACTAGAGAACTAGAGTGCCATGTATAAAACATTTAGACTAGTACAGGATAATATAACCAAGCACCAATGAAAACGGCACAGGGTATAAGTGCCTTAAAAGATAATACAGAAAATCGAAAATTTTATCAAAGAGCTTCCCATTTAAAAAGGACTAGAACTGGAACTTCCCTGGTGGTCCAGTGGTTAAGACTCTGTGCGTCCAATGCAGGGGGTGTGGGTTTGATCCCTGGTCAGGAAACTAAGATCCCACATGCCATGCAGTGTGGCCAAAAATTTAAAAAACAAAAAAAAAAAGGCACCAGATCCAAACAACTTAATTCTACAAAGGTTTAAGAAATTTTATATTCCTCAAACTAATCCAGAAAATTAAAAATATTTCCCAATTCTTTTGATGGCGTAATCATATACTGATGCCTCCTTTAATAAATCACAAGAATATCAAAACTTAAAGACTAGCTTATGAATATGAATTCGAAAAGACCTAAATAAAAAGTAGAAGAGGGAATGCCCTGGCGGTCCAGTGGTAAGGACTCCATGCTCTCCCTACTGAGGGCCCGGGTTCGACCCCGGATTGGGGAACTAGGATCCCACAAGTGTGTGTGGCAAAAAAATAAAAATAAAAATAAATCAAGAAATAGGGACTTCCCTTGTGGTGCAGTGGTTAAGAATCTGCCTGCCAATGCAGGGGACATGGGTTCGAGCCCTGGTCTGGGAAGATCCCACATGCTGTGGAGCAACTAAGCCCGTGCACCACAACTACTGAGCCTGTGCTCTAGAGCCCACGAGCCGCAGCTACTAAGCCCACATACCACAACTACTGAAATCCGTGTGCCTAGAGCCCGTGCTCCACAACAAGAGAAGCCACCGCAATGAGAAGCCCACGCACCACAACGAAGAGTAGCCCCTGCTCACTGCAACTAGAGAAAGCCCGCACGCAGCCACAAAGACCCAGCGCAGCCAAAAATAAAAATTAAAAAAAAAAGAAAGAAATAAAATAAAAAGTAGAAGAAATATAATTCAACAACTTGTTAAAAACTAAAATACCAGGACTAAATAGAGTTTATACATGGAAAGAATGGGTGAATATTAAGAATTCTATTTACATAATTCACTAACTTAGCCTATTATTATATCAGAGTAAAAGAAATGTTTATCCAGAGATGCTATAAAATCATCTGATAAAATTTAACGTCTGTTCTTGATTTTTACATAATTCTTCCTTAATACAATTGCATATTTCCATGCCTATCTGTATCTATATCTACCTTTATATAGCTTTATGAACTCTTAAGACAAGAAACTTTAAGGCTAGTGTCAAGCTTAATAGAGAAATGATGTAAGCAATTCTGTAAAGTCAGAAACTAGACAAGGTCGTTTATTATTATTACTCGTTTACTATTTATTATTATTATATGTATGCAGGTATACATATAATATATATTGTATATATGTTAGAAAGAAGCAAAATTATTTTTTTGCAGGTGGCATAATTATACACAATTAACTATAGAACTATTACAAGCAATAAGAGAATTCAATAAGGTGACGATGCAACAAAAATAAGACTTTTGATAATAAAAGTCTGAAAAATAGATTTTTATTAGTAATGATAGCTTTCTTACACAAAACAACGTATTTTCCCCTGTTAAATAACAATCATATTTTATCTTACTGGCAAACTAACAATTTAGTCTGCCACAGTTTCATGGATGCTAGCAGGAGAAGGGAGACTCCTGGGTCAGAGACAAAGAATTTTATTACTCACAGTAATTACAGTAGTCAGATTGTTAGCATTTTCTTGGGCCAATTCCCTGAGCTCTAGTTCCAACAGGGCAACACAAGAGAGGGCCAGGTGACACCTGCATATTCAGTAGGTTATATTACCAGAAGAATCCTGGACCTGGGGGACCTGAATCTTTTATATAAGACATTAATCATGCCTGCCCTTTGCTCAAGGGGAAGACATAATCTCTACCTTTTAAGGCTGTTTGCTATACAAACATCCTTGAAAAGTTAGTTTGGAACAAAGGGAGAAACGCAACTCATAGAGAAACATGAGCAACCCCTGGAGAAGTGTCTCCCAACATATGCAAAGAAAACTTTAAAATGCTATTTGAGGATATAAATGAAGATTACAAATTGAAAGATCTATTTTATTCTTGAATAATCACTAAATATAATGAAAAGGTCAAGCACACCTAAATTAATCTATAAATTTAATGCTATTCCAATTAAAATACAAACAGGTAGAGCAACAGGACTCTCATTAATTGCTGGTGGCAATGCAAAATGGTACAGCCACTTGGAAGACAGTTAGTGTCTTCTTAGAAAGCTAAACATAGTCTTGCCATGTGACCCAACAATCTCACTCCTAAATATTTACCCAGTGAGTTGAAAACTTACGTTCACACAAAAACCTGCACACAAATGTTCATAGCAACCTGCACACAAATGTTCATAGCAACTTATTTATAATTGCCAAAAATTGGAAGCAACCAAGATGTCCTTCAATAGGTGAATGGATAATGAAATGCAATATTATTCAGTGCTAGAAATGAGCTATCAAATCTATGAAAAGACAGGGAGAAAACTTAAATGCAAATAGCTAAGTGAAAGAGCCAGTCTGAAAGGCTACATACCATATGATTCCAACTACATGATATTCTGGAAAAGGAAACTACAGAGCCCTCAGTTTTCTCTGCCAAATAAAACATAATTCTCAACTTTTAGGCTGTGCCTTTTTTTTTTTCAGTCGACATCTTGTCAGTTCTTCTTGAAAGCTGGACATACTGTACTGGGTAAAAGGCCTTTAGTAATGTGGTGGTGAGGAATGGGTTGAGGGGATACGTTCTAAGTCCTGGGATAAAGTCTCAGGCTTTTAGTGAGCCCGTGCCTCTGGACTGTGAACTTCACAAGACTTTCTCAGATTTTTCTTTTCCCCCCTTGAGTGGGAGAGGATGGCTGGGGTGAGCTAGTCTTGGGCATTTCCCTCCCTCAGGTCACTTAGGCTCTGAGAATACCCTAGCAGGTTAAGCTCTTGTTAACTAGTTTCCTCTGAGGGCACGCCTTACAGTAGAATGCTCTGGCTTATTTAAAAATGGTTCCCATTCCCTTCCCCTACCGGAAACACTGGGGGATTGTTGTCCAAAATTTACTGTGGGAACATGGTCAAGCTCCTGGGGGTAAGTCTCACAATATTGTGGAGGTCTCCCTGTTACTGGGTTTCCCTAGAGTTTTTAATTCTCAGACTGGTACACACCGAGCATCCAGCAATTCGTCAATTACAGTGCTGGTTTTCCTATCCCAGCTGGCCTTCGGGAGGTTTCCACTCCTGAGTCTCCGTTCTTGGAAGCCAGGACTTCCGGTATTCATTTGACTGTCTCTGAAGCTTGGGGAGTGCAGTTTGCCCTGTGTCCTCATCTCATTTTCAGATCCTAGAAAAGTTGTTGATTTTTCAGTCTGTTCAGGTTTTTACTTGTTGCTAGGATGAAGTGGCAACTTCCAAGCTCCCTACATGTGGAAGCTGAAAGCAGAAGTCCTTAACTTTTTTTTAAATACTAAATCGTACCACATTTTTTAAAATTTGCATTTTAAAAGGGGCATAAAGTTGAAAACCAGATTACAGCTTAGGGAAAAATATTTTCACTTCACATTATACACAAAGTCTAATCTATTTTTTTTATGCTGACTTTCTACACAATGTGTAAAGAATTTTTTTTCTATTATGTGTAACATAGGCAAAATTATTTAAGTCAATAAAAAATTTTTTAGTAAATTTATTTATTTTTGGCTGCGTTGGGTCTTCGTTGCTGCGCGCAGGCTTTCTCTAGTTGCAGCGAGCGGGGGTTACTCTTTGTTGCGGTGCGCGGGCTTCTCATTGCGGTGGCTTCTCTTGTTGCGGAGCACGGGCTCTAGGCGCGCGGGCTTCAGTAGTTGTGGCACGTGGGCTCTAGAGCGTAGGCTCAGTAGTTGTGGCGCACGGGCTCAGCTGCTCCGCGGCGCGTGGGATCTTCCCGAACCAGGGATGGAGCCTGTGTCCCCTGCATTGGCAGGCAGATTCTTAACCACTGCGCCACCAGGGGAGTCCCTAAGCCAATAAATTTTTAAGGAATTTCACATGTTCTGATTCTTTCCCCTGCCAATCACCTTAGTTCCTCCAAACTCATAATCTTCAAGATAAGATAGCCCTTTCAAAAAGAAGTTGTCATGTGAGTCAGCCCACAGTTCTTTTAGTTGGGCTTCTTTGATCTCCAGTGGAATACAGACACACATCAAAATTCCCCACCTGTAATCTGTGGGATCCAATTTCCTCAAGCAATTTACTCTAGGACCATGTTTAGGGTCAGGGGTTGGATCTGCCTGGTTCTGAATTTGACACCCTCTAAAAATGTATTAGGTTCGTATCATATTCACTCCTAAGCCATCACACCCTAGAACACTACAGATCGTTGGGATATGCCAATACCTAAGATAAAAAAAGTTTGACTGTTAGGTTTTTCATAGACTACTTGGCAGCTCTGTCTTGTAGTTCTTTCCCACAGATCTAACAGGTAATTCTATGAGTAAAGGAAACCACACAGTTACTCTATGGGGCGTTTCCAACGCTAATCTCTTTAATAGAAAATGGACAAAGGACAAGAATGAAATTACAGAATAATTACAAATGACTTTTAAGTATTTAAAAAGATGTTTAAATATATACAAAGTATTTAGAAAATTTTTACCTAACTACTAATTTTTACCTTTATTGTTATTATTACCTTTCCAAATAAAATAAATGCAAATTAAAACTATTAGACATCACTTTAAATTTAGATTGGCAAAGATTAAAAACAATGGATAATGAAATGCATGAGCATTTCTATACTTTGTTGTTGAGAGGGTAATTTGATACAACTTCTTTTGGAAAGAAATTTAACAAGATCTATCAAGAGTGAAAAGGTATATATTCCTTTTATGCAGCAATTTCAATTCTAGGGTTGATCCCTTAGCTATATATGTTCCCAAATATGTGTATACAAGAGTATTTATTGTAGCATCTTTAGTAGTATAAGTGACTGGAAACAGTTATATACACCATGATACAGCAATATAATAAAATACTATAGGGCTTCCCTGGTGACGCAGTGGTTATGAATCTGCCTGCCAATGCAGGGCACATGGGTTCGAGCCCTGGTCCGGGAAGATCCCACATGCTGTGGAACAACCAAGCCTATGTGCCACAACTACTGAGCCTGTGCTCTAGAGCCCGCGAGCCACACCTACTGAACCCACATGCCACAACTACTGAAGACCACGCACCTAGAGCCCGTGCTCCGCAACAAGAGAAGCCACGATGATGAGAAGCCCACACAATGCAACAAAGAGTAGCCCATGCTCGCTGCAACTAGAGAAAGGCCGTGCACAGCAACAAAGACCAAATGCAGCCACAAATAAATAAATAAATAATACTATATAGCTCTTTAACATAGTAAGATGGTGCTATAGTATGTCCATGGAAAGATTTTGAAAATATAATATTAAGAAACCAAACAGAGAAAAAGACTGTGCTACCATTTATGTAAAAAAAAAAAAAAGTGCAGATACATCTGGAAGAAGAAAAAAATGTTAGTGGTTGACTCTAGGAAGTCGTGGGTCAGGAGTCAGTGAGAGAAGACTCACCTAGGTCTTTCATTATGTGCTTTTATTGCTTCAGAAAAGGAGGGAGGGAGGGAGGGAGAGAGAGAGAGAATGCAATCAAGCACACTTCTCTGTAGAAGGTTGCTGCTCATCATGAAGAACAGAGATCTTAGTTAATGGTTTTGAAACAGGAGGGGAAGGGGCAGAGCACAACCTTTAAAAGAATGACAGAGCTGTTGTGGATACAGCAAAAACTGGCGAGAACAGATTAGGCCCAAGATGGCAAAAGATTTGACTTCAAGTAGACCTTGAGCCTCATTATATGCTCATTGTAATACATTAGCATATGCTAAACAACACACCCACAGTTGCCATGACAGTTCAGGGGCTGACCATAAAAGGTCAAAAAGTGGGTGGTGGCCCAAATCCTGGAAATCCCCGCCCCTTCTCCAAAATAGTTGGAATAATTCTCCCACTTATTAGCCTAAGAAATTACCCAGCCCATAAACACAAACCACCCCGTATTTCAGCACAGCTCTCGCCTTTTGAGACGGACCGCATTCTATCTACAGGATGTGTATCTCTCTAAATAAACTGACTTCTTACATTTGTCTTATCACTTTGTCTCTCACTGAATTCTTTCTGTGCTGAGACACAAAGAACCTGAGCTTCATCAAGTCCTGACACCAGGTGAGTGATTCTAAATAAAAGACAGTGGGTTCAAGTCCCGCTCTGGGTTGCATGGTTTCAGTTTCAGTGCTTTTCTAAGTGTGGGAAGGTGCAGGAATCCAGGTTCCTGAAGAATCTCTCCTGCAAATATCTATCTGCAGTCCTGTTCTGCCAGTTTTCCCAGAGCACAGAGTGCCTCATTCCACCTGGAGTTCCTTTCAGAGTGTGTTGAAGGTCAGTAACTGCGGTAGCCAATAACTTAATTCTTGTAGAATCGGGTGGCAAGTGACATTCTTTAGTTGGCAAGTTGGTATAAAGCTTCAATTATGCAAGATGAGTAAGTTCTAGAGATCTACTGTGCAACATTGTACCTACAGTTAACCATACTCTTGCACACTCACACATTTGTTAAGAGGGTAGATTTCATGTTAAATATTCTTACCACAGGGACTTCCCTGGTGGTCCAGTGGTTAAGACTCCGTGCTCCCAATGCAGGGGGCCTGGGTTTGATCCCTGGTCAGGGAACTAGATCCCACATGCATGCTGCAACTAAGAGTTTGCATGCCTCAACTAAGGAGCCTACCTGCCGCAGCTAAGACCCAGCACAACCAAATGAATAAATATTTTTTAAAAATTCTTACTACAATGAAAAACATGTTTGATGAATGAAAACAAACAAGCAAATAAATACATTTTTAATAAATAAACTCCCATACACATCAATCGGTTCTACTCCTAAGCCTACTAGCAGATCACAGCCCAGGATCCATAAGAAACATGAATATTTTGATTTCTAAACTCAGTAGGGGCCAAAAAGAAAAATCAGGCCCTAGTAAAATTATCTCTCACTTTCCTAGGTCATGCTGCACAGTGTTTTGAATTTAACAGGTATGCAATCAGTATCTGCTGTGAATTTCATTAAATGGTTTTCACTACCATTGAACATTCATTTATCTGCATTTGTACATATAGCAGATTTCCTCAGTTAAAAGTCCTGGATAAAAACTCTTTGAAGATGTAAACATCGTTAAAATGTCACCCCTCAGCTTTCAACTCCCTGAGGCCAATCGTGCCAGTAATTTTCATCTTTTGCTCAAGTATAAATTGGCTCTTAGATCAGATGGCTGTTGCAGACCTGTGCTCTTCTTTTCCAAAATAATCGTTCAACTGTGATTGGGATAACCGTAGCAGCTCTCCTCGGGAGGGGCAAGGGTACGGGGAAGAGCTGTGAGCAGGCTTCGTGGGCTGGCAGATGCTGTGTTTCCTTCTCGGTGCAGCAGTTGCGCTGAGCTATATGCTTCTGCACGCATTTCCTTGGCAAACAGACTGTTCTCGGGAGGGACGGGGGGTACGGGGAAGAGCTGTGAGCAGGCTTCGTGGGCTGGCAGATGCTGTGTTTCCCTCTCGGTGCAGCAGTCGCGCTGAGCTATATGCTTCTGCACACATTTCCTTGGGAAACAGACTGTTCTTTTCGATGTATGGCTCCAACAGCCTGGTGGCATCCTGTGCAGGCTCCTCCAGGGACGCCAGCCCCTAGGGATGCAGGGCCCAGGGCAAACCACAAGGGGTCACTTTTGCACACAGGTGCAACCCACTTTAAAACACCACCAGTAGCGGAGGAGAAGGTAGCTGGAGATTGTGGCCCGAGGTGTGGAAAGGAGAGACTACTTGTTGTGAACTGGCTGAGCCAATTCAGCCACACGCAACTCCGAGGTCCTTTTGGAATAAATCATAGCCACCCAGGAATTTTAAAGGCAAAAACTAGCTGCTCTCCTACACCCTCGATACCCGATTAAAGTGAAAATAAACCTCAAACCAAATACATACGAGAAATTATTAAACAAACAGGAGCAAACTGAAAGAGCACTGTTCATATAACTTGTTTGGTAAACACAATAAATCCCAGCTCTGTGTTCTTTGAGTGCTCCAAACGTTCCGCAAGTCAGGCACAGCATTCCAAGGGAAGGATTCTGTTACCCTAAGAGGCAATATCAGGAAACCAGAAATCTTCCTAAACCAATAGCTGGACACAGGACCTCATAGGGATCAAGTCTTGCATGTTGTTTCCCAAGGGAGCTGACACAGAGCTCAGGGATTTTTCACACTCTGTTCAAAGCGTGTGTCCATCTTATTCCTCAGGTAGGTGAGACCATGAACTCCTTCAGGAAAGAAACTAGGTCTTATTCACATTCTCTTCCCTTGTTGTAGAGTGGCCACCGACAATTCCTACCGGCCCATCCAGAGGTGGAGCCTAATTCCCATCCCGTTGAATCTGGGCTGGCTTCGATTGCTGTGGCCAGTAGACGGTGGTGGAAGTGACACCGTGCCAATCCTAGGCCTAGACCTTCTGAAGACCGGTGGCTTCTACTTTCACCCTCTTGGAAGCCAGCCACCATGTAAAGAAGTCTGATTACCTTGCTGGAGAAAGAGGCCATATGGAGAGAGTGGAGACCTGGGGGATGAAAGCGAAAGAGACCCAGCCAGCCCTCAGCCATTTCAGCCTTGCCAGCTAAGGCACCAGACACGTGAGTGAGGCCACCCTGGACCTTCCAGCAAGTACCACAGGAGCAGAGACAAGCCATCCCTGCCAAGCTGCCCAAATTGCAGAATCAGGAGCAGATAAATAGTCTTCGTTTCTACCCACTGAGTTTTTGGAGCGATTTATTACCTAGCAGTAGATAACAGGACATCCCCCTTTCCACCTGCCCCAACACAATGGCAGTCACATTCACAGCTGTGGACCAAGAATGCTGCCTGCCATACCAGCAAACAAAGGATGTTTCAGCCATCAGCCACTACAGACACCGTGTCTGTGAGCCCTGAGGCCACTCAGGATGGAGACAAACAAGCCGCCTGCCATCAGGCCGTTCAGTCCCTGCAGCCGCCCCCAACGGTGCATCCTGAGGGGATTCAGGGTGGAAAAGAACTCGATACTGGCACTAGGTAATTGAGGTGCATTTCAGAGAAATGACTTCAGTAAGCCCAGGCTCTTGCATCTTCCCGTACATAGGAAAGTGCCAAATTCATTAACTTGAGATGTCTGGTTTTCTTTAATTAATAGCAATCTTTTGATGTTCTGACCACCTGGTTTTTACTGCAAAACTCCTATATATCCTGGGTCCTCCCTCACCTCTTGAGAGCCGTCCCCCAGAGCTATCTGAGAGGCTGCCTCTCGGGCTTGAGTCCTCAGCAAGTCTCCCAAATAAAACATAATCCTCAACTTCTAGGTTGTGAATTTTTTTCAGTTGACAGAGTAATAGCACGAAGGTCGGCTGAACTCAGATATTACCCCATCCAAGAAGCCTCCTTCCATCTCTCCAGACGCCAGTGCTCCTTCTTTATAATATTCTAATATCGGGTGCATCGCTGTCACGACTCTGAATACTCTGTAATTAGAATGACTGAGATTCATGTACTGTGTGCATGTCTACCCCCCAACACTTGACTCAAGGACAAGAAGCATGTTACATTCATATTTGTCCCTCCCCATGCCTTAAATGTTTATTGAAGTAGTAACTCAATGCATAAAGAAATGGAAAGTGGGCTTCCCTGGTGGCGTAGTGGTTAAGAATCAGTCTGCCAATGCAGTGGATGCGGGTTCGAGCCCTGGTCCGGGAAGATCCCACATGCCGCGGAGCAACTGGGCCCGTGAGCCACAACTACTGAGCCTGTGCTCTAGAGCCCGCAAGCCACAACTACTGTGCCCACGTGCCACAACTAATGAAGCCCATGCGCCTAGAGCCCGTGCTCCGCAACAAGAAGCCACCGCAATGAGAAGCCCACTCACTGCAATGAAGAGTAGCCCCCGCTCGCAGCAGCCGGAGGGGGCCCGCACACAGCAATGAAGACCCAAAGCAGCCAAAAATAAATGAATAAATAAATGTATTAAAAAAACAAGAAATGGAAAGTGAGATATAGTTCAGAGCACAGACACCCCCTTGATAGAACAATCTTACAAAACTCTAACTTTGTAAAGCAACGACACAATGCAAAACAGTCAAAATCCATGGCCAATCCAAGTCGACAGTGTCATTCTCCACACCTCAGGAATCTGCCTGGAGCTCCTAATCAACAAAGACTTGCGTTTCTGTCACCTCTGTCATCCTCCCTCCAGGGACGCTGCTAACCAGCTGGGAAACCGTCAAGATGCAGCTGTCAAGGTGTGTGGGGCCACACAGACATCGGGCAGTCAGCCCCTGGAGCTGAGGCCAGGCTGGCTGTGGGCAGGCAAAGGTAATAACTGGATCACAGCCAAGAACTGTGAGAATCATCACTGACAGTGGCCCAGTTTGTGTCATTAGAACATACCTCCCCAGGGGGACCGGCAAGTGGAAAGGTCTTCCGCTCACTTCCTGGTGTGAGCCAGTCCCCAGGGGAATGACACTTTCTCTGAATCCTTTCCTCACATCCCCCAACACACACATACACACCCAAAAACCACTATCTCTTAGTCTGGACACCTTTACCTGCACTGACAGCCACACTCTTTGAAACAGACCAGTGAAGAGCAGTGATCTCAATGGTGATGGTTCCCACTCACTGGACATGGAAATAGAGACAAAGGTTCAGTTGCAACCCCAGGCATCCAGGGCTTTGGAACTTGCCAGATGATGCTGAATCTTTCCCCTTTCATCCTTTTGATGAAACCCTGATCGAGGGTTTGTTTTATCACGACTTAGTCATAATAATTGAGAATCTGATGCCATCACTTAGATGTCCTGATACCCAACTGTCCTGCAACAAAAACAGAAGGACATCAGATCTACTCCAGACTTTTTCAAACAATGAATTATTGAGAGCCTCAGAAGCACTTGGAATTTGACATATGGAAATAGTCATCTCTAAGTAGTTCTAAAGATATCGTGGTGGTTTTGCACTGTGTCAACCTCAGTAAAGTGGAGCCACATTTCCCAGAATCCCCTTCCCTGTATGCTTCTGGGTTAGGTTGGCCTCAGGGAAATTTGCATGAAATGTGGAAGGTGGAAGGGAAGCAGCAGTGATTATACTAGGAAGGTTGGTGATGCACCATTTGCACGTGTTGTTAATCTGCTGGCTTGTCATCGCCGTGGGGCAGTAATGGAGCCACAGAGCCTCTGAGTCTCACTGGCTCGCCCCCTCCAGCTCTTTTGCGTCCCCTGCCAGGCATGTCTGCAGTTCCAGGGAAAAGCTACCATCTTCTTCCTACGCTACTGGAGTTAGATGCGGGGAGGATGAACATGGGTTCTCCTTTGTCCTTGTGAGTAGGCTACACTTTGTCCTCATAGGTTCCAGTTTATTCCTATGCGTTCCTGTTAGTCCTCACTTTACCCCATTTCCCACCCAGCTTTGCTTCTCAACTGCTGGTCCTATTGACCTTCAGCAGCTTGGAGCCCACCCACCAGTGGCAGAACTTTCCACAGACATCCTCATCTACTGTGTAAGTCCCAGCACCTACAATAGATCTCTTATTCCACATCACTCATAGTGATTCTGCTTGCTTAAGGGAACGCCAGCTGTTAACACTTAGGTCAGTATTTTTCTGCCTCAAAAAATGTGGTTCTGTGGATGAAGGTGCAAAGAAAAACTGATACCTACATACAGTGGAATACTAGTCAACCTTTAAAAGGAAGGAAATTCTAACACAGGCTACAACATGGATGAGTCTTGAAGACATTATGCCAAGTGGAATAAGTCAGACAAATCCTGTGTGACTTCACTTATATGAGGTACTGAGAATGTCAAATTCACAGACAGAAAGGAGAGTGGTGGTTGCCAGGGGCTGGGGTGGGGGAGTGGGGAGTTATTGTTTAAGATTAGTGGGTACAGAGGTTCAGTCTGAGAAGATGAAAACACTCTGGAGGTGAAGGTGGTGCTGATGTTTGCAGAACAAAGTTACTATTTTAGTATCATTGAACTGTACACTTTAAAATGTTCCAGGGACCGAGGTCCAGTGGTTAAGACTCTGCACTTCCACTGCAGGGGGCGCAGGTTCCATCCCTGATCAGGTAATTAAGATCCTGCATGCTGTGTGTCGTGGCCAAAAAAAAAAAAAAGGTCCAAAATGTCATGAGTTTTTTGCTATGTATATTTCAGGTTATATTCTACCACAATAAAAAATACAGTATGTATTTGATAATTTTATGAATTTCTGTCTCCCTCCCTTCTCCTCCCTCTCTCTCTGCTGTTTTCCCATATACCTCATCTCAAACTCTCCATTAAATCTAAGTGTTTGGCACATATATGTCACCTCAAATGCTAGATGTAGGTCAAAGGTCACTATTTTAAAAAGCAAGAAAAAGTAAAGCTCACTACCTCCCAGTGTTTGCAACTCAATGATAAACTTTTCAACAGCTACACTTCCCACTAGAGAGGTCACAGAGTTCAGTCTACACATTGGCACATGGATGTTCTGTTTCGGCCAAAAGAATCAGTTGGTTGAAAATGTTAATAATTTGAGTAGGCATTTCAGGAAAGCTCTGCAGGGAGAAAAAAAAATCTGTGACTAAAACCAGGTCAAAAAAAAAAAAGAAAAAAAGCACTGCTTCCCATATTTCTATTCGGATTTGCCCAGGGTCCTTAGATTATCAGGTATGACTCTGAGCCCTCACCTCTGCCCTAGAAATCGGAGATAATGTTGCCCTTTCTTTGCTTACAGTCTCTCTTTCTCAGTGTACCCTGACCCACTGTATACTCCATTCCCAACTTTCAGACCTTAAGCTTCATTTTCTCACCTCACCTTTGGATAATAACACTTGGCATCACATATTGCTTTGGTTCGGTTTGGTTTGGTTTGGTTTTTGTCTCTTTAACCACAATGTAGTCCCCCCACCCCCTGACATTTGGCCACCATGACCTGGAACCTGCCAAGGAGCCCATGAGTTGTGTCCCAGTGGATTCCCCTTAACTTGCAGGCACCTTCTCACTTCCTTTATTTCTTTGGCCATGTTGCCAGGGTAACTGGAAGATCTAGAGGGAAAAAAATTAATCAGCATTAGGAGGCAAGTAGATTTCTTTAACTACAAACACGAGAAGTGAAACAGAATTTGGGGGAAAACAGGCAAAAAGAATCCAGTCCAGATGAAAAATGAACTGAGTTCCGAGCAGACTGATCCAATTTCATTCGGGGAGGCAGTGAAGTATAGTAGGTATGGGTTGGGCCTGGGGATCCGACATTTCTGGATCCTGGTCCCAGCTGGGCTCTTTACTGTTTAGGCAAAGTTACTTATCCCCACGAAGCCTCAGTGCCCTCAGCTGTGATAGAAATACCTGCCTTAGGAGTTTAGGAGAATTAAAGAGACAACATTTGTAACCAATTCACTACAATGCCTGGTTCAGAGTAAATTCTCAATTAAAAATAATGATAGTTATAGCCACTTCCAAGTGAAGAATCAGAGAGACCTGGATGACAAAGAAATTAACACTGTGTCATGTAATGAACTGAAGTTTTTATCATGGAAAAAAATAGATTCAAGAGCTATCTTTGAGTATAGGATGGGCTGTCATGTGGACAGTTTAAAAAATGTTTTATATTCCTAATGAACTTATCTACAAAACAGAAACAGACTCACAGACATGGAGAACAGACTTGTGGCTGCCAAGGGGGAAGGGGGCTGGGGGAGGGATGGAGTGGGAGTTTGGAATTAGCAGATGCAAACTATTATATATAGAACAGATAAACAACAAGGTCCTACTATATATAACTATATATATAGTATATATATATAACTATATTTAATAATGTGTGATAAACCATAATGGAAAAGAATATGAAAAGGAATGTATGTATATATGTGTGTATGTTTGTATGTATAACTGAATCACTTTGCTGTACAGCAGAAATTAACACAACATTGTAAATCAACTATACTTCAATAAAATAAATTTTTTTAAAAACTGTTTTGTATTCCTCCAATGGATAGGTTTTTAGATGGAAGGTGAAAGGGAAAGGGAAACAAATTATAGCTCAATATAAAGAAGAGCTTTCTTTCTGAAATCTCTACCTTGATAACATTACAACCCCGGGGATGAGACTTGCACCGGCAAAGCGAGAAGGGTCTTTGGCTGGACCGTTGTCACAGAATTCAGGCCTGGAGTGGATGCCGATGAAGATGCCTTGCAGCACTGGAATTCTGGGTCTGCTCCGTTCTATTCCTTACTGTAAATATTATCAGGTATTTACTGATCATTTCTTGAGCACCATCGTGGAGTAAGAGGAGAGAAAAGAAGGTACGAAGAAGTAGAGAATAAAGTTTCTGGTTTTGAAACAGAAACAAACAAGATACACAATTCAATCTAATTCAATAAATATTTATTAGAGCTGACTTTGTGGTGAAACCCTGTGCTTGTTGGTAGAAAGTCAAAGAGGAATTGAGACAGCCCCAAGGATCCTGGAGAAGCCTACGTTAGAGCAAAATGCTATACGCTAAGGGCTGAGTTTTTTGCATAAGTTCTACATGAATTCAGAGGAAGGACAAATCCTTTATTGTGAACAGGAGCATAATTATGTATAAGACCTTGGTGAACACTTTGTACACACAATTCTCCTGACTAATCTCAAGAAAATGTGTCTGTATTTTGATTTGAGAACTTGCTATGAACAGGGTTATAGGACGGAAGAAATAGACACTTGCCAGATGTCAACAAGCAGAAGAAAAGATAGGTCCTTCGCCTTCCGGAGTAGTGACAATAAAGGCAGGGAGCTGGGAAAACAGGAAGTGAGCAAAGGGTACCCTGCTGGTCATATTGATGAGCCAAAACAGTACCACTGACTCATTTTTAATTTTTTTTTAAATTTGGTTGCTTTGTTACTATGTAGGTAGCTTAAAGATTACTCAAACCTTTGATAAGTTCCCGACATATCCAATTTGCTTCCATTACATCGTTAACTGTTTCTTTCCCAGAATTTCTGTCTTCCTTAGAGAAAGAAGAAATGAATGGGAAAGGGGGTCATATTTTCTGAGCCTTGACATCAGATACTTTACATACTTGTATGGTCGGGCCATTCAAGATGGCTATTCTCCTGTTCTCTGTACATCCCCTACTTGACCAATCCCTGCTTCAATCCTCTTAATTATGGGGCTTAATTAGTAACTGCCTATGTGCTTGCTCCTTGCCCCAGCTGCTGGTTTCCATAGTAATTGATGAGCCAACCTGACATCCATTGCCCCTATAAATTGCAGCCTCCTTCCTCCCGAAGTGGCGAAGGTTGCTGTCATGTCCTGCTTGAGGTCTGCCACACGCGACGGGGGTGTTGCTCCAGGAACCTGCTTCAGATGTGTAAGATCCCCCTGTCCAATAAACCATTGATGTCTCTCACTGTCCCCGGGCTCTTTCTTTGGCTTCAGGTTGGACAGCTACAAGGCTTGCAGGCCTGCAGGGCACAGCCCAACAATATTTCATTCTAGTTTCTCCTGAAAACTGTTATGTGAGTGTCATAATCACTTTCACTTAATCAGTGCAGAAACTAGCATACAAAGGTGTGAGTAACTCACCCAAGGTAGCACAGTGAAGAGGAGAGAGTTCAAGTTCATATCTGTCTGGTTCCAAAGCATGTGGTTTTGAACTACCTGCACTGTTTTTCCATTATGCTGATGGTGATGAGGAGGATGATGGTGTAGGTGGAGATAATGATGGTGATGATGAGGAGGATATTGGTTGCAATAAGCTAATGAACTCAAATGTAGAATCATCATGTTCTAGGGCCAGTAGCAAGACAGTGTTAACAGTCAACACAAGAGGGACCTGTAACACCAGACTACAGGGAAATAGAGCCACATTCTAGAGCAAGCCTGCCCACTTCTGAATTCCAGGAGAGAAGCAGTCCTGGCAGCACAGCTGCCTCCAATGTAGCCAGTTCAATGTTTCATTTTTATCTTTGATTTAAAAGTTAACCATTATCCTTTGGTTAAAGTTTAAGGAGTCTGTTAACAAGACATTAAAATAGAGTTTGTGCACTGCCTTCAACAAAACTGCATACGGCTTAATCAGACATGATTTTATTTATTATTTTATTTAGATTTATTTGTAAGTTAGAATGGAGAAACTTCATCTTCGTGAAAAATAATTTTTTTTTTTGATGAAACAATCCAAGACACCTTAGTCTGAGTGGGAACAAGGAATTCCCTAGTATAATCCCAGTAACAAACCCGACATTTTCATTAAAGTGAAGGTAGTCAAATGAGGTCACTATGCTCCCAGCTGAGCTGTGTGTTCTTAGGGTGGGGGAGAGGGCGAGAAGAGAATAAAAGAAATCAGAGAAGAGAGGGGAAATAGAATGAGAAACAGATGGTCTCTAATTTCCAAACCGGAAGCTTTTTTTGGTTGTTTACCATTTGTAATCTGAACTAAAAACAGGAGGCAGACAGAAGTGCCTTCAAGTGACAACTCACAAAACTAGTGGCTGGAAGTCAAGCCAGCAACTCCCTCTGGCTTGGAGCAGGGGAATGGGGAGCCCTGGAGCCCTTTGCCCCACCCCACACGTGGTCCTGGCCACAGGGTTCTCCTGGCCATGGCATCTTCCAGTTTAGGGCTTGGGAATCTCTGGTCCTGGGGAACTGGCCTTGCTTTGGGCTCTGGGTGTGGTTTCCATAGTCAGCTTGATCCACATTGTAATGAGTGAAGGGGCCATGGGTCCCAAATGTAGTGGGATGGGTAATGTGTCTTCTGGTTTTTCCAAGTTCCAGCTTCATCTTTCCATTTTGCTACCACGCTGGCTCTTCAAATGCAATGCGTCCAAAATTAATTTTGCAGATTTTTGAGAATGGAATTTCTTTAGTCCTCTAGATTCAAATATTTTTCATTCACCTCCCATATCCAAATCATTTTCAATCCTCTAGAAGGGGTAGATTTACTTCCAAAATATCTCTTGAATCTAATTTTTACTTTTAGCTGCACTGCGGACATTCTATTTAAGCAGTTTTCTCACCTTGGTTTTTGTAAGATCATAATCAGTCTCTCTGTATTCCTGAAAACCGTACTGACTTTATACCAGAGAGAGAATAATCCTATGGTCCTTCAGTGTTGATGTAATACATTTAATTTAAATATGTGCAGGCATAAAACTATTAACTTTTTACCTGTAGTTCTTATACTACAGACATTCAATCTTCCATATCTGCAGGTTCCATGTCCATGAGTTTCGCATCTGCAAATTGCACATCCACAGATTCAACTGAACGCGGATCAAAAATATTCCCAAAAGTTCCAGAAAATTCCAAAAAGCAACACTTGAATTTGTCACACACGGGCAACTGTCCACAAAGCCTTTACATTGTATTTACAACTATTTACATGGTATTTGCATTGTATTAGGTATAATTAGTAATCTAGAGATAGTTTAGGGTATACAGGAGGACGCGTGTAGGCTATATGGAAATACTATACCATTTTATATAAGGGACTTGAGCACCCACAGATGTTGGTATCTGTGGGGGTCCTGGACCCAATCCCCTGCAGATACCCAGGGACAACTGTAACTAAAACATTTTACATTAACAAATAGACATGTAAAACTAATGAAACTAAAATACATTGATTTAAAGTGACAGTATATTGTTCTGCTGAAGCTAGTGTTAGAAAGGTGAATTTGTTCATTTTGTGTTTCACTTGCTGTTAGCTAAATTCTTTTAGTTTTGAGTGTGGTGGGCCACTTTTTGAGTCCTGTCACATTGTTTATTTAACAAACACCCTTGAAACTGTCACTGAACGAGTTTTTGATAGTGTACCCCATAATTCTAACACAATTTTTAATGCTTTCTTGTTTACTTGCTAACGAACAGTTCCAAGTAAAAATGTACAGAGACAGGATACTCAGGAAACATGCACATCCAAGAGGCTTCATGTATCAAACTGGTTCTTTGGAATCCAGGATGCCTGCACTTCCATGTGCCGGGTAAGGCCTCGATTTCCTCGCTCATCTTTGTACAACCTGCTTTGCAACTTCTTTTCTGGCACTGTGACATCATATTGCCTTCACTTGGTGTTGATGCCTCATTAGCACCAATTCAAACACTAGAAAGTAAACGCCATAAGGGCAGGGATTCCTTCCGTTCTTTCTTTCCTTTCTTTTTTTTCTTTCTTTTTTCTTTCTTTTTTTCTTTCTTTCTTTCTCTGTCTTTTTTTTTCTTTTTTGTGAAAAACATTAAGCATACACAGAAGTAAAGAGAATATTACAATGCATCTTTTCATACCCTTTGTCCAAGTACAACCATCAACTCCTGGACAATCTCATTTCATCTATATTCTCACCCACTTTTTTCCACCCCACTGGACAACTGTGAAGCAAATCTTAGATACCATGTAAATCCATGCATAAACGTTTCAGTATATATATCCCTGAAAGATAAGAACTCCTTTTAAAACATAAACATACACTGTGATTATGCCTAAAAAAATGTTCTTAATATTGATAAATATCCAGTTAATGTTCAAATTTACAGAGGGAGACTTTTATCTGTTGTGTCTACTGCTGTATGCCCAGCGCTTAGAACAACGCCTGGCACATAGTAAGCGCTCAATTAATATTTTGAGTGGGGCTTCCCTGGTGGCGCAGTGGTTGAGAGTCCGCCTACCGATGCAGGGGACACGGGTTCGTGCCCCGGTCCGGGAAGATCCCGCATGCCGTGGAGCGGCTGGGCCCGTGAGCCATGGCCGCTGAGCCTGTGCATCCAGAGCCTATGCTCCGCAGTGGGAGAGGCCACAACAGTGAGAGGCCTGCGTACCGCAAAAAAAAAAAAAATATTTTGAGTGAAAGAATGGACATTGAACTTGAGTGGCAGAATTCTGCAGTCGTTCAAATACTCCAGAATATTATAATATTTTAAGATTTTCATTAGAATAAAAACACATAATTTTAAAATTACTGTAGAATTCTCAGAGCACTGAAAATACATCCACAAATCCCAGCTGAGTAACACTGGTGTATAGATACCCCTGCCAATTAATCTTCAAGTTCTTATCCTGGCTCTTCTGATCTTAAAAACCTCTGGTGCTTCCTGTTACTTGCAGAGTTAAATCCAGATTTCTTGGCTGGGCATTTGGGGCCCTTGGGACTCTGACTTCAACCTGCCCAGCTTATCTCTCACCATCCTCCTCCCCCATCCTGTTCCGCGAGTCTAAGGAGGCTCTTCCCTGCTCTCCTGCTTTCTCCTCCCCGGTCCTGACCTTCCTGGCCCCTCCCCTCCTTGCTTCACCATCACTGCTGATTGAAACCCTTCCTGTTCTTCAGACAGTCTCAAAGAGCATCTTCCTCATGAGACCTTTGGTGATGCTCCAACTGAACTGAATTGCTCTCTTTCTTGAATTCAGCTAACATTTGATTGTACCTCTATTATCACAGTTTTAATATTCTGCCTGGTTTCGGGTTTTGGGTTGTGTTTGTTTGTTTTATTGAAGTATAGTTGATTTACAATGTTGTGTTAGTTTCAGGTGTGCAGCAAAGTGATTCAGTTATATATATTTTTTTTTCAGATTCTTTTCCATTATAGTTTATTACAAGATACTGAATATAGTTCCCTGTGCTATACAGTAGAACCTTGTTGTTCATCAACTTTATACACAATAGTCTGTACCTTCTAATCTCAAACTCCTAATTCATCCCCCACCCCAACCTTTCCTCTTTGATGACCTTAAGTTTGTTCTCTATATCTGTGAGTCTGTTTCTGTTTTGTAAATATGTTTATTTGTGTCATATTTTAGTTTTCACATATAAGTGATATCATATATTTGTCTTTCTCTGTCTGACTTACTTCGCATGGTATGATCATCTCATTCATGTTGCTGCAAATGGCATCATTTCCTTCTTTTTTATGGCTGAGTGATTAGTCCACTGTATATATGTTTTTGTTTTGTCTGTCTTAACCCTCTTCCTAGACCATGAGATTTTTTTTTTTTTTTTTTTTTTTTTTTTGCGGTACGCGGGCCTCTCACTGTTGTGGCCTCTCCCGTTGTGGAGCACAGGCTCCGGACGCGCAGGCTCAGCGGCCATGGCTCACGGGCCCAGCCGCTCCGTGGCATGTGGGATCTTCCCAGACCGGGGCACGAACCGGTGTCCCCTGCATCGGCAGGCGGACTCTCAACCACTGCGCCACCAGGGAAGCCCTCCATGAGATTTTTTAAGGGAAAGCTCTGGGTATTTTTTTCTGCATCTTCCCTACCAGGTTTGGGTTAGAGCTTTGTGTGGTTGTTTTCAACAAATGGTTATGGATTGAGCAAAGCTAGCAGAAGCTAGTGACCTCTTTTCGCTCAAACCGTCCCCTTCTCACTCCTCAGTTCCTTATGCACCTCAGTTTAAGCTTAAAGCCCTTCACTGTTGCCCATAGCCTTGGAGGCACGGTCTAGATGCCTTGGTGGGGCTTAGAGGCCTCAGCACGACCGGACCTACCTACCCCAGCCTCGCTTCCTCCCATCCTGCCAACCACCTCTTACTCCTTTGGTTCCTGAACCCCGTGTCCTTGTCTGCCTCCTGCACTTACTCCATACTGTTTGCCTGAAACACTCCTAACCCTCTTCATCGATTACCATCATCTAGCTTTTAGCTTAGGTATCACTCCCTGATCTCCTAAATCTGGCCCAGGTGTCCTTCCTGTGAATTCCCATGAAACCCAGCACATCACAATCACAGTACTGATCTGTCTGCACCATTACTGCCAGTGTCCTGGTCTGCCGTCAAGAGCACCAGCGAACGTCTGGAAGGTGGGGTCATAGTGTCACTCACCACTGTACTGAATTGGAGTGTAGATTACACGTGTTCCCGGTGGTGATGGGGGCCAGTGGTTACATGATGTGAAGTTATAGAGGAAAACAGAGGCCACAGTGAAGAGGGCCTTGCAGACCACATCGGGGAATTTGGCTTTATCCTGAAGATAACGGAGCAATGGAAGACCCTTTAAAAGGGTCTTTAGGGCTTCCCTGGTGGCGCAGTGGTTGAGAGTCCGCCTGCCAATGTAGGGGACGCGGGTTCGTGCCCCGGTCCGGGAAGATCCCACATGCTGCGGAGCGGCTGGGTCCGTGAGCCATGGCCGCTGAGCCTGCACGTCCGGAGCCCGTGCTCCACAACGGGAGAGGCCACAGCAGTGAGAGGCCCGCGTACTGCAAAAAAAAAACAACAAAAAAAACAAACAAATAAATAAATAAAAGGGTCTTTAGCTTGGGAAAGGCATGAGTACATTTCCTGATCAGATTTTAGAAAGAGTATTTTACCTACAGTGTAAAGGACAAACGCCAGCCAAGACTAGTTCCTCCCTGATCCCAGCTTTAAGCACTCTTGCCAGCTTGCCCTGCTCTCGGGGCATCTACATTCCAGGTCTCTCCTGACTCCCTACCCCTTGCCAGAGCTGACCGGTCCTGGGTCTTAGGGTCCTGTTTTGTGACAGCAGTTACAGAGCCAATCTGCTGATGTGCTCACAGGGGCCATACATCAGTCCTTCCAGATAAGGACGTGCAATGCAAAGGGCATCGCCTGGAGTCAGGAAACTGAAGTTAATGTTCATTTCAGCTACAGCCAGCGTGAGACCTGGGGTGAGACACTTTTGGTTCTAACCTTCACACAAGTATGCTGTGAGGAAAGAGGGAAAATCAAGGTGATTTTCAGTTTCAGAGAAGAGATTTTTTTTTTTCTAGCAAGGGGAGAAGAGGAATTGGGAAGGTTTCACGGCATAAGTAACATTAGAGCTAGGCAAAGGCCTAGGGAGGAAAAAATGGGGCATTTCTCAGGGAACAAAAAATTATTTATTTTTTTGGCTGCACTGCATGTCACGCAGGATCTTAGTTCCCTGACCAGGGACTGAACTGCACTGCCTGCAACAGAAGCATGGAATCTTCACCGCTGGACCACCAGAGAAGTCCCCAGAAAATAATATAAATGTTATCTCAAGGATAGGTTTGGAGGTTGCTAAAGATTGAGTGTTTGTGTCCTCCTCAAATTCATATGTTAGAACCTAATCCCCAATGGGATGGTATTTGGGAGTGGGGTCTTTGGGGTGATTAGGTCATGAGAGTGGAGCCCTCATGAGTGAGATTAGCACCCTTATAAAAGGGACCCCAGTGAGCTCCCTCACCCCTTCTGCCATGTGAGGACACAGAGAGAAAACAGCCATCTATGAACAAAGAAGTGAGCTCTCATCAGACATTAAATCTGCCAGGGCCTTGATCTTGAACTTTCCAGCCTACAGATCTGCAAGAAACAAATGTTTGTTGATTATAAGCCACCCAGTCTATGGTATTCTGTTATAGCAGCCGAAACAGTCTAAGACAGCAATCTAGGAAGGTAAGATTTGATCTCAGAGTACTTGTCCTAAAGATCTGGGTGTCCTGTCCTCCAGACAGAGTTCAGGTGATGCTAATTTTTACTGTTTTGGCTCCCTTTTTCTTTTATATACTCTCAGAAGACCACCTTGTATTAATACACTATTATCTGCAAATCTATTCATTGTTCAACTGATAACATAACAGCCCTTTGAACATTAATAGTGCTCTAGGCTATTGCTTGGTTTGGGGTCATATTCTGATTGTCTCAGAACAGGTGTAAAAAACCTGTTTTAGGTGGATTCATTTGTGGATAGTAGAGCCCATGTTTGTCCAATCAGATTCTAAGTTACATGGTGACATTTTCCAATTCTGTTCTTCTGTCTGAGAGAAGAGAAGACAATACCACAGTCGGGGCCCGTGGGCCTCTGCACACCTCACGCTCTGGATGGAGTCAAGTCAGAAAGCCAGATAGCTCCACTCACTTCCCAAATCATTTTTAAGCACCTCCTTAGATGCCCAAAGCACTGAAGAACGCTTAGGATTTTTCCATAAGTGTGATTCTGAACCCTCTGGAAACTACAGGCAATGTTTAGGTTGGGCAGGATTATCGGATAGGAATTCTCCCCCAATTTTTTATCATTCTTATTCCAGTTCTATTAAGGTGCAAATTGTGTCCCCCCCCACCCCCCGCCACTCTCCGCCCCTCCTGCCCCGGCACGCACACACTCAGCACTTTTATGCTGAGACAGACACAGAAGAGAGGGAGGTCTGGAATCTGAATCCCTAGGGCGGAGCCCCAGATCTTGCGCTTGCAAGCCCTGTGACTGGAGGACAATCCAGTCCCTCAATGAACTGCAGTCTCCCACCTGTCAAATTTGTAAAATGGGGGTAACAATAGTAGTAGCCCTTCTGGGGTGTCACACGGGATCACAGATACGGAACGACTGTAAATGGCAACGCGATGTTCTGATGCTCCTGAAGCTGCCATTATTTATTTATTTTTTCTTCTCTCCGTTTGAACAGCTCAAATGCGACTGAGGTGGCAGGAGAGGAGTGGAAAATGGAGACCCGGGGCAGTTCATGATCAGAGAATGTGTCAGGGAAAGATACTGGGACGAGCAGAGCAGAGGCTGCAGCCAGGGTAAGTCAGAAGAAAACCAGCCCTCCTTCCTGTGTTCCTTCCTTCCTCCCCCCTCCACCCCACCTCCCTCCTTCTGTCCCATGTGGTCGCACTTGAAGAAAATGATCAAAGAGTAGACACCTCGAGCCTTCTTCCCAGGGCCTTTGCAGTCAGGTGAGCAGAGGCTGGGAAGAATAGGCTCTGGGGGACCAGCAGGGGCATGACTGGCATTGTGGACACCCCAATGGAGACCCGATGTCCGTAAAGTGGGAAAGGGCCGGAAAGGCAGGTGAGCTGCGGAGGGCGTGGTTGATGTGGACTTACTGGGTTTGTTGCACAGGAACGCTGCCCTTCTGGAGTCCTCTCCTGCCATCCTGCCTTCCAGCCATTTCTACAAAACCCTAAGAATAAGCTTCGATGTGTGTGTTTCAGTTTGGAAGGCATTTCATTTATTTTCAACAGCTTTATGTTCTAGGTAGTAGTATCCACTTGACAGGTGAAGAATCTGAGGCCCGGTGGTCAAGTGACTTGCCCAAGGGCACACTGCATGAAAGCCATAGAACCCAAACCAACCGTGAAATCCAACGACTAAACCCAGTGATCATAGCAGGACACCACTCTACACACTGAGCTGAAACGCTTGGACTTGCAAGTGGGGAAGAAGGCCTGATGGGAGGGGAAAATGGTCTTATTCATCCACCACCCCCATATGTCTTTCCCTCCCTCCTCCTGTCCTCTGCTATCTCTCCCCAGAGCATCCATCGCCCACGCCATCCCCAACCAGCTGCAGTTCTTCTGACTGCAAAACACTTCCCACTTCACATCCTGCCCCAGACCTAGTACAAAAGGCACCACAACAAAAGGAAGCAGTTAAAGGGCTCATTCCTCTCTCCCTCCCCTCTCTCACCTTCTCTCCCCAGACTCCTCCTCCGCCCCTGCCTTCCAAACACAACAAGGCTTTTAAACCCCTTCCGACTAACAGCAAGGGACGATCATCGGGGGGCCGTCTGGAACTGGCTTCTGTCCCTCTGATGGGCCCAGGAGATTTGACATTGCCAAGCATTTTAAGAAATTTACTTATTTTCATTCCTTACAAATCATTCCTGCAAAACCAGCACCAGCTCTCATTTTGTGGTTGTTCCCCTGGGGAGATTAATAACACAACAAAGAGCCTTCCTCTCCAGGCTTTCGTGAGTAAGAGCCGGAACACACTCAGAAATTGGAGGTGATGGGCTGGACTCTGTTTCTACCTGTCCCCGTTTTGTTTTCTCTTTTCCTGTCCTCCTTCCCATTCTAATCCCAGTATTACACGTAGTCAGCAAGTTGGCTAGGCCCAAGCCCACTGCGAAGAACAACTCCTCTCTACAGCGGTCATAGGCTGATGATATGCCTGTTAGGGGCAGTCTGACTTTTTTTTTTGGCTGCATTGGGTCTTCGTTGCTGCGTGCGGGCTTTCTCTGGTTGCGGCGAGCGGGGGCTACTCTTCCTTGAGGTGCACGGACTTATTGCCGTGGCTTCTCTTGTTGCAGAGCACGGGATCTAGGCGCGCGGGCTTCAGTAGTTGCAGCACATGGGCTCAGTAGTTGTGGCTCGTGGGCTCTAGAGGGCAGGCTCAATAGTTGTGGCGCACGGGCTTAGTTGCTCCGCGGCACGTGGGATCTTCCCGGACCAGGGATTGAACCCGTGTCCCCTGCATTGGCAGGTGGATGCTTAACCACTGAGCCACCAGGGATGTCCCCTGAATTTAAATATTGTCTTCTTGGCAGGTCCTGTGAGCTGATGTTGGGTTCAGAAAACATGGTTACCTGGTTTCTACCTTCCCCTGGGGGCCTGGCAAGGCTTGTTTCCCACCCTGTGTTTCTTGGGGAAGAAAGCCGGCTGTGTCCATTTGTCTTCATTTTTGGTAGTGTGTGCTGACCACCGCCTGAGAGTTTGGAGGGACTAGAGCATGAGGAGAGGCTAAGAAGATGACAGATGCCTAAACGGACATCCACAGTCTAAGCCCTTATGCATAAGATCCTTGCCCTCAGGGGGTCCTCCTCACAGTGGTGACAGGTAACTGCCTCATATGTGAGCACTGTCACTGTGGGATGTCATTAAAGGTGATGCCCAACTTTCTCATCTGTCAAATGGCAACAATACTGCAAAGTTCCCAGACTACTGTGAGACAATTCATGTGATAACTGTAGATCACCGCATAGAGGAGGGCTATTCTGACACCCACCCAGTTGCAGGCTCTTAGCAGGACTTCATCAACCCTGCACAATGAATGAGGAAATAATGTAAGAAAGAGTGAATGAATAAATAATGGCTTATTGTCAGTGTAAGAGGAGTGATATGTCAACTCACCTTTTGTGGGATTTGATATGCTGCAACGCACATGTATGCACTAACGTTTTAAAATCTTCACATTCCTTTAAGTAGCTTTTTAGTTTATCTTTTTTTCTTTTTGCACACCAGGAATGTGAGACCCATTTCACCTACAGTGAACTAGGTGAGAAGTAGCAGAATGGGAACTTGAACTCAGGTCTTCTCCCTCTAAGCCCGCCACCAGTGCCATTTCCCTCTGGAATGCAGGTCTCAGCTTCAACCTCACCTCTCTATCCTATCCAGCCAAGGTGGCCGCCTCCCCTTCACTCTCTTTCCAATTCACCTGTTTTATTTCCTTTACCTCATATATCACTTCCGCTATTGGACATCATCTTATTTGTTGCTTTTAAGTCTGTAAGCTGTTCTATGTGCTAAATTAGACCTTTGTTCTTTAATAAAACTATCACAACAGCCTTATGAATTTAGTATCAGTTTTATCTCTATTTTATGTACGCAAAAACTGAAATTTAGAGAGTTTAGGTTACTTTCGAAGTTTAAACAATAGTGACAAAGTGACTCTAAGTAGAAGTGTTCAGATATTTGGTATCTGACTGCAATGGTCACGCTTTTCAATTCTGTTACGCGGGCCTCTCACTGTTGTGGCCTCTACCGTTGTGGAGCACAGGCTGCAGACGTGCAGGCTCAGCGGCCATGGCTCACAGGCCCAGCCACTCCGCGGCATGTGGGATCTTCCCAGACCGGGGCACGAACCCGTGTCCCCTGCATCGGCAGGCGGACTCTCAACCACTGTGCCACCAGGGAAGCCCAGGATAAGGGTGTTTTTGTCATTGTTATTGTTGTTTTCAGAATTAACGTATAACTTCTACAACATCTCTTAAGAAAATTGGTGACATCCTAGTATCTACTGACTTCAGGAGGATTGAGTGTTACCGAAATAAATGATATAATAGACGTGTACAATAATGGAATTATTCCAGTGTTTTTTTCACTCTTGGAGACAAGCAGCAGTGTAGGCCTCGTTGATATCTGGCTTGAAAATGCATGTTCTTATTCTTCTCTACAGATTTTACCAAAGATCATTTCACCAAGAGCATATGTTGGCTGGTTATGAGGGAGAGATGGCCCAGATGTGTATTTGGGGGCAAAAGGAAATTAACAGTTTAAAACCTGCTGGCTATCACTTACCAAGCAAATACTACAGTTGACTCTAAATGATTGGAAATAGTAAACAGAGCATGGATTTCAGCTTCTGGAACTTATAACAGCGTGTTTGGGGTAAGTCTCTTAGCTGTCTGAGTCTTGCTTTTCTCATCTGTAAAATGAGGAAAATAAAACCTTATTTTCAGGAATGTTATAAGGATTCAGTGAAACAATTCATATAAACTGCCTGGTGTGCTGCTAGTGATAAGTAAACTTTAGTCTCCTTCCACTATCCCTGGTTCATAATGATTTACTAGTCTGTGTATGAGTCGTGATTATAAAATAAAGAATAAGGTCGATATCGCAAGTAAAGAGACTGGAATGCAAACATCGCAGTACGTCTTGGGAAGCTACCCACTTGGCCTAACTATGCTGTGTTGGCTCAAAACATTTTTGGAATGCTTCTCTCTACCAGTCAGCCCTCCGTGCAGAAGACATTCACAGGAAATGAAATCAACAACTTGTTATTCATCCATCTCAGACTCTTACTCATCCTGAACAAGTGAATGAATGATTATTTTCAGACCAACAGATAAGGAACAAGCCACAACACTACAACATTTTCTGGAGTGGCCATTCAGCTCTCTGGTCAAGTATCACTCCGCTTCCCTGAACTTTTTCCAGATGTGCTCAGAGAAGCACTTGTTAGCAATTTTACCAGTAGCCAGTTTCTAAATGGGGAAGTGGACTGGCTCTGAGGGACAGTGTGTATTAGTCACAGAAGGCGAGGGATGGTGACATTCGTGAAAACAGAGGGGACCAGAAATAGTATTACAAATATCTAGAGCATTTCTTTCTTGAGAGAAAGGTTCAACAACACTCGTTTTAATGAGGCTGGTGTGTAACAAGACTGATGTGGGAGTGAGGCAACCCCATTTCAGGGAACAGCAGTCCCCCGGAGAAGGTCTCAAGAGCCCTCACTTACAAAAAACTTTGCTTTGACTGTGAGCACCCTGAGCTATGGATACTTAGATTTCAAAGGCCAACGACGCAGATGCTCTTCAAGAGTAATTACTAGCTAGATGTGTGAGTGTATGAGCCTTGGGTCTCTTGCTGCCCGTGCTAGAGATTCTTTGTCGGAAGAAGACTTACATCTCCCCTTTCATCTCTAGCTGTGCTAGCTCTGCTCCAAGGCCAGAGACCATCCCCTGCTCAAATTTGCCAACTTTCTTGCAAATGCATCACTACCACTGGACAGAAACCCAAAGTCCTTTGTGATGTGAAAGGCTTAACTGCAATTCCTTAAGTACGGCTCTATATATTTATACACACCCTTCCCTTTAGCCCTATCACCCAAAAGTATGCTTCCCATATAATGACATCTCACCCTTAAAATCTTCAGCTTGCATCTCCCAAGGACAAGAACATTCTCCCATGTAATCATAAGACCGTTATCGCGCTTATGAAAATCAACAGTAATACAATAACCGCAGCCAACAGTAAGTCCATATTCATATTTCCCGAATTGTCTCAAAAATGTCCTTTTATAGCAGGTTTTTTGGATCCAGGATCCAGTCAAGTTCTGAGCGTTGCACATGGCTGTTCTGTCTCTACTTTTCTCCCAGGTAGAGCACTCCACTGTCTCATTCTGATCTTCATGGTGCTGGGCCCTTTAATGAGCCTAGGCTACTTGTCCTGAAGAATGTCCCACACGCTTAATGAATGACTGTTTCCTCCTTGGGATTAGATTCAGGTGACATTTCTGACAAGAGCATCGCATAAGCTGTGATGTGTACCACCCACTGCATCTCATCTCAGGAGTCACAAGTCAGAGGCACCCCATGATTGGCAATGCCAAGGTCAAGCTCTTGGTTAAGGTAGAGACCACCAGGTCTCTCCATTCTCCCTTTGTATTTAATAAATAAGCTATGGGGTGACACTCTGAAACACTATGAATATCCTACTCCCCAACAGCCCTTTTACCCAATGGCTTTAACATCTATTAGTGATTCTTAATAGAATCTGCCGTTATTACACTGAGGGTTGAAAAATGGTGATTTCTCTAATTCCGGCATTGTTTCCACATTCATTTGTCAGCATTGTTTTGTGAAAAGTTTTCCCTTTTCTCTCCCCCTTTTCCCCTCTCTTTATTTTTTAAAGTATCACTATGGATTTATGGGGTTTTATTTGCTTGTTTAGCCTGCTATAATCCAATATCATCATTTGAGGGTAGAGAAGGGGGGGGTGTTCAAATTGGATTTGGCTGTGGGAGCTCCTTCAGGCTGTCTCCTATATCCTTTTCATATAATCCCATTAATCCTGGGGCAATTCAACACTTTGTGATGTAAGATGTTCCAGGCCAACCTTGTGCTTTCCCTGCCTCTGACCTGGAATCAGCATCTCTCCATGGAGCCCTGACTCTTTTTAGTTGAGGAAATGGTGCTTAGAAATAAAAATCTATGTGCTAGGTGTGCGTCCAACTGCAATTTTAAAATGCAATTTTAAAGCAATAAATTTCTAGATCTCTGCTACCCAGGCCTGGGATTACCGAGACATTATGACAGCCAATAGTAATACGGCATGACTCCAGAGGACCTTCCTCCTAAAAAGAATCTCTGTCTTGGATGCCCTTCTGAGGCTGAGGGGTGATCCGAACCTTCACTTGGTCTCACCTGAGAGATTTATCTACCACTGCTCTAAGGAACTTGCCCTACACTTAAGAGTAGCAAGTCTTAAGACATTTTTAGCCCCAGCCCAAGAAAGAAAGAAGAACATTACTAGAATGGCTCTCATTTCTGAAAAGCCTGGGTTAAGCACTGATTTACTCTCCTGCATCACTGTATTATCATGGTTACATTGCACAGTTTTTCTGAGCCTCAGTCTTTTTTTTCTGTCTTTAAGAAAAATGTATTTAATGTAGCTTCTTTATATTGTTTTGTTTTCTTGGGGGGTGATAATTAAACAAGGTATTATGCCTGAAAGTGCTTAAAAATTGTACAGAGCTATGTGAACACTATTACTAAATGGGAATAAGAGGGTAACATTTTAGGTGGGTGGAAGCAGCATAGATAATTCAAATTCAAGAGCAATCCCAGGCTCTACTTCTTTAATTAAAGTCTCTAACTAAGGAGCAGCTTGCACTTGCATTTCTCCTCTTGGCTTCTCTTTACAGGAGCTTCTAACTAATGAGCGGAGAACAGGCCATGAGGAAGCTTCTAGGAG
The DNA here is from genome assembly GCF_949774975.1 of Lagenorhynchus albirostris. Lineage (NCBI taxonomy): Eukaryota > Metazoa > Chordata > Mammalia > Artiodactyla > Delphinidae > Lagenorhynchus > Lagenorhynchus albirostris. The sequence goes on from NC_083103.1 coordinate 98,304,452, forward strand.
TGGTCTGGAGGCTCCATCCACACTCATGCTGGACACTTAGCCCCAGGAGCGCCCACAAGTAGCCGGATGGGGGGGCAATAACTAAAGGCAAAGTCAGGGCCTGAAAGAATAGAGTCACTTGCCATTTAAAGACACGTGTTTCAGGCCTTCCCTGGTGGCGCAGTGGTTAAGAATCCGCCTGCCAATGCAGGGGACACGGGTTCGAGCCCTGGTCCGGGAAGATCCCACAAGCCGTGGAGCAACTAAGCCCATGCGCCACAACTACGGAGCCTTCGCCCTAGAGCCCGCGAGCCACAACTACTCAGCCCATGTGCTGCAACTACTGAAGCCCACGCGCCTAAAGCCCGAGCTCCACAAGAGAAACCACTGCAATGAGAAGCCTGTGCATGGCAACGAAGAGTAGCCCCCGCTCGATGCAACTAGAGAAAGCCTGCGTGCAGCAAGACCCAATGCAACCAAATAAATAAAATAAAATAGAGACACGTGTTTCCCAAACAGCCCTTCCACTGAATGTTGGAGGTTTGCGTAAATATCACCTCTCTTGCTGGTTCAGGCCACCCATGTGAATGTCCCACACTCTTAATGAATGACTGTAGCGGTGAGGTCATTTTCCCTCTAAAACCCCTACAAGCCTCCAGTCACAGGTGCTCCACTTCTGGTGTGTGGCCCTTAGATCTTTCCAAAAGGATGTCTTTAAGGAGACTTGCTTTGGGGTAACTCACAGCACCATGAACTGGAGGCGTGAACTGGGCATGAAGATCTGTCTCATCACCAAGGAAACTGAAGGAGGGAGAGGGGAGATTCTGACCAGGACTCTGAGCCCATCCACCCAGTGGGGTGGGAGAGAGAGTTTCTTAGCCTCAGTCTCAAAATCAGGGAAGCGAGGAAATGCAACTGCATATGTGCTGTCAAGGAGTCTCACATCTCAGCTGGAATGCAATTCAAGAGCATTTATTAAGTGCCCGCTGAGGGCACAGCTCTGGGAAAGACACATGGAGCCTTATGGAGCTCACATTCTCCCCTGGAGGTAAGCATTAAGTATATGACATAACCTTCACTGTGCTTAGTGCTATGATAAAGGGGACACAGAGGACAAGGTGGGTGGCAGTTTTCATCTATGCAGTATGCGCGAGAAAGGCAGGTGATCTCAGGTAAGTCCCCTTAGAAGAGGTCGGGGGAAGAAAGAGCTCCAGGCAGAGGGAACAGCATAAATTGAGGACAGTGGCCTTTTCCAATAGGACTGGGAAAGTATGATTTACTTACTCATTTCCTGCCCCTCCCCATAATCTGTCTCCTCCCATTAGCCCAGATCATGAGGTTGAAAAAGCTTCTCTTGAACCTTGAAGCTCCTCCAGCCTCAACATTAGTTGCTCTAGGACTGGTAGTGAAGGAGGTTGAATAACGGCCACCCAAAGTTATCAGGTCCTCATCTCTAGAACCTGTAAATGTTTCATTGTAAGGAAAATAGGGGGTTTGCAGAGGTCATGAAATTAAGGATTCTGAGATGGAGAGAACGTCCTGGATTATCTGGGTGGGCACTGAATCACAAGGGTCCTTATAAGGCAGAGGCAAAGGGAGATCTCAGACAGACACACACGAGGAGAAGGTAACGTGCAAGACAAAGCAGAGAGAGATTTGAAGATGCTGCCTTAAAGACTCGAGTGATGCAGCCACAAGCCCAAAACTGCTAATAGCCACCAGAAGCTGGAAGAGGCAAGGAATGCATTTTCCCCTAGAACCTCCCGGAGGGTGTACAGCCCTGCTGACACCTTGATTTCAACCCAGGGACTCTGATTGAGGGCTTCAGGTCTCCAGAGCTGTGGGAGAATACATTTCTGTTGTTTTAAGCCACCCAGATTGTGACCATTTGTTACAGCAGCCACAGAAATTAACAACATTCAGATTAGTCCAAAGATCAAGCGTCTATTTCGCCCAGGGGACTTCGTTAAGGAAGAAGGAGACGGGAAGAGGGTGGTCTGTTCTTTGCTGTATTCATTTTGCTTTTATTTTTCAGATGATAGTCTGGTCACTCACCCCCAGAGATGGATGCAGCATGCCCCCAGGAAACTAGCCAGCACTGGTGGTCTCCACTCTGAAGAGCCACATTTGTGGAAAGACCTTTCCTGGATTTTTGAAGATGACAAGGCTGATTATGTCATCTTCTCTTCTGGGCTTTTTTACAGTGCTCCTCACTCAAGGCACAAATTTTCAAGCGAATCTACATTAACACAGGCTTATGCCATGGTCCCAACTAGCTGGGAGCTCATAATCCATTGAGTGTTGTCTCCATCAGTGCCAAGTATTGAAGAGGTCCATATGGGAGGTAAAAAGGATACAGTGATGATAGTGCACAACCCCCATGCTCAGGTAATTTAGAATTAATTTGACTAGGACCAAGCATTGATCATCAATCTTACTAAACAGTGCACGAAAATGGACTAAAATGTTAGTTGATCACTTCTGCCTAAAATGATTTGTTTTTCCTTCTTTATCTTTTTGACATTAATTTTGTGATAAAAAAATACCTTGCTGTATTGCTTCTATATTTTATAAAGCATTTACATTTAAACGAGAGAGAGTGAAAAAGTGAAGGAAAAATTAAAGGCAGCATATTGTTAATTATCCATGAGGTTTTAGGATTTGAAAAGTGCTCTGAGTTTCAGTAGCTGGGGGCCTGGGAAGACCTCTTGGAAATTTCAAGACTTTAGTTGAGCTTGAAGAATGAGCAGTATTTTGAGATGTCACTCTCATTTTCCCTTGTGTCTTAGTTCGTTTGGGCTGCTATAACAAAATACCATAGGCTGGGTGGTTTATAAACAACAGAAATTGATTTCTTACAGTTCTGGGGGATGGAAGTTCAAGGGAGCTCTCTGGGATCTTTGTTATAAGGACACTAATAATTCATAAGGAATCCACTCTCATGACCTAATCACCTTCCCATCTCCTAATCCCATCACCTCCGGGGTTAGGATTTCAACATATTAATTTTGGGGGAACACAAAAATTCGGACTATAGCACCATGGAGTCTAAGTGGTTTTGGATTATGAACCCAATCATTGGGTGGTGATGGATTTCCTAATAGGGTATCAAAGCTGGGCAGACATCAGCTAGGGAAATATTACCTATAAAGAAGTCTGGTTCTGCAGTAACCCAGATTCTCCAACCCTGCTCTAATATCTGAATCTCCTCCATTTCCCCCAAATCCTGTGCTTCTGCCATGCAAGTTATCTAAGATGACCTGACCTCTCCCATCTCTGGCCTTTGCACTTAGAATCTTCTCAGGCTGGAACATCCTTTCTTTCTTTCTCTTTCTACCCAGCCTCATCCCACCCCTAGTCTCCGTGTCTACTTAACCTCCATTCACCTTCCAATGTCCAGCTCAGACATCATGTTCTCTGGGAAGCTTTACCAACCACCCTCCCACCATTTGGCCCCTTATAGCAACTTAGGCAAACCTCTGTCTCTCAATCATCCTGTGTTGTCATGGTCTGATCATGCCTGTCTCCCACTAGACTTTGCAAACCTTGAATCCACCCCTATCCTCGAGCCCATTGCCCAGATATAGTAGGTATCCGATTACTGTAGAAGGGAAGAACTACAGGAGGGAAGAATTTTGTCTTTTACTTGTTAGTCACCTGATGATGAGTTTAGTAAAGATTATTTCAATGCCAAATTTGCTTCAACCCCTTCTACTCATGTATCTTCAAATAGTCTCAAGCAAGCCTGTGGTTCATTTAATAACACATCCAAAATAATTATCCCTGAATGAGTTGCCTATTCATATATTTTAATTGATATTAATGAATTAAGGTTCACTGTGATGTGCCCTGAAGCTAGATTCTGATGTCTTAGTTTTCAATGCCAGCTCACCACTTAGCAGCTGTGTGACCCTGGGCAAGTTACACAACATCCCTGAACCTCAATAGGTTTATCAATAAATTTCCCATACAGATATCTGCCTGACAGTGTTGCTGATGGTATGAAATAACGACGTGTGAGAGTCCTAGCCTAGAGTGACCACTCAACATATGTTTGTTCTTTTTCCTTCAAGGAGCATCGTGAACAGATTGTTGGAGGGTAGGGAACCTGGAGAAGGAGCAGGAAAATTGGCAGGAGCCGGCAAACACTGTAGTCACTGAGCTCTCTTCCGCTGCCCTGTGCTTTCTGTGAACCAACTCATTTCATTCTCATGGCAGCCTTTTGAGATTGGGTTCTGAGAGGTGAAGCAACTCATCTCACTTTTTTTTTCTTTTTTTAAAATTTATTTATTTATTTTTGGCTGCGTTGGGTCATCATTGCTGCGCGTGGGCTTTCTCTAGTTGCGGCGAGCGGGGGCTACTCTTTGCTGCGGTGCGCAGGCTTCTCATTGTGGTGGCTTCTCTTACTACAGAGCACAGGCTGTAGGCGCACAGGCTTCAGTAGTTGTGGCACGCGGGCTCAGTAGTTGTGGCTCGCGGGCTTAGCTGCTCTGCAGCATGTAGGATCTTCCCGGGCCAGGGCTCAAACCTGTATCCCCTGCATTGGCAGGCAGATTCTTAACCACTTCGCCACCAGGGAAGCCCAGCCCATCTCACTTTTTAACTGCATCTGTTCAGTAGTATTTCCCCCTTCCCCCATTCCCCCTACCCACTCTCAGGGTCAGGAGGAAGAAGCCCTGGGGAAGCATTTGCCAATTTCCACGGTGTAAATATTCCCACTGTGGCTGATTGCCAGCTACTAATGTTTTAACGGTGGCTCCAGGTACTCCTGAAAATTTAAGAATGGGTTGTGAACACGGAGCTTGAGTTGGCTCTGCGCACCCACTGCCGGTCTTCATTCTCCCCTCCCTCACTATGCTTCAATATCACTGGCCTCCTTTATGTGCCTTTGAGTATTTTCACCTTCGAGGGTTTGCATGTGCTGCGCCCTCTGCCTAAAACGCTCCCCCTCAACCTCTTCATTTGGCTGTTTCCTTCTGATTATTCAGATCTTAGCTCTGAGGTCACCTCCACACATGTGATCTTCCCAACCCATTTCGCTAAAGGAGCTTCCTGCTCTCAGTTACATTTAATCACATCATTCTGTTTTCCTTCTTTATAGCACTTACCATTGCATGGAATTTACATTTACTCATTTATTATCTGTCTCTTCCTACTAGAATGTAGGATCCTTGGGAAGAGGGACTTTATCCTCAGCACATAGTAGGTGCTCAGTGAATAATTGTCAAATGAATGAATTTGTTCAAGATCACATGGCTCATAAGGAAGAAAGTGGAACTCAAACATGGGGCCTATACTCTTGAACTCTCTGACTACATTACCTCAAGTTAACCTCAGGTAGCTTGTAGAATAATCTGGACTACAGAATAATTATGTAGCCACAGGCAACCACAAGCGAAGAAATCTCTAACGTGCTGGTGGTGGGAATATAAATTGGTGTAACTAGTTTGGAAAACAGTTTTCTATTACCTTTTCTAGGCTACATTGGGTCTTTGTTGCTGCGCGTGGGCTTTCTCTAGTTGCTGCGAGTGGGGGTTACTCTTCATCGTGGTGCGCAGGCTTCTCATTGCGGTGGCTGCTCTTGTTGCAGAGCATGGACTCTAGGCGCACAGGCTTTAGTAGTTGTCGCACGCGGGCTCAGTAGTTGTGGCGCACGGGCCTAGTTGCTCCGCAGCATATGTGATCTTCCTGGACCAGGGCTCGAACACATGTGCCCTGCATGCGCAGGCGGATTCTTAACCACTGCGCCACTGGGGAAGTCCCTTGTATTACCTTCTAAGTTGAAGATGACCCAGCAATTCTACTCCTAGAATTACCCAAGGGTAATTCTTGCACACATACAGTTGGAAACATATAAAGAGTGGTCATAGCAGCAGAATCATAAAAGCAAAAACTTGGAAAGAATCCAAATATGAATTAACAGGAGATAGGCTATTTTTCCTTTTTTTTGTTTGTCTTTTTTGGCCCTGCTGTGTGGCTTGCGGGATCTTAGTTCCCTAACCAGGGATTGAACCTGGGCCATGGAAGGGAAAGCGCGGAGTCCTAACCACTGAACTGCCAGGGAATTCCCAGAGATGGACTATTATACAGCAACCAAACCAATGAACTACACAATATTCAACAGTGTGGATATGCCTTAGCTATATACTATTGAGCAAAAAAGTAAATCTCAAAAGATTACAAACAACATTATACCCTACTATATTAAAACAGCTTAAAAATCTCTAAGAATACTTTTTAAGACTACTCACAGGTTCAATAAAATTATATGAAAAGGGGGCTTCCCTGGTGACGCAGTGGTTGAGAGTCTGCCTGCCGATGCAGGGGACACGGGTTCGTGCCCCGGTCCGGGAAGATCTCACATGACACGGAGCGGCTGGGCCCGTGAGCCATGGCCGCCGAGCCTGCGCGTCCGGAGCCTGTGCTCCGCAACGGGAGAGGCCACAACAGCGAGAGGCCCGCGTACCACAAAAAAAAAAAAAAAAAAAAAAAAAAAATTATATGAAAAGGAAATCAGGAGAATGATGAACATGGGGTACAGGAGGAAGCTACCTGGGGTGTATGGGGAGGCAGGGGATGGGCTTGTTGGAGCAGGGAGTGGTCATTTGGTAAGATACTGGTTACTGCCAAGGTCCTAACTTTTGTTTCAGGTGAAGGGTTTATGGGTGCTTATTGTATTATTAAAAATGAGTTGAGTAAACAAGTAGCTAGATGGCTAAAATTGAGCCATATATGGACCATTGATTACGATTAATTCTATAGTCCTAAGGTCTAATTAAACAAAGAAACTGCACAAATGTCATAGGAATGGGAAGGTGAGTACTGCACAGGGAAAAACTGTTCCATTAAGCCCTCAGCAAGCGTGTGCCACCTTGCTTGGTACTTCCATATTAGTGATTCACTTAATATCACAAAAACCCTATGAAGTACGTATTGTTGTTCCCATTTTAAACATGAGAAAACTGAGGTAAATTATCTTGCTTACTTTCCCAAACCTATAACCCAATCGTAGAAGGGGACTTATCCTAAAATGTAGCTAAACACTTTCTAGGGTGGCTTGGGGAGATGATGGGGCAGGCAACTGGGTAGGGGAGGCAGCATCTGGCACTTTTAATATTTCCATTTCCAGAATGAAGATGGAAGAAATAGTGACCTGGCCAGAGCATTATTCTACCAATGGCTCGGCATTACAAAAAATTCCCTATTTGTATAGGTCATAAGTTATTTATGTTTGCTTTATGTATTATGCATGATTTGGAAGTGTAACGACAAAGTACACAGACCCACAAAGATTCATTAAAATGCATGTTATGGAATTTTAAAGTAAACTTACATTTTTAAAAACTTATTAAAATATTTTATCTTGCAATCCCTGAAACCACTCTGAATTTTTAAATGGTAAAAATATTTTTCCAAGTATTTTGGTTCATGGCTGTTGTTTCCACTCTTTTTTAAAAAGAATTATTTATTTATTTTTGGCTTCATTGGGTCTTCGTTGCTGGGCACGGGTTTTCTCTAGTTGCGGTGAGCGGGGGCTACTCATTGTTGAAGCACGTGGGCGTCTCATTGCGGTGGCTTCTCTTGTTGCAGAGCACTGGGCTCTAGGCGTGCAGGCTTCAGTAGTTGTGGCACAGGGGCTCAGAAGTTGTGGCTCACGGGCGTAGTTGCTCCACGGCATGTGGGATCTTCCCGGACCAGGGCTCGAACCCATGTCCCTGCATTGGCAGGCGGATTCTTAACCACTGCGCCACCAGGGAAGCCCTCCACTTTTTTTTTTTTTTTTTTTTTTTTGCGGTACGCGGGCCTCTCACTGTTATGGCCTCTCCCGCTGCGGAGCACTGGCTCCAGACGCGCAGGCTCAGCGGCCATGGCTCATGGGCCCAGACGCTCCGCGGCGTGTGGGATCTTCCCGGACCGGGGCACGAACCCGTGTCCCCTGCATCGGCAGGCGGACTCCCAACCACTGCACCACCAGGGAAGCCCCCTCCACTCTTTTAAATCAAGGTTTTTGGAGTTTGGGGGGGAGGCTTTGTTTTTTGTTTTTCTTTTCCCTCAGGTTATTTTTAAATTTTATTTTTATTAAAGTATAGTTGATTTACAATGTTGTTGATTTTAGCAGTACAGCAAAAGTTATAGTACAGTTATACATATATATATACATTCTTTTTCATATTCTTTTCCATTGTGGTTTATCACAGGGTATTGAATCCTGTGCTATACAGTAAGACCTTGTTTATCCATTCTATGTATAATAGTTTGCATCTGCTAATCCCAAACTCCCAATCCATCCCTCCCCCACTCCCCTCCCCCTTGGCAACCACAAGTCTGTTCTTTATGTCTGTGAGTGTTTTTCTGTTTCGTAGATAAGTTCATTTGTGTCTTATTTTAGACTCCACATATAAAAGTGATATATGGTATTTGTCCTTCTCTTTCTGATTTACTTGGTTTAGTATGATAATCTCTAGGTCCATCCATGTTGCTGCAAATGGCATCATTTCACTCTTTTTTATGACTGAATAATATTCCACTCTGTGTGTATGTATATATATATATATATATATATATACCACATCTTCTTTATCCATTCTTCTGTCCATGGCCATTTAGGTTGTTTCCATGTCTTGGCTATTGTAAATAGTGCTGCTAGGAACATTGGGGTGTATGTATCTTTTCGAATTACAGTTTTGTCTGGATCCCTCAGGTTTTTACAGCTACTTAATTTTATATTGTTTCTTGGAAATAAAATTTCCCCTTAAGTTTCCTGTACATTTCCTTTTGTATACAAAAAGGAAGTTATGTGAGAAGTGGCATTAACCTTTGATTAAGCTTGTACTGTTTATTTCCCAACACTTCTATTGTCTTGTGGCAAGTCAGGGACACAGACCCTTCGGCAGTGACATTTAGGATGAGGCTTTTCCAAGGAGGAAGCATACACAATGGAGTGTCTCCTACGAGGATTCCAAAATAGACCCGCTGGGAGTTTTGTTCAGAGACGGACAAAAGAGAAGTGAAAATAGACTCCCCCACTCTCTCTTTCTTCCTTTTGCAATTGAGGGAGAGATCTTAATTTTTTCAATGTATGAGGAAAAAACATAAGTTTTTTTAGTGGTTTGGATTGATGCTCCTAACGTTGTTTCAGCCTTACCTTTTCCTACCGTATACGAGGCTTCACAGATTCAACAACCCAGCAGTAATTGTACAAGTATAGGCTTCCTGCGTGCCCAGCACTGGGCTAAGTCCTACAGACAAATTCAAGACTGTGAAATAGTCACCAATCTCCAGATCCTTAGACATGTTATAACTGTGCCTCAGGACAGGGTAGAAAAGATATGACTCTTTTTAAATTTAATTTTTTTAATTGAGGTATAATTAACATATAATATTGTGTAAATTTAAGGTGTACAACATATTGAGTTGATGCATTTATATTGCAGTATGATTTCCACTGTAGCATTTTGTCAAGTCATATAACTATCATTTCCTCTAGTGGTGGAAACAATGTGACTTTTTTTTTCTTTTTTATAGAAGTATTGTTGATTTACAATATCATGTTAGTTTCAGGTGTACAGAACAGTGATTCAGTTATATTTATATATATACACATACACACACACACACACACACACACACACACACATATCTTCTTTTTCAGAATCTTTTCCCTTATAGGTTATTACAAAATGTTGACTATAGTTCCCTGTGCTCTACAGTAGGTCCTTGTTGGTTATCTATTTTATATATAGTAGTGTGTATCTGTTAATCCCAACCTCCCAATTCATCCCTCCCCCCACCCCATTTCCTCTTTGGTAACCAGAAGTCTGTTTTCTATGTCTCTTTCTGTTTTGTAAATAAGTTCATGTGTATCATTTTTTTAGATTCCACACATAAGCGATATAATATGACATAACAACAGGACTTTTTAAAGTTTGTTTTACCCTAACATTCGACCTGTGTGGACCCTTCTCCCCTCCCCCCACCCCACTCCTCACCTGTCCCTCCATTCCCAGCAACCTTGGCCCCTACTCACCAATCGGACTTCATTCCCCTTTTACTTTCCCTCTTGTTAAATTATGGTCTCTCAGAACAAAACTAGGCGTTAAAGATCATCTAGTTCAGTGTTTTTCAAAATGTTTTTTTAATCTTCTAAACCATCTTCCCATAGAAAACCTTATATAAAATCCCCAAGAGGAAGAGAGGATGCCATGCTTTGCCCACTCCAACTTTCAGCTGACAGCACCAACCCCTGCCCACAAGAGTCCCCAAGGGTCCCCAGGCAAAGTCCTAGGAGTCCCCAGCTTAAGCCACCCCCTCATTTGGCAGATGAGGAAGCAGGTAAGTTCTCTATCCCTCTCATTTAGCCTAGAGAAGGAGAGAGAACATCTAAGTCACAGCCAACACCTAGGCGTCCCAATTCCCCGCTCTGGAACCTTCCCATGCCGCTTCCTTTCTTTCCTTATCGCATAGTTTCAAAACCTTCTGGCCATGAGAAATCCCCAGGAAGTCTAGGGGCTAATGGCATCCCAGTGGTTTGAAAAGTGCCTTTGACAAAGCAATATCCCAACCCTTGGGACTGGAGACATTCTGCAGACTTTAGTGCCTGTGCTTAATGGGATCTCTTGACCTTTTCTCGAGGACAGAGAGAAGCAGAAGGGAAAGGCACAGGACACACTTTCAGAAATTATGAGTGCAATTAACTGGGCCCGCCTGGGCATCCCGATGGCCTTGTCAGAAGGGCTGCCACACCAAGAAAGTGGCTGGGGCAGCGGGCGTGCAGTTAAACAGTGCTCACATGAACAGAAGGAGGTTTGTGGGGAATTCCCTGGTCCACTTATTAGGACTCCACGCTTTTGCTGCTGAGGGCCTAGGTTCAATCCCTGGTCGGGGAACTAAGATCCCACAAGCCGAGTGGTGCTGCCAAAGGAAATAAAAGAGGCTGTGGTCCAGGGTGGATTCGGACATGACAACTTGCTTCCCTTCTGAGAGAGCAGCGTGACGCTGATGTGTCAGCTTCCTCACTGTGTGAGGCCCCCTCTCTCCTCCCCACTGCTGTCAGATATCCTGTCCAATGAATAGTCATTCCTCTTCTCTTTGTCATATAACAATATAGACTTTTATAAAGCTTCCCCTAGCTTTTCAAAGTCAGTACAATTAAAGCACAATGCATTTAGTTGCCAGCACCTTACTCATGCAGAGCAAAACAGCTGCAGTCTTAAGGAAGCCGGGATGGGATTCCTGTAGAAGTGCCTCAGACAGAACAGTTTGAGTCTAAGGTGTCTGGTTTTTCCATAGTGCTTTTTCCAGGCTACCTAAAACTATTTTTATACCCATCATTTCCTCTCACAGTTTGCCTAGAGGAGGGAGAAAGACAATTAAATTTTTCTAGAGAAAGAGAGATCCAGCAATTCTGTGTCAAGGGGGATAGGAGTGAAACTGAGTCCCCGTAAAACTGAGTTCCGTTACCAAGTTTATGACTAATCTCTCTATCCGAAACTTTCCTTTCTTGTCCCCTCTGACTTCAATCCCGTGCGAACTGAACACTAATCCACCAGAGTCAGATGACTAAAATTGCTGTGGTTGATAACATCGTTAACGTACTGAAATTGCTGTTGTTGATAAAATTGCTGTTGTATCATTAGATATCATCATTAACGAACAAACTCAGGTTTCTCCAGGGCAAGAGGAGCTAACAGGCCCCCGAGCCATGGACCACGCGGCCAGAGGATTGTAAACCAGAGACATCCTGACTCCGAGAAATGTCACAGAAATATCACAGGATGAGGATTAATCGCAGCCTCTTTGTTCTTCTTTAGAAAAAAACAAAACCAAAAAACACCAGGGAATTCACTGGCGGTCCAGTGATTAGGACTCAGCACTTTCACTGCTGTGGCCCGGGTTCAATCCCTGGTCAAGGAACTAAGATCCCACAAGCCGTGTGGAAAAAAGAGAAAGAGAAACCAAAAAAACCCTAACTCAGGGATCAAATTGGGATGGATCTGAGGCTTGTCTCCCACTTCCTTGCTTGGTGCCCTGAAATAAACACTCTACTTTCCTTCACCACAATCTGGCATCAGTAAACTGGCTTTGCTACACTTTGAGTGAGTGGACCCCAATTCAGTGCGGTAACAGGAGGAGTCAAAAAGGTTATTATTTGACCATGTTATTTTAATAACATGGCATCTCTTCATCATCATAGTAATGGCTGTAAGTGGTTGTTCGGAAAAATTTTAAGGGTTCAAACCACTTACTGGCCATGTGATCTTGGAGAAGATGCTTATCTCTGTCTCCTTCAAGATCTTCATTTGTAAAATGGCCAATGGTAATATGGTGGTACCTACGTCATTGTCTTGTCAAGGGACTAATGAGTTATATGTGGAAGATGCTAAGAACAGCATCAGTTCTCAGTAAATTTCAGTTGTTATTTGTGTGGTACTCATGGTTTACAAAGTGCTTCTACAGACATTAACGCTTGACTAGGTTCCAGATTGTTTGACTCCCAGCCCAGGCATTTGGAAGAAATTCAGAATATCGGGTAAGGTCCAGTGTCGTTTACCGAACACGTCCCAGGGAGGCTAGTCTACTAGGTATGGTTTGTCTCTTTGCTCCATGCCCAGGAGAAGCCCTCTGCATCGCTTCAGGGCACTTGCTGTGCTCAGGCAGAAGCCCCCACCCAGGAACTTTTCCTCATCCCCTACACAGCAGGAGACAGAATTATGCACATGGTTACTTAGGCCCCAGTAGTCCTTATCTCCCCACTTCCAAACACCACTGGATATTTTTTAGAAAACAAATTCTGGGCTAAGAGAATTAAGCTGTGTCATTTCCCCTGGTAAAACCCTTGGATGCTTTATAAAGCAACATCAAAAAGTTGCTCCTTGGGAGCCGGTCATCATCCCTCCCCCATGCTCCAGGCAAGGGGAGGAGCTGACATTTTTGGAGAACCCAGAGTGTGTAAGGTTAGTTACTACGATGCATACAGATAAGGACACGGGGCTGTAGAGAGCAGAAACAACTCATCCAAGACACCAAAAGCTCTGGCTCTGACTTACCAGCCCTACAATCTTCCTCAACCTCTCTAAGCTGAGTTTTCTCTTCTGCAAACTGGGATAATAATCATACACACCCCATAGGGTCATAAAAATTCAATGAGTTAATTCATTTATTATCCTGAACACAATGATTGACACATACAAGAGCCCAATAAATGTTAGGTGGTGTTATAATTATTATTATTGCCTGAAAAAGAGCAGCCGGGGTTTACTCTCTGCCTTTTGCATTACACCAGGCAGGGTCCTTGTCCCTGACTGAGGACCGTAAGTTTGTCTCCGAATGGAAGAGCTTTAACATCCCCAAGCCAAGTTCATGGTGTGGGGCACTGGGGAGTAGGGATGTCTAGGACTTCCACCTTCTTTGAGGTGGGAGTAATTTGAGCCAAACTATGATGCAATTTACTTATTCGTCACTGCTGAGCAGCGATGCTCCAGTCTTTACTTTGAATGCTTTTATTGACGGGGTACTCATTTGCTGTTGAAAATCAACCCATTCCACGTTGCACACCTTTTACAATTAGAAAGTGTTCTTTCTCTGTTCCGGCTCCCTCCACCCTCCTCCACTTCCCACTTCCTTCCTCTCCGCCTCCTTCTTCCTGGCATCTTCCCTTCCCTCTTCTTTCTGCCCTGTCCTTTCCCTCCCTTCCTCTCCCCTCCTAGGCCGAGAGCCCCAGGTTCCACCCTTTGCCCTGAAGTCACCGTCTAGGCCACGGAGGTCACGGAGAACACAGAAGGTCTTCAGTGTAGCCCTTAGCCAGCTGATGGGAACTTGGTCTCCAGGAGCCGTAACCCAATCCTCTGGGTTTTGCAGGGTCTTTGGGAATCAAAACGTTTTATCTGGGCCTCATGGCTTGGCCTTCTGGTGCATTAATGTCATCCATCAGTTCGCCCAATTTCCATTAATAAAACCCCGTCTAGAACCACAGGAAACTTGAAATGGGTTGATCTTGTGTCTTGAGGCCCAGCTGTCCCTTGATGGCAGCCATGGAGAAGCTGGAGCGCTGGGAGTGACTCTCCGGAACCAACTGGAACCAGTGTACACAGGCAGCCCTCGCTGGTTCGAATCCTCCGCCCAGAGCACCTGGACTCCACAGCTTGCGGGAGCAGCCGCGGGCTGCGCTGCCGCTTTAAGAGAGGGGCGGGGCCCGGGTACAGGCCAGGCAGGGCCGGCCCACAAGGCTCCTTTTCCTTTTTGATCCATTCAAAAATTACTCAGTGCAAATTCCCGGACTGCTGGGAGCGGAGAAGGAGAGGGGCGGAGGAGAGAGGGCTGCTGCGGGCGCCGTGCAGGGGGCACCCGGGCCCCGAGGGGCTGACGGCCGGTCGGGGAGAAGCCGCTTGCGGCGGGCCGTTCTGGCTCCGGTGGCCTCACCAGGAAGCGTCAGTCTCGACACCGGGGAAGCTCCGAGCGCCGCCGCCGCCTCCCTCCCGGCACCGGGTCCCCGAGCCCCCGCCCCGGCTCCGGGCCAGTCCTCCGCCCTCCGGGACCCTCCGGCTTGGGCGCCTTCCCGGGCGATGGCTGGCCGCTGAGCATGGCTCAGTACGGCCACCCCAGCCCGCTCGGCATGGCTGCGAGAGAGGAGCTGTACAGCAAAGTCACCCCGCGGAGGAACCGCCAGCAGCGCCCCGGCACCATCAAGCATGGATCGGCGCTGGACGTGCTCCTGTCCATGGGGTTCCCCAGAGCCCGCGCGTAAGTGGCCGGGCTCGCCGCCCGGGCGACCCCTCCCGCCCCAAGCGACCGGCCCTCGGCTTCGCTCCGGCTCGCCTCCTGGCGCCTGCCCGGCGGGCGGCGCGTTCCCCGCTGCCCACGACCTGTTGGGGGTAGGCTGGGCGCGCGGGCGGCCCGGGACTCGGTTCCTCCTGGCGGGGGTCCAGGGGAGGGCTCCGCGCCCGAGCGCTGGGCTGGGGGCTTGCTGGCGATGCCTACGGTGAGGCGTGCCTAAGGGTGCGGGATGCCTAAGGGCTAGGGCACAGGGTTCGAGTCCCGGGTACGGTGGCCCGCGCCCGGCCTCAGAGGGTGGGGCTAAGCGAGTCTCTCCCGGGCTCCCCGAGGTCTCCAGCGCTGAGCCCCCGGGGAGGCGGGGCCCCACCGAGGATTCGGGCACCCTCTTGATCCGGAACGCCGGGCTGGCTTGGGATCCTCTGATGGCTGGGAAAGGGCAAGGCACGGCGGGGCAGGGAGGCCGGCCCTCCCACTGCTGCGGCTTCCAGCTCCGGATGTCGCTCTCGGGTTCTGCCTCCCTCGGAGTAGGAGGGGCGGGAGCGTTGGGATTGCCTCGTGTTCATTGATGGGGAGGATGGAATGAGAAGGGGAAGCACTTCCCCCAGGGGCCCTGGGTTCTCGTCAACGGTGACGGCAGCGCAGGAATCTGTGGGTGCCTGAGAGTGAGGAGGGGAGCAGTCCTCCCTCATCCTTCTTCCTCCGGGAGGGCGGGGTAGGGAAGGGCAGAGAGCGCGCAGGTGGCTGCCCCAGCAGCTTGCTGGGAAGAGGCCTGGTCGCCGGCACCAGGCAGCAGCGGCAGCAGGAGTCTTCGGAGGCTGGCCGCCCAAGGCCGTGGGGCTGGAACGCTGCCTAGGCCGGGTGGCCAGGCCCTTCTCCCTCGGTGAATTCCTCACATGCAGATTTCTTAGGCTGGGACACAAGGCCTGGGATCCTTGTAGGGCGCTGCTTCTTTGAATGACATCACCTGAACAGGGAGCTGGGCAAACTTTATCAGAAAGGGCCAACTTGAGGAAAGTTTGTCTTCTTCTCCCTTTTTTCAGGTGATAGTGCTAGGTCTCCCTTACTTGGCCTCTGGGCAAACCTTTATTCTTTACTAGTAACTTGGCTGTAATATCTTGATCAAAGCTGATCCCTGATTTTATCATTCCACCCAGCCTGCTGGGACAGGTCGGAGTGGCCTTGGAAGGCCATAAAATGGACTGACATTTCTGCCTCCTACTAACTTCCAGTTGCTGACGCCAGAGTTACAGGGAGAAGATGTGGTGGGCTCTGCAGGGGTGTGCCAGGTGTGGAAGCTGCAAGTCAGGTCCTTCGTATGATGGATGTGCATAGCTGTCCTTAAGAAGGGGCAGGTAGGGGCCGGCAGTCTGTGGGGCAAGGCTGCAGAATTAGCACAGCCCCTGGCATTCGCCTTTTCTAAAATGAGGCCAGCGTTAAGGACCTAAATTGCTTAATGAAGGGAAGAAATACTTAACTGAATTCTTCAGACCGTGGTGTTTGCTCTTTGAGGTGGCTTTAACAGGACATCTTTCCTGCACTGGGTCCAAGAGGCCTTGGCCACGTGCTGAAACATTAGGATGATGGTTTCATTTTGGCTTGTTCTATCCCTGAGATCTCATAATAACTAGCATTTAGTGAGTACTTACTATGTACTGTTCTAAGCACTTCACATTTATTATCCATTTTATCCTCCCAGCAGCCCAGTGAGAAAGGTAATTATATGCCCATTTTATGAACTGGGGAACAGAGGTTTAGAGAGGTTGCATAACTTGCTCAGGGTCACAACAGTGAGCAGTGAACCTGGGATTCAAACTCAGGCATGTGTCGGCTCAGCTCAGGCCTCACATCCAGAACCAGGATGTAATGAGTTAATGTGGGTAAAACACTTAGAGCAGTGCCTGGCACACAGTGGGTGATCTTTAAGTGTTAGCTACTGTATTAGTTTCTGTTTTAACAAATTACCCCATTCCGGGTTGTTTAAAAACACAGAAATTTATTCTCTCACAGTTCTGAAGGCCAGAAGCCCTAAATCAGCATACCTGGGCTGAAATCAAGGTGTTGGCAGGGCTTTGCCCCCTCCGGAGGTTCTAAGGGAGAATCTATTCCTTGCCTCTTCCAGCTCCTGGCGTCTGCTGGCATTCTTTGGCTTGTGGCAGCATCCCTCCAATCTCTGCTTCTGTGGTTGCCTTGCCTTCTTTTCTTTCTGTGTCAAATCTCCCTCTGCCTCTTTCCTATGAAGACACTGTGATTGCATTTAGGGCCTCCCCAGATAATTCAGGATAATCTCCCCATCTCAAGGTCTTTAACTTACTCTCATTCACAAAACCCTCTTTTTAGCCATAAGGTAATAATGTTCACAGGTTCCAGGAATTAGGGCATGAATATTTTGGGAGGAGCCCCTTTCAGCCTATCACAGCTACTATTATTACTAGCACTGCCTCTCTTTACTGGAAACGTGACAGAGTGGGTCATGAGGAAACATCCTGGGGAGGGGGGTAGGCTTGCTCTTCTGTCTTCTCAAATTCTCTGTCTCGGAGCGTCAGAGCCCTTGGCGGTCATCTGATCTAGTCTACTCCCTACCTGGGCTGGCATCTCTTCTACTTCAGCCAAGAGAGGCTGATGTGGTCAGCCTTCCTCTTAATAACTTAATCAGGTCAGTAAGAAGAGGGACTTCTCCCCAGGGCCATCTGAGATTCCAGAGAGCAGGCTTTTTTTTTTGAATTTATTTTATTTATTTTTTATACAGCAGGTTCTTATTAGTCATCCATTTTATACACATTAGTGTATACATGTCAATCCCAATCTCCCAGTTCATCACACACACACACACACACACACACACACACACACACACACACACCGCTGCTTTCCCTCCTTGGTATCGGTACGTTTGTGCTCTACATCTGTGCAGAGAGCAGACTTTTAACTTCATTCTGGAGAGTTGTGAAGAAAGAGAGCAAAGGCACCGGGCTCCACTTCTGAGAAGCCTCTTTCTTAGGCTTTAAGCCTGGAGGAAGCAGCGTGATGAAATGGAAGGTGGGAGAGAGCAGTGATGGTTTCCTGGATTCAGGAAGACCAGGCTGTGATGTTTCAAGAAGGAATGAGACCGAGGTCTGGAACACAGCCCTTTGGAGGGGATGGTGGTAACCAGGGCTGGCAGCTCTGGTTTCCCTTCTGGGTGTAACTGCGTCTGATCTTGTGCAGCAGCAAGAAGGGCCCTTCCACTGGGCTCTGGGTGGACCGTAGAGAGCACCGATGCCAGCAAGGCCCAGGTCCCATGCAGCCTGTGCTGTGCTCTGGCCTTGGATAAGTCACTCAAGCCCTCAGGGCCTGGCCGGCTCCCTCTGAGGGGAGCAGGATTAATTAGCGCATGCTTATTAAGTGCTTGACGGCTACTGAGAGGAGTCGGGTATGTTCCTCTAGCTCGTTATGCCCCTGGAGCCGTGCTAGGGTTTTTCCACCCAACCGTATGACCTTTGGTCCAACTTAGACGCTGCTGTAGAAGAACAGCAGCCATGTGGAGAAGGTTCGAGAACTGGCCGTTTATATCGTGTGTGTGTGTGTGTGCGCGTGTGCGTGTGTGTGTGCATGCACGCACACACGCAAGCACAAGGCAGGGAGGTGTTAGGGAGGCCTCAGGAAGGAAGCTTTCAAGGGGCCAAAATGGCCTGTCCCTTCCTTTTTCTTTCTATGCCCTTAGCTCTTCCTTTTCCCCAAAGTTCTAAAAATAAAGGCCCAGCTTTGTCAAGACTGGAGTGAGGTAGGTCGGAAGGAAAAGGAAGAGTGTGTGTGCTGGGAAAGGCCTGGGGCCAGGAAGGGCCCGAATGGATCACCCAGGAAGGGCCCGAATGGATCACCCAGGAAGGCAGGGTGAATTCTGACCGAGTGTTGCCTTTTTTGTTGTTGTCTTTTTATCTTTTTTTTTTTACATTTTTATTGGAGTACAGGTGATTTACCACGTTGTGCCAGCCTGAGGTGTACAGCAAAGTGAATCAGCCATAATACATGTATTGATACGTCCACCCCCCCTTGCAGGTTCCCCTCCCACAGCGGCCAGCACAGAGCACCGAGCAGAGTTTCCTGTGCCACACAGCAGGCCTCTGTTAGTTATCCGGTTTATATATAGTAGCGTGTATATGTCAGTCCCAGTCTCCCAATTTATCCCCCCCAACCTTACCCCCTTGGCGTGTTGCTTTGTGTTCCCTACTTGCTTTTCTTACTTGCCTCTGTGGTTTTGGGGGGCAGCGGAGGCTTCTCTGCCACTGGAACTCTGAGAGCAGCCACCCAGCAACTGAATTTGATGAGGCCCCACTGACACAACTCTGGCCTTTTGTTTTGGTTCCATTCGTTCGAGACTGCCTATGGCTAATACTTTGTCTACAGCGCATGGCTCTCGAATGTTCTCTAATGATTGAGAAGTAGAATTTTACAAAAGGACCCTCTGGCCGGGGTCTGATGCCCTGAGTCCCAGCCCAGCTTCTGACCGACACTTGAAGCATTTAGGTCTTCTGTTGAACCCCTTCCCTCAATATCCTGTTCAGCTTCTGTGCTGTGTAACTCACGAGGCTTTGTGAAGACCGAATGAGCTGAGGGGCAGGAAGGGACTTAGAACTAAGTTAAAAATATAATCTGGACCCAAGGTAGGTAGGATTACGGTATTATGGTGTTGGATGAAAAGAAAAGGAAGGAGGTGAGATCGTGGTGGTAAATCTCCAGCAGGGATTTACATGTGCTCTTAGGTTGTTGATATCTGAACAATGCCCAGCGAAAGAGCAGGACAGTGGCGGAAGGAAGGAGCTGGACTAAGTGCCTTTGACTTTGCTTTGGACAGTCAGCATTAGCTATGCATCACTGCCCAAAGATAAAAGCAGCTCGGAGCTGGCAACACAAGGAACTGAGAGGCATCTTGCAGAGCCCGTGAATTCAAGCATCCGGTTTCTCCAGCTTACCTGCTGGTGGACATTGGATCCCCTGAAAGTACCTGGTCAGCTCAGCATCTCCGAATCGTGGCTGATTCTGGGCGGGTGCTGCAGCTGTGTTCCCAGGGGCCTTGGGCAGAAAGAGGAGACCAACCAAAGCCCACGTGGAGTGAAGGGATCTTAGAGGGGGATGGGGCAAGCAAGTCTCTACTCCACCCGTCATGGCCGTTCACCCACACAGCACTCCCCCCTTACACGTGTGTGTGATTTTGTGGGTGAAAAGTTGCTCTCACGTGCCCTAAATATCCTTCTTGATCTTGAGAAAAGCCTCGCTTTATTTATTTTTAAAATATTTATTTATTTAATTTGTTTTTGGCTGTGTCGGGTCTTAGTTGCGGCACGCGGGCTCTGTAGTTGAGGTGCACGAGCTCAGTAGTTGTGACATGCGGGCTTAGTTGCTCTGCGGCATGTGGGATCTTGATTCCCCAACCCATGTCCCCTGCATTGGAGGTGGATTCTTAACCACTGGACCTGAAAAAGTCCTGGGAAGCCCTAAGAAAAGCCTCGTTTTAAAGATTAGGTGACTTAAGTCTCAGAGGACTTCCGGGGCATGCCCTTTGTGAGGCCATGTTGCCATGACAGCGTTGGTCTAGAACTGCAAGTCCAGTGAACTTCCCAGGCTACCCAGAGGACCTGGCTCCAACGGAAAGACCTTGGCATACATTCATTTTTCACTTTCCTGAGGTATAATTGATGTACAATAAGCTAAACCTATTTCAAGATTGATGAGTTTTGACAAATAAATATACCTGTGGCATCACCTCTGCAAGATAGCACATGTCCTTCGCTCCTGTAAGTTTCCTTTTGCCCCCTTGCAGTCAATTCCTTCTCCACCCCTATCCCTGGGCAAGCAGCGACCCACTTCGTGTCACCGGAGATGAGTTCACATTTTCTCCATCTGCATACGAGCGGAATCATACAATGCCTACTCCTGTGCCTGCCTGGCTTCTCTCCTGATATTTATGAGACCCATCCGCGTTGCATGTAGCGGTAGTTTGTCTCCTTTTATTGCTGAGTAGAGCTTAATGTATTTGGATGGGCTAATAAGGTAATTATAACCCCTTGCACACAGCGTCTGTGAAAATTTCCCGTTATGCCCTAATACTACCTTAGATTTTTAGATCACTTTAGAGATGACAAAGTGGATTCATGTACCTAATCACTGTTAAGTTTCAGACATTGATAATTTCATGAGAAAACAGGTTCAAATTAAGTGCCCCAGAGATTGAAGAGCATCCTGCCTCATGACTCTATCCTGCGGTTTTTGTCACTACCCCGCCCTTGGCGGCCTCAAACTCTAACTGCTTTTCACTGAGTGGACAAGAGTGCTCAGCGCTAAGGGCTTTGCTTTTCAGAGAGGCAACAAACCGAGGGAACCCTGTGTCTCCCACCAGCTCTGCTCCGGCTGACAGTGGAGGCGGAGCTCAGCGCCCCCCTCGTCCGGGCGGGCATCTGGTGTGCATGTATGTGAGGGTGTGACCCTCTTCTAGGGCAGGCAGGAACTGAAGAGACCCAGTCACCCTCTGCCTGATACACAGACGTCTCACCGTGGCAGCTGTCGGCACAGCCTGGGTTTGAATCCCAGCTCTGCCTCTTCCCAGCTGGTGACCTTGGGCACGTTGCTGAACGCCCTGAGCTTCAGTTCACCTGTCTGTACACTGTTGATAATGCTGACTGAAAAAAATGCCCAACCTAGAAGTTGAGGATTTTGTTTTGTTCGGGGGACTTGCTGAGGACTCAAGCCCGAGAGGCAGCCTCTCAGATAGCTCTGGGGGACGGCTCTCAAGAGGTGAGGGAGGACCCAGGGTATACAGGAGTTTTGCAGTAAAAACCAGGTGGTCAGAACATCAAAAGATTACTATAAATTAAAGAAAACCAGACATCTCAAGTTAGTGGGTTTAGCACTTTTCTATGTATGGGAAAATGCCAAGAGTCTGGGCTCACTGAAATCATTCCTTGGAAATGCACCTCAGCTGTCTGGGGCCAGGATCCTGCTTTTCTCCATCCCGAATCCCCTCAGGGTGCACAGTTGGGGATGGCTGCAGTGGCTGCTGGCTTGATGGTTGCGACATCGTTTGTTTATTGAAATGGCAGGTGACATTCTTCGTCCACAACAATAATAGTATGTAGCTCCGTAGATCCTTGTGAGGGTTAAGGGTGCAGAAAACAGTTGGGGAACGCCCGTAATCCCTCAGTGAGGAGGGAGGCGTGACTGCTACTCCAACGGTGATTTCATTCCACGTGACTCCCTTTGTCTCGGGGTTCCCGGTTGTCCCCCACTTTTATATCTCTGCTCCTCACTGAGCTGTGGCCGTGGAGTAGAGGCTGATAGCCTCCTTCCTCAGCATCTTGTCCCCGCAAACTGCCCCGGCGTTGCCGGCCGAGTGGAAGCGGGCCCCCGGAGCAGAGCAGGGCCATCCAAACTGCTGACTGTAATAAATGACCAGGCTGGAGATTTGAAGGGGTACCATATGGTTGTCTTCTGATTCGTCTCAAATGGAATCAGACTCCAGCCCTGGAGAGAAAAAAATAAAGTGCACTGAAGAACGGCTCCTGCACGTGATGGGCAGGGTCCCAGGCAGGACAGAGTTGCTGTTGGGAGAATGAGATGGCCGTGGCCCCCTCAGGGCTGAAAGTCCTTGTCTTCTTCATTGGGAAGTTCTCCAGGTTCCACTGGGGGTTTTCCCAGAGACTTATGGGAGAATCTCTGAGTTTTCTCTTCCCTGGAAGATGGAGGGATAGATGTAGCAGCAGCCTGTGTCCTCTGGACCTTCTGTCAAGAGCTCAGGCTATGTAGGTGATGTCCGTCCTTGTTGGTCCTCTGGCTAACATCCCGTTTTGCTGGTGACTTTGCTGTCATGTTCTTTTTGCCACCTGCTGCTTAAGAGGATGAGGCTTATGGTGAAGTGCCTCAGGTGAACATCCAGAAATTGTCTGAGCTCCTACTGTGTGCGCAGCACCCTGTTAAATTCTGTGCAGGAATAGATGAATGTCAAGTTCTGCCACCTGGCACTCTGAAGTCAGCCACTGGCTCTAGCTGGCTGCACATCCTCCACAGTGACTTTCTGAGGAGCCGGTGTGCCTTTTCTCGGCCTGGGTGAATAATTCTCTACAGATAGTTGACAGGCTCTAGGTTTGGCCCTCACCCCACAGGTGGCCCAGGGGTAATGCACGATGAAAGCAAACTCCGTGTACCTTTCTTTCAGAACCCCGCCTTGGGCTTTCACTCTGCTCTCACTGGTTGGCTGTCTGGACTCCTATACATCCTTTTCCTTCCCTGGGCCTCAGTGTTCCCACCTGTAAAAGGGGTTGACGTCAACCACCTCTCCGATCCCAGTTCTGGTGACTCGGGGGTGACATGGACAGCGTTTTTGTTCAACGCAAGGATGCTTTCACTGCCTCGTGTGCTTTTCTGTTCCGGAATGTTTGGCTTCTCTGGTTTTGTTTTGTTTTGCTTTCCCCAGTGCTCTATGGTCAAATTCTTCTCCCTTTAAAAAAACTCTTCAGGACTATTGATATTCTAAAGAATAAATGAACGGAAAAGAAGAACAATACAGGGCAATTACAACGGTGGGGAGTCGTCTAACGAGTATGCATTATTAGTATAATTTTCAAATTGGTATGATGTGCTTTGCTGCAAAATACAACCACAATGCTGGTTAAATGAGAAAGGAAGTTAGTGCCCTGAGCCCAGCCCCTGGGGGAGAGAAATTGCTCCTTGGTACCTTTTTAATTGAAGGGACATCTCCCCTTCTACAGAATCACCAGCTGTTTGTGTAACAACTCCCATTGTGTTCAGTTGCCCCAGTGGAAGAATAAACATTCCTGTACATAAAGCAACGGTGGCAGTGAACTCCACCAGGACCAGCTATTGCCACACACAGTGGGAAGCTGAGAGAAACACCACCATCGCAGCTCACAGCAGTCCGGAGCACGCGGAGAGGAAGCTGACAGCACAGA
Organism: Lagenorhynchus albirostris; assembly: GCF_949774975.1. Lineage (NCBI taxonomy): Eukaryota > Metazoa > Chordata > Mammalia > Artiodactyla > Delphinidae > Lagenorhynchus > Lagenorhynchus albirostris. Next base: position 98,328,142 of record NC_083103.1, read on the forward strand.
TGGCCAGAGGCGGCCAAAGGTTTCAGATTTCTTTTCAGGTTTTGCGGGATAAACCTTCTGTATGAATCAGGTAGCACGATTGTTTAGAATCCTACTTCCGTGTTGACGGTGCCCCATTCAGAAATATTTACTGTGCGCATTGGCTCTCTGTTTATTCTCTTATCTTGGGCAGGAAGCAGGGAGAGAGAAGGAAAGAAACCTGCCTTGAATGGCTGCTTTTGTGTACAGTCTCTTTAAACACAGGCGACCACACGTAGAACCACACAGGGTTGCTGGATTTCCGAAACCGCAGCATCCGCTGTCTCCTTTCTTAATCAACCTGTCCTTGAATTGCCTACATGCCTTTCCTTTCTCCTCTTTTTGCCTCATCAGATTTTACCCGCCCTGGAGAACTAGTTGGACCGCAGTACAGCTGGCCTCCCTTCTCTTTGCTTTCTTCTCCTTCCCCTCCCCGCTCCCTTTCTCTCTATTATCCTCTCTCTTCCATCTCTTCTCCCTCAAGCTTCACTTTGTGAAGTAAGCAAGGTAGAGAGGCTCTTCCCTCCATCCCCTACCTATGAAGTGCTTTGTCCAAGGTCTTCAGCCAGTTCTGCACAGTTACCTATCTCTTTGGGGCCTCTTATAACGCATCTTGACAATTGAAATCTTTGAGAAACAAGACCAGAAAAAAAAAATTGTATATGTTTTATCTCCATGAAAATTTCCCTGGGTAATGCCATTTTTTCAGAAAAACACACAGACATTTCCCGGCGTACTTATGGGCAACTATTATGACCTATTATAAGAGGAGTTGGGAGTACAAAGGTAATTAGATGTAATCCTTGCCCTCAGGGGACTGACAATCTAGTGTGGAAGATAGAAAGTTATGACTAAATGTCATGTTATGATTAAGTGTGATGCAAGAGATAGATGCAATATCTAAGTGTGAAGAGGAGGAGGTGATATAACCAGACAGAGGGGACCTGAATTAAATTTAAAGGGCAAATAAGAAGGGCGCAATACTCTTCTACAGTTTGAGAGGTAGGGAGACCAGTAGACAGTTCAAATGATTTAATATCACACTGCAAATGAAGATGGAGGCAGATTTTAATTTCAATTTGGGTTTCTTGAATCATCTCACCACCACCCCTCCCCCCAACTAAATGAGTAACTTGATGCTATCTAGCTTAGAAAGAAAAGGAAATATTTTGTCTACCAAAGGAAACAGTTGGCCCATAGTTGGGCCTAACTTTAGATCTGACATTATTTTATTCATTCTTCCAGTGGGCATTTACTGAGTTGCCTACTATAGGCCAGGAACGTGTTCGGGATGCAAAGAAAATTGTCTTTCTTCTCCAGGAGCTCAGCCTTCCTCAAGAGAGAAAGGCATATAAACCATAAACATGATTTAATAATGCAATTAGTGCCATAGTAGAGGTTTGAAAAAAAGCTCTGTGGGACCACCAAGAAAACAATTACTGTAACTTAAGAAGGTTGAGGAAAGCAGAGGAGGTGACAATTAAGGCAGAACTTAAAGAATGAATAAAGATTCTCTAGGTGTAGAAGAGGGAAGAGCATTCTAAGTCAGAGAGAACAGCATGAAATTCAGATCCTAAGGCACAGGAGGGCTGGAGACTGGTGGAAAGGAGACAGAAAAGGCGCAGTGAGAGATGAGAGTGTGGAAATTAGGGCCAGACTGTTTCCTAGAGGTTATGGGAAATAACATAAGGCAGAGAAGTCAGTATAAAGGGGAATGGAGCAGAGAAAAACTAGGCCTGGAAGCCAGTTAGAAGGTGGTTGTAATAGTCCAGATGAAAGATAAATCGGGCTTGGGTTAAAATACCCGAGAGCCAGATACTAGAGAGGTTTTGGAAATTGAATTGACAGGATTTATAATCTGTGGGGTGTGAAGGGTAGGGGACCATAAAGGTAGCCCAGGATTTCCAGCTTGGGAAACTAGAATGGTGGAGACATTATGAACTGAGATAGGACATACGAAGATAGGGTGATTTAGAGGGTGAGGCAACAAATCTGGTTTGAGACATGTTTTAGGTGCTATAGACACAAAGGTACAGATGCGGTTGCAAATGGGGCTCTGGAGCTCAGAGTGGTTAGGGCTAGAAATATCAATTTGGGTATTTATGGTAGTAGAAGGCTTGGGAGTAGGTGTCACAAACCACGCAGAGTGTAAAGAAAAGGAAAGAAGCCAACTCCCAAGGGTAGAATTCTGGGGAACCAGCTGGTGGGTAGAGGAAAAAGAACAGGTGAAGGAGGCTAAGATAAATGGTTTGAGAGAGAGGAAAAAACAAAATGAGAGATGTCCTAGAAGAAGACAGGGAAGAAGAGAATTTCACATCAAAGATGCAGGTCAACAAGATGTTTCTTTCCCTTTGCGTTTCCAAAGTCAGTAAAATCGTTGGAGGTGACTGTAGTTGGCTGTGAATGGGATGTTCTCAGAGGATGATTCCAAAGCTTCTCTTTAGGGTTTCTGGTAGTTCCCTTCAGCTTCCTCAGACTCCAGAGGACCAGGACCCTGAGATCCTGCCTAGCTCCTTGCCAGCTCTTTCCACACAGAGCTGGAATCTGCTCTCTGAAACTGAGACTGCTGACAGATCTGACTGAATAGACAGATGATCAGGAATCTGATGTAAGAAACACCTGCTCTTTAGAATTCCCCCAGCGCTAAGTTCCACTTGGAGATTTCACCTTCCCCCTTCCATCCCTACCTCACTACCGACCCCCAGCCCCATCCATATCACACCTGAACTTGTTCTCATTGGAAACCAGGCTGAGGTCCCCTGATTATCCTTGCTGGTGTGACCCTTCATTCATTTTTTTATTCAGCAAATCTTTCCCCATCCTTGCTGTGTGCCAGTCAATGCATTAAGTGCTGTGGATAAAAAGCATTGAGGGGGCTTCCCTGGTGGCGCAGTGGTTGAGAGTCCGCCCGCCGATGCAGGGGGCACGGGTTCGTGCCCCGGTCCGGGAAGATCCCACATGCCGCGGAGCGGCTGGACCCGTGAGCCATGGCCGCTGAGCCTGCGTGTCCGGAGCCTGTGCTCCGCAACGGGAGAGGCCACAACAGTGAGAGGCCCGCGTACAGCAAAAAAACAAAAACAAAACCAAGAACGCATTGAGAGACCATCTCAGTTCCTCCTCTTTTATATCTCAGGAAGCTGAAATCGCAGCGTGCCATGTGCTAAGCTCATTTCCTATCATTTCCTCTCTCTGGTAAGCCCCTGCCACTACCACCACCTCCATCAGGAATAGCTCATCTCAAGGAATGTCGGGGATCTATGCTCTGTCTATAAGACATAGATTCAAGAGGTGACTGGTGGTCAGGGGCTGGACCATCCTCTGTGGCCCTGAGGGAAGGTTTTCTCCAGTCTTCCAAGTCCTTGCAAGTTGTTCTGCACACTTGGGTCTGTCTGTACTCACTAACAACCTGGAGTGGGGAGGTGTGGAATCTGAGTGGATGATGGGTGATTTGGAAGGAAAAGATAGAGGAAAGAAGATGGAGGAGGAAACAAGCAGAAGACCTTGAATGGGGCATGGGGTGTGTACCTGAATCAAGGGTGGAGAAAGTACATTTACCCCCCCCAAAAGGGAAGTTGTATTTTACATGGTAGGTTGTATGTTTGCGGGGATTGAATTTCTAAGAGTCGGTAGACCTTGAAATGCAAACACAGAATATATAGTTTTAAATTTAGGTGATTTTGGTGAGTGACAATTCTTCATGAGTTGCCAAAGGATGTGAAGAAGAACAATGTCCTTTGTGAAAGATGTAGATAGACACAGGTGCTCGAGAAATGTTAGTCATTATTCATAACCTAGGCGGTTCCTAGTATTTAGTTGCATAATAACAATCACTTGTTCCTGCCTTGAGAGTCATGTGTGACAGCAGGTACGTTTTGCTTCAGAGTAAAGAAGCTCAAAAAAAGTTCCGGCCCTAGGTTGAAAATGACTCAAGTACCTCTTCTGAAACAGAGTATTCCTACTTGGAAAAAACCTGCAGAGGTAGAATCTCAGAAGTGTCTTAGTGGAAATTGCTAGTAGAGCTTATCTAGTCCAACTCCCACTTTTTACAGAATGTCAAGTGAGATGAGCAAGTGAAGTGACTTTTTCAAGACCAACAACTAGCCTGCGACAGAAGCAGAGTTTGAGGCCCCCTGGCTGTCAGTCCCAACCACATTCCCTTTTTCTATATCAGACTCCTTCCCTGAGTCCAGACTCCGCCTCCAAGAAATAGATTTCTAACAAAGTTTCAGCTCTGTTTTCTGGAAGAATGGACTGGTCTGTTGTCTGGATTAGCTCTTTCTTATATTGTCTTGGTTTTTTTCTTTCCTTTTTGCTTCCCTCCTTCTGCCTGCCATTGTTTGCATCGCAACCCATAGAAGATGAAGGTAATTTGTGGATAGGCCCGTTGGAATGGTTACTTCTGAGAAGTGGTTGGGGGGGCGGTGAGGAAGTATCACACCAGGAGTAGAGTAGTTGTTGGAGGGGATCCATCGTTGTCTCAGTGACCCACCCATGAGGGGTCTTCTTCTTAGGGGGTAAAGAAACTTGGTTTTAGAGACAAAAGACCTGGTTCAAATTCTGGATCTGTCACTTTCTGCAGGTGTAGTTTTTGAACAGGTTTTTATCGGTTGGATGAATCAAAACAAGGCAATGTCTATAAATGTAATAAAACCCACAAAAAGTCAGGCACATGTAAAGTGATACTACTATTTGTCATCAGTGATTGGGTTCTGATACTTTGAGGCTTTTCCAGAAAGTCTGTGACCTGTTGGTTTTGTGTGACTTTCGGCAGGTTGTTCTAACCTTCCCTAACCAAGCTCCGTTCTTCCAGAGAAGCTAATTCTGTCACCGTGGGGAACACAAGGAGCCCTTGGAGAGGCCCGTTCCCTCAAAGTGAATGCTTCCTTCTGGAAGCTTAAGTTTTCACTTCACCTTTTTTGGGAAGTAGGGACTTGAGTCATAAGGACTTAGAAAGTGGCTTTTGTGAAATACAGCACATGTGACCAGAGGCATGCATAGTAGTTTCCCATTGCTGCTTTAACAAGTTCAGTGGCTTAAAACAACACAAATTGATTCTCTGAAAGTTTGGAGATCAGAAGTCCAAAATGGGCAGTATGGGCTAAAATCAAGATGTCCATAGAGATGGGTTCTTTCTGGAGGCTCTAGGAGAGAACCTGTTCCCTGACGTCTCCAGCTTCCCGAATCCTCCCGCATTCCTTGGCTGGTGGCCCCTTCCTGCATCTTCCAAATGCATCACTCCAACTCCTGCTTCAGTCATCACATCTCCCATCCGTCTGCTTCTCCTCCCTCCCTCTTTCCCTTACCAAGACCCTTATGACTACATCTCTCCCACTCAAGATGCTTGGCTTAATCACATCTCTGAAGTCCTTTTTGCCATTCATAGGTTCTGGGGATTAGGACATGGGCATCTTTGGGGGCCATTCTTCTGTCTACCGTGGCATGTGCATGTGTAAGCACTTGGCCTGTCTCCTTAGTTCACGATATTTCTCACAGAAGAGAGGTCTGCTAGGCTCTTCTCAACTGCATTTCTGATTGTTCACTCATTTGTTGTCTCATCACCTTCACCATTCCCAACCCAAGCACCAAATATCCATAGCTAACTTTTGCTGAGTGCCTACTGTGTACAGACAACATTTTAAACACATTACCTGTGGATTATTTTGTTTATTCCTCATAACAGCCCTATGAGATGGGAACTATTATGATCCCAATTTTACAGATGAGAAAACTGAGGCACAGAGGTTTTTTTTTTTAAGTTGCCCAGGATCACGCAACTAGTAAGTGGTAGAACCAAAGATGAAGACTCCGGGCAGTCTGACTCGGTGTGAGTTTTTTTTTTTTTTTTTTTTTTGCGGTACGTGGGCCTCTCACTGTTGTGGCCTCTCCCGTTGCGGAGCACAGGCTCTGGACGTGCAGGCTCAGCGGCCATGGCTCACGGGCCCAGCCGCTCCGTGGCATGTGGGATCCTCCTGGACCGGGGCACGAACCCGTTTCCCCTGCATCGGCAGGCGGACTCCCAACCACTGCGCCACCGGGGAAGCCCAGCACCCACAGTATTGGCACATAGCTGGTGTTTAGTAAAGTTTGATGAATTGCAGAAGGAAACTTGAGGTCCAAGGAAACAATGTGATGTCCCTAGATTACACAGAACTGGGGTCACAAGGGCCGCCCGCCTTGCCCGTTGGTTTGGTCTGTTATTGGGCCCCAAGTAACAGCAATGTGGTTGGCTGTGTAGAAGTGTGATCTGGAGTTGCAATGATGTTATCGTCCTTTCTGAAAGCGTGTATGTGTGTGTGTGTGTGTGTGTGTGTACATAGTACTCATCTCGGCTCCACACTATGAGAAGACAGGATTGTTCTCAGGAGTTAGTAGACTCCCTGCCGGCCACCTCTCCCAGCCTCCACCGGCTGCTGCAGATTGAGCCTCCACAGTAGAAGCAGGAAGCTCCTATTCCTGTGGCCCCGATGAGGGCTCCTCGGGTAGAGTGCACAGTGGTCAAAGCAACATGTGTTCAAATTCCTACCGCACTTGGAGCAAGTTACTGAACCCTTCTAAGCCTCAGTTTTCTCATCTGTTAAATGAGGATAATGAGATCTGCCTCAAGGGATTGTTATAATGATTAAATGAGATAATACATAGAAAAGAGTGCACAGTAAATGGTAGCTACGGTGGTTAAGATCAGCAGCTCTGGAATCACACTGTTGTGTGTGGCACACGAGGAGACTCCAGGTATAAGTCAATAAGGTGGTCTAAATCTTTTTTTAAAATTAATTAATTTTAATTTATTTATTTTAGGCTGCATTGGGTCTTTGTTGCTGCGCACAGGCTTTCTCTAGTTGCGGTGAGCGGGGGCTCCTCTTTGTTCTGGTGCACGGGCTTCTCGTTGCAGTGGCTTCTCTTGTTGCGGAGTACGAGCTCTAGGCAGGCGGGCTTCAGTAGTTGTGGCACTTAGGCTCAGTAGTTGTGGCTCACGGGCTCTAGAGCGCAGGCTCTGTAGTTGTGGCACACGGGCTTAGTTGCTACGTGGCATGTGGGATCTTCCCGGACCAGGGCTCGAACTTGTGTCCCCTGCAATGGCAGGCGGATTCCTAACCACCGCACCACCAGGGAAGTCCCAAGGGGAAGTTCACTCAGAACATCTTTACGACCTGTGTCTAGGTTCATTCCATTGGGTAAGGCTCTGGGGAGGGGCTGCCCTCCTTATCGAGAAGAATCCCTGACACGCCAGCAGCGTGGGGAGGATGGCAGGGGGCCCCGTGGGAGTCAGCTTGTAGGTAGGCCTGGAAAATCAACTGATCCATCACGAGGAGCCTCGGAGGAACCTCAGACCTCACGCAGACCTGTGGCAACCCTGTGCGTCAGGATTGAGGGGAGAGTTTGAAGTTCTTATCTCCCTCTAAATGTGAGATCCCAGGCTCACAACCAGATGGCTGAACAGACAGCTGTACCCCTTTGCTGTCTGGCTGCTTCGGGTGCCGTAGATCTCGGGATGTCACTTCATCCATCAAGCCTTGGCAGAAAGGCGGCAGGTGTGGTTGTCTCATGAGGGCTGCAGCTACGCGCCCTGCTGGCCGCTCGAGTGGGGACATGGGACAGAGGAAGAGCGGCTGGGCACCAGTCAAGCCACTTTAGCAAGATGGCCTGTATCGTGTGTAATCCATGAAGGCTTTTGAACAGAATGACTCTTGGGGGATGTTGAGTAAAGAAGGAAGGTTGCTATTTGCTAGGCAGCGGGCTCAGAAAGATGTGGAGGATAAGGAGAGAAATCTCAGTTAATTCCTTATTTATTTCTTCTTTCCCTCTACTGCAGGCTAAGGAACTAGCCATGGCTTTTCTTTTTTCTCGTTTTTTTTTTAATTTATTTTTTTTTGAAGTACAGTTGATTTACCAGGTTGTGTTAATTTCTGCTGTATAGCAAAGTGACTCAGTTATACACATATATACATTCTTTTCTATATTCTCTTCCATTACGGTTTATCCCAGGATATTGAGTATAGTTCCCTGTGCTGTATCTATACAGTAGGACCTTGTTGTTCTTCCGTTCTATATGTAATTGTTGCCACTGCTTTTCTGAGTTCGCCTGGGAAACAGGTAGTGTGGGGCTAAATGTGCTTAGTCTGAAGAAGACTTGAAGGGATAAGGAAGATGCTGAGGCAGGGCAGAAAGCAGGTTCTATTAATTCAACGAAAATTCACTGAGCAATGCCTTTGTGCTGGGCACCCAGGACTTGTGCTGAGTGCTGGGGCTACAAAGTTGAGTATGACCCAGCCCTGGCCACAAGGAGCTCCCAAGCTCTTGGGGAAGTCTGACTCAAGCAGATGACTTTGATATAACGTGATAAGATAGCAAAGGAGGGGGAGGTATCTCTCCTCTGATATCCGGAGGGCTGTCATGTGAAAAGAGGATGCTTATTTTAGGGACTTCACTGGGTGCTTAGTGTGGCTGTGGGAGCTGATTTAAGTTCACCAGGAAAACAGGGAAACCAGGGACCTGAGCCCAGGATGCCCCGCCTTCCGAGGCAGTGTCTTCTCTCTCTGGTTGTGGTTGATTGTGAACAAGCTTCCTTATCAGTCTCCTCAGAAGGACTTAAGCATTTCTAGGTTGGAGTCAAGAACTTATCTGAAGTCCCTGGGGTGGGGTGAGGCTGGGCCCACCTAGGATCTGAGCTCTGCAGGGAAGGATATGGAATCCAAGGGCCACATGCCCAGAAATAGAGAGATGTAAATGGTGCTTTGGAATCACACAGGAGCGAGGGGAAAGCTCTACTTGGGGGTCCTTAGTTCTTCCAAAGATCTGGATATTGTCAAGTGAATTTATATTAGGTCCTCAAAGGTATTAGAGGTAAATACCATTTTCTTAAAGGTCTTCATTTGTTTAGAGCAGTTTTAGGTTCGTAGTAAAATTGAGAGGAATGTTCCCATATACCCCCTGCCCCCCACAATGCATAGCCTCTGCCGTGATCAGCATCACTCACTGGAGTGGGACATTTGTTAAAACTGATGCACCTACACTGACGCATCATGATTGCCCGAAGCCTGTAGTTTACCTTAGGGTTCACTCTTGGTGTTGAACATTTTATGGGTTTGCAGAAATGTGTAATGACAGGTATCCATCGTTGTAGTATCCTACGGAGTATTTTCACTGCCCTAAAAATCCTCTGTGCTCCACCTGCTGCCTACGCATCCCTCCCTCCTCAGCAACCCCTGGAAACCACTCATTTTTACCGTCTCCATAGTTTTGCCTTTTCCCAAATGTCATCCGGTTGGAATCATTCAGTATGAGTGTATGATAAGGCTATGAATCATAGCCTTTTCAGATGGCTTCTTTTACTTAGTAATATGTATTTAATGTTCCTCCATGTCTTCATGGCTTGATAGCTCAATTCTCTTTAGCACTGAATAATATTCCATTGTCTGGATGTACCACAGTTTATTTATCCATTCACCTAACGAAGGACATCTTGGTTGCTTCCAGAGTTGGGCAATTATGCCTAACGCTGCTGTAAAAATCTGTGTGCAGGTTTCTGTGAGGGCGTAAGTTTTCAACTGCTTTGGATAAATACCAGGGAGCATGGTGGTAGATACCGTTTTTAATCCTATTTTATGTGCCATTCAGTAGCCTCAGCTCCTTACAAACACTAAATCACTCTTTACTGAAAACCTATGCAGTATTATTAACAGACCCACTGACAGATGAGCAAATGGGAGCTCAGAAAGTTATTTAACATGCATTTAAGTGGCAGAGCTGGGTTGCCAACCCTAGTTTTTCCTACTCCAAGGGCCTTTTCATTAGAGCTACAGTCAGGTCACCTCAGTTTCTGCTTTACTGGTTTATTTTCATTCCTGGATCACAGCTTTTAACTCACACACAGAGCTCTAGCACCCTGACTGGCAAATAAATGTTCCCGGCAATCCAGCCAGCTGCCGTTTCCTGTGTTTATAGACCACATAGCAGGAAAGTGTTTTAAGAGCTGTTTCGAGTGTTGTGTCTGCTTCTCCATGCGAACGTGTGGATGCCGCTCCCGAGAGGGAGGATGGTGACATGGGGTGCTCCGTGCTGGGTGGCAGTTCCCATGTGGTGGGGATTTGGAAAGGAATGCATACGCCACTGGATGAGATCAGAGCCTTTGTTCTGTTTGGTCTGACACCATGTGGTCTCAAGAAATCAATGGACTGCGAGGTCAGAGTGCTAGAACGAACTCCACTGTCCATCTGTCTTGTGACTTTGGTGAAGATGGTCTGCGTCCGCTTTGCCCATCTGTGCAATTTAGTTCTCTGACGTTTCAAGGCCCTCTGATAAACCAAGCACTGTGTAGACCCATGAGCCCCAGAGACGCAGGATGCATTCCTGACCTTCTGAATCCCTGAGTTTAGGAAGGGGGGAGATACGGAAGCAGCAGATAATCACCAAACAAAGAGGTACATCGTGCTGCAGCCATGCTTCCTCCAAGCTTTCAAAGGATCATCTTGTACTGCAGGCTGTTTGGAGCTTCTTAATTAGATGGAGACAGACAGCTGGTGAGATCTTACATTTGTTGTGAATCTGCTATGTGTTGTTTGACTCTTTTCTTAATCCTGAGGGGATTTGCAGGTAGTATTTCCATTTTACAAATGAGAAAAGTGAGACGGATCAATTTAAAAATTTATCCAACTTGTAAGTGACTGCGGCAACATCCCGGAATTAGTCTGGCTTCAGAGCCTTACGCTTTTCTACCTCACCTAACAGCCCTTTGAAGATTTCGTTTTGAAGTTTCGAGATACCAGCAGTCCAGCATTCCTCCGCTATTGAAATGACTTCTGTTTCTTTCGCATCAGTGTGTTTCGGGATATCACTGTCAATCAGGAGGTGATAATGGCCTCTTTGTTGCTGCCTGTCTTTCTAGCTTCTTCTCTCCCGCTGCCCCCTTGACCACTCAAGTTCCTGCATTTTCAACACTGCGGGGGTCTTGCTCAGATTCGGTAAGGAATCGACAAATCAACAAACGTCTTCTTCCTGGGTACATTTTTCTCTTAGGTGCAATGGTGTACATTTTTTACAAATATACTCTGCTTTGAAAAACTTTCTCAGATTGTATTACCTGTTTCTCATTCCTCCACCTTCCTCTCTACTCCCATCTCAAAGCAGGATATGTGTGTGTGTGCACGCGTGTGTGTGCGCGTGCGCGTGTGTGTGTGCGTGTGTATGCTGCGTGTGTATGCTGCCCCAGCACATTAGATGTGCCCCAACCCACACCTCTGTTGGAGCACTTTTCCTATCACATCATCATGGTTAGTTTACATCAGCCTCCCAGACTAGACCATGTCTCCTTGGGGTGATAGTGGCCTGGTTTTCCTATTTCCCTAGCACTTTGCATGGTGCCTAGTACATAGCAGGCACTCAGTTCATTCGTTCATTTCTTTATTAACATTCATTATTCATGTGCCCTGTGCTGGGTGCTAGGGAAACAATGGCAAACAAAACTGGACTTGTCCCTGCCTTCCTGAGCTTAATAAAGCTTCCTTGGAGGAAACTGAAATTGATCAGTTTACCTGTGAAAGAAGGCTGCTGTCTTAGTCTGCTCAGGCTGCCTTAAGAAAGTACCACAGGGGCTTCCCTGGTGGCGCAGTGGTTAAGAATCCACCTGCCAGTGCAGGGGACATGGGTTTGAGCCCTGGTCCGGGAAGATCCCACATGCTGCGGAGCAACTAAGCCCGTGTGCCGCAACTGCTGAGTCTGCACTTTAGAGCCCACGAGTCACAACTACTGAGCCCACGTGCCACAACTAATGAAACCTGCGCATCTAGAGCCCATGCACCGCAACAAGAGAAGCCATTGCAATGAGAAGCCCGCGCACCTCAACGAAGAGTAGCCCCCGCTCACCGCAACAAGAGAAATTCCACGCGCAGCAACGAAGACCCGACGCAGCCAAAAAAAAAAAAAAGACTTCAGTTATTAAAAAAAAAAAAAAGAGAAAGTACCACAGGGGGAGGGATAAATTGAGAGACTTGAATTGACATATACACACTACTATGTATAAAATAGATAACTCATAAGAACCTACTGTGTAGCACAGGGAACTCTACTCAATACTCTTGTAATGACCTATATGGGAAAAGAATCTAAAAAGAGTGGATATATGTATATGTATAACTGATTCACTTTGCTATACAGAAACTAACACAACATTGTAAATCAACTATACTCCAATAAAAATTAATTATTTTTTAAAAAAGAGAAAGTACCACAGACTGGGGGCCTTAAACTACACACAGTTATTTTCTAACAGTTTGGAGGCTAGAATTCCAAGATCAAGGTCTAACAGGTTTAGGGTTCTGGTGAGGTCCTTCTTCCTGGCTTGCAGAGGGCCACCTTCTCCCTGTGTCTTCACGTGGCCTTTGCTGGGTGGGGTGCTTGTGGGGAAAGAGAGAGAGTGAGCTTTCTGGTTATCTCTTCTTTTTTTTTTTTTTTTATATCAGTTATACCTATACATATGTTCCCATATCTCTTTTCTCTTGCGTCTCCCTCCCTCCCACCCTCCCTATCCCACCCCTCCAGGCTGTCACAAAGCACCGAGCTGATCTCCCTGTGCTATGCGGCTGCTTCCCATGCCTCTCTCTCGCTTTGTCACAGCTTACCCTTCCCCCTCCCCATATCCTCAAGTCCGTTCTCTAGTAGGTCTGGTTATCTCTTCTTATAAGGACCCTAATCCTATCAGATCTGTGCTCCACCTCATGACCTTATCTGACCCTAATTCCCTCCCAAAGGCCCTATCTCCAAATACCATCACCCTGGAGGCTAGGGATTCAACATATGAATTTGCAGGGTCGGGGTGGGGACCGGGGTGGGGACGGGGTGGGGACCGTGATTCAATCCAGTCCATTGCAACTGTCAGTGACCTTCTGGAGAGAATACCTGTGAATTTAATGATAGGGATTTTAGGAGGAGGGGTGGGGAAGGTGCCATATAGAGTAGGTAGGGGCACATTTCAGGGTAGTTTATGGCTCCTTCCACACACTGTCCCCTCCATCCTGCCCCAGCCTGGGCTGACAGGGGATCGCGCTTGCTACCCCTCTTTCCCTTGTGGCTGCACTCAGCCTACATCTGACTGTCTGACCTGTCATCCTCCGGGTCCAGGTGGCCTTAATAAGGAGATAGAAGCCATAAGAAATGAGAAAGGGAAAGGCCCGCAGCCTGAGAGAGAGAAGGTGGTGACGGCTGTATCTCTTTCCCAGGCCTTTTCACTCACCACTTCTCAGTGCTTTGTATGAGGCAGTCCCAGGATGACTGACTCACTGCTGTGGGCGCTGAGTCTGCCAGCACTGCTTGTGGGGACCTGCCGTACAGGGGCCAAAAGCTGTGTCTTCGGGAGCTGCTCCCTGGGCTCAGAAGTTCCCTGTTCTCCACAAAGTGGCAGCCATGGGAAGGGGCTGCTATTCCCAAACCCTCCAAGTGTCTCAGAGGACAGGCTGAATTTCCCTCTGTTTGAAATGCCATGGAACAAATTCCCCCATTCGTTTCTGAGGTGCAGGTCAGGGAAAAGAAGACACACACCAGGATTCTGAAGGTCTGGGCTCCCGTCCCAGCTTTTCACTTGATTTCCTGGGTGATCCTGGGCAATTCATTTGTCCGATTTCAAATACTGTGCATGATACGCCTGCCCTATACTGAGAACTGTGCTTGGTCAGTGGGCATCTAGGAATAAACAAGACGACTTCTGCTTTAAGGACGACAGTGACATACGCCATGTGATTCAGGCTGCAAAGAGGAGTGTGACGTATAAATAGGGACCGCACCAAAAGACCACTTAGCCTCAGCGAATCTGGGAAGGCGCCTTTCAAGGAGGTGCCACTCAGCCAAAGGGCAAGAAGGACAATTGGACATGTTGAGGGTGGAGGGATGGGGAGAGGAGAGGATGTTAGAGGCAAAGAGATCAGTGTGTGCACAGGTGTGTGGATGAGAAAGGTGAGCATCAGGGAGTGGAGGGCATGGGTGTGCACACGTGGTGTGCATTTCCTGGTATGTGTGCGAGATGCCCTGTGGCCAGTGAAGCTGGACACATGGGCAAGAATCACACTGTAGTAAGGGTCTGAGTTAACATGAAGGCTCTGGAACGGCACCAAAGGATGTTGAGCAAGTACACGGCATAACCAGGTTTGTCTAATAGAGCCCAGCCTCGTCATACAAAATGTGGTCCCCAGACCAGTGGCTTCTGCACCACCCAGGAGCTAGTTAGAAATGCAGAATCTGAGTTCCACCCCAAACCCACTAAATCAGAATCTACTGTTAATAAAATCCCTAGGTGATCGGGATGTACCTTAAAGTTGGAGCCATACTGATGTATATAGTAAGGGTCAGCAAACTTTGTAAAGAGAGTAAATATTTTAGGTTTTGCCAGCCACACCGTCTCTGTGACAACTATTTAGCCTTGCCTTTGTAGTGCAAAAGCAGACAGACAATATGTAAACAAATGAGGTGGCTGTGTTCTGACAAAAATTTATTTATGGGCACTGAAATTTGAATTTCATGTCATTTTCACCTATCACAAAATATTCTTCTTCTTTTGATTTTTTTTCATCCATTTAAAAATGTAAATACCATTGTTAGCTGGCAGGTTGTATAAAAGCAGGCAAGCAGGCTGGATTTGACCATGGGCTGTAGTTTGCTGACCCTTGATCTACAGGATTCTGATCCTCCGCCTTCAAGTAATACCTCCTGATCTTTATGCTTTATTGTGAAAATCCAATAAGCTGGGAATGACATCCAAGCCAAACCTTTATTTTTCAGATGAAGAAATGCAGGCCCAGAGAGAGACACTGACCTGCTCAAAGAAACACAGCTGGTTAGGACTGGTTAGGACTCAAACACAGGCTTGCTTATTTCCACGAAAACACTCATCCCCTGTTCCATGTATAAGCAGTCTGAAAGAACTAGAGCCCTGTTTTTTCTCCACAACTGCAGCAGAATAAGGAATGCTTAAAAGGCAAATTGACTTTGTCTTTCTGATAAGTTATAATTAGTTAAGGGCTTTTTAATGTCAAAGCTACTTCCACAAAGCCAAATACTCTTGAGCGGCTTGTGCTGGGAAAATGTATTATGCAGAGCAAAACCCTAGACTTTTCAACACCTGAAATAAGATATCACAGCTCTTTTTTTATTTAGAAAAATTAAAGTTAGATTAGGTGCTGCTTGATAGCAAATGAAGTTTGCCTAGACATCATTTCATGTGTACGTATTTGTTTTTATTTATTTATGTAAGTATGATTTTATTTTATAAATTTTTTTATTTTAAATTTTCTTTTTTATTTTTGGCTGCATCGGGTCTTAGTTGCAGCACATGGGCTCTTCGTTGAGGCATGTGAGGTCTTTTTCGTTGCGGTGTGTGGGCTCTTCATTGCGGTGCTCCGCTCGGGCTTTTCTCTAGTTGCAGCATACAGGTTTTCTCTCTCTAGTTGTGGCGCATGGGCTCCAGGGCGCGTGGGCTCTGTAGTTAGTGGCACGCAGGCTCTCTTGTTGAGGGGTGCAAGGTCAGTAGTTGTGGCGTTCAGGCAAGGCATGTGGGATCTTAGTTCCTCCACCGGGGATTGAACCTATGTCCCCTGCATTGGAAGGCAGATTCTTTACCACTGGACCACCGGGGAAGTCCCCTTATTTGTTTTTATTTAAATCTTGCCTGTTCCTAGTAATTAATGTCATTCATTATAATAGTTGTTTAAAAGTATAATAGAACGAATCCAGTGCTCCACTTGTTTTCTTATCCTAAACTGGAGGAAGCCTAAGGGATTCTTAGAGCAAAATCCAAGACACTGTAAATGAGAAGAAAAAAAAAAATCTACCAATAAATTCCACATTCTCCATAAATACATATCCCTATCTGTGGTCCTTTTTCTTGTTTCCTTAGTCAAACAGAAACAGTCACTCACAAAGGAAATGGCGTTTTTGCCTCCTTGTACCTCTAGTGCTTTGTCTTTGGACACAGAAAGACGATGATGAGATTCAGAATATAGGTCTGCGATCAGCCAGACTGAATACTCCACCTGGAAATCACACTGCAGGGAGGTCCTCTGAGATCATAGCTGAGCTCACCTCTAAATAAAGCAGGGCCTGGGCAAGTGGGGTCTGGCCATCATTGTTTGGGTGTCCTGTTCCCTGTTCTTCCACTATGGCACTGAGACGGCGCACTGCCCCACTGAGGTAACAGGCGTGGGTTCATATGCATACTCTTATACATGCATATACGCACGTGCACACGCATACACGTCCCTCTTGTTAGCTTGATCCCGGCAGGGCTGGCAAAAATGTGTTTCTACTCGGAGGCTGGGAGAAGCCTGTGAAGTTACAGGGGAGAAGGCACAAAGGATGGCCATCTATGGCCATCACACAACAAGGCTTGGTCAGAGCATCTTGGATGCCTGGCCTCGGCTCAGGAAACCTCGTGTACTGAGCATGGCAGCGGCAAGACTGATTCATCACTGCCCCCGCTGGGGTGGCCCAGCTGTCAGAACACGATTCCCCAGCTCCTCCTCTCCATCCTCCCTGCTCTGTCCAAAAAGTGACAGGTGGTGAATCAGCCGCCCAGATACAGCCACAAGGGAAGCTCAGAGGGTGAGTGGGGAGGACGGCTGAGCGCAAATTCTCCTGCTGAGTAGTGCCCTGCTGACTCACTTGGAGGCCTTGAACAAATTGCTTTTTCTTAAATAATTAATTTTAATAGTTTTCACTTATTTAGAACTTGACCGTGTGGCTGGTACAATGGAGCCACCGTTCAGACCCAAGTCTCTGACCCACCGCGCCACCCTACCTCTCATCTTCCCAGGCGAGATCTCCTCTAATCCTCAGCACAGTTCTTTGACATGGAGGGTCGTCATATTCCCATTTTAGAGATGAGGACATTGAGGCACTGAGAAGTTCACTGGTCCTAGATGGGTGGCAAGGAGGGAATCCAAAACTTCTGACTCCAAATCCCAAATTCTTTCCAGTCTGCCTTTCCTGGGCTTTTATTTTTTCATAGGAGAAGTGGAGAAATGCTTCTTTTCCTTTCTTTGGGTTCCCAGAGCCTGAGATACACATTTCTCTCTAACCAGTAGCTTCTCTGAGGAAGACAGGAGTCAGGACCCGGGGATCTGCTCTCTCTGCAGGGCAAGAGGAGTAACCCAGTCCTGGGCTGTCTGCAGCCTGCCCTGCCCTGCCAAGAGGGGCCAGTACCCAGCACAGCACCATCATGGAGAATCCTGCTCTATAGAATTCACCAGATCAGAAACTTAATAAAGTACTGATTTTTAAAAAATTTAATAGTAATTTTCAAACTTACCTAAAGGTAGCAAGAGTGGTATTAATGAAACAATGTATCTAGCCATTCCTGCCTGATTTTTTTTCATCTATACCACACATTTCTCCACCCTCCTCCAGATTGTTTTGAATTAAATCCTAGACGTATCATTTCATCTGTAAATATTTCCGTATGTGCCACTAAGAGATTACAACTCTCCTTAAAATGTAACTGCAGGATCATGATCACACCTAAAAAACAAATAATTATGTAATATCAAATATCCAGTCAGTGATCACATATCCTCTATTTCCTTATAATGTTTTTTAAAAGTATTTTTTTGTGTGAACCAGGATTCAGATAAGGTTCCTACATGAATTGACAGATATGCCTCTTCGTGTGGCTACCCTCCCTTCCCGCCCTTCTCTTATTTTTATTTGTAGTTTTTTGGTCAGTGAAACTAGGTTGTGTGTCTGTAGTTTCCCGTAGTATGGATCATGCTGTAGGTAGCCCCAGGATGTCATGGGACATCTTTTTCTGATAGTTCTTATAAATTGATAGTTAGATCAAGAGGAAACTATCAGCGCAGTGGGTGAGAGTCTGCCTGCCGATGCAGGGGACGCGGGTTCATGCCCCGGTCCGGGAACATCCCACATGCTGCGGAGTGGCTGGGCCTGTGAGCCATGGCCGCTGAGCCTGTGCGTCCGGAGCCTGTGCTCTTCAACGGGAGAGGCCACAACAGTGAGAGGCCCGCGTACTGCAAAAAAAAAAAAAGAGGAAACTATCCATTTTTAACGTAGATTTTTAAAAAAAAATTAATTTATTTATTTTTGGTTGCATTGGGTCTTTGTTGCTGCACGTGGGCTTTCTCTAGTTGCAGCAAGCATGGGCTATTCTTCGTTGCGGTGCACGGGCTTCTCATTGCGGTGGCTTCTCTTGTTGCAGAGCACAGGCTCTAGGCGCGCTGGCTTCAGTAGTTGTGGCACACGGGCTTAGTTGCTCCGCAGCGTGTGGGATCTTCCCGGACCAGGGCTTGAACCTGTGTCCTCTGCATTGGCAGGCAGATTCTTAAACACTGCGCCACCAGGGAAGTCCCTTTAATGTAGATTTTATTTGGATCAAAACCTCACCTGACCAGGAACTCTTGGTGAGACACCAGATAAAGCACAAGTCCTTGTGGGAGAATCACTGAAGACCAAGTGAAGATGGGACGTTTGTCTTGTTAAACCAACTTGCAGAGTGTGTCCTAGCGACTGTGTTCACGTTCACGTACATTGGCTGTAGATACACAGTGGGCCAGTGAGAAGTGACCTCGTGAGTGAGCATGTATCAAGTACCTGCCGTGTGTCCTCCGTGATAATGAGGTGTCAGGGATTCACAGTCAAATCAAGTGCAGCCCCGGCTGGGGGTGCTTTTCCTCTAGTGAGGGACAAACCGATAATTCAGGGTGATGGTATATTGTGAAAGTGCTTTGTGGAGTTACTCACAGATGATAGAGCTGCAGAGAAGGGGGTATTAATTTTGCTGGGTGTTGGGAGGCTTCTTGGAGGAAGTGGTATATTATGAACGATGAGGTATGAACAGTTTTAAAACTGAAAATTATTTGGTTCAATATTCTGCATTTGGAAAAATGGAGAGGAACTCAAAGTGATACAGGCTGATTTTACTTTTTTAAGATTTCAACAAGGATTCCCAGCTGATGCTAGAAACCCTCCTATACCTGGAAAATCGCTTGTCCCGATCTCTCATGTTTTAACATCTCTGGCTCATCAGCATTTCATTGTGCTGTCACTTTACCAACAATATAAAGAACCAACACATCTTCATGTGGCTGAAATTGTGTATCTTATCCTGTTGGGGAAGGTAACTTTTTTCTTTCACCAATTCTGGGTGTTCTCCTTGGATTAACACTGAGTTTGCAGCCAACCTTCCTGCAGTCTCAGAACGGGAAAATGGGGAAGGTGAGAGCCCACTTGTGCCCACAGTGGCAGGACAACTGACCTCGTTTTCTGCTTGCTTGCTTGCCTGCTTATTCTCTGCTGACTGGGACTGAGAGCAAGGACCTTGACTGTCTCCATCATCACCCTGATCCTACTGTCTACAAGAGTTTGCCAGGGCATGTGCTCCAGAAATATTCGAGAATTACTTAGTGTATTCATCTTTGTCCACTCCCTATTCTTCTTCTTTTTTTTTTTTTTTGCGGTACGCGGGCCTCTCACTGTTGTGGCCTCTCCCGTCGCAGAGCACAGGCTCCGGACGCGCAGGCTCAGCGGCCATGGCTCACGGGCCCAGCTGCTCCGCGGCATGTGGGATCTTGCCGGACCGGGGCACGAACCCGCGTCCCCTGCATCGGCAGGCGGACTCTCAACCACTGCGCCGCCAGGGAAGCCCCCCTATTCTTCTTATTTGGGGTAGTGTTTCCCTCTGAACGTTTCCTCCCGTGAGTGGTCCAGGTTATATGCAGGAACGGGCTTATTAACATGTAATGTCTTATGACCAGATGCATCCTTGTGATAACGATGGAACCTCTCATCCTTACAGCGCGCTACAGTTTGCAAAGCATTTCTGTTTGTATTCTCTTCCTTGAGCTTCACTGCAACCCTGTTAAGGCGAAGGCAGAACAGGTACTGTTACCACCGTTTCTCGATGAGGAAACTGGGGCTCCGAGAGCTGAGTGAGTTGTACAGGGTCCCAGGGTGGAGCAAGGAGGCACTGACCCCAGGCCTCCCTGGGCCTTAAACCAGCGCCCCCTGGTGCAACCCGCTGCAGGCCACCAGGCCCCTCTCTTGTCTCTGCTCATGGAAAACAAAACCAACAAGGAGAAGGGTTCATCCCAGGCCATTTGGCAAGACCTCTGGGGAAGTCTCACCCCAGCTTCAACCTGATGTGGCTGGGGTCCTTAGGAGACACACAATATTGGGGGCTGTTTACGTGCCCAGTGGAAAGCCAGCCAGACAAACCCTAAGGGGAATCCCAGAGAAGCAGACTTTCTCTCTAACGAGCTGAGTCAAGTCAAATTAGAGACGCTAAATGCCCACGAAGGAAGAGTCGGTAAGAAAACCGGCCGACACATGACCTAGGGTAGAAGCAGCAAGACACGTGTCCACTCTGAGGATGCGTGGTGCCCTGCCTGACTTCAGGGCTTGGAGCCAGGAACACTGGTTCCCTCTCGGGAACGCAGAGGCACCGTGACTGCAGTGGGCGATGTGCAACAGAGGTTGAAATGGTGCTAAGGTGGTCTTAAATGTTCAGAAAACAATGACAAAACATTTCGAGGCTGGATGTATGCAGGGTGAGCAAGGCTTGGCCCTGATGTATGGGGAAAGAGCACGTGGCCTTGGAGGAAAGGCCATCCGGGCACACGAATAGAGCTGGGGTTAGTGGATATTGAGGGGAGAGTAGAGACTAGAATATTCTGTGTCCTCTCCCTTTCCTGCCACCAATGCCTCATTGGAATAGCTAGTCCAGGCACTGGCTTCCTCCTTTCCCTTAAGGCCCTTCTTCCCCCACCTCCTCTTCCCGTGTGCTGACCAAGCTCTATGAGTGAGCTATTTTTCTTAAGTAACATGAAGCTCTTTCCAATTTTTTATGCCTCCACTGAGGCGAGGTGCAATTGCGAGTTTATCCCAAGCCACACAAATGGTAGGTGGTTTTTATACCATCACCTTTGTTGCCTGAGGAGCGTCTAATAAACACGATAAGGTCGTGGCATCTCCGGGTGTGCGTAGCATGGCAGTTGACCATCTGTTTGGGATCCTGCCTGCATTTCAGGTGCCCACGAGGACTGATTAAATGGCTTGGCACTTTGATTCAAACCTTCCATTTGAGATGGTCCTTCACAACACTGGTTTTCCAAGGGAGATTTTTGCTCCACTCCTGCAGGGGGTAGATTTTGGAACTTGAGGATGATGGAGAACAGGTGTGTTGGGCTGGAGAGAGGATGGGCGAGGAGGGGCTGGGAGAAAGATATTAAACACCTTCTGCATGTTTCCTACTATGCTTTCAAGAGTCCCTTCGCACCCATTTTACAGATGAGAAAGTTAAGGATTTGGCCAGTGTCACTCAGTTAGTAAATGGGATCAGGATTCTTTTTTTTTTTTTTTTTTTGGCCATGCTGCGTGGCTTGTGGGCTTTTAATTCCCTGACCAGGGATCAAACCTGAGCTCCCTGCAGCGAAAGCACAGAGTCCTGACTACTGGACTGCCAGGGAATACCCTGGGATCAGGATTCTAACCTGAGCCTCCCTGAAGTCAGAGCCCACGTTCTTTCTCCCACCCCTCAGAGTCTTGCCACTTCTCCACGGCCATCTTCCGGGCACTCCCAGGTCTCCAAGCTGAGAGAATTTTCCAAGTCATGAAGCCAACTCTGTAGTAGCTCTTCTCCCTATCCTGACACAAATGCCTCATTTAAATAACTACTACTGCTAGAAATAATGATAACAACAATAATAGTAATTGAGTGGAGAGTGTTCATGCATTCTGTTTTGTTTTAGTTGGTCATTTCATTTTGGGTTCACTGCCTGACTTCTTTAGGGCATAGTGACCTGGGCCAAATGGCATCACAGGGGCCACAATCTTAAAGAAAGAACTGTTCATCTGCCTTGAAATTCTACTCAATCCCACATTCATGTACGGCGTGCCTGAGGAATAAGGGGAGCAGCTGAGGGGACCGCTTGCTTCTGACTGGGGAGATGTCTGCTGTGTAGAAACTGAATCTGTTAGGGTGCTTCTCTAGAATCCAGACACCAACATGGATGGGGATGGGCTTTTGATTATTTGTGATGGGCCTTTAAATAGCCCCACAGTTTAAAAAGTGATATATGCTTACTATGTAAACTTTGGAAAATACAGAAGAAACAAGTAGGAACAAATACCATAGTATAGATAGTTATATGTAAATTAAAC
Organism: Lagenorhynchus albirostris; assembly: GCF_949774975.1. Classification (NCBI taxonomy): domain Eukaryota; kingdom Metazoa; phylum Chordata; class Mammalia; order Artiodactyla; family Delphinidae; genus Lagenorhynchus; species Lagenorhynchus albirostris. Next base: position 98,350,309 of record NC_083103.1, read on the forward strand.
AAAGTTGGGATTATTACTTAGTCATCTGCTGCAAACATTTTCTTATGTCATTAATTATTCTCACATAGTATCTCATGCATTTCTAGAATGCCATTAGATGAATATACCATTTAATCGATTCCCTATTTTTGGAAATCTGGGTCATTTTGTTGCGATGAACATTCTTACACAAAAATGTCTGTGTCCTGAATAGCAGAGCGAGATTAAAAGCCTTGGTTTTATGTTTTGTAAAATGGGGATAATAGTACCCACTTCAAAGCCCTGCCGTGAGGATTATATAGAATAGTATATATAAAGTACTTAGCACATCACCCGGCACACAGCGAGCTCTCCGTAAACAGCACCTTATTATTAGCTTACTTCACGTCTGATTATTTTCTTAAGTTAACTGCCAAAAACTAGAATGACATTCTCAGGGTTTTTGAGGCCTGTGTGGTTTAACTGTGTCAGCCTATCTGAAGGTCAGTGGAAAGAAGGTGGTACAAGAAGCCACTGTGGCGTGTCAGCTCAGCCAGCGCATAAGCTGATCAGGTAAGGCAGCCACCGACCCACAGATTGGGGTCCTGCTGTCCCCAGACTGCCTCTGTCCTGCGCATCCCTGGCCAAGACCTGGTCTTCTGATGTGCAGACATATTGAGTGACCCCAAAGCCACTCAAATTTAAATACATGCTCACAAGAGCCAATGAGAGCCAAGTAAATTTGTTCCTCCCTCTGAAACTCATCCTTGCCCACTATTTCGCATTTTTGTGCCTTAATTTGTAAGACATAGTGGCCGAGGGTAGGCACCATGTAATCATCGCTGCTACGGGAAGAGGATTTGCCGTAGGACGTGACGCCCTAAGATGTGTCAGATGTGTCATCTTGCTCTGTATAATACGTTACCAAATATCATAGAATTTCAGAGCTGAAAGGAAACTTAGTCACAGCTGGGGCTGATCCCCAGACTTTTATGAAAAGCTGAGGCCTAGAGCATTTAAATGATTCTTTCAACGTCATAAAACAAGTAAGTGGCAAAGCCAGAACCAGATCCCAGGTCTTCCGGATCCCTCCCCCTTCCAGGATTTTCCTCCCTGGACCAAGCTTATTTCCAACAAATGAAAAGAAACCCAGGATTCGAGGCCACAGTTAACTTGTTGTCCTTTCTTTCCAAAATGGAGTGTTTTCTCCTGAGGGGTTCATCACTGGAAAAACGAAACCGCATGGCTGTGTGTTCTGCCCTAGGCCTGTGCTGAACCTTTCCTGCAGAGAATTCTGTTAACATCATCAAGAAGCAGGAAGGAACTTTTATAAGGTGGCTCTTATTTCTTCTCTCCCCTCCTAACTTTAATACAAATATTTGAAGCTGCTTTCTGTAGGAGAAAGTTGCTGTTTTCTGGACCAAAACTACTGCAGCCAAGCAGCATTTTGTCTCACTTCCTTGCGTGCAAATTCGAGGAAACTGGCCTTTGTTACCTCAGATGCTTTCAGCACAGAACTTTGAGTGAAGAAAGAGCAGCCGCGGTGTCATCTCTGGTGCAGAGGATGAAGTTAGGAAAACTGCACCAAGATGCTTTCCCTCCCTGGGGTGTGGCTGGATTCTCACCTCGCTCCTCAGTCAATTTAGAATTTAAAATCTTTATTTAAGAAGTGTTTTCATTGAGCTTTCAAAGACACCAGTGCATCCTCTGTTATTGTAGTAGCCACCCACCACTGGCAAGAAAATCCCTAGATGTCAAACTGTTGATTATTTTGCAAATGAAGGAGACACTTCTGGAATCAGTGAAGGGCTGCCTTGGGTAAGTGAGGAACTGGTGATTTTGGCCAGTCCCACAGCTCAAGCGAGAGGCCAGGTGGCCGTTCTGTGGGGGCCTTGTGCTTTGGGCAGGGGCTGCCTGGTGGCTTGATTGTGCTCTCAAAGGCCACAGTCAAAGCTGCCCACGGCAGGCCCAGGTCCATCTGCTCAGGATTGGGCTTCTGATTACGGAGGAGGGCAGTCGGTCAGGGAGAGGAAGGTCACATCAGGCTAGAGTGGTAGTTAAGAACATCGGAGTTTATCAGGCCTGGGTCCATTTCTTGGGTCTGCCGAGGTTACTTGGACAAGTGACTTAATCTCCCTAAGCCCATATTTCCTCGCCTGCAAACTGGCATCAGCACAAGTCCCTACCATCACAAGGTTGTGGGATAATTAAAAGAGAGAATGCTTATAAAGTACTTAGCAGATAGTAAGCGCTCTATATATGTTAGCAATCAATTGAATATTCTCTTGCTTTTACTGACGGTGACTCTAGGTCCTTTGGAATTGATAAGAGGAGAGGTGAATAGAAAACTGTTTTCTTGCTAGTCATTAATTCCTTTCTTCAGAAAATATTTAATGATATGCACCAGACACTGTCTAGACCTTGGGGGTGTGAAAACGAGACGCTCATAGTCTACGGAATCGTGGCACAGTAGAAACAAAGAATTGCACCGAGGTGGGATAAACCCTACAGTAAAGTGGTATACTGGGGGTATCGTGGAAACAGGGAGGAAGGACTGTCACAGCTGGCTTGGGGAATGGGCCCTGAAAGCCTTCTCAGAGCAGGAACGTGGAAGGGAGTTTTCAGATTGTCAAAGGCATTCCAGGCAGAGACACAGTCTACACAGACTCGGGAGGGAAAGGCAGGGTCTGTATGGTACAACACGAGCATATGGGGAAATAGGCAGAGATGCTTTCATTCAACACCGGAGATAGGAGGCACACCTTCAACCCTCAAGGTGTTTAGAGACTGGTGGGCAGAGAAAGACAAGCAGATTAGTGATTATCATGTGATAATCTCGATGACCAGGGTACCCATGTAGCGGGCATACTGAAAAGGATGGCTAGTCTCAGCCTGAAGTGCTGAGGGAAAACCATGAAGGGAAGATGACACAACCTAAGACTTGAAGATCTGAGAGCAGACAAGTTGGAGGAAACTAGGGGGAGGAGGAAAAATATTCCATAAAGGATACAGGTGGCACAGGGCGTGGAGGCTTATGAGAAGGCATGGGTCCACTGAGGAGAAGTAAGCCTATAGGCATGGCTGGAATAAAGAAGGATGAGGCTAAGATATGCACCCATGAGCGCATTCAACATATATGTGTTGAGTTCCCCCCGTATTCCTGTGGAATGTTCTAGGCTCTGGGTAGAGGACCAATCATGAAGTGGGCTAGGGAGCACAGATGGTGTTTAGTGGACCATGGGTGTTTGATTTGGGTGATATGCAGATGTGACCCAAAGAGGCAGAGTCATGTGGTGATCAATGAATCCTTTTCCAATTCTGATTATAGGGGAGGGTCTCAGCTCAGAGTTAGTTGATCTTTAACACCTCTCTAGTACTTATTAATCTCTCTTTTTAACAGAGAGCTATAGGCCTTAGGCTCAGAACACTTACAGGGAAGAGTATGTAACTAGAACTTAGTAAGGCTGTTTTGTATTTTTTTAAATTAATTTATTTTGGGTGCGTTCTGTCTTTGTTGCTGCGTGCAGGCTTTCTGTAGTTGCGGCGAGCGGGGGCTACTTTTCGTTGTCGTGTGCAGGCTTCTTATTGTGGTGGCTTCTCTTGTTGCAGAGCTCGGGTTCCAGGCACGCGGGCTTCCTTAGTTGTGGCGCATGGGCTCAGTAGTTGTGGCTCTCGGGCTGTAGAGTGCAGGCTTAGTAGTTGTGGCGCACGGCTTAGCTGCTCTGCGGCATGTGGGATCTTCCAGGACCAGGGCTCAAACCCGTGTCCCCTACATTGGCAGGTAGATTCTTAACCACTGCTCCACCAGGGAAGTCCCTTGTATTTTTTTTTTAATTATTAGATATTTTCTGTTTATGGCAAGTAGGACTAGTTTTCCATTTATAGATGTCATATCAAATTTTCTCTAAGATGTGTTTGAGTTAAAGTAAATGAGTTACTTTAAAGAACAATCCTTAAATCCAGTAGAGTACAGGTGCAGATATAGCAAAACTAACGAGTTGATCTAGAAAGGGTTAAGGCCTAGGAAGCACTGCCGTTGCTGATGGGAAGGCGTTGTAAGTTCTGGGAAGGGAGAGCAGCTAAGAGATGTGTTTGGACTGGGGGTTTCCTGGGTGCCAAATCTTTTTTTTTTTTTTCCCCTGGTCACAGACGTGCGGCTTTCAGGATCTTAGTTCCCCGACCAAGGATTGGACCCATGCCCTCAGGAGTGAAAGCCTGGAGTCCTAATCACTGGACCACCATAGAATTCCCAAGCGTGCCATATTGGTTTTGAGGTTCCAGCTCCTAGCATAAAGTTTGGCACTTAGCTTGCGCTTAATTTGGGGCATGCCATTCACAACTAATCTGCTTTAAAATCTAAAACTTGCATTTAGTCCTTCTAGTCCATCCACACCTGTCATCACTCAGTTGCATAGATGCTTGGAAGGCGCTGGAAACTCTGGCATTAAATGACAGGAGCCTGTGGATGGATAGGAGTTCCCGTACTCGGGCCAGCGGGCTGGAGAGCGTATGCGCCTGGGTCTCCCCCTGCAAACGTGTTGAGTTGTCCAGACTTTGTGTTATGATGATAACGCTACCCCTCCTGGGACTGTCTCCTGGGATCCTATGGTAGTCCCTCCGTTATTCACAGAGAGACGACACCCAGAGATGCTGGTAAGCATCTAATACCAGCACTGGTTCGGTAGTTCTAAGAGACTTTGTGGTTTCTTTCTTACTCCTTTAAAAAAAATGTTCTCTTTTCACTACTCGTAAGCATTTATGCATGTCATGTTTTATGTATCATGATCCTTTTAACACCTTGGATATGTTGTTTGGACCCTCATTTACACTGTGCCTCTCTTTCTGGAGGTCTGATGATCAGGTAAGACAGAGGAAAGAACTGCCTTGCAGCACCTTGCATCACTTCATCCATTCCTGCAACCCAACCATAACAAAGGGGGTTTAAAATGAAGTTTTCAACTACATCATTTAGAGCTACCCTCATTCTAGAGCTGTTGGGAAGTTACTGAACAGACACATTGAGCTTAGGGCCCCTGGTCTGATGACCAAATGATTTTTAATTCCTCAGTTCTAAGCAGATAGGATTTTTTGTAAAAGTTTATTTTATTGAAGTATAGTTGATGTACAATGTTGTATTAATGTCTACTGTACAGCAAAGTTTTATATATATATATATATATATATATACACATTCTTTTTCATATTCTTTTCCATTATGGTTTATCACAGGATATTGAATATTGTTCCCTGTGCTATACAGTAGGACCTTGTTTATCCATCCTAAATATAATAGTTTTAAGCAGGTAGGATTTGAACCTTAATGGTGATTCCTACAAGGCATTATGTCACTAAATATATATTTTAAAAGACAGCTAAAGGCTCAAGTGAGTGAGGTGCATGTGTCTCTGAGCTGCTGCCCAGCATTCTTTAGACCGTGTTCCGCACCGCGGCCACAGCAGAGCAGCATTGCAGGTGACTGCGTGGCCTCCGGCTTCCCATCTGTGCAGAATACACAGAAAGCAGCCCGGCTCTGGGGGAGGCCTGAGTCTGTTGACAGATGTTTCTCCTTATCTTGTTTTCACATCGGTTGCAACACCATGTCTGTTCAGAGCAAGTGTGGGTGGGGATTCCTCCTGCCCTGCCCTAGCTAGCTGTTAAAATAAGAGGGTGGTTTATCACGTTGTTTTTCAAGTTAATATCAGGCCACCAGTAGTTGGGGGGCCAGTGGGTCACTGGAGGGATTAGCTGATTGCGAAGGAAAACAAGCCCAGCTGTTTGGGGGGGAGATACCTCAACAATCCACACGATAGTCACTCGAATTCGAAAGTGAGGATTTGGGGCAAGTTTGAAGTTTTGTTTGACTGCTAAGGTCATTGCTTAGCTCTCAAAACATTTAAACTACATTTTCAAACTTGTATATTTGGACAAATTTTCAAATCGCTTGCCAGGAATCATGGCAGGCAACTGACCACTAACATTCCAATTGCACTTTCTAATCCGCAGAGCACTTTTACACATATATGATTATTCCCATATTACAGATGAGAAAACTGAAACTCAGAAACATTAAGAAAATTTGGACCAAAGTCATGTGTTTTATGGCTAGTGACTGAGGGAGTTAGAGATCAACCCCAGATCCACTGCTCCCCAGTTCTGGGTCCTTTTGCCTTCACCATCCTGCCTCTTGTTTATTTCCACCTTCTTGTCCATGTTGATTTGTCCATTTGCTGCTTCAGTGAACGGCACCTCAGTGCTTGATAGTTGAGGTTTAGGGAGGGTAGTGTGGCCATGTAAGATCACTGAGGATCGACTCGTTGCATTGCACCGTGGATTCATACGTTCACAGCAATTTAGAGCTAGAATTAAGAAAAGAGACCAGTATTAACTGAGAAAGCAGCAGCTGTGCCGGGAGCCTTATGGACCTGTCACTGCGCAAGAGGGTAGATACTTACATACCTCCTCCCTTAATTCTCCAGCAGCTTCTTGAGGTGAGGTCTCTCATCCCACCTGACGGTTGAGAGTACTGGAGCTTGTGGAGATACAAAGAAACTTGCCCCAAGTTGCGTAACGAGTAAGCGGTAGAGCCTGAACCTAGGTTTGTCTGATTCCAGAGCCAGCCCGGTCCCACTCCCACATTCCATGGATGAGGAAGCCAGAGTGGTGGAATGTCTGTTATGATCTCATGGAGGATGTGGCAGAGCTGGGTCTCATCAGCCTAATCGCAGGCCTCTTCCCAGCACTCCTGGCAGACCTCATCTCTTGGGGCTGGAATTCTCCTCTGTCCCATCAGATGAAAAGTTGTCAGCATTGCGGATTACCTCCCCTCGCCCCACCCATGCCTCTGCAGTCATGAGAACTTTTGGTTGCCATTCACACCAGCCACTGCTTTCTACCTCCTGGTTCTCTTCCAGAATCCACCATGCTGCTCTTCCAGGCTACTTGATTTGTACATTTTCTCCCTACCTTGCAACATGACAGGAGGAAATGGCTTATAAGACTATAGAAAACTAGGGTGGCATAATGCTAAAGTAGAGAAGCTGGATGTATCACCCTGTGGAAACAGCACCCACAATGTGTAAGAGCCCGGGGTAAGTGGTAAGTAGGCACCAGCTTCGAGGATACTAGAAACAGGGCCCTGGGTCATCCTAGGTGCCAGTTGTGGAGGCTCCCTGTGTCGCTACAAAGGCCAGACCCTACAGTTGTCCCCAACCCCAGTGTCCCCACAACTTCCATCCTCTGCTCCTTACACCCTGCCCTCCAGCCTCTTTGGAAATCCATTGGCTTCAGTGCTGTCACTGATGTTCATTTTAACCTGCAGCTGTGCGTATAAGCGTATCACGGACGCAAACCCTACCCAGAGATTAGTTCTAAATCTCTTTAGAGGGTAAGGCCTCAGGGGCATGGAAGGAAGGACTGACTACCAGGTGCCTGCTCTACCTAGTTACTGCATTTAATATTCACAACACGAAGGAGGTGGGTGTTCGTCCCATTTTCCAGAGAAGATTGGGAGGCTCACAGCAGGAAGGGAATTTACTCACGGTTTCCCAGGTAGCGAGCGAGCGACCCAGGATCAGAATCCAGCTTTTTCTCCAGAACCCACACCCTTTCCTCTTTACCGTGTATCAGCTGTATCACAGAACCTACCTTCAACATCTTGCAGGGAGGGGACAGTACGACCTCTGATCTCAAAGGATGCACATGCGTGGCAGTGGAGTCACAGAATTGGGTTTGAATCCTGGCCTAGCAGCCTCCTAGCCGTGTGTTCCCTCTGTGCTGTCTGTCGCCTCTTCTCTGAAATCTCTAAACGATAGTTATCTACCTTCTAGAATTACTCTGAGAAACACATCAGATGACAGATTTTTCTGATGTCTGTTAAGCTGTATGTAAATGATATTATTTAATTTTGAAAATCAATCAAGGAACTGACAGTGGTACTCACAGGCCTAGCGGTGAAGCCAGAGGGAGAATGGCTGTCAGTGGTTCCCTAATCAGGAACTCTACTCACCTGGACTGGCCTGGTGGGCAGGTGTGTGGTGTGAGGAATCAGGCGTGGCTATTAAGGGATGCCCAGCCCCCGTGGGCCTGGGAGGCTGGGAGAAGCGGTAGCGGCCATGATGCCTCTTGGAGCAGCCCTGCCTTGTGAGTGAGAAGTCAGACCCTGGTGATGAGCTGGAGACCCAGAACTGATTCTCTGCAGATTTGGTTTGAGATCTGATTCCTCAAGTCCTGGCAGTAAGTGCAGAGGCCCCAGTGCTCAGCGGACGGGTTAACTTGCAGAGCTTTGCCTCCTTGGTTTGGACCCTGACCAGGGTTACCGGTGGTGAGTGCTTTTTTTTGTTTGCTTTTAAATCATTCTGTAAGTTTGGGATTATTTGTTAAACTTTGTAATTTAGTGGATAACTTGAGCATTTCATTGCGTTTAATTTTTTCTATTTAAATTTTCATGTGTTTATCTTATTTGCTCTCGTAATTTACTTCTGGTTTTGAGGTTAGCATTTGGGAAGTGGTTTGGAAGCGTCTTGCTGACAGGTGAGGGAAAGCTTCACCTTGGAGTAAACGGTAAACTGCCCCAGACATGGAACTTCGTGCCATGGGGGCAAGCCCTGGGAGATTCAGGACTCAGTCCGTGTTAGCTCAGAGTTCCAGAAAGAGACACTCTGCTCTACATTTAACCAGAATCATCTCTGTCTCATCACAAAAGGAACATTAGTGCCATGGGTGACGTTTTCTGTTTTATATTAAAAATTCCCAGCTCCCAGCGTATTAATCCTGTGCAGACCCCAGGCCCGTACTAATATGCATGGTTGTGTGATTCAGCTCCACCTGCATTGAATTTCTTCGCCTCTTTGTCGGAGGGCATTAACAAACCTACTTGTTTCTTGGGAGGGGCTAAGGACATGATTGATTGGTTTTGGAGTATAAAGAAACAAAAAGACAGTGGGAAACTAGCTAGTCTTTTTGTTATGCACTGTAGCCTGGAGGCCCCCAGGGTAATTAACACAAGTGCAGAAACTTAACTGTTCCAGTCTAAAAGTGGGTGGGAGAAATTACAGAGTCCGGAAATAATAAAATGAAGTCTTATGAACAAGAGCGAGGCCCTTGCAGTGGCAAGTTCTGCTGGTCACCCGATGGGATGGGAGCCTTTTCAAGCTGCTTTTTGGATAGCACGGTTTCCCAAGGAGGTGTCCTTCCTTCTGACACGCACCTCAAGGCCCCGAGCCGCCCAAAGGCGCAGAAGTTTCCCCAAAGTCACGGGGTTGTGTCTACACTCACCACCGAAGCACCCACTCACCAGCCCACTGCTTCTCATGAGGAACGAAGGGTGTTCAGGGTGGGAGGGATGGAGGGCTGAAAATTGGACCAGTTCTTTCCTTTTGACTTTCCACGGGAGATGTCCCTCTTCCATCTCAGAACCTGCCCTGACAGCTGTTGCCCACATCAAGCCATGTCCCTCCCGTGAATTCCTAGGGCCTGTGTTGGCCTCCTCTCTCAAGACAACCGTACTGCCTTTTGCCCCGTGGAGACTGCAGTATCCACAAGGGCAGCAGCGGCCTTGCCCCGTAGTCCTCACGTGTGGCTTGCGAATACTATCGTGTATACTCCACAAAGAGATTAGCCAACACCCCTTGGGGAGAAGTGGCGTTTGTTCCTTAAAAACACGAAATGCTACAGATGAACTTATTTGCAAAGCAGAAATAAAGACACAGATGTAGAGAACAAACTTATGGATACCAAGGGGGGAAAGGGGGGTGAGATGAATTGAGAGATTGGGGTTGACATATATACAGTACTACGTATAAAATAGATAACTAACGAGAACCTACTGTATAGCACAGGGAACTCTACTCAGTGCTCTGTGGTGACATAAATGGGAAGGAAATCCAAAAAAGAGGGGATATTTGTATATGTATAGCTGGTTCACTTTGCTGTACAGCAGGAACTAACACAACATTGTAAAGCGACTATACTCCAATAAGAATTAAAGAAAAAAACACAAAATGATTTGCTTTAGAAAATGAATCCAAGTCCATAGAAACATTTCATCCAAAACACTAATGACATCTGCATGGAGAGAGATGTAAGAGTCTAAACTAAAGATCTGGCGAAAGTGTGAAAGGAGGGCAGAGAATATCACTCCATAAAATAAAATATATAAGATTCCATCCCCAGGTCTGAAGACTCCTTTCCTTCATCATTCGAGATCAGATTGGAGACTTCATAGAAATTGCAAAATTTGCAAATTGCAAAAGATTCTAGAAACCAAAAATGTGTTTGGGGGAACAGGTAAAAAAACATTAAGCAGCAAGAAGAACCATAAGATATTAACTCAGGAAAAGTGTATATTCTCCTAACTCTGTGGCCCATATTAATGCAATTAAATGAAGGAGTGGAATTGCTCTCAAACTTACTACTAATCCTGATTTTGCATTCATTCATCACTCACGTGTTCACTTATTCACCCATTCTTTGGACACCTCACACGCTCCCAGAGGAGAGCTGCCATGTCTGGTTCATTTTTGGAATGTCCTCTTCCCCCCCCATTCTCACAAGCTTGGACCACAGCAAGTTCTTAGAACATGGCTGTTAAATTGGTTTGGTTGTAGACATGCCACATACTTCTTTGAAATATCGTTTTCTTTTTACTTTTCAAAACAAATATCAAGGGACTTCCCTGGTGGTGCAGTGATTAAGAATCCGCCAGCCAATGCAGGGCACACGGGTTCAAGCCCTGGTCTGGGAAGATCCCACATGCCGTGGAGCAACTAAGCCCGTGCACCACAAGTACTGAGCCTGGGCTCTAGAGCCTGCGAGCCACAACTACTAAGCCCACGTGCTGCAACTACTGAAGCCCGCGCACCTAGAGCCCGTGCTCCGCAACGAGAGAAGCCACCGCAATGAGAAGCCCGCGCGCTGCAGTGAAGAGTAACCCCTGCTTGCCGCAACTAGAGAAAGCCCGCGCGCAGCAACGAAGACCCAAGGCAGCCAACTAAATAAATACATTTATTAAAACAATAACAAAAATCAAGTAAATAAGTCTTATCCTCTTTCATGGGGAAGTCTGCCTGATTGGGAGTCATGGACTAAGTTTTGAAACTTGGACAGTTTATTGATTTCAAAAAAGTTTAAATCGTATCTAAGTAGAAACTTTTAAAATACATTTTTTAAAGGTTACACTCCATTTATAGTTATTAGAAAACATTGGCTATATTCCCCGTGTTATACAGTACATCCTTGAGCCTATCTTATACCCAGTAGTTTGTACCTCCCACTGGTAACCACTAGTTTGTTCTCTATATCTGTGAGTCTGCTTCTTTGTGTGTTATTGAATAGAAACTTTTAGACCTTGAGCATAATGGGGCCATCTGAGACTCCAGGACTCTTGGCATGAGTATAAAGTATTGTTTATTGTTCATTTGAGCCCCTCGTTTTGTGAGGGCAAGCATCCTGCCTCCCAGGGTACAGGAAAGGACTGAGGAGTTAAGAGAAAGACGACTTGGAAGCCTGTTAACTGGTTTTGGGTTGATGGAAAAGCATGTGTTTCTAGGGTAGATGAGAGAGAAGCAATGGCATGGGCGCTGGGGGTGTACTCCAGGGACCTGGCATCCTTGGGAAGTGTCCTACTGGCTTCACAGTGGTTGTTCTTCCCTGTCTTCGTGGACAAGAGGATCTTTTGGCTCGGGGGCCAGTGTCCCCTACAGGCTAACAGTCATGGCCTCAAGAATGACTCACTTAGACTTGGAAACTAGCCTGACTTGCTCAAGCAGTCTGTGGCTTACACGCCCCGTAGAGACCGAAGCGAAGTTTTGCCAACAGCAGCAAGTGCTCTGTAGGCTGTGTGTGAGCTCAGAGGAAGCAGAGCTGGTTGATGTGTTACGTAGGGGCTAAGTCCGTGGCTTGGGGAACCTGAAACCTGCCAGTGGAACGGTCTACTTTGGCCAAATGTGGAGCATCTGAATCACCACTTCCCAGGGTCTTCCTCTGAGAAGGTGGTGGTAAGAAGGTTTGGCTTTGAAAACACCTGCTGCTCTTTACTTTGATTGACAATTGTCTTGTGAAAGGTCAGGCCGGCGGGGATGAGAACAGTTTCCATGGGGACCTGAGCACAGGGGTCTTAAGAGACTTCAGTTGTGGCAGGTGTGAGAGCATTGCCCTATTCTAAGGCTGGTGGAGTATTAGAGAAGGCACTTTCTCCAGAGGGATTGTGGACAGATGTCTCTGGAAACAATTGTTTAATTTTTTTTTTTAATAAAGAACTTTATCCCAGGGTTTCTTTAAGGGCTACACTTTCTAGGGGTGGCAGTGGGTGAAACAGGCCACACCCTCTTATGTTTTCTTTATTTTGGGGGATAGAAGAAAGGAAAATAAAGTCACCCAGATGAAAAGACCTATGGTTAAAGAAGGATTTACGTTAGAGCCCCAAATCTAGTTACTTCAGCGGAGGGAAGAAGCAGGTGCTAACCTGGCCGAGATGACATGTTTGGCCCCATCCCAGCCCCCCACCCAGCCCTGCACAGAGAGAAACCTCCCTGGACCCAGGCTGCCCTCCCAGCTGCCAGCCAAATTCACGAGTCCCAAAGGGAAGTGGCTTTGAGGTTGAAGCTGGCTCAGCCTAAAATCCTTTCCACTACTGACAAGCAACCCAGGAGCCCACAGTCCACTGTCTGAAGGCCAGTGACCCCCCCCCTCCTTTATACACCATGACAATTTCTTGTAGAAACTGGAGAAGCGAGGCCTGCTTTCCGAGTCCTAAAGAAGAGAGACTATTTCCCAAGGAGCTACCATGCCAGACGCCCTTGTGCAGCCCAGAGGCTTCTTTGCCAATGACCTTGAATCTCACCAACCCAGTGGGGCATCCCCACCACCAACTACCACATGTGGTCAGTTAATAGGGAAGCTGGGAAGCCTTGTGAGCAGGGGAGTGGAAAAAGAAAGAAAGAAAAAAACCTGCCCATGGATTCTTTCTAATGTTCCCATCCTCACCAGCCACGTTTTATCACAGGACTCTGGGCTACCCTTGCTCTGCCTAATTCACACCTCCGAGGCTGTGAGGGAAGCAGCTGACCAGCTGGAATTCTGTGATCCTAGGTATGGCGTCCATCTCCACAAGTCACCCTGAGGCCCCGGTACACACACTGGCTGACTGGGTCTGGACCTCAGGCCACCAGATGCCCTAACAGCTATTCCTGGGGAGTCAAAAAAAAATGTTCATGATGAAGAAAGAAGATAAAGACATTCTCTTATTTGCCAAAACTCTAGTTTTTAATGAGCCCCCCAGATTCAGATCTAAGGCATGGGACTTGAGAACGGGTGGGTTATTTAGAAGAATCTATCTATCCCCTTCTGAAGAAAACTTAAAAAGTAGGTTTGAGACCCCTCTTCTCGGCTGTACCCTTTTGGTGGCTTCTATAATCTGAGAGCTCAGAGGCATTCAGAGGTCTTGTTTGCACATCTGGCCGGCTGTGGGGAAGCTCCTCCCATAAAGGTCTGGGGCTTTGTTGCCGACAACTTGGGGTGTTAAGCGGCAGTGTACATTTTGCATTTTACTCCGGAACCCCGGATACAAGATTCCCTTGGGGAATCTGCTGTAGGGAAGGGGCTGGTTTGGGGACAGCCTTCAGAATAATGCGTTTTAGGTTTGCTGTTCTTCTGATGTTGGAATCTAAAAAGGAGTGGAAGTATTCCAGAAGCCCTGGGTAGATGGATGGGTCTGAAACTCTTGGCTAGAAGGAATATCAAGAAATCATATGGGTACAGAAAAATAATAACTTACAGCTTGGTTCATATTCTGAAAAGACACTGTAAGATGGGGAATTTCAGCTGTACAGAGATTAATCTACAGAGATTATTTTATGTGTGCCAAGCGGAAGATTTTACCATTCCAGGTAGAAGAAAATGGTTTGCCTTTAACTAACTCTATCTAAATCTAGCAGGGCTGATGGGCTGTATTCTTCCACCGTGCCTTTGGTCCCAAATCCTGTCAGTGTTGTCATTAGACCAAAGCAACATAAGTGAACAAATACCGGTGGAAAGTTTCCAGATCGTCTTCCTGAGGACGAGGTGCCAGTCATTCTGAGATTGTGCCCTTCCTACTTTTTTGGAATTAAAACATCCTTCTTATTACGAATGAATGGCAATAATTGGTAGTGGGGACTTTAGAATAAGATTCTTTTTTTTTTTTTTTTTCCGGTACGGGGGCCTCTCACTGTTGTGGCCTCTCCTGTTGCGGAGCACAGGCTCCGGACACGCAGGCTCAGCGGCCATGGCTCACGGGCCCAGCCGCTCCGCGGCATGTGGGATCTTCCCGGACGGGGGCACGAACCCGTGTCCCCTGCATCGGCAGGCGGACTCTCAATCACTGCGCCACCAGGGAAGCCCTAGAATAAGATTCTTAATTGAGAAAATGAAAAGTTAACAACTCTGTGAGATCCACCCCCTCCCCACTGGTCTCTGTTTTCAAAATGCATTGGTCCATAAAGTGCAAATATGTAGGATCATCTGATCTACCCATCTTCTTATAAGCCACCGGGCAGATGAGACTTTCCTGCTCCCTGTCTTAAAAGAAGGCTCTACAAACCTATTCTGCAGGCTTTTCCCATACAGTTGGCCCTTGACCAACACGGGGGTTGGGGAGCTGACCCTCCATGTATTGATATAACTTGTAGTTGGCCCTTCATGTCCTCTGATTCAACAAATAACTAGTATTTACTATGGCAAAAATACGCATGTAAGTGGACTGGTCAGTTCAAAGATGTTGTTCAAGGGTCAGCTGTACTTTCCTCCTGGACAGAAAGTTGGAGGCTTTTCTAGCCTGTGCCCTCTCTGCTTGATGCCCTCCCTCCTTATCTTCTCAGTGGAGCCCCTGGCAAGAGAGCTAACCGGCCTCTTCCTCCTCTGGGCTGGCCAAGCATCTCATTCATACTTTGTTCGAGCCCTTATTCACCATGACAAAAGATAATTATTTGAATGAGCCTCTTTCTCATTAGGCTGTGAGGTCCGTGGCAGCTTATCTTTTCGTCTTTTTTTTTGTCATTACTAAACACAATGCCTGATAAATGAACGAATAAGCATCCTAAATATCAGGTTACCGTTCAAGTCCATTGTCTCCTTTGTCTCCCTCAGTAGAAATGAACAGCTAACCTCGTATGCAATGGTCCTTATGATTCATGGGTCCTGTGATGGATGCCCGCTTTCCATCTCTTCTCCTGACATCATCATCATATTAGTAGAGAGGCGCTGGGCCAGGAATCTGCACACCTGGGTTCTAGCTCTGACTGTCACAAGTCACTCTTTGGAGACTCTGTGTTCTATCTGTATTTTGTTTTTGTTTTTGCGGTATGCGGGCCTCTCACTGTTGTGGCCTCTCCCGTTGCGGGGCACAGGCTCCGGACGCGCAGGCTCAGCGGCCGTGGCTCACGGGGCCAGGCGCTCCGCGGCATGCGGGATCCTTCCGGACCGGGGCACGAACCCGCGTCCCCTGCATCGGCAGGCGGACTCTCAACCACTGCGCCACCAGGGAAGCCCTGTGTTCTATCTGTAAAGGAAGGGGGCTGAAAGCCATTGTCTCGAGGGTTCTCATTATCCTCAGCATCCTACAGGAGAGCGGATGGGAGGGAGGGGCCTTCAGATGTGAGACGCATGACTCTTCTCCAGAAAGTTTCACTCAGTCATTTGAACTTTAGTTTGATTTTGGGTAACCTATTTGTTCATTCATTCACGCAACGAAACCTACGGCCAAATAGTACCATTCACTTACATGTCTCAAAAGGCCCAATAGGTTTTGGAATCAGAGCATTTCTAAGTTGGATATTGCTCTGAGTTCTGGCTCCATGTTCTAGGAGATGTGTAACATGGGACAAGTCCCCATCTGGGCTTCAGGTTTTCTCACGAGCAGAGTGTGTATAATAATCCCTCTGTCGTAGCTGTTGAGAAAACGAAATGGGAAAATGTATGTAAGCATCCAGCGTGGTGCCTGGAGTACACATGTTCAGCACTTGGTCATTTCCCCTCTCCTGAATGCAGGGAGCCTTCTCATGGCAGCCCAAGACCCAGCCAACTTAAACAGGAGAAACTCACTCATACTTGAAACTCTTCACCTTCTTTCCCCATCTCTACCTTTATGCCTACTTTGTAAAAAAATAGGCTGTTTGTAAGAGAGGCTTCAGACACAGGGCAATACCAACATCTATCCCAGAAGAAGATTTTGAGGAATGATAGAATTTCAGGAGTGAAGGTTTCAGGGAGGAGTAGGAATTTCATCACTTACAGGTCAGCCCCAGTAGAAGCCAGCCAAGTGTGCTGCCTGATACGTGAGCTTTAACTTCAGTAAATCAGAATGAGAAGGGGAACAGGTGTGGGTGTGGGAGGGATTAGAGATTCAGTGCGTGTGTGTCCTGCTGTTTCAATCCCTGGTTAAATATGGTGAAAATAACTTCAGCTGATGGTTAACTCTCTCCAGGTGTGGGCCTGTGACGATCAGTCATCAAGCACTGCTGGCATCGTCAGTGGAATTCTCTAGTCCACCGCTTTTGTCAATGGGGAATTTAAGTCCCCACCCAGCTCTTTCTCCTAGAGACCTGGAAGAGGTTATCACAAGGTCTCAGAAGCTAGAGCTCTAGGCCAATTTTTATTTGCGTTCATTCATTCGTTCAGTTGCCTGGGATTGAAAGAGCATTCTCACTCACGGATTTAAGATGATGGATAATAAATGACATGGCCTGGCCTTCCAGGTCTCCACAACAAGGGGAAGATGAGACTGATAGAAGTAAAGTTGGAAGGTATAGGTAAATGCAGTTTGGGAAAGGCATCCAGGAACAGGAGGAAAAACAAGCCGGGGAGTGTGCTGGGAGCTGGGGAGAGGGTGGGCCCACCATTGTTTGCAAGCTGATTACATGCCAGGTACAGTGCTGTCCTTTGCATATATTTTCTCCCTCTGCATCCCCACCACTCTGCTGGGCAGGTCCAGCCTCCTCCTGTTTTGTGAAGAACAGGCTCAGATGTTTAGCCCCATAGCTGACGTTCCCCACCTGAAAAGTGGTAGAGCTAGAAATGAAATCTTCATCCCGCTGGTTGTAGTGTCCCCAACCTCCGCTTCCAGAAGCCTGTGACTCGAGCTGCAGTTAAATGGTAGCTGACCCTGGCACAGCCCGAAGTGGGACAATAAAGGTACCAAAGCAGAAGCGGTAGCGGGGGGTGGAGGTGGCCCCAGAAGGGCATCCTGGGGAGAGCTGGGAGGTAGAACTGGCGGGCTCCGGGAACACAGAGAGCTCGTGCTGCACACCACTTCCCTAGAGCTCTTGTGCTCTCATTCCGTGGGGACGGGAAGCCCAGGTGGAGGCTTGGGGGAGGGGGTCGTGGGGGGAGGTGGTGGAGGGGACGTGGGAACAGCTAAGCGTACCTCTTGGGTTTTCTGGGACAATCTTCACTTGTAAATCATGCCTTTCATTGGCAGGCCATAGACAAACCATTGATATTGACAATTGTTTCAGAAAATAAGGCCCCCACTGAAGTCACAGGGTTAGGAAGTGGCAGGGGGAGGGGTGGCAGTAGCTTGAGGACTGCTGGAAGCCAGATTCGTGGAAAGAGAATTCTGAGCACTCCTGACTCGGGGCCTCTGTGTCCAGGCAGGATCCCCTCAGCCAATTTTCCCAAAGGAAGCCCCCGGCCTTCCTCTTTAAAAATCTCTGGCAAGGAAGCTTCTTAGCTTTGCAATTCCAGGCTCCAAAAATCTCTGCAGCAGATATATTTTTTTGTGGGGGGACCCCATCTTCAGTCCAAGCCCTGGAATTCTTCATATTTTTAGTGCTTTAGTGCCTAGGGAAGAGAGAGGAGAGCAACCGGATCGCATTCAAAAATCCATCTCCTTCCTTCCTTTTTCCTTGCCTCACTCTCCAGGGAGGTGGGTCCCCTCCCAAGTCGTCAGTGACAACATAACTATGTTGTCCTAGGCAGGCTGTCCTAGGCAGGCTCACAGGACACAGGCAGGGAGAAGCCAAGCTCAGGCCAGGACCGGGAAGTGGGGAGCAGGTCCGAGTGGTGGGCAAGGAAGGCTGGGCGCTGGCCACCCTCTAGTGCCTTCGGGGCCACGTCTTAGGAATACATCCACCTGGGACTCTCTGGAGCGCGTTCCCTGGGAATGTCAGCCTGGCCTTGGCCTCTTTACTACCTCACTCTGCGCTGGGTACAGACACATGTGGGTAAAGAGCCTAGGTTTCCCGACAGAACTGATGTCCTGTGTTTAGGCAAATCCCCTGCTTGCCCTGAACCTTTCTTCCTCCACCTCTAAAATGGGGATACTGATCTATCTCATCCCTGAGGTCCACACACCCTTCTCCCAGGGATGCTTTGAGGACAAGTGAGTCAAAGCAAAGAATCTCAAAGCTAAAACTCACCCCGGGATTCATTTTGCCCTTCCTCCACCTCCAGCCAAGTCCTCTCCATAACAGCACCCGCAGCAGACAGAGGAATGTGCCAGGGCATCGAGACCACCGCTGAAGAAGAGCCCACAGCTTCCCCTTGGGTGGGAGCCAAGTTAGAAGTTGTCATGCCAGCTTTTTTTTTTTTTTTTTTTTTTTTTTTTTGCTGCATGGCTGTGCATCATCAAGTAATTCAGGCCACTCGGAAAAAAAAAGACTTCTCTCAAAATGAGGGAGTGATTTGCAGCATCTGTTACTTCCTTTTTAATTGAATCTGTTCTTCTCAGATACTAGGAGTAACTGCCAAAGTCAGCAGTAGGATTCAGCTGTGTACATTTTGAAGGCGCTGGAAGATAAATTTCTGTGCGCTGTACGGATGCAGACTGTACAGAAACCAGATGGCCATCTGTCCCCGAGGTCCTCTCGTGAGCAGTGGCCGATCTGAAGCTCTAGGGTGAGGAGGTCACTAAACTCTCCTAAGGAGCTGCCTTGGTGAACACGTGCCCAGGGTGGACTTGGAAGCTTCCTCCAGGGCGTTGTCACACGAGAAAGGCTTTCTCAGCAGCCGAAATGGACCCGGAGGTGCTCATGCCTCCTTCCATCCTGCTCCCCGCTGAGTGATGGTTTGGCATAGCCAGGATCCAGTAGGTTCTAGTATCTTGCACTCTCCAGGCTTGTGGCGAACCAGGAGGGCTACCAAGGGAGGCTCTGGAATACCTTGCCCCACAAAGTGCCCGACTGGAAGAGTTTAAGTGCTTGAGGCAAGGGGAGGAGTCAACGGGCTTGGCAGGTCCCTTCTAACCCGCGAGGTTAGAGACACGCACACACATACACTCACATGCGCACACACAAAACCTGGAACCGTGTAAAGCTCCAATAGCCCAGCTTCTTAAAGACAGTTGTGGGGGGGCTTCCTTGGTGGCGCAGTGGTTAAGAATCCACCTGCCAGTGCAGGGGACACGGGTTCAAACCCTGGTCCAGGAAGATCCCACATGCCGTGGAGCAACTAAGCCCATGCGCCACAACTACTGAGCCTGCGCTCTAGAGCCCGTGAGCCACAACT
This sequence comes from Lagenorhynchus albirostris, assembly GCF_949774975.1. Lineage (NCBI taxonomy): Eukaryota > Metazoa > Chordata > Mammalia > Artiodactyla > Delphinidae > Lagenorhynchus > Lagenorhynchus albirostris. The sequence continues at coordinate 98,369,743 of NC_083103.1, forward strand.
ACTGAGCCCACGCGCCTAGAGCCCATGCTCTGCAACAAGAGAAGCCACCACAATGAGAAGCCTGCGCACCGCAACTAGAGAAATGCGTGCAGCAAGGAAGACCCAACGCAGCCAAAAATAAAAAAATAATAAAAAAAAAAACAGTTGTTGGCGGGAGAATTGGGGATTTTGTTCCAGGCAGGACGGGTGAGTGATGATGGTACAGGGATGTACGCTTCTGAGCTGAGCTCCAGAAAGTTAACTGGATAGTCATCTTTCTTAGCTAAATGCGTACTTTCTGAGCCTGAATAACGAGAATTGGGAGATTGTGATGCCCCAGTGTCTCAGCCTTCTTGTGACGTGAGACTTGACAGAGGAGCTTGGTATCGGCGTTCCCCATTTCAGGCGGGGAAGTTGGGGCTTAGAACGGGGAGGAGGCTTTCCCTCAGGTGCACAGAAGGCATGCAGTAAATCCTCAGTGCAACACTGTGTGATGAAGGGAGGCCTTGGTTTGGGAAGTAAAAAGCCTTGTGCTCGGCCGACATTGTAGAATCAGAGGAATGTGTATAGAAACATAGACCTTAGCCACTTGAGGAAGGCATGGAGTTGTAAGGGCGAAGGTCAAGATCTGCAGTTGGGAAGGGAACTCCCTGGCGGTGCAGTGGTTAGGATTCGGCCGTTTCACTGTTGAGGCCCGGGTTCAATCCCTGGTCGGGGAACTAAGATCCCAGAAGCTGCGCGGCTCGGCCAAAAAAAAAAAAAAGATCTGTAGATGGGAAAGCCCTTGGGGAGGAATATCGCATGGAAATAGAATAGAAGGAAAATCATAGCGTTAGCCTCTGGGGAGCGTATGTTACTTGTTCAAGGAGATAAGCTTCTTGTTAGCAAATGTAACTGAACTATAGACAGCTTGCATTTTTCTGATAGCCATGCCCAGATTCTTGGTAAGAGGGTTTCAGAGAATCAGAGTATTTTATTCTGGGGACTTAGAGTTTACTTATTCTAGTCAAATCTGGCTACATGTCACAATCATCTGGGGAGTTTTTAAAAATAGTGATGTTCGGAGTTCTTCTCTGAAGATTCTGATGCACTAGGTCTTGGTGGACCTGGGCACCTGGAAGGTATATTTTGACTGAGCTGTACCGGTAACCCAGATGTGTGGCCAGCACAGTGACCTGCTCTAATGCAGCCTTCCATGTCAGAAACCATCTATGGCTAACGAAACAGATTTTATGTAGCTCACAGAACTGGCTGGAACCTGGATGACCAGGTTCTGACACAGGAACCAAGGACACTGCTGCCATCACCTCTACACTTTGAGTCACTCCTTTAAGGGTCCAACTCCAGTTGATTGGCTAAGTCCAGGTCATATGTCTGGATATCATCCGGCAGAAAGTTGAAAGAGAGAACATCTGCCCCATAGGCTTCCTTAGGGGGCTCCCGCTCCCCCCATTGGGATGCCCCCTAAATAAGAAGGGTGTTTGGATACTGGATGGCCAAGGTAACAGTGCTCCCTACAAATTCCCTCTGTCAAAGGAATGCCACCAAGAGTTCATCAAGACTATGCTGGGCCCCCCGTGGTCATGGAGCTCTCCACCTTACAAGGCTATCCATTCTCTCTCTGGGCATATTCCATGATTAGGAAGTTCTTCACAAATCCACCTCCCTGAAATGGCTACGCATTGGCCCTCAGGTTCAAGTCTTTTCCCAAATCCCAGCTAAACCTCTGGGACATTTAAGAAAAACTTCTGAGCTTCCTCTTCTACTTTTACTTTAAAATCTGGAGCAATTGAGAGGCAGACCCCTTCCTCCAGGAATTTGGTCCAGAGACAGCATGATAAAAAGGAGAAAGCACACGACTGATCTCGGTCCTGGCTCTGAATCCGAGCTATGCTGCTTCTTAGCAGTGAGACTTGGGCCAAATTAGTTTCTTCAGCAGAAGACTGGAGATACTGATGATGGCAGGGATTAAGCTCACACACTTTACCAATGTGCTTATTCCTTCTAGCCTTGCTCTCAGTGAAGCAATGCCAGCTGACGACAGGAAGGCAGGGTAGGATGGTGGTTAAGAGCAGAGGTGCCAGGAACACCTGAGTCTGAGCCCAGGTCCCACTCACTATCTGCATAACCTTGTACAAATGATTTATCTTCTCCTTCGCTCATCTGTAAAATGGGCATAATAATAGTAGCGACACCATAGAGTTGTCCTAGAGATTAAGTGAGGTAAATGTCAAAAGGCTTACGTGGTGCTTGGTACATAAATAACATTCAAGAAGTGTTATTTCTTGTTCTTATTGATTGGCGGTTGGGGGTGTGACTCCTTGATCCAGAAGGACTTTTCGTCACTGCCATTGGGGGAGGTGGCTGCCTCTTTCAGGAGAGTCGTAGCCCTGCTGTCAGTGTCCGTGTGGCAGGAGACAGGGCACGTGCTGGTTTATTAAGTTTTGGCAGAGATCATCCTGGAAGCTTCTGAGTCAGTAGATGCCTGTGACTGGTGGGGCTTCAGCTGAGCTCCTGTCACTGAGGGCCATTGACCCCATCTGTCGCCAGAGGAGACGCAGCAGATCTTGCTGGAGAAACACTGATCAGAGTCCAGAATGAAAACTGCTCCTCTCCTCTTCCTACTCCTCCCACCCCATCTGCTTCTGTCCCCCGCTCCCTTCAAAGCACACACAGAGACACACACCCTTTTTTCCTCTCTCTCTTTCAAAACAGGGAATAATTAAAAAACCCAAATCCAAACATCCAGCAGAAGTTTATGCTTGAGTCTTAGAACACAACATATGGCTTCCCAGTCATTGCCAGATTCTGCAAACCGCAAAGAGAGAGAAGTCTTCGGCCTCCACCACGGCCCCGCCAGCTTTGGGACCATTTGCCACAGAGTCGGCACCCCTCCCTCGAAGACGAGGGGTCCTGGAGTTCAACCCCTTGACTTTTAGTCATAATTCTATCTTCCTCTCGTTTGAAAACGTTCCAAGAATGGCGGGCATTCAAATGCTTTTCCCTCTTTTTTTTTTTTTTTCCGTACGCGGGCCTCTCACTGCTGTGGCCTCTCCCGTTGCGGAGCACAGGCTCCGGACGCGCAGGCTCAGCGGCCATGGCTCACGGGCCCAGCCGCTCCGCGGCATGTGGGATCTTCCCGGACCGGGGCACGAACCCGTGCCCCCTGCATCGGCGGGCGGACTCTCAGCCACTGCGCCACCAGGGAAGCCCTTCTTCCCTCTTCTTGCCGCTCTATTGCTCACCTTCTGCGTTGGGTTTAGAGGCACTGGGGACCACGGAGAGGATTCGGATATGGAATTTTCTGGTCACGTCCCACTGCCCCTCTGTAGGGGCAGAAAAGCTGTGTGGTGGCAGTAGCAAGCTGGGGCTGACGAGAACCTCAAGAGGAAGGGGACTCGAGGCATGAGTAGGAGCCGGGCTGAACCACACAAGGAATCTCCGCTCTGAGGCCTGGGCCAGTAAGCTCCCCTTTCATCTTCTGCGGCCTTTGCCTGGGAGCTCTTACCTTCCAGTCGTGGCTGCTCCTTAGAGAGGTCTGGGCTATAGACACGTAATCTCTCCACCGGGCAGATAACGCAACCGGCATATGGGCCGATGAGATAAGATTCTTGTCTGAAGTCCAGATTTCCAAATCTTGGCTGTCAGACCAGGCTGAAGAGGGGTGTCCTAGAATGGTTGGGGAAGGGGGGAATCAAAGGAAAATCTTCGCCTTTCCTCCCAGTGGAAGCCTCAGCCTCCTACCTTGTGGATCACAGAGGGAGTCGTGTTCTGGCAGGAGCTGAGCTGGGGTGAGCGTGGGGTATCCTCGCCCCGCCCACCCCAGGCCACCTGGATCCTGTGGGCTCCACCGCATGCATTAGGTGTGGCTATGGCTGCAGATCAGTAGAGGCAGAAGCATGACAAACAGCAAAGGCGCTTGTGAATGTCCATGGCCCTCTTTGGGGGCCGGGGCATGGTGGCTATAATTAGCTTCTCTAGCACTCTGTGTGCACAGAGGGGGAAACAAGCCCTTGGAGAGTGTATATTTTCCACTGCTGTACCCCGTGATGTCACCACAGGTGCCTTCTGGCTGGCCCCAAGCTTCTCATTCTCCAGGAACTGCCGTGCCTGTCGGCGGTAGTTTTGTAACTCTGAAAAGTCCCAGGGGGTCTGGTCAACCACCAGCAAATGATTTCCTGTTCCCTTCCCCTGCTACCCCACGATGGCCCAGCCCCCATGACACCGGGCCAGCGCTCGCTTGGTGAGAATGAATTCAACTCTAAGTGGATTTCTCACCCAAGTTTTAAACAACTCCAGGAAAGCAGATGCACACGTACCTAGCCAGATGTGTAAAATACATGTCAGGTAGAACTGCTTTTCCTGTTCTAAAATGACCTATCCGAAAGCCCTAGAGCCTTGGGTTCCTGGCAGATCCCCGAGACATTAGTACATGGCATCAACGTTTAGAGCTGGGCGGGCTTGTGGAAGGAACGAGCGTATGAAGTCTGATGGCCTTGGGTTTGAACCTCAGCTCTGCTGCCTTCAGCCATATGACCTTGGGCAAGTTATTTAACCTTTGAGTACCAGCTTCCTGGCCTGTAAAATGGGCTAGTGACTTGCCTCATAGGATTGTGTGAGGATTAAGTATGATATATATAAAAGCAAATAACAGAGCATTCCTCAGACACTGAATAATGGTAGTTTTTATATTAATAGCACAGATTAAAGAATCTTTGTGATTGGAGCTGATAAAGAGATAAAGAGGGGCAGAGATTACAAGCTAGCTCATGGAGTGTGTGTCTTTTGTGGAGAGAAGGATAATGTTCTGTGTTAGAATTTGAGTCAATTTGGAGTAGAAAGAGGATACTTCAACTGCATCTTGCTCCTCCAATATGATACAAAATCCTCTGACGGACTTGCACGATTGCAGTTAAAAATAATACTTTTTGAGCATTTACCATGTACCATTGTTCTAAGAATCTCACATGTAATGATTGTCTTAATCCTCATTACAACCCAAGGTGGTGGGTATTATAATTGTCCATTTTACAGATGGATTAGCTGATGCACTGAGGTTAAAAGTAACTGCCCAAGACCATACAACTAAGAAGTGGAAGAGCCAGAGAGTCAATTCCCTCTCTGAGCTTCATTTTTCTCCTGGGGAGGGGGCAGTTTAGAGATTCATAACGTCCAAAATTCTCTGTCTATCCTGAATTTACCTGGGGAACTTTCTGGAGTATGTGGACATTTTAGAGTTACTTTAGTGATGTTTAGTGATGGAAAAAGAAACCATTTAGGAAGCTTTCAATGACCTGAAACTCTTTAAAAGTATTACATATTCACTTGCCTCCTTTTTCACTTCTCTTTTCTTGTCTTTGCTCTTCCTCTTCCTTAAAATGAGTCTCTGTGGTATATATACTTCATTAGCTCATGAGAACCAAGCTCCTATCCTATAAGTCAAGGAGTATATTTGAGATTGTTAAGAAAGCCAATACTATGAGTTCTCATCACAAGGTATGTAAGTATATAAATTATATATATATTTTCCTATTTCTTTAATATTGTGTCTATATGAGGTGATGGATGTTCACTAAACCTATTGTGGTCATCATTTCATGATGTACGTAAGTCAAATCATTATGCTGCATACCTTAAACTTATACAGTGCTGCTTATTTTATATCTCAATAAAACTGAAAGAAAAAAAAAAGCCTCTGATCAGAGGTTGTAACAGTCCAGCTTAGCATCTTGAGAGATCATTGCAGCTGTTTCTCTTCTTGCAAAGCCTAAAGCATTAAAAAACAGATTCTTTAAGAATAAAACTTCTCGAAGAGTCATCTGCACTGGCTGTTTCTACTTCCTTTCCTCCTCTTCGCTCATAAACTGATTTCACCCAGGCTTTTGGTCCCACCTCCTGCCCAAACTGCTCTTGTCGAGGTCAGCAATGGCCTCAGCATCACCACATTTGGTCAATTCTCCATCCTCCTTGTGTCCATCCATCAGTGGCATTTGATCCAGGTGACCCCTTCTTCCTTCCTTGATAACACCTGGATGCCAGGAGTCTCTTCTCTTGGTCCTCCTACCTCAATAGCTGCTTCTGCTCTGACTCCTAATCCCCTTACCTCTGAATGTTGAAGCCCCCCAGACTGAAACACCGACCACTTTACTTCTCTGTCTCATCAGACTCCTGGCTTTAAATTCCATCCATATGCTGACAACCTGTATACTTATATTCCCAGCCCAGCCTCCCCTCCTGTTTTCCAACTCCATAGTCACCATCTCCTTAGGATGTCAGATGGGCATCTCAACCATGCCTCCTCCTACAGAGTTTTCCCTTCTTCAGGTATGGTAACTTCATTCTTTCAGACGTTCAAGCCCAGCACCTTGGAGTCATCCTCAATGCCTCACTTTTTCTCACGTTCAACTGATCAGCAAATCTGTCGGTGTCACTGCTTCATACTCACCAGATCGCTTTCATCTCTCATCTGTATTATTGCAATTGCCTCCAAACGGATCTCTCTGTTTTCACATTTGCTCTCCTACAGTTTCTGCTCATCAGCATATCCAGAGATCCTTTTACAATGTAGGATGGATTATATCACTCAAAACACCATAGTGTTTTCCCCATCACAGTCAAAGTAAAATCTAAAGGCTTCAAGTCCCTATCTGGTGTGTTTCCTTGTCACCTCTCTGAGTTTTATCTCCTTTCACCCTCCTTGCTCTTTGAACCGAAGCCACTGATTGATCTACTTACTGTTCCTTGAATACACGAACCGTGCTCCTGCCTCAGGCCTTTTGTACTTGCTGGTCCCTCTGCCAGGAATGCTCTTCACATAGATGGCCACATGGTTGCCTCCCTCACTGGTTCATTTATGATCTTATTGGACCACCCTGTATAAAATAGAAATCCCTTCCCATCCTTCCTTGCTTTATTCTTTTCCAAAACACTTATCATAAGATGCATGTATTTATTTATTCGTTATAATATCTGTCCTCTCCCTGAGAATATAAACTGCATGAGGGTGAAGATTTTTGTATGTTTCACTCACTGCTGTATCCCCAGGGCCAGAACAATGAATGGCTGGCACGTGGTAGACGTGGTAGATGTCCCATTAATATTTACTAAGAGAATAAATGACTCTAGGTCAGTTTCTACAACAGATTCCGAATGACCAGCCCAGCTCTCTGTGGAATTCTGTTCACTCAGAGTGCGTAAATCTTCCACACTATTGAGGGTAGGAGTCGGGGCATGGTGGTTGGGAGGGCCACTAGACCTTTTCTGCTATAAATTCTTTTTCCATCTGATGGTATTTACCATCCCAAGATTTCAGCTCCGGCTCCAGACTTGCCTGAGGATGTCTGTCAGGAAGAACTGGACTGAGAATTCAGTGATTCTCAAGATGGTTTCCCTGAAAAGGTCCTTGTGGAACACCACCTGTTTAAAAGTCCTGAATCCAGACTGCCTGTTACATTCTCGGAGGCATTATTTAAAGTATTTCCAGTGGTGCGGGGGCAGGAGGTGTGAGCTACTTTTGTTACTTAGTGGTTTCAAAAGCCTTCCAGGATCTCTTTCCTTATTACCCCAAAGAATTTGCTCGCTCTTAACCCTTCTCTACCGTCACCTAACATAACCTCTTAGACTTCATAGCTCATCAGCAGATCTGTTCGTGCATTTCATCTGCACCTCCAACTCTTAGTGGGTGAAATTGAGAAACACGCCACTCCCTTCTTTTGGGATGTCTCTTGGGAGAGTGAGACTTCTTTTCCTTGGAGAGGCAGAGAATGATATTCATAGAAGATACTTTTTATTGAATGAACCAATTGCACAGACTTTTAATTCCTTGGAGAATGTTCCATATTCGTGGTACAGCACATTAGTCCTAATACTTTTAAAGAATAAAAACATTGCGTTGTATTTGCGTGGTTTTCCATCATGCTCTGCAGCCCTTCACATCTGTTATTTCATTTGACGGTCATGAAGCTTCCTGTAATAGACAAGTTGTATCCAATTTTACAGATGAAAACAGGAGCATTGTTGGGTCCTAGTGACTCACTTAGGACCGCCCTTGATTGACGGACGGCCCAGTCCATCTCAGGTCTTTGGTGCTCCCACTCCCTGGCCTTCAGTGCTTGGCCTCCCCCCAATATTGATAGGTGTCCCTCTGGTTCTCCCCTGCACTCCTGGAGCTCAAGTCCCTGTCTCAAATGCTTGATGATTGCCTTTTCCTGTGGGAGTCCATTTCTAGCTTACAGCATCCTACTGTTGGTTCTGCCAGGTTCTGAGGGGGCGGGCTCGGGAATGTCTGTGTCTGGGGACTGTTCTTTCCCTAGAAGGATGCTCAGTGGAAGAAGGAACCGTCATGAATGAACCGTAGGATCCATGGCTGGCTGCCCTTCCCGTGTTCATGGGTACCCAAGCTCCAACCTGGTCTAGAGTTGGGCTTCCTCTCTGGACATCCATTGGGAAGTCACATCCTTTAGAAATCTTCCACTTGTAAGTCAGGCAGCCCTAGGGGGTAACCTTGAAGCATAATACTCAGACTGGTATTTCTTTGACCACAGAATTACAGCAATGGCCACCTTTGTATAGTGCTTTAAGCGTTACGACCATGCTTCAGAAGCACCCAGAGAGTCTTTTAAAATACAGGTTCCTGGACTCCTCCCCTGGGCATTCTAATTAAGTAGGTTTAAGAAGGATCCAGAAATCTGTAATTAAAAAAAAAAAAGGAATTCCTTGGCAATTAACCTGGCTCTGAAATCACTGTTTAGATTACAAGGCCCTTTTGTTTATAATACTTCATTTGTTCCTTACAGCACACGAGGAAGCTGTTAACCTCTTTTGCAGATGGGGCTCAAATATGGTAAATGACTTATTCCAAATTCCTAAGTTGGGGAATGGCAGAGCCAAGCCTCCAGCCTCAGGTCTTTGTCTCCAAACCTGGTTCTCTTTCCACTCCGTTCTCCCTTAAGAGACTCCTTCCTTCTCTCGGTTGCCCTGGGGTATTGGTTTTCCCTCATACCCTGATTGCGAGCCAACAGTCTCACTCACCAGGTCCAACTGTTCTCTCCTGAGAGCAGCTCTGAGCAGGTTTGGGGAAGACAGTAGGAATCCAGGCCCTGGGGGAAGCTTTTCCGGCCATCCTTCCATGTCAGGTCCCCGGGAATATCAGGCAACAGTGGCGGCCAGGCCCAGCCCCATCCTGGAGGACATGCAGCCACCACGAGTTGAGTGTTGCAGGGGCCCCAGACCAGCTTTCATGACCAAATAGAACTTTCAGCCCAGTTCCAAGAAAGAATTCTGGAGAGCACAGGCTGAAACCACTGACCGCTGGCATGGAGAGTTGGTGGTAAAGTAAATCTTTCCTCTTTCCATGTGCGTTGTGTTTGGAGCTAGCTCATGATGGAGAAACCTCAGAATCTCAGGTTTCATTGTAATGGGAAGAATGCAGGGTGGCGCTGGGGGTGAGCATGGGAAACTTTGAATAGATCTTCTGGTGTCTGTGGATGGGGAGATGCCAACGTGTAAGGGTCACGGGAGGGCAGGGCTCCTTTGTTCCAGCCGCCCCATACCATCGGGCACACCGTCCTGCGGCTGAAAGTCTTGCGTTGACTTTGGAGGGTGCCCTCCTCGGCCCCGACTCCCAGTGTGCCCGCTGTCCTTGGGGTTTCAGAGGTTAGAACCTGGAGGGACTTTGCTTTAGGAATGGGCACTTGATTTCTAGTTCTTGCATTTATTCCTGTAGTATAGGCATCATTATATCATGGTTAAAAGCATGGGCCCAATCTGGCTATGCCACATACTAGCCTTGTAATTATGTTGCGGAGCCTGTTTCCTCATCCGTAAGATGGTGACACTAGTACCCACTTCCTAGGGTTGTGGTGAGGATTAGACAACGTGTGGCAGGTACACAGGAGGTGCTACCTACTGCTTGCCAAACATCCAGCTCCATGCCCCACCCCCGTGGCATATAGGAGAACAGCCATGGACCCCACCTTGCAGGAGTTCACAGTTTACTGGGAGACAGACAGAGCAGCAGATCACCGCGACATCAAATGGGAAGTCCTGTAATAGAGGAACGTTCAGAGTGTCACGGGGGCACAGACAAGGGGCCGGCCGTGAGGGGCTGGGGCTGGGCCTGGGCCTGAACTGGAGGCGGCTTCCTAGCGGAGATGGTACATTTGATCTTAAACGGTCAGTAGAAGTCCGCCTGATGGAGAAAGAGGGACCAGCATTCCAGACAGAGGCAGCAGCATGAGTAGGGCCACAGAGGCACGTAAACTCTAACATGTGCAGGAAATTATGTCAGGTGGAGAATGTGATGCATCCAAAGGAGGTGGGAGGTGAGGCAGAGGGTCAGTGAGCGCAGGGACCATAAATGCCGAGGGATTTGGACTTCACCCGAAGGAAATGCACTTGAGGGTCACTGGGGCCATTGGAGAAATGTGCTCAAGTTTGTATTTTCATGAAATCAGTCGGATTGTTGGGAGAAGTGGAGAACAATAAAAAAGGAAACAAACTAACCAGCTGACTTGAGTCTCTCACCCTCCTTAAAGGTGAGTGTAGGTCATCTCCCCCCATTCAGAGAACACCCGACTCCAACTGTGGCCAACAGACAGGGCATGGAGAACTTGGTGCCGATCCTGCCTGTGACTTTCAAGGTGACCTTGAGAAGGGCCCTTCAAGTGTCTGGGCTCCCAGTTGCTCTGTAGTTCAATGGGGATTGCATACGCAGTCTCCCTACCTCATAGGAGCAGGGTGCTGTACTCTATTCCCGCAAAATGTAGCCCCCTCAGAAGGAAAACTGGGGGTCCAGCGCTTGTTCTATCTTTCTATAGAGTGTATTTGCACTTAATTTTATTATTTAATAGGGAGCATTCTCATGATGCAAAAAGCAACGTGATAGAAAAAGTTACCCATTGCAAGCCTTGCTCCTACCCACCCACCCTCTTGTGCCCCCATTCCCTCCACAAGAAGCCACCCTTACTAGTTCCTTGGGTGTCCTTCTAGCATTTATGCATAATTATGCACAATTATGCATAAACTTATGCAAATTATAGTGAATACAAATTGAGATGCTTACTGTACCCCGTGTCTTATATAAGTCCAGACACTTCTAGAACATGCATCGTTTTCTTCTTCAGGCCGTATATCAACAAGCTCTTTGAAAAATAAAAGTTGTGCTTGTCAAGGGCTTTCTGAGTAGTCCAGTTATTTCTTACAAAATGGAATAAAGGAGAGCTTTGCTGTGACATTGTCTCCCTGCTCTGTAAAATAGGGACAACCTTCTGTCTACCCTGACTCCCATGGGGGAAAGTTATAAGTCATTTCACACTCATAAATTACTTCGAGACTTCTGGTGGAAGGGAGTCTCACAGTGGGACTGTCTGATGATTCCTCAGTGAAATATTCCTGCTTTGTTCACTGGTTCCAGGATTTTTTCCTTTTTTTTTAATTTAGACTGCTAATTGTTGAGGTTTTTTCCTCCCCTCCAGCTTTTCCTCTTAAAACCACTGAGTCTTAATGGGCAGCCCGTGTCTCCGCCAGGGCCATGTGGGTCTGATTTTAAGCCGCATCCTGCCAGAGACTCCTGCCTGCACGCATGTGGCTCCCACCGCTTCTCCCGGCGTCTGGTGCAAAGTCCTTTCTTTTTTTCTACCACATGTGCTGAGCCGCACAGAAGCTTCAAGACTTCACAGCACAGCACAGCAGTAAGCCAGTGCTGGCTGTAATTAGCTAGAATTGCACATTCCTCCTGGTCAGAAAGACATCGTATCTTCGCCTTTTCGTTCACTGTGGAGAATTTCCTGCGTTCTCTAGGTTCTCTGGAGAGGCCTCAGAGGAAGGAAGTTGTCTGTGAAAGGGGGGAGGGGCTCACTCTCTAAGGTCTCTGCAGTTCTCAGGGTACACTTTAATGACACCTTCCGGGGCTGCCTGTCCCAACATCAGGAGGTAACCATGACGCACCGTAGGTTTAGCGGATGCCGGGAGTGGAGACCTCCAAGATACGCACCAGGAGAACACGGACAGTGATGCTATCGTCCGGAAAGCACAGAACCTGGTGAATGTTTTGAAAGGGATTTGGTTTTGTTTTACTGGCAAGCTTCTGGAAGTCTTTTCTTGAGGCAGAGAGCTTATGTTAGGTCTTAGGTAGAGCATAAGGCCGTTGTCTCTCAGATGTGGACTTGGTCATGGGGAGCTTAATTCTGGGCCGTGGTTCAAAGCCTTGCTGGTGCCAGCTTTGAGAATTTGAGAAATTCAGGTCCCGCCCAAGGAACCAGAGGGATTTTGAACAGTCCCTTCACCCTCCCTGCCCAGCCAGGCAGGGCAGCAGCCAGGGGCATATTCTCTATCCTGAGGGCTAACGGCCCTCACCTATAGGAAATTCACACATTAGGGACCATCTTCCGCTCGGTCCTCACCTATAGGAACTTCACAGGTTAGGGACCGTCTTCCACTCTGTAGTCTTAGCCCATGTTGAAGATGAGCTGTGCCGTTGTCCCGGGTGGATGTGTACAATCCTTAGGAGGATTCGAGAATCACTGAGCTCCCTTATGGAAGGTTTCGCCGTCTATCTGCATTGTTCCCGTGGTCCTCCCTTCAGGAAGACGGACGTTTGAAAGGGCTCATGGGTGCTGCTGGGGAGATGTTCCCCATTGTAAATTGGCACAGACAGCTTTCTGCACTTTCTTCTCGCCAGGACCACTCTCTATGGTATTTCTGTTGGAGCAGGTGGGGTTCAACTTGAGCAGGAAACCCCATGGATTGGGGCCACCAGCCCAGTGTCTAGGTCCTAGGTCTGAGCTGATAAGACCCACAAGCACTTCTGTTATAATTAGAGAACTTTCCTGCTCCATTGAACAGCTCCCTATTTAAACATTAGCCTCTCCAGGGAGACACTGGTGACCCCTAGCCCAGCACAGTGTCTGGCTTACTGTGAACACTCAGTCATTGGTTGTTGGGTTGGGTACTTCATTCAACAACATTGCTTGAGCACCTACCATGTGCTTGGTGTTGTGCTAGAATCTGGCAGTGCCAAAGTAAGGTAGAGGCCCCGCCCATAAAGAGTTTATAATCTAGAAGGAGAGGCACCGGGGTACTCCCAACATCTGGCGCATTGCCAGACACATGGGGGTCACCTGATGGCTTTTGAGCTTGAAGTTACAGAATGACGGAACTGGAGGGTCTTCGGGATCGCAGCGTCCCTCCCTCTCACTTCAGAAATGAAGACACTGATTGGCGAGGGACTTGCATTCAAGGCCACCCAGACAGAGGCAGAGAGAGAACTCGGTCCATGGTCCTCGCTTTTGGCTCTTTGTAGCACCCCTCTCAGCTTGCTTTTGGCGCTTAACGAGAAAGGTCCAATTCTGAAAAGTAAAGGCAGTACCAAAAAGCGTAGGAACCCGCTCGCACTGCACGCCCGCCGCTTCTCGGTGACCTGAATCCTGTAAGTACTTGGAAACTCCGGACGCTGGTTCTCAGACGTGGGCTGCAGAGTGAGTTACTCAGAGGCAGCAGGGGCCCAGCTGCCTGCAGTTCCCACTGAGATGTCACTCTTGGGAGGCCAGAGCTCCCAAGCTGGAGAGTCATCAGTTTGACCTTGTGGCTCTTTGAGCTGGGGTGCCGAATGGTGTTCAGGATAAGATGTGTGAGAGGTTCTGGTTCGTAAACCACATAGAAGGGCTTTCCATCCTGCTAAAATAAGGCCGGGACCTTGTTTGACCCTGATTCAAACAAAGTAACTGTAAAAAGATGTTGAGATAATCAGGGAGAAAAGAATGTGGATTTGATATTTGATGATACTAAGAAATGCTCACAAATGGTAGAGATGATCATGGCACAGTGACTGTGTTACAGGAAAAACAGTCATCACTTAGAGAGGCATAGTAGGTTGTTTTGGAATACTCTAGGGAAAAAAGTAAGTCTTCATAAGAGTTTTGGGGTAAGGTGATATGTATGAGATTTGCTTTAAAATATTCCAGGGGAGGGGCTTCCCTGGTGGCGCAGTGGTTGAGAGTCCGCCTGCCAGTGCAGGGGACACGGGTTCATGCCCCAGTCCGGGAAGATCCCACGTGCCGCGCAGCGGCTGGGCCCGTGAGCCATGGCCGCTGAGCCTGCGCGTCCGGAGCCTGTGCTCCGCAACGGGAGAGGCCACAGCAGTGAGAGGCCTGTGTACCAAAAAAAAAAAAAAAAAAAAATTACAGGGGAAAAAAAAGTTGGGGAATAGATGAAAAATTTGGCCAAACATTGGTCATTGTAATTACTGAAGCTGGGTGATAAATGCAAGGCAGTTTGTCATACTAGTCTCTCTACTTCTGTATGTGTTTGGAAAAGTCCAGAATAAAAAGTTAGAGAAATAGGGCCCAGATCTCTCTCCTTGCCCTCCATGCCCACCGCTGAAGCCCTTCCAGTCAGGGTGGAGGTTGGCACTGCGATGACAGACCGCACGAGGAGGCTGCTGCAGGGGCCCCGTGGTAGTTGGCCGGGCCCCTGGCTAATTTAGAGGTGCCCTGAAGGGCTGGACCCTCCTTTGAAGCCCCTTGTACCATGTCAGCCAACAGCCCCATCTCATCCCTGTTGTGTCTCCTCCTCAGCCCGGGGAGCTCAGTGCCATCCTTGGTGTTTACCATTCCCTGCCAAGTGCATCTGCCCATCAGGCCAGCCCCGTCAGACTCACCCAGAGAGGCCCACCTAAGGCAGACTCTGCCGAGCAGGTGACACAACGCATCGCCAACGCTGCACATCGGGGCGTGACAGGGTTTCTCTCTCAACACCCTGCGATGCAGCTATCTGAATCCTTATTCACCCTCAGTCCATGTCTGTCCATTTCCGCTCCCTCCCTGATAGAGGGACCATCATTATATCTCCCTGCTGGTGGTCTGCAGAAGGATCTGCAGTCACCCACAGCCTTTACAATGTAGAGATTTCACTAGTATTCGTTGGTTTCACTTTTTTCTCTCTTGTCTTACTCATACATGAACTTTTTGTACCCAATCTTGATCTTAGACCAGAGGGTTCCCTTCTGGTCTTCTACGACTGTGCCCTTTAGGACAGAGTGCAGATTCCCTAGGTCCACAGGGACGCGCTTACCTGGAGCCTGTGTCCCTGCCCCCAACAAACACACATCACACACTCTGGGTGTTAAGGACCCAGAGGACTAGCAGGCTGCTTCCTGAGTTTCTTCCCTGTGTCCAGCCGCTTGAGGACAGACACCCCTAGCCCTGAGCATGACCAAGGAGCAGCTGTTTGTGGTGTGAACAGAGTTTTGACATGCTCCTGAGGTGTCCGTACACGTGCATGTGAGGACTCTCCTGGTACCCGAAGGAGCCGGGGGGAGGGCATAAAAGCGGGTGGGGGCAGAGCACACTTAAAGGGATCAGGGACAGCCGTGTTTTGGCACAAAATGCCAAGGAGTCTGGGAAATCTAACCAGGCCTTGATGAAGGCCGATGTGTCAAGTAGGAGGATAGGACGTATTTTATTTGCCAGTTTGTTTGCTTGATTTATAACTGCTAAGCATTAGACATTGGGTAGGTGGGTCTCCCTTGACATTCTTGCCCAGGCTCTGCACGTTTTAGGTATCTGTGTCCTAATTGAGACACGGGAATTTTGCTCGTGGCTGGACTTCATCTCATCTCAAGATAAGCTTATGTTCTCCCACAGTATTTCCTGCAGCTTGTAAAATACAACTTGTGAAGTCCTGTTGTAGCACCAGTTACTTCCTGTGTTTATAATGGAGGTGAAATCATGGTTTGCCTTTCCACCACCCTGCTTCCCATTCCCAAACAAGAAAGCCTGAGTTACATAAGCTAACAAGCTAATCTAAAATAACCTTAAAGTGGGGGTCACTTATGTGTGCCAACAACTTTATCGTAAAAGTCTTCCCCTGTAATTTCCTATGCTCGTTCAAAGGGACTGGCAGGGTTCTGGCCTCCCTTCAATGGGCATTAGCCGTAAGACCTAAAAAGTTGAGCTATTTTTTAAATTATAGTTTCCCAAAGTGGCTCCTTCTCTTCAAATAGGTGCTGGAATTCCACCTGCCCTCCCTTTCTCCCTCCAATAAAACATTTTCATCTCTCTCAATGAGGTTTTTTTTTTTTTTAACTTTTATTGGAGTATAGTTGATTTACGGTGTCATGTTAGTTTCAGGTGTATAGCAATCAGTGAGTTCTATTGAAATGCCTGACCTCTTATGGTACACTCATCACTATGTTACCGATCAGGGTTCATGGCCTCCTTAATCAATAGAAATTGATAAGAGGCCAGACAAGGATTTTAGGCAAGGCTTTATTGGGTCTCCTGCTGTAGCAGGAGGGAGCAAAAACAAGTAACTGGTTCCCTTGCTTGCTACCTGAGGGAGTGCAGGCTGGTTCCTTATATGGAGTGAGGGTAGGGGTGTGTCCAGGAGTCGGGCCAGAGGGGTGGCTTAGGTGGTCTGCCCACCCCTTTCGTGGTGCTGTGTGCAGGGGCATGCGTAGTACCCTGCTTTTGCTCCCGGATCTTCAGAAGTCGGGCTTGGGTTCTTTTGGGCTTTTTGTATCTTGTCCATAATTTGCCCCAACTGCGCATGCATGCAGCTATTTTTAGTCCCTTACAATTTCTTTGTATTTTGTTACTCAAGGAGACGTTTATCCAGGTACAAGCATTGCAGCCAAGGGCCCCAGCTCCCAGGTTCCAGCTTGTCTCAACTATACCTACGTAATATCAAACAGAAAGGTTTTGAAGGCCTTTGGGAATGTCAGAGCAAACGTCTCCCACCCATATTGGCTGTGTAGTTGGCCTGTCTCTCTCTTTAGAGACATTAAGCCCTCATGTTAAATAGCAAATAAGAATACGAAAAAAACACAATGTCTATATGTGTAAAACTGAGTCTCTTTGCTGACAGCAGAGATTGTCACAACATTGTAAATCAACTAAACTTCAATTAAAAAATTAAATTAAAATAAATAAGAAAGGACTGTGGATTTGGGGAGGGAGTATTGAGGTCAAGGAAGCAAGTAGGAGGCTTCACATCGACAAAAGAAGTGCTCCCCCTACCCTACACCCCTGCAAACCTTGACTTCCGCCCCCTCACTGCATCTCAAACCCCAATTAAAGTTTAATCCAAATCATCACAAATGCAAAGTGTTTTCTTCAAGCTCCATTACTTCATGGAGCTCCCAGGTGCCCAATTTAATACATGCTTCAGGGAAAGATGTCTGGCAGGGACTGGATGCAGGTATTGACTTTGGAAAGAGGAGTCTTAACATCCTCAAGTATGTCTGAACATGCTCGAGTATGTCGCTGATCAGTCCCTGGAAACAAGTCCCAACCATCCAGTTTGCTTGTTTATGTGGCTTGGGCGCCTTGCACCCGAGCTCGGCCCAAATCCAAGCTTCACATTGGCAATGGCTGCCATTCGACGTGTTTGGCTCTTGTCTCTAAATGGGTGTCGACAGACAAATCTACACTCCTTCATTCGGAAGTGCATTCATTCATAACCTTTATTCCCCAAACGTGTATTGAGGAGCCCTGCGTGAGGCTTGGGAGGGAAGGGAGACTGATCACAGTGCAGGCCTTGCCTTAAAGGCAGCCAAGCTGTATGAGCAAATTATCATAGTGATGAGAAGAGCGTGTGATAATAGAGGTATGTACAGAAATGTATGAATGCAGGAGAAGTAGTGTCTTGTCTGGAGGAACTGGATGAGGTATCAGACGAGGGGACACCTGATGTGGACCTTCAATGATGCACAAGAACAGGGATGGCTGAATAGGGCCATTGAAATTTACATTCTCCTCTCTTGAGACTTAACACTCCAAAAGCTTTTGGTTTTCATGAGCACGGAGAGGGCTGGAGGCCTGATGATCCACTGGGGGCCTTATCTACAGCTGCCGTGAGGAGAGAGAGAATGGAAAAGAGCTTCGGATGCTGAGCCAGAGGGAAGGACTCTGCCTGGGCACAGGGGACTTACCAAGGAGAAAGGAAGGGGCTCAGGGGCTGGCCCCACCCCTTTGCTTGGGCATCAGTCATAGACTTACTAGTTGTTGATGCCTCCAGTATGCCAGTGGGTGGGAACCAGCAGCCCCGAGAGGCCAGTGGGGATAGTTGTCAGCTCTGCTCATCTAAAGACTTGGCATGTGCTTCACATACAAACCTCACTGCAGCCACTGCCTTGATTCCCATCTTGAAATAACTCATCACGGGATGAGTATTTTAAGATGCAGCTTTCATCGAGAAGCTTCCATTAAAGCAATTCCAGTAGAGTGAATAATCATTTCCCCCCCTTCATCAGACATGCTTGTCTTACAGAATTATGATGAGTTCAATTCTCACTTTTTTTAGTCCCATCTTAAAAAAAAAAAAAAAAAAAGCCCTCAGAGAAATGATCCTGCATCTGTGTTAAAAAGTTTCCCTCTGTGTTTTCAGATCCGTCTTTTCTGGGTCAGCATTTCTCTTTAAGGCTTTCCTTATCACAGTTCTTTTTTTCTTTTTTTTTTTAACTTCCTGTTTCCTATCGAGCTTTGTATAAACTCATTTTGTCTTAAGCCATTCAGGAGTGAACTTTTCCCCTTTTTTTGCAGGCCAGTACTTTTTCAGCAACTTCTTATTCACTGTACACTCGAAGGTCATGCTTGTTTCAAATGTTTTGACAATCTTCAATTATTTGCACTTAAGGATTTGAGTAGAAAAGGGGAGCTGCATAAATTACCAGCAGAATGACATTAGAGCATGACATAGATGATACCCAGTGACAGGTTCTCCCCATGTGTTTATTTGCCCTTGGAATGTACTTAAGATCTTGTGTTTAACACACTAAACTGCTTCATCTGCAATTCTTATGCATAGAGTAGATGGGCAACAAAATTTACAGTGCAGAACCAACCCATTGGCATGTGGGTAACAGAAAGCTGGAGTAATGTAACTTTTCTCTACCAGGAATCATAAGGAGAGGCCAGATAATCTTCTAGTTAAGGAAAGAAACAAAAGCCTAGACAGACACCAGCCTGACTCACAAAGACCTAAGCTTCATTGCTTTATTTATTCAGCATTTACTGAGCACCTAGTATATGATAGATGCCAGAGATTGATCGATTGATTGATTTTTAAAGCATTTTTTAAAAATTTTTATTTATTTTGGATGCACCGGGTCTTCGTTGCGGCATGCGGACTTCTTAGTTGTGGCACACGGACGTCTTAGTTGTGGCATGCAAACTCTTAGTTGCGGCATGCATGTGGGATCTAGGTCCCTGGGATCAAACGCAGACCCCCTGCATTGGGAGCGTGCAGTCTTACCCACTGGACCACCAGGGAAGTCCCAGATGCCAGAGATTTAAAGAAGCGAAAGACATTTCTCTATCTTCTTTGGGTCAGTAAAGGCAAACACAGCTTGACAGAAGCCAAACAGACGAGTCCCTGGTAGGAACAGTTAACTCCACTGTACTGTCCAGAGTGTGACTCCAAGCTCACTCTGGTCGCCACAGGACAGGCCAATGAATTAGAGACAAGGTGTTGAGGCAAGGAAGACGACTTAATTCAGAAAGCTGGTAGACAGAGAAGATGGCAGACTGAAGTCTCAAAATAATCATCTTATCGGGGCTTGGATGCCAGTTTCTTTTATAGCACAGAGAGGGGGAGGAGATGAGGAAGAAAGGTAAAAAGGCCATAAGTTTTGCAAATATCCCCTGGAATGCCCAGCCTCGGGGAGGGGATGTGTTAATTTCTTCTTTCTTGCAGCCATCCACAGGTGGACGGGGTCCGGATGTTTGCCTGAACAAAGGCACTTTGGTTTAACATTCAGGCAGGGGGGCAGGGTTCCCCGAGGCAGGCCATTATGTATAGGCAGTATCCTTTTAGTGAACAAAAGCAGCGGAGAGCAAAGGTTAAAGTAAAAGAAACAGATCCAACGTGTAGTGGATTTGGCGCTTCCCTGTTACAAATACAGAAAAGTACGTGGAAGGCAGGTATGTGTGGAAACGGGAACAGGGTTCCGGGCAGAGGGCCCGAGCATGTACAAAGACAAGGAAGGAAACAATGTATTGAAGGAGAGAGAGTTCAGGGTTGTTGAGATGTGTGGGAGGGAAATGGCAGGGTTGAGCATAGAAAAGTAGATTTGGGCACCATCATGAAGCACCTTGCATGCCAAATGGAAAAGATTTTGTTCTGTAGGTAACAGCAACTCTCTAAAGACTTAAGCAGAGGTAATATGGTCCAGTCTCAATTCTAGAATAATAACTCTGACAGCAATGCAGACAGTGTATAAAAGAGGAGAAAGGACTAGGGGACACCAGAGCAGACTTGCCAGGTGAGAGATGAAGCTGTCCCGGCCCAGGACAGAAGAGCTGTAGATGGAACACAGGCGGTACAGCCACCACAGTTAGCATGCTTTGGTAGCCGATAGAGAAGGGGAAATGAGGAAGATGGGCAAGTTGAGAACGGTTCATAATTTCTCCTTATTTCAATGCCATGACCCATTTTCGAAATGCACAGGTTAAAAACGTCTACTGCTAAAGTACAGCCCCTGCTGCCTCTCGGTGTTTCTCCAGCTCCTTTCAGAAATGGGTAACTCACCCCTAGAATTTTGAGGGGGACACAGCCTCATTCTGCATACCTGACTCTGAGGAATGCAGAGGACTGGTAACATACAAGGCTCAGGCTTTTAGCTTTTTCCTCTTTAATTTAATAAACACCTTTGGCATCATGCTAGAATGTAAGGCATGTCGAGTGAAGACCTGGTCCTTTTCCTCCATAAGCTCGTAAGCTTATGGAGGAGAAAGACAGGTACAACATTAAGTATTAACCAAGGCAGAATGAAAACCTAAGGGCTGTGGGAGCACAGAGAGAAGCCTAGGAGGATGCAAGAGGGTTTCCTATACCAGGTGGTGTTGGGGCCAGGCTGTTCGTGTTTGCTGGGTATCTACCACATGCCCCGTACTTCCCTCAGCACTGAGAATAACAGTCAAATATATATATATATATATACACACAGTAAGGAGGAAGAAAATACTACGTAAGTCGTTACAAGCACAGTGAATACTGGGCGAGAGAAATGCAGGATGTCATGAGGGTAAGTAAGTGAGAGCTTAGTCTAAGGAATCAGTGAAAGCAACCCAGAAGATGTAACCTGGGATGTGAGAAATGAGCCGAGATATTGGTATAGGAGAGGGAGAGAGAAGTACGTGTTCCCTTGCTCCGTTGTGAGAAGATGTGTTCAAAGAATGGAAAGAAATCTAATGTGACAAGAGCATATAGAGAAGGGGGAGTGGCCTTAAGAAAGGCTAGGAGGGGCCAGAAAATCTGTCAGACAGGCTTGTTAGCCATGGTGAGGTCCTGGAACTTTATCCTAAAGGAAGTAGGGAGCTATGGAGGTTTTAAGCAGAAGAGTGGTGTGATGGCTGCATATTTGGAGAATAAATTGGAAACGGCAAAACTGGAAGCTGCTGCGGTAGTCAGAGTGAGCGGCAGTGGTGGCTTAGAGAGAGGAGATGACAGATTGAAGAGACCAGGGGTGGAATAAATTCAGGAGCAGACCTGGGCAAGAAAGGAAAGAGAGGAAGAAGTTAGGAGTTGATCTTAAGCTTCTCATTTGGGAAGTGGGACAGATGGTGTGTTATTAACTGAGAGAATCTGGAGAGAAACAGGTTTGCAGGGGGAAAAGGTGAGTTTGGTGTTTGAACACGTGAGGTTTAGTACAAGCAAGATATTCAAGCAGAGATTAACAGGAAGGAACGTGTTATGGAAGCACAAAGGTTAAGAGGGAGAAATGGAGCTTCCCTGGTGGCGCAGTGGTTGAGAGTCTGCCTGCCGATGCTGGGGACACGGGTTCGTGCCCCGGTCCAGGAAGATCCCACATGCAGCGGAGTGGCTGGGCCCGTGAGCCATGGCCGCTGAGCCTGTGCATCCGGAGCCTGTGCTCCGCAGCGGGAGAGGCCACAGCAGTGAGAGGCCCGCGTACCGCAAAAAAAAAAAAAAAATTTAAAAAAAAGAGGGAGAAATGGGTGGTACACAGAGCATCAGTGTGTACAGGTGGGAGTCGCGGCCATGGGAGTGGCTGGGATCTCCTAGAGAGAGTGAACAGAATAGGGAAAGAAAGACTGGACACATGCCTGAGGAATACCAACAATTAGAAGGCCTGCAGAAGAGTCAGAGATAACAAAGCTGAGAAGGAACAGCTAGAGAAAACAGCAGAAAACCCAAAGGGTATAGTGTCAGCGAGGTATAAAGTAGAGAGCAAAGGGAGCATCAGTAACGTGAAATGCTGTTGAGAGGCCACGAGAGACTGAAATTCAAAAAGCCCACTGAACGGACTGTGGTGGTTCTGATTCTTACTGCCGCTTCCCGAGTGACCTGAGACAAGCGACTTAATTTCACACTGAGCCCCCATCTATAAACTGGAGTGACGGTACAATATTCAGCATCTGAAGTTTCGGTCAATATTAGCCATTATTTCTCACATGATTTTTGACGTGGAGGACTCCAGGGGGCTTGTGGGGGAGGTGCCTGATCAGAGTAGCTTTGAACCAGAGGGAAAAGTGAGGTTGAAGATTTGGAAGGGATTGTTGAAACGTAGAGGAGGAGACCACAGGGAAGGAGAAGCAGAAGATCCAGGAAAAGGATGAATTGGCTTTCAGTGAGTATACAGCAAAACAGCCGAGAAGGAGAGGCATGAGCCAGGGGCCTGAGGTGTGCTATTATCTCAATACATGGTATGATAAAGGAGCGCAGTCCGGTATGATGGTCGGGAGGATGGAGGATGGGAAATGGAAGACCGATGGGTGGGAACTGAACCTGTCAAGAATGTGACATTCATGAGTTTGAGCATTTGAATTTTGATTTTGTGAATGTAAGAGAACCATTGACAGTTTTAAAGGAGTGGAAAGTTTAACTCAACTAGCTTTAGGAAAATTACTCTAACAGTAGTGAGAAGGATAGATTATAGTGGAGAAAGATGGTTCCACGCTGCGGTTGCTGGTGGTGGAATTTTAATACAGAGCAAAAGGCCGCCTGTGAGCGTTTGATCTTGACTTGCTCACTTAACCTCATCTAGACTCCACTTCCCCATCAATAAAATGGGGATGATAGTGTTTCTCTCTGAGGTTCTTTTGAGCATCATGTTTCATGTCAAGGACCTAGGATGTTGCCTGGCATCCAGTGAACAGTGAATATCCTTGCACTCCCCATGCTCCGCCTCCCCCCCCCCCTTTTGGCAGCTATCTGAATGTCTTACTGGCGCCTGATTCTCAGGGGAAGTATCTTTGCTTCCCACCTTTCTGGGCCGTACTAAAATAAAACAACAATCTTATCTTCCAAAAAGGTTCCTTTCAAGAGTGGGACTACTTTGTCACTACTGCTACTGCTCACTCCCTGATTTGGCAAGTCGACGTAAGTTGTTTGCATTGCACCAGACTGTCTGGACGCAAGAGTTTCTGTGTTTGGGGCTGGGCAGTGGCTCAAGAGTATTGCTTTTTCATTAAGCTTTTAAGGCACTTACCTACAAGATGGATAACACATCCTTCCTTGACAGATGGCAAAACCCTGAAGTTGTTCCCTTAAGTTCTCCTCTAATTTCTCCTTTTATCCCACCCTCTGTGACATCCGATTTGGTAAAATTCGTTTCCACACAGAAATAACTGGTTTCTTGAAAAGATAGAATATGGATTATATTTCTCTAAAGCCATATGCCCCATAAATCCTGGCATCCGCACAGATGCCATTTGATTCCATTTGGTTTTATTCATTCAATAAATATATATTTTTTAATTTTAAATATTTATTCGTGGCTGCATTGGGTCTTCGTTGCTGCGCGCGGGCTTTCTCTCTAGTTGTGGTGAGCGGGGGCTACTCTTCATTGCAGTGCGTGGGCTTCTCATTGTGGTGGCTTCTCTTGTTGTGGAGCATGGGCTCTAGGCACGCGGGCTTCAGTAGTTGTGGCATGTGGGCTCAGTAGTTGTGGCTCTCAGGCTCTAGAGTGCAGGCTTAGTAGTTGTGGCACACGGGCTTAGTTGCTCTGCAGCATGTGGGGTCTTCCCAGAGCAGGGCTCGAACCCGTGTCCCCTGCATTGGCAGGCGGATTCTTAACCACTCCGCCACCAGGGAAGCCTGATACTTTTTTTTTAGCAGAAGTCCTGCTTTAGTGGGAGATAATAATTGTATAAATGAGACAAGAGGATTAGTGTAGGAAATCTAACAAAAACCAACTGTTCTTAGGGATTTTGATTCTTACTTACTTGAAAAACGCTTACTGATACATAGATTCACTTTCAGTCATCAAAGTAAACCCCAACAATGTAAAAGTACTTCTAAGTTACTCACTCTTTTCACTTGAAAAATGATGAAATTTATTTTCCGTGAAAAATTAAGGAATGTAGATTGGCTTTAACCTCCAGCTCTCGTAAGCACTAACATTGTAATGCGATTCAGATTTCTATAGGAACTTGCCCAGAAAAAAATATCTGTTCAATTTACTTTCAGTTCATAGAACACTTTCATGTTCTGGGTTTCCTCCCACCCCCAACAGTGAATATTAAGAATTATCGATTTGAACCTACTACCAGTATATTCACGAAGTGTTTCAAAAAGCAAAACTAAACCCAAACAAGTAAAAATATGAATCAACCACAGAAATAGCGCACTTGTGTTGGTTGTAAATAAATGAGTAAATAAATGAACATCTGGGCTCGTGACAGAATTCAGCCGAAGGAGCACAACTCCAGATCCTATTTGCTTCATTTCAGGTCCCTCACTTTAAGGTCTAAGTCAGTCCGTGTAGTGGCTACTCAGCTTCCCGCTTGGCAGGAGCTGCATTAGGAATCCAGTATTCCAGATTTACAGTCTTTGCCGGTCTCCGGGGAGGAGTGCTGACCTCTTTGGATCCTGAGGCCCGAGGGTCTCTGCTTGGAGAACACAAACCCCTAGCAAGGAGCCCAGCCACTCCCCTTCCTTCCCGCGAGGCCCTCATGACTTCCGGGCCCCACGAACATGAACTTGCTGGACTTGGGTGGCCAGGCTGCGTCAGAGCCTCTCTGGGAGCGAGCAGCCCCGTTTCCCTCCCGTGGCTTCTGCATCCCAGATCCTTCTGCTGACCAACGAAACCAGCCTTGAGCAAAGTCCAGCTCCCCGGATGACCCTCCTCTCCTCCTACCAGGTCTCTCCTGGAACCCGGGCTGCATCCACCACCCACACAAGCTGGAATTTAGCCTCTGCGGTCTGACAGTGGAGTACAGCCCTGCGAAACCCCTCCCCACTCCCCACAAAACAACCCAGGGACAGCAGGCGCCGGTGTTGGGTACCATCCAAGGTCATCTCAGGCATCATCCGCTTTCTCACTCGTCAGTCCGTGAGACTCCGTTGGTCAGAGTCTCTGACCCCAGGGAGCATGAATGCCTGGAAGGGTCAGGAGAGGCTTTTAAGAAAAGGGTGGGACTTGGAGAAAGCGAGAGAGGTTTGGACAGTGGTCCAGACAGGAGGGAAGAGCAATACATTCTCCCAGCATGGGCGTCTCTCATTTCAGTCCTGGAGATCTCCAGGAAAGGAAATTCCAGGGCTTCCCCTGAGCCTGACCCATCCTTTTCCTGTGACATCTGATGTCCCGTTTTATAGGCCCCGGCTGTTAAATATATGAAACCTACAATGCAAGGGACTGTGAAACAGAGGGCACAGTCTGACAGAACTGCTAGCCTGGTGGAAAAATCCAGCCGGGTCTCGTTTTTCGTCCCCTCTTGTCTCCTTCCAGCCACACACATGCTATCATCACTCGATCTGAGTCTCTTAGGCTGGTTTGGGAGGACAGCCTGCTGCTGGCATCCTGCTCTACCCTCCGGAGCATCCTTTGGCAGGAATATAGCACAAAGGGCTGTGTGTGCGGCCTCCCTCTAAGCTTCAAAGCACTGAAGCCAATTTCCTTTGCAAGGTCATTGCTGAAGGAAAAACGGTTTTTAATCACTTCTCTCAGAGAGAGAAAGAGAGAAAGCGAAGTTCCAGAAGTGTCATTCATCCCCAGAAATGTCATCTCGCTAAGGCTTCCCCTCCATCTTGCTCTGTAAATTGTGGAAATCAGTCCCAACTGCCTCAGGCAATTGAAGTCTATACATGGACCTATCCAAGCTCCTGGCACCAGGCCAGCTAGAATCTATTTCTATGCGTGTGGTTTGTTATGTGTATGAAAAAGGGGGGGGGGAGGGAGTGCCTTCAGGGCCAAAGGTGGGGCATGATGTTCGCCAGCCTGTGACAGAGCTTCACTCCTCTCCTTCGTCTTCTCTCCCTGCTCACATCAGGCATTGCTCTGGCTGTCCTAACACACTGTCCATCTCAGACACACCTGCGTTCAGAGCCAGGGTGACAGGTGGAGTAGTCATTCCTGAAAATGGAGCATTGAGATCAGAAAGGCTGCTTCTGGGCCCCCGGGACAAGTGACTTATCTCTTTGCTCTCAGCTTCCTCATCTGTAAAATGGGTATAGTATTCACCACTTCATGAAGCCATCTTGAAGACTGAAGGAGATGCTGGTTATGAAAAACTGTAGGGATTTCCCTGGCGGTCCAGTGGTTAAGACTCCCTGCTTCCACTGCAGGGGGCACAGGTTCGATCCCTGGTCAGGGAACTAAGATCCTGCGTGTGCTCATAAAACGGCCAAAAAAAAAGAGAGAACGAAAAACTGTGAAATACAAGGTGCTGCAAGGAGTTCATCTTAGAAAACAGGTCCCTGGTCTGTTTCATCTTGGAGTGGGGGAGAGGGGAGGGGCGGGGACAGGTCACAAAACTGAATATTTCCCTTGTAAAGGAGCCCGGCCGAGTAGGTAGCAGAGGACCTAAGGGGTGAGGTAGAACGGCTCACAGGAATTAGTCCCAGAGGACTCCGGGAAGAGGTGGCTTCCAAAAGACAGGGTGCTCCATGTCTGCAGGCAGGAAGGCAGAGGGTGTTCCCTTCTTCCTCACAGAAAACCCCTGGCCGAGGGGGAGATGCCATGTGATCTGCGTGACTGCATCGTCGCCGCCCTGGCCGGCCGAACGGTCCACAGCCGGGCGCCAGGCCTGGTGCTGCTCAGGGTCTTGGCTAAGCCCCGGCCTCGTGCCTCTGAAGGGGACGGGCACCCGCAAGGCGTCCCTTTTGAATCCAGCCCGCGCACCTGGGTCCTTCACACAGCGCTCGCCTCACCCACACCTCCCCTCCGCGCTCAGGCTTCCTGTTTTGAAACCACCAAGAGATGGAAAATGTGAGTGCTGTCGGCTCAGGCTGTGTGTGTGTGTGTGTGTGTGTGTGTGTGTGTGTGTGTGTGTGTGTGTGTGTGTGTGTGTGTACATGTAAGAGAACTGGGTGTGTGACTGTGTGCTGTGTGAATATGGGAGCTGTGTTGTGTGAGTGGGTGTATGTGTGTGTGGGCAAGTGTGTGAGTGTGCGTTGTATGTGATCCTGTGTCTGTTGGAGCATGTGTTGTGTGAGAGTGTGATCGTATGTGACCGTGTGATTGTGTGGCTGTATGAGCATGAGTTGTGAGCGTGAGCATGTGTGTTTGTGAGCACGAGTGTACCACACGGCCTAGAAAAGGCAGCTGAGGCCCAGGGCTTGCCAGTGCCCGGACACCTGTGGGGAGGGGTCTACTAGGCGCTGTTGCGCTCCCAGCACACCTGTCTGCCCCAGCGACAGAAGGGAGGGGCACTGTAAAATTAGTGTCTGCAAGCATGCAGGGGCAGGTGGCCGAGACCCTTCCTGTGAACTCCCAAAAGGTCATCTCACAGCTTGTAGAAAGGTCTTTTTTATTTTTCAAGCTTTAAAACAGAAATGATTTCTTACCAACCCCAAAATGGCTTTCTAAGGAGCTAGCTCATGTAATTGACCTTGCTTAAAGGGCAGGCAATGTGTCTAGTCCATGCCTTTATCTCCAGGACCTAATTCAGTTCCTGGCAGGTAGCAGGAGTCCAGTGAATTCATTAAGCAAATATTTATGAGGTGTTTACTATGTACCAGGGATTGCTGGAGGCTCTTGGGATTCCACGCAGATCATAACAAAATCTCTGCTCTCAGGTAGCTTATAGACATTGGGGGGAGACGATTGCCATCCCACAAATACAAATATTAAATATGGTAGGTGCTGGTAGTGTTGGATGAAAGAATGGATTCATTTTAAAGCTCTTTCCTTGGCTTTTTAGAGGAGGCTGTGGCTTGCCGAGTTCTGCAGAGCAAAGGCCAGAATCGGCATGCTTTTCTTCATTTACTAAGATAATATAATTGACCCACGGTCTTTTGGAAACAAAACTTCTCCCCTAGTGAGAAAAGATAAACAGACAAGGTTTCTCTTTCCTGCCATGCCCCTCCTCCACCCCATTGTTGCCCTCCTTAGAGCTTCTAGTACCTTCCCTCCTTCCCATATCACACCTGCTGTTCCTTCTCTCTCGTCTGGATGGCAAAAGTCCTCCCATCCATCAAGACTCTGCTCAAATCCTGCCCACTGTCAGCAGAGTTAATCTCACCGTCTTGGTGAAATGCTTTAATTTTATTTATTTTTGGCTACGTTGGGTCTTCGTTGCTGCACGCGGGCTTTCTCTAGCTGCGGCGAGCAGGGGCTACTCTTCGTTGCGGTGCGTGCGTTTCTCATTGCGGTGGCTTCTCTTGTTGCGGAGCATGGGCTCTAGGTGCGCGGGCTTCAGTAGTTGTGGCGCGCGGGGTTAGTAGTTGTGGCTCACGGGCTCTAGAGCATAGGCTCAGTAGTTGTGGCGCACGGGCTTAGATGCTCCGTGGCATGTGGGATGTTCCCGGACCAGGGCTCGAACCAATGTGCCCTGCATTGGCAGGTGGATTCTTAACCACTGCGCCACCAGGGAAGTCCCCCCACCTGCATGCTTTAAATGACCTCAGGAGCATGTGTATCACAGGGCATTATGCTTATTTGTTCCCTGTTTGTCTTCTGCCCCAACTGAGCTCCTTGAGGCCAGGAGCTCTGTTTTGTCTATCAGTGAATTTCCCAGAGGCTGGCACAAGGCCTGGTCCTTCTCAGATGTTCAACACAAGTGGGATGGATGCATGGATGGGTGGGTGGGCAGACAGGTGGTTAGATGAATATTTTCTCACCAACCTTTATGTAATGAAAAATAGACACTAAAGAGATGTCAGCCCAGGATGAGGAGTGCAAACCAAGACCCAAGGCTCATGCAAGAGATGGAGCTTTGGGGCTTCCCTGGTGGCGCAATGGTTGAGAGTCCGCCTGCCGATGCAGGGGACGCGGGTTCGTGCCCCGGTCCGGGAGGATCCCACATGCCGCGGAGCGGCTGGGCCCGTGAGCCATGGCCGCTGGGCCTGCGGGTCCGGAGCCTGTGCTCCGCAACGGGAGAGGTCACAACAGTGAGAGGCCCGCGTACCACAAAAAAAAAAAAAAAGAGAGAGAGATGGAGTTTTAACCATGGCTCTTGCTGATTCTGGGCTTCTTTCACATTTTTATAAATGATCCAGAAAAGGAAGTTCAGAGTAAAACTCAAACATCTGTGGAGGACACAGAGCTGTTTGGGTAGCGAGGAGCCGTGCCCCAAGATGTCAGCTGGCAGACAAGTAGACCTGGCTTGGGCGTGAGCAAAGCAAGCCACTGCGTTTAGGTAGAAGTTACCTGAGGTATGAGACGGTGCTCCTCCGTGGTTAGCGTTGGCAGGAAAGAGCGAGGACCTGGGAGTCACTCGGTTCACTCAATTAATTCAGCTCCTACTACGTGCTGGGCTTTGTGCTCAGAAATGCACCTCCTACCCTTGAAATATCTCAGAGTCTGAGGAAGAAGAATATATTTCCAATGTAGTGGTGAAAACAGACATGGAAGGAAATAGAGACAGACATACAAGGAAACAGAAATAGAGGCTAGCAGTGCTCATAGAAAGATATTCTAAAGTGCTGAGAGACCTCAGAAGACAGCCGCCCTGCTGGGGTCGGGGTGGGCAAGAGAGGATTCATTCATTCATTCCTCCCTTATTCAATGCACATTCCAAGGATTCACTGTGCGCCATATCCGGAAGGCACAAAGTTAGATAGGGAGCCTCGTTTCGAGGAGTTTCCAGTCCAGTGGCGGATATGGAGAAGTGAAGTGTGGGAGGGGCCGTGAGGGGAGATGTGTGATTCAGAAAGGAAGTTCTAGTAGGATTCCACTCGAGAGATACGAAATCTTGCCTTAGACTTACAGTCATCCTCTGAGTTCGTTAGACAGAAAAGAGAGGAGGTGTAGGTAATCCCGCTGGAAAGAGCAGAGTGGGCAAGGCTTCAGCAGAGAGAGCTTCAGGGTGTTGGGGGCAACTGCAGGGCTCCTGTGGCTGAAGCCAAGGCTTCTTGGGGTAGGGTGGGGGGCGGGGTACAGGGAGGGACAACATGGTGGGGGGAGGGTAACTGCAGGAGAGGCAGCCAGGATGACGGGAGCCACCACGGGCTGTGGCCAGGGATATGGCCCTGAAGGATCTTAAGTAAGACAGTGGCGTGATCCAGGTTAGTATTTTAGGAAGATTATTCTGGCCTCAGTGGAGGATGGACTGGGAACTGGGGAGGAGAAGGGAAGGCGAAACCAGGAGCCAAGAGAACCTCTGAAATCACCCAACAGGAGCTTATGCGTGGAGTCCATTATGAATGAATGGACCCACAATGACCTAGGGAGTGGGGCTGGCCTGGTGACATCAGCCAATAAGACTTGGGAAATGTCATACTCTCGCCAAACATACAGGGTGTCCTGTGGGAACAAGGCTGAGACCAACACCCAGAAGCAACGCTAGACAGGAGGGGGGAAAGAGCACGGGAGGCGTGGGTCCTGGGCTGAGCCATGGCTCCGTGACCTTGGACAATTGTCTGACCTGCCGATGTCCCCACTGGGACTGCTGCGAGAATAAAATGAGATAACATTGTTAAGTTATTTGTAAACTACAGGGTCAGCACCTGGAGTGATGTTGGGTAGTTCTGGCTCTTGCACGTTAAGAGGTAAAAACCTCTTAATGGCTGGAGAAGCTCCAGAGATGGGCACTGGGGTGATTAAGGGGTTGGAAGGTTTTCTTTATAGAGACGCAATGAAAATATTAGAGCTACTCAATCTGGAAAGAATGAAGGGAGTCTGCCAAAGCTTGGGCTTTATAGCCCAGGAGTGGAGAGGGAGGCAGGCAGACTGCCTGTGTGCAAATCCTGACTCTAGGGACTTCCCTGGCCGTCCAGTGGTTGAGACCCCGTGCTTTCACTGCGGGGGGGGGGGGGGGGGGGGGGCAAGCGTTGGATCCCTGGTTGGGGAATCAGGATCCCGCATGCCTTGCGGCGTGGCCAGGGAAAAAAAATTCCTGACTCTACAATTGGAGATCCTCCTAGGGCCTTGGGCAACCTCCTTAGCATCTTTAAGCCTTAGTTTCCTCGATTATCTAACTGGGGGATGGTGATCCTGAGCTGATTGCTGTGATTAGATGGCATAATGATGACCTAGCTGTTGGGAGGATTGAATGACCCGATGCAGGTAAAGAGCTTAGTACAGGGAGTGGCACGTGATAAGCACGGACTGTTAGCCATTAACAGGAACTGGGAAACGGGTGTCTGTGCAGTTATTCCCCGGATCCTGCAGGGCAGAAGAATACCTCCCTTGTGCTTGAAGAAACAAGTTGTCGCAACTAAGGAAAGGTAGAGGGCTCTCCCACAGTGGATGGAAAGTGATGGAATTCATCAGACTGAAAAAACTGCGTGGGCAACTCTGGGCTCCCACCCTGCATGTTGGAGGTTGAGGGCAGTGAGGCGGGGAACAGCAGCCCCGCACCCTGTCGTATTCCCTGGGTCACTTGCGCACACCAGCGCTTAATACTGATTTGCCACCTCACAAGTGTCTTGGCTGTCAGTGAGGGACGGAGCACGTGGGAGGAAGCGGGTGGGGAGAGCCCTCAGCTTTGGCTGCTCTTACACGGAGAAAGTCTTTGCTGCCGGGACAGCTTTGCGGTCTCCAGGTCCCAGAGTGATCCCTGCACAGTGCGTGCCCCAAACTACACATGGCACTAGGTTTATCTTCCCTGGGAGAGGAAGAGCCTTCTGCTGACACACAGAAATTACTCAGGTCGAATCTCTTGTGGCTTTCGCTGTCACCAGAAACCCTCCCCTGAGAGGCAGCTGAATCACACTGCCTATCTTTAGTTGGTCCACTTTGTAGGGTTGGCAGCCTGGAAGGTCGTTATTGCAAATGATACTAATCTCTGAGCTGAATTCCAGAGTGAAGCTGCTGCTATACGGATGCCATAATTACACGGAGCGGATACTTATTATGTGTTACTATATGCAAAGCACTGCATATACTGACAACACTTGCCCAAAGCCTAGAAAATAATCGATTGCAGTCGCATTGTGCGTTACATCTTTTATCTGTAATACTAACTCGCAGAGTTTATTGAGAGCTCACTGCACCAGGCACCATGTCAATGAAAACCTCCAAACAACACTCTAAGTACGATTGCCCTTCTCTAGTGTCAGATGAGAAAACTAGGGGTTCGCTATATTCAGTATGTTACCCAAGAGTCCTATAACTAGTGGGTGGTGCAACAGGATCCGCATCCAGCTCTGTCTCTGGAGGCCATGGGTTTGACCACTGTCCTTTACCTCTAACAATAGCTTTGTGACGTTAATGGTTATCATTCCAGTTTTACAGATGAGATGCCAATGCCCAGAGGAGTCTTCCCTGAATCGCAGTTAATAGATAGCAGAGCCCAGCTCGAAGCCAGATCCTGTGACCCCGTATTCAGTGTTTGTTAGCGCAACTCCCATCCCTCTGTCAAAGAACGTCTGGGCTACCAAGGGAACAGGCTTACTGACACCGATGCCCACTGCTGATGGGGTTCAGTAGCAGGACCCCTGTTCTGGCATATTGCTCAGGCTGGTTGGGAGGAGGGAGGTGTTTTCTCCCCTTGAGGACACAATATACCCTTAGTTACACCCACATAATGTGGTGGTGTGCTTTTGACCTAAACCCCCAAAGCTACAGAGACCTCCTCTCAGCCAGTGCTATGTGAGCTAAGAACACTTGACTAACAATATCACCCTCCCTGAGGTGAGGGGCCACATCCCATCCTTTTATTATGTAAAAGAAACAGAAGAAGGCTTCTCCCCAAAGGAGGCTAGGGAAATGACCCCAGAAAAGCTGAAACCTAGACTCTGCCTCAGTTCCACTTGGTAGTGTCCACTTCTAGCAGTGCTTTGAAGGCTTAACCTAGCGGGCTTCAAGATGATGACCTTGATGCTTGCATTTCGAGGTCCTAGTCCAAGCTCTTCCTCTGTCATCCTAGGGGAACTGGGGGCAAGTTACTGGAACACAGAGCCCTCGTGCTCCACCAGTAAGATTCAAATGTTCACCCCTGTTATCAACCTCTTAGGAAGGTTGGAGTCATAGACACCTGTGAACCATGCTTTGAAATCCTAGGAGGAAAGACATCGTAGAAACTTATTTTATCATCAGTATCGCTGAAAACGGTATATTAAGCACTGACAGTGTGATGATTGAGGTAGATTTGGGTGACCATCAGTATTTCGGTGCCTGGCAAGAGGGATGAACGCCCGCAGGTCAGCAGGAAGAACTCTGTTTTGCGCCCAGGTTTTGGGCCACTGCTGTTCAGAGCATGTCCCTGCCTCCGGCTTTTTGGGAAAGCGCATGGTCTATTGCAGTGCTCCGCCAAGAGCAAAGGGCTTTTAAATTACCCTTGGCTACATTTATTTCATAGTTATCCTGTGAATGAGGTATCCCTTTCCTTAGATGAGGTAACTGGGTCCCCAAAAAGTGAAATCCCAACTCTCCTCTGCTAAGGGGCATCTCCCCCTATAGTCTTCCAGAAAGCTGCCTGGGTGCTCCTTGGGAGAACGCTCCCACAGCCCTAGGAGCTTAGAAGCAACAAGGCGTGCCTTCTCCCCTCTTGGAGGGCCCCCCTCTGCCCTCCCAGCCCTCCAGTGCATGTGTCCACTTGGAGGTTCACTCCAGTCTGAGACCGGTTGTGGCTGATTTGGGAGAAGCCGGCAGCCTGGCTGGCAGCTGGCTTCGGGGCCACCAACAGAGCCCCCCTCCTGGTTCTAGTCTGCCCTATAATTAGGTGTTTTAATTGGGCATTCTGTTTATACTCAGCCACAACTGTTGGCGCTGGCTTAGGCCTCACACAAGCAATATCTGCTTGGCTGTAACCCTGTTCTCCCCAGGGAAGATGGTGTTTACTATAAGGAGGACGCAGTCTGGGGCCGCACGCATCCTGGCCTTCTGCAGTGGGTTGGGAGCCTGGGCTCACCTTCCGGGATGATCTTGGCTAATCCCAGGGCTCTGCTTCCCCCTAGAATGCCACTTAAAGTCACTGGGCTGCACGTCACATCCGTCATTGCTGTACCGTGTGAGAGGCCTCTAGATGAGTAGTGGGAGTCATAGAGGTTTGGATCCAGGGTGAGACCATTTACTGAAACCCAAAGGAGTCAGCTCTCTGGAGGAAAGCTTCATTTAACTAAAATTCTGTTCCTTTGGGCTGAAATGATACCAACCTAAAGTATAACAACATGGGGAAATGAAATTTTTATTATCATTACATACTAAACATAAGGTATTTGCAATGTGTTCGCTAAAACATGGAGTCCATTGAAGGAAAAGCATAGTCTGCCTGTACAAAGCTGGTCGGACTGTCTTTTCAAGGCTAAGCTTCTTGGCTTACCCTGTTCCCTATCTATCTGACCCTATTGGAACCCAGGCCTACAGGGCCAACCACGCCATCCCCGTCCCTAGGTTCCCCTAAGGAGCCAAGTACTGCCTAAGAACACTTCCCTTCTTTGAGTGTGGACCCGTGTGGTGGAGGAGCAGAGACACAGGAAACCATCAGAACAAGCCCACGCGGGAGAACTTATCATGTACAAGACAGGAGAGGCACTAAGAGCGCCTGGGTTTGGGGGCTGGAGTTACAGACAGGGTGAACTAAGGGAGCAGATGCAGTGTGAAGAGGTGGGAGAAGCAAAGGCACAGGTGGGGCAGGGGCACATGTGTAACAGGAATAAGGGTTCTCACCTCAGGAACGGCCTATCTGCCGATCATGAAATAGGAGCTTCCTAAGCAAATGGGGCATGTGATCCTACCAGGTATTAGACGATGGAGATTGGTCTTGATCTCACAGGCAGTCGGGAGCCATTTTAGTCTTTGGAGCACCAGGACATGATAATAGTGGTATTTCAGCAGAAATCTTTCCTTGGACGTGTACACGATGGACTGAAGTATTATGATCTCAAGGCAGGGAGAGCCTTTGGATAAGGCAAAATATTCTTAAGGATCATGGCAGCGGGACTCAAAAGCAACTTGAGGGCGAGGCAATGAGGCAAACTCCTTAGAGCTTCCGAAGTATTCTGTTATGTTCTCCCACTTTGTTCATAGAAACACCTCCTTGGGGAGAGGAGTATTACTCTCATTTTACAGGTTACAAGGGAGATTCAAAGGGGCTCCACTTGCCCCTGTGATTGAAATATGGACTGGAGCCTGGGTCTTCTCTTTCCCAGTCCTCTGCTCTGCTCCTTCCAATACATTTACCGACCTACTCTTGGTGGTGGTGGTGTTTGTTTGTTTGTTTGTTTTTGTTTTTTTCCGGCCACACCGTATGGCTTGCAGGATCTTAGTTCCCTGACCAGGGATCAAACCTGGGCCCCTGGCAGTGAAAACCCGAAATCCTAACCACTGGACCACCAGAGAATTCCCTTGTTGTTTTTCATATCCCTCTTAGTACCCAGGCTAGGGAAGCACCAATGGGGGCTCAGACGCCTCTTAGAGAACGAACAGTAGAGGAAATCAGAGTTTCTTGGTGTAATTTTGAATTACTAGCATCCTTGTACTGGTACTACCATATTCTCTGCCCTATCTAACTTGCCTAGCCACGAATTCAATAAATTCATTCAATAAATGCAGTGCCAAGTATGTGTCAGGTATTTCACTGGGTACTTGAGATCTGGGAATGAACAAGGCCGCGTCCCTGCTCTTGGGGAGTTTATGTTCTAGTGCATCTCACTGTGCACTCGAATACTCTGTGGCGATGAGAATGTTCAGATCTGTGCGGCCGACATGGTAGCCACCAGCACCTTC
Organism: Lagenorhynchus albirostris; assembly: GCF_949774975.1. Classification (NCBI taxonomy): domain Eukaryota; kingdom Metazoa; phylum Chordata; class Mammalia; order Artiodactyla; family Delphinidae; genus Lagenorhynchus; species Lagenorhynchus albirostris. Next base: position 98,405,732 of record NC_083103.1, read on the forward strand.
AATACGGCCAGTGTGAGGAGGAACTGAATTTTTAGTTTTATTTTACACGTGGCTGGCGGCTAGCGTATTGGGCAGCACAGTTCGGATGGAATATTTTTATGGACAATGGTGAAGGGGAATTCCAAATTGGCACCCAATTGCTAAGAAAGGCAAACTACAGGACGAAGTAAGTCTTTTCCTCGGGATAATGGAGGCTAGTCTTCTAGCATGTGGCTGCCACTCCAGAAATGGAGACGGGCCTTTCAGCCTTCTCTCTTCCCCTCAAGGAAATTGTCTTCCTGACAAGCTAAAAATGGCATCTCATTTTGCTGAAGCATCATTCTCTTTGTGTCTTATCTACTGAACACAGAACAATAGTTGGAGGAACCCCACTTGTATGGCATCTGGGAGAGCAGCTGAAGCGGGTAGACAGAGCATGAATGGCTTAGAGAGAGGGAATACGGTCCTTTCCCGCTGGGATGGAGCACAGTGAGGCCTGAGGCTGTCACCTGGAGAGAGGGCTGCAGTTTGAAATGGCCACTTTCCGTTTCTTTTGGTCTTTGTAAGCATGACTCCTGCTTCGGTATCTGTTGTCGTTTCCCACTGAGGATTCTCCATGACCCTTCCCTCCCTCCCTCCCTCCCCTGCAGGCCACTCTTCATGATCAGCCCACACCTGGCTCTTCTGTTTTACCCATCATTGTCATCTAAGGGGAAAGAAACAGCCCAACTTCCTCCCCCCCCTCCCCCGGTGTATGAAAGGGAAGAGAATCCACAGGACATATAACTCACAGGCTATCAGAACTGGAAGGGGACTTTGAGATCCATCTAAGCCCTTTCCATTTTCTACGATCCCAGGAAGGTTAGGGACGTGCCCAGGGTCACGCAGTGACAGAGCCAGGACCAGAACTGGCTGTCCCACCAGCTCAGTCCTTTTCCCAGGGATGCACAACGGACAGTCAAAGGGGCGGAAAGAAGACATGGGTTGGAGCACTGGATTGGGTACATGACAAGGATTTGTGAGTCCTGGCTTCCAAGTTGGCTCTGCACCCACTCACTGTGACCTTAGGGAAGTTGTTTTTCTTCTCTAAGCCTCAGTTCCCTGCTCTATGAAATGGAGAAGTTAGCCTCCACCTTCACAGTCCAATGGTGAATAGGAGTTTCAGTGAAGCCCCAGAGCTCTGAAGCACATTTAATGAAGTTACTACCCCCTGTCACCTCATGCTGCAGAGCACCGCGAATGCAATTTAATACACAAGCCCAAGGAACATGCAGCCCCTTGCCCCACTCAGCTTTTCAATTTCCCACCTCATCCATAGAAGAGACTCAGGTAGCAGTTGACCTTTTGACTTGTAGCCTTCTGTGGAAAGGGCCTGAACATTTTATACCTTTTTTTTTTTTAAGGGAAAGTGAGGATCAGGTTGTGGGTCGGGGAGGTAGCTCGGGCTAGGGAATGTGGCCACTCGGAGTGATGGTCTGCCCCCATCGGAGGGACTTTGCCCAGCCAGCTTCAGGAAAGCCTCCCATGTCAATGAAAATGGTTCTGCAGAGCAGGGCATGCTCTCTGCTCCAGAATAATGCCCTCAGCTCTTATCTCTCCCTCCCACCCCAGAGGGAGGCTTATCGACCCAGGGGGAAGCAGGCAGGGGGAAGTGACTCACTCAGGATCCTCTTTTGAGCTGGGGACGGAGTCAACTTAGCCTTTGTCAACTGAGGCTCGAGGCCCTAGGATTCTAAAACTGGATTTATATTTAGAAAAAAGAGAACAGAGCAGAATGCACTTATGTAAACCTCGTGGCTAAAGAGAAACCTGGTCCACACGTAGGTAATTAATTATAATCTGCTTTGGTTTTCTTACTGATTAATTTGTCTTGTTTCCTGGGGTTCGGAGCTAATTTGAGAAATCGTTTGTATCCAAAAACACTGCAGCGCCCCTGTCCCGGTTACACACGGCACAGGTGTTGCTGGGCAACTCGGGGGGCTGGTTAAGGAAGAGGGTCAGTTAATTAGGACGGAAGGAATGAAGCCCTGCATTTCCGCCCACGATTACCTTGCGGTGGCCTGAGAGGCGTCGAGCGAGGCCCACTGCAGTTGGGGGTGACGTTTGAATGAGGCAGTAAGAATAAACTGCTTGGAAGATTCTTAAGCGCTTTTGGCCTTGAAAGTCACGCAGAGCCACCTGGAGCTGAGTCAGGTCCTCTTGGTGCCTCGGAAATGTGGGACCACGTCTCGCTGGAGCCAGCGACTGGATTGGATTCTTACGCTCGCACGTTTTTAAGCCTAAGCCTAGCTGCCTCCCTCTCTAAGCCTCAGCTTCCTCATCTTGTAAAACACCTCAGAGACGTGCCCTGAGGATTAAATAAGCTTGTTCCGTGACGCTTCCTCCTTTCCCTCTCCCCGCGGCACCCCGCTCATTGCCAGCATCCAGTTCCCACATCTCGGGGAAGGGCGCACGGCTGGCTCTCCAGACTCTGCTCCCTTCACACCAAGGGCGGTTCTAGCTCTTCTCGAAGGCTGTAGTGCCCCAGTGTGGAGGGCTGGAGTAGGACCGGGGGCAGCGGGGGGTGGGGGGAGGAGGTCAAAGAAGGAAGCAGGACCCTGGGCGGGAGGGCTGCCCTGCCAAGATGGCAGCTGAAAGGCCTGAGGCAAACCAAGGGGTCCCCTCTGGCGCTGCTCCCTAAGAAGGGGGTCCCAGGGCCTCTGAGCAAAGTAGCACCTGCCCAGGGGCTAAAGAAGTGGGGCTAGATCAAAAGGAAATCGAGCAGCACGGTCTAAGCAAAAAAGGCAGAGCCAGAGACTTAGGAAACCTGGCTTCCTGTGCTTGTCCTTTGCCTGGGCGGGTCTTAGTTCTTCATCTGTAACACGAGAGGATTGATCTCAGAGGCGTGAGATTCCATGAGCATCCTCAACATCATACCTTAATACGTACACTGTTAGCAGAATCTGAAATCACACACACACACACACACACACACACACACACACACACACACACACACACACACACACACACACACACACACACACACACACACACACACACTGTCACGCTCAGGGGTGCCCGACATGGTCCTGGGTATTAGTAGACATCTGATAAATCTAGATTTTCCAGGCTGTGGGATACTGGACAAATGGGCTGTATTTCTCTATCCATAAAATAAAGTTAGTGATTGCATTCTGTTTCCTGTTTCCTTCCCTCCTAAGGCATTGAGGGAGGAGGGCTTGTGAGGTAGAAGGGCTTAAAGCTCTCAGAAGTCTAATGGGAAAACAAGAGCTTATTTATTTAAAAACAAAAAACAGGCTCTCCTTTGATGCTTCCTCAGGGCCCCCAGGCCACCCAGGGTGGCAGTGTGCTTTCTACCCATCTGAGGGGATGTCGCCTGATTCCCTGAGCTCTGGGGGCAAAGGCCCAGGGGACTGGATGATGTGGCAAAGGGGTGATGGTCTGGGGGACGGGAGTTAGGACAGCTCTCGCTTCCCAACGTGTTTGGTCAAGTCCCATTTATGATATAGAAAGTGCCCGTGAAAGGGGAAGCAGTAAGTCATTTCAGGAAATTGGCCTGATCTCTCAGCAGCCTCACGGCGTTGGAACAGGCAGGGTAGAATTTCCTGGGATTTCAGCTGCAGCGTAAACCTCCCAGGCATCGGCCAAGACCTGTTCGGTCCAGGAGAATCCCATAGCGGCCTTAACCTTAGAGCCAGGGAAAGTGAGGGAGGGCAGCGGGTGGTGGGGTTGGGAAGGGAGCGTAGACCTTGAACTTGCCACTTCTTGCCATTTCACATAACTGTAACAGAGCCCTGAAATCAGCCTCGGTTACCCAGGGGACTGAGCTCAGGGAGGTTAGGCCATTTACCCAGGGTCTCGCATCTTGACGGGAGCAGCCGCAGGTTCCAGCCCCGCTCTGTCCGACTCTGATTCTGTGTTCTGGCCGCTCCATTTACCTCCTCCCTTAAGTACCAACCTATGACTCTTGGCCAAGTAACAGCCTAAATCAGATTTAAATGGCGGCAGGAATGAGATGGGATGTATTCATGGCGAAGGACTCAGACTAGCCAGGTTCGGTTGGTTCTGGGATGGAGGCCTCCCATCTCCTGCATCAAATACTGAGGTGCCTGCTTAATGCTGAGGTTGGGCTCACTAGCTTATACCAGCCAATGCTCCACTGGTGTTACTTTCCTACCTCTTTTCCCTTTCCTGAAAAGCTGGACATCCATTCGTTTTCTATTACACCACACTAGAAACTTAGTGACTTAAAACACACGCATTTATTATCTCCCAGTCTCTGTAGGCCAGGAGTCCGGGCTTAGCTGGGTTCTTTGTTCAGAGTCTGGTTGCAATTAAGCTGTTGACCGGGCTGTGTTGTTATCTGGCGGCTCAACTAGGATCCACCTCCAACCTCATTCAGGTTGCTGGCAGAATTCCTTTCCTTTTGGTGTAGGACTGAGGGCCCCAGTTTTCTGCTGGATGTTGGCTCGGAGCCACTGTCTGGTCTTAGAGGCCACTGACATGTCCCTGACATGTGACTCTCCCCATAGCCAGTTCACAACATGCTGCTTCTTCAAGGCCAGGAGGGCAGTGAGTCCCTTAGAGTCTTATGTGTATCACAGTGGAAGCACAGAAGTGACATCCGTCACCTTCGCCATATTCTATTGGACAGAAGCAATAGGGCTGGCCAGACTCATATTCTGGTGGGTCTCACCTACACTCTATGGGAGAGGATTATACAGCAGAGTGAATGCCAGCAGGCAGAGATTACTAGGGTGTCACCGTAGACTCTGCCACATATCTAGACCTTTAACATCTTCATAAAGTTCACTTTTTAAAAAAATTATTTAACACCTACTCTGTGCCAAATACTATATCATTTATTAGGACTGCGAAGAATGTCAGAAATGGTCTCAGCTTCATATAGGTCACAGTCTATTGCACAAGACAGATCATTTAAATATAATGCAGGAGGCGCTGGGGTGCAGCCACGTACGGGATGTTCCGGGTGCCCAGACCAGTCAGGGATAGCTTCCAGAGGAGACGAACACTCCACTTCCATGTGCAGGTAGGAAGCATCCAGGTAACCAAGGGTAGGGTTGACCTTGCAGAAACAGGAACACACAGGAGGAAGGTTTGGAGTGTGAGACAGGATCCAGGGAACAGCATGCTTGAGGGTGAAGCTGAAGAGCAGACAGGACTGAGGCCACGGAAGGTGCAGGGTACACGGTAAGGAGGTTGTACGTGTTCTTGGAGGTGATGGTCTGTAATAATAGGATGGGCAAGCTTTATATTGAGCCCTGAGTGGCAGCAGGTGTCTAAACTAGCTACCCCGCTTTGCTCTGAATCCCTGCGGCCCTTACTGACGCCTCTTTTTGCCCCTTCCTATCACGGGTTCAACTACACTGGTTGTCATTCACACAGTGGACTCCAAGACTGTCCAGTTCTTTTGCCAGCTTGGATTTTGGTCTCCACAAATACCTCTTTTTTTTCCCTAGTGTAAATTACTCCTTTTTTTTTTTTTTGAGAAAATAAAATTGATTATATATGCATTTCTCATATTCTATGCTTTAACTTTTTAAATTAAACCAACAATGTAACAATAAAGAAAAACTGCTAGAAAAGAAAAGATTACTCGTAATCCATCACCCTAATACAACTTCAGTGTCTTTTTTTAAATCTCCTATTCTTATTTTTCTTATTAAAGTACAGTTGATTTACAATGTTGTGTTAATTACTGGTGTACAGCCGTGATTCAGTTATACATATATATACTTTTTTTTTTTACATTCTTTTCCATTATGGTTTATCATAGGATATTGGATAGAGTTCTCTGTGCTATACAGTAGGACCTTGTTGTTTATCCATTCTGGACATGAAAGCTTACATCTGCTAATCCCACCTTCCCACTCCATCCCTCCCCCAGCCCCCTCCCCCTTGGCAACCACCAGTCTGTTCTCTATGTCCGTGATTCTGTTTCTGTTTCATAGATAGGTTCATTTGTGTCATATTTTAGATTCCACATATAAGTGATATCATATGGTATTTGTCTTTCTCTTTCTGACTTACTTCAGTCAGTATGATAATCTCTAGCTGCATCCATGTCACTGCAAATGGCATTATTTCATTCTTTTTTATGGCTGAGTAGTATTCCATTGTGTATATGTACCACAGCTTCTTTATCCATTCATCTGTTGATGGACATTTAAGTTGTTTCCATATCTTGGCTATTGTGAATAGTGCTGCCATGAACACAGGGGTGCATGTATCTTTTTGGATTACAGTTTTGTCTGGATATACGCCCAGGAGTGGGATTGCTGGATCATATTTTTAGTTTTCTGAGGAGCCTCCGTTACTGTTTTCCACAGTGGCTGCACCAACTTACATTCCCACCAACAGTGTAGGAGAGTTTCCTATATTCCACACCCTCTCCAGCCACAAATACCTCTTGCAATAAGTGGCAGCAGAATGGGATTGGCTCTGGTAGAGTTTGGGCCACACATAAGACTCAGTGGTGTCCCTCTGCCTCACATCCTCCTTCAGAGGTCCACCCAAGAATCCCATGATAATAACCCATCCTCCTGGTAGAAGACCCTCAGCTTAATTCTTCAAATCCAGGGCTTATTTTTGTTTATCCATGTATTCCTTTGGAAACTGACCTCCATCCTTCAGTGGAGGGAGAGGCATGGGGGTGGGGTGGGAAAGAGGGATGCCGGCCAAGAACATGAGTTTGAAATGAGTTTGAAAATAAGACCCGTTTTGATCCCAGGACTGTCTTGAACAGTGTTCTTAATCTTTCTACACCAGTTTCATCGTGTATTAAGATGCAGGCAGTAATACCCACTCCACCAAATTGGCTTAAGGATCACATAAGCTGATACCTGGAAATGCACAGTACATACCAGGTGTGCCATTAAGGTTGGCTTCCTCCTCTTTCTGATATGTGCTTGTTGAAGTGGTCATGGGGTGACTTCCCTTAAGGGCAGGAGCCATGGTTTCCAAACATCTTTATATTCACAGCCCTCAGCATAGTGTCCGGCAACAGATCTGGACACGACACGTGCTGGTGAAGGAATATTTGAGTGAATGAACAAACAAATGAACTGTCATGAGTCAGATTGAGAAAGCAGTGCCGTCGTGTTTTGTAGCAAGTTCCCATGGAAGATTGTCACTGCACTTCGCCTCACTGTGATCCAGAAACAGTGGCCGCGCTGGTCCTGGCGTCCATCTGCTCTGAGGACGTGTGGCCTGGCGGCTGAGCACACACTTGAATGCCACACCTTCCTCTTCCCGGCCACATTCTGCAGCCTCTCTAAGCCTCACTTTTCCTACCTGTTCGGTGAGGGAAACAATGGCACCTACCCCAAAAGAGCTAGGGATTGAATGAGATCATTTCTATTTAAAATGTTAGTACATTGCCCGGCTTTTAGTAAACATTCACTACCTCTTAGCTAAGAAATCACTTGTTTGATGAGGTATGTGGTGACGGTGTATGGCGACAATGGCTCTGTTTGGTCTGTACTTTTCTCTGACACACAGATGCTGGGAGTCAGAGCCTCTTATGAAGATTTGGGCTGAAACTATTTCTGAAGGACTAAAAACCATCCCTGTTTAAGTATTTTTAGCTGATTCTAGTGGCTTGGAGAGGGAGGAGGTGGAAATGGGAGAAGGAAAAAAATTAATCTCTGCAACCTGGAATGATTCCTCCTTTTCATCTGTTTCTCCCAGATCCTTTATGGTGGGGTGTGGGTGGGGCTGTTCCCGCCATGCGCGTTAAATCCCACCTGCCAATCATTGCGGCCAAAATTAACCTCATGGGCCCAGTCGTACCTCAGAGCTCTGGGCAAGAAAAAGCGGGTCAGAGTCCGGGTCACCCCTCTGCCGCACGCTGCTGTGTGAGCTGCACTAGAATTTGAACCTCTCTGTTCCCTCCTCCTCATCTGTGACATGACAGTAACAAGGGTACTCTGCCTACCTCTCGGGGCTGTTAGGAGGACCCAGGAGTGATCATATCAAAGTCTTGAGCAAAGTTTCAGCCCTCCTGTCGTGTTTATCGGTTGAGCCCCATCCTCCTTCTCCCCGGCACGTCCTACCTCCCTGAGCACAGTCACTTCTCGGCTTCCTGTGTCTTCCTGCAGGAGCTTTCCTGCCTTCCACACACCTCGGAGCACTTCCGCATTGGGCCACTGGCCTGAAAGGCGTCTGGGGGCTCCCTGTGGCTCTGTATTAACCTTCCCGCCCTCCACAGTGCCGCTCTTTTATGCAGTGGACACCTTTGCCCCCAAACCGGCTGGACTTTCCTCTGCAAGGATGCAGAGACTCTGCACAACAGACAATGCCCTTCCAGGGGTGCCTGATTTCCATGGTTTTCTATAGAACCCATAACCTAGAAACTTCTGGACTGACAGAGAGTCAGAGACCGAAGCCTTAATGTGAAACTGAACCGAGCGGCTAGTTAGAGCCCAGACCTGCGTTCCATCCTCAGGTCTCTCGTAGAGGAGGAAAAGTGTATGAAAGTACGCAGAAATGGTAAAGTCCCAGAGAGGAGAGAGGAGATAATCATCAAAATATAAATCTTGGCCATTTTTACTGGGCAAGATTTATAGGCAGGGGACTGGACTAAGTGGCACTACCACATTCGTGATTTCCTTTCGTCTGATTCTGGGATCCTTGAGTCCCCCATTTGCTGTGTGTCCTCGGGCAAAACAGGCAGCTTCTGATCCTCTGTTTCTCAGGGAATAATAATAGTTCAGCATGTACAGTGGATTGAACTTTTTTTTTTTTTTTTGGTACGCGGGCCTCTCACGGCTGTGGCCTCTCCCGTTGCGGAGCACAGGCTCCATACGTGCAGGCTCAGCGGCCATGGCTCACGAGCCCAGCCGCTCCGCGGCATGTGGGATCTTCCCGGACGGGGGCACGAACCCGTGTCCCCTGCATCAGCAGGCGGACTCTCAACCATTGCGCCACCAGGGAAGCCCATGGATTGAACGTTTAACACTTGTATCCTATTCCCTTGGGAGGTGGTTCAGCTATTATTTCTCCGCAGCGGCGTGGGGAATAAAGAGCCCCATAGGGAGCACTAGTAACAGGATCTCAGAGGAGGAAGGGAACCCTGGCCAGTCTCGCCAGTGCCTGATAACCATAGACACCCAGATCGGGGCTGGCTCTCCCTCCTCCCCTTGGATTCCTGCAGTGAGCGGAAACTCTGTCCCTCCCTTGCTTAGGGCCTCTCAGTGACTCCCAGCTTCCTTCCTGATGGAATCTGAACTCCCCTGCCTGCCTCCCGACAATCTGGGCTGTGTCCCCCCTCAGTGGAAGCTCTCCAGACAGCCACACATCACTGGCTGGTTTTCCCTTTGTGCCTTTTCTTGTGTTACTGCCTTATCTGGAAAGCTTTTCTTTCTTCCCCCAAATCTCATGTACTCCTCAAGACCTTCCCAGATGGTTGGAGATTGTTTTAGCAGAGAGGGGAGCTGGTGCCCAGTCTTGAAATATTCCTATTAGCATGGAACTTGCAGACATTTATTCTGGGAAAATTGCAAAGATTGTTAGGTAATATGCATAGGCATCTGTACAGATGTTTTTTTTTTTTTTTTTTTTGCGGTACGCGGGCCTCTCACTGTTGCAGCCTCTCCCGTCGCGGAGCACAGGCTCCGGACACGCAGGCTCGGCGGCCATGGCTCACGGGCCTAGCCGCTCCGCGGCATGTGGGATCCCCCCAGACCGGGGCACGAACCTGTGTCCCCTGCATCGGCAGGCGGACTCTCAACCACTGCGCCACCAGGGAAGCCCCAGATGTTATTTTTAAGTACCTAGTATGTGCCAGATGCTGTGCCGAGCTCTTCAGATACCTGATCTGTTATTGATATTAGTCATCATTGTATCCTACAGGGTAGGTATCGTTGGCCCCATGGCAGAGGCTGGGAAAGCGAATCCTCAGATTAATTAACTTGTCCGCAGTCCCACGATTAGTAAGAGGTGGGCTCCCAAGAATGTGCTCCTTTTACACGGCAAACACTCCCTTGTGCCTCCATGCAGAAACTCATTGGTCTTAGGGGGAGGAAAGGACTTGTCTAGATCCCAGGGAGACTTAGAGGCAAAGAGAAATGTATTTTCTTATGTCACCACCCATGGTCTAATGGCTGGTTTCCCCATTACAAACGGCTTCCTCCTTAACAGCAGAGGCCAGAGCCCCAGCCCCTTCTTAGCAGGAACAAAACAAGGCCTCTCCGCACGGCCGATGGGCCCACCACATAAAAACACCAGGGGACCTAAGCAGCATTTTCCCTGCTAAGCACCCCCTGTGGAGAGTGGCCTAATAGGCTCTTTATGGGTTGGGAAGTAGAGCCTTGGTGATAGGAGAGAAAGAAGGGCTTCACCGCAGGTTGAAGTTCTTCCACTGGAAAGCCTTCTTAAGCCCCCAGATAGCTCAGCATTTTTTTTTTTTTTCCATCTCTGATTAGCTTCATATAAAAGCCCACAGCTTTTTCTTCCCGTTGATCGGCCTTTTGGTGGTAGCATCCCCAGCCCCCTGGCAGGCCTACTCTATCCCATTGATTGTTAGATGCATGGCTCTCAGGCCATTAGCCCCGGCCAACTGAAAGGGTTCACCGCCAGGAGACTGATTGTGAAACTGGGTCTTTATGATCAATATGTCGTCCTCCATTAGGTTCATTTCCTCCGAAGGAAATGGGTCGGGCCATTAGGGTTTCTGTGTATTGATGGGCCTCTCACTGCCCCCACTTCAGCTTCACAGGGAGGAGACCAGAGCCAGCAAAGACTTTGGAGACGTACTTGCTAGACTGAACTGCCCAGGCTCTTTGCAAGCCTGTCTTACTGGCCTTGGTGACCAAGAGTAGCCAGAATCCCATGTGTGAAAGTGACAGAATAAATGATTTTGTTATATAGGAAAGAGTGACCAACTCCACCAGGTACAGAAAACATGGCATAAGTTTGGGCACAGCTGGAAGGACTTTCCGAGCACAAGGGCTATTAAGCAAAACAGAAACATTGTTGAATCCCCTTTTCTTAAGGTCTGTAAGAACAGGAAAGATTCTTTCAAAGATACAACCTTGAAGAAAGTACAACCTTGTCTGGTCCTAAGGAGGAACGGACAGGATGGTCTCAAGATCCTTTGTCAACACAGACACAGTTTATCACTTCTAGTTACTTCTGAGGACCTCAAAACACTTTATAAATGTCCCATCTCTCTTTCTCAACCTGCTTGTGTGCAGTTTCATCACCTCCTCTTTGGAGATGAAAAAACGAAACCTCCAAATTGGGAAATGACTTCCTTCGGGGAAATGGCAGCTGCAAACCAGCGCCCGTGTTCTAGCTGCAGGGATCCACTGGGATAACAGTATTCGGCCTGTCCTTTAGTTTTATTTAACTTTTACTAAAATAGCACCACTGCCCCCTCCTTGGCTTGCGTAGCTCTTAGCTGCTCCGCAAACGCTCCCCCACATTCATTTGGCCTCTGATCATCAATTAAAAGTGGGATTAAATCTGTAAGGATCTTATTGGCCACTGGTAGCCAAGAGGGTAACCATATCAGAAACTGAAGTCTCGATTAATAGGCAGTAATGGGTGAGGGGGCTGCAGGATGTGAATTCAGGGGGTTACGCTGGTTACTCTAGAAGCATCTCCCATCGCTGGCCACTGGGGAGCCTGGACTCCTGTCTGCTCTGTATTTTGTGTTCATCCACCCCATCCTCATACCCTCCTGCTCCTGATGGGGGCTCTGCTCATGGGGGATACTCTCTCTTGCCATGAAGTCCCATTACAACCTGGAAGGCACCCCAGATCTCCAGGATCACACCCAGTGAGAGGTTTAGGGGCCACTTCTCCCTGGGTTTCCAGAGAGGATGGAGTTTGGAGACCATTGGCTGAGATACTGCCCAGGGTTCTAGGCTCATGCTTTGGTTTTGGTTTTTTTTGCGGTACGCGGGCCTCTCACTGCTGTGGCCTCTCCCGTTGCGGAGCACAGGCTCCGGACGCGCAGGCTCAGCGGCCATGGCTCGCGGGCCCAGCCGCTCCGAGGCATGTGGGATCTTCCCGGACCGGGGCACGAACCCGTGTCCCCTGCATCGGCAGGCGGACTCTCAACCACTGCGCCACCAGGGAAGCCCTAGGCTCATGCTTTGACTACTCAATATACTCCTTTGACTGATGCAGACTTTGGTCACTGCCTCCAGAACCAGCCCCTGGATTGGGACCACCACAGAGGTGACTGGACAGCTGACCTGTCAGGGTAGAGCCACCCAGATCCAGGGAGGCTCCTCACAATACCGGCTTCACCATTTGTCATGAGGCTTAACGTCTAAGTGCCTGATACATAGAAGGCCTTCAATTGTGGACTTCCTTATCCTTATTTTTTTCCTACTAGAGAACAGAGATGCAGAGTTACCTGTTTGCACTTTGTTCTCAGGATAGCTGTCAGCTGCAGGCAGGCTCAAGCGGCCTCAAATCATCCATAAAGAAACTGGCACTGGGGCTTCCCTGGTGGCGCAGTGGTTAAGAATCCACCTGCCAATGCAGGGGACACGGTTTGAGCCCTGGTCCAGGAAGGTCCCACATGCTGCGGAGCAACTAAGCCCGTGCGCCACAACTACTGAGCCTGCGCTCTAGAGCCCGTGGTGTGCCACAACTACTGAAGCCCGCGTGCCTAGAGCCCCTGCTCCGCAAAAGAGAAGCCACTGCAATGAGAAGCCCGCGCGCTGCGATGAGTAGCCCCCGCTCACCGCAACTAGAGATAGCCCGCGCACAGCAGCAAAAATAAATTAATTAATAAAAAAAAAAAGCTGGCACTGAGCAGGTAACTCTTCATGGAGCACAATAAAAGCCTCTGTATTTCCACCTAAAACCACATTACAAAGCACCGTCTGCTTTGCAGATACACTCTAGAAGAATTCCTCAATTTGGCTTCGTGGCGCCAGTGGCCTCTTTATAGGACTAGACTCTCCAACCAAGAAAAATAGAAGTAGTCGGATTCTATCTGTTGGCCCCGGTCTAGTGCAGATCCTGGAAAAGGAATGAGATATCTGATTAATTGGGTCATCTTTTAATTGAATTCACAGTATTAGATGTTGCAAATTTATCAATTGGTATCCTGGATGCTGTGAACGTTTTTAAAAAATCCTATATTAGCTTCAAATGTTTCTAAAAGTTGAGATTGTCTTAGCTACACAAAAGAATGATACCATTTAACTTTGGTTGCACAGGGAGCGTTACCCACTTGGAGGATTACCTACTTGACCCCTTGTCTCTTTTCCTGCACAAATAAGTCCTTAGTCATAGAGAACCAATGCACAGAGCAGATGGGATGCCAAGGCCACGAGCATGCATCTACCAAAGCCAAGGACCGAACAACTTCAAGTAACTGGAAAGTTCAACAAATTCGTTTTCTACTTAATTGAATCAAGGTCTTACTATTTTGAGGAAATATATTACTATTTACATTACTATATAATGTAAATGCCTGTTGTTTTTCACTACAGGTGTCAGATATTTGAGTTTTGTCAAGTGCAATAAAGTAAGGGATTCACTCCCCTCTATGAGTGAGAGATGAGTCAGCGTGGAGAACCTAGGGGTCTGGGTAACCTGTCTGCTTAAGCCATGGATGGCTTGAGTATTTACTGACCTCAGTATTGAACAAGTTTGGAGCTGAAGGTATTCCTTAGACAGGAAATAGGAATTCAGTGGGGAGCCTAAAAGAAGTGTCTGGCTTCCAAACAGAGACAAGGAATCATAGTCAAGCTAACAGAGAAAGCTTTTGGGATATGGTACCCTAAACCAGACCCAGAGTCTGTTAATGATACTTGGTGTAGATGTCGTTAGTCCAGACCCCCAGATTCTCCAGGGGACAGTAACTGAACTCATCACCCATTGCCACCCCAGCCCAAACTTGTTTCTGCATTCTCACTCAGGGGTGTCTGCACCATCCACATAGGCCTTCAAGCTACAATTGCTAACCCGTCTCCAAGCTTCATTCAGTCAACAACCCAAACATCTTAGGCAACATCCCCACCCTCATTATAGTTCAAGACTCAGTGTCCCTCTTCTGATCGATTGTCAAGGTCTTTTAAATAGTCTCCAGCATACAGTTTATCTCCCTTGAATCTGACCCTCACATGCAAATCTGATCGTGCCTTCATTGTTCCCCGCTGCATAAAACAGTCAGGTCCAAGCCCTAAAATAGCACAAGGACCTTTGTGAGCTGTCCCCTTTCCAGCTTCATTTTTACCTTCTTCAAGCCTTGCCGTTTTTGCTCTAGTATCACCAAATTCTCACTTCCCCGCCCATACAGTGCTGTCTCTCACCTTCCTATATTAGCTCTTGATGTGGTCTTCGCTTCAGATGCCCTTCTCTCCCTGTGGATTTCTCTAGCCAGCTCTGACTCTGCTTTGAAGATCCAGATCAATCATTGTTTCTTCCCGGACGGACTCCCAACCTTCTCAGTTCATAGCACCCTTAGAGTCTGAGTAATTTTTACATAGAGCTTGTAGACCAACATAAATACCTAATGGTTCTGTGTATTTAGTAGCTAGATCCAAACAACTCAATAAGTCGCTGCTAACAATTTAAGGACCGTGTGAAAAAATAATACACAAAATTGAAAGAAAAATATTTTTATTTCATTCTTAAAGAATTGCAACTACTTACTAATGACACGTGTGTATGTATAACTGAATCACCTTGCTGTACACCTGAAACTATCCCAACATTGTTGATCAACTATACTCCAATATAATATAAAAAGTTTTTAAAAAAGAAATTGTAACTACCTCGAACTAGTAGCTTACGGGATGCCCAACAGATGATGAAGGTGGCTTTGTTTCCTTCCAAAATTAGCAATGTCCCATGGCACCTCTGAGTTTGCTGTGGTATCCTGACCTAGGGTAGCTTTGTGGACAATTTGAGAACCTCAGCCCCGCTAAATGCCCCACTACTGAGTTAGCATCCCTATTCAGAGCAGCCCTAGCACACTCGGCCCATCTCTTATGGCCATTAACGTATCGCCTTGTAAGAAGCTGCTTGTATATCTACGTTCTGAACTCTTTGAGGTCCAGGATCGTCCTTCCCTCTTCTTTGCTTGCTGGTGATAACACAGTGCCTAGCACACAGCTGGTTCTCGGCTGAGAAGACCTGAACTACCGAGAGTGTCAGAGACCCCCGTGGAACCCAGAGCACCAGGGTGGCTGCAGAGGAAGTCAGCCGGGGTGACACTTAAGCAGGAAATTCCAGTCTGGCTCAGAATGTGTGTTTTGAAGAGGGAGTGAGGATCCTGCTGGACCCGGACATGGGACCAGCCCAAATCCACTCATCAGGCCCGAATCCAGCCGAGGGTACCAGAGACCATGGTCTCTGAAAGGGCTCCAGCCAGTCAAACTTCAGCTGAGACAGCGACACCCAATAAACTCTTGGTTTTATTTTTGGTGTATTGGTCCATTTGGTTTCCCGGTAGGAGTTCCTTGAGAGGAGAAGGAAATAAAGAGAAAGGTAGGAAGAAAGTAGGAGGGAAGGAGGGTGGAAGGGAGGAAGGAAGGATGCTGCTTTGCCTCCCACAAACTGTGACCCTCGTGGTTGGGTAGAGCCATAGTTCTGGGGCCAGAGCCACCACGGACCCAAAATTCAACCGAGCTGCGGGCAGACAGTGGCAGGAATCCCAGCCCCCGCAGCCGCAGTAAAGCAAGGCTATCAGTGTGCGCTACTCGTTCCTCCCCATCTGGCTAATTTCCTCACGGCTGCGTGCCTGAGTTTTTTGATGAGCCGTTGCTTTTATCTGCTTTGTGCTCTTCCTCCCCATCCTTAGGCATTAGAGTTTGCATCACTTTTTTTTTTTTCCCCACACTCTGCTAAGAATGAACCCTAGACATAATTGGGAAGGTTAGGACCAGGGTCCGAAGTCAAATTTGTGCTCTCGTGTAATAGCAGAATCTCAGTAGTTCACACGTCCCTCTGATTCTTACCATGAAAGTCCCAACTCAATGGCTGCTATGATCCAGGAATCTCTCCTTGGAGTTTAAAGGGATATTTCCCCTTTATCTGCCCAGCGGGCTCTGCCGACTTCTGAGTCACTCTGAGGGTAGCAGCTGTTCAAGCTCAGCCTGGTGTTTGGGGTCTACCCCACACACCCCACTGTTCTTGGCATTTACCCCATCGGTGGACCATGGAGGTGGCAACTCTATGGCAACAGGCTTTCCTCAGTGGGATGGAGCGGCGAGATGTTCTGCCACTGCCTGTGTTCAGTCTGTTTTGTGGGCAGAGTTCTGGGAACAGACACAGCACAAACCACCATCAGCCTGGCGGTGGGTGAAGGAGTAGCAGAGCTCAGCCTCTGGCTCAGGACCCGAGGGAAGCAGTGCTGTCACTCCTCCTACAGCCTCCTGCCTAGAGAATCACACACCTGTTTCAGATCGGTAACTACTTTCTAGAAACTTCTCCAAAACAAAACAAAACCAAAAAGCCACTTTAAAGCACATTACTGCCAGGACGTTCTTTCCGGAATCTAACGTGAGCCCCTTGTGCTATTGCCAAAGCTTCTTTTACTTTGGCTGACCCTCGCTAGGAAAGCTACAACAGATATGATAACCTTCCATAACCCTGAGGACCTCTCAGACTTGTCTTCTTCAGAAAAAAGAACTGGTGTTTCCTTAGCCTTTCACCACGGCCTTGTCACACAAACCTTTCATTATCTTTCTCAGTTGTATCTTTGAATCCTCTCCAACACTTGGCTTTTGAGTTACAGGGACCATAACTTAATGAGATCTTTCATTTCCAGAGGACATTCCTAGTGCTGAAGGAAAAATAAATTAAACTTCAGATAAAATATATTTCTTTGGGGGAAGAGCCTAGGAAAAAAAAAATTGGATCCTTTATATAAATAGCACATCGCACTGCAAGCGAGCTTTCCTTTTCCCAATTGTTTTTGAAACAATGGGTCTTTTTTTGGGTGAACTTAATCCCTCAAAGATTCTAACCTCTAAAAGACCATGTTTTGTGTTCTTTTGTGGGTACAGGGCTTGAGGATTTGGAAAAAGCACAACAGGTGACCTCTGATTATCTAGTAAGTGGTAAAGGAAACAGGGCTTGCATCTTGGCAACAATTAAGCACCTTATGCAGGTGTGGGAAGGAGTTTCCTGTGTTTCCAGCTTTTTCGGCACCGGCTTCTCTTCCAAGGGGTTCTGAGGTCTTCCTTCTTCATAACCTCATCTTACTGTAAGTAGGCTTGTCTTCTAGAATGCAGTTCTACTTAGCTGTGCAGATTTTTCTATTCTGATCATTTGGTATTTGTGCTCAGAGTTTCGTGGGGGAAAAGAAGGGATTCTCTTTGGACTGTGGAAAAGAGCAACTGAGGCTGGCCTTGAATCAGGCTGGAATCTGCCCTTCACTCAGCACTCACCGCAGCCAGGCTGCCCTAAGCACGTGACTTGTCGTCCTTTACCTGAATTTCCCCCTGTGTCAAGTGAAGAAATTGGGGCCCCAGTTGATGTCTTAGGTCCCTTCCAATCTGACCCTCTGTGACTGTCACAGCATCATGGGTTCTTATTGCTCCAGAGAGGTACCGGGAAAAGGCAGGAGGAGTTGGGTTCAGCAGACAGTCAGGAAAAGGGTGCTTGGGAAGAGCATCAGTTTAAACTAGAAATTCCTGCCCTCTCTTCTCTCTCCCAAGGACCCTGAATTGGGGTAGTATAAAGGGATAGGAATAACCAATTATTGATCACCTCCAGTGAGTCAGGCACTGTTCAAGGCTCCTCACTGTAGAGGAGAAGTGCTCAGTGAATTCCATCACCACAGCCCCTCACACCCAGCCCACCCCACCCTCCCCCTTGGCTCAGCCCAGATCAGGTGTCCCAATCCTCTGTGCTTAAGGTTCTCTGTGCTCTCCCCTCATTGCACTGACCACCCATGTAATAATTATTTGTGCAGTTGACATTTTCACGCCTGCTCAACTGAAAACTCCCTGAGGGCAGGGACCATATAAGTCTTGTGTTTCAGTGTATTCCTGGAGCCTAGCACAGTGCTGACAAAGTCATAGCAATTCAGTAGGTATGTACTGAGCAAACATAAACTTGAATGCCTGAACGGACGGACAAGTAGCAAAGCTGGATACAAACCCAGAACTATTTGGCTTTTGGAGACCTGTCTGACGTTTCAGAAGCGCTCTCCTCGTACGCTCGTGAGCAGGGCAGTGACTCGCTGCCAGCGCCACCCTGTGATCCTGCCCCACCATGCACAGAACTTTTGAGTGTTTCTCCCACGGTGGGAGTGATAGCCGCCCTTCTCCAGCCAGCCCCTTTTACCAAGTGCTACTCGTCCCCAAAGATGTCTGTAAAATTGTTGGAGACGATAGATCCAGTCTGAGGCTGCTGGTGGTAGTTGGAGGAAAGTGGGAGGAGGCACTGGATTTAAAGCAGACCAATTGTCCTTCTGGGCATTTAACCTCAAGTCTCAATGGCCTTAATAGAAAGTGGTGGGGGGTGGGGGTGGGGGTGGGATGAACTGGGAGATTGGGATTGATATATATACACTAATATGTATAAAATAGATTAATAAGAGCCTGCTGTATAAAAAATAAATAATTTAAAAAAATTTTTAAAAAGCACCATTTTCTAGCACACTTTGCCAGGAGGCTGCGAATGAGAAAATGTTCTGTAGGGGATCTGGGTCAGGAAGAGTGAGTGGGTGAAAGGGAAGGAGGGAAAAGCAAGACATGACAACCTTTAGGGAAGCAAAAATAAAAGTCTAATGTGGAAATGGCTAAAAATAGATGGCATGGGCTGTTAGGCTGCGTGCAAATCCAATGCTAATTACATGGAAATTAATCACAAGTCCTAACCTCCCTGTGCCTTGCTGTGACCCCTGGGGGGGGTGCCCTGCTGCAGGTGTCTCCCCTACACCCTTGAGGAGGCTTAACAGTGCCTGCTTCACACCCAACTCTTGCCACTGCAGTGGGAAAAGCTGATAGGAGGCTAAAAATACTAACAATAGAAATCTGATTTCTTCTTCCAGACAAAAAGCCTTGGCATCCACAGGAGGAAGAAGTGTTCAGGCAGCATGTGACTGGTTGGTATGAAATAAATAAATTGAGAAAATAGCATGTAATTAACTCTAAGTGTATGTGGATGAGCAGGGATGTGCAGCCTGTGTCTAACGGGCCCTTTGGGGGTGGTGGGGGGAGGGGAAGGATCCCAAAGACCATGTGACCAGCCTGTGCATCGAGCCATTCGCCTCCCCCATCCTGGCCCCAGAGTGTGCTCTCCTCAGAGCTGTCAAAGAAATTCAGAGCATTTCCAAGACAGAGCCTCTGTCATGCTTTCCGCCCCCTCCTCCACTCAAAGATTCATCCTAGATATCGGGCAAATGGATTTAGAAATATCCTACTTACTTACCTTCCAGGATATCGCTACCCAGGGCTGACCCCACAAGGTGACCCTCCAAGCTTCCCTCATCTTTGGAGGCACATGCGTTTAATCCTAGACGGAGCTGGAGGGACAGGCCAGGCTGGAACAGTACTGATGGCCTGGGAAAGGATTTGGGGTTGATCCAAAACACTTCCTGGAGAGCGGCCTTAGGAGGGAGTCGTGGGATGCCCATGCGATAGGACAGGCAGGAGTAGAGAAGTTGGTGCATCTGAGAGTTGGTTACAAAGTGTGAGCTTCGAGGGGTAGATTTTTAAAGTACAAAACTGAAAACCCTCCCGCTGGCGGTGCTTGGTGGGGTGGAGGCTGCCCAGGATGGACCTTGATGTCAGTTCTCCCTTTGCTTCCATTGTTCTCAAGTGAGGCGTGCTCGGCCCCCCTCTCTCTGGCAGGTTGTTCTCCCACGTCGGTGACCCCTTCCTGGATGACCCCCTGCCCCGGGAGTACGTCCTCTACCTCCGCCCCACCGGCCCCTTAGCGCAGAAGCTTTCCGACTTCTGGCAGCAGTCGAAACAGATCTGCGGCAAGAACAAGGCGCACAACATCTTCCCTCACATCACCCTCTGCCAGTTCTTCATGGTGAGCCGCAGCCCCCCACCCCGGGGCACCTGCATCCCTCCAACCCCGGGGGACTGGAGTCAAAGCTGGGAGCTGGGCTTCCTGGGTGGCGCAGTGGTTGAGAGTCCGCCTGCCGATGCAGGGGACACGGGTTCGTGCCCCGGTCCGGGAAGATCCCACATGCCGCAGAGCGGCTGGGCCCATGAGCCATGGCTGCTGAGCCTGCGCGTCCGGAGCCTGTGCTCCGCAACGGGAGAGGCCACAGCAGTGAGAGGCCCGCAAACCGCAAAAAAAAAAAAAAAAAAGCTGGGAGCCTCTCAGGATGTTGGTAGAAACAGTCACGGGCTCCAGAGTTGGGTGAGCCTTTGAGGAATCAGTGAGGTCCACGGCTGCTCACCCTGGTCCTCTTTCTAACACCTGCCGAGACCTAGGTGCACCCTGGGTCTGGTGTGGCATCGTGATGACCGTGTGCTCCTCAGGACCCAGGGGACAAGCCTGACCCACTGGGAGACACACTTGTCTGGTAGCCACAAGGGGAATGGATTCTCTAACCTAGCTTCTCCCGTCTGTCATCTCCCTCCCCTCTCACGAGGAAAGAGCAGACATTAGAGAGCTGGGGGTGAAAAACGTAGTCTACAGATGGGGGAGAGACTTAGCCTCCTGCACACCATCCACAGGTTGTGCCGTGCTGGATCTTTCTAGAGATGGCTAGGATGCATTTCCCCTGCCATAGTTACCTAGCCCAGAATTCTCGCCGTCATGAAGCTTATGCAGAGACTGAATCAAATCCCTCTCATTCCAATAAATGTAAACATATTGCATCTACTTTGGTTCTCTGCAGAGATGGAGAAGAATTGACGTGTCCAGCTATAGTCACAATGAAGCAGAATGGTAGCATTTTAAGACAATATGTTTTTCTAATATTGGGGGTTGTTTTTCCAGAATCTCATTCATATTCTCCCCCATCTCCACCTTTTATAGGTGAAAATATGTTCCTAACACCTTCTCTTTTACCATTCATGCTGAAAATTAAAATGATGATCATTTCCTCTTAGTCATCCAGGCTCTTTCTCAAAAGCATTCAGAGTTTCAGACACTCTCATTGTTTCTTCTAGTGCCCGGGGGAGGCGGGGGGAGGATGAGGATATTGCAGCTCTTGGAGTCTCATTCTTCCCAAGTATCATGGGGGTGGAGGTAGAGTCAACTTTGGATCATGTAAGTGGAATAGAAGAGGCACAAACGATGCAAAACTGTAGAAAACACACAACGACTTATCGGGGGGTGCTGTACACTCTCTTGGCACATCCCTCATGCTTGCTTTCTGCTGGACCGGCCCTACTGCATTCTGGCGGGGCTCAGAGGAGCACATCGGAGCAGGGAGAGAGGGAGGGGAGAGGTTGTCCGTCGCCCCAGTTTAATTGACTGGTCGGATAATCCATTTCCAGATAATTGGGAGGCTGCAGGTCTTCTCCCTGCTCACAGACAGGAATGACGGTTCAGTTAGCAGCCTCCAGCTCTGGGCAGAGGATGCCAAAGGTGAGTAGCGGCAGACGTCTCCCCTTGTCTCTGAGCGAAGCCTCTTGTTTCCCTGCCAGTGTGAGGACAGCAAGGTGGACGCCTTGGGGGAAGCCCTGCAGACCACCGTCAGTCGCTGGAAATGTAAGTTCTCAGCCCCGCTGCCCCTGGAGCTCTATACCTCCTCCAACTTCATCGGCCTCTTCGTGAAGGAAGACAGCGCAGAGGTCCTCAAGAAGTTTGCCGCCGACTTTGCTGCGGAGGCTGCCTCCAAAACCGGTGAGCTTCCAGCTGCCAGGCCTGCCCTGGGCCCTGGGAATTGGAAAGTCGGGAAGGAAAGGGACAGGAAATTATTGTGGAGGAGGAGGGTGGAGTCGGGAGGTAGAGGGTCCTGCAGGAATGGGCAGAACGTGCCCAAGAACACAGCCGTTTCCTGCAGGACCCCACACCTCTTGCCCCTTTAAAAAATATTCAGGGCTTCCCTGGTGGCGCAGTGGTTGAGAGTCTGCCTGCCAATGCAGGGCACACGGGTTCGTGCCCCGGTCTGGGAAGATCCCACATGCCGCAGAGCGGCTGGGCCCGTGAGCCATGGCCGCTGAGCCTGCGCGTCCGGAGCCTGTGCTCCGCAACGGGAGTGGCCACAACAGTGAGAGGCCCGCACACCGCAAAAAAAAAAAAAAAAAAAAAATTACAGTTCTGCTAACCTCCTTGAGAGCAGGTCCAGTGTCTACTCCCTGACACCCACGTTGAAGGTACATAAATGACTGTTCCCATTGAACTATAAATGTGTTCCTTTGCAGCCCCACCATCTCTTCCCTGTTCAGAAATAAGGAACTTTTCTGTGTGTGGTTTTTTTTTTTTTCTGGCCATGCTGCCCTGCTTGCAGGATCTTAGTTCCCCGACCAGGGATCGAATCCCGGGCCCTCGGCAGTGAAAGCGTGGAGTCCTAACCACTGGACCGCCAGGGAATTCCCAAGGAACCTTCTTTTCCTCCTCCAAACCCCCATCCCAGGCAGGTGTTAATCTGGGTCTCCCCGTCCCCTCCGTGTGGACTGAGGTCTTTGCTCAGGGGGTCATACAGCACAGAGAGTAGAGTGGAACCACTTAGCATCCAGTAATCATCAAATCCACTGAGCCAACACCTTTCGACTTGCTGAAGCCCAGTAGACAGGCCCCTAAGCCTCAAAAGGGCCCTTATCCACCCCTTACAATGTCACCTGCTCTTTGCATGGGAGGTCTCAGTTCAAGCTAACAACTGAGGTTTACCGTCAAAGGAATCAGTTTGGAGGGACGCTCAGGATGTGTGCTGACTTAAAGGCGGGCGGCGGCGAGGCGGGACAGGAGGCAGAAGTTTGCAAAGCCTTCCTGTGTGACTGCAGGTGCAGACAGCTCCGCAAGGGCCTCGCCTGCCGTGAGACAGACAGACGGTGGGGGGCGGGGAGTCTTTTTGGTCCCTTTAGAATGAAATCACGATCAGCAGGTATTTATTGGGCACCTACTGTGTGTTTATCCATGAGGAACACAACAGGGAAGAAGAGGTGGTTTCTCCAGGCACCGTGTCATAAGAGCTGTGAGAAGAGAGGCCATCATCCCGCCATGGGATGATGGAGTGGGGCCCCCTTCAGAGAAGAATGGACAGTCACCCCGGGAAGACGCTGATCCGTCGGATGGGAATAGGGCCCTGCAGGAGGGCAGGTGGCATGAGCGCAGGCAGGAGGGAGCACGGTGCTGGGGCCGGTGGGCCATCGCCCTGATCAGAGTGGAGGGCGTGAGCTGCCCACCCGGGTCCTGAGTGTTGAACGCAGTGCTGGCAGAGGCCCCAGCTGGCCAGCCCCACCCTTTGCTCCCTGGGCTCCTGACCTTTGGCCTCCACCTCACCTGCCTGTGTCCCACTCTGCTCTTTTCATGCCCAGCTCGGGGCCTATTTCTCAGTGGCCTTTTCTACCAGAAAATCCCCAAATAGGGCTCAGGACTCTAGGAAGAGTGTGGTGAGGGCCCAGCATCACTGAACAGGATCACAGTGAGGTCTCTACTCTCAGAGGAACCCGGGCCCTTAGGTCACCTCTGTGCATTGGGAGCCTGCTCTCCTTAGATGCCCCACCTCCACCCCTTCGTCCCCAGGGACTCGTCTCTGCTCTCTGACTTCGGTGGAACCTGCCCCCTTCACAGGAGCATAAAATTTCAGAGAAATGGCCTCATAGGCAGATTATTTCCTGTTCCCATCCCTCCACCTCAGGGAAATGGCTCTTTTCATCCCACAGTAGCTATTGTCAAAACCACTAAAACTCCCACAAGAACCAAATCTAATGTTGTAGCCACAAAACCCAAATCATTCGCAAGTGAGTAAAGCAGGTCTCAGCCAGGACGCGGCCAGTTCATAAAGTACATATTGAGCAAAAGGCAGGCGGGCCCTTGCAGGCTTTCCTGCCAGGAAGGGGGCGAGCCAGCTCCTCCCCAGACATCTGAGTCCTCTCTGCAAGAACCGGTGGGCTTGGCTGGCTTCTGGGCCCTGGTTCGGCCCCCTGCTGGCGACTCGGAGAACTGGGTGGCCCGGTGTGGGAAGCGGGCCATCAGGTCTTTGCCCTAGAACTTGTGTCATGGTATTCAGACGTGTGGCAGACCCAGATTCCGTCAGCGAGTAGATGAAGTGTCATCCTCCATCCTTGATGGTTTAAGGAGATTCATTCGTGTGTCTTCATTCATTTAACAAATACTGAAAGCCCGTGGGGTGCTGAGCACGGGTTGGGGGATAGGGGGGTTATAATCCATGAACAGGACACAGAGCCCTCGCCTTGGGGGGCTTACACCAAAGAAACGCATGTGGTATAACAGAAAAGTACTCAAAACCACAGCCCCAACTTCTGCAATTCTTCTACCTCTGTGCGACTTGAGCAAGCCCCTTAATTTCTGGAATTCCCTAAATTCCCTCTAGTTGCATCTTCTTTGGTGTTTGAGCTTGGACAGTAGGTGAATCTCCCTCACTGAAAGACGGACAAAAGACAAAATCTCTTGCCTTGTGTAGGTAGGCTGGTGTCTTTTGGTTTGCTTTTTAGGGTGTCTTAGAATAACAGTCTGCCTACTTTAAACCTGTGGTTTTCAATCGGAGTGATTTTTGCTCCCTCTCTCCCCAGAGGTCCTTTGGCAAGGTCTGGAGTCGGTTTCTGTTGTTACAACTTGGGGGGTGCTGCTGGCATCTAGTGGGTAGGGGCCAGGGTTGCAGTTAAACACCCAGTAATGCACAGGACAGCCCCCATAACAAAGAATTATCTGGTCCAAAATGATGTTGAGAGACCCTGTTTTAAACTTTGAAAATAATCCATCTTTTCCCCTCATTTCTCCATCAGAACCACCCAGAAGCTAAGAGGCTTGATTTCAAAACGAAGGCAAGATACCCTGGGGAGTCCCATGATGACAAAATTTGCTCCTTATTTCCACATAAATTAGCTCATCCCTTTAGGTCTCGGTTTCCTCATCTGAATGGTGGGGCCAGTGACACTCATCTGGATTTGCTGTGAGAAGCCGCCAGTCAAAATGATTGTCTCTCAGCTGGTCCAGAAAAGCCAGACATGTGGCTCTTTCTCTCTCGGACTGTGGGTTTTCATCCCCTGCCCCACTCTTATTCCGCTGCTGTGAAGGAGAGACACAGGTTTTGTCTGACCGAGGGACTCTGTCCTCTGCTATTTGGGAAACAGATTTATCAGGGCACCGTTCTGTGTTTTTCCTTGTCTTCACCATCGAGATGCAACAGCTGCCTCTTTCCTTCCTTCTTCCAGAAGTGCACGTGGAGCCTCATAAGAAGCAGCTGCACGTGACCCTGGCTTACCACTTCCAAGCCAGCCAGCTGCCCACCCTAGAGAAACTCGCCCAGAACATTGATGTCAAACTCGGGTGCGACTGGGTGGCGACCATATTCTCCCGGGATATCCGATTTGCTAACCACGAGGTAATGTCTCCCTGGGGCTCCTGACTCTGCCAGGGGTGCCGGGGTGCCATCAACACCAGTAGCACTTGCTGCTGTGGGGAGATGGACACCAAAGGGAAGTAATGCCCAGGAGTCATCTGGCCTGGAATTTCATCCAAGCACTGGCCGGTTCACTGGGAAGCTTTGAGCTTGCATCTCTTGTCTCTGGGTCCCAAGTGGCTGAGCTGTGTAATATCCCCATTGTTCTGTCTGCCCTGCCAACCTTACTGGAATGATATAGAAATGAAATGGGAGAATAGATAGAAAAGCATGTTGATACATTTTTAAATATTCTATCAGTTCACAGTATTAACAGGTAGAAGACACCATCCTGATCTTAGGTGAGGAGAACACCTCAATACAAAAAAGACCCCAAACAAACCCTGAACACGTAGCTAACGGATATTTGCTGAGTATCTGTGGCATGCAAGTTACCATGGAACATACTAAAATTTTATTTTTTTAATTTTATTTTTGGCTTTGTTGGGTCTTCGTTGCTGCACGTGGACCTTCTCTAGTTGCGGCGAGCAGGGTCTACTCTTCGTTGCGGTGCGCGGGCTTCTCATTGCAGTGGCTTCTCGTTGCAGCACGCAGGCTTCAGTAGTTGCAGTACGGGCTCAGTAGTTGCGGCACACGGGCCCTAGAGCGCGCGGGCTTCAGTAGTTGTGGTGTGTGGGCTCAGTAGTTGTGGCTTGCGGGCTGTAGAGCACAGGCTCAGTAGTTGTGGCGCACAGGCTTAGTTGCTCTGCAGCATGTGGGATCTTCCCGGAGCAGGGCTCGAACCCATGTCCCCTGCATTGGCAGGCAGATTCTTAATCACTGCACCACCAGGGAATTTTAAAATGTGGTCCATATGAAATGAAAGCACAGACCAAATATTGTGAGAGTTTGTGTGTATCACGTGGGAGACCTGAGAGGGACAACTGATTCCAGGACAGGCAGAAAGATTGGCACGGTCCTGGCATCCTTCTTTTGAAGGAATTGACATTGCTTTCCAGGACAAGCACGTGCCATCTCTGAAGAGTCTTATTGTCCTTTTTTTCCTGAAGGAGAAGCTGAGACATAGGGATTCAGTGGCTGGTCCAAAGCTAAAGAGCAATTTAGGACCAGAACTGAAGCCAGAAGCCAGGGGTTCTGACCAATGAAGACGGGCAGCCCATCTAAAAAAAGACCACAGAGTTTGCAACAATTGTCATCCAGTTTAACTACATTTACGAAACATACATATAAATCGTTTCCTAGTTTTTCAGCAGCAAAAGAACTGATATTTTGTTAGTTTACGTAGCCTTTTAACATCTGTTTTAGATGTGTTTTTTAAATATGAGAAAGAGTTAGAAATTCAGGGTCTAGGCCAGGCGACCTCATCGTTGTTTTGGAAGTGTTTGGAAGAGCCAACCCACGACAAAGGTCCAGGACTGTGCGCGGGGCCCGAGAGTATCAGGGACGTACAGGTTTGTCTGGCTCTGCTGATGGGAATGTCATGTCCTCCTTCCAAGTCATTTGATGCAAGTTTCTGTAAAGACACAGCAAGGAGACTGGGCTTAATCTTACTTCAGAATTCTGAAATCTCCTGGACTTGCTTAGCACGAGCGCTAAATAGAACAAGAGAGGTGTGGCTGGCTGGATTCCTTCCGAGGGCAGAGAAAAAAAAGTCAAGGGTGGCATGCCAATGGACGGTGAGAAGTCACCTTTCTAAGAGAAGGAAGGTGGCGATGGAATTTTCCGAGGAATATCTTCTAATCAACACTGCCCTCCAGTTAACTCAGAGGGTAATTGCTTTTCTGCCTGACCCACATTCTGCTCATCTGGCATGGAGGGAAAGAGGCAGCTAGCGCCCACATGAATTATTTTCTAAAAATAACATGGCCTCTTTTATCTCTTATTTGTAAAAGCTCATTTATTACTGTTCCTCCTGATAAAGTTCTCCGTCCGAGGTCATTTGGCTTTAGCTGTGCCCTCCTGCATATGTAAACCTCTACTTGCCTTTCTCCTCCTCCTGTGCCCAGGAGGCAGGATTGATTAACTGGTCCAGTGAGGTGACGGATGTCCGGAGAAGGCCAGTGGTTTAGGCAAGGACACTCAGCAAGTGATGCTTTGGAACCCTCTGGGGTCTCACCCCTCTGCTGTTCAGATGCTCACTTGATGTGGGCTTGCAAATGCTTGCTTGTACTTCACACCGTCTCTTCCACGTTAGCGATCCCAGTGTGCCACGCCAGTTTTATGTGTCAAGCACTAGAAATCTAGAGGAAGGACAGAGTTACAGAAAAAGCATAAATTCTGGAGTTGGGCACACACGGCTTCAAATCCTGGCCCCCTCACTTTAGCGGTGGTTAGATTCGCTTTTACAACTTCTAGAAAATAATCCAGTCCTTAGTTCTCTCGTGTGCAGAATGCCGACAATACTTTGCTGGACTGTCGCATGAACTAGAGGACATATGGAAAGGTCCTACCGTAAGAGCCAGCACAGAGTGGGCATAGCGACAACGACAAAATTGCCACAGCTGTTATTGTTACTGAGAGTAAAAAGGGCTTCAGAGGCAAAGAGGGTCAGTTCCTGTCATCACCTGGGGCTGTATCTGCCCTTCCCAAGATGTCAGTCAGCAAACTTTGAGCTTAGTCCCCAAGTAGGAAGGGAGGGAAAACATACTTGAGACAGACTCAAGAGTGCTTACAAGTAGATGCTAAACATGAAAGAGTATCACATAGGACAAAACTAGGCACGTGAGCTGAGATCCCCCAAACTTGGGCTGACTTTTGCACACGCTTTTGGTAAGTGGGAAAGGGCTATGGGGACCTGGGCACCGGTTATAATTTGAGATTTGCCGCAATACCTTGGTGGTTTTCTTATTGATTATTCGATAAATCAAAGCTCCTTATTGTCCAGCTACCCTCTGCCCAGGACACGATGTCCCCTCTGCACCTTTCTGTGCCTCGATCTCCCTGGAGATCGCCTAGAGCTAGAACACTTAGCCCAGCGCCCCCAAGTGAAAGGAGGAATGAGTTCTTCTCCCAAGTCATTTTTGAGGTTCTCAAAGAAGAGACACTTCTGCCAAGTCAAAGGCATCGTTAGCCAGGACTATGCTGCACTTGAGGGTCTGAGGAACCCGAGTTGAGTTTAGACTTGTTCCCCGTGACTTGGTGCCCCTCTCCACCCTGTTCCCGGAAAAGGAATGTTCCTTTTGGTGTCTCAGCACATACCTAGCCTATAGATTTAAGATTTTTTTTCTTTAAGCTCTTTTAACAACCCAGCAAAAAAAAACCTTCCTGGTTAGTGTGGAAACGTGGTTTGAGTGAGTCTGTGGCAGAGGAGTGGGAAGGCGATGGGATGCAAGAAGATCTAGGGCTGAAGGGGACATCAGAAATCCACTGGAGCAGGTAGCCAAGTTCTGTACATTATCGTGTTCATTCTCTGGGGGGAAAATCATATTTTTACTGGCTCCTCTCATTAGCAACTGCCAGAAAGAAATTCTTTATTGACATACTCTGATGTATCACCTTGACCCCAGTGAGCTGATGAGCTCACAAGCCTACCCAGCACAGGATTCAGGGGTCAGCATCAGCTAGACGGAAAGGTAACCCCTTGAAAGCCAGCCATCATGGGTCATAGAAATAATTATGCTCCTTCTGTGTACCAGAGGCCTCAGGAGTTCTCTTAGGTTGTCTCATTTAACTTTTATAGTCCGGGTATCATTTGACAGATGAGAAAACAGAGGCCAAAGTTAAAAACCTGTGCGTGGGAACCAGAATATTTTGCCTGCCACTGGTAGCTTCAAGATCAAAGGAAGAGCGGATAGAACAGCCCCTCTTAGCCCTCGTGAAACACAGAAAATATTTTCCTTACTATTGAGGTCTCCTGCTGTTAACAAAAATGGAGTAAATGTTTTCCAAAGTATCTTCATGCCTATGCCTGTGATGTTTCTATATACCAGAAAAGGAGGCAAAAAGTGGAATAAATCAGCCAAGTGGCATAGCCTGAGGTTGGCCCTGGGGGCTTTTTCTGAGCCCAAAGAAGGAACACGTGGTCTCCATCTGTTCACTGACAAAAGCTGGTTACAGACATGACACACTGATGGCTGCGAAAGATATTTTTCTTTCTAGGCCTTTGTTAAAAATGGAGGTTTAAAGAAAGCTTTTTTTTTTAAATTATTTTATTTATTTTATTTTTGGCTGCATTGGGTCTTCGTTGCAGTGCGCGGGCTTCTCACTGCAGTGGCTTCTCTTGCAGAACAGGGGCTCTAGGCGCACAGGCTTCAGTAGTTGTGGCACGTGGGCTCAGTAGTTGTGGCGCACGGGCTTAGTTGCTCCGCGGCATGTGGGATCTTCCTGGACCAGGGCTCGAACCCGTGCCCCCTGCATTGGCAGGAGGATTCTTAACCACTGCACCACCAGGGAAGCCCTAAAGAAAGCTTCTTGAAGGCAGGGACCATGTCTTGTTTAAGCCGCTGAGTTACATGGAAGGGAGAACACTTCATTTCCAAAGCCTTCCTAGGGGAGTCTCCATCTGGGCATCGGTGACATCTGCATGGAAGACTCCCTTCCCGTGAGTTGCATTTCCAGGGTCTATTATGGCACCTACCCCGGCAGACGGAGCAGAGAAAACTAGGTCCAACCCCGTTTGTATAGAAGTTTACTGGAGAACCTACAGGTTTTCAGATGAATTTCTAAAAACCGTATCTTTTGAAGCAAAGACATGCCTGAAGGAAAGTCTGGAGACAGCCAGGAGCGCCAGCACATACTCACAGTACCCTGAAAAGAGAAGAAACGCCTTCTGATCTGAATCCAGATCTCCTCAGAGCCTGCAGACCCCAGGGGCACCTGTCAATGTCAGCTTCTGGACGTGTGCCCTGTTAGAGCAGAGCACACAGACCGGCCCTGGAGGCGCTCAGAAGAATGGGTCAGATGTGGGCCTCACGCATCCCTCTCCTCCTTTTTCAGACGTTACAGGTGATCTACCCCTACACCCCGCAGAACGACGATGAGCTGGAGCTGGTCCCTGGGGACTTCATCTTCATGTCGCCCATGGAGCAGACCAGCACCAGCGAGGGCTGGATCTACGGCACGTCCCTAACCACAGGCTGCTCCGGACTCCTGCCTGAGAACTACATCACCAAGGCTGACGAGTGCAGCACCTGGATATTTCATGGGTGAGCAGATGCTAAGTTCTTTGCTGCTTTTCAAAGAACATTGTGGAGTTTGAGGAGGTGGCAGGGAAACGGACTTGATCCTGGACGGGCAGGGCAGCAGTGCCAGTAAATGAAGTCCGAGGGGGAAGAAAGCCCTATTGGTTCCAGACTTTCAGGGAAGGGCTGAGCTGGGGCATGAGAAGAATGGGAGATGGCTTGCCCTGCTTTGCTCTGCCTGCCCCCATTGGATGTAACATCTGTCTGAGTTCCTGACTGGAGACTAAACTGAGGCTGCTTGGGGGACCATCTCTTCTGGCCTCAGTGTGGGTCATCCCAGCACTGAGTCTTTATGGCTTTGGGGCTTCTGTCCACTCTTTCTTGGGTCATTGCACGGAGGGGTCTGACTCCCCAGAGAAGCAGGACAGGTTCCCACTATGCCAGCCAGACCAGTAGTGAAAGGATTTGCAAGGGTCAGGAAACCGAACCGCCCCTCACCGTGAGGTGACCCCGAGCAAGTCCTGAGACTTGGCATGTGAATGCCTAGATGACAGAGACCATTTCTGTGGCAATGGGCAACCGCCAGAGCCTTAGAAAGACAAGCGGCCCCTCCCCCACCCAAGTTTTCTGGAGAGTGATAGCGTTCCACCCATCCCTCACTCCTGCTTTGCCCCCAAACCAACCTGGTCCCACGTTGAGAGTGACCTGGGCTGCATGACCAGCTTTGTCCTGAGAGAGAGGTGCCTTTTGTTCCTCTTTTATGTTTCTTAATCGGAGGAGTTCAAAGCCAGCCCTTCCCTGGTGCACGCGGGCATCTGGCCAGGGTGTGTGTGCTGGTTTGTTTTTCCTCCCTCTTGTTCTTGCCATGTGCCAACGTGGCTGAGAGCCGGAAGCTCTGAGCACCAGCTGCATGGTGTGTAACACTGCTTCTCTTTTATGACAGTAATAACAGAGACAGGCAATTTCAGTGAGTGTTTTGCCTGGAGGAAGAAAAGAAAAGACGGTCCCCTACCCTGGTTAGCAGCAAGCCGGTAAACCACAAACCCAGGGATGGGAAGGAATATCTTCTTCCTTCATAACCGCCTCCCCAGCGACCCTTCCTCTTCCTTCCCCATCCCCACCCAAGGAACATCCAGCATTTGGGGGCACAAATTGGAAGGTCAAAGCTGCCTTGTGTTCCCGAGACCTTTACTTTTTTTTTTTTAATATTTATGTATTTATTTGGCTGTGCCAGGTCTTAGTTATGACACGTGGGATCTAGCTCCCTGACCGGGGATTGAACCCGGGCCCCCCTGCATTGGGAGCACAGAGTCTCAGCCACTGGACCACCAGGAAAGTCCCCCCAGACCTTTGCTTTTTCAGAAATGTTTCTAAGTTGGGTTTCCAAAGTCACCGTTTTATCCCTGTAAAAAAAAAAAAAAAAAAAAAAAGCATAATATATGTGAAGAAACAGAGAATCAAAAGATTATTTGATGATATACAGCTCCCAGATCACATTCTTAAAAGTAGGGCTCCCTGTGGGAAGAGTATGTGGGAGAAGTTCTGCTGACCCGGTTCAGATCTCTGCATCTAAACCCACTCTTGCCCAAGTTAGAGCTCCGCTGAAATTGGGGGGGGATCCTCAGTGACCTCAGTCCATGGATCCCAGGGAGGTCTGTGTGTCATCTCCCTTTATTTGGAGAGATTACTAGTGATGTTATTTCCCTGGGAACCATGTCTGAAATTTCACTATCAGCTGCTACAGCCAACCCAGCTGAGAGTGGGGGAAATACTAATATACTAGGTGTTTGTTAGGACACTGTAATTAAGAATTTGAGTTTTTACTCCAGTAGTCTTAGATTCAAATCCTGACTCTCCCACTCACCAGCTGTGTGACCTTGGCCAACTAACATGACGTCTCTGAGCCTCAGTTTGCTAATCTATGAGATGGAGATGATAATTGCCTTTCCCGTAGAGGCGTGTGTGAACACTGCTGTAAAGGACTTAGCTTTATGTGGATCAGGGCCGTGTATAAAACAGCACTGAGTCTACAAGAGCAATTAGCTTTACGGTTATTTTCTTTTTCTAACTTGTCTTTTCTAGTCCTCTCTTACATGCTTGTCAAATCAAATGTCTCTTCCACAAAAGCGATCCTATAGAAGAACTGTACTTTCCTAATTAACCCCAGAAGTGGAAATGACTCAGCGAGGCAGAGCCCAGCTGCTGTAAGACAGCCTTGTTTCGCCCCTAATGACAGGTAGCCTGGGGGAGGGAGAGCCACAGGTCCTCAAGCATGACGTGGCCGACTTGATGGGAAGTTGCAGAGGGGATTCAAGCAACCAACAAGTGGGGACTTGGGGTCAGCAGCCCTTCACAACTCTTCCTCCCCTGTCCTCAGTTTTCCGAGTCCCTCCTAAGGAAATATTTTCCTACCACCCTTATTAGAGCACCCTGCCGGGTTCTGAGTACCTCCAGATATGTACCAATTGGTGAAAGTCCTGCCGTGTCCTCTAAATTGGGGTAGGCTGGCCGGTCCTTCTCGGCTGACACGCAGCCCTGATGTGTCCTAGGGAGGTGCCAGTGTCTCTCCGATGCTTGAGAAGATGTTCCGGGCGTCAGGTGCAGCTTTCTGCCTACTCTGCGCTCAACATGAAGCATCTGACTATTGTCTTACTGGAACTGACAGCCCCAAACTGCCTCAGTGAGTCGGGGGCTTTGATGACAGTGACAGTTGAGAAGAGAAGGAGGCTGGCAGTCTCGCTGCCGGCTGAGCTGAAGGAGAGAGAGGAGGGATTCTAGCAGTGTCTTCACAGCTGTAATAAAGTAAAGAAATTAGGGAACATGTACAAGTAAGATGTCAGGATGATTCCATATATCCAGACATCTCGGGCGCTGAAGCTGTGATGAATCAGACAGTGAAAATGAATTTTCTTTAACGGTGTGATGTTTGGGAGGGTCTCGGTTTAAAATAAAGGAAAACAACCAGCCTATTAGACTGTGTGAATGGTACAAGATTTCCTTAGAAATAACCCCAAAATATTAAAAAATTAAATAACCATAAAGCTAATGGCTATTTTAGATTCAGTGCTCTTTTATACATATGGAACTTTACCCTATTTGTAAAGAAGCAAGAAATCTAAAATTTAAATGCTCTCCCTTGACGCTGCCCAGTGATGTCTGTTGGATTTGCCTAACAACCATATTTGAATTGCAGTGTTTATTAGATAAAGCTTTTTGGAGGCCTTACTAATCAAAATAATTTAAACACAGCATGATTTGCTGCCTGTCTTTCAGCAAGACCTCTTTTGGGGCTTCTGTAGTTACAGTGTTACATCCAGAAATGAGAGCTCTTGGCTCAAAGCTCTACACATCTGGTGAGAATGGTCTCCTCTGGAAAAATGCTGTATTTAATCATCTTGTTGGAGGTATGATTGAGATGGGGGAGGGGTTTGGAAACTGAAGGAGGTAGAGTAGGGGGTAATGGGCAAAGGTTTCCTTGACCATTAGGAGCCACAGGCAAAGTGGTAGAGACGGTCAAAATCCTCCCTCTTATTTGTCAGTTCAGATGGAAATCACCATGGAAAAGATTAAAGGCAACAGGAATTGTTTATTTCTTGGAGCCAGAAAAAGAGCTGGAGACAATGGTACAAAATTGATACCTCATTATTCTGCAGCATGCTTTGGGTGCCAGCCACGCCTGTGGCATCCTAATAAGCACAGAATCACAGGCCCCATCCCTGCCCACAGGGATGAACGCATCTGTTCCAAGTACAGAAATCCATCTACCACTAATTTATTAACTGCAAGACTTCAGTATAAAACAGGATGTTCCTTATAAAAATACCAAATCGCTATGTCGTACACTTGAAACTAATATGATATTGTTAGTTAATTATACTTCAATAAGCAATTTTTTAAAAAGATGTTCCTCTGCAGGCATGGGATGCCCCCTGCTCAGCTTTCCCAGCCATTGCACCGCCCCAGGGAGTGTCTCCTACTCATTCCCACAGTCCCGTTGAGCCCAGGGGTGAAGTGCTGATGACTTCTGGCCAAAGCAGTAAACGTCTTCCTTGTCTTCCCTCTGCAGTTCTTACTCGATCTTAAATACATCATCTTCCAATGCGCTCTCATTTGGGGATGGCATCCTGGAGAGGCGGCAGTATGAGGACCAGGGCCTGGGGGATACGACGCCCCTGACCGTCATCTGCCAGCCCACCCAGGTAAGGTTGACTGGCAGGGCCGCCTCCTCAACTCTGCTCAGGATTCACTGAGCACCTTTTTACTAAGGATGAGGCCTTGCCCTTGCTGCCCCCAAAGGGTTACCTATCTCTCAGGGCACAAGAGCCTAAAAGATATATAAAAATTTAAGGCTTAGGAAGAGTCAGATGGGTGGTGCTGACAGTGACTCCCAGCATCTGGGTCTAGGCTGGTAAGGAAGGCTGCTCTGCAGAGAGGATGATATGTTATCTGTAAAGTAGTGACGCGGTTGAGCCTTGAACAACGCGGGGGTTAGGAATGCCGACCCTCGATGCTCCGTACAGTGGAACATCCACCTGCAACTTACAGCTGGCCCTCCACCTACCCAGTTTGCTTCCTACGGATCCACGGGTCTGCATCCTCAGATTCAACACACTGCAGATTTTATCGTAGTATTTACTTTTGGGGAAAAAAATCTGTGTATTAGTTGGACCTGCATGGTTCAAACCCAAGTTGTTCAAGGGTCAACTGTATCTAATCTATTTTACAGGCCATTGTGAAGATGAAAGGAAATAAGGATACGGTTCTTAGCACAGTTCCTGGCACCTAGTGAACGCTCAGTGTATGTCCGATATATGCCAGAAAGGGTACAGAATGGAGGAGTTTGTAAAGTGTATGTACTGTATTGGCAAATGTGAAGCCAGTAGGAGCTGGCAGCCCTGAGGAAGCTGGGAACAGCTGACTCCATCAGAAAGAAGGAACATAGAAACATCTGTAAGGATCCACGCAGTAGTTCTAGAAACCAGAGCCGTTTGGACAAGCCTTTGACTAGACTTGCCGATTTCATCACCCAGAGGTAGCAACTGCCCTCCCCGAGCCACTTCTGGGAACACCGTCTTGCGTGCAGCGAGACCACAGAGCCTAACCTGCGATTAGAATGGGCAAAGCGGGACCTCCTGGCCGGAGTAGCCTTCGGACCACCACACGGTGGAGATGTGGCAGATGTATTTGTGGTAATAAAAGTCCTCGCTCCCTGAAGAAGTTGATGGAGCATCTCGTTAGGGGAAGAAGCTGTCCCGCTACATGGCCGTCTCTCCATCCTGGCTAGTTTTGCCCCTGAGCTGTAACTCAGGTGGTCTTCGTGTTTCAGTACTGGCCAGATACTAATCCTACCAACAGCACAGCAGTAACAATAAAACCATTTTCATAGCCCTTCTTATTTTGCAAAGCACCTGCAGTGCCTCTCATCTGAGCCTCAAAATAACTTGCGAGGTCAGTACATGAGGCTTACCACCCCCATCTTATAGAAATCCGAGGCAGTTAAGGGGCTTATCCCGCTCGAACATTAGTGAAACTCGTTCTAGAGCGCAGCTCACCTGACACCCAGCTAGCTCTGAGACGTGTCTATGTGTGTGTCCCCACTTATAGCCTTTCTTTCTCTGCAGCCTCTGAGGATCAGCGGCCAGCCTGGCCCTCAGAAGAGATGCCTCTTTGTGTGTCGGCACGGTGAGAGGATGGATGTTGTTTTTGGGAAGTACTGGCTATCCCAGTGCTTCGACGCCAAAGGTCAGTAATTGGTGGGCCTGTTCAGCATTGGCATACCTATCATGGCCTCTAGGGGGCAGAGTCAAGCTACTTTTATCTAGATGGAGTCACTTATGAAATGCCTGTCATCTGTTACATTATAAGTCCTTCCAGATTGGAGTGTTAGGGGAGAGAGAAGTGTTCTTACCCCCATTCTATAAACTGGGACACCATGGACCAAAAAAGGCAGATGTCTTGCCCCACAGCCGCATGGCAAAGTTAGAGGCAGAGACAGGTGTCTTGATTCCATGACCAGACCTCCCTCTAGTAAGTCACCCTGGCTCATTTTGGTTCCATTTTCATTTGGGTGGCATGTTTAAGATAGGGAGGCTTGCACCTCAGAGAATCCTACCTGCTTTAGAGTGTCTGGTTGTTACTTTCCCTTAAAAACTATCTCTTGTCACTTCCGTCAGCGGAATGGAAGCGTGGATTCCAGGACACAGTACTAAAGGAGGAGGTCAGCTTCAATATTTTCTAGAGAGCTCAGTTCAGTCTCTGTGGCCAAAAAGGAATGGAAGTGGAGGGGCTGGCAGGACCAGCAGTGGAAGCCCTAAGGAGATAGGAAACTCACATCGCCTTGGCCTGACTTTTCTTTCCAGGTCGCTACGTACGCACTAACCTGAACATGCCTCATAGCTTACCTCAGCGGAGTGGCGGTTTCCGAGATTACGAGAAAGATGCTCCAATCACCGTGTTCGGATGTATGCAAGCCAGACTCGTGGGTAAGTGTCCTGGAGTGATCACACAGCCTTTCCTGGCGACTTCTTCCAAAGGCTGGCTCCAGTGGGAATGCCAGAATGCTGCCTGGGGCTTTCCTACAAGTACTATATTTCCTCAATTCAAAAGGGATTTATTATGTAACCATTAGGTCCAGGGCACTGCGTTGGTTTGCCAAAGTGAACAAGGTGTGATCCCTATCAAGGGGCAGACGGTCCAGTGATGGGGCAAGGTCAGGCTTGGTGCGGCAGACAGGTCAGCTTCTAGCGCAAGGATGAGAAGGCAACCCAGGAGTGGCTGAAAATAGAGAGGCCCACCAGTCTCCAAGATGCTCAGTTCTTTGCAGATCTAGGTCCATACCTGCCACACAGAGCCAGCAGCAGCCTTGTCCCGTTCAATCATTTAACACACGTCAATTGATCACTTACCTTGTGCAAGGCACCATGCTAGGTACTGGGGACCTAAGCGTGAGTCCCCACCCTTGGCGAAGCTTGTAAGTGGATAAATAATATAGAGTATTCTTGTTACTCAAGAATAGAACTATGTACAAAGTATCATGGGAGCACAAAAGAAGACATGAGAGGAGACTAGAGTAGAAGTTAGTAGGAAGGTGGGACAGCATCTCAGTGGGAGGATCAACATCAAGTCATAGACATGAGAAGCAGCGTCCACAGTGCAGAGGAAACAAGCCTCTTGTTTCTAGAGCATCAGCTGTGACCAGGGCGGGAGACAAGGCTGGCGGGATGGAGACAGACAAGTTCATGGAAGACTTTGACCGCCATGTTAAGGCATTTAGACTTTATCCATGAGAGAAAAACGGGCATTTTACTGCTTGTTAGGACCAGAGAGACAGAAAGAAAATAGACAAGAAGGGTGTATCCCTTGGTCTTTCACAGAAACACTGGTCAGGAGAGTTGTTGAAAATGAGACTGAAACTGCTGGCCCTATGTGAGCGCCCACCTGGAAACAGAGGTTTGCAGGGTCTGTCTGGCACCCTCTCCGACACTGAGAGTCAAGTTGAGGCTTCGTAAATCATCGGATGGATTCTTCTCTGGTTTCCTTCGCAGGTGAAGCCTTATTAGAGAGTAACACCATCATTGACCACGTCTACTGCTCCCCGTCCCTGCGCTGTGTGCAGACTGCGTACAACATCTTGAAAGGTGAGACTGGATAAAGGTCAGCTAGCCCATCCCTCCGTCTCCAGGCAACCTGACACAAATTATCCTACTCAGGGGACATTAGCCGGTTGAAAGCTTTGAATTTGAAATGTTGAGCAGTGATTCTTTCTTTTGGAAGATGACTTTGCAAAAGTCCCCAAATCATACTCTGGCAGCGGAAGTGAGATCAAGAGAATACACAAATCATGTTTTTCTTGAAAATGTAACGCTCTCTTCGATGAATTAGAGGCTTGTAAAATATTGTTCTCTGGCAGTAATTTAGAGCCTACAGAGCGTGATCCTTTTTTGTTTTGTTTTTTTCTTTGTTTCCTCCCACTCTGCTCTGTTTGCCTCTTTACAACAGGGAACGGTGCTCCTAGGTGTCTGTAAATCTTAATCACCCTTGTTTCTTTAGTTCATTGGAAGAAGTTCAAACGTACCATTGTTATAAAGATATTCAGCTCTTACCCTAAAATCCGTGGAAGCTTGTGTTACAGGAATCTCCATTCTCATTTCACTGGAAGGAAAACTAGAAGAAACAGGGTTGACTGTTTACTTATGCCAAACAGACAAGCCAGAAAAAGCTGAGTCAACAAGGAAAGTACACTACGTTTGAGACTTCTGTTCGTTAACCTTAAGTAAGCCAGAATGCATCTGTGTATTCAAACGCATTCTCTATCACATTTGCAAGGAAAAACTGTTGGCTAAATGCAATACAAAGAGTTAAACAGGGACAGTTCCCACTCTGAGGACAATTACACAAT
Organism: Lagenorhynchus albirostris; assembly: GCF_949774975.1. Lineage (NCBI taxonomy): Eukaryota > Metazoa > Chordata > Mammalia > Artiodactyla > Delphinidae > Lagenorhynchus > Lagenorhynchus albirostris. The sequence continues at coordinate 98,444,670 of NC_083103.1, forward strand.
CACAAAACACAGGACTTGTGCACTGGCATTGGTAAATATTCAACACTGGATTTTCTAGTAGAGAAAATGAACTATCTCTATGATACGCAAATATAATGTAAGCTATTGTAAAACAGTGGATGCTAAGAATTTCTGAAGTTTCTTGGTAAGAACATCTTGGAACTTACTTTAGAAAGAGGAATTACAGTAGTCACAGAACTGTAATAAATTATATGGATAATGACTTTTTCTTTAATCAGATACCATTTAAAGCCAGCATACATCCTGGTGATGTGACCAGAATAAACTCATGTGCTTATAACACAGAAATTTAAAACTCTTGTCCAAACCTGCCTACTTTACTTCCTTAAGCTATATATAGCATCTGCTAGGAAAGAGAATAGAAGGTTTATGAGCATTTTTGTAACAATTTGGCCTCTAATTTACTTTTCCACTGAGAACATAGTAATACTTCCTTCATCTTCATTTTATTTTCCCTCTAAGGTTTACAACAAGAAAATCACTTGAAGATCCGCGTAGAGCCTGGTTTATTTGAGTGGACAAAATGGGTTGCTGGGAACACACTACCTGCGTGGATACCTCCATCAGAGTTAGCTGCAGCCAACCTGAGTGTTGATACAACCTACAGGTAACCCTTTGAAAGCGCTGTTTCCTGAGGCCAATGTGGAAGTACTCTTCTCCACCAGGCCAGGCTAATTAAGCAGATGAAGGACCAGATGTAGCCCACAGCCAGTTGTCCATATTGGTGGAAGTCACGCTATGATTTAAAAAAAAAAAAAAAAATGGAGAAAGCCAGCATTCCCTTGTATTGGGCATTGGTGTGGAGTATGTCTCCCATCACATGCACTAGGGTTTTCTGACTTTACTACATTGATTTCAGTGAATAATAAAACCACTTCGCATGCCAGGAGCACACACCAGCTAATGATAAAGCAGTTCAGAAGCCTGTTGGGAAATAAGGGAAATGACGGTGTCTTGCCTTGGATTGTCGCTTTCGAGTTTTCAAAGCATTTTTAATTATCTTCATTCATTATTGCTATAACCCCAGGATGGAGGCAAGCCACTTTCATATGTGAGAGAGTTCTGTGGGCTGCCGAAAGTTATACATGTAGTGGACATATCTGACAATAATAATAACTAACCTTTATTGATCATTTTCTGTGTGCCAAACACTGTGTAATCTGCTTTATAGTAGTCCTTTGCTTTTTCCATTAGACTATTATTAGAAAGAAGTGTTTGTAGATTGTAACATACTTACATTAACCATCAAAAATCCACTCGGGCTTCTTAGTGACATGATAAAAAAAAATGCTTTTTGTGTTCTTTATAGCAGTATTTATTTTAAATATTTTTAGTAAGCAATGATATTTTTCTCTCTAACCCCTGTATTTGGTTTCAATATTTTTGTTAGTTGTTCCTATTAAGCGTTTAAAATATATCTGATTATCTTGTCAGTGTGCAATAAAGTTTTAGGTTGAGCGCTAAAAAAAAAAAAAATCCACCCAGACATTTGTAAAATGTCTTTGAAGAAGGACAGATATTCACAACCATTACGGTGGGGAATTAAATGCATTTCTTAAAACAGAGTTTGGAACAAGTGACCAATATAAGCAAAACTTTCTTCCTTGTGCTATCCCTTGACCTTTCATTTCAAATACCTACCCAAACCTCAGATGAAGCAATGTGAGTTTCTGGCTAAGGCAGGAGAGAATATCTTTTCTTCCATACTAATTTTTGGCTCTGCAAATAAGACCTCAGATAACCCCATTAGTTAATTACTGTGTGCTACTTCTTGCCTTAAAGGAATGAGCATTCCTCAAAAATAAGATTAAATCAATCAATCAGATCCTCTACTGAAATAATTCACATTTTGTCCTATCTACTCTATGGCCACTGTTTTTCTGTTCCTTGGGAAGCAGCAATAAATGACTGTCCCCATGCCAACAGCCATCATCCCTCTGCCCTGGAAAGAGAACAAGTTACTGCCAACGTCGGTAAAATGACTTTCCTCACCTACCACCCAGCCCCACCCAGGCCAGCTAGCCTTCAGATTCCCCTTTAAGTGCAGCCTGCAATTCTTCCCAAGCTATTTACAAAGGTCCCCAGAATCATTCCACACACAGACACATACCCCACCAGCAGTACGAACAGAAGGATGAATGCCGGGAACCTGGGGGTCAGGACACGGTTCATATTCCAGATTTCCTTTTCCTCTACGAAAAATCAAAGTTCTATTCAACCATTTTGTGTTGGGGCTTGGGGTGGTGGTGAGATTAAGCCTCTAATTCTATAACTCAGTCGTGAAATTCACCCATCAAGCATGTGAGAGGCACAGCCCCTAGAGTCAAATTCACTCTGAAATTAATTCCATCAAGTGAGCAGGGCTTCTGAAGCAGGTAGTGGTGCCCAAATGATTGAAGAAACGTGGTGATGTGCAGAGGGGCAAGAACCGACAGGCAGGGTATTATAAGCCAAGCAAGCACTGCTCATAGATCCCTCCCTGTCGCCTTGAACAGGAGGGAGGAGCGGCTGGAAGGTGGATTTAGGCTGGTGACCAATACCCAAGCGTCCGCCACGGGCAACAAGACCCATCCTGGGGGCTGGGTGTAGAAAGCAGCCCCAGTGGAGCTAGGCAGGAAGGAGCAAGACAGAAAAAACAAAATACACACCGGCTGCATGAGGCTTCAGAACAGGACCCTGACTGGGGGCGGCAGGGCAAAGGGGATGGGGGAGCCATGGATCTGGAGTATGAGAGAGACAACAAATCAAACTTTGGTGTGGGACTCAGGGCGGAAGCCTGCTCTATAGTCTGGACCAAAGTAGGCTGGGGAGAGGAGAGTATACACGGGAGAATACTATCCCAGGGGTACTACCTGTGTACCCAGAGCTCTGGGGGCCAGGTCTAGTTGGTGGTTGGAGGCCCACCTGAGTCCCAGAATAGTACAGGGGTCCTGTCAGAAGCAGGATGCTGCTGACAAGAGTGGGAAAGCTTTGACTGTCCCGTCCCCGTCGGGGCTCGTTCAGACGTGGAAGCCATTCATAGGTTCAACTTCAAGGCAAGAACTGATCAGGAGGAACTGGATTCTGGCATCTACCGACTCTTCACTTCCCCAAATCTTGTACATTACAGTGTGGTTTCACCCCTGCCGTGACTCCCTGAACCAAAGAGGCCTTTTGTCACAGTGTGTATGTGTGTGTGTTGGGGGAGGGGTCCTGGGAAGCCAGGTGATGTAAATGGTAATGGAACTGGATGAGAAGTAGGGATGGGAAGAAAGGGTTTGCTCCAGAACAAGGAGGCACATCCCTAACGAGTGGGGATTCATGTTTCTCCCTGTCACCCAGGGTGTTGTAGGATTCAGAAGGTGGTTTTCTAGGAGAAATAGTATGCTTGCAGAGATAATGTTATTTAGATGAAGGCAAGTTACCTTCAAAAGGAACAGCATCCTTCCTCTCCAGACAGTAAACCCGAGTGCACAGAAGGGCAGCTTTGAGGAGGGCACTATCAGAAGCCATCCAGGGTGAAGGATAACTTTCTAGGTATTAATCTCAGACACAGGTTCAAATCTGGGCTCTAAGAGTTGCTAATGATGTAAGCAAAGGCAAGTCAGCTGTAGCCTTTCTAAGCCTTAGTTTTGTCATCCATAAACTCAGAATTTGCAAAAGTGTTGCTAGGTGGGCTATGTTCAAAGAACGCAAGTAGGGCGCTTTGCGCAGAGCCTGACACACGGGAACCTCTCAGTAAATCTTAGTAGCAGCAGCAGCAGCAGCAATGTATTCTGATGCAGATGCCATGAGAATTCACTTTGAGAACTCACTAGCACCTCCATGCACTAAATACCAACAGTGAAAGACAAAATAAGAAAATATGACACAGTTGTACTCAAAAAAACAAGGTAAACACCTCATAGACCAGAAAACTAAATAGCAAGGGAAGGTGGAAGACAGAAGTGACTGGGATTGAAGACATTCAGGGTCACCAGGATCGGAGGGCCCTGCTTTGACCATTGTCTTATATGCGTTTGTACATCGTGTCATAATTATCATTTACATCAATAGCTTACTCACCCCAACCACACACAGAGAGCTCCTCAAACATAGAAATTGGGTCTTCTTCATCTTTACGTTCCCTGGACTTCTCCAACTGCCAGGTATGTGGTCTGTGTTCAAACTAAGAAAGAAAAGGAAAGGCCGGTGAAGCGTTATTAGCTCACAAGTCCAATGGACCTAATATCTCCTTTAAAAACCTATCCTTACAACTCCCTATTTCATTTTATGAGACCAGCATTACCCTGATACCAAAGCCAGATAAGAATACTACAAGAAAAGAGAACTACAGGCCAATATTCTCAACAAAATATTAGCAAACCAAATTCCACAGCACATCAAAAGGATCATACACCATGATCAAGTGGGATTCATCCCTGGGTTGCAAGGATGGTGCAAGATAACAAAAATCAATAAATGTGATACACCACATTTATTGTGGTGTATTTATTTAGAAAAAATAAATAAATGTGATACACCACATTTATTGTGGTGTATTTATTTAGAAAAAAGATGATAAAAATTATATGATCATCTCAGTAGATGCAGAAAAAGCATTTGACAATATACACCATCCTCTTCATGATAAAAATTGTTCAACAGATTGGGTATAGAAGGAACATATCTAAACATAATAAAGGCAATTTATGGCAAGCCCACAGCTCACATCATACTCAATGGTGAAAGGTTGAAAGCTTTTCCTCTAAGATCAGGAACAAGACAAGCACGGCCACTCTCACCACTGCTATTCAACATAGTTCTGGAAGTTCTAGCCAGAGCAATTAGGCAAGATAAATAAATAAAAGGCATCCAAATTGGAAGAGAAGAAGTGAAACTCTCTTTGTTTGCAGATGACATGATCTTATATATAGGAAATCTTAAAGACTCAGAAAATCTTAGAACTGTCAAAACTAATCAACAAATTCAGCAAAGTTGCAGGATACAAAATCAACATACAGAAGTCAATTGTGCGCAAAAACTCAAAATGGATCAAGGACCTAAATGTAAGGCCGGACACTATAAAACTCTTAGAGAAGAACATCGGCAGAACACTCTTTGACGTAAATCACAGCAGGATCTTTTTTTAAATTTATTTTATTATTCTTGGCTGTGTTGGGTCTTCGTTGCTGCGTGCAGGCTTTCTCTAGTTGCGGCGGGCGGGGGCTACTCTTGGTTACGGTGCACGTGCTTCTCATTGCGGTGGCTTCTCTTGTTGCAGAGCATGGGCTCTAGGCATACAGGCTTCAGTAGTTGCAAGATGCGGGCTCAGTAGTTGCAGCATGCAGGCTCAGTAGTTGTAGCTCACAAGCTCTAGAGCACAGGCTCAGTAGTTGTGGCGCGTGGGCTTAGTTGCTCCGTGGCATGTGGGATCTTCCTGGACCAGGGCTCGAACCCATGTCCCCTGCATTGGCAGGCGGATTCTTAACCACTGCACCACCAGGGAAGCCCGCATGTCTCCTTTTGAATTATGGTTTTCTCAGGCTATAGGCCCAGTAGTGGGATTGCTGGGTCATGTGGTAGTTCTGTTGAGAAAAGGGATCCTTGTGCACTGTTGATGGGAATGTAAATGGGTACAACCACTACGGAAACACTATGGAGGGTCCACAAAAAATTAAAAATAAAACTACCGTATGATCCAGCAATCCCACTTCTGGGGTATATCCAAAGGAAATGAAAACAAGATCTCAGAGAGATATCTCCACATAATATCACTTACATGTGGAATCTAAAAAAGCCAAGCTCAGAGAAACAGACAGTAGAGTAGCATGGACACCCATGGGACCGTGGGGAGGCGGAAATAGGGAGAGACTGGTCAAAGGGCTACAAACTTACAGTTAAAAGCTGAATACATTCTGGGGATCTAATGTACAGCATCGTGATTATAGTTAACAATACTGTATTATATTCTTGAAAGTTGATGAGAGAGTAAAGCTTCAATGTTCGCACCACCAAAAAGAAAATGTGACATAATGGAGGTGTTAGCTAAGACTATGGTGGTCATCATTTTGCAATGTATAAATGTATCAAATCAATACCTTGTATACCCTTAAACTTACACCATGTTATACATCAATGAAATCCCAATAAAACTGGAAAAAGATTAAGTAAAACTTACCCTTGCTGCTTATCGTGTGCAAGCCTACTAGAGGCTTGGGAAATCTCTGGTGATTTAAATAGATAAAGAGATCTAACCTCTGCTTGGCTTCCTCTTATTCATGTGACCTGGGACTGACTGTCAGTAAAATTAGTCAAACTGCTATGAGATATCCTGCAAGGGAAGCCTGAACTGAAAGTTTCATTTTTCAGCTGGTCACTTTGACACCATGCACACATGGCCTTTATTTCTGTACATTCTGCATATCAGGACCCCACTTCTACGTAGTTGAAATACTCTTCCCTGTGCCTCCATCCTTTCTAGGGAAATGGATAAACAGAAATATGGGAACTTTAGAAAGGTCTTGAACTAAAACTTAGAGTAATGTCAGTTGCTTTGTCTTGGGATCAAAATGTTTTCGATGCCTTTGTTCATTTTTCTATTGCAGACCTCACATTCCAGTCAGCAAATTAGTGATTTCAGAATCCTATGACACCTATATCAGTAGAAGTTTCCAAGTAACAAAGGAAATAATAAGTGAATGTAAAAGTAAAGGTAGGTATTATTTTGGACTCCATAGTTAAATCTGTGATCATTTTTCCACCATGGTTAATTGGCTATTCAAGATGGTTCAGCGTGCTTTGACAAACTTGCTTAGTAGGAAAGAAAAATATTTCCAGACTCTCTTATACTTTCATGTTAAATTTGTACTATTCTCTTGAGTACCTCAAATGGTAGATATTCCGTGGAAATACATCAGACTTAGTTACTCTATGAAATAACAGAATTCTGCATTTCAGCTATTTATCTTCCACTCTCTGAAGGAGGTTCCCTATTACAGTTTCCAGAAATTCTTTACCATAACACTGTTTTGCCTCTAATTTGATCCAGGAGCATGGACACCTACACACAAACACACTGACACAAATACACCTACCATCACTACTACCACCAACCAAGAGCAGTGTGCTATACGACTCAAGTCTGCCACTGAATTTTATAATCATTGAACTCAAATATTTAATGATGTGTAGGACTGTAATATTTGTAGTAAAAAGGGCAGATTATAAGAGAGTCTGCACGTTCCCATCCCCCACTAAAAGTTAAAATATTTATCTTCATAGAGCAAAGGCTGGATTTACATACACCAGAAAGTTAACAGTGGGCAGCCCTGGTCAACAGTATTGTGGATGGTTCCCGCCTTTCAGTTATCCCTTGTAAGCCACTCACTTCATGACCACCCCTGTGGTACCACCCATCCCCACTGCAAAGAAACTCAGCTTGTTCTATCAACCAGAAAGTCTCAAGTGCTCACAGCTCTACAATGGCAACATCAAAAACTATAATATATTAGAATAGCAGAGAGGCCTGTAGACATAGAACAGTTTTGTACCTTGATTGGAGGTGATGGTTCCCCAAAGCTCCACATGTGATAGACTTGGCTAAAGCTGGTGAAATCCGAATAGGCTGTGTGGATTATACCAGTGTTCATTTCCTAGTTTTGATAGTATACCTTAGGCAAGATGTTCCTATCAGAGAGGCTGTGTGAAGGGTGCATGGGACCTACCTAGTGTGTGTGTGTATAGTATATATGCAAGATACATATTGTATATATATGTATGTATATGTGTAATGTATATACATATTATATAATATGTGTATATAGTATATGTAAAATATACACACGTATATTTAATATGTAAAATATGTATTTGTTACCTCCTGTGAATCTAATTACTTTAAGATTAAAAGTAGGTTTGTTGTTGGGTTTTTCTGTTGTTTTTGTTTGTTTGTTTTTAATGACATTAGGCTGCCTTAACAATACAAAGCATTTTCAAAATCTTGCTTTTGGCCAGATTGTCTCCTTCTCGAAAATGTTTGCCTCTGCCTGGAACACTTGGCTTCAGTACTTATTACAAGGTTTACATATGTCTTTATAGAAACAGTCTTTTCAGTCCTTGCTTTTTTGCCCCCAGGAAATAACATCCTGATTGTGGCCCACGCATCTTCCCTTGAAGCGTGTACCTGCCAGCTTCAGGGCCTGTCACCTCAGAACTCCAAGGACTTTGTACAAATGGTCCGAAAGGTAATTCCTGCTTGCATTTCAGGGGCCTGTGGGGCCTCGGAGCTTCAGAATGGTTCAGTGCTGGCTGATAGCGAAGTTCTTTGGAGCTGGGAAGGTACATTTATTGGTTTATTCAACCAAGATGTATTGAATGGGGCTCTGTTTAAGGCGCTTTATCAGGCCTTGGGTAAGAAAAAAAGATGTGTTTGAGCTACTTCTAGCTTCTAAGAGCTAAAACTTAAGAAGTAGCTAAGAATCATAAGCAAATTGTCTGGATTTCCCTGTGGGACCATGGAACGGATACGGAGGAGGTTTGTGGGCCAAAACACAGCATCTGATAGCTCAGCTGGAAGAGAGGTCCTGGCGGATAGGCCAAAGGAAGCAGTGATTCAAAATGATGAGGCTGAAAGGCAAACCCAGGAACAAGGCAGCGAGACAGAAAACCCACCAAGCTGACCAACACATCTGGATTCTTCCTTCTCATGCCTGTGGACGAGGTCTTCCCATCAGCCACCCTCCCATATACGCTTCCCTCCAGGCTGAGTTATATGCTTCCCGTAACTATCCCCAGAGAACCCAGTTCAAACTTGAGGGCAACTCTCTTCTCATTTTTTTAAAAACTTACTTTCGTGTCTGTCCTTCCCATTAGTCTGTAAGCTGCTTGAGGGCAGAGATTTTTGTCTTGTTCATAAATGCAACTCTGGACACACACACAAATACGTTTTGAAATGCCATGCCTACTGAAGTTAGGAAGGGCACACAGCTTCAGCTCTGAATGTGTTAGACACACATGCCAAAAAATGCAAGAAAAAGCAGGATAAAACAAATTCTTAAAACTTGATTCATCTTTCCCATTGTCCAAGTATAATTTCAGAAACGTTTGAGCTGCGTTTTCAGCTTGACTTGTAATCAGGAATGAAATCCTAGCACCTTAGCTTTATACATGAGTTCCTTTTTTTCCTCCCGTGCTATATAGAAACTATGTATAAAGAATTGCACTAGAAGCGCTCACCATGTAATGAATCCTTCCGAAGAATCCTCTTGTGTTGTAAATACTCTTCCTTCTAATTTATCAGTTCTATCCATTTCATTTTCAATATTTTGGAGGGGATGCTTGCCTACAAAGCCCTTATTCATTCCTTTGAATTTTCCTTCGTCTAGGTAAACGTTAGAGCACTCAACCTGTTTTCTGTTTTCCCTTTCTTTACTATCTTACTTCAGATCCCCTACTTGGGGTTTTGTTCCTGTGAAGAATTAGGAGAAACTGGAATCTGGCAACTGACAGACCCACCAATCCTCCCTCTTACCCATGGACCAACTGGGGGCTTCAACTGGAGAGAGACCCTGCTGCAAGAATAACCGCACGAGCGGACAAGAAGACGTGAGGAAGGCTTTGGGAGAGTGTCTTTTTGTGTACTTAGTAACAGTGGGAAAGGCTGCACCACATCCTAAGTGGACAGCTCAGAATAATTTAGCATATTTCCTTTCAGGCTTTAATGTTCTTAGGATGAGACCATGTCAAGGAGAGAAAGACTTGATTCAGGGAAAAAAAATTCATTCTCCCTGGACTCTTGCCTCGCTAACAAGGCTTTCAAGAATTGTCTTCCTATACAGGGGCACCTGCTACAGCAGAGGATGTTTCTTCCCTTCCATCTGTGCTAAGGAGCCTGGGTCCTCCCAAAGAGAGCTGCCAGCCCACTCTGAGGAAAGATGCAGGAGAATCCAGCTGGAGGGACACCAAGCTGCCAGTCCAGTGATGGGCTTTTCTTTTCTTTTTAACTCCATGTTCCAGTTAAAACCAAGCTGCAGAATTCTTTTAAGGTGATTAGAAAACATGCGGCCTCCCATCAATTTCTACCCTCAGTATGACCCACACACACACTAGTGCTGCTGGCTCAGGCCATCTGCCGGACGACTCTAACCTTCACCTTGGTACCACCACATCACATTTTCTCTAGAGAAAAGCTGACTACAGCTTTGTGCTACTGTCCTACCCCCCTTGCTTCTATCTATCTGTGAAATGGGGAGACAGCATTTTTACTCTCCAAAAGCACTTTTGGATAGTCAGGAGGAAGATAAGATAAACGTGTGAAGTATTCAATTGTAGGAGCAACGAACTTGCCAAATATATCAAAGGAGTTCCTCGTGTCACAGCCTAACGAGCCACAGGACTTCTGAATCACGGTGATTCGCTCGTCTTCGCCCCGAGAGTCTAGACCATGTTAACTGGTTAAGGATGTTGACATTTTCAGATGTATGTGAAATACATTCTTGGAGTCAGCAAGAAGCTCATTCTTGTGCAATATGGACGTCGTTACAAACCATACCAAGGGTCAGGTCATTGTACGCTTACAGTACATGTCAACCATAACAGAACACCCACAAATGCATCCGTTACATCCAGAGATGTATTATGAAGTCAGGGAACTAACTTAAATGATGACAGTCACGACTGCACTGCTGCTTGTGCTGTCGTTTTTATTTGTTTGTTTGTTTTGCTATGGTAATTTAAAAGAGGTAGGTAGGGCTACTTAAGGAAAGTTGGGAGAGCCACATCCTGTGGTATCTCGTCACCCTTGCTTCCTGAATTTAGAGGGAGTTTATTTAAAAGAAAAACAAATGACAGTCAAACGAAAACAGGTATCAATGTCTAGTTAATTGTGTGACTAGCTGACTGTTGACGGCAGCAGACAATGGTCTGGCATGGTATAGTTCACTCTAGAATATATGTGCAAAATGAAATCTCAGCCATTTAAAGAGAACATTCATGTAAAACAAATCAGTATACATTGTAGCATTAAACAAGCTTCAGAACCCAAAGGAGAAAACATATGGGATATAAAAATAAATCTATGCTCCTATTTGAAACTAGAATTTGATGATCCTTGAAAAGAAGAGGAAGTGAAAGGATGCTGGCTATGTATGTTAATCTGCAAGAGGATTATTGTGGAGTTTTTTTTTTAAGTCACTTAGAGAAATATGTCATGAATTTTATATTTTAAGAAACAAATCTTGATTTCTTCCAGCATTGCACAAACACTGATCCAGCTTCTGGGTCTAGAAATAACTCTGTGCTGACATGATTGATTAATATAAAAGTTTTCATCTTAAACTGGGGGAAATACTCATATTAAAGGTTTTAAGAGAAACGTCACAGTATGGCCAGTGCAGTGTCACTGCCAGTCATTCTTTTATCTGTAATTAGGTGAATCCACTGTAATCAGATCTATAATGCTTATTAGATTCTCCACAAATTTTCATGGACTTTCAATGCTCAGAATAATGCGCGAACATCTCATATTCGATTTCCTTGAAAATTGTAGCAGTGTGTTCTGGACAGGGTCTGTACTTGTATAGAACAAAGTTCAGAACAGGTTATCCCTCTCTCCTTCTCCATGATCTTAAGCCTTTGATGACCTGATAGATTGGTTTAGCTGGGCTACGGTCCAGTGTCCTTAGTCCAATAGGGACAAAGCCTTAGGCCATCATCTGTGTGAGCAAAGGAAGGCAAAGATCTGAAATAATCTTCTGAATAATTTAGGGTGGAAAACCTTGAGTCAAAGAGTTTATTCCTCTGCTTTATCCAGATTGTTGATCAAAATGGCCTGAATGATCTGAATTCTCATGAAATTCTCTTTTCACATTTACCTAATTAAAAAACTAAACTTGGACTCCAGTTGAGAAATTCTTTGGAAACTGTGTTGAATCTATGTGTAATAAAAGGAAGAGACAACTGTATTACATGATTTCATATCCATTTAAAGATTCTAAATTGCTATTACAACTCGAAGTTCGGGCTGGTTTCTTTTGAACTGAGGCTGCTGCTTGTTAAATGTTTTGGGGGGCTAGGAGAAAGAAGGAAAGTAGAAGGGAGGGAGAGGGGGAAGGAAGCAAGGGAGAAAGGAAGGAAATGCCAGATTGGAAGAAGCAAATGGTTTCCTGTAGAGAGGAAATTTTTTTTTTTAATGTTGAAAGTTATCTGAAATAAACTGAGATAAAATTAACTAAAGGATTTAATCTGGGATTGAAAGTCCAAAACAGTCTGCTGCCTGCACAAGTGTGCCACGTCAACCCGCTAATGGCTCAGTATTATTCACAGATAGACTTTGGTTTCAGTGATTTTAAAATGCCACGTCTATTCCTTTGTGGACTAGAATAATTGGCACATTTTAATGCACAAGCTGGGGGTTTCATTTTCCCAGGCTCCCTCTCCATCACTGCAATGGTAGCTGGGAGCTTATTGCTTCACCCCAGCAAGGAGTTCAGAATACAGTGTTTTCCATTACATTTAGATTCATAGAATCTGAATGGCTGATTAAATGGCCATCTGATGGCTGAAAGAGGGGGGTATTTTTCACCCTGTATTGAAAGGCTTGGGGGAGTCTCTAGTTTTTATTTTAATTATACTTTAACCAAAGAATTCTTTTAAAGTAACCTTATATTTGAAAGACAATTTTGCAAAAAATGAAAATAATAAAAAATAAAAAATATCTTCTGGAGTGATGTCAGTTTGGTAAATCATTGTTGACCCTTTTCTTGCATTTTAGGCTGCTGTGGTCATTTTCCTGTCAGTGGAATTTGGAATGCCTATAGATTGTCATTCAGTTGTGCTTAGCATTACCATAAATGTATCTTTTCCACTCAACTAGCTGTGTCCGTATTAAATCAAGTCTCTTATTTCAATTACCTAGTGTCACTGGGGACTGACTGAAGAACTGCAGAGAGGTTCCTATCTCGTTGCCTTTGTAGAAAGGCGTCCCTGGGTGGTAAGGGAGGTATTCCTCGTAACCTAGGCACTCTGCCGCTCCGGTGTCTAATTTGAAAGCAGTGATGAATTGCTCTTTTGAATTTACTCTAAGTCACGCGTGTGTTGGAATACAGATGAGCCTCCTTTAACTTTCGCAGGCACAGTCACAACTGGCCCGTCTGCACCAACTTCTCAGATAATGAGGCGCAGGGTTATTTGCATTTAAATTGTAGTCCTGCACACGTGTGAGAACTCAGAGACGCCAGTCTTGCTGCCTCGCCATGAGGGATGAGATCGGGCGGAGGAGGGAAGGGAAAAGAGCGACTTAATATCTATTTTGGGTGAATATTCACTTTACTAAGGTGATGGGGGGATATTTTGTTAGGTGACGGCAGATGCTTTTCATGTTTAAACATAGGATTCACTTTGGATTTGCTTTGCTTTCGTACCGCAACATATTGAATTTTCCTAGGGAAGTGACTAGCTGTAACAGAAATTCAAGGGAAGGGGGAAAAGTCGCCTCTAAATGCAGAGGAAATCACTTGATTTTAAATACATAGACTATTTTGTTCCGTGTGTGTAAGCTTCAAATTATGATGATGAATAGTCAGAACTTAATATACCATCAGTTCTTACAAATGTTTTACACCGCACCATTTAGCTGCCATTACTCACACAGAAATCGGAATTTTTGCAGCTGCTCAACTATTCTTGGACTCTGTACAGGATACATATGTATGTATAATGGGAAATATGTACTGGTTCGTTCTTTGATTGCCACGCAAGATTGGGAACACCATCCTGAAGCATTTTGGTTACACATAGACCATTTTAAACCTGTTTGGGGAGGTGTATTGGTTTCTTTCTCATTTATAAGGCTATGTATCATTTTTCTATGTGATTCAGGCATATTTATTTGGTGAAAAGGGTTTGTAATTATAAAAGAGGAAACCACACCTAATTGTGTCGCCAACTTCCTTGTAAAGTACCTGTGGCATCTGTGCTTTTCCTGGCTGCGTGCTCTTCTCCATACAGCTCTGGCATTGTAATTCATTCCATTCCATGAGCAGCTCCATTTAAGTGGTTCCTAGATGATTTAATAAAGAGAAACTGTGTCCTCAGTCGATCCAGAGCGATCTCATATGACACTGAGTGGTCTCGACTCCTATCATGTCCTCAGACGTTGCTGTGGTCATTATTATTTCATAAATGTCCATTAAGAGTGGGATCCTTCCCTCAGAGGGGCACTTGCTGCTCAAGGAAATGAGAGGAGGCTCCGGCAGCACCGTGGGCCTCTGCTCCCTTCTGGTTGGGCATCTCTCTGAGCCATCCTGGCTGGAGAGGTGAAAACCCACCCAGGAATGAAAGAGCGAGCTCCAAAACGCTTCCTCTGCCCCACGTGCGAGGCTTCATCCCTCACCACTACCCACCCGGAGGAGGTGTACCACGAATGATGCATAGAGAAAGAATTTGGGTCAGAGAGAGGACAATTCCAGTTCAAACTGGGTTCCACACTACTAAAAGCCATAGACCCCATTTCTGAAGTAATGATATGTTAAGCTAATATGTTTTAAAATAAGCCGTGTATGCAAATGTATACCGAGAACATGAACACACATTTTCATTGGCACAACTGGCTACTACCCTTGCAGGGTTTACTTACTGAGGAAACTTAACAGCTAATGCTCAGATCTGACAAAAGACCAAGCTGTGGTTAGCCTTGTGGCTGGTTCTCAGCTGTTCTGTGCTTGACAGTTTCCCAAGCTCATTTTGCCCTTTTGTGATATACGTACAGGCTGCCTGCACATCCAAAGAAAACGAATCATTGTGCTTTGGATCTGTTTAAGCTTAAATAAGCAAAAATGTTTGGTTTTTTTTTTTTTGAAAAGTTGTTTGAGGACCAAAAAGCAGTTTTCCTTCGAAAGAAAGAGAATGCGTCATTTTGCCCAAAATAAACATGTAAAACCCAGATGGCTTGCTCCTGACCATGAAAGGATGCCAAGGTTTATGTGGCTTGCTGGTTGTCATTGTATTGATGGGACAATTCAGAAAGTCTTTGTATCACTGAAGAGGAACTTGATATTGTACCAGAGAGGAACCCCTAATTCCAGAGTCAGATAGAGCCATGTTCTGATCCTGGCTCAGCTACTTCCTAGATCCCTTAAACTCATTTCACCTGGAAAAATGGGTGCATAATGATTTTTTATAGCATGCTTATGAGCATCAAATAGGATAATATAAAATACCTAATACTACATGCTAATAATAAAAAGATACTACATGCTGATAACTAAATGGCTTTTGCTAAGGCCAAGATAAAATCACTCACCTAGCCATTCCTCTTGTCTATGGGGAATATCAGGGACAAGGAATAAAACAGCCTCATTCATACTGGTGTCACTTTACTATCTGCCCCATAATTTAGCTTCTGTAGTAAGAGGAGAATGGTAAAAGTTGGGGTGTTTGTTGACTTCTGTGATTTGTCTAAGAGGCTGCCCTAATGATTTTACGACCTTCCCCAAGTATAATTGTTTATAGTTTTAAAAGCACATTCTCATTTGATCCTCAAAACAATTTTTCAAGGTAAGGAGATCAGGTATTATTAACTCGTATGAGAGAAATTAAGATACTAAGATCCTAAGGTGGTCCTTCATTCTACAACACTGATTGAATGCTACGTTCCTAGCAGGTGGCAGGTGGAGGTACAGCGGCAAATCAAAAAGCAAGGTCCCGGGGCTTCCCTGGTGGCGCAGTGGTTGGGAGTCCGCCTGCCGATGCAGGGGACACGGGTTCGTGCCCCGGTCCGGGAAGATCCCACATGCTGTGGAGCGGCTGGGCCTGTGAGCCATGGCCGCTGGACCTGCGCGTCCGGAGCCTGTGCTCCGCAACGGGGGAGGCCAAAACGGTGAGAGGCCCGCGTACCGCAAAAAAAAAAACAAGGTTCCTGCTTTCATGAATTTTGGAGATAGACAATGAATCCACAAGTAAACAAAATAATTACAGGTGTTGATCCATGTTGTTTGGAGGAAAATGGGTTATATGATAGTACATTTGGAAGGGATGCAGGGCGGGGGATGCTACTTGAGGTGGGATGGCCAGCTTTGGTGTACCTGAGCAGTGGCAATGAAGCCAGCAGTGGAGGCTTGAGTAGAAACTGGTTGTGGTGAAGAGCTAAATGAGGAGGCTCCTGGGGAGACAGAATGAGTGCAAAAGCCCCCACGTGGGAAGGAGCTAAGGGTTAGAACAAAGGGGGTCAGCGGGCTAAACCTTCATGAGCATGGCAGGAAGTGGGGGGAAATGAGTCAGGAGAGGAAGGCAGACCCAGAAACACGGGGCCCTGTACACCAGGGCTCTGCAGAATCTGGCCTACAGCCCTGTGTTTGTCCAGCCCACAAGCTAAGGACGTTTTTACAATTTTAAATGGTCGAAAAATATCAAAAGGATATTGTGCAAAAAGATACAAGCACCCCTATGTTCATATTAGCACTATTCACAATAGCCAAAACATGGAAACAACCTAAATGTCCATCGACAGATGAGTGGATAAAGAAGATGTGGTGTACATATCTATATACAATGGAACACTACTCAGCCATAAATAAACAAAATATTGCCACTTGCAGCAACATGGACGCAACTAGAGATTATCATACTAAGTGACGTCACTCAGAAAGAGAAAGACAAACACCATATGGTATCACATATATGGAATCTAAAATACGGCACAAACGAACCTATCTACAAAACAGAAACAGACTCACAGACATAGAGGTCAGACTTGTGGTTGCCAAGGGAGAGGAAGGGAGGGAGAGGGATGGACTGGGAATTTGGGGTTGGTAGATGCAAACTATTACATTTAGAATGGATAAACAATAAGGTCCTACTGTATAGCACAGGGAACTCTATCCAGTCTCCTGGGATAAACCATAATGGAAAAGAGTGTTAAAAAAAGAATGTGTCTATATGTGGAAAACTGAGTCACTGTGCTGTACAGCAGAGCTTGTCACAGCACTGTAAATCAGCTATACTTCAATTTTAAAAAAAAGAATATTATGTCAGGACACAACTCAATAATTATAGGAAATCCAAATTCCAGTCTCTATAATAAAGTTTTTTTTGTTTTTTTACGTTTAGTTTTATAATTATAATAAAGTTTATTGGCACATGGCCATGCTCATTCATTGACATATTGCTTATAGCTGCTTCCTGGATACAAGGGCAGAGGTGAGTACAAGAGGACACGAGACCCTCAAAGCCTGAAATATTTACTTCCTGGCGCTTTACCAAAAAAGTTTGCCGGCCTCTGTTGTGGACCACGGTGAAGCATTTGGATTTTGTTCTAAGCCCAGAGTCCAGCACAGAAACCATTCCTACTGTATAACAAATGAAGAGGCTGGTAATGTCCAGTAGGTGGCAAAATGACAGCCAGCATTTAGTGAGGGCTTATCTCGTAAACCTCTTTAATCTTCTCAACAACCCTATTTTAAAGATACTATTATTATTCCCAATTTACAAAAGAGGAAGCTGAGTCTTAGATTCTACAACCTGCCCAAAGTCACATGGCTGGATTTGTTGGAGCTAAGATCCCAGCCATGTCAGCCTGGTTCCAGAGCCTGGACAAACAGTTTGAAATATTTTTGAAAGAAATTTTAAGGAAAATACTGAAGAACCCTGAGGCACCTGGGGGATACATGGGTTCTTCAGAACACAGTTGGAAAACAATTGCTCTCATCCAACCCCCTCATTTGCACATGAAGACACCAAGGGAAGTCACTTGTCCTGGGAGATCTGTGAGCTAAGATGTGAAGCTGGAGATCGCTTTTCTGCGGTACCTTCCCCCAAACCACAATTTCCTTCTGAAATCAGCTCTTACTTGAGTTCTGTTTTCAGAATGATCCATTTGATTAGGTTGTAGGCAGAAGCCTTAAGAACAAAAGCTGAGCTGGCCCTTTCGTTTTCCAGGAACGTCTCACCTGCTGTGGTTCCTGTGGGGACAAGATGCAGCCCAGCTCCCTGAGGTCTGCAGATTTACGGAGGATCTTGGATGTGCCGCCGTGCTGGGCACGATGGATAATGTGTTTGATTCATACCTCCCAGTCACCTTATGCTGTCATTATCCTTCCCATTTTACAGATGAGGACACTGATACCAAGAGACAAGTATTCTTCTCAAGACGACAGGTCTGCTAGTGACAGGGCCCAGTGGACAAGTCCGGGTATGTCTGCCCCACCACCCCTTATTCATCCCGCTAAGCTCTGCTGCTCCTAGGAAGCCCTTTTCTCAATCAATAACTAGTTACAGAGGCTGCTGCTCTGGTTTGCAAACTCCCCAACCACTCTGTGTAAGTCGACAACAGTGCTCAGAGAATCCCGACAAGGTGTGAACTGGGCATCCTGCATCTGCTGGGAAATGCAGGCCAGGCCACCTCTGGCCCTGGCTTTGGGAAAGGTCACAGATTCTTCACAGGAGCCATGAAAGGTCAAGAAGAAAGTTTAGGCCCCTCTTGTCATTGCAACAAAAACCCCAGGGGCTTCTTTCTGCATGGGGAAATCCCCTATCCTTTCTGACCCTTAAAAGAGTCCATCTTTCACCTACTTGATAAGTCTCCTTTTCAGAATTTTTTTTCTTCCTGACAACCTAGGTTGATCAGGGTGATGATGTTTATTTCTCTCAAATCTGTCCCAACACCACGACCCCATCAAATGCTACCTCCTATGAGTACAAAAACATACCATGGGGATTTCATGAAACCCAGATCAAAGTGACAAATGGGCTATCAGCTATGAGACCTCCCACATACAATGTGGTCAGCAGACACTTTTCCATGAGAAAATAGGTAGAAGGTCACTCCTTGACCGCTATGCTCTGACCTCACCTTTTTCCTCCACTTGCTAAGCAGGCACAAACTGCTCCCTTCCCCTGCTGAGCCCCCTGTGGGCTGCAGGCTGAAGTGGGGGTGTTGAGAGGGGGAAGGACCATGAAAACCACAAGGGCATGTCACTCAGAGCCTGCCTTGCAGCATTTCCCCCACGGACCATTTGTCCTTTCTGAGCCCAGTGGACTACTGTGACATTTCTCAAGGTTGGCAACCAGTTGATAGCACATCCATGGGTGAATAAGATATACTCATCATCTCCCAGAGGGCAATTTAAGGTAAGATCTGGGCTTCCCTGGTGGCGCAGTGGTTGGGAGTCTGCCTGCCAATGCAGGAGACACGGGTTCGAGCCCTGGTCTGGGAAGATCCCACATGCCGCGGAGCAACTAGGCCCGTGAGCCACAACTACTGAGCTTGCACGTCTGGAGCCTGTGCTCCACAACAGGAGAGGCCGTGACAGTGAGAGGCCTGTGCACCGCGATGAAGAGTGGCCCCCGCTCGCCACAACTGGAGAAAGCCCTCGCACAGAAACGAAGACCCAACACAGCCAAAAATAAATAAATAAATAATAATAATAATAATAAGGTAAGATCTTTAATGCTCTGAAAAAAATTGTAAGACAAGTATCCTTCTAGGCTCAGAGAAAAAGAGCGGTGTTTCTATCTCAGATGGAGAATTCATTCATTCTTTCATTCACTCACTCATTTGACAACCTATCTCAGGTGCTGTTGTGGGTCAGTTTCCCTGGAAAACAGATGCTGAGATGGAGACTTGTGTGCGGGAGTTTATAGCCACACTCTCAGGACAACACTTGTGAAGGAAGCAAGATGGGGCGGAGAGAGTTGCTGAAATGGGGTGCTGTGGCAACAAAGGTCTCAGCTAATCCTGATCCCAAGGGGAGCTCTGAAGCTGGACCATTTCCCTTTAGAGCTGCTCCACCTGGAGGCAAGGGCACAGGACCTTTCAGCCCCTCTCAATGGGGCCCATGGAGGGGCCCCATGGAGGAGGTGTGACTTGGGCAAAATGATTCTCCCCACTGAAGGCAATTCTCAGAGAAGGAGCCAGCTGACACATCCCAGCCTCCCAGCCTCTGGGGGATGGACGGAGGATCTGAGTATCACACCTGAGTGTACACTCCAGGTGCCAACTAAGGACCGGCATTTACTTTAACATCTCTTGCTAACCTTGAGCTTTTTCTCTGAATTAGGAGATTATCACAAAAAGCAGATGTGGAAACACACCAGGTTCCCCTTATTTAAAGTTTTGCTACAGCTGATTCAATTTAATAAACAATTATTTAACCCTATCCTATGGTAAACAACCAGAAGTCCATCTACAGGTGAATGGGCAGACAAACTGTGGTAAATTCATATCATGTGCTACTACCCAGCCATAGAAAGGAATAAACCCTCGACAAATTATTTTGAGATGAACCTCAAAATAATCATGCCAAATGGAAGAACAGTGACAGAAAGTAGATCAGTGGTTGCCTGAGGAGGGAAGGTAAAGAGGGAAGGAGAGGATTACAGTAGGCAGGAAGAAACTTTAGGCGGCAATGGATAGTTCACCATTTTGATTGTAATGATGATTTTATGGGTGTATAAATATATCAACATTTATCAAATTGTACATGTTAAATATGGACAATTCATTATGTCAATTATATCTAAATAAAGCTATTTTTTAAAATAACTATGATCTTCAGACTAAACAACAAAGCTATAGTAATCAAAACAGTATGGTACTGGCACAAAAACAGATGCATGGATCAATGAAACAGGATAGGAAGCCCAGAAATAAACCTACACACTTATGGTCAATTAATCTATGACAAAGAAGGCAAGAATATACAATGGAGAAAAAGCAGTCTCTTCAGTAAGTGGTGCTGGGAAAACTGGACAGCCACATGTAAAAGAATGAAACTAGAACATTCTCTAATACCATATACAAAAATCAACTCAAAATGGGTTAAATACCTAAATGTAAGACCAGATACTATAAAAATCTTAGAGGAAAACATAGGCAAAACACTCTTTGACATAATCACAGCTATATTTTTTGGATCCATCTCTTAGAGTAATGGCAATAAAGGCAAAAATAAACAAGGGGGATGAATTGGGAGACTGGGATAGACATATACACATATATACACTAATATGTATAAGACAGATAACTAATGAGAACCTGCTGTATAGCACAGGGACTCCACTTCGCTGTACAGTAGAAACTTACACAACATTGTAAGACAACTATACCCCAATTAAAAAAAAAAGTGGGACCTAATTAAACTTAATTTTTTCCTTTGCATAGCAAAGGAAACCAAAAGAAAGACAACCTATGGAATGGGAGAAAATATTTGCAAACAGTGCAACTGACAAGGGATTACTTTCCAAAATATACAAATAGCTCATACAGTTCAATATCAAAAAAACAACCCAGTCAAAACGTGGGCAGAAGACCTAAATAGACATTTCTTTAAAGAAGACATACAGATGGACAACAGGCACATGTAAAGATGCTCAAGATCACTAATTACGGGGCTTCCCTCGTGGCACAGTGATTACGAAGCCACCTGCCAATGCAGGAGACACAGGTTCAAGCCCTGGTCCAGGAAGATCCCACATGCTGCAGAGCAACTAAGCCCACGTACCACAACCACTGAAGCCTGCACGCCTAGAGCCCGTGCTCTGCAATAAGAAGCCACCACAATGAGAAGCCCGCACACCACAACGAAGAGTAGCCCCCACTCGCCACAACTAGAGAAAACCCACGCACAGCAATGAAGACCCAAATGCAGCCAAAAAATAATAAAATTAATTAATTAATTAAAAATTAAACAGTAAATTTAAAAAAGATTGCTAATTATTAGGGAAACTCACATCAAAACTATGATGAGGTATAACCTCACACCAGTCAGAATGGCCATCATCAAAAATTCTACAAACAATAAATGCTGGAGAGGGTGTGGAGAAAAGGGAACCCTCTTGCACTGTTGGTGGGAATGTAAATTGATACAGCCACTGTGGAGAACAGTAGGGAGGTTCCTTAAAAAACTAAAAATAGAACTACCACATTATCCTGCCATCCTACTCCTGAGCATATATCCGGAGAAAACCATAATTTAAAAAGATACATGCACCCAATGTTCATTGCAGCACTATTTACAATAGCCAAGACTTGGAATTGACCTAAATGTTCATCAACAGATGAATGGGTAAAGAAGATATGATATATCCATACAATGGAATATTACTCAGTGATTAAAAAAAGAATGAAATAATGCCATTTGCAGCAGATAACCTAGAGATTATCATACGAAGTGAAGTAAGTCAGACAGAGAAAGACAAATATCACATGATGTCACTTATATATGGAATCTAAACGAATGATACAAATGAACTTATTTACAAAACAAATAGATTCACAGACATAGAAAATCAGCTTATGGCTACCAAAGGGGAAAGGGAGGGGAGGGATAAATTAGGGGTTTGGGACTAACAGATACAGACTACTATATATAAAATAGAGGGCTTCCCTGGTGGCGCAGTGGTTGAGAGTCCGCCTGCCGATGTAGGGGATACGGGTTCGTGCCCCGGTCCGGGAAGATCCCACATGCCGCGGAGCAGCTGGGCCCGTGAGCCACAGGAGAGGCCACAACAGTGAGAGGCCCGCGTACCGCAAAAAAAAAAAAAAAAAAGATAATCAACAAGGACCTACTGTATAGCACAGGGAACTCTGCTCAATATCTTGTAACAACCTATAATGGAAAAGAATCTGGAAAAGGTATACATATATACATATGTGTACCATATATATATATATATATATCTTTGCTGTATACCAGGAACTAACACAACATTGTAAATCAACCATATTTCAATTTTTAAAAGAAGAATAAAAAATAAACTGTACTGTGGAATGGTCTGTGCCAGCCTTCAGGAACACTAAACTAAATAAGAAACAAACTCTTCTTTCGGGGACTCAGAGGCTAGCAAGGGAGATACATGGATACTCAACTAAATATAATAGAAATCAGAACAACAGCTAGTATGATAAAAACAAAGAAATTATCATGGGGGCAAAGAAAAGTGGAGAACTGAATTTTTTTCTGGGAGGCTAGAGGATAGCAACAGCTAACTCGTATAGTATTTACTATGCATCCTTTGTCCTTTAATTCCCACATCAACCATGTGAGTGGGTGCTGTCATTCTACCCATTTCACAGGTGAGAAAACCGAGGCTTTGATTCCAGAGAGACTGTTTCCAGAGTCCACATTCTTAATCCCTAGTTACTATTCCTCTCTGAGAAGTGCCGAATCAATCTGGGCCTCAGAAGACAAACAGAATCACCCCAGAAAGAGAAAGCTATTTTAGGTAGAGAGGGCAGTACAAACTACAACCCAGTGTGAACCATGACGATATAGACGTACTGGATGCTTGAAATAGGACAAGAATTTTCTATGAGTATGGGGAATGGAGGGAAAGGAGGCTGAAATGGGGGCCAGGGTGTGACTGGCCTTGAATGATCTGCTAAAGAGTTTGCACTATAACCTTCAGGCAAAAGGGAACCACTAAAGGTTTTTGAACAGAAGAGTAACATATCAGATTTGTGTTTTTGAAAGAGAATGAGAAAGACTACCTGCCTACAGTGAAATGAACACTCGGCAAATTTCATGCAAATCCATTCTCAAAAGACCATTTGGTTCACAGATATTGCATTAAAACCACATTAATTCAGTAGATCTGGGACAAACTACACTGTAAATTTAGGTCAGTCTCAGAACGTTTTATTCTCTGGTCACCTGAGTCTTGTATTCATTCTGTTACTTCCACCTGTTTCTCCACATTTTTACCAAATAGAAAATTACAGAAAACCACTATTGGAAAAGAGAGAAGCAAAGTGACCCTTCTCCAGGCCCTACCTGAATTTAGTTCAGACCGGGTCCAAGATTTTTTTCCCACTGGCTTAAAATGAAAACTCCCAAGATGACACTTCTACCTTTGTTTCTTGTCAAAGTGATTTTTTTTTTAACCTCCTCATACATTCAACCTAGATGATAAGCTCAAGATCTGAAAAATCAACCAGTAATTAAGTCCAGACATGTTTCTGGCTTTATGAGGGCATATCTGACACCACTGTGTCAAGAGGAAAAGTACAGCCTTTTCCTCATGTGCTTTGACAGGAAGTATTAGAAAATTCTATAAGGAACAGTATTCTTCTAGGTGAAAACAAACGTGGGAAACTATTAACAAGCCACAGGCTAGTTCACACCTTCCAAGGGAGGCCCAGAGACACCTTATATGCACTTTCCTTGGGTTTTCTTAAGGGGGTACAGACAGATCAAGTGTCACTCTAAAGCAAGGACAAGACGTTAGCAGGAAAATCAAATGCTTAGACAGCCTTGGAGCCTTAAATATAAAAACTTGAAGTCCCTAGAGGGAATCTTATGGGGAAGAAGAGAGAAATCAGACCAAATACTCAGAAGTCTTGGTTTGTATTCTCAGTTCCGCCACTCACTCACTGTGTCATCTCAACCAAACTCCTCAATTCTCTATTTTGAAAAATGGTACGATGCAACCTACTGATGCCCTGCTCCCATACATATCGATATATTCAAGAAGCATTTATGGAGAACCTTCTATGGCCCTACAGCCACACCAGCCGGTGGCAGAGACAGGGCTACCTCTCACATCTCACGGTTTCAATGCCAGAAAACCCTCACCATCAGTGCTGCTCACATTTGCCTTCTGATACCTGGAGACCTTGTTAGACATACCAGTAGCTCCTCATTCCAGTGAGATTCTCATTTAATCAATCTGGAGCAGATCCTACCCATCTGCTGCTTTTTAGCTGGGGGCCCAAGGCATTTATAACCTCAATTTGAGAAAGAGGACACTATATCCTGCTAAACTCTACAAGGAAACAATATTTCTCTCAGTTTTTTACTCTCTTTCTACCTGTTAAAATAGCTAAAATATTTGAAAGACATTTTTGATGGATATAATGTTCCCTACCCAAACTATCAACACATTTAAGAGTACTAATGCTAATTTCAATTAGAACCAGTAAATATTATTTCCTTTACAATTTTCTAAACATTGCAGACCAACCTCTGTTTTCTAAACATAAGTCTACCTGTATTTTGCTGTGTGTCCCCAGAAAAATGAAATAAAGTCTATCTCAATTTGTCCAGTAAATGAGAAGTAAATACAAAAAACTGTTCATTTGCATACTCTCACCCCCACTAAGATCATATTCTCTTTAAACACAAGGCTTTATCTTTCACATCTGATCATATCTTAGAGCGGTGCACACTAGATGGCTAGATAAATAAAGAGATGGATGCTGGATGAATGACAGATGGGTAGATGGGTGGGTGGATGGATACACAGGTTTTTTAAATGAGTAAATCTGTGATCTAGTGAACTTTGCCCCCTGACAACCATTAGAAATTGTTTCCAGAGTTAGAAATATATTCACAAGGGTTCAGCAAAAATTGCCTCATTTTAATTGTTTAATAAACTAGACAAGTGAAAACAAGGTGACGTCACTACACAGGAACATTTTAATATCTCTTGCACTCCCTCCTCTCCCCAAAAGCCCTGCCACTAGTTGACTTACCAGGACTACCCACGTGCAATAGAAAGATTTGTGCCACCAACACATCACTCACCCTTCTCCACAATCGAGGTGACACATGTGGTCCCCTAAATGTTCCACCGGGAGGTATTTTGGGGGCAGCTAACTAAGACGGGGGCTTCCAGAGCGGATGGAGGAGGTGAGACACATGAGGTCACAGAGCCACTGCCTCCCCCTTTCAAAAGAAACCAGTCTGCTCTATTTATTTCAGAATCCAGAGGAAGTTGACAGAGCGTGACAGCAGGATAGCACAATATGTGGTGGAGGCTTTGCAGCTTGCTGGCTTGGTTCCCCTTACAAGGTAAGGACTTAGAGCTCATGTTTTTTGATGTTCAGTTGACCTAATGTTTGGGCACATCTATCTACCAGTCAGTCAACTGCTCTCACGGAGGACCAACTGCAGAAGCAGCTCAGGTAAATCTGCCACTTTCCACGCCACGCCGAAATCACATATCTGAGGGATGTTACTGGATTTACTGAATCTCTTGTTCAGTGGCTACAGGGTCTAGAAAGGGTCATTGTAGTGTGTGTCTCTGTGGAATCTGTGTTATGGCAAAGTGTAACAAGCTTATGGGCTCTTTTAAGGGTATACCAGTTGAAAGGGCATCTGTTTGGGAGTTTTAAAAACTTCCTTGTTGTATAAGCCTTAGCCAAATAATTTAATTTCTCTGAAACAGTTTCCACATCTTGAAATGAAGATGATAACAATGTTTGATCTACCAAACTCTAGATTGTTATAAGGATCAAATTTCAAATGTGAAAGTACTTTGAAAGTGGCAAAGCGCTATATAACTCTTAATTCGTTCAGATCATAAGGATCCCCGTGAAAATTTGTGCTTATTTTTTGAGTCAGTTATACTTTACATTTCATTTTAATTTTCAAATGTGATTTTTTGATGCTTAATTCTAACGTAGTGTTTTGAACATTAAAGAAAGACACAGTTACCTTTTTAGCACAGGTCAAATTATTCCTACCCAAAAGTGGGGGCAGGCTGTATTGTCCCTGAATCTCTGATTGCAACTTGTACCATTTTCTAGCAAAGAAACTTACACATATACAGTGTTGCTTGCTTTCGAATGTTTGTTTCCAAAATTGGATGTATTGTTGTGTTCTAAGTAAAGCAGCTGTCCTTCTAAATCTTCATTCACCACAGAACTGCATCTGAAGAATAGTATTTTTAAAAACTAGATGTCCTCTTTTACATAGTACTTCAATTTCCTATCTTATACACTTCAATTAGTGCCCTCTGTTTTGGTCCCTTCATCCTGAGGCACTTAATAAAGATTCAATTTTTGTAATAAATAATAGTGTCTTCAATAAGTGTCTTGAAGAAGAGCTAATACCTTCAGAAAAAGTACATTTAGATGGCTAAAATTAGAATGCTTTCAATTATTCCAAAGTTTAAAGCCTTTAACTGACCTTCACTTTTTCAGCACTCGAGTTATTCCCTTATAAAAATAGCTCACAGAAATAATGTTTTAAATAAAAAACTGCAATAATCATGTCCTAAGGTAAACCTGAGATAAGTCTTTTAGGATATAAATTATTCAAATACTATTTCTAAAGAAAGGGGAGAAGTATATTTATTGTATCGTGCACAGTGCTGAGTACTTTGTTATTTCATTTATCCTAGCAAAAATACTGAGGGAGGTACTCATATCCCTAATTTACATATGATAAAACTGAGGTTACAAGAAATTAGACAACCTGCCCAAGTTTTCACAGCTAGTAAATGACAGTGTAAATATCGGCAAAGCACACAGTAAAAGTATTATCTCATGAAAGTTTTCAGTGTGTGTGTGTGTATTGGGTTGTGATTGAAAATGTGTTTCTTAATGTGGATCAAAAATTTGAAAGCTATAATTTACACAATTTGGAAGATTCATTCTTGAAAAATCCCAAACTGAACCCTCATCCAAAGGGCCAGCCAGAGGGCGTCTAGGCTCAATGGTATTTGGGAACCAACTGCCCACTCTATCCTAAGCTCATTCATGCCCATCAGAGTCCCAAACGGGAAAGGAGTTGACCATGTTGCTTTTTTATCAGCAAAAAGGCAGCAAATTAGCAGTTTGGGCAACATAAATTACCAGCTGCTTTTAGCTAACTGAATTATGGGAAGATCACTATACCTTCTTCCCCTGCACAACTTCTATGGGTGCCAAAAACTTACAGCCCCCTCCGCAAAAATAAAAGTCCCATAATCTTGGAGCCTGCCCTCTTTTCAAGGCTCCTACTGGCAGCCCCTAGGGTAGGTGACACACAGTAAGAATGGAGAATTTTTCAAATTCTTCCCATTTACCTATATTGCAGATGATGAGAAGCCACCCATTTGCACCCTCTCTTCCGGTTGTTTAGTGGAGAGTAGGACGCAGGAAACAAAGAACAGCTGCAAGTTGAGTAGCGTCCTCCTGATACTTCCTTTGACCCAGAAAGAGTCATCTATTCACTGACATGTTGTTGAGATGGATTTTTTAAAGCTATACTGGGAATCATTTGATTTTGAGCAAGTCTGATTCATTGGCACACTCGTAATTTTCTCTATCAAATCTATCTAAAGAATAATAATAATGCCTTTTTGTAATGATCTGAATCGAAGCATATTTTGCCTGCTAACCTCATAGAGCCAAGCAAATACAGCTCTGGTTTGAGAATTAACTCACTGTGTGTCTCTGGTTTTAACCTAGCTCATCTTTATTATTTAACATAACCAAATGAGCTTCCTATTAAAATATTTATTACTGAGTATATACATTTACTCATGATTAGCCATTGATTGAACAAATACTTAAAATGTTACTTTGCGTTAGGCCCTGGGAATATAAAATGAATGACTAGCAAACAACTTTTGTATGAGGAGTCTGTAGTCTATCCACAGAGACATACTTGTAACCAAAAAGGTAATGTGTGAAGTGCCGTAAGAGAAGTTTAATGGAAGCCTTTGGGGACCTGGAGGAGAGAGGAGGTTACTGAGGGGAGGGAGAGGCTAAAGGCTGCTTGGGCAGCTTTGACAAATGTGGTGTCATTTGACTTGAGCCTTGAAGGAGCTAAGAAAGGCATTCCAGGCTGAGAACAGCATGGACAAAGGCAAAGTATCTTCTTGAGCCTGGAACTTTCTGGAAACAGCAAGTAGCCATTTGCATGGAGCGTCTGGAAGGGAATATCGGCAAATGAGACTGGAGGAAAAGATGGGAGTCAAGTTATCTGGAATTTTGACCTGATTCCTACAGGCAGTGGGAGCCGTAGCAAATATTCTAATGAAGGAATCAAACGATCAAATTTATACATTTTAACTGTAATTCTGAAGCAGACGAGGATGATAAATTAGAGGGAGTAGAGGCTAGAAGGAGGTTATTGCAATGGTCCAAGAAAGAAACAATGGAGGCAGTGAGAGTAGTGAAAAAAAGAGGAATGAATTGATTAAAGAGAATGTTTTGGAGCGGGAAGACGCTGGGGTGCCTTTCAGATACCTGGCATGCAATGGCTTGGGATGACACCGAGGGGTACAGGGAACTACCAGAACCGAGCAGGTGGTGTGTCTGTGTTTGGTGTGTGTGCAGCACAAGGGACAGTACAAATGATGAATTCCAAGTGGACATGTTGAATTCGGGGTCCCTGCAGGACAGACTGGCTCTCTTCTGGAGTTTTAAAAGTTATTGCATGCAATAATTGGGCTACTAAGAAAAAGAAAGAATATCTCACTCTTTCTTCAGTCTGCCATGATGACCTAGAGTAGGGTGGACACACTGCAACTCTCCAAACCTTCGGAAAAACCAAGGACTCTTAGGAACTGCACAGGTTTTATCTACGGGTGCTTTGGTAGGTAGCTGTGACTGCTGCTTGCCCTTCAGCTTAAGGGTCGGTCACGCGTACTTCGGCGCGAAGCGATTCCACTCATAGGACAACTGGTTCACACGGTGGGGGTTGGAGACGATGGTGAAGGTCACATGTTCCCTTTCCCTGTATAAACCAGTCACACAGTCACAGTCTATAGCTCCAGACTTAACTAGCGGCCTCGTAACACATGGCTATGCATGGATGGATAAACCCAGTCGTGGAGATAACGACCAAGCCCAGCAGTCAATAATCCACTCAGTAAACATGACGTACCAGCAGTGAGTGGTGACCTTCCAGGAGAGACATCACAGCGATTCATTCTCAAGCTCTGTATGTCCAGCATTTGGGAGTCACGTCGGGCTTGTCTATGGGTGAGAAGTCTGAAGCCCAGACAGGGAGAACTAGCAAGTAGGCACAGGGCACTCAGGGTCTACACTAGAAAGCCTAAGGGTGAATAAGGATATACATGTCTTTAGAACCTGTAGGGGAGGAAGTGGTGAGCAAAGAAGATACCCCTCACCCCATCCCTCTGACAAAGAAGGTGAAAGTTTGGCTCTAAACTTAGGTGAAGAAAGATTCTAAAGACGAGTTCCACTGTAGTTTTCAATGACAACAAAAGGGTCATGGGGAACTTTTTTCTTAGAAGACGTGTCATCAAAACTTAGGTACCCATGCGCCCCTCTTCTACCCTTTGACGTGACTTAGACACATTAGACAATATTTTAAGCACTACCACTGAAGCAATATGGCTCAGTGGCTTCTCACCGGGCTAGTCTTCCTTTCTACAAGGATTTCCTGTCTCTGAATCAAACACGGGGTCTACATGACAGCACTGCAAGATAATTAGGCTTATAAAGCCAAAAGCAAGGCTAGGAGCCAAGAGTAGAGGAAACGACAGTGTTCTATGCCTCAAACACAGCCCTTTCCATCTGGAACTCAGGCACCTATTCTTGTGGTCAGTAGCCTGATCCTGAACTCTCAAAGGCAAGAGCAAACACTCATCTCGGGAGATAAACTTCTTTAGCATATGCTAAAAAGCCATACTACCTTTTAGGACAATTTTTAAGACACTGTGAGAATCAAATGACATTATTTAATTCATAAGCACGCATCCCAAGAAAAAGACAAGGATGATATATACACCTTTAAAATGGGAAACATTTATTCATAAACAGGCAGCAGACAACTCTCGCCACTCCCTTCTCCCCAGATGTGGGCTTCCTGTCTAGACAATCATTTTACCAAAGGTAAGAACATGGGCAAAACTTCTCAGTGTCAATTTCTGGCCCGAAGGATGAAATCAGGGGATGTTGCTTAACACTAGTTTTTATTCTATCATTTATTTATATAGTAACTTCCCTCCTGCCTCTCAGTATTCTTACTAACAATAGGAGAGCATAGATATCTATCCATTGCCTGCTCAATTATAGTGTCATCATGAAAGCTGGCATTAAACCATTACTTTCCAAGCTCACACTGTGATAGTTTCTGTAAGGAATGAATTTTGGAGAAATAAAAAACATAGTTATTGCCCTCTGGAAACTTCAGTCTGTTTGTGGGAAGCAAGACAGTGCACGAGAACTAGAGAGTAAAGTAAAAATCATGATGGAACAAAGCGATGCAAGTTAGGTCTAGATTCAAATTCTTGGTTCAAAAGCCGCTTAACCTTGGAAGAAACTCCACTGTCATTTCAAAGCATCTCTACCAATATTAGCCTTATTACTCAATTATAGGTTGATTTTATAGATGAGAATATTTCCAAACGACCTGCCTAAGCAGGATTCTGGCCTATGACTCAATGCTTTTTTGAAAATAATCTCTTTTTATTGATTCCTTGTTGTTCATCACAGTATTGGCTGACGATATGAGTGGTTTCCCCTTTGGACTCAAACAAACTGTTTTCCCATGGAAGTCAATATGAATACAATACAGTAATTCTGGGCTCTTACTGCCAGAGGCTAGGTTGAAATTAATGACGGAGGAATGGAACAAACTAAAAAGTCTGCACCAGTTAATTCCCAGAGCTCTCCAAAGCGCTTTTCCTAATATTTGAAATTTATCACAAGGAAATAAACTCCCTTCTTGCTTCTCTTTTTTTATTTCTTTTTTTTTTAAGGTTTAAGATGATGCAGTAAAACTCATTGCATTTGCTGTTCATATTTTATAACCTCACAGTATTCTTCTGTTTACGGAAGTGTTTGGTACTTTCACTGATAAGAATTGTCTCGTCCTCAGGAAAAAAATTTTTTTAAAATTTAAAACTTGAAGAAATAACAAATGGCAATAAATGTGCCAAATCGGCAGTAAAGCCAATTTATTTTTCTATCAGTTTCTTTTTTGGGAGGATAACTTTGTAGCTGCTTAGAACCAATTGTTTCTCATTCTCTGGGGTTTGTCATTTGGGGAAATTAGACTCTCACGTTTGCCTGGGGAAAGCGCTGCTGTGGAATATTAAATCGGAAGAGATCTGAGAACATCTTCCCTCTGGTGGAGAAGCCCTTCTGCGGGTGGGGCGTACCTACTCACCGTGATGGGCAGCTCCATAATTCGTAAGAGCCAGATGGGAAATAACATTCTTTCTTAGAATCCAAGACCCCCAATTTGTACTTGAAGACACAAGTCGCCTGTTTTATAAACAGAGTCCAGAAAGGCTGTGTTTTCCGGGATCTCATCACTTAGGTAGTCTGACCTAGTTACGTGAGCATGGGCTTGTAAGCCTGCACACGTGGGCACAGATGCCAGCCCCAGGACCTCTATGACCTTAAGCCTCTACTCCCTCATCATCAAGTGAGCAAAATAATTCTTCCTCTAGAGGGTTAGTTTGAAAGTTATGTTAAATATTGGTAACATGGAAGACACAATTCCCAGCATATGGCAGGGCAAATGCCTAATAGACATTCAACTGTCTTCCCATCAAAACGCACCCCTTCATTCAGATCTCTTTCGAGAGACATCTTTACTGCCCCTGCACACTGCGTTCCCTCCCTTCCTCGCATTTTTTGATGCTGACTTACGTTTTGTTTCTCTAAGAAATGTGTAGTAAATGACCGAATGATGAATGAGGTTGCACTGGGTCTAAACCCTGCCTCAGCTTGGGAGTGGTGTGGCCCGTGGCAGCCTGACTGTCCCCAATTCTCTTCCTCTGCAGAGGCCTTTCAGACCAACCACATGGAAACCGTCACCGTGGAGGAAGGCCAGACACTCACTCTAAAGTGTGTCATTTCTCAGGTGGAGACCACCTCCCTGCAGTGGCTGGCCCCATCGGGCTTCACCATTTTCTTCAGTGAGCATTCCGGTAAGTGAAGGAAAAGTAAATCACCGCCAGGCCTCAACCTGAGGGATTTTCCAGACAGACAGGTTGGTGGGACAGAAAGCGGCCGTGAGTCACCCAAACGGTGGGCTTGGCTCTGCCCACTGTGACATGTAAATAGCACCCAGAAGCTTATTATTTCACACGTGGCTGCTTTTACTGACAGGAAGTCTGAAATGGAAACCCCACCAAAATGGTTGGTTAAAGGGGGCTCAAATGACAGTGTACGTTTCCATCAACCCACCTCACCCCCATGTCACTTTTTGACTCTCAGCGACCATGGAAACCACCAACAGCATGATGACAGACGGGTAGCAGACTGACAGACTGGGGGCCCTTGGTCCTCAGGCAGCAAACACATCACCCCGCATCTGGAGCCAGCTGCTTTGTTTTCCATCTGAGCAATCCAAAGCCACATCTCAAAGCCCCTTCCAGATGGCTCCCCTTCTCTCGTTGGTCTTAACAAAACCTTTAGATCACTAGGCGATAGGAATTGACAGGACGTATTACTTTGAAAAGGAGGGCAATCTTCCTCTCTCAGAAATACACATTGAGTCTTAGATGCCTGAGATGGAAGAGGACTCTTTTTTTCCCCAATTTTAGTAAGATATAATCGACATACAACATTGTATTAGTTTAACGTGTACAACATAATGATTTGATGTATGTATACATTGGAAAATGATACCACAATAAGTTTAGCTAGGATCTGTCACCTCATGTCGTTACTTTTTTTTAATAGTCTATTATAGTCTATTTAGTTCAGCTCTTTGGGCAGGATTTTATGAAACCCTCCCCTTTATGAGACCATCTTATATCTCCATTTAATACTCCTAACTGTCAAATGTTTGGAAAAGTCTCCAACACAGCAAATTTCATTCTGCTTTATAAAAGCAGAGCCTCTAAAAAAAATTTGATGTGCTTTGAAAATGTTATTAAATATTGACAGGTTCAATGTAAAATAACTATATTATTTTAAGCTAAATCAACTAGATTCCGATAGAATAAGTAGATATTAACTGTTAAAAGTTCTGAGAGGAAAATTTAAGTAGAGAGAATTCTGTTAAATAATGCTTTCCGTTGCTTTGTTTTGGGTAAACTGGGAGAAGATGGACGTTCTCAAATTTCTGCAACAGGATGCCTTGACCTAGCTTGGTGGTTCTCAACCAAGGGTACTTTTTGCCCTCTGGGGGACATTTGGCAATGTCTGGAGATAGCTTTGGTTGTTATAACTAGGGAGAGGCAAGGGGATCTGGACTCTAGTGAGTAGGGATGCTGCTAAACATCTCATAATGCACAGTGTAGTCTCCCCTCCCAACAAAGAATTATGGACTCAAACGTCCACAGTGCTGAGACTGAGAACACCTGAATTCCAGCTCAGGTAACATCCGTGTCCCAGGACACACAACAATTATTCCAGATGAGAAACAACCTTCCTTGGTCAGCCATTCACAATTTAACTATTTTAGGCTTGTTCACATTATAAATCTTCACATTAGAAAAAAGAAGCAAATAAAACCATTCATTTAAGGAGCCTCTGATTTGCTAAGCGACCTTTGACCTGAGATGGAAATCCCAGGTCAAGGTAGAATCAAAAGGAACCCTTGCTATTGGCTAGAACTTTCTGGAGCTGTGGGGGATTTTATGTTGGGGTTTGTTTGTTTGTTTTGGCGATTCCTTAAACATTTGGAAGGACTAAGTCGTCATCTTTGGGACACTTCAAATAATAATGAACTTTTAAAAATTAAAAATAACAAGCACCTAGCTGGAGCAATGAATATCAGTGCATTTATTTTCCATTCTTCACATACACTGTGACAAGACAATCACAAATGAATCAGATTTCAAAGACATAAATCCTAGTGGGGCGTTTTCCGCAACGTAAAAAAAAAAAATATTTAATATCCTCCTGCAACCTGAACCCTTTGCCAGCACAGGGCTCTTAATTTCCTACAAGCACAAATAAAGCAAATTGCTTATTTCACAGATCCTAGAATCAAAATATTTCATTTCCTAAACTAACTTCGAACTATTCAAGGCCTCCAGCTGGCAACACCAGAATTTGGAAAGCAGCTCAGTTGAAGATGGGACATTTGTTCCTTTAAAGTGTGAAAATCAAAAGCTATTTCTGTGAATAATCAATCCACCGAGAGTCTGCATTCATCTGATCTCTCTCCTCATAATAGCTCTTTTCCCCTCTTGTACAGGTTTAAAAAATTCCAAATACCAGCTTCTTCATTACTCCTCCAATCAGCTCTCCATCAGCGTGCTGAATGTAACACAGCAAGATGAAGGCGTGTACAAGTGTCTGCATTACGGCAGCTCCGTGAGAACAAAGGAAGTGAAAGTGATCGTGTTAGGTAGGTGTCCGAATGCCAGTAAACCCAGCCTGGGAACAATATACTTAGGAACGTGATACATCATTTTAAAACTTAATATTTTAGTTAAAAAATGTTGCCTAGAGCAAGGCATTTCCTGGGCGCCTTTGCCATCTTTTGAAAGGAAAACAGCATTTTGAGTGGCAAGCCCCAGACTAAAATGTGAATTTGTGAAATCTGTCTTTGGCATCAACTAAATTTTCTCTGCAGGGAACTAAAAGGAAAGAAAACTAGTACTGGATGAGCCGCAACTCTGTGTCAGACGCTGTGCTAGTCTGCAGAGAATCAAAGATGAATTAGGCACAATGTCTGCCCACAAGGAGCTTGCACACTAGTTTAGGAAGGCACAAAACACATACAGACATCAAGCAGAAACTTCTGACAGCACATCCTAAGATGGCATGAGTTCAGATGTAACTGCACTGGACAATCAGCTCACATCCTCTACAAAACAAGTTCCTCTCTTCTGCTGCGGGTGGGTGGGTGTGGGATTGGGAGGCATGGATAGGAAGGGACAGCTCCCGATGGGCTGGAACTTGCTCAGTTCTGCAGATGGTCAGCTGTGTTCAGCGTAAGTCTCACTATCTTTACCTTTTTGCTTTTCACGGCAGAACAGATCAATTAAAAACATTGCTTTTTATTGCTCTCTAAATAACATAAACCTACATGTCACACAAAGAATTTCTTAGGCTTCTCTTCTTGAATTATTAGTGTGTTACCTGCCGTAAAGTAAAGGCATGTTGACTAAGTCTCTAGGAAGGAGTGGCTCCCTAGGGTTTTTTTGTTTTTGTTTTTTGTTTTTTTTGCGGTACGCGGGCCTCTCACTGTTGTGGCCTCTCCCGTTGCGGAGCACAGGCTCCGGACGCGCAGGCCCAGCGGCCACGGCTCACGGGCCCAGCCGCTCCGCGGCATGTGGGATCCTCCCGGACCGGGGCACAAACCCGCGTGCCCTGCATCGGCAGGCGGACTCCCAACCACTGCGCCACCAGGGAAGCCCTCCCTAGGGGTTTTGAGAACCAATGTGACTCAGCTTAGGGATCACCTTCTCCCCACCTTACTGGCCACCCCAAATACCACTCGGGCTCAGACTGACTGTGTGCCCTGCTGAGCTCTCATAACACCCCATGCCTACCGCTATCATTGCACTTAGCACTTGGCCTTTCAATTAACAGGTTAGGGGCTGAGCCCATCGCCAGCCTATAGCTCCTTGGCGGGCCTTACCTTTTCCTTATTTGCATTGCTAGCATCTAAGGCATCTAGTGCATACTTGGAACTGACCTCATAATGTCTCAATGGCGGATGAATGAGTAAATCAACATGAAAGAGTGCAGTTCTGGACCAGGGGAGAGGAAGAAGTAAGCCTAACTGAAAAGGATTTCCAAGACAGGAGTAGAAAGAAAAAGGGCCGGTGGGCCCTTTAAAAGAGAAATGCATCTTTGATGTTAGGAGGGGACAGAGGTAACGTTTGTTGAGGTGAGTCCTAGACTCATGAAAGTTTAGACCTGAAACAACGAGACCATAAACCAGTCATGTCACAGACAAGGAAACTGATAGACCAAGAAGTTGTGGGATTTACCCAAGCACTTACAATAGCTGGTGACAGAGACAGGACTAGAATTCAAGCCTCTATTCCTCACTTAGTGTTCTACCAGCCAAATACATTCATATATAACGTTTAATAATTACTGTTGTAACAAAGTCTGCCTGGGAATTTCTGGAGACTAATCACACACTGGGCGACAAACATTCTGATTACAGCCAGAGTAGCTTTCCAAGTACCTAAAAGCCCTTTAACTATATTCTGAGAAAGGTCAAGTAAAAAAATACGCCTATTATTTAGACCCCATCCCCTGCAATGATCCCTGCAGATAATTAGGCTCTGTGCTTTGCTGATATCTACAGACCAGCTAATTAAGAAAAGAAACATCAATTTTCTTCTAGCAACTCCTGTCAAGCCAACCTTGGAAGTTTCCGTTAGAATGCAAAATGGAGAACATGTCCTACTGAAATGCTCCACTGTGAGAAGTAAGCCCCCTCCACGGATAACCTGGCTCTTAGGGGATGACATGGAGATCCAAGGTAAGTGAAGAAATGGCTCTCGTTCCTCCTTTGTTTTCCCCCGTTTAGTGCCTGAGGAATTCTTCAAGGTTCTGGCACCCTCTGGTGGCAGAAGGGGCCACCATTCAATATTTCATCAGTTGTTTCAAGACAAATTATCCTTACTAACCAATCGATACCATGCCTTACTCTTGAAAGCCTCTACACAAATAACACGGTTACATGTTTTAGTTTAAAACAAGGTAGAAACCTAAAATGGAATAGTTATTATGGCGTCCTAACATTTCATAAAATAAAAGGTACAATATAGCTATTACCTCTGAGCATAAACTTTGTAGCAGGCATAAAACTAAAAATACGATTTAACAGGGACTTCCGTGGTGGCGCAGTGGTTAAGAATCCACCTGCCAGTGCTGGGGACATGGGTTCGAGCCCTGGTCTGGGAAGATCCCACGTGCCGCGGAGCAACTAAGCCCGTGCGCCACAACTACTGAGGCTGTGCTCTAGAGCCCGCGAGCCACAACTACTGAAGCCTGCACGCCCTAGAGCCCGTGCTCTGCAGCAAGAGAAGCGCACTGTAACCAAGAGTAGCCCCCGCTCGCCGCATCTAGAGAAAGCCTGCATGCATCAACAAAGACCCAACGCAGCCAAAAATAAATAAATAAAAATACATTTAACATAATACATGTAATTGGAACATATATGAACTTGCTTATACCGTGGAGTACTATGTCATACTGCCCACGACAGACAAAAATATTTTGGTAACAGAGAATCTAAGCTTTGAGCCTTTTAACTGAAGCAGGAAAACCAACTGTGGTGCTTGGGAACTATTTCTAGTTTGTTTACATTTCAACAGACATTCCATTCGATTTTATGTAACCATAGATTCAGTCCAGTGCCAATTCTGGACCTCTCCTTTAATTTGCCTTATTCATTCAACTTGAGGAAGGTCTTGGGTCTTTGTGTTTCACAACATTAGGCTTTTCCCGTGTAAACATGATAAGCTTTGGATTTTTTTTTTTTCCAGTAGTGCAGGGTTTATAGAAACTTATCCACTCTTGTTCATCTGCTTCTCTTTGGAACTAGGGTCAAGCACGTCCCAGGCAGCTGGGGGAAGTTAGAGTGAGGTTAGAAGTCTAACAGGTTTGCCAAGATGTCAAGGCCATTGGTCTCTCAGAGACGCAAACACGTCCAACAGCATTAAACAGCCACAACCTCACACGCCTCTTTCAATTGCTCCATAGGTGAAACCCACCATGAATATGAAACTGATGGGAAGAAGTGTAATAGCACCAGCACACTCAGAGTCCACACATATGGCAAAAACTCAACAGTGAGCTGCATCATCCGACACAAAGGCCTGCAAGGAAGAAAACTGGTAGCCCCTTACCGGTTTGAAGATTTGGGTAAGAACCACCAAAGACTGTCTTTAATTATTTTAAATTTACCTTTATATTACACTATCAAACAAAATTAAATGGGTTAGGGAAAGTCCTTCAGAGTGAGCTCAGGTCAACAAAGCTTTCTTTAATAGCAAATTCCTTTAATGATTGAAATGTCTCCCGCCAACCAACAGGGTTGCAACGGTTCCAACACTGAGGGGAACCCCCGTTGTACAGAAAGCCTAGCAGAGTGCCATATGCAAACACTGTCATGGTCGCTTTTTGATCATGACAGCTGGCATCGCTTGACCTTAAATAGTTTTATTGCAGTCATGTGTTTGGAGAGATCATGTGAA
This sequence comes from Lagenorhynchus albirostris, assembly GCF_949774975.1. Classification (NCBI taxonomy): domain Eukaryota; kingdom Metazoa; phylum Chordata; class Mammalia; order Artiodactyla; family Delphinidae; genus Lagenorhynchus; species Lagenorhynchus albirostris. Next base: position 98,483,457 of record NC_083103.1, read on the forward strand.
GCATACTACCTCTCTGTACTTAACCCAAAAGGAGACAATACTAACTGAAATAAATCTAAACTTGTCAATATCATTTTATGTTACTATAACACTCACGTAGTCACATTAAGTCATGATTATGCTTTAGATTTATTTTGTTACAACCGTTTTGGAGATTTCAGTTTACCCATGTTAATATTCTGAGCAGAGCACCAAAAAATAAGAATAATAAAAAGAAAAAAACATCAAACATTAAATGTGAAGAGGAGTTGCCTTCATTTGCAGAATCCCTCTTCTCTGATTCCTTCACCTAAAGTTTAAGAAGTAATTTAAAAACTATATAAAACTTTTTGAGCCAAGAAGTATCCTATAAGAAGCAGCATGGGAACTTCCCTGGCGGTCCCGTGGTTAAGACTTCGCCTTCCAATGCAGGGGGCGCGGGCTCGATTCCTGGTCGGGGACCTGAAATCCCACATGCCTCACGGCCAGAAAACCAAAACATAAAACAGAAGCAAATTCAGTAAAGACTTTAAAAATGGTCCACATCAAAAAAATCTTTAAAAAAAAGAAAAGAAGCATGAATCACACATCTATCATTAATAAGAGCCAGACCTTCATTACTTTATAAAAGTTCTTCTCAGTGAGAAAAGAGATTCCTGGAGGATAAGAATTCACTCACACCAGTGAAGGAGGAAGCTGTTGGGTGACAGTGCATTTGTTGAAAAAGCTCTTTATCAAATGAACTAACCAATGAGGAAAGGCACTTGTTAACAAGAACCTCTCTGTGGGAAAACTGTCACGCTGCCCTGTGGGCGCTGGCGCTGTGGCTAACAGCTCCTCGCTCACTACCCTGTGCTCGCCACCGTTCACTTTCTCATCAAACCAAAGGCAGGTCTTGAGGAAGCTGGGTTTAGAAGACTCAAGTACCCACAGACCAGACTGTACTGTAACCTGACACAAATATTCCTACCTCTTTGTTTTTGGGGTTTTTAAAAAATTTTTTTTTTTTTACTGTGGACCATTTTTAGTCTTTATTGAATTTGTTACAATATTGTTTCTGTTTTATGTTTTGGTTTTTTGGCTGTGAGGCATGTGGGATCTTAGCTCCCAGACCAGGGATTGAACCTGCACCCCCTGCATTGGAAGGCGGAGTCTTAACCACCGGAACACCAGGGAAGTCCCTCCTTCCTCTTTGTCATTCATTCCGGTCCCCAGCCTCCACCCCCATCAGTGCAAGGGAGCATGTGGGGAATGTGAGAGGGTCGCCAAAGAGAAAATGAGGCTTATTTATCTAAATACTTCTGAAAGACTTTCGGATTTTAAATAAAAGAATCAACAATATCAAAAAAGCATATTTTTACTTGTCAGCAATTGTACAAGCCATCTACAAAAATTACTGCTGAAGGGGAAATCAGTTTCCCCTCCTTGATGGCCATAGTTCTATAGAACTAAAAATCATAGCCATAAAATATTTCTAATAATAACAGGCTAAAACCTGACTTTTATTTATGATCTGATTGTCAATTATTTAGCACCACTGCCAGATCCCCAGTAAGTGTTCACAGAACAAGACCAGGATCACCTGTTGGTGCTTCCAACTGCCTACGAATATTTCTCTTTGACTATATCTCCTACATTGACCAACAGATGCTCGAAATCCGACAAGTAAAAGTTTGCTAGCTGAGGATGCTCAGAAACACATTTACAATAAGGATTCTGACCCTCTCATCTCCACACTCTGCATGGTAGGAACAATGTTTACTTATTTATTTTTAAAAGAATTAACCTACTTCATATAAAGAGAAATGGCGTATTTTTATGGGAAAAAATATATTTTGCAATGCCAAAAAATAGAAAAATGGCACTGTTTTACATTTTTTAAATCTTTTTTTTTTTTTTAAAGAAGATGTTAGGGGTAGGAGTTTATTAGTTTATTTATTTTTGCTGTGTTGGGTCTTCATTTCTGTGCGAGGGCTTTCTCTAGTTGTGGCGAGCAGGGACCACTCTTCATCGCAGTGCGCGGACCTCTCACTATCGTGGCCTCTCCCGTTGCGGAGCACAGGCTCCGGACGCGCAGGCTCAGTGGCCATGGCTCACGGGCCTAGTTGCTCCGCGGCATGTGGGATCCTCCCAGACCAGGGCTCGAACCTGTGTCCCCTGCATCGGCAGGCGGACTCTCAACCACTGCGCCACCAGGGAAGCCCTAAAAATCTTTTTACTATCTGGTTTAATAGAAATAGGTTCTCATGACTTCTGCATTCAAGCTCTTGTAATATGTTGTTTTGCTTAAACTATATAAAAATATTAAGCCTCACACCAAGTTGGAAAAGGGAAAAGTATTTGAATAGCCTTTTCAGATAATTGTGGATACGCTTCTTCAACGCTACACTAAAACTCGACAAGAGGTAGTTTCTTTAAGGTTAGCTGCTCTGTGGACTCTAGAACCATGTCAATGAACTTTTCATACTCTTGTTACATTAAAATCCATCGAACAAATTTGCTATTTAAATGATCCAGGCACTATTCCTAACATCATGCCTTGGTCATTAGGAGAATACTGATTCATTGATTGATACAAATCTTTCAAATGTTGGCACATTTCAGTAACAAAATCACATCCATTAATATCATCACTAATCTCATCAGAAGCCTAAATATTTGGAAACTGTCAAGTTCACAGTGGTGGATACAGGTTTTCCAAAACTCTAACTTGAAATGTGGCTAGTGCAACTGAGGAAGTACATTTTTAAAATTACTTGTTATTAATTTAAATTTAAATAATCAGTATAGCTGGTGGATACCATATTGGATAGCAGAGGTCTATAACATTCTAACCAACCAGGGAGATAAATCATCATGTACCAGTATCCACTTAATCAAAACAACATTCAGTCTAAATGAATCTATTTAGCAGTTTTGCTAAATAGAGGATAAATCAAATACAAACTCCAGTGTGTGTGTATGTGTGTGTGTGTATATATATATACACACACATACACAGACTATTGTACATATATGCACAATTGTATATATACACTATGGCATATACACAATATATACAATGTGTATAATATATGTAGTGCATATAATATATATAACCTGTTTTGTACATAACTATATGGTTATCTGAATTCACATAGTATACATTATTCTAGATCTTAGTCATGATTGACAAATTTTATTCTGCATGTCCCCAGTAGTTGCCATCTTATAATTATGCTCATCTTATAATTTGCTTCCAGCACTTGTTTGACTTGCCTTCAAGCTTTTCCTTCTCTTCATTGCCAGCAGCTCTACTCTTTCTTCAGGTTTCTCCGGCTTCCTTGTGGCCACGGAGCTTACTTATCATCTATCTTACTATTTCTCTAGTGTTTCCTAAGTGGTTCTTCTTTTCTCAGAGCCCTTGGCACGTGATTCAGGCATATTTATAGTTTTCAAAAAACTTTACTGTTTGATTAAGAAAATAATTTTCAAAACCACAGAAAATTCTTTGATTAAATAAAAGGCTGAGAAACACTTGTAGATTCCATAAAGATATTACATATCAGTATCAATATTTGTAAATTAATAGGCACCATTTTTATAAACTCCGTGGTTACAGGCCTGTTCATTGACTGGTCAAATCTATGCTAAGTTGAACCTCTGGAAACATTCCTAAACATTGTTTTATATCATACAATAGCATGTAGTATGCATTGTGCTTAATAAATAGCCAGGTGTTGTGCTAAACATGTTATTCGAATGAAATCATTTATTCTCACCAAAAAACTCCAAGAGGTACATGTGTTAGTATCTCCATTTTACAGGTAAGAGAAAACTGAGCATATGAGAGATTAGGAACCTTGTCCAGACTCACTCAGCAGCAGGCAAGGAGCGGCACTGGAATTCAACCCAGTCTGAGACTGTCTGCAAAGCCACCTAATAAATAAGCAGGTAGATATGTGCTTGGATAGATAGACAGAGGGATTGATAGGCAGATGGATACAGATAAAGGTGGCGAATAGTCTTTGCCCACCACTGCCGAAGGCACCACTCCATGGAGGTCCAGCCCGCTGCACTTATAAGCCAGGCAGCTTAGCAGATGGAAATCAATGGGACACAGATTCAAACACCAGAGCAAGAGCTGGAGAACACACAATTCTGAGGTTGCTGCAGAACCTCCACAAACAGGTAGCAGCCAGATACGTTCTCCAACCTATTGTACTGAGCACAATGTGGGTAAAATTGCTCTCTGTAGTTGCAGAATTTTGTTTTTCCCCTTTTCTAGTTACCGATCAAGAGACAGTTTCAGCTGCCCTGGAGACAAGCTCTCCATCCTCTCAAGACCCTCAGCAGTCCACTAGTACCGGTAAGTATCGAAAAACATTAAAACTTAAAAAAAAAAAATTATGCCTCTTTGGGAAGGTCACTTTTCCAATTCTAAGTTTTCATTTTTTTCTTTTAATTTGTAATAAGACCATAGAGGACCCCTTGCAACTAACTCCAGCTTTATGGTGACCTGGAGAAGCACCCTATCAGTTAGTGGGATGGGCTTCAGGGTAACTAACACCTTGTAAGTTCTCTCTCTCTCTCTCTCTCTCTCTCTCACACACACACACACACACACACACACACACAATTGTGACATTTGAATTCCTCTGTGGTAAAAGGCAATGCTGAATTCATTTATAGGAGACTTGTTTTTCCATCTAGAACAGACCAAACGCAAAATAAAGACATGGTAACAACAAAGAGCAAAAAGCAGAATCTGGAGTTTTGGTGTTTGTCATTGAATAACAAAATCAGCCTTGAAGGCTCACCACTTACTTGGTTGTCAAGAACTCAGATAGTTTTTGATAACAGGATTGAACTATAAATGGAGAATTTAGAACACCTGGATTATAATACCAGCTTTTTTAGACAGTAAAGCACTAGATGGTTAGCTCTGGGCAATGATCATATATTTAACTTATCTTTGTATTTTACCTAGCATAGCATCTGGCAATAGCAGATACTCACAAAATGCAGTGTGAATGAATGAATGGATGAATGAATGAATGCATGCATGCCGTTGTCATGGTGCTTTGAGCAAGACAGGCCTCATCCAGAAAGGCATAAATTCCTATATGTCCCCTTTCTGTTTCAAATAGTGTCTCTATAAAAATGCCATGTGGTGGGAGAAGTGCTTTCATATCGCCATCATGTTCATAGTTCTGAGTAGGAGATCACATTTTTAAAATGTTTATTGTGAATAATTCTGAAAAGTAAATGTTTAGGTTCTTTAAACACTGATAAGTACATATGTACCACACATACATACATACGTTTTCTGCAGGGCGATGGAAACGGAAAATATTATGAAGTGGAACTACCACCTCATTTGCTTTAATAATCCAATATTTTTAAACATGTTTAGAATCTAGTTGTCTTTAAATTGGTTTACACCGCTACTGAATAACTCAATTTTCTCCTCTTCTTTTTCATTTAAGATTTAAGAAATATGGCTTCTAAAATTCCTTTCAGCTTTCAATTTCTACAATTTTATTACTGTTAATAATACCCATTTTCAATAGAAGGGGTGGTTTCATTCCCCTTGGGGTCCACATCGTGGCGCTGTGCAATGGGCTAAAGACCAGGAGACGGCAGAGGAAAATAAAAAAAGAAAAGGGAAGATAAACAACAAAATCGGAAAAAACGATCTCATTTTTATAATTTCTCTTACCTAGCAAAAATCATCATAGTACATCCCACTTCTAAGGGGGAAGCAAGCATAGGTTTGAATGACAACTGAGCTGACTTTCAACATAAAAATCATTGCTCTGTGCATTTCGGGCTACGGGTTTTCTATCCATCAGGCTTGGGATGACATTCTTCAGTGTTCACTTGCTATCCTGAAGCACCTAAAACTGTCTCAACTGGAAGGCCTGATTCAGGAAGGAAGCATAAAACACTGGCTGAAATTTGGGGTTCTGAGTCTCAGCACTGGCTCTGCCACTTATTTGCTGTAGGACTTTAGACAATTTACTTAACTCTTCAAAACCTCCGTTTGCTCAGAGCTGTAGTGAGAAGGAATATATACCAAATGGTCAGTCTAAGGCCTGGCACAGAGTAGTGTTCAATAAACATTTACCTTAAAAAAAGGCAAACTGATCCTGACCATTTGCAACTATTTTTGGAAGAAGTCAGTATGAACTAATGACCTCATTGTTGTTTTTTTTAATGAGGATCACTTAATTTGGTTTCCAAAGCTGCTTAGGGATGACTCTGTGCATATATACACACTACACGGCACATACATAGTCATATGTATATATCATGTCTTACTTTCACCTTAGTTGCAGTAATGGAAGATTCTAGTACCTCAGAGATTGACAAGGAAGAGGAAGAACAAACCACTCAAGTCTCTCACTTGGCCACTGGTAAGTGTTCCCACCACTCATTTATTTAGCATAAACACTTGATGTTTTAACCTCTTAATCAATACATCCAATAGCCTTTTTCAGTCCTCATTATTTTTGACCTTTCTATTGGTCAGTCACTCCCTGTCCCTTTACTCAGTTGTCTCTCTGGCTTCCTTGACATACTCTGCCTGGTCCTGTTACTTTTGCTAACCACTCCTCCTCATGTCCGTTAGCTCATGTCCCTTCCTCTTCTGACTTCTTCTATGTAGATTTGATTTTACTTCTCCATCCTTGGTTATTGCCTTAATGCTTAAAGAGTTTTTCCATTCCCAAGATTGTTTCTGTTGCCACCAGGCAGAAGATTTCCATACCTGCATTTCCAGAACATTCTCCAGAGCATTAGTCCCTGTTTCATTCCATTTCCCACACATCTCTGGCTGAATTTTCGGTCATCTCCTCAAACTCAACATGTCTAAAAATTGAACAGCACTTTTTCCCACAAGATCAGCTTGTCCAAAGCATCACATAGGCCCCAAACCTTGGTGACATCCTTCACTCTTGTGCATGTGTGTGTGTGTGTGTGTGTGTGTGTGTGTGTGTGGACACCCACCCACACACATAAAATCAATAGGTTCCCAAGGACTTTGGAGTCTTCTCTTTTAGGTATTTTGTCCACTATCACTGCCGCGTCCCCGAGGCAGAGCCTCATCGTGTCCTGCTGGAAGTATTGTAACTTTAGTTTCTCCCCTTGCTGTGCATTTTCAGCACCTACTATCAAAACATCCCTTTGCACTCTTCACACCTATGTTCAGAAAACTGCTATGGTTCACAGTCCACAGCACGGAATGTGAGCCCTCAACCCTCCATAAGGTGCTCTCTACCACCTACCTCTGCAGTCTTGTCTCTATAAGGTCCTGACCAGAATACACATTTTTCTCTGAAAACTTCATCCCATTTTGATTGCCATGCCCTTGTTTACCCTAACTGCCCTGATGAAAGGAAAAGTCCGCATCACTCCTCTCCTTACCCCTCCTTCAAGGCCAAGATACTCACCGAACACTTTCCTGACCAACTCAGGCACCACTCCTGCCTCAGAATCCCTGAACACGTCATTATATTAACACACGTGGGTCTAGAATTTGGCACAGATATCTTAATTCTGTTTGTTTCTATTAACTTGTTTGTTTGCATATATAGACAACTCTCCCGAAAACATAGGGACTGTGCCTTATGCAGCTCTAAGCACAATGTTCTACGCGTAGCTGACACTCCTCAATGGCTTGTTGGTTGAGATGACAGGGACCGTGAATGACATTTAGCGAAATTAGAGCCCGTAGAATCAGAATTCTAGAAGGATCTTTAAGAGCTCATCTGGTTTATCTCCAGATGCCTTCATGGAGGACCGCATTTAACCTAGCCAAGATTAATGAAATTTCATTTTGTTTGCATAGTTTCACAAACTCCTTAACGATCTCTCTTGCTACTTAACTACACTTTGCTGAAAACTCATTCCTTACATCTAATTTGAATCCCCTGACTATAATTTAATATTCTCACGTTTCCACTAGAAATGAAAAATAACTAGCTCGATATCTATGTAACTTAAAAACCTTTTTCAAATCATCCCGCACAATTGCTTTGTCTGTTTGTATCCCTGCTTGCTTGTTTTCAGAGAATAAATGACACGAATCTCTCTACTTTCAGGGTAAAGCTCTCTGTCGTCTCTTCCTCTCAGCTGTGTATCAGCCTCTACTATATTTTGCAAATACTGTGTATATTCCTCAGTGACAAAAAAAAAAAAAGAAAAAAAACAAGCCGCTGAACTGTCTAAAATCCTTTCATTTTCCTTCTAGAAGCGAATCGTCAGTTTGTGGGACTGACGAGGAGGAAGAGCGGCATCCTGCTACTGAGCCTCGTCTCCTTCCTCATTTTCATTCTCTTCATCATCGTCCAGCTCTTCATCATGAAGATTCGGAAAGCACACGTCATATGGAAAAAAGGTGAGTGGGCAGAGAACCTGACGGAGGCTACAAGATGCTCAAACAATTGGCCAGCCCAAAGGGAAATTCTGTCAATTAAAGCTTTTCCATTCAATGCTGTACTATCTATTTGATGAGTGTTGTCATTCAAATAAGCAACCGTTTGTTTTGCAGTAAACACAGGATGTGATTCTCCAGGAACTATAGTTACAGAGTGCACGACCAAGAGAAACCAGAGTAGCTCCAGGAATTGGCATTAAACTGTGGAGGCTTCTACTCACAAAAAGACAGCAAATAGCATATTCATTCATTCATTCATTCATTCAATAAGCATTCATTGAGCACCTGCTGTGTACCAGGCACTCTTCCAGGCACTGGGAACACATCTGCCAACAAGACAGACCAAGTCCCTGCTCTTAAGGAGCTCCTATTCTAGGAATGGTCAATCAAAGGTTGACTATAATAGACTGTTTTGGGTTCCATTCTTACACTGTAAGAATGCACTCAGCCTCCGTCAACCATACGTTAGTAATTTTCCCTAAGCATTCTGATTTAAAAGTTTATTTCATTGGAAACAAAAACAAAATTACTTAGCTAGCATGGAAGATATCTACTAAAATACAGACTCAACGCATATCAGAAACAGAAGGGACCTTAGAAGTTACCCAGAATAACCATGTGCTGTATTCATTCCCTAAATGTGTGCCAGGATTAAATTCCCTCTTTAATTCTGAGTGGTTACTTAGACCTGGGCTGTTCAATACAGTAGCCACAATATGGCTAGTCAGCATATGAACTGTGGCTAGTTGCTCTTGAGAGGTGCTGTAAGGATAAAACACACACCCAACTTTGAAGGCTCAGTACACACACACACACACACACACACAAGAATACATCTAATAATACTATATTGAATCTACTAGTGAAATAAAACATATTCATTTCACCTGCTTCTTTTTACTCTTTTTACTTTTTTACCACTAGAAACTTTTAAATTACACGCGTGACTTGCATTCTGGTGATCTTGGACACTGCTGATTTAGCCACATACGGCTTGAAAACCTCTAGTAACAGAGAAATCATGATGTCCCATGGCAAAATACTACATCTTTGAACGGCTATGACCCTCTTAAAAGTACCACTTCTCCTAGTTTAATATCAATGTCTCGAGATATTCAGATGCACTAACATTTTCATCATAAATATACCTAAACACAGGGTCTGGCTTTCCAGCTGTATCTGCACAATAGGCAAATGCCATACTATTGTTTCGAAATCTCCCGTTGATACTTCACCCCCATACCTCTTTAAGGGCTACTGGAATTGTTTCTTCCCAAAAGACAGTACTTGATTCTAAGCTGTGGTCATTTGACTTCCGCAGCTCTTATACTGCCTGGCACAGTGCCTGCAGGAATCATAGTAGAGAATAAAAAATGATTTGTTGAACGAATGAGGACATGAGGTATGGGGGAGGGAGCGATAAGCCCACTATGGTATAAAAACAGGTATGCTCTTACTCAAAACGTACAGCTCTGAATACAGATGATGCTCTGTGCACCAGAATTCAATAACCATTTTCTCTTCCTGCAGAAAATGAAATTTCAGAGCACACTCTAGAAAGTTACAGATCGAGGTCAAATAATGAAGAAACATCATCCCAAGAGAATAACAGCCAAAGTAAGTCAACTATGTGACCTGAGATTTGAAAAATGAGGTTAACTTGTTGCCTTTAATGAGGAGAATAAAATTCAAAGTTTGATTTTTAGCACAAGAAAAAGCAAATCACATAAATCATCTTGTAGAACTTGAGGAAATACTTCTTAAAAAACAAAAAGTAGCAGTTAAGTTCAGGTAGCTGGAGGTATGCCCCTTTGGGAAGCCATCCCTGAGTTCTCGCTGTCACACACAGGTAGAACCCTCCTGTGTGCCGCAGTATCCTATATACACCTTTACAGTGAAGCACTTCCCACGCCAGACTCTCAGGTTTGGTGTGTTAATTTAGCTACCACAGTACACCTCCAGGTGGTGAGTAACTGGATCTACTCTATGTGGACCCCCAGATCCTAGCCTGGGGCTTGGCGCAGATGGAGTACTGGAGAAATCTGTATTGAATAAATGAATATAAGGCTTAACTAATTCAAGCAGAAATGTTTCAGGTCTTTTGGATGACTTCAGTGCAATTCTTCAAGCAAACTATGAAAAGAAGAGTCTAAAAGGAGACTCCGTGTGTGTGTGTGTGTGTGTGTGTGTGTGTGTGTGTGTGTGTGTGTGTGTACTCTTGACAAAGATCCAGTAGAAAGAAGCTAGGAATATAGCAAAACAAGAATCTTACACCTTCCAACCACTGTTTTTCCTCCATGCAAATGAACTTATTCCACCTGCCAAAAGTTGCAAGAAAATGCAGTGAGCTTTGCCACTAGTTCCTATTGGTTTTATAGAGGCTTTGTAAGAAGCATTTCTTTTACAACACCTCTGGCTTTTTTTCTGGTTTTGACCTAGCAGGGTGTGAAACGGAAAGAAAGACTAGCTGTAGTAGCAGGAAGAGGGGCACAAGTGAGAGGTCTGTGCGAGACCTGGGTGTGGGTCAGCTGCATACAGGCTGTCGTAGCACAACGTGTGTTTCTATAACATCCATCTCCTCCCACGACTGGCAGGGGGAGAATGACGTCAGTATAACGTGTAATTGGGGTTGTTTCCTACGCCGATGCTCCCAGGCAAGGGCAACAGAAGAGTGGGAGAATTATAACCTTTAGCAGGAAAAGAAAAGCCCTCAGCTCAGCTACTGAACAAGAAGAAGCCCTTGTAATTCACCTTTAAGAAAGTTTAAAGTGAGTATCTATACAGAAGAAATGAGCACAACATTGTAAATCAACTATGCTTCAATAAAATTTAAAAAACAATTAAAAAAACAAAAGGAGCACCTGCACTCAGGACTCCCTCCCCAGAAAGGTCTGCCCCCACCCCGACTCCCTGGCTTGCCACAGCTGTGGGAAGTTGCACTTTATCCTGGGCTCTGACCCCCACTTCCATCCTCCTTCCCTCAGCACCCTCAGATCCAGCATTTCAACTCTATTGTTTTTGCTCACTTAAAAGCTACCTTCTGGAGCTGTTTCCAGACTCCGTGTACAGAGTTGCATAGGCTTTCAGTGGGTCGCCCCAATCCTCTTTTTCCCACAAGCCCTCTTACTTTCAGTATGAAATTATGCTAAAGGCAATGTATTTTTTTGTCCAGCGATACATATGTTATTTGATAGCAGAGATGTCTATATATTTTATTTCAGGTTTATGAGCATATAGTTTACATAAGAAGACATTTTAAAAATTAGACTATAACAGGGCGTTCAAGACCATGTATACACATCAGTGAATTTCAGGTTCGATTTTTTTAACACATTAACATTTGGACCTACAAATACCACGTGCAGTCCACGTGTTTCAAATAAACGGGTGCAATGTTGTTCAAACTAAATGTTCGTGTTCGCTACGTTTTTCTTTCAGCTTCCCGCTCTAAAAGCTGCATGAACTACATCACACAGCTGTACTCAGAGGCAAAAACAAAGACGAAGGAAAAGGCACAACCTTCAAAATTCAAAGGAGAGCTCACTCATATACCAGAGAGCATCGTGTAGCGCTCATTGCAACAGGAAATAGGATTTCAGGGCAGCCTCAATCATCACCTCAGCGGAGCAGCCGGTGGGAAGGAGCATAATTACCATCACATGAAAAACAAAAAAAAAGTACTGTGAGTGCAATGCAAGATGGTGTCCTCCAAGTGTAATCTGCCCCGGACTCAGAGCAACAAACGAGGACTAACCCATGGACATAAAGCTTTGTAGTTAAAAAAAAAAAAGAAAAAGAAAAGAAGAGAAAGAACCTATTATGCCTGATACTACTTCAGAGCAGGAGAATTCTACTAAACTTTGGGATCAGGGTCAATGTGACCAGCTAACATCTTACTGTAAAGGGAACAGGAGATATTAGATGCTGGGCTCTAGTGGAACTATTTTTTAAAATATTTTTTTGTCTTTCTTTCTGGTTTCCAAAAAAAGAACTTCGGGATGAAAAGGACCCAAAGAAGGTCTCTAATCCTAGGAGCTTACTTTCAAGATGCACTTTAAGAAGCTGTAACCAGCCCATTCCCTGTCTGGGAGAAGTGATGCAAAACAATGAGTGAGTCAGATAAGCATGAAGGTCCCAAGACTGATGCCCCAAGACACAAGTGCTAGTTCAAGGCAGACCCAAAGTTTCCATTTTCTTCTAATTGTCTCGCTAAATCACAAGAGTTGACCTGGTAGACAATGTTTTTACCAGGACACTTCATTACAAAAACACGTACAAAAGAAAACAGTGAGTTGAATTTCCCGATTACTGACCTAATAGATGCTTTTTAAAAATTATTTAATAAAGAGCAGAATATGTATTTGTGTTTCTAGTGGTTGTTCCAAGTCGTACTTCCTCCCTTCACTTTCACGTGTGAAAGTGACATGCGACATGTCTTTTTCCCCCCCAACATTTATGACATTTCTCATTCTTTGGACCTGAATAAACTAATTCTAAAATAATACCACCTGCCCCACCCCCATTGCTCTACCACACACATAAAAATTATGAGTTTGTAATTTGTTACAGGGGCCAGATCCAGCCAGGCTGATTTTTTTCTCATGATACCATTTTTTTTTAACAATCACAAAATTACTGAAAGGCATAAGGATAGAACGAAACACTTTTCCCTCTAAACCACTGTAAGTTGACATGATGTCCTGTCACCCCACAAATGCTTTAGTGTGTATTTCCTCCAAACAAGGACACCCACTTCTATAACCACAGCGCAACCCCCAAAATCAGGAAATTAACATTGACTTTTTGTACTGCAGACCTCAGACTTCATCCATCTATCTCCGATTGTCCCAAACCTCCCAGGGGATCCAGTTCAGAATCACATGTCTCATTTTCATCCTATTCAGTTTGGCCTACAGTGCCTTCCCTTTCACGAGCTGGACATTTTTGAAGATTACAGGCTAGTTATCTTGTAGACCGTCCCTCAGTTTGGCTTTGTCTGATGGTTCCTCATGGTTGGATTCAGGATATGCAACTTTGACAGGACTATCACGTCAGGGATGTTTTGTTTGTCACATTGCATTTTATCAGTCCCGTTATTGATGATATCCACCTTGATCATTTGATGAAGGTGCTGTCTGCCAAACTTCTCCATTGTAAACTTACTCTTTTCTGCTTTCTAAGTCAATATTTTGTGGGGAGATGCTTCAAAACTGTGTAAATATCCTGTTCCTCATCAAACTTTCAAGTTACTTATTGATTGATACCTTTATGGACTCATGGTTTCCTCTGTTATTAAACAGGCTACAATCTGTTACTATCCTATGTTAGTCACTGGGTTATACTCTGTTACTGTCAAATTAATCAGCTGCTAATTTGATGATCAAACTGTGGAAACAGGCTTTTGTGTCCTTCTTGTCCTCAAGCTTCGAGAACTTGCTTGCTTTCTGGTACAAAAGATTCCAGGTTCATCTAAAACTTTTTCTGCCCCAGCCTTATAATCAGCCATTTCTCTAAGGATCCCTTGTTCCTTTTAGTGGAAAATGGTATTTAGAATCCAAAATCCAGGGAATAGGTGTACTCATTGCTTTGGGGGCATCATTGTTTTCAAGTTATCTCAGTAGACAGAGCCAGGGAATATATGAGAATGCATACATACAAGTGTATATATATATGTCCATGTATGGATATATTTAAATTTATCTATTGAAAACCATGTGTTTATTCTAGTTTTCCCCCTTTCTGTACTTGTAACTACCTTTTCTGGGAAATCCAGCTTTCATTATCCTTAACATATTCACTGATTTGCTCAATCCCCTGTATGTGAGCATCTCCCATCTCTGCTACTATCCTGTTCTCCTTGAGGATGTCCTTCTCTTCATGCTCGAGTTCTGACTCCCAACTCTGTGCCCCCCACCTCTCCTTGTGGATGCTCTACTCACCAAGCATGGGCTCTGACCCCCCCACTGTCTGGAAGCACTGGCCACACACTTAGTGCTGGATGGTAACCCTCCTCACCCGCTCAGGCTCAGACCCTTCATGCTGGGCAGCCCTTCTAGGGACACTGCCACCTCATAGGGCTGGGGCTCAGACACCCCTCTCTGGGCTTCCACATCTCCTCCACCAGCCCCCCCTGTGGATGCCTACTTTGTTAGACCCCGCCTAATGACTTCAGGACTGAATTGTTCTGGAAGAGAAGGGAAGTGGTGGAGTTAGAAGAGGGGAAATGAGCCAGATGTCCTGATTTCTAAGAGATTTTTAATGTACAAAGACATCAAGATGAGGCATGTCATTTATAGTTTTGTAGCAGCTCAGACAAATCGTTCACCAAGCTATTAAACTGAAAACAACCCAGAGGAAAAACACTTTTGCTTCAGCGATGGTGCTTGCCGTGGTCGATCAAACCACACTGCTGTATTGTGCTACTCTGAATCTCTGTTTGCAGGTTAATCCTCCCCAAGGATGTTCACTGCAACTGGTTCCACTGTTCCAAGGCCTTTTACTCAAGAGGCAAATGAATATGCCAACATTATAGTATTGACACCGTGTGAAACAGAGGTAAGCAAACTTACCTGATTGTCAGATTGTCAGAGGATTTCAAAAACAGGGATTCCCAGGTTTGCCCTGAAAGATTGGTCTCAGCAGACCTAAAGGCAGAGCTTTGGAATCTGTATTTTTTTTTTTAAAGCTCCCTAGGTGATTCCAACAGGTTTGGGTGCCCTGACGTAGCACAAATCAAAATTTTTCAAAACATAGCTGAAGTTGAAATATTATCATTAAAGCTGAATTAGAAACAATATTTAGAAATATTATATTTTCCTGGAGGTAGAAGGACCTTATGAGTCATCTAGTCCTACTTGATGTAGAACTACACCCCAATCCACAGGCCAAACGCATTCTGTGGACAAAAAATTGTCAACGTTCATGGTGCCCAGCCTATGGTAGTTTCTCAATGTATATTTGGCCAATAGCAGAGGGAAGACAGGTAAAAGAAAAACGACATTTGAAAGGACCTATTAGGAGCCACTTTATATAGGTAATCTAATTTAATCAACATAACATTCTTGCAAAGTAGGTATTATAATGCACATTTGACACAAAAGAGCTGCTCTAAACGCTACAAAATGGCTTAGGAGACTACCGAGAGCGTTTAACCAGGTAAGGAGAGAGCCCAGATGCTGATCTGGGTCTGTCTGGCTTCAATGCTATGCCCCTCCAACCGTTATACTAGGGTGACTCCAGGGGGACATTTAGGAAAAAATGAGATGTTGGGTAGCTGTGCTCATTATCTTTCAATTGCCCCTCCTCACTCTCCCCCCTTTCCTACCTGCCGGGTGCCCTGGAACATTGCCACTTCGGAAACATCAGCAGGCTGCCTTGCCCTCTCTCTGGCTTCCAGCTGGGGAATGTGGATTCCCGGAAGGCCAGCAGAGGATGTGTGTGCAAGATGGCTAGGAACTGACTGGGTCCCCCGACTGGAGGTCACATCTCCCATCAGGCAATTCTCTCTGTCTCTAGTTAGGGAATCTACTTGCTTCCCTCACTTCATCAAGCCTAGAGGGATCCTGTACTGTCTTCTGTGGTTCCCCCAAAGCTTTGGAAGGAGTTCACTTATTAAATCTCAAATTGCCCAGTGTGAATGTATCACCTGTTTGCTGCAGAAACCCTAACCAATACAGTAGCTATATGTATAGATTTCTTGCATCTCAACAAATCTGAATCTAGTTTTATAGATAACCATAGAATATGATCATTAGGAGGGATCTCTGAGTTCATCTCAAGCATTTCCTAAAATTTTGAGGAACACTGGTGACCTAGAAATGTTAATGGATGCTCCGTGAAAAAAAAAAAAAGTTTTCTGGGGTCAAATAAGTTTGGAAAAGGTTGAACATTATATCTCCCTCATAGAGATGATGCACATTAGCACAGTAAAGGCTCTGAAAAGTCTTCTTATAAAGGAATCTGTTTGGCTTTGTTTAACCCAGCGAAGATCAAACTCACTTAACCACAGAAAGCAATTTGTGATGGTTGCCCACCCAATGACCATTGGTCAATGGCTTCCTCCTTTCTAGTAGATCTGTGATTTTGTTCTAGTATCCACCCCCCACTGTGTAGTCCTGTGCTTCAGGGGAGGCAGGCCTCCCCCCCAGCCATAAAGAAGAATCATGATTGGTTTGAATCAGCCATGGTTCCACTCCCCTTGCCAGTGGTCAGTTTCAGCTCAGGCACATAAAACAATGCTGGCCATTGAGATAAAGAAGATGTGGTATATATATACAATGGAATACTATTCAGCCATAAAAAATGAAATAATGCCATTTGCAGCTACATGGATGGACCTAGAGATTATCATACTAAGTGAAACAAGTCAGAAAGAGAAAGACAAATACCATATGATATCACTTATATGTGGAATATAAAATATGATACAAATGAACTTATCTACAAAACAGACACAGACTCACAGACATAGAGAACAGACTTGTGGTTGCCAAGGGGGAGGGGAGTGGGGGAGGGATGGATTGGGAGTTTGGGATCAGCAGATGCAAACTACTATATACAAAATGTATAAACAATAAGGTCCTCCTGTATAGCACTGGGAACTATACCCAATATCCTGTGATAAACCATAATGGAAAAGAATATGAAAAAGAATGCATATATATATATGTATAACTGATTCACTTTGCTGTACAGCAGAAATTAACATAACATTGTAAATCAACTATACTTGAAAAAATTAATAAAAAATAATAATGCTGGCCATTGAGACAGGAGGGGAAGTCCCTACAGGGCTTCTGGGAAAGATTTCTCTTAATGATAAAAAGAGACACTCAGAATGAAAACATCTTGCCCCCCCTATAATGTTGCCATAACAAGAAGTGATGCTTAGAACTGCCACAGCTATTTTCTCCCCAACAAGGAATCGTAGCTAATGTGGCGAGGATGCAATAGTAAAGAGACAGAGTACAACTAATCCTTGATGACTTTGTTAAGCTGCTGAGTATTTCAGAACTCCTTGTTAAGTGAGGTAAAGATCCCTATGTTGTTATGTAAGCTGGGTGAATTGGGTTTTAAATTATTTCTAGCTTCTAAATGGAGCACCTTTTAAACTACAACACAGTTGTTTTATGGAATATTATTGTTCTAACAAACACAATTTGGGAAACACTGATTTTGAGCAATTCTTTTGTATTTCAGAAAGGGAACGGAGGCCCAGAGAGGGTTTGTCAGCTATCAAAGTCCACACAGCTGATTAGTGAGACAGGATTAGAACCCTGGGCTCCTGCCTCCTAAAGAGACCAAAGTAGGATCTTGTCTCATTCCTTACATATAACTTAAGAGAGCGTTCCACGCTTACTTCTTTCTGCTCATTGGAAGATGGAGTTAAAGAATAACCAAGAAATCTCTATTTAATGATCCTTCTTAGTTTTACCTTTTGGAGATGAAGTCAGAAAGATACTTATTTTACTTCCTCTCAAATGACTCAAGAAAAACCAAACCAAAATTCTCTGGCTCCAAGCATCTCTCATTAGGTAAAAAGAACAGAGAGAAAAGTCATACTAGCCAACAGACTAAGCACACATCAAGTAGAGAGTCTCCCCACAGAGGAAGAGGATGGTTTGAACTGCTGATCATTCATGAGGTCACTAATGTAACCCAACAACATAATCTCCTGTTACTTCCCCTGGCTGAAGTCATGGTAATTTGCTACATTTATAATGGGGTTTTGATCTAGATGAAATGCAGTTCTATTTTTACAGTGTTACACCTTCTAAGAGAGAAGCGCTTTTCCTTCCTGTAATGCGCAAATTTGTCATCATAGAGCACTACTCTAGACCTGTTCAAATATGCTAATTTTCCCCTACCTTTTCTGCTCTACATCTTATTTTCAGACAGAAACAAACCAAAACTAAGGCAACAACAACTTCTTATATTCTCCCCAAATGCCTCACAGTTTATTTATTTATTTATTTTTTAAAATTTTTTTGCGGTACGCGGGCCTCTCACTCTTGTGGCCTCTCTCGTTGTGGAGCACAGGCTCCGGACGCGCAGGCTCAGCGGCCATGGCTCACGGGCCCAGCCGCTCCGCGGCATGTGGGATCTTCCCGGACCGGGGCACGAACCCGCGTCCCCCTGCATCGGCAGGCGGACTCTCAACCACTGCACCACCAGGGAAGCCCTCACAGTTTATTTTTTAAAAAGCGATCTTGCCTAATTGTAGAGAGACTAAACTTTGTGAGAGCACCTTGAAGTGACATTTATCATAAAAAATAATTCTGCCAGGCCTTTTGCAATCCCCTGAAACAATGGGTCACAATTTTTAATTAAGACAGGATGCCTCTTTTGAACCAGGCCCTAATTTGTGAAATAAAAATTGTGTCCCATTAGAAAAATACTAAAATCTGTGCCTTCCAAAGTGGTTTGAGGGAGACTAAGTCTCAGATGTCCAGATGAAATTTTCAAATTAAGTTACCCCCTTTGCTAGAGACAATAACTAAATATTACTCTTTATTATTATTCTTATTATTTTGGCTGTGCCGCGGCTTGTGAGATCTTAATTCCCTGACCAGGGATCGAACCCAGGTCCTCAGCATTGAGACTGGACCGCCAGGGAATTCCCTAAATATTACTCTTTAAAACAGGGGATGCTCTCTTTCTTTTGCTTTTCCCTAATTCCTTATTCCTAAATTGTGTTTAGCTGGTATTGGTCATAGAATAACTTCCTGTATCTTCAGGTTCCTCATCTGTATAATGAGGATAACAATTCCCACCACACAGAATTAGTGTGAGGACTAAATGAGATAAGAGAATACAGGCAAGTGTCTAGTCCAGCATTAGACATGTGATAAGTACCTAACAAATGTTTATGTTTTTCTCCTCCACCTTAGATTCATTGTTTTCTCTTTGCACTAGTTTTAGACAATGGCATAGGGACCCCTGAGTCTGGGTCTACTTACTGAGAACATCCCGATAACTGGATAAACAGATTTTTAACTTTAAAGCTAATAAGGCAGAAAGGGGCTGCTACTGAAGAATGACTCACAGAAAGACCCAGTCAGACTGAAGACTTGTAATGAACTCTATCACCTCATCTCAAAATAAAATCAGTAGCAATTAGAAGCATATGTTTTAATACTGATGTAATAAAATAAAAATTTTATATGTGATAAAGATGGTATCTCAAATCAGTTGGAAAAGGTCAACATTTTACTAATTGGGCAGCCGTATCGAAAAAGGCAAAACTTGATAAACACATCATAAACCAAAAATGAAATTCAAATAGATGCAAGGTTTAAATATACAAATGAAACCATAGAAATACCAGGAAAAAAAATCGGTTAACTGTTCTATAACTTGGGAGTGGGATAAACTTCCCTTATCGTGACTCAAAATTCAAAAATAAGAGGGAAGAAGATTGATAAATTTGACTGCATAAAAATAAATGCCTCTTGTGGCAAAAAAATAAATAAATAACAAATGACAAGCTGGGAAAAAAATATTTGCAACTAAGATCACAAATGGTAAAATTCCTAAATATAAAAAGCTTCTAAAAACTAAGAAGAAAAAAATCAATACTATGCCACCAAAAAGCAGCAAGGAAAAAAAAGGCAAATTTTTCTTAAACACATAAGAAATATGTAACAAGGAAATGCAAAATTAAAACTGCTCTAAAATTCTATTTCTTATCGATCATATTGGCAAAAATCCAAGCACTTCACAATACACTTTGTTGGCTAGGCTGTAGGGAAACAAGCACTCTCTTATGTTGCTGGTGGGAGCCTCTATGAAGGGGAATTTGTCAACATCTAACAAAATAACATTGGTACTTACCTTTTAAGCCAGCAATCCCACTTTTAGGAATCTAACCCAAAGGTAAATGGAAAAATTATAATTTGACATTATGAACAGTTTTTTACTCACAAGACTTCTGACAACAAACGTGTGAAGTTTTTCCCCACACCAACCAATTCTCCAACTCTCTAGACACCAACTGGGTGTCCTGGAATGCAATTCACTTCTGACACTAACTACCTGGTCTTAGCATAGATTCCACAGCTTAAGGGCTCAGTCCCTCAAGACTGCTCCCACTTCAGATGCCAATCACAGGTAGTAGGTCCCTAGGTTACCCACAACTTGTGTCTGATTTAACTGCAAATTGGAGGTTCCCATGACCCCCTCCTCAGGTTCAATTAATTTGCTAGAGTGGCTCACAGAACTCAGGGAAACACTTTACTATTGCTGGTTTATTATAAAGGATGCTATAAATGATGCAAAGGAACAGCCAGATAGAGAGGCACATAGGGCAAGGTCTGGAAGAGTCCCAAGCACAGAAGCTTCAGTCCCCATGGAGTTGGGCTGTGCCGCCCTCCTGGCACATGGCTGTGTTCACCAACCCAGAAGCTCAGTGAACGCCATCATTTAGGGGATTTTATGGAAGTTCCACTATGGAGGCATGATTGAGTAAGTCATTGAGTGTTGGTGATTAGCTCAATACCCAGCTCCTCTACCCTCTCCTGAGGCTGGGGGGGTTGGGCTGAAAGTGCCAACCCTCTGATCACAGGGATGGTGCCTCTGGTAACCAGCCCTCATATCCTGAAGATATCTAAGGGCCCAACCAAGAGTCACCTCATTAGCATAAACTCAAGGATGATTGAAAGAGGCTTATAATGAACAACAGAAGAGGCTCCCCTGACTCCTGTCACTCAAGAAACTATAAAAGGGTTTTATAAGCTCTTGTGTCGGGAACCCAGGACACAACCCAAATATTATAATAAATGCTGCTCCTATCACTCTTATTCCTTAGGCAATTACAAGGGTTTTAGGAGTTCTGTGCCAGGAACCATAATGAAGACCATAAATATACATATTTCTTATCACAATGTCACAGCTATTCATTGCAGCACATCTATAACAATTCAAGTATCTATCAATAAGGGGCTGGTTGGGCACACGGTGGGGTATTATACAACCATGAAAAGGAGTGATGAGAAAGCTCATTACATATGTCTACAGGGTGGTCTCCAGGATATGTTATTGAGTGAAAAAAAAAAAAAGCAAAGTGCAGAAGAGAGTACACAGATTCCTTTAATCTGAGAAAAGGGGTGGGTTACAAATAAATAAACAATAAATAAATATCTTTTTTTTTAAAGGAAAGCTAAGCTAAAACTAATAAAAATTATTGCTTATATGAGCTGAGAGGGAACTGAGTGGAGGGGATGCAGTTAGAAGTTAGACTTCTCAAAATGTACCTGACTTTATAGTTTTGACTTTGGAACTATGTGATTTACATAATCACTTAAAAATTAAATCAAAAGTAAAAATTAATTTCTTTTTTAAAAAATGCCACACAGAGATGAATTAGTTCAGTTTACTTTAAAATATACATTTGACTGTGTACACCAACAGGATATATCCTAATGACAAAAAGAACTGCAAACAAATCTTAAACTGGTTTCAGTAGTCATATTGTTAGTTACCACACCAGGACAGCCACTTTGAAAGCATAGTATATACTGTGTAGGATAAAGTGCATAATTAATTATGTTAATATCATTGAAACCACGATTTTCAGCACAAGAGAAAGAGATATAAATGTAAAATCAAATAAGTTAAAACCCTGTATTCTTAAATTTGAATTGAAAACAAAAGCATGCACTTATAATGTATTTTTCTCTTGAAAAAATAAATAAAAAAGTATTTTCTAGCTTTTCCCACTGAAATGACCTGGAGACAATTACCATTCCAGTAGCAATAAGCATCCTCAGTGCCCAGATTGTGGTCTCTAAATAACATTTAACTAAAACTACCCAAAGCTCCTTGAAGAAATGGCTAAATCCAGGTTGGGGCAAGAAACGTATAAGATGAGCCTGAAACATTTTATACCAGAAAGCAAGGAATTTTTCAAAGACAAATCAGTTTTGGAGACTGCTCAGCTACCAACTCTTTAATCTGAAATTTAAAATACATTTGCAATATTTTGAAAAATCACTGCGCAACAAAAATAGCCACAAGTGCGTGAAAAGATGCTCAACATCATTAGTCATCAGGAAAATGCAAATCAAACCTGCAATGAGATAGAACTTCACACCCACAAGGATGGCTATCACAAAAAAAGACAGACAATAGTAAATTTTGGAAAGGACATAGAGAAATTGGAACCCCCATAGATTACTGGTAGGAATGTAAAATGTCTCAGTCACTTTGGAAAACAGTCTGGAAGTTCCTCAAAAGTTCAACAGAGAGCTTCCGTATGCTCCAGCAATTCCACTCCTAGGTATATACCCAGGAGAACTGAAAACAAACTTCCACAATGGTAACTAGACTTATCATGGCGATCACTTTGAAATGTATGGAAATATTAAATCACTATGTTGTGTAACAGGAACTAACAGTGTTGTAGGTCAATTATACTTCAAAAACAAATACACAAACTCATGGAAAAAGAGATCAGATTCGTGGTTATCAGAGGCAAGGGGTGGAGGGAGGCAGGATTAGATGAAGGTGGTCAAAAGGTACAAACTTCCAGTAATAAGATAAATAAGTACTAGGGATGTAATATACAATATGATAAATAAAATTAACACTACTATATGAAAGTTGTTAATAAATTAAGTCCTAAGAGTTCTCATCACAAGGAAAAGAAAACTTTTTCTCTTTCCTTAACTTTATATGAGATGATGGGTATTCACTAAACTTACTGTGGTCATCATTTCATGATATATGTAAGTCAAATCATTAAGCTGTACACCTTAAACTCCTATACTGCTGTATATGTCAGTTATATCTCAATAAAGCTGGAAGGAAAAAAAAAACTGCCTAAGGGAATAGGAAAAAAAGAAAGAACTGTCCACATAAAAACTGTACATGAATGTTCACAGCAGCATTATTCATAATAGTGAAAAGGTGGAAACAACAAAAATGGCTATCAATGGTTGAATGGGTAAATAAAATATAGTATGTTCATACAGGAAATATTATTTAGCAAAAAAGAGGGAATGAAGTACTGACACATGCTACAACATGGATGAACCTTGAAAACAGTATGCCATGTGGAAAAAGCCAGAAACACACACATAAACACATATTGTATGGTTCCATTTACGTGCAAATCCATAGAGATAGAAAGTTGCCAAGGGCTGAGAAAATGGCAGGGAATGAGGAGTGACTGCTTTGGGAGAGATGTTCTGGAATTAGTTGTGATGATTGCACAGCTCTATAAATATACTAAAAACTACTGCATTGTGCGCTTTAAAGGGGTGAATTGTGTGGTATGTGAATTGTATCTCAATAAAGTTGTTATTTTAAAAAATCACTGTAGAATTTGTTTGGATCCTGATTCAAACCCACCAGTTATAAAAAGACACCTAGAAGACAGCCTGGGAAGTCTGAACACTGACTCAGTATTAAATGATATTAAGGAGTCGTTGTGAATTTTATTTCAGATATGACAATGCTATTGCAATTATTTAAAAATTGTCTCTTAGGGAACTTCCCTGGTGGTGCAGTGGGTAAGACTCCACGCTCCCAATGCAGGGGCCCCGGGTTAGATCCCTGGTCAGGGAGCTAGATCCCACATGCATGCCGCAACTAAGGAGTCCGCATGCTGCAACTAAGAAGCCCGCGTGCCGCAACAAAGATCCCGCGTGCTGCAACTGAGACCGGGCGCAGCCAAAATAAATAAATATTTTAAAAAAATAAAAGAGACATCCCTACATGCTTACAGATGAAACCTCATAACAGCTGGGATTTACTTTTAAATAATTTGGTCAGAGTAGAGAACAGTATGTGTAGAAACAAGATTGCTCACAGATTGATCATTTTTGAAGCTAGACAAGGGCTACCTTTCTCTCTACTGTTGTATGTTCTTAAATTGCCATAATACAAACGTTTTAAAATTATTTTTAGAAAAGAAAACCAAGGAATCAAAACAGAAGAAGAAAGGCAATCGTTGATTATTTGTTAATTTGTATTCATAAGAGCCATTATATGGGATCATCTTGTTCCTAAAGCTTCTGATCCCAGCAGGCAGAACTCCCCTCCCTCCCTCCAGGCTCGCCCAGCACTCGACTAGTTCTCCTAGAACAGCGTTAGTGTGCCCTGCACATCTCCCTGTTGAACTGCATTTACACAGCTTCAGTCCTCTAAAATTCTCAAGATTGGTTATGCTAAATAAGTACATTTTTCTGGATTATTGAGAGCTTATCCCTTGAAATTTTAAACATTTTAATATTTTGGATAAAAATCTTTGTAAAATATATTACCTGACTTTTACCTTTCTAGTATTTATTAAACTGATCTATTTTATGAGTTTTTTTAAATTAATCATTATGAAAATTAATCATGCTTGCTCTAATACCGTGATTCTCACACAGGGTTTTCAGCTATGTGGTTGCTTCTTGCCTACACCAAAGGACCCCAGGTGGCTCTGGGTCCTTTTGAACATCTCTTATGTTATTTCTGTTCCTTTACTTGCTGGTACTGTCCTTTCTTTCTGTCCTCAGAGTGCCCTTCTCTCCTCATTCCTAATTTACTGCTCCTAATTTAACATATAAGTGAAGGAACCAGACATTTCAACTTGTTAGAGTTATAGAGAGTAACCACACTTTCCCGCTATCCAAGACAATTTCAGGCCATACCTATTGTCTTATTTTATTTATTAATAGCATCTTTTTTAAAATTCTTGAATGTATTCTGGATTTTAATAATAAGTTATTTAATCATCCTAGTTATGTGCCACATATGAGCATATCTCTAGAAAAAGACCTGACGGGCTATACTTATCTACTCTCCATTCAAGTGCTGAAGTGTAAGGCATTGTGGCTTTTCCTCAATGTATACTGAGCATCTATTAGGTGTCATGGGCACAACTAGTCCTTGGTCTCTCTTATAGTATAGTGAGGAGATGACAGAACCATTAACAGCTAATGATAAGTCAGTGCCATGCATGTGTCGGTACAAAGACAGAATCATGCACTTGGGTGCCTTGTGGCCACAGGCCAAGGGCTGTTACTCTAGCGCAGGGTTTGTCAACCTCAGCACTACTGACATTTTTAACTGGATAATTTTTTGTTGTGGAGGCAGTCCTGTGTATTGTGGGATGTTTAACAGCGTCCCTGGCCTTTACCCACTAGATGCCAGTAGCACTCCCCTAAGTCATGACAATAGAAAATGTCTCCAGACATTGGCAAATGTTCTCTGGTGGACAGAACCACCCTGGGTTGAGAACTACCCTATTACTATTTTGATCATTTTTTGACGTGTTTTTCTCATTCTTCTTTGTGTTTTAGTTAGTTCAGCACCAGATTGCCAGTTTGATTCTGAACAGATGACATATGCAAAAGCACTTTGCAACCCCGGGAAGTTGTTAATCATATGTAAATTATCATCATTATTACCATAATAATAATGCACTTTACAGCTTTATTTTGTTCATATGCATGCACCCTATAATCCTTAAGAATTCTGCAGAACAGTGTATCTCTGTGCTGCTTATTAAACCACTGTCTCTCCGCTTCGAACGCACTCATGCACTCTGCTGTCCTACGGGGGCAACTTCTGCAAACCTCATTTCTCCTTGGCCAGTCACTCCTTGTTAGGCTCTGCCAGTAGGGGGCGGTAGAGGGACACTACACAGCTTGAAAAGGAAAAGGGACTGTTCCTCCCCTGCTTTTTCCTCTCAGAGTCGTCCTGACATATTTCTTCACCCCCGCAGCTCAGCCTGTTTCAGTAGCAGCAGTTGGCGCCAGTTTTCCCAGTGCTCCCAGAACCAGCTTCATCACACCTCTTAAAGACACCAGCACTCATCAGCTTGGAATTTCCTCCTCGTCCCAGCACTGGCCCCTTTCTTCCAGCTTCTAAATGTTGATCGTTACAAATTCTTCCCTGTGTTCCCCCAGAAATAGGGGGGCGGGTAATTGTTTCCTGTAGCTACTATTCCCAGGATACCTGGGCTCCCTTTGCTACTTTTCAGTCAATAAATCTTCATATTAAATTATTTCCATTAAAATAACTGTTGGGCTTCCCTGGTGGCGCAGTGGTTGAGAGTCCGCCTGCCGATGCAGGGGACACGGGTTCGCGCCCCGGTCCGGGAAGATCCCACATGCCGCGGAGCGGCTGGGCCCGTGAGCCATGGCCGCTGAGCCTGCGCGTCCGGAGCCTGTGCTCCGCAACGGGAGAGGCCACAACAGTGAGAGGCCCGTGTACCGCAAAAACAAACAAACAAAAACTGCTGTGGCTTCTGTCTCCTGATTGGACCCTGACTGCCACCTGTGTTTATTATTCCAGCCTTTAGTGACTCTGAGTAAGAATAATCAGGACAGCCATTCCAGAAGAGGAAGGAGGAAAATCAAGTTCAGGGTATTCCATCCTCTGTGCGTGACTAGTCTCTGCAAGTAGCTGCTGGACTGGTGGATTCCTGACTCATACGAACCACTCATTTTCAGACAAGCAGAATAAACTCTTTTCTGGATAATGCAGAAAATGCTTGAAGAGTCTGAAGAACCATAGCAACGATTTCCACAGACCAGTAATGAGACAGTCAAAAGGTGTGAATGACTTAGCTCTGATTATATAACATATCCTGTTAGCTGCTATGAGGAG
Organism: Lagenorhynchus albirostris; assembly: GCF_949774975.1. NCBI lineage: Eukaryota > Metazoa > Chordata > Mammalia > Artiodactyla > Delphinidae > Lagenorhynchus > Lagenorhynchus albirostris. The sequence continues at coordinate 98,510,455 of NC_083103.1, forward strand.
TAAATCCTTCTGCGTGGAGTTTGTTTGCAGTTGCTCTGATGTTAACTGTATAATATGCTGGACAGAATAACATCAACGCTTTCAGCAACCTTGCTTTCATTTCTTCAAGTAACACTGAGGTCCTGTTGTATACTCACAAGGTCCCTGCCGTCAAAAAAGTTTTTTTAAAAATCTAACTCTAATAAAAAGCAGAATAAAAAATGGTAAAATTGGACTTCCCTGGTGGCGCAGTGGTTAAGAATCCGCCTGCCAATGCAGGGGACACGGGTTTGAGCCCTGGTCCGGGAAGATCCTACATGCCGCAGAGCAACTAAGCCCGTACGCTACAACTACTGAAGCCCGCATGCCTAGAGCCCGGCTCTGCAACAAGAGAAGCCACCCCAGTCAGAAGCCCACACACCACAACGAAGAGTAGCCCCCGCTCGCCACAACTAGAGAAAGCCCACGCGCAGCAACGAAGATCCAACGCAGCCAAAACAAACCAACAAACGAACAAACAAAAACCTGTTACTCATTGTTTTAAAAATGGTAAAACTGAGTACTAAAGATATTTTCCAATGCTCCACGTTTCCTGTCATTAATGAGACAACTGGTATTGAAGAATTCTTGCCTCTTTGAATACAGTAACTCAAATCTATTTGTGGTTTCAATGCTGTGTTAATATGAACATAATTCCCAACCATTCCTTCCTTTACTCTTCTTTGAAGATTTTTTAATAGTGTAATATCCTACACATACATAAATGTATAGCTTAATGAATTATAATAAAATGAATATCTATGTAACCAGCATTAAAAGTCACGAAATACGATCTCAAAGGCTATTTACAATGGCCAAGACATGGAAGCAACCAAAATGTCCATCACAGAGAAATGGATAAAGAAGATGTGGTAGGGCTTCCCTGGTGGCGCAGTGGTTGAGAGTCCGCCTGCCGATGCAGGGGACACGGGTTCGTGCCCCGGTCTGGGCAGATCCCACATGCCGCGGAGCGGCTGGGCCCGTGAGCCATGGCCGCTGAGCCTGCGCGTCTGGAGCCTGTGCTCTGCAACGGGAGAGGCCACAACAGTGAGAGGCCCGCGTAACACACAAACACACACACAAAAAAGAATATGTGGTACATATATACAATGGAACATTACTCAACCACAAAAAAGAATGAATTAATGCCATTTGCAGCAACATGGATGGGCCTAGAGATTATCATACTAAGTGAAGTAAGTCAGACAGAGAAAGACAAATATCATATGATATCACTTATACATGGAATCTAAAAAAATGACACTAATGAACTTATTTACAAAACAGAAATAGACTCACAGACTTAGAAAACAAATTTATGGGGAATTCCCTGGGGGTCCAGTGGTTAGGACTTGGTGTTTTCACTGCCAGGGCCGGGGTTTAATGCCTGATCGGGGAACTAAGATCCCACAAGCCATGTGGTGTGGCCAAAAGAAAAAAAAAAGAAAAAAGAAAACAAACTTATGGTTACCAAAGGGGAATGGTGGTGGGGAGGGATAAATTAGGAGTTTAGGAGTAACATATACACTCTACTATATATAAAATAGATCAACAACAAGGACCTACTGTGTAGCACAGGAAACTATACTCAATATTTGGTAATAACCTATATGGGAAAAAAATCTGGAAAAGAATACATATATATATACATATGTATGTAGGTACATACATATATACACAACTGAATCACTTTGCTGTACGCCTGAAACTAACACAACATTGTAAATCAAATATACTTCAATTAAAAAATTAATTAATTAAAGAAAAAATGCCACTAATAAAAAAAGTTATTTCCAAATCAGTCAGAGGCCTCTTAAGTCAATTCCAACTATATTTATTTCAATAAAATAAGGGAAGGTGGAAGAAAATTACGTTAAGTTTTTATAATGAAATTTGACCAGTAAATTAATAAATCAATGTTGAACCAAAAGTCAAAGGTGACAGCAAAAAGATATTTTTAAAAATAATAGCATCAACCACAAGCATATGAAACAAAACTAGGATGTAGCTTGAATCAGTCATGCATCCCTGAGTCATAATCAAATCAAATAAAGCAAGCAATGTTGTAGGGTTCAATTATTTTACCACAATAAAGGTTTGTGTTTTTTTTGTTTTTTCTTTTGCGGTACGCGGGCCTCTCACTGCTGTGGCCTCTCCCACTGTGGAGCACAGGCTCCGGGCGCACAGGCTCAGCGGCCATGGCTCGCTCCGTGGCATGTGAGATCTTCCTGGACCGGGGAACGAACCCGTGTCCCCTGCAACGGCAGGCGGACTCTCAACCACTGCGCCACCAGGGAAGCCCCATAATAAAGGTTTTAATTCCCTTGTCAAAAAAAAATCTAACTCTAATAAAAAGCAGAATAAAAAATGGTAAAACTGAGTACTCAAGATTTTTCCAATTCTCTGTGTTTCCTATCATTAATGAGGCAACCGATATTGAAGAATTCCTCCCTCTCTGAAGTCAGTTATTCAAATCTATTTGTGGTTTTAATGCTGTGTTAATATGAATATAATTCCCAACCCTTCCTTTCTTTACACTTCTTTGAAGATTTTTAAAATAGTGTAATATTCTACACGTACATAAATGTATAGCTTAATGAATTGTTATAAAATGAATATCTATGTAACCAGCATTAAAAGTCAGGAAATACAATCTCAAAGGCACTCTTCCCTAAAAATCCCCACCCTGCCCTGCCCATCAGAACTGACCACAATCCTAACTTTATGAGAATCACTACTTTGGTTTTGTTTTCATAGTTTTCTTTACTAAGTATGCATCCATAAACATAATACAGTTTAATTTTGCCTTTATAAATATTTATATACAAAATTATTTGGTTTTTTTAAACTCAATATTATCAATATATTTTTAAGTTGCCTCTGTATCATTGCACACAGCTGTGTTTCATTCATTTTCACTATTGTATAGTAGGTCAGTATACGGAATACTACAGTTTAATTAACTATTCTATTGTTGATGGACATTTCAGTTATTTCCAGTTCGGGTGCCCAGAAGCACACACAGCTGTGGGGTAAATACCTAAAGGTGAAATTGCTGAACCATAGGGTGTACACATTCTAGCTAATGTCAAGCCATTTTCCAAAGTGTCTGCAAGGCCTCACACTCCCGTCTGCAGTATATGGGGGGGGGGTGTCTTTGCTCTCCCTCCTCTCCAACCCTGGGAGCTGTCAGATATTTTAACGCATGCCCAACTGGTGAGTATGGAGCTATATCCACGGTGGTCTTAATTTATCCGCTTCTGATTATTAACGAATTAAGCACCTTTTCAATCAACAACAGACAGTTATTGGCCACTGGGTTTCTTTTGGGATATTCCTGTTCAAGTCATTTGCCCATTCTTTAACTGGATCATTTGCCTTCCTAACTTGTTCTTCACGTTTCCTAGCAGTATGTGTTGCAAATATCTCCTCCCGCTCGGTGCCCTGTCTTTCCTTGCATTACAACTTTGGAAAAGCCAGTGTGACCTGCGAGCAGCTTCTTCGAGAGCTCCCGGGGTCCTGGGAGCTCTCCCCTGGCCATCCTCATCACAACCGTTCCCACCGTCTCCACCAGGACAAGACAGGGCACCGAGTGATCGGGAGGCTGGAGCCTGGACCGCACCGGCCCCGCCCCCCGGTGCGGCCCCACCCACGGCCGTGCTGGCCGAGCCGCGCGGGGTGGGTCCTGTTGGCCCCGGTCTCCAGGGCAGCACCGGGCGACGCGGGGCGGGACTGGGAGGCGCCGGGCAGCCGGGCTGCGGAGGCGCTGAGGATGAGGGCCCGCCGGGGTCGCGGCAGCCAGGAGCGCCGGGCAGGTGACAGGCGGGGTGGGCGGTGCGCCAGAGGAGGGGATTGGGAGGGGTGGGACTCGGAGTGGGGACGGCAGGAAACCTCTCGAGGAAACTGGATCTGGACGGGGCGAACTCAAAGGAGCCCGCGCCGGGGAGCACTTGGGACCCAGGCGGGAAGGGCAGACGGTGGCCGAGGCAGGGACGGGGCCCAGGTGGCCGGGATCTGGAAAGACTTTGGCGCCCAGACTCCCAGAACAGCCCTAGCGTGGGTTGATTAGACCGGTCCAGGGCATCAGACCCACCGTACCCATCACTTCCTGGGCCTTAAAATGCTCCTGGTTGCCCAGTCTTGTCCATCGGAGAAAAGAGGGGTGGAGAAAATAAACCCAACTCCCCTTTGGGCAGCTTCGGGCTTGTTCCCAAACAGGGCACCTTTTCCTCTACCACTCATCTTGGTAGGTGAGTCCTTAAAGCAGGGCTCCTTTTCACCTACAGAAGGAAATGTGTTTCTCCCAGTACTGATGGGCTAGGCCCAAGGTCTTGAAGGGACCCCTAGGGAATTAGCCGTTTCTTAGTGCCACCGGTTTATCCCTGTCTTTCTTATTTAGGAGATGCGTCAGCCCCTCTTGGTCAGAAATTTCAGTGAGAAACTTTGTGCCACTAGGCAGTCACATTCGCTACATTTAAAAGGCCCACTTCTAATTTATTTCAGCTATCAGCTTTTCCTACTTTAATCCCATGCTTTCATAAAATCCCACCTTCCACAGATGACCCAACTTGGATGGTATCTGCCTTTGCTCTCTTCATAATCTCCCAAACTTCATTAATGACAAAAATTATATCTTCTTCTATGGACATTTTTAATTGATTAACTCCAAGAAATCCTAGTCCATGTATTTAAAACAGAAATTGAAGGGACTGAATTATTTCATGAAGGAGCAATTCCAAATTGAAATATAATGATTATTTTAAGTTTTCTTTAAGATCCCAAGTACAGTGACTTGAACTCTTAAAGTAAGACTGGTGTTTATTACAAACTGTTTCAGTTAAAATGTGTTAGTATTTGAGGGATTTGACACTTTCTAAAACTATCCTAAAAGCAACAGTTGATCTGCTTATCAAAATTAAAATAATACGGTAGAATGAAATTCGTATTTTTAAAATAAGAGAATTAATACAGCAAACTGGTCTGTGCAGTTTGACAATAATATGTTAGTCTACCAACAGGGGGAACTTTGAATTAAAAAGAAAACCATAGATATTTAAATATCAGATGTATTGAAGTATGAATGTTACCTTTGGTCTGTTTTGTTTGTTAAGGTGCTTTCCTCCAAGGAGTTGAGGATGTTCCTTGGAAATATTAGCAACAAGGTCAACTAGGACTAGGAAGAAGGTCGTGTTATTTAATTAAAGAGAGGATTTGCCCAAAGAACAAGAGCAAGCCATTGAAACAAATTTTACAGTAATCTCTGATGAGAAAGGTTGTTTCTGTTACCTGACCTACAGAAAAACAACAACAACAAAAACAGCATAAAGGCAGTGAGATGGAAGACAGAGCAAATAGAAATGCCAAGTAGAGATGAAAGGAAGCACATCCAAAAACATCATTTCCTTTCAATCGTATCTGAACTCAAAGCATCCTTTCCGTAAACCATCTCGTGGGTCTTTATGACAGCCCTTTGAGACAGGGAGGGCTCACTTGGAATCATACTCTTAAGCTAGTTACAAGGGCCCCGAGCTGTTATTCAGGCCAATCTTTCACCCACCCAGCATTCCCCAGAACTGCATTCCATTCAGGTAGGTGGACACCCAGCCTCTGCTATGAATCACTGAATGGCAGAATTCACAAGGCCACCAAATCTTTTGTTGAACAGTTTTAATCATTATCATGGGTTTTTTGTTTTTTCCTCTGAGCTGAGGTTGATCTCTATGTAATGTCCACCTAAATTACACATTCCTACCTAACAGCAATCTGGGTATCAAAAAATCTTCCAAATGATAGAGTCAGCCAATATAGGTTTAGGAGCAAAACAGCTTCCATCAGTTTTACAGTTCCAACTGTGGAAACCATACTCTACTTCTCTCCCCCTCCTTTATTTTCCAAAAGGCAGACGCTGAACCTGTTTTACTCTACTGAACATGGCATATTTATATCAGTGCCCTGGGTCTTGGAAATAAGGCATTGAAGTACTGTCCCTAATTAGCCATTTCGCTTTGTCCGGGCTTATCTGTAACAGGCCCTTGGAAGCTCAAAAAAGGAATCCAGTCATTTAATTTTCTCAATAAAGCTGCATTTGATTACTCAGACTGTTTATGAGCTCTACATCAGATGTGTTTCTGTAGAGAGAAAAACATAATAGTTTTTCCAATAGACCTTTCTCATACACACAAAAGGGGGCATACAAAAGCCTGCAGGTAATAACAAGTTTCTCTTACTTAATTTTTTGATTAACATTGGAATTAAAGAGATTTCAGTAGTCACAGAGTAACATAAATATAATTTTTTTAGGCAAATTCTTTTGCGAACCACGACTTTAAACATTCAGCCAGCTGCTGCCATCCACAAGAGTATCCCTGTTCATTTTTGTATTTTCTCAAGATGATTCATCGTAAATTAATTCCCAAGCGCTCTATTCTGTCTCCTGTTCATCACACCAACTTAAAGGTCCAGTCCACAGAGCCACCTTTTAAGAAAGAAGACTTACATTTGATTTCAAGAGACTCCTTGGAATCTGATTCAGAAAGCGTCACTCAAGAGATCAAGTCCCAGTCTAAACTTGAAGACCAAATTCAGGACAACGACATGGAGCCTGACAGCTTAGAGGAGGAGAACTTGAGTGAGACGGAAGAGGAAGCAAGCAGAAAAGCAGCTCAGAGAAACCTCCATACCCAAGATGCTGGTGCGAAGAACAGGTAAGGAATTGGCTTGTGTCAGAAAACAGTGGGTTCTGAAAGGCATTGTTACATAATTACTGGTACTGTCCCAAGTGAAAGTTAGGACAGGCTCTCGGTTTTCGTTTTTTGTTTTTTGTTTTTATATTGGAGTATAGTTGATTTACAATGTTGTGTTAGTTTCAGGTGTACAACCAAGTGATTCAGTTATACATATATCTGTTCTTTTTCAGATTCTTTTCTCATATAGGTTATTACAGAATATTGAGTAGTGTTCCCTGTACAGTAAGTAGGTCCTTGTTGATTATGTTTTAAACATAGTAGTGTGTACATGTTAATCGCAATCTCCTAATTTATCCCTCTCCCCAGCCTTTCCCCTTTGATAACCAGAAGTTTATTTTTTAAGTCTGTGAGTCTGTTTCTGGACAGGCTGTTGGAATGAGCACCTTTGTAGTGTGTGTGACACAGGTCTCCAAGCAGCTAACGACAGCTCGGAGCCAAGATTTTCGTCACATTCATTTCTATTTTTTAAAAAAACGCATAAGACGAGAATAGTTATTAATAATAAGGGCATGTGCCTTTCTTATGCTCATTTCCTGTCCATATTCCAAGTATCCCCACTGCTGTGACCTCACCCTGGAGAAATCCCCGAAAGCCTGGTCTAGCAAATACCATGACTTGGAGCCAGGTGGTCTCGAGTTGGTCCAGGCACTGCCGTTTAGTGTATAATTTGAAATAAGTCCCTTCAGTCTTTGTCATCTGTCAAACGAGCCAGCCTGCTTCTCTCACAGGATTGCCATCACTGTCAGTAAAGTACGTTCTGGGGGTAGAAGCCTACCTGAGCCAGGAGAGGTCTACCTTCCTGGGCTTATATAATCACATAAAGATTTAATTTCTAATAATCAGTACTTATGGGGTATTAACTTTAGGCTAGAAGCCACCAAAACATCTAAGAGGATTTAAATGAGTACAATATTACTCAGTTTTAATGAAAATATAAATGATATGCTAGAGTACTGAAGTTAAAGGCTATTGATTAGACAGGGGTCTTGGGATGGTGGTAAAGTACAGAGCACCTGAAGCAGACCATATGGGTTGAAACTGTGCCACTGACTAGCTGTGTGACCTTGGCCAAGCCCGATTAAACTCTCTGTGCCTCAGTTCCTCCTCAGTAAAAATGGGATAGTAATAATAGTTACCTCACAGACTTACAGTGAGGCTAAAATAAGTCTATGTATACATATATAAAAAGTGCTTCAAACAGTGACTGTAAGTTCTATATGTGTTAGATGTTTTTTTAATTAGGGTTAAAGTAAATTGAGGAAAGTTTATTGGAAGGCCTAGAACTTGGGCAGGCAGGGTTTTGGAGACTAGGTAAGATTTGGGAAAAGAAGAATAGAATTAGTATGAATGTGTGTGGCACATTGAGCCCCACTTGATGGCAGAGGATTTGTTCTGAGTGTAGGGAAAGTAGACAGAGGAGGGGCCTGCTGACGGGGACTGTCGTGGACTGCCCCCAGCCCATGCCGCGGGTAGGACGTGGAACACAGAACTCAGATGACGTGTCCCAAGAATGCAGTCACAGCGAAGACTTGTGTGGAGCCAGAATGAGAGCCCAGCCCTGAGTCTTTTTCTTCGTCTTTCCCTCTTTCTCTCTTTCACTGGAAATGTCAAGTTGAATCGAGCTCATTTGCTTCTTAGGGGATCTCACAGCACAGTACAGTAAATCCCCTACATACGAACCTTCAAGTTGCAAACTTTCAAGGATGCGAATGTATCATAACCCTATTACAGTACAGTACTCTACAGCCGATTGTGTTAGTTGGGCACCTAGGCTAACTTTGTTGGACTTAACAAATTGGACTTAACGAACGCGCTCTTCGTATGTCCACTGTATAAGTGATAAATGCTATAACTGAGGTGCAGCCATAGAGCTGGGGGGCAAAAGAGGGGCTTAGGGAGGCTTTAACCAGCCAGCCGCCCCTGACTGGACTGGGTTGGGCAGAGCTGGAGGAGAAAACGCAGGTCCTTGGGGAGGGCAGTGAGATGAAGCAGCGTTCAAGGAAGATTATTCTGCAAGCTGGTGCGTTATGGATTAGAGGGTAAAAACACAGTGGACAAAGAGACTACCAGATGGTAATAATTACAATGACAACAATAACAGTAATGACGTCTCTTTCGAAAGGCCATCTCTTTTGAAGAATTTCACTCAATTCTTCATTGTAATCCTGCAAGAAAGTGCTGCTATTCCCATTTTACAGATTAGGAAGATGAAGCTGGCAGAGATAAAGTCACCCAACGTCAGAGTGCTTTGTTATTGATGTTGAGGTGTTTTTTAAAATACTTCTTATTTTATTTATGTATTTTGGCTGTGCCGTGCGGCTTGCAGGATCTTAGTTCCCCGACCAGGGATTGAACCTGAGCCACAGCAGTGAAAGCACAAAAGCGCCGAGTCCTAAGCACTGGACCGCCAGGAAACTCCCTGAGTTTTTTTAATCAAGAAAAAATTCTAACCTACAGAAAAGTACAGAGAAAAATACCATCTCACCCTTATTGCCATGTTTGTTTCAGATATATATTTTAAAACATAAAATGCTAGATAGTTTCCTGGTTCCCCTTCTCAAATCCGTCCCCGTCTTCCTCTCAGAGATAACCAATACATCAATACATACTCTTTTTTTTTTTTTTTTTGGCTGTGCCCCACGTTATGGGGGATCTTAGTTCCCCGACCAGGGATCAAACCCTCGCCCCCTGCAGTGGAAGCACAGAGTCTTAATCACTGGACTGCCAGGGAAGTCCCAACCCACATATACTCTTATATGAGTGTATATCCTTCGTAGCAATCTTTTATTCATTTACTTCATAGGTAATTTATGAATTAATTACTTCATAGGTAATTCTTTATGTTTATAAAGAACTGATAGGACTTGGTGACAGTTTAGAACTGGGGTTGGAAGGAACAAGAAAAGGCACAGATTACTTTAAGGTTCTAACAACAATAGCATTTATAGAATGCTCGTCCCGAGCCCATCCCTGTGCCAAACGCTTTACATGTATCATCTCATTTAATCCTTACGGCAGCCTCAACAGGTGGACACTATAATGCTCCCATCTTGTAGACTGCAAATGAGGCTTAAAGAAACCAGTTATGTTATACCCATTTATTTCACCGGGTGGGTGGTGGAACAGAAAACTCCTGCAGTCTGACTCTATGCTTTAAACCAGGGGTCCCCAACCCCGGGGCCGTACAGCAGGAGGTGAGCGGCGGGCCAGCGAATGAAGCTTCATCTGCTGCCCCCCATCGCTCCCCATGACTCGCATTACCGCCTGAACCACACCCCTCCCCAACCCCCACCCCCGTCCATGGAAAAGTTGTCTTCCACAAAACCGGTCCCTGGTGCCAAAAAGGCTGGGGACCTTTAAACCATGTTTGTATTGTAGCTCTAATCTAGGAAAGTCATAGTCTCCTAGGTAATAAATGGTACTTTTAGTTACTACGGGGGTGGGAGGGGCATCGGAAAAGAAATATCTTTTGTGGTGGATAGGTATTCTTGTCTGTACTTTTACAATGAAGAAACCAAGGCAAGGATCCATTACGTGACCTCATTTCTCCAATGTCGAGTTTTTCCTCTTTGAGTGGGGCTCAGAGACCTGACTTTAACCTTGCTTTTGACCCAAGGACAATGTAAATACCACTCAGTATATTTCAAAATAAAAAAACCATACTTACAAAGTCAAAAGCATCATTAGGGCCTTGGCCTTCTGATTCAGAGATCCTTAAATAATGGTATTTTCCTTGGACGGATTTGCCTTGGAAATCCTTAATGATAGACTATAATCCCCAGGGTTAGAATGGGTTACAGCCCTAGTCATTGCTTGGCTGTACAGTGCTTCATACATTGAACATTTACAGGACCAGTTCCGTACTACAAAGGAAAGCTGAACTGAAGCATGTAGCCAAGTAATGCCTCAAAAATATCCTTCAGGCGAGTGTTTTGTTACTGGCCCCTTTTCTCTGCCTCACTTTAGCCTTGGAAACCTTTCTTAGGTGTATTGTTACTTGGATCTGAGTAGTTTACTAGCCATGAAATAGACAAATTGATCTCAGGCTCTCAGTATGAAATTCAAGAAGACTTTCATTTCTGTCAGGTAGATGGCATTCTGGGAATTGTAGTTCAAAATAATTAGTCAAAGCCTTGCCTTAAGACGGAAGAAGATCTCTTTCTTCTTGCTTTTATGGGCAACCGTTTTAAAAGCTGCCTGACAAAATCACTTGAGCCCTACTCTTGTGTTTTGATGTTACTAGAAGCTCCTCAAAGCAATTACTCCCTTGTTCCTCAGCAAAGTCAAGCCACAGTTCGATGTATATGGATTAGAGAAAACCTTTTACTTAATGGAAATTGGAGCAGCATTGACTGCAGTGAATGAATCAAGAGTGGAAAGAGGATCTTCATATGATAATCCTTAAACCCCACTCCAGAACTAGCCCCATGACACTCGGCACTCAGAAGAAAGAGATCAATGTAATTCCTAGAGCATTAGAGATAACCTCTTCAGCTCTGGGGCCTTCTGAAACCTCATATGTTAAAGAAAAAAAAACCCAGAAAGCAGCAGTACAGTAACTAGTATATGTGTTTGATAAGGTCTTATTTACAAAAATACTTCAATATAATTAGCTACCATTTGTAGGACTATTTGCTTGATATATATTATCTCATTTATCCTCACAAGAGGCTCTTAGATATCGACATTATTATCCCCATTTTGCAGATTAGGAACCAAGGCTCTGAAAGTTGTGTAGGTGTACGTAGCCACTAAGTGGCAGAGCCAGAAATTTAACTGAATGAACTCTCTTTTAACATCAAGATCTGAGCCTCTAATTATAAGTATCTAGATAGGTGATCAAGGGCTGATCTGATAAAGGATTCAGTTTTGCTCTCTAGCAAAAATGAAAGGTGTAACGACGTCAATATGGACTAAACTGAGGCCAGATTAAAATATGCATGTAAAATTATAAATTTTAGTAAAGTAATACAAATTTATAAAGGATCCTGTGCCCTCAGAATACTATAAATATTAATGGCATTTTACTTTGGGCAGTAAGGTCATAGAGCCTGTATTCCTCAGCCGCTCTCCTGGGAAACGGAATGTTTTCATTCATTGAGATCGCTCTCATCACCTGGGAAGTGTAGCCTCCACAAAAGATCCCACGTTCTGTCTCATAAACCACCATGTGCTAGAAATTACTGGGTGGGAGACAGGCACGGTAAGGTATTCTTAGTTGAACTGAATTTCAGAATTGTCTGAAGGTAAGAAAAGGACTCAGGAATAATCATCTTCATTTTTATGGTGGTATATAATTTTTCCTCTCAAACACTTTCATATATAGTTGACTCTTGAACAAAATGGATTTGAACTGAGCGGGTTCACTCATAGAAGGGTGTCTTTCAATAAATAGTACTGCAGTAGTAGAAAATCCACAATTGGTTGAATTAGCGGATGTGGAACCGTGGATACAGAGGGCCGGCTCTGGGACTTGAGCACCTGTGGAATTTGGTATCCCCTGCCTGTCCTGGACCCAGTCGCTCGCAGATACCGAGGGGCCACTGTATGTTGTTTCCGCTTAATAATACAAGAATCAAGTGAAATATTGAATGATGATTTCTAGGACTTCAGTAGCAGTATGGGATAAGCAAAACAGAAAGTGGGTAAAGGGAGACTTAGTAAAAACTAAAACTCAGTATTTTAATTTCCCCGACTGTTTTGTAGGACACATTGGATATATTTAAGCTGAGGGGAGATTACTTCCTCTCATAAGTGTTGTAGAGTTTTGTTTTGTTTTGTTGCTCTGGTTGGGAGAGTAAATGTGACACTTGAGGCTAGATCTAATATTCTAGTATAACCAAGAACATTCTGAGAGCTTCCAGGAGTCAACTCTCATTCCTGTTAGTTTCTAGCAGCATTCATCCATGTTGATTTATACTGTCTTGATTAGGTAGATTTTCAATTTAAGGCCATTGGCTGGCCAACCTCTTTCAAACACATTCTACTATATACCGAATTCTAGGTATTTGGGGATAGCTACTAGCATTTTGGTAATTTATTTCTGATCACATGGGTATAGTCATAGCAGAGAGGTGACTTGTCTTGCTGTCTTTTTTTATATAAATTTATTTATTTTTGGCTGCATTGGGTCTTCGTTCCTGTGTGCGGGCTTTCTCTAGTTGTGGCGAGCGGGGGCTACTCTTCGTTGACGTGCCCAGGCTTCTCACTGTGGTGGCTTCAGTAGTTGTGGCACACAGGCTCAGTAGTCGTGGCACGCGGGCTCAGTAGCTGTGGCATGGGCTGTAGGTGTGCAGGCTCGGTAGTTGTGGTGCACAGGCTTCAGTAGTTGTGGCTCGCGGTCTCTAGAGCACAGGCTCAGTAGTTGTGGCGCACAGGCTTAGTTGCTCTGTGGCATGTGGGATCTTCCCAGACCAGGGCTCGAACCCTTGTCCCCTGCATTGGCAGACAGATTCTTAACCACTGCGCCACCAGGGAAGTCCCATCATTGCTGTTTTATGCTCACTTGCTCACAAACTGTGCAGCAGTCAAACCCTGATGCACTCCTCAGAGCAGGCACGGTGCCATCGTGACAGACAAGCAGAGGAGGGAGTAAGGCGTGTGCCTGGGCATGAACTGTGTCTCCCAGAGGCACAGTCCCCACCAGAAATGCTAAAGCCACTGTGACTCCTGGGATTTTATTGCCCTCGAAGATGACCACGAGTTCCTTTCTAGCTTATTTCCAAATGGGGATGCATTACTGTGTTAAAATTAAGTAAATAAATAGTGAGTTTGAAACCTCAAAAAGTGTAATTTAAATTTACATCACCTGCAATCCTGCAGGTTTATCAAGAGGATTAGGAAGGTTGTAACCAAGTAACTAAGGAGATAGTTTAATTCACGACCTCCACTGTATTCACCTGTTTCTACTCCCTGACAAATGTAGAAACGTAGAAATCTTTGGTTACTATAATTTTTTAATGGATTGAATTTAAAATAAATGTTTTTTTTCCCAACACTTACATACATTGCTGAGTTTCGCATGATAGGCCCAATTCAGTTTGAAAATTAGTGAATTCTGAGAGCTGTTAGGACTCTTCAAGGTCAGTCTATTCCTTATTGTAAAAGGAGAAACCTGAGGCCTGGAGTGGATAACAAATTCACCCAAGTTCACACAGTGGCAAAATCTGGACCAGGACCCAGGTGTCAAGACCTGTCTAGTGCTTTTTCCCATGAAGTCACAGCTACCTGGAAATTCTGTTGCTGTAAATATCTGGCATTTAAAATACAAGAGACTCTATCTAAAGACAGTGTATGCACCTGGAGATGTTGTAAATCTGGGTCCCTGGCTTTTAGCCATTGTTTCTGGAGAATGAAAAGAATATCCAAGCCTTCCACAGAAAATGTCTGGCTTGAGCACTGTAAATTCTCACTGAACGAGGGGAATTATGTTCCTAAATAGGTTCTGTGCCATACAGCATTTCCCTTGTGAAGATGCAGCCTTTGTTTCACATAAGACAATCTTAATTAGAAACGAGGTACTAGAATTTTACATTGCAATTACTAACACGCCCTCTTAAGATAATTTATTTTCATTTAACACTCAGATTGTCCTTGAATCAAGACTGGCACTAATAAGAACTTGGGGCAAATATCTGGTTATTTTGCAGCCATAAAGCTGTTGTCAAAAAGAAAAAAAAAGGGACTTTAGTTGGAATTATCTAAACTCTATAATTGCGGTAAATAAAATTCACCAGCTAACAATCGAGTCCCTTCACTTGAGTGTGTTTCTAAAGACAGTCTTTGGCCTTCGGTTCATTAAACTACCTTTCTTCTATTAAGATGTTTAATATTTTTAGCAGAATAAATGCCTGCATTAAATGAAATTTTCTGGGTTCTAAATAGCCTCCCCAAAGCATTTCAGTATACTTGTGGAACCATTTTATTTCATACTTGCAAAAGTGATTTTTTAATCCTTTGGATTTATTTACTTAAAAGCTGTTGATAAAAAGATTAAGATGAACACAGAACTCAGAAATCCTCGGAAACACTCGTCAGTTTTATAGCTCCTTAAAGAAGCATTAAAAACTTTACACTTACAAAAAAAAACACAAAAAACACAAAAAACACTTTACACTTAAACAGAAATTGAATTTGCTGTTCATATGCATAAAAGATTTAATGGCATATAAATTGGGAATAATTGTTCTGTTTAAAAGGATTAAATTAAACCTAAATCAATAATAACATGTGCAGTTTCAATTTAACTGCCTACTTAAAGTGGCAAATAAATAACTACTAAATGATTAATAGCAATGCTTTTATTCACCTCCTCGACAGGCAAAATGGCCAGTTATTGAATATTTTCCTGTGAGTGCAAAGGATGTTCATTGTACTAGAAACATGCTCTAATTTTAGTAATTTTTTGATTGAATACTAAACTGAATATGAGGCTCTTCGTCAAATGGAGATTTGATTTTATTTGGACTGAAGTTGTCACAGTCATGCTCAAATATGGTCCATTAGAGCCAGCAGATAGGATGGCATATGCTTATGAGACCACCCTCCCCTTCCTCTCTGCATCCATTTCTAACCTGGGCATCTGAAGGGCAGACCTGGCATCTGTTGTCTGAACAGCAACAAAAGCATTGTATACTCATTGTCTGTATAACCTTCCTATCAAATGGGGAGGAAATGAGGTATGTGTTTTGTGTGCACAAGATTACTGATGAAGGAGCACTTCACACTCATTTTGTTTCAGTGTGTTGACCTGGACCACACAACACAATTGAGCTTCTCCGCACACAAGCTCAGAACAATGGGGTTCTTTAGTATCATGTTCTATTTCAACCATTAGATTTGTTTCTGTGGAGTATTACAGCTTTCCATGCTCGATAGTTTGCAAAACATAAACTCCCATTTGTCTCAACACATGGTTTCCATCAGAAAGGGAAGAAAGGGGGATGTTTTAAGATAATCATGGCAGGTGTACACGGTACAGTGTCATTAAAGCTCTTAGAAGAGCCACACTTTCCGATTCTCATCTTGTAAATACACATTATTAGAGTGTCTCTTCAAACGATTGGTTCAAAAGCATCTTTCGCAGCCAGAGCAGCTCATTATGTCTGATTTGTTTCAAACCCTTCTGTATTTTCCAGGTTTCACTTAAAATGTCCGTCTTCCCCAGGGCGTGTGAGATTGCTTCCGTGGGCATCTAAGCATGGCAATTTGTCGAGGCTGGAAATTACGGCTCTTTCTGAAGGTCTAAAGTAATTGAATTCTCCCAGTTTTATCTTCCTCATCATCTTCCAGCAGTTCTTAAAATATCTCATCATGTGGAAACACTGACATTTCTTAATCCCATTTCCTAAATTATAGTTCAAACAGATTCTCCATGCTGCCTAGGTCGTGGTAAAAAAAAAAAAATTGGATTTTTAAAGATAAGTGTTCATTCTTTCAGGCCACTAAGGTCCCACTTAGTGCGTCACGAGACAACTTTGTGTCCTGGAAATAACTTAAGCCCTGGGGAGAGAAGAATCCCTTGAGATCCATCAGGAGGAAGCATAGTACACACCAGTGTTGTGTCCTGGTGACAGAACACAACACACAGCAAGCAAAGACCAGTGATGGAGCTCGTTGGCATGTGCTTTTATAACCAGCCCTTCCTGGGACCTTCCTTACTCCATGCCAAGAACATAGTTCTAAACACATATACGTATATAAATGTGCTTAATACTCTCAACGACTATGAGGTCGGCACTATGATTTTTTTTTTAGGTAGGTACTATTATTATCCTCATTTTATTGATGAGGAGCTGAAGCACAGAAAAGAACAATAACTTGCCCACACTCCCACGGTAACTGGTGGCACCAGGAATTGAGCGCAGGCAGTCTGATTCTAGGACCCTCGTCCTTTGACTTTCTACGGTACCATTTCTCAGAACCAAAATATTCCATATCATTTATTCCATGAGACTGAGGGGTGTCTATAGCCCTGACTGTGGACATCATGCCATCATCAACTAATGCTAGTTAAGTCTGGTGACCAGTGTGAGTGCCAGTCTTCTTAGTATAACTGCAGAGATGGAAGTCAGAGACTCCATTTCCTTCCATCATCAAAGACTACCTAGTTGTTAAAAAGCGTGGGCATTCCTCGCTTATTGACTCTTGTGAGTTCATCATAGGATCACAGAACGAGAGAGTTGCAATGAACTTTGAGATATCATCTAGCAATTGGATCTGGAAATAAGAGGTCAACATATTTTCATTGATAAACAAGGTCTGTCCTCCTAGTTTAAATGCCCATAACATTCTGTACTTCTGTACTGTTGGTGCATAAGATCCGTCTGCCTGTCTTCCTCACTCAGCAGCCAGTCCATCCGCCTGTTTCTGTTTCCCTCACCGCTCATCTCCAGTGCCTAGGACTTGGGGAGCCACTCAGTACATATTTGTTGACTGGCCAACTGACTGACCGACCGATTCACTAACTCCCCTAAGGCAGGCCCTGCAACAACACCTGCTTCACCACCACCTCTGGGATTGGCTGTGTGATACAGGGCGAGTTACTGGACAGGAGCCAGATCCCAGGGCCAACTGCCAGGGTCTGTATCCTGGCTGCACCACGTATTAGCTCTGTGACCTTGGAAAAGTGACAGAAGCCTGTTTCTTCATCTATTAAATGGGCATAATAATAGCACCTCCCCATAGGGTTGCCATAAGGAGAAAACTAGAGATTCTCTGTAAGCTTTCCCTAGATCAGCACGTAGTAAGTAGTGTGTGCTATGTGCTATCTTCCCAAAGCCAGCACTCTACAACCCACCCAGCAAAGCAGCAAGACAGTGGGCTCCAATAACGTGTGTTACTTTTAAAGGTTGCCAACCCCTGCTCTAAATAGTGCAGAGTACAGGGCTACCTGTTCTAAAACTTTGCCCCAAAAAACCATATGGCCTCTGTACATAATCCTTTCCAAAAACATCACTTTGCCTATCCAAAAGTGTTTGTCTCACTATAACATCTTTGCTAATTAAATGATTTTTACTTAATTAAATAAATCCAAACTCTCAGGTTAATGTAGTTAAGCCAAACCCTTCACAGAGTTTACAAAGCCCTTCAAGATTTCACCTCTGCTCAACCCTGAGTTCTAATCCTCCCACCTTCCCTTCTATCCACGTAGAATTTGTTCTTGGAAAGTCCCACGTTCTCTCTCCCCTCCATTCCTTTTTACGTGTTGTTTCCTCAGCCTGGCTTACACTTCCTGCCCTTCTTAGCCTTCGGTCTCAGCTAAGCCATCACTTCCTTCAGAAAGCTGCCCTTTCCCCCAAGATGGGATTGGATGTCCCTCCTGAGCCCTGATGGCCACTCATCACTCTAATCACAAATAGCTCATTTCCTGGTCTGTATCCCCCACTAGGCTGTGGGCTCACCACCGTATCCCCCTAACTTAGTATGTGCTCAATAAATATAGAATCAGCGAACGAGCAAATGCATGAGGAAAGTTAAATTCTGTCGAATCAAGTGAACGAATGAACGAGGAGAATTAGGCTCACTTTTTCCTTTCAGTATATCATAGATATGGGAAATGGCATGTTTCTTCATTTCAAAAAATCTTTATATCTTTATTTACTTGAAGATGTACTTTCATCTTTTCTTCCCCATCTAAACAACCACTGCTGAACCTTATACTTAATGCAGCACAAGATAAGCCCTAAAATCATTCACTGATTTGGTCCAATGCAGGAAGTTTTTCTGCATGTTTAGATTCTAATTTACTGTTGTTGGTTTTTTTTTAATATCTAAATAAAAATAAAATAAAATAAATATCTAATGCCCAGTTATTGATGGAAGCATCACTTGTTGCCTCTTCTGCCCATAGTGCAGGGTAGAGGTTAGGGAAGGAAGGATAACCCTCTGTCCCTACTGCCCAGGACCTTAACCAGGTGAGAAGATGCGGTTGCCATAGTGAGAAGTGAAATAAGCACAAATACAGAACATGAAGTAAGCTATATTGTCTCATTTTGATTTTATGCAACCTTGAGAAATAAACAGAACAAATATAATTGATCCCTACTTACAGATGACAGAAACCAGCTCGGAGGTGACATGATTTGCCAGCTGATGCACAGATAGGTAGTGGCAAACCCAGAACTTAAGCCCAGGTCTGTTCAGTCCCAAATCTAGATTATGCCCTGCTGGCCCCCTCCCTGCCCCTGGGACACTACATGCCCAGTGACCCTTGGAGCCAAGTGAAAGGCAGGGCCCAAAACTCCTGTAAGTTCACATGAGGGGACATCACATGGAGAAACCTCCTCAAAGCCTCAGAGGCAGGCAGCCCTGTGGAGTTTCGGGAGCGGGGAGTTGCACGGTTTGATGTCAATTTCCTGACAAACGTGGACCATCTCCATTCAGGCACTTTGCTGGAGGAGAATATCATTTTTCTTCCCTTGGTGGAAAAGGAAGAGAAGCCTATCCCAAGAAGTTTTCTGTCTTAATATGCAAACTAAAAATTCAAAGTGACAAGGGGAATTCCCTGGCAGTCCAGCGGTTAGGACTCAGCGCTTTCACTGCCGTGGCCCGGGTTCAATCCCCAGTCGGGGAACTAAGATCCCATCCCGCAAGCCTCGCAGCGCAGCCAAAAAAAAAAAAGACACTAAAAATTCAAAGTGACAATTAAGCAAGACACAGGAGTTGGGGCTTTCTGCTCTAGTTTTTGCTTTACATCAAATGAAAGAACTCTAGGTCCACATTAAGAAGACGAAATTAACATTAGGGGCACCATTAGTTTGTTTACCCAGCATAAAATTATGTCCTCTATAAACGGGAATATCAAATAGCATAAAAAGCCCAGATGATTTACATTTTCTTTTTGATTAGAGGATTGCATCTACTGTACCAAGGAAGGAAAATCTCTCCCATTTAGCTTTTGAAGATCAAAGCAGCCATTAAATATGCCATATTACCAGCATTTTTTTTTTCCTTTTTGGTTAAGACTAGGAGGTACTTTGCAAATTGAGATCGTCATAGAGAAAAGGGAGGACTTTATTTGGAGTCATATGTACTGATGACAGACCAGTTCACTCCCCTCGGGCTGGACCCTGTGCTTAACCTTTTATTCAGATAGGGCTGTCTACAGCTTAAAGCTCACACTGACCTGTCTACTGAGTTTTGTGTACATAGACTTGACCAAGAGAGTACAAACTGAGAGCTTTCAGAGGCACCATCTGGTTCCAAAAGTTAGGGATCTTTCTGTAGCACATTTGATAAAATCTACAAAGACGAAATGAAGTCACAAGTAAAAATCACTGATACAGGGAGGATGAACCTATGTAGGTATTCAGTTGGGATAAGTCTTGCTTTCCTCCCACGAATGGCTCAGACTGAGTCATTGTTCAGGCAACAGTCGAATTTCCCTTCCCAGATAAACAGCTAAATGTGTAGATCACTAGCTAAGTGTGAAATCCATTCTATCTTCAGCAGCTTGGTACTTATTCAACTTATGGTGTGTCTTAAGTAACAGCATTCTTTGCATCAAGGCCATTTACTGGTTTAACATTATAGACATTTGTTTTCCAGCATATATAAATCAACCATCCCCCATTTTTTTAAAATCACTGAATTGTACACTTGATTTTTTAAATTTTTAAAAATAAATTTATTTATTTATTTTTGGCTGCGTTGGATCTTCGTTGCTGTGCACAGGCTTTGTCTAGTTGCAGCCAGTGGGGGTTACTCTTCATTAGGGTGCACGGGCTTCTCATTGCGGTGGCTTCTCTTGTTGTGGGGCACGGGCTTTAGGCATGCGGGCTCAGTAGTCATGGCTCGCGGGCTCTAGAGCACAGGCTCAGTAGTTGTGGCGCACAGGCTTAGTTGCGCTGCAGCACGTGGGATCTTCCCGGACCAGGACTCGAACCCGTGTCCCCTGCATTGGCAGGCAGATTCATAACCACTGCACCACCAAGGAAGTCCCCATCCTCCATTTTTATTCCATATTTCAATGAACTTAGCTAATTATGACTTTTTGCCCTTATGTGTAGTGTGTAGGTCTAATTTGAGCCTGGGATGTGTCTTTCCCATGTAGATAGTAAAAGGAAAATTGTAGGAGAAAGATGGAGATTGATTTTGAATAAGATGATCAGCTAAAGAGAACGAGTAAATCTGTTTGGATAAAGGACTTGACATTTCTTTTCTGCTTTGGGCAGTCAACAACCCATAGAAGACAAATACTCAGACCTGCGCTATGACCCAAATTGGAAGAGGAAAAAAGAGGAGGGGAAGTTGTTGGCTGTGGAAGCACTGCCAGAGTCTGTGGACAGCTCTGCAGAAAATCTGACTTTGAATCCACTTTACCCTTCCAAGGAGACTTCGATGGAACTCTCAGGGGGGAAAGGTGAACAGAAGAAGAGCCCACCGAGCACAGCCTCCTTACTTGGGAGTGAATTTTTAAACCCAAACTACGAGCCTGGTGCCCATCGCAGCGGGCCATTTTCAGTGCTGAGCAGCAGTGACGCGGAGGAGAAGTCCAGCAACCTCTCTCAGTACTTGAAGAGTTCAAGTTCACAGAGTGAGGTATTCCTGCCGGGATCACACGGCCCTCGGCGAAGGAAGTCCAAACAGTATTTTGTGGAAAAAAACAAACTGACTTTGGGATTACGCACTCCGAAAACGGACTCCTATCTTCAACTTCACAATAAAAAAAGGCGGGAAACTCACCCAGAACAGGTATGTAGCAGCTACCTAAAAATCCCTTCTGAGCACTAGACTGGAATTTGCCTTTGTTTGAAACGGCTAGGTATCACTTCCTCTGGGATGGTGACGTCATTGTAACCACCTGGCTGAGTAAAATGAACTCCGTGTCCCTCGCCCCTCTTTGAAGAATCAAGGGAATTATCCCACAAAGTCTTAAGAGCAAAATAAAAGCCATCAATGGCTTACAGTGCTGTAATTCAATTATTATATTCAAAATGTTTCTATTCAAGGAACCGTAGAATTTTCTTTTTAACTGTATGCTCCATTAGATAAAATACAGGGCTGAGAGTTTGATTCCCTATGTTGGTTGCCTTGTTCCCACTAAGGCACTGGTTTTCAACCCTATTAAATTCCTCCAGTACATTGGAGGTGCAATGACACACTCATATCAATAACAGCAGCTCACTTACAGGAGTGATTCTCAACTTAGAGTCTGTGTACATATTGGGTGGTGGTGCAAGGAGGGCAGGATACAACATGAGTATTTTTCTTTTATTATCCAGTCGATCCTGTTATCTTTCTATTATCTTTCCAACTTCCATTGATAATCACTGTACCGTCTTTTATCCTGTGCAAATGATGTGATACCATTACAAACTTTAGTCTCCCCATCTATAAAATTGGAATAATAATAAGTGCCGTCCCTTTCTCATCTGATCGTTTTGAGGGTATATTCTATCCCAGATGATGGATTCAAAACCTGTTGGAAGGGGGCTTCCCTGGTGGCACAGTGGTTGAGAGTTCGCCTGCCGATGCAGGGGACACGGGTTCGTGCCCCGGTCTGGGAAGTTCCCACATGCCGCGGAGCGGCTGGGCCCGTGAGACATGGCCGCTGAGTCTGCGCGTCCGGAGCCTGTGCTCCTCAACGGGAAAAGCCACACCAGTAAGAGGCCCGCCTACCGCAAAAAAAAAAACTCAAAAACAAAACAAAACAAAACAAAAAAAACCTGTTGGAGGACTTCCCTGGTGGTCCAGTGGTTAAGACACCCCGCTTCCACTGCAGGGGGCACAGGTTCGATCCCTGGTGGGGGAACTAAGATCCTGCATGCTGTGCGGCACGGCCAAAAAACAGAAGAAAAAAAAAAGCCTGTTGGAGCCAGTAAACCTAGTTCTATTTCATGGGTGCACATAAAGATCACATCTGCCCACTTCCTAGTTGACATGTTCGTGAACATGGGAAAACTGGCTGGATCAGTGCATCCACCACCCTTATTGAGGAGACAACTTGAAATTCATCACCCACTAATGTGGGATCATTTTCAAATATGAAGGAGAGGTTATTACATTAAATAGGCATGCCCTTAGACCTCCCCCAAATTCAAACTGATGCTGTGTAGAGTACTCTCACCTGTTCTAACCTGTAAGTATTTCCTGATAGAACAAGAGGGGTGAGGTGGGTGAACATTTGTGATTTTTTCTTCTTAACTGAGAAACTCCTTATATGGTCTTAAAAGATTATGTCACATCCTTGCCTTTGTAACTAATAATAAAACAAAGGAATGGGTGTGTATATTTAGTTGATTATCAAAATGAATACTTAGCTGACTTCAAACAGAATTTTTAACATTTTTGACTCAGTTTTAGTTGTTAATGTACTTTTCCATAAAACTTCTGTGAAATTTTGAATTTTGCTTGGTTGCTCATTTTAAAATATAAATTCTGTGAAAAATGTTTATAGCCAATAATTTCTCCTAGACTAGGGCAATATTTTTCCTTTATTTTTAAATGTGTTCTCAAAAGAGAAGAGGCAAATAGTGAGGCCAAAAAAATTAGTTATATCTCTAATAATAAAAGTGAAAAAAGATTTACTATAAACTCTTTAATTGATTTTGTAATTGCTAATTTTTCTTAATAGTTATAACTTAATTTACAAACAATATCATGGTGTGTTGCCAGTGATTCCATAGCATAATTTTCTTCTCATTATGCCAAGGAGGAAACTTTAAAGCATTTTAGGCTTGCCCAGTCTTTAAGCTTGTGGATTATTCTTTGAAGTGGCCATTGACCTTGTCCACCACTTTCTCCAGGTTCAAATGTTTAAGGGCTGATTGCTAATTATATTCAAAATTGTTTCTTCACCATTTTCCAACCTATATTTCCTTCATTTTACTCCTATTCCTTTAAAAAAGAATACAAATTAGTTTGACCTTACAATGATAGAATGATAGGTATAACTTGTTTATTGAATTATAGTCAGTAGCGTGGAATGTGTTCCTTTCAAATCATTATTTATATATGCAGTATGTGCAGGTTTTTCTACCAGTGCAGATTATACGTCCCCTGATGGGCAAGAACTATGCATTGTATTTATTTTTAATCTTCATGGTAATTAGCCTAACACATTGTAAGGGCTCAGTAAGTACATGGGAAATGCAACGCATCTGTCTTCCGTCACCTCCAAACTATTTACCATCTCCTTCTCTTTACTGTGATTTGAAGTTTATGTGGGAGAAACGGTATTTCTAGAGCAGTGGTTTGAAATTCTGGCTGGATATTAGATTCATCAGAGAAAAAAACCCAAAGTGATTCTCAGCTCTACCCAGACCAGTTTACATATCTGGGTGACATCCCGAGCATCAGTATTTTTTTTTAAAGATCCTCAAGTGGTTCTAACATGAAGCCAGGTTTGAGAAGCATTGCTCCAGACTAGAGCAGTGGCTTTTGTCCTTGGCTTCACATTGGAATCACCTGGAAAATGAAAAGAATACTGGTTCCTTGGCCTGCAGCCCTGAAACTCTAATTTAAGTCATCTGGGGTACACTGTAATCATGGGGAGCTTTCAAAGCTCCCCAGGTATTCCTCGTGTTTCATTAAGACTGATCTAGAGCAGTGATTCTCAAACATCAGAATCATCGGGAGGGCATGTTCCTGGACCTAACCCAAGGATTTCTGATTCAGTAGGGGTAGGGTAGGGCCCAGGGATTTGAATTTTCTACATGGTTCCAGGGGACGCCACTTCTGCTACCAGGCCAACACTTTAAGAACCACTGATCCTTTTTTCCCTCAAACTTTAAGATACTCATGAACGCCCTGAGGATCTCGTTAAAATACGGATTTTGATCCAGTAAATCTGGGGTGAGACTCAAGAGTCTGCATTTCTATCAAGCTCCCAGGTGATGCCAAGGCTGTTGGTGCTTGGACCACACAGAAAGAACATAAAGGGTTTTTCAGAAACCTACAGTAACAACTGTGTAAGTCAGTATCCATTGACCCTTGATGTTTGCAATGGCTGATCAGATTATTGTGTTGATTTGGGGGGTGTGAGGTAAGAAGTTGGGGTGGCAGGTTTGGAGGCTGTTTTATATTAAGCAGCATCCACCTGGAAGGTTTTCATATTTGAAAGTCTGTTTTCCCCGACTCATTTCTTTGAAAGAGATGACAAATACCTTAAAACTAGAAATACTGAAAGGATAAATGACTTCTGTTGTTCAATAAATGAATAAATGTCAATTACCATTACATGGCCAAGAAAACCCAGCTTTTTAATATATCATTTTGTTGCAAGCCTCCATGCCCAGTTGAATCAGACAGGGTCTTAAGCAGTGTATTGTATTTGGGAAGATTTGAAAGTCTAAGAAGTTCACAACATCCCGGTAAAAAATGTGAACCTTTTAAAAAAAATAAAACTTGAAAAGTTCACATTAAAAAAAACAGGCAAGAATAATAAAGCAGGGATTTCCCTGGTGGCGCAATGGTTAAGAATCTGCCTGCTAATGCAGGGGACATGGGTTCGAGCCCTGGTCCGGGAAGATCCCACATGCTGCGGGGCAACTAAGCCCATATGCCACAACTACTAAGCCTGGGCTCTAGAGTCTGTGAGTCACAACTACTGAGCCTGCATGCCACAACTACTGAGCCCGCATGCCACAACTGCTGAGCCCACATGCCACAACTACTGAAGCCCGCTGGCCTAGAGCCCGTGCTCTACAACAAGAGAAGCCACTGCAATGAGAAACCTGCACACCACAAGGAAGAGTAACCCCCGCTCGCTGCAACTAGAGAAAGCCCACGTGCAGAAATGAAGACCCAATGCAGCCAAAAATAAATAAAATAAATTTTTAAAAAAAAGAATGATAAAGCAAGCTCTGGAAATTAAGAGTCATGAGAGAATCTAGCCCCACTAGATAATAGAGTATATTTTAAGCCTCAGTAATTAAATAGTAGGGTAATATTTAATGCATAAACAGACAGAAAAATAGAACAGAATAGAAAGTCTAGAAATAGAACCAAATTAGTGTGAGAATATATGATCTGATATTGTGATTTGATAAAGGTAGGACCCGATTTGAGGTCCAAAATCTACAAAAGACTGATAGATTTGACTACAGTTGACCCTTGGACAACATGGGTTTGATCTGTACAGGTCCACTTATTTGTGGATTATTTAAAAAATACATACTACAGTACTACACGATCTTTAGTCGGTTGAATTCACAAATACAGAACTACAGATATGGAGGGCTGACTGTAAAGTTATACATAGATTTTCAACTGCATGGAGGGTCAGTGCCCCTAACCCCCACTTTGTTTGAGGGTCAACTATACATAAATATCAAAAGCTTCTGCAAGAAAAAAGGCATAAGAAAGCCAAAATATAAAGAACTAGAAAAAAATATTTCTAATTCATATCACAGCCAAAACACTAACAGCTCTAATATATAAAGAGCTCCTAGAAATCAATAAGAAAAAGACCAATATCCCAATATAAAAATTCACAAAAGATATGAATAGATAATTCACAGAAAAGTTAATACATATGGCTATTAAACATACAAAAAGATATCCAACTTTGGTCATTATAAGAGAAATCCAAATTAATACTACATTGGGATTCCATTTTCATCTATAATTAAACCAACAAAATTCCCAAGTTTTGCCCAGTTTACCTCTGGGCAAAAAAGTATAGTCAAGCTGATGAGAGAATAAATTGGATTAACTACTATAGGGGACAATTTGTTAATATCTACTTAAAATACAAATACTACATACACTCCTTGAGAAAGCAAAGCATAATGGCCAAGGGTATAGGCTTTCAAGCCAGGTTGGTTGACACTGACACCTGCTAGCCATCTGACCTTGGGCAGGTTGCTTAACCTCTCTGTGCCTCAGTAACCTCATCTTTAAAATGGAGATAATACTAGTACCTTCCTCAAAGGATTATTAAGAAGATTAAATGAGTTAATATATGGAGAGTGCTTAAATCAATGCCTGGCTTATAGCGAGCACTATATACGTGTTAGTAATTATTATTTTTTAAATTGACCCAACATCTTCCACTCCCAGGAATGTATCCTAGTTATGTGTGCAGTTTTGAAATAACCCTTGAACAAAATCATTTATTTTGTCCTCATTTCTAATAGCAAAAGATTAGAAAGTACCCAGATGTCTATCATTTGGGAAATGTGTAATAAATTATAGTATATTCATATAACAGAGTACACTGTAGCTATTAAAAAAAAAGAGATGTTCTTCATCAACCATTATGGATGGACAACCTATCAGGATTTATTATTACTAAAAGAGAAGCTAAAGTTGTATAAAAGTGTATACAGGGGCTTCCCTGGTGGCCCAGTGGTTGAGAGTCCACCTGCCGATGTAGGGGACACGGGTTCGTGCCCCGGTCCGGGAAGATCCCACATGCTGCGGAGTGGCTGGGCCCGTGAGCCATGGCTGCTGAGCCTGCACATCCGGAGCCTGTGCTCCGCAACGGGAGAGGCCACAGCAGTGAGAGGCCCACGTACCGCAAAAAAAAAAAAAAAACTGCAGTGAGGTACCACCTCACCCTGGTCAGAATGGCCATCACTAAAAAGTCTACAAATAGCAAATGCTAGAGAGAGTGTGGAGAAAAGGGAACCCTCCTACACTTTTGGTGGGAATGTAAGTTGGTGCAGCCACTGTGGAAAACAGTATGGAGGTTCCTCAGAAAACTAAAACAGAATTACCATATGTTCCAGCAATCCCACTCCTGGGCATATATCCAGACAAAACTATAATTCAAAAAGATACATGCACCCCTACTTTCACAGCAGCACTATTCACAATAGCCAAGACATGGAAACAATCTTCATCGACAGATGAATGGATAAGGAAGAGGTAATACATATATACAATGAAATACTGCTCAGCCATAAAAAAGAACAAAATAATGCCACATTTGCAGCAACATGATGCAACTAGAGATTATCATACTAAGTGAAGTAAGCCAGAAAGAGAAAGACAAATACCATATGATATCACTTATATGTGAAATCTAAAATGTGACACAAATGAACTTATTTACGGAAACAGACTCACAGACACAGCAAACAAACTTATGGTTACCAAAGGGGAAAGGGGGTGGGAGAGGGATAAATTAGGAGTTTAGGATTAGCAAATACCAACTACTATATATAAAATAAACAACAAGGTCCTACTGTATAGCACAGGGAACTATTGGATTGGCCAAAAGGTTTGTTCTGTTTTTTTCTGTAAGATGGCTCTAGTAGGGCTTCCCTGGTGGCGCAGTGGTTGAGAGTCCACCTGCTGATGCAGAGGACACAGGTTCGTGCCCCGGTCTGGGAAGATTCCACATGCCGCGGAGCGGCTAGGCCCGTGAGCCATGGCCGCTGAGCCTGCACCTCCGGAGCCTGTGCTCCGCAACGGGAGAGACCCCAACAGTGAGAGGCCCGTGTACCACAAAAAAAAAAAAAAAGTGAGAAAAGATACATAGGTGGTTAATTGTAAGAGGCTGGAGGGGGAGTAGGGTGGGAGCAAAACTTTTCACTTTATACCTTTCCATATCTCTTATTTTTGAACCATGCCTATGTGTTTAGAATATACAGTGTTTTGTAGGAACCCTGGTAACTTCACACCCCCCTGATTGCTCAGGGTCACCTGAATTGCACTCTTGCTTGAAAATAATGGCTCAGAGTAGAACCACTAATTTTTAAATTCAATTTCTCCACAATCATTTCACCATTTTTCATAGATCTGTTAATCTCACATTAAAATGCACTGGAAAAATCACGTTTGAATACATTGCAAGATCTTAGTCACATGATGTGTGAGGCAAGGAACTGATGTAAAAACCAACACACGCTAGACGGCAGCTAAGTATCACAGTCAGCCAATAACTTCGCTGGTGAATATTCAGTGCTTACTTTTATTTATGATTTGTTTCATAACCATAAGTATTTGTCTGAAACTCACTAGAATTTGAGTCAATTTATGATCTACCATTAAAGGAAATTGTCTCTTCAACAATGAGCTACCTTTTTTTGTTGTTGTTTTTGGCTGCGTTTGGGCCTTCGTTGCTGCGTGCAGGCTTTCTCTAGTTGTGGTGAGTGGGGGCAACTCTTCATTGCGGTGCGCGGGCTTCTCATTGCGGTGGCTTCTCTTGTTGCAGAGTACGGGCTCTAGGCATGCGGGCTTCAGTAGTTGTGGCACGTGGTCTCAATAGTTGTGGTTCGTGGCTCTAGAGCACAGGCTCAGTAGTTGTGGCGCATGGGCTTAGTTGCTCCACGGCACATGGGATCTTCCTGGACCAGGGCTCGAACCTGTGTCCCCTGCATTGGCAGGCAGATTCTTATCCACTGCGCCACCAGGGAAGTCCTGAGCTACCTTTCTATCTTGATTCTAATGTGACTTTGAAGGCTGATGAAGGCGAAATTTAGTACAGGCTCAGAAAGGAGCAGTAAGTGCTTCATACATGTTATTCTGGTTTTTTCCTTGAAATTTCTTAAAGAAATTACAGATACTTTGCAGTGTGCATATAGAAAGGTTATTCAATTAGCTATGGCCTTCTAAACAATGTAAAGTCCTGTATAGAGTCCACTACCCATTCTGAGCATCAGCACATCTTTGAGACTGTTGCTGAGGTAGCAGGTAACTCAGCCAACAAGCATTTATTGAGCAACAGTGTGTGCTAGGTACTCTTCTTAGTGCTAGGGACGTAACAGAAAACAAGACATGCAGAGCCCGGCCTGCAAGGGACTTACATCCAGTCAGGTGACAGGAAACATGTAACAACTTCAGGAAGGGATAAACATCTCAAAGGATACTGAATCAACTTTCTTTAATAAAGTAATGAGCAGGGTGTAACTGGGATGTTTAGCGAGGTACTTGGGGAAGGGCTCTCTGAGGAGATATCATTCGAGTTGAAACGTGAATGGACGAAAAAGAAAAGACTGTGTAAGCTCTGGGACCTCAGCCTTGGAAGCAGCATTCTCTCCTAGGGGCAACACAATATAGTGGGAGAAGAGATGAAATTGAAACAGAACACTGGTTTGGGAGTCAGACTATCATGGGTTAAATGCTGGCTTTTCCGTGTACTAGGTGGTACCACCAACTAGATATTTGAGCAAGTGACTCTTCAAACCTTATCTTCTTCGTCTATTGTATGGGGTCCATTTCTGCCTTAGAGGGCTACTGGAAGAGCTTATACAAAGCTCCTGACACGTGGCAGACACTCAGTGAAGGGAAGCTGTTATTACCACTGGTCATTCCTTAAGCCACGAGAAAGGAATCCACCCCGGGAATAGGTTCTCCTAAACAGCTTTTTTTTTTTTCAGGCTACAATGTCTCAAAATGAAAGGGACGTGACTGCAGGTAGAATAAGAACAAAGTGTTGTCAAAAGAATAACATCTGTAGGCTCTTGCAGCTCATTCTATGATGTGACTCCCAAAAGACTGTACACAACGGGGGTGGACACACCTCACACTCACCATGCTGTCTCCTGAGGGTCCCCAGTCAATCAAACACTGCCCCATGGATTATAGGACCCTACAGTCTTGTACCCAACTTGTTGGCAATATTTCTTTAATAGTTGCCTTTGGTCTCAGTTGTATTTCAAATATTTACACTTGGTGATAAGGAACATATGAATATTTGACACTTTGAAGTGCAATTTCACATCATAACTCTTTCAAATCTATCTTCTCCACTGCCTTCACAAATGATCTTCTTAGATACAAATCTGATATCAATCTCCTGCTTAATGAGAGTCCCTGTTGATTTCAAGATAAAATTCTGACTCTCAGAGTGGTACTCGAGGCCCTTTGTGACCTGGCTCCTTCCTGCCATTTTAGCCTCATCCTTTGTCACTCCTCCCTTGCATCCTATGCTCCAGTCGTACTCTGGGAACTCACAGCTCCCAGAACCCAGTATTTCCCCTGGGCCTCTGTCCAGGCTGATGGATTACTTTTCCCTGTCTTGTTTGCTTGGGAAAATCTCAGCCTCCTTCTGAGATTCAACTCAAAATCCCCTATCTTTATGAAGACTCTCTGAGTTCCTCCCTCATCCTTGAACATCCACCGTAGAATCCGTAACACCACACTGCACTATTTACTGTATGTGTCTGTACGTCTTTACATGACTCTGAGCTCCTAAAGGCTCATCTCTGAACTCCAAGAGCCTGGCATACAGTAAGCACTTTCTACATCTTTTATGAAGGAATGTGATTTTTATATAGTTTTGGGGGGGTTCAGAATTTTACCACTTTCAAAATGAAAAAATAAAAAAGACTAGCGAGCTTGTGCTCTTGACTTGAATAATGGAATTTGGCATTGAAAGACCAGATTTGAGCCCCGTTATTATTAGAGCCAATTATTACCTTTGGTAAATACAAAAAAACCTTGCTGAGCTTTGTTTTTCCCCATCAGAGTGAGGTTACAAATGTTTGCCTTCTTCTACAGACCCAGGATTATTTAGATGCCCAAATAAGATGCCGTATGTGAACACTTTGCATAATCATATAGCCCTGTATAAATATATTTATTATTGAACATTTGATTTGAATTTAGCCTCCCATTGGATAAGATTAGTATCGAAGTGATGTGACACTCTCCTTTTCCATGGTTTTAAATTTCATGGTTTGTGAAACTTTTGGTTGTCTATAAAATTAAACTTTACCTTTATTTAAATTATGATCTTTTTCTAATTATGTTTGGTTAGAAACACAGAATTCTTTTTTATAGAATTCCTCTAGTCTGATGGTGTTTTTGAGTCCCATATCTCATATTATACTCATTAAAAATATGCTTCTACAGAGTAGGTACTCTGGGTATGTTCATTGATTGACCTTTTGTTTTTTATTTTGCCCTGTGCAACCACAACAAGAACACTTACTTATGACAGCATAATTTAAACTGAACTTTATGGTTTTTCAGTACAAGAAGTTTCTTAAGGCATCTTTCTTGTATGCACTATTCGGCACTTATTTATCTGATCTGTGGAGTGACACTTCACTAATTCGACATCACTGAGGAGGGATCCATGGAAAGAAAACTTTCCCCATAACTGAAGCACGCCCTTTCAAAAACCAGAACTTGAACAGAATTAATCCTGTCTAAGGATAGGTGTCCAAAGTGTGCCTGGAGAACCTGATAATTCTGTGCTCTCTAACCCAGGCCATAGTGCACTGTTGTGCAGTAAAGTCGAGAGCTATGGTGATGGGAACCATCCTTTGCCTCTTTACCAAATTCCCCCAGATGCTACGATCCTGTGGTCATTTTATAAACTGCTGTCAGTGTATATGCTCTTCAGGAGCTTCTGGCCAAGTGGGAAGCAGACATGTAAACAGTCAGAACCAAGTGATAACTGCTGTCCTGGATACATGTCTGGCCCCAAAGGAACCCAGAAGAAGAAGTATCCAAGTCTGTCGGGGGAAGTCAGAGAGGGCTTCACGGAAGAGGCAGTCACTGAACTGATTCTTTAGGGAGAAGTAGAAAGTAACAGGTGGAGGTGGACAGCAAAGTTACTACAGGCAGAGAGAGCATATGGGATGGCATGAGGGTGAGAAAGGACACTGTTTAAGTAGAGACCTGTGGGTACAGGGGGAAGCACTTTGGTGCTGGTCATGACCTGGCAGTTGGTCAGTTAATCAAGTAAAGCGGTTAAAGCAGATGTGGCAAACGACGACCTTAAGTACTTTACTTTCACTTAAAGTATATAAATACGCATTAATTCACCAACCTTTTACTGAGGGGCTGGGCCTTCCTGCCGGTGTATATTCAATGGACTACAGATTTGTATTATCTTTCTCACGTCAGTTTGAAACATCTATGGTGTTCACTTCCGATTTCTTTGTCTTTTTTTGCAGTACGCGGGCCTCTCACTGTTGTGGCCTCTCCCGTTGCGGAGCACAGGCTCCGGATGCGCAGGCTCAGCGGCCATGGCTCACGGGCCCAGCCGCTCCGCGGCATGTGGGATCTTCCCAGACCAGGGCACGAACCCGTGTCCCCTGCATCGGCAGGCGGACTCTCAACCACTGTGCCACCAGGGAAGCCCCCGATTTCTTGAAAGCAACGTAAAAACTTAAAAAGTGTTTAGAAACGAGCTAAGATCATAATCTTTCTAGATTTTTGTGACTCTTCCCCTAGTCTTTCACAGACACCCCTCCCCAGTTATCTTTCCATTTGCTTTATTGGGTCATTCTAAATTATTTAACTTATTTTTTCATGGAAACAACTCTCTATTCACACTCAGATTTCTCCAGATGATCTAACTTTTAAAAAGAAAGTTCATAATTTTAACAACACATACAATAGGAATAGACAGGTTTGAGAACACTCATAAAAGACTCCTGGTAAATATATAACTCAACTAGTGGAAATAGACGTACCAAGGCATACCACAGAGTAGCTGACCAGCCATGAGCATTTGGCCCACTATCTTAAGAAAGGACCGGAGAGTGTTACTTAAT
Organism: Lagenorhynchus albirostris; assembly: GCF_949774975.1. NCBI lineage: Eukaryota > Metazoa > Chordata > Mammalia > Artiodactyla > Delphinidae > Lagenorhynchus > Lagenorhynchus albirostris. The sequence goes on from NC_083103.1 coordinate 98,543,621, forward strand.
CTAGCAAGTTAGTTAAGCAGAACTTCCGTGTCGTGCATGACTAGATCATGAGGATGGGCGTGTGCGTATTTAGGCTAGAGAAATGGGCATGGGCCTTTCATGTAGGCCCCTGTGTGTCATTTTAAAGCGGGGGCTCTCAGGATGTGGTCCCCGGACCAGCAGCATCAGAACCGCCTGGTAACTCATTAGAAATGAAAATTCTCGGGCCCCAGCCCAGATCTCCTGAGTCAGAAACTCTGGGGTGACGCCTTCACCTCTGTGTTTCAACAAGCCCTCTAACTGATTCTGATACATGCTCAAGTTTTAGCCTACTGTGCTGGAGAGTTAGGCCTTTCCTCTACATGACATGGAATCGCTGAAGGATTTTAGTAATGGAGGAGTTTGAATCCTGTGACCAACCAGAGGTCACACCTACAATATTCTGAGTTGTGTTAACGGGAAGTTCAGACACATTCCTAAAAATCTCTTTCGCGTTCTTGAAGACAGCTGATTGCTTCGTTCCTTTGCATATAATTAAGAGCTTATTATGTGTCAGGAATTGTCCTAAGTACTTGGAACGCATCCGTGAACAAAGCAGACAAAAATCCCAGCCTTTGTGGGGCTAACTTTCTATTAGGAGGAGACAGACAATAGACGAAACAGATCATCAGCGTACTAGTAGGTGATGTAATGGTGAGGAGAGAAATGAAGCGCAGCAGAGGGAGAGGGGATGCTGGGAGCGGGGTCACAACTGTAAACAGATCACAGAGGAGGTGGGAGAAACCGCCAGGCAAATATTTGAAGAAAGGGCTTCCTTGGAAAAGGGAACAGCAAATGCCGAGGGCTGAAGTGCTGAAGGGCCATTGGGCCTGGGGCCGAACCAGCGAGGGAAAGAACAGAGATGGGATCCTAGCTTCCACCTTGTTTTGCCGACAGCCTCCAGGCTTTAATATAAACCACAGATCTAGCCAGATAAACGCTAGATTAGATTGTTCTGATGTAACGGGAGCGTCCAGTGAGCGATGTAGATTGATCTTCTCACTCAGTAACATTTATTGAGCACATATGCACCAGGCACATCCAGAACCACCACGGAGCTCATGGGAGTAGCGCCTCCGGGGCCGAACAGTCCAGCACGGAGTCCCTACTTTTCCTGCCCTCGTGGGACTTAACATCTAGAGGCGAGACAAACATAATGACCAGGATGAAACTTGTCACACAAGGGAAAGGACGGAGCACTAAGGCCGTGAGCTCAGGTGCATCTGTTATAACCTCCTCCGGGGTATCAGGGAAGGCTAACTATATTTCAGCCAAGGCTAGAACAGCGAATGGGATTGGTCAGAATAAGTGAGGTAAAGGGGACTTTCCAGTCAAAGAATGGCCCTGTGTGTGTGGACCCAGAGCATGTGGCCCAACAGCAGACCTGAAAAAGTACAGTCTAAAGAGAGCAGGGAGGGGAGGCTGAAGAATAGAGGATGTAGGGCCTTATAAACCTTGAAAGGTAAGGGCAATGGAAAAGCATCAAAGGATTTTAAAGTAGGGGACTGGCATAATTAGTCTGGGGTTGTTAAAAGCTCAAGTATCTTATCTGGAAAATGAATGTAAAAATAATATATCCAGAGGTGTCAGTGTCATCAATTTCTTCCTTAGCCCATACGTGCTAAATACTGATACATTATGAAGCGTTCTACAGGATGGAGAAGGTGGCCAGGCAGAGCCAAAACCTTTCAGGTTTCAGGTGTTTTGTCTCTAAATAGCTGAATAATTAATACAAATCCCCAGGTAATTCAAACAGCTGTCCTAAATCCCGGTGTTGGAGCCTGACCGTGGCAGGCTCTGTGTGTTGCCATGCCTCCACCTCTTCTGCTGGCCGTTTGTCAATACAGGGGGCAGTACCATTGATCTTAGCAGGTGCAGACTGACACAGCAAAGTGTATTAGAAATAGTACAGTTAAAACTGCAGATCACTCATTAGCCAAGTTAACAAAGAAACATCAACTGAGTCCGCTGATTACGCCCCAAAGAGAGGGATTCAATAACAGCTGTGTTGGAATGATGGCAAGCAAATGCCACATTTAGAAAATTAGGACTCTCTGGCCTGTTTTAACTGGGATATACGTTCGTTGTTAACACCATCAAGGAATGAGAACAACAAGGAACCTAATAAATTAATGCGAGACTCCCCAGGACATCTAAACACAAGGTTATTAACAGAAAACAATAGAGGGGAAAAAAGGACCCGAACCTCCCGCGACTGCAGGACCACACAGTGATATTCTATTTAAACATGTTTCAGTGTGTGTCTCTGCGGACACACAGTGATTCACATACAGCTCTTGGAAAAGCATCAACTTTTTTTGTGGCGCTGATTCTCCAAGAACCTGATGAGTTTCTTTGAGAGAGAAGTAGCTGCCCAATCTAGCTCAGCTGTACTCGATCTGAGTTGCTCTCCTACATATAAACCCTCACTTCAAAGCCAGGGACATAATGTACAATTTTTTAATGGCTCTAGACCCAGGCACTCAGGCGCTCTGCTCTGCGCCTTACCTCAGTGTAAACACCTAATCAAGATTGCCTGCGCTCCGACAATAGCAGCAAATGCAATTCGAGAACCACAAGCCTTTGAAGTCCTCCAAGGAAAGGCCGGTTTTCTAGTCTGGGATAATGACATGCCATGATTGCTGTCTTTGTTGTATCTTTTCAGTGGAGAAGCAATTATGGCCCCAATTTAACAGAATAGACATTACACAGCTTATGATGCTCAAAATGCAATTTCATTTGATCATTTTCTCGATTTGATTGGTATTAATAGAATGGTTCACCAAGGAAAAAAATAAATAGCTAGCAGAGGTTGTGTCCCATTCCACTTTCAAAGAGATAATGTAGAAGTATGTTTTACTCACTCAGAGACTCAGTGGAGGGATTCAGACACCAAGTTCTACCAAAACAGCCTGTGGATGGAAATATTATACATCCTATGTTCTCTGGGGAAGGAAGCGTAGGACAATGTATTTTTCATTTGTAAAATTTTTATCAGCGCTCCATAAGGGATCCCATCGTTGTTAATCAAACAATTAATATCACCAGTGAAAAACCAAATTAACTAAGTCCCCTTTACAAAAGCCGGAATCAGACCCCCTAGTGGCAGATCTAGGAATAAACCCAACTTCTCCCAGGCTCCAGCTTGTCCAAGACATTGCGTGTTTGAGGTTTAAAAAAGGATGATTTCCTCGCCTGCTTAGGCAGCCTATTTAGATTTTTTTTTCCTGCCCCGACCTTCATTTCTCCTCCAGGATGGAGTTGATTTTTCTTTTAAATGAGTTGTGTATCTGTTTAACGTCATGGCAGTAAGGGACTGAAGCCTTTGAGCAAACGATGACAGAAGCTGTGAAATCTAATACTTTTACTGTCATCCCATGTTTCTGGAACCAGTGAGGGACTGAGAGATGGAAACATGAGAAGTGGTTCCTGACCTTGGGCATTTATAGCATTTACAACTCCAAACTTTCCATCTCAGCACAAGTTAAACTGTTCCACAGTATTGTGAAGTTTTCCATTTGCAGAGTAGGTAATCACTCAAAACCTGTTCATTACTTCCGTTTGTCATTTAAAAATTGCCATGATCCAATAGTACATTTTGTACCTTGTATTAGCGGTGAGAATTCAAACATGGAAAAAGTTATATTTTCATTTTTTCCCATTTTCAGATCCTTTAAGTACTGAAACTTTCACACTATTTCCCTTATTTGTATATATTAGTAGGGCAGTTGTGATAGGGAGGCATTCAGGGAGAGAGGGGGTTACACCCAAAACAAAAGGAACAAATAGTCTTTCTTGTGTCAGAGAAGCCACCTTGAGTGGTAAAGAATGAGGTTATCTTCACTGTCAAATGCCTGCTTACTAGTTAATATTTAACAAGTATTTTTGCCTCTTTCTGCATTGAATACTAGTCTGCATAAAAAGTCAGCAGCAGAGGGAGAATTTAAACGCAGCCATAACAGATTCTAAACCCCATACTCTTTCCAGCGTTCCACCTTGCTACTTCTCACACCACACAGTCCACCAGGGGAAATATAACAAAACAAGTATCAAATCCTGAATCTAAATTTTAAAATTAAGGACATCAGTTTAGAAATGGGGAGACCAGCATCTTGCAGGTGACAAAGCAGGGTGGCCACAGGACCCCATATGAATAATCTTTCCCAGGAGGAATGACAAAGACATCTTGAGAAGTCTTCTATATAAGAGAAGGCTTGGGGAAGGCATCTTAGGTTCTACCAGTTTAGGGCTGTTTTCCGACAGAGGGATTGACTTATTCTACGTTATTTCAAAGGGCAGAGGGATAGAAATTACAGACAGATCTATCACTGCTCTTATAAGGAAGAGCCTTATAGCATTTAGGTTTCTGGAGGATGGAAAATAATGTTTATCACTGATACAACAGAGATTCAAAGGTCTAACATTTTACTCCAGGGAGTGTTTGAAAGGACCAGGTCTCCCACAGAAAGGAACTGTTCACAAGCCACCTTGTTCCTTCTTTCTCCGTCAAGATCTTTAAACCTATACGAATAGTGACAAGCAGATAACTCCTGCCTGGAGAAGGGGCAAGTGATTAGGCAGTGAGGGGAGGAACGTCTACCAGGTGTACTGGATAGACGTTGTTGATAGAGGGTGTATTGGATAATTACCGCCAGAATCTTTGCCAACATTACTATCGCAGAACTTTAAGTTTGTTTCTGAAATGCTACCTGGTGGCTAGAATTCCCTATAGCACAGAAGACAATCTAATTCCTTGACTTAAAACAGGTAGCTAATGAGAGCCTCCATAATTTGGGAACCTAAATCCATCAATAATTTGAGGACCTAAATCCATCAATAATTTGAGGACCTAAATCCATCAATAATTTGGGGACCTAAATCCATCAATAATTTGGGGACTGAAATCCCACACAGCTGCCTTCATCACTGACTCCCAAACCTGTCTTCAGGTTAGACCCACCTGGGGAGCTTTTAAAGTACGAGACTTATATCTGGGGCCACTCCCAGAGCTTCTGATTTAATTGATCTGGGATGGGACCCTAACGTTAATTTTTAAAAGCTTCCTAGGTTATTCTAATATCTATCTAAAGTTGAGCACCACTAACCTACATCATTCCAATTTATGGGGTGTCAAAACTACAAATTCTGCAAGTCAAAGATGATATTTCCAATAAGTGAGTTAATTTAGCAAAATCGCTTAAATGTACAGTCTCTGGAGTTAGACTGCCTGGCTCCTCTGTTTACTAGCTGTTGATTCTGGGCAAGTTACTTAACCTCTCTGTTCCTCAGTTTTGTCATTTGCAAAAAGGGGATAATAAAAGGTACATACCTGGTAAGACTGTTGTGAGAATTAACTAATGTATACGAAGTGCTTAGGACAGCTATGATGAGCATTCAATGTATATTAGTTATTTTTGTTGTTCTTATCATCATCTTGGGGTATAGTGTTATTTCATAATTTGTTTGGCATACTTAAACATGAGTTGCAGCATCCGGCTCAGATAACTGTTCTAAAATCAGGTCCCCTGAGTATGTATTGAGCATTTAAAGTATTGGGTTGGCCAAAAAATTCATTCGGGTTTTTCCCATAATCTTACGGAACGAATTTTTTGGCCAACCCAATAATTAGTAGTTTGATCTCAAGACACCAATTCTCACATCATCCCTGCAAGAGAAAACATTGTTTATTCCCATTTTCCTTGGGAATAATCCAGATACCTAAGGACTGAGATGAATCCTTGAAATGAACTATAAATAAAATGTAACCCTGCAGGACCTCTTTCTAGAGTACAGACTCGAGCCCTATGGCCATAAGACTAAAATGAATCCAGTTAACGTGCCGTATATGTTTTACCCCCTTAGATCTCCTACCCCGTCAGAGTAACTGACAAGACGTCTATTCAGAACACCAGCGAGATTGGAAATGTCACTATCGACCCTGAAGACAAATGGCATCAAAAAGCCCAACAGCTAAAGGTCACCTGCTAGATTGAATTTTAAGTGTGTTTCAAGGGTTACTGCTGGATCTAAGTGATGTTTGTGACTGACATCTTATCACTTAAGGGTTTATTCTTATGCCTGAGAATAGCTACCTACCTTCTGATGGGTAAAAGACTGCCCTCTGCCCAGATGGGTCACTACTTGCTCAGCGAGCCAACCCTACCCACTTTCCCAACGTTCTATTTCCTAGAGAAAAATCATCATATCACTCTTCAAACATTCAGAGGAATGGCATGGAGAAAATACAGGCAGGAAAAAAAAAATCACAGTTCCAAAATATTGTCCAATACTGTGCTGCTCCCAAGTCTGTCTCCTTTTGGAGTTATCAGTCATACAGCATCCCTAGGTGATGGGGATATGGTCCCTAAAAATGGGTGGGAATCCCCAGAGCCTCCCTGAGCCCTCGTTTGCAGAACATAAACGCCTACTACCTAGTAATTTAGCGTGATGACATCCCTTTTTTTGGCCATGGGTTTACTACTTTGAAATCACAGTATGGTTTCAGGGAAGATTTTTATGAAACCGTCCCCACTGATTGTTTTTCTAGAAGAATCAAGAGAAGTTCTAGCAGCTGATGTCTTCTTAATCCAGTGTATAGTGTTACATGGGCGGTTGCTCTTGTACCGGGTTTTATACCTGCTTCATAAGGGATAAAGCCCTTTGAAATCACCCAGCCTGTAGGGCCTGTTGACGTCATTAGTTAAAACTATGTACAGCAGAAAAGTAAGAAGAAGAAGAAGAAAATTCATTCCAGTTTCAGAAAAGTTAGAAAAGAGGGACAGCTCAAATCATCTTTTTGCCTCTGCTGTAGCCTCCAGGCTACTCTTAGAGTTGCCAAAAAAAAAAAAAAAACACAGAAAGAAATGAAAACAGCCATTCACCTGAAGCTTCCTGAAAGCTGATGCCAGGGAGGCCACACCCAGAAGTTGGGAGGATGGGGACAAATGTCTCCTAGAAGTGGACCCAGAGGACAGGGTCTCCTACCAGACCTGATGGAGAGCCTAGGCAGCTCGGCCAACAGGATCGAGGGGACAAAGGAAACGCCTTAAGGCTTGTTACGTGTTGTGGGTAAAGGACTGGGTCAGAAGACAGGGAGCTCTGGGCCCCGACCTGCCATTTACTCAATGCGTGACTTGGGCAAATCTCAGCTTCCCCCGAGCCTTAAGTTTCTTTTTTCTTAAATGAAGCATTGGCCGAAATGAACTACAAGGTCCATCCCAGCTGCAAAATGCTATAAATCTATGATCCTTTATCTCTAGTTACTTAAATTACTATAGGAAACACAGTTGAAGCATGTAGGATTCTTGCAAACGCTAGCTTTCACACTTGTCACTAGGAGTCTCGGCCAATGATAAAATAATCAAGGTCAAATCACGGTGCTTAACGCATGGCATGGCCCTAGGCAGAGACTGTAAAAAACTTTGTACAGAAGAAAATCAGAAGAAAGCAAAAAGGATACTGTTTCATCTCTGAGGGTACAAGACTCACTTGTTTCTAACCCACTCCTGAGTAAAGGCAATAAGGAGCAAAGCATCTTAAGATTGTTGCATCTAAATGACAGCAAGACCGAGCAGCCCAAGGGATGTTTCCCTTTCTTTATTCGGAAAGGATTTGTTAGGTGTTCGCTGCGCATCTTGCATGCTGGCGGGTCACTCAGTATACACACCTCCAGGCTGACTTTTTTTCTCCTCTTCAACTACCCACCTCGGGTGGCTTCTCTGTGGTCCCCCTCCTGCCTCTCCCACCCCTGTCCTGGTGTGCCTGTGGCTGGAACCACTCCGCCGGGGTTTAATCCTATTCGGCCATTGTCTCATTAGCTGTTGCCTGTGTTTCTTTTGTACCAACTACACGATAAGCTCCTTGAACCTTAGCACTGTATTCCTCTCCACCTCCTAGCACATTGCTTTACCCAAAGCTGATCTCAATATTTAATGGTTGATTAAAAAACCATTTAAAGGTCATTTAGTGAATCTCAAGTGAAAATGGGCCTCATTTGAAATCTTTTTCTTGAAAGATGATTTTCAAAGAATCTGCATATCCGTCAGTAAACTTACTCTAACAATGAGTAACTCACTACTAAGAGATACCTTTACGTGAAATCAAAAGAATTCAGACAACAAATATTTATTGAGTACCTACTATATTCCAACCACCAGCTTTTAGGTGACTAGCCCAAAAGACATGTTTTTTTTTAAAAAAAACTCTTCAGAAAAGTAAATAAAGCTTGACAAAAGATCCTTTTTAAAAAAAAAAAAGATTCCTACCCTCAAGGAGCTTAAAACTTTTGGTAGTGGGAAGACAGTTATGTAATCGTTATAATGCAGTGATATAAAAGTAGGTATAATTTAATTCTTTCTTTTAGTGTAACTAAAAGAGCACCTAATTCTGCCCTAAAAAGACAGGAAAAGCTTCCTGAAAAGAGAGAGCACCTGAGCTGCCCCGAGAAGGATGAGTCAAAATACGCCAAGCAGACGAATGGGAGCAGAGGTGTAAAAATGCAGGGCAATCTAGTGTGTCCTGAGTATTACCTGGAGTTCAGTAGCTAAAGGGCAAAGCATGAGGGACACAGGGCTGGCCAGGTCAGCGAGGGGCCATGAAAGGCTTTTTATGCCGATCAAAAGATTTTCAATTTTATCCTACGGAGAGCAGGAAGCCATTGGCAAATTGTAAGCAGGTTAATGACATCATTGGGCTTGCATGTTAACACACTGCCAAGGTCTGAAGAATAGATTGGAAGAGAATAATAAAGGTTGCAGAGACAGCGAAACCAGTCAGGCGACTTCTGCTGTAATTTCTGCAAGAGATGATGAGAGAACTGGAAAGGTGGCAGCATTTGCTCTGTTTGCCCCACACTCCACATGCCATCAGTTCACTTTGCCGGACGGTGGGTATATCTTTTTCCACTGGCTGGACTGAACTCCTGTCAGGTTAGGACAGCACCTGATCCCCCTCAGCCCCTGCCTTGAGGTGGTCAGGAAGTGGAATGAACAAACTTAGCAATTGCTTAAATACAAGGTGAATGTGGGAGAGAGAAAGAGAATAGTTTCTGAGTGTCTGATTAGCAGCACCAACACCACTGAGCAAGAAAAGGAGGGCTTTGGTTCTGGGAATGAAAGAGGGCTGCGTGAGGCCAGCAGTGCGCCTGACGTTGAGTTAGGAGGTGTCTGTAGGGAGGAGGACCTAGAACTCAGGAGAGACATCTGAGTTAGCCTGTATACATTTGCATCATAAGAATTCCCTGGTGGGTTGCAGCCATGGGAATTGCTGAGCTGCCCCAGGAATTGTAGGTAGTGGGAGAAGAAAAGAAGGTCAAGAACAGGGCCCTGGAGAAATCGGTAAGAATATTTTAAGGGAGAGCAGGGTAGAGAAGGTAAAAGATTACAAAGGGATTGCCAGAGAGGCAGAAAGCTGGCCAGGATAAAACAGTGTCATGGAACCTGAGACATGAAAACTTCAAGGAAGGGAAATCAGTGAACAGGGTTCAACTCTGCAGAGAAGACAAGTAAAAAGGTGCCACGAAAAGGGAGTGATGTATGCAACTCATATATGCAAGTTGCAAATGATTCAGACAAACTAAGTAATGATGATACAAGCAATAATACTATAAATGATAGAATGTAGATCTGTTTCTCTACGAATGGAGAGTGGGAGATCTACAGAAAGAGAGAGAATGAAGAAATGCGGCTAAATGTTAAAAAGTGGTGGATCAGTGAGGATATTTGGGGGTTCTCTGTGCTATTCTTGCCATTCTTCTGTAAGTTTGAAATAATTGTGTAAGTTTGAAAAAATAGAAAGTTAAAGAAGATGGTACCATAGGATTTAGCACTAAAAGGTCATTGGTGGCCTGAGCAAAGCAGTTTCAGTGAGAATAAGGGCTCTCCTGCAGGGTACAGAGGTCAGGATGAGAGCTGGGGAAATGAAGACCAGCCTACATTTTAAGATGCCTGGCTGTGGATTAAGAGATGAGGTTTAACCAGAGAATGAGATCAAGTAAGGGATTGTTTCATTTTTTTTTTAATAGAAGAGGTTTAAACATATTTATATGCTGAAAGGATCAGAAACTGGAGATAGAGGACAAGAAAAGAAAGGGTGATATGCTGGAAACAAGGTCCCTGGACCATTTAAGCCTGTGTGTTTTCACTTTAAAAATACTGAGAATTCAGAGCTCCCACCGCAGGAGCTTCAGCCCAACCCTGGGTTCATGAACCAAGATCCCACGAGCCTCCTGGGGCAGCCAAAAAAAAAAAAATAAAATAAATAACAAAGTAAAAAATAAAATTACACTAGGAAACGAACAGATATGTTAGGAAGAATATAAAAATAAAGATGAATCAACGACCGGAAGGTACAACAATATCACAATAGTAAAAAAGAAGAAGAGAAAAAAAAAAAAAAAAAAGGGTGGGGGGGAAGGCCCTGGCTGTGGAGGGTGGGGCCTAAGAAAGGGTGAGGTTTGGGCAGTGGGTGGGGCAAAATGCTCAGGACCCACAGGGCTGAAAAAGGCCCTGGGGGCTGTGGAGGGTGGGGCTTAGGCTCAAGGAACAGAAGGGGCCCAGGGTGCCCTCCACCCCTGGTCTCAGAGGGCAGGGGACCTCACCTGGGAGCCTAGCAGGCTTCCTGGGCTTGAATGGGCAGGGCAAACGCCCTCCTCTCCTCTCCTGCTCCTCCGTCTGGGAGGGCCCCTCCTGCCTGCCTCTCCTGATCTCCCTGTCCCCCCTCCTATGCCCGCAAGGAGCTATGCAGCCTGGAGAGGGCTTTGGAGGGCAGGGGATTGGCCTGGGAGGTCAGCAGGCTCCCCAGGCCCGAGTGGGCTGGGCAATTGCCCTCTGCTTCTCTCCTGCTCAGCTCCTCCCGGAGGGCCCCTCCCACCTGCCCCTCCTGATCTCCCAGGCCTCCCTCTTATGAGCCACTGAACTAACAGAGAAACTTAGACCCCAGGGAATATTCATCGGAGTGAGGTCTGACGGAGTTCCTCATCTCAGCACCAAGACTCAGCTCTATGCAATAGCCTACAAACCCCCATGTTGGAAGCCTCAGGCCAAACAACCAGTAAGACAGGAACACAATCACACTCATTAAAAAAAAAAAAAGAGACTGCAAAAAAAATATGTCACAGATGAAGGAGCAAGGTAAAAACCTACAAGACCAAATAAATGAAGAGGAAATAGGCAATCTACCTGAAAAAGAATTCAGAGCAATGATAGTAAAGATGATCCAGAATCTCAGAAACAGAATGGAGGCACGGACTGAGAAAATACAAGAAATGTTTAACAAAGATCTAGAAGAACTAAAGAAGAAACAGAGATGAACAGCACAATAACTGAAATGAAAAATACACTAGAAGGAATCAAGAACAGAATAACTGAGGCAGAAGAAGGAATAAGTGAGCTGGAAGACAAAATGGTGGAAATAACTGCCAAGGAGCAGAATAAAGAAAAAAGAATGAAAAGAGCTGAAGACAATCTCAGAGACCTCTGGGGCAACACTAAGTGCACCAACATTCAAATTATAGGGGTCCCAGAAGAAGAAGAGAAAAAGAAAGGGACTGAGAAAATATTTGAAAAGATTATAGTTGAAAACTTCCCTAACATGGGAAAGGAAACAGTCACCCAAGTCTAGGAAGCATAGAGAGTCCCATATAGGATAAACCCTAGGAAAAACACACCAAGACACATATTAATCAAACGAACAAAAATTAAATTCAAAGAAAAAATATTAAAAGCAGCAAGGGAAAACCAAAAAATAACATACAAAGGAATCCCCATAAGGTTATCATCTGATTTTTCAGTGGAAACTCTGCAGGCCAGAAGGGAGTGGCAGGATATACTTAAAGCAATAAAAGAAAAAAAACCTACAACCAAAATTACTCTACCAAGCAAGGATCTCATTCAGATTCAATGGAGAAGTCAAAAGCTTTTCAGAGAAGCAAAAGCTAAGAGAATTCAGCACCACAAAAACACCTTTACAACAAATGCTAAAGAAACTCCTCTAAGCAGGAAACCCAAGAGAAGAAAAAGACCCACCAAAAAAACCCCAAAACAATTAAGAAAATGTTAATAGGAACATACATATCAATAATAACCTTGAATGTAAATGGATTAAATGCCCCAACCAAAAGACAAAGACTGGCTGAATGGATACAAAAACAAGACCATATTATGCTGTCTTCAAGAGACCCACTTCAGACCTAGGGACACATACAGACTGAAAGTGAAGGGATGGAAAAAGATATTCCATGCAAATGGAAATCAAAAGAAAGCTGGAATAGCATTACTCATATCAGATAAAATAGAATTTAACATAAAGACTGTTACCAGAGATAAGGAGGGACACTACATAGTGATCAAAGGGTCAAATCCAAGAAGAAGATATAACAATTATAAATGTTTATGCACCCAACATAGGAGCACCTCAAAACATAAGGCAAATACTAACAACCATGAAAGGAGAAATCGACAATAATACAATAATAGTAGGGGACTTTAACACCCCACTTACACCAATGGACAGATCATGCAAACAGAAAATAAATAAGGAAGCACAAGCTTTAAATGACACAATATACCAGATATATCTAATTGATATTTATAGAACATTCCACCCAAAAGTGGCAGAATACACTTTCTTCTCAAGTGCACATGGAACATTCTCCAGGATAGATCACATCTTGGGTCACAAATCAAGCCTCAGAAAATTTAAGAAAACTGAAATTGTATCAAGCATCTTTTCTGACCACAACAACACTATGAGATTGGAAATCAATTACAGGAAAAAAAACTGTAAAAAACACAAATACATGGAAGCTAAACAGTGTGCTACTAAATAACCAAGAGATCACTGAAGAAATCAAAGAAGAAATTAAAAAATACATAGAAACAAATGACAATGAAAACATGATGACCCAAAACCTATGGGACGCAGCAAAAGCAGTTCTAAGAGGGAAGTTTATAGCAATACAATCTCACCTCAAGAAACAAGAAAATTCTCAAATAAACAATCTAACCCTACACTTAAAACAATAGAGGGGTTTCCCTGATGGCGCAGTGGTTGGGAGTCTGCCTGCCGATGCAGGGGACACGGGTTCGTGCCCCGGTCCGGGAGGATCCCACATGCCGTGGAGTGGCTGGGCCCGTGAGCCATGGCTGCTAAGCCTGCGCGTCCGGAGCCTGCGCTCCGCAGCGGGAGAGGCCGCAGCGGTGAGAGGCCCGCGTACCGCAAAAAATAAATAAATAAATAAATAAAGACATGTAAAACAATGTTTAAAAAAAAAATAGAGAAAGAAGAACAAAGAAAACCCAAAGTCAGTAGAAGGAAAGAAATCATAAAGATCAGAGCAGAAGTAAATGAAACAGAAACAAAGAAAACAATAGCAAAGATCAATAAAACTAAAAACTGGTTCTTTGAGAAGATAAACAAAATTGATAAACCCTTACCCAGACTCATCAAGAAAAAAAGGGAGAGGACACAAATCAATAAAATTAGAAATGAAAAAGGAGAAATCACAACTGACACTGCAGAAGTACAAAGGATTATAAGAGACTACTACAAACAACTATATGCCAATAAAATGGACAACCATGAAGAAATGGAAAAATTCTTGGAAGGGTACAATTTTCCAAGACTGAACTAGGAAGAATTAAAAAATATAAACAGACCTATCACAAAATGAAATTGAAACTGTTATTAAAAATCTTCCAGCAAACAAAAGTCCAGGACCAGATGGCTTTGCAGGTGAATTCTATCAAACATTTAGAGAAGAGTTAAGACCGATCCTTCTCAAACTCTTCCAAAAAATTACAGAGGGAGAAACACTCCCAAATTCATTCTACGCAGCCACCATCACCCTGATACCAAAACCAGAAAAAGATATCACAAAAAAAGAAAATTATAGACCAATATCACTGATGAACATAGATGCAAAAATCCTGAACAAAATACTAGCAAACAGAATCCAACAGCACATTAAAAGGATCATACACCATGATCAAGTAGGATTTATCCAGGGATGCAAGGATTCTTCAATATATGCAAATCAATCAATGTGATACATCACATTAACAAATTAAGGAATAAAAACCATACGATCATCTCAATAGATGCAGAAAAAGCTTTCAACAAAATTCAATACCCATTTATGATATTAAAAAAAGCTCCAGAAAATGGGCATAGAGGGAACCTACCTTAACATAATAAAGGCCATATGTGACAAACCCACAGCAAGCATCATACTCAATGGTGAAAAACTGAAAGCATTTCCACTAAGATCAGGAACAAGACAAGGATGTCCACTCTCACCACTCTTATTCAACATAGTTTTGGAAGTCCTAGCCATGGCAATCAGAGAAGAAAAATAAATAAAAGGAATACAAATTGGAAAAGAAGAAGTAAAACTGTCACTGTTTACTGATGACATGATACTATACATAGAAAATCCTAAAGATGCCACCAGAAAACTACTAGAACTAATCAATGAATTTGGTAAGGTTGCAGGATACAAAATTAATGCACAGAAGTCTCTGGCGGTCCTATACACCAACAACGAAAAATCAGAAAGAGAAATTAAGGAAACACTCCCATTTACCATTGTAACAAAAAGAATAAAATACCTAGGAATAAACCTGCCTAAGGAGGTGAAAGACTTGTACTCAGAAAACTATAAAACACTGATGGAAGAAATCAAAGACGACATAAACAGGTGGAGAAATATACCATGTTCTTGGATTGCAAGAATCAATATCGTGAAGATGACCATACTACCCAAAGCAATCTATAGATTTAATGCAACCCCTAACAAACTACCAATGGCATTCTTCACAGAATTAGAACAAAAAATTTTACAATTCGTATGGAAACAAAAAAGACCCCAAATAGCTAAAGCAATCTTGAGAAAGAAAAATGGAGCTGGAGGAGTCAGGCTCCCTGACTTCAAACTATACCACAAAGCTACAGTAATCAAGACAGTATGGTACTGGCACAAAAACAGAAATATAGATCAATGGAACAGGACAGAAAGCCCAGAGATAAACCCACGCACATATGGTCACCTAATTTATGGCAAAGGAGGCAAGAACATACAATGGAGAAAAGAAAGCCTCTTCAATAAGCAGTGCTGGGAAAACTGGACAGCTACAAGTAAAAGAATGAAATTAGAACACTACCTAACACTATACACAAAAATAAACTACAAATGGAGGAAAACACAGGAAAAACACTCTTACATAAACCACAGCAAGATCTTTTTTTGACCCACCTCCTCGAGTAATGGAAATAAAAACAAAAATAAACAAATAGGACTTAATTAAACTTAAAAGCTTTTGCACAGCAAAGGAAACCATAAACGAGACAAAAAGACAACCTTCAGAATGGGAGAAAATATTTGCAAATGAAACAACAGACAAAGGATTAATCTCCAAAAAATACAAACAGCTCATGGAGCTCAATATTAAAAAAACAAACAATCCAGTTAAAAATTGTGCAGAAGGGTTTCCCTGGTGGCGCAGTGGTTGAGAATCTGCCTGCCAATGCAGGGGACATGGGTTCGAGCCCTGGTCTGGGAAGATCCCACATGCCGCGGAGCAACTAGGCCCGTGAGCCACAACTACAGAGCCTGCGCGTCTGTAGCCTGTGCTCTGCAACAAGAGAGGCCGCGACAGTGAGCGGCCCGCGCACTGCGATGAAGAGTGGCCCCCACTTGCCGCAACTAGAGAAAGCCCTCACACAGAAACGGAGACCCAACACAGCCAAAAATAAATAAATAAATAAATAAATTGATTTTTAAAAAATGGGCGGAAGACCTAAATAGACATTTCACCAAGGAAGACATACAGATGGCCAAGAGGCACATGAAAAGATGCTCAACATCACTAATTATTAGAGAAATGCAAATCAAAACTACAATGACGTGTCACCTCACGCTGGTCAGAATGGCACGCCAGTCAGAATGGCCATTATCAAAAAATCTAGAAAGAATAAATGCTGGAAAGGGTGTGGTGAAAAGGGAACCCTCCTGCACTGTTGGTGGGAATGTAAATTGATACAACCACTATGGAAAACAGAATGGAGGTTCCCTAAAAAACTAAAAATAGAACTACCAGACGACCCAGCAATCCCACTACTGGGCATATACCCTGAGAAAACCATAATTCAAAAAGAAACATGCACCACAGTGTTTATTGCAGCACTATTTACAATAGCCAGGACATGGAAGCAACCTAAGTGTCCATCAACAGATGAATGGATAAAGAAGATGTGGCACATATATACAATGCAATATTACTCAGCCATAAAAAGAAACGAAATTGAGTTATTTGTAAGTGAGGAAGAAGGACCTAGAGTCTGTCATACAGAGTGAAGTCAGTCAAAAAGAGAAAAACAAATACCGTATGCTAACACATATATATGGAATCTGAAAAAAAAAATGGTACTGATGAACCTAGTTGCAGGGCAGGAATAAAGAGATAGACATAGAAAATGGACTTGATGATGTGGGATGGGAGGGTGAAGCTGGGGCGAAGTGAGAGTAGCATCGACATACATACACTACCGAATGTAAAACAGTTGGCTGGTGGGAAGCAGCAGCATAGCACAGGGAGATTGGCTCGGTGCTTTGCGATGACCTAGACGGGTGGGATAGGGAGGGTGGGAGGGAGGCTCAAGAGGGAGGGGATATGGGGATATGTGTATGCATGTGGCTGATTCGCTTTGTTGTACAACAGAAACGAACACAGTATTGTGAAGTAATTATACTCCCATAAAGATCTATTTTTAAAAAATACTGAGAATTGATGGTCATCCTCATCATTTTCTATTTAAGTGCCGTACACATGCCTAAGATCCTTTCTTCAAGCCAAGCAATCCGTCGTCACTTTACCTGTCCACACAGGTCTTGCCCTGAATCGCTTTGTGCTCTCCTGTGAATCTTCACAGATTTTCCAAATCCCATTTCCACTGTGTGCTCCGAACCAGACACAGTACTGAGCTAAGGGTCAGACCCTTGCTGGCCAGTGCAAGAGGGTACACTCCCACCAGCAGAAGATCCTTCCCAGGAAAGGAGCATGCTGTCAGTGGGAAAGAAGAAAGTTCCCCAAATACATGAGTCTTTAAAAGGATGAAACAGGATGTTTCCTTTCTTGCCTCTAAATAAAATAACTCTTGCCTCTCTAGACAAGGAAAAGAAACGATAGCGCAAAAGATATGCAGCGTCTTTGACTTATCTATGTCAGCATCCTTGTGACCACATCCTAAGTGATCTTCCCACCTTTTCAAAGAGCTATTCATTTGGTTTTCCTCCAGCACTATCAACAGAGCTATGCCGCTTTTATTCACCTGAGCACAGAGTCCTTCTATACTAGCACTGAATATTAGAGCTACTGTGTTCTCTAAATTTTATTAATATTATCGAATGGAATGTATAACCCAGACTCAGAGAATGTGTGTTTTGTTGTTAGTAAACACAAAAGAAACTTCAGAGCTAATCTTGGAGCCCAGGCACAACCTCAGGACTCCAGGGTCGATCAGGGTGACTAAGAACAGGAACGGCTTTTGTTTTAAAGCAGATTAACATTTTGGCTGACATCAAAGCATGCATTCTCCCCTCTGCTTAGGTCATGTAAACGGAAAAAGTCGTGAAAGAGAAATAGCCAGATGCTGCCTGTCTCAGGGTTGGGGGCAGACTTCCCTTGGATGGCACAGTATGAAGGAGCATTAATAACTGAGCACAGATCTTACTGAGAAATTACCATCCCAGCATTAGGCATCAGGAGCCCCCGGTGCTAACGCTGCAGCCAAAGGACTCTGCTTTGTGTGTGCTGGGAAAACCTACTGCCATTAAGCAGTTATTCTGAGTGCTTGGTCCGGACTGATTGTGAGTGTTGGTAACAAAAGAACCCCAGTGAGAGGGGGATGAAATAGAGGATTTCGGTGCTGACGGAGATTAAATAGCCTGAGAATGGCTTTGTATATTAACTTCAGGGAACTAGGGTCTTGCCACCTAAAGAGTGACACCTGATGCCTCAATTGTAGGTAATAAACCTTTAGTAAACCTCAGATCTCAAGTAGGCTGCTCGGAAGGTGAGAGGGATCGCATCAAGCCCATAAACGTCTTTCTTTCTGGAGACTGAAATGCCGTCTCTGGGCACTTACATTTACGTGAACAGTGGATTTAACACTCGAGGCAAATGAAGTTTCTCATGAAATGATGAGTCCTTGGCCTTGTTGACAAAGCACCCTGTGAAGAGCACTACTGTCATCTGAATTGTCAGCTGCAAATGTATAACAGGATTAAGACCAAGCGGTAACCCAAGATTTTGGGTCTGGTACCCCAGGAAAGAACACTCTTGATAGGTTTTCTTGGTGGAAATGAGAGAGACAGAGCTGGACAAGTACAGTCATATGGCAGCAGAAAAAGAGTTCCTGGTCACTTATTTTTCTAGCAATTAAAAGGCTGAACAGGCATGGTTGGACTTAGAGATGATCATACTAAGTGAAATAAGTCAGAAAGAGAAAGATAGATACCACATGATATCACTTATATGTGGAATCTAAAATACAACACAAGTGAACTTATGCACGAAAGAGAAACAGACCCAAAGACATAGAGAACAGACTGTGGTTGCCAACGGGAAGGAGAAGTGGGGGAGGGATGAACTGGGAGTTTGGGATGAGCAGATGCAAACCATTATATATAGGATGGATAGATAACAAGGTCCTACTGTATAGCACAGGGAGCTATATTCAACATCCTGTGATACACCATAACGGAAAAGAATAGACAAAAAGAATGTATATATGTGTTAAACTGAGTCACTTGTCTGTACAACAGAAATTAACACAACATTGTAAATCAACTATCCTTCGATTTAAAAGAAGGCTGAACAAATATTGAAAAGAATGACATTATCAGCGTTAATACATATCTCTAGGTCATAGCAAAGAGGGATCTTTTTTGACCTTCAGGAACAGCGATGACAGCCATGAAAAGAGCCGCTGTGTTTCATGGACACACCTACGAGAGTGTAGATAACAGTGTTCTTCTGGATCCACTACGAGGAAGGATGCTCTTGGGCTGTCTGTTGGCAGCGCCGCCTTGCCCACATTTCCCCCATGCAGCTCAATATACTGCATGAAAAGAAGGACCCTTCTTGATTGAAATACAGACAGAAAAGGAAGTATTTTCTTTTCTGGAGCACCGCAGGTAAAAACTTAACGTGTAGAGGAGCTACTAAGAACCTGGCCAATCCTCCAAAAAGTTCAAATTCTAAGGAGAACTTACTCTACATTTTGAATTATAAGTCATTCTTACTTGAAAATCTGATATAAGAAGTCATATTGTGTATTACTGTTTTAAATCGAATAATCTCAACCTTATCGTTATAATGAGATTTCATGAGAAGTAGAATACCAGTAAATATTATACAGGAGCAGGATGAGCCTTAGCAATTATATCAGAAAAGTGAAATAAAAGTTGAACTTATCCTTAAAACAATTTGAGCAAAAACATGATTTATTCAAGTTTTTTTCTCAAAGGATCTGGGTAACTTGCATTTTTCGATTAACGTTGCACAGATACAGGCCACAGAGGCTTTTTATACGTGTGTTCAGCAAGGAAGAATTATGTTGCAGTTATATAACACACTGAGGCATATGGTCCTCGGACTGTTTTCAGTAAGCATTTAATCATTCTTTCCAAAGGCCTCTTAACTCAGCTAGTTTTTCACAAAGTAATGAGCGCTTTATTCCTCGGGAAATATGTCTAAATGGCTTAGCACAATATAGTTACATAGTGCATCTATTATACCAGGAGTACATTTTGTTGTTACAAGACTTTGGAAAGCATAAAGACTGCTCTGAAATTGAAATATTTCCCCCAGATGTTTGATTGCCTAAGTACAGGCTATATTAAGGAACAGAAGCAAAACAACCCTTGTGGTTTCACAGATGTCCTATCACCGCACAGACTCTTTTATAATCCTCTGAATAAAATCTAATTTGTTTCATCTGGTGAAGAGATCATTTCTAGCTTCTGACCTATGTGAGTAAGAAGATCTGATAATCTGAATTGTATTTCATATTAAACTTGTACTTGGTGGGCAAAGCAAATCGTTGATGTTCTTTCTGGATAATATTTTTAAAAATATTCATCTTAGTTAAGATAAACTTGCATATTTTGATGTTGATTTGCCCTTCCTTCGTATGCAGCTCTTTAGAGGTAAAGCTGCTTTTTTCCCCCATTTGGTAATACTTCATTTTACAACATTTTAAGTCAAAGACTTGCCCTTAATATAATGCCCATTCTAAGCTATTTCTTTCTAGAAAATTCATAACCTGAAACTGCCAGGAGGAACCACTCAGCTAATCACCCTCTCATTGCCCGAAATGAGGAAAGGACCCTCTGTTCTCCTTCTTTAGCTCTTTTCAATTCTGTGGTCACCTTCCTAGAAGTCTTAACTCCCAGTTTGAGAAACACTAAAATTGGTGAAGAGTGTCAATCTTTTAACTTTATATTAACTAAAAATATCTTTTCAGGATTACCAGGAACACTGGTCTCAATTTGAAAATGCAAAATCAAGCAATGGACCCAGAGGTCAATCTTCAGAAACAACCAATGGCCAGCAACCTTCCAGAAGACCAGCCAAGCACAAGATTCAAAAACAGCATGAACACCGGCATGGCCCAAAGTCTTTGGCGACTGAAGAGCTGGCTGTCAGTCAAGGAAACCAGAATAACGCTTCCAGACAGCAGCAAACCCCAACTAAGCCTATACCTACTGCAGTGAAACAGGAAACAGTCGTGGTTATGAATGTCCCGAACAATGATTTACAATACTCAGGTATACCGAGAAGCCAGGAACCCAAAGTAACCTCCAATAAATTTGCTCCACCACACCAGGCTTCTGACAAGGTATTATATAAAAATTCTACCAGGTGTCACTCAATGATGAATGTTCATACAGAAAGAGGACGCAAAGACCAAGAAGAGAAAAGGTTTTCAAATCAGCAGCTACACATCGACACTCTTTCCAATATGGACTTGAACTATCTTCATGAACTGAATAAGAAGCATGCATCCCTTAGCCAGAAAGGCTCTCAGTCTGTTTCTAACATGAATGATAATGGATCAACTGAAAATAGGAAGCAACCCAAACGGACTTATACAGAAACAAAGAACTTAGAAATATTATGGTAAGAATTTCCTGTTCTCAAGTGGTTTTCTAGAGTAATGAGAGGCTGCTAGAGAAAGACAGGACGGGGAGGACGGGGTGGAGGGGCGGGGGCTGTTCATGGCGATGGTCAGGCAAGAGGAAAAATTCTCCTAACGACGTTCTTGCCTTTGATTTCTGCAGAAAATAGTCCACTTTTGATGTATTTCTTCTTCCCTGTCTCCTCTACTTTTTTCACTGTTGTTAAACCAGAGGTTGGAGGGAGAAGGGCAGAGGGACCCAGTCAAAAAAGATCAGTATATTTTGAGGGTCGCAAGTAATGTTCAGAGGGAACAAATTCTCTCCAACTCTGTAATGGTCTATCCTAAGAAAATAATCTAAAATACAGGAAAAAAACACTTGGGTATAAAAATATCATTTACAACCATATGATATTACTTATATGAGAAATCTAAAATATGGCACAAATGACCCTATCTACAAAACAGAAACAGAATCACGGACATAGAGAACAGACTTGTGGTTACCAAGGGGGAGGACGGGGAGGGAGAGGGATGGACCGGGAATTCGGGGTTGGTAGATGCAAACTATTACACTTAGGATGGATAAACAACAGGTCCTACTGTATAGCACAGGGAACTGTATTCAGTATCCTGTGATAAACCACAATGGAAAAGAATACAAAAAAAGAATGTCTATATGTGGATAACTGAGTCACTTTGCTGTATAGCAGAGATTGTCACAGCATTGTACATCAGCTACACTTCAATAAAAAATATATATATATCATTTACAGAAATGACAACAATAATTGAATAAGGAAATGTTTAGATTAATTATAATATTTAATATCATGTAACCATTAAAAACCATGTTTATGAGGAAATTCTTCTATAAAGAGAAAATAGTACAGTGCAAAAATTACACCTAAGGAGTATGAGCTCTATCTACTCTGTCAAAATGTGCAGAGAAGACGAAAAATGCACCAAAATGTCAATAGTGGTTATTTCTGGCAAGAGAGATTGGGATTATTTTTAATTTCTTCTTTATATTTTCTGAGTTGTCCAAGTTCCCTACAGTGTAGATGCATTACTTCTATAATTAGAAGAAAGAAAAGCTATTTTTAAACTCGGGGTATTTCTTGATATCATTCAGTCAAATGTGTTTATTACATACCTGATATGGATGAATATAGGACTAAAAAGCTATAAAAGACACAAAAGTAGTATGATGCATGGGAACCTTCAAGGAGCTTATTTTCAAAGTAGGGAGACAGTTTGACACACATGAATTAATGAGAAGACATTTAAGTGCTCCACTTGGAGGTATGGAATGTACAATTAATAAGATTCAGAATTTGCTTCCTAGAAGAGATAGTGATAGATAGATAGCAGGCATTCTCATCTTTTTTTCCTGACTTTAGAGGGAGTGAGTCTAACATTTTTGCCATTAAAAATATTTAATTTTTAGTAGTTAGGGAGATAAATAGGAAATGACCTCCTATTCCTATTTTCTTCCTGCAAAGAACTTCTATCATAAATAGATATTTAATGTTATCAAATTCTCTGCATCAATTGAAAAATTTTCTCCTTGAATCCTTTATGTGGCTAAATGTGTTAACAGATTTTCTAACATTCCATCGTCCTTTTATTCCTAGGACTAACCCAACTTGTCACACGATTTTAATATATTGCTTGATTTGATTTGTTAACACTGTTTAGGATTTAACATTCACATGCAGGAAGTGAAACTGGCTTAAAATTCTCCAATCTGCCATTGGCCCCCGCCTGGATGTGTTATCAAGATTATACCAGCCTTAAAATAATTCCCCCATTTTATATCCTCTGGGAGACTTCATGTACAACTGGAACTGCTTCTTGAAGATTTCATAGAATTTTCCAGTAAAACTATTTAGTTCTCATGTGTTTTTTTTGTTTGGCTTTTCTTTTGTTGTTATTTGTGGGCAGATATTAAACTTTAAACTACTTACTTTTTTTGTGATACTCATATATTTGTATTAATTTCTACTATGTTAATTTGTCCTAGCCACCCTACTTTTTCCAATACATATTGTCTTTATTTTTTTAATACTGTCTGTTGAACTGATAGAACTTTCTGCTACTTCTTCCCTCTACTGATTTGGAAATGCATATTCTCTTTCTATTCTCTTTTTTTTTTTAAACTTACATTATTAACTAGTCTAGTGTTAAAATTTCTATTTTCCTGCAGACATATTCAAATCATTGGATTGTTGTAATCCAATCACCCTTTGTGTCATACATATTATTTTTATCCAGCATCTTATAGCTCTAAAACTAATCATTGTTTTATTACTGTTGTATAGAGTCAGTGCTGTTTTAGATTTAACCAGTTGTTTATTATCGTCTTTGCCTCCCATTCTTTTTTCCATTTTACTCTTTCTTCCTGAAGTAGATCCTTTAGAAGTTCTTTCAGCAAGTACATTTCACTGGTAAATTTACTGGAAATTCCTTTACTTTCCTCTCTATCTTAAATTATGTTTAACTTGATAAAGAATTAACCTCTTTGAAAACATTGTTTTTCTATTTCCTGGCTTCTCTATTTCTTCGAAAAGTCTTTTATCAATGTAATTATCATTCTTTTTGTCTTTGTCTTTTTTTCTCTTCTTGGTTTTGAGGTCTCTGTTTTTGGTGTTCTGAAGCTTTGCTGTGATGTATCTAGGTTTGAAATTTGTAATCCTGCTTGTGATTTTTCTGGGATTCCTAAATCTGAGTGTTCCTTTCTTTCATAAATTCTGGAAAATTATCACCCATTTTTCCTTTGAATATTATGTCTCCCAAATTTGCTCTCATATTCCTTCAGGAACACCAAGTAGATGTATATTTGATTCTCTTATTCTAGACTCTGTGTCTTTTTAACTGTTTCTTATTTCCATCTCTTATCCCTCTATGCCTCTTTCTGAGAAATTTCCTCTAAGTTTCTAAGTCTCTTCAGCCCCAATATGCTCTTTGGTGTATCCACTGAGTTGTAAATTTCAGTAATGGTGTTTTTCATGTCTAGGAGTTCTACATGGTTCTGATTAAAACCTTCCTGTTATTTTTTCAGAATATATTTCTCGGGGTTTTGATTTCTTCCTTCATGTCTTTAATCATTATAAACATGCTTCCTTATGAATGCTGTCTAATATTCAATTACCTTAAGTTCTTAGAAATCT
The DNA here is from genome assembly GCF_949774975.1 of Lagenorhynchus albirostris. Taxonomy (NCBI): domain Eukaryota; kingdom Metazoa; phylum Chordata; class Mammalia; order Artiodactyla; family Delphinidae; genus Lagenorhynchus; species Lagenorhynchus albirostris. The sequence continues at coordinate 98,567,989 of NC_083103.1, forward strand.
ACTACTGCTTTGTGTGTGTATCTGCTCATTCTCATACTTGGTAGGTTATTTACTCACATGTTCTAGGATTTTGGATTGTGAACTTAATGTTTATCATCTTCTCTGTAGACACCTAGGCAGGCTTGGGTGGGAATGTTTCCTTCCAGAGAACTTGCTTCTGCCAGATACTACAGAGGTATCCTTCCTCTAGGATCGCTTTATGTTAATTTCTTGGTGTTGGATTTCCATGATTATGTGGGGAAGGTAAATTTGAACCCCAAATGTTGTCCCGTAGATATTCACAGGGAATTTTTTTCCCAGCTCAGAGCCTACATTAAGACAGATAGTCTTGCTTTGTTGTTTCCCAAGGCTGGTGAATGAGTTTTTCACTAATTTGCCTTTTTATTGAGGGTGTAGCTCTTCAAGGGTTACATACAGCCTTCACGCAGGCATCTCAGTTCTGATTCTCTGCCCGACACAGAGCCAAGATCTCACATATCCCATACCAGTGTTGAATGGTGAAACTCAAGCACTTAGGTCCCCCAACTCCCTCAAAGAAAGCCATAGCTTCATCTTATCTAAATCTGCTTTAGTTTTAGTTTCTGTTTAGTTTGTGGTCTCTGAAGACTCCCTGTCTCTCTTACAAATCCAACTATCTAACTAAAAGGACATTTGTTTAATTTAATCCAACCTGTCCAGGTATTTTGTGGTGGGAATGCCTTTGATTTTTCAGAATGATGTTTTTTCTATTCTGAATGCACTAAATGAAAGTTCTAAGTAAGAGCTAGAATATCCTAAAGAAAAAATAGAGGATATTAAGAAATTAATGTATTTATGAAAAGATTAAGCTAAAGAACATTAATTTGATTGGGGGAGTGATAAATACATCAAATTAATGGTTCATAAAGACTTCTATGCTATAAGTCTTATGTATCTAGGTTTCATTAACAGATTTGTGCTTTTTTTTTTTCCTTTAAGGAAGTTCCATTCTTCCTCTGAGAGCCCACCTGCTAGCGCCTCTCCAGACTCCCGGCTCACCCAGACAACGGAGCAGCATCAGCAAGCGCTAATGCATCTGACTGAGGTGCATCCCCACGAAGGGGCCTTACCCGGCGTCACGCTTCCACCCATACCGTCAAGGGTGGAAAGTGAATCCCAACTCAGTTCAGAGAGAAGCCAAAGAAACCAAGTGAAAATTAGCCGTAGCAATTCTGAAGGCTATCTGTTTCAACTGGAAAAGGGGAAGAAGCATGGGAAAAGAAGCAGCATTAAGGTAATAAAAGCATCTTACTTACTTAACCTTTTATTTTGATAATACACAGGGACCTTGATTTTCATTCTCCTTATCACAGGCCTGGAATAGGGGTGCTGCTGCCCCTCCTTCTTCCTCTAGTCCCCACCCCTTCTCAGCCTTCATCTCACCTCAGCTCCTGCAGTAAAACACCCAGGACAGCCAATGACTGAGCTTTCTTCTGAAATGTTTGCTTTACTGAGTTCTGTGTTTACCTAAGATTCACCATGACTAGCACCTTTGTGTACTTAGGTCTTTCCCATCGAGTCTGCTTTGTTAAATAAGGGAAATGGGGATGGGAGGCAAAGAGGAAGGTTTCCAGGAAGAAATGAAGGAGCGTTGAAGGAGTCTTTTTATGTCCTTTGTGTTTCTCTACTGTTACAAACAATAAAAACCCCTCAGGAAAGATCACTTGTTTCTAGTGTCAAATCGTAAGGAAAAGGCTGGAAAATGCATTCTGCTTTACTGGGCAACAGGGAAGTAGTTGCCCAGTTTACTGGCTGGAAGCAATAGTCCTGTGGTGGATGGGCCCCGCCAGGAACAGACTCTGAAATGGAGATTTGTGAGCAAGAGAGTTACCGGGGAACCACCCCTGTCGGGGAGGGAGAGGGCAGGGCCGGGTGAGGGAGAAGGGGCGGCTTTGAGGCTGGTGCAAAGGACGCCTCCGCCAAGCCCATGAGGGTTCTGAAGTTGGGATGGCCCTTCAGAGGCAAGGAACCCAGCTGTTCCCCCACATGGATCAGCCATTGGCTATTGACTGTCTCTGGGGGAGGGTTGTAACTTTGGGCACAGCCGCTCCATCTGACTGAGGTCAGTTCTTAGGGAGGGACTCGACTGTGAGCCGTAGCAGACAACACTCCCAGCAGCCGGGGAACCAGTGGACACCCATGGGGCGTCCACTGTAAGGCAGATTTAGGGAGCCATCCTTAGTTCAACTCAACATATATGTGTTGAATTCCTACCAGGAACTGTGTCAGGTGCTGGGATGCACAGCAAACGAGCCATGCCCTTTCCCCAGCAGTATCATGTTGAAATAAGAGAGAGAGAGATGCACAGTGAACACAGAGGAGCACAGAGGGGGACACATCCCCACCTGCGAGCCAAGCAGAGCTTCAGGAGGTGATCGTGAGGCATCTTAGAGGATGATTGAGAGTTAGCAAAAGAAGGAAGACTGAAAGCATTTTAGGCAGGGGGACCAGTGTAAGTGAATGTTCTGAAGCTTGAGAGAACACAAAGCATGCTGGGAACTGATGCATTTTAGGTCTGCTGTCACTCAAACTGGGAGGTGCTGAGTGTTGAGAGGTGACAGTGGAGAAGTAGGTCAGGGACCGGGTCTTCGAGGATCTTGCTCGTCATTGGAAGAAGGAGGGCTCTAATCCCTCAGCTGGTGTTGGGGCGGGGGGTTGGCGGGGGGCATGGAAGAATTTTCACCACAGTTAGATTAATGTTTTAGAAAGACTGCTCTGGCTGTGGTGTGCAGGGCAGGTGCAGGGCACTCCAGGAATAGGGGATCGTGAAGTCAGTGGACACCCACAGAGTGAGCCTCAGAAAAAAAGGAAAGGGTGGCCTTGAAGAGAAGAAGGGAAAGCTGGACTAGAATGACAGTGGGTCCTATTGCAGAGAAGAAAAGGAGGACCAGCTTGGTGTGTCCTCCTGAGATAGAACCTCAGAGGCTGGTGCACATGAAATGCCCCAGCCCACTGCCGCCACCTGCGAGCCTAGGCCTTCAGCTCACTCACAGCCCCGGGGTCCTTCCCTCTGCCCCTTCCCACATGCTGACCTGAGGGCTTCTTGAGCTCCTCACGTGACCCTCCCTCACATCCTCCGTCCTGCCGGGGTACCTAATTCTTGCCCAGGCTGTGGAAACCACTACTGGTTGTTTAGAGCTGGGATGATCCCCAGTTTCACAGTAAATAAGAAGAAATATGTTCCTGGCTTCATAAGTAACTTATTTTTCCACCAAAACATTATTACTTGACAGTTAATCGTACCTAATCTGAGCTATGATTAGCACTGTTTTCAAGTACTTCATAAATAGAATAGGGTTTGTAGGCTGGACTAGGAAGCCAGACACTGTGCGTATTATTATTTCTATAGGGAAATGTATTCAGAGCTCAGGAACCAACACATTCTCAAGGTGAGGGCGTGCTGTCACCCTGGAATTTACGAGTTACCAGGGCCTAAAAAAGAGCTCAAACTCACTACCTCGGAAGAGAACCTTCTGGGTTAGGGTTCTTGCCAACTGTGGATTATTGTTGACAATGCAAGCTTTTAACAATTCCTAATGAGCAGGGTTTAGTGGAAGTCACGCACTCAGCCATTTCTAAATTCTCATCACCTAACCTCTCTGTGACTCGGACAAGTTATTAATTCACCTGAGCCCCTATTTCCTCATACGCACAATCAGAATTGTTCTTTTTGTAGATTTGGTTTGACAGTTAAGTGCAACAATGTATTTAAACCTTAGCTTAGGCTTCCCTGGTGGCGCAGTGGTTAAGAATCCACCTGCCAATGCAGGGGACACGGGTTCGAGCACTGGTCCGGGAAGATCCCACATGCTGCGGAGCAACTAAGCCCGTGCGCCACAACTACTGAGCCCACTGCCACAACAACTGAAGGCTGCACACCTAGAGCCTGTGCTCCACAACAAGAGAAGCCACCGCAACGAGAATCCCGCACACCGCAACGAAGAGTAGCCCCCTGCTCGCCGCGCGCAGCAATGAAGACCCAACGCAGCCAAAAATAAATAAATGCATAAATAAATTAAAAAAAAAAAACTTAGCTTAGTGCCTAGCAAAGAATAGACATCAACTAAATGTTAGTTTCCTTTCCCTTCCTTCTCCTTTTGGTGGTTCGAATCTGTGTTTTACCGAGGGAAGGCAGAGGACAGTACCCAGTGATGATGTGGATCATGACACATCTAAGATCGGGGAGGGAAGGGAAGAGGAAGAAAGAGAACTTCCACTTCCCACTTCCCAAGCCCTCTTTCCAACTTGGGAAATCCCTGCCTTCCTGCTTTCTCTCAGAGATGTTGCAATCCACACGTATCCATTTTCTCCATCCAAGACTTTCAGCCTACATCCGACAAAGACACAGAAGCACTCTTTGTCCGGGAAGCCATTCCAGAAGCTAAAATGATTTAGAACCGAGCTATTTGTATAGGACAGCAGGTAGCCGGGGCCCCAGACAGAGGGACTCATTCCCCAGGTCATGCCCATTTCCTAGTCAAAGCAAATCTCATGGTTGCCAAGGGAATCGACTCGAATCACATTAAAAATCTGAGGATTTGTCAAGATAATAGGCCCAAGCACCGTTCCTCTTCTCCTGGCAGTTCTGTTGTGACCAGTTTACGAACATTCAGCATTGTCCACGCCACTGAATGCAGACATCAGGCAGTGAGAGAGTAACACAGCACAAGTGATGACCAACAGTAATAAAAATATCTACTGCAACCGGCCACAAAGGAACTGCTTAAGGAGTTCTCTGACAGCTGTGTCGAGCTGAGCTGCAGTAATTAACCCGTGTGTTTGTTGTCACAGACAATCCGGGTATTGCTGCTTGACTGCTTCTAAGACGAGGTTTATTTGGATTAAGTTTAGCAACCGCAGAGCAAATTTCCTTCACTTGCTGTTCCGCAGTATTTGAGGCATTGTTTTCCGTCCCGTCTCTGAGTAACTTTCTCACCCTTACACATCTGAGGAATGTTCTGGAGGAAAGCCCCGCAGTGTCCCCCACAGCGGGGCACAACCTCTCAGAGTTGAAACAAGTCCTCCCGGGACAGTCAATGTCATTTCCAAGTCAGGCACCTTTTGCCCCCCCCGCCCCGTTTACAATCAAAGTCACTCTTCCGGCTTGAGAAGACGTGATTGATGGCCGGCAGAAACCTTCCACCAGGAGATCCTATGCCAGACTCTGCCAAAGCCACGACCAGTGGACACCAATTCCAAGGGGTAGATCTGGTCTGGTCAGCCGTCAGCTAGAGCCAGGGTTGGCTGATGTCACCCTGTGTGCATCTCACGCAAAGAGTAGCAGCAAACCCCGCCGGGGATTTTTTGAAAACATGCTTTTATTTTCCCCGTGTTTGGAGACCTAATGAGACTATTATTGTTGATTTAATTTTTTAAAATGGGGGGTGGCATGGTGCTATTGTGACCTTTTGGTCTTGTAACAGCCAAAGAGAGGTAAATCAAACTAAATTCTAGGGATTATTTGACTATGAAAGCCTTTTGAAGAGACAGAAAGTAGCTTAGTGGTTGCCTAGGGCTGGAGGTGGGGGGAGGGAAGGGACTGCTAATGGGTACGGGGTTTCTTTTTATGTCAATGAAAATGTTCTAAAATTGGATTGTGGTGACTTTCGCACAACTTGATGACTATATACTAAAAACCACTGAACTGTACAACTTCAAATGGGTGAATTTGGTGGTGTGTGAATTTTATCTCAATAAAGCTGTGAAAAAGAATTTTGATGGGAAGAGATCAAACAAAATTACAGCACTGGGAACCAATCAAGATTACTTGAAGCTAACAATCCAGGATTTTTCGTTGCCAGTCACCCAGAACAAACTCTGTTAGGAGCCATCGCTCTCCCTTGAGAAACATCTCTTCACTGGAAGCAGCTCAGCCTGTCAAGGAGTCAGTGGCATTTGGAGATGACCCCTTCGGGCCACACTCTTTCCTTCGTGTCAGTCTGCAGTGCTAGACCGTCGGCTCTGTTTTTCTGTGACAGCCACGATGTTTATTCGAGGTGATAGTAAGAACTTCAACGGGGATGCAATAAGCAATTATTCATGCTTTACATTACATCTTTTGTGAGTTGGTGGAATGATTAAAGCTAAGCTGCTTCAGACTAAGGATGCGATTTCTGGGCACTGATCATTTCTGTCTCATCAGTTTTGGACAAACTGGATTTATGACTTGGATGTGAGTGGGGTTCTCTCCTTTTTCATTACTGGTTTACTTTGGCAAATGGTAACTTAGTGATTTCAAAACAATGGCGGAGATGGCATATGCCAGATAAAGAACAGATTTGCAATCGCAAAGTATAGGATATCTGAGTTCATTCACCTATTAAAAATTAGCAGAGGTTTTAAAATGTGATAATACCCAGTGTCATCGAGGTTTGGACAAAAAGAGCATTCTTCTACCTTGTTAACAGAAGTGTTCATGAATGGCCCTGAATGTGTTCATGATTCTGTCTCAATAATCTCACTTCTCTTAATTTATCTCAAAGAAATAATCAGAGTAGCCCACAAACAATGCTCATCCCTAGGACATCTTAAATGTTCAACATTTAGAAGAATCGCTAAATAATTCAACTATAACTAGACAATAGAATGTTATACATAAAAATCACATTTTCAGAAAACATGTAGTGACAGGGAAATACAGTGTAATGGTAACCTTCTCAGCAAAAAAAATAACAAAATAATTTGTAGCATAGGGACAATTTTATAAAAGTATGAACGGATACATCTAAAGGGCAGGAAGCAGCTGTAGTGGTTTTGCTGGGTGATGAGTCTATTCTCTTAAAGGAGATTTATGATTTTGAAATGCCTTCAATGAACAATATTTCTTCTATGTACTTCTTCTATATATTATATTCTTCTGTATACTATATTTTAATTATTTTAGTCCAAAGACTTAAGAAAGGATCTTCTTCGACCTTTTAGAATTAGATGCACTGAAAGAGTTTTGACTACAAATATTTAACATACTAATCAGGCAAATTCTGTTTACAGAACTTTTAATCCTTGCAGTGTAGAAGTGTTGCCTAAATGACACATGATTTTGGCCCTGTGAAGCGCTATGTACTATAAAAATTTTGTAGGACCTTAGAAATACTGCCTTCAGCTACAAGCCACAGAACTACTCTTTACAGCAATTTCAAAAATAAGGGTTCATTCTTACATACAGTTAATCCACAAGTAGGTAGTTGCTAGCACCGGTGGTTCTATAGCTCAAAACATCAGAACCAGTATTTGTACAATTCTCTTGTTCTTTTTTTCTTTCCTGGCTACAAGATTGCTGCTGTATCTCCAGAAATCACATCCACATTCAAGGCAAGATAAAGGGAAAGGGGGAGGGGCTGTGCCAATCCAATTAAAGGTTTTCCAAGATGCACCCTTTGTCTATGCCAGCAAACCTTCATTCATATCTCATGGGCCAGAGTTCAGTGCTGGGGTCTGGAGGAAAGAGCTTTTGGCTCTGAGTCTGGGAAATGGCAATGGAGAAGCTAAGTGGTCTCACCTCCAGGTAGTCGGTCAATAGGCCCTGTGAGCAGTAACAGTTGATATAAGTGTCTACGTAAGTTCATTGTTAAGATTTGAGAATTATATGCAGTAACTCTCTATATGATGAAATGTTCTGTTTTTAAAGTCTCTGGACTATCTCTGCCAAATTCTCTCTTAGGAAAGGGCACGTCAGATATATTGTATATTTTAGGACTTAATAATTAACAGGGACTTTCCAAATTTAGAAAAATACCATGCCTTGCCATTAGCATATAGACAGGTGGCACCATACACGGTTAGCTCAGAACTGCTGCCTCTGCGGTATGGCTGTTTACCCTAAGCACCAATTTTGAGGCACCCTAAGATCACTGCCGTCACCCAAACCATCTCTTTGGTATTGTCCTTCCTGCCCTTCCCACGGAAGACAACTCAATGAACTCACAAATGCAAAGAAAAGAGGCCTTTGTTTCCCCACAAGGGTATCTGCTGCAAGTAGCAAGTCAGATTTCATGTCAAAAGTGGGAGTTTGGGGAGTATCTTAACCTATCCTATAGTCAGGAGCACGTTAGTATTTTTCCTGCCTGTTACTGTGCTCAACTGACATAATTTAGTAATTAAATAGCCTCGGTCTGTTAATCTGTCCCTTTATTTTATTTTATTTTTTTTGTTTTTTCTTTTGCGGCACGCGGGCCTCTCACTGTTGTGGCCTCTCCCGTTGCGGAGCACAGGCTCCGGACGCGCAGGCTCAGCGGCCATGGCCCACGGGCCCAGCCGCTCCGGGCATGCGGGATCCTCCCGGACCGGGGAACGAACCCGCCTCCCCTGCATCGGCAGGCGGACCCCCAACCACTGCGCCACCAGGGAAGCCCATACTCTGTCCCTTTAAATATGCAATAGTAATAAGCATTATCGTGTAAAATTATTTGTACCTTTCAAAATATCCAAAATCACACTGAATAAAATGAGCTTCTCAGTGGGTCTTGCTTAGACTCTTAACCCTTAAATGTTTCCTTTCTTTTGAATATTATGACATTAGACAGGGTGCTCTCTCTTCGAAGCAGTGTGCTTACCTGATTCGCTTAGATCGCCTCTTCCAGGGAAATCAGTTGGTTCAGTGAACGGTACAAAACTAGACATACTACTCATAGCAGCAGCAGCAAATTAGTAATGGATCCGTTATGATAAAAATGTTAATAACAAAGCAGCACTTCACTCACTTGAAATTTTTTATTTATAATTTTCAGAATTTCAATGTTTTTTATTGCAGAAGTGGAAAAGTCCAAACATGTTAGCTCACCAGCTACAAATTACCAAGGAAACTGTTATCAATGACGACCACTAAAATGGAAGAATTGTTGGGAAACACACCCACTCTCCCATGGTCCACACAGGCTGCCATTCTTCATTTTGCTTCTTCCCTTTCTTATGTGGCCATGACAACTCGAGGGTGGGGGACATACAAGTCTTTAAAAGAAACTGTCTCTTTGATTGTATTTTTAGAGTTCCAAGCTGAAAGCTTATCAGAACAGAGACATGAAGCTTGGAGGCCTCGGACCTGACCTTGAGTCCATCAGAGACAAAGTGAGTGTGATGTACCTACAGCAATTCCAGGATTGGATTTGCCATTTGTCTTCCAGCAAAACTGTATAAAGATACCCCCAGAAACGAGGGGTAGGGTGAGCTGTGACAAAGCGAGAGAGAGGCATGGACACATATACACTACCAAACGTAAGGTAGATAGCTAGTGGGAAGCAGCCCCATAGCACAGGGAGATCGGTTCCGCAACGCCTGGAGGGGTGAGATAGGGAGGGTGGGAGGGAGGGAGACGCAAGAGGGAGGGGATATGGGAACATAAGAATAACTGATTCACTTTGTTATAAAGCAGAAACGAACACACCATTGTAAAGCAATTATACTCCAATAAAGATGTAAAAAATAAATAAATAAATAAAAACAAAGGTATGGACCTGAAAAAAAAAAAAAGATACCCCCAGAACCAAGTTCTAATTCAAATGTCTCGCTCTGAATAGAGACCCTTCTGAAGTAGCATTGGTAACAAGCCCCGGGCACTACTTCTACCATAAAATAAAAGTTACTCAGCCAATGTTGTTTTATGTATCCACCTTTTAGTTAGTTTTGAAGGCCCAAACAGAAAAGTGGGACACATGCACATGAAAAGAGATGTGTGTGTTCTGTGGTCGTTGGTCTTTCCCAATAGAGTTATCTTGATAATATTGAGGCGTGGTTACAGAGGAGACACCCAGGGTAAGAGTTTCCCAAGCCATGGAAAGCACATCCACTTTATTCTCTTTCCTCTGGTGAAAGGAGATCTTCATTTAATGTGTTTTAACTGCAGCTGCACTCAAGGCATAGAAAGAGAGTAGAGTTCAAAGTTGGAAGCAAAAGTGAAAATAAATTGGGTAAACGCAACAAAGAAGAGGCTGAATGTGATTTAGCCACTGTTAAGTGAACACCGGGTGTGCTATTGCAGTGACATTCCGCCCCTCAAGAGAAACTATTTCTAGGAGAGACATTAACTTAACCATTTCACTGCTGTCACCTTACACGCGGTGATCCCATTTCCCCCGTGCCCAGCTCACTAAAATTAGTGTCAATTTAGATAGAGAACAGAGCGATCTAGCAGGACCTGTGAGTCACCCTCACTTTGTTTCTCTGAACAGATGCAGAAATTAATACAGCAAAAGGAATATGCAAAACAAGTAAAGGAATACAACATGAAGGCACTATCCATCCCGTCAAAGCCACAACTAGCAAAGACTGAAAATAAATCTGCTGTCCCTCGGCAGAAGGTAAGAAATTCTCACCAAGGCAGTTGTCTTTTTAATTAGAATTAAAAGGAAACCTCTGTGACCTCACGACAATGAATTCCCCACATTATTTGAATAGAGGATGTTTTAGCTACTACTGTTCCTGCGGCTCCCCATCATTCACAGATATTGATGTAAAAATGATATACACACATATGATGCTGGAAGGTTAGCCTCTTTTTTCCCCTGAAGTTCACTGTTATCTTTAGTCTTCCACATGTTTTCCTCCAAGTATAGTATTTTGAGTTTCTCACACAAAAATTCAATGGTTAGGTGATTTCATAGAAAAAAACTAATGATCCTGATTAACCATCAATTTCCTTCTCTACCATTAAATAAGTTTTAAGAAATTAGCATCTTCTTGCCATGTCCGGGTGCTTGTGTCAGAGGAAAGTCCTTCACTGTTTCTCTCAAGTTCATTCCCTATATTTCTCCTAAGGAATGGTACTATATAGGTTCCTCTACCCAATAAAAATGATAAATACAGGATGTTCTCCCTCTCAGAAGTCATCCAACTCTAAGTTGTGATGTGAATGAAATACGTTCTATGGAGACACCGAGCTTTGCAGTACAAGTCTCTGCCTCAGTCCCAGTAAGGACGTGGGACCCTTTGCACGAGGGACAAGTGACCCTTTGGTGCTTTTAGGAATTTGTACTTCGTGTTCTCTTTCACAGACTCTCATATTTTCTATCTATTGCCTTTCTTCCTCAGACCTTGAAGACCTCAATCCACTTGATTGAGTTTCCATGATGCCACTTTTTCTTTTTTTCTCCAATCCATTATTTGTTCATGAAGAGATTCAAGGCAACAAGTCTATAACTAGAAATTCCAATAGAAGTCAACTACACACACTGAGAAGTCTGGAGTTTTTCTGTTTTAGAGATTTTTCCCCTTCTAGGACCTACATATATTATCCATTCCCATTTTAGCTCTCAAGAAACCCTTATTAAACTGTAAAACTGGGGGTGGGGAGAGATAAATTAGGAGTTTGGGATTAACATATAACACTACTATATATGAAATAGATAAACAACAAGGACCTACTGTATAGCACAGGAAACTATATCCAATATCTTGTAATATAACCTGTAATGGAAAAGACTCTGAAAAAGTATATATATATACATATACACACATATATAACTGAATCACTTTGCTGTACACCTGAAACTAACACAACATTGTAAATTAACTATACTTCAATTTTTAAACATGGTTAATTTTAGAAAAGTAAAACATATAAAGGCAGATTTAGAAATCATATTCAGTAATCTCATTTTTATTGTAATGCCTGTCAGAACTGACATCACTGAAAAAAAGACTGCCTTTTTTTAGTATCCAGGTATCTATAGATATGCTAAAGAAAAGGAAAAAATAATTTTCAACCTCTAATAAATACTTGCAAGAGTTGCAAGAACCCAGAAACAAGAATAGTTGGTGTAATAATGGAGACTCAGTTTTATCTCAACTACAGTGATGTCTTTGGTCTCAAGCTGTAACAAGTCCTCTTTGGATGGAAAGGTCAGTTAATATCTCCTCAATAAAAGTTTGGTTTTAATAAGACTGCCAGAAGCTAAACAGATCAAACACATAAGAAATCTATTTTCAAGCACTTGAATAAAACTCAGTTTTATAAAGAAAACGTCCAGCGTCACAACCGTACATATCATTCTTCAACTCTTTTTCCACAGCATTTTGTTATGTGGCTAATTGATTTTGTTTAAACTGTGCATTATATTGCATTATTTGTATTTTCCATTTGGTCTCCATTTCCATCCATCCCTTAGTACATTATTGTAGCAATAGTCTCCAATTATATTATCAATAAACCTTTCCTAAGACTAGATTTAATTTAAGGAATCCAGGGTTCACTTCCCATCTCAAATAAAATTTTATCTTTATGCTTTTAGGCTTTGGAATATGCTAAGACCATCCCCAAACCCAAACCTGCAAATCTGAGTGGTCAAGCCTCAAAGGAAAAGAAAAATCCAACCCATGCTGGAAACGGAGACATTTTACCTGAAATCTCACTGCTGGAAGTACTGCAGAACAGACACGAAAGGGAAAAACAGGCTGTGGCTGCTTTTAAAGCCCTTCATATTGTATAGACAAGAGATGACCAGAGATGCCCAGGGGATGGACTTGGAGAAGAGAAACTCCAACCCACTGCTCTGCATTGAGAGTGATGACCTAGCATCGTCACCTAACTGCAGTCCACGTTTGCTTCGTACAGGATTTAAAATATGGGGCCCTATTGCATTACGGCGCCATATTTTACTTTCCAGGAAGAAAAACTATTTTAATTATTTATTTTCAAATCAGTTAATATTGGGGCTGAATAGAACTAGGGAATAAAGCCTTTTGGTTTTATCCTGGATCCTTTGATTTCTTTTTGGCTTTATATTGGCTCTTTTAATTTCTTAAATGATCGCTACCCTTTCTTAGCATAATGAAACTCTTAAAGTTACCCAGAAATAAATGTATCTACTTGTGTTTCTTTCTCATTTTTCTGATTTAAAAAAAACTATAAGCACTTCAGTTTCTATTGAAAAGAACTCAACTTGGACTAAACACCGGTAAATTTTGCAATATCATTTCCAAAATATTTCAGATATCTCTAAATTTAGCCAAGGGTTTATATGTAAAATTTAAAAAATGAAAGTGCTTCTAGATGTGCTACTCAAGTAAAACAAATCTCAATGTTGTTCTAACAGAGCATCAAGATATTAATTAGAAATCCACCAAGTCCAAAAGCACTCAACTCGGGCACCTCTGAGAGAGACACTTGCTCAAAGCTGCTGACTCCAAGTACATAAATTTGCTGAACATCTTGCCATCAAAAATATCTTAAAATATCATCAAATGTGTGCTTCCACACAAAAACATTAGGTAAGACAAAAACATCCCACAGAAACATCCTACTGAATGTCAATATTAATGAATATTTTTTCCCTTTTAAAGAATCTTTTGAAACTGCATAAACATTGTGAAATTCCCAGGTCTTAAAATAGTCCCTGGGACTATTTTAAATCCTATTAAATTAGGATTTAAATTTTACTTACTTGCTTGTACTAGATGGGCATTGCATTCTTAGATGGCTACATCCAGAAATGGACACATTTAACAATAATTTAGGGAAAATCTGTGTCTCTATACAGGTGGCATAAGGACTGGCTTTGGAGGTTTATTCCTATATTGTATAAATTTTACATATACCACAATGTGGTAGAAAAGCTGCCTGTACAAAACTTTTTCTTAATACTGGAAACAGCCTTGAAAGTTTGGAAAGATAACAAGTATCTGAACATAAACAGTAAACTGGAGAATCATGTTTCAGTAGTATTTGGAAAATCATAGCATATATGAGGAGTTAGTTCAGGAAAATCACAGCCCAAGCTGCTCCTAAAATGTATCTGTAAAAGAAGAGGACCCTTCAAGGTACATGTTTAAAGACTTTTCTAGAAACATGAGATAGAATGATTTTTTCCCCTATATTTTAAAACTTCCCTATATTTTAAAACTTGTTCTGGAAGCTAAAAATAATGCATAAGAGACATTACCATATTTTCATTTTTAAAGGGACAGGGTAAATTTTTTAAACATTCCATTTCTACTAAATTATCTTAAAGGAATTTAGAGCTTGGAAGGGGTTTATCTTGTTCAAGTGCCAATCTTTCAGAAGAGGAAATGGAGATCAAGAAAGGATAAGGGACTCTGAAGTCCTTCAGTCCTACAATGGGAGACTAGCCAGGTCTAAACTCCAATCTTTCAACAGCAAGGAGAGCACTGTTTGATTATTTGTTTGTGGGAAGAGAGTTCTTGTTTTTCTGTGTGGGCAAGGAGGATGTAATTATATATTTCAATTTGGGACATGAACTTCCAACATTTAAGTTCCATTTTTAGAAATATGCATTACTATCTACCTTGCATTTTTAACATGTACAGTCTGGCAACTTTATTACTACATTGATGAGGTTGTAAGAGACATCTACAGTGCAACTCAAATGCTGACCAATAAAAGAGACACTATTTCAATTTTTTTTTCAGAACATTTAAAAACCTCTCCCTAACCATTTCTCTCAGCCTAAGCATTAAATCCTTCAGGCACTTTCACACCTCCTATTAAGAACCCACACCCAGCTGAAGCAGGTTCAGTGATCCAGTTGATATCAGACAACATTTCACAGGAACTTTACACTCAAGGCAAAGCTTTACCATCCAGTATATATGACCCTAGAGCAATCAAAATTCTTTGTACACAAACACGGAAAGTGACAGGCAGCATCTAAAATGAGTTTGACTAAAGAAATGGAACATACTTGCTGAGAGCTTGGGGTTGAAATCAAAGAATAGATCAAAATAGGCTTCATCCGGCCCCAAGTCATCCCACAATGGTAAGATCCAGCAGAATGTCACTAAGGCACCATGATACTAAGACAGGGTAGAGGTTCTGCAAAAGCAGTAAATGACAAACGCTTGTCTGGCTCCTCCTTTAAAAGCAATTGTACTATATTAACAATAACATTGATCTTTTATAGACCTGAGTGGATCAGTGATCAATTTTTATCATATTTCTGTTTCAGATATTTAGGAAATAAAAATAATCTGCCTATTAGAAGACAAGGAACCATAAACTTGAGTGACGTAATGATGGAGGGCCTGGATTTGACCAGATGTTATACAAGCCATTGAAAGACATAGTGCCTAACTCCCTAATCTCTATGAACTGGTATAAAGGACCTTTAAATCATGTATTCTCTTATTATAGACTCCTTTTATGATGTTTTTCCATCTTGAGTTTCCAACAAGAGCATCCTCCTAGAGGCAGCTTTTGTACAAGTAGCTGAATTTAATGACAGCTGTCTTCATGATATTGCTTTGTATAGTAAGGAGTCTCTTGGGAGTTATCTAGAAACCAACTGAAGAAAAGACAATATTGAGGAACAAAATAAAAGGTCAGCCTAGCAAAGGCATCGATGTCTAATTGTTCCAATTGGGGCCTTATTATTGGTTAATGAATCATTGTCAAAACATCACAGTAAGCATGAGCGTGCACAGTCTAGTCTAGAGCGAGAAAATGACTCTTCATCCCAACAGTTATTAGCTGGGAGTTGCTTGAAAACACATCCAGTAATTAGAACAACACTGGAGCTAATTGAGAACTTTGAATTGATAGCAAATGGTCTACAATATCAGACTGGATAAACTCAGGAGGGATTCTTTTTTAATTACTTATTGAAAAATTGCATAAAATGAATTGAATTTGGGTGATAGTCTGCACATACCAGGACAAGTTTAACTAACTCTAACATGTGCTTCAAAACAGATATTACCATTATATTAGAAGTTGCACTTGAAAATATAAAGTTCTTAAGGAAAAATTAAGGTTGCTTTCCTAAACGTGCCTTTTTTTTTTTTTTTTTTTTTTTTTGCAGTACGCAGGCCTCTCACTGCTGTGGCGTCTCCCGTTGCGGAGCACAGGCTCCGGACGCGCAGGCCCAGCGGCCATGGCTCACAGGCCCAGCCGCTCCGCGGCATGTGGGATCTTCCCAGACCGGGGCACGAACCCGGTCCTGCACGATGCGTTTCCTGCATCGGCAGGCGGACTCTCAACCACTGCGCCACCAGGGAGGCCCCTAAATGTGCCTTTTTAAAGATCATCTTTTCCTATCAGAGTAAGAATAGGAATCTTGAATCAGAGTAAGAATAAATCTTGAATAATACACATTTCCTCTAACACGCAAGTATTCTACAGGATGTGACTATAGGGCTTCTCCCTAATGCTAAATGAGTTTTCATAACTTTTATTCCTAATGGGTGAAAGACGAAAGGACACATAAATGCTGCATTGCCTCTTTAGTTGTTTTCCCAGTGAGACAGGATTTAAACAGTAGCACAAAGTCTGTTTTTCATTATTGTGGATTTTGTCTATCCAGTATCTCTTCCCTCTGTATCCCTCATTATAAGAAATGGTCTATATTGTCAGACAAAATTTCTGTATTATAAAGGCAAAAAAGGAGAATTATGTATTCTAACAAAATTTTATTTAGCTATTTATTCCACTTTTTAAAATACACTGAAGTAGGATCTCAGAATAGCTAAAATCTGATATTCAGAACTGTCCCCACAACTCACTGCCTCCAGACTAAGTACAGTATTTGTTTCTGCTCCCCCTCTCAACTTCATTAAGCAAAGCCACACATCTTTCTCACAAAGGTACAGAGAAAATACAAAATGTCTCAATTTCCTAAGCAAACATCCATTCAATGGAAAGCAAAAGGTTTTGGATGGCAGGGTTTTTTTCATTCATTCACTCATCCATTAATTCGTTCATTCATTTTATTCTCTCATCTTAAAGATTCCCATTCTTCATGTTTGGTTACTTAATTTTGGTTCAGTGGAATAACTGAAAAGTTGGGGCTTTCCCAAAAGGTTATGAAAACATCACAGTGAGAGATGCAATAAGATGCAAAATGAACAGATTTTTCAGCTCTCCCTACCACTCAGTATAGGGCCTCTTTGGGTAAAATGAAGAGAAGAAAAAAGAATTTGGTGGGCAAGGTTTATCTCCCTTGCTGCCCCTCCACTGCCTTTTCATTGTCCCCTTGCAAACCTGGGCAATATAAGTAATTAATTTTCAATAAGCTGAATAAATGGTCTTCCACTATTAAACAGCTCTAACAGGTCGAGAGGATTACAATGATATGAGCATTTCAGGCAAATAAATTTAGTGCAACCCTGGAAATATCTGATAAGATTTCACAGACTTTCTTTACTGAGTTGACAGCTCGTAGAGACCAGACCTGATACCGGGGCTGCCAGACTGGCTTCTGAGAGTACCTCTTATGGCTAGAGTCCCAAGCTTTTGCAAGAGAAGAGATGCTTAAATATTAGATATGCTTATGGTGCAAATTTGACACTGGGAGAAATAACCTTCCGAAATTTAAAACCCACGAAGTATAATCAGTTATCCTTTGGGAAGCTGTCTATACAGGAGAAGGAAGTAGAGAACAGAATGAATGTCCAGTGAAAAAAACCACTGTAGATCTCTACACCAAATAATTTGGGCCCCAAATGGACTCTTTCCTCTGTGGCAAATGTGTCTCCTAAATTAATCCTTACGCTTTCTTTTTTGTCAGGCAGACAGTGATCAAAATCACTATCATGAATCCTGGTTGGCCTTACCTTGTATCTCTAACCTGTCACCTGGCAGTGATGTCTTTTCCCATTTCCCCTGCTTCCACACAATGGTGACACTTTGAATCAGTACCAAGGATGCTGCCTCTACTTAAAATTGATAATCTATCATACAAACCTCAAGTACCCATTTTTAATGAAACCTTTAGATGAATATCAAAGAACTATTTGCCGTGTCTAATGTTTTAATTAGATTATATTCTCAATTTAACCCATTAAACCTCCTTTGATGATCCCCATATTTTAGTGTTTAGCCTCAGATGCACGAGGTAATGAATACTGGACCTTTTGATTTAATGGGAATTTCGGCTCTTCCAGCCTGCGCCTCTTGGTATACCTTTTATTTTGCCAGCTATAGAATTCAGTTAATTGAAGGAGTCTCTTACCCTCACACATTAAGGAGTATAAATTAGCATCCCCATTCTGACTGCAAAATGCAAGCAGACAGTTTTGCTTTGATCTGCGGATTGAGCTGAAGAAGGCAGCAGCCCTCTGAAAACGAGCTGATGGCCTGTTATCAGGGCAAAATGCAGACGCGTCCGTGCGTCACAAAACACTTAATGTCTTAACTGATCACCTTCCAATTCTCCTTGTCCTGTTTGCATCATTCTCTTTATAAGCGCTCGCGTGCATGTGTGTGTGTATTTCTGTGTGGCTCTGTTTTGCTTTCTCTGTTTATCTTTTCTGATTCTCAGAGAATTACGGACCCAGGTTTTAAATTAATCTGAGACCAAGGAAAATGAAATAACATAAATTCCCTCACCTTGAAATTTCTACGAATATCCTGCAAAACTATTCAGGACCTTTCACAGACAAAGATTCTTAAGGACTAACTAACCTCCAATGCTTTCAAATGGATAGATCCCAAGCCGGTGGTAGTACATCACTGAATATGAGGTAAGAAGGGCTATCCTGAGCTTTGGTAATGAAGTCAGCCTTTTAATATGTTCTAATGATAATGCAACTCTCTCGAACTTAACAAATTCAGTTACATAAAAGAAACATCAAGGTAAAAGATCAATACCTCCATCACTCATTGTAAAAGCCAGAATAAAATAATCTTAGATTCAAATTATGAGACATCTGGATAAATATGGTAGATTGAGCACCCACACACACATGCACACGCACACACGCATCTGTTTCCCTCCCTTGGCAAGCCCCCGCTAAAATCACAGTAACGGGTTTTTTTAAAGGCATAAACATATAAGAACAGGGAGAACAGGAAGAGGGATACCAGTAGCAACTTTTTAAAAACTGGAAAGCAGATGACTAAATTGCAAAATAATAATAATAATAATTGGAAGCCTCCAAAAACACTAAATTGTAACCAGGCAATGGGGAAATCCAAGAATCAATCTGATATACACTACAGAATGCCCAAAATGCTCTGGAACTGATGGTGTCAATTACTGCTGGAAGTAGGGGGGGAAGAGGGTGAGGGGGTTAAATGAAGGATGACTTCCCTCCACCACCCTGGTAAAAGGCTGCTTGACCCTCTACAGAGTCTCAGGAGTGAGAAACAACGGGCTGTTAGGAGGCACCATCCTGAGAACAGAGACAACAGTGAGCACAGGTGTTCTAAATACAGAGACCTCTGGTCCTCCTCTGACACTTGGTCCCCAGAATGTTAGGCCTTCATCCTATAAGCAGGAATTTGGAAAACTCTTCTCTGGGGAATCTGACCAGCCTAAAAGAAAAGAGCTAAAAGTTCTGATTTCAGAGGTTCTCCAACTGAAGAACTCAACCATGTTACCCTATAGGAAAGTTCACAGTCAGCAGGTTGCACTGGGCATTCAGAGCTTCCTATGAGCTTTTTATTTCTCCTACTTAAATATGAGCACACAATCAAGGATTTCCAAACATCTGAGGATATTATATGCGATACCATTAAAAAGGAGGAGGAGGAAATTAAAGAGATCTTTGGAATTAGAAACATGATTGCTGAAATAAAAAATCCAAAGGTTAAAAAATAACATTCAGAATTTTTTCAGAAAGCAGAGCGAAAAGGCAAAAATATAGACAATAGGAGAGAAAGGAATAAATTTAGAGGATAAATCCAGGAGGCTGAAAAAAATCAAAATAGGAGTTCCGTAAAGAACATAGAAAAAAAGGAACAGAAATCATCAAAGAATTAATTCAAGAAATTTTCCCATAACTGAAAAAAATGAGTTTTCAGACTGAAAGGGTCTATTGAGTATCCAAAAGAGTGGGTGAAAACAGACCTCCAACTCAGGCATATCACTGCAAAATTTCAGTACACTGGCTCCAAAGAGAGTACCCTACAAGCTTCCAAAAAGGAAAACAAATGAATAAATAAAACAAGATATATCAAGAATCAAGAATCAAAATGGCATTAGACTTCACAGCAGCAATTGGAAGCTAAAAAGCAATTGAAAGATGCCTTCAAAATTATTCAAAATGATTTCCAATTGAGAATTCTATACTTAGACAAAATACTAATAAAGCATGAAACTAGAATAAAGATGTTTTTATACAAGAATGATCTCAAAACACTGACTTTTCATACACCAATAAGGAAACTACAGGACCGTGTGCTCCACCAAAATGAGAGAGTAAACCAAGAAAAAGAAAGATAGAGGAAACAAGAGTAAAATGAAAGGAATGCCTGAGATGAAGAGGAAGGAAGATGCATTGACCCAGAATCCATAGGGGAGCAGACCAGGGGGCTCTGGGAGAAATCTGTTCAGGAAATCAAAATGTTAAGAGTACATGCACAGCAAAGGAAACCATAAACAAGATGAAAAAACAACCCTCAGAATGGGAGAAAACATTTACAAATGAAGCAACTGACAAAGGATTAACAAAATATACAAGCAGCTCATGCAGCTCGCTATCAAAAAAACAAACAACCCAATCCAAAAATGGGCAGAAGACCTAAATAGACATTTCACCAAAGAAGACATACAGATGGTCAACAAACACATGAAAAAATGCTCAACATCACTAATTATTAGAGAAATGCAAGTCAAAACTACAATGAGGTATCACCTTACACCGGTCAGAATGGCCATTATCACAAAATCTACAAACAATAAATGCTGGAGAGGGTGTGGAGAAAAGGGAACCCTCTTGCACTGTTGGTGGGAATGTGAATTGGTACAGCCACTATGGAGAACAGAACAGAGATTCCTTAAAAAACTAAACATAGAACTACCATATGACCCAGCAATCCCACTCCTGAGCATATACCCAGAGAAAACCATAATTCAAAAAGACACATGCATGCCAATGTTCACTGCAGCACTATTTACAGTAGCCAGGACAGGGAAGCAACTGAAATGTCCATCAACAGAGGAATGGATAAAGATATGGTACACATATACAATGGAATATTACTCAGCCATAAAAAGGAACAAAACTGGGTCATTTGTAGAGACATGGATGGACCTAGAGACTGTCATACAGAAGGAAGTAAGTCAGAAAGAGAAAAACAAATATCATATATTAACGTATATATGTGGAATCTGAAAAAAAATGGTATAGACGATCTTATTTACAAAGCAGAAATAGAGACACAGACGTAGAGAACAAACGTATGGATACCAAGGGAGAAGGGGGCGGTGGGATGAATTGGGAGCTTGGGATTGACATAT
Organism: Lagenorhynchus albirostris; assembly: GCF_949774975.1. Lineage (NCBI taxonomy): Eukaryota > Metazoa > Chordata > Mammalia > Artiodactyla > Delphinidae > Lagenorhynchus > Lagenorhynchus albirostris. The sequence goes on from NC_083103.1 coordinate 98,589,132, forward strand.
ATACACTATTGATGCTATGCATAAAATAGATAACTAATGAGAACCTACTGTATAGGACAGGGAACTCTACTCAATGCTCTGTGGTGACCTAAATGAGAAGGAAATCCAAAAAAAGAGGGGATATGTGTATATGTATAGCTGATTCACTTTGCTGTACAGTATAAACTAACACAATATTGTAAAGCAACTCTACTCCAGTAAAAATTTTTTTTAAATACATGAACATTTGGGAGGGAGGTAGTGACAAATGGTGAAGAACTGGAGTTAAATTAGTCACAAGTAGACTAAAAATTAAGAATAATACAATGAGCCTTAATTCCAAGAAAAACAAAAAGTCTTGCAGAAAAAGTAAAGTAACCGCAGCTGACTACCTGGCTTAGCTGAGAATTACACGTGCACATCGTAATAATGCTCGAAGCAAAATTACAGTTTTGAGAGGAGAGATAAGAGACGGTGCACGTATGTGGTGGGAACAGGGGAGAAAGAGAACTACATCTTCATCTTTTATAGCATGAAGTACTAGATAATTCCTGAAATAGAAACACCAAAAAGCAGCAATGCAGTGAAGTCATTTAGAAACATGAAGGTAGATAAGATACAAAAACAATCAGCCCAAAACAGAAACTGGTTGCCTCTGTAGTGAAGAAAATAGGGAAGGGGACAGGGGACCGCTTCCTTTTTAAATAATCCTTGTAGAACTCTTTGACTTTTTAAACACTGTGCACAGGTAAATGATAAAGCTCAAATCTTTAAAATTAAAATTAGAGAACTTAGGAACTGGAGAAAAAAAACAGATGAGAAAAGAGCAGAGCAAGCATGAAGTATTCATTATTTTGTTTTTAGCTTGTAAATTATTCCCATCTTAAACTTGGGATAAAGAGCCATCTCCTATCTTTATTCCCATTGCTTTCTATAGTTTGTTTCCCTTCCCAAGTGAAGCACTGAGAGGAATAGATTATCTGGTATATGTATGTATGTACGTGGGTACTGATTGCCGCCCTGCAGCTTGCGGGATCTTAGTTTCCCCAACCAGAGATGGAACGCACGTCCTTGGCGGGTGAAAGCGCGGAGTCCCAACTACTGGATGGCCAGGGAATTCCCTATTTGGCCATTCTTTAACTTCTGGCTAGAATATTGGCAAGCACACATGATTACTCCATTATCTGCAGCCCCTAGCCCATTATCTGGAGGCTGGGGAGGGCACAGATGTTAGAAATGTTCAGATAATTCCCAGGGACTATATTAGTTAATATTTCTAAACAACTCTTTTATTTATTCTTGTTACAGAGATATATGCAAAAGGTGGGCCTTTTTTAAGCTCAAAAAAATTTCTTAAAGGCTTCAGAAGGAAGCTTAAATCCTGGATTTCCATCGTACATTCTGTATTGGAATCATAGGCAATTCTTTCTAAATTGACTCCTTATATAACATCATGTCTGTTACCAAATGGGATAAGAGAAACCTGGGGCAGAATGGGGCTGGGACAGGTAAGGGGGAGAAAAAGGAGCTTTCCAGATAAAGCATCCTCAATGACACTTTCGGACTCCTATTTCATCCAGGGCTGTCTTGTCCCCTCAGTCCACACGGGAGGTCAGTGACAAAGAGAAATTAAGACGAAGTTATAAAAAAAATAAAATTCCTTGGAAAGAGACATAATATCCCCTTTGTAATGATAGTGAAGGCACACAAGACTAATACTCATCTTTTAGGTAACCATACTGCTACAGTTGATGTCCTCTGAAGTTTGGTATCAATGAACAAACTGCTATGTTCAGATGTATATTGTAATTCGTCATCTTTCTCTAGCAATTTTCATCCAAGATATCACACTATATACTTTTATAACTGTTATCTCACATCCCCTCCCCATTCTTAACTGATTTATAGGGTACTCTCCTCATGTTTTGGATGCCAAGTAAGAGAAATAATGTAATCATTAGCTAATGTAAGATTAGAATTGAAGTCTCTAAGCCATCTAGCCAGTGGCAATGATGCCAAATCAGATGTGGTTCCACAATATTATAAAGAGTAATAAGAGAGAGCTCACAGAATTATTATAAATGAAATCATGGAGGGACGGTTATCTAGTGTACACACCAGGAATTCTGAGAGGGAAGGAGAAACGTGTCTTTAGGAGGTGGGATTAAAATCAGAAAATACAACAGGGAGAATCTGAGTGAAGAGAAAACATGAGGGTCATTTCAAATTTTCATCTCACTTCTGAATATTTATCGGAATTATCTCTGACCTCTGCATGTATTAATTTTGTAACTCACCAAATTAATAGCCTGTATGACATTGGGTAAGTCAGTCTCTGACTCTAAGTTGCTCTGTCTGTAATTAAAGGAGATTAAGCCAAAAATTTTAGAATAGAAAAGTGGGGGGATTTGAAGTAGCTGAGACATCATCTAGCTTATCCTACAAGAGGATATATGAACCTCTTCTAAAACATCCCAGCGCTATATGTTAAATGTATCCTATGATCATTCTCAACATATATTAACATAGTAAAAGTTTGTAGTTAAGAAAAAAAAAAAACGTAAGCATAATATAGGAATTGGCATAAATTATAATAGTATAAATTTATTTTATGCCTTATTCAAATAAAACATCATTTTCAATTAAAAAAAGAAAAATAAAGAAAACATCCCAGCAAGTGGTTATTCAACTGTGGCTTGGATGAAAACAGGGCTAAGGGATTCAGTACATCCTAGGAATGTCAATTTAAGTTTCAGATTGCTCTTAATTAGAAGGTTTTCCATAAATTGATCTAAGAATTTGCTAGATAATTTCCAGGTAATTTTTAAAAATTTTACATCCAAAATTGCTATGCAAAACCCTCTCCTCCACATAATACAATGACAATAGCGCCACTGCCACCTTTATCACAATATGAATTAGTGGTAAGCTACGATAATTAAAATTGGCTTCTAGTCTTAATTCTGCCACTGTCTTTTTTTTTTTTTTTGCGGTACGCGGGCCTCTCACCGTTGTGGCCTCTCCCGTTGCAGAGCACAGGCTCCGGACGCACAGGCTCAGCGGCCATGGCTCATGGGCCCAGCCGCTCCGCGGCATGTGGGATCCTCCTGGACCGTGGCACGAACCGGGCGTCCCCTGCATCGGCAGGTGGACTCTCAACCACTGTGCCACCAGGGAAGCCCCTGCCACTGTCTATTTGACATTGGCCAGACATTCATTATATCTAGATCTTAATGTCTTCGTTTATAAAATGAAGGGCTTAGATTTTTGTCAAATGTCTCTTCTAACGCTGACAATTCCTTCCTGACTATAACTTTGTCCTCAACTCAGTGGGATATCACCTTGTTTTCATTTACTTTCTAGAATGAGGTTTTGGGACTTCTTTAATGAATTAAAGTTAATATCCTTTTCTTCTTTTTCTTGTTTCCGTTAACTCTTCTAATTGTGATAGGTCTATTTATTTATTTATTTAAATTTATTTTTGTTGATTTCTAGGTATCTTTTATGGGGGGCAGCCGGGCCACGTGGCATGTGGGATCTTATTTATTTATTTATTTTTGTCTGCGTTGGGTCTTCATTGCTGCATGCAGGCTTTCTCCAGTTGCACCACTCTTCGTGTGGTGCGCGGGCTTCTCACTTAAGTGGCTACTCCTGTTGTGGAGCACAGGCTCTAGGCGCGCAGGCTTCAGTAGTTGTGGCACGTGGGCTCAGTAGTTGTGGTTCATGGGCTCTAGAGTGCAGGCTCAGTAGCTGTGGTGCACGGGCTTAGTTGCTCCGTGGCATGTGGGATCTTCCTGGACCAGGGCTTGAACCCGTGTTCCCTGCATTGGCAGGTGGATCCTTAACCACTGCGCCACCAGGGAAGTCCTGGTCTATTTATTTAAACTAGAGTGTATGAAGTAAAATCTTATTCTTAGTAAGATGACAAATAATTTTAAATGTTTTGCCTTCCAGCTTCTGATCAAACTTTGCTAGTGAAAAGTGCTTAGTGTTTTGTGGACTTAGCCTGTTCTACTGATGGACAACACAGTACCTGGCCTATAGAAATTGCTCAAATATCGTTCCAAAATCTGCTTGCCTGGAACCATCCATTGGTTCTGGTTCTGCCGTCTCTAGCAGGACAGACTAGACATACCCTCCCGATACGTAATTGCTCTGTAGCCATTGAAATACAGCTAACATAGCCAATCTCCTCTCCCAACCGTCTCTAAAGCCTTGCTTCTCCAAGCTGAAAAGCTCATACTCCTCTGTTTCCTATACCTTTTACTATCTAGGTTCCTGTATTCATTCCTGGATGAATTTTAGTTTGTCAATATCCTCTTTAAAATGTGCTGCCAAGAATATAACATAAATATAAAATATTTCATTATTTTTGCACACGCACTGAGCCCCATTCAAGAAGACCTGGGAGTCACTGCTTCAACTAAGTATGTTTATTGCACGATTCTCTTAGCAGAAGAAAGCATTCTGCTTGCTCTGTGCCTTCACACCTCTTTCTCTCTAGTTATCAAATCCATCGACAAAAGCCAGTTCTCTGTCTTTTGAAGTGGTGTCATGGATTCCAATTAATCATTTCTTAGTGCCACTATCAGCTAATACTGGGCTGAATGACATGTTGTCGATTTCTTGTGTTCTTATGTCACGTGAGTAGAAATATTATCGAGTCCCTCTCTGAGACGCTATGAAATGAAGTCCATCAGATACAGCATTGAGAACAAATACCGAACAAATTATTTACTACATTTGGGATTACATGTAGGATGACTTGTCCACCTTGGCTATTTTAAGATGGTTTTGCCCCTTCAGAATCAGACCTATGTATGTCTTTCTTTACTTTAATGCACCATAATGAACATGGTTTTGCAGATCTTCACCACCAATTGAAACTGAGTGGAGGCAAAAGCCTGGGTAATTCAGACAAAATATCTTTTCAGCCTATGGAGGCTTTGATCAGTATTGAAGGCCGAAACCAAAAAGTGCTATCATGTTACATTAAATTGAGACTAAATTGTGTCTATCCTCTACTATCATCACTAACTCCCTGTGTATTAAAAAAGGAAGAAAGAAAGAAAGGAAGGAAGGAAGAAAGAAAGGGAAAGGAAAAGAAAAACTAGGAGAACTTTGCTATTGAGTTGTTGGCCGCCAATCAGGGAATACTGTCTGATGAGAAAATGATGCCACCGTCAGTGTGGCAGGTGCTGTGTATCTGAGCTCTTCCCTTCCTAACTAATCTATTCAGGAAGAGCCACAGAGGGAGACAAGGCAAGGCAGAATGAGCATCTTTTTGTGTTTGATGCTCATAAATGAAAGACACAGCCATTCCCTGAGCCCCAGGATTCATCCTGCCTCTGATCAAGCAGAGCTGTGCCTATGCTAACAGTGTTTCCTCTTTACCTGCCTTTTCAAGACAGAGAGTCTTAAAATGTTGCTAGTCTGCTACTCTGAGACCTAGAATAAGCCCTGCCATCTTCTTGTGAAGACAAGAGAAGAAAGAAAGAAATGCCTGGTGCTTTGGGGATTGTGCTAACCGTCTAATTTAACTGTTTTCATTTCTCCCAAAACATAGTATTTCTACTCACTTCAAAGATTCGCCCCCAAAATCCCTTTTAGTAGTTGTTCTTCCTGGGATTAGAAGTATTTGAGATGTTCCCCTTGCGTAACAGTATCCACTTTCTCTCCCAGGTTACTAGGAACGTTCTTATTCACAAATTGCTTTCTTTATATAACTAAGTCTTTCACAAAGCATTTGCCAAAAACGCCTGCTTTAAAACAGTACTGTCATTATCTGAACAGGGAGAGAGAGGAGAAATCTGAACCTAGACTTGCTTTCGTAGCACATCTACACAATCTAAATAAATACAAGAAGGGTCCTTACAAAGTGTTAGAAGCAAAATGCCAACGATGTTACCAGAAGAAAGCAAAGTGTTTTGGGCAAAGAAGTGATCAAGGTGTCAGAAGAGATATTTTCTGTCCTGCTTTGGCTCTTAGCTAGTCCTGATTTCATGGGTAAATCCTTCCATCTCGCCAAGCCTCTATTTCCTTGTCTATGAAGAGAAAAATAATCCTTGCCATGACTCACAGATTGTTGACTGACAGCACTTTGGCAAACCCAAATAGTATATACAATGCTTGTGTTTTTAAAGCAATAGCATTGCCTCCTAAATGGTGCAGATTGGATAAAGTTCTCACTCTGACGATTATCTTTGCTTAAGTTAATGTTTCCTCAAACAAGCCTACTGGAAAAAAAAAAAAGTCTGCTGCTACATCATAGAATCATAGAACTTTGACCCAGAAGGATCTTTAGGATTCATCCTCTTATTAGAGAAATAAGGAACGGAAAAGTGTAATTAAATGTAACCCAAGCTCACACCTCTGTTATTTTCATAATTACTATTAGTCATTAGAACCCAAGAGTCAGTCCTCTATCTAGCCACAGACACTCTTTGCTGGCCTTCCTGGTCTCTGTTACCTGAATACACAACCAGGGCGAAAGGAAGATGGGAAACTGAGGTCGCCTCTGGCACGGCTGCTATACTTGATAAGTGTACTGGGTATGTAGTGTCGTCACACAATTCATTACCATAATTTCACACTCCTAATATCAAGAGATCTCTGTCCTTTCAGCACTTCAGAGTCAAAAAATACTATTTGCAGAAACCTTTTTCACGTAGGTGGAACTCTAGACTATTAAACGATTAAAAACAGAAAAATCGGCGACGGGGAGACGGGAATCTGTTAAGGAAAAGTTATTAGCCCTGCTCATTCCTGCGGCGGACAGGAAACTGCCCAGGGCGGAGGGGAGGGAGCGTGCGCGTAGGAGGTCGCGGTAACAAACGATTCCCGGAAACTCGTGTCTGTTCCCAGTTTTGCCCGGCGAGCCCTTTATTATCTAAAGAGAGTGCAAACCCGGGAAAAGAATAGGAGACCTCCCAGGGGGAAAGGGAGGGGGCAACGCGCAGGGCCAATAGGACTCCTGCCGCCCCTCAAGGGTCCCCAAACAGGTGCACGCTTGTAAGGGGATGCGTATTCCCCTTTAGGTTTCATTTTGCTAAAACTCCGAGTTCCCTAAAATGCAATGAGAATGAGCACTTCCACACACAACCCGAGGAACGCTCGCTTTTAAAATATCAGTAACCGGTGGGACGTGGAAGAGTTGCTGGACAGGCGCGCAACAAGGCCGGGAAGCAAAATTGCTCGGTGGGTTTGCTCTGCCCAAGTGTCTCGACTCCCGTGAGCGCCGCTCAGAACAGGGACGGAGGGAGAGGGAACCAGAGTAAAGAGCGCGGGTGCCTGGGGGACCACAAGCTCAAAAAGGGTTCCTGGGTGCAGAACCACGAGCTCTTGAGGGGAACTGTGACGCTAGAGGATGGAAGCGCCGCCCTGAGAAGGAGGGAGTCGCCTTTGTATTAGTTAGAGATGGGGGGGGCGAGTGGGAGGTTAGTGGCGGGTGGCGCGCGAGTCTGTCCGGGAGTGAATGTGTTCAGGATCAGGTCCGGATCCGGATCCCCGCAGAGCGGAGGGCCCAGACACTCGGTCCCTTACCTGCAGCCCATCGGTCTGCCCAAGGAAGGGCAAGGGGTCCGGTGGAGAGCCTGGCCAACGGAGCGGGGACAGGTGGCTGAGGGGCGAGGGCCGAGGGGTCTGCAGTCGCGGCGGGGAAGAGGTCCCCCACCAAATTAGGGAGCCAAGAGCCCGTGCTCCCGTTTGCGCTGCCGAAGACGCGGGGCGAGCGGACGAGCCAAGCAGGCGCACACTCGCCCCCGCACGGGCGCTGCGAGCTGGCGGTCGGGCGGGGGAGGGGGTCGGGAGGCCGCGCCGCGCAGGCCCCGCAGGTGTTGGAGGGTTAACAGGTGTGTCGTGTTTATCTTCCCGGAGCCGATGTCCGTGGCCCGCCCCTCTGCGTCCTCCCCGCCTTCCCCAGCCCGGCGGCTCAGAGCGCGTGCGGCCCTGAGCCCAGCTCCCCCTCGTCCCCAATGTCCACCTCGTCCTCCGGCTCGGTCAGCACGAAGGGACCCGTGGGCAGGCCCAGCCGAGGCTCGGCGGGCGCGGCCTTGGGGCCATGGGGGCTGCCCTCAGGGCTCTCGGGCCCATCAGGTGCTTTGGGCTCGTCATGACTTTTCCTCAGCTGCTTTTTATGCTTCATCCGCCGATTCTGGAACCACGTTTTCACCTGATTCCGGGGAGAAACAAAGAAAATCACGTCATTCCTTCAGACCCATGGTTACTGAGCTAAGACAAAAGCGATTGCTGGAGTTTAAGAAAATAGACCGCAATCCACTGATGAATTATCCAGAAGTTGTGACAGTCCCAACCTTGGGTTAAGTCACACCTGAGTGGCTCACAAGTTATTGTCTTAGCTTGAATGAGAATCAAACATCCTAGCTCTCAGAAGTACTTGTCCTGAAATAACGATGAGGCTCAAAAGGGTGTGTTTAGTAAATACTAATAGTGCTATTAATTAGAATTTCTAATAGTAAGTGCTGCGTGGATAAGTTTCCTTTCTGTTCAGAATACGTTCCTCTGACTGTGACATCTAAATACCGGGTCCAGCAAGACTGCTGGACAGCAAGATGAGAAGCAGACTTGCTGCTTCTCATCAGAGAGAAAAATCACTGGGGCCTGGCAGGGCTATGATTTCACAGCAAGTTGGGTTTCCAGGTACAGAGAATAGGAAAGGGAGTGGAGCGAGGTACTTTGAGGTTGCATGTGAATAGCATCTGGTAGAATATGAAAACAGTCCTTCCACTCAGGACAGGGCAATAGAAAGGAGGCTTATATTAGTCTGTGTGTATGTGTGTGTGTGTGTGTGTGTGTCTGTCTGTCTGTCTGTGTCTGTGCTGGGAGGGGTGGCTATGAAGACTCGCGGCTGTGAGAGAGGTTAAAGAAGAAAAAAAATCTTGTGTGGGCTTCTCTCGGGTCAAGAACCCTCTTATCTCTTACCGATTTACGTGTGACCCGGGTTACTGCCCTGATCAGAAATGGGTGGGGAGGCACAGAAATGCTAGTTCTCAAGCGGGGAGTGAGCATCAGAATCACTCGAGGGGTTTTTCCTCCGTGTCCAGAACCCGCTCGAGAGATTTTGCTTCGGTGAGTCGACAAGAGATTGGAGGTGTCGGTACTTTTACTACGGGTCTTCGGAGAAGCCTAGAATAAAGGGGAGCGGGGTCGTTGCACGCAAGAACTCCGCGGCCGGTCCAGAGGCGTTAGGAGTCGGGGGGAGAGGAGCGAGCGGAGATGGGGCCTCCCCCTCCTCCGGCCCACCTGCGTCTCGGACAGGCTGAGGGCCGTGGCCAGCTCCACCCGCTCGGGCGTGGACAGGTAGCGCTGGATCTCGAATCTCTTCTCCAGGCCGGAGAGCTGCGAGTCCGAGAAAACCGTGCGAGCTTTGCGGCGGCGGCAGTGCTTCCCCGGCAGCTCGGGGTGCTGGGGGTGCGGGAACAGCGCCGGGACAGGCACCCCTGCGGAGAGAAGAGCGGTCAAGTGGGCAGAGCCCGACCTCCCCGGGCGACCCCCGCTCCACTCCCCACCCTCGTCCCCGGCACCCGCTCCACCTCGTGCCCCCGCCGGTCCCCGCCTCGCCCCACGGCTTCTCCAGGGCTTCTCCCAGGAATCGCAGGGCAGGGGGAATAAATCGCAAGAATAGCGCTTGGAGATCTTTATCAGAAAGGCCATCTACACACACACACAATAAACAGTAAGTAAAACGGAAAAGAAAATTATAAAATAGATCCGGAGGCCTTAAATACTGTCTTCTTGGAGAAACTTCCGGAGAGTCCTCGGCTGCGCCTCCCGAAGTTTTCTTGCAAACGTCGGAGGGTCCAGCAGCTATCCTCCTCCTCACCATCCCCCCTCCCCCCAATCCTCCAGCCCCCTGATGACAACCAGTGATGTCCTGGGGCTGAAGCATGAATGTGATCCTGCTTCCCAACCTCACTAAAAAACACCGTTCTCTTCCCTGAGCCGCCTCCACTCTCCCGCCTGCGGCCAAAGGGAACAGGCCAACACTCTCACGTGCGGGGCAGCTCCTGAGCGAGAACGGAAGGGGAATTGCCGCCTCGCACGTTTCCTATCAGTCTCGGGGTCGCGCTGGGGACCCATCTAGTTCTCATTCTTTCCCTCCAACCCCACGCAGAAGGATTGAAACGCTTTTCCCGGGCCGCAGGAGACTTCTCGTGTCTTTCCTGACCTTCGCAAGCTTTACCATGTCTGAGACGCACCAAGCGGACCAACCGCCGCAGACGTAAATATCGGCTGATCCCAGGGGGGGAGCGGCAAAAACAGAAAACTAGTAGTTCCGGTATCTCTGGCTTTGGCCACTACTATTTGCCGGGAACCTGGGTGCAGCGCAAAAGAGACTGTCTCTGGCCGGCGATGGAGCCAAAGCAGAGGGGCGGACTTGGACGCAGGCTTCACAATTGCCCCTCCAACCCAGTGCCCCGAAGTCTGGGTTTTTACCGCTTCACAAACGCTTTAGCTTTTGTCGTGGATTCCAGCGCCCACCTTTCACAAACTGGCTCACGTCTGTCCAGCCCCCACCCCGACTAGGGTTGTTTTTCCGGCTGCGCTCTGCATCTGGACTCAACGAATTATTCTATTCTGTCTGGAATGAAGATGCCAGAAAAGAAAGCGTGAATGTGGCCTTTCAGAGAGAGGCACAAAAGGAACCTGGGTATTTCCCCGCATCTCCCTGTCCCAACCAGACTTGGCTGGTCCCCGCTCTTTGCCATGCCTGGGAAATCAAAATACTTTGGCTCTGGGCTCCAGAGATATCAGCAACAGGGGCAAAGGAGGGCAGCGCAGCCCAAGATTGTGAATTAAATGCTAGATGTTGGGAGTAAAGAGGGTTAATGAGCAGCCGCGTCTCTCCCTCTTTTTTCCTTACCTTCTCTCCCTTATTCGGGCCAGCGCAAACCTTCAGTCCTCAGAATATCCCCAAACCCTCCTTCACTTCCAAACCCCTGCAGTGTCTACCTGCAAATGCTCAGCGCCTGGGAGGAGAGAGCTGGCCCCACTGGAGCCTTTTGAGCTTCTGGGCTGGAAAGTTGAGTTCCTTTCCGTGGGGTGGGATAGTCAGGGGTCTCCCTCAGAGTGGGAGAGGTAGGGATGGGGACCGAGAGATGGACCAGAGTGGCCAGGAAGACCAAGAGAAAGGAAACTGAACACTGCCCATCAAGAATATCGACAAAATCTGCAGCTACCTCTTGGCTTGCCACGTTTCCTCCGTTATAGAAAGTGAGGAGTGACCCTGGATTGGCATGCCTCAAGGGAGCTCCCTGTGTTCTCAGCCATATCCCCAACCTTCCACTGTCACTTAGGGAAGGAGGCCCAGCCTAGCCAGGCCCAGCCAGCTCTGGCCTCTCCTCTCATCCGTCACAGGCTTAGGGTCTATGCTGGAAGACGTGCTCTCTCTCTCTCTCCCCATACCTTGAGACCCCTGTTACTTACCCGCGGTGGTGAGGAAATAAGGGTGGTGGTGGTCTCCCTTATGTAGAGGGTGATGGGGGTGAGGGGCCAGGAGGGTGGGTGTGGGCATGAGGGGGTAGCCATAGTCTAGCAGAGGCACCCGGGAGGCCAGAGAGCTGGTGAAGTGGTCAGAGGCCACCTCCCTTAGCGGCTTGGGCTTGTGCAGCAGGATGTCCTCGATGAAGAAGGACGTGGGCCTCTGAGATGACGCCGGGTGTAGAGGGGAGGTGAAGTTGAGATTCATCTTGAACCGAGCGCCTGCCGCAGGGCGGGGGCCGGGGACGACGAGTAGGAAGCAGGCAGCGTCTCAGCACGCCTGGTCGAGAGCCAACCACCCTCGAGGCTCGGATCCCTGATGCTCTCTCCTCGGCCTGGGCTACCCCCGGCGCTGGAGAGGCAAGAAGATAAGCTCTTGGGTAGGTTGGGTCTAAGTGTAGGAGAATTGGCAGCTTGGAGAGGGGAGTCGGGAGAGCCAATGGCAAGGCTGCCAGAGGCAGAGGGGAGGGTGCGGTGGGCGCGGGGCGGGGCGGGGAGCTGTCCGTGGTGCTGAATACGACCGGCCAGGCCCGGGGAGAGTGCAGCCGAGCGGACCGGGTCCTTGCTCCTACCAGGTTTCTCGACCTCAGTTTCTGCCCACCACGGCAGGAGCTGCCTAGCTCCCGGCCGTTTTTTAAAGAAAACGAAAGAGATAAAGTCTCTACCCTCGGACAAACTCCTCTTTAGAGAGCAGAAGGCATTTAAAGGGCCCCGAAGCAACAGGAATAAAGCACTTATTTCAGCACTGGGGCCAGGGCTTTAAAACTTTAGAGAAATGATAGCACAGGGGGAAGAGGAGAAGTGAGGAGAGAGTTCATATCCGCTAGACCCACCTTAAGTTGATGACTGAGGGATGACTGGATTGTCGAGGTAAATAAATAAAACGTTGATGATGATCATAACATTCTTTACCTCCGTTTTAGAGGATGGTGTGAGGAAAGTTATACCTACATTAGTCAATTAATTTGATCTGTGTAAATATGTCCAAAACTACCTCTTAAATGCCAGCCTCCACCTCCTCTCAAATTTCCATTACTTTCTCCTCATTCCGCTCACATAGGCTGCTATTTCTGCTATACTATCCTTTTCAGCCCTAGCACCCCCCCCCCCAAATAATTGTACTGTGTTTTTGTTTCCCATTCCCTTTTGCAGCCTTTCTTTTCATTTTCCTCCCTCCCAATCTTTTGTTTTCTAATGTTTGTCTTTTTCAAATCTGTCACATTTATTTCCCTGGAGTCAATTTGCTAAAATTAAGGTGATCATCTACAGCACAGCAGGGGTAATTTCAGCTCACATCTCCGAAAATTGCTCTAATTATTGATGTTAAACTCAGGGAAATTAAAAGAAGCCACTTCTCTTCCATCTCCCCATTTTTAAGCTCTAATTTGTTGAAATCTGGTCATCATCACAATTCCAATCACCACTGCTAATAGTAAAAGTGTTTTAATAGAGACTGAGTCCTCACAACCCATGCTATTAGATAATTAGAGGAGGTGTTAGGAAGCCAAGTGCTAATCCTTGGGCGCATGGGTAGGATTTCCATCTGATCTAGCAGGTAGAACAAATTAATTACCAGAATCAATTAGGCCCCAAACTACAGAGCTCCAAGAAGTGGGAGCGTTGTATTCCATACGGATGAACTGGTAAATGGTAAACAGATGAGGAGAGCCAGAAGAAGGAGGACGAAGGGGGAAATAACTTTAAAATAAGCTCTCGGCAAGTAAGCCTCCAAACGAAGTCAGAACTCTTTGTCCTGGAGTGAGAAATGTGATCTTTTTAAAGTTTATAATTGTAAGAACTGAAGACCGGAAAGCAGGTGGCCACGGAGAGGGAACATAGAAGACTTCCAGGGGCGTTGCTTGGTCCTTAGCCCTGGTCCAGTCATCTCCCGCAGGACCAAAGGAAAACCCAGGAGACTCGTGAAGAGGGGACTGTCCACACTTTACCCACATCCACCCTGCTGCCAGCGAGCGCTTACTCTTTCCTGTGAGTGGAAACCGAGGCATCCTGTCTCCTAAGACCCTAAAGGATTAGAGGCTATTGAGGGCGTGGCGGGTTTACAACCAGAAGTAGCCTCTGTAGAGAGCCTTCCCGAGCCGGCGCGCTCCATCCCTACACAGACCGAGCACAGATTTGCACCCAGCCTTGGGGGTGGGATTTTAGCTTCACTCTGGGGGCAGGGACTAACTCCTGCCTCAGAAACAGAAATGACAAGGTTACTGAACGTCCCTTGGGACCAGGGGCAGTAAAAAACGCCTTTGGGTAGCAGTTACCTTGGAGCCAAGGCGCTACAAACCCTTTCTCAGAATTCATCCTTACACGTCCCCCTGAGTGTTCGAGGGACCCAAGGAGGGAAGGGAAGGGGCGGGGTAGACAGCCTGCTCAGTCCTTACCCTCCCCCTTATTTCATATACTTTTATTTCACATTCTCTGCTGTCCCCCAAAGCTAAGGCTATCTCCCCAGGCCCTGCTCGCTGGCCAAGACGCGCGAGAGGAGGGGCCGACTGCCCACGCTCCCCTTTCTCTACTTCTGCTCATGCCAGAACCCGCCTGCCCAAGAGCCCAGCACTGCCGAGGGAGACTTTCCCTCGGGAGTCCGGCTCTCCAGCCTCCGCCTCCGCCCCAGTGGGAACCTAGGAAGTGAGAGACGGAGGGAGGAAACTGGACAGCTCTGGGAAGTGGAAGGACTTCCAGGACTAAGGGAGTTTTCCTTCCCTCTCCCCTTTCAACGATGCTGGGAAACCAAGCTCCGTGGCTGAGAGAGTGCGACCCCGCCGTCCGTACCAATGCAGGCCCCTGGGGGCGCGGAGGCAGGAACAGGGGGATCGGAAGTGAGGCAGAGACAGGGATTCCTCGGTCGCCACCCTTGTCCATTAAGGAGAACCCCTTATCCCAGCGCACTCAGATAATCCCAGCTAGGCTCGCCAAGGGGGCTATGGGGCCTGAGCACAGCGCAAGGGGCAGGCTGTGCACGCGGCGCTTGTCCTGGAGAAGTTCCTTTCGGGTCCCGGCCTCACATTCCTCTAAGAGTTACGACCCAGACCCTCGGGGAAATCGCGAGGTGAAGAAAGCTGGCGCGTTTCTCTACGATGCTGGCGCTCTGGCCTGGCCCATCCTTCTTCCCCGGTGGGGTGAAGGATGCCCCCAAGGTGCCCAGCCCCATCTTGAGAATCAATTCGGGTAAGTCTTAGGGTAGAAGGAAGAGGCATTCCAGATCCAACAGGCCTCCCTCTTCCCTCCACTCCCGCCAGCCCAGGTAAGGAGTAAATGTCATATTTTTATATAGCTTGCAAACAGTTTGCCCCTTAAAAGCAGAAATATTTCATTGCCTAGATTATCTCTAAAGTCTAGACCAACGATGTCTAATAAAAATATAAATCAAGCCACATAAGTCATTTAGATTTTTCTACTAGTCACGTTTAAAAAGTAGGAGGAAACAGGAGAAATAGTAATGTATTTCACTTAACTCCAATATATCAAAAATATTATTATTCAACATATAATCGATATAAGTATCATTGAGATTTTTTTTTGCATTCCTTTTTTTATACTAAACCTTCAAAATCCACTGTGTATTTTACACTTACTGCACATCTCAGTTCAGGAGTTCAGACTAGCCACATTTCAAGCGCTCAATAACCACATATGGCAAATGGTTACCTATTGGACAGCATGTGTCTAGTAAATTGCCATAATTCCTTTTACCCTTTTCCAATGTAGGTAGACACACATAGAAAACGGAAAGCAGGGCTTCCCTGGTGGCACAGTGGTTAAGAATCCGACTGCCAATGCAGGGGACACGGGTTTGAGCCCTGGTCCGGGAAGATCCCACATGCTGCAGTGCAACTAAGCCCGCGTGCCACAACTACTGAGCCTGCACTCTAGAGCCCGTGAGCCACAACTACTGAGCCCGCGCACCTAGAGCCCGTGCTCCGCAACAAGAGAAGCCACCGCAATGAGAAGCACGCACACTGCAATGAAGAGTAGCCCCCGCTCGCCGCAACTAGAGAAAGCCAGCGTGCAGCAAGAAGACCCAACGCAGCCAAAAATAAATAAGTAAATTTTTAAAAAATGGAAAGCAGTTGCTGAAGCCAGCCTAGCACATTCTCAATACTTGCCCTTCATCTATCCACTATATTCTATTATTGTGAACGTTCATTGAGCATCTACTATCTTCCAGGGTACTCACTACCTGTCTTCGCAAGCTTTCACCAAGCTTTAGGAGATTAAATAAATGCAATCTCGTTACATTTATTTCTCATTCTCATTTGACCGAAATTGATCACCTGGAGCCAGCAGGCTATAACCGTATGCAAGGCAGACGCGTCAAATCAGATCCCCTTCGCTGCTCTGAGCAAAAGTTAAGGATCAAATAAATTTTCCCCCACCCAACCCACAAGACCCGATCGAGCTCCTGTTTATGGTTTCATCTGAAGAATTATTAATTTAAAGAGAGAAAATACATGTTTTTCAGGGAGGTGATAATTAAACAGGCCTTCTCTCTTTCATGTCAGCCTCATCTAAAACTGTCATCTGAACTGGGACTTAGTTTTCCAAAAAGATAACCCTATTGATGATCAAAGGAAGAGACTGATTCCATTAGCCAAGGTGCCTATACTGCGGCCTTCAAAATAAAGGGAGAAATGTATTTTAGAAGGATCTGAGCAACACACTTTACTCATAACATTTTGTATTATATTGCTTGTTGTCTGTTTCAACTTACCTTCTATCTGAGTACTTTATTTTAAGCACTACCGAAGTGGATGACATGCCTAGAAAAAGAACAGGAGTCACTGAATGCTTCCTGCAAATGCATCTTCAAATAGTGCTTTTACACTGAAAATTAGGATGTGAATTCTATGAGAACACATTCAAGGATAGGGTATTCAGATCACAATATTCCTAACATAAGGAGGACTAACTCTATCCGGTTTGCTCGTTCAGGACAAGGTCAGTCTGAAGAGTTAAAAAACTTTCATTTTATTTCTTTCTTTAAGCTTTCTATGCTGCCTTTGGCATCTCAATGCAAAACATGCTTCAAAAAGTGACAGAAAAAAGACACCTGAAGTTAAAGGTTTGAAATACGAGAGATTACCTATCATTTCTTAATACTCTAAGAGGCATATAGTAGAATAAGAATGATGTTTGAATAGGTTTCTTATTAGTATTCCACCATTTCCTCACTGAGTCCCTAGAAGAGTAGCCAAGTGTATTACCAGAGGAAAAAAACCCAATAAGCTAACAAAATGTCTTTTAAGTATTCTTTTCTCCCATTCCAAACTATTCAAATTCTATGTCAGATTTTAAATTTAGCACCTACTAGCACAATGTACTTTAAACAATACAAAATTAGTATGCATAGTTTTAAAAATAAAAGTTCATGAATTGCTACCATAATACAATGTGAATTTCTAATGTTAGAGATTGTAAGACCCTTTCAAACTCTATTATTGGGTATAGAAATTTGTAAACATTTCCAAAAGGACTATGTACATGGAACTAAATATTTGGTATGTTTTGTTAAAATGCTGGGCCGTTTATATTTTGTTTGAGAATACTGTTCATGAAACAGATTGATATTTATGATATTTATTCTTTAAACTCTCATTGGTAATGCAATCAAGTTAGTGGACCAAAAAAATGGGAGGTACAAATGTTGTCACTATAAGAGAATAATATTGGGCTTCCCTGGTGGCGCAGTGGTTGGGAGTCTGCCTGCCAATGCAGGGGACACGGGTTCGAGCCCTGGTCTGGGGAGATCCCACATGCCGTGGAGCAACTGGGCCCGTGAGCCACAATTACTGAGCCTGCGCATCTGGAGCCTGTGCTCTGCAACGACAGAGGCCGCGATAGTGAGAGGCTTGCGCACCGCGACGAAGAGTGACCCCCGCTTGCCACAACTGGAGACAGCCCATGCACAGAAACGAAGACCCAACACAGCCATAAATAAATAAATAAATAAATACATTAAAAAAAAAAGAGAGAGAATAATATTGAATTTGTCTTACAGTGACCAAGATGGTAGATGATCTGTGTATAATATAAAAACCTGGAAGTCAGAGAAGAAAACATTGATTAAAAAATTAACTAATTTTTAAAAATTCTGCATGGCAAAAGTTATCATAAGCAAAGGAAAAAGACAAACAATAAACTGGGAGAAAGTGTTTGCAACTCATATCCCAGACACAAGGATAATTCCTTATATATAAAAAGTTCCTACAAATCAATAAAAAAAATCAAGAGTACAATTTAAAACTGGGCAAAGGATTGAAAGAGTTCACCAAAAAGAAAATATAAATAAATGGCTGTTAAGCATTTTAAAAGATGCTAACAATAATACTAAAAATAAGACTAATAATAGATTACACTGAGACATCATTAACCTGTCGAATAAAAAATTTTTTAAATCTAATTGCCCACTCTGTTGGCAAAGCTGCGGGGGAAAGAATCACTCTCATATATTGATGCAAGGAATGCAAATTTGTACAATCTCCATTGAGAACAATTTGGTAATATATATCAAAATTACAAATGCACATTGTAATTTATCCAACAGATATGATTTGCACATCATGGGTAAATTACACAAACCCAGAACAAAAGGAACTCTAGGATGTATTTTTAAGTGAAAAGAGCAAAGTATGCTAACATTTGTTTTAAAGGGGGAAGGATGGGGGAAACTACACAAATTTGATTACATATTCTATATATACCTCTGGAAAGATACAAAAGAAACTCATAGCATTAGTTGCCATTAGGGACTGAGGTCCTGGGGACTTGATGGGAAGCAGGTTTTTCCCTAATTGCCCTTTTTGTATCTTTTGAGTAAGAATCATATGAATGTAATATTTACTCAAAAGTCATTTTAAAATTAAAATATAAAAGAAAAAAGAATTATTTTACTTTAACCCCAAAATGTTCAAATCAAAATTCACTACATTATTTTTATTATGATTTTAGCTTTTCTCCATAAGTTACTGGACCCAAATTAGAACATAGTTGTTTTTAATTGATATTTGCCTATAAGGGACATGAAACTTTTATTCCTTAGTAAAAGTTCTGCAAGTCTTTATTTTCATATAAACTATACGTGATTTCAAAGTTGATCACACACCTCACTCTCATCCATAAATTAAGAATAATATCGATTTAATCACTTAAGGAAAGTCTTTGAAGAATGTTTTTTAGCAATTTCAATGATGGCACTATGGATAATGAGGTGAACTTCTTGCATTTATATTATACATCATATATTTTGCTCTGCCTTCTCATTTGAGTATCACAACTCTTCCTTATTACATACAAAGAAACAGAAGATCACTTAGGTAGAGTCATGAGCTCAAGATCATTCAGCTTTGTACGCTAGGATTTGAACTCAGGTTTATCTGACCCCAGTGTCCATACTCTCTTCATTCCAACCACATTATCTTTGAAAAATAGACAAGTAAAGCAATAATAGGTGCTGCTTATTTCTCATCTGGAATGGAACTTGAAACTATCGCCCTTGATTTAAGAGTGCAATCTCCCCAAATCTTCTCATTGGAGGATTTATAAATTCATACCATGACCTGTAATAACTAGAACCAGAAAGGATGTTTTAAAGTTTTAACTTTGGAATATGAACACACACACACACACACACACACACACACACACACACACACACACACACACTTCAAGATGTTGACGGCAGTATACATAACCAGTTGAAAATAGAACAGGGTTTAGAGTCAGACAGACTGAGATTAGAGATCTGGCTCCATCACTGCTGAATACTAGCTGTATGACTGTGGAAATTTTGTTTAATCCCTCTAAGCTCTATTGCTCTCCATTGTAAAATGGGGACAATAGTTGTATCTCATAGGGTAGTTTTGGAGAGAATTTAAGGTAATGCCTGTGTGTCACTTACGTCTCAATTTTATTTATTTAGGCTGCGCTGCTGCGTGTGGCTTGTGGGATCTTAGTTCACCGACCAGGGATGGAACTGGGGCCCTAGCAGTGAAAGCGCCAAGTCCTAACCCCAGGACCGCCAGGGAATTCCTGCATCTCAATTTTTAAAAGGTAATATATGTAATGCATTTTGCTCAGTGCCTGGCACACAGCTAATGCTTAATAAGTGGCCCTGCTACTGGTGATGATGATGGTGATACTGCAGGTGGTGGTGGTGGTTATGGTGACAGTCGTGCTGATGGAGGTGGTGATGGAGACGGTGGTAGTGGTGATGCTGGTGGTGATAAAAGCAAGCGCAAATGATCAATACTGGAACCCTAGGGCTACCACGGACATGAGTGAATAATGAATCCAACACCGTGTCGCTACATAAAAGCAGGCTTATGTAATCTTAGGAAGAGTTTCTTGTCAAGAAAAAAAAAACAATGTATTGGAAAGGTGGTGATGAGTACAAGCTATGAGGGAGTGGTCTCCTGGATACAAATGGGGAATAGCTATTTAGCTCTAGAAGATACCTTGAAGATGATTTTGAGAAAGATGATGCCTTCTTATTGGATGGCTGCACTCTTCGTGTTCCTACTTTCCCCCAGACAGGGTTCGAAAACATTAAATTAGAACATGATATCCACACCAGGTCTATTTTCTTCTGGTGGAGGGTGGGGAGAACCAATCATACAAAGACTACTTACTGAGTGTCTACCAGGTACCTTACCTTTGCTAGGCTCCCTGTGAGGTGGTTTGGAGAGATAGGGTAGAGAAGTGCAGGGAACAAAGACATTTCGGAAAAGTGTAAGCCTTATTTCCTCTTGAAATACACACACACCTCAACACATGAAACTAAAAACATGTAAAACGAACAACCAACCAAGAGATTCTCTGTGCATTTTACTTAATTAGCAAAATATTTTCATCACTGAGATGATGCAGGCTCAACTGTAACTAGGAGAGAAAATTATATTGGGAGACAGTGAAGCCAAGAGCTCTGTGATTTGTTCAGTTTACATCTGCAAACATTTATTGAACATGTACCTTATAAAAACGGGAGTGCGCATTTGGAGGCTTTTTCTCATACGTATATATCTTGCCTCCACTTTTAAGCCATGGATTTAATTTTATCTACTGTGTCTTTAATATTTTCCAGTATTGGAATCCCCCAAAATTGACACGAAAATATTTCTATAATTGACTGCAGTATTATTTGACAGTTACCAGGTAAGAGAATAATTTAGTGCAGGTTACCAGAGCCCTCCTTATTGGCTGGAAGGTGGGCAGCCCCTCAAGATGGTGTGGTAATACCATGTGCTTTTTAAAAAACTACCATGTGATTTTGGGGGGGGAAAGAAATACGGACTGGCAGATGTAGGGAAATCTCTTCAAAACTAAACTAAAACAGGGCCTCCACTTTGTACTCTGAGGTCTTAGCCTTGCAAAACTTGATTATTAAAAATTGCTTTCATCTGTCTTCTTTTGGGAAGGATCATCCTTATCACCTCCCAACTACGTAGATAATTTCCATTCAAATCTAGATCCAGTTCATACCCTTTTCCCTCAGAAAACCACTCTGGTCCACAGTATTTAATCACCATGCAATTAGCAGATATTCTATTCATTGAGCTTTTGGAATAGGCTAAATACTACATTGATATGTTTTGTCTCTTTTTACGGCCAGGTTCTGTTTTTCCAACTAGATTACGTATCATTTTTTTCTATAGGAAATATATTCAAATAATGCAAAGTGAAAAATCATAGAAGTTACAAAGTGAAAATTTTTCCCATCCCATTCTTCCAGCCACCCAATACATTTTGTGAATTAATAAATAAATGTATAAGTGAAATATAAATATTATGTAATATATATAATTTTTTCCTTTCACATACACACATCCTTTCTCTCTTTTTTTTTTTTTTTTTTTGCGGTACGTGGGCCTCTCACTGTTGTGGCCTCTCCCGTTGCAGAGCACTGGCTCCAGACGCGCACGCTCAGCGGCCATGGCTCCCGGGCCCAGCCGCTCCGCGGCATGTGGGATCTTCCCGGACCGGGAAGATGTCCCCTGCATCGGCAGGTGGACTCTCAACCACTGCGCCACCAGGGAAGCCCCCTTTCTCTTTTTATACAAATTCTTTTGCATTTTGGTTTTTCTACATAACTTTTTTTTGGTTGCACATTATAACATTTATGGACGACCAGGATTTTATTTAACTAGTCCCCTTCGATGATAATAAGATATTTAGGATGTTTCCAGTCTTTTGCTATTACAAACAATGCTGCAATAAATGCAATAAATAACCATACACATATATTATTTTGCACGTAGGCAAGTATGTCTATAGGAATTCTTAGATGATAAATTGCTGGATCAAGTTTGTAATTCTCACTGGCTTTGCCAAATTGTACCCCATAAAGATAGTATCAGTGTATACTTTTTTCTGTAGCACATCAGAGAGCCCCAGGTGATTCTCATGCAACTGATCTAAGGACAATACTCTTGTGTTTACTAGGTCACTTAACCCTTGAAGGCCTTAGTTACTCTATCTGCAAAGTGGGGATAATGTCACCTACCTCGGAGGACTATTGTAGGACTATTTTATGAGGAAAATATGCAAAAGATCTTTCAAAACTGTCAAGCAGGATGAAAATGTTAATTATTATTAAGGATAATAGCTTCTAGCATTTACTCTGTGATTGGCATTGTATTACATGCTTTAATATATTCTCTCCAAGTTATACAGCAAAGTAAACATAATTAGCTTAGTTTTATATTTCACAGGTGGGTTTGCAGAATTTCTCATTATGTTAAGTTTTTCACTTTATTCACTCAGAACCTCATGTGTCCATCCATTCGTTCATTCATACCTTCAACCAGTATTTTTTAATATGACTACATCTCTTCCTATGAGGTGCTGTAGAAAACAGGAAACTCTAATGCACATCCTTGGCTCTCACTTGCTGTGAAATAGGGAAACTGGGTTTTGTTAATGGCACCAAAGTAATACCCTTCCGATTACTTGCTGTTTACAAACAAGGAAATGTAACTTTATATTGTGCCATCAGGCTGTCAACATTACAATCCAGTGATCCATCTTAGCACCCCTAATGGTGGGACAACCAGACATCACACGTGCCCTTGTTGTGATGCTACGTGAAGCACACGTCATTGCCTGTAAAGTATCCCTGCCACATGTTGAACCTGAACCCAATCAGGCTTAGATCCAACTTTAAGTTACAGAAAATACGCAGGATACAAAAGCAAGCTAAACTCTACTGCATAGAAGCAGTGAGAGAAATCCAGGAGATCCAGGATTCCATGGGACAATTCCCCATTTCATTCAAAAAGGCAATGCCACAAGGAAAATAAAAATAAAGTGAGGACTGGAGACTTAAGACACAAAGTCAAACACTATGTGTGGTCCTTGATTAGATCCTGCTTTGAACGCACCAATCATAAAAATTACTTTTAGAATAATGGAGAAATGTAAGTAAATCGCAGGGGATGGGTCAGGGGGTATGAAATAAATATGACAAGAGGTTAATAATTGTTAAAATTTAGTGATCAGTACTTGGAAGTTACTTATACTATTTTCTTTGTTTTTCTATTTGTTGAAAATTTCCATAATGAAAAGAAAGAGCAAAAATACCATTCAACCATAAAAAGAAAGTTGGGCAACGGTAAGTTAGTGTATGCTCGGTATCAAGTGTCCAGAAAGCATCACAGAAACATGGACCAAAAGCTTTCTAGGAGTCTAGAAAAAAAAAGATCTCTTGGCCTGAGGTAGGCAAGGAATACTTTATGGGGGAGGTGGGACTTTGGGTGAATGAAACTGAAACATACACGAGGGTCAGTAATCCTAGCAGAGCCAACAGTGCCAGTTAAAGACACATTCACCGTAATACTCCTCACTGTGGGCTGCAGGAGGGACGCTGGCGGGTCTAACCCTCAGAGATGCCAAGCCCTAGTGCTTAATTTGATATTAAAAGTCCACTCTCTGTTGTTCTATGGAGTGAACCCAGAGCCTGATCTCCCGCACAGCTGCAAGCCCCCAGCCGAATAATCAAAGCTAATTACAAACACAAAGGGATGCTCATTTGCAAAGAAATGACCTCCAGCTACTTGTTGCATCAGCCAGAGGTCAGCTCAGTCCAACCCAATTAGTACTTTACCCGAGAGATTCCTGTGACATGCTCACCCATGCCAACAGCAGGCTCTCGTCTGAGCCCCAGCAAAACCACCCAGAAGCCTTTGAAAGCCAGAGGGGCATGTTTTCTCTGAAGTTCAATGCCGACCAGTTTTACCAACCCTTATCCCTGAAGAACAAACTCAGTGAGCCCGCATCAAACAAAACAACAGGCGAATGGATAATGTTGCCATTTAAATGCTCTGACTAATGCAGTTCCTGATTTCCCTTCCAAATTAAATGCATTGCGCTTAGTACATTTTCAACAGACGTTACTCATCTGCTCGATTAATGAGTTTGCTGTGAAAGCTACTTCGGTAGCAATTTGAAACAAAAGCATCTCAACGTGACTGAGGCCCCCTTCCCCTTCTCTCTCCATCTTGGCCTCCCTTCCCCCCTCTCCCGCCCCAGCGTAAATGCATCCCCAAACGAGGACGGCGAGGCTGGAGTCCGCGCGGGTTCTGTTCTGTGTCACTACACTACATTAGGAATAAAACCTTCCACTTAAACACTTAAATGAAAACATCGAGAAACTAATTTACTATTTGCAATCACATGATTTAAACCGAAGCTGCCTTCATTTCCTTCCCATTTTGCTTCATATTCAATGTGAGCACACACTAGATTGGTCTATGAAAAGGCTGTCTTCGAATCACAACACTTAAGACCTCTTTCATTTTCTTTTTGATTAAATAATTGAAATTCCTGTCAGGGCCTGCACTTTACTGACGCACAGATTTGGTGTGTGAGGATAAAGACCACTTTTTGTTTGCTGCCTGGGTCTTAAAAGCCAGCGGGCTTTACTTCATTAAGGGGCTGATAAAATGGACCTACGCTATTCACCCATTTCGCAGAAATTTCCTGCGCCCATTAAGTGATTGTTTGAGACAAATTATGAAAAGCGTCTCCTTTCATTTAACCATCCTCATTCATTGGGAGGCTTCTGCCTGCTGCAGAGAGCTCAGCTTCTCCCATGCCAACTTCGTCCATTAGGAAAATAAAAACAAGAACCCATGTGTATGTGCACATATGCACACAAAACACACAAAAACCAAAATGAAATAAGGCACAGAAAACTTCATTTGCTTCAACTAAAGAAACCTGAGGTTATTTCTATTCTGATGGGCCATGGCAGGGAAACCCCAGACCAACATCATGGCCCAGCCTGGCCAGCCCAGCCATGGGCCTTTGGGCTCCTTGAAGTTGAGGTACGCAGATCCTGAAGGAGGTGGGGAGAGCTCATCACTCAGAAGAGAAGCTACACCACCCACTCTGCAGTCCCGCTGTCCCATGAGCCAATGACTAAATAGGACGACAGCAGGTATGTATGTGGTCTCTGTAATAAATGCACAGCCTCAGAATGTGTGTCTGCGTTGAAATACAAATCACAGATCCTCTTTTTTTTTTTTTTTTTTGCGGTCACTGCTGCGGCCTCTCCCGTTGTGGAGCACAGGCTCCGGACGCACAGGCTCAGCGGCCATGGCTCATGGGCCCAGCCGCTCCGCAGCATGTGGGATCTTCCCGGACCGGGGCACGAGCCCGTGTCCCCTGCATCGGCAGGCGGACTCTCAACCACTGCGCCACCAGGGAAGCCCAATGATCCTCTTTTATGAGGCTGATCATCAGACACTCCTGGATGTTCAACCCAAGTCTACCTGGCTGTGTGCCCTTGGGTATGTTATCTGGGACCTCTCAGAGTCTTTGTCCCATCTGTAAAATGGGGACATAAATAAATGGTCCCACCTCCTCACAGGATGGTTGGGAGCTTTAAATGAGACAGTGCATGGAAAGTGGTTAGTGAGTCCAGCACGTGGTGTTTAATAAAAATTAGGAAACACTGTTATGTGCTTCTGCATCTTTCCGTGCATATCTACGTATGACCATACTCACATTCCTTTAAATAGTGTACTTTCAGAGAATAAATGGTCTTACCTACATTTACCCATTAATAAAAATAAACAGGGCTTCCCTGGTGGCGCAGTGGTTGAGAGTCCGCCTGCCGATGCAGGGGACGTGGGTTCGTGCCCCGGTCCGGGAAGATCCCACATGCCGCGGAGCGGCTGGGCCCGTGAGCCATGGCCGCTGAGCCTGCGCGTCCGGAGCCTGTGCTCTGCAACGGGAGAGGTCACAGCAGTGAGAGGGCTGCGTACCGCAAAAAAAAAAAATAAAAATAAACAAACAAAAACCTATGTCTGGGTACAGGAGACCCATATGCTACACACACACATATACATATATGTAGTTTAATTTTATAACAGGAAAGGGAATTACCAGATATTTTGTCCAACCTCTACCCAAAGTAGGCCTCCCACCTAAAAGATCCGAGACCGTTCGATGACTCCCTCTTATGAAGGCTCAGTTTACTTCCATGTCACCTGTACTACGGATCCCTGTTCTGACCACCAGAATCACATAGAAGAAAACTCACTGCTACAGAGAAGCATTTCCAATATTAAACAAACAAACAAACATTCCAAAGCTCTACTGTTTTCTCCGAGTATTCTCTTTCCCAGAATAAATATCCCAGAACCTGCACTGCTCCTTGTAACACATCATTTTTTAGCCCTCTCACCACTATGGATCTCTGAACTTTAAAACAGAGCCTGCCTTGAATTGAACATAATATTCCACATGTGGTCTGAATAATGCTGGATAGAAATACAGATTGTATTCACTCATTGATTAACTAATTGATCCAACACTTATTGACAGCAGAAACTAAGCTCATCGCATGTTTGGACATATATATTAAATAGCATAATAAACGCTATATATAAAAGGTGACCTCTTCAGCATGGTGTCTATAGTTAATAACATTGTTTTGTACATTTGAAAGTTGCTAAGAGAGTAGATCTTAAAAGTTCTCATCACAAGAAAAACAATTTGTTACTATGTGTGGTAATGGATGTTAACTAGACCTCTTGTGGTGATCATTTTGCAATATATACAAATATGGAATCACTATGTTGTACACCTGAACTAATATAACGTAACATGTCAGTTATATTTCAATTAAAAATAATAAAATATTCTACCAAAAGAAATCACCTCTTGGTTGTGCATGTTGGAGATCATCCATGGCCAAGCATTCATTCCAAGGATGTTTCTCCCATCCCAGCCATGCTTCCTGGTATTCTTCATTTCATTTGCAGTTGTTATGGGCTCAGGAACCACGAATTCACTTTTAACCTTTGCCTAAAAAACAAAATAAAAAGAGATGCATCTCCCTCAGAAAATTCCTTCACACTTCTCAGCACCAAACAGAAAGATCTTGGTATCAGGCACTGTTTTGTATGGTCACCCAGTCACCCTTCTCCGTGGCAATAGCACCAGTGACTGAGAATGAATTCCATACTTAAAGAAGAAAGTAAAATGAGTGTTAACAAGGTTAGGCCTGTGAAGGCCCACGCTCTCATCGGCCAAGGAAGCTTCCATGGAAGGTCACTGGGAAGAGCAGGAGTTTGCATGGAGGGGGCTGAGGGCTTGCACAGCCCTGGCTGGAGGGAGGGGAGTGCAGTCCAATGGCACTCACCAGGACTGGTGCAACGCAGGCCTGCCTGGAGGCCAGAGGAGAGACAGGATGCTGCTTGAAGATCCCAGCCAGACTTTCCTTTCTCTAAAGCAAACTTAACCAAGCTCACACAGAGTAGGGGAAGCTCAGTGTTTATTTTCCAGCTGTCAAGCTTGGCAAGGACCCCGGCCTTCTATTTCCACCTTGAGGATTTTGGTGGCCTGGGGAGCTCCTTGAACAGCCTTCCAACCTCAGACTTTCAGGCCTGCTTCTCCTCCTTTGCTCCTACCTCTTCACTGTGCCCTCTCTCAGGGACACTTTTTCAGTGTGTTTGAGTTTTTTTTTTTTTATTATTTATTTATTGGGATTTCCCTGGTGGTCCAGTGATTAAGAATCTGCCTTCCAATGCAGGGGACATGGGTTCAATCCCTGATTGGGGAACTGAGATCTCACTTGCCATGGGGTAACTAAGCCCGTGCACTCTAGAGCCTGCGTGCCACAACTAGAGAGCCCACATGTTCTGGAGCCTGCGCGCTGCAACTACTGAGCCTGTGCACCACAACTAGAGAGCCCGTGCTGCAATGAAAGAGCCCACATGCCATAACTAAGACCTGATGCAGCCAAATAAATAAATAAATATTTTTTAAAAAAACACAAGAAACAGGGCTTCCCTGGTGGCACAGTGGTTGAGAGTCCGCCTGCCGATGCAGGGGACATGGGTTCGTGCCTCGGTCCGGGAGGATCCCACATGCTGCGGAGCGGCTGGGCCCATGAGCCATGGCTGCTGGGCCTGCGTGTCCGGAGCCTGTGCTCCGCAGAGGGAGAGGCCACAACAGTGAGAGGCCCATGTACCACAGAAAAAACAAAACAAAACACAAAAAAAACCCCACAAAAAACAAACAAAAAAATTTATTTGGTTGTGCTGAGTCTTAGTTGCAGCAGGAGGGCTCCTTAGTTGTGGCTCGCCAGCTCCTTAGTTGTGGCACGCATGTGGGATCTAGTTCCCTGACCAGGGATTGAACCCAGGCCCCCTGCATTGGGAGCATGGAGTCTTATCCTCTGCACCACCAGGTATGTCCCAGTATTTGAGTAATTTTATTGCCATTTCCAAGCCTGCTGGATAGCTCAGCAAGTAAGAGATACTAGCCATGCAAACCCGTTACCCTGAACTCCTAGGTCACTGCTTCAGGCAGAGTGGGAAGGGTGATTTGGAAGAGGTAGAACCCAAACAGTTGGGGGGAAGAAACAAACAAGGCTGTTGGTACAGAGGCCTGGAGATGCTTCTGGCCTTTTCTATTCTGAACAGAGATAACTCTGACTTGTCCCATGAGTAGATCCATGGATGAAAAGCAGAAGAGCTGGGATTGGTCCTAAAGCCATCTCTGCCTTGCCAGGTGACCTCTTCCTGGGGCTCAATTTCCCTGTTTGAGAAATGAACTTAGCCTCCCAGCGCTGTTAATGAGCTTCAATGAACTGGGAGATGGAAAGGTGTTTGGAATTCTTTGGAGGGTTTCCAGAGTTATCCGTGAAGGTGTAGAAAAAGCAGGCAAAGTGAGGCGGACATCGCCACTTTACCGATAAAACCAAAGCGTCAGAAGTTGCACTCGTGGAAACCTGGCTCATGCCACCCAGTGGTGTACAAAGCCATGCCCCGTTTCCTATTTGAGCCCTGTGAGAATCCAGACAGCATCTAAATTTTGATTTGATTTTCTTCTGTCTGAGGTAACTTCAGGGCTCTGTCCCTGGAAACAGACAAATGCATTAGATGCAGAATTCCCAAATGCTGGTCTGTGGACCAGTGCTGCCACACAAGGATTTTACTGATTAAGATGAAAAGAGAACAATAAGAACACTGGAAGAATCTTTCATAGAGTTAAATTTATTTCACTTAAAGAACGGAGATTGTTATTGCAACGTCAGATCCAAGAGGACAAGGACTTTGCTATTCTCATTCTCTGTTTTTTCACCAACACCCAGAATACCTGTATGTAATGGGCACTTGATAAATATTTGTTGAATGAATGAATTATTTCCTTCCTATTCTCCTAGCATTAAAATATCCTTTCTTTGCTGAAATGGTATTAGTAGTGTCAGGTTTGGGAGTTTTTAAAAAAAATATTTTTCCTTGGAAAAAATCAAAGTATATAATTAAAATGTTCACGGATCTATCATGTTTAAGGTTGGGAATCTCTGGACCAGATGATCCACCAAAGAACATTCAATCCTATGATCCATCAGACGCTGCATGGAAACATGCTCACAGTCCTTAGGCCACATCCCAGAAGAGATGTTTCCTTTCTGAGATCTTAGAGGCAGAGAGATCTGGGCTCAGACACTGGAAAACATACGAGTCATATGACTTTGGACAAGTGGCTGAAGCGTGTTTTCTCCTCTGTAGAATGGGAGTCATGCTACTTGGTCTTTGTTTTGTTTTGTTTGGGGGAGGGCTGTACCATTTGTGGATTTTCAGCCCTGTGAAGGAAGGATGTCCCAGGGGCCTGGCTGCCTGAAGATTTTCTCCATCTTCTCTGGGAAAGATGGTCCCTTTTCTAGGCTGGTCCTTGGATCCAAGATACCCTTTAAAGAGAAAAAGAGCAACATCTCCTTCTAAATTGGGCACATTCTTGCCAGTATGGGGGGAAACTGGAGCAAATCGTAATGCAATGAGTTGAGGGGAAAAAGTGAGTTTTTTAAAAAGCTGAACATATTTTACTTAAAGGATCATTCTTATTAAATGTATTTGGTATTAAACGGTCTTTCTTCCCTGGTGGCGCAGTGGTTAAGAATACACCTGCCAATGCAGGGGACACGAGTTCAATCCCTGGTCCAGGAAGATCCCACATGCTGTGGAGCAACTAAGCCCATGCGCCACAACTACTGAGCCTGTGCTCTAGAGCCTGCATGCCACAACGACTGAAGCCCACATGCCCTAGAGCATGCACACCGCAACTACTGAGCCCGCGCGCCGCAACGACTGACGCCTGCGCGCCTAGAGCCCGTGCTCCGCAATAAGAGAAGCCACCGCAATGAGAAGCCCGCCCACCGCAACTAGAGAAAGCTTGCGCACAGCAAAAAAGACCCAATGCAGCCAAAAAAAAAAAAAAGTTGGGGGGGAAGAAATGTCTTTGGTATTAAAGATTTTTATTCAGTTACTATATGATGGTGATAGTGGATGGTAGTTGTTTCTTTTTAAAGGCAGGAATTAACAAAATTTAAAGTTTCCAAAGTAAAAACACCCCTGAGACTCTACATTGTTGTGTCAAACTGACCTAAGACAGCTTGGTCTTGCACAATTTTTAGGTTCTTTTTTTTTTCCATAAATTTATTTATTTATTTTTGGCTGTGTTGGGTCTTCATTGCTGTGCTCAGGCTTCTCTAGTTGCGGCGAGCAGGGGCTACTCTTCGTTGCAGTGCGCCGACTTCTCATTGTGGTGGCTTCTCTTGTTGCGGAGCATGGTATGTAGGTGCCTGGGCTTTAGTAGTTGTGGTATGCGTGCTCGGTAGCTGTGGCTTGCGGGCTCTAGAGCACAGGCTCAGTAGTTGTGATGAACAGGCTCAGTTGCTCCACGACATATGGGATCTTCCTGGACCAGGGCTTGAACCCATGTCCCCTGCACTGGCAGGCGGATTCCCAGCCACTGCACCACCAGGGAAGTCCCTATTAGGTTCTTTTTGACAGACATTGGTAACTTCCCTCCAACTTCACCAGCAGGTCCTAAATTACAGTGAAAGAGAGGCACAGACTAAATTCTGCCACACATGCAAGCATTAGCAATTAGCTACGAAAACAGTCCTACAGCCAGCTCTGTGGGCTCAACGAAGTTGAAGCTCTATCCTTTTCCAGGGTTTCTGGGCACTATTGACGTTTGGGGGTGGGTCATTCTTTGTTGGGGAAGGGGACTGTCCTGTGCACTGTAGCATGTTTAGCAGCATCTCTGGCCTCTACCCACAAGATGCCAATGGCTTCCCACAAAACACACACACACAATTGTGACAAACAAAAATATCTCCAGACATTGTAAATGCCCTGGTCGGGGGCAGGAGGTGCAAAATTGTCCGCAGCTGAGAATCAGTCACTCCATCAAGCATCTTGCAAAGCAAATTTCACTCACAGTAGACTCACATCACTTTTTTTTAAAAAACATCTTTATTGGAGTATAATTGCTTTACATTGTTGTGTTAGTTGCTGCTGTATAACAAAGTGAATCAGCTATACATACACACATATCCCCATATCCCCTCCCTCTTGCGTCTCCCTCCCTCCCTCCCTATCCCACCCCTCTAGGCGGTCACAAAGCACGGAGCTGATCTCCCTGTGCTATGTATGCGGCTGCTTCCCACGCGGCTGCTTCCCACTAGCTATCTATTTACATTTGGGAGTGTATATAGGTCCATGCTACTCTCTCACTTGGTCCCAGCTTACCCTTCCCCCTTCCCGTGTCCTCAAGTCCATTCTCTACATCTATGTCTTTATTCCTGTCCTGCCCCTAGGTTCTTCAGAACCTTTTTTTTTCTTTTTCAGATCACTTTTTAAGCAATGCCAGGCAGCCAGATCTTGTATACGTTTCTTAAAATACGACCAGGCAAAATTCTGGGCCTAGGCACTGTTCTGAAGGGTGCAGGCTACCGGGCTACACAGTTCATTCATGAAAAGTGCCCCGTCAATATTTCTAACCAATCCACATGTCTTGAACATCATTCCTTTCACCAGTAAAAAAAAAACAAAAAAAAAACATTTCTGACACCAACTGTGCGCATTAACAAAGCTCTGATGTTAACAGGAGACAGAGATCATTAAAGCGCTTGTAGCGACCACTTCAAGGGTATGGACTTTTGATTAGAGATTTTCAAATGCTAACTAACCAACTAAAGTGTGAGAGATACACAACATTCTTCATCCCGAAGTAATTTTCAATAAAGGCAATATAATAGCTCGATATGACAGCTATTTAGATATCCCAAATCTTCATTATTATTACTTTAGAGATATTACTGATCCATGAAATCCAAAAGGCTGAAAACCGCTGCCTCACATCAAACCTCTTCTTTGTGAAAGGCTATTCAGGTGGACGCAAGTCCCCCCAAAGGGAAACGGGACTCTGGCACTCAGACTGTTCCTGCATGCAATTTGTAGCCAAATTTTAATGAAAACCAATGTCCCCAGCCACTTTTCCCAACTGACAGAGAGGATGGTTTAGAACAGAAGTCAGCCTAGGGTCCATCCTGCGGGTGAACTGCATGATTGCCAACCGGAGTTTGTTGCTCGGCGAGTTTGTGTGTATAAGAATGCACAAGTTGCAATTAATTCCCAGCGAAGTCACTCCTCAAGTTAATTAGAAATGCAAAGTGTGAGTCTAAATGTTATGAGATTATAAAATGGCTTTAATAATGGGAACAATGAGATTGAAGCATATGCATTCTGGCCATGTGAATATTTCACGACAGTGTCAATCTGATTTCATTTGCCTAATCATGCCATTGATATGCAGCCACCAGCCTGCAAATAGAAAGGCTGAATTGCAGCAGATCACCCTTCTAATGTCATAATTATTAATACTGGAGGGAAATGGAGCTGCTACACTTCAATGGAAACTGCTGGGCCTTTGGAATTGAGATGGGGATGGCCCAGCTGGGGGAGGAGGAGGGGAGAGGCGCACCGGCCTCAACATCCCCATCCTGCTTCTGGGCCAGAAGTATTTAGGTAATTAGGCAGCTCCACCAATTAAAGTGACGAGAATGCTGGGGAGAAGGGCTGCAGGGCGTAAATTCTCCAGTCCTCAATCAAAACCACGATGAAACACGCTGGCAACACGCTCGCGACTCTAAAGGAAAAGGAAGAGCCATTTTGCGGCCGTAGAGGATTCTGCGCGTGAGGGTCCAGCTGGCTGCTGGATGACAGGGTTGAGGGCTGACCAGGGCAGCAGGCTCTCTCCCTTTTGGCTTCCTCTAGTCGGTCAGCATGTTCCATATACTTTGTGCACAAATCTCTTTTATAGGCACAGAATCTGACTTCCTCCTTGACATTTGAGAACTGTTTTCCCTTTATTTCCGATTACACTGCTTTGGGACATTTCTCCTACCATTAACTCAGTTCCCCGTGTGTCTTGCCTCTCCATTTGAAGCATAAGGAATGGCTAGTCCAGATGCTCTCTGATTCCTCCATGGCGCTTAGTACAGTGTCATGAATATGGTGGCTTGATTGACTGCACCAGCAGTGTTGCGAACTCTTAGGCAGCACAGTGTAAGGAAAGGCTGCTAGATGGAAATCTGTAAGACGTAGGATTGAATCCTGGCTCTGCACCAAACTTAGGCAAGTCACCTAAGCCCTCTTAGTCTCAGTTTCCCCATTTATAAAATGAGGGTCTCACAGTTGTTGTAGGGGACTCTTCAAGAAAAAGAATGTGACATCACTATTTATTTAGCTACACAATGCCTTGTTTCAAAAAGGATCTGGTGCAACCAGAAAGCACTTAATAAAATGCCAAGTGCTGTGCACATTTTCCCACTTTCACATTTGCACAGTTTAAGATGTACATCTTCAGTCTTGAGTTTCTCTGCTTCCTTTTACTCCAAGAAGTCTCCTCCCAGCCTAACAGGTCATTACCTGGAAATAAGCACTAGAAGGGTTTCCTTTCAAGGAATAGTTCTGGGAATTCCCTAGCAGTCCAGTGGTTAGGCCTGGGTTCAATCCCTGGTTGGGAAGCTAAGATCCTGCAAGCCACACAGCGAGGCCAAACAAAAAAAGAATAGTTCTTACACCCAGAATTTCTTGTCCATAATATTCACAGATAATGACATAGGATTATATTAAATCTAGGCAGCACATTTTTTGTGCTTTTAAAAAGTGAACAAATTAGTTAACTTCTCTAAACCTCAGGGACCTTATCTGTAAAATGGAGATAATAATAGTCCTTGTCACAGAAAATTAATGTGAAGACTGAGATGACATATAGAACATATATAGGATGGTGCCCAACTTACAGAAAGCTCTCTCTATATGTAATCTGTTACTATTATTACTTTTAATTACTTTTATTATTATTAAACATTGTATTATATAATAAATAATACTATTACTAATTATTATTAATAATTATAAAATAATAAGTAGTGAGATAATGGTGAACTCCAGGGAACCTGGGAAGTTAGAGATATCATGACAAATGTAACTCTTGATTACCTTCTTGCTGTCAGGCTGCATACAGAACTGTAGGTTGTCACTACATGTCCACAGCATCCAGAACTTGTGAAATGTGCACTATAGATATAATAATTGTTAACACTTATATGGCTCTAAATGCGTGTGGGACACTGTTCTAAGCACTTTACATGTAACTCATTTAATTCCTACAACGGCTTTCATGAAGTGGGTGAGTCCTACCATTCTACCCATCTTACAGATGAAGACACTGAGGCAGAGGGAGGCGTATAACTTGTCCAAGGTCACAGAGGCAATAAATAGCAGAGCCGGGATCAAAATCACGTAACCTGCCTTCGGAGTCCATCCATGCCTCTACAGTGGGGATGGACCACACTGTGCTGCTTCCTTACTATTAGGAATTCACAGGAAAGGAGAAATTCTAGGTCTACTCCCATCACTCCTCCTCCTGGGGAGCTAAGAGCCTTGCACTACTCAGCAGTGTTTTTTAAATGTTTTTATCCTGAAAGCCATCAGGCAAAATGCACGCTCTTCAGGTTAAGGCATGCAGCGCCACTCACTCACTGTTGGATTATACCTCCCTTATTTCCCGAGGACATGTGAACGTGCAGCCCTGTGCTCTAAGAAATAGGATTGGAGCCTGGCATCTGGATTTGAACCCAAGCAATGCTATTGCAGTCGGGGGTGCTGGGCTTTGCCAGTAGGGTGGAAATGAGAAGAAGCTGTGACAGGAGAGAGGGGTTTCCTCTTCTCAGTCTTCATCCAAGGCAAACACCTGAGGCTGGGAGGTTGGCAGAGGCCACAGGGCGAGGGACCGCTCATGCTTTACTAGGGAGTTTGGGCTTAAGGTTTCAGGCCGTGGCCCAAATGGCAGGTATTCACTTGCCTTTGCTTATCTCAATCCGTTGCATATCCTGTTTCCCCAATAGACCGGGTGTCCCCAAACACTGCGTCTCTTTCCTCTGTACCTCCCGTCTGCAGCCAGGTCAGAGCTCTACATTCAGGCGCCACCCGCTGCCTGGCGCTCATCCAGGCTCTCTCAGCAGATAACTGGGAGACCTCGGAGACCCAGGCTTGGTGATTCTCAGCGGCAGCGCCTACACTTGAGTCTTTGCCCCCATGTTGCCGCTGACTCAGCTCTCCAAGTGCAGCCAAGGGGCAGCGGAGGGGAGAAGCAGTGCAGCACAGTGGGTACAAGCACAGAGGCAGCAGCAGGAATGTCAAGGCCCAAATCTTGGCTTCCCTTCATTTCAGTGGCGTGGCCTTGGGAAAATACTTAACTTTTTAGTGCCCCCATTTTCCTCATTTTTTAAAATGAGAACTAATAACAATACCTAACTTGGAGACTTGTTGTGGTAATCTGTTAATCTGTTAATCCAGACACAGCATGTAGAATAGGGCTTAGTGGAAATTCCCTGGTGGTCCAGTGGTTAGGATTCAGCGCTTTCACTGCCGGGACCCAGGTTCGATCCCTGGTCAGGGAACTAAGATCCCGAAAGCCAAATAATAATAATAATAATAATAATGCCTGGTGCATAATAGGTGCTCAAAAAAGAATCGTTTTTATTCTTTTTCATCACATGTAAATCAGCCACTCAGGCATCTAGGTAGTTCCTCCATCTCTGACCTCTGCCCCTCTGGCCAACCACCCTCTTTCTTGATTGCCTTCTTCTAGGCTGGAGACAAAGGAAGGAGAGAGCCCCTTCCCTTCCACCCTCCCTCCCTCCCTCTTCTCTCTTGGGGCTACAATTAACACATGATAACAGCACAGGTTGGACTCAATTAGGACCAGATCCCAAAGTAGATGCTGCTCATGTGCAGAGGATGGAGTAAAAGAATTGGCTCCAGAAGGCTTGGGACTTGCTCGTAGAAGATACTAATTGGTTTTTTGCTGGTAATTTTTCACCCCTAAGTGAACAGAAAAAGGGCATCTCAGAGGCTCATCTGCTTTGCAGGTGATCGGGCAAATGAATATCTGTGTCCAGGGAGAGGTGAAGATGATTGTCTTCTTTTTCTCTCCAAAGGGAACATAATCTCATTTGTCCCGGGACTTAATATCTGCAGATCTGCTGAGCTGGAGGGGGATAAAGATCAACTCCAAAACTGTATGGGGGGCTCTGACTCCTGAACATTTGTGGGAAGTCCTAGGGTCATGGAGGCTTAGAAAGAGTTATAGTCATTTTATTGCTGAGGAGTTTGGGGAGATATAAAGAGAGCTTGGCTGTCAGTGGTTGGGATGAGGTTGAACAATAGACAGGCACCCATAAGAATCACTCTCCTTTAATTGATCTCAAAAATATACGAACAGGGCTTCCCTGGTGGCGCAGTGGCTAAGAATCTGCCTGCCAATGCAGGAGACATGGTTTAGAGCCCTGGTCCGGGAAGATCCCACACGCTGTGGAGCAACTAGGCCCGTGCGCCACAACTACTGAGCCTGCGCTCTAGAGTCCGTGAGCCACAACTACTGAGCCCGTGTGCCACAACTACTGAAGCCCACGTGCCACGACTGCTGAAGCCCACGTGCCTAGAGCCCATGCTCCGCAACAAGAGAGGCCACCGCAATGAGAAGCCCGCGCACCACAACGAAGAGTAGCCCCTGCTCGATGCAACTGAAGAAAGACTGCGCGCAGCAACGAAGACCCAACATAGCCAAAAATAAACTAACTAATTTTTTTAAAAATTTAGTTAGTTGCATGCTGCAACTAACAGCCAAAATAAACAAATAAATATTTTTAAAAATATACAAACAGCTCATGCATTTCAATATCAAAACAAAAACCAAACAACGCAATTCAAAAATGGGCAGAAGATTTAAATAGACATTTCTCCAAAGAAGACATACAGATGGCCAAAAGGCACATGAAAAGATGCTCAACATTGCTAATTATTAGAGAAATGCAAATCAAAACTGGAATGAGGTTATCACCTCATCAGTCAGAATGGCCATCATCAAAAAGTCTACAAATAATAAATGCTGGAGGGGGTGTGGAGAAAGGGGAACCCTCCAACACTGTTGGTGGGAATGTAAATTGATACAGCCACTATGGAGAACAGTATGGAGATTCCTTAAATAACTAAAAATAGAGCTACCATATGATCCTGCAATGCCACTCCTGGGCATATATCCAGAGAAAACCATAATTCGAAAAGACACATGCACCCCAGTGTTCATTGCAGCACTATTTACAATAGCCAAGACGTGGAAGGAACCTAAATGTCCATCGACAGATGACTAGATAAAGAAGATGTGGGGGACTTCCCTAGCAGTCCAGCGGTTAAAACTCCTCACTTCCATTGTAGGGGGCACGGGTCCAATCCCTGGTCAGGGAATTAAGATCTCGCATGCCCCGCGGCACAACCAAAAAGAAAAAGGGTATGTGAATTATATCTTAATAAAGCTGTAGTTTCCTTTCCTTCTTTAAAATAAAAAAAGAAAAAGATGTGATACACACACGTGCACACACACACACACACACACACACTGGAATACTACCCAACCATAAAAAAGGATGAAATAATTCCATTTGCAGCAAAATGGATGAACCTAGAGAGTATCATACTAAGTGAAATAATCCAGATAGAGAAAGACAACTATCATATGATATCACTTATATGTGGAATCTTAAAAAAAAAGATACAAATGAACTTATATACAAAACAGAAATAGACCCACAGACATAGAAAACCAAAGGGGAAAGCGGGGGAGAGATAAATTAGAAGTTTGGGGTTAACATATATACACTACTATATATAAAATAGATAATCAACAAGGACCTACTATATAGCACAGGGAACTATACTCAATATTTTTTAATAACCTATAAGGGAAAAGAATCTGAAAAAAAATAGATACGTAGATATAACTGAATCACTTTGCTGTACACCTGAAACTAACACAACATTGTAAATCAACTATACTTAAATAAAATTTTTTTAAAAAAATCACTCCCCTTTAGAACTCTTTC
Organism: Lagenorhynchus albirostris; assembly: GCF_949774975.1. NCBI lineage: Eukaryota > Metazoa > Chordata > Mammalia > Artiodactyla > Delphinidae > Lagenorhynchus > Lagenorhynchus albirostris. Next base: position 98,627,368 of record NC_083103.1, read on the forward strand.
TGTCTCTTGTATATGTATCTGTTATTGCAGTGTCTTGCTGGACTGGATGAATACAGTTACATGATGATGGCCTTGAGGGGAGGGACTTTGTCTTCCACATCATATTAGCAAATACTAATCACTTACTACTGTACATATCAGGCACCGTTCTATTTGCTTAACCTGTATTAGCTCATTGAATCCTCACAGCACTCCTGTAAGATGGGTGCAATTATTATCCCTATTTTACAGCTGAAGAAAGTGAAAGGAGGTGTTATGTACAGATTGAACTAGGAAGCCTGATAGAGTCCCACATGTCTGCTCTCATGAAAGGAGGTGTTATGTACAGATTGAACTAGGAAGCTTGCTAGAGTCCCACATGTCTGCTCTCATTGTATCTCCAAACTCTACCGTAGCACAGCCTTAATGCATGTTATTGACCTAAGCCCAAAGTGCGAAAAAGTGCTGATGCTGAGGCTGTGAACAGATCACACTAAGAGCTCCATAAATATTTGCAAAGGAAATGGCTAGCCATAGGCTCTGCCGAAATGACTGTTTACAGCTGTGGCCCTAAGACAGAGGCTGCCATCCACCTGGAGTTACTCTAGGAAGAGGGAGAAGACCATTCATACCAGCTGCCTCGCCCACTTGTCACTGCAAATCCATCTCTGAGCTTTATCTTGGACCCCTCACTGGGGCATTTGAGTCTGCCCTGACATCATGCTTCCTTCCCATTCTATTGTCACCATCTCCATTCAATTACTGATTACCTCTCCCTCGATGGGTGAATTAATGACCCCGTTCATCTCCCATCTCTCTAAAAGACAAACCACCCCATGCATTGCTGCTAATCTTTCTAAAACATAATTCCAATCAAGTGGAAATTTGCATTAGACAGTGCCTTCCCAATCCAGTCAAAGTCCTCTGCCCAGCGCATTGGCCTTCCACACAACACGCGAGGCAGCCTCATCCCCACTCCTCTTCTGACCCTGCGCCCAGGCCACCCCCCCTGCTCCAACCCTTTTTTGCATATTCGTTTCTCATCTCAGGGTTTTCCAACCTAGTGTCCCTCTCTTTAGGCCTCTCTGGCAGAAGACTAGAATGAGAGGAGCACCTTTAAAGTCAGACAGATCTAAGATTTAAACCCCCGCCCTGTCACTGAGAGTTGCGTGAACTTGAGCAACTTATTCAGTCTCTCTGAGTCCTAGATTCCTCAGCAGTGAAAGAACACAAATCACCACTACCTTGCAGGATTGTTGAGAGATTCGAGTTAATTTGGTCACTTTGACTAGTGTTTGCTGAGCACTTAGTATGTGGCAGGCATCACGGTGAGACTGGAGACACAGCAATGAACAAAACATGAAGCTTGCATTCGAGTGTAGGTGGAGGGGAGACACGAATGAATAAAAACACAAAGTGCCCAATGCATGTCTGGCAGATCGCTGTCTCTCAGTAAATGGTAATCATTTTTCTTTTCAAATATTTCAAAAGGCCTAATAACAGATGTACCCAAGATAGTATGGGACAGAGATGTCTAATTTCTTTGGTTTCAACTAGAAATCTCAGTGAGTCCCTTGAAGGAGGGCAGTCTCTTATCTATCAATGTGTTTCAAGTACCAGGCACAGCACTATACACATAGAAGGTGCTAAATACCTGTTTTGTTGAATAAATGTTGGCTAATAAGTGATGATCAGGACCTTTAATCGACAGCTTTATTGCTTTAATTATAAATAGGAAAATGTATTACTTAATAAATCTATTGTACTTTGATAGCACAATCTTTCAAATGTGGGACCATTGCAAAAAGGAAAGTTTAGGCATCACAGCTGTAGTTCCTGGAAAGGCGCTCTCAGCTCTCTTAATTCACTGATATCCTCTCCTCCCTTCAAGACCCAGGTCAAGGGGACTTCCCTGGCAGTCCAGTGGTTAAGACTCTGTGCTTCCACTGCAAGGGGCATGGGTTTGATCCCTGGTTGGGGAACTAAGATCCCATATGCCACACAACCAAAAAAAAAGACCCAGGTCAAATACCTCCTTATCCTTTCTGATTCCTTCCACCATATGCATATCTCTTCATGATGAACCTCCAAAGTACCTCTCTTCAACATGTAAGCTTTATAGCCTAATCATCTGTTAGTTTTGTGCCACCTCCAGGCCACAAATACTCTGGAGGCCTATATCATCTTTTCACCCCAAAGAGACTAACAAGATATTTTTGCTTTTAGAAGACACATTGTCACTGTCACCAGCTTTCTTTTTCCCTCTCCCTCCTTCTGCCCTCATGCACCATGACCTGCTCAGTCTCTTCTCTACATGCATAATGGTCCTCCCCAACCAGACTTCTCTCTTCTTAGAACAAGAGGAGAGAAGTCCACATAGAATCACTCTTACAGCTTCAACAAAGGAGGTGGCTGCTTTTGCAAAGTCACTGCAAAATATCGTGGGGTTCAGGATGTAGGCTCTGCATCTGACTAACGAAGTTCCAACTTTAACTCTACAGGCACACCTCAGATATTGTGAGTTTGGTTCCAGACCACTGCAATAAAGAGAATATTGCAATAAAGTGAGTCACATGAATTTTTTGTTTCCTGGTACATATAAAACTTAACGTTTATTAACCAAAGAGGTGAAAGACCTATATGATGAAAACTGTAAAACACTGATAAAGGAAGTTGAAGATGATTCCAAGAAATGGAAAGATTTCCTATGCTCTTAGATTGGAAGAATTAATATTGTTAAGATGGCCATACTACCCAAAGCAATCTACAGATTTAATGCAATCCCTATCAAAATACCCATGACCCTTTTCACAGAACGAGAAGAAAGAATCCTAAAATTTATACGGGATTTAAAAAACCACAGAAGAGGGCTTCTCTGGTGGTGCAGTGGTTGAGAGTCTGCCTGCCGATGCAGGGGACAGGGGTTCGTGCCCCGGTACGGGAAGATCCCACATGCCGCGGAGCGGCTGGGCTTGTGAGCCATGGCCGCTGAGCCTGCGTGTCCAGAGCCTGTGCTCCGCAACAGGAGAAGCCACAACAGTGAGAGGCCTGCGTACTGCAAAAAAAACCAAAAACCAAAACAAAAATACCCCACAAAAGACCCAGAATTGTCAAAGCGATCCTGAGGAAAAAAGAACAAAGCTGGAGGTATAACCCTTCCAGACTTCAGACTATACTACAAGGCTACAGTAATCAAAACAGCGTGGTACCTGCACAAAAACAGACATATTGATCAATGGAACATAATAGAGAGCCCAGAAATAAACCCATGCACCTATCATCAATCAGTTTATGATAAAGGAGGCAAGAACATACAATGGAGGAAAGCCAGTATCTCCAAGTGGTGTTGGGAAAGCTGGAGAGCTACATGTAAATCAATGAAATTAGAACATTCCCTCACACCATCTACAAAAATAAACTCAAAATGTTTCAAAGATCTAAATATAAGACATGAGGGCTTCCCTGGTGGTGCAGTGGTTAAGAATCCACCTGCCAATGCAGGGGACATGGGTTCGAGCCCTGGTCTGGGAAGATCCCACATGCTGTGGAGCAAGTGAGTCCATGCGCCACAACTACTGAGCCTGCACTCTAGAGCCAGCATGCCACAACTACTGAAGCCCGTGCGCCTAGAGCCCATGCTCCCCAGCAAGAGAAGCCACCGCAATGAGAAGCCCACTCACCACAACAGAGTAGCCCCCACTCACCGCAACTAGAGAATACCTGCGTGCAGCAATGAAGACCCAACGCAGCCAAAAATAAATAATAGAATAAAATAAATAAATTTATTTTTTAAATAAATAAAGACGTAACACCATAAAACTCTTAGAAGAGAACATAGGCAAAACATTCTCAGACATAAATCATAAAAATATCTTCCTAATCAGTCTCTCAAGGCAAAAGAAATAAAAGCAAAAATAAACAAATGGGATCTAATCAAAAGCTTTTGCACAAGAAAGGAAACTATCAACAAAACAAAAAGACAACCTACAGAATGGGAGAAAATATTTGCAAATGATGTGACCAAAAAGGGGTTAATATCCAAAAAGCTAATAAAACAATATCCAGAAAAAACACAACTCAATCAAAACAATTGGCAGGCAGAGGACCTAAACAGACATTTCTCCAAAGACATACAGATTGCCAACAGGAACATGAAAAGATGCTCAACACTGCTAATTATTAGAGAAATGCAAATCAAAACTACAATGAGGTATCACCTCACCCTGGTCAGAAAAGCCATCACCAAAAAGTCTACAAATAATAAATGCTGAAGAGGATGCGGAGAAAAGGGAACCCTCCTACACTGTTGGTGGGAATGTAAATTGGTGCAGCCATTATGAAAAACCGTATGGCAGTTCCTGAAAAAACTAAAAATAGAGCTACCATATGACCCAGCAACCCCACTGCTTGGTATACATCCAGAAAAAACAAAAATTCTAATTCAAAAACATACATGCACCCCAATGTTCATAGTAGCACTATTTACAATAACCATGACATGGAAGCGATCTAAACATCCATCAACAGATGAATCGATAAAAAAGATGCGGTAGAGTTATACAATGGAATATTACTCAGCCATAAAGAAGAATGAAGTAATGCCATTTGCAGCAGTATGCATAGACCTACAGAATATTATATTTCGTGAAGTAAGTCAGACAAATACTATATTATATCACTTATATGTGGAATCTAAAAAATAATACAAATGAATCTATGTACAAAACAAAAACAGACTCACAGACATAGAAAACAAAGGTTACCAAAGGGGATGGGGGAGGGACAAATTAGGAGTATGGGATTAACAGATACAAACCACTATACATAAAATGGATAAGCAACATAGATTTACTGTATAACACAGGGAATAATATTCAATATCTTGTAATACCATATAATGGAATATAATCAGAAAAAAAATAACTGAATAACTATGCTGTACCCCTGGAACTAATACAATATTGTAAATCAACTATACTTCAATTTTTTAAAAAGTTATGTTTACACCATACTGTAGTCTATTAAGTGTGCAATAGCATTATATCTAAAAAAACACTGTATATACCTCAATTTAAAAATGCATTATTGCTATTAAATGCTAACCATCATCTGAGTCTTCAGTGATTTGTAATTTTTTGCAATAGTAACATCAAAGATTACTCATCACAGATCACCGTAATAAATATAATAATAATGAAAAAGTTTCAGGACTTCCCTGACAGTCCACAGGTTCGATCCCTGGTTGGGGAACTAAGATCCCACAAGCTGTGTGGTACAGCCAAATAAATAAATAAATAAATAATGGAAAAGTCTGAAATATTGCAAGAATTACCAAAATGTGACACAGAGACACAAAGTGAGCAAACGCTATTGGAAAAATGGCACCGTTAAACTTGCTTGACACAGGGTTGCCACAAACCTTCAGTTTGTTAAGAAAAAAAAAAAGAAGAAAAACACCGGCTGCAATTGCAATAAAATGAGGTACACCTGTACCTTGATCTCTTACTGTGATCTTGGGTAATTCGTTTCACCTCTCTGGGCCTCAGTTTCTTCACCTGTAAAATCGAGAAAATAAACAGTAGCACTTATAGTGTTGTTGGAAGGATTAAAGGAGATAAGATGTAAAAGTCTTAACATGGTACCTGGTGTATTATAATTACTCAGGAAATGTTACCTATAATCCAAGCACATCAAAAAGGTCACAAACCCCAAATGTAATTCCCATGCTAGCTGGTACCTAAACTCTACATTGTTAAAGAGCGTGGGCTGAGGAGCCAGACTGCCTTGGTTCAAGACCTGCTCCCCTAATTACCAGCTGCGTAGCTTTGGGTAAGTTCCCAAATCGGAGACTCCATTTCTTCATCTTTAAAATTGGGATGATGCTGATAAGGTGCTTCCTCTTAAGGACATTGCGAGGATCAAATAAATAAATACATGTAAACTTAAGATGATGCCTCCTACACAATAAATGCTCAATAAGTATTGGAATTCAAGTACAGTCACCAGAGCTCCATCCCATTGCCAGTGGTTCTGTCCATTTGTTCACACCAGGGCAGAGAGGACGTATTTGTTCTGGTCTGCTAATGAACCCACAGTGATAATGACTCTTCACTTCCATTCAATCAGATACCCATAGCTGGAGTCTGAACGCAAAGATGACTCAGACATGATTCTTGTCCTTCAGGAACATCCAATGTGGTCCAGTTGATATGGTCCATAATAGCTAATAATTATGTAGAAACTTGCAGTTTATGTAGCACTTTCTCGTTTACGATTCTGTGCTTGTTCACAACTCTGGAAGATAGATGTTATCAGTCCATTTTGCAATGGAGGAAACAGGTTCATTTAGTGTAAGTGGCTTACAAAGGTCACACAGCTAGGGAGTGGCTGAGTCAGGATCAGAATGTGAGCCATCTTCACGAGGCACGCTTGCAGCCCGCAGAATGGATTTAGACGGGTGGGAGGGGACCAAGGACCCAGGATTCCTGAGGGAGCCCAGAGGCAGCTCAGACAGCAGGAAGGAGAGAGCGGATGCAAGTCACAAGTTCCTCTTACTTCATCCACCAGCACTGGAAGGCAAGTGGAATGGCCTCCCGGCAGATGCTGGAGGAACAAGCAGGGAAAGACTTGTCTGCACGATCCCCCCTCCTCTGATTATCGGCCTTGCCCTCCTCCTTGTCTACCCCATCCTGGTTTTCTCAAAGGGTATTTAAGCCCCTCTCTCCTAACTGTCAGGGAGGCTGCATTTGTCATTCAGGTCTTTTCAGGTCTGGTTCTCCTCCCTGTTTGGCAGCTAATGCGTCCTCATCTAATTAGATTTTTACCGTCACCTATAATTAGGGCCCTTCAGTGCTTCTGAATAGGATACCTTTAACCTATTTTGCCTTGTCATTGGAGGCCTCCATCCAGGTGTACACACATGGGAGCAGGCACAGGTGAGGGCAGCAAGTAATGGGGCTGGGTCAGAGGCACACATGCATATATATACATGTGCATATACACACATACACATATACATATATGCACATACATAAGTGTACATTAAAGCACACATATTCACACACGGGACTCTTGCTGGGTACATGCATGAGGACTCCTTGCACACCACAGACGCATGGCTGCCTTCGTGTGCCTAGCTGGGCCTGTGGTACGAGAGAGAGCATTTGCTCTACGTTAACTGTTCAAATGCACGCGTGGAAGGAAGCAGTGTGTGTGCAGAGAATTCTAGTTGTGAGTGTGTTAAGGGAGGGGAGTAGGGAATAGTATACTGTTGGTGAGCTCCTACCATCTCTTTCCAAGAAAGGAATTTATTTTTAGTAGATAATACAGGGACATGGACTTAAAAAGTACAAAAGATACATAGTAAAAGGAGAGCTCCCTCCCACCCCTGCCCCCAGCCATCCAGTTCTCCTCCCCAAAGTCAGTCTTTGTTACCAGAGATATTCTATGCCTGCACAGTATATATTTACAACAGTGATAGCTAAGTGGACACATTGTTCTGAACCTTGCTCTTTTCCTTTAAAAATAGATCTGTTGCCTGTTACTATTGGTCAGTGTTCCACATCTATATAGAGAGATTTTTTTCCTATCTTTCTGATGTCTATATATAGTGTTTTGTTTTCATACTATTATCACTTGATTAACAATATGCTTGTGTAAGGATACAAATGAACTTATTTACAAAACAGAAATAGACTCACAGACATAGAAAACAAATTTATGGTTACCAAAGGGGAAGGGGGAGAGGAATAAATTAGGAGTTTGGGATTAACAGATACACACTACTATATGTAAAATAGATAACTGACAAGGACCTACTGTATAGCACAGGGAACTATACTCAATATCTTGTAATAACCTATGTAATACCAATAATAATGGAAGAGAATGTAAAAAAAGAATATACATTATTTATATATATATAACTGAATCACTTTACTGTTCACCTGAAACTAACACAAGGCAATAACTCAACTACATTTCAATAAAAATAAAATAACCTAAATTGGACAAAAAGCACAGTCCATATCTAAAACAAACAAACAAACAAAAAAACCAATATGCCTCTGAAGTAAATCTGTTTCTTCCCACTTTAAAAAAAAATAGATTTTTCTCTCATCTTCCTCCTAAGGAAGCTTAGTTTGCTCTTTTTTAAAATTAATTTCTATTGGAGTATAGTTGCTTTACAATGTTGTGTTAGTTTCTACTGTACAGCAAAGTGAATCAGCTATACGTTTACATATATCCCCTCTCTTTTGGATTTCCTTCCCATTCAGGTCACCACAGAACACTGAGTAGAGCTCCCTCAGCTATAGCATAGGTTCTCATTAGTTATCTGTTTTTATATAAAGTATCAATAGTGTATATGTGTCAATCTCAATCTCCCTAATCCTCCCACCCCTCCCAATCTCAATCTCCTGATTCATCCCACATCTCTACAAATAACCCAGTTTCATCCCTTTTTATGGCTGAGTAATATTCCATTGTACATATGTACTACATCTTCTTTATCCATTCCTCTGTTGATGGACATTTAGGTTGCTTCCATGTCCTGGCTATTGTAAATAGTGCTGCAATGAACATTGGGGAGCATGTGTCTTTTTTTTTTAAAGTTTATTTTTGGCTGCATTGGTTCTTCGTTGTTGCGTGTGGGTTTTCTCTAGCTGCAGCGAGTGGGGGCTACTCTTTTTGTGGTGCGCGGGCTTCTCATTGCAGTGGCTTATCTTTGTTGTGGTGCACGGGCTCTAAGCATGCAGGCTTCAGTAGTTGTGGCACGTGGGTTCAGTAGTTGTGGCTTGAGAGCGCAGGCTCAGTAGTTGTGGTGCAAGGGCTTAGTTGCTCCACAGCCTGTGGTATCTTCCGGGACCAGGGCTCGAACCCATGTGCCCTGCATTGGCAGGCAGATTCTTAGCCACTGCGCCACCAGGGAAGTCCAGCATTTTGAATTAAGGTTTTCTCCAGGTATATGCCCAGAAGTGGGATTGCTGGGTCATATGGTAATTCTAATTTTAGTTTTTTAAGGCACCTCCATACTGTTCTCCATAGTGGCTGCATCAATTTACATTCCCACCAGCAGTGCATGAAGGTCCCCTTTTCTCCACACCCTCTCCACCATTTACTGTTTGTAGATTTTTTGATGATGGCCATTCTGACTGGTATGAGGTGATACCACATTGTAGTATTGATTTGCATTTCTCTAATAATTAGTGAGTTGAGCATCTTTTCATGTGTTTGTTGGCCATCTGTATGTCTTCTTTGGAGAAGTTCAATATCAAAAAAACAAACAACCCGGGCTTCCCTGGTGGCACAGTGGTTAAGAATCCGCCTGCCAACGCAGGAGACATGGGTTCGAGCCCTGGTCTGGGAAGATCCCACATGCCACGGAGCAACTAAGCCTGTGTGCCACAACTACCGAGCCTGTGCTCTAGAGCCCATGAGCCACAACTACTGAGCCCGCGTGCCACAACTACTGAAGCCCGCGTGCCTAGAGCCCGTGCTCCGCAACAAGAGAAGTCACCGCAATGAGAAGCCCGCGCACCACAGTGAAGAGTAGCCCCAGCTCAGCGCAACTAGAGAAAGCCCGCACGCAGCAACAAAGACCCAACGCAGCCAAAAATAAAAATAAATAAATTAATTTTGTTAAAAAAACCAAACAACCCAATCAAAAAATTGGCTTAGTTTACTCTTAGGCTCGCTCATCAGAGCGGCTCGGGCAACTCTAGATCCTGAGAATCCAAGGTAGGAATTCCAAGGAGGGGCTGCGGAAGGGCAGGGAATTGGGCAAAAGACCCAGAGGATCTGTCTTTAGAGAGAGTGAGGCTGCCTGCTCGTCTGAACTCCGGGACGCCAGAGAATAAAGGGGCGGAGGTGGCCCGCGTGGTGGCCATTCTTTGGGCGGCCAGGCAGTCCCTAGACATTTGCTGCGCACTTACTCCATTTGCTGTGTAACAAACTACCCCCAAACTCAGTAGCTTACAGCAATGATAATAATTTCTTAGTTCATGATTTCTGTAAGCCCGGAATTCGGGAGCCGCTAGTTGGGTGCTCCCACTCGGGATCTCCTGTGAGGCCGCAGTCAGGATGTTGGCTGGGGCTGCGCCTGAAGGCTCGTCCCCAGGTGGCAAGTTGACGCTGACGCTGATTGTTACCTGGAGGCCTTAGCTCCGCCCCACGAGGGTCTCTCCACAGTGCTGGCTGAGCGTCTGTATTAGGTTTTTATTGCTGCACAGCAAATTACCACACACTTAGGTGGATTAAAACAGCACCCACTTATTATCTCACAGTTCTGTAGTCAAAAATCCAGGCAAGCTCGGCTGGGTTCTCTGCTTAAGGCCTTACAAGGCCGAAATCAAGGTGTCTGCTGGTCTGGGCTCCTATCTGGAGGCTCTGGGGAAGAATCTGCTTCCGATCTCATTCAGGTTGTTGGTAGAATTGTTCCTTGCAGGTATATAGGACTGAGCTCCCCATTTTCTTGCTGGCTCTCAGCTGACGGCTGCTCCCAGCTTCCAGAGGCCAATTCCAGGCCCAGTAAAGTTGCGCCAACGCATCAAGTCCTTCTCAGGCTCTGAATCTCTCTGATACCCTCTTCTGCCACCAGCTGAAGAAAACTCTCTGCTTTTAAAGGACTCAAGAGTAAATTGAACCCACTCAGATAAGCTTTGTCATAAGGTCAGCTGATTAGTAATCTTAGTTACATCTGCAAAATCCCTCTTGCCCTGCAACGTTAAGATAATGAAGGGAAACTCTAGAGGGCAAAGTTATGGGGCCAGCGCAGCACTGGAGCTGCTCTCTGTCTTCCCCCACATTTGATGCTGACTGTCTTTCTTATTTTCATTATTCTGGTTCCTGCTTAATACCAGTCACTCAGCAAACATTTATGGAGTCCCTCAAGGAGCTTAAAAATATATATGTAGGGAAAGATTGGTGACCAGCACATAAATAAACACAACGCAGTAAAAAAGCAATAAGAGTCATGAAGAGGGTATGTCAGAAAGCTAGAAGAATTCAGAGAAGAGAGAAAATGTTTTCCAATTTACAGAGGACAAACCAGGGAAAACTTCTGGGAGTAGGTGGTATTTGACTGGGTTTTGTAAGAAGGAGTTAGGGTTTAGACACGCAGAGGTGATGGAAAAGGATGGCTGTGGCTACCAAGCAGATAGAAGAGTATGAATAAATTATAGAGTAGTCACAGAACCTCAGACCTAAAAGAAACCTTAATGAAAGATTCTCTAGTTCACAAACTGCAAACTGGTGGCTTTCTGGACACATTCAATGTCCAAATGTAATTTTGTTTGGTCTACTGAATGTTCTTTAAAAGTTTAAATATGAATGCATTTTAATAGGGCATGCACTTTCCAATTCAGCTTTACTTAGATTTATGTTATCCCTACCCCCACCCCTGGCTCCTGAGGGATTTGTGTTTAAGACCACGGAGTTCAGTAATCCCTCCGTTTTACACATAAGAAAACTGAAGTCCAGGACAGCCCAGTGACCCCTTGAGGAGGCACTGATAGTGGTGGAGTTCCTGCATGAATTCCAGCCTCTTGATGTCCTGGCTACGATTTTTTTGCAGAGAGGCTGACAGACCAAGGCCCTCAGTCACACTTATTGGGAAGGCCCCCGGCAGGTAAACCCATTACAGCTGTTAACTAGAGATAAACGTTTGTTTTTCCTTGGAGGAAGTTTTAATGAAAGGAAAAGGGAAGAAACCCACCGTTTCTAGGCAGAGACAGGACAGAGACTAAATTGTGGTTCTTGTGTTGTTTTGCCAAGAGCTGAGCTGAAGACCTAAACGGAAAGAAATTTTTTAACTAAATTAAAAATACAATGAGAATGTCCCTCCCCCTTCTCAGGAATGCAATCACTTCCTACTGCCAAACTCACCACTCCAGAAGCTGACTCTTAAAATGGGACTGCAGTGGACTCTGAGGCGCCACCTGGTGGCCTCCTTCAACTCAAGAGAAAGGAAAGGGGGGTTGAATTAAGAGGTTGATCCAGGTAGGACTGATACTGGGTGTGGAGAACTCCCCATGGATGAAGGTGGTGTGACAGGTATCAAAAGGTTTTACGTGGGCTGAGGCCAAAGCACTGGGGAGTTCAGTGAAGGTGGGCTGGATTGAAATTCAGGACTTTTAAAGCACTTCTCAGAGCATTAAAGAAACAGGAAATAGGGAATTCCCTGGCGGTCCAGTGGTTAGGGCTCTGCACTCTCACTGCCGAGGACCTGGGTTTGATTCCTCGTCGGGGAACTAAGACCCCACAAGCCGCGTGGCACGGTCAAAAAATAAATTTTAAAAAAAGGCGATACAGGAGCAGAGAAGGGCATTGGTGAAAGGAGTAGGGCAGGAAGTGATCAGGGTTTGACTCTCCCTACAGAATAACCTGCAGGGATCTCCCTAGGAGTACCTAGCCTCGGAATATTTCTCCAGGCCTTCCGGGTTATGAGAGAGAAACAGTCCATATACACTATGTTTTTCAAAATATTTTTACAAATACTATTCATTTTTAAAAACATGTATTGACTTTATTACAAGTTAATAACATAACCACAATAAAGGGTGTGAAGAAAAAAAGAATTAACCTAAGTAACTTTAGACAGTAATTTACAATGTATACTCTAAGGCTAAAGAGTACACAGTATTGTACTCTAATTAGTAAGTTTGTTTTTCAAATAGGTTATAGGTTAGCAATTCCGAAACTGTTTTATGTATAATCTAGGGTTGAGCAAATAAGTAAATATATTGTTAAAAATAAGCACCAGGTTTTTGTACTGTGAGTGAAAGTAATCACAAATAAAGGGAAAGGGTAGAATGAACCCTGAGTGTTGGAATGAAACGGGAGGTATCAGTATAAAGTCATTTATTTATTTATTTATTTTTTGCAGTATGCGGGCCTCTCACTGTTGTGGCCTCTCCCGTTGTGGAGCACAGGCTCCGGACGCGCAGGCTCAGCGGCCATGGCTCACGGGCCCAGCTGCTCTGTGGCATGTGGGATCTTCCCGGCCCGGGGCATGAACCTGTGTCCCCTGCATCGGCAGGCGGACTCTCAACCACTGCGCCACCAGGGAAGCCCAAAGTCATGTTTTTAATAGGTAGACAGATATGAAAATAAGTAGAGGTGTGTATATGTCACACATACATATATTTCCTAGCTCTGCCCACTGAGTGAAGAAACAATGACACCCCAGGAGCCATAAGTACCTCGTGTCCAGATCTTTGTTTCTAAATATTATTCTCCAATAAAAAGGGATCAGGCCAACTTCAAGAGATGGCTGATTACATGACTGGGGCAGGGAAAGTACAGAGTGAACATGGAACATCTTGTGGGACCAGCAAGTAAGGAAGGACTCAAAAAATCATGGGGATGTATTGAAATGACACAAGCTAACTTGATGGGGCTTCGAAATCTGGGATAATTTGGGCAATAAAGTAAGAAGTGATAATAAGGCATTATAATCTACAGAATAAAACAATATTCAAGAGTCTATATTGATATAAATAGATTATTGAATAAATAAATCAATAGACAAATGGAGGAAAAGGGAAAGTTCTTTCTTACTGTAGCACTCTAATTAATAAACGTAGAAGGGATGATGGAAATGGAGAATCATCAGCTGCAAGCACCACAGTAGTAATTGTTTCAAGGAAGTATCATCACTAGATGCTAAAATTTGTGAAAATATGGCTGGAAACAGGATATTTACATAGTCTCAAAGTATCTCTCCACAAGATGCTTATTAATTACAGTGAGAAACGTAATACCTTCACAGTGAAGAAACCCAGCAGATATCTCCTTAAGCAAGTGGTCAAGGTAACGAAACATACAGACACTCTGTTCCTCCTGATGTGACGCGCTAAGAAGGACACAGCATCACTTGGGTGGAATCCTTACCAAAATGCACAACCTGAATTTAATCACCAGGAAACTCAGACAAACACAAATTGAGGAACAGTGTACAATTTAACTGACCAGTGCTCTTCAAAAGTGTCAAGGTCTTGAAAGATGAAGAAAAACTGAGATACCTTTCCTTCAAGAAACTAAGGAGATGTGACAAAGAAATGAAATGTATGATCCTAGATTGGATCCTAGACCATAAACAGGACAGTAGTGGAACAGTTAATGAAAATCAAATAAGGTGTATAATTAGTTAATAGTATAGCTGCAATGTCAATTTCCTGGTTTTATCATCGTACTGCGGTTATGTAATATGTTAACATTTGGGGACAGTAGGTAAAGAGTCTATAGGATTTTTTTTTACTATTTTTGTAAGTCTTACATTAATTTGACATGAAAAAAAAACTTCTAGGGCTTCCCTGGCAGTGCAGTGGTTAAGAATCCACCTGCCAAGGCAGGGGACACGGGTTCGAGCCCTGGTCCGGGAAGATCCCACATGCCGCGGAGCAACTAAGCCCGTGGGCCACAACTACTGAGCCTGCGCTCTAGAGCCCGTGGGCCACAACTACTGAAGCCCACACACCTAGAACCGGTCCTCTGCAACAAGAGAAGCCACCGCAATGAGAAGCCCCTACTCGCTGCAACTAAAGAAAGCCCGCGTGCAGCAACAAAGACTCAACTCAGCCAAAAATTAAAAAAAAAAAAATTTAAAAAAACCCCTTCTAACTAAACAAAGATTATTGATCATCTGATATGTATAAAGTACTTTACCAGAACATAAGTTCTTGAGACATGTAACCAGCAAATTAAAGATCTTTTAACATAATATCAAACAATTATCAGAGCATCACCGTTCCACCAGCTAGAAACCCCATGACTCTCTTCTTGTACATCTCACATGTAAGTATCAAAATTAATTAATTGCTTTGTTCATTCATTGATTTTTAAAATTAAAGGACTAGGGACTAAGGCTCACGCTGGGAATACAACCATGAGTAAGCCTGACATAAATCCTTACTTTCAGTGAACTAAACGTCACATGGAGATAAACAGTCAATTACGAATTGTATAATAGGTGCTGTGATGTATTAAGCAATTGTGGCAGTGTAACATCACACACAAACTCTAGGGCTATATTTTCTGGATTGAAATCCTGGTTCTACCACTAGCTGTGTGACTTTGAGAAAGATACTGAGCTTCTCTGTGCCTCTGTTTTCTCATCTGTACAATGAAGGTGATAGTACTATATCTGTATCCTATAGTTGTTGTGAAAATTAAATGAGTTAATTTTATAAAGCACTTAGAACCGTGCCTGGCACATAGTTAGCTTTATAAAATAAATGGGAAAAATGGGTAGGGGGTATTTAACCCAAATACATAAAGAAGGGGAGTATTTAAGAAAAAAATGTTCCACAGCAAGTGACATGTAAGCTGAGACCCCAAAAGCAAAATGACTACCAGCCTTTGCAAAGGTAGAGAAATGAGATAGGGCAAAGAGATTCACAAACCTGTCTGGAATTATGAGTGGTGAGTAGTGAGAAATGAGGATAGGGAGATAAATAAGCAGGGACTAGATCATGCAGGGCCTTTTATGCTGGGTTAAAGAGTTTGGACTTGATACCTTTAAAACTATGGGAAAGAAAAAAAAAAGAAAATAAATAAATAAAACTATGGGAAGCCAGGACAAGATTGAGGCGAGAGGCAATGTGACCAGTTTGCCCTTTAGAAAGATTTCCAAGGCAGCAGAGTGGAGATTTACAGAGGATCACACTGGAGCCAGGATAGTCAGTAGGTTTTTGTGGTGATCCAAATAGGAGAGGGTGGCAGGCTGGACAGAGAGAATTAGACAGATTTGAAAGTAGGCTGAATTAATTTACTTTTCACTAAGATATGAACACTATGAGAGGAGAATTTTTTTAAAATATTTATTTATTTTTGGCTGCATCGGGTCTTAGTTATGGCACACAGGATCTTTGTTGCGGCACATGGGCTTCTCTCTAGTTGTGGCGTGCAGGTTTTCTCTCTAGTAGCACGGGAGCCCATGGTTTCTAGTTGTGGCACGTGGGCTGGAAAGCATGTGTGCTCTGTAGTTTGCCGCATGCGGGCTCTCTAGTTGAGGCACGCTGGCTCAGTAGTTGCGGCATGCAGGCTAAGTTGCCCCACGGCATGTGGGATGTTAATTCCCCGACCAGGGATCAAACCTGCGTCCCCTGCATTGGAAGACAGATTCTTTACCACTGGACCACCAGGGAAGTCCTGAGAGGAGAATTTTTTAAACATCTTTATTGAGATATAATTCACATACACACAGTTCACCCATTTAAACTGTACAGTTCAATGACTTTTAGAGATGTGCATCCACCACCACAATCAATTTTAGAACATTTTTGTCATCCCATTCCCTTTAGCAGTCATTCCACGTTTCTCCCCAAACCTCTTCCCCAAACCCCTCCCCCAACCCTAGACAACCACCAGTCTTCTTTCTGTCTCTATAGATTTGCCTATTTTGGATATTTCACATTAAAAGAATTATATAATATGTGGTCTTTTGTGACTGGCTTCTTTCACCTAGCACAATGTGTTCAAGGTTCATCGATGTTTTAGCATGTATCAGTACTTCATTCCTTTTTATGGCTGAATAATATTCCATTTATGGATATATCACATTTTATTTATGCATTATTCATCAGTTGATAGATGTCTGAGTTGTTGACACTTCCTGGCTATTATCGATAATCCTGCTATGAACATTTGTGTACAGATTTTTGTGTAGACATACGTTTTCATTTCTCTTGAGCATATAAGTAGGAGTGGAATTCCTGAGTCATATAGTAACTCTGTGTTTACCTTTTTGAGGAACTGCTAGACTGTTTTCGAAAGTGGTCACACCATTTTATGGGAGTTCCCTGGCATTCTAGTGGCTAGGATTTGGATCTTTCACTGCTGTGGCCCGGGTTTGATCCCTGGCCAGGGAACTGAGATCTCACAAGCTTCATGGTGTGGCCCCAAACAAACAAACACACACACAAAAATGGCTGCACCATTTTACATTCACACCAGTAGTGCATAAGAGTTCCAACTTTTCAACATCCTAGTCAATATGAAATGGTATCTTGTGGACTGGAGGTGCATTTTTCTGATGGCTAATGGTGTTGAACATCTTTCCATGTGCTTCTTGGCCATCTGTATATCTTCTCTGAAGAAATGTCTATTCAGATCTAGTCCCCATATTTAAATTGGGCTATTTTTCTTTTAATCACTGAGCTGTAAAAGCTTTTTATGAGTTCTTGATACAAATCTCTTATCATATGTATGATTTATAAAATCTCTCTCCCATTGTTCTGGTTGTCTTTCACTTTCTTTTTTTTTTTTTTTTTTTTGCGGTACGCGGGCCTCTCACTGTTGTGGCCTCTCCCGTTGTGGAGCACAGGCTCCAGACGCGCAGGCTCAGCGGCTATGGCTCACGGGCCCAGCCGCTCCGCGGCATGTGGGATCTTCCCAGACCGGGGCACGAACCCGTGTCCCCTGCATCGGCAGGCGGACTCTCAACCACTGCGCCACCAGGGAAGCCCCTTCCCTTTCTTGATGATATATTTTAACATGCAAAAGCTTTTAATTTTGACGATGTCCTGTTTGTCTATATTTCTCTTGCTGCTTTTGTTTTTGGTGTTATATCTAAGAAACCACTGACCAAATCCAAGTTCACAAAGATTTACACCTATGTTTTCTTCTAAGAGTTTTATAGTTTTAGCAGTTGCATTTAGAACTTTGATCAATTTTGAGTTAATTTTTGTATATGGTGTGAAGTAGGGGTCTAAATTCTTTATTTTGTATGGCTATTCAGTTGTCCACCTTGATGAGATTTTGATAGGCATTGTTTTGAAATCACTTCCAAGAAGAGTGGGGAGGGAATTCCCTAGCGGTCCTGTGGTCAGGACTCTGCGCTTTCACTGCTGAGGGCTCAGGTTCGATCCCTGGTCGGGGAACAAAGATCCCACAAGCTGCGCAGTGCGGCCAAAAAAAAAAAAGAAGAGTGGGGAATGGAAGCTAGGAGCGTTCCTCGAGTAACACTATTGGTTAAGGAACAGCAGAGAAATGCTGGCATTTCTGTTATTCTATAGATAGAATAGAGAAAACCCAGGAGAGCGTGATGTCAGAGAACCCAAGGGCAGAAAAAAGTTCGTAGAGAGACATTAACAATGTCAAAATTCTCAAAGAGTTCAAGCAAAATAAGAACTGAGAATATCCATTGACTTTAGTGACCAGTTGGTCACTGGAAATAAGGAGAGAGCAGTGTTGGTGGAAGGTGGGGTTCACAGCAGAGTCGAGAATGAAGGCGAGGAGGAAGGAGAGATGGCAGAAGGAGACAAGTCTCTGAAGTCGTTTGACAAGGATGGATTGAAAGCCTGAAGTAGAACGACTAGTATTTATCATGCATCTACTATGTGCCAAGAACTTCCATAAGTTTCTGTCATTTATTCTCTTCAACCACCTATTACATCAAGACTCCCTATGTCTAGAGCATGGCCTTGTCAGAATGGAAATTATACCTCATTCTTCTTTCAAAGGTACGTCTCCTTCAAAAATGGCAGAAAACATTTCTTTTTCATGATTTATTCTATAACTTTGCCATGATCAATTTCATTATTGGTCTATAGTTGGCAGAATATATCTTTCCTCTGCCACATTTATCTATTTTTTTGCTTTCTGATATCAATTTTTTTCATAATTCTGTAGCCAGGACTGATATTGTTTCTGTGATTAAGTGGATTCAAGAACATAGCTTCAGAAATACACAAGACCTAGAATAAATAGCCTTATGTCCTGCTTTCTTTGCTTCCCATCCTCCATAACTTATAACCTGCCCCCCATCAGCTCAAAGAACACAAATGTCACTTCACAGACAGCTCTTATAAAAGCTCCCCAGCTTTCTCCTAACATTAAAATACAGCTTGACATTAAACCCAGACCAGGAGAAACTGGGCAAATTTTGTTACTCAGTTTTATCCACTGCCTGCCTTCCCATTTCCTTGAGCCCTGCTGCCTGGTTTTTAAATGGGGCCCACTCTGGTTATTTTTAGGCATATGGGGCCAGGACTGATTTTCTGAACTTGTTTTCAGCACAATAGGGCATTCTCACTTCATAGAAAAAAAAACACAAAACCATCATGCTTTCTTCACCTGCTCAAAGATGCAGCCCCACCATCCCCATCTCCCTAAAAGCTTTCTGCAGCCCACTAAAAATATCCAATGTTGACAGATGCAAACTATCAATACAGAGAATCAAGACCCCAGGGTGAGAAGTGGCCAGAGGTGAAGTCTTGATAAACAGCTCAAATTGGCTCTTACTCCACAGGTGATGCCTAGTTTATCTGGGTAATTGTAAAGGGCATTTTACAGCAAATCAATTAAATGAAAATCTTTTAAACCCTTTTTAAATGGGGGAGGAGGGGGAGGGTGGAAAGGGCCAACCTTTGTAAGCTAACAGGTGATTTTAATTGGAACCAGCAGTGTTATACCATGGATTTGACCCATTCGGTAAAGGCAGAAAAAGAAATCAATAAATTTCCATCAGCATTTGCCCTCCTGGAGTCTTATAAGTAGAATGGAGACACGAACCCCAGTTAATGGCTTCATCAAGCACCTCACTGATTCTCTAACAGAATTAAATAGGTTGCAGGTCTCTCACCACTGTCCTCCACCAATGAGACTCAAAAGGCCCCAGGGTGCTGGGTGCTGCTAGGTGACACGTCGGGTACCACCCTCCTGTTTATAAGCACAGGTTCCCCTGCCCTCCACTAGGCCCAGTCATGGCAGAATCTCCTAAAGCAGTCCTGTGTCAGGGATGTGACATCCACATGCTGATCCTTTATTGAAAGCAAAACACTGAAGCTCCACGTTTCACTCCTGGAAATAGATCCATAGAGAATCCACAGGGCCTAAGTGTCAGGAGTGTGACTTCAGCCGCATATCAGCTGTGTAACCTTGGGTAAATGACTTAACCTCTCTAACCGGCCATTTTCTCATCTTTATAAGGGGAAGTAATGATACCAGCCCCCTACCTCTTTGGTTGTTCTGACATTATTACTGTATGTCAATATAATACTTAAAAGTCCATGCAAAGATCTGAACAGGCAGAAAAATGAACATAGTCATCCAATACATGGGAAGACTCACTACCTCACTCATAATAAGGGCAATGCAAAATAAAACTATATTGAGATACTGCTTTACATCTATCAGATTGGCAAAAATCCCAAAGTTCAAGAGTATATTCTATTGATGAAGTGGTGGGGAAATAGGCACTCATTCGATGTTGGGGACTCAAAAAGGCATCATTCTATTAGAAGGGGATTTGTAAATATCTAGAAAAACATGTGCATTAACCCTTTGATCCAGAAATCTCACTACTAGGAATCTACCCCAAAGATACATTAGCAAACATTCAAAACAACTTATATAAAGTTAATCTTTGCAGCATTATGTGTAATTGCAAATAATCGGAAACAATTCACAATTCAAACGTCCATGGTTGTCTAGTTGAATGTATGGTACATGCATGCAATAGATACAGTGAAGCTGTAAAAAGTAATGAGATAGACCCGTATATGCTGATGTAGAGTGATCTCTAGGATATACTAAGTGAAAAAAGCAAGATGTGGGACATATATGTATATAGAATGTCACCTTTTGTGTAAAAAGGGGGAGGAGGAACCAAGTGCAAATATGCATGTGTATTTGCTTATATTTGCAAAAAGAAACACTGAAAAATAGATCAAAAGCTAATAAAAGTGAGGGAGGATTGGCAGGATGATAGTTGGAAGCAAGATTTCTTTAAATATAACATATCAATTTGACTTTGGAAACATATAAATGGTTTATATATTAAAAAATGACAGTATGTATGTTAAAAAGTAATTTATAAAAGTTAAAATGAGCAAAATTAACTATAAATCAATTTGATGAATAAACACTCAGAGAGAAGAATTAGTCCAAGTGACGTTAGACCACAGTAATAGAGAAATGTATTCTAAAGGCAAATAAAGCTGGAGAGAAACTTTAAACTTCATTTGGTAGTTCAATTGTTAGTAATAATATTAATGCAATTATTTAAAAACTGTTTTATGTATTGTAGAACAATGCTAATAAGTAATTATACTAATGTTGTCAGAAACCAAGATTTTTAATGTAAGAAAAAAGATGTAAAGGGTAAATTTTTAAAAGCTAGTAAAGATCTTGGCAAATAGAGATTATGCAA
Source organism: Lagenorhynchus albirostris (assembly GCF_949774975.1). NCBI lineage: Eukaryota > Metazoa > Chordata > Mammalia > Artiodactyla > Delphinidae > Lagenorhynchus > Lagenorhynchus albirostris. Next base: position 98,648,498 of record NC_083103.1, read on the forward strand.
TAAATCCTAATTTCTTCTTCTTCTTTTTTTTTTTTTTTTTTAATTTTGCAAAGAGACCTTCCACCTGGATTGGGTATGGACCAAAGGGTCCAGAATACAGGGAGTTTCTTCCCTTTGCCTGGGGTTCTCTTATACTGAGTATTCATTACAAGCAACAGAAATAGCCTCTGACTGCCTTGAGGGGAAAAAAGACCTATTAGCAGGATAGTCACAGGATCAAACGAAGTGCTGACCAGTCACACTTTGGGGAGAGCCCTTCGAGTAGGACAGGCTGGGAGCTGTTTTATTTTTCTATTGCAGCAGAGCAAACCAGCACAAAACTTAGTGACTTAAAATAATAGCATATTACTTCTCATTCCCCTTATGTGTTGGCTAGAAATAACTTCAGTTGGTTTCTCCTGGACTCACTCATGTGACAACATTTAGCTGGTGGACAGACTGGGGCTGGGCTCAGCTGGGAAGGCTGTGAAGACTGGCCCTCTCTTTCCACTGATCTTTTATCTTCAAGGAGGCTAAACCAGCCTCTTCACATGGTGATGGGAAATGCTTCAAGGGGGTGAGAGTGGAGCTGTAAGGCCTGTAACTTCTCTTATGTTCTGTTGGTCAAAGAACCTCACCAGAATAGCCCAGATTCCAGGGTTGAGGAAACAGACTCCACCCCTTAATGGGAAAGACCACAAAATAATTTGTGTCCATTTTTAATCTGCCACAGTCCATCCTTGGGCCACAATTGTTTGCAGCTCCTCCCATCAAGAAATGGAGTTCAGGGCTTCCCTGGTGGCACTGTGGTTGAGAGTCCGCCTGCTGATGCAGGGGACACGGGTTCATGTCCCGGTACGGGAAGATCCCACATACCGCAGAGCGGCTGGGCCCATGAGCCATGGCCGCTGAGCCTGCGCATCCGCAAAAAAAAAAAAAAAAAAGAAATGGAGCTCAGGGACTTCCCTCGTGGCCCAGTGGGTAAGACTCCACACTCCCAATGCAGGGGCCTGGGTTTGATCCCTGGTCAGGGAACTAGATCCCACATGCATGCCACAACTAAGATCCCGTGTGCCGTGAATAAGACCCGGCACAGCCAAAATAAATAAATATTTTAAAAAAAGAAAAAAAGAAATGGAGTCTATGTCTCCACCCCTTCACTCCAGACTAGCTTGCAGCAGGTTTTGAATGGTAAAACATCGGGGAAGACTTGGGCTGCAGTGTCTTGCCTTTTCCCTCTTGGAACACTGTCTCAGCATGTGAAGAAGCCTGGTCTAGACTTCATGAGGATACAAGACCACATGAAAAGAAAGCCACCCCAGGCTCAGTTCCCAGTCAATCTGCCACCTGTATGCAGCTGCATGAGTGGGCCCAGAAGAAGAGCTTCCCAGCCAATTCACAGAGTTATGGGAAACCATAAATGTCTATTTGAAGCCACTACACTTTGGAGTATTTGTTATGCAGCAATAGGTAACTGCTACAGGGGCTCTCCACAGCAGGAGTTGTGCAAAGTCTGAGTTGTCATTATATGACTGCTCCAAAACCTGGTGTCCAGGTCTCTTGGCTCCAAGTTTGAGTCAAGAGTCTACCTCTGAATCAACCAGCTGGGAGGTGAGGGGCCAAGTCTCCTGGCACAGACGGGTGCCCAGGAGTCACCCAAGTTGAAAATCTCCCATCACCTCCATGCTGTATCCCAAGGAGGCTGCTATCTCTGCTTTTAACCTTCAAACCCAAGCCCAGGTAGGATGAGTGTCCTTCCTCGCTTCACTTTAGCACAACTGAAAAATGCTGAAACTTAAAAAAAGAAAAAAAAAAATTGCCCAAACTTCAAGAGGAACCAAAGAGACCAAAATAAAGGAAAATGAGAAGTATCTAATAATGTAAATAACAAGGTGTCTGATGTGTACAGACTACACATGGCTGTCACGATGAATTCTATTGGTCCTTACATCTCACATGCTGAGAACAGTTCTGTCCCTGTTGCAGATCGGACAGCATATCAATATCTTGACCATGCAATACACGTCTGTAGAACGTGGGTCTATTCCAGAAACTTTTCATTTACAAATTCCACTAGGGGAAGTTTTTTGGGGGGAGACAGTATTGCACAGTGTTTAATATTATGGATTTTAAAGAATTAGACTAGTCTTCTCATTTGTAAAATGGGAATAAAATGTATTACCTAAGATTATGGGGCAGACTAAAAGAAAAAAGCATGTACAGGCATCCCTCGGCATCTGCAGGGGATTTGTTCCAAGACCCCCACAGATACCAAAATTCACAGATGCTCAAGTCCCTTATATAAAATGGCATAGTACAGCTGGCCCTCCACACCTGCGGATGCAGAACCCCCGGCAAGGGAGGGTTGGCTCTTACAGCATAGCTGGCCAACAGTGCTCAATAAATGCTTACTGTTAATAATAAACTGAAAACAGCTTTGAGCACAGGGACTTGCCCCTTCATCTTTGTACCCTCAGATACCCTCAGCATATCCTAGGGGTACAATAAATGTTCACTGAATGAGTCACTATGTCTAGGGGTTGGGGAGCACAAGGACACCCAGCAATAAAGACATTTGCCACTCTGCCACTTCAGAGCAGAGTTTATAAATCTCTCCAGTGTGGGTTTCCCTTTAAGTCTCTTGCTTCCGGCGTGTTTAGATCGTACCTGACTGAGCATAAGTCTTGGGGAGAAAGATTCAATCAAGGTTCCAAGTCTGATTCTATTCCAGCCAGAGCTGAGTGTCTGTCTCTCCTTTTCCCTGGGCCTGCGACAATCTTGACAAATAGGCTTTTAAATTAAGTAGTGATTTGGAATGTAAGTGAGTGCATTTAAGATGATAAGAGACAGATCCTAATGGCTGAAATATTTGTCATATCACAAGTAAACGGAGTGTTTCGGGGAGTCACTAATATAACTAATTTTTTCCAAACCCTCCTGTGTTCTGTGTGAGAAGATGAGGTCAGCACAGGTTGAGCCAGCCCGCAGTGAGCAGCTGTCGGGGGACTGAAGAGAATACTGATGGATGGCCCAGGCACCCGGACTGTTTTCCTAGGGAAACCAGGGCCCAATTGCGCAAATTAAGCTGCGGCTGCCCAACAACCAGCGGCAGGTTGCTGCAAATGAAAAGGTGGGGGAATGAGCATGCAGCCCAGACGGCCTCCCCCCAGAGAGCAGACATGCTGATGGTTTGGGCTTAGCTCCATGCTGGGGGCTCTGAAGGGAAAGTAGAAATAATCTCACGCAACGCCCTCCTCCTCACTCCCACCCCCTACTCTTGATTCTCCTCTGCAGCAAACCCAAATCATGTTCGGCAAACCTCTTCTTGACTGCTCCCAGAGTCTGGGTTCTCACTACCTCCGAGGCAGCCCACTTCAATCAGCACGTTCAGCAGAACCCAGCAGTGTCCTTTACAGCAGCCTTATTAACATTCTGCTTGTGTTGGCAGTGAACCCAAAGGTGGACAGCCCGGTGAGTAGGGCTTGGTGCTTGGAGTGTTTACACTTCCAGCCAAAAACCTGAGTTCAGATCTTGACACCACCACCAAATCTGCTGTCCTATCTTCAACTAGGAACAATGCTTGCTGAGACCCTTCTGGTTTGTAAAAATGGGGATGACATCTACCCCATGGACTTTCCCAATGGGAAGTGTTGATGGAGAGAAAGAGTCATTTCACCTGAGTCTCACATTAATGAAGCTCCCTAAATTTACATTTTGACATTATCTCAAAATGAGTGTACATTCAACTGCAGAGAAATACTGATGAGAGCGAAAGATGTTCATCCTCCACTTTCAAGCTGATGTGTCACACAGCTTCACCACACCTTCTGTGGCACATTCTAAAGGATTTTTTAAAACAATTTTGTCTGGGACAAGCATATGGCATTGTATTTTTTAAAGTATTCATTTATTCCATGTAATAAAAATGTTAATATATCACAATTTTTTAAATCTCAGTTTCAGGTTTCTTAATATCTTCAGAGTCTAAAAAAGAAAAATGGAAATGGTCCAGGACTCTAAAAGGCTCTGTCCTACCTGCTTATAAGATTATTGTTGTAGGACTTCCCTGGTGGCGCAGTGGTTAAGAATCTGCCTGCCAATGCAGGGGACAGGGGTTCGATCCCTGGTCCGGGAAGATCCCACATGCCATGGAGCAACTAAGCCCGTAAGCCACACTACTGAGCCTGCATTCTAGAACCCACGAGCCACAACTACTGAGCCCATGCACCTAGAGCCTGAACTCTGAAACAAGAGAAGCCACCACAATAAGAAGCCCGCACACCGCAAGGAAGAGTAGCCCCTGCTCGCTGAAACTAGAGAAAGCCTGCGTGCAGCAACGAAGACGCAATGCTGCCAAAAATAAATAAATAAATTTATTTTAAAAAGAGATTGTCGTAATCAAATAAGATTAAGACGGTAAAAATTAGTTGGCTATAGAAAGGTCTTACATATTATATGAGATTTCTAGAATAGTCACCGTTAGAAAATATAATGGTACTTCTACTTTCCCAGGGGCTGGGGGGAGTGGGAAACGGGGAGTTGTTGCTTCACGGGTGCAGAGATTCAGTTTTATAAGATGGAAAAGTTCTGGAGATTGGGTGTACAACACTGTGAATATACTCAACACTACTGCACTGTACACTTAAAAATGGTTAAGATGGTAACATTTGTTATATGTATTTTACACCAATTAAAAATATTTTAAATCTTAAAAAAAAAACTTTTTTAACATTTAATATAAATATTAGGTGTTGCTGATAATATGAATACTAACAGTAATTATATACCCAGCCTCTCTTTAAATACATCTTTGTGTATCTACTCTGCACAGTGCCGGACACCATGCAAGGCCCTAGGGAACTTTTAACTATAGGTGGTGAACCAATATAACATAGAACTTCTTGAGATACGTGACAGGAAGTTTATAAAAAGGTAATATAAATTAGTATCTGAGTGTTGGAAGGCTCACCAAACGGAATTCCAGCCTAGAGTGGCAACCTGCCCTACCATCAGCATGGCAGCAGGAGAATGCTAGAATGAAGTCAGTTGTCCTAGACTCTAATCTGGGCACTACTGCTAGTTAACAGCAACAGAGAGAAAATGGGTAAAAGTAGGAACTCAAGCCAGAAATCTTTGGTCCAAACCTCGGCTTTGCAATTTATTATCTGTGTGATCTTGGGCAAGTTACTTACCCAGGCTGTATTTTGGTTTCCCACCCTAGGAAAGGGGGATTTATAACAGTACCTACAGGAGAATGTGATTATGGTTTAAATGAGCTATTTATCAAAGTGTTTAGAACAGTGTCTTCTATATAGTAAGTGCTATATATAAGTATTAAATGAACTTTCTTGACAGTAGTTAAGTCAGGGTCCAGTGAAGAAACCAGAAACCATACTAGTGATTTCAATGGAGAGAATTTCCTGTAAGAAACTAGGTACTGGATAACTGACAAAGCTAAAAGGGGACACTGAGGTAATACAGAGATAATAACTTCAGTCACCTCATCCAAGGCTGGGGCACAAAGGGACGGGGAGAGGCTACTGGAGCCTAGAAGCTTAGATGAGTCCCCAATAAAGCTGGACCCAGACCTCTGAGGAAGGGCACTGCCTCGTTACTGCTGGGACCTCAGGAGGTTGGAGGGGAGCCCAGTGGAGCTGTGACTGAGACCCCTGAGGGGGCAGTTTTACCCAGTGCTGATAACCTCTGAAGGGCCACAATGATATTTGCTCCGGGTGTGCTGAAAAACAGCTGAACACTAGAACAAATTGCCACTGTCATGGCGGAGGGCCACTGCTGAGTAACGCTATCAGTAGCAGCAAACCAGAACATGGACGTCCCTTATCCTTCCTCCTGCTCTCCAGGCTCCCTTTGATGCCCCCTAACTGGCAAACTTAACGATGATCCAGCTGGAAAGGAGAAATATGATTTTCAGAGTCCCAGGCCCTACATCAAAAAGCAGAGTCTTGGGGGCTTCCCTGGTGGCACAGTGGTTGGGAGTCCGCCTGCCGATGCAGGGGACACGGGTTCGTGCCCCGGTCCGGGAAGATCCCACATGCTGCGGAGTGGCTGGGCCCGTGAGCCATGGCCGCTGGGCCTGCACATCTGGAGCCTGTGCTCCGCAACGGGAGAGGCCACAACAGTGAGAGGTCCGTGTACCGCAAAAAAAAAAAAAAAAAGCAGAGTCTAAAAGAATTGGTTTGGCACTAGAGAAAATAACTTCATAACTGACAGCCCCCAAATTGCTTCCTGTTACTTCAACTCAGCCACAGATGCCGGTTCTGACCTCCAGAGTAACCCTGATATATTCACACTCTTCAACTATGAAGAGTAGGTAGCCCACAGATTCAATGCAATCCCTATCAAATTACCAATGCATTTTCCACAGAACTAGAACAAAAAAATTTTTTAATTTGTATGGAAACACAAAAGACTCTAAATAGACAAAGCAATCTTGAGAAAGAAAAATGGAGCTGGAGGACTGAGGCTCCCTGATTTCAGACTATACTACAAACCTACAGTCATCAAAACAGTATGGTATTGGCACAAAAACAGAAATATAGATCAGTGGAATAGGATAGAATGCCCAGAAATAAACCCACGCACCTTTGGTCAATTAATCTATGAAAAAGGAGGCAAGAATATACAATAGAGAAAGGACAGTCTCTTCAATAAGTGGTGCTGGGAAAACTGGACAGCTACACGTAAAAGAATGAAACTAGGGGGACGAGGGGAAGATGGTGGAAGAGTAAGACACGGAGATCACCTTCCTCCCCACAGATACACCAGAAATACATCTACACATGGAACAACTCCTACAGAACACCTACTGAACGCTGGCAGAAGACCTCAGACCTCCCAAAAGGCAAGAAACTCCCCAGGTACCTGGGTAGGACAAAAGAAATAAGAATAAACAGAGACATAAGGATAGGGATGGGACCTGCACCAGTGGGAGGGAGCTGTTAAGGAGGAAAGGTTTCCACACACTAGGAAGCCCCTTCGCGGGCGGAGACTGCGGGTGGCGGAGGGGGAAAGCTTCGGAGCCGTGGAGGAGAGCACAGCAACAGAGGTGCGGAGGGCAAAGCGGAGAGATTCCCTAACAGAGGATCGGTGCCGACCGGCACTCACCAGCCCGAGAGGCTTGTCTGCTCACCCGCCGGGGCGGGCGGGGCTGGGAGCTGAGGCTCGGGGCTTTGGTCGGAGCACAGGGAGAGGACTGGGGTTGGCGGCGTGAACACAGCCTGCAGGGAGTTAGTGCACCACGGCTGGCCGGGAGGGAGTCCAGGAAAAGGTCTGGAGCTGCCAAAGAGGCAAGAGACTTCTTCCCTCTTTGTTTCCTGGTGCGCGAGGAGAGGGGATTGAGAGCGCTGCTTAAAGGAGCTCCAGAGACGGGCGCGAGCCGCGGCTAAAATCACGGACCCCAAAGACGGGTATGAGACGCTAAGGCTGCTGCTGCCGCCACCAGGAAGCCTGTGTGCGAGCACAGGTCACTATCCACAACCCCCTTCCGGGGAGTCTGTGCAGCCCGCCACTGCCAGGGTCCCGGGATCCAAGCACAACTTCCCTGGGAGAACGCACGGCGCGCCTCAGGCTGGTGCAACGTCCCGCTGGCCTCTGCGCCTCAGGCTGGTGCAACGTCCCGCTGGCCTCTGCCGCTGCAGGCTTGCCCCGCACTCCGTGCCCCCCCCTCCCCCCGGCCTGAGTGAGCCAGAGCGCCCGAATCAGCGGCTCCTTTAACCCAGGCCTGTCTGAGCGAAGAGCAGACGCCCTCTGGCGACCTACATGCAGAGGCGGGGCCAAATCCAAAGCTGAGCCCCTGGGAGCTGTGAGAACAAAGAAGAGAAAGGGAAATCTCTCCCAGCAGCCTCAGAAGCAGCGGATTAAAGCTCCACAATCAACTTGATGTACCCTGCATCTGTGGAATACCTGAATAGACAACCAATCATCCCAAATTGAGGAGGTGGACTTTGAGAGCAAGATTTATGATTTTTTCCCCTTTTCCTCTTTTTGTGAGTGTGTATGTGTATGCTTCTGTGTGAGATTTTGTCTGTATAGCTTTGCTTCCACCATTTGTCCTAGGGTTCTATCCGTCTGTTTTTTTTTTTTTTTCCTCTTAATAATTATTTTTTGTTTTAATAACTTTATATTTTATCTTACTTTATTTTATTTTACTTTATCTTCTTTCTTTCTTTCTTTTTTTCCTTCCTTCCCTCCTTCCTCCCTCCCTCCCTCCCTCCTTTCTTTCTTTCTTCTACAAATTCTTTCTACTTTTTCTCCATTTTATTCTGAGCCATGTGGATGAAAGGCTCTTGTTGCTGCAGCCAGGAGTCAGTGCTGTGTCTCTGAGGTGGGAGAACCAACTTCAGGACACTGGTCCACAAGAGACCTCCCAGCTCCACATAATGTCAAATGGTGAAAATCTCCCAGAGATCTCCATCTCAACACCAGCACCCAGCTTCACTCAATGACCAGCAAGCTACCGTGCTGGACACCCTATGCCAAACAACTAGCAAGACAGGAACACAACCCCACCCATTAGTAGAGAGGCTGCCTAAAATCATAATAAGTTCACAGACACCCCAAAACACACCACCAGACATGGACCTTCCCACCAGAAAGACAAGATCCATCCTCATCCACAAGAACACAGGCACTAGTCCCCTCCACTAGGAAGCCTACACAACCCACTGAACCAACCTTAGCCACTGGGGACAGACACCAAAAACAATGGGAACTATGAACCTGCAGCCTGCAAAAACGAGACCCCAAACACAGTGAGATAAGCAAAATGAGAAGACAGAAAAACACACAGCAGATGAAGGAGCAAGATAAAAACCCACCAGACCTAACAAATGAAGAGGAAATAGGCAGTCTACCTGAAAAAGAATTCAGAATAATGATAGTAAAGATGACCCAAAACCTTGGAAATAGAATAGAGAAAATGCAAGAAACATTTAACAAGGACCTAGAAGAACTAAAGATGAAACAAGCAACAATGAACAACACAATAAATGAAATTAAAAATACTCTAGATGGGATCAATAGCAGAATAACTGAGGCAGAAGAACGGATAAGTGACCTGGAAGATAAAATAGTGGAAATAACTACTGCAGAGCAGAATAAAGAATGAAAAGAACTGAGGACAGTCTCAGAGACCTCTGGGACGACATTAAATGCATCAACATTCAAATTATAGGGGTTCCAGAAGAAGAAGAGAAAAAGAAAGGGACTGAGAAAATATTTGAAGAGATTATAGTTGAAAACTTCCCTAATGCGGGAAAGGAAATAGTTAATCAAGTCCAGGAAGCGCAGAGAGTCCCATACAGGATAAATCCAAGGAGAAATACGCAAAGACACATATTAATCAAACTGTCAAAAATTAAATACAAAGAAAACATATTAAAAGCAGCAAGGGAAAAACAACAAATAACAAGGGAATCCTCATAATGTTAACAGCTGATCTTTCAGCAGAAACTCTGCAAGCCAGAAGGGACTGGCAGGACATATTTAAAGTGATGAAGGAGAAAAAGCTACAACCAAGATTACTCTACCCAGCAAGGATCTCATTCAGATTTGATGGAGAAATTAAAACCTTTACAGACAAGCAAAAGCTGAGAGAGTTCAGCACCACCAAACCAGCTTTACAACAAATGCTAAAGGAACTTCTCTAGGCAAGAAACACAAGAGGAGGAAAAGACCTACAATAACAAACCCAAAACAATTAAGAAAATGGGAATAGGAACATACATATCAATAATTACCTTAAATGTAAATGGATTAAATGCTCCCACAAAAAGACACAGACTGGCTGAATGGATACAAAAACAAGACCTGTATATATGCTGTCTACAAGAGACCCACTTCAGACCTAGGGACACATACAGACTGAAAGTGAGGGGATGGAAAAAGATATTCCATGCAAATGGAAATCAAAAGAAAGCTGGAGTAGCAATTCTCATATCAGACAAAATAGACTTTAAAATAAAGACTGTTACAAGAGACAAAGGAGGACACTACATAATGATCAAGGGATTGATCCAAGAAGAAGATATAAGAATTGTAAATATTTATGCACCCAACATAGGAGCACCTCAATACATAAGGCAAATACTAACAGCCATAAAAGGGGAAATTGACAGTAACACAATCACAGTAGGGGACTTTAACACCCCAGTTTCACCAATGGACAGATCATGCAAAATGAAAATAAATAAGGAAACACAAGCTTTAAATGATACATTAAACAAGATGGACTTAATTGATATTTATAGGACATTCCATCCAAAAACAACAGAATACACTTTCTTCTCAAGTGCTCATGGAACATTCTCCAGGATAGATCATATCTTGGGTCACAAATCAAGCCTTGGTAAATTTAAGAAAATTGAAATTGTATCAAGTATCTTTTCCGACCACAACGCTATGAGACTAGATATCAATTACAGGAAAAGATCTGTAAAAAATACAAACACATGGAGGCTAAACAATATACTACTTAATAATGAAGTGATCACTGAAGAAATCAAAGAGGAAATTAAAAAATACCTAGAAACAAATGACAATGGAGACATGACGACCCAAAACCTATGGGATGCAGCAAAAGCAGTTCTAAGAGGGAAGTTTATAGCAATACAATCCTACCTTAAGAAACAGGAAACATCTCGAATAAACAACCTAACCTTGCACCTAAAGCAATTAGAGAAAGAAGAACAAAGAAACCCCAAAGTTAGCAGAGGGAAAGAAATCATAAAAATCAGATCAGAAATAAATGAAAAAGAAATGAAGGAAATGATAGCAAAGATCAATAAAACTAAAAGCTGGTTCTTTGAGAAGATAAACAAAATTGATAAACCATTAGCCAGACTCATCAAGAAAAAAAGGGAGAAGACTCAAATCAATAGAATTAGAAATGAAAAAGGAGAAGTAACAACTGACACTGCAGAAATACAAAAGATCATGAGAGATTACTACAAGCAACTCTATGCCAATAAAATGGACAACCTGGAAGAAATGGACAAAATCTTAGAAATGCACAACCTGCCAAGACTGAATCAGGAAGAAATAGAAAATATGAACAGACCAGTCACAAGCACTGAAATTGAAACTGTGATTAAAAATCTTCCAACAAACAAAAGCCCAGGACCAGATGGCTTCACAGGCGAATTCTATCAAACATTTAGAGAAGAGCTAACACCTATCCTTCTCAAACTCTTCCAAAATATAGCAGAGGGAGGAACACTCCCAAACTCATTCTACGAGGCCACCATCACCCTGATACCAAAACCAGACAAGGATGTCACAAAGAAAGAAAACTACAGGCCAATATCACTGATGAACATAGATGCAAAAATCCTCAACAAAATACTAGCAAACAGAATCCAACAGCACATTAAAAGGATCATACACCATGATCAAGTGGGGTTTATTCCAGGAATGCAAGGATTCTTCAGTATACGCAAATCAATCAATGTGATACGCCATATTAACAGGGGCTTCCCTGGTGGCGCAGTGGTTGAGAATCTGCCTGTCAGTGCAGGGAATACGGGTTCGAGCCCTGGTCTGGGAAGATCCCACATGCTACGGAGTGACTGGGCCCGTGAGCCACGGCTACTGAGCCTGCGCGTCTGGAGCCTGTGCTCCGCAACGAGAGGCCGCGACAGTGAGAGCCCGCACACCACGATGAAGAGTGGCCCCCGCTCGCCGCAACTAGAGAAAGCCCTCGCACAGAAATTAAGACCCAACACAGCCAGCATAAATAAATAAATAAATAAATTTATATTAAAAAAAAGAAAGCCCAGAGATAAACCCACGCACATATGGTCACCTTATCTTTGATAAAGGAGGCAGGAATGGACAGTGGAGAAAGGACAGCCTCTTCGATAAGTGGTGCTGGGAAAACTGGACAGGTACATATAAAAGTATGAGATTAGATCACTCCCTAACACCATACACAAAAATAAGCTCAAAATGGATTAAAGACCTAAATGTAAGGCCAGAAACTATCAAATTCTTAGAGGAAAACATAGACAGAACACTCTTTCACATAAATCACAGCCAGATCCTTTTTGACTCACCTCCTAGAGAAATGGAAATAAAAATAAAAATAAACAAATGGGACCTAATGAAACTTCAAAGCTTTTGCATAGCAAAGGAAACCATAAACAAGACCAAAAGACAACCCTCAGAATGGGAGAAAATATTTGCAAATGAAGCAACTGACAAAGGATTAATCTCCAAAATTTATAAGCAGCTCAATAACAAAAAAACCAAACAACCCAATCCAAAAATGGGGAGAAGACCTAAATAGACATTTCTCCAAAGAAGATATACAGACTGCCAACAAACACATGAAAGAATAATCAACATCATTAATCATTAGAGAAATGCAAATCAAAACTACAATGAGATATCATCTCACACCAGTCAGAATGCCCATCATCAAAAAATCTAGAAACAATAAATGCTGGAGAGGGTGTGGAGAAAAGGGAACACTCTTGCACTGCTGGTGGTAATGTGAATTGGTACAGCCACCATGGAGAACAGTACGGAGGTTCCTTTAAAAACTACAACTAGAACTACCATATGACCCAGCAATCCCACTACTGGGCATACACCCTGAGAAAACCATAATTCAAAAAGAGTCATGTACTAAAATGTTCATTGCAGCTCTGTTTATAATAGCCCGGAGATGGAAACAACCTAAGTGTCCATCATTGGATGAATGGATAAAGAAAATGTGGCACATATATACAATGGAATATTACCCAGCCATAAAAAGAAACGAAATTGAGCTATTTGTAATGAGGTGGATGGACCTAGAGTCTGTCATACAGAGTGAAGTAAGTCAGAAAGAGAAAGACAAATACCGTATGCTAACACATATATATGGAATTTAAGAAAAAAAAATGTCATGAAGAACCTAGGGGTAAGACAGGAATAAAGACACAAACTTACTAGAGAATGGACTTGAGGATGTGGGGAGGGGGAAGGGTAAGCTGTGACAAAGCGAGAGAGAGGCATGGACATATATACACTACCAAACATAAGGTAGATAGCTAGTGGGAAGCAGCCGCATAGCACAGGGATATCAGCTTGGTGCTTTGTGATCACCTGGAGGGGTGAGATAGGGAGGGTGGGAGGGAGGGAGACGCAAGAGAGAAGAGATATGGGAACATATGTATATGTATAACTGATTCACTTTGTTATAAAGCAGAAACTACCACACCATTGTAAAGCAATTATACTGCAATAAAGATGTAAAAAAAAAAAGAATGAAACTAGAAGGCTCCCTAACACCATACACAAAAATAAATTCAAAATGGATTAAAGACCTTAATGTAAGATCAGATATTATAAAACTCTTAGAGGAAAACATAGGCAGAACACTCTTAGACATAAATCGCAGCAGCAATATCTTTTTCAATCCGTCTCTTAGAGTAATGGAAATAAAACCCAAAATAATCAAATGGGACCTAATTAAACTCAAAAGCTTTTGCACAGCAAAAGAAACCATAAACAAAACAAAAAGGCAACCCACAGAATGGGAGAAAATATTTGCAAACAATGTGACCAAGAAGGGATTAATCTCCAAAATTTACAAATAGCTCATACAGCTCAATATCAAAAAAACAAAAAAAAGCAACCAAAAAATGGGCAGAATGGATGGGAGGGGCGTCTGGGGGAGAATGGATACATGTACATGTATGGTTGAGTCACTTTGTTGTGCACCTGAAACTATCACAACATTGTTAATCAGCTATACTCCAATATAAAATAAAAAGTTTAGGGCTTCCCAGGTGGCGCAGTGGTTGAGAGTCCGCCTGCCGATGCAGGGGACGCGGGTTCGTGCCCCGGTCCGGGAAGATCCCACATGCCGCAGAGTGGCTGGGCCCGTGAGCCATGGCCGCTGAGCCTGCGCGTCCGGAGCCTGTGCTCCGCAATGGGAGAGGCCACAACAGTGAGAGGCCTGCATACCGCAAAAAAAAAAAAAAAAAAAAAGTTTAAAAAAATGTGCAAAAGACCTAGATATTTCTCCAAAGAAGACATACAGATAGCCAAGAGGCACATGAAAAGATGCTCGACATGGCTAATTATTAGAGAAATGCAAATCAAAACTGCAATGAGGTATCACCTCACACCAGTCAGAATGGCCATCATCAAAAAGTCTACAAATAATAAATGCTGGAGAGGGTGTGGAGAAAAGGGAACCCTCTTACACTGTTGGTGAGAATGTAAACTGGTATAGCCATTATGGAGGACAGTATGGAGGTTCCTTAAAAAACTAAAAATAGAGCTACCATATGATCCAGCAATCCCACTGTTGGGCATATATCCGGTGAATAACATGGTTCGAAAGGATACATGCACTCCAATGTCCATTGCAGCGTTGTTTCCTGAAGCCAAGATATGGAAGCAATCTAAATGTCCATTGACAGATGAATGGATAAAGAAGATGTGGTACATATATACAATGGACTATTACTCAGCCATTAAAAGGAATGAAATAATGCCATTTGCAGCAACATGGATGGACCTGGAGATTATCATACTAAGTGAAGTCAGAAAGAGAAAGACAAATATCATATGACATCACTTATATGTGGAATCTAAAAAAAGTGATACAAATGAACTTATTTACAAAATAGAAATAGACTCAGAGACTTAGAAAACAAACTTATGGTTACCTAAAGGGGAAAGGGTGGAGAGGGATAAATTGGGAGTTTGGGATTGACATATACACACTACTATATTTAAAACAGATAAACAAAAAGGACCTATTGTATAGCACAGGGAACTCTGCTCAATATTCTGTAATAATATTCTGTTATTCTTTTCCCTAAATGGGAGAAGAATCTGAAAAAGAATAGATATATATATATGTATAACTGATTCACTCTGCTGTACACCTGAAACTAACACAGCACTGTAAATCAACTATAGTCCAATATAAAATAAAAATTTTTTAAAAATAAAAATTTTGGGACTTCCCTGGCAGCCCAGTGGTTAGGACTCCACGCTTCCACTGCAGGAGGCACAGGTTTGATCCCTGGTTGGGGAACTAAGATCCCGCATGCCGCATGGCATGACCAAAAACTAAAAAAAAAATTAATTAATTAAATAAAAATTAAAAATAAATTTAATTAAAAAAAAAACAGTAGGTAGCTCAGCTGCCCCAGGCTTTCCTTTTCCAGCCTAACAGAGACTTATGCTGATTTCTCCACTGTGGGCTCCTAAGACAGAGTCTCTGGGACTCATTTCTGTGCCCCTCTGGAGTCAGCATAACACTACGAACACACCAGGTGCTTTCTCAGCGTTGATGTGAATTGTCAGATGGCTCTAAATGTTGGGAAATTAGTCTTTATACTCAGCCCAAATCAGCCTGTCCTTAAAGCAAGTGGTCTATTCAATTCAGGACACCACCTCACCCACTTAAGACCCTGGCATGATTACAGTTCAGGACTCCCCAGATGAGAACTCTCTGCGTGCCCTTTGCACCCTCCTCTGTCACTTGGCCTAGCTGCCTTCTCCTCCTCAGATCATGGAAGCACTCTAGAGCATTAGCCAGTGGAGATCCTTTGTAAGAGTGGTGGGCTTTCAGGAGGGATCAATTTTGGCCAATTTCAGGGATAGTCTTGCCTGGCACTGCTCATGGTAGGCTCAGTACAGCGTGGAGGGGAACCAAACAGGCTTGGGAGTCACCTGTGTTCACATTTCTGCTGTGTTCCTTCTTATGTGAACTTGGGCAAGTAACTTGGGCCTCACTTACTCAACTGAAAATTAGAGTCAATAATGGCACTGAACTCAGAGCGTTGTTACTATTCATGACATATAATAAATGCTCAATATATATTAGCTACTTCTGAGCACTGGATACTTGATACTGTACAGAGTGTCCTTTGCTACCCTGTCATTTAAACCTTTGCGTGCCTTGTGACTGGGTATATCACCCACCTTTTACAGATGAAGACACTGAATGTGAAGTGGCCACATAGAGAGAAAGAGGCAGTGCCAGGGTTTTTGAACCCAGAGTGATTTCTGAATGTCTTCCAGATATTCATGTAGATGAAAAAGCTTTCTAGGGCTTCCGTGGTGGTGCAGTGGTTGAGAGTCCGCCTGCCGATGCAGGGGATACAGGTTCATGCCCCGGTCCGGGAAGATCCCACATGCCGCGGAGCGGCTGGGCCCGTGAGCCATGGCCGCTGAGCCTGCGCGTCCGGAGCCCGTGCTCCACAACGGGAGAGGCCACAGCAGTGAGAGGCCCGCGTACCGCAAAAAAAAAAAAAAAAAAAGCTTTCTATAAATAATGTTGTATAAAAATAACATGAAGTCTTTTTTGCACAATTGAAAAATACACTGAATTTTTCCAGAAGGTGAATACCATGTAAAATAAGAAATGAATGTCCTTGTTTCATTTGGGACAATACAAAGATTTGGTCAGCATTTCAGAAGAGTGTATCTTGACAGCAGTGCCACTGATGTCTAAGCCACCAAAACAATGGCCTGAATTCTGCTTTCACAAGGATTCTGCAGAAGGGGTGAGCATCCCACTAGTTATGTCTTCCAGTTTAACTGAACTTGAGCGTCTATTGAAACACACGTCATTTTATTGCAAACTTTTTCTTTCACTCTTTTTCAGATTTATAATTAGAACATTAAATGCAATATTTTGATTATCTATGAATTTCATTCCAGAATAGTAAACAGATATTATAAAATATTTGTTATAAAAAAGAAATTCAAGTTCTAATTGGATTGGGAACTCCACTGCATTACAGTATACACTTTCTAAAGCCTGGTAGGATTTAACTAATTAAGTTTCCACTCACCCTGTGTCTGGGACCATGCAAGATTGTCCATTTGTTCATCTCTAAGCCACACCTCTGTTCCAGTAAAAGAAACTGTGTCCCTTGATTCAACACATATGCACTAAGTGCCTACACCCAAAAAACAGCAGGTAGCAACTACCTCTAAGATAGGTATTATTATTCCTTTCTTTATAAATGAGAAAACGGAATCTCCCACAAGTAAGAAACAACTTAGGTACAACTTCTTAGAAGGAAATCATATTTTAAAGAAAAGCATTTTCAGAGGGAAAACTTGTTGAGGTTTGCACAGCTGGAGGAACATGCTACGCAGACCCCAGAGCTCTGATTCTGGTCCGTGATTCCCAGGGAGGCAAGGCCTCAAAG
Organism: Lagenorhynchus albirostris; assembly: GCF_949774975.1. Taxonomy (NCBI): domain Eukaryota; kingdom Metazoa; phylum Chordata; class Mammalia; order Artiodactyla; family Delphinidae; genus Lagenorhynchus; species Lagenorhynchus albirostris. The sequence continues at coordinate 98,665,663 of NC_083103.1, forward strand.
GGGTAGGGGGAATATGAAAATGGAGAAGCCTCAGTCCCTACCTCAAAGGATCTCACTGTCCACGGGGAGAGAGCCAGCCACACAGACAGCTCCAAAATGTGTGAAAAGTGCTCTACTAAAGGTATCAAATGTATAGGGAGCAATGAATGGGGGCGTCACCCACGTTGCCCAGGAGAATCCCGAGAGGGACTATTTCAGCTTTTGAAAAATGAATAGATTGGGACTTCCCTGGTGGCACAGTGGTAAGAATCCACCTGCCAATGCAGGGGACACAGGTTCGAGCCCTTGTCCAGGAAGATCCCACATGCCGCGGAGCAATTAAGCCCGTGTGCCACAACTATTGAGCCTGCGCTCTAGAGCCCGCGAGCCACAACTACTGAGCCCGTGTGCCACAACTACTGAAGCCCATGCACCTAGTGCTCGTGCTCCGCAACAGGAGAAGCCACCGCAATGAGAAGCCCATCCATGGCAACAAAGAGTAGCCCCCACTTGCCACAACTAGAGGAAGCCCGCACGCAGCAACGAAGACCCAACGCAGCCAAAAATAAATAGAATAAAATAAATTTATTAAAAAAAAAAAGAATAGATCAGCAGGTGGAGAGGAAGAAGGAAGCCATTCTAAGCCCACAAGTCCCATCTTGAGGATTTTATTCTCTCTTGGCCCTACCTATGTCCATTCTTCCCAGGCAGGCTGTCTCTGAAAACCACATTTTGCAACACTTCCTGTTTTCAGTTTCAGTCATTTTCTTTAAATTGTGAGCACCTACATTTCTTGCGTTAGTCTCCTTCCTCCATCCTGGTCTTTGCTGGCAGTTTTATCACGGACAGGCTGCCATGCTCAAATTTACCCTTAATACAAGCATGATACCAAAACCCAATTTGTTAAAGAATATCTATGAAAAACCCAAAGTTAATATCATACTTAATGGTGAAATAGTAAATGCTCTCCTCCTAAGATCAGAAACAAGGCAAAGGATGTCCACTCTCACCATTCTATTCCACATTTTACTGATGGTCTCAGCCAAAGCAATAAGGAAAGAAAAATAAGTAAAATATGTACATATTGGAAAGGAAGAAATAAATCATCTTTCCTTGCAGATAACGTGATTGCTTATGGAAAAAATCTTAAGAAACTCTTCAAAACCAGTACTGGAATTAATAAGTGAATTTAGCAAGATCACACAATACATGGTCAACATTTAAGTTCCGCTGTATTCTTACAAAGTAAGAGCAAGTAATTGGAAAATGAAAATTTGAAAACAGTTCTATTTACAATAGGATTAAAAAATGTAAATGAAAACCGATTAAAAAAAGGCAGAAGCTTTCTTCATTCTAAACTACAAAACATTGCTGACAGAAATTAAAGAAGACCTAAAAAAACGGCAAGCTATGCCACGTTCATGGGTTGGTATTCAATATTGTTAAGGTATCAGCTTTACCCAATTTAATCTATAGTCATTAAAATTCCAATTATAATTCAAGAAGGACATTTTTTTAAAAGAAATGAGTTGATTTTTTGGGCTTCCCTGGTGGCGCAGTGGTTGAGAATCTGCCTGCCAATGCAGGGGACATGGGTTCGAGCCCTGGTCTGGGAAGATCCCACATGCCGCGGAGCAACTGGGCCCGTGAGCCACAGCTACTGAGCCTGCGCGTCTGGAGCCTGTGCTCCGCAACAAGAGAGGCCGTGATAGTGAGAGGCCCGCGCACCACGATGAAGAGTGGCTCCCGCTTGCCACAACTAGAGAAAGCCCTCGCACAGAAACGAAGACCCAACACAGCCGTAAATAAATAAATTAAAAATTAAAAAAAAAACTCAAAGAAATGAGTTGATTTTTTAAATTTACATGGAAAAGAAAAAGATCTAAGAGTCAAAACAAATTTGAAAAAGAAAAACAAAATTGGGGGACTATGACTGCCTGAATTGAAGACTTACTATCAAGCTATGGTAATCAAACTTAATCAAACACAAACTTTACCAAACTTAACTGTTCCAATTACCTGTCACTGTGTAACAAATCACCCTAAAACAGTAGCTTAAAACAATAACAATCATTTATTTTGCCCATAAATCTGGAGGTTGACTGGGCTCAGCTGACCAATTCTCACTCAGGGGCTCTCTGAATGAAGATGTAGTCAGTTGACGGCTGGGGCTGGAGTCAACTCCAAGGTTGCTTCACTCATGTGTCTGGTACCCAGACTAGGACCACTCAACAATGAGGTTCCTCAAGCATCTCTTTCTATGTGGTCTTTCCACATGGGGGACTCAGGGGACCAGACTTCCTACAGGGCAGCTGAAGACTCTACAGTGAATGTCCAGAGAACCAGGTGGAAGCAGTAGGAATTTAATAATCTAGACTTGGAAGTTACCCAGAGTTGCCTGCTCCACCTTCTACCCATTAGAAGTCAGTCCCCGAGGCCAGCCCATATTCATGGGGAGAGGAATTAGACTCCATTCCTTGATGACAGGAGTGCTCAAAAAAATTGCAGACATGTTTTAAAACCACCACATGAACTAAACAAGTGAAGTAAAAATCACTCTTGGCCTAGAAGAAAGTATGGTAGAAACACAAAAGCATCTGACAAAATGATGGGAAATACCATCCGGGACTTTTTGAGCTTCCTGAAGCTCCTGATGAGCTTTATCAGCATGACAGGCAGGTAGAAGACAAGAACCCAGGTTGGGAGAGGGACCTGTCCCCACATCATACAAAGTATTGGCCTCAACTAGATGAGGTCTCCAAATTTCTTGGGCCTTCTCTTTCATTGCCAGGCCTTTCCAACATGCTGTTCCACTGACTAGCATGCCCTTCCTCTTTCCTATGACTACCTCCTACTCATTCTTCAGGTTCAGTTTAGGAATTTGTCCCTCCAGGAAGCCCTCCTTGACCCCCAAGCCTGGGTCAAGGCCCCTCCCATGGGGTGCCATAACTTCCTATACTTTGCCCCTTCTCAAGGCTCATTAGTGTCTTGTGGCTACTTATTTACTTATTGATCCCTCTACCGCTTACTAGAGTTGAAGTTCCCTGAGGGCACAAGGCAGTACTTTGTACTCTGGGAAGGCTGATGAATGACTTAAGTGAGGGTGTGGAATATTCCTGATCTAAAATAGGACTCAAAGCTACACAAGGAAGTGGCTGCGAGATCTCTTGCATCACCTCCCTGCATAGGCAAACTAGAACTGGGCAGAGCAGATCTGACAAGAGTGACTAGCTCCCTCAGTGTGAACAGCTGACACTGCAATCTGCTCAACCATGGCCTCCCCTCCAGCCTCCCCAAATCAGCAACTCCCCTTCCCAGCTCCTCTCTGAGAGTAGATCGACCTGCTTCCCACTAAAACCATAGATGCGATAATAGGAGGAAAAAAAGAGGGTCGAGGTTAGGACAATTGGTGGCAACGAGATGAACACAGATTAATGACGAGGACCTCGCCCTGGCCACCCACCCCAGCCTGGGCTGGCGAAGGTTCATAGTTGATACCCATTAAAGAGCTTAATTAAATAATTATAATTCACACCCCAGAGCATCAAAGAATCAATACCGGGGAACTTTGGGCCACTCTGGGGGTGGCATCCCACTGGCTTCACAGTTCAGCACAGCAGGCAGAGCTGGTGGAAGTAAATGCAGTTGACACGGAAGTTGCATTAAAAGAGGGCAATAATAGATTAAAAGCTGCCAGGATCCTGGCGACTGGCTGTCAATATCCTTTATTCCCTACCTCGCCCCAATTCTGCCCCCTCCACACACTATTAGCCCAAATCGATGGGCTGTCAATTGACAACACCAGCTCCAGCATTAATGCGAGCTCACAAAAGAAGCCCGGCCCCATATTATCACTTATCTTGCTTCCAAATTACCACATAATGCAGGCCGCGGGCAGCTTGTGACATATTAACACCATACACGATTTGTTGGGATTGGACTAAATATTTCATGGCTAAAGATTTCATCAGAGACTTGATGACAGAAATAAACTGCTGCCCACAGGGAAATCACTGGAAATAACAGAATTAGGCATTGTTGGAAAATCCAGAGGGACCAAGGGCTGGTAAAGGGATAGAGAGGAACACTGCCCACAGCTGGTGACCTGCGGTTCAGGGAGAGACTGCAATGAAAAAGCCTTTTTATTGGTCCCACAAAAGAACAGGTATTTCGATTTCGTCTCGTTTACTTTCTATTCTTGTGCAAAAGCTGGGGAGGAGATTCCTCTTCTTGATAACAGGGAATGTGATTGTTATGGGTTGAACTATGTACCCCCCTCCATTAAAAAAAAAAAGTTGAAGTCTTCATCCCCACAGCCTCAGAATGTAACCTTATTTGCAAACAGTCTTTACAGGGTAATCTAGTTAAAATGAGGTCACTAGCGTGGGCCCTAACCTAGTACGACTGGTGTCCTCATAAAAAAAGGAAATTTGGACACAGACGTGCACCGAGGGAAGACAATGTGAAGACACACAGGGAGAAGACAGTCATGTGACTGGAGTGCTGCATCCTTAAGCCCAAGGACACAGGAGGCCACCCGAAGCCAGAAGGGAGGCACAGGGCAGCTCCCTCCCTGAGCATGCAGGGAGCATGGCTCTGCCAACACCGTGATTTCCGGCTGCTGGCCTCCAGAACCACAGCAGGATACACTTCTGTTGTTTAAGTTTTTGGTACCTTGTTATGGCAGCCTTAGGAAATGTTAATATTATCACTTAATTCATTTAATTAATAGTTAATAACCCTTACTAGCACGTACTCTATGCGTCAGGCACAGAGCTAAACTCTCCACATACCCTGGCTCACTTAATCCTCATAACACACCTAATGGCTGATTACTATAATCCCCATTTCATAGGTAAAGATAATCAGCTTCAGAAAGAATAATTCACTGAAGGTCACACAGGTAGTAAACAACACAGCAGGTCCCAGACACATGAAAAACACTAAATCAACAAATAAATAAGGTTTCTGATGAATATTTGCAATGTCTGTTTTGTTTTTTTTAATGTGGCTTGATCTAATTTTTTTTTAAATTTAGTTACTTTTGTTTGCGTTGGGTCTTCATTGCTGTGCGCGGGCTTTAGGCGGTGAGCGGGGCCTACTCTTCGTTTCGGTGCGCCTTATTCTCATTGCGGTGGCTTCTCTTGTTGCGGAACACAGGCTCTAGGTGCACAGGCTTCAGTAGTTGTGGTACGCAGGCTCACTAGTTGTGGCGCACGGGCTTAGTTGCTCTGCGGCATGTGGGATCTTCCCGGACCAGGGCTTGAACCCGTGTCCCTTGTGTTGGCGGGCGGATTCTTAATCACTGTGCCACCAGGGAAGTCCGTTGAATGTATTTTCAAGTGGTTACTTGCCTGCAGCCTGCTTTCTTTTCAGCCCAATCTAATTTTTTCAACTCTTGGGTTTGGAAGCTGCATCAGCTTGGTTTGAGAGTCCACAGTCTCAAAGGGATGTGTAGACATTAGAAGGCAACAGCATAGGGCAGTGGAGAAATGGGAGGATTTGGTGAAAGGGTACACACTTCCAGTCACAAGATGAGTAAGTTTGGGGGATCCAATAATGTACAGCCTGGTGACTATATTTAACAACACTGCATTATATACTTGGAAGTTGCTGAGAGTAGATTTTAAATGTTCTCACCACAAAAATAAAACAGTAATTATGTGAGATGATGGAGATACTAATTAACCTCATTGTTTCTTTAATTGGAGTATAATTGCTTTACAATGCTGTTACTTTCTGCTGTGCAACAGGAAGTGAATCAGCTATATGTATACATATATACCCTCCCTTTTGGATCTCCCTCCCACTCCCCCACCCCATCCCACCCATCTAGATCATCACAGAGCACCGAGCTGAGCTCCCTGTGCTATACAGCAGGTTCCCACTAGCTATCTATTTTTAATATGGTAGTGTATATATGTCAATCCTAATCTCCCAATTCATCCCACCCTCCCCTTCCTTCACTGTGTCCACATGTCCGTTCTCTATGTCTGCATCTTTATTCCTGCCCTGGAAATAGGTTCATCTGCACCATTTTTTCTAGATTCCATATATATGCATTAATATATGGTATTTGTTAAGTCAGAAAAACTAACCTTATGTTGTGATCACTTCACAACATGTATCAAATCAACACTTTGTACACCTTAAACTTATACCATGTTATGACAATTATGTCAATAAAGCTGGGGGATAAAACGGAAAACCACCGCACAGCCAATGTTATTACTTACTTCCTTGAGAGTAAGAATATGGTTTCATATTCACATACATTCTCTCTCCCCCCACTTTGGGGAAGCCAGCTCTGCAGCCTCCTTCTTTTCTAACTCAAAAAAGATTTTTAAGTGCTTTGTTGAAATACTATTCATATACCACACTATTCATTAATTCATCTATTTAAAGTATGCAATTCAATATTTTTAGTATATTCACAGAACTATGCAACCATTGCCACAACCACTTTAGAATGATTTCACCATCCCAAAACCCCATACCTGTTTGCAATAACTGCATTTTCCCCCAACTGGCCTTTCCCCCAGCCCTAGGAAACCACCTCTATCTCAAAGGGTGTGCCTACTCTGAACATTCCACATAATCATACAATATGTGGGCTTTTGTCATTGCCCTGTTTTCAAGGATCATCCATGTTGTAGCATGTATCAGTACTTCATTCCCCTTTACTGCTGAATACTATTCCATTGTATGGACATGCCATGTTTTATTCATCCATTTGCTGATGGACATTTGGGTTATTGCCACTTTCCGGTTATTATAATCCTGCTGTGAACATTTGTGTATAAATGTGTGTGTGGATTTATGTTTTAATTTCTCTTGGGTACATAACTATGAGTAGAATGCCTGGGTCATATGTTAATTCTAACTTTTGAGGAACTGCAGACTGTTTTCCAGACCAGCTGCACCATTTTACATGCGCACCAGCGGTGTATGAGGGTTCCAATTCCTGCACATCCTTGCCAACTTGTTCTTGTCTAGGCATCCTAGTGGATATCAAGTTCTGCCTCACTGTGGATTTGATTTGCATTTCTCTGATGGCTATTGATGTTGAGCTTCTTTCCATATGATTATTAGCTATTTCTGTATCTTCTTTTGTCCATTATAAACATTGGTTTCTCTTTCTTGAGTTTTAAGAGTTTTTGTAATACATGCTGGATAGTACTACTTTGTTAGATCTATGACATGCAAATATCTTCCCCAATGCTGTAGGTTGTCTTTCTTCACTTTCTTGATGGTATCCTTTGAAGCACATTTTTAATTTTTATGAAGCCCAATGTTTTCTTTTGCTGCTTGTGTTTTTGGTGTCTAATGCAAGGTCAAGATTGGCAGCCTTTTTCTTAGGGTCCTGGGGCTGGCTGCATCCTGAGTGTTCTGTGGCCCAGCTTTAGGCTTCAGTTCTCCTGGCAGGCCCTGTCGTCTCATATTGCAGAGACTATGTACACTACTTCTGCTCATCCCACTCACGCCACACACTGCCCAGATCTCAGGGGCAATCTGAAGACTGCAGGTGGTCCTTTAGGTCAAAGACTTGGACACAGTTCTGTTACTGCCAACTTTCATTTGGCTAGAGCTGCTCTGGGCTTGATCGTTTCCTCATCTCATGCAGCTCTAATGTTGGCTCCCCCACCCTGCAAGGAGGAAATGTAGTGGAGATCTGCAGGGAGCCTGAACTCAGCCAGCCAGCCAGCCTGCCTCTCACCACTCCAAGAGCCATGACCATAGCATCATAAAGCCCAAAGGGAACACATTCTATCACTAACTTCTGGGGTGCCTGCTCCATCCCTTCTCGTTCATTCACTTGACATTGTATGTTTACAATGGGCCAGACACTGGCTGGAACTGTAGGAGTGCGTGGATATTCTTGCACTCATGAGTTTCAGTTTGGTGAGGAATTCAAACATTTCATACAAGTCATGAGTCTCAGGAGTCGGAGTCAAGGGTGATGAGGGAAATAACAGCGTTTTAAACTAGAAAGAGCGGATCAGGAAAGACTTTTCTCTTCCCGGGGAGACTCATTTTTTTTTCCTGCGTATTTCAAAGCTCTGTCTGTATTTAACCTGTCTGTCCCAAGTACCCTAAAAATCTCTCCTCAAACCCATACCCCACAGTCAAGACACTTGCTCAACTTATTCAGCCGGGAATGATTTGCCTGGAACGTGAACATTCGGAGCTTTCTTTCCTCAGCATTTACTGTGCTTCTAGTTAGGCAACTTGTGAAACAAAAAGCACAAACCTTAATGAAAATGTTCCAGCAGCCTCTCTCAGCGACCCAAGTAGTTTTCTAAATAGCTTACTGCCATCTAGTGGATAAAGATGTCCTTACAGCCATATACACCAAAGAAAAGAAAATCCTCAGCCTTTCCTATTTATGTCCCACCAATCACCCATTTCACCTTAACAGAACCCAAAAGGCTATTTTTCCTAAGAAAGTATATTGTAGGTACTCAATATTGTTTCAGCAAAGAATTGTTTGCAGGCATCGTTTTCTTTACAGTACATTTTAAGTACATAAATAACTGCAGTAATGTTACTGGGAGTAAATGTACTGCTGTGGCTTCTAAGATGAAAATTATTCCCTTAGTAGATTAAAAATTACAATTACTGTTTCTCCATAAAAATACATTTTTAAACATAACCATGTTATTGCTAAGTCCAGCTGAAACCAGCATGTAACTCTTAAAATTGGACATGGAGATTGAGGGCCACTGAATTTCTTTGCTCTCACTTTCCGATCCAATGGTGCCCTGTGCAAAATTTAAATGCCAGGCATCCCAGGGCCATGACCTTAGATTTATAACAATTCATTATAATAATCCACACAAAAGTGCAATTGCTTTTGTCATCACCCTATACAGACTTACGCATGCACAGCCAGACGATCCAACCATCACTCTTAAGGTTGTTAGGATAATCAAATAGAGTAAGACAAGCCAAAACCATTAAACTATCTAGACTGAATGGAGAACTGTAAATGCTGTTCTTATGGCCACCTTCTCCACATCTTCTTCTAGGCTGTAATAAACAATCTAACTTACACTTACTGCCATTGTTTCCCCGCAAAAAGAGTGCCATTTTGTAACTGTCTTCATCTTGTGAATGTCAGTCTCTCCTATAAGGCTGGAACACATCTTCCCCAGCTTCTGTATCTACTCCTGCAGTCAGGGCTTAGCCCACAGCAGGAAACTAAAAAATAAGGCAAAGTGAAAGACAAAAATTGACTTGAGTCATTGGGTTCAAATCCCCAGACTGCTTAGACTTCTCGCAAAACTAAGTCTACAAGTTTGAACACCCAAAGGACTGATGGGAAAGAAAGACAAACGGAATTATCTGAAGGACACTGGGACCAAGTTCTTAAGCACGTAATTGCAAGTGTTTTCAGAAGCAAGATTACAAATTCCCTTGGTTTAAAGAAATCCCTTCCAGTACACATGAACCCCAGGCTCTACATTGAGATGAGCCAGTACTTCATAATTCACTACACTGGGATGCAGGAGGGAACATACAGGTCTTGGAATAAGTCTACCCCAAATTCGAATGCCTGGCTGGCTCCCCCCTCCACTGTATAATTAAACCTAGCAAATTGTTAACCTAATCCATAGCTCCTCCCTGACCCCACTTATTTTCTACTACACAGGCCCAGCAATGCATTGTTTCTCCCACCTGTGTAAAGGAAATAGTTTTATTTCACTGATGAAACTTACAACTTATGTAACTGTTGAAACTCAACAACTTCCAGTAATGGCTACTACTGATAACCTTCCACTAGGCCTTGTGCTAATTTTCACTATCACAGTTGATCTTCAATTTTCTTACCAAGATCCCACGGTTCATGCACGGGACATGTTACTTCCTTGAGAGTGGTCTCAAAAAACCACCACACATGGTTTGCTCCAGGTTCACAAACAATGCAGTAAATACTAAAACACAGGTCAGATTCCCACTCACTTGAAAACAGGTGCAAAAAAAGGTATATCAACTATGCTTTCATTTGTAACCCTTGGAGAAAACAAATTGGGTGCAGTGCTATAAACTCCTGGAGAGTTGCCAAACATTATCACACACCTAAGGCACTAAACTTAGTCAATTTGACGTATTTTTAGAAGAAACATCAGCTGTTTTACGAATTATAGCCTTTAGCTATACCCACTAACCTGAACAACGGAGGGTCAACGCTAGGTAGTTATTGGGGAAACTCTTATGAAGCTCAACTGTCATCTGCATTATGTTAGTTGGGTCATCCAAGAACTGCTACAGAAAGGTGGAGGAAAGCTAAAGCAGAAACTAAGATTGGGTCATTCTGCTGAGAATGAACTGTGACCCAAGACATCCCACCATACCAAAACTGAGAATCTTCCCAAGTGACCACTAGGTGGCTGGTTGGCACTAAGCAGGCCCATCTCACACAAACATGACTTTACAGGATTCACTCAGGTGCAATACCTTCTGGCCTGTCAACTCAAGCTAACATACCAATGGCCCAATGAACAAAGAACCAATGAGAAGGCCTTTGCTCCTAAGCAAGCTTACCTAAAGACAGTCCAGCGTAATTAGGCTTGGTAAACACAATTGTTCTGCCTGAAGTTGCTGAGTTACGGTTGGCTATGATTTAAGATGAGATCAGAATTAGACAATTTCCTTAAAGTCTGTTTCAAAGGGGTCAAGGGACATAACTATGCCAACCTTACAGCTAGCTCCATTAATTCCCAGCCCTTAATACTCAGGTGAGAAAACAGAAAAGCCTCTGCCCACGGATTAAAGGATTTCAAATGGACACTCTACCTGAAGTCACCTGTGTATACCACATGTTGTTACTTCTGACAGGATATTTCCTTGTCCTAATTTTGGCCTCAAATTTATCCTCTTTTGAACCCTCAGATGGTTTCAGGTATACCACATGGAATACTCAAAAATATCTGGGATGCCCCTTTCCAGTCTAACAAACACTGGAAAGCACGATGACCTGCAGTTCCAACTACACCAACACTTACGTAGACTTGGTACTAAATGAGCCTAGCTAGCAAAAGGGCTACACATTTTCCCATTTTTTATACCTTAATTTAAAAGGTTCAGGCAGTTGCCTAGACGTAACAATTTGTCATTGACAACCCAGATGCTGTTGTAATACTTATTAGGCCAGAAAGTTGTTCAACCCCCAAACCCGAACACTACCTTACTGCCCTTGTAAACAGAATCAAAACAATTTTATGGTGCCAATTTTAAATACAGTTTTATTTAAGACATTGCATTTTCCACTTACAATACAGTGCTTGTAAAGTGCAATGTTATTTGTTTTCCCTGTGCACATGTTCCATGTTCAAGTATCAAGAATGCCCAGTTTACTACAGCAGCTCAACTTTAAAACTGCCATGGAATTTGCTACAAATTTAGGTCCTTCAATGTTGTGTGGAACAATGCTAAACCTATGCTAAGCTGGCTTAATCAACCTCTTCAATGGTGGGCCCAGAGGAGGCACCACCAGACGGAGGAGCTCCACCACCAGGGAAGCCCCCGGGCATTCCTCCTGGCATTCCTCCTGGCATGCCTCCTGCGCTCTGGTACAGCTTGGTAATGATGGGGTTGCAGACTTTTTCCAGCTCCTTCTGCTGATGTTCAAATTCTTCCTTCTCTGCAGTCTGAGGAAAATAAAAATATTTTATTACAAGTTCTTCAAATAGAAGACTCTAAGCCTGATGTAATCAATCTGACACACTAGACACACAACAGCACATGAAGTTACGTTTAAGATCTTGGGTCACTCAGACATCCAAGGAAGGAAGTTGCCAACATCTGTAGTTCTGGTGGAAACCGCGAATGTTTTGAACCATTCTCATCATCGTGACCCTACAAGTTTGTAAAACCCACCCACCCACCTAAGCTTTTGCTAAAGCCCTTTACACCCAACCCCGCACCCTCAAATCTTTGGCAACAGAAATTACAAACCTGGTTCTTATCAAGCCAGTTGATTATTTCATTACACTTATCAAGAATCTTCTGTTTGTCCTCATCATTAATCTTGCCTTGAAGTTTCTCATCCTCAACAGTAGCTTTCATGTTGAAAGCATAGGATTCAAGAGAATTCTTCGAAGACACCTTATCCCGCTGCTTCTCATCTTCAGCTTTATACTTCTCTGCTTCCTGAACCATGCGTTCAATGTCTTCCTTGCTCAAACGGCCTGTAAAATTAACCAACCTTTTAGGCAAGACAATCACCTGCAGTTCTGCACCATCACCCTGCAACTCCATTTAGCAGCTAAGTATGATCTCCGCTAAATGCCCTTGGAGTAGGAGTAGAAACACTTGGAAAATAAAACCATTATAAACCAAATTCTGCCTCTAAAAAGCAGGTAAGAGTGCCACAGGGTCCAGGGTGCCACAGAACAAATCAGCATTTGATTCTTCAAATCAGGTATGGATGACAGATACAGAAATTGATTCCCTCTACGAAGGAGTCAATCTCAATACTGGCCTGGGTGCTCAAGAGTGCGCACTTAGCACACTCACAAAATACTGCCCAAACTTACCCTTGTCGTTAGTGATGGTAATCTTGTTCTCTTTTCCTGTGCTCTTATCCACAGCAGAGACATTGAGGATGCCATTGGCATCAATATCAAAAGTGACTTCAATCTGAGGAACACCACGGGGAGCAGGAGGTATGCCTGTGAGTTCAAACTTGCCAAGCAGGTTGTTATCCTTGGTCATGGCACGCTCACCTTCATAAACCTTGTTATGAAACAGAAATAAATTCAAAATTACAATAAAAACACAAAGACAAGAAAAATCACAAATATCTGTGCTACTTCAGATTTGTATTAGCTTGATTAGGAAAGACTGATCGCTCAGACATCCAAGGAAGGAATTGGCCAACACAGGATTTCTGGTGGAAACTACGAATGGTTTTGGAATCCATCATCACAGCGGAACAAGTCTTCCCCAGTTTTACAGGACCTCAAGTAATCTAGGCCACAGAGAAACATACCTGAATGAGTACACCGGGCTGGTTGTCCGAGTAGGTTGTGAAGGTCTGCGTCTGCTTGGTGGGAATGGTGGTGTTGCGCTTGATGAGGACAGTCATGACTCCACCAGCAGTTTCAATTCCAAGGGAAAGAGGAGTGACATCCAACAGCAGCAAGTCTTGAACATTTTCAGATTTGTCTCCAGATAAAATGGCTGCCTGGACAGCTATAGGATTAAAAAAAAATTTAAATAAAGCACAGTACTACAATAACTCATTATGTAACTAACCATTCTCAATCACTCAGACATCCAACAGTTTTGCCATCATTAGCTACAGCTTTTGGTGGAAACCACAAATGTTTTACAATCATTCATCAGTTAGCTAAGGCCTAACAGGCTGCCTGTTAAACTGTTTTAACTAGAATAGAAAGATTACCTGCACCATAAGCAACAGCCTCATCAGGGTTGATGCTCTTATTCAGTTCTTTCCCGTTGAAAAAGTCTTGTAGAAGTTTCTGAATCTTGGGGATGCGGGTTGAACCACCCACCAGGACAATATCATGGATCTGAGACTTGTCTAGCTTGGCATCCCGAAGGGCTTTCTCCACAGGGTCTAGTGTGCCACGGAACAGGTCAGCATTCAGTTCTTCAAATCGGGCACGGGTAATTGAGGTATAGAAGTCGATTCCTTCATAGAGGGAATCAATCTCAATACTGGCCTGGGTGCTGGAAGAGAGAGTGCGCTTAGCACGCTCACAAGCAGTACGAAGGCGACGGACAGCCCTCTTGTTCTCACTGATGTCCTTCTTGTGCTTGCGCTTGAATTCTGCAATAAAATGATTGACCATCCGGTTGTCAAAGTCTTCTCCACCTAAGTGGGTATCTCCAGCTGTAGATTTGACCTCAAAGATTCCATCCTCAATAGTGAGGATTGACACATCGAAAGTGCCACCACCTAAATCAAAGATCAGCACATTTCTTTCTGCTCCAACCTGCAATTACAACACAAATTATTCTCATATCTATTGTGGTGACTCAAACTCATCTCGAGTGACGCATACATAAGACATGGTACTTACCTTTTTGTCTAAGCCGTAGGCAATAGCAGCAGCAGTTGGCTCATTGATAATTCTAAGTACATTGAGCCCAGCAATAGTTCCAGCATCTTTGGTAGCCTGACGCTGAGAATCATTAAAGTAAGCGGGTACTGTGACAACAGCATTGGTAACAGTCTAGGAAAAAAAAGATTAAAACTTAACCACTATATCATCTACTTGGACACACAAAGATACATCCTCAAACAACGTTCTGGCTTTACCACCCATTTTGATAGATTTATCTACTGCTCACTCTTACGCCGCCATTATCAGGACACTTGGTAATCCCCATCTATATCCTCCCCTGCAGTACTGTGCACTACTCACCTTCCCAAGATAGGCTTCTGCTATTTCCTTCATCTTTGTCAAAACCATGGATGACACCTCCTCTGGATAAAAACTTTTTGTCTCTCCCTTGTATTCTACTTGAACCTTAGGCCTGCCTGCGTCATTCACCACCATGAAAGGCCAATGCTTCATATCAGACTGGACAACAGCATCATCAAATCTTCGTCCAATGAGGCGTTTGGCATCTGCAAAAAGTATCAATACAAACGTTACCTTGAATTTCATTACACTACACCTGTTCCAAGACCAGATGCCTATGGATTCAAATTCTTAATAACCAAGATGCCGCAAACCTTAAGCCTTAAAAGGATAATCACTGAAGTTCCCTACAGAAAACTTTTCCTATCCTTAGGGCTTTCGTGGCCGCCTCACATTTAACAACCTTCTGAAACAACTTCTCAGATTACACACTGCCGAAATCACTTAAATTCATACCATGAAGATTTGCTGGCTTACCAAAAACCGTGTTGGTGGGATTCATCGCAACTTGGTTCTTTGCAGCATCACCGATCAATCGTTCGGTATCAGTAAAGGCGACATAGCTTGGGGTAGTTCGGTTCCCCTGATCATTGGCAATTATTTCCACCTTTCCATGCTGGAAGACACCCACACAAGAATAGGTGGTGCCAAGATCAATGCCAACTGCAGGTCCCTTAGACATGGTTGCTGGGAAGAGAAAAAAAAGAAGTCCATGGTTTGAAAGGCGGCTCAAGCACTTAGAAAACGTTTACCAAGTCAACGCTACCAGATACGACCACTCCGCAAATTATGCTTAGAACCTCGCCCCAGAAACTGCTCTCGTCGGAAATAACCACGCGGGAAGGTCAGAGCAGGCATGGCGTGCTGCAGTAAGGTTGCCGTCCGAACCGCAGAGCCCGCCGCAGACGGAAGCACGCACCTGCCAAGAGGGTCTGCGCCACACCTGAGCACGTGGTCCCATGCCCCGGGCTGAACCTTAGCCCTCCCCTCCCCCCCCCGCGCCGTGCTCAACACAGCAAGGCCTGCAAGGGTCCGAAGCCCCCTCCCCCACTTTGGGCGCGTGCCAATTATGACTTCCTCCTTTAAGAAGAATGGGTCCTGAAACAAGGAAATAGGGCACGACGAGCTCTAAGGCGCCGGTTCCACGCCCCGCAAACAGGCGCGGCCTCTTCTCCCTCCGGGCGGCCCGACCTCCGCAGCCCACTCCTCCGTCCCGACTGCACCCCAAGGAGGCTGCCACCCCTCGGAAACAAAGGTCCCCAGCCGGGCAAAGGAACCGCCGCACGCACCCTGCCTGACACACTCAGAAGGCCCCCGGCCGCTGCAAACCCATGCAGCCTGAGCAGGGCGGTAGGCTCCCGAAGGGCCGCCAAAAGCCTTGGAAGACAGAGATCTTAACTTACCTGGAGCGCAGGCCCGGGTCCACTGGAGGAGAATACAGCAACCTACACAGCTGCCGCCGCGTTCAACGAGACCGGTTTCCGTCCTCCGCCCCGTCTCTTATACCCTGCCTCAGAACCTTCCAGAAGGGACCCGCCCCTGTCAGGGCCCATCACGGCTCTCTCGGCCAATGGGCGCGCGGCCACCTCCGCAAGCCCCAATGACGAACCCGGCTCTACCTTTCGGGCCTCCCCTCTCCCGCCCCAGCCCGCCCCAGCCCGCCCCGCCTAGCGATGACGCACTCACCGCAGCGTTCTGGAACTTTCATTCTCGCCCCCGCTGTCCGAAAGGCCCAGGGGAAAGGGAGGGTGGGGCCGACGGAGCCCGCGCGCGGGAGTCCTCAGTCACCCGGGCGCGGGGGAAGGGCTCGTCAGCCTCTGCGCATGCGCCCCAGAAATCGCAGGCGGGAGGGACGAAGGAGGGGGAGGAAGAGGGGCGGGCCAACTTGGAACCAACCAATGACAGCAGCGCGATCGGCGATCTGGCGCCTGCGGAACCCCCGGAGCGAGAGCGCAGGGCCTGCAGGGAGGGGTCCGGCGCCTGCAGCCCTGGAGAGAAGGCGGAAGTGGAGCGAGGACAAGATGGCCGCGAAGGTGGTTGCGCCCCTCCCCCACCATCCTCTTTCCCCTACTCTCACCCCGGCCTTGTAGATGGTCTTCTAGGCCCTCCGGGATTCCACACACCCACATAGCCAGCGTGGCTCTGTCCTAGGACTGACCCCGAGTGACGGGGCCGAAGTTTCCGATCCCAGGGCGCTGCGAGGGTAACTTGCCCAGTGGCACCCAGATCTGGGGATGGAAGGAGCCGGCCGGCCGCCGCGGCGTCTCGCCTCTGCGCGGGATACGACAGGTTAGCCGGGCAGGCCCCCGGGACCCTCCGTTCATTGTGGTAGCTGGAGGCCGGCTGACCCCGACGCAGAGTGGGGAGAGGCCCAACTTCTCAACCTCCAGGGTCCCGGTGCTGTGTCTGTATCCTTAGCGAAATAGATGGCTAAACTCGCTTCTTGGAGCCCGGATGCCTCCGTCACCCCCCCCCCCCAGCGCCCACCGAGAACAGACTCGGCTTCTTGGCTCGGCCCCTTCTCCACCCGCCCGGGCCCCCTCACTTCTCAGTTATTTGTTTTAAAAAAAACAAAAGCTAGGGAGCTCTTTCCTTGTAAGTGAACCAGGCGTAAGGAACCTGGGTTCCGGTAGCCCTGTGTCCTTGATTGAGACTTCCTGAGCCTCTTACTTTCAGTAATTTGAGGTAATATCTTTACTGCCTTGACTTTCGGCAAAAACTAAGCGAGAAACCAGGCAGAAGCGCCTTGAGAATATTACTGAACGAGTGGAGTGCACAAAACAGTACCTAGAATTTCAAATTGCGGCGCATGATGCGGTGTTTGGGGCCTTGTCATTCTAAGCCTTTCTCAGCACGTTGAATGCTTTCTAGTGAGCGCTTTCAAACAGGCTGGGCAGGTAGTATTCCTATTGAGTAGATGAGTGGGCACAAATAGGGGAAAAGATTTTTTTTAAGACTACCTAGCAGAACTTTTAGTGGCGTGGCTGGAATTAGAAAGGTCTCCAGACTTCGAGAAGGGCTGTCAGACGAGAGATACCTTGTCCTTGTCCAAGCCAGTAAAGCCTAGAGACGGATTCGAATATTGGATCAAAGGATGTCCTTTCTGTATTTGCCTTCTGGGGGAAAATGTGAGCTTGAGTCCTTGGAGGTTATGTACCTAACTTCTCCCCACTTCCCAAGGAGTTCGTTTTATATGATGCTTTCACAGGGTACAAAGTGCTTTCATTTGTTATTTCATTTAATCATCAAAACGATTCTCTGAGAGAGAGATCATTCATTCCTGTGTTAGGAGAGAAATGAGGTTCAGAGATGTTATTTGTGGGAAGTTAAACATCTGGCTGAGCTACAGTAGAACCTAGCTCTTGATTCCAGAATCTTTGGTCTTTTTTTATTAGTAATTTCCTTCCTGAAAACACGTGTAACTCGAACTGCCGAGAAAGATGTATACTTCTTGCAGTTTTCTTTAGCATCTGCAGACTTCTCTCCCCACCCAATTTATCGAGTACAATCTCTGAACCACACCCTACATTTTGCAGCTTTTTAAACTAACCTCTGAACTACCTACAAGATTTGAACCGGTGGAAAATAGAACGGGTGCCTAAATCCACGGGTTTGGGGTATCCCACCTAGTAGCAGTGATTACAGAAAGCTGAACAGATAACCTTCCCTTCTGGTCATTTTCAAAACGTGTTCTAGGATTTGAACTATTTTCTTATCGACTAGAATGAGAGTTTATGTGTTACGTATAAAGTTCAGATAATGATAAATGTCCTGTCTCCACCTCTTTAAATGCACAGGGTTTCAAACCCACTCAGGATCTAAAGTTAAAGTTTGGGTGCCTGGGGCTCCAGTCTGAGGCCTAGAGTTTCTGACTAGGGAAGAGGGTCATGATTAAGTTTTTGAGTGCTTGTCACAGGCCAAGCACTGTTCTAAGTGCTTTGCATATTATTACCTCATTTAATTCTGTGAAATTTTTTTCAGATTTATTTAAATCTCATAGTGTTTACTTTTCAGATTTCTTTGAACCCCTTAGTGTGTACTTTTTTACTGGCACTTCACCTTGATATAAAATACTGGCTTAGTAAATATTTGTTATTTTGATAAAGTCCTTAAGGTCGGAAACTGTCATGAACTTTGTCGTCACTTGGTTTGCCCAGGACTACTTAGTATCTCGCCTTGTGAGAAAAAAGTGCTTGGTATATTTGTGACTGGAATCAATAAATAATAGATCATATTCAGTCTGAGTTCTTCTGTTCTTCAGTTGGCTGCAAGCTAATAAATAAATTTCCAATGCAGGTTATATGAGCTTCAGCCTCTCCTACAGTATCACCTTTACTTATTTATTTTTGCCGACACAGATGCACCTGTAATAAATACTTGGTTTTTGTGATCAAACACAGTCCCATTTACAAGGCAACTTAGAAGTTAAAATTGAAATATAAACAGCTTAACACGAGAAATGAAGCAGAATTATATATGTCTTTTTCGCAACGGCAGTTTTGAAATTGTTCTTATACAGGGTAACAACAAAGGCATCACTTCATTCTTTTACAGTTCTAAGTTTAGTGTGTGCATTTTATTGAAATGGTTATTTTCTAAACATCCGCATCATTCCATCTGTATCTCTTCCTACACTTTTTCTTCCACCATCTATTTTATCCTTTTTTGTTTCATATTAAAGAATCAAATTTGTTTGACTTGCAAGGTTAATGGAATATGGTTTGAAACCAGTAGTGGCTCAAACTTTATCTTAAACCCAGAGCCTGTCATATCTGAACCCAAAAGCCTGACTGAAAGAGAAGCACACTATCACTAAGACTTCAGCACCTTATCTCTCAGAATCTTCAATTCTTGGACCTTCTCAGATTTCAGGTAATAATTTGTTTTGTGACATTTTTTGTAGATATCCAGTATGAATGGACTTCCAAAATAATATGGATATTCAACTGGTATTTTAGTCTTCTAATAACTAACCTGTTTAAATAATCAAAACCTTTTCACGCAAAGGGGACTGATTCCTGCTTGCAGAGGCATAGACAGGAAACCTTAGGCTCAAAGGTAATAAATAATGATAAGAGCAGATTTCTAGCGATGGTAGAGCTGCAGCCGCCACAGCATACTCATTTGGCTTAAGTACTCTAGGAATGAGAATTCTCAGAATTACAGAGTGGATGTGTTATGTTGCCTGGACACCACACTACCAGAAAAATAAGGAAGTGGAGTAAGGAGTTTGTCTTACAATGAGGCAGTGTTAGTATAAGAAGCATTCCAAATGTGCTAGCCCTCTTAAACTAATGGCAGGCATTTTTTACATTACTTCCTCAATGTCTCTTATGTACCAACTTTTTTTGGGGGGGGGTGGGGGGCCGGGGGCCACGCCGCGTGGCTTGCGGGATCTTAGTTTCTTGATCAGAGACTGAACCCATGCCCTCAGCAGTGAAAGCATGATGTCCTAACCACTGGACTAACAGGGAATTACCCCCAATTTTTTTTAGAGGAAGACAAAACTCAAGATGAAACTTTCACTCAAGGATAAAACCCTATTTCTTAAAGGATTTTGGAAGGAAATGCATTTGTACTATGTGAGAATTAGATGTAAAAATGAAAATCAGAAACAGGACAAAATCCCAGATCAACTTTTTCACTTTAAGCGCCTGATTCCCATTTTAGGAACAGGGCTTTTATCACCACATTCAGCACTACTTTTTCTTTCCTATAGCCTGCTGCCTTTTTTTTTTAAGACTTTATTTTATTTTTATTTATCTATTTATTTGTTTATTTTTACTTTTGCAGGGCCTTAGTTCCCTGACCAGGGCTTGAACCCTCACCCTTGGCAGTGAAAGCTCAGCGTCCTAACCACTGGCCTGCCAGGGAATTCCATGTCCTTTTAATAATAAAAAAATATTTTGCTCCACCACTGGTGATCTGTTGACACTTGCTTCAGAGTCTTTGAAGGGCTATTTCAGGTTTAGCATTCTTGCCATAGGATGAATTTGACTAGCAGAGTCATGAAAACTATTAAAAAGGCAAGTTGTATTGGAGGCTGCCTTCTTTTTATTTCTCAGACACCTGTCTTCTCCCATGTGTCAGCTCTTCTGAGAGCTATCCTGGTAAATCATTTCTGCTAATTCTTTCCAAGATGCCAACAGTATTTAACAGGCACTAACCTAGATCCCTCCTGCCACCCACTAGTTATCCTCACCATCTCTTCCCTAAATGTTGATATCCTATCCTTCCAGCCCAGAGCTAGGCTTCCTGAGAGGCTAAACTGGGAAAATACTGAATTTCTCTCTGTCTCCACCTCTCAGGAGGGAATGGTGTGGTGTCCATGCAGTGCCATCAGGAAAGGCAGTCAGTCCCTGAACTTTTTGATAATTTAAGGCCTAGAATCAACAAAAGTCCCAGGTTCACATCTTTCTCCGAAAATGAAAGCAATGGAGGAAGCTCCAAGTTTGGTGCAATGCTGAACTTCTGATGACACTCCTTGACATATTAAGAGAAAGCTGATCTAATCTCCCTTTTTAGTCTAGTCAGTCTTGAAATCCTGATTTCATATGTTCACTGAAAGAAGAGACTGTGGTTGGATGATATTCCAGCATTCTGAAAAGATCTCTTTCTCTAGAAGACTTCTTTCTAAGGAGATTGTTAAACGACACCTAATGATTGTTTTCTTGCTCCAGAGATATCCAGCAGGGAAGTCCTTAGAGACATCCAATTTGAGGGAAAATCCACAATTATTCCAGCATTATATTTCTGATATTTGTCAGTGGCCCTCTGAACATCAAGATGGAAAGCTTTTCACAGTCCCTTGTTACACATTTTGGACTCCCTTTTTTTTTAGTTCAATATAAGTAGGAAGATTAGTAGTGAACAGAGTGGGAAAATCTCAGTCATTCTCCATCTCCCACTATTTCTCAACTCCTCTTGAAATTAATATCCAAACTTTCTGGTAAATAAAGTCAGGTCAGGATGGAAGAGACTTGTTTCCTTTTTTGGAGTTTTTCATGGTGCATATAAGTGTGATATAAGGCTGTGGGTTCTGCTTGACTCTGAATAATCATAGCAATCCAGTAGGTTTGCAGAAATGCATAGAAAATTTATGAACACCACCTCATTTCTTAACAGTGGTGAGTCAAAGTGTTGACACAAAACAGCCCAAGTGAGGAATTCTAAGTGTGTTCACTTCCCCTCTCCCCAGCCTTTCTCACCACAGGTCCTGGTCCCCAAATGCACAGATTTGGCCCCCGCTCTGGTCTAAAGGCACAGTGAGATGCCTTTTTGGAGACCATCAGCTTACATCCTTTTCCTTGTTTGCTGTCATATGAGGAAAGTGTTCATTTGAATCTCTCCCATGCAATGGTCACTGCTACTTAAATGACCTCTCGTTTGGTCCGAGGCGGTTGTGTGGCTGGTGACTGGGCGTCAATGATGAGAAGAGTCCTGACTCCTGGGAAAGGATGGGAGTCAAGTCCGCTCGAACTCAGACAGTTTGGAAGGCTCTGCTCTGGTTGGGGATCGTGCCAGGAGTGCTCTCTGCTTTGGTCAGGGTAGCGTGGTGGACTTTCTTTGGTTCAGACCCTCTTGCCTCTGGCCCCACGGGACCGTAGGTGTGGGTAGCCAGCCCTGGCCGGGGCGCCGCTTCCGAGGACGGTGTCCGCTGGCTGCGGGAGCCGCTGTTAGCCGTGGAGCGCGTGGAGGAGGAGCCCGAGCGTGAGCTCCGAGAGCCCGAGGAGGAGGAGCTGGGTTTCACAAGGCGGGCTTTCGGGGCTTCGGCATCTTCTCTGAAGAGGAAAAAGAGCAAAGATAGATTTTAGGGCCACAGGACTGTGAGAGCTTCCGTTGCGCTGCTGCTGTCTGAGGTTGCCCGATCAGCTCCTCAAGGCGGAAACCTCGAGCTACCACGTAGGGAAACAGGGACTCCCCCTGCGTCCGGAGCCCTTCCGGCGGGCTTGGGCGGGTGTGCGGCCCCTTGGCCGGGAGGTCCACCCTGTTACTCTGGGGGAATGGGCACTCCCTACTGGATGTCTAGACAGCAGTCCCCTTGACTGGGAGTTTGCAGAAGCCCTTTCATGGCCCGTAGGCTAGGCCCATTCTCTATTGCATGGCCTTTACAAGTGGAAGGCAATGAGAAGGAACGCAGAGTTTAGCTATTAAGTCCCTGTTGCGGATAGTTTCACAAGAAAGTCAAGGTAAACCAGTCCTCCTGCCCCTAGGCTGGAGCTCCTTACCCACCAGAATAATCCTTTTAACAGATTTAAGGTTAAGAGGAAATGGGACATTTTTGTTGTCACTAGGGAGCTGGGGAGCTGGCGGTAGAAAGGCAGCCTAGGTGAGGAAGGGGATTTTGCGGGAGGTTTACCGGATTTCATTCGGTCTCTCTTCCTCCTCGTATCTCTCTTTGTCTTTCCGTCGGATTAGCAGCCACACGAGGAGGAAAATCAGCAGGGCTCCAGCCACCATACCTGTCACCGCTCCTGCAATCATGCCGATGCTTTGTACATCTGTTTTCTCAGAAACAAAAGCAAAAGTAAAACCAAACATAAGCTAAGCAACACATAGACTTAAAAAACATAAGCTCTGGACAAGATGAGTATTTCCAGATCTTTGTATCTATCTTCCTGAGTTCCCCCATATACCCTTTCTTGGTGTATGACTGTCCCTCTTGATATTGAAGGGGAGCAGAATACGACACCCCAAAATATGCCTCGTTGACATTAGGATTATTTTTAGCTGATTATTTTTGAGAAACAGCAGACACAAGAGAAGCTCTGAAAACAGAGTAGAAGTTACCCTTTGTAAGGGTATATCTATAAAGGAAACCTCCATTTGGTTTTGGTCCCCTCCTGGATATAGTAAATTTCTTTAGGGGGCTGGAAAATTCACACATACTATAAATACAGAGTTAGCTACAACTGTTGAACAGTCCTTGGTAACTACTGAATTTATTTCAGTGATAGCCATGTTCTTCTGTAGACAAAGATGTTGACCTTACTCTTACTTGTGATTAAAAACATTTTACGCTGAACCACTGCAGAGACAAAACCAAACCAACCCTTTGCGTACTTACACTGAACAGTCACTCGCACCACACAGCTCTCCTTCCCGGCCTCATTGCCCGCTGTGCACTGGTAGAGCCCAGAGGAGGACATGGTGAGATTCTGCAGCAGGACGCGTCCAGGGTGGTTGTAGTCTACACAAGCAGAAAGATCACTGTAATCCCTAGTGACAAGGTCTATATTTATCGTTTATTGTGTCACTGACCTAAGATTCTATCAATATAATACGGTTTGGTAAGGATGAGGTGAGAGAATCGATCCCTTTTTGGAATGTGGGAAGAAAGATGAACATTCCTTTAAACTGCAGTACATCCTCAAAAGTTACAAAAGATTCTGAACATTTAAGGGATACTAAACACAATAATTAGATATAATGAATTTATAGAGTACATTTATTTCTAATCTCCTTACCACTTTTATTTTTGCCATTTGAGGAAAGAAAAGACAGATTTTTCTGTCCCCGTTTAGGGATGAAAAATGGAAGTTCAAAGAGGTCCAGCAGTGTGTTCAAAGTCACCTTGTGAGTTGCTGACAAAACCAGATTTAGAATTCATGGAGAGAGTACTGTCCTGCTATCTCAATAGACCGGTAGAAAGATGACTTACCAATCCTAGATTTGGGAGGCAAACGTTCATCCTCTCCCTCCTTTTCCCGGATGCGCTGCCAGTAATACACAATGGGCTTTGTGCCAGAGGATGACTCACACTGTAAAGTCAGGTCACTTCCTTCTGTCAGCTCTCCTTCCAGTTCACACTTGGGTTTTGATGGTCTCACTGGCAAAAAAAAAAAAAAAAGATCCCCAAACACCCGATTCAGTGGAAGAACTACATCCTGTTGACTTGTTTTTCCACCCATATGGTCAACTTTTGAGTGTGGATTCGATAGTACTTTGTTACCTCGCCATGCTTTACACCACTCTCCAAAATATACCCGCTTCCATCCCCTGCACACATATACACCCAACTCCAGCTGTTTCCAGTGGTGCTGTTGTAACTTTTAGAGGCTGCCTCAGAAACTCTCTCATCACTTCGCAAAGAAGAGAAACTTTTATAATTGGAAATTTTAGGAAAGTTGAGTGTGATTTTACTAATACTGAAACGGACAGAAGTTCATTAACTTGTAAGCAATTAAGAACTTAGTAGTTCTTGCTATCACAAAACAGAGAAATGGACCTGAAGCAGATCTGAGAGATTTGTGAAGTATGAGGATACTACTTAAACATTAGAGGATATTTAAATTTTGTAATGGGCTACCGTGGAAAACTGTGATTATTTTTTCTTCTTTCATTACGACTAAAATACAAAACATACACACTTCTTCCCAGGGAACTGGACTAGGTGACGTCTGTATAATACGAAGGATTGAACAAGAAGTTTTGTACCCGTGTGACACATTTGCCTATCCGTCACCAAGACCTTATTAATAAGATGTAGGCATTTACGAGGGCACTCTGTCTTACCTAAGACTTTTAAGATGACGTGGCTCCACACGTAGCGCCCTGAATTCTTCACCTTGCAGGTGTACCGGCCCTCATCGCTGGGCTTCAGAGGCTCAATCTGCAGGGAAGCATCTCCTGCCAGGAAATTGGAAGCAAAGGCCACTCGGCCCTTCTGTTCCTCAGTCAAGTTATTGTAAACATGACGACTGGAGTAAGTGATCACCTGTGGGACAGACGGAGGCAGACTCAAGTTGTGTGGCTCTCAGCCTTGCCCTCTAGCTGAGGTCAAGGTGAAGAAAGGATGGGAATTCCTGGTGGTCCAGTGGTTGGGGCTCTGTGCTTCCACTGCAGGGGGCGCGGGTTCATTGGGGAACTAAGATCCTGCATGCAGCCACGTGGTGCAGCCAAAAAAAAAAAAAAGACGAGGAAAGGAAAGGAAATGGAACAAAGCAGTCAAGCCTGGGGGTGATTCTAAGAGTCCAAGAGATCTGTTCTAAACAAACCTAAATACACTATGTTTGTCTAGGCCTTCCTTTTTCTAAGAATACGAACACCTCATATTTGTGTAGCATTTTAACTATAAAGTAGTAATTGTTGCATTAAATGCTCAGAACTTTTCTATTTTACAGGTAAGGAATTTTATTTAAAAATTTTTTATATGTGTATTTTTTTATTGAAGTATAGTTGATTTAGAATATCATGTTAGTTTCAGGTGCACAGCACAGCAATTCAGTGATATATATATGTGTGTATATATATATGTATGTGTATATATATACACATATATACATATATATGTGTGTATATATATACACATACACACATATACACACATACATACACACACATACATATACGCATATATACATATACACACATATACACAGAATACATACATACATGCACATACACATATATGCACACACACATATACATACATACACACATAGATATATACATACATGCACACACACATACATATATGAATATACATACATACATACACATATATACATACATATATATACATATATATATAAAATCTTTTTCAGATTCTCTTCCCTTATAGGTTATTACAAAATAGAGTATAGTTCCCTGTGTTATAAGGAATTTTAAATTTGAGTTACAGACTCAAGTTCTCACAGCTGAGTCCAGGAAAGAAGTAAATGCACAGAACGGCCCCCAGAGTTGACTCTGAGGGGAATTGAGAGAATGGAGGCTAAGGAGGGGAGAAGACTTACCTTTCCCCTGCATACCTTCCTCACTTTTGCATTTCCTACCACTTGCACATGATCTGGTCAAAGTACATACACTCCTTGTGTTAAGTGCTTTTACATCTAGTTTATTTCTCACAGTTTCTCCAAGTAGGCATTATCTATCCCCATTTCACAGGCACATAGCAGAACCAGGATTTGAACAGGGCAGTCTAAAGCCATCCAGTTCATTGTTTTGCTTACCACAGTTACCTCTCCTTGTCCCACCTGCACTCATTTCGCTGCTCAGAAACTGCTGTTCCAGAAAGTTTGGAAATGAAGGAGAAAATGTGAAATGAAAAAATGTGTTTTGTTTTTACAAAAGTTTCGAGCCCAGCTGAAGTTAAGGAGTAGAAGTTTATGGTTAAAATCTAGGTTTGATACTGAGGGATTCATCGTTGGCTTTCCTTCTTGGTCTGGCTTCGCTGTGAAGTAGTAAGTTAGGTGGGAAAACATCGTGTCCTTTCCTTCCATAAAATACACATGAGCTTCATGTCTTTGTTTTCCCTGGTAGGGAGACCAAACTTCAGATTTCCCCAACAGGAAAAAACAATCATGATTTTTACTGGATTTTCATCTGCCTGCAACACCACCTCTAGTTCTTGAACCTTTTCCTGGTTCTCTTAGTCCATCACCTCCTGGTAATCACGAAAACCATGCTGATCTTGTCTACCAAGACCTCAAGCCATATAACTTCAGTTCTGTCCTCCCCGCCACTTAGCAATCATATTCCTAAAATTACTTGATTTAAACATCAGCAAACATTTATGGAATGACTGCTCCCCATCAGGTCAGGAGGAGGCTATACAGATGAAGTAAAACCCCCTTCTTATCATCAAGTAATTTATAATCTAGCAGGATTAACAAGGAGAGAAATGTAAACATAGAAAAAGGAATGACTAACTTAAAAGAGTATCAAGAGACAATGTCCCAGAAGAGTTGGTGGCATTTGAGTTAGGCTTTGAAAGATGAGTAGACTAAATAAGAGATTAGAGAGGCAGGGAGAAGCTTGCTGGAGGGGGCCTGCCAGATACACAGAACAGCACTAAAAAAAGGCCGCAAGCATATGGGAATCCCCCAAGCACATTTCTGGCTGCAGCTGTTCCAAATTGTTTCACTCTACTTTAAGCCCTTAACCCTACTGTCAATCACGTGATGCTCTGCAGCACAGGAAATGCTTTCCTGAAAAGATACGAAGCCATCCAATAAAATGGCCATAAATGCTCCCACCATTGTATCAAAACTTTTCAGTATCATCCATTTTGCCCTTACCACCTCTCTGAAAAAAAGCGCTTTCTCCTTTTTCTGCATGTTCTTTTTCTTCAGCAAATGTTTATTGAACACATCTGCCAGGTGCTTTGCTGGGCACTGGAAAACAAGCAGGAATAAGACACAGTTCCTACCCTGGGGCCTCACAGTTTTGTGGGGGAAAAAAATGGGGGAGCAGCAAGTAAGAAAATTAAGGTAAACACTGTAATCGATAATACACTTAAAACGTTTTCAGTATTCAATTTTGTCCCCTCACTTCAACCAACACCACAGTTGTGATAATTCTGACATCTTTGTCACTATCGCCAACATATTTTTGAGCTCCAGTTTTATATTTCCAGCTACCTGGCCCCTATAGATGTCTGTCTTCTCCCGCCTACCTTACATAATAATGTAAGTTAATGCCAAGTTAATATTAATGTAAAACTCATGCTAGCTCTTTCCCAGATCAAAAGCCTTTCATGGCTCCGTGCCACCTCTGAATGATGACCAGATTCAGACCAGGGCCATCAAAATGATCTCTGCATTACCTTCCCAACCTCGTTTCCTATTTAGTCCCCCTCACATTCTTGAGTGTAGTCACGGTACATTTCCCTTGCTTTCACGTGAGGTGCGCTTTCTTTATGCTCACATGCCTTTGCCCACTGCATTTTTCCACTTAGGAACTCCCCTTTCTCCATCTCTCCACATAAAGAATCCCTATTCATTCTTTTAAACCCCAAATCAATGTTAATTCCTTATGAAACCTTCCCTGATAGGACACTCAGACTAAGAATACTGTCATCCATAGCATGTCTTGGCACCATTTTTTTTTTTTTTTTTGCGGTACGCGGGCCTCTCACTGTTGTGGCCTCTCCCGTTGCGGAGCACAGGCTCCGGATGCGCAGGCCCAGCGGCCATGGCTCAGGGGCCCAGCCGCTCCGCGGCACGTGGGATCCTCCGGACCGGGGCACGAACCCGCGTCCCCTGCATCGGCAGGAGGACTCTCAACCACTGCGCCACCAGGGAAGCCCCCTTGGCAGCATTTTTATGTGAGGAGAAAGTGTGAAAGACAAGACATTGGGCAAACAGGTTGCTGGATCCTCTTTCTATAATTCTGGGCATTGTCTGGGAGATCCTTCAGGCCACTGTGATTTTATGTATGTCTGTTGCCATCGACTGTCTTTGGCTAGGCAATTTTGCAACCCGGCAATCGTTTATTTAATAAACACTAATTGAAAACATACTCTACACTTGGCACTGTTCTAGAGATGATAACAATACAGGGAAATGAATTTTATAAGTGTTGTCAGGGACCAGGACATGCCACCCCCAAACATGCCACTTTGCATATGCATAAGGATAAGTTTCAGCGGAAGTCACTTGAGCTCCTGAAATCCCTTCTCTGCCCAAAAGCAGAGCCTCGCCAAAGAATTTGTGTCCATAAATCCCCTTTCCCAGGGCAACTCTAACCTTCCCTTCTGGGAGATCGGAGGTGGGCATCACACCCAGACATTGTCACAAACTACCACATCTCCCATCTATCCTTCTAAGGGCCCATTTATCTTTCCAAAAGGTCATTTGCTTTACCATAGGTGCCCTTTCCACCCCTCCCTTCCCACACTAAATTAGGTATACTCTAACCACCTCTTTGAGTTACTCATTGCTGGGTACTCCCAGGTGTTACTTACACAATGCATGGGTTAATAAAATGTTTGCTTTTTTTCTTATTAACCTGTCTTTTGTCAAACTAACTCACAGTGCCCCAGCCTGAACACCTAGGAGGGTAGAGGAAAAAATATATTTTTTTCCTCCCTTACAGTTTTAAAGAACAACTTTTTTTTAAAAAAAGGTGAAATCGCGACTCTCATATACGTAGAAAATAAACACGTATCAAAGATTTTACTTAACTCGTTAATTAATGATGGAACCAGAAAGCTGTTACAACAGGTTCACAGGAGAATTGGACTAAAGAGTTTATATTCTCCTTTGGACAAAAATTCATTTGCATCTCTATGAACAGGAACCATTTCCATCCTATGGATAGGAAGCTTGGCATCACCATCAGCATTCCCCAAGTTAACTTCCATTTCTGCAGAAGTTAATACGTGAGGAAAATTAGACCCTAATTCATCTCCAGAAAACTTGGACTCTAAGCATAAAGCTGATGTTCAGGCGGCACCTCCCTATGGTGTATTGCAGGGAAGGGCCAAGTCTTCAGGCCCGGGTATGGAGAAAGCCACTTTGATATGACAATAAGGGGAATTAGATCCCTTGAAGGCTGTTTCCTGTGTGTTCCCGCTCCCCTACAGCTGCCTCCCTTAGGGTGTGGTCTCCAGGTTCAACTCGATGAATCTTTACATTAGAGAACCTGAAAGGTTACTGGGAACAGCACTATGGGGGTGTCTCCTTCTTACTGGGATGAGGGTGGAGGGGGAATTGGGGCAGCTTCGCTAGGACAGCACCATCAGGCTGCTCCCTAAGACTAAGTTGAACTCTTCAAAGACATCTTAAAGCAAATTGGGGGAGTCCCCTAACCACGTGGTCCAGTGGTTAGGACTCTGTGCTTCACTGCAGGGGGCACGGGTTTGATCCCTGGACAGGGAACTAAGATCCCACGTGCCACGTGGCACGGCCAAAAAAAATAAAACGAATTGGCAAGCATGGCCAGTTAGAGAATATTTAGGAGAGCGAAGAGAGGGTAGGAGGGAGAGTCATCCATAGGTAAGGCTGGACATGTGACCAAAGGCTGGACTTGAATCTTAAGCTGAAGAGATCCAAGATGACAGTCATTCATTCAACACATTTTGAGCCTCCACTGTGCCAGCCCCTTTTTCGGCACTGGGGAAATATCAGGGAACTCAACATGTAAGACTCCAGCCCTTGAGAAGCATATATTCTAGTAATGGAAAACAGACATAGAAGAACATTACATGGGAGACGCGACAGCGTGAAATACTATGAAAATACAGAGTGGGGGAGGGGGGCTGTGGGCCAGGAAGACAGACTGCAATTTAAATAAGGTCATCAAGGTAGACCTCACTGGAAGGTGAAATTAGAGCACACAGTTGAAGGAGACACAGACTTAGCCCTGGAGTTATCTCGGGGCAGAGAGGCCTAGGCAGAGGAAAGAGCCAGTGCAAAGGCCCTCAGGTGGGAGGGCGCCTGGCATGTTTGAGGAACAGCAGGGAGGCCAGGTAGCTGGAGGACAGTAGATGGAGTCAGGCACTGGGGCCTCATCATGTAGGGCCTCATGGGCCACTGTAAAGATGGCTTTTACTCTGAGGGAAATGGGGGGCCACTAGAGGGCTCTGAGCAGAGGAGTATCAAGACCGATTAATGTTTTGAGAATAGGCTGTAGGAGGCCAAGGGTGGATACAGGAAAACCAGTCAGGAGGCTATTGTAGTGAAGATCCAGGCAAGAGATATGCTGCCTGGAAGGGAAGCAATGGAAGTGATAAGTCATCAGATTCTGAATGGACTTTGAGATAGAACCTACTAGATTTCCCAATAGACTGACTGAGCAACTTATTGAAATGTTTGTGGCATGAGAGTGTGAACTAAAATTCGTATTTATGGCAAGACAAGAACGATTTAAACATAAAGATTCTTCTTTGCCCTTTGCCCCCACCCCCCACCCCGCTCCGCATCGTGTGTCTGCATTTTGCATTGACCACACCCCCCATCAGCAGGAATGCCTGCTCAGCTGTAAAAAGCAATTCTCCTAGCCTCAGCAAGACCGCTCCTTAGAGATAATGTTCCTTCTTGATCTTATAAAGGGTCACATGACCCACCACGATGGTGCTTAAATCTGAATTATGTAACCTGTCGATCATATGTCATTTAATGTACAGCCCTCTGGCTCAAAAAACGTATACAGGGCTTCCCTGGTGGCATAGTGGTTAAGAATCCGCCTGCCAATGCAGGGGACGCGGGTTCGAGCCCTGGTCCGGGAGGATCCCACATGCTGCGGAGCAACTAAGCCCGTGCGCCACAACTACTGAGCCTGTGCTCTAGAGCCCGCGAGCCACAACTACTGAGCCCGTGTGCCACAACTACTGAAGCCCGCGTGTCTAGAGGCCGTGCTCCGCAACAAGAGAAGCCAGCGCAATGAGAAGCCCGTGCACCACAAGGAAGAGTAGCCTCCGCTCGCCGCAACTAGAGGAAGCCCGTGTGCAGCAACGAAGACCCAACGCAGACAAAAAATAAATAAAAATAAAATAAATAAATACATAAAAAACATTATAAAATGTGTCTTGACTTCTAAGGGGCAGAACAGTTCTCAGAGCTTTCTGAGATGCTCTTCCTGGGTTACAATCCTCAAACTGGGCTCAAATAAAATTTTCCAATTCTTTCTTAGATTGACTGATTAATTTTTCATCGACAAGAGAAAGAGGAGTCCAGGACTACTCCCAGGTTTTTGGCATGAGTCCATGCAGGGAGAGAACTGCCCTCGACCAAGAGAGGGAAGACTGCACAGAGCAGGTTTGGGGTCAGAGCATGAGGAGTGGGGAGGGGTCAGGAGTTTAGTTTTGGACTTAACTCCATTTGAGGTACCTGCTGGACGCCCAAAGGAGGTGTGGAGTAAGCAGCTGCATACTTGTGAGTCTTCTGTGCCGGGGTGAGGCCTGGACCGGAAATAGGCATTTAGGAATGACAAGCATGTGGTTGGTGTTTAAAGCCAGGAGACTGGGTAGGATCGCTGAAAGCATGAATAAGAGACCAGGAACACGAAGGGAGAATGAGGCTATTCATATAGTGGATATGGAAACACAAGAACGAGAACTCCAGTAAAATACCAACAACCTCAGAGTAAAACGAATGACTGTCATCTTGGATTGCTTAATATACAAGTCCCGCCTCACCTCTGGATGACAGCTTGTCTTCCTCCCACCCTCTCTTCCTAGAGGCTCTCTGAGTCACTGGTGAAGTCTCAGTGAGACCACAGACCAGGAGGAGGCCTTGGAGGCATGGGGGCGGGGAAACAGCCAACTGGAGAGCTAATTCTCCTCATTGTCATACCAGTAGAGGCTCTCTCCCTACTCCAGCCTGAAAACTGCCACCTGCACAACTTACCCTCTAGGGAGGTGCCTCCTGAACACCGTCTTCAAGCTGAGGAACATTCCAGAAAGTACAGGAAATGCATGGGGAGGGGCAGAGGGCTTTAACTCTAGGAATCTTGGGTTCAGATCCGAGCCCTGAAATCTATCGGGCAAGTCCTTCATGTTTGCAAGTCCGCAAGGTTTAGAGTCCAAGTTTTCTGGAGATGAAGTAAGGTCTCATGTTCCTCACATATTAAAAGAAAACTACTGTAACAATCCTTACCCTACCGACTTCACAGGCTTATAGGAAGAATTAAATTTAAGATGGGAGTTCCCTGGTGGCCGAGTGGTTAGGATTCTGGGCTTTCACTGCCATGGCCCAGGTTCAATCCCTAGTCGGGGAATTGAGATCCCGCAAGCCATGTGGCGTGGACAAAAAAAAAAAAAAAAGTTTTAAGAGACGACGTTTGAGAATGGGCACAATTCCTTCCCTCAATAACCATTTAGCAACTCCTCTGCCCTCACAGTGCTTGGCTCTGGGATCAAGCATGTGAATTAGATGTAGACATGAAAATCCACCAACACAATACAATACACCCACTCAGGGTTTTTTGTTTTTATTTAACAAACACGTATGTGGTATTTATTTTGTGCTGGGCACTGTTCTAAACACTTAACAAATATTAACTCCTTGCATTCAAGAAAAAAAAAAAGGCAGCATCATACAGTGAAAAGTTTAAGACAAGATGAAGGAGATTAAGGAAGTAGGCTCTCCAGTACACTGCTTAGATTTAAGGCCTTTCTTTTGTTTAATAAATATCTGTAGAGTGCCTTCCATGGGGTGGGTACATATATCTTTAACCCGAAACTGGGGCCCTGCGGTTGAATCCTGCTAGAATGGGGTAGTTCTTTTGGGCCCTCCTGTAGTTGCTAATTAATAACTGCATTTCCCACTGAGGCTGGGCATCCCAGGGAGGAGTTCTTAGGACCCGGGAGAGGTTTCTATCCTATTCTTATCCCTTAAAAGGCAACCAGCCTCATGTGCCAGGAGGTGGCCAGCAACATTTCTGAATAATTTCTTCATCCCACCTCACTACTTTTTGTTTTTCTCCCAATCAGATAAAACCTATGAACTCTGACCCAGAAAAATGTACACGACATCTTATTTTGCAGATAATTCCTTAGGGTTCCTGGTGTTCAACTTAAAGCCCTGTGCCTTAGACCCAGACCAGGAGGAGCTAGGACCACATCCTCCCGATATCGTACTTGTTCGTTTTAAATGTTTGCAGGGTTTTCTTGCCCCACCTCCTGTTGCGCTCCATGGGAAGAATAGGTTTCTTACAGGGTAGAGGAGCTGCCATAGAAATGCCAAACCGGTGGGACAATGGGGAGAGGATGAAACACATTAGCAACAGGAAAAAAGTGGAAGCTTTAGCGCTCACCTCCTCTCTAAGAGGGAGTAGGGGGGGCTGATGTTTGGAGATAGAACAAGTAAGCGTGGAACACTTACTAGGCACGCGATGTTATTTTCTCTCTTTTTGACTTTTTCATATTTGTGTACATTTATGTAGGTGCACATCACCTATGTGCTTCCTAAGAAGAACAAAGAGACTCTAAACCTAGAAATCAGTACGGAGCTGGGTGATTTTTAGGGACTTTTGGGTTTTGTGGGCTGTGGGAGGTTGGTGACCCTTTGTGGTCTAGGGAATTTCTTCCTTGTTCATTTTAGTATCTGGACTAATATCAGGAGATACATTTGTCTCAAAAGGTACTTTTGACTTCGGAGAGCCTTAGGAGGTGTGGTCCAGAGTTGAATCTGACTGCTTTGGACTGTCAGAAGTTCACTACCATAGGAGCTTTGTAACGTTTTGAACAGGCGCACACTAAGAAATACATTTTTCTTCCTGACCCAGCACACACAGAGCGTACACACATATAACTGAAACATAAGTTTCGTGAAACAGTGTACGTGCCATATGCCCTGATACTTTCTAGTCTGTGTTAAAACAAAATGTCTTGTTGCTTAGGATCCACTACTGAGTCCTAATTTTGAGAAACGCTACTGGCTGGGAAGTCGGTAGTCCTCTATTCAAATGAGAGTTCCTCCACCTACAGCTGTGTGCCTGGGCTCAACTAATGAACTTCTCTAAACCTTAAGGTCCTCAACTGTCACACAGGGACAAGCCACTTCATAGGACTTTGGTGGGATGAGATAGTAAGCGTTCATGATCACTTTTATTAGGCAGATTCTGGGTTCAAGGAAGCCCCTAAGGTTTCCAAACTGTTCAGCCCATTCATTCCATTCATTTCTATAGTGAAGCTCTCCTGGCTAAAAGCCTCCATTGTTTCCCATCACCTGCGCATGCTGTGGTCTACGGTTTGACCCTGTGAATGTGGCCCCTAAGGCCAGTGCAGCCTGGACCACACCTCAGCTTTGACCCCTGCCCTCA
This sequence comes from Lagenorhynchus albirostris, assembly GCF_949774975.1. NCBI lineage: Eukaryota > Metazoa > Chordata > Mammalia > Artiodactyla > Delphinidae > Lagenorhynchus > Lagenorhynchus albirostris. The sequence goes on from NC_083103.1 coordinate 98,700,525, forward strand.
TATCTCTGAATAGCCTAGTCCCCAAACTTGAGTCCCTGGATTCTGAACAACGTCCTCTGTTGTGTCTTTGTCTTGAAGCATACAGTCTTCTCCTTCTGAAATGCCTCTCCTTTTATTTTTACCTAAACAACACCTACACAGGTCTCAGGATCAAGCTGAGGGTCACCTTCTTGTATACAGGCTTTCCCGGTATATTGCTTTTCCCTCCCTTTCCCCCAAATCCTGTCCTAATATTAAATGAAGAAAAAAGAGATAACTACAGGTAAGTATTTAACATCTTTGGGAAGCAGAGATTATGCAACTTCAAAGTAATTTTTTTTTTTGGCCACGCCACCCAGCTTGCAGGAGCTTAGTTCCCAGATCAGGGATCGAACCATTTCCTCAGCAGTGAAAGCGCGGAGTCCTAACCACTGGACAGCCAGGGAATTCCCCGAAAATAATATTAATAGGGACATCCCCGGTGGCTCAGTGGTTAAGAATCTGCCTGCCAATGCCTGCCTGGTCCGGGAAGATCCCACATGCCACAGAGCAACTAAACCCATGAGCCACAACTACTGAGCCTGTGTTCTAGAGCCCGCGAGTCACAACTAGTAAGCCCGTGTGCCAAGCCCGTGTGCCACAACTACGGAAGCCCGCGTGCCTAGAGCCCGTGCTCTGCAATAAGAGAAGCCACAGCAATGAGAAGCCCACGCACCGCAACGAAGCGTAGCGCCCACTCGCTGCAGCCAGAGAAAGCCCACGTGCAGCAAGGAAGACCCAACGCAGCCAAAAATAAATAAATTTATAAAAAAAAAATCTTAATATAATTAAATAACCCTTATTTAATATGAGAATTTCACAACACTTTTGACATGGGTTGGGGCTCAGTTACAGCCTTGCAATTTGACTCTTTTTTTTTTGTTCAGACACACACTGAATCTCAGATGCTTGTGTGCCTCTCTGTTTTATTTTGTTTTTTAATTCTAGGGGATGTAGTGCTGAGACTAAGCCATGGATCAATAGGGGTGTGATGGGGGAACAGTGAATAAATTTAATCCTTCTGCAAACAAACAAATTAAATATATGAATCGCAGCTGCTGTAGGGCTGTTTGTCTTATGACATTCCTGGTGGACCTGCTCCGGATGCATTTTTAGGGAAAGAAGGCAGGACAATTTGTTAGGACTCCAGTGGAACAGCGCAACTTTCTGGCAGTTGCTCTGCTGTGCCAGGCCCTATGTAGCAGTTGTGAAACTGCCTTGAAGATGGACGTAGACCCCTCTCTCTATGTTTTAGATCAGGATTTTTCTTGCTTAAAGCCAAAGAGAAAGGGGAAAGGGTGAAAGAGTGGCCAAGAGGGTTGGCATGGGAATTGGAACACTTCTGTCCTGATTTCTCCAACTGAAAAATAGAGGGGAAATGTTGTGAGTTCCTGACTGACCTTGGGGGAGGTGAGCACTCTTACTTTGGAAATTCTACCGTGTTTCCATCCTAGAACCAGGAGGAAAGCTCCAGGTTTCTAGTGGCCATGCTCTCTAGGTTGAAATTCAAATATTCCTAAATGTTCCCTGCATATCTGAGCATCCTAGACAAGAGGGATGAAAGTGTTTCTGCTCAGATTGAAAGGCAAAGCTAAGCTTGGGATATAGGTCATTGGTTAGCCTCACATCCGGGAATTCCCTGGTGGTCCAGTGGTTAGGTCTCTGAACTTCCACTGCAGGGGGCACCGGTTCAATCCCTGGTTGGGGAACTAAGATCCTGCAAGCCGTGCAGCACAGTCAAAAAAAAAAGAAAAAGAAAAAGAAAAAGAAAAAGAAAAAGAAGCACTGCGTCTGTTGCAACCCTTCCTGTATTTTATTTTCTTCCTTGGTCCCCCTTACTCTCACTCCCAACCCCCTGGCAATTAACCAGCTCTGGCAACGGCACCCACTGCTTGGTATCCCAACTCCCCATGACTGTAGTTTAAGCCCTTATCGTATAGCTGGAAACTGTTCAACTGACCTTGTTTCTACTGGAGTCCCGCTTAGATCAGCCTCACAGAGCCAGAATGCATACTCTAAAATGCAAAGATGCCCTTTTCACTCTTAAAAGCCTTCAAGAACGCCATGACCTTGTAGGGAAAATTCTCAGCTCCCTGGTATGAGAGACAAGACCTTTCAGTTTCTGGTCCTGCAACCCCACAGGCTCACACTTGCACTCCTTGAGAAGCACACCTTGACCTCTCCCCTCCTTCAAAGGCTCTCAGCCAGCGGCTCCTCCTTTGTTTTCCTCTAGAACACTCTGCTTATCTCTATCATGATATGTATCTCTTGAAGTAGCTCCTTTATGAGAGAGGGTATGTGTGTTTAGTGGGAATCCAATATTTATATTTAACTAAACTGATTTTTGATATTTCAGAACTTCCAATAGTGCTCAGCTTTTTCCAGCAACAGAGTCTCTGCATAATTAATTCTGTCTGGAATAATTTTCTCCCCATATTCTCCTTATTTCCTATATAGCAGCACATTTTCTAATTTCAAATTATTTATGAAGGTGACATAGCTAGTGGTTAATAGCCCAGGTACCACCGATGTCAGCGTGCCCAATTTCAAAAATGGTGACTTTAAGAAATTTTCTCACTTTGTATGTGTATATGCACATGCCTTAGCTCCTTATTTGTGAAATGGCACCAATAATCCTGGTTATGAGGATTAAGTTAAGTGAGATAGTATGTGCTAAACAGATCTGTGCCTGGCATGTAGCTAATATTTATTGCTCGGTCTTTAAAAAAAATTTCTTGGGGGAGATTGGGATTGACATATATGCACTAATATGTATAAAATAGATAACTAATAAGAACCTGCTGTATAAAAAAATAAAATAAAAAAATTTTTTTTTAAATTATTGAATGACATTTCGCTTTAAGCTCCAAGAAGGCAGGGATGCTGCTATCTTCTTCACTATTGTACCCCAGTGCCTACCGTAGCACACAGTAAGTGCAAAATAAATTCATGCCATGTGAATGACTGAATAAATGGCAATCCTTACTTCAGAGCGTTCACTGAAGATAAGTAGGGAACTGTGCCTGCTTATCAGAGTGATAACAGAAGCCGTGTCAGTGGCCTTCCTTAATCAACGCTTATGTTCACTTGGCTACATAACCAAGCAACTCTTTTTTTCTTTAGTTTAAATGAAACCCCTTGGGTGAAAGTTAGATGAGTGGTGTCATTCTTGGATTTTTATTAGAGGAACATGGCCTCTTATTTACTTCCTTCAGAACTGAGAGTATCATGTCTAGGGTTGATTATGAAATTGTTGGAATAAACATGCACAGGTTAAGGTGACCTTGCTCTCGAGAGAACAGAGTGAGTCTTGGGATGATGTACTGTGAGAACAAAATGACAAGCAGTAGCAAAATAACAAGGTGATGTAGGCAGCTCTGTAAGCAAGTTAAACTCCAACCGTGATCCTGGATTTTCTTTTCAGCGAAAACCTTTGCTTCTCCCTGCATAAACCACCTTATGAAATTAGTAGTATAGACAGAGGAGAGGAAAGGACAACTTTGCACTTTTTGTAGGGAAAGAAGTAAAGTTCTGAAAACGAAGCAAAGTCTAAAGTCAGCTTCCTAGATTATAGTTTTTTGTTCGCCTGTTTGTTTTTTTAAAATCACAAGACTTTCAACAAAAAGATTTTTAAAAATAAGTCAATGGGTAAAGGGAGTAAGAATAGTTATGCTAGAAAACCTAGGTTGAGGCAAGGTACAGTGGCTGAGGGCAGCCAAGGCAGAAAGGATGGTAACAACAGGGTACCTACTTCTCATTCTCTAATGAAGACCAGACCAGGGGGTCACCAGGAGCAGAGAGTGACAAGTTCTGTTCACACCACCAGAAGTTTGTAGAAACCAATGGACCACCCTGGTGGTCCTACAGAACCTGAGCACTGCAGACCCAGGGCCAGCTCCTTTGTTTTCCAACTCTAGAACCAGTATCAGTTCTTTTGCTAACCAGTTATACATGTGTTAAACATTTCCATTTATGTCCTGTACTTGTTCCTCTGTATCCTATATTGTTTATCATATTACACAATCTTAGAGTTCAGAAGGCATGAGTGCGCAAAGCTTAGGCATCGGCAGGTGGGGACGGTTTTAGAGGAGAAAGAGGAGCAAGATTCCCAGTGCAGGTGTGGCTCTGGCCCATCAACCAGGCAATCAAGCTACTTCATCCTAGCCCCCTTCATAGGAAAGACCCTACTAGGGCAGATTCCCTCCTTCGGCAAATGATAGATGGCTTTCTCGTAGTTCTTGCTTGCCCAGGAAACATAGAATCTCTTATCCTCACAACCCAGTACCCTTTCTTGTTTATAGTTTTGCATCTGGAAGACTCTAGCCTTTTTCTAGCTAGAAAAGTTCTAGCCCTTTCTGACACAAGGAGAAAGGCCAGGGAGGATGGGGGAGAGGAGGCGGGGCTCTAGCCGGCGCACACTCACCACTTTTTGGTTCCCTTCATGATCGGTGAGCAGCCATTCGATATCCAGGGTGTCTTTTTCTGGGAGCCCCAGTTGATGGTGACAGGGCAAAGTGACCTTTTCCTCTGCCACTCTCTTGATCTCAGTGTGAGTCCCCAAGGTTCCAACATAGTAGGAAACTGGAAGAGGAAAACCTCTGATGAATCACGCAGAAACTGGATGGCAACGTGCAGGAAGCAAATACTACAACTAATAGTTATTGGATGTTTCTGTGGGCAAGGGGCGAGTCAAAGTGTTGGAAGAATCCTGGACCAGAAGTAATGGAAGTCCCGGGTCTCACACTGGCTCCTCCATATTAACTGAATTCATCGTATCTTCCTTAACCCCCCAAATTACAGTCCAACTAATGCCCACCTTTCCTACCTTACTGGATTTTTAGGAACAATGAAATAACTCAGGTCAACAACAGCTTTGTCTTTTGACCTTTCTCTCCTCTACTAGCAAAGGCCTCCAAAAGAACGGAACTTAAAAGGGAAGGCAGGGTTGGCCTCCTCCCAGAACAGGCTCCAGATACCGGTTCACTCCTGAGAATCTTCTTAAGGTCAGGCTGCCCTCACAGAACTCTGAGTAAGTGCAGCATTGCCTCTGGGAACAAGTGGGCTCTTACAGGCAGTCCCTGCTTCCTTTATGGACACACATTCTCCTACCTTGCCACCCCCGCCAACTTCTCTCTTTCATTCTCTGTAGTTTCTTTCTTTTTTTTAAATTGAGTTATAATTGATATAATATTCTATATAAGTTACAAGTGTTCAATATAGTGATTCACAATTTTTAAATGTTATACTTCATTTATAGTTATTATAAAATATTGGCTATATTCCCCACGTTGTACAGTATGTCCTTGTAGTTTATTTTATACATGATGGTTTATACCTCTTAGTCCCCTACCCTTTTATTTTCTCTGTAGTTTCGTATCATAGGGCTTCAAAATATCAAGCAGCACTTTCTATCCAAAGCAGAACTCCAAGTTACCACATTTGGATCCTGTCCCTTCATCCATCCAATATTCCTTTGGCCAACAGGAATTCAGTTCCACTTTTGCTTTCTTTAACTGTCATCTTTTTCCAGGAACGGTATGGTGTCAGCAACTTTACATCCCAAGTTCACCTTCTCTCCTTCCTATTCATCTCTTAGTACCTGAGTTTTTCTTTTTCTTTTTTGTAACTTTTTGGCTGCACCACATGGCATGTGGGATCTTAGCTCCCCAACCAGGGATCGAACCTGCGCCCCCCTGCAGTGGAAGCTCGGAGTCTTAACCGCTGGACCTCCAGGGACGTCTCTCTTAGTATATGACTATTAAATCTACAGTATTGATGACCGATAAATTGATATGATGAAACCTCACCTGATTCTAGGTATGTGTCTGGCATTCAAGGTGTGCTTTAGCTCTGATCCTCCTTTATCTCCTTACACAGTGATAAAGAAGCTCAGTGTCAAAAATGACCTCTTTCAAGCCATTCACAATGGAACAGAATCACACAGCCTCTAAGACCGAACAGCCCCCAGTGCCAGGGCTTGCGTGAAGCCCTCTCGCTGGCAGAGAACTCACTTTGTCACTTTAGAAGGGTGTTAAGCACTAAAGACCAAGAGTCGTGACCAACAGAAGCATATAAACTACCTCTCTTATTCCCTGTTCATTTCCCCAAATTGATTAGCAGCAAATCTGTAGGAAGGAGAAGGGCCTGTCTTCTTGCCTGCAGGGAAGTGAAACAAGGAAGAAGGGAGCAGAGGAGACTGTGGTTCTCGCTCGGGGGGCTGACGGGCTGAAATGCAGGGGCCCTCGGAGGTAGACCCCAAGAGAAGCAGCAGGTGGATTCCCAAGCTCCATGGCCAAGAGAGGAGACTAGAGAAATCTGCTGAGCATAAGGAGGGGCCTCAGAACCAAAGGGCAAGCCCCTCGTGGGGTCTAACGGACATTCTCAAGAAGCTTTCCGTTATCTGTTTAGAACTTGACACTGCAGTGGACGTGGCCGCCATGTAGTGAGCACTTCCAATGCTGTGGCTCTGCACTGAGCAGCCGCTCTATAAAGAAAGGGTTATTATCCAAAATCACTGTGGAAATGTAAAGAGGGGGTTAGCAACTTGCCCAATATCATACAGCTAGCGCAGTGTGGCAGTGCTGGGCTCCACCCAGATCTGTCTCACTGCGAAGCTCACGCTGACAACCATGCTATGCTGCACATGCACTTGCTTTTTTTTTTTTTTTTTTTTTACAGTTTGTTGGTATTTTAATCTTCAACATCTGAGTGCTTTATTGGGTCTCTACACAGGTGACCATTTGTGTTTGATCTCTACACAAATGACCATTTCTCCAGTGCTTTTTCTGGAGAGACGACAGAGACAGCAAGGTCTCAGTTACCTGGCAGACACAGGGCAGTACTTGATGAACTGGGGAAAGAACTCTCCAGGGCTTCTTCATCCTTCTCTGTCTGATTTTCATTCTTTTTTTTTATTCTGCTGGTGGTAGAAGACTAGTATCATTGACTTCTTCCCTTTCTTACATTTTCCCACACTCTGCCAAAGGGCTGATCTTACCTTCACGACTATCTTCCGTACCTTCTCACTTTCATAGTCCTGGAGTTGATCTCTGAATCCGAGTTAGGCTCCTGTGGTTTCTCAGTGACCTCTGCCATGTTGTAGCATGGCAGACCTCTGCTCCTGTGGTTTCTCAGAGACCTCTGCCATGTCGTGCCCTTTGTTTTATGTGGCTTCCTGGATGTCTGGTTCTCCCGTCAGCCTCTAAGCTCCTTGAGATCAAGTTCTGTTCACCACTGCATGCCCAGAGCACTCAGCCTGGGTCTTACACGCTGCAGGTGCTCAATAAATATGTGTTGGATGGATTTGAATCTAACCCACGCAATGATTTTACCAATGAGCAACCTGAGGTCTGGGAATAAAGGAGTCGGCCCAAGGTCCTACTGTTAGGGGAACCACTGACCAAAAGTGCCCTTCCTGGTCAGGCACGACAGTAACCACTTGCATGAGTTATCTTACAACAGGAGGTCCTGGTAAGGAACTCGGAACTGACAAGCCACCACCAGTCGGAAGAAGTCAGGAAAGGTCAAAAGGAGAGAGGAGGTGCCAGTCCGTATGTCCTACCAACCTCCCAGAATCCTTCTCGCTGGAATCCATCTTGGCTGAGCGATGCACATGTCACCAGGAAGGACCCTGAGTCAGAATGATTGGCCAGAGACAACCCGGACACTAAAACTTGAGACTGTGAGCCACGTGGCAGAGCCTTTCTCCTGGGTTCCCTTACCTTGCTGCTCTCCACCCAGGCGCCCCTTCCCCATAAAGTCTCTTGCTTTAGTCAGCACGTGTGTCTCCTCAGACAATTCATTTCCTAGTGTTAGACAACAGCCCACTCTCGGGCCCTGGAAGGGGTCCCCCTTCCTGCAACACTACAACTCATTTAGTGGCAGAAATAACCCATAGAAAACCCATCCTCGCTCAGCCCCCACAAAGCAGAGGCGGTTTGCACTGTACTAAGCTAAGCTTGTAAGAAGGAGCTCTGGCTTCCATCCCTGATCACTCCACTGGACACGACAATGTTCAAATGAAGCACTCCTGGCAAAGCCAGAGAACCCAGTACCAATTTGGTGCATACAGCAGGCACTCTATACCTTGAATAAACTGCAGAGAATCAGCTATGTAAGCTGCCGATTTTAGCCACTAGAGGGAATCAAAGGCTCAGATTTGGTTGCTGTCCCACAAGGAAAGGAACGCAGTGGTGGGCGGCGTGCTTTGCCAGAGCCCCAAGCTCTATTCATACCACACCCAGAATTAAACACAGCAGTGCAGGGACTGGCCACTCAGTGAATACAAACGGCTTTACCAAGGCAGGGGGCCTCAAGATCAGGGTGCACGCACCTTGAGTCTTCCCTGAATCTCAGTTTCCCCAGGACCCCTGGAGACTTCTCAGGTCCTTCTGTGCTTTTTAACCCACACTCATGTTCTACAGTCTACACTGTAGAACAGGACAGGGGCCTGGGCTCTGATTACCACCCCCAGGCTCGGCAGTGCTCATGGGGGATGCCGAGCACGTCTGGCCGGTGAGCAGGAAGGAGCAATCCCAACACCCCGGGGCCATCCTTGGGTTCCCTGGACACTGAACGGTTTGTCTTCATTGAAAGACCTTAGGGATCATCAAAATTTAACTGCAGCTTGGAGAACTGAAGCGTCAAGTCACAAAGCTGGTTGGTGGCAGAACTGCAAGTAAGGGAATTCTCTCTATCGTGTGACTGGGACTTGTGGCGTTTGACAGTGGGGACAGGTGCTGGAAGGTGGCAGTGGTAAGGACTCCCTCCATGTGCAAATGCAGTCATGGATGCTGCGGCCGCTCCCTAAGCTGAAGCCTTTGCCTACAGCTCCAGCACTTAACAAAGGACCCCTGTGAGCTTGGAAGAATTACCCTCTCTGAGCCTTAGTGTTCTCATCTGCAAAATGGGAATTAAGCTGGACGCTGAGGCAAAGCACCTGGTGATGGCACATAGGTGCCTCCCCCTAAAATGTTCTTCTCTAGTACAGAAAGGAGCTTCTCCTCAGATGACGGCTGCCTACATTTGTTAGGATTAGTTTAAGGTTTTATTCTCTAAAGGGCATTTACATTTATTAAAGATTCTCTTGAACCTTCAAGACCTCCTTCAAAGAGAAGGGGCAGGGGTAACTTTATTTTTTCAACATGAATACTTGTATATAACTGAGGGAAAATCAGCCACATATTTTGAAGATGAATCCACTGAGGAGATGAGTCAGTTTTTATTAATTAATTAATTTATTTTTGCTGTGTTGGGTCTTCGTTTCTGTGCGAGGGCTTTCTCTAGTTGTGGCAAGTGGGGGCTACTCTTCATCGCGGTGCGCGGGCCTCTTACTATCGCGGCCTCTCTTGTTGCGGAGCACAGGCTCCAGATGCGCAGGCTCAGTACTTGTGGCTCACGGGCCCAGTTGCTCCGCGGCATGTGGGATCCTCCCAGACCAGGGCTCGAACCCGTGTCCCCTGCATTAGCAGGCAGACTCTCAACCACTGCGCCACCAGGGAAGCCCGATGAGTCAGTTTTTAAAAGGCGATTTCTATAACCAATTGACTATTCACATTAAAACACTCATAGTTGACTATTCTACTCACATAAAACATTCACTCTCAAATCGCCTTTCTAAAAATGTTATATATGAAGAGCTGGCCTTGTTTCAGTGGTCAGGTAGACGCCTTGGACAACACTTTCAAGGAAGCTCACTTAGGCCAAGTAAGTGAAGCCTATAGTCTTCAAGCCCTGACAAAAACACTGTTTCCCTCGTATACTGAGGCCCTATTTCTGGATCAGACTGTATGGGTTCGAGAGATGTGGCAGGAGTGAGAACCCTGGCTGAATTTTCTCAGATGGCTCTCCTAGGGCTGCCAGTGACCCATCTTGCTTTCACGGATGCAAAAAGACAAATGGCCAGGGGTAAATTTTAATAGAAACCAGGATGCTGCATATAAAATATCTATTTCTCTTTTCTTTCCCTAACAGAGAAATTTTCTACTTCTCAAATACTTACTGAATGCCTACGGGGTACAAGTTGCCCAGGGTCTGCTTGCTACTCTCTCCAAAGAATGGATCCTCTATGCTGCCCTCATCAACACAGGTCATGCACACTATTTAGTGTACAGCAGGGCACCTGCTAACAGGCTATGGAGGGGTGCAAGCACCTGCTTCCACTGGGTGGTTACACTCTTTTCAATGGACCTGTTCTCCTACCTGAAGAGGAGGAGAATTTTCTTGTGTTTTGCTTTACATGGAACATTTGAGAAAGCCTCAAGAAAATCAAAATCATCGAACGTCATTTAGCAAAATTAAAAGGATTTTGGAAATTTAAAAATAGACTTCTCTTAATTTATAGATCAAGAAATCGAGGCTTAGAGAGAAGTGACTCACCCAAATTCCTCCTGATTTCTAAGACTAATATATATATATTATATATATATATAAATTCTGTAGGGGTGTGTGTGCGTGTGTGTGTGTGTGTGTGTGTGTGTGAAGGCATGTACCTTCCAGACTGTATGGAACACTGTATGCAATTCAAGTTACAGCAGGATGCAATAGAAAGAGCATGAGTTTGGAGTCAGACAGATGTGGACTTAATTGGCTCTAAACCCAATTAATTCCCTGACTGCTCTTTTTTCCTTCTCTGTAAAATGAGTATGAAAACATCAACCATGAAAGGTGATTTTAAGGGTTACATTTGATGTATGTAAAGTGTCTGGCACTGGCGCATGGTATACAGTACATACTCAACATGTGTTCATTGTTATTATTAATAGTTGTACACGCCATGCTTTGAAAGACAAGGAAAACCAGAAAAACATGCTGAGGAAGTGAAGAAGAATTGTGAGGAGTCTGAAAGTCATTTTGCTAGATAACTCTTAATATTTGGCCATATTTGCTCTCTCTCTCCATATATATATATATGTATCTGTATATATATGTATGCATATGTATATATACATACATATATGTATGTATACATGTATATTTTGCTGCATATTTTTGCTGCTATGTTTCAACATCTTGATTACACCTAGGAAAAGTGATCATATTGTATGGAAGATCAATCATTTCCGACAAGAGTGGTTAAGGAAGACGCCAAAGAGTAAGTGGGATTAAGCTGGTTCTGGAGACGACAGGCTTTTCCTGCACAGACCCCAGGGAAGGCAGAGAACATTCCTGGTGGAGAAGCAGCTTGAGCAGAGGCAGCCTCTCTCCTCTCGTCAGCCTCTCAGGCGCCCTTGCTGTGAACCAGGCAAGTTTCTCTTCTCTCTATTTTGCTTTCCCAGTCCAAACCCAGCATCTCTCCAGCCAGCTGCCTTTATGAGGTGTTCGGAAAAAGAAAACCAATTCACTCTGAGCTGCTAGATTCATCTCAATGTCTTCTCAGAGACAAACGTATAATTGATATTTAGAGAAAGCCTGGAGCTGAAGGAACGCAGCTGTGGTTATCAGTGGAATTTCAGCCATCTGGGAATCAGTGTGGTGCCTTGTTTTTTTCCCCCAGGAGGTGAGCATTTGTCCCTGTAATCCTAAAATTAATGTGGGTGCAAGGACCAAGATGGCAGCCTTGGGCTTCAGTGGCGGGGTGGGAGGTGGGAGTGTATAGAGCTTCCTCTGGCTTCCCAGCCTGGGGGTTGGTTTCAGAGGAGGAGAAGGAAGGCAGAAGGAAGTGGGGAGGAAGATGGAGTAAAGGAGGAGGGAGGGAGGGAAGGAGCAGGGCTAGATGTAGGGGGGAGAGGAGAGGGGAAAAGGGAGAGCCTTATGCTGATAGAAGATAGTTGAAGAAGTTTCCGGACTAAACACAGGCTGATTAAAAATTATCAACTCATGGGCTTCCCTGGTGGCACAGTGGTTAAGAATCCACCTGCCAATGCAGGGGACACGGGTTCGAGCCCTGATCCGGGAGGATCCCACATGCAGCGGAGCAACTAAGCCCGTGTGCCACAACTACTGAGCCTGCGCTCTAGAGCCTGCGAGCCACAACTACTGTGCCCGCGTGCCACAACTACTGAAGCCCGTGCGCCTAGAGCCCGTGCTCCGCAACAAGAGAAGCCACCGCAATGAGAAGCCGGCGCACTGCAACAAAGAGTAGCCTCCGCTCACTGCAGCTAGAGAAAGCCCACACACAGCAACAAAGACCTAATGCAGCCACAAATAAATTAATTAATTAAAAAAACTTATCAACTCACCTTCCTTCCCCTCTGTGAAAAACTGTCTCAATATGTACTTTTGTGTATTTATCCACATTAAAAAATTGTACGGAGCTCTTCACCTATCAGGTATAAAGGGAACACATAAGATAACAGTTTCTCCTCCCTCCTCAAACCATTTGAAAGCTAATGATTAATAATACTATACATTTATTTAGCAATTAACAATTAACTCAGCCTATTCAAATGCATCATCTCACGTGGCCCTATGAGCACACGATGAGCTCATGTTATCACCTCTGTTTCAGAGAAGAGAAAACAGAGGACCACACAGCTGAGGCCACACGGCTGATGGTTGGGACTGTGGGGACATGGGCCCACCTCCAGTGTTTATTCTAATCTCTTTCCCACACCAGAGGTCATTGCCTTTGCCTTGAAATTGGTTGGAAACACAGAGGTCGTGTTTATTAAATATGGGTGGCACAGAGCTAGGTAGCTGAGCTAATCTGAGTGAACACATTTAAGATATATAATTATCTTGCTAGCTGGGATTCTGAGCCAAAGGCTAGATGAAATTTAACAGAGACAATTGTTAGAAGTTATAGCTAGTCACAAGTACAGGGTGGAAAAGACCTGGAGGACCTGGGGGGCTACAAGATTTACACTGACCAGTAGTATGATATAACTGCTGAAAAAGCGCATGGAGTTTGGGTTGCAAAACCGCTTTGAGGAATAACTGCTTCATTGTCCTCTATCCTAGACAAATGAGCACACCCAGAACATCTGTGGTCAGTTCTAGAAGCTGCACATGAGAGGGACATTGACAAAAAAGTTGGTATCCAGGGTTGTAACTGGGAGATGATGGGATCTAAAAACATGTCATATGAGGAATAGTTGACACAATTATTGGTGAAAAGGTAGCAAGACGGAAGACTAAGGGGCAACATGGTAGTTCCTTTCCAACATTTAAAAGCCTACAAAACAAGTAATAGGCTTATTGAGTGTTGTTCCAGAGAGTAGAATTAGGTCCAGATGGTGTAATAGATTCAATCATAAAAGGATAAACTGGGAGATCTCCAACACCTCTTTCCAGTTCTGAAATGATATGATTCTCTTACAAAGGATCTATTCCATTTGGGCTTAATATCTTTTTAAACTGAATTATAGTTGAATTACAATGTTGTGTTAATTATTGCTGTACAGCAAAGCGACTCAGTTATACATATATATATTCTTTTTCAAATTCTTTTCCATTATGGTTTATCACAGGATATTGAATACAGTGCCCTGTGCTATACAGTAGGACCTTGTTGTTTATCCACATCTGGGCTTAATATGTCGACAGACTTCCTAACAGTTAGTCCCTGCCTGATAGGAGAATGCACTGAATCATTTAGTGAATTTTCCATTCCTGGAGTCACTCAAGTGTGGGTATGTCAGGGGCTGTGAAAGGGATCCTTATGTGTGGATGTTAAACTCAATATTTCATGTCCTTCCTAACATTCTATGAAATATTTTTCCAACGCTTGATATAGCCAAGGCATGGTCCTCGCATACAAAGTGTGAGATACAGATGTATACTATTAGCTGTCAATGTATTTTGTCATCACCTATCAGCTCTTACACAATTTATACAAATAGTCTAGTTTTGCTCCATTGTAACATTACTTTTCAAGATCACTGACGGGCTCTTTGATAGAACTAATAGGAACTGGCCCCATGCAACTGTAGCATTTCTTTCCTAGCTGTGGATATTTTAATCCACAAGGGGGCAGAATTTGCTTAGCGAGATTAGCCAAGCCTCACCTTATGTTTTTATAATAGTAAAAAGGATTAAAATTGACAAAGAATTATAGACGACCTTGGATTTAAGCTTGAAAAGCACTTTGTTGCCATTTGTGGTTATATGCTAAATTTCAAACTGTATGCATTTAGTTTCCAAGGGCCATGGAAAAAATGGAAATCTTAGAAAATATGATCAGGCATCTGAGAATAACGTCATTAAAGAAATAGAAACACACACTTTTAAAAAATAACTTAAGGCCACTAGTTTAACTTTTTCCAACTGAAATAGGTGTTTACTTTGTCTAAGACCAAAAAAACTTATTTTCATTGCAGAACTTTTATGAAACAAATCAATTACTCAGGTACTGTGAAGTATCATCTTCAGAGAGTCGGTGAGGGAAGGAACAAAAATCCATCCCAGGTGGCTTAGAGGGGAGAAATCAGCAGAAGAACCCTCAGGGTCCTTTACATCTTGATGTTTAGCCTTTGTTTTAGGTTGGTAATTTACTGAATTACAAAACCCTAGAATGCTCTGGTTCTCTGTAATCTAGAATCTCAAGCTTGGGAAGGCCCCGAAGGTCATCTTGGTCATTATCCTGCCTTCAGGTCAATTTCACATTTAAAACTAATCTGCTAAAACATATGAAGTTGTTCATAGTCTCTCATTATCACTGAGAATCTGAAATCACAAGAAAACTTTTATAAGTTCTTGACAGGTCTGTTAGTATCGAATTGTTTATTATTGTATATCATAAGATATTCAGGAATACTGATTTCTATAGCATTTCCTTAAACATCTCATCCACCATGCTTCAGATTCTGGGTGCCACAAACTAACGGGAACATTGACAAAATAGTTGGCAGCCAGAGCTGGGTAACCAGGAGTGCACAGTTGTTCAAGCAATATGAGTAGCACTCCTGTTACCACCCTAGATGGTGCCGGGCTACAGAGATGAACGACATTGTCTTTTGTCTATGAAGACGTCCCAATAATAGAGAAACAAAAGAGGCACCCAACAGATCCAGTTCAAGGCAGTGTGTGTGATAAATATGAATGTGAGGGTCAGAACATGCTCTAGGATTTAGAAGAGGAAGATCACCAAGGCGATCAGGGATGGCTTCATACAAAAGGAAGTATTTAACCTGGGCCTGAAGAATAGGTTGGACTTTTAGCAGCTCTAATTCATAGGTGATGACATTCCAAAGACTGGGAATGGCGGCCTGACTGCTTAGGAAATGAGTTGTCAAGCTGACCTCAGTGTTTGGCAGATTAGAACATCACTGTGGACCCTCGATCCTGGTGAGGTCTCACAGACTGGTCTGTAGTATTACAAAATCAGCATGTAAGCTCTACCTACCACTGTCCTACACCTGGGGGTTGGCCATCTGGGAGTAATGGTGTACCCTGATTTCTCCAGTACTAATTGTCAGGGTAAGGCTACCAATCTAGTCTACAGGGATCACTCTGCTACTAAAAAATATACCAGTTATCCCTCAGAATTCTGTTCTCAGTAGTATGATTGTACATGTTCTGTGCATGTATTCATGTCCACATATGCAGCACCACACACAAACACACACACACACACACACACACACACCTGTCTAGAGACCCCACAAGCATGCCCGTGTCAGTATGCAGATCAGACAAGAATGTATGCCTTTGATGCTGAGATTCCAAGAGCTAACCTGTTTCATTGACATGCCTATTTATAGCCTCTATCTCATTCTAAATGCTAAGTCGCTTTCTAAATCTAAATCTTTTATTACCTTCAGCAGAGATTTGACCAGAGGGAGGAAATTAAAAATAGACACAGACTGGCTACTGAGAAAGCAGTAGTCAATTTTTAGGGATTCACAGCAATGGAGACTTGAGATTATGCTTATAATTAAAATCTATTGATAAGTTAAAGCCTCATTTCAGCCTTTAACTTTATCCTTCCTCCTCCACCTTCCCATCAAAGCTAATTACAAAGAGAAGATGCCCAGTCTGAACTTCATCTGTTTCCCTCTCCATCACCCACTCTAGGGACAGACAGAAGAGCCAAGAAACAAAATGACAGTACAAATTGGTCACCCAATATATTTTTTAAAAACTCCCGATGGAGGGCTTCCCTGGTGGCACAGTGGTTGAAAGTCCGCCTGCCGATGCAGGGGACATGGGTTCGTGCCCCGGTCCAGGAGGATCCCACGTGCCGCGGAGCGGCTGGGCCCGTGAGCCACGGCCGCTGAGCCTGCGCGTCCGGAGCCTGTGCTCCGCAACGGGAGAGGCCACAGCAGTGAGAGGCCAGCGTACCGCAAAACAAACAAACAAACAAAAAACCCAAAAAACTCCCTATGGAAACATTTATCAATAATAGCTAACAATTTTTGAATGCTCATTTTGTGCAAAGCACTGCACTACTCTATTTATATTTATTTATTTTTAATTAAAAAAAATTTTTGGCTCCGTTGAGTCTTCATTGCTGTGCGCGGGCCTTCTCTATTTGCAGTGAGCGGGGGCTTCTCTTCGTTGCAGTGCACGGCACGGGCTTCTCATTGCGGTGGCTTCCCTTGTTGTGGAGCACAGGCTCTAGGTGCACGGGCTTCAGTAGTTGTGGTGCACGGGCTTAGTTGCTCAGTAGTTGTGGCTCAGTAGTTGTGGCTCACGGGCTCTAGAGTGCAGGCTCAGTAGCTGTGGTGCACGGGCTTAGTTGCTCCGTGGCATGTGGGATCTTCCTGGACCAGGGCTTGAACCCGTGTTCCCTACATTGGCAGGCGGATTCTTAACCACTGCACCACCAGGGAAGCCCTCAATTTATATTTATTTCCATTTTTAAACTTCTCAACAATCCTGTGAGGTAATCACTAGTACTATTCTCATTCTATAGACAAAGATGCTGAGGCACAGAGAGATTAATTTGCCCAGATCACACAGTTAGTAAGGAGTAGAGCCATGATTCTAATCCAGGCATGTTATCTGCAACACCCATACTCTTAACAGTGTATTATACTGCCTGTCAGTATATATATATTTAACAAACATTTTATTGCTCTAGAGTTCTGCTGGGATTCTTGTGAATTCCTACAGACCTTCTCATCATCTTCTTTTCTACTCTTGGTCATATACAGAGATGCTTCTCAATCTTTCTCTATTATGTTCCCATTTTTACATATATATCAACTCACGCTCTTCTTTACTACTATTTGGAATAGATTAAATACTGTAATTAAACAATGGCATTTTAGAGCAGGCCTTTAAAAACTAGACAAGAGGAATGTACTGCTGACCCAAAGAAGGTAGACACAAAAGAGTACATGCTACGTGCTTCTGTTTATACAAGGTACAGGAACAGAAAATTCATCTATTCTGTTGGAAGTCCAGATGGTGGTTACCCTTTGAAGGAGGAGGAATGGGTTGATGGGAACATGGGGAGGCATCCAAGGGGCTGACTAAGTTCTATTTCTAGATTTGGGTGCTTGTTAACTTGGGAGTGTTCATTTGTGAAATTCATCAAACTGTACACTTATGATTGTGCATTTTAGGTATGTATCTTATACTTCTTTACTAATTTTACCTCTTTCTGCATACCAAATCGAACTTATTCCAAAACTTAGCAGTTAGAGTTTCAAACTCATTCCAAAATTTAGCAGCTTAAAACAACAAACATATTTCATAGTTTCTGTGGGTCAGGAATCTGGGCACAGCTCGGCTGGGTAGCTTTGGCTTAGGGTCTCCCATGAGGTGCAGTAAAACTGTTGGCTGGGGCTGTGGTCTCATCTGAAGGTTTGACTGAGGTAGGGAGACTCCATTTCTAAGCTTACATACATGGCTGTTGGAAGGTCTCAATCCCTCACTACATGGGCCTCTCCAAAGGGCTGCCTCATCCCATGGCAGCTGGCTTCTCCCAGGGTAAGTGACCCAAAAGAAAGCACAAGAAAGTGTCGAAGATGGAAATGCAGAGGAGACACCTGTTGCCATATTCTTTTGATATTTGTTATAAGTGATTACATTATTCCTGCCCACAATCAGGCAGAAGGAATACTAGGAGGGAGGAAGTCTGGAGACAATCTTAGAGGCTGCCTACCACATCCTTTAATAAATGTTTAAAAAATTATGCATTAGCTTCCTCTACCTCCCCATTGACAATGATAATCACCATCTCATAGAATTAAAAATGCTTTAACTATTCACAAGTTTTTTGGTAACCCAACAGCCCTAGGAGTAGGTTATGACATGAATTCTTCATTCGGTTTTATAAAAATGTAATGATAAGCTTGATATTACCACTTTTATGTCTGCATAGCACTTTTTAGATTTCACAGTTCTTTCCCATATATATTTTGAGTTTTGTTATGCAGAGTAGGTGGGAATTGTAGTTTAGTGTTAGTTTATCTGAAAGTACTCTGCAATCATAAAAATGCTTTATAATATTAACAATATCTAACATTCATTGAGTGCTTACTATATGCCAGTTACCGTATGCTGAGGAATACATACATATATGTACATTTTATATATATAAACTCAATCACTTAACCCTATGAAGCACGGTTTGCCTCATCTTACAGAGCAAAACCTAAGACTCAGAGAGGTTAAGTAATTTGCTAAGATCTCAAAGTTAATAATTTCAACTCAGTCTGACTTCAGACCTCCCATGCTCTACACATGATATAAACTATACTCTTCACATCATTCCGGTAACACATTTTCCTGGAATATGTCATGGGGAGATGTTTACAGAAGCTGTGCCATCCTAATATCATGGGGGCAAAAAGAAATCATCTTCAAAGGTTACAGCAGGTAGAATGTGGAAGACAGTAATTCCCCCAAATGGCCTTTGTATCCAAGATTCAAGAATATAATCCTCCTGCCAATGCAGGGGACATGGGCTTGATCCCTGATCCGAGAAAAGCCTGCGTGCTGCAGAGCAACTAAACCCGTGTGTCACATCTACTGAGCCCATGCACCACAACTACTGAGCCCACGTGCCTAAGGCCCGTGCTTCACAACAAGAGAAGCCACCACAATGAGAAGCCCATGCACCGCAACAAAGAGTAGCCTCTGCTTGCCACAACTAGAGAAAAACCCGAGCGCAGCAACAAAGACCCAACGCAGCCAAAAATAAAATTAATTAATTTTAAAAAAAAGGATATGGTCTTTCTCCAAGAGGCTGATGCTACTGACCTATTATCATTTGGCTAAAGTGCTGGAATATATTCTTACTAATATGCTCATGAAAAGGTGACCATTCATTACCATTTAACACAGATTCTTATTTATTTTTTTTCTTACGTGGCTTAGTGTTATTTTTTTTTAACATCTTTATTGGCATATAATTGCTTTACAATGGTGTGTTAGTTTCTGCTTTATAACAAAGTGAATCAGCTATACATATACATATATCCCCATATCTCCTCCCTCTTGTGTTTGCCTCCCGCCCTCCCTATCCCACCCCTCTAGGTGGTCACAAAGCACCGAGCTGATCTCCCTGTGCTATGCGGCTGCTTCCCACTAGCTATCTATTTTACATTTGGTAGTGTATATACGTCCATGCCACTCTCTCACTTTGTCCCAGCTTACCCTTCCCCCTCCCCGTGTCCTCAAGTCCATTCCCTACATGTGTAACACAGACTCTTCTAAAAGGGCTTATAAATCACTACTGAATTAGATAAGTTCTTAAGGACTGCAGTAAGCTTTCATATGCTTCCTACAACAAGTATGTGAGCAGAACTATAATCAGGCTTAGCTCTTGCTTCACAAGAAACATCTCAGCGCTTCTCTTCTCCCAGAGACAGAGAATGGCAATTAAAAATCTGGACCTTGATCTGTGTGCTACGTAATGATGGTATACAGCTAAATCAGCTAACCCAGACTTCAACTTCTCATGTTGAGGTGGCAAGAAGAGACCTAGCGTTGCAGTCTGGCTCCCTACACCCAATATACATCCCTGCAGAAAATGTCAGGTCTCAGCAGGGGAGGATTTACAGTGCCAAACAATTTCCCCTAGCTTTACTTCCTTCCTCTCACTCACCCACACCCAAATGACTCAAATGGCTGCTTCATGCTCATTTATCCTTTCATTCACTCCTGTATTTATTCAAATGACCTAATGATGAGTCTTGGCTTTGGCTCGCCAGAGGATTGACTTCCAGAAGATCTTTGCATTTTCACCAGTGCAGCAAACAGGTTCTGGCTGACCTCCCTTTCTCCCTGCCTACTCCATGCTTACAAGAGAGGAGTGGAGAACTGGTAATCATCCAAGGGCTTTTGGTGGCTTCCAAATTTAATTAACTATTGGCATCACTTAAAAGCGATTTCTTGATTCTAAACTTTTTGGAATAATGTGATAAGCATATGGTAAACATTCAAACAGAACAAAATGGTCCACAGTGAAAGGTAAGTCTGTTACCCACACCTAGCCCTCAGTTTCCCTCCTACAGGTGACACTTGTTACCAGTTCCTGTGCATTCAGTGTCTCACACTTGACTCCTGGCTTGGTTGCTGTGGAATATTAGGTTGGATACAGTTTTCTCAATTCCGGAAGGCATTGCTCCATTCACTTCTGGCTTCCAGAGTCACTGTTAAGAAGTCTGATGCCAGTTTTAATTCCAATCTTTCTTTTTTCTCTCTGAAAGTGTTTAGGGTTTTATCTTCATCCTTGGAGTTGTCAAATTTTGCTAAGATGGGTTTTGGATTGTACGTCTTTTTTTTTTTTCCCCATTCATTTCTTGTTAGTAATCTGAAAGCTCATTTAAATGTAAGGCAATGTTATTATACTATTTAAAAATAATTCCTTCCATTTTCACTTCTTCCTCTTTGTATATATATGTGTTAGATGTTGGACCTCCTGGGTTGATCCTCTCATTTTCTTACCTTTTTCTCATGTTGTTTGAGTTGTTCCGAGAGTTCTTTTCAAAGGATCTCTTAGAGGTCATTAAAATCAGCAACTCAAATACATTTAGTACATACTCCTTTCTGGTTATATAACCTCTGACAAGTTCCTTACCTTCTCTGTGCCTCAGTTTTCTCATCTATAAAATGGGGGAAATAATTGTACCCGACTCATGGGCATTTAATGAGGACTGTTGATTTATACACACTACTATATATAAGATAGATACCTAATAAGAACCTACTGTATAGCACAGGGAACTCCACTCAATATTCTGTAATGGCCTATATGGGAAAAGAATCTAAGAAGAATAGATATATGTATATGTATAACTGATTCACTTTGCTGTACACCCGAAAGTAACACAACATTGTAAATCAACTACACTCCAATAAATTTTTTTTAAAAAGATGTGGTATATATATATATACACAATGGAATACTACTCCCTATTAAAAAAAAACATAAAAAAGAATGAAATTTTGCCATCTGCAGCAACATGGATGGACTTGGAGAGCATTATGCTATGTGAAATAAATCAGACAGAGAAAGATAAATACTATATGATACTGCTCATAAATGGAATCTAAAAAATACAACAAACTAGTGAATATAACATAAAAGAAGCAGACTGACAGATATGGAGAACAAATCAGTGGTTACCAGTGGCGGGGGAAGGGCATTATAGAGGTGGGGGAGTGGGAGGTACAAAGTGTTGGGTAGAAGATAGGCTCAAGGATGTACTGTGCCACATGGGGAATATAGCCATTATTTTGTAATAACTGTAAATAGAAAGTAACCTTTAAAATTGTATAAAAATTTTTTTAAATTTTAAATTTAAAATATGAGGATTAAAGCATGTAATGAGGATTAAGTTAGTTTAAATACATGCCTGGTACATAGTAAATGTTCAATAAATATTGTTATTATTATTATTAATCTGTTCCTTTTGCATAACATTCTACAATTTCTTCTCTTATGTCCCTTAGGATATTGATCATAGCGCTCCTTGCACAGTCTCTGTTTCTATTTGTTTTCCTCTTACTTTTCTCAAATGTCTCATGTTAGGGAGAGAGACACCAAAAAGCTCTTTGGAAGTGCTGTGAGCCAACAGGGCTTTTTGTGCCACGGATTTCTCTGTAGGCTTTTTCACTGCGGGATTCCCAAATGTCAGCATCCGGAGGCTTTTTCTTTGAAGCTGTTCTCTTTCTCCAGAGAATTCTCAAGTCACCCATCTGTCAGTGGGAGGTGAGTAATGGCTGCCAGTGATCTCTGAGCTGGGTGGCCAGGGGGTCAGAGGGAGAGTCCTGTTCAGAATGCAAATCCAACAGCCTCAAAGAAAAGGCCTCCAGACCTTGACTTTGGGAAGCCCCATGTTTACAGTTTGGCCCTTTGCTCTTTGCTGTGTCTGATGTCTCTGTTTCTCCAAACTCCCTTCTCCTGTAGGGTGGGGGAGGAGTTGGGGCTTCCCTGTGGAGGGTGCGGAAGGAGAAACTTAGATCTTTTTAAACAGACTGTCACCTGATCCCCCAGCGTTAAGAACATGGCTCAGCTCATCTTTTTGCTCCACGAGCCGGCTGCCCTCTACAAGCAGCAGGTTTCAGCCACGGGGACCTGGTGAGTCAGTTCTTCCCTTCATCCAAACGTTTGTCGACATTTCTCTTTCCCCTCAATTTCCTCCCCTATTCTCTTGACCTTGGTGGATTTACAGCCGTTTTATTCCTTTACTTTCATCTTAATGGGATTTGGGGAGGAAACAGAGAAAAACACCTGTGTTTAACCCAATAGGGGATTGGGGGCGGGGAGCAAGCATTGTCTTGCCCTAGACATTTTCTCTGTTCCATGTTTGAGACCAACTAACAACTTGGTAACACCTGTGGCTTTTTATCCTCCCACTTCTCCCGTTCAACAGATAGTCATCTTTGCAGGGTGTGTCCCTCGACTGTGACACTGATATCTAACCCTGTGCCCGATGGGACAGTCCTTTGGGAACAGAGCTGCGTGTCCTTTTCCTCAGGCCGCTCACGTTGGTGTTGGCGACAGGATGGTCACACCCCTGCTGGAAAGTATTTCTGCTGCAACCTCCTTTGTTCAGCCTGATAGGAAAGGAGAAAGGACGCTTCTGTCTTCTCCATTGGACCTTGCCTGAAGAGCAGGGTACCAGAACAATGTGAAAGCGAGTCTTATCTTGTTTTCTCTTTCCTCCCTCCCTCCCTCTCTTCCTCCCTTCCTACCTTCCTTCCCTCCTTCCTGTTCACCAGGCATGTTGTATTTCAACTATTTTGGTTCAGAGTGGGGAAAAATGAATCAAGGTTTTCAGAATGCATTGAAGCAGTTCAGAAACCCTGGGGATAAAGCCATCCTGCCCAACATAAAAGCAGCCCTGTTCTGCCCAGCACCCTCCTTCCTCCGCCCTCACCTCTTTTGCTGCGTTTGCAGCTTAGAAACCCTATGAGAGGCCGAGGCCCTCCTAGGAAAAATATTTGTTTAAAGTTCTCATTTTCTCTGTGGTCTTTGAAAGCCACTGTGGTTCTTAGTCCCGGAATCAGCTTTTCAGGGCATATCACACTGGTCTCCATCTGTGACCTTTCTAGGGGCATGAACTCTACAGAACTCTAGCAGAGATCTGAAGGTTTTTGTTCAGGAGAAATTGGTGGCGAGCCCTGCAAGGAGCTGCTTGGGACATGCAAGCAGATTTCCTTGACCACTAGCTCCTGTGTCAACCAGGGAACCAACAGCATGAGCATGTATTATGTCCCCACTGTGCACAGGGATTTTGTGAGAGATACGAGAGTAGGATTAACACAGGATTCCTGATTCCTGCTCTCAAGGAGCGTCCAATATAGTTGTAAGTGGTGTGCAAGAATCAGAATGCCATGAGACAGTACAGAATGGGCAAATCCTGGGAATGCCCTGGCAGTCCAGTGGTTAGGACTCCACATTCTCATTGCTGAGGGCCCAGGTTCAATCCCTGGTTGGGGAACTAGGATCCCACAAGCCGTGCGGCGAGGCCAAAAAGAAAAACCAAAAAACGAAACAAACAAACAAAACCCCCCAAATGGGCAAATCCTGTAAAGTCTCAGGAGCTCAGAGGAAATCGTAACCCAGGGATGGTGACAATCAGTAGAGGAAGTAACCCCTGTGGTCTGAAGGATCGCAGCATTTCAGTAGGTAGGACGGGTGACAGGTAGAGGGGGACTTTGCCAGGTAGAGAGTTGGGAGTAGAGTAGTGCTGGATGTTTGGGTGGGAGTGACATGATCACTCAAAGCTGGGTTGCAAGGGAAAGACAAGAGGAGGGCGCAAGTCATTTGCGGCGAGATTCAGGATACGGAAGCTTCTAGAGAAATACTACTTCAATTGGCCCGCAGAGAACAGCTCTAATTTTTCTTTTGATTGTTTTTAGTTTAACAGTAGTCTCAGGTTTTATCAACAGTTTTCCGCCTGACCTGGTTTACTGTTCTCTGAGATTAATCCAGAAGCAGATGGAGACTTAATTTCGCCCGCTCTCTGCACCCCGTGAACCCCTCTTAAATCTCCAGGCTTTTGCTGGGCTGAAGTGTCACAGGTGAGTAAATTGAGATAAAAAGGAATTTAGATATATTTCATTCAGCACCACAGGCCTATCTGGCAGCAGAGGCCTGAAGTGTCCCATCCCCACTTTTCTGGATCGTGCCTCTGAAATAGTCTAGCAGGCATCTGCCCATATCGTTTTTAGGATATCTGGGGGTCTGAACATGACAAAACCCACCCCTTTCCATGACCCACAAGAAGTTGCTCACTCTCTATTGCCTCACCTTCCCTGCCTGGAAAATCTCTCTCCCTCTCTCATGGAAACAGCCCAGGTAGGTGGCTTTCCCTAAACAACATGGCTTTCTCTTATCCCCTTTCCCATAGTACTCAACAGACACCTATTAGAGTCTTTATAATTTGTTGTGCCTGAATATTTGTTCGTCTTTTCTCCCACTAGACATTAAGCTTCCCAGGCAGGGACAGTTTTGTACCCATCTTTGTAGTTATACAATGCTTGTCACAAAATAGGCCTTCAGTGAAACGGAGCTAATTTTTCAGAGGGACATGCAAATTCTCTGGGAAGCTCATCTGAAAGCATTAATTTATTCATCATCTTTCCATTCATTAATTAAATACTTGCCAGCTTTCTACAACTGAGCCAGGTTTATGAAGATAATAGTAAGGAAAACAGAATTAGTCTCTTCCCTCATGAAGCTTGTATTTGTGTGATAAAGACTCACAGGAATAAAAGAAAAATACTTAATCATAAGTATTAAGTTATATTAAATGTGATCAATTAAATAGAATTAAATAAAATCTGTAAAAGTAAAAAATGTTTTAAAGGAAAAGTACAGGAAGCTATGAACATATATAATTCCTTTTTTTTTTTGCGGTACGTGCGGTACCGGGGCACGAACCTGCGTCCCCTGCATCGGCAGGCGGACTCTCAACCACTGCGCCATCAGGGAAACCCTATAATTCCATTTTGAAATACACTTTGAGTTCTTAATATTCCACACAATTATATTGTTTGGATTATAGTAGAATTCTTCTTCCTTTTAAAACCTTTCCTTAATTTGTTCAAGCACTTTTTGAACTGTATTTATAGACTGTTCTACCCCTTGAGATAATGACTTCTCTTCCATTTTGGTAAATAAGACTCTTGTGTAGGGAAGGGGAGGGTTGAGAGGAACATTTAAAAATCAGAGCTAAACCTTCCTGGAGAGGAGGAGTGAGAGTAATTCTACACAAACTCTTTTAGAAAACAGAGAAGGAGGGAACACTTCCCAAAACATGTTATCAGTATTACTCTGGTCCGGAAAACCAGATAAAGATATTACACACACGCAAAAGAAAATCAGACCAATATCCCTCATGAACATAGATGCAGTCAGCTCTTAACAAAATCAGATCATGCAATATATACAGAGAATAATGCATCAGATCAAGTGGGTTTTATCCTCAGAATGTAAGATTGATTTAACATTAAAAAATCAATCATAGTGGGCTTCCCTGGTGGCGCAGTGGTTGAGAGTCTGCCTGCCGACGCAGGGGACACGGGTTCGTGCCCCGGTCCGGGAAGATCCCACATGCCGCGGAGCGGCTGGGCCCGTGAGCCATGGCCGCTGAGCCTGCGCGTCTGGAGCCTGTGCTCTGCAATGGGAGAGGCTACAACAGTGACACGCCCACGTACCGCAAAAAAGAAAAAAAAAAAATCAATCATAGTAATCTCCCATATTTATAGAAAAGGAGAAAAGAAATGTCATTTCAGTAGATGAAGAAAAAGAATTTAACAAGTTAGACACCCACTTATGATAAAAGAAAAAAAATTATTGGCAAACCAGGAAAAAAGGAACTTCTTAAAAAACAAAAAAACAAAAACAAAATAGAACTACAGTGGGAAGTCTGCAGCCCGAAAGAGGGTCCTCACCTGACCATGCTGGCACCCTGATATCAGACTTTCAGCCTTCAGAACTGTTAGAAATAAATTTCGGTTGTTTTTTTAAAAAATAGAACTACAAGTAAAAAAGTGAACATTACTTAAAAATTTCATCATCAATGACCTTTTTTGCAAATTGAGTCATAAAATGTAGAGGCGAGAGGAGCCTTGTGGGACTTCTATGCTAATAGCTCTTTTTTTTTTCCCCGACCAGGGATTGAACCCTCAGGAGTGAAAGCGCAGAGTCCTAGCCACTGGACCCCCAGGGAGTTCCCACTAATAACTCATTTTATTGATCACTTCCTAAGAACCCTACGAACATTATCTTATTTAATCCTTAAAACCACTCTATAAAATAGTTTCAATTTTTATTCCCATTTTACAGATGATGAAACTGAGGCTTGGAGAAATCAAATAAAGTGCCTAAGGAAATGCAACTAGTAAATGGCACAGCCAGTATTTGAACCATGGGTCTGTCATTTGGCATTCGTGGTCAGCACTCATTTAGGACTAGAACCCAGGCCTTCTGACTTCAGGGGCACTATGTGTTACTTTCACATCTAATCCTCCCACTCCTTCCTTTTCAACAAAACACACGTTATTCCTCCTTGGAAACTCCAGGCCCAAAATACTAGAGAAATAAATATAATTTAGAGAGCCAAGAATTGCATTTCATCTCCTGCTTTGTTTAGCATTCAAAACCACTAAGCCACATAGAAGACTCTGCCCACGGTCAGAAAAGAGCAACTTAAAGCAGGATCGAGTGGAATCCTCCCTTCATAGGAATGCAGATGGTGAGAAAGGAAATGTATTAAAGGGAAAAGGAGGTAAAGAAAGTTAGGGGTGAGGGTAGAGAATGCTCATGGTTTTCATCTCTCAGAGATTTGAGACTCTGCCCCCCACCCCCGCCCCAAGAACAGAGGAATGCAGACTGTGTAAGTGCCCCAGGAGACCTCAAACTGGCCCTTCTGTGACAAAGATCAGTTCCCATCTTCCTACTCACAGCCCCCAGGACTCCTTAGAACCATCTGAGAGGTGCTGGGAAGTGGTCCCAAGGGCATCAAGGCTCTGGAGCTTTGCTCTGCCCTCTGGAAAGGTTTGGCAAAGATAAAAAGAAAGGAAAAATTCTTTGCAATTCAAGAAATGTGAAATAAGAAGAGAAATGGTATGGGCTGGATGGTGTTGAAGCAGGTCAGGAGGGAGAAGAACAATGTCAGCATCCTTCCTTTTAGATGGGCTGAAGTTCCCTAAATGATGCTCTCATCCGGACAGAAAGGAGCCCACCTTCCCTGTCTGGCACCACCCATCATGACCGGCATCATTCCTGTGTCCTGCACTACGTAGAGGAATGTGGAGCAAGCATTTTGAATGATGAGCACTGAGCTGTTGAAAATGGTTGCAGATTTCTTTCCAAATTATAGCATATTTTCAATATAGAGGAAATTAGAATGAAGGAAGTAAAAACCACCCATTTCTTATATCATCCAGAGACAACCACCGAATTCGTCCAGAATTTTATTTTTACTTTTGTTAAAATATTTTTTAACAAAATAATAGTGCATCTATAATGCTCATAAATATAACAGCGATCTCCCCCTCCACACTTTACTTCCCAATTTTTGTTCCCCAGGGGCAATCACTCTGAATTATTCTAGCTATTTCTCTGTCATATCCCTTTATTAAAAAAAAAAAGTTAGATATTATCTGCTGACTTTCTCCTACGGAAGATGAAAGTTTATACTCTTTTTTCCTTCCCACTCCTTGACTCTCAAATACACACTTCCCCTCCAGCAATGATCACAATGGAGTTATATCACATTTCAATATGTGTATTCAGCATATATATTATTGTGACTGTGCAAATAATACTCACAACTGAGCCACGCAATTAATTCTGATTACATTTTCTTTATTGTATGATTTTTTAGTATTGAGTGCTGTTAATATTGAAAAAAAGAAAGAAAAGAAAATGGTTGCAGAAAAAAAAGTAGTTCAGGAGTCAGAAAATATTCACAAATCTAAAACTTGGTTGAAAGTTGTTTCTAAACACATCATGGTACACATGTGCATATGATCTTCACTCAGAGCAGAAAAAGTGTGCCTAAGATCTGCAAAATCTTTGTTATTCTTCCCCAGGTGGATTTCAAAACTAATGTACATCATTCCAAAGTAGGATGGATGTACGAGATTGTTCTTCCTTCCCCCAAAATAGTTTGATCATTTAGTTTTTGTTCCTTGTTCTCCTTCCTCAAATGCAAAGGAAGAGGGGCTTCCCTGGTGGCGCAGTAGTTAAGAATCCGTCTGCTAATGCAGGGGATACGGGTTCGAGCCCTGGTCTGGGAAGATCCCACATGCTGTGGAGCAACTGAGTCCGTGCGCCACAACTACTGAGCCTGCGCTCTAGGGCCCACGAGCCACAACTACTGAGCCCACGTGCCTAGAGCCCCATGCTCCGCAACAAGAGAAGCCCCTGCTCACCGCAACTAGAGAAAGCCCGCACAAAGAAATGAAGACCCAACACAGCCAAAAATAAATAAATAAAATATCACTTTAAAAAAACATAAAGGGATAGAAATTTCACTTGCCCATCAGTTGCATTAAGAAATATTTCCTGGTAGCCACAGAGGTTAGAAAATAAATATGGAAAAGAATATTTTGAGTCTTGGAGGGAATTCTTAACTTCTCTTAATTTTATGTATTTAAGATTAGAAGCAAAACAAAACAAACAAAGGACAGTAACAATAAAACAAGCCCCCACTTACTTCCTCCAAAGTCTTAAAATAGTAATTTTAAACACAGCGTGGAGAGTGGTCACCCAAGCGGGCTTGGGTCAGGCTGAGTCCTGATCCTGCCTTTCACTGGCCAATACTATGTGGCCTTAAGATCCTTAAACTTGTCTAGACCTGATTTTATTATCTGTAAATTATATAGTAGTAGTCCCTTTTCCACAGGGCTTTTGTAAGGATTAAACAAAGGAACGCTTATTTTAAAGCACATGAATGCTTTAAAATATGAAATATGAAATACGTCTTCGCTGCTATTATAAATAGTACAAAAGTGGAAAGAAAGTAGTCATTCCAGGGAGAGGGAGGACATATATGTAAGAAACTTCTGAGGAAGGAGCAAAATTGACCCTAGGTACAGAGGCAGGGCCTCTGCTAGGACAAACAGCACCTTTTTTGAGCAAATGGCAGAAAGACGATTTATATCTTTCTGTGGGCTGATTTGTTCTGATGCCAGGGCACATGGCTGGTGAGTGGGCAGCAGCTCTTATTAAGGGACTCAGCAAAGGAATGATTACTCTGGGGAATTGTCAAAGACAAATACATCACGATCCCACTTATTTGTGGGATAGGGAAAGCTTTTTGGAGCGTTGCTGTGGAGAAGGCTATTTCCTAAATAACAGCTTCTCCAATATTTCCTATTTCTCTGTGGGCTCTCAGGTTATAATTGCGGACTAAGGAATTCCAGAGTTGTTGGGATGACCTGGAAATATGTTCAGGGTAGGATGAGAAATTTCCAGGAACTTCAGCGTAGAGTTGACAGGACCTAATGACTGGATATGAGCTGCAAAAGCAGGATAGGGCCAGGCCAGGAAAACTTTGCCTGACATACTAAGAAGACTGGAGTTTATCCTTGATGCATAGGTAATGGGAAGCCATGAGAGTTTTTAAGCAGGAGTGTTTCATGCTAAATTTATACTCTAGCATGAGAACTCTGCTTACCTGTGTGACAAATGGACCCTGCACGGGTCCATTTGGTTCATGGAGGCTGGGTGCCATAAATCCATGAGCAGCAATAAATAAATTAACAGCTTTTGACCTTGTGAAAATTCTCCTTTCTCCTTATTCGCCTTGAGGACAACAGAATACCTGAGAAACTTGTCAAACATCCTTGTAATGTTTGTACTGACAGTCTCCAAAGTAAAGTATTTCTATGAAAATGGCAATCCTGACTTATAATATCTGTAAACTACATGCATGTAAGGTCAAGGCTAAGGACTGAAAGTTAATGTCCCAAGAGGGAAGAACAATGAAAAAAAACACACAAAAAACCTGAAGGAGGTGTCTGTCATAGATATTTTTCAGGAATGTGGGATGGGTATTGAACTGTTTGAAGCAAGATGATTACCCATAGGTTTTCATTTCCAGTGTAACAGTTCATGGCTGGAACCTAGCTTATTACTTTTAAACAATACATCTGAAATGTAGGCCCGAAATGTAACTTTAATAACTTGCCATAAGTGGAATCTTACTTATGGGCTGGCTAACAGCCTCTGGTTTTAGGTGTTACAGGCTGCCAACACAGACTGACAGGGTTTATCCTCATTCCAAATTGGGTAAGTAGACCTCCGGTGCTCAGTTGCCCGAGCCCCAGAGAAGTTTCCAGCCACTCTTCTTTACTAGAGAACCAAATTAACTTCCCATGTTGGAATGTTGAATTTTCCTTGCAGCCCTCTGTTTTAAAGTTCACCCAGTGGTATCAAATTCAGAGGAAAGCATCTCAGAGGGAGGGAGGGGAAGTGAGAGAGGAGGAAGGCTGGCCGAGCCTGCAGGGTCCCAGAGGGGAGATGGCCATCTCCTAAGAATAAACTGTTTCACCAGAGGCTGCGCTGGGGACATCTGCTGGCTGTTTGCTTTGGACAGAGCCGGCCAAGAGGTCTCAGGGTTAGTGGTCCCCAGAGATCCCGAGTGGCCCCAACCTAGCAGCCCGGCTCCCTGAGCAGCTGCCTGAGCCTGCAGCCTGTTGCCTGAGGCTGCCCTGCGATTTCCGGAATTTTACAGAAGGGTGAAGGCCGAGCCCCAAGACGGCTCTGAGGGCAGCCACCCTCGCGGGGTCCAGCTCCTAGCAAACAAAGAAGTCAGATGGGCGCCGGGAGCTGGAGCTGCCGGGCTTCTGCTCTGTGATTGAAGCCACGTGGACTGCAGGTTTTCGCGCCCCGGCCCAGATGCCGGGGAGCCTGCGGCCTCCTTCTCTCTGTTTCCACAGTCAGATGCTCTAAGGGCTCTAGACCCCCAGTATCCCAGCAGAAAGAGCAGTAAGTTGCTTCCTCTTTTTCTTTTTTTTTTTTCAATGTAATGAACGTAATGTAATTCCACCCCCTTCCCCACCCCCAAATGACTAGAAACCCCCAGGGGCCCACGGGCCTCTGCCTCCAAGCACTCTCCTAGATTCCCCTACCTACAGGAGACCTCAATTCCGTCTCATAACAGCAAGGAGGGGTGGATTTCTGTTTCTGTTGTTGTTGATGGTGTGGGAGGGGGCAGTGAGGCATATTTATCAAAATAGCATAAGATACACAATAACCTTTTTTTTTTTTTTTTTGCGCTGTGTGGGCCTCTCACTGTTGTCGCCTCTCCCACAATAACCTTTTTAAAGTTTAAAACTTTATGAAGTTCTAAGACTAATACATAACTGTAGTCTCAGTATAAAAAAAAAAAAAAAGGAAACACTTCAAGGCTTCCCCCGACCCATTCTTTTTAATCCTCCTCCTCTCCCCCAGGTAATTCATAAAAGCTATTACTTTGGGAATTCCCTGGCGGTCCAGTGGTTAAGGCTCCATGCTTCCACTGCAGGGGGCACAGCAGGTTCGAGGCCTGGTTGGGGAACTAAGATCCTGCATGCCATGTGGCGGGGGCAAAAATATATATATATTACTAATTTTATGAATATTCTAGATTTCTTCTTTCCAGGTTGAAGTCCCACATTTCACCTTTGGGGTCTCCATAGATCCAGGAAGGGGCATGTCAAGAAGCCAGTAGAGGCTCCTGGCAACCTATTTCCTGTGTGGGAGCACGGCTGAGTTCTAGGTGGTCTTATTTCTAGCTCCTACTCCCCAATTTTTTTGCAAGCTGCCTAAATGTTAGGGAACCATTGACTGAAACTGCCTGCCATGGCCAGGCAGGATAATATAGTAACCACTTGCATGAGTTATCTCACAACAGGAGGTCCCTGACAAGCCGGAAGAATTCGGGAAGGGCCAAAAGGAGGCAGGAGATGCCAGCCCATAATATGCCCTGCCAACCTCCCAGAAACCCTTACGATGGAAACCATCTTGACTGAGAGATGCGCACGCCACCAGGAATCGGACCAAATATGGGCACAGGCAAGATGACTGGCCAGAGACAACCCAGAAAGCTAACCCCATTACCATAAAACCTGAGACTGAGAGCCACACAGCTGAGGAGTTCTTCTGGGTTCCCTTACCATGCTGTTCTCCACCCGGGCATCCCTTCCCAATAAAGTCTTTTGCTTTGTCAGTATGTATCTCCTCGGACAATTCATTTCTGAGTGTTAGACAAGAGCCCACTCTTGGATCCTGGAAGGGATCCCCCTTCCAGTAACAAAAGGGCAGGACCCATGTCTCACTGTACCTATGTGGAAGAAGGGATACTGGCCATGGAATCAGAACACATGGACCTTAGTTCCCTACAACCTAGTCATTCTCCCCAACCCTCACTGCCCACCTCTGTGAAATGGGGATAATATCACTGTAGTGACAGAGCTGAAGGTGGCCCGCATGCCCCCACCTCCTGGTGTTCATGTTTTTGTGTAATCACCAGCCCTTGAGTGTAAGTGAGACCTGTGACTTGCTTCTAACCAATAAACATGGCCAAGGTGATGATGGGCTGTCACTCATGATTACGTTCAATTACAAAGAACTCCCTCCTAGTGGACTGGAGTTAGAAGCACTCCTGCTGGCCTTGAAGAACAAGCTGCCATGTCGTAAGCTGCCTATGGAGAACGGCCCATGATAGGGACCTGGGGGTGGTCTCTGACCCACAGCCAGTAAAAAATGGAAACTCTCAGTCCTCCAACCACCAATAAACTGCATGCTGCCAACAACCATGTGAACAGGTACATACGTCCTTCCCCAGGTGAGCCTTCAGATGAAAACCTAGCCCTGGTTGACACCTTGACTGCAGCCTTGAGAAACTAAGCAGAGGGTCCAGCTAAGATGTGTCTGGCCTCCTGACCTGCAGAAATTGTGAGATAATAAATGTGTGTTCCTGTAAGCAGCTAAGTTTAGGCTAATTTGTTACATAGCAATAGATAACAAATATACCTCTCCCTTTGGTTTGTGTGTGAAGAGCTCTGTAATCTGCTGGGCACTGTACGTGCATAAGGCTTTACTGGATCCAATATCTAGCAAGTTTCAGGCACACTGTACTTGCAGTAACTATTTGTGCATGATGACATTAAAATGGAAACCAAGGTGAGCATCATGACAGAAAAGAAGTCATACAGAGCAACAGACTGAGTTTTTTTCAGGGCAGGGAGTCCTCCACCTTGCAGATTTATGGGCTGATTGCACATGGCCCTGAGGTTACCAGCTGGTGGGTCCCCCTCGACCCCATCTCTCTGGCTGTGTGGGGTCTGTCCCCATTCCACTGCCTGACTGGAGCCTGGAGGGACCCTGACCGTCTCTGCTGTCCCAGCCCCTCACACTTACAAAGGCTCTAGAGCTATGCCAGCCACCCAACCACACTGGGCACTTGAAATGTGGCTAATTGGAATTGAGAGGCACCTTTGTATAAAATACACACAGATTTTGAAAACTTAGTGCAAATAAAAAGAGTGTAAAATATCTTGCTAGTAATTTTTTATATTGATCACAAGCTGAAATAATCATATTCTATACATTTAGGGCTAATAAGAATATATTATTAAAATTAATTTCACCTATTTCTCATTGCTTCTTTTTGACGTGACTACTAGAAAATGTTAAATTACAAGTGGGTTTGCGTTTTATTTCTGAATTTTTTATTGGGCAGCGTTGCTCTAGAGCAGGGGTCCCCAACCCCAGGGCCATGGCCCAGAAGCGGTCCATGGCCTGTTAGGAACTGGGCTGCACAGCGGGAGGTGAGAGGCGGGCCAGCGTGGGAAGCTTCATCTATATTTACAGCCTCAGGTTACCGCCTGAGCTCCGCCTCCTGTCAGTATTATGGTGAGTTGTACAATTATTTCATTATATATTACAATGTAATAATAATAGAAATAAAGTGCACAATAAATGTAATGCGCTTGAATCATCCCGAAACCATCCCCTCCACTGCCGCCCCATCCGTGGAAAAATTGTCTTCTGCGAAACTGGTCCCTGGTGCCAAAAAGGTTGGGCACCGCTGCTCTAGGGTAACATTAAAGGTTAACTTTGTGCTCTGATCTAGACTGGCTGGTGGAGAGCTGCTGCCCAAGGTAAGGGCTGTCTTAGGTCTGGGCCAGGGAAACCCAAGTTAGAGGACACCCTTTCCCTTGTGCACCTCGCGCTGCTCCGGGAGTGGGTTCAGCTCCGCTAATGGTGTGAATGTGCTGAGTGAGCTGTGCTCCTGACCGGGTAATGCAGGGACGACACAGCGTTTCCGCCGCCTCCGAGACCTAGTGAGCCTGATGAATGCACTGAGAAGCAGCAGCTACTGCATCGCCATCGTTACTCGGCATATCCGCTCCTGCCCGTCAACTCACACCTATAGCCCTCCCAGGGGGAGAAGATTCACGGCCCCAGCAAGCCCGGTTCTGGGCCAAGCGCAGGGAGCTCCCAGCTGCCTTAGTTTCTCCCACTCGTTAAACGCACGCTCACCACGCCTAGGGGAGGCTCTCGGGCAAAACCCCAGCATTATTTCCTCTCAGTTCTAATAGTGAGGCTTATAATTCTAGCCATTCTTAAAGGTTTAAAGATTTCTTTTCCCCTGGGAGGGGTAATGGGTTCAGCTTTTGTCGATGGGCAGCATCACATAGTGGTTAAAAGCAGGGACACTGGAGTTAGACTGCCTGGGCTTGAAATCAAGCCCCACTGCTTAATAGCTGTGTGACTTTGAACATGTTTCTCAACTTCTCTGTGCTTCACTTTTCTCACCTATAAATGCAGATAAGAAGGTAATGTACCTTTTTTTTTATTGTGGTAAGAACACTTAACATGAGATCTACCCTTTTAAATTTTAAAATGTTAAAAAACAAGGTCCTACTGTATAGCACAGGGAACTATATTCGTTATCCTGTAACAGATCATAATGAAAACGAATATACATATATTCAGTTACATATATATATTCAGTTATATATATGTATACATATATATACGTGAATCACTTTGCTGTACACCAGAAACTAACACAATGTTGTAAATCAACTATGCTTCAATTAAAATAAAACGTACAATAAAGTCCTCAACAATTGGTGCGACGTTGTACAGCAGGTCACCAGGATTTATTCATCTTGCATGACTGAAATGATGACTGTTGACTGGCAACTCCCATCTCCCCCACCCCCAGTCCCTGGCAAGCACCGTCGCACTCTTGGATTCTAGGAATCCGACCATTTGAGATCCTCATGGAAGTGGAATCATGCAGTGTTTGTCCTTCAGTGACTGGCTTATTTCACTTAGTATAATGTCCTCAAGGTTTGTCCATGTTGTCTCACATTGCAGAATTTCCTTCCTTTCTTAAGGCTGAATAATAGCCCATAGTGAGAGAGAGAGAGAGAGAGAGAGAGAGAGAGAGAGAGAGAGAGAGAAGAGCATGTACCTAACAGCACAGATGTGAGGATTAAATCAGATTACCCATGCAAAGTGTTTAGTGCTTGGCACATGTGTACACAGCAAGCGCTGGCTCTTCTCACTTCCTTTCTCCTCTTGTATTAAGTGCTTGCTATTTTGGGGAAACAGAGATGAATCAGGCCCAACCCTGTTCTCAGGTCACAGCCTTGGTGGGTAGGTGATGTGTAAATAAGAAGTCGGCCCACCCCTCGTGGGTGACGTGTGCTCATTTCTAGAACTCTGCCTTTAGCTTGTGTGACACGCCATCTCTGGGTTTCCTCCTTCCTTGTCCCATCATTGGGTCTTCCTCTTGGGGATGTCCCATGAATGCAGGCGCTGCCCCAAGGCCCCTCCTTCAGCTCTCTTTCGTCTCTCCCTGTGCGCTCCCCTGGTCTTCGGGGGCTTCCACGCACCTAAGTGCTGATGACTTAACTTCCTATCCAGCCCTACCACCCAGACCTCTTCCCCAGGGCCTGCAGATGCAGGGAAAAGAGCTCTCCTTGCATGTCTCACAGGCTCCTTGAACTCAGAGGGAGGGTCCCAAACTCAGAGGGAGGGTCCCAAACTCAGCGCTGTGCCTCCCATTTTCCTTATTTGATTGAATGGCCCCTTACTTCCAGAGCCAGAACCGGGAGTCACGCTGACCCCTCGCTCCTCCTTTACTTGACGTTCACCCCACGCCCGTCCTGTGCATTCTGCCTCCTGACGCCTTTGACTCTGACCCCTCTCCATCCTCGCTGCCCTGCTGTAGTGCAGCTGCCCAGGATCTTCACTGAGTTACCTCCAAAATGAACCCCTTGCTTGCAGTTTTATACTTTCCAATTCATTCATTATTGTTTTCTGAAATGCTATTTTTTTCTCTCAGGTTCAACCTCAAATTCAGTACAGTAAAAGACCCTTGGAGATCTGACTTTGCTCTCCAACATCCTCCCTTGTAACCGGTCCACCCCCGGTTCCAGCCACATGCGACGTTCCAGCCACAGCGAACTGCTTCCTATTCTGCACGTGAACTGTTATACCTTGGTCTTTGTTACACCTTTGTCGCTGCTTCCTTCATCTAGAGGGCCTTCCCTACCCTTCTAGCCTGCCTGTGGCCTCGTGGTCTACCCTCCACTGGTCCCTTGAGACTTAGGGGGTCACATCTTCCTCTCTTGATTGCTCCTCCTCTGTGTTCCCCTAGTGCTGTCTGCACACCTCTGACCCAGCCCGCTGAGTTATGACATCTCCCCCTCTAGACTGTCAGTGCCTGGAGGGTCAAGGCTGTATCCCTCCTCACTGCATCTTCAACACCTTGTGCAGAGCTGGACAGAGATGGCGCTCAGGAAGTGGCTGCTGAAGAAATAAATGAAGACAATGTACCTGGTGGGAATGTCAACTGGTGCAGCCACTGTGGAAAACAGTACGGAGGCTCCTCAAAAACTAAAAATAGAGCTGCCACATGATCCAGCAATTCCACTCTTGATTTAGATTACAGTTATACCCCAGGGGAATATAAGAAGGAAGGTCATGTGATTCCAACCCACCTGGGACCTCTCGATAGATGCTGAAAGGAGAAAAAGTCACGCTGATGTATTTGGTTCCTTCCCTCTTATCGCCCCACCTTTTTCTTTTTATCCTTCTTTTTTTTTTTTTTTACTGAAATGTAGTTGACATACAATATTATTAGTGTCAGGTTGCTACATAGTGATTTGACATTTGCATGCCTTATGAAATGATCACAAGTCTAGTAACCATCTGTCCCCACACAACGTTATTACAATATTATTGAACCTATTCCTTCACTGCATGTTACATCCCTGTGGCTTATTTATTATGTAAATGAAGGTTTGGACTTGTTCATTCAGCAGGTGTTTTGGGGGCCCCGCTGATGCGCAGCAGGGGCGCCAGCAGCAGGGAGGACAGGAGGTCAGCCGGGGGCTTGCGGGGAAGGACCCTGGGGCACTGACGGGCTGAGGCCATGGAGGGGAAACCACCGGCTTCTGCCCATAAATCTGTTCTTTGAAATAAGTTATTTCACGTCATTGGTGCCATCTCCCTAGCAATTCTGTACAATAAAGTCCATATGTGAAAAAGTCTGCTGCCTGCAGTGAGCTGGTGGGCAAAACCACTTCCTTGAAGTTTCTCGGTCTTAACAGAGATGTCTGTGAGGTCCATTACCTGACTGCAGAGGAGGCTGTCCTGGGGACCCCTGTGAAGTTACTGACACTTGCCCTCAAGGTGCTCTGCCTCTGCTTTTCATGCTCTTTCCCTCCTCTGTGTCGGTGTCCACCTGCTCACTCTCATTCATTCATTCAAAAAGTGTTTATTCAGCTTCTAACTACGGAAATGTTTTACTAGGTACTGCGTATGCAAAGATGAATAAAATACTGTCACTTTCCTAGCGGAACTCATGGGCCGGTGAGGGAGCAGACATGTGAATATAATTACAGTGCAATATACTAAGTGCCTGTAAGAGACACACAGGAGCACAGCTGCACTGGCGTCCTCCCTGCCCCTGCTCACCAGTCAGGGAGGAATCTGATCAACTAATTCATGCTGGGAAACAGAAGCCTGATGAAAACCAAATGTGTTACCCTTCCCAGGGGCATTTTTGCTAATCTCATAGCAGCTTCGTTCTTAGCATGTTTATTAATCAGAACCAACATAGTATGTCTGTTTAAATTATCCCACTTCTGGTACCAGAATTCCCCTAATTCAGGCTTTCATCACTTCACTCCTGTTCTGATTTCTAACAGCTCCCTGCCCCTGCCTCTTCGCACCCCAATGCCTTCTTCACAGCCTGTCAGATTAATTTGCCGACAGCACAGTTCTGATCGTAGCCCTTACATCTGCTGGTCAAGCAATTTAAACTCTCGCCACCTCAATCTCCTCATTTATAGGATGGTTACAATGATGCCCTGCTGATTTCGTTAAATATCTGTGGTGAGGAAATGGGATAATGTATATGAAAAATCTTAATAATTGTAAGAGGCTGTTCACATGTGTTATTATTGTTCTCGTTTTACTACCAGTTTAAAAGCCCTCAGTGGGAAACAGTCTCTCTGCAGCCTAGCCCTCCACGCTTGAGTTTCAGCTTATGTCCTCAAGCTCTTCTCCTCTCCTTTCCTATAAAATGGATGCTCCAATCTTACAGGACCAGTGTAGTCAACATCCTCTGAGCACGTCTTCTTAGAGCCCCACCTGGACCATTTCCCATGCTATTCCACCTGGAATGCGCTCTCCTCCATCCAACTCCCTTCCTCCACTCTCATCCAAGCCTTACTTTCCTCTCTAGCTAGTTCAGTCCCATCGACACATGAATGGATAAAAAAGATGTGGCACACACACACACACACACACACACACACACACACAAAATGGAATATTACTCAGCCATTAAAAAGGATGAAATAATGCCATTTGCAG
This sequence comes from Lagenorhynchus albirostris, assembly GCF_949774975.1. Lineage (NCBI taxonomy): Eukaryota > Metazoa > Chordata > Mammalia > Artiodactyla > Delphinidae > Lagenorhynchus > Lagenorhynchus albirostris. Next base: position 98,739,730 of record NC_083103.1, read on the forward strand.
CAACATGGATGGACCTAGAGATTGCCATGCTGAGTGAAGTTAAATACCATATGATATTGCTTATATGAGGAATCTAAAAAAAATGATACAAATGAACTTATTCACAAAACAGAAGCAGACTCACATAGAGAACAAACTTATGGTTACCGGGGCAGGGGTGGGGGACGGGTTGGGGGGAGGGATAGTTAGGGAGGTTGGGATTGACATGCACACACTGCTATGTTTAAATGTTTAAAATGGATAACCAACAAGGACCTACTGTATAGCACAGGGAACTCTGCTCAATGTTATGTAACAACCTAAATGGGAAAAGAATTTGAAAAAGAATAGCTACATGTATATGTATAACTGAATCGCTTTACTGTACACCTGAAACTAATGCAACATTGTTAATCACCTATGCTCCAGTATAAAATAAAAAGTTAAAAAAAATTAAAATGAAGGCCTCCTCAAACCACTCAGGCTCATGGCAATTCCTCCATCTCCTGAGCTCCTTCGTAGTAGCACACACCTGGCAGGTAGCACAGCCGCCTAATTGATAGATTAACATAACTTTTCACATGGTTATGAGTTGTTTCCTCCTCTAACCTAAACATCCCTTGTTATGGACTGAATTCTGTCCCACCCAATTCATATGTTGAGGCCCTAACCCCCAGTACCTCAGAATGTGAAGGTATTTGGAGAGAGGGTCTTTACAGAGGTAACTGAGTTAAAATGAGGTCATTAGGATGGGCCTTAATCCAATATGACTGATGTCTTTACAAGAAGAGGAGGTTAGGACCTAGACAGGCACAGAGGGAGGACCACGTGAGGACACAGGGAGAAGACAGCCATCTGTAAGTTAAGGAGAGATGCTTCAGAAGAAACCAACCCTGCTGACACCTGAATCCTGGGCTTCTAGTTATCCAGAACTGTGAGAAAATCAGTTCCTGTTGTTTCCATCACCCAGTCTGTGGTACTTTGTTACGACAGCCCTAGCACACTAGTACTCCCATGAAGGAGCCCCTGAAGGGCAGCCACTTTTGCTTTTCTCCAAAGCTCAAATTAGGGAAATACTTGCCAAGTACCTTGTCATTTTCCTTTGACTCCATCTTTCCCTCTGTATCCTTGCATGTCGTATATCATGTATGTCCCAACCAGACTGTACATTCCGAAAGCGCGGGGCCATGTCTTTTATTGTACATACTCAGTAGGGCCCAGTAAGGGACTTGGAGCACAGAGGTTTTGTAAGAAATGCCTGAAGGGGAAGCATGTTAAAAGTATTTCACCACTGGGCTGATACAGACTGCCCTCAAAGGAAGTTGATTGAGGACATTTGTTCTTTTTTCTAAAGGTTTTCTCTAGGAAACGAAATCTCTTGCCTTGAAACGCATCTGGCTGAGAGAGTCCAGAGCAATGACATTAACCGTAATTGACATTAAAGCATCTCCCTGGACCGCTGTTGATGGGGCTCCCAAGGTTTCAGGGCTCGTGTTGCAGGAAGCACTGACATTCAAGCTTGCCCATCGTCTGGAACACTGAACTCCTCTCGTCTCCCCAGGCACAGAGCAGCCTCCAGGGTTTGAGCAAAAAAGAGCTTCAGCTATTTTCTCTTTATGGAGGAAGGCACAACTGAAAACTTTTATCTGATCTTTTTCTCTGAAGTTCCTTTTTTCTCCTGCCAGCTTTTCTCCTTTGAGTCCTATTGCCATGACCACATCTGTCCCCAGAGATTTACCTCTCCCGCTTAAAATTTTGGCCCAAGTATGGAAAATAGAACATCTTCTCTCTTCATGTCCACTAATAAAGCGGAGGCAGGCAGGAACATTCAAAAGGAACTTTACTGTGAACTAACAGGGGAGTGAACATATGTGTTTATATGTAATACATACATGCAATAACATACGTGTGCATATGAGTATAACAACATTTATGAAGTATTTGTTTTTAAACAATTGGCCCACTTAACATGCTCATAGGCATTATTCTTTCCACCTCTAGGCTGAGGAAATTCCTCTGTAATTCTTTGGCTTTTCTTCCTTTGGTTCTTTTCTTTTCCCTTTCAGAGAAGGTACTGGAATTAAACAGTTGTCATATACTGACCTGCTGGTCAAAAAGTGGGTCGCAGGAATTCCCTGGCAGTCCAGTGGTTACAACTCCACGCTTCCACTGCTGAGGGTCCGGGTTCCATCCCTGGTCAGGGAATTAAGATCCTGAAAGCCGCATGGTGTTGTAGTGGGTCGCAGGCCCACCCCAGATGAATGCGGAACCCTCCACTTCTCAGCTCTCATTCTCCACAGCAAGACAGAGGGCATGCAGAACCGCGCCCTCCCACCGCCTCCTCCATGCAGGTATTGTAAGGGATGACGTCATTGCCCCATCCTGACTTGACTTCTTTTTTAAAAATTTTTAATTTATTTTTTATTATATTTGGCTGCGCGGGGTCTTAGTTGCGGCGCGTGGGCTCTTCGCTGCGGCGCGTGGGCTTCTCTCTAGTTGTGGTGGGCAGGTTTTCTCTCTCTAGTAGTGGTGTGCGGGCTCCAGAGCACATGGGCTCTATAGCTTGCAGCACGCAGGCTTTCTAGTTGAGGCGCACGGGCTTAGTTGCCCCGCAGCATGTGGGATCTTAGTTTCCCTACCAGGGAATCGAACCCACGTCCCCTGCATTGGAAGGAGGATTCTTTACCATTGGACCACCAGGAGAGTCCCCCTGAATTGACTTCTATTTGTCAGTGAGAAGCTAGTTTCTCTTTGTTATTGGAGCGTATCAGAAAACTTGAAGACACAAAACTAGCTCCCTATCCAAAAGCTCTGATTAAATAGCCTGAGAACTTACAGGCATATTGGCTAGTGAGGCAGCCTTCCATGGAGGCCACACAGGCAGTAGCCTGTTCTGGGGTATTTATGGGCCCACAATGGTAGGTTTGGAGATCTTGTTCATTTGTGCTATTCATTCAACCTGAGCCCCGAGAAGGTTTTTTTATCCTGGATTTTTATGTTAGACTGAAAAACACCATAGATCTCTTATCATGTCAGATATAATGAACTATAGCACAGCACATCAAATAAATAAGGTGACAATTTAGAATTAGGGGACGATCATTGGTTTGGAATTAGGAAGTCCAGGTTTGAGTCCTAGTTATATCATTAACTAATACAAATGACCTTTCATCTCTCTGGGCCTCTAAGATGATAATTGCTTTGCTTTTCACTGAAATTTTATCACAACTCAGTGTGGAAACACTGACGGTCTCTCACTGATCAGAAGTTCTGATGGGCAGTTATATATGCCTTTGATGAATTTAATGGGAAATGAAATGTGTAGTTAATGTAATTTGGGGATCAAAAGTATTTCAAACTATGGGTCTCACTGGGAGAAAAAAAATACAACCTTGGCAGTTAAAAAAATTGGGATTATTAGACTAGATTATACAGAAGTCCTTCTAACTCCGACAGTCTAGAATTCTTGTCTGTGTTGCCATTGTACAGGAAAAGTATGTGAAGCCTGGGCAAGCGCTGGAAGTGGGAAGAGCAAGGTGGTGAGAGACGAGAGAAGGCTGGGGAGGGAAAGAGTATTTACTTGATAACCACAGTTTGTGACTCAGCACATCTATTCTCTCCCTTAAGACAACTATCCTATGAGGAAAGGTATCATTAGCCTATGGTGGAGAAACAGGCTCAGACAGCTTTAGTGTTAGCATAGCCCCCAAGTGGTGGCGCTGGGATCTGACTTCGGCTCCAGGTCTGCTGGCTGTACTTGGAGATGAAACCTAAGGTTAAGTGAGGTCATACAGGCAGGGCCCTGATCTGACACAAACAGTGTCCTTATAGAAAAGGCACCAGAGCACTCACACCATCTCTCTCTCCCTCTCTCTCCCTCTCCCTCCCTCCCTCTCCCTGTACCCATGAGGTCACAGTAAGGAGGTCCACCTGCAAGCCAGGAAGAGAGCCCTCAGAAGCAACCAATTTGCCGGCACCCTGATCATGAATTTCCAGCCTCCAGAACTGCGAAAAAATACATGTCTGTTTCTTAAGCCACCCAGTCTGTGACATTTTGCTATCACATTAGCCTGAGCACGCTAATACCAAAGAAACAGATCCTTCTGTCTCAGCTAAGCCTTCGGATGACTGTAGCCTCAACGTGACTGCAAACTCAGGATCCCAGGCCAGAACCACCTGGCCAAGCCTCTTCGGAATTCCTAACCCACAGAAACTGTGAAATAATAAATGCTTCTTGTCTTAAGCCACTTAACTGGAGGGCGGGATAATTTTGTATGCAGCAATAGACAACTGACGCAGAAGTGAGGGAGAGGGCTGTTGATGGCAAGGCGGTACCTGTAGGGCATTTTGCATAGCCAAGGAAGGAAGCATCATTTGTGAGACTTTACCTGTGGGACAGAGCCCAGCTATGCTTTGTCCCACAGGCAAAGTCTCAGACGACGCTTCCTCCTGTGGCTATGCAAAGCGGTGGAGAGATGTGGGAGAGAGATGGCCAGCTATGCACCACCCCACAAATAACATCTCCCAAATGATGCTTCCTTCCTCTCAGAAACATTTGCTAAGCATACCCAGCAGCAGTGCATACAGCTCCAGGGAAAAATCTCCCCAAATGTCACTACTTGGACACTTTCTTTCCTGGACACTGTCTTTTATTTTGCTAATAAATTATTTTGGTTAATATTTCTATTGAATGCTGAAGCTTATGACCAAATTAATGTTTAAGAGTTTTAGGAGCAGATACACTGAGGGGATACAGTTACAGTACTTCCAGGAGAACACTGGAATCATGGATGGTAAATACCTGGGAACAAATTAGCAGCTGGCTCTGTATTCCAAAATAAAATTCAGAGGAACTGGGAGAGGAGGTCACAGTGGCGGAATATTCTGAGAAGCTTTAGGATATCAGGCCTAACCTTAAATCATCCCAGTTCAGGAGAATCTGAGAATTTCAGAGCTAAAATATCTTAAAAATCACCCAAGATAAGCTCTCTATTTCACGATAAAGGAGAAATGAAGGCCCAGCAGCTGAGTCACTTGCCCAAGCATACGTGATGTGCGTGTAAATAATGGAGCAGAGCCTGGAGCTCTGGCCTTTGGATTTTAGTGCAGGCTGTTCTGTCCCAGGGTTGGGAGGAGAGCGCCAAACCACTGCTTCTTCTAAGGGGGATCTTGACCACTTCCCTCCCTGCAGCCATTTCCTCTTTAGATGATTTTTTTCCTGCTCCTTCCTGCGTGATCCCTTCTACACAACCCCCCCAGGTCTGCTCTCGCAGGTTTCCACACATAGATCACTGAGCCTACCTGAAAGTACCCTCTGCTGCTTTGCTAGAACTCTGATAGCCAGCAAGCCTTTGTCAGGTAGGAAGGTAGGGGGAAGGGAACGTGCCCCGGATGGCAGGGTGAGGGACTGGGGCTCCAATATCGATCGGCCACCAAAGATCGGCCCTGGAATCTTAGGCAAGTCACGTACTGCTTCTCAGCCTTGAAGTGCCCTTCCAATTATAGCCCGCCGCCCCATCAGTCAGAGAGAGCCATCCTTTTTAATGAGCTAGCTAGCTCTCAGTGTGCCTACATAATGGAATGCTGCAGTCTTGATGAAATGCCTCTCTCCTGGAGAAGACTAAGAGAGAGAACAAAGGTGGAGAATTCAGACATTGCACAAGCTGCTAGAAATCAGCCTCGGGGAACCCAGGGACAGTGCTGCCTCAGCCTGCCTGCTTTGGACGGACCCGGGCACCTAGCTGGGCCTCATCGTCTCCCCCTTGAAAAGGCGCTGCTCATTATTTTCTCATATATGTTATGCCGTCGCGTATATGATTCTAGTTTTGCAATAAATCACAAAACCAGTAGCGTAGTTGAATATTTCAGTCCCTAAAATCAGAGTCAGTTCAACTCTAGTCCTCATGTGGTGTGGTATCAAACACACGGGCTTTGGAAATAGACAGACATGGATTCAAAATTGGCTTTACCACGTCCTGGCTGTTGGACTTGGGCAAGTTACCTCCCCTCTCTGAGCCCCATGCTGTTTCCTTCTACCACGTGTGGGGCTAGTAATCCACAGCCCACCAGGTGGTTGTGAGGGTCACACTAAGATCATCACATAAAGGTCTTCACGGTGTGGCACGAAGAAAATGCTCAGTGAGCTTTAGCTATGACTCTTGCTGTTCTATGCCTAATTCTCTGAGCTCCTTTATGTGCCAGGAATTATACTAATCACTGGGGATTCAGATAAAAAAGACAGTCGTTCCCTCAAGAAGTTCATGAAGTAGCTGCCTTGCGTGCCTGGTTCTAAGACATTTGGAAAATGTGGAAAACCCAAAGATCTGTCAAAGCATTAAAAAAATGAATGTGCTTAAATATGGATGGGTGTGTGTTATTTAAACAAATGGTTACAACAGTGTCTGGAAAGCCCAGCAAAAACCCAGTCTCTCCAGGGAACCATTTAACCCCTATTTTGAATGAGAAGATAAGTATCAGGCTATGAACCTTCCAGAAAGTGCACCTATCAGATTCCCCATGGGCCACTGTGCAAACAGAGCTGCGTGACCCCCCATGGGGCGAGCCTGGGCAGGGGAGGGAGGTGCAGGGAGACACCAAGACCCAGTGGTGAGACGGGTGAATGGTGTCCCGGGTGTCTCCTTTGGGTCCCCACTCCGCAGGCAACAGATGAGATGGGGATCACCTGAGTGTGTGTTGCATCTGGATGAGAACATGAGAACGTGGAGCATGCTGGATGCTGAAACATGCTGAAAATCTGTGGGCTGCATCAATTTTAATCTACATTAGCTTCTCTACTGCTTCAATCTTGAGATAACTGTCTCAAGCACAACAGAATAGGGGCTGGTCAGCTGACATGGCGAGGCAGTGAGGTAAGTGCTATCATGGTGGCAAGAGGCTGGGCTGTGCTGGGGGCACAAGGTCGGGGGTCACAGCGTGCGGACCCCAGAGGACGGCTGGGAGGCCTGCCCCGAGTCTCCGAGGAGGTGTATCCATAATTCTCCGCAAATCCTCTGGATTAAGAATTGCTGTTCTACAAAATTATTTTAAATTTCTAGCCCTAAAGGGAAAAAATGAGGAATTCATCCATTTTTTGCTTAAATTTGCCATGTTTGTTTGTTATTAACACCTCCTGCCTAATGGTGATGATGGTGATTTTATAACAAGTTATTAAATGTTCTGAGAACCACAAGACAGACCCTGGTGATAAGAATTTATCTCAACAATCCACGTATACCCTCATGAACTTAATTTTTTTCCTGAGGAGGTAAATAAATACTGACATTTTAGGAAGGACAGTCCTTAGAAGCATGTTTTCCTGAGTGGCTTCTCTACGTGTTTTAATGATTTCCTAAATGCTGGCTCCCATGAACACTGTTTATTTTAAGGGAAATCAGAAAGCAGATATGCAGCACCACAACCATTGGAAGAGGGGCTGAATCGTGCTGAATTAGTTGGGATGTTGGGTTAGAGACATGTCTCTGATGTGCTGATTTCCTCAGATGCAGACGATGCGTGGGCCTGCTGTAGTTCTCTTGTTTAGAAACCTCCTCCCCTGTAAACATCTCAGGCATGGGCGCTTCAGAGAAGTTGACAAGGAACTTGCCCTCCTCCTATTCATTGATTGAAATGGGGAATTTGAGGTTTCCTTGGCTTTCCTGTGACAGCAATACTGAAAAGGAACAGGAAAGGCTGCTATTCATTCAGAGGTATGTATTGAGTGCAAACTTGGGGCCTAGCCCTGGGCTCTGCCTGATGGAATTTGCAAGAGAAGTAGTTGAAGACTTGGTCTCTAACTGCAAGTTACTTATATAATCTATTTGGGGAGGTAGGACTAAGGTAGATGGAGCAAAGAATTTGATCCACTAAATAGTTATGATGTCCCTACCATGTGGTAAGCCCGTCACAGTCAGCCCAGGAAAAGCTCTGTGGCTTCTTTTCTTTCTTTCTTCCTTTTTTTTCTTTTACAGGATCTCGGCTCCCTGACCAGAGATCGAACCTGCACCCCCTGCAGTGGAAGTGCATCTTAACCTCTGGACCGCCAGATACAGAATGGCTGGGCCTCACCCCCAGAGCAGTGGTCCAAGAGTCATTTTCAGAGCAGCATCAGTCATCTGGGGACTTGTTACAAATGCAAATTCTTGGTCCCATCCCACAGTCTCCAGGGTAGGGCCCAGCCATCGCCGTTTTAACAAGCCCTCCAGGTGCTTATGACACACATACACACACGCACATCTGAGAACCATCTGATTCAATAGGCTTGGTGTGGGGTCGGGGGTTCTGGGCTCCTGAATATTTCCAAAGCTGCACAGAGATACTGATGTGAGGCCAGGATTGGGAACCACTGGGCTGGTGATATGAGAGACACAGGGATGCTGAGAGCATGGGCCCTGATGTGAAGGAGCTCACAGTTCAGTGGACGGTATTAAACTAGATGCTACTGGAGGCCACGGAACAGCTCCACCTTGGGTCGGGGGGAATTCCTGGAGGAGCTGGAGCTCACCCTGCACCTTAAAGTTGAACAGGATTCCAAAGAGCTGCAGGGGGACCTTTTAGAGGGACAGATGAGCAAAAGGTCCAGAGGCAGGAAGGAGTGGGAAGGGCAGACAGCAACCTGCTCTTTACTCGGCCCTGAAGCAAGCATCCATTTATTCATTTTACAAACATTTCCTGAATGTCTACTCTTACGGCTGATTATTTACGATCTCTAGCTCGCCAATTTCCAAACAGGATTTGAGGTGGTTTACAATGTTAAAACACATCTAACACAGGATCATAAATAAATGCAAACGGAACAGAGTCCCATGAAAAGGAACTGGGAAACAGATCTTTCAGGCACTAGGATGTATTAATCGAGGGCTGGCTGGGAGCAAAGCCCTGTGAGAGGTGCTATGGGGTTTGCTGAGAGAGATGAAGGACCCCACCAGGGAAGATGAAAGTGCACATAAGTGACCATATTTTAGCCAAGAGCTGTGGCACTTTCGAGATCATTCTGAGCTGGGGAAGTGGGTGTCCGTGCCTTGAAGGAGGGAGAGGATTTGGGTGCTGAGATTAGGGCCACAGTTGGAAGCGGGAAGGGGCATCAGTGGGAGGAAGAGAATCCACAAAGTCCCTGAGGCAAAGAAGTGCTGGAGAGAAAGAATAGGGTAAATCAACGGGAATCATGAGATTTCTCACACTACAGAGGCTGAGGCTAAATTCGAGAAGGTCTTAGCTGCAGCCGGAGGAATCTGTGTCCCGTGTCCTAGTTAGTGGGGAGTCGCGGAAGGCGTTTTAGAGGGGAGCAACCTGGGGGCACTTATGTAGGATGGAGTGCAAGTAGAATGTATAGGTGGAGAGACCATTGAGGAGGCTGGGTCTAACCTAGAGGAGGGAGGATGGCCTGAGCTGGGGATGGCAGCAGCAAGAGAAAGGCAGGTCGTTGAAAGAGAGGCTTTGGAGCTATAATGGACAGCTCGCTACTCCTGGGACTTGCAGTACCAGCTTCACCAGGGAGCTTGTTAGAAATGCGACCTTAGGCCCCTCGCCCGACCTCTACTGAGTCAGAATCTGCATTTTAACAAGAGCCCCAGGTGCTCTGTATGCACAGCAATATTAGAGAAGCAACGGTTACCAGGACCAGGCAAGCTCCTTAATGCAGGGAGTAGGGGAAGGAGAAGATTCGAAGATATCATCAGATTTTTTTTCCTTTTTTTTTTTTTTTGCGGTACGCGGGCCTCTCACTGTTGTGGCCTCTCCCGTTGCGGAGCACAGGCTCCGGACGCACAGGCTCAGCGGCCATGGCTCACGGGCCCAGCCACTCCGTGGCATGTGGGATCTTCCAGAACCGGGGCATGAACCCGTGTCCCCTGCATCGGCAGGCGGACTCTCAACCACTGCGCCACCAGGGAAGCCCCATCAGATGTTTTGAGGACTGGACCATAAGGGGTTGGGGGTCGAGTCAGAGTAAGTTTGACTTGAGGCTGAGAGGACCAGACTACTGACCGGCTGTGGGTTCAAGGGCCTGTAGCTGGAGGCATGTGTCGGGAGCCAGAGTATTTGCTTAATTTGTTTACTCCAAATCATTGTATGGTGGAGTCACTTGAATCATATTTTGTAAAATTTTCTCTGTAAAATGGAGAAATAACAATATCGTCCAGCTTCTATAAATTATGTAGGAAAAGACCCACATTAATTCGCCAAATGTTTGCTAACAACAATAGTGATGATAATAACAGCAACATATACTACCATTTATTAAGTGCTTGCTCTGTTCCAGGGAAAATACTAAACCATTTACTACTATGCAAATCAATAGTAATATGCCTACCAAATGTTGCCCTTGATTGTTATAGATTTTTACCTCCTTTGCTCCATATAATTTATCTATTTATCTATTTATTCATCTGTCTCCCCCATTCAACTCTTCTTAGTTTTTCTAGTACTTAATATAGCGCCTTACAGTGAACTCATTGGGGTTTTTTAATGAATGAAAAACCAGTCGAGTGAGACTAGCTATGTGTACGATGCTTTAAACATCTTGATGTTTAGTCACACATTACATTGCACTTGATAATGCATCTGCCTCATACAGGAAGAGACAAACTTAGTCATTCTCCTGTTCCCAGTATGGAACCACTGTCAGGCACATAGCAAGTACTCGATAAATCTGGATGAATGAATGAATTTGTAGTTTGCACTAAAAGGTTTTTAACATGTGACAACAAACCCCTAAAGTTAATAAAAACAGGACCTCAGAATCCTCGGATTTGAAACTAACCAAAGAATGTTGTAACATAACCAAGTAGGTTTTCATTTAGCCGAGGAAGAAAGGATGTCATCAGAGAAAGGTCATGATCTTTACAAAGTTCTAGAAAAATGAACCAGAAAAATGAGATTGTGACAGTGTCATTCCACACTGTGCAGGGGACAGACTGTTCTGATAAAAACAGACACCTCTTCAGACTGGAGACAGCGTCTCAGCTCCTTCAGCCTGATGGAAGGATCCTCGTATCCACTACAGCAACTTCTGGTCTGTCCTCTGGCCTCCCGAGCACGTGTAACTCCCACTCCCCCTATGGGAGTGTCCTGAACAAGTAACTAACCTTCAGCTGCTGAAAAGGCCTGACAGAGTAGAAAGAAGTTTGAATCCCAGCTCCATCACAGGCTAAGTCTGAAACCTTGAGCAATTTACTTGGCCTCTATGAGACTTAGTTTCTTCATCTGTAAAATAGATTGAAACTGACCTCTCAAGATAATGAACATTAAAAAATAAATTAGTGTATGTAAAGCGCCCAACCCAGTATCTGGTACCTAGGACAATAATATCAATGCTCCTGTCCATCCCCTGCCTCTGCCCATCCCTCACCGCTGCTCCCCCCATATCCCTATCATGGTGAACAAGGACATTATTACTATTTTGCATTCCTACACACGCACGCAGGCCCGTGGTGACCACCTCAAAGTACTGTTTTCCTGTGGTCTCAGCCCGCAGTAAGCCTTCCCCTTTTATCACCATTACTTGGAGTTTCCCGTCTTGCTCGCGATTCACCCAGCTGGCTTTGAGGACAGTGTCCTTTTTACCCAACCATGACTCCGCAGGACTGTTTCTAAACGCACCTCTTCATCTTTCATCATCATAGGCACCAAGAGAGCGCAGGGTCTACCTAGGACCCATGTAATCTAGTGCCGTCCCCGAAGCTGATGCCACGGAAATCACAGTAATAGCAACCACAGCTCACTGTCCAGACTGAACTGTGGATGCCGTCAAGCCGTCTTTCCCTTTCCCAAGCTTCGTTAAAGGTGTGCTACTTCCAGTAGAAGGGTCTTGAATTACATTTAAGGGAAAAGTCATAGAAAAATTCAAGGGGCACAGGGACTGGATTCCCCGCCACAAAACCATACGGGCTTGTCCTGCATTAAAACTCGTGTGGCCACGCTCCTTCGATCCTTCGGTGCCTTCCACCGTCCGACCTCCCTTCGGCACTGGCCTGCTCTTACATCTTAGGCCTGAAGAAGGAACAGCAGAGCACGGGTTCGGGGAAACGTGTAGCATGTGGAGGTAGGGAGGTGTTTGTAGTGACCCCCAGCCTCCCCACGGCCAGGTGCCTCTCCTCCAGCTTCATCATTTTCGCCCAAGCCCAGGGCTACATTCGCTTCAGAGGGATTGACTATAAATGGTCATCAGGGGGAAGCGGCCAGTATGCCAAGAGCTACAAGCCTGACAGAACTTGTGTATCAGCCTGACAGCTTCAATAGCCCAGAGTCTACATGGAATCCCAAACAGCCCTTGTTTCTTCCTCCCCAGCCACAGGCCTCCTGCCTGCCTCCCTGGCTTTATTTAAACAAGATGAGAGCAGCCTGTGTCTGGACCAGAAGACCAGAGATCTTCCCCCAGCACCAGAGGGCAGGTCAGCGAGTCAGGGCTCAGACTTTAAGGCGAACTGCTCTCCTGCCTTTAGGTCCTCTGACTCGTATAAACTGGAGACCATAGGAACTCCATCATCTCAGAATCAAAGGTGAGGCATGTCCGTGACCAGTGCCGATGGCTGGGGTCTGCGTGTGGTAACAATTACGGCGCAGGGCTCAGGGCGGGGTGGGGCGAGGCTGTGGTGATGCCTGTCCAGTGCTCAGCACGGCACATATGGTATACAGTAAGTAGTCAGTAAGTGAGAGCTCTTACTATCAATAATCAATAATCTTATAGATCATCCTACGAAGACGTATTGTTATTATTACCCTTTTTTCTTTTTTTTGTTTTTTGGCAGCTGAGGAAACAGACCCTCAGAGACGTTCAATAACTTATTCCTGGTTCCATCGCATTCAGGTCAGGGTGTAAAGCCAGACACGGTACTGTAGCCTCTGTTCTGTGTCACTTCTTACTGTGGGGACAAGACGACCACGTATTATACTCCAGCTCTGAAGAAGTCACCTCCTCACTCGGGGCTTGACGTATGAGTTGAAATTAATGACCCCTAAGGATCCTTCCCGTGTTACCTGCTGTGACTTCAAGTTGAAGATCTCAGAGGCAGGGGAACTCCTCCCTAGCTGAGAAGTCTGTCTCCTTCCCCATCCAAGAGAGGCTGCAGTGATGGGAAGGGTGACTGCGGTCCATGAGAAGCAGATGCAGAGCCTGGGCTCTTTTAGGCCCAAGGAAGAAAGATGGAGAGAAAACTAGGGTGAAGGATGCTTCAGAAAGCAGGATGCTTGTTCTTAGCCTCACTGAGGGACACCAGGTCAGCAAAGGAAGTGGGACTGGAGAAACCTTGTCCAAAGAACCTGAGCTAAAAATGCTGTCAGAGGTTGGAAATCTGCCACCATAATTTCCTCCTTCCACTTCATCCACTGCCCTCTTCTAGTCCTCTAAGGGATACATGTGTTTTCTTTGCAGAGCAAGCTGTAGAGGGAGAGTCATGTATCTGGCCAGGGCAGAGCTGTGACACCACATCCCACAGCTGGGGCCAGAAAACACCGAGGCACCCACTCCGGGCTCTCCCATACATATCGGGATTCCACTGGCTTCATTTCATGGCTTTTCTCTGCAAGCCCTTCTTTCCTTCCAGACTTGGAAACAATTGAGGTAGTTGGGCTAGTTACTTTGGAATGAGACGGGGCTGTTTTTGGGAGTCTGCGAACCTCCGGAGCTGCTGTCTCTCTGCCGATTGCCCTTCCGCACCCCTGGGTGGGTGAAGGACAGCCGATCAGCTGTCCCTGCCCAGTAGTCTGTACCCTTCCCAACTCCATCCTTTTCCTGTCAAAATTCACCTCCTCCAAGAAGCTCTGAGGTTGGATGGAGCCAGACTTCCTTCCTGCCCTGCCCCCTCCTGGGAATTTACAGGCTTCACACACTGCTGATTACCTTCTCATGTACATCTCCCTGCGGCTGGTACTATGTCTCAGGTTTCCACTTTTTGGTTTTCCTTCTCTGTTTTGTATATTCCATTAGACTGGGGGCTGTTTAAGCACAAAAAGCCCAGAGTGTCCTTACTCCCTCAGCTCTGCATTTTACAGCATCCAGTCCGGGCTCTGCCCGGGGCTGTGCTGCATCCATGCTGTGGGTTCACTTCGCCTTCTAGTGTCCAGGATCCGGGCTGTGAGACGGACAGCAGGGAAACCCCTGGTCTTCAGAGACCTTGGACCACCACGAGGGGGCTGGGGCAGAACAGAGCTGGTCTCCCAAAGGGCCAAGTGTCTATTGTTGCACCCCGAAAATGAGCTGTTGGGCCCCTGGGCCAGGGAATAGCCGCACAACACTGGGCTCCCCGGAGGCAGCTGGGCTCAGAAAGCCCAGGAGGAGGTGCAGAGGGGGAGAGATGTTACTTTGGCTGTGAGGGCCTCTGGGACTCCTGGGTGAATCCACAGGCCTCATATATATTTATGTGAACTTAAGATGCTAATGAATGGTGTGGAGCCAAGGGCCCTGCTGGGCTCTGTGAGCAACTGGCTTCACTCTTAGCAGTCTTCTTTGTCTGCGGGCCTTTAGGTTCAAATTGCAGATCTGGGTTTGGAAGTACAGCTGACATGGAAACCTGCCCAGGGCTTAGAGCAGAATCACAGCGGGCTGGGGAGAAGCGGGGAGCCTCCCACCCAGCTTCTTCGGACAATTCTCTGAAGCCTGGGTCTGGCTGAAGTCCCCTTGTCCACCTTGCAATCACAACCCCTCTTACACAGGGAGGTTTCTACCCTCTTCTGAAGGCATCTCCTTGCCCCAAACATTCATCTATTCCAGTGATGGCAAACTGTGCAACTTTTTTGGCTAACTTAAATCTGTTTGGCTGCAGTGGAATGAAGGTCAGTTCACCGCCATATCACACAGATGACCTCCCTGGCTTTAGAACCCCCTGCTGCCTCCTCTGGTCCAGCTCAGTCACCGGTTTTCTTACCTATCCATCCCTGGACTCTGTGCCAGTCACCGGGCACACCAAGATGAATGAGTCTCAAAACTGACCCTCACAATCATATGGTCTTACATAGGGAGGAAGTTGAGGGGGAGCAGAATATATTAAAATACATTTACTATGATAAATTATATTTGCTAACACAGAGCTATAGGTAAAGTCTTTGGGGACAGAGCCAATAGCAACCAGCTCTGCTTGGGACTGACGGGTAAGATTTCATAGAGGGGCTCACCTCTGAGCTTGGCCTTCGTGGCAAGTAAGGCTTTCCCAGGTGGAGAAGGAAGGAAAAGGGTGTTCTAAGCAGAGGGAAGACCATGCATGAGGCCAGGAGATCTGAGAGTCTGGTCTGTGTGGTTGAACAGCAAATCATACAAAGGAGTTTGAACCCTACCTTCTAGTCTAAAGGCAACAGGTAGTCAGAGTCTGTATTAGACCAACGGTATTAAACCTGATCAGCTTGGAGTCACAGAAGACGACCCTGGAGACAGGACAGGCTGGGCTGGGAAGCGGGTAGGATGGGAGGAAGGGGTGGTGGTTGGGAGGCAGCCGTACTTATTCAAGCAAAAGAGCCACTTAAGGACAGCACTTAGAGATTTCAGCAATTCTAAAAATAACATTTAAAAAAACAGAAGTTATGTGTACTTATTATACAAAAACTGGAAAACAGGGACAAAAATAACACAGAAAATAACAAACACCTATAAAATTTCCTTCCAGTCTTTTTTCTATGCATACATACACACACACACACACACACACACACACACACACACACACACACACTACAGATTTTACTATATACATAGTTCTGACGTCTTTTTATTGCTTTTTATATCATGAACATTTATACAAGTCATGAAAGTTCTTTGTTACCTGTTTCACTAACAGCATCATATTCAATTGTATGGATTCACGACTTGTAATTTACTTAGTCACTTTCCTATTCTGGGACACTTAGTTCCTGCCAGTGTTTACTGCGGTGCACATTCTATTCAATTATCTCTTTAGCATAGGTTCCCAACAAGGGAAGTATTGGTCCAAGGCTATGAATGGCTTTAAAATTCCTGAAGCAGACTTTTAAACTGCTCTTTAAAATGGTTTGTGTTATTAGCACCCCACTAATTATGCATGAGCACTGCACCCTTGGGTGCAGACCAGGAGTTCACTCCCTCTTTATCATTTCCTCAAAGTCCACACTCTTTTTCCCAGACTTCCCCAGAAGAGTGATCAGTCAGAGCAGATACGGTGTTTGCTTTAACCTCTTAGAAAGAGCTCATTTCTGAGGTGGGACGAGGCTCATCCCAGACAAAGGGAGTGTCACTCATGCTGGGAAGATCAGAACTGGCGTTAGAGCGCGAGCAATCGTCTGTGACCCAGGATTGCTTTTCCTGTGGCTGGAGCCACTGCCAAGCCTGGATTTCTGGGACAGTCCCTGGGTTTGTCCATTTATTCTTAAAGTATACTCATGCTGGTCAGAGCACAAAATTGCTTCTGTTTGTAAAGCACAGTCTGACATGAATGTCTTCGTGGACACATGTAGAAGTGGGCTGACATGTCTGTTTGCACATGCCAGGTGGAAGTTTGTGCCTAATAGCCACCAGGGATGATTGCACAGTATCTGGCTCATTGCAAACATTTCAGTGCCTATGATCTCATCTTGGTGTGGTTAGGGAAAAGAGCACAGGTTTCGCAATAAGATACCTACTGGGCTGTGACTTTGGCCAAGTTTATGAATCTCTAAGGTCCTTACCTTCCTCCTTTGTGAGATGGGAATGCGTATCCTCATTCTGCAGATAAGGAAACTGAGGCTCAGGGGTAAGTGACTTACCTAAGGTCACAGAGCTGACAGAAAATGGAGCTATCACTATCCAGGGCTATCCCCAACTCCCACCAGATTTTAAAAATTCCAGCCCTATGAGTCTAAACTTCCGTGACATGGAGGCTAGGACTCGCCCTTCAGATTAAGTTCTTCTTACACTTACTTAAATGTCCTTTCTACTACATTATGCTTCCTCATGTTTCCCTCCAAATCTAGTTCTTCGGGAATAAGAAGTAGTTTGAAAATTTTTTGTTGCGTTCTATCTATAATAGGAAGTTCCAACTGTGTCTTTCTTTCTTATTGGGAAGCAAGATGGTTAAGGGGAAGGGATGAAACACGCAAAGATCATCTGGACTTAAACCACTTTCTATCCTGAACCTGGCTCCCTTTCCATCTGGATATTAAAGCACTGTCTCCGGAAATGTAATATTTCACATCTAGGTCTGACACTAGGTCTCCTTGAGCTGATTTGTGAAGCACTGGAAAAATAAATAACAGTGCCTCCCACCTGCTTCCTCCTTTTGAAGGTGTGTCTGGTCTCCGGGGAGACTTAGCAATGGATGACCTTGCTGGCCTGCCCATCTTCTGAAGAAGGCCCTTAAGTCTAGAGGCAGCACCTTAAGGGCCTTTGTATTCTCTTTCTATTTCAGGCCTCCATGAATTTCCTTAGTCCAGAAATTAGGAAACACTTCGGAATTTTTTTTACATGGTTGTTTAAGGGTTATTTAACTCATACCCTGTTACTCAACCTAGCCTTTTTTCCCTTGGCTTTAGCCATCTGGTTTGTATTCACTGTGAAACATGATAGCGGGATATTAAGTTTTTCAAAGTACAGGCAAGGAAAGGGGAAAAAGGCTCTGTCTTGCAAAAGTGGTAGCTTTTCCTCCATCTCTCATGACCCAAAAATGTAGTTGGAAGCATTTTATCTTTGGCTGGATTGTGATTTACTTGGGTCATTGCATTTGTAGATAAAAGCTGCAAGCTTGAGAGTCTCCGTTGCAACTGGGAACGGAACTCGCTGGTCCCACATCTCAAAGAAAACTTCAGAGGAAGATCTTTGTCATCTGGATCCCGCATCAAGCGCTCGCCCTGAAGGGTCATGTCCTGGCCTCTGCATCAGGCGGAAACTTTAAGGTTCATGGGAGTTTGATTCCTAGGGCTGTGAGTTACCTCTAAAAATTCTCTCAGCTAGTGATTCCCTAACTCTCGGGTATAAACTGGTACCATTGGTCCATGATGAAATTTTCATGGTTTCACAGGGAAGGAAAAATGTAGATGATATAATATGTATGGAGTAAGATGATAAAAGTAAAATATTTAGAACGGCGCCTCGCATGCTGTTAGCACTCAGTAAATGTTAGCGGAGACAGCTGTCTGTGTACGGCTGTCAACTGCCTTTTTGTTTCTATTATTGTTTTTGTTGTTGAAATGCCATTTCTTTTTAGGAATAATTGTAACAGGATGGTAGTTTACATTTTTGTCTAACGTCAATAGTCAGCAATATTTAAAAAGTGGGCACCTGATTTCGTATCCAAATTTATTTTTGAACTTTCACTGGTCTCTGAAATCTAAAAGTCTGAGAAACGGTAATCTAGGCGCACCTATACTTCGAATCAAATTTTGTCTAAAACACGAATGGATTCCTTTCCCAGCGACCTAAGGCATCTAATCACTTGGGCCTTGGCCCGTCTGTCCACAAGGAATGGCTGTCTCTGGACGGGGAATTGGACTGGCAGCCCACAGGTACCAGGAAGCTGTAGACTTCTTTCCAAATGGGACCCTAATTGCTGAGCCCCCCACCCCACCTTGCTCAGAACTACTCTCTCCCGCTTCAACCACCTGCCTTCCCCTGGCTCATCAGTACCAGCTGGAAGCACTGGAGGCGGGAGCCACGTCTCCCTCGGAGACAGCCTCACCAGCAACGGCAGGCTGACCGGTTATCAGCAGCCCATTTCCTTCCGTGAGCAAAGCCTAGCAAGCTAAGCCTCACCTTTGCTGAGAATTAACAGTGTGTGCGAAGATGGTGGATGCATCTTTCTGGCTCTGTTTATGTCACCCGAGTGAGAATCACATTTTGTGTGCAAAGGTGTGTGCATCTTTCTGGCTCTGTTTATGTCACCCGAGTGAGAATCACATTTTGGGTGTAATATACCCCTATTCCATGTGTGACATCTGATGTGCGAGACACTGGGATAATGCTAGGCTCAGCTCTGAGTCCTGCCTAAGCAAAGCGACACGGCTCTTCCCTGAGGTTTAGGACAAGGTGGGTCATTCATTCCTTTGTTCAACGAGTAGCATGTGTACTATGTGTTAGACACTGCAGGGGATGCAAAGACGGATCAAACCAGGATCATGCCTGAGAAAGTGTACAGTCCAGAAAGTGAATAATTATATTCTAAGGGTAGAAGGTGATTGGTGACACAATGATAGTTTTGGGAGTTTAGAGCAGACAAAGATTACTTCAACTGAGGGAAATGAGGACGGCCTTAGAGTGAAGAGGGTATTTAGGCCATTGAGCCATCCCAGAGTAAGCCTCTGTCTTTGCATTCAGAGTCCTTCCCTGGAAGGACTTATGGTGTCTTTGCTCCCTTTAATGCAGTGTGTATTTGGGGACGGGGTTTCAGGAGGCAAGGGTGAGGTAAGAGGGGCAGCAGGGAGATAGGAATTGGACATTGACCCGGTGCCTCCTATCTCCTGGAGACTCGGATGGGCCATCTCATCATTACTGAATCCAGAACCCTGAAAAGACGGGCCCCTGAACTGGAGGACCAGCCCCATTGGGTTCCATTTTACTCAATTTTTCAACCCCAAGAACTTGATAGTTAACTTATTCCTGAAAGGTTCACGGGAATCCAGAGAAGCCAAACAGGGCTGGAGATGTGGGCTCTGGCCTCAAGGTCAAAATAAGTTGGAAGACTGCAAAGTAGTATGAACATCTAGAAGCAAAGGGAGCTGGAGGCTCCTGCAGATCTGGACTACCGCTGACCTCAGGTCTAAACCTTCCACAAGGCTTTCCAGGGATTGGAGATGGTTTGCGTCCTTCCTGGGTCCTTATACTAGACCCTCCATGAAGATCAGAACCCCCCAAATTCATAAGTAGGCATGTCATCCTTCTGGATTTATGACATATATTTAAAATATCTTGATGGTGGTGATGGCTTCATGGGTGTATATATATATATATGCCAAAACTTAACAAATTATATACCTTAAATATATGCAGTTTATTGTACATCTCAGTAAAGCCGTTGGGTTTTTTTTGAAGTACTTAGAATTGGTGTGAAGTAACCTTCTCAATAACAAAGCCCTCAATAACTCTAAACCTGCACAGATGCGGCTCCCCTGAAGGCCCAATTTAGTACGTGGTTGTTGTGTAAGGGAGGCCATGCCTGCCAACACAATAAAGATAGTTATGATGGGAGAATGTCCAAGCTTGCATCATTCCTCACCCGAATCCCACTGTCCTCATTCCATCCCTTCACCCAGCATTCTTCTCATTTTCACAGCTTACGAGGCCCAGGCTCAAATCCTCGCTTTCTGTCACTTATTAATTAAGTGACATTGGACAAATTACTTTTCTGAGTTTCAGCACTTTGCTCATCTACAAAATGGAGATGTCTTAAGGTTCTCGTGGAGATAGATTCAGTCTACATACTGGGTCCCTGGCTCATAGCATGGCTTCAGTTAATGATGGTTGTAATAACTGGGGAGAAAGGTTAAAGGAAATAGGAGGGTTTAGTTTGTAAAAGGAGAGAGCAGGATAGGAGACAAACATGAAAGAACGTTCTTCAACTATTTATAAGGAGGATGGGCAGCTATGATGCAGTAGAAATGACATCGGCCGTCTGTCTTGAGACGAGTCACTGAATCCCTCCCTCAGTGTCCATATGTCAAAGGCGGATTGATCACTACATACTTCAGGGTGTGCTTGTAGTATTACATAAGGTGACGTGTATATGAAAATGTCTAGCACAGTACCCATCACAGATAAATGCTCTTAAAACATCACTTTACAAATTGGAGGGCCCTTTACTTGTAAGATTATGGCAGTCCTAATCTTTGTAGCCTTGGGAGGTGGCAGTTTCAAGCATCTCCAACTGAGAGCGGAAAGTCCCTCCCTCCCAGGGTTAAGAGCTGTCCTGGAGCGGATGGGGTTCTGCAGTTTCTGAGTACCCTGCAGTGTGTTCCACTGGAGGATGGATGGTCATCTTCCAGGGGGACTTCTGCTGGGTGGGAGGGGGAACAGACCGATGTGTAAAAGTGTTCAGAAATTGAATCTTCTGTGTCAGGAAGGCAGGAACTGGGACGGCTGGGGAAGGGTGGAGGCGGCTCAAATGAGCTGATGCTCCCTGTAATAAATACTATTGACATATGCGCAAACCTTAGAGCAGCCAGTGGGAGCTCGGTAAACTGGAGATAATGGCACGTTCTGTCCTGGGCGTGACAGCTTTTGTTTTGAGAGACATGAATGGTTCCCCAGAATTTCCAGACCTCCTCCAAGCACACACACTCAGCCGCCAACGTGTGTGATCTCCGCGTACCCCCTCCCATGCCCTCTGCCTCGGGGACGGAAAGAGGCCCAGCAGCAACCAGGTATCCTGGTCATGATGAGCAGGGGGCACGGGCCAGCATCTTGGGCCCCTTTGCAATCTCCAATTCAGGTGGCTGTATTCCTGCAAACGGTCTCTGAAGATGTGTACATGCTTTAAAATCCTTGGGGCTGCTGAGCCATTGAAAGAGCTTTAGGCTAGGAGCCAGGACACCAGGCTGGCCATGAACTAGCTACATGATCTAAGGAAAGCCACCTGGCCTGTCTGAGGCCAGTTTCTCTCCCTCCGTCTCTCCCTTCCCTCCTGAGAGGTATTTTCCATGGACCAGCAGCCATAGCTGGAAACTTGTTGGAAACATGGAATCTCAGGCTCCACCCCAGACCTCCTAAATCAGATCTCGCATTTTAAGAAGGTCCCCAGCTGATTCATAAGCACCTTAAAGTCTGAAAAGCGCTGGCTTAGGTGACCTGAATAGCACGTGAACTTACGGCACCAGCTCTGCAGTCAGACTGCCTGGGTTCAAACCCAGACTTCACAGCTCACTAGCTGTGTAACTCTGGCAAGGACTTCACCTCCTCTGTAAAAGGGGATCCTAATAGTACCTACATGGTAGAGTTGTTATGAGGATTAAATGAGATAACATATACAAAGAGCTCTGCACAAGGAAGGCCTCATTAAATAACTTTCTTCATTTATAAAATGTCTCGGTTGCTAGGCACACCATAGAGAAAAAAAGCAGATGTTTATTTGTCGTCTCTTTACTGACTACTTATCTCTGTGTCAAGCACTGTGGGGATACAGAAGTCAGTGATACAAAGTCCAGACTCTTGTAGAAAGAGACAAGAGACAAGTGCATGAGCAGAGGTAAAAAGAAGACTTCAGACTGTGATAAATGTTAGGGGGAAAATAGAGCAGGGTAATGTGAGGTGATCAGGCCAAGGCTCTGGTTAGAGGGGAGGCTGAGTGGAGCTCAGGGAGGGTCTCACGGAGGAAATATTTGCACTGAAACCTGTAAGGTAAGAGCCAGCCTTGCAAAGACCAGGAAGAGAGCGCTCCAGGCGAGGGACAGATGTGCAGAAGCCCTGGGATGCGAGCATTTTCAGAGGCAGAGGCCTGGGCAGGTCAGACTGTATGTGGGTCTATTCTAGTGCCAGGGAAAGCACTGGGGGCAGAGCCAGGGAGCTGGGGGAGCAGGGAGAACTGGTGGGGGCACAGGTGAAGCATCAGCTCACAATGCCTGCACGGGGAGGATGGCGAGGGATCGCTGGGGTCTGAAGCCTCCCGCTAAGGAGTACAGCTGAGTCCTCCTGCTGCAGAGTGGGAAGGACCTAGAAATTCTCCCCTCCGATCTCTCCTGGTGCACGGTGACAACTGAGACCCAGAGAGGGAGTTGCCCAAGGTCCTTCTCCACACTGCCTGAGGTAGGTCCCCAAACTGGCCTGTAAACTATGACTGCGTGTTATTTCCAGAGTGAGGCTGAATAACTGTTTCACAACTACTCCCCACCCCCCGCCGTGTCCTCCCTGCCCCCTCTATGCCCCCAGCTGCGCGTCTCCAGGCTCCTGACCCCTCACCCACCCCCTGACGCAATATCTTCATCTCACGTGACACGTACTCTTGCTCCACTGTTTGCTGAAGATCTTACACCTTAATGACTCTCCTTTTCCAAATCCCACATTTCACTTCCTGTCTGTACCAAACATTCTGGCCTTTAACTACATTCCGTCTGACATCGTTCACCATTTCCTTTTTCCTCTGTCAGTCTGGTCCCCTGATAGGACTTGGATGAGCAAGTATCCAGCACACCACACAGGAGTTGCTTCACAATGGAAATCTGTATCTCCTGATAAAATCCACCCACAGCCAAGCCCTTGGAGCTCCCAGGGAAAACAACATGCACAGACGAAACTGTTAACAAAACCAACCTAGGTCAGAGGCATCTCTCCCTATTATAAGAAAAGCGATGGTTTGATTTCTCGGTGTCAGGGTGGGATTAAAATCACAGCAGAGGGCTTCGCTGGTGACGCAGTGGTTGAGAGTCCGCCTGCCGATGCAGGGGACGTGGGTTCGTGCCCCGGTCCGGGAAGATCCCACATGCCGCGGAGCGGCTGGTCCCGTGAGCCATGGCCGCTGAGCCTGCGCGTCCGGAGTCTGTGCTCCGCAACGGGAGAGGCCACAACAGTGAGAGGCCCGTGTACCGCAAAAAAAAAAAAAAAATCACAGCAGAAATCGGCTTTGTCTGAAACGGCTCTAACTGAGCAGATGAACACATCCATCTCCAGGCCTGCCTGTCATCCCCTCCCTTGAGCTGCCCTTCTTTCAGAGTCCCTACTGAGCATGTGACTTGGAACAGAGAGAAAGTGGACCAATGTGGGTTATGCTTCATTTAGTATGAGGCTGCTCCGCCACCCCAGCCTTACAAATGCCTTTTCCTACCTTGCCTGGTACCTGTGGTTTTCACATGTGACAGTCAGGTTTGAGAGCAAAGAAACTAACAGAAGATGACACACCACCACCATCACTCGAAGGACGGAACACCTGCTTTGACCCAGGTTTACTCTAAGATGAGCCAAGGCCTGGAGGAGCCTGTGAAGCGTGTGAGGAGCTGGCCAACCACCTCCTCGCTGGAGCACAGGTTCAGTGATAACTTCTATTTACGTCCCAGTGAAGTGCTCGCCGTGGGGAAGGAAGGGCCAGGTAGCCGCTGCCGGCTTGCTTGCAAAGCTAGGTTAGGATCCTGTGACGAGGAGCCAGGCGTCGCACAGGAAATCCTGTAGGTGTGGAGCGCTGCTTGAATAGCCTACTATTCCTTCCATAACTAGCTTGGAGAGTCTGCTCTTCGGCGAGCACGGCTCAATTAGGTGCTTTGCCCTCTGTGCTCTCATTTCCCGTGTCTCCAGGCCCCAGGGGCATAGGCCGCTGCTGGCCCCAGGCAGACCCTGGGTAATTTGCTGTCGGCCACTGCCCGCTCCAGCCTCGCCCCAGTAAAAGGAAAGGAGAATCCAGGAAACTTCAGAACCTTTATAACGTCATCATTCCAAGGACAGACAGAAAAGCTTAACCATGCATCACTCATGCCCACACAGCACCAAGACACCCTCCAGCCTTCTCACCCCCATGTGCTCAACTCTGGGACCTTTAACTCTTTTCCTCTCAGCCTATAAGCCTAAGTCTTGAGTGTCAATGGACATCACCTGAGGTTACAGCAGGTGATGGTCCCAGGTCAGGGAACTCAGGTGCACATCCTCCATTTCCCCAACTCCTGCCAAAGGTGCCCGAGGTCCTGCTCTGGAGCTTCTCAGATGCTTCTTATGTTCTGCAGGGAGCTTGCAGAGCCTGGTTCGGTGGGTCTGGGTGGGACCTGAGATGCTACATTTCTAGCAAGCTCCCTGTGCTACCCCTGCCACTCATCTGAGGATCACACTTTGAGTGGTCTACTGCTTGGGCGACCAACCAGATGGTTTTCTCAGGACTGTCCTTGTTTTATCATTGAAAGTCCTGTGTTCCACATCCTGAGAAACCTCCCAGTCTTGGGCAGATCAGAACGGTTCATCACTAGACACAAATCTCAAGCCTTCCCAGAGTTGAAGGCAGCCATATCTGGTGACAAAGCTTATGCATTGCCCCCTCCATGAGCTGGTAATGAGACACTGGAGGATGAGAGCCAGTGAGGCGTCCTGCTGTGGGGTGTTGCTGCCATGCATAGGGAGGCTCATGGTCCAGTGGAGGAAGGGGATGAGCAATGGTTTGGGAGCCAGAAGACCTGACTTCTCCTTTTGATTCTGCTACTAATTCGCTGTATAACACCAGGAAAATGTCTTAACCTCTCTGATCCTTTTCGATAAAATGGAGGCTGACAATACCTGTCTCACAAAGCTGTCGTGAAGATTAAATGCGCTAACATACACATAAGCACTGAGCTGGGAAATAATATTTTTTGAATCCCACCAACACTTTCTGTAATCATTGACTTGTGTTTCCTCTGTTTGCCCTACCTCGGATACCCTAGTGGAGTTAGTGATGTGCAGGGTGAATCCACCAAGACAAAGGAGAAAGAGGGAGGAAGAGGACCTTTGACTCCACGTGCCGGGCAACACAGGAAAGACGAGATGTACAGAGTTCACACTTGCCTGTGCTGCATGTATGTGTGTGTGTGTGTCTGTGTCTCACTCTGTCCCTCTCTCTCTGTTTCTCTCTCTCTCTGTCTCTATCTCTTTGTGTGTCTTTGTCTCTGTGTGTGCATGTCTGTTTCTCTGTCTTTCTTTATCTCTTTCTGTCTCTTTCTCTGTTTTTTCTGTGTCTCTCTGTCTTGCTCTCTTATCTCTCTCTCTCTCTCTCTGCTTCTCTGTCTCTCTCTCATTAAGTACCAGATCCGAGAGCAGCCACACTGGGTCCAGAGAGAGAGAGGGGAAGAGCAAGGGGAAGGTCAGGCTCAGGTGCCAGGCATGTGAGGACGGTCACCTGGATTCCTCAGGGCTTGGGAAGCTACAGGACTCCGGGAACAGGGAGGGAGAGGCAGTGGAGCAGAGACGGTGGCTACGGAGAGGTGGCCCCATTTCCGGCTCTCCTCCTTTGAGGATGGAGAGGCCGCAAGGCGGGAGCCTGAACTCTGCTATTGGCTGGAGGGATGGGGGATGGACCTCCAGCCAAGGAAACCAGATGGAGACCAGGCCTCGGCTAGAAACCCAGACTCTACCCGCCTGGGCCAGGAATCCATTCTAAGTGGGAATTCTAGGTCTGCGGAAATCTGGGACACCCAGTTTAGCCCACACTCTTTGTTGTTCAGGTCAGTGGAAAAAATCAGACATTTTTCTTCCCACCTTGAGCTTTGCCTTTCCTCCCAAATTGAAACAGGAAATACAATTCAACATGTCTCGAATGTGGGTATTGGGCTCACTGGATCTAATTTTGGTCAGGACAAAAGTAGAGGATGCAGAGCCTTGCAGCTCCATCTTGGGCCAAATCCTCAAAGACCACATGGTGGCCTCCCATCCATGTGTCCCCATAGGTATGTCATCCATCTGTCTCTCCACTCCTGTCTTCCCCAGATCATTACTGAAGCAGAAAGCAAGCTCAGCTCCAGTCTGTACAGCTGTACAGCCTACGACAGAACACCTGACCTCTTCAGTCTAACTTTTCTGACCCAAAATAGGGATGACAATAATACTGGCCTTGAAGTGGACTTCCCTGGTGGCGCAGTGGTTAAGACTCCACGTTCCCAATGCAGGGGGCCCGGGTTCGATCCCTGGTCAGGTAACTAGATCCCATATGCATGCCACAACTGGGGAGCCGGCGAGCCACAACTAAAGAGCCGCAACTAAGACCAGTGCAACCAAATAAATAAAATTAAATTAAATTAAATTAAAATTAAAAAAAAATAATACCGGCCTCACAGATTGTTGTGAGGATACCAGAAATTTCTGGTATGAAAGTCCCTAGCATGATGCCTGCTACATAATAGGTGCTCAATAAAACACTACCTGACAGCGAAGGCAGAAATTAACCAGCCTGTGTTTGCCAAGGCTGGACAGCCCAAGCGGGCACAGGCCTTGGGGAGCGTGTGATGGAGAGGGCAGAGTGGGGAACATAAGTCTGGCCCCCTGTGATTCAGCTTCAGCAACCTGCAGACAGTATGCAGGGCAGCAGAAGGAAGGGCGCCTCTCGCCTGGAGCTGAATAACACAAAAAGTTACTCTCCTAGAGCAGTTACAGACAACTGGGGCACAGACAGGGTTTATGCACCTCTTGGGATCCTGGAGCAGGGTGACATTCCCCGAAGGACATCTGGGAACTCATCTGCAGGATGGAGGGGCAGTGGTGACCGGAGCCCTGAAGGCTGGCCCTGCTGGCCTGGTATCTGCTGGCTTCAAGCAGACCCTCCAAATACCTCTGGGCTGAGCCTCTCCCAGCAAGGACAGTCATGGGAATCAGGACAGCCATTTATTAGCTTATTATGTACCAAGCAGGATGCTAAAATTCTTTGTATGCATTGCCTCATTTAATTCTCACAACAAACCTATGAATTGTTAATAGATGTGAGAACTGGTGAGAAAACTAAGGTCAGGAAGGTGAAGTGCCCAAGGTCACACGGTTATAAAGTGGCCTAGCCAGGAGCCCGGGGCAGAGCTCTTACAGAAGTGGCTACGCGGCACATCCACATGGCCGCCTATGTGCCTTCCCCCACTCTTCCCTTGAAGAGTGATTGGAAATAAGTGGAACTGTCACTGGAAGTAATGAGAAGTGACAGAGGCTGGGTTGGAAGGCTCATTGCTCCAAGTCAAAATGATCTCCACAAACCCAAGCCTAAATTTAAACAGTGAAGTCGCAAAGCACTTTCCCTCTCCAGGACTTGACACCCCCTCACCCCCAACCCTCCCAACAAGAAGAGAAGTAAGGTTATGTCAGGGGCTGAGTCTGTTCAATACACCAGATTTCTTCTGGAGCAAAACATTCCTTTCGGCTTGATCCTATTCACTTTCCACATGGACAAATATTACGAAAACCTCAGGTGACCAGACCACCGTTCTTAATTAAGAGATCCAAATTCACTGATGTATTTCTTCCTCTTTTTCTTTTCTTTTCTTTTTTTAAACATCCCATGAGGGACGAGGAACCAGAGGCAGCTATGTAACTGGCAGGTTGTGAGGGAGAACGAACCATAACTTTCAACAGGCAAGGATGTCGGGAGGTCCGACCCTTCCAGAAAGCACCTGGCTGAATGCCAGGACACACAGCACTGCATCCGTCCCTTCTGATGATGACGGGGGGATCCATCAAGCCACCAGCTGTTTATTTAGCACCGGCCCCACTAATGTGCAAGTGCTGTGGATGACAGGGGAACATCAGCCACCGTCCTGAAGACGCACGTGGGAAGACACAGCGCATCTCGGTAAGACGGCACAGAATTGAGTTGCTACCCCCCCCAGGACTCCTAAAAGCCCTGGTACTTGCCTTGATGACAGCGCTCTCATGTATCTGCAATTCCCTGTTTATGACTATGTCGCCCCACTGGGCTGAGTTCTTAGACGGTGGAAACCGTGTTCCATATCAGTGGCACCTGAGAGCCTAGCACAGGGCCTGAACTACAGAAGGAGCCCCCCTCCTCTAGTTGTTTTGTGAGTGAGGGTGCATGAATGATGTCGAAAATGTTATGGGACACACATGAGAGTCCCTGGAAGCTCCTGAAAGCTGCTGCCACTCTCCGTGAAACAGAAAGAGCTCAGAGAAGCTGCTCTGTAAATGCCAGCAGGGCCGAGCTTTTAGCTTTTGCGTCCTCGCTCTCTGTTTCTGTGTCTTCCTCTCTTCCTCCCGCTCCTCTTTCTTCTCCCCCGTCGCCTTTCGTGACCTCAACTCTCCAGATCCCCTTGCTGCCTCGCTTCAGAAAAACCTCCCATATTCCACACCGACCTCGGAAGACAGCTGCCCATGTTCCCTTCTCAGTGCGGGCACAAAGGCAGCGCCTTTCTCCCCTGTGTCCCGTGGAAACAAAGTAGCCTTCAGTCTTATCACCAGCAGACTCTGGCCGAGGCTCCACACAGTGATCCAACCACTGTCACTAACAAAATAAAGGTTGTCGGACTTCAGCATTCTTCCCCATTCTGGTCTATGTGTTGCCAAAGGAAATAAACTTATTTTCCCAGACTCTAGACAGTTAGGAAGCTCAGATAACCAGATTTTTTTTTTTTTTGGTACCGAATGCATTCTTCTTTGGGAAGAAGTCAAAACTGCTGAAAAGAGGAATTTAACTACAAAAGGCAACATATAGGGTGAGTTGTAGCCAATACACTCGCCACCCATAGCCCCAGGACTAATAAGGAGTTCACGCAACCAACCCCAAAGCAAGGCGAGGTCTCCACAACTACAAGAGTCTTCCGATTCGTTAGAAGGAACTAGTAACCCATGTACGACATACATAGTAATTCTGGGTTATAAACAATAGACATTTCTTAACAATTTGAATAGAGTGGGGGGGGTGGGGGGGGATAAATGTTCTAACCGAACTTTCCACTGTGGGATTTATCGTTTGGAATCCCGTAAATGAAGCCTTGCTTCAGCCTGATCCTCTCTTCTTGGTAACACAGAAGCCTTGATTTCAGAATAACTACGTGCCTCCTGATAATTGGAAAGCAAATAGTTTTTGGAACCCAAAATGTTGGGTCGGTGTCCTGGCTCAGCTATTTACTTGAGAGGGTCATCTTGAGAAACTCACTTTATTTCTCTAGGCCTCAGTTTATTTACCTGTAAAGTGGCATAATAATGACATTTACTCTCAAAGAGTGATTTGAGAATGAGATAAGGTATGTTAATATATTTTGTAAACTGTGAAACTTTGCACAAACGTTAGCAATAAATTCTACTGCCGTCATAATCCTACCCACATAGTTCTCTCTCAGGTACTACGAGTGAGCTAATAATATACAATTCATATTTCAAAACCCAACCACAAGTGCAAATCCATGCAGGGAAATCATTAAGCTACATACTTAGTGGGTGCACTTTATTGTATGTAAATTATGCCTTACTTTTAAAAACTGAAGGAAATGCTAATGCCTGCAAACAGTTTCATGCAACAGACCCTCTACTCAGAAGTCTACCCTGGGTGCCCATGCTTGGGGTTGTTCTGTAGGTAACTCTGCTCAGGATGAGGTCCTTTTGGTGAGTATTTCAGGTACTAAACTTCTAGGGCAGAGGTCTCTGGCCATCTACCCTGACCTTGAATGATGCTGCCTGGCTAACAGTGCCCCAGTGCAGACCCAGGATGGAGTCACTACTGCTCTCTTCACATTAGGCAGCCAGCCGTTCTGGATTCATAATCATATGCTACCTATTGCCATGAGGGCTCCGTGCCTGAAAAAAATCAGATAAGCATGGTAACACCCATGCGTTCTGATCACAGCCACATCAGGACCAGCCGGAAAATTCTCAAAATTATAAAAAAAACAGAGAATGTTAATGGTATAAGGAAACATAGAGATCACCTGAGTCTAGCAATCTCGTTTCACAGAGAAAGAAACTGAGGCTCAGAATAGTAATGACTTGCCAAGAATAACCCAGCAAAATGATGAAGAAGCTAGAGCTGTTGATTTCCCTTTCCATTCCTTGTAGGCACACCTGCATCTTTAGGACTTTGGGTATAATCCCTTTTTCCTGAATATACCAGATATTATACAAGGCAATGCAGAAGTTTCCAGGATTTCTAGTTATGATGGCTAAACTGAAATGTTATGACATCGGCCCTATTTTTCAGACAATTTCTCAACATAAAACCAATGGCAATTATTCAGCACTGACTACATTTAACTGAAGCATCTGAAGAGCTTAACTACATGAGCTGAAAAGGAGGGAGAGAGATTTTCCACTTCGAGGTGTGACAGGACAGACTATGGAGTTAGGGGGTCTTGTCTTGGCCCTTCTACTAAGCTACCTGTTTAACTTTAGCCAAATCTCTCTGAACTTTGGTTCTTTCTTCATCATAAAAGAAGGGGTAGGTTTAGATCAAGGATTTACTTGGGTTCCAAGGAACGGTATCAGGAGGTCAATGAACCCCTAGAAGTTATAGGAAAATCTGATGTATATGTGTCTTTTTCTAAGAAGTGGATTCAGGGTTTTCACTGGATTCTCAGAGGGGTCTGGGATTCAAAATTTTAAGAACCACTGATTTAGATAGTGTCTTAGCTTTTCCCCATGTCTGCTAATCTTTGATTCGACCTTTTAAAAATGTGTGTCTAGTTCATCATCATTAGGTACATTTATGAAATAGACTCATGTGTACTTTGCCCAGCTGAGCAAAAGATAAAAATTGAATGAGACAAGATATGAGCCTACCGGGAATGTATCTATATTATAACCATCACCGTTAATGTGGGAAGACGAGGGAAGGACATGGAATCCTGCTGAGACCCGTCATTAAACCACAGGCCAGTGGACCAAGCATTCAAGCACTCCTCAAACTCATTTTTTTGGAAACAAAGCTCCTTCCCCATCCTGGCAAAAGTTTCCATGAATTCTATTGTTAATGTCTGGTACTAATGTACTTGATATATTAAGTTTGTATAACAAATGTATTATTTGGTCCTTGTCCATGTAATGTTTTATGTATAATTATTTTGAAAACAGTACTCATTGTGTTTGCATTAATGGACAAGGCAGCACAAAAGCAAACAGTTAAAACTGGGCTCCTCACAATTGCGTTGTTCCACAGTCAAAGAGTAATAATACTCCAGATCTTTCACCTCTCTTGACCTTAAATGTTCCAAATGTTTCAAATATCCAATTATTTTAACAGATACTTCGCAAGCTTTTAGTTTCTGCTAGGTACTAAAAGTGGTACCCCGATGAATGAGGCATGGACCTTACACTCTAACTGGAGTGTTAGGTAAGTATTCAGATCGCTGTAATACAAAGTAGCATAATAGAACGGCTACTGGGATTCAAAGGAAGGAAAAGAGTATATTCTGCTGGTGAGATCATGGACAGGTGTATGGAGGAAGTGGTATTTGAGGTGAGACTTGGAGAGTGAACATGATTTTGATCTGGAGGGCCAACGATCTGTAAGCGTGGAGAGTAAGAGGGCATTTTTGGTGGAGGGATTATCATAAACAAAAGCATAGAGCCAGAAAGAAGCATGGGGCATGGTTTGAGTACAGCAAGTAATCCAGGTTTCTTGGAGAGTTGTTGGGCGGTGAGTTGTGAATGATATTGTGTAAAATCCTTAATATGAGAATGAAGTGTATATACTTGACATTATAGGCAATGGAGACTACTAAAAGTTTATGGAAGAGCAGAGTAAGATCATGGAATCAGACAGAATGCGAATTCAAAATCCCTCCACCCCCATTCTGCAGTCAAGGAACCCAGAGAGCTTGCCAGATTCCTAATCCAAATTCTTTGCCTTATACCAGCTGTTTCGCGAGGTTACTCGGGTAGCAGTATGTAGGAAGGGAAGAGAGAGCTTGGGCAGGAGACCACGTGGCAGCTATTACAGAAGTCCAGGAAGAAGTTCAGGTAGGATAATGAGACCTGAGTAACAGGGGAAGGGGAGAGGTGGTGGTCAGAGGAGGTGCTGGGGGAACCCATGAAGTCCCCCTTGTTTCTCCTCCGTGGGGCTCAGAGCATTCCTTTTCATTCACATCAGAAAGGCAGGACATTTGATTTCACTCACTGGCGGGTCCAGAAAGCAAGGAGTCAACTGGCCCATCCTTGTTCAGACTATGAACTCTTAGCCCTCCTGATTCCCCTTCAATACTGTGCTTTCTCTAGAAAAAACAGGCCAGAAATCACGCTAGCAGTGGCCAGAAGCCACGCGGGATCTGTTCCTTTCAGGGAGCAGGAGATGATTTTAGGATTCAGGCAACACTGAGGGCTTTCTTTCTGGCTTTCCTAAAGAGTGCCCGTCCAGGCATCCCAGGGCTCAAAACCACTTTGCAAATAAGGCTAATCCAGCCCACAGGAGTGGTTCCCCAGGGGCTGCTGACCCATGCAGGGATTTCAGTTCCTTCAGTGTTGCTCCCCTCAAATGCTGGTCTCTGGCTCTCCAACCTCATCTCAGGTTTTCTGCCCTGTCCCTTGTCCTGACCCTTCAACTCATCTCCTCTGTGACTTCTTACTTGAACAGTTTATTCAATTCAGAGCTGGGATGTCAAATGTCATGACAAGGGCACTGATGCGGCAAAAGCTTAATGGTAGGTGAACATCCTATTATTAGGTGAATAGTAGATGAACATCCAGTTATGAAGAATTTCTAAGTCAGTGGTCCACTTTTTCTCTTCTACATGGCATTTGGTTTGTAACAATTTTATAAAGACAGAACCCTCCCAAAAAAGATATCATGAGAGACAACTTCTATGAGAAAGACATCAACCCAACAGATGATATTCTCACCAGAGGAATGATACACATAGTAGGCACTCAATAAAAAATGGCTAAGGAACCAATGACATCTTTTGATCCATGCCTTGGTCTGTTCCTCTTTCTCATGAACTAAGACGTTGACCATCATCAAAGCCAGCTGATTTCAACTGACCATGCGGGCCAAAGTCACTTTCCACCAGAAACTGTGCCCAAATGGGGCTGGTGTAGAGCAGGTGCTCAAACACTCTTAGCTTTTTTCCCTTTCCCAGGCTCCTCCCATGGGGCAGGATCTCGCTGATGTCTCCTGCTCCATGAATAGGACTGAACTGGATCTCAATGCAGAGAACATCTTTAAGAGTCCTTCTGTGGTGCCGGAAGCCTATAACATGGCGGTTTAGCAAGCAAACAACGTGCATTCAAATCCTATCTCTGCCAACGAGGAGCCTACGGCTTTGAGCGAGTTACCTGACCTCTTTACATCTTGTTTTCTTCACCTGTAAAATCGGGGTAATAATAGCGGGTGGCCAATAGGGTTGGCGTGAAGAATAAATGAGTCAACAAGATAACCCACATAACATGCTCAGCATAGTAAGTACTCAGTGAGTTCCAGCTGCTTTTAATAAGGCTGCTCTGCCGTTCGAGCCTACTGACATCGGGTGGTTGGTGGCTTAGGGGTAAGGCCAGCAGAAGTACCATCCAGATACGCCATGTGCTCAGGAGCGGCGCTGCCATACTTGGCTGGTATTTACAAGAGCCTAGAAAATCGTGGCTCCTCACCTGCCCTACCTGAGCAATAGTTTAGGTTAATCCACCTCTTTTATTCCTCTAACCTGGGTGAAGAGTTATTGTTGGCCTGAGGCTGGCCTAGGCAGGCATGCATACGGCCTAGTTGGTTTGTAAGGTTTCAAAAAGAGAGACAGAGAGCTCTAGACATCTAATTCAGAGGGAGTTTTTAGTGCCTCTTCACTTTTGTTTGGGGACTTTTCCATCCATTAGGTCCCTGACAAACTCCTGGTGTTTAAGGCTGTCAGAGCCAGAAGGGACTTAGGAACCATCTCCTTTGCTTGTTTGGGAGCGAAGGGAGCTGAAGGCCTGGTAGTGGGTAGGTGGTCCAAGGTCACCCAGCGAGTCAGTTCGAAACTGGGACCAGTTCTCACCTGGCCTGGTCTCCAGGGCAGCGCTCACTTTACCACGCCTGCTGGCTCTTTGGTTTTCTGAACTCAGGCTCACATTTGGTCCTGGCTCTAGGTGTAGCCCTCGTTTCCCTGGTTCCTATCATGACTTTCCTTCAGCTCCCCAGTCAGCCTTCCCTGACCTGGTGCATCTCCCTCCTGTCAGCTCTTGCCCACACATCCTTGATGGGCACTGTCCTGCCCTGTCCTGTAAACTTGCCTGCTTCCAGCCCGGGTGAGTCTATGCCTTAGGGCCTCTGAGGCCTCAGAAGTCCCCAGAAGGGACACGCGGGGCAGCACTTCTCTTGGCCCCAGAGCCTGTTTCCCTCTATTCTCTCCTCCGCTCCATTTTTCTCTGTCTTGATCAGTCTCTCTCAGGCTTGCTGTTCTGCCTCACATCCCTCCTCCTCTTTCCTCTCTCCCTCCCAGCCCTTTCCCTTCCCCTCTTCCTCCCTCCCAGTCTGTCCGCACCTTCCTGGTCCTCCTGGGGCTCTGCCCTTTCCCCTCTCCTGCTTTCCTCTCCCCCTCTCTTCTCCCACTCCCTTTCGCTTACCCTCCAACACATCTGTTTCTAATCTGCGCCCTCCAGGCGCCTGTTTGAAACGAAAAAGCTCCCCCCACCCTCAGGAACCTGGCACAAAAATTCCTGAATAATACCTTCCCTCTCCCAATTCTCCAGTTTCCCCAGATACCCCTGAAACTAAACACCACCCCCAAAAGCACCCGCCACACCATGCGGTTCTCGGCCAAACTTAACCAGGAAACACCCCAACGCCCAAGGCTGCTCCAGGGCCCAGATGTGCGAGACGTTTTCGATGGCCGACTGGGCGGCCCTCCGCTGCCAGATGTGTTCCTCCCTGGCCGGGAGGCAGGGACACTGGCGTCCGGCTCACTCCGGGGGCCGCGGGGACAACCGTTCGGAGCCCGTATCGCGGCCCGGGTGCGGGACAGTGTGTGCCCGGGGCCACCCGCCCTCCCCAGGCACTCACCTAGCCCGAGCAGGACGAGGAGGATCATCCCGATGCCCGGGCGCGGGCTCCTCCCCGCTCAGTCGCTGCTTGGCTCCGGGGCGGGCGGGCTCAGCCGACGGACCTCGGGCGAGCTGGGCGCGGCGCCTCGGGGTGCGCGCGGGGCGGCTGCAGCCATGTGCCGGCGCGGGAGCGGCCCCACGCCTCGCGCCCCTCTCCGGGATCCCCGCAACGGGCGCAGAAGGGCTTCCAGCGCTCGCCCTGCCAGCTGGCACTCGGACGGGAGCGGGGACCCGGGTCAGCGAGGAAAAGGCGAGGCAGAAAGACCCTACCGCTTCGTGGAACACTTTTCCCTGTTTGGAAAGAAAAAGGAGTGAAGAAAGAGAGGGGGGGAAAAATAGAGTGAGCTGGAACCACATGGTTGCCTCCCACCGGCAGCCCCTCCCTCCCTCCCTTGCTCGCTCGCTCGCTCGCTGCTCCCTCCCTCCCAGCGCTCGGGGCGCGCAGGGCGCCGGCCGGGCAGCCGCGGGGGTCGGGCCCGCGGGGCTCCGCCGGCGGCGGGAGGGAGGAGAGGGGATGCGGCCGCTCGGAGGCCGGTGGTCGCGCCCGGCGCTCGGTGTGGGGTCGACCCTGTAGGAGAGAGCCGGGGACACTTGGCCACGAGCGAGGATGAGGCCTTGTCAGCCTCCTCGGTCTCCGTCCTCACTGCGTCCTTCTCTCCACTTCTCTCTCGCATCCTTTTCTCGCTCACACACACTCTGCTTCCGCACAAATCTGCGCTTTCTCCTCTTCCATCTCCTCTCTCCATTTCTCTCGCGTTTGCATTCTCCTTGCCTCTCCTCTCTCACCTCCTCGCTCCTCTCCTTTCCTTCCTCATTCCTCTTTTCTCCTCTCCTCCTCCCTCTCTGCCACGTTTAGTCGGGGTGAAACTCCAGACCCACCGTGCAGACAGCCCAGCCTGAAAGTGACAGTGGACTGTCAAGCAACGGGTCTGGTCGGGCGCTCCTGACTCCACGGCCTGTTTGGGCTCCACAGCCTTTCCGTCGGCCTTTCGCCCTCGCTGTTTCTCCCTCGGCGGTAATCACAGCAGCCCCCGCTCGGATCCGGCCGAGCTAAGCGAGCCATCCCCCCGGGGGGAGTGAGGTTCACAACTCTGTGGAAAGGAGTCCGTTAGGAAGCCCTGGAGCTGACCTCCCTGCACGTGGCCCTGGACAAAACAGGCATCACCTCCTTTCAGAAAAGAAGGCAGAGGGCACGGATTCCCTCCTCCGTGCGAGGGACCCCGCCCAGGAGGCCCGCGGAGGGCCGCCCGCGAGCTCCCGGGCCGGCGCCTGGGGTTGTGTCTACCAGGACCCTGCTGCTCGGCGGTGGCGGGAGGGGACTAGAGAAGGAAAGGGCAGCGACGGCCACGCTCAGGTCTCAACTGTCCTGAGGCTCCGAGAAAGCCTGGACCTGCACTCTCTGGTGCCCGGGCTCTGGACGTCCCTGGAGCGGGGGCTGCTGCTTCAGCCAGACGGAGGCACGACCTGACCCGTGCCCGCGAGGGGAGCTGGGGCCAGCCTTCAGCGGCGGGGCAGGCTGCTCTATCACACTTTCAAGCCCGTTTGCCCAGTCCTCGCTCCAGGGGCCTTAGATGCCGGAGCTGTACGGTCCTTTCTAATTAGCTAGTCTTTTCCGGTGGAATGAAACCAACCCCATCTCATAAGTGAGGAAAGCACAGGCCTGGAGAGGTGACGGCGCTCTCACCAGGTCCTTCAGAGGGGTAACAAAAGCAAGGGCTGCTCTTGGGGCTTTGGGATCAGCCGTGAGAGTCGCTTGAGTAGAATTCGGGCATTTTTCCCCTCTCTCCTCGCCCCCACCCCTTTTTCAATAGCTGTTTATTATGCATCTACTCTGTGCCAGATGCTTTTGTAGGTGTTGAGGACACAAAGTGAGTAGAACTTGGTTACTGACATTTCTTAAACATTTGGAACTAGGATATCTTGGCATCACCTATGGACCAGGAAGTGTATTAATTATTTAATATTTATCGTTTTATTAATTCTTATGATAATGCTAAGGGATAGGCAGTTTTGATTCCATTTTAAAGATGAGGAAACTATAACCTAGAGAGGTTAAATATCATGCCCCAGATCACAAAATATTAAAACTCTTCTATTCCAATATTAATATTCTAATGTATTCGTATTAATATTAAAAATAAAACATTTTAAAAGTCTGACTACTTTTTTCCATTTTATACTTCTTGTGTAATAGGAGAAATAGAAATATTCATAACTATAATTCACATATGAATGTGCTGAAAAAACGTCAATTCTCTTAGGCTGAGGAAGGTAGGAGGGAAACTACAGAGAAAGTGACTTTTTGTCATTTCTGTCTTAAAATTTTATTTAATATTGATATATTTTCAGACTTAGAGAAAAGTTGCAAAAATAGTACAAAAAATCCTTGTATACACTTCACCCCAGATTTCTACTTTTTATTTCTTTCTAAAAGAGATATTTCTGTAAACGTTTTAAAGCCCCATCTCTACTCCTCCATCGCTGGTGGCCTTTCTCATGAACCTGGTGACACCATGTATTGAGTGAGGGCTGGTGTGCACATGAAGACAGATGTATGCAGGTGTAAACAGACATGTGTTTAAACCCACGTTGCTCAGGCTGAAGATAACAAGATAGCTTCAGCTCCAAGTTGTTAGTCAGTCACCAGCATAGGAAATGCCAATTTCATATGATTTTTGGTGAGATTGGATCATAAACACTCAGTTTCCCCAGGTCTGAAGTCTTATAGCCAGTATATATTGGGCATAGACTCCTTGGGGAGAGTCCTTGGGTCTCTGGAGATGACTGTCCCTGAATCTGAAGCCCCCTTTCTGTTACTAGGCATCTGTGAGCCAGAAGAGTGCCCCAGAGCCCCTGGGGATGGCTCACAACTCAGAAACACATCGCCTACCTGCGCTGTGTCCCACACTGATTGGTCTGGGATCCAAAAAGGTACCGGCAGTCTTTACCCTAAATGGACCTCTCAGTCCAGTGAGAGAGAAAACATCAACATTCGAAATCTTTCCACAACAAACACGAAAAGTTACGTAATTAAGTGACAGAATAAATTATCCTGACAGTAAGAAACACTGGGAATTCCAGGAAGGGAGGGAGAACTGTAGGCTGGCGTGGCTGTGAAGGTTCTTTGGGAGAACACTTCTTGAGCCAGGCTTTGGGGAATGGAGAGAACTTCACTAGATGGGAGGACCTGGGGAGGACCCCTGGAGGGGGGGCACTCCTGGACAAAGACATGGAGTTAGCAGTAGCTGTGGTGTATACAGGGGGTATTGAATGGAATGAAATCCATGAAATGAAAAATTGGTGTTGGTGCAAAATGCCTTGTAACAGTTAGCCTGCAGCAAAATTGTGAAGAGTCCTGAATGTGAGGCAAAGGATTCTGGAACTTGTTCTACACCTTCTGCAGACTCACTGAAAAAATTTTCGCAAAATGGACCTTGATGAGAACCATACTTTAAGAGATATAAATTGGCAGTGCCCAGAGGTGACTCCAAGGGCTGGCCAAGGGTAGAGAGCTTTAGTACACTTTCTTATCCATCAAGCTCCCCGGCCCCATGCTTTAATAGAAACAATTACATTTCCTCAACATTTTGTAAAGTGATATGAATATGCAGCTTCGAGACAAGTCCCTGATCCTCCCCACTCTGTGGAGTCAGAGAGCCACCCTAAACCTCTTCTCTATAGGAATTCCAGAGCCACCACGGGGTATGCGTGAAGCATGGGAAGAAAAACCTGAACCAGAGAAACTGGCTAGAACCTACTGTGTTAAATGGGGAGATGAGGTGAGGGCGGTAAATCAAACATAGAAGATATCTGGGAGAAAGTTAAGCCAGGTTAAACATCCAGTGGTCATTGTGAGCGGAAGAGGGAGTGGAAGACAAGCGGCACCGAAGATAAGGATAAGTGATCTAATCTATTGTTATATATGCTAAGATTAAAGCTACAATTTATAGACCTTCTAGTATGTTCCAGGGATTATAAGTGTCATCAATAAGCCTCACTATATGACATTACAATGAGGACACTAAGGTCCAGAGAGTAAATAAATTGCGTATCATTCCATGGTTAGTAAGTGATTGAGCCAAGATTTAAAGTTAGAAGATTGAAAGCCCTCACTGTCTTTTGACAGTAATGCTTCCTAGGAAGTCAAGTAAGTTAACTTGTCAGGAAGGGAAAGATCAATTTCATTTGAGACACGGTAACTCGGAGACGATGATAAACCACATCTATCCATTCTCCATCCAGCCATCCATTCACTTTTTTATTTTTAGTTTGAATCAATAATTCAGTAAATCTTGGTTTAGTACCTATGAGGTGCCCAGCACTGGAAGTCAATGATGAACAAAGCAAAAGTTGTCCTTGCTCTCTAGAAGCGTATGGTGGGTTAAGGAAGATGGACAGCAAAGAAGCAATCACAAAGCAGAGTGAGAAATAGTCCGTAAGGGAAAGTGCAGAGTGCTACGGAGCTGACAGCAGGACCCTGTACTCAGCGCAGGGGACGTCAAGGAAGCTGCCCTGAGCAGGAGGGGAAGGAGATGTCTCATCTTACAGGACACCTGGGAACCACGGCCCACTTCTTTTCATCTCTTTGCATTCCGGTATCCACCTGTGCTCCATTCTCAGAGGAAGGCACATTCCTGAGGGCATTTAGGACAAGAAGCTGTGGGATAATGGAAGGAGCTGTGGGCTGCGAAGCAGACAGTTTGGGTTCTGAGTGGCTTTGAATAGGTCACTTGACGTCACGGGGCCTTTTCCTCTTTTCCTGACGCTGTTATGAGGCAGAAATGAGATTCTGGTGAAGGTGCCTAGCACAGCGTGTAACATATAGGAGACTCAGTAAATACTTGTTCCAACTAAAACTTAAGTCCACAGGACTACTTCCCTGCAGTAAAAAAAGAGCCAACTTCTGTCTCATTTCCTTTTTCTATTAAAACAAGGTTATCTTTACATATTCTCTCGTGTCCCACAAGGATGTCACTTCTTGCCTTGACTGTTCAGCTCGCTGGTTCTGTGTACGGCTGGACAGTAAGAGGCTCCAGCCGGCTATCGGGGTCTTGACTGGACAACCCTTACTGAGGCTGTGTCTGAGGAGCCCTGTGTATTGATGGAGGCTAAGGAATGAGGGGTTCTCACCAAGGAAGAGGAAGCAGCTGTTCTCCCCACCGACGGCCTAGGGGGTGGGTGGGGCAGAGGTGAGACCCGCTGGCCCTGCTCTACCCCAAACTGCGAGATGACAGTCCCCAGCTTTGATCTGTGTGGTCAGCTGAGGAGGCAGGGATTTGGTGGGGCTCAGGTTTCCTGTAGGACATTTGTCAGTGAAGAAGGGACCTATGCTTCCCTCTGCCTGCCAGGACGCAGGACGCATAGGTCTGTCCTTCGACCCCAGTCCGCTTTTCAGGTGCCAGTGGGAGAGTCAAGAGGCGAGATGAAAAACAGAGGTTTATGTAGCTGCTGAGCCTAAGTTACAGTCTGAGTTTCTGCTCTACACACCGCCTTCTTCCCCGAGGTCAGCTAGGTCTGGGGTTTCCCAGCTCCTCCCCACATCCTACTTTCAATTCCTGCTAAAGTGATGCCCTCAGAGACATAGTTCAAGCTTCGGAGAAAGACAGGCTGATTTTGAATTCGCGTGGCTCTCCTTGCCGTGTCTAACTTGGGCTCCCTCAGCCTCCGTTACTTCCAGTCATCTCTAAGAGTTCTTATGGGTTTTTGAGACGATTACCTGAAACTATATAGAGAAAGCACCTAGCACAGGCCCCCTGCTACTCAGCACACAGCAGCTCCCTCTGTTCCCCCTTAACTAATGCAACAGTGCATGCCTCCAGGATACCTTGTAACCAGGTCTGCAGAGGGTGCTTTCACCTCTCAGAGAAGGGGAGAGATAGCATCTCCTTCCTCTAAGGGTGAATTGAAGTCTGGTGACTTCCTTAGAAACACACAGCAAAAGGAGTAGCGAAAGTATCCCTGTGCCATCTCCCTTTCTCATTCCCCATCTCTAAGTTAAGATGAAAATCAGAAGGCTTTTCCTTGGCTAATAATACTCAGAATGCCCACAAGACAAGCTGTCCTAAGGAAGCCTGTGAGAGAGGAATAAGATGAAGCACTAAATTTCAGATCATTTGATTGAAAAGACTATCAGAGGCATCTAACATCCTTATTTCACTGAAAACAACTCAAGCTCAGAGAGGAGCAACGACTTGCCTAAAGCCACACAGCCAGCTGGTGGCACAGAACTGACCAGAGCCTTAGTCTGATGCCTAGTTCAGTGCTCTTGCCACCACCTCCTACGGGCCTGCTCTGATCACCAGCTAGGCAGGTGAGCAGACCCACGTCTGGCTTCATTCTGTAGCCGGACAGACCTAAGTGATTGTCCTGAGAATCCAGCAGCATGTTTTCCTCTGTAACACATAAGCACATGGCAGAGAACACAAACGGCCAAACCAGAAGACAGAAATCATTCCTATCTTCCCAGCTTGGGATCGGCCACTTGCTGTCCCCAGCTGCATGAGTTCTCCTGTGCTTTCCATTCATTCAGCCTTAACGGAAGTGTTCCAGCCATGAGCCCCGCATTAGTTCCACCTCTGTGCAGCTGCTGTCTCCACTATCAAGCTGGATGGGTCTTAAGAGTTCCTTTTGGTCGAACTTCCTCACTTCGTTGACTGAGACCCAGCCAGGGAAGAGTTATCTCAGGGCCACACTCAAGTTAGAGGCAGAGCCAAGCTTGAGACCAGTTGCCTAGACGCCAGCCCATTCTCCTTCCAGCAGGGTGGACGATTATCACAGAGAGTGGCTCTCCCTCTTCCTAAAAGGTTAAGAATGAGAACAGAAAACTACATGGTGTCTGCTGGCAGAAACAGGTGTGACAGGGCCCCAGGAAGAGCTGGGATTTTTTTTTTCCTACTAATGGTTGAGGCCGTCAAGCCATTGAATAAAACTGAGGACAATATATCCAAAGCCTGAACATGCCACTGGTGTCCTGTGAGGAGCTCATATTTTTGTAGGCTGAGATACGGGGAGCTGTCTACAGCTGCTTGCAGCTGCTCAGTGACAAGGCTGGTGTCTGCAGTGGGCAGGCTGAGGAGCTGGCAGGGGACAAGAACCATCCCCCACCTTCCCGACCACAATACTTGCACAACTGCATGACACAAACTCGGACCACTGTCTTGTGTTGTCTTGCATCTCCCCTGACTACACTGTCCCCAGGAGGCGGGGTGAGGTACAAGACAGCTATGGCCTGAAACCACTGTCTGAGAGGCAGTGGAGAGTGGTGGACAGAGCACGAAATGTGACATCAGGAGACCAGGACTGAGCACTTCCTGGCACTGTCATTTCCTGAGTTATCTTGAACAAATTATTTAATGTCTCTGAGTCTCAGTTTTTCATCTGAAGAAAATAGGGATGCTACAACATTGTAAATTTTTAAGCTCTTTATGAATGTGAGGGAAGTATTATTAGGAGTATAAATTGCAGGAATTGACACAACCTGATTACAGCTGGTCATTCTTTTCTGTTCCCCTGTTTCTCAGTTGGAATAGAGAATCTATGAATCTAGGAGTGTTTATAGTGTGTACCCATGGTAGACACAGCACAGCATGCAGAAGAAACAGACCGGGCATAGGACTCAGGGTGGGGCCCTCCCCTCTGACTTCCCAGAAGATGTGTTAAACTCAAAGACAGGGCTGGCAGCCCCCGTTCACTGGCTGCCCAGCCCATTCCCTACACACCTCCACCGAGGAGGCTAAAATATTAAAGCACCTGCCCAGCGCCCCTTGCCCCAAGGAAGGCCAGGTGACACAGGTCTAGCCAATGAGTCAGGCATAAGAGAAGTTTGCTGGGGAGCTTTTGGTAAACATTTGCTTTATACGATGTGCAACCCAGAATTGGATTTTCCCCCTAAGGGGCATCTAGTTTAAAGAGGGATATGTAATTTGCTCTTACATATCTTACATATCTTACATTTATGGTAAGTAACCATAAACCTAAGATAAAGCATAGCCATTGGCCTAAGAAAGGCACAGGTGAAGTGCTATTGAATTTAAAATATCCCTTCCTAATACAGCGATCGGGGACTGCTTCATGGAGAAGGTGGCACTTGAGGCGGGCAGGGCTTGAACAACACGAGGACGGGACTTTGAGAAACAGACCCCAGTCCCAACCTCACCAGCCCTGAGCTTCCCCACTATGCTGAGCCATGTTACAGGGAAGCCAACAGTTCTTTCTAGGTGAGGTAATTATAACTCTGGACATGATCAGCTATAACTGCATCTTGTATACCCAGAGCATTTCCTCTAAAGTCCTTTAAAGATACAATCTAACTCATCCCTCTGACATGGGCAGGGGTGGATAAAGAATAAAGAAGGAAGCTCACAGACATGAAGTGACGTCCTAAGATTCTAGAGTTGTTTGGGAAGAGAGCCTGCCAATCCCTTTGGCCATCCCATCCTTCTGGGAACTCTGCACCTTCCCTTTCATCCATGTAGAGGCACACCCTTGCCTACGTGTGCACACACACATCCTCTAGTCATGCAGGGAGGTGCCTTTGTCTAATGTGCATCATAGAAAAAATTCTCATAGTGAAGATATAGGAAATCTCTATGAGGAGGGTCAGTATTTCAGTTCATTACCCTTAAGAGCATGGATTTGCTCGTTACTCAAGTGCTTTCCCTGGTGTCCAGTGGAATCAATGCTTCTGTGAATGCCCCTGGCTGGGCTCGGGGCTGGCATGTCAAGTGGAAGCTAGCCTGGTTTCACTAGGACCCTTCTTTAACTCCTCTGAATAAACTGCCCTGACAGCCACATGTTTA
The DNA here is from genome assembly GCF_949774975.1 of Lagenorhynchus albirostris. Taxonomy (NCBI): domain Eukaryota; kingdom Metazoa; phylum Chordata; class Mammalia; order Artiodactyla; family Delphinidae; genus Lagenorhynchus; species Lagenorhynchus albirostris. The sequence goes on from NC_083103.1 coordinate 98,783,800, forward strand.
AAAATTATCCATCTACACACTCATTAAGATGACCAATATCAAAAAACCCAGAAAATACCAAGTGTTGGTAAAGATGTGGAGAGAGAAAAACCCTTGTGCGCTATTGCTGAGAATGTAAAATGGTACAGCTACTATGGAAAACAATATGACGACTCCTCAAAAAATTAAACATAGGATTGCCATATGACCCAGCAATTCCACTTCTAGGTATATACTCAAAGGAACTGAAGGCAGGGACTCAAAGGGATATCTGTACACCCATATTTATAGCAGCATCATTTACAATAGCCAAAGGGTGGAAACAACACAAATGTCCATCCACAGATGAATAAATAAACAAAATATGACATATACATACATGGAATATTATTTGGCCTTAAAATGGAAGGAAATTCTGACACGTGTTACAACATGGATAAACCCTGAAGACATTATGCTGAGTGACATAAACCAATCACAAAGGGATAAATACTGTTTGATTACACTTGAATGAAGTATATACAGACGTCAAAGTCATAGAGACTAAAAGTAATAGAATGGTGATTTCTGGGGGCGAGGGGGAATGAGGAGTTGGTGTTTGATGGATACAGAGTTTGTTTTGCGAGACGAAAAGAGTTCTAGAGATGGATGGTGGTGACGGTTGTACAACAATGTGAATGTACTTAATGCCACTGAACTGTACACTTCAAAATGGTTAAGCTGATAAATTTCATGTTGTGTGTATTTTACCACAATTAAAAAAATCATTCATCTACAACATCACTTACTTAAAAATAAATCTGGTCCTAAGCTGTCCATATCAAACGTGACCTAGTTTATCTTTTGGAGATCATCGTGGTCTAATTCAAAGAGTTACATCTCGAATCAGAAAACTTAGATTCAAATCTCAATTCTGCTGCTTGTTAGCTGTTTGACCTTATACTTACTGAGCCTCAATTTCCTTGTCTTTGGTCAAATATAATAACATCAGCTTTGACTCCTTCGCTGGGTAGATGTGAAGATCCAATGAGATAATTTATGTGAACGTGCTTAGCAAACCACAGAACACTAAACAAATAACAAAAGATTTTTTGAGAGAGTAATGAGGTTTTCTCTGGGACCTATTGTAATATTTTCCAACTTTTCTTGCCAAGAAGTTTCTTCAATCAGACCTAAATTCCTTCCAACAACAGCTTCGGCCAGGTTGGAAATAGCCTTTCCGTTAGGACATTTCCAAATTCCCGGTTTAGAGATCCTTCCATCTGGTAGGTGTCAAAGGGGACAGCAGGAACCACAAGCAGAACCACGTGGAACCACTAGCTCTTTGGGCCAAGGACAGAATTCTTCTTTAGGTCTGGTCTGGTTTGCAAATTCCTGGCTGTCATAGTAACCCCCAAAGTAAAGGAGGACTGTTCAGCGTCATCTTTGACTGCAGGCCGGGCTGGGAATGCACTCAGGTTGGCCCGAGTAAACAGTGTTCGCTGCTAACCACTCTGTGCCTCTCTCTCTGGGCCCAGGGATGGGCGAGGCAGGGAGCTCGCCAACCTCAAGCCCTTTGGCTGCATAGCTTCCTGCTGGTGTCCCGTTGGCGCTGCCAGGTCCAAAGTGGGGAGGGAGTTTCCAGAAGAGGGGAGGCCCCTGGGAGATGGAATGAACGCCACCATGGAAGCAAAAGTCTGCAGCCTGTGAAGATGTATGTAGATGCCTTGGGGAGAGGACGACTGTTGGCACTTCCGTAGTACTTCAAGTGTCCCTGTTAAGTTCACAGTTGACCTCTGCTGACCCCTTCAGTCAGGGCTGTTTATCCCAATGCTAGCGCTGGAGACCTAAAAATGTTGAAGACCTAACAAATGTTGAAGATCTAATGTAGTCGGCTTCACAACACAAAAAGAAAACGGCGAAAATGAAATTATTAGGCACCTCACTAAATCTATAAAGATGCTATGATGCCATTTTCTTCATTACATTTATTATCATAAGATTTTTACCTATTTGAAAATAACTTGCTGGCTAGTTTTTCGTCATTGGCAGAATTCCTGATTATGTGCAGTGATCGCCAAGAAATCATTGCTAGGCCAAATTTCAAAAGTAAAATTATAAAAAAATACTGCGGTATTTTCATAGTTTAAAAAGTTAGAGTTTGAGTATATTTTAATATGCTTAATATGGTGCGGTGTGGGGCCAAAAGGCCTGGGAAGGCCCCCAAAGGTTTCTGCTGCTCAGTTTGTCTCTCTCACTCTTTTTCTTTCCTCTCTCCTTCTTTCTTCTTCTCTCCCTCTCTCCTTCATCTCTCTCCCCCCTTCCTCCTGTCTTCCTTCCTTTTTTTCCCTCCGCTCTCCTTCCCTCTTTCTCCCTTTCTTTCTTTCTTTCTTTCCTTCCTCTCTCTCTCTTTTTCTATTTCTCTCTCTCAAGGGCGTAGGATCATTGGTGCCCGACGCGGAAGCAGCATAAAACAGTGCAGAAGCTCCGTGCACTCAGACGGCATGTATTCTCACTACAGGAACATAGGCACGCTGCTATCTCTCTGGTCCTCTGGGACTATCTGTCCACTTGTAGAATGAGGTAATACCAGTTGCTTCCAGGAGTTCTGGTGAAAATTAAATTAGGTTAGTAAAAGTGTTTTGCTGAATCTGGTGGTTGTTATTACTGATAGTAATAGCCACCTGCGCTTCACTAGTCATCACACACACATTAACATGCCCTCTATCCACTACAGAACATTACTACTCTAAGGTGTGCGGAAACCGTGTCTGTGTTTCTAGTTCTTTCTGTGCCCAGATGAGAACAGTATCCTGACTGAAAGTCAATTTCGTTAACCCCGTTAGATTACACTGTTGCTCCACCTCCCTGGGTAATATTCAAAATTACTGTGGAGGCATCAACTAACTCTGGAGACCTTCTGCTGTGTCGTGTCCCTTCTTTAGTTGCTGAGTCATACAGCGGGTTTAGAGACTCTTGGAGGAGGATTCAGGGCAGTTGCGGGGCAACTAGGGGCCCAGAGCTTAAACTCACTTCTCACCAGCCAGAATGGAAACACTGCAACATTTAATACTGCACGTGTAATAATGAGCGTACCACCTGAATATGCCTTCTTTGCTCCGATGTAATGTTATTAATTTCTTCATTTATTCAGTCTGTCAATACTTAGAGTTTTTGAGCAGCTTTTTGTGCAAAGTATTAGGTTAGACACAGGGGAGGAGATTAAAAAGAGTGAAGAAACGTACCCCAAAGAAACACATGGTCTCCTAAGAAAGCTATGGCAATAATCAAGTAAGCTCAGTAAGAACAGTGCATGAAAACTGTCCTAAGGAAAGTGTACTCGTCTTGGGAGTCAGGAGCATGATGTCGCATCTGGCTGGTGATCATGGAAGTCTTCATGGAGAAGGTGACTTCTGAGTTCAGGCCTTGAAGGATGGGTAACATTTCAATACATGAGTAAGAAGTGGGTGGAAGCCCAGATAGAGGAAATGGCAAGGGCAGAGGCTCAGAGGTTAGGAATGGGAGTGATTTTGAAGGATCCATGAGTGGTAACATTTTGTGGGAGCATAAGAAACATGTGGTCGGATAAGGGTGGAGTTGGGCCAAATCACGGAAAAAATGTCTAGGCTATTCAGTAAGCAAAATAAACTGTTGAAGGTTTTTGATCTGGAGAACAACACAGTCTTTATGAAGAGTGGTCGGATTTTCTTGTGAACACCTTAAAGGAAGGACATGAGACTGGAAGTGGTGGAGGTGAGGGAGGGCATTGGGACCAACTAGAGGTGGAAAGTTAACCTGTAAGGCATTCAGTGTTCCAAGTGAGAGGTAAAGAGGGCTGAGCTGGGACAGAGGCCATGTGCCCTCAAGGAAGAGATGATGAATGTAAATTTTTGAATAGAGTAATGAGACTTGGTGACTGATTAGAGAGAGTATGGAGGATGGGGAGGGATGGAAAGAAGTTAGTCATAGTGTGGATTTTGAGTCTGGGAGACAAGAAGAATTATCGTTCTAAGCCTAGAGAGAAACACAGAAGCCAGGAGCGGGAGCTGGTTGAGAAAAGAGAACCCAGTGAATTCATTTACGTTGTTTTTTTTTGTGGTTTTTTTTTTGCGGTACACGGGCCTCTCACTATTGGGGCCCCTCCCGTCACGGAGCACAGGCTCCGGACGCGCAGGCTCAGCGGCCATGGCTCACGGGCCCAGCCGCTCCGCGGCATGTGGGACCCTCCCGGACCGGGGCACGAACCCGTGTCCCCCGCATCGGCAGGCGGACTCTCAACCACTGCGCCACCAGGGAAGCCCCATTTACGTTGTTTTTGAAAAACACATTCATTTATTTGGTTGCGCCAGGTCTTAGTTGCGGCAAGTGGCTCCTTAGTTGCAGCTCGCCAGCTCCTAAGTTGTGGCATGCAAACTCTTGGTTGTGGCATGCATGGGGGATCTAGTTCCCTAACCAGGGATCAAATCCGGGCCCCCTGGCTCCTTAGTTGCAGCTCGCCAGCTCCTTAGTTGTGGCATGCAAACTCTTGGTTGTGGCATGCATGGGGGATCTAGTTCCCTGACCAGGGATCAAATCCGGGCCCCCTGCATTTGGAGTGCAGAGTCTTAACCACTGCGTCACCAGGGAAGTCCCCATTTATGTTGAGTTTGAGGAACCTACCGGACACCTCGTGAGATGGTCACTGGTGCTCTAGCTTGAATTTGGATTGTTAGTTATTTACATCAGGAAAGGGCCGCCAGGCAGAACCAGAGCTGCCCACTGGGAAAAGACTGCTAAAAGACAGTGAAAACGAATGAGCAAACAGCGTGGTTAAGGGGGTACTGAGATCTCCAGGTACCATCAGGGCAAACAGTAGGGCAACAGAGCGGTCCACAGTGGAACAGCAGGTCGAATCAAACTTTTAGAGCTATCATCTTCTGGGTCACACTGGCAGCCCCACCAAGCTGATGCTAAGTGCTGGCCTGGTGCACGGGTTCCCACATCTGGCGATGCAGAGTCACAGGGGAGCTTTTAAAATGACATATTCCTGCCTCCCCAACCCCAAGGTGACCGGAGGTGGTGCCTGGAAGTCTGTATTTCTAAGTTTCACTTTGGATTCTGGTTCTCAGGCATTAGCCTAGTGAGGAGTAGTAGCTCTCATCTCAGAATTGGTCTTAGTTGCTCACTGGCGGGGGGTGGGGGAGGGCTGATCCTGTAGGTGAGAACCTAGGGGTCCTAGTCTTCCCTCCCCCTCCCCCTTCCCTTTTCCCTGCCCCTCTCCTCCTCCTCCGCTCCCCATGTCAGGGAGAAGAGAGTTACTTGGAGAGGCTGCTCCTCAGACTGGCAAGAGTTCTGCAGAGAGGTGCAGGCAGACCCCTGCCAGGGAGCCCCTGCAGAGAAGGGCATCAGCCACCAAAGGATGGAGCAGAGAGTAAAACAAGCCAATATAAGCTCCACAAGGTCAGGGACTTCTTAAGGAAAATCTCCAACCTAAAAAGAAGGAGACAGGATAGTGTAAAGAACCCCCATGTTCCTGACACCCCACTCCAACAATTAGCCACAGCAGCTAATCCGTTTCACCTGTTTCGTCTACACCCAGCATTCCCTCCCCAGCCTCCACCATTTTGAAACGAATAAGGAAAGATATTTTACATGCTCTTCTGATCTCCTATTTTGCAGTCCACCAGCCCCTTTGCTGGTAATAAAAACAAGCTCTGAGGGAAGAAGGGATCAAGGAAGAATCATCAGCTAACCCCTAATTCCTCTTTGAGACACAAAGAGGCACTCATTAATTTTGTCACCAAGTCGCTGAACAAAACATGCAGCCTCTAGCAAAGGGAAACACACAACACAGTAGCCAGTTAGAAAAGCTACAGTCTGGGGACTTTTGTGGTGGCACAGTGTTTAAGAATCCGCCTGCTAATGCAGGGGACAGGGGTTCGAGCCCTGGTCCGGGAAGATCCCACATGCCGCGGGGCAACTAAGCCCGTGCGCCACACTACTGAGCCTGCATTCTAGAACCCGCGAGCCAAAACTACTGAAGCCCGCGCACCTAGAGCCCGAACTCTGAAGCAAGAGAAGCCACCACAATGAGAAGCCCACACACCGCAAGGAAGAGTAGGCCCCGCTCGCCGCAACTAGAGAAAGCCCGTGCACAGCAACGAAGACCCAATGCAGCCTAAATAAATAAATTTATTAAAAAAGAAGAAGAAGGGCTGCGGTCTGAATTTACTAGAGTCCTTTCTGTGTTCAGCAGTCTGGTCCTAATCACCAACAAATAATAATTCTGCCCCAGGGGGTGAGGCTCCAGAGAGCAGAAATGTGTGCGTGGTTCAAGGGGCCCCATGCAGTAGGTAGGAGCTGTGGAGTCTGGGTGGTCTCCACGTCGCAGGTTTCAGACTGCTCTTCCCTCTCAGGGAAATAAATCTCTGTTCTGAGTCTACAGCACTGCCCTTCCCTGCCTTGCCCCCTTCTAGGGCTCCACTTCCACATCCAATGATGGAGCAGAGAAACTAAAGGAGGCAAAAGAATGAGGAATTTGGATCAATTCAAGTAGTCATAAATCTCCCTAAAGAGTCAGTCCTCCAAGAATCAAGAAGGGCTTAGGCAGGGCTCATGGCTCATGGAAGTCTTTGCAAAGAGGAGGGCCTACAGAGAAGGCTGGAAGGAAGCATGGTTGTGGAGTGGAATTACTGCCTAGGGCATGCCCTCTTTTTGGCCCCTTTCCAAGTTCTGGCTCCTTGAGGGCTAAGAGGTCCTCAGTCAAGTGTGGACTCTTCTGTGTGGTAGCCTTGATCACTGAGACGTCATGAACAATATCACAGTAAGGTGCTAACAGTACAGTGCTTTTCAGAGTAGGATACTTAAGCCTCTTGGGTTATGGGAACCTCAGAATAAATATGGAACATCTTGGTGGAATTCGGTTTTACCAAAGATTTTTATTTCTCAGCGGGGGGACTATTATTCTTAATATTAAAATAATCTTGGGGGACTTCCCTGGTGGCACAGTGGTTAAGAATCCACCTGCCAATGCAGGGGACACAGGTTCGAACCCTGGTCCGGGAAGGTCCCACGTGCCGCGGAGCAACTAAGCCTGTGTGCCACAACTACTGACCCTGCGCTCTAGAGCCCATGAGCCACAACTACTGAAGCCCATGTGCCTAGAGCCCGTGCTCTGCAAGGAGAAGCCACTGCAATGAGAGGCCCACACACCCCCAACAAAGAGTAGCCCCCGCTTGCCGCAACTAGAGAAAGCCTGCAAGCAGCAACGAAGACCCAACACAGCCAATAATAAATAAATAAATTTATTTATTTTAAAAAATAAAGTAAAATAATCTTGGGAATGTGATGGACTAGAACGTAAAATTTTCATGGATTTATGAAGAAAACACAGGAATTTTAAAGAAGTGTCCCAACTGCAGTGGCCTATTTGGAGAGTTATTTTCTTTCTTCTCTTTTTAGAGGTGTTTAGGAAATTTTGACAGGCGCCACCCTGATGTTTCTCGGGATAGGTGAGTTATTATGATGTTGCGGTGTCTGCCCATCAGACACGTCAGCTCGCATCTCCCATCAGCCTGTGAGGCTGGCAGTTTTGTGGTCTCTCGGGATAGGCTCACCCTTTCCTTCCTCTAAGTCTTTGTCCAAACTGTCACTTATGTCTGGGACAACCTCCCACCTCCTGACAGCCACATCACATCTCTTCCTCTCCTTATAATGCTGGTCAAGGTCATTTTTTCCAGAAAGCTTTCCCTAAGTTAAGAGAACTGACTCCCAAAACAGAACCTGAAAGAAGTTCAAGGTTGGGATGCCACAACCCCATCCTGATACTAAATATTTGTATAGTTTTGTATAGGACTTAGTATATAAAACTGACACACACACATCTTATTTAGTCATCATCACAACCCTATTTTGTACGAGAATTGTGTTTTTAGAAGTTGTACTTTGACAGCTCCATATTCCAAGCTCTTTCCATCACAGGCCACCAAGGTCGCTCTGCTCCCCAGTCTGCCAGCTGAGAACGCCCACTAGGTCTGTTTGTGCACTGACATTTATGCCTTAGAGGCACATGTTAGTTTTTGTTTGTCTTGTTTTTCTTTGTATCCAGTAAATTCTTTTAAAATTGTATTTCCTGATTTTTAAAAATAGACAATACATCTACTTGGTTCAAATTCAAAAAGTTAAAAGGGTATATATATCCTGAAGATTTTACCTCTCACCACTATCCCAGACACCAGGTTTTCCTCCCCAAAGTCAACTTGTGTAACTTCCAGTGTTCTTCTCTCCGTATACTATCAAGTACGTTTACATACCCTTTTTTTTTCAATAAATGGTAGAATATTCTACACCGTCTTGCAACTTGCTTTAAGGGCTCCCCACTGTTGTTTATGGCTATATACTATTCCACTGGATAAATCTACCATAATGATTTAACCATTCTCTTATTAATAGATATTTAGATCGTTTCCAATCATTTGTTATAACAGGCAATGACGCGTTGAATAACTATGTGCACATATAATTTTGTACGACTATGAAGGATAAATTCCCAGAAGTGAAATTGGTTGGTCACAGGACATATGTGTTTATAATTTTTGAAGTTTCTGAGGAATTGCTCTCCTTATGGAGAGCTGTATCAATTTACACTCCTGCCAATGAGAGTGCTTGCCAACGTGAAAGCAGGTTGTGAAAATTTTGAACTTTGATAGGAGAGATAGTATCTCATTGTAGTTTTTACTTGTATTTCTTTTATTAATAATGAGGTGAAGCATTTTTTTCATATATTTGACAATAATGTATATACCTTTTGGGGGAACTGTGTGTTCATACCCTCTGTCAATTTTTTTTATTGGTTTGTTAGTTTAATATATGTTATAAATATTTTCCCTACGTTATCTTTTTTTAAACTTTGTTTATGGTGATTTTTCATACATGGACTTTTTATTTGATGTTATTGAATTTGTCAATATTTTATTCTATAGCTTCTAGTGTTGTATCATAGTCAGAAAGGTCTTCCCCAGTTGGGATTATAAAAGAACTCTCCAACGTTTCTTTTGGTAAGTTTACAGTCCCACGTTTCACATATAAATCTCTGATTCATTTGGAGTTTTCTCTGGTATTAGGTATGAAGTATGGTTTCAGCTTAATCTTTTCCCCAAAATGGTTGTCATATCATCCCTAAGTCAGCTATTCAATCATCTCTTTCTCTACATAAACATCAGTGGACACTAGAATCCCAGCTTGATTATCTACCAATTTGCCATATGTATTTGTGGTTTTTAAAAAAATTTTCTATTTCATGATCTATTCATTGCATGAGTAGACAGATTAATTGTGCATAAACGAGCAGACAGATTTATATTAATTGTGCATTAATATAAATTATACAATTTATATTAATGTAACTTTAGAATACATTTAGTATCTGTTAAAGCTTGCACTCCCATTATATTTCGTTGAAAACATTTTAAGGATATCCTTGTATATTTATTTTTCCATATCAAGTCTAGATTCAGTTTGACTAGTTAGAAAAAAAACTTGGTATTTCTTGAAAGCACATTAAATTTATAGATACGTAAGGGAGAACTGACTTCTTAATAATGCTCTGTCTCACTGCCAAAGAGTACAGTAAGCCTTTTCATTTAGACAAGTTTCCCAGTTCAGTTTCAGAATTTTGATGTTGTATTCATTTTGCATATTAAGTTTATTCTCAGGTATTTTATTTTTTTTAATCATTTTAAAATAGGTCTCTTCTTTCATCATATCTTATGTTTGTTATTTGTATAGATGAAAGTTACTGACTTCTGTGTATAATTGTGTATGAGCCTGCCTGCTGAATTCCCTTAACTCTAACTCCTCACACCATGCTCCTAAGGTAGCTAGTTGGTGTCTGAGTGAACCTTCCTGTGCCTTCTTGGAAGTTGGGGCTTCTTAGGGTTTAGTGACAGTTGGTACTAGGAGAGAAAGAGAGTTGATTTCGTTTATCTTTCCAGGATGAACAGTGGATTGTTACTATTGGGCTGACCAAAAAGTTCGTTCGGGTTTTTCGTAAGATCTTAATGGAAAAACCCAAATGAACTTTTTGGCCAACCCAATAATTTCTTCACAGACTGTTTCATTCTCAGGGACCTTTTTGAAAAAATGATGGTTAAAAGATTGAACGTTCGGGTTTCCCTGGTGGCGCAGTGGTTGAGAGTCCGCCTGCCGATGCAGGGGACACGGGTTCGTGCCCCGGTCTGGGAAGATCCCATTATGTCGCGGAGCGGCTGGGCCTGTGAGCCATGGCCGCTGAGCCTGCGCGTTTGGAGCCTGTGCTGCGCAATGGGAGAGGCCACAACAGTGAGAGGCCCGCGTACCGCAAAAAAAAAAAAAAAAAAAGATTGAACGTTCTGCCTGTGCTCTGCCGCCGCCACCAGGCTGCTGTCACACACAGTGCACACCTTCTATCATGCGTCAGGCTCAGCCACTTCCCAGGTAAAATGTCCCTGTGATTAATAACGTATCTTCCTAGAAGCCAGGGGTTCCCCTTGAACCATCTTGCTTTGTATATTTTAATTACAATTTAAGTGATTTCTCTACACTGACCATCCTTAGGAAGAAACCCCAGGAATTATCATCAACCACTTAACTTTGTTTCAATTCTGGTCTGCATTTTGTTTGTTTGTGTTTGTTTCCAGCTTTACTGAGACATTATTGACATACAACAATGCACATTTAAGGCGCACAGTGTGATGATTAGGTACACGTATAATTGCAAAATGATGACCACAATAAGGTTAGTTAACACCTCCATCCCCTCATGTAATTAAGATCTGAGTGTGCAGGTGTGCGGATAACATTTAAGATCTACTCTTTTAACAACTTTTATATATATAATACAATAATGTTAATTACAATCACCATGCAGTGCATTAGATCCCCAGACCTTATCTTGTAGCTGGGAATTTGTATCCTTTGACCAACTTCTCCCCAATTCCCCCACCATCCAGCTACTGGCAACCACCATTCTACTCTGTTTCTGAGTTTGGTTTCTTTGAAAGTTGTCTTTCAGTGCCACATTTAGGGCTTCCCAATGGCCTGCGGAGACCTGCCTGGGTAAAAAAGCTTGGAAGAGATGACTTTTCCTTTGTCTTAAAACCAGAAATAATTCTCTGGGGAGTAACCAAGCAAGGAAGGGAATCCTCCTCCATCAGGGAGCCAGCCTGGATTTAACCACAAATGGGAATGGAAGGAGTGGGGAGGGACGGGCCACTGCACAACATGACAGAAGTTTCCCACAGGGATCATTTTAGGAGGACAGAAAGAGACACTGCAGCTCTAAGATCAGGTGGCTTTTAAAAAACCCACAACATTAGTGATTACTCTGTTAAGGTTCTAGTTTTAGGATCTCAATTTAGAATCTCTGGAATTTGGCTGGAATTCTAAAGGGTTAAAAAAAATCCTAGCATTTGACCTAAATACCCAAAGGAACCCCTCTCTCTGGCATTGTTTAACACCTCAAAATGAAAATACATAAGCTTACTGGGGTTGCTAGAAAAGGGCACAGCAGTTTTTCACACTTCCTTTGCCAGCAAGATAACACTTTAATTTGAGCCCCTTTTTCTTGCCCGAGAGGCAGAGGTGGGGTTACTTGCTGGGGCTCTAGGGCCTCCATTCTTCCTGCTTCTTTGGTGGATTTTAGCATGAGAAAACACAGGAGTGCTTTGACTTCCTATTCTTTTTTAAAAATATTTATTTATTTTTGGCTGCTGTTGGGTCTTTGTTGCTGCACACGGGCTTTCTCTAGTTACAGTGAACGGGGGCTACTCTTTGTTGCAGTGCATGGGCTTCTCATTGTGGTGGCTTCTCTTGTTGTGGAGCACCAGCTCTAGGTGCATGGGCTTCAGTAGTTGTGGCTCGTAGGCTCAGTAGTTGTGGCTCGTGGGCTTCAGTAGTTGTGGCTCACGGGCTCTAGAGCGCAGGCTCAGCAGTTGTGGCACATGGGCTTAGTTGCTCCGCAGCATGTGGGATCTTCCTGGACCAGGGATCGAACCCATGTCCCCTGCATCGGCAGGCAGATTCTTAACCACTGTGCCACCAGGCAAGTCCCTATTCTTTTCTCAATGATGCTTTTAGAATCTGGGGTTCACACTGCAGCTTCGGAGAGCAAAGTTGGATACAAGGTCTCAAGGCCTCTATCACTTTCTCTTACGTCCTACTCTTTGTTACAAGTCTAAGAGAAAAAAAAAAGTCTAAGTTTAAAAGTTCAAGTAAAACTCCCTTAAGTCTGTGACCTGATTTTCTTCAGCTTGAATCTTGTTAGCTCCTGGATATGGAGTTTTTAGTTCTTCTTTATGGTTTCTTGAACCACGGTGCTGTGACACGCCCAGGTGGGAACGTGTTTGCATCCACTGACTGCTGCAAAAAAAAACCCATGCCAACTAGTCCACCTGGCACCCGCCCACTTATTGTCGCAGCATAATCCCGGTCAAATTACCTAACAAAAGATTTCTGGCCCTCTCTTTTTTTCTGGGTTTATTTGCCTCAGCGCTCTGAGACATCCAAGTCACGCCTTTCCGTTTATATCCTTCTGGACCAAAACGTTAGAATATGAAGTAAGGGGGAAGAAAGCCAGCTGGAGCAGCCGGAGTTCTGCAGCGTCTCTGGCCTGGAGCATCAGCACCCCTGTTCTTACTGCTTCTCAGGCCTGAGCCTGAGCCTGAGCCTCTTTGCTTTCCTGGCCACTCCTCCGGGTCAGCTTCCTTTAATCCACTTCCTCCTTGCCTGCCTGCTGCCCCACCCTCTGACCTTGTTGCCCGGCTTTGACCTCCAGCCAATCGGTATAACCGGACCTGTGGACCTTGATACTTAAAACTAGACTCACGACAGCTCTTCAAGGTGCCCTGAGAATACACAGCCACGAGGTGCAGGGTGCTGGGGAGACAAAGATGAAATGTGCACCCTGGCCATGAAAAACTCAGAGCGCCTCTGCCCTCAGCTCAGTCTGGTCTTTATTGAAAGAGTAAACTCAATTTGGGGCTCCTGTCTCTGAAGGAACCTCACCAAGAATTTAAAGAAACCCCAGAAGAGAGGAGAGGAAGATGACTGACAGCTTATAAAGTGGCCTCTATGTAGAAGATGCAGAAAAACTAGATATACTTTGTCAAAAAACAGCAACCTGAAGGAGAATTGACAGTTTCCTTCCCCTGACTTCTCTGGTTATAGAATCCTCTCAGCTCATTTCCTGATTCTCATTTACAGTTATACAGAGGTGGTCTTGAAGTGCATTTGGGCACCATGCTGTGCAGAAAAGAGCCTGGTCCTAGGAAAAGGGAGCCTTGGGTTCTGACCCAAGCCATCCTCTCATTGTGTGACCTCATACAAATGCCTCACCTGTCCTATGGGATTCATTTCTTTGGGAAATTTCCCCCCATCTCATCAGGATACTGTGAAAACTCGCTGCGCATCTATATGTATATGTGTAGATATATGTATATGAAAACACACACATACAATAAAATATAAGCACCTTTAAAATTTTAAGCAATACATCCTTAGCTACTATTTACTGAGCACCCCTTATATATTAGCAACTGTTAAGTCTTTTATATATATTACCTTGTAGATCTTCACAGTATTCTTGCAAGGCGGCAACCTCTCCTAGGAAGGCAAGGTCACAGAGAATGTTTCCTGTGTATAGCAGCCAGCTCTGTGCCATGTCCAACAGGCTCTGGATCATCTAATGATGACTTCAACAGCAGTAATGATGCTTTCCTATCTGGGTATGTCCTTCCTATATCCGGAATATTGTCTCCAATTGCAACACAGGGGGTCAAGTCCCTGGATATCTTGAATCTACTGTGTGCTGCTCAAACTGCCTTGGGCTTCATTCCTATCTTGTAATGGGGGTGAGTGACGGGAAGGATCGCTGGTGGGAAGGAGGATCAGGGGGCAGTCTCCTCCCAAGGTGTTATGGACGCTCCTAATACTGTGTTAATGGAATCCTTGCCTGCACCAGGCTAAGTAAGTGCAAAAGCCACTTATAATTATGATGTGGATTATATTTCCAGAAGTGAAAATCTGCTACAAGGTAGAAGTATCTGTTAGGAGGTGACTGTTAGAAAACACGCACCAGCCAATCCTCTGTTGCCAAGGGTCCTGTGAGGCCTTCACTGGTTGGTCCAGAGATGGCACCCATGGGCTATGCCAATTAGGGGAAGTCTTCCAGTGGCTTGATGTCTTGAGCCTCTTTTGGACTGCTTCATCACCTGGCATTCACAAACATTTCCATCTCCACTTCTTACCCTTCCTCTCTCCCCACTCCATGCCCCAGCAAGTGAAATTTACTCTGTTCCAAGTACATGCCCCGGGCTTTCCCACTTTTTCACTTTTGCTCAAATTCTTTGCTCCATCTGGAATGCCCATCTGTCTCTTTCTTTGCCAAATTTCTAAATATTACTGATCCTTAAGGCCTTGTGCAAAGTCCTTTTTCTCCATGAAGTCTTCTCTACTCTGTTTGGCTGGGAATGGTCATAGTACATTCTCTGTTTCTTTTTGGTGGAACATTCCTTCTTTCTTCCTGTAGACATACTTCCTGAAAGCTAAGTTCCTATCGGTCTCATCTTTGTATTCTCAGTCTATAACATGTGACTTTGTATGTAATAGCCATTTATTCATTTACTCAATGAATGAATGAATGAACAAATCTTGAGAGAATGTTGAATTGCGTGTGGTGCTACACTGAAAGATGTGCCAGGGGAATTATATTCATTAATTTATTAAGCACCTGCTAGATTTAAGGTCCTCTTCCAAGATTTATTACAAAATTTATTCTGTCTTAGAATTTGTAGTCTCTAACAAAGAAATATGAATAACAAAGAAAAGAGCTCATAGTCTCCCAAGAGAAACATATTAAACCAAAGTCAAAAATACATGCTCGTTATGTGTTGGATGGAGGAAAGGGTAACTGTGATAGAGTTGCAATTAGGGGGAGAAGTTCCAAGGTCTAACAAAAAGGAGGGAAGAAGGAATGAGTAAAAGAAAGGTGAGTTGTGAGAATACAAATTGGCACCATACAGAACATACACATGCTCTTTAAGACCCTTCCTGGTAACAGGATGCATTTCATAGACCATCCACTGCAGCCTACAAACATCTACTGAGAAAATACCTTGAGCTACACGTTGGGATTACAAAGATCAAAGTGGCATTTCTCCTGACCTTGGGGAGCCACAGTACAAATAAGAGCTGTGATGAGCGTTCTACAAAAGTTTGGAGATGCTCTGGGAGGAGACAGGAAGGACAGGGAGGCAGGTGGGCAGGGGGGCTTCACGGAGGAGACAGCCCTCCAACAAGGTCTGAGGAAGCAGCATGTGAGGGTTCAGGATACAAACTCACAAGTTAGCCTGCCCAGGCAGGAATCAGACTGCTCCAACTGGAATCTGATCTCACCATGAACCACTTGTGTAATTTTGATATGTAACCAAGCCTCAGTTTCCCCATCTGTAAAATGGGATAATTATATTTCCTGTACCATCAGAGTCATGATGAAGATTAAATAAGAAAGATCCCTAGGCCCAGACTGATTCTTTATTCAAGATTTAAGTGAAAATGTCTTCTGGTTTACTAAGGAGTTGATTTTTGCTCGGTTGTTTCTTAAACTTGTAGCCCCAGAAGTCAGCGTCCAATGGAAAGGTTGGCTGGTTAAGCACATAACTTTTCTCTAAAGAATATCAAAATTGGGTTAAGCGATTTTACAGCCTGCTAATCACAGATTCCCAAATTGGCACTTACATGAAACGAAAGCTTATAGATGTATACAGCAGCCCATGCCTTGAAATGAACAGGCTTATTTTCTAGCATGCTATTGGATGAGGGAGGGGAGAGAGTGAGGGCCTTTACCCAGCTATAGGGACTCTGTCAATTTGGCAGGTTGGTTCTGTGTTTGGAAGATAAGGGACTCCTGAGAGCATTCCTACCCTATGGCATTGTTTATCGGAGAGTGGGTGATTGTTTTCCTTGTATTGTTTTCTTTATAGAACTCACTGGCATCCTACTGCAATGAAAGTGTCTGGCTGTTTATTGCAGCCGACTCTGGGTTAAGTGAGCAGTGGACCATTAAAACTCGGGAGAATGCACGTACGTCTCTAATTGCTGCCTTCAGCAAAATTTCTTTGATGTAGACTTTATGATAGCAATTATGTCAAATTATGCCTGTGTAAACAGTAGGATTGAAAGCAGCTAGAGATTAGAGATTATTAAAGTTGTTTCTTAAAGGGGTGAGAATTGTCTTTTCGTCTAGTAATAAACTCTTGTCGCAAATGAACATTCTGTATTTCGTTGCTAAGTTTTTCTTCTTTCATCAAGATAAGAGGAGAGAGAAGTGATGAGAAAAGAGCAAGAAAAGAAGGAAGTGGGAAAAAGACAGGAGGGGCAGATTGGAAGGGAGGAGTGGAGAGAGGAAAAAAACATTCAGAAAGAGGGGCTGGGCCTCAAAGTAGCTATGATATCTGAACAATGTTAAGCAGGGCCAAAACATAAGATGTCCATTCAAAAGTTTCCCTCAGTCATTCTGGGAGACCATTCTGGAAGAGCATTTGGGAGATCTTTATTTAGTTCAGGCATTCTTTACACTTAACCCAGTCTATCCATCGCATATACAATCAGTACCAGACACTGCAGTCTGTGAGTTTTCACTAACTTTTTGCATTAAGTAAATCTCAGCTCTCAGGTAGACTGCGGTATCCTGCAGGCAAGGTCCAGGACCCTACATTGCGCTTGTATTCCCTCTGCAGTGCTTCACAGCTCTGTCCACATGCGCTCAGACAATGGGGTAAATAGAGGAGGCATCACCTCGGCTGAAGGCGCCGCCCTCTGTACCCCACCAGCCACACCGGCCACACCACTCCCAGGGAAGCTCTCTGCCCATGATGCCCAGCATCCCGAGGGAATATTCAGCAAACGCTTTGCCTGGCTTCACCTTCCCATTTCCTGCCAAGCTGTGGCCCTTATCTTCTTCCAAATGTGTAAAGCACTTTCTCTTGGAAACCCTCCCAGACATCGATATATATTAATAAAAATTCTATAGACTGTAATTAGCTTATTTTTAATTATATCTGCATGTTCTTACTGAATTGTCTGTGTTCCAATGAAATTTTATTTATGGACACTGAAATCTGAATCTTATATAACTTTCACATGTCACAAAATACTCATTTGATTTTTCCCAACTATTTAAAAATATAAAAACCATCCTTAATCCTCAGGCTCAACAAAAATAGGTGATGAGCAGAATTTGTCCTGTAGCCTTAATTTGCTGAACCCTGGATTAAGTCATCAATCATGTTTACATTTCCTTCAAAGAAAGGATTAAATTTTATATTGTTTCAGAGCTACTGGAAGAACTCAGCATTGATTATTACTATTTTTCCTTTTTTGAGTTAATATTGTTTAAAGAGCTCAAAATCCCATGTAACTTGAAAGTCAAGGGTGTAAAATATTGAAATGAGTCTGTCTACATCAAGCAGTCAAGCATTACCAGCAGGATGAAGAGTAAGTGGTGTCTGGTGCCTATTCAATTTTGAGTTGGCACTCTCTCATCAGGCTGCTTGCTCCCCTTACAGGTTGTATCTTCCATGCTTCTTAACCTCTCCGCTTCTGGCATGGGTATCGTCACAAAGACACAGGATCAGAACTCCCTCCACTTCACCTTGCAGGTGTCCAGTTCTCCTTCCCCCATCTTGGGAGGAGGGCTCCTTTTCTCTGCCTCTACCTCTGCTCCTGGGCACC
Organism: Lagenorhynchus albirostris; assembly: GCF_949774975.1. Lineage (NCBI taxonomy): Eukaryota > Metazoa > Chordata > Mammalia > Artiodactyla > Delphinidae > Lagenorhynchus > Lagenorhynchus albirostris. Next base: position 98,801,503 of record NC_083103.1, read on the forward strand.
CCTTTCCTCGGGGACCTTGCTTTATGTGTTGTCTCCGCCTCGTCTACCTCTACAGTCCCTCCTCCACTGGATCCTTCCCTCAGCATAGGTTTGTGCTGCTTTTGCTTCTCTTTTTTAGAAGAATTCCTCCCTCCCTCCCCAGAAAGCTCACCACTTCCTCCCCTTCTCTTCACATCCAAGCGTTTTGGAAGAAGTCGGCCCATCCTCAGTGGTTTGCTTCTCTGCTTCTGTAACTAGGGATCTTATTTGTCCTTGTTTTCATTTATTTATTTCAAGGTAAAAATTGTCTTATTGATTTTTCTTTGCTCATAAAAAAAGCAGTATATTTTCATTTAAAAGTTCATACAATATATAAAGAAACTCAAAAATAACAATAACCAATAACTCCAGAATTCAGAAACAGTGGCTGTATGCACTGCTGGGTTCTTCACCAACAGCTGTTTCCCTACATCTTCCTTCCTGGCAAAGTTTGGTGTCTACTTCACCCCACACCAGACCAGTGACATATCTGGTCTTGTTTAAACTTTTTGGTCTCAGGACTCCTTCACACTCTTAAAGATTATTGAAAACCCAAAGAGCTTTGGTTTGTGTAGGCTATGTCTGTTAATTTTACTGTATTAGATGTTAAAACAAATTTTTAAATATTTACTAATTCTCTTAAAAATAACAATAATAAATCTGTTGCATATAACTTTTTTTATGAAAAGTAATATATTTTCCAAAACAAAAAAATATTTGGTGAGAAATGTGGCATTATTTTACATTTTCGCAAATCTTTTTAATGTCTGGTTTAATAGACACCTGAACTTTCATATCTGTTTCTGCATTCAATCTGTTGTGATATGTTGCTTTGGTTAAAAAATGTATGAGAAAATGTGGTCTCACAGACAGGTGGTTAGAAAAAGGAAGGGTATTTTAATACTTTTTTTAGGTAATTGTTGACATTCTGATTCGGTACTATATCAAAACTCAAAAAGTGGGATATAGAGAACAAAATAGTGGTTACCAATGGTGAGGGGGAAAGAGGAAGGATAAGGGTAGGGAATTAAGAGGTACAAACTACTATGTATAAAATAAGCTACGAGGATATATTGTACAGCAGAGGGAATAGAGCCAACATTTTATAATGACTATAAATGGAGTATAACATTTCAGAACTGTGAATCACTATGTTGTACACTTGAAACATATTATACTGTACATCAACTATACCACAATTAAAAAAGAAAAAAAACAGGAATAGAAAAAATACCCTCAAAAAGTGGTAGTTTCATATCTATAAACCTTTTGTATTTTCTGTACACTTGTGAGAGAATGAGAATGAAAAAGGAAAAAAATCTTAGTATTATAATGAACATAGTTTTGACCTATAGAGGCCTCTGATACGGATCAGGGTCCCACAAGGGTCCCCGGAGCACACTTTGAGAATCACTGGTCTAAACCAGTAATACTGTTCCCTTTACCAGTGGTTTAGGATGGACATGTGACCTGATTCAGACAAACGAGAAATGAAAGGAACTCTTCAATCACTTTGGAAAAGTTTCCTCAAAGATAAAAATGGTCCCCCAGGAAGACAGAGCTATGCTGCTTCTGCTGGTCAATGTCACGTTTTTGTGTTTGTCTTGGCTTTGCAAGGGGAGGTGCCTAAGGATGGCAGCACAGACACCACACAGCCAGAACTAGCCTTGACTTACTTTGACTCCAGTCTGAGAGTTTTGTGAAATTAATTTTAGTTAAGGAAGGAAAACAGGAAGGAACCTTTGGGGGACATCCTTCCAGACTTTTTTCTAAATGTTTATACACGTACATTGATATTAATCTCTGTATTCCTAGCACTTAACTCAGTGTATTGCCTGCTACATCTCAGTGCTTAGTAAATGTCCTTTGAAGGAATAAATAAATGAGCATGTGGTGTTTATTGACTGACAATTACCTCTCACTCTGTTCTTTGTGAGGATGAAGAAAAGCAGATCCCTCTAAGAATGACATGTTTCCTGGGTGCAATGAGACATATTTAAACAGATATCTGCAAAGAAGGCTATTTTCTCCATTTCTGGATACTAAACACCCCACCTCCCCAGCATTTTGTATCCTGAAGGAATTCAGGCATTTGCCTAACACAACCTGAAGATTTGGAACTTTGTGCTCATGTAGTGATTTATAGTTTACAAAGTGCTTTCATGGTTATTTCAGTTAGTCCTCAAAAGTCAGGTTATGATGGAGTGCTATTAACCCTCCCGCACTGTTGGTGGGAATGTAAATTGGTACAATCACTATGGAGAACAGTATGGAGGGTCCTTAAAAAACTAAAAATAGAACTATCATATGATGCAGCAATCCCACTCCTGGGCACATATCCAGAGAAAACCATAATTCGAAAAGATACATGCACCCCAATGTTCATTGCAGCACTATTTACAATAGCCAAGACATGGAAGCAACCTAAGTGTCCACCAACAGAGGAGTGGATAAAGAAGATGTGGTATATATACACAATGGAATATTACTCAGCCATAAAAAAGAAAGAAAGAATGCCATTTGCAGCAACATGGATGAACCTTGAGATCATCATACTAAGTGAAACAAATCAGAAAAGACAAAAATCATGTTATTACTCATATGCAGAATCTAATTTTTTTAAAAAAATGATACAAGTGAACTTATTTACAGAATAGAAAGAGACTCACAGATTTTGAAAACAAACTTATGGTTACCAGAGGGGAAACGTGGCGGGGAGGAAGGAAGGGATAAATTACGAACTTGGGATTAACATACACACACTACTATATATAAAACAGATAACCAGCAAGGACCCACTGTAGAGCACAGGGAACTCTACTCAACACTCTGTAATAAGCTATATGGGTAAAGAATCTGAAAAAGGATGAATATATGTATATGTATAACTGAATCACTTTGCTGTACACCTGAAACTAACACAACACTGTAAATCAACTCGACTCCAATAAAATTTTTAACAAAAAAATTTTAAAAAGTGGAAACTGGCAATTTACTATTTATATGAATATGGTAAAGTGAAGAATGTACTGATTCTCTTCTCCCTCCTTCCTTATTAACAAAAGAAAATACATACAAAATTTATGTGAGGGTGGGAGGCACAAGAGGGAGGGGATATGGGGATGTATGTGTACGTATACCTGATTCACTTTGTTATACAGCAGAAACTAACACAATATTGTAAAGCAATTATACTCCAATAAAGATGTTAAAAAATTTTTATGTGATATAAAAAGACCAGCTTACAAGCAAAAAGAAAAAAAAAACAAAGATGAGGAAAGGGGGGCCAAGAGAGGTTGAATGGTTCAAAGTCAGACTAGAATTGCAAGTCTAGTGTGCTTAGAGGTTGAGCTCCCAGAAACTCTGTCAACGGCTTTGTCATCATGGGCATCTATCTGTCTGACCACCCCAGGGTGGGAAGGGAAGAGGTACAGAGAAAACTGGCCTTTGTCCCAAGCCCCACACCCTGGGAAGTTCAGTGAGGTGAGCGAGAGTGGCCCTGTGATCTGCCTCAGTTGAATGGCACTAAAATGACAAACCTTTGTTTTGAATGTCTTTACCTGGAGGTGAAATCTTCCACTGGCTGACTGGGATATTAAATATGGACGAGGCCAGGGACATTTCTCACCCGGAGCTCAATGGGAACTGGCAAGTGTCAGATTTGAAATTTATCACTGCAACTCCCAGGCCTCTGCTGACCTGGACTTGAAGGCTCCAGCCTGGAAACAATCCAGAATTAAATGCTGACGACTAACTCAGGGAGAGAAAGTACATAAACCGCCTGAGCAGTAGCAAAGGGACTACGGTCTTTACCTCCACTGTGGGCAAGTAGAAAATAGCCCAGCTGGCGCCCAAGACTGGCCTTCTCATCCTGCCCTGCCACTATTTTGTTATGCAGCTCTAGGCAGATGGCTGACCCTCTCCAGAACTAGGCTTCTGTATTTTTAAGAAGAATTAGATGGTCTCAAAGAACATAGCATCTGAAAGCATATAAACTACATAAACAAGTCCATTTCTTTAAACAGAAAGACATTTACTCATATAGTAAAAAATGAATTGTGGGTTACACACATATATTCAAAAAGTTTATAATCTCACAGATGAGATACGTAGGTGTTGAAAACAGTAATTCATACCTGCTGCCTTAGTTCTTACCTAAGCCCTGGATCACTTGGCTGGCCCCACACTAGGCTCTCAGCATCATGTCTGGGCCTGATCTACACTCATAAATGCTTTTGAATGAATGAGCATGAATAAGAGTGCCCAGGCTTTATCTCTTGTGGGATAGCCTGATGTAACAGAACAAGACCTGGAGTCCAGTACACCTGCTTTCAATTCCCAGCTGTGTGACCTTGGGCATGATCTCTGCTACTTCTCCTGTCAAATGGGATCAGTGTGGAGCGAACATCACTTGTGTGAGTTGCCTGCAGCAGCCCTGAGCCTGAGGCAGGTGCCCGCCATGCGGTAGCTGATGTCTGTAACACGGGACTGCATAAGGTAAGCACATCAGAGCTTTGGATAGCAGTGAAGATGTAATTACTTCATGTTGGGGTAATCAGGTCAGATTGCTAGGGAGGAGTATTTAAGTAGGGCCTAGAAAGAGGGTCCCCAGTTAGGTCGAGATGGAGAAAGGGAAAAGGGATACAAGTAAAGGACAGCAAAGGCAGGAGGCAGGAAGGTGCAGTGAACGCTGAGGCAGTAGAAGGGAGGATGGTTTGTCTGGACAGAGATGCTACTGAAAAGGGAAAGTGGGGCAGGTTTTTCAGGATTCCAAGTGACAGAGCATTTGGACTTTATCCTATGGAAAATGGGGAGCCTTTGGAGGTTTTGAGCAGAGATGTGATGGGTTTAAGAAGCTACATTTCTGTAGGATGAGTAATAGAAGTTACCAGTAGCTACAACTCAGAGAAAAGATGGGTACAAATTTCAAAGATGGACTTTGAAGCAGGCGTCACTGAAATCATTCTACGCAGCTGCTATGGCTGATACACTCAGTAACACTAACCTCTAATAAAAGTCTTGGAAGATGGAAATTGGAGTCATCTCGGGTTAGGTGGGGTAGGACAAGATGACTTCAGATACATTTTTCGGGAGGAGGGAAATTCATGGAAGGATTTCTGGCTTTCACTGCTGTGGAGTTGAAATGGATTAGTCATGTTAAGATCTTGAATGTGGACCTACACTCAGAGTCTTCTGGGACCCCAGGTGACAAGACAACTTTCCGTGAAAAAGCAGCATGTTCTTTACCCCTGAGTAACACTGATGTTGAATTACAATCCCTGAGCACAGGTAAAGAAAGATGAGAAAGAAAAGGAAAATGAAGGCACAAGGAAAGAGGGGGAAAGGGAGAAAAAAGAGGAAGGTGCTGGAGAGAAGAGATAAGAAAGAAAAAAAAGTGGGGCAGATCTGGGACAGAGACAGCTCTGCTCACAGCGGTCATGCCCAGCACTGCCCAAGGCGCCTGAGCTGACGGAGCGGAGACGGGAGGCTAAAAGACTATATAGTCAGTTTCATCTTTTTGGCTGTAAACAATTCAAATGGAAAATGTTGGATGAGACTCCACTGGCTCAGTTTGGAGGGAGGAGGTTTATTCATCAGTCTTGGAGCTTTTTCACTTCTGGGGACTGTCACCCATGTCAGATCCATCTGGACATTTCTGAGGTTTTTTTGTTTGTTTCCTTTTTTTTTTCCCCCAAATGCCTTTGCCAGGAAGAATATTTAACACATTTCGATGTAAGAAAGTAGGACACAGAGGAAGAAATTGGGTGTTAGCATCAATTTCTTCCTTTTTCACAAAGCCCAAGTGTTTTAATGGGATCATTAGGTCTGTTAAATAATTTATGTCTCATTCATTCATTCTTTTATTCAACGACTATTCAACAAGGACTTGGTATGTACTAGGCACCATACAGGTTACTGTTGTTGGGCTTCCAGCAGGATCACCTATGCCATAAAGATGAGATCAAGCACTGGACCAAAGACCTGAGAAGATACTGCAAGACATTCCCTTAGTTACGTTTCTGGTAACAAAACAAAATGCAAGCAAAACAACAAAACACAAAGCTCACCATCATCAGTTCCCCCTTACAGGGCTCGACAATTCTGCCTTCTCTGTTTTCTCCCGGTACCACCCATCCTCTTAAGAAGTACTTAAAAGTACTTCTGGGGCCTCCCTGGTGGCGCAGTGGTTGAGAGTCTGCCTGCCAGTGCGGGGGACACGGGTTCGAGCCCTGGTCTGGGAAGATCCCACATGCCGCGGAGCAACTAGGCCCGTGAGCCACAACTACTGAGCCTGCGCGTCTGGAGCCTGTGCTCCGCAACAAGAGAGGCCGCGACAGTGAGAGGCCCGCGCACCGCGATGAAGAGTGGACCCTGCTTGCCACAACTAGAGAAAGCCCTCGCACAGAAACGAAGACCCAACACAGCCAAAACTAAATAAATAAATATTTTTAAAAAAAGTACTTCTGCTCGAAAGCAGCTGCTGGGTTAAATAATCCCACTTCTTTAGTAGTCAACCTTAAATCATGATTTTCTTTTTGTTTCACTCTACTTTCCATCTTTATAACTCTCTCATTTACAATGGTTGCTTGTTATTAAGTCCTTCCTAGGCATCAGGCCTTTTGTTTTCATTATCTTTAAGACTCACAACAACCTCTTGAAAGAAATGGAGACTCAGCTGGGTTTCATTACTTGCCTAGGACACACAGCTAAAAAGCAGCAGAGTCGGGCTTTGAACCTTCCTCTGTCTGACTTCCAAGAGTGGACTCTTTGCCAGACACAACATGGCCTCCCCCAACCCCGACCTGTGAGTTATTCACCCCCTGCTCTTGCCCTTGCCAAGAAACTAGAGAATTTCAATCAAGAGACTGTACCCCTTGGTTTTCTATTAATAAATGTTTGATTGATTCTAAATGAGCTGTCACTATGCTTTGGAGTGAGAATTACAAGTGGCTCGGCTCCATAAGCAGATTGTAAATCGACAACCACGTGACTCAAGCTGTTACTGTCACAACAGCTGAGGACGAAGAATATTTAATTATGGAGATGGGGAGGAAGGGGACCAGAGGGTCTCCGGAGGGAGCGTCAGGCGTTCCCGGCCTTATCTAGGCTTCAGGATCGAGAAGCAGTCTTTGTTCTGTCTCTCCAGGTTTTTTTGATTTTTTAAATAAAATCTCCTTAAGCCAAACCTCCTTATTGCATTGAAAGATGGTACGAGTTTGGTTTCTCTAGTTTTCGTGGGAAACAGGAACATTAAAGTGTGAACTCCAATCATCTATGAAAAACACTTGCCGGAGGATCTTGGCTCAGATCTGCAAGCATAACGCATTTCAATAGTTTTTTTCTTATGAGTAGCTTGAGGTTGTCTCCCTGAATTAAGTTCCTGAAGCTCACTGGCAGTGGCACCTTGCCCGTGTGAGCATGGTCCTGACACGCCGCAGGTGCGAGAGCGGCGGACGGGCATCCTGTGGGCGGTGGCGCCAGTGCATGGTCGTCCTCATGGGACTCGGCAAGGGGTTCCAGCCATGAGGCTTCGGTCATATCACTTAACTTCTTTACGCTCTGCCGACCTCACCTGTAAGAGGACCACGATGGTGTCCTCTACCCCTGGGGTCCTGGTACCCGTGACAGCACGGGTGTCGCCCCAGTGGACGCCGGCCATAAGGGCGCCTGGTGTGAAGGAGGAAGAAGCCCCTCGGCCAACGCTACCTTTCAGGGGCCCGCGGGCGGGGCGGGGGGGGATGTGCAGGATCATAAACTGGTGCCCCTTCTCACTGGAACACACCCTGTGGGGGGAGGGGTGCGGCTGGGGGAGGGGACGCAGGCCGACCTCCACTCCCACTGGCGCCCTCGGCAGAGCCCAGCCCCCACCCGCACCGCTGACCCCTTGAGCGGGCACGTCCCATCCAGTTAGGGTTCCTGCGCTGTTCTTAGAACTTTTTCTTACCACATTTCGTCAGCCAGTACTTACTGTTCCCAGTATTATTTACCATATGTTCATCGCTACCCAGGGAAACAGATGAGACTGAAAGGACTTTAAACTTCATATTGTCACCAGCAAACCCATTCACAATTCCCGGGAAGCAAAAATAGAATCTGGGTAATAAAGTCTAACCTTTTCCTTTCCTTTGTGCTCAGTCTAGTTCCGCCTGCTCATAGGGGGCCGCGTGCAGAGGCCGGCCCCCAACACTTCAGAGTTCCTCGTGGGCAATGCTGACGCCCACGCGCCAGCTCCCTGGGCCGTGTGCGAAAGGGCTGCGTGAGACACCACGATTCAAGATGGTGGCGGCGCGCCGAGTGCAGAGACGCTGCCCGCGCCCCCGCTCCCATCTGGAGTCTGCGCAGCAGAGCTGCCCGACCCTACAAGAACCCCGCCCCTCCCCCTCCCACACGGGACGCTATAAATCAGCCCCGCCCATCACCTGTCCCGGATGCGTGTGCTCTAGAGCCCAAGCTGATACCTCTCCGTTCTCTGATCAAAGAATAAAGCTTTCCTTTGTTTCTCAACAGAACTCGGTCTCACTCTATTGGCTTGGATGACACAGGGTTGGAGAGCCCTGTTGGGGCCCAACTCAGGAGGGTAGGTAACAAAGTCATTACCAACGAAAGGAACGTGTTGTCCCACCTGTTTGCATCCGGTGTTTGAGAAGATCGTAGCCACTGATGCGAAGTTCCTTATGGCTGGTTTGGGAACAGGAGTGTGCTGGGGGCAGGGGGAGGGTAGACAAGTGGCTGGGGTCCGTGAAACATCACTCAGAGGTCAAGGTTTCGAATGTTTCAGATCTGCCTGAAGAAGCAGATGTGGTGGCAGAGCTCAAGGTCTGGAGTCAGGAAAACCAGGTTCCAACCCTCATGCTTCCGTGATCATGGGCCAGGTCTTCAATGTTCTGTTTCCTCATTTAAAACATCTGGGTTATGATCTCTCTCCTATGTATGTTACAGGGCTTTGAGTTTCAAACAAGATAATTCAAGGAAAAGTGCTGTAAATTCTGCAAGGCACAATTTCTGGGGAAATTGCCCTTTCTCCTCTCAGTGGATTTGTTAGGTTTGCAGAGCAAGAAAGCAGGCTTTCGGGCTGCAAGTGTCATGGGGGCAGGGGCCCGAGCTTCACCTCATTTCTTCAACTTCACGTCATAGCTTCTGTATGGACGTGGGCCTGGCTGGGTGTCACGTGCTGTTGGGCAGCACCCGCTGGACCTCGATGGACCCATGCGGTGAGGGCACACTTTGGGGTGGTCACCCTGCGTTGCAGGTAATGCTTAGCTGCCTCTGGTGAAGGCTGGAGAACCCTTTGCCATTGGCCTTGGAGGCAATCTTTGCATTTCTTGTTCTGCCAAAAGAGTGATAGTCGTTGAAACTTACGGTGAATGGGTCATACCTAATACCTAGATTCATGCAAATTCCCAAAAACAACCTTAGGGGAACCTCACCTGAACTCTCAAACCCTCTTCTGTCTTCATGCCAATATGCTCATGTGTTCACAAAGTTGAACCATCACCACAAACCCCTGCAGGAGAAGTATAACAGTCGGGTTCCAGAGAAAGTGATTAATAGTTCATTTTCATAAAGTCTGTCTGCGTCCAACACTGAGATGCCAAGAATCTATGACTTCACCTTTTTTTTCCTGATGCACGCCTAAAATGCATGACTGGGCGCAGTTCCACTGGGAAACTAAATAAATCAGGAAGACAGTTGCCTGTGAGATGCTGAGAATTTAGAATTCAAGATAGCTCCAACTTTGATTTGCCCTTCTTTTTCTTAATGGATGTTCTCTTTAGTTTCCATGGATTTGTGAAATATATATCATTTGTGGTTGAATCTACCAGTTTTTCCTGTAAAGCAAGAAAAGGTTATTATTATTTTTTATTGTAGTAAAAGAGAAGCCCGGAGAAGGTAAGCAATTTGCTTGAGGCCCCCCTCCAGCACGTCTGTTTAATCAATGAAACGTGCGGGCCAACAGTGAGGTAGAAGTTGGCAAATGCTTGGCCACCTTCTTTCACTGCCTTCCATCTTCTGGAACCAGTGAATAGGCTGATTAAGCTGTGATGTTAAGAAAAGCCTGGATCAGGCATTCTCTCATGAGGGCGACTTAGCTCCTGGGAAGTGCAATTATGAGTAGAGATGTTGGTTTAAACGTCAGCTTTGGAATAAGAGAAATGCAAACCATTTTTCTTAACTCCAAATTAAGAAACTCTCTGATGATATAGGAACCCTCATGTAGAATATCCAAGTATGAATGGCAATGCAATGATGAATTGCTCTTTTTCACAATGGTCTAAGAGTGAGAAACAATGCACTAGGAACAAGAGCTTAAGTAAGAGGAGACCAGGAAGAAATCCTTGGACACAAGTGGTCTGATCTACGTGGTGGCTTGTAAGTCCTGCCTTTTGTCCTGAATTTTAATTTTTCTTTTCTTTTGAATTTCACTGTATAGGCCACACACTGCGCTGAGCAAGTGCCTCTACTGCCCAGAACAAGCTTTCACCTGAGCTGGAGCTGCTCGGACTGTTAACTCCCCCTGCCTCTGACCACTCCAGCACCACATGTTCCCACGGAAGGTGCTTGTGTTCACACGGGGCCTGAGCTTGATCTACCCGTGGAACCATCTTGTAGGAAAGATTGCCCAGTTGGGAGGACTTTGGGTGTTTGGTAACTGACCTTCTTTGCATTGGCTTCTGTACCAATGTTTCTCGACTGGGAGCGATTTTGCCCCCCTAGAGGACATTTGGCAATGTCTGGAGACATTTTAGTTGTCACAACTGGAGTTGTTACTGGCGTCTAGTGGGTAGAGGCCAGGGATGCTGCTAAACATACTATGATGCACAGAACAGTCCCCCACAGGAATGATTGGGCCCCAAATCTCAATGGTGTCAAGTTTGAGCAACCCTGTCCTGGACCAATTGAATCTTACATTCTTTTCTAAAACAAGCAAAGTGTAGTAGGGTTACAGCGCAGTCTGTACCACACTGGTTTTAGTCTTGTAAAAGAAGACCTGCCTACCTCTATTTTGATAATCCTGCTGTATAAAAAACAACCAGAGAACCTCAGTGACATAACATAATAAACTTTGACTTTTGCTCCTGAGGCTAGAGGTCAGCTGGGCAGTTCTGCTAATCTGGGCCTGGCCTGGCTGACCTTAATGAGCTCACTCAGGTCTCTGCAGTCAGCTGCTGGTTTGGCTGGGAGCTGGCTGGTTTAGGATGGGTTCACTCTTATGCCTGATGGTTGGTGAACTGTCGGCTGCGGTGACAAGGGTGACTGGACCACGTGGCATGTCGTCATCCAGGGAGCTAGCCCAGACTTTTCACATGTCGGTGGCAAAGTTCAAGAGAGAGAGAGAGAACACGCGAGGCCTCTTGAGGTCAAGGCTTGGAACGAGCACATCACTCCTGATGACTCTATTAGCCAAAGCGAGTTCCAAGATTCAAGGCACGAGAAACAGACTCTACCTTCTCATGGGAAGAGCTGCAAAGTCAGTTGCAAAGGGCAGGGATGCAGGAAGGAGTGAAAAATTGCAGACATTTTTGCAACCAATCTACCTTATGCTTCTTCTCCAACTCTAATTTACACGTATCCTTCAAAATCTGGTCGAGCAGTGCCTTCCCCAGGAAACTTTATCTAACCCCTCCTCTGTCCTCGCATGGAATCCGGGCTGACAGCTCTCACAGCTCTCTTCATACTGTGACATCGTCACGGCATGGCCACTGGCCGGCCCCCACTCCACCCAAAGCCATCTTGTGCTCCCTGCCTTCAAAGGACCATGAATGAGCGAGTCGTTTTCTTTCTCTGTATGTGGCCTAAATGTTTGGTAAACCTGGCTGTAGAGCATGAGAGCTTCAATTATGGAGTGAGAATGCCTCTGTTCCAGTCCTATCTTTGCCTCTTACTACGTCCAGCCAAGCAACTAATTAATCTATTTCTCTGTACAGTATGAAACAGCACATCCTCCAGGGGCTTGGGAGGACAAAATGAGAGAATACAGGACAAGTGCTTGGAAGAGTGGCTGGCCCACAGCAATCCTCAGTAACGGTAGCTTTTGTTATTTGGGATGCCTCTTCCACCATTTCAGCCCGGCCCCTAGTGCATTAATTAATTCACCACTTACATGCAGATGCCGCACTCCTGTGCTCCTCCTTGCACAGGAAGTGGACAACATATGTCACCGGCCAAGTGACTCCTCGGTGGTTGAATTCATTTTGTTTCTATGGTTGGTGCTGCATTCCCTTCAGTCGCTGGAAGAGATTATTATTTCCTCCTTCAGAGGTCACTGGAGCTGAGAAAGTCAACTCGCCACCAGGGATATGCTGTGCTCCCAGGGGGAAGGAGTCCCACGTGTCCGGTTCCTACGTCGCCTGACTCATCCTGGGGACGTTGGCGGCTGCTGGATTCCTCTAGATCACAGGGATAATGAAGAGAGCCACGTGGACAAGCTCAAGGGCTGAATTTGGTGTCGCTGTAACGCTTTGGGAACTGTTAAAATAAGACACGTACAATTTCAGACAGACTTTTAAATGACAGCTTAAAAGCAGCTTCTTCTGCCATGGGCTGGCTCTGTGGATTTTATAACCGTTAAAAATGAGAAGCAGCCTCATGAATAATTCAGTGACTCAGTTCTGGGAGTTGCAACGCCCCTCACTGGGTGACTATGTCTATCGCTTTTAATACCTGGCGAATTGGCCCTGGTGTCTCTCACTTGGTGGATCTCTGCAGAAACGGAATCGGGTAGGAGAACCGCATCACCAGCTTCTGCCCCCTCCCAAGCTGCCGCGTCAGGTGGCTCTTGCCTGGCCTTGAAATTGTTCTCCTTTGTAAAGCCTTCAGGTTAGAACTGGACACTTCGAAAACACTCGCAAGAGATTCTCCGTGGCTGGAAGAAGCCTAATTGTGAAAGGAGAAATCGGGGCAAAGCCAGCCGAAAATAAAGTTCGCATCTTGATGGGCCGTCTCAGGGAATTTACTGAAACATTACCTCTACTAATCACCTATGTCCATACTAGTATTTTTAGCCTCTAAAATACTTTTGTGTTAGACAGTCAGAAAACTATAATTTAGCACGGATTATCCTGGCTTTTAAAGTATATTTAGGGAGTTCTCTGGCAGTCCAGTGGTTAGGACTCCGAGCTTCCACTGCAGGGGGTTCAATCCCTGGTCAGGAAACTAAGAGCCCACAAGCCAGGTGGTGAGGCCAAAAAAAACTAAATTAAAAAAAAATAAAGTATATTTAAACATTTCCGTATGAGTCGGTCTTGCTTTCAAAGTAGGTATTTAGCTTTTTGAGGTCACGGGCCATGTTTTAAATTTGTTCTGTTTTTTTTTTTTTTCCCACACTCCCCAGCATCAAGTTGGGCCCATATCACTTGATTCCTACTGGTCAGTTCTCACAAACAAGTAACCCACACATTTGATTCATTTGATTGTTTTTGGGTTTTGTGTTGCCTTAGTGCAACATTGTAAAAGGCGGCATAGTTAGATAGATGTCACCTGGGTGTCATACTTAAGCAGCCTGGCATGGATGTTCTCTGACCTAGCTGCTTCACATGTTTCTGTGCCTCCACTAGGAATTTGAGTCTCCACCACTGCTCGAAGCTCATGTGCTCGAAAGTCTCCCTCCATTCCCCATTCCCCACCCCCCATCTAAGCCCTGCTCTTACTTCTTAACTCTAGTTCCACCTCTTCCATGAGGTCTTCCTGATGTGACATCCACAAGGGTCTCTCCCACCTCTGAGCTCCACCAGCACCTGCCCTCACTGTATTGATACTTAATTCGGTAGCTCCCACATATACCCTGGTGTTTTCGCTCTTCTCTGCAGGTATTTGTCCTCTCTTGCCAATTACATTCTAGATCCTTTTCAAGCAGATTCTAATACCATTTTGTAGGCCCCGTGGTGTCCCGTATAGAGCAGGTGCTAAATATGTATCTGTAGGCAAGTGAGACGGATGTTCTCAGGGACTGGTTCTTTTTTTTTTTTTTGAGACAGTTATTTTTTATGGGCACTTTTCTGGGCGGACCTGACCAATCTTATGGCCACACTGCTCGTGCCCAAATCCCCATTTAGTGTTTGATGACAATCATGGATCTCTTTTTACTTTTTGTCCTTTATTATCATTGTCAAGGATAGGTTAAGCCTCTAAGACACATCCAAACCTTGACACTTTCCCTTTCTCCTCTCCAAAAGACTCTGTTACGCGTCTGTCTGCTTTTTCTTAAGCTAGCTAGATGTTTTCCTGAATTAGTTCAAGTACAGGAGACAAACTGCACAAGAATGGTATTAGACACATCCAGTAGTGTCATGTTCCTTAACAGATAATTATTCAGCACCTACTCTGTGCACTGCATTGAGTAAACCTGACTGGCAATTCACGACTCTTTAAGGAGCTTTCAGTCTAGCTGGAGAAATACTACAGACATGCATGAAATACATGTAAAACTCAAGACCCTATGTACAGTGCTAAAATATCAGTAAGTGCTGTGAATTCCAAGGAGGGCAAAGTCTAAAGAGTAAGGAAAATGTTTCAGGAGGAGGCAGATTAGTTCTGGGCCGTGAGCACGCGTAGAATTTGCAGAGGTGAAACTGAGCCGGGAAGATACACCAGGAGAAGGGGGACAATTCTGTAGTGAGAAGACCTGAAGTTTTAGAGTCACAGATAAGCCAACACTTACTATCAAACCACAAGTTTCTGAATCTCATTCCTTCCTTGAAAAAGACCTTGTGACACTGTCATGGGGATTCAACAGACAGAATATGAAGATGTCTGTGTAGCGACTGCTGCACAGCAGGTGATCGATACTTGCTTGTTAGCTTTATAGCAACTGTCAAAAGTGGTCAGGGCGGGCTTCCCTGGTGGCGCAGTGGTTGAGAGTCCGCCTGTCGAGGTAGGGGATGCGGGTTCGTGCCCCGGTCAGGGAGGATCCCACATGCCTCGGAGCGGCCTGGCCCGTGGGCCACGGCCACTGGGCTCTGCAACTGGAGGGGCCGCGGCGGTGAGAGTCCCGCGTACCGCAAAGAAAAAAAAAAAAAAGTGGTCAGAGTAAGTCTGTGGGGCAGGAGATAGGACTGTCTAATTGAAACACAAGGGAGTGATGAGACATGATGGGGGAGAGCTAGGTTCCCTGTAGGACACCTGTTGGAGGGCTGAGATGTCTGGATAAGGGTTTGGGCTTTAAGGAATAGGCTGCGATGCACAGGGCAGCGCTGATGATTTTTTAGCAGATTTTGCAAGTTGTTAATTTGGAAAGTACACATGCAGAGGCACCGGAAGTAGTGGGCGGCAGGAGAGGGCTGAGTCTCTGACTCTACTCATTATACTCATGTGAGTGACGTTTTGTCTCCAACGATTTGAGAAATACTTATGTCAAAGCAAGACTTCTAAAATAAGAAAAGCCTGAAATACTAAAATCCTGAAATCCAAGATCTAAATATGAAATACGAAATTTAAAATACTGAAAGTCCATCAGTTCCCTTCCACCACTCTCCAGAGCCAGCAATTCTGAGCTGTTCCTCTTGGAACCATTCAACTGTTTTGTATCCCAGAACCCCGGCATGATAGTGATTCTCTAATTTTGCCAAGTTGGAATCAATTCTAGGCAAAAGTACCGATTAACAGCTGAAGTTTTCTCTGGCTCATCAGCTCTTAAACAAGTAATATATTTTCTATATATTATTTATATTTATAGTTATTGCTCGTGAACTGGTCAGACCGGCCCCTAGGCTTTGCCAGTGCTGTGCAGCTGCTGTTCTCAAGTAACAATGGAACGTAATCATTTTCCTGAACAGAACTGAATGGCTAATAAGCCAGCTTGGTTAATGGAGAGGTGGTGAGGAAGGCGAATAAGGGAAGCATTTTAAAATTTATATGCATTCTGCTATATTAATTTATTGTTGTCAATCTTAAACAATAACCTCAAACTATGTTTATAGATCAGAGGAAATTAATGAACTTTACCTTTGTTCAACTTTTTAAAAAGTAGTCCTTTGGCCCAAGCAGCATGACAGACCAAGTGGCAAAAGAGGAGAAAGAAGCCTTATAATCAGAAGGTGTATCTGAGTTGAAAAACTGCCTATTAGTCTGAAGAGTCTAGCAGAGTTGTCAGAAGGCTTTCCACACCCAGCTGGTCAGAGCTGTTTCAGATCATTCTACTACCAAGAAGCTCCTATGATTCCTAGCTTGGTCCCCTTTATAGAAGGCCATGCCTTCCTAACCTAAGAAATAAATACAAGTAGACAGAAAGGGTGCTTACCCAGCTGCAATACTGTTGTATGACACTTAACATTGACTTTGAAAGGAGCAGGGCATCATCCTATCAGAGAACTGATGCACCCACTTGAAAAGTCTCTAGGGGTCTTAACTCTTCACTATTATTATACGTCACTCCAAGAGATTCTGAGATGACTTGGTACAGGCAGATTTATCTGGGATGCACTTAAGTGTGGATCATGTAAACAAGGCTTGATATCTTTAATGAAAGCCCCGGTCAAAGTTGGGTGGATTGATTGAGGGCCTACTGCATACCCAGCCTGTGCTAAGTACAGAGGATATGAAGACAAATGGTCCACAATTCCTACTCTTAGGAGTTGTGACAAGTCATGAGGCAGATGCGCCGAAGCATCGCTATTAGTAATTAATATTATCTCAAGGCAGCCTATGCATATACTAGATGAGTGGTACAGTCAGTGCCATTGGATTTTGAGAGGGAAGCTTAGAAGTACGTTTAGGGGCAGAGGTTATGTATCAATTTGACTGGAGCTGCGGGCTCAGAGAGGAGTGAAAGGGGTAGCATTGGCATGGGGTTTGCAGCTGGACTGTGGGGATTTTGACAGCCAAGAGCACTTGGGCTTCGCAGGCAACTAAGAGCCATGGAAAGTCTTTGACCTGGAGCATCAAACTGCCTTTAATTTAGGAAGATAAACCTGGTAGCAGTGTGTTGTGTAAGGCAGAGTCAGGGCAACAAGTCCATAGGAGAGCTAGAATGGCTTAGATGGCAGCTGGCAGAGAATAAGCAGGGATGGGACTAGAAAAAGACATGTGAGCGGAATCGTGAAGAAAGAAGCAGTTCTTGGGCTTGCTTCCTGCCCGGTTGGATTGCAGTTACTGTCTTAGTTCAGGATCTTATAACAAGATACCATAGACTGAGGGCCTTAAACAACAAACATTTATTTCTCACAGTTCTGAAGGCAGGGCTGTCCAAGATCAAGGTGCCGGCAGATCTTGCGTCTGGTGGCGACATGCTTCCTGATTTGTGGATGGCTGTCTTCTCACTGTATCCTCACATGCCTGAAAGAAAAATCATTTCTCTTGTGTTTCTTCTTCTAAGGACACTGATCCCATTCATAAGGACTCCACCCTCATGACCTAATTCCTTCCCAAAGGTCCCACCTCCGAATACCACCACAATGAGGGGTCAGGATTTCAACAAACATTCAGTCCACATAACAGTTACCAAAATTATTAATATATTTATAATACTGATTTAATTGCAAGTTTCTTGAAGGTAATGCCTTGTGTGCAGAGGGGGCTCTGTTGGTTGAATTAAACTGTGTATAACCTAATACACAATTAGGTTGAAATCAAGTTAATGTTGAAATCAGATTTTTTCACACTGATTATTGCTATTAATGAAAATCCATTTAGCTGCTAAGACATACCAACTATAAGTCTGTTTTGGATATCAAGATTATTTTACGCAAAAGGTATATTTCTTGACAGTGCATTACTTTGAATAGAAACACTAAACCCCCTACCCCAAACACACACAATCAAAAGTCTCAGAATCAAAATGCTTACCATTTGCTTAGTGAAACAGAAAGGGAATGCTTAAAGAAGCAAACACTTCCATTTGAGGCAGAAACCTAAAAGCTCTGAGGGGCGTTAATCAGTTTCTTGGGCATTTAAGCATTTCACCACATTTTGTTTTTCCACTTTTTAAATTCATCAAGCCTCCAGCTTGGGGATTTCTGATCTGTAAAAATCTTTTTAACAAACTTCCTTAACACCCTTTTATATGACTACCGCTTCTTCTCAGAATGCAAAAATAGAAACTACTTTCTATTCTGAATAATGTATAGTGTTCTGCTCTATGAGGCAGTTATGGCTGGGGTACCTACTTCATCTAAGCGTCAGCGAGCTCTTTCTTAGTCTGGCCCTCTCTTCCAAGAGCTGTGTATTTCACGGGGCACTGGGGTAACCTCAGATCCACTGCTGATACTAATTGTGACGGCAAAGCTTTTTATACTGTCTGCTTTTTCACTTTTGTTCACAAACTGCATGTTTTTACGCTTTTGTTCATTTTGGATCATCCACTTTTCGTGTAGGAAATAGAATATTCGGCATGATCTTTGAAGCCAGACCACATCCGGACTCAATACTTTGTAGGTGCGTGGCATTGATCAAATACCTCTGGAGGCTTTGTTTTGTCATTTGAACGTGGGGATAATAATCCCTACTTTCCTAGAATTTGTGCAGAATAAGTAAAATGAGATAATGAAGGTATCCAGCATCCAGTCATCTCAGTAAACATTAGTTTCTTTTCCTTATTTGGTGGGTATGTGTTCCTGAGCATGCGACTGCTTCAGGACGATGTAGTGAAGAGAGAGAGCGAGCGAGAGAGAGAGAGCGAGAGAGAGAGCGAGAGAGCGAGAGAGAGAGAGAGAGAGAGAGAGAGAGAGAGAGAGAGACAAACCCCTCTGTGCTCTGATAATGATAACACTGGTTCTCAAAGTGTGGTCCCCAACCAGAAGCATCACCATCCACCTGTCCTACTAAATCAGAAGCTCCAGGATGGGGTTCCGCAATCTGTGTTGTAAAAACCTCCCAGGTGATTCTGATGCACACTGACCTTTGAGAACCATTGATTCTAGATAAAGGCCACCATGGTATGTTTGTGGGTTTACAACCAGGGAAAAGGTGGGTACGGGTGCATGCGTGTGAGTGTGTGGGGCTGGTGCGGTGCTGGGGTGTTCATCTTCATTATTCACAAATACAGCTAAAGGAAATAAGGCATGGAGGTGGAATTGGAGAGTAACTAAATTATTCAGATGTGGTCTTCAGTGTCTGGTCACATTATTTGTTCTCTTTCTCTGTCAAGCTAAGTCTTGGGGAACAGGGATTTAGGAGTAAATAGAGCTTGAATCCTGTGTCCTGTTGAGATCTTGAGGTGGTCCTGAATCCTGACCTCAAAAGTCATAGCTCTGATGCCTCCAGATGGGCTCCTCTGTCTTCGATAGGTGGGGGACCTCTCTTCCCTTGGGAGCAGGGATTTGGGGCTGAGATGTCACTAGGACGGGCAGACCACTCTCTATTCAGATACATTTTTTAGTGTAGGTCATTTTGCCACCTTCCTGTGACTCTGAAACTAGGCCTCATTTGAGTTTTGTGTGTGATGGGCAGGAAGGTCATCAGAGTAGACACTAAATGCTGTTTGCCTCATATGACAAGCGACTTCTGAAAATGAGTGCCAGTTCTCACGTTTCAGTATTTGGGATCAAAATAATAGCAAAACAGTCACATACACTAATCAAGGGCTAGAGATCTCAGTCTGACGGTCTCCCACAGAGCTACACTCGGGTACCGTCTGCCAAGCTTGCAATTGGTGGGACTCTGCCCCCTTGTGGACAGTCGGTCTCACTGGATCCTGCCGGGAGCCTGTAACTTGCTTCCTTAGGGTCATTGATAAACTGTCTTTCTCCTTTCTCCTGTCCTGAGAGTCTGCGGCCATTTGACTTCTCATCAACCGTAGGGTGATCTGGGGAGATACCCAAATCACCAGAACGACACCATTGCCGCTGTGTGGATCAGGTGCTCGTTGCCAGGAATGTGTGACGTTTGGTACAACTGATGGGATGCTGCAATTACATATGCCGCATCTCACGCTTGAGGTTCTTTTAACATACATTTAAAAATTCACTCGAAGATTAATCAGACACTGTGGCGTTACCGTCTCCTTATCAACTTTCGGAAAAAGTTGGATCCTACAGAAAACTAGGAGGTAACCCCTCAATCTCTTGCTTTGGGTTTTAAGATAATACTCTTCTTTCCCTCTGTCCTTTCCTTTCTCCTTCCCTCCCTTCCTTCCTTGCTTGCTTCCTTCCTTCCATCCGTCCTTCCTCTTTTTCTCTCTTTCCTTCCTTCCCTCTGCCCTGGCTGAGACCTCGTCTTTCCCTCACTTTGCCATCTTCCGCATCCTGAGTTGTCCTCACCTGGTCTCTCTCATCCTCCCAGAATTCAACTCTCCCCCTCTCGACTGCAGTCTCTTTCTTGACTTCGTTTCTTGCGGGCAGGAAGAGCTGCAGGGCTTCCAGAGAGCTCCTGTTCAGGTCACAGCCGGTAGCTCAGGTTTCAAACATGGGACAGATGGCAGATCCACTTCCTTTCAGAATGGAGGACTCGTCCATCAGAAGGAAGTTGTTTACTCTTCAGCCACCTTCATTCTTTACATTAAAATGTTTATCTTTGGCATCTTTTCCTCATTCTAAACCTTTTTTTTTAAACTTGGAGAATGGCTTTGATCTCTTTCCAGCCAACAAATCTGCATTGCCTGTGCCTGGAAAGGGAAGCGGATGACAGTATGTGAGGTGCGCCTGGGAACACGAGGGTGGAGAAGAAGACCAAGGGTGTGGGTGGAGCCTTCTGAGCAGGTGGCAGTAAGCTGAGTGGGTATTTTTAATATATTGACAGAGGATTATACAGTGCAGAGCACGTAAGGTTTTGGAAATGAAGACCCCGGTTTCAATCGTAGCTCTGCCACTTAATAGGTGGGTAGCTTGGGCAAGGAATTTAACCTCTCACTGTCAGTTACTTCCCTGTAAAATAGGGATATAATAATTATTTCACTAAGATGTTATGAGGATTAAATAAGTAACCATATAGGAAAAGTGCCAGGTCGTAGTACTGGTCCCAAATATGGAAACCTATCTATTGATGCTTCCTGCCTCTTCCATCTAGATTCTCATAGCTGTCTTCTCCTCCAAACAATACTTTAAGCACAAAGATGGTTTTATTCATTTTTTGTGTCACCAGTGCCTAGCTTAGGCTGAGGTGTCTATTAGATGCTCAAGACAAGTTTGTGGAACTCTCCAGGGCACCAATTACCATCCCCATGGTTGGGATCAGGTGGAATCTTTGTCCCATGAGCTGCCTCCCACTTTCTTCCTCTTCTCTACTCATCGTGGCCTTTTGTCCTCTGGTATTTTCAGTAGGCTTTCCCCTCCCTGGTCTGTTTCTGTCCTCTCACTCATATTCATGGGGCAATGCATATTTTGAGAATGTACTTCAGACCCAAGCTCCTCTGAGACCTCATTTTCACTCTCTAGCAAGCGGCTCAGATAATCTCTGTTATTGCACAGATGTTAAGCCCTTAAATGAACTGCCTTTCATTCTAAGAGTCAGGAGATTTCTAGTGGGTGGAGCCTGAGTTCCTGCTGTTGTCATGGTGATGATAGGCTGGGGTGTGTGTGTTAGGTTCCAGTATCTTCTCTCCCATCTCCTCCCCAAGACACTCACATCCCTTGCCCCATAAGTCCTGATCTATTCTTTCATGGCTTCAGGCCAAAAGTCTAGGGGGCAGTGACATTCACTGAAGGGGATTTGGAGATAATTGGATATAAAGCAGAGGTGATACCGTTCTGAATAACATTGGTACAAAATCACAGCTCAGGCAAGAACTCACCTCATGGTAGCCTCTTACTTTACCAAGACATGTTTGGCAAAGAGACAGGGACATTGGTAGCTTCTGCTTTCCTCACCGCTTCAAGCTAAAGTCACTGATGCCCCCGCCCCCCCACGAAGCTGTGGTCTCAGCCCCAATTTCCTGAACAAATCTGTGTCTAGCTGGAGCTTTACCCACAGACTCAGACCTGCCTGGACCTGAGCAAGGTTCAAAGACAAAGGACTGGAGAAGAGAAAATGGGTTTGACAAGTATCCTTAAGAGGTAGAATGAGCTGAACTTACTAATAATTGAAGTAGGGGGTGAGGAAGAGAGTGCCCCCCAGGTTTCTCAGGAGGGCAACAGCATGGGTGGTGGGTTCCATTAGGACCCCCTAAATCGGGATCTTATCCAAGTTCCCGCAAGAGGAGGAGCGGGTTGGTGGCGGATAGAAGAGGATTTCCACGTTGCACGTGCTAAGGTCCCAGCACACAACTCGGGCACAAACCAGCCTATTTCAATCCTGCTTTTTCATCTTGAACCGAAGAGAGGCACCTCCCTAACCCCCATCCTGGCTAGTCAGAGGGATCAAACTGAAATGAGGAAGGAAAGGATTTTATTCATAAGACATTGAACATTTTCTCATCTAGATCTCTATAACCTATCTATCTGCCTCTGTAACTGTATTAGATTCAGACCTATCTACTAGCTGGCCTGCCCAAAGTTACCGGGAAGAATCATTAACCATCATGCGAAAAATGCATCCATTGCAAATCAACACTTGCCATCTTTAACTGCCCCTCTTGGGGCTCGTGTCAAAACCCCTGTTTGTTTCCCGCAGGTGGCATCTCAGCGTCAGCGGTGCCCTGCATATGGCGCTCACGAAGACCTCTTATGTTCTTTAGTTTCTGCTCCTTGGGAGGGTGACCGTCTAGCTCCTCGAGGCATCCCACGTGCTTTCTAGAACACATTTCCTTTATGACCTTGTGGTCTATTATCTTTTTAACTCTGACTATCCCAGATGCTCCAAATTTAGGGAAAATAAATTCAGGTGTGTTCGTGTGATGCATTTAGAAATAGAAAAAGAAGTAAAAACTTCCTCTGGAAAATAATATGGAGTATTTTCTGAAGCTTTCTCACATTGATGATCTCAATTTGACTGTCTAAAACTCTGGGAGTATAGGAACAGAGGGGCCCATCTTCCTGATGTGAAAACTGAGGCCCAGGGAGGCTGGTGACCTTGCCTAAGGTCACCAGGTGAGTCAGGAGGAACAGGGACAGGCATACATAGCACCGGGCAGACTACCACACACGTTCCCTGATACCGTCTCCTTGTGAGCGGTTGCTGTAGTCATCACAACAACTTCATTTTATAGATGAAAAAACTGAACCTCAGATGTGACTTGCCAGAGACCAGGGAGCTTTAAATAGCTCTTCTGATACCTACTGGTGAACTGCAATTCAATTGTGCATTAACCACCCAGAGTTAGCACAGACCCCACAAGTTAAAGGCATGGTCCCCAACAAGATTGACCCCACGGAGATGTCAGCTGCAACTGGGCGTCCCAGGCCACCCACACTTCTGATCAACTTGCTGCAAATCTGGGGGATTCCCACTACCTCCCTCGGGTGTTTTTGATAATTTGTTAGAATGACTCCAAAACCTCAGGAAAGGTCTATGCTTACAATTATAGTTTTTTTTGTTTTGTTTTGTTTTGTTTGCGGTACGCAGGCCTCTCACTGCTGTGGCCTCTCTCGTTGCGGAGCACAGGCTCTGGACGCGCAGGCTCAGCGGCCATGGCTCACGAGCCCAGCTGCTCCGCGGCATGTGGGATCTCCCTGGACCGGGGCACGAACCCGCATCCCCTGCATCGGCAGGTGGACTCTCAACCACTGCGCCGCCAGGGAAGCCCATACAATTATAGTTTTATTCTAAAGGACATGAATCAGCACCAACCAACCAAAGAGACAAACAGGGCAAGGTCTGGAGGGTCCTGAATGCAGAGCTTCTGTGTCCTCTCTCCATGGAATTAGAGCATGTTACCCTCCCGGCACATCAATCTGCTCGCCAGCCAGGAAGCTCACTGAGCCTCAGTGTCTGGAGCTTGTACTGGAGTTTCATCACATAGGCATGATCGATAACTCACTCTCCAGTCTCCCACTGTTCCCCAGACTCAAAGCCCCAACCCTCTAGTTACATGGTTGGTCTTTCCAGTAACCAGCCTCCATCCCAGCCATCTCATTACCATAATCTCAGGTGTGATCCAAGGGGCTCATGAATAACAGACACTCCTATCACTCAGGAAATTCCAAGCGTTTTAGAAGTTCCATCCCAGGAACCTGGGACAAAGACCAGACAAATTCTTTATTATACAACAGTAGCAGAGCCGGGTCTTGACCCCACGTCTGCAGAATACAGGTCCAATGCTTTCCCCGCTGCCTCACCCCAGACCCCCAGCACCTGGCCCCCACCTGGCTTTCTGGCTGTGCATTTAGGAAAGAGTAAGAAATCGTGTTGTATTCTGACTTCCCAAAGACCTGGAGAGAGGCCACACATATTTCAAAAACACCCCCTGTTTTGCCCACCTGAAACCAGACCAAACCCATAATCCAACCTCCACGTTTCTAAGGTGACAGAGCTGAGGCAGGAAGGATGTTGGCATTCACCCTACCCTTCTCCTGCCCCAGGAGAGAGCTTGTCTTCAGGACACCTCACAGGAGGTGCTAGTACAGACAAGAACTGCTGCGGAGGTCTGCCTTTACCCTTAATCTGCATTTTAAACAAAACCCCTCCATCCCACACAGCTCTCCGCCCTAGGGAGCTGTACTCCAAAACCTGCAAGCCAGAATGGAATGGTGAATGAGAAATTACTTCAAAGGAGTAAATTCCAGGGCATGCAGGCTGCAAAGGGCAATGTATCCACTTTAATTATCAATGCAAAGCTCTGCCATTCAGTGAACCGGGAAAGGGGTTTTCACTTACTACACGCCTACTACATGCCATGCAATGTACTAGGCATCTACAGACGTCACACATCATTTAAACCTTACAATTCTATGAAGTATACCTTCCCATCCTAATTTAATTGATAGAGAAACAGGCTCTGAGAGATTAAAGGACTCACCCAAAGATACTCAGTTAGGAAGAGGCAAAGCTATGATTCAAACCCCAATTCAATTCCAAGACCCATTCGTTCGCCTATACCAGGCTGCCTCCAGTAGCTGGTAATAGCTGGGAAAATGTTGCCATCATGTTTGTTTGCTTGTTACCTTCTTACGGATTATTTTTGTACAATTAGGTAATTAAACTGTGATCCTCAGAAAACCTGAAATTTTGAAAGCCCAGGGCAGCAGAACAAAGCTAAGCAAAGAAAAGCTTCATTTACATTAGTCCTGCTGGGAGATTGCTCGGGTCATTTCTCTGAAAGCCCTCGTGACCTTGCCTCTCCTAGTCTAAACATCAGGCTGGTTTCAGTTCTTAACTCACTGCTAATTCAGGCCTCTGGTGCAGAACAAACGCCCTATTAATGAGAAAAATCTCAGTCACATAAAAGGCTTGCTATGGGATTATAAGAGCAGCCCTATTTCCAGCTCCAGTTTTTATCGTACCTCCTCTTACCGGCCTCTGAGGATAAATGTGGTGGCCTATCTGGCAGGGTGGGCAGAAGGCCCCAGCACGCATTAGCTCAGCACTAGTGCCACCTGGTGGCCGGCCCGTGTCTGCGGGTCCTCCTGGCATTTCAGATTACAAGGTGGTGGCGTAGGACTTTTGGTCTCTGCCTTCTCCAGGTCCTCAAACAGGTGTTTTCACAACAGCACAAGAGACACTTGTGTGTGGGGAGGGGGTGAATGAGGCAGTCACCTACTAATATAACTGCAAAATTCTAAGTTACTGTGATGACTGATTCTTGGACGTGGACAGTCGTGTTTGTTTTGACCTCATGCAGGTAGAGCACAAGAATGCGTTGGCCCCTGCTTCTTTCATTCTTTCAGATCCCTGGTCCCACTGATACCTGGATGTAAGCCCCATCGATGCACAGGTGGTGGCACCTTCTTCATATTCACGTCCACAATCTATACCACAGCCCAGGAAGAAAATGAGAGAGTTCGGTGTATCCCAGACCATTTACGCAGCTGATTTTATTTCCTTCTCAAGGCGTTTCTCAGCCACCTGCCTGGGGAAGAAAATCAGAGATGTTTCCTCTGCACTATTCCTGAATAATGTTTAGGAGCATCCACCAGGTGTCCTGCTTCGAGTAAGCACTGAGAATACAAAGTTTGTAGGTTACGCTTCCTAACTTTGAGGAAGGCACAAGCTGGTCAGGGAGAGAGCCTTGTTAAGATAACGTCACAGCAGAAGGCAATAAACATCACGACTGAGGTATAATTGGGCCGGTTCAGGATTTGGAGTCAGATTTACCTGGGTGTGGATCCTGGATCTGTTAATTGTTATACACTTGGGCAAATTATTTGGCCTCTCTGAGTGTCAGTTTTCCCATCTGTAAAATGGACATAATTATGTTTGCTTTGCTGGATGGTAGTAAGAAATAAACCTAACTGTGGAAATAAATGACATAATTATGTTTGCTTTGCTGGATGATAGTAAGAAATAAACCTAACTGTGGAAATAAATGACATAATTATGTTTGCTTTGCTGGATGATAGTAAGAAATAAACCTAACTGTGGAAATAAATGAAGATCACCCAAATGAGAACAAACAGAGCTTGCTGCGGCAGGGGAGCCAGACACCATCACTGAGTTTGGAGAGACTCATTAGCAGGCAGGGAGTGGGAAAGCTTTACCATGGAGAAAGGGGAAGGCTCCCATGTGCTCTGGCTGGAGGCTCTTGACGTGGGGAAGCTGGAGGCTACTTTGAAGCAGGGGCATCTTATGTGATCAGTTCAGGGGCCTATTTGGCTTTCTTGGATTGGTCCTGAGTGGGAAGCGGAGGCAAAAGTTAGGGAAGCTGGCAGTCAGTGGCCGAGTCCTGGCCATTCTGGGTCCATCACTGCAGAGGCTGTGGTTTGGCTTCCCGTGCTGCTTGCCGCAGAGGTTGTGGGCCAGAGTTCTGCTGTCACATGTGGTCTGGCCACTGTCCTGTGTACTCGGTCTCTCCTAACGCTGGTCACGTGGTGTATGACATGCACAGATATCCAGTAACTGGTGCTCATTATTATTATAATTCACCTTGGTCAGAAGTGACTCTGAAGCTCTAACTGAGCTGGACTTCGGTGGTCGCTCCCCAGCAGCTCTTCTCTCCGTACCAGTCGGTCAGCCCGGGAAAACAGAGACCGTACCAGCTATTTTAACAGAGATAACTTAATATGGGAAACTGGTTACAGGAACTGGAAGACGGGGGAAGTTAAAGGGAGACAATGTGGTAGTACAGACATAGCTGCTGAAGGAAGCAAGTGCTGCCCTTCAGGCTGGAGGAACAAGACGAGACTGAGGCGCTACTGCAACTCGGAAGCCCGGAGGCTGAGCTCTGAGCGGGCCCCAGACCTCCCGCGACGGCTGTGCTGCCGCCCACCTGGTGCTGGCACCCCAGGAGCCCCGAGGAGGGGCTGAAGGGATGAGACGCAGACGGCAGAGCAGCAGACTGGCTCAGGCACGCCTGAGGGGTCACCACGAGGCTGGTTCAGGGAGAGCGGAAGAGTCCTGGAAACTGGAACCAGTTGTTTCCGCAACGAATTGCAGCTGCAGGGTGAAGAAGCATGCTTGTAGCGCTACTGGTGGGCAAACGAGAAGGGGATGGAGGCCGCCTCCGATTCCTCTCCTCTTTTTTCAATCCAGAACCAAGAAGCTCCTGGAGAAGTTCCCGTTCCTTTCCTTGACAGGGTCAGGGGAGAGGGGAGCACCGGAGTTAGAGTCCACTTCTGCTCCAAGCTAGAAGTTTCCGGTCTACAAAGTTGGACTCTTCCAGGAGATTATTGGGAGGGAGATTTAGCCTGTTCCACTTAGGGGAGACAGGGCTCTGGCTCTACTTTTGTCCAGAAGCAATTACCAGAAACAGTACCAGCCATCTGGAACATCAAAATGAATCAAATATCCTCACCCAGAGGAGTTCATATCTAGTGGAGAGAGATTCTAACCAGTCAGTATAACATAACATGAACATAAATGTAAGTCAATGGTGTCATGGAATCACTAATGCCTAACTCTGTGAAGGTCTCAGAAGATTTTCCAGAGGAGGTGGCTTTTTTTTTTTTTTTTTTTTTTTTTTTTTTGCGGTACGCGGGCCTCTCACTGCTGTGGCCTCTCCCGTTGCGGAGCACAGGCTCTGGATGCACAGGCTCGGCGGCCATGGCTCACGGGCCCAGCCGCTCCGCAGCATGCGGGACCCTCCCGGACCGGGGCACGAACCCGTGTCCCCCGTATTGGCAGACAGACTCTCAACCACTGCGCCACCAGGGAAGCCCGAGGAGGTGGCATTTGACTTGAGCCATGGAATAGAAGTCTGCCAGGAGGGCGAAGGAATGGGAGGGCACTCTGGGCAGAGGCCAGTGCCTATGGATGGCTTGGAGGAGGTACACAAGAGCGTCTTTGTTTGGAGGTCTCTGAGGAGGTGTGTAACCTGGGGCAGAGGGCTGGAGGCAGGGTTAGGAGGATGGAGCTCTGGGATGATGAGCCTTCAAGGATGGAGAGGGGCCAGCTCCCAAAGGGCCTGAGATGATACCCTACAGAGATGAGTGAAGCTGGGGGAGGGACATGACCCAGCCCGAAGTTAGAGAGATCACTCTAGCAGCCGTGTAGAGGGTAGATCAGGAAAGGGAGCTGGCGAGATTTCAGGCAGAAAAGCTGCTTAAAGTCTGTGTCATAATACTCATCGGTGGCTTTCAAGATGCGTTAAGAGATCTTGCTAGATGCCCCCCCCAGCCCAGGAGTGATTCAAAGCAGTCAACATAAATAAACACAGATGGGAGGATCGCGCCCAAGCTTTGTGGGTAGCTCCTGCCCAGCTGAGGCACCTTGTTAGACCTGCAAAGGCCACATTCCAAGGACGGATGAGGCGCTCAGGGGACTGAGTGGAGGAGGTGGAGGGAAGCCAGGCTGGGCAGCAGGAGGCTGCACATTCTGGTTGCACTGGATGCCCAGGCTGGATGCCACTCTGTGGCGACTGAAAGCTGGTGCCAGTTCTGAGGCAGAGAAACGACTTGATCAGAGGCTGTGCCTCGGGGGCATTAGAAGGGAGCTCTATGTAGGTTGGATTCGGGTAAGAAGGGAGTCCTGTGATAATACCGCATCCAGACCAGTGAAGACGAAGATCAGAATCAGACTAGCGGCTTTGGGAAAGGAGAGGGTGGGCCGACATCGAAAGGGAGACTGTTATGGAAACTGATGAGGAAATGGGGAGGTGGGAACCAAAATGCCCCCAATGTCTTTGTTCCCATAAATGAGAGGGAGATAGAAGTTGGGAAGGCAGGAATAGAAGAATTTCCAGTACCAGCTGTTGGTATCTGAATAACAGATTGCCTTTTCCAGTTCATATCCACGTTGCCGGTGTCCTGTGACGGAGCCAAACCCCTCACTGGTGACTTCAGGTGAGAGTATTACAGCCACCGTGAGGGGAACCACAAAGAAATGAAGGGTAAACACTCCAAGGACGTTTTGATTTCTGGTAATAATTTTTGTTGCAACCATAATCATAACAGTACTCCCCTTATTTTATGCTCCTGTTTGAAAGTACTCCATTAGGCTAACTTTATGGAGGGTAGAGTGAAATTATTCTGCTAATTCATTCCCGGTAGTACTCTAAGTTAGTACAACACTTTGGAAAGCAATGAGATAATGTGTGCAAATCCCACTGCTGGGAATTTATCCTAAGGAAATACATGTTTTTAAAGCAAAAGCTGAGAGCCCAGAGAAGTTCATTACAGTGTTGTCTATGCTAATCAGAAATAGGGGAAACATAAAAGTTCTACGGAAGGAAATGTGGTTTGATAAATGGATGCTATGACGATTCAATGAAATATCATGAGCCTATTAAAATGCAAATTGCAATTATACTGATGGGGGAAACATGTAAACATGTTTGATATGGTAAGTGGGAGTAGGGAGAGCAGAGTACCAAACACTGTGTATAATTTAATATAATGGAGTATGTGCGTGCATGTAGATAAAGACTGGAAGGTAATTGGAAGAAATGAAAGTAGCTATTACAGTAAATAGCATGGGCCCGGCGGTCAGAATGCTGGGCTCAGATCCCACGACTTACTAGCCTGTCATACTCTGGGTAAAATCTCTTAACTTCTCTTAGCTTCAGTTCCTTATCTACAAAATGGGGGTAACAAATGGGTGTAATAAAAACCCCGACCACGAGGATCTGAGAGCATCCAAATGAGATAAATGCTCAATAAATGACAGCTATTATATGGGTGATTTGTATGACATTTCATACAAATGTCCATAAATAGGAGATTGCTTAAATGAGTTATGTACAACAATAATAAAAATAAGCAAAAAATTATCTCCACACTGCTATGGAAGGATATTCTAGATACACAGATTAGTTAAAAAGTAATAGGTTGGGCTTCCCTGGTGGTGCAGTGGTTGAGAGTCCGCCTGCCGATTCAGGGGACACGGGTTCGTGCCCCGGTCCGGGAAGATCCCACATGCCGCGGACTGGCTGGGCCCGTGAGCCATGGCCATTGAGCCTGCGCATCTGGAGCCTGTGCTCCGCAACGGGAGAGGCCACAACAGTGAGAGGCCCATGTACTGCAAAAAAAAATAAAAAATTAAAAAATTAAAAAGGAGGGCTTCCCTGGTGGCGCAGTGGTTGAGAATCTGCCTGCCGATGCAGGGGACACGGGTTTGAGCCCTGGTCTGGGAAGATCCCACATGCCACGGAGCAA
Organism: Lagenorhynchus albirostris; assembly: GCF_949774975.1. Taxonomy (NCBI): domain Eukaryota; kingdom Metazoa; phylum Chordata; class Mammalia; order Artiodactyla; family Delphinidae; genus Lagenorhynchus; species Lagenorhynchus albirostris. The sequence goes on from NC_083103.1 coordinate 98,832,012, forward strand.
CTAGGCCCGTGAGCCACAACTACTGAGCCTGCGCATCTGGAGCCTGTGCTCCACAACAAGAGAGGCTGCAACAGTGAGAGGCCCGCGCACCGCGATGAAGAGTGGCCCCCGCTTGCCGCAACTAGAGAAAGCCCTTGCACAGAAATGACCCAACACAGACAAAAAATAAATTAATTAATTTAAAAAAATTTAAAAAAATTAAAAATAAAAAAGGAAAATTATTTCCAATTATAATTCTATCTTTAGGGAAACTATCAGTCATATCATGGAGGTGGAGGTTGGAAAAAGTTGTGCAAGTTCCAGTTGTACAAGACCTCCAATATTTTTTATCATGTGCACCTCTCTTGGAAAGCTACTAGAGGATGTTCTCCATCAAAATAAGGGAATAAACCAAGAAAGAGAGAAACATGGACTCTAGTAAACAGGGGATACAACATAGAGAGGAGAAGGGTGTTTCCAGGATTGTGGTGAAAGGAGATTTCAGATTCCATTATGCTGGCCCTGCAGCAGATCTAGAGAGCAATCAGGATGGAGGGGCGTGAAGGTACATCACCAAGAGATCCAGGCAACTGATGCGTTACATGACAGAAGGGAATAGAGTGAGAAGAGAGTTACACTGCTGGCTAAGAGACTGGGGATGAATTAGTAGAAGGTAGTTAGAAAACTACGCCGAGGAAGAAACAACATTATTGAGAGTGAGCAAAACAAAAAATGTATTGAATACAAGAAAAGAAATGAAAGCATAGCATCCTGCACAGCTACGTGAGCAAAAACTCCATGGTCATTTCAACATGAACATCATGTTGTAATCTAACCAAGATTATATTCTGTTTAGCTATAGAACAAAGAGAAAGGAAGTATGCATTGGGGCTGGGGGTGGGAAGAGTGTAAGATAACCAAATGCTCATGTCCACTGTGGAAAGCCAATAGAAAATATTGAAAACCGGAAAACAAAAAGCAATAGTGCAAGTAAGTTATCTAGGTACATGGAAACAAATAGCTAAAAGAACGTAAAGTGAATGGCTTTGGGGAGTGGAGGGAAGTGAGGCAGGACACTGCTGGTTTCCATTACAAGCCTTGTAGAACAATGTGACTTTTTAAGCTACAAATAATTGATTAAAATGTTAAAAATTTAAGTTAAAAGCCAAAAAATTAATCAAAATATAATTAAATTAAAAATATTGAATTAACAAGGCAACCTGGCTTTATATGTTTACTTACATACCACATTGTATATCGGTTATACCTAGGTAATATATAAGTATATGTAATATAAACCTTTTAAGAATGTGTAAACATGAATATTTATGTATACATATATATATCACTAGATAGATAAATGCATAGATTAATAGATAATTAGAAAAAGCATAAGGAAAAATCAGGGTGAATATACCTCCATGCTGTTACTAGTTGACAGCTCAGTGGGGTTTTTTACTTTCTACAGTATGCATTTGTTTGTTGTTTGAAATTTTATACCACAATTACTATTGTAATTAGAAAAATGAATTTAAATTAGGAAAATATTGAGGTGAGAAAACTTGTCTCCTCATCTATATTTCTACTAATGAGCTTTTTCATCTATCTTAGATAATGGATGGTCCAAGCAATCCTGGATGTCCTCCCAGACTCTCCACACTCACATCTAAGGCTTAACACATGGAATTCTTTGATCCCATTTTGACTACAGCCTAATTCTGGTTTGACCTCAGAAATAACGTGGGTTTCTATTTCTCATCTCCAGTTCATTCAATAAAAACTTTGGAAGGTAACGCTTCTTCTTTTGTTTTTGGATGGCTTAAACAACAAACATTTATTTCTTACAGTTCTAGAGGCTAGGAAGTCCAAGAACAAGGTGCCTCCTGATCTGCTGTCTGGTGAGAATCTCCTTCCTGGTTTGTAGATGGCTATCTTCTTGTAGATGGCCAGTAATCCCATTCATGAGGGCTCCAGAGTTGTATTTCTAATGAGGCAACCTATGATATACAGTATATCATTATAATGGTTTTATAATATGTAGAATTTCTGGTTACAGAGATTCCACAACTAATGTTTGCCAACATGAGATATTTTACTTCCAGAAGTGTTACATTACTTTGTAACCATCACAATAATACTTGATTTAGGCAAGAATTATCAGTGGATGCTAAAATCATAGAGAGAACAATTTGGGGGTGGGAGACAGGATACTCAGGCAGTCTGAGAGAATCGCATCACAGGTTATAGGTACGAAGGGAAAAGGACATTTTTGATTTGGGTAAGTCTGGCAGACATTGCCTTAACCAAATTGATTCAATTTCACATCACCAATAATGAGACAAAGAGCATCGTCCACCTCCTGCTGCCACGCACGAGAACAGAGCATCCCATATAACATGTTCCTGTGAAAAATGTTTATCCTAAATGTAAAATGAGGAAACAGTCAGACAAATCCAAACTTAGGGAGATTGTACAAAACAACTAGACCAAGTACTTCAAAACATCAATGTCATAAAAGACATAAAGAAGCAGAGGAAATTTCCAGATTAAAAAATACCAGAGACATGACCACTAAATGTGTGATTCTAGACTGGATTTTGGACTTAAAAAGAAAGAAAGGAAAAGCTGAAAGTACATTATTAGGACGATTGAAAACCTTTGAATATAGACTGTATAGTGGATCACATCATTCCATCAATGTAAATTTATTTTCCAAAAAATATATATTATTTAGTTTTTATTATTATTATTTTTTGGCTGTGAAAGGTCTTAGTTGTGGCACATGGGATCTTTAGTTGTGGCACGTGAACTCTTAGTTGCAGCATGCGTGCGGATCTAGTTCCCCGACCAGGAATCGAACCTGGGCCCCCTGCATTGGGAGCCCAGAGTCTTACCCACTGGACCACCAGGGAAGTCCCAATGTAAATTTCTTAAAAGTGATCATTTTAATATGGTTGCATAGGAGAACTTCCTTAGGTCTTAGAAGAATATTTAAATATTTCTGGGGGGATAAAACAGTGTTACATGACTACCCTCACCTGTATGTTTAAAACAATAATTATGTAGAGCAAAAGTGTTAATTCATTCAACGTTGCTTCAACAACCATACACTGAGCACCTATTATGTGCCAACTACTGTTATAGGCACTGGGGATGCAAATGGAGCACAAACATACCAGATGCCTGCCTTCATCAATTTGTATTCCGAGGAGGAGAAAAAAAGCAACCACGGTGAGTAATGTGGTAGGCTAGCCAGAGTCCCCCTTCAGGACCAAGACACTCATCCCCCGCAGTTTCTGGTTCACACCTCCATCCTTCTCTGGGAATTGCTCTTGGCTGCAGGGAACTGCCTGCTCCAAGGTTCTATCTAGCCGACTGCAGGAAGCCCTCATCCAGGGACCAGTCTATATGGAGCTACAGAAGCCTGAGCCCTCATCCCAGTTTAGGAAAACACGGAAGGGCCATCTCAGCTCTGGAGCTGCCTATGGCCCCTAGTGTAACTGCTTCCCTCATTCTCTGACAGGTGTTGTTTCTGAGATCACACCTGCATTAACCTGCCGCGCTCATATCGTCCTCTCAGAGTCTATTTCCTGGGGAACCCGACCCAAGATGCTAACCACATGACTGTGCAAAGTGAGAATACAAATATGGGATACGTCAGGGCCAGGTAAGGACCAGGTGGACGCAGCCTTGCTATCTCAGGTGAAGCCTCGGCACAGCCTGGTGATGAGAAACCATATGCCCAAAAACAAAACAAAGAATAATTTTGCCCCAGTTATAATCTATCTAATCTTATGTCCCTTCCCAGCCTCTGAATCATTTTCAAATTAGAAATATTTGACTAAAGTCATTGGGCTGTCTTTTCACTTCACTTTTAAGATATTTTGCTTGGTTGGAAAGAGAAAGTCAGAGGGAAATTCTCAGATTCAAGCTTAAGGAACATACAAGAAAAGCTAGTGTATTCCTTGCCCACCCTCCCGCAAGCTCTCCTCCTCCTCTTACTATTTTTAAATGAGAGGACAAAACAGGCTAGCCTTGGCAAGTGGTTAGTAATAATGGGGCTGCAAAGGTACCACCCACCTACCCTCACTCCATTTATGGCTTTGCATCTAAAAAACAGCCAATTAGAAGAGAGCTGGAACACCCTGAGTGCTGAATTCTGCCTGCTCCCCTCTCTGCATCTCCATAATGACCACGCCTGGGGCACTGGAGAGAAATTGGAGATGTATGGGAAGACATCCCTCTCCTTTTATAAGGTTATTATGCCTCATGACAGTTACAGGCAGAAGAAAGCAATGGTGCTAACAATTGTGTGGTCGATTTGGTCCTCTGTGTCATAGCACAGCTGGGTTCGTTGCCTATTGACAGCATGTTCGAATTGGTGGGAAGGATTCCCAGTCCCCTAGCAGTGCTCTCCTCTGCATTGATATGGCGATAGGATTGGATCCTGGCAACTACCTTTGTGATATATGCCTGTGGAAAAGGACAGCAGCATTTCAATTCAGTATATTTGGAAGAGTTAAGGCATCCCGATAGGTGAAATTAGTATCTATCGCCTTCAGGTTGGTAATGGCCCAGGTTTTTCTTCTAAGTGTGAGCGTGGTGACTTGGGAATAAGAGGCTTGCCTGGAAACCAGGCCTGGTTTTGTGGGTGACAGATTAAAATTTCCCGGGCAAGCCACTTGAGGGCTCTTGGAATCCATTTCCTTTTCTGCCACATGAACAAAGTATCCCTGAACATTTTTTTTAAAATTTTATTTATTTATTATTATTATTTTGGCTGCCGTTGGGTCTTCGTTGCTGCGCGCGGGCTCTCTCCAGCTGCAGCAAGCAGGGGCCACTCTTCGTTGCGGTGCTCAGGCCTCTCATTGTGGTGGCCTCTCGTTGTGGAGCACGGGCTCTAGACGCGTGGGCTTCATTAGTTGCAGCACGCAGGCTCAGCAGTTGTGGCGCACGGGCCCAGCCGCTCTGCGGCATATGGGATCTTCCCAGACCAGGGCTGGAACCCGTGTCCCCTGCATTGGCAGGCAGACTCCCAACCACTGTGCCACCAGGGAAGCCCCTCCCTGAACATTCTTGATCACAAGGACAGTCTGAGGCTAAGAGGAGATCATTCTGGAAATAACTCTCCTGTAGGCACATTGTGCATCACTTGGGTGTTGAGGGAGCAGGGCTCCAGGATTAGACCCTCTGGAGGGGATGTGACTGCTTGCCATCTTCTCAAGGAGCCGTCCAGGGTTGTTCTGTATCCTCCATCATGGTGGCTTAAAATTGGCCCTGGGGGCTTCCCTGGTGGCGCAGTGGTTGAGAATCTGCCTGCCAATGCAGGAGACACGGGTTCGAGCCCTAGTCTGGGAGGATCCCACATGCCGCAGAGCAACTGGTCCCGTGAGCCACAGCTACTGAGCCTGCGCATCTGGAGCCTGTGCCCCGCAACAAGAGAGGCCGCGACAGTGAGAGGCCCACGCACCGCGATGAAGAGTGGCCCCCGCTCGCTGCAACTAGAGAAAGCCCTCGTACAGAAACGAAGACCCAACCAGCCATAAATAAATAAATAAAAATAAAATTGGCCCTGGTTGTTGTTCATTTTGTCAAGATAGGAAAATAATGCAGTGGGATGTTCTGAAAATCATCAAAATATGCCTACAAATCTCCATTTTTGGTGTTTTTAAAGGATTTTAGAATCACAAAAGGCGAGTTGCTATTATTATTATTGAACAGTCTTGTTGTGGGATAAGGGACGTGAAGAAAATCCTACCGTAGGACAGCTTCTGATCATAACTGCCTCGTGCAAATGGAGATTCCTGTCTCACAGCATTTTATGAGGACAGAAGGAGAATATATGTAGCGTGCTCCCAGCAGTGCCTGACACGTAGGGTGAGCTTCATCAGGCTAGTTACTATTGAGAAGCGGATGAACAGGGAGCAGGCTCACCCCCAACACCTGTGGACCCCAGGCGAGACTGCAAAGGCAGGCTCACTTGCCTCTGAATGTTTCAAGTTTTGATCAAGCCAACACACTGTTAAATAAAATGGGTTCTATTCTCCTACCTTAACAAACAGACTTTTATGATGACCTGGAAGGCCCAGTTCACATTCAGGATTCTCAGACTCCTTGGGGTTCTGTGCAGAACATGGTAGGATGGGGCCTTCTCCCTTCTCTTCCTCTGCTGGTTCTGTGAGGATACCTCAGCCCACACAGCCGGGCTCCATCCAAGTTCCCCACAGATGGTCACCCTTTAGGGAGCTCTTGGTTCTCAAAGTACGTATACCAGGGGTGCAGTAGTGCCCTAGAGGGACGGACCTAAGAAAGAAGGCTGTGCAGGCCCTAGAGGCAGGCTTGGGACTGTTTAGGAAGAGAAGGCTGGGACTAGGTTACCTGGCACAGGATTCGGGTGGTCACGGCTTCTTGGCCCGTGGACTCCTCTCCCCATGGGAAGGGGTACCAAGAGGTGAGGGGTCCTCCAGGGCACAGGGTACAGAACGGGGGTCCTTCCTGACTAGGTCAAAGGGCTGTGCTGGCTGATGTTTTAGAGCATTGTCGTAAGAGCTGGACTGCCTGGGACCAAATCCTGGCTTCCTCACTTTGCGAAGTATGGTCTTGGGTAATTAACATCTCTGTGTCAGAGTTTCCCCATCTATGAAATAGGTAAGAGTATTTACCTCATAGGGTTGTTATAAGGACTTAATAAGTTAATATATGTAAAAGTGCTTACAAATGCCTGACAACAAAGAGAACTCTGTAAGTGTTAACTATCATTCACAGATCCCTTTTCTTTTTTTTTTTTTTTTGCGGTACACGGGCCTCTCACTGTTGTGGCCTCTCCCGTTGCGGAGCACAGGCTCCAGACATGCAGGCTCAGTGGCCATGGCTCACGGGCCCAGCTGTTCCGCGGCATGTGGGATCTTCCCGGACTGGGGCACGAACCCGTGTCCCCTGCATCAGCAGGCGGACTATCAACCACTGCGCCACCAGGGAAGCCCAGATCCCTTTTCTTAATGATTGTTTGACCTGGTATGATCACAGTAGTCAATGTCCTATTCCAGTTTTTGCTTGGCAAAAGGAAGAGAGAAAGGAAACCCTGGTTTCATTCAATGGTTTGCAAATATGCCTTCTAATGTGCCAAAAATTGGCAAATTTAGTTTTTGGGTGGTTTTTTTTGCAAAGTTTAGGAAAAGGCTTGCACTGCCTCAAAGTTATTCTTGTGTATTTGAATAGAAACTCCTCATAGTGAAGACTCAGAGCACTGCAGGCATGATTGCAGGAAGTAGACAGTGGAATATTTTCTCAAAATCTTTATGCACACAAAAAATTCCCATCTGTTTGGGGCACATTAAAGTTTTGTCCAGTTTGAAGGCAGAGGAGGTGTTAAAATGATTTTTTTAATTGTGGTTAAAAAAGACATAACATAAAATTTACCATTTTATCTATTTTTAAGTGTACAACAGTAAGTACATTCACTCTGTTGGGCAACAAATCTGCAGAACTTTTTCATCTTGCAAAACAGAAGCTTTGTACCCATTAAGTAACAATTTCCCGTTCCTCCCTCCCCCCAGCGCTGGAAACCACCATTCTACTTTTTGTCTCTATAAATTTTACTATTCTAGGTACCTCATATAACTGGAATCATACAGTACTTGCCTTTTTGCAACTGGCTTATTTCACGTAGTACAATGTTCTCAAGGTTAATACAGGTTGTAGCATGTGACATACCATGATTATTAAGTCTCTCTCCGACTTGGGGATGGTACCCTGAAACCTCCAGATGACTGAGAAGTGGAAGAGATGGAACTGGTCCACTCAACAGCGGAACCCAATGTCTGAGATGGACTGTAAGGGTTTGCTTTCTTCCAGGGGTGAATCCCTTCACCACAATACGCATGTGCTTGGCACCTGGATAACACCTGCATTATTAGAGGATGAATAGTTTTTGAATGGTTTCTCAGATTTACCTGGACAGATTGGCAAGGAAAATATAGACCCACAGGTATTAATTTGATGGAAATCCAAAAGAAAAGCAGTTTTACTGACATTTTAATTATTCTCTATCTCCTCCTAGGAGAGAAGACTTTCGTCAAATCCAGAAAACATCAAATAAGCACTAATCCAGGGCAGTGCCTGAAATAATTTTAAATCTTCAAATCATAATGGATTTTAATTCCTTTGTACATTTGCTTAAAATATTTTGGTCAGTACCTCTCAAAGTCTTCCTTGACTCCTGTCTCTGCAGAGATCTGCCCTCCAATGCCTTGCCTTAGTAAACTTCTCACTAGTTTGTGGTTTTCCTAGGTGGCCTGTAAGGGCAGAAATCACACATTATGTTTTTTTTTGATTTTTTTTTTTTTTTTTTTTTTTTGCAGTACGCGGACCTCTCACTGTCGTGGCCTCTCCAGTTATGGAGCACAGGCTCCGGACGCGCAGGCTCAGCGGCCATGGCTCACGGGCCCAGCCGCTCCGTGGCACGTGGGATCTTCCCGGACCGGGGCACGAACCTGTGTCCCCTGCATCGGCAGGCGGACTCTCAACCACTGCGCCACCAGGGAAGCCCACACATTATGTTTTTTTAATCCTCCTCCATAGTGCTCTTTTCAGGTGATAAACACATTTCTTGTTAAATGACTGACTGACTGACTGAAAGGATAAATAATTAATACAAATTGTGAACTGCCTTAACATTATAGTCATAATAATACTATCCTGCTAATAGGATAGAAACGCTCCTTTTTGCTGATTTGGAATTTTCTTTGAGGCAAGTTACTCATGAATTCGCTAATGAATGTTAGAATCCTGGAAAGATGACTTAAGAAGGATATATTGAAGGCAAGGGAAAATGTCATCATTCAAGAAGAAGGAAATCGGAACATAAATTTCATTATTTTCATGATCGTCTATTTATTCATTCAAACGCTTTCTCACAGCAATATCTCAAGCAATGTTTACTGAGTGCCATTATTATAAGTCATCATGCCCTAGCGTATCATAGGGTCACAAAGATGGATGGGACATTAACTTTTCAAATCTACAATCTAGCATTCTAGGAGATCAGACATGATAAAAATTGATATAATACAATGTAAAAATACAGATGGCATAAGAAAGATAGAAATACTTGCTATGAAGTGCAGGGAAAGAAAAGATGACTCTGCTATCTAAAATGTGGGTAAGCAGGGGTTGGGGCAGGCTCCAGCCAAGGAAACAGAGAACAAAAGTTAGAAGATGAGAATGAACAGAGCAGGGAGCAAGGAAGAGAGAACAAGTCTGCTGGACTACATGCAGCATTTGTGAAGGGAGAGAATTCAAGCAAGGCATGAATACCACAGGGAGCAAGGAAGAGAGAACAAGTCTGCTGGACTACATGCAGCATTTGTGAAGGGAGAGAATTCAAGCAAGGCATGAATACCAGAGGGTGGAGTGCATGCGGGAATCTTTCTGAGATTTTCTTTTCAAAATAATCCAGAGGGGCAGGTAGAATAAATGAAACAAGATGGTGTATATGTTGCAGTCATTGACGCTGGGAATTGGTTACGCTATTCTCTCTGCTTTTGTATATGTTTAATTATTTTCTTAATAAAAAGAAAAAAAAAGAAAAAGAGTGGGGAATGATAGTGATCACTGAAAGATGAATTGGACCTGGTTGACCAAGGAAAAGGGGAAACTCATTCTGGAGGTCAGGAAACAAACACTGTCATTCACACAGAACTTCTATAACCCTGAACATTCCTCATAACCACTGCTTCATTTTGTAATTGTATCCTCCCTCTGACTATGAGTTAGGCTGGCCAGGCATTAAGCTACTGATGAGAGAACTGAAATCCAGAGAGACCGAAAGATTTGCTAGAGCTGGCAAGTGGCCCAGCTGGTATTAGAAACCATGCCTGTCCTTCAGGAGGCCACCCAGAGAGAAAGTCAAGGTTCTTAGGGAGACTCTCGTGGCCAGAGGCCAGCCTCCACACTGGGGGAGGATGGGAAATACGGTTGCTTCTACAGCACCAAATTAGGAAAAAGTTTGAAAGTCAAAAAGAAAAGTTTAGACTCAGATCCAGTCTTGGGGATCATTCTTCTATCTACACACTTGTTTTTCCTTTAGGTGATCCAAAACGCACAACTGTCCTGCTTTTAACATTAACAAAACAGAAGCAGACTCATAGATACAGAGAACCAACTGGTGGTCATAAGAGGGGATGGGGGTGTGAGGGTGAACAAAATAGGTGAAGGGGATGAAGAGGTACACTTCCAGTTATAAAATAAATAAGTCACAGGAATCAAACGTGCACGTAGGGAATTTAGTCAATAAACATGTAACAACTCTGCATGTTACAGATGGATTTATCATAGTGATCATTTCATAATGCAAAAAGATATCAAATCTCTACGTTGTGCACCTGAAACATATAATATCGTAAGTCAATTATACTTCAACAGAAATTTAAAAATAAATAAAAAATAAAATTAAGAAAGGAGAGTATACAATTTTCTTCAAAAAAATTTTTAATAAGAAAAACCATTTCAATTAGGTATTTTAGTCAAGGAAGATGGAGGAGGCAGGAAAAATAAAGGCAGGGTACAGAGGGGGAAAGGGAGATTATCAAGAGAGACTATCAAGAACATTTTGAGGAGAGGATTAGTGATTAGAAACTGTCCTTAAGTTCTTACTGCTATTCACTTGAGCCCCAGGCTTCAAAATGGATCTTTGACTGTTACGTCCATCTTTTGAAAATCTGAACAACTGATTATACTTTTAGAGTTCTTAGGAACCCAGATGCCCAGCACGAAGGAGAAAGAGTAAGGGTGGCTGGCCAGAGGGCAGAGTGCAGACACAGCCAGGATCTCATCTACGATATACAGTGTTGACCAATCAGTATCCCCTAGAAGACGATGCCCTGGGAGTGGCTTATCCACTGGGGAAGAAGGGCAGTGGCGGAGTCCTTAGACCTTTTGTCCAGGGGGGCCTGGCACCACAAAGTTTGACCTGGTCGTCAGGGGGGAACCCACAATCTCATGAGCACCAGGGCTTCCTTGACCAAGAGCCAGGAATCCCTAAACTGTAGCAGAGAAACAACCATTTCATTTCATATCTGTTTTCCAGTCCTAATTTTGAAAAGTCTTCTCTGAGTATTAAAACTATACACACGCAATGACTTGCTAACCAAAATAATGGTTCAGATTGATCAACAGAATCGTTAGGGGCCATCAAAATACTTTACAGGCGTTATCTTATTATTTCCGAGAGATTGGTGGGACGAGATGCTTCTTCCTGTGTTTTGAAAACTGAAACACTGACATGATGGAACTGAAAAACGGATCTTTCAGTGCCTAGGAGATTTTGTGTTTTATTACCTTTCTTAGGATGGAGAATAGATGAGAAAGAGTAATCTACAACTTTCTTGACAGAATTCCAACCCCGGCAGTGGTCACAGACACCTGTCTAAAGTCCTTTTGAGGTGGAAAGGGAGGAGGGATGATTCTCCTACTTAACGACTGGGAAATGGAGAACAAGCTCATCAAATGATCAGTCAAATGTCCCAAAGTAAGTTAGTGACGGTGTTGAAACAATTTTAGACTCTAAATGTATTAATCTGCAGACCAGAACTCTTTCCACTCCTCCAGCAGACATTTATTGAGTTACTAATTTGTAACAAGTATTAGAAACTCTTCTTGAGTCTTAGAACAAGATGAATAAGAAAGAAGCTCTTGGGAGGGACAGAGAAGCAAACAAATGGTTAAAGGCTCGCCCTGTGAGAGTTTTGTTCCAGATCTCCTGGGCTCTGGCTGAGGTGAAGGTAAGGATGGGGGAGAACACAAGAGATTGAGAAGAGGAAGTTGAGAGCAGATGCCTCCTCCGTCCTGTGGGCCAGTCAGCACCGAGGGCAGCCTTGGGACTGGGGAATGGTCAGGAGAAAGCCATCTCCTGGACAGGGCCACTTAAAAATCGCACAGCAGAGCTGAGGCTGACCTATCCACTGATGAAACTACCTTGAGAGATAGTTGAAAATATAATCCTGGGACTGGGCGAGGCATGGCCAAAGGGACCCGAGAACGTTGGCAGTAAAGCTGAAACCTGATGCCTTGTATTGCAGCCTGGGTGAACCCATTCAAGGAGGCAGAAGGGGGGTGGGCAGCCATATGTGTGTCTCTAGCCCCCCATCCAGACTGAAGATGCCCTGAATCCTTCGTGGGAGCCATCAGGCCATGTCGTGAGCCATCTCAGGTGTGTTTTCAGTGCCGAAGGTGAGAAAGCATCAGGCCACACATCCCTCTGACCTGCCCCAATACCTTCATCCGATGCCTCTCGCTCTGATTCCACGCCTACCAAGTAACTGAAGGTGGTTTCACCTACAGATTTTACAAGGACAGGGGATATGCTGACTGACTCATGAGTATGACCAGCAACCGCTTGGCAGTAATAGATTTGACTGTAAATGGATAGCTTGCCACTCTGGTTAACACGTTTTCTTGTGAGTCTGAGAGGTATGAGCCAGATAAGTTGAGAGGGAACTCATAAAAGCCAACTTCCAGGCCTGAAAAGCTCAAGACCATAAATGGGACTTTTCAAGGTGGTGGGGGAATTCCCTGGCGGTCCAGGGGTTAGAACTCGAGTTTTCACTGCTGAGGGACTGGGTGGTGGTCCCATTTCCAGCCTGGAACACTGCCTAGCATTTAGTTAAATGTTCCATAGAGTTATCATTATCATAACAAAAATATTGCAATTTGTTAAAATACGTTTATGGCCAAGGGAATTTTAACCATGGGAATGTCTATATGTTTTTTAGGGGTTTTTTTTTGTGGTACGTGGCCCTCTCACTGTTGTGGCCTCTCCCGTTGCAGAGCACAGGCTCGGGACGCGCAGGCTCAGCGGCCGTGGCTCACGGGCCCGGCCACTGCGCGGCATGTGGGATCTTCCCGGACCGGGGCATGAACCCGGGTCCCCTGCATCGGCAGGCAGACTCTCAACCACTGCGCCACCAGGGAAGCCCTGTCTATACGTTTTTAAGCCCTGTGTCTCTACTTCCCTGCAAAGCAGCCCGTCCCTTGAAGGCAGGGAGCTGACAGTGCAGTGCCCTGCACATAAACACGTGCTCTCGACTGTTTGCTGTTGGTGAGCAGCCTGCCTTGTGCTGGGAGGGCTGCTTCAGAGGCTGCCAAATTGTGAAAGTGGAGACGGAGTTGGTCTTCTGTTCTTCCTTCCCTTCAACATTCTTCTGCTTCTGTCTAGTCCCACTGTCTTTCCCTCTCAACCCCCAATTAGACAGTTGGAGATAAATTCCTGCCTTCCTGAGAGTCCCTAAGCTGTGCCCTTAGACGGCACCCACGCAGCACATTGAACTCTTCCCTTCCTTCCCCATCACAGCCCACCCAATAAAGCCACACATCGTCAATGGAAGAGAGGGAACACTAGGTACAAGGTTACAGTCGAGTGATAGTTAGACAGGCAGCCTGTTTGTCACCTTCTAAAATGAACGTCTACCCTACTGAGTGTTGCCAGCAATCGTAGGCAGTGTGACAAGTTTCAGTTGAGTGTGATTTGGGGAGGTTTCTCCCCTCCCACCTCCACCCCAAAACAAACCACAAGCCAACCTAGAAAAGTTGGTGAACTGTGGTTTGGTGAATAATCCCAAGCTGTAATGTACAAACACAGGAGCAGGGGGCCCCACCTTGCTATTTACTAGGTGTGTGGTCCTGGGCCTCCTGTTTTCTCTTTGTCCTTGTCTGTAAAATAAGGGTAATCTTAATGCTTCTCTTCCCAAATGAACAGAGATGTGAGGATACAGAAAGAAATTCTACATTCTCTGTGTGTGCATGGGAGTGATATTTATCTAGAAGATGCTCATTAATGATTGTTGACTTGACAGAAAGACAAATTCCAGGTGATATCACTTATATGTGGAATCTAAAATATGACACAAATGAAATTATTTACAAAACAGAAACAGACTCACAGTCATAGAAAACAAACTTACGGTTACCAAAGGGGAAAGGGAGTAGGGGAGGGATAAATTAGGAGTTTGGAATTAGCAGACACAAAGTACTATATATATAAAATAGATAAACAACAAGGTCCTACTGTAGCACAGGGAACTATACTCAACATCCTAATAAACCATAATGGAAAAGAATATGAAAAAGCATGATATATATATATGTGTATATCTATCTATCTATATATATAGATATCTATATCTGAATCACTTTGCTGTACACCAGAAACACAACACTGTAAATCAACTATACTTCAATAAAAAAAAAGATTGTTGACTTGATGAATGAATAAATGGTGGAGTTGGGCCTTCTAGATCAGTGATTCCCAAGCTTCAAGTGTGCACCAGGATCACTTGAGGGGCTTGTTAACACACGAATAGCTAGGACCCACGCTACTTTTTGATTCAAGACTAGGGCGGAGTCTGAATTTGCACCTCTAACAAGCGCCAGGTGACATTGATGATCTAGGGACCAAACTTTGCATTAGATTTGAGAAGGAACCCAGCAGCAGGCTGCAACATGAGAAACGACCAGCAGATGGCGCGACCAGCAGATGGCGCGACCATCAGTCCTCCCCTGGGAGCTGATGGAAATGGGTCCGTTCTGGGCTCAACCTGCTGAAACATCGGTTGTCCGAAGCAGGAGGGGGCGATTCTGGCCTGGCGGGATTGGGAGCAGCTGGTGTGAGGGAGAATCGGTAGTTCTTTAACCACCTCGGTCTCCTTTCACTGCTGGTTTCCCTCAAAGGAGGGCTCTGATCTCTCCCTCCGTACGTGTCTCTGCCTGGCCGGCTGCCAGAAGCAATGGCATCCATCACAGCAAAGTAAAAATCATCCCCTCGAAAAACAGTCTCTGTTTCCTTTCCAGGAAAACCCCATCTTGGGACTGAAGCCTTAAGTGTAAGAAAATTCTTCCTACAGTTTAATAAAAACATCATACGTGGTTGACAAAGCCCTTTCCTTCCTTCTTTTCTCTCCCGGCCTGGTCCCTAGGTACCTTCCCAATATTATCTTTCCATCACTAACCCTAAGCATGTGGCTTGGGGTAGGAATAGGGACCGGATGCATTGGCTGTCCAAACTTCAGTCCTGTGTGCAACGAGAAAAACACTACCCACTTGAAAGAACTGTCGTGTGGATTAAATGAAACAACACATGAAAAGTGCCTTACACAGCAAAAAGGACTCAGTAAACGTTCATGAGGTAGGCAGGAGAAAGGGATATCCAAACAGCCAGTGATACAGTCCCTTAGGGGAGAAGTTGGTCTCGGTTTGGTAGACTGCCATCCAATAGAACTTTCTGTTGTCTCTACTGTCAGTCACAGTAGCCACTAGCCAAATGTGGCTATTCAGCCCTTGAGAAGTGGCTGGAGCAAGCAAAAACCTGAATTTTACATTTTATTTCATTTTAATGAGTTTAAGTTCAAATATTGGACAGCACAGGTTTAGGAGAACACCTTGCTGCCTCACTTTAGGCTGTGAAAAGGTGTCCCTTCGGCCTTAGGATATGGCTGAGAGCGGTAAGAGTAGCTAAATTGTTCTGCCCAAAAATGTATAAAAATGTGAGGGCATGGGGAGGCAATCTAACTGGAAGGAAAGGGGAGAGGTTGAAGGGGGAAAGATCCAGCTGCACTGCAAGAGGCTGACGACAAGCAAATGCCAAAGGCATCGGGCGGGTGTCCCCCGGCAGTCCAAGGACTCCACGCTCCCGCTGTAGGGGCCACAGGGTCGATCCCTCGTTGGAGAACTAAGATCCCGCATGCCGCGCAGTGAGGCCAAAAAAAAGGCATCAGTAAAACCCTTCTGGTGGGGACTTCCCTGGTGGTGCAGTGGTTGGGAATCCACCTGCCAATGCAGGGGACATGGGTTCGAGCCCTGGCCCGGGAAGATCCCACATGCCGCGGAGCAACTTAGCCCCTGCGCCACAGCTGCTGAGCCTGCGCTCTAGAGCCCGCAATCCACAAGTACTGAGCCCACGTGCTGCAACACTGAGCCTGCGTGCTGGGAGCCCATGTTCTGCAACAAGAGAGGCCACCACAATGAGAAGCCCATGCACCACAGCGAAGAGTAGCCCCCGCTCGCTGCAACTAGAGAGGGCCTGCGCACAGCAATGAAGACCCAATGCAGCCAAAAATAAATAAATAAAACCCTTCTGGTGGTAGAAATGGCTCGAGGGAGCTATGAAAAGTGGAATAGCTAATATTCAGTCTTAAGTCATATACTGTCCTCCCTGTAGCGTTACTTCTCTCTGTTGCCCCAACTCTTCAGAAACTCCTGCTCAACACAGCACCTGGGTGTGGCAGCCTTTGAAGAGTGAAGAGATGGCGAGACCTGCGGTGCCCAGTGGGGGTGAGTCCTTAAGGAAAGGTGACAACATGCTCAGGAGGGAGACAGGAATGATGAAAAATCCAGCACAAGCAGGATGCGGGGACCCAGAGAATCTTTAGCGATATCGCAGGAATGCTTGCTTTTCAGCTGCAGAGGGAACGGAGATTTTGGACCCTGTTTTAATGAAATCTTCCAGGTAACGGCAACCCCAGTAAGGGGGAGGGCTTGAGCATCCAGGCAATGGTTCAGAACGTTTCCCCAGATGAATGCTTCCCGACTCAGCATCCCAGAGCAGCCGTCTCTGGAAGGGCCCACCGCAGACCTCAGGTGTGAGCGAGAAGGGGGCAGAGAGGGGCTGAGCCACAGCTACAGCCGACAGACGGGAAGCGGAGACAGGACGTCCTGCTAAATTTATAAAGCATAAAGTCTTTTTCTCTGGATCTTTGTCTCTCTGTCTGTGGCGTCTAACGACAATGGACCACTGTCTACCTGCTCCCAATTTCTGTAGTCAAGTGACTGTACGTGTGTGCATGTGTGTGTGTGTGTGTGACAGAGAGAGAGAGAGAGAGAGAGAGGCGGAATGCAAAGTAAGGTGCCCCTTAGATGATGGGCATCCTTCATATGCTGAAACAAGTACCTCCCAGGCACTATCTATTTCGCAGTCTTGGAAGATGACTCCTGAGTGTTATAATGTGGAATAAACATTCTCATGCAATTAATTCCATGGCCAAAGTCTCAGATGAGACCCTGTCAGCTGCCCCTTCCCTGCCTGGAACTTGGTGGGAAATAAAAAATTACCGCTTAGCGGCCAGCTGCTACTCGCTGCCCCAAGAGCCGCCTCTGTGGCCAGAAAGGCTTTGGACAGAGCATAAGGGGGAAGAACAGAATGCAGCCTTTCCAAAAGAAGGGACTTCTGTTTTCCTCTTGTCCAAGTCAAGCCAGCTCTCCAGCTCCAACACACGAGAACTTACGTGATTTTGTCTCTACCCATGTCATCTCCCGGTCTCTGCTGACTATAACCCCCACCGTATAACCCTGTTCTGTGTTAATCTCGGTGAGGAATTGTGCACCCAGTGAAACTTCTGGCTTTGCTCCCATGATTACTCAAGCTCCCATCAGCACCGTTGCTCAGGGCAACTCCCAGTGGAGGTGGGCCAAGCAGGTAATCTCCGGTGTGATTTCAGAGTATCATATTCTTTCCAGAAGCCTCCTATTAAAATGCCTAAATTACCTGGGGGTGGGGGGAGGGAGGAGAATGGTATTAAGGCATTAAGCTGGCAAACAGGCAAGGAATATTCCACCAGGCTAACTACACCTCCCTGAAGACGGGAAGCTGAGGGGCCTCAGAGGATATGATTGAGGGGAGTGTAGTTTAACAGGGGGGCGGGGTGTGAAGTAGACGGGCAGGGGAGGGAGGAGAGGGAAACAGAAAAGAAAGGGTGGAGCTGTCTGAGGGGAGCTCTACAAGGAGGATTCTATTTTGCCTGGGAAAGGAAGGAGAATGAATCCTGGGTTTTCTGGGTCGGATCAACCTGGATTCACAGCTATGCACAGTCTGGGTGAGCCCCTTGGGAGCTCCTCGGAGGAGGTTTCTTTTCCTCACGGGTACGGGTGATGTGTTTAAAGCCCAAACCTTAGAAGGCACAATCATACATCATTTTTGCCTAAGCCTGACCACTCTTCCTGCTTAGAAAACAATGTCACGGCCGAGGCCAGGAGTAATTGTCACGTGCATCTGTGTGGGTCCCTACACCTGTCAGAGCACTTTTCCAGAGACGGTCATGACTGCCCCCGTTGTAATACATTAAGAGGAAGAAGGTCTCTGTGGCCCTACTCACAGAGAGGCTTAGAGGGGGAGAGCAACTGCGTTAGGACTCCCTCAGCTCTGGGGTAACCTGGATCAGAACTTCTGCATCTTCTGAGCTCTGAGCCTGGGCTAGTTCTAACAGGTTTTTCTGATAAGCCATGCTCCATCTCCAGCCATGAAAGGTTTAGTGCAGTTAATAAGCTGGGCAGAGAATAGCATATGCACATCTGAAAGATGCTGATTATGCATCGTTAATTAGGAACTTGTCCGGGTGTGTGGTATCTACTCTGCATCCCGAAAGGCAGCGTCTGCAGCCTTTGCGGGTAAGAAGCGTTTGGCACTGTTGTTCTCCTGTGGTGTCAAGTCAGCCAGATGGA
Organism: Lagenorhynchus albirostris; assembly: GCF_949774975.1. Classification (NCBI taxonomy): domain Eukaryota; kingdom Metazoa; phylum Chordata; class Mammalia; order Artiodactyla; family Delphinidae; genus Lagenorhynchus; species Lagenorhynchus albirostris. The sequence goes on from NC_083103.1 coordinate 98,850,477, forward strand.
ACTTTGCCAGCTTTTTGAGCACTTCTGAGCCCAGCTTTGCTGATGAAGACTCTGTAAGCTGAAGTGCTGCAATGAAGGTGTTTGCAGACTCATTTGGGTTCAAGTTTAGGTTGGCATGAACTGAGATTCAAGTGCTGCATGTGCAAAAGAGCACCAGACACCTGCAAGAAGGGGCAAAAAGCAACAGGCGTCCCGGTGAGGGAGCCACATCATCAATTACCTCCACCCTTTACCTATGACAGACACCGCGATCTATTGAACCATTACTATGTGCCAGGAACTGTGCTGCGTGTTTTTCATGCCTGATCTCTTTTTTTTTTTTTAATTTATTTATTTATCATTGGCAGTGTTGAGTCTTCATTGCTGCACGCGGGCTCCCTCTAGTTGCGGTGAGCGGGGACCACTCCTTGCTGCAGTGCGCAGGCCTCTCACCGCGGTGTCATGCCTGGTCTCTTAATCATGAATTTTTATTACCCCATTTTCAGATGAGGAAACTAAAGCTCTCTTAGCAATGTTGAATAACTAGCCTAAGGCCATATAATGGTAAATATGGAGACATCATTTGAATGCAGGGATTTCCATCTTCAGATCATTTGCTCTTTGCATCTGTACTACATTAGCTGTCACCAAACGGATAATACATTTGTTTGTCATCAGACATGCAATAAGTGACCTGGATCACCATACTGATTGGCAAAGAGGGGGAAATATTTTATGGCATGGATTTGTCGTTGGTTAGGGTTGGACTGTATTCACAGAAAAGGCCAGGGGAATTCCCACCACCCAAGGCAGCACTGCAAAGGGAGATAATAAAACTGAAAACATAGAAATTCAATCAAAGTGAAGGCTTCATTCATCGGAACAGATTCCAGAAGTATTTAATCAGTTAATGGAGAGATAAAAATAGATCATGAGGCAGCCGATCATAATAACATTTCTTGCTAAGACAGCCCTTAGAGGAGTAGCAAAAAGAAAGAGCCTCAGTAGCTTCGATGGTCAGTGAAATAAAGTTTGCTCTGGGAGAGAAGAACAAAAAGTTGGAAACACCAATAGAAGAAACAGTTAGTGGGAGGTGTTGGAAGTGGGGAGGGGGATTGCCACGGTAGAAGTAGCAACAGAGTTTCAGCAGAGATCCATATTACAGCTCACCAAAAAAATCTATCAGCAAGCTTTTACTGACTGCTGGGGGCACAGTGGCAATGTGAAACTGAAAGACCAGGCTCATTTGCAAGGAGAGTGCAGGGTACTGGGTAGATAAAAATAGCACACTTGAAACAATTAGAGTGCAATTAACGCCGAACTGTCTGGTTCCAGCTGGAGTACAAGAGGACTCCAGAATGCGGAGAAAGCCTGATGAGCTGGAATAGTCAGGCAGGGGCAGGAAGAACTCTCTGGGGCCCCAAGGTACTGGGCATGGAATGCTTTGAGGGAGAAGGTCTGTTCCTGTGGGATGCTCAGCCCAGGCAATACAGCACCAAACATCCGACCACAGCCTTGCCCTTCCAGAAGTTTCCAGTTAAAAAGCACAACACAGAGCTTGACCTAGGATAGCTTTGTTGAATACATCAATGAAAGAACAAGTGATTGGAGTCCTAGGGCCTCCTGGGGACAACTGAAGAAGCAGGACAGGAATAGCATGGTTGCGGAAACATTCCTTGGTCCACTGTATACTTTCTGAGGGCAGAGACTGTGTCCTTATTCTGTATTTACTGAGCCTCTGTCATACAAAAAATACCGTGCTAGCCCTGGGGATGGGGTCTGCAGATGGAATGAATCATTCGTAGTCTGCTAGCTTCAAAACAGCTCAGAACAGAGCTTCTTTTGGAGCTTAGAGCCTAATTATTTATGCCATGCCTCCGACACTGGACATCCTTTCCCCAAACACATCGACTAAATCATTGATTCTGTAAATAGCTTGCACCTACTACGTGCTAGGTAATGTGATAGGCACTGGATATAATCATCAAACAACAGTGTTTCTGAAAAGACTGTATGATTCCAACTGTATAACATTCTGGAAAAGGCAAACCACCGAGAAAATAAAAAGGATCAGTGGTTGCCAGGGATTAGTGGCAGGGGAGGGATGAATAGGCAGAGCTCAGAGGACTGTTAGGGCAGTGAAAATACTTTGTACGATGCTATATTGGTAGATCTATGTCATGATGTGTTTGTTCAAACCCATAGGTTGTACAACAGCAAGAGTGATCCCTAATGTAAACTAGGGGCTTTGAGTGATAATGATGTGTCAGTGTAGATCCATTGATTGCAACCAGTGTCCCACTCTGGTAGGGGATGTTGACCATGGAGGAGGCTCTGCGTGTGGGGGAGGGGCAGGGAGTAAATAGAAAACTGCTGTACCTTCCCCTCAATTTTGCTGTGAACCAACACTGCTCGAAAAAAATAAAGTCAAAAAATAGACAGTGGTTTCCTTTAGAGAGAGCTTATTGTCAAGTGGGGAGATACATAGTCGCATACACTTAGTTCAGTATAATTGTGTAATTAATTTCACGGTATGTCGTGTGAAGTATAGAGAGAGGTTAAGGAAAGGATCACCTGGGCTGTGCAGAGGCGTGAGGGATGATCTCACGGAGGAAGAAGTGCTTAGAGGCTCTGGAGTGGGCTCCGTCGGGGCAAGGCGTGGCAAGTGGGGGTCATATGTAGGGCCGATGGAATGGAATGTGCAAAATCTGAAAGCAGGGAGAATATAGTAACGTGTCCTGAGAGCTATAAATAACTGAGTGTTACCAGAGCACACAGTTCTGGAGGGGGAGCCATGGAAGATGAGGTGGGACGGATCAGCAGGTGCCCAATTGTGAACAACGCTGGTAGCCAAGCAAGTGGGACAGGTTGTGTCTTGTTAGTGACTGAGAGGCTATGGAGGAATGTTGGGTGGCAGGATGCCGGGATCAGGTTTATGGATAAAAAAGAACATTTTGTCAGCGTCATGGAGGATGCGTGGGGTGGGGTTGGGAGGCGGTGGGGAAGGATAACTGAGCAGGAGGCAGAGAGGACAAAAGGGAAGCCATGGCAAAATGAAATAACCTGCACAGAGCCCTTAGCACAATTCCAGGCACAGAGGAATGGTGTTTTATCCTATCCTCTGCCAACTTCAAGATTTCTCACAAGCCATGTCCCATACCTAGAACATTCTTTTTTCTACCCTGTTTAGCAACCACTCCTTAACTCAAAAGGATGTTCTAGAAAGATTAAATTAACTTATTAGACATAAAGTGATTTCTCTAGTTTAAAAAATAAATAAATAAATGGAAGCCATGGCAATGGTCCATGTAGGGAACCATGAGAGCCTCGCTTAGGGCACGGGCAGCAGGGAGAGATCCATGAGCTACCTACAAACTGAAATCAACAGGCCTTCCTTGGGTACCAGTTGGATGTAGGGGTGAGGGAGGGGGAGACCAGGATGACTGTGAAAGTGGCAGTGCTGGTCACAAGCCTATAGGACAGAGTCTAAAATCCACAGCTTGTCACACAAGGCATCTTGCCATCAGGTGACACCCTACTTTTCCAGCCCCTCTGCCCCTGGGAACCCTGTTCCATGCTCCTGTCCGGGTGGTCTAAGTCTTTTCCTGAACAAGCCATGTGCCTTCCCACCTCCATACCAGGGCTTCATTTGCCCCAGCTGCAAAGAATGCCCTCCCCATGCCTTTCTACCTGACAACCCAGAGAGCCTCATCTGAAACTCTTGCTTCTGTAAAAGGCCTCAGACTTTTTTGTCCTGTTCCCTAATGACTCTTAGCCCTTGCAGAAAGAATCCTTCCTCCTCTGTGCTCTGCTGGAAGTTTGTTTTTGTTACATAAAGAGACTTTGTCATTCCAATATTCTACTTAGATGCTCGCGTCTGTCTCCCTGGGCTGGATTAGTTGCTCCAAGCTACAGTCACAGCTCCACTGTGCAGCTGTAACATTTGGGGAAATATACTTGGATCTGTGGAGTTCACAATCTCTGTAATTAATGACATAGGTTTTGCTGGGGCTTTATTGGTTTAGCTTATAGAGAAAAGAGCATTAGTATTGGAGTCAGGCAGACGGCAGCATATCACTTAGTGTTTGACTTTGGTCTCTTGGCCTCAGTTTCCTTATCTGTAAAATGGGAATCACCACCATCAACACCATCCTCATCCTCATCCTCATCATCATTGTCTCAGAGGATTGTAACGGGGTTAAATACATGTAATAAATATAAAGGCCTGAGTCTGGCATTTGGCATATGGTAGGTTATGCCAAGAAAATATGAGTTTTTCCCCCTTTCCATCTTATATTGCTTCGATTTTCATACTTGAAAAGCTGGTTGATAACATTCTTTCATGCCGGTTCTACTCTCACCCCTGCTGTGCCAACCTTTTCTTCCAGTCTTCAGATTCTTAGTATTGTTTTGATCACTGCCCTTCTTGGGACACCCTTCAACCTCTGCACTTCCTTTTCTTTTTCTTTTTTTTTAAGTTCTGAGTAACTTTTCTTTTTTTAAAAAACAAATTTATGTATTTGTTTGTGTATTTACTTTTGGCCATGCCGTGCAGCATGCAGGATCTTAGTTCCCCAACCAGGGCTTGAACCTGTGTCCCCTGCATTGGGAGCTAGGAGTCTTAACCACTGGACCGCCAGGGAAGTCCCTGCACTTCCTTTTCAAAGCATGGTGACCCTTCATAGGTGGAAGCTCTTAAAATAGTAGTAGCGGGAGGAGGAATAAAAATAATAATAAATGATGACAAGTGACATTTACTGAGGGCTTACTAAGTGGCAGGCTCCACGCACAGCTCTTTTTGTGCAGTGTGCTTGCTACCCCTATGATTTAGCTATTATCTCCATTTCACGGGTGGGGAAAGGGAAGCTTAAACTGTTGAGGAAACTTGCTGATAGCCAGATCGCTAGAAAGTGGTGGAACCCAGAGCACAGGCAAAACCCAGGGGTGCCCGGTCTAAAATCCTCGCCCTTAACCACACGTTCTTCGAACACTCCTGGAGCCCTGCATGGCCGTTTGCGTCGTCACAGGGGGGCCGTCGCCACAGGGGGCCGTTTGCGTCGACACTCAGGCCAGCTCATGGGCTGTGACTGGCCTTTCTGTGATGCCTGCTGGGTGCTTGTGCTTAGACATTGTGGCATCACAGGACCAGTGCTCAACTCCACCAACACCATCCGGGGTATCCCCTGAAGGGAAGAGAGGGTCCAGGCTTCCTTCTAGCAACTCTTCAAAGTGCAAGCACTTAGATCAATACACACCGTTCTCCCAGGGCTGTGATCCGTGCTCTGTATCGGACTAAAGCAATCTGAGTGAGGACAGAACTTCCCCAGAGCAAGTGACAGTGGTGTTCAGGCTGAGGCTCTCTGGTGAGCCTCCTTTGATTCCTGCCAATTATAGAGAACATTTAGTACCCAGAACTCCTGCCAAATATCACGCTCGGGGTCTGGCCCAGTTTCACGGACGCCCTTCTGGGGGCCCCACTGTCAGTTCCGTTTCCTTGCTGCTGTCTCACCGCGGCGCCTCAGCAGCACTTGGCCTCCTGCTGGCTCTTCTCCATGACCCCAGGCTTGCGGGGAGCTACTGCTGTTCCCTTCTCTCCCTCCCAAGCTGTTCCTGTTGCAGGGACTCTGAGTTTCCTTCTGTGCGAACGCTATTCCCCAGACCTCTAATTGGTTGCCTCCCCATCTCCCGTCTGGTCTTTACTCCAATGTTCCTCCTCCAAGAGGCTTGTGTTCGCAGGGCCAGCTGAGCAGCCTCACCTTCCTCACTACGCATCACCCTGTTTTATTTTATCAAGGCTCTTCTAGTTTCTAGAATTATCTTATCTTATCTTATTTATTTATTTATTTATTTTCCTGGTGGTATGCGGGCCTCTCACCGCTGCCGTCGTGGAGCACAGGCTCCGGATGCGCAGGCTCAGCGGCCATGGCTCACGGGCCCAGCCGCTCCGCGGCATGTGGGATCTTCCCGGGCCGGGGCACGAACCCGTGTCCCCTGCATCGGCAGGCAGACTCCCAACCACTGCGCCACCAGGGAAGCCCTATCTTTATTTTTAAATGTGCATGTTTATGATGGCTGTTGCCCTCGTAGAATATTAGCTCCCTAACTGTGAGGTCTCTTCTTCTTTGGCACCATAGTCCTAGTTCCTAAAATCGTACCTGGCACATGGTGGGCTCTCTGTATTTGTTAACTGGCTGCATGACTGATGCAATGACCAACTGATCAGAGGTCTAGGTGTGTAGGCAAAGAAAGATGGTCATAATGAGAGCCATCATTTGTCAGGGTATTGTCTGTACAAGCATCATGCTAAGGATTTGACATGCATGGGCTCATTTAGTTAACCCGACAATCCTATTGTTATTCCCATTTAACAGATGAGAAAACTGATGGTTAGGAAAATTAAAAAAAAAACTCACCCAAGAAATATACCTGCCTTAGGGCCCTGAATGGTAGAGCTGACCCAAAAGTAGTAATCTGTCATCAGAGTCAAACACTTTTAACTATTTTGTTTAAGAATCACCAAGTTCAAGAAACACCCACTGCAAGGGGATCCAAGAAATACCAGGTAGGACATTAACAAGTGTTGACCAGGATATAGAGAAATTGGAAGTCTCATACATTGCTGTTGAGAAGATAAAACAGTGCAAACAGTTTAGAAATTCCTCAAAAAGTTAAACATAGAGCTACCCTACGATTCAGCAGTCCTACTCCTTGGTACACACCCAAGATAACTGAAAACATATTCACAGAAAAACTTGTATACATATGTTCATAGGAGTATTATTCATGAGAGCCAAAAAGTAAGAACAGCCCAGATGTTCATCAACTGACGAATGGATAAACAAAACATGGTTTAGCCACACAAGGGAATATTATTCAGCCATAAAAAGAACGACGTACTGATTCATGTTATGACATGGATGAACTTTCAAAACGTTATGCTAAGTGAAAGAAGCCAGACCAAAAAAGGACAAATAGATACGATTACATTCATATGACATGTCCAGAACAGGCAAATCCGTGGTGACAGAAAGTAGTTTGGTGATTGCCAGGGGTTGGAGGGCGGGGAAGTGGAGAATGACTGGTAAAAAGTATGGAGTTTCTTTATAGGGAGATGAAAATATTCTGGAATTAGGTAGTGGTGAGGATTGTACAACCAGGTAAACTTTAAATGATTAAAATGGTGAATTTTATGTTCTATAGATTGTATCTCAAAAAAAAAAAAGAATTACTTGGCTTATCTGCCTGTGGATAGAGCAGTTTGGGGAGTGCAGGTGTGGCGAGTGGTCAGGTAATCAGTCAACTGAGAGGCCAGTCTATCGTTGCAGAGGCCCAGCTCTGAGGGTCATCTAAGGAGCTGTGCTCTTCTTGAAATGGGGAGAGGGACTGGCAAGTGCAAGGCCAGGACTGACCCGTACACCAGGACTGGGCGCTAGATAGGTTTCTAGAACTGGGATTCGGATGGAGGTGTCAGAGCAGAGCCCAGCATATAAACCAGAGTGCATGAGGGAATCTGGGTAAAGACGCAAGGCCTTGGGCCCTATTAATGGGACAGAGGAACCACACAAGGGGAAACGTGGGTATAGCCACACCGGAGCTCAGGAGCTCACGTTAGAGCTCTGGGGCCCGGATGAGACCAAGAGGCCAAGCACTCCAAGACTTGGCCTCCATTTGGCACAGCTCAGTCTGTTTCAGGACGTCCTTTTTCAGAACTGGAAGGCTGGGGCTGAGCAGCGAGCAAGAGTTGAAATCAGAGTCTCAGCTGGGCGTGAGGGACAGGGACAGGGGCAGGGAGCCAGGGACAGGGGCAAGGAGCCAACTGGCAGGCTGAGACACCAAATTCCTCCAGCTGAGAGCTGTTCCCCAAGTTTAAGGCTTTGGGGCTTATTACAATGCAAATGGCCCTGAAAAGTTAGATAATGGGGCCAAGGTCACACAGCTGGAAAGGGAGGAAGCCCTTATTAAAGGCAGCTGTGCCTGACTCCAATGTCCTGGCTTTCAGCTCTGAGGATGAGAGGCAGTCTAACATGGTGGTGAAGGGCATGGGCTGTGAGTTCAAATCCTACTGCTGTGTGACCTTGAACAGGTTACTTAGCCCCTCTGGGCTTCAGCTCTCTCCCCTATTAAAGTGCATGGCAATGATTCCGCCTATCTCAGATTGCAGTGAGGATTCAATGACTTAACACATACAAAGCACTTTAGAATAATGCCCAGAACCCAGGAAGTACTAACAGCCATGAGCGGCGTGCTCTACACCAGCCAGGGAGCCCAGGCGTGCCCATCTAGACGTGGCTGATGTCAGTTTTGTCTAGAACCATCTCTGTTTTCTGTTTCCTCATATCTTGCTCTGGAAAGACGTGCCTTGTTTATGTGTTTCTCCAGGGGTCAAACTGAATCAATCAAGTCACAGAGAGTGCCAGGCATTTGGCAGCCCAGTAAGAACAGAGATGGGGCAGAAATCACCAGTTAGTTCTATGTATGAGTCAACTCCTCCTCAGCTAATCCCCTGTTGGTGGCTAGAATCATTTCTCCCACACACGGATGATGCCGGTAAATCAAGACCTTCTTAGGTAGTGAAGGAAAAAGCTTAGATACATTCAGTTCACAGAAGTGATATTATTGGTCAGCTGAGCGCAATTGCTGTGTAGTGGAATATATTAGAGTTATCTGCCGTCAAGAGGCAGTACTTGATACTCACAGAGCCTCTGGTGAAGCTCTTTGATAGTTAGCCTTCACCATCTTTCTTGGAGAGAGGTCCAGATGGCTGTCCCTCATGGCTATCCGTGAGGTCCTGCCTACCCTTCCGGGTCCAGCTCCAAAGTTACGAACGAACCCTCTCCTCTCCTCCCCCGGTTGAAACTAGTCACTCCTCCTTTGTGCTCTGTGGGCACCTTTCTCTGTATTCTTTTTTTTGGGCGTGCCACATGGCTTGTGGGATCTTAGTTCCCTGACCAGAGTTTGAACCCGGGCCCTTGTCAGTGAAAGCATGGAGTCCTAACCACTGGACCGCCAGGGAATTCCCCCTTTCTCTTTGTTTTAGCAAATTGCCTCGTAGTATAGTTCTAGCCTCATGTCTTTCCCACATTCAAGAGTAACTTCTTTGATGTCATGGACTGTCTGATTCATCTCTGCATCACTTTCTGCCTGCTAGCTCACTCAAGTACCATCACATTGGTTGTGGGTTTATTTGCACTCTGAGTAGGAATCCCCCTTGAAATTCTAATATATCCCTCTCTGGAAGGCTACCTTCTAGTTGAGAAGAATCCTTCCAATAATACATGCCTTCCGCTTAGTAGGAATCTATATCTGTCTGCAGAAATAAATCGAACAAACAAAAAATTAGAGAATTTTGGCCATTTGACCAAGCCTGCAAAACCAAGATGAAACTTGGAAATGTGTCTGCTGAATTTTAGGTATTGTGTCAAACAGTGCTGGTGCTGCGTGAATATGGTGCTGTATGGATTCCTAACCTTCCACAAGGGGCCCCTATTGTTTTGTTTCTCTCCTTCCCTTTTTTCTTCCCACACATGTTTATTGAACAGCGATTATACACCATGCATTGTGTTAGACAATGGTGATTCAGTGATGGGCCTTTGTCCTTATGGAGCTTAGAGTCTGCTCAGTGCGGGAGATAGTCATTGATCAAATAGTGCTGGGAAGGAATGTGTACTTACTAACTGAGGGTGGTGCCCTGCAGGAAAGGAACACTGATCCATGACAGCTTGTTCCGAAGGAAGCTGACCAAGCCTGAGTGGGATGCAGGAGGAGGCCAGGGAAGATTTTGTTGAGGAATTGATGCTTATTGTGAGAGCTGAAGGAGAAATAAGTACTGAACAGGCAGACGGAGAGGGAAGGGAGGGAGGAGGTAACAGTGCGCACGAAGATTTTGTAGTGGGAGGACGTGCATTTCAGGAATGGAAGACCCAAGACAGGCTGGGACCTGGGACCCTTTGCTGCAGTGCTGCAATGCTTGCACCTGAACACACCTCTCCTCCAGAAACAGAATATTAAAAAAAAAAACTATATGGGACTAAAAATAACTGTGTGCCTGTTTAGTTGGGGCAAAATTGTGGACAAAAGATTCAAAGAGACCAAAAAACGCAACTGCCACTTTTGAAGAACCTGGAGCAAAAGCAGAGTACTGCGCATGCCCCCTTCACTCAACACCACCTAAGGGGTGGGCAGACCACCTAAGCCACCCCTCTGGCCCGACCCCTGGACCCACCCCTACCCTCACCCTATATAAGGAGGAAGCTCACCCCCCCCACCCGGTCAGGGAGCAAGCAAGGGAACCTGTTGGTTGTGTCCCCGCCCCCCCCCTCCCCCCCGCTGAAGCAGGGGCCCCAATAAAGCCTTGCCTGAATTTCTTGCCTGGTCTCTAGTCAATTTCTATTGACTGGGGAAGGCCAAGAACCCTGGTCAGTATCAGACCCAGAGCATCTGGCTGCAGCCCAGAGAGGATATAGGAGGTGGCTCTGTATGAGGCTTGACTGTTTACACGGGATGATAGAACATATGAGGACCAACTAGGCCAAGTTAGGAGATTTTGTCTGTATCCTTCCACAGCGGGAAGTCATTCAAGGTTTTAAGCCAGGGTAGAACATAATCAGATTCAAAGCCTTGCTGCTCTGTGGGGAACGGAAGGATGTAGGGGAGGGTGCAAGAGAGAAAGAAGGAGACCAGTTAGGAGACTCCTGCAAGGGGTCAGGTGACAGATAATGGCCTTAATCAGAGTGGTGGCAATGACGATGACATCTAAACATCTAGAACGTAAATGTCACCAGGGCTTGGTGAGGGAGTGAAGTAAAGCCCAGAGCTTGTCTCAAAGCTACTTTTGCCCAGCTACCAAAGCTACTTTTGCTCTGGGGTAGCAGCTGAGTGTACAAACTCCCTGAACTAGCTATTGTGAATGATACAAAGAAAAGTGTGTCTGCCTTCAAGGTGTTTCTACTCCAAGGTCACACTCAAAATATACATACACAGGCAAATAAACTCTCCTGTGCTAAATGTGGACATGTCAGTGTGAACTTCAGGTATGTGGCAGGGACATGCCTCTAGGCTTCCTGAAGTAAGAAACTGGGTTGAACTTTCATGATACTTTCCAGACTGTTAAGGACTACAAATTAAAACGTTTGCTTTTTGCCAGGAGATGAAAAGCCCGCAGGTTAACTAAAAATAAACATTAATGCATTCATTCATTTATGTATTAATTCACTTGTTTACCTGATTTTTATTAAGCACAAATGATGTGCAGGGCATTTGAGCTGGAGAGCACAAGTGATGGAAGGAGACACGGTTTGGAGTCTAAAGATTTGGGTTTGAGATCCATGTACTGGTTAGGTTTCTTTTTGTTATTATGGTAAAATACGCATAACGTGAAGTTTACCATTTGCAAATGTGTGATTGTCAAATTTAAAATAAACTTTCCTGTTAAAAAAAAAAGTTTACCATTTAACTTTTTCTTAAGTTCAGTGGCATTAAGTACATCCACACTGCTGTATAACCATCTTCAGAACCTTGTCATTTTCCCGGAACTGAAACTCTGTACCCATTAAACAATAGCTGTCCATTTCCCCCTTCCCCCAGCCTCTCGCAATCACCATTCTACTTTCTGTCTCTATGAATTTTATTACCCTAGGAACCTCATATAAGGGGAATCATACAATATTTGTCATTTTGCAACCGGCTTATTTCAGTAGCATGATGTCCTCGTGGTTCACCCATGTCATAACATATGCCAGAATTTCCTCCTTTTTTTGTTTTTTCTTTCTGTAAAAGGTAGGCTTTTTTTTTTTTTTTTTGTGGTACGCGGGCCTCTCACTGTTGTGGCCTCTCCCGTTGCGGAGCACAGGCTCTGGACACGCAGGCTCAGCGGCCATGGCTCACGGGCCCAGCCGCTCCACGGCACGTGGGATCTTCCCGGACCGGGGCACGAACCCGTGTCCCCTGCATCGGCAGGCGGACTCTCAACCACTGTGCCACCAGGGAAGCCCAAGATAGGCTTTTTAATAACTGCTTTTGTCACCAGGTTAAGTCATGCAGTTACAAAGTAGTTAGAAATTTCTGAAAGGATATTATTGTTAAAAAAAGAAGCTCATTCTTATATAAATAATATCTAGTACCTCACTGGGACACTACTGTTCAAAAGGCCCTGGCCAAACAACTCCCAAAGAAAACACAACCCCAGGTTGTTTCCAGCCCACTGGGAATGAAGCCGTGCGCAGAAGATGAGGGCTCTAAATGACGACACAAAGTCAGGGCTAGGCGGGGCCATTGGCAATGCTCAGAGCCGCCAAAGACGGAGCCCAAGTGGTTTTCTTCTGGGGCACTCTACTTGAATTATTGTTCAATTAGTCAACACAATAAATCTTCAAAAGAGGACAATTAATTAACATTATAAGGAGGTTACTGTGTTCTTTGGACTATATGTCATAATTGTGGTTAGTAAATTCCGACAGTCTTAACAAAAATAACCTCCATCGTTTGCAGGTATGAAGATAACTTAAGGGTCTACCAGGCTTTTTATTTTTGCTGGATGACAATATGCAATTGATAAGTTATAAATGAGAGTGTTTTATGTTATAAAAATACTAGCTTTTTTCATTTATTATGTTTACAGACATTCACTGCTTGAGTCAAGTTTAGGCTTGTTAAGTGATTAAAGGCAATTTTATTACAGCAGCATGTATTTATTTTATTCTAAAAGAATAAAATGCATACAGAGGGCTTCCCTGGTGGCGCAGTGGTTGAGAGTCTGCCTGCCGATGCAGGGGACACGGGTTCGTGCCCCGGTCCGGGAAGATCCCACATGCCGCGGAGCGGCTGGGCCCGTGGGCCATGGCCGCTGAGCCTGCGCGTCCGGAGCCTGTGCTCCGCAACGGGAGAGGCCACAACAGTGAGAGGCCCGCGTACCGCAAAAAAAAAAAAAAAAAAAAAAAAAAATGCATACAGAGAAAGGTTTTTTTGTTTGTAACCTGTAAAACTGAGTTATTTTGCTGATGTGAAATACCAATAACTCACTTGAGGACCATGCTACCTCCTGAAAATGCCATATACCTGCTTCTTAAATGTGTCCAAGCACCTGATAGATCTGTCCCGAGCTGAAGTGGCAAGGGACTGACTGCTCTTGGACAAAAGGAGTTTTCCCAGGGCTACAGCTGACTGTGCTGGGAAACAGCCATGGAGCAAAGGCAGCACAGGCAGAGGGAAAAGACTTTATTTAAAGGCAAAATGCCCAAATGGCTCTCTGACATAGCTAATTTCTACTATCACTTATTAGCTTATATATGATCCCCTAACTTTTTTTCTTAAGGGGCTGATTTGGATTGACTTGTTGAAAATGGTGTCCGTTATCTATTAAGTCATGAGAGAGGGATTTCTGTGGTTACATGTAAACTTGTGATAGGTCTGCGGATGAAGAGGTGGGGAGGGTAGTGAAGCAGTCAGCCGCAGTCCCGTCCGGTCTATGTGAAGGTCACACCAGCTTCATTGTAACCTTGAAGACTTTCTCGACGGCGTTGACATAGGCAGCTGTTCTCGGGTCCAAGCCTAGGTTATACCTCACGGCTGTGCGCATGACTTGCCTGGCAGAGCCCTCCACGGTGTAAGCTAAGCCAGAGTGCACGACGTCTTTCTCAGAGGCACCCGATATCCTGTCTTGGAACTCTGCTGTGGGTACAATGGGAACAGTTCCACCATGCTTTCCAAATTTCCTTTCCAAACTCTCTTGAACAGACATGAGCAAGTGGTAGTTAGAATCCCATTCATATTTGAAGGTCAAACGGCCATAGCTGACATGATTCAGATTCTTCAGCCACTCAAAGTAAGATACTGTCACTCCTCCAGCATTCAAGTAGAGATCTGGAATAACCATGACGTTCCTCTCTAGGAAAATCTTACCAGCTTCTGGAGTTGTCGGTCGTTGGCACCTTCAGCAATGATCTTGGCTTTGACTCAGGGTGTATTGGACTTGGTCAGCTGCTTCTCGCTGGCAGCGAGGATCAATATGTCACAGTCCGCCTCCAAGATGCTCCCTTCATAGATCTTTGCTTTGGGGAAGCCCAGGATTGTTCCATGTTGCAATTTGAAGTCTTCCAGTTCCTTTGGGTCAATACCATCTGGATGCCATATGCTCCCATCAGATTCACCAACACCAACACAGTTAGCACCAAAATGATGTAAATATCTCATAGAGGACAGGCCCACATTACCAAATCCCTGAACAACAAATGTTTTATCTCCAAATCCTGGTGTCATTCCTAAAATACTCATGTAAGAAGCTTCATTGGTGAAGTTTTCAATCCCATGGAATGACCAGCAGCAAAGATCCGTCCGTGGATTCCACCCTGTCTGATGGGCTTGCTGGTAACACAGGCATGGGCATTAATATCATAGTGCCCTATGGTGCTAGCATAGGTGTCAGCAATCCAGGACACCTCCCGCTCGCCCGTGCTCATGTCTGGGGCAGATACATCAATGCCAGGACCAATAAAGCCCTCCTTTGCCAGCCAGCTCCATGGTGAACCTCCTTGTGATGTTTTCCGGTTTAAGGCAGAAAATAAGCAGAAGCAATTATTGCTTCACGTCACTGAAAAGTTTAAGGCACATCTGGGGTCAGGGCGCTATGGACTGAATTGTGTCCTTCCCAAAACTCATACAGTGAAGCCCTAATACCCAATGTGACTGTGTTTGGAAATGGGACTGTTAGGAGGTACTTAGGGTTAAATAAGCTCATAAGGGTGGAGACCTAATCTGATAGGATTGGCGGCTTCTAGGAAGAGGAAGAGAGAGCACTCTACACACACACACACACACACACACACACACACACACACACATCGAGGAGAGGCCCTGTGAGGACACAGTGAGAAGGAGGCCATCTGCAAGCCAGGAGGAGAGCCCTACCAGAGCTCAACCATGCTGGTACTTGATCTTGGACTTTCAGCCTCAAGAACTGTGAGAAAAGAGATTTCTGTGGTTTAGGCCACCCAGTCTATAGTGTTTTGTTATAGCAGCCCAAGCCGACTAAGACAAGGTTTTTAAAATGCAGGAATATTTTTCTTCCCTCCTCATGCATCTGCTTTCTTCTCTATTGCTTTCTTTCTCAAGTGGGCTTATCCCCATCAAAACAGGCTGGGCATATTTATTCATTAATTCAGTATTACCGAACCCCCCTTAGCCTACACACTGTTCTAAGTACTGGGAATACATGGCAGTGTATCAAACAGGAATGGTCCCTTTCCTCATAAGGCTTGCATTCTAGTGGGGAGAAACAGACATAAAAGAAACAAGTAACTTCTCTAAGAGTAAATCTTAGTCTCACCACAAAAAAGAAATGGTAATTATGGGATGTGATGCAGGTGTTAGCTAAGCTATGGTGGTAATCATTTTGCAATATGTGTGTATCAAATAAACACTGTGTGCACTTTAAACTTACACATTGTTATGAGTCCATTACATCTTTATAAAGTTGGGGAAGAAAAAAAATAAGTAACTGTGGATGTTCAGAATGCAAATTGTATGGAAACTAAAAACACACGGAAAGGGACTGTGGCGGGGGGCGTGGGGGGTGGTGGTGGTGTGTGTGCCTCATTGCTTATAAAGCAGTATGAGGATTAGCATCCTGGGAATATGGGATGACCTGGGTGTCCTGCACTTTTGGGGAGACTGATATAAGCAGATAATGAGTATGTTGAGATAAGTGTTGGTGGTCTCAAGGCAGAGAGTGGTGGTGGGTCAGCGAGGACTGAAAGGGAGGGAGGTGAGAAGCAAGAGGTTCTTCTAGGAGCAGGCAGAGTTCAGAGCCCATTTTACTCCTGTCAGCGGCGTTCTGGAGGGCATGGGTACGGTGGTATTTTGCAGAGCTGGGGAGCTCCTAGGACTCCCACGTCACTTGCCCACAGAACTCTGAAGAAAGGGGAGGCTGGTCTTAACTGGGAGCAATCAACGTAATGCAAGAAAAAAGAGTTCCAGCAAAAGTCCTAGGACTGGTACTGATTAGCTCTGATTGGCCCAACTTGGGTCACATGTTCACATCTAAACCAATCACTGAGGTTAGGGATAATCGGAACTCTTATTGGACAGGACTTAGTTGCACTCCCATGGGGTCAGCCTCACCCAAACTCAAGGGCTGTGAGGAAAAGAAATAGTTCCCCAAAGGAAAATTAAGTTGTTACATCCAGAAGAAAGGAAAACAGATACCGGGCAGCCCCAAACAGCGGGAGCCCTCCACACCCACCTCCACATTCAATGGCTGGCTGATCTTTGGCAAATCATAGCCTTTCTGATTCTGTTTTCTCCTCTGATAGGAAAAATTTTTTTTAAAGTAAATTAGATTTATAATTAGATTAATAATGAAATGGAGCAGGACTCTGTGGTCCCCCACCATGTCCTCAGTCTGCCTTTTGTCTGTAGAAAACCTTTAGCCAAAGAATAAGTTTAATCAGAGAAGGGAGAAAATGCAGAAACAAAGGAAAACAGTCAAAGGAGACCAAATAATAATACTTTAGTCATTAAGCAAAGTCAAGGACCTTTGGTTCCTCCTCAAGGGCTATAGATAATATTCTGAGCCACATCCTATGAGCTGTCTTATAGATACTGAAACCCCCATCAGGTGGAAGAAGTTAACTACATGATGACCAGGCTGTAGCCATGACATAAGCAGCCACAATTCTGAGAATTGGCCTCAAGGAAGTGGGAATAAACCGACCCTGGAAATGAAGATTAATTGTACTTAAAACAATCAAGATGACACTGGTTAGACCACCGATGACCAATTTCAAGATGACTGTTGGAGCTGACTGTGCTGTTTCTTCATGTAGCCCCCTCCCTCCATCTATAAAAGCTCTTGCCCCCTGATTGTCAATGGGGGGGCAGGGGGGGTCGACCTTGGACAGGCGTCTGCCCTCCTGCCGGTTGCCGGCCTCTGAAATAAAGCAAACTTTCCTTTCCACCAACCTTGCCTCTTTAATGGCTTTTGGGCAGCGAGCAGCCGGACCCCACTTTCAGTTACACTAAGACCTACATCACTAAGTTACTGAGTATTCTATGGGATCATGTACAGAAATGCTCTTTGGAAGGTATAAAATGCTAAACAAATATTACTTGTTTCAAAGTTTTCTAAGACATGGCAAGTGCTCTTAGGGGGCTTATACTTTGTAGGGAGATGGAACATGCAGGCAGATACTTGCCACAAAAAAAGATGCCTGGGGGCTTCCCTGGTGGCGCAGTGGTTGGGAGTCCGCCTGCCGATGCAGGGGACGCGGGTTCGTGCCCCGGTCTGGGAAGATCCCACATGCCACGCAGCGGCTGGGCCCGTGAGCCATGGCTGCTGAGCCTGCGCGCCCGGAGTCTGTGCTCCACAACGGGAGAGGCCACAACAGTGAGAGGCCTGCGTACCGCAAAAAAAGAAAAAAAGATGTCTGTATAATTTTCCAATGCCTTCATTTAAGGCAGGAGTCACACACTCACATACCTACATGTTGGCCAAGCAGCTAACACAAATGAGGGAAGAACGCTGAGCTTGCCTCAAACCAAGGACTCTGGAAACCCCAGCGCATGGCTCCAGCCGATGGTTGTCAGGCTTGAAGACAGGCCCAGTGCGGCTAGATGGCCCAGCTGTTTTCAAGAGAAGCTGATAATCTGGATTTTGATATGAACTTTTTTTTTTGAGGTCGGCAACTTCTTCAAATTAAAAAAAAAAAAAAAAAAAAACGCTATGTGAACCAAACAAAACATATTCAGCCTGTGAGGTCAAGCCTGCCCACTCTCTGCTGACTGGTGTCCTCTGATTCAAGGTTCGTTCTGAGAATTTGACTCCACGACCCCGCTGCTTTACTCCCTCTCCGTCACCCTTTCTTCGTATTGGAATTTTGGCTCAGTGCACATGTGGTAGGAAACGTGGCATAATTGTGAGGTGAGGGAGTGTTAGGGTCCAACTCCAGCTATGAGTCCTTGGTCAAGTTGCTTCACCCATCTGGCCCCAATTTCTCCACATTTATTGATGAGGGGTATGGGACTAGATGATTTAATTTCCTACCAGCTCTGACATTTTATGACCTATAATGTTTAGAATGCAAGGGACAAAACTAAAATAAAATTCTTATTGGGGGAACGGAAATTTCATTTCCAGTTAGTGTATTTTCTATGCATTAGCTATTACTATGCTAGGCACTGTGAGAAACGTAAAATCAATACAAACAAGGATTTGACCTTAGGAAGATAATCTATTGGAGAAAACAGATGGACGTAAAACTCACTGTGGTAAATTATCCCTAAAGATGACCAGAAAAATCCCTCCAGTCCTTCCTGTTCTTTGGAATGTGACTTTGATACACCTCCCATCGGGAGATGGATTTTTTCCCCCTCCCCTGAATTCTGGGCTGCTTTCATCACTTGCTTTGACCCATACATTCTGGCAGAAGTGACATTGTATGACTTTCTGGGTATAAGACCTAAGAGGTCTTAGAGCTTCTGTTTTTGTTTTTGTTTTTTCTCTTTAAAGCCAGCCTCCATGTAAAGAAGTCCAGTCACTCTGCTTGAGAGAGACCCTGCCAGCCCCAAGCCATTCCATTCCAGTTGCCCCAGCTCGGCCGTGAGACGTGAGCAAAACTGTTGTAGATCCTCTAGTCCCAGTCAAGCTGCTGGCAACACTATGGTAGCAGAGACAAGTTGTCCCTGCTGACCTGCATAAATTACAGAGTCCTGAGTCAAAAAAAAAGGTTGCTCTTGTTTTAAGACACTAAGTTTTGGGGTGTCTATTACTATTATGTCTTATACGTAAGGCATATTATGTGTCAAAACCAGGAATATGGGAGCTCAGAGGAAGGCATGACGCTAATTTGGGTGGAGGGTGGGTGGGAGGAGATGTGGGAATTAGGGAAGATATCAAGTTCCAAAAATTGTCCTTAAGACAGCCCCTTAAAAGGAACTCATCATGATGCTGTCTGCTGGGAGCAAGCCCTACTCTCATGCCATTTGGGAAGTCAACCTGTGATCCCGTTGTCCTTTGCTGCTTTCCGACCCTGTATCTGCTTGGTATTCTGACTCTGCGATTTGCTACACTTTCCTGTGGGTGCATGGTAGGTGGGGAGAGCACTAAGTTGAGAGTCGAACAGATACAAGTTACTATTCTAGTTATGCTAATCGCTCATTATGTGACATTGAACCTATGAGAGCTCTCTGAGCCTGAATTTCCTCATCTAATAAAATAGTGACAATAACACTTAGCTCGCAGGGTTGTTGGAAGGATTAATCAAGATAATATACGCACATGTGCTTAATGTAGAACATACATCTTGTTGGCCTTCGACAAATACTAGGTCCTAGCTCTTAGATCTCCCGACTAGCAATTAACTTGGTTTGTCCTCTGGACTTTCTCGACATCCCCAGGTCTGGCTTTTGACACTTGACCACGATCACACAGTGATTGAACTATCCTTTACTCCTCAAATCCATCTTTTGCCTCCAAGATGCTTTTGAATTTTGCCTACTGCTCCATATAGAGTGATTTCTGAACGCTCCTAGGTTTTCACTCATTAAAATGGAGGATTTCCAGGGAAGGTAAAGCCTGAATTCGTTTTTGAAAGATAACTAAAATTTGGGCTGTAGAAAGCTTAAGGTGGAGAAAGTTCAGGGATGGGGCAGAATAGAAATGCTATGAGGACGGGCAGAGAAAAGGTGAGTTACGGTTTGATAAGGAAGACTTTGCTAGATCAAGAGTTTTAGATTTTATTCTGTAGGCAGTAAGGAGCCATTGACTATTTCAAACACAGAATGACATGCTCAGATCCTGTATGATTTTACTGGTGGCAACGTGAAGGATGCTCTGGAGAAGGGGGAGAGATTTGAGGCAGGCAGAACAACAGGAAGCTACTGCAATAATTTGGGTGAGAGAGGATAAGAACTTGCTAAAGGGTAGAAGCTGTAAGCCTGCAAAGGGGAGGTCAGATGTGAGCGACATTTCAGAGTGAATTGACAGCATTTTTTGGCCACCGGGATATTGAAAATGAGAATGAGGAAGGAATGGAAGGTAGCATTTGGGGCTGAGAAGATATGGTGGAGCCACAAGCTAAATAGGAGGAGTGGGCTTCCCTGGTGGCGCAGTGGTTAAGAATCCGCCTGCCAATGCAGGGGACATGGGCTCGAGCCCTGGTCGGGGAAGATCCCACATGCCGCGGAGCAACAAAGCCCGTGTGCCACAACTACTGAGCCTGTGCTCTAAAGCCCATGAGCCACAACTACTGAGCCTGCGTGCCACAACTACTGAAGCCCGCGTGCCTAGAGCCTGTGCTCTGCAACAAGAGAAGCCACCGCACTGAGAAGCCCGCGCACCGCAACGAAGAGTAGCCCCAGCTGGCAGCAACTAGAGAAAGCCCGCGCACAGCAACGAAGACCCAACGCAGCCAAAGATAAATAAGATGAAATAAATACATTTAAAATATAATAAAAATAAAAACATTAAAAAAATAAATAGGAGGAGTAAGACTGGGGAGGGGAGAGGTGGGTGGAGAGAATACATTTAATTAAGACATCAGAGTTTGTCATTCTTTGATTTCTGTGCTTTCTGTCTCCATTTTTCCTGCCTCTACTAGTTTCCTGGGCTCAGAAGAAATGGGAATATGTGGGTGACTGATACGGCAGGATGCCCCCGCCGTATCCGGAATACTGAATAACCACAGCACCTGGGAGGCTGAGCAGTCATGCTGCAACCTGTGCTCCCTCCTGTCAAAGGGGGGAAGACAAGAGAGAATCCAGAACTGCTTCCAAGCTTCCTCTGGGGGCTGCAGTTTTTAGGAAGTATTGAAGCGCTGCTGCTGATTTCCTGAGATGAGTCAGAGCTCCCTA
Organism: Lagenorhynchus albirostris; assembly: GCF_949774975.1. Lineage (NCBI taxonomy): Eukaryota > Metazoa > Chordata > Mammalia > Artiodactyla > Delphinidae > Lagenorhynchus > Lagenorhynchus albirostris. The sequence goes on from NC_083103.1 coordinate 98,871,297, forward strand.
CATAATCTTACTCCCCTGAGAACTTGGAGACTTTGCTGACAGCCCACCTCTTCCTTCTCCTTCCACAAATCTGGATCAGACCCAAGGATGTGGAGGACTGTTTGATTTTTAAGAATGATATCCTGTCCTTCTCTGCTATTTAATCTCTGCTCTGGTTAGTTATCTGTCCAATCCAGGTCAATCAGCCAATCAACAAACATTTCTTAAGCACTTTTCAACTTTTCATTCATTCATCTGACAAATATTTTTTGAGTGCCTGGTACATTCTCCAGGTGCCGGCAATACTCCAGTGGTTTAGTCAGCTTGGGCTGCTATAACAAAGTACCATAGACTGGGTGGCTTAAACAACAAACGCTTATTTCTCATAGTTCTGGAGCGTGGAAGTCGGAGATCAGCATGCCAGCACAGCTCGGTTCTTGAGAGGACCGAGTTGCAGACTGCCTTCTTCTCATTGCATCCTCACATGGTAGAAAGAGGGCTAGAGAGCTCTCTGGGGTCTCTTTTATAAGGGCACTAAACCCTCATGACTTAGTTGCCCCTAATACCATCACATTAGGGGTTAGAATTTCAACATATGAATTTGGGGGGACAGAAACATTCAGTCCATAACATCCAGTAAACAAAACAAAGTGAATTTTAAAAGGTGGTTTATGTTTTCCTGGGAGTGTAATACGTATACATACAGTTTATTGTAAATAATACAAGACGAATGACTGAGATGTTTTGTTCCCTTGGATTGTAGGTGTATTCTGCTCTATCAGCTTTTGATGGATGAAAACATTCAGGAAAGTGGGAGATAATTACAGGTTGGAATGACATAGGAGGGCTCCATCGGAGAGGTAGTAGTTGAGTTGGGTCTTACCAGATAGAGGGAATTTGGGGACTTCCCTGGTGGCACAGTGGTTAAGCCAGAGTTGTTGAATTTCGAATGTGAGAGATGACCACACCCCTCCTCCTTGCCCTTCTCAGGATGGCCCAGGAGTCGGGATCGCATTCCGTACTGGGGTGATACTTTAGGAGGACAAAAAACTGAGTGCATTGAGAGACAGCAGCTAAGGCAGTGGAGAGCTTAAAGGCAAGCTCAGGTGTAGAAGTTGAAGGAAAAGAGAAGACTTAAGGGCTTCAAGAACAAAACTACCTTCAAAGGGTTTGGAGGGACTGCGTTACCCTGAATGGCCTGAATTGGTACAACTATAGGACCAACAACACTATAGGGAGACACATTTTGCCTCCTTGTAAGGAAATGAAACTGGTCAGCTTAAACTGATTTTGCCTCCTTAAATAGCTTGACTAATCAAACCTGTAGTTATTTTACAGAGATAGCACTGTGCATGTGCAAGATGGGAACCCGTGTCTCCAGCAAGACCCCAGAATCAAGAATCTTCAGTTTACCAAACTCAAAGAATAGAAATGTTGCCACCAGAGCCCTTTACGAAGCAAGAAGTCCTTCAATAAGGAAAATCTGGCTTCCAGCAGCAGGAGTAGCTTACATGGACTAATTCAAGACTAGCCAATCAGCTTCCAAGTTTGAAATACCCCTTATCCCTTAATTTTCGCCCAGAGCCCTGGATCAAGGAGACAAATTTGAGAGCCTTGCCTTCTGTCTCTTTGCCGGTCAACCTCTCAATAAAGCTCCTTCTTTTCTCAGAAGCCAGTGCCATAGTATTGGCTTAACTGTGTGTCAGACAGCAAGCCCTTACTCGGTAACAGAACCTGCTAAGTCAGAGCTGTTCTCAGGAGCTAGTGAATTCCCCATCACTTTGCAGAAATGTTGTGGAAGGGATACAAATATTGGACAGGTAGTTGACTAGCTACAATTTGAAGTCCTTCAAGCATAAGAGTCTGTGCTTCTCGACTCAAGTTCAAGTCCTCAAGTATCTGTAGCAGGAAGGATCACATCAACTTCTGATCCTTCCCTTTTCGTAAAAACAAGCCCTTGTTCTGGGGGGTTCCAGGCTCACCCTACATGGTAGATGCTCTGAGTGTAGGGCTAATGTTTTTATGAAATGAAACAAAATGAAAACAGAGCCCTTCTTCTTGCTGATGAAGTGTGTTTGGTTCTTTATGTTTTGATTTTGGACAGCTACCAAATTTTTATAGCCAAGGAGAGAGAAGTAAGGAAGAAAGGAAATTTATAATGTGGTTCTAAGTGGTTTCAGCACATATTTGATTAGCTCTTCAGAGGAAAGGTAAAAGCTGAATTGGACCATTTAAAAAGGTGCAGATACAGAAAGGAGACTTGCTTAAACCATGATTAGAAAGTGTTATCTGAGCTGGAAAGTATCCTCTTTGCCTTAAGTGGTGACATAGATACTATTATTAGGGGAAAATTCACACTATTACTGAGTCCATAACTGTAACATGATTATGACTTGCAAAGCATTTATCATTTTCAAAGATATTAAATTCTTGGGTGCCTAATTTACCAAATGGGCAATATCTCCAAACTGCCATTCACATACCAACCGTAACACAAAAGTAGCAAAAGGAGTCTTTGGGACAGAAAAGTCATCAAGAAACCTCTCTGAGTGGGCAGCACATGCCCAATATCCCCCACGTTTTCCACCATCCACTTGTTCTTTAACCCTCTGAAGCATTCTATTCCACCCCCTTCTTGAAACTTCGTGTTTGTTTTGCTTTTGAGTGGCTTCAATCTTCTGATTTTGCTACTTCTCTGATCGCTCCCCTTCTCTTGCCAGGACTGAACTCCAGGGTTCTACCACGATCCTCTGTTCTTTATCCAGCTCAGATCTCATTCCACGTACATCTATGTACCACGTACATCATCAGCCAACAGTGAAGCAAAGGATGTCTTATTTCTCTCTTGTTCTTTCACACCCTAATGCATACTTCATATACAGTAGTTGCCAAAGACGATGAATTCCTTTGTTCACACACGGAGCACTAACGTTTTCTTATTTTAGACCTTCAATTCTCATTGTTCCTTTCAACCTGGATTTTCTCAACCCCCTAATTTCTAAAACCAAATTAGTCATGTTTAATAAGTTCAACTGTTGGGAAGCTGCACTCTTGTTTTTACCTCCCACCGGGAGAACAATCACTTGGCTCCTTTGCTGACTTTCTGGTTTCTTTTACTCATACTCAGAACCTCAAATTCATCTTTATCTCGCTTGCCCCCACCCTCCAGCCAGTGTCGTCAGGCTTCTGTCCTACTACTCCACCGAAATTGACCTCACTAAGGTGATTTCCTAACTGTCTAATTGCCAGACCCAATGGATACTTTATAGTTTTTCTCTTAGTTGACCTCTTTTAGCACTATTGCTCACAACTTCCTTCCTAAAACTTTCCTTTTGGTTTTTTGTTCTCCTTACTCGCTTCCTGCTTCTCTGATCCCTCTTCCCTTTCCTTTGCCATTGTTATTTCCCAAAATACGATTCTGCTGCTTTTCCCCATTGTCATACTCTCTCTTGATGATGGCAAAAATGTCTTTGATTTGACAGTCTCTGTATTTGTATGACCCCCAAACAATATATCTCTAGTCCAGACTCGTCTGCTGAATTCCAATTGCCTAAAATTGGAATCATTTTGACTTAGATGTTTTATAGGAACCTCAAAATCAGCACAAAAATGGAACTATATGAGTAGTCTGCCCAGCGCTACAGCAAGTCTGGTGTGATTTGACCCAGCTTGGTTTTCTCCTTTAAGTGAATGGTGATCAACACTTCTGATTCATGTCTCCTAAAATAATTTGGAAAAACTATATACCCCCTTCACATGTTTTAAGTTGACATCTAAAATTTTTTGTTATAAGTTGATGTATTTCAAGAGGTAGTTTTCAACATAGTATAAGTATTAGCATTTAACAATAAAATTATTAAAACATTAAAAAAATATATCCAATGGGACCAATTCTCGACTTGATATTCAGAATCACTCATTCGAAAATACACGAACAAACTCTTTTTTAATGGTTAAATTTTTACATATTTTCTCCGTGAACTTATTATTTCCATTTAACTTTCCCCACTTTAATGCTTGGAAATCATTTATTTATCACTCTTCTTACTTCTCCGAAACAAAAATATAAATTGAAGTTGAAAAAAAGTTTATTTTGATGCCAAAAATATCTGTGTGTTAGAGAAGAATTAATATGAGAATTGTTACTAATATACAATCAACAGAAACATAAATATGTTGATTTTTTGATTACTAAACATAAAAGTGCATTTTATTGGAAATACATCACTTAACAAGATAGATGGGAGTTTTATTGTTTTTCCCAATCAGTTCATGTATCTGTGGTTGAATATAACGTATTATCAGAATAAAACATGGTTCAGCACTAATTCTATTCCTATTTTACTTTTTATAATCCTATATCAAAAATAGCATTATGACCTATCGTAAAAAAAAGTATATTTAGTGATCTATCAGACGGCAACTAAGTTATGTCTTCCTTCAAATTTCAAAAAATTAGAAACCACCTGACTTGCAAAAGTATTTGTTACCCAGTCATTATAACCTATCACTTTCTCAATACCAACTGCAATATTTTAAATATTCCTTTTTACGGCACCCAAGAAAATTTTTTTCCTGAGTCAATGCACCATGGTAATATTTGGAATAGGTGAGAGGTATGCCTTTCTTTTGTAAAGTAGGAGAAGGGTGATTATCAAAGGGGAGTTGGAAAGAAGCTAGCTTGAGGCCTTGACCATGGAAACATCCACAGGCAGATCAGTTTTAGGTAAGAGGTATACTGAAACTCATTCCCTTCGAGCATCCACGCCCAGAGCTTGGTGACAGTAGTGGATGCCATTACTTGCCCATTTGGCATTCGCTCTCCACTCCCCCTTTCCTAACAAAGCGGTTATTTGGTTCTAGTACCGACCTCTACCACACAACTCACGGTGAGATTTACCCTATCCGGGTCCAGAGGAGTGCCCTGATCCATCCAGGCCAATTAACGCAGCTCCACTGGCAGGAGTTATTCATTCATGTTACCCAAGTTGACCCAATCAGACTGAAGGAAAGACTGGATTCCTGTCTGTGAGGAGAGAGTCCTCTGTTTGGTAGAGTGGGCACCAGGGGGCATGTAGCTCTCTAACTGCCACTGCTAGCAATCTTGGTCTACAGGGGGAACCCATATTTGAATAACTAGAGATGGAGCAGAGAGATGGAAAGAGGCCAAGGCTTTTGATGGACCACTGATCAACCTGCCCTACCTGTGGCCTTTCTGTTATGTGAGATAACAAACATCCTTATTTAATAAAACAATAATCTGTGCCCACACACATGTGAGTGAGCAAATAAATACCCAGTTTAAGAGGTCTTTATTTTCGCTTGCCTGGATTTTTGTTAACAACTTCTTAACTGATCTTCCTGTTTCTGGTCTCTTCCTTGTTCCATCTAATATACACTCTGCCCCTAGACTGGTTTTTCTAAAACAGCTGCTCAAAAATCCCTCAGTGACTCCCACTCTCTGTGGAATAAAATCCAAGCTCCTTGGCTTTGGTATTCCAAGGTCTGCAAACTCTGTCCCTTGCCTACATTTCCAGTCCTCTCCTAATATCCCCCAGTTCATGAGAAGCAGGGTGATAATTAAGTAAAAGCACAAATTTGAGAGTCAGAAGGATTGAAGTTCACTATCTGACTTCCGTATTTACAAGCTGTGTGATCTTAGGCAAGTTGCTTAACCTCTCTGAGCCTGAGCTGCCTGACTTGTAATCATGAGTTAATGCTACCTCCCTTGAAGGGAGTAGTGCAGTTTATACATGTTGCTAAAAAGTTTGGAGCTTAGAAGTCATTCTAAAAGATAGTTGTAGTTACTGTTGTTGTTGTTATACCTTATGTATCAGCCACTTCTAGACTACTTGCCTTTTGTGTAAACCTGAAAATCCATCACAATTGCCTGGAATGCCCTGTCTAGAGAACTACTTTTGACTTAAAACTATCCAAATGTTACTTATACGATCCAGCCTTCCTAAGGACCCCAGCATCAGTAAGTTCACCCTTTGTGCTTCCATAGCACTTTGTACCCATATACACATTCTATATTGTAATTCTTTATACACCTGCTACTAGTTTGTGGAATTCCTGATGGGCTGCATTTTATCTTATTCCTTTTTTAAGCTCATCATGTAGAATGGAGCTTGATACACAATAGATACCCAGTAAATATTGAATGAATGAGAGGAATGAGCAGAGATTATGGATTGTGGAAAATTGATCCAGGAAATATCTTGGAGAAACATGTGCCAAGCAGCAATGGCAATAACACCTGATGTATATGTACCTCTTTTCAATTTGTGAAGTGCTTTATATAATTATCTCATAAAATGCTTAAAATGATCCTACAAGGTGCTTTTGTGATTATCCCTAATTTACAAATGATTCAACTGAGGTTTGAAAGGATAAGAGATCAGCCCATGATCAACAACCAAGAAGTGTCAGAACACAAAACCAAGTTTTCCCCAAAGAACTCGCGGATGATTTGGGCAACAAGCCAAAGTTCAAGAGACAATGGAGGGACTTCCCTGGTGGTGCACTGCTTAAGAATATGCCTGCCAATGTCTGAGCCCTGGTCCGGGAACATCCCACATGCCGCGGAGCAACTAAGCCCGTGCGCCACAACTACTGAGCCTGTGCTCTAGAGCCCTTGAGCCACAACTACTGAGCCCATGCTCCGCAAGAAGAGAAGCCACTGCAATGAGAAACCAGCACACTGCAACGAAGAGTAGCCCCCGCTTGCCTCCACTAGAGAAAAGCCTGCGTGCAGCAGTGAAGACCCACCGCAGCCAAAAAATAAATAAATTAAAAAAAAAGAGAGACAATGGAGTCCAGAGTGAATTTTATGTATGGATTACCTAGAAAGCTTCTCCAATCCTCCGTTATTACCATCATACTGAGTGGTGCAGTTGAAAGAACATTTAAGTGAAAGTTGAGGTATCTGGGTTATAGACTTTTTTTTTTTGTTACCAAAAGTTTGTGGAATTGGGAGCCATTTATTTAACTTGCTGAGGCACCGAAGACATTTTCAAGATGATAGCAAAGGTCACTTCCGGTTTTAAACATCTTTAATTAGATGACAGCTGCCGTTTGACTGGCTTGGGGGAGTCAAGTGTATCATAATGGTCTCTGAGAGTGATGTTCTTCTACAGGTTTAGACCGAGACTGATTGAAGACAAAGGTATGATGCTCTAGAAAGGAGAGCATGGCAAGAAAGGAGGGAAGCAAAGTATTCTAATCCTACAGACTATGCAGGTCATTACCATTTGCCTAAGTCCGGCTCCAGAGACCCTGTGAGGAATGAAAAAGAAACCCTGTTCTTTCCCTTTACTGTGAGATGAAACACTGGTGTCTCCTCTCTTTCCATTAATTCCTTTAGAAACAGAATAAATTGATTTGATAACTTTGGTCAAAGAGGATGTGTCCTTTTGCCTCTACAGACCTTTTAACTTTCAAGTTCAAAGAGGAAATCAGAGAAACATCGGTTTTGAAATTTACTTCTCAGAGTGGCCTATATTGCATTTTAATATAATTTGTTAGAATTTCACCTTTTGCCTTTGCAGGACTGATTAGATGAAATAAAATTATAGCTGGGGCATCTATGTTACAAAGATTGCTTAATCCTTCCTTCTGAAGTTGAACTGTCAAGGCCATAGACTGGCCTCCGGTAACTTCCTAGACCACCTCCTACAGAGATAGCTTCTGAGTTTGTGTGTCTCTGATATATAAATAGACCCAGAGCTTTCTTAAGAGCAGAGCTGGATTACCTGCTAAGATGTTTCTGAACTGTGTACATTTGCAAGAGTGGGAACTGGTCTGTGTGTTCCCAGCATTTTCAGCTGGTTATTCGAATCATAAAACTGTCCAAACCTTGGGACCTTGTGCAGAACCTGAGATGTAACAGGTTCCAACAAACCTGTTTTTGACTAAGCTAACCTCATCCAGCCTCCCTTCCAACGCACGAATCCCTTCTGCAGAACCCTGGACGTGGCCATTGAGCTTCTGATCAAACACATCACTGACAAGGAATTTCATGAGTTATCTTGCTTATTCATCCACGGGTCTAATATCTTCCTCCCTGTCCCCATTAATCCTTCTTCTGGAATCAGAGAACAGCAGCATTTGATAGAATTACTCCTACTGGCAAATTGTCAACTCTAATTAGGGGGCAGGGGTTCAATCCCTGGTCGGGGAACTAGGATCCCACAAGTTGTGCGGCCAAAAAAAAACCCAACTCAGTGTCAAACAAGGTCCTACTGTATAGCACAGGGAACCATATTCAATATCCTGTGATAAACCATAATGCAAAACAATACGAAAAAGAAGGTATATATATGTATCAGTGACTCATTTTGCTGTACAGCCAAAATTAATACAACATTGTAAATCAGCTATACTTCAATAAAAAAAAGAAGAATCAGTATCACACTTCATACATGCTGCATTTATAACTATATCTATGTATAGATAAATGTTTGAGTAGTATGAATAATTTAATATTGTAAAATTGCTCAGACACCAGCTTGTGATTATGAAGCTAATTTGTTATCTGTGGAGCCGTAAAATGAAACATGAAGAGAAATAAGAACATGGGCAATTAGAAGTACTGGGAAACGATATTTCATTATGCAAAGATCTATAGCATTCATGCTATCTGGGAGGAAGAACATAGCACATTCATAAAATATTAAAAATATAAAATTACCTAAGTGCTTATTCTCTTACCTTAAATAATTCTGCCACTGTAATCCTCTGCTTACTCCGAAGTACAATAGTATCTATCTCCAATGTCAGGGGCAGCAGAGCCCACAAAACATAACGTCTTGATGCAGTTTTTCCTTTGTTTTGAGGACACAGGTCAAGACATGTGGGAATATTTCCCTTGGGCTTAACTTGGGTCACAGGAGTTTAGGTTCGGTTTAGGTTTATGGGTTGTGCTGTGCCCATACTGAGAACCAATTCCTGAGTGGCACAGTGTTCATAAATAAATATGTGCTGTGTTATGTGTGTTTGTGATGTGCAGGGTTCTCTAAAGTTCAAGTCCAAGGCAGGGCAGGGCTGGCCAATAAGCATTTTCCATTCCCTTGGTTAGGATCAGATCCAGCATTGGGAAGGTAATAGAAATTAGAACAATGAAATTAATTTTAGAGCTTTATTGGAATTATTAGGAAAATGAAGCTCTTTTCCCACAGAATTATTAAAATGGAGGATGTAAGCTTAGAGCTGCTGGCAGCCATCTGTGGGGAGAGCTTGCCTGAGAGAGAAGGCAGAGAAATTCCAAGTCCAGAGATGGACAGAAACTGTCACAATGTCATTATTTGAGGTTTCGGATCCTGCTGTAGCTGAAGCTTGATATATTCCTAAATTTTCTCAGTTATGGGAGCAATAAAGTTCCTTTTGGCTTGAACCAGTTTCACTTGGAGTTCTGTCACTTGCAACAAAAAATGTTCCAATTAACATATGATATTCTGGACATGGAATCCACTTATTTAATGAACCCCTCAGTATTGCCTGGTCTCCTCTGCCTTTGAAGATTTCTTGAAAATTGTACATATCCAACTGTCCACTCAGAACCCACCTTTTACTCTCTATCCTTATGAACTCCTCAGATCTCACCACAGCAATTTGGGAAAGAATTAATGGTAAATGTTAGTAGTCACTCTACCAAAGAAGGTAAAATGCAAATGTAATTGCTTCAGAGCCAAGATTTATGGTATTTCCTTGCTATCATCTGTACTAACCCCTTGGTTCTAACCATTAATGACTCCTATTCTTCATGCCTCCCTATACCCATGTCCTTTGTCTTGTAACTTCATAGGGTCCTCCCACTCTGTGGGTTTGGCCATGGCTTTTGATCAATGGGATGTTAGCAAAACGTTTACAGTCTTGAAAAAGGTTTGTGTATTTCCGTTTATTACTCTTGCCTTCTGTCATTACCATGAGAAGATTATACCTGGCTAACTTGATACAGGGTGAGAGACATGTCGAACAGTTTATTCACCCCAGTCATTCCAACTGTGCCCTAGGTCAGCCACCAGCCAGCCAACGCCATGCCTGAGAGTGAGCCCAGACAGGATAGAGTGACCTAGCCAACCTGTAGCAGACGCTCAACCTAGATCAGGTAAACCCCGCAGATTCACGAGCTACATAAATGCGTATTGCTGTATGCTACTGAGGGTTTGAGATTGTTTGTCACGTACTATTATTATGACAGTACATATCAGTCTAGAAGTGTTACTTTTGGCAGTTTCTGTCGCTTTTGTTAGAATCTCATTTTTGTCTTTTAGATGCCGTACAAGGAGACTTGAAATATCACCTCTCTGGGCTTTAGTTGCATCTGTACAATTATGAGTTATACTAAGTGTGATCAAAAGTTTCTTGAAGCACAGAGAAAAAAGAAGCATCTAGGTTGGAAAGGAAGAAATAAAACTGTCTTTATTCACAGATGACATGATTGTCTAGGTAGAAAATCTGTTGGAATTTACCAAAAAAAGCTGTTAGAACTAGTAAGTGAATTAAGCAAGTTTGCAGGATACAAGATTAATATTTTAAAAATTGTATTTATGTTTACTAGTAATGAATAATTGGCAACTGAAATAATTTAAAAAATCATTTACAATTAACATTCAAAAAATGAAATACAGAAGGCTAAATCTGGCAAAAGATGTATAAGACCTGCACAATGAGAACATCAGTGAGAGAACATAAATACCTAAGTAAATAGAGAGATGTAGTGTGTTCAAGGGTCAGAATACACACTGTTGCTAAAATGTTAATTCTCCCCAAGTGATGTATATATTCAATGAAATTTCAATCAAAGTCCCAGCAGACTTTGATTCATACTTTGCAGCATACACAAATATTAACCCAAAATGAATCATAGACCTAAATGTAAAACATAAACCTATAAAACTTCTAAGGGAAAACACAGGAGAAAATCTTTGTGACCCTGAGTTAGGCAATGATTTCTTATATTTGACATGCAAAGCATGATCCAAAAAGGAAAGAATTAATAAATTGAACTCTACCAAAATTAAAAACATCTGCTCTTTTAAAAACAGTTTTAAAAATGGAAAGAAAAGCCCCAGACTGGGAGAAGGTATTTGCAATGCATATATCTCATAAAGGGTTTGTACCAAGAAAATATACATATGTTATATACATGTGTGTATGTATATATCTATGTCTATATATCCTTGTAAATCAGATATATGTTATCTGTCTTAGTCTGCTTGGGCTTCCATAACAAAATCCCATAGACGGGCTGGCTTAACCAACAGAAATTTATTTTCTCACAGTTCTGGAGGCTGGAAATCTGAGATCAGAATGATAGCAGGGTTGAGTCCTGGTGAGGACTCTATTTCTGGCTTGCAGACGGCAACCTGCTTGCTATGTCCTCAAATGGCATGCACATGCATTCTCTTCTTGTAAGGCCACTAATTCTTAGGACTCCAACCTTATGACCTCATTTAACCTTAATTAACCTCTAAAACTCCTGTCTTCAAATACAGTCAAGTAGGGGTTAGTGCTTCAACATATGAATTTGGAGGGAGACAAAATTCAGTCAATAAGTAGTATCTTAAAACTCAATAATAAAGAAGCAAACAACCCAATTTAAAAATGAGCTAAAGATCTGAACAGACACCACATCAAAGAAGATATATATCTGACAAATACACACATGAAAAAATGTGCCAAATTACTAGTTATTAGGGAAATTGAATCAAAACCACAATGAGAGATCACTACATACCTTTAAGGATGGCTGAAATGTAAAAGACTTACCATACCAAGAGTTGATGAAGATGTGAAGGAGCTAGAACTCTCACCACTTTAGAAAATAGTTTAGCAGCTTCTGAAGCAGTTAAACTTACATCTATTATATGATACAGGAAGGCTATGTTAAGCATGGAGCTGTGGCCTGGTCACCTGGAGGAGTTGAGATTAGAACAGACCTCACTGAGGTAGGCAGGCAGCTAATGTTTCAAAAGCAAGAAAGCAGGTACACAATGTCCTCTGAACTTCCAGCCTATGCAGCTCAGACTGTTGCCCAGTTCAGCTGCTTTGAAGTTGTCCTTGGCAGATATGATAGCTGCTGGTGAAATAAAAATTTATATTTTAAGGCAGGACAAGAAAATGAAAGCATAAACTTCTTTCTTTCTGTGTCTATTTGGGCCTCCTCCCTCCCTCTCTAATATGTAGTCTTCATCTGTATGACACACATTAGCCAGACCTCCTCAAAGATGGGAATGTCTTCTTGACTGCAAAGATCAACTTTTTTGTTTTCTTCTGATGCTAGCAATGTACCTGCTTAAACGATTAGTGTTTTTTCCCAGCTCTATAGGGAATCACGGCGACTTGCTGCTCACTTTGCATGTGCTTACCTGGACTATGCACCTTTGGTGAACTTTATGTAAAATGTCATTTTGATGTGTGATCCTTTGTCTCAAAAATGTGTATGGCTGTGCCTTTAACTTCTAACAGGCAGAACAGTTCTCAGAGCTTTCTGAGAGTCTGTCTCCTAGGTTATAATCCTCAGTTTGGCCTGAATAAAATTCCCTTTTTTCTTCTTAACTGGATTGTTAATTGAATTTTGTTGGCACTGCCTTGTTTATTTCTTAGTCTTTTCTATCACGAATCTGACCTCCTCTGCTTTCTGCTGTGCCACTATTTGGTTTTCTCCTGCTCTGAAAACTTCATCCCAGTGGTCAAATGTGTCAAGGACATGTTGGATAATTCATTGTTCACCCGTCTGGGACCAGCTGTCTCTGCATGGTTGGTTTTCTGACATCAAGATGAGCCAGCATTCACTTGAGGCTCTCCATAGTGATGGATGGAAGCCCATGCTTGACCTATAGCTCTCTCTGTTGTTGATGAAGATGTGAGGCAACTCTGGCAATTGGCTGGAAAAGGATGCAAAGCGTGACATTGACATTCTATAAATTTTTCTTTCCAGGGATTACTGGTACATATGTAGCAGTCAAGGATGATTGGCTTCTGTTCCCAAGAGATAAGAAAATTAGTCCTTTTGCCTACTACAATGTCCTGAACTTTACAGAACCACACAAAGGTGACAGCCCTGTGGCCAGTATTCACACTGACCATTTCTGCTTAATTCTAAGGCTAGGCTGAACTTGCCAATGGACTTAATAACTTTGGCAGCTGTGTTTCTTTTGCTGGATTTCACCTCTCAGCCCACTCGTACCTGTCTCCACTCTGACTTCCACACGAATTCCCCAGCTCCACTCACTCTCTGGATGATTTTAAGATCTTGTCTTTGTCTTTGATGTTCTGCCTGGATTTTTAACTGTTGACTTACTAGGCGTAGGCTGCTCTTCTTGAATCTGTAAATCCATATTTTTTACAAGTTGTGAAAATTTGTAGCCAATATCACTTTAAGTAATTCTCTTCTCCACTTCATCTACTCTCTCTTTCTGGTACTCTGAGTAGATGTGTAATTACACTTCCCAAGTCTCTTAATGTCTGTTTCATAGTTTTCATCCCCTTCTCTGCATTGCATTCTGGGTAATTTGTCCGGGTATAACTGTCAAATCATTAATTCTGTCTTTAGCTGTGTCTAATCTGCTAATTAACTCATTAATATTTCTATAACAACAATTACAATGTTAATTTCTTATGGTTTCATTTTTTCCCCCAAATACATTTTTTTACTCTCAAAAGTCTCTTGTGGGTTTGATCATCCTTGTGTTTGCATAGCTGTTCTATGTTCTATAATTGACAGATCTCATATCTGTAATCCATAAGGTTTTAAATTCATTGTATGTTATTTCCACCAACTCTCAGTAACAGTGGCTTGCATTCTATATCTAGTGATCTTTGTGAGCTCATTGTTTGTTATAATAGATGGAACATCTGAGGGCTTAAATTGGGGATTGGAGAAGTTTTCTTGCAGAGAAGATTTGCTTTTGCTTTTGCCAGTAATGAGGGGGTGCAGCCAATTTGGGACCATGTTGGTGACCTTGCCCCACCCCTTGTACGCTCCTTGCTCTCCTTTGAGGGCTTCAGTGTATGGTGGGGTCCCAGACTTCCATTCCGCCCCTTAAGTCTGGCCCAAAGCTCAGTCTCTTGGCACCACTACTGCAACCAGTGTTCACCCTCTGATAGGTCAGCCTTGACCTCTCTCTCTTTCTTGCTTGCTTCTTATCTCTTTGCTCTTGTGAGGCTGATAATGTCTCAAATAATGTATCCTAACCAGGCTTTGCTCTCCTGTAGCAGGAGCCCCTTGGAGCACACAGTCAGACATAGCCAGAAGAGAAAGAAGTTTGCCTTGTCTCCCTTCCCCTGCTGTTCTCATCTCTGACACTACACACACAGGGCATTGCCCACAGATATACAAGCCCTAGTGCCTGCTCAGGGAAGAAAAAATGTCAGCACCTCAGCTTTACCATCTGGTGTGGCTTGGCATTGAGTCATATTGCTACACAGAAATGAGTATCTGATGTGATCGAACTGAGTTCGGATGCTAGGACACCTCTGAGGAATAGCCTTTTGGATTCCGCAATTTGATTCAGGTCCCCAAATTGGGCTCTTGCTTTGGACCTTACTCCCCTTTCTAAAGTCTATCTGTTACCCTGCATAATTCTCCATACTCTCTTCAAGATTAGAATGTTGGCCCTAAACCCTGCCCACCTGACAGGGACTCCTTCCATGCTTGCCAACCCTCTCCCCTGGTGAATGGGATTCTAATTCCTATAACTCTAGTTATTCTCAGGAAGTATCACTCAGATCTCCTAGAATCATAGTGAAGCTTCCTTTTTCTCAATATTCTTACCTGACCACCTGGAATTTCACATTTCTGTGTCCAGGAAAGAGAAGACTTTCCTGGTATCAATCCTTTTCTGAATTACACCTAAGTTTTCTTCATCCACAGCCATGGGCCTAGGACTGCCCAGCTGTCCTTAATAGCTCTAGAGCTAAGACAATTTCTCTTCTCATCCAGGCCTGGCTCATTTCCCCAGCCTCCTTATACTACTCCCTACCTCCATCCCAACTCTTAAGACTCACCTCACATGCTACCATCCTATAGCCCATAGGATCACTTATTTTCATTCCATTTACTTCCTACTTATAATACTATAATCCTGTGCAATATGTACATTAATATGTATAAAATAGATAACTAATGAGAACCTGCTGTATAACACAGGGAACTCCACTACACTGTACAGTAGAAACTAACACAACATTGTAAAACAACTATACCCCAATTAAAAATAAATAATACTATAATCCTGTGCTTATCTCAACCTTCTTCCTGGATTGCAAATTCCTTGAGGGAGCTGTCTCACTTCTTATAACTCTTGCAGCTTGTGATCAACAAATGGAATTGAGTTAAAAAGAAAACAGTTGCTGTTTTACTATTGACAAATAAATGGAATTAATTAAAAAGAAAATAGCTTTTGTTTACTATCCTCATTTTTGTAACTGTATACCCCACCCCAGCCCTCAGACAGACTAGGGCTTAACAGTTCAACGAACACAGATGCAATCATTTAAGCCTTTCTGGAAAGCAAGTTTCCTTTCTCTTTGTAGCAGAAGAACCAGACAATCTTGGGTTAGGAGAAGACTGAGAAGGAAAGGGGCCTCAGGATTGGGAGACTTTGGGAATTCAGAGAGAAAAAGCCTTGTATTTCTGGTATCAGAGAAAAATGTCTGTGCTGGGAGTAGACACCAACAGCTTACTAAATGGCAGTAATAAAGCAAGGTCCTGACACTTGGGTTTTGACACCTATAACTAAAAACTGTGTTTGCAGCCTGGCCAAAGAATCATTGCCTTTATTATTAAGCAGTTGGTGCTCCCAAGTCGCTCCAAGCTTTTACTTCCTTTATATGCTCTTTTAGAAGGAATATTTATTATTGCTGTCTCTTCCCATTTGTCTGCTGGGATTATTATCCTACCTGATTCTCTGTCTCCAGAGTAAACTGCTCCTTTTTTCGGGGGGATGGGTAATAAAAGATGCCAGATTCTTAGCAAGAGAAATAGGTTCCTAGTGTAGACTCAGTAACTGCAACTCCAGTGAAATCAGAAGTTAGTTTCTTGGCGTAAGACTGGTCATTTATATAATCTTTGAACTTCATAGAAGTTTTTTCCCTCCTATTAGAACTCTCTCTCACAGGCATATTGAGAGGAAAAGGAACACCTCAGGTCCTCCGGAAGCCCTTTTTCTCACTATAGCAACTGGCTCCACTCTTTCTGGGCCTAGTGATAGCCAAACTTTCTGTGCCCAGTTACTGAAAGAGCCACATGCATCCAGGCTGCTTTTCTGGGTGGTGCAGGAAAAAACAAAAGACTGTATGTAAATGGTACACAGTCTAGGAAGAAGTAGGCCAACCAAATCTGTAGCTTAGAAACCTTGGGAATGATCGAGAAACCCAGTTAGACTGTAAACATGGTAAAACGGGCCAGAGACTCATAAATTCTCACCCGGTACTGGATTCCCCTCTGCAACAGCCATTATACGCTATACATTATATTCTGCCCGCCTAACCCCGCATCACCCTGGCCAGAGCTGGTTAGAGATTGGCTGCAGTGCAAGTGTGTTGTATCCCATCAGAGGTGCAGTTCACAAATACGGGAGCCAGGTTAGGTCTGTTACTGGGATGGCCATGAGGGAGACACCGTACCAGAAGCTACTGTGCAGGTCATAACCCTAAAGGGGGGTTCATGGTACTGACAAACAGGAGAAGGCCAAGGCCAAAATCTAATAGCACTCCTTCAGAATTCTGCCCAAGGGAGCTCCAGCTCATTAAAAAAAAATATATAAAAATTAAAAATAAATTTGTAGGGGCTTCCCTGGTGGCACAGTGGTTGAGAATCTGCCTGCCAATGCAGGGGACACGGGTTCGAGCCCTGGTCTGGGAAGATCCCACATGCCGCGGAGCAACTAGGCCCATGAGCCGCTACTGAGCCTGCACGTCTGGAGCTTGTGCTCCGCAACAAGAGAGGCCACGACGGTGAGAGGCCCGCGCACCGCAATGAAGAGTGGCCCCTGCTCGCCGCAACTAGAGAAAGCCCGCGCACAGAAACGGAGACCCAACACAGCCAAAAATAAATAAATTTAAAAAATTTTTTAAAAATGGTTAAGATGGTAAATTAAAAAAAATAAAAAATAATAAAAAAATTGTATTTGCTCAAAAGCTGAAGGTATTATCTATCTCTCCAAAATATACCCTGAATCTGACCCACTGCACCTACTCTATTGGGACAACCCCTGGTCAAGCCACCAACTTCTCTCCCCTAAACAAACGCATTGGGTCTCTCACTGGTTTCCTGTGTCCATTCTGCTCTACTTCCAAACAGCTCTCCACAGAGCAGCCAGAGCCATCTCTTAAAATGTAATTTCAATCATGTCATTCTCCTGCTTAAGTTCTTCAACTGCTTCCCATTTCACTGAGGACAAAACCTGAATTCCTGACTGCAGTCTACAAAGCTTTGCCAAGCTGCCCGAATCCCTGCTCACCTGGGGCAACGTCCCCTTCCCTCACTGTAGGTCAGACACGGTGGCCTTCTTTGGGTTTCTGAAACATGCCAAACTCACTCAAGTATCTGGAACTTTGCACCTACCGTTTCCTCTTCCTGGAACAACTTCCCCCCAGATCTCCACACATCTGACCCCTTCTCATCACCCCAGCCTCAGCTCAAATACCGTTAGAGAAGCTTCCCCATTGTTCTGGCTAATAATCATTAGCCAGCTAAGAATTCACTCGCAATCATTCTCTAGTCCATGGCTGTGCTTAATTTTCTTCTTAGCACTTACCCTTATCTGAAATTTTGTTTGTTTACGTGTTTGTTTTCTGACTCTTCCCAGGAGACTCAGTGAGAGAAAAGATTTTTTTAATTGAAGTATAATTAACATACATTATTATATTAGTTTTGGGTGTACAACATAGTGACTCAACATGTATATACATTGCGAAATGATCACACAGTAAGTCTAGTTATCAACTGTCACCATACAAAGTTAATACAATGTTATTGACTAACCCCCCCATGCTGTTCATTACACCCCAATGACTTATTTATTTTACAACTGGAAGTCTATACCTCTTGATCCCCTTCACCCATTTTGCCTACTCCCCAACCCCCTTCCCTCTGGTAACCACCACCTTTTCTCTGTACCTATGAGTCTGGTTATGTTGTGTTTTGTTTGTTCATTTATTTTGTTTTTTAGATTCCACATGTAAGTGAAACAGTATTTGTTTTTCTTCGTCTGACTTATTTCACTTAGCATAATGCCCTCAAGGTCCATCCATGTCGTCACAAATGGCAAGGTTTCATCTTTTCTATGGTTGAGTAATGTTCCATTGTATATATATATATACACCACATCTCCTTTACCCAATTCATCCATCTATGGACACTTAGGTTGTTTCCATATCTTGGCTATTGTAAACAGTGCCGCGATGAATATAGGAGTGTGCAAAAAGATGTTTAATTGTCTTGTTAATTAATGTTATCCCACATAGATATCCCTCTCAATTAATGTTTATTGAATGAAAGATATACACAAGGATTTAACAAGCATATTTTGACTTCCATAGTAAGTCTATCCAAATGGTAAGCTAACTTTTGTTGGCATGACTGGTTCCTAGGGACTCTAGGTTGACCCTCCTTTGCTAGCATTAAGTTATGTATTTAATCTTCTCTCCTAGCACCTCATTAGAGATTCTCCGATCTCCAGTTTTCTGGAAACTACAATTTAGCTCAGGGATTTTGTCCTTCACTTTCCTACGATTTCTCAGAATCATTGACTCTGGGTCTAAGGTTGCATTTGGTACGTTATTTCAGCACTCTGGGATGAAACTGTCTGAGCCTGGACCCTGGAATTAGAGTGACTAGAGGCTCTCCTTAGCGTCTCTTCACAGAATTGAGGTTTCACTTCCTGGTTCTTATCGTGTGCCTTCTGAGCCTGTAATATCCCGTTAGGACCCTCAGGAGAGGCTCTTTACGTAATGGTTTATAGTCATTCAGTAAACATTTTGCAGTATGGGCTCTGTAATCACCTCCCATGCTCCCCCGTCTGGCCCCTAAACTGCCTAAACACAGAGCCCCAGCCTTGCTCTGGGAGTCAGTGGTAGAGGGGTGAAGTCTCCGGGATCTGGGTCCTGGGTGCCTGAGTTTGCATCCCAGCTCTGCCACGTGCCAGTGATGTAACCTTGGTCTTCAGTTTTCTCATCTGTAAATGGTCCTGACTTTGTAACCTTCCCAGTACCCAGCTTTTCTGGGCTAGGACCCTTTTTTCTCCTCCGTAGCCCTTTCTGGAGTGGGATCCAGAAGCTGGGCACCCCACAGAACTTCGTGTTGCTGTCACTGTTCTCCTCCTTTCAGAGCATCTCCCGTTTGGGGACCTCCCTGCCTGGATCACTGCCTAGTGCCTGTCACCATCCCCTCCAGATGTCGTGTGCCATCTGTCTAGATGGGCTTTTCTCTTTATCTGCTGCCATATCTATCCCCAAGCACAGGCCTCCTCTGTGGCAAAAGAGTTAACTACTGGGTCCTAGACTCTTCGTTTGCAATGTCCTGCAGCCAAACTCGAATTCTGGTGGCCCCTGCCATTAGGCGAAACACCTGGGGACAGAGAATGAGTGATGGGACTTTGACAAAGGACAGGACATTTCATCACCAGTCCTCAGTACTAAAAGCCTTTATTGATTGCTCATAGGTATTTGGTACCATACTTAGTGTGGTTCGAAGCCATCCAATCAAGACTCAGCACCCACCCCTGAGATTTATAGTACACCCCAAGATACCATGTTGGTTTCCTAATTCAGCTTTTCCCTCACTTGCTCTGACTTGGTTTTCTTTTTAGCCTCGTCTCTTTTCTTTCATAGTAGAGGAAATTAGAGCCAGAAAAAGCCTTTTAAAAATAAAGCATCTAAGTCCTCAGTAGCCACTGCCTGTCAAGGAGAGAGCCTGACGTGGCTGAGCAGCCTGATAGACTTTCTCCGTGAGACACTTCACGTTGCAAAGCTTATTAACCAGAGTTCTGATTAGCGAATTGCCTGTACCTGTAAGGGCCCATCAGGTTTTTTTCTTTGTATTGATCAGAAGAGGAAAGCAAAGTCAGAAGGCAAATAAAGACCTAACTCTAAGATTGGCAGCCAAGGAGGCTCAGCTGAGAGCATCAGGGAGCCTGGGACAGGATGTTTCTCAGAACCCAGACTCCGAGCACCTGCTGCTCGGAGTCAAAGCGAATCCCTGTAGTCCCTCCTCCAGGAATAGGGACTTTGGCCCAGCAGCCTGCCCAGCGCCTACCGTGTCCTGTCGATGGTGGAGTCCTGGAGGACAGGAGTTCCTTGTTTTAGGAGATGCCCCGGGAGAAGGAGCCGTGGGATGGAGAGCAACCTTTCCCATCGTCTCCTTAAAAAAGTGTCCCTTAGAGGAGTCTTTCCATTTCACATAACATGGAAGGAATCTCACAGGGTCTATCTAATCCCACTCTCCCATTTTCTAGGTGAGAAAAGTGAGGCCTGAAGAAGAGAAATTATTTTCCCAAGTTCAAACAGCTTGTTTCCGGCGAACTTCGGACTTGAGTTTGGGCTCCCTGAGCTCTGATTTACCCACCACTTCAGGCTGCCACTCTTCCACACCCCACCCATATCCTTTTGCCTCTATTTCTCAACAGTGTGTCACAACACCCAGTGGGGAAAGGGAGGGTGGAGGAAGTCATCCTAAAATCCCTGAGGTCAAATGTGCCCACGAAGAGAGGCCTAGATGCCGGATCCCCCTTGTGGCTGCACTCCCGGTGGTGCTGTGTTTCAAAGCAGTAGATCTTGCAGGATTGCGGGGTGTTCACAATCAGGGAAAATACCCCTGATTGGATTAACAGACATGGTTCTGGGAACTGAATCCCATTGCCCTCACTTGAAAGCAGGCTTTACTAAGCACACATCAGCTGGTGATATAGGCCAGATGAGCGCTCCCAGGAGAAGGGGGAGGGGAAGAGAAGTCCCCTGCTTGGCAAGAGGAGGGAGAGGCACCTCTACCCCACACCCAGCCAATCTGGCTTCCCTTTGTGCTGGGCTGACAAGGGGCAGCTGGTGACTCTGGCAGGGAGATGGGCAGAGGAATTAGCCAACTGCCTGTGGGCAAAGACCAGCCTGCAGGAGGGGGATAGATGGTCCC
This sequence comes from Lagenorhynchus albirostris, assembly GCF_949774975.1. Taxonomy (NCBI): domain Eukaryota; kingdom Metazoa; phylum Chordata; class Mammalia; order Artiodactyla; family Delphinidae; genus Lagenorhynchus; species Lagenorhynchus albirostris. The sequence goes on from NC_083103.1 coordinate 98,892,409, forward strand.
AGAGCATCCCTCCCTCAGATGCAGGCATTTACCCCCAGGGTCTCCCTTATCTATTCTGGTAAACCGGTGCCCAGAGGACCTCATCAGAGCAGCTAATGATATCCTGGATAGCCACTAGCTCTTTTGCACTTGGAACCTGGCTCCAGACTCCCTGGGTTTAAATCCCATCTCTACCCTTCCTAGCAGTGTTTGCAATTGGGCAAGTTCCCTCACCTCTCTGTGCCTTATTTTCCACATCTACAAAATGGAGATAATAACGTCCCTGCATCATAGCATGACTCCAGATTCAATGAGTAAATAAAATGTAAATCCCTTTTAACAGTGCCTGAAATTTGTAAGAGGGTATGCTTTTATTGTTGTGATCATTAATGTTTCATATTTTTGTCTACACAGGAAAAACTGAACCTTTGGCCTGAAGGTCCGTGAGAGACAGAAACAAAGAAGATCCGGCTCCTGGAACCTCCTGCCCAGTGACTGGAAATCCCAGGGATTCTTCTGTGGCTTTTCTTCCCCTCTAGCATTTGTTGTTCACGGTGACTGGCTCGGTCATGGGAATATTAGCAGGGGCATCGTTCAAGGAGTGACATGTTTTCTGATTCTTGGGGCATCAAGATCCCTAAACCTGGAAAGTCTCTGTTTGCTAGCGTGACTCAGTGGTAGAATAAGCCTAAAATTCAAGACCCAACTGTATCGTTTTCTACCTGTTTGAATTCAGTAGTCTTCCTTCCACTCTCTGAGCCTCAGTTTCCTCGCTGTGCACATTGGGAGAAGTGTTTGACGGACCTCACAAGATTGTTCACTATCCAGGAAGAATATGTGTGAAATATGAGGTAGCTGAGATGATTATTTGCCACATCAAATACTGCGTGGCTTTGGCCAAGTTGCTTAACCTTTGATAGACTCAGCGTTCTCTTCTATAAAGTGGGGATAATGAAAGTAACTTCATAGGACTACAATAAGGATGGCAGAAAATCTTTTTTTTTAATATATAAATTTATTTATTTTTGGCTGCTGTTGGGTCTTCATTGCTGTGCGCGGGCTTTCTCTAGTTGCGGCGAGCAGGGGCTACTCTTCATTGCTGTGTGCGGGCTTCTCATTGCGGTGGCTTCTCTTGTTGTGGAGCATGGGCTGTAGGCACACCGGCTCAGTAGTTGTGGTTCGTGGGCTCTAGAGCACAGGCTCAGTAGTTGTGGTGCACGGGCTTAGTTGCTCTGCGGCCTGTGGGATCTTCCCGGACCAGGGCTCGAACCTGTGTCCCCTGCATTGGCAGGCGGATTCTTAACCACTGCGCCACCAGGGAAGCCCAGCAAATCTTATACTGTGAGCATTCAGCACAAGATCTGATGCGCTGTAGTAGTTATTATAAGATGTTAGGGTTATGCCCATCCTGCACCTCAGCCCCTTAATACATGCAGCCCACATAGCCACACAGCAGGTGTTTCTGAGAACCACAGATACAGTAGAATTCTCTGGTGAGAGAACGTGGACTTTGGGAGGTTCTGTACCCTCCAAACTCAGCCATGCAGGTGCAATTTTTTATCACAGAAGCTTCTCGTTATATTTTACCCGAGGAAATAGCAAAGTTGTTCTCTCTTCTCGTACCTTTTGTCTCTTATTAGCTTGGTTTCTTTCCAAATCCCCTTGAAAAAAAAATAGCCTGGTTATGTTTTCTGCCAGGAGTTGGAGCCAGCCATGGCTGCCTTTAGGGTTCTGATCTCCTGGAAGAGGCAGAATCAGTCCTTTTCTCAGCTGAGGATGCAGCCGAAGGGTGTCTGGTGCTATGACTGGACTCCATCAGGAACAGACCGGGAAGAGTGAACTACGGGTTATTAGGAAGATTTAGTCTGGAAGGAGTCACATGTTCACCCTGGGCATGGCTTTCTTGCCAGGGATGAAGGATGAGGTGGGGGTGGAGGAGTCTGAAAGGATACTGTGGGTGAGAGTGAAAGGGAAAGAGGAAGCATTAATTCACTGTCCTGGTTTCACATGCCTGGGTTCCTGCTACTGGTGGGAAGAAATTATGTCTTCATTTCTCTGTTTATATAAAATGTCCTCTCTGATCCCCTGACACCATAGTTCCTTTTATTTATTTTTCTAGTTTTACTGAGATATGATTGACACACAGCGCTGTGTAAGCTTGAGGCGTACAGCATAATGACTCAACTTACATACATTGTGAGAAGATTAGCACAATAAGCATAGCTTCTTCCAGTAGGCTAATGGGAGTCCTGCATCCTTCACATATAATAGGCTGACAGGCAGAGAGTCCAGTCAATGAGCCCTTGGAGGAAGCAACTGAGAAAGGAATTTTCTTGGCTCCATTTCTTACTTAACTGGGCATTAATTAACATCTGTTCCACAGCTGCCCCGTCCATAAGAGAGAGAGAGATCATCCCAGCTCAGCCACGTCCCACAACGTGTGTTCTAGTCCACAGCACATCAACACACAATGTACTTATGCGCCCCGAGGACTGGAATGGCAACAGGGAACTGGTAGTTACTCATTTTGCCCTTGGGTGAATTTGGCCTCTTGCCCCATAAACTTTCTGAACCTCAGTTTTTTAATTTTCACAATGGGGAGGTGGACGCTTCCCTCTTCAAGTGGTTGTTAAGGAGTACAGACAGATAGAGACATAAATAGATAATGAACAGAAGCAGAAATAGAAATCACTTAGCTCAGTGTCTGGTGTTTAGCAGCTGCTCAATTAAAGGAAGCTTTTTATGTCAGTGATTAATATCCTTTTTAGCTCATTTCTGAGTTTGCTCAAAGTGTATCTACCGCTAGTTTCCTCCCAGATCTGAGGGAGCAGAATAGTTGATGGGGTGACTGTAATTGGCATAACCTTGTGATGGGGGAGAAGGAAGAGGAGAAGGACTGAGCTTTGGGGTTCAGCAAAACTCAGCTGTATCACTGTGCTATCTGTTGACAACTAAGTGCCACAAGTACTCTACCATACACCGTTGTCATTCTTAGTAATACCGCCAGAGTTTTGGGGTGCTTCCTCTGTGCCAGGCACTGTACCAGCGGTTTGAGTGCACTATTTCCATCCAGCATCATTACGCTAATTTCATAAATGAAAGAACTGAGGCTTAAGAGGCTCAGTAATTTGCCTAATAAATATCCAACAGCTAGTGAGAAGCAGAGATGGGACTGGTACCCAAGGACTGTCTAGCTCAAAAGCCCACATTCAAACCACTGTGCTCTATAGCCCAAGCAGCCTGGAAACTTGCTCTGAATCAAAGCAGGGAAGGAAGAACTGTGTCCTGATAGCTGTGATGAGTCTGTCCCGTTCCCCACGCCAAGCAAGTTGCTCAGGGAAGAGGGGACCCATGGCGACTCATGCCCCCTTCATCTGAGGATCGCATCTAGAAGACAAGTTCCTAGACCTCGAAAGGGGACTGACAAACGCCCAGGATGTGTTAACACTAGACTCTTCTCTGGAGGTCACATAAACAGAGCAGTCACATTGGTTGGTCGCATTTCCAGTGTTCATCATCGTGTTCCCTAAATCTGTGTGTTCGATCCCTAGTTCCCCAAATGCTTTATGAGAAAGGGTTTCCTGATTGACTGCATTGAACAAGTGAGGTGCACTATATCCCTTGGAAATTCACAATGCTCATAAACATAATAAAGGTTCTGAAAAGTCTGTCAGGAAAAACAAAGAAACAAAATAAAACTTGGTTTACTTTCTTTAACCCATTATTTCTCAAACACACTTGGCCATAGAACTCTTTTTTGGAGTGCCACCTATTAGCATTCCAAGGAATTAGTGTTCATGCAACAGCTGGCAAGAACTGGTGTTCATGGAACAGTTTGCATAGTTCAAAGAGCACTGGCTAAGGAGGCAAGAAACCACCATCTTTAGCATTAAAATGTGTATAGATCAATTATCCACTCTGGGCTGTAAAATGAGAATGTCAACCAATATAATCTCTAGGTCTCCTTCTAGCTCAATGACTCTCTGACTATGGCTACATCTGTAGGAGGTGGTGAAAGATTAAAACACGTTCCCAGCTCCTGGGAATTTAAAATCATTCAAAAGAAATACATGCATGTCAGAGCAGAGCACAGTGCCTGGCGGCACATAAGTGCTCAAGAACTTTTTGCTAAATAAATAAGGGGATGTGAGAAAAATGTAAACACATTTAAATGAAACAAAATTGGTATAACTAAAGAATGCATGAGATCATGAGTGACTGAGATGTGGTGGGAATGCTTCCAGGTAAAAGTAAATTTTGAGCAGTTTCAAAAGGAAGGGAGGTAATTAACATATATTCAGCACTTACTATGTACCAGATAATATGCACGTGTTATAGAAATCTTTGCTATCCTATGAGGCTTAGAAAAGTTAACTTGTGCAGGATTACACATTTGGTTAACTGGAGATGAAGAGGCTGGAACGAATATATTATCTTGGATGTTCTTTGTGTATCAGGTACCCTGCTAGGTGTTTGACGTGCATTATTTAATTTAATCCTCTAACAGTCCTACAAAGGACATGTAATTATCCCCATTTTGGAGATTAAGATAGCTTGGATTAAGAGAGAATCAGGGAGGGATTAAGCAACTTGGTCAGAGTTACCTAGCTAGTAAGTGTAAGTATGAGGTCGCTAAGAGGACTGTCTGGCCCTGAAAAGCAATATGAACAACATGAATAACAGCTAAGACGTATCACAATCCAGGCAGTGTGCATTCAGAATCTCATTTACCCCTGGGGCAAGGTTGGTTACTTTCTCCAGTTTTCATGTAGGGAAACTAAGGCTTAGAGAGGTTAAGTAAATTGTCCAGGTTGACAAATCTGGTCAAGGGTGGTGCTGGGGTACCTACTCAGAGTTCACTCTTCCTCACTCTGCTACCTCCTTCTTAATGGCATTTGACAAAAGGACCCCTTCTTGATTTACAGTATAACTCCTGGGGCGGTTTCATTTTTCTCTGAGTTACCTCGGTGCACATACTTGTGAAATAGCTGTCATAACCTCCCCAAAGAGAGTATATGAATGCATCCAAAATATTGGACCCCACCTGGCCAGAAGTGGGAAGCCCTTCCAGAGGAGCTCTGTCATTGAGGTCGTGAAATGCCCGAGGGAAGGACATATGTGAGAAGACTCTGCCAGGCATAATAACATCTTCTGGGAAGGGAATTAATGCTATGACCTCCTCACCAGTCTTCCACTGAGAAAGCCCCTTTGATTTATGGGCTGATACTGCCAGGTAGTATTAGTGTAGGCGTAAGAAGTAGATGGGGGAAAAATGTGTGCTCTTTTGTGCATAATGTGTAAATATCTGTGTCAGAGAGTGATCAGAATGATGTGCAGGATGGAGAGGAAAGTGGAAAATATAAGTGGAAAATGGGGGTTTTAAAGCAGATCTTGTTAGCTGGGTCTCTGGAAGACGGCAATGAAGAAGGATTTGCCATTTCACTTTTTTGTGGGTTAAGCATTGCTGCTCCTTTGGTGCTTTTCCTTCTTCACAGCCTTCCTGGAAGACGGGGTGGCTTTAGAAGTGGTTCTGGTGAGAATGGAGTGTTAACCTGTAAATTGGCTAATTATGTTTTCTTCCTGGGCTCAGATGAGCTCCCTGAGACACAGGTGCCCTGGGCAAGAGTGAGTGAAAGAGACTGACACTGTCCCTCTGGGGCCCCTCCACACCCAGACAGTTCTTTCTTAGGTACGGAAACATGAATGCCCTGACAATCGCATTAACTGAAGGTCTCCACTTCCCTCGCCAGCTGTGTGACCCTGAGCCAGTCAATGCACCTCTCTGAGCTTCAGTTTTCTCAGCTGCAAAATGAGGGCTTTGAACCCGATGACTCGTCAGGTCCTGTCCTGCTTTGCAGTACCCAGATTCCCACACCATCCATCCAGATTCCGCCCCATTCTGGAGACCCTGCAGGTCACCTGTGGACTCGTGCAAATCTCTGCCATTCGCCTTCCTCACATGCCTGCTCGTAGCTTTGCGTGGAACGCGGCGATCTGGCTTTCAAACGGGCTAACGTCTCCTCCCAGCCACGGGGAGCTGCACTTCTGGGCTTGGTTTCCGCACTAAATTTGATGGTCTGGTTTTAAAGGAACTGTCTGGTCGCGTGTCCCCGAGTTACACTGCAGTGCTAAATGTTGGAGCGAGGCAACACCGGGAAAATCCAGGCAGGCGGCCGGCTTCACCCGCGGAGGGAGGGGGCGGGGAGGAGGGAGAGAGTGAGGGGAGCGGAAACCACGGAGGTAGAGTCGGGGACGACTCGGAGAGCGGCGCAGAAGCGCCGGGCGCGGGCAAATATATATTTATAGAAAGCGGGAAGGCGACGCCGCGACACGTAGACGCCGAGCCAGCGGGAGCCTCGCGGCCCGCGGAGGGGGAGGGGGTTCCTCTTCCTCCGCCGGAGCCCCCGCCCCCCGCGCAGACGGCCGCCCGCCCGGGTGCCCCGCGGCCCCAGCCCAGCCGGGCTCCGCGTCCTCGGGCTCCGCGCCCCTCCCCTTCCTCCCCCAGGTGGCACTGGCTCTCCTGTCCGCAGAGCCAGGCTCCCGGGAGACGTGCTGAGCGGTCGCTGGCAGCCCGGAGTGCCTTGGACGCCGCCGACCGACGCGCCCGGCCCGCCAGGCCACATGAGTGCCTCTCCCAGCAGAGCCAGGTAAGAACTTCCTGACCTTCCTGAGCCCCACGAGGGGCACACCTGGATGCTGGGGGAGAGGCTGAGGGATCCCCGGGAACCTGGAGGCTGTGGGAACATAGGGTGGGGCGGGGGTGCCGTTCTCGTCTGAATTTTCTTAGAGCGACCTCAAAGTTACCGGAGGGCACAGTAAAGCTATTAACATGGATTGTGGCGCGGCTGTGGTGTCCACGCCTGAGACTTGGTGTCCCCAGGAAACCCCTGGGAGCGACTGCTTCTTCATGAATTTCCAGAGAGCTAAGCTGGCTTCATGGTCCTTTCAGTTCTGGAGACGTGCTCAGGCGGGTGGTGAGGGCAGGGCTGTGGGCACGGGGTTGTGTCTGCTCCTCTCCAGATTTCTGGCAAAAGTTTGAACTGGGGACACTGGCGTTCCTTGTTCTGGGCAGTGCCTCCCTGACCCCACCTGGCCACCCCCATCAGTCTGTGCCTGTTCCCCTCGCATGGTGAAAGTCCGAGATTTGGAAGAAAGACAAAGTAGACATCATGAGGTTTATCTGCTGGTACCTAATAAGACTAGGGAGAGGTTCTGCTTTTCCTAATTTCCTCGTAGGGTGGAGGTGGAGGTCTAGTAATTGGAGGAATTCCTGGTTTGGACCGAGGGATGCGTGGAGTCCCGTTCTAGAAGAAACGGAGTTACTCTTACGCAGTAGATGAAGGGATGAGAAGGTGTGGCCATTGGAATGAGGGTGATGGAGCCCAAACAACTTGTTTGCAACCATCAGCCAGCCTTATGCGTGGAGAAACTTCATTTCCCCCAGAAGTTCCTTAGCAGGTGCCTAGGCTCCGAGGCCTTGTGTGAACCAACAGCTGAGAGCGTACTCCCAGGCTCTGAGTGCTGGTGGACAGAGCAGCTGTGAGAGGCAGCTCCATCACACACCCAGAATTGGAGAGGGATAGGTTGGGAGGACTGTGCACATCACATATACTTAGAAGATCCCTAGCTTTATCCAAGGAGGGAAAAAAAAAAAAAAACTTGTAAAAAAATAATAAAATGTTTTCATGACAGCAACAGATGTAAAACTCCCACCACTCTGGGTGAGAATGAAGACATTAGTGCAGAGGGCTGAGCTGTCTCCTCTGCCAGTGCCCACGTGGGCACATCACCTTTTGGAGCTACAGAAGGATGGCTTATGGATGAAGAGCCCTCTGCCTGGGGGCTTTTCAGGAGGGAAGTATCTCAGCTGGGGCTGTCCCTTTGAGCTCAGGAAACTAATATTGGAAGCAAGTTGGAAATGCTGCGTTTCTGTCCCACTTTGCCCCTAATCTGATCTCGAGGCTTACTGTGGAACAGGTGCACTCAAAGAAGGGTGTCCACACTGTTCTGATGTGACCCATTCCTCTCTCTCTTTTTTTTCATTAAACAGCGTTTAGAAGGTTAGAGGGCAGCGTATAGACGTGTATCTCTCGTGTGAGGAGTTCAGTCTTGTGCTCTGGCTGAGGATAATGTTTATTCTGCCTGTTCAGCGGTGCCTCTGCCTTTGTTTCTTACTTGAAGATGAGGTTTCTTGCCCATACCAGATGTCCCTATCCATGCCACCTTCACTGCTTCTTGCAACTTGAACTGGCTGCCGTTGATGGTGTATAGTGAGGTCACCAGTGTTTGCCTGAGGCCCCTGCCCTAGACGCAGGTACTTTGTAACTTGCTCAGAAGACCTTGTCTTCAACTTGCAACTTGGGCCAAGAGCTCTGCGGGGCATCGTTGGTGTTCAGGAGATCCAGGGTCTCCAGTGGACATGGGGAAGTTCTGGTTTCCCCTGTCCACGCTCAAAGGCTGCTAGGTTTTGGAGATTTGGGGCCAGGCTTTGGTGTTAGTGGTGGAAAGAAACCATTATGAGCAACTGATCAACACTTAGCCAAACTGGGGCGCTACTATAATACCCTGATGTGCCCTCGTCACCAAATGTGAGTGCCTTATTTGGTTTCTTGCTCAGTTGTTTTCAAGGATGATAGGCCTTGAATGAAATCTCGTCTGTATAAGGAGACCACATAATAAAGGGGGTCCCTGCCACCACCTTCCTGTCTTTGCTTTTGGACCGTCACAGTCACATGATGTCTTTGCAGTTCAGCTCACTGTTGACTCCCCCATCAGGGCTGTGCGGTCAGACACATCTGTAGTGTGTACATCTATAACTGAAACCACCAGCCCAGGGCTGCAGCTGCCGTCCAGAGGCATTTCCACTGCTCTGCTTCCACCGTCTGCTGCTTTCACGCAGGCGGCACGTCGTTTTCAGCTGTTTGTGGTGGGGCTGCTGTTTACAATTTTGCTAGGAATTATCACCCATTCCGATTGCCCGGCCAAGAGGGTGCTTCCTTTCTCTTGGGGTGCCTGCTGTCATTTATACTCTGTTTTAACTTTCATGGTCCTTTAACCCTGATCAGGAGCCTTTCTTTCTTCCTCTCCTTTCCCCCTTTTGCACCTGTGGATTGGTACATCGGGAACCACATTTCATTTTCTGCCTAGGCATAATTCTTCAAATTGTACTAAAATCATCATGTCCTTGACTTGGCCCAGAGCCCTAACAGGCACAAAGCAGAAACACCACATGTATCTCTGAGATGTCAGGGTTCCATACACCCTTTATGTTGGTGTATACAAGACTCTGGCTTCTAAGGGATGCCCTTGTACCCACTCTGCTTTGTGGATACACATTGCACATCTGTCTATCAATGAACATGGCCAGTAAAAGGCAGGAGGATGGAAACAGTGTTACAGCAGAGCCGGGTGTTTTAGGAAATGGGATATACTGTTACGAGGGTCCCCCTGATTTACTGAAGCCTCATTTGGTGTGTGTGAAAATGAAGTTCTTTAGATAGGGGAACACTTGGCATTGGACTCGAGTACAGATCTGGAAGATAGCAGTAAAAATAGGAGTGCTTTTTCAGTGGGTTGACGTTGATGAATCTGTGAGTTAGTGATCCGCTAACCAGCTTTTCTGATAGGCTTTCCCCAGAGCAACTGTGAAGCTCTGTCGTCAGAGAGGAGGTTCCTGGCAACCCACCGTAGCAGAGAAAGATGGCTCCACAGGCGAGGGGCCCGTTCTGGGCACAGAGAAGGAGCTCCACTGCGTTGGTTCCATGAGCCATCTTAACAGACTTGAAACAGCCTAATCCTTTGGTTTGAAACTAGGTCAAATAGTGGGACCATTCTGAGACCCCAGTGGGGGTGAACGGAGCAGGAAGCATGTCTCCCCTCTCAGCACCCATGTGGACTCTTCTGGCGCAGCTCTGGAGCCCCTGGTTAAAGAGAAGTTTCCCTTTCTGAGCCGGGATTGTGCTAAGGTTGATGTGGAGGTGGCTACGGGCTTCAGGGGTCCGAACTGGAGAGGGCAACTTGGGCATTTATTTTTAAAAACTTAATAAAATTAAAAACTAATTTGTCCAGAACGCGAGACCAGCGAGGTACCTCCCGCCTGCGCACCTGCCAGGAGCTGCTGAGCTCCGTGAATAATAAACATATTTGTCTAGATGAGGGAGTATGAAAAAAGGCAGCCCCTGAAGCTCATCTGCCATCTGATCTAACTGGCCTCTGAAATTCCACTTTTCTAAACATTTTCAGTGTCTGGGACTTGGTGGAAGGGGTAGGGGATAAAGAGGGGAACAGGGTATAGGAGAAAAGTTGATGAGACCCCGGGAGCCTGGCAGCCCGGGGAGGCAAGGGCAGCCCCGGTGAGGGTGTGGAGCATGGGGAGGAGAGCCAGTCCCCGGGAAGGAGAAAAAGAAATGACACGTAGAAACGATGAAGGAGGGGCAGGCGAGTGGGGCGACGGAGACAGGAAGCAAGCCAAGTGCGAGGAGAGAGAGGGAACAGATGGAGTAAAGAGGAAAATGTGGAGAAGCGCAAGAAAGGGGGCAAAGGGGGAAAAGAGCAGAATATCGTGAAAGCTGTACCTCGCTTTCAGGTTTCTTCTCTTCCCCTTTTTCCTCCGTCACGGGGAGGAAGCAGGCGACCCAGCAGAACAGCGTGGCTTTTGTGCTGTTGGAGCCTCTTCTCATTGAAGCTGTCAAGCCTCAACCCTTCATGGCAGCTCGTTCTATTTTTACATTGTGCAGAATTGAAATTAAACAAGTGACCTGCGATGGCAGTTTCATGCAGATTTTATCCAGCACACCCACACAGCCAGTGCCGGGGTGGCTGAATATTTCGCATAATATTCCCTTTAATCAGATAAGAAGGCATCCTCAGGAGAAGCCTGGGCTTTCGGAAGAGCTGCTTGGAGGAGAGTGGACAGAAGCCGGAAAGGAACCTTGTCCACTGGCTCACTTGGGCTTCTTAGCAGGAGAAATTCCAGTTAACTGATTTCTGGAGGAGCCCAGTGTTTCCCCTCCCATACCTTTTTTTTTTTTTTTTTTTGCACTGGCTTTGATTCCAGCCTTTGTGAGACTTGGTCCAGTTCTCCTTGGAGATCTCATTGATGGCAGAAAAGGGTCCACTTTGGCTGAACTTGCCCTGAGTGGAAGCCTTGCTTAGAATTTGGGTGCTTGCCCTGTCTGTTGGTCAGGTCAGGGAAGCTCGTGTGTACGTTGCTGGTGTGACAGTGCTTAGGTGACAAGAATAACGATGTTGTACGTCTTGTTCCTGGTTAGAACACAGAGCAGATAATGCTTTGTTGGTTTAGACATGGTTGGTTTAGACTTACTTCTTTAAGTCCCGGGAGGTTGAGTAGCAATTAAATGCACGTCCCTTTGCACATAACCATTCTTTTTTTTTTTTTTTTTGCGGTACGCGGGCCTCTCTTGTGGCCTCTCCCGTTGCGGAGCACAGGCTCCGGACGCGCAGGCTCAGCGGCCATGGCTCACGGGCCCAGGCGCTCCGCGGCATGTGGGATCTTCCCAGACTGGGGCACGAACCCGTGTCCCCTGCATTGGCAGGCGGACTCTCAACCACTGCGCCACCAGGGAAGCCCCATAACCATTCTTTTGTAGGAAAAACAACAACAACAGCAGTGCGTGTTAAGGGGACTAGTTAATAAGACAAGGTTGGTTGGGCAGATGTGAAAATGACAGGCTATTCAAAAGACTTGTCCCTTCCCATGCACATGTTTGTATCTAATAGGGTATTTATGAGCTCTTTTGCCGTACGCATTGAATGTTTATATGATTCACCATCTATTAACCTCTAAAATGCTGTTTTGACAAGTCTAGCAGTCAAGAGCGGGTAACAGTAAAGACTGCGATTGAGTCAGTTCTGACTTCAGAAGGAAGGATGGATGGGACAGTGGGACTCAGAAAGGAACTCTTCTTCCTGCGGCTAGCCTTGTAGAGACTGATCTTTCCCTCCAGAACTGAACAGGCTTACTAGTCAGAGAATACTCCCTGCAGCGACCGTAAAAAGGTATCTTCGTCTCTGAAGCAGAGAGCAATTGAGAGCATTGACATGTGCCATATGGATGTATGTTCAAAGACCTGGGGAAACGAAGGACTGACAGTCCATTAAGAGAAAAGCAGAAGCCAGTTTCCTTCCTTTCTGTCTAATGGGGCGTCCATGTGTGTTTTCTCTCTGTATTCTTTTTTCTTGTCTATCTGGTTAGGGCAGTTTACTTGGCCTGGTTTTGAAGCCGAGGACACTTTTATGCATCTTGGGGAAAAGGGAAAAAAGATGAACTCAAGTCAGGACTTCTTTTATTACCATCAGGTTTAAAGTACGGCCTCCCAGATATAAAGCCCCTGTCTCTCAGTCAGGCCTCTCAGCTGCGTTGTGCTCACGGTTGAACACAGTTCCACAGTGTCAGCCCCATAGCCATTGTAGCCGGACATGACGGTCTCTATCATTGCTTTGTCTTATGTTTTCCCAAGACTTCTATGCTGGGACCCTGAGCTTTTCATGCTCAAGTCTTTATTCAATTGAATCCTCAGAACAAGTTCCTCAAGTTGTTTGGAAGTAGAGAGCTGATACAAAGTCTTTATCCAAAACTTTCCCCTTTCCTGGTGAGGTTGACATAGCCATCTCATGAGTAGAAGTAAACAAAGTACCTTGAACTCCTCATCCTTATTATTTTATTACAACTAAAATATCATTTGTATCATATATTATAGAGCTTTTTTATTATTTTATTTAATCATCATGAGAACCTTATGTAGAATAAATTATTATTATCCACATTTTATAGTTGCAGAAACTGGGACATACAGACATGATGCCAGAGATCACATAGACAGGAAGTGGTAGAGCCAGGACTTAAACCAATGTTCTATTTTTAAACACTGTAATCCATTCTTAAATACCATGATATCATTCTTTCGCTTGTGGATCCTACCCTAAATTGTCAATGCCATCTTTTTTCTCATAGCCTTTCTGATCAGCTTTCATTAGTTCTCTGTATCTCAGCAGGTAGGGGTATACAAGGGATTCCTTAAAATATGGACACCCGTGCAAAACTAATTAAATGAATTCAGAACAGAGAGGCAGACTGTATTACTTTCCTTGACACCTACTGCCTTTCTTTTAGGTTTTGGTATGTTAACCCACTGCCAAGTTTTCTTGACATTTAAGTCAAAGAAAATACTGAATAGAAGTTGGCATTATACCTACTTCTCATAACTGTGTTATCCCTCCTTTCCTCCTAGATTATCCTGAAGGAAGAGCTCTACCCCATGGGCTGCTCCAGCTAAACCAGTGGCTAAATAAATTTTTGTAAGGCAAAAAAGTGATAGAACTTGAGGGAAACTACCACTTCCAAAAGAGAGCCCTTAGGATTCAAGTCTCTATTACTTGACCTTTTGAGGTCTTTCTTCATCTTTGCCAAGGCCATTCCTTCCATTTGAATTCAGTTGGCAGCAATCAATAGAGAATGTTCATTTCTGGTCCTGACTGCTCTTTTTCATGCATGAGCTCCCTGCTATTTGTCTGAGAAAGTACAAACCCAGGTAAATAAGGCTGTGCTGATGGCTTTATTTAGCAGTTAGCCTACCCCAATCTGAATGATCTATATTGGCTTGTCATGAAGCAAGAACAGGTAAGCAGGGACAACAGGTCTGTTTTCTTAGAGTGTTTGCCCAATGGAGGATGAGATGAGAGGATTTATAAAATTGCTTTAAAATAATCTTACCTATTTATTTTCTCCCCAAGTATGATCACTCTTAACACATCTGGATGCCTCCTGCACCTGAGTTCAGCTCTAGTGCCAGGTTTTGACTCTTCTGTCGGAAGCCTGATATCTCCTAGCAACAGGCAAATTTAATTTAGGCATTGAGCCTTTGGGCATCTTTTTTTTTTTTCGGCTGCGCTGCAGGGCATATGGGATACTAGTTCCCCAACCAGGGATCGAACCCGGGCCCCCTGCATTGGAAGCACGGAGTCTTAACCCCTGGACCACCAGGGAAGTCCCCAGCCTTTGGGCATCTTGTGTACCTGCACTGATGACGTTACCATGATCAAGTTTGGACAACTGATCTTGGGAGAGGATAAAAAGTGGTACCCACAAGCCTGAAATCGGAGAGAGAAGAATACAGGCATTAACACTTTTTATGGATTTGAGTCCTGTGTCGACGGTGGAAAGACATGAGTTGATGGACGGGAATGTAGGTTTTTCCGAGCACTGATGAAGTATCCTTCTCTCTCGTCCTTTTCTACCAGGGTATATTATCTTTACCAGTTGTGGACAGGATGTAACGTGTTCTCACCACCATTTTATTCTCTTCTTGTTTATTTCTGTCATATTTTTTTAACCACATCCTCTCTTTGTATTCTTGCAGCAAACATTTGTTAAGCAAGAAACCAAATGGGTATTGGGGATGCCGAGTTGCATATGATAATTCTTTCTTCAAAGAGCTCAGGGTCTAGTGAGGGAGGTAAGCAGCGTGAAGGAGTCAGGGACAACGTGTTAATGGCTACAAAGTGGTAAAGGATAAGGAGGCGTGTCTGACAAGGCTTTTTCAGAAGAGCTTATATTTGAGCGGGGGCTTTAACGGGCGAGTAGGCAGGCTCCAGATGGGAAAGGGTGAAATCATATTTCAGTCAGATAGCCTGTGCAGAAAGCAGGAGTTGTGAGGTGTTTGACGTGTTCAGACCGTCAGGTGTGCTGTAGGAGAGGTGATGAGCCTGGAGCAGTGAACTGGAGTCGGATTCTGAAGGTGCAGTTACATAGCTGTACTTCAGAGAGGCACGTGGGAGCCCCAGACATTCTCCAGCAGGAGAGTGAGAAGAACAGATTCACGTGTTTAGGAAACTAACTATGGCTGCGATGTGGAGGATAACCAAAACAGGGAGAGTCTCAAGACCAGTTGCCGTAAAGGGGCTGCTGAGTAGTGCAGGTGAGGTTTGGGAAAGTCACATGGCATCTAAGCTTTGGCAAGAAAGGTTGGAATAGACTATCCAGATTTGAGAAGTAGTTTAAAAAAATACTCATCAAAATTTGGTAGCAGAGGTGTGGTCGAGCTGAGGGAGGGGAGAGGAGGAGTACCACGGCTTGCCTTAACGTTCTAGCTTGATGTTATCCTAACTAGGTCAGTAGCCATAAATTGAGATACGAAGTATCAGAAAAGAAGCAGAGTTGAAAGGGAGGGCAGTGAGATCAAAATCTGAACAGGATGCGTATTGAAAACAGGCCATTGGAGTAGAGACGCAGGGCGTCCTTCGTAAACTCAGCTAAAACAGTTTTATTGAAGTTGTAAAGGAAGATGGATCAAGAACAAGAGGGTAACATTGCCCAGAGCTGAAGGCAGCAGAGAGTTTAGGAATACTGCTCTCAGTGTTTGAAAGAAAGGAGGGCCTTTGGAAGAGAAGTAAGAATAAAAACAAGTTAAAAAGAGGGGAAGCACTTGAATATGTCTGTCCGTGAAAGGGGGGCAGCTAGACAGAAAGGGAGCGATTAAAGATACAGGAAAGAGAAGAGACAGCTAAGAGAGTAGGGTCTCTAAGAACTCAAGAGGTAACAGAATCTAGTAAAAAAAAAAAAAAGATAGGTAGATAGATAGGAGAGATTAAATTTGTAGAGGGAAGAATGGCTAAGACCCAATATTATAAACAACAAGGTCCTACTGTATAGCACAGGGAACTATATTCAATATCTTGTGATAAACCGTAATGGAAAAGAATATGAAAAAGAATATATATATATATATATATATGTAACTGAATCACTTTGCTGTATAACAGAAATTAAACACAACATTGGAAATCAGCTATACTTCAATAAAATATTTTTTTTAAAGAACCAGTATTGGGCTGCCCTGGTGGCGCAGTGGTTGAGAGTCCGCCTGCCGATGCAGGGGACACGGGTTCGTGCCCCCATCCGGGAAGATCCCACATGCCGCGGAGCGTCTGGGCCCGTGAGCCATGGCCGCTGAGCCTGCGCGTCCGGAGCCTGTGCTTCGCAGCGGGCGGGGCCCCAACAGTGAGAGGCCCGCGTACCGCAAAAAAAAAAGAACCGATATTATCTACACCCTGCTAAGCATTGTGCTAGGTATCTTACATTGATCGATTGATTGATTGAATTCTCATTAAAACCCTGTAAGGGTAGAGAAGGAATGCCCCTTTCTTGGAAAAAATAGGAAAGTAGCAAAAGATGAGTGCTGCTTTCAGAAGTGCAGATGTGAAGGACCACTGGATGTCACTTCAAGAGATAAGTTCAGGGGTAACTTTAAGAGGTAACTTCTGTGTCCTCTGTGAAGAAGAGGTGAAACCATCTTCTGAGAATAAAGTAGGAAGTGGGGTAGTGAGTTCAAGAAGAATGGAACAGTTTTAGTTCAAGATTATTGACTGTGATACCTGGGCAGAGAGAGCAGTTGGTTGGATTTCTCTTGGGTAGGAGACGTACTGGGAAGGTTCGGCAAAACCACAAGGCATCGAGGGCGCTGGTGAGACTGTTCTTGAGGAAAGTGACCTAGAGGAAAGTGAAGCCAGAAGATGACTGATAAACTGGGAGGATGATGAGACAGAAGAAGAGACTTAAGGGAGGAGTAGAATGAGAAATTTCAAAGGGTTTGAGTTTGAGATCCTGGTGACACATCTCAGAGGTCGTTTGAGATTCTAGGGTTGATATCTGGATAAAAGGTTGTTTCAGCAAGCTGCATGCCAGTGACCATCTCCCTTAAATCAGTGTCGCCTTAATTGTATAATCAAGAGATGGAGCTCCTTACTGTTGGGTGGGCGACCAAGAAAGGCTGTGAATTCAACATTGGGTAGTCCCCATCCATCTGGGATTAGTTAGGTGTGGACCTCACTGGAAACAGAATGCTGTGCTGGATGACATCTCATGATCTATCTGCCACTAAGTGTTATGATGATGTACAGTTGCAGAGCCCAATTAATACGTATTTTGAAAAATTTCAAAAACACGTGATGGCAAGCTTTTTCCACCTGGACTTTTGAAAGTCCAAGCCACAGAATCATTTTTTTTAAATGGGCTTTTAAATTCAATTTAATTTAATTTAATTTAATTTTACATCATCAATGCCTTAAAATAAATTTGTCCCTTCCAGAGAACAGTTCTTAGCTCTCACGTCATGAAATTTTAGGTTCATGAAGTGAATTTTTTTTGCAGTACGCGGGCCTCTCACTGCTGTGGCCTCTCCCGTTGTGGAGCACAGGCTCCGGACGCGCAGGCCCAGCGGCCGTGGCTCACGGGCCCAGCCGCTCCGCGGCATGTGGGATCTTCCCGGACCGGGGCACGAACCCGTGTCCCCTGCATCGGCAGGCGGACTCTCAACCACTGCGCCACCAGGGAAGCCCCATGAAGTGAATTTTTTAGACCATTCCCTATACCTCCATTCCAGGCAGGTAACATAATGGTTTCCATTTTCATCCAAGCTGGCCTATTCTGTAGGGTTGATTCACTACTGAGCCATGTGCTTCCTACAAGTGTTGTCACCAGAAGCCAAGCAAATGATGGGCCTGCTGAGGCAGACAAAGGATCTTTCTGTCCTTCAGGGAACAGCAGCAGCAGGGCTGTCTGGCCCTTGCTGACTTGTTCTCTTAGAGTTCTCTGTGGCTTATCCATCCTCTGTCCCCGTCCCCTCCCCCTTCCCATTTCTAGGTGTCTTTTGCTGCATCATCACAACATCTGTAGTTTGGTGCCACTGTGTGTCTTTGTTCTACATGCAAATCAAAAGAACACAAGTCTCTAGGTATCTATAAACAGCTGATGTCATCCAAAAAGAGCTTTAAGGGGAAAAAGGGGGAAAAAAATGTCTCAGCCCTGTTTCCTCTGCCTGTTTATTTGTTTACTTCAATTACAGGGCACTGAAGCAAGGTTTTAAAGCATCCTTTCTTTGTCAGTCTGTTATCCTTTCTTCCAGGTATTTCTCATTTCTTCCACTGCTGTTCCAGTAGGAGACTAAATGTAGGGCTTCAATGTAGATGCAGACACATTACCCAGGAAACAATCTGTAACCCAGGAAACAATCTGTAAGAGTGTCCTTCTAAGTACTCGGTCATTACTTAGTTTTATGATGAATCCTGGATAAGAAATATTAAAAATTAAGATCTCAGTTGCCTTCTGTGGCTTCACTTTCCTGTATTCCTGGCAACTTAGGAGCCTAGAATCATCTCATTTAACCTTTTACAGATGAGGAAAATGAGGCTCAGAGAAAAGTCAGTCATCCAAGTCCATAAAGCTGGTTGGTGGCAGACCCTGGACCAGCGCCCCCATCTCCAGACACAGAGTTTAGAGTCATTAATGGAATCTCCCGTGAAGAAGGGTATTTTGAAGAAGGGTAGAATGGTGTTCCCATTTAAGGTGACAGCCTGTGGGGCAACCTGTTCAGTATTCTGGTCCTCAGTTTGCCCTCTACGTAGATTATCTTGTAAAGTTCTCATCCTGCGCTCCCTGAATCTGTCTCCTCTTCCCCTCGTTGTCTGTGGGTGTATGTTTAAGGCAGAGCAATTTGAACAGGTAGATTTTGTCTCACCACCACACATTTAAAAATCATATGCACACTAGCAGCAAGTAAAAATTAATCACCTATGGGAGGGAGGGAGACGCAAGAGGGAAGAGATACGGGAACATATGTATATGTATAACTGATTCACGTTGTTATAAAGCAGAAACTAACACACCATTGTAAAGCAATCATACTCCAATAAAGATGTAAAAAAAAATTAATCACATGATTATTTATAACGTCACCCTCTGTTAACAGGCAGAGATTCATGTTGATAATTTGTGCTGATAATTGCGAGCTGACCCTTTCTACAACATTGTTAGTTTCTTACACAGCAGAGAGACTAGAGCCAGGCACGGCAGCAGTAAAGTTTGCCTGGTCTTATAGCCGGAAGGGTTTGGGGGTGTGGATGAATTTTCAATAGCGTGGGCACAGATTTCCCGGATGGCTAGTCTTCAGTTACCCAGCTTCTGGCCTGCTAAAGTACGGTACGGTCTCCCTGTATGACCTGCACTTGAAGGGGAATCTGAGTCAGTGCTTTCCCTTTCAGAAAAAGTGGAAATTCTCCCAGATCACTGCCTTGTCAGTCAGTTTGATGGATTACATACTTAGGGCTGCAGAAGCTGGCACTAAGCAAATGACTCTCGTCATCCCCCAGGAAAGGCGTTATGCTGGAAAAGGGTGAAACATGCTTAGAAAGAAGGAACTCTCCAAGGTATACCTCTTACATATGTAGGTTGGAGAAGATCATTTGACCATAGATATGGAAACCCGTTAAACTGCTCATAAGAAAATTACGGAAGTCTGCTGAGAAAGTTTTCTGGTCTCCCATCCTTGTCTCCTTGGAACATGAGTTAATAACCTATATTGTGGAACCCTTAAAGAAATCATCCAGGCTCTTTTTGCCAGAGCTTGAGGTCCCTAAGAGTTTAGCTGTACAGAACTCACGGTCATTTGGAGAATTGTTTCCTATTTGCTGATTATTTTGTTCTCTGATTTGGTTTCCCCGGGGAGAATCCCATCTGGACAGAACGTCAGTTAACAGCCGTGTAGCCATCCATGTTAATAGCTTTACTGAGTGTGTACTTAGACATGCTAGCTGTGAAGAGAAGTGTGAGATGTGGTAGGTGTTTCAATATATTGATGGTCTCTATGCTTTGACAGTTTTCCTGGTCTTGTTCAAATGCTATTAACTGCTTCCAAAATGTTATGAAGTATGTGTTTGTTATCTGGACTGACCCTATGTTATCCGTGTTATTGTTTCCATCTGTTCTTAAATTACTCATTCAGTAATTTTGTGTTTTGTCTGCCCAATTACCCCCTGCCCCAGTCAAACTGAGTCTAGTTTTCCAAGGTAGACCATTTTGCTCTTGAGTCTCAGAGATGGAAAATGTGAACACAAAGTAAACATTACTCCACTACTTAGAGGCCCCTTTCTTATGATAAACCACTCTCTCTGTTGACCTCTTAACTGAAACCACAGTTCAGAGTTTCAAGGAGCCGTCCTTCAAACGTGGGTATCATTGAGGTCTAGAGATTTCCAACCACAGATTTACTATCTTTGGAATAAAAGCCGGAGAGCAGCCTAGCTCACGTCTAATGCAGGAAGGGCAAGGTAAAGATAGTCTCGGCATCCTTCAGATCACTGACCCTATGGGTTGACAGCCTTCATGTCTTACTGTGGTAACAGCCTCCTGGTGCACTTGTCTGCCATTTGGTTAAATTGTCACAAAGCAACTGACGGTGATCCTCTGCTTTTGTTTCCAGATCACCCAGTGTAGAGCTGATGGGCTGTCACTCTGTGCTGAGCGCTTAACGACAGATGTGGGAGAAGCAACCCTAGGAATGAGCTATATAAAACATCATTTAAAGCTCTGTTGCTTAGATGCCACAGCTTAGGCGGGGCATGATGGCATCTGTCTTCCTCAGTGTCAGATAGAGCAAGGGAGTACTCCTCTTCTGTGAGTGAGCTTCCCTCAACGTAGTCACAGAGTTTTGATGAAAGGTATCCATTTGGCCTTGGCATTGATCTAGGTCTAATCTGTATCTGAAGAATTATCATCCTTTTTGTCATCATCAACGATTTTTATGGAAACTTTTATCATGGGCCAAACCCTTCGCTAAGCACAGTGCATTCCTGGTCTCACTTAGCTCACCGTTCCACCATGAGTCACTACTATTAATTTCCCAATTTCACAGATAAGAAAAACCAAGATTTGGTGACTTCCTCAAGGTTCTTTGCCTACAATTCAGAGCTGAGATGCTAATCTAGGTCTGATTTCAAGCCTGAGCTTCCGACACAGCTGTGTTACATGAAACAAAGCTCTAGGAAACTACTTACTGGGCATTACCTCCATCAAAAGTACGAAGTTACGCTTACGGAGGAAGTTATGCTTACGGAGGAAGTTACGCTTACAGAGGCAGAGAGAAGCATAAGATACCCCCCATCCCCACGTGGCTCCAAAAGCTGTTGGGCAAGAAGTCATTTAAACATAATTAACAACACACTAAATGCCCAAAAGGTGAAACATAGTAAATATTGTATGGATAAGGAGGGGAGGTCTTGGAGAAAGTGAGATTCACACTGGGCCTTGAACAGTGGGCAAGATTTACATAGGTGAGAAATCAATAGGAAAAGCATCTCATACAAGGGAGGTGATGTGAACAGATCTTAAGGATGAGCAAGTACAAGCCACGTTATATTGTTGAAGGGTGGAGAGTGATGGGGCTGGGGTCGATGATGTTATCCATGCATGAAATATTTGTGTACTCATCTGTCTGGTCAAAGATATTTAACGAATGTCTACTCTGTGGAGGTGTTCTGGAGGGGAAGGTGAGAGATAAGGTTGAAAATGTAGATTAGAGCCTCACTGATATAAAGCTCAGGAGCTGGGGCTTTCCCTTGTAGACTCAAGGTTTTCAGTCTGTAGTCTCGGAGTTATAGATGGATTTTAAAACCTCCTCTGACAAATTTTCAAACTGGTTGCCTCTGTCATGTCCCCCTTCCTTAGGTTTTTCTGGACTTCACATTGAGGGGTGGGCGTTCCTCTGACAAAGACATCCATTTATCTATATGGAGAATGGCCCTGTTTAAGGTGTGGGGGCAGAAGGAAAGCCTATTAAAAAGTCAGAGAAGGACCGGTTGGGGAATTAGCCTACTGTCAAGTCACCAAAGCTCAGAAGGAGAGAGTTTGAAGAAAGTGTGGAGGGAAGCGGGTCATGGGTGTTAAGATGCCACAAGGAGAAGAAAAGGAGATTGCAGACCAAGAGAAGTTTGATGACTGACTTTGACGATTGGTCCATCAGTGATCTCGGAGAACACGTTTCAGTAATGCAGTGGGGACAGTAGCCCTGTTGCAGAGGAATAATGAGCAAAAGGAGAGAACATGGTCACAGTAGTACAGCCTGCCCGTTTTACAAGGTCAACGGCCAAAGCAGGAGAGAGCACGAAGATACTAAGAACAGGGTCACAGAATTAATCAAAGATTTTTTTTCTCAAAATGGACTAAACCAGTACATATTTGAAGATGTAGGATATAGACAGAAGAATAAACTGAAGAAATTGAAAACAAAAGATGTAACAACTTTTTGTTACAAAGATGGAAGGGCACGCTTGCTTCCTGTCTGTGCACTGGGATTGTATAGCATTGTATTCTAATGATACCTGGATGAGTAGAACTTTAAAAAACCGGCTGATTTCACTGGTACCAGCTGTTACCTCCTTCCCACATCCCCACTCAGTTCTCTGCCCTTAAACCATAAGTGCATATTATCCTTAAACTCGCCTGCTACTGGATGGGGACCATATGGCAATGATTGTTCATTTACCTTTGGAACCGTCTTTTTTCTCAAGCAAGTGAACTTCTTGTTGAGTGTGTTTGCAACACTCTAAAGAAATTTCTGTCTATTTGGCTGTTTGCTTCAGACTTTTATCTTCATGACTTAGCACTGTTGGATTACTGAAGCTCTTCTCTTTCGTAGAAATGAATGAATGAATGAATGTTTGGCACAAAAATTCATCCACCCAGCAACATGTATGTATGTATGTGTGTATATACACACACCTGAAACACAGTAGCAGCTCCTGTGTCCCAGACTCTGTGTTAAGTATTAGGGTTGCAAAGAAGAGTAAAGTTGTAGGCCCTGTTGTTAGAGAAATTCACTTTTTAGGGAAGAAGTTAAGATTTGTAAACAGACACTTTATCTCTAACATGAGTAGGGCAAAGATAGAAGTATGTCCAGGTGATCTAGTAATAGAGAAGACACTCAGCCCTTTCTGGAGTATGGAGAAAAATTTCCTGGAGGAGGTGATACTTAAGCATTTATATTTTGATGGATAAGACAGAGTAGGCAAGGAAAAGTGGGGAGAACCATCTAGGCAGAGAAAACATAAGCAAAGTCATAGAGGCCAAAGAAAGTGTGGTTTTTATAGGAAGCATTCAGTTATTTTAGCCAGGAAGGAAGGGCAGTGGGGGCTTGGGTGCTATCAGCAAAGGTTGTGGCCTGGGTAACGACCTTCTCCCTGCTGAACCAATACACATCTGGTTCATGCCCAGGTTGGTTGTTGAAAATTGACAAAATCCAGCTTTCTGCCATAGAATTGACTTCTCTTTACCTCTTTGCATGCCTCACTAGGCTTCAACAATTATTTATTCCGGTGCTGGAATGATGCTAGATACTGTTGAGGGATATGCAGGATGGAGTTAAGGATGTAACAGCAGAAGAATAAGGACCACGTCCTTCCTCAGGTTGCTCCTGATCTCTATATGGAACAATTTAAAACTCGTATAAGAGAAGATGGGAGCAAATGCTCAGCATAGTGTCAGCAACCAGGCCTGGGACCACAGGTCTCTCACAGATTGGGTTTTAGTGATTCAAGGTTGGATGTCACCACTGGACCTCTCTCAGCACTACTTTGCAGAGTTGTCTGGCTGGTCTGCCTCATGCAAACATGTCAGGAATCAGTGTTTGGTCAGCAGCTCCCCATCCCCCCACCTTACCTTCACAGATACACACACACTTGCTGGAGTATACCCTGTCTCCAATCCCTCTTCCCTGGCCAACATGTCAGAAGGAAAGAGAAGAGCTCCGGCATATCATTCAGTTGATTTCTTTCTCAACTTGAAAAAATATCAACGCCATAGGACAGCATTACAGAAATGTTTGGAAGAAATGGATAATCACCCGCAATCCTACCTCCCTAATATAACTGAGGTGTAATCTCATGTAGTTTTTATCATGGAAGTAATGCTTTTCTGCATGCTTGTCATGAGAAAGTGGGCACGGTTTTGCATCCTGCTTATTTACAGAGTTAGAGCTTGTAAAAATATATTGAGTCGCTGAATATTGATGCACAGTCTACACAAGAACAAGGTGTGCTACCTCACTCCCGTTGTTGTTACTATAAAGTGTTTTCCGTTTTCTCTATTTAATTAGCAATGGGGGCTATGCAGATTTGGGGGCACACTACTTCTGAGGTGTAGCTTTTGAGCTTTGATACAGACAATAGGAAATATCTTAGCATGGAATCAGGAGACTTGACAAGAATTGGAACCCTGATGGTTGGGAGTGAGATAAGGGTCACTGTGGTCCTCTCCAACCCTAAGATGAACCATTTTAAGTGCAAAGACAGTCTCTCTCATTCGTGACCATGGGCATGATTCTCTCTTTCGTTTCTAGTTGCCCAAGTCTTGCCCTTTGGTCTGGTGGCTATTCAAGGAACAGGAACTTTCTGGGTTACGGGAAGTGAGGGACTTGGATCAAGTTCTTGGAATCGGAATTCTCTCCTCCCACAGGGATTGTGTCTGGGTTGCTATCCCTGCTCACTCTGTGATCCAAGTAGTTGCTCTGTTTTAGAATTACCATGGGATTTTGAAAACTCAGTAACTGCTGGTTAACTAAAGTAACACATGTGGAATTATTGTAGTCCACAATTCTTGTAGTTCAGTTCTGCAAGTCTTACACCCACAAAATTTACATGGGGTTCCACCTACCATATTAATCAGTATCATCCTTTTCCCTCCCACCCATTCCTACCTCTTGAATCATTCCCAAGAGCTGCTCTAAAAGAACACCAGTGTCTACTTTGACAAACAAACCTCACCTCCCTTTGACCATTCCTCTTCTCAGCTCCTGAATTCCTCCGACAGTAGAATAAATAGATCCAATAAGACAAGATTATTGCACTCATTTCCTTTAGGCTGATTTATCTTGGGAAACACCTCCTCTGTCTTGTCTATACATGTCGCACCAGGATGATAGCTGTTATGAAAATCTAAAGATAAATGCCTCAAAATGTTGGCAGCCAAATTCCAGAATTTATCTCACTCATGCAAACTGAATGAGAAGTTCTGGGTGGACCAAGCATTAATGCTAAGAGGGCAGAGTGTGGGCTGGGTGCAGGAAAAAGGGAAGTTCCCTTGGAAGAACTGAGTCACAGAGTCTCTGGAGTGTGACATCGCAGCAGTAATGCCATCAGAAAAGAGGAGAAGGAGACTCTGTCACCAGGGAAGCTGGAACCAGGTCTGGGGGACATCAGAAGCAGCAGATGAGGAGGCAGGAAGCAAGCTGTAAGGGAAGGTGTGAGCTGTCCACATGCCCTGTTTAACTGTTCCTGGCTTTTATTAAGCTCCCACAGTGACAGATCTCTGAACTGGACGTGCGCCCTACCCTGTGCCCACAAGTGCCACCCAGAATAGCTGGAAGATAATATATACTTAGAAGTTTCAGTGGCTCTCTGTTATTCTCTATATGGGAGGTCCTAACGTAGGGACTTGAAGAGAAAGGTCAGATACCCAAAGAAAAGACTCACGAAAGATATTGAACTTGAATGAAGTGGATTTCCCTTCACGGCCACGTGCTCCCAGCTGAAAGAGGGCATCCGTGTGGATGGTACTTGTTCTGCCGCTTTGTATGTGGCTCCTCTGTGTTTTAGATTGAGAATGGAAAAGTGCTTAGCATATAGGAGGCGCTCGGGGTTGGTGTGTCCCCATCTTTTTTTTTCCACTTTTTTCCCACATATGGGTTTTCCTACAGACACAAAGCCAAGGGCCCGTGTGTTGTAGTGGGCAGAGCACCGGACTTGGTAATAGTTATCAAAGCTACCTCTTACTGAGTGTATCCTGTGTGCTGGTGACTTGGTGGAAGGTATTATCTTTCCCATTCACTTCTGAAGACGCTGAGGCTCGGAGACCCTGATTAACTCGCCCAAGATCATGGCATTAGTCAGAGGAAGACTTGGCATTGGAACCCAGTTTCATGTGATTCCAAAAGCTGTGTTTTCTATTCCTGTGACATTCTGTCTCTCAGAGACCGGAAGAGCTAGTTTTGATTCCCAGCTCTGCTGCTTCCTAGCTGAGCATTTCCTCACTCTGGCCCTCAGTTTATTCATCTGTCAAATGGAGGGGTTATGCTAGGTGTTTTCTGACATCTCTATTAACTCTCAAGTTCTATGCACTGTCTAATGTTTAGTCTTAAGCAAGACTTTCATCAGCAGCATCGTAATCTTGATCAGTCTAGATGTAGGGGGAAGGATAAGAGAAATTCTTCATTCATTTAATTGCTAGCGATTGAGTGCCTCCCTGGGGATAGAGGCCAAGCTGCATGGTCTGGCCTTTGGAACTTACCAGTAGAGCAGGGAAGACAGACATGGAATATGTTACAAGCACTGAATGTTATGCAGAAAGATAACAGCATATGTAGACACGCCTGAGGCTAATTCAGGTGAACTCAGTCCAGTCAGTTCCATGAAGGTCTGCATGTGTCTCAGAGCCAGCAAGCACTAGAGATTTCACAGCAGATACAACAGGCTCAGTATGCCACCTGAGTTCAGTCTTTGGTCCCTACTATTCTTTTCTTTTTTCCTATTCTTTCTTTTCCTCACATCAACCAGTTTCAGTGGGGGGTGTCGGAGGAGCTTGAAGCACTGTACTGTGTCAGCCTCAAGAGGCATGAGGGAAGGTGGCGACAGGGAGGAAGGGAGGGAGGAAGGAGGGCTGGAGAACAGAGTTAGAGGGATGCAATAGGTCAAAACCATGGGTTATGGCTTAAGAACATCTTTCAAATGCTCAGTGCAGGAGAAAGCATATGAAAGGCTAGAAAGGAGAGAAGAAAAGAAACAGAGATTCATAGTGTCTCTGATTTGAAGGGACCCAGTAAGGCGTGAGCTCCGACCTCATCTAATTATTTAAATCCCAAGCCTTACAACATCCCAGTAAGGCTAACTTGAAAGCTGTCTTTGCAGGTAACTGTCTCCCTCCCAAGGCAGGCCATCTGACTGCAGGACAGCTCAGGCTGGGGGGAGGGGCCCTTCTTTCAGTTGAGCTGATTTATTTTTATTTATTTATTTATTTATTTTTGCGGTACGCAGGCCTCTCACTGTCGTGGCCTCTCCCGTTGTGGAGCACAGGCTCTGGACACGCAGGCTCAGCGGCCATGGCTCACGGGCCCATCCGCTCCGCGGCATGTGGGATCTTCCCGGACCGGGGCGCGAACCCGTGTCCCCTGCATCGGCAGGCGGACTCTCAACCACTGCGCCACCAGGGAAGCCCTGAGCTGATTTTTTTTTTAAACTTCTGTTGTCTGGCTTTAGTTTGGACCTTCTGGGTTACATCAACTTGATTCCGTTGTTGTTTTTGTTTTCCTTTATTTGAGTCCTTCACATATTTCAAAGTAGCCATCATGTTCCACTTATGGCTTCACTACTGCACAGGAAAGACCTGACCTTGATTTTTTTTTATCAAACATGTTCTGTAATCTTTTGATCCTCTACTCCAGGCTCACTGTCCTCTGGAAGCACTTCACTTGGTGGGTGTCCCCTTAAAAAGTAGAACCCCCAGAAATGAGCACAGTATTCCTGGGAAATCAGTTGGAGAGTAGAGCAGGCGTTAGGACATTTGGACATGGCTGTAGCCCAAGGTCCACCTAAATTTCTTCTGCAGCTGCTGTATGCTTTTGACATACAGTGAGCTTATAGTGAACTAAATTTGCATACCGTCAATCAGATGGCTGCAACTCTTCTGAATATGCAATCATCTTACCTACATTTCTTTATCTTGTTAGCAATGATGTAAAGGTACTGCTGCATGCATTATTGAAGGCTGAATATTCACTGTTTTGCAATTCCCTAATCTATTATTGTAGTCTAATAACTGTGTCAAAAAAGGCAGTGAGGTTCATCTGACATTCCTCGGTTTTAGCGAAACCTTCCTGGCTGCTGTTGGAAACAGCTACGCTTTCTGAATGTTTATAAACTCGTCTTGTGAAATAATCTAGTTTTGGAATTCTGCTGGAGATCCAGTTCATGCTCACTGGTCTATACTTGTAGAATGTGCTTTCTTGGCTTCTCATTATTTAAAAATTGGGGTAGTTGCCCACTTTCAGTTTTATATAATCGTTTTTATTCTGCATAATTACACACACACACACACACATGTACATATGCACACGTAAAGCCAGTGGGAGAAAGTGTATATGAAGGAGCAGCAAAAGGGCATCAGGAGGGTTAATGGTGAAGCATGCATCTGACAACTCAGGTTGGGAGGCAGAGGGAGAAAACTGAGGAATGTGGAAGGAAGCCTCCAACAGACCCCTTTGGGGATCAGAAAAGGCTCTTTAAAGGATGATGTCTTAGCTACCACACCCAGTTCAGGGCTGCGCTAGGGTGATGCAAGTGAAGCACTGGCCTCGAGCACAAAATCTAAGAAGGTAACAAAAAAACTCAGTTATCAAGATAAAATATTAGTGCAATATATTTTTTGAAACAATGATGCAAAAAAATCCTGAATATCAAAACTCTAAATGACAAGATCAGTATATTACAGTTTCTCCTGGTCTATTTTTCTTATAACAGCTTTATTGAACTCTAATTCACAGACCATACAATTAACCCATTTAAAGGGTAGACTCCAGTGGTTTTTAGTATATTGACTGAGTTGTGCAACCGTCACCACAATCAATTTTAGAACATTTCATCACCCCTAAAAGAAGCCCTGTACCCATTAACTGTCACTCCCTATTTCCCCCCAATCTCCCCAGTCCTAGACAGCCACTACTTTACCTTCTGTCTCTATGGACTGAATTTGCTTATTCTGGGCATTTCTTATAAATGGAATCATACAATATGTGGTCATTTGTGTTGGCTTCTTTCACTTGACATAATGTGTTCAAGGTTCATCCACATTGTGGCATGTGTATCGGTACTTCATTCCTTTTTATGGCTGGATAATGTTCTATTGTATGGTTATGCCGCATTTTACTTATCTGATCTTCAGTTGGTAAACATTTGGGTTGTTTCTGCTTTTTGGCTGTTATGAAGTTTTGGTGCGGATATATTTTCATTTCTCTTGGGTATATACTTGGGTAATTGGTGGATCATATGGTAACTATGTAAAAGCTCTTTAGGAACTGCTAGACTGTTTTCTAAAGTGGCTGCATCATTTTATGTTCCCATCGGGAATGTATGAGGGTTCCAATTTCTCCACGTTCTTACCAATACTTGTTATCATCATTTTTATTATAACTATCATCCTAGTGGGTATGAAGCGATACCTCATTGTGTTGTTGTTTTTTTAAAATAAATTCACTTATTTATTTATTTATGGCTGTGTTGGGTCTTTGTTGCTGCGCATGGGCTTTCTCTAGTTGCAGTGAGTGGGGGCTACTCTTCATTGTGGTGCGTGGGCTTCTCATTGCAGTGGCTTCTCTTTGTTGCAGAGCACGAGCTCTAGGCGTATGGGCTTCAATAGTTGTGGCACTTGGGCTCAGTAGTTGTGGCTTGCGGACTCTAGAGCGCAGGCTCAGTAGTTGTGGCGCACGGGCTCAGTTGCTCCACATCATGTGGGATCTTCCCGGACCAGGGCTCGAACCCATGTCCCCCGCATTGGCAGGCGGGTTCTTAACCACTGCGCCACCAGGGAAGTCCTGCTCATTGTGTTTTTGATTTGTGTTTCCCTGATGGCTTATGATGTTGAGTACTTTTTAATGTAATTATTGGCCTTTTGTATATCTTCTTTGGAGATATGTCTGTTCAGATCCTTTGCTTATTTTAAAATTATTGAGTTGTAGGAGCTCTTTATATATATATTCTAGATACAAGTCCCTTGTCAGACATACGATTTATAAAAATTTTCTCAAGTTCTTTGAGTTGTCCTTTTACTTTCTTGAGAGTGTCCTTTAAAGCACAAAAGTTTTAAATTTTTATGGTAGCCAATTTATTTGTCTTTTATTGCTCGTGCTTTTGGTGTCATGTTTAAGAAACCATTGCCTAGTTCAGTGTCACAAAGATTTATGTCTATTTATGTTTTCTTCTGAGAGTTTAAAAGTTTTAGCTGTTACATTGATTTCTTTGCTCCTCATGGTCTATTTTTTTTATTTTTTTTTGCGGTACGCGGGCCTCTCACTGTTGTGGCCTTTCGGGTTGTGGAGCACAGGCTCTGGACGCGCAGGCTCAGCGGCCATGGCTCACGGGCCCAGGCACTCCGCGGCACGTGGGATCTTCCCGGACTGGGGCACGAACCCGCGTCCCCTGCCTCGGCAGGCGGACTCTCAACCACTGCGCCACCAGGGAAGCCCATGGTCTATTTTTAAAAAACAAATTGCATGACATTTAAGACTCAGAGACTCCCTCCTCACTCAAATTTCATCTTAAAATCAAGACTAGGAGAAAAAGAGTTTAACAGAGTTCTTCTTTACAAGTGACCCAAAGCATTGCAATTTTATAAGACAAAGATGTACAGAACACCTCCAGACATTTTATTATTATTTTAAGGTGTTCAAACATGGAAATTAGGGTGCTAGACTGATTGACTCTGCAGGTGGCCCGAGGTGATGAAGAGTATAGGGGGCTGCTGTCTGTCGCCATCTAAACATACCACTGGCTCTGCTCTCCGCTTGCTGTCCTGTCCTTCCTCCTCTGGAAAGAACCTTTGGCCTGAGATCCTTCATGAGTTGACTCTCAGTCCCCCCCTTTCCTTGTAGTTACTTTCACATGTTAGTGCTCC
Source organism: Lagenorhynchus albirostris (assembly GCF_949774975.1). Lineage (NCBI taxonomy): Eukaryota > Metazoa > Chordata > Mammalia > Artiodactyla > Delphinidae > Lagenorhynchus > Lagenorhynchus albirostris. Next base: position 98,922,893 of record NC_083103.1, read on the forward strand.
CCCCCCCTCAACCTCCTAGTGCCTCATACCTACTTGTCTACCCCATCTCCCTCCTGATTCTGTGACTGAAAGGCAGCCTGGTTTTCACAGAGCCTGTTTTATGTATCAGGATAATGATCAGCTCTGCTTCTTCCCACGTGAACCCCCCACTCCCTCCTCCTCTGCCTGCCTTCCTTGGAGCTAATTCATACATACCTCAGGACGCTTCTTCTTTTTAATTTTTTTCTTTTCCTATAGATAGGACTTACAAGGTTTCCATGGAAACTCCTGGCCAGAGGTAGGGGACTTTTGAACAGGGGTGAGATGATAGAGCTTTACTCCTTTCTGTGGGGCTCTGAGACTGTCTCCCTCACTCCTCTCTCCTCTCCCTCCCCAGCTCTTCCCTGGGCAGCTCTTGGATCTGTTTTTGTATGATGCTCTGGGAGCCCGGAGACTTGTTTCTTAGGACCGAACAGATGGTGCTGACAATAGCCCTGAAAGTTGCAGCTCTAGGAGGAGGCTGCTGCTGGTGGTTGTCTGGCAGCTTCAGAAAAACTTGAATCTGGGCTTCCCTGGTGTCGCAGTGGTTTAGAATCCTCCTGCCAATGCAGGGGACACAGGTTCGAGCCCTGGGCCGGGAAGATCCCACATGCCGCAGGGCAACTTGAGTAGATTAGGTCGGCCTCTAACTAGAGACTTGCATGCCTGAGATGTGGGGCCATTCCTTTTAGTGTCCTGGGCCAAGCCTGCCACGGAAAGATGTTGAGATTCTCGAGTGCCAGCTATTTATATGAATGCCAAGTCTTAGGCATTCACAAAAAACCCAGTGTGCTGGGACTGGAGGAGGTTTTGGAGTCCAGAGGTTCTAACGTGTGGCTAAGATGTGTTAAACATGTATTAAGTGTTCCCAGAGGGCTGTGGAATTACTACAAAGCCATGCCCGCACTGGACCTGCAGACCAGGCCCATAAACGCAGCCACCATCTCTCTATTTCTTTAATGATAAAAAGCAACCCTCCATACTTGAAAAAATCTGTGAACTACTGATTTAATGTAAACCTGTTAGTTTACAAATGAAGTACCGGGGGCTCAGAGAGAAAGAAAGAGTGAAATGGTGACTGGACTGAAGTCACAAGCTAGACCTGGAGGCTTGGGGCAGGGTCAGTGCTGGTGTCAGGAGCCACTGCTCTGCACGCCCACACTGTGGGAGGTGCAGTCCCTGGTGCAAAGGGGGCTCCTCTGACCAGCCTGGCAGTGCTCGCTCAGAGCCCAAGAAGGAAATGACACATTGAAAGTAAAGCTTGGGGACTTCCCTCGTGGTGCAGTGGTTAAGAATCCCGTTAAGCCCGTGTGCCACAACTACTGAGCTTGTGCTCTAGAGCCCACAAGCCACAACTACTGAGCCCGCATGCCACAACTACTGAAGCCTGCGTGCCTAGAACCCATGCTGCGCAACAAGAGTAGCCACTGCAATGAGAAGCCCGTGCACCACAGCGAAGAGTAGCCCCCGCTCGCCGCAACTAGAGAAAGACTGTGCGCGGCAACGAAGACCCAAGGCAGTCAAAAATAAATAAACAATAAATTTATTAAAAAAATAAAAAAGTAAAGCTTGAGTGGTTTCACCTTCCCAGAATAAGTGAATGACATCAATAAAAAAACTAAGGGTCTTTTTTTTTTTTTGCTGGTGGTGGGGGGGGAAGAGAGGGGTGGGCAAAGAAGCAGCAGTTCTGAGGGCATCCAGTTTTTCGTTACCCTTTTGAAAAGCAAAGTAATATTTTTTTCTTTTCTTTTTAAACTTTTTATTTTATATTGGAGTATAGTTGATTAACAATGTTGTGATAATTTCAGGTGTACAGCAAAGTGATTCAGTTATACATACACATGTATCTATTCTTCAAATTCTTTTCCCATTTAGGTTGTTACATAACATTGAGCAGAGTTCTGTGTGCTATACAGTAGGTCCTTGTTGGTTATCCATTTTATTTTTTTATTATTTTTTTTAATATTTATTTATTTATTTATTTTGGCTGCGCCGGGTCTTAGTTGCGGCACGCGGTTGTTCGTTGCTGTGTGCGGGATCTTAGTTGCGGCATGTGGGATCTAGTTGGAACCTGGGCCCCCTGCATTGGGAGCATGGAGTCTTAACCACTGGACCACCAGGGAAGTCCCAGGTTCTCCATTTTAAATACAGCAGTGTGTACATGTCAGTCCCAAACTCCCTAACTATCCCTTCCCCCCTGCCTTTGCTCCTGCTAACCGTAAATTTGCTAAGTCTGTGAGTCTGTTTCTGTTTTGTAAATAAGTTCATTTGTAACATTTCTTTTTAGATTCTGCATGTTAAGTGTTATCATACAATATTTCTCTTTGACTTACTTCACTCAGCATGACGCAAATTAATGTTTTAAATTACGTTTCTATCACAGAGTGTGAATCATAGAGAAAGACTGGCTGGCCTCCCTTTCAAGGCCAGAACCGGGAAGAGCTTTGAACTTGAATCTAATTGTAGCTTCAGATCTGGTGCATTTCTCTCCGCTTCAGAACCTGAGTCAGTCAAATCCAGGATTCGTTTCTTTAGGGGATTTTTAGAGGTGTTGAGAATGCTAAGATCCATGATTAAACATCATTGGTTCTTAAATTGTTTGGGGTGTGAGTTTTAAAGTGATATTGAGCTCCAAGGTTCAGCTTATATTGTCAAAAATGTCTCAATTTTTCCATTCTGAAGGCCTTGCAGTTGGTTGATGTACACATTTGAACGTGATGTTTAAGTGTGTGGGAAACGGATGCATGTCAGGGTGCCTGCATTATCCACTGTGAGGGAGCATCCGGGAGTGTATGTGACCCGGTGGCTTGTCAGGGCTCAGCAGGATGGAGATGGCGCACTTGGACAGGGTAATGGCGGAGAGTTTAATAAAGAGATTCTTTTAGACATGTAGGGGGAGTGGGGAGTTAAGGGAAATTGGCAAAGGATAATAAAGCACCCTGAAGGGTGGCAACCGCTGTAGCAGAGGGCTGCCTGACCAGAGCTGTGGCCTTTAGTACAAGGATGTGATCAATCCCTGGTGACATGGCAAGGAGGAAGCTGGGGTCCAATGCATGTCCCCATCCCCTGTTCTCCTGTCTCCAGCCATTGCCCTCCCTTGGCAGGACCCAATCAGAAAAGCCAGAAGGCAAGGGAGCCAGTTGTATTGTTCCTAAAAGTCAGCCTCCAGGGTCACAGAGCAAGATGGTGAGACAGAGACAGTAGATCTGGGGTGCACATGGAAAATTTCCAGCACTTGGCCAGAGTCAAGTGTGTAATTGCAGGTAAGGTGAGATTGTTTTCTGAGAACACTGAGGTGTCCACCGAGGCTCACCTGGATTTGCACTGAGGAGTGTTTCTACACTCAAAGACTTAGAGAATGAACTTATGGTTACTAGGGGGAAGGGGGGGCAGGGATAGATTGGGAGTTTGGGACTGACATCTACATACTACTGTATGTAAAATAGATAACCAACAAGGACCTACTGTATAGCACAGGGAACTCGGCTCCATTATCTGTAATAACCTAAATGGGAAAAGAATTTGAAAAAGAATGGATACTTGTATGAGTATAACTGAATCACTTTGCTATACACCTGTAACTAACACATCATTGCTACTCAACTATAGTCCAATATAAAAGAAAAATTTTTTTAAAAGTGTTTCTATCTCAGAATCTCTCTTTTCACCCATTCTGTTTCTTTCCTCCCGTGTCAGGGAGGAACCTTGTTTCCAAAATGTGGCATCTCGATTGAGTGGAAAGTACATGGGCTCAAGAGCTAAATAACAGTAGCTTGAAATCCCAGCTCTGCTCCTTACTAAACGTGGGCTTTGGGAGAGTTTCTAAACTTCCAGTTTCCTCATCTGTACAAGTGGGTAATACTAAACTTTCATGGTTGATCTGAGATCTAAAGACTACTTATCTCTTAGTTATCTGTATCAGTATCTAGATCTCCCAGTGTGGTGGTTGGCTCATGCTAAGTGTCCAATAAATGCTGGCTGTTTTCCTCATAAATCCTCTGCCTGAGCTCTGGGTGATGAATTATTTCCTAAATCTTCCATCTCTTGCTCTTCAGTGCTTCTTTCCTCTTTATAAATATACTCACAGAGAAACCTCTCTCTCACATTTAATGCCTCTCTAACCTGCCATAGCTTGGCTACTATTCTCTCCTTCTATTCTGATTTTCTTTAAAAATCATCACACACTCATTTCCCCAAGTCCCTCACTGCCCTCTTGACTTAACTCCTTGCAGACTTGTTTGTTTTCCACCATTGCGCCAAAAATCGTCTCAGAACTCTCTAATTAACTCCCAAAGGCCAAATCCGATGGGCTCTTTCTTGACCTCGGTCTACAGCATCTGACATGCCCAGTCCCATTTTTCCTCTCGAAAGATGCTTTGTCTTTGGTTTCTGTGCTGATTGGTGTATGTTCTTGGTTTCCTGCTGCCCTATCTCGGTAGTCCTGCCCAGGTGTGTTCCCTCCCATTCACTTCTCTTTTTCTTTCTCACCTGCAAAATATAGATGTCGGTTATTAAAATAACGAATAACTTGTTGCTATCTGATTGTTTCCTCCTGTTGCTTCTCTTGTAAAGTTCAGGGGGGTGGGGGCCTTGTGTGTCTTGCTTGTTGTGTTAGTCCCATCACCTTAGCCCAGTGTCCCAGTGCTGGATCTAGAGTAAGTGATCAACAAACACTTATTTGTTAAGGAGCTGCTGTAGAGCACAGGGAACTCTACTCAATACTCTGTAATGACCTACATGGGAAAAGAATCTAAAAAAGAGTGGATATATGTATAACTGATTCACTTTGCTGTACAGAGAAACTAACATAATATTTGTAAATCAACTATACTCCAATAAAAAATTTTTCAAAAATACTATTTGAATGGAGAATGGATTATAATATTCCTCCAGTGTTTCTTTCTTAGCCTTCTTCTCAACTACATGCTCCCCAAATAAACATTTCTGACCTCTTTTTTTTAACTCTAGATCAGAGGTCAGCAAACTTTTTCTTAAAGGGCTTGATAGTAAACATTTCAGGCTTTCAGGCCACCCAGTCTCTGTCATGACTACTCAGCTCTGCTGTTGTAGAGCGAAAGTGGCCACAGGCAATAAACCTATGGTTGTGGCTGTGTTCCAGTAAAACTTTATTTACAAAAACACGTTGCTCCTGGGCCAGAACTGGCAGACCCTTTCACTAGCTCGTGTTTCCAGTCAGTGGGTATTGTCACATGATTGACTTAACGGCACCTCAAATTCAATTTGTCTGACCTGAAATTACTACCCCTCTTTCTTCATTCTCCAAAAGCCCCTCCACTTCCTGTGGTACTTCCGCTCAGTTTCTATCATCTCTACTTTTCTGGTCATCCAGGATGGAAACCCGAGTTAGCTTCATCTTTACCCTTTCTTTCCCCCAAGCCAATCAACAACTAAATTCTGACCCTTTTATTTCTGTAATTTTTCTCTCAGTCACCGCTGTTGCTCCAGCTCTCATTAACTCTGCCTTGATGACTGCATTGCCTCCTAATCCCTGATCCCTATTGTTCTTGAACAGGTCTGCCTGAGCCATTTGACTCACTCCTCTCACACCTTTCCCAGTTTGCTCTTACCTGCCAACTGCAGTTTAAATTCCTTTTTTTTTAAAAAAAAAAAAATTATCAGGTTTGCTTGTGCTTTTGTCAGTTTTAATTTTTAAAAATATTTATTGGGCTTCCCTGGTGGCACAGTGGTTAAGAATCTGCCTACCAGTGCAGGAGACAGGAGTTCGAGCCCTAGTCCTGGAAGATCCCACATGCCACGGACCCACTAAGCCCATGCGCCACAACTACTGAGCCTATGCTCTAGAGCCCGTGAGCCACACTACTGAGCCCACATGCCACAACTACTGAAGCCTGCATGCCTCGAGCCTGAGCTCTGCAACAAGAGAAGCCACCGCAATGAGAAGCCCGCACACCGCAATAAAGAGTAGCCCCACTCGCCACAACTAGAGAAAGCCCACGCACAGCAACAAAGACCCAACACAGCTGAAAATAAAATAAATAAATTTTAAAAATATTGATTGATTGATTGATTTGATTTGGTTGCACCAGGTCTTAGTTGCAGCAGGCAGCCTCCTTAGTTGCGGTTTGCTGGCTCCTTAGATGCAACATGTGGGTTCCTTAGTTGCGGCTCGTGGGCTCCCTAGTTGTGGCATGCAAACTCTTAGTTGTGGCATGCATGTGGGATCTAGTTCCCTGACCAGTGATCAAACCCAGGACCGCTGCATTGGGAGCACAGAGTCTTAACCACTGCACCACCAGGGAAGTCCCCAGCTTAAATCCTTTAACAGAGTTTCCAGCCTCTTCACCCTCTCCTTGGCTTCCATTCATTTCTTCATGCCTTTGTTCTTTCTCTCCTTCCATTCTGGAATACCCTTCCTGTCTCCACCTACATGAAAATCTTTGTGCTTTAGGACCCAGATCAAATCCTACCTATGTGGGAGGCCCTCCCCAGCCTCCCAAGCCTGAGTGAATCACATGTTTTGCTGCTCCCATTCTGCCTTGTGGTGTGGTTGGTTGCTTGTTTACACCTCTCTTCCCCTCCTTAGTTTTGGTTTCTGGGCTGGTGTACTTTCTTGCTTTTCTAGTGGCCTATCTCAATATTCCTGCCCAGGAGTTTTTTTGGCAATATTCCTTAGTGTGGCAAGCTTCTCGAGGGCAGGGCTATTCATCCTTATAGATTCACATTTAATTTTAGGCCTTGCACCTGGAGGTATTGTTTGTTGAATTGAATACATTTTTAACCAAAAGACCCTTTACTGGGGTTGTGGGATGAGTCCCATTGGTTGGTGGAGATCCTTGGTCCTTGACTGTATCACTGTACGTCTGTGTCCTTGTGCAGTTACACTTCTTCCTGCATCTGCCTCTTTTGGTTCCTTCCTGGGATTCACCCTTATGCTTTGTAATGGGGCCAAAGTAGGTCTGGGAAAATACTGTCTCAGTTTCTTGGTCCACCTCTGTCAGGAAAACATCCTGAAATATCAGAAAAGTATATAGGCTTTGAAGTTTGACAGACCTGAGTTGGAATTCTAGGTTTTGACCTAGTTTTGGAGTTCTAGTTTCTGACCTAGCTGTTGACCTTGGACAGGTTATTAAACCTCTCTGCTTCTAAGTGTTCCCATCTGTTAAGTGAGATCCTAACACCAACTTTATAGGGTTGCTATGAGGATGAAATTAGGTTTTATATACATATTTTCCCCATCCCTCTCTGCCTTCCCTCTGTCGTATTTTTTTCTCTGTTATTTCTAAAGAGTTTTAGACTCGTTTGTAGTGGTCACTTCTAGCATTCTATACAGGAGACTCCTGAGTGGAACCCAGGGGCCTTCTATCCCAAAGGGAATCCCTCTCTTTGTACTTTCAAGGCACTCAACTTCCTCCAACCCCAGATTCTTAGAATTTCACTTTGAATGTGACTCACGACGTACTTCTGTCTTAAAACACAGAAAGCTGCCCAGTGTCTCCTGGCCTGGACGGATGGGAAGTAGCAGCAGCTAGCCAGAAAATGTTCACCAGACGAACCCCTTGCATCGGCTGCAAGATGTTTAGCAGATCTTTTAAGTCCTCTGGCTCATCTGTAAGTGGAGGTGGTAACATCAGCCCCCGTCTTAGGTGTGTGGGAAGGGAGCAGAAAGGGATGCCTAGTCCATTTTACGTGCGTCGAATGAGTGCACGTAAAATGAGTTTGCTGAGTGCCGGCTGACCAAGGTTGTAGGCATTTGTTTGCTCAGAGGGCCTTTTGGCAGTGGTTTGTGTTTGGGTTCCTTTTAGGAGGCAGGTGGGATGAGAGAGTCCCAGGCGGCCAGAGGCAGTCTCTGTGCCTCTCAGAAGAATTGCAGGTCACCCCAGTTGGGGTGTGCGAATCTGTTGAGTACCAAGATGCTGGCATTTTAGGAGGCATCGTCTGGTTTCATGAGTAATGACTGGATGCGAAGTACCCCTGGGAAGATTTTTCAGAGAAGGACTAATTTGTCACAGTCCTCTGGTGAGTGGAGTCATGGCTCACAGCGGCCTGCCCCGCCTTTCAGAAAGGCAGCATGTTTGCTGACACACAGGCCTACGCACACGCACATGAGACCCACTGTTTATCATCACAGACAGACGATTTGGAAGGAAAGGAGGAACCAAAAAGTCCCGAAGACACTGAATTAGCATTCTTTGGCAAATTAAAGGTGGTCATTTCGGGGGGTGTGAGGTCTTGTACCAAGGTGAGTGGGTTTCGAAGGCTTCGAAGGACAGAGCACCCACGCCAGCTTCCGCTCTCCAGTTAGGGTTCCACAAAGCACAGGATGACAGAGGCCTTGACTCCTTAAAGTCAGGCTCTGGAATCCCCAGAGGTCTCAGAGTTTTGTTTTCTGGCTCTCAGTATGCATACAAACAAGCATCAGTCTGCTCAGACCCCCAAAGTACCCTATGTGGCCTCGGACTGTAGGTGGAATACATGCATTTCCCCCCCACCCCCGTTCATATGCTGAAACCTAATCCCCAGTGTAACGGTGTTTGGAGGTGGGACCTTTGGGAGGAGATTAGGTCATGAAGGCAAAGCCCTCATGAATGGGATTAGTGTCCTTATAAAAAAGACCCCAGAGAGCTCCCATGTCCCTTCTACCTTGTGAGGACACAGGGAGAAGGCAGGCATCTATGACCTAGGAAGGACACTCTCACTAGACACTGAACCTTTAGGCGCCTTGACCTTGGACTTCCCAGCCCCCAGAACCATGAGAAATAAATTTCTGTTGTTCGTAAGCCACCCCGTCTATGGTATTTTTGTTTTAGCAGCCCGGATGGATTAAGACGAATTGGCAGCAGGAATGGGGCATGTGGAGATGTCCCTTCTAAGATGAAGGGTGAGTTGCTGCATCAGGTTCCTCCTCCAACGAGAAAGAGGCACAAGGCCTAGTGGCCTCTTTGGATTTTAGAGGCAACATATTCCTCAGCTGAGTGTATTGCTCCGGCCCATTGACTGAGTGACCTGAAAAGCTGCTAGTGTTGAGTGGGGCCCAGAACAAGAGAAGGTTCTACAACAGGTCCAGGCTGCTGTGCAGGCTGCTCTGCCACTTGGGCCTCATGATCCAGCAGATCTAGTGGTGCCTGAAGTGTCAGAGGCAGATAAGGGTGCTGTTGGGAGCCTTTGGCAGGTTTCTGTAGGTGAATTGCAACACACGTCCTTGAGATTTTGGAGCAAGACCCTACCATCCTCTACTGATAACCGCTCTCCTTTTAAGAAACAGTTCTTCACTTTCTACTGGTCCTTAGCAGAGGCTGAATACTTGACCATGGGCCACCAACTTATCATGAGACCTGGGCTGGTCTTCACAAAATGCGTATTATCTGACGCATCAAGCCGTAAAGGTGGGCATGCATGGCCATTCTCCATCATCAAATGGAAGCGGAAGTGGTTGGGCCAGAGCAGGCCCTAAGGTGCAAGTAAGTCACACGAAGAAGTGGCCCAAAGGGCCGTGGTCCCCACTCCTGCTAGACTGCCTTCTCTCCCCAACCCCCTTCACATGTGGCCTTGTGAGGAGTTACCTATGATCAGTTGACAGAGGAAGAAAAGACTCAGGCCTGGTTTACAGATGGTTCTTCCGTCTACAAGCTGGAGAACCAGGAAAGCTGGTCATGTAATTCTGTCCTCATCTGAAGGCATGAGAACCAGGGGAGCTGATGATGTAACTCCTGGTTGACGTCAAAAGGCCTAAGAATCAGGAGCGCCCATGTCCAAGGGCAGTGAAAGGTGGGTGTCCCAGCTCAAGGAGAGAGCAAATTCACCCTTCTTCTGTGTTTTGTTCTATTCAGCCAGTCAACTGACTGGATGATGGTCACTCACGTGGGAGAAGGTGATCTTTATTTACTCAGTGTGCTCATTCAAACGCTGATCTCCCTCAGAAGCACCCTCCCAGACATACCCAGAAATAATGTTTTAACCAGCTATTTGGACATCTGTTAGTCCAGTCAAGTTGACACATAACAATTAACTATCACAGGACTTCCCTGGTCCAGTGTTTGACTCCACGCTTCCACCACAGGGGGCACGATTTCAATCCCTGGTCAGGGAACTAAGATCCTGCATGCTGTGAGGTATGGCCAAAAAAAAAAAGTAACCATCACAATCTGCAACGTTTTTTCTTTGAAATATCCAGCCTCACAAATGCAGATCATACATGATAAAAACAAAACAAAACAACAACAAAAACTATGGTTTGTGTGGAAAGGGGGAAAAACAGTAGCTTTACGGTGGAGAAAGCTGACAAACTGTACCTCAATCAGATGATCAAGGGCAACATCAACAGTAAAAAGTCATGTTGATAGTGTGTCTTCTTGGTATGATGTGTGGAGAACGGTGCTTTACCTCTGTGGTCTTCCTCCCCGAAACCCATAACACCAGTTGAACCATGAGAAGAATATCAGTGAAAGATCCCAGTTGAGAGACATGCTACAAGGCACCTGACCAGAACTCAAAACTGTCAAGGTCATCAAAAATAAGGAACATCTAAGAAACTCTCAGTCAAGAGGAGCCTAAGGAAACATGATGAATAAGTGTAATGTGGTGTCCTAGATGGAATCCTGGAATGGAAAAAGGACATGAGATAAAAACTAAGGAAACCTGAATGAAGTATGGGTTTTAGTTAATAATCATAATGTATCAATATTGGTAACTGTGACAAGTATGCCCTGTGGATGTAAGCAGTTAATAACGTGGGGGGGGGGGGCAGGGGGGGAAGTGGGGGAATTCCCTGGCGGTCCAGTGGTTAGGACTCGATACTTTCACTGCTGAGGGCCTGGGTTCCATCCCTGGTTGGGGAACTAAGATCCCACAAGCCTTGTGGGGAGACCAGAAAAAAAAAATGGGAGGAAGTGGGTATGGAGTTTATAAGAACTCCCTGTATTATCTTCACAATTTTTCTGTAAATGTAAAACTATTCTAAAATTTAAAAGTTTATTTAAATAATAGCTATGCTCAAATCAATTCATTAAACTAAGTGAGGTCTCTAGTCCAATGCTTTTTAATACTTATTTACACAAAACAGTTTATTTAAACAAAATATTAGGTGATGTTCAATTATATACGAGTAAATGTTGATCTGCTCTGGCTGAAGTGGAGCAGAGTTGATTTGCTCTCGCTGAAGTGGTGAGCCCCAGCCCTCACCTGCTTGTACCTGCTGGGCCCGCTTCCTCCCCACCTGCCTGCCTCTGAGGCAGCCCCAAGGATCGCCAGCCTCTCCGTGGCATCATCTGCTCTCCTTGGGTCCTCCCTCCCCATAACATCCTAATCTGTCCTTGAACACCTCTAGAAATGAGTATCCCCTCACCCGAAAGACAGCCTTTATCTTTTTATGACTTTTACTTACTGCTATGATTCTCAGCATTTCTTTTTCCACATTGGGTCAAATGTATTTATAATTTCTATCTGTCGGCTTTAGTCCCATGCAGAATTCATGTCAAATACAGTTTTTCCATGGTGGTTTTTCCATTTTTTCAAGACAGGTGCTTTTTCCTCTCTCCCACCCCATGACTCATTTCTTGACAGGACACATACTCCCTGTCCCTTCAACTGGTTGTTAGTGACAGGGTGGCCATTGTTCTTTGACCCCATAGAGGCCAGTCTCTTGACCACTTTGTATGCCCCCATCTATAAACTCCCTCCTGGCTTCACCTCCTTCCCTACTTAATTCTATGAGCCTTTACTCGGCCACTGTCTTCCCATGCTCATTGCCCTTTTATTGAACCCACCTTGCCACCTGGCTTCTCTCACAGTGAATATTTCAAATTTCCTTTACTCCACTTTCCTCAAACCCATGGTCCCACCACTTGCCCCACTTTATCTCAGTGGATGAATTCTTAATACTACTTTAAAAACAAAACAACAGTCATGAAGTGAGGAATCCTTCACCTTCTTAACCCCATACCAAGGAACTGTACTCATCCTTTTTTTCCTCCCCCTTAAGGTTCCCATCTCCTATCTCAGGCTAATTCCACCGTCAGTATTTCATATCTCATCTCCTCCTGCTTTCTCAGGCCTTGTTTAATCTATTATCCCTTATATATCTGACCTTTTGTTCCTGCACTGAAATTGTTCTTGTCAAGATTACCGGAGTCCTCCTTGGCATCTTGATTTTACTTAATTCTCTTATCAAATATTCACAAAACGCCTACAGTGTACCAGACACTGTATGTACTGTGCAGTGTGGATCCGCCAGGGAAAGAGGCAGGTGGAATCAACGTGTATATACGGGGCCGGGGGAGATGAGGAGATAATAAATAAAGGAGCAAGCAAATTTATAAAATGTTAGGAGGTGAGTGATAAATGCTGAGAAGAGAAATGAATCAGGGTGAGACACAGGGTAAGATAGAATCAGGGTCAGCCCTCTGAGGAGGTGGCATCTGAGCTGAGATCTGAATGAAGTGAGAGACTGGACCATTCTTGGATCTGGGGGAAGAACATGCCAAACAGTGGGAACGGCAAAGACAACGAGTGACCCAGAGTTAGGAAAGAGTGTGGGGTATTTGAGAACCAAGTGGAAGACCCATGTGGTTGGGCTAGAATGAATGAGTTACAAGGGTAGAAGAGGAGACTGGATGAAGAGGCAAGCACCAGATCACATGCCTGTGACCTTGGAAACACATTTTTGTTTTAGCTTCCAGATTTTTCTCCTACTTCTCTTGCTGCTCCTACGCAGCCCCTTGCAGATCCTCCTCTTCTGCGTGTCCTTTATGTATTGGCGTTCGGCAAGATTCTATCCTAAGCCACCCTTTCTTCTCTCTGGACAGACTGTCCCTGGACAGGACACACAGAGCAGCCACTGGATAAAGGTTGTTTGATTCTGATTACTTTGAGTTCCATGTCCATTCTGGTTAACTCTTCTCAGACCAAACTCTGATTTTTCTATAGATCAAATATGATCTGACCAAGCAAGGATGAGCATAGGGTTCCCTTCTCCCTTATTCTTAGGTTCTGTAATTCTATAAATGTAGTCTAAATTTGTGTCTTAGTCATTGCTGTAGCCCTAATGCCTAGTACCGTGCCTGGATGATTATTGAATAAATTCAGCAAAAGAAAGGCATATTCATTCCTTGGCAACCAGTTCACATGATTGACTGAGAGTGAATGTTACTCTTACCACACTCTTACGCTCCTAGGGTTGAATTTTCAGACCTTCACAGGCTGTCTGTGAGTCTGTTACATTTTTTGGTCTTGTTATGCTTGGTTCATTGTTCCTGAATTTCAAATTTTTTAAGCATGTTGCTTCAGCAGAGTGATTGCTTTCCCTCAGAGTTTCCCATCATCTTTGATTTTGACAAGAATGCCTTTTGTATTTTCAATTCAGTTGTTGATAAGATGGTTGAACAGGATGAGGTCAGAGACATGGAGAGCCCTTCAGATAATGGGATAATTTCTAATCCCTGCTCAACGACTAATAAGGGTGCTTTTAGAATAATGGGATCATTTAATTTGGATGCTGGAAGGGACACTGAAGGTAATTGGTCAGGCCTGCTTATTTTGCAGATGAGGAAGCCAAGACTCTTCTATGTGAAGTCATTTCACCAACATCACACAGTTAATTGAAGGAGGAACTGGGGGGAGGACTCACATGCCAGTTACTCTAGGTTTCCATAGACAATTCAAGTTTACCCTTTCCTTTTTATTTTTACGATCTAGTGTTTGTTGCTGCATAACAAATTACCCCAAACCTAGCAGGTTAGAATGGTAGTAAACATTTTTTTATCTCAGAGTTTCTGTGGGTCGGGAAATCAGGAGCAGCTTGGCAGGGTGGTTTTGCTGAGGAGCTCTTGTGAGTTTGTACTTAGATGGCACCTGGGGCCGTAGTCATCTGAAGTGTTGGCTGAGGCTGGAGGGTTCAGTTCCAAGCTGGCTCACACAGAGGGCTGGCAGATTTGTGACGTTGTGCTGGAGGTGACAGATCTCAGTTCCTTCTCACATGAACCTTTCATGGGGCTGTTGGAGGGTCTTTACCACATGGCAGCTGGCTTCTCCCAGACCAAGGGATCCAAGAAGGAGAGAACAGGAAGGAAGCCACAGTGTCTTTTATGAGCTGGCGTCCGAAGTCATACTCCGTCATTTCTGTGCTACCCTGTTAGTTACACAGGTCAGCCCTCTTCAGGCAGAAGGATGGGGCTCACTGGGGCCAGCTCAGAGGCTGCCTTCCACATATGGCCACCACCTCAGTTGAGGCTCTTTTAACTTTTGCGTAGAATAAAGCTATTGCCTCTGAATGATCGTGCCATCCCTATCTTATTTCTTTCCCTACTGAGCATAAATCCCATAGAAGTGCCTGATGAGTCTTGGTAAAATACAACTCTGATAATATCATCCCTCTTCAACTCCTTTGCCCTCTGTTTTTTGTTGTTTGTGTTTTTTTAATTTAATTTTATTTATTTTTTATACCGCAGGTTCTTATTAGTTATCTATTTTATACATATTAGTGTATATATGTTAATCCCAATCTCCCAGTTCATCCCACCACTACCATGCCCCCCCGCCATTTCCCCCCTTGGTGTCCATACGTTTGTTCTCTACATCTGTGTCTCTATTTCTGCCCTGCAGACAGAAATGGTTCATCTGTACCATTTTTCCAGGTTCCACATATATGCGTTAATATACGATATTTGTTTTTCTCTTTTTGACTTACTTCACTCTGTATGACAGTCTCTAGATCCATCCACATCTCTACATATGACCCAATTTCGTTCCTTTTTATGGCTGAGTAATATTCCATTGTATATATGTACCACATCTTCTTTATACATTTGTCTGTTGATGGGCATTTAGGTTGCTTCCACGACCTGGCTATTGTAAATAGTGCTGCAATGAACATTGGGATGCATGTGTCTTTTTGAATTATGGTTTTCTCTGGGTATATGCCCAGTAGTGAGTGGGATTGCTGGGTCATATGGTAATTCTATTTTTAGTTTTTTAAGGACCCTCCATACTGTTCTCCATAGTGGCTCTATCAATTTACATTCCCACCAACAGTACAAGAGGGTTCCCTTTTCTCCACACACTCTCCAGCATTTGTTGTTTGTAGATTTTCTGATGATGCCCATTCTAATTAGTGTGAGATGTTACCTCTTTGTAGTTTTGATTTGCATTTCTCTAAGAATTAGTGATGTTGAGCAGCTTTACATGTGCTTCTTGGCCATCTGTATGTCTTCTTCGGAGAAATGTCTGTTTAGGTCTTCTGCTCATTTTTGGATTGGGATGTTTGTTTTTTTTAATATTGAGCTGCATGAACTGTTTATATATTTTGGAGATTAATCCTTTGCCTGTTGATTCGTTTGCAAATATTTTCTCCCATTCTAAGGGCTATCTTTTCGTCTTGTTCGTAGTTTCCTTTGCTTTGCAAAAGCTTTTAAGTTTCACTAGGTCCCATTTGTTTATTTTTGTTTTTATTTCCATTACTCTAGGAGGTGGATCAAAAAAGATCTTGCTGTGATTTATGTCATAGAGTGTTCTTCCTATGTTTTCCTCTGAGTTTTATAGTGTCCAGTCTTATATTTAGGTCTCTAATCCATTTTGAGTTTATTTTTGTGTATGGTGTTAGGGAGTGTTCTAATTTCATTCTTTTACATGTAGCTGTCCAGTTTTCCCAGCACCACTTATTGAAGAGACTGTCTTTTCTCCATTGTATGTCCTTGCCTCCTTTGTCATAGATTAGTTGATCACAGGTGCGTGGGTTTATCTCTGGGCTTTCTGTCCTGTTCCATTGATCTATATTTCTGTTTTTGTGCCAGTATCATACTGTCTTGATTACTGTAGCTTTGTAGTATAGTCTGAAGTCAGGGAATCTGATTCCTCCAGCTCCATTTTTTCCCTCAAGACTGCTTTGGCTATTCAGGGTCTTTTGTTTCTCCATACACATTTTAAGATTTTTTTGTTCTAGTTCTGTAAAAATTGCCACTGGTAATTTGATAGGGATTGCACTGAATCTGTAGATTGCTTTGGGTAGTATAGTCATCTTCACAATATTGATTCTTCCAATCCAAGAACATGGTATATCTCTCCATCTGTTTGTGTCATCTTTGATTTCTTTCATCAGTTCTTATAGTTTTCTGAATACAGGTCTTTTACCTCCTTAGGTAGGTTTATTCCTAGGTGTTTTATTCTTTTTCTTGCATTGGTGAATGGGATTGTTTCCTTAATTTCTCTTTCTGATCTTTTGTTGTTAGTGTATAGGAGTGCAGGAGATTTCTGCACATTAATTTTGTATCCTGCAACTTTACCAAATTCATTGATTAGCTCAAGTAGTTTTCTGGTGGCATCTTTAGGATTCTCTATGTATAGTATCATGTCATCTGCAAACAGTAACTGTTTTACTTCTCCTTTTCCAATTTGTATTCCTTTCATTTCTTTTTCTTCTCTGATTGCTGTGGCCAGGACTTCCAAAACTATGTTGAATAATAGTGGTGAGAGCAGACATCCTTGTCTTGTTCCTGATCTTAGAGGAAATGCTTTCAATTTTTCACCATTGAGAATGATATATGCTGTGGGTTTGTTGTATATGGTCTTAATTATGTTGAGTTAGGTTCCCTCTATGCCCACCTTTTCTTCTAGAGAAAGAAGAGCTGGGTGTTGGCTCTGGTGGGCAGAGCTCAGTAAAACTTTAATCTGCATGTGTGCTGATAGGTGGGGCTGGGTTCCGTCTCCGTTGGTTGTTTGGCCTGAGGCAACCAGCACTGGAGCCTACCCGGCTCTTTGGTGGGGCTAATGGTGGACTCTGGGTGGGCTCCCGCCTAGGAGTACTTCCCAGAACTTCTGCTGCCAGTGTCCCTGTCCCCACGGTGAGCCACAGCCACCCCTGCCTCTGCAGGAGACCCTCCAACACCAGCAGGCAGGTCTGGCTCAGTCTCCCCTGGGGTCACTGCTCCTTCCCTTGGGTCCCAATGCTCAAACTACCCTGTGTGTGCCCTCCAAGAGTGGAGTCTCTGCCTCCCGCAGTCCTGTCGAAGTCCTGCAATCAAATCCCACCAGCCCCCAAGTCTGGCTCTCTAGGAACTCCTCCTGTCGCCAGACCCCCAGGTTGGGCAGCCCGACGTGGAGCTCAGAACCTTCACTCCAGTGGGTGGACTTCTGTGGTATGTGTTCTCCAGTTTGCGAGCCACCCACCCAGCAGTCGTGGGACTCGATTTTATTGTGATTGCGTCCCTCCTACCATCCCACCGTGGCCTCTCCTTTGTCCCTGGACGTGGGGTATCCTCTCTGGTGAGTTCCAGTGTCTTCCCATCAATGACTGTCCAGCAGTCAGTTGTGATTCCGGTGCTCTCGCAAGAGGGAACAAGTACACGCCCCTCCACTCTGCCATCTTGAACCAGTCTCTCTGCCCTCTGTTTTTTTTTTTTTTTTTTTTTTTTTTTTTTTTGCGGTATGCGGGCCTCTCACTGCTGTGGCCTCTCCCATTGTGGAGCACAGGCTCCGGACACGCAGGCCCAGCGGCCATGGCTCACGGGCCCAGCCGCTCTGCGGCATGTGGGATCTTCCCGGACCGGGGCACGAACCCATGTCCCCTGCATCGGCAGGCGGACTCTCAACCACTGCGCCACCAGGGAAGCCCTGCCCTCTGTTTTTTAAAGGAGCTTAAAGGTTTCTTGTTGCTAAGATGATCATATAATTTATTATCCAAACCATAGCACCTTTGAGAGTGATGCAGGGTGTTCTTAGTAATTATGCATGAACCAGAGATGTAAATGAATACTGTCTTGAGAAAACCAGGACTTGCTGTCATCCTGTTGCCTCCCAGTTAGGAATAAGAACCTTATTCTGTCCATTGCTTTCATACTGGCAACAGCTTTCTCTTTCATCACATTTTCTCTTACTCTCAGTGTTGATATTCCTTCTGCTCTCTCCAGTCATACCATTTTGTGTTTCCCAAACATAGTCATGCCTTCCTTCCCTGGTGGTCCAGTGGTTAAGATTCCACGCTCCCAATGCGGGGGCCTGGGTTCGATCACTGGTCAGGGAACTGGATCCCGTGTACTGCAACCAAGACCCAGCACAGCCAAATAAATAAATATTTAAAAAAACCAAAAACAAAAACACAGTCGTGCCTTTGCACATTCCTGCTTTTGTGTGTACTGTTCCCTCCAAATGGAATTGCCTCTCCACTTCCAAACCTCGTGACTCCAACCTCTTCTCAAAGCTGCCATTGCAACCCCCTCCCAACACATTATGGACTTTCATCTCAAAAAATCCATAGTAAATTTTTACTTCTCCCATCCTTCCAGTCCTTCTTCCCACCTCTCTTCTTTTCTCCTTGTCTTCTTTTTTTTAAAATTAATTTTTATTGGTGTATAGTTGCTTTTCAATGTTGTGTTAGTTTCTACTGTACTGCAAAGTGAATCAGCTATACGTATATATGTATCCCCTCTTTTTTGGATCTCCTTCCCATTTAGGTCACCATGAAGCATTGAGCAGAGTTCCCTGTGCTGTACAGTAGGTTCTCATTAGTTGTCTATTTTATACATAGTATCAATAGTGTATATATGTGAATCCCAATCTCCCAATTCCTCCCACCACCCCTCCTGTTCTTCTTTTCCCATATAAAGACTGAGCACCTTATGTGTGATAAGCACTGTCCTAATTACTTCCATGCACTTGGCATAACTTTCTGCTGGTAGTTCTGTGTACCTTTCCTGTCCTCCCTACAAGTTTATAATCCCTTGAGTATAGAACTATGTCACACTCATTTAGCAAAATCTCAATAAGTGTTGCATGAGCCATTGAACATTGTAGATCCTTAATAAATTTTAGTTTATTGAAATCAAACAGGTTCCGGAAAAGAAAGTTTATGGAAAGATAATCTTGATTTTCATACTAAGGAAGGGCTATTCTATTAAAAGTGGTTTTCTTTTTCAGCTGAAACACAAATGAAATTAAGTAGTAAAATTTTGGAAATGTATAGAGGGAAACAGTGGACCCTTCCCTCCTTTGAAGTTTTCAGATACACCACCCCTCTTGGTAGATAACCAAAAGCTGCCTGGATTCATTTTTCAAGGAAGGAATTAATTTTTACATTGTTTCTTTTCCCTATCTGCCTGCCTTACCCAAAAGGACAAAGGAGATATCAGAGCTGCCCTGGGTGAAGTGTGGATTTGACTTATTATCCACGAAATCACATATGTTCAAGTAGTAATTTTCATCCTTAGCTGTGCACTAGAACTGAATGAGGAGTGTCTAGAAATCCCAATGTCCAGACCAAATACATCAAACCAAATTCATCAGAATCTCCGTCAGGGAGACCCGGGCACCAGTACTTTTCAGAGCTTCTCAGGTGGTTCCAACGAGTAGCCCAGGATGAGAACACCTGTGCTCAGCCAGAGAGCGCTGGGTAACGGGTGAAGAGACCCAAGTTGTTTCTGACCTTGGATAAGTTTCTCTCTCTCTTCTGTCTGCAGTCCATCCGTGAAATAGCGTTTCCCGTTCACATTTTTTTCTGTCCTGCTGAACTGTTTAGAGAATCAGATGAAGTATCAGAACAAAAAGGCAACTAGAGATCAAGACTCTGAGAATTCTGTTACCCCAGTAGGCTCTAGCTGCTGTTTCTCAGTAATGATGGTTCGGTCGTTCTTTGGAACAATGAGGCTGGGTTGATGAATGCACCTCCTATGGTGGAAAGGAAGCCTCTCTCCTCTTTGCCACACCTTCCTCTTCCCTTTACTCACCATCCTTCCATGGAAAAATCTGCTTGCTGGTTCCCCTTTATCCATCCCCTTTTCCTGTGGCTTAGAGGTGCCACACCATGTGTCTCACTGCTCTACTGTCCCCCGAGATGGGATGGATCCTGAGAGACCTGCCTGTCCTTGATCCCAGCAGTGCCATTTCGTGGTGTGCGAGAATATCTCAGTGCCCGGAGATGAGGACTTTGCTTTGGAGGATCTCTACCCAGTATCTTGTTGGAGTATTTTGTGCATTTTGCTCTCTTTGGATAGCGAGGAAAAAACAAAACTTTGCTTATTATCTGGTATTTTAGGGATAATAATATCTAATGTTTATTAAATATTTTGTGTAAGGCAGGATCTTTTTTGCATTATCTATTTCATATTCACGCCAATCCAGCAAGCATGGCACTATTATTATCCCCATTTGATAGATGAACAAGCAGAGACGTGGAGAAGCGAGGCAACTTCTCGAGTGTCATTGAATTAATAAGGGAAAGAGCTTGTACTTGAATCCAGAAAACTGTGAAACGGAGCCTTTTTTTTAACAGACCACGTGCCAGGCATTGTTTAAAGCAATTTGTCTTTTTTAATTCAGTTACTCTCCATGACAACCGTATGAAGCAGATTCTCTTATGTAGATTTTATAGATGAAGAAATGGGGGCACAGTGAGGTTAAATAACTTGCCCATGGTCTCACAGGTAAGAGGAAATTGTCTGAATAATGTGAAGGAAGACTGACTACGCTTAGCCCCAAATGGCACAGGAATCTATTACTTTCCCTGCCCAGGAAGTTAAAGTAAGGAGAGCAGGAGACATCTGGCCATTCTGATGCCAGAGGCATCACAGCAATTCCTGACAAGGGTCTGGTGCTCCCCAGATTCCAGAGGCTGTGTGTGTCCACTCAGAACTTCATCCTTAAGGTAACCCGGGGGCGGGTGTGGGTCATCAGCCCTGTGCAGAGCTCATGCCCGTAGCCACCAGGCTCTCCTGCCTCTCATGGTGTTTGCTTGTCCCGGAAGCTTCCTCACACAAAGTGGCTCCAGTGACTAATGGACGCGGTGAGTGGTGCCCTGGGGTTTCCGCACCCCCTGGAGAGCAGCAAGAACAGGAAGCCATCAGACTGATGAGCGTGGCTTCTGATGAGAGTGGCTTCGAGTGGAAGCCTGGTTGAGTGCTTAATGGGGAAGAGGATGAGTGGATCAAGGAGGGAGCATGTCCAATGGGGACATGTCACACTGGGGAGAGCCAGCGGAAGGCTAGCAAAGCTGCACCTGCTACAACCGCCCCGGTCACTAGTGTCCCAAAGGGGCCATGTTCTCGTATTCCCTTTTTGAAGGAGAACTCCACCTTCTGGTTTACTTCTGTCCACATTAGGGGCATCCTAATAATCAGATAGATAATAACAATAGTAGTAGTAGTACTAGTAATAATAATAATAATAGGATGATCGTATTGAGTACTTCCTGTGCGCCAGATTCTGCACTGTGAGCTCTGGTGAGTTATCTTATTTGATTGTCATAATGACAAGGCAAGAACTATTATCTCTACTTAGTAGATGAGGAAAATGAGATGAGAGAGGTTAGCTGAGTTTTCTGGTGTCCCAGCCAGGAAGTGGCAGTCAGGAGTCAAGGCCAAGTCTCCGCAGCTCTGCAGCCAGGACATCCTTGGCCTTCCTGCCCCCCCGCCTCCTGCCGCTTAGCAGTCCCACAACCAACCTCGTCATCACGACACCTGTCACTTTCCAGATTTAGAATTCCAGAACCCAGCCTTCTAGCTCTGTCAGGAAGTAAAGGTGATTTTTCTACTCTCTCATTTAAGAAAATCACCTTATTATGAATTAAAATACAAATGCAGGGGAGGACAGCCAAGCAATAGAACTCCATCAGCCCCCTCAGTGCTGTCTCCTGATCCAACCATAGACTCTCCCCTCCCTGAAAGTAATCGCCCCGCTGACTCCTGTTGTCATAATTTTCTGGTGTTTCCTTTTAGTTTTATCGTTTGACCACAATTCTCTCGACATGCTAGTGTAGTCTTTTCCATTTTAAAAAGTCGACATGTCTTCTGAGTCCCTGTTCCTCTCCAGGTTCACTTTTCGTCAGTTTCTTTTCCTTACACTTTATTCTGAGAGGAACTCGGGGCACATGGCCTGTGGAGTTCCTCGCAGTCTGGAATGTGCTGCCTGCACACTCGCAATGCAGTTCAACTGTTCTCTGTCCACTTTTTTGCCTGCAAATTTCTTGCTGGACCCAGAAGTTTGACCTGATTAGGTTTGATCTGAGTAGATCTTTTCGGCAAGTTCGTGGGTGGGAAGCACATAACATCTGTCTCTCTTTTATTGACCTTAGTAATCATTGATGCTCGTTGTCTAGATTCATCAATTCATCAGATGTTGCAAAATGGTGATTTCCCATCATTTATTTTTTATGTATTTGTTGGAATACTTTAAAAAGGAGGTGCTTCCCCTTGGCAACGATTTGATTATCTAGTGTTGTAGCTGATATAGGGGGAAAAAAACCCAACAAATGTTGACTGTTTCATTCACTAGTTTTCAAGATAATGAATTAATTCCCTGAACTACTGAAGGGACCATTGAAGGTGACCAATTAATTTTTGTTGTTTTAAAAATTGAATCTCTCTAAAAACAGATACTGTATATTAACGCATGTATGTGGAATCTAGAAAAATGGTACAGATGAACCGGTTTGCAGGGAGAAATAGAGACACAGACGTGGAGAACAAATGTATGGACACCAAGGGGGGAAAGCGGCAGGGGGGTGGTGGTGGTGGGATGCACTGGGAGATTGGGATTGACATATATACACTAATATGTATAAAATAGGTAACTATTAAGAACCTGCTGTATAAAAAATATATGAAATAAAATTCAAAAAAAATTGAATCTCTCCAAATTAGGAGTTTGGGATTAACATATACACGCTATTATATATAAAATAGATAAACAGCAAGGACCTACTGTATAGCACAGGGAACTATACTCAATATGTTGTAACAACCTATAATGGAAAAAAATCTGAAAAAGAATATACGTATAGGAGTCCGGAGACCCCGGCCTTGGGCGCCTTCACGCTGTCTCGGAGTGCATAATGCTGTGAGCAGGCAGGCGCCGCGCCGGCTGACCCGGCTGGATCTGCGCGTGGCGGGCAGGGACTGCGTGCGCCCTCGGGGACTGTTAGTGCCGGGCGCCCGGCCCCGGGGTCAGCGGCTGGGATCCTTGGCGCCGCTGGTTTCTCCGTGCTGCGGAAGGGACTGGCAGGTGTAACCGGCTCTCCAGAAACCCCTGCTTGGCTGTAAGTCCAGGAAGGCCTCTTAGACCTCCATCTCGTTTCAGAGCCACTTCAGAAGCTACTTGAGAAAAATGATGTGACCGCTCCTATCAAAAAGGATATTGGGAAACCTGTAACGTCTGTGAAGAAAGTGGCCCTTTTTCCCTTTTGCAAAATCGACATCTTCCAACTCCAAAATGCCAGCCAAGACCCCAATGTACCTGAAAGCTGCCAATAACAAGAAAGGAAAGAAATGTAAACTGAGGGACATCTTGTCTCCGGATACGATCAGCCCTTCCCTTGGAGACTTCCGCCACGCCATTCGCATCGGCAAAGAGGGCCAGCACGACGTCTTTGGAGACATTTCCTTTCTTCAAGGAAATGAGCTTCTACCGTCTTTGGAGACATTTCCTTTCTTCAAGGAAATGAGCTTCTACTGTCTTTGGAGACATTTCCTTTCTTCAAGGAAATGAGCTTCTACCTGGAAACCAGGAGAAAGCATGCACGGGCCAGTTCCCTGGGCATAACGAGTTCTTCCGGGCCAACAGTACCTCCGACTCCATGTTCACAGAAATGCCCTCCCCGGTGCTCAAAAACGCCATCTCCCTCCCAACCATCAGAGGGCCCCAAGCACTCATGTTGCCCTTGTTGTCACCGGCGACATTCAGTTCCAAACAGGAGTCCTCAGGGCCGGGAAGGCTGCCCCGGCTTAGCGGTGAGCAGGTCATGGAGGAGAAGGCTCCGGAGAAAAGCAGTCTGTTGGAGAACGGGACGGTCCACCAGGGGGACATCTCGTGGGGGTCCAGCGGGTCCGCATCGCAGTCCAGCCAGGGCAGGGGCAGCCTCTCCGAACAGTACCCGACTGGGCGGCGGAGGACCTGTTTGACCATTCCGCCCCGTGCGAGCTCGTCAAGGAAAAGACTAAATCAGAGGAGTCCCTCTCTGATCTCACGGGTTCCCTCCTCTCCTTGCAGCTCGATCTTGGGCCCTCATTTCTGGATGAGGTGCTGAATGTCATGGATAAAAGTAAGTAACAGGACACCGCCGGCTCTTTTCCTTTGGGATAAAAGGTATCAAAAACCAGAACAAAACAAAACTAACCACCGTCAAAGAGAAGAGCTTCGCTGGCTATACTTGCTGTCACGTGATGGGTTTTCTACAATGACGTTCCTACAGAATATGTTTTTACCTGATATGCCCTGTTTGCAAAAACAGTGAAAGAAACAAAAACACCTATCCTGGCAAAGAGAGGAAGTGAGTCAGAACCCATTTTCGGCGGGCATTGCTGACGTACAGCTCACATTTTTTGTTTTCAGACCTTCAGACATGTAAGAAATCTGGCTTGGCCAGGACTGGCACTACTTATGAAGGGCTGTGTCAGTCACATGAAGGACCTTTACAGTACTCTGGCATTTTCTGAGCACGAGGAAGTCAAAATTTATTTAACACCCACGCCTTTTTTCTAGGCTGTTTTTTATTTTATGTTGTTTGGGCTTTTATTATGTTGTTTGGGCTCACCGTAGCAAATTCTTCCGTGTTAGAACTCTTCTCTGTTTTCACATTTGAACAACTTTATGGGTTTCGGGGATTTGCTTGTAGCTCTTAGATATCCCTATATATTATATCTATATTGCAAAATTTTGACTGTCAGCTACATGTTGGTAAGACACAAGCAAAGTATTACTGTAACTAAGTTATTTTTAAAGTTAAAATATATTTTTATGTGCCTTTGGCTTTTTATTGCAGCGTCTGCATTTTATAGGTACTACATCAAATATGGTCATTTGACTTTCCATTGGGGTTCCATTGTAAGCTGTGTATGTGTATGTTTGGAAAATGTATTCATACTTAGCTTTATTTTTTTTTTCTTCATCTGTTATCATACTTTGCACAGCAGCCAGCAATGGATTGATTGTAAAGTGTAAAGGCACAGGTTACTCACAATGCTTCTGCAGAGACTGTGGGCTACACCACATAATGTTATTTGGAAATATGGGTGTTTCAGTACAGTACATACTTGCATTACGTGGTACTTCATACAACACCATAAAGAGTAAATGTTAAAATAGAAAAAAGGAATATACGTATATATGTGTGTGTGTATGTGTGTGTTTATATAAATATATATAATTGAATCACTTCTGTAACCTGAAACTAAACAACATTGTAAATTAACTAGACTTCAGTTTTTTTAAAAATGGTTAAATTAAAAAAATCTCATTATGGGGGAAAATGCCCAATTCCAGAAACAGACTTTTAATTACGTTGTACTTATTTTGGTAAAGATGCATGTCTTCATTGTGAATCTGGGATTTGTATACTATGAGAGTGATGATACAATTTTATTTAAGCATAGCAATATAATAAAGAAATGTTGAGAAGTCGTTTTTTAAAAAACTGAATCTCTCATGTTAAAAATGAGGTAACTGAGAGCCAGAGAGGTTAAGTAACTGACTTAACATCACACAGCACATTGATGGCAGAGCTGGGTAGTGCTCTGCTGCCTCCCAGTTCATTCTAATCTTCCCCTTTCATGAGCAGAACTCAAGACCTGGAGCCGTAGACTCCAAAGCTGTCTGAGGATATCTGAAAGGGCCAATAAATATTCGAAGTATTGTCCAGCACCCTTCCTGGCTCATTGCCTTCACTACTGGGCGGCCCGAAGCCAGGTTGAGACTCACTGGAAAGGGAGGCGGGTAGCCTGCAGCTTGTGCGCTGCTTCTGAGAGGGGGTGAGTTGCCAGCCCTGGAAATTCCACCTGTGTCAGGGAGTCATGGGAATGTGCCCAGGTTGCTATGGGAAGGCTTTCTGCCCTGGCTGCTGCAAAGCAGCCCCCTGCCAAATCCCGTCTTGCTGACTCTCAGCAGGAAAGTGGGAAGTCAGAGGAGAAAGTTCCAACCTGTCAGTTAGAAGGGAAATAGCTGAGAAGCCATCTCCCCACCATGTGAACGATCTTAGCATCTTAGTGTGTGTGTGTGAGAGAGAGGGAGAATGTTTGGTAGAGGACGTCAGGGGAAGAGATGGGGGGAAACGATCAAATGGGCTTAGGAGAAGGAGGCTCTGTGTAACCGTGTGCGCGGGTGGGGGGAGGCTGCCTGGCTCCTGGAGATTGTTTAGCAGTCCGTCTGTTCACACCTACTTACGTAGCTGATGACCTCAGACCCACCTACTTGTCCTGCGCTTCCCCTTCTGGGCGCCTCTTATTCCTGCTCCCCTCTCCGCCCCTCCCCCCAGGCTCCTAGGCTAGGGGAGAGTGACGGCAGCAGAGATAAGGACATGCTCTTTTATGTAAGGACGCAAATCCCTGCTAACTTGTGGGTTAGAGAGCTAGTCAAGGACAAGGACAAAGCTGCTACCAATGGCCCTGGTCTGTGTCCTGAAACACAGTAGTGTGGTTACTCACCCTGGCTGGAGAGCAGGGTTGCTTGGACTGCATTCTTGGAAGTGAAATGAAACTTGCGGTGGGAGATACTACTGCCTCTACTGAGTCATAAAACTGGGATCTTTGGGCCAAGGAGTCCCAAGAAGCTGATCACTCTAGTTCTTTTCTCCTTGGAAGAAGATTCTGAAGGACTTCAGCCTGAGAGGTTATAATGTTTTAAAATTTTAAGTTGTGAAATTAATTTAGTGAGTTGTGATCAGAATATTATTAAAAAAATGAAATAGAGTAGACAGTAGACCAGGGTACGTTATTACATGGAGAAGGTGAGTATTGTTTCGGGAAACTATTTTTAGTGTTGTGTGTGTGTAATTGTGTGGGTGTGTACTGGGTCACAATGTATTTCTTACTGTAAGTCACAGCCAAAAACCTTGAACATCATTGCTCTTTTAGAAAGTGTCAGGAATGAAGACTTGGAGTCACTGTAGGGTCTGCCATGTAATTGCTGTGTGACCTATGGTGAGTTGTTTAACCTCTCTGACCTTCATTTTCCTCATTTGTGAAGTGAATGAATGAAACCAAATGAGGAAATTAAACTGATGATATTTCTAAGGTTCCTTCCAGTGTCAGATTCTATCATTTTTAAGGTAAATGAGAATTCAACCTGTTTTTAAAGATTCTCAAGGAAAGAGATGACATCCTCTCCAACAAGCAATAACTTCCATTAAAAAACAGCTCTTTCTCTTCAGGCTTCATTCATTCATTCATTCACCAAATATGTATTGATGAGTCAGACAGTGCTGTAGGTCCTGGCGAGGCAACAAGTGGGATAAAACACAAAACTCCCTGCACATGTGATGCTGCCTTAGAAACCTCTGTAGCAGTTTATGTTTTGTTTTGTTTTTTTTTTTCACTTACCATACATTTAAAATAAAACAAAATAAAACTGAAACCTTCTGTAGACTTGAGAGGATAGTTATCGTTTTTCCAAAAGTTGGTTTGGACCCTCAGTTTCTCCTTCGATGAAGTGGGAATGCAATCACGGAATGCTAACAGTTCAAAGTCTGAAAGCGTTCCAGAATGTCTTTTTTGCTCAGAAGGGTGGCCTGACCTGCTAATCTTAAATAGATAGACATCTGAATGTGCCAGACAGGAAATTATTATTTTCCTTGAATATTTTCCTTTTTTTCTAGGAGCTCTTGAAACCACAGACCATTCACTGAAAGGCAATTCACTTTAAAATGTTCAATTTCAGCTTGACATATTCATCTTCTCTCAGTATAGAGATGCAAAGCCTCCTTCGAGGACTTTGGGATTGGGGTGGCATCTTTCTGGCCTTTAAGCCGAGAACTCTGCTGTTTGGAGAAGGGGTTGGGTAAATGAAACCTGCAGACCCCTGGCTACCAGGATGCTTAAATTCAGTGCTAGGAGTGCTAGAGGACTTTGGAATCTGAAATCATCCTGACCACCAGGGGGCAGTAAGAACTTGTTTTTCCACACCACCAATGATCGCCATTCCCGTCTACTTTAGCCTGCAGTTATAGGCTGGTAAAATGACCTTTTCAAAATATGCCCGGCCACCTCAGAGCCCCTGAACGCCAGGGCTATAAGCAGTCAGTTGGCTGATTCTCCTCTCTCTCATCTCCCAAAATTAAACGTGCAGGTCCATTCACTGATTCAAAAGGTATCTATTGAATCGTTTTATGTATCAAGTACTGAGCTAGACTGTGTGAATCCAACCTTCATCAAGGCAAAGCCTCTGCTCTCCAGGACCTCACAGGCTAGGTTTTTCCATAAATGACAGACAAAGGGCTTGTTGCCCCCAAGGTGGTTTCACATGGTCCTGAATCCAAGGTCATAAGGCTGTTTTCTTATAGTGAGGTGAAGTTTCTAGGCGAGCAGATCATAATCTTGACATTTTCAAATGAGAGAATATAGATCTCTGTCAGTGAGATTTAGGAAATGCCTTTGGTATTATAGCTAAATTTTCAAACACCAGTTGGAGCAGACTGTATAGGCTCATCGTGAATCCTAAGTCAGGAATCACTGTTTTGCTGTTGTAAACTTGCAGGACTGATCAATCTTTCTGGACCCAAGTTTTCCCAGCTGCTCTCAGAAAAGGCCAGGACACTAATAGAAAACTAAGTGAGATGGAAGAGAATGATATTGTGAGGCATTACACCGGTCTAGAATCCCCACAGGGATTTTGCTAGCCCCTTTGCTGGGTGTTAACAGCTGGTTGTTTGCGTGGTTCGTAGCTTCCCTGCCACCTCTCTTATTTGGTGTAGACACAGAGTCTAGGTTATGTTAAAACTATAGTATTGGAACCCAGAAGTCAATAATTATCCAACCAAGGGATCAGATTTGATTTTATTTTTCACAATAACTTGGATGAGTTGAGTGTGTAAATGGATGACATGTTATAGCTCACTACTTTCTTAAAAATAGAATGGAACGAGGGAAGAATTCTGGGACGCACTTGTCCCAGACTTTTTTGGGGGGTGGGTATTGCCCATAGGTCACGTTAAAAAAGTTTGGCAGGATTACCAATGCATGAAGGCATTGATGGGTAATGAGCATTTATAATTAAGTGCAATAACTGGGATGTACAGGGAATCTGCTAGGTTGATTTGGACTGTCTCTAAATGGCTGAGCATGAATTCGTGCAGGGATAACCCTGCCTCCTAATAATAACACTGATCCAGCGGGTCAAGTTTAGGTTCTTGGGCTTCTTCTAGGCCACACCTCTGAAGACTAGAGGTCCTCTTTAGTTGAAAGCCCACTGCAGGGGAAAGTAGAACGCTGCTTCTATAACCTCCAGATAAAGTGCGATAGTCACTGTTTCAGAAGACTAGAAGTAATAGCGTAAGGATTGAACTGGTCTATAGTCTTTGTCTTCTTTTTAATTTTATCTATTATTTGCCTGGAGGCAGCACTGATTAGAATAATTTTTACCAAAAGCCAGAGAAAAAGAAATTTGATTACATAATTTGATGACATAGGCATTTTTAGGTAGTGAAGAGACCTTTGAAGGGGAATTAAGAAGCCCCAACCTGTCATTGTCTTACCACCTAAGTACCAGGTAAGCACTTTCCATAATTATGGTTATTTGGAAAGGGCGCACCTGGCTGGAAATCCCGCCTTTGCCTCTTACTATGGGACTCATGCAAGTCCTATAATTTCTCTGATCCTGCCCTCTCGTCTGTAAAGTAACATTATACCTATTCTACTTCCTTTATTGGGCTGTTGTAAAAATCATATTGCTCATTTGTGTGGAAGTGTTTCAATTACAAAGGGCTATACAGATGTGGGTTTTTATTTTGTTACCTGGTCTTGTCTGGTCTTATCTGTTTTGCCTGCCCTTCCTTGCCCTGACACCCAGACCCAGAGTTTCTGAGAAGGAGACTTGATGGTCAATTGTTTATTTGTCTTTGGTTTTTAGAATATGCCCTTTGTCCAGGCTGTCGGTGCTGAGTTACCGTAACAGCCTAATGACCTCCTGGCTCCAAACTCAAGGACCTTTGCCTGCAGCTAGTGTGGCTTCCTGTTAACATCTACTCGTGAGAGACGGGCCTTATTTCCACCTTCAAAGTTGGTGACTTAGGTGCCTGGAAATAGAGTTCACAAGGAACAAATTAACAACAAAACTCACAACAAACATTTAGAGCATGTACAGTCTTTTTTTCTCCATAGGTAGTTAGCCTTCTTCCCTGTCTTTCGAGGTCAATAACAGGTGCGTGACTTACCCTCACTGAGTTTCAATTAGTTTCGAACTGTGGTGGAGTTAGCATTATTGAGTCTCAAGATGAGATTTTTCAAGTGGGTTCTCCACGTCCACCGCCCACGGGACATCTCTGATTCTAATAAGCTCAGGGAGGCCGAGGTGGGAGAGCTGTGATTATGAAGACAGGGACCAGACCCTTCGGAAGCTTCGAGGACAAGGAAAAAAGGAGTTTATAGAAGCAGAAGAAGAAATGGGCGAAAAGAGAGGGGAAGAAATCTTCCCGAGAAAGGGAGAAATGAAAGAAATGGAGGAGGAAAGGGGGAGTGAGGGAATCAGGATGGGGTAAAAGGAGGAAGATGAGGGTCTAGGAGACTTCTTTGCTCCAACCTCCTACTGAGACAGAGCAGAAACAAATACTTTAGAGCTAAATCAGCTGTGCCCAGATGCCCCTGAGATGCCCCATCTGCGCTTCTAAGACCGTCAGGGATTCAAGCCTCTTGAGCGCCCAGGCCTCCACCGACCCAGGAACACCCTGCTGCTCGTCCTTGATCTAACAGGCAGTAGCAGCTGCATCCCACATCCCTAAAAGGCAGCATAGCCGTCGCCTCTTCTTGAGAGCTGGAACATCACATGCTTTCTCAGGGTTTGAGGAAGACAAGGAAGACTAGAGAGAAGATGCTGGCAAAGAGAACTCCCAGATCACTGTCTGTAGGGAGAGGCTGTGAGAAGGGATGAGAGCAGAGAGTGTGTCGTTGGAAGACAAGAGTTCAGGTTCCCCTGCTCTGCCCCTTAGTTGCTAAATGGCTTCCAGGCAAGGTTTAATTTTTTTTTTTTTTTTTTACCTGTGAAACACATCTCCACCTTCATGCCTACCTGTGGTTTATTAAGACAATGGATGCTATCCCTAAAGTGCCTTGCCTACCTCTTAGGGCACTTTCCCAGGGCCTTCTGTTTAAATATTTGGATAGTTTACCTTCTTTAGTAGGTTATATGCTCCTCAAGGGCAGGATACTTACAGATTTATCTCCTAGCATGGTACCTAGAGTACAGCAGGCATAACAGATATCTGCAACAGGCATCAAATAATCAAATAAACAAGGCAG
Organism: Lagenorhynchus albirostris; assembly: GCF_949774975.1. NCBI lineage: Eukaryota > Metazoa > Chordata > Mammalia > Artiodactyla > Delphinidae > Lagenorhynchus > Lagenorhynchus albirostris. The sequence goes on from NC_083103.1 coordinate 98,954,086, forward strand.
ATGATGGTTTCCTTTTAGGAATCCAGCAGGTAGATCTCTAGAAATCATGTCAGCTCTGGAACTGATCTGCTATTATTTAGTCTTGATGTGGCAGGTGTGGGCTTGGCATTACTGGCTTGAGTTATATTTTGCCAGAGATTGAGAACTACCTAGGGACCATCTGCACATCCCTAATTTTCTTCTTTTTAAATTAAGGAATGAATTTAATTTTGACACTTTTTAGATTAAAAATATTTTATTACCTTAAAAACAATCAATTATTATGAGCAAGTGAACTCTATAATGACACCACTTAGTACAATATAGAAAATCACACACAGAAACACAATGTTATCATTTTAGTGTATGTGCAATGTATTTCCACTTCCAGCAAATATATACAAATCTATGCAAATAACCATAAGTGATTAAATATATAGTAGATGTATGTTTATATTTTTAAATAGTTGCATTTCTCCTTTGAGTGAAAATACCATGATTTCCTTAGTCATTCTGTTTTTAATATTTTGGTTATTGGCAACTGTTCACTGTTAAATAAACATTCTCTCTTACATAAGAAATAATTCTTATTACTGTTGAAAAAAGAGAAACAAAACCTAAAGCAATTTGTTGAGTGCCTATTACGTGCCAGGCACTTTACTTGTAGTGTATCACTTAATTTCACAACCCGGGAAGTGTGTATTATTTTTTTCCTTTTGCACAGAAGAGAAAGTGAAACCTAGAAAAGTAAGTAGCTTGGCTAAGTCACGAAGGCAGTGAATATAGAGCTAGGATTTATATTCAGGTCTCCCTAACTCCCAAACCCTATTCCTCCAAATAACAAAGCTGGTAAGCGCAGGAATGTAAGGGCAAAGGTGTTAGGCTCTAACTAAATTTTTCCATGTTGCTTTCCAAAAGCTTGGTGCTATTATATAAAGCTCCACTCCCTAAGTATACTATTTTCCCCATAACTTTGTCTGACTTCATCTTTTAAGCTAAGAAACTCAAAGACCTGTATCCATTCTCTTCCTGACCTTGTAAGTATTGTTTTTAGACAGAATCCATCTTGAGTTTGAGTATTACCTGCCTGCAAAAGGACGTCAATTATATCACAGTCTGCCCTGAGTTCACCTAAGGGTAAGGACTCTCACCCTTACTGGAAGGTGGGACACACGTGGTTTCCTGCCCTCCAAGCCAGCAATGGAGAAAAGTTCCACTTCCTTCTTTATTCAGTATCACCCCTTATACCTTTGAGAAATGCAGCAAAGCACATATACTGTCAAAATGAGAGCTATGGGGCACTCTGCTGTGATCTTTCCTGCCTTTCCCTTGTCGCATTGGTGGCTGCGCTGGGGGAATGTGTCTGGAATAGAGAACTGATCGACCAACATGAGGAAACGTAATTATGGGACGGGTGGTGGTGGTGGTGAGGGGACATTGGAAAACTTCCATAAGAACTCAGGGACCATTTGCACATCCCGTTTTGTCTGTTGAAATTCAGGAATGAATGGAACGTTCCACGAAGCACCTGAGGAGGGATCAGAGGGAAAGCGTGGAGCTCTCCCTCTTCTGGGTCCTCTCTGAGGAGCTCAGAACTTGCACGATGAGCAAGAGTCCTTTCTTGTTAGTCACCATTTAATCGCTAACTTTTGCCATTTTGCTTTTTGTTGGTAAAACTGGACTTCGAGTTTTGTTTTAAGTATTTCCTATTAAGAATCCCTGTTAATTGTTGACTCCGTGATGCCCATGAGGGTTCCAGATATCATGCACACATACATGGACTTTGTGCAAAATCCACACGGCTGCCATTGCTGTAGCCCAGCCAAGGGTTAACTTGGTATCTTATTGTTGAGGTTTGTTTGCGGTTTTTCCCTCTGGCATCAGTGTCTTGTAAGTTATAGAAATAAATAAAAGTGGTTTCTCTTTGGTTCAAAGAGAATTTTCCCCTGCAGCTGATTTTAATAATATATAGCTTAATATAAAGCCTCACATTCTGAATACAGTTAGCCTTCAAAGTGGATTAAGACTGTCGTGCTCGGGGTATTTCCAAGGCATTAGTTACAGTACATTGCATTAACTTTGCCAGTTGCCTCTCCTGTAATGAAAGGGATAGAAAGATCACCCGCTTGAATAGAAGACCCAAATGCCATCTTTTAACTTCTGTGGAGTGTGATGGAGCTGATAATTGAAGGGGCAAAAGCCATTCCATTGTTAGGAAGCAAGCATTCTCTCGTTCCCTTAGAAAAGGCGAGTACGGAAATCTGAGATGCTGGACGCTGGGAGTTCTGTTCCTACGAGTGATCATGATCATGATCATAATCGTTCCAATTGTTACCATTTTCCACCTCCCCCCTTCTCCACAGGCCTTAAAATGAAAAAACCTGTATTTTAAGCTATGAAGTTGACCTCCGTCTTTATTCATCTCTTTTTTTGTAAGTGGGGAACTACTGAAATGACACGTGGGTTTCATACATGCAGCCTGTGTAGCGCTGTGCGAAGTGGATTTTTCTAGGGCTCCCTGGTGTATGTACGATGTGTCTGTGCAACCAGACATCCCTTGCTGCTCGATGGCCCTTATTACATTAGCGATGAGTGTGCAATGCTTATACACACGATGGCAGGTGCAAAAGTTATACCTCCATGGGCTTTTCTTAGCATTTACTACATGCTAGGGATTGTGCCAAGAGCTTTATGTGTATGATCTTGTTTATCTCTTACAACAAGCCCGTAACACAGGCACTGTGGTTAACAGTCTGATTTTTCACGTGGGTTAACTGAGGCACTGAGACATTAGCTAACTTGTTAATAAATGGTGGATCCAGGCTTTGAACCCAGCCACTCTAATTCAGAACCTTGCACGTAACTGCTAGGTCATACTGTCAACCATACATGAGGAAATAAAGGACTATTATAAGCTCAATGTAACTGGAAAGTATGCTGTAAATGTCAAGGATATGCAGATATGTCTGCCAGCTTTGGGAATTCGTATCTGCACACCAGTACTGACATTTATCTCAAACTGGTCATGTGATGGATATTAAGAATGCATATTTTTACAAGGCACGTGCCATAACTGTGTAGGATAGGCGTATGAACGAGTTATCAAATCAGGTAACAGTTTAGGACCAAGATGCTGCCATTGAAGACAGAGATCATTGCACACCAGAGGAGAGACCAAGCTAACCATGGGAGGGCACAAACTCTGGCATCAGATTGTGATGCCGAAAACTCGGCCTCTGCGCACTGGTGCCAAAATGAATCTCGGAGACAGAGTTTTGGGTGAAGTAGAAAAGAATGGCTTTATTGCTTTGCAGGCTAAGGCGGACACGGCAGACTCCTGCCCCTCAGAAACTCTGTGTCCCAACCTGGGGGGATTTGGTGAGGAGTTTTATAGCAACGGTTCAAGGACAGAGTTGCTAATAAGAATCAGGGTGTGTGCAGGGCCTGCACTGCTTTAATCTGGCCGCAGGTAGTCTCCTCCTTTGTCTCTGCATCCCCTCCCTTCCCTGATTAGCAATTGCTCGCATCTGCCCTTTGACACTCAGGGAAGGTCATGGAGGCTGGAGGCTGTTCCCTACAAACAAGAAACGGGGAACACAGAAAGGCTTCGTACCCAGGAGCCCCACAGGGTCCTGCTTGGTTTCAGTTGTGCAGTTTGAACCCCAACCCAGCTGCTGATTCGCTGTGTGTCTTTACGTGACCTTTCCAAACCTCATTTTTTCTCATTTGAAAATGGGGGTAACAACTACCTCATTGGGGTGATTTGAGGATTAATTGAGATCATGCCTGATTCACAGTAAGTGTGAAGTAAATGTTAGCTAGTCGTACTATGATTGTGTTTGTATTGGTCTAGTTTACATAAAATTCCCTTCCCACCTTCGGCATAGAACCTGTGTACGTCAGTAGCTCTTTGTAACATTTCCCCTCAGAAAACAAGCAAATTGTTCCTGGAACCTGGGCCAAACTCTTACCCGTATAAGGCACTTAGTGCCCATAAAATGGAAAACAAATTATTTTGACAGTGTGCTGTAGAGAGCACTGTTAGTAAAACAGTAACAGGAAGGATGAAGCAGTTTAACGTGTAGAAGTATGTGGTAACTTCAGTAAATCAAAAACTGTTCTTAAAGTTTATTTTTTTACAAAGTATGTGCTACTGTGGTTCTGGACTCAGCTCCTCCGTAATTAACGGATTAACTTCGTCTTTGTACCGCAGCAAACAGGCTAACAAAGACAGCCAACAGAGAGGTACTTCTTGAGCTGAATTCCTTATCTATAAAATGTGGCGGGTGACTTCCTCTAAGGTATTTTTTCCCCTTTGAAACTCAAACGGAATGAACAGTCATTTAATTGTGGAACTAAATCGTGACTTAACATTGGCCTTATAATCAAGATTGGCAAACATCCTTGGGACAGGAAACCATGGAAGAGGGTGGTTATTTTTTGGAGTGCAGGGCAGCCGCAGAACTCAAGTGGGCCTGGGCTTCCCACAAGGGGAAGCTGGGAGCTGGGCCTATCTGGAGATCTGTGCAAGAGAGTAGGATGAAATCCTTTCTCACAGGAGTGGTTAAACTGAGGCCCTCCCCAGTCCCTGAGGGAGAATTGATCAAACTCCATTTCAGGGTGTTTTCTTAAGAGTTGATAGGTAAGCAGCTGTTTCCAAATGCATTCTTGTTCCTTCCTTTAATCGCTCCCCAAAGATTCATAGTCCAAACCCCCTTACCTAAGAAACCTGAGCTTTTAGTTAATCAGGAATCGATGTTCTGGGCAGGGAGCATTATAGTCCCAGGTGACTTCTCCTGAGACCTCCTATGCCATGTAGCATGAGTGTGTCGTGATGATCTGAGGGAAAGTACGACCACGGTCAGAGCTGTCCCAGGGGACACTGCAGGGCTAAGATGGACCGTGTTCTTCAGCCTTCGTCTCTCCAGGAGGGCAAGCAACCCCCAGAGAGCATGGGGCTGGGAAGCTAACTGCACTGGGTGCCTCTTCAGTCCTCCTGACTCCCCTCCACCAACACTGCCCCACCCACCATTTCTTCACTCACAGACGTTCACTGAGCAGATACACCATGTGGGGCAGTGAGCTCCGTAACAGGATGACACAGATGAATGGGACAGAAATCTTGCCTTGGTGGCATTACAGTCTGAGGGGATGTGGAAAAGGTACACGAGTAATTATGATACAGGGTGGAAAAAGATGTGTTGCAAAGCAGTGTGGGTAAAGTGTGCCAAGGTCTTTTTATACAAGTAAGGATTGATTTAAATGAATGTGGAGGACATTCTCAAAAAAGAAAAGAAGGAGAAGTCATAAAAGGACAATTAGAAGCTATTGTGGACTTGTTCCAGCACGTTGGAACCTCTGGGATACTATCAGCCTTCGACCTGGAAGTGCCCGCCGAAATCATCTGGTCTCAACCTCAATGTGAGAATGTCCTCCACGCGTTCAGTCTCTGCTTGGACACCTCCCCGATGGGGAACCCACCATTTATTTTTGGATGAACAGTGTCTGGTCATTGAAGGAAGGGGGGAGAATCTCTAAGAATGGGGTGTGTGTGCGAAAGAGAGAGAGAAAAAAAGAGACAGAGACAGAGAGAGGGAAGAAAGAGAAGAGGAGAGAGAGTGAGAAAGGCAAAGCAGTAACCTAGGTTTTCAGTATCCTGGTGGGGCCCTGCCTGAAGGACAGTGGGATCAAGGAGTGCTGACTAGTCGCTCTTTGGTTAAGCTGGGAGATTTCATTTCGGTGGGGATGGAGTCTAATGTGCTGATTCCAAGGTCCAAGGATGCAAGGGTGAACTTGCACAGAGTGAGATCATGTGAGCCAGCCTTCAAGAACAGAGACTTTGCCCTGGCTAGCAAGATTGAAGCTACTGCCTTCCTAAGTCCTGCAGACAAGTTAGATCTACCTGTGGACGCTAAATTAGAACCCAAAGACCACAGAGAAGATACTTTTAAAAGTCTTTAGTGTTTACTCAGCTACCATTTCAGCAGACGGTGGCAAGCCTTGTTTTAAGCAAACCAACTGAGTGGAGCCTCAAACTGCCCTGTTTGTGCACAGGCCCTGCTTGGAGCATTGTGTGGAAAAATCTCCGTAACAGAAGCCTCCAGGCACCAGCACCTGCAGAGCCCTGCTGACTCACCTGAGATCTACAGGTGGACTTCTTAACAGGTAAGAGGTGTGAGAGAGACACTTGGGTACAAATTAGGAATTAGGGCTTCACTGACTTCTTTAGTTGCAAATGAGAAACTGCTTACGTGACCAGAACGTGCCAATACAAAGTACTTCTTGGACTTCCCTGGCGGCGCAGTGGTTGGGAGTCCACCTCCCAATGCAGGGGACACTGTTCGAGCCCTGGTCCGGGAAGATCCCACATGCGGCGGAACAATTAAGCCCGTGTGCCACAACTACTGAGCCTGCGCTCTAGAGCCCGCAAGCCACAACTACTGAAACCCGCACGCCTAGAGCCCGTGCTCCACAACGAGAGAAGCCACCGCAATGAGAAGCCCGCGCACCGCAACAAGAGTAGCCCCCGCTCGCAGCAACTAGAGAAAGCCCACGCATAGCAACGAAGACCCAACGCAGCCAAAAATAAATCAATAAATAAAGTGTTTCTTGCAAGCACTTCTACCAAGTGAATCCTACTAAATGTTTGGGATAGAGTTTCTTTTCAGAGTATTTAGAATTCAATAGGAAGGCCCAAGGAAATTGGTATTAACTTTGTGGTGTGTTTTAGATAGGGAACAAATAGGAACTGACCGCATTAGACGGGAAAACAGTGTCTCAGTTTGTAGAATCACAGTCGCAAGTATCAGTTTATTTACCAAATTGCAAATCAAAGTCTTCACAAAAAATGGCAGGAGAACCAGTTGAATAGTGACTGACAACATATTTTTTACAGGAAGTTGAAATAGAGTAACATGGAGGAGTGCAGAAAACACCGGTTTGGGGTTCAGGCTACTTGGGTTTGAATCGCATCTTAGCACCTAAAGCTGATCTCTCTGGGCTTGGTTTTCTTCATCTCTAAAATGGGAAAATTGGCACGACCTCAGGATTTTCGTGAGGCTTCGATGAGAAAATACAGTGCCTGGCTCGAGAAATTTTAGATGAATCTGCAAATTTTTAGGCCATTGGAACATTTCTAGTCTATGCTTGGCTAACACAGATTTTTCATTTGGTTCAAGCCATCGTTATCATATATTTGCTTTGAAATGAAAGGATATGAGCATGTAAGTTGATCATTCACAGACATATGTTCATTAAGGAGTAGTATTGTTGCAAAATTGTGTATCAATTGAGCAATATTTGAAATGCACGAGGGGAATTTCCCACATCAAGGAGTTCTATTTGTTTAAAGCCAAAAGGCCTTTGCAAAAGCAATAAACACTGTGATGTCTTTTGTGCAAATCTGAACGTTCACGTGTTGGGATCAGTTCTAGGGAGGTGTTTGTGTTTCATTAACTTCTTGCTCTCTGTGGGTTTATGATGGAATTAGATGCACACAGAATGTGTGTGGACAAAAGCAGAATGAGTATCTGGATTCCTGAGTACCATTTGTTTTTTAATTATTCTTTGAGGTCAAAATACTACCTCCAAAACAACACTGGAAGGAATTAAGGTGGAATTTGACCAAAAGATATTTGACTTAACAGAAAGAAATTTCCATTTCACCCTTATGACCTTGGTCCAAGATTGAGCTTACCAGTGCCTCAGTTTCTCATTTGTGACCTTGGGTGGGACAGGGCAGAGGAAGAATGGACCAGATAGCTAATGAAATTGGACTAAGTATCTGATGTGTCTTCCAGGCCTATAATTCTATTGCCTAAGGAAGTTCTATTGCTCATAAAACTTTCCAACTGTCAGACAGAGTTAATATGTCTTCCCAAAGTACTAACTTACATCAAGGGAGTGGTTGAGGGTATGGGAAACGGAGCTCTTTCTCTTCCTGGAACTATGAAGAAACAAGATCACTCAGCATTCAGTGACGTTTCAGGTTCATGTGGACATCTGGTGTTCAATGGTGGTCTCCTCGTAGAGTGTGCTGTATTCAAGTTGATTAATTGAATAAAAATGTTCCTACACCTAAAGAAACAATCTATCTTAATGAATCCTTTTTGTAAAACAAATGCTTTGTATTATAACATGATCATTACAATGCATACATTTTTTAAAAGTATTTATTTATTTATTTTTATTTGGCTATGCCAGGTCTTAGTTGTGGCAGGCAGGCTCCTTAGTTGTGGCAATGTGAACTCTTAGTTGCAGCATGCATGTAGGATCTAGTGCCCTGACCAGGTATCGAACCTGGGCCCCCTGCATTGGGAGCATGGAGTCTTAACCACTGCACTACCAGGGAAGTCCCCCCAGTGCATACCTTTTAATTGTTTTATTATTTTTTAAAAATTAATTTATTTTATTTTATTTATTTTTGGCTGTGTTGGGTCTTCGTTGCTGCACACGGTCTTTCTCTAGTTGTGGCGAGCGGGGGCTACTCTTCGTTGCGGTGCACGGGCTTCTCATTGTGGTGGCTTCTCTTGTTGCGGAGCTCGGACTCCAGGCACATGGGCTTCAGTAGTTGTGGCACTTGGGCTCAGTAGTTGTGGCTCACGGGCTCTAGAGCACAGGCTCAGTAGTTGTGGTACACGGGCTTAGTTGCTCTGCGGCATGTGGGATCTTCCTGGACCAGGGCTCGAACCCGTGTCCCCTGCATTGGCAGGGGGATTCTTAACCACTGCGCCACCAGGGAAGCCCACCCCCAGTGCATACATTTTTAAAATCTGTGTTTTCATACACCAGGATTGCTTAAAGCAAAGTAGACCTTTCCAGTTCATAGACTGTGAGAGCTACAATCGAGACTTCAGAGATCACCCAGCATAACCAATCCCCAAATCCCAATTTCAGAGTGTTTAAAATTCCAAGCAGTCACTGAATTGTGAATTTTGTGGGCATTGGTCCAGGGTCTCAGCTTCTAGAGGAGGGGTGGGGGAATGCAAGCACCGGCGTTGCTACTAGGGGGCAGTTGCGGGCAGAGTACAGCCAGGGTAGAGGGTGGTGGACTATTTATTCCTGAAAAGTGGGAACATCTGACAGTGTGACTTTCATTTCAAGGCAACAGCTCACACTAAATGCAGAATTTTACAGGAATGAATTATCTACACTTACTCCCTCCAGATGTGTTCCTTGCAGAAGGATAAATAACTCAGGTTGCAGTGGAAATCGTTGTCCAGATGTGGATTACAGGGGCTGCGGCTAAAATACCTCTCCTGAGCCCAGCCTTCTTTAGCCCCTTCCTGTGTCACAACAAAATAACTCGAATTTTTGGTTTGAAGTGGTATGTAAAGGCTAGCGTCCCTGTCATGCTCGTCAAACATGCCATTGTATCCATCAGAACAAACTGGGCAGCTTTTACAGTTTCAGCGTCATACCCCAGGGCAAGAAGTTACCACGCTTCTGGTCAACCCTGGAAGCACTGTTCCAACATCTCTACTGCTCTGGATCCGGGTTTGCGTCTTTGTAAAAGGAGGCTACTTTTCTGATTTAAGGGAGGTGGAATAGCCTGCGTTTCTGTCAGAAATAAAAGCCTTAGGTGGTTGCTTCAGTGCTCGAAAGGAATCATTTCCTAGAGCTTTGGGGCCCTTCTCTTTGAGTGAGTTAAGCCTCCAGGTCTTTGTCTTGGTCTTTGCTTGCAAAGCACTTTATCATCTGTGAATCCTCGGCTGTTTGATACGCGACTTTAGTAAATGTCTGTAACCTCCCTGTGCCTCCTTCTCTAATCTGTGAAACAGAAGGAACAGTGGAGATAAAGTGATGGTTGGGTCAGATCTTTGAAATCTCTGTTCCATCATTCTGGAATTTTGTGATCACCAGGATGTAAACTCCTCCAGGGCACAGACTTGGTTATGTGCACAGACACACCCCCACCTTGTTTTCTAGCACGTAGAACACAGCGTGCTCAATCAATTTGTGTTTAAATGGGTGAATGAAGGAAGATTTATAGTAGATGTAATCTCTTGCTTTCATCCCTCACCTAATGGAACATTATGATCCAGGCTGTTCTTTTTGTGATTCCAGGAATATACCCTGCTCTCTTTTACACCTCAGTGCCTTTGCACAAGTGGTCCTTCTGCCTGGAAGCATGCCCCCCTTGGTCTAGCTGGAAAACTCCTCTGCTAACCTTCCACCTTGGGTCGATACTGTCTCCTCCATGAAGTTCTTTCTGGATCAAGCTCTCTCTCCTGTGGGCTCACACTGCATTTGGTACATGCTTCTATTGAAGTGGATTTTCTTACCAAACTGTAGTTCTTGGATTGGTTTTCTGCTCTCCCCCCTGCCTCAAGATTTGAAGCAATTGAGGCCAGGGTCATCTCTGATAAACATTCAAAAATTATTTTGAGGAATAAATAAATAGTTTTGCAGAAACTTTTCAGAAACCTTTTACGGTACCCAGTATTATGGTATGCTTAGAGTCTGGGCATATTAAATACTTTTTGACTGATTTGCTAGATTACCAGGTACACCCCCAAGCTTCAATTTTCTTAGCAGATATAGGCAGAACTCCATTTTAAATGGCGTAATCGTACAGTCACATTTTGTTCCTCTGAAACATAACATCTGCCAACAATCACACACACACACACCACACACACACACCTTTTCCCAGTCTAACTCCAGATCCTCGAAGAGTGTTTATCACATAGAAGACGCTCAATAACTATTTAAGAACGAATAGAAATGAAAGGCATTCCTTCTACTGTCTGGTTTCTGGAAAGCACGGTCTCTTGCAGCCTCCATGTATTGCTTCGCTCCGTGCTCTTCCACCTATGGCAATCGCATTCCGTCTCCTGCCCTCACCACCGCTGTTCCCTCAGAGGTCACCAACGACCCAATTACAAAATCTAATGGGATTATCTCAGTCTTCCTCCTGCCTGACTTCATTATAGCATTGGGCATCACTTATCTTTCTGAAATGTGGTGTAATTGAAAAAGCATGAGCTTTAAAGCAGGGAGACCCTGGTTTACATTTGTGCTCCTCTTCCACTTGCTGTGTGAACTTGGGCAAGTCAGGCACCTTTTAAAATCTCTCCTCATCCTAACATGGGACTTTTTTTTTTTTTGCGGTACGCGGGCCTCTCACTGTTGAGGCCTCTCCCGTTGCGGAGCACAGGCTCCGGACGCGCAGGCTTAGCGGCCACAGCTCACGGGCCCAGCCGCTCCGCGGCATGTGGGATCCTCCCGGACCGGGGCACGAACCCGTGTCCCCTGCATCGGCAGGCAGACTCCCAACCACTGCGCCACCAGGGAAGCCCCTAACATGGGACTTTTGATGTCTGTTTCTCAGCGTGGTTGGGAGGCTTGAATGGGATTTTGTGTGTGAAGCACTTTGCCCGGTGTCTGGCTTGCGGTAGTCATTCAACAAACACTGGCTCCTTCCTTCCCTTGACTTCCGAATCATCCCACATTCTTGGTTTTCTTCTAATCTGTGCCTCTGAATAAATCTTCATAGGACTTTTCTTTCCCTTGCCCACCTCCTCTCATCCCACATTTTTCTCCCGCCCTATTTCACATTTTCTCCATCATTTACCTGCACTGTTTGCCATTTATATAGTTGATACTCCAAAAATATGGACCGATTGAATGACAGTCTCTGGATTGGCCTCTGTGTGTCCCATCTTTTGCTTCTCCAGTATATATTTCACACTGTCACCAGAACTGCTGTTCCTCAAATACAGGTTGATAATGTTACTGCCCTCTCCCCCAAGAAAAAAAACTTGAATAGCATCCCTTTGTTTAAAGAATAAACTAAACTTTAAGTACTCACCAATATGACCCTCTTGTTTGTCTATCCTCATCTCCTCTGTGTCCTTCCATAAGCCCTGACTTCTTTCTTCCAATTTTCAAAAACTCTCCATGGGTTTTTTTCTCTTCAGTGCCTTTACTCAAATGTTTCCGTTATTCCAGAATGCTCCATTCCTCTTTTCTACTAAAATTCATACGTTAAGTCTTCACTTAAATACTAATTCCTCCATAGAGCCTTCCCAGACCACCTCTTTCCCTCTGGTTAAAATTTATCCATTTTCCACTCACAGCTGTTAGTGCTTATGCTTTGCACTTAATTAATTCTGCCCTGCTAGGCTGTATGCTCCAACGCACATCCCGTGTCATGCTTGTCTTGCTGTCTCCCCAGCGCTTAGTAGCCTCACACGCTGCTGTAGCTTAACGTGTACTCTTAGAATTAAACTGAATGGAAAATCAACGCGAGTAGTCATGTTTCCTAACACAGGTCTTATGATGGAGACTTAATTAGGTACAAAAAGGCCAACATTTATAGAGCACTTCCTAGGTGCCAAGCACAATTCTAAATGCCCTACGCTGTTCAGATGCTCTCACAACAGCTGCAGGAGGGAGACACTATTTTTAAAAAATATTTATTTATTTGGCTGTGCCGGGTCTTAGTTGTGGCACGCGGGATCTAGTTCCCTGACCAGGGATCGAACCTGGGCTCCCTGCATTGGGAGTGCAGAGTCTTAACCACTGGACCACCAGGGAAGTCCCACAGACACTATTAATTATCCTGATTTTTTTTAGGTGTGGAGACAGAGACACAAAGAAATTAAATAACTCATCACCAAATCCAACAGCTGGTAAGTGGTGGAAAGGGTCAGAAGCTCAGAGAACAGGCCTGTGGGCCTGTGCACGCAGTCACTAGTTTACGGCGCCCATAGTATTTGGACCCTTCAGAGGAAAGCAGCAGGCAACCCAGAGCAGGCCACCTGCCTCCTCCGGGATGGACGACAAGGAGATGGGTGGGGTGGCCGCAGGAAGTCTTGTCCAGCCCTGATGTCCTCTGGAAGATTTAGAGGACAAGTGATGATGTCTGTCCGCAAAATCAGGGTCAGCCAAGTGTTGTGCAGAATAGTCTGGATTGACTCCTAAGCCTTTCGATGAGCAGTTAAACCAGGCAGGCTTATCTGGTGACAGTCCTCCTGGGGTGACGTCATTGCTCACCCTGGCATCGGCCACCGAAGGCTGGCGGAAGCGTGCTGCCAACCTTGCGCGTTTCCCAAGGCTGAGAGACCTCGCCAGCGCACCATCCTTGGGAACTGAGACCCGGGAAAAGTCTTGCAGCTCTTTCTTCCTTTTTCTCAGAGGGAGAAGCTGGACGTGGAGGCTGGTCCACTGTGGTTTTATTTAGATTGTGCTTAGCCAGCATCCTCCAGCACTCTCTAAACCGCACTGATGGCTTCAGTGACGAGCTGCTGCACGGGGTGATGAGGTAGGGATTAGAGGAGGGAACAGACTCAGGCTACCAGGGGAGGACTTGAAGCTTGCTCTCTCCAATTTCACCTGTCCCCGCAGTCCCCACTCCCAGCCCCTTGTCCTTCACCACCCTCGTATTTCTGTTTCACAGTGCAAGATATTAAAGCTGTCCGTGGGTTTCAGGGAGGTATTTAGTATCCAGTAATCAAAACGCCCTGGGCCAGAAATGCATCAGTTCAAATGGACTTTGTTTTAGGCATACGTGAATTGCTTTTATTTAAAAGAGAGAGAATCTGGGGCCCACAGACCCACGATGGTTGGGCCTTTACGAGATCATTCTTTCCTGCCTCTACCTCTAACTAGGCTCCAGTTACCTTTAAAGATGTGCAGAGAAAGCCGCCTTCTAAACCATCTTTGGTCATCCATTCCAGCCCTTAATTGGCCTTTCTCTCGGGAAATGTTTATCATCTAACCTGAATCTCCCACACAGAGTACTACACAAACTCATTTCCTCTTGGTTGGCAACGGAAGAAGCGTTTCAGTATATGATCCGGCCGTGCTTCGTTTTGTATTTGAAGACAGTTCATTACGCTGCTCTTATGGCCTCGTCCACATTTCTGTCAGGATTTCCAGTTCTCTGATAGCAGCAAGTTCCTCTTCGTGAATGCCCACTGCCCACTTCTTTCTCTGGTCCGTGAGCCAGCCCATGGGTCTGGCTATTTTGATGTCCTGCGGGAGAGAGAGTCTGTGTCCTCACCTTGAGGGGGGGACTGACTGTCCTGTGGCAGCCGCGTTGGAGGGGACACACCTGTCCGTGCTATTGGGAGCTGCCTGCCCTTGGCATCCCTGGGGCTGGAGGGATGTGGGTGGGTGTGGGTGGGGACCTGCCCCTTCTGCCTCCCACTCGCTTGGGTGGGCACCCAGGAGAAATCTAGCTTCTCACCTGCTATTTTTCACTTAAGTTCCCTCCTGGAAGTTTCTGCTGAATAATGGACTTTGGAGTTTGCAGGGCTCCAGAAGTAGTAGACAGGTGTTGGATGTCTTGTGTCTGCAGGAAAAGGGAGCCTGAACAGTTGAGAATAAACAACAGTTGCTTGGTAACATGAGCTCCTTTCATTAAAGTCAGAGGCCTGGCTGTGTGAGCTGGGGGCAGGCAGGCCTGGCTGGTCTGGCAACACCTGTCTGGAGGGGCCACAGGTGAGGGCAGTTTCCTGGAGAACCGCCCAGTCGGCTGAGAGTGAAATATGGGAGACAAGTGGAAGGGTGGGGGGACTTGGGAGGAATGCAGTGGCTCAGATTCTGAAGCTCTTTAGTCCTGACCGCCTGACACCAGCTCCTGTGAGAAATTGTTTTGCAGAACTTTGCACTTCCCTTTCCACACTTGTAAAATACGGATGGAACTGAGTAGCTACACGTCGTTTCGTGACATACCCAACTCAAATCAGGGCTGGTGAAATGCTGGTGCTCCAAGGGACCTGCTTTCCAGAGCTGATGCATTTGATGAGATTTGGGTGGCCTCTAAGTGGCTTCAGTTGACCCAGGTTCAAGTTCTGGCTTTGTCATGGATCAGTTATTGTGTTTTTATCTCTGACCTTGGATATCTTCCTGTGCGTCACTTCAATAAATTGTAAAATGAGGGTAATAACATCTGTCCTCACTGCTAGGGTCACTGGGAAGATAAAGTATTACAGATGAAAGCCTTCATGACAGTGTAAAGGTTGCTTTACAAACAAAACACACAGGACACTGGACAGAATCAAAGGGAGGGCAAACTTGGTCCTTCCTTTAATGTGTGTAGTTTTCACAGCAATGATGACTTGCAGCTGGAGGGCATTTCATTTGCAAACTAGTGTCCCATTTATCATCTTCCTTGACAGTGCCACAGTGGAAAGGAAACAGCTGAGGGTGGTGGGATGGGGATGTGTGTTTTTTTTTTTTAATTTTTTCTTTATTGAAGTAGAGTTGATTTGCAATGTTGTGTTAGTTTCTGGTGGATGTGTTTTGAGTAGGGTTTTCTTGGGTGACAAGTACCTTCTTTTCTTTAAGCCGAGACTTGCAGGTGGAGGTGAGCTAGGACAGTGGCTGGGGGCTTCAGGTACTCTGGGTATCTGCTTCCCAAGTGAAACCGTTGCAGACTTAGTGTGGAGGAGGTTTTCCCTCAGGCCAGGAGAAATGTAAATGATCACTCAACTACTGCTGGGCACAAGGCTTAAATTAAACCTCATAGGGTTTTAGATTTTAGGTCCAGCATCTCTTGTGGGTGGAAAAGGGGCTGAAGTGTGTGGGAGGAGGAAGCTGCTTGTTTTTCTTCCTTTCAAGGGGTGTACATTTAAATTCAGAGGGCGCACGGTCCCCTTAAGGGGGCCAATCCCCTTGCTGAATCTCCCTCTCCCCAAAATACCCATGGAACCCTCTGGCCCCTGTGTGTGCACCCTCCTGTTTTGTTCCATCTTGTTTTGTTTTTTGGCTTCCCAGTGAACGGTAGTGAGCCCACCCACCTTCCTTTTGCCCCTTAAACACCCGAGACGCCGCTCTCTTAGTTCAACTGCCCCCTTAACAAGCAGGTTCCTTGAACTGAAAAGTTACCAGATCCCCGGCAACCCGCTCATCTTTGGAGGAAATCCAAGGCAGTGAGCAGCTCTGTGGCTTCGCCCCGGACCCTGAAGTGGAGGGACAGCTTGGCTTTCTGGGCATTCCCGGAGCCGGAAGCAGTGTCCTGCGGCTTGCCAGGCCTGACACCTGATGGGAAGGAGTTGATCCTTTCCGGGACACATCCAGGAGTTAAAATAGAGTGATACCAAGCCACCCTTGAGAGAGCCAGTGGCCGGATGTGGAGAAGGGTCAGAAATAAGACAGGCCCGCTGTTCCAGGGAGTCATTTACAGGTGGGCCTGGCTCTGGCATTTCGGCTTCAGTCTCTCTCTCTTCTGGAGCAAAACATACTTCCCTCAGATTCCTGGCCTCATGGAGGTTGTGCAGGGTCGCAATGCCTGGAGCTCCCCCCATGTGTCACTGCAGGGCATGGTGGACCCATGGCCAGCTGTCACACTTGAACTGCAGGGACGTATTTTCTTACCGTGAGTTCTGGTGGGCTTTAGGAGTGTGATTTGGTCCCTCAGCTTTGGGACACTGGTGAACTGTTCTCATGACCTTCATGCTGCACAGAAGCTGGGCATTCTTTCCCTACTGGACTCACGGAGAGGCGCAGAGAGGATTGGGTGAATTGCACTGTGGACTTAATGCTGCACTATTTGTACTCCTGCTGGTCTCTTTGAAAGCCATCATCTCTACTTTGGCTCTCACGTGCAGGACTTACTGGAGAGGCACATGCGCTGTGGGCTGGGAGGAAAGATGGGCGGTAACAGTCTATGATCTAGGAGCTGGGCTGCTTTAGACTCAGTTCTGAACAGGGCTCCTCGGTAAGGGGGATCAGTTCTAGGGCCAATCTCTTAGGGTGGTACCTGGGTCTAGGGAGTGAGGGGTTCAGCATAGCTTGGGACACGACAGGACTGACCCAGACTTTCGAGGGTCCATGACCTGGGGACATACAGACGTTTTGTGACGCAGTCCATGCCCCCTGCAGGTTGAAGCAGACTTGATCCAGCCCCCAGGAATGTCAAGGGAGTACCCTTAGCTCCCTGAGACTCACTTTGCTGTATGCTTCACCTTCTGGGTGCTCACCTTCCTCTAATTTCATTCTGTGCTTGGGATGGGGCTCTGGTATTGACGGGGTCACCCAGATGCACGGAGATCACTCCCTTTTCCTGACTGGTCCTGTGTGTCCTGTGTCTCTCAGGTCCTACTGTCTGTCCTTCCTCCATATGTCATGTCTGCTGTCCTCAGCTTATTCCACAGAGCTGTCCTCTCTTCTCAGCCTGTCATTTTGGAAGCGGTCTCCAGAACTGCACCCCCCTGCACCCCAAGTTATTCAGAGAAAGCACCTTTCTCAGGAGAGGAGATCCAGCCGAAGAGTCCCTAGTCTTCCCTCAACCCGGTATCCTGACTGAATTCCTCGGTTCCTCCCTTCCCCTGCTCCCCCTCAAAGAAAAAGCAGGGAGTTAGATTAATGAGAGCTGCCTGGCCAGCCGTCGCTTTGAGAAAGTTTGGGCTGTGATCCTATTTCATTCGGCTGATTGGAGCAGCCTTGGCTCGGAGGTAGCGTCCCTCCCCAGGGATCCCGGGTACAGTTACGCCAGCCGTCGCCGCCTGTGCACGCCCTTTCTGGACAGACGTGACCCTCGCTCCTCGCCCCCTGTTCCTCCTCTTTTGTTTTCATCCAGCGTCTGCTTCCTCTCTCTCTCTCTCTCCCTCTGCCTCCTCCTCCCGCTCTCTGCCTCCCTGCAGCGCCAAGACCGGCTCCCCAGCCTAGTCCGCCGAACGCAAACCGCTGAGAGTTTGCCGAGCCGCCCCTTGGGGCCCGGGCCGCCGAGTCCCGCTCGGGCACGGCCGCCGCCAGCCGGCGAGGGAGCGCCGCCGAAGGAAAAGCAGCGGGCGCCCGAGGGGAGCCCCGGAGGGCGGCCGGGCGGCCGACTTAGACTCCGGGGAGGTCGCGCCGCGAGCCCCAGCGCTCCCCCCTTCCCGCGCGGCGCTCCGGGAGACGAACTTGCTCCGCTCGCGGCTCGAGCGGCGAGCATTTCCTAACGTGAGAGGCCGGGCGCCGCGGGCGAGGGGCGGGGAGCGGGCCCGGCGGGCGGCGAGGCGCCGGGCGGAGGCGGCGGGCCCCATGCCGGCGGCCAACATGATGGAGAGCCTGCAGCCACCCGCCCTGCAGGTGCCCGAGCCGCCGGGCGCGCCCGAGGGCAGCCGGGTCTGGTCCAGCTCGTCGACCCCCACGCTCCGCCGCCGGCGCTTCAAGATGCGCCGCACCAAGAATGTGCAGGAGCCGAGCCTGGAGGCCGGGCTGAGCCGGGACCTGCCCGGCGTCTTGGCCCCGGGCAAGGAGTTTCTGCAGCTGCCGTCCATCGAGATCACGCCCTCCAGCGACGAGGACACCCCGTGGTCCAACTGCTCCACGCCCAGCGCTTCCCCGCGCCGCAAACGCTTCCTCCTCCGCAAGTGGCTGCGGGTGAGTGAGCGGAAGGAGTGCAGCGAAAGCAGGTACGTGCCTGTCCCGCCCCAGCCGTCTTCCCTTTTCCTCCCTGGCCTCCCCACAGCCGTCGGGGAGGTGGGGTGGGGGGTGCCCAGGGCACCCCGGGGAACCTCGCCGAGGATTGCAGGAGCCCTTCGCCAGGGCGGACGGCTTCCCCACGTGCCACCCATCTCCCCAGTCCAGGCCGGGGGGCCGGTGACTTTCCATTACACGGGTACTCGGGGCTTCATGCTGCGTTCCATCCCATTGGATCCTCACAGCAACATGAATAGTAACAGCCGTAGCAGCTGATGTTTACCGAGCCTTTATCATTCTCGGTCAGTATGATGGGCACATCACAGTCCATCTCCACAGTTAGTCCCCACGAAACCTCTTTGAGGTCGCTACTCCCTGTCAGTCCCATTGTACAGACAGGGATCGTAGAAGGCGAGGGAGGTTAAGTGGCTCCTCCACTCAGACTTCAGTTTCTAAGCTCCATTTCAATTTTTATTATTTCATTGTTGGCCACCCCAGGTTGCCTTTCCTGGCCCCCATGTGTAGAGGAGGTGGCGGAGTATTCGCACTGAGTGAGTCCCATTTCTTAGACATCTAGGCCTGGTCCGCACCATGATGGTTTATGCCAGCTACTTTTTGTCTGGACAAGCGTGGCATCTGAGTAGTCGGGGAGTTTGCTTTCCCTGCGCAGAGGACTGGTGTAGGAGACCATAGGGTAGCTCCACACAGCCTTGGCCAGGGGTTGTGTTTGAGCCAAGCCCATTGCCTGGTGGAGGAGGTGGGCAGTCCTCAGTGGTGCACTGATGTCTTGGACCCTCCGCATTTACCTTCAGGCTCTAGGGCCCTGTCTCCAAACAGTGGTCTGTGCCTTTGCGTGGGGCAGGCAAGTGATTGGCCACCTTCCCCGGGACTCCTCTTCCTAGTCTGTTCAATTCCATTCATTTCAGTTCAACAAGTATTTATTGGATGTTCTTGTGAGTTCAGTCTGGTACCAGCTAACGGTGCTATGGCCAGGAGGCAGGGAGGGAGGGTGGGTAGAGCTGGGTAGAGTGTGGGGATGTGGAAGTTGAGAAGGAGGATGGGAGGAGACTTGGATAAGAAATCACGGCATGTGAGTTTCCCTGGTATTGAGGAGATGGAATCTTTGGAAGACACATACTCTGTGTGCCATGTGGTACTGACTGTAAGGCAAAGAGAGGAAGAAGACTTCTGGAAGGAAGAGGCTCAAACCACAACACGTACACATAGGTAGTAGAAAACAGGAAGAATATAATGTCAGGGGCATGAGATCAGGAAAGGGGAACAGTAGAGATGAAGGCATAAGAACAGGGTGAGATGTGTCGTTGAGGGGACGCTGAGGAATTGGGCTGGGTTACGCAGATGGTGAGCGTTTTACGCCTGCCAGGCTTCCTTTCTCTTATTTGGTGGTAATGACTGGATGTGGTTATCCCTGCAGGCGCAGATGTAAAGCTTTGTTCTGGGGCTTTTTGGGGACCTGAGGATAGCAATTCTTTCTGTACTCTTACTTCATCCTGTCACCTTTTCCAGAGAGTAGAGGGAAATGGGGCAAGCTTGGTGGGAGCTAATCTTGAACTAAAATAGTTCATCCGGGTTTGTCAGCTTTCCCTTCAAATGTGAGAAACCCTAAAAGAGGCCCTATTTTGATCCTGAGATTCTGCCATGTACACTGAGGACAGAATATGGGGAAGATTCTTACGCTGGTAGCCGGGGAAGGGATAGGGGAGGGTTTGGTTAGATTTAGGGAAGTCTATCTTGGTTTAGAGAGTTTGTCTAAAGGTGCAGTGGAGGAACTTCCCTGGCCGTCCAGTGATTAGGACTCTGCGCTTTCACTGCCAAGGGCACGGGTTCGATTCCTGGTCCGGGAACTAAGATCTCTGCAAGCCGTGTGGCCAAAAAAAAGGTTTAGTGGAATCTTCATTTTTGTTGGAGCAGGAAACATACTTTTAAATCAGGAAGGGTTTTCACCTTCTAGGAGTAGTTTAAAAACTGGCAGTTGGGGAATTCCCTGGCGGTCCAGTGGTTAGGACTCCGCACTCTCACTGCCAAGGCCCAGGTTCCATCCCTTGTCGGGGAACTAAAATCCCACTGGCCGCATGGCGCAGCACACCCCCAGATGGTAGTTGTTTTCAATGGCGGCTTGCTGGATTAGAAGAATATATGCATATATGTATAAAAAGACAACCTCTGGATTCAAACCCAAGTTTGTCTGACTCAGATCTCTACTCTTAACCACTGTTAAACTGCCTCCTGTTGGACTCTGTCTTGATTGTGGCCAAAACAAAAACCCATCTCTTTTAGGCCTTGGAAATAGAAGGCTTCTTGGAAAGAAAAGAAGCGGTCAAGTGAAGAGGTGCTTGTAAATGGCCAAGATGATCCCCTGAGGAGGAATTGACATTTAGAGGCAATAGGGCACGAAGAGAATTGGAACTCAAGTCAGGAGACGTGGGTTTAAATTTTAAGTTCTGTCATTTCTTCGCTGTGGAACCTTGGGCACCTCCCTTCCCCTCTGTTTCGTCTTCTCCATCTGTGGATGAATGGGAGGTCTCAAGTGATAGACGTGGAACTGTTTTGTAAACGTCCTCTTGCTGTGCAAGGGGGAAGGATTATTGGCATCATTCTGTGAGTGGCTCACATGGAGTGGATGTGTGCTTGAGAGTATAGGTTACATACTCACGTGTCCTGGAGCAGCACCTGGGACTCCTCACACGTTACATGACTTGGATATGGTGATTGGAAAGTGACCCAGCTCAGGCTTGGTTTAGGGGAATGAGCACACCAGGCCCAGTGCAGCGTCCTTCCTCTTCACTGTCCCCACCCCAAGTCTGCCTCTCCGCAACAGAGAAAAGCCCCTTTGAGGCCTGCAATGCAATTCTGTCTGATGTGGTAGAAGGCACGGGGTCAAGAGGGCCTCAGCTTGTGGATTTTAACTGCACAAAGATGAAAATATAAAGAGAATCAGGAGACCCCTTTCTTTTCCTTAATCCTGGGAAGAAAGAAGTAGAGAAAATGGTGAAGTTAGCAGAGACCTCGGAGGCCAGTATTCTGAGTCCAATTTTCTCTGTTTCATCCTTGGATCTTCACTGTCTAGCACTGTACTTGGCCTTTCGTCATGATCAATAGATGTTTATTGATGGGTAAATTAATAACGATTGAGTGAATGATTCCTTTTTCTTTCCTCTTTGGAGTGAAATTATCCTTATTCACGAATCAGGGAAAATTTCCTGGAGGACATGAGTCCAGAACTGAGTTTTTTGACATGTGACAGCTTTATTGAGATATAATTTACATGCCATGCACTTCAGTCAGTTTTAAAGTACATAATTCAGTGGTTTTTAGTATATTCACAAATATGTGTAACTATCACCACAGTCCATTTTACAGCATTTTCATGACCTTGAAAAGAAACCCATACCCTTTATATATTACCCTCAATCCCCCTCTACTCCTTGCCCCCAGCCCTAGGCAATCATGAATCTACTTTCTGTGGAGAGCTGAGTTTTGAAGGGGAACCAGAAGCCTCTTGGTGAAGGCAGTTTGGGTGTGTTGGCTTGAAGATGGGGATGGATGACCAAGTGTGGTCTTGATGAGGGATGTGGAGAAATGAGGGTGGTGAGGTGATGGGCCGACAGACTATGATGTATGCTGAAGGGTTTGAATTTCAATTAGTCAGGCCGTCAACAAAGATGTATTGAGATCCTATGGACAGTGTGCTTTGTCTGCAAAGAGGATTCAACTCAACGGGGAGCCATTGTAGGTTCCGGAACCCAGGAGAGACATGCTCAGAATGGTATTGGAGGCACCGAATTCTTGCTGTTCTGTGTGAACCAGGTGCGAGGTAGAGGCCTGAGCCTTGCACTGTTCTTCCAGCACTTACTGTTACAGCTGGGAATTGTCATCTTAGCCACTGTTTAACATAAGGTGGCACTGTTTTTTGCTGGCCGCGTTGCCCTCTGAGCTCCACGGATAACGTAGTCTGAAGTTGATGGGGCAGGCTTTTAGAACTAGTACCTGCGTGTCTGCCCAAATCCCTTGGCCATAACTGGTTGTGGTGATGGTTCAAAACCCAAATTGAGGATTAGAGTCCCTCTCTCACCTGCTGGATTATGGCAAGAGGTCAGAATTGGACAGAGACACAACTTTTGTGTCTCTGTGATGGCATCCTGACATCATTCTCTGGAGGGGGAAAGGAGAGCTGACAAGGGGCAAAGGTGTAGGCGTGGCTGCCCGACGGCAGGCTGTCCTTATGGGGGCCACAGAAGCGCTTCTCTGCTCTGTCTCCCCAGGACGCCCTCCTTATTATTACCTCTTGCACCACTTTCCCATGGCAGTTCTGTCCCCTCTTCTGTGTGACACATCTGCCCTGCCATGACTTCTGCTCTGCTGCACACCTGACCTCAGGTGGCACCTCTCGCTGATTCTGCCAGCCTGGTGAGCCTGGTTATCTATCTGGTGCCAGCCTAGCTGGCATGTGGGTTTGCACGTAATGATTATTCCTCATTGGTATATTTATCGTAAGTCTTCATCCCCTCACTCTGACCTTCGGAGGGAGTCTTGCTTTCGGTTTCAGCTCAGTTTCCAGGGAGGAGGCTGATGTGTGCTACACCCATCAGCTCCGTGTGGACCCTGACATCTAGCAGAAGCACAGAGAGTGTGGGAGGGAGGTAATTCATGGCTTTCTTCACACAAAGCATCAAACAGGAGACCTGTGATTTGTCAGCAGATTAAATAAAGTATTGGTGCTGGATAAGGTTAAACTAGGAAAAACCTCTCTCCCGGACCCTTATTTCCTTGAGGGCGGGGACTGCATCTTACTTTCTGCTAAGCGCCTTAAATACACATTTAATCCTCACAACAAACCCCCGGGTGGGTTTTACAGCTGAGGAACCTGAAGTTCAGAGATTCATTTGCTCCTGGTCGCACAGAAGCAAGGGTGAGATCTGAATCACATTTTTTTGATTCCAGAGCCCGGGCTGTTTACAGCTACACTGAACCATCTCCCCGGGGCCTGGGAATAGTTGGCCCTTGCGTGTTTGAGATCACAGCCACGTGGAAGGGGAGGTTCTGAAGGAGGTCGGGAGGATGGGAAGGCCACTGAGGATGTCTGTAGAGGTCAGAGGTCAGCACGGGGATGTGTGAGGGTGGTGCTACATGGCGTAGGTGAACTGCTCCGTGAGAAGCAGCCGACCTTGGGCTGTAGATGTGGTTTCCACATTCAAACAGTCTGTGGAAACTGAGAAGGTAGATCTAAGCCCCGTGGGCTGATTCACACTGGCCAGTTTCCTCCATGGCAGTTGGTATTTTGAGAGTTTCCGTGGTGGTTATGCACTCAGGAAGTGCTAGTTCCGTGTCAGGGGAGAGGCTGGGATTTTCACGGGGCAGGTTAACAGGTGATAACCCTGCCCCGCTCGGTTAGTTTCTCCCAGCTACCGTCTATAGGCCAGTTGCTATGCTGGCCACTGATAAGTGCTTCTAGGGGAACTCCGGAGTTTTCCTTAGGGCGCTTGAATGGCTGAGCTGCCGGTGGGGAATTTCCTCCTTGACCCCAGTGGGTGAGCCGCTGGGCGCTGAAGCAGGCGTTCAGATACAGAGCCAAGCTGGCCTGAGAGCCTAGGAGTGCTGGCCTGGTTGCTGTGTGTACAAGAGCTTTACAAAGTCTGCAGGCTTTGCTCACTTGGGATTCTTTCCTCCATTGCCCGTGTCAGTGCAGTGACTCGCTAAGGGGCAGTTGTACCTAGCATGAAGGGAGATGCTTTTCAACACCTTTCGGGGCGGGGGGAGGTCTCTGAGCTCTTGTCCTGTGACTCTGGAGCCTAAGGAACCTTCCTTCTCTAGGAGGAGATGGTGAAGCTTCCTTCAGGGATGCATAACAGAAAATCAAATGTGGAAGGAAGGCAGGATGGACATGCTTCAAGCTGGGGCACAGAGATGTCAGGCCACGGCCTGCACCTGCCAGCCTCCATGCCACTGCGGGCAGCCAGGTGCCACCTCCTGAAGATAGCCCTGGTGTCAGATGTTCTTCCCTGCTTTCAGACCATGTGTCCGGGTCATCTCATCAAAATCATCACTAGGAAGAGGTGGCCGTTCCTTAGCTAAGACCAGTGGTAAAGAGGAGACAGAGGAGGACACCCGTGGCTTTTTCATTTGAGGCCCTGATACATCTTTTGGGTCAGATGCTGTGAAGCCCTTTCTTCTGCATCCTTTGTACGTATTCTAACTGGCTCTGGTTGTTCCACCCTGATTTTGTGGATAAGATAAAGAAAACGGGTGGTTAGGCACGTCTCAGTGGCAGATCTGGGTTACGCTCTGGAACTCAGGCCTCTGACCTAAAGTCTGGGCTAATTTCTATCTGTCATGTCTCTGGAGCTTCTTCCAGCCTGGTGCCTCCTTCCTCCATGGTCTGACCACAGAGGTTTTTTGGTCTTGCTGCTTCTGGTTCCAGAGTTTAGTCAGGAAATGTGGGGGCTGAGTGAGGGGACTGAAAAAAATAATCCACAACCCACTTGGTTTTTCCACTTTCTTTTGCAACTATGCAAAAAGAATTTGCCTTGGGGCCCCTTTTGGGCAGGGGTGAGTGTGGTAACCCACGTATTATTTGCTCCAGCAATTAGGAAAATACAGAAAGATGATGGATGGTTAGTTTAGCAATACAGTTTTTTTTTTTTTTTTTTTTGAAGCAGCTGCGTAGCACAGGGAGATCAGCTCGGTGCTTTGAGACCACCTAGAAGGGTGGGATGAGGAGGGTGGGAGGGAGACGCAAGAGGGAGGGGATATGGGGATATACGTAGCAATACTTTTTTGAGTCTCTCCAAGGGTTTTCCAGCTTGTTGTCTTTTTTTTTTTTTTTACTTAGTTTACTGTTTTTATTTATGTATGTATTTATTTATTGGCTGTGTTGGGTCTTCGTTGCTGCGTGCAAGCTTTCTCTAGTTGCCGCGAGCAGAGGCTACTCTTCGTTGCGTTGTGCGGGCTTCTCATTGCGGTGGCTTCTCTTGTTGTGGAGCACGGGCTTCTAGGTGCTCGGGCTTCAGTAGTTGCAGCATGCGGGCTCAGTAGTTGTGGCTCAAGGGCTTAGTTGCTCTGCAGCACGTGGGATCTTCCTGGACCAGGGATTGAATCTGTGGCCCCTGCCTTGGCAGGTGGATTCTTAACCCCTGCGCCACCAGGGAAGTCCCCCCAGCTTGTCTTAAAAGAAATTTTTATATGATAAAAGTCAACGAATATTGTATGTGTGATCAAATAACTAGTTACTGTAAAACTTTTGGACAGTAGGGAAAAGGAAGAGAGCTCATCATTTTACTATGCTAACCCAAACATTAGGAGCATGCGTGGTGTATTATCCCCCGGTATTTTTTCTCATTCAGAGGTTTTTTTTGGCCATGCCATGTGGCTTGTGAGACCTTAGTTCCCTGACCAGGGATCAAACCCTTGGCCCCTGCTGTGGAAGCGTGGAGTCCTAACCACTGGACTGCCAGGGAATTCCCCAGAGTTTCTTTCTAATTGAGACTTTCCTTTTTCATCTGCACTTCTGCACCTTGTACCTGTATAAAGTAAGGGAGAACATAAATCGAAAGGTTAAGGACAGGTCAGTCTGTGAAATAAGGAAAATAAAAGGATTTCTGAAGCACTGTTTCTGGAGGAACCATCAGAATGAGACATTTCTCCAAAGGGGGGGATACGAGCCCTCTCATCAAAGAAGACGCCTCTTAGCCTCGTTCTCCTGTTCTCTGTAACCCAAGCTTGGCGTGAGTGCCAGTCTGACCCCTCAAAGCAGCCTGCCTTGACCCGGCAAGCATTTGCTTCCCAGCTGGGTCATTACACTGGGAAGCTCTTCCTGACCTTTCTGTATTCTTGGGATTGGATGGAATGGCAGTAATAAAGGTTACTCTGAACAGGGTGGAGCTTCTCCAGAGAACAGTTTGCCCTTAGCTTGGGTGATACCATGTGTTTTCTCTGTCTATGATGAAACACATCTTCTCGACATGTGAAGATCTCATAAAAAAAAAAAAAAGGCCCCAGGAAAGAGATCGCATCACCTCTCCTCTCTTGGTTACTTCTTAATATGTTTTTGAGACCTGCTATTGAGAAAATTCTGCTGAAGATCTAACTGAAATCCCCCATGGTATAATTCAAACTCATTCTCTCTTGTTTCGTCCTCAGTGAAGATGAGAGACTATCAGGTCACTATCCTTTGAGAATATTCCTTCAGAGACTTATTGTTAGTAATTTGGGCTGTTGCTCCCAGATTGTAAGAGAAGCCTTGATTTGGGCTACCAGTTACTTGGTGCTCACTGATTCTCCGGTGGAGGCTGTGGAGCCCTGCAGACACAGTGGAGAAATTGGCAACCACGCACGTTAGAAGACAGAGCCAGTCTCAGAGGTGAGCAGAGTAGGAAGTGGCCCGCCCGTTCAGAAAGTTCTTAGGGACACTGGACAATTCCTCTGAAGTGCCTTCTCCATGCTTGGACTCCTTCCCCAAATGCCTCTATTAGTTGACACACCTTTTGTTTAGCAGCCAGAGAGATTAGGCTGAAAATGTAGATAACTCAGGAGAAGTAATTCTCAAGTTCAACAAACATTTTTGGGGCACTTACAGAGAATCAGGTGCTGTCCTAGGTGCTTGGGGCACAAAGATGGTTACAGGTGGCCCTTCCTTGAGGAGCTCACAGCCTGTGGGGGAGACTAGTGTGCAAAAGTTAATTTCAATAGAATATGGAATTTGGACTAAAACATAAAAAAAAAAAAAAGGTCTGAGGAAAAGATCTGCTGGGAGGGAGATGGGAGGAGGGTCCTGGGACCTAGATTTCACCCCCGAATAGCCTCACTTTTCTCGCACTAAACTGTCACCCCTTAGTACCTACAGTTCTGGTCTGCATCTCGCTCAGAGAATCTAGTCTTCATGGTAGATGAGATTTGTGTGGTCATTTCACCTTTGAGCAAACTGAGAAGTCCAAGGTCAGTGGACAAAGCTGGTCAGTGGCAGAGATGGCTCTAGAATACTGATCTCCTGCAACCTAACTATCGTATTCTGCCCACCCCATGTCCCTAGGAGCCTGTCTTGGCCCAGGATGGAGCCATATCTTCATCAGCAAACCCAGGAAGCTCAGACAGGCCTCATCCATTGTTAGGGGCAGGGTGATGGTTGTCCTAGGACGACTGCCTTTGTACCACTCCAGGGGGCTGTCTGAGGCAGCATCGGAGGTAGAGGCTCTGGTTCTGTTATTTATTTATGTATTTTTTGCTGTGTGGTCCTGGGCAGGTTACTCAGTCTCTCTGGGCCTCAGTGTCTTTCTCCTTGGTAAAATGGAGAGTATACGTTTCTTCTTCATCTTGTAAGACAGAATTCAGTAGATGTGTCTGAAGAATTATGCTCACGTTATCATTAGTTTATAAAACTGAGATTTCTTTGGTGGTCTATGAGGCTTCTGAGTCTGCTAGTCTGGTTAGTATAAGCTGAACAGTGGTTTGTTGTTTCTTTGATGAGATGTCACTTTTCTGATATATTGATAACGTGGTGAAAATGAGTTTCTAATTTGTGGGCTGCTCTTGGCTGTCTGTCTCTTCACTGTTGGTCTGCTTAAGGTTCTGAATCCAGGCTTATTTCTCCTTCTCTGTCTCCCCTCCCTCTCCCTCACCCCACCCCCTTTCCTTCTCCTGAATCTACATACTGTCCTTGGACTGTTTTATTCACTGTCTTGAATTTAATTATTCCTGCATGGTGATGATTTTCACACTTACATCTCAGACCTCATCTCTTTCCTGAGACTTCAGCTCATCTCTCCAACTGGCTGATGGGCATTTCCATTGGCATGTTCTTCAGAACAGTCCATAACTGAACTCTTTACCTTTCCCTCCAAACCAGTTCCTCTCACTCTGTTCCTTGAGGTGAGGGTTGGTACCCTTCAGTTTTGCACAGTTTCCTTCCTTTGGAGGAAGTCTGTCTTCTCATCTCCACCACCATCTCGGCTCCCTGGGCCACCACGATCTCTCACATATGTCATTCAAGCGTCCTCCTAACTGGTCTCCCTGATGCCGCTCACCCTGCAGCCAGTTACCGTTCAGTGCCTTGGATGGACGCTTCCTTTTTTTTTTTTTTTTTTTTTTTTGCGGTACGCGGGCCTCTCACTGTCGTGGCCTCTCCCGTTGCGGAGCACAGGCTCCGGACGCGCAGGCTCAGCGGCCATGGCTCACGGGCCCAGCCGCTCCGCGGCATGTGGGATCTTCCCGGACCGGGGCACGAACCCGTGTCCCCTGCATCGGCAGGCGGACTCGCAACCACTGCGCCCCCAGGGAAGCCCTTGGATGCTTCCTTTTATTTCTAGGTTTTCACAGACATTGTTACCTTGTGTGGAATTCCTCTCTTGTAACACTGACCCCCTTGGCCCCCCTGCCCTTCTTCTCCTTTGGATCTCACCCTAGTTATTGTCCCTCTAGCAAGTATTTCCTGACTCACGTATTTATTACATCTGTGTTCTTAAGTTGTGACTACTTGATCACATTGTATCTTTCACTGGATCAGAAGCTGTGAGGGCAGAGTTAATTGTGTTTAGCGTTTGTTTTATTCAGTGCTTGGTAAGCTCTTTGCGTGGAATGTAGTAAACATATACTTAGGGAGTGAATAAATCATCAAATGGATGAAGAACTCTAAGGAAATTTGATTTTCACGGAATTCTATTGGAAATCATTTTACAAAGCAGGAAGTCCGCTTGAAGTTGAATGATTATGCCCTCGTGGGCCATTTATGTAAATCTGGATTACTATGTATTGTTTGTCTGTTTTAAGTCTTTTGGTTTCGTTCATGGTTTTTCCCTTGTACTGTGTCTTCCCTCAGACTGCAAGTGCCCAGACACCAGACATGGCCGCTCTTCTAAAGGTGTTCTCTATCTGGGGAGACAGCTTTGGCACCAGCAGGTGAAGAGTGGTTGACCTCTCCCAAAACGAGGCTCCAGAGAGCAAGAGCACATTGGGGGCAATATTTCGGTTTGTAGTCAACCCGGGGCCCAGGTACAGTCTACCAATCGTGGTTAGCCTTTTCCCACCAAAGACCTGTGGCAGCTTTGAAGGCTATTTTTATTTTTGGAGCTGTGGTTGCCGTGGTAACACAGTACATTTTCCCTAGTCTTACGATTCCAGGTCAGGACAACAGTTGTTCCTCTTGCAGGAGAGAAGGATTTTGTGATAGATGCACCCTTCCTTCTACCCTTTTTCCCTCCTACTTAATCCAACCAATATTTACTGAACACAGATTACGTGCCAGGTGCTGTTCTAGACACCGGAACCAATAGTGAACAAAATAGTTTCTGCCCTAGAGAGCTTACATCCTAGAGAGGGGATAAAGACAGTAAACAAATGAACAATGCAACGTTGATCCCTACTTATTTAAAAACAAGTGACTTGAGCACATCACTGAAAGGGAATTAGTGTGTTTTCTAAAATTGGGAAATCAGGAGTTGTAAAAGGAATGCCTTCCACGCTGCGCTGGAGAGAGATATGTTGGGCGTGGAGCTGGGGGCTGACTCCCCTCCCACCGACAGTAGGACTTCATTCAGTTCTGGAATGCAGATGCACCTGTTTCTCTGACCTCTCCCAAGACCTAGGGAGACATGGTATTAAGCCGGGCCTCTCTCTGCAGCTGTCAGGTGCCAGGGCAGTTGTTCTCCTGGTGTTTTGCTTCTTTCTTCCTCTTTGCTCCAGTGGAAGCCAAGAGCCAAAGGGCTGCCAATACAAATGGCCCTTCTTTATGTCATGTAATGAGAGCCCTGAAGGCAGGTTGGGAATGCCATTAACTGGGGGACTATAGAGTATGGAGCCTTGAAGGGGGAGCCTGGGGGGAGGTGCAGAGGAGAGAAGGGATGCTGACACCTGCTGTTGGGAGATTCTGGTCAGAGCGGCAGAGAACCGTGCCCGCTTGGACACAAATGAACGCAGTGCTGGCGATAGCAGTGTGATAATCTCTCAATGTGGGGAGCATTTGATCCTTTTCTCCGTGATTTACAAGGCCCCGGGCTCCGGAAGCCGGCACAGAGTATAATTATTCTTTTGTATTTGCCCCAGCACTTACCACAGCGCCTGGCACACACCGAGCCTTCCAGTAACATGCTTCTGGCATGACGCTCCACCACTTCATTTGTTCCCGCATCCTAGGGGGTGGATGTAATGAGTATGTCCACTTGGATTTAAGGGAATTGAAACTCTGAAACACGCCCACATCCATACAACCGAGTAATGATGGAAACCTGACTCTAAAAGGTTGTGTCCTGTCACCTTTAATTTAGGCCTTTTCTGTATTGTACAAACATGTATACATCTGGCATTATACCAAGGCTGATGTCTGTGTGCTGACGATGTGGGTCATTAAAATCCACAGGAAATGGTAAGTAAAGACCAAATACGAGAAGTGGCTGTTTCAGCATGCCTCACCCTGTGAAAAGCTTTGGAGTTTACTTCCCCTCCATTCCCTTCCCATTTGGAGGGACACATGAAACCTTCAGGCCGTCACAGCAAGGCGGGTCCAAATTCTGCAAAATCTGACAGCTTGGCTGCTCTGTGCCCGCCACTGAGCTCTGACTGGCCTGTGCCCTTGAAGGGTTTAGTCTAGTGTATTGATTATTCATCCACTCATTTGTTCAACAACAGATTTTTTTTTTTTTTATAAATTTATTTATTTATTTTTGGCTGTGTTGGGTCTTCGTTTCTGTGCCAGGGCTTTCTCTAGTTGCGGCAAGCGGGGGCCACTCTTCATCGCGGTGCACGGGCCTCTCCCATTGCGGAGCACAGGCTCCAGATGCGCAGGCTCAGTAGTTGTGGCTCACGGGCCCAGTTGCTCCACGGCATGTGGGATCTTCCCAGACCAGGGCTCGAACCCGTGTCCCCTGCACTGGCAGGCAGATTCTCAACCACTGCACCACCAGGGAAGCCCCAACAACAGATTTTAATTGAGTGTCTATTAGGCAGTCCATGCAAGTCATACACATAAATGTAAAATTTGAAAATGTGGCCAGTGCTTCCACAGAGGGGACACCAGTAGCCGTTAACATTTGGTAGTCCTGGTGATTGGCCAGCATTTGTTGTGAAGGACATCCTCTCTGTAGAAGATCTTCCTGAGGAAGTGGGGTTGCATGGACATTTTGTTTTAGGAGAGCAGAAGCAGTTTCCTCACAACATAGGGTCTAGCTCAGTCATTTCACAGAATAGGCAAAGATGGCTCATGTTTAGTTGGCTGGAGAATCCCAGCTGTGAACATGGGGGTAACCAGGGCTTTTTCTGCTCCTTCCACTTTCTGCTGGACATAGAACCATTGAACGTTCCTTTGGTTTCTCCAGCAGAGGATGGGCAGGAAAAACAAAAATTCTGTTTCTCACAAACATCGTTGATGCAGTGATTCAGAATTTAGGTATTTTGGGCTTGTTAACTGCATTTTTCTCCCTCATAGCCACAGAGAATCTAGAGTTCTAGAGCCTCTACCCGCAGTTGCCTGCTAGATTTAAGGCCCCTTTGCTTGACAGGTGCTATTTGCAAATAATTCACTTTCACTGTCTTAATCAGCTCAGTAGTATCCTCAGAAGGTTAATAAGAAACAGTTGGCACCGATAGCCTCATCCACCAGAGGGCAGACAACAGAAGCAAGAAGAACTACAATCCTGCAGCCTGTGGAACAAAAACCACATTCACAGAAAAATAGACAAAATGAAAAGGCAGAGGACATTGTACCAGACGAAGGGACCAGATAAAACCCCAGAAAAAAAAACTAAATGAAGTGGAGATAGGCAACCTTCCAGAAAAAGAATTCAGAATAATGATAGTGAAGATGATCAGGGACCTTGGAAAAAGAATGGAGGCAAAGATCGAGAAGATACAAGAAATGTTTAACAAAGACCTAGAAGAATTAAAGAACAAACACCTAGAAGAATTAAAGAACAAACAAACAGAGATGAACAATACAATAACTGAAATGAAACATACACTAGAAGGAACCAGTAGCAGAATAACTGAGGCAGAAGAACGGATAAGTGACCTGGAAGACAGAAGGGTGGAATTCACTGCTGCGGAACAGAATAAAGAAAAAAGAATGAAAAGAAATGAAGACAGCCTAAGAGACCTCTGGGACAACATTAAACGCAACAACATTCACATTATAGGGGTCCCAAAAGGAGAAGAGAGAGAGAAAGGACCTGAGAAAATATTTGAAGAGATTATAGTCGAAAACTTCACTAACATGGGAAAGGAAATAGCCACCCAAGTCCAGGAATCGCAGAGAGTCTCACGCAGGATAAACCCAAGGAGAAACACGCCAAGACACGTAGTAGTCAAATAGACAAAAATTAAAAGACAAAGAAAAATTATTGAAAGCAACAAGGGAAAAATGAAAATAACATACACGGGAACTCCCATAAGGTTAACAGCTGATTTCTCAGCAGAAACTCTACAAGCCAGAAGGGAGTGCCATGATATATTTAAAGTGATGAAAGGGAAGAATCTACAACGAAGATTACTCTACCCAGCAAGGATCTCATTCAGATTCAATGGAGAAATCAAAAGCTTCACAGATAAGCAAAAGCTAAGAAAATTCAGCATCACAAAACGAGTTCTACAACAAATGCTAAGGGAGCTTCTCTAAGTGGGAAACACAAGAGAAGAAAAGGACCTACAAAAACAAACCCATAACAATTAAGAAAATGGTCACAGGAACATACATATCGATAATTACCTTAAACGTGAATGCATTAAATGCTCCAACCAAAAGACACAGGCTCACTAAATGGATACAAAAACAAGACCCATATATATATGCTGTCTACAAGAGACCAATTTCAGACCTAGGGACACATACAGACTGAAAGTGAGGGGATGGAAAAAGATATTCCATGCAAATGGAAATGAAAAGAAAGCTGTAGTAGCAATACTCAGATAAAATAGACTTTAAAATAAAGAATGTTACAAGAGACAAGGAAGGACACTGCATAATGATCAAGGGATCAATCCAAGAAGAAGATATAACAATTATAAATATATGTGCACCCAACATAGGAGCAGTTCAATACATAAGGCAACTGCTAACAGCTCTAAAAGAGGAAATCGATAGTAACACAATAGTGGGGGACTTTAGCATCTCACTTACACCAATGGACAGATCATCCAGACAGCAAATTAATAAGGACACACAAGCTTTAAATGACACAACAGACCAGATAGATTTAATTGATATTTATAAGACATTCCATCCAAAACCAGCAGATTACACTTTCTTCTCAAGTGCACATGGAGCATTCTCCAGGATAGATCACATCTTGGGTCACAAATCAAGCCTCGATAAATTTAAGAAAATTGAAGTCATACCAAGCACCTTTTCCAACCACAATGCTATGAGATTAGAAATCAGTTACATGGAAAAAAACGTAAAAAACACAAACACATGGAGCCTAAACAGTATGTTACTAAATAACCAACAGGTCACTGAAGAAATCAAAGGGGAAATCAATAAATACCTAGAGACAAATTACAATGAAAACACGAAGAGCCAAAACTTATGGGATGCAGCAAAAGCAGTTCTAAGAGGGAAGTTTATAGCTATACAAGCCTACCTCAAGAAACAAGAAAAATCTCAAATAAACAATCTAACCTTACACCTAAAGGAAGTAGAGAAAGAAGAACAAACAAAACCCAAAGTTAGTAGAAGGAAAGAAATCATAAAGATCAGAGCAGAAATAAATGAAATAGAAACAAAGAAAACAATAGCAAAGATCAATGAAACTAAAAGCTGGTTCTTTGAGAAGATAAACAAAACTGATAAACCTTTAGCCAGACTCATCAAGAAAAAGAGGGAGAGAACTCAAATCAATAAAATTAGAAATGAAAAAGGAGAAGTTACAGCGGACACCGCAGAAATACAAAGCATCATAAAAGACTACTACAAGCAACTCTATGCCAATAAAATGGACAGCCTGGAAGAAGTGGACAAATTCTTAGAAAGGTATAACCTTCCAAGACTGAACCAGGAAGAAATAGAAAATATGAACAGACCAATCACAAGTAATGAAAGTGAAACTGTGATTAGAAATCTTCCAACAAACAAAAGTCCAGGACCAGATGGCTTCCCAGGTGAATTCTATCAAACATTTAGAGAAGAGCTAACACCCATCCTTCTCAAACTCTTCCAAAAAACTGCAGAGGAAGGAACACTCCCAAACTCATTCTATGAGGCCACCGTCACACTGATACCAAAACCAGACAAAGATACTACAAAAAAAGAAAATTACAGACCAATATCACTGATGAATGTAGATGCAAAATTCCTCAACAAAATACTAGCAAACAGAATCCAACAACACATTAAAAGGATCATACACCATGATCAAGTGGGATTTATACGAGGGATGCAAGGATTCTTCAATATACGCAAATCAATCAATGTGATACACCATATTAACAAATTGAAGAGGAAAAACCGTATGATCATCTCAATAGATTGAGAAAAAGCTTTTGACAAAATTCAACACCCATTTATGATAAAAACTCTCCAGAAAGTGGGCATAGAGGGAACCTACCTCAACATAGTAAAGACCATATATGACAAACCCACAGCAGACATCATTCTCAATGGTGAAAAACTGAAAACATTTCCTCTAAGATCAGGAACAAGACAAGGATGTCCACTCTCACCACTATTATTCTACATAGTTTTGGAAGTCCTAGCCATGGCAGTCAGAGAAGAAAAAGAAACAGAAGGAATACACATTGGAAAAGAAGAAGTAAAACTGTCACTGTTTGCAGATGACATGATACTATACACAGAGAATCCTAAAGATGCCACCAGAAAACTACTAGAGCTAATCAATGAATTTGGTAAAGTTGCAGGATACAAAATTAATGCACAGAAATCTCTTGCATTCCTATACACTAACAGTGAAAGATCAGAAAGAGAAATTAAGGAAACAATCCCATTCACCAATGCAAGAAAAAGAATAAAATACCTAGGAATAAACCTACCTGAGGAGGTAAAAGACCTGTACTCAGAAAACTATAAGACACTGATGAAAGAAATCAAAGATGATACAAACAGATGGAGAGATATACCATGTTCTTGGATTGGAAGAATCAATATTGTGAAAATGACTATACTACCCCAAGCAATCTACAGATTCAGTGCAATCCCTATCAAATTACCCGTGGCATTTTTTACAGAACTAGAATAAAAAAATCTTAAAATGTGTATGGAGACACAAAAGACCCCGAGTACCCAAAGCAATCTCAAGGAAAAAAAACGGAGTTGGAGGAATCAGAGTCTCTGACTTCAGACTATACTACAAAGCTACAGTAATCAAGACAGTATGGTACTGGCACAAAGACAGAAATATAGATCAATGGAACAGGATAGAAAGCCCAGAGATAAACCCACGCACCTGTGATCAACTAATCTATGACAAAGGAGGCAAGGATATACAATGGAGAAAAGACAGTCTCTTCAATAGGTGGTGCTGGGAAAACTGGACAGCAACATGTAAAAGGATGAAATTAGAACACTCCCTAACACCATACACAAAAATAAACTTAAAATGGATTAGAGACCTAAATATAAGACCGGACACTATAAAACTGAGAGGAAAACATAAGGAGAACACTCTATGACATAAATCACGGCAAGATCTTTTTTGATCCACCTCCTAGAGAAATGGAAATAAAAACAAAAATAAACAAATGGGACCTAATGAAACTTAAAAGCTTTTGCAAAGCAAAGGAAACTACAAACAAGATGAATAGACAGCCCTCAGAATGGGAGAAAATATTTGCAAATGAAGCAATGGGCAAAGGATTAATCTCCAAAATATATAAACAGTTCATGCAGCTCAATATTAAAAAAACAAACAACCCAATCAAAAAATGGGCAGAAGACCTAAATAGATATTTCTCCAAAGAGGACATACAGATGGCCAGCAGGCACATGAAAAGCTGCTCAACATCACTAATTATTAGAGAAATGAAAATCCAAACTACAGTGAGGTATCACCTCACACCAGTCAGAATGGGCATCATCAGGAAATCTACAAACAGCAAATGCTGGAGAGTGTGTGGAGAAAAGGGAACCCTCTTGCACTGTTGGTGGGAATGTAAATTGATACAGCCATTATGGAGAACAGTACGGAGGTTCCTTAAAAAACTAAAAATAGAATTACCATATGACCCAGCAATCCCACTACTGGGCATATACCCAGAGAAAACCATAATCCAAAAAGACGCATGCACCCCAATGTTCATTGCAGCACTATTTACAATAGCCAGGTCATAGAAGCAACCTAAATGCCTGTTGACAGATGAATGGATAAAGAAGATATGGTACATATATACAATGGAATATTACTCAGCCATAAAAAGGCACGAAATTGGGTCATTTTTAGAGATGTGGATGGATCTAGAGACTGTCATACGGAGTGAAGTAAGTCAGAAAGAGAAAAACAAAATTTCGTATATTAATGCATATATGTGGAACCTAGAAAAATGGTACAGATGAACTGGTTTGCAGGGCAGAAATAGATACACAGATGTAGAGAACAAACTTATGGACCCCAAGGCGGGAAAGTGGGGTGGGGTGGTGGTGGTGGGATGAATTGGGAGATTGGGATTGACATATATACATTTATATGTGTTAAAAGGTAACTAATAAGAACCTGCTGTATAAAAAAATAAATAAAATTCAAAAAAAAAAAGAGAGAGACATGCTGTGGCCAATGATGAGCTGATATGGGAGTCCAAAGTCTCAGCACCTTTGCCTCAACCCGGGTGATACCAAAAAGACATCCTAGGTCAAAGCTCCCCATGGAACTGGCAAAAGCAAACAAACAAACAAACAAAAAAACCCGAAATAGTTGGCACCGTGCAGGGAACTCCAAACCCCACTCATCCGGGTTAAGTGGATAGGTAATGGAGAATGACTGAATGAACGAACCTTTAAAAATAAATATATTGCGCATGTAATACATGTAATGTTACATATGTATGCGTGCATTTGTACACATACGTATATGTACATATACATATATTTTTAAACCCTGGGTGTCCCATAGGGCAAGTGAGGTCCCATTGGCCGTGGGACGGTGACTCACATTTACCAGCAAGAAATTTTAATTTGCGTATTGAATACGATTCTTGTCTTGATGTCCGCAGTCGGGTTAGATCCATCCACGTCACAGAGACTTAGAGACTTGGCCTGCCCTGTTCTGGTTGAGGACAGGATAAGCCCACCTGTGGCTGAGCGATGAAGGGTCTGGAGGCACAGGTGGCGACTGATTGTGAATTAGAGCGTGATGGGGGCAGCTGAGGAAGAGAATGTTTCTACCTCTCCCAAGCCTGTTCCTCTGCAAAATACTGTCCGTAACTTCCCAGGCCGACTCTGTTCCTCACTCTATCTACACAGATGACTTCCCAGGGGCTGCCTTTGAATTTTATTCCAGTAGCAAATTCCAGCCTGCTTCCATGGGGTAAAATTCCAGCCTGGAGCAAGTTTTCTTCCCTCGGGCTGCTTTGCATCATCAGTTTCCTCCCACATAAATGGAGGATCATGATCATCCCCACCTTGCAGGTTGGTTTGAAGATGAACTAAGAAAGGCAAGGCATCTCTCGTCTGTGCACAGTACGTGCTCACTTTTCTGATCGTTTCCTTTTATCTCCCTCCCCTTCAAATTCAAGGGAAAGAGGTGTTTTCATATTGGTGTCCTTTGGGGCCAAGCTTATCTGATCTGAAGGACAGGCCCTGGGACTTGTGGTTTTTTGTCATTGCACCACCTTTGCTGAGTCACTTGGGGTTGGCAGACCTGGAAAAAATAGTGGTCCAGAGGGTGGTTAGGGCAGCGTGTGATAGCTAAGGCAGCCTGTCCTGTCTCAGTATTTCCCCATGCACTTCTGGAACCTGATCCCCCTTCTTACGGGAAAGGGAGGGGGCCAAGTAACCAGCGCTGCAGGTGTTACACGTATTTTGCCCATGCTGAGTTTCCTGTGATGTGGCTTCATGAATCTTTGATTTCAGCTTAATCAGGGCTGCCGTAAGGCTCTGTTGGAGGACTAAATGCTGGAGGGCAGGATTGTCTTCTGAGATTGAGATGAGTGACATTCTTTGACATGCAGGATAATAAGGCGAGAAGATGCTTTTGGTGCTAGGGAGAAGATGCAGAAAGAGAACTTTTAGAAAAATGAGAAGTTGTAAGGAGGAGCCAAGAAGGTAAGATTTAAAGACAGTCTTTAAGAGAGAGATGACGGGGGTGGGGGCGGGGGGGAGCGGGAGGTACAAACTGTTAGGTGTAAGATAGGCTCAAGGATGTATTGTACAACATGGGGAATACAGCCAATATTTTGTAATAACTAAATGAAAGTTACCTTTAAAAATTACATTAAAAATTAAGTTTAAAAACATATGAAGCATTTGTGAGATTAGGATTGATTTTGTGTGTGCTCTGTGATGCTTCTGCCATCTTTCATGAGACTTATTTGGGGGAACTTAGAGTTTGAGAAACACTTTAACTTGTTATATCTGAATATTTTATGAGCACTTAGTCTTATATTAGTAGGAATATTGTGATCTGTTTTATCCCCATCAACATCAGTGATAAATATTGTTTGAATATGTACTGTGTAAGAGACATGTTTAATATTTAGGAAAATAGGAAAGCAAACATTTAAGTCTGCTTTGGTAGAATCTGCCACTTAATACTGATGTGAACTCGACATATTGTTTTCTTTTTTGAGATTCCTCTTCTCACCGCCCAATTTTATTATCTTCATTATATTTGCCACTTTTGAAATGATCCTATTTTTTAGGTTGTCTTTGTCGATGATCCGTATCCCATCTCTGCAGCTCTACTGCTAAGCCACAAGAATTTGAGGTCTTTAGGAGCAGGGGCCTGGGCCGCTACTATGTCTCTGGTTAGAACAGAGCTGGTACCTAGAAAACGCTCAACGACAGCACAGAACGCATACATTTTATGGAATGAACCGTGGTTAGTAGTTATCCTCATTATGAGTGAGTGCACCAAAGGGCTAGGAAAAAAAATGTAAAATACCTCCTCTTTGCTCTAGGAGTTTATATTCTCGGACCCGAAGGGCAGCTGTGGGCAGAACTCTGCTCTAAGAGTATGCTGACTAGAGTTTTATTTTTTGCAACGCTGTTAAATACCTCTGTGGCTTTATACGTGTCTCTTAACTTCTCTGGCCTTTGGTTTCCTGTTCTGAAAGGGAATGAAGTAGACAAGATCTTCTTTTTTTATTTTTCCCCCTTTTAAAATATTTATTTATTTATTTATTTTGGCTGCGCAAGGTCTTTGTTGCAGCATGCGGGATCTTCGTTGCGGTACGCATGCGGTATCTAGTTCCCTGACCAGGGATCGAACCCGGGCACCCTGCATTGGGAGTGCGGAGCCTCACCCACTGGACCACGAGGGAAGTCCAGACAAGATCATCTTTTAGGCCTCTTTTTGCTGTCAGGGTTGGTCCATGACTTTATTAGTAGAATTATAGACGATGATAAAATGATAAGCTGTAGACAGAGTAACAGTGAAAGGA
Organism: Lagenorhynchus albirostris; assembly: GCF_949774975.1. Lineage (NCBI taxonomy): Eukaryota > Metazoa > Chordata > Mammalia > Artiodactyla > Delphinidae > Lagenorhynchus > Lagenorhynchus albirostris. The sequence continues at coordinate 98,993,962 of NC_083103.1, forward strand.
AGCAGGGCTCAACAGGAGTCTGCAGAAGTGGGCCAGGACGGCCCACTTTCTGTCTCTGCCGGTGAAACGCCTCTCCAGGTATCTGAGTGACGCTGGTCCTCCACTCCCTCCTGGTTCAGTTCATGCAACTCCCTTCTCCGCCCATCACTGAGCTTTCAAACTGATTTTCCCTGCAGATATCCTTACTTACTTAAACCGTACTCAGCTTCCTTGCATGTTTAAGGCCAGGAGGGGCCTTTGTGGTCATCCAGCACACTCAGCAAACTGAGGTTCAGAACGGTGAGGCTACTTGCTCTGTGTGCTGCCGAGTTAGTGGCAGAGCCAGGGCTGGACCCAGGCTCCTGAGCCCAGCCCCAGCACTATTGCTGCACCGTACTTGTGCTCTGTTTTCCATATGTTTTTATTCTTTTTTGTTTGTTTGTTTTGTTTTTATTCTTAATAGGCAACTGTTGCTTTACGCACGACTCCAAAATGAGTGTATATGGATGCTATAGAGAACCCAGTTGGGAGCCATAACCCACTTTAGCAGCCTTCCTGCTCTCGCTGCAGATACAAGGCTCACTGAAGATTTGCTACAGACTTACCTTACCATTAGTTGATGAAGGTGGTAATAGTAGTCAGCAGCTATTTATTGCTTGCCGCACATTTGTTTTGCACTGTGCTAAAGTGGTGGGAATGCCAAAGAAGGAGCTAGAACTGCCCTCAAGCGCTGACAGGCAGAGGAAGCAGGACCTTCCAGATCTCTCCCTCGCCTGCTCCCATCACCCGCAGTCAGGCACCTCCTGCCTCTTTCCCCGCTCGTCGGTTCTCTCCATCCTCATCTCCTTAGCTTGCGCCTTCATCCCCTCTGCTTTACTGAGAGGGCTTCCTTATAGGCCTCCCACTTAACCCTTTACTTTCTTCTAATAAACAAATCACTCCCCTCTCCAGGTTTCTTCAATGCCTCCTTGTCCTCTACAGGATGAAATTTCCTCCCGCTTCTGGAACACACAAGGCCCTTTGTGATGCAGACCCTGCTTACTTGTGCACATTCATCTCTTGCCATTCCCACGTCCTCCTTCATCTCCAACAGTGTGGGTTTCGTGCTAAGGTCGAGGTCCTTGACTGAGCTTGCCTCTGTTTCTTGCCATGTACCAATCTCTCCACTTGGAATGTGGTCTGCTAGTCAAATTTTACTCATCTTTTAAATGTCAGCTCAAATGCTTCCTCCTCTGTGGAGTGCTGTCTGTGTTCCCGTGCAACCCAGGTGTTCTTTCACTGGTATGGGTACTGAACTTTGTACATACTTTTCCCCATCGTGCCCTCTGTGAAGCAGTTCCCTTGTTGTGTGTGATCTCATTGTTCGATGGACTGTCTCTTTCTCCACTAGGCAGTAAACTCCTTAAGGGTGGAATGTATCTTTCTCTTTATGTTCCCTCAAATGGAGCCTAGCCCATAGTAAGTGCTCCAGAAATGCTGGTTTGAATGAAAGATGTGATTTCACTAAGTACTATTGAAACTAAGTCAAGGATGGAATACTTTTTACCCCAAGAAGGAAGAGTTATTCCAAATGCTGTAGAAATGTCAGAAAGAATTGAGATAGGAAAAAAGGCCATTAGGCAGTCATTGGTGACCTTTGATAAAGGAACAGTTTGTATCAGGCAGTAGAATTGGAAGCTTGATTGTAGGGGGTGAAGTGAATAGAGAGGGAGTGGATGGAGCTGGTGGGGATCACCAGTTCGGGGAGGTGGGTCATGAAAGAGAAAAAGGTGGGTAACTTCAAGAAGTATGATGCAACCAAAATAGTCTGACCCATTTGGAGTGAATATTCGCCCTCTTGGGGCAACCGGGCATCACAAATACCAACTTGTCTCATCCAAACGAGACTGGCAGCTGAGCTCAGGAATGGAGCCTGCCCATGCAGTGTCATTCATTACCTTCTCACTCAAATTGCCCAGAGAAGGAACTGGATGTAAAGAAGAGTCTGAAGCAGATGGCTTTTTTGATCTAAAGAATCCTAGCTAAAGAAACAGGGAAGGGCCAGGGTTTCCTCTGCTTGTTGTAAACCGCCCCCCCCCCCCGCCCACTCATTTACTGCTGAAATGTGAGTGATGAGCAGGAAAGAGAGAGGAGAACAGGAGCATTTTGAGTGACAAGAACGTGTAGGCTATGTATGTACACGTGGAATACTTTTTAAGTGTCAACTCTGCAGATGGGCAATTACAGAATGGAAGTAGAGCTTCTGGACTGTGCTCCTCTAATTTCCCCTCAACTCTGAGTCGGATCTCCTTAGCCAGTGATTCATGTTGTTGGGGAGGAAGAAAAATTTCCTGTATCCTTCTAGGTTCTTCTGGCTGGTCTAAGAATGAAATTGACATGAGACAGATGAACAGGAGAAAATCAAACAGAAGTTTAATAACATGTGCACGTGGGAGAGACCCAGGAAATCTGAGTAATTTGCCATAATGGCCCAAGCCCTCTCCTTAAATACCGTCCTCAGCTAAAGACAAAAGAGGATGCTAAGGGTGGGGAGAGTCAGTTCTGGGAGGTGACCGGGAAAGGCACGGTGAACAAGGGTGATTGTGATTCAGATCTCAGTGGTTCCTTTCCCCACTGATAAGAGTTGCTGGAGATTTGGTCTTCCTCCTCTTCCAGGTGGAGAGGGAGACAGCCTGATAGATGGAGATTTCCCTTACAAATGTAGAAGTCTCTTACAAAAGGGCAACTCCTACTTGGTTTTTAGAGCCCTTCCCTGATCTGCTGTTTTCTCAGAAAATAACCAGCTTAAAACAATCGATGTGCCGAAGAGACATATTTTAGGGTGGCAAATTCTGCTCCCATATAATGTATATGCTCTTAGCCCAGCAGAGTTACATAGAGGACTCAGACCTAGAGGACTCAACACTCTTGTGGGCTTCAGGCATCTTCCAGCACAATCGCCGGCCTAGTCCTGAGCTTGGAAAAGCGTTTAAAGGACGTTGTTGTAGGAGGGGCGCTGTGTTGGTCAGAAAGAACATCGTAGATGAGTTATAGTTACAGTGGAGTTAGGGCAGATGAAGGGACTTGGTTACATTAAATGGGACACTTGTAATCTTGCTCTAAATAAATCAAGAAGAATAGAACAGAATTTGAATAAAAAATGTTTCTTCAAATACTGACTTTTAAGTGAGATAATGTGAAAAATGCATAGAGTAGGCACTCAGTACATGTTAGTTTCCCTTTCCTCTATGAAACAAACTTCTGGTTCTTCATAATTAATTGTCTTTAGCCTTTCAGCTTCATTCCTCAACACACATTAGGGTTCTTGAGGGTAGCGTCTTCGGGTACTTTTGTGTCTGCTGCTTTCTAGCACAGTACCTGGCCCACCCAAAGTTTGCTTTCTCATCTTTTCCCTGTTTACAGGCTGCCATTCAAAGAGTTCTTTAAATGAATTTTAAGTGAATGAATGATCCACTTTGTAGATCATCAAAATCTATTTTATGCCCTTGTCCATGTGGGTGAATCCCAGAGCAGAACGTGAAAAGGGTTAATTGAATGTAGGACAGGATGCGATGGGCGGGGTGAGAGGTTGTTTCATTAACATTCTCAAACCAAAAAGTAACGATTTGTGGTTTATTCAACTTCTGTTTTCTTTTGTTCACTATTCCCATAACAGGTGTTCCAGTGCCTGTTGCCTTCTTGCTTAGTAAAAAGTGGACAATGGGGGAATTTCCTGGTCCCGTGGTTAGGACTGTGCGCTTCCACTGCAGGGGGCATGGGTTTGAGTCCCTGGTTAGGGAACTAAGATCCTGCATGCCACATGCCACGGCCAAAAAAAAAAAAAAGACAATGAGTGGCCTATACCTTATCAGAAGGTTGTCAAAGTGCTTGGCTGAAAAGATAGGCATTTACTCCTGTGTGGAAAACCATTTGTGGAAACAGATCAGGCTCTTAGACCCTGACATCCTCACTCTAGGTCCAGTCCATACTGTTTCTTCCCAGGCCCCTGAGGGGCTCCCTGTGAGTTGGTAAATGACCAAAGTTCTTGGTTAGAACTGTTTTTATTTCTTCTAATTGGAAAAACAAAAAACCCATGATAACAGTTTTACCATAAACCGGTTTTTCCTGGGGCTAAGGGCAAAGTTGGATGGGGGATGGAAGGGGATGGGGATGGGAGTCGGGCAGGGAAGGGGAGGCAAGGAGGCTGAAAGGCCTCTTCCTGGAAAACAGCACGGCCTGCAGTCTGCCCTTGAACTCCATGGTCCCTGCATAGTATCTGACCATTTGTCTGTGATAGGGTTTCTGCATAAACAGCCCTCCTCCCCCGTGTGTCCTTTGTCCTGTAGGACTCAAGAATTCGTCCTTCCTTCTAGATGCATCAGCTTCTCCTCTCCTTGGGTGCCTCTGTCCTTGGTCCCTGGGGCAGAACACAAGGCTTTTTGTATCTTGCCTACCTTAACCTTTAGGACTCCTACACTTTCAGCTTAAGGGATTTGAATTCTGTTAACTAGAGGGAAACAGACAGGTGGTGACAAAATTAACTGCCAGTTGGGAAGCCAGAGTCATAAAATGTCTTGAAAACATATTTCTTTTTAATTGAGTTGGATCTTCAATCAGCTGTAAAATAGACTCTTGCCACTTTTTTGGGGGGGGCGAGTGGGGGGTGAATCTGGAACGTTCCTGTGGGAATTCACCAGTTGCCCAGTCTACTCCAGGCTGGCCCCTAAATCAAGCTGCCCCCACCTCGGCTGGCAGTAGAATCAAGTTGGCACTGCCAAGTGTTTCCTACGCTTCTTTCTATGAAGAGGCCCTCAGGACACTTGCATTTCTGCTCTGCGACTGGCCTACCCTTCCTGAGTCCTGCTCTCAGACCTAAATGAGATGGTCCTGGCCTCCCTGGTCTTCAAAGCCTCCCCCTTGGGCTCAGGCCAACCCTCCCCTGGCTTCCCGGAAGTCTCTCGAGGCCTGGCCCTGGCTCTAGGAAGTCCTGCGCTCTCACCGGGCACAGCGCTCTGGTGTATTTGGTGTGCCTGTGGCTTTTCCACCAGCTGGCTGATGAAACAGCTCTACTCTGAGCCATAAGTTATTTTTTTCAGTTATCATCAAACACTTGTTTATTTCTGTGATTTCACCTGTGGCCCTGAGACCTCATGGCAGGTTGCATTATCGGTCCCATCTCACGTCAGTGCCTGTTGACTGGTGCGGGCAAAATGCTTGTCACTTCTCGTTTCGAGGTTTCTGTGGCCTTGGACCTCCCAGATGTTCTTGCTTTCTGGCTAAGGGCTGCCGCCTGCAGGGCAGAGACATTGGCAATTTCAGCAGAATGAACATTCAGGCTCTTCCCAGTGCCCCCACCCCAAGCTCACATCTCCCCCAGTCTCATCACTGAGGTCATCCCTACCACCCAGCCCTTCCCAGTCTTAAGTGAAGGCTATGGCCCGGCGTGGTCATGTGCTCAAGGTGGAAGAATCAGGAATTCTGGAGTAGAAAGCCTGGGTTGAAATCCTCATTCCTTAGCTTACCAACCATTCGCTCTTAGACATGTCATATATTCCCCTGAATCCTTATTTTCTTCATCTTTAAAATGAGGATCAGGAATTCCCTGGTGGTCCAGTGGTTTGGACTTGGCACTCTCACTGCCGAGGGCCCTGGTTCGATCCCTGGTCGGCTGGTCGGGGAACTAAAATCCCGCAAGCCGCACGGTGCGACCAAAAAAAACAAAAAAAAACCAATAAAATGAGGATCAGAGTATATATATACATGTATATATATACACACACATATATTTTATCTTCTTTATAAGGTTGGAAAGATCAGATGGAAGAATGTACAAGAAAGCACTTTGTAGACTGGAGAGCACTGTTTAAATGTGAAGGATTACTGTTAGTATTAAACATATTAGTATGCAGTAGCTTGACTACACTGAACAAAGCAGCCAGTACTTGCGCTGAAGGAGGGTTTCTCTGATGCAGCCAACAGGTTATCTCCAAGGCTCGGGCAGGGCCACCATCAACACTGGCAATAGCTGCTCAGGCTTGGATTTGTCGCAGTTCTGCAGCTCAAAGGGTCAGGGAGGAAGAGGAAATCAATGAGGCCATGGAGAGACAGCGAGGCTTCTGTGTGACATGGGGCTCGATTGGCCAAGGTGGGAGATGCAGTTACTGAGGTGGGGTCTGTGGGATCATGTAGAAGAGACATTTAGGGGATGATACGGACAAAGCTTGGAGAAATGAGTGGACGTGGCGTATTTGGAGAGCACAATTGGCTCAGTGTCAACAGAACGTAGGCGGAACTTCCTGTGGGGAGAAGTTGAGAAGTTGGTTTTGTGTTGTAAGGCCTCGTGTGTGACAAAGGTCTTTGGACTGTCATCTGTGACATTAGGGGAAACCCTCAGAGTCCTTGGGAAGAGGCGTGTCTAGCTCTGTTTTAGAAGATAAAGGTGGTGGTCTAGGCGAATTCCTTGCGGGACCGGCTTGCATCCGCCAGTTGTGCACATAGCTTCCCAGTTGTGATATTTTTAGTGACATCACGTTGGTGCTTGAAATCACACGTGGTGGGAGAATTTACAGCACAGAAGTCAACAAGTGATACAAGTCATTCCCTTTTCCCCTTCAAGCTGGTTGTTAAAAATTTATCCAGGGACTTCCCTGGTGGCACAGTGGTTAAGAATCCGCCTGCCAACGCAGGGTTCGAGCCCTGGGCCGGGAAGATCCCACATGCCGCGGAGCAGCTACGCCCGCGCGCCACAACTACTGAGCCTGCACTCTAGAGCCCGCGAGCCACAACTCCTGAGCCCGCGCGCCTAGAGCCCATGCTCCGCAACAAGAGAAGCCACCGCAATGAGAAGCCTGCGCACCGCAACGAAGAGTAGCCCCCGCTCGCCGCAGCTAGAGAAAGCCCGCGCGCAGCAACGAAGACCCAATGCAGCCAAAAATAAATAAATAAATTTATTAAAAAAAAAAATTATCCAGCACAGTTAAGGGGCCATTTCAGTAGGGTAGGACTTTAGTACAATAGTTGCAGACTTGGGATATGCCTTAAAAATCCTTCAGGCTCCACCCAGACACCCAGAATCAGAATCCAGGGCAAGTGAGGGTATAGGAACCTATTTTTAAAAAAGTTTTCAGTCAGTTCTTGTGCAGCCAGTCTGGTATGACCGGGGCAGGGACAGGAGGAGTAGGGAGGAGGGGATGGATATAAAAGATGTTTCAAAGGTAGGAGCAACAGAACTCGGTGACAGATTGGAGGTAGGGAGTGGAGGAGAGGGAACCGCTAAAACTATTTCTGAGTTTCCTTGTTTGGATAGCTCAGTGGATGGATGGTGATGCAGGTGGCTGAGCGAAGGAAAGCGGATGCACGTGGTTCGGTAGAAGAGGTGAGAGTGCAGGAGGGAGCAGGCAGTTTGGGACATGCTGCTTGAGGAGCGCATGGACGCAGGGTTTTGGTCATGTCCTGTAAGCAGCTGGGTCCGGGGAACTGATGCTTGGTGGAACGGTCCAAGCTGGTGGTACAGGTTTGGGAGTCAACATGTGGGTCGTTGAGGCCATGGACTTGCACAAGATTATCGGGGGGAGAATGTGTAGTGAAAAGAAGGTGACTGTGGGCAAAACTCTAACCATGCAGAGGTTGGTAGAAGCGGAGCCAAGAGGAGATCCAGCGAACACCAGTTTGTATATTGATTATTGAAGTCAGTGGTTCCTTGGAGGGCGGGGTTCCTTTAGGTATTAACAGAATTTCCAAAGGCTTAATAGAAACCACACATTGTTTCATTTGAATTCTATCAACCCAGTGTGGTGAGGCGTGTTACTGGATGCTGACCTGAATGGTAGCTGTGTGCCTTTGACTAAAAACACGCTCACAAATTAACCAGGAGACAGATAGTGTGTTGTCAGTTATCTCTTTCAAAACCTGATTGTTGGGAATATAATTTAAGGGTTCTTGGTGTGGAGGAAGTAGGGATGTGTGGGGAGCACAGGCAGGGGCTCTTGGTGTGTCCTGGGAAAGTCTCCTGACTTGTTCCTGTGAGGGGAAATCGACGGAGAAGGAATTTTAACCCATTTTGAGCAGTTTAGATAAAGTGACCAGGATCAAGATGATTGTCCAAGGGACATCCCTCGCGGTCCAGTGGTTAGGACTCCATACTTCTACTGCCAGGGCCCCGGGTTCGATCCCTGGTCAGGGAACTAAGATCCCACAAGCCACGTGGTACAGCCCCCCCAAAAAAGATGATTGTCCAAGATCAGGTTTTGAGGTTATCTGTGGACAGCGTGGCTTCTGGCTCTCCTGGGGTTTGAGAACTCCTTGCAGCTTCCTGGCACTTCCTTCCTTCTCCAATGTGAAGGCTCTGGACTGGGAAGGAAGGGATTTTCTAAAGGCAGGAGGGGCCCCAGGGGGCTGAGGAGGGAGGAGGCTGGCCTCTGAGACTCTGCTGCCCAGGGCCTTGGCGAATCCTCACAGACTTCAGGTCCTGGGAAACAACTCGTCGGCCCTGTTCCGTCCTGAGTAAAGGTTTACTACCAGGAGACCTGGTGAAGTTGTATTTACTCTCTTCAGACGGTCTAAGATTTCCGTGTGATGCTGAGTAGTGATTGAGGCCAAGGAAGCTACTGGGATGTGGGAAACTAGAAAGAGGCGGTGTGCTCCTTTAGCTAAGCGCAACTGAGGAGAGATAAGCTGGCATGATCCTCCTTGCCCCCCCCACTCCCTGCTCCGGTGGCGCCTTCAGGGGATGTAATGGGGCAGGTGTAAGTCTTCTAACTGTGTGAGGCGAGAGGCCTAGGTGAGGGATGCTTTACCCTTTGTGAAAACTATCTCAGAACAGGGCATTCGAGAAAAAAAATTTTTTTTTTTCCAACCGAAGCTTGATTATCTATATTCTTGAGACCCCGGGATTAGCATGAAAATTTAAAATGCATTGTTTGGGATTAGTAGGTACAAACTGCTATATATAAAATAGGTAAGCAACTAGGTCCTATTGTATAGCATAGGGAACTATATTCAATATCTTTTTTGTTTTGTTTTGTTTTTTTGCCGTACGCAGGCCTCTCACCACTGTGGCCTCTCCCGTTGTGGAGCACAGGCTCCGGACGCGCAGGCTCAGCGGCCATGGCTCACGGGCCCAGCCGCTCCGCGGCATGTGGGATCTTCCCGGACCGGGGCATGAACCCGTGTCCCCTGCATTGGCAGGTGGACTCTCAACCACTGCGCCACCAGGGAAGCCCTATATTTAATATCTTGTGATAAACTATAATGGAAAAGAATCTGAAAAAGAAGATAGATAGATAGATACACACACACACACACACACACACACACGTGTGTGTATAACCAAATCACTTTGCTCTACACCCGAAACTAACACAAATTGTAAATCAACTATACTTCAGTAAAAAAAGAAAACAAAAAGGAATACCAATGTCACCAAAAAAAGAAGGTACAAACTTCCAACTATAAAATGCCTAAGTCCTGGGGATGTAATGTTCAGCATGGTGACAATAGTTAATAATATGATGTTGCATATTTGAAAGTTGCTGAGAGAGTAAATCTTAAAAGCTGTCGTCACAAGGAAAAAAACTGTGGGAATTCCATGGCAGTCCAGTGGTTAGGACTTGGCGCTTTCACTGCTGGGGCCCGGGTTCAGCCCCTGGTTGGGGAACTAAGATCCCGCAGTCCTTGCGGTACGGCCAAAAAAAAAAAAAAGTAACTATGTATGGTGACAGATGTTAGACTTATTATGGTGACCATTTTGCAATATATACAAATATCAAATCATTATGTTGTACACCTGAAACTAATACAATGTTTTATGTCAATTGTACCTCAAATAAATAAAAATTAAAATTCTTTTAAATTAACAGAAGAGAAAATTTAATACTCATAGGCATTTTAGAAAGAAAGAAACAAAAAAAAAAGTTGCAGCTTTGGGCTTCAGAATCTTTTCCCACTGACGAATACCTGTGATGTCTAATTGGAGGGCCACCTTCTTTCCTGTTCGCCCTCCAATGGAGGCTCTGTCAAGCATGAGGTACGGCTTCCTCATGTTGGATAACTGAGAGTTGGGCCACAACTCTGGCATAGGGGTGGGGCAGAGGAGGGCTGGTGTTAGGAGGGCCATGCCAGCCCTCATGGGTTTGCTTACAGTGGTGGCTTTATTTAGAAGGTTCACATCTAATTCAAGTTGGCATCTCCAGAGCACCAAACCCTGAAGCTTAGTCTGCTGGAAACATGGATGAATTTATGGTCCATCAGGAATTCATACAGACTGGTGGGCTCCTTGAGGTCACAGACCAGGCCTTACAAATCCAGTAAGGACTAGCAGGATACTTTGAACACAGGTGTCCAGAAAAGGTGGATGAGCATTTTGGAAGCACATTGTAATCTAGAGGGAGCATGTAATCTGTACTCAGCGAAATGTCTTTCTGGACTGGCCGGGGAGTAGTCAGCAGAAAGGGGAGAGGGAGGACAAGGCTAGATATTTGTACATTAATTTATCATGTTGTACATCTAAGGTCCTCAGAGGGAGGACAAGGCTAGATATTTGTACATTAATTTATCATGTTGTACATCTAATAGGTGCTAAGTACAGTGCTGGGCATTGGGGATGGAAAGAAATGGCCTAAAATGGGATCTTTGTTCTCAAATAACTTACAGTGTGGTAGAAGGTATACAGAACTGAATCAGTAATTACTGTATCCCAAGGAGTATGATAAGTGTTATGATAAAGGAAAGTACAGGGCAGGGTGATATAGGGACCATAGTGTGGGTGGTGGCCATCGAGGAAGATTTCCCTGAGAAGGTACTACTTTTGGAGGATGATAATAGCTATAATATTGAGTATCTACTCAATGCCAGATACCTTTCTAAGTATTTTATGGGAACTAATTTATTTAAATTTCACAACACCCCAGTGAAGAAGATACTTTTATCATCCCCAGTTTATGGAGGGTGAAATTGAGTAGGTGGAAGAATCGAGACTTGAGTGTCTAAAGCTAGAGCCCTCAGGCTTAATCCCTGAAGATCCTGCCTCAGCCCATGGGAATGAGTGAAACAAAGAGGGGAAGTGGAGAAAAGGATAAACCAGGCGAGAGAAGAGCAAAGTCAAAGCCAGGGACAAGCAGAATGACCGGAGTGGAGAGTGAAATCCTGGAGCCGGTGAGGGAGATGTGGGAGATGTGGATGCTAGGAAGGTAGATGGCAGTCAGCTTACTCGGCTTTTATAGCTTAGTTTTAGGCTAAACTAAGGAGTTTTTGAACTTTGTTCTGAAATTAGGAGACACCTAAAGGATTTTAAGCCAGGAGGAGGGGACTTCCCTGGCAGTCCAGTGGTTAGGACTCCTCACTTTCACTGCCGAGGGCCCGGACTCAATCCCTGGTCGGGAGGGCCCGGACTCAATCCCTGGTCGGGGAACTAAGATCCCTCAAACCACGCGGTCAAAAAAAATAAAGTAGTAAGCCAGGAAGAGCCGTGATCAGATCTGCATATCAGGAAGAACACTGATGTATCAGTGTCAAGGACAGAGTGGAGCAGGGCCGGGTTGGCAACAGGCAAAGCAGTCAGGAGCCGATTAAAGTAATCCCCGCAGGGAGTGATGAGAGCTTGACCTCAAGCAGTGGCAGTCAGTGTTGAAGGGAGGATGGGATGCCTTTGAGGGATAGTAAGGTAGCATCTGCAGGACCTGGTGTGAAATTGACATGGAGGTGCATTTCTGGTTTGCAGGCATCCTTAGTTGTGGAGTCCAAGGAGAGGACAAAAAGATGGTGAAATCAGTATTGGGCATGTTCAATTTGAGATTCCTGTTGGACCCATTCACCATGGCAAATGTATTATAATAAAAATAAGTATTATTAACATTTTGGGGGTACTTATTACTTGCCAAGACTTCTGTTAAGTGCTTTATATCAGTTAACTTGGTCAATCCTCCAAACAGGTGTGTGAAGTGACTTACATTTTAAAAGACAAGGGGGCAGGAATGCAGAGAGAGGTTAACAGGCTGCTCTGAGTTACTCCGATAACAAGTGGCAGAGCTGGAACTCAAATCCTGGGTTTGATCTGGAAACCTCTACGCTGTTCAATAAAGCCTTCTGCAGTGATGGAGGTGTTCTCTAGCTGCACTGATATGGAAGTTAATGGCCACATGTGGTCATCAGGTTCTTGACATGTAGCTAGTACGACTAAGGAACTGAATTTTTAATGAATTTAAGTAGCCACATGTGACTAGTGACAGCTCAGTGCTGTGCTGTCTTTGGGGGTCATTAACTTATCCATCATAATTGAAGCCTTGCGTGTGGACATGATTCCCCAGAGATATATTGCAGTGGATTTTAATCTTCTGTGGGTTACATTCTCTATTTGAGAATCGGATGAGAGCTATAAATCCTCTCCCCTGAATGTGTAATATAACAATTTCAGAGATCCACAAAAACTAGGCTCCCCGGGTATAAAGCTGGAAGAGCAAGAAACCCAATAAAATGTGAACTCCTTGAGCATGGAGGTTTCATCTGTTTCATTTGCTACTTTGTATTTGGTATCTAGATTCTAGAACAATGCCTGGCCTATAGTTGGTATCAGATAATTTATTAAATGAGTGGCTGAATGAGTCCTGGGAAACATTTTAGGACCAACCAGAAGAAGAGTCCATGAAGTTCCCTAAAAAAGAAGAGAAAAACAAAAGTAGGATAAAATCCAAGAAAGAGGGCTTCCCTGGTGGCACAGTGGTTGAGAGTTCGCCTGCCGATGCAGGGGACACGGGTTCGTGCCCCGGTCCGGGAAGATCCCACATGCCGCGGAGGGGCTGGGCCCGTGAGCCATGGCCGCTGAGCCTGTGCATCCGGAGCTTGTGCTCCGCAACGGGAGAGGCCACAACAGTGAGAGGCCTGTGTACCGCAAAAAAAAAATCCAAGAAAGAGCAGAGGGTTTTGTCATAGAAGGCAAGAAGGGTGAGTTTAAAGAATGGGAATAATCATCAATGCCAGACCTGCCTGGGTGGTCAAATGAGGTTAGGATGTAACTGTTGTCATTGGCTTTGGCAGTAACAGAGGTCTTGGTTGATCAAACCAAGGAGGGGTAAGGGTGTGGTCCAGGTTACAGTGACTAATTCACGAAATCAATGGTGAGGAAGCAGAGGCAGTGAGTGTGATGTCCAGTGGGTCTCTATCCTGGTTGCTCCCCAGAATCACTGGGAAACTTTTAAAAAATACGCATTCCTGGACAGGCTCAGACTCTGACTTGGTAAATTTGGGGAGGGGGCCAAGGAATGTGCATAGAAAAGCTCCTAGCTTATTCTGATACAGATTTTTTTTTAAAAGTAATTTAGTTTATTGATAGCCTTAGGAGCATTAAAATGTTTTAAAGATGAACGATTTTAAATTACATAGAAAAATCAATAAATGAGACATGCTTGAAATAGGGAGATGAGGATTTCTTCTTTGTTTATTAATAACTGCTTAATTATCACAACACATTATATGCAACTCTCTGATATTGATGGAAGTTCGGCAGTCACCAAATAGTGCATTCTTTCAATAAAATATGGCCCTGAAGGGAAGGAAGGAAACATAAAGGAGTTGAGGGAGAGATTTTATTTTTTAAAGACAGAGACATGGGTATGTTTAGAGGCAGAAGAACTATTCAATAGAGAAACATTAGTGAGTTGTAATGAGTTAAAAGATATTTAGCTGGATTCTGAATCCCTCAATCTTTGACCAGCTACTCACATTGCTACTTGTTCCCAGGGAAGGCATTAAGCAGAAGCAGTCCTGCTACCTTTGTAGACAGATCATTAATCTTCACACAGAGCATGTTATTTTCTAAGTAGTAATTGAGAATATTCAGTTATGTTGTATAAGAAGCTGGCAGGCATTGGCAGTGTCCCAAATCACATCTGTTTACTTATCTTCTATTATTAGACTTTCCTATACCCGCTTGCCAGATGACAAACAGAAACTATTCTCTTTTATTCTCTACTTACAGGCTACCTGCCTTTCTTCCCCCAGATGCCCTTCCTCTTTAAACTGAAATGGTAGACGCTAGAGTCATTTCTCAGGCAGATATAATTCAACATGAAAATCCAGCCTTTTATCAGTGACAGTGCAACTCTACTTTTCAAGTCAGTGGCTCTCAACATTTTTTATCATACGGGTCTCTTCTGTTAATTTCCTCCCATGTATTGGATGTTTCAAAGTATTTATCTGCCAAACTAACTGTGAATATTAAGTACAATTGATGTCCAACATTTCTGGTACACCTACCAAGGCCCAAACGTGGCGCTAGACACTTTCTATAGATGATTTCTACCATTTCTAATCCCCACTGCAGTCCTTAAAGCCATGTGGTGTATACCCATGTCTGACACTTAGAAAAGTTAAATAATTTGCCCAGTATCACTGTGCTAAGTGGCAGAACTTGTGTCTTCCTGATTCCAAATCTTGAACTCATGCTGGGAAATAGGCTGAGAGAGGGTAAGGGACTTGGTCAAAGTTATAGGGCCAATAAGAAACAAAGCCAGGGCGAACCTCGGTTTGTCTGTCTCCATGCTATTCTACTACATCCACTAAATTTCTTCCCCCACTTAAAAAAATTTTTTTTATTAATTTTTATTGGAGTATAGTTGCTTTACAACATCGTGTTATTAGTTTCTTGCTGTATAGCAAAGTGAATCAGTCATACATATACATATCCCCCACTTTTATTAATCAGACATTTATCAATCAAAGCCACTCTGAGCTTTTCAGAGCTTCTAATTAGCATAAGATAATTGGTATTAACACACTAGGTTGCTCTGATTAGAGCCGAAAACAAAGAAATGCGAAAAATGAGTGCACAGCCTTAGTGTCGGTAAATGTACAGGTTCCATTAGGCTCTGGAAATACTAAATGACATCTCGCATAGCCCCATAACTGCTTGGAATCCCCTGAATCTCCCAAAACCCCTTCCCGGCTTAGGAGACCCCATTAGTATTGTCTGGGTGAGAAAGAACTGTTTCTACTTAGGAAGCACCAGCTCAGAAAAAGTGCCAAATTTAGTTTCCACAGGAGTGAAGCTGTACTTTGCAGAGGGCAGAAGGACACCTTCCTGGTGGCTTGTGGGTTTAGGCTGACCTTCCTGCCAGTGCCCGGGGGTGGGGGAGGGAGGAAGGGAGACCAGTGGAATCATGGGAATTTACCCAGCCTGCCTTGCGGGAGCTTCCTGCTAGCTCGGTATCCTGTGAATTTCTGCCTCTGGAGTGTGCTCTGCCTCAGATTACAGTGGGTTTTTCCCAGCCAGGGTTACTGGTTCAGTGTGACCTTCTAGGATAAGCTCCCAGCACTAGCTTGCTGGCAGAGAACGAAACCAGGACTCCGGATTCGATTCGCTTCAGCTGTTTTCCCTCCGGAACCTTGCGGGACGCACAGAAGCGCTTCCCCACCGTATTTAGTAACACAGTGTGCTGTTTCAAAATTTAATTTCTACAGTGTTTTTTATCAGCAGCTTGAATTTACAGCAGGAGGGATTTTAGTCATCCTCATGCGTTTTCTAGCTCTTTTGGGGGAAAGGCAAACGGTTGCTTATACAACTTCCCTTCCTTGCAGTGTTAAGCTGACTTTCAGTCATCTGGTGCCCAGGCTAAGTCATTCCAAATCGGTGTTTGGAGTTTCTTTACAGACTTTCTAAGAGACGTTTTCATCCGTGAGCGCCCTCTGCCGGACTTCCTTCAAGTTCTTCTCAGCTTCCTTAAGCTGTAGAGCCCGCACTGGCCACCTGTCCCTCCAAGACCTTGACTGAAATGGAGCGGTTGTGGACGTGGCCCTTGACCTCTGGCCTTCCACAGCCCTCTGCAAGCACCCTACCGTGGTGACGGCTCTTCTGCATGACCTCAGAAGACCGGCAGATTCATTTAGGGAGCAGGGTGAGCTGCCCAGCGTCCAGGTGGTCTGTACTGTTTGAAAAGGCTCATATAAAAGAGGAGCTGAGAATTTTGCCAGAGAGCAAGGCAATGTCTGAATCTCTGCTCAACAACGATCATTTCATGGGGTTGGGTGGAGTGGTAGTGGTTGGCGTCTATCTCACCTTTAAAGACGGTGGGAAAAAAAGTTCTGAAAATGGGAGGAGAGAGGACCAGGCTCCTTTGGTGGGTGGGGAGGCAGGAGGGTGTCTAGAGGAGGAGGGAGCCCATGCGTGCTGCAGCTGTTGCTGCTGTGGAGTTACCCGTAGTTCCTTCTGTTCTACGTTCTCCTCTCCAATATGTTGCCTGCAATTCCCCAGCAGAAGTGTCTGCGACCTGCGCCCCTTCATCCTTCCGGTGTTGCTGCATCGCGGTGCTCAGGGAACACTTGTGCCTCCTAGACTGGGGCTCCTTACGTCCCAGCCTTCTAGCACAGTGCCTGGTAGGTGGTAAATGTTTGGTGAGCCGAGCTGAACCAGAATGCCCTCTCAGGATTCCCTGCCGGTCCAGTGGTTAGGACTCTGCGCTTTCACTGCCGGGGGCCTGGGTTCAGTCCCTGGATGGGAAACTAAAATCCCACAAGCCACGCGGAGTGGCCAAATAAATTAAAAAAAAAAAAAAAACGCCCTCTCTTCTCAGTTCTGCTCATCCTGAATCTGTTCAAATTTCAAGTGTCAGCAAAAAAACCCTTGCTGTTGAGATGGTCTTCTCTTACCAGCCCCAGAAGGAAGTGATCTTTCTCTGGTCTATGTTTCTGTAGCTTTTAATATTTACTTCTAAGAGTTATCATTTTCTACTTTTAAATGTAGTTTAAAATTATAGTTTATATTGACTCTTACTTTCCAGATTGTAAACACCTTGAGGGCAGGATCCCTGTCTGATTCACGTCTTTATTTTCCATGACCCACAAAACGATGACTTGCACATAATAATAGCATTTGTACAACAGTTAGTATGTGCCAAGCAGTATTCTCCATACTTCACATATGTTCATTCTTTAATTCTTACAACAGCTTTACATTCTTTAATCCTTACAACAGTAAGAACTATCGTAACATCTATCTCCATTTTGTAGGTAAGGAAAATGACTAATAATTTGCTCAGGGTTGTGTTAAGTAGGAAGTGGAGGAAGTTGGATGTAACCTGAGGCAGCGTATTCCAAAGTCTTGACTTAACTTGGATGCTGCCTTTTGACATATGTGCACATAGAGAGCATTGGAGAAATACTTGTTGAATGCATGCACGTTGATATTTCTTAGTTATTTAGAACCAATAAATCGTTTGAAGGTGATCTATTGTTAACTTTTCATCTCCACCCTCTGAACGGTTTTCTAAGCAATGGGAAGGCCAGAAGGGGGCGCCAGAAAGTTGGTTCTAGTTTTGGTTTCAGAAGCTGGATGGCTTGGCCTTGTTCAGGTTCTGGTTTGGAAGTCAGCAGTGCCATCTAGTGAGATAACTTGCTAAAATCAGCTCAAAATTATTTTTCTGAAACTCTGGTACTTCTCATTTAGTTCTGGGAGCCCCTCTATTAGCTTTACTTTAAGCCTTGATTGCCAGAGTGAGGGTAGGGTGAGAAGGAAGCACAGCCCCATTATAGATAGCTTAAATGGAGTCCAGTTTGATCTCTTCCGTGAAGAGGCCGTAATGCTGATTGTGGTCATTGGGTTGGTTGAGCCCCTTTGGGTGTTAGATAGTGTAAAACACTGGGTTCCAGACAGCCCTCCCTCCTACTTCTCCTCACATGTACTGCCAACGGTGTAGACTGATATTCCTTTCTCTCTTTTTTCTTTTTAAATTATTATTATTATTGTTATTTTGGTTTTTCTCTCTTGATGCTGAGTCTGCTGTGGAATTGGAGTTCCAGTCATCTGTGGGTTGCCTACTGTAGTCTTAACACCTATTCCAAGTTGTATAGAAGAGGGTGCTTGATACATACAACAGGTCAGTCCCAATGTAAGAAATCCCATGGGTTAGCAACACAGCAGTATCATTTTGTTATAAGGAGTTTTTAAAAGGCAAGTCTATGAGACCTTGCAAAGAGGGAATGATGAGTAGCCACATGTTCTCCACAGGGAACGAGGGGCAAAAAAAAAAGTGCTTTGTGTAGAGTAAAAGAAAACACAGGATTGTGTACACACTTGGTTGTGCCAAGCAACTGGAAGCTTTGTGTGGGGTGCTGTTCTGATGTCTGGCGCACGCGTGTGTGTGTGTGTGTGTGTGTAGGTGTATGTTTATTTGAAAATTTGATGTAAATTGCTCCTAAGTTCATTTACTTCTTGCTGAAAAATCAGAACATCAGAGCGTGGTTGTAGAATCACGTGCTGCTTTGGTGGAGAAGCAGTCACTGGGGCAGGCACCTACCCTACAAGATCGTTCACAGTCTGCCATCTTCTGGGGATCTAGTCTAAGGAGTGTACTCTGCAGAGAGCAGTGCTTTTTATGGCTGAACAATCCACCAGAACAAGGGAACAAGTTTGGTTGTACTGGGCCTGGGTTATAGTGACATTTATGGTAACAGGAATTTATTATGAATGGAATCTATGCCAAACAGGGGTTTGCTAACTTTTTCTGTAAGGGGCCATACAGTAAATATTTAGGCTTTGTGGGTCTAATGGCCTCACTACTGCACTTATTCAGTTCTGCCTTAACTGCACAGCTCTGCCATTGTAGCAAAAAAGCAGCCCTGGTTAGTATGCGAATGAATGGGTGTGGCTGTGTTTCAATAAAACTTTATTTATGACATCATTTTGAATTTCATATAATTTTCACATGTCATGAAATATTATTATCATTTAAAAAATGTTTATTCCCAGCCATTTAAAAAAGCAAACACCATTCTTAGCCCACGGGGGCTCCAGCCTCTTGATTAGAAACCTGGAGTACTTAATAATTAGCAATTAATAAAAATTATTTGTTCACCAGCTTTCTGTTCAGTTAGTGTCATAAGGTGTCTGAACAGCTTTTCTTTCTCTTGAGTAGGATGAATGACTTGAATTCCACAGTCATTTAAAGTAAGCACTTCAAGAACTCTTGTGAGTTGAAGCTCTATAATCTTCGTGCCTACAGGGCTTTAAGGAGTGGAGGGACTCCACCTTCTAATCCCTCTTTCGTCCCTCACCCTCTTCAGCCTTCCCTGGAGGCAGGGAAGCAGGCCGGGTGGTCCCAGACTCCATCAAGTCTCAAGTCTTTCTCCTGCTGGAATTCCCTCCTGCCCGCACCCCTCCCCTTCCTGCCCACAAGACTGCAAGCCAGCACCTTGAGTGTCTCAGGGGAGGCGGAAGAATGGGATTATTCTGTCCTACAGATCTAGAGGCCCAGGTACAGAGAATGCCAGAGGCATTCACTCTCTGAGACTGTGTGGCCTGGGAAGAAGAAGGTGATAGGTCAGGGTCTTCCTCTTGTGCTTTAGGTACGATGGGTGGGGTTTTCACCAAATGTGTGTCTCAGTTCCACCGTTTGGCAGTATACCCTCTGTGTAAACTTCCCCGGGGAACGTCTACCTTTAAGATGTTGTAACCCCGTTTCTCCATTGAGCTGAAGTCTAGATGCTCTCCCCCAGGGTTGAGAAAGAAGCCGAACGTTAACGGTTCACATCCTGTCTTTTCTCAGCAGCCAGCAGAGCAGCCATGACGATGACTCTAGCAGGTTCCTGAGTCCTCGGGTGCGGGAAGAAAGGTAAGATCGCATGAGGAGGGAGAGATGGGAGCAGCGATTACAGTGGGTGGGGAAAATGTTTGAGGAAGATAGTGCTTCTGCCGCGAACGAGAACTGTGGGAAACTGCAGAGAAATAGGGGCCCGCCAGACCTCTGTGCTCAAACACGGCTTAGAAGGAGGATGCGCCCCCTCGACCCGAGTAGAGGGGACCGATTCTAAAGGCTTTTGGTGTCCAGCAGGGGAAGAAGTCAGTGTGTGGAAACCAAGTCCGTTGGGAAGATGTCAGAGTGGACTGGGCACCTGAGGCACACTCTAGAGGTCGGGTACGGTGTGGAGCGAGAGGGGAAAGGGTATTTTGTGCCCGAGGAAAACGGCGTGGCCGGGGATGCGTGTGTGGCATCAGAGTGGTACCTGAAAGGTGGGTTCGCCTCTTGGTGGGTGTCAACCAAAAGATACAACCAAGCTAAAGATCGGAGGAGGGAAGGAGTTATCCCAAAGCAGTGTTTCCCTCACAGCAAAACTGGGGAAGTTTTAAGCTAAGGGTATTCATGCATATTCATGAGGGGCTTGAGCTGAGGAGAATTCAGCATGAATTTGCGACAGAGGTCGACAGAGTTCAAGCGTTAGTTGATTGAGGTGAGGAGCGTGGACATCATCCTTCCGTCCTCCACCTGGGTGGGGGGCACGTGGGAGTCAGCATCATTAACCTGTTAACTTCTCCCACCTGGTTGGGGTTTCTGTATCTGCAAAACAGCTCAAGGATATTGTTGTGTGTATCCCTGGAGGGGGATCCAGGACCCTGCCCCAAGGCTGCACTATTGTTTCTTGACTGTTCCTCTCCTGTCGCCTCCGTATCCCCTCCCTTCCCTGATTAGCAACTGTTTGAACCTGCCCGCTGGAACTCAGGGAAGGTCATGGAGGCTGAATGAAGCCTATTTCCTGTAATCAAGAAGTGGGGGGCACAGAAAGGCTTTTGTGCCCCGGAGCCCCACAGGGTCCTGCCCGGTATCACTATCTGTTTGCAAGATGACAGCAGAACACCAGGATTGGAGTGGATGGTAGGTGTCAGAGGTTAACGGAGAATGAGGTGGGGTGTACAGGGGGCCCTGAGGATACGGAGGCTCCTGGATGCCCGTTTGAGGCTCTGAGGTGGGACTGGGGCTGTGGGCCCCAGGTGGCATCTGCGGCATGGAGCGCCTCTGAATGGTAGACAGAGGGAGCGGTCTGCTGCAGCAAGTTAAACTTCTGTGCCCAGCGAAGGTGGACCGTGCTGACCTTCACGGGAAGGGGGTCTCAGCAGGCAGGCCGCGGGGCTCTGCTTTTGGTCTAGCTCTGCTTATCATTTTCATCAACAAACCGGATGAAAATGCAGAAGGTACTGTTACCTCATTTGTCAAACTTATGGTGGCTGCTCAGCTGAGAGGGAGTAGAGAGAACACCAAGGACGATAGAGCCAAGACTTAGTATTATTTCAAACAGAACAGTAGGTGGAAACAACACGGAGTATTTTAAAAAAGGAAATGTGCAATTATATATTTATACATTTATATCAGAATAGTTTCTTGAGTGTAGGGTTACCACGGGGAGCCTAACTTGACAGGATTTCATGTGGAAAAGAACTTAAGGGTTACTTTTTAACCAGCCGCATATGAGCCAGTGATCTGAAGCAAGTACCAAATGATCTGTAAAAGTCTGAGTTCATTACTGGAAGGATGGAGCATGGATTTAAAAAAAAAAAAAGGTCTTACTGTAGTCTGTACTAGTTTGACCATATCGGATGTATTATCCTCCGTTCTTTGGAAAAGGATATTGATAAATTAGAGTTCAGAAAAGAATGATCAAGATGATAACTATGTGATTATAAGGATTGGTTGAAGCAAACAGGTTTAGCCTGGAAAAGAGAAGGTTTAGAATGACTATAGCAGCACTCTTTAAATATCTGAAAGCCTAAGAAATAGAACTAGAGGGGTAGGAGTTACAGCGAGAAGGATTTCAGCTCAGGATAAGAAAGAACTTTTCCATGACGAGAGCTGTACTGCAATGGAACAGGCCTTGTAAAGTAATGAACTATCTCCTCCCTACAGGTGTTCAGACAAAAGCTAGATGGTATGTCATGAAAAGGGTTTCATCCTGGGCAGGAGGGTGGGACCTTCCCTTTATTATGAGTTCTGCGCTAGTTCTCAGTTTTGTGCTTGTTACTAACCAAAATTAACGGTTCAGCTCATCAATTTAGGCAGAGGCATGGGGCCTCCAAGGGGCAAAGATTAATCACTCTTGTAAAGATGCTTTCATCAGTTATGATCTGATGGCAGTGCCCTCAGTCTCTAGAGTGGCCTTCGCTCTCTTTTCAGTGCTGTCTGGATTTCGACAACCATACTCTCAAAATTGGAAGGGTCCGTAGAGTTCCCCAGCAGAACTCCCTTCCCTGTGCTTGGGCGCCAAACATCTCTGGAAGCGTCCCGTCCATTTCTGATCATCATACCTTCAGCTGCTCCTCGTCTATCTGCCCTATGATTGGCAGCTCCTCGGGTCGCTCTGTTTTATCCCTGCTGCTTAGGGCATTCCTGGGAGAGATGAATAAGTGCCAAATTGTACATACTCTGCGATGCGTTTTTCCCAAGGCTGCTTGCTAACTGGAGAGAGCCCTGCCTTTTTGTTCAGTAGTTGGGATTGTATGCTGATAAAAATTATATTCTAGCTCCTTCTCTGCCCACTCCCCCAACCAAGTGAAATGTTATGGAGGGTCTCCCTTCCAAACCTCTGCCCAGAAAAATCCTCTAAATGTCTTCCCTGGTCCTTTCTTCTCCCTGGCCCACCGACAGCCCCCTGAACTCTTCATGGTGGATGTTGGATACAGTTCTGCACTAGCTCACCTTGGGCAGTATGGGAAACTGAGAGGGCTGGGATTAGAAGGATGCTTCTTGTGGCGGTCCCTGTGGACCCCTCCCCTCGAAACTCAGGACGGATGTGTGTTCCCCATGGCGTTCCTGAATGAATTCTTTTTTCCCTTCTCAGCCAGTGGGTTCTCCTGGAGAGAGCAAGTCCTCAGAGTGCTAATTAATCACTCAGCCCCAGCTCAGCACAAACCTTTACACCCTGCACCTAATCCTTCCTCTAACGTGTTTGCACCCAATTAAGAGACTCTCTGGGGCATTTTGGATCTTACTCTGTGATATCCTGACCTAGAGCAAGTGTGAGATCTGAGCCCTGTGGAGATTTTCTGCGGTGGTGGGGAATCTGGTTTGTGCCCTTTGCTCTGGGCCCAGTTTGATGGACAGCACACCCTGCTGGTTCCAGTGGCATTCCCCACACTGGCCAGGCCTTCCTGGACCAACAGATCATCTCATTTACTCTTTGCCCCTCCCCTGGGAAGCAGGTAGAGCAGGGCTGAAAATGGTCAAGTATGAAGTGGGTAATATGGACCCTTTTCTGTGGCCCCTCCTAATTCTCCAAACCATGTGGTCAATTACAGAATGAAGGATCGTTTCATAGAGCAGGCCAAAAAAAAAAAGTTTGATTTCCTCTGGTTTGTTTTGGTTTTGTTTTTTTAAAAAATTTACTTATTGTATTTATTTTATTTTTGGCTGCATTGGGCCTCCATTGCTGCACGGGGGCTTTCTCTAGTTGCGGCGTGCCGGCTTCTTATTGTGGTGGTTTCTCTCATTGCAGAGGTTTCTCTCATTGCAGAGCTCGGGCTCTAGGCGTGCGGGCTTCGGTAGTTGTGGCACGTGGGCTCAGTAGTTGTGGCTCGCGGGCTCTAGAGCACAGGCTCAGTAGTTGTGGTGCACAGGCTTAGTTGCTCTGCGGCATGTGGGATCTTCCCGGACCAGGGATCGAACCTGTGTCCCCTGCATTGGCAGGCAGATTCTTAACCACTGCGCCACCAGGGAAGTCCTGATTTCTTCTGTTTTAAAGATCAAAATTATAACCCTTTAGTACGAGATAACTTTCAACTGGTTAAATAAAACATTGATTTTTCTTTTTTCTTGTACAAGGTTCAGAATGGATATAATATTTAGAGACAAATAGCTACTCTACTGTAGTCTAAAAACAGTCCACAGGACTTCCCTGGTGGCTCAGTGGTTAAGAGTCTGCCTGCCAATGCAGGGTACACGGGTTCGAGCCCTGGTCTGGGAATATCCCACATGCACTGGAGCAGCTAAGCCCATGCACCACAACTGCTGAAGCCCGCACGCCGTAAACCCCACGAGCTACAACTACTGAGCCCACGTGCTGCAACTACTGAAGCCCGTGAGCCTAGAGCCAGTGCTCTGCAACAAGAGAAGCCACCACAATGAGAAGCCCGCGCACCGCAACAAAGAGTAGCCCCCGCTCACCACAACTAGAGGAAGCCCGGGCGCAGCAACGAAGACCCAATGCAACCAAAAAAAGGAAGAAGAGTCCACGTTACAGCAAAGAGGGAAATGCCTCAATAAGATATCCAAACTTAAGGGCTTCTAAGAATTGTGCTTTTCCTCATTCACATCAGTTTCTGTCCTGAAGGAAAAGAAGTCTTTGGGTAGGTGAGTGCAAGAGACGGTCATTTCCTGGGCAGGTGTGCATCAGGGAGAAGGGGCAGTTTGGGGAAAAGAATCAGTTTATTGGGAAACAGGGATTGTCTCAGAGATAGGAATAATCCCCTCAGGTTTCTGGTTGAAAGCAAAATAGATCTAACTTCCCCAAAGCGTGTATGTGTGTGCGATGGAATTTGGGACACTAATCCATTTTCATGCGTCGAGGTGAAGTCATGGGTGTACTTACAAAACACTAGTTCCCAGGTTCAGCCCAAACTGGAACTGTTGGTAAGGTTTCTGAGGTGCCCAGGTCTTTATTTATTTAGTACATTCACCCAGTGGCAGGACCTTTCATACAAAGCCAGGAGTGTAGAAAAAGGAGCTATTTTTACTAAGGACCGTTTATGTACAGGATGTTAGTTTCAACAGAACGTGGTCTCAGTTGACCAGGAAGCCTTTTCGTGGTAGGAAAATGAGACGTGGAGAGGGCTGGAGTGTAACTGAGGGCCAAGGCAGGGCTCCATGCGTTCACGTACTCACTGCTGCATGCGGGCATGTGTGCCACAAACCTTTATTAAATGTCTTCAACATGCTGGAGCCTGCCTGAGTCCAGGCTGCAGCAGGAACAAGAGGCTTGCCCTGTGCCACTGGGCCCTGCGGTGTGCAGGAAAGAGTGAGAGTCTCAGTCAGCAGACATGGTTTTGTCTGCCTTCTTCCATATTGACTGTGCATTTTTAAAAGCATTTTCCTCAGCTTTACTGAACCTTAGCTTCCTCATTTGCAAAAGCCTTTTCCTGTAAAGAGTCCATGAGGTAACATGTGTAGAATGCCTGGTACTTAGCAGGTGCTCAGTGTGGTGGCTGCTGGTACTCTGATGGTTGCTTTTGGCTATCGTGAGTTTTTACTCTCACTCTCTTAGCCGATCTGTGTTCTGTCCTTGAAGAAGCAGAGACGGAAAGACTGTGTAGAATATTGATCATCTGCAAAATATCAGATATTGACTCTGAGGATAAACAGAGTAAGGCATGGTCTTTGCCCTCAGGAGCCTTCTTGTCTTATGGTAAGACATACCTGTAAGTAAGCAAGTCTAACGTAGTGTGATAATTGACAGATGGAAGTTTGTCTGATAGAATTTCGTTGTAGTGGAACTAAAGAATTTGTTGACTAATGCACCTAATCTGTGCAGTGAATCTTGCATATACTTTTAAATAAAACCCCTCAACAGCCCTATCAAATAGATGCTATTATAATCTTCATATTAGAGTTTAAGGAAACTGAGGCTCAGTGGAGTTAAGAAATTGGCCCAAGTAATGCAGGTACTCTGCTTGGGGCGAGGATTGGGGAGGAGGGAGAGAGAGGGCAGTGGTATCCAGAAAGACTCCACGGAGAGGGGGAGAGGGCTGTGCGTCAGCTGAGAGCTGCAAGGTGAGTAGGAGTCCGTCACATGGACAGCGTTCCCAGGCAAGGGAACAAGATGTACATAAGCATGGAGGCGTGAGAAAGCAAGGCATGTTCAGGAACGGCAAATACTTCAGTAGTGCTGCCGAGGATGTCCCAGGAGTGGGGGTAGCTAGCAAGCGGCTGGAAATCATCTTTGTACAGGTAAGCAGATGCCTGATCATGTCACATCCTGCCATGATAGAGTGACCCATATTTATAGATGGGGGAAGTGAGTGAGGGATTTGGAGGAAGGGGTACCCGAGTCTCTCCCAGATATTCTTGTGCGAAAAATCCTTTTCATCCTAGTGTGAGAGATGGATTCAAGGAACAAACACTGGAAGCAGATAGACAAGGAAGGGTACTGTGGCAATTGTCCACCCATTCGTTCCCTCACTGAATAAGGGATTTATTGAGCACATACTGTACGCTAGCTACTCTTCTGGGCATTGGTGGCTACAGCTATAAACAAGATAAATATTGTTTCTCCTTTCACGGTGCTTACTTTCTAGTGAGGGAAGATAGATAATAAACAAGAAAACGTCAAGTAGTAATAAGTGCTGTAGAGAAGATGAGGAAAGGTGAGGTGGTGGACCAAGGCTTTTTGGGACTACTGTGAGTTGGGTGGGAGGGACGGCTTACTGATGTGGTGAGATTTAAGGTGAGGCCAGATGGGCACATTTCTGAATTATGGTAGAAGAATAGAAAAGAGGACTTCTCTGTACCTCACTCTCCTCATCTATAAGATGGGTATAATAATAGGTCCTACCTCATAGGGTTGTTGAGAATGTTGAATGTGTATATGTGTGATGATTAGAACAGGAATGGTGCCTGGCGCATGGCTAGTATTATATATGTGCTTGCTATTATTGTTATTAATAATAATGCTGTTGTTACTAAAATACTGGGTAAAGTGGGAAGATTTGAGGAGCAGGGGTGGTAGTGAGTTTCATTTGGATGTGTGGAGTTTGAGCATGGAGTGTGCAGCTGGAGAGATACACTATGTCGTTGGCCACACCTGTTTGAAGCTCAGGAGACAGGACTAAAACTTCTTTAGTTTTGGAAATGAGAATATAGTTGAGGCCAAGAGTCTTAGAATGAGCAGAGTTTAAGCAGAAGATAAGGGAAGGAGGAATTTGCAAAAGATTGCCCACTGAAGCTAGGAGAACTAGGGGACAGAAATATCATAGAAGCAAGGAGGAAGAGACAAAGAGGGTAGAGATAGGTAAGAACTAAAAAGCATCTTCTGCCGTGGTAATTAGGAGGTCGTTGATAACCATAGAGCAGTTTTAGAAGAGAATATATGAGGGGAGGAAGGAGAGTCTGAATGTGGGGAATTTATTCTAGACATTTGCTTGGGAAGAAGAGAAATACAGATGGTACGTAGGGGTGTTTGGGGAGAAAGTTTATTTTAATATAGGGAGACACAGCACATTTTTAACCTCAAGTAGAAACCGGTAGGTCAGGGATGAGAATTTTAAAGAGGACATCATTCATTCATTCACTCAGTGAACACTTACCAGTTATGTACTATGTGTTCTACTCATCAAGTTCCCAGTCTTGTTGAGGAGACAGTGTTAACATAACTGAGTGTATAACAAAGAAAATACAAACTTGGATGTGTGTGTTGAAGGAGGGGAACATGGTGCCACGAGGGAGTGTATCAAATAAATTGGGCCTGGACTGAAGTGGGGTTGGTATGAGAGCGTGGTGGTTGATCTAAGGCCAGAAGGATGAGCCTGAGATGGGAGGGAAGCAGTGAGACGAGACAGATGAGATGAGATAAGATGAGAGGAGCTTGGTTGGCCACAACAAGGACTTGAGTCTTTATGCTCAGAGCACTAGGAAGTCATTGGAAGTCTTTATTTTTTTTAATTTTTAATTTTCATTGGAAGTCTTCAGAAGGGAGCTGACAGGGTCAGATTTGCATTCTGTAAAGATTGCAGCTCGGAGAAAGGATGCAGAGGATCAGCTGGGGCAGTTGGGAGGCTGTTACAATAGTCCAGGCAAAGGACTGAGTATTGGTAGCTTGGACTTGGGATGCTGGTTGTGGGGAAAAAAAAAAAAAAGATGAATTCAAGATACATGTTGGGGATAAAATGCCCACGACATGGTGATGCACTGGACGAAGGGTGTAAGAGAGAAGGGAGGTCTCCAGAGTTGATCCTGGGATTCCATCTTGCCCTGCTGGGGAGTGCCTCTGCTGAAAGATAGGGAAACGGGTTTGGAGGAGGCAAGAAAAGCTGGACCTAGATCACAGGTGAACGGATTAGCCTTGAATAGGAGAGAATAGTGGATGTGAGTGCAGGTGCGCTCACAGGTGATGTGGTAGGACAGTGAGGAGGTTAATAGCTATTTTCTCTGTGTGATAGGAAAAAGGATCATCTCGGAAGATCAAGGAAGGTGAATGGGAGTACTATGAGGCTGGGGCATCATTAATTTGGGGATTTCTTTTTTTTTTTTTTTTTTTTTTTTTTGCGGTACGCGGGCCTCTCACTGTCGTGGCCTCTCCCGTTGCGGAGCACAGGCTCCGGATGCGCAGGCTCAGCGGCCATGGCTCACGGGCCCAGCCGCTCCACGGCATGTGGGATCTTCCCGGACCGGGGCACGAACCCGCGTCCCCTGCATCGGCAGGCGGACTCTCAACCACTGTGCCACCAGGGAAGCCCTGGGGATTTCTTGTATCACCTCTTCTCTGACTAACTCAAAAGACGTTCAAGTCTTACATGTCTTACTGGAACGCACCCTCATTTCTCCCAGATAAGGAAGGGAAGGCAAGTTTAAGTTTCATCACGTCTATTTTCTGTGTGTAGTAGCGGGCTGTGTTTAATTATGCCGGACACTTGCCCCATGCTGTGCACTCTTTGGTTTACTTATCCATCTCCCCACTTGCCCATGAAACCCTGGAGAACAGAAACTGTATCTCTTATATCAGGCACAGAGTAAGTGCTCAGCAGCAGATATGTGTGGAATTTATGAATGAACAAACACAGAAACCAGGGCAATGGAATTTGAACCCCCGGAGCTGGAGCAAGGCCAGAAAGCAGGCCCACTCCTTCCAACTGAGGTCTGGCCAGCGGAATAGATAGCTTCCCACTAGAAGGAAAATGTTTTTAATTCTGTCCCAGAAATTGTCCCCAAGTTGCATATTTCCAGGGCACTCTAGCCCCGTCTACCTGCCGGGCCGCCAAATTCGCTGTGGCCCCGTGGACACAGAGGTGATGGCTCGGGTCAGCTCCCTCACCAGGAGGAAGGAGCCAGGAGTAGCAAACCCTCTGGGAGCAGTGCCCGTGGCCCTCCCCTCCTTCCAGCAGCTGACATCACATGCAGGTACAGCTCCATCCTCCCTGTCTGAGGACAAAGGAGGAGAGGAGACTGAGTGCCCAGAGCGCGTGGCCAGATGCGAGAGGATGGGGGAGGGCTCTGTGCAGAGCCCGGGTCGCAGGCAGGGGGCATCCCGGGAACACGGAGCCTGAGGCCGGGCCCTCCACCCGCCTGTGTTCTGTGTGAACACTAGGTCAGGCAGAGCTCAGGTGCAGGGGCCAGGTCGACAGCTGAAGGAGCTGCCCGGCTAGCAGCCCCAGAGTGAGCCTCCGGCCCCCCAGGTCCCTGTGGCCATGTGGCAGGCCCCCCGGTGAGCCCAGCATGGTCCAGAACCTGCGCTCCCCGACGGTCTCTTGCAGCACAGCTGTGAAGCAGGCCTGCCATCACCATGTCTCCTCCCTGAGGAAGAAGCTGTCCTTTCTACGAGCCAAGTAGGTGGCCGGGGGCCCTGGAGATCAGGGCACGAGGACTTGGCCCTTGGCTGGTTTGGGATGACCCAGGGCTGTTCACGGAGGTGGGAGTGCTTTGGGGTGTCTCCCACGTTTGGGGATATTGCAGTTCCTTGCTAGTGACAGGCCCGCAAGAGGGAGAGTGCTCTGTTGCCAGAGGCTGAAGGGGAAGGGGAAGGGGTGGGGCATGAACGAGGCTGCGTGCTCCTCAGTGGACGGCGTGCTTGACTGGGCCTCGCCGCGTCGTCTCCAAGGCGCTTCCGTGGCTCTCTGGGTTCTTCATACCAGGGGGCACTCTTTTCCTCTCTGATGGCGAATTACTTCAGCTGGTAAAGAACTTGGAGGTCCCAAGAGAAAGGTGCTGAAGAGAATGGTGTGTTCTGCCTGGTTTTGGGTTCTCTCATGTCTTTGTGGGTGTTGATTCCCTTCCAGTGATAGGGACCTATGGATAGGGACCTTTGGGGGTGGTGCCTTTGTGTGTTCACACCTCATATCCACTCATTTGGGACTTTGCTTGAGCAGCTGCCAGGGAGATCTGAGCATAAACCAGGTGTGGGGCTCTCTTCCCTAACGTGGGCCCTGAACCTGGCAGAATCGTGGGGCGGTGTTTCCTTGCCAGACACGCTATGCCTTGGCCTTTGTGACAAGCAGAGGGGAGGAGGTTTTCTGGAGGAGAAGGAGCTGCAACCTCTAGGATCAGAGTTAAATTCAGGGGCTGGCAGGCATCGGAGAGAGAGGTGCATGTAAACTTACAGGCAGTTTTGTTTTGAAGAGAAGCAGCAGCGAGGAAGAGGACAGATGGGACAGATGGGGTGAGGGGAGGACAGGAAGAAGAAAGGCAGTGAGAGGCTCAGTGGATCTCAAAGGTAGGTAGGGGCTCGAAGGTGGTTGGTGACGATCACAGTTCTCTCACACACACACACGCCCAGGCACAGACGCCCACAGGTGTGCAGCCGTCGTTGACGAGGGTTCTCTCCCCAGGGTGCTGTCAGGCGGAGGCTGAGGGTGGTGAACAGAAACCCAGTCTGCACCCTTAGGAGGTGGCTCCTTGGGCCCCGACGACCCAGCGCTGTGGCCCTGCAGCCGGCCCCCAGCAGGGCATGGCAGCACCAGAGAGTCTCTGATCCTGTGGTGCTGGCGTCAGGGACAGGAATCTGTGCAGCGGTCACGTGGGACTCAGGACCCTGCTTTGAAGGTGAAGGAGTGACCTCAGGTTAAATCCTGGCTCTACCACTTACTGGCTGTGGGCTGTGGTGCTTTCACAACGTTTTATCCTCTCCGAGCCTGCTTCCTTCTTTGAAAATGGAGATAATTGTACCTACTTTGTGGAGCTTGGGGGGATCAAAATGAGAAAAAAGGGGAAAAACACTTGGCATTGTGTCTGACGTGCAGTAAATGGTAGCTTCTGTTAGAGTTACTGTCAGCAAACTGTTGGCTCGGGCCACGCCTGGGAGGTGAGTGGAAGTAAGTTCTCAGAGAACCGTAGCTGGAGATTTGGTTAGAGTGAGTTCAGGAGAGGTGACGTTTGATGACTCCTCAGTCGCCCGGGAAAGCCAGTCACATCAACTCCGGCCCCCACTCCCCCGCAGCTTCCTTTCCGTCTTAGCACTAATGGTGTCATAATTGTATTTATTTGTTGACTTGGTTGTTGTCTGTCTCCCCCGCTCGTCCTAATCTCCATGAGAGCAGGGACCGCCTTTGTTTTATTTGCTAGTGTGTACCCAGCACTCAGCACGGAGCCTGACACATGGTAGGCGCTCAGCAAATATCTGTTCCGTGAATACGTGTGTAAGGCTTTGCTAGCTCTGATGTTCTATGATCATGGGATTCTGTGACTATGGCCCAGAAGGAGGGCCGCTGTGGCCCTAATGAATGCATCTGTTAACCGTTGTGACAGTTTCATGGTCCTGGAAATGGTTTGATCCGTGTGCCCCTTTTTCTGATTCACATACACGTGTGCTTAGAGGATGGTGCGGTCTTGTGGCAGCACATAGGCGTTTGGATAGTAGAGGAGAACTTATTTTAGGTCTGGGCTAAGCTCTGACTTTGGGGGGCAGGGTGCTTCTGCCTTCCCCTCCCGCCCGAGTTCCCAGTTTGTAGCTTCCCTCCGGCTGCTTCTGTTGCTGTCAGCAGAACTGTCTGCAGGTGTAACTATCACCTGCTTTGCGTTTCTCCTACTCCAGCATTTCTCCCTTTCTGCCTGAGAAAGCGGGGTTATTAATTATAGCTCAGCAAACCACTCTCTCTCTGAGGATGCCATAGTTGGGATTTAGATTGGGGCAACTGGCAGGATGAACGGTAAATTTCGTCCCCCAGCGTCTCCACTTCCTACTGGGAGAAATAGTATCCTCCTACCAGCCAGGGTGAAGAAGGAACGTGAGTGGGTGACAGCTCGGGGCTCAGGCCCGGACTCCGCCCGCAGGCTTGCTCTGCTCTGCACGGCATTCTTTCCTCCCTCTTACACGAGGGCTGAGATGCAGTCGGAGGCCCAAAACCCTGGGTTCTCTTCTTAACTGGTCACTGAGGAATAACGTAAGCTCAGAGCAGGTATTTACAGAGGCCACTCCTTGCTTTGAAGCAGTCGTTGTACCAGAAGCTGATACTCCAGCTTGGTCGCAAATCCCCATCAGTAAACATTTTCTGAGCGGTACCACCAATGTCATGTGTAAACGTATTTACGTAAGTTGTATGCGTGCACTGCTGTATGAAGTATTTTGTATATTATATAATTGAGTAGACATTTTTAAAGGATGAGCTAAAAAGAAGTATAAATATAAGTTCTCATATTTTCTTCCTGCACTGCATGAGTAAGCGTTCATATCCCCTTGATAATGAGCCTCCAGCTTGGGAGACCAGGGTTGTAAGGCAGTGGTCCTCAGCCTTTGAGCGGGTGTCAGAATCACTTGCAGAACTCATTCAGCATGCACATTTCTGGGCCCCTCTCTCTGATTCTGAGCCTCTAGGAATTTGCACAGATAACACATACCCCAAGTGATTTCCATGTCGGTGGTGTTTGAGAAACACACTTCGTAGCCTGAAACCTTCTAGCTGGTATCAAGCACCCAATTTAATAGGCCTGGGCCAGGGAGAGCCTAGCTGTCCCAGTCCTGGCTTGTGACATCAGTTTTAGGGAACCTCTGGCAGACCCTCGGTGCCTTTTTACCCAGCTTGGGATGCTGGCGTCAGTGCATGGCTTCTATTTTTCCCTTATCCTCTGCGTAGCCCAAGCATCACCATTGTGCAGTGAGGAGAAAGAAAGGTGGGTGGGTTGGGCTGTGTAGTTAATCATTTCATCTTATCTGTCATCACTTTTCAGGTTGCTCAGTGCCTCTTTTCTTTTTATCCTCAGGCAGGGGAGCCACAAGCAGTTAACTGCTTGGGGCTCCCTCCCTCTCTTTGCCAGTCCTCCTTAATCCGAAGGGGCAACTCTTGCATTGAGATGCAGAGAAACGCATTGCAACCCTGGTTCAGAATGGCCCTCCTCCTGCCGGCTGCAGGGAAGGGGCTGAGGGAGTGGAGGCATTCTGAGTACCACCCCGCCTGCCCATACATAAACACAGAAGTTCCCCTTGTCATTCTTTGTGTGAGTGTGGTGGGTGAGTTAGTAAGTAGAATTCGGGGTTGGACTTTAGAAACTCTTAGTTTATTAGTTTGGCTCCACGCCTTAGACTTGCTTTGGGCTCCACAAAGTGGACAGTTTCACCGGCTCACCTCCTTTCCCTCTGGAAGTGAAACAACTATTATCCATGTTTTCTTTTCCTGGCATCTTAAACAACGGGTGGATTCTCTTCCGGCTGAGAGTTGACATCAGTTGTCCTTGTAAATAGGGTACAGAACAGAGATCTACAGAAGGAGCCCTTAAGAAGGAATTTAAGGGGCCAGACACTCTCTACTCCTTCCTAATTGATGAATTTCTTCTTCACTCTCTATGTCAAGTGGTTTTCTGCCTCTCTATGAATAACTTCCATAATGGGAAATTGACTAAGGAGATTAATTGGGGTCTTTTTCAGTGAAGAAATCTATAATTATAAGAAACTACTGCAAATCTACAAATGAGAAGAGCAAAGGCAAGACAGCACAGAATGTCTGTGTACTTAGTTTGTGGGCACAGTATCAGTTCTGAGGTATTATTTGTTATTACTAAGAATAGCTTCTATTTTGAGAGCTTATTCTGTGCTCGATGCTGTGCTTATTTTATCATATTAGCGACCCAGGAAGGGAAGTTACTTCTCTACCCATTTTCTAGATAAGGCAAAGTCCATTGCCTTTCCTTGTAACGTGGCAGAGCTGAGATTTGACTCCAGAGCTCAAGTTTTTATTTGCAGTGCTTTAGGACTTCCCGTTGAGAAAGGATACATGGGGGGGATCCAGTGCGGGACCTTCTGCTTTTCCTTATATCTGATGGGTCTGTCTTTCCCAGCTTGCTAGAATTGAAGCTCCGGATGTGGAGGTGTATGAGCCAGTCTACTAATGAAGATTATCTCTCGGAAAGCTTCAAAACCAGACAGAACAGGAAACAAACAGGGAGAGGATAGACCCCAGTGATTCTGAATGATGCAGTTAAATGTGCCTGAAGGCCAAATAGGTTTTTTCTTTTTTAATCTTAATCTTGAGTATGTTTCCTATGCCTTGTTCATTTTGAGAAGTGCCTTAGGATTTTATATGTACAAAGGTTCCAGTACACCTCTTTGTTTGACAGTATCTCTTTCTGAAACTTTCTTTCGGTTTCACTGTTATGCCTAAACTGCAGAACGGAGCCATTGTTACTCTTACGTCTCTGCAGGTACCAGCTGAAGCCCCTGTAGGCATCTGCAGGGCCTGCAAAAAATCACCTTCCCTCTGGGCTCGCCAGCACCCCCTGCTGGTGGTGGCTTTGCCAGGAGAGGAGGGAGTGGTCATCTGATCCCTCAGTAATGAGATCGGCTGTGAGTCAGCAGGCAGAGAAGGCTAAGGGAGTGGCCTGGACTCCACTTCTTCAGTTGTGGAAGGCAGGGGTGTTTGCCTGGCAGGACAGCTCCCACCTCGTAGGAAGAGAGGACACTGGGGGGGGGGAGGGAACTGCCAGTGCAAAGGAAGAATCGCTGGTTGGCGTTGCTGTGCAGACAGGTTTGTATGTTCTTCTTAGACCCTCTGCTCAGATTCCTCGGGGACCCACGAGTTCTTCCTTGGACATTTAAGTAGCATGCTCCTTGGTCATTCTTTTCTTTCCCACCCCACGAGCTTCCATAGCTTCATGGTCTGTTTGTTTTCTGGATGTAAGCGCTGCAGTGGCAGCTCAAAGGATAGATGGGAGCCAGTGACCTTCAGAAGACAAGCTGAGGACAGTCTGGAGAGGGTGGTGGGCTCTGGAAGCATTCCCCTCCACGTCTGCCCTCGTGTGCTGCCGGCTCGCATCTCCTCCCCAGCCCCTGGCCCAGGGATTGGCGCACATCTGTATCTGCCTCTTTCAGCTTTGTTCCCAGTCCTCTGGGAGAAACCTGGGATGCAGAGGCGGACACTGGGAGACTTCCTCTCAGCTTCCCCCTTACCTCTCCCACGCGCCTGGCCTGGCAGCTGCAGAGCACAATGGGGGAGTGAAACACTCCTCAGCAGCGCCCCTACAGCTCCCAGCCCCGTCCCCCCAAGGCTGCTGCCGCTCACTGGACTGCCCAGGGGTCTTGTGACCTATGTCACCTTATCTTGTTTTTTGCTCAGTTTCAACAGTAGTCCACTAGTGGGTCCCGAGTCCAGCGTCCAGTGATGTCCCAGTGGCATTCAGACGGCCCCAACCTCTCCCGCACCGGCTCTTCCACCAGCGCCCACCTCCATCTGCAGTAGAGTCTTTGGTTGTACAATGGAAACGTGTGTGGCTCCCGTTTACCATGTACCGTAAAAAGGTCAGGCAGCGTGACTGGCTCTCTCCGCGCTCCGCTCCCTGCTGACCCCCTGCTCAGTTAATCCTGTGGCTTCTCATCTGTTCTCACCCTGACCCCGATGCGAAAGTCTCTGACATCCTCTGCCGCCCCGCTGTAGGTCTTTTGTGAAAATTGGTACAGGCACAGGAGTAAACCTCCAGGGCAGGGAGTGGGAGGATTATCCACCTGAGGCATTTATGAGCCTTTCCATTTTTGAAGCACTTACACAAATCTGTCATGTGGAAGTCTAGTTCAGGGACCAGCTGCTGGCTGGAGGTGGTGTGACTGGGGCGGGTGGGGGGAGGGGGGGTGGTCAGGGCAGGAGTTGTGTAACCAGACCAGTGCCAGCTTTGCATTGGCGCCAAGTGCAGATGGCTCGGAGGTTTGGGGGAGCTCGGAGCGTTCCCATGGTTCCCAGCCCCCTGAGTACCCTTCAGATAGTAATCATAAAGGCGACGTTATTTCAGTTAACCTTTGTTGAACGTGCCTATTATGTGTCAGTCACTGTGCTCTTGTTTAAATTTCCCCATTTTCCTATCCAGTAGTATAACTATTGCCTCCATTTTATAGACGAGAAAACTGAGGCTTAGAGAGGTGTCGTAACTTGCATGAGAGCGCACAGCTGCTAAATGATGGGCTGGAATTGGAACCCAGGTCATCTGACTCTGGGTTTTAAGCACTATGCAACACTGCCCCGTCCAGTTCTAGAGGATGATGTCCAGGCGCTATCACTGATATTCCTGTTGCTTGCGAGGTCCCAGGAAGTGCTAGCGGCTGAGGGAGGTGGGTTTCCCGAGGAGCTATAGTGTGAACCGAAGCAGAGACCTCCAAGTCTGGCCTGAGCTGTGGGCTTCCCTAGGGGCGCCAATGGGGGAGGCGGGCGGCCTGACACTGTCCCTTCCTGCCAGCAGAGGGTGCATTCCTGGAGGGGACTGGCCCCTGGCTGTTTCCTTTCCTCCTAGAACCTGAATCTCCTTCTCTCCTTGCCCTGACTCGTCAGAAGCTCCTCCACCCCAGCCCTCCCACGCCTGACATCACCAGAGAGCAGTTCAGCTGTGTGAGACCAAGTCAGCCTTGAACCTTGCAGGGTTAGCTGCCGTCTCCCTAGTTTCCCTTGTGCGTGGCTGTTTTTCTCCAGCCACAGCTCCTCTCAGACGCTTCGGTCAGACGCCGTCATGGAAATTTCCACTTTGAGCTTGTAGTTGCCTGGTCTCCTTTCTCCTCCCACTTCCAACTCGATCAGTTTCCTGATTTTCTTTGTGCATCTTCCTTTCCCTTCTTATTTTCATTTGGACTCTTTCCTTGTTCTTTGATGGCTTTTCCCCCAAAACTCCTCTACATGCCCCCACAGTGTCCACTACCCTTCAGCATTACCTGGAAGTGTCTCCCCTTGGTCTTTCCCTGATTTCTTTTCTGCCTTTTCCTTGTTATAATGACGCTCTCACCCCGCTGGTTCTAACGCCTTTATTCACCTGAAAAAAGCAAGTGGGTTTGTTTTCTGTCCAGTCTACCTCTACCGTCATCAACAGGGTCTTAAAATTTCATGCTCTGCGGGGGAGAGGTCATATGGATGACGGAAGACAGGAGGTGAACCACTGAATTAAAAAAAAAAAAAAAGCTCAATGTTTAAGTAGTATTTACTGTGTGCCAGGCACAATTCTAAGCCCTTTCCGTCTGTTATCACATTTAATCCTCATAGGCGCCGATGAGTTGAGGAATAACATCCCCTGTCTTACAGATGAGGAAATGGGGGCACAGAGAGGCCAAGTAACATGCCCAAGGTTACACAGGCGGTGGGTAGTTGAGTCAGAATTCAGACCTAAGCAGGATGACTTGAGAGGCAGGCTGTCCATCAGGATCAACTAACTGCCTCTAAGTGTTGATGGCCAACAAGCACAAGAGAGGAGACGGCACCTTGCAACCCCTCAGACTCGCACAGTCACACGGCAGGATCATGGCAACTCACACACTCTGCCCCTGTTCACTTTCACCCTGCCTCCCTCTTTCTGTCTCTTCTCTCAGAAGAAACTGCCGTTTTCTGTGTTCGGGGAGAGAAGACATCAAGTGACCTCTCAAGGTCTGTCGTGCTGGGAGACTCTCCCTGCTTCATCCCTGTCTTTTCAGTTTACAAGCATCAGTCAGAGAAGGGATTTCACCTTTCTGGCAAAAAGGCACCCGATCTGTGTTTGTGGTCTCAGGACGGGCAGAGTGATCGGGCTGCACATTTCATAAGCAGTGCAGATGAGGCCATCCCACTGCCCCTCACTCGGAGAGCCGCACACGCCACAGCACAGCAGGCAACGCTGATCCCACCAGGCTTTGAAACAGCCTTGCCCGCTTTCCTGGCAGAGCTTCCCACCCACAGCTGCCAGAGGAAGGGCTTCCTGAAGGTGCAGCGTCAGCCTCTGAGCTGTCCTCCGGGAACTGGGTGCCTGGACTCCCCACCACAGCTTGAGTGGCCCCAGCCCATAGTCACTGTAGCCTCTTTTCAAGCATTTGGGTTATTTTTTCCCCCCACTTTCTTAACTTTATACCTAAGTACAGTGATTAAGGAGTTAGAATGTAATACGTAGGGTAAAGTAATTAGTACGAATAATTGCCCTGGAGAGAAAATGGCATGATGACGTTATAAAGGGGCTCCCCCCGCCCCCCCCCCCCACCCTTTCTCTGCCTGCCTGTCTGTCTGTCTGTCTTTTCACTAAATGTTAGGCAAAATGGAAGGAGATTATAGCAGCTGTAGAAGAGAGAGCTTCTGGTCTCTAGTTCAGAAGGCAAATTGCATGGAATAGAGGAGTGATTTATCCTATGAGGAATCATCTAGATCAGTTTCTCGCTGGGAAGTAGCAGAGGTGCAGATTCGATGGCTACTTAGATACCCTGCATTAGCTTTTCTTTCCTTTTTCCCTTCAGTGTCGTTCTCTTTTCCGTCTTTCTTCCTGGAGTTGTCTTTGGACTCTGGGACATAGTCCTCTTCTTCTCATTAAAGCCTAGCACTGTCCCCCACCTCCCACCCTGCCCCGTCTTCTAGGCTGTCTGTTCTATGGCTAATAGCGCTCTCTGTGCTGCTTTGCGTTCAGGACGTATGAATTGCTTTGTAAAATAGACGTGGATGCTCCTGGCGGAGCAGGTCTTCTCAATGCTGTCCTCCGCGTTCACCATCCAGGGCTGTGTGACAGCTGGATGACTTTAAGCACTGAGTAGGTGAATGTGTGTGGTTATTTGGGAGACTGGGTGGAGTCCCGTTAACGTGGGTCTGATTGGTGTGTGAATCTGATGAAACAGAACATCCTCATTCGTGGGTACTAGGCTTCTGCTCTCCATCTGTCTGTACACTTGACTGTCAGCCCAGGAACGGAGAGGACTGAAGGCCACAGCGATAGCCAGAAGGCGCATTCCAGGCCTCTGAGCAGAGCTGACATGTGTGGGTCTGGCAGGGCCCTACACCTTTGTTATTGTTGTGGGCCTATGGTGGAATATCGCCGCTGCGGTACTAGCAAAGCCTCTTACCCACTTCAGGTTGACTGTATCTGTGACCACAGTTTAGGGCTTATAGAAACCAGGCAATGAGTTAATGAAAAACAATCCATGGGCCTAAATGATTTCCTGTTACTCTCATCCTCGTCCTTTTTCATCTAGGTTTATGGAACTTGGCGGCCCTTGGCTGATAAGAGTTAAGACGGGAAAGGGAAGGCAGGAGTGATACCTTCGGTATTTATGATGGCTGGAAAATAATGTACCTCCAGGAACCAGGATACACATCTTTTTTTCCTCCTTAATTTCAATCCTGATGGTTGACCAATTTGGTCAGGTGTCTTGGTCCACTTTCCTGCTTAAATAAAGCGATCATGAATGAATCTTTGGTGATTCTTTTTAAAAGCAGTTTCCATCAGACACGGGAGATTTGCTAAATGTATACAGTAACCTCTAGGCAGGCCTAAGATTTTTTTTTCCTAGTGTTTGATAGTGTATTTTCTAATTTGCCATCTTCCACAAAAAGGGGTGCCAAAGGGAAATTGTAAATTCACTGAGGTTTTATGTTCTTTTAGTCCATAGTCATGGGGAGCTGGAGTTGGGGGCAGGCTGAGGGGTGGGAAATTTGATAGTATGACATTTAGTTGAAGGGGATTTGGAGTCAGTGAACATGGGTTTGAGTCCCAGCTCTGCTGTGCTGTCTATGTGACCTTTGGGCAAGTCCCTTCAAGTCTCTGAATCTCAGTTTCATTATCTGTGAAATGGGGGAGACAATACTTACCTCAGTGGATGCCTGTGAATATCAAATGAGGTAATGGATTTGAAAACATGTAAATTATGTACCGATGGGAGTTGCTACTATTATTGTTCCTGCCAGACCCTAGGACGCTGGTAAAATAAACTGGTAGAATTGTTGATGTCGTCATTCTTTTGGAAAACTCTTTCCTTGGTGTGTTGGTTACCTGACTGCATGGATTCGTTGTGATGAAGTCAGGCTTGAACAGAAGCAGGTACTAGAAAGAATGAGGGCCAGTGCAGGTGGTAGTGGATGAGACCTCACGGTCACTGCCGTCTTTTTTCATTCCCTTATATTTGAATCTCTCCCTTTAACCCTTGCTTTGCTGGGTTTTCTGTGCTCTGGGAGCTGTGGGGATCAGAAGGTAAGGGGGAAATGAGGGCATCATTTCTCTCAGGAGCTCACCATCTCTGAGGGAAAATCTCTGTGGAATTGGGGAACAAGTGCTGGGAGACCTTTCTTTGACCCTTTTGCTTTTTGCTGGGCCTTGGTTTCCTTCTCCGTAAAAAGGAGCCGAAGCTTTAAGGTCTCATCCACCTGCAACCTTTTGTGGGTCTGAAATCATGGGCTTGAAGGAATGCATGTCCTTAACAGCAAGCCCAGGTCAGCACGTTAGGAGAGCTGACAGGGAGAACTGATGGAAGGAGGTACTTAGGGATGCCCGAGGATATCGACCTGCTTGTCCATAGGTTGTTCTCAGTGACTGGGAGAAATATCTGAAGATTCGAATGTGTCTGATTGAACTCTTTGACGGGAAGACCGGTGCTCCACCAGAGCACACAACCTGGTCTCCTTGCCGGTTTCAAGGAGGGGAGTGGCTCTTTTGCGTTCTTGCCGGTGCCGGCACCGGCAGACTCACGGAGGAATGGATGTATGCGCTGTGCTTTAAGTAGAGGTTCTGCACTTCCCTAGAAATGTGAGCAGGCTGTTCCCGCCTTCTCCTAGGGCCCGACATACTCTGACCCCACTCCCTGGCCGCCCCCGACTGCCACAGCCTATCCCAGGCCGCCCGAGTAAAATGGGCCACAGAGGAAGCGGTAGTCACTGCAGCAGAGCGGCCTGTCCCCGCTGGGCAGGAAACCTAGAGTGATGAATGGGGCCGGATGAAGTCATCCTGGTCCTCCAATCAGGCTGCTCCGAGAGAGCCAGGGGCCTCTGCAGATCCAGCCGGGCTGCCGGCTGCTCTCATGTACCTTTAGACAGAGGCTGTGAGTCTCTGGGAGTGGAGTGGGGGGGTGTGAACCGCCCGCTCTGGCTCCTGTGTAGGCCTCAGTCAGTCTGAATGTTATTGCAAGGTGAGTGGCTTCACCGGGCGCATTCCTCTCCCTCTGCGTTCTCGGCCTTGCCTGGCGGGCTCTGGCTTTGTGGCTCCGGCACCTCCTTGCACAGCACCTTCTGCTTCCATCTGAGTGCCTGTACCTTCTTCTTGAGGTTCTCACACCCGCCTCCGCACCGACCCCTAGCCTCCTCCCCTCCTGCCCGCCCCCAGCACTTGCTCAGCACCCGCCAGCCGGCCTCTTCCCACAAGCTCCCCTCTCTCTGACCCGTGGGTACCAGTTTGACCCGGTGAT
Source organism: Lagenorhynchus albirostris (assembly GCF_949774975.1). Classification (NCBI taxonomy): domain Eukaryota; kingdom Metazoa; phylum Chordata; class Mammalia; order Artiodactyla; family Delphinidae; genus Lagenorhynchus; species Lagenorhynchus albirostris. The sequence continues at coordinate 99,034,951 of NC_083103.1, forward strand.
GGGAGGGCAGGGCCTCCACCTCTGTGTGCTCTCCCCCAGCAGGGGGAGCCCTGGTGAGACCCGCACTTGCCTCCTGGGAAGAAGTACCAGGCAAGGGGAGACGCCCCCTGACTCAGCCTGGTGTGGGCATCTGTGGGAACACAAGCAGGCCCCTGACTTGCTGGGGACCCCGAGGCCCTTTGCTCTCCCCCCCAGCAGAGGAGGTCCCGGGGCCAAAGCTTAGAACTAGGTCTCGTTTCCCCCGATCTTCCAGAGGGGTGGTTGGTTCTTTCCGGGTGGACCTTTGTGACTCTGCCTTTTCTCTCCGGATGGTACCGCTGCTCCTTAGGCCAAGCTGAGATCATGGAGCCGGCTGATATGGCGACAGCAAAGGTAGGATGGAAATGCTGCCGGCCTCACTGTGCGTAAGTGGCTTCGCTTGGCAAGTTCTGCCTTTGGTTCACTTTTCTCTCCCCTCCTCTCCCTCAGCCCACCAGTCCGGAGCATCCAGGGGCTGTGTCAGAGTGGAGGGAAACGGTGCGAGAAGGAGGACCTCAGGGGAGGGGAGGAAGGCCGGGCCCTCCTAGGCACACTCCTCACCTGTGTGTGCCTGGAAGCCTGGTAGGCGGGGGCGGTGACCTGTAGCTTTGTCTGCGCTGACCCGTGTGTCTGTCTTTCTCGATAGCTTTGCCTTGGTTTTCCTTTATCTTTACCGTGTCTCTTTTCAGCCGCCCCCTCCCTTATCCTCTCTGTCTTCTTCCTCTGCCTCTTCCCCACGCTGCAGTGCTCTCTTAACCCATCTGTGCCATCTCCACACTTTCACCCTCTGTTTGCTTCTCTTTTCCCTCTGCCTGCTGTGTAAGGAATGGGTGGGGTCGGTGTGGGATGGACAGTCTTGAGAGCAGAGACTGCCTCTCATCCTGCAGCAGATGTTGGCCTTGGGATTGGTGAGGTGGCCTTGGGATTTGGCTCTGAGTGGCAGATGCGGCAGCTGTCCCCTCCCACCGCTCATCTGAAGCCCCAATGGAAGTGCGGGTCTGGGCACCTCTAGGGAACGGTGCCCGGGTGCTGTGTTGCACGCACCCTGTAGGCACGCTAGAGGGCGTCCCTGAGATAGGTTTCTGATGTCTCCTGACTCCTGCTTGCAATTTGAAATTTGTTTTTCTGTGCATTCTTCCAAACAAGGAGCTAGAGCCATTGAGAGTGGATGGGGGACTCAAGCAGGCTGAGTTTGTAAGCCGCAGCCCCTGTGTACAGGGAGAGAGACCTGTGGTCCTTCCACAATATCTCAGTGCTGGGTTTGGGGGCCTTCCTCTCTGGCCAATGGCAGGGTCTCCTTTCTCTCAAAGATGGAAGACTGGACGAGGCTCAGACTTCTGGAGCAGGTTGAGTACCCCATGTGTGTATGAAAGAGAGAATGAGGTAGGAGGTCCAAGCAGCAACCGTGCTGTGGGCAGTAATGTGTTAAAGTGGTTAGGACACGTCTCTGGGAATCGCAGAACTGGATTCTCAGCCCCTTTCTCCCACTCCCACATGCTGTGTGATCTGATCCAAGTTACTTAACCTCTCTGGGCTTTCATTGCCTAGTCTGTATAGTGGTGAGAATTACATGCGTATGTTGTTTTAACCAGCTTAGGTCTGTCGAATACTTCCTTTTCCTTGCAGAAAGGAGCTAGGGAGAGCAAAACTAAATGAGAACAGGCCTCCCTGGATTCCTGGACCACATCACTCTTCAGTCCCCCCACCCTTCCTCTCTCTCTACCTCCTTCCACAAACATTTGAGGAGCCACGTTGAGCATGGCTGGTCAAGGTGCTGTACCCCCCTTGGCCGTGTGCCGTGGCAGCCATGGGAGCAAGGCATCTGCAGCTGTGTTTGGATCCAAAACAGTTTGCTCCAAGCAGTTTGCTGTCTGGCTGTAACGCATCTTCTCTCCGCGATGTCAAGTGTCATCTCTTGCCAGGCTTACAAACCTGCTAGTCCACTAGCTCTTAAAGTTGTAAGTGGTTTGGGACCAAGCAGCTGGCCCTCCAGGGGTGGTGAGTGCTCTGGGAAAGGTACGCTCTGGGGGCATCGGGGAGTTATTCTGCAGTTAGTTTGGAGATGTGCGTTTATGTTTCCATTTGCACATGGAGGTAGAAACAGAGTCAGCTTCATTTTTCTCAGGCTCTTGCCATCCCTTCGCCCAGATTGCAGATTATCTAATCAGGCAAAGAATCAGACCTTGGAGCTGGACCATTCCTGAGGCCAGCATTTGCGGTCAGGACCTTGACCACAGGAGTGAATCTGATGGGTCACAGAAACAGGCGACGTTTAACACTGGCACCGGGATTCGTTTTCTTTAACCTTCTCTAGCCCAAACCTTTTGGAGGGAGTTTAGTTCACGTGTTTTCAGTCTGGGCCCGTGAACCATTAAGGTCCTGGGATGGACTTTGGGAGAGGGTCCATGAGCCTCTACCACTTGTAGGCAGAATTTTGTATCTCTGTATTTTTCTGGGAAGAGTATCCATGGCTCTCATCAGATCTCCAGAGGGCTTATCACTCAAAAAAGTTTAAGACTCTTTAACTGATCAAGATGCTCCCATAAAGAGCCTGTTTGCATTTTGCAACCCAGGTACAAAGAAAACCTATACCTTGCGGTTGACACAGTGACGTTGGAGAATGCCGTGCACAGGCAGGAACCATGGAGTAAAAATTCATAATGTGACTCACTGGTAGCTGATTTAAGATGATGTGGGTATCATTTTTAGAAGTCTAAATACATGTAAATGCATCCCCCTTACCTTATCTTTCCCCTGTAATACCTGAGGTCCTATTCCCTGGATCCCTTTAGCCCCCAGTATATTGGGTTCAGTTACCCCCAAATGAAATAGTTTCGGTTGGAGGTGTGGCCACTCTTGATGACAGCCCTGCCTATGTAGACTGCGTTCAGTTCCTGGAGGAGGGCTTTTGGAAGTGTGACTTCACCTCCTGGAGTCTGGATTATTGCATTGCTGTGGAGCTCCTCTTTTTTTTTTTTAAGGTTGCAGTTTCAGACTGGGGCCGTCTGATGTCCTGACATGACTGTGTTAAGATAAGTACATGATAAATTGTGTCCTGAGAGTTTCTTTTTCAGCCTTGAGAAGAGAGGTCGGTAAGCACTCATTAATCCATTCACTCAACAAATGTTTATTAAATGCCGCTTACACGCCAGCAGAGATTCAGTGTGGAGGTTTTCAATGAATAACACACGATCCCTGTGAGCAGTTAGCTGCTCATGGGTTCTTGGGGAAGACAGATGAGTAAACAAATTATGGTGGCACAAAGGTAATAAGGGTTGTAATAGAAGTTCGAGTCACCAGGGAAGCACAAAAGAACTATTTGATGTTACCTGGGCTGGCATAAGGGCTTTCTAAGGAAGTGACATTTGAGTTGAAGCATGGGTGGGAGTTTATCGGGCGGACGAGGCAAGAGAGGTGATCTAGTTATGATTTGGAGCTGGGCATGTCTGGGTTCAAACCCTGGCACTGCCGCTTTCTGGCTCAGTGAACCTGAGCGAGTTATCCTGGCTTTTCCTAGTCTCAGTTTCTTCCTTTGTAAATGAGGGTGATACCATCCACCCTATAGGATTGTTGTGAGGGTTAAATGAGATAACTTAGGTAAAATGCCTGCACATCATAGGTGTTCACTGGACACTAGTGAGGCAGGAGAGGGAGACAGCACGCATGTGGCAAAGCCCAGGTCACTGCAAGGACTTGGGCCTGATTGGAGCGCAGGTCGCGTGTGGAAGATGGGAGGCAGATGGTGAAACTGGAGAAGGAAGCGGGAGTTGACACCCTGTGACAGCCTCATCCATGTAGATACTGGGAACAATTGAAGGACTTTAAGATATCCTCAGGTTTGCTTTTGACTACAAGACTGCAAGGTAGACGGATTGTTAAGATTTTCCTCATTTTGCGCCATCTCTGACACTTTATTTTTCACGTTTGTCTTCCCCCCACTAGACTATAAGCTTTTTAAGGGCAGGGATTGTGCATTTTTGCTTTTTAAGCCACAAAACCCCTAGCACCTGGCATATTACTTGGTGTATGATAGGTGCTCGATAAATATTTGGTGAATGAACAAACAAGTAGGAGAGGGTAAGTACAACTGCAAACCTAAAGATAAGGATTGAAGGGCAGGTAATAACGGATAGCAGGAGACAAACGCTAGTCATAATTAGGGAGCTAGAGCCGACATGCCTTTGTTCCTAATTAAATGGGAGGTGGGAGAGGAGGCATGTAGGATGAATTCCAGCTGTCTGACTGTGTGGCTTCATAGTTGGTGGTGCTATCTATTGGGATAGGCACGGGAGGTCAGGGTCAGAAGGAGAGGTAGAGGGACAATGCGGAGTTTCATTTATTCGTGCTGGCTCTGAGGTGCCCATGAGACATCGAGGTGAAGGTGTTCAGGAACAATCGCGAATCTGTATCTGAGGTCAGGGGAGTGGTCAGAGTTGTATATATATTTATGTATATACATTTGGGAGGCACAGTCTTATCTCCAAGGCATTGTTCAAACAGTCAAGACTAGCTTAGGTCATTATAAGAAAAAAATTGTAATCATGTGGGGATGGATGTTAACTAGACTTATTTTGGTGATCATTTTGCAGTATATACATATATGGAATCAGTATGCTGTACTCCCGAAATTACTATAATGTTATATGTCAATTATATCTCAAGTAAAAAAAAAAAAAAAAGAAAGACTAGATTAGGAACCTCTGTGACCTAGATGGCCACCCAAGGACTAGGGAGTTGACAGGAGAAACTTTTCAGATCTCCCATCACAGCAGTTAAGAGGTGGAGGCTCTCCTTATAGTAGAATGTGAGATCTTGGAACTGAGAAGGCCTTCTTCATAGGAGAGTCTGAACTTGTGGATTTTGTAGAGAAATTGAAAAATGTTGGTGGACTGACACAGAATTGCCAGATATTTATTGCACCTATAAAGGGTAACAACAGAACTAAACTGAACTAAAATATAAAACTACCACCACCATTGTCTGTATTTAGAGAATATTTAAACCCAAAATTTAAAAGGATGAATTATCAAAAATTAAAGGTTCAGTATCTTTAGCTTTTAGAAACTTACCACGTTGCCCTTATTTTTCCTCACTTGTCTGTGGATCCACGTCAAAACTTCATCATGGTAACGCCAGCACTTGGGTGCCCCTGAAGCAGCAGTGGTAGCCAGTGGCTGAGTATGGAAGGACACAGGTGCATTTACTGAGTAGCTCTGGAGCCTGGGCTCTTACATTTACTCATGACTATGCCAGTCTCATGTCCGTTGTGATATTAAGAGAATATCGTGGGTATGGGGGCCTGAAACATCTCTGAGCATTTCATTTGCGGCTTTATGGTGCTGATGAGAAGATATCCTGATGGAGGAAATGAAACTTCAAAATCCACCCCATTAGATACAGCCTACTCCATCCACATAAACCTGTGTTTATTGGCAGTGATTGTAGCAGTATGTTCCAAAGGCACTATTTCTGGACACCTGTCATGCAAATAGGAAGTTCTGGTCTCCTTAAAGGATGATGACAAATATTGGATCCTTTTTCTGGCTAACTCTTCTAAGACCATACTAATCGAGAAATGATGATCACAGATTTAATATAGGTTAGCTGACAACATTCACCATTACTCATTAGTTGATTGAAAAACTGGCATAATGATTACAAACCCATCTTCATTTTGGAAAACAGAAGTACTCTGCCCTTCTGATTAGTTGTGTCTCTCTTATGGGACTTATTGCTTTAAACTGTATGTTAGAATTATTTAATATAACTACTTAATGCCCATGCCTTGTGTTCCTTATTGGATTATAAGCTTCTAGAGATCAAGGACGATATTGGATGGATCATTGAAATAGCATCTTGGTTTGCCTAGGTCATGAACACATTAGGTACTCGATAAGTATAGTTATTGTTGAATAAATAAATAAATAGCTGACTGACCTGACAGAAGTATCACAAAACAAAAATACAGAAATATCCCCAACAAAATAGGAAGAATGAGAAACTTTGTTTAGGTAAAGGAGAAAAAGTAGACCAGGAAGCATAGAAACGGAGCCTCTGGTTCTTGCAGTGGGTGGTGGTGGTCTGTGGACACTGGTTGGGAATAATCATAATAAGGGTGAAAAGGTGTTGAGCCCTTACTCAATACTACGTCATGTGTTGTGTCATTGACTCTTAACAGCTTCAGGGATCGTTGTCATCACCTTTTTATAGCTAGAGCTGAGGCGTAGAGAAATGAAGTAAGTCGCTCGAGCTCACACAGCTTGTTCAGTACGGATTTGAACTCAAGTCTAGTTTCAGAATCCTTGTGCTAGACCACAGAGTGCAGCTCTGGGACTGGTGTCAGGCCCCTGTCAGTTAAGAATGCGGCTGTCCTAGGCTTGTCCTATCGGCAGACGGCTTCTCTGCCAACAACAGATTCTGGTCTTGTCCTTGGTCTGGAGACTTCCGCTGTGAACATGAGTTAACACTCGATTCAGCTGTCTGTTAATGGTAATTCTCATATGTAGCTTAGTTGAGAAAAGAAAGATCTCCATTTGGTGGGAGGAGAGCAGGAAGCAGCTGGCTGTGGATATATGGGTGCTCCCTTCCTGAGAAAACCTGAATTTATAAACACCCTCTGGGGTCCCTGACACCATCAGTCACCCTGAATTCCTCTAGAGAATAAACCAGGAGGAGCAGGGGGCATAATTAGAAATCTGCCTTGTTTCTTCCATCTGGCAGGAGACATGTTTTCTTCTATTACGAATGTAATTAGAATGAGGAGTGAAACCAGGCCGCATTTCCCTCTCCTGGGGGGTGTTTCTCCGAGGTGTGCTGTCTTTCCTGACAGGAGGGCTTCGTGTCCGGAGGCCGCCCTTCTGTCTTTTGGCAGGAGGAGTCGTGATCCAGGGCACACCAATGAAGGAGACCTGAGTCCGGCAGAGGCGTTCGGGAAGCGGGCAGTGATTTGGGAAGGGAAGGGAAAGGTAGGGTAGAGAGAGGGGGTCCTCTGTGGGATTTCCACTGTCGCAGAGAGTGGGGCCCGGGACATTCCTGTCTCCTTGCATCAAGCCAGGGGGTCTCCGTGGAGAAGGGATGTCCAGCAGAGCTTCAGCAGGCAGGGAGGGAGAGCTCAGCTGGCATCTGTACCAGGTGGGCAGGGGAGGCAGTTCTCCTGGCCTGGCTGGGAGGGGGAGGTGCCTGGGCTAGAGGCAGCGGGCGCTTTGTGGTTCCTGGGCATAGGGCTTTGCTTTGTAGCTTTCTCGCTCTTTTCACCAACTCCCACCTTATCTCACGGCTGAGTACTAGGCCTCCCGGGGCCTCAGTTTCTTCTTCCGTCCAGTGTGGTTTAGTAACACCTCACTGGGTTTCTGTGAGAATCCCAGACACGACGTGTGGGAGGCCAGCTTAAACTCGCGCGTGAACAGACAGACACCCGGTGGAAGCCCTGGCTGCCTCCATCCTGTCTGCCTCCCTCTCCAGTCGACCCTGTCGGTGAAGCACCTGGGGGCAGGATGAAGCCTACCGGAGCTTGGCTTGGACCTTGTCTGTCCTGTTGGTTGCCCAAAGGAACCTTCTGGATTAGCAGATTGTGAAGGAGAGGCAAAGAAGGATGGGGGAGGTAAGTCTGTCCAGTACCCTAAGCAAATCCGTGGGGTCACAGAGGCGGAAGGAAGCATTCTTCAAATGAACAGAGCCTGCCTTCCTTTCCCCACAAGCCCCTCAACCGCAGCGGCTCTGTGGCCTGTGCCGCCCCTCCCTGCCTCTCCCTGCAGTAGCCGGTGGGGCTGGAGGGCGGGGTGTGTGCAGGTCCTGCCACAGGAGGGGTGGGGCAGGCGCAGGTGAACAGGTCCGAAGGCAAGGCCAGTGCCTGCGGCCCGCGCCGCCACCCCAGAGCCAGTGACTAATTGTGGCAGAGGGTGGGGAGGGGGGGGAGGGGACGGGGAAGTAGTGGGGAGCACCTGATGGGCGCAGCTCCGGCCATCTGCCGTCCCCTCACACAGCCTCTATCGGCTGCAGTTGGAATGTGGAAGAGGATTCTGGCTGGAGCCCGAGGAGGAGGCTTGTTGTTGAAATGTTCAGGAGGCTGCTCCTCTCGCTAGCTTCCTGACCTCCAAAACGCTCCTTAAATATAACACTCCCGGCGCCTGTCGACTCCCCTGCCTGAGCCTGGAGCTTTGATTCCCCAACGTGTGACTGCAGCACTGCTCTGCCCCAGTTTCGCCAGCTCCTAGAGGCATGCGGCTCTGCCCTGGCGCTGCGGCTCTCCTCTCCGTAGGAGCAGGGGCAGAGGGAGGGCAGCACATACCCGAGAACCAGAGAGAAGGCGAGCCTCAGGGACCACGTTGTCCATCTATTTTCCGCTCCAGATACGCTCCCCGTGACTTCCCAAGGTCATGAGGAGGCGTGCGCTTCTGGTATCTGGTGCTGGGAAGAGCCGCTGGTGGGGAGGTGGGAGTCACGGGGGCTGAGTCCTCCCGGGGGCTCCCAGCTGCTAGGTGTCCCCTGGCTGGGGGCCTTGGGTGTCTGCTGACACATCACCGGCAGCGTGCTCTGGCTGAAAGACCTCTCTCACCGTCTGGCCCCTGCTCACGGATGAGGCAAGGAAGGCCAGTCGTGGTTTTGTTGGACTAAGAAAGGAACAGCGCCAGGGTGAGTGAGACCTTCAGGCTCCTGGGGGCCAGGAGGCAGTCAAAGCAGCTAAAATCAGAAAGGAACTTCTTCCAACCTTCATTCCAAACCCGTTTGGAAGGAACCGTTGTAGCAAGAAGCGTAGAGTGTTACAAACCAGCCTTCTGTGAGCCACACCTTGTAAACACAAGCAACTTGTGAATGTTTGTGGGGCTGGGAAGATCAATGTTTTGAACTTAGAGTTTTGAAAATGCAGATGACACAAAACATTGTCATTGTCAATCCTTCCCTCACCACCATCCTGCCCTTCCATCAGGTCTGCTCACAAAAACCCATAGGAGAAGGTTGGTGCCAGGTGAACACAGGTGGACCTTTTACCTGTCCTGCTGACCACATTGTCTTACCCCCGCTCCAGGCGTGACCACCTCCCTGAATGCTGAGTGTGTCATTCCCTTGACTTTTCATTTTAAGGATACAGAACATCTATACAGATTCTGTATGGATATAAAATATCATCTATTTTATGTGTTCTTTAGCTATATACACACATAAAGTACATATAAAATCATACTGTAGGCATTCTTCATTGATTTGCTTCCTCCGTTCAACATTGTTTCTGAGATGCATCCACCTTGTTGCCTGTGACAGTAATTTATACATCTTCTGTATGCTCTTGTTATATACCATCCCACATTAAGAAAATACAACAGGTATTTTTCCTTTCTGTTACTGATAGAAATTTTTTTCCCCCCAGTTTTTTGGTTGGTTTCTGCAAACCATGTTATTACATCCAGTACCGTGTGAAGTTTCTTTTTTAATAAATTTATTTCTTTATTTTTGGCTGCGTTCGGTCCTCGTTGCTGCGTGCGGGCTTTCTCTAGTTGCGGCGAGCAGGGGCTACTTTTCTTTGCAGTGCGCGGGCTTCTCATTGCGGTGGCTTCTCTTGTTGCGGAGCACGGGCTCTAGGCACGCGGGCTTCAGTAGTTGTGGCACGCGGGCTGAGTAGTTGTGGCTCACGGGCTCAGTTGCTCCATGGCATGCCCGGACCAGGGCTCAAACCCGTGTCCCCTGCCTTGGCAGGCGGATTCTTAACCACTGCGCCACCAGGGAAGTCCCCCGTGTGAAATTTCTAATGTGAGTTTCTTCAGTCAGTGGGGTAGAACCGTTAGGTGTGAGGGGATGCATTTCTTCAACCTGACTACCTAGTACCAAATAGTTTCCTTAGGGAATCAAACCAATATACACCTGCACTAGTTCCCTTCCAACCTTGATATTGTTAGACTTTTTAATTTTTGCCAATCAGATGGGTATGAGATGGTATCTCACTGAAGTTTAAATTTGCATTTTCCTAAGTACTAATGAAGTTGAGCACCTTTCATATATTTATTGATCATTTCCTCTTCTGAAAGTGCTTGTTCAAATCATTTGTCTATTTTTCTAATTGTGTTACTTTTTCTTACTGATTTGTAAAATTTTTAAGATAAACTCTGTGAACAGCTCCTTTTCCAGTTACACACGTCACACATATCTTCTCCCAGAAAAATCTTGTCTTTTCTGTGACCGATGTTGACGATCAGATGTTCTTAATTTTACTGTGGTTACAGTCTTCTTTCTGGACATGGTTTTTGGTGAATTGCTTAGGAAATCCTCAGACAACAATCTGTGTGAGGATCCGTTTGTCGTCATGACTTACCAGGGGAGATGGTTTTTCCTTCCTTCTTCATTCACTCACTGTCAGGGTTGAAGACAGACAGTTTTCCTTTTATATCCTCCACCCTACTGTGTCTTTCAAGTTCACCCTTAGGGTGAGGGTGTGGCCAGCAGGGCCTGCTTTACCAGATCTCCCCTTAGACCTTTCACATTAGTGGGCTTTTGGAGAAGTCGTCTCTTGTCCACTGTGCTTTGTGAGGCCATAAAAACCAAAGCCCAATTTCACAGCTTCTGCAAATGCCTTCTAGAAAATGCATCCTCTAGGCGTTCCTTGATTTTCTGGGTTTCTGCCCTCACTACATTTGTGCCTCTAAATATTCCATACTGTTTTGATAGTTCATCAAGCTTTTTAAAAGAATTTCTTGGGCTTCCCTGGTGGCGCAGTGGTTGAGAGTCCGCCTGCTGATGCAGGGGACATGGGTTCGTGCCCCGCTCCGGGAAGATCCCACATGCCGCGGAGCGGCTGGGCCCGTGAGCCATGGCCGCTGAGCCTGTGCGTCCGGAGCCTGTGCTCCGCAACGGGAGAGGCCACAACAGTGAGACGCCCGAGTACCGCAAAAAAAAAAAAAAAAAAAAAAATCTTACCCCCCCCCCTTTGTTAATATTTTATTTTATGTTGCATTTTTAGTTGTTGTTAACAGGAAGGACCATCAGGATATCTAGTCTGCCATATTGCCAGAAATGGAAGTCTTCTGAATTTAGTTTTTTTTTTAAATTATTGCCCTTCCTGAAATACAGATGTCAGGGAGCAGCCAGCCACACTGCAGAGTCAGGCAGAAGCAGGAGAGCCTAATGCACCTGCCTGATCATATACAGAGTAATGTAGAATTATGTCAGTGCTGACAATTTACTGATCAGGGAACTTTTCAAACCATACAAAACAGACTGTCCTCTATGAGAAGATAAAACAAGGAAAATATATGAAATGAGGAGGCTCAGGGCGCTTCTCACATCACAGACGTACAGTGACACGCAAGCCAGCTAACTCATCAGTAAGAGAAAGAGGAAGCTGCCTTGATTTAGTCTCCTTTTTTTTACCTGTTACTTGGATTCTTTCTGTTCTGGGAGCATGTTAGCACTTACGATCAGCTTGTCTGATAGTGAAGTTTTTTTTAATAAACATACATTATGACTGAGAGTGGATTTTGGAGTTGGATGTGCCTGCATTCAAATCCCAAGCTTGCAGCTTGTTTGGCATTAGACAAATCAAGATACTACACTCTAGTTTTCTGCTGCATTACCTGGAAAGTAACGATAGTTAACTGCTTCATTATGTGTGTGAGGATTAAATGAGATAATGCTTGCCCTCAATAAATTCATACTGATAGCTGCGAAGCAAAGGAGAGTTTAAACAAAAAAAATACATACATGGTAAAAGCTAAAGAATTTTAACATTACAATAATGTGTCTCTAACGTAATACTTGGAAAGCTTTGGTCCAGGTTTTACGTGTCACTTGTGATCAGAGCAGTTGACGGAGCAGAATGAGAATATTCTCATCTACCTGGAGTGCTCTAAGTGACGTTAGTCTAGGGGCCGGGTCACGTGTCCTGGGGAAGCCCTTCGGGTGACTTATCTAGGTTGTAAAGGAGAACTCTATGCACTTCTGGAATCTGTTGCATCCATCCCTGCAATACCTAGGCTGACACTATGGCCTGGGTACAGGCTCAAGGAGCTGTAAAATCATGATTCCAGATGTGTTCAGAAGTCTTGAAAGCATTTCATTGTTGTCTGGCATGGGGACTATGGGTGGAGGGAAATTCCATCACCCAAGGATATGTTTAAGAGTATTTCTGCAGAACCATCTGGACACTAGAGAGAGAGACTACAGTGTTTCAGTTAGGTTTGAATGAGGTCACTTCAATTAAACACTTGCTCATCGGACCCCTACTGTGCAAGCCTGCCTACTCACCAGGGAGATAGAGCTGAACCCCTACACAGCCCCTGCCTTCATGGAGCTGACCATGTAAAAGGAGGAAGGCAGATAATAAACAAGTATTACACGTACAATGAGTGCTACCAACGGGGATCTGCACTCCAGTTTTTCTTAAGAGCATCGCCTTAGAGGGTCAAGTGTAGATGGTGTGCATACAACACAAATGAATATCTAGATTGCCTTGGGGCAAGTTAAAGGGTATAAAGGCTTATTATGGTTGAGTTGAAGGTTGCCATGTCATAATTAATCTCCTCTTTGTTCATTCTCACCCATCCGCATTACTGACCCAGATAGTCAGTAATCTAGGGGAGGACAAAAAGGAATGACCTAGCCAGGGAAGTTGCTGGTGCTGGAACTCCTGGGCCCCAGCTTGGAGGATTGTAAGAAGAGCCGTTTCCCCTTTTCCTGGGAACTGCGTGTTCCGAGCTGATGTTGAAAATCTCGGTGCTGTGCCTGGTCTGAATCTTCGCGGCGCCCTGCATTGGTGATAAAATGTTGTTTAAATCCTACACCAGGCCTTTGTGGCCAGCTTAAGAGTTCCCTGGCTCCGGGTGACTGGGGGCACTGCTGGGCCACCGTAAGCTGCTGCCTCACCACGAGCCCCAGAAGTCAGGGCAGGCGACTTCCCCAGCAGGGAGGAGAACTGTGTGTTCCGTGGGCTGTGAACTGCCGGGGAGCTCGCAGCCGCAGCCCCGAGCTCGCCCCGCCTCGCTGGGGAAAAGGGCCAGGACTCCGTTTAAGGTGGTCCCGCGCAGCTCGCCTGCCTCCGGACACCTAGGCATCCGGGCTCTCAGGTCGGCACAGCTTCAGATTCGGGGCTGGCAAAGGGCCTGGGGGCAAGGCTCCCCTCCGCCTGTAGGCGTGGGGCATTTTTAACCCTTTGGCGATGCCCAGGGAAGTGCTCGTCTTCAGATATTTCTGCCCCTCTCCTCTTCCTTCTCCAGCGCCCACGTTGCTCACCCACCCTCTCCCCGACTTTCTGTCCCATCCTGGGACAAAACATGTGCTGTGTCTTTAAATGGGCGGAAGTGGCTGGCAGCGCTTTGCCTGGGTACTGCATTGATTAGGAGGTTATATGGAGCTGCGGGAGCTGCCGCCTGGGGGAGGAGAGGTGCAGGTTCTGCTAGGTTTTTGCTCTCCTGCCGGGCTCTCCCTGGGTTCCTTTACCAAGGCTGCGCTGAGCCGGCGTGAGGTGAGGGTAGGGTGGCCAGCCCGCCTGTTGACGGCAACTCCAGGGCTTGTTTTGCATCCTTGCCAGCGTTACCCATCCTCATCAGAAACTGGCAGTGGCAGCAACCGCTCAGGCAGGCAGCTCCAGCCCCGGGCTGGGTTTGCAGAAGCTGTCCTTTGCCTCTTCGCCCAGCTTTCAGCTGGGAACGGCGAAGGAGGGAAAGCAGCGGAGCACTTCTTCTGGCTGGGGCTGCCCGTGTCTCTCTCTCTCTCTCTCTCTCTCTCTCTCTCTCTCTCTTCTTTCTCTCTCTGGGTTCAAGTCACATTACATGGGATTCTGTTCTTTTGGGACTTCATCATCTTTTCAAATATGTCCTGGGTCCTCCGGAGCTGTGCCCGGGATGCTAAGGACACGGTCAGTGGATTATCGTGACTGTACTAATGAAAGGATTCAAGCTGTCCTGGTGAGTAGAGAAGGGATAAGGCACCTTCCCCTGCCGCTGTCTTTCTTCACCCCTGTGCGCCCCCCAGCACCTCAGCATCCTCAAGAGAGGTCTCCCTCAGATAGGCCCCTCTCCCTAGCTGGGTATCGAGGGGTTAAGGCGGGGTCCACACACTCTACAAAGTTGGGTTGCCCTGTCTGGCTCCCCCCAGCTTCTGCACTGCTGCAGTATTTTTTCTGCCAGCATCTTCCTGGGGGAGGGGTTTTGTGGAAGTTGGGCCGCGGTGGAGAGAATCAAACTGCAGCTGAAATGAGGCTCCGACTCTGAGGGGGCTGAGGGGTGCCAAACACTGAGGGACCTGGATAAAGAAAGAAACCTTTCACAAGGTCCTGCATGTCCGCATTAAGCTGGCGGTGCGAACTTTCTTGACCCGACAGACATCCAGAGGGGCCCTCCTCACCCTGCTGCTTTGGGCACCCTCCCCCCGGTGGGCAGTCCCTGACCTCTTAGAGGCTTCTCTGTGAGGAGAGAGTCCTGGGGGGCCAGGCTCCAACCTCTAGCATGCCTGGTGTGGAAAGGAGAGCGGGCCGCCCCCCTGCCCACCACATGGACGCGCCTTGGGCTTTGCAATCCCCTCTTCCTCTTGCTTGGGGTGTGGGGTATCTGTATTGTAGCCGCAGAAGTCGTCAGAACATTTTTACCTTCCATTTTAGAAGTAAAACCCGTATTCTCCCTCTTCTCCTTTGAATCAGATGGGTGGGTGAATTGGCGTTTTATCTGCTTGAGCAACTGGAGATTTTGCTTGGAAAACTTTGCCAGTGTCTGCAGGGCGGCGTGCGCAGCACGGAGGAGAAAGGCTCCTGGGGCTGGAGATGGAGCTTCCTCTCCTTGAAGGCAGGGGAGGGTGGGAGGAGGCAACAGCGAGAGAGCGCCCCCTGCAGGGCTGCGTCCTGCCTTCCCTGCGCCGGCGGTCGTGGGCGGGGTGGTAGCTGGGTCACCTTTCCGGATTGGAGGGCGCTTGTCAGAGTCCGGGTGAGCACTCTAATGCAGGGAGTCCTAGCCTGGCTCTCGGCCACCTCTGGCTTTGCAGAAGCCGGGTTCGCCAGGGTAAACCCTGACAGAATCAGTCTACGCCAGCCCTCCTCCCTTAGGCAAGAGGGTCCTTTAGTGAAAAGGCGCTTCAGAAAAGATACTTTGTGGAAGGGAAGGGGAGGAACTTAGTTCCTGCAACCTTAACTCTTCATACCTGTCAGGTCCCCAGCAGTGGTGCACGTCAGTGACCGCCCAGCCTGTAGCTTCTGATGCTTAGGATTTGGTATCACTGCCTCTTGTATCGACTCTTATGCTGAAGCCCCCTCTGAGTTTGAGAAAGGGTGGCAGAGGTACTATGGTGCCATCCCTGCCCTTGCTTTCTTGGGTCCAGCTTTCCTGTTCCTTCTGGGTTGGAAGCTGTTAGCAGGCCCGGTCAGCATCCAAAGCTGCCCCTTTATTCCTCAGCAGAGCCGAGCTGGGTCTGTGACTTGGATGAGGCCTCCAAGGAGAGCCCAGGTGCTGCTGGGAGAGTGGGGATACTGCCTCATCATCAGAAGTCACTCAGCCTTCCTCTGCACACCTGCTGTCAGCGCACCCGGGTTGGAGCTGAGGGGTGCTTGGCTGTCATGCAGGATGAGACATCACTTTAACGCAGAGTGCTTCTCTGCACAGCCTGGGCTGATCCCTCAGGGACGTGCCGAGATGTTTACCTTTACAAATCTGCCTTGAGCACCTCTTGATGCATTTCAACAGGAGAGCAGTGTTAGGCTGGGAACTGTAATTGGGGTAACCTTGTCCTTTTCAGCCAAGTAAAATGCTACCAGGATGGGGAAATTGTGTATGTGGTCTGCCTGGGTACTGTCAGATCCCGTGATTCACCATGTCATTAGGTACAGATTTATCAGTCCATTTTGGCCCAGGGGCCAGACCTTGTAGTTGTGATGTGGATGTTTGGACTGGAAATGCGGCTCCCTTTGGTGGGATCCCATGTCGGGGTACCCTCTACTCTCCCAACAGGGAGACTTGCTAGAAACAAGGTGACAAATACACTGGCTGTTTTGTTCTGGATAAAACTGTCTGCGTATGGAAGTGGATGGTATGAGTTAACTTTCTAACCTTTGAATCATTTCTAGAAACATTTCCAGAATGCCTGCTATGTGTTAGTGATATAAAAAATGCTGACAATAATAATGATAATAACAATAATAATAATGGCAACAAACATTTGAGTGCTTACCATGTGTCGAGCACCGTTTACATGTATTAAGTCACGTAGTGCCTACAGTGTTATGATTAAGGTCCCCACCTTACAGAGCGAGGAAACAGACAGAGAGGTTAAGTAACCTGCTTAAAGGTGTACAGATAGGAATCTGGCTTTGGGTTTGCAGGGAATTTTCCCCAGTGATTCACTTGTTTACTTTCGTCTGTATTATATGTATATACATGTGAATATATACGTCTAGTACATATTGGCTGTTTTGTTTTTTGCTGTCTCTTTGCCTTACTTTTTTTGTTGTTAGTTGATTAGGCTTTTATTTTATTTATTTTTAAATTAATTAATTTATTTATATTTTATCTTTGGCTGCGTTGGGTCTTCGTTGCTGCGCGCAGGCTTTCTCTAGTTGCGGGGAACGGGGGCTACTCTCCGTTGCCGTGCGCGGGCTTCTCGTTGCGGTGGCTTCTCTCGTTGCGGAGCACGGGCTCTAGGTGCGAGGGCTTCAGTAGTTGTGGCACGAGGGCTCAGTAGTTGTGGCTCACAGGCTTAGCTGCTCCGTGGCAATGTGGGATTTTGCTGGACCGGGGCTCGAACCCGTGTCCCTGCATTGGCTGACAGATTCTTAACCACTGTGCCACCAGGGAAGTCCAGTTAGGCTTTTAAAAGTGTATGGAAATGTGTTATCCCAGTCCTCACTATAATTCCATCAAGTGGCGTCTCCATTTCAGAGCTAGGGAAACTGACCTACAGAGTGATAAAGGGTTTTGACTAAATTCTTGCAACTAGTTACTGGAAGGCCAGGATGCACACTCTTATTACTTGACCATTATTTCAGTTTCGCAACTATCACAGCAACAACAAGGTTAGACCTATACTTCTCCAGAGAGCAGGGCAGGGTCAAGGTCTATAAATTCATTATTTTTTTTTTTAATTTTTTGCGGTACGCGGGCCTCTCACTGTTGTGGCCTCTCCCGTTGCGGAGCACAGGCTCCAGACGCGCAGGCTCAGCGGCCATGGCTCACGGGCCCAGCCGCTCCACGGCATGTGGGATCTTCCCGGACCGGGGCACGAACCCGTGTCCCCTGCATTGGCAGGCGGACTATCAACCACTGCACCACAAGGGAAGCCCTATAAATTCATTATTCATCCATCCCTTCATACTACAAATGTTGACCAAGTAATTATTGTTTTCACAGCCCTGTGCTTAGGCATTGTGGGGGGTGAAAAAATGTAAAGGACATTGCCTCCCACTTCTAGGGACTGGTAGCCTCCCGGGCAGAATGAGACCCGACCACACACACACACACACACTCCACAAAACAAGTCAGTAAATGCTAGGGCAATGAACAACAAGCACTCTAGAAATCCAGAGGAGGTTGGAATTTATTTCCGCTTGGGTGGCAGAGAAGCTTCTTGAAGTAATTGGCACTTGAGGGGTGGGTGTGAAGCCTGGACAGCGTTAGGTGAGTGGAGGCTGTACTGTGTACAACATTAATACCCCACCTCTTGGAGTTACAAGGTTACCACAGGGGATGCTTTTGGATGAAGCTGATCAAGATACATGTCTGTGATTGACAAGTGGCTGGATTGTGAGCGAGAAATCCTCCCCCCACAATCCAGCCTCCCCCTCAGTGGATCAGGGGCTTTAGGCTCTCCCAAAAGATGCTTCTGTGATCCCATCTCCTGATAACTTGGTGAGCAAGGTGAAGGCGGCGGGGAGGAGATCGTGGAAGGAGGTCCGTATGCAGACAGGGCTGTGTCCAAGCAGAAGCGTGGCGCGTGTAGTTTAGAAGCCAAGTAAGTTTTTTAAAGGACACTTCACTAGGCCTCCTTAGCTTCTACATGGTTAATTTTTTTGTATGTGTGTGTAATGTAAAGCTGTCCCTAATTCCCGTAGAGCTTCAGAAACCCAGCCACTAGGAAGCCTCCAGTCCCGTGGGGCTGCTCCCTGTACAGACTGTTTTCGACCCCACAGGACTTGACAGCCTGTCGTGACATCTGTCTCGGTTCTCTGTCCTCACGTCTGTTGGGGGCTGTGACAGACCTTCAGGAAAGTCAGCATGCTGGAAGAATTTCATTTGGTGAAAAAAAAAACAGAGTAAAGACACATAGCGGGGGAAGCATTTCTGTGGCCAGGTCTTGGTCCACAGATGAGAGGAATTTCGAGTCTGTCTCTGTGTTGGAGCAGGTGAGTGAGCAGTCGTGCAACTTCACACTGTTTCTTTAGGAATGTGAACGCCGTGCGAGAGAACCCAGTCACTTACGTTGTTACTGGGTAACTGGGACAAGAGTCCGTTTTGCACACCTCCATCTTTCATGGAGATTGATGGCTAGCCATATTTTATCTGATACGAGGTCACTGGTCCAGCGTACTTCTTCTCTTTAAATCTGTTAACGAATGGAGCGCTGTTCCTTCTTCAGCTCTGGTTTAGACCCAAGAAAGAAGAAACGGTTGGGTTGCAGCAGGGAGGATTTAAACTAGACGTAAGGAAGGAGTTTGGACTTTCTGGAGCATTAAGCTCAGGATGTGCATCTATCTTTCGAGGCCCTTTCTGTGAGGTTTACTTTGGAGGAGGAGGAAACCTTGGGCATGGCCTCTGCACAACCCCTTTAGCCCCAAGCTTCCTAGCTCTTCACACGTTTACCAGAAGTTGAGCTAGGGTGAAGGCTCGAGATTCTGGAAAGCCAGCTCGTGAGTCTGAATCTTGTCATCGCCTTTTGACCTGCCGTGTGGCCGTGTTAGGTAACTTCCGTTTGCCTTGGGTGGTAGCCGTCTCGAAAGTGGAGTAGCAGATGCGTGGGTCTGTCAGCTTTCCTTTCAGCAATGGTTTAAACAAAGGCCGCCGTCCCGACAGAGCGGGTCCCTTGTGATGTGGGCCATTGGTGCACTTCTTTAGCCAGCAGGAGACACTAAAAATAAACCTTCATTGGAAAATAGTCAATATTCATTTACCATCATCCCCCAGCAGGCACACCTCTTGCTAACAGTGTGAGATTTACTTTGACTTGGTGGGATGGGAACTGGTGATTTCCCATGGTTTGGTAAATCCAGGGCACTGAGTACTGGTCACCCAAGCATTTAAATCCCTTGAGTATCAGGACAGCTTAGGGCAATGACCAAATCTTCTGACTCTGCAGATTTCTTAAAAGGATGGGCCTTTCCTACCTCTTACCCAGGTTTTTTTCTCCTTTGGGAAACTGCATCTGGCTTGAAATAAGCAACGTTAAACATTATTTGCCTTGCTTTCTTGTTGTTGTCATCATTATTACCTAAGAAAAAAGAGATTTACTCTTATTAAAATGTAAGCTTCTGGGGGCTTCCCTGGTGGCGCAGTGGTTGAGAGTCCGCCTGCCGATGCAGGGGACACGGGTTCATGCCCCGGTCTGGGAAGATCCCACATGCCGCGGAGCGGCTGGGCCCGTGAGCCATGGCCGCTGAACCTGTGCATCCGGAGCCTGTGCTCCGCAACGAGAGGGGCCACAACAGTGAGAGGCCCACGTAGAGCAAAAAAAAGTGTAAGCTTCTGGATGGCAGAGATGTTGTCAAACAAATGAGATGATGAGCACTCCAGTTTCTTTGCTGCTGGCTAGAAACTCTGCTTCTTGGCTATTATGAGACTTCTTGTCATTGCAGTTTACTGCTGGAAGGGATGATTTAGGGTTTCTCATGACAGAACTTGAGGAAGAGAAGAATGCTTCTGATCTCTTGCTAAATTGTCCGGAAGGCTGGGCATTGGTCTCCTAAATGAGTTGTTACGGTGAAAGCGTATGATAACGTAGGTATTGGCTAGATGTTTTTGTGTTTACTTATCCTTCGCGCTGTTATTTGGTTTGTATTTGCAGAAGGATGTTGAATTAAACTGGATAGGCTAGCTTATGCTGTGATGACGACCCCCGCCCGCAAACTCAACAGCTTAACTCAGTGAAAGTTAGTTTCTGACCTCTCCAGGTCCCTCTGAGACTCTGGAAAACTCTGCAGGGATGCCATCCTCCATGTGGTAGCTCGGTGGTCCAGGCTGTAGAATCTCCTGGCATCTCCTCCACCATCATTGCAGCGGGAGGAGAGCATGCCTCTTAAATGCTTCTCCTTGGAAGCAAATACACTGTCACTGCCCTTTTAGCACATTGGCCAGGACTAGTCACGTGGCCCTGCCTGACAGCCAGAAAGCTGGGAGATGTAGACTTCTGATGGCAGGAAGAGAAGTATCGTTGAGCACCAGTAATGCCCACCACAGCTGCTTTTATGGAGGTGTGGGCGAGGGCGCACTCCCCTACTTAAAACCCCACAATGTATTCTTACCGCCTGGAGAACAAGGGCCTTAATTTGTGATATCGGGGGGACGTTGTGTGACCTTAGTCCAGGTGTCAGCACGCTCAGCTGAGGGCTCTGTTCAGCTTGCCGCCTGTTTTTACACAGGTGGCAAGCTAAGAATGTTTTTTTCTTTACATTTTTAAATGGTTGAAAAAAAATCGAGTCCTATTTCATGACATGTAAAAATGGTATGAAATTCAGATTTCAGCATCCATGAATAAAGTTTTGTTTACGCATTGTGTGTGGCTGCTTTCATGCCACGGCATCAGAGGTGAGTAGTTGTGACAGAGAGCTTTGGCCCCCAAAGATAAAATAATTGTTGTCTGGCCCTTTACACAAAGTTTGCTGCCCCCTAGTTTAGGCAAATAGAGATGCCTCTCAGGTGCAACAAAGTGATATGCTTTTCCTGGCCACCTCCTAGCTGGCAGTCTTGTTCTAGGCACCTTCATAGTAATAGTGATGACGATAAAGATAGTAATAATTATAGCTAGTACTTCATAACAGTTGACTATATGACATATTGTAAATGTTTTCTGTATATTAACTCATAGCAGTTATTTGGGCTCTGTACCATTATTATGTAGGTTTTACAAATTAGTAACTAAGGCACCGAGAGGTTTAGTGATTGGCCCGAGATCACACAGCCCAGAATTGTTCACACTGGCAGTCTGACTCCAGAGCCCGTGCTCGTAACCACTACAGTTACAAAGCAGTTGGAAGACAGGTCTTTGCCCATGAAAAGGGAGAAGACTGATACCTGTGAAAAGTTAGAGAAATATGCTAAGGTAATTTATGAAGACGTTTAATGATATGAATTATAAGCACCAATGATGTGCAAGAACAGAGACAGGGGAAGAGCGGTAATGGGCAAAAATCAATGGAGAAGGGCTGAATGGAGGAGGTGGGATGTGGGCTGATCCTTGAAGGGTGGAGGCCACTGAGGTGTCAGGAGGATTTAGTGGGTCTCTCAGGCAGGGAAGAAGCAAGAACTGAGCCACAGAAACCAGATGAGGGCCTGGTGGATACAGAGATCAGAACAGAGCAGAAAGTTCAGAGGCAAGTCGGGGCTCACCTGCCGACAGCATCCAAAGTGAGGCAGAGGCTGTGGGCTTGCTCAGCTCAGCCGTGAGAAGCCCTCAGGCTCAGGATGACTGAAGAGCGTGGGGATGCATTTCCCAACTTGGAGGGCAGGCTGATCTGGGGCCGAGAACTGGAATAAGTTTGGGAGCATGTGTGAAGAATAGCATTAGAAATTATAATAACAATGCTTCTCTGAGCTTTCCATGGGGAAAAAAAAAATCTCATATAACCCTCACACAACCCTACAGGAAAGGTGGTGTTCATCCCATTTTACAGGTAAGGAAACTGAGTCTCAAAGAGGTTTAAGTAACAGGCCTGAGACCGTGTGGTAAGTGGCAGAACTGGGATAAAACCGAAGATGTTTAGCCCTGTGCCCTTAACCTGTATACTCTAGTTCTTGCGTACAGTGTGAAGAGTGTTTATTTGGTAGAAATGCTTTAAACTTTGCATTTCAGCAGAGGTTTGCTGAGGAGGTGGGGTGACCTTTCTGGGCAGTGGTGCTCCCTTTGTCCTTCAATCATGCAGTAGAATAGTTTTTCCAGTGCACTCACCCCCGCCATGGTGAGCCATGACCCTAGTCATCAATGTTCTGGTGGCTGTCACTTCAGGGCTGCATCAGGGTTTATTTAAAAAAAAATTTTATTTAAATTTATGAAGTGTATCATGCATGCAAAAGAAAGTATATCATGTACCTGTACAGCTTAAAGAAGCATACCTAAACATTGTCACCATCCAGTTAAGCTGAGAACATTACCTAAACCTTTGAAAGTCATTCCGTTTTTATGTGTTTCTTTTGTAAGATTTATGGAAATATTCAAAGGCTGGGAGGTCAAGCCTCAGAAAATGCAAATCTTGGGAGCTGAGCACTGACTGCTTTCCTGAATCTGGGTTTGGGACTTGCCTTCCTAGAGGAAGCAGGCTCTGCTTCTCAGCAGGTACCTCTTTGTTCTAACACTGGCATAAATGGCTGCTCCGTAAATGTGGACCCCAGGGGACAGATGCAGATGGTTCTGCTGCTTTCTAGTTGTATGACTGTAGGCAAGGTACTTACTCTCCCCAAGCCTTGATTTTCTCATCTATAAAATGGGGCTAATCACACCTACCTTGGAGGGCTGTTGTAAAGATTGGGAGGATTAAATGAGATCATTCCTGTTAATGTGTTTAGGAGGAGACCTGGCACATTGTAACCACCTCATAAAATGTTAAGCTGCTGTTAAAATCTTTATTGTTTTATGTTTGGCATCATTCAGAGAGAGCATGGTCATGGTCCTCGCTCTCCACACCTAAAATCCAAAATTGTTTCTCATGCCCTAGCTGGATACCGAGAATTCTGATCCTTCTCTTCCCTGATAGCCAGGGACAGTAAACTTAGGCCACGATCAGTCAGTTTCACCCTCCTTTCAAGTTAACAGCCTCCAATATCATATGTTTGAGTCTCATTGCTGGAGCTCTCCTGTCTCCTGTCCCACATGGATATGGTCACTTGGTTACTTAACTGGGAGCTAGAACTTGTCCTACCACTCACTGGTTGTGTGACCTTGGGCAAGGCACCAGTGCGCTCCTCTCTAAGACGATAGGCGAGATTAGAGCAGCAGATTTTATCTCTTTTGGATCCCCGTGGACTTCGGGCTAGGATCTCTGGAGTACAAGACCCTTTAATATTCTTCCCAAGTTCCTACTGGATTCTTCCTATCTTCCCTTTAATTCATTTATTCATCTGTTTAGTGGATGAACGTTTCTTGTGCGCCCACTGGGCTAGGTGGTAGGAACACAAAGATGAGAAGGACTGGTCCTTGCCCTGGAGTGAGGCTTCAGTAGAGGGGGAGCCGGAATTGGACTCCCTTCCCTGTAGGGTCTCACCGATGCTGCATAGTATAGGAAAATTCCACAGAGGGACTCAGATGCCTCTCCTGCTGTAGTGCAAATAGATTTATCTTTCAGTTAAGATCTTTTTTTGGACCCTTTCTCCTGAGACTGGGAGCTTCATTGTTTCATAATAGCTTCCCTGCAGCGACCTCAACTTTTTATCCTGACTGAATGAATGATCATGGTGTATATCCGGTGGCATTATGACATGACATGCAAAACCCCTTTGTTTTCCCGGAGGCTTAACTCGACAAGCCTCGGGATAAAAATTCTGGGAACTGTGACCATTGGGCTTTTGAAGGTGATCTGCTTTGCTCATTGCGCCTTATTTTCCTTAGTCATCTTTTTGGTGTAAATGATTTTTTTTTTAACTCTCTGATTTTATGAACCGAGGTTTCTACTGCATGTTCTTTCCTTCTTTGATATAAACAAGCAAAATTTGTGCTCCTGTGAGGCCCTCTAGTAACAGGAGCAACTACTGCCATTCAGCTATTGAGCAGTCTTTGTATAAACCATTACATTTATAGCTGCAACGATAATACTCCTTTTTACCAAAATCCCTACTTGGAGCAGTAAATACTCAGCTCTTTTCAATGCTTGGAATATTGTGTGCAGCTATAGAATTGGTTTTCCTTGCTTGCCTCAATCTTAACTTCTTTCTCTGGCTAAATTCTCCTAAGCATATTTCTAGGCATAAGTTAGGACCACTTTAAACTGGTCATTAGTGCTAAATATAATTAATAATTGTCGTCACCAGTCACAAAAGACTCTTAGTCTCCACTGGCAGGAGAAGGGCTGTTGACTCCAGCTCTGCACCTCTCTCTCTGTTCCCTTACTTCCGGGACTGGTCTTAAGCTGCTCAAACTCACTTTTGCTTTTTCACGTAAAAAGCAAATTTATAATAGTCTCCCATCCAGCCTTCCCCTCACATCCTCTCTTAGTCATTCACATTGGAAACTTCTGAGCTGTTTTTTTTTCACTTGTTCTTCCTCACTCCCCACATGGTTACTTCCGTCGTTGCAGTGTCTCTGATCATCCTCCACTCTTTCCCATGACTACTGCCACTGATTTAATTCATAACCTTTGAATGTCTTACTTGGCCTGTTGCAAGAGCCACCTGGCTGATCTCCTCCCTCTTTCTTTTTTTTTTTTTTTTTGGAACAGTTTTATTGAGACCTAATTCGCCTACCATACAGTTAACTCATTTGAAGTGTACCATTCAGGGACTTCCCTGGTGGTCCAGTGGTTGAGAATCTGCCTTCCAGTGCAGGGGACACGGGTTTGATCCCTGGTTGGGGAACTAAGATCCCATATACCGCGGGGCAACTAAGCCCGAGCACTGCAACTACTGAGCCCCTGCGCTGCAACGCAAGATCCCACATGCCGCAACTAAGACCCAATGCGGCCAAAAATAAATAAATAAAGTGTACCATTCAGTTTTTAGTATATTCACAGATATGCACAATCATCACGACAGCCAATTTTAGAACATTTTCTTCACTCAAAAAGAGACCCTGTACCTTTTAGCTGGCACATCCCAACCCTCCCAGCCCAACCCTGGGCAGTTACTAATCTACTTTCTGTCTCTATAGATTGCCCTAATCTGGACTTCATGTAATATATGCGTGTGTATATATACATACACACATGCATATACATATATACATACGTATTTTCCATTTATGAAATATACGTGTGTATACATATGCACACACACATGCATATACTTTGGTGACTGGTTTCTTCCACTTAGTATTATGTTTTTAAGGTTCATCCAAGTTGTAGCATGTATCAGTACTTCATTTCTTTTTTGTGGCTGAATAATCTAATCTCTTCCGTAACTCTTGGGTCCATTTTTCATTCAGCTGTCACGTAGGTCAGATTTCCAGCCCTTCTTCAAAACCTGAATTTGGCTTCGTGTCGCCTACAAAATGCAGTTGACACCCTGGCGTGTCACTCAGGGCCTTCTCCAGTCTGGCTCCATCCATCCTGACTGTCCAGCCTCGTCATCCACTCCATCTGCTGTCCCCGCCACCCTAACAGACCTATCCTCTGCAGAGCATCTCACATACCTTTTCCTAGAACTACAGTCAGAGTTAAACACTGCTCTTTTGTTCATGCTTCTCTCTTCTCTGCCTATGGAAATCCTATCTATCCTTCAAAATTTAGCTTTACTGTCACCGCCTTGAAAAAGTCTTCCCAGATTTATCTTATCCCCCAAATAGGAGCACTTTGCTTGGATTCCCATAATTACATTGTGTTGGATTAGGTGTCATTCTGTCTTTATAACATTAAGCCTTCTCTGAGAGTAGAGATTTATTCTAATTTTTGTTTTATTTTCTCATTGTACTTTCTTTTTATAATTTAATTTTTTTTACTATTTACTATTTATTTAGGCTGTACCAGGTCTTAGTTGCGGCACACGGGATCTTTAGTTGTGGCATGCGGACTGCTTAGTTGCACCATATGTGTGGGATCTAGTTTACTGACCCGGGATCGAACCAGGGCCCCCTGCACTGGGAGCTCGGAGTCCTACCCAGTGGACCACCAGGGAAGTCCCTTAATTTAATTTTTATTTTATATTGGAGTATAGTTGATTTACAATGTTGTATTAGTTTCAGGTGTACAGCAAAGTGATTCAGTTATACACATACACATATCCATTCTTTTTCAGATTCTTTTCCCATATAGGTTATTACAGAATACTGAGTAGAGTCCCCTGTGTTATACAGTAGGTCCTTGTTGATTCTCACTGTACTTTGTTTTTTTTTTAAGACTTTATTTATTTTTAATATTTATTTATTTAGTTGTGCTGGGTCTTAGTTGCAGCTTGTGGGCTCTTTAGTTGCGGCATGCGTGTGGGATCTAGTTCCCTGACCAAGGACCGAACCCGGGTCCCCTTCACTGGGAGCATGGAGTCTTAACCACTGCACCACCAGGGAAGTCCCCTCATTGTACTTTCTTCAAGGCTTTACCCACAGTTGGTGCTCAAAGAAATATTTGCTGGATAATTGATTGTATTCTTATATTTATATTTTGCTTTTCAAAGTTCTTTTATAGATTTCTTGTCTTTTGAAAATCAAAATTAAAGACATTTTTGAAGAAAAAAATTATCAGAACTTTAAACTTGTTTGATTTTTTTTTTGCAGCAAAAATTGTGGGCGTTGTAGAAAAATTAGAAAATATTTTTTAAAAAATCAGTCATAATACCACCCTTCAGAGATAATCACTATTAACATTTTACTTTATATCCTTTGAGCTGTTTTTTCATAGGAAGATAGAAATAGCTGAAATTGATCATTCATTCTATATGCTGTTCTTAAGTGCTTTAATATCTGATCTCTCTGTAATCAACTAACATTGACTTACCTAATTACTTTTAAGGGTAGCAGTGCAAATATGCAAGTATTTGTCCTGTCTCCTCTTATTTGACATTTAGCTTATTTCTAATTCTTCAAGAGTAAAAATAATGTCATACTAACGTTCTTCAGATAAAAATTTAGAAGCCAGATTTCTAGGTCAACAGCTTTTAACACATGTGCCAAGTTGTCCTTGAAGGTTGTTCCAGTTTACCCGCCCACCCCCAAGTTATGAGAGTGTTTGTTCCCCTTGTCTTTTGCCTGCCTGGCATTACCATTCTTTTTAGTCTTTGCCAATCTGATACTCCACAAGTGGTGTCTCAGAGTTGCATTAATTTGCATTTCTTTGATCATTGACTACATGCTTTTAATTTCCTTATTACCCATGTATATTTCTTCTGTGAATTGCCTTTTTTGTTCTTTGCCCACCTTCCCGTTGAGGTGTTTGTCTTTCTCCTTGCTCACAACTCTTCAACGTAATAAGGCTAGTAACCCTTAGCCATACATGTTGTAAGTACTTTCCCTGGATTTTTTGTCTTTTAATGTCAGGCTGATTTTCAGCTTGTTTGTTTGAATGTGATCAGGTCAGTCTCCCTTCCCCTGTTGTGTATTAGTCATAGAAAGTTCCTCCCAACCTTAACAGTATACATATTCACTTAAGCTTTGAGTTCTTCTGTGGTTTGTTTTTAAATTTAATGCATTGGTCCATTTCGTGTAAAATTGTATCAGTTGATATTTTTATAAAACTCAGGTGACTACATTTTCAGCCATGGGACGAGAAGGGACTATCATACGTCATGTTCATTTTCCTAGCATCAGAGCAGCAGCCCAGGTAGATGGGTACCTCTTTTCCAGAGTATGATAGTCTACCCCTTCCCATCAGTTGCCCACACTTTCCGTCATCCGTTCTGAAGTCACCTGTGTTATTGTGTGCCAGTTACATATTAATAATATCTATCTAAGTAGGCTGGTTTGAGGATTAAATCAATTTGCAAATGAGATATAAGACAACCTACAGCACACTGCTTGGCACACGAACAGTCTGCATCAGTTTTGTTGAGTGAATGGCTGAATGAATGAATGAGTAAATGGTGGTATGAGCAGTGATGGCAGGTCGCTGAGGATACTGTAAGATAGCAGCAGCTCTTCCATTGAAGCAGGGCCTTGGCCAAGCAACAGTGTAGGGAGAGCATTTGCCAATTACAGTGTGCCATGGGGAATGTGGAAGAAGGAAAAATCCTGATAGGGGTTCTGAGAAGGTGATAGTCCAAGGGTTAAGACAGAGCCCATAGGCTCTCATACACCACACTTAAGGTGCATAAACAAGTGGGAGGTGTGCTGGAGAATTCCAAGGGACACTGGAGAGTTTGAGATTTGAGGGGAGTTTATCAGGGAAATCTCCCTGGGGAAGATGCATTGGGAGCAGAGCTTTGAAGGAAGGCTGGGACCATGCATGTTGGACTTGTGGAATGAGGTCATTTGATGCAGAGAGAATGATATAAGTAAGCAGTATATATATTTTTTTAATTTGAAATAATGATTTATATTTTGCCTTCCTTTCTACCCTCGTTGCTTTGAATCTCACTGTTTCCTCATTCTCAGCTTTTCTTATCCTTCCTGCTTTTATTTTTATTTATTTATTTGTTTATTTATTTATATTATTTATTTATTTTTGGCTGTGTTGGGTCTTCATTGCTGTGCGCGGGCTTTCTCTAGTTGCGGCGAGCGGGGCTACTCTTTTGTTGAGGTGTGCAGGCTTCTCATTGTGGTGGCTTCTCTTGTTGTGGAGCACGGGCTCTAGGCTCACGGGCTTCAGTAGTTGTGGCACGCGGGTTCAGTAGTTGTGGCTCGCGGGCTCGAGAGCGCAGGCTCAGTAGTTGTGGCACTCGGGCTTAGTTGCTTCGCGGCACGTGGGATCTTCCCGGACCAGGGCTCAAACCCGTGTCACCTGCATTGGCAGGCGAATTGTTAACCACTGCGCCACCAGGGAAGCCCCTTCCTGCTTTTAGTG
Source organism: Lagenorhynchus albirostris (assembly GCF_949774975.1). NCBI lineage: Eukaryota > Metazoa > Chordata > Mammalia > Artiodactyla > Delphinidae > Lagenorhynchus > Lagenorhynchus albirostris. The sequence goes on from NC_083103.1 coordinate 99,063,713, forward strand.
CCATTTAGAAATCATCATGTTAAAAGTTGTTAGTACTGCTGAGAAGGTTGTTTTTGAAGTGTTTGAGCTCTCGGGTAGAAAGACACCAGGGAGCAGGAAATAAATAGGCTTCACAGCAGCCTTTTGAGAAGATTCCGGCCATAGCAGCCTCTCTCCAACTCCACTCAAAGCGGAGGGGAAATTTCTAAGGTTTACCTAGCACACAGTGGGCACTCCCCTATTTAAATAAATCAGTGAATGAGTGAAAATCTGCCTGGGTTCCCTGAGATGCTCAGCTGTTCAGGAAGCTGATGAAGAACAGACTTGTAGGATCCAACCCACTGTGGCCTGGGAAGGTGGGTGAGGGGCGGGCATTTTTGCAATGAGGGATTTCAAGGAGGACATCTTGAGGGGTGGCCAGTTCATCCAGTTTCTCACCGTGCTTGCTGGAGGAGGAGGAGACCCTGCCCTGTGAGCTCCCAATGTCAAGCATTAGAGGAAGTGCAGAAGAACAAGGAAAAGAACCCTGCGAAGTGCAGAGAGGTACTGGGCAAACTCCAGACATAGATGCTGAGGAGACCAGCATACAGGAGTCATTGCAGGTAGCTGGTGTTGGCTAAAATCTCTTCCTGGACGTCAAGTAATTGGGTAAAATACTCTCAGTCCCATGAGAAGAGCAAGAAATGGGCCTCTGCCACCAGAAGGACTCAGCATGTCCTCTATTAATGCCATCCTTTATTTCAGGGGTCAGCCAGCTTCAGCCTGCTGCCTGTTCTGTAAATAAAGTTTTACTGGGACACAGCCATGTTCTTTCACGTACATGTTGTCTATGGCTGCTTTAACCCTGCAGCAGCAGAGTTCAGTAGGATGGTCAGACTGTATGGTCTTACTACCTGGCTCTTTACAGAAAGAGTCCACCAACCCTTGCATTATATTATGAATAGGTGACTAACTTTCAGTTGTTTTCTCATGAGAATCATGATTTGCCTCACCGTGTAGTTTCCTAAATGAGCGCCCCCTTTCCTCACGGCACATATTTGCAGGATGACTTACTGGAACCAGTGGTGTGTTCTGGGATTCAGGCCTCTTGAGGAACACACTGAGCGGCTAGTACTCTAATAATAGACAGTATTAGTTTCTAATGTTTATTCACTGCTCAATATATGCCAATATTGCAGAGGAACTGCGGCTCAGCGAAGTTAGGAATGGTGCCCCAGATTACATAAAGTGGCAGGATTTGAACTCAGTCTGTGGGAGAAAACCCTGACCACTCCCCTGTGTTTCCTGCCAACCTCCACTCCCTGCCCTGTTCTCTTTGTGATTTCTGGATCTGTCATCTGTCAGCCTTTGCTCTCTCGGATGAAATGTTTCTCTTGGAGCGCCCATTCCTTGGTCCGTTTTCTTTTTGACCCCCACCCCTCCCGCGGTCATCTTTGACCGCCCCCCACCTCCGCCAAGTCCCACTTCCTTGGGGCTAACTCTCCCTAGGAGGATGAGTTTGAGAAACAAATGAGGTCTTGGGTTTCCTCTGCACCGGCGCCTCCTGCCTGATCTCTGAACCTCTCCTGGAGCCGCAGCTGTCACGCAGGTGCTGTGCCTTCTCCCGAAGACAGCAGGTGCCTGGAGAACCAGCTGGAACGGGGCTCACAGCCCAGGGCCCCAGGGCACCAAAGTGGCAAAATGGCAGCCGCTGGGCAGGCTGAGCTGGCGTTTCTGACCTTTGTGGAGAGAGGGCGTCCTTAAAGGGACAGCAGGCTTTTTTCTTCCCTGGTGGCCGACTGCCAGTTCAGATGCCAGGGATTTGAAGAGGCCATTGTTCCGGTGACGGGAGATGGGGGCCCAGGCCGCCCAGTCTTTTCTCCTTTTCCCGTTCCCCACTGCGTGTGCCGCTCTGATGTGCTGCAGCCTGTCGAGGGTGGAGGGACGGTGAGCTCCCTTCAGTCCCCCCCTCCCCCTCCTCCACCGTCTGAACGCAGCCTGTCACCAAGGCCAAAGAACAGAGCAGCCCTCACACAGCCACCAGTTCCCCTTCCCCCAGGGCTGCTCCAGTGAAGAAGGGACAGTCAACGCAGGCAGCCCTGAGGTGCCCCAGTGAGCTGTTTACTTGTCCCAGGTGAGCTGGGTTAGGTGATGGAACTAGTTCTCTGCACGGGCCTTCTGTGAACCACCTGCACTGGCCTCATCTTAGGCTCCTGTTAAAACAATAGATCCTTGGTTCCAATTCTAGAACTTCTGAGGCCCAGGAATCTGAATACCCACAAGCACACCGTAGGTAGTTTGAGAGCCACCGACTTCATTAGCGATCTGCAAACCTGGTTGGTCCTCAGGATCATGTGCTGAATCAGAGTAACTGTGCGGGGCCCACGAATTTAAGCAAGGCGGCTTCTCTTCAGTGGTTTCGAGCGTATACCCCGGGGCTGGTCCGCTGGGCTTGAATCCTGGCCCCACCAGCTACTATCTCTGTGATCTTGGGTAAGTTTCTCAACCTCTGTGTGCCTCAGTTGTCTCACCCGTTAAAATAGGGATAATTTAGTCCCTACAGTATATAGGGTGGTTATGAGGATGAAAGCTGATATTTATAAAGTTAGCACAACAGAGCTAACACATCAGTAGTACTGTAGACTTTTTTGTGAAACCTTTTTTTTTTGGTAACCTGGTCATCCAGGTTTCATCCAGGAGATCACGATTTGAATAGTCTGTTAGTGGCGGTGTGCCCTGGCTAAGCTGGCCTTGGGAAGGGAAGCCTTATATGCTTTAGTAAATGAGCAGCAATTCTCAGGTACGTCTGTGTGACTCGCTCGGAGAAGGTGTCCCTAACATCTGCTCTCCCTGTCACTTGGCCAGTAGAGCGAGGACAAAAATCCTGGCCTAATTTCCACCTCTGGGCGAGGTGATGCTGATGAGCACTGGATCGCTGGCACAGGAAGGCCAGAATCCACATCTGTAAGGCTGACTGACCTCTTCAGAGGGAATTGAAGGAGGAGAAAACAAGCCGCAGGCCAGAAATAGCTAGACATAAATACAAGGTATCCTAATTACTACCCACACCCAGCTCCATCCCCTGAGTTAAATTGAGCCCTCTGCCTAGCCTTCCTGACCTCAGGGAAGGAGAAGGGACACAAGCACGCAAGCATCCATGGGGGCTCGGGGGGTGTGTGTAACCCGGGGTATGTGGGTGGTGCTACCCTCAGGAGTGTCGCTGAGCCAGAGTGGGCACTGCTACGGTTCAGCACGCATCCAAGTTTTTATTATAAGCTTTTGGTTTTGCTCAACCACTACTTTTCTGAAAACGATTCTGTTGGACTAAAATTTTCCATGTTTAGTATCCAGCTCAAGGCTTCTTTTTCTTCCTGTGCCTTCTAATTTTTCTTTGCATTCGTTACTCAGGAGTCACATTGATTCGGCTGCTATGGGCCTGGCATGCGGCTGGAGGAGGGTGGGAGAGAGACACCCAACCTGGGAGGATTGAGCTCTTCCTTTCTGCCTTCCCCCCAGGGTGTTCTGGGAAATAATCAAGGCTGGACAAAAGGCCATTGGCCTAGTAGAGCATTCTAATGCCGTACGGTGGTATTTTATAGATACTGTTACAAGAGTTTTTGGTGAGTCGAATGCAAGATGATTTAGAAGAAAACGATCCAGTCTCCAGGGCACGTCTCGTGGATATTTTCCATCTTGATCACAAATGTCAGCACACAGGGAACCCAGCAGTGGGCAGAGCTTTCCTCATCCACTCACTCCCACTGGAGCACATTTCACAAGATCTCCAGGAAGCTTCACAGGCGCATTTCTGTTCTTGGTGGGGGGGGTGGGATTTTGGTACTTCTGGTGGTTCTGAGACCCACAGTGATGGGCAGAAGGAGGACCTCAGTGGATTGAGGGCCATGTATCAACCTCTCTTGGGAGAAGGGTTTGGCTAACCTGCCCCGTTAGTTAATATTGATTCATTATTTTGGAAGCTAATGGAAGAGGTCCTTTGGTTTCTTTTCCTTCTCCTCCAGGGAAGCTGCAGAGGAAAGCACTGCTTTGGGTGAAAAATTAGGCTGAGTGAGATCAAAAGGCCTTTCCACTTTGGAGATTCGTGGAGTCTGTGGATGTATCTCTGGCCCCTAACAATAGAGGGAAGCCCTTCCCTCTCAATCTAGAGAAGAAGGATCCATAGAATAGGAGCAGGTGGAGATTCCCTACTGGTTTCCAGTGCGAAAATCAGGAGGCCCTGTGCTCATTCCTACCCTGTAGGCTCACTGGGTATCATCTGTGACTGGGCGCTGCTCAGCACAGGGGATGTCTCAGAGTCGGGAGGTTTTGTAAGATCATCCGGACCAGCCTGGAGATCGGGATGTGAAGCCAGCCTCTTGGCTAGAAGCGCACCCTAAACTTTTAGAATATTCCATGTTACTTCAAACCCAATTATGTAATCTGATAACTTCTCTCTAGAGAAACAAAACAAGGACTCTTCTCTCCTTTGGCTTTCTCTCTCTCTTCCTCTTTTCAATTACCTGATATCCTGCTTACTTTAAGGCATTTCTCCTTTAGTCTAAACATTCCCAGTTGCTTTACAGTTTTGCGTAGGGCAGGCTGTCCAGACCCACACTGTCTTATCTCTCTTATCTGAGCAATAGACCTCGTAAAGAGTGGTGCCCTTCCTAGGTATGATTTGCAGGGGGTTTATTGCCTCCCTTTACTTGCTTCTGTCGACGAGACCCAGGTGTATTTTCGTTACTCTCACAGCCACATGTAGTTTTGGTCCATGCCGAGCATTGTGATCTTTGCCCACTCTACCTTTATATTGCTTCAGGCTTCGTAGAAAAAAGGCTCTTACCGTAAGTCGGGGCTTATTCTGCTTCGGGGAGCCTCCAGCATCTGGGGTGCGTGGCTGAATGGTTAACAGCATGTGAACTGTAAGAAAGGAAGTTGGTTTTGCTTAGATTTGATTTTGGTTGGAGGGCATGGTACCGCCAGGGTGTCACAGCATACGCACGTGGTGAGTTGGTGTCCCCAGCTTGACACGTGGCTACTTACTTCCTTAGTCGCATCTGTCCCTACCTGTTCCTTTTCAGCCCCCGTCAGGTTTGGAATGGAGAGTCAGGCCAGGCCCAAACTCTTTAATGAGCGTTGGCTCCCAGATGCCCAGCACAACCGCCCCCACAGCGTTTTAGCTCTTCTTCTCTGGAGAGACAGGAGATACAGAGGAAGGGAGAGGAGAGGCAGGTAGTCCAAGGCAACGATGTGTTCAGAAGAGAGAAAGTGTAAGGAGAGCAGCCTCATGGCCGGGCCCTGGCCCCGTCGCCTGTGGTCAGCATTGCTGCTTCGCTCTGCCTCAGTCTGTGGGCACAGAGCTCTTTTTTTTTTTTCCTTATTATTAGCACTTGGAGATGTGTAAGGGTGAAGAATGCTCACAGGTCTTCATGGGGGTCATCTAGACCAACCCCTTCTTATAAAAGAGGGGGAAACTGAGGCCTGAAGAAAAGGTGGGACACATCCAAGGTCACCACCAGTGTCCTCTGGGTGCCTGTACCTCATGAAGGTGGATGCTGTCTTATATAGTGAGTTTGGGACTGGAGCTTGTTAGTAACTCCTTCCATAGCCTGCATCGTCCTCATCGAGAGTCAAGTGTATACTCTGTCCCCAACTAGGAGGAGGCCTGTCTTGGGGACAATGGCCAAAGCAGCCCAGGTGCTGCCCTTGGGAAGGGTGGCTGAGCAGACTAACTGCCATGGCCATGTATGGAGAAATGGACACTGAGAAAAGATGTTCATAAAATGAGCAACTCACATCACAGGGGAGCCCAGACAGGGTCTGGCAGCCTCACAGAGCAGCTTGGACACGTCTGCAGAAGCCAGGCTCGAGGCAGCACTTACAGGGTCCAGGCCACTGTGCCATCCTAAGGAAAGAGAGATAGTTGGTGGAAGGTCTGTCGGTGCCCGTGTGAGAGCACTTCCAGTAGTCCTCCGCAGAGTCTGGGGTGAATTAAAGAAGAGCTGGGTCAGGGTGTGCGTGACCAGTGAGCTCTGGTGCTTTCTTTCTACCTGGGTTTTCTGTCCCGGCTCCACTGGCCAACTAAACTCCTGAGACGCAGGGGTGTGTGCAGTGGGGCCAGGAGGCAACAACAGCCTCCCCGGAACACACCGGGGACCCCCAGCTGGGGCAGGGTCATTGCTGTGACGAGGATCCTTCCTAACTCCCTCGTCATGATCCCCTCTCTTCCTCACCAGCTCCAGTGCGGTGCAGGGGCCTCACCATAGTGTTTTCATGACGTGAGCTCTGTTAGCTGCCACAGCTGGCTGCTTCTCTCTCCGTTAAAGGAAGAGTGGGCAGGGGGTAGAGGGAGATGGAGGGGGTAGTCATGCGGCCAAGCCTCAGGCCAGTGGCCGGAAGGGCTTGAAGTCTGTCCTTAAGTACATACAGTGTGTCAGCATCTTAACTGGGGCACCAGCAAGCAGCCGTCCCTCTCTAAGACCTTAATCCAGGATTAAGGAGAGGTCAGTTACCTCTTCGGAGCGGGGCTTAGTCTCCCCTAATACCCGGAGGTGGACAAAGGTAGAAGCCATAGCATGGTCATCCACCTGTCCCAGGGGACCAGGTGTCTCTTTAGAAATTCCAGGCTGGTACTGATTTCTTGAGGCTGAAATTTGGCGTTTTTCTTACACTTCAGCAGTGTGTCCTGTCACCCCCCTATTCACACACTCCTTCATGGTAATTGGTGTGTGTCGTAGGTTGGAAGGAGACCCTGGGAAAGACGTGGGCACGGATTCGCCTGCAGGAGGTTTATGGGGAAGTGCTTCTTGGGAACAAGCCTGGAAGTGAGTGAGGGAATCAGGATTGGGCAGAGGGAGAAGTTAAACTTTGATGCACTTGGGCCAATCCCATGGACAGCTCTGGTTCTGGATGGCCTTGCAGAGTTATCCCAAATTGAGGCAAGGTTCCCAAAAAAGTTATCCCCAAAGGGGCAGGTTTCGTATTCCCAAGGGACTAGCCATTAGGGGTGGTCTGTCCTCAGGGAGGGGGCATACTCTCCTGTGAGGCTGCTCTCTTTGGTCAAGGGCAGGGCCCCAAGAGGAGCTAGGGTGTGACCCACCAGCAGCTCTTACTACAGGGAGATGAGCACCTCTCTATGGAAGGGAGCAGCGCACTGAGGTAACTGCTTCACTATAATGTCCTTGCACATGTCTCAGAGTCAAGGACGTTGCACTTGGCCTTACATCTCTTCTTCCTCACAATCACCCTCTCATAGAGCAGGTGTATTATTATGTAATCCTCTTCCATGTTAACGCTGGGGTTGTGGGCAAGTTAAACTACTTTCATTTGCATGATGAAGTCATTCGCTTAGCTCTGTGCCCAGGTTTTAAAGGTCTCCAGCCCCACTTGTAGCTACCCTGCTGGCAGTTTCTCCATTCAGGGCCTTCCTGCTTGGGCAGCTAGGATCGCCTGGAGAGAGGACAGACTTGCCTTAGGATGGTCCCTTGTCAGTGAGCCTGAGTCCTTCCCTTGGGCTGCGTATCCCATTTGTCAGCCTCCTCACTTTTTCTTCTTCTACTTTAACTCCTCAGTGCTCCCTGGGCTCCACACAGACTCCTCTTACCACCTGCTTCCCCCACGGAATCATGACCGTAGATTATCTTCATTTTCCTCAATCCCATTTTTTCCTCCCAGGCATCAACTCCAGGTCCTTGACCCCGATCCTCTCCACATATGAGGTGTAATGTTCTGGAACATGTTGGGGTCTGGGCTTTCTCTCTGGGGTAGAGCACTTTAGTGCCTGCCTTCTTTTGTTTTTTGAATTTTATCTTCTTTCTTTTTTTATACAGCAGGTTCTTATTAGTCATCCATTTTATACACATCAGTGTATATATGTGAATCCCAGTCTCCCAATTCATCACACACACACACACACACACCGCTTTCACCCCTGGTGTCCATACGTTTGTTCTCTACATCTGTGTCTCTATTTCTGCCCTGCAAACCGGTTCATCTGTACCATTTTTCTAGGTTCCACATATATGCATTAATATACGATATTTATTTTTTTCTTTCTGACTTAACTTCAGTCTGTATGACAGTCTCTAGATCCATCCACATCTCTACATATGACCCAATTTCGTTCCTTTTTATGGCTGAGTAATATTCCACAGTATATATGTACCACATCTTCTTTATCTATTCGTCTGTCAATGGGCATTTAGGTTGCTTCCATGACCTGGCTATTGTAAATAGTGCTGCAATGAACATTGGGGTGCGTGTGTTTTTTTGAATTATGGTTTTCTCTGTGTATATGCCCAGTAGTGAGTGGGATTGCTGGGTCATATGGTAATTCTATTTTTAGTTTTTTAAGGACCCTCCGTACTGTTCTCCACAATGGCTGTATCAATTTACATTCCCACCAACAGTGCAAGAGGGTTCGCTCTTCTCCACACCCTCTCCAGCATTTGTTGTTTGTAGATTTCCTGATGATGCCCATTCTAACTGGTGTGAGGTGATACCTCATTGTGTTTGGATTTGCATTTCTCTAAAATTAGTGATGTAGACCAGCTTTTCATGGGCTTCTTGGCCATCTGTACATCCTTTTTGGAGAAATGTCTATTTAGGTCTTCTGCCCATTTTTTGATTGGGTTGTTTGTTTTTTTAATATTGAGCTACATGAGCTGTTTATATATTTTGGACATTAATCCTTTGTCCGTTGATTCGTTTGCAAATATTTTCTCCCATTCTGAGGGTTGCCTTTTTGTCTTGTTTGTAGTTTCCTTTGCTTTTCAAAAGCTTTTAAGTTTCATTAGGTCCCATTTGTTTATTTTTGTTTTTATTTCCATTTTTCTAGGAGGTGGGTCAAAAAAGATCTTGCTGTGAGTTTTGTCAGAGTGTTCTTCCTGTGTTTTCCTCTAAGAGTTTTATAGTGTCTGGTCTTACATTTAGGTCTCTAATCAATTTTGAGGGGTTTTTTGTGTGTGTATGGTGTTAGGGAGTGTTCTAATTTCATTCTTTTACATGTTAGCTGTCCAGTTTTCCCAGCACCACTTATTGAAGAGGCTGTCTTTTCTCCATTATATATCCTTGCCTCCTCTGTCATAGATTGGTTGACCACGGGTGCATGGATTTATCTCTGGGCTTTCTATCCTGTTCCATTGATCTGTATTCCTGTTTTTGTGCCAATACTATATTGTCTTGATTACTGTAGCTTGGTAGTATAGTCTGAAGTCAGGGAGTCTGATTCCTCCAGCTCCGTTTTTTTCCCTCAAGACTGCTTTGGCTATTTGGGGTCTTTTGTGTCTCCATACAAATTTTAAGATTTTTTGGTTCTAATTCTGTAAAAAAAATGCCATTGATAATTTGATAGGGATTGCACTGAATCTGTAGATTGCTTGGTGTAGTAGAGTCATTTTCACAATATTGATTCTTCCAATCCAAGAACATGGTGTATCTCTCCAGCTGTTGGTATCATCTTTAATTTCTTTCAACAGTGTCTTATAGTTTTCTGCATACAGGTCTTTTGTCTCCCTAGGTAGGTTTATTCCTAGCTATTTTATTCTTTTTGTTGCAATGGTAAATGGGAGTGTTTCCTTAATTTCTCTTTCAGTTTTTTCATCATTAGTGTATAGGAATGCAAGAGATTTCTGTGCATTAATTTTGTATCCTGCAACTTTACCAAATTCATTGATTAGCTCTAGTAGTTTTCTGTTGGCATCTTTAGGATTCTCTGTGTATAGTATCATGTCATCTGCAAACAGTGACCGTTTTACTTCTTCTTTTCCAATTTGTATTCCTTTTATTTCTTTTTCTTCTCTGATTGCCGTGGCTAGGACTTCCAAAACTCTGTTGAATAATAGTGGCGAGAGTGGACATCCTTGTCTTGTTCCTGATCTTAGAGGAAGTGCTTTGAGGTTTTCACCATTAAGAATGATGTTTGCTGTGGGTTTGTCCTATATGGCCTTTATTATGTTGAGGTAGGTTCCCTCTATGCCCACTTTCTGGAGAGTTTTTATAGTAAATGGATGTTGACTTTTGTCAAAAGCTTTTTCTCAATCTATTGAGATGATCATACGGTTTTTCCTCTTCAATTTGTTAATATGGTGTATCACATTGATTGATTTGCGTATATTGAAGAATCCTTGCATCCCTCGTATAAATCCCACTTGATCATGGTGTATGATCCTTTTAATGTTTGCTAGTATTTTGTTGAGGATTTTTGCATCTACATTCATCAGTGATATTGGTCTGTAATTTTCTTTTTTTGTAGTATCTTTGTCTGGTTTTGGTATCAGTGTGATGGTGGCCTCATAGAATGAGTTTGGGAGTGTTCCTTCCTCTGCAGTTTTTTGGAAGAGTTTGAGAAGGATGGGTGTTAGCTCTTCTCTAAATGTTTGATAGAATTCACCTGGGAAGCCATCTGGTCCTGGACTTTTGTTTGTTGGAAGATTTTTAATCACAGTTTCAATTTCATTACTTGTGATTGGTCTGTTCATATTTTCTATTTCTTCCTGGTTCAGTCTTAGAAGGTTATACCTTTCTAAGAATTTGTCCACTTCTCCCAGGTTGTCCATTTTATTGGCATAGAGTTGCTTGTAGTAGTCTTTTATGATGCTTTGTATTTCTGCGGTGTCTGTTGTAACTTCTCCTTTTTCATTTCTAATTTTATTGATTTGAGTTCTCTCCCTCTTTTTCTTGATGAGTCTGGCTAAAGGTTTATCAGTTTTGTTTATCTTCTCAAAGAACCAGCTTTTAGTTTTATTGATCTTTGTTACTGTTTTCTTTGTTTCTATTTCATTTATTTCTGCTCTGATCTGTATGATTTCTTTCCTTCTGCTAACTTTGGGTTTTGTTTGTTCTTCTTTCTCTAGTTCCTTTAGGTGTTAAGGTTAGATTGTTTATTTGAGATGTTTCTTGAGGAAGGCTTGGATAGCTAAAAACTTCCCTCTTAGAACTGCTTTTGCTGCATCCCGTAGGTTTTGGATCATCGTGTTTTCATTGTCATTTGTCTCTAGGTATTTTTTGATTTCCTCTTTGATTTCTTCAGTGATCTCTTGGTTATTTAGTAACGTGTTGTTTAGCCTCCATGTGTTTGGTTTTTTTACGTTTTTTCCCCTGTAATTGATTTCTAATTTCATAGCATTGTGGTCAGAAAAGATGCTTGATATGATTTCAATTTTCTTAAATTTACTGAGGCTTGATTTGTGACACAAGATGTGATCTATCCTGGAGAATGTTCCATGCTCACTTGAGAAGAAAGTGTAGTCTGCTGTTTTTGGATGGAATGTCCTATAAATATGAATTAAATCTGTCTGGTCTATTGTGTCATCTAAAGCTTGTGTTTCCTTGTTAATTTTCTGTTTGGGTTATCTGTCCATTGGTGTAAGTGAGGTGTTAAGGTCCCGCACTATTATTGCGTTACTGTGAATTTCCTATTTTATAGCTGCTAGCAGTTGCCTTATGTATTGAGGTGCTCCTATGTTGGGTGCATATATTTATAATTGTTATATCTTCTTCCTGGGTTGATCCCTTGATCATTATGTAGTGTCCTTCCTTGTCTCTTGTAACATTCTTTGTTTTAAAGTCTATTTTATCTGATATGAGTATTGCTACTCCAGCTTTCTTTTGATTTCCACTTGCTGGAATATCTTTTTCCGTCCCCTCACTTTCAGTCTGTATGTGTCCCTAGGTCTGAAGCGGGTCTCTTGTAGACAGCATATATATGGGTCTTGTTTTTGTATCCATTCTGGGAGCCTGTGTCTTTTGGTTGGAGCATTAAATCCATTCACGTTTAAGGTAATTATCGATATGTATGTTCCTATGATCATTTTCTTAATTGTCTTGAGGTTTTTTTCGTTTTTTGTTTTTTTTTTCTTTTTGTTTTTGTTTTTTTTTTGCGGTACACGGGCCTCTCACCGTTGCGGAGCACAGGCTCCAGAGGCGCAGGCTCAGCGGCCATGGCTCACAGGCCCAGCCGCTCCGTGGCATGTGGGATCTTCCCGGACCGGGGCACGAACCCGTGTCCCCTGCCATCGGCAGGCGGACTCTCAACCACTGTGCCACCAGGGAAGCCCTTGGGTTTGTTTTTGTAGGTCCTTTTCTTCTCTTGTGTTTCCCAGTTAGAGAAGTTCCTTTAGCATTTGTTGTAGAGCTGGTTTGGTGGTGCTGAATTCTCTTAGCTTTTGCTTGTCTGTAAAGCTTTTGATTTCTCCATCGAATCTGAATGAGATCCTTGCCAGGTAGAGTAATCTTGGTTGTAGGTTCTTCCCTTTCATCACTTTAAGTTTATCATGCCACTCCCTTCCGGCTTGTAGAATTTCTGCTGAGAAATCAGCTGTTAACCTTATGGGAGTTCCTTTGTATGTTATTTGTCGTTTTTCCCTTGCTGCTTTCATTAATTTTTCTTTGTCTTTAATTTTTGCCAATTTGATTACTATGTGTCTCGGCATGTTTCTCCTTGGGTTTATCCTGTATGGGACTCTCTGCGCTTCCTGGACTTGGGTGGCTATTTCGTTTCCCATGTTAGGGAAATTCTCAACTGTAATCTTCTCAAATATTTTCTTGGGTTCTTTCTGTCTCTCTTCTCCTCCTGGGACCCCTATAATGTGAATGTTGTTGTTTTTAATGTTGTCCCAGAGGTCCCTTAGGCTGTCTTCATTTTCTTTTCATTCTTTTTTCTGTTCCACAGCAGTGAATTCCACCATTCTGTCTTCCAGGTCACTTATCCCTTCTTCTGCCTCAGTTATTCCGCTATTGATTCCTTCTGGTATATTTTTCATTTCAGTTATTGTGTTGTTCTTCTCTGTTTGTTTGCTCTTTAATTCTTCTGGATCTTTGTTAGACATTTCTTCCGTCTTCTTGATCTTTGCCTCCATTCTTTTTCCGAGGTCCTGGATCATCTTCACTATCGTTATTCTGAATTCTTTTTCTGGAAGCTTGCCTATCTCCACTTCCTTTAGTTGTTTTCTGGGGTTTTATCTTGTTCCTTCATCTGGTACATAGCCCTCTGCCTTTTCATCTTGTCTCTCTTTCTGTGAATGTGGTTTTTGTTCCACAGGCTGCAGGATTGTAGTTCTTCTTGCTTCTGCTGTCTGCCCTCTGGTGGATAGGCTGTCTAAGAGGCTTGTTGTGCAAGTTTCCTGATTGGAGGGACTGGTGGTGGGTAGAGCTGGTTGTTGCTTTGGTGGGCAGAGCTCAGTAAAACTTTAATCCACTTGTCTGCTGATGGGTGGCACTGGGTTCCCTCCCTGTTGGTAGTTTGGCCTGAGGCGACCCAACACTGGAGCCTACCTGGGCTCTTTGGTGGGGCTAATGGCAGACTCTGGGAGGGCTCACGCCAAGGAGTACTTCCCAGAACTTCTGCTGCCAGTGTCCTTGTCCTCTCGGTGACACACAGCCACCCCCGCCTCTGCAGGAGACCCTCCAACATAGCAGGTAGGTCTGGTTCAGTCTCCTATGGGGTCACTGTTCCTTCCCCTGGGTCCCGACGCACACACTACTTTGTGTGTGCCCTCCAAGAGTGGAGTCTCTGTTTCCCCCAGTCCTGTTGAAGTCCTGCAATCAAATCCCGCTAGCCTTCAAAGTCTGATTCTCTAGGAATTCCTCCTCCCGTTGCCGGACCCCCAGGTTTGGAAGCCTGACATGGGGCTCAGAACCTTCACTCCAGTGGGTGGACTTCTGTGGTATAAGTGTTCTCCAGTTTGTGAGTCACCCACCCAGCAGTTATGGGATTTGATTTTATTGTGATTGCGCCCCTCCTACCATCTCACTGTGGCTTCTCCTTTGTCTTGGATGTGGGGTATCTTTTGGTGAGTTCCAGTGTCTTCCTGTCGATGATTGTTCAGCAGTTAGTTGTGATTCTGGTGTTCTTGCAAGAGGGGGTGAGACCACGTCCTTCTACTCCGCCATCTTGAACGAGTCTCTAGTGCCTGCTTTCTTGTGTAGATTTTTGTCATGGCCACTGAGTACCCACTCTCATTCTGAAGATCTAGGAAATGGAGGGATTTTCATTCTGTTTTTCTGTGTGTTTCAGAATGTCACCAAACACGTACATGACATTGTCTTTTCATGTAGAGAGAACAGTTTTCTAAATCAAAAGAATAGAGCAAAGGTAATTGGGTTAAATTAAAACCCAAAGATCAGGGAAAAGATAACATGGGATGACTTGATCTTTTCAGAGTTGTTGAAGTCTCACAGGTGTCCTGAATAAACTTGTAGATGCGCTTATAGCCTCTTGACTTAATTTCTCTTCTGTGAAACTGGAATAATAAGATTAAATGAGGGACTTCCCTGGCGGTTCAGTGGTTAAGACTCTGCGCTTCCACTGCAGGGGGCGTGGGTTTGATCCCCGGTTGGGGAAACTAAGATCCCACATGCTGCGGAGCAACTAAGCCCATGCACCACAACTACTGAGCCCACGTGCCACAACTACTGAAGCCCGTGTGCCTCGAGCGCATGCTCCGCAACAAAGAGAAGCCACCACGATGAGAAGCCCGCGCACCGCGACAAAGAGTAGCCCCCGCTTGCTGCAACTAGAGAAAGCCCACACGCAGCAACAAAGACCCAACACAACCAAAAATAAATAAATAAATGTTTAAAAAACAATTTACCGAAGCCTAGCTCTCACCCACACCCACACCCCGCCCCCCCCCAGACACTCTGATTTAATCGGGTACAGGGTGTGACCAGGCATTGGGATATGTAAAAACTACTAGGTGTAGTAAAGTTTGGCAATCACTGGCATAGACCATTCAGTGGGTTTATAATTGATCCTGGCTGAAAATCTAGGGCTGATGGTCAGGAACATTTTTGAAAAAGGAGATACTCAGGAGTTAGTTATTCTATTTGGATGGGGTTATAAGAAAATTGGTAGAGAGTGTTGGCAGGCATGGTGATGCGGGCTTTGACTAATATACAGAAGGATCCCCGTCCCCGGCGAATTCTCTTCCCAGTGGGCTAGGGGATAGGTCTTTTTATCCTAGTGGGCTGCATTTGGCTCTAGAGAAAGGTTTTATCCTACTGGAGTTTGACCTAACGGGTGGGCATTGTTTTAGTGGCAGTGTTGGTTTACCATAGGGTGGGATTGGTGTTAGAGCTATCTGAATCCTCACCCCTCTCTCCCCACCCTTCCGGCCATTTCTTGCTTCAGGTTTTAATTATGTAGACATCACTGCTCCTCATGTGAGAGTTGCAGTATTCATGAGATGTCTTGGGTTACAGCTGGGTCAGAGGCAATCAATATACCTATTCGGAACCCCTGACCCAGGTTCCATGGATTAAAGTCTGGGTTTGGGACCTCAGAGATGGCAGAGTGGAAATCTGTGGACCATCAGTTCTTCTACATTAATGGTTCATAAAACATGGACAAGCATTAATTCTGAAAGAGATATTTAATAGGGTCTCCCGAGTACCTGATGACCAGGGTACACCAAGTCTCTTACACTAAGAGACTGACTTAAAAGACCTTTAATGGTCCCTTCTCATATTTTAAATTCTTCGGAGACAGGTGGACCTCTCTGGACAACAATTTAACTTCTTTTTGCTCTTCCAAACTTCGTGAAAGACTGTTGTGTTTCTGTGTCCCACTTCTGCCTCCTTGCACCCCTTTCCCTCTTTAACTGCAGCCAGCTGGTGGTGGCAGCGTTGTAGCATGGCATGGCTGAGAATGGACTGTGGGGTCAGAAACTCTGGTTTCTCTGTCCACTGTGTGATCTGGGGAAATTATTTAATCTCTGAGATATCTCCGTTTCCTCATCTGCAAAGGAGGGTTGAGGTGAGGATTAAATGAGGGAGTGCATATTAAATGTATAAAATCTGTCTGGCTCATAGAGTGCTCTAGATGCTTTTAGCCATTTTCTTCTTACTGCATAACTCAAGGGCAAGGATGGTGTATTACTCCTCTAAGCTGCTTTTTGCTCATCCCTGTAGAGTAGTAATATATCAGGGAGCATCAGTCAGGAGATTGACACCACACCAATAAGTTGAACAGGGAAAGTTTAATATGAAGAACCATTAACAAGTATAAACGAGTGCAGCAGACTCTAAGGAATACAGGAATAGCAGAGGTAGGGAGCAGCCACTACGTCTAGGAACAAATTTGTAAGGGTGGCCCCTTACACAGGGCTAAGACTTAGAGCTCATTCTGGAGGGCAGTGGCTGTTGCCCAGTATATGGCACAGAAAGTTCCTGAGACGCTGCAGGGTGGGGCACATAAACCGAAAACCACCCACGGGACGCCAGTGATGCTCCCGGGAGGCTGGTGAACCGCTCACAGGGCACAGCTCCAGCATCACAAGGCGAGGCAAAGAAGGGTGGATTTGGAGCTGAGGGGCAATAAATGGATAGCCGGCCTGAGTAAAGAGGAAGGATAGAACTTACCTTGCAGGGTTGTGTTGAGGACTAAATGCGGTATTATGATAGTAACTGGTTATGATTAAGTGCCAGTGACCTGGGGAGTGCCTTTTTCCTTAGTAGGTGTTTATTTATGGAAATAGCGTGGTGTGGTGCAAACACGGATTTTAGAAATACTAGTGTGACCTTGGGTAAGGAGAGGCTTCTATACTCAGTTTCTTCATTTATTTGATTAAATAAAAGTTTTACAAGTAAATATAGAATAAAGTAAACTACGTGACTAGCACATGGTCGAGTCTCAGTAGGCGTTAGAGCTTTGTTCCTTTGACTTACCCCACACACTTCAGGAACCTCCTAGATGCTTACGCTTCAGAAAAGCACTTGTGCTTTGGATGGTGGTCGTGATAGAGTCAGGTTCACTTTTGCCTATCATTCCCCATAATTCAACAAATTCAGTAGTTAAAATCTTTGAAGTATTCGCTATGTAAAAATTCTTTTGTTTTTGTCCGGATGGGAGTAGGATTCAAAGATAAGACCTTATCTTTTATCCTCCCTACCTCCCATTCTTGTCCACAACACTTGTTAAGTACTTGAGGTGAACAAGATGCTGTGTAGACACCGACCTTCTTTTTATAGCTTGTGATCGAATGGGATTGGGTTGAATGGGACCACTTGGTTCAATTGGATTTGCAGGCATACATTAACTTCTTTTTCTTCCCCAAGTCCTCCAGGGTGCTCTTTGGAAAGTGCTTTTGATACTGTACAAGACTCTGAGAAACCTCTTTTCCTTTAAAAAATAGAAACTAATGTCAGTTTTCCATATCTCTACGGCAAAGGTTTAATTCAGAAAAAGATAACTACTTTGACCTCAATTTCCTAAATTCATTGACAGAAAAGCAGCTTGGGGATTTAGGCAACAGACAGCCCAGCCACTGGAACGCGGAGATTGAGTCCGGGACCAGGAATCCCACGTGCCCGGTCAGCTCTGTTCTGGCCACAGCGAGCGCTCTGAGGCTCAGCCAGCCTCTTCGGAGTTTGCGCTGTGACTTTCAGGAAGGATGAGGCGAACAGTGCAATCTATAAACACTGTGAGTTTGAAAAGGCCCCTTCTCTCCTCATGAGGAGTCAGTAGCCTTCTTTTCATACACAATTAATGGTTAAGAGTAGGACTCGGCTAAGGGGGTCTGGGTTTCAGAAACATGCTCTACTGTTTATTAACCATATACTATAGGAAGGTTATTAAACCCTCTTTCTCATGGTTTTCGTTCATCAGAAAAGCGGGGATGATGAGTACCCGTTTCTTACCGTTGCTGGTAGAATTAAATGAGACCATTCACATCAGAGACTTAGCGAATTGCACTGCGTGTAGAAAGTACTCTATTTCTGTTTTTTGTTTGTTTTTTTGTGTTTAATTTTTGGCCGCGTTGGGCCTTCGTTGCCGGGCGCGGGCTTTCTCTAGTTGCGGCGAGCGGGGGCTACTCTTCGTTGCGGTGCACGGGCTTCTCATTGCGGTGGCTTCTCTTGTTGCGGAGCACGGGCTCTAGGCGCGCGGGCTTCAGTGGTTGTGGCTCATGGACTGTAGAGCGCAGGCTCAGTAGTTGTGGCACATGGGCTTAGTTGCTCCGAGGCACGTGGGATCTTCCCGGACCAGGGCTCGAACCCGTGTCCCCTGCTTTTGCAGGCGGATTCTTAACCACTGCGCCACCAGGGAAGCCCCCTGTAAGTTTCTTATTATTTAATGAGGTCCAATTTGGGAGGAGCAGACAAAGAACATTTTGGAAACTGAGGAAATATCATGCACATACCACATGCATCTTTAGGAACTGAGATCTTTCTTAGATCCAGATTCAACTGAAGGCTTTTGAATGCCTGTCTCACCACTAGAAGATATCTTTTGTTGTGTTTTTTAAAAATAGCTATTTTTTAAATCAGTACTGATAATAATTTTCATTTATTGGATAGACACTGTGTCAGATACAATGAAAAGCTTGTTATTTGTATATACTTCTCTTAATCCTCACACAATCCAGTAATATTGTTATTTTTGTGATTACTTAAAGAATTTAAAGTCTGAAGCCAGAGGCTAACTTCAAGGGTCACAAAATTAGTACAGTAAGTCCTCTACATGTAAACGAGTTCTGTTCCGAGAGCGTGTTCCTAAGTCCAATTTGTTCGTAAGTCCAACAAAGTTAGCCTAGGTACCCAGCTAACGCAATCGGCTATATAGTACTGTACTGTAATATGTTTACACTACTTTTCACACAAATAATACATAAAAAACAAACACAACAATGAAAACATTTCTTTTTTTTTTTTTTTTTTTTTTTGCGGTACGTGGGCCTCTCACTGCTGTGGCCTCTCCCGTTGCGGAGCACAGGCTCCGGACGCGCAGGCTCAGCGGCCATGGCTCACGGGCCCAGCCGCTCCACGGCACGTGCAATCTTCCCGGACCGGGGCACGAACCCGTATCCCCTGCATCGGCAGGCGGACTCTCAACCACTGCGCCACCAGGGAAGCCCTGAAAACATTTTTAATCTTAACAGTACAGTACCTTGAAAAGTACCATAGTACAGTACAACAGCTAGCATACATGGGCACGTTTTGCACCTTTAAAAGTCCACAACTTGAAGGTTCGTATGTAGGGGACTTAGTGTAATTGAGAGAACTAGCTTTTGAAGTCAGGTTTGTCTGATCTCTGTGTCTGCCCTTTTAACCCATTGCTGTCAATCTAAATCATGAAGATACTGATACTATCGGGCTATGTAGAGCTGTTTCAGAAGAAAGGTGAAATCTGTGCATTTTATAGCGGAAGAAGCAAAGCCTCCAAAAAGTCAGTATGATTTGTCCAAAGTCACAGAGTAAGTGAATGGAGAAGGCAAGACAAGGACTGGGGCCCACCAACCCTTTTGTTTACTGTCTTAATGGAGGATGGGACAGTCAGTACAAGGATATTTACAGATACCTGTGCTGTACCCAGTACTCCTAAGAGTTGGAGGGACATGAAGGAAGTTGCCTACAATCTTCCTAGGTAGGGAGATCAAACTAACAGAATGAACAACAGAATCTACAATTAAGTTTTAAATTCTGTAGTACAGTCAGAAGCTCAGAGGTGGAGGATGTAGCCAGCTTCTCCTGGGTGCTTTTTCATACCTTTATTTTAGTCTTCCATTTTTTTCAGCCCTGTAAGAGAGGAAATACCTATTTTTGGCTTTTTCAGATGAACAAACTGCATCTGAGAAGGGGGTGGCAGGGCAACTTGGAGCCACAGAGCCAGAAAGCAGCAAAGCATAGCTTTGAATGCAGATCTGACCCCCGAAGTCCGAGATCTTTCCCTGGAGTAACCGAAGGGGAGGTGGGTGGGTGGTCCACAGCGAGATTATCATTTCAGATGAGGTGGGACTTGACCAGCAAGTGGGAGCAGGTAGAACTGGGGCAGTGCTTGCATCCCAGGGCACTGCCAGCACACCTTTCTGTGGCGCTGAAATTCCTCTATGTAACTGAGGCGGGACAGTTACCAAACCTAGGTGCTTCCTAAACACCATGAAGCTGCTATTCTCTCAACTGGTTGCAGGTAGAAACAATCCTAGAAAGACCTTTCTTGATGAGCCTGTAGGGCTTGGCAATCATAGAGTGAGCCTTTTTGCCAACAGATGCCCAAGAAGTATGAACTCCCGGCCTGAGTCTGGTGAGCAGGACACAGGTGGCACTGATGAATTGTAGTTATTATCCACCTTCAGCACGCCACCCTGTGCAGCTGCAGCCAGGCAGACACAACTCTGCCCTTGAGGGACATCCAAGGAGTGAGAATGCGCAAACCAACACTTTGCTACTCAAAGTGTGGTCCATGGGATAGCAACATGGACGTCACCTGGGAGTTTGATAGAAAGGCTGCCTCTTGGGCCCTCTATCCCTCCCACAGATACTACATCAGAAGCTGTGGTTTAACAAGGCCCTCAACTGATTAAAATTCGAGAAACACTGAGCTAACCGTCACCATTGTTTTTGTTGTGTTGGGCCCAGGTTTGGGGTTCCTCTGCTCCTCCCCTCAAAAGATGACAGTGGTACTCAAAATTCTCACAGTCATACTTGTGGTGTCATGGGATTTCAGGTCAGGTGATCTGGATTCCCAGCTGTGGGGACGCTCCACCTTTCCAGGGCTCAGCATCCTTATGTTAGTTGTCGTCACAAGGCCTATGTATACGATTGTTGTGGAAATCAAATGAATTAATGTGAGTGAAAGTGCTTTGTAAGCCGCGAATGACTTTCAAAGTATTCATTAATATCCTTGCTGAATAGAATACGCCTCATCTGAAAGAACATTCATTTGGGGGCTGTTTCAGTACTAGTGCTACATTCCAGTGAATGGACAGGGAAAAAAAAACAATTTTTGGAGGTGCTACTTAGAGTTTGAAAACTCAGACAACTGTGCTTTGTCATGAATGTAAGTGTTTTACTTGTTAAGGGTCTGACCTGCAGGTATCAAGGCCTGCTGCCTTGGAAGTCGGGGAGGCTGCCCTGAAGAGGCCGTTGCCATTTTCTTTTAAAGATTGTGGTCTCCAGTGCCGCCTTCCTCCTTTCCTCTGTTCCTGAGGCTCAGGCAGTAAGAGCAGCTGTCATCCTTTGAAAGGTGCAAGGCTCTATTCTGAGCCAGGCACTTGTGTTTTGATTTGGTATCACCTCCTTGATACAGGTTGACCTAATAGGCAACACCTGGGAAATAACTGATGGCGGCGAAGGGAGCAGAATCTCTCAGGGGCATCATCCTGTGTTTTGTCAGATTCGGGGATGGAGAGGAAATAACGCTCTTGCCCCAGCGGCCCTGTCCTCCAGGACGGCATGAATAATTGAGAGCTGGCAAGCTGACTGTGCACCAGAGAGTTGCATTATGTAAAGCGGCAGGCGGCGGGGTGTGCGTGCGCGTGTCTGCGTGCGTGTGTGCGAGTGTGTCTGCGCGCCAGAGGGGTGCGTGTCTGAGTGTGTCTGTGCGCTATGCGCGTGCGTGCAGGAGCTCGGGGACAGCTGTCTGGGAGGGAGTCCGAGGGAGAGAGAGAAAGGGAGTGAGGGCCGGGAGAGAGGGGCTCGGCGTGGCCGCACGACCACACCAGGCACCGGCCGCAGAGGAGGTGGGGGGAAGAAATTCAAGGGGAGTCACGCGTAACAATTCCAGAGCGTTTCGAAACAGCAGAGAAAGGAAGCTCCCCCAGCTTGTGAGAGCCCTGCCCCCGCCGTTAGCCACAGGGCTGTGGGATGGTCATGGAGGTGCGTGCCCTCCGGCATCCTCAGGGCCCCCCGCTCCCCGCCCCCTCCCCCCACTGCCCAGTGCATGAATGAATGAGCTCTGCCCTGCTCTCCACTACCTTCCCAATGGCTGCCAGGTTAGTGCTCACTCGTGCTGACGCTTGTGTGTGTGTATATGTCAGTCCATCTTTGTTTTCTCCAGGCATTTTTTTGGAAGGGGCGCCTATGCAGGGGTCGGGTGGGGGACCTGTCTTATCTGGCTGTGTGCTTTTTCCAGCTGGCGCAGGCGGCTGGAGCTGCTGAGAACACAAACCTTTCCCGGCTCAGTAAATCTGGAGTCCATGTTGTTTGCTTCTGTTCTGTGTTGGGGGATCTGAAAGCAGCCAGCGTGACATCATGCTGCAGAGATGCCACATTCTTTTTCCTCCCTGGCTTTTTTCTCCCCCCCTTCCTCACCTCCGTCATAGTAGCACTGCCCTCATAGTAGCACTGCCCGAGCTGAGCTTTGGAGCACTGAGGGGTGGGCCTGGGGCTGGTGGAGGGAGGGCTTGGGTTGAGGCTGGTGGGGTCCCCTTGGCCAGCAAGACTTATTCAGGGTCCCTGAACTTGGAGAAAAGAGGTCAGAGGATTGCATTAGCGGTGCGTCACGGAGAGCTGGCCGGAGCTTCTGGGGGAGGTGTGGACAGGCCATGTGCTCCTGTTCTCCACCCGCTGACTTAGCTCTGGGGTGCCTCTGGTGGGGGAGAGGTGACCAGAGCAGTGGTTAGCAAGGGAGGAGAGGCGGGCTGGAGGGTTAGAAGGCAGGCCGCCCTCTCAGATGTAGACAGATCCGGCTCCTCCTGCAGGGAAGAGCCCTGGGACGGGTGGATGGGTCCAGCTAGCAGGAGGGGGGCACCAGAGGGGAAGTCAATAGCTCCCATCTCAGGGGAATAAAGAGATTTGTTTATTCTTTGGCTTAGCCAGCATTTGGCTCAGAGATTTGCCGTGTGTTTTCAGAAAATAGATACCCAGTGGCGGGGTGGGGGGCCTTACTCCCCCACGCCTCCTTGTATTGTTAGTTATTTGCTTAATTTAGGTAAGTGGAGGGGAGGGGAGGACTTGAAGCTCTGTCTCCCTGGGGACTCAGCCAAGCACCCAGCCAGGGCGGGGGAAAGGGATCTTTGCCTCTTTACTTTCTCTGACACTTGTTAGCAGATCGCTTCTGTGGACACCGCCGGGCCCCTCTGCTTCCCGCCACTCCTCTCCCGGCAGCCTTAAGGTGGGCATGCTTTCCTCCTTTGCCTTGGACAGCACTCCATAGGTTAGCGAAGTTCGGGATGGGCTGGAAAGAGCTGGCTTTGGAAGAAGGGAAGAGAAAGGGACGTTTTGGGGAGCTGCCGTTGGCAGGAGAGTGTCAGTGTCAAGGCCATGGACGGTAGTACCCCATTGGGTACCCCATTGGGAGAGAATGAAGGAGTGGGAGCTTCTGTCACCCTACCTGGAAAAAACCCCTCCTCTCTTTCCTGGCCCTACAAATTTCTTCTGCAGGCGGCAGGCAGCCTGCAGCCCCTTCCTTCCACTATGGAGTCGTCAAGCTCAGGTGCCTTGTCGGTGGGACACAGGTACCTCCTCTTCAACTTGACGGAGGAGAGGCAGACTCACAGAACAGACCTTTCAAGGTCACACATTTTGTGGGACTAGGGCTTGCTAGCTGTTTCTCTAAGGGGCCAGAGAGTGAACACTTTGGGCTTTGTGGGCCAGGCCATCTCTCTTGTAATGCTTTGTACAGTGGAAGCAGCCACAGACGTATAAGGATGAACGCACGTGGCTGTTTTCCCAATTAAACTTTATTTATGGACTCTGAAATTTCCCTTTCATATAATTTTCACATGTCACAAGACATTCTTTTTTTTTTTTTTCCCCAACCGTTTAAAAATGTAAGAACCGTTTTTAGCTTGTGGGTCACACAAAAACGGGTGGTAGGCCGGATTTGGCCTGTGGGTCGTAGTTTGCTGACCCGTGAATTAGTCCTGATTTGAGCGGCCTGATAATTACCTGAGACCTCCTTAGGAAAGTGTGAAGGGCGTGAGCAGCCTTCACTGTGCACGTGTTCGCACACACGCACCCTTCTATTCCGGTGACAGATGAGACAGGGCTGGATTCAGTTTTCCTAATGGCCTCAGACAGAACCTCACAGTGTTGCTCTCGGCCAGCCAGGCGAAACCTCATCTCTAAGTCAGGCAGTAAGGGTCCAAGGAGCAAATGTTTGGACTAGAAGGCGGGAAAACATTTGCTAAGGACGTGACATCTCCAGAATCTCTTAAGGGCTGTGGTTTTGTGTCTGGCCCGGAAATATGCATATAAACGTCCGAATTGTAGCATCACCTGAGTTGGGCTGAGGACTGAGTGGGTTCTTCTTCATCCCACTGGAACGTGGGTGTGTCTGGTTGGGGGAAGGAATGGTGGGGGCGGGGAGTGTCCCTCGTAGGGACGCATACATACGTTACACGGGCACGCGCCCTCCTTAACCTGGAGGCTGTAGCCAGAGACTCATAAGAGAAGAGTGACTAATTCCAGATTCCTCTGATTCAGAATATGACTCCAAAAATCTGTGTTTGCACTCTCATTTCCAGAGCACACGGAGTGATGGTTCTGCTCTATTCTGAGGTCATCAGAGCACTTCTTTTCTGTCCTACAGACATTTCTGGGCTCCACAGTTTAAGGGGGATTGAGATGAACTGGAATTCGTTCAGAGGAGAGCGAACCCAGTGGCCAAGGGGTCCATAGTCGTGCTGTGTGAGGGATGGCCAGAGGGACCAGCAAGTCTAGAGAAGAAAAGACTGAGGGAGCCTGAGAGCCACGTCCAAAGCGCCATGTGGAAGAGGAGTGAGATTTATTCTGCACCTGCCAAGCGGGTAGATAGATATAGGACCTTTGGTGGGAAGCCACAGGAAACAGATTGAGCTTAAAATAAGAAGAGTTGTCCTAAGGTGAAGTGAGTTACATCATCATTTAATTATCTCTCTGTCACTTGAGGTAGACGCTAAACAAAGATTAGGTGGAGATGTAGGAGAAATGATTTTAAACTTCTAAAAATAGGTTGGAGGCATTAGATTCATTCCACCCAAAGGAATTCTAACAGGTTTTTTTTTTTTTTTCTTTTTTAATCATAAAGAACTTGCTGATGGTAGCAGAAGCCAGTCAGAAGGATCAGAGGTGGAAGCCCTGGAATTTTGTACTCTGAATATATTTTAAATGAGCATACAGCCTCTCTTGGGTGACATAGGTATCTGCTTGCAACCGGGCAGATTGGCCGACCCCTCTTACAGACCTCTTTGTTCTAAAATTTCTATGATTTTAACATAATGTTTATTCTTCAGCCTGTTTCTGTTTGATCTCTGGCAGAAAGTGAGTCAGAACTGGATTTGAATCCATAGGTTCTGGAGGGGATGAGCCATACCCTTGGCTCAAACAGCTTGGTTGGGGAGGAGAGAAGGGAAGGAAGGGTGCACCCAATGCTTCTCTTTACCCCCATCCACCTGTATATACTGCACACCCCTTAGCCTGCCTGCCCGGCTGGGAACTTTCTCCTGACGGCACGGCAGCGGGCTCTGGCGCCTGAGATGGCGTGGCCCTGACGAGAGGGAAAGCTGCTGATGCTGAGTTAACCAGGGGCCCGGACAGCCTGGATCTTGTTCCTGGATCCTTTGCCAGATGTAGATCTGGGTCCCTGTGTCTCGGAGAAGCCGCTCTTCTCAGTAGTTCGCGGTGTGTCCCTTATACGCTCTTTGTCACCCCCTCTCACGTCTCTGTCTCTGTGGGGGGCTTAAGATATATTCACACTCACTCTTCTTGCATATCGAAAGCCGAAGCTCAGGGAGGAGGGGTTTGCCCCCAGATCATACACAGCGAAGGGGCCGAGTCGGACTGCCCAGCTCCCTTGACAGGTGATGAGGGGAACTGTTTGACTGAATCCAAGTAGGTCTTAACCGCAGGGTTAATTACATGTCTGTCTCTCTCATAGACGGTGGGTTCCTTAGAGGTAGAGCCTGTTTCCCTCATTATCTGGAGCATGTTCTCTTCAGCTGTTTGTTAGATGGATGGATGGTTGGACGGACGGATGGACCCTGCACAAGTTCCTTTCAGTTCTAGTAGCAACATTTCTCTTGCGCGGGATGGGGGAGGGGGTCCTTGTGGAGCAAACTTAGAAGCAGCTGGACGTTCTATTCAGTTGAACTCCTCCCTGCCTTTTTCTGGTGATTTGTGGCCCCCCAATGGATTAGAAATCTCCTTCAAGGAAGGGGCTGCCTGGAATAGCTTGGCACCTTTCCACGTTCACAAGGTCCCGTTCTCCTGAGCGTTGAGGCTTCTGAAATACTTTGGGTAGATTGTACTTAGATTTGACTGAGATTGATAGTGTAAAAGTGTAAAAGCATGAAGACCCTATTGTGTACCCAGCGTGTTTAGTACTGTGTATGTAATCCTTGCGTATCTACAAAGAACCACGACACAGTCGCTGCCCTGTGGGGCCCTCAGGATGAATACGTATCACACAGTAGGAGACACATGCTAGGTGTTCAGTAGATGCTTGTTTAATGACATCCAATCCACAAGGTCAGCTTAACTGTGTAGCTCAGAGAGAGCTGGATGGAGAATGAGCACGGAGAATCGTGGAGAAGTAAGGACGATGGCGCTTAAAATTAAGTCCCTTTGGAGCTGTTCCAACACATGTGCGGCCACCTAATGGGTGCTCTCTCCTAGGAAGCCTGAAGTGGGGGTGGGGGGACGTGGCTGTTGACAGGACCTCAAAGAGGAAATTCCTGTGTCCAGTGGGAGGTGAGATTACATGACCACTAAGTCCCCTTCCAGACTGCAGACTGTCAGAGAGCAGTTCGGTCAACACTGCCTGTGAATCCGGCAGGACTGTTTCCCAAATGTTAGGTGTTTATCCTGCTGTGAACAAACTCAGAGAAAGGAAGTTGTACACCACCAGTAAGTTCCTGTGTTTAATTTCAGCATCTTCAGCTTCATGTTAAGTCTGTATCCTCCTAGCCCTGTGGAAGTGGGGACTAGCTGAAGATGTGGATACCAGCAATTTGTATTCTCATCCCTTGTCTTTGCCTCGTGGACAGGACAGAATTTAGAAACAGGATGCAGTTCCTTAGCTGGAAACTGACTTCCTACTTCTAACCCCCTTTTTCCCACCATGAGCAGATTATAGGAAGCCCTTTACTTTGGGGATGCACTGTCTAATTAGTTGGGGTTTTTTGTTTGTTTGTTTTTAGCTTCTTCCAGTCACCCTAGTAAGCTAGGTTGTGAGCCTCCAGTAGGCAAGGAACACAGGTGTACAGAAGGATAAAGTGACTTTTCTCAAGGGCACAAAACAGCTCGGTATTTAAACTCAAATATGTACACTTACGTCTAGACAAAGTGATCAGGCCAGCAAAGTCTGGAAGTGATGTCAAATTTTAGTTTTCATGGATACAGAAGTCAGAACAAGAACCATTGGGCTGTTATAAGAAGGCAGACTTGGGGCAGGCTTAAGAAAGCAATATCTAACAGAGTGGCTGAACAGGGGCTTTAAAATGAGTGCCTTCCTTTATTCATGCAATACATATCTGTGATCCCCAGGCATTGAGCTAGAGGCACTGGGGAACCACACAGTAGACAAGGCCCCGGCCCCCATGGAGTGTTCAATCTAGTGTAAGCAACTCAACAACAAAAAATAAGACTACTTCAGCTCCGGATAAGTGCCGTGAAGGTGGGAAATGGCACGACGTGATCGTGATGGCCTGGAGACAGGGAGGCTGCATTAGATGCAGTAGCCCTTTGAGACAGGCTGCTTGGGGGAGGTGACATTTGAACTTTGATCTAAAAGTTGAAAAGGAATCAAAATTCAAAACTCTAGAGTGAGAGTTCTGTGGCAGGGGTGAACTTGGTGTGTTGGAGGAACAGAAAGGTCCAAGGAGGCCAGAATAGAGTGAGGGAGGAAGTGGTACAAGAGAAAGTTGAGGAAACAGATCCCTGAGTTTGGATCCCAGGAACTGGATTGCTACTCATTAAGTCCATCCCTCCAGAAGGTTAGGACAAGGACACAGGATGGATTGGGTGTGGCCTGTGAACCTTTGTGCAAAACAGTTCATGTCTGCCTCTGACTTCTGACCCTGGTTCTGTAGCTCATCAGAGTTTTCAAAGGTTATCATCATTTGTTACTCTTCGAAATGGCCATAGAGATAACTGGAGCCCTGGCTTCTCCCTCAGCTCTGGCAGGACCCAAACAAACTTATTTTGTTTTTGTAGGAAGGAGGAAAAGTGGGTCAGGCTGTTTTGGCATTTCAGGCATGGAGTCTTGGTTCTATTGCGGGCCCTGGTCTCCATGGAAATGAAAAATAGTGTTTGTCATGCCTGTTCCTGGATTGAATTCCAAACTCTGGGCTGAACAGAAGCTGTAGGAAAGCCAGGGAGTGGGGGAGTAGGGTGCATGGAGGCTGCAGCCATTGTGATGAGCGATCTCTCCTTGGCTTGTGTTGGAAAGGCAGACAACCTTTGCCCGTTCTCCAGCCCTGTCTTCACCCATCACCTCTCCGGACCAAGAACGCCAATAGTAGGGTAACTGATGTTCTTCTGCCTTTCTCCTTGGCCAGATGCTTTCCATGTACCTTGTACCTTTCCATGTACCTTTCATGAGTTGCTCAGTTAATAAGTTCAGCAACAACTGAAGTCACTGCTAAGACTTTCCCCACAAGTAATTCCTTCTGGGCTTAAGTAGCTCCCTAATGAGAATGTATCTAGAATGTATCTAGTATGTAAGTAGCTCCCTAATGAGAATGTATCTAGAATGTATCCAGTATGTAAGTAGCTCCCTAATGAGAATGTATCTAGAATGTACCTAGAAGGTGTACCTAGAAGCTGGCTGCAGATGTTTTGGATGGGCTCTGCCACCTTTCATTCCCTTTGTAAGATTTAAAAAAATTAGCTTTCCATAGGTACTTGAACAAGACAGGGAAGGAAGAATGGGTCCGTGGAACTTACTGGCCATAAGAAGTGCCCTGAGTTATCTACAGAGATGGAGACCAATGAGGGGCACAGTGCAGAGAGAGGGTGGGGCCTGGGCCATGTGGACCCTGTGAACCAGTGTTTGGATGACCAGTGGCCAGATAGTGAGTCTGGAGAATTGTCAGGCTTCCATTTGTAAGGTGTCTCTGCCCATGGTCTGACCTGGCAACAGTCTAGTTCCACCTTCTTGGTTCCAAATTTCAGACAGAACCTTTCCCTGAACACTGTGTATATTTCACCCAACTTGGCAAGCCCCTGGGGCATTTCAGCAAGTTACTAGAACAGAAGAGAGGGAGCGAGATGTTCATCTCTGTCTAAATCTTGCTCTTTCAGCAGTGGAGGGAGGCCTGCTCAGTGTCAGGCTCTGCAGTTGCCCTGTATGAACTGTGTTAGGAAAGAAAGGCATTATCCCAGGATCCCTCTCCTTCCCTGCCCTTTGCTGAAATGCAACACGATGCTACATCCAGGCCAAAGTGTGGCATGCTGGGACCAGGCTGAGAGAGGCCTGCGTTAGCATAAGTTGGGAAGAGAACCTCTATGCCATAAACAAACCAACAAAGAACCCCAGCAACAACAAAAAGGCATCTCTTCAGAAGCGGTCTGGCCCCTTTCTTCAACCAGGTAATCACAGTTTGACAGAAAAAGCACAGTTGGCTTTTTCTCCCTAAGAGAAGGAATTGGACCCAATGGCAGAGTTGTTGCCAGGTTTAGATTCGAAGTGATAGGCTCTCAAAGAGTGAGTTCTATACATGGTCACCAGGAGCTCCCCTTAGGAGGAACAATAGTACATTTTTCCATCCTTTCAAAACCCCACCCCATCCAGTATCCTAAAAAGCATGGGGGAAAAAAGCTCCTGAGACTTAACACTGCTGAGCACTCTGTCTAGCTGCCTGTTAACCCCTTGGTGGACAGTCACATCATCTCTCTGGGCCTGTGCTTCCATCCATAACAGTAAGAGGACTCTGACTCTTTCTCTGCAACAATCATCCCTTGGGGACCTGAGACTGTGGTTTTATTTTCATGGGTAAAGGGGGCCAAGACCTGGAGCTCCGGGACATCATAACAAGAACTGAAGCAGGCCTGGGAAATTTTTTTTCTAAATGACTTGGTATTTTGCTCTCCTAGGAGGAGGGCCCAAGGGGAATTTGGGGCCCAGCTGGGATTTGTGATCTGGGCTATTTTTCCTCCTCTGCAAAATTCTGGTTGGGTCTGCCCTTCCCATCTACCGTGCTGTGGATTTATGGGTACAGAGACACTAAGTGACAAGCAGGAAAACAGAAAGGGATTGAAAAACAACCATCTTCAGGGAATCCTCGTCAACTCTGAATTTGGAACCAGTTTAGGTGGACAGATCTAATGGAGGCATTTGCAGGAAGCATGTAAATTTCATGCAACTATTATGCAAATACACCTATGGCCATCCTATCTCAGACACCGGAACATGTGCTATGGGAAAATTCAAAGTGGAGCTGGCTAATTTGCATGGATATTTGCAGTGCTATTATGAAGAGCTGAGGAGGATTACTGATGAAACTTCAGAATTGGCATGGGGATGGGGGCGGGCATAGCTAGATAACAGAATAGTCAGCTGTTAGGAATTAGGAAGCGCTCGATATCGGAATCCGCTTTAACTAGATGCTACTAAAGGCAGGGAGGGGAGCGGTGTTTGTAATATGGCTGTGGGCGTGGGATCTAATGATAATTGTCAGGCTCCTGCACCGAAAGAAGGTGTGCTGAGTCGTAGTATTACATTGAGAACCACACCTTCAAGCCCACTCCCCAGCAACCCGGGGGTCTCTTCCATTGGCGCTTCCTCTGACAAGCTCAACTGACTTTCTGTTCCAGCGAGTCCACCCACCCGGCGGACATTGAATAGCTGATGCGCTCAAGAGAGTTATAAGCAGGTTTCTGTCATCTGGGGCAGATACGGTCACTGATCCCTTGATCCTTATATGGTTTAGTCCTTGGGAACACTGGTTCTTAAATTTTGGGGTGCATCAGAATGAGCTATGGTGCTTGTTTAAAATGCAGATTCATAAGACCATCCCCTGGAGATTGTCCTTTATTGAGTGGGGGTGGAGCTGGGATTTTGCACTTCAAGAGAGCACCCCATGTAGATTTGGTCCCTCCTATGGGAAGTAATGTTTGGGAGCATTCAAAGCATGTCCATATAACCCTCTGAGGAAGAAGGGCAAGGATAATTATTCCACTTTTTACAGAGAGGAACAAAAACCTTCTTAATAAGAGCAGCTCAGAAATAGTTATTGATCATTCATTACGTATCGGGCACCGCACTGAAGATTTCACTTACGTTATTTCACTTAACACAACAATCCTCTGAGGTAGGTATTATTATCTCTCATTTGTCTGATGAGAAAAATAAGGCTTAGAGGCCGGGGTCACACAGCAAGTGGCAAAGCTGGGACTCAACGCTGAGCCTGCTTACACTGCACACTAGCAATTAATCCTGACCCTGCAGGGCCCAAGCAGGCCTTCAGCAAACAAACGTTTCATTTGAAACTGGCTTTCTACATTTCTCATTAAATGCTCTTTCTGTTGGGGTGGGGTGCACTGGAATGTATTAGGCAGTCTTTAAAAAATTACCAGTATGGGGCACTGAAGTTGTGACAGCCGTACGTTTGATCATCCAGGTCATGGCGGAGCTGGGCTCAGGGCGAACCATAGAGTGAACATGAAGTGTCCAGGGGTGGGAAGGAGGGGGTCTGATTGGGAATGAGCCAGGGCCGGAACCCACAGTGGCCTGAGAGCCAGAAAGGAGCCTCTGGGGGTGGAGCGACAGGTACATATCTTGCAATCCCTGGGGCAGAAACAGCTAACTTTGCTGCAAGCAAACAAGTTAACTTAAATGAGGAGCACTGGAGGGCTTCCCTAGTGGCGCAGTGGTTAAGAATCCACCTGCCAATGCAGGGGACACGGGTTCGTGCCCCGGTCCGGGAAGATCCCACATGCCACGGAGCAACTAAGCCCGCAAGCCACAGCTACTGAGTCCGCGTGCCTAGAGCCCGCAAGCCACAACTACTGAGCCCCACGTGCCACAACTACTGAAGCCCATGCGCCTGGAGCCCGTGCTCCACAGCAAAAGAAGCCACCACAATGAGAAGCCCGTGCACGGCAACGAAGAGTAGCCCCTGCTCGCCACAACTAGAGAATGCCTGCACGCAGCAACAAAGACCCGACACAGAACCAAAAATAAATAAATAAATAAAATTTATTTTAAAAAAAATGAAGAGCACTGGGACACCAGCTGACTATCCAGCTCTGCTTGGGGGTCTGAAACTGTGTGGGTGGCTGATCAGGGAGCTGGCTTGCAGGACTACACAGGCAGAAGGAAGGGAACAGAAGGCCAAGCAGACCGGGGCCGTGGCTCCCACGTCTCGAGTGGGGGTGGGAGATGCGGCCAGGAGGGTCGCCACAGGAAGCCCAAGAGCCTTGGTCCTCTTTCCATGTGCCCCTGTTTCTCAGGGACTTCAGCTAGACCTAACTATGGGAAGCAGGATCAAACTGTAGCATGAGATACTGTGGCCAGACTTAAGGAAGCACTCTTTGTTAGCAAAGTAACCAGGGGAGGAGTGACATAGTCTTTAATGGAGATTTTAAAATAGGAGAGATGGAGGACTTCCCTGGCGGTCCAGTGGTTAAGACTTTGCCTTCCACCGCAGAGGGTGCGGGTTTGATCCCTGGTCGGGAAGCTAAGATCGTACGTGCCTCTTGGCCAAAAAAACCAAAAAACATGAAACAGAAGCAACATTGTAACAAATTCAATAAAGACTTTAAAAATGGTCCGTATCGGACTTCCCTGGTGGCGCAGTGGTTAAGAATCTGCCTGCCGATGCAGGGGACACAGGTTCCAGCCCTGGTCCGGGAAGATCCCACATGCCGCAGAGCAACTAAGCCCGTGTGCCACAACTACTGAGCCTGTGCTCTAGAGCCCGCGAGCCACAACTACTGAGCCCGCGTGCCACAACTACTGAAACCCACGCCTCGAGCCCCTGCTCTGCAACAAGAGAAGCCACTGCAATGAGAAGCCCGTGCACCACAGTGAAGAGTAGCCCCCGCTTGCCGCAACTAGAGAAAGCCCGTGCGCAGCAACGAAGACCCAACGCAGCCAAAAACAAATTTATAAAAAAAAAAAAAAATGGTCCGTATCAAAAAAAATAATAGTAATAAAATAAAATAGGAGAGACGGGAAGTGAGTGAATGACCCCTGGGCCCCTTGCAGTGGGGTTGAAGGTGGTTGGGGGCGTTTCAGCTGACCTGTTACTGGGGAGAGTTGATGAGGACAAGAATCTCTTAAGCATTCGCTCAAGTATGTTATGTTTCAAAAACACACAGTTCCTTGTACTGCTCTGTGTACTCCATGCTGTTTTAGGCCTTCATACCTTTGTTCATGCTGTTGTTTTGGTTTTTGTGGGTTGTCTTTTTTTTTTCAGGAACTGTCTCTTCCCTCCTACTACCACGCCCTTCACCTGGCTCACTCTGACACATTTTTCAGGACCCAGCTTAAGTCTCAAGGGCCGTATCTTCAAGGAAGCCTTTCTTGACCTCTGACTGAGATTCCTTTCCTCTCTCCTGTCACACCACTTGTTGCTTATATTAAAATGAGAGGAATACGTGTCTAGCTCTTCCGGCTGATAATGTCCTAAGCACAAGGATACTTTTGACTCATCAGTATGAACTTGAACGCCTAGTATTATGCCAGGTGCTCAGTAAATGTTTATGGAACAGAAGATCCAGATGTGCAGTCCTATCCCCTTGGCCAGGCACTTAACCTTTAACCTCTATTTCTCAGGTTTCTTATATGTGAAGTTAAGAGTTGGCTATGTTAATTCTGAAATCTGAAGTGGGGGCGGTCTTACTCCAATAGCCCTTCCAAAATCCGTGTCTTCCTTTCTTTCTACAGCAAACCTAAGGTCATTTTTAGCTTTAAAATCCAAGGATTTTGAAATATAATGTAATACTATTGTTAATAAGGGTGGCAGGATCAGATTAATGGCACACATTGTAGAGTTTGTTGAAAAAACCGTGTTACAGGTTATGAGATTCATAAGAATTGGTTTTATTTGCTCAGCAGGATGTCCGAATCTGTAGGATGATGGAGTGCCTTTTAAAAGAGTTTTAGGGGGAATTCCCTGGCGGTCCAGTGGTTAGTACTTGGCACTTTTACTGCCGAGGGCCGGGTTCCATCCCTGGTCAGGGAACTCAGATCCCACAAGCCGCACAGCGTGGCCAAAGGAAAAAATAATAAATAAGAAAGCTTAGTAAAAGTAAGAGTTTTAGGACTCGAACGAGTCTAGCTGTGATTCTGCCGAGTTAGGACTGTAGTAGCTCCTAACATTTCTTCTTGTTTAGCGAAGGATCAGAGGGGAGGTAGAGCATGGGGTGGGGCGTGAGGGCAATACTTGGGCTTAGTCTTGAGTGTAAGTGTTGGGTGGGAAAGACTGATAAAACGTGCAGGAGTGACGGAGCGTGGCAGGGGGTCCGTGAATAGGCCTTGATGGATGGCGGAGTCCGAGTGTGTCCTGGGAGACGTAGCCAAGCCGGAGCTTTCAAAGGCAGCTTGGAGTTGACAGTTGGGGAACTTCTGTATCATAGTTTGGAGTTCAGATTTTATTCCAGGGAGATAGAAAAGCATAGAGAGCTTTAACCAGGGGCAGAAGAGGGCCAAAAATGACCCATTTACTTTTTGTGGAAAGCTCATTTTGACAGTGAAATAGAGAATGGATGGAAGGCTAGAGGCCGAAAGTTGATTCCTTCTTTCTTTCCATCCGTTCAGCTCCCCATCAATCCTGTTCCTCTATCCTCCTGTCTCGTCACCCAGCAAACAGACATTACTGAGCGCTTGGTTCTGGGAACAAGCTCTATAATCAGATAGGCCTACGTTTGATTAGGCCTCTCCAGCCACTTACCCATGTGTGTGACCCTGGGCAAACTACTTAATCTGTCAGTCGTTCAATTTAGCACCTGAAAAACAGGACTGGTAATATCCATTAATACTTCACAGTTCGGTGGGAAGATTAAATGAGAGAATGCCTTAATAAATGCTTGCCACTGTGCCAGGAATTCATAAGCACTGCTAAACTTCTAGCTGTTTGTATTAATATTAGCAGGTTGGAGGTGCAGATTTGGGAGCTGTCGTGATCCTGGGGGTTGTTAAAGCCGTGGGTGTGCACTAGAATGAGACTCGCTTCAGGCGTTAGCTGAGCTCATACTACTTACAGAGCGTCCCGTTGAGCAGGGAGGAGGCTCCGAGGTGTGCGCCCAGGAGCGTGAAGGTCTTCACTTTAACACCAGTGAAGTGTTAAACACCAAAGTGTTAAATGCTTTGGTCAGTTCAGTGGTGGAAGTTTACAGAAGCTTTTTGGAGAAGGTGGGGTTTGACATGGGTCTTAAAGGATGAACAGGACTCCACTGGGTACATATGAAGGGAGAGGGCGCTTCACGCACAAGTGGTGAGCCGTTGGGAAGGGAGGGGGCAGGGGAAGAAGAATGTGTATTAAGAAAACCAGGGGAAGATAAGTAGGAGGAGAAGATGGGCACCCTTTGAGCGAGTACAAGGAGAAAGTATTGAGATCTAGGGAAGTGTCAAATTATTTTCAGTAGAGAGCTTTGAATTCTATTCTGAGGATTTTGGACTTTAATAGGAACGCTAGTAGGGGGCAGAAAGATAGTATCAGGCTTTTATTTAGAAAGATTCAAGGACAGAGGTGTGAATGGGCATGAAAGAGGAAAGGAGAGGAGAAAACTACTTAGAAGGTTATTAGAAAAGTCTAGGCCGGAGGCGTTGAGAGCTTGAACTCAGAGCCCTGGGGGTGGAAGGGAAGGATGGGTTATGGGAGCTTTAGGGAAATGGAATTGATGGGATTCAGTGGCTCACTTTTTGTGGGGTGAGATGCAAGAGATGGGCTTGCAGCTTGAGAGACTAGGAAATGAGGATGCCACGGAGATTGGGCAGTAGTGGGAGGCGGCTTGGGAGGAAAGACGGCAAACTCAGTTTGGAGCATCTGAGGTGCTCGTGAGACAAGTTTGGAGGAAATGTCACGGTGGCAACAGGTTGCTGGGCTGAAGCTAACAGGACCAGAAGCAGGTAGAGGAGTCCTCTGCTTCCAGGCATAGTTGAAGTCATGGAAAACAGGAAATGGCTCAGGTGGTGAAGGGCCCACCTTTGGGGAAGGACTAAATTTCAGGTGGAGGGACAAGGGAGGAGCCAGCTGCTGAGACAGCAAGAGGAATAGAAGAGAGAGGTGTGCGTCATCAGGGAGAAGGGGAGAGATTTTCAAGAGCAACACGAATCTACAGCCTTATAAGCACAGAGAGGAAAATGGCACGTGGTAGTATAAGTTGTCTGTTGACTGAAGTGTTGAAAGCAGAGTTTTTGGTACCCGTCGGGTGGCACATGGAGGGTCAGCGGATGTGGGGTCACTAGGCGGGGAGAACATCTCCTAGACACGTCGACCACGAGCGCCCAGATTCACGCGGTTTTGGATAGTTGGGGTGAGTTTCCTCCCGGTTGGAATTTTTTGCCTACCCTTTGCTCGAATCTTTCCTCAACAGGCAGTTTTCTCAGGGATTCAGAGTTTGAGGAAGGATAAAGGGAGCTCCTTTCTATTCCTGGGTCTGGAATCACCATGTGTGAGGATGTCCCTTATCTCGGGAAAAGACAGGAGCCCAGCTGTGCGTTCGCGTGTCCGAGACAGGCGTGCACTTGGTGTCATCCACACCCTTGCTCTCGCTTCTCTGAGCAAACTAGTTGAGGTGAGGGGCAGAGGTCCTGGCTGTCCTTCCAGTGAGGCAGTGCCAGGAGACGGCTTCAGCCCTGGAGTGTTTGGCCGTGGGTTGCGATTGGCCCGAGAGAGGGGGCGGGGCCGCCCCCAGAGAGGTGAGCGCCTGATTCTGTTCCTCGGCCCATCCCGAGGCCCCCAGCCCCCACCCCCGGAGGGGTCCCAGGAGCCACTTGCTGCTCTTCGAAGGCTCAGCTCTTCCAACCGAGGGAGAAGAACGTAATTTCCTTTGTCCAGGGTTTGGCTGGAGATGGTCATAGATGAGTTCAGAAGTCGGAGACGATGAGGATGTTGGCGGTGGGGTGAGAACTTGAAGAGCCGCTTTCTGAATCACAGTTGTTGTTGGTATTATAACTGAGTTTCCAAATTCAAATTCTGTTTGGGGATGAAGCAAAACATTCGGCCTTAGTGTCCCCATACGCCCTCTGGTCACATTTGGCTTCCTTTACTCTGGTCTCCTTTTGTTTCTTCTCTCCATCCGTTTCCTTCCAAAAGTCAGAGCACTGCCCTCGCCCCACTGCTGCCCTCCTCCCGCACTTGCTGGTTTGGGCCTTTGGGCTTCCTTCCTTTTCTCTCTGCCAAGGATCCCCAGGTGGAAGGTTCTGCTGAAAGGGGCGTGGTTTTCATTGCAGATGGGTCCAGTGGGACATCTGAGGTTGCAGCTGGATCTTCATGCAAATGGTAGTGTTCCCTGCCCTGCACTCCACTCGCTGAGGGAAGGTGGGGATGCAGCTTCCCAGGGTGCTTCCTGGGGCCCTGACAGCCTCGCATCCATCCGGCTGTGCCCAGAGCCCCGAGCCTGCCCTGACTGCCCTGTGCCAGGCCTTGGGCTTTTCATCCCCTCCCCGCATGCTGCTTTGGCTTTCCAGTCTCACGTGGGCTTTCCTTCCCGTTTCCCGTCTCTTTCCTCCATAACCTTTCCTTCCCCCGTCTCTTTCCTTCCTCCATTCTCTCAGAGCAAAGCAAACACCTGTTAGAACTTAACTGCACTTAATTTTCCTCTCCTCTTCCTTTCTTCATCTCCTCTAGTCCATTAAGAACACAAGCTAAATATTTACACAGTTTTATAAGCCTTGACGTGAGGGGATTTGGTACGGTGGGATGTACGAGGTACCTTTTGCAAGTGAATTCCAAGCCCTCTGTGATCAGAGGACGCTTGATTCTCTCTGCCACGCGCTGGTCTTATGGCACTCGTCATTACTACCTTGGTGGAATGATTTAAGGACCCAGTGAAATAATATGTTGTGAATGCTTTGGAAAGTGGGATTATTTTTGTTATTTTTATGGGCAAATATCTCCAAAACCAAATGCAGAAACTGGATTTTGCAGCATGTACAAAATGAGCTGATAGTACTGATATCACCTCTGATGAGCCTTTCAGATCTTAAATTCCGTGTTCCCTAGACAGTTCTTGGCATATAATGGGGGGGCGGGGGTGTCCTGACAGTGTCTGATGGATGGATGGACAGACAGATGGTCGGATGGATGGCTGGGTGAACGAATCTCTCCATGTCTAATTGCCCTACTTACCCCTCCTATTGCTATTTCCATTTCACGTGGACACCACCGCCCCCTCCTGGCCAGCAGCAGTATTATGGTGCAGCAAGTCCATAGCTGGGCCCTTTGCTCCCTATTTCTCCCCAGCCCCGAACCCTGGCTCCCTGAGCTGGCTCGTTGGGACCCGTCTTTGGCCTTCAGTCACTGACTGCTTGTCTTTCCTCCCCCTCCCTCTCCACCCCGCCCCCTCTCTCTGTCTGCCCCTGCAGCACTGCCAGTAACTCCAACCGCAGCACGCCGGCCTGCTCCCCCATCCTCCGGAAGCGGTCTCGCTCGCCACCCCCTCAGAACCCGGACGGAGACAGCATGGTGGAGAAGGGCTCAGACCACTCCTCGGACAAGTCCCCGTCCACGCCGGAGCAGGGCGTGCAGCGCAGCTGCCCCTCGCAGTCCGGCCGCAGCGGTGGCAAGAACTCCAAGGTGAGCCAGACCCCACCGGGGACTCTGTCCTTGCTCATTGGCTGGCTGCAGGGAAGCTGGCACTGGGGGGACAGTGAGGCAGAGAACCCCGTCATCCAGGGACCTGACGTGGTTGGCCGGCCCCTAGTGTCCCAGAGGTAGCCTTGATTCAGTGAGGCGAGGCGGGGCCGGCAGGGGAGAGAGACCCTAGTTAAATTGTATCGTCTCAGCTAAGCACTCCGAGAGCGCCCCGGGAGCTGGAAAAATGGCTCCGCAATGACCGTTATCTCTCTTTAGGGGCTAGGGAGCCTCACGGGCCTTGAGACTTGGTGGAGAGGTGCTCTGGGGGTCAGGAGGGGTCATCTGTTTAGCCCTGCTACCTTTTCCAAATTTGGGGTGGAAGGGAACTTTATTTGGGACAACTGTAGTGCCAGGAAGGGAGTCCTCAGGGAAGGTTGCGGAATGCCGTTTTAACCTCCGCCCTGGCCATCACCCTGCCTGACCTTTGGTAATAACCTACTTGGTACTCATCTGGCCAAGAGGACGGTGACAGGGCTCTCCATCCCTCCCAAGTGTGTCAGAGTTGCCACCTGAGCCCCGGGCCTTTGCCTAAGGAGGGGCATAAGATAAGCCCTGGGTACCTGGCTACTTATGGTTCCCAGAGACTTTCTTCTCCCCCACCCCCTTAGTCCTTTGGGAAGCAGGAGATGTCTTTGCCTAGATGCTCCTTTAAGAGCTTCTCTTACCTGCTGGACTCACAGGCCCTGGGAAGGGGAGGGGACCCCGGGAGGCTCGGGAGCTGGCTTCCCACCTGAATTTGTCGTTTGATTTCTTGTTCTTCCTCTTCTTCCCCCCCCCCATCTCCCAAATACCTTCTTTGCATGCATGGTCTTAGTCTCACAAGCGCCTCTCAAAAGTAAGCCATCTTTTGTCTCTGTCTTCGGTCTCCCCTCCGGTGTTGGACTGTCTGTAGTGCTCCGCACCCCTCCCTCTTCCCTCGCCCATCTTGGCCCATGCGTCTCGCTTGGCCCCTTTCCCAGAAGGGCCAGCCCCACTGCCCCTGGCAGGCTGGCTGAGGTCACTGAGCGGACCATTCCCACTGCACCCGGAGTCGGAGACCAGACCCGCCCCCCACCCCCGTGTCTCTGCCTGCGCCCCAAACACTGCCTCGGCTGGGCATCTGTTCCCTACTTTCCTGGAACCATCTAGAAGCAGAGTCCTGCCAGGGCTTAGTCTCATTCCTTTGGGGAAGGGAGCCCCCCCCGCCCCCCCTCACCGTGATCTGGTGGGGCTGCAGGTCCTGATACCCCCTTGTACCTGCTCTGGTGGGCGATTCCTGATTCCCCAGGTGAGCTGATTGAGGGTCACGAATTCCCTTACACGAGTTCCCTGGTGCAGTAGAGCGACCCCAGGAGCTCGCCCTGGCCCGCTCCTTCCCTCCGCTTGCCCGCTGAGAGCTGCTCAGCCTGAGCGCCCCTTAATGCTTCCACCCGCCCTCCAGCCTGGGGCTCGTGGTGTTCTTAGGATCCTGGCTGGTGACCAGAGGAGAAGTCTTCTCTCACAGGGCGTGGCACCAGCCCCGGGAGGTCGTGGACGTTGAGAGCTGTTCTGCTCAGGCCCTGCACAGATGCAACCAGGTCAGGGAGCCCGTGCCAGAGTCTGCCCAGGA
Source organism: Lagenorhynchus albirostris (assembly GCF_949774975.1). NCBI lineage: Eukaryota > Metazoa > Chordata > Mammalia > Artiodactyla > Delphinidae > Lagenorhynchus > Lagenorhynchus albirostris. Next base: position 99,103,697 of record NC_083103.1, read on the forward strand.
CCCCAGGATTTCAGAGGCCTGAGGAGAACTTGGAGGGAATGGAGGGTGAATAATAGGTGTTTTACAACAGTAGCGGGGCTCAGGAAATGATACCCACGCGGGAAGGGGGTGGCTACAGCCTGCAGAAGAGAGAGCTGGGGGGTGACTTAATCATAGTCTCAAGCCTCTGTAAGGGTGTCGGGGAGGAGCAGGGTTCAACAGCTGTTCTGGTTACTGAGGGATGAGCGAGTGGCTACAGGGCTAATCCTACAGTCTGTGACCTTCAGGCTAAAAACTCATCTTAGCTCTGAGGATTTTAAACCACCAGCTGCTGGCTGTGGGCAGGGCAGGAGGAGCTCTGCCTGCCCCGAGGAGGCCCCCAGGAGTCCCCTGTGGGTTCGGGGGGCTCGGCAGGTGCAGGCCTTTTGGGGACGGGGTTTGGAGATGACCTCCGTCAGCCCCTCCTGAGCCCCTCATGCCTCTGGCTGGGGAGAGGGCAGATGCGGCGGGACAGGGCATCCAGTTATTCCATGTCTCTGCCTCTGCCCACAGTGTTTACGCATTTTTCCATCCTAAGCTCAAGCTCTAAGCTTCCTTACCCTCTTACCCCTGTGCCTAGCAAGGCCCTCAGTGAGCAGAGCAATACTTATCTATGGTCTACAGCACGGAAGTCAGCACTTAACGGAGCGCCTCTTTTGGTCAGGTGATGGGTTGAGGGGAGTAGCCAATGGTGAGGATTTTTTAAAAACCCTAAATGGTAGGTCTTCCTTAAGAAAGGAGTATGAAGACCAGGTTCCCACCCCCAGGCAGCGTCTAGTCTGGGAAGGGAGGTAAGAAACACAGATTATCCTGATTATTTGTGTCCAGATTATCCACAAACCTAACCTGACCTTCAGAACCACATGAGCAGTTGGGATGCTCGATGAAGTCGGAGGCGGGAGAGCTCACGTCGGAGGCGGGGAGCGGGTGCACGGAACCAGGCTGGAACTCCCAGTGGGATTGTGGAGGGGCAGAACGAGGCATCAGGAAGAGACCAAGAGCTGAGCGTGAGCCCAGAGTGCACCTCAGCCCCTTTGCTAAGGAGCTGAAGAGGGAGGTGACTGGTGGGGTCCAGGTTTTCTTTCCCCACGAAGAGCTTGGGTGAGGCGGTGCCTGAACCCATCAGCCACAGACTGAGGTCCATCCTCTCCCCAGCCGTGACCATCGTCACCGACCGACAGCACAGCAGTTAACAAGGACTGACTTGTGGCGGGGAGGGCGGCCTGCCACCCCAGGCGGACGTGGTGGCAGCCGTGGTTGGTCTGGGAAGTGTGCGTGCGGGACAGAGAAGACACACGAGGACCAGTGTAGGAATTAGGCTCTGCGCGGTCAGGGCCCGGAGCAGGGAGCGAGGGAGAGCTGCAGGGGTGAGGTGAGCAGAGGGAGGGGAGTCTTGTGGTGGGGATACCCCTCCCCCGGTGGAGCCTTTTCTCAGGTTGACCGAATGCAACCACAGCGAGGGGTCTGGTGGCCAGAGCTACTGCCACTGTTCTCACAGCCAGGCCACCTTGCTCCCTGCATCCTGTGCGCTAGAGGAGGTGACCTCATATTTTTCAGGCCGGCTGGAGAGTGCCGCCACTTCTCCCTGAAGCCAGGCCTCGCTCACAGTGTCTGCCTGCCCTTCTCTTGCGCCCCCATTTCCTCGTGTGTTAGTACACTGGGGTTGGACGAGGTAGCTAGTGAGGCCCCGCTCCTGTGACTCTGCAGCTGTCCTGCTGAGGCGGGCCCTAACCCCGGCCAGCCCTGCCGAGAGCCCTGGGCCAGACGTCAAGGCCCAGGTCTATTCCAGGACCCCTTAGTTTGTGCCACCGCCCAGCTTCCGCTCTGTAGTGCTGGCTTGTGGCCGCCAGGGGGAGCCCGCAGCCGTTTCCTGCTCCGCCAGCTCTGGAACCAGGCGCTGCGGTGCGGGGAGCCCAGGCAGGTCCTTGCTTGGCCCCCGCGTTGTGCCACCCCGCGCTGGGTGTACGGTGTCGTGGGCTCTGTGGCTCTGGCATGCCTTTTCCCCTTTGACTCTCTCCCTGTTGTTCAATCCTAATTTTTGTGGTTTCCTTTCCAGTATGACAGACTTAACCTGATCAAAGTAAGAAATTGTTCTTTCCCCCCAACTCCTCTAACTAGCGCTCCTCCGTCCCTCCTCTGCCCACACCCCATCTTCCAGACTCCCGGGCCTTTGCACTGGGGGGATGTGTAAGGAACTTGTCTGTTTCCAGGGGCCTTGGAGTCCCATAGGTGCTTGCTCCTCAGACCTCGGCGAGGAGTTTAGAAACCTGCTCAGCTCAGCCCTGTCCCAGCAGCTCTGCCTTTGGGCGGTTTTCCTGACTCCGTCCTCCCGCTTTGCCCAAATCCACTTATCACCTGTCAGAAAGCCCTCGCCCCACTCCCTCGTTCTGTTCTTCCCTTGCCTGTGGCCCTCTCTGCACAGGAGGACATTTTCAAGAACCCACCAGGACAGAGACTTCACGAGTGCCACTGGACACCCCTCTCACCCTCCGGGGCCACCGCTCCCTGGCCTCCCTGCCCCGTGAGCTGGGCCCTTCCGGTCCAGCAGCTCCTCCAGGACTCAGTCCTGGAAAGCGGAGCCACGGAGATCAAACTGAGTTCAGGGAGACTCACACCCACATGGCTGTTCCCAGGGGCTGCCGTGGATTTGGCCGGAGGGCTGGACACCCTCAGTGGTGATGGGTAACAAGCTGCCCACAGAGCGCTGGATCGGGGCAGAGTCTCAGGCTGAGGGACAGAAGTCCTCGCTCTGTGTGTCTGACATTGCAGTACTTGTGAACACGTATTTACACAAGCAAGTAACCCACACAAAGGTATCGCACAGCTAGTCAGAGGTGGGCCCAGGTTCCCTGGTGCAGGCTCTTTGTCACTCTGAAGCCCTTTTTCCAAACAGATCCAGAAGGGCCGTGCATCTGTGCGGCAGTGCACGAAACTCTCCTTCTTCCATTCACTCGAGTTAGGAGGGGGAGGCTAAGTAAAGGATCAAATTCCTGCTGCCCCCTTTCCTCCGAGGGTCTCACGTGGAGGCCAGGACGGTGAGGTGAGCAGCTGGGGGCGGGTACAGAGAGTCTTCTCAGCCGTGGAGCAGGTGTCTGATGACCTGGCTTTGGTTTGATGAAACGCGGGCGAACTGCGGGTGCTTGAGGCCGGCAGCTTCTAGAGCATGCTTTTCCACTCTGAGAGAGGTGTTTTCATGGATACCTGTACAGCCTCGTGCCCTGTGATCTCAGAATGAGGACCCAAGAGTTAAGATGTTCTAAGGCGCAGGGTAGAGTCCGCTGCAGCCTCCTTGCCCCATCCAGCTCCTCCAGAATGACTAGAGGCTAACTTGCAGTCCACGATTCCCATTCTCCCTCAGTGGTGGGATAGTTGGCTTTGAATATTTGGATTTGGCCCCTTACCTGCCAGGCCCTCTGGATTGGAGGAGAAGATGAGGCTGTGGTGGGAATATGTGACTTCCGGATGGGGCCGTGGTGACAGCCTTTGTTGGGAAACGACCAAGGAGAGCATCATGCAGAGGAGGATTGAGCACCTGCCTTGCCACCTGCCCCCTGGCCAGTGAGATAGGGTGTGAGGTTGAAACAAAGCCACTCAGAGGCAGCACCACCCACGCCTGTCCTTCGTCTGCTGACATGCTTCCTCTTCAGAGTGAAGGTGAAGGTCTCTACAGAGTTCTTCCGGATGGGAGAGCCAGCGAGGGGGGCGCTCGCACGCCCAGGCCTTCGCCACTGCAGTCACCCTCACCCTCTCCAGACACCGCACAGCAGACCTCCTGAGATCAACACCTGCCTTCTTCCCTTAGGAGTAGGGACCCTGTAAGACCAGGTGGGCGGGATAAAGGTTGCCAAGGGTGCCCACGATCCACACCTCTGCGTATGCAGCCATAGCTCGCAGAGCCTGCCGTTGGGTTCCAGGCCACCACAGCGAAGCAGACGTTACAGTAAAGCAAGTCACGTGGATATTTTGATTTCCCAGAGCATGTGAAAGTTACGTTCACACTGTGCTATAGTCTGTCGAGTATACAATAGCATTATGTCTACAAAAGGCAGTGTACACTTAAATTATCATTAAAAATACAATTTTAAATTAAGTGAAAAATAATGGATGCTCTTGGGAAAATGGTGTCAGTAGACTTGCTTGACACCCTATTGCCACAAACCTGCGGTTTGTAAAAAATGCAATATCTATGAAGCGTAGTAAAACGAGGTGTGCCTATAGTTAAGATGTGGACCCATAGGCAAAGCTTCCTTCTACCCAGTGATTCTCCTCCTGAATTATACACCCTTGGCAAGCATTTTAAAACTGAAAATACCCCAGCCCCAGTCTACCCAATCTAAACCTGTTGTGTCAGCCCCTGAAGGGATGGGGCAGGGGTGTGCGTGTGCGAGTACGTGTGTGTGTGTGTGTGTGTGTGTCTCTGTCTGTCTTCCAAGTGGGATGTGTATGTATAAAGGACTCCTGGCCAGTGAGATGGGAGATAGACTAGGCCATCCTCTTAGCCATCCCTCCTCTTTCCCTAAAAAACTTTGTTACCTTTGCTCAGGGCTGGGAATGGAGAGCACCTGAATTCTGGAGTCGGGATGGACCAGGGTTTGTTGGTATTGAATTTTAACCCCATGAAGTCGGGAAGGACCTTTAGCAATTATGTGCTTCAGCCTTCCCCCCAACACACAGCCCCCAACCACTCCTTGGCCACTGTCACTTACGTGATCAGCCAGTTGGGCAGAAGGAGGAATTTACTGAGTTGGAGGGAAGTTTCTAGGCAGTCCCTTGACTCCCAGACACCAGAGGGTCCCACCCTGCCTTGCAGGGGGGCCGACTTGGGTGGACGGCTGCGTTGGTCTCTGTGGGTACTTTGCTTCTGATCAGGGCCCATTGGGGACTGGGTCTCGGATGCCTGCAGTGCATCCCTCGCCCCCATCAGAAGAACCTTGTGATGGGGCCTGCTCCCTTCCGGCCGAGCTCTAGCTGGTGCTGCGCTGCCTGCCATCCCAGCCGCGGGGGCTTCCAGCATGGACCGCTCCCTGGGCCTCCTTTCGGGAGCTGTCTTGAGAAAGGAGGACCCCCACCCCGAGCAACAACACGGGGAGCCTTCAGCTGCCTTGGGGTTCCTCCTCCCCGCCCGCCCTCTGCTGTCTGTGTAACCTTCCCTCTGGAGCCAGGAATGCGCTGGCCGTTCCCGCCGTGTCTCGCTGACTAACGTTGCTTCTCTTACTTTGTTTTTTCAGAAAAGCCAGAGCTGGTATAACGTAAGTATCCCTTTTCTCTGCTTGTTGGCTTCGTGCAAGGCGGGTGGGGGGTGGCCGTGCTCGGGGGATGGAGGCATGGGGGGCGCAGCGTGGCTTCCCTGTGGGCTCGGGCAAACTTAGGGGCCTAGCAAGGTGGGCTTTTCCCCTGACCAGACCCCCTCCTTCAAAAACCAGACACCGTGATTCTCTTCTGTAGCACGACAGGACTGCTGGTGAAGGAGGGTTCGATTCCCGGAGACCAAGCAGGGATGGGCTGCCTCATCCCCCCGCTAGCATCCCGACAAGGGCCCTCCAGCCCTGACGGAGGAGACCGGGCTGGGGAGGCATTCCAAGGCCAGACAGAACTCTGGGACGGGACAGTCCTGGGGCCTAAACTTAGGGCCGAGGTTTCCTCCCCTTAACCGAGACATTTCGGGGGAAAAGCAGTCAGACAAGTTGCCCGTTTGTAGCGAGGCTGTGTCTCATGTAACGGAATGTGACTTCTGTCCCTGGGTCCCCCCAGTAGCCCCACGGGCACACTCCTCCCAGAACACATCCCCGGCTCTGGGGTCGTCCCTGCGGTGTCCAGCCAGGTGCTCCTACGCGGAAGCCGGTCGTGGAGTAAGCGGTCCCTGCAGAGGCCACATCCTCTGGGTCACAGAGCCGGGGCCACAGGGTTTTGAACTTTTCCCGTGAAGAGCAGCTGGCTGAAGTCTCAGCAGCCTGCCCGGTCGTGCGCCGGCCTCTGCGGCTACACAGTGGGTGGGCGGGCAGCCGTGGCCCGGTCTCAGGTCACTGTCTTTCATCCCTGAGCTTGCTGTTGCCTGTGCTTGACCCTGATGGTCACGTGGACGCATCCTCCCCGCTCCCCTAACACCAGGCCCTGCTGCAGCAGGTCGCGTGGACTTGGAGAAGGTGCCGGAGCGGGCGCCTGGGAGACGGGCGTTGAGGACGCTCTGGCGAGGGGGAGCGGCAGGAGGAGGGGGGAGGGGCTTGGGTTTAACGCAGGGACTTGGGCCGGAATTGCTGTGTGGAGGGTGCTTTCCCACAGGGCTCAGCGGTTCCCCACAGTCAAGCACATGTCCATCAGCCCCGTGGCTTCCCACCTCCTGCTGCTCAGGGGACCAAGCAGAAGTAGGGTTGATGGATCCCAGCCTTAGCCTCACCCAGCACAGGCAAGGCAGAGGTTGGTGGGCTGTGCTGGCAGGAGGGGAGTTGAGGGCTTAGGTGGCCTGTGGGTGGGAGAAGCCGGACTTCAGCCCCTCAGCCGCCCTCGGACCCACAGTGGTCTTCACCTGGGCTTGTGGCCTCCCCGTGGCTTAGAGCTGACATCCTGGAGGGGAGAGGAGCTCCTGTGTGGGAGGACGTAGAGGGGATGGAGAATGCTTTCCTGGGAGTGGGTGGGGCCTCCAGCATCCTTTCCGTCACGAAATCTTCTACCCTCCCGAGGGGTACTGTAAAATCAGTGCCTCAAAGGGGAACAGGGAACACGTGGCTGCAGACCCAGGGGACAATTAAATCGACCAGATTTGGACGGGCAGGTCCTCAGCCTTGCTGCCCGTCTCCACCCTCTCCCTCTTATCTACTCCTTTCCTTTCCTCTTTCCAGCAAGCTTTTCTGTTCCGTCTCACGTTTCCTTCCCTTGAATCCTTGCCTACCCTTTCCTCGCTGACTCCCCCATTTTCTTTTCTCCACCTCCGTTTGCTGCTCTCCTTTCTAACTTTCCTTCTCCGGGCTGGCTTTCTCTCCCTCTCTGGTTCTAGCAGGTTTACTCCCCCCCGCCCCCACCCCACTTTTCCCCTCCTTTCACTCCTAATTTCTCCCTCAGCCCCACAGAGGAGAACTGGCGTCTGAGCCCTCAGCAGAGCAACAGGCTAGAAATAAATGCTGCCGCTTGGCTGGACGGTGGTGGTAGGCCAGCTGCCACATGGGGCCAGAGGCCAGGCGTTCTGATGGCAGATAAGTGACAGACAGAGGAGCCCGGCATGGCCGAGCGCTGCTTCCTGGTGGATTCCACCTGCAGCGGAGACGTGCTGGAACAGCCCGCCCTCACTCGCTCCGTAAATCTCCTTATACAGTCGTTCTCCAGAACCCACCGGGTTCCCAGGCCTTTCCTGCCCTCACCCTCCATTAATCCTAGGCTGTCTCCCTTCACACTCCACCCCTCACCCCAGATGGATTCCAGAGACACTGACTCTCCACCCAGCACAAATCATTAACTCACAGAGGCCAAGTGCACAAGGGGCTCTGCTGAGCAGCGTTCAGAGATGCCCTCCCGGCCTCCCGCGCTCACACTGGGGCTCCTTCTGGGAGCTCAGCCATACCAGACATGGGGCCCATCCACAAATGTGTTCCTGCTGCCCTCCTGCTTCCCCTGCTCCCCGATTCAGGGTTGCCAGGCACACGTGGCCCCTTGTGTCTGCCACCCGGCCCCGGGGTGCTGCCTTCTTCCTGGTCCTGCCGGACTGCCACTGTGGACAGCCTGACTTGTGGGCGGAACAGGGAGCAGAATGGACCAGCGTCGGGGAGGGAGAGAGAAATGGCGGGTGGGCCTTGGGAGGCAGCGGCAGAAGCTGAGCAGATGGGAGGGAAGCTGCGAGGCACAGGGGTCTCCAGCCGGCCTGAGCCACAGATGTCAGGGGCTGTGTCTAGTGCATCTCGGCATGTTTTCTTTACGTGTTTTCACGTCCGGAGGGTCATCAGCTGCCACAGTGGGTAGAGCTCTAGAGAGGCCGGCTTCAAGCAGCACCGGGACCCCCCTCTTCCAAGTAAAACCCTGCTCTCGTCCTGAGGCTGGTGCCCCAGCTCTGGGCTGGTCCACCCCTGGGTGTCTGTGGAGGAAGCAAGATGCTGTGTGTTCACACAGTGGCACCCCCGTGGACGCCCACTCTGATGGTACCAGTGCGCTTCTCCGTGGGCACCGCCTGAGCGTGGCTGTGCCCCTAGGCTGGGTGCTCTGACTCCACTGGGAAGCCAGGTCCTGGGAGTTCCCTTGCCTGAGCTCAGAACCACCTGAGTCCGTGCCCACGGGTGTGTGGTACCCCCGTCCTCGGGGGCCTGCGCTCCTGCGGTATGCTGTGTGTGTGTGTGTCAGCGCTCGTGCGCAGAGGCCCCATCAGGAAACTTCAGTTCATCGCCCGCACTCCCTAGCACTGCCCCCCCAGTCCATTCCTGGTTTCTCAGGAGACCCTTGCCCTGCCCCTGTTGCTGTGACCTGGTTCTCTGTTTTCCCTTGATCTGCTCGGTCCTCCTACCTCACCCCTCTGTTGGCCTAGGGGGTTGGACTTTGACCATCAGGAAGGCTACCCCGTGTCTCCTTCTCAGCTCTGCGACAGCCCTCTCTGATCTGCTGGTGGCTCTCCAGCTATGCTGCTGCCTGAGGCTCCATCGCTGGCACTGGACATCCTTCCGATAAGCAAAGGCTCTCCCCAGCCCTAGGGACAGTTAGAAATGCCTGGCCGGATTCAGGACAGGGAGGGTCAGCACGTGCTTGCCGACTGTTGCGAGAACATCTCAGGCCCACTGGAGTGGCCTGGCTCTGATGTGAGAGGAAGCCCCGCCAGCCCCGCCCTGTCCCTCCCCAGCCTCCCCCTCCACCTGCCTCTCTTCTGCATTTTACTTTTACCTATTTAGCCAGGGAGGAACTGTCACCATGATGACAAACCATCTTGGCCTTTATAAAGCGTGGGTTCCACGGAGGGAGGTGGCTGGACCCCAGGGACACGGGGAAGGACTGAGGCAAGAGCCTCTGGTCTCCAGCCAGGGATATTCAGGTCAAGAGTGGGGTTTGAAGGCCGGGCCATCTGCCTGAGTCCCTGCCAGGCCTCATCACATCTACTGCCCCTGAACCCCCCTTTGACTACCCCAGTTTTATTAGTCAAGGCCCCCAGCTTGGGGGATACACAGGTGGAAGGATGAGCAGAAACAGGGGGCCAAGGGGAGAGTTAGGGGCCAGAGGGGTGCAATCTGCTCCCCAAAGATGGCCCCACTGGACGCAGCGGGCTCTCGCATCCTGGATGAAGGCAAGTCACAGAAGACTTTTCCCCGGTGCTCCAGGTGGACAAAGGTGCTTCCTCACCTGCCTCACCTCTTTCCTGGAGGGTCAGTCATCTCCGTGGCAACCTAGGGAAAGGAAGGTTTCTGAGGTCAGAGGATGGGAGCCCAGACGCTGGCGGCTGCCCTGAGACTTTAGGGCTCAAGTGGCCTGCTGGTCCCCGTTGGGAATGCTGGCCGTCCAGTGGGGAAGAGGGATGGTGCCGGCCCTGTGGAATGACCAGGCAGGCCTGGCAGACATACTATTGAACAAGAGGACGAAGCTTTGTAGGAATGAAATTCAAATGATGGGGGACAATGAGGAAAGTGGGAGTGAGCACTGAAAGGCATCGCTGAGGACACCTTGGCAGCCCGTTTTTTTTTTTTTTTTTCGGGGACGGCCTCTGCTTCCTCTGCCTCCATCCAGCTTCCCTCTGTTATTTACCCATGGACCCCCGTGCCCCCGTCTTAACTATCTCCAGAGCGGCCCCGTCTCCAGGTGAGACCACTTCCTGTCCCGCTCCGCTCCGCCTTTCTCTGTTACCTACGCTCTCTCCCACTCACCTCTCTCCTTCCTTTGCTGGGTCACCTCCCCCGTCTCCACTGCCCCTTATCCCAGATCTGGCTCCTCCCTACCCAGATCTGGTTGAAAGTCCAGCGTCTCCTTTGAGGGTCTCCATTGGTTTCTTCCTAGGTGAGGCCAATGTGTCACCAAGATCCATCTGTTTTTCTCCTGGACTCCTCCACCCTCTCCCTCCCGCTGCTCTATCCAGGGAGGGGTACCACTTGGTCCCAGCTCCCAGTGTTTGCCGTGGAGTTAATGTTTAGCCTGGGGCCAGTTCCCTCTCCCCAGGCCGGAAGTTGCCCGCTGCCCTGCCCGGTGAGGGGCGTAGGAGACAAAGGCTGAGAGCACTGAGACTCATCTCCAGGGCTTATCTTTCTGGGTGTGTCCTGCCCCTGACTCACCGCATCGGACCCCAAACAGTCATCCCCTTATCTGGCCGCAGCAATACTCAAGTGTTTCCAGGGAACTTCTGTAAGGATTCAGCCCTTTTGGGTCCCGGCACTGCCTAGATCGTGGGGTCTGCTGAGGCCCAGGGTAGAAGCATTCCGGTCACCCTGGAAAACGGAATTGCTGACTTCTCCTCCCCCACTCCTGATGGTGGGGCTGATGCAGGGCGGAGAGAAGCTCGGATATATGGCTTGGAGAGTGTTGGCAGGGACTGGGTGCTGAGGGCCCGTGCCTAGAGGAGCGGGGATGTGTGGATGTGTACACACACGATGCTGTGTAAACTGGGAGAGTGTAAGAGGCGCAGAAGGAATGCATTCATGTGCTAAGTAGTTTCTGAGCGGCGGAGACTTGAAACCCACCATACCAGGTGCTGGAGAAGATAGTTGGGGGCGTTAGCTGCTTCCTGGAGAAGATGGTAGTCTGGGAGAGGAATCGCCCTGCGCGATAGATGGGCGGAGGCGGTGGCTGCGTCCGAGGTGTGCACAGTGAGACGCGAACAGGAGTTCGGGGGAGGACTCAGGCTCTCCCTCCAACACGACTTAACTGGGAGACCGCAGGTTCCTCTGAAGCACAATTCTGGGGGTTGGGAGTCAGGAATCTATACTTTTAATACGCTGGTTAGATCATTTTTAAGTACGGTACAGTTTGAGCGTTACTGCATCAAATACCGGTAGCTGAGACTCCTAGGACAAAGGCAACGTTCTCCCTCTTGTGCAGCCTGGAAACCCTCCTGACAAGGCGGGCAGAACTGGGGAGGGCGAGGGAGGTGCCCCGTTGGTCTCCAGAGTCTGACATTTCCTGGGAATCCAATCTTCCCGGCCCCAGTGCTGTCTGACCTCTGCCCCAGCTTCTCTTTCTAGAGCCCTTCTTGCCCTCATTGGCCTGGCTCTCTTTCCTCTCCAGAGGGCTCAGCTTCCTTGCAGCCTGTCTGTCTCCTTTGGAGCTGGCCCAGATTCTCTGCTCTTAGCATGGTGCCTTGGCCCTCAAGGTTTGAGAGGCTGAGTGGGTGCCCTCCCGGCGTCCCTGGGAAGGAAGGCCACACACCTGGGAGCTGTTGGCGTCAGCTTCTCCCCACCGGCACATCTGAAACAGGATGAGTTAAACTTCCAAGTCTCCTGTTGCTGCTGCTGCTACGGGGGAGTTGGTGGATGGATGGGCCAGTGAGGGAGAGCGTGTCTCCAAGAAGTCCCTGGCTGTTCAGGTCTCACATTTCAGATTTCATCACAACAGCAGTGCCCCTGGCACCTCCTCCCCTCCCTTCCCCGACACAGAGCCTTGGCCAGCTACTTTCCATTGCAGGAAACATCTGCTGGGGAGGCCAGGCTAGGCCGGGGGTTACTGGAGGACGTTGGCCGGTACCATCACCCAGATCCTGTAACTCGAAGCGTGTGTAGGGCTCCGGCCCTGCCCGCCCGCCCGCCCTGCCTCCCCCCACCCCCCTCCTGCCACGGGCGATTCTAACAAAGAAGTTGTTTGCTGGTCAGCCGAGAGGAGCGCGTCTGGGAGGAAAGGGGGTGTGGGGGGAGCAGGCCCTGGTGCCCCAGCCAGCGGTGGCCACGCTGCCTGGGTGAGGACCGTGAGTCACAGCGACCAGTGCCCGCCCAGAGCAGCGACTGCACGTTGAACAGGCTGCCTTACGGGACGGGCCAGACAGAGCTGGGGAGTTGGGCGTCTGTCCTCCCTGGAGTTTCAGACCAGCCGTGAGCCACTGTACTTACTGTGTGTGAGTAACGGTGGGGCGGGACTCTGGCGGCCCTGTGCACCTGCCCCGTCCTCCGCGTCCTGGCCGCAGCTGGCCCCTCGGAGCGGCTGTCCACGCTGACCCGGAGGAGGAGCCCCCTCACGTCCCATCTGGGTCCCCCGCAGCCTGGAGACCTGCCACGCTGGGAGCCGAGTGCGATGAGGCAGAGCCCGGCCCCTGGAGACTCTGGCCAGCCCGCCTGAGAACCTTGCTGACCGCACCCTCCCACCCGTGAGGCTCTGCGCCGGGAACCGGGCTCTAGGGGCACCAGGGGGGCCAGCGAGGGTCACACAGACCCGCTGCCGAGGAGCCAGAGGCCACCTCTCTGCGTCCAGCCCCGGCGAGACTGACTGGTTCATCCTGTGGGGACGGTGGGGGGGGTCGGAGTTCGAGGACCGGGATGGAATCTCTCACGGAATCGGGGGTCCTCTGGAGCCTCCTGCTGGAGCAGGACAGCCAGCCCCTGCAGCGGCGCCTGGAGAAACTGACGGATGGACCTGCCGGCGCGGAACTCTGCTGCCGGCCCGGGTCTGAGGAAATCCCAGCCGTGAGTGCGCATCCTCACTTCTCTGCGCCGTGTGACAGGTCTGCTGCGCCCTTGTCGTTCTCCACCTGGCCCTGCTCCCTGAGAGGGCCCCGGGTTTGACAAGCCTTGGACCAGAAGTCTTTGGCCATTTAAAATGAAAATAGGTGAGCCGTGCCTCCCCTTCGGAGGAGACGGCTTTAAGAGCACGAGGGCGCCAGGGAGAGAGGGTCACAGTCTCCCGGGACAAGAAGGTAGATGGTGGCGGGGCCAACTAAGATCTCTGTACTTTAGACTCTGGGAGGCGAGCCTGCCTACCTTCCACACTGGCAGCCTGCTCGAATCAGGGCAGTGACTTGCGGGCCTGGGTTAAGGAGTTCCTACACCCCGCCGAGGCAGCCCTCGCAGAACTGGCTGACTTCTGAGGTCAGGGCTGGATGGGCTCTCCCCTCCCCATAGCCACAGCTTTGTTCCGAGGGGAGGAGAGGCGGCTCCCTCTGTTTGCCTCTGGGTTGGAGATGAGGGCCAGACTCCCTGCGCCTGCATCTCTGTCCACGTCTGAGTCTTCACTGGATGTGAGAGGAGCAGGGGTGACAGAGCACCACGGAGGGAACATTTAGAAAGGGGAGGACTTCCAGGCTGCAGGCAATTGGATGCCTGATGTCCACTTTCAACTGAAGGGGGTCTGGGGCCACCTGGTAGGCTGGTCCTCAGGCTGATACTGGAACTTTAAGACTGACTTGACTGATACAGCTTTTTAAAAAATTGTGGGGTTTCCCCGGCGGTCCAGTGGTTAGGGCTGTGCGCTTTCACTGCCAAGGCCTGGGTTTGATCCCTGGTCGGGGAACTAAGATACCGTAAACCACATGGCGTGGCCAAAAAAAAGAGAAAGAAGTATGGTAAAATACACATAACATAAAATTTACCATCTTAGGTATTTCTAAATATATATTTCAGTAGTGTTAAGTATGTTCGCATTGTTGTACACCCAATTTCCAGAACTTGCAAAACTGAAACTATACCCCCACCCCAAAAAAGCCCCAGTTGCAGGCATGGAAGGCTAGTGGGGGCCCCACGCGTAAGTGAACACCTCATCCACAAGAGGGTGTGCTCAGCTGGGGCATCCCTGTTGCTTCCTTCTTGGCGCAAGGATCCTGAGGCAGTGCAGAGTGATGGCTCAGACCCAGAGCTGTGGACCACACTGCCCGCCCGGTTCATATTCCACACTCGCATTTAGTAACCACGTGCCTTGGGCAAGTTGCTTAACCTCTCTGCACCTCAGCTTCCTCGCGTCTAAAACGGGATCGTAAAAACGACCCTGTGGTCAGGTGAGAGGATGTTGTGAAGGGCTTATGATAGTGTTTGAGGCAGGGTCATATCTCACTCCATGTTAGCTCTGCAAGGTCGGTTAGACATAATTAGGAACTTCCTGACAGTCAGGTGCTCAGGCAGGGTTTTCAGTGTGTGGACTCTGTTCTGTGAGGCCAGGGGGCCACTGAGATTGGATACCTCCGTATCAGTTTGATGGGTCTGAGGAATGTTGTCTTCTGAGGTCTTTTCTAGCCGTAGAAGTCACGGGATGGGCTGGCTTCCAGACATTCCCTCCCAATGACCCCGATACTTGGTTCAAACATATGGTCGGTGAGTTCTGAAGTTTGGGATTCTACAGCATATCTGTTGCTTTGGGGAAGGTAGCAGAGGGTCCACTTGCACATACAAAACTCATTTTATAAATAAATAAGCCAAAACAAGAGTTTAAATGTCAAATTAACTATGGACAAAGTAGTTGAAAGCACTCCTCTTCTTTCTCTCTTACCTGGAAAACCGCCCCCAAACTGAAGTCATGTGTTTTCTCTCCTCCAACTTCCTGAGATCCTCCTGTTCCCTCTGACACAGGTAGTCACCGAGCTGAGGTAGTCAGTGCCTGCTGCCAGGGTGGTCAGGCCGCAGCCTCAGCTGTCTCACGGGCCGTTAGCTTTGCAGAAAGCCAAGAAACGAACAGTGCAGAGTTCACTCCATTGTGAACTCCAGCTGTATGCCAGTGGATTCCCAGGGAAGTGGGTGAGAAAGTGTAAATGGCCAAGACCCATCTGTCAGCAACAGCAGGACGGTTTGTCTACCTGCGTGTGTTCCTGGCATAAGTAGGTCAACAAGTCACCTGGGTGGAGTGCACGTGTCTCTGTCACGAGGCCTGGCCCTTCCCAGGTTGTGCGCTTGTCTTCGTGTATCATCCTTGGGTGCCTTTCACTTACGGGCACACGATTGATTGTAAGCTTGGAAAGAGCAGGATTCCTGTCTGTTCAACTGGTTCATGGAATTTCCAAGAAGGATTCATTAAGGCAGTTGATGGGTTTGAGTTTTCACTGAGGCACCGAAACGCTAGGTGTGGGTTCAGGGGTGTCTGGCAGCACAGGTGATGGTGGGAGGTGAGCACAGAACCACGGATCGAGACTTCTGCTAACTGACCAGCCAGAGGACTTTGGGCAGGAACTTCTCTCCGGGCTTAGTTTCCTCATTGGTAACGTAAGGTTTGGATTAGATCGTCTTCTAAGGGAATGTGAGGGAGTGAAGTTTGGGTACCTCAAGTTGCCAGCTATGTTTTTTTGTTTTTATTTATTTATTTTTGGCTGCTTTGGGTCTTTGTTGCTACGCGCGGGCTTTCTCTAGTTGCGGCGAGCGGGGGCTACTCTTCGTTGTGGTGCGCGGGCTTCTCATTGCGGTGGCTTCTCTTGTTGCGGAGCACGGGCTCTAGGCGCGCAGGCTCAGTAGTTGTGGCGCATGGGCTTTGTTGCTCCGCGGCATGTGGGATCTTCCCAGACCAGGGCTCAAACCCGTGTCCCCTGCATTGGCAGGCGGATTCTTAACCACTGCACCACCAGGGAAGCCCGCAAGATATGCTTTTAAATTCCCTACTTGTGTGCTTTTTTTTTTTTTAGTACTAGTTTGTTTGTTTGTTTTGCAGTACGCGGGCCTCTCGCTGCTGTGGCCTCTCCCGCTGCGGAGCACAGGCTCCGGACGCGCAGGCTCAGCGGCCATGGCTTACGGGCCCAGCCGCTCCGCGGCATGTGGGGTCTTCCCGTACCGGGGCACGAACCCGTGTCCCCTACATCGGCAGGCAGACTCTCATCCACTGTGCCACCAGGGAAGCCCTAGTACTAGTTTTATGGGGTTTTTTTTTTTAGTCCACTCTTTGTAAAGGTGTAATTCCTCGCTCCACCCCCACCAGTTTTATTGAGCTATAATTGACATAACATTGTACTAGTCTTATGTTTCATGATTTCTTTTTTCCAATCATGAAGTTCAGACACAGCCAAGTGCTAACTGTGTTACTCGTAATGACAGCTTCTTCTGAGGGCTACACTGGGCACCGTCATATCCTGGGTCCTGCCGGGGGGTGGGGGTGGGGGTCCCCTTGGTCCCCTTGGTCCCCTTAGTCCCCTTGGGCCTGCTTCACTGTCACCGTGGTGCTTCCTGCTGTCAGAGGCAGAACAGCAATAGCCCAGGGCTGTCCCTCCTCCCTTTGTCCACTTGGGATGTTGTGTGGGCCCTGCTTAGTATGTTTGACATTTTCTCACTGATGGACACTGGGTATAAAGCCTTCTGCAGCATCAAATTCTCTCCACCATGTTTTTCCATACCAAGCCCCCTTTGCCTGACTCCTGGGGTCTCTGGCGCAACAGAGCCTCAGCTTTGCCTTGAAACATGCAAGCAGGTCCTCCTCCCACACCTTCCTCCCCAGCCCGTGAACCTGGGAACATCCTGCTAACCTTGGCCATTGTCACGCAGGTGTTAAGCCCCACTTACAAGCAGAGAAATGAAGACTTCAGAAAGCTCTTTAAGCAACTTCCAGACACGGAGCGCCTCATCGTTGGTGAGCTGGGTGACCTGCGTGTGGGGGCAGGAAGGCAATCAGGCTGCTTCTGAGTACAGGTTCCCCAAGTAAGAGCATCTGTCTGGGAATAGGGAGCGAGGATGTCCAGGGAGCTGGCCCCAGCGGTGGGGACTCAGGGCTGAGCCCCACTTGCGTGATGGCCTCCAGAGAGCCCGGCCTGGGAGGCGTCGCTGCCACTCTTGTCCCTGCAGATGGCCCGGCGGAGGAGAGGCTGGGGAAGTTGTGGAGGGGGAGGGGCATTGGTTGAATTGTATCGGCCTTTTCGTCCTCTAACGTAGTTCACATCCTTCTCCTGCCTGATCAGGAGATGCCAGGGACTCCCTTGGCCGCTAGACTAGTGTTTCACACACCTAGTCCGTGGTGGGCTGTTGGGCTTCCCGGGGCTGTTGGGGGATGGCTTGCCTGATGGTACTGGTTTGCCGGGAACGCTCCCTGTCCCTGAGCTCCGTCCCCCATTCTACCACAGATTACTCCTGTGCACTCCAAAGAGACATTCTTCTTCAGGGCCGACTCTACCTCTCTGAAAACTGGATCTGCTTCTACAGCAACATCTTCCGCTGGGAAACTCTGGTAAAGACCTGGGGCTTGCTCCCTGAGGCTGTCCCCCTGGGCTGTGGCTGCGGAAGCTGCCCTCACTTTTGTCCTTTGGTCGATTTCAAACTCTGCCCAAGCCTTTGCATAATTCACAAAAGCACGTGCCTGAATCTTGAAGGATGTATCTCTCTACCATGCCTTCCCCTCCCTCCTCCTCGGGTGAGCATTTGATTTGGGGGAAGTGCAGGTAAGTATTTGGCAGGAGTCACCACGGAGGCAGAAGTGTAGGGTAAAACGGGCACTGGCCTTGGGACTCAAGAGAACGGGCTTGTACTTTCCGGTTCTGCAGCCAATAGCTGTGTGATTTTAGGCTAGTCCTTTATTTGCCTTGTTTCCTAATCTTATAAAATAAAGTGAGAAAAGACAGACTAGATGACTCTAAGGTCCCATCCAGTGCCAGTGTTCTGTGTTTCTGTAAGTGGCAAATCGTGATGGGACCTCTGCACATTTGTCAGGCTGTGTAGAAATGAGAAAGCAAAGCTCGTTGGACCAAGAATCAAGAGAACCTTGGGCGAGGCTCACCGTGTGGCGTCTGAAATAAGGGGCCAAACCAGGTGATCTCTAAGGAGGTCCCTTCCAGGTTTAGAAGTATGCAGCCTGTGATCTGATTTCCTCTGTCTGAACTGGTGCCCTGTGAACACTCTTTGCCTGACTCTATTAATATGCCTCTTCTTGCTTGTTACGCATTCTCTGTTTCTGTGCGGATGCCAGCTGACCGTTCGTTTGAAAGACATCTGCTCCATGACTAAAGAAAAAACAGCCCGCCTCATTCCCAATGCCATCCAAGTTTGCACGGACTCGGAAAAGGTAAGTAGAGCCTGATCCTGGACTTTCTGTTCCCCCAAACCCCAGTCCCCCTACTGCTGGATTTCTGCCCTTCAGTGGCACGAATATGGAGGCCAGTAGGATTGGGGTGAGAGGTGGTAAGGTGATGCAGATTACGGGAGCCACCTCCGTGGTGGGCAGGGCGCTTGGGGTCTGAGCAGGGGGCGAGGTGGAGGGGCAGAACACTGGACTTGGAGCCAGAACACCTGAATTAGAGTCCCGTGGCTGTAGGTACATTATGTAACCTCTCTGAGCCCCAGTTTGTAAATGTAAAGCGGAGCCGGCAATGCCTATTTAACAGTCTGAAATGACCTCACACACTTGAAAACACTAAATTGCAAAGTGCTATACAAATGTCAGCTGTATCATCCTATAGCAGGACAGCTCATCGGGAGGGATGAGGCGTCTGACAGGAGACAGACTGTCCATATCGTCAGCATGGGGAAAATGTGGTAGATAAAATTGAGAGCGGAGGAAACACTGTGATCTTTGACCTTTAACCAGAGCCTGAAGACTGATGGCTTCGGGGCTGGGGCTGGACTGAACGCAGGTCTGCAGTGCCCTTGAACTCAGGCGCTTCAGAGGCAAGAACCCTGAGGCTTAGGGGTCCGATAGCCTTTGCTTTGAATTCTGTCTCTGGCATGAAGCAGCTTTGCGATTGCAGAGGTCACCTAACCTCGCCAGCCGGTTTCTCTTTATTAAGGATTAGCAGTTATGTTTATTTCCCAAAGCTTCTGTGTGGTTTAAATGAAGGAGCATTTGTGAAGCACCTGGAATGTGTTCAGTAAAATCTGGTTCTCTGTCGCTTTCTTCCCGCACATTATAAAAGGTCCCCACGAATGTGTAAGCTCCATAAGAGCTTTCTGTTTTGTTTGTTACTGTGCCCAAAACATGTAGAAGAGTGTGTGCACACGTATTAGTGTGTGTACGTGTAGAAGAGTGCACACACTAATATTCAAGTATTTGCTGAATTGGTGAATCAAAGGGTGAGTGGGTTAGTGGGTTTGCCTTCTCCTTCCCTTGGGCTGGTTCCCAGCTCACCACTCGCCCAGTCCGTGTACGTAGGCGCAGGAAGTTTTTTATGGAGGTGAGAACTTCAAACCAGAAAGAGAACCACTGACGAAAGTGTGGGTGGACATTGAAGGACATGGAGACAGTGCGGACTCAGAGGGCCCAGGGCCCTGGTCCCTGGTGTGCTGACCCCGTTCACTACAGAGCCCCTGTGCTGTGATCACGGGTGACTGAGAGTCCACAGTATTTGAGGATGGACTCAGGAGCCTTTCTTAAAGGAAGGAGTACCGTGTCTCCATTCACTATACTGTAAGTCTTAACAGACGCTTCTTGCCATTTTCTCGTTCAATCCAGCACTTTTTCACTTCATTTGGGGCCCGGGATAGGACGTATATGATGATGTTCCGGCTCTGGCAGAACGCTCTCCTGGAAAAGGTGAGTCCCGCCCAGCTCCTTCAGCCTCAGGATGCACACCCACCTAGAATGTTCTTTCCGCTTGGGTGGGGGTCCACTGGAGTGATTGCTCTTACTGTGACATTGGCCTGCTCCAAAGAAGCCCATGTCTCTCCTGGTTCTGGAAGTCCTCCAGGCTCGCGGTAACATATCCTCCACTGCTGGTGACCCAGGTGCTGAGAGTAGCACATCCTCTCATGTGAACAGCTTCACTGCCGCCTGGAGCAAGGCCCTGTTGACAGGGCAGTGCACTCCCGCTGTTTTAAAACGCACCGGGGTTTGTTTTAATCAGGCGCGGTAAGACGCCCAGACACAGAAATGACTGTCATGAAGGATGAGGTTTTTATACTCACAGATCCCTAGAAGCAGAGGCCCCAGCATGCCAGCCAGGGCCACACGGGGAAGCTCGAGGTCAGACAGGAGGCAGGGAGAGTGAGGGGGAAGCGGGGCAAGAGCCTTCATTGCAGGTTTTCATGGGAAAGGATGAGTGAGGCGGGGGGAGCTGGCCAAGCCGCTCACTGGACTGGCTAGTTTGAATGTTTCACTGGGCTTCAGGGTAGAGAGACCGTCTCCAGAGAGACTGTCCCGGGGTAATTAGTGCGAGAGAGTATTGGCCTGGTATGTAAGAGCTAGAAAAACAAGGTGGTTCGGTGTGTGGGCTTTGGCTTGGCCGGTTTACATAGGGAAGGTAGTCTCCCTGGCAGGGTGAGTCTATCTCTAGGAATTAGCTAGCCCTGCAAGGGGCAGGCCTTCCCCAGTCAGCAAGACCTCAGATGCTAGAGCATCAAAAATACGGAAAATAGGACTGGGAGTTTGGGATTAGCAGATGCAAAGTCTTGTATACAGAATGGATAAACAACAAGGTCCTGCTGTATAGCATAGGGAACTATATTCAATACCCTGTGATGAACCATGCGGAAAAGAATATGAAAAAGAAAGCATAGGTATGTATATATGTATATAACTGAATCTATATACATATGTATATGTATACCTGAATCACTTTGCTGTACAGCAGAAATGAACACAACATTGTGAGCCAGCTATACTTCAATAGAATAAGTTTTAAGGAAATGCAGAAAATAGGAAGATAGAGTTAACACAGCCACCGGTTGATCACCTGGATGAAGGGGACACTGTGGGAGATGCAGATGGAGACGTGGCTGTGCAGCCTGTGCACGCAGATGCCGGGGGTGTTGAGAAACAGCCTCCCAGCCAGGGAAGGAGACCTGGGGGAACAATTATGTAATATAATTATATAATATTGTAATTACAATTATATATGTGACTTGTATGTATTTAAATTTATGTGTGTATCCACCTTGACTCTAGCCCAAACTTATTACTGTCTAAAGAAAATTAAATAGATTTGTTATTTAGAGTTTCTTCTAACCTGGAAGTCTGTAGCCTTCGTGTAAATCCTGGTAACTTATCCTGAGTTGATCGTCTACCTTTGTTAGCCGTGGATAACGGTAAACTGAGAAATGCGTTTGAGTCTCCATTGGCAGGTCTGAATTTTCAGCTCACAACCACTGTCATTTGTAACTAAGACAGAGGGTCATCCATGTGGTTCGCAAAAACTCACAAAATCACGTCAGAATTCTGCCTGATGAGCAGGGTCTGCTTTTTGTGTTTGGCCTGGCTACGGTCAGACAAGCTGAGCCTGGTGGGGCTGGTCAGGGAAGGCTGCGTGGAGCAGGTGAATTGTGGAGAAGGGGAGGGCGTGGATTGGCAGAGACGCGGATGTGTCCCGGGCAGGGTGGATGGTGTATGTAAAGGCTGCTGGGAGGAGGGAGGAGGTCCAGGTACAGAAGCAGGTGCCTCCCTCTGGCGCTGGGGCGGGGGGTGGGGGGTGCGGCCAGCACAGAGAGCTGCCACGCCAGACCCTTCCGGCTCACAGAGAGCCCCGACTAGGCCATTCCAGGCAGTTCTCCTCAGCCGGGAACGCGGAGACCTGGCTCATGGCATCCTGCCAGCTGTGTGCTTCTTAAACCATACCTCGAAAGGATGGGGTCAGAGAAAGCTCAAACTCCTTATCAAATCCGTTGGTGGGAACATTCTTTAAGTTTGATTTTCTTTTTTTATATAAATTTATTCATTTATTTTTGGCTGCATTGGGTCTTTGTTGCTGTGCGTGGGTTTTCTCTAGCTGTGGCGAGCGGGGGGCTACTCTTCGTTGCGGTGCGAGGGCTTCTCACTGCGGCGGCTTCTCTTTGTTGTGGAGCACAGGCTCTAGGCAGGTGGGCTTCAGTAGTTGTGGCATGCAGGCTCAGTAGTTGTGGCTCACGGGCTCTAGAACGCAGGCTCAGTAGTTGTGGTGCACGGGCTTAGTTGCTCCACGGCACGTGGGGTCTTCCTGGACCAGGGCTCGAACCCGTGTCCCCTGCATTGGCAGGCGGATTCTTCACCACCGCACCACCGGGAAGTCCCTGCTTCTGTTTTTCTTAACGCTTCTCTTTTTCACATACTTATCCCTCCCACCTTCTCTCCCTCCTCCCAACCTTGGACTCATCCATGGTCTCCACCTTTGACCTTCATTCTTTGACATTCTGTTGCCTCTTTTCCGAAACTCTGAACCTCAATGAGAGCTAACTCTTCTTAGGACAGTGCTTTTGAGGAGGACATGTAGACACGCAGTGAAATGAGAAAAACTCTTTATGGAACTAATACATAGAACTGTAGGCAGGCTGATTGTAATTAAGAATAAAGAAGGAAGTATTCAAGTAGTGAAGAGAGGGCTGGATGCAGTGACCTTTGAGGCCCCTGAAACTATGAGAATGTAGACTTCTTTCCAAGCACAGGAGCTGCCCGACTGTGGAATGGGCCACCTTTGAGGTCACACCTCATTCTTGGACCTGATCCATCTTGGGTCAGGTCCGTGAGGACCTGTGTGACCACTGTTAGTATAAGGAGGTTTCCGCAGCGTGGGCGAGACTGGCCCAGGGGCCTCTGGTGCTCATTCTGAGTCCAAGTCAGAAGCTCTGTGATCACTTTGGCCCCAGAGGAGTTTTGGTTTGTGCCGCTGAATGCCGGACCTCACCCACAGGAGCGGGAGGCGGGCGGTTGCCATCCTCAAGGGCCCGTTGGTCCCACCATGCAGACCTGAGTTGAGGGAACAGGCGAAGCTCCTGGCTTTACTAAAAGCCGTATTCTTAGGGGGAAGATGGGCGTCTTGCTGAGATCAGAAGAGCGGGGGGTGGGGTTGTTGTGGAGGCGCTGCCTGGAGTTTGGCTTCTCCTACCCTTGGGGGCGTCCAGCTCAGCTCAGTGCCTCTGTGGAGAGTGGGGTCCTGAGGAGGGAGGGTCAGAGCCCGTCTGCCGCCCCTGCAGCCCCTGTGCCCCAAGGAGCTCTGGCACTTCGTTCACCAGTGCTACGGGAACGAGCTGGGCCTGACCAGCGACGACGAGGACTACGTGCCCCCCGACGACGACTTCAACACGATGGGGTGAGCGAGGCAGAGGGCAGGCTGCCCGGGGAAGCCTCTCCAGAGGGGTGCGGGCGGCTGGGGAATGGCGTCTAAGTAAGGCCCTGGCGGAGTGAGGGAGGCCCCGGGAGGCCCCTCCCAGGCGGAGGGAGCGGAAGCGGCAGCTGGGCCAGCGAGCAAAGGGCAGGTGGGAAGCGGGGAGGTCGGGGAGGTCGGGCTGGACTCAGGGCCGCTCGGTCAGCGTGATGATTGGCTTTTCCTCAGAGGGGGATGAGAAGCCAGGGAAGGCTTTGAATGGATAATTGATGAGATCTGACATAACATTTTAACATCGCTCTGGCTCCTGGGTTGAAGATAGAGTGAAGGGGAGCCAGGGCAGGCTGGCTAAGAGGCTGCCAAATCATTTAGATCACTTAGATGAGAGGTGATGGTGGTTTGGACCAGGAAGGTAGCAGTAGAAACAGCAGTAAGTGGTTAGTTTCTGAATATATTTGGAAGATAGAACCAGACATATTTTGAAGGATTTGCTGATGGCCCAGAAAGGATCCAAAGGTGGCTTTAAGGATGTACCAGCAGGAAGGATAAGGTTGTTCTGAACTGAGATGGACAATACTGTAAGCAGAGCAGATGCGGGGGAAGGTCAGAAGCTTGATTTTAGGCGAGTTGAGTTTGAGATGACTGTTAGCCACGTGGAGAGGTCACATAAGCATCTGTGTGTGTGAGTGTGGAGTTCACCGGGAGGTCTGGGCTAGGGACATAACCTTGGGGGTTACTAGTGGCTGAGACCACCAGGTGGCTGAATTAACATGAGAAGAAGCTCAGGGACTGGGCCTGGGAACACTCAACAAGAGAAAGAGGCAGCAAAAGAAGTCACAAAAGAACATTCAGTGAGGGAGGAGGAACGCTAGGAGAGTTTTCGTATCCTGAAAGCCAAGGGAAGGACGCTGTGAGGAGAAGGGGCTGCTGTTGGCAGGCTAAGACAGATGGGACTGCAGAGTGATACAGTATGCTTGAGGTTGGAAGGTAGAGGCTTGGTGGTCATGTGAGAGGCAAGAGGAATGGACAGCAAGGAAAGAACGTCAAACGTGTGGTGCATAGCCCAGGGCTCAGGTACCACTTCTGACACTTAATAGTAGTTATCACTTAGCCTCTGTGAATATCTACTTGATAATCTCTGAAACGCATGGAATGATTTGCTCAGAGTTGTTATGCGTCCAGATGAGGTCACATGTAAAGTATAAATTAGATGCTGATGACGACGGTGATGACGATTTCTCCCTTGGGGGAGGCTCCGATGGCATCCCTGAAGTTGTCCGCAGAAGGGCACCTGCCTTTATCTCAAGGAGGGTTTTTCCTCAGGTGTGCAATGCAGAGAAGTTTGCTAGTTATGATCCAGAATCTGGGCAGGTCCCCTCGAAGGGCACTCATGTCCAGAGTCCTGTCCTGGTCACTGTGGGAAATCAGATGTATGCTCGGAGCCCGGATGTTTGATTCACATGGTCAGGTTGGGGTGGGATGGGAAGCCAATGGAAAAAGAAAGTTTAAGACAGTTTTCTTATTTAGGTGGGGATAAATCTAAGGAGGGTGCCTAGAAAAGGTGAGTTTGGGGACAGAATTTTACCATGGGGAGGGGGTGTCAGGTGGGAAGGAGGTTTTAGGAGAGCAGTTCAGGGGCAGCGAGAGGTTTGCGGAAGGTCACGCACAGAGCAAAGAAGCAGGAAAGCCCATAGTTTTGGATGGATCGGTGGGTGTGAGTTTCTTGTGAGCCTGCCGTCTTGGCCACTGAGGCTAACGTGGGTTCACACTGTCTCTTTTCAGCTACTGTGAGGAGATCCCTGTAGAGGAGAATGAAGTGAATGACAGCTCATCCAAAAGCAGCATAGAGACCAAGCCGGATGCCAGTCCACAGCTGCCCAAGAAGTCCATCACCAACAGCACGCTGACATCCACGGGGAGCAGCGAAGCGCCCGTCTCGGTACGGGCGGGGAGCCCTTTGCTTCCTCCCAATCCAGTGGCAGTGTTTCCCAGCCTTGTTAACTCCACGGGACCCCAACCTGGGGAGCAGGTGGAGGGGAGGTTCGTTACACTGTGGTCGGTTTACGCAGGGCGGCATCCTGGGCAGAGGGACTCTCTGCATTCAGATGAGTGTAGAATCCAGAGCTGGGTTCTTGGTGCTTCGGGTTCCAGGTTTTGTGTGGCTTCGGAGCAGATGAGAACCATTTCAAGTCCACTGTGTGAGCTTTGCTCTTGGTGGGCTGCTGTGGTCCGCCCACTGGTGGAGAGCTATTCCAGGTCTTTGTTTTTTCACTGCCTCGATCTAAAGTCAAAGTTGTACATGCAGAGAGGACTGCAGAACTGCTCTCTGTTCATTCATTCCGTAAATCGTGACGGAGCTCCTGGCGTCGACACTCCGGTGTATTTTCCTGCTGTGCTAGGCTTTGCAGAAGAGACAGAAATGTATAAGAAGGACTCTGTCCTCTGGGACTTGGTTGTAGAGGGGATAGAAGCTTGGTGAGGGAAGTGTCTGGGTGTGAGCTGGCAGGTAGAAGAAAGGGTTCCCAGAAAAGGGAGCCTTGTATTCCAGTGGCTTAGGGGTCAGACCACTTGGCCTTAGAATGACAGCGTCGTCCATTTGATGCCTACCTCCATTTTCTGTCTCAGAGGTTGACTTTAAAATGTAAAGAGTTGTACCCATTCCCTCCCAGGGCTAATGGGAGAATGAATCAAAAACTGCTTAGGAAGCCTTTTGAACCTCTCAGAAAACAGGGCACTAGTTGGAGGCAGGCCCACGTCGTTACAGGACGGTGGAGGCCTGGCCCCAGGAGAGGAGCTGGACTACGGAGCTGCCTCTGTCCATGCGTGGGGCTTGGTGTCAGGAGAAGGGTAGGGCCCTGTGCTGTGTCCTGTCCTCCCCGGCAGAGCTGGGGAGACCCCTGACCCCCACAGCCCAGCCCCCGAGCAGCTGCGTTCTGAACGTGCGGGCTCCCGTGGCCAGCTCTCTGACTCCCTCTTGGAGAGTAGACCAGGCTGACCGCTCTGTCCCCACCCCAGTTTGACGGCCTGCCCCTGGAGGAGGAGGTGCTGGAGGGCGACGGGTCCCTGGAGAAGGAGCTCGCCATCGACAGCATCATCGGGGAGAAGATTGAGATCATCGCGCCCGTGAACTCCCCTTCGCTAGACTTCAACGACAACGAGGACATCCCCACCGAGCTCAGTGACTCTTCCGACACCCACGACGAAGGTGGGCGTCTGGCAGCGGGGGCAGAATGGCACTTCCTGTCTTCTCCACACATTTTGAAGGCTTAACGGATGTTCCCATATGGAGGCTGGAGTCAGTCTGGGTTCCTGGCGGAAGGGTGGGTGGGTAAAACAGCTCTTTTCAAAAAGGGGCACTTGTTATTAGCGAACATCCCTTTTTTCAGGCACTCACCGTAGTATCCTTGTCATTTTATATTTGTCTTTGTTTTTTTTTTTTTTTTCAGTTTTTTTTTAAACATCTTTCTTGGAGTATGATTGCTTTACGGTGTTGTCTTAGGTTGTCTGCCATTTAGTCCGTCACTCCATGTGCCCCCTGTTGGCACCGGCGTGCCCTGCAGCTCTGCCCCTCACAGTGTTTACGCATATACGCCACAAGCAAAGTGCTAGTCCGCTGGCCCTGGAAACACGTTTTAACAGACACTTGCTTCGGTGGCTCTAGCATGGGGATTTCGGACCTAGACTGTTGCCTGGTCAGACAGACTGAGGAGACCGCCCTTCTCTCTCATACTTCTAAGTGGGTAGCTTCTCACTTCCCTCCTGCGTAGGGCTGGCGTCTAGCCCTCCCTCGGGAACTCGCTGCCTCTGACATTCCAGGCCAGATCCTCAGTGTTCAGGAGTATGGTTGATGGCTTACCTCCTTTGAGTTGGTGGTGGGTTCTGACTTGCAAGGCTGTGCAGACAGTGCTCACTTACCCACCCGTGGACGGTCTCCTGCGAGTCACCTGTAGGGGTATTCTCACCTGTGGTGGGCTTGCCCACTGCCATTTGGGGTGCAGGGTCGGTGCAAAGGACTGCGCAGGTGGGCACCGCCTAAGAACCGGGGTGCCGTCGTGTAAACTGAGAAGTGCGCCCGAGCTGTGCGCCACAGTCCTGATCCTGCAGTCATGCGCACGGACGCTCCAGGATGCTCGTGAATTCCCCTCTGGCCTTCTCAGCGTCACAGGGATGCCAGAAATGGCAGCGTTCTTCTTGAGATCAGATAACAGCCCCTGCAGGGGCAGTAATTAGGGCCTGTGGGGTGCCGAGGGCTCAAGAGGAATGCCGGGGTTTGAGCAACTCACCGGTACTCAGAAACTCTCTCCTGTAGAAAATGAAATTTTTTGAAGGGGGTATAGGCTGCCTTATGGAAGGAGAGCAGACCTTGTGCAGAGATCACAGCCCTGCAGACCAGACCAGCCTCAGAAGCTTTTGTAAAAACAGAGTTGTCAGCGTCCCTGGAGACACCAGTGCCATGGGTTGTGATGACATTTGCTGTCAATTGTGGTTTAATTTACAGACTCTTGATAACTGATCCTCTGGGTTCCGGCAAGCCCAGGAAGTAGTCATCTATTTAGACTTTGGTCTAAGATCACTTTAATTAGGAAGGCTTGAGAGTGTAAAGGCAAATAGCACATTCCCAAACTCTCTGTAAAGCTATAGAGTCATAACGTGCACGCCCGCTGAGGAAGGAGGCCGGCTGACGCAAAGCCACGGACGGCGGAGGCCAGGGCCCCGCTGCCCCACCCCACGGCCTCCTTTGAGCCTTGGTGGCCGTTCCCACATTAGCCACAGAGGGTGCTCTGGGGGTGTCCCTGAGGTGTCCCTCACCTTCCCTGTCTCCCTCCTCATCCCCTCTGCAGGGGAGGTCCAGGCCTTCTACGAGGACCTGAGTGGCCGGCAGTACGTGAATGAAGTCTTCAACTTCAGCGTGGACAAGCTGTACGACCTCCTGTTCACCGACTCGCCCTTCCAGCGGGACTTCATGGAACAGCGACGCTTCTCAGGTCCGTCCCTCCTGGGGCTGGTGCCTCCCACCCCTTCCCGCTCTGTCCCCTCTCCTTTCCTCTCCTCCCAAGCGCCCTCCTTTTCCAGGCCGCCTGATGGCCCGGGGCGCCCCCTTTGTGGCCTCACGCGGTGCCGGAGCTCCTCGGGGCCCTGCGGGGTACTCCTCCCCGCGCCACCACGGCTGTACGCTCGCCCGTGGTGCCCAGACCCTTGGTGCCGGGCCCCAAAGGCTCGGCGGTGAACAGGATCCGCCAGGGCTCACCGTCTAGTAGAGAGTAGCAGCCACCACGTCCTGTCGGCACCTGCTGTCCGCCAGGCACGTTACACTGTCTCATTCGGTCCTCCAGCCTGCCCTGTGTGCCAGGGCTGTGATCCCCACGGTACCAGTGAGGGCGCTGAAACTCAGACCATTATTAGACGCCCAAGGTCATGCAGCTACTAGGAAGGGGCCCAGCTGGGATTCATACCTCAAGCTCTCAGCGCCGATGCTTGGCACCTGTGTGCTCCTTGCCCCTGCCGCACCGCAGGGACCGGCAGGGCTGCTCGGGGTCCGGGTCTGTGGAAGAGCCCTTGGGCATCGGCGAAGCCCTCTGCCAGGAGGAGGGGAGAGCCGAGGGCACGAGGAGGTCATGCCTCGGAGCAGAGGGCTTGGTCCCAAGGATCCCAGGCCCTCATCACAGTAACTCCAGTGTTGCCAGCTCCCCCGTAGGTGGCCCCAGGACCTCCTGCCCGAGCCCCGGAACAATCAACATTGTGGAGCCCTGTGTAGGATTTCGGCCATGCTACAATGAGCTTCTTTCTGCTTTGACGCCCCCTCCTCTCACCCTCCTCCCCCGGCCCTCAGGCTCCCGTTGGCTTCCTTTTGGGGGCCAGTCGGCAGTCAGTACGGTCAAGAGGAGGGCACTGGAGGGGACGTTCAGATGTGGGGATGGCACGCCTCTCTCCCTCCGTCATCCCACGGCTCCTCTCTCCCCTCAGATATCATCTTCCATCCGTGGAAGAAGGAAGACAATGGAAACCAGAGCCGAGTGATTCTTTACACCATCACCCTTACCAACCCTCTGGCTCCCAAAACTGCCACTGTCAGGGAGACACAGGTGAGCCCCGGGCAGAGGCCAGTAAGGGCGGGCTGGAGAAGCCTCTGTTCTGTCGTGGAGGATTCAGGAGAGACGTCAGCAAGGAGCGTCTGGGTGACGGTGTTGTTTAGCCCTGAAACGGCGGCATTTGACATGCTTAGATGCTGCCGTTTCCCGTGGTTCTGGGTCCCCGTTCAGAAGTTGGGGGTGGGCTGGGGAGGTTAGGAAGGAGGTGCTTTTCCCGTCTTGCTGCTCGTCAGCCTCGTCCCACGACCCTTTCCTTCCCACAGACCATGTACAAGGCGAGCCAGGAGAGCGAGTGCTACGTGGTCGACGCCGAGGTCCTCACACACGACGTGCCGTATCACGACTACTTCTACACCATCAACCGCTACACTCTCACCCGCGTGGCCCGGAACAAGAGTCGACTCAGGTGCTGTCTCTACGGCCGAGCGGGTGCGGAGCAAGTTCCTTGTGCACCTGGGGGAGCTTGCAGCAGAAAGCGTGGATGTGCTCCTGGGGACGAGGGGGAGGCTGGGTGTACCGGCTGCTGCCTCAGCCTTTATTCTGTCTCCTCTCCGGAGCCTCCGAGACCGCCCCCCATCCTGACGGTTCATGCTTCTCTCCACCACGTGTTCCCTTTACCCCTCTGTGTGTCTCTTCAGTAAAACTTTTACAACCACTGCTTTTTAGTGGTTGTCTGCAGTTTATAAGATACTGTGTAGGTACTTCACCTCCAAGAGCTGGTTCTTTAGAATAACCCAAGGAGGTGGGTTTATCCTCACTTTTCAGATAAGAAAGCTGAGGGTCATACAAGCTCAGTAACTTTTCCAAGAGGCAAAAGTGCTGAAATCCAGGTCTTAGAAAAGCAAGTCTCTGCCCTTCCCACCCTGCTGGGTGCTGGGCTTGTTGCGAGTTCCTGCACATGTGTCTTCCTGGGTGGCAGCTCCGGCCATCCTGGCCGGCAGGAGTCCCAGTCCACACACCACTGTGTTCCCAGCACCCAGCACGGGGTCTGCACACAGCAGAGTCAGAAAAGGTTGATTGAATGATTAGTTAGATGCCGTTTGCGGGTCGAGTCCTGTCCTGGGCACTGTGACGTGCATTCAAGGAAGGAAGAAATTTAGACCCTAACACTCTGCGAAGCTTGTAGTCTGACTGAAAAGCCAAGACACACACCCATTTGAAAATAACCGATCATGTACCTGTACCTTAGACCCAGTTCTTCTGGCTATACGGAGCAGAAATTCACTCACGTTCAAATAAAATAGGAGTTTGGTGAAAGGCTGTGAGAGGTCTCTGGGGAATCGGGAAGATCTGAGTACCCACACCTTGAAAAGGGACGAAGCTTTCTCTTTTTTTTTTTGCGGTACGCGGGCCTCTCACTGTTGTGGCCTCTCCCGTTGCGGAGCACAGGCTCCGGATGCGCAGGCTCAGCGGCCATGGCTCACGGGCCCAGCCGCTCCGCGGCATGTGGGATCTTCCCGGACCGGGGCACGAACCCGTGTCCCCTGCATCGGCAGGCGGACTCTCAACCACTGTGCCACCAGGGAAGCCCCGCTTTCTCCTGTGTGAAACATTTTTTTTGGTTTCGGTGCTTCTCTCTGAGCAACTCCTTGTCCCTCCCCGCCCCTCTTCTACTCCCTCCTTCCCTCTCTCCCTTCCTTCCTTTTCTCCTCCCTCCCCCCCCCACTCCCTCCCTTCTCTCTCTTCTCCCCCCTGCCCCGCTGTCCCTCCCCTGCAGCATCTGTGTTCCTCGTTTCCAGCTTCCTTGGAGGGTCTTCCCATTGGATGTCCCTTCTGTCCAGCTCACGCAGAGGTAGTTGGTTGACCCCAGACAGACCTTTACAGAGAGGTGCCCACCTTCAATCCAGGGAATAGTTGCTGGGTGGGGGTGACGTGGCCGTGGACACACACACGTCAGACCAGGGTTGGGGGTGAGGTCCCTTCTTCCTCCTGAGGGCAGAGCAGGGAGCCTTGAACGTGGGGGCGTAAACTGGGAGCATCTAGTAACCGATGAAAGTGCACCTTCAGGAGAGGCAGAGCAGCGTGACTGTGCAGCAGCAGAAGGTGATGCTGCAGGGACGCGACAGCGGAGGTGCCCACGACGGGGACAGAGTGCTGGGGACAGAGCAGGAGCTGGCGAGGTCCCGGGGAGGGTGGAGAGGCAGGGGCCAGGCCAGGAGCTGATGAAGCCCTTAAAGGTGGAAGCCGCGAAGCCCGAGAGCCTGCCCGGGGCTAAAAGTCTCTGGAGAAGGAGAGAAGGGCCCTGGGGCCGGCAGGCTGCCCGCCATCCAGAGCCCTCCTGGGATGAGGCCGAGTGGCATCATGAGCGAGCTGTGGGCTTGGAGTCAGAGCCCTTCTTGTTAATCTTTGGTCCGCTTACAAATTCTAAGACTCAGTTTTCTCTTCTATGAAAGGAGGGTAAATCCACTAGCTTCACCTACCTCAAGGGGTAGCCAGGGAGGTCAGGTGATGTGGATGTGAAGGGGCTTTTTTAACTTGTAAAGGGCAGCACCCATGTGAAGCTGCTGCGGCCTTAAACCTGAAGCTTCCTTTTCCCAGCAGAGGAAGGTCCGCGTAGCAAACGGCTGATCTTGTCTGTGGCTTGTTTCTCAGGGTCTCCACAGAGCTGCGCTATCGAAAACAGCCCTGGGGACTGGTGAAAACGTTCATCGAGAAGAACTTCTGGAGTGGGCTGGAGGACTACTTCCGCCACTTGGGTGAGCACCGCCCCTGGTGCTGGGTGAACCGTTCCGCCGTCACCGTTCAGGGCCTGAGAGGCATGGGGCACGGGGAGAGACGGGGGCAGTGAGCGGGCCTCACGGGGTCCCTGAGTCTGCCCCAGAAACGGATGCAAAGTTCAGCACGTATGTGAACGTATGCACGTTGAAGAGGCCCTGACTGTGACCTTCATGAGATCGTCGTCATGAAGGGATCCATGACCCCCCCCCAAAATGAGCCTGAGATCCGGGCTCACTGGCGGTGATGCTGTTATGAGAAGGAAGTAGCCCGAGAAGGCGTCCATTGGGAAACGTGACGTGCCCCAGATTGCATACGTGAGGGTGCACGTTGGGAGCCTTTGTCTCTACACACTGTTGAACGACCCAGAGAGGGTTTGGGGCTGGGCTGGGTCCCAGGAGTATTTCCTGGGGCTCACGGGCATCCCTGAGGGCAACATCCCAGAGTACAACAGGGGGAAATGGTCCCCTTAGAGAAGGTTCGGCTAGGAGTAGACAGCTGCTTTTGGAGGCCAGT
Source organism: Lagenorhynchus albirostris (assembly GCF_949774975.1). Lineage (NCBI taxonomy): Eukaryota > Metazoa > Chordata > Mammalia > Artiodactyla > Delphinidae > Lagenorhynchus > Lagenorhynchus albirostris. Next base: position 99,135,806 of record NC_083103.1, read on the forward strand.
GTGCTGGGTTGGAGGTAGGGGCGGATGTCCTCTGATGTGGCCTTTTGACCCTGACAGAGAGCGAGCTGACCAAAACGGAGAGCGCCTACCTGGCTGAGCTGCACAGACAGTCTCCCAAGGAGAAGGCCAGTAAGGCCCCGTCGGTGCGGAGGAGGAAGCGTCCCCATGCCCACCTGCGGGTGCCCCACCTGGAAGAGGTGATGAGCCCCGTGACCACACCCACCGATGAAGATGTGGGCCACAGGATCAAGCACGTGGCAGGTGTGCGCGGGTGGGGGCCGGGGAGGCGTGGCCTCAGGGCTGTGGGCGGGACCTGCGTGCCTACGCCGGGCACACAGGCGTGCTCCTTTTGCAGCCTGGCGTGGACTGTGTACAATTGGCTCACGACTCGTTACATCTGAGGCTCCGGATGCTCTGCCATTTCCCTTTGCCCTTAAGCCCCTCAGCCCTTGCTGAACCCCCCTGTGTGCTCTGCTGAACAGAGGTTGCCTTTGGGTTTCTGCCTCCATGTTCCCTGAGCTCCATGGCTCCCTGCATGCCTCGGCTCAGGCCTGCAGCTTCCGAGCTCTTGGGACATGCTCCAGGGAGAAGCCGAAGGTCAGCCCCCAGGGTTACCGCATGACACAAAGGTCAGGGAGTGCGAGGCAGCCCCCTCCTTGGCCCCCTGCCAGGCAGTGGGGCTCCCTCGTCCCATCCAGCCATTCACAACCTCCTGTCTCTGCTCGGTCGCGGAAACACGCAGCAAGGGATTTTCAGGCTGTGCTCTGCACTCCCCCGGATGTTCATCAGATTTGGGTGGGGCAGGGCAGGGGCAGGAGGAGGGTGCCAGCCTTCCTTGTCCCCCCCGGCTTCAGCCAGGGCGCTCCCACGTTGTTCGTGAGTTTTACATACAGGACTCCTGGCTAACTTTGCATTCGAACAAACTGACCCTCAGTGGATTACGTGACTCACTCAACGTCCTGTGGCCAGTTATGGATGAAGCCAGAGCTGAAAGCTGTCTCTGGTCCCAGCCCAGTGCTGTTTCCCTTCCACGGCTGCAGGTCGCTTTGTCCTGCACCTGCATGTCCTAGCTACATAGGTCAGGTGACTTTCTCATTTGTTCGGTCACTTTCCTGTCCCCCTTGCCCTCCAGGAGCTTCCCTTCCCTGAGGGCCGGGTCCACATCTCGCATCGTTGCCACGACAGCGTCACGGGCAGTTCTGTGCATGACCAGCATCATGTCGGTCGTTGGTGGGCTGGCGGACCACGTGGTGATGACCTCTTTCCTTCTCCGCACAGGTTCCACGCAGACACGGCACATCCCCGAGGACAGCCCCAATGGTTTCCACCTGCAGAGTGTGTCCAAGCTACTGCTGGTTATCAGCTGTGTGTAAGGGACTCCGGCTCTCCTCCCCCGCCCTGCCCCGGCCGCCTTCCTTTCTCGCCTGCCACCTCCTCCCCGTCTGTCTTCCTCAGGCATCCGAACACCCTTGCTGCTGCCCTGGTTTTTGCCTTCTCCTCTAGTCCCTCTCCAGATCGGTTGCTCTATCTGTCCTTCCTTGCCTCTTTGCTGCTTTTTCTCTGTTTTACTCAGCACTTACTGTATGCTAGGCCTTCAGGATTCAGAAGAAAATGCTGCATGCAGCCTCCATGCCCTTCAGGAGCTCAATTTCAAGTGGGTCAAACAGACAGGAGATTGACAGTTGCTACACTGTTGAATAAATGCTAACATAGAGATGCCACAGAGCATTTTAGGAGCGCATTCATTTGTTTGTGACAGACGTTCTGGGTGTCCGCTCTGTGCCAGGCGTCGGGACTGTGCACTTACGGGGCCCACCCTTTGGCAGGGTGGCCGGACACAATCGATGACTAGAGTCCAGGAAAAGTGTATGCTTATTTTAATATAAGCCGTGTATAATCACTGCCATAATGCTATAAAGCTGTGGGCTCAGTAACTTGCACAGAAAGATGCTGGGCCAGGGAGCAAGTTCGTTGAGAAACATGAGGGTGTAAGATGGGAAGACAGCTTTCTGAAGTGTGAGCCCAGAGCCTGCTCAGGACTTTGGTAAACCTTGAGTAGGAGCAGCTTGGACAGCTAAGTACAGACAGCTCCTGCGCTTGGCCAGGCCCACTGCCTGACTGCCCAGCCCTTCCTGCCTGGGCTGTGCTGTGAGACGTGGCGGTACAGCTTGGGGGGTGCTCGGGAGCTGCCCAGACGCTGGCTCTACCAGGTGTGCACCAGGCGTTAGACTGTGCGTAGCTCTGTCCTGCTTCTGTGACTCCCACCCCACCCCCAGCCCTTCATGCCTTCACTAAAGTCTTGTTCAGGATTGCAGAAGCAGGGGCACAGCTCTGCCCACAGGAATCTGGGAAGGAAGCCCCGGACTGACATGGTTGGATTTACACTTAAAAAAAAATATATATCACTCAGATGGCAGTATGGGGCATGGGCTAGACAAGAACGGACTGGAGGCAGTGGGGGCCAACAGGAGTAAACGGCAGTGATCTCGGCGGGAGGGGCTGTCACACTGAGATGAGGGCCTCCTGGGGCTGAGAGGGCCCAGAAGGTGAAGGCTCCTCACACCTGGTTACGTAGCCAAGGAAGAGGCCTTCCTGATCTGCGTGCCTGTAGATGGTTGTGTCATGGACAGAAACCTGGAACTTAGAGGAAAGTTGTCACAGAAGATGCCGTCAGTTCCCGATGTCTCTGAGCTGCCATAGATTGTTCAGGCGGATGTGACAGATAGATATTTCTTGATGTGGACCTGGAGCTTAGGAGGGAAGTTCAGGCTGCAGTTACAGATCTAATTGTCGGTAGCGTTAGAGCCATGGTGGGAATGAGAGTGATCATCGGAGGAGAGTATGGAGCGTGAGAAAGGAAATGGGCTGAGGACAGACCTGGGGACCACGCAGGGAGAGGGGCCTTTGCGGGTCACGAGGGGGCTCTTTTGCTAACCTTACCTGAATATGTAACATAAAAGTAGATGCAAAAGTCTTCTGACTATGGCATAAGAAGCCAACCTATTTTTACACAATTAAACACAAGGACAACCGTAAAGCCAGCAGAATTCACGTTTAGCAGCATCGTTTTAATGTGATTCATCCATTGTTAAAACTAAATCTCTGATGTTGGTTTTGGTCAACAGAGAACTCTAACCTTGGGTTAGTTCTGTTTAAGCTGTCTCTGTGTTTTGTCATTATTTAGTAGAGAAGGCCAGTGGCCTGAGTAAATTTTATAGCATATTAACAAACGTTGGTGCTTTGTTAGTTTAGGAAAATTGGGCCTCGTCATTCAACCCTAGAAGGTCCAGGCATTGGGTCTGCTCCCAGCCTTCTGGTACAGTGCAGGTTGCCCTGCGTCTTAGAGGCCCCGGCTGCCATAAGCCTGCCCTGTGGTGACCCTAGCCTCCCACCTCTTCTCTGTTTAGACCACCCCCAAGCCTTCACTCGGGAAGCAGGCAAGGGTGTCCCTTGACCTCCACTGAGCACAGACAGGACTGTAAACACAAACCCAAACGCAAGTACTAAGATTGTGTGCAGCACACTCTGAGGAAGTGGCATTCAGGTGGTCCAGGCGTCCTGATGCAATTAAAGGTGGTATCATTGAAATTCAATACAACATTAAGAAGTTCTCGTGGAAAACTCAGGAGAGCCCCGAGAACACAGCTGAGTAGCCCCAGGGATTTGCAGCTGCTGCTTTAAGGAATGCCGCCTTCCGTAGTGCTGGAAGCCCAGGTGAGAAACACAGTAACACACACCACACACACCACACACCACATGCAGCACACACTTTGAAAGGTCAGAGGCTTAGTATAGGTTTTCTTTCTTTGTTGGTCTTTTTTCCATCTATTTGTTTTATCTTCCCATTTTTGTCATTCTTTTTCCTGTGTGTCTGTACTTCCTCCTTTAATGAAAATAACTGCTCCTTGTGGAGGGCTTCACATACATTACTTCCATGCACATAACAACCTCAGCAGGGTAGGTGTTATTGTCCTGTTGAAGGAACTGGCTTTCAGTGAAGCTAGGAAACTTGATTGAAAGTTGAGATGTTTCAGCAGTGAGCCAGGCTTTGTGCCCAGTTCTGCGTGTCTGCGTCCTCTCTTTCCCAGAGCTTTCATCTCTCCATCCCATGAACCTCTGTTATAAAATGATCTTTAGGACACTGAGGCCAAGAGAAGAGAATTCCCACAGGCCTCAGTGACTCTTCATCATTCCCCACTGGGTCCCCCAGCCCCTAGTTTTCCTGCCACCTCCCTGACTCTGAGCACTTCCAGCCCATCCCTGAGAAGCCTCGACTGGTCCTCGTGCCCCGTGCAGGGCTGTGGCAGGCGCACGGAGGAGACGGCAGCTCTCGGGCAGTTGTTCTAACATCTGGGAGGCGTATCGGGGCAGAGCTGGGAATCCCACTGGAATTCCTCCCCCGGTTTGGGTTTGTAGGAGGAACCTTGTCTCGACTGATCACCCTTGAATTGCTAAGAGTCTGTGTACAGTTGCTCCCCGCACCCCCCTTCCTTCCTGCTAGATGTCCCCATCCTGCTGTGTCTCTGCTCCTGCCCTTTCTTTGTCGTGGACGCTCACTTTCTCTCTGCCTCGGGTTGAGCGGGCTTCCCCTTCCCCACACGAGCCTGTTTCTAACCTCTGCCTCCTCCCTGTTTTTCTTCCTTGCTCGCACTGGGATCTGTTTCAGGTGCTGACTCTGTGATTGCTTCTTTTACCCCATCATCTCTTTTCCTCTCCATCTTACCTCGCTTCCCCCAGCACCCAGGTTCCGGGTGACTTGTATGTCTCTCCCTTCTGTTGCGTTCACCCCACACGCCTCTCCACGGCCCTTTCCTGGCCCCTCCAGATGACACTGCTTCTCTCTCTCTCTCTCTTCCCCCCCCCCACGCCCCCCGCCTCCGCTGCATCCCTCTGGCTCACTTAACCACTCCCTGTGACGCGTCGGGTGACCCAGTGGTCAAGGACAGCGGCCCCTGGGCGGGGGAGTGCCCGGCTCTGAGAGGGAAGGGCTCCCCCAGACGCCGGCTCATGGCTCTCGCTTCCCCCCTTGTCGTCTTCTTAGTCTGGTGCTGCTGGTCGTCCTCAACATGATGCTCTTCTACAAACTCTGGATGTTGGAATATACCACCCAGACCCTCACTGCCTGGCAGGGTCTGAGGCTCCAGGACAGGTAATCCTGGCCCCTCCCCCTTGCTCCCACCTTCACCCCAGCCAGTACTGTGTCCCGGCTCCTGCTTCCCAGTCTCCTTGGGACGGCCCTGCTGCCCTTGGCCGGGGGATAACCCTCTGGGATGAGTGCCTAGGCAGGCTCTGAAAACTGTCCCTGTAGTTTCAGTCTGCTTCTGATTTGGGGCACAGGGGAACCAGGGCACTGAGCAAAGGACAGAGAGCTCTGATGTGGCTCTCTGTCCTTTAGGGGTCTGGGCGCATAGGACAGTCGACGGGCCATAACTCCAGCTGCTGGGGTACCCCTTCTTCTACCCCACAGGTTACCCCAGTCTCAGACAGAGTGGGCCCAGCTCTTAGAGTCCCAGCAAAAGTACCACGATACCGAGCTCCAAAAATGGAGGGAGATCATCAAGTCCTCAGTGATGCTTCTTGACCAGGTGAGATGCCCCCTCCGTCCCTCCTTGCCCTGGTCTCACGGAGATGGGACTCCTGCCCTGTGCTCTGAGGAGAGCGCCATCTCCATCATCGTCCACCAGATGCCCTCCTCCCATTTGTTCTTCCCCCAGGCCATCCATTGTTCTAATTTTAAAGCCACCCCTGAGTGAGCTGTGGGAGACACCCGTGTATTCCCCAAAATTATGTCAGTGAAATAACACACTGGATTTGCAGTAGGAAAACTGTAGGTTAGATGGGAGGAGAGCTAATTTTTCTTCTTGGTAACCCATAGCCATCTGACAGGCCTTGAAAGAGATAACCCCCTTTTCGCAGAGACTGCTCTTCCCAGAGGGCGTGTCTTTCTAACAACTCCTTTTGACGTGTGCTCCCCTCCCCCACCGCCTGCCCTCAACACATGCACACGACACCCAACGCCCAGGCCGCGGCCCCTCCTCAGGGGCTGTGCTGAGAGTCTGGGACGATGGCTGGTACTGTGTCTCCTTTTCGTAACGTCTTCTTCCTGGTACGGTTTTCTTTCTGAAAAACTAGATGCGTCTTTTTAAGAAAGTCGTTCTGGGGCAAAATCAATAGTTAGCTTCATTTTGTCAGACTGAGGTGGAATCCTAATCTTGCCACTGACTAGTTTTGTGACCTCAAGCAAGGGGTTTAGTATTAGGGACCTTCGGTTCCTTCATTTATAAAATTGGAATTATAACCATTGCTTCGTGAAATTGCTGTTGCATTTGGTCTGATGGCCCACGGGAGGCGCTTGTTAATATTCAGCTTTACTTCCCCTTCATGGTTTGGTTTCTTAGCTCTAAATTAAGGAGAGAGGGTTTTAGTGCAGCTATCATGACCCAGGTTAATGGGTTTAGAGTGTCATGCATAACACTGGAGCCACGTTTAAGGAGGGCATTTTTTTTTAACCAAACGAGGGCAAACAACACAGCAAGGAGTTTGGAAGCTCTGGCCTATCAGGAAGGCTTGAGAGAAGTAAAGTTGTGCTCAGGAGCAGGGAAGACGCGTGGGTGAGCAGCACAGGCCAGTCTTCAGACGTTGGGGTCTGGCATCTAGAAGAAGGGTTAGGCTGCTGTGAACCTCCAGGGGACCGAACTAGGGCCAGAAGTTATAGGGAGTCGGATTTTTGAGTCATCAACGAAAAGCACGCTCCTTATGGGTAGAGCAGTCCAGCAATGGAACGGGCTGCTTTGAAGGACTGAAAGTGCTCAGAGGGCGATGTGATGATGTGGGGTGAGGGACTTATGAATTAAAGGCGGGGGGGTAGTTGGACTGGATGACCCGGTCCCCTTCCAGCTGTGGAATTCTATTCAGGGTGGGTCTCCTTCAGAAGGAGCTTGGGGCAGGCAGACCTGTAGCCTCGTAGACTCGACTCTACAAGCATTAAGATCGGTGTCTCGTTCCGTTCCCTTGATTTTGTTTTTCGTTTTTCTTTTCCCCCTTTTTTGGGGGTTGGGGGTGCGGGGGCGTGCCACGCTGCATGGCTTGTGGGATCTTAGTTCCCCAACCAGGGATTGAACCCAGGTCCTGCCACTGAAAGCGCCGTAGTCCTAACCACTGGACCGCCAGGGAATTCCCATCGTTCTGTCCCCTTGAAAAGAACATTAATGGGCCCTTCATCCCTCCTGATATCGAAGAACTAAAGAGACGAAAGTGACAGATTAGGCCGAGAGATCAGAGGTTCTCAAAATCCGTAACTGTTTACCTGTGAAATGTTAACCGTCCTGTGTTAACAAGGCAGCTTACCTAGAACCAGGGTAGGATTCTACCGCTGGAATTGTCCCATGTAAACTTCATCCCGTGATGTGGGATGTATCTATTTCTTAAAGAAGGTTAAGAAATTCAGTTAAGATTCAGTTAATTCAATGACATGGGTACAGCTAGGAGCCTACTCAGTTTTCTGCTTGGCACCTGGGGTGTACAAGGTAAGGATAAGACAGTGCAGTCCCAACACAGCTGAAACAAAGCCATTGAAGATGACTGCAGCGCAGAGCCCTAGTGAGGGGTCCATGAAAGGCCAGGAGAGAGAGAGATGGCTGTGAGCCAGAGAAAGTTTGGAGTTGTTCTGGGCCTTTATAGTAGCTGGGTGAGGTTGAATGGGCAAGAGAGGAGTCTGAGCTGGGGGAACAGTGTGGCAAAGGTACCAGGAGAGGAGGACAGTGTATTCAGGATCATAGGGAAACCAAGCCGAGTGAGTAGACCGATCAGTGGCGTCGGACGCGGGTCCTGATGGCAACGGAACGTTCGAGAGAATTCTTAATTTCGTGAACCAAGGACCACAAGTCATTGAGACACAGCACCGCTTACCCCAGGGGTTCCCAGGGCTCGATCGGCCGTCCCCCTCCAGCCTGAGACTGTGTCCCTTGAGAGCGACCCTCGTTTCGGGAGCCTGCTGCCTTTAGCTGCCCGGCCTGGCGGGGGGACCTGCCAGACGTGGGTGTGGTGGGTGCTCTGAATGGAGGAGCCCACTGAGGGCACAAACCCGGGCTGGGGCGGGCTTCCCTGTCTTACAGATGAAGGACTCCCTCATCAATCTTCAGAACGGCATCAGGGCCCGTGACTACACATCAGAAAGTGAAGAGAAGAGGAACCGCTATCACTGACAAGGCAGGAGCGGGGGCAGCTGCAGGAGACCTGTGCAATACATGTACATAGACCATATAAATATATATGTATAAATAGAGAGAGAATATAAATATATATATTATATACAGATTTTAAAAAGAGATGATGCCTATGTACCAGGGAGAAGGAGCGGGCCCGCCCCCTGTGCTGGCCGGCGGAGGGGCCAGGAGGGCAGGGACCCCCTCTCAGCACCCACCTCCCCTGAGCCTCTTCCTCTCCGTCCTCTCGTCCCCACCCTTTCCCTCGCTGGCCATTCTTGGCTCTGAGAATGGAGACGTGGAGCCAGAGTTATGCCTGTGAAGACCCTGGGGTCGTGAAAAGAAGTCTCAAGGGGGCATCGCTTAAGGTGCTTCACTCCCTAATCCCCTTTTGATTTGTTTCCAAAATAAACGAGAATCTTTTCTTCCCCACCCAACACTTCCCCAAGTGTTCTCTCGGGAACAAGGAAGCATCAGAAGCAGGGCGCAAGCTAAACTCTACCATACGAGGCCGCCCCCTGTATGTGGGCCGTGCACCGCGAGTCAGGTGCAGAGGACGGCGGGACAGCTGGGGAGGCTGCGCTGGAGGGTTTGGGCTTCGTAGCCACAGGTCCTGAGGGCCTGTGTTCTGAAGGGCATTCTCCTCCATCAGCCCCTGTACCTTCCTCTACCCTGCGTGGGGTGTGGACCCAGTAAGGGCTGGGGATTTCTTACTCCCCCCCTTCTCTCTGGTCTTTTCCCAGGCTGGATCTGGGTGAAGTGTCACTTTTTAGTGCCTAAAGCCCTATTTTTCCTCTGCCCTAAGAGCACATTGTTTATTCGTCAGGGTGGGAGCGTTTTTGATCTTGTTAAACCTCTTTAGCGATTGTAAGCAAGTCAGGTCTGTGGCTCTAACCCCTTCCCTTAGAGCTGTCATTTGATTTCTAGGATGAATCAGGGTGTGTTCTAGGGCCTCCAGGGTTTGAGAGAGTGAATGCACTAGCCGTGTAAGAATTGTAGGGTCTAACCGCAGAACTACTATGGGTCGCGAGCACCTATATCCAAGCACTCTGGCGGCCAGCCTCATTTCCTCTCAGCGAGGAACCAGCTTAGTCAAGGGACACAACCGTCTGAGACACTTTGCACATGAAAGAAGACCTAAGCCTTGGAGGGAATGGATTTGCCAAAGGTGCGTAGGTTTGGGCAGGAAAAAGCCAGATGGAGTCTACCCCACAGAGGGCCATTCCAAACCCTGTTTCTGAGAGTTGGGAGTGGAAGTTCTGGCAGAGGGAGTAGCCAGCGCCTTCTCTAGTCTCTGGCCCCAGAGAGGTATGAGACCACTAAGGGGTAGAAAGAAGACCATGGGTTAGGAAAGTGGGTCATGTAGGGCCTTTGGGGCTGGCTCAGAACTGATGGCCCATCTGGGCAGGCTTACCATCCTTCACACACTAACTACTGTCTCTCCCTGTGATGACCCAAGGAATCCTGGCAGCCCCAGGCAGAGCTTGTAGAGATTCTTGACCAGGAAAGGATTATACCAACTTGGCAAGGAGAGCTCTTCCAGATCGCTTGTTCTAGTGGACCCCTTGGTGGAAGGGGCAGAGGAAAGAAAGGTAGATTTGATCACTGATCTAGCCCAAAAGAAGAGCATGTTGTATTCTCTTGGACTGGCCTGAGCATCCCACTTTAGCGATTAAAGAAAGTTTTTGACTCTTCAGTCTGTCTGAGAAGAGGGCCTCATTATTGCCCTAAGGGCAGGATGAGAAGACAGAAAGAGACACACCCAGGCCACCCCCCCCCCAGGGGGAGTAGGATGCGATGGATGATTCCATCATGGTCATCTAGAATGTTGATATCCCTTCTTTAGAAAAGGAGACATGAGCAAATGGAGTTGCATGTAATCCGTGTGAAGTGTGCATACGCCCATGGGCCAGCGGCTCAAGATCATATCTGTCCCTGTCCCTGTCTGGGACTTTGAATGGGAGACCCTGGTGAGGGTCAGGGTTCATGGGCCGTGAGCCAAAGAAGGAGAAACAGTGCAGGCTGCTAGGAATTTTCTGGTTGGAGTAGCCAGAAGTCAAAATTATTCCCCGAAACTTTTGAAAGGAAAGGACAAGTGATAAATTCTCTAATGTATTCCATACATATTTATTTATTTAAATTATTCAATTATTAAAGGTACCATATTGGGACCTTTGGGGTGACTTTAAAGGGACTCTTTGCTGGGAGTAAGCTGGTATAGTGGGCCTGGCTACGCGGCATTGTTCGGCTTTTGCTTCACCTCTCGGGCCCCTCTCAGGAAGGAGTAGGTGACAGGGAGGGATGTCCAAGGAACCCTCTTGATTTCTGGGGTTTTGAACCCGGGAGGCAGTGTGTGCACGTGGGGAGCATCTCTTGGCCTCATTTCTAAGGATCAAGGATCGTTTGTGGGAGCTTTCTAGTCTAGTAATTTTTTGATTTTCAAACCAGGAGAAAACCAACAGCTGTGTTCACTCCCAAACAAAAGCTTTTCCCCTTTATTCAGGAACCTGTCAAAGAGAAGGGGCCTCTGCCCTGGCAGCTCAGTCTGGGAGTGAAGCACGTAAATGACATTGTGACTCGTGGCTGGCAGCCCTGGCTTGTAAGCGAGCATTAAAACCACCATATCTTATGTTATTTCTTCCAGCCAGGGCATTTTTTTGTTTTGTTTTCTTTGTTGTTGTTTGGCTTTTTTCACGTAAGAACTCAGTCATATAGGAGTCTTTCTGCGAGGACTCATGTGGTGAGACACTCGAGAGCTTGCACTCAGTTTCAAAGATTTTGCCGTTTCTAGACAGGTGAGAACAGCAGCGGGTCTGCACTCTACTCCTGCTGACTGGGGGGGAATTGATGGGACTGGTGTTGGAGAGGGCAGTCATGTCTGTAACTCTCTCCTTTCCCCCATCCCACTCCCTGGGACAAAGGGATAACATTCCAGGACAGCAAGGTCAGCAACTTAGAGCTCTCTGGAAGGGCAGCGAGCTGAGGGGTTCAGGGGACCTGGGCCTGAGTCCTGGCTCTGCTGTTGGGCAGGTCACACACCCCCACACACATAGCCCCGGTCTCTGAGCCTCTGGAGCCTCATATGTAACAGGAGGGGCTTGAGCTAGACTGTCCCTAAGGTGGATTCTAGCTTTGACATGATCTTGGAGGCTGGGCCAGAGACTGGCGAGGCTGGGCTTTCTCAAACTTGGAAGGTGCCCTGCCAGGAGAGGACAAGCCTTCTGGACTAGAGCCTCCCTGGAGTTTAGATGAGTCGTAGGGCAGGGTCTGGGTTCCAGGAAATCCAGGGTAGTTAAATCTTCTTTATGCGCTAGGAGGGGCAGGGAGGTCCGATGAGAGGCGGGTGGGGGAGGGAGAGGGAGAAAGATGAAGCTTGCCGTATTGCTCGGTGTTAACCTAGGAGGGTGTTTCTTCCTTTGTTGGCCTAGTCTTACTTTGTAAGCGTCCTTTTGGACTTTCTCTCAGCTGGGAAGAGGAGGATGGTGGCAAGGACACTGGCTTGGATTAAGCCCACCTTCCGTCCCTGGGCTGGGAAGCCTTCCGTCCGTCTGTCCATCCTCCCTCCTCCTTGCTAGAGCAAACGGTGGAGAGAAGTCCTTCCTGCTTCTACCACCTCTCTTGTCTCCAGCTTTGTTGGGGTTTGGATTAAGTGTGAAGCTTTGGCTAAAATCCTTGGGTTGCCTTAGAGCGCTGACACTGAGAACTTGGGATTACAAGGAAGGGGGAGGACCAAGAAAGTGCAAGAGGAATGCTTTGGTAGAAGTGGATTCTCTCCATTGCCCTGTCTGTGACCCAAGCTTGACCATGTCCATACGTTTGCAGGCAGCACGTCTAGGGTGAAATCTTGGAGGAAGGATTAGGGAGAGAATCTTTCTGGACTGTGTGGTCTCAGAAGAATCCTTTCTGCGCCATACCATGCTGTGTCTTTAGCTCTTCAGGGCAGCCAAGGCCAGCCCTTCCTCCCTAGGGCCCCCCGGGAGAAATAGCGCTCTCCTCTCTTCCCCCAGGTGGTAGGGCACCCCCTGACTCCACCTGCCCACTCCAGTAGGAAGCTTGAGGACCTCTCTTCCTGACTCTCTCCTCCTCCGTCCTTCGTCTCTAGGCTGTGGGACAATCATCCCATCCACCACTTAACACCCCCGACCCTCATCCCCCAGCTTCCAGCAGGCTGGCCCCACTCCCCTCCACCTCTAGGTTTTCTTCCAGAAGATGCATTTTTGGGTCCGAGAGGAGCACTTTCTGGAATGCCACCTTTTAGCGGCCCTGCTTGCCTGACGTGCAGCAGGAACTTGCCCACGGCGCAGAGAGCTGCCCCCCGCCTCCCCACCTCTCTGCCCACCTTGTTACCTCACTCCTGCTCCAGCCGTGGCTGCGATGGACCCAGCCAGCTCCCTGTTTTGGCGTTCCGGGGGAAGCTCAGGGGTCTGGGCCATCGTTTTCTGTTGCGACTTGAGGTCCTCAGCAGGCCTGGAAGCCTGGACTGGAGGCTTGGCTGCTGGCGAGAAGCACTTTGCCTGCCAAGGGGAGTTGATGCCAGACGATGTACCCGACATGTGAAGGCATTAAAGAACATTGTCACCTCTGCCCCTTGGCCCTCCTTGCTTCTTTCAACACGATGAGACACTGCAGAAGCAAAAAATGGTGGCCTCTGCTCCAGGCAAGACAGCTGGCTGTGTCTGGGGAGTTGGCCCTGGGCTTGGGTGCCACGCACTGAGATGGCAGAGTAAAAGCAAGCATTTTTGCCAGCGACAGTGTGCGGCTCCCCACATTTCTCTGTCCTGCACTCTAGGGCCAGACCACTCTCTGCATGGACCAGATCATCTTCCCAAACCCATGGTGCTTTGCCCCCGACTCAGCCTAGACTCCAAGATGGGGAGGGATGGGTCCGAGGCCATTGCGGCCCCTGGAGAATCCTGACATGGGGGTGGGGGTGGGGTGAGGCAGAGGGAGCATCCCCAACCCCTGCCCTGGGCCATTATGGGAAAGAACACAGGTTGATTGCAGTTGAGTTGTCTGGCCATCTGTATTTGGAGCTATAACTGTACTTTGCCTGGCGCTGTGCGCAAGGTCTAAAAGCTTAACTGCTAGTACCTAGAGACAAACGAGGCTTCCGGTCAAATCGTCATGTAAAGTAGCTAGAGCCATGGAAGTACAGTATGAATTAAAAGCAAAAAAGTCTTGAACTACATGTAATAAACGGTGTGTGTTCATTGCTTGATTCGTTAGTCCTCGTGGCCCCAGATGTTTTTGGGCTTCCCAGGTGTGATCACAGCAAGCCCTGAAGGCATGTGTTCACAGGCACACACGCAGACACACGTGCACAGCCAGCCATCCAGGACCTCCTTCCCAGGGGAGGGCGGCAGCCTGATGAAGTGGAACGGATGAGAGGTTTGGGAATCAGATCTGAGTGCAGATCGCAGCATCACTATTTACCAGCTGTGTCCTTGGGCCCCGACCGTTACTGCCAGCCTCAGTTTATTTTAGAGATAACATAAAATATATGTGTGTGTGTCTGTGTTTCTTAGTATAGTGGCTAGTACTATATGAAGATAATTTTATATCATTATTAATCATTGTTAATGATTTTATATCATTATTAATATTATTAATGATTTTATATCATTATTAATCATTATCAATCAGTAGTATTGTTATTCTAGGAGTGTATGGTAGACTGAATCCCAGTGACAATTTCTTGTGTAACTTTTCCCTTTTGGGGCCTTGGCACTTCTGGGAAGACACACACTGGGGGACAGCGTTGTTTTATTCCCTTAATGTTAGCCAACCTGGTAAGGGAGTGGGGTCCCTCCCTTCACTAGGTCTTCCTTGCTGGGAGCCCCTCACCAACTTGTTTGATGTCATTCAGGTGAGAACACTCTGGCTCTTGGATTCCTTTGTATTTGGGTAGGGAAGGAAAGAAGGGAGACAGTATGTTTAATTCTAGACTATTAAATGTATTTTTCATTCTCTGGGCATATATCCAGTGATTGTGAGTTCAGGAATTGATGTGGGCTGGGGAGGTAGGTAGAAGCCATAGTATGTGTAGCAGACACACACCGTGGAGCAAAACCAGAGCAAGCAGTGTTTAGAGACGCTTTATTGACATGAACAGGGAGTTTACTGAAAAACACCACATACAGGCATTAGGTTGTTGAGAGCTTGAGTGGTCAGGAACAACATTTCTAAAGTTCAGAAAAAGATTGGCTGTGGAAAATCAAGAAAAAGCCACACGAAGGTGACAACATGGTGACGAGTTCCATGGCTGTACGAATTTGCTGATTGTGTTTGGTGCCTCACAAACCTAGAAGCGCTCGTCCTTCAGTGCCTCCCTCCCTGTCACTCTGCCCAAAAGAGAGGAATACCAGCTTTGAGGCTTCGCTGGCCTACGATAGGGGTTGAGTCTGAGCTACAGCTCAGACTCGCTTCAAATGTGCATCTACTGGGTCCTACTACAGCCTCAAGTAAGGGGAGGGGGGCCAAACATGGGTCGTCTGCCATGGTAGAGTTTTAGAGACTAGGAAAGGCTTGGATGATGATATTTTTAAAACCTAAGGGCGCAGGGCACACTCAGTCTAGACTGGTGCCCGACGCAGAGAGGGTGCCGAAATGCAGAATGAATGGGTGATCGGAGTAATGACACCAAGTACTACACAGATACATTTGCCGTGACTGGGAGGACTCACTGGGTTGGGGGCTTTTCATTTACAAAGGGATGGGAGAGGAAGGTGTTTTTTGTTTTAGTTTTCCATTTCCGCTTGGGAAGGAGAGCCAAGATATATTCTGAAATGGGTCTAGCTCCTTGCTGCTGCTTCCTGCCAAGATGCAGTTACACGGCCTTTTCTCTCTGATTTATGTCAGGTGGGTTCACAGATTCTGAGATGGGTATGTTTTCCTTTTTGATCCCGTAGTTCTGGGGGGAAAAAAGGAGCTACTGTCTCTTCTCTTAACCATTCATAGCTCTATACATATTTTCAGCATATTCCTGCTCTGAAAAATTCCTTTCCTACTAACATTTCCAGTTTGGCATCTAAGGAGAAACCAGAAACTCAAGAGAGTCAGAAATCCGGGCGTGTGGGTGTTTGGGGGTGGTGACTCTAAAGGACAGTGCTTTTATCTAGATGGACTGAAAATAAAGGCTGGTGTTGGGACAGGTGCTGACCGTCAAGGTATTTCCACACGAGAGTTGGGGCTGCGATGCAAGGCTGAGCTGACGGCAAAGGTCCGTTGGGCGAGGTGCTCACAGGGCCAGCAGAGTTGAGCAATGAAGGTCATGGCTGTTAAGCCCAAGGGAGGGAAAACCAGACCCAGCCGAGCTGGCCTTGAGGGAATTGTATTATTAAGCATCAGTCAGGGGGAATATCCAGCACCAAGACAACAGGTGGGGTTCCTAGAGTGATGATAGCCCTTGAGAACATTTCTAAGCCCTTTAATAGAACAGCATACCAGATAGAGCTTCCAGAGCAGTGCACGTTTATCTGGGTCCTTTGTAGGAATATGCGGGGGAACAGGGAGGGAGTGAGGATTTGAAGTAGGCTGGTGATCACAGTACCTTGTGGATTTATAGTCATGATCAAGTCTCCCAGGAAGGAGTTTAATTGCAATTCAGGAGAAATAATGAGGTACAAACCAACGAGAAAGGGGAAACGAACATGAGATTAAGACTCTGAAAGCACAGTTTTAGCATGGACCAAGAAGCAGAGTGGTAGAGGAGCAGTGGAGTGGGGTTAGGGGTGAGCGAAGATGTTTAACATCTCAGGACAAGCAAGAGAGGCAAAGATTAGATGGAAGTAAATAAAGAAAAGAAAAATGAGAGGAAAGGAAGCAGCTATGGTCTCAGTGGAAAGAGAGCTGGGCTAGGGCTCAGAAGACCTGAATTCCAGCTCTCTGTTTACCCACTATATGAACTTATGATTTGGTAAAGCTTCTTAGCCTCAGACAGCGTGTTTCTTCATTTGTTAACGTATTAGCAATATCCACCTCACAGAGCTAGTTGTGGAGAAGAAATAAGATAATTAAAATGCTTGGTAAATCATATAGCTTAATAAAGAAAGCATTAAAGATGAGAAGAGTTGAGAAGTTAGGAGGAGGAAAAGACTAGAGAAGATTACTTGTAAAGGATAAGAAAAAAAGAGAGGTACCATTCAGCTTCATTAAAAATCACCCAGGAGATATCTGAGTTGGGCTTTTAAAAAGGAAAAGAAAACGTGCATTCTAGATCACAAGTTAGATGCGTGGTCTACTGAAGCAAGAGGGAAGTGGAGGGGTAGAAAGGAGTTTCTGCGGCAGGCTTGTCATCCGCCATCCACGTGACTGGGAAAACCTCACAGTAATCCAGGCCTGTTTTCCTCACAGGAAAGTAAGGAAAATCTATATTCTGTCTCCTATTTCAGAGAGATTGTGTGGGAGATTACCAAAGAGAAAGGCCTTGAATTTATTGAAAGTATTTTCTTCGATAAAATCAGACTCTCAAATATGTAAACAAGGACTAATTCAAGTGCTGTCCCAGGGATGGCAGAGATGAACTGAGTTTGTCAGGCGAGGCCCAAAGCCAAGAGAGTGGGATCTTTCCCCATAGATGCCCCTGGATCTGAGGGACATCTTGTTCATCGAATCCCAGTCACTTTCATCTTCTCACATCCCATCAAGCATCCTTCCCCCTCTCATCACAGGGTGCAGAAGGACATCACACTTATACCAGTTACTCAAAGTGAAACATGAGATATCGACTAAAATGTTTCCAGTGTTCATCTGCTCTCCTAACATCTAGGGGAAAACAAAAAACAAAAAAAACCTTGGACATTATGAATTCACAGGTGAAATATTTGGAAGCCACCTAGCCTGTCCCTCCTCTATCACATCACTCATTTGCCATCATCTATCTCAGGCTAAAAACGTGTCTTAGTTAAATGCCATTCCCGGATGCGTTCCCCTTCTGGAAGACATCTCAGATTCACAAACCTTTTCACTAAAGAAATTCTTCAAATCTACCTCCCATCCTTCTCTCTGCCTTTTTGGCCAATTTCTAATGGCCTGAATCAGAGCTAACCTCATCCAGGCAATCCACCGAGTTCTGTGCCAAACTCAATTTCAAAGTCTTTTCAAGGACAAAATTATCCCATCTCGGGAAGTGTAAACTGGACCGCGCCTTAGGCTTCTATCTGCCCCAGTTTATCCTTTGAAGTCTCGTATCAGTGGAGTCCTGTCTTGAGTCTCCGTTGCCTCCCGTATGAGTAATAATACTGACCCACAGAAATTTTGAGAGGAAGAACTTAGGAATCGCAGTCCCAGTGCCCACAGGAAAACAATGCCACCCCGCCATCTCCGGCGGTGCGTTCACCTGGCAAGGCACACACGTTGCCCCAGGAAGATCATGAACATGTTGTATGACTTCCCAAGTCCCCTGCTCTCGGCTTCTTGAAGTACTGACACTAACCCAGGCCTTTGAGACCTCTTGGGATCTAGCCCTGGAGCACCATAGTCCAGAGAACATTTTAGTCCATGCTTAATGACCTTTCTATCACTGGAGGGCCTAGAAGCGCATGCTTTGCTCTGATGCTCCAGCCAAGCGGACCAGGAACTTAGAAAAACTGACTTCAAGGAATCCCACTTCATGACACTCTTTTGCTTTAACCCAGACTAATCACTCCAGCTTCCTTCCGTTAAGCCCTCCATTCACTTGCGGCAATGGAGAATCAGCGGCTCCAGCACGTGTTCAAAGCCGGGTGGAGCACAGGGTGGGGGGGTCCAGTTGGCATGGGAGCTGCTTGCTTGACAGCAAGGGCAGGCTGAGGTTTGAGTCGTGTAGAAATGTTGGCTCCTTGGTTCTCGCAAAGTCTTGTGTGTGGAGGTCTGATGGAGTTAGCAAGTCAGAGGTGACAGTTCAGAGGTGAGTGGATGTATGATGAATGAACTGAAGGATGGACGTGTGAAGGGAAGTGATGTGGCCCCTGGGGCACCCTCCTGACGCTGTTGACATCACTGAACATGGGGTAGCCAGCGCTTCAGTGTTCAGGCCACCTACCAGTGATAAAACAGCTCACTGAGAATTGCCAGCCCAGTCCAGCCCAGCCAAAGGCTCTCTGACCTCATCCACGATCCTTACATAGGAGGGAGAATGGGGAATTATTTTTTGTCACTGTGGGTAAGGAGTTCAAGTTGCCCCAACACTCAGGCCAAAGCAACTCACCTTCTGAAGGACTTGAACCTCGCACAGAGCTCTGACTACTTGGGCATCAACTTAAAGAAGTACCCTGAGGGTGGGGATTCTGGGTAGGGTAGAAATCTAAGGGACCAAATCTAAAGTCATTTTGGTTTGTGGGTGTCAAGGTCACTTGTACAACCTGCCTCCTTATCTACCTGCCCCTCCCTTCCCTGTACATCACCTCCGGTTGCCCCCTCCTATTCCTCCACTGGTACCGCAGAGTTCTCTTTGTTCTCCGATGGGATCGCCAGGTAGTCAGACCTGTTGGAGGAGAGACGGGGGAAGAAAATCAGTGCATTTGTACCCAGAGGTGCCAACACAGGAAAAGGGAAGGAGCAAGGGCCCCAGGAACAAGGATGTCTCTAGAACACCTCTGCTCTTCTTTCTCACCATGTTACCCAAGAGAAAATGAGAATGGCCCTTTCAGCAGACTAGAATAATAAATACTTTTGTTTTTTCCTTCCACCAGCAACGTATGAGTCTTCTCATTTATCCACATTGTTCTCAGGACTTAGTACTGTTAGATTAAATCAGCCAAACTGATGGATGGGAAATTACATTTTATAGATCTTTTAATTTTCCTTTCCCTGATTACTGGTGAAGTTGAGCATCTTTTCATAAGTTTATAAGCAATTTGGGTTTGTACTTCTGCAATATGACTTCATTTGCTTTACCAGTTTTCCTTCTGAGACATTTGTCTTTTTCTTTGATGATTCCATGTCTTGAAAATATCTTTCTTTTTCCTCTTATAATTTATTTATTTTATTTTTGGCTGTGTCGGTCTTCGTTGCTGCGCGTGGGCTTTCTCTAGTTGCAGCGAGCGGGGGCTACTCTTCGTTGCAGTGCACGGGCTTCTCATTGTGGTGGCTTCTCTTGTTGGTGGAGCATGGGATCTAGGTGCACAGGCTTCAGTAGTTGAGGCATGTGGTCTCAGTAGTTGTGGTTCGTGGGCTCTAGAGCGCAGGCTCAGTAGTTGTGGCACACGGGCTCAGTTGCTCCGCGGCAGGTGGGATCTTCCAGGACCAGGGCTCGAACCCATGTCCCCTGCATTGGCAGGCGGATTCTTAACCACTGCACCACCAGGGAAGTCCAGTATCATAAAATCTTTACTCTAATAGCTGTATAAGAAATCTTTATATCTGACAGGAAAACTCCTACCAGCCACCTCCCCCAAACTTATTGTTCTTTGAAATAGGCAAACTATGGGCCATGAGCTAATAAAGGCTGTTACTTGTTTAAAGGGTTGCACACAAACAAAATGAAAGAACAATAGGGGACAGAGACCCTCTGTAGCCTGAAAAGCCTAAAATATTTACTATCTGACCATCCTCTGGCTTAGACTAGTTTTAGCCTCTGGGCTTCTGTATGACTTTTAAGATCCGCTTATCAAGTTCCTTGAACAATCCATTGGGTATTTTGATGGGAATTTTACTGAATTTGCAGATTAATTTGGAAGAGAATTGCTATGTTTGTAACAGTGAGGTTTTAGTCTTCAGTTATTTAACTCAAATCTTTCAGTAAAATTTTGTCATTTTCTCCTTAAATATCTTACACGTTTTTATCAGATTTATTCCCAGGTACTAGAGAGTATTTGTTGCTATTGTAATTGAATTTTTAAAAATGTTTTAAATATTGAGATGTTTCTCTAAATTTTTGTGGCTGGAATATAGGTGCTTTTATATTTATATTTATAAATATTTTGATTTGTATCAACAATCTTATGAAACGTTCTTACTAGTTCTAATAGTTTGTCTATAGATTCCTTTGGATTTTCTATATAGGTAATCATATTGGCTGTGAATGATAATTTAGTTTCTTTCTTTACAATTCATACTCTTTTTTTTTTTTTTTGTATTTACTTAGTGCACCACCTAGGATCTCCAGTATAGAATAGAAGCAGGTATCCTTGACATAGTTCTAATATTACACGCAGTTCTTCTAAAGTTGCCACATAGATGATATTTGCTGTAGGTTATACTAGTTGCTGCCATTAATCAGTTTAAAGATGGTTGGTGTTTAGGTTTAGACTTATATGTATTTATCTTGCTCAGGACACATTGTGCTACCCGAATCTGAAGAGTCCTACCTTTCCTTAGCCACTGTATCTCTGAATATTGTCTCTCCTCCATTTTCTCTCTTTTATGCTAATCGATCTTCTCAATTTTTGTCTTCCTATTTCTTTGTGATATTCCACCTTTTTGTATCTCTGTGCTTCATTCTGTGAAACTTCCTTATGTTTATCTTCTGGTCACCAGTATCCAATCTCTGGTGAACCAATCCATTGAGTTTTGAATGTTATTGACTGTATTTTTCATTTCCAGGTTTTTCTTTACTCCTGTTCAAATCTGCCTGTTCTTTTTTCTTAATAACTTATTGTATTCTTGTGTTTTGGTTCCTACTCTTGTTTTAACTCTTTTAAGCAAATTTCTTTTCTATATTCTACCAGGTCCTTCTTGTGTCTGAAGCTCCCGGGGTTTAATCCTGCCATCTGTTACTTCTCTTGCTCATGCTGGATTATTTCCTGCTGTGTCTTTTAGTTTTGGATGAGACTGTGGAATCAGATTCAGCAATGCTTTATCTGGGGAGCACTGTTAAGCCTCAGCTAAAAGCGGGTCCCTTCAGAAAATAGTTTTTCATTTGCGTCTACATGGTTATCACTGTCTGGGGACTAATTTTTTTTTTTATTGACTTTCTCAGCTTAGAGGTTCCTGGATCACGTGGGCAGCATAAATTTAAATCCCAAACATTGTGAGAGCAGGCTTGTGGTTACCGGTTCTCAAGAATCTTTTATGTTTCTACTTGGAGTCAGGCCAGGTAGATAGGTTTCCTTGGCTTTTCTCTGGGCTGGTGGACTGATGATTATTTACTGATCTATCTTTTGCACGAGCTGTAGCCCTCTGAGGATCCTGGTTCTGCTGGTGACCTCAGTTCCAACTCTGTTTCTTGTGCAAGGCCAGCTGTGGGTACTTCCTGTCGAAGTGTGGGCACTTCCTGTCCAAGTGTGGGCACTTCCTGTCCAAGTGTGGGTACTTCCTGTCCAAGTGTGGGCACTTCCTATGCTCAAGCACTGAAATCTGATCACCCAGGTCACCAGGAATGACAACCCCCCCAGCATATCCTTTCTTTCCTTCTATCTGGTCAGTTATAATTTTTTACTTTCCTGAGATCATAGATATCATGAAAAATGATACTTTATCAAGCATTTCTAGGTGATAATAGCCTAGGGTTTTTAGCTTATCACCTCCACTGTGTAAATCTGTGAGGGTTATTTTCTACCTTTCCTCTCCCCAAATAACAAGCCAACATGGCCCCTTAGACTCTCAGACCCCGTCATCTGTTACCTGTGCTCGAGTGACTAGGGCCTTGGCGAAAATGGCCAAGGTACAGTCCGGACGTTGGAGCAGAAGAGCCCGTCTCTGGGTTTTCAATCACGGCCAAGCTCCAGGGGGAAGAACACGTTTGGAGCTCCTTAGCTAATAGACGGCAGAGCCCAGGTGGCCTGA
This sequence comes from Lagenorhynchus albirostris, assembly GCF_949774975.1. Classification (NCBI taxonomy): domain Eukaryota; kingdom Metazoa; phylum Chordata; class Mammalia; order Artiodactyla; family Delphinidae; genus Lagenorhynchus; species Lagenorhynchus albirostris. Next base: position 99,157,714 of record NC_083103.1, read on the forward strand.
TGAGCTCTGTGGTTTACAGCAAACAGCTGAATGTGTCGGGAACAGCAAGGACACCAGACAGGCTTCGGTTCAAATCCCAGCCTCTCCTCTCATTATCTGTGTGGCCCCAGCAAGCCACTTAAGCTCTTTGAACTGCTTCAGCGTCTATAAAATGGTCATAATAATGCTAATGTCATGGGATTGTGGTGGCAGCGGATGGGCTTTACATAGTGGTTAAGAGTGCAGGGCACGAGTTAGCAGGCACGAAGTCAAACTTGGCTTTGCCTCTTATAATGGTCTTGGGCAAACTTTCCCAGGCTCAGCTTTCGCATCTGTAAAATGGGTATATTCATGCTGCCTACCTCAAACGTTGTGAGGAAAGTGGAGGACTGTGTAAATTGCTCACCACCTCACCCATGAGAGCAGGCGCTCGGAAGGGGCGAGCTATCATTATTTTGGCATCTTTGGACTTACGCATTTTCTTGGGCTGCCTCTTCGGCCTTTGAGACCTTCCTGTAGCAATATATCATCTCGATGAGCAGCCACAGAGTGAGGAAGACCAGGAGGATGTACATCATGATTTCTGAGACCACAGAGGTGAAGTCTTCTCCAGCTGCAAGGGGGAGAGTGAGGCTCACAATATGCATGTCCCACAAACCCAGAGCTGTCCCTGAGGTCTGAGATACACAAGGCCTATTTCTAGGTATGTCTTAAATAAGCACTGGGTCTAAAGGAACGCAAGAGGGTACCAATGAGATTTAACATCCCCTAATTCTCCTGCCTGTCAGCTTGCTCACTGACTTTCTTCAGATGCTCTGGAGGGAGGCATGAGGGAGAATGATGGATGGAGGAAGAAGTTATAGAGCTGGAAGGAATCCTGGAGCTGAGATACGTGCAGCCGGGTCTCAGGTTTCCTACTTCCCGGTGTGTGAACAGTCGTTTCCCTGATTTGAGACTCAGCTTCTTAATTTGTAAAGTGAGGGTAATAATTCATACCACACATTACCTGATGTATTAAGGATACCTTGGGACATGTAAAAGTCTGCACAGGTGTGACGCACATGTCTCAGTTGAGCCGACTCTGTCCTCTGAGCTTAGGGTGGCGGAGTGTGGTACCCCCGGGAAGAGGGCGTCGGAAAACACGGACAGGGCCACGTGGACAGTGCCGTCAGCCCACCCAGTGACCTGAGCATGTCTGGATGAGAAGCAAGGACGTTCCCAGCTCATCTTCCCTCCAAGTCATTCCAAACCCAAACAGAAATGAGGGTTGGAGAATTCCACATATGAACCAGGCTGTCCTCAGAGTTCTACTTCCGGAGCACAGATCTGATCCTGCCATATACCTACTGAAAACCTTCCAGTATCCCACACCACCCTCAGCATAGAGACCTGACTCTCTTAACAGGGCACAGGAGGCCACTCGCCGTGCAGCCTTCCTCACCTCATTTCCATTCGGTTGGCCAGCAAAACCTCTCTACTCATACACGCTGTGGTCTTTTGGAATCTGTGGACGTTTCTTCTTTCTCTTCCCTCTTCCTAGATTGTATCTCGCACCCCAGTGCTACCTCTGTCCCAACATCGCCTCCTGCTTTTCAATCTCCCAACCATTTTTCTAGACTCCACTGAAGTCACCTCCTCTGTGAAGCCTTCCTCAACTTCTCGTGCAGTTATTATTCACATTCTTCTCCAGGCACTTTCCATCCCTCTATTATAACACTTCCCAGATTGTACTGTGCTGTATTTATCTCTCTTCTCTACTGACTGTATGCTTACTAAGAACATATTTATTTCTGAACTATCAGCCTGTTGCCTAATCCTAGAATACTTGAAGTATTCAATAAGTATTTGTGGAATGAATGAATATAAATAAATATTGACCTTCCTTGTTTCCTAACCAACAAAAATGACAAATAAAACATGATAGGGAATCCCCTGGCGGCCCAGTGGTTAGGACTCGGCACTTCCACAGATGGGGCCCAGGTTAAATCCCAGGTTGGGGAACTAAGGTCCCACAAGTCGTGTGGTGCAGACAAAAATAAATAAATAAATAACTGAAACATAATACATGGCAAATGTCCCGACATATATTCCTTCCTAGTGGCAAGGAAGGCTGCAGCCGCCTCTCCCTTTGCTAGCTCTCAGCAGCAAATTAGATTCATGGTTATTCATAGGGCATAAGTCATCCTCAAGGCCTTGCGCATTAAAAGCACAATATAGGCACAGCCATGACCTTCACCTCAGAGAAGCAGTCCAAGGGCTCCAGGATCACCCAGGCTTCCTAACTGGAGCTGGAGGTCACAGATGCAGCTTGAGGCACAGGAGGATGCCAGACACATCAAATGTCTTTTCACGGGCTGACAACGGTCTGGTTTGCGATGTGCTCAACTTCAAGCACCCTATTTCTTTCTCTTTTTTTTTTTTGCGGTATGCGGGCCTCTCACTGTTGTGGCCTCTCCCTTTGCGGAGCACAGGCTCCGGATGTGCAGGCTCAGCGGCCATGGCTCACGGGCCCAGCCGCTCCGCGGCATGTGGGATCCTCCCGGACTGGCCCCTGCATCGGCAGGCGGACTCTCAACCGCTGCGCCACCAGGGAAGCCCCCCTATTTCTTTTTAAATGCAGTAGCCAGAAGTAGTACCACAGGAAGCTGTCCTCACTAGCTTTATTTACCTCCAGGTGAAGAGAACTCAGATTTCTGTCTTAGAGCCAGGAGGTGAGAGCCTACGCCAGGATCAGTCCAGCTTGAGCAAAGAGAAGCAGGGAGATTCTCTGGGACCACAGGGATGGAGCAGACGTGGGGAATGTGTCATGGTGGAGCGTGCAGCAGTATGAGAGCAGTGAATATCTGGGGGTGGGGATGCAGAGGGCTGCCAAAGGGGTCACGGGGTCCGGGGAAGAGAGAAAAAGAAAAAGTGGCAGGGAGTGGGTGGTGGTGGAGGGAAAAGATGCAGTGGAAACACAGGTAATAGAGGCAAAGATCTGGACCGCAGTCCTGCTTCTGGTGCTAACGTGCTTCATGTCTGGGCAAGCCCTCCTCTTCCAGAGCTCTGTCTCCCAGCCACAACATGAGGGCGTCAGAGCTGCACCCTCCCACCACCTGGGGAGTCATTTCAACTGACTTTCGCCAGACCGCACCCCAACCTGCTGCACTCACACCGCAGCAGTGGTATGGGGCCTTCTGCACTGAAGGAAAGCCCCCTGGGTGATTCCGATGCCAGCTCTTTGTTCAGACCCCTGGACTGAAAGACAGCCAAGCTTCCTTCCAGCCCTAACGTCCCGAGGGGCTCTGTGGCTCTGATGACAAACTTGTTTTCCCTCTGTTCTTACCCAAGTCTGGCTCTGGTGCCCGGCAGGCAGGCAGACTGGCTCCGCTTTGCCACCCTTTCCACTGGCTGCGCAAAGGTCTCTGGAGGCAAAAGCCTTTGAGAGCACAAGGTGGAGACAGAGGCAGCTTCCTAGGGCCTGGCTGTCACCAGCCGACAGTCCCGAGGGTGAACAGCAGAGGGCGCCAGGCTCACTTCCCCGGGGGCACAGGTGTGTAAACAGAAGAGGATAATGGAACTTCTGAACAAAAAAATACCTTAGAGAGCTCCCAGTCCAACCCCCTCGATTCACACAAGAGGAAACGGGCTCAAGGAGGGGGAGAGGCTCATCAGGTCTGAGCCAAGTGGCCTGAGCGTCCCTGTGCACCATCTGGATTGACCTACCTTCCGTTTTAGTCTTGTCTAAATCATGATATCGCTCGCTCTGCTATGCACTCTCGTTTGCTTCATGAATTTAATCACCATAACACGATAAAAAAAATAAATACACCTGTGGCCTGAAAGTCGGGAATCCTGGCATCCTTTTCTAGGAAGAGCCTGGCTTTAATTTGACCTCTCCTTTCTTTCCTGCCCCACACCTTTTGCCTGTTCACTGACCTGCATCTTGGGGCAGCCATAATGCTGAGAACGTGCTGGAAATAGATCGTCTAGGAAGGGCTAAGTAAAATGGAGTCATCATTTAGCCTGGGTGAGAAAACACAAAGGGAGATGCATATATCGCTCCTCTGCCACATGAAGGAACATTTGCAAGGGGTGAGAAGCCACAGTGCTCTGAACAGTGAGTCCATGGAAAGCAGAACAAGACCAGTTCTAAGTTTACCCTCAAGATTCTGGATTTGATCGCAACAGAAACTTTTTGAGTTAGGTTGATGAAAGAACTTCCCAGCCTAACAAGGAACCAGCTGTGGGAAATCGGGAACATTTAAAGATTGGAGAGCAAACCGCGTTTCCCCTTCTCATAGCTGAAAGTGAGGTTATATAACGAGAGACGCCACGGATGGGGAGGGGGTTGCTTGTATGACTACTGTGGAGGGAGACAGAAGACAGAGGCTGTCAGACTTTGGTTTACAGCAGTTGTTCTCAAAGTGCGGTCCCCAGCAGCAACAGCACGTCCTGGAAACTTTTTTTGTCATGCTCTATCTACGGAATCAGAAAGCCTGGGTTTAAGAAGTCCTGCAGGGGGCTTCCCTGGTGGCGCGGTGGTTGAGAGTCCACCTGCCGATGCAGGGGATGCGGGTTCGTGCCCCGGTCCGGGAAGATCCCATATGCCGCGGAGCGGCTGGGCCCGTGAGCCATGGCCGCTGAGCCTGCGCGTCCGGAGCCTGTGCTCCGCAACGGGAGAGGCCACAACGGTGAGAGGCCCGCGTAACGCAAAAAAAAAAAGAAGTCCTGCAGGGGAATCTGAGGCTGGCTGAAGTTTGAGCACCGCTAGTTCAGAGGTTTGTATGAGTCACAGACAAGAGGGTAGATGACCTCTAGAGAACCTCAGGAGATTTCTGTGAGCCCACTGAGTCCGAGATTCAGTGCAGGCCAGAGTAGGTGTAACTGTCTTGGCAGTTTTAGGCTTCAGGGAGGCTCTCCTCTTTCTCTAAAGGTGAGAGTCCAGGGACAGGGTCAAGATTACTGCACTATCATCTCCAAGCCTTTCTGCTTTGAGGAAAGACACAGAGAGGCAAGCTTTCGGGCAGCTTGCAGAAAGCTGGCCGCCCCAGGAGGACAAGCCAGTGGTGACATTTTTAGATATCACCACTCCAGATACATGGGGTTTTGCATTCTGCAAGGGGCTCATTTATGTGGAAACCCGCTGTCCTCCCTCCCCCGAGAGCAGGGCACCCAAGGGAGCCTGTGCCCTAGCCTTACCCTCCTCGGTGACACGGAGGGGGATCAGCCGGGTGGTCTTCACGAAGGGGCGATGTGCCTCAAACTCAAACTCCCGGGACACGTTGCAGGTGTAGAGGCCGGAGTCGTTCAGGGTGACATTGAGCACAGTGATGGACACGTCCTGCAAGTCTTTGCTCCCGTTCCACTGCAGGCGTCCCTGGAAGGGGCTCTCCACCTCCTGGTGGCCGTTCCGATACTCATAGATCTGCAGGTAGAGAAGCAGAGGGTGTAGGAGAGAAGACAGGGTAAAGGTGGGGACAGGGCGGAGAAAAGGACCAGAATGGTGCTCGGATGTGGGGACGGGGACAGTGTTACCAGGAGCTCCCAAATGTGGGAGTGGGATGGGCGTCTCAGAGGAGGGCAGGGAAGAGAGCAAAGACAGGGAAAGACGGGCAAAGGCACCCAGGTATCAGGGCACATGGACACGGCAGGAAGAGGTGGGCAGGGAAAAGGGCTGGAAAGAAAGAGGACAGAGGAAGGTGAGTGAAGTGTACAGGAGATAAGGAGAGGGAAATTGAGAGAAAGGAAGGATTGGAAGGAGGCAGAGAGAATAAGAGAGAAAGGTGTGTCATGGGGGCAGCCGGGGAGAGACTAAGGCAGAGAGGCAGCTTCATGCGTCATGAAGACGTCTGAGAGCTCTGGCCTCCAAAAGTGTCTCTCGGAGCTGGTCCCCTTGGAGGGGATGTGAGCAGTCGGGGCCAGGCCGCAGGAAGGGGACCCAGGCCACTTAAGTGGCCCACATGAGCAGAGAGCTGCCAGCCAATGTGCACATATCAGCTCTTCCACTCTGGGCGAAATTAGATCTGAAATGTGGTCTCTACATTTCTCTTCTCAAACACTTCCACCTTCTGACATACCTTTTTTTTGTTTCCTTCTACAGCTGTGCAGTCCATCTAGTTTCTGCTTGCCACGTGTGGCTACTTACATTAAAATTTAACTTACTAGGAATGAAATAAAATGTAACATTCAGCTTCTCAGTTGCACTAGCCACAGTTCAAGTGTTCAGTGCCACCTGTGGCTGGTGGCTACTGAATTGGACAGCACGAATATGGAACATGTTCATTGTCACAAAAATTTCTATTAGTGTTGTTCTGTATTTCCAGCACGATTTTTTAAGTTTCTTTTCCTCCATCTGAGCCACCTTCTCCTCACTTTGGGCAGGCCTGGAAGCAGAGCAGGTGGCTGGCATATGAACAGACCTGAGGCTCGTGGGGACCTTTGCATCTGGTCAAGACGTCCAGGCTCCTGTAACCTACGCACTAGCCTCGGTTGCGGTCAGCCCTGAGCCAGGTGCTAGGAAGCCTACTGTCCCAGGCCTGGCACCTGAGTGCTGCAAAGCCACATCAGAATGGCACATCCAGCCTAGAGTGAGAAATGAGTCCAGCTTTAGGAGAGCTAGACAGAAGGGCAAGCAAAACTCAATTTCATCCTAATGTTGTGTCTCCATTAGGTCTTCGTGGGGAAAAACTTGCCCCCAGGAAGATGAGGCAGTGCAGTAATAAGCGCTTTGTATCTGCTGTCAGACGACCTGGTTCAAATCTAAGCTGTCTCACTAACTTAATTTCTTTGACCCTTAGTTGCCCCATTTGTGTGTGTGTGTGTATTCTCTATCAAACACTTATACAGTACTTCTTGTATTCCAGAACTATTCTCAACGCATTAAAAATTATAGCACATGAGTCCTCGTAACAGCTCTGTGAGGTAGCTATGGCTTATATCCCCATTTTAGAGATGAGGAAACTGAGGCACAGAGAGAGAGGTTAAGCAGTTTGTCCAAGGACACAGAGTTAAAATAAGTTGTGGAGTCAAGAATCAATCCCCGGGCTTCCCTGGTGGCGCAGTGGTTGGGAGTCCGCCTGCTGATGCAGGGGACACGGGTTCGTGCCCCAGTCCGGGAAGATCCCACATGCCGCGGAGCGGCTGGGCCCATGAGCCATGGCCGCTGAGCCTGTGTGTCTGGAGCCTGTGCTCCACAAGGGGAGAGGCCACAGCAGTGAGAGGCCCGCGTACAGCAAAAAAAAAAAAAAAAAAAAAAATCAATCCCCGTGGGCTTCCCTGGTGGTGCAGTGGTTGGGGGTCCGCCTGCCGATGCAGGGGACGTGGGTTCGTGCCCCGGTCCGGGAAGATCCCACATGCCGTGGAGCGGCTGGGCCCGTGAGCCATGGCCGCTGAGCCTGCGCGTCCGGAGCCTGTGCTCCGCAACGGGGGAGGCCACAGCAGGGAGAGGCCCGCGTACCGCAAAAAAAAAGAATCAATCCCAGGCAGCCTGGCTCCAAAGACAGTGACAATGTAAATAATGGTCACCCCCAAGTTGGTGTTCAAAGTATATAACAACCATTTTGGCACTGGCACCAACCAGTCAGAACTGACATTGGCCAGGGCTGATCCCTTAGTTCCCACATGGTGGGAGGTCTGGAGGTTCCTAGTGGGAAGGATGGTGATGAAGCCACTTGGGAGATTTGGCACAAGTAACCACTATAGGACTATTTAAATATGTTACCCACTGATGTGTGTGTACCAGTTGCACATCAGTCTTGGTCACGCCTGACATTCTTGTTTCACTGAGATTGTGAGACTGAAATGAGGTAACCTATGCTATCTCATTTAATGACCCTTGGAGTTATTTCAATGTTTCTGTGAATTTAATCCATCCAGCAGGATGGTGCAGAGATTCGATGAAAACACCTGCACAGTGCCTAGTGGGGTGATTGGCACACAGTAGGCTCTAAATACTATTCATGCCTTTCTCCTCCTTACCCTGCCTGTAACCGGGAGTGCCCGGAGCTGGCCTGGAGCCCTCCCTTTCCCAGAGGCTGGGTAAACTAAGGCTGTCAGTTATCTGCAGAGGAGCTGTCAGTGCTTTGGAGAGAAAGAGCCAGTGTTTGTCAGATCGTCATTCCCCAGGCTGTCGGGAGCCAGGCACACAATGGCAGAGGCCAGCGGAAACAAAGGGCAGAGTCAGCAGTCAGACATACAAGGAAATCTTTACCGCCCTCGGGCCTGTAGAACCATTCCACCACCGTGGTGGCCTCAACGTCCTCCCTCTTCATGCAGGAGATGCAGCGCAGCTTCATGGGATTGCCCTGAACCGCCTCCGTCTCCGAGGGTACTTCCACACACACAGGGGAGCAGACGCCAGCTGGGGAGAGCCCGGACGCCAGGGAAGGGACAGGAGGTGTTAGGGGAGAGGCAGTGGAGAACAAGGAGGGAGGGAGGAGAGACAGAGAAGGCAGAATCATGAGACAAACTGGAAAACAGCATGCACGTGTACGTGTCTCCCCAGGTACACCCTCTCACAACGGGCAGGGATGAGCCAGCATTGACTGCAAGCCTCCCCGGAAGCAGCAGGGATGCGGTACAGCTCGTACCTCAGCTCTGCCCTCAAGGACTTAGAGTCAAGGTGGGAAACAGGGCACCCATGCATCCATCCATCAACCACCCATGCACCCCTTCATTCCACCAACACCCACAGAAATCTACTCTATGCCAGGCCTGACGCTGAGATACAAAGATGAATAAAACACGCTTCACGCCCTAAAGACATTTATAGTCTAGCAGGGAACACATACTCCTGTCATAAAACCAGACCATGATGAGTGACATACTAGAGGAGAGGCAGTTACTCCTGGCTGGGCTGGGAAGAGAGGAAGAGAAGGATGGTGAGACTTAAGGCCAGAAAGGTAGATCGGACCCATGTTGTGAAGACCACTGTATGCCCTTCACAATAGGAGGGGTCACATGTTTTAAAGCCTTAGAGAGATGTAATCATATCTGTGTTTTATGGCAAATGTAGGTAATTCTGATACATGGTGGAGGACGGAGCAGCAAGGAAGAGAACGGTGAGCTGACCCTGGGGCTGGGGCGATGATGCTTCACCCAAGGAGGAGAGAGAGACACACAGGTAAAAATGAGGAAGGGAAAAAAAATAATTTAAAAAATAAAAAAGTAAAATAAAATAAAAACAAAATTTAAAAAAGTAAAAAACAAAAAAAGGGGGAGTCAGACTGGGGGGCACCTTGGAGGCCACCCGCAGGCCTGGACTTATAGTTCCTGCCCTCTAGAAGCTCATGGCCCATTAAAGAGGGTAAGTACAGCAGACTGAAAATTCAGAATGAATCAAAAGTGGGACGTGCCTGCCAAGAAAGCAAGTGCAAACGTGGGCTGTGTTATCAGATGTACATGGCAGGACAAAGGAGGAGCAGTTCCCCGGTGCGGTTCAGAGCAAATCTGGACCACTATGATCAATTCAGGGTGTCCCATCGTACGAAAGGAAGTTCTCAACGAGTGCGTGTGCAGAGGAAAGCAAGACGGAGAAGGGTCTGGGGGCAAAGTCTGGTAAGAGCAAAGCGGGGACCGGGAGTGCTTAGCTTGAACACCGACGCACCTGTCTTCAAATATTTGAAGGTTGGCCTGTGGAAGAGAAAATAGATTCTTTCCAACTGCAAAAGTCACATGGAAGTAAAGCTAACTCAATTTAAAAAAATTTCTTTTTCTGGTGCTGAAGCTGTTAGCGAATTCGAAAGACTCTTTGGTAAGAGAGTTTGCCTGTTATACAGAAGGTTCAAAAGTGAGATGAATCGCCAACGATTCTTATATCAGAACTTCTAACCCCTTCTGAGGCTACCTTCTCATTAATAATAAAAACAGAACCCCTAAAAAATGAAATAATACACATAGTAATTTAAAAACTAGTCCACAGTGAACGGTCAGTCTGTTCCTCTACTGGCAGACAGTTCTTTCTAAAAGCAGAGAAAAGCTTTATTTAGAACTTAAAATGAGACTGACCGACTCACTATGAGTCAAAAAATGAAATATTTGACTCAGAAAGCAACAAATTTAATTTTTAGACATAGAGTTTAAAAACTAGAGGCACTATGATAAAATTTAACATGTCAAGGTAAAATAAATTTTATTGGCTTTAAACTCTCAACAAGCAGGGGGTGGTTTTATCAGGCAGCCTGCAAGAGGCTCTCCTGCTTCTGCATAATGGGTCATCACTTTAATCGGGGGAGGGTCCATATCTAGAGAGAACTGATCAGAAACATTTTCAGAATATGAAGAGTTTGAAAACTTGAGTATAGACCTGGTTTAAAAAAAATAAAGCATGGTCTGTGCAAAAGTTTGGGAGCGGATAGAGGTGTAGAGTGTGCATTGAGAACCCCATGTAGCAGGGAGCCTCGGGGCACATTCATATTTAATGAGACGTGGTAAAGATGAGTTAGTTCAATGATGATGATGACTTCAGAGAAGAATACGAAAATGTACCAAGGAATGTACAGTTACGCTTATAGAGGCAGAAGAAAGACAGTATTGGGCAGCTGAAGGCTTGGGTTTGATAGACTTTTTTTGGCCACACTGCACAGCTTGCAGGATCTTAGTTCCCCAAACAGAGATAGAACCCAGGTCCCTACAGTGAAAGCACAGAGTCCTAACTACTGGACCGCCAGAGAATTCCCAGTTTGGTAGACTGTCTAACCTCTCTGAGACTCAGTCTATGCATCAACAAAATGCTGAAAATAATATTTATCTAATAGATGTGTCATGCAAATTCTATGGGATGATTTCTACGAATGTGCTTTGTACATTCGTTAATGTTATTTTCCTTCATTTATTTGTTCACTCATTCAACATATATCGAGTGCTTATTGTGCGCCAGGCACTGCTCTAGGCACTGAGAACACAACAGGGGACAAAACAGAAACCATCCCTGCTCTCATGGAGCCCACATTCCAGTGGAAGGAGAGAGAAAATAAGCAACATTAAACTGCAATAAGTGCAATTATAAGAAAAAAATAAAACAGAATAGAGGAGTTAGGGTGTGCATAGAATCATCAGAGACTCACTGAGAAGGTGACGTCGAGCAGGTGTTGAAGGAAAGAAAGGAGGGAGCAAGCTGTATGAATATCTGTGTGAAGGTGTGCAGAGGAGATAGCAACTCGAGAGCCCTAGGGTGGGAGTGTGTTGGCAAAAGCAAAAAGCACAATAAAGTACAGGGCACAAAGTGAGAGTAGGAGGAGATGAGGCAGGAGAAATAAGTCAGAGCCGGATCATGGCTGCTCTTCCAGCCCACAGTTAGATCTTTGGCTTTTGCTTTGAGTGACATGGGAGCATTGGAGGCTGCTGAGTGGAAGAATGACATGATTTATACAAAATTACCTGATCTGACTGCTATGTTGGGAATAAACTGAAGAGGTGAGGAAGGATAAGGGTGGAAGCAAAGAGAACAGTTAAGAGGCTGGTACAGTGATCAGACTGAGAGGTGGTTCAATGACTTTGCTTGGATGAAGGGAACAGTAGAGCTGCTGGGGCTTGAAAGTGTATAGTTTGCTGGACTAACATCCTTGAATAGGTGAGAGGTGATAGCCTCTAGTGAACAAGTAGATGAGTTGGTCTTAAATATAAACACGGTTAGTTCATTTAGAGTTAAAGGAGGGAAGGCAGAATACACGCAGTCAGGATGGTGAGTAGGGCACGGCAGCCTCTCTTTGTTCTGAGTTGCCCCTGAGTAATCCAAGGTATCATCAGACAGCAAGCCCCACTGATCGCCTTCTCCTTGCCAAAGTCCGGTATGAAGTCCTAAGAAAGAACTCAGCTCATGAGGTCAATTTAATTCATGAGGTCCTGGATGGAACATTGCAAAATGGCCACAGAATCCTCTCATCCTTGTTTGCCTTCCTTTGCGATATGACTCGCTGCTCCTTCCACCAAAAGGTAAAGTATATTTCTTCACCCTGTAAGTCTCCAGTACACTAGTGCCTCTCTTTCCAAGAAATCCTCTAGATATCCAAGAAAAGATTGTACATATGGTCGACATTCAACCCACATTGCTGACTGTGAATAATAAACTCCTGGAATAATCTTGGCCAAATCATTTGACCCATGGTCTCCTCTTCAATGTCTATAGTAATAATGAGGCAACCAGAGAAGGAAGAAAATATTAATTATGATTATATTTAACTAAGGAATAGCATCAATCTATTATCAGGTGGATAGTAATGTGTATGTAACCAACTCCTCTAATAACCCCAAATCTTTTTCTTCTTTGGTTATTGCTATATTGCTCCTCTTAACTTTGCTCTGCAATGCTAAGAAAATAAAGGCTTTGATTAGAATGTAAATACTTTCCAAAGGGGGGTAATAAATGATGTTATTTGTAGATATTAACACCCTGAAATGACTTGGTCTATCAGATTAGCCAGTCACTTAGCAGAGCCTTGAAAGAATGGGATGTAAAATGGGTTACTGGGGGAAGAGAGGAAAACACTCCCCAACACAACCGACACCTGGGAGAGGAAAATCAGAGAAAACACTAGGAGGTAAAAATGAGTAAGGCCCTAGGAAAGGCAATGGCATGGGAGAGGAGTGGAAGGGTGGCTCCAAAGAGGGATGAGAGGACAGACGCCAACCTGGCAATCCTGTATAGCAGCACACATGTCCATAAGAGGAGCTAGAACAAGCCCTGGAAGACTGAAATCAAGAGGTAAGAGTTCTCTAGCAAGTCCTTTCCCCTCCACTGCACTCATTTTCTCATCTCTAAATTGGAAATAATACTGCTTTCCCTGACTACCACCATAGGATTGCTATGGGGACCAAAAGAAGAAATAGATTGAAAATTGCTTTGTAAATTGTAAAGCACAAGGCAAGTGTAGATTCTATTATTATTATTATTATTATTATTATTATATACTTTATTGAAGGAAATAAGGGAATTTTGTTCAATTCATGCAGAAAATAAAAGAATGGAAAAAATTCCATTCATATTGGGAAGGGTGAACACATATAAGTTAAGTGCTTTCCAATGCTGGAATTACATGCAAACATTACATTACCCTACCATTCAATTGTGCAGCTAAAAGGGACGTTAGATATCATCCGCCCCAATTTCCAAACTTATGTATTTCCAAATATACGTATATGAGGAACAAAAATACTCTAAGGTTATTACACAGCAAGCTAGTGGCAGAGCTAAGACTCCAATCCAGGCTTTGAAAGTCCTAGTCAAAAGGTCCTTGGCCTATAGAGTGCTCTCCCCCTCCACTAGAATTCAGGCATATATGCTAAAACTTAAATTAGGGTTTGGGAAGAAAGGCTCTTTAGAATCTCTCCCCAACCTTCCCTACAACTTCATCTCTCATTGTTTTACTCATGCTCTTTCTTATACAGCCCAACTAACCTCTCCTAAGCCCCCTAGTCTTAGCCTCCCCCTGAGGAAATCACAGCCTTAAGTCTTCAAGGCAGGTGAGATCATTGGCGACCTATTATGTCTGCTTCATCTTCAGGTCTGGTCGACCCTACTGGGGATGGGTGGCGGTGAGTCTGCCCTTGGGACTGGCATTACTCTCCCTCTTTGTCCTTCCCAGCCTGTCTCATCAGGCATTTTGCTCAACAGGAAGCTTAGCTCTGCTTCTGGTCACATGCAAAATCCAGATAATGCTGGCAGCCAGAGTTAGTCCTGGAGGCTTAATAAAGTGATACTAAGGTAAAGAGGCTGTTCCCATCAGCATATCTGCCACTGCACCAGCAGAATGAGTTCCCTGCCAACCACAGAGCATAATCCTATACCCCGTTTCAGTAAGGCAGGTGGGCATGCTCGCATCTAATTATACCGGTTATTGATTTTTAACATGGAGGAATGTAGCTAAGATCATGTAAAGCAATTATCAACTGGAGAGCACCTATATTTGACCTGAGGATCTAAGTTGCCAAGACTGAAATGCCCATAACTACACAACAACCACACACACACACACACACACACACACACACACACACACACACTACTACATCCTCATCAATCCGTGCAGATGCCCATGCTAACATGCTCTGACATACACTAGCATACACATTCAGATGCCCATGCTAACATGCTCTGACATACACTAGCATACACATTCAGACCCTGAGGCATACATCAACACAGTAAAGCATTCTCTCAATCACACATTCAGACATTATCATGTAGACTCATTAACTCCCACTACACACATGCAGACCCCACTGCAAGCCCATCTCTAACACCACTCTGCTCAGCCTTACTGTTTCAAGTATAGGATTCCCTTATTTGGAGGGAGAAGGTCACCTCACTCCTTCACAGCAGACAAACAAGAACCTATTTATCTTTAAAGGCAAAAAAACTCAGCCCCCCAAACACCAAAGCACCTTAATCCCACATGTTCATGAAAAAGAAGAAAGATGCAATTCCCAGGTGCCTATTTATCTAATATATCGCTGCAAATGGCTGAAGCCTGTTTTACTTATTGAAATTAAACAGATGGATCAACAACTAGTTTCATTCTCAAAATGCACGCATCCAGATTTTTTTAACATATAAAAATTAATTCAAAGACCTCATTGAGAAATGAAATGTAACGGTAACCGAGATTTTTTAATAATGAATGTGACTGCATGCTCTTTCAGCTACGGGAAAGGGAAAAAATACTTTGAAATTAACAGGAAACAGGAGGAAGGGTGGAAAAACCACCAAGGGAAGTTCAGGAATAAAGCAGCACGGGAGTGGGGAGGCCTTTTTCCAATCTCAGAATCCCGGCTCTCATGGAACCCCTCTGGATCCCGTGTCTGGCAGACATGCACAGGGGGAAGTCATCCAGGGCTCCTCGTTTTCACCAACGACATCAATAAGTGTTATTACTGTTAGCATTATTACTGTCATCTGCATCTCGCATGGCAGGGTGCTGGTACTTACCCCACAAAGTGAGCAGGAGGGAAGCCAGGGGAAACAATCTGTTGAAGCCAGGCATCTTTTTCAGCGGGTGGCTTCCGGGGCTAAACAGAGAGATTCCCTGGGTCAACAAATGCTCCCTCTCAGTACTTTCGAGGAAACCCTCTGGGACGAACTGCTCCAAGGGAGCGACTTTCTGACTGAAATAAGGGCCAAGTGCCGTTTACTGGGGAGGCTCTGCGGGCTTCTTGAGCCGGGCGGGGGTTTCAGCTCTAAGCCACCCTGGCGGACTGCCCCAATTCAAGGGAGTGGATCGGCAGCGTGGCGCGCCCTCCCCGGAGCCCGTTGCTGGGATCCGGATCAGCACCACGGACAGAGCCTTCCCCGCCCACCCGGAACTTCCAATTTCAGTCGCTCAGCTGTTTCCCCTGTTTGCACCTCGGGGAAAGCTCAGCTCCGAAGTGAGCGGCAGGCAGGCTCTAGGCGGCTGAGCTGCCGGAGGGGTCCCTGTTGATCCACCTCTCACCTCCCTACTGAGAGTTACGCTCCGACCAGGATCCACCCAGACCCGGGAGCGCCGGCTTCGTCCGCCCTGATCGCCTTCTCCAGCTGGGCCTGCCCTCACACCCGAAACCGCCGGGGCTGCCGTCTGAGCTACAGAACTCGTTCCACCTCAGTCCAGTCCACACCCGCCGAGCCTCCCCGGGGAGGTCCGGAGGGGGGCCAGGAAGGAGGCGGAAGCTTCTGTGCGGCCTGCGATCGAGAGGTGGGGTGGGTGGGCCCCGTCCCCGAGCTCGCCTGCAGATCGTGCAGGGGCCCAGACCCTGGGTGGCGCGTGACCAGCCGCCCTTCTCCAGGCGCCCCGACCGTGTGTGCTCCGTCAGCCTTGACATGCGCAGGCGGCTCTCCACCGCCACCACCACCACTTACCCCCGCCCCCCCGCGCCAGTGCAATACTCCCCACCCCCAAACAGGCGTGCCCCTCTCAGGGCCGAGCGCGGCTGCCGAGCGCAGGGGCGGAGCTCGGAGCGGCGCAAAGACCTCAGCCCCCGCGATTTCTCTGCTCGGCGACTGACTCCAGGTCTGCCTTTCGCATCTCCACACCTCTCCCCAGCACCGGCACGCCTCCTCTCACCAATTCACCGCCCCCACGCCCCCGCCCAAGCAACCCCGCTTTGGCTCCTGCACAGACATGCGAGCTTCCAGCTCCGGGAAGAGGAGGGCCAAATCTCTTTCAATGATGTCATCTTTAATGTACATGCTACATGGCTCCTGGCTTCTCTCCCCCGACCCCATCCCCTCCTGGTATATCCTTTGTCTAGCCTTGATTAATTGGTACCGGGCACCCTGAACGCAGCAAAATAATCCCTGCTTAGAAGTGGGGTAAGAGGGAGGCGCACCTGTTCCCGTGTTCACCTCCTCCCTGGCTGAGGAGGTGATCCAAACGTCTGTGCAACAGTGGTGTTGGGGGTGGAGCAAGTCCCTCTCGCTCTGCTCACTTTTTTGTTGTTATGGTTAAGTTTAAAAGCAGATAAACTGTGGTTTGGCTTCTTCCAACTATTAGCCTCACCCTAGTCCTAGCAGCTGTTTCACTGCCCCTCCCCATCCCTGGAAGGGAAACCTGAACGTTTAAATTTAGTTATAAACTCATATTGACATAATAGATTAGGAATGCCTGGAACCGAGTGAAAGATTAATACAAGAACCTCTCCCCCCTTCTCATTCCCTACTGCTCCCTTTCCAAAACGGGAAACTTGACACTGATATTCCAAAACAGAACGGCAGAGTAACAGCTGACGGTAAGTGAACCATGTGCAGGAAATTCTCCCTCCTAACATATCACAGAGCAACAGAATGTCCTTCTTCCTGGGCAGGGAGCCACCAGGCCATACTCTGTGTTGCTTTGAAGACCAGCCCTTGAATCACAGTGTGTTAGACCTGGATGAGAAGTTAAAGACTTAATTCAACTTCCTTTCCAATTCTTGAATCCCCCAAGGACATTCCTGATGAACAGGCTTGGCCTTTGTCAGGAATGAGAGCTCACTACTTCACAAAGTCAGTCCCTTCTAACGTTTAAGGAAGTTCTTCTTCATATTCAGTTGAATTCTGTACACTCTTCCTTCCTCCCCAAATTCCATTAAGTGGTCGGCAAAATGTTTTCCTTAAGAGAGAGCTATGCTTCCCCACATCCCACCCCAGAATTTTTTGTTTGGGGCTAAGCTTCGTAAGTCTCTTCCAGTGTATTTTCTGGTAGTTTCCAACCCTTAACTACCCTGGTCACTGTCTCAGGAGGATTTTTAGTTTGTCGGCATGATACATCCAGAAGAGGGACTGATGTTTTCTGTGGGGTCTGCCAGCGTAAATCCAGGAGAATTATAGCCACAGTTGCTTCAGAGGGTACGGCTGTTCAGTTACATTTACAGCCATATCTCACTCATAATGAGCTATGGTCAGTTAAAATCCCTAAGTATTTTTCACTCAACTTGTTGCAGAATTGTCTTGTACTTATAGAGGGAATCTTGTGTGTGGGGGGACACCTCTGTGCTTATTGCTGTTAAAATTTATTAGTTTCGGGCTTCCCAGGTGGTGCAGTGGTTAAGAATCCATCTGCCAATGCAGGAGACACAGGTTCTAGCCCTGGTCCAGGAAGATTCCACATGCTGTGGAGCAACTAAGCCTGTGCGCCACAACTCCTGAACCTGAGTGCCTAGAGCCGGTGCTCCGCAACAAGAGAAGCCACTGTAATGAGAAGCCTGCGCACCGCAACAAAGAGTAACTCCCGCTCACCGCAGCTAGAGGAAGCCTGTGCACGGCAATGAAGACCCAACGCAGCCAAAAATAAATAAGTTAATTAATTTTTTTAAATGTATTAGTTTCAACCAATTATCCCATGCTATTAATAATTGTATTGAATCCAGATTTAATCATCCGACATCTCTCTTCTTCAGCTTTGTTTCATCTTTAGGCTTGATAATCACTTGATCCAAACATAGATTTTTTTTCAAATATAGATTTTTTTTTTAATGGATAGGAAAAAAAAAAGAGTTCTTTGGCACGAGTTTAGAGACCTTATTCTAGTTTGACTAATTAGACTTCTTTGGTATTACTGCTCAATCACAAATAAATACCCAAACATATCTCCCTATTTTCCATATTTGTAACATAACACATTCTGAAAATTTAAAACGAAGGGCATATGTGAGAGGAATTAGACTTATAATGATCCAGATAAGAGAGATTTACATTTACATAGAAACAGATTTTCAGCAATACATTTCAAACCATTCCAAAGTGGAATGAATTACCTTTTGTTATGTTCAAGCAGCTGTTATCCAAAGAATTACTGGGATGTTGTAGAAAAAAAAAGTCTTCTATAGGTTAGAAGTTTGGAACGGATTGTTGATAAAGTTCCAGTCATCTTTGAGATTCTATGATCTTATTGAAAGTCTCACCCAAATACATAGAGTGACTGAAATATTTTCAGTCTGATAATTCCATCAACCATTACACTACAGCCATCACCACTATGGCAGCAGGAACTGGCTTAATTTTACATAATTTTTTCTTAGGTCTATTTGTGCAGATTCCTAATAATCACAATGCTCTTTTTAAAATATTTACCAATCCCATTTTATTTTTTTTTATTTATTTTTTTGCGATACATGGGCCTCTCACTGTTGTGGCCTCTCCCGTTGCGGAGCACAGGCTCCAGATGCGCAGGCTCAGCGGCCATGGCTCACGGGCCCAGCCGCTCCGCGGCATGTGGGATCTTCCCGGACCGGGGCACGAACCCGTGTCCCCTGCATCGGCAGGCGGACTCTCAACCACTGCGCCACCAGGGAAGCCCCACCAATCCCATTTTAAATAGTCACTTTGAGGATTTTACTCCCCTGTCTCTCCTCTATTGAAAACAGGAGCATTTGGTCTCTTCAGTCCTCTGACGATTCCTTTGATATTAGGCAGTAGCTCTCAGTCACTTTCACAAGTACCTTAAATTCCCTAAAGTACCTCTGGCCTTGTTCTGAGAGTTCTTAACTCATTTAAATTAAGTTATCCCTTCCTCCTTTCTGCCATTTTAGCTTCAATCCTTTTCTGCTGGGATTTTGTTGTTTGTTTCTTTTTCTTTTTCTACCTTTCCCAATTTGATGATTATCTTCCCCTTACAGTTGAGGGTGAAACTGTAGTTTCTAGTCTACCAACAGTAGCCAGGGCACTCTTTGTATTCTGTGAGACCACGTACCTTTCTTGCTTGAAGCCCTTCAATAGCATCTCATTGAATAATAAAATAATAAATAACATCTAGACTCCTCACCATGGTCTAGCAAGGCCTGCCCTGAGCCCTGTCTATCTCTTCACACTCACATCTGCCATTCCCTGTCTTGTCCACAGTGTTCCAGTGACTCTTGACTTTTTAAATATGTGCCTCAAACTTAACAAGCTCTTTCCCGTAATAGAGCCTTTGCACGAGCTGTCCCCTCTGCCCAGGCCGCTCTTCATCCTGTGGCTGGTTTCTTATCATTCTACTCTTGCCTTAAATGACTTCTTAGAGTAGCACTTCCTGGACACACTCTCTAAACTGGTTTCCTACCTATTTCCCCCATCTGAAGCTACTCTCTATCTCATTACCCTTTTTCTTGTTCTTCCCATCTTCTCTCACTATCCAAAATTATCTTATTTTAAATTTATGTACATACTTATGTTCTGTTTCCACCTCTCAGGGTGTAAGCTCCGTGAAAGCAGCCTTGTTTGTTCTTTTTGCTGCGGTATCCCTATGCCTGGATGGGTACCAGGCAGATATTCCATCCTTTGTGAATCCTGAATGAATGAATAAATGGATGGAGGAATGAGTGAGGATAGTGCAGACAGAGTGAAGAGCTGAGGCCATAATCAGTAGAGGCAACAGAAAAAAATAGTCAAAGGAATGGGAGAAGGTCCAGAAAGACGCAGTGCCACACTGGAGAAGGGAAGAGAAAATATCTAGACTTTGGGGACACTCCTCCTCAGAGGGGACTTCAGCTAATTGTGCTCAGAGATTGGGGAAGAGGAGGGGGGAGTATGGGGCCTGAGGTTTTCAGAGATTTTGAGGTGGAGGGAAGCAATGTCTCTGACAGAAAAAAAAAAGAATGACATCTGAGATATGCATGGAGAAGTTAGTTTTTCCTGAGGAAAGAAACCCGTTTCACTAAGATTATTGGGGGGAAAATTAGTAACAGTAGTGGCAGTGACGCTGTGAGTAAAGATAAAGCATGAGATCTTTATATATATATACACACAAAAAAAATTGTCCACTGAGAGTAGGGACAAGGAAACTGCGGACAAGAAAACCAGTCTGGAATCAACATGGGGTCCTTCTTGACACATAGATGCCAAGAGGAGCATTTCAAGATCAACACATACCTGAACTTAGAGTCAAGATGCAGAAATCAGAGCCCAGTGTAGGCAAGTCAAATAAATGACCTGCTTCTGCTACTGTAAGTGAATTTTGAAAAATAGTGCACACCCCATGGGATGAGAGGGAGGAAACCTCTTTATTTTAAACTGTGGCCAAAGAGCACATATGGGACTGAGAGATATTGGGCTCCCCCAGATCTTTCCCTTATCCTGTCTGCCGGCTGTGTGGTTACTGTCACCGCCAAGGGATGTTTGGGATTAGAACAGGAAACAGTGACATGGTGACCAGACTATGTAATCTCTTTCTGGAACTGCACATGGCAGAGAACCTGGCAGGTAAGATGGAGCCAAACAAGTTTTTTGAATAGAACTGAATCCCATCTGAATGATTAGGGAAGCCAGAACTTTCCTGACACCCAGGAGGAACCCCACCACTCAGAACAGACCCCGTGTACAGAAACGCCAGTGTCACACTGCTTTTAGCCAATCTCCAGGAAACCCGTGGTTATCCGTCAGTGGGAAAGCTGCCAATAGGTAGGTATGATAATCCAAACATTTGAGTAGGGAAAAAGAAAACGTAATTGGTGATAATGTACTTCACCTCGGAAGAAAAGTTATAATATGTTTTCAGTTATTGCTGTTAGCCTGGCATAATTGTTTATGCATTTCTGGCATGCATGTGGCTGGAGCTCTCAGGTAGGTAGAAAGGAAAAGTCTTTTGGAGAAATAAATATCATTATTACCTTTGCTGCTTATCTAAATACTACTGTTGTTCTGACATTTGGGACAGGACTCAATGCTCATCAGAAACACTATTGAAAAAGAAGAGAAAGAAACCACAACATGAGGCCCAGGTCTGCGACCTAGGCCTGTGTCCCATACCTCGTTGTACTCTGAATAGTACTGACATTTTCACTTCACCTCTCTGAACCAATTCTCTCTAATTATCTGCCTCCCAGAAGTACTGGGAGCACAGATGAAATTGTGTGTGTGGATGTGTTTTGCATTTTGTAAAGTCCTATAAAACCAAGAGGTGTTAGGCTCCCTTTCCGATGATTTCTTTAATCCTTACAGAGATGCGCTCAGCTGTTAACTCCAGCAGGATGAGAAATAATCAGCTTTTCATGATTATCATCACTTCTGTTATCATTATCATCAGCAGCGTTATTATCTCATCATCACGGTATTTGAAGGCATGCTTTGGCCCAAAACCATGCTATGTACTCCATAAGGATTAATTCATTTACTCTGCACAACCTTCTTTTTTTTTTTTTTTAACGGTACGTGGGCCTCCCACTGTTGCAGCCTTTCCCGTTGCGGAGCACAGGCTCCAGATGCGCAGGCTCAGCGGCCATGGCTCACGGGCCCAGCCGCTCCGCAGCATGTAGGATCCTCCCGGACCGGGTCACGAACCCGTGTCCTTTGCATCGGCAGGCGGACCCTCAACCACTGCGCCACCAGGGAAGCCCCACAACAATCTTAAGAAGTAGATACTGTTATAATTTCTCTCTCTCTCTCTTTTTTTTTTCTGGAAATAAATACAAGAGGAGTTGACTTGCTCACTCAACTGTACATGGCAGAACTACGACTCAGACCTAAGGCTCTTTGTCTCCAAAGCTTTAAGGACTTAACTTCTTCCTATGACACCATCAAAAGACATGTCTATGTGCAAATCAGTCAGAAAGGTAATGACTCGTCGTGCAATGGAAAGTTCCTAGATAAGTGTTGTGTAGATATGTGTATTTATATGTGAGAAAAGTAGGTATAATCCCTTTACTCACAAAACTTCTAGTATGATGAAAAACTATGGACTCTAAATAAATAAACATGAGAAAATGCAATATATTTTGTGTTCTTTCTTTCTTTTTTGGGGGGCGGGGGAAGCTTATAATCACCATTTAGAGAGCTCATGTAGATCAACATGAGTAAAAACCTCCCCGTTGCTTTGTTTTTCTGTCTTTTGTTTTTTGTAAAAGGAATAACCTCTTGGCCTCATCTAACAGTTTTATTTTTAAGAACACAACATATTTCATTGAATTCCCATGATATACCTGTGAGGTATGAGAGACTAGTCATCTCTTTTAGAGACGGCAAAAATTATTATTTAGAGAGATTAAATGATTTGTGTACTGTTACACATCATTCATTCATTCATTCACCCAGAAAACTTCTACTGGGTGCTTATTCTATGCCAGGTATTGGATTAATCTCTGGCTTTACAACAGTAAGTGAAATTGTGGGCTGAGGGCTATTATGTCCATAGCCCTGGAGGATGGAGTCACAGATTATGCTCTGGAGGTGTGGAGCAGGGGGACAGCTGGGAAAGTTTTGAAAGCGGTAATATTTGAGTAGATGAGTAGACTTTCCCAAAGAAAAGGAATGATAGAATGGGAGTTGATGGGTGTTCTGAAAGGCTTACCTTGTAGATGCGGGTGGCACTCTGCTGGTTCTTAATGTGGGGCACTTTTCACCAAATGACCCTGCCATTTTCAAGTAAGGTCGTGATTTGTGGCTAAATGGAGTAGTGGAAAAGAATGATATCTTTGGTATCAGACAGGTTTATCCTGGATACTTTGCTTGTTACCTCTGTAATCTTGGACAAGTTACTTAATTCCTCCAAGTCTTAGTTTCTCCAGCCATAAAATGAGAATAATAATGCTACCTACCCATAGCTATTTATGGCAATTAAACAAATTATCATGTAAATCACCTGGTTCTTAGCATAAACTTAATAGATATTGTTTTCTTGTCCCTTCATCATAAATAAGGACTAGACACTATTACTATCTTCTTCTTTTTAGGAAACTAAATCCAAGAGAAGTTAAATGACTTGGCCATTCAACTTGTATGTACGTGGCAGAACCATCGGTTTTTTGTTTTCAATTCTTTGATGTTCCTCACTCACCATGCCCGTGGACTCAGATTTCCCCAACAGCCATGTAGGGCCAGGTAGAGCCTAACGTACCAACTCCAGGACTTGAAGGAGGAAAGGGATGGGCCTCTAGATCCAGGATATATGAAACAGTAACGTAGCTTCTAAAAGTTATTGCATTTCTGCAAGAACTTGCAAGAACGTGTGACTATGCCTAATGTTTGGGAAAGGCACAGCGCTGGATTTTGTGTTTCAGAATGATTGATAGAGTCACTGAGAAAACCTGACTGGGCTGAGCAGCTGCCAGCCTCCTTCATCCTTCAATGAAGCCTTCAGATTTGTTCTTTCCTGCTCCCACGCCTTGCTGGGGATGGCTCCCGCAGCTCCCAGAGTACACACTCCTACGACAGCTTTTGTCAAATTACCTGGTAACTGGTTCTTTGGGGTCTGTCTCCATCACAAGCCTGCAACCTCCCCTCTGGCACGAAGATAGGCATCCCGAACTCCAACACGAGGATATGAGAAAACACTCTCCCTTGACGTAGTGGTAAAGATGGCTCTACTTTCTCTGTTTTCCATCCTTTAAGTGGTAGCGATAGGAACTCACTTGCCTTCTGGGTGAGTGAGAAACCTGCACGGGGGGATGGGGATGAGAAGCATAAATACAAGTGTCCTTTGGGTAAGGGTGTTTTGAATTTCCCAGGGAAATTAGGAAAATTTTTACTTATCTTTGAATCTGCAGAAACTAGCAGAGTACTTGGAAAATAGTATTAAAGACACAAGCTAGAGTGAGGATAAGACATCAGTGGTGAGAACGTGGTACGTTCGGCCAGCGGTTAGGATACAAAGCAGAGTAAGAGTAAAATATAGAGGATTAGATGAAAGGTAGTTTACATCTCAAACGGTAAAAGGAACAAAACTTCCTAAAGCAAAGATAGGATTTCAACAGGAAGTGATTGAAAAGCAAGACGTTCTTGACAGGAAAACAACATGAGCATAGAGGTAGGAAAGTTTCACACCTGAGATGAGGAAAGTGAATGATTTAGTTTATCTGAACATGGGACACATTTAGAGAAATAATGGTGGGTAATGCTGGAAAAGTAAGTTAATAGTCTTTAATGCTCATTAAAGTAGTCTAGACTTAGTTGGATAGGTAATTGGGCGTCACTGGAGATTTTAGAGCATGTAAGATGATATGAAATGAGTTTAGGAAAATTAATTTGGCAGAATAGGAGACATGGAATGAGAAAAATAGGTGAAACGATTGGAGTAGATGTAGTAAGAGGGAAGGAGGGGCTGATGAGTGGGAGTGGGAGAGGTCTGATCTTGGAAAAAATGTGAAGGTATAAGATATTGGATTGGGGGACTTCCCTGGTAGCACAGTGGCTAAGACTCCATGTTCCCAATGCAGGGGGCCCGGGTTCGATCCCTGGTCAGGGACTAGATCCCACCTGCATGCCACAACTAAGAGTTGACATGCCACAACTAAGGATCCCGCCTGCCACAACTAAGACCCGGTGCAACCAAATAAATATTTAAAAAAATAATAATAAAATCACATTTAAAAAAAAAAAGACATTGGATTTGGCAAATGACCAGATGTGGGGAAAGGGAGGAAAAGTCACTCTAGTCAGGGTTGATGGGGAAAATGTTTATGCCATTAGAAGTTATAGAGAAGATAGCAGGAGTGATTTAGGGGAGAAAATGGCTGATCTTGGGTCTTGTTTGGTATATTTTATGTTTCAGATACTGATAGGTCATCTGGAAATTTAAATTTAGTCCTTAGAAGAAATCACGATTTGAGAGTCATTGTCATAGAGCGATAATTGAAGTGATGGAAAAATGGATGATATTTGAAGGAGAGACTATAAAGAGATAGGAGATCTGAGGATAGCTTAATTTAGGAGGGTAGAGGAAGCAGTGGAGCCAGGAATAGAGATGGAAAAAGAGTGATCAAAGTGATAGGAGGAGATCAAAATAGTGCTGTGGTCAGGGAGTAAAGAGAGGGAAAGTGTCATGCCAAAGCGTGCTCCAGCAGCAAGCTAATTGGGGGACAGTTGGCTGGGAGACTTGGTAATTAGGAAATCACTGATGACCTTAAGAGGAGTTTCAGTAGAGGAGAGAGACGGGGCAACACATAATGGAAGAAGTAAAGCAAGAAGTGTTGGTACAGGGACTTCCCTGGTGACGCAGTGTTTAGGAATCTGCCTGCCAATGCAGGGGATATGGGTTCGGGCCCTGGTCCGGGAAGATCCCACATGCCGCAGAGCAACTAATCCCGTGTGCCACAACTACTGAGCCCGCGTGCTGCAACTACTGAAGCCTGCACGCCTAGAGCCCGTGCTCTGCAACAAGAGGAGCCACCACAATAAGCCCGTGCACCTCAATGAAGAGTAGCCCCCGCTCGCCACAACTAGAGAAAGCCGGCGTGCAGCAACGAAGACCCAACACAGCCAAAAATAAATAAATAAAATTTAAAAAAAGAAGTGGGATGAGTAATTAATAAAAGATGAGTGAAAGCAGATGTGAGTATCAGTAGACCTAACAAAGAATGGATTTGTGACGAATCCAGTTCCAGTGGCTTTAAGACTTTCTCCAACAACAATTGGCTACTATTCCTGAAGGCTAGGAGTGGCAATAGAAGAGAAGTCCCAGGTGTTGAGGCATCTTGGAGTTGTAGTATGTTTGTGAAATGGTTAATTATATGCCAAGTCAAACAAATGGGATAAAAAAGGAAAATAAAGAATCATAGAGTGACTGGTGATGACAATAAGAATAAGAAGAAATTTTAGGGGTGGCAAGCTGTTGAGAGAGAAGGAAGGGCAGGAGGTAGTTGCTAGAAAAGATATTTTGAGGGTTGGAATCTTCAATGTGGAGCCACACTGAGGAATAAACAAGTCTGTATGGTGGGTGACCAGGGTACATTGTGTGTGTAAATGACCTGTAAGTGACCTGTAAGTGACCAGGGTACATTGCAGACGGAGGACATTGCAGTTAAGGAGGTTAGGATAATGGAATTTTTTTGATGTACAAATTTGAATTATTTTTCCAACAAGTAAACATTACTGCAAAGCAATAAAATCAAAACAAATAGTTATGGAATTCGAAAGAATGAAACAGAGGAAGAGATTTCAAGTTCATATCCAGGTCAGTAAGTCAACAATTCTTTACTAAACTCACTAATGTTCAGCTGGACTGGATTGAAAGTCGGTGGATGTTTGCAGGTCTCTGGAATTTAAAAGAAAAGAAAAGAACGTGTGAGGTCAAAATATGAGAAGCTTTATCAGCATAGATTATTGACATTCACAAAGGCAACGATGGGTATAAGAAAAGAAACAACCATTCTCAGATGCAGAAATCACTGAGGAAGATGGACGAATTATAGGAAAGTCAGCCGAGAACTCTGAAGACGATGCAATAGTGATGTAGTCACTTTCATGAACTCCGTAAAGGAAGAGCTGACTTGAGTCATGTGGATAAAACTATGGTCTGAATAAGGCAGGTGGGAACAGGGATAATAAATGCTTCTCTTCCAGGAGAATAGAAATAAGTGGAACACACAGCCTCCTTCCAAAGGATTCCAAGAGATTTAGTCCTAGGAGGCCTGGGGGAGAAAGTAAGAAAAGATTCAGTTAATTGAAATGAAAGATGTAAGTCAAAATTGGGGGAAAGTTTGTTCCTAAAAGGACAAAACTGAGTCCCCATAACATCATAGTCCTTCTGCGCACACAGGCACTCATGGCGCCTAAATACAACCCAAATAAATAAGCAGCTGTGCGTTGCCAGCCGTCCCTGAGGGCCTTCAAGGCCTTGAGGGAGGAGTCAGACTTCAGAGGGAGGAGAAGATGCCCTTTGTTTTTATGCGGGAGCGAGGAGACAGAACCTTGGTCCTGTTTTTGTGTGTAGTTGAAGTGGAAAGTAGTAGTAAGGAAACTCCTTCTTTAAATCTCATCGTGAACCATTTACTGTTTGGGTCTTAGTCTCCAGGACCAGATTGAAAGGTGAGAAGAGGATTTTAGCACTTTTTCATTTCCTTTTTCATTTTCTGTCTTTATTTTTCATTTTTCTTTCTTTCTCGTTCTTTCCCTCCCTCCCTCTCTCTCTCTTTCTCTCTTTCTTTCTTTCTTTCTTTCTCTCCTTTCCTTCCCTTCCTTTCCCCTCCTTCCTCCCTCCCTCCCCCCTCCCCTCCCCCTCCTCTCCCCTCCCCCTCCCCTCCCCCCTCCTCTCCCCTCCCCTCCCCTCCCCTCCTCTCCCCTCCCCTCCTCTCCCCTCCCCTCCTCTCCTCCCCTCCTCTCGCCTCCCCCCTTCCCCTCCCTCCCCTCCCCTCCCTCCCCCTCCCTCCCCCTCCCTTCCCCTCCCTCCCCCTCCCTTCCTTTTTCTTTCTCCTCGCTGGCAGGAAGGAGGCAGGGCCACAGCTAAAACTCTTTTCCAGCTGAGGTAATCTATTGATGTGGTATCATACGTGGAATCAAGAAGTGCCACCTTGCACTCCTCAGCCCCCAGGCTCAGCTGACTTGACAGCCCTCAGTGGGATGAAGGGCAGCATGTCCATGGCTTTCCTAGAAGTTTCTGTCCCAGCAGCACAAAATTCATTCCAACCTAGTGAGGTAAGATGAGTGTTCAGAACAGCTGCCGATCGGGGAGCTTTATTTAGACTCTCTTCAAAAGTCACCTCTGCTCTCAGTTTGGCTGAGTGTCTGTTCCCGACTAGACAAGGCTGGTGCTGAACTCTCCACTTGGACTGGACCCGCCTGTTCAGGCAGTGTTTGTAACAGCACCAGAGCCTCCAGAGTCCCCTATTCCTTAGGGGACGACCTGGCGACACCTCGCCTGACCCAGGCACCTACTGGCACTTACTGGCCCTCGGTCTTTGCCCAGCTCTGGGTTTGTATCCTCTATTCTGCCCCCAGCAGTGGTGTCATTACTCCTCTTGTCAACAGGAAGCAGAGATTCGAAAGTAGACCTACGCTCAGAGACAGAGAAGAGTGACTCAGAAATGTTTGTTTTCAGATAGAACAGAGCGGGAAGAAAGGGAACACTAATTTTAAGAGTCTGGGGTCAGATACAATATAAAAGCATTTGACTCTAAGGGCATTAAAAAAAAAAAAAGTAGCTTAACATGTCCAAGGTGAAAACAGCCATATCGTAGAGTGGGTTTAAAGAAACTTATTTTCCTGCTTTTTTTTACATGGAGTTACTTTATCTCTTTTGACTCTGAGATACCTATAACCCAGGAATATTTGGAAGACAAAGTATCTAGAGTTAGATATTAAATCTTCTAAAAGTTCTTAGTAGTGAGCTGGTAGAAGAGGAAAAAGCCCTGATCTGTACGTTTGACACATTTCTGTGGTGTAAATACTCCTACCATGACTACTTTCAAGCTACGGATGTGACATCCCTGAATACGGAATTGGGAAGAAATGCACACATCGGTCTCATGAACCAATTCAAGCCAGCGGCAGGATAGCGGTGCTTTTTCTAGTTCTCTTTAATTCTTTTTTTTTTAATTTTAAAGTTTTGTTTTGATATCATCTTTTATTTAAAGTAGATTTCACAAGCTAAAAGATACCTTGCCTGGGCCATGATTTGACACAGGATCAAACTCTTCCCTCAAACTGGTCATTATTAAGTGACTTGTCATTGGTAGAACATTTCTCTCAGCATCAATGATATTGATTGTGGTGCTTTTCTTAAACTAAATCGCTTGCATCCAAATTATTTCTAAACCTTACAAAATATATGAGACTCATATATTCCATATCTATTTATAGACCAGAAAAATTATTCATTGGAATGCAAGGTTTAATTACGCGGAACTTCAGGACCCATGAGAGGCTGAGTATTATCTTGGTTACCAATGTGCAGTGCTCCTAATTCTAATCTGGGCTTTCCAGCCAACCTCCAGTGAGGGGCTAATGAAGATGAGCTCCGAGGGCAGATTCTACTTCCTTTTGTGTGCTGAGATGCTGAACTGATCGGGAAACACTGCACGTCTCAGGGCACAGGAAATCTTGGAGTAGAGGAGATGAGTACCTTCCCAGTTCCAGAGTATCCTTATTCCTGTCTGGGAGTGGCTGATCCGCTTTAGTCCCTGCTTGCAGTCACAACATTATAAGAGAGACACTGCTTCCCCTCCAAGAGTTTCTATGGCAACCTCACCCAGCAGGCAAAGAACAGCACTCTAAGCTTCCGCCGGAAGGTTAGGAGATAAAAATAAATTCTGATTAATCCAGAACCCATGTATGATTAAGACTCAGGAATTACCTGAAAACATAAAACCAGCCGGAGTGACATTTGCATACTTTCCTTCCCTTTCTTAACAAAAAACCCACCAACAAAGGAACTGATGCATTTTCTTTACCATCATGGCTCCTTGAAAAGCAGAGCTCTTTCTCTGAGGCTGGATTTTGTTGGTAGCTTTTCTCTCTGAATTGCTTATTCCCTATACATCAGATTGCAAAGGAGTCTGTGAGCTGAGAGTTGACACGGCCCAGTAGGAAACTAGTGACCACAATTCATATTTCAGAGGTGATGGCCACAGCCCAGAGACTTGAGATGCAGCACCGTATATCATGAGTCAGTAAAATCTCTGGATTTCCTAATTCTCTTACCTTAAAAAAACACCTTCCCTGACAACCTGACACGTGAACGGTGAGGCTCAAATGAGGTCATAGATGGGAAACGTTTTTGAAAAAATGAAAAGGTTCTGTGCAAATTGTGACGGCGACTGTTATTAATATGCCTTGGGCTTAGGTGGAGGGGAGAGCCAAGGGAGTAGGCAGAGCTCCGGCTGTGGTGGGCAGGCGGGGATTAAGTCCCTCAGCAAGGTGTGGAATGAATCATCCACAGACAACCAGTGCTCACAAGGCTGAATGCTCATCCCTGCTGCACCCAAATTGCAGGCTCTGTTATCATTTCAAAATGATTTCCTTCTTCTGTCTCTCCATCCACTCTCACAGAGATGTTCTCTCCTCCGACTCAGACTCCCCACACCCAGATTTGCCCCAACCTGTCTGACCCTATTATTTTCTCCACGCTTGGGTATCAGTGAACATACAGCCTCCTCTGCTTAAACTGTAGCCACATCCCCGCTCAAGGCATATTATTTTTCTCCTGTAAATTCCAGAGATTTGGCCTACTTACCTCTATTCTCTTTAGCTGCTGCTTCCCTTTTGGGCTTTCTTTCCATGCCCGCCTCTATCTTCAACATAAGGAAGAGGATCTCTTAAGTCAGTTTAGCCTGCTTCAGAAGACTAAGAGCCCTTTGAAATTTTGAGGTAGGTCATTTCTAAAATTATATTTTTCATTTTTTTAGATTCCCTATTTTTTAAGAAAAGTTTTATTTTGAAGCAATTATAGACTCACAGGAAGTTGCAAAAATAGTATAAATAGTCTTGTGCAGGGCTTCCCTGGTGGCACAGTGGTTGAGAGTCCGCCTGCCAATGCAGGGGACACGGGTTCGTGCCCCGGTCCGGGAAGATCCCACATGCCGCGGAGCGGCTGGGCCCGTGAGCCATGACCGCTGAGCCTGCGCGTCCGGAGCCTGTGCTCCGCAACGGGAAAGGCCACAACAGTGAGAGACCCGCGTACCGCAAAAAAAAAAAAAAAAAAAAAAAAATAGTCTTGTGCACTCTTCAGCCAGCTTCCCATGGTGACATCTTATATAGCAGTAGTACGATATCAAAATCTGAAACTTGACTTTGGTACATTAGTGTTAACTAGACTACAGAGCTTATTCACTGTGGACCATTTTTAAAAAAATACTTATTTATTTTATTTTATTATTTTAATTTTCTTTATATTTTTGGCTGTGTCAGGTCTTAGCTGCAGCACGCAGGATCTTCACTGAGGCATGTGGGATCTTTTTCGTTGTGGTGCGTGGGCTCTTCGTTGCAGCATGCAGGTTTTCTCTCTCTAGTTGTGGCGCATGGGCTCCAGAGTGCGTGGGCTCTGTAGTCTGCAGCACGCGGGCTCTAGTTGAGGCGTGTGAGCTCAGCAGTTGTGGCACGTGGGCTTAGTTGCCCCACAGCATGTGGGATCTTAGTTCCCTGACCAGAGATCGAACCCACGTCTCCTGCATTGGAAGGCGGATTCTTTACCACTGGACCACCGGGGAAGTCCCTGTTGACCATTTTTTAAACCTGCACTCATTTATGTGCTTGTGTATATATAGTTCTATGCAATTTCATCCCATGTGGAGATTTTAAGATCCAGAACTGTTCTATCGCCACAAAAGAACAGCCTCATACTACATCTTTGTATGAATGTCCACCACCTACTCCACTCCACTCCCACCCCTGTCTCCTAGCAACTGTTCATCTGCTCTCCATCTCTACTTTTTTGTCATTTTTAGAATGTTCTATTAATGTAACCTTTGAGATTGACTTTTTTCAGTAAGCACAATGCCCATGAATTCTGTCCAGGTTGTTTTATGTATTAATAGTTCATTTCTTTTTATTGATAAGTACTTTTCTATTGTATGGATAGATCAGAGTTTGTTCAATCATTTATTAAAGAAAACTTTTGAGTTGTTATCAGTATTTTGTTCTTATAAATAAAGCTGTTATGAACAGTTGTGTATAGGTTTTTGTGTGAACTTAAGTTTTTATTTCTCTGGGATAAATACCCAAGTCTCATATGACCCAGAAATTGCTGGGTCATATGGTAGTTGCATGTTTAATTTTATGAGAAACTGCTGGACAGTTTTCCAGAGTGGCTGACACAATTCCACTCCCACCAGCAATCTATGAGTGATCCAATTTCTCTACATCCTTGCCAGCTTTGATGTTGCCCTATTTTTTTTTTTAATTTCAGCTGTTCTTAAAAATGTTCTTTAAAACGTGTGGTGATATCTCGCTGTGATTTTAATTTGTTAATGGCTGTGATGTTCAACATCTTTTCATGTGCTTATTTGCCACCTATATCTTGTTTTTGGGTAAAATATCTGCTCATAACTTCTGTGTATTTTATAATTGTTCTTTTTTTAAATTAATGTTAATTTTATTTTAGAGTTCCTTCTATAGTCTAGATATAAGGCCTTTGTCAGAGACATGGTTTATAAATATTTTCTCCTGGTCTGTAGCTTTTATTTTCATCCTTTTAAACATTTTTCACAGGGCAAAATTTTTAATTCTGATGAGGCCCAATTTATCATTTTTTTCCTTTTATGTATTGTGCTTTTGGTATCATATAAGTCTTCACCTAGCCCAAAGATTATCTCCTATGTTCTAAAAGAATTATAGTTTCACATTACATTTAAATCTGTGATACATTTAAAATTAATTCTTGTATTTGATATGAGGTTTATGTCAAGGTTCATTTTTTTTGCCTATGTATGTCTGATTGTTCCACCATCATTTGTCAAAAAGACTATCCCTCCTCCACTGAATTACTTTTGCATCTTATCAAAAATCAATTTGGCATATTTATGTTGGTCTGTTTCTGGGTTCTTTATTCTGTTCCATTGATCTATATAATTATTCATCCACCAATCTCACACTATCTTCATTACTGTATCTAGAAAATAGGTCTTATTATTAGGCACAGTGATTCCTCCTACTTTTTTTTTTTTTCAAAATTATTTCAGCTATTCTACTCCTTTACTTTTTCATACAAATTTTATAATAAGTTTGTCTATGTCTACAAAAATTCTTGCTTGAATTTTGACCGGAATTGTTTTAAATCTATAGATCAATTGGGAAACAATTGACATCTTTGCTATACTGAGTCTTCCAGTCTTTAATTATGGTATGTCTCTCCATCTATTTGGATCTTCTTTGATTTCTTTCACCAGCATTTTATATTTTCAGCATACAAATCTGTATGTGTTTTGTTAGGTTTATACCTAGCTCTTTCATTTTTTGAGAGTAATCGTAAACGGTATTGCATTTTTAGTTTTTGTTTTCCACATGTTTGTTGCTAGTATATAGGAACACAGTTGATTTTTGTGGTTGATTTTGTATTCTGTGAACTTACTGAACTCACTCATTGAGTTATATGAACTTGTTTGTTAATTCCTTCGGATTTTCTCCATAGATAATCATGTCATCTGGACATGATTTGGACAACAAATTTGGACAACTTATTTCTTCCTTTCCACTTGGTATACATTTTATTTCCTTTTCTTGCCTTGTTGCTTTTTTTTTTTTTTTTTTTTTTTTTTGCGGTACGCGGGCCTCTCACTGCTGTGGCCTCTCCCGTTGCGGAGCACAGGCTCCGGACGCGCAGGCTCAGCGGTCATGGCTCACGGGCCCAGCCGCTCCGCGGCATGTAGGATCTTCCCGGACCGGGGCACGAAGCCATGTACCCTGCATCGGCAGGCGGACTCTCAACTACTGCGCCACCAGGGAAGCCCTGCCTTGTTGCTTTGACTAGGACCTCCACTACTGTGTTGAATAAGAGTAATGAGAGTGGACACACCTCCTGTGTTCCTAATCTTAGGAGGAAAGCGCTCAGTCTTTCATTGGTAAGTATGATGTTAACTTTTTTTGTTTTTTGGCCACACCACATGGCATGCAGAACTTCCCTAACCCAGGATCAAACCTGCATCCCCCTGCAGTAGAAGCACGGAGTCTTAACCACTGGACCACTAGGAAAGTCCTGATGTTAACTTTTGACTTTTATAGATGCTCTTTATTAAGTTGAGGAAGTTTCCCTTTGTTCCTAATCTGCTGAGAGCTTTTATCATGAATGGATTTTGAATTTTGTCAAATGCCTTTACTGTATTAATTGGTTGATTTTCAAATATTATTCAGCCTAGCTGATTTATTCCAGCCCCTACCCCACTGGTTATGGTATATAATTCTTTTTATATATCGCTGGATTTGATATGCTTACATTTTTAAAAAGTATTTTTGCATCTAAGTTGTGATAAATATAAGCCTGAAGTTTTATGTTTTTTTTTAAATTGTATTTGTCTGGTTTGGGTATTAGAGTAACATTAACCTCACAAAATGAGGTGGGTAGTGCTTTCCTCTCTTCTAGTTTCTGAAGAAGATTGTGTAGAATTGATGTTAATTCTTTTTCAAATGTTTGGTAGAATTCTCCAGTGAAAACATCTGGGCCTAAAGGGTTCATTTTTGGAAGCTTTCAAATTATGAATTAAATTTCTTTAATAATTGCAGGTCTGTTCAAATGATCTATTTTATGTTAGGTGAGACCTTTAACACTTTGAAGGCTGAAATCTGGGTTTCCTAGAAAGCAGAACTGGAGACGCAAGTTTATGTGCTATTACTTGGTTAGGATGCAATCCCAGGAGATGGGGGAGAGGGAAAGGAGAGTCCGGGGAAGAAGGAGACGCAACACAAGAGCGTGTTACTGAGTTGATCACCACTTGACCTGGAGCAGGACAAGACACTTGATTTCACAGGATCTCCCAAGCTACACATGACTCTTTTTCAGGAAAGTTTCTCTGGGGGAGGAAGAGAGAAGAATTTAGCCACTGGAGCCCATCTTCCATTTGTCAGAGTTTATCACACGGTTAATTTCCCCCATGCTCCGAGCAGCTCATGTGTAAGTGCCCAACTGGTCCAGTGGTTTCTCACCTCCTGTCAACAGCGAATCTCCTGGACCAGAGCTAAGCGTCACCAGCTCAGGCCTGAGGCAAAGTACTGTCTCACTGTGCTGCACAAAGTTAGTCAGTTTAGTAGAGGTGGTTGTTACAGTGAGTGGACCTAAAATAAGTGATCCAAGACCTCTGAGACTGTGAAGCTGAGAGCCTATGAAATGGTACAGAAGAGGTGTCTGAGGCCACTGAAAAGCAAGAGCCAAGGGTTTAAAAATAAGCCAAATTGGGTAAGTTTCAAAAAATCTCAAAAAAAACGTCTCCTAAGGTTTGTACTTGGCCTTCACTTGAAATATAAACAGAGTTAAGCTTGACTTTCTCACACAGTCTTCCTCCCTTTGGTACAGTTTTCCTTCATCTTTTGTACCCAGCGATGGAGTTTATCAATCTTCCTCTTCCCTCAGCAAGAACTCCTTCCCACCTGAATGGCCCATGTTTCTCTCCAGAAAGGAGTTCCTGTGGATGTCACAGAGGCTCTGTCACAGAAGTGCCACACGTAAAGGCAGAAGAGATGCTTCCAGACTCAAATGGATCATCTGGAGTCTTAAGTGGCTCAAGACAAATGTCTTCATTCCTGCCTTACATAAGGAAAGGCAGCTTAGGCCATTCCCAGAGACAAAATATTCCTATTTCCATGGTCCTTAGCCTAGAAGCCACCTTTTGTTTCTTTTTTTTTTTCCTTTGGCTGCGCCACAAGGCTTGCAGGATCTTATTTCCCCGACCAGGGATTGAACTCGCGTCCTTGGCAGTGAAAACTCGGAGTCCTAACCACTGGACCGCCAGGGAATTCCCAAAAGCCACCTTAAGAGTCATTGGATTATGCCTCTGCTTTCAGGCAGGACAAGTCTCTACCATCCTAAACCAATGAGAGTTTATTAAATTTTTAAATTAAATTTTTTTAACCAAAATAATAAATATATTACGTGGTTTTAAAGCCAAACAGTACTACAAGGCTTATGAGTCTCCCCTGCTTTTTCCCTCTCCATTCTTAAATTCCATTCCCTCAGGGCGACCACGTAAATCTCTTTTAGCCGTTTCTTCTGATATTTTCCTCTGTATAGCAAAACAATATGGTTGTACTGCTATATCTTTACGTCTCAATTTTAGACATATATATATATATATATATATATATATATATAAATTTCCTATTACAGTGTAAGGGTTTAACACATTCACACTCTGATTTCCCCTTCTCTGTCCTCCCTCTCTAGTTCCAGGAATGATATTCCAGACATTGAGTAATTGCTGGAGAACTTGCAGAACAATTGTTGGCTGCCTGGCTATACCAGTGCATATCAGATGAATATCACATTGTTTGTTTGTCTAAATTAGGAAGCAGCCTAGGGTAGTAGAAAAATGCTCAGATTCTGGACACAGGCTGCCTGGGTTCAAATCCTACTTCTGCTACTGGTCGCTGTGCAACCTCAGGCAAATTGCTTCACTTCTCTGTGCCTTTGCTGGGGACAGTAACAGTAGCTACCTTGTAAAATTTTTGTGAGGGTTAAATGAGTAAATACAGATAAAGCACTTAGAACAGTGCTCTATTAATCCATATACATGTTTGTTATTAACATTATTCTATGATTATATTATCACTACTGTATAAACCCTCTTGCTGAGTCAAGAGAATATGATGAATTTGTTTACTTTTTTATGACCCAACACTGAATCTTCCCACTCTTCAAAAGAACTATCAATTCCCCTCTAATACTGTTTCCATGTAATCAAACAATCAGGTATTATTCCAGTTCCATCCCCTTCCCCCCACCCCCTTTTTTTTTTCCTTCTGGTATACTCCTACTGGAATCTTTTATATCCTGGTATAATCCTACTGGATCCCTTTCCAATTTGGGCTGGCTGTCCTCTAAGCCTGTAATACAGCTGCAGACCTGGGACTTCCCTTTGCAAATCTACTGTGTTGGAAATCTTATTCCCTGATAAAGTATCTTCTTTCTTGATTTAATCCAGGACTTCTCAGTCTCTGCACTACTGACATTTTGAGCCAGATAATCTTTGTTGTAGAAGGCTATCCTGCCATTATAGGATATTTAGCAACATCCCTGGCCTCTACCCACTAGATGCCAGTAGCAGTGTCCCCTTCGACTTGTGACAACCCAGATTGTCTCCAGACATTGCTAAGTGTCTCTGGAGGGCAAAATTGTACCCAGTTGAGAACTCCATGCTACTGACTCACAGCTGACAATAGCTTCCTGAGAAGGGTTGCATAGGATGTAAATTTTTTGAGGCCTTGCATGAAATCTTCTTTAATCCAACCTTATGGTTGATGGCTAATTTTACTAAGTGTAAAACTGTAGATTGAAATAACGCACCCCCATCCTCACCCTGGCTTTTCAAGCTATCACTCGACTATTTTTTAGCTTTCAGGGGTGTTGTTAAGAAGTGTGATGCCATTCAGATTCATTTTTAATTTGGGCAATTATTTTATATTTGCTGCATAACACACCATCTGTACCTTAATGGTTTAAAACAGCAAACATTTTATTATTTTTCACGATTCCATGGATTGACTGGGATGCATCTGTCTCACTTGGGGCCTCACATGTTGTCTCCCTCTCAGCCAGAGAGCAGATGGTGCGGGAATAGCAAGCATGGTTTCATCCATACATCTGCCTTGGCCAGGTGGCAGGAAGACTCAGCTAGAACATGGGGACGGCTGAGGCTCGCATCCTCCATGTAGTCTCAGGACCTTTCTCTCTGTCCATGACCTATCCATGTGGTGTCCCTAGCAGAGTACCGAGAATTTTTACATGGCAGCCCAGGGCTTCCAAAAGCAGAAACTGGCAGCTATCTCGAAGACTTAGGCCGAAAGCTCGCCCAGCGTCACGTCTGTCCCATTCTATTAGTCAGAGTGGGTCACAGGGCCTCACAGTACTCCATGTGGGAGAGGACCGTGCAAGGGTGTGGTTATTGGGAAGCATGGTCCACTGAGGTCTGTCTTTGGAGACTAGCTACCAAAGCTACCACATTTTTATTTGCTTGTTTTCTGCAGATTTATCTTGTATAGGCTCCTGTTCTTGCTTCATGGATGCAATAGCCTCTCTTTTCTCTCTGAGAATATTAATCATAAAAGTAATATCTTTTTTGGTCTCTGGTTCCTTTGACTTCCATTTCTTCTGCTTTGGAATTTTGTTGTCAGGTGGAAGCTTTCTTCAAGCATCTCAAGATCCTTGGCTATGCTTTCCAAGCAAGGTTCTGAAAAGCTGGTTGGAATCTCGGGAATAATCGGTGTCACGTCTTTGCCTTCAGTCGATGGGGATGTGACAGAGCACCAGCTGTTTTATTGTGGATGTTATACATTTAATTTTGGTTATTTTTTTTCCTTAAGACTCTTCAGTCTCCCCAGAGAAAGATTGTCCAATCTTTCACTTGGAGAGAATTTGTTTGGCAGTCAGTATTCTTGAAGCCAAGCCACTGAAAGGGCTGGATGCCAAAGGTGATCGTCTAGATTTCCACTGAATCACCCTCTTTCCAGCTCAGCGCCTCTTCCCTGTTTTCCACTGTGCTGGTATCCTATCTGAAGACTCTTGATGTGATTTTCTCAGAGAATACCCTAGACCTTCTGTGATGGAGGGAGTCACCTGACTTCTCCTACTGGGAGAGAGGACCTAACAGACTGCCCATTATACAGACGTTCAACTGAATCCTCCCGTGTTTAGTCCCACCTCTCTTCCTATCTCAGTATCTGGTGCCCCCAAGTATTCTTCAGCACAAATCATCTTGACTCTCATCCACGCTCCCCTCTGCAAACACGTAGGTTTTAGCTTTTCTAGCTTGACGAAGTCAGTTTCTATTCCTCCATTTGCATTCCATTTTCCAAAACTTAGCTGGTAGCACTTGTCTGTTGGTTTCTCTTCTCTGTGCTACATGTCCTTACAGGTTTAAAACATTCACTCTTATTTTAGTGGGAACCCGGGAGGGAGTATAGATGAACACATGTTTAATTCACTATATATAACTCAAAGACTTTAAAGCTCCGAAGATGATATTTATAAATTTCCTAGGTTCAAGATCAAATGTCCTCATCAATGGTAAATTCTATCTAACTTCGTCTAAGCTGATGGAACGCATGACCCAATGGTTCTCAACCCTGGCGGTATGTAAGAAACATCTATGTAGCTCTGGAAAATGCTGATTCCTAGACCCTACCCCAGATCAAATTAATCAGAATCTCTGTACGTGTGGGCACATACAGTCAATAATAGATTTTTCTGAGGTAGAGCCATGGCTGAGAATTAGTAATGTGGCAGCTTGGTGGGTGGAAGGGGAGTGGTGGTGCTGGAGCACCAGTGTTTGATTCCACAGTCTGATGACTCTTGCAGAATACATCTCTCTCTCTCTCTCTCTCTCTCACACACACATGCACACACACTTTCTCACTGGCTTCCTGTGCATGGTTGTCCATGCTTAGCTTTGGGGATGAAGTATTTGGGACTGTTGCTGCCTGCCCTGATTTTCACTTTTCTGTTCTATTCTGAACCACTACAGACCTAACAAACACAAGGGGGCACATGTATCCAGAACCCTGATCTCTGTGGGATAAGAAGTCTCAATTCCACCTGTCCTCCTCCTTTTACCTTAGTCTGTGCTAAAGGGACACCTCAGAGAGTCACAGTTAGCAGCTAAAAAGGCACGTTGTGGAGGGAAAGAAACAATTTAAACTGGACAATCTCTCTGGCTTTCTAGACTTCGGAAATTTGATCTTCCTCAGTCTTGGCAAAGATGTTATTATTCAATAATGCATTTAAGATCCTTTGAAAAGTGTAATGTGCTTGGAGCTGTTTTTAAAAAATCTACAGTGTGTAATTTTGCAAGGACTCATGACAAGGTCACAAATTAAGAGTCAAATCAGCAAGTCAGGTAAAATCTTTATAATCAAGTCTAAGAAAGGAAGTAGTAAAACATAATTTAACTAGACACAGAGACCTGATGAGGGGATGCACACAATCATAATATGATTAATTTTCATCAACTTAATTAATTTTCACTGACAATTTAATTAATAATTTGTTAATTATAATTATGATATTTATTCTGATTTAATAGGATTAATTTTTAAGATTTTCACATTCTTTGGCTGCTCAGTCTATCACATTAGTTTTTTTAAAATTAATTAATTTATTTATTTATTTTTGGCTGCATTGGGTCTTTGTTGCTGCACATGGGATGTATACCCTGAAGTGGAATTGCTGGATCACGTGGTAATTCCAGATTTAATTTTTTGAGGAACCACCACACTGTTTTCTATAGTGTTTGTACCATTTAACAATCCCACCAACACTGCATGAGTGTTTCAATTGTCCCACACCCTTGCCAACGTTTATTATTTTCTCTGTTGTTTTTTTTTTTTGCGGTATGCGGACCTCTCACTGCTGTGGCCTCTCCCGTTGCGGAGCACAGGCTCCGGACACGCAGGCTCAGCGGCCATGGCTCATGGGCCTAGCCACTCCGTGGCATGTGGGATCTTCCCGGACCGGGGCATGAACCCATGTCCCCTGCATCGGCAGGTGGACTCTCAACCACTGCGCCACCAAGGAAGCCCTATTTTCTCTGTTTTTGATAGTAGCCATCCTAATGGGTGTGAGGTGATTGAAATCTTTTCTTTTGGCTGCAAATCCAGTGCGGATAATACCACAACACAGAAACTATACCACATCATACCAACCACAGCTGCCTAAGAAAACACAGGAGAAGTCATCACAGAAATACGTGGTCCTACACCTAATGGACGCTTCTGTCCCTGATCAGGATGTTTCATGTAGTAACAGAGAGTATTCAGAGTACAATGCTGCTTTGGATTGAATTATATTTTCCTCCTTTACCCCCAATTCACATCTTGAAGCCCTAACCCCCAATATGATGGTTTTGAAGGTGGGGTCTATGGGAGGTAATAGGTTTAGATGAGGATGGTGGCCTCACGATGAGATTAGCGTCCTTATAAGAAGAAACCCCAGAACTCTTTTCGCACAGAGGAGGGGTCACGTGAGCTCACAGTGTGGAGGTGGCCATTGGCAACCTGGGGAAAGAGCTCTCTCTAGAAACCAGCCATGCTGGCATCTTGATCTTGGACTTCTAGCCTCTAGAACTGTGAGAAAATAAACATCTTGTTTAAGTTGCTCAGTCTATGGTGTTTTACGGCAGCCCGAGCCCACTAAGACCAGTGTCTTGCCCTTTGCTTTCCACCTCAACACTATCCAGTGTCCAATTCTACCAGTGATGGTGAATGAAGCCTGCTCTCTAGTCACAAAGCCTGCCAAGTTCCAAAACCTTACTGAACACCAGAGGCTCAGAAAACATGCTATCGTCAGTGATCAATTATCTTAGACGAATAAAAGCCAGATGCAGGAAAGAAGTCCCGACGTTCACAGACACACGTCTTTAGAATGGGGTTTGGAAGTAAAGGTCCCTGAGAATCTAAGCCAACTAATGGATGCTTCCCATGTAGTTCTGCCTGGAAATAGAGGGCTTGGACATTTCATACACCTCTACCCAGTTAATCTCTGACCTCTCCTTCCCTCCCTTTTCCAGAACAGATTCTATAATAGCTTCTAGGACATGAAGGAGATTTTAGACTGGCTTCATCATACAAACAAAGTTTTGAGTTTAGCCTTGGTCCGTTTTCTTGGCAGAAAATAATTTCTGTGTTTGCCATGTAGGGAGAGAGAAAAGGACGATGGGCAGCAACTGTTCTCTGAGCACCACTGGAAGCTTTCCCCATTTAGATGAGCAAAAGAGGGAAGAAATATCTTGTCTCACTGGCTCATTGATTTCCTGGTCATGCCTGATACCTGCCTGTGGATAGACTTAATGGCTGCAGATAGATGAGTCTTGTTCAGCTAGCAGAAGGAGGCTGAAAAAAATCGCCTGAAAATGCATGGTGTGTGTGGGTCTAAACAAAAGTCAACGTGGCTTTTTAGCCTGCAATTCACTCTGACACAGTCAGGCTAGGCACTGGGGGGAATTTAAATTATGGTCGCTGGACTTCTCATTGTGAATGAGAGGCTCAGGATCCTGTGTGGTGAGGCACAGAAATGGGATTCAGCTTCTGCCGTTACGTGGAGCGGGCTGGAGGTGAGGGGACACGCCGCAGAGCTGCTTTGCCACTTTGACCTCTTAGGTGAGCTCCCGCTGTTCCCCTATCGGGCTCCCTTTCCTTTAATACTGGGATACTGGGCTTGGTGCAAATGGTAAAGAAGAACTGTTTGGACTGTATCCTGACCACCATTCTTCACTCTGTTCCTAATGCTAAGTCTTTACTGCATAATAAATGTCCGGACCACTCAATCATTGCACAATATGCGCTAGCTTGCATTTCTTTTTCTATATTCTGTCTGCCAATGAGATTACAAGCCCTTTGCACGCAGGGACCAGGTCTCATGCTCCCTCCATCTCCAGGGTTCTCTCCATAGCATCATATGCATGAGCAGGGCTAGGTGTGATCTGCTTAAGACAAAATGAAATGACAGAAGGGATGAGCACGGATCTGACACTAGCACCCTCCTAGGAATGGGGGAGACAGCTGAAGCTGAAGGAGCAAGTACTGTCTGGTAAGCAGAATGTGGCATATGATTAAGACAAAAACACATACGATGGGGAGCAATTCAGTAAAGCACTTTGCATCAGGCAGGCCCAACATGAACAATGAGGGAGTGTTCCTTGGACAGACAGAACACAGTGATGGAGAAACTAGGAGTAAGCCATACTCAGGGTCTCAGCAGACAAAGGTAGAAGCAGGGCATTTTCTCATCAGGTGACAGGAGCCTAGCCACTGCCTGGGTGTCAAGGACAGGGTCCCAGTCCTTGAGGATTGAAAGATGGATCTACAAGAACAAGGAGAGGGTGTGGAGAAAAGGGAACCCTCCCACACTGTTGGTGGGAATGTAAATTGGTGCAACTACTATGGGGAATAGTATGGAGGTTCCTTAAAAAACTAAAAATAGAGCTACCATGTGACCCAGCAATCCCACTTCTGGGCATATATCCAGAAAAGATGAAAACTCTAATTGGAAAAGATACATGCACCCCAATGTTCATAGCAACACTATTTACAATAGCCAAGACATGGAAGCAACCTAAATGTCCATCAACAGATGAATGGATAAAGAAGGTGTTGTACATATATGCAATGGAATATTACTCAGCCATAAAAAAGAGTGAAATAATGCCATTTGCAGCAACATGGATGGACCTAGAGATTATCATACTAAGTGAAGTAAGCCAGACAAAGACAAATATCACATCACTTACATGTGGAATCTAAAAAAAAATGATGCAAATGAACTTATTTACAAAACAGAAATAGCTTCACAGCCATAGAAAACAAATTTATGGTTACCACAAAGGAAGGAGGGGAGGGATCAGTTGGGAATTTG
The DNA here is from genome assembly GCF_949774975.1 of Lagenorhynchus albirostris. Taxonomy (NCBI): domain Eukaryota; kingdom Metazoa; phylum Chordata; class Mammalia; order Artiodactyla; family Delphinidae; genus Lagenorhynchus; species Lagenorhynchus albirostris. The sequence goes on from NC_083103.1 coordinate 99,200,793, forward strand.
GGATTAACAGATACTACTATATATAAAATAAACAACAAGGACCTACTGTGTAGCACAGGGAACTATATTCAATATCTTGTAATAACCTACAATGGAAAAGAATCTGAAAAAGCATATATATATATATATATATGTATATATATATGTATAACTGAATCACTTTGCTGTACACTTGAAACACTATAAATCAACTATAGTTCAATAAAAAAGAAAAGAACAAGGTAGAGTTCTGGATGCAGAAGACCAAGCAGTAGAGAGTATTCGTTGGGAATGTGAACTCAGAATTTAACACTGTAGGTTTGTGTCCTATTACTATCTGTGTTACTTTTGGACATTTACTAAACTTCTAGGTGCTTATTTATTTGACATTATCATATGACATATGATAATGACATATACCTCATAGGCTCACAGACATTAAATGACATAATCCATGTGAAACATGTCATGCCGGGGCAGTACCTGGCATATAGGAGCATTAAATAAATGTTGGATGTTATTGTTGTTTTTATTACAATTATTGTTACTATTATAAGACTGAACCACATGAAATTGCTATATTTGACTGTTTTTATCAATAAAAAGGAAGATGTCTTATAATAAACCTAATACTAGTCAGGTTACACAGATAGATAATCAGGAATAAGGGTGACAGTATTATTGACCATTTAATCTATGATGCTAATTTGGTTAATCCTTTATGCAAGTCATGTGGGATTAGATCCATTTGACAGAGGAGGGGAGTAAGGCTCAGAGTGTTAACCAGCTCTGGTCCCTGCCCGGTGGGGACCTGCTCTCTAAATCAGACATTGACCACTAGTCAAGAAAACCAACAGTGAAGAGGATTATATCAGATAATGCACTAAAATATACTTAGGTATGGACAGAAAGAAGGAGAAGTACATATTATAGGGCAGTTGGAGTCCCACGGTATATTCCTGTTTAAAATGAGAGAGGTCCATCTTTACTATCATCATCTTCGTCATCATCATTATCACCACAGGAAATGTTTATTGAGGGTTTACTTTGTTTCAGACATGTATATAAGTGCTGTGTGTTTATCAATTCACAATCTCACAATAACCCTATGAGAAAGATAATCTGACTGTTCCCATTTTGCAGATGAGAAAACTGAGGCGCAGAAGGGTCACACTGCCAGTGAGGGGCAACTAAGGATTTGAATCCTGGTTCAGAATGATTCCTCCATTTGAAGGGCTCAGCAGAAGAGATGATATTTCAAAAATATTTGAAGAAGGAGCAAAGAGATGAAAGGAGTAGACAGGCAATTCCAGGCATGTGGCCTTTGACCTAAGCCATCTGGCAGTTTTGCCTTTGTTTTCAGTTTATGGATACTTTGTCTACATGGCATCACCAACAAGCTTACTTAAGGGTTCAGAGGATAATAAAAGGAATCAGAGGCCCCACAGGCTTCTCCAGGAAATGCAAGCAGAGGGCTCCTCAGATCCACCTTGCAATCCCTGACATCCCCTCCAGAAAGTGTTCTTTTCTGCAACAGGCCTATGGGCCAGCCGGCTGAGATGTTCTCTGGGGAGGGAGTGGGGAGCTGGGAGCTTGCCTGTCACAGGCCTTAATGGATGGAGGAAGGCAAATTAGAGAATGGGCATGAGGGACGGGGCGGGGGTGGTGCGGGAGGTGCAGAGAGTCCTTGCAAGGCCTGACGAGGCTGTGACTGAGTCTGAGCTCATCTGCTGAAGAGCTGGGCCTGCTGTGCAGTTTGAGGCCTGGGCATGGTGTGGGTGGGAGGGCTTACAAGTCACTCAGCCTAGCCTGTGAGCAACATCAAGAAGCACTCTAAGAGCGTACGAGCAGAGCTCTGAGATCTGGGTTCCAGCTCCGGCTTTGCCATTCACTAGCTATGCGATTCTGGGCAAATCAGTCCATCTTTCTAGGCCCATTTCCTTTTTTGTAAAATGCAAGGTCTTTTGTTTATGTGTTCGTTTGTTTTAACATCTCCGAAGGCTTCTGTGACTCTATCATTCTGGAATTCTGTGGCTTCCACAGAGCAGGCTGGTTATACACCAATGCCAATCATGTCATGGGATGCCGGGTGTCCCAGCCATTACTGCCTTCCTCCTTACCCTCTACGCCTTGGTAAAGGCCGACTAAGGGTAATTGTGCTGACTACTAGTCACTGCGATCCTGTGCTGGCCTAGAGCATTCCATCCTCGAAACAGCCCTGAGAGACAGACATTACTTTGTTCTATGGATAAGGCATCTGAGGCTTAATAAGTGACTTTCCCAAGAATACATAGCTCACAATCTACTTTGGGAATTCAAATTGAGGCTTGCCTCTAAAATTTCGGTTGTTTGTTAGTATGTTATCCTGCTTCTCCACTTTCTGTGGGTTTCTCCTGGCCACTGGGCTAGCACCGATTTTCCCTGGCCGGGGGGCAGGCATAGTGGTGGTAGAGTAGTGTCTGAAGTATAGGGAAGGCACTGTGTTTGGGCCTGTGAGCCGTGAAGGCCCCTGGAAGGAATGTGGGCAGCACTGACCCTGTGGCTGCGCTCTTTCTCAACTGCTGCCCTGAGTGGGCATGAAATGAAGCTTTGTCTGCTAAGAACTTACAAGGAATCCCAATAAGTTACTCTTATTTATTTATTTATTTTTAACAAGATAGCATTTGCATGTCACAGCAGTTGCTATAACAGAAGAACAGTCCATTATTAGCTCTGCTCTCCTAGGTGGCTTTTTCCACCTCGTGGCCTCCCTGCCCACTTCCCCTGGGAGGCTGGCTGCAAAGCTGATATGGGGGTAGAGGCACTTGCCGCCTTGGTGGAGCTGACTTTCAGCCAGAGAGGGTGGGCACGTTCAAGCTGGGAGGAAGCCCAGCTACTACCATCAGAGTTTGTGGTTGGTGGGAGTGGAGGGAAGTCCCTTCCAAAAGCTTGCATTTTATATCCCAGTCATCTGCCTTCTGAAATCTTTAAATCATTCACTCATTCATTCACTTAAAAATGTCTCACACAGGGATCTTCCCTGGAGGTCCAGTGGTTAAGACTCCGTGCTTCCACTGCAGGGGGGTGTGGGTTCGATCCCTGGTTGGGAAACTAAAATCCTGCATGTTGCATGGCGTGGCAAAAAAAAAAAAAATCTCACATGTTCCTATTCTATCAGGAACTGTTCTAGGCACTGGCAATCTGGTAATGAACCAAAACAGGCACATTCCCTGCTCTCAGAAAACCAATATTATAGTGAGGGAGATAGAAACGCATCAGTTAGACAAATACATATTATAATATTAGATCTTAAAGAAAATAAATTACGGGATGGGGCAAGAGGGTGATAGAAATGTTATCAAGTAGGGTGTCAGGAGAGGTCTCCCCTAGGAAATGACAGCTGAACAGACTTGGATGTAGTCAAAGAGCAAGTTGGAGAAACAACCACGGAAGAGTGGTCCAAGAGAGGGAACAGGAAGTGCACGGCCGGCGGGCCAGGATGAGAACAGCAAATTCCAAGAACAGCAGGAAGCCAAGGTCAGAAATATTAAGGAATGAAGTTGGAGACGCGTCATGGACCATGGGAAGGACTTTGGATTTTATTTTAAATGTGATGGGAGTCCATTGGAACAGAAAGGAAATACATGAAGAGGTTTGTGTTTGAAATAGTCTTCGTGGTTATTTAGATTGAAAGAGGTCTGGGGAAAAGCAGGGAGACCAGTTAGGAGCAAGGAGACCAATTATAACAGTCCAGGCAAGAAGTGATGGTGCCTTAGACTAGGTGATTGTGGTCAAGGTGGACAGATATAGTAGGAGTCAGAATTTTTTAAAAGATAGAACTAGTAACATTTGCTGATAGACTGGCTGTAAGACATATGAGAAAAGAGAGGTCAAGGATGACTCCCGTTTCTTGGACTGAGTGACTGGGCAATATATTCCACTGGGATGGGGAACCCTGGGGAAAGAGCAGCTTGGGGAGGGGAGCAGAATACAGAGGTCAGTTTGGGGCATGTTAGGATTGAGATCCCTGTTAGACATTCAAATGGAGACGTCAAGTAGCTGTTCTGTACTAATGCTGGATGTTTAGGGGAGAGACTGGGATGGAGATTTAAGTTTGGGTATTATCAGTGTATCAGAGGCTTTAAAGCTGGGGGAATAAAGGAATAAGAATAGCTAAAGATGGAAAGCGGTCCAAGGACTGAGCCATGGGCACTCTGATGCTCAGAAGTTGTGTGAAGATGATGATCCAGGAGAGAAGACTGAAAAGAAGTAGCCAGTAGAGTAGGAGGGAATGAAGGAGCATAGCTTCCAGGAAGAAGTGCTCTACCGTGTCAAATGCTGCTACAGTAGCATAAAGAACCGAAAAATCGTCGCAGGAGTTGGCAGACTGAACAAGGGTATCTTCAGAGGATGGTGAGGAAGAAAAGCCAGACTGAAGAGAGTTTAAGAGAGGAATTCTCCTTGATGGTGGTGATATTTTTAGTGGGTCGTTAGAGAGGGTTTTTTATTTCTAAATCTATCTTTCTGTAGTTCTAGGGCTTGAAGAGTAGCAGGCTGAATCATGGCCACCCAAAGAGATCATTTCCTAATCCCTGGAACTTCAAAGTATTGACTTATTTGGATAAAGGGTGAATACTATTTTATGCGGTAACATGTGACTAAATTAAGTATCTTGTAATGAGGAGATTATCAGGATGATCTGGGTGGGTCTTTATAAGAGAGAACCAAAGGGAGAAGACACACACAGGCCTTGGGAAGATGGAGAAAGAGATTGCGGTGATGCAGCCGCAAGCCCAGGAATGCCATGTGGGCAGCCACCTGAAGCTGGAAGCGCTAAGGCACAGATGCTCCCCTAGAGCCCCCAGAGGGTGTGCAGCTAAGCTGACAGGTTGATTTTGAACCAGTGATACTGGTTTTGGATTTATGGTCTCCAGAACTAGGAGAGAATAGATTGCTATTGTTTTAAGCTACCAAGTTTGTGGTAATTGGTTACAGCTGCCATAGCAAAGTCATACAATGAAGGAAAGATTCCACAAGGCCAGTTGTACCAAGACAAAGACCATCAATATGTTAGACCACTCAGCGATGAAATGGAACATTGAAAAGTGGGCAAGGATTGCAAAAGTCCCAAGAAAAACTAGGAAGAACTTCTGTTGGGGAACAGGAAGGGGCAGATGGAAAGAGGTGGGAAGGAGAGGGAGGCTGGGATAAGCTGTGAACTCCGGACTGTGGCGCCTGAGCCAGATAAGCATCTTACCCCAGTGCTTAGACAGACCTACCACTTTGATCCAAATTGGATTTTTTAATGCCTTAATTGAACTTTTCTAAAACTGAGCTTTTCTTCCTCTGGGTCTAAATTCAATTCTTGAAACCATCTCTTGGTTTAAATTAGGTGGTTTCCCAATGCTGCTTTCTTTCTGCTCAAAATTGACTTTGATCAGCAATTCCCAATTATCTTCCCAATTTGTCTGCAATTGGATCTGACCTGATTTGACATGGCAAGCATGTCAGTCTCCCGGTCCGCCTCCCCACCTCAGTGGATTGTGACCACTCCAATCTCTCTGAATGTGCTGACTTTTCAGTGTATTTTGGGAGGCAGGCTGGGGCAGTGGATGGAGCGCGGGGCTAGGAGTCAGAAGCCCGTTTAACACAGTGGTTAAGAGAACAGGTTCTGCAGTCACCCTGTGGGAATTCAGATAACAGCTCCACCACTTACTTCTGGGTGGCCATTGGGAGTTACTTAATCTCTCTGGGCGAGGTCAGCTATTTTCCAGTTGACCCTAGCTCTGTTCTTTGCTAGCATTAAATGAGTGTCGTTGCCACCCTGAGCTTTATTTCCTTCACAAATAAAGGATTGTAAAAAAATAAACAAAACAAAATAAAAAAGGATTGGACTAGACTGGATGATCGCTACACCTACTTCCAAATCCAGGATTCCTTAGTTCTAGCAGGAAGCGAGGAAACTGATAGATAACATTTGGGTTCACTTGTTTGTTTCAAAATGTATCTTCCTTTTGTTTGAAGTCTTTGCTAATCTAAGCAATCCCCCTAAGGCAGAATTCATCCCTCTTACTGGGCCTTGTAAAATGGGGAAGCCATTAAACAGTGGACTAGAGCTTGGACTTTACAACCAGACCTGCCTGGGTTCTTCCTCTGCCATGTGCATGTCACATGCACCTGGGCGGGTTACTGAGCTCTCTAAATATCAGTTTCCTGATCTGTCAGCTGGGATTAGGAATTGAACATCCCTCTTAGAATTACTGTGATAACTCTAATCATCAGGGAAATGCGAATCAAAACCATAATGAGATCACCTCACACCTGTTAGAATGGCTGTGATCAAAAAGACAAGAAATAACAAGTGTTGGCAAGGATGTGGAGAAAAGGGAACACAAATGCAATACTAGTTAGCCATAAAAAGAAGGAAATCCTGCCTTTTGCAACAACACGGATGAAACTTGAGGACATTGTGCAAAGTGAAATAAGTCAGACAAAGATACATGCCATGTGATATCACTTATATGTGGAATCTAAAAAAACCAAACTCATAGAAAAAGAGAGTAGATTGGTAGTTGCCAGGGGCAGGGAGGAGGCGGAGATGGGGGGAGTTGGTGAGGGTGATCAAAGGGTATAAACTTCCAATTACAAGATGAAGTTCTGGGGGGGTCTAATATACAGCGTGGTGACCATAGTTAACAATTCTGTATTGTGTACTTAAAAGTTGCTAGGAGAGAAGATCTTAAAAGTTCTCAACACACACACACACACACACACACACACTGTAAGTTTGTGAGGTGATGGGTGTGTTACCTAATTTATTGTGGTAATTGTTTTATAATATACACATATATTAAACCATCACCTTGTACACCTTATAGAATGTTATATGTCAATTATATCTCAATAGGGCTGGGAAAAAGAGAATTATTGTGATGACTGAGATAATATATGTATTGACAAAATGCCTTGCACCTAATAAACATTCAGTGATGTTGACTATTGATTTCTCTTTATTTATTTGTCTATTGAGGAATAACTTATATGTGAAGTGCACAAATCTTATACAGCTCAATAAAATTTTACATCCATATATATTCAGTATATACAGCCCTTGATCAAGACACAGAATATTTCTAGCACAACAGAAGGCTCATTTCCCCCTTCCTCTCAATATTTCCCCTGCTCCTCCAAATAACAAATGTTCTGACCTTTATCCTCATAGATTAGTTTTCCTGTTCTTGAGCCTCACCTAAAATGTAATCATATAGTATGTGCTCTTTGAGGTCAGGCTTCTTTCAGTCAACATTGTATTTAGTGAGATTCATCCTTGTTGCTATCAGCAGCAGTATTTTGTTCTTCATTGCTGTGTAATATTCCAGTTATTGCATATATTGTGCATATACCATACTTTATACTTTGTACTATCGATGGGTATGAGTTCTTTCTGTTTTTTCTATCATAAATAATCTGTGATGAACGTATCTGTGCAAGGCTTCGGTGCATGTAAGCACTCACTTCTGTTGGTTTATACCCGGAAGTGGAAGTGCTAGGTCACAGGGTGTTTGTCAGGTTAGGTTTAGTGGACAGACCAAGGAGTCCTCCAAGTGCTTGTTGAGTTTACATCAACACAGCAGTGTGCAAGCTTTCAAAATGCTCCACGACCTCATCATCTCTGAGTTTTCTAAGTCCTTTTCATTTTAGTCATTCTTACTGGGATACAGTAGTATCTCACTGACCTTTTAAAGTGCATTTTCCTGATGACTAATAATGTTGATCACTTTTTTGTACTTTTAGTCTATTTGTTTTCTTGTTCATGAAGTGTCTTTTCAGGTCTTTTGTCCCTTAAAATATGTTGCCTATTATTTTGTATCATCATGACTGTACTTTTCCATTATCTGTATAGCTAACCCACTCTCCCAATAGATTATAAACACATATCAAGGTCTATGTGTCATTCACTATGAATTCTTTGTGCCTAGCCTCCCGCTATACATTTGCTGAATAAATTAACAAATGGCCATGACTCAGTCGATCATGATAAAATATCGCCATCTGGAGTCAGTAGCGTAAATTAGAAGTGGAGGATGCAAAGCCAGTGGGCTAGATGAATTCATTAGGCTATTTGAGCTTTCCCTTATAAATGATTTTTTTTTTTTTTTCCGGTACGCGGGCCTCCCACCTTTGTGGCCTCTCTCGTTGCGGAGCACAGGCTCCGGATGCGCAGGCTCAGCGGCCATGGCTCACGGGCCCAGCCGCTCCGCGGCATGTGGGACCTTTCCGGACCGGGGCACGAGCCCGTGTGCCCTGCATCGGCAGACGGACTCCCAACCACTGCGCCACCAGAGAAGCCCCCAGGTTCCACTTTTTTTTTTTGTTTGTTTCAGTACGCGGGCCTCTCACTGCTGTGGCCTCTCCTGTTGCGGAGCACAGGCTCCGGACGCGCAGGCTCAGCGGCCATTGGCTCACGGGCCCAGCCGCTCCGCGGCATGTGGGACCTTTCCGAACCGGGGCACGAACTGGGTCCCCTGCATCGGCAGGCAGACTCCCAACCACTGCGCCACCAGGGAAGCCCCCAGGTTCCACTTTTTTTTTTTTTTTTTGCAGTACGCGGGCCTCTCACCGTTGTAGCCTCTCCTGTTGGCGGAGCACAGGCTCCGGACGCGCAGGCTCAGCGGCCATGGCTCACGGGCCCAGCCGCTCCGCGGCATTTGGGATCTTTACGGACCGGGGCACGAACCCGTGTCCCCTGCATTGGCAGGCGGACTCCCAACCACTGCGCCACCAGGTAAGCCCTATATATGCTTTTTTAAAATTATCTTTTACTTTGCCTCTGCATACTTGATTTAAGAAATTTTTTTCCATATGTACTTTAATTTCTTCAAATCTATTTAAATCAAAGTCCTTGGGGGACTTTTTCTTTAACTTCTTCAGTGATTACATTTTTAAAAGCTGAGTGTGATATTCATAAATAAAACAGTCAATCAGTTATTACTATATTCTAGCCCTGTAATAGGTGCTAGCATATATCCTAAAGTATATTCAAGAGACGAGGAGCTCATAGGCAAGTAATGGAGAAATTAAAAACTCAGAGTGAAGTATTGTTAATAAATGCTTTAAAACAGATATTCAGGGCTTCTCTGTTAATGCCAGTTCCCAAATAGTGACTATGACTGTATGAGTCAACTGTCACACATTCTCCTACACTTTTTCAGACATGACATTACTATTCAATAACTATTTATTGACTTCCTACTATGTACCTGAAATTGTGCTTGGTGTTGGGTAAATGAAACCAAGAGAACAGTTAACAGGTGATGACAATACAATGGTCAAAGGGCCATGCGAGAAGTCTATGAAGGGAAAGGAAGAGCAAACTTCTGGGAGGCTGTGAAGCACGCGTTGAATTTTCAAAATAAAAAGCAACCAACAGGTAAGTGGGCCATGGACAGAGTTGGGGATGGACAGAGGAGCTGCATGAGAGTAGGGCCTTCATGCTAGGGCATTCGTATTCCATCTTGAACATGCTGGGGAGTCACTGAGCAATTTGATGCCGAGAAATCATAGGATCCAATTTAATATTTAAAATGTTTGTGGGCAGTCACATAGAGGACGAGTTATGGAGGGGTAACGTTGGAAGCAGTGAAGTCTGTTAGAATGCCATTGTAAAAACGCACATGATGAGGCCTGAACCACTGCAGTGGGGGGACGAGGACACATGAGAGGAAGGCACAGGTGTGGGTCACTAAGGATAACTGAAAATTAGCATCACCGGTGGGACACAGAGAGGAGGGAGATGAAAGAATCTGGGACAAATCACAGGTTTCTGTTTTAGGTGGATGGTGGCTGGTCACTTTCAGGAAGAATGATAGATTTGGAGATGCTGGCTTTAGTGGGGACACAATTCCCTCCCCTTTCCTTACCCCAGCTTATTTTCATTTCTGAGGAGGGCTCGTGGGTTTTTGGTGTAATAAGAAAAAAGGTCCATGGGCATCGTGCTGTATTTTTGTATGGAATTCCTTAGGCACCACAATCACTTTTACTGTCTGTAAATGTGCTCAAGTCAGAGTGCCAGGTGTGAATAGACTGCGTCCCAGCCTGACTGCTTATGAGGGTTTCAGGTTCAAAGAACTAGCTGTTCAAAGCAGCCCAGATTTTGCACGTATATCTTTTGAAAATCTGGGGAGAAATTGAAATTGAAAACTAAAATTTTGAAAGCAGTGGGGGGCTTTCAAAAATCTGGGATCCCAGACATTTCCCTATTTCTTTCTACCTAACACCTACCTTTGCAGACCTGGAGTCCCTGTGGAGGGCATAAGCCTCCAGTAGGGAGAGTCGACCTCAAGCGGTAATTCCTTAAACTGCAAGGGCAGCTGCAGGTCTGCGGCGAGAGGAACCTGCTCTTGGAGATTTACATTCATTCGCTAGGCCCAGGACAGCTCAGAGTTTGAGCTTTGGTTTGGTGGTGTCAGGCATAGCGCTCACGACCCTCAGGTTCCTTCTTCTGTTCAGAGGGAGTCTTTTAGACTCCTGGTTAAGAGCAAGAATTGAGAGCCAGATTGGGAGACGAATTTATCAATAAATATTGGTTCTACTACTCTCTAGTTGTATAACCTTAAGCGAATTACTTAACCTCTTTGAGCTGTAATTGCCTTATTTGTGAAATTGGATAATCAGTAATTCTTTCTCCTCAGGTGTGGTGGGTTGATTTGGATCCCCCAAAAGATTTGCTGAAATCTTAATCCTGGTACTTCCCTGACCTTATATGGAAATAGGGTCTTTGCAGATGCAATCGAGTTAAGATGAGGTCATACTGGCGTAGGGTGGGTCCTAAGTCCAGTTACTGGGAGAGGGAGATTTGGAGACATACAGACACACACAGAGGGAAGACTGCGTTGGGAAGCCAAAGGCAGGTGTTGACAGCTATAAGCCACATCTAGGAAGAGGCAGGGAGGAATTCTTCCCTAGAGCCTTCGAAGGGAGGCTGGCTCTTCTGACACCTTGATTTTGGACTTGTAGCCTCTAGAACTTTAAGGGAATACATTTCTGTTGTTTTAAGCCACTTGGTTTGTGTTAATTGTTAGGGCATCCCTTAAAAACTAAACAAAATAAGGATCTGGTAAAGAATAAATTAGTGAACATAGGTAGAGCACTTAGGAAATGGATTGGCACATAGTAAGTGCTCTATAAGTGTTGGATCTCATTAATTCCCAGAATCATATAAGTGTTACATAGTGGGACCAGATTTAAACTCAGACTAAATACCATGCAGTACTGGCTTGGCAGAATGGAAAATAAACACAGATTTACATGTTTGAAATTAAAATGTATAGCATGAATTTATATTTTTAAAAAATGATTCGTCAGTTTTGTAGGTTAACTGACAAATTACTGATTCCAATCATGCTGGATGAGCAAGTTTCTATCATATTGTTGATCTTCAAGTCCCTGACTTACAAGATTGGGAAGAATCAGCAGCAGCATCACAGAGCTAGGAGACTTGGGATTTTGCTGAATATGGAAAAAAACATACAGAGATACTGGGTTGGCCAAAAAGTTCGTTCGGTTTTTTCCATAAGGTGGCTGTAGTAGCACTTAGTTGTCCTTAACTTCATTCAAAACAGTTTTGTTAGATTGTATGTGACAGCTGTCACATCAGCGTGCATTTAAAAAGAGACTTATCAGGGCTTCCCTGGTGGCACAGTGGTTGGGGGTCCGCCTGCCGATGCAGGGGGCGCAGGTTCGTGCCCCGGTCCGGGCAGATCCCACATGCCGCGGAGCGGCTGGGCCCGCGAGCCATGGCCGCTGAGCCTGCGCGTCCGGAGCCTGTGCTCCGCAGCGGGAGAGGCCGCGGCAGTGAGAGGCCCGCGTACCGCAAAAAAAAAAAACGACTTATCAAAATAGGCGAATTTCTGTGTAGCCATTTTAATATTGAAGATGGAAGGAAAAATGCAACATTTTTGGCATATTATGCTTTATTACTTCAAGAAAGGTAACAACGCAACTGAAATGCAAAATCTCCATACTTGTGCAGTGTGTGGAGAAGGTGCTGTGACTGATCGAACATGTCAAAAGTGGTTTGTGAAGTTTCTTGCTGGAAATTTCTCACTGGATGATGCTCCATGGTCGGGTAGACCAGTTGAAGTTGATAGCGATCAAATCGAGACGTTAAATGAGAACAGTCAACGTTATACCATGCAGGAGATGGCTGACATATTCAAAATACCCAAATCAAGCGCTGAAAATCATCTGCACCTCTTGGTTATGCAAATCGCTTCGATGTTTGGGTTCCACATTAGTGAAAAAAACCTTCTTGACCATATTTCCACGTGCGATTCTCTACTTAAATGTAATGAAAAAGTTCCGTTTTTAAAACAAATTGTGACAGGCGATGAAAAGTGGATACTGTACAATAATGCAGAACAGAAGAGATCATGGGGCAAGCGAAATGAACCACCACCAACCACAGCAAATGCTGGTCTTCACCCAAGGAACGTGATGTGTACATGGTGGGTTTGGGAGTCCTCTATTATGAGTGAACTCTTTCCGGAAAATCAAACGATTAATTCCAACAAGTACCGCTCCCAATTAGACCAAATGAAAGCAGCACTTGATGAAAAGCGTCCAGAATTAGTCAACAGAAAATGCATAATCTTCCATCAGGATAACACAAGACCTCACATTTCCTTGATGACCAGGCAAAAACTGTTACAGCTTGGCTGGGAAGTTCTGATTCATCCGCTGTATTCACCAGACATTGTACCTTTGGATTTCCATTTATTCCAGTCTTTACAAAATTCTCTTAATGGAAAAAATTTCAATTCCCTGGAAGATTGTAAAAGGCACCTGGAAAAGTTCTTTGCTCAAAAAGATAAAAACGTTTTGGGAAGATGGAATTATGAAGTTGCCTGAAAAATGGCAGAAGGTAGTGGAACAAAAGGGCGACTACGTTGTTCAATAAAGTTCTTGGTGAAAATGAAAAATGTGTCTTTTACTTTTACTTAAAAACCGAAAGCACTTTTTTGCCCACCCATAAAAGCAGGAGACTGGGACTTGGGGTGGGGCAGGGATATAAGTTATGAACTTCACTTGGTTGACTTTGACACACAGGGAAGCGGAGGCTGTAAATCAAGGTAGAGGCCCTCACTACCCCTCACTACAAAGAATTCAGCAATGGGAAGCCACAAGAATTAAATGGTACAGTAAATCCCCTACGTATGAACCTTCTAGCTGGGAACTTTCAAAGATGCTAACATGCGTTCCCATGTCCAATCACGTAAGTTAGTTCAGGAATCTGGCATATATTGTCATGTGTGTGCATCCTCTACAAGTGGTTGTGCTTTTGTGTACTTTACTGTACAGTACTGTATAGAGTACAGAAGTACAGTATCTTTATTTTGAGCTAGATCTGCAAGAGGACGACTTCATTGAGCTCCTTGCTGTGCAATACGAGGAACTTACTAATGAAGACCTGATGGAATTGGAGGCCCAGGGAAAGGACAAAGAGAGGAAGAAGTAACTGAAGAACTGAGGAGAGTCACGACGCAGGAAATGGCAAGGGGATTTTCTTTGTTTGAGGAGGCACTGTTAGTTTTTGAGGCACAGGACCTGAACATAGAACGGTACACAAAGGTTGCAGCAGCCGTTCAGAATGCAATCCAGTGCTACAGTGTCGTCTGTGATGAGAAAAAAAGAGCTACTACCCAGACATCACTGGGTCATTTTTTTCAAGATAGAATTGAATCCAGCAAAGAACCAAAACTTTTGCCATCAATGTCAGGCGTGAGTGAAATTGCAGCTTGTCCTCCGTCTCCTATTGCTGACAATCCTTCAGCTCTACCGTCTCCTACCTCCTCTCCCTCCTCCAGTCAGTAACCCTTCTTGCCTGTTCACTCGATGCCAGTCCCTGTATGCCAGCTGTTGTACTGTACTACTGTACTTTTCAAAGTACTGTACTGTAAGATTAAAAATGTTTTATTTTTTGTGTTTGTTTTTGTATGTATTATTTGTGTGAACATTATTATAAACCTATTACAGTACAGTACTATATAGCTGATTGTGTTAGTTGAGTACCTAGGCTAACCTTGTTGGACTTATGAACAAATTGGATTTAGAAGCGTGCTCTCAGAACGGAACTCGTTTGTATGTAGGGGACTTACTGTAGTTGGGAAGGGAAATTAAGAGATTTGAAATACATCGTGTGAGTTCTAAAAGAAGGGATTACTCAAGAGAAAACCCACAAACTGGCCAGAAACTTCAAAATCTTGCAAGAAAAGGATTTCAAAAGCCATTCTTCAAGAGAAGAGACAGTTTGCATGGGAGATGAATTTTCTGCTAGGACATAGATTCTTTTTTTAAAAATATAAAATTTTAAATTTATTTATTTATTTTTGGCTGCATTGGGTCTTCGTTGCTGCGTGCAGGCTTTCTCTAGTTGCGGTGAGCGGGGGCTACTCCTCGTTGTGTGCGTGGGCTTATCATTGCGGTGGCTTCTCTTGTTGCGGAGCACAGGCTCCAGATGTGCAGGCTCAGTAGTTGTGGAGCTTACGCCTAGTTGCTCCGCAGCATGTGGGATCCTCCCAGACCAGGACTCGAACCTGTGTCTCCTGCATTGGCAGACAGATTCTTAACCACTGTGCCAAGGAAGATTCTTACGGGGAGATTTCTGTCATTATAAATTATAGACTTGGATTGATTTGTAATCCAGAGAAGCCAAAACCACAGTCTTTTTCTTTATCATTTTTTAAACTTACTATTTCTAACCTTTAGTTACATAAATCTCTGCTATTATTTACATCTGAAAATAGAATGGATTTAGAAGGCAATATATGTTCCCAAACCATAGCTTTGGTTTGGGAATATTATTGTATAATGGAATTTGTAATGCTGCAAAGATCATGCTGGTTCTGGGACATCCTAGAGTTTTCTAAGGTTTGTGGGTGTGGAGCTGGTACTGGGATAATCCTTTATGTCCTTTAACTCTCTGGATTCTTGAAAAGAGTAGGACAAATGATAGATGTATGTTGGAGCCACTTTGGGTACTAGTGGAGTGCAGCTTCTGACCCAGGTTGGAGAAGATAACTGGGCACCATGCAGGGACTAGAGTGAAAAGACTCAATGCATAGTTGGGATATTTAATTTCCTTTGTGTAAAAAGACATAAGACTTTTGGCAACAAAAGATTTACTTGAAAATGGAAGGGGCTTATATTATTAAATTTTATAGGATTAGCTGCAAATTTCAGGATATTTTAAAGCTGATACTGATTATCTGGTTCCCATTAGATAAATTTCTGGCAAGTTTGGGTGGACATAATGAATCTAAGTCAAGAGATAATTTGATAATTTTTATTTTTATTATTTTCTCAGTGTATTTTGTGCCATAGGGAAAACTGATTTGGAATAACATTCTCACCCTCAGTGGCTTCTGGAGTTGTAAGAACAGAGACATTCATAGTGGTCTTCAGGGGCCAAGCTGCTTTTCTCATTGATCCTGGGAGTGGTAGAAAGAATCAGAGTTGAGCTGTCATGGACATGTGGCCAGAGCTTTCCTGATACACAGGCTGCAGTTGCAGCCTGGCTCATCACACGTCCAGCCAATCAAGCTATTTGGGTAAATAATAAACGAATAAAAATGTTGGCTTCGGGAATTCCCTGGCTGTCCAGTTATTAGGACTCAGTGCTTTCACTGCAGTGCCTGGTTGGGGAACTAAGATCCTGCAAGCCGTATGGTGCTGCCAAAAAAATAAGAAGTTGGCTTCTAAGGGTTCTATTAATTTCCCCAATTTACACTGGGGAACCTTTAGGGATGTTAAGTAACTTACATGCCCAAGGTCATATAGCTAATAAGTGATGGAGGTAGGATTCAAATCTAGGTCCCTATATAGGTCTATTTATCCAGAGCCTGTGCTTTTAACCACTACTGTGTTCTGCCTCTGTCTTATTTGAATCATTTCTTCAGGCAAAGTTGACCATCCCTTTTCTATGCTGTCTAGTATATCTACTTAGTACATCTCACGTCTTTCCCACCTGTTCATGAATTCCTTGGAAGCAAAGCTCCTAGTAATCTATACCTCACACAATGCGTGGCACAAAGCAGGTATGCAATAAATGTATAATGCATGGGTGGCTATTATAATTCTTCTCTCCAGACTCTTTTATCTAGCTACTTACACAACATGTCCACTGACTTGTTTAGTAGGTATCTCGACCACGTCCAAACCCCATCCTTCTCATGTTTCTGGAAAGTTATGCTTTACCTAAGTCTTGCCATCTTAGTCAGTGGTACTTACTTCCTCCCATTTACTCAGGCCAAGACCTTAGAGTGTTCTTTAACTTTTTTCTTACTCAATTCTCACATCCACCAGTAAATCCCGTTCATTCTACTTTAAATGTATCATTTGAACCCTACCACTTGCTCATCACCTTCACTGCAATTATTCTCATCCAAACTATGCTCATTTTTCACCTGGATAATTTTATTACCCTGCCAAGTGATCTCCCCTCTTCCATCTTTGCTTCCCTACAATCCATTCTCGCCTATCAGCATGTTTTTATCTTTATTTTTTTGCGGTCCGCGGGCCTCTCACTGCTGTGGCCTCTCCCGTTGTGGAGCACAGGCTCCAGACGCGCAGGCTCAGCAGCCATGGCTCACGGACCCAGCCGCTCCGCGGCATGTGGGATCCTCCCGGACCGGGGCACGAACCCGTGTCCCCTGCATTGGCAGGCGGACTCTCAACCACTGTGCCACCAGGGAAGCCCGATTAGCATGTTTTTATAGTTGTAGTGAGATCATATATCAATCCCTTGAACAATAGCCTCACTGCCTTATTTAGAATAGAAGCCCAAGCTGTCCCAACGGCTTATGAAGCCCTCCGTGACTTGCCCCTCCGCATTATCCCCGCAGTCGCATCTCCTGTACTTTCCGCCTCACTCTCTCTGCCCCAGGCTCACAGGTCTCCTTGCTCTTCTTAAATATGCCAAACAGAAGCTTGTCTCAGGGGCTTCGCACTTGCTATTCACTCTAGAATGTTCTTCCCTGTATATATGCATGACTCGCGCCCCCAGCTCTTTTAAGTCTTTGTTCAAATGTCACCTTCTCAGTGGATCCTTCCTGGATTACTTCCTCCCCTATCCCTGGAACTCTCTATACTTTCCCTGACTAATGTTTCTTCTTGGCATTTGTCACCTTTTAGTATGCTCCATAAATTAAACAATAATTTATTTTGTTTACTGTTTGTCTTTCTTCACCATAATAGAAGCTCCTTGAAGGTAGGGATCTTTATCTCTTTTGTTTACTGCTATTTCCCTAACATCTGGAACGGTATCTGCTACATGATTGTAAGTATTTATTAAATACTTTCTGAGTGTATGAAATAAAAGGTAAGGAAACTCATGGAGTTTGGGAACTGCATGTTCAGAACTTTTGGGTTTTGGTTATTTTATGTTTCCAATAACAAAAAAGAATTTATTTTTTTTCTTTTTTGGTTTTAAAAAAGTTTTATTTTTCTATTTGTTTGTTTTTGGTTTTTATTTTTTATTGGAGTATAGTTGATTTACAATGTTGTGTTGGAGGTTTGGGGTTAGATTCACTCTACACATTTCCAGCTTCAACCGTCTATGGTTTTGTGACTCAGTGGTCTTCTGATCGATGTTCCCCCTGCTAAGTTACAGGCAGATTTTCACTGAGAAAATTCATCACAAGAATTATTTCTAGAGAGCAATAATCACTTATCTAGAGTGACCTTTTGTTGGTCAGTTTAGTAACAACTTTCTACAAGTAGCAATTATGTACAATTACTTTCCCTGTTCATGTAACAGTCTTTTCCATCATGAGAATAATTGATGGCGTTCTTTTTTTTTTTTTAATTTTATTTTTGGCTGCGTTGGGTCTTTGTTGCTGCACTTGGGCCTTTCTCTTGTTGCGGCGAGCTGCGCATGGGCTTTTTCTCCAGTTGCGGTGAGCGGGGGCCACTCTTCGTTGCGGTGCGCAGGCTTCTCATTGCGGTGGCCTCTCTTGTTGCAGAGCACAGGCTCTAGATGTGCAGGCCTCAGCAGTTGTGGCTCGCGGGCTCTAGAGCGCAGGCTCAGTAGTTGTGGCGCACAGGCTTAGTTGCTCCGCGGCATGTGGGATCTTCCTGGACCAGGGCTCAAACCCGTGTCCCCTGCATTGGCAGGCGGATTCTCAACCACTGCGCCACCAGGGAAGCCCTGATTGAGTTCTTTACAGTAGTTTTGTCCTGACCCCAGGCAGTGGTTACTCTTCCACCACATCCTCTCAGAAGATCAAAGCCTGGTTGAAAAGCTGAAACCCCCAACCTGGTCTTCAGAAAAAAAAAAAAAAAATCAATAGGTATCTAAGGGGAGGTGAGGGTTGTGTCAGTTTAACACAATCCATCCTGACAAAATAAGTTAGAGTTTAGGTTTGAAGCTGTAGGGGCTTCAAGTGGTTGGAGGAGGTTTGAGAAAAGCTATCGAGCTCTGCCTCATCTTCAAGCTTGCAGCTCTGTTAAGCTCAATCATCTAAGCTACACTTTCATTGTATTCTCCCTGATAACACGTTAGATGGATCCTCAGATCTTCTCAGAAGTTCTTCTAGCTGTTGTCAACCAGTCTCTCAATTCCCAAGCTTGAACCCTTTCCTGTCCTTTCTGAGCCTATTTCTCTATTTTCCCACCCCTCCTGTTTAGTTGATGGGAGTAGAACTTTCCACAGGAGAAGGTGGAAACCACTGGTGATGGATTCCCTTCATTTTCCTTTCCCCAGTCTAAAAGCTGATCAGATTTTGTACTCACCTGAACATGTTTTCCTTTGTCTCAGAATATTTTTCAATGCAAAATCCATCCACTGTCCTTTTGATCCCATTCTCTTAAAGATTTGCTTCTTCAATTATCCCCTTTTTTGTATTTTTAATGTCTCAGTCTCCTTTGCCCCTTCTCCTCAGCTTCTATGACTTGACAATATGTATAAATACACCTCCTAGCACAGTGTCTGGAAATTAGCAGGTGGTCAATAAATATGACTCAAATGCTTCAAGTTTCCCTTATCCTGAGAAAGGCTGACACCTTTTCTTGACACTGAACGTTCCCAAACTGCCACACTATTTTCTTTCCTTCTCAAGCTTCTTTACAAAAACATCCTGTATTCCCAGTCTCTTCCTCCACTCCTTCTGCTCATCCAATTTTCACATTTCATAATCAATCTAATTATGAAATCAAATGGGGACTTCCCCAGTGGTGCAGTGGTTGGGAGTCCTCCTGCCAGTGCAGGGGACACGGGCTCGATTCCTCGTCGGGGAAGATCCCACATGCCGTGGAGCAACGAAACCTGTGCACCACAACTACTGAGCCTGTGCTCTGGAGCCTGCGAGCCACAACTACTGAGCCCACGTGCCACAACTACTGAAGCCCACACGCCTAGAGCCCATGCTGTGCAACAAGAGAAGCCACCACAATGAGAAGCCAGCGCACCACAACAAAGAGAGTAGCCCCCACGCACCACAGCTAGAGAAAGCCCACGTGCAGCAATGAAGATCAAACACATCCAAAAGTAATAAATAAATAATTTTAAAAAAAGAAATCAAACACTCTCTCAGTCTTCATCCAGCTTGACTCCTCTATGGCATTTGACAACACTGACCACTTTCTCCTTTTAAATTTTTCTTCTTTTTTGGATTTTTTTTTTCTCTTCTGAGTCTCTTCTTTAATTCTTCTTCCTCACTTTTTGTTGGTGGGTAATCTTCTGCCTCCACCAGTTCTTCCTTAAATGTTGAAAAAGCCCAGATTTCTGTCCTTAGCAAGTTTTTCTTTTATTATCATTATTATTATTATTTTGGCCGTGCCGCATGGCATGTGGGACCTTAGCTCCCCAACCAGGGATTGAACCCATGTCCCAGGCAGTGGAAGCGTGGACTCCTAACCTCTGGACCGCCAGGGAAGTCCCAAGTTTTCCTTTTTAATGTGCACACCTTTCTCATCCACACCCATGCCCTGAACTTACACCTGTTTGCAGATTACCCCCAAAGCCATTTCTCCTTTCAGACCTTTTTATTCACAACAGATACATTTCTGCCTTCTGGATAAACTAGAACTGTCTCACACTCAATAAGACAAAACTGAGCACACCATCTTCCTCTCATGCTTTTTCTTTTCTTCCGCGTGTCTAACTTGAGTACTGCCGACTCTCACCTAGATCCCCACAGCTGTCTGTGCATGTTGTGTCTTCTTCATCTTTGCATCCTCTGCTTCATCCCCCAGCTCTTGGTACATTCAGTTTTGTTGAATGAATTAGTGAATATCGAACAGAGTCACCACCTTCAATCCTATTCATTTCCCTGAGGTTTGCTCTTCTCAGGCTCAGTTCTTCCCATGGTGTGTTCGCGCTGCCTCGAGCGCAGTGATATATATAGTCTGTCTCATTCCCTCCTTGGCTGTATCTATTCTCTAGGGACGATTCATTTTAAAGAGTGCTTTATGCTTTATGTTCAGCCTTCCTGTGTTCTTTAAGGTATGTCTCGTGTGTGTGCACACCCATATACCTATGTGTGCATTTCTCTATTAACTTGATCATTAATTGGTATATTTAATCCACTTACACTTATAATTATTTATATATTTGGGTTTTTAGCTACCATCTATTTGTTATGTACTTGACCCACCTATTTTATATTCCTGTTTCCCTTTTATTGCCTTCACTTGCATTATTTTTCACTACTTTATTATTTTCCCTCTATTAAGATGTCAGCTGTACATTCTTTTATTATTCTTTTAGCGGCTACCCCAGAGTTGAACATATATCCTTGATTATTACCATCTAAAAAACATAGTACTTCACCTTCCCAACAATGCTTGAACCTTAAAGTATTTTACCTCCATCTACTCTCCCCATCTTACCTGCTATTATTATTTTTTTTTTTTTTTCGGTACAGGGGCCTCTCACTGCTGTGGCCTCTCCCTTTGCGGAGCACAGGCTCTGGACGCACAGGCTCAGCGGCCATGGCTCACGGGCCCAGCCGCTCTGCGGCATGTGGGATCCTCCCAGACTGGGGCACGAACCCGCGTCCCCTGCATCGGCAGGCGGACTCTCAACCACTGTGCCACCAGGGAAGCCCTACCTGCTATTATTGACATGTATTTTAATTTCTTTTTCATTTTCTGCTTTATTCACTTGTATAACATTTTAATTATTTTATGAGCATGATTCTTTTCATAATAAAAAAGTAAACATTCTAAACCATCTACCAAGTTAACAACCCCTTTGCTTTCACTGGCTGTTTGCTTCTCTCTTCGGCTAAAGCAGTTTCTGAACAGAGAAGGGGAGTACTGGGGCGCCAGAGCAGGCCCCGCACAAGCTGCCTGGGTGTCCCTATTTACAGATGAAGAAACTGAGATCCAGAGAGGGTTGTAACACATGCCGAGGGGGCCTTCTCCTTGGGCAAGACTTCCTGGTCCTGAGTAGCTGCAGCTCGAGTCCTGACCTGGGGTTCGTGCCGATCCGCTGTGCGGCTCCCCTCTCTGGGCCTCAGACCCCCTGCACACTGGGAGGACCAGACTCAGTAACGGACAGGCCCTACCACCTTGGACAGTCTTGGATTCCAGGTTCCAAAGACCTGTTCCTTTCTCAGAGAAGGGGCTGATGCGACGCCATCCCTCCCATGGCTGGCCTCTGGATACCGAGGGCACGCATCTAGGACAGCATTTCATTTAATCCTCTCAGTAGCTCGATGGGGTGCAGCTGGTGCTATCCTGAGTTACAGAGGAGGACACTGAGACTCAGAGAGGTTAAGTTACTGGCACAAGGTCATGCAGCTAGTGAGTGGGATAACTGGAATGCAGTCCTGGGGTGCAGTCAGGAGGTGGTGGCTGG
Source organism: Lagenorhynchus albirostris (assembly GCF_949774975.1). Taxonomy (NCBI): domain Eukaryota; kingdom Metazoa; phylum Chordata; class Mammalia; order Artiodactyla; family Delphinidae; genus Lagenorhynchus; species Lagenorhynchus albirostris. Next base: position 99,222,610 of record NC_083103.1, read on the forward strand.
GGAGGAAGGCTGAGAGCAGGTGCCACATCCCACACGTATGGTCTCGGGCAGGCCCACTCCCTCCACTCCTTCCAGAGGCAGCTCAGCCCATGGGTCCCTCTCCACAGGCCTGTGCTCGTCTTTCCTGGAATGAGCTCATGTCTGTTCAGATTCTGTTTTGGAGAGAGGAAGGGGAGAACAAATAAGAAATTTGCTTTGAATGCCTATTTTTTTTTAATTTAATTTAATTTATTTATTTATACAGCAGGTTCTTATTAGTTATCTATTTTATACATATTAGTGTATATATGTATATACACTGTATACATATAGTGTATATATGTATATACACTATAACGGATATAGTGTCTATCTCCCAATTCATACCACCACCACCACCCCCCGCCACTTTCCCCCCTTGGTGTCCATACATTTGTTCTCTACATCTGTGTCTCTATTTCTGCCCTGCAAACCAGTTCATTTGTACCATTTTTCTAGGTTCCACATATATACATTAATATACTATATTTGTTTTTCTCTTTTTGACTTACTTCACTCTGTATGACAGGCTCTAGATCCATCCACATCTCTACAAATGACCCAATTTCATTCCTTTTTATGGCTGAGTAATATTCCACTGTATATATGTACCACATCTTCTTTATCCATTTGTCTGTTGATGGGCATTTAGGTTGCTTCCATGACATGGCTATTGTAAATAGTGCTGCAATGAACATTGGGGTGCGTGTGTTTTTTTGAATTATGGTTTTCTCTGGGTATATGCCCAGTAGTGAGTGGGATTGCTGGGTCATATGGTAATTCTATTTTTAGTTTTTTAAGGAACCTCCATACTGTTCTCCATAGTAGCTGTATCAGTTTACATTCTCACCAACAAGGCAAGAGGGTTCCCTTTTCTCCACACCCTCTCCAGCATTTGTTGTTTGTAGATTTTCTGATGATGCCCATTCTAACTGGTGTGAGGTGATATCTCATTGTAGTTTTGATTTGCATTTCTCTAATAATTAGTGATGTTGAGCAGCTTTTCATGTGCTTCTTGGCCATCTGTATATCTTCTTTGGAGAAATGTCTATTTAGGTCTTCTGCCCATTGTTGGATTGGGTTATTTGTTTTTTTTCAATACTGAGCTGCATGAGCTTCTTGCATATTTTGGAGATGAATCCTTTGTCCGTTGATTCGTTTGCAAATATTTTCTCCCATTCTGAGGGTTGGCTTTTCGTTTTGTTTGTAGTTTCCTTTGCTTTGCAAAAGATTTTAAGTTTCATTAGGTGTCATTTGTTTATTTTTGTTTTTATTTCCATTACTCTAGGAGATGGATTAAAAAAGATCTTCCTCAGATTTGTGTCAAAGAGTGTTCTTCCTATGTTTTCCTCTAAGAGTTTTATAGTGTCCAGTCTTTACATTTAGGTCTCTAATCCATTATGAGTTTACTTTTGTGAATGGTGTTAGGGAGGGTTCTAATTTCATTCTTTTTCATGTAGCTGTCCAATTTCCAAGCACCAATTATTGAAGAGACTGTCTTTTCTCCATTGTATATCCTTGCCTCCTTTGTCATAGATTAGTTGACCTTAGGTGCATGTGTTTATCTCTGGGCTTTCTATCCTGTTCCATTGATCTATATTTCTGGGTTTTTTTGGGTTTTTTTTTTGCGGTACGCGGGCCTCTCACTGTTGTGGCCTCTCTCGTTCTGGAGCACAGGCTCCAGACGTGCAGACTCAGCGGGCATGGCTCACGGGCCTAGCCGCTCTGTGGCTAGTGGGATCTTCCCGGACCGGGGCATGAACCCGTGTCCCCTGCATCAGCAGGTGGACTCTCAACCACTGCGCCACCAGGGAAGCCCTATATTTCTGTTTCTGTGCCAGCACCATACTGTCTTGATTGCTGTAGTTTTGTAGTATAGTCTGAAGTCAGGGAGTCTGATTCCTCCAGCTCCGTTTTTTTTTCCTCAAGACTGCTTTGGCTATTCGGGGTCTTTGTGTCTCCATACAAATGTTAAGATTTTTTGTTCTAGTTCTGTAAAAAATGCCACTGGTAATTTGATAGGGATTGCATTGAATCTGTAGATTGCTTTGGGTAGTATAATCATTTTCACAATATTGATTCTTCCAATGCAAGCACATGGTTTATCTCTCCATCTGTTTGTGTCATCTTTGATTTCTTTCATCAGTGTCTTATAGTTTTCTCAGTACAGGTCTTTTATCTCCTTAGGTAGGTTTATTCCTAGGTATTATATTCTTTCTGTTGCAATGGTGAATGGGATTGTTTCCTTAATTTCTCCTTCTGATCTTTTGTTGTTAGTGTATAGGAATGCAAGAGATTTCTGTGCATTAATTTTGTATCCTGCAACTTTACCAAATTCGTTGATTAGCTCAAGTAGTTTTCTGGTGGCATCTTTAGGATTCTCTATGTATAGTATCATGTCATCTGCAAACAGTGACTATTTTACTTCTTCTTTTCCAATGTGTATTCCTTCTGTTTCTTTTTCTGCCATGACTAGGGCTTCCAAAACTATGTTGAATAATAGTGGTGAGAGTGGACCTCCTTGTCTTGTTCCTGATCTTAGAGGAAATGTTTTCAGTTTTTCACCATTGAGAATGATGTTTGCTGTGGGTTTGTCATATATGGCCTTTATTATACTGAGGTAGTTTCCCTCTATGCCCACTTTATGGAGAGTTTTTATCATAAACTGGTGTTGAATTTTGTCAAAAGCTTTTTCTGCATCTATTGAGATGATCATGTGGTTTTTATTCTTCAATTTGTTAATATGGTGTATCACATTGATTGATTTGCATATATTGAAGAATCCTGGCATCCCTGGGATAAATCCCTTGATCATGGTGTATGATCCTTTTAATGTGTTGTTGGATTCTGTTTGCTAGTATTTTGTTGAGGATTTTTGCATCTGCATTGATCAGTGTTATTGGTCTTTAATTTTCTTTTTTTTGTAGTATCTTTGTCTGGTTTTGGTATCAGTGTGATGGTGGCCCCAAAGAATGAGTTTGGGAGTCTTCCTTCCTCTGCAATTTTTTGGAAGAGTTTGAGAAGGATGGGTGTTAGCTCTTCTCTAAATGTTTGATAGAATTCACCTGTGAAGCCATCTGGTCCTGGACTTTTGTTTCTTGGAAGATTTTAACTCACAGTTTCAATTTCATTACTTGTGATTGATATGTTCATATTTTCTGCTTCTTCCTGGTTCAGTCTTGGAAGGTTATACCTTTCTAAGAATTTTTCCACTTCTTCCAGGTTGTCCATTTTATTGGCATAGAGTTGCTTATGGTATTCTCTTATAATGCTTTGTATTTCTGCGGCGTCCGTTGTAACTTCTCCTTTTTCATTTCTAATTTTATTGATTTGAATCCTCTCCCTCTTTTTCTTGATGAGTCTGGCTAAAGGTTTATCAGTTTTCTTTATCTTTTCAAAAAAACCATCTTTTAGTTTTATTGATCCTTGCTATTGTTTTCTTTGTTTCTATTTCATTAATTTCTGCTCTGATCTTGATGATTTCTTTCCTTCTCTTTGTGTTTTGTTTGTTCTTCTTTCTCTAGTTCCTTTAGGTGTAAGGTTAGATTGTTTACTTGAGATTTTTCTTGTTTCTTGAGGTAGTCTTGTATTGCTTTAAACTTCCCTCTTAGACCTGCTTTTGCTGCATCCATAGGTTTTGGATTGTCATGTTTTCGTTGTAATTTGTCTCTAGGTATTTTTTGATTTCTTCTTTGATTTCTTCAGTGATCTCTTGGTTATTTAGTAACGTGTTGTTTAGCCTCCATGTGTTTGTGTTTTTTACTTTTTTTTCCCTGTAATTGATTTTTAATCTCATAGCATCATGGTCGGAAAAGCTGCTTGGTATGATTTCAATTTTCTTAAATTTACTGAGGCTTGAATGTGACCCAAGATGTGATCTATCCTGGAGAATGTTTCGTGTGCACTTGAGAAGAAAGTGTAATCTTCTGTTTTTGGATGGAATGTCCTATAAATGTCAATTAAATCTATCTGGTCTATTGTGTCATTTAAAGCTTGTGTTTCCTTATTAATTTTCTGTCTGGGTGATCTTTTCATTCATGTAGGTGAGGTGTTAAAGTCCCCCGTTATTATTGTGTACTGTCAATTTCCTCTTTTAGAGCTGTTAGCAGTTGCAGTATGTATTGAGGTGCTCCTATGTTGGGTGCATATATAATTGTTATATCTTCTCTTGGATTGATCCCTTGATCATTATGTAGTGTCCTTCCTTGTCTCTTGTTAACATTCTTTATTTTATTATTTTATTTTTTAAAATATTTATTTTTGGCTGCATTGGGTCTTCATTGCTCTGCATGGGCTTTCTCTAGTTGCGGTGAGCGGGGGCTACTTTTCGTTCTGGTGCACAGGCTTTTCACTGTGGTGGCTTCTCTTGTTGCAGAGCCCGGGCTGTATGTGTGCAGGCTTCAGTAGTTGTGGCACTCAGGCTTCAGTAGTTGTGGCTCACAGGCTCTAGAGTGCAGGCTCAGTAGTTGTGGCACTCGGGCTTAGTTGCTCTGTGGCAGGTGGGATCTTCCTGGACTAGGGCTCAAACCCATGTCCCCTGCACTGGCAGGCAGATTATTAACCACTGTGCTACCAGGGAAGCCCTATTCTTTATTTTAAAGTCTATTTTATCTGACATGAGTATTGCTACTCCAGCTTTCTTTTGATTTCCATTTGCATGGCATACCCTTTTCCATGCCCTCACTTTCAGTCTGTATATGTCCCTAGGTCTGAAGTGGGTCTCTTGTAGACAGCATATAGATGGCTCTTGTTTTTGTATCCATTCAGCAAGCCTGTGTCTTTTGGTTGGAGCATTTAATCCATTCATGTTTAAGGTAATTATCAATATGTATGTTCCTATTACCATTTTCTTAATTGTTATGGGTTTGTTTTTGTAGGTCCTTTTCTTCTCCTGTGTTTCCCACTTAGAGACGTTCCTTTAGCTGTTTTGTACAGCTGGTTTGGTGGTGCTGAATTCTTTTAGCTTTTGCTTGTCTGTAAAGCTTTTGATTTCTCCGTCTAATTTGAATGAGATCCTTGCTGGGTAGAGCAATCTTGGTTGTAGGTTCTTCCCTTTCATCAAACATATCATGCCACTGTCTTCTGGCTTGTAGAGTTTCTGCTGAGAAATCGGCTGTTAACCTTATGGGAGTTCCCTTGTATGTTGTCATTTTTCCCTTGTTGCTTTCATTAATTTTTCTGTGTTTAATTTTTGTCAATTTGATTAGTATGTGTCTCAGCATGTTTCTCCTTGGGTTTATCCTGCCTGGGACTCTCTGCACTTCCTGGACTTGGGTGGCTATTTCCTTTCCTATGTTAGGGAAGTTTTCAACTATAATCTCTTCAAATATTTTCTCGGGTCCTTTCTTTCCTCTCCTGCGACCCCTATAATGCAGATGTTGTTGCATTTAATGTTGTCCCAGAGGTCTCTTAGGCTGTCTTCATTTCTTTTCATTCTTTTTTCTTTATTCTGTTCCACAGCAGTGAATTCCACTATTCTATCTTCCAGGTCACTTATCCGTTCTTCTGCCTCAGTTATTCTGCTATTGATTCCTTCTAGTGTATTTTTCATTTCAGTTATTATATTGTTCACCTGTTTGTTCTTTAATTATTCTAAATGTTTGTTATTTAATTGTTCTAGGTCTTTGTTAAACATTTCTTGTATCTTCTCAATCTTTACCTCCATTCTTTTTCCAAGGTCCTGGATCATCTTCACTATCATTATTCTGAATTCTTTTTCTGGAAAGTTTCCTATCTCCACTTCATTTAGTTGTTTTTCTGGGGGTTTATCTTGTTCCTTCATCTGGTACAAAGTCCTCTGCCTTTTCATTTTGTCTTTCTGTGAATGTGGGTTTCCTTCCACAGGCTGCAGGATTGTAGTTCTTGCTTCTGCTTTCTGCCCTCTGGTGGATGAGGCCATCTGTGTAGTTCAATTTTCAAAAGGCATTCTTTGTTTTATACCACTACTACTGATTTGTATTTATCTACAGTTATCTTTCTGTAGCTTATTACATACTGTATTTCTATATTTCTATCTCTTAATCAATATTGCCAAAGATTTCAGCAGTCTTTTCAAAAAACCAGGCTTTTTCCTTTGTTAATGTAATTTTTTGTCATTACTTTCTGCAGTAGCTCCTTTCTATATTTTGTTATTTAAAAAATTCCTAAGCTGATAATTTAGCTCATTGTTTTAAGCTTCTCCTTTTTTGTTATCCGCTCAGTAACATTTTCAGTGCATCCTATAAATATCGATATGCAGCATTTACATTTTGTTTTAGTTCTGAGCATTAGTAAATTTCCACATGATCTCTCCTTTGATGCAAGAGTTCTTTACATTGGGCTTCCCTGGTGGTGCAATGGTTTAAGAATCTGCCTGCCAATGCAGGGGACATGGGTTCGAGCCCTGGTCCGGGAAGATCCCACATGGTGCAGAGCAACTAATCTTGTGCGCCACAACTACTGAGCGTGTGCTCTAGAGCCCACAAGCCATAACTACTGAACCCCACGCACCTAGAAACTGTGCTCCACAACAAGAGAAGCCACCACAATGAGAAGCCCGCACACAGCAACGAAGACCCAATGTAGCCAAAAATTAATTAAAATGAGAAGTTATTTATATGGACATTTTTTTAAATAAATTTATTTATTTATGGCTGCATTGGGTCTTTGTTGCTGCATGCGGGCTTTCTCTAGTTGTGGCGAGCGGGGGCTACTCCCCGTTGCGATGTGCAGGTTTCCCACTGCGGTGGCCACCCTTGTTGTGGAGCACAGGCTCCAGGCACGTGGGCTTCAGTAATTGTGGCACATGGGCTCAGTAGTTGTGGCACATGGGCTTAGCCGCTCCGCGGCATGTGGGACCTTCCCGGACCAGGGCTCGAACCCGTGTCCCCTGCATTGGCAGGCAGATTCTTAACCACTGCACCACCAGGGAAGTCCCTATATGGACATTTTAAAGTCTCCAAACATATAACTTAAACTTTTTGTTGTGGATTTTCCAATAAAAAATATTGTGGTCAGAGAACTTAATCTATATAATACTCACTTGGTATTTAAAACTTTATTACAGTATACACTAGCAATTATTTTGTTTTACATCCATTTCAGAATATGTATTCTATTACTGTGAAGCATGAATCTTTATTGCCCACAAGTTATTAAATTATGTTGTGTACATTTGTATCCTGAATTCACTAGATTCTGCTCTAGAGTTTGAGCCCTCAGTTCCAGATAATAAAAATATATTTTGCCTTTATTTCCTTCCATTTACTTCTCTTGGGACTCTGCAGTGGAGAAGAGGCTGAATATTACTTGGTACTCCTAAACTAGTGGCCAAATGGTCTTAATATTATCATTTTAATTTCTTAACTTTGTTAGCAAATCACTTCATTTCCAACAATCTAGTAATTTTTTAAGTTGTCAATTCATTTAGACTACTTTATATCTTTCTCCAAATAATCTTTTAAAATCTTGCCTTTTTATTCCTCTGAAACTTTTTTTTAGTAAGGTGTTAGGGAACGCCAGGATTCATCTGTTCTCAGAATTCTGAAGGACCCCTCAGGAATGGTAGGGCATCCAGGGCTCCAGCATCCTGTGTTCAGCTGTACTGCTTCTTGCTCGTGCCAGGCTCTCGTACTGGCCCTGCTGCTACAAACCATGGTTTTGCTCGTGTTTAGATTCAGGAGACAGCATATTCCTTCAGGAACCTCAGAAAATACGATCATTTACAAGAGACCAGAGATTTAGTGTCAGCATATGAAACTTTGCAGGAGGGTCAGCAATAAAAAAACTATTTGATTTTTCAACACACTGCACTGTCTCTCAAACTTTCCTTTATGTATAATTCTCTTGACAGATTTTCACCTATTGCAATAATGCAGACAAATCAGTGAATGAAAAGTAATTTGTTGTTACCTCCAGAATTTTATCAACTTCCATAAATGTTATAATCTAGGGGAAATTATTTTTTGATGCTGTGCCATTTCACCCAGGACAAACTGTGCTTAAGCCTTAGATCAATGGCTCAGAAATGTCTGCATGTTAGGATAGTCTCTTTGGCAAACTCCAGACTCAGCTCTTACCTCAGTTCCACCTATGGCTCTGCTAACCACGCCAGGCCTTCTCTATCCTCATGGAAAACCATCATGTCCTCCCAGATTCTTCTGTGTGGATGATCCTTAGAAGTCTCAGGAACCTGCGGCTCTGGAGAGTGAATGGGTTAAATGGAAAGCCCTAGAAACCAGGGAACTTGGCTGCCCGTGTTACTTTCTGAAATTTCACGTGTGCGTACTTCCAGAAGGACAATGGATGACTGGAGTTAAAACCAAACCAGTCAGCTGGAACATCCTCACTGACCAGAACGAGAATCCCCTTGTTGAGCCGTTAAGCTGCGGCTTTGTCATCCCACCCGCATTCCTCTGGTGAACGCTGGCACACAACAGGCCGAGAAACAGAGCAGAAGAAACCAGCACAGAAGGCAGTCTCCCTTTTCATGCTTTAATCCCATACCCCGTGCTCCACTTTTGGAGGATGGTCTCCCCAGTCCTTGCCGCTCCCACACAATCAGAGCAGGTGAGGTTCATGATTATTCAGCCTCACCTCCATGGAACCTTTACCAGGCAACAGAGGTCCTTGGGCCATGAGATTCTACTCCTTAGTTCTTAATTACATGAGAATGAAATCACGTAAGAAAAAGCAAACAACGCAAATACATGAAAGCCTTTACTCCTGGTAGATTCTTCAGGGTCCCAGGTCTCCCTGACATCAGAGAATGAGCAGGGCGGATGGGGTGGGGCGTCAGGAGAACAGTCTGGATGGCCTTAGCCAGCAGCAGCAGCTTTTGCTTAAAGTTTCCACAATTGGAGCTCAGCTCTTCTCCAGCTTTCTTCACGTAAGTGTAGTGACCCCATTGATCAGGATTCTACAATCATGACAGTGCCTTTGTAAGCTGACACCACTTCCAAACCCCCTCACAGACTCATGGGAAGAGGGTCGGGTGGGTGGGCGTGTATATATGTGGAAATGTAAATGACTTCAACATGGTTTTAATTAGGCGTTACTGAATCCCTCAGCACCCAAATGCTACATCTCACAGATGTAGCACTAGGGACAAAACCGAGAGCCTGGCAGAACAGTAGGAGGGCTGGGCAGGGGCATTCTAACAGGAAAAAACCCACAAGGAAAGAGGCTTCTGACTAGGCCCCCCTTTCAAGCTGTGTCTGGCACCTGGTGTCATTTTGACAATGGGGAAGGGAGCAGCCTGACAAGGTCCACATGAAGCCGCCTCGATGTTTTTGCCCATCAACCACTACTCGCATCTCTCCCGAGAATCAAAGGAAAGTGCATGGTGAAGAAGTGTATCAGTGAGAGAGTTGTACAGTTAACCTGTGAAAGTGTGGCAGAGCCATCAGGATGCAGGTCTCCTGCCTTGAGTTCAGGGCTGTGTGCTTTAAGATTTGAGCCCAGGAAGGACAGAATCCTAAAGGCTGGTCCCTTACCAAACCTAAGGACCTGTCCTGGGCCACTTTAAACTTGAGGGCGTTAGGCGTCTTTAGGATAGTTAACAGCTTATTTGGGGGCAAATATAGTAAACACAACCTCTTAAGTCTTCTAATTCTCCTACTTCACACCTGTGAGGTGGAGGCAGGAGCACTCCAGTCACGGAGAGGCCTCAATTCAGGCGAACTTTGGAAAGAATATCTCCTCAAGGTGTAGAACAAAGTTGAGAGGTTCTGCCCGGGGGGGTGGGGGGGGTGATCTAGTTGTGGGAAGAGGTTACTAACGCACACCTGGGCAGGTGAGGGAGACTCCCTAGAAAAGGTCTTCCCAGGCCGACAAGATGGCTTCTCCCAGATCACCCCTGGGAAAGAGTCGAAGGCAGGTGTCCGCACGTGGGGACCGGGCTAGGAGGTCTTTCCTGAGTGGGTCCTCTGGTGCCTGATTAAGTGGTAGCCTCTGCTGAAGCTCTTCCCGCAGGTCGGGCACGTGAACGGCTTCTCACCAGTGTGTGTTCTCTGATGCCTCACGAGGTGGTCTCTCCGACCGAAGCTCTTCCCACACTCGGTGCAGCGGCAGGGCCTCACTGAGGCGTGTCCCCTCAGGTGCTTGGCAAAGGCGGCGCTGTGGTTGAAGCAGCGCCCACACTCGCTGCACAGATAGAGCTCCTCGGCCGCGTGCGTCTTCCGGTGGGCCAGGTACCGCCTGTGGTCACTGAAGTCCTCTCCACACTCTCCGCACAAGTAGGGTTTGCCTCCAAGGTGGATTCTTTGGTGTGTTGTGAGCACGGATTTCTGGCTGAAGCTTTTGCCACAAACAGCACAGAAGAAGGGTTTCTCTCCCGTATGTGTCCTCTGGTGCCTGACAAGGTCTGAAGTCCAGCGAAAGTGTTTTCCACAATCGTCACACCTGTAGGGTTTCTCAACAGGTGGAGTTCTCTCAACCTGGACCAGAGGGGAGGTCTCATGCAGATTCTTCCGGTTTAGGGGATATTTATAAGGAGCGCTCATTTTGTGGACCTTTTGGTGCCTGGCGAGATGTGAGCTCCGTGTGTAACTTTTCCCACACTCCATACATTTATAGGGTTTCTCTCCTGTGTGAGTTCTCAGGTGTCTAACAAGGTGGGAGTTACAAGTAAAACTTTTACCACATACAGTACAGTCATGATGTCTCCCTAACAGGGGGTGGACAGGCACGGTTTCCTGAAGATTCGTTAAACTATGAACTTGAGAAATATTTGTGCCAAATCTTCTTTCGTTAAGTCTGCCTGGATCACCCTCAAAGACTATTTCCCAATCTGGAGTCTGGTGAATTTCTGCATCTCCCAAGATAGACCTGTGTAGCTCCTCCAAACTCAGATCTGCTTGCTCAGCACACTCCTCATCTTCACTCCTATCTCCTGTAGAAAGGGAGAGAGGAGAAAAGAGGAAATTATAGAGGTAATGATGCCTTGCACACAATGGAGAGATTTTTAAACAGTTTTGGGAGGGCAAGACTGTAAAGAGAGAAACCCATGTTCCTTAAGTGTAGAGGTTGGGAAGAAGGAAATAACCAGTCAACTGAATGCCTGTCGTGTGCCAGGCACTTTCTTATATGCTCTCTCACGCTGTCAGCAGCCTTCGTGTGGACAAACATTATTATCCTCCTTTCACAAATATGGAGGTTGGGGATCAAGGGTTTATGTGAATGCTTAAAAAATGGTATAGCTGCAATTCCAAAAGTTCCCCTTTTTTGTCTGTCACCATTTTGCAGTACAGATCCCTCAAACCAATGATAGGCATGAAGAGGGGAAAAGGATAGAAGAATTTGGCTTCAGAGAGAGTGCTGTCGGCTGACATGTTAGAAGAACCAGTGAGAGGGGTTCCCCAGAGGAACTGCCAGCTCGGGGGACAGTTTCCCTTTGTCACTCCTCACCTGTGTAGGTGAAACTCAGGATTTCTGGCTCTTGAGGCTCCTGCGCCTCTGGGATCTCTGGGATCAAAGGCTCTTCTCCCATGTGGGAGATCTCGTCTAGTCTGGGGATTGGAAACGCTGCTCAAGAGAGGGAAAACAGGACATCACGATTGGTTCAACTGTTCCCCATGTCAAGAGCAGATCTTTTCTGTTTGGCAGATTGCAGAACAATCACATAGGCAGGTCAGTCCATCAAACCTTCAGTCTTTAGCTTGAGCACCTCTGACGAGTACTGCCTATCTCTTGCCTTTCACCAGCAACTCAATAATCACACAGCCGTCAATGTTACCCTCTTTTCCCAGATTCAGGTAAGTAGATCGTCTCCAACCTTTATTGCTTGTTTCATAACTTATATGCTTACCTACTCACACTAAACTTAAACTCATACTAAAACTATAGTATTACAGCTGTTTTCTTATTAGAGGTTTCCAACTACTTTCTAGGCATTTTCTCTTCCCTCTAACTTCGAAGGACACCATCTTCCTCGGCTGTCCTTCAGTGTCACTGGTGGGGTCGGCATAAGAGAAGTGTAGTACGTACAATCTAAGGTCTAAGACACCCTCAATTTCCAACAAGAAAAAGATCTCTGTGCTCAGGACACTCTAGAAACACTTGAAATTCCTTACACAAGGAGACCACAATTCCGCAGTCTTCTTCCAAGACATATTCCCCATAGAACTCTTTCTGTGTTGGATCCAGATCACTCCACTGGTCCTGGGAGAAGCATACAGCCACATCCTTGAAAGTTACCAATCCCTGAAACAACACAAAGATTCTACTAAAATGGCATGCTTTATGGAGCCTCATATTTTGTTCCTGGAATAAAGGTCATTGGTACAGGCAGAATCCATCCAGGAGACAAAGAAACTCAAATGCGACACTTGGTTCCCTTTCAGGACATCTGAGTTTCATCCTGTCGCTGCTTCCCAAGTTTCTGCTTTTGCAACTGGCCCGCTTCCTGCTCCCTCCAATCCCACTGCTTTCCCTCAGCACTAGCCTTTCTGAGGATATTGTTTAAAATACAAGAAAGGTCTTAGAAGTCACCATTCAACTCCCTATTTTACACTTTAGTGCCACCTACATTTCTGCAAAAATTCATCTTTTCCAGGAAACTTTCCCTAACTGACCTTACCTAATCACACATCACTTACATAGTCTATACAGCATAAACAGGACTTTCTTCTTCAGCTAGGCTACAATCTAAAAATAAGGATGGGGGGCTTCCCTGGTGGCGCAGTGGTTAAGAATCCGCCTGCCAATGCAGGGGACACGGGTTTGAGCCCCGGTCCAGGAAGATCCCACCTGCCACAGAGCAACTAAGCCCGTGCGCCACAATTACTAAGCCTGCACTCTAGAGCCCGCGAGCCACAACTACTGAAGCCCACGAGCCACAACTACTGAAGCCCGCGTGCCTAGAGCCCGTGCTCCACAACAAGAGAAGCCACCGCAATGAGAAGGCCCCGCACAGCAACGGAAGAGTAGCCCCCGCTCGCCGCAACTAGAGAAAGCCCACATGCAGCAACGAAGACCCAATGCAGCCAAAAAGAAATAAATTTATTTTAAAAAATAAATAAATAAGGATGGGGACTTCCCTGGCGGTCCAGTGGTTAAGACTCCACACTCCCAATGTAGGGGGCACGGGTTCGATCCCTGGTCAGGGAACTAAGGTCCCGCATGCCACACGGCGCGGCCAAAATAAATAAATAAATAAATAAAATAAAAATAAGGATGAATTCTATTCTTTTTTCTCCAGCCACATAGCTTAGTTGTGGGGCTCTTGACCATGGTGAAGTCTTCATGAATGCCATGGCCTGACTGAATGCAGTCCCTGGAAGAGGATAGCACCCAAAATCAGAAATCGTTTTTGCAGGACAGTCAGTTATCCTTACAAATGACGATCAAGTTTATTCCTTAAAACCAAAAACAAACCCTCACTTGACAACTTCAAAGTTGTACTGGGGTGTTACCAAATAATCCCACTTTGTTAGTCCCTCTGCTTGGTGGCAAATCAAAAGGCTCTGGAGCCTGTAGATCCGACTGAGATGTTATAACTGATCTCATTAGCTGCAGTTCCTCCCCTTCCAGACACATGCAGAACTGAGAACTTAAACTGGCAAAGGAGAGTGGAAACTTGTGTCCCGTCTGACCTGTTCAGTGTATATGCCCAACGGTTCCTCAAATTCTCCATGGTATAGACAGAAACTAGGGTGCACCTGTGATAGAGCAGTAAGAAGGGCAACCATCTCTGGGTTTCCAGGGTTCCTCTCTTCAGGAAGGGCTGGGTCCTGGGGCACTGGAACCTCTAAGAAGAAAAGAAGGCAGAGATCAGCAGTGTGCAGGGCAGCCCTAAAACTGGCAAAGAGCTGAGCATCCCCCATGGTCTCTGGTGGGAAGGTGGGAGTCAAGACACAGGCCTAACGGCGGCTTGAGTCATCCCAACGCCACCACCTGTAACACTACGGGAATGCCAGGAGAATAACCAACAAAAGTGCTATCCAAGGTAGCCCTGCTTATGGGTACTCTAGCTAGTACTGCCTCCTCTCAACACCCTGTACTCTGTGGTTTCCTCCCCTTATGATCTAGCCAGCCTCCTCGGTATGGGAGCAATATCCCCCTCCCCTCACTCTGCCACGATCCCCCCTTCCTGCTGAGGCTCCCACCGCTCTCCTGCAGGGGCTGGAACTCCAACTCCTGGCACAGGCTCTGCTCTTCTGGTGCCCCCAGATCTGGGCTCTGTGTGGTCTCCTCATGGGACTCCTCGGGGGTCAAGGTGTGTGCAGGATCCTGAAGCTCACTAGGTGACTCGGGCTCTGCTCCTGGATGCACTGTCTCCTCGGACAGGACTTCCTGGCCGTGAACATGGACAGTCACCTGGGAATAATTCCAACTTCCAGTCACCATGGAGTCAGGAGGAAAGTCTTGGTTGTCATCAGGGCTTATGTTAGGAGAAGCTGCCAACAGGAAAACTCCCAGAGGGACCCAGACGAGGAGGGGAAAGTCCAGTCCCACTGGGGCGTGCGAGGAGGAGCTGAGGTTATCCTCGCCAGGACAAGGGGGGACATTCAGATACTGCCCTGCTTTCTCATTTCCCTCAACCCTGCCTGTCACCAAGGCTCTGAGGTCCCATCCTTCCCATCTTTGCCTACCCCACCTGCGGCTCGCCTTGCTGTGTGCTTCCCTGTCTGTCGTCCTGAAAGGGGGATCTGTCACTGCGGGGCTGAGAACCTCTGAGGAAGTCACGGAATTCTCCTCCCCAGGAAATGGAGGTTCAACATCCAAAGGGAAAACCAAAGCCGTATCACCTTGTGTGCTGAGGCCACAAAGATGGTCCCTAGGCAGGTGTTTCAAGAACCAGGAAGTCACACTCATACACACACAAACACACACACACTCCTCTGTCCCATGGAGCTTATGGATCTAGGTACAACCCAAGGGCAGAGCCAATTCCATTTATGGGGTAATTTACGTAAGCCCTACCCCTAAATCCATGCTCCCAGCAAATAGACCCCCTCCACATCACACAGATCAGGACTCCCCCTCCTCACCCACCGCCTTGGTCTCCTGGGTTGTTTCTGCAAACCCTCCACCAGCGTCACGGCCTCCTCGCCACTCTCTGGCCGCTGGCCCCGCACCCAGCTCTGCAGCTCTCCGGGCAGGACAGTAAGGAATTGTTCCAGCACAAGCAGCTCTAGGATCTGCTCCTTTGTCCTCCTCTCTGGCCTCAGCCACTGATGACACAGTTCTCGGAGTCGGATGAGAGCTTCCCGAGGGCTTGCTGCTTCCTGGTAGCGAAAGCGCCGGAAGTTCTGGTGCGACGTCTCAAGCACAGGGTCATCCCTCTGTAAGACAGACTCTGGCCTACAGGTGAAATCATCTTCCAATTTCACCATGAGAATCCCCTCTTCTTCCCAAAGATCCTGGTCCTCCGGTTCCAAGGCTGTAGCCATTGTCTGGCTCTGGGGTGTCTCACACCATCGAGAGCTCACACTGTCGTTCCCCCCGTCTCAGCCTGGGCACCTCGAGGAGTTTCTCCCAAGGGACCTGGGTAGAGAAGTAAAGACAGACAACACTATGAGCATGAAAGTATACACAGGAATAACAGTTCTGAGCTCAATCATAATCCTGTGCACATAACACTCCCAAACTTAAATCCCCTTTCCCCTAATCTCCATAACATATGTTGTAAATAGATCTAGTTGGAATAGGATAAGCTATGCCTGAAGGTATGTTCTCCCACTCCTTTTCCTAGGCAAGGTTCACACCCCATAGAAAAACAGAAAAACATTGCATTTCTACATCATGAAATATGGGAACCTAAAAGGAAAATGGCTAGGAGAAAGGACAGTCATAACTGCCTGCTAAAAATGCAGTACTGACCACAATCTGTTTTACACACACACACACGCACACACACACGCTGACATATATATTAGGATATATATTCTGAGAAGAGACACATTGACAGGGCTGAATTAGACAGAGAAGGCTTTGTGGAGGTTCACTGTGAACTGATTCACACTCCGTATTAATTTATTCTGTAAACTGGGGACTCTCCGAGATTTGAGAGGATTGTATGCGATAACAGCGAAGAAAGCCACTTACACACAGTGGCTGGCACATAAGCACCCCCAAAAGCGATCCTCCTCCTAAGACATCTTTAACTGGAAGACCTACAGACCCTCAAAACTAAATTCACGATTCCTGCTCCCGAATCCACCCTCTTCGTGTAATCCTCTTCGCTGAGATCATCACTTGTTAAGTAAACACTCAACCTTATCATCTTTGGATTCAACTTTGAATCTTACCCGTTGCTTACAGCTCACTAAACCAATTGTACCTCTTAAGCCTCTAAATCTGTTTCCTCCTGATTTAGTTGGGGCCCCCATCTCTTGCCTGGACTACTGCCATAACTTCCTAACTGGGATCCCCGCAGTACTCAGCTATGAGCAAAACGCAACAGACTCAGCTGTGGAGCTTCTGCAGAACACAGCATCACACATCATTCTTCTGGATATTCTGAGTCAAGTCAACCTAGGGAACTGTATCTTTAGAAATGCTACATGTGGTTCTGATGTGCATCCTAGCTGAGAAACGCTTAGTGCATGTAAGGTTAAGAGAGAGTCCTGGAGTCAGATTGCCAGGGTTTGAATCCTGGCTCTATTGTTTACTAGATACGGGGTCATGGTCAAGTTCTTATTCTCCTTATGCCTGTTTCCCCTTTACAGAATGGAGGTAGGATGGAATCCATCTAATAGGGTTACTATGAGGAATACCTGTGAAGTGCCTAAAAGTGATGGTGCCCCAATGTTAACCATTATCTTTCTGAATAATAGTTCCAACTGCATCACTCAACATTTAAAAATAATTTCATACTGTTAGTAAGATCAGTTCCAAAATCCTTGGCATGGTACATGAAGCCCTTCACAACCAGCCCTCAATTTATTTTTCAAGCCTCGTATCCTCCCCTCTTCTCTGTATCACCTGCTATAATGAATGCATTGCTGACCTCCCTACAATAGGGTGCCTTTCCAGGCCTCCAAGTCTGTAAAAGTCTGTTCCTTTTGTATGGAAAACTCCCACCACCAATGCTTCACGTGTGTTCCTACTTCTTCTCGACAGTTCCCCTCTTCTTCATTCCCAGGATTTACAGTTTCGGTCTTAAATCAGTTCTCTGGATTACTGCAATTGCCTCGAAATGTGAGCTATCTGTCTCCAGGTTTGTTACCTTCGTCACCATTCATCATATCACAAGAGTGACTGCTCTTGGCAAACCTGGTCCTGTCCCTTCCTTATTTAAGATCCTCAATCACTCCTGTCTTGGAAGTGAAATACAAACTTCTAAGTATTATGTATTAGGTTGACCTTCATCTTGGGTTGACCTTCATCTTGGGTTTCTTTTTTTTTTTTTTAATATTTATTTTATTTACCTGGTCTCACCAGGTCTTAGTTGCAGCACACAGGATCTTTCAGTTGCAGCATGTGGGATCTAGTTCCCTGACCAGGGATCAAACCCGGGCCCCCTGCATTGGGAGCATGGAGTCTTAACCACTGGACCACCAGGGAAGTCCCTTCATCTTGTTATTCCTTTGCCTTCCTCTCCAATCCTTTCAAACACACACACGCATGCACATTGTGCATGTAAAGCACACAAAAGGTCTATGCTCTTTGGCTTCTGAACATGCCGTTCCTTCCAACTCTTTACCCTTCATTAGGTTAAACTTACTTATCTTTCAAGACATAGATAGGTAAGGCTTCATGTCTCCTGAGATGCCTTCTTTGATCCCATTCTCCCTGCCCTTAGACCTGGTTAGAAATCACTTTGCTTCCCCAGCTATCTGGACACATCTGTATCTCAAAATCTGCCACACACAGTCATCGTTCATCTTTCCCCTGAAACCCCTTGAAGTAGGCGACTGTCCTTCAATCAATTTCCAATACCTATAACAAAGCACACAATAAATGCATCTAAATGAATAAGCCTCCACTTTGAAGTTTTCTTCCTACATTAACAGTAAGAATCAATCTTTTCCTCCATAAGTTTCTACTCTTTTTTATTCACCAAATCTTGTTAATCCTACCTTCTAAATCTTTCAAATTCATGCATCTCATCTCCATTGCCATTCCCCGAGTGAAGCCGTTCTGACCCACTAAAAGGCATTGAAAGGACCTCTTAAAAAGTGACTATATCCTCGGCCCCTACGACTGCACTGGCACTTACATGTGGAACGAACCACTTGGTTCAAATTTTACCAGAGGGCTTCCAGGTGCCACCGCCTCCAGACCACCCTCCACATGCAACCTGAGGGTTCTTCATTTTCCGATCTTTTTATGCTTCACTACAACTGCCTCAGGTCCACCTTCAAGGTCAGCGATCCACTCTTAACAGCTGTAACATGCTGTCTAACGTGCGGTTGCCCATCAACCACCAAATTATTCATTATTTAAATCTGTATCTCAAATCACTTTTCATTCAAGCTTATTTCATTTTTCCATTACCTGCAAACATTCACTACATAATCTCATGGTCTATAGTTCTGTAATTTACAGATCTTCCTGGGCTAATTTACCTACTTACTACATCTGCTCTATCTCATGGTGGTTTGTTTTTGCAGGTGGTTTGTAATTTTTTTACGTTTTATGCCCATTTTCTTTGGGAGAGCCCTAGGTTATAAGTGAGCCCTTTGAATGAAATTTCCTTTGCTTCCATCCAAGTACTAGTGGTTTCAATATCTTAATTTCTCAGTCTTCCTGAATTATGCCGATAGTGTCTTACTTAGGCCTAAGCCTGTGAGTGATTTCTGTCCCACCCAAGGCTATGGAGGCCTACAATTCCTTGCCCTTTTGCTTGATCAGTAGACAGATTTTCACGGAAGGAGTAGCTCTTCAAGGCTCCAGGCTGGCAGATACTCAACTCTATATCCCTCCCCCATCCCCACCAGTGCCCCATTTTCATATCTCCTTGTTGGAGTATAGGTATTAGAACCCCAAACTTTAGAAGTCTTTATTTTGGTTTGAAATCTCCTCGGGCTGTGGTGGAGTTAGACTGTGCTCACTCCTCCAGCTTTTATTTCTGGAACGTAGACATTTACCTTTAGTTTGGGGGCAGGGAGGCAGGTGAGTGCAAGCATTTAAAAATGGGCAAGAGCCACATCCACATCAATACCACCTGCAGTGCTGCGGTTAAGGTCTGAGTGGTGACCCTTCTAACATACAAAATCGGCCAATGGCTTCACACTGTCCACAGGGTAAAATCTAAATCCCTTACAATTTGATTCCCAAGGCCCTGCAAGACCTGGTCCCTGCCCACCTCTCTTCTCCAACGACTGCTACTGCGTTGAAAGTTGCTGCTCAAATACACTGCTGTATCTCTTTTCTACGCCCTCACTAGGTGTTCCTGATGCTGTCGACTCTGCCTGAAATACCCTTTCTACCCCTTTTACTTGGTTAACTCTACTCATCCTTCAGATCTGCTTTCCCCAGATGCCTTCCCTGGTCCTCCCAGATTGTTTCCACAGGAACTCGGACCCTGTATCGCAGCACACACATATATCTACTTTGTGTGGTAAGAATTGTTCATCCTCCTGTTTAATTCACCAGACCATAGAGCTCCGAGGGCAGGGCCACACAGCACCCAGCTCAAGGCCTGTCACACAACAGGTTCTCAGGCAGAGACCACGGTAAGTCTTTTTAAGTCTTTCTCTGGAAGGACAGATCCAATATCCTATTAATTCTTATTCACTCATTTGTCCAGCTAACTGTGTGCCAGACAAATGAATAAATAAGGGAAAAAACACTTATTATTTGGATTGCGAGTAAAACAGAATACTCTTAGTGGTTCCTGAAGTGAGGAAAACACAACTCATCACAAGGAATCTTCAGGCTGCCTTGGGAGGATCCACATACAAGTCACACAAAGCTGTGCATTTGAAAAAAAAAAATCATTTTCCTGTGAAGATGTGAATCAACCTTAATATGCACAAAACCGGACATCAAGTAACTTAACACAAATACAACACTGATTATTTATCCAGACAATCCCCCCAACATCTGCAAGGCAGGAAAAGAAGATGGAATTGATACTCAGGGTCTCTGGCTTAATGAAGGGATTTCTATTAACTTAAAAATGGGAGAACTTGCCCAGCGAAGCAGGCTAGGAACTCTCACTGTTTTCACGTAGCACAGTCCACGAGATGCCCTACTACAGATTCTATAAAGTATGCGCTGACAGAGGGTTCCTGCTCTTACAGGGCTTTGCTCTCCAAAGAAAAAAAGAATGTAACAGCATCACATAGAACCTGCTGCTTTAAAATGCTCTTCAGAAATCACGGATTGAGATTTCCTTCGCTTGTTTTGTATTTACTTTGGCAGCCTCGGAAGATGAGATGGCAACAAAAGGTCAGCAACAGCGGAATGAGGGGCGGCAGAGTCGTCCTTGTTGGGGCAAGAGATGGGAAGGAAGAGAAGGCGGGCAGTGCTGTGAAAAGAGCACCGGATTAGGTATCCAAAGGTGTACGCTCCAGCCCACATCCCCACAAACCTGGAACCGCTCTAAGGGTTTCCTGAGACGAGGTACACAAGAGCCCTTGTAAAGGGTGAAGCCCTCTTCCGACAACAACTCTCCTAACTGTCAGGGTTAGCTGAGACCTCTGAGAGCTTGTGAACTAGAGCATGCTGTGCAAATGCCAGGTGTCAGTACTAGAGACAGAAAATGGGCTTTGCATTTTATTCCGCCATTTATGGGATGGGTTACCCTGCAAGTCTGCCTTGCAATTCGTTGCCTTCTAACGCCTTCCCTCAGTGTCTGTCCTTGGAAGGGTTCCACAGTGACAGACAAAAACCCAACAACAGGATACTATAGAGAGACCGTGAGGCCAGGCCAGGAAAAGTGAAAGACCTGTTTCCAGAAGGCTCTAAAATAATGTCTGCAGAGATGCCTCGGCCTGCGCTGGCCCCACCACCTAGCCTCTTCAGTGTTTCTAGGACGTCTGGGGCAGGACTGCAGAGGAGATGTGGGAAAGGCAAGACCTTTCTCCAGTCTGTGGTCCAGCTGTCTCTGTCCATATCTGAGTGGGTCCCATGCCAGTTAAGGCCCTAACTCAACCCTGAAGACCAGAAAAGAAAACTGCACGCAGTGAAAAGATACCTGGGTCTCTATCTTAAAATGTTGTTCCTACTTGGAGTGATCTTTCTGGACCCTAAATGACAAGGTCTGTAGTCTTATAGCATCTTCCTAAAGGAGAGATGGGATCTACTTACTGGCAAATAATTAATCTTCAGAAGAAAACAGTGATCAGAGAGGTTCGAATGATGATATTCAGCAGACATTTAAATTCTTTCCAGTCTCCCTTCTCCTCTTTGACTCTAACGTGGGCCCAGAGCCTGGAGATTTGAATCAATGATCGCTGGGACTAACCAGACGCTTGCAACTGCTCCTCTCATTGCTCTAGAAAAAATAATCAGCTAATAAAAATTGTTAACTGCCCTTTTCTACTCCTGTAGTGTTCTTTAAAACTAAAGACTACCCACTATGATCCTCCTACAGGAAAGATTCTTTCATTTTACTGTTACTGATCCTTACACAAACGTTTACCCATACTTTCCACATAATGGTTAGGGGCTCTGGAGCCTTAGTCTGGATCCCTCCCCTCACCTATTAGCCAGGTGACACTCCCTAAGCCTCAGTCCAATCTCCAACATGTGGCAAATACTTCCTACCTCATATGGTGGTCTTAAGGATCAATGAAGTAACGCATAGAATCGCTCAGCACAGTTTGGTATATGGTAGATGCTCTATATATTCTGTTCTTTCCTTCAAATCGCTTTAAATCCTTTTGGGAAGAAGATTTACATGATAATCAAACAGTCCTTTATTTCATCATAATTCAAAACAAAATTTTTTTTAATGCACAGGGAAAATCTTGGTCTGTTTACTGTTACATCAAAAGTAAAGTGTTAAGGGAGTTCCCTGGTGGTCCAGTGGTTAGGATTCGGCGCTTTCACTACTGTGGCCTTGGTTCAATCCCTGGTCGGGGAACTGGGATCCTGCAAGCTGCGTGGTGCAGACCCCCTAAAAAAAAGTAAAGTGTTAAACCAAGAGAGAATTCTTGCTTTGAAAGCACTTATAAGCTAAAATTAAACAAGATCCTTGGAACCAGATGGGATGAAAACTTAAAGATAGGTTTTCCTGCCTAAGACCAGAGTAGTGATACTTCTGTTTACCAATATCACAGTCCTGTCCCCTTCCTCTAACTGGGAAGAGGCAACCTGAGGCAAACCCAGTTAGTACAGGCATACCCCATTTCACTGCGATTCACCTTTATCACGCTTCATAGATAATGTGTTTTCTGTTTTGTTTTCTTTTACAGTTTAAAGGTTTGTGGCAACCCTGCAACAAGCAAGTCTATCAGTGCCATTTTTTTAACAGCATTTGCTCACTTGATGTAATCACATTTTGATAATTCTCACAATATTTCAAGCTTAATTATTACTATGTTTGTTGTGGTGATCTGTGATTAGTGATCTTTGATGTTACTATTCTAATTGTTTTGGGGTGCCACAAACTGCCCATATAAGATGGCAAACTTAATCAATAAATGTGTGCTTTCTGACTGCTCCACTGACCAGATGTTCCTCGTCTCTCTGCCTCTTCTTGGGCCTCCCTATTCCCTGAGACGTAACAATGTTGAAATTAAGACAATTAAAAACCCTACAAGGGCCGTAAGTATTCAAGTGAAAGGAAGAATCGCGTGTACCTTGCTGTAAATAAAAAACTAGAAGTGATTAAGCTTGGTGAGGAGGGCATGTCGAAAGATGAGACAGGCTGAAAGCTAGGCCTCTTGCCCCAGTTGGACAAGTTGGAATGCAAAGGTAAGTTTCTTGAAGGAAACTGAAAGTGCTACTCCAGTGAATACACAAATGATAAGAAAGTGGGGAAAGTTTTAGTGGTTTAGATAGAAGCTCAAACCAGCCACAACAATCCTTTGAGCCAAAGCCTAATCCACAGCAAGGCCCTAACTCTCTCTAATTCTATGAAGGCTGAGAGAGGTGAAGAAGCTGTAGAAGAAAAGTTTGAAGCTAACAGAGTTTGGTTCATGAGGTTTAAAGAAAGATGCCATCTCTGTAACATAAAGTGCAAGACGAAGCAGCAAGTGCTGATGCGGAAGCTGCAGCAAGTTATCCAGATCTAGCTAATTAATGAAGGTGGCTAAGATAAACAACAGATGTTCAATGCAGACAAAACAGTCTTCTACTAGAAAAAGATGCCATCTAGAACTTTCATAGCTAGAGAGAAGTCAATGATTGGCTTCAAAGGACAGGCTGATTCTCTTGTTAGAAGCTAATGCAGCTGGTGACGTTAAGTTGAAGTCAATGCTATTTACTATTCTGAAAATCCTAGGGCCCTTAAGAATTATGCTAAATCTACTCTGCCTATGCTCTATAAATGGAACAACAAAATCTGGATGACAGCACATCTGTTACAACATGGTTTGCTGAATACTTTAAGCCCACTGATGAGACCTGCTGCTCAGAAAAAAAATTTTCTTTCAAAATATTACTGCTCATTGAACAATGTACCTTGTCACCCAAGAGCTTTGATGGAGATGTACAATGAGATTAATGTTTTCGTGCCTGTTCACACAACAACCATTCTGTAGCCCATGGATCAAAGAATAATTTCAACTTTCAAGTCTTATTATTTAAGAAATACATTTTGTAAGGCTATAGCTGCCATAGACAGTGATTCCTCTGATGGATCTGGGCAAGGTAAATTGAAAACCTTCTGGAAAGGATTCACCATTCTAGATGCCATGAAGAATATTAGTCATTCATGGGAATAAGTCAAAACATCAACTTTAACAGGAGTATGGAAGAAGCTGATTCCAACCTTCATGGATGACTTTGAGGGGTTCAAGACTTCAGTGAAGGAAGAAACTGCAGATGTGGTAGAAATAGCAAGAGAGCTAGAATAAGAAGTAGAGCCTGAAGATATGACTGAGTTGCTACAATCTCATGATAATATCTTCATGGATAAGGAGCTGCTTCTTATGGATGAGCAAAGAAAGTGGTTTCTTGAGACGGAATCTACTGGTGAAGATTGCTGAAATGACAACTAAGGATTTAGACTATTACATAAACTTAGTTGATAAATCAGCAGCAGGGTTGGACAGAACTGACTCAGTTTTGAAAGACGTTCTACTGTGGGTACAACGCTATTAAACAGCACTGCCTACCACGGAGAAACTCTTCATGAAAGGAAGAGTCAATTAATACCACAAACTTCATTGCTGTCTTATTTTAAGAAATTTCCACAGTCACCTCAACCTTTAGCAACCACCACCCTTCAGTCAGTAGCCATCAACATCAAGGCTAGACCCTCCACCAGCTGAAAGATTATGATTCACTAGAGACTCAGATGAGGGTCTGCATTTTTTAGCAACAAGTATTTTAAAATTATATACATTTTTTTTAAAGACACAATGCTATTGCTTTATCAATCGACTCCAGTACAGTGTAAAGAGAACTTTACAGTACAGTGTAAACAGTTTTTTGGAAAACCAAAAAATTCCTGTTTTTATTGCGATATTTCCTTTATTGCAGCAGTCCGGAGCTGAACCCGCAATATCTCCGAGGTCTGCCCATATACCCAAGAGGTCCTCTGAAAACCTAACCCAAAAGGCAGAAGAAATGAAAGGGAATACCTTCACTGACTTTTTGCCTTCTAACACATCATGATCAGTGTGCTTCAAACCATGTTTAAAAACTATTTAAGATATTCTTGCCATTTATATTTTTTCTTCCTTCGTTAGAGTCAACATAGATTTAGTTAAGATTCTATTCAGTGATTCTTCACTAGATTTGAGTAGCAACGGGAGAAGTAGCTCAAAGGTTATTATAAGGTGTAAAAAAGAGGAAGATAGGAAGAAATAAAGGGAGAGGCCAAATAAGTAGTGGGTGGTACAGGGAGTCAGAGGAGGCTAAGACATAAATATCTTCTGCCACTAAATTTTATAGACTTTGCAGTTAGGATCGAGGTATAAAAATGTAATTGAGAGTAAATATAAACACGAAAAATTTAAATAAAGCTATAAAAATCATAACAATTCACTTTATTTTCAATTAAAATGTTTCCTACAGGTACGTACACAGGCCCAGGAGGCAGTGCTGGATCGCTGTTGATAGTTCTCCCTTCAGAGGTGGATGAGCTGTGTTCCACCTCCTAGAGGTGTGTCATCTGGGACAAGTCACATCAAATCATCTTGAAAATGGGGATGATTTTCTACCTAAAGGCAGAGAGCTGGATCATTTTTTGAGAAACTATCCAGCTTTTTGATGGTAATAGAGGGGCTTTGAGGGGTACAAGGGTATGTGGCCTCTTTATTGAGTACCTGGGCCATAATGTATTAGCCTGAAGATGGTGAGAGGAATTTACTCAAGAGCTGAGAAGGGCTAGAGGCCAAATACAGGTTCTGAGACCAGAATTAAATATCCTGCCACCATGATCATATTGGGTAACCTCCAACATGAAACTAGGCTTTTTAAACTTACAGGTTTTTACCCAGGGGTGGTTAATGGCCTGAATAAAGCAGGCCAATCTACATGCCTCAGTTTAAAACAGAATGTCACAAACTAATCTGAAGTAGGTAAAGGGTGATCACCAAACCTGACACCCACCCTGATGAGGGTAGCAGCTTTTATCTGGAAGCCAGAGTTAAAACTAGCCAAATACACTTAATTCACTACAGTGAACACGGTCAATGCCGATCACACAGAGGAAACATTATTTAATGAAAGAAAAAAAAAGGATATTTTATAAATATAGCTTGACCTGAGGTATAAATGTAGATAATTCAGAAGTTACTTCAAAAGTCATTCACTATGTTTTTAGTTTTTAATTAATATTCTCTGTCAAGATATTCCCTGCTCTGTATGTAGATGACTTCCTTCTGGCTTTGCCCAAGGCTCCCTTGCGTATGATGAGATGAAGGATGGGATCCATGCCTGCTGGACCACAGGAATCTGAGGGGTATCAGGTTTCCACTGCAGAGTAAATCATGGTCCAAACTAGATGCCATTCTTGCTCTGGGCCACGGTTTATTGTCTTTTGTCTCCCACTGTGAGCCCTGTCCCTGAAAGCAAGGACCTCCTTATATATTTTTATATTCCCTGTTCCTAACACTTCGTCAAACACCTGGTTAAAAAGATGCTCGATAAATGTGTGTTGTATTTATTTAAGCTGTTGATTTCTCTTCCCCCAACTTGAATACAGACACTGAAATTCAAAATCAGTGGGTGCCAGGGCTTCTGGGGACAGTTACAGGAATTTGGCATTAGCATTTATTCCAGTCCCCTGAGGGAATCAGGTGGCATAGCCATATACTACTTTACTATGCTACACAGGATTAGTGGAGGAAAACTTCTCCAAGAGAAGACAGGGGATGGAGTTCATTCATCCCAGAAGTATCTACTGAGCATCAATTGTGTGTCCCACACAAGTCAAGGTGCTGGGCAAAGAAAGATGAAAAAAGCACAGGCCCTGACCTTAAAGAATTTAACATGTAGTTAAAAAATAGCTGGGACTGTGGCATACTAGGAACTCACAGCAAAAACCTAGAATATGGGTATAAGCTATATGATAAAAATAGAAGCTCCTATCAAGAGAATTAAGAAAATCAAGGGAAAAAACTCACCAGTATTTCAGCTTCAATTCAGCTTAAGAAAATGTAGCACCTTGAGTTTTTTTGAAGTACACTTTCTTAATTTTACAAATCAAGGAACTCAGACCTAAGTGGTTAAATTACCCACACAAGATCATCGTACTAGTTTCAAGTACAGAAGTACTCACACACAGGTTTTTTGATGTCCAAACCACTGCAATGTTTGTGTGAAGAAGTCTGGCCAAAGGCAGTGGTTCTCAACGTGGGGAAACCCAGACCACCGCACCAGCACCAGAGAACGTGTTACAAATGCAAATGATCAAGCCCCAGCCCTGACCTATGATCAGTAACTCTGGGGGTGGCCCCAGTAATCTGTATTTCACAAGCCCTTCAGGGGTTTAAGATGCTTGGTAAGTCTGAGGACCAGTACCTAAGGCAAAAGAGAAATCTGAGGTTCGAGCAGAAGGGATCCAACTTTTCCAGTGCTGGCCAAATTTAAAGGAGGAAAGGAGTCTAGGACTGCTATATGTGTTTTACGTCCGTGCCAAATTAGCTGGAAAAAAAAATGTTGTAAACCTGTAACTTACCTCATCTGCATAGTTTATAATGCCCAAGAGTCCCTCACTTCGTAGTAAACCTTGCTGTGCCCTTGAAATGACTGTCTACTGCAATATGGTATACAGAAAGAGTGCAAAACGGGTACAGCTGGAGGAAAGAGGGGACAAGATTATGAATCCCCAGTGCTTAGTCCTAGGAGAAAAAAATTTCTTTCCTCCCTCCAAGCCTGCCCACCCTCTTAGGCTAGATAGTAATAGCAAAAAGCTACCCAAGACAAATGGCTACAAACCCTAACTGTTCCGCTGTCATACATTTCCCAGCAACAAGCCTCCCATGGCTGTCCCACAACCTTTCTGAAGTGGCTTTCTGGATCAAGGGCCATGGGGCAGCTTGGAAGAGAAGTTGGAGGGATGAGGGACTCCACTAGCTTTCCTTGTGGCTTCTGAGTGAGGCTGCCCTGGGTGTCACCTGCAGAATGTGGACAGAGAGAAAAAGCAACAGTTCTAAGCCTAGCCTCTAAGTAGAGCCTGGATGTGGCCCTGCTCCCCAGGACCAAGGCAGACAGGGTTATCAAGGCGCCTAGAAGACAAGAACATCAAGGCCCAGAAAAATAAAAATCGGGCTGGCACCTTTCTGAAAAACTAACATACAAACTAACAAACTTTTCGCGAAACCAGGTAAGAAGCAGGCCCCATATACTCCCGCTGAGGGTAGCGGTGGTGTCGAGAAAAGTGCCCAAACTGGCTGTTAGGGGTGGGGGAGGGAAGTTGCAAGTGGAGACTGCAGTCATTGGCTTGAGAGGAAGCTCGGGTCCGTCATGGTGCAGCTTAAAAGCCACAGGCCAGGTGGTCTCCAAGGCCTAGCATGATCACGGGCGGTAAGATCACGGGCGATAAAATCACGGGTGAGGGTATCTGCGTGTGTTGCGGCGTAGTTAGTGGTGGCAAGTGATGGGGCTCGCCTGGGCAGGGAGCCTTCGGGGGGATCTCGAGCCAGCTGAGAGGCGGGGTAAAAAACTGCGGGAAATGAAGGGGCCTCGACCACTCCTCCCACGGTGCCGGGAGGACAGTTGGCACGGAAGCAATGGGAGGGCGGTACGAACTAACTGCGTTTCTGCAGGCCTCAAGAGGGGGCGGAGGGCGGTGGCTGCAAAGAAAGAAGCCTGAAGCGCGTTCCACGTACCCGAAGGTTCTAGCTTCGGCCGCCAGGAAACACGGGGACCACAACGCCTCAGCCCCCTCAACATACTGCCGCCAACCCCTTCCACAGGACAGTACGATTTCCCCAGGCTCTAGGGGGGCGGGGTCTCCGACCCCTCCCCCTCCTCCCCGCTCAGCCCCGCTCAGCCTGCTTCGGCCCGGCCCGGCCCGGCCCAGCCCCCAGCACTCACGGCTCCGACAGCTCCGGCGGCTCCTCCCCTGCCCCGGCTTCTCCCCAACCCACTCCCGGCCCTAGCAGCGCCGCCAGATCCGAGCCGCGCGGGGCCTGGCGGGTCGGAACACGTGGGGCCTTTGCGCCCGGAACCGGAAGCTGCCCTTCGCCCCGCCTCTTCGCCGCGCTGGGGCCTTTCTAGGCTCTTGGGAGGTTTGCTTGTTTCTCTGTGCCCCTAGCTCGTGGAGTTGCCGTATTCCCAGGGGAAGCGGGTCGGGGGGGCCTCAGCTTCCGCCCGCTCGCCCGCCCCTCTCTGCATGGGTGGGGGGGGCCCTCGATTAACACACGTACCTTCTGCAGGGGGGCTCCGTTCTGTTTTGGGTCTTTGTTTTAATTTTGATGCCTATATCTTGACTTGGTTTTCTTGATTTTTTTTTTCCTTTGCATTGTCGGCGAAGCATGGTAGAAATGAGCAGTTGTGGATTTGAATACCGGCTCTTGTAGTCGCCGTCAGTTGTAGGGGTTCCGACAAATTCACACCTGAACCTCAGTGTCCATCTTCTGAAATGGGCGTAGTAATACCGTTACTCTGCAGGCTAAATGGTACATTGCATGTGAACTGATTGGAGCTTAGTAGAAGCTTAGTAAGAGAATAGTTATGGCATCATGGTTCTCCTGTATTTTCCTTGGGCATTTCTTTGTGTTTCTTTACTTTGAGACTATCTTCCCTGATCTCATTTGTTCATTTTTGTGTGGGCAGTGACGTTTCTGCCTGTACCTGCAATTTTCCTTCTGTTCCACTCCCTAAGTCACCACTCTCCACGTGCCATGTCAGGGCCTTCTCTTCCTGAACTATGCCTTACACATTTTATTTTCATGGGACACATTGGTGGGATCTGGTTATTGTGTTTGAACCCAAGGTATTAATCACTTTTGGTGGAGGGAGACGAATTTACAGTTCATGAGAGCCTGCTGTGTGCTAGATGTTTTTTCTTTGTATCTCATTTAATATTTTTAAGTATTAAGTTCATAAGTAATACATAAATTTGTTCTTCTAAACGTTTAAAACATTACAGATAAAGCTAATGACTTTTTACTAATCCTGGCTTCCTCATCTCTCTCACCAAAAGTTTCTTCTTATGAACCTGTATTTATCTTCCAGACATTTTTCTGTACTTTTACATACAATACATATATGTATTAATAGAAAATATATAGTATTTTGTGTGTGCATACGTGTATGTGTGTGTTCCTGTTGGAGTCCTCAGTTTGCTGTTTTCTCCTAGCAAAGGGCCTTGGAGATCTGTCCACAGTACGTACAGTTCTCCCTTATTCCTTCTACTTTTCTGCATAACATTCCACAGTCTGAATAGCCATTCGCTTAGTGATAATATATGTTGTTTACAATTGTTGTTATTATGGACAATGCTATAATAAACATACTCTGCATGCATACATGCAAATGTCACTAGGAGACAAATGCTGAGAAATGTATACACATAATAGCTGTGTATGAGACTATTTCCCCCCATCCGTGCCATTATTTCATGTTGCCAAATTTGTATATCTTGGTCAATCTGTTGGGTAAAAGTGATGTCTTATTGCTTTACTTTACTTTTCCATAATTAATATTGTTAAAAAGAAATAAGCCCAATGGAGAGTCATTTGCCTCCAGTACAGCAAACTAAGACTTAATCGAAGTTTCAACTCTTCCCAGAAATGTGATCTTTAAAATAATCAATCTGAAATTACTTCATCAACACTAGTGAGGTGATCTGTATGATAAAGACCCCTGCAGTTCCCTTACCCCCAAAGAAGATAGCTTGGCCAGAAAGAACGCTTTTTTTTTCTTTTGCTAATACAGCTGTCCATGTATCTGGGGAGGGGATTGGTTCCAGGACCTCAGTAAATACCAAAATCCATGGAAGCTCAATTCCCTTATATAAAATGGTGTAGTATTTACATAAAATCTATGCATATCTTCCTGTATACTTCAAATCATCTCTAGATTATTTATAACATATAATAAAATGTAAATGCTATGTAAATAGTTTTAAATACAATGTAAATGCTATGTAAATAGATGCTAGGGCACAGCAAATTCACGTTTTGCTTTTTGGAACTTTATGTAATTTTTTTTCTGAATATTTTCGATCTGCGTTGGTTGAATCCATGGACACAAAAACCACAGATTTGGAGGGCCAACTGCACCCTCCTTCTGCCTATAAAAACCTTCCGTTTTGGGCTTCCCTGGTGGCACAGTGGTTAAGAATCTGCCTGGCAATGCAGGGGACACGGGTTCGATCCCAGGTCCGGGAAGATCGCACATGCCGTGGAGCAACTAAGCCCGTGTGCCACAACTACTGAGCCTGTGTGCCACAACGACTGAAGCATGCGTGCCTAGAGCCCGTGCTCTGCAACAAGAGAAGCCACCGCAATGAGAAGCCTGCGCACCGCAACGAGGAGTGGCCCCACTCTCCACAACCAGAGAAAAGCCAGCATGCAGCAATGAAGACCCAATGCGGCCAAAAATAAAATAAATAAATTTATTTAAAAAAACCCTTCCATTTTGTACAACCCCTCAGACTGCCCTTCTATTTACTGGATGAGATGCTGCCTGATTCATGAATCATTGAATAAAGCCAATCTTCAAATTTACTTGGTTGAATTTTGTTTTTTAACAATAGTGACACTGAACATCCTTTGTATGTTTATTGGTAACTTGTAGTTTTCCTATGAGTTTGCCCATTTTTCTATTGGGTTTTTTGCTCTTTTTCTTTTTTAAAAAATTTACTTATTTATTTGTTTTTGGCTGCATTGGGTCTTCGCTGCTGTGCACGGGCTTTCTCTAGTTGTAGCGAGTGGGGGCTACTCTTCGTCATGGTGTGCGGGCTTCTCATTGCGGTGGCTTCTCTTGTGGAGCATGGGCTCTAGGCACCAGGGCTTCAGTAGTTGTGGCTTGCGGGCTCAGTAGTTATGGCTTGCGGGGTCTAGAGTGCAGGCTCAGTAGTTGTGGCACACAGGCTTAGTTGCTCTGCGGCATGTGTGATCCTCCTGGACCAGGGCTCGAACCTGTGTCCCCTGCATTGGCAGGCGGATTCTTAACTACTGTGCCACCAGGGAAGTCCTGCTCTTTTTCTTATTGTTAGATGTTCTTTATGTATTCTAGATACTAATCATTTAGTATATATGTTGAAAATATTTTCTTCAATTCTATAGCTTATTTTCTATCTTTGTTTATAGTATTTAAAAATATATATATTTTTTGGCAGTGCCAGGTGGCTTACAGGATCCTAATTCCCCAACCACAGACCAAACCCCAGGCCATCGGCAGTGAAAGCGTGGAATCCCAACTGTTAGGGGAAACACTGACCAAAACCGCCCGACCTCGCCAGGCAAGATAGTAGCAACTTGCATGAATTATCTTACCACAGGAGGTCCTGGTAACAAACAGAACTGACAAGCTACCACCAACCAGAAGAATTTGGGAAAGGTTAAAAGGAGAGAGGAGATGCCAGTCCATATGTCCTACCAACCTCCCAGAATTCTTCTCACTGGAATCCATCTTGGCTGAGCAATGCGCTCACCACCAAGAAGGACCCTGAGTCTGAATGATTGGCCAGAGACAACCTGGAAAGTAGCCCATTCCCATAAAACCTGAGACTGCAAGCCACATGGCAGAGCAGTTCTCCTGGGTTCCCTTACCCTGCTGCTCTCCACCCACGCGCCCCTTCCCCATAAAGTCTCTTGCTTTGTCAGCACTTGTGTCTCCTCGGACAGTTCATTTCTGAGTATTGGACAAGAGCTCACTCTTGGGCCCTGGCAGGGGTCCCCCTTCCTGAAACACAACCACTGGACTGTCAGGGAATTCCCAGTATTAAAATTTTAAATTTGATACTGTCGACCAAAAAAAATATTCACAGTCTAAAAGCTGAAAGTTATGTTTATTTGGCGGAAATATTTAGGACTTCAGGCCCAGGAGGCAGCATCTCAAGAAACCCTGAGAGAACTGCTCCAAGGAGGCGAGGTGGGGAGCCAGAGTATATAGGAATTTTGCAGCAAAGGGCAGGTAGTCTGAACTTCAAAAGATTATTGTTAATTAAAGAAAACCACATAGCTCAAGTTAAGGAATTTAGTGCTTTTCTCTGTATGGGAAGAGGCAAGAGTCTGGGCTCACTGAAATCATTCCTTTGATGTGTACCTCAGCTATCTGGGGCCAGTATCCCATGTTTTCATATCCTGAGTGTCCTCAGGGCTCACTGCAGGGAGTGGCTGCAGTCTGAGGGCCGCTGGATGGCAGGTATTCATTGTTTCCTTCCTGAGTTCCCTCAGGGCTCACCAGCTCACTGCAGGTGGTGGCTACAATCGCTGATGACAGTGACATCCTTTGTTTACTGATATGGCAGGAAATATTCCATTTCTCAATACACACTTTCTCTTAGTGGCTTTGAATTTTGTGTCTTATTTAAGAACATCTTTTCTACACAAAAGTCATCAGGGCTTCCTCCTATTTTTTTTGTTCTTTGTACAGTATTTTTGTGGATGGTATAAATTGGGGATTCTAATCTAATATTATCTATGGTAATTAAATTCCTCTTTCAAGACGTGGAGTATGGGATATTTACAGAATAGAACTACAGAGGATATTATCCATGCATGATGTAACATGTTCTGTCGGTCCAGTTATCTGGTCCCTCATATTGTAACGGCACAGGACATTATGGAGCCTTGGCCGGGACAGAACCCTTCCCCCAGGTCCTCTGCTTTAGCTCCACTCTGAAGTACCTAGATAACAATATCTGATGCATTGATATTGTTACATTTACTGAGTTGTTTTACAGATGCTAACACCCCCATTAAATGGAAGAAGTTAGCTACTTGATGACCAAGAGCACATGGCCCCCGGACCTACTGGAATAAGACGATGATAACCCCTGTTAACTAACTTTCCCCTGGAGCTAACTTTTCATGTGGTGTGTGTGTATGATATGAAGGAGTTTGGAAGGAAAGAAATTTAAATAATTTACATTATAAGTCATGATTTAGTTTCTACAGAGGAGAAGTACAGTGTGCTATGAGAGCTTATAACTAAAGGTCCTGTAAAGCAGATAGGGTAGGGGGTCCCTGGAGGAAGAGAACTAGACATAACATAAGAGAAGTCATTTTAT
Organism: Lagenorhynchus albirostris; assembly: GCF_949774975.1. Lineage (NCBI taxonomy): Eukaryota > Metazoa > Chordata > Mammalia > Artiodactyla > Delphinidae > Lagenorhynchus > Lagenorhynchus albirostris. Next base: position 99,256,304 of record NC_083103.1, read on the forward strand.
TTTATTATTATTATTTTGGCTGTGCCGCGCATCTTGCCAGACCTTAGTTCCCTGACCAGGGACTGAACTTGGGCCCTCCACAGTGAGAGTTGAATCCTAACCCTTGACCGCCAGGGAATTCCCGAGAAGTCATTTTAGGCCTAAACCACTTTGTGATCTAAGCCTGACCACAATGCCTGCCCTTGCAAAAGAATAGATCTCAGTAATAATGATTTTAAGGGAACAAAAGAAGGTAAAAACAAACAGCTATTACCAGGCCAGGGTAAGCATATCAGAGACAATGTATCAGCTGTAAAGACTCCCAGTTCTGTTTCAAAGGTAAATATCAGCCCGAAGCACATTCTTGAGCTGTTTTGCAGAATTCAAACCCCCTGGAGCACTCAACCACCAGATTAACTGGAACCTAAGGAATGGCGCTGACCTTTGCTGACCTTTTCTGACTTTGATCACCTAGAGCCTGGACTCTGTCAACCTTTGCCCCAATTCTATGCTGAATTCTCCTCTGCTCAAGCCCCTTCATGAATATGCATACACGGTCCAAACCCCTTCATAGGTATGCATTCACCTTCCAAGCCTCTTCATGAATATGCATGAACCCTTAGCTTAAACCTCCCCTAATTTTGCTGTTCAGGGAGATACTGCTTTGGGAAAGATCCCCATTGTTCTCCTTGTTTGTTGCGAGTAATCAATCCTTCCTGCTTCTAATCTTTGGTTTCGTTCTGTCTTTTGACACGACACCCACCAAGAGGCAAACCCAGTCCTGGTGGAAGTGCTGGTTGAGAGGGTTAGGGGAAGCTTCCTTGAGTAGTGACCTTGGAGCAGAGCTCTGAAGAATGACCAGGCAGGCTGAGATTGGGGGGTGGGGTGGGAGGTAGGGTGAGTAAGAGAGAATACTTGAAGTGATGGGGAATAGTGTGTGTGCAAGGGCCCTGAGGCAGGAAGGAAGGAGTTCGGGGTATTGGAGAAACTGAAAGAAGAATAGTGTGTCTGGGGCCAAACAGTAATAGAGAAATGTGTGAGGTGGGCCTCGTATTGTGGACAGGGATCAGATCTGATAGACCAATGGTCTTATAGACCAAAATTAACTGCTAAAGGTGATGGGCAGTCATAGAAGGGTTATAATTAATTAACTGACATATTTTCATAAGTTTCTTCTGGCCACTGAGGAGAATGAAGGGGTCCAAGAGCGGATGTGGAGAGGTAATTTAGGAAGCTGTATTATTGTAAGTTGTATTGGGAGCAAAATTTGCCACCCCCAAAATGTGACTTTCTGGCATGAGGAGACTTCAGGCTGATGATTTTTAAGAAACAGAGAACTCAAGAAGTCTTTCTCTTTATCTCCCCCTTAGCTGCCTAAAGAATTTAGATAAAGGGCCTGTGGGGTTCCAGGGCACAGAGGGCTTTTTTTGTCCCCTGTTTCTTGTAGGCCAGACTCCAGCCTCCATGACCTTCCCTGAGTTCCAAGATTAAAGGCAAGATTAAAGGGACCAGAGAAACATCAAGATTAGGAGACCTGACCACCTGAGATGAGATTAAGGGAGGGCAAGCCCTGTGCACACCTGATCTTATGGTCAGCCCCACCCTGGAACTGTTGTTATAAAACCCTCATCAGATCCTCCTGGGTCGGGACACATAATTTTTCAGGGCAGTAGCCTGCTGTGGCCCCCTTTGCCTGGCAAAGCAATAAAGCTATCCTTTTCTACTTCACCCAAAACTCTTGTCTCCAAGATTCAATCCAGCACCAGGGCAGAGAAGCCAAGCTTTTGGCATCATTTCCAGAATAGAGCTATCACCAGAAATGTCTGCAAAGATTATGGGCTAGGTATGGTGGGGAAAGCTGGCAGGGCCTAGAGATCGGAGCCCACTCTGGGTCCCATTGTCTCTGCTTGGCCCACAAACATTTGTTTACTAAACATTTGCTTTTCCATCTCCTTGTGAATTGCCTTCTTCCCCTTTGAAGTCCCAAACCACTACCCCCAACCTCTTTTGTCTTTAGCTGAAGATGATTTTTAAGGTAAGGGCTTTGGCCTTTTTGGCAAGTTACTCGGTTTTCCTGGGTCTCTCCCATGTGTACATGTTATTAAACTTTTGTTTGATTTTCTCCTTTTAATCTGTCTCATGTCAATTTGTTTCTTAGACCAGCCAGAAGAACCTAGAAGGGCAGAAGAAAATCACTTCCTCCCCAACAAGGTCAAGGGCTTGGACTAAAGCCTCAGTGTGGAGACGAGGAGGTTATTTCTTTAATAATATTTGATGGAGAGCAAAAAACTAACTTTTAGGAAAACAGCTGCTTCTGCACGTAGGATAGAGAGAGATTATTTTCCAAAAAATCAAAGAATGAGTTCAGCTGTCCTCCTCTTGGAGTTTTACTTACTTAGTTGTTCAGTCCAAGACTAGCTGAATACCAAGTACACAAAGTGGATGGCTCTGAAAGAGCTATATATATAGTTGGAGTCATTTAAACTTGCAAGGAGCAATTTTAATTCACAGCATGGTGAACCAATTTTTCAGGCACTAGATACTTTGGTAAATACATAATTATCTCCAAATTTTTCTATAGTATACTTCAGATTTTCTTGTCTTAGATTTTTAAAATTTTATTTCTAAGTTAGTTGGGTATTGTGAATACCTGATAAAAACAGATGAATTTAGAGATACACTCAAGGAAGAGAGCAGGGAATCTTCAGTCTAAGGCACATTGAGAAAAGTGGTCTGTGGCCAGATAAGCTTGGGAAAGGCATATACTCTGTCCTCCTCTTGGGGTTTTGTAGTGCATATAAGGATCATTAGAACTGAAAAAGTCAAGTTGAATTTATTGCTTGACAAGTAAGAGAGAGCTGTATCACTCAAATGTGACTTCTGTCTTTCTGAGTGTATGGTCAGGCCACTCAAGATGGCTGTTCTCTTGCTCTCTGTGCACTCCCTGCCCGACCAGTGCCTGGCTCATCTATATCTTATGCACAAGACTGACCTTCCCACTTGCCCCAAGCCCCCGCTAGTGCTTGTTCTTATCAAAGTGGTGGTGAGGGGCGTGCCCCTCTGCTGGTTTCCCTGGTAACTAATGAGTCCACCTGACATCACTTTCTCTGTAACTGGTGATTTCCCCTTCTCCTCCGGGAACGAAGACTGCCACCATGTCCTGCCCACCTCTCTGCACACTGTGGGGTGTCCCTCTAGGACCTTGTTTCAGATGTGTAAGATTCTCCCATCATTAAACCACTGATGTCTCTGTTGCTGACTCTGGGCTCTTTGGTTGTTCTTAAAGCTAGGCAAGTGCAGGCCTTGTAGGCCTGTGGGGTGCAACCCAACACAGAGTTAAAAAGGGACAGGCTAGATCTAGGATAAGGAGAAGTTTTGCACAAATAATGCATGGTAATGAAGCCATCATTTAATTGGTTAAGAAGAGGATTGCAAAGTCTCCTTTGGGAATGTTTGTAGCTCTGATTTACATCAGTAATTATGGATACAGTTCCCTTTTTTTTTTTTAATTTAGTGAGAAGACTGGCATTTCTCTCCATATGTTACAATTCTCTTTACTTTTTAAATTTATTTTATTTTATTTTTATCTATTTTTTGGCTGCGTTGGGTCTCTGTTGCTGCGCACCGGCTTTCTCTAGTTATCGTGAGCAGGGGCTACTCTTTGTTGCAGTGCGTGGGCCTCTCATTGCTTCTCTTGTTGTGGTACACGGGCTTCAGTAGTTGTGGCTCATGGGCTCAGTAGTTGTGGCTCGCGGGCTCTAGAACGCAGGCTCAATAGTTGTGGCTCACGGGCCTGGTTGCTCCGTGGCATGTGGGATGTCTTTTATTCTTAAGGGGAGAACCTCAGTTTTTCTTAACTTATTCTTTCTTTTGTGTAAAGCTACTCAGTCCCAGTACTGACCAGAATATATTCAATTAGATATCCTGTTTAAATAAGAATTCTTTTGATCCATGTGTGGAATAAAATAATAAAACCCCACTGAACTCATCTATATGTTTTGATCAGGCCATCCTCGTGTTATATAGTATTCAGCAAACTTCTTATCTATCTTGTAGTGTTTGGATATTTAAATCAGACTGCTAGAGCATATATCATGATGTAATTTAGGTCTGAGAGCTGTAATGGGAAACAAAGCCCATTCATAATAGAATATTTATAAATATAGTTGGAAGCTGAGGTGGTCCTTGAATGAAGTGAATTACAGGAAATCACTCCATAAACTCTGAGAGAAAAATCACCACGTGTGATTGGTAGAAATCTGGTAAGGTAGGGTTGGCTTATCAGCAGGACAGATACAGTGATGTTCCAGGTACAGGATAAAGTGATGCCTGTCCACTGTCCTGACCCAGCCATCTTTCCCTTGCCCCCCTCATGTTCTCTTCTTGTATGCTTGTGCGCTTGGGGAATGAGAGGACCAGGATTAAATGGAGAACTTTATTATGAAGGAACGAAATAGCCATAGGAACTGTTACTAGGAATTGTTGGGGAAGGAAAATGTTCCTCCAACCCTTCTAGGTTCTTTGACTGGTCTAATAATCAAATTGACATAAGAGAGATTAACAGGAAAGAAACAGCCAGTAGTTTAATAACATGTATACCTTCCGTATACATGGGAGAGACCCAGGACACTGAGTAACTCACCAAAATGGCCAAAGCCGCTGAAACTGTGCAACCCAGATTGGGACTTGAACCCAAGGTCTTTTAATTGAGACCACACAGCTGGTCTCAGGACTTAATGAAGCTCAGGTTCTTGATGTCTCACTGCAGAAAGAATTCAGTGAGAGACAAAGTGATAGGTAAGAAATAGATTCATTTAGAGAGAAACATACTCCACAGACAGAGTGTGGGCCATCTCAGAAGGCAAGAGGTCCCGAAATATGGAGTGGTTAGTTTTTACCGGCTGGGTAATTTCATCGGCTAATGAGTGGGAGGATTATTCCAACTATTTCAGGGAAGGGGCGGGGATTTCCAGGAACTGGGCCACCGGCCACTTTTTGACCTTTTATGGTTGGCTTCAGAACTGTCATGGCACCTATGGATATGTCATTTAGCATGCTGATGTATTACAATATGTGTATAATGAGGTTCAAGGTCTGCCGGAAGTCCAATCTTCCACCATATTGGACTTAGTTGGTTTTAACCAGTTTTTGTCATGTCCTATGGCTATGTCATTCCTTTAAAGATTGTGCCCTGCCCCCTTCCCTCCTGTTTCACCACCACCTAAAACACCATCTTCAGCTAAAGACAAAAGTTGTTGGGATTGGGTGGAGCCAGTTAAGGGAGGTTACCAGGAAAAGCAGAGTAAAGGAGGGTAAAGTTGTTACACAAATTTAAGTTCTTGCCTTCTGCATTGATAAGAGTTTCTAGAGAGAAGGTCATCCTCCCTCTTCCTGGTACAGGGATGGAGACCCTTCCAAATGAACATTTCCCTTACACATGTAAATGTCTCTTACAAAAGGGTAACTTCTACTTAGTTTTCAGAACTTCTCCCATGTCTGCACTTTCTTTAAAATAATCAGCCTAAAATAATCCTTATGCCAAAGAGACATACAGTAAGTCCCTACATATGAACCTTCAAGTTCCGAACTTTCAAAGATGCAAACATGCACTCGCATGTCCAATCACGTAAGTTAGTTCACGTGTCTGGCGTACATTGTCACATGCGTGCACCCTCTACACAAGTGATTGTGCTTTTGTGTACTTTACTGTACAGTACTGTGAGGAGTACAGTAATACAGTATCTTTATTTCAAGCGCAGGATGTCCTAAAGCAAGTGTAAAAGCAGCGGCGATGTAGCTGGTACTGCTAAGAAGTGCCAAGGGATAACGATGGAAACAAAAGTGAAAATAATTGAGAGAGTGGAGCGAGGCGAAAGGTGGAATTGGAGGCCCAGAGAAAGGATGAAGCGAGACAAGAGGAAGAAGAAGCAACTGAAGAATCTGATTTTGGACACACACAGCAGTGAGCAGTAGCTTGCAGTAAACAAAAGCAGTGAGCAGTAGCTGGAAGCGAGACCTTAGTTCCCTGACTGGGAATCGAACCCTGGTCACCTGGGTGTAAACCAGGAGTTCTAACCACTAGACCACGAAGGCCAGAGGCTAAAGCCTACATCCCTAGTCCTTGCCTGCCTTGACAAGAAAATTCTGACAAGGAGGTGGAAGGTAAAGAGAAAAGTAAAGCATTTATTGGAAAAGCAGAGTTCGTGCAGAAAGACGCATGGGCGAACTCTGCGAGAGAGTTGTGAGAGTGGTGCCTTTGGAAAGCTTAAATCATTTATAAGGGGACAGTTTTCTGGGTCTTTGTCTTCCCTCTGGCCAATCGTCTTGTTTTGCCTCCCTTGCTAATTTGTCTCAGGACCCTCCCCTAAGCGTGCACACACCCCTCAGCCAAGATGGATTTTAGTGCAAGGGCGTCTGGGAGGAAAGTAGCAAGACTTATCGTGGCCTGGCGTCCCTGCCTTTTGACCCCCAAGTAGCCATTCTGCGCATGTGCAGTGTCTCCCTTGCCCCAAGGAGGGGGAATATGTGATCTCTTGGTCCTTTACTCCTACAGGGTTTAGCCCCTCTCTGTTCCTACCATGACTGTTATCTTAAGGTGTCCACAGGAGACAAAGCATGGCTATTTACCCTGTTTCTGTTGTTATTTCTATTTCAAAGAGCAAACAGGAGGCTGACTGTAAATGCCTAACCTGGAGCCCACCTATCTCCTGTCTCAGGAAATGCAAACAGGAGGCTAGTTGTAAGTGTCCGGCCTGAAGTCCACCTTTTTCCTGCCCCATGAAATGTGAATGGGAGGCCAGTTGTAAATGCCTGACCTGCAGCCCGCCCATCTCCTGTCTCCAACCGAAGAGATTCATGATGCAGGAAATGGCAAGGGGATTTTCTTTATTTGAGGAGGCACTGTTAGTTTCTGAGGCACAGGACCTGAACATAGCACGGTACCTGAAGGTTGCAGCAGCCGTTCAGAACGCTATCCAGTGTTACCGTGTCATCTATGATGAGAAAAAAAGAGCTACTACCCAGACATCCCTGGATCGTTTTTTCAAGAGGGTAGATAGAATTGAATCCAGCAAGGAACCAGAACCTGTGCCATCCACGTCAGGTGTGAGTGAAATTGCAGCTTGTCCTCCATCTCCTGTTGCTGACGATCCTTCAGCTCTACCGCCTCCCACCTCCTCTCCCTCCTCCACTCAGTAACTCTTCTTGCCTCTTCACTCAATGCCAACCCCTGTATGCCAGCTGTTGTACTGTACTACTGTACTTTTCAAGGTACTGTACTGTAAGATTAAAAGTGTTTATTTTTTGTGTTTGTTTGTTATGTACTATTTGTGTGAAAAGTGTTTTAAACCTATTACAGTACAGTACTATGTAGCCGATTGTGTTAGTTGGGTACCTAGGCTAACTTTGTTGGACTTATGAACAAATTGGACTTACGAAGATGCTCTTGGAACAGAACTCGTTTGTATGTTGGGGACTTACTATATTTTGGGGCGATAAATTCTGCTCCCCTACAGAATACTCTCCAGGCTGACTCACCTGGGTGTCATGATCTGAGAGAACAGGACTAGAGGTTTTTCTAGCAAGCACTGGAATATGTGGTGTGAGGACAAATACAAATATAAGAGGCTAATTTTCCCTGTCGAAAATAAGGAAAGAGACTTCTTCCTTCTCCCTTTTCTTGGAGCACATACTTTAGAAAACTTCTAATTGTAACATTTTTCTTTGTCTCGTTGAAATGTATATACATTTTTTTAGAAGCTAAGGAAGCCTCTTGCCAGCTTTCTGACCCAGAACTGTCTTTCTCAAGGACCTGGGAGCCATCCCTTTGAAATGTAAACTGCAAAGGAGATAGAGCTCTCTCTCACAGTTTCTGTGGGAGGGTAGAAGCCTAACTTACTTGGGTGTTTTCCTCCAAGTTGCAAAACTCTCTCCTGTCATAAAGATATGAGAAGTTTGTTTTTCCTCTGGATAAATCCAATTAGCGAACACAGATGGTCACTCCAATTACCAGATGAATCTAGGATGAACTGTGTCTTACACATTGTGCTATCAAATCCTCTTACTTGGAGACTAGTTATTGTTTATCTTGAAAATATGTATGTAATGGATTTTGTTTGCTTGGTTATATGAAAGGTTGAGGTTTCTTTCTGTTTTAGCAAACTCGCAGCGGGCTGCCTGTGATACGCATCATATTCTGGTTTAATGCTTACTTAATAATAAAAGCATTTTCTTTCTCTACTGCCTTTGTGGAGAGGTTTTCTGGGTTGGGAGATTTTGTTTTTAATTATATTTCCCCAACAATGGATAATGGAGGAGAGGCAAAATGTTCAGAGCCAGAAACAAGAGCAAGAGAGAGTCTGTGAAAAATTCTTCCCATAATTGGTCACATGAAACTATAAGCAGTATCAATGATGTCTACTCAAGGCAGAAATTCTCTACCATCAGGCGTATTCTCTGCAATGCAGCATATACTATCACAAAGGCACCGTAGCAGTTTATCTTAAATTTTACAGAAGCATATACATTTATGCATGACAAATAATATGTTGTGAAGCTAAAAGTGACTTCTTTAAAACATAAATAAATTAAAAATACATTTCAGTTAACCATGTTAGAGGAAATCTAAAGGTATACATGTTATGTTTTTCTTAAAGATGGCCTCCCTCTATGTGTTTTAGCTACCACAAGTCTGGGTCCATCATGCAAACACCGAAAAGATTAAACCATCATCTCCCAGGAAGATGACTCATGTCAGAGTTTCCTCTGAATGGGCAACCATCACTAAGAAAAAAAATCTTGGTTTTTCCTAGCTCTCAAAACATGAAATGCCATCTTTTGTTTCAGAACTCAAGTGCCTCAGAATGGCTGGTGAAATTTCTGGGCTTTGAAAATAATTACTAGGTAAAAAAATGAGAAGTGGTGTACAGAATCAGAAAGGAGTTAGAAAATTTCCCAGTGCCCTTTTAAAAGTCAGATCAAGTCTTCACTACATTTACAGATTCAGAGTGTTATTCTGATGTGTCAGTTTTCTGCTCTGCAATGGTTTCAAGCTGAGATTACAAATTTAAGCACAAAATTTGTAGAGGACCCAAATCTGATGGAAGTATGCATTTCTCAAAGTTAAAAATAAAGATTTTTTAAAATAAAATAAAAAATAAAGGTCATGATAATCAAAGTGAAGCAACCTAAGAGTCCATTGACAGATGAATGAATAAAGATGTGGTGTACACACACACACACACACACACACACACACACACACACACACACACACACACGATGGAATATTACTCAGCCATAAAAAAGAAATAATGCCATTTGCAGCAACATGGATGCACCTAGAGACTTTCATACTAAGTGAACTAAGTCAGACAGAGAAAGACAAATATCATGTGACATCACTTACCTGTGGAATCTAAAAATATGATACAAATGAACTTATTTACAAAACAGAAACAGACTCATGGACATAGAAAACAAACTTATGGTTACCAAAGAAGGAAGTGGGGGAGGGATAAATTAGGGGTTTGGGTTTAAAATACACACACTGCTATATATAAAATAGATAATCAACAAAAACCTACTGTATAGCACAGGGAACTGTACTGAATATCTTGTAATGGCCTGTAATGGAAAAGAATCTGAAAAGGAGTATATATATATGAGTATGTATAGCTGAATCACTTTGCTGTGCACCTGAAACTAAAACAACATTGTAAATCAACTATATTTCAGTAAAAAATTTAAAAAATGATAATCAAAGCAAACATTTGCATAGTGCTTTTACTGTATGCCAGGTACTATTCTAAGTGCTTTTTACAAGCATTAAGTCCTTGTAATCTTTACAACAAGCCTGTGTGTTAATGTTACTATTATTATTTCATTTTATATTGTAGATGAAGAAAGTGAGACACATAACAGTGAAGTAACTTGGTCCTACAACTAGTAAATGACAGATTTCAACCCAGAAAACAGTTTCAGCATAGTTTGAAACCCATAGTTTGGGTTTGAGAAAATAGCATTTCTGGAGGAAGAGGAGGCATTTCTAGATTAAGAGGTACAAAAGGAACTGCAAAATGGTGTTATGAAATAGAAGGAAATGTTAGGTTCAAATCTATTCCTGGCTTCCTCATGCCCCTTTGCCAGGCTAGATGACCCTCTTTAGATGCCGTTCTTCATCTCATTCCCATGATCAAACCTGACCTGCAGCAGGAGAGTGGTCAGCTCCTAACATTGAAGTGGTTCAGTTCCTAGTCTCAGTGAGTTCTGAAGACTGAGCTTTGCCTGCATCCTGAGGCCCACATGTTTTCTTCGTTCCTCAGCCTCCCCCCACCCCCAACTTGAATCTGTAGTAACTGGGCTTCTCCAGGATCCCCTCTCAGGGTTGGAGTCTTGTTCCGACACCATCCTGGTAGCTGGAATCTTTACTGCTGGTTGATTATCAATTTGGATGCTGAGCGCCTACCTGCTTGGCTCCTGAGTATCATCTGCCCCAGATTCTCTGTTATGGTCTATTCTCATCTCTTGGAGTCCTCTGAAGTTTTATCTTATTCCATCTGTTATTCTTCCAATGGCTATGTTAATTGCCAACTTCAGATTCTCCCCAGCTATCTTCTCTGCTGTAAATAACCACGAATCACTACTATTTCTTGGAGTCTGGCAGAAAAGGTAAATAAGATGAATAGGAGCTAGCACATATGTAGTAAAATAGCTTGGGATCACAATAGACTATATGAAACAGACAAAACGTTCATAACACTTGTATAGTGCTTTTAATTTCCCAAGTGACATAGCTCTAGTTAATTTCACAACAACTTTGTGAGGGAAACAAGGTCCTAAGTGCATATTTCTATAAGACAGAAATCTAATGTAATTCTAGGATATGTAAACATTAGGAACAAATGAGCTCTTTGCACTGAATCATCACTTCTTGTGGTTTTGACTGTCCTGTGCTGTAAGTTAGGCACAGGTGATCAAATTCAGGGTAAATGGTAGGAATCAGCATCTATAAGCCTATAATGGTTGAGGACACCACTGTTTTCTACTGTAGAAAGACACCCAGGAATTGCCTTGCATGAAGTCAGACAATGAAATGTTCTGATCAGAAGTTTAGCAGTAGCAAGGTAGTCACCTGTCCAAAATCATCTACCTCTGTTATCTACCTGAAAATCTACCATTGCAGAGTAATTATTTTTGGCCTTAGATTATTCTGTCTCCTATAATTCTCCTTTAAATTCAAACATCCAAATTAGTAGGGTAACACAAAGTTATTCCTGCAGATACATCAATGAGCATGTTATCAGTTAGCTAAGGAAACTAGACAGGTGGAGTTGATGACAGTAGAGGGTGAGCCAGGAGCAGTGACAGGGATTCAAAAGTGATAGAGACACTGATGCCATATTGCTATTACATAAGTAAGTAAATTGGACTTTAGCCCTAACTTCCTAGAAAACCAAGGTCCAAGCAGGTAAACTTCTTTCCTTTTATAAAGCCTCAAACCCAATGTTTAACCATTATAATATTGTGAACTAAAATACTGCCGGCCATATCAGTAAACAAAGGATGTTGCAGCCATCAAACCACCACGTTACAGCCACCCCAGATGGTGAGCCCTGAGGAAACTCAGGATAGAAACAGGATGCCCAGGGACTTCCCTGGTGGTACAGTGTTTAGGAGTCTGCCTGCGAATGCAGGGGACATGGGTTCGATCCCTGGTCCGGGAAGATCCCACATGCCATGGAGCAACTAAGTCCATGCGCCACAGCTACTGAAGCCCGCGCACCTAGAGCCTGTGCTCTGCAACAAGAGAAGCCACCGCAGTAAGAAGCCCGTGCACCACAATGAAGAGTAACCCCTGCTCGCCGCAGCTAGAGAAAGCCTGGGTGCAACAAAGAAGACCCAACGCAGCCAAAAATAAATAAATAAACTACAATGAGATATCATCTCACACCGGTCAGAATGGCCATCATCAAAAAATCTACAAACAATAAATGCTGGAGAGGGTGTGGAGAAAAGGGAACACTCTTGCACTGTTGGTGGGAATGTAAATTGATACAGCCACTATGGAGAACTGTATGGAGGTTCCTTAAAAAACTACAAATAGAACTACCATACGACCATCAATCCCACTACTGGGCATATACCCTGAGAAAACCATAATTCAAAAAGAGTCATGTACCAAAATGTTCATTGCAGCTCTATTTACAATAGCCAGGACGTGGAAGCAACCTAAGTGTCCATCAACAGATGAATGGATAAAGAAGATGTGGCACATATATACAATGGAATATTACTCAGCCATAAAAAGAAACGAAATTGAGTTATTTGTAGTGAGGTGGATGGACCTAGAGTCTGTCATACAGAGTATGACAGAAAGAGAAAAAAGTAAGTCAGAAAGAGAAAAACAAATACCATATGCTAACACATATACATGGAATCTAAGAAAAAAAAAAAAGAAAAAGGTCATGAAGTACCTAGGGGTAAGACAGGAATAAAGACACAGACATACTAGAGAATGGACTTGAGGATATGGGGAGGGGGAAGAGTAAGCTGTGACAAAGTGAGAGAGTGGCATGGACATATATACACTACCAAACGTAAAATAGATAGCTAGTGGGAAGCAGCCGCATAGCACAGGGAGATCAGCTCGGTGCTTTGTGACCACCTAGAGGGGTGGGATAGGGAGGGTGGGAGGGAGGGGGATGCAAGAGGGAAGAGATATGGGAACATATGTATATGTATAACTGATTCACTTTGTCATAAAGCAGAAACTAACACACTATTGTAAAGCAATTATATTCCAATAAAGATGTTAAAAAAATTAATTAATTAATTAATTAATTAATTTTTTAAAAAAGAAAAGAAACAGGATGCCCACCATCTAGCCGTCAACTGCTGCAGCCAACCGGGTGGTGCACCTTGAGGAGACTCAGGATGAGAAGGAACAGGATGCTAGCCTCAGATAGCTGAGCTGCGTATCAAAGGAGCCCAGACTCTCGCACCTTCCCATACATAGAAAAGTGCTAAATTCCTGAAATTGAGATGTCTGGTTTTCTTTAATTAACAGTAATCTTTTGATGGTCTGACTACCTGGTCTTTTGTTACAAAAACTCCTATACATCCTGTCTCCCCCCTTGCCTCTTCAGAACAGTTTCTCAGCGTTATCTGAGATGCTGTGTCCCAGGCTTGAAGTCCTCAGAATGTCCGCTGAATAAAACATACCTCTTAACTTTTAGGCTGTGTAATTTTTTTCAGTTGGCAATATCAATTTTCTTAAAAATGTAAAGTTTATTTTTACTTCATCACTTAGCTTTGGTACGATATTCACCCCACTTGAAATGTCCTCCTTCCTCTTTATCAAGCCCTATCTCACCCCAAAGTGAAGAGTCTACAAACATGAAGATTCTATTCAATAATCATTTCCTTCACAAATTCCCCCCAATACACTATTTGTTCTTTAGTCTTCATGACTTAGGAAAAAGGCATAAAGATCTTCTCAGCCAAGTATTCCATGTGATTACAATCCTGGATAAACAGGACCAAAGTAATAGTCACTAAAAGCAAACTTTCTTTGGTTTAATAAATATCTGCTCTACAAGAACTCAAGCCCCCCTCACATTTCTTCCAAATAGTTTTCAGGCAAATAAATCCCTGACTTCACCATCCCTTCCAGGTCTCAAGATATGACAGAACAAGCCTGAATTCTAAGAGGACACATGAAGTTAGTTCAAGTTAAGCATTCAGAGTCATCTCAAAAAATAAAATAAGATTAAGAAAAGTCCAGATGACTGGGGGATGTATGGAGGTGGAAATATATGGAATCATAAGGAAAAATTCTTACTGCAGAAGAACCAACTTGAGGAATTCCCTGGTGGTCCAGTGTTAGGACTCTGTGCTTCCATTGCAGGGGGCATGGGTTCGATCCCTTGTTGGGGAACTAGGATCCTGCAAGCTGTGCAGTGTGGCCAAAACCAAAACAAAACAAAAAAAACAAAAAAAAATATTCCTCATACCTTTAATTACAGTGCCTCCCTATAAGGCTCTACATGCAAGATGCAAAGTCACTGTTGGCTGTCTAATTCACTCAGACACTTATTGGGATTACACTCTCTAATGGACTTGAACCTAAAAGGAACCACTCAGTAAAAAATTAAAATAATTTGTCTCTGGGTGAGAGAAGTTAAGTGCTTTTATATGTCTTTTCAATTTTACAATTATTTTTGTGATGACCATGCATTAATTTATACTTAGAAAAAAAAGTTGTAAAAGGAAAAAAACGGTATGCCTTATTATGAAAATTGGCAAAAACATTGAAAGAAAGGAATCATGAAATTTCAGGGAGGTAAAGAGGGCCTTGAGGAAAGTGGAGAGGAGTGAAAACTGTTGGGAGAGGATGTTTTGGGTGGATTTCTGTTCTGGCAGGAGAGGAATCACATACTGAGAACTTGGCAAGAAGAACCTTCAGCTCTAGAAACTCCTGGGAATAGTTCCCCAACAGCTGCAGGCAGGCCTGCCTTAGCCAAGCTTGTCCGAGCTTACCCTGCAGCTGCAGACTTACAGGGTGATGAGGCTCTGGAAGCCCATTTTTTTTCAAATCTTCATCTTCAGGTCTTGCTTTAAGAGACCATACAAGATGCGATTGGGTTGGATTTCCCAGGAAATAAAGTTGAACAAGCAAATAGCTTTGGAAGAGCATTTTTAAACTTAGAACATAAATATTTCTTCTAGAGTGCGTGATAGGCAGCTATTAGGAGAAGGAGAAGGCACTAGGGCTCTTATGAAGAAGGTGATGGAACCAAGAATATTGTGGAAGGTAAAATATGAGACCGTGGACAGAATAAATATTTTAAAGACCACATCGTTTTACCAAGTATCGCCTATATTATCTTCAACTGCGTGTTTCTGCACAGAAGTATTTTAGGCTGTAGTGAAGTTCAGAGAAAATACACTGGAGGAGGACAAGAAAATGGAGGGGACTGGAATGGAGGGACAGACCCTCAATGGCAGGGTGCCATCAAAGATGTTGATTGGGGCTTCCCTGGTGACGCAGTGGTTGAGAGTCCGCCTGCCAATGCAGGGGACAGGGGTTCGTGCCCCGGTCCAGGAAGATCCCACATGCCGCGGAGCGGTTGGGCCCGTGAGCCATGGACGCTGAGCCTGCGCGTCTGGAGCCTGTGCTCCGCAACGGGACAAAAAAAAAAAAAAAAAGATGTTGATTGGTTTTTAGGTAGCAATTACCTTAAATTCTTCTATCTTCTACCTGTCCCTCCACCCACCCCCCCGGACAAGAAACACTTTATCATTCTGAGCTATACAAATCTCACATTAACTTTTATAATTACAAACAAGTCATGCAATGGTGTAATGGCCAAAAAATAAAGAAAAAGGAGGAACTGGGAAAGAGAGGCTGGGACTGCAGTCAGGTGTCTCATTTCTTTGAAGCATTTCTTTTTACTTTCTCATTATTTATAGAGAAGCTGAACTTCTCTTTGGAAATGTTTCTGACCTCTCAGATTCTGTGGAATAAGAATATCATATTTATCAATGCAGTTAAACAAAAATTTTTATTTATTTATTTTATTTTGGGTTGCTTTGAGTCTTCATTGCTGCATATGGGCTTTCTCTAGTTGCAAGGAACAAAGGCTACTCTTCTTTGCGGTGCGAGGGCTTCTCATTGCGGTGGCTTCTCTTGTTGCAGAGCATGGGCTCTAGGTGCGCAGGCTTCAGTAGTTGCGGCATGTGGGCTCAGTAGTTGTGCTTGCGGGCTCTAGAATGCAGGCTCAGTAGTTGTGGTGCACGGGCTTAGCTGCTCCGTGGCATGTGGGATCTTCCCGGACCAGGGATTGAACCTGTGTCCCCTGCATTGGCAAGTGGATTCTTAATCACTGTGCCACCAGTGAAGTCCCTAAACAAAATTTCATGACTAAAAATAGTTTGTATGGCATTTTTATAATGAATGTCCATTTATGTTGGAATTTAAATGGAATTGGGATAATTAATATACATGTATGCCTGATATTGTTCCAGAGGTTGCTGAGGTTCTGTACTTTTTTAAAAAATTAAAAACAAATCTATTTCATTAACTAGAACAAGCTCTATTGTTCTGTCTTTAAGGTCACTGAGGCTTTATTCTATCATTGCATTCTATTGTTAAGTCCACCCAATGGCTTTTTTATTCCAGACATTTTCCTTTTCAGTTCTAGAGTTTGCATACTGTTCTTTTGAATATTTCCATTTTTCTGCAGAAATTTCCCCATCTGTTCATTCATTATGGCCATATTTAAAAAGTTAAATATTATATTTATAGTATCTGTTTTAAAGCTGTTTCTAACTTCAGTGTCTGCGTCATGCACTATGCAGTGCTGAGGGTATGCTCCAGGTGGGTATAATTATTTTCTAACAATATTTTTGCAACTGCTGAAGTGGTAGGCTGTCAGCAAGGGAATGCTTCAATCCAATAAGCAAACACGCAAGCCATAACAAGAAGAAATTTATAGCTTTGGGAAGGAGGCAACTGGATAAAATCCCTTCACCATCCTTTAGAAAGCCCTTTAGGCAAGTTAAAGTGTCCAGTGGCAGTTTGGGTAGTTTTCCCTGGGTTGTATTTAGGACATACAGCACAAGTTAATTGTGCTTCTCTGGTGGCCTTAGAAATATTTCCCCACCAGTATTGTTTCATAAAACTTACAAGTTTATCTGCTGCCCAGTGGGTCATCCAATGAGTCATTTCCATCAGCGGTCTTTGAATGGACTCTGGCAAGACAGATCTTCTATTTGGATCATACCATAAATTAGTTAACAGGCTAAAAATACAACCCAATGAAGCCTTTCTTCATGTGGTGCCCCAGATTGGACATATTTGATAGTTTTCACTAGGTCCTCTTTTGGAATGTAGTCCAAATTTGCTCTAACAGTTTCAGGTTGGATAGCTCATAAGGCAGCTCTCCTTGTGGTCTTATTAGCTAAATTATTTCCTTTGATTTCATCTGAATTTAATTTCAAATGTCCACTCACCTTAATGATGGTTAGGACAGATGGAAGTTGAATGATTCCAACAACCTGTTGACCTAATTTTCATTCTTAATCTGGTTCTCCTCCCAACCCCCACTTCCCCCAAGGTCAAGAATCCTCTGTTTCCAAAGCATGCCAAAGTCATAAACTATCTCAAATGCATAGCAGCCATCTGTATAGATATTTGCAGTTTTACCTTCTGCGAGGGTGCAATCAATGTATGTTAGTGGGCTAGTCTCCTGGTTGTAATTCTAGAGACATTCCAGAACATTCCCAGTTTCAGTTTTCATCCAGTGCTGGCCCGGCCTTCACCAACAAGCATATGAACTAGCTGATGTAAGTCAGAGAAACCAAGTTGATAAGTTTGGGTGACTGTGTTAAATTTCTCAGCAAAGCTGAGGATCTTTGGTTTCTTTGGGGAAGTGTTTGATTACGGCTCACGGTTCAGCCTTAGTCCAGGAAGTCTAAGAATGTTTAACCTCTGGATCCTCAGAAGGCTTAATTTTAAAAGGATATGTTCTGACAAGTTTAGAGGAAAAGGGAGTGGAGAGAGTTTCAAAGAAAAGGGGAAATTTGGTGAGAATTTGTATAGGGGAGTTGAAGATGTAGTGGAGCCACAGGCAGTAGAAGGGAAGGAGGAAGATGGCACCAGAGGCAGAGCCTCACACAAAGAAGCCAAGAAAGAAGAGTCTGAGGCTTTGGAAGCCATTTTATCTTTCTTTAACCATTTGTTTGCCTCAGTTAATCTTAAAATCTTATTTTTTAGAGAGGCAATTTTAGACTCCTGATAGCACTGGGAAGCCCCAAAATACCAACTGAAATAAGCATTCCACTCAGTTCTGGAAATTTTTGAGCTATTGTAGTCCAATTCGATTTTAAGGAAAATAAATGTAGGGATTGCAAAAGTTCCCCATAAAGGCCACTGCTGTTCGAAATTGCCTTTGGTCGGGATGGTCCATTTAATCAGAAATGCACATGAGGAATGACCATGGTTTTAAACATAAAATCAGGTGGAGTCCCTGTAGGGGAGGAACCTTCAACATACTTAGACAACTGGGATCCCATTTCCTCTAGAAAACTCTAGAGGTTTTTCCTCTAGAGTAAAGAACAATTTTCAAATGGCTTAAGCAGCTTACAGCAGAAAGGCTCAATTTAAAAAGCTTGCACACCAATCCCAGCCAGTCCTAAGAAGACAGCTTGATTCTAGAGAAGCCAGGCTGAAGTCTTTTTAAAGCCAATCTCCAGAGGACAGCCCTTCCAAAGGAAGAGACCAAAGGCTGAACACTGGCACGATTTTATTTGAAGCAGCCCCCTCCTGAAGGAACTGGGCTGAAAGCATTTTCAGCCAGCTTTGGCTGAAATAGTTTGATATCAAAATCAGATTAAAGTGCCAAATGAGTATTTATTACAGAACAAAGCCTTAATCAGAAAGATGAAATCATTAAATAGATTCTGAATAAAGCCTGGAGAGCTCAGATCCAGGAGAAAGATGTACCTTCAAACTCCTGTGTTGGTAAGGAAGCAGTGAGCAACAATGAGCTCTATTGTGGGTACCATCTCTGTTTCCTCAAAGTCAGAAAATCAAGAAGGAAATTATGGCATTAAAGGACACATTAGGGCTACCCTGGTGGTGCAGTGGTTGAGAATCTGCCTGCCAATGCAGGGGACACGGGTTCGAGCCCTGGTCTGGGAAAATCCCACATGCAGTGGAGTGACTGGGCCTGTGAGCCACAACTACTGAGCCTGCGCGTCTGGAGCTTGTGCTCCGCAACAAGAGAGGCCGCGACAGTGAGAGGCCCATGCACCGTGATGAAGAGTGGCCCCCGCTTGCTGCAACTAGAGAAAGCCCTTGCACAGAAGACCCAATGCAGCCAAAAATAAATAAATAAATTTATATATATAAAAAAAGGACACATTAGACCAGATGGACTTAATAGATGTATATAGAACACTCCATCCAAAAGCAGAATACAAATTGAAAAATAAAAATCATATGATCATCTTCATAGAGGCAGAATTTTGACAAAATTCAACATCAATGTATAGTAAGAACTCTCAACAAACTGGATATAAGGAGAACATACTTAAACATAATAAAGACTATATACAACAGCCCACAGCCATGGTCAATGGTGAAAAGCTGAAAGCATTTTTTCCAAGACCAGGAACAAGACACTTATATTCAACATAGTATTGGAAGTCCTAGCACAGCAATCAAACAAAAAGAAGAAATAAAAAGAATATAAATTGGAAAAGAAGAAGTAAAATTGTCACTGTTTGCAGATGACATAGTATATGTAGAAAATCCTAAAGATGCTACCAAACTACCATTAGAACTAATAAATGAATTCAGTAAAGTTGCAGGATACAAAATTAATATACAGAAATCTGTACACTAACAATGAACTATCAGAAAGAGAAATTAAGAAAGTGATATGATTTATAATTATATTAAGAATAAAAAAATATCTAGGAATAAATCCAACCAAGGAGGTGAAAGAACTGAGCTTGGAAAACTATAAGACACTGATGAAAGAATTTGAAGGTACACTGTGTTCAAGAATTGGAAGAATTAATATTGTTAAAACGACTACAGTCCCCAAGGAAAATCCACAGATTCAATGCACCCTATCAAAACACCAATGGTCTTTTTCACAGAACTAGAACCAATAATTCTAAAATTTTTATGGAAATGTAAAAGACCTCAAATAGCCAAACAATCTGGAGAAAGAGGAACAAAGCTGGAAGTCTCATGCTCCCAGATTTGAAACTATATTACAAAGCTACAGTTACCAAAAGAGTATGGTACTGGCAGAAAAAGAGACATATAGGTCAATGGAACAGAATAGAGAGCCCAGAAATGTACCCACACTTATATGGTCAATTAATCTATGACAAAATTGGCAAGAATATACAAGGAAGAAAAGGCAGCCTCTTCAATAATGATGTTGGAAAACTGGACAGCTACCTGCAAAAGAATTGAACTGTACTACTTTCTCATACCATAAACAAAAATAAACTCAAAATGGAATAAAGACTTAAATGTAAGGCCTGAAACCATAAAACTCCTAGAAGAAAACATAGACAGTACACTCTTTGACATTGGTCATATCAATTTTTTTGGATCTGTCTTCCTAGGCAAGGGAAACAAAAGCAAAAATAAACAAATGATACTGCATCAAACTAAAAGATTTTATGCAGTGAAGGAAACTATCAACAAAATGAAATGTCTGCCTACTGAATGGGAGAAGATATTTGCAAACAATATATCCAATAAGGGTTTCATATCCAAAATATATAAACAATTCATACAACTTAATATCAAAAAACAAACAACCTGATTAAAAAATGGACAGGGAATTCCCTGGTAGTCCACTGGTTAGAACTCTGTGCTTTCACTGCAGGGGGCACAGGTTCAATCCCTGGTTGGGGAAGTAAGATCCCATAAGCTGTGTGGCGTGGCCAAAAAAAAAAAAAGAAATTAGACAGAGTACCTGAACAGACATTTTTCCAAAAAAGACATACAAATGGCCAACAGACTCATGAAAAGATGAACAACATCACTAATCCTCAGGGAAATGCAAATCAAAACCACAATGAGATCTCACCTCACACCTGTCAGAGTGACTATTATCAAAAAAACAATAAATGTCAAGTGTTGGTCAGGATGTAGAGGAAAGAGAACCCTCACGCACTGTTGGTGGGAATGTAAATTGGTGCAGCCACTATAGAAAATAGTAGGGATGTTTCTCAAATACTTAAAAATAGAACCATTATATGATCCAGCAGTTCTACTTATGGGTAATGTTCCAAAGAAAACAAAAACACTAATTTGAAACAATATATGCACTCCTATGGTCATTGCAGCATTGTTTACAATAGCCAAGATTTGGAAGCAACCTAAGTGCCCATCAATAGGTGAATGGATAAAAAAGATGTGTCATATACATAAAATGGAATATTCAGTCATAAAAAGTAATGAAATCTTGCCATTTGTGACAACATGGATGGTCTTAGAGGGTATTATGCTAAGTGAAATGTCAGATGTAGTAAGACAAATAGCATATGATTTCACTTATATATGGAATCTAAAAAGAATACAAATTGGGACTTCCCTGGCAGTCCAGTGGTTAAGACTCTGCAGGGGGCGTGGGTTCAATTCCTGGCTGGGGGAACTAAGATGTCACATGCCACGTGGCACAGCCCCCCCAAAAAAAGGAAATGCTTGGAACTGAATGATAATGAAAATACTATGCATCTCTGGAAGAGGACAAAAACCTCCCCCCTACCCTTCTGGGTGCTTCTGGCTGATCTAAGAATTAAATTGACATGAAACAGATTAATAGGAGAAAAACAAATGTTGGGGCTTAGGACAGGACACCCTATGCTTCAATGACATATTGATTATTTTGAAGTAAAGTTACTTAAGAAATGGCCAATGCAAGAGGGACACTTTTACCCTCCTCTCTGTCTCCCTGAAAGCAGGAAATAAGTCTCCCATGTGAAAGGTGCCTTCCCTGTACAGGGAAGTGGAAAGATATCCTTATCACCAGAGATAGGGAATTCAGGGCTGAGAAACCTATATAAACAACACTTGTTACTTCTTTACTAATTTACCAGTGTTAAACATAAGTTTCTTAGTCCTGTCAATTTCTCTCAAATTTAGTTTTTGTCTGAGAATTACAAAGTTGCCTACTCTGGCCACTTTTTAGGTCCCATATCTATAAGACTTCCAGGAACATGAATTAAACTTGTTTCTTTTTCTCCTCTTTAACTGTCTTGTGTCAATTTTGTTATTAGTCCAGCCACAAGAACTCAATAGTTAAGTAAAGGGGGGATATTTTCCTCTCCCTGACACAAAGTCTAACACATATACATGGGAGAGACCCAGGAAAACTGAATAACTTGCCAAAATAGCTGAAGCCCTCACCTCAAATACCCATCTTCATCTAAAAACAAAAGAGGACACTGGGGGACTTCCCTGGTGGTCCAGTGGGTAAGACTCCACGCTCCCAATGCAGGGGGTCCGGGTTTGATCCCTGGTTGGGGAACTAGATCCCACATGCTGCAACTAAGACCCGGTACAGCCAAAATAAATAAATAAATAAATATTAAAAAAAAAAAAAGAGGTCATTGGGGGTAATGGTTTGTGACCCGGAAGAGGAGGAAGGTAATTCACATGGAGATGGAAAAACAAATGTTTGGTAAACAAATGTTTGCTGGATTGTGAAGTGACAGTGGGACCCAGAGTGGACTCTGATCTCTAGGCTCTTGCCAGGTTTCCCACCACACCTAGCCTATATTCTTTGCAGATATCTCTGGTGATAACTCTACTCTGGGAACAGGCCCTTTATCTAAATTTTTTAGGTAGTTAAGGGGGAGGTAACATGAAACACTTCCCGAATCTTCTATTTCTTTTTTTTGTTTGTTTTTTTTTTTTGCGGTACTCGGGTCTCTCACTGTTGTGGCCTCTCCCGCTGCGGAGCACAGGCTCCGGATGCGCAGGCTCAGTGGCCATGGCTCACGGGCCCAGCCGCTCCACGGCATGTGGGATCTTCCCGGACCGGGGCACGAACCCATGTCCCCTGCATCGGTAGGCGGACTCTCAACCACTGCGCCACCAGGGAAGCCCCCGAATCTTCTATTTCTTAAAAATAATCAGCCTAAATTAATCTTCATGCCAAAGAGACACATTTTGTGGTGGCAAAATTTGCCCCCCTATATATGAAAATACACCCAATATAGCTAAAGTAGTATAATCAAAGGAATTTTTTTAAATGCCTCGAATTGCTCCCTAGAAAATGCTTAGAATTGCTCCCTAGAAAAGCAGAAAGACTGAAAATTAATGTGGCAAGCATCCAATTTAATAAGTTAAGGGGCAAAAAGGAACAAAGAATTCCTGGAGGCATGTTATCTTGTAAAGAGACTGTCATCCATGCTCAACAGAAGGATTAGAACTGACTTATCTGATTGACATGTTTGGGAGAAAAGATTGAACATGTTTGACCCAGCCTTTCTGGAGTTTTCTCTATCTGGAGAGGGTGCACTGGATCTCAGGCTGTGTTCTCATCATGTGTAAGCTTAGTCAAACAAGTTCTATGTCTGATGAGGTACCCATCTCCGTTTGCAGCACTGCTCATAACCAGAGCGTGTGACCTCTAATTCTTGGATGAAGTACAGGCAAGTCAAAGCCATGTTCTCCTATCAACTCGATCAGCAGTAAAGGAGACATTTCCACTTTCATCTGTCTCTTATGCCATAATTAGTTTTATTTATTTTTGTCATTTGACAAGTACTTATGATCCACAAATTATGGGTAGGGAATTGTTTTGTGTATGGGGGAGGGATGTATTTAGGCAAGGGACACTCCTTTCCCTGGCATTTGCTTTGCATTGCAGGTGGAGGTAGCCATTCAGCACCCCACTTTCTTTATCAGAGGAGAATTTCTGAGTGTAACAGTCACGTCAACTGAAACCTAAAAGGAGAATGGGTGTAGTATGGTGCAATATAGGCAATTTGTATGCTGACTTTTATTTTCCAGGTAAGAAAATTTCATCTGGCTTGATTTCTAGTTTTTTCTCTTACGCTGCAATCAAGTCATATATTTAGGGAGCCCACACTACTTTTCTCTTCATTTAAAGGATTTGAGAAAATTCAGGATGATTCATGGATATTATCTTTTTATGTGCAATATACTGAGAGGACTGGACAGGAGACACCCACATGGAAATGGTTATGTAAGCCTCTCTTCACTGTGCTCATTGTCTCTTCTTTCCAAGCTTTTTAATGTCTTGCCTTTCTTCATCTGTGATAAAGCACAGGATGGATTCCCCCAAATGTCTCACAAGTTCTAATGGTACTCCCTAACTGTGCTTGAAGGGTGAATAATTCTTTTCCATTAATTTGCCTTCTTTATCTATGTTTAAGACATTCCTTATCTGGCAAGGTGGGGTCATGGTATGTGGAGGTAAGTATTTAGCGTCCGTTTCTCTAACAGAGAAGTTGTTTTTTCTTTTTTTGCCTCGAATACTTTAATGGAGTTCTTTTCCTTCTCTGCATTTTGTTGTTGTTGTTTGTTCTGGCTGTGCCACGGGGCTTGCAGGATCTTAGTTCCCCGACCAGGGATTGAACCCAGGCCTCAGCAGTGAAAGCGCCAAGTCCTCACCACTGGACTGCCAGGGAATTCCCCCCTTCTCTGCATTTGTGATGTAAGATGTATGAAATTTGGTATGATAAGTATATGCCAGATATTGGGGAAGACATGTTTTATAAGCAGCATCCTTGCCATCAGGATGTTATAAGCTCCGAGATTCCTCTGGGCACGTTTTAGTGCTAACTGGCAGGTATTTTAGTCTGCTTAGGCTGCCATAACAGAAGACCACAGAATGGGTGGCTTAAATAGCAGAAATTTATTTTCTCATAGTTCTGTAGGCTGAAAGTCCAAGGTCAAAGTGCTGGCAGGGTTGGTTTCTTGTGAGGTTTTGTTTCCCGGCTTGTAGACGGCCATTTCTTCCTGTGCCTTTCTTACATAACCTCTCTGTCCATATGCTCTGGGAGTCTCTTCCTCTTCTTACGGACACGGGTCCCATTGGATTAGGTCTCTCCCTGATTACCTCGTTTAACCTTAATTGCCTCCTTAAAGGCTCTATCTCCAAATAGTCAGGTTGAGGACCTCAACCTCAATTCAGTCCATAAAAGCAGGTGACATATTTCATAAGCTGTCGGGGGCCCATGAGAAGGAAGGATCACTAGACGAAACTCCTGAAGAAAAATCACTGAAAGTTTTACTCTTCCTTATCTCTTGGCTCCACTCCTTCTAGATTAATGGGGTTTGTATGGTGGGAGGGACTAGGAATAAGTGGAGAAGGACTTAGAAAAGATGTTGCCATGGAGATCAGCTTAATCTGTATAAATGTTGGAGACTTCTGGTTTCTGTCAACATGGGTTGTTGGCTCCCTCACAGAAAAACAATCTGGGAGAAACCAAAGAAGCAAGAGGGAAGCATGGCTTCCAGAATCAAACAACAATTACCATGGAACAACAAAAATCATGCATGAAAACCTCCAGGGAAATAGAAGGTTGTCTTTTTTTTTTTCTTGGGAGGAGGTGGATAGGTGCAACTTCATTCCTGGGTCAGGAAGAGGAGGCACTGTGAAGCTAGATTGGAGGATCACTTGTAAATTCCCTTTGCTTTTCACCTGCAGTGCCTTTCAACAATCATTGCCTGCTCTATCATGACAGAAATAAGTAGCGGCAGTTCAACCATGAAATACCAGGGCAGTGCAAAAACCTGGACTGAGTGATGAGCTGATGGAAACAGGTGTGAGCTGACCGGCAAAACATAGGCCTTCCTGCCTTCACTGTTCCTGGCAAACCATCAAGGCTTGTGCATTACAGCCTAGGAGAGCCAGCTCAAAGATGAAATCCAGATCAGAGGTGTTGCCTGATGGGGCAGCAGCAATTAGAAGTGATGACAGGGAATCATGGTAGTTTGGCCCTTTTCCGCACTTGGTCTAAACCCTCTCTACTTCTTAAATCAGGAGTCAACTACTTTTTTTCTGTAAAGTGTCAGGTAGTAAATATTTTAGGCTTTGTGAGCCATTTGGTTTCTCCTGAAACTACTCAACTCTGCGCTTGTTGTGCTAACAGCCATAGGCAGTATGTAAACAAATCGGGGTTTCTGTGCTCCAATAAACTTTATTTACAAAAATAGTGGGTTTGATTTGGCCCATGGGCCATAGTTTGCAGACCACTTCCTTACCTTAATCAGATTGGTGTGGACTAGTACCTGACATTTGGCTCTTCACCACCATGAATTACCAGAAGAGCAGTTGATGTTTCTAGGGGTACATGAGTTCACAAGTAAGTAACAGATGAGGACTAAACTTTCTATTAAAAAAAAAAAAAAAAAAAAGACGAACCGAACACCATATATCACTTGAAGTAGAATTACTAATAGTGAGAATTTAAAATGTGCAAAATAAGAATACTCAAAGAGATAAGGGAAGATACTAGAAAAATAAAAAATTCAGAGGAAATCACAAATAAGAACCAAATGGGAAATGTTAGCATGTAAAATATAGTAATTAAAATAAAAAACACAGTAAATTGTAGGATGGATGTAACTGAAAAACCACTAGTGAGTTGAAAGACCATGCTGAGGATCTCCAGAAGGCAAGAGAAAAGCATAAGATAGAACATATTAAAAATAAAAAGCCCAGAGATATGGACGAGTCCCAGTAGGAGAGAGAAAAAAAGGAAAGTGGTTGTATTTGAGGAAATAATGGAGACATTTCCTAAAATCAGGGAAAAAAATCTCAAATTGAATGGGGTTATAGAGTACCAAACAGAAGAGAACACTGAGACTGTATCCATATGAAACATTTCCTATAAAGGAAGACTCCAGAGAGATTAAAGTCCTCAATGTGAAAAATAAAACTGTAATGCCAATAGAAGAAAATATAGGAGAATGACTTTGTAGTCTGGAGTGGGTGCTTTTGTTTTGATGTTCAACTAAAGTTCAAAATCATAAACCACAAGGCAAAGAATTGATAAATTTGAGTTACCTCAAAGTTAAGCATTTCTTCTAAACAATGTACACTATGAACAAGTTGACTAAACAAATGACCAATTGGGAGAAGATACTTGTAGTTTTTATAAACAAGAAAGTATCAATATCCAGAGTAATTATGGAACTACTACAAATCAACAAGAATATGACAGAGATCCTGATAGAAAAATGAGTGGAAAATAGGCACAGGTAATTTACAGGAAACCCAGAGAACAATGTGCACTTAAAGATATTGTCAAATTAGTCAGTATTTAGAGAAATGTAAAGTAAAACAAGTAAGGGTAGATAGGAAAGTGGTGGTAAAGCAGACTGCAGATTATGAAGCCACAGTTAGGAGGACTAGACTAGATATACTTATAAAAACATGCGTACATCCATGAAATATAGTTCTCAGTTAAAAAAAAAGTGAGAAGTGCAATATGATATATAAAATAATTCCCTTTAAGTAAATTAAAAATATGCACACTGTCAAAGAAAAAAAAATATACTGGACAAAGTTAAACAGGCAAGGAAGAATTTATTCAAGGCTATTACCATAGGAGAGAGAGGCCAGTACCCTGTCTGAACTCAACTCTGCTGAAACAAAGGGTGGAAGTGTTTTAAGCACTAGGGTGAGCTAGTGGACAAATAATAGGAAGTGTTTTTGGGGAGGTTGGTCAATGGGTTATGTCAAGCATATGGAGTTACTTCTGAGGTTGCAAATGTCCTTTCTGTGATTATGCCATCTGTGTTTGCTAATTGGCCCTCATTGAATTAGACTCCTACCCTTCCACAGAGACTAGGAGAAAGGGAAGCTATGTTCTTTGATGATAACACTTCAAAGGGATGGCTCCCATGTCCTTGAGAAAGACTTTCCTGGGTTGTAAAATTGGCAAGAGGCTTTTATAAAGATTTGCATCTCCTATTTACAGTAGCCAAGCCATGGAAGCAACTTAAATGTCCATCGACAGATGAATGGATCAATAAGATGTGGTATATATATATATACACATCAGCCATAAAAGATAATGGAAAAAAAAAAAGAGAGAATGAAATAATGCCATTTGCAGCAACATGGATGGGCCTAGAGATTATCTATTAAATGAAATAAGTCAGACAGGGAAAGGCAAATATCATATGATGTCACACATGTGGAATCTAAAAAAATGGTACAGATGAACTTATTTACAAAACAGAAATAGACTCATAGACATAGAAAACAAACTTATGGTTACCAAGGGGAAAGTAGTGGGTGGAGGGATAAATTAGGAGTTTGGGATTAACAGATACACACTATTGTATATAAAGCAGGCAAACAACAAGGATAGGGAACTATATTCAATATCTTGTAATAACCTATAATGGAAAAGAATCTGAAAATATATATATGTATATGTATACATATGTATACATATGGAAAATATATATATGTATAACTGAAGCACTTTGCTGTATACCTGAAACTAACATAACTTTGTAAATCAACTGTACTTCAATTTTTAAAAAAAAGATGAAAAGAACAGAAAGAATAATAAAAGAAAAAAAAGATTTGCATTTTTCAAAGGGGCAGAGAAAGAAAGTACAGCTACAAGTTTTCTTAAATAAATGCTCTAAGAAAAGTCAGGGGTCAAGAGTTAGGAAAACGTCCCAACCCCCAGTGTAAAGTTTGGTCAAGCTGAGAACATTAAGGTCATCTTGGTCAACACCAAATAGCAATACACATTATACAGAAACTTACACAAATAATTGTTGTTTGTGGGGAGAGGCAAGAAATGGTGGTGGGGAATAGGAATCAAAGGGAGTAAGAGAGATGAGGGCCTTGCCTAGATCAATCCTGATAGTGTGTCATGGCCTGAGGTGTATAGTTCATTAATTCTCTCCACCTGAGAGCCAGAAAAAGGAAATGAAGGAAAGGAAGGAAGGAAGGGGGAAAAAGAAAAAAGAAACAGAGCTTCCTGATCAACCTGGATGTTTTCAACAATACCCTGTTAATCAGATTATCTGTTATGCTCAGAGCTATCATGATAAACTGGTTTTCTAATTTCTTTTTTTTTCCCTTCTAGTTTTTTTTTTGCGGTACGCGGGCCTCTCACTGCCGTGGCCTCTCCCATTGCAGAGCACAGGCTCCGGATGTGCAGGTTCAGCGGCCATGGCTCACGCTCAGCGGCCATGGCTCATGGGCCCAGCCACTCTGCGGTATGTGGGATCTTCTTGGACCGGGGCACGAACCCGTGTCCCCTGCATCGGCAGGCGGACTCTCAACGAGTGAGCCACCAGGGAAGCCCCCACTTCTAGTTTTAATGAGATATAATTAACATACAGCACTGTATGAGTTCAAGGTGCACAGTATAATGATTTGACTTACATACATCATGAAATGATTACCACTAAGTAGGGACTTCCCTGGCCGTCCAGTGCTTAAGACTCTGCACTTCCACTGCAGGGGGTGTGGGTTTGATCCCTGGTCAGGGAACTAAGATCCTGCATGCTGCGCAGTGTGGCAAAAAAAAAAAAGATTTATTTTTCCTTATGATGAGAACTCTTAGGATTTACTCTATTAACAGCTTTCATATATACCATACAGCAGTGTTAATTATATCAGTCATGTTGTACACTGTATCCCTATTGCTTATTTATCTTATGACTGGAAGTTTGTACCTTTTGACAATCTTCATCCAATTCCCCTGTCCCCCCAGCCACTAATCTGATCTCTTTTTCTATGAATTTGTTTGTTTCTTTGTTTTTTGAAGTAGAATTTTATTTTCTTGTTTGATTGTTGTGGCTAGGACCTCCAATACTAAGTTGAATAAAAGGAGTGAGAGTGGGCATCCCTCTCTTGTCTTTGAGAGGAAATGCCTTCAGCTTTCCCTGTTTAGCATGATGTTGTCTATAGGTTTGCTAATTTCTTTATCATTAGCAGTATAATTCACTTTACAAATGAATTTTCCCTAGGGCTGTTGTTCTTTTCTGACTCAAAAGTTTTAGCAATCCTCATATCTTTAGATATTTGACACAATTTGCATGGTAAACCCTGATTTCAGTTGTTTATAATTTTCAGTAGTGCTTGCGTCCTTTTCACATTTCCTGGCCCAATCTCTGTTCTACTCACTTGACTCTTTATAGTTTAAAAGTGGGGCTTCCCTGGTGGCGCAGTGGTTGAGAGTCCGCCTGCCGATGCAGGGGACATGGGTTCGTGCCCCGGTCCGGGAAGATCCCACATGCCGTGGAGCGGCTGGGCCCGTGAGCCATGGCCGCTGAGCGTGAGCCATGGCCGCTGAGCCTGCGCGTCCGGAGCCTCTGCTCCGCAACGGGAGAGGCCACAGCAGGGAGAGGCCCACGTACTGCAAAAAAAAAAAAAAAGGGCCATCCTATAGTTTAAAAGGGCCAATCAAACAACTCTGTTTCCTTTTTGGTTGAGCCTACCAGGAAAACCAAACCAACAAATTCAAGAGCCTTACTATACAAAGTGTGATATGCAAATAAATAACATCAAATCTGATGGGAGCTGATTGGAAATACAAAACATTGGGTCCCACTCAAAACCAGTGAATTAGAACCTGCATTTTTAACAAGTTCTTTAGAATATTTGTATGCATATTTTAGTTTGACATTGGGGCCTAGGGCAGGCCATCCCAAAATATGACTCAATGGCATATTTATTATTTTGAAATTAAGTTACTTGAGAAATGGCCAATACAAGAGGAACAATTTGGCTTTCTGTATCTCTGAAATCAGGAAATAAATGTCCTATAGAAAGATGCCCTCCCTGTACTGGGCAGTAGAAAGACATTCTTATCACCAGAGATAGATAATTTCGGGCCAAGAAGCCTATATAAGCAAATCTGGTTACTTTTTTGCTAATTTATTACCCAAGCCCAAATTTTGCTTAAATTTCTTACTAATTAAGCACTGAAATCTAAGTTTCTTTGTCCTGGCAATTTCTTTCAAATTTATTTTTTCTTTGTCTAAAAAAGTATAAAATTGCCTCCTTTGGCCATTTCTTAGGTCCTATATTTATGAGACCTCTGTGTACATGGATTAAACTTGTTTCTTTTTCTCCTGTTACTCTGTCCTTTGCCCATTTTATTATTAGTGCAGCCATAAGAACTCGACAGGGGTGAAGGGGGAAATTTTCCCCTCCCTGACATTGAGAATCACCATTGTACATTTGGACAAAGACTGACAGCATAGAAAACACAACCAACTTATTTTATAATTGAGGCAACTGAGAAAAACAGAAATTTAGTGACTTGCATGAAGCTACTGATCTACTTTGTGGCTGAACCATGGTTGGAACCCAGGATAACTGACTTTTATTCAAGGATTATTTCTAAACCACAATGTAGTTTGCCATTTTCAGGTTTCCCAGAGTTAATCTCTGGTCAGGTTTTTACTTCTTTAATCTGCATCAGTTTGTCACCAGCCTCAGCTGTTCCTGTCAGCTGCTCTTATTTCTGTCAATCCCAGTTTTGGTTCATATGTAGGAGACAGCTGTGTGTTTCTCCTGCCAGCACCTTTTTTGGCATTGTTTAGTTGCAGTATATTCTCGTGCATGAAGAACAGAGAGCACAGTTAGACTTTCTATCAACATGCCTTATGACCCAGGACCAAATTCCAAGTTTATATAACCTACACCTTAATGATATTCATGGAAATGAGAATACTTCTAGGAGATTATAGGATTGGCTCATGCATGACCTCCTTGTCACATCTGATATAGAAGACTTCTTCTTTTTTTTTTTTAATATTTATTTATTTGGCTGCACCAGGTTTTAGTTGCGGCACGCGGGATCCTCATTGCCGTGTGCGAGATCTTTGTTGCGGCATGCAGGGTCTTTTAGTTGCGGCATGTGGGCTCTTTTTTTTTTTCTTTTTTTAGTTGCAGCATGCGAGATCTAGTACCCTGACCAGGGATTGAACCTGGGTCCCCGGCACTGGGAGCTTGGAGTCTTAACCCCCAGTCTTCCCAGGCCACCAGGGAAGTCCCAAGATGTCTGTCTTTCAATTTCTTAAAAATCATGCTTTGTTAAATGAAATTTCAGTCTTCCATTCTGTGACTCTGATTCTGTTCCAAAACCAGGACACTTCTAGATTGGAAGTTGGGAATAAATTGCTATGTGAGTTATTAAAATTTTCAAATGCCACCTATTTTAAACTAAAGTCTAAAGTCTTCCTCACTAAATTCTTTTTGTTCAGGACACAATCTGTAAACAATAAAAACATTAATTACTCATGTTTGCTCAATACACTTCTGTCAGAATTTTAATATTTGTGTCTAAGTTGGAAATCAATAGAAAGAGAGATGGCTGGGACCCGTGATTCCCAATTCTCAATTTTGTGACCAGCTGTCTTCAGCAGCTGCAGCCTCTCCCATAAGTCTCTAGAGGATACAGGCAAGAAAAGGAAAGCTCTTTGTTACTGGCTCTGGAAGCCAATCTCATTGTATTTCTTTGATGGGTTGAGCTGGATGATGTGAGGCATGCCAAGGCTCCTCTTGCCTATTAGAGGAGGAAGATTCCTGACTAAAAGTAGCTTTATTATTAGTGCAGCCATAAGAACTCGACAGGGGTGGAGGGGGAAATTTTTCCCTCCCTGACATTGAGAATCACCATTGTACATTTGGACAAAGACTGATAGCATAGAAAACACAACCAACTTATTTTATAATGTACATTTGGACAGAGACTGATAGCATAGAAAACACAACCAACTTATTTTAAAGTGTGAACCTTAAGTTCACACTCTAATAGTGATCCTTGATATCTTACCACTCTGATGGCATAAAGAAGCATAGAAGGGAGACCTTCCCTGGTGGCACAGTGGTTGACTATACTACCCAACCAAGCTACAGATTCAATGCAATCCCTTTCAAATTACCAATTGCATTTTTTACAGCACTAGAACAGAAAATCTTAAAATTTGTATGGAGACAGAAGAGACCCCGAATAGCCAAAGCAGTCTTGAGGGAAAAAAATGGAGCTGGAGGAATCAGACTCCCTGACTTCAGACTATACTACAAAGCTACAGTAATCAAGACAATATGGTACTGGCACAAAAACAGAAATATAGATCAATGGAAAAGGATAGAAAGCCCAGAGGTAAACCCATGCACCTATGGTCAACTAATCTATGACAAAGGAGGCAAGGATATACAATGGAGAAAAGACAGTCTCTTCAATAAGTGGTGCTGGGAAAATTGGACAGCTACATGTAAAAGAATGAAATTAGAACACTCCCTAACACCATACACAAAAATAAACTCATAATGGA
Source organism: Lagenorhynchus albirostris (assembly GCF_949774975.1). Taxonomy (NCBI): domain Eukaryota; kingdom Metazoa; phylum Chordata; class Mammalia; order Artiodactyla; family Delphinidae; genus Lagenorhynchus; species Lagenorhynchus albirostris. The sequence continues at coordinate 99,289,113 of NC_083103.1, forward strand.
TTAGAGACCCAAATGTAAAACTGGGCACTATAAAACTCTTGGAGGAAAACATAGGAAGAACACTCTATGACATAAATCACAGCAAGATATTTGTAGATCCATCTCCTAGAGTAATGGAAATAAAAACAAAAATAAACAAATGGGACCTAATGAAACTTAAAAGCTTTTGCACAGCAAGGGAAACCATAAACAAGACGAAAAGACAACCCTGAGAATGGGAGAAAATATTTGCAAACGAATCAACAAAGGATTAATCTCTAAAATATATAAACAGCTCATGCAGCTCAGTATTAAAAAAACAAACAGGGGCTTCCCTGGTGGCGGAGTGGTTGAGAGTCCGTCTGCCGATGCAGGGGACGCGGGTTCGTGCCCCAGCCCGGGAAGATCCCACATGCCGCGGAGCGGCTGGGCCCGTGAGCCAGGGCCGCTGAGCCTGCGCGCCCGGAGCCTGTGCTCCGCAACGGGAGAGGCCACAACAGTGAGAGGCCCGCGTACCGCAAAAAAAAAAAAAACAAAAACAAAAAAAACAAACAACCCAATCCAAAAATGGGCAGAAGACCTAAATAGACATTTCTCCATGGAAGACATACAGATGGCCAAGAAGCACATGAAAAGCTGCTCAACATCACTAATCAGAGAAATGCAAATCAAGACTACAATGAGGTATCACCTCACACCAGTTAGAATGGGTATCATCAGAAAACCTACAAGCAACAAATGCTGGAGAGGGTGTGGAGAAAAGGGAACCCCCTTGCACTGTTGGTGGGAATGTAAATTGATACAGCCACTATGGAGAACAGTATGGAGGTTCCTTAAAAAACTAAAAATAGGGCTTCCCTGGTGGCGCAGTGGTTGAGAGTCCACCTGCCGATGCAGGGGACATGGGTTCGTGCCCCGGTCCAGGAAGATCCCACATGCCGTGGACTGGCTGGGCCCATGAGCCATGGCTGCTGAGCCTGCGCCTCCAGAGCCTGTGCTCCACAATGGGAGAGGCCACAACAGTGAGAGGCCCGCGTACCGCAAAAAAAACCCACAAAAAAACAAACAAAAAACTAAAAATAGAATTACCATATGACCCAGCAATCCCACTACTGGGCGTATACCCCGAGAAAACCGTAATTCAAAAAGACACACGCACCCCAATGTTCATTGCAGCACTGTTTACAACAGCCAGGTCATGGAAGCATCCTAAATGCCCATCGACAGACGAATGGATAAAGAAGATGTGGTACATATATACAATGGAATATTACTCAGCCATAAAAAGGAATGAAATTGGGTCATTTGTAGAGACGTGGATGGATCTAGAGACTGTCATACAGAGTGAAGTAAGTCAGAAAGAGAAAAACAAATATTGTATATTAACGCATATATGTGGAACTAGAAAATGGTACAGATGAACCGGTATGCAGGGCAGAAATAGAGACACAGATGTAGAGAACAAACATATGGACACCAAGGGCGGGAAGTGGCAGGAGTGGTGGTGGTGGGATGAATTGGGAGATTGGGATTGACGTGTATACACTGATGTGTATAAAATGGATGACTAATGAGAACCCGCTGTATAAAAAAATAAATAAAATAAAAATTTTTAAAAAAGCATTTAAAGATTAAGAAAAGAAGAAACGTGGAAAAAAATCCAAGGGAAACTCCCCAGGGAAAGAAGGATCATTTGTGCCTAAAACCTAGAGCCCCAGGCTGGCAATAAGAACTTCATGCCCCTTTTCCTTATACCAGTAATGTCTTAATGTGGGAATTATAGTTGGTGAAGGGCACTGTCTTCAGTGGTAGGAGACCACAGGCTTCTCTTAACTGCACCAGCCGTATATATATGAAGACAGGAATCCTAGGATTCTTAAACTCAAAAATTTGAACTCGTTCACTTATCAAATCCAAAGCACCAAAACACCTAGGCCCTGATAGGTCTTGAATTTGAAATATGATAGACTACAATGTGAGCAGTGACCCCTATATTGTGCAATACAGTGAACTTGTTAATTATTCCTCCTGTGACTGGAGGGGAGGGTAAAAGTGAAAGGGAGGGTGGCATGTGTGTTTCTTGCACTCCCCCTTGTGGTTGGAGTGTGTTACTAACAAAACTTAACTTTCAAATTTAACCCAAGAGGATCAAGGACTTCCTTACAGTATTTAACTATGAAAACAAGCAAGGAAACAAACAAAAAAAGGGATTAGGTATTTAAAAGGCAGAGCATAAAATTTCTAGCAGTAAGGCTAAGCCCGGTAAATTACTAGATTAAGAGAATGGATTTTCAGTTTGCCACTAAGATGAATTTATAATCAAATCTCTTTTATTTTCCTCTATTTAATTGTGTAGGGGAGCAAAATCTGCCACCCCAAAATGTGTCTCTTTGGCATGAGGATTATTTTAGACTGATGATGTTAAGAAATAGAAGACTTAAGAAATGTTTCTTTTTACCTCCCCCTTAGCTGCCCAAAGAATTTAGACAAAGGGCCTGTTCCCAGAATAGAGCTACCACAAGAGATACCTGCAAACAGTACAGGCTAGGTGTGATGGGAAACTTGGCAGGGATCAGAGTCCACTCTGGGTCCCATTATCTCTGCAAGGCTCAGCAAACATTTGTTTTTCCACATCTATGTGAATTACTTTCCTCTCCTTTGAAGTCCCAAACCACTACCCTCAACTTCCTCTTTTGTCTTTAGCTGAAGATGGTTTTTAATGTGAGGGCTTTGGCCTTTTGGCAAGTTACTCAGTTTTCCTGGGTGTCTCCCATGTATATATGTTATTAAAATTTTATTTGATTTTCTTCTATTAATCTGTCTCATGTCAATTTGTTTCTTAGACCAGCCAGAAGAACCTAGAAGGGCACAGGAAAATCTCTTCCTCCCTGACAATTGATTATATTAAAACATTAGGGGTTACATTTATAAATATGACAGTATCCAGAAAATATTTCTAATACATGGTAACCACTTTCAAACTTTGAAGGCATTCTTGAACATCCCATTTCCAAAAATTGTAATATTTCTTACTTTTCTTTGTCTCATGCTTTGTGTGGACAAGCATGTACACACTGCCCTGGATATTTCCTTTCATGAATTCCCCCCTGGTTATGTATAACAATATCCTGCTTCTTTGTATGCCTTGAAAATTTTGTTTGACTGCTGGATGTTGTGTATTTTACAGTGTCATGGATTTGGTTGTATTCTTTTAGGGTGTGACAGACTTTGTTCTCCGAGGCACTTAAGTTACTTGTGGACCAGGTTGATCCTTTCAAGTATTATTTTAAAATGGTTTTTAAGAAAAAGCTAGCTTGCTTTTGCAATAAGGATAATTTATCCCCCTTACTCTTACATTACCCTTAATAATGCCACATTTATTAAAAGGTCTTTCCAGTCTGGCTGGTGGGAACAAAAACTGTTCCCATCCCTATGAGATCACTGAGAATTATTTGGCTTTCTGATTTCTTGTGGATTCATTCACACCTTCAGGTAAAAATTTTTTTCAGTGTGCTTAGGTCTATATTCAGACAAAATCTTAAGGGGACCCCTTTGCATATCTCCAGAGTTATCTTTCTATGCAGCTCTCCCATCTCTGGTCCTCTTCCCTGGAAACGCAAGTCACCTGGTCTCCCTGAACTCTGATCTCTGCTCAATTCAGAGACACTGCCAGCCTCTGTTTGAATGCTCCCTCCCTGAGCTGCAGCCTAGAAACAGCATTCAGCCTGCAAGTTCAGGCAATTGTAAAGCTCACTTTGTCTCCCTTCTCTCAATGATTACAATTCTGCACTGCTTGTTGTCCAATGTCTGAAAACTGTTACTTTATGTACTTTTGTCATTTTCTAGTAGCCTAAGTCAAAAGGTTAAATAAAATCTCTGCTACCCCATCATGGTCAAAATCAAGAGTATTAATTCCTTTAGTTTTAGAATGTATCATCACAGTATTTTCTTATATATCATTAAAAAAATCAAATTAAAATATAAATTACTTAGGGGTAGAGTTCATGTCCTGTTTACCTTTGTATCTTCAGAACCTCCCATAGAATTTTACACAGGGTCCTAAAAAGGACAGCTAATACTTATTCAGTGATGCACTGATATAGTGCTTTTAAGTTTATCATACAATAACCCTAAAGTTTAGAAATTACTATGAGAATTCATTTTATAGATAAGGCAACTGAGGTACGGAGAGATTAAGTATCTTTCCCACCATCATACTGGCAGTAAACGTCGGAATGAAGATATAAATTCAGAGCCTGTGCCATACTGATTCAGTAAGTGTACTCAACACATTTTTTATGAATAAATACCTTACCGAACAATGAGTTATGAGGAAAAATGATCTTCATGTACACAATGGTAATTAGACCATATAAACTAAAGCCTTTTATTTTCAAGAACCGGAAAAAGCCAGAGATCACAAACAATAAGTACCTATGATAAGAATAAGGTTCATTTTCATAATGATGATCATATTAATACTACTGTGTGTTATATGATTTAAAAAATCAGAAAGTACAATGTAAGGCAAGTTTCCTGGCGATACTTAATCAAGGCTTTTTGTGAGCAACAGAAATGATATATGTGTCTCAATAACTGATTATCTGCCTGGCTCTCCATAAGCCCATGGTTCTCTAGTGTTTGCCTGCTTTTATAGCATCTGGAAACCTTGTTAGAACACAGATTGGTGGGCTTCACCCCTGGTGTTTCAGATACAGTAGGCCTGGGATGTGCCCAGGAATTTTATTTATACCAGATTATGAGAATCAGTGTACTAAGCAACTGAAAAATTATTTGGTTTGTCCCTATTTCAGATATTTCTTTTCAAAAAAATATATAGTTTAAAAAAAAAATTTATTGGAGTATAGTTGATTTACAATGTTGTGTTAGTTTCTGCTGTACAGCAAAGTGCATCAGTTATACATATACATATATCCACTCTCTTTTTAGATTCTTTTCCCATATAGGCCATTACAGAGCACTGAGTAGGATTCCCTATGCTATACAGTAGGTTCTTATTAGTTATCTATTTCATATATAGTAATGTGTATATGTCAATCCCAATCTCCCAATTTATCCCTCCCCCGCCTTATCCCCTGGTAACCATGAGTTTGTTTTCCACATCTGTGACTCTACTTCTGTTTTGTAAATTAGTTCATTTGTAACCCCTTTTTTTAGATTCCACATATAAGTGATATCATATGATATCTGTCTTTCTGTGTGTGACTTACTTCGCTCAGGATGACTTCCATGTTGCTGCAAATGGCATTGTTATTTTTTTATGCCTAAGTAATATTCCATTGTATATATGTACGACCTCTTCTTTATACATTCCTCTGTTAATGGACATTTAGGTGGCTTCCATGTCCTGGCTATTGTAGATAGTGCTGCAATGAATATAAATTAGTCTTTAACTTCAAACTTAAGAAAGAAATTCATTGGGGTCTTCCCTGGTGGTCCAGTGGCCAGGGATGCGGGTTTGAACCCTGGTCAGGGAACTAAGATCCTGCATGCCACAATTACAGAGCTCACGCGCCTCAACGAGAGAGCCCATGTGCCTCAAACTAGAGTCCATGTGCTCTGGAGCCCACCCGCACACCACAACTAGAGGGAGAAAACCCGCACGCCACAACTAGAGAGAAGCCCACGTTCCGCAACAAAGACACGACACAGCCAAAAAATAAATTAAATAAATAAAGGAAAGGAATTCATTGAAAGAAATCAAAATACTATGGGTAAATCATGTATATTTCTTACAGGAAGTCAATGTTTATTGCTGATATGTGGCTGTGTTTAAGTACCAATTCCTCAGCAATATGGGCTTGGTATAGTCCAATGTTTTGGTTTTTAGTTCTGATACCGACAAGGGTTCTTGGCCTTCCCCAATCAATAGAAACTGATAAGAGGCCAGACAAGAAATTCAGGCAAGGCTTTACTGGGGGCCCTGCTGCAGCAGGAGGGAGTGAGAACAAGTAACAGGTTCCCTTGCTCGCTCCCTGGGGTGGGGGGGTGGTGAGCTTGCTCCTTATATGGGGTGAGGGTAGGGGTGGGTCCAGGGGTCGGGCCAGAGGGGTGGCTTAGGTGTTTTGCCCACCTCTTAGGTGGTGTTAAGTGCAGGGGGCATGCGCAGTATCCTGCTTTTGCTCTGGACACCCTGTTTCTGCTCCCTGTCTGCTCCCGGCTCTTCAGAGTGGCAGCTGGGTTTTCTTTTTTGGCCTTTTTGTATCTTGTTGTCCATAATTTGCCCCAACTGCATGTGCACTCAGTTATTTTTAGTCCCTTACAGCTTCTTTGTATTTTGTTGCTCTAGGAGAAGAGGAGATGTTAGTCCAGGTGCAAGCATGACAGCATGGTCTCAGGTCTGAGGTCCCAGCCTGTCTCAGTTCTAGTGCAGTGTGCAGATGAATCAGGTTCCCCGTTTCGGTGCTCACACCGGTCCTTGGAATCTGGCAGCAGAGGTTCTCAGATGACCTGTGCTCTCCATGGCTGATTGCTGCAGCACGAGGGCTTGCTTCCCTCACTCTTAACCACACCTTGGGGTCTTTGTTCTACTTTGACGTAACCATCTTTTCCCAGATATCCTCCACATGGCTCACACTCTCATCTTCAAATCCTTATTCAAAAGTCAACTTCTCAGAGAAGGCTTTCTTAACCACCTCATTTAAAATGGAAACTCCATCCCCCAAACTCCTTATTCCCTTTCCCTGCTTTCTATTTCTCCATAAATTTGTCACCATGTAACCTTTTATATGATTTCCGTCTATATTTTACTTACTGCATGTCTCTCCCTACTATAATTTTAAACCCACTGGGGGCAGAGATTTTGTCTGTTCTGTTTACTGGTACATTGTAGGCACTCAAGCAATATTTGGTGAATGGATGAATAAATGAATAATTTCCTTTGGCCTGTGTACATTAACAAATTAAATTACTCACTGATGGACTTAGTTCATTTACTCAATCTGCACACATTATTAAAGTTATACTTTTCTTTGGTCATTTTCTACCTGAAGTTAGGGGCTAAGTATCTTCTTTAGGTTCACTTTGGGCCATTCATCAAAAGGCACTGTGACAATTTTCACCTTGTTGTTACCTGGCATGGTTCCACTTCTGGATTCATTCATTACTACTTATCAGTATTTTTACAAATTTCTGCCAACAACAATCTTTCCTCCAATGTTCTTGCTGTCATCACCTTTGACCATCTCAGGTAACCCATCACATGGGTCATTTCCTGCTCTCTCCTCCACTACTGTCCTCCTCCAATCAATATTTTAAATAAGGAAACACACTTCCTATTAGAAAATAACCTTTTCTAACCCACGTTTCCTTCATATTATAATACTGCTTAGCTTCTCAGCCAGCCTTCTGGAAAGTCTTGTCTGTATTTAAATTCTCCATTACTTCGTATCTACACTCTATGCTGCATCTGTTTCTTAATATCTACAACATATTTTGGCTTTTATCCCTAAATTCTATCGAACTTTTACCAGAGTTATTCATGATCTGCTGCTACTAAATGCAACAGATACTTTTAATTCTTTATCACGCTACTTGTATTATTTTCCCCCTGGTTTTTCATCCTATTTCATGATCTCATACTCTGAGTTTTCTTCTCATTGGTCACCCATCCTTAATCTAATTTTTTATCCTCCTGGTTATCTCAGCCACTTCTATGGCTTTAATTATCATTAATATATTTGATGATTTCCTATAGTTCTAGGTCATATCTCTTTCCTCAGCTTCAAATAATAACCCAACTGACAACTTACAACTGGATGTCCTACAGGAACTTCCAGTTCAATAGGTCCACCACTCACCTCCCTTCTTATGTTCCTTATCGCATTGACTATCTCCACTTCTCACTTAGGTTTATAACCAGAGGCTTGATATCATCCTGAGTCTCACCTCTTTTTCCCTCACTCCTCACTTCGTATTTATCTGATCTGGTTAATAGAGGTGAGAACCGAGTCTCCTGAAATATTCAAGAGTGCCTAACATGAAGTTAACATTCTCTAACTCAACATGTCTTACTACAAGTAGTGATACTTTATTATTTCATTGGTAGATTAGAGACATTGAGGCTCAGATCAGTTCTGACATGGTCAAAGTCACCTGGAAAATAAACTAAGTTAGTCAAGACTAGATTTGAAGACCTCTGAATCCCAGTCAGGTAACTTTTCATGATCTTAAGCTATGAATATACCAGAAGGTACATGGATTAAATTTTTTGCAGATATAAGCAGAATTTTCTTTCTGCTCGGTGTGGGCATTGCTCATCCTGCAGACATAGTCTCAGGTTTCTGACATGCCAGCATGGCACTATACTTATGCAGAATGAATGTGCTGAAGATAAACATTGTATGATACACTCAGTGTTCATGTCAGGTTTTCCTTCGTACCAGGGACATGATTCTGTTCATTGCCTCTCTCAACACTTCTTTCACTTTTTCATTCCTCAAGCTATAAATAAAAGGGTTCAGAAGAGGGGTCACTACGGTAATGAGGACAGTGGCTACCTTGTCAAAATCCAGGGAGTGGTTCTGACTGAGTCTCACATACACAAAGATGTTGCTCCCATAAGCAATGGAAACGATGGTGATGTGGGAAGCACAGGTGGAAAAAGCTTTTGGACGGCCTTGGGCTGAGGGGATGTGCGGGATGGTAGAAATGATGTAGACGTAGGATCCAGTAGTGAATGCCAGGGAACTCAGGATGACAAGGGCAGATAGGAGAAAGTTTACCTTCTCAGTGAGACGAGTATCTATACAGGCCACCTGTAGAAGAGGGGCAATGTCACGGAAAAATGATTAATTTCTTTGCTACAGTAGAGTAGCCTTGTCACGACTATGGTTGGTACCAACACGGGTAGGAAGGCTCCCAACCAACAGCCCAGAATCATCAGGAGGCAAGCCCTGCTGTTCATGATGATGGTGCAGTGCAGTGGGTTACAGATGGCCCCGTAGCAGTTAAAGGACATCACTGCCAAGAGGATAAACTCCACGGTTCCCAGAAAGAAGGAGAAATATGTTTGGGTAATGCAGCCAGCAAAGGACATGTTTTTCTTCTCTCCTAGGAGGCAGGCTAGCAACTTTGGGGTAACGACAGTGGTGTACAAAATATCCAGAAAGGACAAATTACTGAGGAAAAAGTACATTGGGGTTTGTAGGCGATTATCAGTCCATATTAGGGAGATGATGATAATGTTTTCCATTGCTGTTAGTGTGTAAGCCAACAAGAGAGCCACAAAGAGGGATATTCGAAGCTCCAGGAGGGCTGGGAAGGCAGTCAGGGTGAACTCAGTCACTGTGAGGCAATTCCCCACGGCCATTGTTACATGTCAACAATAGGTCTCCCTGAAGAAACAAGAAAAAGGAAATCAGCCTCGAAGGTAGTTTTTTGTTGTTGTTGTTGTTTTGTTTTTTTGTTTGTTTTTGGCCATGCTATGTGGCTTGTGGAATCTTAGTTCCCAGACCACATACTGAACCTGGGCACCTGGCAGTGGAAGCGCGGAGTCCTAACCACTGGACCTCCAGGCAATTCCCTAGAAGGTAGTTTTATAAATATCTGTTGAAAATGTATTGTGGAGAGTGTCTTATATTGGGAAATGACTCGAGGGATATATTCCTTGATCTGAAAGTCATTATGGTGCAAACTTGGGAAAGTCAAAATACTATTTAGACACACATTTTTCTATAAAATTAAGAGATAAGACTGGATTAAAAAAAAAACTCTAAGATTTCTCCTCATTAAAATGCAATTTCTGGGACTTCCCTGGTGACGCAGTGGTTGGGAATCTGCCTGCCAACACAGGGGACCTGGGTTTGAGCCATGGCCCGGGAAGATCCCACATGCTGCCGAGTGACTAACTCCTTGCTCCACAACTACTGAGCCTGTGCTCTAGAACCCGTGAGCCACAACTACAGAGCCCGCATGCCACAACTACTGAAGCCCGCAAACCTACAGCCTTTGCTCCACAACAAGAGAAGCCACCGCAATGAGAAGCCCGTGCACCACAATGAAGAGTAGCTGCCACTCGCCACAACTAGAGAAAGCCTGTGCGCATCAATGAAGACCCAACACAGACAAAAATAAAATAAATAAATAAATAAATTTATTTTAAATAAATAAAATGCAATTTCTGCTCTTTTCAACCTGTCCAGCTTTACTTTCCTAGCTAAATATATGCTAAAGTACTGACTCATACTTTATCTAGAACGTCTATCATTCTGAAGTTTACAGTCACTGAGAGGGAAACCCTTTTAAATACTTTCTAGCCTTTTCTATAACAAGTTTTCTTTCACTGTGGCGGTTGACATTGGTGACCTGCCATTAGTAAGAGGTAAAGGTTGATTTCTTTTTTCCAATATTTGCTGATCACCAGAGTCTCCCAATTTTTAAAGTATTTTCCTAGCAGGCAAAGATCTATGGAAATAGACCAGGAATGTCGAAAAGGAACAACGGCTCATGGTTCCTATTAATCACTTTAGATGATACATCAAAAGGAAATCATGAGTATCTTGTTATCAGGTTAGGTCCTGTGTCCAAATCCTACTTCCTGCATGTTCCATGAAGTACGTAATATGTACATTGTATATCTGGCTGATTATTTAAGAGGACATTATACGATGTAATAAAATTCACAAATTACACACAGAAAGGTAAAGTAGAGGTAATTCAGCTTACTTTATTTACTTGATCAGTTGAAATCATAAAACTGTACATCGGGGCTTCCCTGGTGGCGCAGTGGTTGAGAGTCCGCCTGCCGATGCAGGGGACATGGGTTCGTGCCCCGGTCCGGGAAGACCCCACATACCGCAGAGCGGCTAGGCCCGTGAGCCATGGCCGCTGAGCCCGCGCGTCTGGAGCCTGTGCTCCGCAACGGGAGAGGCCACAACAGTGAGAGGCCCGCGTACCGCAAAAAAAAAAAACCAAAACTGTACATCAACATCACCCAAGTTGTACTTTCGCCTACTATCTGAGAAATGGTTCTTTTGCATAGATTTCCCCATTTCAGGTTAAAACTACCCATTCTTGAACTCTGACCTCAGTGCTTTCTCTATCTAGATTTTACTTAGCTCCTTAATAAATAAGTTACAGCTAATCCCCTCATTTCCCTTCTCCCACCTCCTCTCTGACCCCTTCAAGATAAAAAGTTTGCCTTCTTATTTCACTTTTTATTTGAAGTTTTTCCTATTACAAAAACACATTTTTCAGTGCAAAAAATTAGAAAATGCAAATGGAAAAAATTTATAATGTGTAGTTAAACTAGTTAGAGATACAGGACAACAGTTTGGTGTATGTATTTCCAGGCTGTTTCAAAGTACTAATTACATACATATGTACCTAGAATAAATTACTAACATATTATTTTGTAACCAGCTTTTTCTTTCTTTTTTATAATAATCATCTTTCCACATCAATAACTAGAAATCTACACAATCATTTCTTAAAAACAACTTTTCGAGGTATAGTTGATATACAAAGAACTGCACATCTTTAATGTGTACCATTTGATGAGTCTGGACGTATGCAAATACCCAGGAGATCATCATCACAATCACGCTCACAGACACACCTAACACCTCCCAGAGTTTCCTTTACACAGTCATTATGAAGGGTCATATAGTTCAATTCTATGGATGGGACTGTGATGTATTCAGCCAGTTGCTTAGTGTTGGTAATTTAGATGATCAACATTTCTTGCTTATACAGATAATGCTCAAATAAATATTCTTGCACATATGTCTTTGTGCAGCTATCTTACTATTCCTTAGAATACTCTTATTTCCAATAGCATATTTGTTCTCACTATTTCTATCATAATATAAAAATACAAGAAAAGTTTTGCCCTACTAGAGCCTCTGATAATGCAAAATCACTTACAGATTGCTTTCATGGGTTCTTTTTCTGAAGTAATAAATAGCTCCACATCATACCTAAAGCTGGGTAGCTGATGGCTTTAACAAGACTAAGCTGATGTGCTTTTCTTAAAGTCTCCTTTTATGTTCTGAACTTCAATTTTCTTGTCTGAAAAATTAGAATGCTGGATTACACCTTTAAAAGGTCCATTCATTGTCTTGGAGTCCTGCTACCAGTTACTTTTCCAACATTCTTCCCCACCTCAAATATTCGAACTTCTTTTATTCTAGTGAACAGCCTCCCAAATGATTCTGTAAATGACTCCACAGAAATGGCTGCTCATGACTATGTATACAAATGTAATAGCAGATGAAATCTCATATGAACTTTCTGTGAGAGGCTTTCTGATGCCATTTTTGTGTGTATTTTATATCACTATTTCCACGAGGTCATTCAACTGGCAAATGATATTTCACATGTTAAGATTCAAGTATTAACTAATGTGAGAAGTTAGAAAAACTGAGTTCCAGTCCCAGTTTATATCACTTTCATCTTCATTATATTAAAGTCTTCAACCGAGTCATAGTTTCTTCATCTGAGAAATGAGGGTAATTATAACATTCAAAATGAGCTGCTGTGAGGTTTAAATTAAATCATGTGTGTGACAATATTTAATAGATTCTTGTTAAAAAAATATGGTTCCATTCAGAAAAGACTGGGATGGACTTAAAGAAGATGAACACTTAGAGCTACTTGTTTCTTATCTGAGTAAATATCAATAAATTATGAAAAGTTTAATTTGTAACTGAGGGATATTTTTAATGCGTACTTAATCTGAATGCCCCCAGGTTGACATCTGACCCCACTAAGTATACTGACAGATCAGAGAGACTATACACAGAGAAATAAATTTAACGAAAGTGATATATTAGTCAACAAAACTTATGTGAAAGTGTATACTTACATCTTGGCAGCTGAACAGATGATTTAAAATTCTCCTAACATGTTTTTAACGTGCAGACACAGTAAGAGGCTCAAACTTTGATTATTTTGTGTGCATGAATTAATTCTAAGCATTGTACATTGAAAAAAATTTTTGGCCATTTCTATTGCTATTTCTAGCTCATAGAAATACCTCTCAAAGATAAAATAAACCTTACTAGGTCACTGAACCATCTCACCCTAATGTGAGTCCTTCTGATCAGTATTCTCGCCACATACCCCCCACAGCCATTGCTTGGATGACTCCAGTGATTGGGAAATGACTATCCTGCTTTTGCACTGGCTAAATAAAAAGCTCTTATTTGGAGTGGAAAACTCTGTCTTTGTAACTTCCAAATACACATTCATGCACTTTCCTTAGGGACCAAATACTGACCTTTTCCACCCCAACAGCCGTCAAACACCTCTATGATCTGGAAATCCTTTGTCCCACAACATCCCAGTGATTTCAGCACAGCTCAAATTCCAGTCTGTTTCTGCAGACAGAGAATGTGGTAGTTGTGTTAAGTGGCTTGACAACGTTGCAGGACTAAATCAGTCAAAGCTGTATTAGAGTAGATCATCTCGAACTCCACTTAAGAAATTCATCCGAGAAAAAAACATCGATTCTCAATTCTCAAGTATTTTTCCCCATGCAAGAAGGCTATGTTTTGTCTCTTTGGTTAATTAAGTATTTAGTAACTCGGCTATTTTAGATATAGAATTTAATACAATTAACTCATCTAGACGTGTCTGAGGCAGAATCATTCGAGCATCCTCATCAAGGGATGGCCAGTGAAGGGTGCTCAGTACAGTTTTTGGTATTTCATTCCACCTTCATGGTTACTAGAATATTAATCTTTCCATTGGAGCTTTACCAAATGGTCTTGAATGCTCTACATCACCAGATTAAAGATGACTTGAATTAAAAAAGAAAAAAGTTATCCCTTTCCATTTCTCTATAAAGCTTCCTTTTTTTTTATGATTCTTTCCTCAGTGGATGAACTATATTTTTTGCATAGGCTTATTATTTGCCTTAGAGATTTAGAGGGGAACAGCTCTTGGGAATATGGGACAAACAAAGTTAATTAATATTGTTATAAAAGAATGTTGGTTTTGAACTACCTAATCACAATTACAAAGTTTTAGAAGGTGTAATAGACCTGTTAGGGGCTCCTTGGGGGATTTCCTCAGGTATTTTGCTTTATCCATTTTTTTTTTTTTTTTTTTTTTTTTGCATTAGGCGGGCCTCTCACTGCTGTGGCCTCTCCCGTTGTAGAGCACAGCCTCTGGACGCGCAGGCTCAGCGGCCATGGCTCACGGGCCCAGCCGCTCCGCGGCCATGGCTCACGGGCCCAGCCGCTCCGCGGCATGTGGGATCTTCCCGGACCGGGGCACGAACCCATGTCCCCTGCATCGGCAGGCGGACTCTCAACCACTGCGCCACCAGGGAAGCCCTGCTTTATCCATTTAAAGGAAAAAGAATATTTAAAAAATTCAACAAAGAAGTTAAAAACAGAAAACTTTTCATCCCACTTAAGTTATTGATACAATAGGAAATATTCTCCAACAATGAATATTCTAGAGTTTCAGATAACACGTAGTACCTCTGTCTGTACCAGCATAGATTTAACAAAAAACTTCCAGGTGAAAATATAGCCATAGTAAATTCCATTATGTTTCTCATCCCTGTCCTGTCCTTGTTCAGAAACATAAGCCCTTATACTGAACTCAGCCCAGTTCAACGGTTATTCCATCCTCCTGACTTATCTCTCACAGTCACAAGCTTGCTACAAACTTTAACTTCATTCTCTAATACGTACATATTTTTAAAATAAGAATTAAAAAAAAATTCTCCTCCGAACTAGAAACGCTGTACCTTTCATCTTAACATAAATCTGACTTTTACTTGAGGACGCTGATTCCACTGAGTCTCTTTCAAGTGAGCATGCACCTCCTCCTTTCCCTGTCCCCAAGGGTAAGGGATGCATGGCTGGAGGGACAGGCTCATTCTTATTTGCTGTTGAGGATGGTGTTATTTTGTTCCCAAATTGCACTCTCTTTTGGTTTTGGATAAAAATTCTCCAAGGCTTATATTACACAATCTTGTTCGTTTTCCTTGGTTACGTCATTTAGTGCCCAGCTGAGTTTCAAGAAAGAAGTAAACAACTGCCGTAGAGCATAACATTAAGATAATGACGGGGGAGTTTTTACTGAATTTGAAAACATGAAAATTGCTGGAGATACATTTAATAAAGACTTTTTCAGTGGTTCATGGTCTCCTACTTCATCCTAAGAATTTCAATCACTATGGGAAACTTTATTATCTATATAAATAGAGTTATAAAAGATGCTAAAATTTGAATGTCTTAATCTATCAATGATTATCGCCTGCATTCCTCCATTTTTATAACTGGATTTTGCCATTACACTGAATTACTCAATCTCTGAAATCCTAAACTCCAAGATACCAATCTTGGACTGTTATCTCCCAATTCTACAGTTCTTTGTTTCTGTACATTTACTCCATGGCCTCATCCAGCCACCAGCAGATGGATGACCCCATTTTCTCCTTATCAACCTTTCTGCCTAAAATATTAAAAAATATTTTTTTCCGTGTGAAAATATAAAAAATATGTATTTCTACAAGTATATATATTTCTACAAAGAGAGAAAGGAAACGAGATGGAGAGGGAGAAGGAGAGAGAGAGAGTGAGAGAGACAAAGAGACAGAGAGAGAGATACTGAGAATAAGTCGTTGCAGTGGAATGAACACCTCTAAAATGGAGCTGAAATAAAAGCAAGAGCCTCCGGGCATTATTTTAAAATATACCTCAAGTACCACTGGGGAGACATATCATAAGTCCTAAAATTTTGTGCTGTCTTAACATCTTTGAGCCTCACAGGGCCCCGAAGGCCTAACTGTGAGCCCCCCCGCTTTTGCCAGATATGCTCCCCCATAGCAGGAGAGTCTCCCACCTGGCTAGTTCCCATAACAGCCAGACCACCTGGATCCCACCCAGTCGTCAACCTAACCAGCTTCAGTTCTCTGCCAGCTGAGCAGTTGTTCACTCTGCTTCTGAATGCAACCCCTGTGTGGTCCTACAGGGCATGCTGTGTTCTCCTCCCTGGGCTGTGAACATACGTGATTAATAACGTATCGTCCATCTTATCCATCCAGTATCGAGTGTCTTGTGTTCAGCCATCCCCAGAACTCTAGAGCAGGACTCTCTACTTCACCAGTGGGATGAAGAGGAAACAAGAGCAAACAAGACTGGGGAGCACAACACTTCACTTACAGCAAAAAAAAAAAAAAAAAAAAAGTGTAGCAATAGACTCATGGCCAGGTACTTAACTGGTATCACCTCATATCCTATCGCCTAGAAATGGCTGGCCCAGCTGAAGAGTGTACAGGTTATTGACAGATCAGTTACAGCACTTGTTGGGAGACAACAACCTGAAAGCTTAAGATTCTGTCTTGAAAAGCTTAACATAGTCTTTGAACCAACTATTGTGTGATACTGTCTCTCCCAAATCCAGAATACAAGGGGCTGGTAATCAAGGGGTAGAAGTGGTAGTGATGATCTCACTTTACTTCTAATAACACACTCACAGAATTTTTGTTTCTCATCTTGAAAACTCTGAGCTCTGCTGGTTAGGTTTTAGACCCCAAGGAGAGAATGTTTCTACCATGAGACACAGCAGTGGTTCCACTGAATTGGAAGACTGAACTGCCACCTGGCCATTCTGAACCCCTTATGCAACTGAGCACTTGGGTAAAATAAAGGTTTACTACTGGCTGGAGTATTGACCCCAATTCCCAAGAGTAAATTGGTTGCTAGGACATAATGGAGACGAAGAGGATTATGACCGGAATGCTGAGGATTCTCAGGGTGCCTATTACTACTTTCATGTCTTATAATAAAGATTAATTGAAAACTACAGCAAAAATTCCTACTTTAAATCCTGATTTTTACAATCATATCACCATATCCCTCCACTTCATCATCCTTTAACTTTTCATTGTTACGTTAATATACGGAAGTACATTGTATACCAGTGTCCACAATCCCAGCAAACCTTCTTCACCAGGCTGTTTCACTTATGCCGATGCAAATTGGCTCCAGTCTTCTGCTGGGTTTTGTGCCAAGAGACCTTGGTCCTCCTGTCACTCAGATTCATAACCCCTCTTTTGCCTTTCACCATTTTAATCGGCACTAGTGCTGAAGGAATTATCTATTTTTCCCCATTCAGAAACTTACCAAAGCTAACATAAACTGAGTGAATCCACTGTGGTCCTTTCACAAGTTTGAGGAGTTGGTAGAGCATTGGGATCACTTAATGCAAAATTTTGGTAGACATTCCATCTATCGTCACCCTTTTCACGCCGTTTTTAATTAACCGGGATCTAGGCAGTCTTCTCTTGATGGATGTCTAATTAGAGCCTTACATTTGTGAGGTTAACTTCACCCCCACAGTGATATTTTTTCAGTCTGCTTATTGGAAAGACAGCCCTATATGACTTTAAAAAATTTAAAATATGTATCAACACAATAATTGTTACATATTTTCTGCCATGCAAGAGAAGGGATGTGGCCATTGAAGAATATTCCTATAGTTTTTTTCAGAAGACCTTCCTCAAGTTCCATTTTCTAATTCATATATATATGCACACATATATATATGTTATGAAGAACTGGCTCATGTGATTATGGAGGTTAAGTCTCACATTCTGCCATCTGCAAGCCGGAGACACAGGAAAGTTGGTGGTGTGACTCCAGTCCAAGTCTCAAGGCCTGAGGATCTGGGAGCCAATAGCGTAAATCCCATTCCAAGGACACGAGAAGACTGATGGAGTAACTGTGTTAAGCTCTTGACAAACTCCAAATAAATTATTTGGCACATTTTACTGTAGCCCTTAGAATCCTTGTCATGTAATGGGACGTATGATCATGGTTATTCTTACTGAATAATCTGTTACAACTGAGTT
The DNA here is from genome assembly GCF_949774975.1 of Lagenorhynchus albirostris. Classification (NCBI taxonomy): domain Eukaryota; kingdom Metazoa; phylum Chordata; class Mammalia; order Artiodactyla; family Delphinidae; genus Lagenorhynchus; species Lagenorhynchus albirostris. The sequence continues at coordinate 99,306,925 of NC_083103.1, forward strand.
GGGAGGAAGGAATATGTGAGAATTAGCTGGTAAGTAGAAGCGTCAATGATCTCATTACATAAAACAGTGGCTCTCTGGTTGGATGCCCTTCATCCATATTTGGAGGATATATCTAATAAGTAGATATTGTTTAAAATGTCTACAAGTTATATTGGTATATTCCCCCTTCCATCTCTGATATGAAAAACAATAGCTTGAAACATCTGGTCATAGGTGAGAATAGGAAGAGTGAAGAATTCTCTAGCTGTCCTCAAATTTGGGACAAGTAGCTCCCATTTTCCAATTAACTGAACTAATCAGAATCAATATATCATTACATTGATTAAACAAACATCATTATCTGCTATTATAACAATGTTGGTCATCATCATAATAATGATCAACAAACAGCAGTATATTTATACCATTTTTAAGAGTTTATGAAGTCTTTTTGTACTTTTCAGTTTCAAGGCTGGTCCAACCCGGGGCCAGCCCTACTTGGATACCTGAATCATGTTTAAATTACCTTATTTGTTGAGGACTTTCTTTCCTGAATTAATGATCTCAGAATGGGACTTTTGAGTAACATGGGAATTCATTAAGAAGTTAAAACAGCACAAAGTGCCGACTACATTTATCTTCACCTAACAATGATTTTTTTGTTGCAAAATCATTCTGTTTTAATAACAATTCAGATTAAATCACGATAATGGATTTACCAGTAAATTAGGATACAAGCAGAATTACAAGAAATGGTTCCCAAGTTTCATTCAGGTATCTCTTACATGTATTTACTCTTGGTTTTCTGATTTAATGTCTCAGTTAAAATAGCATTACCTGAAATTGCTATTTTCCATATAATTTTTTTCAAAAGCATAAAAGATGAATCAATTAGAAGGTGATCAAAAATTTACAGATAAAGTTTCTCTCAAATATTGGTCAACACGAATTTATAAAATTTTACCTAACAATGATTTAAATAAAAACAAACATAACTATTAAAATATGAATTTGCCAGATATTTTGCTGCTTTTCACTAATCTTTCATAAGAGTCTTGTAAATTCTTCTGGTTGCAAGTGATGAAAGACAGAGAGTTTAGGATTTAGTATTGGCTTTAAAAAAACATACCGTGTTTGGTTTTTTACTTTTACATTCTTGCACCTTTAACACTAGCAATTTAACATTGGTAAACGGAATAATGGCACCTAAAGATAGCCTTGTCCTAATCCCCTGAACCTGTGAATACACTTCTCCCTTGGTATTCAAGGGGAATTGGGTCCAGGTCCTTCATATAAAATGACGTAGTATTTGCCTATAAACCTGTGCACATCCTTTTGAAACTTTATATCATCTCTAGGTTACTTATGAAACCAATGTAAATGCTATGTAAATAGTTGCCAGCTCATAGCAAATTTATTTTGCCTTTTGGAAGTTTCTGGAATTTAATTTTTCCAAGTATTTTTGATTGATAGTTGGTTGAATCAGTGGATGTGGAACACGAGGGTGCAGAGGGTCAGCTCTATGCTACTTTACTTGCAAAAGGCACTTTATAGAAGTAATTCAGGATGTGGACCTTGAGTTGGTGGCATTATTGTGGATTCTCTGGGTGGGCTCAGTCCAATCAAATGAGTCCTTAAAAAGGAAGAACTTTTTCCATCTGAGTCAGAGAGGGGATGGCAGAAGGAGGAGGAGAGATGTGAAACATGAGAGACTTGCCCCCCTGTTGTTGGCTTTGATGGTGGAGGAAGGGGGGCCATGAGCCAAGCACTGCAGCACCTTCTAGAAACTGGGACTGGCCCTTGGCCGATAGCCAGCAACGTAACAGGGCCTTGGTCCTAAACTTCAAGGAAATGAATTCTGTCAACAGCCCAAATGAGAAGGCAATGGATTGTCCCCTAGAGCCCCTCGAAATGAATGCAGTCTGCAGCCTGGTGAGACCTGTATTGGACTCCTGACCTACAGAACAGTAAGATAATAAATCTGTATTTTTTTAGCTGCTTATTTTGTTATGGCCTCGATAGGACACAAACTTTCAAAATCCCATCTTAATTAATGTCTGATTATGAATACAGAGCAGAAAGTTATGTGAATGCTTCATTTCTGGTGATGAATGCGTGGAGTCCTAACCACTGAACCGCCAGGGAATTCCCTGTTCTACATTTTTTTGACCTTTAAACATTTGCCCACTGCTCTATCTTTTGACGGACAACGTTCTTTTTTTTTTTGGACAATGTTCTTTTATAATATTCTGAATCCATTCTGAAGATGGTACTTTCTCTACCTACATCTCTACCATGATGGGTTCCCTGCCAGTTCTTAAGGTCTTCATCTTTGTCTACATAGCTAGACGGTCAATGACCACACTGGTAATGACCTATTTTGATCTTTGAGATGCCTCTTGTCTTCTCCATGTTCCTAAGCTCTCTTTTTAGATGCTTGTCCCCACAGCACCTGCTCAGTGGCTGTGTTGACAGAGGGCAGTTTACCTCTTGCCAAACCCTTCCTCTTACAAATAAGTGAATCAGGGAAGACAGCTCTCTCCAATCAGATCAATCAGATCCTCTTTCCAGGAATTTGGATTTAGAACTCTGATAATTTAAAATAAATGTTGATATAAATAATGTATATCTCAAATATTTAAATGTATCCAATATATATACTTGTATATATATATCTATGATTGAAATATACATATATCTGTGAATGACTGAAGCAACCATTACCTTCCATGTGCAGAGAGAAGTGGAAAGAGTCTGCCGACAGAGAAACATGAATCAGGTATGTACTAGTTTGCTGTGATGCTGTAGGAATTTACCACAAGCTTGGTGGCTTAAAATAACACTAATGTATTCTATTATAGCTCTGGAAGACAGAAATCCAAAGTCAGTTTTACTGGGCCTAAACCTGGGTGTTGGCTGGGCCATGCCAAGAGCTCTAGGGCAGAGAGAATCCATTTCTTTGCTTTTTCCAGCTTTGAGATGTGCAGTCCTTGGCTTATGGCCCCTTCCTCCAACTTCAAAGCCAGCAGCATAGCATCTTCAAATCTCTGCTTCCAAGATCACATTACCTTCTTTTGTGTGGTAAAATCTGCCTCTACCTCGCTCATGTGACACTTGTAAGTACAATAGAACCACCTGGGTAATCCAGGATAATCTCCCTATCGCAGGATCTGTAATTGCATCCGCAAAATCCCTTTGCCATATAAACTTTATATGTTACTTAGAGTCACAGGGTCAGGGATTAGGTCTGGATATCTTTTGGGGCCATCATTCAGCTTACCACAAGATATTTGGGAAAAAACCAATAATACAGAGACCAAATGAACCCCGAGAAAGCAAGAGAGAAATTCAGAGGGAAGAGAGTGTTTGCCTTGGATTTTCAAGGATTTCTAGTTCCTGATTCTAGCCCCTTAGCAGGTCTTGCTGTTTCTTACCTTTTGGGGTTTTATGTGGTATTCTTGATTATTATTATAATAAATACCCATTTCACTTAAGCCAGCTTGATTACTCTTCTGCTTTTGTTTTCCCCCAACCAAATGCATCCTAGGATACTAATTCTTCTGTAGATGATGGTCACATTGGCCAGTTGCCACAGATGATCAATCTGGACTCATGGTCAGTTACTGCTTCTGAATAGTTGGTTCTCCTTTCAAGCCATTGCTTCTCACAGTCTATTGTCAGTCATCCTGATGTTTCCTGGTCTGTAGCTTTTTCCAGGTAATTAGGACTGGTAGGGAATGCTCTTGTCTCAGAAAAAGTGGATAACTTCCATGTTAACTTCTGTTTCCCCTCTTAAGTTTCTTCCCATTCCATACTTCATGACATAGTGAAGTATATATTCAAAACTAGTGATGTAGTTTGGGGCAAGACGCTTAATCTCAGTGAACCTGTTTTCTCATCTGTAAAATGGAGATAAAAATATCAGCTTCTCAAGGTTGTTAAGAGGATTAAATAAGATATGTATGTACATATTTAAGTACATGTACAAACACAGGGTTATGTTACTCCTCTTCCTTGTTTTTGTATTATTATTATTATTTACAGTCTTTGGCTGTCAGGGACGATTCCAATCATCTTGCAAATTCTGAAAAAACCCAGTTAGATGAGTCACTTTTTTTTTTCTGTCTGTGCCATGTGGCATGTGGGATCCTAGTTCCCCAACCAGGGATCGAACCCGCATCCCCTGCAGTGGAAGTGCAGAGTCTTAACCACTGGACTGCCAGGGAAGTCCCAGAAGGTTCATTTTTAATTACATGTGGTTGCATGACTTAGACTATCTCTGTTAATCCTACTTTAACTATTAAAAAAAAAATAGGAGAAGCATGTTACTGATGGGAAACTAAGGTCAGAGAGGTCAAGTGTCACCTGGTAAAGAAGTAATAGAGCTAGCCTTAAAATTCAGGTTTTCTGACTTCAGTATTTTTCTTTAATTCATAATGTTTTGTGTGTGAGACGGTCCAATAACAGTTCAGAGCATGTTATTTTCTCGATGGCTGAATTGTCTCCTATGGACCTTGACTATAATACTTTGCATCTGATGTGGCACAAAGCTTTTTCATTTCTTCTTACACATCTTTGATTTTACGATCTTCAAGCATGCCTTACTCCACATTGTGTCCACTAGTTGAAAATGACATCTTAGCAAACAAACTTTTAAGGTTTCCTGTGCAAAAAGGGCAAAATTTTGTTGACTGCATCTCTCAACACTTCCTTTACCTTTTCATTCCTTAGACTATAAATGAAGGGGTTCAGAAGACGGGTCCCCATTATGGTGAGGATAGCTGTCACTTTGTCAAATTCCAGGGAATGACTCTGGCTGGGTCTCACATACATGAAGATGTTGCTCCCGTAGGCAATGGAGACCACAGTGATGTGAGAAGTACCGGTGGAAAAGGCCTTCTGACATCCTTGGGCCGAGGGGATGCGCAGGATGGTAGAAATGATGTAGGTGTAGGACACGTGGTGAGCACCAGCGAGGTCAGGACCACGAGGGAAGATAAGAAGCAGCTTATCATCTCAATGAAATGAGTGTCTATGCAGGCCGCCTGCAGTAAAGGAGCGATGTCACAGAAGAAATGACTAATTTCTTCAGTGCAGTATGGCAATCTGGACACCACAATAGTTGGGCAAAGCACTGACGGGAAGGCCCCCTCCCAGCAGCCCAGAACTAACAGGAGGCAGGCCCTGCTATTCATGATGATGGTGTAGCACAGCGGGTTACAGATGGCCACACAGCGGTCAAAGGACATCACCTCCAAGAAGATAAACTCCACTGTCCCCAGAAAGAAGTAGAAATATGTTTGGATGACGCAGCCAGCAAAAGGTATGTTTTTCTTTTCCTCTAAGAGGCAAGCTAGCAACTTTGGGGCAATAGTAGTTGTGAATAAAATGTCCCAAAATGACAAACTATTGAGGAAGAAGTACATTGGTGTTTGGAGACGATTATCAGTCCATATTAAGGAAATGATAACAATGTTTTCTGTTATAGTGAGTGTATAAACCAGCAGGAGAATGAGAAATAGCAAGATCTGAAGCTCCTGGACAGAGGGAAAGGAGACAAGGGTGAATTCAATCATGCTAGTCTGGTTTCTCATGGCCATTTCTGTGTGAGGGGTGAAGAAATGAAGAAGGTTAGAACAGTTTAAGATGTATTTCAAGTGTTTTATGATTACACTAAATATAGAATAGAGAGAACATTCAAGAGTGAGGGGTTCTAATTCTGTCTGTGGCCTTGGGCAAATCAAATTATATCACTAGGCCTCAGTTCTCATCTATATAATTGATGTGCTGGGGGAAAAAAAGCAAACAGCAACTCTGTGATCATTTTAAACTTTAACTATTTGATTTTTATTTAACTAAAATATTTCTTCTCTCTTTTTTTCCTTCCTTAAACCCAAATGTATTCAAACTAACTGAAATATGTAATTAACTGAAAATCATTCAAGTTATTTTGATCATATATTTTAATCATTTAATAATATGGATATCCTAGCTGAAAACCTCAGATTACATTTATTGAAGGAAGAGAAGCTATCAGACAGATTCTATTTTCATTCCTCTGTTAAGACTGACTAGCATATCATGAACTGAAGGATCCTTTTAACCTATCATTATTGAAATAACAACTGAGTTATTTCAAATGAGTTAAGATGAGATAAACAATAGATCAGGTAAAATTTTAAACAGAATTAGCAATTAGGAAGATATATCAAAAGAATTTATCTTTAATGAAGCAAAGAGAGATAGACATTGAAAATATGAGACAATGTTCAAAGAAATGAAAGGAATGGGAACATTTATATACATAGTTTGTATCCTTCAGGAGAGAGAATAGAGTGAGTGAAGGTGGGGCAGTATTTAAAAGGGAAACAGATTCAGGACACTCAAGGGAGAATATGGAAAACAACCAGAAAGGGAAGATCACTTATATAGGAACAGCAGTTAAAATGACTGTCGGTTTCTCAACAGCAGCAAAGGAAGCCAAAACTTAGTTAAATAATATCTTTAAAGTATGGTGAGAAAATGATTGCCATCTCAGAATTGTATATCTAGTAAGATTACCTTCTATTGTAAAATAAATATATTACAGACAAACACTTCGGGAATTTATTACCAACGGACCAGCTGTAATTTCTAAAAAATACAATTCAAGAATAAAGAAAATAATTTTAAGATAATTTAATATGTAGAAAGAAATAATAAAAAATAAAATGGTGAACATGTACATAAATCTAAATGAAAATTCTTTGTAAAAAGTCATAATAGTGTTGAATTTGTGAAGTTAAGCTAGGATGACAATAGAATGTGAGAGTGGAGAGGAAAAATTGGAGCTTCCAAACCAACTGATACAAGAGGGGATAAAATACTGTTTCATGTTAGATTTTAAGTTAAATAAACTTGATAAATTTTCTAGGGTACTCACTGAAAGAATAGAAACAGAGTATAATTTCCAAATTTGTAGACAGGAAAAAATGTTATAAGAGAAACAAAACTCAACTATAACAAAAATATAAATAAATACCAACAGTTAACACAATTAGGGCTTCCCTGCTGGTGCAGTGGTTAAGAATCCACCTGCCAATACAGGGGACACAGATTCGAGCCCTGGTCCGGGAAGATCCCACATGCCGTGGAGCAACTAAGCCCGTGCGCCACAACTACTGAACCTGCGTTCTAGAGCCTGTGCTCCGCAACAAGAAAGGCCACGATAGTGAGAGGCCCGTGCACCACGATGAAGAGTGGCCCCCACTCGCTGCAACTAGAGAAAGGCCTTGCACAGAAACAAAGACCCAACACAGAAAAAATAAAAAAATAAATTTACATATTAAAAAAATTCATAGTTAAAAAAATTATATTCTGGACCTTTGCTGGCTGATATTGTAGCCACAAGCCATGTGTGGCCACTGAGCATTTGAAATGTGGCTAGTTTGTTTTGAGATGTGCTGTAAGTATAAAATGCATTATGAATTTTAAAGATTTGCACCAAAAAAAAAAAGAACGTAAATTACCTTAATAGAGTTATGTTATTACATGTTTAAAAGATAATATTTTTGGATATAGTGCTACTAACCTTCTGGAGTCTGTCCCCAAGAAGTGTCCGCCTACCTGGTGTCACTCACGCCAGTAGAATAAGACCGAGTTCAGCTCAGAAGCAAAGGATGGTTTTATCCTTTGATCAGAGAATGGAGAGGTGCGTACTCCCACTCTGGAGCACAGGCTTCCGGAACAGGCAGACGGCGAGGGCGGGGCTGCTTGATAGCGCGTGGATAGTGTCGGGCGCAAGGAGTTCTCGCGAGGCTGGAGCAGCTCCGCGGCTCACGCTCCAGGTCACAGTGCCTGGTGCAGCGTCTCTGCACACGGCCCGCCGCCGCCATCTTGAATTGGGTGTAGTGGGCGGCGTTTCTCCGCACAGCCCCTCGAGCTGGGGTGTCGGCGTCAGCGTTTCCCTCGAGAAAGTCTGGTCTGAAGTGCAGGGGACGGGGCCTCCGAACGCGGCCCCCTATGAGCAAGTGGAACTAGACTGAGCACAGAAGAAAAGAAAGAAAAGGTTAGACCTAATTTTATTACCCAGATTCTGTTTTTATTTCCTGGGAATTGTTAATGGTCTTTGTTGGTGACAAACCCCTCCTCTGCCTTTTGTCTCGCTCGGTCTTGAGGGGGGCTGAGGGTGGAGGTCTGTCTCCTGTGAGTGCCTCCTGCTGAGTGTGGGTGTCATCATCACCCTGGGAGAGAAGCAGAGCTGCTCCCCAGCTGCTGCCTTTAGATGCGTGTGATGGTCACCAGGCCTCGGCCCTGACTGTTAGTCTCCCTCAGTGAGCACCACTTGTTTATCCTTTTGGAGACAAAGGACACCAGACAATGTAGGATGCATGGCCCAAATATTAGCAAGAGAATAATGGTCTTATATCAAAATTTTCCTAAAAATGAAGGTATCTTGGTGTTTGGCCTGTAGTTAAAAATGGTCCCTGATGGCGAGGCTCACTGCCGTGGCCTGAATATCCCTGGTCACACATTGCTGTTTTTCGGAAGAGAAGCTTCAGGTTAGAGAGAGGGTCACACAAGTAGGGGTGGCTCTTGCCCCATGTTGTCTCTTTGGAGGTTGGGGCTTGGGGGCCTCTTCCATAGAGTTGATGTACTCATGGAGTGACCCCTGCCACTTCAGGCCAGAATGGGTGGTTAGAATCACTGAGTGGGGTCCGTGCCACTTAGGAGCGAGCTGGTCTTGCAGGCTCCTGTTTTCCAGGTTAGGTGCACCCAGTCTCCTGGCAGGAAGGGGTGCAGAGTCAGGTCAGGTAGGGGCAGCACCTGGTGACCATATTCAGCAAGAGCTCTCCTGGTTTCTCCTACCTGGAGGCACACTTGAGTTGTTCCATTTCAAGGGACTTTAAGGTGTCCCTTCTCTGGAACCTGAGGAGTGGGTCTACCATACATGAGTCTGAACACATTTAACCCCAGGCAAAGCAGGACCATTGAAAGCAAGTTAATACAATATTTTTGAGTTTCCTGACATGGCTTTGCTAAGGCCCATTTCAAGGCCTGATTGGTTTCAAGGCCTGACTGGATCTCTCTACTTTTCCTGATGATTGGGGTCTCCAGGTTAAGTGCAAGGTCCATTTCATGCCCAGGGAACTCGTTATCCCATTTGTTACTTGAGACACAAATGCTGGACCATTATTGCTTTGTAGGGATCCTGGGAGCCCAAACCTAGGGCTTATTTCTTTTAGTAATGCCTTAGCCACTTCAGCTGCCATTTCAGATCTAGCAGGGAATACTTCTCTCTACCCAGAAAATGTGTGCACTAGCACCAAGAGATACCTGAAATTGCCCGGTATTCTCAGCATGGCAGTCTTCTCCAGGGTATGTTCCTCTGGTCTGAATGGACCTTATCTGGGGGCCTGGGGGTTCTGGTGCTGGGACTGTTCACTGTGCAGATGGGGCAGGTCTCGACTCTCCGACTAACTATACTTTCATGCCAGGAGTTACCAAGACCTCAACCCAACTAATCGATTATATAGGGCTTCCCTCCCATATTGAGGCCCGTTATGAGCCTCCCTGATGGCTTGACAAGCTGCAGTTTGGGGAAAGAGGTATTGCCCATGTTTATTAACTAGCCACCCACGGCCTCCTAGGTCTTTACTGAAGTTCCATTTTCGGGCTTTGTGTAATTCTTCTTTTGTGTAGATTGGGGAATAATTGGTTGGATCTGGCTTCAAGGTATGATGGGTGGCTGCCAAGTTACTGGTCTGGGGCTGCCCTTTTGGCGGTTGCATCCACCTTGTTTCCCTTTATTACCTCCGCATCATCCTTTTGGTGACCCCTACAATAAATTACTGCTGTCTTTTTTGGAAGCTGTACTGCTTCTAAGAGCTTCAGTATGTTTAAGCCATGTTTCACTTGTTTGTTCTCTGTAGTAATAGCCCCGTGTGTGTGTAGGATGGCATACGAATACCGAAAATCTGTGTAAACATTTTAAGAACTTCTCTGTCCCAAGCTCTAAGGCTTCCCTCTTCTAAGAGCTATCAGCTCCACCTTTTAGGCAGAAGTCCTGGAGCTAGGCTTCTTGCTTCTGTGACTTGGGTTTGGGAGGTCACTGTGTATCCCACCAGCCTTTTTCCTTCTCTCATAAAACTGCTCTGTCTGTGAACCATTCCTCTTTGGTGTTTGGGAGAGGCTCACTTCCTAGGCTGGGACAACTGGAATAGATTATATATGATTTCTATACAATCATGCTTCAGGGGCCCAGGTTCTGTGGGTAGCAGGGTGGCAAGATTTAGTGTGTGACAGGTTTTTATAGGAGCCACTGGGTTGTCTTAGAGCACAGCTTGACTTTGAATTGACCTTTGGGGGATAGCCATTCTGTTCCCTTAGAACTTACTAAAACCTGAACCTGGTGTGGAGTCCATATAGTGATTAGCTGAACAAATGTTAACTTTTTAGCATTCCTTAGCAGGGGCAAGAAGGCCATCCCTTAGTGGTTTGATCTAGTTGTTTAGAGAAATAAGCAACCACCTAAGTAAGGGGTCCCAGTTTTTGAGCTAGTACCCCAAGGGCAATTCCCCTTCTCTCATGAAAGTAAAGGTCAAAGGGTTTAGCTAAATCTGGGAGGGCCAGGGCAGGGTAATTGCTTTTTCAGTTCTTAAAACGCCCCTTCCCACTCTGATTTCCATTCAAAAGGATCATTATCCTTTCCTTTCAACTATTCATACAGAGGCCTAGCTATTAGACCAGAGCTAGGGATTCAGACGGGGCAAAACCCGGCCATCCTCAGGAAACCTCTAAGCTGTCTTCTAGTTTTGGGTGGGGTCAGGCTGAAAAATGGCTTTTTTTCTTTCATGGGGTTGGCTTCCCTGACCTTCTGTGAGAATGAAGCCGAGGTAGGTCACCCTAGTTTGTGATATTTGAGCCTTTTTCTTGGGAGGTTCTATTTTTACTTCCTGGGAATTATTAATGGACCATGCTGGTGACAAAACCAAGTTAAATAAACTGTAGTATTAAAATTTACTTCATCTTTCTGTTTTGCTTTTTAAAAATGGGTTTCTACACACTTTACCCATGTGACTGCATCATTTTTCTATTGAGAAATGCTGATCTAGACTTCACCCTTGTAAAATACTTTCAATTGTCATAGTTTTAATCGTGCTGTGTGATGAGATGTTTAAAAACAACTTTTAAATTGCTCTTGAATCTACAAACAGTAAGTGCACACTGGTAAAAGGATGATGGAAGAGAAGGGGGCAGAGGCAGAGACCATTTTTCCCCTGACTCTGTACTTCTCAGAATCAGAGAGCAGCCATGGAACCTTCCAGACCAGACCAGCACCACTGTGTCTGTGTCTTCAGGCACTGGGGTGAGCTAGCACTTGCTCCTGGAGTGGAGACAAACTCTTGCCTGGTCACTTCTCTTAAGCTCCTAAAACCCCCCTCAGTGCTGTTTCTTCCTTGTTTCTCAGTAAACAAGAACCTAAAGGGAAAGGTGCAAGTGCATTTCAAATGATTCCAAATTTAGTGTATCGCAAACCCTCCTCAGGTCTCTCTGAGTCCATTTCAAATCTTTTCCCATTCCTCAGTTTCCTGGTTGTAGCTGCTCAGATGGTCAGCCTAGAACAATTTGTAATAATAAAAGATGGGATCCAGTTCCCTTTCATTTTCACTCATTCAGATGTCATTTGATGGATAACTCGGTACTAGAAGCAGGGAAGGCAAAGATGAAGAAGACACACATGATCTTACCTGAATGATGTCATAGTCTGCTTTAGAAAACAGATATACAACTAACTAGACCATCCCAGGATAAATACTGTGATCAAGGTATGAAATAAAGCAGAAAATTTGGAGTATATTTTTCTGGGACTGGGGAGGGACCGCAAAGAAGAGGTGTTGAAGGTTGACTTTCGTTGTTTGTTTGTTTGTTTGAATGAATGAATGAAGTGAAGAGTAGCTGAGAAATGCTTCACGGGGAGAAACAACACACTGCTGTGTGTGTGTGTGTGCGTGCGCGCGTGCACGCACACACACACAGTGATGAGAGATAATTCCTTGGGTTGGTATCTCTTAAGTATTTGCCATCTATGAGTGAATATTCTTGCAGGAAAAATAAAATTCATTTGACCTGTTTTCAGGGTTCTTCCTTCAGCTCAGCTCTTTGTTCCTGGGTTGAAGGAATGACTCACACAGAAGGACTCTTATTATCTCCTTAAACGAATTGACCTTTCTGCTTGTCCCAGAGAATTGCTGGCAGCTCTCATGTCTCCAGCTAGTGTCTGAACTCTCTTTTCACCTGAGAAGGAGCCCAAAATGCCAGGCCCGGCCTGGGAGGTGGAGGCCCAGGCTGGCTTAGATAGTGGAATAAGACTTTTCTGTGTTCTACAATTAAAGGGACAATGTAAGAAGAACTTAAGAAAAAAATCTCAGTGGGAGAAACCCCAAATCAAGTAAACCATCTAGCCATTTAATCCACAGGGGCAGAGCAAAGAAAGAGAATCAAAGTCCAAGACCAGGGAGGCCAGAGGAGAACAAGAATATTAAAGCAAAGGTTCAGAGGATGTTTTGAGAAGAGTAGCTACAAGCAGCAGCATTTACTGAGTCACTGGATTCAAACATGGTCTAGAAAGTGGTATCCAAGACCTGACTCCAGGTAGATTCTAGTTCCTTTAAAGGCTTCTAGGTTCATCCTGACACTTATCTCTTAAGTTGCAATTTTTTTGGTCAATAATACTGGCTTTACTTTTACAAAAATAATTATTCAAGCTAAGAGAATAGCATTATTTATGCTCTGCTAGTTCACTTAGGGTAGGAGGAGTAATAATTCCTGTGATTACTGGGATGCTAAATCAGTGAAAAACAACATAGTCGATTATTTAATCATCCCTTTATTTTACATTCCATTGTTTAAAAATAATATTTTAATGCCTGTGGCAATAATATTCTACAATGACATCAATAAGACATCCTTCATTGTCCTGTTGGAAGTTTTTTCAAAAGTTTTTATTAAATAGTAAACAATTAAAAAATAATAATGGAAAATATGTAAAGTATACAAAACTCCGATACAATGAACACCTGGGTCCCACTACCTAGTTTAAGGAGTAGAGCGATGTCTGTACCTTGGATGTTCCCAGTGAACCTTGGGCTGATTCCATTCCCTTCACTCCCTTCACACTAGAAGTCATCACTCTCCTAAATTTTGGGTTCATTTTTCCCTTGTTTTAAAGTTTTACCTCATGTGTCCATTTTGCAAGTTTTTGATCTTTATATTAATTTAATTCTACTGAAATTTTCTTTTTTTCACTGATATTTTTACTTTTTCGACATTTATGTCATCGCATGTGTGTGAAAGTAATTCATTAGCCAAAGTGTAGTATCCTATTGTGTGAGTAGATCAACATGTATTTTTCTGCTGTTGTTTTTATTTATAAATAATATGAATTTCCAGAATGTAAGAACCCTTTTCTTTTAAACATCCATAATGTTTTGGTGGGTTCTTCATACCTGTCAATAGGTATAGATATGACACAAAGATACTATTACCAGCCTCCCTGCAAAAATTCCTTCTATTAGGGAAAAGAAAAATAGAAAACTTTATTCAGTTTGGATTTGCCCAGTAGCAGACAATGAGACGAGGGTTTGGGTATAACCCAATTTATTTGAAAGATGATCCCAAGAAACATGATAAGGGAATGCGAAAGTGAGTCAGGAAAGGATAGTCAATTAAGCAAGTGTCAATGAATAGTTTACTGCTGTGGGGAACTGGGGCTCAATCACACTGGAGATTTTCTGTAAATATGGTCTGTAAACACCTCCAAGTTGTCCCACTAGGGTGAAAAGGAAGCTAGGGTATTTTTGTACTGACTCCTGCCCCACATTGGTTTGTGGCCTGCCTCATATATGTAAACCAAAAAAAGTCCTTGGCCAGAGACTACTGCCAGGCAGAGGATGTGGGGAGTCCTCAGGACATAAAGACATTATCTGAAGGTGACCTCTGGAGTGGGCTGGAAGGATGTGAACAGAGGTCCTAAGAAATGCTATGGTCATAATTCATTCACTTCTTAAACTATTATCTTTCCAAAATGCAAACCATGTAATACTGCTCTGCTTCTTTAGGATCTTCAATAATTTATTGCTTATACGTTGCATTAAAATAATAACTTTGCATAGTATTATGGAACTAACACTCAGACCCAGCCTACCTCTGTAGTCCCCTCAAAGCCATGTGTTTACCCAGTAGCGCACACATCTCTCTCAGGCACAGTCTACTATTTAGCTAAAATGTCCTCACCATTGCCCAGAGACACCCCTTTCATTTTTCATTCATTCATTGACTTGTTCTTTCAAGAAACACATATTTATTGAGCATTTACTATGTTGAGCACTGTAGTTACAAAGAGCTAGAAGTCCTATTCTTTGGAAGCTCATAGCTGAGCATGGGAGGTAAACATACACTTGATGAAAATAAAAGGTAATAAATATTTAACAGAAATATGTAAAATATATAATGATTAATCCTGTACAGATGTTGGAGAAGGTTTCCAAAAAGCGTTTAAAATAGATTCATTCACAATTTTGTGCCTTTAAAAATTTTACTCTCGCCACTTGGGATGCCCTTCCCTGATTCTTCTGCTGGAAAATCTTCTATACATCCTTCAAAATCCAAGTTAAATATTCATTTTCTTTGTGGAATATCCCTGTCTCAGACATAGTTAAGTTCTTATTTCTTTGTGTTCCAATTTTACATCATAGCATACAGCATCAATTAATCATGTGAAAATAAGATTGGTAAAGTGAACCTCAAGAGTAACAGTTAACTAGATGCAGGGAAGTGAAGAAAAGGAGACAATATTTACAGTTCAAAACTGTCCAGCCCTTCATTTGTTAACAATAAATGAAAGTGTGACTTCTCAATGACACTTTGTTGATGGCCAGAACCCCAGTCTATACATTTGTCAGATGTTATTAAGCATCTGTTAAGAACAGATTCGTGTTCTTCTTTGAGAGGAATAAACTGTAGTAATCGTTAAGCCAAGAGAAGTGATAGAATCAGAGATCGTTTTAATTTTATCTTAACATGTAAACATTTTATGACTTGCAATAAGTTACTTAGCTAATTTAAATTGCTATGTTTTAATTAGCAAAATGGAGATATTTAAACCTACATCATTGAATTGTAAAGATTGACTTGGATGTTTCTTTAAAGCAATTCACACTGTATCTTGAACATAATAGAGATTTGGCAAATGTTATCTTCCTCTCGTCTCTGTTTCTTAAGAAATACATTTTAATTAATAATTTTTTTAAAAAGCTAAAGAAAGGCAATATTTAGTTCACAAGGTTTTCCTTTGGATATAATTCTTCAAGAATATTAGGGGCAAAGAACACTGTTTAAGAGTGTGCTGGGCTTCATAGCCAGACAGAGTTTAAGTTCCCACTGGTCATTCGTGTGGTGTTAGGCAAGCTCTCTGAGCACACACTCTTCAAATGCACTATGAGAAGGATACAAGTACCCAACTCACAGGTCACTGTGAAGAATAGATATTATCTGTAAAGGGCTTAGTACAGGGCTGAGCATGTAATGAGTACATGGTAAATGTTAGCCAGTAGTAAGTATAATAAAATGTTTTAATTTAATTTAATATAAACTATTTTATACATTAATTTATAATTATGTAATATTTTGAATTGAGGCAAAATTGGATGAGGCTGTTTCCTGTGATAGTTCTCACAATTACTTTTCCTTCACTTAGTCACTAAAATGCTGAACCCTTGAATGTATGATCCCACAAATATATGATAGATGTTAGAATATTGGAATTATACATTTTATCTCAATCCAACATCTATTTATGGTTTTTTTCCACATGTTTATTGGAGTATAATTGCTTTACGATGTTGTGTTAATTTCTGCTGTACAATAAAGTGAATCAACCATATGCATACACACATGTCCTCATATCCCCTCCCTCTTGAGCCTCCCTCCCACCCTCCCTAGCCCACCCCTCTAGGTGGTCACAAAGCACTGAGCTGATCTCCCTGTGCTATGCAGCTGCTTCCCACTAGCTATCTAATTTTACATTTGGTAGTGTATATATGTCAATGCTACTCTCTCACTTTGTCGCAGCTTCCTCTTCCGCCACTAGGGGGAACTCAACTCCGTTCTCTATGTCTGCACCTTTATTCCTGCCCTGCCACTAGGTTCATCAGTACTGTTTTTTAGATTCCATATATGTGCGTTAGCATACGGTATTTGTTTCTCTTCTTGACTTACTTTCTATTTATGTTTTATCTACAGCTAACAAATTGTAAAGAGATGTAAACAAAGACTTAGAAAAAAAGCCAAAAAAGACCGTTTTTCCAATTTGCCAAAAAAAGTAGACAAGATAAAAATTCTTAGGAAATATCAGAAATGCTGCTGCTGCTTAAAACTGCTATCAAAATTTGAGACTTTGTCAAAGACATTTAAAAGAAGCAAAAATACAAGCTTAAACGTTATATTAGATTGAAAAGGACTTACAGTAAAGAAGCAAGCTGATAGACATTAAATCATAACTGTAGATGGAAAAGGATAAACTGAAGCTACCAAATCATAACTGTAGATGGAAAAGGATAAACTGAAGCTACCAAATCATAACTGTAGATGGAAAAGGATAAACTGAAGCTACCACCAGAAAATGTTTGAGATACCAAGAAAATGTAAATTTTTGTTGTGATTAGCTGAGATTTATAGAGCATATTTTATGTGCTGAGCACTATGCTAGGTTCTTGCCATTCTTACCTAATTTTATTCTCCTAATGACCCTATGAGGTAAATGCTTATCATTATGATCCCTCTTTTACAGTTAGAAAAATGAGACTGAGAGCATGGGAGACTTGTTCAAAACCATACATGTGGTAGGTACCTTGGCTAGCATTCATCCCTGTGTTTGTTTTACTCTGTTACTGGCTGAATTGTATTTTTCCCCCAAATTCATATGTTGAAGGCTTAACCACCCCCTCCAGACCCCATATCACAGAATGGCCGTTTTTGGAGATAGGACCTTTATAGAGGTAGTTAAATTAAAATGAGGCTGTTAGGGTGGACCCCAATCCAATGTGACTGGTATTCTTATAAGAAAGGAAATCTGCAGACACAAAGAGACACCAGGGATGCACTGCCAGGGGAATGACCACGTGAGGAGGCAGCAAGTGGGTGGCCAGCAGCAAGCCAAGGAGAGAGGCTGTCCTCTCAGTGGAAACCAACCCTTCTGTCTGCTTGATCTTAGACTTCTAGATTCCAGAACTGTGAGAAAATTAATTTCTGTTGTTTAAGCCATCCAAGTTTGTGATATTTTGTCGCCAAAGTCCTGGAAAAGTAAGACACTTCCAAGCCCAGCTCTGCTCTACTGCCTCTCATATCCAGTGTATGATTTGTGATACTGATAATAGTATGCACTTTCTCGGTTTGTTGTTTACCCTCGGCATCACGTGGCTGCCTGCGAGCTGGGGCTCACAGCTGCTGCCCAGCATCACGAGAGAGTATCCCACCACACATCGTGAGCCTGGGAAAATATCAAAATTCAAAATTAGAAGCAGGGTTTCTACTAAATGCATGTGGGTTTTGCATCATCAGAAAGTCAAAAAATCATTAGTTGAACTATTGCAAGTTGGGGACTGTCTGTATTTCATTGTTTTAAATAGCCTCTTCACCCATTTGTGCCTCACCTTGCTGTCTTTGGTTCAGTAGTATGAAGATTATTATTTATAGAGTCCTTACTTTGTATGCAGGGCTTCCCTGGTGGCGCATTGGTTGAGAGTCCGCCTGCCGATGCAGGGGACACGGGTTCGTGCCCCGGTCCGGGAAGATCCCACATGCCGCGGAGCGGCTGGGCCCGTGAGCCATGGCCGCTGAGCCTGCGCGTCCGGAGCCTGTGCTCCGCGATGGGAGAGGCTGCAGCAGTGAGAGGCCCGCGTACCACAAAAAAATAAAAATAAAAAATAAAATAAATAAAATTAGATATGAGAATGTGTTTCTATAAATGGCAAAGTTCTATACAAATGAGGGGAAACAAGTGACTAAGCAGCGCATCACCATATACAGCCTTTGAAGAAGCAGAACTAACTCAGAGCCTGGGAGTATGTAGTATCTATGTCAAGTCAGGAATAATTTATTCCTTCCTGTCACAGACAGACCTATTCCTGAACATAAAGACTCAGTATGTACAGGATGGTAGAGGTCAGCCTGTGGCCTGATGTTAACATGAAATGCAAACTCTTGGCTACTCCAGCTGGGCAAACACCCAACTAAAACAGAGAATAACAGAGGATGAAAAAGTCTCCTTTCTACCCATAACAAGCAAGTGAGTGGGTCCAGGAGCAAGAAAGAGTGCATCTATATCACTATGAATGGATATTCTAAGGTTTGTTCTAGGTGTAGAAATTAGATGGCTACAATGGAACCGAATGTAAATCATCCTTCAAGAACAGAAAAGGAGTCAAAATTAAGACATCATTGTTGCATAATGATAGGAACTGAGAATAATTTAGACTCAGTTTAAATACTCCTTTCCTGATTTGAACTCATACCCTGAGAGGATTAAAGCCTGTGAGTTTATGACTAATATATTCCAGATTTAATTTTCCTCAATGATTAACTGTTTTAGCATCCTCTAAGAATTCAAGTAGACTATACAACTTTATAATAAATCTCACAGTTCCTAGTCTCCTGAGAAGCCAAGGCAAAGCTCTGCAGTGAGCTCTTTGAAGCACAGGCCTTGTAGATGAATCGTGGATTCCAGGAAGAGTTCATTTTCAGTCCCAGGAAATAACAGAGTTGAGACTGTTGTGGTAAAGACCACAGAGCAGGGATGATGGAAGGTGAAAAAAAATCCTAGAAGCACAAAACCAAGAAGAAGCCATCAGTCAGTCTGTTGTCTCTAGGCAGAAATGAAAATGAAATCATTAACTATAACCTTTTCAAGTTTTCCCCAGAAGACATTGATACTCTTTGTTAGTCACCTAGACCATGTGTTATAGTCCTTAAATGTATAATATAATCCCTTCTTCTGCAGATTCCAATTTTCCTAAAGCTTGAAATAAACAGAAAGAACTTTGGAGGTAACAAGTTCATTCTTCTTTGTCCATAGCAATATACAATAAAGAATATAATAAATACAGAAGACAGAGCCAGACTGAGACTCTGGATTTTTTTTCCTTCTTCTTGGGATCATTCTGTAAAGTTTTGAACAAGGGGGTGATTTGCTTGGCTATGCTTCTGCCTAGGCTGGTTCACTAGGCTTTGGAAGGCTCTTGTCGGCTATACACTTCCTATTGCAAACATCTACCCTTTCATGTTGATCTGTTATTTGTGAAGAATACAGCTTTTAATACCTCATGTGTGAAACTCTTAAGCCCACCTAAGAGTAACAGAAAATCATGGATCAGCATTATTCTCTAGATATCCATTTATATTGTTCAAGAAAAAGAATGCCTGGAAACCATCAAGCTGTCAGTTGACATCTGTAAGAACTATTCTGACTCACCTTCACTGATCATTGTTTCTATGACTTCTGTTAGTGAAAGACAGAAGAATGCCACAACGCATAATATGGATTTCAAAGTCAATCAGAGTTTTCTAAGTGTTCATAGTCAAAGACCTTAGTATAAAGAGACTTCAATAAATACTCTGTTTCAGACCTTTATTAAACAGATTTTTTAAAAAAACAAAGCAGAAAAATAAAAAACCGAAAACGCTGTGCCTGAGTAAATATTCTTAATTATTTAAAATTTCCTCTCTGATAATTCCAGTATTCCTATCATATCTGAGTTGGGACCTCATGTTTCCTTGATGTCTTTGGAATGTTCTTTACCTTTCCATTTGACGTGTCTTGTGACATTTTTTAAACATCTTTATGGAGTATAATTGCTTTACAATGTTGTGTTACTGTCTGCTGTATAACAAAGTGAATCAGCTATATGTATACACATATCCCCATGTCCCCCTGCCTTGTGTTTCCCTCCACCCGCCTTATCCCACGCCTCTAGGTGGTCACAGAGCACCGAGCTGATCTCCCTGTGCTATGCGGCTGCTTCCCACTAGCTATCTGTTTTACATTTGGTAGTGTGTATATGTCCATGCCACTCTCTCACTTCATCCCAGATTACCCTTCCCCCTCCCCGTGTCCTCAAGTCCATTCTCTACATCTGCATCTTTATTACTGTCCTGCCACTAAGTTCTTCAGAACCATTTTTTTATTTTTAGATTCCATATATATGTGTTAGCATACGGTATTTGTTTTTTTCTTTCTGACTTATTCTACTCTGTATGACAGACTCTAGGTCCATCCACCTCACTACAAATAACTCAATTTCATTTCTTTTTATGGGTGAGTAATATTCCATTGTATATATGTACCACATCTTATTTATCCATTCATCTGTCAGGGACACTTAGGTTGCTTCCATGTCCTGGCTATTGTAAATAGTGCTGCAATGAACATTGTGGTACATGACTCTTTTTGAATTATGCTTTTCTCAGGGTATATGCCTAATAATGGAATTGCTGGGTCATATGGTAGTTCTATTTTTAGTTTTTTAAAGAACCTCCATACTGTTCTCCATAGTGGCTGTATCAACTTACATTCCCCCAACAGTGCAAGAGGGTTCCCTTTTCTTCATATCCTCTCCATTATTTATTGTTTGTAGATTTTTTGATTATCCATTCTGACTGGTGTGAGGTGATACCTCATTGTAGTTTTGATTTGAATTTCTCTAATGATTAGTGATGTTGAGCATCCTTTCATGTGTTTGTTGGCCATTAGTATATCTTCTTTGGAGAAATGTCTATTTAGGTCGTCTTCTCATTCTTGGATTGGGTTGTTTGATTTTTTGATACAGAGCTGCAACGGCTGCTTGTAAATTTTAGAGATTAATTCTTTGTCAGTTGCTTCACTTGCAGATATTTTCTCCCATTCTGAGAGTTGTCATTTCCTCTTGTTTATAGTTTCCTTTGCTGTGCAAAAGTTTTAAGTTTCATTAGATCCCATTTGTTCATTTTTGTTTTTATTTCCATGTCTTTTTTTCTCAAAAAGGATCTTGCTGTGATTTATGTCATAGAGTGTTCTGCCTATGTTTTCCTCTAAGAGTTTGATAATGTCTGTCCTCACATTTAGGTCTTTAATCCATTTTGAGTTTATATTTGTGTATGGTGTTAGGGAGTGTTCTAATTTCATTCTTTCACATGTAGCTGTCCCGTTTTCCCAGCACCACTTATTGAACAGGCTGTCTTTTAACCATTGTATACTCTTGCCTCCTTTATCAAAGATAAGGTGACCATAGGTGTGTGGGTTTATCTCTGGGCTTTCTATCCTGTTCCATTAATCTATCTTTCTGTTTTTGTGCCAGTACCATAACTGTCTTGATTACTGTAGCTTTGTAGTATAGTCTGAAGTCAGGGAGCCTGATTCCTCCAGCTCAGTTTTTCTTTCTCAAGATTGCTTTGCCTATTCGGGGTCTTTTGTGTTTCTATATAAATTTTGAAATTTTTTGTTCTTCTGTGAAAAATACCAGTGGTAGTTGGATAGGGATTGCATTGAATCTGTAGATTGCTTTGGGTCGTATAGTCATTTTCACAATGTTGATTCTTCCAATCCAAGAACATGGTATATCTCTCCATCTATTTGTATCATCTTCAATTTTTTTAATCAGTGTCTTATAGTTTTCTGCATACAGGTCTTTTGTCTCCTTAGGTAGGTTTATTCCTAGGTATTTTATTTTTTGTTGCAATGGTAAATGGGAGTGTTTTCTTAATTTCACTTTCAGATTTTTCATCATTAGTGTATAGAAATGCAAGAGATTTCTGTGCATTAATTTTGTATCCTGCTACTTTACCAAATCCATTGATTTGCTCTAGTAGTTTTCTGGTAGCATCTTTAGGATTCTCTATGTATAGTATCATGTCATCTGCAAACAGTGACAGCTTTACTTCTTCTTTTCCTATTTGGATTCCTTTTATTTCTTTTTCTTCTCTGATTGCTGTGGCTAAAATGTCCAAAACTATGCTGAATAAGAGTGGTGAGAGTGTGCAACCTTGTCTTGTTCCTGATCTTAGTGGAAATGCTTTCAGTTTTTCACCATTGAGCACGATGTTGACTGTGGATTTGTCATATATGGCCCTTATTATGTTGAGGAAAGTTCCCTCTATGCCTACTTTCTGGAGGGATTTTATCATAAGTGGGTGTTGAATTTTGTCAAAAGCTTTCTCTGCATCTGTTGAGATAATCATATGGTTTTTCTCCTTCAATTTGTTAATATGGTGTATCACGTTGATTGATTTGCCTATATTGAAGAATCCTTGCATCCCTGGGTTAAACCCCACTTAGTCATGGTTTATGATCCTTTTAATGTGCTGTTGGATTCTGTATGCAAGTATTTTGTTGAGGATTTGTACTTCTATGTTCATCAGTGATATTGGCCTGTAGTTTTCTTTCTCTGTGACATCTTTATCTGGTTTGGGTGATGGTGGCCTCGTAGAATGAGTTTGGGAGTGTTCCTCCCTCTGCTATATTTTGGAAGAGTTTGAGAAGGATAAGTGTTAGCACATCTCTAAATATTTGATAGAATTCACCTGTGAAGCCATCTGGTCCTGGACTTTCGTTTGTTGGAAGATTTTAATTACAGTTTCAATTTCATTGCTTGTGATTGGTCTGTTCATATTTTCTATTTCTTCCTGGTTCAGTTTTGGATGGTTATACCTTTTGACGAATTTGTCCATTTCTTCCAGGTTGCCCATTTTATTGGCATAGAGTTGCTTGTAGTAGTCTCTTGAGATGCTTTGTATTTCTGCCATGTCTCTTGTAACTTCTCCTTTTTCATTTCTAATTTTATTGGAGTCCTCTCCCTCTTTTTCCTGATAAGTCTGGCTAATGGTTTACCAGTTTTGTTTATCTTCTCAAAGAACAAGCTTTTAGCTTTATTGATCTCTGCTATCATTTCCTTTATTTCCTTTTCATTTATTTCTGATCTGATCTTTATGATTTCTTTCCTTCTAACTTTGGGTTTTTTTGTTCTTCTTTCTCTAGTTGCTTTAGGAGTAAGGTTAGGTTGTTTATTTAAGATTTTTCTTGTTTCTTGAGGTAGGGTTGTATTGCTATAAACTTCCCTCTTAGAACTGCTTTTGCTGCATCCCATAGGTTTTGGGTCATCGTGTTTTCATTGTCATTTGTTTCTAGGTATTTTTTTATTTCCTCTTCGATTTATTCAGTGATCTCTTGGTTATTTATTAGTACATTGTTTAGCCTCCATGTGTTTGTATTTTTTAGTTTTTTTCTGTAATTGATATCTAGTCTCATACCGTTGTGGTCAGAAAAGGTACTTGATATGATTTCAGTTTTCTTAAATTTCCCAAGGCTTTATTTGTGACCCATGATATGATCTATCCTGGAGAATGTTCCATAAGCACTTGAGAAGAAAGTGTATTCTGTTGTTTTTGGATGGAGTGTCCTATAATTATCAATTAAGTCCATCTTTCTTAATTTGTCATTTAAAGCTTGTGTTTCCTTATTTATTTTCATTTCGGATGATCTGTCCATTGGTGAAAGTGGGGTGTTAAAGTCCCTTAGTATTATTGTGTTACTGTCAATTTCCCCTTTTATGGCTGTTCGCATTTGCCTTATGTATTCAGGTGCTCCTGTGTTGGGTGCATAAATATTTACAACTGTTATATCTTCTTCTTGGATTGATCCCTTGACCATTATGTAGTGTCCTTCCCTGTCTCTTGTAATAGACTTCATTTTAAAGTCTATATTGTCTGATATGAGAATTGCTACTCCAGCTTTCTGTTGATTTCCATTTGCATGGATTATCTTTTTCCATCTCCTCACTTTCAGTCTGTATGTGTCCCTAGGTCTGAAGTGGGTCTTTGTAGACAGCATATACATGGGTCGTGCTTTTGTATCCATTCAGCCAGTCTATGTCTTTTGGTTGGAGCATTTAATCCATTTACATTTAAGGTAATTATCAGTATGTATGTTCCCATTACCATTTTCTTAATTGTTTTGGGTTTGTCATTGTAGGTCTTTTCCTTCTCTTGTGTATCCTCCCTAGAGGAGTTTCTTTAGCATTTGTTGTAAAGCTGGTTTGATGTTGCGCAATTTTCTTAACTTTTGCTTGTTTGTAAAGATTTTAATTTCTCTGTCAAAACAATTTATGTAGAGAATTTGTAGGAAATTCTGAAACTTGTTGAGGGCCTTTCACTCAGTTCATGCATGAAGCCAGACATATTGAAGCTGGGTACAAAGGCAATGAACAATTGCATTTCTGGACAATAGAACTCAGAAATATATCCCAGCAAATCCCGCAATTGGACAGTACATTTATTATTTAAAGAGAAATGCAGGAATATGGACTTTACCTTATTTTGGCTATTAACTCTCCTATCAATTACTCACTTAAGGAAAAACGTTCCCTCTGAGATTTGCTAGTTCATAAATTCTCTAAACAGTCTAGAACATAACTCTTGTTAAAGGAGAAAAGGAACACTGGGTTTTTAGGAGAAAGCCTTCTTATAATTTTAACTGTCCTAAAATAATAATTTTCTTTCATATCAGTACTGGAACAGTGTGAAAAATTAATCTATATTAATTTTCCCTATGAATTAATTAGGCCACAGTGTTATGTGGTCTAAGTAGGTCTCTATCAGTGAAGAGAATTATTGTCAATTGGAAATTGCTTCAGTGAGAATCTTAGTAAACAGCTCCCTCTGATGGGGACTTTTGTCTTAGACAATATTTGAATTAAATTAAAAGGAAAAAAAATTGTTTGGAATATCCCAAGAAGGCTTTAAGAACATTTTAAAAAATCAAATTAAGATTCTTGAGATATACATATATCTTATTTTTAAAACTGCAAAAGATATTATACATATAATGTGGAAGAAAAATTGGGTAATTATTTTTCACTCTCCTAAAATGTGAGAGAAAAGAAATGGTCCATAAAATTTAAAATAAACTGGATGTTATCAAAATTAAAGACTTTTCCTCTGAGAAAGATAATATTAAAAGAATGAAATGAGAGAGGTGGTCTGGCTTGAGGCAGGAAGGTGGGTTGTGATCTAGGACAGTTCTGTCAGCCATGTGTCTGCAGGCTGTTGACCTGTGGGAACTTGTTCTAAAAGAAGTGAGTGATAGGAGGAGCTTCAAGATGGTGGAAGAGTAAGACGTGGAGATCACCTTCCTCCCCACAAATACATCAGAAATACATCTACGTGTGGAACAACTCCTACAGAACACCTACTGAACGCTGGCAGAAGACCTCAGACCTCCCAAAAGGCAAGAAATTCCCCACATACCTGGGTAGGGCAAAAGAAAAAACAGAGACAAAAGAATAGGGACGGGACCTGCACCAGTGGGAGCTAGCTGTGAAGGAGGAAAGGTTTCCACACACTAGGAAGGCCCTTCACGGGCAGAGACGGGGGGTGGTGGCGGAGGGGGGAAGCTTCAGAACCATGGAGGAGAGCCCAGCAATGGGGGTGCAGAGGTCAAAGCAGAGAGATTCCCGCATAGAGGATCAGTGCCGACCAGCACTCACCAGCCTGAGAGGCTTGTCTGCTCGCCTGCCGGGACAGGTGGGGGCTGGGAGCTGAGGCTCCGGCTTCGGAGGTCGGAGGTCGGATCCCAGGGAGAGGACTGGGGTTGGCTGTGTGAACACAGCGTGAAGGGGCTAGCGCGCCACAGCTAGCTGGGAGCGAGTCCGGGAAAACGTCTGGAGGTGCTGAAGAGGCAAGAGACTTTTTCTTGCCTTTTTGTTTCCCAGTCCGTGAGGAGAGGGGATTAAGAGTGTGGCTTAAAGGAGCTCCAGAAACGGGCGCGAGCTGCAGCTATCAGCGCGGACCCCAGAGACGGGCATGAGACGATATGTATGCTTGCTACAGACACCAAGAAGCCTGTGTGCAAGCACACGTCACTATTCACACCTCCCGTCCTGAGCGCCTGTTCAGCCCACCACTGCCAGGGTCCCATGATCCAGGGACAACTTCCTCGGGAGAACACATGGCACGCCTCATGGTGGTGCAACGTCATGCTGGCCTCTGCCGCCGCAGGCTCGCCCGGCATTCCGTAGCCCTCCCTCCCCCCTGCATGAGTGAGCCAGAGTCCCCAAATCAGCTGCTCCTTTAACCCTGTCCTGTCTGAGCGAAGAACAGATGCCTTCAGGCGACCTACACGCAGAGGCAGGGCCAAATCCAAAGCTAAACTCCAGGAGCTGTGTGAACAAAGAAGAGAAAAGGAAATTTCTCCCAGCAGCCTCAGGAGCAGCAGATTAAATCTCCACAGTCAACTTGATGTACACTGCAGCTGTGGAATACCTGAATAGAAAATGTATCTTCCCCAATTGAGGAGGTGGACTTTGGGAGCAATATATATATTGTATATATATATTGTATATATATATATATATATATACACACACACACACATATATATAATATATGTATATTTTTAATATATTTTATATACATATTATGCATTTAAAATATATAAAATATATAATTTATATTTTGCATATATATATAAATATAGATATTTCCCCCCTTTTTCTCTTTCAGTGTATGATTCTGTGTGTGATTTTGTCTGTGTAGTTTTGCTTTTACCATAGGGTTCTCTCTGTCGTTTTTTTTGTTTTTTTTAAGTATCGTTTTTAGCACTTATTATCATTGGTGGATTTGTTTTTTGCTTTGGTTGCTCTTTCTTGTTTTTTTTTAAATTTTTTGATTTTAATTATTTTATTTTATCTTCTTTCTTTTTTTCTCCCTTTTATTCTGAGCTGTGTGGATGACAGGCTGTTGATGCTTCAGCCAGGCATCAGGGATGTGCCTCTGAGGTGGGAGAGCCAAGTTCAGGACACTGGTCCACAAGAGACCTCCCAGCTCCACGTAATATCAAATGGCAAGAATCTCCCAGAGATCTCCATCTCAATGCCAAGACCCAGCTGCACTAAACGACCAGCAAGCTACAGTGCTGGACACCCTATTCCAAAGAACTAGCAAGACAGGAACATAACCCCATCCATTAGCAGAGAGGCCGCCTAAAATCATAATAAGGTCACAGACACCCCAAACCACACCACCAGACGTGGACCTGCCCACCAGAAAGACAAGATCCAGCCTCATCCACCAGAATACAGGCACTAGTCGCCTCCACCAGGAAGCCTACACAACCCACTGAACCAACCTTAGCCACTGGGAGCAGACAGCAAAAACAACGGGAACTACGAACCTGCAGGCTGCGAAAAGGAGACCTCAAACACAATAAGTTAAGCAAAATGAGAAAACAGAGAAACACACAACAGATGAATGACCAAGGCAAACACCCACCAGACCTAAGAAATGAAGAGGAAATAGGCAGTCTAACTGAAAAAGAATTCAGAATGATGATAGTAAAGATGATCCAGAACCTTGGAAATAGAATGGAGAATATACAAGAAACGTTTAACAAGGACCTAGAAGAACTAGAGCAAACAAACTGGTGAACAAAACAATAAATGAAATTAAAAATTCTCTAGAAGGGATCAATAGCAGAATAACTGAGGAAGAAGAACGGATAAGTGACCTGGTAGATAAAATAGTGGAAATAACTACTGCAGAGCAGAATAAAGAAAAAAGAATGAAAAGAATCGAGGACAGTCTCAGAGATCTCTGGGACTACATTAACTGCACCAACATTCAAATATTAGGGGTTCCAGAAGAAGAAGAGAAAAAGAAAGGGACTGAGAAAATATTTGAAGATATTATAGTCAAAAACGTCCCTAATATGGGAAAGGAAATAGTTAATCAAGTCCAGGAAGCACAGAGAGTCCCATACAGGATAAATCCAAGGAGAAACACGCCATGACACATATTAATCAAACTCCCAAAAATTAAATACAAAGTAAAAATATTAAAAGCAGCAAGGGAAAAACGACAAATAACATACAAGGGAACTCCCATAAGGTTAACAGCTGATTTTTCAGCAGAAACTCTGCAAGCCAGAAGGGAGTGGCATGATATACTTAAAGTGATGAAAGGGAAGAACCTACAACCATGATTACTGTACCCGGCAAGGATCTCATTCAGATTCGATGGAGAAATCAAAAGCTTTACAGACAAGCAACAGCTAAGAGAATTCAGCACCACCAAACCAGCTCTACAACAAATGGTAAAGGAACTTCTCTAAGTGGGATCACAAGAGAAGAAAAGGACCGCCAAATACAAATCCAAAACAATTAAGAAAATGGTAATAGGAACATACATATCGATAATTACCCTAAACGTGAATGGATTAAATGCTCCACCAAAAGACAGGCATGCTGAATGGATATAAAAACATACCCATATATAATGTTGTCTACAAGAGACCACTTCAGACCTAGGGACAAATTCAGACTGAAAGTGAGGAGATTGAAAAAGATATTCTATGCAAATGGAAATCAAAAGAAACTGGGCGTAGCAATACTCAGATAAAATAGACTTTAATGTTACAAGAGACAAGGAAGGACACTACATAATGATCAGGGGATCAATTCAAGAAGCATATATAAGAACTATAAATATATATGCACCCAACATAGGAGCACCTCAATACATAAGGCAACTGCTAACAGCTATAAAAGAGGAAATCGACAGTAACACAATAATAATGGGGGACTTTAACACCTCAGTTACACCAATGGACAGATCATCCAAAATGAAAACAAATAAGGAAACAGAAGCCTTAAATGACACAATAGACAAGATAGATTTAATTGATATTTATAGGATATTGCATCCAAAAACAGCAGATTACACTTTCTTCTCAAGTGCACATGGAACATTCTCCAGGATAGATCACATCTTGTGTCAGAAATCAAGCCTGAGTAAATTTAAGAAAATTGAAATCATATCTAGCATCTTTTCTGACCACAACACTATGAGATTAGAAATCAGCTACAGGGAAAAAAACGTAAAAAACACAAACACATGGAGGCTAAACAGTACGTTACTAAATAACCAAGCGATCACTTAAGAAATCAAAGAGGAAATCAACAAATACCTAGAGACAAATGACAATGAAAACACGACGATCCAAAACCTATGGGATGCAGCAAAAGTAGTTCTAAGTGTGAAGTTTATAGCTATACAAGCGTACACCAAGAAACAACAAAAATCTCAGATAATCCAACCTTACACCTAAAGGAACTAGAGAAGGAAGAACAAACAAAACCCAAAGTTAGCAGAAAGAAAGAAATCATACAGATCAGAGCAGAAATAAATGAAATAGAAACAAAGAAAACAATAGCAAAGATGAATAAAACTAAAAGCTGGTTCTTTGAGAAGATAAACAAAATTGATAAACCATTAGCCAGACTTATCAGGAAAAAGAGGGAGAGGACTCAAATCAATAAAATTAGAAATGAAAAAGAAGTTAGAAGAGACACTGCAGAAATAGAAAGCATCCTAAGAGACTACTACAAGCAACTGTATGCCAATAAAATGGACAACCTGGAAGAAATGGACAAATTCGTCAAAAGGTATAACCATCCAAGACTGAACCAGGAAGAAATAGAAAATATGGACAGACCAATCACAAGCAATGAATTTGAAACTGTGATTAAAAATCTTCCAACAAACAAAAGTCCAGGGCCAGATGGCTTCACAGGTGAATTCTATCAAACATTTAGAGAAGAGCTAACACCCATCCTTCTCAAACTCTTCCAAAAAAATTGCAGAGGAAGGAACACTCCCAAACTCATTCTATGAGGCCACCATCACCCTGATACAAAAACCAAAAAAGAAAAAAAAGAAAAAATTACAGACCAATATCACTGCTGAATATAGACGCAAAAATTCTCAACAAAATACTAGCAAATAGAATCCAACAACACATTAAAAGGATCATACACCATGACCAAGCGGGATTTATCCCAAGGATGCAAGGATTCTTCAATATACGTAAATCAATCAATGTGATACACCATATTAACAAATTGAAGAATAAAAACCAAATGATAATCTCAATAGATGCAGAAAAATCTTTTGACAAAATTCTATACCCATTTATGATTAAAAACTCTCCAGAAAGTGGGCATAGAGGAAACCTACCTCAATATAATAAAGGCTATATACGACAAACCCACAGCAAACATTATTCTCTATGGTGAAAAATTGAAAGCATTTCCTGTAAGGTCAGGAACAAGACAAGGATGTCCACTCTCACCACTATTATTCAACATAGTTTTGGAAATCCTAGCCACGGCAATCAGAGAAGAAAAAGAAATAAGAGGAATCCAAATGGGAAAAGAAGAAGTAAAGCTGTCACTGTTGCAAATGACATGATACTATACATAGAGAATGCTAAAGATGCCACCAGAACGCTGCCAGAGCTAATCAATGAATTTGGTAAAGTTGCAGGATACAAAATTAATGGCCAGAAATCTGTTGCATTCCTATACACTAATGATGAAAAATCTGAAAAAGAAATTAAAGAAACACTGCCATTTACCATTGCAACAAAACGAATAAAATACCTAGGAATAAACCTACCTAGGGAGACAAAAGATCTGTATGCAGAAAACTGTAAGACACTGCTGACAGAAATTAAAGATGATACCAACAGATGGAGAGATACACCATGTTCTTTGATTGGAAGAATCAATATTGTGAAAATGACTATATGACCCAAAGCAATCTACAGATTCAATGCAATCCCTATCAAATTACCAATGGCATTTTTTACGGAACTAGAACAAAACATCTTAAAATTTGTATAGAGACACAAAAGACCCTGAATAGCCAAAGCAGTCTTGAGGGAAAAAAACGGAGCTGGAGAAATCAGAGTCTCTGACTTCAGACTATAATATAAAACTACAGTAATCAAGACAATATGGAACTAGCACAAAAACAGAAACATAGATCAATGGAATAAAATAGAAAGCTCAGAGATAAATCCACACACCTATGGTCAACTAATGTATGACAAAGAATATACAATGTAGAAAAGACAGTGCTGGGGAAACTGGACAGCTACATGTAAAAGAGTGAAATTAAAACACTCCCTAACACCATATACAAGAATAAACTCAAAATGGATTAGAGACTTAAATGTAAGACTGGACACTATAAAACTCTTAGAGAAAACATAGGAAGAACACTCTTTGACATAAATTAGACGACGATCCTTTTTGATCCACCACCTAGAGTGATGGAAATGAAAACAAAAACAAATGGGAACTAATGAAACTTAAAAGCTTTTGCACAGCAAAGGAAATCCTAAACAAGACGAAAAGACAACCCTGAGAATGGGAGCAAATATTTGCCAACGAATCAACAAAGAATTAATCTCTAAAATATATAAACAGCTCATGCAGCTCAATATTAAAAAACAACCCAATCCAAAAATGCGCAGAAGACCTAAATAGACATTTCTCCATGGAAGACATACAGATGGCCAAGAGGCACATGAAAAGCTGCTGAACATCACTAATGGTTGGAGAAATGCAAATCAAAACTACAATGAGGCATCACCTCACACCAGTTAGAATGGGCATCATCAGAAAATCTACAAACAACAAATGCTGGTGAGGGTGTGGAGAAAAGGGAGCCCCCTTGCACTGTTGGTAGGAATGTAAATTGATAGAGCCACTATGGAAAACAGTATGGAGGTTCCTTAAAAAATTAAAAATAGAATTACCATATGATCCAGCAATCCCACTCCTGGGCATATACCCAGAGAAAACCATAATTCAAAAAGACACATGCATGCCAATGTTCATTGCAGCAGTGTTTACAATAGCCAGGTCATGGAAGCAACGTAAATGCCCATTGATAGATGAATAGGTAAAGATGATGTGGTACATATATACAATGGAATATTACTCAGCCATAAAAAGGAATGAAATTGGGTCATTTGTAGAGACATGGATGGATCTAGAGACTGTCATACAGTGTGAAAAAAGATATAACAATCCAAAAAGAAGATATAACAATTGTAAATATATATGCACCCAACATAGGAGCGCTTCAATACATAAGGCAAATACTAACAGCCACTAAAGGGGAAATCGACAGTAACACAATCATAGTAGGGGACTTTAACACCCCACTTTACCAACGGACAGATCGTCCAAAATGAAAATAAATAAGGAAACCAAGCTTTAAATGATACATTAAACAAGATGGACTTAATTGATATTTATAGGACATTCCATCCAAAAACAACAGAATACACATTCTTCTTAAGTGCTCATGGAACATTCGCCACCATAGATCATATCTTGGGTAACAAATCAAGCCTTGGTAAATTTAAGAAAATTGAAATCGTTTCAAGTGTCTTTTCTGACCACAACGCTATGAGACTAGATATCAATTACAGGAAAAAAATCTGTAAAAAATACAAACACATGGAGGCTAAACAATACACTACTTAAGAACCAAGAGATCACTGAGGAAATCAAAAAATACCTAGAAACAAATGACAATGAAAACATGATGACCCAAAACCTATGGGATGCAGCAAAAGCAGTTCTAAGAGGGAAGTTTATAGCAATACAATCCTACCTTAAGAAACAAGAAACATCTCTAATACATGCTTAACCTTACACCTAAATCAATTAGAGAAAGAAGAACAAAAGCCCCCCCCCCCCAAAGTTAGCCAGAGGAAAGAAATCATAAAGATCAGATCAGAAATAAAAAGAAGTGAAGGAAACGATAGCAAAGATCAATAAAACTAAAATCTGGTTCTTTGAGAAGATAAACAAAAGTGATAAACCATTAGCCAGACTTATCAAGAAAAAGAGGGAGAAAACTCAAATCAATAGAATTAGAAATGAAAAAGAAGAAGTAACAACTGACACTGCAGGAATACAAAGGATCATGAGAGATTACTACAAGCAACTATATGCCAATAGAATGGACAACTTGGAAGAAATGGACAAATTCTTAGAAATGCACAACCTTCCGAGACTGAACCAGGAAGAATTGGAAAATATGAACAGACCAATCACAAGCAAGAAATTGAAACTGTAATTAAAAATCTTCCAACAAACTAAAGTCCAGGACTAGACGGCTTCACATGTGAATTCTATCAAACATTTAGAAAAGAGCTAACATCTATCCTTCTCAAACTCTTCCAAAATATAGCAGAGGGAGGAACACTCCAAAACCCATTCTACGAGGCCACCATCACCCTGATACCAAAACCAGACAAAGATGTCACAAAGAAAAAACTACAGGCCTATATCACTGATGAACATAGATTCAAAAATCCTCAACAAAATACTAGCAAACAGAATCCAACAGCACATTAAAAGGATCCTACACCATGATCAAGTGGGGTTTATCCCAGGAATGCAAGGATTCTTCAATATACGCAAATCAATCAATGTGATACACCGTATTAACAAATTGAATGAGAAAAACCATATGATCATCTCAATAGATGCAGAGAAAGCTTTCGACAAAATTCAGCACCCATTTATGATAACCCTCCAGAAAGTAGACATAGAGGGAACTTTCCTCAATATAATAAAGGCCATATATGACAAACCTACAGCCAACATCGTTCTCAGTGGTGAAAAACTGAAACCATTTCCACTAACATCAGGAACAAGACAAGGTTGCCCACTCTCACCGCTATTATTCAACATTGTTTTGGAAGTTTTAGCCACAGCAATCAGGGAGGAAAATGAAATAAAAGGAATCCAAATAGGAAAAGAAGAAGTAAAGCTGTCACTGTTTGCAGATGACATGATACTATACATAGAGAATCCTAAAGATGCTACCAGAAAACTACTAGAGCTAATTAATGAATTTGGTAAAGTTGCAGGATACAAAGTTAATGCACAGAAATCTGTTGCATTCCTATACACTCATGATGAAAAATCTGAAGGAGAAATTAAGGAAACACTCCCATTTACCATTGCAACAAAAGGAATAAAATATCTAGGAATAAACCTACCTAAGGAGACAAAAGACATGTATGCAGAAAATTATAAGACATTGATGAAAGAAATTAAAGATGATACAAATAGGTGGAGAGATATAACATGTTCTTGGATTTGAAGAATGAACACTGTGAAAATGACTATATGACCCAAAGCAATCTACAGATTCAATGCAATCCCTATCAAACTACCACTGGCATTTTTCACAGAATAGAACAAAAAATTTCACAATTTGTATGGAAACACAAAAGGCCCTGAATAGCCAAAGGAATTTTGAGAAGGAAAAACGGAGCTGGAGGAATCAGGCTCCCTGACTTCAGACTGTACTACAAAGCTACAGTAATCAGGACAGTATGGTATTGGCATAAAAGCAGGTACACTTTTCTAGTTAGGTACCAGAGCCTTGTAGAACATCCCTCTGCCACAGCAATCATGGCTGAGGAAAACTCCCACTTTCAAGCTCATTCAGAAACAATGCTCTAGGAGCTCTATCTGTCCCTTCACAATTCTTCCTTTCATTCCATTTCTTTGTGAGATGAACATTGGGTTCAAAAACTGGGCTCTGCATCATTAGCCGTGGGATCTTGATTAAGTCATATAACTATTTCCTTATCTATAAAACAGGATGAGGAGACTTATCTTTTAATAGGAATTAAAGTACAGATTATGGAGTAATCTGTTATGGAGTACAGATTTTCCTTCTGAGAGACAAAAGGGAGGAGTCAAATTACCATGTTGAAAGAGTAAATCCCAGTAGGACAAGGTTTTGCCATATATTATTGTTTGTGTTTTGAAAGCAGGAAATAAATCTTCCTTTGCAAAGGGGAACACCTGTTTTGCAGTTAGACAGAGAATCCTGACATTACATGTGACAATCTATTCTGTAGCCAAAAATACTATTGGCTAATTTTTAATCACAATCACAATCCACAGATATGTAGACAAGTTGATAACAATTTCAATTACATTTCTGACGAAATATCAGTTGACCAATATCATAAACAGAGGCGTTTGTTATTGGTGTGTATTGTGAAAGGTGAGCAGAATAGTGTAGCTGATACATTCTCAAGCATTCTCAAGAATAAAGAACCTTAGTTCAACAAAGTATTCAATTGCTATATATATGCATACTGAAAATCTAGAATAAGAGTGATTAATAAAAGAACTCTGAAAAATTCTGGAAATATTTACAAGTTTAGCATACCCACAATTTTTGTCATTCCTTCTCTGTTTTATGAAATTGTAAGTAATCATTGAAACAGGAAAGGGTGCTGTGTAATGAAACTAAGAAAGAAAAAAATTGGTTAGCATACCCCTCCATGGCTTACCTTGGATGGGAAAGACACAAGAAAAGAAGTAAGTAGTGTTATCCTTAGATGGGAAAGGTTATTGGCCCATTGTCTCCAACTTGTATAGGGTTACTAAGGGCTGAGAATGACCCTCTAGTCCAAGAATAGGCCCATGGGGTTACATCATATGGCAAGAAAAGAAAATAAAAGAAATTAGAGAAGAAATCCTGCCAAGAAGAATTTAGAAAGACAAATGAAGAAAAAAAAAAGAATAGTAGGAAGAAGATAAAGTGGAGCAGGAAGAGAAGGAAAAGACAAAAATGGAGGTATAAATGGTTCAGCTCAGCTTGTAATTCTCTTCATGGTTTTCTTCAGAGCAATTTTGACATCCTTGTTCCTGAGGCTATAAATGAGAGGGTTCAACATGGGTACTACATTGGCGTAAAACACTGAGAAAAATTTCCCCTGACCCACAGACCCAGCAAATGATGGCTTGACATGAATGAGCAGCCCAAGTCTATAGAATAGACCAGCTGTTATTATGTAGAGCCATGGTGCTGAAGGCTTTGGACCAACGTTTATCTGATGGTATGTGAAGGATATTGAAAAGAATCAAGGTATAAGAAACAGAGATAATGAAGCTAGATACCATGACAACTGTACCCACAACAACAGAAACCACAAGTTCATTGGCATAGGTGCTGCTGCAGGAGAGCTGGAGGAGGTGGAAGATGTCACACAGGTAATGGTTGATGATGTTGGAATCACAGAAGATCAGCCTGATCATACACCCTGTGTGGACCACAACACCAGCAAACCCCATCACATATGAACCAGACATAAGCAGAGAACAGATCTGAGGAGACATGGTGACTGTGTACAGCAGTGGCTTACAGATGGACACATAGTAATCACAGGCCATGGCTGTCTACACATAGCACTCAGAGTTGACAAAAAATCAGAAAAAAAATAGCTAAGACATGCATAAAGGAGATGATGTTCTTCTCTGAAATCTCTTTAGCATTTTGGGGTAAAGACACATGAGTAACAGAGATCAATAAAGGACAGATTAAAGCCGAAAAAATACATGGGGGTGAGAAGGTGTGAATTTAGACAAATTAGATTCATCAAGCACAAACTGCCTACCACAGTGACCATGTAGTTCACCAGAAACAGG
Source organism: Lagenorhynchus albirostris (assembly GCF_949774975.1). Classification (NCBI taxonomy): domain Eukaryota; kingdom Metazoa; phylum Chordata; class Mammalia; order Artiodactyla; family Delphinidae; genus Lagenorhynchus; species Lagenorhynchus albirostris. The sequence continues at coordinate 99,343,284 of NC_083103.1, forward strand.
AAAAACAAGAGTAGTTGGAGTTCAGGTTGGTCTGTGAATCCCATAAGGATAAACTCAGTCACAGAGTAGGCATTTTCCATAGCCATTAATTGCACAATTGTGATCTGCAGGAACAGGGGTAGAAACTGACATTAACAATGGACTTTTCCTCTTTGTTTTCCAAGGGAGAGCTGGATCTGCTTGTTTATAATCTCACTTTTATAAAGACATACATTAAGACATCCAAAAAGCAATGATTGATGATTCCTCATTTTCTCCTTTCTACCCTTACTACCGTTGTTTGTCTCTGTTCAGAAATCATGCTGGTAGACTCCCAGTGTCTCTGCATGTCATTTTCTCCCTTCTCCCCCGTGTCCGTTAAGGATCAGGGCTGAAAAGAGCAATTAAACAGGTAGTGTTCCCCACAACCATTGATTTATGTAGTTTGGGGTCTGAAAAGAAAAGAGGGGGTTGATTCAACCCTCACCTTTTTTCTGAATGCCTCACTGCCATTGAACCTTAAGGCCCCTTCTGCCTTACAGTCCTGAGAGGGTCAAAGTTTCTGACAATGAAGGAGGCAGTATCCACCAGCACGGTCCTCGGTCTTTGACTTGCTAAAAGAGGTATGCTGGGGAACAAGCCATAATTTCTATTTGAGAATTTACCCAGAAGGTCCTCTTCACTTGCAAGGAGGAAAGCAACCTTATATGAGCTCCAAAACAATCAGTTGATTCAAATGAGATTCTCTTCCATGCCCTATAGTTCTGGGAAAATTGATTGGAAGCACAGAAAATTATTCTCTCCCTCGTGATTTCCTTTCAAGTTAAGTGAGCCCACTGAGGGTAGAAATTACTGAGTTTGTGTTTCCATCCTGTATCATAGATCCTTGGAGACACAATGTTCTACTCAGTTTATAATTTCACAATGAGAATTCTTAACCCCCAATGCAGAAAAATGGGTGCCCCTTTTGTACTTTCTTCATCATCTCCTGGTGTCTATGCACAGTTCTAAAAAAGGAACATATGGGGCATGATCACTTGCCTTTACCAGCACTTTCCTAGAGCCTCTGGGATTGCATTAGTGAAATAGTGTATCATAGCTTTAGCACTGTCCATGCTTATGGATTTCACCTCTGTAAAGACGTGTTGTAGCAAAATGGTTAAAAGAATGGGCCCCTTAAGTCAGACTTAGTTTAAATCTGGCTGTTAAACTTCTTAATTTTAAGACCATAGACAATCATATAACCTCTCTGATCCTTGCATATTTTTATATACTTATTCCTATGTATATAAAATGAGGCTAGCAAAAGAGCTATCTCATAGGGCTGTTTTGTGGATTAAATTAGTTAAATCACCCGAAGTTTATTAGGAACATGCCTGACATATAATAGGAGCCTGAGAAGTGTTCCCATTGCTATTAATCCATATTCATTATAGCAGGATTTCTCAAATTAGCACTAATGGTATTTTGAAGTGGATAATTCTTTGTTGTGTTCTGTGTATTATAGGATAGATCACATGGTAGGGCACAAAACAAGTCTCAACACATTTTAAAGGACAGAACTTATATCAAGCATTTTTCCAACCACATGGTATAAAACTAAAAATCAATTACATAAAGAAAAATGGGAAAACCACAAACACATGGAGACTAAACAACGTGCTACTAAAAAAGCAATTGGTCAATGAAGAAATCAAAGAGTAAATCAGAAAATACTTTGAAACAAATGAAAATGGAAACAACACAATCCAAAATCTATGGGATGCAGCAAAAGCAGTTCTAAGAGGGAAGTTTATAGTGATACAAGTCTTCCTCAAGAAAGAAGAAAAATCTCAAGTAAACAACCTAATCCACCACCTAAAAGAATTAGAATAAGAAGTAAGAAAGCCCAAAGTCCAGGAGAAGGAAGGAAATAATAAAGTTCAGAGAGGAAATAAATAAAATAGAAATAGAAAAAACAACAGAAAAGATCAAGGAAACAAAGAGCTATTTTTTTGAAAGATTTAAAAAAAAAAAAGATAAACCACCAGCCAAGCTCACCAGGAAGAAAATATAGAAAACCCAAATAAACAAAAGAAAAGAAAGAAGAGAAAGGACAACTGATACCACAGAGATACAAAATATCATAAGAGAATGTTGCAAACAGTTATATGCCAACAAATTGGACAACCTAAAAGTAATGGACAAATTTCTAGAAACATACAACCTTCCAAGATAGAATCAAGAAGAAACAGGCAATTTGAACTGACCACTAGTAGTGAAATTGAATTTGCAATTAAATGTCTCCCGGGGGGTGGGGGGAAGCCCAAGACTGAACAGCTTTACAGGGGAATTCTACCAAAAATATGAAGAAGAAATAATACCTATCTTTCTGAAACTGTTCCAAAAAATGCAAAGGACAGAACATTATCAAACTCATTCTACAGGGCCACCATTACCCTGATACCAAAATCAAGCAAAGACACTACAAAAAAGGGAAGGTAGAGGCCAATATCTCTGACAAATATAGATGCAAAAATCCTCAGCAAAATATTAGCAAACCAAATCCAACAATATATAAAAAGAATCATACACCATGATCAAGTTGGATTTATTCTACAGTCATAAGGATGGTTCAGCATTCACAAATCAATCAATGTGATAAACCACATTAAGAAGAGGAAGAATATGGGCTTCCCTGGTGGCGCAGTGGTTGGGGGTCTGCCTGCCAATGCAGGGGATATGGGTTCGTGACCTGGTCTGGGAGGATCCCACATGCCACGGAGTGGCTGGGCCTGTGGGCCATGGCCACTGGGCCTGCGCGTCCAGAGCCTGTGCTTCACGACGGGAGAGGCCACAGCGGTGAGAGGCCTGCATACCGCCAAAAAAAAAAAAAAAGGAAGAATAAAAATCACACAATCATCTCAATAGACAGAAAAAACATTTGACAAAATTCAGCGTCCAGTCATGATAAAAAACACTTAGCAAAGTGGGTATTGAGGGAACATATCTCCACATAATAAAGGCCATTTATGATGAATCCACATGTAACATCATAATGGTGAAAAGCTGAAAGCCTTTCCTCTAAATTCAGGAACCATACAAGGATACCAGTCTTGCAACTTCTATTTAACACAGAATTGGAAGTCCTAGCCACAGCAATCACACAAGAAAAAGAAATGATGTATCCTAATTCGAAGGGAAGAAGTAAAATTGCCACTATTTGCAGATGACATGATACATTATATAGAAAATGCTAAAGTCTCCACCCCAAAGCTATTAGAATAAATGAATTCAACAATGTTGCAGGATACAAGATTAACATACAGAAATCTGTTGAGTTTCCATACACAATAAACTATCAGAAAAAGAAAGTAAAAAATAAAGCCTATTTAAAATAGTTTGCAAAAGAATAAAATACATAGGAAGAAACTAAACCAAAGAGGTGAAAGATGTATAATCTGGAAAATATAAAACACTGATAAAGGAAACTGAATATGATACAAAGAAATGAAATGATATCCTGTGCTCTTGGATTCAAACAATTAATGTTGTTAAAATGGCCATACCACCCAAAGCAATCTAAAGATTTAATGCAATCCCTAACAAAATACCTATGATATTTTTCACAGAACTAGAAAAATTAATCCTAAAATTCACATACAACCAAAAAAGGCCCCAAACTGCCAAAGCAATCTTGAGAAAAGAAGAACAAAGCTGGATGTATTACCTAACCAGCCTTCAGACTATACTACAAAGCTAGAGTAATGAAAACAGAGTGGTGCCTGCACAAAAACAGACACACAGATCAATGAAACAGAATAGAGATCCCAGAAAAAAACCCACACATTTATTGTCAATCTACAACAAAGAAGTGAAGAATATACAGTGAAGAAATGACATTCTTTTCAACAAGTGATGCTGGGAAAACTGGACAGCTACTTGTAAAACAATGGGATGAACATTTCCTGACCATATACAAAAATAAACTGAAAATGGATTAAAGACCTAAATGTAACACATGAAACCATAAAAATCCTAGAAGAAAACATAAGCAGAACACTCTTTGACATAAACTGTAGGAATATTTTTTTACATCTGTCACCTAAGGTAAATGAAATAAAAGCAAACATAAACAAACGGGACCTAATTAAACTTAAAAGCTTTTGCATAGCAAAGGAAACCATCAACAAAATGAAAAGACAACATACTGAATGGGAGAAAATATTTATAAATAATATGACTGATAACGGGTTAATATCCAACATATGTAAACAGATCATACAACTCAATATCAAAAAACCACAAACAACACAAGTTAAAAATGGGTAGAAGTCCTGAACAGACATTTTTCAAAAGGAGGCATATAGATGGCCAACAGACACATGAAAAGATGCTCAACATCGCTGTCAGGAAAGCGCAAATCAAAACAACAAAATATCGCCTCACGCCTGTCAGAATGGCTATTATCAAAACTCTACAAATAACAAATGTTGGAGAAGATGTGGAGAACAGAGAACACTTGTACACTGTTTGTGGGAGTGTAAATTGGAGCAGCCACCATGGAAAACAGTATGGAGGTTCCTCAAAAAAATTAAAAAATAGATCTACCATATGATCCAGCATTTCCACTGTTGGAGGTATATCTGGGAAAAAAACAAAAACACTAATTTAAAAAGATACATATGCCCCAATGTTCATAGAAGCACTATTTACAGTTGCCAAGATATGGAAGCAACCCAAAGGCCCATCAATAGACGAATGGATAAAGATATGATAGACAGATAAAGATGGAATATTACTCAGCCATAAAAATATTGAAATTCTGCCATTTGCAGCAACACAAATGGACCTAGTGAAATAAGTCAGAGAAAGACAAATACTGTATTATATCACTTACATATGGAATCTAAAAAAATAATACAAATGAATGTATATGCAAAACAAAAACATGTTCACAGATATAGAAAACAAACTACTAGTTACCAAAGGGCAGAGGGAAGGAGGGAGGGGCAGATTACGTGTATGGGACTAAGGCTTAAAAACTACTATGTATAAAATAAATAATCAGCAAGGATATTGTACAGTGCAGTGAAATATAGCCATTATTTTGTAATAACTTTAAATAGAGTATAATCTATAAAAATATTGAATCACTATGTTGTGCAAATGAAACTAATATGATAGTATAAATCAACTATACTTCGTTAAAAAGGAAACATAAATCTTAAGTGTATGGCTCAATGAATTTTACCTATGTATATATGCCCATATAAAATATAATTCAAGATACACATTTCCTAGAAAGGTTCCCTTGTTCCCCTTCTCAGTCAATACCCATCCCCTCCCCAGAGGTAACCACTATTCTTCTTGCCCTCCAAATACATCTGACATTCTAAATATACAAACAGAAAAGCGCTGGAGAAATAGGGAAATTAGAGAAAACAGCATCTACTTAAAATCTGTTTATTATCTTATTGGGTAGACAAGGTGTTATGGTCAAGTGTTGAAATCCTAAAACCCCCAAAGGTGATGATATTGAGAGATGGAGCCCTTAGGAGGTACTTAAGTCATGAAGATGGAACCCTCATAATTGGGATTAGTACCTTATGAAAGACATCTCACAGAAATCACTAGCCCCTTCCACCTTGTGAGCATATAATGAGAAGGGAGCGACCCAGAAAAGTGCCCTCACCCATTTATGCTGATACCCTGATCTTGGACTTCCAACCTCCAGAACTGTGAGAAATAATTTCTGTTGTTTATGTCATTGAGTCTGTGGTATTTTGTTACAGCAGCCTGAATGGACTGAGGTACAGGTTTAAATAAGCACAAAAAATGTTGAAAAAATATAGTTTATTATCATTAATATACACCTTTTTTCATCATAAATCTCATTAGATAAGTAAAACAATGTCTAACATATTTCTCCTAACTTAATGTGCAGTATTTTCCTTTAAAGTGATAAATAACAAACTATGCAGTAAGAGCTATATGCTCTTTTTAAAAATATTTGCTGTCATTGTAGATAATAACGAATGCAAGTTTTATAATAAGCCAGTCAGCCCCCTTGCTAGGATCCTAAGGTACATATGTATTATTCCTTTAATGGTACTTTATTAACACCATCTTTGGCAATAAAAGGTGGAGCTACATGTATTCTCTTCAATATTAAATGAACTGGGCTGATACAGGCTCTCAGAAACAGGTGGTAAATTGTATAGATTTTGCCATTCTCAAAGGGAACAAGAAAGGGCAAAATATAAAAAGAAAGTTGATAAGAAATATAGAACAAAAGGAAAAGATCAGAGAATCTGATGATACTTCAAGCTATATAGTAGTTTGTATTAAGACATTTTATTGAATCCCGTTCCCTATACCAGCAAGAGTATCGACAAGAATGAGAATATTTCTACAGTATTTGGCACTTCTGTGTTTAGATGAGTAAAATATAATTTTAACTTTCTGTGATTTATGATTCACCATATTTGTCCAGATTAGGAATAGCTCAGAAGATGGACGTATGAAAAAATTATTTTTAAAAAGGTCAGCATATTTATTCCTTTTATAAACATGTTGTTATTCAGTAAACTGATATGAGGTGCAGGAGATACAGAGGCCAAATATGAGACAAGATCAGCAATGAGGGAAGTGATAAGACAAGTCCATACCACATATAAAAAAATCTGTAGAAGCAACATGGTGATAAATACAGTCTTCTTGAAAGACACCAGTAAAAATAAACAAAAAGTTGAATTTCTTTACAATATTGCTGATTCAAATTAGAACATGGTTCTCCTCTGGATTCTTAAACAGGGATTTCCTCAGTGTAACTTTGATATCCTTGTTTCTCAAAATGTAAATCAAAGGATTGATCATGGGCACCACATTAGTATAGAAAACAGAATAAATTTTTTTCAGGCCCATAGATCCAGGAGAAGAATATTTAAGGTACATGAATGCTGCTGAACCAAAAAAAGAGAGAGTTATGATGTGGGAGCTACACGTGCTGAAGACTTTTGATCTTCCCTGAGCAGATTTGATATGAAGAATGCTAGTAAGGATGAAGATGTAAGAAACTAGGATGGTGAAACTGGGTACTGTGATATTAATACCCACAACAATGAGAACTACCACCTCACTGACATAAGTGCTGGTGCAAGAGACTTGGAGGAGTGGGAGGATGTCACACAAGTAATGGTTGATATTAACACTGCAGAAGGTTCATCTAAGCATGCACCCTGTGTGGGCAGAGGCTCCAGTAAACCCCATCACATACACAGCCAAAGATAGCACCAAACAGACCTTATGGAACATGGTGACCTTATACAGCAATGGAGTACAGATGGCTACATAGCTATCATAGGCCATTGAGGTCAACATATAGCATTCAGAGATGACAAAAAAGAGAAAGAAAAACAGCTGAGTCATGCGCCCAACATAGAAGATGATATTCTTCTTGAATACAAAGTTCATCAGCATCTGGGGGGTGAAAACAGAGGAGTAACAGAGATCAATGAAGGATAAGTTGAAGACTAAATAGTACACGGGGGTGTGGAGGTGAGAATTTAGACCAATAAGAATGATCGAGCCCAGGTTGCCCACCATGGTGACAATGTAGATCATTAGAAACAGGTAAAAGAGGGGCTGCTGGAGCTCTGGATGGTCTGTTAATCCAGCAAGTATAAATTCAGTCACTAAGGAGTCATTTCTAGCCAGCATTCTCAACTTTGGAAATCTGTGAGAATAGAAGAAAACTACATTAATAGGGAACCCAGCTCTGTCCTTACAGACTCTCTTTTATATGAGCTTTACGAGAAAGAGACTCAGACTGGCAGAAATCACGTCTTCCTTTGCTTCACAGGGTCTGTAAGTACTGCAACACATACCCCTCTACATTTAAATCACTGTCTTTTGTTGCATGAGCTGCATGGGACAAACAACAGCTTTATCTTTACTAGAAGACAGAGGGATGGGGTAGCTGAGGAACAAGCCTACCTGTTGATGGGCTTTGGTGGTGGGGTTGTATCCCCATCTCTCCATCCTATTCATCTGACCAGTCACTTTTTAGTTCCTACTCATGTTTCCATCACTCTACGAGTTATCTCAGTTCCCCTGTGATGACCTTCAAGAAAGAGAGAATTCCCACAGGGCAGAGACCATAACCATATTCTGCTTCCTAGAAGGGAGTTGCTAAGAGTCTCTCGGATTTTCAGGTACTTTACTACAAGATTCCATGAAGTCAACAATTGATAACAGGTATGGAGGAGAGCCTTGGTGGCCTAAACTTTATACTTAACCATATACTGCATTGTTTCCACATATTCTCCTCCTCTGTTCCATCCTAGCTGAACATAGAATGAATAAAGGAAGGTGGATGTGCTTTCCCAGGTTTTGTAGGATGGCATGAAAGCAAAATAAATTAATTTGGGTGCTGATTAAATTATCTGTTGTTAGTGAATATATATCAAGCTGTATACTTATTATGACATGTAAACTTGTACAGTACATATATTTTGACAAAAAAATTTTTCCCCACACACACTGTATTTTATTTTTACAAGAGATAAATAAACTGACACCAAGTATTGTAAATGGATGCAAACAATGATTGCAATTACCAAACACGAAACACACTCATATTATGTCATAATATTGACATTCAGTCCAGTGATCCTCCACTGTAACAGCTCCTTTACTTTGCAGTGAAAATTGATTTGTATATTTTTTGCCTCTGAGTCCTTGTGGGATTTTTTTTTTATTCAAACAGAAAGTCACAAAAATTGTAATCATCCTCAGCAGTTCACTCAGTCCCATGTAATTAATTTTTTTTATCTCGGTCTTTTGTTAGCACTTTTATGAATTCATCAGTTTTCCGTTAGAGTTCTGAAAATGCTTATTCATTCAGTTCAGCAGTATAGTCAGTTACCAAAAACCTGTACTTGTCAGAGTCTTTTCCATGAATTCCTTGAAGATGAAACCCTTTTATAGGAACATTTTTGTGAAAGCATCAGAGTACACCCAGAACTGTCTGTAAATGACAAAAGACTTAAAAATGACCACGGTTAAAGATTTGATGAAAGTTCATAATAATGCAATTGACAAGGAAATTTAGTTATTTCTGAGATATACGTTTTAAAGTAATAACTAGAATTATGACTTATAACATTATACCAGAACATATAAGATTTTTTTTTCTTTTTCTTTTTTTTTTTTTGCGGTACGCAGGCCTCTCACTGTTGTGGCCTCTCCCGTTGCAGAGCACAGGCTCCGGACGCGCAGGCTCAGCGGCCATGGCTCACGGGCCCAGCCGCTCCGCGGCATGTGGGATCTTCCCAGACCGGGGCACGAACCCGTGTCTCCTGCATCGGCAGGCGGACTCTCAACCACTGCGCCACCAGGGAAGCCCCCAGAACATATAAATTTTTTAGAAATTTCATGTAAGGTCTGAAACATTTATATTAACATATTTCCATACAAATAACTCTGGCAACCATAGACACTACAGAATTAAACATAGCCAAAATCCTACCCAGGATACCAAAAATTCTCACCCTAATAGCCATTAACTAAGTGGTTAGTACCTGAGACAGCACATTATCTTTCAACAAAATATTACAAGACAAAGAAACAGTCTTAAGAGGTAATGCAAGCCACAGAACCAGACTCAGATAAGAATGAGATGTAGAAGTTATTGAACAGGAAATTAAAATGTCTATAATGAACATGTTAAGGACTCTAAAGGAAAAATAGACAACGTGTAAGAATCAATGGGTAAACAGAGAGATGGAAACTCTAACAAAAACTATCAAAAGAAAATGCTAGAAATAAAAGGCACAGTAACATAAATGAAGCATTCCTTCTATGTGCTCATCAAAACCCAACACAGTTTAGAAAAAGAACCAGTGGCTTGAAGATCAGTCAATTGACGCTTCCCAAAATCAAATCCAAAGAGAAAAAGAGTGAAAAACAGAACATTCAAAAACTCTGAAACAACTTCAAAAGTGAAAAAAATATGCATAATTGGAATATCAGAAGGTGAGAGTGAACGGCTGATCCTCCTCTTCCTTACATTTTCTTGAGAAGTGATTTATATAACTAAGTTAATTTACACTTTTAAATCATTTACATTTCTTTTTTGATTTCTTACTATTATCTCCATAGCTTTATATGTTGTTTGCCCTTATGAGGATTTGGCATCAATAACTAACACAGATTTCATTCAGGAGAACACCCTTTTACGCAAAGTCTTACTCAGTGCAACTTGGACATCTTTGTTCCTCATACTGTAAATGAAAAGATTCATCATTGGCCCCACAATGGTGTAAAAAACTGTGGATACTTTATCTTGATTCAGAGACACAGCAGGAAAAGGCTTCAGTTACATGAATGCTGATGATCCAAAGAAAAGAGAAACCAGAATTATGTGAGAGCTGCAGGTACTGAAGGCTTTGGACCCACCCGCTGTAGAACAGATGCAGAGGATGTTGGAGAGGATCAAGGTATAATAAATGGAGTTGGTGAGACTGGGCACTATGACATTGACACCCACCACAACGAAAACCACCAGCTCATTGATGTAGGTGCTTGCGCAGGAGAGCTGGAGGAGAGGAGGAATGTCACACATGTAATGATCGATGATGTTACCATCACAGAAGGAGTCTCAGCATGCACCCAGTGTGGGCCATGGTACCCACAAGCCCCATCGCGTATGCACCCACCATCTGCGTGAGGCAGACCTGATGGGACATGGAGACCTTGTAAAACAGGGGCTCACAGAAAGCCACATATCAATCATAGGCCATTGACGTCAAAATACAGCACTTTTCAATAACAAAGAAGGAGAAGAAACAAAGCTGAACCATGCACTCTGCTTAAGAGATGACGTTTTGGTTTACAAAACTCATCAGTATTTTAGGGGTGATGACAGAGGAGTGGCAGAGATCAATGAAGGAAAAGTTGAAGAGAAAGTAGTACATGGAAGTGTGCAGGTGAGGGTTCAGACCAATCAGAATAATCAAGCCAGTGTTCCCCACCACCGTGACCAGATATATTCCTAGGAAAATGAAAAAGAGAGGCAGCTGGAGTTCTGGCTGTTGTGTTAAACCCAGCAGGATAAACTCAGTCACTGAAGAGTCGTTCCCTGGGGCCATTCTTCCCTAGGACATATCTGTGGGAACAGGACAAAGGGTAACATTAAAATGAGTACCCAGCTCTCTCCACCCAATCCCACTATAATGAGGTTGAGACCCAGAATAGGAGAATGAACCCAAGCCAACCCTCTGTGTGCCTTTGTTTTCTCCTTTGTGTAAAGGCTGAGGGAATTTTTAAAGATAATATATATCAAAAACACTAATGGGCAAGTTCTACAGGGATAAGATTCAGTAACCCTGTGACCACTCATGACTACAGCATCTTTGCTCCACTTCTGCTTTGATAGCTTACCAGGCCCACCTAATGATCAATGATTGTCTCAGCAGAGAGAAGGTGTGTCATTTCAGGGAGTCCTTGGCTTTCTGAGATGAGGTTTGGAAGAATAACATGACAGATAAAATTCAACACTCACCCTTTTACATGGGGACCTCAATCCTGCTGGATTAACTGAGCTCAGAAAAATAAAGTAACTTCCATCCTCCCAGACTGTCAGACTTCCACAAGCTCTCAGAAAGGTCCCTGCTGAAAGCAACATAAACTCAGATCAAAGTTGCTAAGCTCAGAGAAAAGAATATAATTTCCATCCTCCCTGAATGTCACAAAGAGGACTTCCACAGACTCTCAGAAAGGTCTCAATGTCTCTCCCTGACTGCCTAGACTCAGATCAAAAGGCAGATTTGAGTCAATACAGGAAGTTTTCAAATGCCAAAATCAAGGTCAGCTCCCTATGAGAGGCCATTAGGAACCATTCGACATTTTTACTTCTTTTCTGACACAGGATTGAAATAATCTAAGTGCAAGCTTAGAAAGAGTAATATGGCAATGGCTGGCAGAATGGACTGGCATAAGAGAGACTGGAGGCAAGGTGACTCGCAAGAGGCAATTACAAGAGTCAATGAATGATAAGAAATTCCCTGAATTAACAGTGCTATTGTGAGCAATTCCAAGAAACAAACACATGCAAGAGACACTGAAAGGAAAGAGTCATCAGAACTTCTCACAAAGGGGATAGAAGTAGACCAAAAAAATCCCAAAGATATTAGCCTAGGTGCTTGGTTAAATTATGGTGTTAACTACAAACAGAGAGAATTCAGAAAGAATGGAAATATTCATAAACAATAGGCATTCAGCTTTGAACATGGTGATCTTGAGTTGCCAGGTGGACAAGCAAGTAGAAGTATACAACCTAAATAAGGCTAAATAATGCTCAAGAGGAAGACCAGAATCTGAGAAAAAGATTTGGGGACCATTTCCACAGAGGTTAAAGCCATGGAATCAGGAGAACTCAATGAGAAAGAATAAAAAGAAAAAGAGCAGAGAGGCAAGAAATACATGTGGGAAATCCCTCATATGGGTTTTACACGTAGGATAGTTGAAAACCTAATCATTACAAAAATGAGTCCCAATTATTATCATCAGACCCTTAGAAATTACAAGGGGACTAAAAATTCCTTAGGGCAAACTTGAAATGTGTCTCACAAGACAGACTTTCTTGGGCTTAGCCTTGATGAGGACCTTAGAGATTCATTAAAACTATTTTATTTCCTGGAAATGTTAAGAACTCTTATTTAGGTGATGCAAGAACCAGAAACACTCCCTTTAAGTTTATATTACATCAAATCACATTACAAGAAAAGTTTATAGCAAGGTACTAAATTAGAATTAAAGGTCATTCTTTCACTTTTAACACAACCAGTGTAAATACAGGCAGAGAATGAGTGTAGAGATACTCTGAGCTTATTCTTACATTGCAAAACTAACCCATTACCCTCCTTTCTTCTACCTACATGATGGTCACAGTAGCCTGATCCTTTTCACTGAGATATACCATGGTATCTTTTGTTAATTCCTGGCTCCTTTTTAAGTAACTCAAGCCTGTTATGTTCTAATTTATCAATGTCAGTGGTAATTTAAGTTTTATACCATACTATATTATCATAAAGATGCAAAAAATGTAAACCTTTTTTAACTAAATAGAATTTTAATTTGCAGTATTATGTCACACTGAGCTAAACTGCTGCAAGCATCTGGAATCACTGGCTAATAATATATTTTTAAATGTAAATATATAATGGAAAGAATAAATCTGTAAGTGTCAGGAAGAAAATGGGAAGGCAAAATCTAATTCAGCAGATCTTGGGTGGGGTCCTAGATTCTGGTCCTGATTCTGGTTTTTTTTGTTTGTTTGTTTGTTTTGTTTTTTAAACAAAGGTCAGTAGAAGTGAAGTGATCCATGCAAGATTTGACTGTTAGTGACAGAACCTGAGGTAAACCCAGGTCTTCTGACTGGAAGTTCAATGGATAAACAGCATGGTAGAGCTGAAGGAAGAAGCCTCTACTCTTTTTTTTTAATTAATTAATTAATTAATTTTTATTTTTGGCTGTGTTGGGTCTTCGTTTCTGTGCGAGGGCTTTCTCTAGTTGCAGCAAGCGGGGGCCACTCTTCATCGCGGTGCGCGGGCCTCTCACTATCGCGGCCTCTCTTGTTGTGGGGCTCAGGCTCCAGATGCGCAGGCTCAGTAGTTGTGGCTCACGGGCCTAGTTGCTCCGCGGCATGTGGGATCGTCCCAGACCAGGGCTCGAATCCATGTCCCCTGTATTGGCAGGCAGATTCTCAACCACTGCGCCACCAGGGAAGCCCTGTTTGTTTTTGAAAGGTGTAAAGTCTGTGTCTAAATTCATGTTTTTGCAAATGGGCATCTGATTTTTCTAGCATCATTTGTGGAGAAGACTACCATTATTCCATTGATTGCCTTTGCTCTTTTGTCAAAGATCAGTTGACTATATATTGTCGGTCAACGTCAGGTTCTCTCTTCTGATCCACTGTCTTTTCTTTCATCACTACCACATTGACTTGATTACTGTAGTTTTATAGTGAGTCCTGAAGTTGGACAGTATCTGTCCTACAACTTTGTTCTCCTTCAGTATTGTATTTGATATTTAGGGTCTTTTCCCTTTCCATATAAACTTTAGAATCAGTTTGTTGATATCCACAAAAACTTGCTGGGATTTTGATTGGGATCACATTGACGATACAGATGAAGTTAAGAAGAATTGACATCTTAACATAATGAGTCTTCTAATCCACAAACATGGAGTATCTTTCCATTTATTTAGATCTTTTATTACTTTTATTAGAGTTTTGTAGTTTTCCACATATAGATCCTTTATATATTTTGTTAGACTTATAATTAATTATTTCTTCTTTTTGGAGGGTAGGGGTGGGGTGACAGTATGAATAGTATTGAGTTTTCATTACAAATTCCAATCATCCAGTGCTTGGTATATAGGAAAGCTATTAACCTTTGTATGTTAACTTTGTATCCTGTGACTCTCCTCTAGCTACTTATTAGTTCCAAGAGGTTTTTTTGTTCATTTGTTTGTTTTGTAGTTGTTGCTGTCAATTTTGAGGGACTGTCTACAGAGACAATCATGTCATCTGAGAACACAGACAATTGTATTTCTTTTTTTTCCAATATGTATTTAAAAACGGTTTAAAGTTATCATTCCAAGAAGCAATACAGGCTCAAATATTAATAAATTTGAAAAAATGTATCTCAACATCCTTTGTCCTAAGGAAAATGCAAATTAAAATTATAATGAGATACCACTGCATACACACTAGAATGGCTAAAATTACTAACTGTCTATACCAAGTGAACATGTGGATGTGGAACACCTGGAACTTTCATACACTGCTGTTAGAAGAGTAAAATTATATAGGTACTTTGGAAAACAAATTGGTATTTTCTAATAAAGTTGCACCATATGTAGCATCTGATCCAGACATTCCACGGCTATCACATATACAGAGAAGTTAGTGCATATGTCAGAAAAAATACTTGTACAAGGATGTTCACTGAGGTTTTATTTCAATAGCCAAATTTCCGTCAATAAGAGAATAGATAAGGAAATTGTAGAAAATACATTCAGTGAGATATTTCTCATAAAACAATGTTCTGATACATGCACCAATATGGTTGAAATACAAAAATCATTATGTTGAACGAAGATGGAAGACTCAAAAGAGTATAAACAGTATGACTTTATTTATAAGATTTTAAATAACAGGCAAAATTAAAGTGATAGAAATGAGAGCAATGGTTACCTCAACTGGTGTATGGGATTTGTCTATTGACTAGAAAGTGACATAAGGGAAATTTCTGGGGTCATGGAAATGTTCTGTATCTTTTTCTGGGTGGTGATTAAATGAGTTTATACTTAGGTAAAAAGTCATCAAGCTGTAGACCTCATATTTGTATATTTTACTATATGTAAACTAGACCTCATAAAATATAATTTGAAATGTTTTTATAAAACTTTATAAGGAAAATTTGTGTAAAAATTTATACAGCTCAATAGTTTAAACAATATATTGTTCAGTAGATCTCTCAGGACTTACTATAGAAAACTAGTCTGTGTTTTTGTAACACATCTCTAATATCTACTATCAGTATGCGTAGGCCAATCCACACCTTTCCATACCAACCTTAGAGGCTTAATACTGGACCAGATGGGTCAGTAGTCTTACACAGGATTGGGCTTGGGTGTTTCCATAAAGAATATTCTGACTTATATTGAATCCATGTCTCCAACCTGGGGAAATTCAATGAAGTTGACATAAAGAAAGAAAACCGAGAAAAAAAATAATCAGATACAACTGGGACATTAATCACTTCCCATTTAAGCTTGTGCTCCATGAGCCCTGCCAATTATTACAGTGTGTTTGTGTTTCTATCACCAATAGTGACAGCCAAGCTTCAATCTCTTTTTATCTTTCTTATAAAAAATTTACAAATGAGTAATTTCAGTTTAAAAATATGGCAACATTTCATGTTTAAAATAACAGGAAATCCAACTAAAAACTAGCTTAAAACTTGGCATGCAAAACGCAGGAAAATTCAATCCACAATGAGGAAAAATCTCAATCTGTAGAAACATACTGAAAATAACATATTTTAAAATCAGCAGATAAGAAAAAAAAGAGCTGTTATTAATATATTCTATATATTCAAGAAAAAAAATGTCAAGGCATGACAAGGCCCATATTGACTTCCTTGATCTGAAAAATACAACGTGTGAAATGAAAAATACACCAAATCCAAAAAAATACAGAATCCAAAAATAATCATGAGAAAAACATTAGAAATCCCAATTGAGGGATATTCTACAAAATACCTGACTAATACTCTTCAAAACTGTCAAAGTTATCCAAAACATGGGAAGTCTGAGAAAATGTGACAGCCAAGAGGAACCCAATGAGACATGACTAATCAACACAATGTGGTATCCCGAATGGGATCCTAGGATAGAAAAGGGACATTAGGTAAAAACTAAGAAAATCTGGATAAAGTATGGACTTTAACAATAATTATCAATATTGGTTCACTAACTGTGACATATGTATCACACTAATGTAAGATAGCAAGAGGAACAAAATATGAAATATATAGTAACTCTCTGTATTATATTAACAATTCTTCTATAAATCTAAAATAATTCTAAAAAATTTATGTAAAAATAAATGTGTTGAATGGAGTTAACACCACATCAGAAGAAACGATGAGTGAACTTAAAGAACAGCAATAGAAAGTAACCAAAATGATATCCAGAGACAACAAAAAAAGCCTAGAAAAGAATGAACAGAGCATCAGTGAGCCCTAAGACATCATATTATGTAATTGGAGTAACCTCATATGTAATTGGAGTCCCAGACAGCAGAGAGGAGGAGTGGTAGAAAAATATTTGAAGACATAACAGCTGAAGACATCCACCTAAAGTATCACTATACAGTGAATGCCCCCTTACCACCTAATCTAATTTGAGAACAAAGTTGACTAAATAAGCTATTTAACAACTGTCATTTCTGGTATTGTTGGGCTAGGCTATTGGGTCTACCACCCACTCAAAACAGCTAAAAATACTGAATAAAATATTCTACAATATTCTATTTTATGAACTGGTTTGTGATTACATAAATTTTGCATTATTTATTAAATTGAAAATGTATGTATTATGAAGTTTTCAGGATATATTTGATGGTAAAATCAGAAAAGTTGGTATATTCATTACCTACTATAATAATGTAAATTATTCAAACATCAAAAATATCTCTTAAATGAGATTTATCATTTTTTTATTAAATAACATTCCCAAATAAAATATACTCATAATTCTAAATGAAAATTGGTACTTGCTTCTGGAATATAATTTCTTTGTTAACAGGCTTTGTGCTTGAAATAGTTATTTGCAATTCTTGAGCAAGAATTTTTAATGACTGTATCTCTAATTTCTTTTATAATCATCATCAATGAGAAATTTTGTATGCACAGTGGTAGAGTTTAGATCATTCTTACCACCATTTAAAACTTTGCCGTTGAAATCATATTTAAATAATGTGAGTTATTTTCTTTTTACTGACAAATTTAATGTTCAACAAATTTGGAACTAATTTCGCTTTTTCATTTCAAATATTTCAAAATAACAGAGAAACCCAATTTGCAGAAGGCTTGTGCATTCTTAGAGCAATCACACTTCAACTAGTTTAGATGCCACGAAAAGGATAAATTGGCTGGAGATGGACAGAAGTACATGAAATGGGGAGCCAGAGACTAGGGCATCTGCCTGGAGCTGCGAACATCAGGACTCCTTGCCTGGCATCCACCACAGGCCAAGCACTGTGCTCCTGGGCACCTGAAACAGACTACCCCAGCATCCCTGTGGGACTCTGAACCCTCTGCGTGTGGCTGCTGTAGCTGGTAAGCAGGTGGTGGAGTGCCTTTTTGGTCAGGCTGTTGAAATAGAGCAGTGAGTGCCTCACTTGGCTGACCATTCTTGACGCTGGCCAAAGTACGGTATATGCCATCACGTCAGACACATTCTATTCTTACCCTTCTGAGAGCATCTGTCTAGGATATACTCTAGGCTCGATGCCTTTAATGTGAATTCATCTGGGGATTCCGCATGAAGAAAACAAATATTTTTCCCAATTAAAATTGTATTTATGCAGCATATACAGAAGGATAATAAAGCCATATCTACCCATATCTTCAAGAAATTCATCAAGTTGTGGACATAATACTTCCAAATATCCTAAAGGTGTTTTAAAAATGCTTGATATATTGAAATAATTTTTACTTCAAATTCTATAATTATAGTTATTTTTAAAACACTACAATTGAATTTTTAATCATTTTAGTTTTACATGAGTTGTGATTTTAATAATTTTAAATGATCATTTTTGCCATGTTGATCAAAAGAATATAAAGTCAACCTGATTCACAGACCGAGCCAGGCATTTTACTGACTCATACTGCCAGCAGAGTGTGCTGGGAAATTGGATATCACATTCAGACTACAAGGCATGTGTCATGCCTGCAACTATATTTTGCCTACATAAACCAACATAATCCCAAAAAGTGTGTGAAACTGGTAAGTCATGAATATACATGGCCTTTTATTTGGCTGGCCAGGGCCAACCATTCATGGAGGCGTGTCTCTCTCCACGCATTTTGTCTGCTTGGTTCTACTGCATTTTAACCTCAGATGAACTCTCCCCATGTAGTGAAAACAGGACTACTAGAATCCCTAGATTTAATCTTACCAATTCAGTAACTACAAGAAGAAAAGTTTGTTTAAATAATTTTGGCAGAAAAGACTGTAGTCAAATGACTATTTCTGACTAATTACTGTCATCAGGGTTTGGCATGTGCTAATTAGACAGGATATATCTTGTGAGATGGGCAAGTCAGTCCAATAAAATCACATAAAATGTGTTCCCTGTTTCAGGGCTTCCCTGGTGGCGCAGTGGTTGAGAGTCCGCCTGCCAATGCAGGGGACATGGGTTCATGCCCTGGTCCAGGAGGGTCCCACATGCCACAGAGCGGCTGGGCCTGTGAGCCATGGCCGCTGAGCCTGCACGTCCGGAGCCTGTGCTCCGCAACGGGAGAGGCCACAACAGTGAGAGGCCCACGTACCGCAAAAAAAAAAAAAAAAAAAAAAAAAAGATAATTGGATATATAGACATTGCAAGGAGGAAAGAGCAAAAGATGAAGCAGAGAAAACATAAAGACTAATAACCTATAAAAAATAGCTACCCAGAACTGATAGAACAAACAGAAAGAATAAGAAGCATAACCAGATTCTAGAATCTAAGAGGAGAAGCTCTATAGGATTGGTGCTTGGATTAATGGAGGGTTTGGAGATGCCCCACAGCTGGTCCTTGGACCTCTGCAATAGAGGCTCCAAGAGGGTGCAAGGCCCAACATGGAGGGAGACCAAGAAGAAGGCCTGACAAGTGCTTGAGCCACTCAAGGGGCAAAGTCTGGGCAATAAAGTGAGGGAGGATACTACAGCTGTTAAGGAGCTGTTGTCCAGCTATTCACTATACGTAAGGGGGTTTACCAAGTTAGGCACATTTCCATGTGCTTATTGGCTATTTACATATGTTCGTTTGGGATGTGTCTTTCAAATCATTTGCCAATATATGATATGATCTTTTTATCACTGAGATACATTTTAATTAATTTGTTATATATTCTGGATACAATACCTTTATCAAATATATGTTTTGCAAATATTCTTCCAGTCTGTGTCTTGCCTATAAATATTTTTTTGATAAACAGAGTGTTCTAATTTAAATGAAACTCATTTTCTCTTTTTTTCTTTTAGATTTAGTGCTTTCCAGAATATGTTTAAGAAATCTGTGCCTACACTAACATACTTTTCTGTTTTCTTCTAGAAGGTTTATGTTAAAGTTTCATGTGTATAGCTTTGATCTATTTAAAATTAATTTTTGTGTATGATGTGAGGTAGAGATCAAAGTTCATTGTTTTCCTCATGAGTAGTTAGTATTTCCAGCATCAATTGCTTAGAATGATTTTTCTTTACTTACGGATTTACACAGTTGCTCAGTTAAAAATCAATCAACTATATAAGTGAGGATCTGTTTCTGAATATTCTATTGTGTCCCATGGATTTATCTATATTTATAACAAAACCAATCTGTCTTGATTACCATATCCTAAAACTAAGGTTTAAAATCAGTTAGTGTTAAGTCCTCTATGTCATTTTAGAGTTCTCCAAGAAACAGATGCTAAGAAATGATTAGACTTCCAAGACATTTATTGTGGTAAGTGCCTGTGAAGGATAAAATGGGAATGAGTGGGAGTCAGTGAGAAAGCCTTCAGACCAGGATGAAAGTGTGATACCTACGAAAGGAGAGAGAGAAGAAAGGATTGGGTAGGAAAACCTCAGACCACAGTGCAGTTCAAAAAAATCTCAAATAGGATGATAGGAAGTCCCTAAACAAAGACTGCCTATCAGAAGAGATTCACGTTACACAGAAATTGGCCAGGTCCGGTATGACCCACCATGCTAAGCCATTGGCTGAGGCCATCTTAGAGTAAGCATGGACTCTGCCTGAACACTATGGTGGATCCAAAGGAGTATCGGCTATAGACAGTCAATGATGCTCCTCACAGGTGGCTCTACTGAAAGGGAGTTAGCAGCACCTCTCTATGGTTGCCACACTTTACTCCTCAAAAGAAATTATACCCCAAAGTTCTTTCTGACTTATTTTTTGTTATTGTCATTTATTACTATATTTTATTAATTATTATTTATAACATTAAATTTATTACTGTTATTATTCAAACAAGATAATCCAATTCAACAAGAATATTTTTGACCTACCACTATATTTGATACTCTAAATATATGAATGGAAAAAGCATTGGAGAAATAGGGAAATTATAGGGAGAAGCATCTAGGTAAATATATTTATTGCCTTACTGGTGAGACGAGGTTTAAGTATGTTCAAAAAATGTTGCTAGGAATATGGTTTACTATATTAATACACAACTTTTCTCATGATACTTCACTGGATAAGTGAAACATGGCTAAAATGTTTCTCCTAACACCATGTGTAGTATTTTCCTAAAGTGATAAAAAACAAAATTGACAGTAAAACCATGTGCTTTTTTCAAAATATCTGGTGTCATTTTAGGGAGTAATAAACACAAATTTTATAATAAACCACCCATTATGCTTACTGGGATCCTGAGATACATATGTATTATTCTTCTAATCATCCTCTCTTAATGACATGTTTGGCAATAAATGGTGGTGTTATATGTATTCTCTTCAATATTAAAGGCATTTGCCTTACAGAGGTTCTCAGAAGCAGGTGGCATGTGAAACAGATTTGGCCATTTTCAAAGGGAACAAGTAATAATAATAAAAGGAAAAGTGGTATGAAAAATAGAACAAAATGATAATATCAGAAGGATCTGATCCTACTTTAAGCTATATATGCAATTTGCAATGAAGACATTTCTTTGAATTCTTCTTCCTATACCAGGAACAATATTGTTTTAAAAGACAATTATTCTGCAGTGTTTGGGCACTTCTGTGTCTAGAACAGCAAGCTCTAATTTTAACTTTATGTATTTATGAAACTCACCATATTTGTCCAGATTAGGAATAGCCCAGGAGACAAAGATAGTATGAAAAAATCAGTTCATATTTTCCTCTTATAAAGATGCTACTAGTTATTTAGGAAACTGGTACAAGGTGCAAGAGATAAGTAGGAAAAGTTAGACAAGCTATAAGGAAAGTGATGAGACAAGTCTATTATACCACATATAACACAATCTGTAGAAGAAACACAGTTATGAACAAATATCATCTTGGAAGACAATAAAAATTGAATATCTTTACATTATTGTTGTTTGTAATTAGAACATGCTTCTCCTCTGGATTTTAAACAGGGATTTTCTCAGTGCAACTCTGACATCTTTGTTCCTCAAACTAAATCAGAGGACTGAGCATGGGTCCCACATTAGTATAAAAAACAGAAGAAACTTTTCCCTGCTCCATAGATCCAGGAGAAGAATATTTAAGGTACATGAATGCTGCTAAGCCAAAAAAAAAAAAGAGAAAGAGCAATGATGTGGGAGCTACACATGCTGAAGGCTTTCGATCTTCCCTGGGCAGATTTGATACGAAGAATGCTAGTAAGGATGAAGATGTAAGAAACTAGGATGGTGAAACTGGGTACTGTGATATTAATACCCACAACAATGAGAACTACCACCTCACTGACATAAGTGCTGGTGCAAGAGACTTGGAGGAGTGGGAGGATGTCACACAAGTAATGGTTGATATTAACACTGCAGAAGGTTCATCTAAGCATGCACCCTGTGTGGGCAGAGGCTCCAGTAAACCCCATCACATACACAGCCAAAGATAGCACCAAACAGACCTTATGGAACATGGTGACCTTATATAGCATTGTAGTACAGATGGCCACATAGCGATCACAGGCCATTGAGGTCAACATATAGCACTCAGAGATGACGAAAAAAGAGAAAGAAAAACAGCTGAGTCACGCACCCAACATAGGAGATGATATTCTTCCTGAATACAAAGTTCATCAGCATCTGGGGGGTGAAAACAGAGGAGCAACAGAGATCAATGAAGGATGGTTGAAGACTAAATAGTACACGGGGGTGTGGAGGTGAGAATTTAGACCAATAAGAATGAGCCCAGGTTGCCCACCATGGTGACAATGTAGATCATTAGAAACAGGTAAGAGAGGGGCTGCTGGAGCTCTGGACGGTCGGTTAATCCAGCAAGAATAAATTCAGGCACTAAGGAGTCATTTCTAGCCAGCATTCTCAACTTCGGAAATCTGTGAGAATAGAAGAAAACTCCATCAATAGGGAACCCAGCTCTGTCCTTACAGACTCTCTTTTATATGAGCTTTACGAGAAAGAGACTCAGACTGGCAGAAATCACATAAGTCCTCCTTTGCTTCATAAGGTCTGAAGGTACACACCCCTCAACATTTAAATCACTGTCTTTCATTGCATGCACTGCATATGACAAACAACTGCTCTATCTTACTAGAAGATAGAGGGATGGGGTAGCTGAGGAACAAGCCTACTTGCTGATGGGCTTCAGTGGTGGGAATGTATCCCCATTTCTCCCCCCTATTCCTCTGATTCGTCACTTCCTAGTTCCTACTCATGTTTCCATTACCCTACTAGGTACCTCAGGTCCCCTGTTTTGACCATCAAGAAAGAAAGGATCCCTACAGGGAAGAGACCATACAGATATTCTGCTACCAGGAAGTCTCTCATAGTCTCTAAGGTTTCCAGATACTTTACTATAAGAATCCAGGAAGTTAATAATTGATAACAGGTATTGAGGTGAACCTTAGTAACCTAAGTTTTCTACTTAACCATATATTCCAGTGTTTCCACACATTCTCCTCCTCTGCTCTATCCTAGCTGGACAGCGAATGAATAAAGGAAGGTGGATGTGCTTTCCTAGGTTTTGTAGGATGGCATGAATGAGAAATATTAATTTGAGCGCTGATTAAGTTAGTTATTAAGTTTGTGAAAACATTTCAAGCTGTATACTTATTATGATATATCAACTTTCCTCTGTTTATACATTTCAATAAAAAAATTTTAGAAAGAAAACACAAATTTCTTCTGATGTTGCTGTCTGGATTTGTCACTTGGAACTGCTACAGTTCTCCTGCTCCCAGAATGAAGATGGAGTCAACACAGAGTGTATGCTGCGAACAATACAGGCAGTAGAGTCAGAGCTTCAGACTTTGGAGTTTCTTGTTATTCAATATAAATAGTTCTCATTTTTCAGCAACAGAGGGAGTGAGCAAGTATACAAACTTGGTTATCTCACTCTCCATCCATTGAGGGAACTCAGTGCTGACCCTTTATACGTGTTTTACCTCCGCTGTCCTGAAAGAAGAACTGGCCTTGGAGATATCAAAGCTGAGCAGATGTAGTCACAGAATCTTCTTCCTTCCCTGGAAAAGAGTCATAGCATAGATCTCACAGTATGAATGTTCCAAGAGTCAGTCTATGATTTAGATCAAACTTGTGGTTATAAATTTACTAAGAGATCATGAAGGGAAACCACAGGCTTCACATCTGAGCCACAGTGTCATAGAGCACACAGCATTTGCTTAAGGCTTATAATTCTTTTGGACCTGATTAGAAATTCCGGTATAGGGGTCCCCCAGGACTTTCCCATCATGATACACTCTGCAGGGGAGAAATGTGTCTGTGTTTACACCCTAATTGTTACAGTAAATGTTAATTTCCCATCAGGGACTATACATTCCCCAGAGCATAGGAGAAAGGATCCTCTGCTGTCTCTTATAAAGATGCAAATAATTAATGTCATTGAAAATTCACTAATTATAATTCTAGGTAACATAAGTTTCAAGAATTTGAGTTCATAAAGATATATGACCATTTTTCAGAAAAGTTTATTATGGCCCTTTATAATAGTTGAGTCTCTTTAAATAATCAGTGTTTATGCAAATTTTATAGACATAAACCAAAGGATCTTTTAAATTGATTTCAGAGATTATTGTTTAATAAAACACTATTTACTACAAAAATTATTCCATGGAAATTTAATTACCTTGAATTGTTCTGATTCAATATGCTTTTAATAGATTAAAATCAAATGTATAAGAAAAATCACTGTAAATAAGCTTCTATTACAAGGAAATATGACTTTAAAATTCCTATGTATGTATTAGCTTATGATCATGCTTATGAGAAAAAAATCTAAGTTTTAAAAAAATTTTAAATTATTATATATTCCCAGGAAATTTCAAAAATAATGGATAGAGTCCCCTGAAATCTACCCAGCTTCCTACCATGGTGACATCTTTGACAACTGTAGTATAATAGCAAAACTACAGACATTATTTAGCTTTGAGCAATTTTATATGCAGTATGTGTTTCTGTCGTGTGTGTGTGTGTGTGTGTGTGTAGATCTATGTAATGTCATCACTTGTGTAGATTCATGTAACTACCACCATCATGATACAGAACTCTTCCACTAACATAAAGGAACCCCTTACACTACCTCTTTATAGTGACACCTATCCCCTCCCACCTTCATCTGTCTTGCAGCAACCACTAACCTGTTCTTCATCTCTATAGTTGGGTCATTAGGAAGACAACGGATGAAACTATACAATATATAACTTCTGAAATTGGCTTTTTTCACTAAGCATGATGCCCTTAAGTCCATCCCAGTTGTTGCATGTATCAACAGTCTGCTCCTTTTATTGCTGAGTTGCGTTCCATTTTATACAACCCACATTTATTCAAACTTCTGTAGTAATTTTAAAACTACTAGGTTCTTGTTTAATGCAAAACTAAATCTGTTTTATTTATGGAAAATGTTTAAGGGGCAGGGGATACAAGATCACAGTTCAGACTGGCTCTTCTTATAATATTCTCTTTTTAATCAGTTTTATTGTGGCATAATCTGGATACAATAATATGCTCTCATTTTAAGAGTACAGTTCAGTGACTTTCAAAAATAATACAGTCATGTAAAGACCACCATGGTCAAGATCTAGAGCATTTCCCTCACCCCCAAAAGTATATTCATCTCCCTTTGCAATCCACCCTCTTTTTTTTTATCATGAAAGGATGTTGAAATTTGTCAAATGCTTTCTCTGCATCTAGTGAAATAATCATATGATTTTTATCTTTCATTCTATTAATCTGGTATAGCACATTTATTGATTAGTGTATGTTGAACCATCCTTGCATCCCATGGTTAAATCTCGCTTGATCATGGTGTATGATCTTTTAATGTGCTGTTGAATTGGTTTGCTAAAATTCTATTGAGAATTTTTGCATCTATATTCATCAGAGACATTGGCCTGTAGTTTTCTTTTCTTATACTGTCTTTACCTGACATTAGTGTGAAGGTAATTCTGGTTGTAAAATGAGTTTGAAAGCTGTTCTTTCTTCCATTTTTGGAAGAGTTTAAGAAGTTTTGGCATTTATTCTTGTTTAAATGTTTGGTAGAATTCACCAGTGAAACCATCTAGTTTTTGGTCCTGGGCTTTTCTTTGTTGGGAGGTTTTTGATTATTGATTCAATCTCCTTACCCGTTATTGATCTGTTCTTTTTTTTTTTTTTTTTTTTTTTTGCGGTACGAAGGCCTCTCACTGTTGTGGCCTCTCCAGTTGCGGAGCACAGGCTCCGGACGTGCAGGCTCAGCGGCCATGGCTCACGGGCCCAGCCGCTCCGTGGCATGTGGGATCTTCCTGGACCGGGGCACGAACCTGTGTCCTCTGCATCGGCAGGCGGACTCTCAACCACTGCGCCACCAGGGAAGCCCTATTGATCTGTTTTGATTTTTCTGTTTCTACATAATTCAGTCTTGGTATATTGTTTGTTTCTAAGAATTTATCCATGTGTTCTATAGTATTCAATTTATTTGTGTATAATTGGTCATAGTAGTCTCTTATGATCTTTTGTATTATTGTGATATCAGTTGTAATGTTTCCTCTTCATCATGATATCACTGCTGTGTCTCTTGTTACAGCTGTTAAAGTTTATCTTGTCTGATATATTTATCACTGCTGTTTTTTGGTTTCCACTTGCATAGAACACCTTTTTTTATCTCACTTTCAGTCTGTATGTGTCCTTAAAGCTGAAGTAAGTCTCTTATGGACAGCATATAATTGGGTCTTGTTTTTTGTTTTGTTTTAATCCATTCAGCCACTCTTTTCTTTTTGACTGGAGAATTTATATCATTTACACTTAAAATAATGATTGATGGGTAAGGACTTACTAATTCCATCCTAATTGTGCTCTAGCTGTTTTGTAATTCCCTTGTTCTTTTCTTCCTCTCTTGCTGTCTTCTTTTGTGATTTAATGATCTTCTATAATGGTATGTTTCTATTTCCCTTCTCTTTATCTTTTTATATTAATGTAGGCTTTTGCTTTGTGATTACCATGAGACTTACAAAAAATATCTTATAGATATAACTCTATTTTAAGGTGATAACAACTTAACTTTGGTAACACACAAAAACACTACCCTTTTACTCCCTTCCCACATTTTGTTTTTGATGTCACAATTTACCTCTTTTAATATTGTGCATCCATCAGCAAGTTATTGACGTTACAGTTATTTTTAATAGTTTTGTTCTTTAGTTTTGTCAACCTTTACTAGAGTTGACTGGTTAACACACCACCGTCTTATAGTATTATATTCTGAATGTGACTATATACTTACCAGTGTACTGTATACTTTTTTACATTTCATGTTACTAATTAGTGTTCTTTTGTTTCAGCTTGAAGAACTCCGTTCAGCGTCTCTTAGAGCAGGTCTAATACTGATTAATTCTCTCAGCTTTTGTTTGTTTGGGAAAGTCTTTATCTCACCTTCATTTTTTTTTTTTTTTTTAAATTTTTATTTATTTATTTTTTTGCGGTACACGGGCCTCTCACTGTTGTGGCCTCTCCCATTGCGGAGCACAGGCTCCGGACGCACAGGCTCAGCGGCCATGGCTCACGAGCCCAGCCGCTCCGCGGTACGTGGGATCCTCCCGGACTGGGGCGCGAACCCACGTCCCCTGCATCGGCAGGCAGACCCTCAACCACTGCGCCACCAGGGAAGCCCCCTCACCTTCATTTTTAAAGACAGCTTTGCTGGGTAAAGTATTCTTGATTGGCAGGGCAGTTTTTTCTTCCAATACTTTGAGTATATTATCTCACTCTCTCCTGGGCTGCAAGCTTTCTCTTGAGAAATCTGATAGTTTAATGGGGGTTCACTTGTATTTGAGTATTATTTTTCCTCTGGATGATCTTAAATTTTTGATTTTAGACAGCTTCATTATAATGCGTCTTGGAGAAGATCATTTTGAGTTGAAATATTGGGGTGACCTATTAACTTTATGAAGTTGGATGTCCAGATATCTCCCCAGATTTGGGAAGTTCTTAGCCATTATTCCTTTAAACATGCTTTCCGCCCCTTTCTCCATCCTTCTTCTTCTGGGACTCCAATAGTGTCTACAATGTTTCTCTTAATGGTATCCCACAGTTCATATAGGCTTTCTTCACTCTTTTTCATTTTTTTTTTCTTTGTTCTCTACTGACTGCATAATTTCAAATGTCCTGTCTTCTACTTCATAGAATTGTCCTTTTGCTTGATCTAATCTGCTTCTGCTGTTCTTATCACATTTTTAAATTTCATTCATTGTAATTATTCAGCTCCAGGATTTCTATTTGGTTCTTTTTTATGATTCTATTAAGCTTCTCATTTTGTTTGTCATGATTTCATTGAATTGTCTTTCTCTGTTTTCTTGTAGCTCACTGAGCTTCCTTAAAACTGTTATTTTGAATTCTTTATCAGGCAAACTGCAGATCTCCATATTTTTTTTGGCTCTGATTCTGGAAAATTATTGTGCTCCTTTGGTGATGTCATGCTACACTGATTTTTCAAATTCCTTGAAGACTTTGCTACTGTCTTCAAATCTGGAGAAGCAGTCACCTCCTCTGGTCTTTCTGACAGGCTTCAGGAGAGACTTACCTTCTGTCAGCCCTGCTAGTAATTCTGAGGCTTTCTCAGATCTTTTCTATGGTGCTCCACACTTGTTTCAACTTACAGCAGAGTTCTTATGCTTGTATGCCTTCTTTCAACGCTGTAAAACTAGTTCAGTTACTGATAGCCTCCTTTTTGCTTTCCCTAGGGTGGTGCTGCATGCTCAAGTTTGTGGTTTCTCCCAGGCCTGCACAGTTAGGCCAGAATTTGAGTTGGTCTTATAATCAGTCAAAGACAGGGTATGTCCCACTACTAACTCTTTGTGAAAATTCACAACATCATCATTATGTGCCTGTGTTTGTGCATGTATTGTGTTTTATTGTTAACAACAAAATGTGCAGAATCTCACTTTAGGAGATGTCTTATGCAGCATGGTGTGGGAGGATACAGACAGGAGGCTCTTAAGAGTCTTGGCTGGGGTCCCAGTCTTTGGCCTCTCCATGGGGAGAATGCCTGTTAGGGTTTCCCTTAGCAACAGGCCTGGAATGGTCTGCTCAGAACAGTGACACACCAGGCCACATGAAAACAAACTAAGGAGCAAGCATATTAAGGCCAAGAAATGCTCAAGTTCATCCAGCTCCCCAGTGACCTTTTCCACCTGAACAAAAGTCCCTGGTGTCACCACTCACTGGGCAGTGGCTTTGGTGGACAGAGAGCTAAAAGGGAGTGAAAGTGACAGTGTCCCCCAAGCCCCACCATCCTCCCTTCTCCATGCTGGGAGTCAGAACTGCTGCCTTTGCTCAGTGGCCTTGTTTCTTAAACTCTTTCTCTCTTGGGATTTCTTAGACTTAAAAACAAAACAACAACAAAAACCTATTTGTAATGAAATAGCAGAAACACTAATTTCACAGTGCTAACACCAACATGTTGAGGGGGGGATTGGCTTTTGGTACCAAAAGGTATCATTCCAAATCAAAGTTACTCTCTGGAGGTAAAAAAATACAAGAAAGTTAAGAGGACAGATTTTGCAGGTTGGTAACAAAGAGGAAAGGCTCCAAGAACAGGGTAGAGATGGGGTCTGCTGGGCATCTGTAGGGGAAGGACCACTCCCACCCCATGGGGTGCCAGGACCCCTCCAGAGCAGTGGGTTGGGGCTCAGCAGCCACCATACTCTGCCTTCACCTGTTCAAGAACGAGCGCTCCACGTTCAGCCCCTTTCCGGGCATAGCTGGGGATGGTGCCTGTGAACACGTGTCTGTGGGGCATGACAGGGACTCTTCCTGAGGCTGGGGCATCATCCATCCACACCAGGTTTTATCGTTCGCAAAGCCTAGTGCACTCACTCCTCACCAGATGCTGGCCACAGCCTTGCTGGAGGAGGAGGCTAGGTCTGCTTCAAGGGCTTGTCCTATCGCACTTGCCAAGAAACGCATTTTTTGAAGCTGGCTCCACCCCTCCCTCCCAAACTGCCTGCAACCAGCTCGCTTCCTCACAGCAAAAGGATGGGCCGTCAATAAAGGTGTCTGGAGGCAGGGAGGGAGGCAGTGAAGAAACCGGAATACAAGCAGGACAGGAAGTGAGCCCCCAGCTGCCTGAGATGCAGGTGGGAGAGAAAGGGTCTGAGGAGGACAGAGAGGACGGAGGCTGCCAGAGACAGCAAAGCAGCAGCAGAGTGAGGAAGCTGCAAGGTCGGGAAGTCGTGAGCAGAGGGGAACCCCAAGACCACGGAAGGCCGAAGACAGGAGGCCCGAAGAGAATGGGGAACTGAAGTACAAAAAGGTGACCCCTACAAATGGGGGACTGAGGCACAAAGCGATGGGACCCTGAAGTGAATGAGGGCCCAAAGGGGACCTGAAGCCCAAAGAGACGGTGGAGGCAGATGCGTAAGAAGGGGAGGCTGAGAGCCCAGACACTGAGGTGTGAGAAGAGATGGGAGTTGGGGGAGCAAGGCCTGGGGCGGTGGGGCCCCAGAGCCCCATGACCGGAGAGGCCGATGGGCGAGAGGCAGGGCATCCACCGGTGCGCCCCAAGGGGAGCCGCGCTCCGCCGTGTTCAGCGGCTTCCAGGCTGCTTTGGCACGAGGGCCAGGTGCCCGTCTGACGGGCGGCAGTGACGCGGGAACCCCGGCCTGAGCGGCTGGCCGGGAGACGCACTTCTTGTTTTAGAACATACGCAGGGTTATGGACGGGCATTTACTCAGCTTGCTGCCCCTGGTGTCCTTCTTGGCCAGGCCCTGGCCCGGCGGCTCCGTAGGGCCTTGCTTCTCCATTTTGCGGAAGACCCGAGGCGGCAGCGGGCGGGCTCTTCGTGCGCATGCTCCTCACACGGCGCCACAGCCGCCGCCTCCTCGGAGGCGGGTGTGTAGCTCGGCGGGCCTGGGGTCCCCATGCTGCAGAGCAGAAGACGGACGAAGCTTTGTCCTTGTGGGACCGTCACGGGCCAAGCCACGGGCAGCTGGTGGGCGGCCTAACTGGGGGCTGCAGTGGGCCGGGGCGTGGGCTGCACGGCGCTTCTGGTGCTAGCCGCTGATTTGCCCCAGGGTGGCTTCCGTGCCGTCCATCTCGCAGTTGCCACCTTAGGAGGCCTTGGCGGTGGCCCAGGCCACGCGTGCCCGCAAGCCCCACTCATCTCCCGTGACAGCCTCCGAGCGGTCACCCAGGCCCAGCCGGCCGCCCGGGGCTCTCAGGCTGCCCGTTCTCTAGCGCCGCTTACTTCGGGGCCCAGCAGATGCCGGAGACCAGGGAGCCTTCGCGCAGGACCTCGCAGGGGCCGCTAGCCGCCTCCTGCGACCGTCGGGTCTTCAGAGATTCTCCGGAGAAGGTAAGAGTGAAGCTGCGCCTGCGCTCAGGCACAGGGCCTCCGGGATGCCCTTGGGCTCCGGGAGGCTGCGGTGGAGCGAACCTTGGCCCGCGCGTCGCATCGAGCGGCGGCGGCTGTGGGAGGAGTCGAGCGGGTGGAGCCGGCCGCTCTCGCTGCTGCGGCGCTGGCTCCCCAGATCAATATTATTCTTCATAAGCAAATCGGCCGGGAAAAGGCATTTGAATATAACAAAATTTCTTTTATCTACAATTTATTATTATTCCGTCAACCCCAGTATACGTGGAGTAGGGTTTCGGAGTTGGAAACACATAGACCTGTGAGAAACAAATTCAGCAACTAGAGTACGGTGTTTATACACAGTTCGAAGAGCCAGGCAGAATTTGGCCTTGGGAGGAGTCCTGTGTAAAATATCACAGACTCCCATTGTTCTTACATAAACTTCAACACTTTCTGAAGCATCAGCATTTCTGATTGTTGTGTGTGTCGGTTGATTTCCAGAGTGTTGAAATCATTGTGTTTGTCAATTTTGGCCAAGTTTGTGGATGTTCTTGTGGAGAAGATTTGCTGACCTCACTCAACCATAAGTTCCACTGAAGAAGGTCCTTTTGATTTGACTTACCCATATTTTTCAGGAAATATAAAGTATGTTTGTAACTTCTAATAATTTTTGGTGGAAAAATCCAAAGTTGTAGCAAATGAATTTATGTTACATGAAACAGGACTTATTGGGAAAACCAATAGTGACATTGTTTGCCAAAGAAGAAGCTAGAATACTCTCTTTTGAGAAGTAAGGTACAAAGATTACACAAATTTCAATGATTAACTGAGAATTAAAACACCCTGAAATCTTGTACTGTAAAGTTTATTCATATTTCTAACTTAGAATTTAACCCATTTGACAGATAAGTGTTTTGCCAGTTAGATCATACTTTGGCTGATACATGTGGGGGAGAAATATTGTATCAGGGTTTATGTGCACAAACAATAGAAAGTGACTCTAATTCAGTGCTGTATGTCAATTATACCTCAATAAAACTAGAAAAAAAATGACTAGCTCTTTTAAATAGAAAAGAGTTAATATAAAGAAGATTGGGAATTCAGACAATTGGTTTGAAGTTCTAAAACCAGGGTTGGAGAATAGGCAGATGTGGCAGGTATCCGCATCTATAAGGCATCTTATAGACAGCTTGGTAGACAGAGGTTCTGCAAGGGTGGGGCAGGCCAAAAGGACTGGCAGCTGTGCTACTACTGACAAAGGATGCTCACCCAATTCTGAGCAGTTGGCAACACCCACATCATGTAGTGTAGTTGTGGATATGTTACTCTCTCAGTGTCAGGAGAGCAGAGCAGGTCAATGATTCTGCTAGTCTGAGGTTTTGACTTGCGGCGAAGCGTTGAAGGGAATGGGCCGTCAAGTCAGACTTTCTGAAATTTAAACCCAGATGGATTCTCCACTTTCTAATTGTGAAATTTTAGACAATTTATGTGGCCTCTTTCACCCTTGGTATCCTCATCTGTGAGATGAAAATAATTGTCTTTTGGCATAAATGACTTACTACATGTAAAATGTTAGAACACTGCCTGGAACATAGAATCTGATAAGTTTTTGTTCTTCTTCTCCTCATTCATATTCACCTGAATGTACAGCCTGAACCTGTTCCCTGCCTGCCTCCTGGACGGCTCTGTTTTATGTCTATGTTCCTCAAGTTAAAGTGCCCCAAACTGCAGTCAGCATTTATTTGGCGATTCTCAGCACTGCTCCTCCTCTGGTCATTAATTTATAAGCTTTTTTTCACTACCACCTAGGCAACAAATAAATTGTAAACATCTTCTTCTCACTCAACTTCTTCATCCAGCCTCCAAGTCCCAGAGAACTTATCTCCTTGAAATCCTGGTCTGGCCTTTCTCTCTCAATTATACTGATTTGATAAGCTTCTCCTCATCTCATGTT
Organism: Lagenorhynchus albirostris; assembly: GCF_949774975.1. Classification (NCBI taxonomy): domain Eukaryota; kingdom Metazoa; phylum Chordata; class Mammalia; order Artiodactyla; family Delphinidae; genus Lagenorhynchus; species Lagenorhynchus albirostris. The sequence continues at coordinate 99,376,507 of NC_083103.1, forward strand.
TAGATTACTCTAATAGTTTCCAGTGTGAGTTCCTGTGGAATCTTACCTCCCTCTCACCACACACACACACACACACACACACACACACACGCCTCTCTTTCTTGCAATATGGTTATAACTGTAAATTGTTAGATAAATCTTGGCAGTTAGATTATTAAACAGTATTTATAGATAGTACATAAAATGCTATTTTTGCTTTCGTTTCCTATTTTGTTTTCCTTGAAGTGAATATTTTTAGGTGCTTTCATTTGCTTAATATTCTGTGGATTTCTGTGATTTATCCCTAACCTCGTGCCCATTTGTACAGATCTCCTCTCAGTATGTACAGCTGTAGCTATATGATGTTAGCTGGTAGTCTAAAAGTGTTATCTTCTTTAAGATGTCTTTCCAATAAATTTATGATCCACTCCAGTGACGACAGGATGCCCTCTTACTTTGTTGAAGATTTAACATCTTGAGATCCCCCTTCACCATCTTTCTGGGGGTACTCTTCACCTCTTACCTATGTTAGGTCCCTGTACCTATGTTAGGTCCCCTATTCTCTGGATCCTATATCTTCCTGTTTCTTGGTTTCCTTCTTCATTTTTTTAAATGAGTTTTATTTTTTAGAACAGTTTTAGATTTATATAAAAATTGAGAACACAGTACAGAAAATTACCATATACCCCACATTCTGTTTCCTCTATTATTAACATCTTACAGTACATTTGTTACAATTAATAAACCAATATTGTTATGTTATCAATAACTAAAATCCATACTTTATACAGATTTCCTTAGTATTTACCTAATTTTTTTTTAGCATCTTTATTGGAGTATAACTGCTTTACAATGGTGTTAGTTTCTGCTTTATAACAAAGTGAATCAGTTATACATATCCATACGTTCCCATATCTCTTCCCTCTTGCGTCTCCCTCCCACCCTCCCTATCCCACCCCTCTAGGTGGTCACAAAGCACTGAGCTGATCTCCCTGTGCTATGCGGCTGCTTCCCACTAGCTATCTGTTTTACGTTTGGTAGTGTATATATGTCCATGCCACTCTCTCGCTTTGTCACAGCTTACCTTTCTCCCTCCCCATATCCTCAAGTCCATTCTCTAGTAGGTCTGTGTCTTTATTCCCGTCTTACCCCTAGGTTCTTCATAACTTTTTTTCCCTTAGATTCCATATATATGTGTTAGCATATGGTATTTGTTTTTCTCTTTCTGACTTACTTTACTCTGTATGACAGACTCTAGGTCCATCCACCTCACTACAAATAACTCAATTTCGTTTCTTTTTATGGCTGAGTAATATTCCATTGTATATATGTGCCACATCTTCTTTATCCATTCCTCTGTCAGTGGACATTTAGGTTGCTTCCATGTCTTGGCTATTGTAAATAGTGTTGCAGTGAACATTGAGGTGCATGTATTTTTTTGAATTATGGTTTTCTCTGGATATATGCCCCAGGTGTTATTTTTGAGAAGACTTTCAGGAAGCCAGAAAAAATGACAGCTGCCTAGATCTGCATCTCCCAATATTTCTGGTGAAAGCAATACAGAAGAATAAGATGAACAAATAAAAATTTGTAAAAACAATATCCACAGCATAATCCAAAGACAAAAATATGTCCGAACTTCAAAATAACTATAAATTAAGAGAGAAAAACTCCAAATCCCAGGAAGCAGTCTCTCTCACTCCTGCTCTAGAGACCTCAAGCTTTTGCCATGAGCAAGAGCAGGTGGAAAAAGCTTAGGAAAGAGAGAAGAGTTGTGATTGTGATGGATCTAATTTGATCCAAAACCATGGTCAGAAAGAGTTAAGTTCACACTAAATGTGAAAAGGAAGAATCTGTCTCGAGAGATGAGAGTGAGATATACAGGAAGGGAAAGGAAAGGATATGCAATTTGAAGTGTGACCTCTTGGTACCTTGAGAGAAGAAAAAAAATGAAATTATAAAAGTACTATGTGTGGAGTAAAGAAATAATAGACACTAATAGAGAGGTCAAATACAGAGTAAAATTTGTGTTGTAGCAGTTTTAAAAATAAAATCTTAAAGACTAGAGCACGGAAAAGAAGAAAAATAGGCAAAATCAAGCAAGCAATGAGATTCTTCACTGGGTTGGTCTCTCTCCAGTCCCTTCTTGAGAATGATATTCTCTTGAAATCTCACCCAGAGTTAAGCAGTTGAGGGTGAGATCATTTTCTTGGCATCACTCATGTTTGAAAGATGCATCTCTTTTAGCAGAATACTGAAATTAAAAGTACAGGCGTTGAGCAGCACGTATTGAGTCTTTTCCTTTCTTTTTATTTCTTCTCCTCATTTTGGACTATAAAAGCTCAAAATACCTGTTGGGTAGTCTTGGGTGAAAGGTGATAATGTTGATGCCTGCCACGTGTTGACACTGGAAGTTACAAAAGTAGGTACCTAGATAAGAGCTACTCAATTTCATGTGATCTGAGTATATGGAAAAGGGCGGAGGAGCCCCACAGAACAAGCTAGTCCTATATGGTCTCATGGTAAGCCATTTTCCCCTTGAGTTATACCCCAACTCTTAGTAAGGTCCATTTTGAAATTTCAGCTAAAATAAGATCAAGCAAAGGAGTGATCTTTTCATTGCGTGAGTCAGAATAATAAAGGTGGAGATACATATTCATGAGGAACAGAGTAGAGTCTTCTGGTCTACACAAGGAGAAAGTCTGTCTGAGAAAAAAGCCAGGTAGAACCAAGCATATTCAAGTAATTGAAAGAAAGAGACACAACCCTCGGATTGTGTCTCGGATCCATTCAATTCTGAAGCATAATGCATCCCTGGACTTGCCAGTTAAGTGAACTTTTTTGTTTGTCTCAATATCATTTCACTTACAATGAAAAGTAATTATTTATTATAATGAAAAGGTTTTTAATTAATACATGTCACTACTGTACCTTGTACAAAGTTCTATGATAGTAATTACTCCCTTTTTTCTGTATAGCATTGTAAGAGAAATTAATTTTATATTAAGAAAGATCTGTGTTTAAATCCTGGCTCTGCCATTAGTTGTTATGACTTTGGCAAATTTCTTTTTAACATCAGCTTTGGTTTCTTCATATGTAAAACAGAAATACTTTTCTCAGATAATTCTGAAGATTATAAAGGATAAGTTAATGAAAGAGTTTAGTATTGTAGCTAGAGCCAGATATCTATAAATTGTGCAGTTCTCACTTTCTTTTGTTGCTTCTCTAATTAGAATGAGAGAACCAAGGGGCAGGATCTGCATCTTATTCCTTTTTGTATTCAGACTACCTTGCAGCTTAAATCCACCAAGACCATTATTTACTCTAGAGAAAACAGGCTTGTGAAGGAAAAGTAATCAGCATATTTTACTCCTTAGATGTGCAAAGCATTTACATCCTCATAATCATGTAAACACTGAATATTAATGGAACTTTAAAAATTAACTGTACTGGGAAGATGAAGACATTAGGAAGTATATTTGCAGTGGTAGAAGGTGAAAATTGGCTAGATTTAGTTTCCCAGACTTAAAGTCAATTGACAAGACATAATAGTGAAAAATCAAGAAACAACCGCATGTTATTTAGAAATATAAAGACCAAAACAAAAAAAAGAAAAATAGAAAGAAAGACCTGTTAATAGCAGCATGAATAAAAATAAATAAGATTGACTTCTTGCCCTCTAGGAGTTTACAGTTTAAATGAAGGTATGCATGTAAACTCACTGTATATAAATGGGAGAAGATAAATGCAGAAGATGCTTCAGCAGCACACAGAGAAGGCACTTTAGGTTCCGGGAGTAGAGATAGGAGAAGAGGTCAGAATAGATGTTCTATCAGAAATGATGACAGAACAAGTCTCGGAGCATGAGTAAGTGGTATCCAAGTGAGAACAAGGGAGAACGCATTTCAGGCAGATGAAATGGCATGAAGCCAAGAAATCATCAAAATGCATGAGAAGTACTACTAGAGAGTAAAATTCAAGAAGTAGACACACGGGAGAAAAGGCTGTGGACACCAAATTTGGGGAGCAGACCCTAGAAGGCTCTTTCTGAGGAATTTGCATCTGTGTTGAGAGAGAAGCTAAACAAGGGAATACAGCATTTTCACAAGTAATTCCATATAAAATGTGTGAAGAATAGATTTCCAGAGAAGATAGATGTGGCAGGCAAAATTCTGAAACATGACCCGCCCCCCAATGTCTTTTCCTCTTGTATAATCCCCTCTTATTTGAATGTGGAAGGAACCATATATATAACGATATATCACTTTAGGGATTATGCATGTTATATGGTACAGTTGACCTTAAATTAGGGAGATTATCAGGGCAGGCCTAATGTAATCACATGAGCATATTAAAACCAGAGAGTTTTTCTCAAGCTAGTGGCAGAAGGGGATGTCGGCGAGATTCAAAGCACAGCAAGGATTCTCCATTTACCGCCAGGTTGAAGACAAGAGGGCCACGTGATGAGGAATGCAGGCAACCTCTAGAAGCTGAGAGTGACCCCCAGCTGACAGCCAGCAAGGGAATGGAGCTCTCAGTTCTACAACTACAGGAACTGAGTTCTTCCAACAACCTGAATGAGTTTGGAAACAGATTCTTCCCCCAGAGCCTCCAGAAGGGAATGCAGCCCTGCCCACATCCTGATTTTGGCCTGGGCAGAGAATCCAGCCATGTGATTCCATACCAGACTTCTAATTTACAGAACTATGACTAATAAGTGGGTGTTCTTTTAAGCCACTAAGTTTATGATAATTTATTACACATCAATAAATTCTTAATGTGAACTGATAGTTGGAGAAGAACATTGAGTCCCAAATATACCAATATCAACTTACTAACAAAAGATGTAAACACAGGCTCAGTAATTTCTTCCCTAAGGAGCCTGATCAAACTGTGATCCTAAATGAGGCTCATTTTCCAAGCTTCCAAACAAGCTGCTGAGATCCACAGAGAATAAGATGCGTTCACACTATTAGCCCGCTGATGGTTTGGAGACATAAAGCTGATGCCTTTGCCTTGCCCTGAAGACGTATGCGAATCTACAGACAGAAGGGATGTTGCCTCCTCCTTTGTCAAAACCTCTGTCTCCTTCTGGCCAGTGAAGGGAAAGAGTACATAAGGCCTGGCAGTAGTGAAGTCTCCAGGTTGAAGGAAGTTGGGTGGCGAGTCTTCTCCGTTCTGATGTTTTCATTCCCACTGCTACAGCAGTGGAGAGATGTGGGAGGCCACCTGCCCTTCTTAAACAATCCATTGTGATTTGGGGGTAAGATTGATTAAAGGGAATGGGTGGGAGGAATGCAGGATCGTAGGGGACACTCTCAGTACTTTTGCTAAGCCTGGTGCTGAGTTTCTGAAAGGTAGGAGGAAGAGAATAGGTTGAGCAGTGGGCACAGTGGGGATCACAGTGACCTCACTGTCCCAAGCTTCAGGAATTTCCATAGCAAGGAGTCCCGGGTACCACTCTGGACTCCTTTCCTCTCTTGCTGTATGGCCTTGGCCAGCCTACTCATCTCTTCAAGATATTTTTCCTTATCTCTCAGATGTGGACATCACTTTGGACCCCTGCTGAAAGACTTTATCCTGGATCGTGTCAGCCCAAGGGAGGTGAGGAGTTGCAGCTGAGATTTAAAAACATGGAAGGAAAGGACAGCTGAGAGAAGAAAGTTGAAAGATACGGAGTTGTCACTCTGGCTCTTCTAGAGTGCTGTCCCAGCAGTCACCCTTGAGCCCCCATGGAACAAGTCCTCGGTCTAGAAAGAAAGGATTTCAGTCTCTTCTTGATGTGACATTGTTCTCTCATTTCCTCACAGATCACACCCCTGCCGATAATGTCTGTGGAAAATGGCTTAGTTCATCCTGGTAGGACTTACAGACCAAAGTCAACTCCAGATACCCCTCTTCTTCCTCTTCTTATTGAACTGTATGGTCACTGTGGTAGGGAATTTGAGCTTAATTAATCAGATATGCCTGAACTCTCATCTTCACACTCCCATGTATTTTTTGGTCTTCAACCTGTCCTTCATAGATCTCTGCCACTCCTTGGTCATTACGCCTAAACAGCTGATGAGCTTTGTGTCAGAGAACATCATCTCCTTTGCAGGGTGCATGACTCTGTTGGGTTTTTCTTTTCTGTTTCCTTATCCATTCTGAATGCTATGTGTTGACAGCCATGGCCTATGATCGCTGTGTGTCCATCTGTAAGCCCCTTTTGTACACAGTCACCATGTCCCCTCAGGTCTCTTCTTTGCTGATGTTTGGTTCATATGTAATGGTGTTTGCCAGTGCTGTGGCCCACACAGGGCACATGGTCAGATTATCCTTTTGTGATTCCAGCATCACCAACCATTACATGTGTGACATCTTCCCCCTCCTCCAGCTGTCCTGCAGCAGCACGGATGCCAGTGAGCTGGTGGATTCCATTATTGTGAGCACAGTTGTAATAATATGTAGCTTCATTATTTTTGTTTCTTATGCTTTGATCCTCTCCAGTATCCTCCACATCTCATCAGCTCAGGGTTGGTCCAAAGCCCTCAGTACTTGTGGCTCCCACATAATAACTGTTTGCCCTCTTCTATGGTTCTGGGTTGTTTACACATCTCAAGACCTTTTCTGATGGTTCTGTGGGCCAGGGGGAGTTCTTCTCAGTATTTTATACCAATGTAGTCCCCATGTTGAACCTCCTCATCTATAGTCTAAGGAACAAGGATGTCAAACTTGCTCTGAAGAAAACCCTAAAGAGAGTTGCGAACTAAGCAGAACCAGTATTGCTGGGTTGTTGTTGTGTGTGTGTGTGTGTGTGTGTGTGTGTGAATGTGTTTCCCATAATTTTCTTCAGAACAAGGTTTTTGCCTTAGATCCTTTTTTCTGTCTAATCATGCCATTTAAACATGCAAATATTATTGAGTCTCATGATTGTTCTCAGTTCCATGCTTACTCACTGAATGAGCTTTATTCTTAACAGTGGGCTCCAGAGACTCAGCTTGATTCCTACTCCTTTTCACACCACCTCCCACTTTGCTTCTTTCCATGTACTTTTCATACATCAGCATGAATGTGGTCTGATGCGGCCACCCCTCTTTGTTTTCCCTAAAAACAATGTTAATGTAGCCCTTTCTGTTTTTTAACCATTTGAGGAGTTCCTTCTGTGTAAGTTATAAATTTTCTAGAATTTCAGTGCTCTTTTAGTCATGGTTTCTATAGTACTGCATTTCCAAACTCAGCAAAGCTTCAATAGTATCTATGAGATATTTATGCTTAGTTAACAGGGATCACAAGTATTAGCTTATAAGTATGGAATGTGTTAATACCAATTAGGAACTGAGAGAAATGAACCTAGTTACTTTAAATCAATTTAGTCTGACTCGTTGTAATAGCATCAGGGGTATGATGTATATGTATATATACATGTATCAGATATGTACATAATATGTAATGTACATGTACATAATTTTGTTTACATCTCTGCCTAATCAAATAGAATTTGACCACCTAGTGTTTACTCCTTTCTCCTATATGGTTAGACTAGACTCTGGTAAAATAAATATTCATGAAATTAATAGTTTGAACTTGTTTGATACAGATGTTTTCTCTAAAGCAAACTAAAAGTTTTTGTTAGTAAAAACTTCCTTTTTTTCAGAAAATGAGTTTTCTTAAAATTCGTGGCCATAAATCTTCAAAACGGTGAAGAGTCTGGTTTGATACAATAGAAGGAAATACCATTCTTTTTTCAGTGTGAAGTATAGCCTTCTGCATTTCCGATAAGGCAGGTCTAGTAGTGATGGAATCCCTCAGCTTTTGGGTTTTCCTGGGTCTATTATAACATAGGTATCTTTCAAATTGACTATTTCAGGTAAACAGCACTCCTGTTTGCAAACTAACATGTTCCTCCTGAAGAATTTGGATCCCTTTTGGAAAAAAGAAGAACTATTTGGTTTGGTTACAAAATAAATTAGGAAAAGCATGCAATTTTACCTTCAGAAACTAAGATAAAATCGGGATTTGTTGTACTACTTATTATATACATGAAATTTAAAACCTATCTCCAGTGATTAATGATGTTGAGCGTTCTTTCATGTGTTTGTTGGCAATCTGTATATCTTCTTTGGAGAAGTGACTATTTAGGTCTTCTGCCCATTTTTGGATTGAGTTGTTTGTTTTTTTGTTACTGAGCTGCATGAGCTGCTTGTGAATTTTGGAGATTAATCCTTTGTCAGTTGCTTCAGAGGGTTGTCTTTTGGTCTTGTTTATGGTTTCCTTTGCTGTGCAAAAGCTTTTACGTTTCATTAGGTCCCATTTGTTTATTTTTGTTTTTCCATTTCTCTAGGAGGTGGGTCATCTCACACCGGTCAGAATGGCCATCATCAAAAAATCTAGAAACAATAAATGCTGCAGAGGGTGTGGGGAAAAGGGAACACTCTTGCACTGTTGGTGGGAATGTAAATTGATACAGCCACTATGGAGAACAGTATGGAGGTTCCTTAAAAAACTACAAATAGAACTACCATATGACCCAGCAATCACGCTACTGGGCATATACCCTGAGCAAACCATAATTCAAAAAGAGTCATGTACCAATATGTTCATTGCAGCTCTATTTACAATAGCCAGGACATGGAAGCAACCTAAGTCTCCAAAAGTCATGAAGAACCTAGGGGTAAGACAGGAATAAAGACACAGACCTACTAGAGAATGGACTTGAGGATACTGGGAGGGGGAAGGGTAAGCTGTGACAAAGCAAGAGAGTGGCATGGACATATATACACTACCAAACGTAAAATAGATAGCTAGTGGGAAGCAGCCGCATAGCACAGGGAGATCAGCTCAGTGCTTTGTGACCACCTAGAGGGGTGGGATAGGGAGGGTGGGAGGGAGGGAGACGCAAGAGGGAAGAGATATGGGAACATATGGATATGTATAACTGATTCACTTTGTTATAAAGCAGAAACTAACACACCATTGTAAAGCAGTTATACTCCAATAAAGATGTTAAAAGAAGCCAAAAAAAATAAAGTAAAACCTGTCTCCAAAATGTAACCTATGCATGTGTTAGTAGAAGATAATAAAACCAAGTAAATAAATTAGGTGTGCCTGCAAAGCGGCTGTGGCATTTTTAGAACCCCAAAATGCATCATGGTAGGTAAAATTTTGTTTCTAAGGGTGGCAGCAGAAATATAACAGACATATCCCTGCTATTGTGCACAGTCCTCATGCTTGGCTTGAACCATGGTTAAATTGGATTGCATTTCAGTTTCCTCAGTAGGATTGACAGTTGCCTTGCCCTAAATTTTAGGCTACTAGAATGTTGGTATCAGATACCACACTGAGAAAACTACCCTTCATCATTGGTATGTTACCTTCAAGTCTTTTCTCTTTACATCTGCAGATATATTTAGGGGGAAATGGGAGTGATATTACACATAAATTTATGCATTCTTTTTCCCAGTTTTACTGAGATAAAACTGACAAATAAAAATTGTATATATTTAAGGTATAAAACATGATTTTATACACACACACACACACACACACACACTGCGAAATGATTACCACAATCAAGCTAGTTAACCCGTCCATCAGCTCACATAGTTACCACTTTTTGTGTGTGTGTGGTGAAAACACTTAAGATCTACTCCCTTAGTAAATTTAAAGTATAAATCCCCAGAACTTATTCCTATCATAATTGAAAGCTTGTACCCTTTGACCAACATCTTTCCATTCCCTACACCCCTTAGCCCCTGGCCACCACCATTCTACTCTCTGCTTCTATGAGTTTGACTTTTTTTAGATTCCACATATAAGTGAGATCATGCAGTATTTGTCTTTCTGTGTCTGGCTTATTTCACTTAGCACCGTGTTCTCAGGGTCCATCCATGTTGTTGCAAATGGCAGGATTTCCTTCTTTCATGGATGAATAATATTCCAACGTGTGTGTGTGCGTGTGTGTGCGTGTGTGTGTGTGTGTGTGTGTGTGTATCACATATTCTTTATCCATTCATCCATTGATGGACATTTTGGTTGTTTCCATATCTTGGCTACTGTAAATAATGTTGCAGTGAATATAGAATTACAGATATTTCTTCAAAATCTTGATTTCATTTCCTTTGGATATATACTCAGAAGTGGAATTGCTGGATCATATGGCAGTTCTACTTTTAATTTTTTGAGGAGCCGCCATACTGTTTTCCACAGTGGCTGCACCAATTTACATTCCCACTAGCAGTGTACAAGGATTCCCTTTTCTCTGCATCCTCACTAACACTTGCTATTGCTTGTCTTTTTGGTAAAAGCCATCTTAACAGGTGTGAGGTGATATCTCATTGTGGTTTTGATTTTTGTTTCCCTGATAATTAGTGATGTTGAGCGCTTTTTCGTATACCTGTTGGCCATTTGTATGTCTTCTTTGGAAAAATATCTATTCAGTTCTTTTGTCCATTTTTTAATCAGGTTTTTTTTTTTTTTTTTTTGCTGTGGAGTTGTATGAGTCCCTTGTATATTTAAACCCTTATCAGATCTATGGTTTGCAAATATTTTTTTCCCATTCTGTAGGATGCCTTTTCATTATATGGATTATGTCCTTTGCTCCTGCTCTGTTTTTTGATCCCTTTCTGTCATGAGCATTTTCCTGTGTCAGTAAAGATTTCCTTCTATGAAAACACTGTTCCTGATGCCATGCTCTCTCATGCCTTTTAGACTTCTTACTGATATTTCTTCTTAGGATGGTATTTCCTCTGGAAAGTTTACTTTTACTGCATTCTTTTACCACCACCACCATCTCTGTCTAGATTTTTCTCCTTTCCTATATGTATATATAGAATTAATAACTCGTTATATAAGGGAAATATGGCTTCTTAGTATTGGGGTCCTTTTTAATTATTTAGTTTTTGAGTCCATAATGCATTCACATGGTTCAAAATTCAAAAGCTACAGAAAGGATATACAATGAAAAGTCTCCCTTACATTCCACATCCCCCCAGTTACCTACTTGTTCTCCCAGGAGGCAGCCAGTCCTATCAGTTACTGTCAGTGCTGTCAGTGACATTTTATTCACATATAATAAAGTTCATATATATTAGCCCACTGATTTTACATAAATGGTAGCATTCTGTGTGCACACTGCTTTAACCTGCTTTTTATCTTATATATATCATTTCTTGAGACACAGCTAGAGAACGAGTAAGACTTAGGATCCAGGAAAGAGTAAATTCAGAAGACTAGTGAAGTCCCAGGATGACAGCTGTGTAGCTAGCCTAAAAGCAACCAGTCCAGACTGGAACAGTGGTTTAGGAGGGTTTTTTCCACTTAACAATACATTTTGGATATCATATCATATATATATATATATATATATATGATAGTCATATATGATATATGTCTTATATATATAAAGATAGTCTTAGTTTTTAGTACACCTACATAAAATTTTTGTACAAATGTCCAAAAAAGTATTTGAACAGTCTCTTTTTGATGGATAACTAGGTTAATCCCAGTTTTTTGTTATTGTGAAAAAAGGTTAAAATTAGTAAACCAGTACATAAATCATTAGGCATGTGTATAGGTTTTTAGAGTGCATTTATTTAGCCTAAGGATATGTATATATGTAAATTTGATGAATATTGTCCAGTTGCCCTAATAGAACCTATTTCTTTGATTCATGTAAGTTTAAATTACCTCTCAGTCCAAATCCACCCTTCTGTACTTTTTTTCATGATACTGGGGCTAAGCCTCTGGAGCTTATATTTCTGCTGTGCCAGCTGGCTTCCTGTTCGGTTCCACCAGTATTCAGTGCCGATGCCAGAAATAAAGAGCATCTTAAAAATATGAAAACAAATTGAAACAGGTTACAGGAAGATGACCTGAATCATCTTGGCATCGATTTAGTCACATGCAAGGAAAAAACAGCAAGTGCTCCACTCCCAAATGTCATATTGGCTATTACGTAAATAAACAACTAACCAGAGTTGAAAATATAGGTTCACTCTTTCAGTAGATATGAAAAAAACCAAATGTGTGGGCATGTATCTTGGAGGATAATCTTCCATTCAGTGTCATGTTCATGAGATTGAGTGCCCAACTTCCCACTGGAGAATCCATGTAGGAGAGAAACACCTCCCCCGTGTCCCTAGGCTCACAGAAAAGAGGCACATTGACCTAGATGCAGCCAATTGCATGCTTCCACCGGAGAAATTAATCTGATGGGAATGATGTGAACACAGTGAGACAGTTGGGAACCATTTTGGTGGCTGCAGCATGTCCAGGGGCCATGCCAGTTGTATGGAGCAGGGGTGTGGCGCTGTAGCAAGACTGTTCCTGCTGAATACGCCCTGCTCTTGGCCTCTGGGTTGCCTCGGTTCTGCCTTTTCTCCAAGTATAGCTTTACAGGCTCACACCAAGTGCCTGCATCCCCAGTATTCTTTCTGTAAATTACTAGAGTGACTTGCTTATCAACATAAATCCTGAGACAGGATTTTCCCCTGCATCCATATATGCCAAATCATGGACAAACTGGCCAAAGATATGTACATGAAAAGTTAAACATTGTGAAAACTGGTTTTAGGGTGTTTTGATTCATGATTAATGATTGAAAGTGGTAGTTTTTGTAACCTCCTCTGTACCTCACTTATCAAAAGAGAAAATTCTAGCTTCCTCCTCTGGCAAGTAATGTCATTATTGGCTTTGCCAATAATGAATCCTCTTTCATGTAACATCAACCTCATCTGTTATGATTTTGGGGTTTTGCCTCTAGAAACTGTTAGAGATAAGTTACATGCAAATTTTCCTTCTATTAAAAAGTATGAGGAAGACAGGATCAAAAAGACTTAGTTCACCTGAATTGTCTAATTTAAGCTACTCTTAAGTCACATTCTCAAGATATTTGGTGATAATACCGTGGCACTTTGGTGCCCAGCTAAATTCAGCATAATGTTAATTTAACTCACTGTGGACTCTAGAACCCACAATATTTATTCAGGATTAAATGTGGAACAGAAGAGAATAAACAAGACAGCAAGTACCAGATAATGCTCGTTGTCTCTCAGCTCCACACTCTTTTCTCCTATGTATTTCCAAGGTTAGAAACCTGTTGCCTACATATCAAAAAAACCCCTGACATCTTGATACAATGGCAAATAATTTAAACATGTCCCTTGTCCTGGAAGAACTGAAAGTCTGTGGTGGAATCTGACAAATATTTATACTTACAGTGAGGATAATAGGTACATTTGTATCCAAGCATATAAGATTGATTTAAGAGGCTGGGAGACTTAATGGAGAAAGTAATGTTTCAACGGAGAACAGAAGAAGGATTTGAGTTACCTGAACAAAAGTAGAAGTGTGTATTGTCAGGTGAGAAGTGTGGGAGCACAATAGGGAGAGTGAGGAAAATTCAACAAGGAAAAGCATGAAGAAAGGGCCAAAGATGGCAGAGCATGAAGCACTTCAGGGAGAGCATAAGCATGCAGTGGAATTTATTTGGCAATTACAAATTAGGATTGTAAGGAATTACAACAAAATGTTAACAACAGTACATTTTGGATGATGTCTAAGGTGTGGCATAGAATTTAGGTTGAGGATCTTCTCAGTCCCCGCAGGGGCTCGAATATAATCAGGTGTCCAAAACTAAGGTTGGGCACCAATGGAAGAAGCTAGGGGAGATTGCAGCAGGCCAAAGAGGATGAAGGCTCGTAGAGATTTAGCATATGCCCGCCAAATATTGAGTTTAGGAATAGGGCTGATATCTCTGCTTGATGGGCATAGATACCCATATTGCCCATTTTGGTTACTTTCAGCTCAGAAGGGAATATAGATGAACCAACGGAACACAGACTTCAGAACTTGTGACTGTGTATTACTGGGGAAGCATAGAAAGACACCTCCCTCTCCAAGGTAACCAGTCTGAGAAATTCTTGCTGTTTTCTACATACCTCTGTTATTTAGAAGTAGAACCCTAAATGAATTCACTGCTCTGATCTTTCTTTCAGTGATGACTCTCTAAATTGCCTGAAGAAATAATTAGGGGTAATACTCATTGATTCATTAATTCAATCATTCTACAAAAAATTTTTGAACACCTATCGTAGTAGGTGCTACGTGTGGGATATAATACAGAACAAAACAGAGTTCCCTACATTCATGAACTCACACTATGGTAAGGAATTGTAGTTATGAAATATCCTATTCTCCTAATTTTTATGATTGAATATCAAACAGAAAAATAGGTCAAAACGTGATTAAGAAAAATCAACCCATGAAGGGAGTAATTTGGTTTCACTCAGAGAAAAATGGCCCCTTTTCATTTGTGATTAATATTGTTTCTTTTTAAAGGAGAGAAGTTTTTTTGGTATCACCCCATCTTTCCCAAGTATCATCAGAATTACAATTGTAATTAACAAATGAAACGCACCAAATAATTTATTTCATTATGAAAGCTAATGATAATGGGTGTTTGCTAATGAAAATGTTCATGATGGGATTTACTCTGACTCACAGAGTCTCCTAATAACAGTAGAAGAGGAAAAGTAAACTCTTAGCTAAGATCACTGAGAAAACCTGCCTGGAAGATTTTGATCTTCCAGCACCTGTTTCTAAAACTTTCTCTTCTATGTAAGATGGACAGAGTTGGAGGTTAAGACAGAAACCCAATAATGTTAAACTTGTTTAGTTGGCTAAAAGAACACAGATTTGGGGAAAACCTTTATGATCTAGGGCTAGGCCTAGATTTTTAAGACTTGACATCAAAAGCACAGTCTATAAAAGGAAAAATTTGTAAATTTAGACTCACCAAAATTAAATGTTTGGCTCTGTCAAATACCCTGTTAAAAGGATAAAAAGACACAGAGATAGGGAGAAAATATTTGCAAGCATATATCTCACAGACGTATCAAGATTATGTAAAGAACTCTCAAAAACTTAAAAGTAAAAAAAAAGAAACAAGTAGAAAATGAGAAAAGACATGAGTAGACATTTCACTAAAGAGGACATGCAGGTGGCAAATGAGCACATGAAAAGATGTTCAACATTATCAGGAAAACATAATTAAAACCACAATGAAACAACATTACATATTTATCAGAATGGCTAAAATAAAAGTGACAGCACCAAATGCTGACAATGATATAGAAAAACTGGATCAGTCGTAAATTCCTGGTGAGAATATAAAGTATTATAATCACTCTGGAAAACAGTTTGTTTCTTCTAAAACTGAACACGTGATTACCTCGCAGTTAGAACCTTGGGCATATATCCCAAAGCAAGGAAAACTTTCTTCACACAAAAACGTGGATGAACTATTGATACAGGCAACAACCCAGATGAATTTCAAGGGAATTATGCTGAGTGAAAAGAGTCAATCCCCAAAATGTTACATATTATATCATTCCATTTTTATAGTATTAATTAAATGAAAGAGTAATGCTGGTAGAGAGCAGATTAGTGGCTTAAGGATTAGAGTTTAAGGCTGGGAATGAAGTTTAAGGAGGAAAATGAACATCATAAGTTAAGAACATCACAAGGGATCTTTTTTTTTTTTTTTTTTTTTGCGGTACGCGGGCCTCTCACTGTTGTGGCCTCTCCCGTTGCGGAGCACAGGCTCCGGACGCGCAGGCTCAGCGGCCATGGCTCACGGGCCCAGCCGCTCCGCGGCATGTGGGATCTTCCCGGACCGGGGCACGAACCCGTGTCCCCTGCATCGGCAGGCGGACTCTCAACCACTGCGCCACCAGGGAAGCCCCACAAGGGATCTTTGTGGTGATAAAACTGTTCTGCATATTGGCTGTGGTATTGAATACACAAACCTACGTATGTGATAAAAATTGTACAGAATTAAACACACACACAGGGACTTCCCTGATGGTGCAGAGGTTAAGAATCCACCTGTCAATGCAGGGGACATGGGTTCAATCCCTGGTCTGAGAAGATCCCACATGCTGCGGAGCAACTAAGCCCACGCACCACAAATACTGAGCCTGCGCTCTAGAGCCAGCAAGCCACAACTACTGAAGCCTGCATGCCCTAGATTCTGTGCTCCGCAACAAGAGAAGCCACCGCAATGAGAAGCCCATGCACCGCAATGAAGAGTAGCCCCCACTCGCTGCAACTGGAGAAAGCCCGCGCACAGCAAGGAAGACGCAACGTAGCCAAACACACACACACACACACACACACACACACACACACACACACGCATACATGAATGAATAAAAGTAAAACTGGGAGAATCTGAATAAGATCAACGCACTGTATCAGTGTCAATATCCTGGTTGTGCTATTATACTATAGTCTTAGGATGTTACCATTGGGGGAAATTGAATAGAGGATACATGGGATCCCTGCATTATTTTTATAACTGCATGTTAATCTACTATTTAAAAGGTTTAATTTTTTAAAAAAGATAAAAGATATAGGCTTTTATCTCAGAAACAGAGAAATTAAGGCATTTAAAGGAATTTGTAAATTTTATTCTCCTTGAAACTAAAATCTTAGGATATCGCCCATTTAGATTAATTTTATTGTTATCTTGAATTTAACTTGAGATGAACAATATCAATGTAATCAATGTTGTATATACTAGAACAGCTTTCTTAAACTTTAGTGTGTCCTTAGCACAGATTGTTATGGGGCATCCTATGTGCATGTTGCTCCTACCTGAATAAATTTCCCCACTAATAAAGCCACCCAACACACCAAGGGATTCCAAAGATTCAAAATGGGCCCACTAGAAGTGTGTGTTTTTCATCTCACATCAGTACAGGTTGATGAAAATAAAGTTACATTCAAACAACTTAGGCTCAGTATTCAGAATCAAAGAGTTGATAATATATGCCCGATCCCTACATGCTTTTATGACTCATTCTCCTTGTGTGTACGAGGTTGCCCATGCCCAACACGGCCAAAATCCACCTTTCTTCCCTACCCCTTCCACTACTTCTGCATCCAAATAACTTTTTAGTTATTCTTCACCTGGACTATCCTTCCAGAAATTTCTCTTCAATTCTCTCCATTCCCCAAAGCATCCGTACTCTTCCTTTCCAGGGAAGATTTCTACCAGCTTTATAGCAACGAAAGCGTCATACAATCCTGAACATAAAGGAGAAAGGAAGACCAAGGCTTCAAAATACTCAGTTTCTGGGCTGCTTAAAGATTTAGGAACTCCATCATCTCCATATCACATATCACACATCACATATCACAGTGATTGGTGATATGACTCACTCAAGTGAATCACAGATGTTTTTAATCTGTGATTCACTTGGATTTTTATTATTTAGATTAAGCCTACGATTTCATCTAAAACTCAGTAAAGATTGTGTTATTTACCAAAGCAAGTAAAATCAATACTTATTTAGCAGGAGTTCAGATGAACCCAGAGGAGATTCATAATGTCTGATGAAGTTGTGGATTTCATTCATTCATGGTGAGATGATCTGATTTGGCTCCATATTTATTTGTTGGGATGAATGCTTCATGAGAACTAGAACCATATCTGCATAGCTCAGTGCTGTATCCCCAGTGCCAAACGCAGGGCCCAGTACATTATAGATGCTCATTTAAATGCTTCTTACAGGGATATGTGGAAAAGGATAAAAGCAATGAAAGTGGCCACCATCCAAAGCAGCAGATGTGTGTGGGAGGTGGGAAACGAGGGACCAAGGAAGGGCAATTCTGTGTCAGGGCCTGGTAACAGCCTTGGAGAATGTGGCTGTACTCCCATGGGGTGGTCTCTGAACTGTGGCAAGAGAGGGCAGCAGGCACGGCACATCTGACAGCAACTCAGGGGCAAGAGCAGCTGATCTTCTGCTCTGCAGAGCAGTGTATCCTCCAGCCTTGGGGTATAGGGAAGGTTGCAGAAGGGAGTAGTGTGCTGCCAGTGAGACGACTGGTTCCTGAGCACAACAAGATCTTTCTGGAGATTCCCAGAAATTCTTGAGGAAATTTCACAGGAGTTGAATTCCTGCATTAGCTAGTGGAAGTACAAAAGCAGAAGTGGAAGCAGACAAAAATGATCTATTTTAATGAATCATTAGTAGTTTTTAAATCTTAGAATTAGAGGTCATCTAGTGCAACCACCCCCATCCATGGTGAAATACCTTTTAAGACATTTCTGGCAAATGATCGTTCAGCTTCTTCCCAGTTATTTCTAGTCATGATCACTTGGAAGAAGAGCCATCTCAGATTATAGATATCATGAATCTGACAAGACCCCAGACTCTATTAAATGGGTATAAATCACCTGCAAAACACACAAACCCTTTAAAATGTTGCAAAGCAGTAAAACAATAATTGCTTTTAATTTGCGGAATATTAAGTTCCTGTGGGGAGCAGGATTATAATTTAAAACTTCGTGAGGCTCTTCTTGCCCTCTAGAAATTAATTAACTCGGCGAGGAGACAAATCATCCAATCACATTGCTATTAGAGGACCAGTATGTATAGGATTTTGAAATACCTATATTTGTTTTACAAAAAATTGTGAAATTTTAATTATGATAGTTATAAGCTTCTTAATGTGATTTTTAAATACAAAAAAAGAAAAAGCCAGGTCAGTACAGGAATGGAGACACAACTCAGAAGAGAAACTTTTTAACACTGAACCAAGTAATTATTTAAGCAGCCACCAGGTTGTGCTGGTGACTCAGTGAAGTTGTTTTTAAAAAAAGTGAATTTAGTTTAAAATTTATATTTTGCATATTTTTAGGCCCCTAAATGTATAACCAGAGATTTTACATAACTCATTATATAAAATTTTCAATTCATTGTTAAAACACATAAACTTTAAAAAAAGATGTGTTTTAGAGCAAAATTTAAATTAAGCAGGTTGAATATATTCAATTTGCAAAACTTATTGGATGCTTACTACGTTATGTGGTGAAGAAAGAATGGATGAGACATGGTAATCACAATATAAATAACATACACAAATATAAACTAATTATTCCAATTTAACAAATAAGTTGAATCTAAGCTCCGAGTATTTTTTGTTTTGTTTTGTTTACTGCTCTCTCCCCCAAACCTGGAATATAGTAGGAATACAATAAAAAGTTGAGTGAAAGAAAGATTTTATAAGTTAGTGATTATATAATGTATATTTATAGAAAGTGTCATGAACATAAAATCTAGTTTTAAATGCTCACCAATATAACTTATAATCTAAATTTATTCCTATAAAACAGTGTGTTTAACCATCTTAAAACCATTTGATAAAAATTTAAATTTTACAAATCCCAAGGCTCTGATATATACCTCCAAGGAGTAATTTTATTTGCCATTCTTTAGAATAAGTGGTGTTAAGAAGATAAATTCTTTTAGGTATTCTCACCAGAGTATTTTATATCACTAAATTGCATTATGACATTATTTTTACTTAATTTACTTTCAAATATACAAAATCATGTGACAATAATTTTTTTTTTAACTATACACAGTGTCCCTAAAGATTCTGACCTATTCCCAGAATGAGGTTGATCCATTCTCCAGTCTCGTTAGAGTTATTGTTGAAAACAAAGCAAGGTTAAGTGTTCCCTTGTAGCTGGCTTTCTTCATCCAGCCCTGGAGACAAACTTTTTAAGAATATGTGCAAGTGTCTATTTTGGACTCTTAAACCAAAGTAAACTATATCTCACTCACAGGGATTTGGGGCACTAACACTGTGTCCATCCTCTCTTTCATGCTGATTTGCAACCATTTCTCCAGATTGTCATGCTCTCTGTTCCTCTCATATTTCTCTATTTCATATTCCTGTTTCTTTACATTCCTTTCTAGAAAGCGATGTGTATTTGTGCAAAAAAGCGTAGGAGTTGGAGTCCAATAAAGTGGAGTTTAAAAATAGGATCTACCACATTCTCGTGACCTTCAGCAGATTCTTAACTCTGGAATTCAGTTTACTCCTCTATAAAAGATGATAGCCAGGAGAATACACATTATTTCTACCTTCTAAGAAGCTAAAGGCAAGTGGGAGTTGCATGGAAAGGTACAGTCCACTGCTAGGAAATTTCTCTGCCACATTTCTTTCCTTTTTCAAAGAGGAATAAAAGATCTTCATTTGCACTAGGAGCTGTTTTGCACAGTTAATAAAACAAAGAAACTTAATGCTGCAGATAGCCCTTTGGCCCTTAGCTAAGGACAATATACTGTGGTTTTTGCTCTTAAAATTGTGAAACCCAGAATATTTGTCCAGAACTTGGAAACAGCTAGAAAATAAAAGGAGCTATAAATACAAATGAATAACACAGTGAAATGTTACATTTTACCTAATATAGCATGAGTTACTCAGGGCCAGGAAAGAAATACGACAAATGAAATGTCTCTGTGAATTTAGTCCGAAGAGGGCAGGCAGTTTGATGAGCATTATATATAGCTAGAAATAAAAGTAAATGGAATAAGTCCAATAGGGTTTTTAGTTCTAGCTGAGAGAGAGAGAGAGAGAGAGAGAGAGAGCGCGCGAGAGAGATCGATCCAAACTTCAAACTGGCTTTATCAAGACCTATTTTATAAGGTGAATTTAATCACAATTGTATGATGAATTGATATCTTCTCATCATCTATGGAGATGATCATATGATTTTTCTCTTTAGCCCTATTAATAAATAAATTAGTAGATTTCCTAATATTGAACCATCCATGCAGCCTTGTAATAAACCCTACTTAGATATGATGAGCTACTGGTTTTTTTCTGCTGCTGAAATATCTGCTAATATTTTATTTAGGATTTTTGTATTGATTTCATAAATGAGGTTGGTCCTTTTTTGTATGCAATCTTGTGGATTTTGGCATCAGTGTTATAAAAATAATTTTGGAGTTTTTCTTCTTTTTTTAGGCTTTAGATCAGTTTAAATAGTATTGGAATTATTTGCTCTTTGGTAGAATTCTTCTGTGAAACCGTTTGGGACTGGTATATAACTCTTGACAACTTTATTTAATGGAATTGGACTCTTTAGGTTTTCTACATGTTACAGCATTAGTTTTACTGAATCACATTTTCCTAGAAAATGGACTGTTTCATCCAGGCTTTTTAATTCATTTGAATAGAGCAAAACAAAGTAGTTTGAAGTTTTTTATTTCCTCCATTTCTAATTCTCCCATATTTCTTAAATTTAGTATTTGTTCCCCTTCCTTTTTTTTCTGACTTTAGAATAGATAGTAGTTGATCTATTTATTTATTAATTCTACTATTTTCTGTTTTCTAATTCAATATTTTTTATTTTAACTTTATTAATTCCTATCCTCTGTTTTCATTTTCTTGGTTTTATTATGTTTTTTCCTGATTCATTAAGTGCTTAATTTATTTTCATTGTTCTCTTTGTTGATACAGTATTTAAGGTTATATGTTATATTTCTGCTTTAGCAGTACACAAATCCCATGAGTTGTGAAATGTTGCATTTTTATATCCATTTTCTAGATGTTTTGTAATTTTGCAGTTTTCTCTCACGTGTAAGTACCTTTAAAGTTAGTTTTTATTATTTAGATAATAGAGGGCTTTTTTTTCCTTAATTACTTATGTAATTAAGTTTTAGTTTTGTTACACAGTGATCGGATGACATTGTGCTATTTCTAATATATAACATTTATTGAGGTTTGCTTTTATGACCTAATAGCTATTCAATTTATGTGACTGTCTTGACCTCTTAATAAGAAGATGTGTTTCTAGTTTCTAGGAAACAGAGCTAGACACACACACACACACACACACACACACACACACACACGTACAGATGATTTATATACAGTATATCATGTAAATGATATATATAAATTATATTTTTCTGATTCTTATATTTAGACAGGATTTTCTATGTCTTTTTCTGTTTTTTCAGTAACCTTGTTTTATCATGAACTGAGAAAGGTAACTTAAAGTTTCCTTCCGTTAGTGTGTCTTTGTCTTCTTATAGGTCCTGCTGTTTTACTATTTAGGGCATAGAGAGTCACAACGCTCACATATACATTGTAAAATTTACCCTGTAACATTATAGTTTTCTTGCTTAACAGTTTTGGCCTGACTTCCATTCTAGTTGATACCCATATTATTGATACTTGTTCATTTGTTCATTTGTTTGCATTTACTTAGTATGTCTTCGGCCACTATTTTATTATCAATCTTTCTGAATCACTTGGTTTTAGATAGGTTTTTGTATGTAACATGGATTTGTATTTCACTTTATGGTCCACTCTAATCCTTTTTCAACTAATAAAGAGGTGAGGACTTTTACATTTATTTATATATGTTTGCTTTAGTTCTATCATAGTATTTTATGTTATGACTTCTCATTTTATATTTACATTATTTTACATCACTACGTGATTTGCCTTTCTTCCTCCTTATGTGTGTGAAATTTTGGTTTGTACTTTTGTAATGGTGCATGCTTTTATAATAACTTTATAAAATACCCTTACTGTGTCTATTATCACTATAATTTAATGATACAACTAATACATTTCCTCTTCTTATCCTCTCTGCTCCCTTTTCTCCACCATCAAGTTTTAGCCAAAAATAATTCTTCCTCAGTGTCTATTTTACACTATTAAATATACTTATTCTTTTATTAATTGTCAGCTTGTAAATACTCTTGTCCCTCTTCCAAGGAGATGTCAAATTGTTCTAAGTAGGCAAATGTCCTAATTCGGATTCTCAGTTTTCAGAAAATAGTATCAATCAAACCCTCCTCAGCTTATTTATTAATTAGGGCATTTGGTTGTACATATTAATGGAAAAAAGACAGTTTGAAGTCCTCCCATTAAGTGAAATCTTGAACTCTTCACCTGTGACTTAGTGAGAATTTAGTGAATATCAGTTGAACCCATAAATGGTTGGGTGAATCTTAAAAGATAAGCAAGTCTTCTTGCTGTTCTGTGAAATTATGGATTTCCTAGCCTAATTTTTCTTGTCATATTTCTCTGTTAGCTGTCAATGAGCCCCGCTGTCCGTGGCCCTATTTAAGTTGCATTTTTAAAATAAATTTATTTATTTAATTTTTTTTTTTTTTTTTGGCTGTTTTGGGTCTTCATTGCTGTGTGCAGGCTTTCTCTAGTTGTGGTGAGCAGGGGCTACTCTTCATTGTGGTATGCGGGCTTCTCATTGCGGTGGCTTCTCTTGTTGCAGAGCACGGGCTCTAGGTACAGAGGCTTCAGTAGTTGTGCTTTGCGGGCTCTAGAGCGCAGGCTCAGTAGTTGTGGCTCACAGGCTCAGTTGCTCCGCGGCATGTGGGATCTTCCCCGACCAGGGCTCAAACCCGTGTCCCCTGCATTGGCAGGCGGATTCTTAACCACTGTGCCACCAGGGAAGCCCTTGAATTGCATTTTTGTGTGCCCTCAGTAACTTTGTTCTTAGTATGGTTCCTAATGGCAGCAGAGTATATGCTACCCAAAATATACCATGCTGGTATAAGGATTTTGAACTGAAGGCTATTTAGAAAAAGTAGATATAAGAAAATCTCTCCCTATTTACCTAAAAGCAGCACATAAATGTGTAGAGGTGTTCCTCTCTCTTCTCTACCAGAAGGGACAGAAGTTAGGGACAGAAGTTAATCACTGGAGACAACTCTAGACCCTTCTAAACCCAGAGACCTCACCAGCAGAACCTACATGAAAAAACATTACTAATTAGACCTTATCCTCCATTAGTTTTCCCCATATATTTCCCACAGTTTACTACCCCAGAAGCTCAAAACCCTTTTCCTCTATCTTGTAATTTCTCTACAAATTTATTCTTTGTTAAGATGCTATTTAAGTCCAAGTTCTAACCACCCCTTGGAGTTACTCATCCCTGAATACTCCTGTGTGTATGTACACCACGCATGTTAATACACTTCTGTTTGTTTTTCTCTTGTTAATCTCTCTTTCATCATTCTAATTTTAGGGCCCTAGTCAATGAACCTAAGATGGATAGAGGAAAGTTTATTTTTCTCTCCTACCATTTCTAATAAACACCTACAAATCAAGAGGGAGCGTCTCAAAGCATAAGAAAATAAGAGCTTCAATTACCAGAAGTCCCTTTATACTAAAAAGACAAAGATAACTGTAATGTGAGAGATTTAGCAATATTAATAACTCTGTCTCTCTCTCCCTTACACTTGAAACCAAGTATAACTAAGTAAGGAAGCCATAATAGGGATGGAAGGTGCTCACTTCTGAACTGCTCTCTCCTGGCAAGTGGAACCAATTCTGTCCTTTGGTACACATTGCTGATTGCCTACCCAATAGCCATTTACTCTTTCTTAATTAATAACAAAATCCTAACGTTTTTCCTGGATGGCAGTCTTCTGAAGTTGAATGCCAAGTTTCCCAGTCTCCCTTGTAAGTAGGGGTGGCTAGTGAGATGTCAGTGAAAGTCACTCATTGAATAAGCAAAGCACCCTTTGCCCCTTTGTCTTCTTGCTGGTTGGCCTGTGGACAAAACCATATGAGGTCTAGCAGCCATATGGAAGCCATGATGCATCCACGAGAATGAAGTCCCTGCTAAGAAGAGAAGAAAGAGAGAGACACTGAGTTCTTGGTGACTCTGCCATATCAGCCCTGGACTCTCTACTTCTAGATGCCTTTTATGTTAGAGGAAAATGGACCTTCATGTGTTTAAGCCACTGCAGTCACACTTATGTTTTCAGCAGCTGCAGCATTTAGTAAATGATGGATTTCTTTTATGGAAGTGTGAGGGGAGAGAGGGCGATGTTTGTCGATCTAACACGTGGGCTAAGGCTTAGCACTGAACAGGCATCACTGCCCCACAGCCTAGAGCAGTGCCTTTCACTCCCAAGCTCCACTGGAAAGTTCTTCGCGGACTTGGTGTCTGTCACTTACCTCTGTGTTCTCCTACCTATTTAGAATGTAGGAGAATGTGTAGTTTATTGTAGTTTATCAAGAGTAGTTTATTCTTTTCTATTCTCCAAAACTACGTCACCATCAAATTATTACATAATTCTGTTTGGTATCTGACGATACTTTCATATTTCTAGTTATAACTAATTGTAGGTTATAAACATAGATCCAAACTAGAGTTATGGATTTAGGAGTCAAACATGTGGTTGTTAGAGCCGCAGGAGCTGGAAAGGCATCCCAGGAAGAGCCAAAAGGAGAAGTAGACCAAAGACTGAACCCAGAGGAATCCTGACTTTAATAATGCTTCCTAGAGAGAAAATTTCACTTGCTGAAAGTCAAAATGTCATGATGTCATGAGGTGACAGAATGTTGCTGTTGTGGCAGAGGGACCCACTTTAGGACATCTGACACAGAGCGTCCAATCATGTTTTTCACTTACTGTAAAGCAGAAGCCCCCAAATCTGTTCCTATTTGTTGACCATTTATGAACCAGCAGTTCCTCAACACCAACCTAGAAGGGTATGCAAGATGACCCGTCCTTAGTTTGTGACAGAGGTGAAGGTCTTCATAATTTACGAAATGTTGTCTTTTATGTGGGAGAAATAAATGGCTCTTACTGGCTATTACAAGAACCAGGAAAAGAGCCTCTGAGTTTTTGTCGTTTCAGATCTTCAGTGACAAAGGGTTCCAAGCCGGTGTCTCATTAAGTCATACTTATGCTTTCACCTCTAGTTACCCCAATGCCAATATGGGATGAATGTAAATAAAGTTATTCTTAGGCTTTAATGAACTTATTTCATAATTATTCCTTTCCAGTCACATCCTTATGGTTTTGCTTTGTCCCTTATTTCCACTCATTTATACTAATGGTAATTTTTTCCTTTATGCATATCAAATTATATTTATCCTTATTGTTCCTTATTCTTGACTCTTACTAATATCCCCAGGTCTCCACATGCCTAGACCTAGATAGTCCTCTGGAGGGTAGAGTTCAGCTAAGTCCAGAGGACTGACTAGCAGTGGTTCAGCATGGCATTAACACAATTGCAGTAAGTGAGTTAATATATGTCAGTGCCCAGACGTAGCGTGCTCAATAAAGGTTAAGTATCATTTTTATCATAATCCAGATATAATCCAAGTATTGGATTTTTCTACCTTCAAAAACGCCCTCCCTTTAGCATATTTGGAGAAAATAAGTTTTATCTCACATCTCCTCCTCCTTAGTCAGTTCCTTGCTGCAGGTGCTTCTCTGTGCTGTTCTCGGCTGTATCTCAGGATGCCTTGCTTCTGGCCATGACCTGGAACACTTGAACTACCTTTCTTCTCAGTACGATGCTGCCACTTCTAACAAGCGTCAGCAGAGAGATAAATGTGAGAAAGGTCTTACATCTCTTGTTTCCTCGTTTCTCATACCAATATACACTATGCAGCTATCCAATTTTATGGGTGAGTTGGAAAAATATAAGCAAAGCAAAATATATAAACCGAGTACTTTATATGACTCTCCGGTATCCAAAAGTACCAAATGCTCTTTACAGATGATCTCATGGACACCCCAAGTTCTAGTCTTTACACAGAGAGGGTCCCATTCTTCTGACCCCACCATGAGTCTCCATTCTCCCATCTTTCCATGTGGGTTGGTTTGGCCCTAAGTTCACTTTCCTGCCAACACACAGGGAAGTTTATGAGGGTGTACTCCTCAAAATCTGAGCTATCCATTATAGAATAGCAGAATCTTCAACAGAGTAGTACAGAGCAGTCTTTGGCACTCAAAATCAGGATTGCTTCCAAGTCTTCCTGCAAGTGGAAAGTGTAATGTGACTCCTCTTTCTTCCTGATTCTCTAATAGTTAACTATAATACACACACACGTACATACACACAGTCTCAGAGACAGTAACATCTAAATCTATTGTAAATAATAAAAGAATTGTCCTAAATGCCTATAATATGCACAGTATCTCAGGCAGGATAGAGGTAGCAGTTAACATAATCTTGTAAATCCATGGAATTTCTCCCTTATTCTTTTGCTTTCAGCCTTAGAGCCCAGGGCTCAAGAATTTGGCTCAGTTATAAACTACCTACCCCATGGTTACCAATCCATGGCCTAAGAGTTTTGAAACTTTGAAAAGAAAGATTTTAGGTTTGATTTATCTTTACATTTCAGGCCATGTAGAGAACTCTTAAGTGAGGCGTTCTCTTGTGTGTACATGGATGTATATGAAAGGGATGATTTACAATCTTCCTCGCCAAGCAACCTCTCTAAGAGTTGGGAGACTTACCTTACCTATGGCCCAGGGTATATCTACCTTTTGTCTTTGGTCAGCCTGCTCCCATAACTGAAGAAAAAATAAATTCACTCTCCTGGACCTTCATACCACCACCTGCCCCATCTCCCAGTCAGAAAAGTTGCTTGGACAAACCCGTTTAGCCTACCAAGAAAAGGATGGAAGGCATAGAGCCTCATCTTGCTCATCTCTTGGACCTAGTATAGAGTCCAGTAAGCAATAGGCACTTAATAGTTGCTAAATTGCATGCAGTGAACCAGTATAAACCTCAAAAAGAGTATAAGCAAGGGATGTGCGATTTTTTTAAGTAGCGAGAACATCCCCCTTAAGGAAACAAGATTAAAATTCCTACACCTGTATATAAAAAGATTCTTGAGTATGATGCTTACCGGTACATAACTGATACAAACAGAACCATCAGAAGAGCACTCTCTCCAGGGTTTTTCTCAGAGCAACTTTAACATCCTTATTCCTCAAACTGTAGATCAGAGGGTAAGCATGGGAACCACACTGGGGTAGAAGACTGAGGCAAATTTACTCTGGTCCATAGATCCAGGAAAAGAGGTTTTCAAATAGGTGAATGCCCCTGACCCAAAGAACAGCGTCACAGCAACGTGGGAGCCACATGTGCTAAAGGCTTTGGACCTGCCCTCAGTGGAAGGAATACGGAGGATACTGGGGAGAATCAAAGCGTGAGATGAATATACTGATAAGGGGTATTGTGATGACCACGCCAACAACAATAAAAAACACCAGCTCATTGACATGGATGCTGGCGCAGGAGAGCTGCAAGAGGGGGAGGACTTCACACAGGTAATGGTCAACGATGTTGGAATCACGGAAGGTCAGTCTCAGTATGCTTCTGGTGTGGGCCATGGCCCCAGAAAACCCTATCACATACGAACCAAACATCATCAGAGAACAGACATGAGGCGACATGGTGACCATGTACAGCAGAGGATTGCAGATAGCCACATAGCAATCATAAGCCATCGATACCAACACACAGCACTCAGAATTGACAAAGAAACAGAAGAAAAATAGTTGAGTCATGCATCCCACGTAAGAAATGATGTTTTCTGACACAAAATCGTTCAGCATTTTGGGGGTAAACACACAGGAAAAACAGATCTATAAAAGACAAGTTGAAGAGGAAAAAGTACATAGGAGTGTGAAGGCTAGAATTCAGCCCAGTTAAGGTGATCAAGCCCAAGTTGCCCACCACAGTAAACACATAGATCCCTAAGAACAGTAGGAAGAGGGGAAGCTGCAGCTCTAATTGTTCTGATAATCCCACAAGGATAGACTCAGTCACTGAGGAGCTGTTTCTCAGAGCCATTCTCTTCTGGGGAGCTGTCTGTGGAAACAAGGGGCAAAATACATAGACTGGTTATAGGCACAAGCATGGCTGATGGAAGAAAGGTCTAGAAGATGAGCCAGTGCATGGATGCCCTC
This sequence comes from Lagenorhynchus albirostris, assembly GCF_949774975.1. Taxonomy (NCBI): domain Eukaryota; kingdom Metazoa; phylum Chordata; class Mammalia; order Artiodactyla; family Delphinidae; genus Lagenorhynchus; species Lagenorhynchus albirostris. Next base: position 99,405,026 of record NC_083103.1, read on the forward strand.
CTTTGTGCCTTTCTTCTCTCATCTATGCCCCCCCCAAGCTATTGACAATGTGTCTGTGACTATATCTCAGCTCCCCTGGGTTGATCGTGAATCCAAGCTAGAGTCTGTTACCATGGGCAGCAAGAGTTCTGTCCCCACCTGGGAGATGAGGGGATGGAGCCCCTGAATCGGCTGCCCAGCGGCTCTCAGAAAGACCTTCCAAGAGCCAGCAGGAGTACAACCCGAGCCCACTGCCTCAGGTTCAGAGACAGGAGCTCTCCTGTCGCCATCGTCTCCATTCATCCTGACTCCCTCTCCCAACTAGATACGGGGTTCCCGCCATGGGGAGAAAGCCAAGAGTGTCCCCTCTGTTTGCACCTCCTACCTTCCTCCTCTCGGTCCCTTCACTGCATTTCACACCAGAGTCAGTGTTAAGAGTAGGGAAGGGCTCAATACATCCCAGACCCCTTATTTGTGAGTTTAAAAGAAAGCCATCAGGAAAATAGGAGTCAGACATTCACCTTCCTCCTCCTTGCCCCCCAGAGTCCTGGGCCCTATGCAATCTCTTTTTCCATTATCTCAAAGGAGAAAATGGTGTTAGTGCATAAAGAAGACAGCCTCAAGTTTTAACTCTTCTGATTCCGTTGGTGCTGAGAATCAGAGCTTTTACAGACCCCAGTCTCCAAGGTGCTCTAGGAACAGACCAAGATTTCTGTTTGTGGATTTTCCCAGATGGTATATGCATCAACTTTAGGAGAAAAAAAACAGCAACGCTCATTTTCACCAGAACCCCAGCTGGCATATCATGAAGAACTTTATGCTACTTGATGGTCTCAGGGATCTGATTAGATACAGTTTCAACCCCCTGGGAATTTCTCAGAGATGTGTCCCTACAGGGAAGAAATTGTACTGTCTTTGTTTACAGCCTGGATGATGATGTTTACCTAGCATCTTGGGACGCAGGTGTTCTACTACTCAGACTTCTCCTTATCTCCAAGGACTTCATGTTGTTTAGTGTTGAATTGGAGGGGGGGACGCTCAGTTTTCCTATCCTTCATTAAAGCTTGACACTTACACTTGACATTAAGAGAGGATGATCCCAAACTAATTTCAGCCACTATTTCTAAATTTTCAAAAGGAGTTTTGAGAATAGGACAAAAAAAAAAGTTAGGTCAGACTTGTAGGTGATATGGAAAGCACCTCAGACAAAATGTTTCTAGCACCATGAGCTGCTCAGAACAGTGGAGACACCCCCCGCCCCAAACACCACCTACCCTCAGCTCTACTAAGGGCCATAGGCCAGCTTTTACTATATATGAAGAGATTAAAATATCACATCACATATGCAAAGAAGCACACACACACACACACACACACACACACACACACGCCCCTTTACAAAGTTACTCGATGGATGTGTGCAGGCTAAGGTATTAACAGGAGATGTACCTAAAGGTTTTAATCCTGTCATCCTCCAGATGACAAAATTGTTCTCCATGTGATCTGCTACATGAATATTCTAAGAAATATTCAAAGATATGTGAGCAACTACATTTGTAAGTTTCCACTGAAGCTGCCTAAAATAATCCCAGATTGCTTGGAACAGTCCTGATTTACATCCATTATCCCTGTATAATTATTAATAGCAAACCTTCTCACTCTCAAAAGTGTCTGGATTTGGATAACAAATTATATGGTCACCCTACTAAAAAGAGCATAAGCAGCTATTCAGGTCCTCTGGCTCCTGCTGTCTCCTAGACCCACTGACTTCTATCCACTTTCTGACCAAGGGAGTCTCTCTGTCCTTCACCCTCCTTACCTTGAGAGTTCTCCTTCCCTGAACCTACTCTTCCTGGCCAACCAGTACTATCTCATCAGTAGATTTTGGCTTCAAAGTGGGAAGGCATTAACTTCGGGCTGCTTCTGATTTATACCTAGCAAAAAACCCTAAAGCAAATGAAGTTAAAACCGTAGTTACCTGCCTAAAGTATATGGAAGGGGAATAGGGGGAGAAGAATTACATAGGAACAAGGAATAAAACATTGGTACAATTCTATATTGCAGTCATTGGTACCATGGTATAATATTGTTGTATATTGCTGTATATGGTACAATACATTGATTAGTAGTATTTAACAAATTTGGACATATACATACATTTTGACCCAGCAGTTATACTCCTAGATGTATACCGAATAAAAATAAGTATACACATGTATACCCTAAAAACATACCAAAAAGTTTCATGAAAGTTAAACAGATAAACGTCACAAACCTATTATGGAACAAAAGAAGCCAAGGACAAAAGAAGGCATACTTTATGATTCTATTTATATGAAGTTCAAAGGCAAGGAAACTAATCTTTGATGTTAGAAGTCAGATAGCAGTTATTCATGGTTGGTCAGTTGGGGACTAGTGACTGGAAAGGTCTATGAAGGGTGCTTCAGGTTCAGGGTTGCTGACAATGTGCTGTTTCTGACAGGGGTGCTGGTTACATGGATGTGTTCAGTTTGTGAAAATTCATCCAACTGTGTTCTTATGTTACCCTTCAATTAAAAGTTTACGTAAAACATAAATGGAGAACAAAAACAAATGAATAGCTTAATAAATCATCCCGCAGAATTACTTTAACACTAAAATTACTAAACACCTTTGAGGCATAATTCCCTAATTTATAAAATGGAGATTTACTAACCTACCAACTTTCAGTATGATAACACATGCAAAAGTACCTTTTTTATTTCTCATCTATCTTACTTTTCTTAAAATAAAACCCCCTTTTGTTTCTCATATAAAAGGGAGGAAATCAAGAGGAAAAGGAATTAATGCTTATGGAGCAACTGCAGAGCACCTGGCATTATGCTGGATGTTTTCTATGTATTATGTTTATAACAACTAGACAGTGTGCATGTGTGGCAGATTATTCTTTCCAAAGATGGCCATTCCAGCACACACATACACATACATACATACATGCATGCATCTTACATCCCACATGCTCTTGGTACAATGAAACTAACACTCCTCCCATAAAGAGATGGTGTCTATGCTTTCTAACCTTGCATCTAGGCAGGGACTTGGGATTTCTCAAACCAAGAGTATGGTAGAAGTGATGCTTTGTGACTCAGTCATGAAAGAATACAGCTTTCCCTTTCTCTCTCTCTCTCCCCCTTCCCCCCTCCTTCTCTCTCTCTCCCTCCCTTCCTTCCTGCCTCCCTCTCTCTCTCTCTCTCTCTCTCTCCCCCCGTACTCTTATTCCTCTTTTGTCATCCCCAGCATCTCAGTCATGTTGGAACACTCTGGCTTTGTCTCCAAAAACACCACAAAGCAGAAAGTTTATGGCAGTTTATCCAATGTTGAGGGAGAGCAGAAGCCCTCTAGGGGCCAGGACAGTTTCTAGTACAGGTCAGGATTACTTGGTCTAATTCCCCCTCACTACTCAGAGAAATCTTTTTCCAGTTCCATATTTAGATGATGTTTTTGAGATTTATTTTTGTGAAGAAAATAGTTATTTCTTTCTAGTACATAATTTCTTACCCACTGCACTTCCCCCTCTTAAATAACAGGTTAGCAGATGTGTAGCAATGACCCAGCAATGGAAGAGTAAGAAAGAATTATCTCTGTTCATTAGAGTAGAAGTCAGTGTATTCATTTATTCATCATCCAATAAGTATTAAGGTTAGCTATTTCCAGCAATCTTGCAAACTTTATATTCAGAAAAATCTCTCCTGATATAACAAAACCAAGAATTTAGAATAAAATATAAAAATCATCTATTTGTTAATTTTTGAACTGGCAGAAACTAAGTGAACTCCTATGAGAGCAAAAGAGAAAAAATAAGGATGTAATAATCCAGAGGGGTGCACAAGCACTGAACCTGGGGTTTGCCCTTGGGGAACTAGTAGATGCCCTGTGGCCCAGAGTCAGAGTTTAATTGGGTTACCTATGCAGGACATAAGAGATAAAGCCTGGGAATCAAGCAGGTTGGGAGTTTGGAACCTGTTGATGCATAATACTAGATCCCCAAAGGGAAACATCTTCCATGGCTTAATTAGAGGAAGAGAAAAGCTCACACAGGAAGAGGGCAGAGATATGTATCTGTCTTGGCCTTGGCTCTAGAAGGGCAGACAAAGAGACAAAGTATCCCCTGAAAAGTTCTAACCACCTCTGTGTTTTAGGTGGAAAATTCATATTACATATACAACCAAAAAAAATCCTTCTTGGAAAAATACAGTTTAAATCAAGATATCAAAGACTTTCCCCAGATAAATATCCAAGGATCATAAGCTCTTAATGAAAAGCACTAAACAAACACAAAATAAGCCGCCAGGATGAGAATCACCATAAATGAAAAATCACAATCTGTACAACCAGACCTGCAAAACTATTAGGCTTATCAGGGACAGAATACAAAAAAAATGTACTTGATGTATTCAAAGGAAAAAAAATTGAAAGTATAATGAAGGAAAAATCAAAATTGACAAGGCATATTTTTTTAAAGACTCAAATAGAACTTTATTTATTTATTTGCCACACTGCGCAGCTTGTGGGATCTTAGTTCCTGAACCAGGGAATTCCTTCAAATAGAACTTTTAGAAATAAAAACATGATTGTTGAAATTAGCAACTGTATGAATGTGTTAAACAGCCTATTAGACACAGGTAAAGAGAAAATAAGTAACTTGGAGAGTAGAAATTATCCAGAAGCCAACATAAGCTAGGGGGATGGGGAAATAAATATCATTTAGAAATATAACCCAAGAAATGTAGAAGTAAAGAAGGTCCGACAGATATACAGAGAGCATTTACCACATTCTAGGCCCTGTGTTTTGCACTAAAAATAGAGCAACAGCGGAAACAGACGTACATAGTCCCTGTTCTTTCAAACATGTATTTTATATGGAGAAACCTAGAATAAACAGATACTTCTAATAATCAATTAGAAATACAGTAAGTGTGCCCGGAAGAAGTTATGGGGTGCTATGAACCCATTTAATGGAGGGTCAGGGAAGGCCTCCCTGAGGAAGTGAAATTCAGGTTTAAACCCAAAAAGTAAGTAGGGATAAAAATAGTTGTTTGTTTGTGACTGTCCAGCATTGGCACTCCTTCTGCATTTGGGAATCCGCCCTTGTGTGAGCCTTGGATGGAGCCAGGACCTGGCCTCTTTCCGTGAAATCTCTCCAGAGAACATAAGACCTGAGCTCAGCTCAGATGTTCCCATGCAGGTCTCTGAGTCTGGGGCAAGTGACACAAGAAACAAGAACAACTTATATTTCTTTTTGGCCCAAGGAAAGAAAAGAAAAAATCGATCAGTCAATACCAAACATCAGGTGTTGCTGGTGCCAGCAGGAGCAGCCAGCTCAGCCTATCCAGATGGTTCTGAGGTGTAACTTGGCTGTGATTCCACCACCTGGCTTCCCCTGGTTGCTGCCTGACTCCAGAAACCGGTTCCTCAGTCTGCTCTAGGATTCTGTGAACCACCCCATTTCTTGACAACTCCCTTCTTTGAAGAAGTTAACCAGAATCAATGTCTGCTGTCTGCAGTCAAGAACCCTGGCTGGTAGAATAGGGACTGGAGATTAAGGGGAATGTGGGCGGGGAGTGGATTCAGGGAAAGCATTCCAGGCTGTGGGGCAGCTTGAAGGCAGACATACCCGCCAAAATCACCTTCTTAAAAGGGTGTAACAAACTCCCAGAGATTTTCTTTATTTTGAATGATTTTTCCCTTCCAGGGAACTGTTGTGTGGATGTGGTTTAGAGGATGAAGTGAACACACATTCCAGATTCTGGAGACCATTCTTCATACTCCTACACAAAGTTTTTTAAACCTTCAATTCTCCAATGACTCTTCTTTTCTTTAATAAGCTGCTTTTCTAGCTAAACAGAAATGCATTTGATTAATTGTCTGACCAGCTTTTTTAATGCTCTGTGGGCCATAACAACAAGAGCAAATAATAATAAGGATTATGTTTAACATCTAAGAAAGCTAATGACACAAAAATTATTTTTATTAATGATTAAATTGCTAGTGTGTGTTTATATTGGTCATTGTTATTATAAGGTTCTATTTTTCATGGGCTCTGTATACACTTTGTTGTCTTTGCAATTCCTTATAAAATGGAATAGCTTTCTGCATACCTTGTAAAACGTGGAAAATAATTTACTCTTAAAAATCATTTATATAGGGCTTCCCTGGGGCGCAGTGGTTGAGAGTCCGCCCGCCGATGCAGGGGACACGGGTTCGTGCCCCGGTCCGGGAAGATCCCACATGCTGCGGAGCGGCTGGGCCTGTGAGCCATGGCCGCTGAGCCTGCACGTCCGGAGCCTGTGCTCCACAATGGGAGAGGCCACAACAGTGAGAGGCCCGCGTACCGCAAAGAAAAAAAGAAACTCATTTGTATAGTATTATGGAAAGTGTATCTTTGATTTTGCAACAGATCTTTATTCGGAAACAGTCTCCAATTATTACATCGTTACTATGGAAACACACAGTCTGCTTTATGATGTGGTTTTAGAAATGCATTGCTATTAGTCTTGAATGATAAGTAGAAGTTTACCAGCAGAGAATATCAGGAGGATGTTCTGGGCAAAGGGAATCACAAAAGGAAATATTAAAGGTCATTTGAGGGGGGAGGGGAAGCACTGCAAATTTGGGGAATGGAAAATGACACAGACTTGAATCGTATACATGGCAGAGAGGGGTGGGAGGTAGCTGGGTTAGATGAAGGTTGATAGTAAATTATATCCTTCTTCCCTCTCTGAGTCCAGAATCAATTGAGAAATTAGATACAGAAGTCAGACAGGAAAAAAAAAATGCCAGCTTTATTGCTGATAAGGTTGATTGGAAGACCCAGCTTGGTTGTACATCTACATCCAAGGACCCTATAGCTCTCTCATTGCACACCATAGACTAAATTTATGAATCCAGGTCTAAACTGAGCTGGAGAACTGTTGGTGTTCTCGACAAAGAAACAGAGTTGCAGATGGAACAGATGAGTGGAGATCCTGAGAATGTGCCTGTCCTAACTAGAAATGAGATGGGCTGTAGGAAGGGGGCTGGGCCACACTAAGCCACATTATAAGTTAACTTTCCCAATTTCTGATCAGTCCTATAAACCAGCGGTCCCCAAGTTTTTTGGCACCAGGGACCAGTTTCATGGAAGACAGTTTTTCCGCAGACGGGGCTGGGGTGGAGGGTTCCGGGGGAATGGGGATACGGTTCAGGCGGTAATGTGAGCGATGTGGGGGATGGTTCAGGCAGTAATGCCAGTGATGGAGGGAATGGTTCAGGAGGTAATGCGAGCGATGGAGGGGATGGTTCAGGCGGTAATGCGAACGATGGAGGGGATGGTTCAGGCGGTAATGTCAGCGATGGAGGCGTTGCTTCAGGCGGTAATGTCAGCGATGTAGGGGATGGTTCAGGCGGTAATGCCAGCGATGGAGGGGATGGTTCAGGCGGTAATGCCGGCGATGGAGGGGATGGTTCAGGCGATGGTTCAGGCAGTAATGCGAGCGATGGAGGGGATGGTTCAGGCGGTAATGCGAGCGATGGGGAGCGTCAGGTGAAACTTTGCTCGTGCACCACTCACTTCCTGCTGTGCAGCCCGGTTCCTAAGAGGCTACTGACAGCTGGTGGTCCGTGGCCCGGGGGTTGGGGACCCCTGCTATAAACCATCCTCTCCTTTGGGGTGAAGTGGGGAGAATAAGGGGGAAGAGAAAGGGTTGCTTCTTCTTTTACCTGCCTGGGACATAGAAGCTTCTCCCCCACTAGGGAAAGTAAAGCATAAATGAAGCTAGAATCGCATTTGGAGCCCAAAGTGGTTAGCACCAGAGTTTGGACTTCACTGTAGTTGATGGTGAGCAAAATGGGAGAGCCTTGACATCTCCAGACTTGTCTTTCAATTTTGGTAAAGGGCGAAGGAGAAGGATGGGGCTGGAGACCAGGAAACCTGAACTAAGGTGGTGGGAGGGATGTGCAGAATGTCACACATGAGAATAAATCAAAGAGAAAACTACTCTTAGAAAAGGAATTTAGGATCCTCAGATGAACACATCACTGTTAAAAAGTTCTTTGAAAAGAAGGAAACAATGTTGTCCTTCTGTGCAGCCAACAGAAACATTTCACATCATTCCACTGACCTTACAGCTTCAAACATAATGAGTACAGCTGTTAAAAATCATGATTTTCATATATATTTAATCACACAGAGGCTGCTTACAATGTGTTACAGGATGAAAAATAGTTATAAAATCATACATAATATGATCACATCTGTTTTTGTGTGTTTGTATATGTTTATGTGTGTATTGTCTTTGCAAACCAATTTAAGCCATCACGACTACACACACACAAATATTCTGAAAAAACATACACCCAAATCCTAAGAGTAGTTAGTTATCTCTAGGTGGCAAGATCATAGATTTTTTAATCTTTTGCTTACCTATACATTTACATATTCTTACAACACTCAAGCATTGCTTTTGCAAATTTAAGAAGAAATTATTTCAAAAAATTAAAAACAAAACACTGTATAATTTAGTATTTTAAGATCCCACTAAGGATTCATTCAACATTTATTTAGCGCCTTCTGTATCTGTCAGGCATTAAGCTCTCAGCATGTGTTAGATCACCTAGCTGAGGTTGGGAATATAACCTCAAATAAACATTCTGTGAATATATTACTTCACAATCCATATTACCATAGTCCAGGAGGTCTCACACGTTTATATTACTGACCCTAGTAGGTCAGTGCAGTGAGTAAGGAGAAGAGTCTTTAGTGTGTCTCCCTTGACATTTGTTCTTGGCAAATTGTTTTCAAATGAGAGTGAATTATGGACTTGTTCAGCTCAAAGGCAGCAAGACCTTGGTCTTGGCACGAGATGCATATACGTGCATCACTATTTCTTACACATGCAGATTGAGCCTCTGGAAGGCAGTGAGTGGTAGGAGTGTGGACACCAGAGTCAGACAGTCTAAATTCAGTTCTTTACTCCACCGCTTACTATTTATTCAATCTTAGGCAAGTTCCTTAATGTCTTGAAGCCTCAGTTTACCCATCTATAAAGCAGAGAGAATTATCTCATACAGTCGTAGGGAAGACTAAATGAGAACCCATATAAAATGTTATTATTACTGTTTGAAGAACATGAGTTCCTTGAATGTGAAAATATTGTCCACCTTCATTCTCAGATCACAGTCATTGCAAGATACATGAATGAAGGAGGCAAATGGGACAAGGAGTCATATCTTTAAGGAGGCCAGACTGAATGGCATCTACAACCAAATGTGTGGACAAGCGTCTCGGGGCTTTTTTCCTCCCGCTCCAGGCCTAATTCTTCCTTTCATGTAGTCTCACAAGTCACTGATGGGAACCTAGGAAACTGTGATGTGAGCAGGTAAAAAGCGGTGAGAAGTGACACTTCGGAATCATCGGGTTTGGGACACAGAGCATTGGCCTATTGACAGAAAGCAAGTCTCACTTATACATAGACAGGTATCCTCAAAGAGCAAACATATAAATGAGTACTTTACAAACACGAATATTCTCCCATTAAATACCTGCTTGCAGAATTACATTAAATACAGCTCATTTCACCTAATAGTCATATCTCAGATTTAAACACCATTTGTCTTTATGTAGAATCAGTGCTGGGGCAGGGGAAGTACAGGATGAGCCTGATTGTTTTGCCAGAAAGTGATAAAGTGCTCAAAATCTAATGGAGATATATTAAAAGGACATAAGATCCAGTGTGAGGAGGGTCACACTGGACAAATCATGGACAAATTGAGCATCAAAGTAAATAATGACAATAATGAATCATAACTCAGATAAAATTAGAATGTATGAGTCCACAATGATATAAATGAATGAATGAATAAATATAGAAGAAATAAAGGTTCTTCCTGAGAAAATGCAGGCTAACAAATAACAAAGGTTTGATGGAGTTAGACAGGCCCCATTTTACAACCATCAGAGTAATAGATTCAGGCAGGCATCATCAATGGATGCTAAAACTAGGGTGTGAAAGATTGAAAAGGAACATGACGTTTCATAGTTTCAAAATGTCTCCCCACAATTTACTTCTAATTACAAAGGAAAAAGTGGTAACCTTCCCCAGTAAATTACTAAGGAACTTGCAAAGTTTCAAAAACTCTTGTTTTATCAAATGTCCCCAGAAGCAATTCTGAGAGGACATAGAATATATTCATTTGTGTGAGTAAAGAAAAAGGAAGCTTTGCTCTGAGGAAATGGTGCTTTGCAAGGTCAGCAAAGAAGAACCAGATTGTGGTCTTGGTGACTTTTTTCCAAGTGTATTTATCTTTTGAACACAATCATTCGACTTTATAGTCTCTGTTACTCTGGGGGAAATGGGAGTGTCATACCCCATTTGGGAGTGTCATGAATGATTGACTTCTTTGTTGTACAAATTTTTCTTCAGTATGCTGTCTCTGGGATATTAGTTAAAATGGAGAGTACAAAATGAATGCCCAACTGTTGGTATTTTATAAAATTTCCCTCAAAGCTCTATGTTCAATTGGATAGTGATTTAGAGTTTACTATAATACAATACATTTTATGTAACACAAGACATTTATATAACACAGTACATTTTACTCTTAAGAGAAGTGTAAAGTTGTGGTTTACAAATCATGATAGGGTCTGGCTCCTGCTACAGACGCCAGGTGGCATGTGCCTAAAATTGGGGATCAAGACTAAACATAAGAATAGTACAATCAAGGCATCAGTGATGGGATGTTAGGGGCCAAGCATGTGTTTATCTGTGTGCTGGAAGAGAAGAATGTGTTGCCAGAAGACAAAACAGGGAAGCCCCTGTTCTGTCAGCTGCTAAAACTGCTAGATGCTCCAATCTTGCATCCAACATATATTTGTTAAATCCCCACTCTGCATGTGCCGGGCACTGTGCTTGGTGTGGGACTGTCTCAAAATGGACACCAGGGACTCTGCTCACACAAAACCTACAGTCTTATTTGTGGTAGGGGTGGATACAGAAAAGAAAGTGAGCAAGGACCCTACATTGTGACCAGCACTTGATAAATTGACTGCAGTGTTCTGCTGTGGGAGCACAGAGCAGAGGTGCAGAAACGAACGGGGGTGGGGGGTAGGAGAAAGATATTCCAGAAAGACACCTCACAATAGATTATCACAGACATAAAGGCTCCAGAGTATGTTCCCTTCCTAGAATTAAAAGGATTACCAGCAATATGATTTAGTCAAGAAAGAGCCATTTAAGAAATAGAAGGAGTATATAAGGAAGGAAAAGAAGGGTGGAGAAAACATTTTCTGTTTTGCTCCCTCTTTTCTTACCCATCCCGATACCACAAGTAGTTTATGAAGTAGAGAGAAAAAAAAAGATGTAAAAGGAAGAGACAATAATACAAACACCACCACCACCAAAATTAAAGTTGATCAATTTTCATGAGTGCCGCCCTTAACCAGTACAGAGTCTGGCCAAAGTAGACAGTCCAGATATGTTTACGCGGCTAGTGAGAGTGCAAGTTGAGGTAAACTTTCAAGAAGGGATTTTGCAATAACATTCAAGAAATCTTGTATAGTTCAGTAATTCCTTGTCTAGGAATATATTCTGATAGGGTGGGGAGAGACTCAAAGATTTATTGAATGTTGTTAATCAAGCATTATTTATAATTTGGAAATATTAAAATAGTATATACAGCAGTAGAAAATTGCTCATTGTATATAATACATCCATATGGTAGAATTTTACACAAGTATGAAAATCAAATTGGAGGCAAGAGATCAGAAAAAACAAATTCTTGCTGTGAGCTCTGTCTTGGGGCACACACTTTTGTAACCGGGGCTGGTGCTTCCTTGTTTTCACAGTGTTCCTTTCTCTCTCCCTCTTTTGGGCTACCCATGACCCTTCATATACATTTTATCTGCTTTTCTATTAATTTATTTATCCAATAATAATTCCTTATTCCCTCCTCTTCTAATTAATTTTCATCAGTTTAAAGCAACTGCTCATAGACTTTGAAAACAAAGGCAACATTGTGTGTATGTATGTGCAGGTACCATATACTATACGTGCAAAGACTGTCTATAAATATATAATAAGCAACAGTGATGGACCCGAGGGAGGGTACAAAAGGACCAGAAAATTGGAGTGAAGTGGACGTCCTTTCACTGATTATTTTTTGGTAATAATTTTAATTATCATGAACATGTACTGCCCATTTAATATACAAATAAACATATATAGTAAATAGATTGTAGAAATAATGATAGAGCATAATCATTTTTCATATAAGCAAGCATGAGCCCAGAAAGATGAAGCAGTTGTCCCAAGGTCACACAATAAATTAGTGGAAGTGCTGACACTAGGAGGAGAAGATCCAGCAGGAATGGAGATTAAATTTGCTGAGCACTTGCCATTTAATTTTCTTAATAATCCTGTGAAAACATTTGCTCAGAGACATCAGGTAACTTGGTGAAGGTCACATAGCTACTGAGTAAAAGCGAGGGTTCAAATCTGATTCTACCCTCCAATTCCCTAGTCTATACTTTTCCTAGGTCTTTATGCTACTCTCCTCCCCGTCCCAGTCATCCAGATTCCATACTGTCCATCTGTCTTTTCTATGCTGTCTAAAGCACAGTTCTCTCACTCCACTCTCATTCTTTTGAACTCACCCTTATTGATCTGTACAGTCCAAAGGGCAAAACTGTATATCCATCCACACTTCGTTTTTCCAAATAGAAGAGACTTTTCCTAAAGAGACTCTCATAAATCAAAGCTATTTTCACAGCATTTCACATATTGTTGCTTCACCAAAAAAATATTTACCGCTTACAATTTTCTTTTAAAACAAAAGGCAGGGCTTCCCTGGTGGCGCAGTGGTTGAGAGTCCACCTGCCGATGCAGGGGACACGGGTTCGTGCCCCGGTCTGGGAAGATCCCACATGCCGCGGAGCGGCTGGGCCCGTGAGCCATGGCCGCTGAGCCTGCGCATCCGGAGCCTGTGCTCCGCAACGGGAGAGGCCACAACAGTGAGAGGCCCGCGTAACGCAAAAAAAACAAAAACAAAAACAAAAACAAAAACAAAAGGCAACCCTGCCTCCCTTTACATAGTACCGTTAGGCTGTGGGTCTACAAACTTAAGCTGTATAGCTCTTCCACCCTTTACTGCAAGTTGTGTCAGCTAGGGTCCCCGCAGAAAACAGATGATCCACTGAAACAAAATGATTGAGAAAGATAACAAGGGAACTATTTGTAGGGGTTTAAAGAGAAAGGTGATTGAGAGAAACCACAAAGGGATGATCGCGCTCCCAAGACTAGCAAATAGCCAGGAGACATTGCCACCCCTTGGCATGAAGAGACAAAGGAGGGAGCATTTACTGTAACCAGGTAGGAAACAGGGCATTCAGTTCCTGACACTGTAGCCCAGCTGGAAGGAATTCCAGGAAATAAATATCACAAATATCATGCTCCTCTCACCTTCTGATTTCGTCTGGTGATGCCAACCCAACCAGAAACCAGGGGCCGGGGAGCCCATTGACAGGATCCTCCCGGGGCTTGGAGTAAAGTACAAAGGGCAGCAAGTTAATCTGGAGAGGCACACAGCAAACAGAAGCGGTACCGTCACAGTCAGTGGCAGTTTCCTCTGTGACGGGCTGCTGTGTGGTGCTGACCGGATTACTGACTTACAACACTAGGTTTTCTATGGTTCTGAAATAGTCTCCAGATCCTTAGCTGACCACCCTGAGTGGCAGCCTTCTCTACTCTTGCTTTAAAAGCACAACTTGAAAACAGGGAAATGATTGTGTTTGAAATAATTCCCAAAGCCTGTCCTTCGTAACTTTGACATGTTCTCTGAGGTCTTCCACCCAGCCTGGCCAAATCCCTTAAAGTCCAAGTCCCAGAAGCTCCACATCACTGTCTCAGGAGGTACCATGCTTGCTGCTCTCCAGGTCCTAGCACACTTCCCCCACACACTCTGCAAAATTCTTCAAGAATTTGTCTGGTCATTTAGCCAAGACCATCTCAACAAAATGTTATACCTCCTACCTTCATGCAAAAATGTGATATTTAAAATTAGCCCTTGAAAAGTTGCCTGAAATTTCTGTAGACAGAACCAGACTTTCATGTCCTAGACCAGCTCACATTTGAAATGAAACCTTCCAGGGCTGAGGGAGGAAGAAAGTGAACAGCAATGGAAGGAAATCGTATTAGAAATCAAGAGCCTGGATTCTAGTCACAGTTCCCCTGCTGAGTAATTGCATAACTAATGAACCTTGGTGAAGGTACATAAGCCTGTATCTATTCTCAGAAATATGATAGAACTTAACTAAATGATCCTAAACGTCCACTAAATGTGAGTATACTCTAGTTTTAAGAATCTTAATTTAAAGGGCTCTTAAAATGGGAAGGACAAACTTGTTTGAGAAAAAGTAAAAATTTCCTCCGTGTAACCAGTGGAACTTGAATCATCTATGGAAGGAAAAATGTCCCTTTCCTAAGCATTGCCTCTTTCTCAGGAGAATGATTTTTTGCTCAAAGTTTTCTTCATGGCAATTTTGATGTCCTTATTCCTCAGGCTATAGATTAATGGGTTGAGTATGGGCACCACAATGGTATAGAACAAGGAGGACACTTTCCCCAGGTTCATGGGTAAAAGAGAAGATGGTTTGAGGTACATGAACGCCCCTGACCCAAAGAAAAGAGAAACCGCAATTATGTGGGAGCTACAGGTGCTGAAGGCTTTGGACCTGCCCTCAGTGGAGGATACTGGAGAGGATGAGGGCATAAGAAATGAAGATGGTAGCTGTGGGCACACCAATATCAATACCCACAACAACAAAAACTACTGGCTTATTTACATATGTGCTGGTGCAAGAGCGCTCAAGATGGGGAAGGATGTCACACCTGAAGTGGTCAACAAGGTTGTGGGCACAGAAGGTCAGTTTCCCCACGCATGCTGTGTGGGCCATGGCCCTAGCAAACCCCATCACGTAGACACCCAGCAAAATAGGTAAGCAGACCTGGGGAGACATGGTGGCTGTGTACACCAGCGGGTTACAGATGGTGACATAACAGTCATATGCCATCGCTGACAGGATGAAGGACTCAGAGACAGCAAAGAAGGTAAAGAAGAAGAGCTGAGTCATACACCCTGCATAGGAGATGATGTTCTTCGTTGAGACAAAACTCATCAGCATTTTGGGAGTGATAACAGTGGAATAGCAGAAATCTATGAAGGACAAGTTATAGAGGAAAAAGTACGTGGGGGTGTGCAGGTGAGAGTTGAGTCCAGTCAGGGTTATCAAGCTCAGGTTCCCCACCACAGTGACCACGTAGAGACCTAGAAACAGGAAGAAGAGGGGGATCTGGAGTTCCTGCTGGTTGGTTAAGCCTTTGAGGATAAACTCTGTCACAGAAGAGTTCTCAGCTACTGTTCTCATTTAAGGCACTCTGTGGGAACAAGGGAAAAGAGTCACTTAGAGGGAGAGGGGGAGAGAGCACTGCTGCCCTCCCTGTCACCTCCCAGTTCTTTAGAATTAGATCCACACTTGGATATTTTGGACTTCAGCAGAAAGGCCTTTCTGGAAGCTATGGGTCTGTTCCCATGACCCTCTAGTGACTCTGCCTCTGGAGCACCGTCGGGGGACGGATCTGCCTCCAAGAGGAGGGCCACTGGTGCTGGGAAGAAGGGACCCAAGGATGCACTGAGGAGTCTCCCGGATCTTTACTTCAGTCCATTTATTGTGTCATTCCGACTCCAGTGTCTGCTCCAGTTTACAGTAACTGGGGTCAGTCTCTGGGAAGAGTCCTCTGAGAGGATGGAGCCAGCCCAGCTGTGCTAGAGTGTCCACCTCGTGGTCAACTTGGACAGACCAGAAAAGGAAGGTGGTCCTTCCCAAAACCTTTCCTACCTGAGGGTGGGGACTTAGGAGAAGTTCAGCCCAGATGCCGTCACTCACCTCTTTCAGTCTGCAGCTTTAGCCCTGTCCCTGTCGGTCCAACTCTTGCCCTCGCTTGTTCAGACAGACAAATGGCTCTGGTGCTAACACAGGTGAAGGAACTAAGTGTGGCCCCTTTAGTCCCTGTTCTATTTGGGAGATCAGAACTTGGACTGCCTTCGAATTCTTTCTGAGCTGAAGAACTTGATATCTGATTGAGGCTTTGCCCCGAGGCTTTTTTCCAGCTTGCAGACGGGAGACAGCATCCTCACCTGTAATCAGTGTCAGGCGGTGACAGGAGACTGAGCAGTTTTATTCTGGTTTTAGAGATCTAGGGACCTGATTAGAAGTAGAAAGCCAGAGGTCCCCCGGGGCCACAGCCCTAAAAATTAAAAAGAAGGAACTTTTGCTTATACCCTGGATAATATTTGAATGGGGGTTTTAGAAACATTATTTGTTCAGTTAACAGCTACTCAGGGAAATGAAAAAATAATAATTTACCATTTATTTAGCACTTATTATATACATATACCCAGCAGTCTTCCTCTCCTAGTACTTGTATGCTGAACCCAGCATGCAAGGATCCAAAGCATTTTACATATAATACTTTATTTTAATTCTCCCCCAAATCCTACGAACTAAGTTTTATCACTCCAATTTTAGAGATGAAGTATTTTACTAAATGCTATGAAGGTCATATGAAATCTAGGTCCATCTAACTCCAAATCTGGTATTTTTAACAATTGCATTTAATATCTCCCTGTGGGAGATAACTAAATGTATAAAGTCTTATCTTCAAGGCTCTGACATTCTCTTGGAAAAGATAAGATAGAATACATCTGACTAAATATGCAAAAAAAGTAATAAGATCCAGAAAAAATTATTTATTAAAAATAAAATGCATCTCTTCAATAAGCGGTGCTGGGAAAACCGGACAGCTACATGTAAACGAATGAAATTAGAACATTCCTTAACACCATACACAAAAATAAACTCAAAATGGATTAAAGACCTAAATGTAAGGCTGGATACTATAAAACTCTTAGAGGAAAACATAGACAGAACACTCTTTGACATAATTTCGATCCACCTCCTAGAGTAATGAAAACAAAACCAAAAATAAACAAATGGGACCTAATTAAACTTAAAAGCTTTTGCACAGCAAAGAAACCATAAACAAAACCAAAAGATAGCCCTCATAATGGAAGAAAATATTTGCAAACAAAGTGACCAACAAGGGATTAATCTCCAAAATATACAAACAATTCATGCAGCTCAATATCAAAAAAGCAACCCAGTCAAAAAAATGGGTGGAAGATCTAAATAGACATTTCTCCAAAGAAGACATACAAATGGCCAAAAAGCACATGAAATTGGTAGAGCCACTATGGAGAACAGTATGGAGATTCCTTAAAAAACTAAAAATAGAGCTACCGTATGATCCAGCAGTTCCACTCCTGGGCATATATACAGAGAAAACCATAAATTGAAAAGATACATGGGCCGCAATGTTTGTTGCAGCACTATTTATAATAGCCAGGACATGGAAGCAACCTAAATTTCCATCAATGGATGGTTAAAGAAGATGCGGTACATATATACAATGGAATATTACCCAGCCATAAAAAAGAATGAAATAATGCCATTTGCAGCAACATGGATGGACCTAGAGACTGTCATACTGAGTGAAGTAAGTCAAAGACAAAGACAAGTACTAAAACAGTATTTGGAGCAGGTCTGACCAAAATGTTCCTCATTCCACCTGGGAGAAGCAGCCTCCCCCAAAGCTGTTTGATTCCAGGCAGAAAACTAAATGTGAATCATGAATTTATTGAGTACCTGAAATTCCATTTTGCAGAAAGTTTGGAGTATGTTCTATCAAAATGCCAAAAAGCCAGAAGGAGTAGGATCTCAAATCATCATCAGGTCACAGCCTAATGGAGATTAGCCAAAAAATCCTGTCGTGCCTTGTCCTGAGATCTGCTGCAGCTCTCCTCCCAACATATCTTTGCCTTTGTGAACATCCACATCCCTCCAGGAAAATGAAGGATGGGCACTACGTTTATTCAATGTATCTTTAAATCGAACATAGAACCTGGCTTGCAGCAACTCACATGTTCATTAATCTCAGATTCTCAATCTCGTCATCTGCAGAATGGCGATAATGATAGTAATTCACAGGGTTGTTGTGAGAGTTAAATCAAATAATGGAAGACTTTCGCAAAGAGGTGGACACATAGAAAAGCCTTTATAAATGTTATGAGAAATATACATAAAACAAGTATAAAATATGTATAATTTAGAAAGGAATAAGGAAGAGAAAAAGCTCATTAAGAGGTAGATGAACCTGAAAGGGGCAAGAGGAGCTCATACAGGGTAGAAGAGGAAGAGAGCTGACAGGAATGAGAGGAGCTCTGAAATAATTTTTTTTTCTTCAAAACTTTATGTAAGGCCCATCTTTCCAACACTGCTTAATCCACAGACAGGCTCAAGGTCCTTGAATATTTCACCTTGTCCCTACTTCCTGTCCAAAACCAATGCTTTATTTTCAAATAACCACACTCTACCACACCACAAAGGCCAAATCACCAAGTCAGGTGAGCTTTCCTTTACAGTCTCCAATCTTCTCTTTCTGTACCCACTTCTAGTCTCGGTAAAAATCCCTCTTCCCCAAACTCACGGTCCTCAGCTTTCTTTACCTTCAATTCTGTGTCAGAACCAATTCTCTAGAAAGATGTCACAGATTCATCAACAGTCGACTAAAGCTTATGGGAGATCACAAACATTCCACACCCTCTTCCAGGTATTATTTTTAATGAAGACCAAATCTTTAACCAAAAAAACACATCTCTAATTATGAACTTTCAGACAGTACTCAATTGATGAGAGGTACATTTTGGTCAGAATGAGGCATTTGGAGTCATCGTGCACTGAGTCAGAATGAGGCATTTGGAGTCATCATGCACTGGGTTTATAATGAGAATCTCATTGGTAGCTGTGTCTTCCACTTGGCAAGCTAATTATAATCCCTATGTCAGTCCTTTGTATGTGTGTGTGTGTTTTGTGTGTGAGTGTTGTGTGACACTTGCACATACCCGGTGCTTGCCAGTCCTCCATACGGGGAATATATTTTGCTCACAGCTCAATTACAAGAGGCCTCAACCATGAATCTTAACACTTAGAAATTTGCCACTGCCTTGGTGATTACAAGAAATTCCAATCCTTACTCTCACCCCCACTGTAGTCGACTCACAGTTAAAGAAAATAAATCATTATTACAAACCTGAAATGACCCTCACAGGAAAGGGGCACCTTGGGGCACAGAAAGCAAAGAGGACCCAAGCTTCATTAAAAGTTGACTTCTCTAGGAGCTTAGAGGATTCTTGTTTGGATAATAGAACAACCAAGGAAAGTTTCTCTGGATTTATGTCACTTCAGAGCCCGTTGCCATGGGAACTACATTTCAAAATCTTCTCAACTGGGGCTTCACTAAAGTCATGTTCCCTGAAGAGCAGATGAAGCCCGAGCAGGAAGCAGTGTAGGAAGAACTATTCTTAACTGTATTCCTTTTGTTGCAGAACTGCCCTCTTTCCTAAACTTGAATCTCTATCTAGTGCTTCTTTACTTTATTTATTTCCAGTTTTTCTGTCTTTTTAAAATTATGATCTATTTGTGTCCTTCCATGTGTGACACGTGTAAATTCAATACAATGGCTCTCATGCACATGTATTAACCCTCAGATTTCTGGTGGCACAAAGTTGGCCCCAAGTGTATTGACCATCACTACCCACCAGAGGCGGCCAAGTGCAAGTTACAGTTTCATAAGAAAAGGCACAGAACCTGACCAAAGGGAAAAGATGGCAGCTGACAGGTCTTCATTTGACATAGCCTCTGTTAGCTCCTGAGAAAACAAATATCAGGAATTATGTAGCTCTGCATTATATTCAATCTCAATATACTTTTATTAAACATTTTCAAATCCTTAACATGCAAATCTGTACATAAATGGTATATGTATTTAACATAGAGTCCTAGAATAAGAAGGGAACTTGGAGGTCTATATTGGGGGTAATTAACATGTATTGAACACCTGTGTACCAAGCACTCTGCTAGTAATTTTACATACATTATGTCATTTATAGAAAATGAATAATCTACCCAAAGTACAGATTTGGCATGCTTAAAAATATCATCCAATGGATTATAGAATACAAGAATACTAATACTAGTACTAATATTTTATATCTTTAAGTGCTTACTATGTGCCAAAAACTATGCGAAGTGCTTTACACATAATAACTCACTTAATGTTTTAAAAAATCCTATGAAGTAGGTACTGTTATTATCCTGCTCGGCACAAGAACGTTTCCTTGACTCAGAGGAATCAGACTTGGTTATCTCTTTTTTTTTTTTTTAGCAATGAATTCTTTTTCTGTTTTTTTTTTAAAATTAATTATTTATTTATTTTTGGCTGTGTTGGGTCTTCGTTTCTGTGTGAGGGCTTTCTCTAGTTGCGGCGAGTGGGGGCCACTCTTCATCATGGTGTGTGGGCCTCTCACTGTCGCGGCCTCTCTTGTTGTGGAGCACAAGCTCCAGACGCTCAGGCTCAGTAGTTGTGGCTCACGGGCCTAGTTGCTCCACAGCATGTGGGATCTTCCCAGACCAGGGCTCGAACCCGTGTCCCCTGCATTGGCAGGCAGACTCTCAACCACTGCGCCACCAGGGAAGCCCCTGACTTGGTTATCTCTTAGGACAGCCTGGTCTCCTTAAGCCTCCAGGTGTTTGTAGTGATGGAGGAATTAACAGATTAATTGGCTAGAATAAATTATCATAGGAGAAGAGTGGAGAGGAAAGACCAAGTATCAAAGGTGACTGAGATTTCAATCCCAGGACAATGAAAAAAGGAAGTAAAGATGGCAAATAAAGACCTAGATTTAGACCTGTCAAGTGCTGAAAGTACATCTAAGAGGGATGGTCAGGAAAAGCTGTGTGAGATGGGGGCATGAGGAGGAGGTCATCAAGATATGCACTGGGAAATCATGTAAACAGGGGTGATCACAGATACCACAAGTCAAGGATTAAGGATGAAACTTTTCAATAAAAAGGGAGGAGGAAGTTATTAGTAAATGTGACAGAGAAGGCCAGTGTGTTGGCCCTGAGCAGGCTTTGTAGTCAGATGACTTGAGTCCTGATCACATCACTCACTGGCCTAGTAAGATTATAGTGTTTGCCCCTTAGGGACCCAGTCTCTAAGCAGAGAGATTAACATCTAACATATAGGATTGTTGTGGGGAGCAGTTATCGTAATTTTAATAAGTAATTTTGAATTAATGAAATATCTTAAAATCCGAATTGTTGCATATCTCTTTTTATCCACTTGGTCAAATTATGCCTTTTACTTTTCATCCACTGTTTCAGGATTGAATTTCCCCAGCTCCAGCTATATCATAAGTTACTGCAAGGCAAGATGGTATGTCGAAATACCATTTAATTTGCACACCCAATATTGAACACAGTGACAAGTGCACATATTGTTCATTAATATTTACTAAGTTCAATAGAAAGAGGTGTAAATGTGGTTGAATAAAGTCCAGATTTGAAAATTGATAAGTTCAGGGATACATTTATTTTTTTCAAATATTAAGGAATTTGTTAAGAGTTTTCCTAAATAGCTATGTGGTAAACCCATTTCTAAAAGATAAATAATGTAGATTTCACACAAGTGGTTTTAGTATATTTTTGACATTTTAAATATGCTAATGTTGACACTGAATGGACAGTCATGTTAGATGGTGTGTACCTATTGGGTGTGACCTCCATAAACCGGGTATTTACAGAATAGAAAGAACCTCCTGATATTTTGAGGACTGGCAAAGGAGAGTTACTCAGTGACAGAAAGAGCTGCAAAGGCTTCCCAAGTCAGGAGCTGCCCAGAGCTCAGTTTCATCATAGCCCACAGTTTGGGGCTCTTAAAATAGGAATCCATTTTTAAGTGACATTTATCTCAGGAATATGTATGCTACTATAAAAAGCAAATTGCACTAACACTAGCAATGTAAAATATATGATTTCAAGGTGTGTTAAGGGTACACCACGTTCCGAGACTGTACCAGAGGGAGGACCATGCAAGGCCATGGCATGGCCTTATTTAAAGGCAGTTAGATGGAGGGGAGGTTATTCTAGGCATTGGTGGGGATGTCTCAATTGATTTTTTAAAAATAAATCCTAAAAATTAAGATCCACTTATTTTGTAGAAAGCAACAGCCTTTCTTTGTTGGACAGAGATGTCTCAGAAATCCTAATTGCAGGATGGTGAAGACGCTGCTATTTTTTAACATCTCTACTGGTCAGGAAAGCCACAAAACCTCTGTAAAATGTACTTTTCAAAGCTTTTTCTAGGGAACTTTTCTAAAGACTAGTTTTAATCAAGATGCAATGTGATGTAGTTGAAGGAACCAGGTTTAAGAGTCTAAAGATCTAGTTGTGTGGCCTTGGAAAAGTAAACATGGTTTTCAGTCTGTGATTTCCTCTTCCGCAAACAGGAATATCAAACCTGCTTTATCTACCTCATGATGTTATCTACAGTACACCAGGTGTATTCCTTCCCTGCTCATCATTAAATGAAGTTTCTCAAATTTCCAACCTCCCCTTTCTTATCCGCCTGTCCCATACAGTTTCCCAGAATAATTCCGTCCACTCCTATGGTTTAAATGTCATTAACTGATGTGTTAATTATGAATTAATTGCTTTAAGTATTTAATTGTTGAAAGGACTCACAACATTCAAACGTTTTCCACTCACAGAACAGCTTTATCACAAGTACAGCAACAGCACGAGAAGGGTATGCAATGAAAGAGGTCCAGATTTTTGGCATGGGCTTCCTTGCCCTCCCACCACTGGATTACATAAGATGCACTTTGTCACTGGGTCTTGAATCACCACCAGCATACGTGGGAAGTTTCTTGGTACCGAGAAGTCCCAAGTCTGCTCCTTTTATAATGAACTGGTCTTGTAGACATAGTCTACCTATGAGACCAGCCTGAACCGTTGAGACCCCCCAGCCTCTGCCAAAACCAAGTATTATTATTGCTATTATTATTTTATTAAATTATTATAATCCAATTATTATTACCAGACAGTGTTGGCAAGCTGGTACATCCTGCCCTAAAACGGTTCAGGAGCCGACGGTTATAAAACACTCTTATCTTTAGTGATATATTCCATAGCCTTGGCCACTGGTCAGTACCATGCCTCAGGGAGCTCTGAAGATAAACATGCAATCAATCCATACTGGCTAAAATGAACCCATGCTATAAAATTGATAGCTGCCAAATGTATGTGTCTAGATCAGACTTATACCCTCTCCTATCAACAGCCTATCAGACATCCCCACTTGAATATCTCAAACACCTAAAACTCAGTCATGTGCAATAAATTTCTCTTCTCCCTAAAATGTTCTTTAATGAAGGCAAAATACAAAATTAACAAAGAAAGTTAACACAGTCTTCTTATTTGCTGACCTCTCCATCCAGCCCCAAATCATAGATATTGATAATTGAGCTGAAACTTAACTTCTCAGTAAGGATTCAAAAAGCCTGTCACTAGCCAGGACATGGAAGCAACCTCAGTATCCATCGACAGATGAATGGATAAAGAAGATGTGGCACATATATACAATGGAATATTACTCAGCCATGAAAAGAAACGAAATTGAGTTATTTGTAGTGAGGTGGATGGACCTAGAGTCTGTCATACAGAGTGAAGTAAGTCAGAAAGAGAAAAACAAATACCATATGCTAACACGTATATATGGAATTTAAGAAAAAAAATGTGGTTCTGAAGAACCTGGGGTAGGACGGGAATAAAGACACAGATGTAGAGAATGGACTTAAGGACATGGAGAGGGGGAAGGGTAAGCTGGGACGAAGTAAGAGAGAGGCATGGACATATATACACTACCAAACGTAAAATAGATAGCTAGTGGGAAGCAGCCGCATAGCACAGGGAGATCAGCTCGGTGCTTTGTGATCACCTAGAGGGGTGGGTTAGGGAGGGTGGAGGCGAGACGCAAGAGAGAGGAGATATGGCGATATATGTTTATGTATAGCTGATTCACTTTGTTATACAGCAGAAACTAACACACCATTGTAAAGCAATTATACGCCAATAAAGAAGTTTAAAAAAGAAAAAACACCTGTCACTTAGTAGTTAGTTACCATATGCAAAGCAAAACAAGCTATTTGGCATGGATAATCAGAGAGCTACATCTTTTTATTTTTAATCTTTTTATTTCGTTGTTAATACACAAAGTTAGCTCTCTGTATCCTCAGGTTCTGCATTTGCGGATTCAACCAGAGATTGAAAATATTCAAAAAAGAAAAAATTCCAGAAAGTTCCAAAAAGTTAACTTGAATTTGCCTCATACCACCAACTATTTACATAACATTTACATTGTATTTACAACTATTTACATAGTATTTACGTTGTATCAGGTATTATAAGCAATCTTGAGATGATTTAAAATATACAAGTATATGGGAGGATGTGTGTAGGTTATAGGCAAGTACTACTCCATTTTATATAAGGGACTTGAGCATCCCCGAGTTTTGGCATCCACAGGGCGGGGGGCGTCCTGGAACCAGTCCTGGAACCAGCAGATACTGAGGGATAACTGTATATACCCACATATATATGCATAACTTTGCATTAATGCATAAATGCAGACACATGATTTTTTGTGAATGTGTGCACTTGATATAAGGCCCAACATTATGTGTTGCCTTGACATCTGAGGGAAACCAGGAGGGCCTCGAATGGCCTAACCATGAGTTCCCCACCCAACTCCAGTCCCACTGATGAGGTCTCCCAACCAAGCAACCCCCCCTTATCATGGGGTCCAGGCACAGTCCCTGCTTCTCCCTGAGTATCCTAGAGTTTCAGTGCCCTGTTAGCCTGAGAAGGTATTCAGATAAGCCAATTACCTTCTCCCCTGGGAACCAGGGGCACCTCATCCTCTCAATACTAGGAAGCTGCTTCCCACAGCCCCTGGATGTCCTCTCTGTTTCTAGTGCAACCCTCTCGTGAACCTGCATGACCTGCAGTGTTCCCCCCACCCCAGGTTGTGAGTATACGTGAGTAGTAAACTTCTGTTAACCCGTCTGTCCAATGCTGGGTGTTGTGTGTCCAGCCATCCCCATAACCATGGGTAGGGATCCCTCATCAATGGGGTGAATAGGAAATGAATAAAATAGTGCAGCCCTTTTGAAAACTCTTTTTGAGGACAACCTGGCCACAGTACAGATATTATTGATGTGGTGTCTAAAAAAAGGAAGTTTTTCTGGGACTTCCCTGGTGGTGCAGTGGATAAGACTCTGTGCTCCCAATGCAGGGGGCCTGGGTTCAATCCCCGGTCAGGGAACTAGATCCCACATGCATGCCGCAACTAAGAATTCACATGCCGCAACTAAGAAGGCCACATGTTGCAACTAAGGGGGCCACATGCCACAACTAAGGAGCTGACGAGCTGCAACTAAGGAGCCTGCCTGCTGCAACTAAGACCCCACGCAAACAAATAAATATTTTTAAAATAAGATTTTCTGTTATCTTCTTGGTGTTTGACTGCTTTTACTCCATTAAAGCTAATGCCTTCAGGTTCTGCCTAGAATGAGGCTCAGTTATCAACAAACAATACTTTCACCCCAATTTATGCCTCCTGTTTCAGCTTTTAATAACCTCTCCCCAGATTCGCAGAGGACCCAGCTGTATTGGACTAAAAAGTTTCAGACCCAGGGAAAAACTAACGATAAATCCAAATGCCAAACCAATTAAATCAGAAGCTTGAGATGGGGCCCTGGCAGCAGTAGTTTTTTAAAGCTCCTCGTGTGATGCCAAAGGGCAACCAAGGTTAGGGAGCACTGTTGCAGGTAGCAAAACCTCCAGGTCTCGCACCTCATTTCGTCTCACCTTCATAATTTCAGAATCAAGAAGACCCTGGTTGGTTTGATAGAGAGGAGAAGTTCCTATAATCAGTTGTCTTGTTTCTACTCAATAATTTCTAGGTTGTCCCTTCCAAAAATTCCTTTAATAATGGTAAAGAAAAATGTATCCCAAACATGGAAAAAATGTAAGTAGATGATTGACTAATTCTTTGACATCGAGCGAGAGCATTTTCCAAAATACCTGCTTGACCCTAATCTGATACTCTTGGAGACTATCACAGTGTATTTGACTAACAATTCACAAATGATAAAGGGGCGGGCATATTTATAAGCCTTATAAGGTGAGATTTTTGCATAAATTGATGCCATCATAATTTGTATAGTTTAGTAAAGGAGTTAACCCTAAAGGGAATATGGTTTTACTAACCTGTAGGACATTAATCAGTCATATATCTAGCATGGCAGTCTTACTCCAGCATCATTTTCCTAGCTATTTACATATATGTGTTTGATTTTATATATTCCTATATAAAACTGTGTGTGTGTGTGTAAGCTGTTCTTAGAAACAGCTTCTTTGTTTTCTTACTAGTTGCCTCATTAATAAATAAACTTAAATTTTGACATGTGCTAATAACAAGTAAATATTTGAGTCAAGCTTTTTCAAATTAATAGCAATAATATGAATAGTTATTTCTTGGATGCTTAATAGAAGCCAGACATTGTACTCAGTGTTTATATACTTTATCTCATTTAATTTTTTTTTAAATTTATTTATTTATTTATTTATGGCTGCACTGGGTCTTCGTTGCTGTGCACGGGCTTTCTCTAGTTGCGGTGAGCGGGGGCTACTCTTCATTGCAGTGCGCCAGCTTCTCATTGCGGTGGCTTCTCTTGTTGCGGAGCACGGGCTCTAGGCACGCAGGCTTCAGTAGTTGTGGCACGCAGGCTCAGTAGTTGTGGCTCATGGGCTTTAGAGCACAGGCTCAGTAGTTGTGGCACACGGGCTTAGTTGCTCCGTGGCATGTGGGATCTTCCCAGACCAGGGCTCAAACCCGTGTGCCCTGCATTGGCAGACAGACTCTTAAGCACTGAGCCACCAGAGAAGCCCTCATTTAATTCTTAATGAAACAGTTTCTGTTATTATACTAATTTTACAAATGAAGGAACTGAAATTTATGGAAGTTGGTAATTTTCTAGAATTCACAAAAGTAAGAGGTCCAGGAAGCTAATTCAGATTGTCATACTCTAGCAATCAAATTCTTAGCCAAAGACAATCTGTTTTCTCTGAGTTTGTAATCTCTCTGTACCTGGCCTAATAGTTTTGCATAAACATACACTTCAAATTTCAATATCTCCCCCAAAATAGCTTCCTTAGATCCCCTCCTTCCAGTATCTGCCCCCAACTCCCTCTCTTTAGAGGGAACTTCTTTCATATGACCAAGGAAGGATATAGTCCTGACTAAATAGTCCATATTTTCCTGCCCCTAACTTCTGCATCTGCTATCACCCTGCCCCTGTAAGTTCAAAACCCACATTTAAAGCACGAGCTGGCAGTTGTACCCCACTGTATAGTTTAAAACCCACTTAACACCGTATCTTAATCAATCCTTGCAATTCTGGGAGAACGTACTATTTTCCTATTTTACAGAAAAGAAAACTGGGGCATATATAACCTCTGTAACCCCGATGGAGGTCTTTTGCCTTCAAGTTTCAAAAGTTATGATCTTTCTAATATTCTATCATGCAGTTCATCCCCTAACTTTTTCAGAAGACCTTTGGGTCTAAAAGGAAATTCTAACAGCGAGATTGAAACATTTTGGAAAGAGATCAGGCTCAGGGAGACAAACCGTGTTGGGGGATGAATCAGAGCTCAGAGCCAACATCCCTGGGACAAAGTGTACGATGAGGGGGAGCAATCCTAGATGAGTTTGGATCTCCAGTTGCATCCCAGACAACAAAATGAAGGCCTTCAATGTGTTTAAAAAAATCAAACCAAATCCCACAGCAATTAAATGGGTGGTCTGGCTCCACAGCACTCCCTCTCCTCCACTCACCTCATTAATGAGAGAGCAGCATAAAGCCACAGAGCTCCACCTACTCGGGGAGAGCAGCCTGGCACCAGGCCCAGGTGAAGTCCCAGCCTCTGCATCTTCCACCAGCAAGGACCCAGTCCAGGTCAAGCCTCCCTGTAATTACCACCGTCCTGGCCCATAGCATGCCATGTTATTTACAGAATCATCTCTTGTTCCTAGCACAGATACTCCCAATACTGGAACTGCAGACACTCTCTGCTCAGAGCCAGCTGCCTGAAGCCATTGTGTCCTCACTCTGTCCATCCTGAGATTCCATCCTGACAGCTCTGTATACCCACACTTAGTAACACCATGTCACATATACAGCTGCAGAGCACATGGATGCTTCCAGGCACCCCACTGCCTCCACAGGGGCCCCACCCTAAGGGATTGGGCCCAATGCATCCCTTGGATCTGATGGTCAAGTTCATAGCTGTAGGCTTCCCACTGTTGCTGACGTTGGCATTTCCCCAAGTGTTCTCCTTACTGCCATGGTCCACTTTTGAATTGTAGCCCATAGTTTGAAAAACCCTAGTCTGAAGCATGCATGTCCTTTGGAGACCAAAAGAGAAAAGACAAAAAATGTAAGAAAGTTATTATTATATTATCACCTCCATAATTATTATCAGCGCCATAAATTTTCAATCAAAAACCTAGAAACAAGCTATTTTATCTTCAGGTTAGTTTTTATTATCTTGGGAAATAAAATTTCTAATTATGTAGTTCTTACTTTTGGGGCACAATATGTTTTCAGGGCTTAGAAGTCTCAAAAGTTCTTAGGCAAGACAGTTATCATCTCTGAACTGTCTTTCACTCCTTATCCCCAAAAGCTATTGATTACATATTGTTCGTGCCTAACACTTCCTGGTACATAGTATGTGCTAAATAAATGTTGTTGCTTGTATTTCTTCTTTGCTTTTCTTCCCACCTCTTATAAACCCCATCTAAATCATTATTACTTGTACTGTTTGGGCTCTTGATTTATTCAGCCACTCCACGATCCCTGTTAAAGAAAACGTGGAAGAGCTGGGAGATCTGACCCTTTTTTTTTCTTATGATGCTCTCTGTTTCTAAATTATTCATGGAGGGAGCCTCAAACTCACATTGCCTGTTTCTTCACCATAAAATGGGGAAAAGCATCAGTGTCTCTAATTTCTCTTTCTTGGGGAACGATGATGGGAAAACCAAAGCCAAGGGCACTCCCACTGTATTCACTCCTTTCCTCCAAGATCATTCCCAACCTATACCACTCCTCTACATCCAAGCTCAAAGTTGAGGCAATAAGTCCTCTAAAAGATGTCACCTATCCCAGGAAGTGGATATCAACATCACCCTGCAGGAGCACTGGTACCAAAATGCAGGTTAGCAGACACAGCCAGCCGCTGGCCTGTCTGGGTCCAGTAGCCGTTTGGAAAGAGAACTCCCAGACTAGAAGCCTGAGTCAGTGTATTTAGCTGGCCCAGGGCAAACAGAAGAGTGAATGCTGTCCCCTTTCCTACCATGGCACAGCAAGGCCCAACCAGAAGACTTGGGCACAGGAGATGGACAGCGCCTGCCAAATGCAAAAATCTGCAAAGAGGCTAAGAGGCAGCCCCCAGAGAATTCCTTGTGTCTCAGTTCTCATCCTTTATCGCAGCAGAGGGCTGCCTGAACAGTATTCCTGTTCCAGGGCTTCCTATGGGGCCTTCTTTCCCAGTAACTTCAGTAACCAGTAGGGTGCCTTTGTGGTCAGCCCATGTGGGAACTGCCCAGCTCACCACAAACACGAGACTCACCAAGACAAGATGGCAAGTCCCATTTTCCTGGGTTAGATTCACAGCCCACCTCTAGATACCTTCTGCTACTTGAGACAACAATGGCAGCATCACATTCTCTGTTTCATCTGAGTTTCTTTTATTCATGTTATAATCCTTCTTCAAATGCTGGGTCATCCTTGGCTGTTCTCTTGAAACTAAGAATATCCTAAGTGTCCTAAGGACACTCAGTGGGTTTGGGCCACACTTGGAAACTAGAGGACTTCACTCTTCAGTGGGTCACGTGGGCTCTTTTATTGGAGAAACCCTAACTTCAGTATCTATAGGTCTTTCCTCATAGGCTGGTCAGTTTCACCAGAAAGGAGACCCCAGTCTCCTAATTTAAGAGTGGAGAGAGAGAGTGGCCTTAATAACAATGCTGCCCGCATTCAGAGAGTTTGGTGATTAAGTCCAAAAATTTCACCCCTGTCTTTTCAGTTCAGTCCCCTGCCCATGGCTGTGCCTGGTGTCCAGGGTCCAGGGTACCCCTGGTTCAAACTCTCCAAAGAGTAAACCTTAAGATTTCTGCCAGGCCAGGGAAGGACAGGAAAATTGCAAAACTGTACCTGTGAGAGGGGAGGGGAATAAGAAAGAAAAAGCATGTATTATGTCAACAATTATTCTGACGTATTAATAGAAGTAGTGTCAACTAAAAAAATGTTCACAACCTAAAAGTTGAGAGTTAGGTTTTATTCGGAGGACACACTGAGGACTTCAAGCCCAGGAGGCAGCGTTTCAAGTAAGCCTGAGAAAACTGCTCCGAGGAGGCAAAGGGGGAGCAGGATATATAGGAGTTTGGCAACAAAGGGCAGTTGGTAGGAACAAAAGATTATTGTTAGTAAAAGAAAACTAGATATCTCAGGTTAAGGAATTCAGCCCTTTTCTATGTATGGGAAGATGCAGGAGTCTGGGCTCACTGGAATCATTCCTTTGATACGCACCTCAGCTATCTGGGACCGGTATCCTGTGTTTTCACGTCCTGAGTTTCCTCAGGGCTCACCGTGGGGAGTGGCTGCAGTCTGATGGCTGCTAGATGGCAGGTATTCTTTTCCTCCCTGAGTTCCCTCAGGGCTCACCAGCTCACGGGTGGTGGCTGCAATCACTGTTGACTGTGACATCCTTTGTTTACTGATATGGCAGGCAATATTTTATTTCTCAGTAGCAAGTTGCTTAAAGGCTCTAAACTCCAGTTACCTCATCTGTTAAATGTGTTAATAAAACCTACCTTCACCGTTGTGCAGCTCAGGAAGTGGGCCTCTTTTTTATCCCTATGCAGTGTATAGATTTTCAAGAACAAATTTCACTAAATTGTATGTGGGATATGAAGCCTCACATTTCCTTTTGAAAGGAAGAAAATGGCGGTGGGGGGGAGGAGTTTCAAGCACTATGCAAAATGCTTTTCATAAATTATGTACATTAACATTAGTAGCAGCCTTGTGAGACTAGTATTATTTCTATTTTACAGGTAATTAAACAGGGTTTAAGGAAGGGAAATAATTGGCTCAAATACACTTGGTTAGTAAAAGATAGAGCAGAGCTGCAAACCCATGCCTGCCATATCTCAGGTTATGCTCTCACCAGTGCACCGTGCTACAGTATAACCAAACGTTTACGTTATAACTCTGATTAGAAATTTGTAGTTACAAATTAGGTGGGCTTCAGGGAAGAATCAGTTCTTTAATTCTCAGAAAAATTGAAGTCATATACCAATATCATTCAGTGCAAAGTATATGGGATGTATGGCTAGTTGGAGCTGGTTCAAACTCTAGCTCCTTCATTTATTTCGAGAACAAAAATGAACTCTGCGAGGTAGTAGGATTTCTTTTGCAGGTTAAAGGCATTGGCAGTGCTGGTCTCCCAAGGGAGAATTCGATACTCAAACAAAAGCTGACTCTGAGAAAGATAGTCCTAAGTGCAGTGAGGAAGGAGAAGTCAGTGTCCCACTATGTCTGAACATTAAGACATAGACATTATGCACATGAGACTTTAAATACTGAGGGTGGAAGGTGGCTTCTTCCACAGGAGATGGAATGAGAGTAACCCCTGGGGGGCACACACTGAAGATGAGTAACATGTAAGACACATTCTCCACAAAAGTGTTTGTGTATACATATATATGTACATTTTTTCTTATCTATTAGTACATATTATACAGACAAAAAAGAATCTTAAGTGTCACTGAATTTTTCCATATGGTAGATCTATATACATACAATGCAGGTACTCCCTAGCCTTCAGGACAACTATTCTGGAAGCCTCATTTGAAAGTCAGTGGCCTAGGGACTTCCCTGGTGGTCCAGTGGGTAAAACTCCACACTCTCAATGCAGGGGACCCAGGTTCAATCCCTAGTCAGGGAACTAGATTCTGCATGCATGCTGCAACGAAGAGTCCACATGCTGCAACTAAAAAAAAAAAAGGATCCCGCGTGCCGCAACAAATATCCTTCCTGCTGCCAACTAAGACCCGGCAGCACCAAAAATGAAAAAATAAATATTAAAAAAGTAAATTAAGTATTAAAAAAAATATTTGAAAGTCAATGGCCTGGCTTTTATGCAGCCCTTTTTCCAGGGACAGCCTGTGAGGCCTGCATGCTGGGCAGTGTTGTTGGCCTCAGGTAGAAAACCTAAGGGCAAGAGGAGAAGGAATCTCCAGTGAAGAGTCTGGGTCACTTGGTCCAATAACTTCTCTGTACTCAGAGAATCTCCTTCCCGTTTCAATTTTGAATGTTCTAAGGTTAACTTTTAGAAGAATAGCATTCTCTTTTAGCATGAAGACTCTTCTACTCAGCGTGTTTTTCATTCTCCTGTGAGTTTCAGCGAACGTAAAGCAATAACCAAGCAAAGACATGAGACAAAAGTAATTATCTTGGTTCCTTAGGGTATAAAATAAAACTCCTTTCTTTCGTTTTATAATTTATTGTCTATCACTCTGTTCATTTATAAAATCTAAAAATATGTATAGGCAACGATTTTTGGCTATATTACTGTTTGAAATTCAAAAACAGTCCTTCCAGTTCAGCATGCATTAAAATGCTGGATTTTTTTTTTTAAAAAAAGCACAATTTTGGTGCCTGACTTAGCTGTCAGGAAAGTAAAGAAGTTCCTGGGAGGGGCAGAAAAGATAAGAAGATGGGAATAAAATGAAGGAGGTGAGCTTGCTCTTATCCTGGGGAAACTGGCCTTTCCTACAGAAGGGGAGAAGCACATCATAGGCTCAGCCTGGTCTCCCAGTCCTAGCAGTTAGGAGCATTCCTCCCCCTTGAGGAAGAATGAGGAAGGAAATTCCTCCCACTCTTTATCCTCCTGGGGCCTGGAAAGATAGGTACCCAATTAGACCAAAGAAAATCTGCCCATTCACAGGAATTATTTGCACAAAGCCATATTTCCTTTCACGGATAAGCATATAAATACATGTACCACATATGCACATAATGACATGCTAAATACTTGCTTCCAAAGTTCCATAAATATAAATCAAATATCTTTAATACGAAACACTTTTAAAGTCAAAGAAGTATCTAAAAAAAAGTTAAAAACACAAATTCTCATGCATTATTTCCCCCTCATATTTTCTGTTTTCCTGTATTAATTAATACTGTGCCATGATCTGCGAGCCCAGGATATTCAGGTACATTTTTTTGATAGAGGAATAAAATTTTTCTGAACAATTATCATAACTGTGCAAGAGCAATTCAGAGAGACGTTAGCTCTATTTGGGGGCTGTTATTTAAGGAGCCTGCTCTCCCACAGCATAAATAACTTCAAGAAGAGAAAGGGTAGAGACCCTGCTCTGAAGATATTCACCAGCACTTCCTACTTAGGATGACATTCCTGAATTCAGAGCGTGCACAAGGCCCTCTGCCATTCTTTGTGTGGACAGGCAGGGGAAAGAGAGATGTAACTGCCGATTGTATTTCTGTTTCACCTTGTGCCTCTATCCTACAGCCTGGTGAAGTAGGTAAGTACACCAGCGCTGGCCAGATGAGGGCTTAGAAAACCTCTGATCGTCTGGTTCGCCAACTAGGTGCTTAAGGCCCATAAACCAGGCAAAGGCATATAGTTTACAAGATTGTAGGTAGGAGGTAGGAAAACCACAGGGATAATGCAGGAGCTGGTACCACCCGTAGGCCTGAAGTGGCAAGGAGAGCAAGCTGTGTGGGAAGGGCAGCAACTCTACCTGCGTGTGACTCTTGGTGGATGGATGCAGCCCACAGCACTCCCACAGGGGAAGGCCGGAGGAATAAATACCCTGTCCTCACTCTCCCTTTCCCCGCATTCCTTGCTGCAGAGGATAAAAGAGTCTGCTAATGCAGTCCATATCAGTCAGACTCCCAGAGGACAGAGCAGGATGGACGAGTGTAAAGAATGGATTTGGATGGAGCAAAAGGAGGATAATCAGCATAGTCATAAACACAGCCCTAAAAATGAGACCCAAATGGATAGAAAGAACAAAATGATAAAATGTAGGCTACCCAGATATCTCGGGCGTATCAAACAGGAAGCTAGGAGCAGCAAGAAGACATCCACGTTCTCCAGGGGAGTGAGGTATGTTGAAAACTGCCAGGTTTTGTAAGAATTGGAATACGGCCAGCATAAGTGAGAAGGAATCAGTGGTTCCAGATCTAAATGCCTTGGGAAAAGCAAACTTAGCAGAAACCAAGATACTTACCACTAACAGCAAAACAGGCCTGTTGCGTTCCATTACAAAAGGGAGCAGTTGATTCCACAACCAAAACCTCACCCAACATAAGAACCTTAGAACATAGAGAAGTACATCAGAAAGAGGAAAAGCTCAAGAGACAAATGGACAATTCAGTTGTGATGTGTTTTTAGTTCTCTCTCTCTTTTTTTTTTTTTTCACTAATACGACAGCAGTAACATAAAGACATGTCTGTCTGTTGGGGAGTATACTACATACTGTCAGTGCTTCACCCATCTCCCTCAGGTCCCTTTATCAAATTGTTATGCAGGCCAGCTTCAAATAAGCTTTCACAGAATTCCAACACCTGTCCCTGCTTCTCTTTGCCAGAAAGCTTGGCTTGGGATACTGGAGACTGGTTTGCCTACTCAGGAGAGACAGAAGTTCCTGAGAATGTGCGTTCCTTTGAAGGCAACCCAGAATGAATGATTGACTAGTGTGAAAGCATCAATACTCCAGCTCCCTAAGTGTTAATGAAGACAGCTCCAAGATGTAAGGTAAACTGAAAGATCATGGCAGTGAGCGCTGACAAAAACATTTACGTAGAATCTGTGCTTCGTACAAAACACCACCCTAAACGAGGCTAAATTTCTGACAGTGTGCATTGCATATCATACTTAGACCTGAGTCACTTGATCTAGGAAAAGACCCTTCTCATCCAGAGTTAGAGGAGGCTGACGGACAGCCTGTACCCAGACAAACCAGCAAGAACAGAGAGCAATTGCTGTGGGAAAAGTGCACCATTCACCTCTGTTTTAAAATGCTGTCTTTTTAAGTGTGTATAAAACCATAGGTCTGGAAATCAGACATGGCCTTTTAAAAAATAATCTTCTCAATCTCCTGGTGTCTTCTTTTTTTGCCTCCACTAGTTATTAAGCATCTATTGTATGCCAGTTACTCTCGTCAGCAACGTTGAGATAACCAGACAGACACCACAGACACTGCCCTCACTGAACTTATATTCTGTGTGAGGATCAGCCATGCATAAATAGGCAACTGCTTTGTGTGCAGTAAATGTTCTAACGGGTTAAGTGAAGGGTGCTGTGGGAGCACATATAGAGGCACCTAGTCTTAATGGGAAAAGGAAGAAATAGGTATTTATGTTACAAATCTCTAACAAATTTATTATAACTGACAAAGTGTCTTATGTGCTTCACAAAGCCCTATATTCCTGTCCTCCAATTTGAAGGATGCCAAAACTGTGGTAAAATTAATGAGATGAAATCTTAGTGGATAAGGTTTATGTATCCAGAGAGAGAAACAAGAAGAAAAGATAGATGTGCAATGCCCTTTCACTGTCATCCTAGTAAGAGAGGCAAGTAAGGAGAAGAAAATAATGTGAACTATGCTTAAATAATCAGAGTGATTACTTTTTATGAGCTACCATATAGGCTTACTAGTACAATGTGTCTGGAAAAGAGTAGACATTTCATAAAGGTATTAATCTATTGTTGGGAGTTTAAACTGGAATGAATTCACTGGGAAAGAAATATCAGATTCAAAACATCATGCCGTTTGATGCTACAGTTTCCTGTGGAGAATCTATCCTGAGGAAATTGCCATAAATCTAGCCAGAGATTTTTTACACAAAGGTGATAGTCACAGTATTATTTATACTAATAAAACATTGGAGGATTTGAAACAGGACAAAAATGTTATAAAGTATGATACAGTCATATGATGAAATCATATGTAGCAAAACTATAATTTAAAGAATAACAACAAAAAACTCATGACAATAACACGTGGAAACATTTTGTAACATAAAATATAAAGTATAATCCTACTGAAAGAAAATGCTTCAAAATGAGAACTTTTCCTGATCTTTGCTTAGTAGTCGTAAGGGTAAATTTCTTTCTTAACAATTTTCTTACTTTCCAAATTCCTAAAAAAGTTTGTATTACTTCAAGACTCAGAAAAGAAAATGATCATAACTGTTATTTTTTTCATTAATAGACTTTTTTTAACAGTTTTAGGCTTACAGAAAATTGAACAGATAGTTCAGAGAGATTCCATATACCCCTTCTTCCTCATTCACAGTTTTCTCTATTAATACCTTGCCACTAGTGAGGTGTACACTTATTACAGTATATGAGCCAACATTAATATACTATTATTAAGTAAAGTCCATAGTTTACATTAGGGCATTCTTTACATTCTTTCTGTTGTATGGTTCTCTGGGCTTTGATAAATGCATAGTGTCATGTATCTACCATTACAATATCATCAGAGTAGTTTCACTGCCCTAAGATTATTCTGTGCTCCACCCAGTCATCCCTCTCGCCTTCCCCCATGGCAACAACTGATCTTTTTGCTGTTTCTATAGTTTTTCTTTTTCCAGAATGATTTCCCCTTGGAGTCATTCAATATGTAGCCTGTTCACATTGGCTTCTTTCACCAAGCAATATGCATTAAAGGTCCCGCAATGTCTTTTCATGACTTTATAGTTCATTTCTTTTTATAACCACATAATATCCATTGTATGGATGTACCATTGTTTGTTTACACATTTGTATTTTGAAGGACATCTTTGTTGATTCCTTCAACCAAGGGTTTGTTTTGCAATTATGAATATAGCTGCTATAAACATTCTTTTTTTTTTTTTTTTTGTGGTACGCGGGCCTCTCACTGTTGTGGCTTCTCCAGTTGCGGAGCACAGGCTCCAGACGCGCAGGCTCAGCGGCCATGGCTCACGGGCCCAGCCGCTCCGCGGCATGTGGCATCTTCCCGGACCGGGGCACAAACCCATGTCCCCTGCGTCGGCAGGCGGACTCTCAATCACTGCGCCACCAGGGAAGCCCTATAAACATTCTTATGCAGGATTTTATGTAGACATAAATTTCCAACTCATTTGGGTAAATAACTAAAGTGTGATTACTGAGTCAAATGGAAAGATTGCCAAAGTAGCTGTACCATTTTGCACTCCCACTAGCAAAGAATGAAAGTTCTTCTACGTCCCCATCCTCACTAGAATATGGTATTGTCAGGTGTTTTTGAATTTTAGCCATTCTAATAGGTGTGTAGTAGTATCTCGGTGTCATTTTAATTTGCTATTCCTTAATGATGTATAATGTTGAACAACTTTTCAAACAGTTGTTTTCTGTGTGTATATCTTCTTGGGTGAGGCGTCTGTTCAGAATTTTGCCCATTTTTAAAAATAGGGTTGTTTGTTTTCTTATTGTTGACTTTTAAGATTTCTTTGTATATTCTGTGTATAAGTACTTTATTAGATGTGTGGTTTGCAAAAAATTTTTCTTAGCCTGTGACTTGTCTGGTTTTTTTTTTTAATTATCTTTTGAAAAGCAGTTTTTAATTTTAATGAAATCCAGTGTATCAATTTTTTCTTTCATAGATTGTGCTTTTGGTGTTTTATCTAAAAGCTCTTTGACTAAACCTAAGGCCACTTAGAATTTCTCTGTACTATCATCTATAATAAGATGTACAGTTTTGCATTTCACATTTAGGTCTATGGTCCATTTTTTTTTTTTACATCTTTATTGAAGTATAAGTGCTTTACAATGGTGTGTTAGTTTCTGCTTTAAAACAAAGTGAATCAGTTATACATATACATATGTTCCCATATCTCTTCTCTCTTGCGTCTCCCTCCCTCCCACCCTCCCTATCCCACCCCTCTAGGCGGTCATTCCTGTGCCATGCGGCTGCTTCCCACTAGCTATCTATTTTACATTTGGTAGTGTATATATGTCCATGCCACTCTCTCACTTTGTCACAGGTTACCCTTCCCCCTCCCCATATCTTCAAGTCCATTCTCTAGTAGGTCTGTGTCTTTATTCCTGTCTTACCCCTAGGTTCTTCATGACATTTTTTTTTCTTAAATTCCATATATATGTGTTAGCATACGGTATTTGTCTTTCTCTTTCTGACTTACTTCACTCTGTATAACAGACTCTAGGTCCATCCACCTCATTACAAATAGCTCAATTTCGTTTCTTTATATGGCTGAGTAATATTCCATTGTATATATGTGCCACATCGTCTTTATCCATTCATCCGATGATGGACATTTAGGTTGATTCCATCTCCTGGCTATTGTAAATAGAGCTGCAATGAACATTTTGGTACATGACTCTTTTGAATTATGGTCTTCTCAGGGTATATGCCCAGTAGTGGGATTGCTGGGTCATATGGTAGTTCTATTTGTAGTTTTTTAAGGAACCTCCATACTGTTCTCCATAGTGGCTGTACCAATTCACATTCCCACCAGCAGTGCAAGAGGTTCCCTTTTCGCCACACCGTCTCCAGCATTTACTGTTTCTAGATTTTTTGATGATGGCCATTCTGACTGGTGTGAGATGATATCTCATTGTAGTTTTGATTTTCGTTTCTCTAATGATTAGTGATGTTGAGCATCCTTTCATGTGTTTGTTGGCAGTCTGTATAACTTCTTTGGAGAAATGTCTTTTTAGCTCTTCTGCCCATTTTTGGATTGGGTTGTTTGGTTTTTTTTGATATTGAGCTGCATGAGCTGCTTATATATTTTGGAGATTAATCCTTTGTCAGTTGCTTCATTTGCAAGTATTTTCTCCCATTCTGAGGGTTGTCTTTTGGTCTTGTTTATGGTTTCCTTTGCTGTGCAAAAGCTTTGAAGTTTCATTAGGTCCCATTTGTTTATTTTTGTTTTTATTTCCATTTCTCTAGGAGGTGGGTCAAAAAGGATCTTGCTGTGATTTATGTCATAGAGTGTCCTGCCTATGTTTTCCTCTAAGAGTTTGATAGTTTCTGGCCTTACATTTAGGTCTTTAATCCATTTTGAGCTTATTTTTGTGTATAGTGTTAGGGAGTGATCTAATCTCATACTTTTACATGTACCTGTCCAGTTTTCCCAGTACCACTTATTGAAGAGGGTGTCCTTTCTCCACAGTACATTCCTGCCTCTTTTATCAAAGATAAGGTGACCATATGTGTGTGGGTTTATCTCTGGGCTTTCTATCCTGTTCCATTGATCTATATTTCTGTTTTTGTGCCAGTACCATACTGTCTT
The DNA here is from genome assembly GCF_949774975.1 of Lagenorhynchus albirostris. NCBI lineage: Eukaryota > Metazoa > Chordata > Mammalia > Artiodactyla > Delphinidae > Lagenorhynchus > Lagenorhynchus albirostris. The sequence goes on from NC_083103.1 coordinate 99,444,443, forward strand.
GTTTACTGTAGCTTTGTAGTATAGTCTGAAGTCAGGGAACCTGATTCCTCCAGCTCCGTTTTTCGTTCTCAAGATTGCTTTGGCTATTCGGGGTCTTTTGTGTTTCCATACAAATTGTGAAATTTTTTGTTCTAGTTCTGTGAAAAATGCCAGTGGTAGTTTGATAGGGATTGCATTGAATCTGTAGATTGCTTTGGGTCATATAGTCATTTTCACAATGTTGATTCTTCCAATCCAAGAACATGGTATATCTCTCCATCTATTTGTATCATCTTTAATTTCTTTCATCAGTGTCTTATAATTTTCTGCATACAGGTATTTTGTCTCCTTAGGTAGGTTTATTCCTAGATATTTTATTCTTTTCATTGCAGTGGTAAATGGGAGTGTTTTCTTGATTTCACTTTCAGATTTTTCATCATTAGTGTATAGGAATGCCAGAGATTTCTGTGCATTAATTTTGTATCCTGCTACTTTACCAAATTCATTGATTAGCTCTAGTAGTTTTCTGGTAGCATCTTTAGGATTCTCTATGTATAGTATCATGTCATCTGCAAACAGTGACAGCTTTACTTCTTCTTTTCTGATTTGGATTGCTTTTTTTCTGATTTCTGTGGCTAAAACTTCCAAAACTATGTTGAATAAGAGTGGTGAGAGTGGGCAACCTTGTCTTGTTCCTGATCTTAGTGGAAGTGCTTTCAGTTTTTCACCATTGAGGACGATGTTGGCTGTGGATTTGTCATATATGGCCTTTGTTATGTTGAGGAAAGTTCCCTCTATGCCTACTTTCTGCAGGGTTTTTATCATAAATGGGTGTTGAATTTTGTCGAAAGCTTTCTCTGCATCTATTGAGATGATCATATGGTTTTTCTCCTTCAATTTGTTAATATGGTGTATCATGTTGATTGATTTGCGTATATTGAAGAATCCCTGCATTCCTGGAATGAACCCCACTTGATCATGGTGTATGATCCTTTTAATGTGCTGTTGGATTCTGTTTGCTAGTATTTTGTTGAGGATTTTTGAATCTATGTTCATCAGTGATATTGGCTTGTAGTTTTCTTTCTCTGTGACATCCTTGTCTGGTTTTGGTATCAGGGTGATGGTGGCCTCGTAGAATGAGTTTGGGAGTGTTCCTCCCTCTGCTATATTTTGGAAGAGTTTGAGAAGGATAGGTGTTAGCTCTTTTCTAAATGTTTGATAGAATTTGCCTGTGAAGCCATCTGGTCCTGGGCTTTTGTTTGTTGGAAGATTTTTAATCACAGTTTCAATTTCAGTGCTTGTGATTGGCCTGTTCATATTTTCTATTTCTTTCTGATTCAGTCTTGGCAGGTTGTGCATTTCTAAGAATTTGTGCATTTCTTCGAGGCTGTCCATTTTATTGGCATAGAGTTGCTTGTAGTAATCTCTCATGATCTTTTGTATTTCTGCAGTGTCAGTTTTTACTTCTCCTTTTTCATTTCTAATTTCTAATTTTCTTGATGAGTCTGGCTAATGGTTTATCAATTTTGTTTATCTTCTCAAGGAACCAGCTTTTAGTTTTATTGATCTTTGCTATCGTTTCCTTCATTTCTTTTTCATTTATTTCTGATCTGATCTTTATGATTTCTTCCCTTCTGCTAACTTTGGGGTTTTTTGTTCTTTTTTCTCTAATTGCTTTAGGTGCAAGGTTAGGTTGTTTATTTGAGATGTTTCCTGTTTCTTAAGGTAGGATTGTATTGCTATAAACTTCCCTCTTAGAACTGCTTTTGCTGCATCCCATAGGTTTTGGGTCGTCGTGTCTCCATTGTCATTTGTTTCTAGGTATTTTTTGATTTCCTCTTTGATTTCTTCAGTGATCACTTCGTTAAGTAGTGTATTGTTTAGCCTCCATGTGTTTGTATTTTTTACAGATCTTTTCCTGTAATTGATATCTAGTCTCATAGCGTTGTGGTCAGAAAAGGTACTTGATACAATTTCAATTTTCTTAAATTTACCAAGGCTTGATTTGTGACCCAAGATATGATCTATCCTGGAGAATGTTCCATGAACACTTGAGAAAAATGTGTATTTTGTTGTTTTTGGATGGAATGTCCTATAAATATCATTTAAGTCCATGTTGTTTAATGTATCATTTAAAGCTTGTGTTTCCTTATTTATTTTCATTTTGGATGATCTTTCCATTGCTGAAGGTGGGGTGTTAAAGTCCCCTACTATGAATGTGTTACTGTTGATTTCCTCTTTCATGGCTGTTAGTATTTGCCTTATGTATTGAGATGCTCCTGTGTTGGGTGCATAAATATTTACAATTGTTATATCTTCTTCTTGGATCGATCCCTTGATCATTATGTAGTGTCCTTCTTTGTCTCTTCTAAGAGTCTTTATTTTAAAGTCTATTTTGTCTCATATAAGAATTGCTACTCCAGCTTTCTTTTGATTTCCATTTGCATGGAATATCTTTTTCCATTCCCTTACTTTCAGTCTGTATGTGTCTCTAGGTCTGAAGTGGGTCTCTTGTAGACAGCATATATATGGGTCTTGTTTTTATATCCATTCAGCCAGTGTGTGTCTTTTGGTGGGAGCATTTAGTCCATTTACATTTAAGGTAATTATCGATATGTATGTTCCTATTCCCATTTTCTTAATTGTTTTGGGTTTGTTATTGTAGGTCTTTTCCTTCTCTTGTGTTTCTTGCCTAGAGAAGTTCCTTTAGCATTTCTTGTAAAGCTGGTATGGTGGTGCTGAACTCTCAGCTTTTGCTTGTCTGTAAAGGTTTTAATTTCTCCATCAAATCTGAATGAGATCCTTGCTGGGTAGAGTAATCTTGGTTGTAGCTTTTTCTCCTTCATCACTTTAAATGTGTCCTGCCAGTCCCTTCTGGCTTGCAGATTTTCTGCTGAAAGATCAGCTGTTAACCTTATGGGGATTCCCTTGTGTGTTATTTGTTTTTCCCTTGCTGCTTTTAATGTTTTCTTTGTATTTAATTTTTGACAGTTTGATTAATATGTGTCTTGGCGTATTTCTCCTCGGATTTATCCTGTGTGGGACTCTCTGTGCTTTCTGGACTTGATTAACTATTTCCTTGCCCATATTAGGGAAGTTTTCAACTATAATCTCTTCAAATATTTTCTCAGGCCCTTTCTTTTTCTCTTCTTCTTCTGGAACCCCTATAATTTGAATGTTGGTGCATTTAATGTTGTCCCAGAGGTTTCTGAGACTGTCCTCAGTTCTTTTCATTTTTTTTCTTTATTCTGCTCTGCAGTAGTTATTTCCACTGTTTTATCTTCCAGGTCACTTATCCATTCTTCTGCCTTAGTTATTCTGCTATTGATCCCACCTAGAGTATTTTTAATTTCATTTATTTTGTTGTTCATCGTTGCTTGTTTCATCTTTAGTTCTTCTAGGTCCTTGTTAAATGTTTCTTGCATTTTGTCTATTCTATTTCCAAGATTTTGGGTCATCTTTACTATCATTATTCTGAATTCTTTTTCAGGTAGACTCCCTATTTCCTCTTCATTTGTTAGGTCTGGTGGGTTTTTCTCTTGCTTCTTCATCTGCTGTGTGTTTTTCTGTCTTCTCATTTTGCTTACCTTACTGTGTTTGGGGTCTCCTTTTTGCAGGCTGCGTGTTTGTAGTTCCCGTTGTTTTTGGTGTCTGTCCCCGATGGCTAAGGTTGGTTCAGTGGTTTGTGTAGGCTTCCTGGTGGAGGGGACTAGTGCCTGTGTTCTGGTGGATGAGGCTGGATCTTTTCTTTCTGGTGGGCAGGTCCACGTCTGGTGGTGTGTTTTGGGGTGTGTGTGACCTTATTATGATTTTAGGCAGCCTCTCTGCTAATGGGTGTCGTTGTGCTCCTGTCTTGCTAGTTGTTTGGCATAGGATGTCCAGCACTGTAGCTTGTTGGTCGTTGAGTGAAGCTGGGTGCTGGTGTTGAGATGGAGATCTCTGGGAGATTTTTGCCGTTTGATATTATGTGGAGCTGGGAGGTCTCTTGTGGACCAGTGTCCTGAAGTTGGCTCTCCCACCTTAGAGGCACAGCACTGACTCCTGGCTGCAGCACCAAGAGCCTTTCATCCACATGGCTCAGAATAAAAGGGAGAAAAAGTAGAAAGAAAGAATTAGTAGAAGTAGAAAGAAAGAAAGAAAGGAGGGAGGGAGGGAGGAAGGAACGAAGGAGGGAAGGAGGAAAAAAGATAAAGTAAAATAAAATAAGATAAAATATAATAAAGTTATTAAAATAAAAAAAATATTAAGAGAAAAAATAAAAAACGGACGGATAGAACCCTAGGACAAATGGTGGAAGCAAAGCTATACAGACAAAATCTCACACAGAAGCATACACATACACACTCACAAAAAGAGGAAAAGGGGAAAAAATCATAAATCTTGCTCTCAAAGTCCACCTCCTTAATTTTGGATGATCCGTTGTCTATTCATGTATTCCACAGATGCAGGGTACATCAAGTTGATTGTGGAGCTTTAATCCGCTGCTTCTGAGGCTGCTGGGAGAGATTTCCCTTTCTCTTCTTCGTTCTCACAGCTCCCAGGGGCTCAGCTTTGGAATTGGCCCCGCCTCTGCGTGTAGGTCGCCGTAGGGCGTCTGCTCTTCTCTCAGACAGGACGGGGTTAAAGGAGCCGCTGATTCGGGGTCTCTGGCTCACTCAGGCCGGGTTGAGGAAGGGGTACGGAATGCGGGGCGAGCCTGCGGCGGCAGAGGCCGGCATGACGTTGCACCAGCCTGAGGCGCGCCGTGTGTTCTCCCAGGGGAGTTGTCCCTGGATCCCGGGACCCTGGCAGTGGCGGGCTGCACAGCCTCCCCGGAAGCGGGGTGTGGAGAGTGACCTGTGCTCGCACACAGGCTTCTTGGTGGCGGCAGCAGCAGCCTTAGCGTCTCATGCCCGTCTCTGGGATCCGCGCTTTTAGCCGCGGCTCGCGCCCGTCTCTGGAGCTCCTTTAAGCACTGTTCTTAATCCCCTCTCCTCTAGCACCAGGAAACAAAGAGGAAAGAAAAAGTCTCTTGCCTCTTCGGCTGCTCCAGACTTTTCCCCGGACTCCCTCCCGGCCAGCTGTGGTGCACTAACCCCCTGCAGGCTGTGTTCACGCCGCCCTGGGCGCTCAGACAGAAGCCCGAGCCTCAGCTCCCAGCCCTGCCCGCCCCGGCGGGGGAGCAGACAAGCCTCTCGGGCTGGTGAGTGCCGGTCGGCACCGATCCTGTGCGGGAATCTCTCCTCTTTGCCCCCCGCACCCCTGTTGCTGTGCTCTCCTCCGCGGCTCCGAAGCTTTCCCCCTCCGCCACCTGCAGTCTCCGCCCGCGAAGGGGTTTCCTAGTGTGTTGAAACATTTCCTCCTTCACAGCTCCCTCGCACTGGTGCAGGTCCCGTCCCTATCCTTTTGTCTCTGTTTATTCTTTTTTCTTTTGCCCTACCCAGGTACGTGGGGGGTTTCTTGCCTTTTGGGAGGTCTGAGGTCTTCTGCCAGTGTTCAGTAGGTGTTCTGTAGGAGTTGTTCCACGTTGTAGATGTATTTCTGTTGTATCTGTGGGGAGGAAGGTGGTCTCTGCGTCTTACTCTTCCACCATCTTCCCAGAAGCCTCCAAACTTCTTAGTCTTAATCACTGGGCTACAATACCTCCCTGTAAGTGACAATGAAATCTCTGAAGCAGCATTTTTACTTTCTAGGATCTCATGAAATTCTTTATAGATAAAAACAAGTACTTACATAATTTTAATGGAATGTAGAAAGTATTAGAGCCAAGAAGGGTAAAATTAGGGGTATTGGACTTCAGAGGAGGATATTAATTATTTCAGTCACCTCTAAAATATACCAAGAATTATTTGCACCTTCTCCAAGCTTAAACCTAAGGAAACTTTCTCTGATTTTTCTCCACTACTTGATCATGCAGTTTAATCTTGATTACTAAAAACAAATATTTGTCAGATAACTAATAACAACCTTTTTTTTCCCAAATTTTTAATAGCCACTTCAAGTTCCCATCTCATGAGTTGTTTGTTCACACACATTTATTTTTTTTTAATGTCTTTGTTGGAGTATAATTGCTTTATGTTGTTGTGTTAGTTGCTGCTGTATAACAAAGTGAATCAGCTGTATGGATACATATATCCCCATATCCCCTCCCTCTTGTGTCTTCCTATTCCACCCCTCTAGGTGGTCACAAAGCACCGAGCTGATCTCCCTGTGCTATGCAGCTGCTTCCCACTAGCTATCTATTTTACATTTGGTAGTGTATATATGTCAATGCCACTCTCTCACTTCATCTCAGCTTACCCTTCCCCCACCCCCGTGTCCTCAAGTCCATTCTCTATATCTGCATCTTTCATCCTGTCCTGCCCCTAGGTTCTTCAGAACCATTTTTTTTAGATCCCATATATATGTCTTAGCATATGGTATTTGTTTTTCTCTTTCTGACTTACTTCACTCTGTATGACAGACTCTAGGTCCATCCACCTCACTACAAATAACTCAAATTCGTTTCTTTTTATGACTGAGTAATATTCCATTGTATATATGTGCCACATCTTCTTTATTCATTCATCTGTCAGTGGACACTTAGGTTGCTTCCATGTCCTGGCTATTGTAAATAGTGCTGCAATGAACACTGTGGTACATGACTCTTTTCAAATTATGGTTTTCTCAGGGTATACGCCCAGTAGTTAGAGGAAAACATAGGCAGAACACTCTATGAGATAAATCACAGCAAGATCCTTTTTGACCCACCTCCTAGAGAAATGGAAATAAAAACAAAAATAAATAAATGAGACCTAATGAAACTTAAAAGCTTTTGCACAGCAAAGTAAACCATAAACAAGACGAAAAGACAACCCTCAGTATGGGAGAGAATGTTTGCAAACGGAGCAACTGACAAAGGATTAATCTCCAAAATATATAAGCAGCTCATGCAGCTCAATATCAAAAAAAACCAAACAACCCAATCCAAAAATGGGCAGAAGAGCTAAAAAGACATTTCTCCAAAGAAGTTATACAGACTGCCAACAAACACATGAAAGGATGCTCAACATCACTAATCATTAGAGAAACGAAAATCAAAACTACAATGAGATATCATCTCACACCAGTCAGAATGGCCATCATCAAAAAATCTACAAACAATAAATGCTGGAGAGGGTGTCGAGAAAAGGGAACCCTCTTGCACTGTTGGTGAGAATGTAAATTGATACAGCCACTATGGAGAACAGTATGGAGTTTCCTTAAAAAACTACAAATATTACTACCATATGACCCAGGAGTCCCACTACTGGGTTAATAACAACTTTCGTCAAGACCTAAAAGCAGAGAACAAACTCTGCAGCCAACCTGCCAGATAAAGTGGAGTTGATGAAAGATTTTGAACAAAAACGGCATTCCTTCAGCAAGTGCCTAATGAGTATATACCCTGTCCCTGAAACCCTTCTAAGACCTGGTTATTCTTCAGTGAAAAAGCAAAACAAAAACAAAAAAGGATTCCTGCCCTCATGGAGCTTTCATTCAATTGGGAGAAGACAAAAGATACATGAAAGAAAGAGGTAAAACATGTGACATGAAAAATGTGATGAAGAAAAGGAAAACAAGGGAAAGGGATAGAAAACACAAGCGTTACAGATTTCAACTTTAAGCAGAGTAATCTGACATTTGAGCAATGACTTGAAAGATACCTGAAAATCTTATCCTGATAAGAACAGTTACTCTAACAAAACATGGCATGTTCATGGCTTAAACAGAGCACCTTTCCAAGGCAACACGTCTTTTTCCTGCACTTTAAATGCAATACTGTATCCCAAATTGCTGGCTATGAGGGAGAAAATTCTGATCTTAGTAACAGGATAGAGAGGCAAGAGACCTTGCTGAGGTTTCAGACAGTGACAATCACACAATGTAGGTTATTGACTGAAACTGATATAAAGCCTAATAAAATTCTGTGTAGCAATTTGCATTCTACACTCTTTACCAGGGTCTTTTTAATATTAAGGATTGTAGATTTTCTATCCAAAAAATAAATTTCTATTTTGGGAAGTTAACAGATGAGTTATATATATTTTTGGTATGAGTTAAGGGCTGGAGTCCTCTTGGAGAAGTTGTGAAATCAAAACACAAAAGCAGGGGTCCACCTTTCTCCAAGCAAGTCCAACTAAAACCACTGTATGATTATGAGTATGTACACATACATCAATGATCACTTGCTAAGAGTCAGCAATGATGGAGTCTCATCTGTCTCATTTACACTGAGAATTGTCCATGGTCCAAAGTGACTCAAATGAATCCCAATCCCTATTCTCAATCCCACTTCACATATTTAAGAAATAGAGAAAAACAATCCATTATCAAAAAATTAGAATAATCAGCATAAATAAGCTCTTCTTAAGACCCAAGGGCAAAGAAGAGCTTAGGGGTTCATTAAATGTTCACTTTCCTCTAGGAATCTTGGAGGGTTCTTGCAGGCGTGATGCAACACCAGGGAAAACTCTTCTGAGATTTTTGTTACTTCAGAGACAGTTTCCATGGAAATTGTATTTTAAATGCATCAAGGTTTTACTTCAAGTGAATCAGGACTTCTCTAAAGTCATTTTCAGTGTTCACTTGCTCCAGTACAAGCAGAGAGAAACATAGAAATAAATATTCTTGATTAAGTTACTTTTGTCGTAGAACTCTTTCCCAAAACTCAAATCTCTGTATAATGGATTCCTTGTCTACTAACTGCTAACACTAAAATACCTGTGAGACATGGTTTATAACATACTCATGTGGAAAATGTCTGTATAATGCAGTGTCTACGTACATATGCCTCACACATATTCACTAACCCTCAAATGCCTGGTAGACCTTCAGTCAGCACCATAGTGGTGTACCCTTCACTCCACACAAGAGAAATACAAGAATAAGCCATAATTCCAACCAAAAAAAAGTTGAAGATCCTGTACAGAGAGAAAATATGACAGCTGAAATGTCTTCATTTGATATGACTTCAGTTAGGGTCTAAGGACAGGCATAACATTAAATCAATCTATCAGAAGTCATATGGTCTGTATTATACTTAATGTTCAGTTGGTTTTTGATATATTTACTTGGAACATTAAAATGGTAGGTAAAGTGATTCAAAAGAAATGGTTCATGCCCCAAAGGGGTTTACAGTCTTATACAGGCATCTCATGTTCTGTCTCTTTACCACCTTATTCCCTTCATGTTTCAAAATTTCTGGTGTTTAGTTCTCAACCATCTGAGCCTCTTCTTCCTTAAATGTTTGGTGAGCTCATTCATGATTTCAACAATATCATCTTTATTGTTAGTTCCTAAGTTTGTATCTCTAGTTCTCATCTTTCTGTTAATTCCCTGTCTTCTGTATACAACCTCTCTATTAAAATGTTCCAGTATGCTGTCCTGTTGTCACCCTGAACTCAACAAATACAAAAATTAACACATCTTCTTTGTCCCCAAAGCAGACTACCCAACTTTCCTATGTCCTTATTGGAGAGGAAGTAGAAGATAGTATTAGTGGGGTACTATAAATTCTAGCTCATTTGGGTTGGCCCTAGTTAACATCTCTTGTCCCCCCAAAATTAGTAGTAGCAGCTTCTCTCACTCTGAAATATATCCCAGTTAAATGAGAAATTGTATGTGGAATCAAACCAACCTTTACAATTCCTAGCTCTGACACTTACTAGCTGTGTGGCCTTGGGAACTTTGAGCTTCAAATTACTCATCTTAAAATGGGGATAATAATCATAAATGATGTATCTTCCATTACATAGAACATAGAAGACACAAAAAATATTATGTTGTTGTTACTGCTATTATCGTCATTACTATTCAGATCTGTATCTTTGAATGAGAAAAATATTTAAGACTGAAGTGACACACAGGATTAGTTAAAATAGGGACAGACTGAAAGCAGGAAAATCAGTTAAGGTTTCACAAGCAGTGGAAATAGTAAAGTGAAAATAGCATCAAGAGATAAGAACATGGAAATGCAGGATTTAGTGTCTCTATGGTTTGGAATAGAAGGAAAGAGAAGAAAGAAGCACAAATTAAATCTGACTAAAATTTTGAACCCAGGGAACCAGGAGCAGGATGGCGGAAAGGAATAAATAAGGAGTGGAAAGGATAAGGAGCTAGATTTTAGACTAGATGATAAAATACTGACAAATATCTTCAAAAGGAAAAGTAAAAAAAATGGCAATGGAGGAACAGAGCTTGCGAGAAAGGGGTCAAAATACAAATTAGGATACTCTGACCACAGAAAATGACGAATTGTTCCAAGTAAAAATATTTAAAGACAGAATAGTCAAAGGGTAAGTAAATATTTCCTGAATTCATGAAATTCACAGAAACCAAAAAAAAAAGAGAGAGAGAATTTCTAGTATGAGAATTAACTAATGTTTCTGTGCATCCAAGGGAAAGAAGAAGAAATGAAAATGAATTTAAATAAATTGAACTCTTGCATTCCAATTTACTTCTTCCATATCACTGTTAATCTATATTTTGTCCTTAAATGTTTAGAAGAAGTCAATATTAAAGCCTGGAATTTCCTTTTTGGGAAGGATTTTCTTTAATAGATTTAGGACTATTCAGATTTCTGTTTCTTCTTTTGTAAGTTTTACTAATTTGCATCTTTTAAAGAATATCCCAGTTTCTCTAAGTTATCAACTTTATCAGGGTAAAGTTGTTCATAATATTTATTTATTTTTTTAAAAATATCTTTGGGATCTGTAGTGATTGCCTCCTTTTCATTCCTGACATTATTAATTTTTGTTTTATATCGTTTTTGGTGAGCCTAGCTAGTATTTTATCAATTTTCTTGATTTCTTAAAAGTTAAGTTTTAATTGTTTTTCTCTATTAATTACTGATATTGTTTCATTAATTTATACTCTCATCTTTATCATTTCTTTCCTTCCTCTCACTTTGGATTCAGTTTGCTTTTATATCTCTAGATTTTTTAGGTGAGAAACATTGGTTGTTAATTTTAAACTTTTTTTCTCCTCTAATATAGGCATTTAGAATTATAAATTTCCCTCCAGAGACTGCCTTAGCTACACCACAAAATGCTTTGTGCTTTTTTTTTTCATTTTTTATTCAGTTTAAAAATATTTTCTAATTTCCCTTGTGGTTTCTTTCTCAAAATTGGGTTATTTAAGGATGTGTAGTTCAGGGCTTCCCTGGTGGCACAGTGGTTAAGAATCTGCCTGCCAATGCAGGGGACACAGGTTCGAGCCCTGGTCTGGGAAGATCCCACGTGCTGTGGAGCACCTAAGCCTGTGCACCACAACTACTGAGCCTGCACTCTAGAACCTGCGAGCCACAACTACTGAAGCCCATGTGCCTAGAGCCCGTGCTTCGCAACAAGAGACGCCACCACAATGAGAAGCCTGAGCACGAGGAAGAGTAGCCCCCACTTGCCGCAAATAGAGAAAGTCTGTGCACAGCAACGAAGACCCAATGCAGCCAAAAATAAAAAATAAATATATTTTAAAAAATGTGTAGTTCAATTTCCAAATAGCCTAAAACCTAGCTCCTTACCGTCTCCACTCCTTATTTCTTCATCTCTGCCATCCTACTCATGGTCCCCTGGGCTCAAAATTTTAGTCAGATTTAATTTGTGCTTCTTTCTTCTCTTTCCTTCTCTTCCAAACCATAGAGATACTAAATCCTATTCTTGCATGATCTTATCTCTTGATATTGTTTTTGCAGTGATCTCTTCTTAGTTTCTAAAACTTAATTCCACGGTAGTCAGAGAATATACTCTGTACACTTTAGGTTCTTCCAAATTTATTGAAACTTCTTTAATGTCCCAGCATCTGGTTTATCTTAGTGAATTGCCCATGTGCACTTGAAGAAAACATCCGTATTCTATTGTTGAGTGAGGTGTTGCATAAATGTCACTTTGTTCCTTTCAGTTGATAGTTATTCACGTCTTCTGTGTCTATAACGATTTTCTGTCTACTTGTTTTATCAACTACTGAAAGGGGAATGTTGAACCTACAACTTTTATTGTGAATTTTTCTGTATCTCCTTTCAGTTCTGTCGGCATTTGCTTTATGTATTTGAAGGTCTGTTGTTAGGTGGTGGTAAACGTGTTCTGTGTAATACATTTAGAATTATGTGTTTTTATTACTTTATACTTGAATTATTATGAAACATGCCTCATTATGTTTGTTAATATTTCAAGTCCTGAAGTTTACTGTGTCAGAAATATATAGCTATTTCAGATTTCTTACGATTAGTTCTTACACAGTGTATCTTTCTCCATTCTCTGTTTTAAGAAAACGTCTGTTTTTGCATTTGAAATGTGATTTATTTAAACTGCGTATAAGTGGGTTTTTATTTTTTTCTTTATCCAGTGTAACTTTTTCTGCCTTTTAATTGGCATGTTTAGACTATTTATATTCAATATAATTTTTGAATTAAACCTACAGTCTTGCTGTTTGTTTTCTACTCGTCCCATCTGGTCTTTGTTCCTTTTTTCGCATCTTTTCCTGCCTTCTTTGAGATTAGTTGAGTACTTTCTAGTATTCTCTTTTATCTCCTCTGTTGGCTTATTAACTGTATCACATTTTATTAGTGGTTTCTAATAGTGATGACAATATATAACTTTATCTTATCAAAATCTATCCTGAAATAAAAGCTTAGTACTCTTTAAATATTAAAAACCTTTAAAAAGTATACTTTCATTTTCCCTTCCATTCTTTGTGATCATTGTCATATATTTTATTTCATCATATGTTATAAACACCACCATAACACATTGTTCTCATTTTTACTTTAAACATTGAATTATCTTTTAAAATAATTCTTAATGAAATAAACATTGTGTTGTATATTTGAGTTCCTTGTGGTGATATGAACATGTAATTCTCAGAGCTACTACTTCAGGAAGTGTGAACGGCTGATCATCCCTGTTGCTACACTCTGAAATCAATCATCACCACATTAGTACTGAGGCCATGCTTCCTACAGGCTACCCCCAGCTAAAATGACTGAAAAGAACAGGGGTATTAAAGCAGGCATGTTCTTGCCAGATACGGGCCTTCTCCCATGGAATTTGGCTCAAGAATTTTCTGTCAGCCTTACCATCAGCCTCCCCAGTCTGATGGCTCTCCCAGCTTCCTCTAGCTCCTGCCTCATTTTCCCTGACAGATGTTACACACCTAAGCTTGTCTTGACATCCCCTTCTCAGAGGACTGGACTAATTCAGGGAGTAACTAATTCAGTTTGGTCCAATCAAAAATACAGTGAGAGAGGGACTAGGGATTGACTTAACTCATTATCAGGTGGGTGAAGAAATCATTATCTTGGTTCGGGGACTGTGCCCAGCATACAGTGACTGCTCAATTACTAAAGATTTCATTGGTGGCTAAGTAGGAATATGTCCCTGTAGAGGGGAATACTGTCGTAGGTGCAGATTTATAAAATAATGCAGGCTATCAGTGCATCTCCAAGTTCTTTTTCATGTGTATTAAAGCTGATGATGGGACTTCCCTGGTGGTGCAGTGGTTAAAAATCTGCCTGCCAGTGCAGGGGACATGGGTTCGAGCCCTGGTCTGAGAAGATCCCACATGCCGCGGAACAACTAAGACCATGCACCACAAGTACTGAGCCCGCACTCTAGAGCCCGTGAGCCACAACTACTGAGCCCGTGTGCCACAACTACTGAAGCCTGCGCACCTAGAGCCCGTGCTCTGCAATGAGAAGCCACCACAATGAGAAGCCCACACACCACAACAAAGAGTAACCCCCTGCTCACTGCAACTAGAGAAAGCCTGCGCGCAGCAATGAAGACCCAATGCAGCCAAAAATAAATAAATAAATAAACTAAGTTAAAAAAAAAAAAGCTGATGACATTACTGTTAGTTAAATGCTTATTTAGCATATAGTATACATAGATAGTACTTATGTTTTAAGTGATCAATATTTTGAACTCCATTTTATTTTTTTCATGAAAAGAATTTTCTACTTTATTATCCATTAATCTTTTTTAAAAATTTTATTGAAGTATAGTTGACTTACAATGTTGTGTTTAATTTCTGCTGTACAGCAAAGTGACTCAGTTATACATACACACACACACACACACATATATATATATATTCTTTTTCGTATTCTTTACCATTATGGTTTATCACAAGATATTGAATATAGTTCCCTGTGCTATACAGTAGGACCTTGTTCTTTATCCATCCTATACGTAATAGTTTGCCTCTGCCAACCCCAAACTCCCAGTCCTTCCCTCCCTGCCCCGCCCCGCCCTTGGCAACCAGAAGTCTATGAACGCCATTGCTATCTAGTCATAGAGGTCTATTTCTCATGGGCCATCTAATTGCACTTTGTTGCCTATTGAGTTTCCTTAGGTAATCGATCCATTGCATAAAATTAAAGAATTGGTTTTTGATTTAAAATAATTATATGTTTTAGTATATGGTGTATTTTTGCCTTTATAACAAGTTAACGGCCATATCTTTAACTTATTATACTTTAAATCATCACTCTGAAACTATGTCTCATTATACGTTACTATTATATTATTGCTAAGAAAATGTGTTACCAGGTTTATGACATACTAGAAATATATTGCTATGAGTCTTGAATAATAAGTGGGTTCACAGCAGAGGGTGGAGGAGAGCATCACAGGCAGACCAACTCAAAAAAACCCCAAAACTGGAAGCCCAGTAAATCCTTTCGTATTTGGGCAAAGGCAAGTGATAGCATGGGCTGAATCACTGAGTGTATGAAAGGGCAGAAAGGAGATTGTTGGTGTTGTTAAGGATGATAATCTCTCATCCTACTCTCTGCACTTTCAGTAGAGAACTAACTGAGAAATGAGACACAGGAGCCTCATAAAAGGGAGATCAAAAGGTGAGCTTCAATACTAATAGAATTAACTGGAGGATATAGCTTAGCTCTGCAGCCACAGTGGGTTTCTCTAATTCCCTCATTGCCTTCCCCAGATAAGTCTGATGAACCCAGGCATAGGAAAAATGGACAACGTCAGGCCTTCCCTACCAAGGGGGATGGGACACATGAAGGAGGAGACAAATACTGGTCCAGAGGACAGGCCAGTCCTAAAAAGAGAGCCCAAAGGGGACTGGGCCATTCATTCCCAGTTCAGTTTCCCAGCTTCAGCAGTAATGTCACTCCTCTTCCTTAAGGAAGAGGAGAACAAGGATATGGATAAGGAGAAAAGTTTCTTCCCATTCTTTACTCTCCTAGGGCATGGAAGGACAGGTACCCATTTTAGAGGGATCATTTGCTTTTGGCCAGAGAGAATTGGCCCATTTACAGAGAAGAGGAATAATTGCTCAAACCAGTTGCCTTTTGTGGGTAAACATATAAGTACATAGTTCACATATGTGTATAGTTGTATGTTAAATTCTTGCTTCCAGCATTCTATAGATATGGCTCAGAAATGCTTCAATGCTGAAACATTTATTTTTCAAATCATCTTGAAAAAGTAACTAGAAATGTGAAGACTGCAATTTCTCACAGACTATTTCCCTTCCCTTTCCCTGTATTGGTCAGTTATCAGCCCTGCTTCTGGGAACCCAGGTCATTCTATGCAAAATTTAGGCAAGTACACAAAATCAGAGCTATTTGAGGAGTCTGCTTTCCCAAACCATATGTCACTTTAAGAAGAGAAAAGGTGGACACTGCTCTGGAACAATTCACCAGAACTTCCTGCTTGCAATAACGTTCCTGAATTCAGAGAAGGGACACCCAACTCTGTCATTATTTGTGTGAGGAAAGAGAGGCAGAGAGATGGGCAATTATCTATCATAATCTTTGGCCTACATCTGTCACTTTGTCCTGTGGGTTGGTGGAGTAGGCAAGAACACCAGAGATGTCTGGATGAGGTTTTAAAAAACTGATCCTATAGCCCACCAGCTAGGCTCTCTGGGTGCACAAGATGTCTGGAGAAGAACAAACACATTTGGTTAGGCAAAGAGAATGGGAACTATTTCTAAAGTATGGGTAGGATATAGGAAACTCAGAGGAGACTGTGCAATATCCCAGGACTAGTGAAAGGAGAACCATTACCACTTCTAGGTCTGATTAGTGGCAAGAAGAGCGAGCAGTGTGGGGAGGGCCACTTGACCTGAGTGTGGCTCTTGGTGGATGGATGCAAGCCCTAGCACTCCCACAGAGAGGAGGCCAGGGGAATAAATACCTTGCCCTTACTCTCTTCTTTTCACACATTGCTTGCTAATGAGAGAGGGCAAGAGAGTCTGCTAATACAGTTCTTATCAGTCAGATTCCTGGGGAGAAAGCAGGATGGATAAGCATAGAGAATGGACTTGCAGGGACAAATGAAAATATCCAGCATAGGCAGAAATGCAGCCCTATGAACGAAGCCTAGATGGTCAGGAAAAATAGAATGTTGGATCGTCTACTTCCAGAGCATCTTGGGGGACACCTGACAGGAGAGTTAGGAGGAGCAAGAAGTTGCCAATATCCTCCAGGAGTTTGAGGGCTATTGAAGAACCGCTCGTTTTTGTCAGAATTGGAATAATACCAGATTAAGGGGGAAGGAATCAGCTCTAAATATCTGGGAAGAAAACAGGCAGAAGAAGCCAGGATACCACTAACAGCAAAACAACCTCTTCTTTTCCATTGTAAGAGGGAATCATGTATTTACAATGAGCAAAACCAACATAAGATAAAGATAGATGCACTGTGTTATGGATTTTGTTCATGATCACGTATGAAGAATAGCAAATATGTCCAGAAGGAGGCAAATGACAAATGATCAATTCAGATGCAACTTTTCTCTCCTTAATGTCACATCAGTAACATAGAAACACCTCTGACAGCTGGGAAGTGTACCAAATACTTGTTAGTATTCTACCTGCGTCCCCTCAGATCCTGTTCTCATTTTGATGCACACCATCTTCAAGCACGCTTTCACAAACTCCCAACAGCTAGCACCTATTTTATTTGCCAGAGAGCTTCACCAGGATGCCAGAGCCACTTTCCCCACACAGGAGGGCCCAGAGTGCCAGGTGGGTTACATCCCTGGAGTGCCCCTGAACCTGTGATTGACATGTGCCAGGGTATAAATACTCCAGATCCCTGGCCCTGCTCACGACAGTTCTGAGGCATGTCGCACAACGTCTTCAAAGACTTCATGCAGGCTTTGAGCCAAAGTTGCCCATCATCAGAGTTTGCTTGATATTACACACTTTCTCAGTCTCCCTCAATCTCACTTCTTCATTCTGTACTGGGAATACTTCCTAACAAATCACTATCACATGAATATCTCAGGGGAAACCAATCCAAGAATGAGGGGAAGGAAACCAAATGAAGAGTACAGGAGAAGATTGGACACAAAGGAAAGGTGAGAAAAAACCATGTGAGGACAAATTAGGACCATCACTTTTTAGAAGGAAAACATTTAGAATTCAGAATGTATCATGAAAAAATTCAAAAATAAAACATACTTGATATACCAGTATTTCTCTACCTCAAAGGAAGAGTTTTCTTTCTCAGAGAGTTTTCATCTCAGGAAACTAGCTGTTGAGTGGATAGTTCAGCATGGCTGCTACTTTGCTGTAGAAGATGATGGTATTGCCCAGTGGTTCTCAGTGGTTGGTTCACACTGAGTGGCAGCAGCAACATCACCTGGGAACTTCCTAGGAATGAAAACTCTTAAGTTTATGTCAGGCCTACTGAACCAGAAACCCTATGAATGGGGCCTGGAATCTATGTTTTAGCAACACTCCAAGTGATTCAGATTCTTGCTTAATTTGAGAACCACCATTATAGCTCCCAGTCCCAGGAGGTAAACTGAGGTACAGGCATTTCCTTGATCCAAAGAAAAAGAAACAGCTTTTGACTCTGCCTCAGGAGTGAGGAAATGGAGGCTGGTGGAAAGCATGAGTATGTAAGAGAAGAAGATGATCAGTCTAAGGCGCATGACTACAAAACCCACCAGCCTGTGAAACAAGTGCTGATAAAAGAGACATTGATGAGAAGCTGTTTACAGCACATACAGTGGTTGATGGTGTTGTCCCAGAAAGAGAGTCTGACCGTTGCCACTGGGTGGGGCGTGACACCACCAGTATCTATCCCAAAACAAGCCAGGCATCAGCAGAGAACATTCCTGAGGGACATAGATCCCATGGTGACCCCAGGACACAAGGAATAAGACAGTGATCACTAATGGCAAAGAAGCAGAAGAGCAGAGTCTTGCACTTCAAATTGGTGATGATGTTCCTCTCTGATACAGAGTTTATCATTTTAAGTGAAATGACAAGGGAATAGGAGAGAGAAGACAAGCTATGAGAATGTTGAGGAGAGAATTCAGCCCAGTAAAAATGATGAAGCTCTAGGAATAAGGAGAATATTGTGGGATGGAGTTCTTGTCCATTCGTGAAACAAATAAAAATAAAGTAGTCACTGTTGAGACATTTCTCACAGCCACTGTCTTCAGGGAAGTCATCTCGTCAGGTAGGAGAAAAGAACCTCTTTATGGGCCAAAATTCCATGACTCAGAAATGAGAACTTCTATTGCTGTAACAGGAGAATGACTAGTCTTAACACAGGAGAAGGCCTTCCTGTCTCTTTCTACACTTATGAATATGCCCCCCTGTTTGAGAAATGTCCCAACACAGTGAGAAGCTCAGGGAGGCCAGTGATTCAGGGTGAGCTAAACTAGAGTGTGCACTGGAAGCCCAGTCTGCCATCACAGGAAACAGCAAAGGCATAGATGCAACATCTCAGAGAGGTTCGGTAATTTCCCAGGTTGCTTAGGAACCACATCTTGAATAAGGAATGAGAACTGGGAAGAGACCTAAAGACATCATGATCTCTGCCTCCATTACTTCAGTCACTCCCCACCCCAGAACAAAATTAGGGAAAGAGGTGGTTCCAAAACACTCGGTTTTCAGGCCTTCATATGAGGAAGAAAGACAAAAATTTGAGACATGGGATGCCACCATGCAGCCACTCGCCCTTGTTCAGCTTAGGGTCAGCAGTACAGAGTCTTACAGTCTCTGCTCTCCCTAAAAGGAAAAAGGCTTGGATGGCGTAGGAAGAGAGGTGCCCTAAGCACGTATACTTCTTTTTCCTGTGATGGCAAAGTTAATGCTGCATTATCCTGGAACCAATTCTGAGCCAAAGACCATGATCTCAAATGAAGGCCATGCCCAGATACTGCCGTCCAATTGAAGAAAGGACACATCATCTGTCCATGGCATCGAGGCCATAACATATTTAAAGGGGGGTTTCTTTTACATGTATATATATCAAGATCTGGCTGGAACCCAAAGAAGCTTCCCTCAGGTGTTCTCCTAGGACGACCATCTGTAAAAGAAACAAGAAAATGTAGTTTTCACAAATAGAGCTCATTTTGACTTCTGCACAGAATTTCAATCCCCCAAGGACTGCTTATCCAAGGAGTAGAAGCAGGACCCCCTCTTCCAGAGCCATAGATAGGGTACAGGGTTGACTCTAGGTGGAAATCCCTATGCTGGCTCTCGGGAACGATGACAAATTTCAGAAACACAATCTGTGGACCTGGCAGTTGGTTAGGGTCCTAACACAGTCAACGTGGCAAAGCCCCTCATCAGATTACCTTTTTCAATAAAATTATATAGAAACTTCAAAGCTACTGAAGACTTCACGTTATCAAATAACAATGAAAGCTGCCTTAAAGTGGCTTAAGATCTGTGAGAGAAGTAAATGCTTTATTACCACTGACTCCATGGAAGCAGTAATGTGCCATGTAGAGACAGCAGGGAAGAATCACACATAGCCATGGTGACATTTTTCTAAAGATACCTCACTTTTGGAGGCCAAGAATCCCAGTATATATTCTCTATTATTTTGGCTAAGGTAGAAGTTCAATATATGAATGATTCATACTTTTATTCAACAATTATTCCATAATCCCATCATTTCTGCATTTGAAAAAGAACTGAAAAATTATACCCAGTTGCTGTAAAAAGTTTCCTCTAAAACATGGTGTTAACTGAATGATGGTGCATTTTTTTTCTAGAATTTACTTTCTTAAATAATGCTATGTATGTTCTCATAAGAATGACATGGAATATAGTGGGGGGTTTTTTATGTTATGTTTCTTGTTTCTGTGTCGCAGTTGTTTTTATTGTGGTAAGATCACTCAACATGAGATCTACCCTCTTAAATTTTTAAGTGTACGATACAGCATTGTTAACTGTAGGTACAATGTTGTACAGCAGATCTCTGGAATTTATTCATCTTGTATAACTGAAACTTCATACCTATTGAAAAATTTGAGTGGGCATAACACCTGCAAATTCAAGTCAGACAGAGCGACTCCTTCCACCTGGTGGCCTCATGCCTAAATTTCAGGACTATAGTCAAGGCACATGAGCAGGCGCTGAACCTAGGGTTTAAGAATGCCCTGAAAATCAGACATGAAGTCCTCACTGGCATGGAAAAATCAGATTTTAAAATACACTTGCATCTGAACAGGAGTGTTACATTCTGACACTGGGGTACAGAGGGAGACATGGGAAAGACTATATAACATTTTAAAAAATATCATTGAAACTGTGAATGTGGACAGAAAAGGCAGAAGGGAGAAGGAGTATCAAAGGGAATTTTTAAAGGTAAAGCAGGCTTGCATATGTTTAGCAGTAGAAGAATCTGTAGGGATGGAGATCTTAAAGATCTAAGAAAGATGAGGAAATTCTGAGAGACTAAAACCCCAAAGAAGATGAAAAGCAGTTGACAAAATTCAACATTCACTCATGTTTTAAAAATATTTTTTAATTAGACAATGATAGATACTTCTTTAAGATGATAAAATATACAAAACTCAGATCAAAAGTCAGCAACTTAATTTGAAAACCCTAGAGACATTTCTAATTAGAACTAGGAGTAAAACCAAGATGCCTACAGTCTCCACTGTTACTTAACATTGTATTAAAAGTATTAGAAATGCAATTATAAATAGGAAAGGAATAGAGGCTAAGAATCAGAAGGAAAATGAGGCAAAATTATCTCTATTTATAGAATATTTTATTAACATAATTGGAAAACCTGAGCAAATGCATGGGAAAACTTCTACAAAAAAATAACAATTGTATTACAAAGTATAAAATTAACATGTAATTCAATAGAATTCATATATACAAATACTAATCAGAATATAAAATGAAAGCTAGCACACTTTTTACAGTAACAAAATAAAATAAAATTCCCAAGGATAAATCTAATAAGAAATGTGCAAAACAGAAATGAGGAAAATTACAAAATACTCCTAAAAGTTACTGAAGTAGACCTGCAGAAAATGGAAAGACATACCACACTTCATGATGAGAAGTCTGAAGATCCAAAAATGTCAATTCTCCCTAAGTTTACTTATAAATTTAAGATGCAATAAATAAATATGCCATCAGGTTTTTTCTGGAACTAGACAGATTAATTATAAAGGTTTTGGTTAAAAATGAATAGCCAGGAAAACCCTAAAAAAATAAGAACAATATGTGGGAAGCTACCTTCAAGATATGAAAACATTATGTAGCTTCTATAATTAAAGCAGTGTGGTATTGGCTTATGAATAGACTTACAGACCAATAGAACAGAATGGAAAACACAGAAATAACTCAAGTGCCTATGAAACTTTGTATGTAATGAAGGCAACAGCTCAAGTCATCAGGGAAAAGAAGGACTTTTTTTATAAATGGTGATAGAACAACTGGATAGCCATATGGAAAAAGATAAAGTTGGATCCATTCCTCACACCATACACTGGTACAATTTCTAAAAAGATCAGACATTCAAATGTAAAAAAATAAAATCATGCAAACATTATGAAAAAATTAGTGAATTTCTTTATAACCTAAGAGGAGAGAAAATATTTCTAACTATGATAAAAATACCAGAAGCAATAACAGATTAAAATCTTTAATTTAAAATTTTAGTATCATAAGGAAAGTCAAAAGACACGTCACAAATAGGAAGGAAAAATATATGCAACTTATACCTCAGACAAAAAGCTAATATAGTTAATATACAGTCCTCCTAAAAATTGGGAAGATAATAATGCAATAGAAAAGTGGGGTAAAGTTGTGAAAAGATAGTCCATATAAGAACTAATACCAACAGCCATTAAATACCTGAAAACATCTCTAATGTTTCTAATTATTAGAGAAATGCAAATTATAACAATACTTAAAAAATATTTCTCACTTATCAGTTTGGAAAAATTGAAAAATTTTGAGCATATACTATGTTGGAGGGAGTGTAGGAAAGTAGGACCTTCCATATATTTTAGGGGAAAGTAATTGTCAGTCCTCCCCCCGGAATCTGCAGATTTCATGCAATCCCAGTCAAAATCTCAGCAGATTCTTTTGTAGGAATTTACGAGCCAATTCTGAAATTCATATGGAAACTAAAAGAACCTAAAATAGCCAAAACACATAGCCTCATCCACCAGAGGGCAGACAGCAGAAGCAAAAACTACAATCCTGCAGCCTGTGGAACAAAAACCACATTCACAGAAAGAGAGACAAGATGAAAAGGCAGAGGGCTATGTACCAGATGAAGGAACAAGATAAAACCCCAGAAAAACAACTAAATGAAACGGAGATAGGCCACCTTCCAGAAAAAGAATTCAGAATAATGATAGTGAAGATGATCCAGGACCTTGGAAAAAGGATGGAGGCAAAGATCGAGAAGATGCAAGAAATGTTTAACAAAGATTTAGAAGAATTAAAGAACAAACAAACAGAAGTGAACAATACAATAACTGAAATGAAAACTACACTAGAAGGAATCAATAGCAGAATAACTGAGGCAGAAGAATGGATAAGTGACCTGGAAGACAGAGTGGGGAATTCACTGCTGTGGAACAGAATAAAGAATGAAAAGAAAATGAAGACAGCTTAAGGGACCTCTGGGACAACATTAAAAACAACAACATTCACATTATAGGGGTCCCAGAGGAGAAGAGAGAGAGAGAAAGGACCAGAGAAAATATTTGAAGAGATTATAGTCGAAAACTTCCCTAACATGGGAAAGGAAATAGCCACCCAAGTCCAGGAAGTGCAGAGAGTCCCATACAGGATAAACCGAAGAGAAACACGCTGAGACACATTGTAATCAAATTGGCAAAAATTAAAGAAAAATTATTGAAAGCAAGGGAAAAATGACAACATACAAGGGAACTCCCATAAGGTTAACAGCTGATTTCTCAGCAGAAACTCTACAAGCCAGAAGGGAGTGGCATGATATACTTAAAGTGATGAAAGGGAAGAACCTACAACCGAGATTACTCTACTGGCAAGGATCTCATTCAGATTCGATGGAGAAATCAAAAGCTTTACAGACAAGCAAAAGCTAAGAGAATTCAGCACCACCAAACCAGCTCTACAACAAATGCTAAAGGAACTTCTCTAAGTGGGAAGCATAAGTGAAGGAAAGGACCTACAAAAACAAACCCAAAACAATTAAGAAAATGGTCATAGGAACATACATATCGATAATTACCTTAAATGTGAATGGATTAAATGCTCCAACCAAAACACACAGTCTTGGTGAATGGATACAAAAACAAAACCCATCTATATGCTGTCTACAAGAGACCCACTTCAGACCTAGGGACACATTCAGACTGGAAGTGAGGGGATGGAAAAAAATATTCCATGCAAATGGAAATCAAAAGAAAGCTGAAGGGCTTCCCTGGTGGCGCAGTGGTTGGGAGTCCGCCTGCCGATGCGGGGGATATGGGTTTGTGCCCTGGTCCGGGAGGATCCCACATGCTGCGGAGCGGCTGGGCCCATGAGCCATGGCCACTGGGCCTGCGCGTCCAGAGCCTGTGCTCCGCAACGGGAGAGGCCACAGCAGTAAGAGGCACGCGTACCACCAAAATAAAAAAAAAAAAAGAAAGCTGGAGTAGCAATACTCATATCAGATAAAATAGACTTTAAAGAATGTTACAAGAGACAAGGATGGACACTACATAATGATCAAGGGATCAATCCAAGAAGAAGATATAACAATTATAAATATATATGCACCCAACATAGGAGCACCTCAATATATAAGGCAACTGCTAACAGCTCTAAAAGAAGAAATCAACAGTAACACAATAATAGTGGGGGACTTTAACACCTCACTTACACCAATGGACAGATCATCCAAAATGAAAATAATAAGGAAACAGAAGCTTTAAATGACACAATAGACCAGATAGATTTAATTGATATTTATAGGACATTCCATCCAAAAACAGCAGATTACACTTTCTTCTCAAGTGCACAGGGAACATTCTCCAGGATAGATCACATCTTGGGTCACAAATCAAGCCTCAGTAAATTTAAGAAAAATGAAATCATATCAAGCCTCTTTTCTGACCACAACACTATGAGATTAGAAATGAAGTACAGGGAAAAAAACATAAAAAACACAAACACATGGAGGCTAAACAATACGTTACTAAATAACCAAGAGATCACTGAAGAAATCAAAGAGGAAATCAAAAAATACCTAGACACAAATGGCAATGAAAACATGATGATCCAAAACCTATGGGATGCAGCAAAAGCAGTTCTAAGAGGGAAGTTTATAGCTATACAAGCCTCCCTCAAGAAACAAGAAAAATCTCCAATAAACAATCTAACCTTACACCTAAAGGAACTAGGGAAAGAAGAACAAGAAAAACCCAAAGTTAGTAGAAGGAAAGAAATCATAAAGATCAGAGCAGAAATAAATGAAATAGAAACAAAGAAAACAATAGCAAAGATCAATAAAACTAAAAGGTGGTTCTTTGAGAAGATAAACAAAATTGATAAACCATTAGCCAGACTCATCAAGAAAAAGAGGGAGAGGACTCAAATCAATAAAATTAGAAATGAAAAAGGACAGGTTACAACAGACACCGCAGAAATACGAAGCATCCTAAGAGACTACTACAAGCAACTGTATGCCAATAAAATGGACAACCTGGAAGAAATGGACAAATTCTCAGAAAGGTATACCTTCCAAGACTGAACCAGGAAGAAATAGAAAATATGAACAGAATATCACAAGTAATGAAATTTAAACTGTGATTAAAAATCTTCCAGCAAACAAAAGTCCAGAACTAGATGGCTTCACAGATGAATTCTGTCAAACATTTAGAGAAGAGCTAACAGCCATCCTTTTCAAACTCTCCCAAAAAATTTTGGAGGAAGAAACACTCCCAAACTCATTCTGAGGCCACCATCACCCAGATACCAAAACCAGACAAAGATACTACAAAAAAAGAAAATTACAGACCAGTATCACGGATGAATATAGACGGAAAAATCCTCAACAATATACTAGCAAACAGAATCCAACAACACATTAAAAGGGTCATACACCATGGTCAAGTGGGATTTATCCCAGGGATGCAAGGATTCTTCAATATACGCAAGTCAACCAATGTGATTCACCATATTAACAAATTGAAGAATAAAAACCATATGATCATCTCAATAGATGCAGAAAAAGCTCTTGACAAAATTCAACACCCATTTATGATAAAAACTCTCCAGAAAGTGGGCATAGAGGGAACCTACCTCAACATAATAAAGGCCATATACGAGAAACCCACAGCAAACATCATTCTCAATGGTGAAAAGCTGAAAGCATTTCCTCTAAGACCAGGAACAAGACAAGGTTGCACACTCTCACTACTATTATTCAACATAGCTTTGGAAGTCCTAGCCGTGGCAATCAGAGAAGAAAAAGAAATAAAAGGAATACAAATAGGAAAAGAAGAAGTAAAAGTGTCACTGTTTGCAGATGACGTGATACTATACACAGAGAATCCTAAAGATGCCACCAGAAAACTACTAGAGCTAACCAATGAATTTGGTAAAGTAGCAGGATCCAAAATTAATGCACAGAAATCTCTTGCATTCCTATACACTAACGGTGAAAAATCTGAAAGAGAAATTGAGGAAACACTCCCATTTACCATTGCAACAAAAGGAATAAAATACCTAGGAATAAACCTACCTAGGGAGACAAAAGAAAATGTCTATGATCCTGTCTTAAGCAAAACATTTTTGGATATAAGAACAAAGCTACAGTTCATAAAAGAAAAAAGTGATAAATTGGGCTTCACTAAAATTAAGATCTTTTGTGAAGAGAATGAAAAGACAAGCCATGGACTATTTGAAAATCTCATATTTGGTAAAGGACTTGAATTTAAAATATATAAAGAACCTTGCAATCTCAATGATAAAAAATAAACAAGCTACTTTTTAAAAAATGGGCAAAAATGTTGGATTGACATTTCACCAAAGAAGATTTATGGATAACAAATGACCACGTGGAAAGATGCTCATCATCATTAGTCATTAGGGAAATGCAGATTAAACCACACTGAGATACCATTACACACCTGTTAAAATGTGTTCAATTAAAAAGTGGACCATACCAAGTATTGGTGAAGACGTGGAGGAACTGAAAATCTCAAACACTATTTGTCGGAGTGTTAAGATGGCACAGTCACTTTGGAAAACAATTCGGCATTTTTAAAAAAAATTAAACATATACCTATCGTATGATTTCACCATTCCACACCTATGTGTTACTCAAGAGAAATGAAAGAATATGTTCATACAAAGACTTGTACGTGAATGTTCATAATAGTTTTTTTTGTAATAGCCCCAAACTGGAAACAACCGAAGTGGCCATCAACAGGGTAAAGGATAAACAAATGGTATTAGTGTATCCGTATATACTAGTAGTAGTAACAGTAGTAACAGTAGTAGTAGTAGTAGTAGTAGTAGTATATCCATTCACTCAATGGATACACTACTGAGCAACAACAAATAATTATTAATAGATGTAACAACATGGAATAATCTCAAAATACTTGAACCAAGTGATAGAAACCAGACAAAAATGAATACATACTGTACAGTCTCGTTTATGTAAAATCTTGAGAATGAAAACGAAAGAAAGCAGTGGTTACCTAGGAAGAGTGGGGCGAATGTAAGAGTTCTCAAGGGAACAAGATTGTTGTGATGGTTTCATGAGTGTATACATATGTCAAAATTTATCAAAATTACAGTTTAAACATTTTTAGTTAATTGTATATTAATTATATCTCCTTAAAACCCTTTTTAAAACATAAAAAATACATAAACAAATGCATGTTTACTAAATTGAAAATGCTTGCAATCCTGGCACCTTCATGCCTCAAGTGTTCTGCCCCTGCAAAGCATCAACCAAATAGAGGTAGAGATAATATAAGTGTAGGGTGAAGCCAGAATAAGGGGACCAAAATTTTGACAGAGCCAAAGTCACCATGGATTTGCTACGTCTTCTTTCTCACTCATACCCCTTCACATTCCTCTTCCTCTAGCTTCAGGAAGAAGAGTAAAAGATCTCTTAAAACGCAGCACTAACCATAAAAGGCAAAGTTGATAAATCAAACTTAATGAAAGATAGGAATATCTGCTGTCAAAAGATACCATTAAGAATAAGTGAGACATGGTCTGGAAGAAAATAAAGAGAGATGGAGATAGAGGTAGAGGTAGAGAAAAAGATATGTGTGTATACATGTATATATTACCTGTATATACATATATGTTTTACATACATGTACATATACATACACGCATGCATGTATATGGACTTATATGTAGAATTTTTTAAGTTCCTCCAAAGGAATAAGAAAACAACTAACAATCCTGTTTTTCAAATGGGAAAAATACTTGAATAATTACAAAAGAAGATATAGAAATAGCCAATAAACATATTAAAATGTGCTCAACATCATTACCCATCAGGAAAATGAAAATTAAAACAAAAAGGCATTCTGCTACAACACCAGAATGGATAAAATAAAAATATTAAGTGTTAATGAGGATGCAGAGAAACTGAAACTCTTGGACATTGTTGATAGCAGTGTAAACTGACCTAAATATTTTTGAAAACAGTTTGAGAGTATTTACAAAATCTAAATATATGCCTACTCTATTATCCAGAAAATCCACATCTAAAAGAAATATTTACCTACTTTAATCAAAATACATGTTCAAAAATGTTTATAGAAACGTTATTAATAATAGGGAAAAACTTGAGACTATCTGTTCATTAACAGACTAAATAATTGTATATTCATATAATGGAATACTACACAGCCTTAAAAAATAACGATCTATCCAATGCAACAGTATAGATGAATATCACAGACTTCATGCTGGGGAAAAGAAGCCAGAAACAATAGAGCACATGTTTAGATGAAGTTCAAATATTAATCTATGATAATAAAGGAATAGTGGATAGCTCTTGGGGTGGGGGAAAGTTGTTGAGGGCAGGTCGTTTTTACTGGAAAAGAGAAAGAGGACACCTTCTAATGTGGATGGAAATGTTTTACATCTTTATCTAGGTTGTGGTTATATATAGATATGCAAAAGTTCAATAATCTATACACTAAGATTTGTGCACTTTACTACATGAAAGTTAGACTACAAATTTTTTTAAAGGTTTCTGTTTTCTTTCATTACCTACGTTGTACTGCCTACCCAATATACCAAACCACTCCTAAATTCTAGGTCCCCTGAATTCAAGGATCTATTCAGTCTCATCTAAAGTACAGTCCTTCTCTGTATGCTTATTCCTTTCATTTAAGCAACATTGAACAGAATCAAAGGGCAAAACTAAACATTTATCCAAACTTCCCTTATTTCCTAATAGAAGAACTTTCCTAAGGAAAAATTGATAAGTAAAGATATTTCCCTAGCACTTCACTTGTCATTGTTCTCAAAGAAATTTTACCACTAATGGTGAGTTTAGACCAAAGATTTTCTCTTTTGATTTTTGATATACAGCTATATTTTCCATTACATAATACTGTGTATTTATAAACTTATCCTGAGTTCAACATCCCTTTCCCATATGCCTCATTATTAGAATGTCCTGGAAATGGGCAGTGCCTGGAAATTCAATAGCAATTGCCCCTCCTAATAAGCAGTAGCTTGGTGCTGCCCTGATAACTAAATGTGAACCCACAACCATCTGTTTGCTCTGTTACATCCTCCAGACCAGTGTCATCCAATAGAAATAGAATGCAAGCCACCTATATGATTGGAAACTTTCCGGTAGATACGTTAAGAAACTAAACAGATAAATTCATTTTAATTATATATTTTATTTAACATAATAGATCAAAATGTGATTTCAGTATGTCGTCATTATAAAAAGTTATCAAGGAGCTTATTTACATTAGTTTTCATCTTAATTCTTCAAAGATCCAGTGTGTATTTTACACTTAACATTGCACACTTACACTATGTTTCAATTCGATGATCACATTTCAAGTGCTTGATACCATGTATGGCTAGTGACTACTGTATTGGATAGTTCAGCTCCCAAGTACCTGGGCCACAGCCAAGGTAACCCTTGAAATGAAACTCCAAATTCTGACTCATTAGTCTTGGAATAATATATACCTCCACCCCATACCTTTATAGCCCATAAAATTATATTTCTCTCACCTGGAAGTTCTAATTCACTAAACTATGTCCCTAGGGCTCCATCCACCAGGCCAAAGGTCACCATACTTGCATCTGTCTGAAACCTAACATACTTCCCACTTAACACACTACAAAATCCATCAGAACTGATCTTGTCATTTTGCCAAGACCAACTCAACAAAAATTTTCACCTACTCTCTTAAAAAATGTGATATATCAAAATTATCCTGTAAAAAGCATGAAATTACTATGAATATATTCATAAATTCAATGTGCTAGGTCAACAAACATGTGAAATAGAATCTTCCAAGAAAGACATGAGGCAAGAAAACATGGCATAAGGGAAAACAAACTGGATTGGGGTTCAAGCTGGGATTTCAGTCCCAGCTTTGGCACCAGGTAGTCTTATGTTCTTGGGCAACATACAAACATTTCTCAGTCTCCAAAGTGTGATGTATTATATAAAGGCACTGGATTAAATGATTCCTAAGTCCCATTCAATAGTACCAACTATTTTTGTAAAATAAAGAAGAAAGAGTTGGGAAATGAGGGTGAAGGAGGATAAATCTACTTGGGAAAGAGTTAAAATCTCCTCTACATATAGCATAGAAAGGAAGCACTGGAGCTTGGAGTCCACACCAAATAATAACAACAACAATAGTAATAGTAATAATAATAATAAACACTCCAGTAAAAAATTCTTGGATCCTGTTTCTCAATTTCTAATATTTCTTCAAGAGAAGGTTATTCTGCCCAAGGTTTTCTTCAGGGCAAATTTGACATCCTTATTCCTCAGGCTATAGATTAATGGGTTGAACATGGGCACAACAATGGTATAGAATAGGGAGGACACTTTCCCCTGGTCAAGAGGTGAAATAGAAGGTGATTTGAGGTACATAAAAGCTCCTGACCCAAAGAAAAGAGAAACTGCAATTATGTGGGAACTGCAAGTACTGAAGGCTTTGGACCTTCCCTCAGTGGAGCTAATGTGGAAAATGCTGAAAAGAATGAAAACCATAAGAGAGAAAAATGGCAACAAAAGGCACCCCAATGCCAATAGTCACAGCAATAAAGACAACTAGTACGTTTATGTAAGAGCTATTGCAGGAGAGCTCAAGGAAGGGAATGATGTCACACATACAGTGATTGACAAGGTTGTCAGCACAAAAGGTCAGAAATACCATATTTCCTATATGAGCCACAGCCCCAAAAAACCCCATCCCATAGACCGCCAGCAAAAGGAATAAACACACCTGAGGAGACATAGTGACCGTGTACACCAGTGGTTTATAGATGGCAACATAGCGGTCATATGCCATTGCTGACAGGATGAAGGATTCAGAAAAGACAAAAAAAGAAAAAGAAAAAGAGCTGAGTCATACACCTTGCATAGGAAGTGATGTTCTTCTTTGGGACAAAACTTGTCAGCATTTTGGGGATGATGGCAGTAGAGAAACTAAAATCTGTGAAGGACAAGTTGAAGAGGAAAAAATACATGTGAATATGAAGGTGAGAATTCAGTCCAATCAAAGTTATCAATCCCAGGTTCCCCACTAACTATGGTGACCATGTAGAAACCTAGAAACAAGAAGAAGAGCGGATCTGGAGTCTTGGCTGGTTTGTTAAGCTTGCGAGGATAAACTCTGTCACAGAGAAGATGTTATCTGCAGCCATTCTCCTCTAGGAGAATCTGTGAGGGAAAACGAAGAGTTCAGAAAAAAAGAGGGAGAAGAAAAAACCCTTCTTGAGGGCTTCCCTGGTGGCATAGTGGTTGAGAGTCCACCTGCCGATGCAGGGGACGCGGGTTCGTGACCCTGTCCGGGAAGATCCCACATGCCACGGAACGGCTGGGCCCGTGAGCCATGGCCGCTGAGCCTGCGCGTCTGGAGCCTGTGCTCCGCAACGGGAGAGGCCGCAGCAGTGAGAGGCCCGCGTACCGCAAAAAAAAAAAACCAAACAACAACAAAAAAACCAACCCTTCTTGAGAATGGCATTTGAACAGAGAGATTTTTGAACTTCAGGAAGATGGCATTTCATCATACCTGTGTCTCTTTTCAGGGTCCCCAAGTACCTTGAACCATCCTAGTAACCTGTGGGTGAAATTTACCTCCAGAGTAAGGGTCCCTTTCTGTGCACTTCCTCCATGCTACAGCCCTTGGTCAAGTATGTAAGCCCTTCTCTAGGGTGACTCTTGAGACGTGGAAGCCACTCAGCTGAGCCTGGACCTTCCACCTTGGGGCCAGAACTCAGCAGAGCAAGAAGATGAGGCTGTGTGCCCAGGGTCTTTGGCTGGAATGGCCATGGAATTATTATGTGACAGTAATAATGGAGTCATAATGTAAAGTTATTAATTAACTTTAAGAAAAAGAAAAGGAACACTTACTGAGCACTAAGTATGGGATAGGCATTGATCTAAATGCTGTGTGTCATTGTGATTATCCCCATGTGACAGATGAGGACACTGGGTTTAAGTGACTTGCACAAGTCCCAGTGCTTCTAAGTTGCAGCAGAAGGTGAACTCAGGTGGTCTGGCTCAGAGTTTGAGCTTGTAACCGCGCTGCCACAGCACAGACCAGGTCAGGCAGGCACTCACCCTCCTGTTTGGAGTCACAGTGCTGTGCTCTACTGGCTCTCATCCATCTCCTTCATGGAGACTCAAATGCCCTGGTGAAAAGAAGGTGAAAACTTGGAGCTCAGAGTCCTCTGCTTCTGCTTCTCTACTTCAAGGAACAAAACCTCTAGTTTATCTTGATTCTCTTGCTGAGCAGAAGAACAAGATCTCTGATTGTGGCTTTGCCCCAAGCCTCTGTGCAGCTTCCAGGGATGAAACAGCATCCTTTCCTAATGCACAGGAGACGATAAAGAGTTTTATTCCGGATCAGAGATCTCAGTTGACCTAGTTACAAGAGACTCCCTCAGGATCACTGCTTCAGAGACCACCTTCCCTAAGGAAGAAGAAATGTTTATTTACATCTTTGATAATGCTTGACACGGCTTTTAATGGCCTAGTCCTTTACAGAGTTTACATTTTTAAAGCACATGTAAGGGCAAAGCGATGTGGGAAAAATAATTCTTGCTACTTTGTTTTGAGCACTTACCGTGTACCAAGCACTGTATCTGACCCAGGACCCTCATACGAAGGATCCAAAGCAATACACAAATAATTTCATCTCATTAATTCCTCACAACAACCTGTTAATAGGCTAGACCTGTTAATCCTCACTTTAAAAGGAGACACGCACACAGCTTGTAGGTTCCAGAATCTTAAGTCAGACTCTGGTCTGTCCAACTCCAAACTTCATAGGGGCCAGGGACGTTGCTGGGCTGCTTTTTTTTTTTTTTTTTTTTTTTTTTTTTTTTTTTTTGCGGTACGCGGGCCTCTCCCTGCTGCGGCCTCTCCCGTTGCGGAGCACAGGCTCCGGACGCGCAGGCTCAGTGGCCATGGCTCACGGGCCCAGCCGCTCCGCGGCATGTGGGATCTTCCCGGACCGGGGCACGAACCCGCGTCCCCTGCATCGGCAGGCGGACTCCCAACCACCGCGCCACCAGGGAAGCCCTGGGCTTCTTAAAGATACTTAATGTGTGTTACTGATGGCACCCGGTTTGTCTCTAGACATCAGTCCTGGCTACTGTAAATTGCACACGTTCTCAAATAGTTCTCAGGAAGGAACTTCATTCAAATAGGGACTAAAGAGGCAACTTGTACTCTGCACCTCTTACCAGGGGCTTTTATATATTAAGGACGACAGATTTCATAGCCAAGAAATAAATTTTGATGTGGGGAAATTTGAGGTTTGGTGTGCTGGTGGATTAGAGAGGGTTTTGGTCCTGGGTTAATGGCAGAAGTCCTCCTACAGAGGTTATGAAATCAAAATATAAAGGCAGAAGTCTGTCTCCTTCAAGCAAGTCTAACTAAAATCACTGCACTCAGGCCTGTGTATGTTTATGAGTTTGTGTACATATATCAGTGATTACCTACTTACCCTCAGCTAAGACTCCGCAGTGATGGTGCCTCATCTTTTTGATATACATTTAGACTTTTCCATGTCCCAAAGTAACCCTAATGAATCTCAGTCCCACTGCACAAAAGTTAAAAATTAAGAAAGATAATTCATTAAAATTAAATTAAAATAGGCTCTCCTTGAGTTCCAAGTATAAAGAAGACTTTCGGGGGTTCTCAGAAAGCTCTTAGGGGATTTTGTTACTTCAGAGACAGTTGCTAGGGCAACCCCATTTCCAAATGCATCTTAAGCAGGGTTTCTCTAAAGCCGTGTTACCTGATGCCTTGCTCCAGTACAAGCAGAAAGCAAAAGCAAAAGCAAAAAAATTTAAAAAATAACCTGTTTTGTTTTTCTATTTGTATAGTACTGTCACCTTTCCAAAACTTGAATCTCTGAGAAATGACTTTCTTCTATTTATTTCTAACTTAAATTATATATTATACATAAAACATTACAGGGCATGTGAAGATTTACATATGATAAAATGTCTTTGCGAATACGTCTCATGCATGTGCATTAGCTGTCAGACTTCTGGTAGTCCATCGGAGTTGTACAAGTATGGTCCCAAACCAATCTCTACCTATCATAGGATTCCCAGCTTCGATAAGAAGCACAAACCTGACCAGAGAGAAAGGATGGCATCTGAGAGGGCTTCATGTGAAATAGTCTCCATTAGCTCCTGAGAAAGTAGATAGAATTAAATTCATCTTTCAGTAGTCATATGGGCCTGTATAATAGTTAATGTTAAATTGTTTTTAATAAATGTATTTGACAACGTAATATGTGAGGTTCAAGGATGCAAGAAAACATGATGCATACCAGAAAGAAGCTTACAGTCTAATAGTGCCATCGCCCTTATAAGCTCTTCTTCCTATGTCTGTCCCTTGGTATTTTATATTTCCCAGGGTTCAGTTCTTAACCTTTCATACTGTTTTGTTTTCTTAAATTCTCTGTGAGCTCATTTGTTTCATGGCTTCAACAGTCCCTCCATGTAAATGGCTCTCAAATTTGTGTCTTTAGTTTTCAATTCTCTATTAAGTTCCTTTCCTGTGTATCCAGACTTTTTCTGGATATTTCCAAACTCACTGAGAACAAGGATGAACACATTTTCCTTTCTCCAAAAGTAGCTGTCTTTTCAACCGCTCCATTATTTATCTGGGTATCACCAATGGTTAGGAAGTAGAAAGTAGAATTCATAAGGCTAGATTCTAAGTCCTGGTTTTCTAGGACAGTCCCAATTTGTGCTTATTGTCCCAGAAAAATTAGTAGTTTTCTTCCACTCTGAAATATATCCTAGTTGAATGAGAAGTAATCAGAGCATGAATTTTGGAATCTGGTAGACCTCAGCACAAACCCTGGTTCTACTACCTAGTAGCTATGTGATCTTGAGAAATTTGTTTAGCCTTTCTATGAGTTTCCAAATTTTTATCTTAAAATTAGTAAAATAACCACAACTCAAAGTGTTGTTGTTTTTGTTTTTTGTTTTTGCGGTATGCGGGCCTCTCACTGTTGTGGCCTCTCCCGTTGCGGAGCACAGGCTCCGGACGCGCAGGCTCAGTGGCCATGGCTCACGGGCCCAGCTGCTCTGTGGCATGTGGGATCTTCCCGGACCGGGGCACAAACCCGTGTCCCCTGCATCGGCAGGCGGACTCTCAACCACTGTGCCACCAGGGAAGCCCCTCTTTTAGAAGTTTTAAAGTCTTTGCTTTTACTCGTAGATCTATTATCTATTTTAAGTTAAAACTTTTAATATAAAAATTTTAAAACATATACAAAGTAAAGAGACTAGTTTCCTAAACATCCATGTACCCAACACCCAACTCAACAGTCCTCAAGATTTCTTACTTCATTTATCATCTCTATCTCCACCAATCAAGTATAAAATGTTTTAGCCGTTGTATCATCAAATGTTTTTTGTTTCCTCCCTTCCTTCTGGGACTCTAATTACACCATTGTTAGACCACTGGATATTCTGCAGTTTATTGAGTTTGTTCATTTTCCTCTGTGAGGTTTATTTTAATAGTTTCTATTTCTCTATCATTGATCTTTTAGCTTCAATGTCTAGTCTGCTATTAAGTTCATTCAGTAAATCTCTATTTCATATTTTTTATCTCTAAAAGTACTATTTCATTCTTTTTTGTATCTTCCATTTTTCTTTTCATTATATTCACATTTTCATTTAAATCCTTGCATAACTTAATAATAGCTGTTTTAAAATTTTTGTCTTAATTTCATCAGATGTGATATTTCTATTTATATGTATTTTCTCCTGCATTTCTTACACACTTTCCTGCTTATCTGAATGTCTAGTAATTTTGATAGGATGCTGTACATTGTTGGCTCTCTTAATTGTTTTTTGTTTCTTTAAAATATTTTAAAGTTTGTTTTGGCAGCCAGTTAAACTACTCATAGATTGTCTTGGTGTTTTTGAGGTTTATTTAAGTTTTATTAGTACATATGAAGTATAGCTTTTATTCTAGAACTAATTTAGCCCTAATGTTAAGACATAAACCTTGGCTCTCTAGGGAATGCTACAGGTGTTCAAGGAGATCTCCTCACTGGCTGGATGGAACACAAACATCACACAGTCCTGTATAAGGTCTGATAATTATTTAACTTAACTTTCCAAAGATTTAGACTTTGCCCAGCTTCATCGAGTTTTATGTTAGAAATGCATAGCT
Source organism: Lagenorhynchus albirostris (assembly GCF_949774975.1). NCBI lineage: Eukaryota > Metazoa > Chordata > Mammalia > Artiodactyla > Delphinidae > Lagenorhynchus > Lagenorhynchus albirostris. Next base: position 99,480,543 of record NC_083103.1, read on the forward strand.
TATGCATTTGTCAAAGCTTAGACAAAGACACAAGGACCCATATACAAATTCCTGGAGTTCTTTCTCTGTGGCTTCAATATACTTTACTACCCATTCCACCTACTTCAGTCTCCCAAAACTCTAGTCTGCTTCTTCTCAACTCACAAAACAATGCTGTGCTCTGTTGGCATATATCTTCTTTGGGCTATGATATGGAAAGTCTCTCCTGACAAAGAGTCAGGGTGAATATAGGACTCACCTCATATGTTCCTCTTCTGTCTTAGATCATAATTCAGCATCACCTCTTGTCCAATGTCTAAAAACAATTATTTTATATACTTTGTCCAGTTTTTAAATATTTACAGTGGATGGCTTATGGAAAGAACACAATTCAGTCCATAGCACATGCCCACAATGAATGAATCCTATTACATTCTATCAAAATGAGCTAAAACACATTTTTAAATGATACAAGGTATGAAAGAGTAACAAAACTCAGAATTAGAAAAAGTCAATAATTACACAATAACTCAGGAAATTACTAGAAATAAAAGAAAAAATGATGTAGGAAATTAAACTGAATTAGAAATAATAGAAGAGCAACTAAACACAACACATAATACTTCAAGAAATTAGAAGGTGAGAAAAATAGATGAAAAGAAGAAGAAAAAATAAACTAAGAGAATGAATGGGAAGTAACAGATGCAGACACAAGGCAAAGAAGATCTTATCTATGGTGATTAGGAGCCACAATGGAGAAACCCAAAGCAAGGGAACAGAACAAATAATAAAAAATATAATTCAAGAAAATTTTCCCAGTTAAATATACATATTTATATATATATTTGATATATTGAAAAGGAACAGCACACCTAAGAAAATTGTTGAAGAATGAATATGGAAACATATCCTAGTAAAATTATTAAGAACCACGTAATACAAATTTTTGAGTACTTTTTCAAAAGACCTGGAAACAATAACCCAGAAGCAATGAACCCTTATAGCACCTAATCTTTGGCCTTCAAATGCCATTTCAGCACTAAAAGTAACCAAGTTTCTTGGAGAAATTGTTAATTCCTGGTCTGAAGAGAGAAATTTATGAGAGGAGCTTAGAACATCTTGTCCTATCAGATAGTAATTAATATTAGAGGCTAATAGCACTGTGTCCAAAAGACTAACGAGACAAACTGAAGAGAATACCACAGGCCAAAGGTAAAAAAATTTGAGCAACAAAAGGATAATAATTGCAATGGACTGGAAAACATAAAACATGATTAAATTAGTGAGAGTATAAAGATACTAAAGAAAAATAACAAATCATCTTTGGAGGATAATAAGAAACCAAATTATTATTTTGAAAATTAGAAAATGAAGGTGATGTGTTTTTATCTGAACTGTGCTGGTGGACACACAAATCGATGCATGTGATAAAATTGTATTGAAGTAAATGGACACACACACAAATGAGTATAAATAACACTGGAGAAATGTGAGTAAGATCAGTGGATTATCTATGGCAACATGCAATATCCCGCATGTGATTGTACTATAATTTTGCAAAATGTTACCATTGGGGAAACTGCATAAAGGGTACACAGGATCTCTCTGTATTATTTCTTGTACCTCCATGTGAATCTACAATTAACTCAAAAGAAAAAGTTTAATTTAAAATCTGCATTAGCAACGTTTTCACAGATGATATATTACTGAATGCATTCTTGAGAAGTACATATTCTTATAAACATATTTCCCTTATGAATGAGAATATATGGGTGAAGGGTTCTCATAAGTCTACCATCTTGTGCCCCTCAACCTCCTGCCATTCTTTACTGTCAGTCTACAGGTAGAGGAGCAGGGTGACAAATTTAGCTACTGTTATTACTATTATAGGAATCAAATGAGACAGTGTATTTGAAAGTACTTACATTAAAAGCAGGTAACAAAATGTTTTTTTAAAAAGTACATATATGCTCATACACATGTAAATACATATATGCATTGAAAAAATCTAAAATGACACTCATGATGACTGTCTCCAAGGAGCAAGAAAATGGTATTTTAGTTTTGCTTATTTGTATTTCTGATTTTCTACAGTGCACTTATACTGCCTTGGTAAATTTTTTGCATGCAACTGAAATTGGCAATAAAATCTATCCTCTATGTCCAAAAATTCAATAAATTAAGTTTACTGAACAATAATAAAGTGCTACACATAAAAACCTACAGCAGAGCAGCATAGTTTTGTGAAAACAAAACAGACTGGTGGTCAGAAGTCCTAGGTTTTAGACCCAATTCTGTGTCTTGCTAGTTTTATGACTTTGGGTAATTTAACTTTTAGAGCTTCAGTTTTCTAGAAAAGAGGAAAATAATATAGCATTCCTCATTTTTTTTTTTCTTTGCGGTACGCGGACCTCACACTGTTGTGGCCTCTCCCGTTGCGGAGCACAGGCTCCGGACGCGCAGGCTCAGCAGCCATGGCTCACGGGCCCAGCCGCTCCGTGGCATATGGGATCTTCCCGGACCGGAGCACGAACCCGTGTCCCCTGCATCGGCAGGCGGACTCCCAACCACTGCGCCAGCAGGGAAGCCCGCTTACAGTTTTTTGAATGACTAGAGAAGGTGTGAGGATGCCCCTGAAGTGACTTCACAATAGATATGACCTACTGCTCAAGACGCTCCAGTTGCCACTGTGACCATTGCCACCACAAGGAATGCCCCTCATACTCACAAAGTTGGTAAACAATAACTGAACCCTGGGATTGAGCCTCACCTGGAAACTTGTTAGAGATGCAAACTTGGGGTTCCTGCTCCACACCTACAGAATTACTAGGTGGGCCCAGCAATGTCTGTTGTAACCGGCCTCCTGGGGATTCTGATGCGCACTAAGGAATGAGAGCCACCTCTCTCCCACCCTTCAAACCTCACACAGGAGCATTTAATTAGTGGGAACTAATTCACATCCATGGCTACAAGGGAAACTGGGATATGTAATTTTTAGCTTTTTAACCTGACCAGAAGGAGGGTAGAATAGATATTGAGAGAACCATTCTCAACTGTCTACCTATTATTTCCTGACCTTTTTCCAGCAAGAGATAAGATCTCTACCACTACAGATCCCCTCTAATTAGAAGAAAATGCAGGAAAATATGTTTGTTTTCCAAAGGTGAGAATCTATAAAGCCAAATAAACTGGTGAGTTTGATTCTATCAAAAATTAGCAGTTTTGTTCAGCAGAGGACTCCACGGAAAGAGTAAATAGCAATATAACAAATTGGAAGACGATATCTAACTAGCATATATTAGAAACTTCAACATCAACAGAAAGAATGGGCAAAGTATACAGAACAATTGACAGAAGAGAAAGCCTGAAGTGCCTCTGAGCAGATGAAGAGATGCTCAACCCAGTGACTAATCAGAGAAGTGCAAATAAAACAACAAGGTATCTCTTGACATCCACCACTGGGTAAGGAATAGGTAAATTGAAGTGGAGACTTTGCAACAGTTCGAAGCAAAAGATTAACTATAGGCCATATAGCCTAGAGCTATAGTGCTATATGAGCAAAGTAAGAAAGATAATGAGACATAAAACTTAATGTTACTTATGTATGTTTAACTTACATGCACACAAACCAGAAGAAAAACACAGAGAGAAAACATAATTCATAAAATACACATTAAGCAGGTTAGAATGGTTACCCAGAGAGATAAGATGCATGGAAAGAGGGAATGGGAAAAAGGAAAACAGAAATCAAAATTCCTTCTCCTGGGCCCACCCCCAGCTGCGTAGCAGTCAACTCTCCCAGGAGGCCCTGGATCAGAGCTCCCACTGAACTGCTGGGTAGAGGGACAGGCCAGCCCACCCTTAATATCGTGTGGCCTGAGGAAAGACTTTCTAAATATTTAGAAGTTAAAAATAGCATTCACGGGCTTCCCTGGTGGCGCAGTGGTTGAGAGTCCTCCTGCTGATGGAGGGGACACGGGTTCGTGCCCCGGTCCGGGAAGATCCCACGTACTGCGGAGCAGCTGGGCCCGTGAGCCATGGCCGCTGAGCCTGCGCGTCCGGAGCCTGTGCTCCGCAACGGGAGAGGCCACAGCAGCGAGAGGCCCGCGTACCGGGGCCTTTTTTTAAAGGCATCTTCACACTCAATATCTATCAATGCTCACAATCTTGTGAGATCATCTATAGACCATTTACAGATAAAAGAAATGGGGCTAAGTCACTTGTCCAAAGTGTGGGATAAACAAAGAACACCAAATGAGAACAAGCAAAGTCTATCTATCCAGAGCTTGCTCTAGCGAGGCATCCAGCCACCATCACTGCCTTTGGCAGACGTAAGCAGAAAGGGAGTGGGAAAGCTTACTAGTGAAGAAAGGGGAAGGCTTCGTGTGTGCTCTGATTGGAGGTTATTGGCACGGGGAAGATGGAGGGGGAGCTAACTATAAGCAGGGCATCCTTTGTGATTGGTTTGGGAGCATATTTGGCTTTTCCTGATTGGCCCCAAGTTGGAAGCAGGGGTTAAAAAAAAAAAATAGGGAAGCTGGCAGGCAGTGAGCAAGTCCTGTTCATTCTGGGCTGATTAGTGCAGACACTGTGGTTTGGCTTCCTGGGCTGGTTGCTGCTGGGGTTTTGAGTAGGAGTTCTATTTTTACGCATGGTCTAGCCTTCGTGTGTTTGTATATTCAGTTTCTCAAAAGTCACACAGTGAAAAACTGGTACTATCATCACTGGTCTTTTGACTGCAGCTTTGAAAGTTCATGCCCTTTCCACTTCTGTTCCCTGCCCTGCATTCCAGAGCTTTTCAGAAATCCAGTGTAGTTTAAACCACTTGGAAAAAGTCCAGGGTGTGGGTGGGGAAGGATAGCCTTAGGCATCAGTAAATGCAGAGCAGTTTTGGCATGGGAACCACAGCCCTTCATTGGGAAAAAGAATAAATGAAGGTGTAACAATCCCAGAGAGAGCCTTGGGGCTCCATTCTCATTCCAAACCACAAAATGAGGGCCTCCATCTGATACAGTTAAGCAATTTCCACACCAATTACTTAGGGTCCCTAGCCCCATAGGACCCCTTTCCCCATCACCATACTGAAAACTTCTCATTTGCAAGACTTTGGCACAAAGAAAGGGGGCTCCACCAGCTCAGGGACGGCTCAGAGTAGGCAGCCTGGCACCAGTCCCAGCTAAAGCTGGATCCTCCTCCAGCTAAGATGGGCTCAAAGCCAACAAGGCCAAGCCTCCCTCTAATTACCAGGGGCCTGGTCAGGTATTTAGAGAAGCATCTCCTGCTTCTAGTATAGATAACTGCTCAGAGCCATCTGCCTAAAGTGATTGGGTCCCCACCCTGCCTATCCTGGGGTCTCCCCGTGCTCAGGAGTATCTTGTACACACAGCTGCAGAGCACATGCTCTTGGAAGCCCTGGTGCCTGACACAGAGTCACATTCATAGCTGTGGGTTTCCCCCTGCCGTTAGTGCCCCTCGCCCAGGGTTCCCCTCCACTGTGTTACTTTCACTACAAGGTGCAGCAGAGGGTCTCCACCACCTTATTCTTCTGTTTGCATGGGATCTAAAATAAGGCAGCTCCAAGTGTGAATCATATGCTGACCAAGTTTCATTATTGGAACTGGCCTGAAAGAAATGAAACAAGCACATGAAGGATGTGTGTTCTCAGTTTGGACTTTGAGAAGTAGACAAGTCCAAATATGGTAAGGATAATGAGAGGCCTGTGCCACAGGAGCTGGGGTACAGAAATGTCTGTGGGACCCCCAAAGCTGACAATGATTAAACGATATCTCATAAGACGTTTGCTGTAGATGTGTTCCACGCTTATTTCACTTTTGTCGTCCCCTGGCCTTTAGGACAGTCATGCTGGAACCCTCTGGCCTTGTCTCCAGATGCATCACAGAGCAGCAAGGTCACAGTCATTTGTTCAGTGTTGAGGGGAAGCAGAAGCCTTGTGAGGGCTGCAGGCTGGTGGGTGGACATCAAATTGGGACCCAAGGAAAGGAACAGGGAAGTCTCCAGGACAGAGTCTGGGCCACTGCGTCCAATCACCTCTCCCCACCCTGAGAATCAAGCTCACTCCCAAATTTGTACCTTCTGGGTTTATTTTTGGAAAAATGGCTTTTCTCCCTTTCTTCCTTCTCCTACAGAAGATTCACCAAGTCCACAGCAGTGACCAAGAAGCACACGAAAGAGCAAATATTTCTGTTTATCAAGATAATTCTTGGGACTTCCCTGGTGGCGCAGTGGTTAAGAATCCACCTGCCAATGCGGGGGACAAGGGTCCGATCCCTGGCCCGGGAAGATCCCACATGCCGCGGAGCAACTAAGCCCATGCGCCACAACTACTGAAGCCCGCGCGCCTAGAGCCCGTGCTCCACAACAGGAGAAGCCACCGCAATGAGAAGCCTGCACACCACAACGAAGAGTAGCCCCTGCTCACCGCAACTAAAGAAAGCCCGCGCGCAGCAACGAAGACCCAACGCAGCCAAAATAAATGAATAAATGTTCCTTAAAAAAAAAAAAAAAGATAATTCTTAAAGTATCCATTCATTAAATTGAAAAATATTTATTGAAACAGTCCTTTCTGGTTATATAATCAGAAGAAGAAAACCTTCTGTTACTAGAGACATAAAAATAGTGGATAAACAATATTAAAACAACCTTTTACTACATGGTATGGTTTGTGGGAAAGTATCAGAAGTTGCTGTGAAGGCAAAAGAAGAATTAAGAAAACGTAAATGAAGCTGGAGCCAGTGTTGACCTGAGGGTGTGTGCCGGTCCTCAGAGGCTGAGAGCCTAGATTTTCACACGTGAGGGGCAGGAGATGAGGCCTGGGCCCAAGCAGAGGGAAAGTGGGGTTTGAGGCATGTCACCTCCCCACCACCCTTATAAATGCATGCTTAAAGAAAGTGAGGCCCGAGTGAATGAATAGAAAAACAAATGCCCCACCCAGAGAGATGGTGAGAATGCAGGCTGGTCTCAGCCTTGGCTCTGGACGGAGCAGGGGCAAAAAGGAAAACCGTCTCCCCTGAGAATCCTTAACCACACCTGCAATCACATGTGTATGGAACTGGATTTATTATAAAGAGGTCCTAGGTGTTATTATAATGAATTAGAAGTGTGATAAGTGCTCCAAGGGGAAGTACGGAGTTGGAGGAAAACACAAAACGGGGGAAATGAACTGAGTTCCCAAGGTCAGGGATAACCTCTCTGAGGAAGTGAAATCCAGAGACCTGAAGCATAGGAGGTGGAGGTGCTGTTTGGCTTCCAGGATCCCCCTTCTCCGTCTGGAAATCCGCCCTTGTTTGAGTCTTAGTTGAAATGTCCCTACATGGTGGCTAGTAAGGCTAGACCCTTGTTCCCCAGGCCTCTAAAATGTACAGAGGGGTGCTCAGCCTCAGACAGTCAGATGCCCCCACTCAGGACTTGACTTCTTTACTACAAAGAAGCAAGGAGGATTTTGAGTCCATTATGGACAGACGAAGCCGACTCGCTCTTGCAACCAGCTGTGTTACATCGTGTATCAGGTGGCGCCCGTGGTAACGGCCAGTGGCCAGTGCTCCTTAGAGCAGTACGCTCCTTACCTGTGGCCTTAGCTGTGATTCTAGTCACGTGGCTTCCCCTGGATCCTAATTATTTCCCAAACCTGCTTCCCTAGGCTTCTCTGTGATTCTGCAGATTACCCCATATCTTTCCAACAAATTTATTTCCTGTTGAAGTTAATGAGGAAGATTGTTCTTCTCAGCCAGGAACCGTCACTGGCTATAACAGAAGCCAGCAAGGTGGGGCACCGGTGGGGAGGGAGTGGGAGGAAGGCACCGCAGGCTGGGGAGCAGTGTTCTCATTCCCCACATGGGTCGTGGGCCCCTGCACCATCTTCCCAGCAAAGTGAGAACAGCCCTTCCCTCTTCCTTCCATACAACACTCATGTATTTAAACTTGTTTTCCCCTTCCAGGCTCTTTTTGTTGGTGTTATTAAGGGGTGGAAATGTACAAATGGACCAGATTCCAGACTATTATTCTTCCAAAGAGTAACATCCTTGGAGAATAGGGAAGGGGAAATCTGTAAGCCATTTGTCTCACAAGAGCTACACTTTAAAAAGATAAACCAAACATTAATGCTCTAAAGTCAGCAAAGCAACTATAAACATGTTTGCTTGCATATATATATATATACTATATATATAGTGTATATATATATATATGTATAGATATAGTATATATATAGTATATATATATAGTGTGTGTGTATATATATATATATATATATATATATGTGTGTATGTCAGCTCAAATTTTACTGGGAAGCATCTTAAAATAATTTAATACATCGCCAAAATTCTTTCCAAAATCACATAAAGCTAATGACATCATTATTGTTTAAATGTTTAACATGTGGCATAGTTAGCATTTATATTTTAAACACTCACTGTTGTCGTAGAGGCCTGTGTTTCATGTGACACACACATGCATACACAGATACTCACACTCACACACCCCCTTTGTTGTCTGTTGAGGTGCCTTATGTAATCAATACAAGGAGAAGCTCATGGCCCATTTTTATAAAATTTATTTTATGGTTTTGTTTTTAAATGATTATAGCTTATAATATATGGTATGACAGAGAATTGGCCATACCTTTATTTTATACTCAGTCTTCACTCAGAAACCATGTCCTAGTCATTCACATCATTGCTATGGAAATACACAATCAGGTTTATGGTGTGCTGAGAACTCATCGCTCTGAGTCCTGAATGATAAGTAGGTGACCAGCAGAGGATGGGGGAGGGATCCAGGCAGAGAAAACAAAATGAAAAAAGACATGGAGATACAGAAAGCTCTAGCGTATTTAATGAAGGGTAGGTGACATGGTGGCTACATCACCGAGTCTACTGAAGAGTGAAATAGCAGAGCTTTGGGGAAGAGTGGTGTGGTCGCTGATTGTATGTGTCAGCTTGGCCGTACGTTCTGGGTGCAGGTATGGATTCGTTACTGTCTTTACACGGGTATCAGTATGGTTAAAGGAGGTGTGTATGGATGCCTGGTTGACAAAGGGTAGACTGTGAAGGTTAATTTTCTGTGTCAGCTTGGCTAGGCTAGGGGTCCAGTTGTTTGTTCAACCACTAGCCTAGATGTTGCTGTGAATGGATTGTGGAGGTGGGATTAACATCATGACCAGCTGACTTTAAGTAGAGCAGCTTATTCTCCATAACGTGAGTAGGCCTGATTGAAACAACTGAAGGCCTTAAAAGCAAAGAAGTTTCCCAGAAACTTATTTTGCCCCAAGACTGTAACATAGAATCCTGCCTGAGTTTTCAGCCTGCCTGCCTGCCTGATGCGTTTGAAATTCAAAACAAGCATCAACTCTTACCTGAGTTTCCAAGATGCCAGCTTGCCTGACACATTTCAGACGCGCCAGTCCCCCCACAACTACATGAGCCACTTGCTCAAAACAAACCTCTCTACAGATACATAGTGTGGGGGGAGGGGAGCAGAGCGGCGGCTCCCTGCCAATCTTAATCTTAGCTTCCCTGTGTCCTATCCTTCCCTGCCCTGTGCCGCTGGGACAGGCAAGTACGCCTGACCTGACCAGATGAGGGTTTAGTGCACAGGCTCCTTGGAGAAGAGAAAATCTGTGTGTCTGGTGAGGCAGGGAGAATAAGGAGTCCTAGTCATGGGTGAATGAGGCAGAGGAGCTAGAAGAGTAAAGGCAAGAAGAAATACTGGAACTTAGGAAGGAATCATTCTCCTGCTTCCTGGTGCTCCTTCCATACAAAATAGGACCACAATCGGATTTAGTTCCCACGGAGGGGGCTAGTAGGAGGTAAGGTTGGAGTCCAGGTAAGGGAAATTGAGCGCTTGCCCAGATAATCAAGACAATATCCCTCAGAGTCCTGTAGAAAACGGCAGCACTCAAACTGGATGGTTTACCTTAGACTACAGTGCCAAGAGATCTCTGAAGTACATGAATTCTGAAGGGCGGGGGGTGGCAGATGTATAGGAGACAAGAAGGAAGATGAGAAAGTGACCAGGATTGAGTAGAGTCTGCAGGTACTGAAACTTTGGACAAAGATAATGCCAAAAAAAAAAAAAAAAGAATGATGACTAAGGTGATGAAGTGAATGAAAACATGAGATAATGATGCTGAGACTGGGAACCACGAAGTTAATGCCCATGACAGGAAATCCACCAGCTGTGACATAGGTGCCAACTCAGGAAAGCTGGAGGAGGGAGCTGCATGGCACACCTCTGAAAGCTGTTGCTCTTGTGATCACAGACATGTTCAGTCCACATCTCCTGGTCAAGCCATGGCTCTAGAAAACACGGCAACATCGGAACCAAGCATGAGCAGGAAGGAATCCTTCGAGAACATAGCCTCAATAGTGACCCCAGGCCACTAGTATCAAAGCCCAGGGACCACCAATGACAAAGAAATGAATAAAACACCTAAGCCCTGTTATCATTTTGGGTGAACTGAAAGATGAATAGAAGAGATCTATGAAGGAGAAGCTAAAGGATAAGAAAAAAGAAGAACGTGGGGAGTTGAGTGACTTGACAGAGTGGTGAAGCCCTGGCATCCCTAAGATCAGGAAGAAGTGAATGGCGGCAGCTCTGGTCTGTGTGTGAACTCAGCAGGGATCTGTAATCACGGCTGAGCCACCCTCTTCTGGGTAGTGATCTCTAGGTTTAGAAAAGAAGAACCTTATTAGAGGTAGTACCAGTTCCTTACCTCCAGAATGAGAATTCCTTTCTCCATATCAAGAGAATGGCTAATCTTCATGCAAAGGAAGAGGAGCGAGGTAGCAATGGCTGTCTCTTCTTGCCCCCTTCCACACTTAAGTGTGCCCTTCCCCTATAAATTCATCTGCAGGTGTGAAGTGTCTATAGGTCCTCATCCCCTGCCACCCCACCCAGGGCATATCACCAGTCCAGGCTGGGCTGCCCTAGACTGTGCACCAGAATCCAGTCCACACAGCATCTCAGAGAGATTCAGTAGTTGTCTAGGCTACTCAGATCTTGGTCTTGAACCAGGTCCAAAGACTGAGACCCAGGATGAGACCTAGAGACATCACAATCTCTCCTCTCACCCAGATCAAACAAGGGGAGGGGACAAAGCCAAACCAAAATCCAAATCCAAAACATTCCAGTGCACACCTGTAGGTTAAGACAGACTTGAAGAGACAAGGAATGAGGCCACTCTCCCACTGGTGTCATCATAGAGGGTCCTGTAGTCCCTTCTTTCAGGCTCCTGGAAGGGAAAAGACTCAGATAAGGGAGAGGGGGAAAGTCCTGAACCTAGATCCTTCTTTTCTGTGTTGTGCTAGGAAAAGAAAAGCCTAGTCCCTTTGTTTCTACATTATCCTGGCAGGAATTCTGAACTAAAGACCATGATTTCTGATTAAGTCTGTGCCTGAGGCTCCTTGCCAAATAAAGGAGGGAAGCATCATACGTCCATGTCACTGTGGCCATAGGATGATATTTTTTAAAGAGTTTTATTTCACATGTAAATGTATCAGAGGTCTAAGTAGTAATCAAGAGGTAGCTCCCTTTTTCCCAGAGAAAACAAGAAATTGTGGCCTTCGAGTTTACACATGAAGGACGCTTTAACCACTACCATGCACAACTTCACTTCAACCCTGGCACTGTTTACCGCAGAACAATGGAGGGGGGGGCCTACTCTGTCCGCCTCCCCCATTTGGCCCTGGGGCCCAGGGTTGCTGCTAGTGGGAATCTGTACACTAGATCTCTACAAAGATGACCAAAATTCAGTAACACAATCTGTGAAACTGGAAATTAGGGCTTTTGTAGTGTCTACATGACAAATTCTAGTGCTTGCTTTTAATTTACTTTTGAAAATAAAGCTGCATATATATTATATATAAATATTTGAATGCTATGTATGAATGTATATATATTCCATTAAATAATATGTGTATATACGTGTGTATATAAAATATAAATATATATATATACATTATATATGTGTATATATACATATATTAATATATATGCATATATGAGTGTATATATACGTATGTACATTTCCATTTTGAAAAGTAGAAGGCAGTGTTTAAAAGTCAGCAAAGGCCTAAACATCTTCAATGTCAGTTCAGAGGATGACTCCTACTGCCACCTGGTGGCAACATACCTAAAATTAAGAATCCAGAAAGGTGCTCAGGATCATCTTCTAGCTCAGGAAACACTTGGTCATTACACAGCAAGTTCTAAAAGACAGAGAGTGCCCAGATTTTGATTTATACGTACATCTGTATAGGAGTTGCGGTGGGTATGAGGAGAGAGATGGGCAAGGAATGGTACAACATTTAGAAATGAACACCAGCCCTTCAAGGTAGACAGGAAGGCATGCATCACTATTTTTAAATTTTTTACAATTAAAGCAAAAGAGAGAGAAAGGGCATTGGTAGGAATATTTTTAAGGTAGTAAAGGTATGCTTATGTCTGTACACTGAAGAAAAGAATTAGTAGAGAAAAGAATATTGAAGGTACAAGGAAGAAAATGGAACTTTGAGGATTTGCAATACCTGAGGGGATGGGGGAAGGAGTGGGACCAGGAGCATTTGACCAAATTCAATACTCACTCATTATTATAAATACTAAATGAAATAGAAATTGATAGTTTGTAAGATGAATTGAGAACATTTTTTTAAACTTATTTATTTAATTTATTTATTTTTGGCTGCATTGGGTCTTCGTTGCTGCGTGCGGGCTTTCTCTAGTTGTGGTGAGCGGGGGCTACTCTTCGTTGCAGTGCGCAGGCTTATTGCGGTGGCTTCTCTTGTTGCGGAGCACAGGCTCTAGGCGCACAGGTTTCAGTAGTTGTGGCACGCAGGCTCAGTAGCTATGGCTTGTGGGCTCTAGAGCGCAGGCTCAGTAGTTGTGGCGCACGGGCTTAGTTGCTCCGTGGCATGTGGGATCTTCCCAGACCAGGGCTCGAACCCACGTCCCCTGCACTGGCAGGAAGATTCTTAACCACTGCACCACCAGGGAAGTCCCAAGAACATTCTTAATGTAAAAATGTTCATTGTCCTTATGAGCTGAATTTTGTCCCCTTTCAAAATTTATATATTGAAGGCGTAACCCTCAGTATCTCAGGATGTGACAGTATTTGGAGATAAGGCCCTTAAAGAGGTAATTAAGTTACAATGAGGCCACTAGGGTGGCCTAATCCAAGCTGACTGTTGTTGTTATAAAAGGAGGACATTTGGACACAATGAGAGACACCAGGGGTGTGTGCACAAGAAGGGAAATCCATGTGAGGACACAGGGAGAAGGTGGCCATCTGCAAACCAGGCAGGGGGTCCTCAGGAGAAACCATCATATGGACACCTTGATCTCGGACTTCTAGCCTCCAACACTGTAATAAAATAAATCTCTGTTGTTTAAGCCACCCAGTCTGTAGCATTTTGTTATGGCAGCCCTAGCAAACTAATACAGATGCATTCCTATTAAAACCTGAACCAAGAACAGAATGCCCATCATCTCTTCTATTACTTAATATTGTATAGAAGGGAAAAGAAAATGCCATTAGACAAGAGAAAGGATTTAGAGGCAGAAGAATCAGAAAGGAAATGGTAAAACTACCTCTATGTGCAGATGATATTATTATATATCTGGAAACGCCAAAAGAATCAATGAAAATACACTAAAAATAATACCAGTAAAATTGCAGGAATAAAATTAGAAATCAATATACTTCATACAAACAGTAACCTGTTAGAACGTATAAAAATAGATCTCATTTCAGTAGAAAAGTAAAATAAATTCCTAAGCAAAAATCTAACAAGAATTTTACAAAACCTATATGACTAAAGGTATAAACACACCTAAAAAGCACAAAGAAAAATAGAAAGACATTTCATGTCCTTGGACTGAAATATTCAACGAAAATATATCAATTCTAAGTTTGTTTATAATACAATTTCAATAAAAATAGCATCAGGTTTTTGTTTCAGGAGGAACGCACACTGATTATAGAGTTTATATGAAAGAATAAACAAGCAAAAGTAGCACGAAAAATCCTGAACACACACATTGTTTAGAAGCTAATAACCCTAACAGGTATGCAAACAATATAAAGCTTCTATAATTAAAACAGGTTGGTGTTAGTTAGCACATGAATAGAATGGTATTGATAGAATGTTGAAATAGAACATAAGGTTCACATGTAGACCTGAGAATAGAAATGTAATATATGATGATGGTAGCATCTCAAATCATCAGGGAAAAAATGGGTTCCCAATTTTTATAATGATAAATGATACAACTGGATAGCCATATGAAAAGTAATAAAATTAGATTCATTTTTCAACCATAAGCAGTATAAATTTCAAATGTATCCAAACATATATACTTGTATCTCAGACAAAAAGCTAATGTCTTTAATATAAAGAGCTTCTAAAAACTGAGAATCTAAACACCTACAACCCAAGAGAAATTGGGCAAAAGATATGAAGAGATTTCAGAGAAAATATTAATGGTTTTTAAACATATGAAAAGATGCTCAAACAAGAAATGCACATTAAAACTACAGAAAAGATACTTCAAGAAAAACTGGGGTTGAGACTACCTTTTCCAACCATGATGGAGCAACAAGGTTCAGACTCTCCTTAGGATTAAACAGCTAGACAAATAGAATACATGAAACAACTGTTTCCAGACATTGACAAAAGGTAGCAGAAGAATTTAATTCAGGGGAAAAAAGAAAAACAAACGTGATCACTCTGATTTTCTTCCTAGAGGCAATTTTCAAACAGGGGTGTCAGGAAAGGGAAGCAAACCAAGCTCGGTAGTCTCACTGAACTGAGGAGACAGATGCTGGAGTTCAGCCAGCCCAAGCAGCTAGAATCCGTAGAGCTGAATAGTGAAGCCGAGGGAGCTACGCAAACAAGAACTCCACAAACCTAGATGAGACTTTGGCTCAATACCAAATCTGAGTAGAGTTAAAGTCCATGTGGACGGGTTTTAAAAAAGAAAAAGAGCTTCTTGGACAAAACCAATTACCAGAGAGCAATAAGCAGCTCACACAGCCTGTCACCATTCGAATTACTACCAGCCAGAGAGAAGAGATTTCTGTAAACGCATGGGGCATACCCTAGGCTATACTAGATGTACCCTAGAAAAGCTCAACAACAAACTTCAACGGGTTGAACTGATTCTAAAGATAAGTAAAACCTGCCAGAAGAAAGCCCAGCACACTTTAAAGGAATACAATAAAATCCAGCATTCAACAGCATAAAATCTATAATGTCCACATCCAGTCAAAACTTACTGGATATGGAAGAAGTAGAAACATGTGGCCTGTAAACAGCAGGAAAATAAGTCAACAGAAAAAGCCCAGAAATGACAGAGATGATGGAATTGGCAGATAAGAACTTTACAATTAGCTATGATAAATATACTCAATATGCTCAATAATTTAAAGGAATAAATAGGCATGCTAAAAGAAATGGAAGAGCTTTTAAATTTTTATTTTATTTTTTATTGAGGTATAGTTGTTTCACAACATTATATGTTACAGGTGTACAACATAGCAACTCACAATTTATAAACATTATATTCTGTTTATAGTTATTATAAAATATAGGCTATATTCCCAGTGCTGTACAATATATCCTTATAGCTTATTTTATTTATTTTTTTAATGTTTTTAAAATCTAATTTAATTTAATTTTTTATACAGCAGGTTCTTATTAGTTATCTATTTTATACATATTAGTGTATATATGTCAATCCCAATCTCCCAATTCATCCCACCATCACCACCACCCCGCCACTTTCCCCCCTTGGTGTCCATACGTTTGTTCTCTACATCTGTGTCTCTATTTCTGCCTTGCAAACTGGTTCATCTGCACCATTTTTCTAGATTCCACATATATGTGTTAATATACGATGTTTGTTTTTCTCTTTCTGACTTACTTCACTCTGTATGACAGTCTCTAGGTCCATCCACGTCTCTACAAATGACCCAATTTTGTTCCTTTTTATGGCTGAGTAATATTCCATTGTATATATGTACCACATCTTCTTTATCCATTCATCTGTCAGTGGGCATTTAGGTTGCTTCCATGACCTGGCAATTGTAAATAGTGCTGCAATGAACATTGGGGTGCATGTGTCTTTTTGAATTATGGTTTTCTCCGGGTATATGCTCAATAGTGGCATTGCTGGGTCATATGGTAATTCTATTTTTAGTTTTTTAAGGAACTTCCATACTGTTCTCCATAGTGGCTGTATCAATTTACATTCCCACCAACAGTGCAAGAGGGTTCCCTTTTCTCCACACCCTCTCCAGCATTTGTTGTTTGTAGATTTTCTGATAATGGCCATTCTGACTGGTGTGAAGTGATACCTCATTGTAGTTTTGATTTGCATTTCTCTAATAATTAGTGATGTTGAGCATCTTTTCATGTGCCTCTTGGCCATCTGTATGTCTTCTTTGGAGAAATGTCTATTTAGGTCTTCTGCCCAATAAATGGAAGATATTTTTAAATGGAACATCTAGATGCTTAAAAATATATAATATCTGAAGTGAAAAAAATCACTTGATTGTGTTAACATCAGATTCAACACTGCAGGAGAAAATATCAATGCACTTGAAGACATTCAAGGCAGTAGAATCTATCTAAACTGAAACACAGGAAAAAGACTAGTATAAAAATGAATAGAGCCTCAGTAACCTATGGAACAATATCAAGCTGTCTAACGTAGGTGTAATTTGAGTCCTAGCAAGAGAAAGGAGGGAAAGAGAAAAATATTTAAACGTATAATGGCTAAAATTTTCCAAATTAGATGAAAACTATATACCCACACATCCGAGGAGCCCAATGCATCTACAAGCAGAATAAACAAAAATAAAACCACACAAAGCTACATCATAGTCACATTGATGAATATGAGTCATAAAGAGAACATTTTAAAAGCAACCAGAGGAAAAATAGCACACTATATACAGAGGAACAAAATAAGAATGACTACAGACTTCTCATCAGAAATGCAAACGATGCAAGCAAAAAGATAATGGAATGGCATCTTGAAAGTACAGAAAGAAAAAAAATTTGTCAATCTTGAATTCTGTGTTCAGTGGAAACATCTTTCAGAATTGAAGGTGAATATGGGGATATATGTATACATATAGCCGATTTACTTTGTTGTACAGCAGAAACTTACACAATATTGTAAAGCAGTTATACTCCAATAAAGATAAAAAAGAAAAAAAGAACTGCAGGTGAAATAAAGTTTTCATATAAACAAAACCTTAGAGAATCTGCTGCCAACTGGCTGTACTACAGAAAACATTAAGAGAAGTTCTCTAGGCAGAAGGACAAAAGATACCAGATGGAAAACTGGGGAGCCCCTAAGAGTGTAAAAATTAACCTTGGAGATACAATGTAGATATAAACTTGAAGAGCACCTAAAATTGTAAAATGTGTGGACAATTTTATAAATATAAAAGACATTTTTCTCAATTTTTAATATGCTCAGAAATAAAGCAAGGAAAGGTGGTAGAAAGGGAGGGGCATGATATCATGGATTCTCAATATATTGCTGTCCACTAGAGAATGTAAGCTCCTTGAGGGCAAGGATTTTGTTTGTTTTGCTTAGCACTGTATCGCTAGTACCTAAAATAACCCGTGGCATAGGGCAGGTGTTCAACAAAAACTTCCAGAATGAATAATTCAAGAAAAAAAGGGGGGAGGGGCATGGGCTGCCAATTTAGGTAGTGGTGAGGTTAGGCCTCATTGTGAAGGTAGTATTTGTACAAATACTTGGAAAAGATGCAGCCAGAGTTGTGCTTGGTAGTGTCAGCTATTCCAATGTCTGTTTGGGTAAACGTGGCTCAATGAAACATCCCTCCTAGGCAATACACTTCTATTGTGCACTTCAGTAACCATACCTTAACCCAAAGCAAAGAAAAATTGAGATATATTGAGAGTTTAGAGGAGCAAAAATTCTTTCTGAACATTTTAAGAAATCATATGTCATTTCATGAAGGTATCTGTGTACACCTAATTCTGTTCTCCAAACACCCAGCCCTGGCATCTCTAAATTCCATACATTATATAACTGACTTCAGGAAGGGATATGATAAATTTATTTCTTCAAGGACTAATAAAGCTGGTATTTGACCACCTGTGATCCACTTTCCTTATTAAGGACACTTTTATTTTAATGAAGACAGACCTTTCAGCCAAAGCAATAAATCTCAATTTGGGGAAATTAAAGCCTCAGCTACTGGGTGGGTTAGATATATTTCTGGTCAGAGTTAAGTGCTGGAGTCCCCTTGGAGAAGTTATGGAATCATAATATAAGGGCCCAAACCCATCTTCTTCAAGGCCTGTTTGTGTTTATGAGTACTTATCAATGATTGATTATATTTCTCTGTGGCCAATATTCGACAAAAACTCAGAAGTAATGGTGCCTTATTTATAGATTTTCACTTAGAATTTTGCTACATCCTTCAATATCATTAATAAATCCCAATCCCTGTCCTCAATCCCACTGCACAAAATTTACATTAGAGAAACACAGTGCTTGCTTCAGCAACACATATGCTACAAAGAGAGGAAAAACAATTTATTATCACAAACTTCAAATAAGCCCCAGAAGACAGCCTCTCCCTGGGACTCAGGAGCAAATAAGACTTCAGGGGCTCATTAAAAGTTGACTTTTCTCTACAAACCTTTGAGGGCTCTTGTCTGGATGCCGCAACATCAGGGAAAGTTCCTCTGAGCTGATGTCACTTCAGAAACTGTTGCCATAGAAGCATCGTTTCAAATGCATTTCAAAGCTATTAGAGCAACCACTTTTTATGTGTTTGTGCTTTGGGGTTTTTTTTTTATTTTTACTTTTTTTGAGGTAAAATTCATGTAACATAAAATACACCATTTTAAGGTATACATACCGTGGTTTTTAGTGTATTCACAATAACGTGCAACCGTCAGCACTATCTAATCCCAGAACATCCTATTGGCTCAAAAAGAAACCTGGTCACTTCCTACTCCCTCTGCCCCCAGTCCCTGGCAGTCACTAGTCTGCTTTCTGTCTCTGTTGATTTGCCTCTTCTGGTCATTTCACATAAATAGAATCATATAATATGCAGCCTTTCATGTCTGGCTTCTTTCACTCAGCTTAATGTTTTCAAGGTTTGTCCATGTTGTAAACATCATTTTTTAGGGCTGAATAATATTCCATTAAATGGATATACTACATTTTATTTATCCATACATCAGTTGGTGGACATTTGGGTTGTTTCCACTTGGGGGCTATTATAAATAATGCTGCACGAAGGTCGGCCAGAGGTGAGAGCTTAGGGTCTTCTCAGGTCTTTTCTGAGCATGTGCCCAGCCCTAGCCATGTGTGTGGCCTTCCAGGTTCCCAGGAATACATGGGCTCTTTTCAAAGCCCTTATTTTAAAAACATCTCATTCCCTAGTCTTTCCTCCCAAGATCTTTGGTTAATCTGTTGTTTGCCCCAACTGTTATCCATTGCCCCAGGTCGCACTGACTAGTACATTTGCCTTTAAATGTTTTCCACACGTGGCCTCCTCCCCCTGTAGCCCCATCAGCCGGTGGGAGGAGTCCAGGTTAGGCAAACTAGAGGCAAGCCCTTTCATGATGCCTCAGAGAGCCACCAGATAGGTCAAAACAAACAACCACGGTTCTTGGAGAATAAGGTCTGTTATGCTCCTTCCAGTACTGGCACTTATACCAGGGATGCAAGCTGCTGTCTTCAAGGCCAACGCTGAGCTGCAGCAAGGATGAGTTAAAATGCCACAAAACTGTCTTACCAAGATTAAGCTTTTTTTCTTGATTGTGTTCTCCTGGTTGCTACAAGCTTCTGGTTAGTATCCAGAGTTCCAAGAAAGTTTATTTTGAAAGTTTTTGCCAGTTTATTTATTGCTTTTGTCCATGAAAGGACTTCGGAAGTTCCCTGCTGTGCCATTTTGGCTGACAGCACTTTAGACTCAACCCCTTTCAAATCTGATGCGTCCCACTTGAATTACAAATTATATGGCCCTGCTCAGTATTCAGAAAATAAACTTTGGAATTAGTCTGATCTCAGTACAAATCCTGGCTCTGCCACTTCCTAGCTGTATTAAATTTGTTTAACCTCTCACTGAACTTCAGATCCCTTGTCTTAAAATGTGGATAAGAAACACAACTCAGAACTGTAGTTTTGAATAAATGGTGCCTTTGGGGCACCACAATTTAAGGTATAAAGCTTATGGTGCAGTGTGGATTTCCCTGTCTTTACCACTGTAATCTGAAGCCTACAGGAGCATGGTTGGGACAGGTATTGCTAGCGGAGTGTGTGTGTGTGTGTGTGTGTGTGTGTGTGTGTGTGTGTGTGTGTGTGTGTGTGTGTGTGTGTGTGTGTGTGTGTGTGTGTGTGATGGGAGGGGAATCATATAAGACCATGTATTTTAAAAGGCAGCCCAATAAAGCAAGCTATGAACAGTATATGTAATATGATCTCATTTCAGAAAAAGAAAGGTATATGTATCCATACAGAAATATCGGGAAGGATAGACATTAAGTAATTAAGAATGTAGAGGAAATACGGTGTTTTTAATTTCTCATTTTTTCTAATTTACTTATATTTCCTTATTTCTTCATGCACATATATTGCTTTTGAAATCTTAAAAAATGCTTATGAAATACAGCAGTAAGAGCCCATTTATCCCCAGAAATTCAGTAAACCTATTTTACTTTGAAAAAATAAAGTCCTACACAAAAGTATGTTATAGCAAAACAGCATGTGACCGAGAGGACAGGATGGGCTGGTGTCAGAAGTCCTGGGTTCTAGGTCATGCCCAGGTCTGCCTCTTGCTAGCTATGTGACCTTGGGTAACTTCTTGAGTTTCTGTTTAATAACGCAGCATTCCTCTTTTTCCCTATGCCATACTGATAATAAGACATCAAGAGTAAAACAACATGCCTGAGAGACACAGGTGTACAGATTTAAAAGGCTACAAACTAGAGCAGTGGTTCTCAAATATTAATGTACATCAGAGTCACCTAGAAAAGCTGTTAAGACTCAGATTGTCAGGCCTCATCTCCAGAGTTTCCAGTAGGTCTGGGGTGGGGCCCAAGGCTTTGTAAGTTCCTGGGCAGTGCTGATGATGCTGGTCTGGGGACCACACATTGAGAATCATTAACTAGAGGCAGAGAAAAAAAAGCACAGAATCTTCAGGTTCAAGTTCCAAGTCACCTCTTTTAGTTCTGTGACTTTGAACAAATCTCTTCATCTATCTACACATGAGTTTCTTCACCAATTAAAAAATATATATATTATAGTTCTTGCTAATAAATACAATCTGCCTCCAAGATTTTTATGAGGATTAAAAGATTTAAACTTGTGAAAAGAATGCATAAACTCTACTGAATTATGCAAATAGCATTAATTATGTAAGTTAGGCAACTAAAGTAGCTAGAATTTAAATTATTTTTATTTTAGGAAGTACATCTCAGACACAGAGATGTCTGTCAGTTTAGATTCCCAGTGGTAGAGATCCATGCTTCTAGCAAGCATGTCTGAAATTTGAGTCCGTTGCCACTGCAGATGGAGATAATAGTGCCTTGCTTAAGTACCATTATAGAAACATGAAATAATAATAATAACACAACAGTCTAAATTTACTGAAACTTGGTATTTCTTCAGGTACTGTAGTAATTTAAAATTCACAATCCTATGAAGTAGCTGTGTAATAATTCCCAACTTGTAGCTGAAAAAGTTTGGGCTTCAAATAGTCAAAAAATTTGCTCAGGGTTACACAGCAAAGATTAGAATCAGGGTTTCTAAATAATATGCTTATAATGCTATTTGTTGATTCATTTAATTTAAACATAATTCATTGATTTATGGCCTAGAATAATAGCTAACTCATAATAGTTATTTTACCATTATTTGCTTAGGGAATTACTGCCAATTCAATTTGATTGGGATTTGGGTCTCTTATATTCCCCATCCTCACATCTCCTCTCCTTTCCTCCCAATATGGGTACATCACAATTTTCATTTCTCAACATTTAATGTTTACTGTACTATGATTATGTTTCCTTACTTGCTCCATTTTACTTTTTCCCAGAGTAGATATTGTCCCCATGGTTTTCTATGTGCCTCTTCTTAATATTTCCACATACTCCAGTTTCAGGGATAGAATGTGACATGAGAAAAGGAATTCAAGGACAAACAGACTTCTTGGGACCCCAATGTAAAGGGCACAGAGCATAGGGGAGTCTGGTTCCCCACTTAAATCATTCTCTTTTGATCTGTGAATGTCATATTCTATTTCTAGTTCCACCTACTTCTAACCTGACCTAACCTGAATTTTCCTGAGCTCCTCTGAGCACAAAAGGGGCAATAGATCTCATCTTTTTTTCTTAATTCCCTTATTTTATTCAGAATAAACTACATTCCAAGCCTAATTTGCCCAATTTGTTAAACTACAAAATTTTTCTGATTCCCCAATTTTTCAAGCTACAAAACTCTCAGTTGCTATAATTTAATCTGTCTTTAGTAGAACAGTGCCTTCAGTCTAGAGTCAGAGATGCTGGCTTTTCAGCAATCATAGGACTTAAGCCCAATTACCAATTTGTTGGATTCAATTTCATATGCAAAGCAAACCTAGTTGTTGGCATAAATACATAAAGTGCTATATCCTACTTCATCTTTTATTTTCAATACATATGCCCACAAGCATATATACAATTTTTCACAAATACATAACTGTGATAACATGCATGTGTTTCGTGGGTGTGTATAATCCCTTGTTATTTATTCTTTTCCTTCTTCTTTGGCTACCTTGGGCCATGCCACACACAGGCCACGTACAGGCACCTAAAACACAGTTTCTTCATGGTCTTCTTTTACATCTGGTGCATTAAAATTCAATTTGTCAAGCTCCATTAACACTGATATGCATGGCCTATCGGGGTGCAGATTATACTCCTTTTTGGAATGGTTTCTCAGGAACCACCACGTGATGCTCTCACCCCAACTACTGCCCTCCTATTTAGCTGGTAATTAACCTCCCCAAAGTAGGATACCTGTTGAGTTAAATCACAGAGCTTCAAGTCCAGGGGAAAACTAAGGTCAATTTCCAGATGCCTAATGACAATTCACATTTCTATAGCAACTGAGCATTTGAAAAAATATTTGCATATGCATTATCCCATTTTGTGCTTACAACGAACCTTCGGAGTTGATATTTTTATTTCTTATTTTATAGGTAAGGACATGACTTGTCATTCAGTAAGTAGTATAAGCATACCACACTATACTCCCTGGATTTGGGATAATGTCAGCTTTACATTATCATGTTCTGGTGACTATTTTGGAATTGACTATACGAAAAGATTAAAATTCTGAAGCGAAATGCATGTCCAAGAAACGGAGATTTTTAACTCTAAATGTATGAAGTTGTAGGCAGTAAAAACTCCAGGCCTTGCCCATTTCCTCTAACCCTGCTGGTGTCTGAAACACTGCCCACCTGGTCTGACTCCTAACAAACATTAGCAGTAGTGAGATGAATAAAACACAAGAAACAGTTAGGTGCGGGGAGATGCTCATACCTGGCCTAACCACAGGACTCCCACTTGGAAGAGAATGGCTGCAGCAAAGCATTCTACAGGGACAGAGTTCATTCTTAGGGAATCAACAGGGCAGCCAGGGCTCCAGCTCCCTCTCTTTCAGGGAGTGCCATAGTGGGGTTCCCAGTCTTGATTGCTCTAACTTTTCTTAATTTTCAACTTCACACTCCCGTATACTACTTTCATCAGAAATTCATCATTTGTGGATCTCTGCAACTGCTCTGTTATTACCCCTAAAATACTGATGAACTTTGTATCAAAGAAGAAGGTCATCTCCTTTGAGGTCGGCTTGTCACAGCTCCACTTCTTGCTTGTATTTGTCATGGCTGAGGGTTACATGCTGACCCATGACCTCTGTGTCATCATATCTCATCAGCTCCTGCTGGTAGTTGCAGTATTTGTAATGGGGTTAGTTGGTTCAACCATAGACATTGTGCCTTGTATTAAAATTGTCCTTTGTGAGTTATTCATCAGTCATTACCTCTCTCATCCATTACCTTGTATAATATTGATATGACAATTTTCTCTTTGACTTGATTCAACGTTGGAGTCACTAGATTAACAGTCCTTGTTTCCTATGCATTTTCTCTTCAGCATCCTCCACATCAGCTTCATAGAGGGCAAGTCCAAAGCCTTTAGCAGAAGCTATGGGATTTCTCTCTGGGTTTGATGCATTCATGCTTCTTCCTGGTTCTCTCTCAGATTGCTTGCTCTGAGAGAAGCCAGCTGCCATGTAGTGAGAACATGGAGTTCTTCTTGTAGTTGACCTATGGAAAGGGTCACGTGATGAGGAAATGAGGCTGTCTGCCACACGGAGGGCTTCTGCCAGGAGCCGTGTGAGTGAGCCTCTGGGACATGAGTCCTCCAGCACCAACCAAGCCTTCAGATGACTGTAGCCCCAGCCAATCTCTTAACTTTAACCTGATGAGAGACCCTGAGCCAGAGCAACCCAGCTAAGCTGCTACCAAACTCCTGACCTACAGAAACTGGAGAATGATAATGTTTATTGTTTTAAGCTGATAAGCTTTGAAGTAATATGTTACACAGAAATAATTAATGCACATATGAAGAGATATTCAACTCATGAATTATCAACAGCAATGCAAATTAAAATAACACGATATCACTTTATACCAACAGCTCTCAAACATTTAATCTCAGGACCCCTTTGCACTCTTAAAAAATATCAGGGCTTCCCTGGTGGTGCAGTGGTTGAGAATCTGCCTGCTAATGCAGGGGACACGGGTTCGAGCCCTGGTCTGGGAGGATCCCACATGCCGCGGAGCAACTAGGCCCGTGAGCCACAACTACTGAGCCTGCGCGTCTGGAGCCTGTGCTCCACAACAAGAGAGGCTGCGACAGTGAGAGGCCCGCACACCGCGATGAAGAGTGGCCCCCGCTTGCCACAACTAGAGAAAACCCTCGCACAGAAACGAAGACCCAACAAAACAAAAATAAATTAATTAATTAATAAACTCCTACCCCCAACATCTTCTTTAAAAAAAAAAAAATCAAGGACCAAAGAGCTTTTATATATGTGAGATATATCAACTTATATTTACCATATTAGAAATTAAAACTGAAAATCTTTAAAGATTCATTTTAAAATAAGAATAACAAACCTATTACATAACTATTTTTGTGAAAAGTAACTATATTTTCCAAAATAAAACAAAAATTTAGTGAGAAGAGTGACACTGCTTTATAGTTTTGCAAATCTCTTTAATACCTGGCTTAATAAAAAACAGATGGAATCTCATGTCTGCCTCTACATTCAACCCATTGAAAAATCACATATCATGTAGCCTCCAGAAAAGTTTACATTCATGCAAGAATGAAAGTTAAAGACCAAATACTGCCAATATTCGTGTGAAAAGAGTTTTGACCTTGCAGGCCTCCTAAAAGGGCTTCAGGGACTCTCAGGGGTTCCTGGACCGCACCGTGAGAAGCCCTGCTTAACATCCAACAGAGTGACAAAAATTTTTAAGTTAGATGGTTCTAACTGTTGGTGAAGATGTGGAAATATAAGAAACTATGCATTACAGCTGTTCTAGGAGCAATATGATATCACCTAAGACAAGTTAAGTATATGTTGCCCTACGATCTAGAAATTCCAGTCTTTGATGTATATCCCAATTGAATTCTGTCATAGAACCACAGGGGGAAATGTGCATTACTGTGGTATAAGGAGTACAGGCAAAATGAATACTCGTCAACAGGCAAGCAAGTAGATAAAATGCAATGTTTTGCAGCAGTGGAAACAATATATTATCTGTGTACATAGCCACATTGATGGACTTTTAGGGGTACAGAGACAAGTTTTTTTTTAAAGTAAGAAACCATAAAATATAAAACATAAAATCACTTACGTGTATTAAAATTATAACGCACAGACTTTCAGGCAAAGTTCAGTATGTTATAACAGGCAACTGTTCCTGTAGCCATAGCAGAAAAGGCTGTATTAATTACAAAAACTATGTTTTGTGGATATCAGGAAGTTGTGGAAGAAATGAAGACAAGATGAATTAAAATTCCACAGGAGATAGAACCATTTTGAGGTAACAAGACAATCTTCAGGAAGTTTTCCCCTGGAGGAAGTTCCTGCCTCTGGGTGCCAACCCCCCTTTGTTCTCCGTCCAGGCAGAGGGCTTTTGCCAGGGAAAAATGAACCATCAAAGCTCTTAGTGGTAGTTACAAAGTGAAGTGACAAAAGGAAATTTGAGAGACTTCAAATGCATGCCCAGTCTTCCCCACAGGACATTTCCTGAGCACTGGGGCTGTGTGGACTAAACTAAAAGCCTCTAAAATGCAAAGTGAAATCTACACTCTGTGCTAATTATGAAACAAATACACTACAAAGGGAAGGGTCCTGCATTAAAGTCACTGATCAGACTCACTGAGGCAGTCTCTCCTTCAAAGCATTTGACAGGTTGAGAAGCTAAATGCAGCAGGAGGCTAACGAGCTACACTGAAATCCTCTGAAGAGGAAAATAGACCCTCTCACAGTCTTTCAGAGCTTAAGAGACAAAGACCCAACAGGCTCAATCAAAATCCTGGAAAGATCAGGCTCTAGCAATAGGAAAAACTAAATGTACACTGACTCTTACTAAAACTCCAGCGCAGACCTACGTCAGCTCAGACCCTGATTGGATTCAGTGGTCAGTTCCTCACCCTACATGACTAATAGAAGAAAGGCGAACCGTCTTTGGTAAAAGACAGGATCATCCAGAGCATCTCTGGTTCCTGTGGTCCTTTATCCACGGTGTTCAGCATACAATGCAAGTTCCAAACAGTAATTTTTGCAAAAAGTAGACAATAGGAGCAGATCTACAGATTGCCCCAATCCTGGAGTTAGCAATAAGGATTTAAAAATAACCGTGATTAATATGATGAAAAAAATAGAAGACGGATATTTTAGATGAAAGTATGGAGATTTCATCAGAAAACTAGGATCTCTAAAAAAGAATAAAATGGAATTTTCTGGAGTGAAGACGTCCTAGTCCTGATGAGGTGTGTATTACACAGGTGTATGCATTTGTCAAAATCTGTGTATGCATACTTAAGGTTTGTGCATTTCATTGTACATAAATTTTACCTTAAAAAAAACAAACTGTAAACAAATATTGAAGTATAGTTAGTGATGCGCATGCTGAAGTATTTAGGAAGTAGTATATCAATATTTACAATGTACTATGAAGTATATCCAAAAAAAAATTGGATGGTTTATGTGTGGATAGAGGAGTGGATAGAAAAATAGATACATAACAAAGCAAGCCAAGTAAAATGTCATAGAATTAACTGTTATAGATGTTCACTGTAAAATTCTTTCAACTTTGCTGTAGTTTAAAGTTTTTTTTCATAATAAGATAGTAATACAATATGATGAGAGAATATTATGAATAATGGTATGCAAATACATTTGACAATTTGGATGAAAATGGACAATTTCCTCAAAAATTGTGGTTTAAAATATTCCACAAATTCTTTGACACTCCCTTTAAAATGTGGAGCCCAATTCCCATCCCCTTGAATATAGGCTGGATTTCGTGACTTCCTTCTATTGAATAGGAAAAAAATAGAAGTAGCAGTTGAAACTTCAGAGGTTAGGTCATTAAAGCACAGCGGCTCCCGCTTTGCTCGGATCACCCGGTGAGAGGTGGGGAGGTAGGGAGAGACCCACCTGCTGAGGAACTGAGGCCTCCTGCCAACACCCAACAAGGAACTGAGACTCCTAGAAGATATAAATAAAACATATATCTGGTGATGGTCTCATATGCAGAATATAAAAATAAATTCTGCAAATCATTATTCAAAAGATATACAACCCAAGAGGAAAGCAGGCAAAAGACTTAAACATACACTTCACAAAAGAAGATTTCCAAATGGTCAAAGTGGCCAACTTCATTCATGATCAGAGAAAACCCCAATCCAATGTCGTTATACACCTTCCAAAATGGCCAGATTGGTTTTAATTGCAAAAACATAAGGAAGTGGAGAAAATAGGACTCTCACAAACTGTTGATAAAAATGCAAATAAATATAACCACTTGGAAAACGAATAAAGATGAACATATGCAAAGCATTATGACCCAGAAATTCCAGTACACCAGTTTTCATGGGTATATAACCAACAGAAATGCATACATATTTTCACCATAAGACACAAGTTAGAATGTTCACAGTAGAATTATTTTATAATAGCCAGAAACTAGAACTCAAATGTCCATCAGTTGGTGAATGGACAAACAAGTTGTTGTATTTCTGTGCAATAAAAAGGAATGGAAATCTGACACACACAGCAACATGGATGAATCTCAGAAATATGTTGAGCAGAGAATCCAGTCACAAAAAAATATGTACATATGATTCCACTTATATAGAGCACAAAAACAGGAAATAAAACGGATTCTCAGAGCTATAATGTAGAGCAATAGAAGGCAAACACAAAAGGGTATATACATACGATTCCATTTCTATAAAGCATAAGGAAGGCAAAATTAATCTATGCTGTTAGAAGTTAGGATAATGATTATCCTTTGGGAAATGATGGTTATTAGAAAGGAGCACGAAGGTGGCTTCTGGGGTGTAAACTAAACTTCTGTTTCTTGATCAGATGAAAATTTATGGAACACGTGTATATAAATGTATGTATATTATACATCATTAAAATGTAAATTATTTTTAAAAGGCAAAAGAAAATACATGCATATGAACCAATAATATTTGACAAAATACATTTGGCAAAAACACATATAATAAAAAGATACAGAAAGGCGAGTGTGGAGAGGCTGACGGGGAATAGAAATAAAGGATCCCTTCTCCTGCTGCCAGGCCTGGATCACTGCAATTAGTGCACACAGGACAACTCTGATTCAGAGTTGGCCTCTAGCCCGGGGATGGGGAGAGAGGCAGTGCCAGACCACATACCATATATCTAAAAAATTAGAAGTTATAAATCAAGGAAGCAAACTGGTAAATAAAATATGCTCTATATCTGCCTATCTTGACACATAGACACACACACACACACACACACACACACACACACACACACACACACACACACACACACACACACACACACACACACACACACACACACACACACACACACACACACACACACACACACACACACCCCTTCATAATGATCAGGAATGCCAGGTTCCAATTTAGAATATTCGAACTGCCCAGATGCCTTCTTCCCAACCCAGCTAAGTCCCACATTGCAAGAAGTCTCACAGTTTCATGTGTGGACACCCAGGACTTCTAAATTCCATCCAAACCCCAACAATGAGCCATTCCTAAGGCCCAAGGGTGTACACCAGCAGCGTGATCTGCCGATGGGAGAATGTACCTGAGGAAAAGGCCTGCACAGGCCCTGGAAGCAGGCTGGGGCCATCTGGGCAGGGAATTACAGCATCCCTGGTGCTGGAAGAGTGGTCTAGGCGCATGGGCTCTGAATGAGCACATCCCCTTGGCCCCATGCACTCCTTGCCTTGTGGGAAGGCCACAGGCAGAGGGGCCCAGTGTGAAAGCGAAGGTCAGGGCCTCTCTTGCCAAGTCTAAGGGCAGTCCTAGAGAGAAGATTACCATATGCCCCAGTGTTTGCTTTTCACCGACCAAGCCCACCAAATTAAAGTAAGAGCTGACATTTCCCCTACACTTTCCAGTTTACAGTGCATCTTCCCATACAATGCTCTTCATCAATCTTCACAGTTTTGTACAATCAATATAATACCATTTGACAGATGAGAGCCCAAAGTGACTCCCTGCAGTCACGCGATAAAACACAAGTACTGCCAGGTCTCCAGTGGGAGACTTTTCCCTCCAGATTTCAAAAGTCATGTTCTTTCTACTACTCAACACTGCCACCCATTCCTCAGCTTTCTAGAGAACTGACGGGAGCTTAAAAAAAAAAAGAAATTTAGTAAATATATGGAAATTGTAAATACACGGTTGAAACATTTTAGAAAAAGACCAGAGGCGGGGAAGGGAATGTAACCCCAAACACAGATCAGTTTCTGGGAGAGAGCCTGGGCCCAAAGCAAAAATCATCACTGGGACAAAGAAGACTCTGTAGGAGCAGCAACCCTATCTGAGTCTTGGGGACTCCATTCCCACCCCAAACCACAAAATGAGGGCCTTCAACACATTTAAGCAATCTCCACCCAAATTCCACACCAATTACATGGGGGACCTGCTCCACAGCCCTCCTCCTCTCCACCACCCCACCAAAAATACTTTATTAATGAGAGGGCAGCATAAAGCCACGGGACTGCATCTGCTCGGGGAGAATCCAGAGGACAGCCTGGCACCAGCCCCAGCTGACACCCGACCCTCCTCCAGCGAGGACCCACTAGGCTATGCCTCCCTCTAATTACCAGGTGCCTGGCTCAGGGCCTGGCCAGTTATTTAGAGAACCAGCGCCCACGCCTCGCACAGATATCTGTGAGGCCAGGGCTGCAAGCACCGTCTGCTGAAAGCCTGCTGCCTGAAGCTGCTACCTCCTGACTCCACTCTCCTGGGACCCCTCCTGCCACCCCCGTGCCCAAGCTCGGGGCATCATGTCGCTTGCACACACAGCTGCAGAGTACATGCTCTCAGATGCCCTGCTGCCCGACCGCAGGGGCCCCCACCTCAAAGGACTGCGCCTGGAACTGCCCCTGGACCGCATGGTCAAGTTCATAGCCGTGGGCTTCCCCTTGTTGCTGATGTCACTGGCATTTGCCCAGGAGTTCTCCTCTGGTAAGTGGCTTCCAAGACCCAGTGGGCCCTGAAATGAGTCAGCCCCCACTGTCTAGATCACATGACTCGGGCCGGGCATCACCCAAAAGGCAGACTATGCATCCGTTTGGGGCACCAGCAAAGCAGAGGTGTTAAAAAACTTTGAAAGTCATTTCTAAAATTTTCCAGTAAAAAATATTTGTCTTAATTTCAGTATTCGCATGTTCTGTGTCATTGCAGTGACTAAACTTTTATTTTGATTTTCATGTGGATGATAGAGATTAGGATCCTATAATCTCTCCAGGATTTATGACCTCTAAAGGTCTTAATTAGCCAAGCTTCAGATAAATCTCCTATCTTCTTGGAGTCTTCTTGCTACTCCCCACCTCCAGGATTATTGACTTGAGAACCTATTAAGTGCCTGACAGAGTCTGGCGCATCACAGGTGCTGAATAAATCCACTCCTTCCTCTCCAAGAGCTCCAGCCCCATGCACGAGCACTAACAAACACGTATACCCAGTGTTCTAGGTGCTAGATTAACACAGCGAATCTGCCACCTCTATTAAAGACAACATGGACTTTCCCGAGAACTGGGATTGCTGGCTTTCTTTTCTGGCTGTGTGCTGAGCTCACCACCTTGCCCAGGGACGTGTGTCAGCCTCCCACTGCCTCTTCATTCACCCACAGTGCAGACCCAGACACCTAGGGCCTGGGAAGAAGACAGTGCCTGCCAGATTCAGAAATGGCCAGAAAGCTCTTAGCTGATTGTCCCCTGGATCCCCGTTCCTCCACCCCAACTCAGGGCTGCCTCAAAGCTGTGTTTCTGTTCCAGGGTCTCCCATCAGCTGCTTCTGTCCCAGTAACTTCAGCATCCGGCAGGCTGCCTACGTGGACAGTTCCTGTTGGGACTCACTGGTTCACCACAAACAGGATGAGTCTGGCCAGCACAGGACGAAATCCCTCTGGCCTCACAAGGTAAAGTGGCAGGGGCTCTGTCAAGCCTGCCTCACGGCTGGGTGGCGGGGGGGCAGAACTGCATCGATAGGTTCTCTCCTGCCCGCCTCTGCTTTTGTATTTTGCTCATTGACTTTCGCGTCTCAGGCATTCTTCAAATATCTGGTCATATTTGCTCACCCACTTTTATCTGATTGGAAGTTTTGTGCCTAGGGCTGAGGCTGTCAGTTCAAAGTAATCCCTTTGGGCCATTTCATTGGGGAAAACCCCAGATATCAGTATCTGCAATCTGATACTCTGGGCTGGTCAGTTTTCCCAAGAAGAATCATTCAATCCCTAATTTGGGTGGAGGGGGCAGCATGCAGTTGGTATCAAGCTCATCTGCCAACCCTCTGGGAACTCAGCCGTGGGTGTCAGCATTCACTACTCATTCAGCTCACCCCCGTTCTCAGTATGTTCCCCTGCCCTCAATGGACCCAAGTGCAGAATCCGTCTGGTTTAACGTTTCCAAAGAATAAACCACAAGGGCGGTCAGCTGAGTGCACCATGTTTCAGAAAGGATCTGCGGATCTGTTTTCTCAATATTCCTGTTTCCAGCCCCACCTGTGCCCCCATTTTCAGACACACCCGGTATCTCCCATCCCTGAGTCTTCCTGGTTCTGTGGTGAAAACAGCCTGGCTGTACCCACCTCAACTTCTCATCCTCTCCGTGGGCTGGTACCTTCTTTCACGCAGCTGCTTCCCAGGTTTCAACACTTTGTTACTCTTGTCTCCTCTTCTATTTTCTTTCTCCTTATAGGATTATGTCTTTTGGGTCCCTTTATTGTCATTCTAGTGGGGTTTCATGAGGGAGCAGAAGTAATATGTATGTCCAAGGCACAGTTTTAATCAGAAGTCACTCATAATGTTTTCTAGTTCTGACAGTTTACAGGGCCTCAAAATGCCACAGTTCTAGGACCCAGACAAAACCAGAGACTTAATGGAAAGAGTTCATGAGGTGTCTGTCCCTGGACGTGTTCAAGCAGGATCTAGATGGTAACAAGTTCAAAGTACTGCAGAGGGGATTCATATGTCAGAAAAGAGTCAAATTGTCGATCATCAGATGGCCTGAGTGCTCGTTAAGCCCAGATTCTCTGGCTGCACCTTAAGCCTCCTGAAACAGAAGCTCTAGGGTGAAAAGTTCATTTTCAAGAAACGTCATTTCTTAGACAGGAGTGAAAAGGTTCTCATTTGCTCTCGTGGTCTAATATACCTTTCCTAGCCTGTCTCTTTTGTTTAGTTCAGAAACACACACATGCGCACACATACACACACACACACACACACACACACACACACAAATCAAATAGCCTCCCTCTCTCTTTTTCTTCAAACTCTCCTCTAAAATAAAAAGCATCTATGGTTCAGGAGAAGCTATAGGCCAGTATTTCTTAAGGGAATAAGCTCCAAAGTCGGACTGCCTGGTTCCAAATCTGCTCATTCACCTGCTAGACATGTAACCCTGTATCGGGCACTTAACATTTTCATGCTTCAGTTTCTTGGTCTATAAAATAGAGCTACTGATAGTACAGGTACTATAGTACAGGTACGAAGAATGAATAATGCATGTTCAGTACCCAGCAAAAATGTCGCTTAACTGAGCCTCTACGAGTAGGGTTTTTACTGTGGGCAAAGCAGTGGGTCCAACCTGTTGGGTGTGGTGAGTATGATAAGAAACATAAGGAAAAGTCCTTTATCTAAGGTAGCAAATAGTGTAGTGGAGGACACCAGCTTTATGAATACCCAATGTCAGTTTACAAATACAGACCAGAAACAGCCCCCAAGGATTCCAAGACAGTGCCTGATGGCGTAGTTTGGTCTTACCAAGAATCCAAAGATGAGAAAAGGCCATTGCCCATGAGAGAAGGCAGGGCAGGCTACGTGGAGGAAATGGGACCTGACCTCCTCTCTGGAGGGTCGCAGTAAAGGTCAGCCATGCCGGGGCCCCTGGCAGGACTTGGAAAGCTATGGACTCTGGATGTCTGGAGCAGTCAGAGAAAGAAAAGTGGAAGATTGAGAATGAAGATGCTCTCCCCTAGGATGCCATGACCACCATTGGCCATGATCTCTGGTTAGCTACCCAGGCTAACATGCATGGAGAATGGGGACAGGAAGCTAGCGTTCCCTCTTGCTCTCTTTCTTTCCCTTCCTTCCTTCCTTCCTTCCTTCCTTCCTTCCTGTCTCTGTCTGTCTCTCTGTCTGTCTGTTTGTCTCTCTCTCTCTCTGCCCTACCCTTCTGAGGCAGGAACTGGGGAAGGAGAGCCCCTCACTCAGCACCCTGTCTGCAAGGTTGCAAGGTCTGGGCGCCCTGGGCCTCCCTCCTCAGCTCGCTCTCACCCTGCAGGCCCTCCCCTACTCCCTGCTGGCCCTGGCCGTGGCCATGTACCTGCCGGTTCTGCTGTGGCAGTATGCAGCCGTGCCGGCCCTCAGCTCAGATCTGCTGTTCATCATCAGCGAGCTGGACAAATCCTACAATCGCGCCATCCGCCTGGTGCAGCACATGCTGAAGATCCGGCAGGAGGGCTCGGACCCGCACGCGTTCTGGGATGAGCTGGAGAAGTGAGTTGTCTCCTCCACTGCCTTCTGAAAGACGCGGTCGAGCCCTAAAATGGGATCTTGCAGAGTAATCTTCAAACTATCCTCTGCACCATCCTTCTCGAGAGTTCAACGTTCTTAACACGTCACCGCATTGACTTTCTATCATCTCTGTACAGGGAGAGGGAAAGGACTCTGCCTCCAGTTTATAGGTGACTCCACGGAGTCACAAAGGGGTTAGCCTCTGAAAGACCACTTTTTCAGAACCCTGAATAGCTCCTCCCAGGCCTACAGGAAAAACAGCCCAATTCTCCCAGATACTTTTCCTAGGCCCTCCACACACTGTCATCAACCACTTCCTCAGACTTCTGTCAAACAACTAAATGACAGAAGCCTTCCACTCCACCTAGGCAGTCTCCTGCTTTCCTCCTGAACAAGCCGTTCATTCATTTAAGCATTCACCTGTCATTTAGGAGCACCAGACACAGCTCTGGGTGCTGTGGATACGGGTGTGTGTGTGTGCTGGGGGCGGGAGCTTATATTGTATTGAGGGAAAACAAACAGTGAATTAGCATAACACATAAGAAAGCTATATGGTAGAGGATAAGTGATATAAAGAAAACTAAGACAGGGGAAGGGGCTCAGGAAAGCTGGGAGGTGGAGGGAGGTGCAGTGTTAAATAGGGTGGCCAGGGCAGGCCCCCTCAGAGCACAGCTGAGCTAAGGTTAGAAACCATATTCTGCCTCGGGTTTGTGTACACCTCTATCCTCTGAAAAAAGCTCTTCTCCTGTCTATCTCTCTGAACCCTATCTACCTTTGGAAGGCCAATCTAAGACAATATTCTCCATAGGGGTTTCTGAACACTCCAGCTCACACTGTTTGTCTCTCTCCTAACTTTTACAACTACCATGGTTTGTATCCATCGTTTTAGCAACAGAACGAGCATTATTTTTATTTCCTATTTGCATGTTTCATCTGCCCCTTCCCTACAAGCCAGACTGCAAGCTTCTTCAGAGCAGAGACTGGATTACATCTACCTGAACACCACAGCTCTCAACAAATACTTGTTAGCAGATTTATTTCTATAAAATGAATGAACTGGCCTAAAAAAAATCATACACAAAGGCAACAGACCAAGAACCAGAACGTGGTTATTTAGAATCCCAGTCCAGTGCTAAGTTAATAAGTCTTAATGCTTCTTAAGGATCCTACTTCAGCTTAGAGATTTAGTCTGCCTTGCCAGGCAGAAATCCAGAGTGATCATTCATTATTCACTGATCATTCACTGGGTTTACTGCATTGCACTCATGTCTTGGAGAATTAAGATACACTCACACACCTCTCTTTGGGGAAAAGAGGGGTTATGCTCAAAGAAGGCAGATATTCCTGTGAGCCAGTAATGCTGTGTTGCATACACAGATGCTGTTACTTCCCCACATGGCTCTCTCAGGATACAGTTCTAAATGGTCCCTCCTAATCTTGCCTCCTTTCTTCCCCTGCCCAGGGCTCGGAAAGAACGATACTTTGAATTCCCCTTGCTAGAGCGGTACCTGGCCTGTAAGCAGCGCTCACACTCACTAGTGGCCGCCTACCTCCTGAGGAACTCCCTCTTGCTCTTCTTCACCTCAGCCACCTACCTATACCTTGGCCACTTCCACCTGGATGTCTTCTTCCAAGAGGAATTCAGCTGTTCCATGAAGACAGGGCTGCTACATGATGAGACCCACATCCCCGATCTGATCACGTGCAGGCTGACCTCTCTGTCTGTTTTCCAGATTGTTAGTCTCTCCAGTGTAGCAATATACACCCTGTTGGTTCCAGTGGTAATATACAACCTCATGCGGCTGTGTCGGTGGGACAAACGGCTCCTATCCATCTATGAGATGCTCCCAGCTTTTGACCTCCTCAGCAGAAAGATGCTGGGATGTCCCATCAATGATCTCAATGTGATCCTTCTTTTCCTCCGAGCCAACGTCTCTGAGCTCATCTCTTTTAGCTGGTTGAGTGTCCTTTGTGTGCTGAAGGACACAACCACCCAGAAGCACAACATTGACACAGTGGTTGATTTCATGACGTTATTGGCTGGCTTAGAACCCTCAAAACCTAAACATCTCACCCACGGGATGTGTGATGAAAATCCGTAGTTAAGAAACCATGAAGCAAGAAATTTTATGGAAAGTAAAAATCTCTCCCCTTCTTCACAAGTCTCACGCACTAATATACAAAAACACCCACTTTAGGATTGCTAAACTTGCATTTAGCTGAATCGAACATCCTGTATTATGCTATCCCAAAGGTGAGAAGATATAATCAATACATGGAAACAAATCTGAAAGTTGGAGCTGATGAGTCCAAAAGCTAAAAAAAAATAGATCTAGAGCTTAATATGAAGACAGAAGAAAAACTAAGACTTAAATTAAAATCTAGGGACTTCCCTGGTGGTCCAGTGGTTAAGACTCTGCACTCCCAATGCAGGCGGCATGGGTTTGATCCCTGGTCGGGGAACTAAGATCCCTCATGCTGCACAGCATGACCAAAAAATAAAAAATTTAAAAATAAAAGTTACCATTATTTTAAAAAATTCAAAAAAATATTAAAGTCTAGACATTGTACAAAGGGAGAGGTTTCTACAGGCTATTAAATGGAGGTAGTTTCTTCTCACTCTATTTACGCCTTTGTAGGATACACACTCAGTTTAGAGCAAGTGGGGTAATCTGGTAAGAGAATAAAGATATGAAATCCCTGGGAACCCTGTGGTGTGGCCTCAAACCCCAGCTTGTCTTGTGGAAGTCACCAACCTTGCCCAGGTATCCTGTGGCCTGCAAGATGGGCCAAGAGATGCTGATGGCAGGAATTTGCCGCCTGCTCTTGGGGCTTAAGGACAGCATAGAACAAGGCCAGAGCCATGCATCAGCTGTGGGTGGAGTCTTGAGGTGTACAGATACGCTTTTTCATTGTGTAAACCAGGGACTCACTTCACCAAGGGCTGGGATTATGGGCTGCAGACTCTGTAATTCTTGATAGGCCCAGATATGCTTCTAATACCCCAGGGGATGCTCTACCTCCACTTACAGCCAATCACTGATAGCAACCATTTAGAACTAAAGAGCATAAATAGTAAAGTGCTGTTGGGCCCCAACTCTCTCTTACTCATCTTAGCTTCTAACTCCCATTGCTATGTTTGGAACCTTGATCTGACTCCAAAGGCCATGCTCGGACCACAATACCTTGCTGTCTCTCATTTGCTATTTGTAGAGCTGCACATTATGTATTTCTTCAGAGAATTTTTGCATAAGTCATTTCGACCCCTTTTCATATAGATAAGTAGAAAAGTTAGACAAATTCAGATAAGTTTACCTAAAACAAGCAAAGGGGTCGATATACCGACATTCATCAATGGCTTCCTGTTGTCGCTCGGTAAAAGCCTCGCTCTTCAGTTGGTACACAAGACCTTCACAATCCAAATCCTGCCTGCTCCTTCAGTCTCTCCTCTTGCCTCTGTCCACATACATCTTCCACTCTAATCAACAACTTGCAGTTCCCACGCTTCTCACGATGCTGAGCCTGTGAATATGCTGTCCCCACTGCCCAGGATGCCCTCCTCTGTTCTGCACTGGGCCGACTGCTAGCTCCCCTTCAAAATCTGCCCAGGCACATTTCCTTCAAGAAGCCTTCCCAATCTCCTCTTTCCTTCCCTAACTAAGTGCTGCTATGTCATCCAATACCTACCTCTGAGATAAAACTTATTACACTTAATAATATTAATATAGCCCATGTATTTGTCTTTTCCTCTTAAATAAGTTTCCTAAAGGCTGTGTCATCATAGGCACTAATAAATAAATATTCTTCGGAATACGTAGTGAATAGTTGCTCAGGAACATTACATTGTCTGGAGAACACAGAACCAGCCACTAAAATACCCTGTATTGAAAAAGCTTTGTACACAAACATGCCCTTCACAGCAATTGATGAGCAAAAAGTCAAACATGGATGTAAATAATTATGTAAAATTATTAAGCCATAACTGGAACATTAAGCAGTCATTTAAATAACATTTCTAAAGAACTTATAATAGCACTACAAAATGACTATGATAATGGTAAGTGAACAAAAGAGGAAACATTATGTTCGGTATGATCTAACCTATATAAAATGCATTAAAATATTAAACATACAAACTACTACATATAAAATAAGCAACAAGGATATATTGTCTAGCACAGGGAATCACAGCCATTATCTTGTAATAACTTTCAATGGAGTATAATCTGCAAAAATACTGAATCACTATGCTGTACACCTGAAACTAATATTGTGAATCAACCATACTTCAATAAATAATTAAACATACATGTTAAAAGTGATTCACTTGGGCTTCCCTGGTGGCGCAGTGGTTGGGAGTCCACCTGCCGATGCAGGAGACATGGGTTCGTGCCCCGGTCCGGGAAGATCCCACATGTCGCGGAGCGGCTGGGCCCGTGAGCCATGGCCACTGAGCCTGCGCGTCCAGAGCCTGTGCTCCACAGCGGGAGAGGCCACAGCAGTGAGAGGCCCACGTACCGCAAAAAAAAAAAAAGTGATTCACTTCGTATGGCAGCATTATGAATTAAAAAAAAATCTTCCTGGCACTGTATTTTCTAAATTTTGCATGAAATGTTTTAGAAATTGTAAGGAAATGTTTCTAATGAAATAAAGCCTGCAAGGACAAAATACAGCTGAACAGCAAATAAATCAGGCAGTTAGCAAATAAGGGTTAAAAAAAGAAGAAGAAAAGCAAATCTGTCAATCAGAGCTACCTATATTCAGGTTCCAAGGAAAAGTGCCAGTCTATAGTATGAAAGGCAGGATTATGGATATTTTGTAAACTGAAAGTATTCCTGGCAATTTCCAAAAATGAATCTATATGGTTGCCTTGAGTATGTTTGTAAAAGCATACTGGAACCGTGAGTTCCAAAAGGACAGCTTTCAATACGAATGAACAAAAAGGACTCTCGTAATCTTTCTCTCTGTGTTAAAACCATTTTGTCAAGACTCTTGTCACTGTTCTTACAATTCCAGAAATGAAGTACCTGGGTTATCGATTCTAAACCTTTTTTGAACTAATTGTAAGTTACTTATTTTAGCGTTAGTTTTTTCTCCAGTAACTTACTGAACTTAGTGTTTTAACTCTGTACATATTTTCCTTAATTTCCATATACAATTCTAGAAGTCTAAATTTTGAGTATATACAACGGTAATTATATATCAGTAGAGTATCTTTCAGTTTAACTATCCACCTCATTATTCTAAAGACTATATTCAGTTTTGAGAGGAAAAACCTGTGACCCAGAGGCTCACTCAACTAGTTAGTGGCATTGCTGGGAGAAAAATGAATACTACAAGCCTTCTGCCTTCCAGCCCAGCTCATTTACCAATACTGCATTCTAAAGAACTGTCTATTTATTTGATGATTAGACAGAACTTGGTTATAAAGTTAGAGCTATATACATATAAGTTTAGGTACAGAAATATATTTTTGATTTCATTAGGCAAATATTTACTCAGTGCCTACTTAGTGCAAGCATGTTATTAAAAGTGCCGGTTAAATCTTCCCTACTAAATCCTAATCTGAGAGCAGAGGATTTTTTTCTATTCACCACTGTAATCCCAGCTCCCAGTAAAAGAACAGCGTAACAGGTCCTCAAGAAACATCTATGCGAGCTGTATAAAGAAAGGAAGTAGGGAAAGCAAAATGCGTTGGAGTGCATCCTACAGTCCAGAAGGCCAGTCTGTATCAAGTGTGGAAAAGTGGTGCTGAAACGCAGTGGGTGGGGTTCGGAAGCGTGTATGAGATTGGCTTCGGGAAGATTTTTGTGCGACTTTAGCTCAACAATAACACGCCTCAGCTAAACACACACACGCCAGTCTCAGAGTCCTTTCCAGCCGCCCTCCTCCTCCCCAGGTTCTCCCCTTCCCCTCCCCTTCCTTTCCCCCTCCCCATTCCCTCCCCTTCTCTTTCCCCTCCCCTTCCCTCCCCTTCTCTTTCCCCTCCCCTCCCATTCCCTTTCCCTCCCCTTCCCCTCCCCTTCTCTTTCCCCCCTTTCCCCTCTCCTCCCCCTCCCTTTCCTCCCCTTCCCTTTCCTCCCCTTCCCTTTCCCCTCCCCTCCCCTTCCTCCTCCCCTTCCCCTCCCCTCCCATTCCCCTTCCCCTCCCCTCCCCTTCCCCTTCCCCTCCCCTCCCCTTCCCCTTCCCCTCCCCTCCCCTTCCCCTTCCCCTCCCCTCCCCTTCCCCTTCCCCTCCCCTCCCATTTCCCCTTCCCCTCCCCTCCCATTCCCTTTCCCTCCCCTTCCCTCCCCTTTCCCCTCCCCCTTTCCCCTCCTCTTCTCTTTCTCCTCCCCTTCCCGCCCCTCCCCTTCCCGCCCCTCCCCTTCCCGCCCCTTCCCCTTCCCCTTCCCCTCCCCTTCCCCTTCCCCTCCCCTCCCCTTCCCCCTTCCCCTCCCCTCCCCTTCCCCTTCCCCTCCCCTTCCCCTTCCCCTCCCCTCCCCTTCCCTTTCCCCTTCTCCTCCCCTCTTCCGGAGCCGAGGATCGGCCGAACCGAGACGACCCAACTCCCAGCCCCGGAAGTTACGCGCGGCCGGCGCCGTGATGTAAGTTCCGGTCACGGCTAACTTCCGAGGCAGACGCGGAAGTGCAGGGAGGCACCGGGAGCCGGGCTTGGTTGCAGGATTTGCGGCCGAGCCCTGCGCCTCGTGAATGTTCTAGAGAGGTCGATTCCTAGCGGCCGGCTTCCACCAGCCCAGACCAGACGTAGCCGGCGCTAGGGGCCACTCCTTGGCCTAGGAGCTGATGCCGGCCGCTTCTTGGAGCCCCCGTAGCGGGGCCGGACCATGAGCCTGCTGGGCGGCCTGGCCTCCTCGCCGCGGGCCCCGCTGCAGTCCAGCAAGGCCAGGATGAAAAAGCTCCCGAAGAAGAGCCAGAACGAGAAGTACCGGCTCAAGTACCTGCGGCTGCGCAAAGCGGCCAAAGCCACGGTGTTTGTGAGTGTGACCGGCGCTCAGCCCTTCTCAGCCTCGAGCCTCTCCTAACTTGCGAAATCTTTCCCCGAGCTGTTCCCCTTCCCAGAGTGACAGTATTAATATAGTGTTAGGTTTTACATTGTACATTACTTCTTGTTAGCCTCATGCCTTGG
This sequence comes from Lagenorhynchus albirostris, assembly GCF_949774975.1. Classification (NCBI taxonomy): domain Eukaryota; kingdom Metazoa; phylum Chordata; class Mammalia; order Artiodactyla; family Delphinidae; genus Lagenorhynchus; species Lagenorhynchus albirostris. Next base: position 99,522,058 of record NC_083103.1, read on the forward strand.
ACAAATTACGTAATTCCTGTAATCGTGTTTCCTCATCTGCAAATGAGAGCTAATAACTGCCTTGCAGACTTAATGAAGATTAAATGAGGAAAGTAAAGCGCTCGGTACCTAGAAGCTGTGCTAATAAGTTTTAGTCATTATCGTTATTACCGCCGAACTCCTGGAAATGCCTTTGAGCCTCCAGAGAAACCTGAGAATGAGGCGCTATTTTTAAAGTAGCAGCACTTAAGCCCCGAGAGATGATTTGCTCGAGGGCACTATGTCAGCGCCCTGGCTCCAACTCAAACACCTGATTCTAGTTTCTTTAGTACTTCCATTACGCAGCCTGTTTCCCAAGCACCCCGCTTACCCATAACTGACCCCTTCCACGAACAGGCACATGAAGCTTTCAGTAATCCCCCCGTCTAACCTCTTTTGAGTCTTCCCGATCCTTTATTGTAGAGACACTGGATTTACTGAATGAATGAAATGGTTTTCCAGCCACAACCAAGTGTTATAATATTCTGGCTTGCTCAAGCTCACCTCAATGCTTGGAAATAGCAGGTGTCTCAAATATCTCCCCACATCTGAATCATCACTACCTTACCTCTTCTTCTACCAAAAGCTAGAACATCCCTCAGCTTTTTTGGAAGCATAAGGAAAGATTTGGAAATCAGAGCATTCATTCCGAAAACATTTATTTGGCACTTGCCATGTACACTGGAGAGAAGTAAGAAAAGCAGAACTAAGAGGATTTAGTATCTAATTATGTTACCTTTCTTTTATTCCCTAAATGTCAAAGGTACCTAAAGCTTGGCACCTATGTTGTTAGGATACTGGTTCCACCAAGTCTATGCAGAAGGTTTTGTGAAGAAAAAGGATATTGTTTTGATCATTCAAAGTTTGAGGTCCCAACTATGGAGCATCCAGATTGGAGCAGTCCCCTCAGGACTCATGCTTGGGAACTAGATTGAATCGTCAGTAAAGAAAGCTGATGCTTGAATACACATAAATAGGTTATGAAATTTAAGAATTTTATAGACTAGACTAGATTTTGTTCCATCTATATTTTCTCTTTAAGGTTCATACTACATGGGATGCTTTGGGTTAGGTTCGCTTTGTAAGCTCCCCAAGAGTCAAGGCACTTGGGAATGGACCTTCCGCATATTTACAAGGGTTGAGTTTAAGCATCTATGATTTGAGCAGTATACCCTTTACTTTGCTGAAGGCTACCCTAATTAAGGTGACCATATGTCTTGGTTTGCCTAGGACAGCCCTACTACTTTGCCGTATTGTTCTGGCAAAATCATTAATAGCTCCCCCTTTTCACGCAAAGGTGCACCAGTTTCTATAAATTATCTAATTACTCTGCCCACATTAGAACTTGACCCTACCTTTACTTATAGGTTTGTCTACAGTTTCTCTGCAAGGTAGACTAGCACTTCCTTCTCACCCAGCAACACAGACTTCTTTGGTTTGGAATATAGCTCCTCTTCTTAGCATAATACTTTGATCTTTTATTCATTTTGTGTGACTATATTCAAAATTTTCTTCAAGGAAAATGCTGCTATTTGTGATGAAATTGCTCGTCTTGAGGAAAAATTTCTTAAAGCTAAAGAAGAAAGACGGTGAGCTGGTTCATTTTGTGTTCAGAATTACATTTTTTGGTGATTGATATGGTGTTTCTGCTCCTATGAATTTTCCTCCATCGGGATTTTTGTGCTTTGCACAGCCCACTGGCCACTAATCTGGTACAAAGTCACAACCTATGGTATTGGTTCCTGTTTACCCAGGTCGTGTTGGACCATGATGATGAAACAGCTCTATTCATCTCTCTTGCCACATCTTATAAGTAATTTTATTATAACTGTAGTTATAAAAGCCAAGGAATAAAAGAAACTGCATTTCATTCTACATATATTTATTCCATATGTAGTACTCCGTGAGTACATGTACATGTACAGTTCATGGTATGTGCCCTTCAGAAGCCTAACACCTTCCAACATCCAGTTAGAAGAGCTCTCCAGATGCAAAAGAGATACGCTATAATCCTTTATCCTTAGCTTGTTGAAGTAGTATTCTCTGGAGCTTCATTTTTCCCGGGGTCCAATAAGAACCTTATTTTTGTGAATGCAATAATCTTTGTATATAGTTCTGGCTTTTCCCAGTACTTGAATAAAATATGGAATTGTGATAAAACAGAAGCTCATACTTCTGCTCCCTTTCCTTCCCGACCTCAGGTACTTGCTAAAGAAGCTCCTTCAGCTCCAGGCTCTAACTGAAGGGGAAGCACAGGTTGCAGCTCCTTCCCACAGCTCCAGTTTGCCCCTGACTTACGGTGTGGCCAGCTCTGTGGGAACTATCCAGGGAGCTGGGCCGCTTTCTGGGCCTAGCACTGGAGCTGAGGAACCATTTGGAAAGAAATCCAAGAAGGAGAAAAAAGAAAAAGGCAAAGAGAACAACAAACTGGAAGGTACCTTGGGGAGAGGATATCAGTTGCCCCAGTGGCTCAACGACTAATGACGAAGACCTGGTACTAACTGGTAGACACTCGGCCACAGAGATGACTTAAACTCTCACCTGGTCCTTAAGCAGCCCTGGTAGCCCTTGAAAACCAAGTGTCTTAAAGCCACTTCAGGTGGAGGAATTGCAGTTAGACCTGGTTAAACGTGATGGGAGCAGGCCAAGGCCTCCCCCTTCTCCTACACACCCGACTCTCTGGGTGCCTTCAGTTCATTCTTTCCTAGAGGCAGGGAAATGGGCTTGGTGGCCTTTTGAGCACACAGATGACTTGGGAAATTGCTGACCTTATAAATGAAGTCAGAGGCCTTAAAAAGTATAAGGCTTTTAGATACTAAGCACTGATACCAAAATTGGTTACTGCCAGGTGGGTGGGTTAGAAGAATACTCAGGGCTTTGGGGAAAAGTCCCATGTGCCCATTCAGGGAGTGTGTAGAACCAGGATTGGCTTATTGCTCTTAGCATCGTGCAGAGTTTTCCCTTCCCCTCAACACTGGGAAGGGCCTAAAGTGGGTGACCCTAGATTTGCGTTTCAGTTCTGAAGAAAACATCCAAGAAAAAGAAAATGGAGACAGGTGCTCGCAAGCTGGTTCAGCCCATTGCCCTGGATCCCTCAGGACGGCCTGTGTTCCCCATCGGACTGGGGGGTCTAACAGTATATAGCCTGGGGGAGGTGAGTGAGACCAGCGATAAAGAGAGAGGAGAATCAGAAATACGGGAGTGGGGTTGAGCCTTCCCTCCCTGTTCCCGTTAGCAGCAGCCCCTTGCTGATCCAGACCAACCCCAGAAAATCTCCAGTCCCTAGGAAACCAGGTCAGTTTTGTCTGCTACACATCCTATGCTCTTTCTCTCTCTGATTTGAGTCACTCTTTGCAGCCCCAAGGTGGTTCTAAAGGCTACCACAGTACCCTGGACTTCTACATTCTCTGGTGACCTCAGTGGCGGGTTGGGGGAATCTTTTTTTATAGATCATCACCGACCGACCTGGCTTCCATGACGAGGGCGCCATCTACCCTGTGGGCTACTGCAGCACTCGGGTGTACGCCAGCATGAAGAGCCCAGACCAGCAGTGTCTGTACACCTGTCAGATCAAGGACGGTGGCACACAGCCTCAGGTACCCACTCTAAGAATAACTGCTGGTTTTCTTCTTTTTTTTTTTTTTGAGAACCTTCTCTGTGACACGCACTTAATATATATTATCTATTCAGACACTTTACAAGGTAGATAGTGTGTAAGATGCAGAAAGTGATTGGCCCTGAGTCACACCTCTGCTAATAAGTGATTTGAGCTGGGATGTGAATCTGCATTTGTGTGATTGTCCTACTGACACCCATTCCCTTGAACCGTGCTGGTGCTAATGTCAATATGGTGACCACATGAGGCCTGATCAAGCTGCTTGTTTGTAAAGTGCAGGCCTACATTCAGGGAAGATTAGTTTGACACCCTGCCAACTCAGGTGGGACCAAGATGGAGGTAGCAGAGAAACTGCATATTAGTTTCTGACTGCACGTACTCTTGAGGACCTGGGAGACCTGAATCCTAGTCGTATTAAGTATCTTTGTTCATCCTTCTCAGTGCTGTGGTTCAAGACAATTCACTTTCCCAGTCTCCTCTGATCATTGGGGGAAAATAGACCATTTTCAGAGTTTCAGGCTTCACTGTCTGATGATGTTACAGATCACTAGAAAATGGGGTGGAAGGAGATAGAAGCAAGGGAAGGAACCTTTGAGCAGAAGCTGAGGGCCTGCCTGACACATGTGGACAGTATTGCGTCACTCCTATCCTGGTTAGAACGCTGTCGGATGCAGCTGAGAGTTCGGATGACCTTGGCCATGCAGCATTTCTCTTTAGAAAGTGCTCTAACAGACAGTCTCGATATTGTAGCAATAATTATAACAAATCTATATGTTCAAGGAAGATCTAATCAAAATCCTAATAGAATGTAAATGGTAATTGACAAGCTGGTCCTTAATTTCCTCTGAAAGACAAATTGCTAAAATATTAAAAAAAAAAAGTCTTTGGGGTTTTTTTTGTTTCCTTTATTAAGCCACTAACCCATCCAGACATTATTTTCAGGTACATTGTGAGCTTTAATTTTTTTCCCCTAACATCAAGTGACACATTTAGTATATACTGAATACATATAATACTTGAGTATGTTTCCAGACGATTCTGTTTCATCTATTTGTCTATAAATGCCAGTATGACTTTTAATTGCTTTAGCTTTATAAAATGTTTTATACTATAAATATGTTTAAAAAATATTGAACAATATATTTATAATCCTAGGGTGAGGTGAAAAGGTTTTCCTTAGCAAGATGTGAAAAGTAGAAGCCATAATGGAAAGCAGTAACAGATTTGACTATTAAAAATTTAAACACTTCTGAATGACCAAAACCACCATAATCAAAGTTAAAAGTGACAAACAAGAAGAAAATATGTCACAGTGGATTAATATCCAGATAAAGTGCTCTTGTGATCTAAGATAAAAAAGCAGTCAGATAAAACAGGCATTTCACAGAAACAGTGCAGATGGTCGATGAGAGCAGACCTTACTAGTAGTTAGGGAGACGCAAATAAAACAGAAAAATCTTATTTTTTCTCATAGGCAAATATAAGATAGATAATAGCAGATGTTGGCCAGCATGTAGGAAAATAAGTACAAATGGCATTAGTAGGAGGGAAAATTTGTAAAGTTCCTTTTTTTGGAAGGCAGCTGGGCAGTATCAACAATTTTAATGTGTGACTCCTTTGATCCAGAATACTTCTAGATATTCTAGTATGTCTTAGAGAAATGTGCAAATGTGAACAAAAGAATTACGTACAACAATGTAATTGTGGCATTGTTTGCAATAGCAAGAAGTTAAAAGTAGCCTAAATACCCACCAATAGGAAAATGGTTAAAAATTAAGATATATCCACCTTGTGTAATATTATACGGCAGTTAAAAGAATGAAGTAGGGAAAGACCCCAAACCAAAAGACTACATTTTGGCCTTTTAATTGCTCTTTGCTCAAATAGAATATATAGTTTACACACAATATAAAAAATTGGAATTGGCATGATCAATACCAAGTAGAAGAGCAATCCTGAAATATTTAAAGATAATTGTTTACGGTTTTTTCATGAATTAGCTGAGAAATCAGTATAAACCATCACAATGTTAAACTTGCAACATGTCACTGAAGTAACAAAACCATTGACTAAAACTACTCTCAAGATAATTTACTACTGACAAAATTGAAAGAGCTCTAAAATTGACACAGGAAAATTGAATCAAATGAAATAACCACAGAAGAAAACTAACAGCAGTAGAAACTGTACTCAGTAAGGTTCACTTTTGGAGTCTAAAAAAATGATCAATAATGCACATCACTGGGGGGAAAAAGAAAAAATATATATATATATATATATATATATACAGAAAATAAATTAATTCTGTGTGGAATAATTTTATTAAACACTGAAAAACTGGAAACTGCTTAACTGAACTTTATAGAAAACTGGTTAAGGAATTTAAATGACTAAAGAGAAGCTGTTACAGAAATTTTTTTTTTTTTTTGCAAAAAGTCGTGAACTTTATAGAAAACTGGTCAAGGAATTAAGTTGGGTAGATAGCACTTGTTACAATAATGCTTTCTTGGCAGAAATTCCTCAGTATCAGTATAATTTTGATTTAACAGTTTCTTTTTATAAAAAGGATATTTTACAACTCAAAAAGTAAAGTGAAATGGCGATTTGCAGTCAAAACGGCCTATACTCTTCCTAGGCGTTATAAAGTAAATCTAAGATTATGTGGAGAATGATTTCATTTGTTTTTAAAATACCATTTGTATTTATACTTACAAATGTAAGTAAGTGGATAAGAAAGCATCTGGAAAGGTATATAAGAAATAAGTGTTGGCCTCTGGAGAGGAGTCAAGCAAAGAGTATAAAATTAAACAGAAGACTTGCTCTGTTTTCTTGGCTTGGAATTTCTAACAGCCCTCTAGGAAGGGTACCCACCTCCTACCTGGTATACTCAGCTTCAGGTTCCAGAGTGAAGAAAGAGTAATAGCAGTAGTGTGACTCTCTCTACCCCCTTCTCCTTGAAGACTGACCTCATTGCTCCCTTGTATTTCTCAGTTTGAAATTGTTCCTGAAGATGACCCCCAGAATGCCATTGCCAGCTCTTCTGCAGACGCCTGTCATGCAGAACTGCTCGAGACCATAAGTGCTGCTATGTAAGTTGACCAACAGCTTGGAGACAGGCTAAAAAGATCACTTTGGGTACACTGAGGCCTTCTCTCTTGCTTTTAATGAGTAGAGATCCCTTATTTTATAGAAAGCTATCCTGTGTCCTTTGAATGTCTTAGCAGCTACCGTCTCCAGAGTATCCAAGTGAGGAAAGCTTATTCCATGTGTTCATACCCACATTCTCACCTCCCTCTCAGCTCTCAAGCTAAAATTCTCCCTCTCCTGTTTAGGGGGAAACTAATGCCCAACGTGCATCCATCTGGAGCTGACTTTTTTGGGTTTTCTCATCCAGCCATCCACAACCTGATCCAGAGTTGTCCAGGAGCTCGAAAATGCGTCAAGTAAGTGGGGTCAAATCCATTCCCTTGAAAGAAGCCCCAGGGACCAGGTGGGCCAGGGACCTAAACTGGCGGTCACTGCTCTGCTCATTCATCTATTTAATGAGCTGCTTCTGTGCACAAGGCACAGTATTGGTCCTCTGCGGCCCCTGGACGGCGAGCAGGAGCCAGTACCCCACTGTACTGAAGTTCTTATCGTCTGTGTGCACCATGACAGCAAACGGATTGGGAAGTCCTGCAGAGTAAGTGTCACTAAAGAAGCCTGTCTGTGTCCTTTTCATTTTTGGTTAGTTAATATGTTTTTCAGATATATATGGCAGAGACCTAAAGAAAAAAAATACCTGGTCCCTTTGAAGGGAAGAATGGGTTGTATGGCCAACAGACAACTCAGTAATGATCCCTTTGGTCCTGCAGTTACCAGTGGGTGAAGTTCGACGTGTGTAAACCTGGAGACAGTCTGCCGCCCCAAGGACAGCTAGAGAATGATGCAGCTACAAGCTTTGAAGCCTTTCAGAGACAGACCTTCCATAAAGATCACAATGATCCCATTCTACAAGGTATCTTTTATTTTTTCCCTTCTGCTTCGAAAATTGACCATTTTTAGGCAACCCTCCCCTCTTCATCCATCGCTGAGTATCCCATATCTGGGCAGTGAGTGATAGAAGCTTTCCCTGCTCTGGCCATGGGCAGCCCTCGCAGAAGTCACAAGGCGTGGCTGAGATCATGGTGAGGCAGGGCTCACCGAGAAACTAGGGCATCTCATTTTCTAACCTAAATAAGACCTAAGCAGAATACAAGGGAAAGTTTACTGTGGGACTGAAATTTCAGATGTAGTGAAGGGGATCAGGTCATGGCCTTGGTCCTGCCTATGTTCCGTGGATTCCCTTCCACAAATGAGTGGAGTGATCAGGGGATCCGGCATAGGAGTCATATAGGGAGAGCTCTGGACTAGAAATAAGAAGATAGTATTAACTTCTCTGTCTCTGCCTACTATGCTGTGTAACCCTAGGCAAGTCACTTGATCTATTTCAGCCAGTTTTGTTCTTCTTTTTTAATATTTTATTGAAGTATAGCTGATTAACAATGTTGTGTTAATTTCTGCTGTACAGCAGCGATTCAGTTATACACATATATATTTTTTCATATTCTTTTCCATTATGTTTTATCACAGGATATTGAATATAGTTCCGTGCTATACAGTAGGACCTTGTTGTTCATCCATCTTGTATATACTAGTTTGCATCTGCTAGTCCCAAACTCCCAATCCTTCCCTCCCCCTTGGCAACCACAGGTCTTTTCTCTATGTCCGTGAGTCTTTGTTTCATAGATATGTTCATTTGTGTCATATTTTATATTCCACATATAAGTGATATCACATGGTATTTGTCTCTTTCTTACTTCACTTAGTGTGATAATCTCTGTCCATCCATGTTGCTGCAAATGGCATTATTTCATTCTTTTTTATGGCTAATATTCCTCTGTGTGTGTATATGTGTATATGCCACATCTTCTTTATTAATTCGTCTGTCCATGGCTTGGCTTTTGCAAATAGTGCTGCTGTGAACATAGGGGTGCATGTATCTTTTCGGGTTATAGTTCTGTCTGGGTAAATGCCCAGGAGTGGGATTGCTGGGTCACATGATAATTCTATTTTTAGTTTTTTAAGGAATCTCCATACTGTTCTCTATAGTGGCTATATCAATTTACATTCCCCCAACAGTGCAAGAGGGTTCCCTTTTTTCCATATCCTCTCCATTATTTATTGTTTGTATATTTTTTGATGATCCATTCTGACTGGTGTGAAGTGATACCTCATTGTAGTTTCGATTTGAATTTCTCTAATGATTAGTGATGTTGAGAATCTTTTCATGTGCCTCTTGGCCATCTGTATGTCTTCTTTGGAGAAATGTCTATTTAGGTCTTTGGCCCATTTTTTGATTGGGTTGTTTTTTTTGTTTTTGAGTTGTATGAGCTGTTTGTATATTTTGGAACCTAAGCCCTTGTCAGTCGCATCGTCTGCAAATATTTTCTCCCAGTCCGTAGGTTGTCTTTTCATTTTGTTCATGGTTTCCTTTGCTGTGCAAAAACTTATGTTTGATTAGGTCCCATTGTTTATTTTTGCTTTCATTTCTATTGCCTGACCTAAGAAAACATTGGTATGATTTATGTCCGAGAATGTTTTGCCTATGTTCTCTTCTAGGAGTTTTATGGTGTCATGTCTTATAATAAGTCTTAAAGCCATTTTGAGTTTATTTTTGTATGTGGTGTGAGGGTGTGTTGTAACTTCACTGATTTACATATGGCTGTCCAATTTTTCCAGTACCACTTGTTGTATTTCAGCCACAGTTTTCTTCATTGTAAAAGTAAGTATCTGTCCTGTCTTACCAAACAAGGGCAGAACTGGGCTGACAGATGCAAAAGAGTTGAAAGAATTAAAAGGACACGTATGTGTCTGGTCAAGCCAGTCTCCTGAGATTCCCAGGCAGCAGTGGAACTTGAGGAATTTTTTTTTCTCCAGGATCCTTGGACCTCCCAGAGCTTCAGCCTACAGCCTTTGTGTCTTCTTATCAACGCATGTTCCTGACACATGAACCCTTGGTAGATACTCACCTACAGCACTTGAAGTCTCCGTCGCAGTGTAGCCCAACTCAGTCTTCAGATTGAACAGGAAGGGATCAATGACCACATCATTTTCATCAGGATGGATTTTTTATCTTAAACTAAAACTTAAGACTATATGGAAGAAGGCAGCGACTCAAGTGAAGAAGATAGTAAATTAACACATTTTGTCGCGGAGGTTCCCATGGTGACAGCTTTCCTGGGAAAAACTTCAGCTGCTTTATTTTTAGTAATAAATTTTTCTTGACAGTTCTGCTTATTTTCATCTTGTTGTAATCAGGATATAATCTTTTGGCTTAGCTCTGCCTGAGGTAAACTTAAGTCCTTTGTAAACCAGAGGGAGAGATGGCTGCTGACTCATGAGGAAGGTAGTAAGATTTTGACAACCTTGCACCCTTGATTCTGATCTAGGTCAGTGAATATTAAGTCGCAGCCCCTACAACCAGCTGCTGCTTTGTTTTCATGTCAGCGTCACCACAGTGAAATCCTGCTTATCCCCAAGCTGCAAGGTCCAGTCCCAGGCCCACTGTTCATCTTTTTCACATTTCACAAGGGGATCAAAAAATCCTCTCTAACCCTTCCTACATTCCCTTTGTGGCTCCTTATTGGAGAATGTGCTTTTAGCTAAACCACATGATAACACACATTTAGACAGAACGTGACTGGTTCCCATCCTCCGTAACAGACTCACCCCAACAGTTCGTTAGTCGTGTACTGATGTAATTCCGCATTCTGTATAACTGAATTTTTTGGACTCTGCTTACAGCATTAAGGTAGAGGTATACCACAACACCTTATCCCAGCCAGGACAACTCCACGGTGCCTTGTGGGATGCTTCGCTGCCCACCCAGCCCAGCCTGGAATGGGAAGGAACAAAAGGACCCCGGAAGTAGAAGAATGGGGAAGGCGGAGAGAACTGGATTGTCACTGTGCTACCGTCCATAGCTGCTAACGGGGGAGGAAACAAATGGGCCTAGCATCTTACAGGACTATATCTGGATGGCAGAGGGAGGGATCTGATGCAGCATTTAGAGCACATCACACTGGCCACTGCAAAGTATCAGAAACTAAAGTAACTAACACTAATTTTATGATTCTTATTTATAGTCTTACAAGTTTGTATAGCTTTTACAGTGCAAAAACAATAGTAAAATTTGGATAATAGCAAATCAGGGATAGAAAGGAGATTACTCAAAACTGTTAATGTTTTTCTTTTTTCTTTTTTCTCTGCATAAGGTGCCTGAAGCCATTTGCATTTACACAGAAATGGTATATGCTGCTTTTATCACATAACCAATATCTTTCCGTTCTGTTACAGCCTGAGTTAATCACAGATTCAAAGTGAGCATCATTCTAAGAAGGACATTAAAAAAAATTTATGTAAGTTAGTGCACGGTTTTCCTTTAATTAAAGTATTCATTTTGTAGCTTTCCTAGAACAGTGTTTTTCAAACTACAAATTTCAACACACTAGTTGTTCTTAAACTTAGGCAATCAAGACCCACATCTTTTAAAATTAAATTAGAAGACAATTAGAACATATTGGAATGCATCGCATGTCAAAGTTGAAACTGGTTTCAACTATAGTGTGTATATAGGCGTTTATACACCATTCACACAATACACATGGGGACACATGGAATGATGTAAAGTGTTTTTACTATGGATCATCATTTTAAGTAACTTGAAAAACACTGCCCTAGCTGGCATACTTAAAAAATCTTTTCATCTACTGGATTGTTGAAGATAGTTTGACAACATCCAATGTCAGTGAAAATGAGGGAGAAAATGGGACTGTGCCTTGGTGGAAATGTAAACTGTTGAACCCTTTGGGAGGGTTAAGCTATAGGTGTCAAAATGTTAAACATATTTATCCTTAAACCCATTATTCCATATTCAGGACCCTAAGGAATTAAGTGCGGGATGGTGTTTGCACGTAACAGTTATCACAGTATTTGTTTAAAACCCTCTATGTCCACTGATGGCAAATTGGTTAAAGAAAATATAGAGCTCCCACAAACTGAAACAAACTAAATCTGTTTTCACTTTACATAGGAAAATTATTTCTCTAGAATAAGTCAGAAACGCAGATTACAAAATAGTATACCGTGTAGTAGTATGTAAAATGTGACCTAAACAAATCAGGTGATGTTCACCAAGATATTAAGTGTCTCCAAATGATGAATTTTGTGGTGATTTTTACTTACGTATACTTTTCTTTAGCATCCAAGTCTTCTTAGTGATTATGAATTCGATTTTTTCAAATAGTAAAAAGTTATTTTCATTTGGGAAAGAAACTGAATTCCCACAGAATGTTTTAAATTATTCAACCATTAAAAATAAACTTTCATATGACTTTTCATTAAGATATCCACCACCTAAACCTAACGTTTTACACTGTGTGCCCTAGCTTACTGGGGGTGAAGGGAACCTGGGCCTGGAGCGCTTAACTGTTTCTAGCTTCTTCCAAGTTAGAACGGCTGCCACGCGACGCGCGTGAGTGCTGCAGTGAGGAGGAGTGGACAGTACATTTGCTTTTCCGCAGGAGTCTGTTACTGGGTCCGTGGTTCCTGTTAGGCCAGATGAATAAGAGGCCAAGGTTTGGGTGTTAGGAGCCAGCTGTGCACTGGGAAGTCCTTGAAGGAGCAGAGTTCCTTGCAAGCTGCATAGCTGTTTCGCTTTTTACTAAGATCCTGGCACTGACGATGCATTCCTGCTCTTCAGTTACACCAGGACCCCTTGGGGGACAGGTATGGAGAGAGTGATGCTTATGCTTTCGTTCTCATTTTTCACATTAAGGGAATGGAAACTACCCACAGATTAGTCTCACTCCTTTCTCAGGTTCAGGGGACAATTTGCAAGCCCGTTCATAACCCAGTTTTGACTAGAGAGGAATGTGTACACGTGACTAATGATTATACTTTTATTTCCAGCTTCTTAGAGATTACAGACAATTGTCAAGTGCCTTTAACTGTTCTTAATCAACCAATAAACAGCATTATGATTCTTAATAGTATACACAAAAGCCCTCTTTCACATTTGCCCCATCTAGATTATTTTTCTAAATGCTTATCCTGTAGCTTTACTTGCAGCCTCACGTTGTTCCTCCATCTGGATTGTCCTTTTCATAGTTAAACCTCTTACCTTTAAAGAGCCTGATATCTCTGTGTGCTTCTCAATGACCTCTGCGGTCACATGGCCTCCCCATGGGCTGCTCCAGCTCGCCTTTCTCTTCCCTCCTTGAGGCCGTCCCTTAGCGCCTCCCAAAATGCCTGCACGTGATTCTGGTTTCTTTCTGTTAAATATTCACATTATCATTATTTAGACTAAAGGAATAGAATTGTTTTCAGCTTGGAACAAAATAGGGCTGAAATCAGTTCTCTGAAAGATTGTTGTGTAGTGGAAGAAACATTTCAGTTCCACATGAGGAAAAACTGTTGGGAAGTTTAGAAGGGAAACTTTATACAGAAATTTGATAACCACCTCTCGTATTTTATAGAAAAAAACATAAATGCTAGCCGGCCTGCATGGCCTTAAAATATCTTCCGACCCCGAGTTTCCAGTCTGGAGGTAAGGGGACAAAAGTGTTAAAGACATTTCACTCCCAGTAATAAGGGAAGCGAATGACATTGAGATTCAAGTTGTTTGTAGTTTGGAATTATTCTAATACAGATACCTGGCCCAACTGGAGGACAAAAGACAAGCGTTACATTCGCCTACCAGCTCTGGCATCTCAGAATATGGAAACAGCCATGTGCTAGCTGGGCACTGTCAATGAGGCAGTTCTATTCATTTCCATTAAAAAGCAACAGCTGTCATTTAAACTCCTAAATGCCCAAATCTAAAGGATCCACACTTACGTCTAAGATGTGATCATACTGCAACGGAATCATTTAGCAGCCTTGCTGCGATACCCAGGAATCTGGTTTGTAATGAAAGCAGTGAAGGGAGGAGCTGGCAGGGCACTGGTGGGGTGGTACAGGGGACACTGCTTATATTCACAAGGCCATGTGGTCCACGCATAGCGAACAGCAACCAGGCTGTTGTGACAAGACTTGACATTCAGGGCCAGCGTCTGGGCGGAGAAAGTGTCCATGGGAGCTGGAAGCCACTTGCACTGATGGTCACTGCAACAGGAGATCTAACAGGAGAGTCATAAACAGGAACAGTTAGGTCAGGAGGATATGCCAAGAGGCGGGACTGCTCTTCAGACAGACTGAAAGAGGAGAAGCGGCCACTGGCAGCCACAGACACATTTCCTACAGTGACCAGAACAAACCTGAGTGCAGGCTGGGTCTGGTCAGCACAGCCACAGATCCATAGTAAAAGTTCACGTGCTAAAATAAATAGCTTAAATCAATGAGTAAAACATTAAACGACTGAGGGAGACAAGGCAGCGTAGTCATGAAACATTCAGGGAAGGCTCCCCTGAACAACCTTCCTGTGATCCTCCGGCCAAACAGCAAAGCAGGCAGGAATTTGGGTGAAGCGAGCCACCGCTGTGCTGCTCTCTGGCTCCCAAAGGAGCTGGGGAAGGAAGAAGGGGCACAAAGGAACTTTGGATGGTAAGCTGTTCTCAAGTCAGAAAACAATCTATCTGGTGAAGGGAGCATAAAATACCCAGTTCCCAAGGTTCAATTCTGTCCTGGTCCCAGCTAAGATTCCAGGTCCAGACGATGGGCAGGCTGCCAGCTGTTGACTAGAGAGGAGAACTCAGAACACAGAGGCTCCTTGGAGCTAGGATTCACCTAAAACCAACCCAGCACGCAAAGAAGCTAGGTGGAGTAGGTGCTGAGGAAGCACCTGAGGCAGGTGGATGCTCTGGTTAGGATTCCAGAGGAGGAACAGTCCTAGATAAACGCCTGTGTACAGTTTGTCTTCTACATTCTTTCATCCCCCCTCCAATGCCCTCTTTTCACTCACCGCCCGCCACAGCCTAACGACTTCGGGGCTCCCAAAGACACTCATATAAATGCTCCACCTGGGAATGCCTCCACCGCCAACCCCGACCTTAGAAGACTCCTAAAGAAGCTGTTTGATCAATAGCCCCAGTTCCACAGAGGAATGATCCTCACCAGGTATTAGAAGCGAGTACAGAGTTCCGTTACAGTAATTCATACTAAGTTGCAAATCACCAAGCTTCAACCTCTTAAAGGAGAGACTCAAAAGAAAATCAGAATTTAAGATAGTGTGACAAAGAAAAGATGTCTACGGGTGAGGGAAACATTCTGGAGCGAGGGTCCTTTCAATAGGTGTCCACACATAAAGCCACGGGCCCTTTTCCACGCAAAGATGGCTGCTCTGGGAGGGAAAACGCAAAAGGAGTATCATTTCAATGTGGGCACGTCTTCCCTTCCTTGGTGGTCCCATCAAAACTGCCTCTAAGTGAATGAATCAGTAGCTGCTTTTTTGTTGCTCTGAGATAAACTCAGCCCCTGACCAACCAAAACCTGCCTTGCAGTCATGTGATAATTAGAGGTGGGCCTCGGCGCGGAGGATATCCCGCCCCCCCCCCCGCCCCCCACAGGATGAACCCCTACTGTTTCTGCAGTTCTCACCTCAAATATCTTGTTGTTGTGCCTCTGCACCTGGATTGGCTGGGAATATGTGAGGTTCAGCAGCCCCATGTCGCCCAGGAGTTCTATCTTCTGAGGCAGTGGTCCTTGAAAGGTCAACTTTGCCCCATAAGCCACGGCACGGGCCCCCAAGTGCAGCCTGTAGGCCACCGTCTGCTTATCTCGAGGGTGTGTGCTACAGGATAAAGAAGAGGTAGACAACTTTGGGTTTGGGCTCAACAATAATCACATTTTTTAAAAAAGGAAATCTTATACAAAGCACCCCTTAAGAAGGTGAGAGTAAAGTTGACTGAATCTAATAGCCAGTGATCTGTGGCGAGTCAGCCTAAGAGAAATGGTGAGTTGTAACCACAGATGGGGCTCTGGGCCTTCTATGGGTCGGAAACCTTGAAATAACCGAGGACTCGGAAGGAAAGAATAAAGGGAGAGAAGGAGGGAGGGAGGGAGGGCAGGTATTGGAACTAACCTAGGAGAGCTCTCGTAAGACTGCTGCAACCACTGAAAGTCCTGTGTTTCATCTGAATCAGCTGTTCATTACTTGGTCCCTTCTAGGTTTATTTGTTCATTCAATAAACATTCATTCATTCAAAACTAAATAAATATCCCTAGTGGTCCAGTGGTTAAGACTGCACTCCCAATGTAGGGGGCCCGGGTTTCATCCCTGGTCAGGGAACTAAGATCCCACATACTGCAGCTAAGCCCGCATGCTGCAACTACCGAGCCCACGTGTGCTCTAGAGCCCATGCACCACAACTGGAGAAGCCCGCGCGCCGCAACAAAGACCCAGTGCAGCTGAAATAAATAAATAAATAAAATTAAGAAAGAAAGAAATGTTCATTCAGGCTCCTACTATAATCCAGACACTCTGTGTTGGGCTCCATTTCACACTGAAATCCCCTGGTATCCTACAGCTAGCGGGTGGTAATCATAGGGGCTGTTAACATCGGGGTAGTCATCCAGATAGTCCCCCTCTGAGTCCACGGTAGAATTCCATTTCCTGCTCTCGCTGAAGACAGGCATGGCCATGGGATTTGCTTTGGCCAGTGCAATGTGAGCAGAAGTGACTTACGTTGCTTTGGGTGGAAGCATTTAATTGCCAACATGAAACCGTAGGTGCATGTGGAAGCACAGATCACCCTGGAGCCTCTGTCGCTCTGGATCTGTGAATGACGATGAGAGCAAAGCCTCTCTGTTGACCTTATTTGGACATGGAGCGTGAACACGAAATAAGGTTCCGTGGCATCAAGGCACTGGGATGGTGAGGGTTTTTGGTTACTGCAGCACATCCCATGTGAATGATTGATAAATCATGCTTCTAATGTCCAATCCTCAGGCCCCCTCACAAGTGAACATCAGAGTGAAGGCCACAGACAAAGAACATATATTATTGTTCAAACAAAGCCCAAGAAGCACCCACCTGCCAAAAGGCGAATTCCTATCACAGAGATCCACAGCTACAGCCATGAAAGTGTTGGGCATCCTTAGGTTAGGGACATAGCCAAAGTCTGCCGTTTGATGCCAACGGATCTCGGGAAGCCCATCATTTGGGGTTGCACCAGACAAATATGAAGATAACTAGAAAGTAGACATTGTGCATCAGCATTTTATTTCACCAGAAACCTGTACTGCAATAAAGCTGGAAAAACATTAAACATTTTTAAAAAGAAAGCTACACTAGAGTCTTTCACAAGAAGACCCTGCTTCTGCTTCACTGACCCCCGTGCTCATCCAACACGTACTTACGGAGCCTCTCACCCTTGTGGCTGAACCTCTCATCCCCCTCGCCGCAATGAAACTCTGCCACCCCTCTCAGCAAGAGGTGGAGTCTGTCTCTCCTCTCGCTGAACCTGTCTAAGCCTGTGATTTGCTCTGACAAACAGTGCAGCAGAGGTGATGGTGTGCAGCTTCTGAGGCTTTGCCTCAAGAGCCCTTGCCTTCAGATTTCATTTTCTTGGAACCCTGAGATGGCCATGTAACAAAAGTCCAGCTACCCTGCTGGAGAAATGTGGAGAGGCAGCCTTGGAAACTGGAAGGTCATGAGGAGAGAGGTGTTAATATCCCAGCCGTCCCAGCTGAGGGGCCAATCATGTGAATTCTAGATCCTTCAGTTCAAACTGCAGCCACATGAGCAAGCCTGGCTGAAGTTACAGAGCAGAGATGAGCCACCCCAGCTGAGCCCTGCCTGCCTGGCCAACCCACGGAATCAGGAGCAAACACAGTGGCTGATGTGGTAAGCCCCGAACTTCTGAGGTAGCTTGTTACAAAGCAGTAGGTCCATCACTGACAACTCTGTGTACAACACAGGGCAAAGCACTGTAGGGAAGCAGGGAGGAATCTGCCCTTGAGTGCGTGGCAGATTGCATCAAGGACCCCAGTTCTTCACACCTTCCAAGAGCCACACCCTCCTGCCATATGGTTCTGTGGTTTCTCCCACTAAGAAAAGGAGTACATTTCCCCACCACTTGATTCTTATTAAAATCTCTTATGCAAATTGGCTTTAACATATGAAATGATAAAAGGCACTGAAGCTGCACAATGAAACGTCATGCAAACTAGAAAATGGCAAAAAAAAGATCCAGTAAGTGACCCTACTTCTTCCCACACAACAGCCAGAAGAAGAGTGAAAGTGGAGCCATGTTCACCAACCAGCGCCATGATGAGGATCATGGCAACAAAGTCTAGGGTGAGTTACTAACCTGAAGCGCTGCGGAAGAAATGCTACCAACAGCCACTCAAGCCTAGGAAGTTGTCTCAAAATGGCAGTTTGCTGAGAATTGCTGCAGTAATTCTCCACTATTTCATCGGCTGCACTACTACACACTGGCCTCATGGGGGCACCAGCAGACTCCACACGCGCATGAAATTCCTGTTTTTCCTGAGATAAAGCAGGGCACTTGCTCAGTCTCCTGCAGTGATTAGTAGAAATACTAATCACTGCTAAAGAAGGCATATAATAGCCAAAGAATATAAAACTGGGCACATTTGGAGGACTTTACAATAGCATCTGCAGTCTGCAGTGTGTTCCACTGTTCCTCCAAAACTCTTTTTAAAAAGCACACTCCTAAAAAAAAAAAAAAAAAAAAAAAAAGCACACTCCTAGGGACTCCAGTGCCTCAACTCCGGCTCCTTTTTCTCTCTCCCCGGGCCTCCGCTCACCTCTCTACTCAGACACAGGTGTCTAGCCCTGCTCTCTCCACGGAGTTCGTGTCCCGCCTCTAACTGTGCTCTAGTTACTGCCACCACCGTTTCACACTCGGCCCTTCCATTAAGTCAATTCATCTTCCTTTACACAACAACTGTCCCTCCAGATTTTCTGACTTCTCTCATTAATAATAATAAACACTGACATTTTCTAGCTTGTGCCAGGCTTTACATGGACTAACTCATTTAATACTTAAAATAACAAAAAGGTTCAATATCTTGTTCGAAATCACATAGCTAAAGAAGCCAGAGCTGGGATTCAAATCCCCAGACCATGCTCTGAGCCATTATGTTGCCGAATTTACCATTTCCCTTTGAAGTTAAACATTTATATTTATATTTACATTCCCAGTTTTCCACAACCAACCAACCAACATACTGTTGTTGATGATGATAAAGTTGACACCCAAGGCTAAGGGACTTCCACTAAACCAAATGCACAAGTGCAAGGACCAGGTCTCTCTGCTTCATGGTATATTTCTAGTACCTCACACAGTTCGTGGCATGTAATAAGCATTTAAACATATTTTTGGCTTGAATCGGTTGAAGTCACATTCAAATCACCATGTGCACAGGCTGAGAGACAAAAAAATAGTTTCCACCAACAGTAATACAGAACTGGTGACAGGAGTTGCTATTTTGAAAATAATGAGCAGAATATTCTCATTCAAAGTCAAAACAAATGTTAGAAAGAAGAAAGAAAATGATCGTAAAGTAATTTTAAGTGGAAAGAAGGTCTATAAAAATCTTTATCCAAAAAAAGGTACATGAAATGGGATGAGGTAGAGGAACAGGAGGATGGTGAGAGGAGAGCATCTGGGGGACACTCAGAGGCAGACGCCTGGAAGTAGGTGCGTCCAACTCAAACATTAAAGCCTATTTTGTGTTTATGCTGTGAGGTGGGCCTCGTTTTTTTGTTTGTTTGTTTTTGTTTTTGTTGTTTGGTTTTTGTTTTGCAGCACACGGGCCTCTCACTGTTGTGGCCTCTCCCGTTGTGGAGCACAGGCTCTGGACGCACAGGCTCAGCGGCCATGGCTCACGGGCCCAGCCGCTCCGTGGCATGTGGGATCTTCCCGGACTGGGGCATGAACCTGGGCCTCGTTTTTATAACACCTTACTTGTTTAATTCCTATGTCCTAGACAAGTCAGAACTACTACCCTGCTAAGACGTCTAGGTCTCGGAGGGGTCACGTGAACAGGTGAGGCAAGGCAATTATGAACTTGGTTAAATATGTTTATTCCTTTTAGACAAGGCTGAGAGCAGAATCTTTCTGACGAGGTACCACTAACTGAAAGTATGGTTTCTCTTGATATACTTTTTCATTTGTGTGTCGGGACATATTTAATGAATGCCGACCAATTAGGTCGTACTGGGGCTATAAATGTGATCCAGGAAAATGTGGTCATGTGCACAAAGTACATACAAGTAAAAAGGGGAAGTGAAGGGTACTAAGCAGTCACCCATATGGGGACAGACCCTGGGTAGTCGCAGAAGGCTTCCTAACTGATATCCAGGCTAACGGATGATAAAAGTTAGGAATGTGTGGGAAAAAAAGATTATTCCAGGCAGAGAGCATGCGCAGTGGGCTGGGAGTGAGTGAAAGAGTGCGGTTCATTCTCAGAGGTGGGAGGGATAACAGCAAGTTCGGGAAGGTGTGGGGAGGTGGGCACTGTCACACATGGTTGCTAAGAGTATAAATATACAAATTGATACATTTCCACAGAAAAATTTAAGGACATGTTCAAAGCCTTAAAAAGTGTGCAATTTAACCTAGTAATTTCATTTCTGGGAATTTATCTTATGGAAATAATTAAGCATGTGTGCAAGGATTTAGCTACAAGGAAAATAAACATGCCACTGCTTATAAAGGCAAAACGTTTAAAGCAACCTAAGAGCCTATCTATGGAAGACTAGTTAAATTACAATACAACCACACTTCTGAACACCCTCCAATCGTTATAAATTGTGCTGAAGATTAAAATTTATTGGCATGGGGCTTCCCTGGTGGCGCAGTGGTTGGGAGTCCGCCTGCCGATGCAGGGGACGCGGGTTCATGCCCCGGTCTGGGAAGATCCCACATGCCGCGGAGCGGCTGGGCCCGTGAGCCATGGCCGCTGAGCCTACGCGTCCAGAGCCTGTGCTCCACAACGGGAGAGGCCACAACAGGGAGAGGCCCGCGTACCGCAAAAAAAAAAAAAAAAAAAAAAAAAAAATTTATTGGCATGAAAAATGTTCACAATATGACCTTAAGAGAAAAAGCGAGATATGATACAGTATTACGGTATGGATCCTATTTCAAAAATATATGAGCAGAAAAGGTCTGCTTATTTCTGGATTGTGGAATTATAAGTGTTTTTAGCTTCTTTTTTTTTTTTTGCCTTTCTCTTTAATATTTCTTTAATGAACATGTAATGCTTTTTAATAAGAAGAAATATTGGTTACTTATTAACTTTTTTAAAGATGTAATTGTCCCATCAGTAAACTGAGATGAATTAAGTTACATTCAGTTCTTGACCAGCAGGCAAGCTAGGAGGGCAAAAAAAGGAAGATGGATTCCAGGGAAGAGATCTCAACAGCACCTCCCCACACCAAAGCCCATGAACCCTCTTCCTCTCAGCACGTACCTGGACAAATCCAAATGGGAAGAAGCGCTCTGTCTGCCCCTGGGAGCCATCGTGGAAGGTTTGGCGCCAGTCTTCAATGAGTGCAGGGAACGTACAATTGTACAGGTCCCTGTTAAAGTTTACATTGGACTCCCCTAGAAACAGTCCAAATTGTGAGAAGAGTTTAGGGTAGATGCAAAGGCAGCCACACACTGCTCCCCAACCTCCATGCATGCCCTTAGGTAGCGGGCCTTCCTGCGGTCTCCCTGGACTGGCCTTGTGCTTGCTCTGGCCAATGGGGCATCAGCAAACACGATGCAAGCAGAGGCTTGAAAAGCAATTCAGCTCTGTGGTTTGTTCTCTCCTGATACACTTGGAACCCTGACACTGCCATGTAAATGATAAATTAAGTCTGAACTAGCTTTGCTGAAGGATGAGAGGCCACGTGAGAACCAGGAGGCCCCAGCAGACAGACAGCCCCAGTCAACAGGCATGAGGGAGAGGCCAGGCTAGGTCATCCAGCCACCAGACAACCTGCCAGGTGGCCAAAGGCACGTAAGAGCTCCCGGCAGAAATCAGCCAAAGCAGCCCAGACAGAAAAACTACCCTGCTAACCCAGAGAATAGTGAGCTCGCTAACATTATTACTGTCGGAAGCCACTACGTTCTGGGGTGGTTTCTTGTGCAGCAACAGCTAACTGATACAATGGAAAACAAGCAAACTGAACACTCACCCTGGTACCATATCACCCCTTTCAGAGTCATATTACAGAGCGGATGGATCATGGCATTCCAGAGAACAGAGTATTCACTGGGACCAGTTTCAAGATCAGACGGCATGAACCTGAAATCAGTAAGACACACAAGTGTCAAGAGAGAGCCAATGACTGATCACATGACGATCCCTGAGCTGGGCATCTATCCAGCTTCACTCGGGGCAAGCTCCTGATGAAAGCAACACAGAGTTCAATTCAACCACTCTGTTTCCATGAAAACATGAGGACAGTCTCCAAATTTCACTCCAGGTTCTTCCCAGAATCACTGTCATCAGTCAGCTTTCTGTGAGTTCAGACGGGGCCACCCCGGTTTCCATCTAGTGATTAAGACCAGGGAGGAGGAGCGTTTTAATGAGTCTATTGCACAGGCAATAAGTTTATTTAACTAGTACTCAGTGGGTGGACACTGAGATTGCGTTAAGCTCTTTGCTTTTATAAGCAATGCCATGATTATCTTCCTTAGAGCTAAATCACTGCATATAGTCTTAATTATTTCCTTAAGATAAATTCCCAGAAATGAGATTGCCAGGTCAAAAGCGCACATTTTCTTAAGACTTTGAACATGTCCCTAAATTGTCTCTGTGCAATACTTGTATGAATTTACACTTGCAACAGCTGCATATGAGAATGGCCACTTCCCCTTGCTATTGTCCCTGCCATGTCCCCAGAGACCTGGGAAGCCTGGCTTCAGATTCCTCCAACTCTACCGAAGGCAAGTCTTTCTGTTCCAAAACTGGATAACTTCACTCCACAACAGGCAGACCTTTACCCAAGATATACCAAGAGCTCAAGTCCATGCTCTTCCCAGAACTGATGGGACAAGGTCTGTGAAAGCAGTTCACATATTGTTCATCTCTGTTTTAACATTAGTGTCAAGATGTTATTAACCAGCCTTTTCTCTCCCTTCCCCCACCCCCAAATATTCTTCCTGATCCAGCCCTTCCTGAGCGTGCTTTCACCATCAGTCTTCTAATACACTTCTCTGATTACATGGGTACTTGTTCTTCCAAACTGTTAGACTGTGTTTATTCTCACAGGCAACACAGCACAGTGGTTAAGAGCACAGACATTGACACCAGACTTTATCATTTACTAGTCGTGTCCACAAGCAAGTCACTAAACCTCTCTCAGACTTAGTACCTTTTTCCATCATATGTTAATAGTATCCACTTCAAGACAGTGTTGTATTAAGTGAATTAATATATATAAAGTGCTTACAACAGTATCCAGCATTTAGAAAGCTTCTATTAAGTATTAGCTATCACTATTATTAAGGAAAAGGGTCATAATTACTTCCTGACGTATTCTCAGATGATTGTGGTGCTGATGACAGTGAAAATAATACCTGAATAAGTTACATACATTTAATACATATTCGTACATTAAACACATTCTTGACTCCCCAAAGGAGACCATGATCTTTCTCTCTTACAAAATTTCCTGGCTGGCTTTCTCCCAGACCAGAGGACGCTTTCTTACCCTTGCCTTGGGACCCCACAGGCTTTCAGCGACCTTTCAGATGACCAGGCTTCAATGGGCGTCCCGGCCCACGAGGAGGAGATCAGCCCCACGGGATACCGCAGAGTGTCATGCAGGTAACGTCCAAAGAGCCAGCACACTGCTGACATGTACGTGAAATTGCCATGGCCCAAGTTTTCTGTTCGGAGAAACAGTTAAACAGTCACGGAAAAAGTAGATGGATAGGGACTGCAGCTCCTAGGTGAGTCTAGGTGAGAAGAATGGGTGTGGGTCAGGCCTTGCATTTCTTTCTGAGACTTTCCAAGAGTAGGATAAGATTGAGAGGCAGCTGTCTCACTAGCAGAAAGCCAAAGGCTCTCTGGCCAGGCAAGCAGGCATCCCCCTGCTTCCCCACCATGTGGGGGGGGAATCTAGGAAGATTAATACTCCTCTGCAATAGGTGAGGGGCAGAAAGGCTGCTGGCCCCCATTCCACCCTCACCTACGTGTTCCTCTTTCCCAGCATCCATCCCCACTTAGCTCTGTGGAAGGGAACAAGCAAGCATGGGGCAATGTCGAGAAGAAAGGTATATTTTTTCTGGGTAGTTTTATACCCAATTTTATAGCTATGGTAATGAAAACAAGAACAAACAAGTGATGGGGAGTTTGGCCAAAAGGGAAAGTAACAGAAACCAAAACCAGTGTATGTTCAGCATCGGGACTTCCCCGGTGGTCCAGTGGTAAAGAATCCGCCTTCCAATGCAGGGGACGGAGGTTTGATCCCTGGTCAGGGAAGTAAGATCCCACATGCAGTGGGGCAACTAAGCCCACGTGCCACAACTACTGAGCTCGTGTACCTCAACTAGAGAGGCTGTGTGCCGCAAACTATGGAGCCCACGTGCCCTGGAGCCCGCGCGCCACAACTAGAGAGAGAAAACCCACACGCCACAACTAGAGAGAAGCCCGCATGCCACAATGAAAGATCCCGCATGCCACAACTAAGACCCAACAAATAAATAAATCTTTTAAAAATAAATAAATGTTCAGCATCATCTAGCTCATTCGTCCATACAGCCCTGTAACCAACACAGACCAGAAGAGGCAATTTCCATGTTAGAAGAAGGCTGGTGAAGAGGGCAACGTGAACACACGCAGCTGATGGGATCAATCCAATCCAACAGCTGTTAAAGAACTACTATGTGTAAACCACTGGCCTGGCACGTGAAAGATCGAAACTCAATACAGTTCGGCTCTCAAAATGCGGATAGCGTAATAGTAGGAATTGAAATCAGTTTCAAATCAGTTAAAATGGATTGAGCGCCCGCCAGGTGCCAGGCGCTTCTAGATGATAGGGGTACTGTAATTAAAGGGACATGGAGAGACATGGAACCTCTCCTCAGAGGTCTTATATTCTACAGAATAAGACAAATATTCAGCTGAGTAAAACAGACGGCAAAATATGGTTTAGTGCTTTAAGAGGTATAAACAAGTGTTAAGGGGTTTTAACAGCAAGAGAAAGAATAAGAAATGAAAGGCAGATCATTAAATGCCAGGTGAGGGCGGACCTCCTTCCCTGTGCTCCGGGCATACTCTGTGCCCGGTGTTTCCCTCACCCCACTAAACCATTAGGACTTCTATATTCTCCATGTCTGGCACCCAGTGCAGAGTCAGTGAATGTTTGTTGGCTGGTGCTGGGTAGCTGTGGGCAGCTGGAATAAAGGTGACTCACTGATGGGCAGGTAGAGGGAAGAGGTAATTAAGTGGGAAGGGGAGGGAGGTTGGGCGGCCTTGAAAGACAGGAGTCCAGGAAGTAGAGCTAGCATTCTAGGCAGAAGAAACAGTATGTACAAAGGCACGTAAAACTGGACAGTTTTTAAAGTATTTGCCTAGAGCATAGATTACAAAAGGAGAATGGTATAAGATAAAACTGGAGGGGAGGCTAGAGGCACATCTTGGAGTAAAGGAAATGGAAAGCCACTTGAAAATGCATGAGAATGAGAATGTGTGGTGGGCAGCACAGCCCCCAGAGGTCTCCGGAGTCCAATGCCTGGAACCTGTGAATGAACCTTATGTGGCTAAAGGGACATCGCAGGTGTTTTCAAGAGTAAGGACTAGAGAGGGGGCGATTGTCCTGAATTATCCAGATAGGGCCAAGCTAATTACAGGAGTCTTTAAAATCAGAGACCCTTCCCAGCTGCAGTCAGAGATATGAAGGCAGTAGAAGAGGCTGCAGAGACTGGAAATGTGAGAGGGGCTTGACCTGCTAGGCTCTTCCCCACACACCTGTGTGGCCTCACCTCTGTCAGGTTATTACGGAAATGCTGCCTTTCTCAGCTGGGACCTCCGTGGCCACTCTAAGTGGGAAACCACTACCCCATCCCAGCCCCAGCAGTACTGCCCCCCTTCCCTGATGTATTTTATGTACTTATTTCTGTCTCAGCAAGCACTACCATCTAACCTATCCCTTGATGCTCAAAAATTTGAGTCTCTGAGTTCAGAGAGTGAAATGGAGCCGACAGCAAGGTATAATACCTTATCCAAATCTAATTGATTCCTGAGTTTTGGATGACATGCATTAAGAGTTCACGGACCAAAGGATTCACTAAAAAATTTACCCAAATCTATTCAGTTTCTGAGTTCTTAAAGGGAAAGTTCTGACAGTGTGATACGGAATAGTATCAATACTTTATATATAATTTGCAAATTGTATTATTCATTTTCTGTATTCCCTCACTAGACTGTGAGCTCCATCCAGGAGACCAGGCGTGCCTGCCTGCTTTATTCTCTGCTATACCCCCAGCACTTAGAATAGCGCCTAGCTCATAGTGGGCATCCAAATATGGGCTGAATGAATTAATACTTGAAAATGTAGGAGCAATTGAGGTTACCAAGGTAAAGCACGTACAGGTGAAAGAGAAAACGGACCAGAAAGAGCACAAGGGACCACGTCTGGAGGAAGGGACTGAAGAAAGCAAAGAAACAGGCGGGGAGACGACAGAGAGGGAGAACGAAGGAAAGGAAGTACCAAGCAAGCTCAGAGGAAGGCGCAGCTTCTAAAAACAGCAGTCAGCAGTGCCGATGCTACGGGGTGTCCAGAGTGCATTGTAGAAGAACAGCAGTAACCTTGGGGGAACCGGTTGTTGACCTGGACGCAGAAGCCAGATTATAAAGGGTTAAAGAGTGAACACGTTGGAAGGCAATGAAAAGAATGAAAAGGTGTTCTAAAAAGGTTTAACAGAGCAAAGGAGAGCGGTGAGGTACCAGGAGAAGGGTGTGCGTTATGCTTTGTTTCGCTTGGTTTTGTTAGAATAAAAGAAAAGCAGAGCTCTGAGGGCGGGGACTGTGTCTGCCCCAATCACAGCTGCACCCTTGGGGTCTAGATCAGAGCCTGACGCAGAGCAGCCTGAACTAAAGATTTCGTGCAGACTGGACAGTGGGGTAAAAGGACAGAGCCTGAGGGATAAGAGAAGGCCCTGGAGAAGGTCAGAGCCCGCATCAGAGGCAGGCCTGAAAGGAAAGAGTCAGCTGTGTTCAGACACAGAAACAAAGGAAGAAAGAGAAGAGAGCGTCAGGCGCTGAAGAGATGCTGGCGGAGCTCGTGCTGAGTGGCCTCAATGGGACCGACGAAGTTGGAGGAAGAGCCATCTCCTCAGAGCAAGGGGGCAAGATTCACTGTGGAGTCTTGGGAAGAAATGTATGAAACAGGTACCGTCAGGAATGGGGGAGGGGTCAGTAAGAATGAATAAAAGGATGAAATAGATCAGAACCAAATTCAGGATCACAGATTGCAAGCAGGGCACCAGCCCCTCACAGAAGAGATGGCACACGTTCCAGCAATCACTTACCCAAGGTGGGCTTGGACCATTGCAAATCAACCTTGGCAAGGTCCTCCAGCTCCTGCTGAGCCTGGGTGAGAGACACGGAGAGGATGTGGACAGACTGATAGGCAGCTGTGTTCGACAGCTCGCTTGTGGCATTAAATATCTGGAAAAGAAGCAGGAACGTCATTTCTTACACCAACCTAGTGGATGGTCAATGATGCTACTGCCTCCTGGTAAACACTGCCAACCCTCCGAGCTCCTTCTGAGCCTTTAGGATACCAAAACCAAGTGAATAATCAAAACCAATGATGGGCTGGTCCGGATCGCCTTGATCCACAGAGACCACGATAAATCATGTCCCCAAAGAAGGTGGGAACACAATGAAATCTGAGATCTCAAGGACAAGTCTGTGTTAGATGAGAGGAGCTGTGGATGGGTTTAGGCTAAAGAAGACCCATATCTTGAAACGAAAATACTTCTATTCAGAAAAAGTATCTGTTAACATAAAGCCATGGCATTAACTTTTTTTTTTAATGGAGCCAGAAAGGCCGTGGGGAGGTAAGTTTATGTAATCCATAGCCCACGAGAGAGGTATATTCAAAAGAAACACACCTGAGAAACGATTTTTGAACTCCTAAAACATCCTGAAATCAGCCTCAAGATGCTTATCTTCTCATCTCAGTCCTGGAAAATCACCCAAGAATAGCACGGGAGGCCTGGCAGTGTGAAAGGTGGTGTACAGAGTGATTGCTGACAACAGTCCCGAGAAACCAGACAAAGAAAAGGGTCCGTCCAAAGACACAGCACTTTTTCCCAAAGCACTTTATGAAACCTCACCAGTTGCCAAGAGTGTGACAGGACTGGCTTAGGGTTCCTCTGGACACAAATGTGTGCTACACCAACTGGTTTCATTGTTGGTCCTATGAAGCATCATTCCTCTCTGGGCTTACATGTAAGTGCTATCTCCTTCAATCCTGATTTTTCAGTAGTTATATTTCTCTTTATTTTAAAAAGAATGTGTCATAAATATATTGTTTTGCTTTTTAATTAGTGTTTGTTTTTCCTGGTCTTCTCTCCATCCCCCTGGACAGTCTGGTCTTCCCAAAACAAAGGCCTAACAGGAGCCTCCAGAAGGCCAGTTATCACTGGCCTCGGGGAACAAGAGCTCCAGCTGAGCCAGGACTGCCACAGCCAGAGGCACAGGAGGCTGGGCCGCTTTCCATTGGCTGCTGGCCACAGAGTGTGCAGCTGGCTGGCTTTCCCTCCCACCCGCCACAGAGAATACAGCTGGCCTGGCCGCTGCAGTGTAGGAGCAGCCAGAGTGCCTCCGCAGAGCACTTCATTGACATGCGCGGCCCCTTGAATCGCCTTTTGACTTGCCGCTGAGCCTGCTGTGGCCAATAAGATGGCCAGATGCAAAAGAAATGGCTCTTTTGGTCCCAGTGGGAGCCGCAGCCTGAAATGCTCCCTGGGTAATGGCAGCTCTAGGCTGTCAGGGTTACTGGTCTTCCACACATGGTCTCAGGAAAATTCCATAGGAGATCCAGACCTGCTTGTTCAGGATCTTCCCTGGCAAGTTTCATGTAAAATAAACATTAAAGACTAAGAAGAGACTAATGCACTCACAGTATATTTTGGCAGGGAAGTTATTTTTCAGCAGCAAGTACCTGTAAAAAGTCGCCTCCCTTGAAATTCAGTTCTGCACCAAGCAGTAAGGATCGTATGTTGCTTCCATGGAAACAGGGGATGAAACTGCTTCTCTCCACCCACACCAGCTTCTGCACCGACTGGGAACTCCAGTGCCTCCTCGCAATGAGACGCTAGTTTCGGGGGGCAGCGCAGGGAACATGCCTCTTTTCGACCCGCTGCTAACACTGTAGAGTACTGCAAGGCCAACAGAATTGGGGGGAGCAGGGCAGGGGGGTCGGCATCCTCCTCTATTGTTACCAGCACACAGAACTGGATCCAAAGCATTGGCTGGAAAACTTCCATTTTCAAACTCACATTTGTGTATTATTTCAAGCCAAAGCTCGAAAGCCACAGAAAGTGTTAGCAAAAATGGGGGTGGGGGGAAATTCTTGCTGCATCTGATGACAATTACTTCTGAAATTGGTACCCTGTCCCAATATCACCGAGCCTTTTTGATGGAAGGATTTCCTTGGGGATATTGGCAGCAAACTTAGGAATAAAGAGATTTCAGGAAGATTTTCATTTAAATGACACTTGGTTTCCCTGCTGATGAGAGGGGAAGCCTTACTCCATCTGCTGAGATCAAATTTCATCTCATCAAACACCTCAGTGTAATTATTTTTCTACCAAGTATTGAAATGAGGATGTAAATGAATACCAAGGTATTTGAAGTCATTAAGGCTGCAGCGACTGGGAGAGCCCTACCACCTCTCTGGGGACCCGCAGTTCACCATCAAAGCAGCTGCTCACTGGTGTTCATTTTGTAACCTTTAGACTACATTCTTGAATTAATGAAGAAACGTCAAGAATCTATTTCCTCAGAGAATCTTGGCATGAGGTCTGCGCAGGGGAGCAAGGCATGTGTGTGAATGTGTGTGTGTATGTGCACACAAGTGCATGCACTGAAGGACACAGGGAAACTTTACTTAAAAGAATTTGGATGCTGTATGTTACTTTACCTTCTACCACAGTACAATATAGCAGATTTAGTTGAGAAAATAACTACAAATAAGCCAGTCATCACAGCTCCTATGAATCTGGTATTGTAACGTGGCACCAGCCCTTCTCTTCTGGATTTTAATTCCCCTATTTGTAAAGCAGGAATGTGGGGATTGCTGAGATATTGAAAAATGGGCTTTCTATCTAATGTTGGCCATCTTCTTCTGAGCTAACTAGAAATATCCAAGTCTTAAGACATACCCTGACTTAGGAGGTGACAGATGAACATTTAGACTTTCCTCCATTTATAAACATCTCACTCAGTGTTATAAATAACACTTGATTTTAAAATTCCACTTTACCCTAACAACAAGATGGGCATACAATCTGCCATTTCCCTCATTTGACTGTGAAGAGTGGTTGGTTATAGTGGAAATCTTATCTCCTCAGAAAAGTCACACGGAGGGAGAGAAGGAGAAAGACAGAGACTCTATGTGTGTATACGCGCGTGTGTGTTGGGAGTCTTCGGGGGGAAAGGAGCAAGTGGAATCAAGGAGGAGTCATGTGAAGCATCCTTTTGATCAAAAAACAAAGTTCTACCGAGTGTTTAGAGACTAGAAAACTTGGCTTTTGGTACTGTCAGCACCTAAAATTCAGTCTTGCAGACTAAGTGTGTGATTTAAAACAAACAAATAAAAAAAATTAACACTTGTCTTTTTCAGATGGAATCTTTTTTCTATTTCCCTGTATCTCAGAGCTTGTAGCCCTAGTTTAATACAGAATATGCTTAAGAGTAAATTCCAGGCAGAAAGAATGTGTTCTGTCTTAACAATCAAAATCTGATTAAGCTTGACAGAAAATGGGATGAGATCCCCTGGCACAGACTGCGGCTGAAAACCTGACTGTACAGATACAAATAGATCTGGTCCGTGCCTTTCTGTGCAAACAGAGAACTGTAATTAAAGCATTAAGGAAAATACTGTTTTCCTTAATGAGTTAACAGCAATCCCACTTCTATATAAAACCATGCTTTCTATCAAGAGATAAAACTTCAATTTTGCTTCTATTCACTTATGTTAAAAGGGAGCCCAGTTAAAGTCCAGTTTAATAAACATTTAAATTCAAAAGGTTTCCGTATACTTAAGTAGGGCTTGAAGCAAGATTAAGTAAAATATTGGTTAGGAAGACATAAATGCAAGAATTTAGATTTTTAAATTAGAAAGCTAATAATGAAAGGAAGTAGCTATGTCCAGAGTAGAATCTTTTTAGGAGCATTATTTATTAATTGGTTAAAAAAAGGAAGAAACCATAAGGGGTAGAAGCTATAGAAGCAAAATAAGAAATCATAAGTATGTGCAAGGACTCAATTTTATAAATTTTTTAAAAAAGATTAATTGAGATCATGGTCCAGCTGTAGAGATTTTTAAATCTCAAATTTAAATATTTCTAAAGATGGAGAAGTAGATAATGGAAAAAGGGCAAGGAAATAAAAATCAACTTGAGGAGGAACTGAGTTTTAGAGAAAGAGCTAGGGAAGATGATAATCTTTTCAAGATCTTAACCTATTAAAGGAAACAAATGAAAGTACACATCAAAGTATATAAATGTATTAGTTCTGATGAATAATGCAAATTAAATCATTTATTCCTAAGATTCTTATTTATATAATGTACCTCTTTACTGTAAACTGAGCCTTTGATAGATATTTAAGATATCAGTTAGGTGAATATCAATTTCTTGATTTTTTAACTTGCTCTTAAAAATTATAGTTATTTCATGCTCATTATAGAAAAATCAAAAAATACAGACAAGCAAAGAAAACTAATCCCAATTTCAAATGTGCCAAAGAATTTAACTCACACTAACTTCTCTGGATGTCTGATACTGAGTAAAAAATATTTACTCATCTTTCAGCAATATTTTAAGCTGATAATCTTTAAATATGTCTATGAACTTGCTACTGTCCAGCCCTGATCCTAATATAAATGAAACAGCAATGGTCTCACTTACTTTTATTTTTAAATCAGATAGCTTCCACTAAACAAACAAAGCAATGACAATTCTGAGGCCCAAAAGCAATAACCCCATCACACGGTACCTAGAAATCCACTCTCTTTATTCTAGACTGTGTTTGTGTTCAATTAGAAAGTGGAGTTGTTTTTAAAAAGAAATCTCAGTGCTAAAGACATTTAGCACCAAGGCTTTTGTTCTACCACCGTTGTCTTGCTAGGATACCAATTAACAACTAAGAAACTTTCTCCCTTGATAACTCTTTCAATGTCCTTTTTATCCAGCTTTACTTAAGAGACCTCACTCATCGTGTGTCAGAGGGGCCCTATCCTCTAATAGTAATGGGGACAGGAACACCTCAAGATGAGTTTCATCACTGACAATGTACTGGCAGGTTGGCATTCCCTTGTTCTGTCCCATTTGATTCTCTGGGTACTGTATATGCCCCATCCCCTATCTGGGAACTCATGTAGTGCTCTTCCTCCCGACATTCTATCAGGGTAAACAAGAGCCCAGTGAAGTCTCTCTATAGCTACAATAAGGGAGAAAATATGCTAGTTCTCAAAATTTAAGAAAAATTAATCTTCAAAGGCCATGACTGAAACAGAGAAAAAAACTGACACTAACAAAAGAAATCCTAGGCTATGAAAAAGTTAAGCAAAAAGAGTCATCAGGGCTTCCCTGGTGGCGCAGTGGTTGAGAGTCCACCTGCCGATGCAGGGGACGCGGGTTCGTGCCCCGGTCTGGGAAGATCCCACATGCCGCGGAGCGGCTGGGCCCGTGAGCCATGGCCGCTGAGCCTGCGTGTCCGGAGCCTGTGCTCCGCAAGGGGAGAGGCCACAGCAGTGAGAGGCCCGCGTACCACAAAAAAAAAAAAAAAAAAAAAAAAAGAGTCATCAACAGCTCTTATTTCTGTGTAAAATATATATATATATATATATATAAATTTGATATATGAATATATATATCAATTTGACACATGACCCCTAACTGAAGTATCAAGGTGTCTGCGCGCGGCTTACCTTGGGATGGTTCAACAATTGCAACAACAAACAGATAAATCAAATATGGCAAAATACTCACAACTGTCAATCTAGGTGATGGATATATAGGTCTTTATAAGTCTCTTAACTTTTGTGTGTGTTTGATGTTTTTACAATAAAAAGCTTTTTTAAATAATGACATCTTATATTTAGACATCACTTTTCAATTTATAAGGGCCTTTTAGAGACAAACAAAATAGTTTTATCTTCATAATGGCCCTGTTAGTTAGGTCAGATATAGTTGCAGTATAGTCATTAAAACTAAGCCTCAGACATTTAACAAAATACAACAAACTTTCATGAAAAAAGCTCTAAGACAAGTAGGAATAGAGGGAAATTTTCTCAATATGATAAAAGGCATTTATGAAAAACCCACAGGTCACATCACAGAAAGACTAAAAGCTTTCTCCCTAAGACCAAGAACAAGACAAGGATGTCTGTTTTCACCATTACTATTCAACATTGTACTGGAAGTTCTAGCCAGAGCTGTTAGATAAGATAAAAAAATAAAAGGCATCCAAATTGCAAAAAAAAAAAGGTAAAACTATTTCTAACTGCAGATAATATGCTCCTATACATAGAAAATCCCAAAGAACCTAGAAGAAAGCTACTAGAGCTAATAAACAAATTCAGCAAAGTTTCAGGGTACAACATCAAAATGCAAAAATCATTCATTTCTATAAATGAGCAATGAACAATCCTCAAAGGAAATTAAGAAAGAAGTTCTATTTATAATAGTATGTAAAAGAAAAATACTTCAGAATAAATCTACCCAAGTAGGTAAAAGACTTGTACACTGAAAAACTATAAAATATTACTGAAAAAAAATAAGGAAGATATAAATTAATGGAAAAACGTTCTATGTTCATGGATAGGAAGACTTAACATTGTTAAAATGTCAGTACTACCCAAAGCAATCTACAAATTCAACACAATACCTATCAAAATTCCAACAACCTTTTTTGCAGAACTGGAAAATCATATCCTCACATTTATATGGAATTACAAGGGATCTTGAATAGCCAAAACAATCTTGAAAAAGAAGAATAAAGTTGGAACACTCACATGTCTCAACTTTGAAACTTACTACAAAGCTACAGTAATTAAAACAGTACGGTACTGCCATAAGAAGAGACATATAGACCAATGGAATAGACTAGAAACCCAAGAAATAAACCCTCATATATATGGCCAATGGATTTTTGAAAAAAGTGCCAAGACCATTCAATAGACGAAGGACAGTGTTTTCAACAATTGATGCTGGGAGAACTGGATATGCACTTGCAAAAGAATGAAGTTAGACCCTCACCTTACACTATACACAAAAAAGTGATTAAAACAGATCAAAGACCTAAACTTAAGAGATAAAACCAAAAAAATCTTAGAAGAAACATTGGGAAAATCTTCATGTCATTGGACTTGGCAACAATTTCAAGAAGATGATATTAAAAGCATAGACAACAAAAGAAAAAATAGATAAACTGAACTTCATAAAAATTAAAAACTTTTATGTATCAAAGGACACTCTCAAAAAAGTGAAATGACAAACTAAGAATGAGACAAAATATTTACAGATCGTGTATCTGACAAGTGATTAATACCTAGAAGATACAAATAAGTCCTACAATTTAACAACAAGCAACCCAATTCAAAAATGGGCAAATGGCCTAAGTAAACAATTTTCCAAATAAGACATACAAATGGCCAATAAATACATGAGATAATACTCAACATCACTAGTCATTAGAGAATGCAAATCAAAACCACATTAAGATACCACTGCACACCTACTAGTGTGGCTATAATCAAGAAAATGGAAAGTAAAGTGTTAGAATGCAGTGAAATTAGAACCTTTGTATATTGCTGGTAGGAATGTAAAATGGTACAGCCACTGTGGAAATGGTTTGGTGGTTCCTCAAAAGTTAAATATAGAACTAACCCAGCAATTCCACTCATAGGCATATATCCAAAAGAATTGAAAGCAGGAACTGGAACAGATATCTGTACATCAATGTTCATAGCGGCATTACTCACAATAGCCAAAAGGTGGAAACAACCCAGGTGTTCATCAATAAATGAATGGATAAGCGAAATGTGGCATATACAATGGAATACAATTCAACCATAAAAAGGGATAAAAGTTTGATATCTGCTACATGGATGGACCTTGAAAGCATGATCCTTAGCAAGATAAGTCAGACACAGAAGAACAAGTATTGTATGGTTCCACTTATATGAAGTACCTAGGAGAGGCAAATTCATAGAGAGAAAGCAGAACAGAGGTTACCAGGAGGCAGGAGGAAGGGGAAGGAGGGATTTATTGCTTAATGGGTACAGAGTATACATTGGGGATGATGAAAAAGTTTTGAGGATAGATAGTGGTGATGGGTACACACAGCACTGTGAATATATTTAATGCCACTGAATTGTACACTTACCAAAAACGATACACATTATGTTATATTCATTTAAACCACAATTTTTTAAAAGCATGTTTTACAAAGTTTCATAAACACCAAGTGATTTGCTCCAAGCCATACAACTAGTAAGAGGCAAAGCCAACATTCACTCTCAATTTTTAAATCTCCATAACAACAAAAGACAGAGTATGTTAGCTGCCCAGCATTCAAACAAAATCTAATTGTTTTGATTCCCTAGGCTCTCTCCAGAAGCTCATCTTCTAAACCAATCAAAAAGAAGAGTAATCTACTTTGCCTTCAATTTGATATGAAATCTCCATTACCACCAGATACTCTCTCGCTTCTGCCTTTAGCCCAGAAAGGTGAGAAAATAGTGCCCCACACACTGACACACTAGCCGTGACTAAGAAAGCAGGCTCTGGGGTCGCATTCATATCCTGGCTCCACAATTACACTCTGACCTTAGGCAGGGAACTTAACCTCAGATGGGCCAGTTTCCTCATCTGTGAGATGGGAATATCATATAAGTACTTATCGCATAAAGTTGTTAATCAAATTAATTAACACATGCAAAGAAAGAACTTAGAACACTTGGCACACAGTAGAAAAAGAAGGCTTCTACCTCCTTCTCCTCCTTGC
The DNA here is from genome assembly GCF_949774975.1 of Lagenorhynchus albirostris. Classification (NCBI taxonomy): domain Eukaryota; kingdom Metazoa; phylum Chordata; class Mammalia; order Artiodactyla; family Delphinidae; genus Lagenorhynchus; species Lagenorhynchus albirostris. The sequence goes on from NC_083103.1 coordinate 99,557,924, forward strand.
CCCTTTCCTCTTCCTCCTTTCTCTTCTTGTATCAACATTATTAACACTGAGACTCTGCAAATTACCTGTGAAACAGTCATTTGCATGTTACTTTGCCCACTGCAAAGCCAGACATCTCCAAATAAGACATCGTGAATTCTCAGGGTGAAGTTCTTCCTCCCAAGAGTCTGCTGTGCCATCACTTCATAAGGTCCACCAGGCTTCACAGGATCCAGTACCACCATCCAGCTATTAGAGTGTGCTGAAACAATAACAAGGCTCCAAGAATTAATCAATCAATCAACTAAAGTGAAATTAAAACCCAATCCTATCATGCATCAGATCATTTGTGGCGATTCCCAGCTTCTGTGATGAACTGGATTCAAAGCTATGAAGATTGGCCAAATTTCAGACAGGTCAACAGAAATAACAAAAGCAGCAGCGTAGCTATCTTTAATCTGTACCAATCCCTCCTTACTTTTAATCAAAGCATTTACAAGAAAAATAAATCACCCAGTTATAATCCTAAATGAGGACAGACAAAAATACAGAGATTAAAATTCAAGGGAGTTTAATACAAAAATATAAAATAGAAATTCTTCCTATACCATCCAACTATCAATATTAACCTAATCCTAATCTAACAGATTTACCCAGTGCCCCAAACTAACTTGTAAGTATCCAATCAAATGTGAGCACAGGTTAGAGAAAATCACTTATCATCTGAAACTGACTTGATGGTATCATCGTTGTCATCAACCCCCCAACTCGTCCCCCTGTTGCTCTCAGGGATTAATACCACCAGTGGTTCTGGGCTCTCCTATCAACAGTTAAACAGGTGACACATAAAGAAGTAGTAGGAGGCACATAAATTAATCTCTCTTTGAAGAAGATATTGAGACTTGCCCAATTAATTATTTTCACAGAGTTATCCACCAGACTTAAGGTTTTTGAATGCAGTTTGGGAGATGAAAAGCTATCCAAGACCCTATTTCAGAAATTCATAGCATATTCCTTAGGAACCACCCCCCTACCACCTTCCCACCTCTCACCCACGCACACCACCACCGCTGCCAACATCATACTCGGAAACTTAAGAAAAATATCTTCCAAGTGGCAAAATTATGCCTAGGAGAACCAAACAACAGGAACAAAGTTGAAGAAACGAGAGGGAGAAAATAGACAAAATAGAGAGATGATTGTTTTAAAATAAATATTCTTGGACTTCCCTGGTGGCACAGTGGTTAAGAATCTGCCTGCCAATGCAGGAAACACGGGTTCGAGCCATGGTCTGGGAAGATACCACATGCCACGGAGCAACTAAGCCTGTGCGCCACAACTACTGAGCCTGCGCTCTAGAGCCTGTGAGCCACAACTGCTGAGCCCATGAGCCACAACTACTGAAGCCCACGTGCCTAGAGGCCGTGCTCCACAACAAGAAGCCACCACAATGAGAAGCCCGCACACCACAACGAAGAGTAGCCTCCGCTTGCCACAACTAGAGAAAGCCCACGTGCAGCAACGAAGACCCAACGCAGCCAAAAATAAATAAATAAAATAAATTTTTAAGAAAAGAAATTTATTAAAAAAATAAATATTCTTGGCATAATGCTGAAGAATATGGACTGATTTATAATTTGTGTCCATCGGATCAATGTAAATTCAAAGGGAAAGAATCGCAAGAGCTGGAAATGAGGCATCCTAAGGTTATTACACCAACCAGAAAAAATTAATTATAAAAAAACTAGCCAAGTGCCTACTTGTGCCAGACACTGTGCTAAGTTCCTCTTAATCAGTAAGAGCTAAGAAGAGAAGTCCAGCCTCACGGCAGGAGATTGGTAAAGGCTCAAACCATAAAGGATTGCTCAGAGTCCTGTGGGAAACATCCAAAACCCTCAGGCATCAGTGAAAGGGCACAGGTCGCTCCTCTCAGAAGCACAGCTGACTGAGCCTGCTACTCCCACCCCTGCGAGGTCAATTAAGCCCAGGACTAAATGTTCGCTATTGCTTTTAACACCACCCATAGTCACAGACATCAACATATTAAATGCAGAATTCACCTAAAGCAGAAAAATCACTGTTTTGGAAACAGTGGGCAGCTAGTACAGATTGTGTCGCACAGGTGTGATGTGCTCCGTATGGCTCTCTCGTCTGAGCAGGCAGACTCTCCAATCTGTCCCAACCACAGCCTTGCCAATGTCTTTCCAGACTTCTTGCACTGACGTTGTTTACTGGAGCTCTGTCCTCCTGCCACCAACATTACTCATTTGTGATGATGAGGTCAATCCCTAGAAAACCCAGGACAGGACTATTTTTGAGCCTTCTACTACTGTGCAAGCTATTCCTAGTCACTGCTGTTAATTAGGTATTTACATTTAGTCTCCATCCAGGCAATATGGCTGGTGTGGAAAAGCGCCTTCACCAGAGCTTCCGAAAAGCTTTGCTGCCCAGCAAGAAAAAGACAAAGAAGGAAAGGGGGGGATGTTGGGGCAAAACAGGGCAACACCATCCTACACCCGGAGGATGAGCTCCCTCTAGAGCCTAAAGCGTCTGAAGAGAGCTAGGCATGGAGATCTGAGCCTTGTTCCCCAGGACTGCTCCCCCGCAGGAAACTGCTCCACTTCCACCAAGACTTCCTTCTGTTCTAGTCCTCGAGTTCCTTTAGTTTCTAGCTCTTTTCCTTTTCCACTTCATAAGAGAAAAACTCTGACACGAGAATGAGTGTTAAGTAAAGTTAACTGCCACGCAAGGCAGGGGAAACCAGCTCCACTACAGAGGGGTTATTAATGGTCAAAGTAACTCAGAAATAATTTGTTTAAAACAATGTGGATTTACTGCCATGTAAGTATCAATATATACAAAGGAGAGCGGCCCTTGTGAAGACTGTTTCTTAGACTCAAGGCAAGGGTGGGACGTTTCACAAGGAGAATTATTTAGGCCTTGGTCTGTCCGTTAAGGACCGGCTGGTGAAAGTGGAGCTGACCACAGGCCAGTGACGTCCAGTTATAGATTTCAGAAACTGTGTTGACCCACCAAGTCCATTAGGTTGAGTCCAAGCAATAAAATTGAGTGACGGGACTTCCCTGGTGGCACAGTGGTTAAGCATCTGCCTGCCCATGCAGGGGACACGGGTTTGAGCCCTGGTCCAGGAAGATCCCACATGCCGCGGAGCAACTAAGCCCGTGTGCCACAACTTCTGAGCCTGCGCTCTAGAGCCCGCAGGCCACAACTACTGAGCCTGCGTGCTACAACTACTGAAGCACGTGCGCCTACAGCCCATGCTCCACAACAAGAGAAGCCACCGTAATGAGAAGCCTGTGTACCGCAACAAAGAGTAGCCCCCGCTCACCACAATTAGAGAAAGCCTGCGAGCAGCAACAAAGACCCGATGCAGCCAAACATAGATAAATAAATAGATAAATATTTTTTAAAAACTGAGTGACAAACCACAGAGTTAAAGGTCACCATCCAGCTGGCTTCTGCTGAGCTGGATGGGCTTTTTGAGCAATACCTGCTCTGGTTCCTTCCTCTGGGCCCCAATCACTTGCTATCTTGTGACATCTCTTACCGATCCGGGCTCAGGTTTCTGTAAATGCTCATTTTTGTTGCATTCAAACCTCTGCTTCCTCCTGTTCTTTCTTCTTCTATCTAGGAAGATTCATGCCCTTCCTTCATTGTACAGCCACTGAGAGCGTTTACCAGGTGCCGGGCACTCCATCAAGTAAATGGCAGAGAGTAAACCCCAGTCCTCCTGGGTTATACTGACAAGAAAGCCACGCAGACTGACTGGGGCTTTGTGTTTTCCTGCCCAATGGTTAGTGTATCTGGTGGCCTATTTCTCACTGTCCTTCTTCTCTTCCTCTTCCAGCCAAGAGCATAAGTTAAGAACTCTCTCCATGTTCTCTCCATCTCCCTGACCAACCCCACCTCAAAATGGAATAAACAATCAAAGACAAAAAATTAAAAGAATTTGTCTAGAGACATGATTAGTCATGAAGTACATCTTGCTATATTTTCTCTGCTATTCACATCAGATGTTAATTGTTTTTCAGGTTATTGTGCCAAATCTCAGAAACCAAGAAGAGAAAAAGGAAAATTATCCCACAACCTTTCCCTTCCCAAGAGAGAAAACCTAGAGCTGGAAGCGGCCCTGATCACCTCTTCCCCCACAGAAGCCTGGTACTTCACCAGCTGCAAATGGGTCCACTCGTTTGTGGAAGTGACCTGGAGATAAAGAAGGCCTTACTGCCCAAACCGCCCCTGCCTGACCTGTATTATTCTGTATAAAGTTCATCTCCACCACCACCAAATATCAATGTAAAAAAAAAAAAGCTTAACTATTTTTCTATCAATAAAACTGTTGATGCAAGTTACTTAAACTATAGCTTGCTATGGCAGACACACCCTAAGGGGACCCACAGTGAGTCACACTCTTGTATAGTCCCTCCGCTCAAGTGCAGGCAGAATATATGATTTGCTTCCAATCAACAGAAAATGGCAAACGGGATAAGATGCCATTCTCATGATTAAGTTACATTACATGGAAAAGATGAAGGGGTCTTGCAGATATAATTAAAATCCCTAATCAGTTGACTTTAAATTAATCCAAAGGGAGATTATCCTGGGCGGGCCTGACCTAAATAAGGTGAGCCTTTAAATAGGGTCTAGCGGTCAGAGATTTGAAGAAGCAGAAATGCTGCCATGAATTCTACAGGCACAAGGAAATGAATCTGCCAGCAACCTAAGGGTGCTTGGAAGCGAATCATTCCTTAGTCGAGCCTCTGGATGAGAATGTAGCCCAGCCAACACCTTGATTTCAGCCTTCTGAAACTCTGAGTAGAGAACCCAGATAAATGATGGTCAGGCTTCAGATCTACAGAAATTGTGAGATAGTAAAAGTGTGTTTGTTTTAAGCGCCTATGTTTGTGATAACTTATTATATGGCGCAGAAAACTAGCACGCACGCTAACACTGCAACCAGGAGATTTTAAATTTTCTAAGAGGTTTAGGCCTTTTGTATTTTCTATTTACCTCAATCATGACAAATTCAGGCAGATACGCCTTCAGTTTATCACCTACATATGCATCCCCATGTGTGTCAAAGTGAGAGGATATAGACTATTTGCCCCAATTTTACTCCTTGTGTCTGAGAGAATCATCATGCATCACTTGACAACATGGCTTGAACAGGCCCAGAACCTGACCATATTCCAAGTCATCCCTCAGGTTTTAATTTTCCCAATGCTTAAGTGTCAGTCTGCTGGACAAAAACCTTTATGTTGTTAAATTCCACTTTGCTGTGGGCACCTAGGGGATTATAGGTAATAAGTTAAATATTAACAGAGATAGAGAGTCTGGCTCTATCATCAAAATTTAAATAGAAGTCAACCCTTCAATATGCCCTATAGTATCTCCTTTGAGAAACATTTTCTTCACTGCCCTGTGAAATTTCTTACATGTCTATCTCTTTTATTCCAAATAACATTTTATCCATTTTTCTTCATAGGCAAGACAGAGCACGCTGTCCACTGAAGTAGGTTTGTGGATCTGTATAAACCACAGTACCTTTCTTCTCTCCCAAGCCAGTGTGGAGAGCCTAACAAATAGATCTACCCGCCACCCCACCAATAACAATCTCTTTTCCTGTAAAATTACTCAAGAGTCCACGAATCACTTGGCTCCCTTAAGTTGCTGCTGGATATTTTAACTCCAAACGAAGCATCACTTTGCAGTGAAGCAACTGAAGCATTACTTGAACCTAAATTGCTAAATGTGAAAGGACAGCATGAGACAGTGAGTTCTTGGAGGGTGGGCACATTCTTCTTTGTATTTTCTAGGGTTGCTAGCTCAGTGTTTTATACATAATAAGCCTTCAGTTGATGTTTATAGAATTGAACTCAAAATAAGTGAGCAGGTTCACTATCACCGTAAAGGAGAAGAGGGGCTCATCCCCTAATTATTACCTTTTATTCCTTCTCGTCACCACCTACCCTCTTGTCTCGTCTCTGGACACTCCAAATATTGGCCCTGCAACAGCCATGAAGGGGAAAAAACTAAAAATAATGCATAAGAATATTTTTAAAAACTGAAATGCTATGTATTATGTGTTTTCTCTATTTCTACGACACTGTACAGTCTCTGTCTCCTAAATATTTACTGGTAATGCTATTTTTTAGCACTAAGGAAAAGAAATCCTATTTATTGTTTTTAAACAATTACATCAATTCTTTAGATCTCTAAATCAATGTCTTTTTACTGAGAGCACCACTATCTGTACTCCGTACTGCTCATTTCTGAGATGGACACAACACAAAAGGAAAGCACTGCTAGTCTCCTGAATTCTTCATTTTCGGTGTATCCTACAAGTCACCAATAGCATTTAAATCTAACAGAGAACAACTTCTCAATCAGCTTAAGCTTCCCCTTCAGGTCTCTGAATTTCACCCAATAAGCTTCTTACCTTAAAAAGACTTAAAACCCAAGAACTAGAAGCACTTACCTTGCATCTATGCCTGGCACTTAGTATTTCTTAATGTTTGCTGAATGGAAATGAATTATTAAAAGTCTGCACCAGCATCTGGATCGCTCTGGATTGGATATCAGTCCCGTATATTGACAAAACGAATCAGGTAATCCTTGTTTTCAGGGGCCAATAAAATTTCCACAAGCTTCGCTGTCACATATATATTCAAGTCCCTATCAAACCACCAGCCTCCACCTTAACTCCACCCCCCCAGAGAAGCCTCCTCACCTGACTCTCACCTCAACATCCCATAGCTCCCTAGTTACCTCTAACTAAGATACAACCAGGTCTCCACTTGACCCAGCCCTGAACACACCTTCCTGCATCCAGTAACTCTGAGCTCCTCCCCACGTTATCTTATACATCTTTCTCTCTCTCTCTCTCTCTCTTTTTTTTTTTTTTACATCTTTATCTCTTCTAGACACAGACTCCTTTTAGGACGTCTCTGCTCCTGAAGCCTGCTAACTGCTAATTCTCACCTATTTGAGAATTAGCCACTATTTGGGGTCAAGCCTTCAATGTCTATTGCCTAAATATCATAACAGCCTGCTAACAGGTCCCACCACCTCTAGTCTCATGCATCTCCAGTCCTTCTTCCACAGTGGTGCCGGAGTAATCTTTCTAAAACACAGATTGGACTGTGTTATTTTGCTGCTTAAAATCCATCTATCCAAAGTACGGTGCACGCTCCATAGCAACGACAAACTAGCCTCCCTACATTTCCAACCTTATCTCCTGCCATCCACCACCGGTCACACACCCCAGTGGTCCAGAAAAACCAACCTGCCTGTCATTCCTCCAGTGACCCAGGCTCACTCACGCCTCCATGCCTTTGCCCAGGCTATTCCCTCTACCTGGCTCGCCCTGCTCACCTTTCAAAATAAGCCTTAGGCTAAGTTAATTTTCCCTCTTAAGCACTCCCATAGGACTCTATACTTCCCAATTGTGGCACTTACTACACTTAACTGTAATTGCTTCTTATTTTTCTGTCTCTCCTCAAATCCATAAGCTTCATTAGGGGAGAGACCACAGCTGTTTTGCTCATCATTGCATAACCAGTGCCTGGCATGGTATCTGGCACTTAGTAGGCACTCAGTAAATATTTGAGTGACTGACTAAATATAATAATAATAATAGTAACAAAAATAACAACAGCTAACACTTCTTCAGTACTTATTGTGTGCCAGGCACTGTTCTAAGTACGTTAGATATGTTAATTCATTTAATCCTCACAATAATCCTAAATATTATTATTATCACTGCTATACAAATAAAGAAATTATGACACAGAGATGTTAAATTACATGTTCAAGGTTATATAGCCATTAAGCGACAGAGTCAGGGTCTGAATGGGGATGGTGAATTCCAGAGCCTAGGTTCTTAACCCCTCCTCAATACTACCTCTCTTTTATATATGATTCAGTTCAAATGTCACCTTCAGTGGAAACCTTCCCTTACCATCCAATCTGAGTTAGATGTTTCTCTTCTGTATCCCGTGATACCCCATATCCACCTCCACCAGAGCACCTATCACACTGCACTACATGGCTTGGTGTCTATTCCCATTATTCCATGAGCTCCTTGAGGACAGGGACTTTGACTTGGTCTTATTTTTCTTTGTATCCTCAGTGCACATGGTAAATACTCAAAGAACTTTTATGGATGGATCAATGGATGGATCGACAGATGGATGGATAATCTGAGCTGGACTATTAGGATTCATTTTCAGATCATCCAGCAGGTGGCAGAAGAAGACAAAAGCTGAGCGGAGGATGGCCTGTCTTACCTTTCACACTGGTCACTTTCTTCATGATGGTTTCCTGATCTTGGCACAGAGTCACTGTCACTGTGGCTCCGGATACTCCATAGCCCCAAATCACTGCCCCTGCAGGCTCCTTCTGCAGCACCATGTGATTATCGATGTAGGAAGCAAAGCGAAAACCAACATCTAAAAAATTTAGCAAACACTTAGGAGAGCATAGTTGGAGAGATTCATCACCAGATTGAATCTGGTTAAATGGCAAGGAATATACAGTCTTAATACATGAGAATTTGAAGATAACCAGTCCTTTTAATTTTCTAAAGTGAGAGCTTATTCCTCCTAATTAGCTAAGCAACATAACAAGAACAGTTTCCAGCAATATGCATCACAGTACAAGATGACCAATAAGGAAAACTCAAAAAGCCTAGGGCAACCCATTTACCACAAGCCTCCTCCCCTTCAAAGCTCTTCATCTTCCTTTGCTCTCAGGCTTGGCCCAAACACTTGACTCTCTCCCCCCAAAATCACCAAAATGCTCTTTTTATGCACCTCACAGACGGTATTTATGAGAAAAATAAACCATTTCCTTTCCCTACTTCCCATTACCACTCCCACTCCTCATAGCTGGGAATAAAGAAGGCTGCCTCTCTTCAACACAGCCTTTTCTAAACTTTTCCTCCCTCTTTATCTCCCCCTTTCCATCCTCTCAGTGTCAATTTCCCTCAATAATTCTCCTTATCGTGTTTTTTGACAACCCACTGAAAATTCTAAATAAACATTTATGAATATCTGCAACAAGTCTGCTTCCTTCTAAGGTAAATTCAGATAAATTAAGATGCAAAAAATAAGGTCAGTGAGAGACAGAAGGTCAAAGTGTCTGAACAAAAGGTCTTTTGTTGCAATTCACCCATTTCACAAGCTAAATTATACAAAAAGACAATGAGCACTTTAAACTGTGGATTCTATTCTAGACAGTCACTAACAAGACTGAATAAGAATTCACTTTAACGATATCATTCCTATTTTTAACATCCAGCTTATATCGAAGTATTTTATTAATAACAAGCATCTATCCAAATTATCTCAGTGGGTTCCTCATCAAAACTTCATAAGGGGGAAAAAATCTTTTTTAAGTTACATCCCAATTTGTCTGAACAAAACAGACAAAACTCCCTAGAAGAAAATAATTAACAAAATTAAGGTTTTTTTAAAGGGTTTTAAACAAAAATGATTGGCAGGAAAGAGAATCAGAACTAACAAAGTTGACATTTTCCCCCCTGGAAGCTACAATGATGACAGCCCCTCAGGCTATACTTAACAGGGCAGCACAGCTAATGGGGTCTCCTACACAGACTTGGTGGCCTATTTTTCCTGCACTTCGAATAACAACCCAGTCCCTAGACATCCTCAGCTCTCTCTTAGGAGTTTGTTCCATCATAAAACCTACATGACAATCAAAGATCATCTGGAAGACCCACTGGGCTGGAGATGCACAGCTACCAGGAGCAAAACGCTCTAAGAAGAGACTACAACAGCCCAGAATTGCATAAGCACGTTGGAGGGAAGGGAAGAGGCGCATGTGTGGGAAGGCCTTGTCTTGGGTAAGTGTTTTATATGGAACAAAACCTGAAAACCAAAGGCCTAAGAGCTGAGCAGAAAGAGGATGGGGTGGGGAAGGGATTGAAGAAAACTGGCTGCCGCAGGCATGAACCCAGGCGAATAAGGGGCTCTGGAGGTGTGCAGCCACCTTCTCAAATGTTGGGGAAAATACTTTTCCCAGTCAGTCTGTTTTCGACAACACACATTCACCGAACCTCTTTGTGCATGGCTCTACTCTGAGTTAAAGAATTTTAGAGGTGGAAAGAATTTTTTACACCCTGGGGTATAATCACGTTATTTACTGATCAACAGACTGAGACCCAAGTAGATTAGGTAATTTTTTAAATAGCTTGCGCATTAATTCATTCAACAAACACTTAAAGATGCCTACTGTGTGCCAGGCACGATTGTAAGCATTGAGGATGTAACAGTGAAAGAAAGAAAAAAAAAAGCAGGCAAAAATCCTTGCCAGCAAGGAGCTTACATTCTACTGGGAAGAGTAACTGTGTAACAAAGAGTAACTTCTTTGGCCTCAAATCACATAGGTAGTTTAAGACAGGACAAGAAATCAAGCCACCTGATTCCAAAGTCACTGCAATTTCCACTCTGCCACAGTTAGATACTGGTGGTAAATCACAGACAAGTCATATTCCCTGTTCTTATAAAGCTCACATTCCAAGCTGATAAGAATAGACAGTGGAATATTACCAAGGAATTGAGCAATGGACAAAACAGGAGAACAAGAAAGGAGGTGGGACTGGTAATTGTTTTTGTCAAATAAAAGACACAACATTTGATTTTTTTTTTTTAGGTCTTCAATGTTTCCTTTGGGTGTTGGAGTAGAAAAACAGGAATTAGTGTTCTGGGAAGTTAAAAGTAGACTGACAAAATGAGGACAGTGGTTACCTCTGGTGAGGAACTGGTGGATGCACTAGGGAGGAATATCCATGGAGTCTCAATAAAACTGGGAACATTCTAGTTCTTAAGCTGGGTGAAGCGCCTCGGGGTGTTCATTTTATCATTGCTACATACATGTTTGCACATTTCAACTATTACGTGATAAACATGAGCACAGGGGGAATGATTTGAAGGAAAGAAGTCAGGATATGCAACCAAATAAGGGAAGAAAATTTAGAGCATTAATAAATCAAAAAATAAAGTCATTGTTAATGAAGGTGATGTAACAATATGACCCAAAGGCAAAGATAAAATAGTGATGTTAAAGTTAACAGCCTTTAACAGAAAAATTAATAGAATAAGGGCCCTATTCTCCTCTTTCCCTTCTCCCCCCCTCATATACTGGACTCAAAGGTCACTGAGTGGGGATGAGTCAGGAAATGATATAAACTGCTGCTAGTTTTCACTTTTGTTAAACCCTGAAAAACCACTTAAGGGCTGCGGTTTGTCTGCATCTGGGTACTTTGCAGGTTCTTAGGTAGTGCAGTCATTTTTCTGCACTCTGTTCTCCCACCTCAACTTTCATTTCTTTTCTGTGACCCAGCATCCAGTCTGGGGTATTCAAATGACACGATATGACCTGGACAATGGTCAAAGTGAGTCATCCTCCTCCCCAATGCCATGCATATTATCCCACCACCAGTGTCTGCGAGCTGCAGCAGGAATCAAAGCTGAGTCTTACATACTCTGAGCTAGTGAGGGGGTTGTATGCCTTAGCCCTAATCACCACTTAAACTAGGAAAATTTAATTCCCCCAAGCAACCCAGCCTGAAGCAAACCCTCCCCAGGGGCACCACTGAGGGGGCTGCACTGAAATGTTTTGGATGACTCAGTCACCAGTTTCCAAATATTATCTAACTAGCTTCGCCCCCTCCCCTTCGAGTTCCCCTGCAATTATTCAGACACTGAGGGCCTCGGTCTGGGCACATTTGGGCCTCCCCTCCTTAGATAACCCAACTCTCCCGCTGCCCCACATGCTGCAACATAGGGGCGGTGGAAGGGAGTGGAGGAAGCGGACAGGCCGGGGCTCCTGCCCAGCGGACACCCGCAACCGAGGCCCGGGTGGTGGAACCCGGCTCCTACCCGGAGTTCCTTCCCGGAGCTAGAGAGAAGGGCGCGGGGGGCGGTCCTGCGGAGGACGCGGTTATCTCGGAGCCCGCGCAGGCTGACGGACGGGCAGGGGTCGGGCCGAGCCCGGCCGCCTCACCTGCACTTGCGTCGGCGCGCAGGAGTAACGGCAGCACGAGCCCAAACACAAATCCCGGCGCGACCATGTTTGTGAGAAGCCCTCACCACAGCTAAGGTCTCAGGGCGGGGACGCCATCGGGGGCGGGGCCGTGGGGCGGGGCCTGATCAGGGCGGAAAAGGCCTGACTCCGCCCTTCCCAGGCTGTTCAGTCCGCGAAGCTGTCCGCGGCTTCCGGGAGGGCCCGTGCCTCTCCTCGGCCGCCGTAGTTGAATGGAAAAAACAAAACAAAACACGGTTTCCCGGCAACGAGAAAACACAACCTGAACCATCAGCTCCAGCTCTGAGAGACCTGAGAGGTGAGGCGGTTTACCCCGTTTCCTTTCCGAAATCGAGACCTCGCCTTTTCCCTTCTTCTCTCGTATTCTCTCAGGATCCCCGCCGCATTCTGGGAAGCCTAGGGCAGACTGGGAGCCAAGCAGCGAGTCCGAAATCCCAGATCCTCGCCGTGCCGCCCCCGACTAGACCAGTGTTCCCCCTCCGACCGCCCTCCACTCCCCACGTTAGTTCAGAGTCTTTTCCTTTTCACAACCCTAGAATGACTCAATGCCTCATTTCCTGTTCCCTCAAAATAAGAAGGAAAAACTCTATAGATTCGGCCTCATTAAACCGACTAGTCCCCCACCTAGACCCCTACCACGGCTTCCGGCCTTATTCGGCATTGATACTCTCACAAACAGGCCAGGTCCCTGAGTGTTGTTTGCAGACTCAGTAGCCCTTCCCACTGCTTAGCAGCTATCCTTATCTGACCCTTGTATTCCAAGACAGGAAGAGAAGACCGGGTCGAGACAAAACCAGAAAATGTAAGCATCCCCAAACTTTGCAGGCTGGAACTGCAAAATCATGACTTTGCCCCCAGCCGCTCTGTCCCCACTGCCCCTTCCAGAGTATATAGATGCTTCAACGAGGCATTGTAGGTCATGCTTCAGAAGTGGAAGCTAAGGGAACGACTAAGTGTGAAACTTAATTCACTCGACAAATTCATTTCTATAACAAGGACTAGGTTTTTTTTCCTCTGTTTTTTTAATTTTAGACCTTAAACAGGGTCTTTTCGGCAATTTAAGATGAATTTTTAACAATCATTCTCTCTAAATTCCTGTGGGATAGGAAAAATTACCATTTTAAAGACAAAGAGGGAGGAAATTATTTTTAAAAAATAATTTCACCTATTAAATATTTTTAATATTCTAATAATGGAAAAATTCAAAACTCTTTGGAAGAAATGGATGGACTTGGGCTGTGTTGGGGAAAAAAAGGACTGAAGTCCAGAAATTTGGAGTCTCAGAAGTAATTTGTTGTCATAGTTGTGATTATATAAGTAAAATCAGACAAATTTAAAGACAGTACTCTTTAATGAATCTCTAGGTACAATAGGCAGTTCCTCCCAAGGAGATGTCGATTCCATTCTCCAACACCCACTACCGAATTCCACAAGGATTTGGGAATCTTCTTGAAGGGCTCACACGCGAGATTCTGAGGGAGCAACCGGACAATATACCAGCTTTTGCAGCAGCATATTTTGAGAATCTTCTAGAGAAAAGAGAGAGTAAGCTTTTTTAAAATCGGCATTTTTTAAAAAATAAGAGACTAAGCATTTGATTATGGTGAGACCTGCTTAAGACCATTCCTATTCCACAGAAAGCCTTTATGGGGCAGGTATCTTCAACTAACAGTTCTTGCTATTTGAAACAGCATGTGCCTTTTTGACAGGCTCTCTTAAATCACATTATTTCACATTATTGAAGATTACTGTTTATCACTCAGACCCTCTTCTTTGTATTTCTCATGGACACGTGGGGTGGAAGAGGAGCTCAGGAGAGCACCCACTCTAGCTGTCTGTTTTCCAACATGCTGTTCCTATGCCTCCCAGGCAGTTGACTGTCTATTCTTCTTGGGAGGAGAGTTTATGGTTTTCTTTACATTTTGACTCTTTTTACTTGAAAGTATTATTAAGTGTTGTAAAAAAATAATTCTGTACTCCTTAGATTCAATAAGTTGGTATTCACAGGGGTATATGAAACTGTTCCTCAATAAAGGCACAGAGAAAAACTGCTTTGAAAAGTGAACTTCCAGCTTGGGAAGGTAATTTATATTCTTTTTCTATATTTCCAAGGTTCCATCCTGTCCAGAGACTAAGATTCCTGCCAACTGTGACTCTTTGGTTGAGAGCTAAAGCAGAGTTTCTTCACTTCCATAAATAAAATTTCCAAATTCCCAGCTTTGACGGTTCATGACAATCAAGACCTGACCCACTGGTCAAAATGAGAATTATTACAGCTATAAGTTTCTATTAAAAACCCTGACTAGAACAACCATTTTGTTTAAGCTGTCATCATTACTTTTGATTACAGTATTCCAACAGAGTAGTAAAGATGACTAGAAATAGTCACAAGCAAATAAACATTCCATTTTTAATCATTTTACAATTTATTGTTACTTGAGGAAAGAACCCGAATATTCATCATAGAGGATTTTTTGAATAAACTTGAGTACATCTACACTACTGATTAATGTATAGCTGTAAACAAACAAAAATGGAACGAGGAAGAGCTCTATGATGTTATGCAGTGACCCTCAGGATATATTAAGTGATAAAAGTAAGGTGGAAAAAAATGTATTTAGTATGCTACCAATTATCTAACAAAGAGGTGTTGATATGAATACATAACCATTCATTTATATTTTTTAAATGGAAGAATAAATCTTTAAAAAATTAACATTTATCTCTAAAAAAAAAAAAAGCAAAAAAACATTTACCTCTAGCAGGAGAAGGAACAGAGAGCAGAGGGAACAGGACAGAAGCTAGACTTGTCTGAATACATCTTAAATTCAAAATCATATATGTTTCACATAGTTATAATATAGAATTAAATTTTTTAATTGTTAAGCAATTTCTAAATTTAGAAGCAAAGTGAAACAAATGAACCTAACTAGTATTAAATGGGTAACATAACCACACAAAAAAGAATTATTTCAAGAGACTTTATAACACAGTACTTTGTGCATTCCTGGTGGATACAGCCTAAAAATAAAATGAAGTTTTTAAAAAAAATCTTAAATTGTTTTCAGTTATCACTGAAAATAATAATATTTAATAATATTATAGTGCAGTTATTCTGTAATTTTTATATATTGTAGAACATAGCAAATAAGTAACTGTCCTACTGTTATTAGGAATAGGATTTTTAGTGTAAGAAAAATGACATACAAATATAAAAATGAAAGAAGTTGATAAAATCCCATAATTCTAAATTTGAATTGAAAAATATCATCAGACTTCATGATATATTTTCTCTTTGAAAAGTGAAAGTATTATTTTCTAGCTCTCTATATTTTTTAAAGGCCTCAAAACAATGACCAACCCAGTCCCAGTGAGCACCTAGTCCCTAGACTTTGGCCTCCAACTACCATCTTCCAGGAACCAGAGCTTCTTGGAGAACTAACCAATCCCATAAACTGGGCAGGAAATATGCAAGATGAGCCTCAACACCTTGCCATTCCAGAAAATAAGAAAATTATCAAAGATTATGAGTTGTTTCCAAAGGACTCAGGAACATCTGAGCACCTGAATAAGCCCCTACTGGCCAATTTTGGACAATTAGAGCATCAATAAGATTAATAAATGCAGTGGATTGAAATTCGTTCAATTTGTTAAATATTCATTAATTCATAATTATTGACTAAAAAAGAAAATCAAGAAAACTCGTTGAGAGGATCCTAAGGAACCAACTGATTAATCTGAAAACTGGTAAATAAAGGAAAAGAATCAAACCTTTAACCTACCTTTTATGTAAGAACTGTATTTCAGGGTAACCAAACAGGGAAAGTATTTTTTATTAAGTACTCCAGAAATAAAGAAGTAATGATCAAATTAGAATATTGCCATTTTGCAACCCTAAAGAAATGATCTAAGCAGTCATCATCAATGGGCCCATAAAAATTGTATAAAGAGAAACAACCAGATATTATATATCTCCTGGCAGAATTATACCGCGCTACTTATGAAGTATTCTTGAAAAAAAAAACTCAAACCTGAATCAGATAAGACCTATAGATCTAACTAGCAATCTACAGGAAATTCAAAGGCAGAGGAACTTGGTAAAAAATCATAACGGGAATGAAATCAGATATCTAAACTGTGGAAAACTCCAAAGGAAAAATGACTCAATTTCCTCAACAAATAAATTGCAAGGAAAAAAATGTGGGGTGGGAGGTAGGGAGGTTTCAATTATAAGAGATTTAAAAGACATAACAAAAGGCTCTGTGTGCCCATTGTTTGGGTCCTGATTTGAACAAATCAGCAGTAAAAAAATAAATAAACAAAAATATATTAGACAATGGGAGAAATTTGGATAGTTGATGATATTAAGGAATTATTGTTAGTAGTTTTAGGTGTGATAATGGTATTGTGGCTTTACATCTTAGAGATGCATACTGAAGCAAATATTTGTAGATAAGATAGTAGGATGCCTGGGATTGGCTTGAAAATAATCAGAAGAAAGGGCAGGAAAGTGAGTGAAGTTACAAATAAAATAAGATCAATCATGAGATTATAATTGTTGAATCTGAGTAATGTGCTCATGGAAATTTGTTATTATCCTCTCTACTTTCTAAATCTGAAATTCTTCATAATGAAAAGTTAAAGAAAAATTCTGTTTAAATACTTCTATGTCAACTGACTACATAATATGCCTAATTTTTAAAAAACTTCTCCCATCCTTCACTTTTCCAAACTTCCTTACTATTTAACATTTATTTTTGTTACATTTTCCCCCATGTTTGCTAATACATAATGTTTCCATAATTATATAACGATAAATTTCTATACTTATATTTAAGTATTAGCATTTGTTCTCTGTCTCTCCCATTTTACTGTAAACTCTGAAAGCAGCAATTAGGTTTTTTAACTGCCTTTCTAAGTATCCTCAAGCGTTCATCTAATGTTTAATTCATCATCATATATTTAATAATCACTGGTTATATCTACAGCAGTAGGCTGTGTACAGCGTCAATAAAATTTTCAACTGGCAGTAAAGGACCTATAATTTGAAAAAGAAAACATTTTATGTTACTAGTCTACATTTACTTTAATGAACTCAAAGTAAGTCTGAAATTATTATATTTTTGTTATTTAGAAACCAACTTTGATCCAGCAGAATGGGCGACTAAGGTAGATGACCGCTTCTATAACAACCATGCATTCAAGGTATGGTCCCGTGAAGCTATTGGATTTGGTTAATTCTTCTTCCTGTCTCCGATACAGAGATTATTGGGATCTCCCAAAATCATGAATATTGTGAGAGGCATCACAAATATCTTATGAAACCTTTTTGATTGTGCTGTTCTTTCTGGCAAGAAATTCTTTTCTAAGGTTTCTGCATCGTGTACAGTACTTAGGTTAAATTTAAAGATGATCAACAGGAAGCACGTACTTGAAAGTGAAAGAATAATTACTTTCATTTGTTGTTCCAATGTTATTGAGTATCACAGTGCTTATCAATAGCAGATACCCAATAAATATTGGTTGAATTAATGAATGATATTTCATAAAATAAAACGCTGTTTGTCCAGTTATTTCATTATCATTGACGTCTTACAAAAGACTGATTAGAATTAAAGATGGTAATGGTATAGAGTCTTCTCTATTAAGCCAATCTGTTCAGAGAGTCTATCTTCTCTTTAGCAGCATTCTCAGAACCAGTCTTTCTCAACCAAGACGCCTCAAAATAATTAAGCCCTAAGCCAAAGGCATCCATTGCACGTAAGGAATCAATGTCTCTTCTTTGTATCTAGAATGATTCTATTTATGTACCATCCTTTGGGAAATTGAGAAAAATAATCACTTCAAGATTCTGTGTTCTATGATCCCAATGAGGAACACTGGTTGAGAAAGGCTGTGTATGATCCAGCGTCATTGCCTCCAACTGGCAACTTGGTGGAAATTCAATCTCTGGCTCTACCCCAGCTAGAGGTTAAATTTTAACAAGATCCACACAGTAACTTGTAGGTACATTAAAATCTGAGAAGCAGTACTCTAGGCAAGTATGATAATAATTAGCCGTGAAGCAGCAGCAGATATTAGAATTAAAAGGAGTTAACAAAGGTCAAATTTTGATGGTGTTGCACAGTAGATTTGGGGGATTTCCTGAGGAAATCCCCGTCACTTATTCCATGAATTCAAAAGTGAAGTTCCATCCATCTGTGCCTGCCAGATATGAGGGTGTTCTGTTTATTTCCATTTAAGTAGGTTCTCTGTGTTCATGTTTTATTGAAATCAAAGGAATAATGTTGAAAAATGTTAAATCTTATTCACATAGCAATTTTAGAGTGGTTTTTCTTCTTTTGAATTCTAAAGGCTTTATTTGATTAGCTTATATGTGCTTAAATTTATGTTTTATGAATTAAAGAAGCTCTTCCCATAAGGTTTTGAATTAACCATGCTTCTATTCTGGAGTAATATTTCAGTAACCATGTCAAAATAAATGGAGCTGGTTTCCATTTTTTTCTATTTAAATCCTTCGCTACAGCAAAACTTACTTCTTTGACTCAGTTTTTAATCTACAAACATCATTAAAAAGTCAACTTGACCTCATACTGTGGAATACAATAGCATTTATTTCATTCCTGTTTGAGAAACTATTGGCACCTCTTTTTTATTCCTTGTTCAGGATTCATTACAGCATCATATCAACTTTTAGTTTAAGACAATGGTTTGTTTTTAATATAAAACAATATTATACACATTCCAAAAACAAAAGATCAAACTTTTTTTAACCAATTCCTTGGTCTTTAATATTTGTTTATGCATATTCCCTTGAGAGTTTTCTTTTATCCCTTTTCCCAACCTACTTTCCTTGTTAAAAAATATGTGTTTAATTCCCACCACTTATCAATAACTTAAAGTAATATTTAATTACCTTTAAGCAGTTTGATCCAAGACTTTACTGTTTTGGAAATATTGTCTATTTGGCCCTCTCCCCTCTAGGAGCAAGAACCACTGGAGAAATGTGAGCCTGAAAAGGAAAAGTCTCAGACATCTATGGAAGAGGTGACAGCCTTAGTAAGTCATATTTTCCATGTACTATTGGATTCCTACAAAGAATGACATCCCTCAATTTAAAATTATCCTCCAAATAGGAATCCAGTCTGTTATCCATATTGCTAAAATCATGATTTTGCTTTTTAGATAACTAGCACCAGTGATATACTAACTGGTGGATCAATTTTAGCCGTGCCTCTTATAAAGGAAAACTCATTGTTCCCCTTAAAAATAAAATCGTATTTTCCAAGATTATGGAAGAAGATTATGGATGGGAAAATCTCCCCAAGGGGAAGAACAGACAAAAATCACAGCCTCAGTCTTTTCTTTTAAATTTTTTATTGAGGCATAGTTGCTTTACAATGTTGTGTTAGTTTCTGCTGTACAGCGAAGTGAATCAGCTATGCGTATACATATATCCCCTCTTTTTTGGATTTCCATCCCATTTAGGTCACCACAGAGCACTGAGTAGAGTTCCCTGTGCTATACAGCAGGTTCTCATTAGTTATCTATTTTATACACAGTGGTATATATATGTCAATCCCAATCTCCGAATTCATCCCACCCCTTCCCCCCACTGGTGTCCATACATTTGTTCTCCACGTCTGTGTCTCTATTTCTGCTTTGCAAATAGGTTCATCTGTACCATTTTTCTTGATTCCACACATATGTGTTAATATACAATATTGGTTTTTCTCTTTCTGTCTTACTTCACTCTGTATGACAGTCTCTAGGTACGTCCACGTCTCTACAAATGACCCAATTTTGTTCCTTTTTATGACTGAGCAATATTCCATTGTATATATGTACCACATCTTCTTTATCCATTCATCTGTTGATGGACATTTAGGTTGCTTCCATGACCTGGCTATTGTAAATAGTGCTGCAGTGAACATTGGGGGTGCATGTGTCTTTTTGAATTATGGTTTTCTCAGGGTATACAGCCTCAGTCTTCATCCTTCAGATTCACCTTCCACTTCAGGAACTTTTCACTAACTTTTCACTAACTAACTTTTCATCACCACACAGTGGTAAAGGTTCAGACATAACAAAAGGAAGCTCATGGGGAATTGCATACAGCCAAATAAAATGGCTTTACACAATGAGTCCTACTCATCTTCCATGCATTTCGCTCTACAAAAATGACTTCCTGCCTGACAGCCTACATTCAAGCAACAATGGGTTAGGCTCGGTCCACTCTCAAAGATGCCTGTATTCAGTGGTGTGCTAAAGCCAGCTCTTAAGAGACAGTCATGCACATATGTACACAACCCCGTGTTCAATAATATCACTTTGATAGCTTGAAATCAGCCACAGTGGGAGTATTAAGATCATGATAAATACTACAAATCAGGACCAATTTTTTTTTCTGGAGAGCTAGTTGTTAAACGTTTACCAGCATGTCACTGCCTATATGCTTCATAGTCCAGATTCAAGAGGACCAAGCCTAGTGAGAAAGAAGAACTCACAGTCTACAGTGTTGAAGGCCAAACTTCTGAGTTTCTTTTCATGTATTAATGTCCCAGTTAGTTACCCAATAATTGACACCCAAAATGGGCAATCCCCCTCCAGGAATACCTTACTTCCTACCCAGTGGGTCATAAGTTTACCTTATAACCTTTGTAAGTCATCTCAGAATTATATCAGTGCAACTCAGTCAGCCTGACATTAGCATAAGATGCAGTGGGAGGTCAGGAAAGAAGGAAGGTAGTGTCATTTCCTTACATCTTTAATAGGTGCCCTTACACAGGTTTTTATGACTTTGAATTGAGAGCCCATTGATTTCCAACTTCAGCATAATTCATTTGCCCACATTAGGGCATCATCTCAGAGGATTTTATACCAATCTGTTTGCATATTAAAGTTTAAGAGCTAGGGGCTTCCCTGGTGGCACAGTGGTTGAGAGTCCACCTGCCGATGCAGGGGACACGGGTTCGTGCCCCGGTCCGGGCAGATCCCACATGCCGCGGAGTGGCTGGGCCCGTGAGCCATGGCCGCTGAGCCTGCGCGTCCGGAGCCTATGCTCTGCAACGGGAGAGGCCACAACAGTGAGAGGCCCGCGTACCGCAAAAAATAAGTAAGTAAATAAAAATAAAGTTTAAGAGATAGATTTGCCTCTTTGCCATGGGGGGAGGGGGTGATTGAACAACCCAAAGGTCCATTAGTAGGAGAATGAGTAAATAAATCAAAGTATATCAGTACAATGGACTACAATGGTATCATAAAAAAAATAGGAATGGGCAGAATTATATACTGAATAACATAAAAAAAGGGAAAAAGGGAACCAAGATACATTGTTACATGGGAAAAGTAGCTGCAGAACATTGTGATTAGCATGATCTCATTTTTTTAATAAAAAGGCAAATATATACCCATATGAATACATTTGTATATAGAGAAATTTTAGAAGGATATATATACTCAATCCATAATGATGGGTTACCTTTTAGGTATAGGATTTGGGAAGATGGAGAAAATTTCACTACCAGTGGTATTTAAGTTTTTAAATGTATATGTATCACTTTTTTAATTTAAAAAATATATTAAAAGCTATATATCTATTGACCTGTACACTTAAGATCTGTGCATTTCACTCTCTGTAAATTATACCTAATTTTTTTTTAAAAAGGAAGCTGTGTACAAAAATTCAACCAACCATGTTAAAACTGATTTTATTGGACTAAATGGATTCCTCTTTGGCATTTCACTTTAAATGTATGATTTTATTTGGCTAATCATTGAGAAATTAAAAATAATCCATTTTGTGTAATCATGATTATTTTGAAACAGCACATTTACTATTCTTCTTGGCTTTTTTTTTTTTTTGCGGTACGCGGGCCTCTCACTGTTGTGGCCTCTCCCGTTGCGGAGCACAGGCTCCGGACGCTCAGGCTCAGCGGCCATGGCTCATGGGCCCAGCCGCTCCGCGGTATGTGGGATCTGCCCGGACCGGGGCACGAACCCGTGTACCCTGCATCGGCAGGCGGACTCTCAACCACTGCGCCACCAGGGAAGCCCCTTCTTGGCATTTTTACCCTGCTTCAAGGATTCTCACTTATTTTCCCCCAAAAAATGTTGAATAGGAGCTGTTTTGCAGGGAAGAAGTTGGCAATGATCTTTTATTGCAGAGACATATCAAAGAGTGACAAAACAAGATGTCTGATATTTTGGCATTCACCATTTGGTACATATACAACGTGATGATATATAAAATTCCTTCAGGAAGCAACCCATCTCAATTGTTACATCCCTAAGTTGATTAAGTTTATACACTTATTTTTATAGCATCAAAATATGAGATGCTTAAGAAGTCTCTTACTTTTTCTCCTCTCTGAGAATGAATCTTCTGAAAAAGACAAGGACATGGAGGAAAATGCTGCTATCAAAATCCAAGCAGCCTTCCGGGGACACTTAGCCAGAGAGAAGGTAAAGAAAATGAAATCGAGTGATCTTCAAGAAAAAACAGAGGAAAACGAGTGAGGAGGCTGGCTTTACACCCCAGAAAACACGAAAAAATCCAAATCCATCAACCTTGTTGTGACTGTCTTATTTTTCTTAATAAGTGAGATTTGAGGTAGTGAAATAACATTTGTTGCTGTTGTGAAAATCTGTCGCGAGCATGTGTTTAATAAACATGCCATTGAACCCATGCCTCTTGAAGACTTCTCTGAGATCATGAGTCTTATTTATACTTCTCCCAGGTCTATGTCTAGAGACCCTTGGATTTAGAGTTACAAAGCTGGAGTATCTGAGTTTTCAGAGATCTCAGAGGCTGTGTGATTCAACCATTATCTAATGAATAACTCCTCTCTATCACATCCCTGAAAAATAGTCCTTTGGCTCCTCTTTCACTCCCAGTAGTAGAGAATTCCACTGCTTTTCAAAGATAGTCCATTTAATTTTTGAATAACTCAAATTATTAGAAGATAAGTTGAGTCAAAAATCTGTCTCCCTGTAAGTTTCACCCATTGGTTTTCATTTGTCATGTATGCAATCTTTTATTGAAAAAAAATGTATTGCGCACAATTCATGTGCTGGGATTTAGTAGTAAATATCTGCTCTTACACTCATGCAGCTGTTGACAGTTTTCTTTTTTTTTTTATTGTCTTGCTCTCCAGAACCACACAGAATAAGACTAATGCATAACATTTGCAAAAAACAAAAGTTATCATAACATCATAAATGCTCTCTTCTTTAGCTAAAACTTCCCAAGTTTCTTTAATGTGTAAATGATAATACCTATTTCACAAACTCAGGAGCCTATGCCTTTTTTTTTTTTTTCAATGAACCATTCAAGCTACTGGTGCCTTATTTTTAGAAAGTTCAGTTTTCCCTTTTTGAGGCTTCCCCACCCTAGAATATCCAAGAAACTGCAGGGTTCATGTCTTAGACCAAAAGATGCAGTTCCCTTCCCAAAACAAAATGGAGAGAAAGTGGAGTCTTAACATTTAATTAATGTTGTTGCCGTCTACGAGCAGCAGACTGAGGTAATGTCCTGGCTGGTTAATATTCCTGTCTGCACCACAATGGATGTCCCAGGCTTTGATTCTAGGGTGAGACCTCTCTTAGTTCATAGTCACACAGCCATTATTCCCCAAAGCTCAATAACATGCTTGGGCGGCTCAGACTTGAAGAGCTTCTAAAACCAGCCGTATGTTATGCACATCAACTGCATACACTGAGATCCTTGTCTTAAGCTCAGACATTATCTTTTTGCAAAGCAGAAAGGTACCCCATTTGAGTTACCCGATTGCCCTTTCCTATCAGAGCCTTTATTAGGCTCTACAACAGAAGTTCACCCAAGTGATCTTCTCCACCCAAATACAGACGACTTATGCCAATGATTTCCAGGTTGTGACATTCATCCTCTGATCTCCACTCACCTCCAGGCAGCCATCCCTCTTCCAAGGTCTTACTGCCAGTAGAGAGCTATGTGCTAGCTAAACACAAGTCTCTAACACCCAATGGACCCCTTCCACCCATCCTTAACCCCCTTCTCCCAGGCTTAGAGAGAAAAAATTTAACTGTCTTCCAGGATTCCAGCTCTTCATTCCCTCATTCCATTCAAAGCACCTATTCCAATCCAACCACTTTCCACCCCAAACAAATTCATCCTGCTTGGGAGATTATCAAGGGGACTCCAAATTAGGCAAAGACTTGACTTCCCTGTCCTGGAGAGAAGACCAGAAGAGAAAAAGTTTTTTCCCAGTTAATATATAGCGGGGCAAAAAAAGGTACCAGTTAACTTTTTCAATAATTCTAATATAAATGTGAAGTGATTAAAACTGTGCCTTCCATATAGTCAGTATACACACACACACACACACAAATCTAGGGATGGTGATATTTTTGGTGGAGGAGGAAAAGAAAGAGGAGAAGGTAGAAGAGGAATGGGTGTGGTGTGTTAGGACCATACATATGAATTAATACTTTATTTACATGTGTCTGATTTTCCTCTTATCTCTCTGGCTGCTCCTTCTCAATCTCCTTTGCTGCTAATCCTTCAACTCCTCAACCACCAAATACTAAAATGCCCCGAGGCTCAGTCCTTGGACCTCTTTTCAAGTGATCATACATACCTGTGAATCTCATCTAGTCTCGGCTTTAAAAGCCACCTGCATACCGATCACTCCCAGATGTGCACCTGCATATATTGGACCTTTCTCCACTCCAGCTCCAAACTTGTATAATCAACTGCCTACCGCACATCCCTATTTGGATGTTTATATGCAACTCAAACAACATGTCCAGTAGCATGTTTGTGCTCCTGATAATACCCCTCAAATCTTCAGTTCTCTCAGTTTTTCCCATCTCTGAAAAATGGCCATTCCAGTCTTGTGCTTGCTCAAGCCAAAAACCTAGAATTCATCCCCAACTCATCTCCTTCTCTCACACCCCATTTACAATCTATCAGCAAAACCTGTGGACTCAGTCGCTAAAATATACCCAGAATCTGACCACTTCTGTTGTTACCACCCTGGTCCTCGTTCTCATCAGCTCTCTCATGAATTACTGCAATTACCTCTATATTGGTCATTGCCACACTAATGCTGCACAACCCATTCCAAATTCAATGATCTAAAACAATTATTTTTTCTCATGGGCCTGTAGATCCATGTAGACTTTAGCTGAGCTGCGCTGGACTTCAAGCTTGAGAGTAGATTCAGGTCTGCTCTAACCTAAGGGTTTGTGGGTTCGCTGGGGAAGGTCTGCTTCAAGCTGTGAGCCCAAGAGTCAATTGCAGTCCCTTTGCTTCATGTGTCCTATTCAGAGCCCACGCTGAAAATGCTACCTGGGGCACGCTCTTTTCATGGTGGTCACAGAAGCACGAGCGGGAAAAGCCAACATAGGAGAATATTTCAAGCTTTTGCTCCTAACACTTCCACTAACATCCCATTGACCAAACAAAGTCATGTGACCGAGCCCAAAGTCAAGAGGTGAGGAAATACACTGCTTACCATGCAACCGTGGCAAAGGCCTCGTGTATGCATAGTACTACTATGAAGAGGTAGTGAAGAGTTGTGAGGAACCAATAACTCAATCTACCACAGTCTGCACTCTTGGTTATAAATATTCACGTCCTTTTGACATGCACAATACATTCATTCCTATCCCACGGCCCCTAAAAGACCCATCAAATCCTTGAAGTCCAGGATCCACATCAGGTCCTGATATGGCTCTTCTTGATGTAGAGACCTGTGAATTAAAAGAGCAAGTGTGTTGGGAATTCTCTGGCAGTCCAGTGGTTTCACTGCCGAGGGCGTGGGTTCGATCCCTGGTCAGGAAACGAAGATCCTACAAGCTGTGTGGCGTGGCCAGAAAAAGAAAAAAAAGCAAGTGTCTTCTCGTACGCCCAACATACCACAACCAATGGACAGGGATAACATAACCACTAAAAAGTACTCTCATTTATAAAGGAGAATAATGGAAGCAAATAGCAGTCACTGGTCCAAACCAATTATAAAATCCCACTGAGCAAAGGTCCTCAGGTTCCTCTATTTGGGGAGGGGAGATAATGTTTCATGATTAAGCGCTGGTTCTGCTCCCTAAGAATGACTGTCCAGTCTAGTCTCCATAGCTCTTATTTCTACAATCTAGGCAATCATTCTTTTTCCGTCATCTTCCATACATCTTTCCTTGGAAAGGGCATTGGAAAATTACCCTTTTGGGTGGATGTGTCTCAACCTGATTCCTGTCTGTAGAAAACCGAGAGTACAAAGATGTTTACATCTTGCACACCCTCAGCCTCTTTTAGTTGTTGGCAATGCTTTGCCAATAAACTTTTCCAAGAAACTTTGTGGGTTTTCTGTGTGTTTGACTCTAGTCAGCTCCATGTGTCAAAAGCTGCACTCACAATTTCTTTATAGATATGCTTCCCTCTCTCTCTAGATTTAATTCTATTGAGGAGTGAAGAATTGGAACCAATATTTCAATAAACTACAGCCTCGTAGCTGTCATAACTGATCTCCCCGCCTCCATTCTTTTCCCCTTTCAACACAGAGGCCAGAATGTCCTGTTATAATTTATGTCATATCATGTGACTGCTCTTCCTAAAACCCCCAGTGGTTTCTCATCTCACTCCGAGTCAAAGCTAAAGTCTTGATAACGGTCTACAGAGTTCTATGCAGATCTTGCCTCCCATTACCTCTCTAACCACTTTTCCTTACCTTTTTAATCTTTCTCCTTGTTTCTGAACACCATTCCATCCAACCTGTTTACTGCCTGTTTCCTGCTGCTGGAACGTGTGCTCTTGGAGGATAGGGATTTGCTACTTTGTTCACAGCCTTTTTAACATGCAGCCAGAAAGGGTGAGTTATTTCTGGTGGCTTAAACAGAAGTGGGAGAAGTCCTAACAAATATCCCTTCTGTCAAACTATCTCTGATTGGGTTATACATCCATCCCTGAATGGATCATTGAGGTCTGGGGAAAAGAATATGCTAATTGGAGTACACCGATCACCGTCAGATCCCGCCCCTGGGGTAAGGGGTCACCTGGGTGAAAGTCAAGGCAATTTGAAGTTCCTTGAGGGAAACAGAGTAATGTCAGGAGGAAGGGGTAATGGATGCCAGGCAGCAAACAACAAATATCCATCACAGTACTTTAATCCACATGGCTTCTCACTACACTGCGCCATTTATTAAATTTTTTGTCAAAACCAAAGGCTAGGGAAGCACCGAGAAAAAAGGAAATAGTTAAAGCAGTGAAGGAGGGGTTAACAAACACAGGCATGTAGAGATTTAAGTCGCCTGCCATAGAAATTGCAATGTGAACGGTGTTCCTTGGAGCTGTGCAATGCAAACAGGGGAATCTCCCAAAAGAAAGAGCTTTGGAGTCTAGGAGAATCTGAAAATTGTGTGAGAGAGAAAACACGGAAACCGTTTTCAAAATACATGCAAAATGTTGCTCTGTGAGCAGCCACGTGTGAGAGTTCGTGAACGTGAATTTTTCATAAAACGTTCGTATGAACACTGTACCTAGAGGATAGCAACCTTCTATCAAGATCATCAATCAGTCCTCTTTAATAAGTATAAGTCCAGTATAATCTGGAGGGACGTGCTCTCTGTTGCACTGTGTACGGAGCTCGATCCGTGTCTCCGTGAGTGAGAGATGAGGCCCAGGTAAGAATCTGATTGTTGCTGTCATTCCGCCTCTAAACATATATCATTCACTTCTTTTTTAAATCAGAGTAGATTTACTTTAACAAAATATGTTTACCTTTTCATACATTTATTCTAGTCCAGAACACTTTATTTTAATTTAAAAAAAAATTATTATTATTATTTTTTTGGCCCTGCCATGCGGCAGGTCGGATCTTAGTTCCCTGACCAGGGATCGAACCCATGACCCCTGCGGTGGAAGCACGGAATCTTAACCACTGGACCATCAAGGAAGTCCCCATAACACTTTATTTTAAAATAATCTTCATCTTAAAGTACTGCATTTAAAAAAATATTTTAGAACATGGGTCAATGTCAAAATTTTCTAATTAAGCAAACATTTATTTCAATGTTTAATAATTTTCCATACTTAATAATATCATTCACTTTTGTTGTTGTTCTAAAGCAAACGAAACACTGACTTCCCTAATTTCTCAATAAAATTAACCCAGTAGTTCCTCTCTGTACCTCAAAACAACTTGAGTTTGAGTTTCCTAACATTTGAAAACATTTCAGCAGGTACCATATTTTCTTCAACTGCGGGTTTTCTCCTATGAAATTCTTCCCATGATCTTATTTCATGGGAAGGAGGGGAGATTATACAGGAGCCAGGTACTAATTTCCCACATGCAGCTCTCTCGACCTGAGGATATTTCTAAAGTGCAGTTTACAAACATAGGACTAGCACTTCGGCTCTTCATTTTTAGTCCTCTTTTCCCTCTCCCATCTATCTCTAAGGAGCGTATAATGACGACCCATTTTGTATCAATTTATGATGTTAATAAACTCATTTCCAATCTGAAGTGCTTTAGACACATAGAGCTACTGGGATCGACAGTTATTTATGCCTGTGAGGCTCTCAGAAGAGACTGAACATGCAAAATACAATATTTCACAATGTGAAACTATTTTCGTGAATGGAATGTGCTTGGGAGTAACCAGTCTCTGTTGTGTAGAGCAAAAAAGCAAACCCCTGCCAGGTGATGATGTCACTGTGACTAAAATCTCAAGAGCCACCACACTCGTTACAAAACACCATGGCAGAGGATGGTCAACACTCCAAGACCAAGAAATCACCAGAGGAACTATATAAACACACTACCCCAAGGGGGTCAGATATAATGGAGAAGGTGTGAACATTGGCCATCATTCTCTCCCTGAAGACACCTGTCTCAGAGGCTTCTGACCAAGAACCAAGGCATTTTATTCCAGTGAAATTATATTACTACGAAGGAGGGCTCAGTTTGATAAACCAGGCATTAAACCGATTTTGGAAGCTATCAGAAAAACCTGTTTTTGAAACAGTAGAAAGCATGCTTGGCTGGAGACCTAACATGCGATTGGTAGAGAAACATGATCACTACAGTGCAATCCTGACGATGAGTTTAGAGTCACTTGCTTTCAGATTGCTTGGCTAACGTGAGCCTATGGTGTGCTGGCCAGACCTGCCTCTACCCCACCCCACTTTTTCAGGACTGAAGACCACTTCCTTTCTAAGAATTGCCTTCAGCGTTTGGGAGCCGCCTCAGCCTGGATTGCACCCTCACTGGAGACAGCTTGCATCTAATGACTAGCCACTGCAGTGGTACAAGGACTGGGCCCTTTGCCTCAAACTGAAGCAACCCTGAAGGGCCAGCCCAGCCCATAGGACTGGCTGAGGCTGTGTTGAACTTTATCACATTTCAACTTGGTTCCCTATCCAGTCCTGCTTCCCTACCATCCCTACAGGCGTTGGTCCTGAATATACTCTCCTATCAATCACTTCTACTCAAACTCGCTAAACTGTTGGTCCAAAAAACCATTCCCAGGGGACCCAACCTATGAGAGGTAAGGTGAAAATCTCTGACATATCTGCACATTTAAAAAGTCTTTTTTTTTCTATTAAAAAAATTTTTTTAACACTAATTGTTTTTAAAGGTTTTTTTTCTTTTTGATG
Organism: Lagenorhynchus albirostris; assembly: GCF_949774975.1. Taxonomy (NCBI): domain Eukaryota; kingdom Metazoa; phylum Chordata; class Mammalia; order Artiodactyla; family Delphinidae; genus Lagenorhynchus; species Lagenorhynchus albirostris. The sequence continues at coordinate 99,587,622 of NC_083103.1, forward strand.
TGGACCATTTATAAAGTCTTTGCTGAATTTGCTACAATATTGCTTCTGTTTTATGTTTTGGTTTTTTGGCCGCGAGGCTTGTGGGATCTTAGGTCTCCCACCAGGGATCGAACCTGTGCCCCCTGCATTGGAAGGCAAAGTCTTAACCACTGGACTGCCAGGGAAGTCCCTAAAAAGTCTTTTCTTCATCTAATGTCATCTGCATAAAAATTCAATGATGGGCATACCTGCCGATCAGGGGCTAATCTATAACAGAAGAATATACATTTCTATTTATTCTCTAAATGAATTCTAATTACCAAAATTCCAAATAGTAATACTATGTACTGAATTGCATCCCCTCCAAAATTCATATGTTGAGGCCCTAACCCCCACTGTGATTTATTTGGGGCCTTTGGGAGATAATTATGTTTAGATGAGGTAATGGTGGGGGGTTCCTTATGATGAAATTAAGTGCTCTTGTGGAAAAAAACACCAGATCTCTCTCTCTCTGTCTCTCTCTCTCTGTCTCTCTCCCTCCCTCCCTCCCTCCTTCCCTTTCTTTCTATAATAATGGAAGAGCTAATGGTGAGAGATTAGCTTTGATTGACTATCGAATATTAAAATGGGAAAGAGTAGCAAGGGTCACTTAGCTATCACTTTGGACTTCATATCAGATTTTTCTGGGGTGGCCATTTCTTGACTATCCAGTATCACTTCCACAGTCCCCCTTTCTACTAGTACCTAGATTTTCCCTTTAATTTCTGCCCTTCATCAACACAGACCAAAAGTTGAGCCAGCTCTAGAAATAAATCCAGATCGGCTTAAGCCAATTAGCGCCTTCATCCCTCAGCTGGCTCTCATTATTCCAAGACCAGACATGCGATTTAAGCTTATCTAATTAGGATAGAAGCTCTCAACCAGGGGTGATTTCACCCCCAGGAGACATCTGACAATGCCTGGAGCCATTTGCCTGTCACACTCAGGGTGAGGAGCAGGAATGCTATTCGTATCTAATGGGTAGAGCCCAGGGATGCATCTTACCATCCTCAATGCTCAGGACAGACCCCACCTCCAAAATTAGACATAAAAATGTCATGTGGCTGCAAGGGAGAACAAGCTTTAGAATAAAGCTGACCCGGTAGGAAGTAGGGCAAAAAGAAAGACATCGTACCTGTTCTTTTAGTGATCATGTCAAGGACCTGCTGAATCAAAGCTGAAGTCCGAGGACTTTCCACTTGTATGAGCCAATTAATCCCCTTTATTTTTAATAGTTTTCAGCTGCAACTGATATTCTTCTAAACTTGTGAGTCCTGTGTAAAAGAATGAGAAGGAGAAATGTAGATATGAAACAAAAAAGGAAAAGAAAGGAAAGGACCCAAGATAGTGACTAAAGAGGGCAGCAGCTACAGCCTGATCTGCAGAGAAAGACAACAAGCTACTGTCCACCAATCAGGTGTTTCTGACCTACCAGTTGGGAGTTACTGGAATTAACAACGTAGAGGATGAAAGAAGTACACAAATCATGAGTCTTTCTTTCCTCAAGGGACCATAGATATTCATCAAGGAGATAAAACATACATCCACAAAAAGAATACAGGAAAGATGGAGAAAGAATTTTTAAAACATAACACAAAAAGCACAAACCATAAAGGAAACATCTGATAAACATGATCACATTAAAATTTAAAACTTTCAAATATCAAAAAACACATAAGCAAAGTGAAGAACATAGCACAGAACGAGAGGAGATATTTGTAGTTCAAAATGCATAAAATTAACAAAGATTAGTATCCTGAATATAACTCCTACTCGGTATAAAAACTATGCATGAGAATATGGTAAACACTGAATTCATGATAGTGATTACTGTGGGGGAAATGGAGGGGAGTAGGATTGGAGAAGGGAACCAAAAGGATCTCAGGTGTATACAGTTGTCCCTTGGGATCCTTGGGGCTTGGTTACAGGACTCCCCCATGGATACAGAGTGCCCATTGTGGATGTTTCTCTGTTTTTTTTTAATCTGAAGCAAATAAGGCAATGAATAAAAACAAATAAGACAATTTAATGAAGCTGGGTGATGGAAACATGAATTTTTTAATATTATCCTTTATTCTTATTTGTATGTTTCAAATATGTTTTACCAAAAAAGTTTTATGAATTCCTGCAAATCATTAAGAGGAAAAAATTAGACAAATAGACAAAAAATAAGAGCAGAAGAGGAAACCCAAGTCGAATAAGCAAACAGCAAAAACATGTTCAGCCTCCCCAGTAAGGAAAATGTAAATTAAACAATAATGAGATACAATTTCTCCTTCATAAATTGGCAAAATTTAAGTCTGACAATACTAAGTGGATGATGTGGAACAGCCGGAACTCACTTATACTGCTCTTGGGAATGAATGTAAATTGCCACAGTACCTGATAGACTTGTTGACAATAAGCATACCCGTTAGTGTTTAAGAAGGTCAGTATATAATACCTCTCTCTCCCCACCCCAAATTCTGAACCAACTGAGGGAAAGTAAGGAGGAAAACCGGGATCAAAAGAGAGTGTTTATTATTTTTTTTGCGGTACACGGGCCTCTCACTGCTGTGGCCTCTCCCTTTGCGGAGCACAGGTTCCAGACACACAGGCTCAGCAGCCATGGCTCACGGGCCCAGCCGCTCTGCGGCATGTGGGATCTTCCCGGACCGGGGCACGAACCCGTGTCCCCTGCATCGGCAGGCGGACTCTCAACCACTGGCGCCACCAGGGAAGCCCAGATAGTGTTTATTTTTTGATGATGGTTATTCTGACTGGTGTGAGGTGATACCTCATTGTAGTTTTGATTTGCATTTCTCTAATAATTAGTGATGTTGAGCATCTTTTCATGTGTTTGTTGGCCATCTGTATGTCTTCTTTGGAGAAATGTCTATTTAGATCTTCCGCCCAGTTTTTGATTGGGTTGTTTGTTTTTTTGGTATTGAGCTGCGTGAGCTGTTTGTATATTTTGGAGATTAATCCTTTTTCCGTTGCTTCATCTGCAAATATATTCTCCCATTCTGTGGGTTGTCTTTTCGTCTTGTTTATACAGAGTGAGGTAAGTCAGAAAGAGAAAAACAAATATCGTACATTAATGCACATATGTGGAATCTGAAAAAAAATGGTATAGACGATCTTATTTACAAAGCAGAAATAGAGACACGACATAGAGAACAAATGTATGGATATCAAGGGGGAAAGAGGTGGTGGTGGGTTGTATTGGGAGATTGGGATTGACATACATACACTATTGATACTATGTATAAAATAGATAACTAATGAGAACCTACTGTATAGCACAGGGAACTCTACTCAATGCTCTGTGGTGACCTAACTGGGAAGGCAATCCGAAAGAAGAGGGGATATATGTATACATATAGCTGATTCACTTTGCAGTACAGTTGAAACTAACACAACATTGTAAAGCAATTATATGCCAATAAAAATTTTAAAAAAAAGATAGTGTTTAGAAACAGAATATTTGGATGGGACTATGACTGAATTTGATCAGTAATTAATTCAGCTCAGGAATAGATAGACCATCTCCCACATATGGATACAGTTGCTATTTGGACTTCGTGTCTCCTCATTTAGTGAGAGAGCGAGAATGCTTTTGTGAGAAGGTGGAAGCACAGAGTGGATTTCGTTGTTTTAGGCATGCTCAGGTAGGCTTAGTGGGATACATACATACCCAAGTACCTGAAAGAATAGATCATACTCGTTACCAAGCTAAGGTCCCTCAGCTTCAAGCCAGCCTTCCGGTTGGCTTCGTGATGCTGGGATTGGGCGCTGCACACCACACCTCTCCTTTGCGAGCTGGACCTCCTTTAGGCATTGACAATAGGCCATTAGGGAGACACTCCCAGGCTGGAGGAGGAGGATGGCACGTGCGCATTTCTCTCCACTTCCTGTTGGCTTCCTCTGCCTGTCGGTGTCACATTGCGTCTTCCTCACCCCAGAGCAGTGTCCAGTCCAGAAGCAGCTGAGTCCAGCTTTCCAGCAGCCACACCCGGCCTCAGCCACCGTTGGAGACCCCAGCCCCAGCCAAGCGATGCTGCTCCTCCGAGGTCTGAGTTACAGCTGTGTGAGGCCCTTTCACTATGTTTCCAAGTTCTAATAACTCCAATTTCTTCTCTTTGTTCCTCCAGGCCTAGGGGGGGTAGCTGCTTCCTGCAATTTCTATCTCCATAACAGCTGAGATTCCCCTGTTAGCTTTTTCAGTCACTGTGTTAACAATTTTTACACCTGATTAACAATTCTTTATGTTATACTCTATCTATTAAGATAACTATAGAGGGTTTTGTTGTCTGATTACATGGTGTCTAATTCAGATGGGAATCAAAATATCAGATTTTTTTCCACTTAGAAGGGTGGAGTGCAGACTGCTGGATGAAGAGGGAAGACTGAACACATGCATCTAATTCTGTATCCTCCAGAAACCCCATGAAAACAACAGCAAATGGATTTTTTTTAACATGCAAACATGAAATGAGGCAAAATCAACAAGTTTTGGAAGCTGGAAACTAGATTCAGCTGAACCGAGAAAGCCAAATCCCAAGCCCATGCGAGGAAGGCTGAGAATCAACAGAATTTGCACCGCAGCATTGGCAGGAATAGGCAGTACCAGTTAGTGAAAAGGGGGAGGCGACATAAAAGAAAATGGGGTAAAAGCTGCTTGAACAGCAGTTAGATCCTTAGATTCCTTTTCCCAGTCCATGCCACTGGGAACCTGTGCCCCACACCCTAGCAGAAATCTGGAGGTTTACATTCCGGAGAGAATAGAATAGCCCCTAGACTGAGAGATACAGGCCCACTTGAGGACAGAACCACCATGCCCAAAGAAGAATGTGGCGTGAGCACGTGCCACGGAATCGTGAGTCCAGAGACATCCAGCCCTCTTTCCCATTCATCCCCCAGGGCACAGGTAGAAGGATCCTAACCTTCCAGATGACAGACTGGAAGGCCCTTCTCTGAAGAATCTGACCTAAATAACTGACATTAGGGGTGCTCAACAAACAGCCCATCAACTCACTTTGAAACTCAAAGTCAACAAGACTACCCGCATGAGAGTGAGCATGATCCAATCAGTTCTCTGGTTCTTTATTCGTGAATGAAATCGCTCTTGATAGGCCAAGGATTTTGAGACATGAACATTTGGGCAAAGCCTCTAACATAGAAAACAGAGATTTTTTTTTTTTTTTAGTTTAAAACAACAGAAATTTCTTCTCTCACAGCTCTGGAGGCTAGAAGTCCAAAATCAAGGTGTTGGCAGGGTTGGTTCCTTCTGGAGGCTCTGAGGGAGAATCTGTTCCATACGGCTCTCCTTCTGGTGGTTGCTGGCAATCCCTGGCATCCTTTGGCTTGTAGACACATTACTCCATCATCACATGGCCTTTTCCCTGTGTCTGTGTCCAAACCTCCCTCTTCTTATAAGGACACCAGTCATTAGATAAGGGTCCACCCTCATCCAGTATGACCTCATCTTTACTTGATTACATCTGCTAAGACCCTATTTCCAAATAAGGTCACATTCACAGAGAGGTTGCTGGGAGAATAAACACCCAGACTTTGTTCTATCTCTCATCTCTAGCCAAATGGTAGAACCCAAGTGGAAGGCAGAAGGCAAGGAAGCCTATGATGGAGACCATACACATCATCCTCTGGGAGCACTGAGCCAGGTGAGGAATGAAGTTGTAAGGGCAAAAGGAAGCTATCTAAAACACTGGATGTTTATTTAGTGTCATGAATGTTTGCATGAAAATGAGATTTTTATCAGCTTTTTTAAAAAATAAATTTATTTTATTTATTTACTTTTGGCTGCTTTGTTTCTTTGTTGCTGTGTGCGGCTTTCTCTAGTTGCGGTGATCGGGGGCCACTCTTCGTTGTGGTGCACGGGCTTCTCATTGCAGTGGCTTCTCTTGTCGCAGAGCAGGGACTCTAAGCACACAGGCTTCAGTAGTTGTGGCATGCAGGCTCAGTAGCTGTGGCTCGCGGGCTCTAGAGCGCAGGTTCAGCAGCTGTGGCTCACGAGCTTAGTTGCTCGAAGCATGAGGGATCTTCCTGGACCAGGGCTCAAACCCATGTCCCCTGCATTAGCAGGTGGATTCTTAACCACTGCGCCACCAGGGAAGCCCAACAGAGATTTTTAAAGAGTGAATTAAATTAGCTTCATGAGACAGACTATACAGAGAGAAGAAATCTTTTTTAAAAATTTCATTGATATCCTCAGAGAGGAGAGATATTACATTCAATTTTTTAAAAGGATAAACACTCAGGAAATGAAAAGAAGAGCTCTGAGAAATGTCAAAATTGGTAACAGAATTTTAAAACTCAATGGAGTTTGGCAGTTCCTCAAAAAGTTAAACATAGAATTGCCATATGACCCAGCGATTCCACTTCTAGGTGTACACCCAAGAGAATCGAAAACATATGTTCATACAAAATTGGTACATGAATGTTCATAGCAGCATTATTCATGATAGCCAAAATGTGGAAATAACCCAAATGTTCATCAACTGATGAATGGGTAAAAAAGATGTGGTATATCTATACAGTTGACCTTTGAACAACAGAGGACTGAATTGCAGGGGTTCACTTACACCTGGATTCTTTTTCAATAAATACACAGTCAGCCCTTCGTATTTGTGGGGTTTGCATCTTCAGATATGGAGGGTCGACTGTATTCGACACCATTTTATATAAGGGACTTGAACATTTGTGGATTTTGGTGTACACGGGGACTTCTGGAACCAATCCCCCACAGACGGCAAGGGACAAGTGTACAACAATATTATTCTGCCGTAAAAAGGAATGAAATATTGTTAAATGCTAGAACATGGTGAACCTTTAAAACACTATGCCAGGACTTCCCTGCTGGTGCAGTGGTTAAGACTCCGCCTGCCAATGCAGGGGACACGGGTTCGATCCCTGGTCCGGGAAGATCCCACATGCCGCGGAGCAACTAAGCCTGTGAGCCACAACTGCTGAGCCCGTGTGCCACAACTACTGAAGCCCATGCTCCTAGAGCCCGTGCTCTGCAACAAGAGAAGCCATGGCAATGAGAAGCCCGCACACCGCAACAAAGAGTAGCCCCCGCTCGCCACAACTAGAGAAAGACCACATGCAACAACGAAGACCCAATGCAGCCAAAAATAAATAAATTAATTAATTAAAAAAACACAACACTATGCCAAGTGAAAGAAGCCAGACACAAAAGTCCACATATTGTATGATTCCATTTTTATGAAATGTCCAGAATACGTGAATCCATAGAGACAGAAAATAGATTAGTGTTTTCTAGGGATGGGAGTGGAGGGAATTGGGATTAAATGCTAATAGGTACAGAGCTTCTTATGGGGATGTTAGAAATGTTTTGGAATTTAATAGTGATGATGGTTGCACAACATAGTGAATAGACAAAACCACCGAAGTGTACACTTTAAAGTTGTATGTTATATGAGGCATATCTCAATTTTAAAATGTTATTAAAATAAACCTCAATAGAATTGAAGGGAAAAGTTGAGGATATCTCTCAGAAAGGAGAGTAAAAAGAAAAAGATGGAAAATAGGAGAGAGAAAATTAGAAATGTAGAGAGAGCAAGAAAACAGAATAGGGCAAATTATCAATGAAATAATTCTAGAAACACTTCCAGAACTGACAGACATAGGTTTCCAGATTGAAAGGACCCTATGGGTGTCTAGAACAATGACTGAAGGTAAATCCACTGCAAGGCACATGGAGATAATTTGCAAGTATTTGGGACAACAAGAAGATTCTGCTCATTTCAAGAGAGAGAGAAGCAACAGGTCACCTTTATAGGATAAGAGATCAGAAGAATTTCAAACCTCTCAATAGCTACACTACATTGGAAATTTCTTCAAACTTCTAGAGGAAATCATTTCAAACCTAGAATCCTATACTCCACCCACCAAACTATCATACGAGTATGAGGGTAAACAAAGGCATTTTCAGGCATACAAAGTATGTTGGATATTTTCCATTGTCCCTTGCAGGCCTTCATCCTGCTTTATGCACTAAGAAAAAATTTTTAATGGCCTGCACCAGTGGGCTCCCTTACCTTCTAGTTTTGGTAATAAGAGATACCAGCAGGAGGTCAGAAGACAGGAGGAAAGTGAAGGGATAAAATTTACTCCCCTTGCTTGGCTTCTATGGGTTGTCTACATCCCTCTATCAAGGGCCACAGCTCTTGTCAAACATTTTCTCCTTCAGCTACTCTCGTTAGGTTCTAGTAACTTCTTCCTCCCTTTGATCCTTTAAGCCTACCATCAGCATCTCTGGGCTTCTGCCCCATCTCTTACTGTTTTTATTTATTCTCATGTATCCGCTAGCTATCGCTACACCAGTGCTGCATTTCCACCACTCCAAAGTCCAATGTCTGAAAGCAACCATTTGTTCTGATATATCTGCAGGTCAGCTAGAACTTGGGTGACATAGGCTGGGCTCAGTTGGGCATCTTTACTTCATGCTTTGGTAGCTAGAGCAGCTATGCTTCTCACTGGAGGTCTGTGGGGTAGAAGGAGAAACTCTGTTTCACATGCCTCTCACCCTCTTTGGACCAGTAGGTATGTTTCTCTCATGGTCGTGGCAGAGCCTCAAAAGAGCAAACAAACACATGTGATTACTCTTAAGGCCTAAGCTTGGAACTGGTGTGGTCTCACTTCTACCCACATGCCATTGGCCAAAAAGTCATATGACTAAGCCCAAAGAAGTGAGACAAGGAAGTACACTCCACCCATAACAAGAACATGTAAGGATATGGATAAAGGCAGGGTTGAAGAACTGAAGTCAGTTATTCAATCTACCAGCACTATCTTCAGTTTTATAAATAGCCCTTTTATTAAATCCACCTCAATTACATTATTTGAAGTGTGCTATGTGTTGGCTTCCAGACTCTAGACTAAAGTAAGGATAGCTATCAGAAAGGTCCCAAGAAAACAGTCCCCTAAAATGGGATTCTAATATTCTATTGCTTTCATATTTAAGAAGCACACAGCTAACCTCCTGCCCAAGAGAAAATGGGATACTAGTAATGCATGGCATTCAGTGGCACCGCAGTGACAATTTATCATTAGTGGTTGCAAGGAATGAAGTTCAGGTGGTGGGCAATAGAAACAAAGTGACTGTGGTACTTAGTCACCATGGTGACAATAGTTATAAAGACCGTAGAGTCAGCTGGCTGCTTCTGATGGCTCCAAAGAGAGTTAACAGGGAAAAGGACCTATTGAGAGCCTTGAATATCCAACTCAGAGCCAGGTGGAAAATTGGGAATTGTCCTAAAGACTCCTCCTCCTGTAGTCTCTGGACCATATGGATGAGGATATAAGCCTAGAAAATGATTTTAATGTTGCAGAGTTGCAAACCCAATTAAATATTCAAACCCTTCAGTTTAAGTCTCTTACAGTAAGCTGAGGGTACTGATGGGAAAGAAGTGAGACCCTAAGATATGGGATGGAGACATTTGTGCAGACACAGATGAGACTGAGACCTTGAATGCTCATATCCTCCTAAACCTCCGGGAGCATCCTGCTACCCCATTTCCCAAAGGTTGAATTAAAACATTTCAGGGACCACGCCAAGAGAATTTGATTTTCTCCAGGATCCACATCCGTTATGCTCACTGCTTCCAGATCCTCAAGGAGGGTTAAACGGCAGCATAGTTCTGATTGTAAAGTACAAGACCTGGGCCTGGAGGAAATAGACTGTTTGCCAAAACAATTGCAGGACTTCATTAACTTACACCACCAGGAGTCTGGGGAACATGTACTTAACTAGATTCTAAGGTTGTTAGATAAAGGAGAACATAACCTAAGGCTTGATTAGCTAAAATCTTCTGAAATGGGTGCGCAACTGGGAACTGGGATTTAATGTCATGGTTTGAGCACTTGGGAAGAGGCGTTAAGGGTCAACTAGGCTGGCCAATCTCGACAGTAGGCTATAGCCAGTGAGATTGAAATGTCAGGACTTCCCTGGCATTCTATAGATATAGAGGAATCTGTCTAAATGCTAAAGAACATGAAGATGCTAAAAAGGATCTATTATATGCAACCTGCTCAACCTCCCAGCAGCCATATTCCCTCAAGAGTTCCCAGAGGATATGCTCCATTCTTCAGGGCATTAAGAAATGAATTGAACTGACCCTAATCCTAAAACCTGAAATCCCACCTTGGTTCACTAGTCAGAGTGTGCTTATGAAAGTCAGGTAACAGATGAAGCTTCCATCCAAACTCAGTGGGACCATGGATCTATTTCATGGTTCCCAGTCTCAGAAAAATATATTTGGAACAGATACAGTTAGTAACAGGAAAAATCTTTGTATTGATTCCCTGACCCACAGAGTGAGGTCTATTATGGACAGAAAGGAGGGCCAAGTAGAAGGCCCTAGAACTGCCCTACCCCAGCCCAGTACCCCCTGCTGAGCTAGTAACCCAAAAGCAAGCTAGAAACCATCCCAGAAGAATCACAGTTAGTGTCACCATTAAAGACTTGAAAGAGGCAGAGGTGTGATTCCAAACACATCCCCATTTAACTTCCTTTTCTGGCTCTTTCAAAAAACAGATGGTCTTGGAGAATGGCTGTAGATTATCACACACTTAATCAGTGATGCCATTTGCAGCTGATTCTGGATGTGATCGCTTTGCTGGAGCAAAACAACAGAGCCCTTGGAAGCTGGTATGTGGATATTAGCCTAACAAATTCTCCCCCCACTCCCCATTCCTATCACCAAAGATAATCAGAAGCAATTTGACTTCAGGTGGCAGGGACAACAGTATCCTTCACTGTTAAATCTCCTGCTCTTTGTCATAACATGGTCTGGAGAGACCTTGATTGTCTTGATACCCTAAGAACATCATACTAGTCCATTACATTGGTATCATGGTAGAAAGCTCAAGGACTTGCCACATCAGTGACATTCCTAAGGATCTAGTGGTCTAGTTCAGGTCAGGATATACTCTCTAAAGTAAAAGACTGTTGGTTCCATCTATCAACAAAAAAGAGGCACAAGGCTTGGCAAGACTCTTTGGATGTTAGAGGCAACATATACCACGTATGAGTGTGTTGCTCCTACCCGTGCATCAGGAAACTCATAATAAGGTGGTCAGGTCAACGGTGAGTGGGTCAGGTAGTGCATTCTCCATAAGAATTATTTCACACAGGAAAATAACAGGGCAAGGAAACCTTCTTGGAAGAAGAGGTATGGGATCATATGTTGGAAAGGAAAGATGAGTCCCTTCCAGTCAGGGAAAGCCGCTAAAAGACTCATGCGTTTCCATTCAGCTTTGTTTCAAAAACCCCAGGCTCAGGAAGAAGTATCAGTCTTATTAGAGAGATCACATGAAGCTCAGAGCTTCAGGTCCTATGGTGACACAACCGGGATTAGGGACCATGGGCTTGCTTCTACCCAGGTCCTTCAACTCCAAACCCCAATGTAATAGTCTTTGCCACCGATGCCATAGCTGGCTAAAATGATATTGGGAGGTGATCCAAGATGGGGTAAAAGAATGTGGTACCCCTGGGCAAATCTGCACGGTGTTGTGCTATGGCCACTCTTATCTGCTATATCCAAGGATGATTTTTTTTTAATTGTTTTCATTCTATAACAAACACAGTCCCTTGAAGGACAGGCTCCTTCTTAGGGGCATGGCTGTCCTTGAGGTGGTGTCCCTCTGGGACTCTTGCCTAAGGGTCCCCAAATCCACACTCAGAGGCCAGAGGGAGGGGGAGAGTGGGAAAGGGTACCCTGCCTAGTTTTGCCTTCCCTTTGACTTAGGCGAGGTTGGAAATTAGTGGCACCCTGCACCCATCTCCCCGACAGCTGGGCAAAGGCAGGAGCCAGAGGAGACCAGCGAACGGTCAGTGTGTCATGGGTCTCATTTGTGAGACCAGCAGAAAGGAATCCTGAGCTACAGGCTGGAGTACCTCCCACGCCACCGCGCCTGCCCTGGCCCCCATCTCTCCAGGAGAGAAATTGTATCAGAAGCCAACGTCTGCCAGTCAGGGTCCAGCGGGGACTGAGGAGGCGGGGCCGAGAGCGTAGTGAGGATTTGGCAAAGTTAGCAACCTTGGGAAGGGGGGATGGAGGGAGTGTCATGAAGGCCCAGGCGAGCTGAGCACGATTCTTGCTCTTCCTCCCGAGGAAAAGAAACAGGCTTTCAGCTACTTGCCTGCAGAGAGTCATCTCTCCCCGTTCCCTGACGGCGCTCCCAGCATCTCGCAGTGGGGCCGCCGCCCTGCAGGAGCAAAAGAGCCGGGCGTGGGGACGACCGGGGCGCAAGTGGTTGCAGCGTGTCAGCAGTCGGGCCGCGGGGGGCGGGTAGCGGCGCCCTCGGTGCGGGGAGCTGTTCTGGGGCTGAGAGGCTGCAGGGGGAATTTCAGGCGGCAAAATGATTTGTCTCTCCTCCACCACACTGTTTTAGCGGCGGTGTTTTTATTGTCGTGGTTTAGCCCTCGGCAGCGCCTCGCCTCCCTCCACCGTGCCCAGGGCTCTCCCGCCATCCCCTTCCACAGCCCACCCAGGACCCGGGCCTGCTGCTCGGTCTCCCCTCCGCATCCCCAGCCCGGGAAGTGTGCGGCTAGGGAGGGGACAGGCGCGATGCTAAGGTACTAGCTGTATAAATGAGAATGGCAAACACACGTCCTTTCCATCTGGCAGCACAAAAGAAGAGACTGTTGGGATGCAATTACCCACTAAGGAGAGAGTAAAATATTTGTCAAGTTTAGCAATGAAATTAATATCCCCAGTTACCAGAACCTCGCTAATGAGATGAATGCAGATTGCCTTTCCTGGTTGCAAGAGGAAGAAGCGGTCGCATAAAATCCAAAAGGTCCTTTTATCTCAGGAATCTCTGCCACCGACACAGGCATTTTCCTTGTTTGAGGATTCAGGGTAGCAGAGCTGATGTTCCGATCTTTGGTGACGCACACCCTGACATTACAAACTGAGGTTGTGTGTGTAGGACTGTCCATCTGGAGCTGGGCTCCCGGGACTCCAGGGGGCTCTGGACAATCCCCAACCCGCATGACAAGATGGCCAAGGACCCCACAAACCCCCAGCTGCCCAGTCACTGTTCCCAGGTCACCTCTGCAGCCTTCCAGGTCTCCTGCAGCAAGTGGTTGTAGCCCACTCTGGGCCAGACATTTCTGCAATTTCCAACTTTTTTTTTTTTCCTCCATGAAATTTGTATATAGCAGAAGCTGGGTTTGCTTTCGGCACAGCATATGCTTCGTATTTATTGGAATAAGTTTTCTAGTTCCTTAGCATTCTGTTCACTGATATTCCGTATGTTAAAAATATCTCTGCTTTTTCCCCTGATACTCAGTAGTAGGCAGCCACAGTTTTCGTCTATAGCTTTTCTGGGTAGAAACCAGAACCTGCTCTTAACAGCCTGGGGGAGTATTCTGTACCTTTGGAGAGGATGACCTGATTTCCTACTCATGAAGAGAAAGACGATTTTCTTACTTTCTACCAGTTTCATGGATAATGATATCAGGCGGCCTGGTTCTAGGGAGCAAAGACCCTTATTTTAGAAAGAAAAAAGCTGAGGCTAAAGACTTGTCTCTCACTTAGGGATTCTGTCCTCTTGCAGGTCTATAATGTGTTCAGTAGAAGAAGCAAAAAAAGAAGAGAATCTGAACACTCCTATGAGTCTGCGATTCAAGGCGATTGCAGATAAGCTCAGCGGGTGCACACTTCCCAGGAGGAGTGGGTGATAATCCCCTCAGGGCCTCACATGCTGAGCCCACAGCTATAACAGCCTCTGTGATTTCCCAGAGGTCCAATGGGAGGGTCTTTGTTCCTGCTGATCCTCTAAGAGACACAGGGAGCTACTATCTCAGCAATGGGAAATTGATTTTTATGACAATTCCAGCAACAAGAGAATAATGAATAAGCTGGCACTATCCACATTTGAAAAACAGAAATTGGAGTTAAAATGGTAGAATCAATATCCAAACTTTGTGTGTGTGTGTGTGTGTGAGAGAGAGACAGAGAAAGAGAGAGAGAGAGAGAGAGAGAGAGAGAGAGAGAGAGAGAGAGAGACAGTCAGAGAGAGAAAAGAGAGAGGAAAAAAACAAAGAGAGAGACACACAGAGGGACTGAGACAGTGATGTGGGGTGTGAGAGATGTTTACAACTAAGAGGGAAGAGCAAACCCCTCCTTGGAGGAGACCTCAGCTGCATATGCCCCTCATGTGCTGGAAGAGTAGGATGGAGGATGGAGTTGCCAAGGCCAAGGCTGACGATCCACTTTACTGACCCCAACTGCCCATCAGAGATCTCCTGGGAAGACCCGCCCCCTCATAAACCATTTATATGAATCACTGCAGTTTGCTGTCTTGTCTGAGCCAGGAAACTGTCCGGAGCTGGGCTACAGGTCATGGCTTGGTAAACCCACTAGCAGATCATGTCCCCCCGCCTGGACCCCGACCTGTCTTCTCTGGGCCTGGCCTCAAAGAGATTCTGTAAGCAGACCAAATCTATGAACTCCTTATGCTTCAAATATTCTTTTGTAAGCTGTCTATCTTGAATTTAAAATGCCTTTTCTCACATAAACAACACATTGGTTCATTCAGTCAACAACTGTTTATTGAGTACCAGGTGCCGGGGAAATAGTGGTGAAAAACCGACATAGATGTTATGTTCCCAGATCTATCGGTAAAAACCCATTTCATCAATAATAAAGGCAAGTTAATTTGTGTGTGTGGGAGAATTCCGTTCTGAGCTCCATCTCGGGCCACCTGGAAAATAACATTCCCTGCGTTGGCAATAGCAGTCGAAACTCCCACCTGGTCCCTGAGCAACTGCAACCACAAGTAAGAGGTGCAGAAACCGATATCTGTTGAGTGCCTACTGTTACGTCTGGCTGTGTTAGTGCTTCACATACCTCTATGAGATATGACCCTATGAGACAGACACAGTTGCTCTCATTTGACAGATAAAGAATCCAATTCTCAGAAGCTAAGTAAGTTGCTTAAGGTCATACGGTTAGTGACTAAGCTAGAATTTGAGCTCAGGATGCGGACACCAAAGCCCATATTCTTTCTTCTGTTCATCAACTGACTGCCTCA
Source organism: Lagenorhynchus albirostris (assembly GCF_949774975.1). Classification (NCBI taxonomy): domain Eukaryota; kingdom Metazoa; phylum Chordata; class Mammalia; order Artiodactyla; family Delphinidae; genus Lagenorhynchus; species Lagenorhynchus albirostris. Next base: position 99,602,709 of record NC_083103.1, read on the forward strand.
GTTTGGGCTTTGGCCCAGAAGAGTGGGGCAGCTTGGAAAGGTGAGGACTGAGCTTTTGAAAGGGGTGCCCCAGGGTCACGGAGAAGTGAAGTATGCAGATGCATAGGTCATTCCTAGATGATGGTTCTGAATCCAAGTTCTGAGTACACCAGCCATTTCCCCCACAGGGCTTGTTGCTCTTGTCCACCCTGTTACCTATCCTGGAACCCTCATGATTGACCATGTACTCAAGTAGCCAAGACTCGGCTAGAACAAAGAACACTTTTCTTGCACTGCGTTTTCTGGGGGAGAGGCTACAGGAGACTTGCAGGAGGAAGCCAGGGCGTGAGTAATAAAGGAGTTGCTATGTAAAAGGAAGCTACACTGTCTAGGACACATGGGCCTCTCCAGGAGCCCGGGAGCCAGGAGTCCAGCGTTCTGTTCCAAGTTCTACCACTCTTGGATCTGACCCCTTGAGCAAGTCACCCCCAACTTCTCCAGTTTCCTCCCATGTCACCTTGAGGCGGTGCTCTTCCTCCCCTTTCCCATTGTGAGACCCCCACAGAATGCCTGTGCATGGTGGCCACCAGGCGCTGGGTGGCACCCAGCCGATGCCTCCCTCATCTTCAGGGGCTCACTTTTCCGTGGCACTCCATGGAGGTTGTGATGCTCATTTGTCTCTCAAATATCTCTAGAGTTATTTGATGTGCCTAAGAGGACTGGATTTCTTATCCAAGGGCCCAGCAAGGTTATCATGGCTTCTAATTGTCTAGCTGTGTGCAGAGGAGGACCAACAGCAGCTTCAACTTAAAGTAGAATGAGTCTCGGCCTGGTTACCTGTTTTCTAGTTCTACCTCTGCCACTAATTAGATCCATGTCCCAGGAAAGTCATTTACCTCTCTGGACCTCAGTCTCTGCATTTGTAACAGGAGGGGATTAAACCACGTATCTCTAAGAGTCTTTGCAGTTTCCTGATTTTGGTCCCCTTACCTACACATCTGAGGCATCTTCTACTTCCTTTTATTTCATAACCTTAGGAATGGCAAGGCTTGTGGGTTGATTCAAATGGACACATGGAAACATGCCCACAGATCAAGACCTTTCCCAATCACGCACCTAGTTAGACCCCCTAAAGCCAGGTTCTGAGATGCCATTTCAGCCACTGCCGTCAGGCAATATCTTAAATAAACCACGGCTCCTGCTGTCTCCCTACCCTCGCACCATCTCCCCAGTACACGATCCTTTACCTCAGTCCAGTTCATGGAGGGTTTCTTTGCACAGCAGGTGGCTGCCCACCAGACAGCCCCTCTCTGCAGTTAGAGGGGCGAGGCTCTAAGAGGAGATTTGTTCCTCACCCCAGCCACACGCCTCTCAGCCTCGGGACAGTTTTCTCTGCTCCACACGCCCTGCGTGGGCTGGCTCCTGTTGCTAGGAGAACCTGACCATTTGCATTTCCTGCTGTTTTTATTTTAGATTAGCAGCCGCACTGCTGCAGAAACACAAGGTATTTTAAGAAAGACAGAAAAAGGAAGGGCGAGGGAAGGACCTAGCATGGGATCTCCTTCCCAAAGGCCTGCAAAACACTCAGACCAAGGTGACACCCATCCCAGCCCCCAGCTCCACCCTGGCCCCTCACCTCCTCTCCCTGAACAGCACCATCTCCCAGTCCCAACACCTTCACAAGCACTTTCAAGCTATACAAGAACAAAACACAGTTTCCTTCCAGAAAAAAATTCGAGCCTTGTACTCAACCTAACATACAGAGAGCATAGTTTCCCCATGTTAGAACAAACAAACAAATAGAAACACTTCTAGATTCTCAAAGGAATTCTCCAACTCTGCCAAGACACCCGATCTCCAAAGATTATGTTTTCTCCTCTTTCTTGCCCCTTCTCTCCCAGCCACTGCCCTAAAGATGGGGGCTTGATTTTTCCTTAAGACTTCACACAAATCAGTGTTACCTTCCCAGATCCCTCTCCCTTCTACTAATCTCTCCCTCCCTGTTCTAAAAATACCTGCATAGTATCACCATTACCTTTGCTTTTGATCGGTAATCTGTTCTTCCGTCTCCCCCACTAGACTATGGACTCCTAGAAGCCAGTGTCCATGCAATTTTTATTTTTTAATCCCCTTATTACCTCTGGAATATTTTGCTCACCACAGAGGCCCATTAACACCTTTTAAAACTGGTTCATCCCCATCAAACATACATTGAGCCCGACCAAGAGTTGTCTACCTTAGCTGATCATGAAACGGGTTCGTGCCCCGGTCCGGTTCGTGCCCCGGTCCGGGAAGATCCCACATGCCGCGGAGCGGCTGGGCCCGTGAGCCATGGCCGCTGGGCCTGCGCGTCCGGAGCCTGTGCTCCGCAACGGGAGAGGCCACAACAGTGAGAGGCCCGCGTACAGCAAAAAAAAAAAAGAAAAAAAAAATAAAAGATCGCTCAAAATTGCAACCAGTTTCCTGAGGCAGCTGTGGTGGTGAAGTAGAGCCAGAGACACCAGGAACGGTGTCATGGAGCTGACTTTTGAAGAGGGATTGAAAGTCCACCATGGGATGACCACACTGATCAGATGGAAGAGCCCGTGCAAAGGCACAAAGACCTGAGAGAAATGGAATCGAATCTACCACCCAGGTCCTTCACAAGTGGAATCTTACTCTGGTCCAGCTCACCTCTCTGACACCCACACCCCAAACCTGCCCCCATCTGTGTCTTTCTTAAGAAGTAAAAATGTCTCCTCTCTCCTTGGTCACCTATTCCAGTCTGTGCTGCCAGGAAGAAGACGACGAAGACAGACCCAACAAAGCCGCTCCTCGACACACATCACAAAGTCCCCTCATTCCTCAATGGAACAAGCACCCATTTATTTAGCCTCCTTTCAAATAACGACCCTTGTCAGAGGCTAAACCTGCCAACCTCACTCGGGAGGACCAGCCTCTGAAGACCTAGTGTGAACTCAGGAGTGGCTGATGGGTTCCCAAGACGAAGTAGGCACTTTGATGCTCGGCCTTTGCCTTCAGTCAGCTTTGCCTGGGCAGTGGGCATGGAAATCGCAGAGAGGTGTAACATGTCCTCCCTCGAATCTAAGATTCTTGGCCTTCGGTGAGACAGAGACTGCAGCAGAAATTCTTGATTATCTGTCATTCTCTCTTTTTTCTTATTAATAGAAATGCATTTTATATGGAGTTGCAACACGCTCAGCCCAGAGACCGTATTTCCCTCAAGCCTGTCTTGAGGGTGCGTGTGGACAGGAAGATGGAAGTGGATTTCTGGGGACATTAATAGGGGGACAGAAAACTGGAGTGGAGCTTTTTTTGCCCTCCCCTCCCCATCGCACTGTTCTGCTTCCTTCCTAGAAGACAGATGTTCAGCTAAGGCTCTAGCAGCCATCTTGAACCATGAGGTGGGTACCACAAGCTGAGGATGACCCTGTGGTACACCACACCAGCTCTGAAGGAAATTCATGACTCTCCCCCAAAAGCTGTCTATGTGCACACACATCGTTTTGCAAACAACTTCCAGTTTCCTGAGCCCTGAAATCAATGCATGGACCCCAGGTTAAGAACCCTGCCTTAGAGATGTGGGGAGAGCCAGCTCTACCCCAGCTTCTTAAATCACCATGTTAAAGTGGGGAGAGTCTAGGATTGTCTTGTGACCACATCCTCTGTAACCTGATGGCCCTCTTCTCTCCGCTCCCTCACCTCATTCCTCTTAAAAGTTCTGAAGCTGGGCTGCCCATCTCTCCTCTCCTCACCTCCTCTCCTTCCCTCTCCCCAGCTATTCTCCCTGGGCTGCCAATCCCACTCCAAAGTCACTTTATACCAGGCAGGAAATTAGCATTTGTGTTGGGACGGAAAGTGACACTGCTCAGCTCTCACTGTCATTCTGCTCTTAATTAATATTTAACCTCAGAGAGATTGTGCAGCAGACGGAAGTGGCTGATGGGAGAACAAAGTTGGAGCTGGCTCTCCTTTTCAACACTGCCTCTCCCACTTCCAGCTTCTCTCCCTGTACCTTCAGGCCCTGAAGGACGCAGAGGGCCCAACGGGAAGTGAGGAGGGTGGCAGAGGAAGCCCCTGAGGGCCCTCGGTTGTACTTTTTGGTTTTGCTCGCTCAAATCTCTTGTCTAGAGAACCCTTTTGCAACAAGATGAGAGCAGCTAGAGCTCAGAACCCAATCCCCAGGGCCCAGAGCTAGACCCAGGCCTGGCCTGCCCAGAAGGATAAAGAGACCGGAGGGGGAAAGAAAAGCAATGCAAATGTGCCCCTCCACAGATTATATTTAATGCACTATTTTTAGTTGCCTTCAATCCCTCGGGGCTGTCAGGGCGCATGCAGCCCCACTCCCCCGGGAGAGGAAATGACAGGCATTATTACCCAGCCCAGAACACTGGTGCAGTGCGTGATGGGTGGGGGAGGTGCTGCCTTGCCGGCTCCAAAACTGGGGAACTTACTTTCCAACGGGAAATTGAGGACACCGAGAAAGATCAGGCCACGGACAGAAGGTCCGCAGGACCCCCTCCTCCGTTCCCCACCAGCCTGCCAGACCGTCCCCAAATCCAGTCCACTGGGCGGGGACCAGGAGTGTGGGAGTCTCCTCCGTCCCCCAAGTGTCTGTAAAGTAGGTTATACAACATCGCTCCTGCCAAATTCTTCCCTCTCTCTAATCTTAGCCCTGCCTTCGGTCTAAGCCCATTTCCCCTTGCTCCGCATGCAGAGGCAAAGGAGGACAGCTGGTCACCACCCCCCAGCAAGAGAGCCCTTCTTTGTCTTGAAGAAGATGATTCAGTTTCCTCTCGGCCTTCTCTTCTCCAACCTGAGTCATTCTGGTTCTTTTAACCTTTCCACACATGTCATGTTTTTTAGCTCATCTCCTTGTCACTCTTCTAACTCTGCTCTGAATATATCCCCAAGTTCCTCCTTGGAACCTCAGCAGATGCTGGGCCTTCGCCAGGGAGCACCTGAGCACCCATTTGAATGGCGGAACTTATCCTGCACCGCCTTGGAGAGGTTTTCTAATTGTCTTAGTTGTCCTGCTTCTGCAGGACCAAACTCTCCTTACAGATCACATCCTCTCCCTGTGCATCCTCCCTCACCCTCCTCTACACAAGCTAAGTGCAAGGCTTCTAAGTAGTGGTACACGCATTTTCATTGTGTTTAGGTTTAAATGAGATGCAGATATAAAATTTTTCAGCAAAGTAGTTATCATTTACTTTGTAAATTATACAATGGCATCTAAGGGGTAGCTTTTATTATTGTGGTGCCCGCCAGACCTCTGGAGAATGTTTGTTTTCTTAACCATAGCATTGCAAACCATAGCATTATCCTGTATTATATTCATTCATTTGATAAATATTTATTGAGTTCCTATATGTCAGGCACTATGCTAGATGCTGAGATGTCACAATGAAAGACCAGATCCTGGCTCCACAGGCATACACAGCCTAGTGAGGAAGATAAGATGTAAACAATTACTAGGCAGGGTTGTAACTGCTAATAAAGTGCTAGCAGAATATTGAGAAGGAGGAGGCTGACCACAGCTCTTCACTCTGTGATTCTGCCTTGGTAGGGGTTGGTTGGATGCGTTTATGGCTGCCAGCATCCCGTCCTAGGCTTGGACCGGTCTGTGTCGTCCTGGAGTGTTTGTCAGTTATGTGGACAAATACCCATGAAGGGCTGAGCAGAACACTTTCCAAAATGTGGTATATGGGGCTTCCCTGGTGGCGCAGTGGTTGAGAGTCCGCCTGCCGATGCAGGGCACATGGGTTCGTGCCCCGGTCCGGGAAGATCCCACATGCCGCGGAGCGGCTGGGCCCGTGAGCCATGGCCGCTGAGCCTGCGCGTCCGGAGCCTGTGCTCCGCAATGGGAGAGACCACAACAGTGAGAGGCCCGCATACCGCAAAAAAAAAAAAAAAAAAAAAAAAAAAAGTGGTATATGGGTACATACAGAGAGATGGTCTCTCTCTCTCTTTTTTTTTTTTTTCAGTTTGGGCCTAGCTGCAGCCTTCTCACCAACGCGAGGGTAAATCTAATACAGAGAGACTCTGAGGGAAGCACTGCTGAAAATAGCAAGGGAGACAGAGACCTGGCAACACGATTCTAAGCCCCTGGGTCCAGCCATGCCAACCCAGTTAAGTGGCCCAAGAAATTCTTGGTTTTGTTTCAACTAGGAATTCCAGAAGGAAGCAGAAGCCTGACAAGAGCCCTCAACACCAAGACCCTTTTCCTAGAGTGGTGCAGAAGGTGGCTACCTAACGTGCACATTTAGTGTCATTTGTCTCTACTAAGATACATGGATTGAGGAGAAATTCGTCTAGGCAGCAGAAGTGGCAAGGTAACGGAGGAGCTTTGGGGTTAAACAGACTTGAGTGGAATCCCAACTCTGCTGCCTACCAGCTGTGTGACTTTGTTCAAGTTATCTAACCTCTCTTTTTCCCCACATGTCCCTTGCTGGTAAAACATGGATAATATTTGCGTCATTGGAGTACTGTGAGCATTATAGGACATAGTGTACTGAGAACGCACATGCATCACTCAGTCAGCCCGGTCCGGAACAACCCCCTTTCTTTCGGGGAACTGCTCTTCCCACACTCTAACCAAATGGTTCTGGAGGGCACTGCCAATCATACAATCCAGCTGGCGACACGGTTGTGCCACAGGCTGGGTTACTTATAATACTTTAATCTTTCTAGCCACAGGGATTGGTGCAGGGATGGGCAGGCGACCCAAGTCAGGTTTATCAGAGACCACTCCTAGGAATTTAAAAAATATTATTAATGAAGCTGCTATTGAAGAAAGACATTTCCTCTTTTTTCCCAAGGCTATAATGGTTTAAGTTCAGTGATACCTACAGCCACAATTCTAGTATTATGGGGATGGCAGCATTAAGCAGAAGGAAGCAGAGGCGAGAGATTAAAAAGGCAAGAAGAGAGTTTTGGTTAAGATTTTGTATTCCTGGGGCTTCCCTGGTGGGGCAGTGGTTGAGAGTCCGCCTGCCGATGCAGGGGACGCAGGTTCATGCCCCGGTCCGGGAAGATCCCACATGCCGCGGAGCGGCTGGGCCCGTGAGCCATGGCCGCTGGGCCTGCGCGTCCGGAGCCTGTGCTCCGCAACGGGAGAGGCCACAACAGTGAGAGGCCCGTGTACCGCAAAAAAAAAAAAAGATTTTGTATTCCTGGATCTGGTTGTGAAGCTCCTCCTCTGCCCCTGCAGTGCATTGATGCTTATGTTGATGTAAGTCAGGTTTCTATCCCTTACAACCAAGAGACTCTTGATCAATACAATGTGTGATGCCCCTAATGTAAGGCAGATGGCACATAATAAATGCTCACAGTAAACATTTGGCATATTTGAAAGTGCTCCCAGGAAAACGGTTTGAGATCTTTCAGACTTATGAAATTTTTACTTTAGTTTAAGGTAAATTCAGAAGTCCTTGTATATACACATGTGTTTACAACAATAATAATGTCTACTAACAAGTGCCGTCCCAGTGTCCCAGAGATTTCTGCTTATAGGTACAAGCCATTCCCATGTAGTGCTTAAAAGTAATGCCTATTTTAAAGGAGACGAGTGTACTTTACCCAAAGAACTGGTAAGGAATACTTGTCCTAAGGACATCTGATTAACCCTTCAGAATATCAGCACAGATCGACATAGATACACTAATATGTATAAAATAGATAACTAGTAAGAACCTGCTGTATAAAAAAATAAATTAAATTAAATACAATTCAAAACAAAAAAATATCAGCCCAACTAGACTGACAACTGCGTGTGGACGTACTGTCCTCAGGAGTGGTGGGGGAGAGGAGACGTGCCCTGAAGGAGCTCTTAAAGGCTCTACAAACAAGAGATTCGGGATGAATATCTGCTCTGCTCGAATCTGTCTCCTTCCAGTGTTAACCTTGCAGGGTTTTATTTTTAGTAAAAGAGGTGGGAAGTTTCTTCACTGGGTAGTCTGATATGGTTGATCCCAATTTGAAAAAGTTTGTATGTTAATGACTTCTGTCTACCAGGTCTGTCGGGGGGATAAAGACCAGCCTGTCACTGCCAGTTATAAGGAAGTACGGGTCTCCCACCTGTCACTTTTTTAAAAACAATAAGGATCAGCCATCTGACTAGAGAAAAAAATGCCCAGATCCACCCAGTCCTCATCTATCTCTGGGCTCTCTTCTCTGTCTTAAAGGAATTTTCCTTCCTCGCCAGTAAGCCTAAGTATAGCAAGCCCACACACCAGACATGGGACAAGGGTGAGGGGTTGATGTGATAGAAATGCTGAGAGAGGGACTTCCCTGGTGGCGCAGTGGTTAATCTGCCTGGCAATGCAGGGGACACATGTTCGATCCCTGGTCCGGGAAGATCCCACATGCTGTGGAGCAACTAAGCCCGTGCACCACAACTACTGAGCCTGTGCTCTAGAGCCCGCAAGCCACAACTACTGAGCCTGTGTGCCACAACTACTGAAGCCCACACACCTAGAGTCCACGCTCCACAACAAGAGAAGCCACCGCAATGAGAAGCCTGTGCACCGCAACGAAGAGTAGGCCCTGCTCGCCGCAGCTAGAGAAAACCCCCACGCAGCAACAAAGACCCAATGTAGCCCAAAATAAAAAATAAATAAATAAATTTATTTTAAAAAAATAGAGGAAAGAAAGAAATGCTGAGAGAGACCAGGGGACCAAGGCTCTGAGTGTGACTACAGGAACTATAAATGGTCACCCAGAATCCTACAATGGTTCCTCAACTAAGCAGAGCCAATCTAGGACAACCAATTATGAGGCCAAGCTGCACGAGATCGCATAAACTCATGTCAGAAATGCTAGCTGTTCAAACTTAGAATTTTCAGGGTCTGTCATCAAAGAATCCCTGGAAATAACTTGCTGCCCCCGTCCTGTCACAATGCTGGGTACATTGATCTGAGGCACTCCAACATCTCTTGTATTATTATGGCATATGAGGGATTCCTTCGTGTAAATCTTACAGAAAGCCTGAATGATACTGGCTTAAATATATAGGAGGTTGTTTCTTCATGATTTTAGCATTTGAGTTGTTGCCTCTGGTCAAAAGACAGCTGATGCAGCTCTAAACTTCAGGTTTGTATTCAAGGCAGAGAGAAGAGGGACTGGTGGCGCCAGCTGCCTTTGCCTCCTCCTATCTGGAGAGCAAGAGCTTCCCAGAAGATTTCTCAGCAGAAATCTGCTTCTGTCTTATTGGTCATATCTGGGCAGTGTGATCAGCCCTAGCTGCCATAAAAGCTGAGAAAGTGGAAACACGCTTAGACTGATGATGACACATTCTCAGGCCCGGACCCATGACAGGCTCCAACAAAACTGCAGTTCTGTTAGGAAGCAAGTGGGGGGAATGCATGGATGTTGGCTAGGTAACCAACAGTGTCTGCCATGATGGTTTTATTAAGATCTACACATCCTCACACGGTATCCCAAACACGGAACTTTCCCGTTGTTATGATCTGACATATGTTTAGCAAATTATAACATAGCTCAGCTCCACCATCCTGTTCCCAGTAGAACAGAAAGTGCTCTCTCTTCTTTAAGAGCCAAGCTTTAAATTATTAGAGGAATGCAAATCAAAACTGCAGTGAGGTATCACCTCACACCAGTCAGAATGGCCATCATTAAAATGGCCACAAACAGTAAATGCTGGAGAGGGTGTGGAGAAAACGGAATCTTTGTACACTGTTGGTGAGAATGTAAATTGGTGCAGCCACGATGGAAAACAGTATGGAGTTTCCTCAAAAAACTGAAAATAGAGCTACCATATGATCTAGCAATCCAACTCCTGGGAATATATCTGGACAAAACTATAATTCAAAAAAATACATGCACCCCTACGTTCATAGCAGCACTATTCACAATAGCCAAGACATGGAAACAACCTAAATGTCCATCGACAGATGACTGGATAAAGAAGATGTGGTACATATATACAATGGAATACTACTCAGCCATAAAAAGAATGAAATAATGCCATTTGCAGCAACATGGATGGACCTAGAGATTATCATACTAAGTGAAGTAAGTCAGAAAGAGAAAGACAAATACCATATGATATCACTTATATGTGGAATTTAAAATTGACACAAATGGACTTATCTATAAAACAGAAGCAGACTCACAAACATAGAGAACAGACTTGTGGTTGCCAAGGGGGAGGGCGGGGGGGGGAGGGATGGATTGGGAGTTTGGGATTAGCAGATGCAAACTAGTATATAGAGGATGGATAAACAACAAGGTCCTACTGTATAGCACAGGGAACTATATTCAATATCCTGTAATAAATCATAATGGAAAAGAATATGAAAAAGAATGTGTGTATACATATATATGTGTGTGTGTGTCTATATATGTGTGTATATATATATCTGAATCACTTTACTGTACATCAGAAACTAACAACATTGTAAATCAACTGTACTTCAATAAAATAAATTTTAAAAAAATGAACCAAGCTTTATACTCTTTCACTTCTGAGGAACATTTGCTATAGGATTGTGCCTACTGTACAGAGACTCGGTCTCCCAGGTACGTGTGAACACTGAACACCCGTGGAAAGATTAAATACCTTAAGGCTTCAGGGTCAAAGGGACAGAGTGGCTTTACCTAACATACTTTCTGTCTAAGCAGCAGGAACGTTTCCACTAACAACACAATCCAAAAACAGCTCATGTTCCAGCACTCCCCACCCTCACCCCACTCCAACACACGATCCCACGGCAGGCAAAGCAAAAATAACAAAAGTATATCAACCCAAATAACCATCAGTTCTTACCTCATTAAATGCAAACACTCCACCCAAGCTGCAGAATAACAAAAGCTTATAGATAATAATCCTTTACTTTCCAGTGCTTCAGTATGAACAAAAAGGAAAAAAAAAAAGTCAAACCGAACAAACATCACTTCCCAAGGTTAGAGCCAGGGTTAATCTGAGTAGAACTTCTCTCATTTTTACACTTTACATAGGACTGAATGACCAAATTCCTGTGTCATGATCCAATCCGAGGGGTGTGTGACATGACTTTCATGGTGGGTGGTGCCCTTGAGGAAGCTTTCTCTTGCAGAAGGCCTGCCACCCAGGCTCTACAACGGCTGAGTTCTAACATCTGTTCACCTGTGTCTTGGCCAAATTGGATGACAGTCTGCGAGGACAATTCTGTCAATGTCTCCTTCCTTTTGAAGTCTAGGTAAGAGACCTTTCCATACCAATGGAAATCAAATACTTGAATATTTATGAATAAAATGATAATGGGGGAATCATAAGGAATATAGATAAAATAAGTTTGGTGATGAGCTGAGAATTATCGTACAGCTGGATACAGTGGCGTTCCTTATATACTACTTTATTTGCTTTTGCATGTGTTTAAATTTTTCTACAGTAAAACAAAAATTTTTTTAAAAGTATAAATACAAGGCAATAGTCGCTAGACGCCAAATGAATGACCGCCATGGCTCATGGACCCAGATCAAAACCACCACTCCATCCAAGCTCTCAGAATAGAGAGTGTCAGCGTGGAGAATCGTGAACCTGGGTTCCTGGCCATATACACACACTCCAAGAGGTGCTCAGCCTGGATGATTCTGAGTCTCTATCTCCTATATAAGAGTTTCTCCCTTCTTCCCTAAGGTAGACAATGGCAGGGGAGAATGGCCTGCCCCTCACATGACACACATTACTGGAAGAATCACGAATTTCTTTTATTTGACTGTCCAGCTGAACCACAAAAGGAGAAAAGGTCTTTAAACAGACTAAGGAATAAGGAAAAATCATACCTCATGTAAGCCTTTTTTATAAAAAAAAAAAAAACAATTAAAATAGGCATTTTTCTGGACCAAAATTGAAGTGGTTCTCAGGTTTGTGTGAGAGTTTAAAATATTAGCAAAATGGTTGTATCCTTGTTATAAAAATGATTGTGGGACCTCCCTGGTGGCGCAGTGGTTAATAATCTGCCTGACAGTGCAGGGGACATGGGTTCGAGCCCTGGTCCAGGAAGATCTCACGTGCCGTGGAGCAATGAAGCCCGAGTACCACAACTACTGAGCCTGCGCTCTAGAGCCTGTGAGCCACAACTACTGAAGCCTGTGAGCCTGGAGCCACAAAAGACAAGCAAGAAAAGCCACCGCAGTAAGACCACACACCACAGGGAAGAGTAGCCCCCGCTCGCCACAACTAGAGAAGAGAGAGCCTGCGCGCAGCAATGAAGACCCAATGCAGCCAAAAATAAATGAATAAATTTATATTAAAAAAAGATTGTGTTGGTCCAATGTCTGCAGGTGGGATGTGAGGCCCAGCAGGTACACACGTTGCCTGGCCATCACTAGCTTTTTTAACATTTATTTATTTTATTTTGGCTGCATTGGGTCTTCGTTGCTGCACACGGGCTATCTCTAATTGCGGCTACTCTCCGTTGCAGTGTGTGCGCTTCTCATAGCGGTGGCTTCTCTTGTTGTGGAGCACAAGCTCTAGGTGCGCAGGGTTCAGTAGCTGTGGCATGTGGGCTCAGCATTTGTGGCTCGCGGGCTCTAGAGCGCAGCCTCAGTAGTTGTGGTGCACGGGCTTCATTGCTCTGCAGAATGTGAGATCTTCCCGGATCAGGGCTCGAACCCATGTGCCCTGCATTGGCAGGCGGATTCTTAACCACTGCACCACCAGGGAAGTCCCCACCACTAGCTTTTATTCGTAAGGAAGCGTGGGGAAGCAAACTGAGGAAAGGGAAGTGGAGGGGTAGAGAACAGGTAAATGTTTGGGGTGATATGGGAACAAAGAGCAAACCACATCCAGGACTTTGAACTACACTGAGACCCAGAGGAGACGGCACGGAGGTGGAGGAAGCAGGCACCTGGCACATGGGCAGGAGCAAGAGGCAAGTGTGTGTTAGAGTTCCGAGGAGCAGTGCGGCTGCCGAGCAGGCATGAGCACACAGCTGGTGTGACTTAGAGGGCCGGAACTGCTCCGGTATATCTAGTCAGGGCACTGAGCTTTAGACAAAAATCCCTGCGTGAGAGGCAGGAGATGGGGTTTGCTGTTCTCAGGGCCTTTCCGGACTGGAACAGTGTAAGCTAACAGTGACACTAAATGCAGTGCATGGCTCACCACTTTTGCCCCTGCCTGAAATGTCCCCCTGCCTGTTCCCAGGCCCCTTTACTTCTTTGAGTCCTATTCTTCCTCCAAACCATCCTCATCCAGGAAGCTTTCCTGGATCGTCCAAATTCTCAATTATTTCTCCCCCATCTCAATTCTCATAATACTTACCATCCACATCATTCATTTGGCATCTATCATGTATTACTTTAGGAAATATAAATATATCCCATACATGTACATGTAGATATGTATATATTTATATACTTCCATATCTATATATACATAAGATACATGTGCACATAGATATATACACACATACATACATATATACTTTTTTTCTTTTTTTTGTGGTACTCAGGCCTCTCACTGTTGTGGCCTCTCCCGTTGCGGAGCACAGGCTCCGGACGCGCAGGCTCAGCCCCCTTGGCTCACGGGCCCAGCCGCTCCGCGGCATGTGGGATCGTCCTGGACTGGGACACGAACCTGTGTCCCCTGCATCAGCAGGCGGACTCTCAACTACTGTGCCACCAGGGAAGCCCCATACATATATACTTTTATCTGCAAGAGACAAGAGACTGTGAGTGATTTGCTAACCACTGTAACCCATTCCTTCGAGCCCAATGCACGTGCTGGGAGCCAAAGAGGTGAACACACACAGAATTCAAAGCTAGAACTCCTGCGTTTTAGCCCTAGTACCGCAGTTCACTAGAGGTCTAATTCCAACAAGGCACAAGTCACTTAATTAACCTCTCTAGGCCTCACTTCCTCCTCAGAAAATGCGGCTAAAAATACTAACACCTCCTCACACAGTTTTCAAAAGCAACAAATTAAATCATGGATGTGGAAGCACCTTGTAAATCACTCTTCAGATTTAGGATAACATTATTATGCTGTTCTGAGTTTTAATCCGGACTCTTCCATTTCATGACGGTGTAACCTTGGGTAAATTCTTCAGCCCCTAAAATCCTTCACTTCCTCACCTGTAAAACAGGAAAGATAATGCCCAACTTGCAGAGTTGTTGTAAGAATTAAATGAAATCACATATATAACGTGGCTAGTACGACACACAACACCCAGCACTCACTCAGAAGCCTTGGTTCCTTCCCTCGTCTCACCAAGTGTGTCCTGTTAAGCCTTCTGTATCGTGTCCCTGACAGTACCTTGCACACAGCAAAAGTCCGAGGAATATTTACTCTTCTCGATAAAGCTGCTAGTGAGAACGATGTCGATGATAACAGATAACGACTATCGACTATCGGTGAAGATGACTTAAGGGTCGTCCAGCGCCCAGCAAGCCTGACTTTTAAATTGGAACGCACCCCTAGAGCCGCGTGCTTTCTCCCCCTCTCCTTTATGACCTGTGGGGTGAGGGTGGGAGGAGGCCTCCCGTCAAGCAGAGGCCCCTTTAAAGATGTACCCGGGCTCCCCCTCTGCCAGCCAAGTTGCTAAAAATACTACTACAGCAAAAGCTGGAATATTTGCCGAGAAAACTGAATTTCCTGCCACCCTCACCCCCTCCGCTCAAATGAGTAAAATCCTGACCTAAGAAGCCCCCAAATCAGCTCCACCAAAGGCACAGCCTCCTACTTCCCACCCTCGTCTTATCATGGAGTCCCTCTGTGGGCTTGAGCCAGGATGTTATGTTCAGAAAGTGCCCACTCCCGGGAGGGGAAGCCGCAAGAATTGGCAAATAGCTTGCCATGTGGTTTGGCTTTTCTCTCTGCTCACAAAGACCAGCTCTCTCCAAATCCCCCTCCATCTGTCCCAAGAAGGATCTGTATCGGACCCCAGAAGCTTCCCACTAATCCATCTTTTATCCTCTCTTTTTTTGAACCATCTCCTCCTCTGCCAGCCTTGCCTTCTCTTCTGTGCCCTCCTCCTCCACGCTCCATGCTGGGTCCAGACCCTGCACCCACACGTCCCAGCTCCCTCTCTAACCGGGCCCTTCCAGAGTTCTTCTCCTATCCAGGCCTGCAGTCCTTCTCCTTCAATAGCTGGGGGGGGGGGGGGCAAAGATAGAGGAGAGTTTTTGAAATCTCGAGATTTCAAGAGTCAAGGAGGATAACTGTAGGGCCCAAGCCCAGCAGATTACTAGGTAACACTCCAAAGGCTGACCTTGGCCCCAGGTGAGATGCAGGGTGAGGCAGCCTGCTCCTTAAACCAGCCAGACCCGGCATTCCACACTGCTCCTGTCCCCTTTCCTTCTCATTGGTTCGAGAATCAGAGGCTCAGAGTTCCACCCAGCCGGACTTGCTGACAAACTCTGGCCACTTAGTCCAGATGAGGAACCCCTTACCAGGGGAAGTGCATGCCCTTGATGTGTGCTGGTGAAGGGGTCCACTTCCGTGCGTGTCTTTGGATGTGAATGTGTGGCAAGGTGCCCACAGTATGTGTCTCTGTGGATGTGTGGACCTTGTGTGTGTCTGCGTGTAGGTGTCATTAAATGGGGCCATCCTCTGGAGATTTGAGTCTGTGGGTGTCTGTCTTCCTATCCCAGTCTCTGCCTTCCTGTCTGTCTCCCTTTTCCTCACCTCGGGGCCTGCCCATCCCCCAGGACAAGCACTGCGGCCAGTTCTGCGTAGGCGCCTCAAGTGGGCTGTCGCTGAGATGGTTGTTTTGCCCATGGAACTGATAAGCGCGTGTACCTGTTCTCCCTTGGGCTCACTGGTGTTCAGAGACACCCTCACCCCACACAAAGGTGTCTTTTAGGAAGACGAAAGGGCTGTGCTGCCTGTGAGGGGGTTTGTTGGGGGGGGCACATTTTAAAGATAGCCCCTCTTCAGCTCTGACCAGCAGGAAGAAGGGCCTAGAGGCAGCGCAGTCTGCAGAGGGATGTTGCCTAGCAACTTGGGAGACTTTACTGCAAACTCACTAAATCCTGAATTCCTCAGCTCTAATTTGGGAAGAGAGAAGCACGGAGTCCAAGCCTGATATCCAGTCTGCCCCCAGTGTCCTCCTTCCCTCTCTCCTCTGGAATCTGGAGTTGAAATCCAACGGGAGCTGGCGCAAACCAATGCCCTAGATGTGCGCATCATTTAGGCAAGGGCTCGAGTTCCCAGGACATCCTGTCATTTGGTGGAGGGGGGGGATGGAGGATGTGCCAGAGACAGATTGGGGAACAGATTTTCAGTTACAAGGGTGGGTGGGTCCCAAACATGCTGGGAGAGACACCCCTACACCCCAAGCTCTGGAATCCCAGCCAGCATCCAGCTCAGCTTGGGGCCCCAAGCTGGCTAACCCTGTCCCCAGCCAGAGTGGCCACTGGAATTTCCCTTCCGCTCATCTTCCCTTTGGCAAGCAAAGCCCGTGGCCCAAATATTCAGGTAAGAAGGAAGCGTGTGACAGCCATGCTAGGACTGGCCAGGGGCTGTTGGTTCACAGCAGTGCTGTTGCAGGATCCCCTGTCCCGACCAGAGCCACAGGGCATTTTCCCCCTCCTCCCTCTGCTTCAGTCAACAGGCCCGAAGGGCAGCCTTCCTTTCTTCCTTCCCTCCTCTGCGACCTCAGCTGAGAAAGACTTTCTAGTTTTCTCAGAGGTGGCCCACTCTCCTCACTAACATGCCACACTGTCAGCTCTCGTACCCTGACTGGTCTGGGGGGGCTGGCGACCATGAAAGTGGCAGGCTGCTCCTCCACGAGCCTCCTCCCCTATCTCCCCTTCCCAGGCCTCTGACAAAGCCCACATCCTTCCTCCATCGTGGACCTAAAGAACTGATGACTTCTGATATTTCCCTACACTGGGTTGAGAGTATTGTTTTCCTCCCAGGAGCAAGGGTGAGAGTGGTCAGCTTTTGTCGTATTCAGAAACAGTAGATTAAGAGGTGAGGGAGAGTGTGGTTCAGTGAGTGGGAAGGAAGAGTGCCCACATCCATATATAAATACATACAAGGGGTGTTGTGCATGTATGATTTTGTCTGTTTAGTGCAGGGCATTTAGATGGATGGATGGATAGATACGTAATGCAGACACTTCAGGTAGTGTGATTGCCTGTGGATATGTGTGCATGTGTGTGCACATAACGGGGAATCTGCATGTATCTGCTCAGTGTGTGTACCAGGTCTGTGTAGTTATTTCTGCAGGCTGTGTCTGTAGTGTCTGAATGTTGAAGAAATGCACGTTTTAGTGAGCCTGGGGAGTATCATATATGGGCATGTGGGGCACAGGCGTGAGCTTTTGTGTTTATGTGTGCCCACCTTCTCCATTCCACAGCAGAGTGATGACGATACCTTTAAACCGCACGTCTTAGGGGGCATTTCTTTGAGGACTGAGGGGGAGGGAAGGTGGAGGGAGCCATATTTGGGACTCTAGCTAGGTTGTGGAAGTGTGGGGAGGTGGGTGAGGGGTGCATGCTTTTCTCTATGTGGGTGGGAGGGATGCTGTGCACAGATGCGAGCGTATTCGTGCCCGGGATGTCGGGGTCCTCCTTCTGCCTGCGCCAGCATACATCTGCCTGGCAGTCTGCCGCCTCGGCAGCAGGGGCGGTGAGTTTGGGAGGATGGGGTGTGTAGGAGGAATGGATGGAAGTGTGTAGGCAGAGGGGTTGGGGCAGGAGAGGGAGCGAGCCGGAGGGAGCCGGGAGGGGGCGTGGTCCCCCTCCAATCTCCCCGCCCACCCTGCCGAAGGCTTCTCCTGATTGGCTTCTCGACCGCAGGGCTCAGGTTACTTTTTCCCGCAGGGCCGAGCGCGGGAGAGAGGACCCGAGAGCTGAGCGGCTGGTTTGGCCCCGGTCGGCTGCCTCCCCACTGCCCGAGTCCCCACCCGGCACCGCACCGACACCCTGCGCCAGCCTCCGTCCCAGACAAGGGCCCCCAACACCAGCATGGACTGCTGCACCGTAAGTTAGAGGGTCTGGGGGACGGGCACTCAGCTTGGCCTGGGGGAAGGGGCACCCGAGAAGCCCCTGGAGGGCGAGTGAGGGATGGAAGTGGGTGCAGAAGACCTAGCAGCAGTAAGGGTGCCTGCTGAGACGTGGGTGGTGGGTGGTGGAAGGCGCCCGCCTGACTTGAAAGCCCTAGGAAGAATGTCCCCCAACTCGTGGGGGCGTCTGGGCGCGCATCCGCCAGGCAGTCTAGGTTGGTCTGGGAGCTCGGCAAGGCTCTGCAACAGGGAAGCTGCAGGTTAGACGAGAAGAGGAACTTCCCCCAGAGTGACGCTGGAAACCGTCTCCTAGCGAAACTACCGCGACTCCTTTCCCCTGGCTTTCGTCCCCCACCCCATTCCCCATCCCACTGCCGCCGCCGTCGGTGGGCTGACAGGTTGACTCTCGTGACCCTCGCGCCCTGTACAGCGCCGGTGAGATAGTCAATTATTATTGGTTAGCTTAGTAGCGATGATGGGTTGCAAAGAGCCTAGTCCGTGTGGTTCTGGGGAGGGACTGGCCAGACCTCCAATGCCTTCTAGCCCTGGAGGGGGCTGGGTGAAGTGACCGCGAGAGAGCCCTGCTGGCGAGGGAAGGAAGTGTCTGCAATTTGTCAGCGCCCACACGGAGACCTAATGCCAGAGCGGGTTGCTGTTAAAGTACTCTGGTATGAAAGCGCCTGGTACAGGACCAGGCTGCTGGTACAGTCGAGGAGTGCAGTGATCATGCATGTATACAATTTATTTGTTCATTTATTTGATATTTTATTTTTTTTTAGCCCCTACATATGGAGAAAGTCCTACTCCAAAGTCTTGTATTCTCAGCCGTTTGGTCAACCCAGCTAATGATACAAGAGGTTATCACTTTGCCTGCTTAGAAAAGGGAAAAAAGTGAGGTTTGGAAGGAAAGAATAGACCAGTTTAGAAGAGGTGAGACTTCCCTATGTCTGGGTGCCAAGAGGCAGAAAGAACTTAGGGACAAGTGGTTGTGGTGGTTGTTATGATGTTTAACTCTTATTAATACAAATAATAGTTGTCAATTTGTGAATGCTTACCATGTACCTAACATTTTATGTTTAATCATCACAACAACCCTGTGAAGTAGATATTTTCCCCATATTACAGATGTGCAAACTGATGTTTAGAAAGATTAAATGATTTGCCCAAGGAGGCACTGCTTCTAAGTGTGGAGGTGGGACACTAGCCTTGTCTGATTCCAATAGCTGTAATTTAACCTCTCCTATAAACATTTACTATATTTCCTCATTATAAAGGTAATATGGTCATAACAAAAAAATTTAAAAACTAAAGAAAAGTATAAAAAAGAAACACATCAATCATCTACAATCCCACCCCCTGGAGAAAGCTCTAATAACATATTTTCTTCCAGGCTTTCTCCTCTGTTTGTTATTCCCCAGGAAGCAGTTTTTGGTTGTGAAAGGAGGAATGGGCTCTTAATGGAGGTTCCTGGGCTCCTCACCCCCAGCAGTATTTTACAAAACAGAGAAAATAAATGGATGGTGGGATCTGGATACACATGTAAGGGAGAGGAAATACTGCCAAGATGGTAAGAATGATGGGGAAGGGAAGGTAGGAAGAATGGTCAGTGGAAGGAGGTGAGAGAGCAAAGACTCCAAGAAGCCAGGGAAGGAATGTAAATTGTCTCCCCTGGTACCTGCAGGACTAATTAGAGTAGGATGTCGTGTCCCTGCCTGTAGGCTCTGGTCTGCCCTGGACCATGCTCCTGGGTGCCCACAAGGCCATACTGAGGGATTGGTAGATGTGGTTGGAATAAGTGTCCCCTAAAAAAAGGAGAAGCTGCCCACCCAAACAGCACAGAAGAGGCAAATGCACAATTATCCCAGTGGCCCAGCACCCTGGGTCACCTCCTCCAGCACATTCTCTACACAGGAGCCTTCCCCTTTCAGGCCCTGTCCTGGGTCTGCAGGGCTAAAGAACTGAGCAAGAGACAACACCATTGTCAGGCTGTGGCGGGGGCGGGAAGGGGTGGCGTGGTGGCCAAAAGAGGTAACGGGGCAGAGCATAGGGGCAGGGCTGGCACTGAGCATCTTCCTACCCAACCCCATTCTGTGGAGGGCTGGGCTCAGCGCTGGGAAGCAGCTGGGACATGCATAGAGAGCAGAGCACATCTGGGGGGTGGGGACCGGTCCCTCTTCACCTTCCATTCTGGGGCTGTCCTTGCTGACCATCCAGCCTGGTGTCCTGCTTTATTTTCTTCTTTCTCCTTTGTAAGGAGGCGCAAACAGAAATGAGAAGAAGAAAACAGATCCGCTTTTTTTTTATAAGAGCAAGAGCTGTTGATTCAGATGTATCTGTTGCCATTTACATAGTCTGACTTTATATCTGACTTTCCTGAAGTCACTTAATATAAAAAGGCAAAGAAACATTTTTTTGGACCCATTTTTTGCTTGGTCTAGTTGACTTGGTCCAGCTGAACTCATAGAAATAATTACCTGCCCTGAGGTAGTGGTTAACAGCACAGGTTTCTGAATCCCATCACTATTTGTCAGCTCTGTGACCTTGGGTAAGTTACAAAATGTCTCTGAGGATGTGTCTTTACCTGTAAAATGGGAATTAAATGAGGTAATGTGTGCAAAGCGCTTAACACAGGGCCCAGCATATAACAAGCAGTAGGCAGGGATCGTTCTTAAAGCTTTTAGGATTTGGGAGCTGAAGGAGACTCTATTCATCTAGGCCAAGTTCTAGTTGTGGCTGAAGATATTGAGACCCTCAGAGGTGAAGTGATGGGACCATTTGGGACCAGAAACCATGGCTCGTGTTTTGCCCACCTTTGTCCCCCTCCCCCTCCCCCTCCTACAAACCCCCCAGTTCATGCAGAGCTCTCAGGCATACACCATCAGATCTTGGCTTTGGAAGGCACCAACCCAGGCACCATGACCCTTCCCGGATTCCTTTTACTGTCCCTCTATTTCTGTCCCTCCAGCTCTGCCCTGAGAATTCAGCTGGAGGGAGAGGGGGCTGATTCCGGGGAGGAGCAGCGTGCTGAGGGTGGCTCTGTCTGTTGCTCTGGATCCAGCTGGGTGGGTGGTGGCCGCAGGTGGGCCTTAGCATGTTTGGGGGAAGGTACCCCTTCCTCCGCTCAACCTCTACAGCTGCTGGCCCAGGAGAGGGGCTCAGGAATGTTTTCTTGATCATCGTCCTCTTTTGAGAAGAAGCATCCCTATTCCCTGAGACATCCCAAGAAAGGCTTGAGCTCTGAGAATCAAGGATCCAAAAAGGGTTGTTTCTGTTTCTAAGTGGGGGCTAAGATGTCGAGGGGCGAGCACTAGACCCAGAAAAGACAAAAAGAGTGTGTCAGACCCCGCCACAACCACACCGGCCCTTGATAACTCCTCTTAACCGAAGCTGAATCAATTGTGGACATCTTGAGCACAAACGGAGGAACTCTGAAGCCCAGGAAATGAAGACAGCCTTGGGAACCATATGAGAGGAAGCCATTTGTAAACCTGGGCTTAGGGCATCTGGGATGTAAATCTGTGCCTCCTAGGACAGGACCGGGCTGGGGCAGTGATCACTGAGGCCCCACGCACACCCATCCCAATTCTGTGAACCGGATGGGCGATAGAGCGAGGGGAAAGGAATAGAACTGAATTACTACTACTGCGTGAGACCTCTGCGGAGAAGCAAAGTACAGGGAAAGCAGTGGAAGTCCCCAGGCGAAAAAAAAAAAAGCAAATTCCTAGAAGCCAGAGGGTCAGTTCAAAGAAGAAATGCCCTTCTAACTCCACAGTACCCTTCTGCTTCCTACCCCACGTCATCACTGTGAGTAACGCTAAGCGAGAGGCAGGCTGGGGGCGGGGGCGCTGAGGCCCTCTCCGTTCCAGAGCCTCGACTCTGAAATCAGTCCCATCAATTCCCTAACCCTTTCTATTCTCAGCTAGGGCAGGCTGCTGGGGAAACAGAAACCTGGAGCCTGTGGGTGGGTCTCATTATTTTTAGGTTGATCCCTATGAAATTGTTTTTATATGACCACTTTAGCCTACAAAAACAGCTCTTTCACATCAACTCACTATCATTTAAAGGAATCATAATAGCTACCATTAATCGACCAACTAGATCATGCCAGAAGCTTTCTGCATATCACATTGTTTATTCTTCCCCACAGCCCAGAGGTAGATATTATTATCTGATTGCAGATGAAGGAAATGAGTTAGGAAAAGCTTAGAAAAATTGCCCAAGACCACTCAGTTAGCAAGTGGTGGAGCTTGGTTCCTTTTCTTGAATGCCTTTGCTTACCTGCAGCGTAGGGGTTAAAAATATACTCTGGACTCTGACATACAAAGGATTGACTCTTTGGTCCACTGATAAATACCTGTATGACCTCAGGTATGGTTTCCACACTCTAATCAGTTTTATCAGGGGTAAACTGGGATAACAATAAAAGGTACGTCATAGAGTTGTTGCCAAGACTAAATAAAATAACATCTGTAAAACTCCGTGATGCTGTGCCGGGAACCAGGGCAGGGCTTAAATGGTAGCTATTGTCATAATTCTTTTCTTTCTCTTGAGCACATCATGGAAAGGGCTTCTTGCTCCTGCTCTTTTCCTTTTGTCCTTTTTTGGAGTGAAGCCTTTTCTCTGTAGCTTCTTCCAGACCATCTCTCTTCTGTTTGAGTACATCCTGAGGAGCAGTGCAAAATGGAGAGGCAATGGGAAAACAGTCTCTGGCCTCTAGCCCTGGGTGGAGGGAGGCTGCGTCGCTGAGGGGTAAGCCCCATCCTCACCCTAACTCCAGCTTTGAGCTCTGGTGTGATTCTACTTAGGGAAGGGACTGGCCTGCTGATTCTTCTGAACCCTCTCCCAGGGAATCCTGGACTCAGAAGGGACCCTTCTGAGCTGGAGGCACCCTGTGAGGACGGGGGAAAGGCAGCCACATCCAGGAGTCCCTGCTGTGGTTTACTGTGCTCCTCCAAACCCACCCTCCGGTCAGCTGGGCAGCTCCCCTAACTCGGCTGCTGGCAAGGGGCCTTCGCTCACTCAGGGCTACCCGGCTGTCTTGTATCCCATCTACCGTGCACTTCTCTTTCCTGAGTTGGGAACACAACTGTGTCCACCTGACCCTGAACCTTCCTTTTTGCCTGCCGCTGCCCAGAAGACACACACACACACACACACACACACACACACACACACACACACGCACACACACAGGCCCTACCTTAGCCCTTCTCTGCACTTTCCACTCCCGCGTCGCCCTCGTCTCAATCCCCCAACACTCTCCTCCTACCCCACCCTCGGGGGGCCTCGGCCCGGTCACCCCACAAGGACGCCCCCCCCCACCCCCCAGGAGAGCGCCTGCTCCAAGCCGGACGACGACATTCTAGACATCCCGCTGGACGATCCGGGTGCCAACGCGGCCGCTGCCAAAATCCAGGCGAGTTTCCGGGGCCACATGGCGCGGAAGAAGATAAAGAGCGGAGAGCGCGGCCGGAAGGGCCCGGGCCCCGGGGGTCCTGGCGGAGCTGGGGGCGCCCGGGGAGGCGCGGGCGGCGGCCCCAGCGGAGACTAGGCCAGGTGAGGCGGGCCACAGGCTCTCCTTCCCGACCCCGGACCCCCTCCCTCGAAGGAGCAAGGAAGACTAAGGGCGGCTGGGGGGTGGAGAGGGGTGTGGAAGGATGGGGACCTAGAAATCTGAGACGTGCGGGGGGTGGGAGGAGGCTGAGGACGCCGCGGGTTGGAGCGCTCACCTGTTTCTCTCTCTCCACCCGGCCTGCTGCCCCGCCCCGGACCAAAGAACTGAGCATTTTCGAAGGTAATGAATACGACTCCGAAGCAGCGGGGTGGGACCCCTGAGTGGGAGGAAAGGACCAAATCCCCAGCCCTTCCCTCCGCCCGCCCTCACCTCCTCCCAGCCAGGGAAAATGCACCTGCGCCTGCAGGCTTTCTGACACTTGGAGATGCCTGAGACTGCGACGGGGACGCACCTGGACCGACACAGATACCCAGTCACCCGCGTTTGACCAGCCCGGCCGGGGGCCATAAACACCCAGCGTCTCACACGTACCGGCCGCGGGCTCATTTCAGCTCAGTGACTCCGGGTGGGCAGTTCCGGGTGACCGGGGCACCCTGGTGCTCCCCGCCCTGGTTCCTGGTTCAGGAAGGAGAGGGGAGAGGAAGTACTGGGAGAGGGCAGGTGCTCAGACCTTCTCTCTCCTCAGTTCCCGAAGAGAGATGGATGCCACGTCCCCTTCGCAGTGACGAGACTTCCCTGCCGTGTTTGTGATCCTCTCCTTCCCACCAACCTGCCAGCTTCAGGAGCCCTCTCTGCGTCCTCAGAGACTCCCTCACCGAGGCAGACTCCGTCGAGGACTCACCAAGGCCGTGCCCTTTTAGTTAGTTCTCCAGTCTAGTATGGTCCCCATTTGCCCTCCCTTCGACCCTAACCCCAATCTCCGCGCTCCCAAATCTTCCTTCTCTAGCTTCTCGCCCACCTCTCCCCGCACCCAGCATGCTGCTCTGCCTCCGCAGCCTCGGTGCGCTTCCCTTCGCGCTCTGCGGAGGGCGCCCTAACCGTTGCCCAAAAACACTCCAAAAAAAAGTCCTTTCGATCTCTGCGCAGCTAAAGGGGGCGCCGTGCCTCTCTGCGCTGTTCACGTCCCAGCTTAGTCCCAGAACTTTGGATAGGGGAGGAGGGTTTTTATGGTGTCGGATACCCCTTGCTGTGATCGGAAGTCCCCATTTCACACCCCAACCCCACACCTGCCTGTAATCTGCCCTCCCCTCTCCCCAGCGCACCCCGAGAGCCGCCTCTCCAGCTCTCTGCTTGTTTCTGCAAAGGCCGAGTGTGGGGGAGGCTCGGTAGGAGGAGTCTTCCGCGGCCCCGCCCCTGCTCCTGCTGGCCCCGCCCCCACGGGCTCCTGGGGCTGTGGCCGGGAGGGTTTTTATCTCCGTGTGTGCATGTGACCGTGCTGGGTTGGAATGTGAACAATAAAGAGGAATGTCCAAGTGTTCAGAGGGTGCCGGGGGGGAGGGAGTTTGGGTGCACAAGGCCACCTTTCGAAATTTTGAACAATCTCCTTTGACCGAACCAAAAAGTGGAGGTGGAGAGGGGGAAGGGAGGAGAGGAACCTAGGTTAGAACGTACCTTCGGAACCAACCAGACTTCCCGCCTACAGCATCCCTTCTGGGACTTCAAGCCCGCTCCTTCCCTTACCGGTAACACCCTCTGGGCCGCCTAGAGGAATTTGCTATACCGGCAGAAAGAAGGAGACAGTATGGTACCCAAAGGCTTTACTTCTTGATATTCCCCCCTCAGGGATCGGGAGAGAAATCAGACAAGCATAGGGAGCTTAGACTTGGTGGTCGTCACAGTGCTGGCAGACGAAGGCCTCTCCAGGAGCCCACTGTTAGAATCGGCCCTCACAGAAGTTTGCTCAGAAATCCCAGGTGCGGTGGCATCCTCCCTGATAAACATAGGCAATTCTTAGTGAAGGCTGGAAGCCTCCCTCAGAGCACCATCATCCTCTAACCCAGGGACTTCTAATTTTCACTCTGCATAGGAATCATGGTGGAACTTTGGTGAAATGAAGATTTCAGGCCCCATCACCCCAACACACACACACACACACACACACACACACACACACACACACACACACACACACACACACACACACACACACACACACACACACACACACACACACACACACAGATTCTGCTTCAGGAGGAATAGGAAGTGGCTTGAATCTGCATGTTTAACAAGCTCCCGGTGACTTCTGTTCGAGTAATCTGAGGACCACACTTGGAGAAATATTGCTCTGATCCCTATTCTGGACCCCATGACTGACAGCTGAAGTTGATGACAGGCGGCTTTTGCCCCTCCTTTCCTTACTAACCCCCACACAAGGACTAAACTCAGCTGAGTGCTCAGGACAGACAACTGGCCTCCACATCCCGTCGATGTGTATAAAAGGCCTTAAATAGTGAAAAGTAAAAATTCTTCTAAGTGTGAGGAGGTGAGGGCAGCTCATGAACCAAGCCCTCCACCCCGCACACTTCGCTCACACGCTCAACTACACGGGCTGTACTGCCACTCCTACCACAGAAGCCCAGGGCTGAGCAGCACCCCGTGCCCTGACCGCCCCCCCACAAAGGTGTCAGAGTTTGAGGGCTGAAATCACCAACTCTTTTTTGTTTTGTTTTGTTTTTTGCGATACGCGGGCCTCTCACTGCTGTGGCCTCTCCCGTTGCGGAGCACAGGCTCCGGACACGCAGGCTCAGCGGCCATGGCTCACGGGCCCAGCCGCTCCGCGACATGTGGGATCTTCCCGGACTGGGGCACGAACCTGCGTCCCCTGCATCGGCGGGTAGACTCTCAACCACTGCGCCACCAGGGAAGCCCGGAAGTCACCAACTCTTAACCCAAGCCCTTTCTCCCCACTCGGCACCGGCCCTCAGCCCTCCTGCTCACCGTAGGTCACTACCCCCGTATGTCTCCTTGGGCTTCTTCCTCCTGTCTTTCTGGAACCGTATCAGGCAGAACACAGCAACTGACAGGAAGAGCACGCCCAGCAGCACCCCGATCACAGCCCCGGCCACTCGGCCTTTGGAAGGCTCTAGGAGACACAGGATCCTCAGAGCTGCAGACCTTCCTTGGTGCCTCAGATAGCTTCATGCAGACCCCCAACCCAGGCCTGCCAGCCCAGCCTTTGCCCAGCATCCCCTACCAGTCACAGAGAGGGTCAGCTCACAGGATGCGCTGCCCATCTGGTTGGTGGCCACACAGCGGTAGGTGCCCGAGGAAGCCAGGGAGAGATTGGTGAGAATGAGCCGGCCGGACACCTCATCTAGAGGGTAAAGAGGAAGTGTTCCATCATTCATTCAACTCACAGTGAGCTATACTATGACAAAAGCATATTTCATTTCATCTTACAATAATCCTGTCAGGAAGGGACGAACCTCATTCTATTAGTGGGGAAACTGGCTCAGAGAAGGAAAGTAATTGTCCAAGGCGACCCACAGAGAAAGTGTCAAAACCACTGCAACTTCTGTGCTCTTCCCACACTACACAGCTGCCTTTTCAGGGAAGGGGGAGACAGCACACACATGAAGGGTTCAGAAACCACAGTGGAATCGGGGTGGGGTGTCTACTGGCTGATGTCAGGTTCTTGGTTGGGGGAAAAGGGCTTGATTGCTGGAAACTGTGCCCTCTGGGTGGCTCTCAGCTGACCCAAATGCTCTTCTAAGCTGCTTCTTACCTTCCCTTTAGAAGGAAGAGCACACATTGGGAGGTGATCTGGGGGGCTCTCTGGATTGATAAAGGGACTTGCTGGGGCTGGGAGGAGAACCAGGCCACTGGAGCCAGCATGAGGAGGCTGGGAAGCCAAGGCTCTTAGACAGTCACATGGTTCCTTGAAGAAACTGGCTAAATGATTCAAGCCAGTCCATGCTACTCTTCCTCGGCTTCCTCTCTAGGAAGTTTGGAAATGATTCATGACCCTCAAGAAATCTAAAAGGAATCCCGACCCCCAAAATAGGCAAATGGGAATCATAGAATGCCCCTGCCTTCCACTCTCTTCCAGGATATCAGAAGTACATTTAGCTTGAGTAATGCTCCGGGGACCACGCAGCCACAGACTGTACAGGAAGACAGGAGGGAACAATAACAGAAGCCAGGGAAGAAGCAGGGGAAAGGTATAGCAGTGTGTCTCATACCTGCAAGCTTGGAACTCGTACTGTGGGCGTGTGGAGTTTAGAGGTCAGATTTGCCCAGGTTCTGAGTCCCTTCTTCCTTGAAGAAGGTGGTGTGGGCCCTTACCTTGTACCATGCTGCCGGGAGGTGGTGTAGGAGAAGATCCAAGGCGGATCCAGTTGTACACTGGCCTGGGGGCTCCCTCGGAAGAGCTGCATCTCAATGCAGTAGAGCCCCCCATGGAGGTTTGACCACTCTGACTGCACGAGGGGCTATTGGGAGGCACTGCAAAAATCACAGGAAGTACCTTAGCCATCTTCTAAGCCCACCCCCATGAAGTGCTAGGTTTCCTGCTTCAATACCTCCTACCACGTAGCGGTCCACCTCTATTCACGTACCACTGCATCCCAGGGAAATGATTTCCACTATTGGAAATTCTGATTGTTAAGAAAATTCTTCTTCATGTTGAACCAAAATCTGTGTTAGTAATATCCCAGTTGGTCTCAATACCTGCCCTCTAGGCCCACAAAGAGAAATGAAAAAAACTCTCCTCCCCAGGACAGCCCTTCAGATATTTGAATGCTGCTGTCATACACCACCTCCTAAGTCTTCTCTCTTCCATCTAAACATCTCCAGCCCCTTTAATAGTTTCTTCTGTTTGCTCATCTCCAAGCAGGCTCTAGTTTGGGGTGAGATGGGTGATCTGAACACAAAGTTAGTGCTTAGTGACAGGGACCCTTTTTCCTTTGATGGGCACTCCCCCTCTCTGCTACTGACCTAGAGAGGGACAGAAACCTAGCTACAAATGGGAGGTTCCCCCAAAGATGGAGCTGTTGGGGGCATGACTCAGATCCCTATCTGTGGGAGCGACTGAGGGAGGAGGCGTTCTTTGTGGAGGGTGGAGCAGGGGTAGGATTGGAGGACTTTGGGAAGGAGGCATTTTGCTTCGGGGTCCCCAGTGCAGTTGTGCCCTTGGGCTGGAAATCAGGATAGGGGAGGATTGAGCAGGGCCAGTGCAATCTTTCGGGTTATGTGGGTGACTGGTGGGTCCCCAGCCTGCCTCACCCAGCACAGTGAGGTTGATTAACCCCAACCCATTGCTGTAGAAATCGGGCGGGTTGTTAACGTGACAGAGGTAGGTTCCAGTGTCCGAGGGGTGGACATCAGTCAGTTTCAGGGTGGCCACTCCTCCTGTGGGGGGGTTCTGAAGCAGGCTGGCCCTCTCTGCCTTAGAACCAGTTGGATACAGCTGGCCGTTGGTGAAGTACAGGATCTGGGGAGAAGCAGAAGACACATATGTGCTTCTTGCCACCTGGCGTCAACTCTGTAGTCTTTCTTCAACGCGGGTATTAGAAGCCCCTCCCTATGGCCGCCAGGGAAGTTGATACTCTGCAGCCAGAACCAGGGAGGTCTATCTGTCGCCAAATACCATCCCTTCCCAGGTGCTGAATGAACTAGAGTCATTGCTTTCCGCTAAGCATGCTCTCAATCTGGGGGCAGGGGAAGCAAATATTCCCGGAGGGGGCAGCATTTTTATCCTGCTTTTAATCACAACCGCTTAGCCTTGGTGGGTTTATGAACTGACACTGGAGCGGCACTAACGTACAGGGGTTGCATGGAGGAACTCGGGGAGGCGGCTGGATACACAGGGCTGTATGTGTGATATAGCCTCACGGAGACTGCGTTCCTAAGAAGATCTAGAAAGATCTTTTTCATCCAAGCATACTGATCCACAAATGCGCCCTCTCCGACCCCCTCGCCCTCATCGCTGGGTGGGTCCCCTGTTCCTGCCTCTCTTGGCCAAGCCCGCCAAAGGCAGGAGGGCCCCCCCATTCCGCGCGGGTGCCCTCAGCTCACGGGTTGGGACGAGGAGACGGGCCTCCCAGGCTGCACGAAGCTCCACTCCAGGGCGAAGTTGTCTCCCACCGACGTGCTGTAGCTGCACGTCAGCTCGGCGGTCTTGCCCACCGGCGCGCTCAGGGGCTCGGTGGGCACCTTCACCTCCACGGCCAGCCCGGGGGCTGCAGTGGCCGAAAGGCCGGCGGGAGAAGCGCTCAGGTGACGCGGCCGGGGTGCCCTTCTTCCCCTGGGGCTCAACTCCCTCCGCTCCATCCCTCCCTTCCTGAAGCCTGAGGTTTCCAGGAGGGAGGAGCCCACACACCACCGGCTCTTCGGGTGGAAGGACCTGAAAGGGCCAAGACTGGGCCCGGTCTGAGGGTGTGCTTGTCGGGGAAAGGAAAACAAAAGTCGGGTGGTGGTTACACCCTCCCGAGAGGCCCAACTTGTCTGCTGGCCCAGCGGCCTCCTCTGTCCTCCACCCTCCCAGCGGCCTTCGACGTCTTCTCCCGGGCTCTGGCCCCGCCCCCTCCCACCGCTGTTCGCTGGCCCCCTCCTTACCACTCAAGCAGACCCAGCCCAGCAGGGCTCCGCAGAGGAAGGGCCCCTGGAGCCAGGCCATGGCCGCGTCCTGCCGGCTCTTGGTCCGTCTGGGTGTCTGGCTCTGGGAGAAGGTAGCGAGTGCCCACACGGCAGCCTCCTGGTGCCGGGCCCCAGCGAGACTGGCTATCTCAGAGCAAACAAGGGGAGAGGCCTGGCCCTCAGGTAAGGAAGTGCTCCTCCCTCCTCCAGGCCCCAGTACAGGAATCATTCTAGCCCTACTTCCTTCTTTTGTCCCCCTCCCCCCAATTTCTGAAGCAGTCAGGCTCTGGGGAAAGGGCTGGGCCTGGGGTGGGTACTTCAGGACAGGAGAGAGATCAGAACTGGTGCTCTGTAGGGAAAGAGTGACGCAGGAGGAAGAGGGAGGCATTCTGATAACCTGGGAGCTGGCAAATGACGTCACCACTTTGGGGTCTCACACTGTGAGCTTGAGCCCCAGGCCAGGGCCCTACCACCCTCTTCAGAGTCTTGCTCCTTCTGAGCCCCTCAGCCCCTCTTCCAGGTACTCCTCTGAGATCCCTTCTTTGGCACCTTTATCACCACTTGCTGAGGCAGGAGTCTCCGTGGAAACTACAAGCCCTCCCCCCTCCCAGAGCCACCCCATTTCACGGGCAGAGAAACTGAGGTCTGGAGGAGCTGCTACCCTTGGTAGGAAAAGGTGTGGCAGGACTGGGGTGGACACACCGCCACCACATCCTGTGCCTGGCTCCCCCCCAGTATGGGGGGGGGTCACTGCTGGACGGGCAAAAAGACAGGTAAGGATTCAGTGGTCTGGGAGAGGAGCAGAAGCCAGGTTCTTCTCCTCTGCTCTTGAGGAGGAAACAGGAGATAAGCGCACGCACACCTGAGCTGTGAGTGCTCAAGCTCCCGCAGAGAGTCACCAATTTTATCCCCTTGCTGCTCAGAGTGAGTGAGGGTCTCCCAGCCCCAAGCTCTTTGTGCCTCTCCACCACTGCCTGACAGCAAACGACCCTTTTAAAGACTCTAGAAGAGCTATCCTGAGCCAGTAAGCCAAGCTGGAGGCTGTGCGGAGAAGCCCTTCTGGGTCCACCGCCTGGGCAGGGTCCTTTTTGCATCATCCTGAGACTCAGCTTCTCCTGGGAATTCCAAGCTTGAAAAGGTGATTTGACTCTCACTTTCCACACAAACACAATGTATCTTTATTGAAGTTTGCAAAATCAAAACAGAACCATGCATTTCAAGTTAGTATAAAAAATATCTTCCTTATCCCCTGCCCCAACAAAACCCAACCAAACCAGCAGGACAGGTTATATTAACGCTGGGAGCTGGAGGGGGAGTGAAGGATGAGGTTAGGTGGGACGGGGTACAGACCAAGGGGGCCTGGAGGACTGGTTGACTGGCGGTCCCTACCAGGCCCTGGGGGATGAGGGTGAGAGGCAGAGGTAGCAATCTCAGCAGCATCCCACTGCAGTCTTACAGAGAGCCCAGGGCGGAGGCCTTCCTAATCCTAGGTCCACGTCCTCTTCTTCTACCTCCTCGAAGTTTGGGTCTTAACTGAGACTCAGTTTGCCCATAGTAAAGAAAGGTGGGGGCAGAGGACCAGAGGTCTGGAAGGCGGCCACCCTCCCAAGGCTCAGGCCTCTGTGCTAGGGGTGACCCCTGTAGGAAGGAGAAGCCGGACACCCAGCCAGCGAGTGGCTGGGCCATCACACCAGAGACCCAGCCTGACTCCGGGCGGGAACCATCACAGGGACAGCACCCATGCGGCTCAGAGCAGAGGAAGAGACCCCCCCAGCGCTGGGGGATATTGGCTGAGGGCGGGCCCCATCTGTTCTGGGAAGCCTTGGTGAGGGCAGGACCTGACTGGAGAGGCTGGGTGTGGGGCTCAATGCACCAGGCCTGGGAGGGCCTTGGGGTGGCCGAAGGGCTCGTGCTGAGGTAACAGAGGAGAGGGTCCCATTCTTGGAGATTGTGTCTGAGCCCTTGGGCCAGGGCAGGGTCCTGGGAGCGATGGCGTCCTCCCTAGTCATCAAAGAAGCGATAAGAGGTCAGAAGCCGGAAGGGGGAAGGGGGAGATTTCCCACGTGCTTTGTCTTACTCTCGCCTCCCCTCTTCTTCAACTCTCCTTAAAATCTGCCCACAGGAAGGATGGTTCAGCCACCGCCCAACCTCATCCGTTAGATGAGAGCTGCCCGAATTCCCAAGGAGAGCCCTCATCTTGGCACAGACCAGGGACACTTACTTGATATCGTTGGCCGGCTCCTCTAGGGCCTTGCCCCGGCGTTGGTACAACAAGACCAGCCCAACCAGGAGCCCCAGTCCAACCACGGTGCCTACGACAGCTCCAGCAACCACCGTAGCCTCAGGCCCTGGAAAAACCTTGCTGTCAGAGGGGGACTCTCAGCTTATTCCCTGGCCCTTTCCAACCCCACTGCCCCACTGCCCTACCACCACCATACACATTTTCTCTCTTTGTTAAGAAGAAGGTGACTGTCAAGAAGAAAGTGGTCACTGACCAAGCACCTGCATGAACATTTGACCAAGACAAGCTCCTTGTCCTGTTATAATGAAAGGCCTCCTCCCCTCTCTTGCAAACCTACCCCCCCCATTGACCAATCTTCTCCCTAACCACACTTACCCCTCACTGACCTGTGCTCACTTTCAGGGTCACATTGCACTGGGCACTGCCCACCTCATTGTGGGCCTTGCAGATATACACTCCAGACATGGAAGTAGAAAGGTTTTTGAGGTTTAAAGACCCATGGATGGCATCTGTGGACACAATTTAGCCGTCAGTCCAGGGATCCTCTTTCCCATAAAAAACATCCTGCCCCTCCTCTGGAATGTCCTCTTTGACTCCCTGGGACAGACTCCCTGGCTATCCGTTCCCTGAGGGAAGGGAGAGGTGTGACAGCCAGTGTGCTGGGTTCTGCTCCCAGTTGCCTAACTGCTGGCTCAATACCCCTCTCCATTTCCACCACTCAGTGTCCCCAAGTGATATCTGAAAGGAGGCTAAAGAGGAAGTGATGCCCAGAAAAACCAAAATCCAATTTTTACTTTTATTTCTGAATGGCGGAGAGTGAGAGAGAAAGGACATTGACTGAGGAATTAGAAAACCTAGGATCCAGAATTGACCAGTCTTCTCCTTGGGAAGACTGGTCAACTGACTTTAAGAAAGTGACCTGCTATCTCTGGGTCCCAATTTCTTCATCTGTAAAATGGGGGTAATACGACCTACTTGATTGTGTTGAAAGGAATATATGAAGTAATCTAATGATTTTAACAGTTAAAGTTTATTGGCTGCTTACTCTGCCCCAGAGACTAAGCTCTTTACATGTACTAACTTAGAAAAGTTTCACAACAAACCTATGAGATAAGCTCTATGTAAAAATAATTTTAAAACTTTTATTATAAAAATGGTCAAATGAAAAGTAGAAAGAGGGACGAAATAAAAATCCATATACCCACAACCTAGATTCAACAGTTGCTAACATTTTGCTATACTTCTTTCATTTCTCTTTCTTCTGAGACATTTTAAAGTAAATACTTCAGCATGAAACTCCAAAAATAAGGAAGGACAGTATCCTACATAACCACAATACCATTACCACACCTGATAAATTAAGACTAATTCTCCAAGAGCATCTAGTACTCCATTTTAAAATTGTTCCATCGATTATCTCAGTCAAATTGAAAAAAAAAAAGTTCCAATTGCCCCCAAATGTTTTTTATAGCTGGTGTGTTCAAATCAGGGCTATTGATATCCCCATTTTACAGATGAGGAAACAGAGTCACAAAGTCACACACCTAGTGAATGCAGATCTTCTAGCCCCAGCGCCTCTTGAGTAACCTAAGTCTGCAGCACGTGCCGACACCTGGCAGGGCCTCTTTCTCCAGCCCCTCCCCCGCCCCCCCCACCCCCGCCAGTGCTTTTCAGCATTGACTCCCCTGGCACCCCGGCCCCTCTGGTACGTCATCTTTCCTCTACCCCAGCCGCACCCTCAGTGTCTCCGGAAGTTCCCTCACCTAAAACAGGTGCAAAGAAGACCTGGGAGGATGGGGGCGACCGCACCCACTGGTATTGGGCAGCGGGCTTACTCCTTGGGGACTGGCAGCTCAAGGTCACGTTGGTCCCCACGTGGGGCACGCCCCGGAGGCGGCAGGATGGAGGAGCTGGAGGAACTGGGGGAGGGGAGACAGGTTAAAAACTCACATCCGGGGGCCAGCGGCTCCCCTCCCCCGCTCCCACACACGGACCCCCGTCACTCTGTTTGCCCCTCCCCCAACCTTCACACTCAGTCGCTTGGGGGAGAGACCTGCCCGACCTCCCACGGGTGCCTCTCACTTACCCAGCACAGTGAGTTCTAAAGTCTTGCTGCTGTGACCTCGAACAGTGCCTTGACTGTCTTGCAAGTTCACGGAACAGAGGTAGGGTCCGGAGTCTTTCTCCTGGAGGTCCTGCAGCCGCAGTGACACATTCCGGGAGGGCATGGGGTACACCAGGGATGCTCCAGGTTTGCTTGATGTGACCCCACTGATGTGCGCCAACACCTGGTGGGCGGGCGTCACACCTCCCCATTATTACTTGTCTGCTCTGTGCCCAGGGCTCAGCTAGTCCCCCTCCCCCAAACTGGGGGTCTTCAAATGCCCCTCAGCTGCACCACCCCCTCTAACCTCTACCAGTTCTCCATTCACCCCTGTCTCTCTAGCTACCGTCTCATCAATCCGGGTGCTCTGCACCAGAACAGGTCCTGTTCCCCTGGGCGCTGTCTCTTCATCTCCCACTTGGGGTGTTTAGAAAGTGGTAAAATGGTTGAGGGATAATGTAAATAGGGGGTAATGTATGAAAGAAACTTAGACTGCAGGGGTAGAGCCAAGAGAAAAAATATCCTTTTAATTTTTCTTGAAGATCCCCCCCCCAGTGTATAAGCCCATGCCCTACCCCTGCAATCTAAGTTTCTTTCATACATACCCCCTACTTATCAAATGACCTCCTGAACACACTTTCTAGGACCTTGCAAGGAGTCCGGCAAATAAGCAGCTCTGAAAATGACGTTTCCTTGGCTTCTGGGTAAATTTGCCTCTGAGTCTTCGTCTGATGTCAGGAAGGAAGATAGGTGAGAGATTGTAGGAGGACATGTACCCTTGCCTCTCAAGGAGGTTATATGGGAGCCGCGGGACAGATAATCATTTGGAAAGAGAAGCGGCCTGTGACAATGTCCAAAGCACAGATAATGTGAAAGCAGGAAGATGCTCAACTTTTAAAAGTTGTGTGATACATGCTCTAACCCTTCCTGTTTCCTATACCCTCAATCCTCACTTTCCCCCTTGCCCGGCAAAGTAAAATGCTTCTGCACTTGTCAGTGTTTGGTGTGCTCGAGTTCTAGGGAAACCTGGGAAAAGGAGAATTCTTTGGGGAAGCCTCCAATATCAAAACAAAAATTGAACCGGTGAGGTGGACCTTGCTTTTCCCTGACACTCCTTCGAGTCAGCCATCCCCTGGCCACCCCTCCCACCGTTGCCCGCTCTTCCCTGCTCCCCACCCCGCCCCCGGCCCCGCCCCACCTCGGGCGTAGCGAGCCTCCGGCCGAGACGATTTCCCTCACCTGGCTCATATTCATATTCTTCCCTTCCAGTAAGAACCATATCACGGTGGGCACCTCCCAAGGCTTGGGCTTGGTCGAAGCTTGGTCCCCTTGCAGGGTGTACCACGCCGGGAGCACCACTTCCTCTCCCTCTACCGCCCGCAACTTGGTGAGGCCGGCGGGCACGTGCAGCTCCACTTGGGCCCGCGAGGAGGGCGCTGGGGATGAGAGCGAGGAGGGTGAGCGCGGAGCCCAAGGACCCAGCTCAGCGGGGCGGCAGGAGAGGACGAACCTCGCGGGGTCCCGCCACCGTAGGCCTCGAAGACTGCCCAGGGCCCGCTGGCCTGGGATCCCATTGTCAATTTCATCAGCGCTTCTTCTCCCCAACCTCAGCCCGCTGGCTTGCAGCAGGGATAGGGACCTGTGTCTACGCATTTATTTGTACCCAGAGGCACAGATTTCCGCGCACCAAGAGGAGGAGGGGAGATTTCCAGCGAGAAGGGAAAGACATCCAAGAGGAAGGGAAGAGTTAATACTTTTTATCTACACTCTACGTAGGCCACTTGCTCCCCCAATTTTCCTGGGCGGAAAGGCGCCGGTCGGGATCAAGAGCGTTCCCATCTCCTGCGTTCTCAAACAGATGTGCGGAGGGGGGGGGGTGGGACGGTTAATCGGTTACCGATTAACTCCGCGGCTCCTTCTGAACTACTCCGAGCCAGGGAATCTGGAGTGGCCCAGCGCCTAACCCGGCCCAGTGACTGCCCGTGCTCCCTGGCCTCCCGCTAGGTTCCCACACGTGGGCTTCCCCAGGAAAGTTCCCAAGGGCCCTTTTGGGGCCCAGGGGATCTGGGCGGGTCGCAGGGAATCCTGGCAGAGCTAGAGGAGAATGAAGGTCCCCTGACAATCAAGTACAAAGCAATCAAGTACAGAGCTTGCCTCTGCCTGTGACTGACCTTCAGGAGGTGGCCTGGGGTGTTGGTTTCAAGGAGGGGGCTGTCGAATCAAAGCTTGCATCATGTCGCCCAGGAACACTCACTTATTGCCCTTTGGAGAGGCAACGGAGCAGCCAGTCAAAAGCCCTTTGGGGGAATAAGCTTGGGCTTGTCCGTGGCCAGGCCTGAGGATGTTGGCCGCCCTAGTTCCTAAGCCCTGCTCTCACTGAGGCCCTGAGTCCTCGGCCTCAACACTCTGCCCTGGAGTCTGAGATGCCACCTCCACGTGGTGATCAGGGGGCCACCGCTCGGACAGCGGCCGCGCCCGGGTCCGGCTCTCCACCCTGCTAGAGGCCGGCTGAAGGCCTCTAAGGGCCCAGGAGTGGATCTGGCCAGGATGCACACCGCCCCCATGGCTTCCTGGCTGCGTGTCTTTACAGAACCCCCAGCCCGATTCCTTGGCCTTCTTAGCCCCCCCCTCCCCATTTCCTGGCAGGTCCCTGTGGGCCAAGCAGGAAACTTGTGCCCGGTGATAAGCCAGAAGACAATGAGGAGGGCGCCGCTGGACCGGAGGCTCTGCAGGCAAAAACAACCTCTGCCTCAAGGAGCCTGACACCCGCTCAGGACCAGCCCGCCGGCTGGGACGCGGAGAGGCCTACGGGTGGTGCAGGCTCTGGCCCAGCCTTTCTGCCGCTCACCCCCAGCGGCCAGACACATTTCCTGCCAGAAAGCGGCCGCAGTCCCGGGAGAGGGATGAGCCGCCTCCTCCCTGGGCCCCCCGCGACCTCCCTCAGGTCCTGCATTTACGAGGTCACTTTGCCAAAGGTAGAGGGGTGGTAAATCAATAGTAATGCGGACACATTGGGGTCTGGGCAAAGGCCAGCTAGGAGCTGGAGAGGGCCCCAGGCTTCGCTGCCCTGGTCCGGGGCGTCCGCTGGAGCAGAAGCCCCTCAACTCTTCGGCCCTTTCTGCTCCCAGGAGCCACAGGGAGAGGCAAAGGGGGTGGTTGGGTCTGAGTGAAGGAGACGGGAGCCGCCCAGGAAAGGGACCCTTCTGGCCCACGCCAGACCAGAGCGTGGGGCAGGCTAGAGCGCAGGAGAAGGAAAATGGGCCTGCTCCCCAGGGCTACTATTTTTAGTCTCCCTCTTTCTCTGAGAAACTCCCCCCGCGGGCTTCTCACGCCCCAGGGGCAGCATCGCTGAGCCACCGAGGAGCAAGGGAGCAGAAGGGCCTCGGCGGAGAACCCTGTCGGGCAGAGCCCAATAGAGCCTGTGCCACCCAAAGTGCTGACCATCCCGAGGGCCATTTAACCCTCAGTGGCCCCCCGGGGGTGGCCAGGTAGGGATGCTGAAGCCTGGGTCTTCAGTATGAAACTCTGAGGCTCAGAGTTAGGATAGAAAGAGGACGGGTTGCCGGGGAGCTGCCTGAGACACCCTAGCTGCTAACTTGAATTTTTCTCCCTTTCTTCAGAGATCCCCAGCAGGAAGGGGGATGGGGAAGTTGGGGGTAGAATACAGAAGGGAAAGAGGTGTTGATGTTGAAGCTGGGACAGAGGGCCTGAGAAGTCAAGGGATCCTGGAGCAGCCCCACCAAGGGGCTGGTGGTCTGGTCTTGAGCCCCACTTTGTCTGGGGACCCTAATACTTCATGCCCCAACACCCTTGCAGCACAGACTGGGCTAAAGGAGACACGGGTGAAAGTTAGGTGGGCCCCATCACTGTGGTTGAATTTCACTCTACATCTTTCCAAGTCTTACTTGCCCTGGCGACTTCCAACCTGAGAGAAATGAGGAGTTAAAGCTGACCTGGACAAACCCACCCTTCACCCTCATTCGGGATCCTTGAAGAAAGATGGCAAGAAAGCCTGGGAGGCAGCATGTGAAACAGCTTATAATGAGCTTAGTTCCTGTGGGTCCTTTGCTCCCAGATATTGCACTGGGCCACCCCAGCTCCTGGGCGCTCCTGGAGCCCTTCAAACACTCCTCAAGCACTTGCTCCAAGGAGGGGCCCTTCCTCTCTGACTCAAAGGCCCTCTTCTCTATTTCCTTTGTCCTTTTGGCTCTGGGAGCCAATGGGGGTGGTGGACCTCTTGGGGGGGGGGTCACAATTCTGCTCCTCTAGGCATTCAAAGCCCTCCTCCATTTCCTGTGTCCCAAATGACCTCACGGTCGTGCTTTGGGGGCACCTCCCTTGATTCCCAGGCCAGGAAGCAGGAGGAGGGGGCAAGTGGGAGGATCTGGGCTGGGGAGTTGAGGTGAAGTGCGTGTGTCAAGCCCGGGAACCAGGGAATTCCCCAGAGGCTCTTGCACATCAGTTTGTGGTGGGGTGGGGGTCGGGAGGGGGGCTGGAGTTAAGTCCTTAAGCTCTTTAGCCAGTGTCTTATCCAGCAGCTCAGCTCATCCGGCTCTGCTGGGTGGAGGTGGGGAGTGGGGGTGAGGAATGGTTCCAACAACTCACCCCAGGCAGTGCCCTAACCCTCTCCCCGACCACAAACACACCGCACCCAAAGTGGGAGCTGTTCCCCAACGCAGCGGGGACACAAGTGATGCCCTGCGTGGGGGGAAGTATAAGGGCGGGGAGGGAAAGAGTCAGAGACGGGAGTCCTGTCCCACCCAGTTCCTCATCAGTGCCCAAAAGCACCTCCCTCAGGGTCGGATTCACCCCATCTCTCCCATCTCATGTCCCCTCCAGGTCCAGGGTTTCACTCACCGAGAGCAGTCAGCCCCAGGAACAAAACCCGCAGCAAGCTGGTCGCAGGGGACCCGGGCAGGGAAACCATGGCCTTCCCTGGCCCCGACGGAGTCAGGGTCGCCGGCTCCGGGACACACCAAGCGACAGGTGCTGGGGCCGCACGACAGCCGGAGCGGAGGCGGGAGCCGGGCCACTGACACCAAGGGCGGCTCTGGCCAGAGTCTGCGTGCGTGTGCCGATGGTGGGGTGGGGACCGACGGGGACTGGGGGCGGGGCATTCGAGGGGGCGGAGAGGTCGCCGTCCTCGCGGGCGGGGCTCGAGGGTGACCCGCCGCAGGGGGACGCTCCTCGCGCTCCGACGGCCGGCTCCCGCGGCCTCCACCGAGTCAGGACGCAGGGTGGGGTCGGGTGAGTCGTGGCGCCCTCACAGCCGGCCGGGGGCAAGGGCAGAAGACAAGAGCGCTAACTCTCAGACTACGCCATAGCCTTCCCCCTCCGCTAAGTGGGGTAGGAAGGAGGGCCAGGAAGGAAGGGAGGTTTGGGGATTATCCGACGTCCAGGGGCCACCCGTACCCGACACCCTAAGCGGCCGGGGCTCCCGCCCGACCAACCGGCTCCGAGCTTGGGGGTAACGCGTTCTCAGCCTAAGCGGAGAGGAGGGGAGCCGCGTTTTCCCGGGGCCACTGGGGCTCCGCAGTGTGGGGCTTGGGGCGGCAGGAAAGGTCCAGAGTGCCGGCCGCGCGGGCCCGGTTCCGCTGCCCGAAACTACCAATTTCCCAGGGCCAGGGGCGGGTTGGGCCGCGGGAGCGGGCAGGGAGAGAAGCTCAGGAAGGGAGGCGGCCACGCCCACCCCTGCACGTGCCGCGTGGCCCCGAGGCTGCGGTGGAGGATGCGCAGGCGGCGGACCCGAGGACCGTGTTCACCTGTGACCGGAGAAGACGGGGCCTCTCAGCAGGTTCTCGGAGACTCCCTAAAACCAAGGCCCGAGGGTCACCCGGAGCTTGCGCCGCAAACCCGAGCAGGGAAGTGACTGGCGCAAGGAAACCCCAGGAGCTGAGCAGGAAACTGAGGAAACAAGATCCCGGTTCCCCGCTTAACTCATAAAGGCTTTTGCCTTATGCAAACTGGGGAGGAGGGGGCAGCTGCGGGAAGGTAGACTGGACCAAGTCCCTCCATTTATTTATCCCAATGTCTTCGCTGCCTCCCATCCCTCCTCAGGCCCGCTCTGATCCTTTAATTCCCGGGACTAGATCATGTTCGGGGTGAAATTTAATTTAACCGTCCCTCCCCGCGCCAGCCGGTCACAGGCACCTCTGCGCCCTCTGGCGGCCGCAGCTCTCTTACAGAAGGGCACGCACCCGTTCTGGCTTCTCGGTCGGACAGCCAAAATAAAGATGCTTCAAACATCCCGGCACGGCTCAACCACAGAGCAAAGGTCACCAAGGACAGAAAGCATAACAACGAATCCCTGGCGCTGCCTGCTCTAGGTGACAGTTGACTGGGTAGAAAAGCAGCCAGGCCTCCTGGATTCCATTTACTCCACACGGCCCTGCTCTGTTTTAACACTGAATGTGGTCTTTGAGCCTGCGCTGCCCAAGGTCTTTTTCTACACAGCGCCCCGTAGACCCTCTCAGCTGCTTCTTCCTAGTGTGACCTGCCTGGCTGCTCTTTAAATACCTGCCATGCAGTGGCTTTGAGAAATGGCTATGCAAACACTAGACTGCTCATGCAATCCCTGGAATCTAGTATTTGGCGGCTCAGTGACAGCAAAGGCAACAGGAATAGGTAACTGTTAGTCTCATATCCTTACGCAGGGACCTACAAACTTGGAATTGTCAAGTAGATTGTGTGTGTGTGTGTGTGTGTGTGTGTGTGTGTGTATGGGGGGGAGGGTGCTGTTGGTTTGGTCTGTCTAGTCTATCACACACTATTTTTTTTTTTACTTTGGTCTTCACTGCAAAGCACCTCTTGTAAACATCCCTCCTTTATTTCCAGGTCAGGCCTAGGTTACCCCAAATAAGTAATTCCTTCCAAAAACAGCAGTACAGTGCTCTTGGTTGTATCCCAGGAGCACCAAAGCATCTGATTACAGAGGCTGTGCTCATCCCTATCAAGTGCTACGTAAGGCAGGGACGGCCTCAACATTCACTCTCAGTAGCTAACGTTCCAGAATTTGCACCCCAGATAATTTAAAACATCAGAAGTAAAGATACAAATAAAGATTTGTAGGCAGTGCCAGTCCCTTCAGGACTCTTCCACTGCTCTCACCCAATCAAAGAATTTTCTATACTATCTCCTACTCCAGCCACTTCTTTTCTGCTGACCCTGAGGCAGTCAAGTGGTAGAAGTTAGCAGAGCAGTTCTATTACTTTCTGGAAGTTTTTGCTGAGATGCAGTTTAGGGTGAACATTGCTCTCTACCCTTGTGTAAAATGGGAAGGTTAGTGCGGATGATCTGTGAGTGCCCTGAATAAACAGGTTGTGTGCAAGAGCTAAGTTCATAGTTTCATATGTTAAGAGACTTGCAGCTCACTAGTGTTTCTCCCAGTCATACCTCATCTTTTATCTCTACAGTATTTTTTAATACTGATTCTTACATATTTGAATGTAGTGTCTCCATCCTCCTGGAATCAGTTATAAGGCTTCATTAAGGTCTAAATAGTCTTTTTGTTTTTAGAAATGCTCATATAGTTATCTGACACCCTGCTGTCCTCTTTTCTAGATTGTCCTGGCCAAAGAGAATGGATATTCAGTATCAGGAAGGTACTTTCTTTCCAAGTCGCCATTTTCCAGTGCCCAGCTTTGTCCTCTTGCCCCCACCCCTCACCCCTCCCAAGCCACATGGTGAAAACACATATTGGATCAGGCTTTGCCATACACTCTGTGCTGCTCACAGTGGTCTAGCAATGCCCTATTCTCAGTAACGTTAGGTAGATCTCAGACATCCTCACTAAATGTTCCCAAATGTTCTGCCCCTGCTAAGTAACTAACAGCAGTGAAAAGCGGGATAGGGGGAAGAAATGAATGAAGCATAATGTTAGTTTTAGGGCTGATCAGTGGCAAAGTTTGGGGGATGCCATGTACTACTCCTGGTGATAATGCTTTTTCCTGCAGCACTTGGCACTAATATTATGAGATTATTGCTACAAAATGGTCAATGAAGCCTCGGTCTTTAGGACTATAATTCCAAGTTCCAAAGAAGAGCAAACTCATGAGAATTTCCTAAAGCCCATACCTACAGCCTGTGCCCAGGGAGAAGAGGTGCTGCACGCAAATATTCCAGGATATTTATTTATACTCTCCATGAACTAGCACCCACTTTTAGCAGCTCACACCAGGAAACAGCCAACTCCATAAACCTAGACTCAAATGACATTAATAAAAGTCATCCCATTGGTTATAAGCTCTCTAGTCACTAGAAAAATAAATAAGCATCAACCAACCAAGAGGTGTCAGAATGAGAAAAACCACTGATTTAAGACAACTCAGGTTGCAGGAAAGAACATTTTTTAAATCAATATGCAATCTTATCTTCAATAGTACAGAAAAACGGGGAGAATTATAGCTCTTACCTGGATTTGCAGTCCATTTAAAGTAGAGTACCCGAGAGATGCTGGGGGAATCATTAAAGATAAATAACCAATCTAACAAGTCCCTGTCATGAGACCAAAGTGACCCTTGACTACTCCACTAGTAAGGTAGTTCCTAGCCAAGAGTACTAACCTCCAACTGGAGTGCTAGTTGACCCACAGAAATCACTGAAAGATCTAAATGTGACAGTTACCCTCCTAATGGACTGATACCTTACAGTTTCCTAGCCTATGGATCACTTAAAATTTTTGTTTGGATGTTTCTATTAGATCTTCCCTCCTTTTTTACAGGAAGTATGATGACATCAATTCTCCACCTGTGCTCCTGAGAGAGCTGCCCCCGATTACTGATTGTAAAGATGAGGAATGAGAGTCTCTTACAAATTCATGTACGTAGGGCCAAAAGGAATATCCTTTTGTAGCTTTTTAAAAAGTAGCACAAAATGAAATGTCCAATGACCTTTGTTACTCTGACAAGAGATGACATTGGTCAGTGGGGTACAGAGAGTGAAAGGAAGTGAAGCTGCCCTACTCTGTTGTGTTCATCCCTAGCAGTAAAGTCAGAGCACAGTCCCACTGCCAGTGCGACCACACTCTGCTACAAAAAGCTCCACTAGTACGCCAAGAGGCCAGGAATTACTTTAATGATTTTTTAAAAAAAAGTTTAAATGGCAGCACAACCATAAAGTTGGTACATCACAGAAACAAAGGTCTTTGCAGGCAACACTGATTGGGAATAGCAAAA
Source organism: Lagenorhynchus albirostris (assembly GCF_949774975.1). Classification (NCBI taxonomy): domain Eukaryota; kingdom Metazoa; phylum Chordata; class Mammalia; order Artiodactyla; family Delphinidae; genus Lagenorhynchus; species Lagenorhynchus albirostris. The sequence goes on from NC_083103.1 coordinate 99,646,258, forward strand.
CACTTGATTGGTGAAAAAAATGAAACTCTAAATTATATACAATAGTAGCTAAGGGTAATATTGAAAAACAGTCTTATTTACTGTGACTCAAGATTTAACTTGCCATTATCTATTGCTTATTTATTCAAGGTTGTAAATAATACTTATATAGAGACATAGAGATGTGTAAAAATGAAACATCGTGAAAAAAATACAATTTTTCAATTTCATATGAAACTCAAAGTATAAGTTTTGTCCAATATGGAATGTACCTACATTTGTTTACATCAGGGCTCTAAAATCCATTTAAAAATTGATTTTTGTTTTTAAAAAAGAAACAACTGACCCACCATGCAAGTCCGCTGTATAGCTTGCTGGCTCAAAATGAGCATTTTCAGGTGAGGTCTGTTTTTTCTGCCCAAAGTCTACTATGATTTCTTAGTTGTACTGGCCCGATCGTGGAAAGAGTTTCCATGAAGTCTGATGGCAGCATCCGGATGAGGGACAGTCTGGGTAACAGGATGTGAGTAAAGAAGAGAGAGGTAAGAGCCCAAATCCTTATGAAGGATGACATTCAGTTGTTAAATTTTAAGGGGTAGCCAATGGCTTTTTCCAGGCACTCAACTAAAGAGCCAGCGGAAAGAAAATCCCTCTCTACTTCTACAAATTTGATATAGATGGATTTGGGGGAAACTCCAGGATCCACGATACAGTTCTGAGACAAGAACCCATTAATACCGACCCAATCTTTGCTGAAGGTTTTGGTATTTGCTTGGAAATGCAAAAATAAGCATTGCTGCAGAGTCCTGACCTCAGCGATCCCGAGGTAGCAATAGATAATTCGGGTAGGTTCTATTTCCACCTGTAGTGAGGCTTGTGCTGAAAGGGTTTCCAAGTCAACCCGGCCCTCCTTTCCTGGGTCCAGGGAATGTCGCTCCACATGGGGTGAGGGGGGCCTCTCAATACACTCTTCGTAGCCAATGGCATAAAGGCCTGGGCTTTTGGGAATGCCTCCCGGCAATAAATACTGAACAACGTTCCCACCGGTTGGTTTGGAGTGGGCAATGGGTATCCAGTCAACTTCCATGTGCAGCTCCAGGCACCGCGCTTCACTAATAGTGATCTCCAAAAACTTGTAGTAAACGTTTTTCCAGTTCATTTTCTGCACTCGGGTCATGATGATCCGTCCCTCAGGCTTCTCAGAATTGAAGTACTCCCGGAGTCGCTTGCCAAGGGGCACCTGGGAGCTGATCTCAGCATAATGGTAACGGATATCCTCTTTCCAACGGGTGTTATAACCAATTCCAAAAATGGCCAGTTTATTAGAGAGATGAAGCCTTGAAAAGTCTGTCCAGCTCTGAAACAGTTCCCATTTCAACTGTACTGATTCCAAAATCTGTATGATATTCTGCATGATGTCTCTTTTCCTGGAAAGAGAAATGAAAGTCAGATTCTTCAGGTGTCTAGATGAGCACTGTCCAGTAGAAGTTTCTGCAATGGTGGAAATGTCCTGTGTCTGTGCTGTCCAATATGTTAGCCATTGCACTTAAGATGTGGCTAGTGTGAGTGAGGTATTAAGTTTTTAATTAATTTTAAATTACATTTAAATAGCCATAGGTGACTAATGGCTACCATATTGGACTGTGCAAGTCTAGATAATCATAGTATTAAAATCTGAGACATGCTCACCCTTAGGAAGTTCCTAGGAACTAGTGAAAAACTGCTTTCCATTACTTCTAAAGTCTGGCTGTATTCCACTTAGTAACTATTGATACATAAGACCCTAGGATTTCAGAAACCAAGGATCATGTACTTTTTAAAGTGGCTAGTATAGTGCATATGATGACCTTCAGACCTAACTACCAAAAGCAGGTGAAGGATGCTGTATTCAGAAAAGTAACCAGTAGGTATCACTTAAAAGAATGAACACATTAATTTCTAACTTGGAAATTCTGAAAGTTCAATATGTTTGGCCCATACATGCTGGCCATAGGAAAATATACAACTGATTATGACTATTGATCTGATACAAAAACATGAAAAAAGGACATTTTCTTCTATTTGTCTGAATTACATTACTATTCTCAAATTTAAAAGAACTGTCAGTTTAGCACAGAATTAAGATCTGAGAATTCAGATGAAAAAGTTCCATTATTAAGCTTCAGTTTTAAGAGAAAAAAAAATTCCAGATAATGAATTGAGATTTTTCTAAAATATATTTTATAAAGGGAAGCAAAAGTATAGAAATTATTTCAATTTTGATTTGGACAGTTAACAGAAGAAGACAAAGTACAGGGAAATTCTTGTTTCACGTGCTGCTTAATTCATGTAATTCCAACGGATACTTCATGATGATTTGTACATTTATATGAGGATATTTCTCAGGTAGGGTACAACTTTGATGTTGGAAGACTGAGGTTTGTTAAGTATCAACTTAGCAACAAACAATTACACTCGACATCAATCACAGGTTTAAGCTACAAAAATACTCAACTACCACACTCACATACAATCAAACACAGGCAAGAAAAGAGGGTGTAATGGTGGTTTGCTAACAGCTTCTTGGAAGGCGACAGATCCTGGAAACTTTATTCTTAAATGCTCATACCTTCTGGAAGAGCTTTTGGAACAAACTGGGGAACCTTCCACATAGTCATTCTCTCTTACTTTCCTTGATTTTCTTTTCAAGATGGCAAAGAGCTAATGTTTTGTTATCAGTTGCTTCTTGAACCAAAGACTGCCCTGGACTTATCCTCCACACTTTAGTTTGTCTTGAAAGCTACTCAAGTATCTAAGTGGCCATCAGGATGAAATCACTGCATTTCTGGAGATTGCTCCTCTTCTCAGAGTACACAAAGGCACTCGATCACTTTTCTAATATTTAGATTGTGGTGCTTGTGAGGCTAAGACATAGGACCATGTTTCTGCATGGGTCAATGCTTTAAAGAAAAATTATCTTTCATAGCTACCATTCTTCCTGTCCTCTTTTAAAATATTTCACTGATCTCAAGGAGGACTCGGCTCAGGAGCTGGGATGGAGAGCAGAGTTTTTTGTCTGTTTTGCTCACTGCTGTACTCCTATGCCTGACATACAGTAGGTATTTGATAAATAAGTCGTGACTCTTCTTCGTGGGTGAAGGGTGGTGTATCTGACTACAGGCTATATCAGCTAGTTCAGGCTAATCCCACCTAAACCTAGAGTGAAAAGATCCCGTGCCCAAATGAAGTTATTTTATTCAGCACTGTCATAGCCCTAAATCATCAATAAGGAACAGTTCTGAGGAAACTGTTGCATTGGGAAATGAATTGCCTCTTAGAACCCTCTCACCCTGTGAGCTGAAACCTGGAGTAGAGACAGCCACACGGGACATTTCTGCAGAGCCTGTCAGTTTCCTGCCCCACTGATCTGATCTCGGCCTGAAGCTCCCTGGGCTCAAACCTCAGATGAGCTATTCACAGCTATGGAGCACAATGAGAACTATATCCAGTTATTGAAACAGTTCCTGAGAACTGTCTGTTGTATTTCTGAAGTTCCAACCGTGGGAAACGTTCAGGGGGTCTGAGACTGGGGACACCAATTCTGTGAAGCTTGAGTTCATCCCTAGTTACGTCAATTGGGCCTCCCCTGTAGTTCCTAAGCACTTGCTTTTTGAGTCCCAAAATGGAATATTATAAGGAGTTTAAGTATCCCTCTGGCCCTCCTATCATTTCACTTAACCCCAGACAAACTCTGGGCCCTGTGACTTATCTCTGTATCATATTTAAACATCCAAATACCACATGCACACACAGGAAAATACCATAAACACGCTTATTTTCATATATTTATTTCTTCTTGTTGTATACAACATTCTCAACATTTTGGATTAACCACTGGAAAACTTAGGCTAAAAAGATGAGGAAGAACAACTAGACATGCTCTCTCAGTGGCATGGCTGTAACTCTCATAGCATGCTTCATTACAGCAAGACTTTTGTCATTAAACTTAGGTAAATACACTTTGTAGAAAGGTGGAACATCTACTTACTGTGCTTCTTCAGAAGACTCTTGTTTTATTTTTAATGTTCTCTTTGTGACAGGTATTTCATCTGAAAAACAGAGGTTTTGAAAAAAGTTATATTTTCCTAAGTGGTGGCATACATTTATGTAGCTAAGCAGCTGTATGTCTACTGTTTGTTCCATGCTTTCCAATGCGAGAACTTAATTCCAGTGTCAAACACTGTCCAATGCCAGATTTATAAATATAACTCTTACATAATGAGATGCATACATTTATATGCAAGATCAGAAACCAGCTCTACAAGTATAAAATTCTTCAAGGTCACCAGTGGATTTCTAGCTAGGAGCTTAAAGCTTAATTTCATGGCAAACATGATTTTTAAAGGAACGAGAATGAAAATAATTCTGTTCTATTTAGACTTTCTATGTAGGTTTTAGAGAGCAATTATTCCCCTAATATCAGGATCAATATATACTATGCATGTCATTTTTTCCCCCAAAGGTTTAGGTGACTTAACTCTCTCCAGCAAAACCAGAGTTAGAGGATGCCAAAGTAATTTAGATCTTAGTACCGTTTTGAAATTAAGAGGTAGTGATCACTTAGCATCTGCCCTTCTTATCCTTCTAGTCATCAATTCTCTCTCTTACATTGTGTTAGTCTTACAGTTTTATAACCTCTTCGCTCCCTCTCTCTTCTGATATTTGAGAGATTCCTTTAGATACAGCATTCACAAGAAATATTAACATTTAATCCTTTTTCTTTCGAATTAGGCATTTCTCTGTCATCAGGAGTTCTGTAACATAGTGCCCATTGGCTTTTGTCTTAAGCTAGGGAGGCACATTTATAGTACCAACCCTACTTATCCTTCCTTGGGGGCTACCTGAGTATTTCACTGGAGAGCGAGAACATTTACTTATAAGTAAGCACTCATTACACAACTTGCTATGAATGTACAAAGGCTGCAGCAGAAACTTGATTAGTACTTGCAAATTATGAAAACTAAAATTGGAGCATTTACGGAAAAGAAAGAAGAAAAACAACTACATATACCCTCTTAATTAGTCCACACAAGTTTAGATTTGATGGCCAGGAGTTTTGTTTTCCATTTTTAATGTGAAGACTGGGAATAAATCATTCCAGCTACTGTTGGGATGGGATCCTTTACAGAGTTTGAAGGAGTATGATCCCTGATAATGTTCAAATATCAGCTCCTTTCAAACCAAGGCTTCCCTTCATTGATTGTTCAGACTGAAGCCTGGAAAGGGACCTTTTGCAAATCACAGTCAGGAAAAATAAAAGTATTGGGGATAAAGGAAGGAAAAGACAGTTATAGCTATACCAGTCGAGCCAAGAGTCAACACTCTTAGCAGTCATCTTAGAACTAAGAGGTGCAGGATATTTTCAATTGCGTAGCCTGTCACTGAGCTTCCTTGTGCAGCTCAGAATTAGGAATTCTTCTGTCTTTAGGAATTTTGTGGAACCCAAGTCACTAAACACTAGGCTGGTAGTTTAAGGATGCCCAAATTGCCCCAAATAGACTGGCTATATGCGTTGTGCTGTCAGTGGGAATGGTATAAGAAGATATTACAGATATGAAGTACCTGTGCACATATAAAGATATGTATATGCACGTGCACGCGCATGCGCGTGCACACACACAGAAGTAACATAGATACTGGCTCTCTTACCCAATTCCTGATCTGTTGGATAGCCGTGGAGATCCTGACTGTGGTTTCCCCAGTCCTCCTGTGAATACTCCTCCATAGTGCTGCCATCTGACTCCAGCTCCTGGTACAAGCCACTACTGTTAATAAGTACAGGCTGGCAGGGCTGAGCATCCCATCCTCCCTGACCAAACACCTGTTCCAACTGTTCAAATGTGTAACTGCTCTTTCTTTTCCCAACACCATGTTCTTTCACCCGACTGTAACACCTGCGAAGGGTCTAAGACACAAAGTCTTTTGTTATTCCTTTAAAGCTGTACTTCCTCTTCCAGGTACGGACCACAGATATTAATTACTATTAGACAGACACAGACAGACAAACACAGACACATTGTTACAGGAATGCTAGATTTTAAATTCATGATTATATTAGAAAAAAATACTAATTTAGCATTTACTCAAACATGTTATAATTCAAACAATTACTTTGCAATTAATTATCCATTAAACAACAAGAAACATTAAAACATTATTGCATGTGTCCCATACACGTATTTGTACACCCCCACCCCCATTTTAAAAGAGTAAGGAAAAAAAAAAAAAGGAAAACAAGAAATACCAGCCAGCCAATAGGATGCACACCTGCCACAGAAAAGAAAGAGCTGCTATTTGTGCCCAGAATTTGGAAAAAGTGAGGGGAGGGAGGACAGAAAGAAGAATTTCCCAAAGCAAAGAATATAACCTTCCTTACCCTTGATAAGAAGGAACACAGGGTAAAAACAATTGCCTAAACAAATCAGCTGGTAAAACTTGTTACATAGTCCATAATCTTTACTAACTCACTCTGTCTTTGGGGAAGTTGCTAAAATTTAAAAGAGATCAAATCAATAATGCTACAGATTCCCAGTCTCAGACATCAATCATCAAGAAATACACTAATACCTACATCTAAAAATTAGCCAGTGATAACACTAGTCTATTCTACCAACACAAACCGCCAGCCAAACACACCGACAAACGAAGCCCATGATTTCCTTTTGCGGGGGAAGTGAGGTGGAAGGGTGTTATTTCACTTCTTTTTTGTAGCACACAGCAAATATCATTATGCAAATCCGCAGATGAAACCTGGATAGTTTTATTATCTTGCACAACGCTTCAACTTGCTTCGTGGTCTTCTAACGCATATTTCTGAGGATTTCCTTCGTTTCATGGTACATCTTATGCTATCTTACACGACATTTCAAAAAATAAATCAAGGACTTAGTCCCAGTCCTTGTGCCTTAGTTCCAAATTTAGTTTAGTTACATTCGTCCTCTGTCCCATCGCTGTCTCCTTTTGTTCCTTCTACTCTCCTCTCCACTCTACTAGGTTTTACTCTGAGGATTTTCGTGACAGGCAAGACCCTTTTTCTCTGGTGGCTCCAAATACTTTCTAACTCAGCTGTGCCAAACAAGTTCACCTCAGGCTTACTTTACACGCATGAGCCGGACTATAAACTTCTCCTGAATGTGAGATGACTCTCCATAAGCCAACACGTCCTCTATTCTCGCCAAACAAAACCAACTCTGAATAATCTTTATCGGGCCTCCTCGGAAGTTCAGTACCTTTAAATCGCAGTTGATAAGCTACAGGAAGACACTCTGTCAAATACTTTGCAGATCTGTCCCTCCAGGCCAGAAATCCAGACGGGCAAAAGGAATAATAAACCTAAGACACGGATGATGATCTCCCTCTGACAAAAGCAGAGGAGTGACTAGAGTCACCCCGTCCTAAAACCAGCCAGCCTATCCCCTGTCTCATTCTCCCTTTCTGGAGATTTCTTCTGGTGCCTCAAATGATGCCTTAAAGAAGTTAGGTTTCTGCCACACTTTAATTAGTGTTCCTCCTCTCTCTTTGTAAAGGAGAGTCACAAGTACGTAACACACAACTTTCTGGAACAAATCAGAAATGAACCTGGGAAACGTGTGATGAGCAACCCTTCCAATGGAAGGAGACAAATGCCTGCAGCAGATCTCATCTGACTTCCTACACACTCCCCTTCCCGGTGCCTTCTGCCCTCCCCCCAGGGACTGGAATTTGAATTGCAAACATCTCCTATTTATTTTTATCTCACAATGTCTACTTTCTGCCCTCCAAGAACACCCCAGCCACTCTTCTCAGCTCCTGCAAGGACCGTAAATGGAGAGTCCCAGCCATGTCCCTGTCACCCTTCCAAGGCCATAAATGGAGATGGAAACCATGCCACTGCTCACTACTTACTGGCCGCCTAGAGAAAGGCATTCAGCACACAAAAGAGCCCAGCTGGATCTGTCATGGAGGGTTATTTCAGAAGTCAGGGAATAAAACTAACATTCCTTTGAAGGAAGGGGCCACACTTAGGACGTGACCTAGGCGTAAGCAAAGCCACCAATCTTTGACACAATATATGGTGGGAAACCACAGAAAAGATTTACTTTCTCTGAAACCACCGAATCGAGCTTAAAATTTCACTTGGCTTGTGTAATTATGAATAAGGAAACTAGAAATATCTAAGCGTTCTAGATATGGAAGAATAGTCAGATGATATATTTTATATTTCATCAAAAAAGCCTAACAGATCTTGCCCCCTCTTACTTTGTAGTGTACTTTTGAAATACACTTTAATAGTGCAATATGCTGATATGTAAAATATCTATTAGGGGTCTGAATGCAAAATGTTTGGTAACTCCTAAATCCATATGATAAGCATCTGATGTGTTGAAAGATTTCCAAATTGACTTTAACTCTCTCAAGACATAAATATGCAAAAGACGTATCTTCTGGATTCAGTAAAGACCACAGATCCAAGGAGAGGCTGTGTAAATAGCACATATCAACTAAGAAAAAAAAGCAAGAACTTAAACATCAGCTTGACTGCTACTATAAGAAACACTGGTATTAAGATAAACGAGAGGGACTTTGGAAATGGATAAAAAGGACATATGGAGACCTTCCAATTCTTATCATCCATAATAAATCAGAAAAGGTTACACTTTCCACACTCTACATGATTAACCAAAGCATATAACTAAGTGATTGTGTGTCTCTGTCAACAGTCCTAAATAAACCAACTTAACACCTACTGTAAATCTTAGATTAAGATAATGCTCTGGAATCTAGGAAAAAACGAAGTCTTGCCTCCCATTTTGGACAGCTGTACCAAACCCAACAAGAACCTCAATTCAGCTTCCTTGGAGAACCATTTCCTGTTCAACACAAAAACCTTGTTTCTCTTCCTTCTTCCTTTACCTCACTCATCTTAGAAATTTAGTCACTTAGCTCTAGCATTTTTTTAAAAATTAAGATCTCAGAAGGGAAAGAATTTGCTTGAAATTATTAAAGACTATTCTAGTCACATTGAAGAAGAACACTTTCCTTATTGTTAGGAATGTCCATGGTAAATCAGTGTTACTGTCTCCTCCCTGGGACAAGAGCTATGAGATAATACTATATCCTGCGTGAAGTTATAAGGATAGAGGTCAGGAGAAGTCAAAAAAATCTTAACAGAAGAACTAAAGTATAGGAAACAACCTGACCACGTGGTCAGATCAGAGAAGTCCAAAGGTATTTGATGTAGAAGAAATGCCAAGTGAATGCTTGGTAAATCCACCGTGCCAAGTGTTCAATGACTAGGAAAGGAAAAGTCCCACAGGAAAGACGTGAAGGACGTCCCATTACCAAAGCAGGGAGAAAAATCAGATGGCTGACAACTGACAATTTATAGACAGAGGGAAAGTTTTGCCAAAGTTTAAGATTACAGTGAAAGAAAATGAAAGAATAAAGATGACATTCATTGTGGATGAACGTAAGGGGAGTCTGGAGGTAGGGGATGGGGCAGGGAAACAAAGGCAGGAGTTTTAGATTGGCAGGATTGGGGGTTTAACGGCAGCAATGCAGAGAAAGACCCAGGGTTACAGTACACGTAACATTAAATACAGTGCACAATGCAACTATCTTGCCAAAGTAAGTAAATCCAGTATTGGGTTGTATAAGCAGAGGAATCACATGTAAGCTATGAAGGTGGCTCTTCCTCTCTATTCAGCACCGGTGAGGCCACAGCTGGAGCACAGCATTCAGTTCTGGGCATCGAACCAGCTACAAGAGAGGGAAATTGTAGAGTTCAGAAAAGGGCAAATAAAATAATGAAAGGCTTGGAAAATAAGATCTTTAAGTAGGGCCAGTGGTTTCATCAAAGCCCTTCCTGATATTATATAAGCTACTTTGGGGATACAAATAAGGTTTCTTTTGTTTCAGTGTCCTCCAATCCCTCCTTTGACTTTCAAGAAGTGGGGAGAATAGAATTCCTCCCTGGTATGGCAAAGTAGGAAGCAAGCTAAATAAATCATATGAGCACATGCCAACCAATTCTGCTACTGGCTCAATCATTTTCTCAAAATGTGCCCCATTTCATACAATCATAAAATCATCACCATGACAAAACCACTGTTCTAACAGAACTGTCTATCGATGGAACAGGGTATGTAACAGGGAGGAACAGAAATAAGGCATAACTGCCATATAAACGTGTTGTTTAGAAAACACCGGCATGATCAGTCTAAGATGTCAGATGAAAACAGTCATACTGCAGGGAGGACAGCTTAGTTATAACAGCAGGAAACAGTGTTATAAGAAAAAACAAGCAGTGAAACAGATTTTCAAATGTCGTTGTCAAACTGGCCATACGAGAAATGACTTACATATTATAGTTTATCTTAACCCTCTGCCAACTAAATATGATTAAATTTAAAATTCTTTAACCCAAATGATTAAATAAAGAATATACTTATTTGCAAACAAAATCTTAAAAATCACATACTATATTCCACAAGAGATAGGGGAAATTACACTGGGAGCAAATCTCCAGTGACTGTTTCTAAGTGTTAAGAACAGTACCTCAGCCTAAGCAGATGCGTACTGCAAAGCAAAAGAAGCCTTTGTGAAATAGATCTATCCTCTTCCTTTAAACTAAAGCTCCTGCTTTACTGTGTTGCAATTAGTTGCTCTTAGTTAACTGAGGCAACAGAACAATACTGAGTTTATTTCAATATCTCTAAGAAAGACTCAAGATTTCTTAAGTTTTATTTTCTGTGAGCACAAATGCAGGGGGAAAAAAACCCCTGAAATGGCAGACAACTGTAAAAACATTTCTGCACAGTAAGAGGGATATTAAGGACATAGTATAAATTGCTATATATATTTTTGACACAGAGCTGTAACTAATGATGAGGAAGTCACTTAAGGTAAAATCCATCTGGGGCCAGTAGCAGCTTTACTACCTGCATTCTTAGGTTTTCTGTACATTAAAATTTGGCAAACTGACTTTCCAATCACCTAATCCTTTAAAACCAACCAACCAAAAACCCCAAGAGGAAAACCAAAACCAAAAACACAGCACTTGTTTCACACTCCCCGGTTCTTAGTGCTACAGAAGTTTTGGCAAGTGAGAAACCTTTTTATTCTTAAGATTTCCTTTTCCTTTTCCACTCCAGAGCAGAGGTTCTTAACTTTTTTGAGTCCTGGATTCCCTCCCCAGAAGAACACACATACAAAACTGTTCCACACAATGTCATGGGGAACATGGACTCTCTGAAGAGCTCATACAAGAACCTTCGGTTAAGAAACTCAGCTCTACGCCATGTGGTTGTTTCTTCCGTAAAAAAATATAATAGGTATTAGTCAGAAACCCTAAAATGAGGTAGACTTAGTGTGTGTCATAGGTTTTACAAGAGAGTCTGGAGACTGGGGCCAGTTCAAGAATAACTTCTCCAGTTTCCTCAGTATCCTGCTCATTTAGATAAAGCAGCATTAATATTTCCTTTAAGAGATAAATTAGCAAAATTGCCATTTCTTGAAAGAAACAATTTCTATCAGTAAAAGCATACAAGGATATCAACTTACTCTTCACAAAAATATAGCGCTTTTTTTCTACCTGCTGGGGAAGAAATGTTTTTTCTGAAGTGGCAATTAAACAATAATAAATGATTCGTAACATGTTGATCACCTGTTCCAGTTGTATCACATAGTACTTGATCATTCACTATCTGATTAACTTATCAATAGAGATGCTAGATAAATTACCTAAGGTAACAACTTAGGGAAACGCACACACCTAGAAACAAGTATAGGAAAGTAAATCTTGACTACCTTCCTTAGTGGATAATGGCTAAGCCTTAACATTTCCCCATTTTAACACTGCCTGAAGACTAAAGGGACTCAAAGGAATAGGCAATGTCTACCCTAATTCAATCCTTAACTCAATGGGATCAAAATCTGATCCATTATTCCACTGAAACTGTCATGGTCAGCAATGCCTTCTTAATTACTAAGAACAACGGTCCTCAAACTTTGTCCTTAACTCATCTGACTTTCCTGCAGCACTTAATACTATTAATTACCTATCTGTGTCACCATCCTTGCCAAGTGCCTCTTTTCTAAAACTTTCTGTAATACACTGATTGACAGAGAGCGGGTGGAGCTGCCCAACGCTCTGATAGCAAACCAGGTTCCAACCTCCAAAACATTAGAGAAGTTTTGAATGGAAAAGAACTTTAGAGATCATCTAGGTCTAATTAACAAATGCGAGTGGAGGCCCCAAGACAAGTGAGTATTCCTTCAAAAGGGATTTGCATAGAAAAATTACCAAATGCCACTCACAAAATGTTACTGTATCCTAAGAAAGCTATTCCACTAGATTGTAAATTCCATGAGGTAGGGGTTATGTCTACCTAGTTCGCTGTTTCCCGGAGTCCAGAATAGTGCCTATCACATAAGGATTGTTCAATATATATTTATTAAATGAATTGAGGTAATTTTAAAGTAGTAAATCACTACCAAGAAGATCAAACATTTTTTAGCAAAGAAAATCAGGAAACTCATTGGTTAACCACAACGATGGACTATATTTATAAAAATCAATAAATCCAAGGTAGGTAGGACTCCTAAAACCTTTTGAAAAAAGTAGGAGCCCTAAAGGGTATAAAACAGTTAGTTATAATTAGCAAAGCAAATTAATTTCTTTGTAACAAAGGAGGACTAACAACAGAGGGCAAAGCTATTTTTAAATATCTACCATGTTACACTTTCTTTGGGGGGGCGGGCGGGATTACCTGCCAAATGGAGCTCTGTAACCCTGTCCAAATTTTATTATTTCTTATGCCTTACAAATTAAATAAAATATTCAAGAATATAATATTCTTTGACAGTAGTTCTGTCAAAGACAGAAAAGGAAAAAGGATTCAATTGCTTCCTGGATTTTAACAGGGCCAGACAGAAGAATGACCACCAGAAACCAAGAGCTCCTGCCTCTCTGGAGCCTTAGTCTTTGTGGGGAACTGTCCAGGATTGAATTCTATCAGCTGCACTTCATCCCGAATCTGCCTATCAACGACTCACTTTTGTGTCTATAACTGGTCAGTATGTCTTCATGAGGGAGAAATACTTGCATAGAACAAATCATTCAGGAAGTTTTGTTCTCATTGAGTATCAACTCCTAAGCTTTCTAGCTTCCTCCATGCTAGGAGCTGAGGGTCTTAATCCATTCAGATTATGAAGAAAAAAGCCCTCAAGGAGGACAATACTAATTGTCAGAACCAAATACCTTTCGTTGCTCAAGGAACTATACTCATATGGCCATAAAGCTTTTAACTCTACTCTGTATGTAAATCATACAGATACTCATACAAAATCTCATTGGCAGCAATACTAGATAATCTATACCTAGTATGTATGGTCATGTTTAAGGGCTTCTTTGGGATACAAGAACCCTTCTAGACATCTTCAAGGGCTTCTCCATTTAGAACAAGACAGGTAAAAATATTACGGTTTACTGAACTACTTAACTATTTCAGACAAAAGCAGCAGGTAGTTAGTCATCAAACATAGTCAGATAACACTATGTATCTAGAACTTCCCACCTAAAAGGGAAAAGAAATCAGTTGTTTGGTAAAGCACTGACTTGAATTAGAGGTTATTTTCATCTGACCTCCTATATTACCTCTGACGTTGCTACATTAGCATCTCTGTTGAATCTTTTCTCAGTACTTCCCATCCCACGGCACCACCTAGAAGTAGTATTTGGATGATATTAAAATGGTAACTTTTATTAGTATGTGAGAACTAGAAAACACACTCAAGAGAATTACCTAAAATATATCTAGGACAGCAGTGACAGCCATTCATCTTTAAAGTCCTGCCATACAAACACCGTGCATCACGCAATGACTTCTGTAATCAGCGGTGTCTAAAGGTTAGGCATTACACGTGCACACATACACACACATTCCAAAAATCCTCACGGACCTTTATCATTACAATATTGTATGGCTTCCCAAACACAAAGGTACTTTCTTATACTCATGAGACCAATGTTTATGCAGAGCAGGCTCACCCCTGAAACAGGTCACTTGATTCCTTTCGTATGGTGACCATGTGATTCTCTGTTTTGTAGTTATTTTGTTACTAAAAACTACCATCTATGATGCAAAGATAACTTACAATACAGATTTTTTCCCATTAGCAAGTTTTATGTATTTGGTTGTAAAAAAAAGTAATTTGGACATCTAAGATAAAATCATCTAAAAAGTAAGGTTATTAGAAATCCTCCATCAAGATATCTGGGTACAAGCATTAAGTCAAGATTCAGTCGACTGTTAAAACCTGGTAAATATTAACTTACTTTAAAAGGGTTTAAAAAAAATTTTTTTTTGCATTTACATGGTATAAACTATAGGTCATAAATGCATGAAAAGAATACATCTTCACATCCTGACATATAAACTTTCTATGAAAAATCTGAAAATAAGCCTGTTTTAAGTTTAGGCGCCTGTCCTTGGGCAACCTGAACTTATTTAGGAAGTTGTTAGAAAGAAATTCAGGTACTCATAACACTTTTTATAGCTCATTTGGTAGCATTTTTATATTTTACTCTTACCTTTATGAGGACTGCTAAAAGCAATCACCGTATGAAAAAATGTCTGTACCTTCTACAAAAATCAAAACATTTCCACAGGTGGCTCAATGTCCCATGCAATGAAAGTAAACCATAACTACCATTTTCTCAGTGCCTACCATGTGCTGAGATTTGGGGTAAGCAGTTTACACTTATTATTTCTAATTTTTACAATAAGGCTAAAAGAGAGGGTCCCAGGAAACAGACACTGAGGAGACCGTGCAGGAGGCTCAGAGCGGAGGGCTCTTCAGAACAGCACTTGTGAGCAAACGAGGAGCAGGATGGGGTAGAGAGACGAGTTGAAGTAACTCACGGTTGCAGCAGAGGCCTCGGTTAATCCTAAAGTGAAGTATGGAACCTGGATGACCCTTCAGAGTTGCCCTGGATTGAGGCAAGGAGGCTGTACCTTTGTATTTCAGCACTGACCAATCACTGGGTCCTGGATGCCACTGGAGAGGGAGCCTAACCTTGGGCAACGGGAAAGTCCTGGGAGAAATCCAACCAGAAGCCATCACCAATCAGTGCTCCAGGCAGCTGGTGGAGATGCACCAGTGTCTCATTCCTGGAGGAGGGGTCCGGGCAGTATATTACATATCACAGAAGATATGTGATGCATCGCTATGTAAAAGAAAAGAGAACTAAGAGAAAGGTAAGAGCTTATCCAAGGTCACTATCAGAGTGTCCTTAATGCAAATTCATCTTAGCTTTCAAAACTAGGACCTGGTATGCTTCTCTCCTGCAGACATTGAAAAGTACAGAAAGTCACTGTATTTACCTTTTTGCCACGGTTGCCGGGAAGTTCATAGCTCGTTTTACTATTTAGCTGAAGTAAACATATTTACCTGCTATACTCCCTGTACTCTGATTTCTCATTTTCTGATTCTATTTTTAGCTTTCTTCATATGCATATTCCCTTCTTTGTATATCTATATTATACAAGACAGTGTCTCATCCTCATCATCTCTAAGAAGAGTATCCAAATCATTTACACATCAGGTGAACAATGGCAGGCATAAAATAATGGACACTCCGTGGCCTCCTTTGGTAAGCCACATCCTTACCCACTTTTACTGTCAAAAAGTAATTCTACTTTGTAAATGTTTCTCCTTCTGTAATGTCAAACTTACTTCCTTTAAGAGCAGTTGGTAGTCCAATAGATACCATCACGTACATAAAGGCTTGAATGCATGACTGAATGAGCCTTCTACAATAAAAGTCTTATGTTTCAACATTTGTTTTAAATTCTTCCTTGGGACTTCCAAATCAATGTTTCTCACTGTGTTTACAATCTTAGGACACCATGAATTATCTGCAAGAATTTTTTAAATCTGTGTTTTCATTTCTATGACAAGAAGCATGTATGAGCACAATGATGTCCATCTGGGTGTTGCTATGTGATTTTGGTATTTTTGGCATTTATGACTATGATTTCATTGTTGCCAAAATATTAGTTCAACTGTCAAATTTTAATAAAGGTGGGCTGATAATTCACAAGGTGACAGTATAATCAAGTGGTTAAGAGCATGGAGTCACACTCCTTAGTCTGGCTTCACCACCTGCTAGCTTTGTGACATTAGACAAATTAATCTCTCTCTGCCTCAATTTCTCCATCTGTAAAGTGGAGCTAAAAACAGTACCTCCATCATAGATTTGTTGTGTTAAATGAAAAAATTCAAGCAGAGCATTTAAAACAGTGTTTGCTTAATAGTCTGTACTCAGTAAATGTTAACTATTTGTTATTATTACAAAAATGATAGTCCGACCATTTGGAGACCAAGGTGCCTTATGTAAAGGTCAGTTCAAGTAGAGAAAAAGTAGCAGCAAAGTTTTATCACTAAGCACATGGTAAGAATAACAAACTCAAAAGAACCTTACTGTAGCAGTCAGTATCAGAACCTTGTTTGGAAAAGCAAGTAAGTTTCAGCTGAACTACACCATCCAATATTAAAAGAATGCTCACTTGATTTTTCTGTTTTTTAGTTTTATTAGTACTTAAAAAATATTGTATAAAGTTGGTTTTGTTTAATAACATGTGAAATCTATAAGTAAAAGTTTAGATTTAGGTTTGTTACATGTTAAGTAACATTGTTATACAAACATGTTTTTGCCACACATTAGTCAAGTTTCATAAACATCTGGCTTTGTCATCGCAGCTTCAACTTCATATTTATTCATTTATAGTTAAAAGCCAATCATTTAACCATCTTCAAAGGTTTATAGTCTTAGCAAGAATATGGTGACTAACACACTGATACATAAACAAGGGAGAAAAAAGGAATCCTAACTACCCATCCAGAGTGAGGATTTGGTCTCACTCACTGGGCAACCTGTTTGCAAGAAGCAGGTGGCAGGCATGAATCAAATAAGAAGTATGAATGACCTTTATATTTTCTTGGAGTTCAATAAAACAAAAAGCATGTACACCTCTCATTTTTGGTGCATGGAAATTTTACTGGAATTAAAATCAGATTCACCACTTCTTAAAAAATAACACTTCACAGATACGTAGTTATGCTACAGTGGAGAGGGTAAAATTCTTCCCTTGCTTTTTTCTCTTAATTTTGTAATGTGGTTTACGTAATTTATATTAAAAATATTTTATATTGTTCTAAAATTGGCACAACTCTAATTTCTCAAGTCCAACTATTAACCATGTTTGCTAGTTTGCACAAAAGAGAAGGAACGTTACCTATTTCTGCTGAAAACTGCACCTTCAGGACCAGCACAGACGTGCTTATTATCCAATGACTGCATGAATACCAACAATATGGCACTTTGCTGCTTGGAGGGGTAAAAGTGACAACTGAACGTATCACAATAAGAAGGTGTAATATGAAATCATGTAAATCATTCTGAATAAAGCCAAGGCAAATGAATTTCTATTTCTTATGCATAATGAAAGGTAGAGAGCTCAAACTTTCTAAGGTCAATGAGGCTGATATAAAGGAATATCATATTTGAGCGGTTTTCTAATTGTGTTGTTTTGAATTAGCATATTTAAAATATACTGTTTTCTACCAGAATATAAGCTCTTTGAAGACAGGTGGGTTTTTTTTTCAGTTTTATTCATTGAAGTATTCCCAGTACCTGGCACCCAGAAGTGGCTCAATAGATTTTCGCTAAATGAATGAATAAATGAAAACTCCTTAAGACTGTATGTGGCAGTTGAGAGGTCAAATATAAGGTCAAGGTACTTTTTGACCTATCACACTCTTCTTTCTAAATCATAAACCAGCTCTATCCATTCAGAGAAAAGTATTTGTAAATTTTAAATAATAATGATAAAAGCAGGTTTTGGTAGGTATGAACTTTATTCTGGTTTTATTAATATCAAGTACAAACATAATTGACTTTTTGGATAAATGAAGTAATCTGAAGGTAGATAGTAGAGAAACAACATTGTGAGTTTCAAAAATTCAGGCTATTACAACAAAGTCATCTTACACAGGCTGAGAAAATGCAACTAGAAAACATATCTAGGTAAATAACTTCCATTCTACTGTATCACTTTATATTGAATGAAGTATTATTTGGTAGCTCAAAAAATGTAATTTATGAATACAGCCAAGAACACATATATAAAAATAAGATGATGGCTGTTATTCCTAAGATGTCTGAGAATAAACACAGGTCTGTATTTTACTAAGAAATAACACCACATCCCACCCACTAAGTGACAAGGTAACACTCACTTGATTGGTGCCAAGAAAAAAAAGTATTTCCATTGGCTCTCAAGGACTCTCTCAACTACGAATAGGTAAGAATTATACAGATTTAAATACATGCCTTATTCCAATATGAAGACATTTTTCAATTATTCAGAACAATAGGGGGGAGACGCCACTTAGATTACAAACCCCAGATAATTTGTAACATATGCAGCACACGAGGTACAGAGTCATTAAGCATTCATTTTGAACACTGAAGGGAGTTTTTGCAATGGTAAACAGCAGGCAGAAGAACACATTGCATAATCCCCACAACAGAAATAAGATTAAAGACTACCTAATAATCAATGGGCAATCCTAACAACTGTCTAAAATCTAGAGCTTTTTATGGTACTGGTCTTTGTTTTTGAAACTCAAGAAGTTTTTTCTCCCATTTTTTTTTAACATTTTGTAAACATTACACAGATACAACCATCCAAAGGGTAGGGGACAGGGGACTGCTATTCCACCTCATCCTAGTGATATGAGCAGACTTCAGAGTGCCTGCATGACAATTAACATTTGAAATTTTAGATCTGAATCAAAAGAGTCTGTATGTAGCCTGGATGTAACACAGACAGGACTGCCCTAAAACAGTGCTTTAGTTGGATCTCATTGGGTTCTAGAACCAACTCTAGGGAATTCCCTTGAGGTCCAGTGGTTAGGACTCTGCGCTTCCACTGCAGGGGGCACAGGTTTGATCCCTGGTCGGGGAACTAAGATCCCACGTGCCATGTGGCAAGGCTAAAAAAAAAAAGAACCAATTCTTAAAACTTCGGCTATGAGGTACTGTGATGATCTCTGAGGACTACAACTAAGAATCCTCTGGGTGAGTTGGTAGAGAAGTACATAGTGAGTTGTATGCCAGGTTAAGATCTAATAAATCCAATAAATTAGAATTTTCAGATTCTCCGAAACAGCTCCACTAGTTTTGGTATATCCGAAATCTGTTCTCTTCTCTTCATTTTCACTGCCACTGCTTTATTTCACCTCCTGTCTAGCTCACTGCAAGGAGGCTCTAAATGGTCTCTGTGCTTCCAGTCTCACCCTTTCCAATTCATTTTCCGCCTTACAGCCAGTTCTGGAACCTAAGATGAACCATGCCACTCCCCAGCTGAAAATTCTTTGATAATTTAGGATAAAGTCCAAACTCCTTAGCCCATCATCTGACCTCGTGTTTATGTCTCCTGTCTCATTTCTTACTGCTTCCCACCTCCTTTCACCCTTTCCCTCAAACCCTAAGCTCCAGCTGTCTAGAACTACACAGTAGAAAATATTTCACCAGAATATCTGGGACATGACCTTAATGATGTTTCTGGAGTTTTGATACCTTAAGTCTACAGTAGCACAATGATCTCTCAACTTGATCTCACCTCATTCTCTTCCATTCCTCTCTTATCTAACTGCAGGTTCTGGCCCATCAGTATGTTGGGCAATTTTAATGAGTTGTGGGCACCTTTCTAAACACCCCAAGTGGGAGATGAAGAGACAGCGCCCAGGGGAACAGGACCTGTTCTGGTGCAGAGCACCCAGGGCAGTGAGATGGTAGCTAGAGAGACAGGGGTGAATGGAGAACTGGTAGAGGTTAGAGGGGGTGGTGCAGCTGAGGGGCATTTGAAGACCCCCAGTTTGGGGGAGGGGGACTAGCTGAGCCCTGGGCACAGAGCAGACAAGTAATAATGGGGAGGTGTGACACCCGCCCACCAGGTGTTGGCACACATCAGTGGGGTCACATCAAGCAAACCTGGAGCATCCCTGGTCTACCCCATGCCCTCCCGGAATGTGTCACTGCAGCTGCAGGGCCTCCAGGAGAAAGACTCCGGACCCTACCTCTGTTCCGTGAACTTGCAAGACAGTCAAGGCACTGTTCGAGGTCACAGCAGCAAGACTTTAGAACTCACTGTGCTGGGTAAGTGAGAGGCACCCATGGGAGGTCGGGCAGGTCTCTCCCCCAAGCGACTGAGTGTGAAGGTTGGGGGAGGGGCAAACAGAGTGACGGGGGGTCCGTGTGTGGGAGCGGGGGAGGGGAGCCGCTGGCCCCCGGATGTGAGTTTTTAACCTGTCTCCCCTCCACCAGTTCCTCCAGCTCCTCCATCCTGCCGCCTCCGGGGCATGCCCCACGTGGGGACCAACGTGACCCTGAGCTGCCAGTCCCCAAGGAGTAAGCCCGCTGCCCAATACCAGTGGGTGCGGTCGCCCCCATCCTCCCAGGTCTTCTTTGCACCTGTTTTAGGTGAGGGAACTTCCGAAGACACTGAGAGTGCGGCTGGGGTAGAGGAAAGATGACGTACCAGAGGGGCCGGGGTGCCAGGGGAGGCAATGCTGAAAAGCACTGCCGGGGGTGGTGGTGGGGAGCTGGAGAAAGAGGCCCTGCCAGGTGCCGGCACATGCTGCACTGCAGACTTATGTTACTCAAGAGGCGCTGGGGCTAGAAGATCTGCATTCAAATAGGGTGGAACATACCAGAGAGTACTGCACAGTTAAGTATAGTGTCATTATGTGGGTTAAATAAGTTAATATTTGTAAAGCACTAAGAACAGTGGATGACACATAGTAAATGCTATATAAGCATTATTTTGTGAAATTTGTTTCAGTTATACATATACATGTATATATTTATGCACATATATGTATGTTACGTGAGTACTAGGCCACAGGGTAAAATATATTTCTTCTTGTTGTATGTTCAAAATGATGCATTGCTTTGTTTTTTCTTTCTAGTATATAAATTAAGGAATGAGCTAGATAATGGGTATTTGCATAACTGCAATTCAAACTATAAAAGTTATTTATCAAAACATATAAATTTCTAGAATTGGTATGTCCGCGGTTATCCCAAAACTATCGGCTCCACCCTTCGACAAGGTCCTTGATGACACCACCAAACAGTCACTCATGGTGTCTACAGCATACCTTCATGCGCTACGGCAAACTGTTCTTCAACGGAAAGGCATGACTTTTTAAATAGCTGATCACTTAAAATGTTTGGAACTGCATTATTTGGATGCTTCCAACTTTGGATTCTTGGACAAAATAGATTTCACTGTATCTGCAGTTTGCACCACTCTAGGCCATGCTGCCTCTGGGCTTTTACCCCAACTAGTGATCCATCTCTATTCTCTTCTGCCCAGGGTAGTCCCCCCTCACCCTCGCGATCCACTTCCTGAAAGCCTAAATTGACATGCCCTCCCTGTGTGTGCCTGCAGCACCATGAGCCTAATGTCCACACAACACCCGGGCCGTGGTCACAGTACTGGCGCTTTAGCAGCCGGACTCCTGCCCTGGAAGGCGGACGCCTTGGCAGTAAATGGTACACTGCTGTACTTCCAGGGCCTCCCACAGGAGGCACTCGAGTATCTGCTGGTGAATAATAAAAAGAAATGAAGTCCTTATTTCAGACCTTAGTATTTAAAGAAACCCTGTGATGAATCTGTCAGATGAGTCTGATGACAGGGAATGGTTAAGATTTCCAAATCCTCCCCCAGGTGCTTGGACTTCAGCCAACCGTTAAGCTCCACACCTCTCTCCTGTTTCCTATGGACAGTGGAATTCGAGGGCCCAGGCCCTCTACATCTACCAAGAAGGATATCAAAAAGACGCTCAAAGTTCTAAAGCAGTGGTCTTTAATTGTGGTACCTATATGCCTTTTTTAATGACTGATCAAGGCACCTTAAACCTTAGGGATTCCTGTCATTCTCAGTCTTGCATGTATTTTTTAGGCATGAAGCTTGGCTGCTGAATTTAGAATAGCCAAAGGAATATAGGCTAGTGATACTGTTTATTTTTAAATGTAAGTGGAATACTGTCTGATCATCAACATTTTCAAGGTATATTTGATAAAACCTATAGATAAGAATTGGAGTGAATCTTTCAGATTCAGGGTACATTATTCAATAAATTTTACAGCCAATTCTCATCTTACTCATACTAGATTTAATATGTCCTATATCCTGTTAATTTCCCATAAACTTTCAAACATATGATGAAAAAATTTTAATGTCAGCTTTAAAATGTTCAAGAGTGCACGGATTTCAAAACTCTTTGGGGAGTACATAAGCAAAAAAGTTTGATCGCCATTATTCCAAAGCTGTTCTGGCCAATGTAATTGCCACTAGCTAGCCACATATGGCTATTTAAATTTAAATTAATTGAGATTAAAAATTTGGTCTCACAGTCACATTTCAAGTGTTCAATCACCACCTGTGGCCAGTGGCTACTGCACAGTGGCTGCTGGAGAGTGTAGATACGGAACACTCAAATCACCACAGAAGGTTCTATTGGACAGCACTGTCCTAGAGAACCAAGAATATGACATGGTTTGCTCCAGCCAACTCAGGTTATACTACTTTATTCCTTACAGGAAAAGTTCCTCTTCCTGTGATGGTGGACCATATCTCTTGAATTCTACGAGGTTCCTCCTCCTCAGGGGTAAAGAGACAGGGAGGGCAAGAAGAAGAAACTTTGAGCTCCTTTTGGAGGTTTGAGTGTATAGCCAAGAGAATCCTTTCATAAAATAAAGACTTCTTTAATATTCTGAATAATAACTTTTTACCTACATTGTTCAATATGGTAGCCACTAGCAGCCACATGTAGTTATTTATAATTTAAAAATTAATTAATTAAAATGAAATATAATTAAAAATTCAGTTCCTCAAGCACACTAGCCACATTCCAAAAGCTCAACAGCCACATGTGGCTGGTGACTATCACACCGAACTGCATCAAATACAGAACATTTCCACCATTACAGAAAGTTTTATTGAACTACACTGTTTTGTACTATGGATTTTCTAATTTTTTTTCCTTTTATATATCCTCTTAATGAAGGATCCAGAATATTTCACTCCACTCTTCAGTAGACTTCCCAAAACTCCAGGAAATAAACTCAGATGCCTGCCTGTTCATGCACAGTTTTGTTTTTTTTTTTTTTTTTTTTTTTGCGGTACGCGGGCCTCTCACTGTTGTGGCCTCTCCCGTTGCGGAGCACAGGCTCTGGACGCGCAGGCTCAGCGGCCATGGCTCACAGGCCCAGCCGCTCCGCGGCATGTGGGATCTTCCCGGACCGGGCCACGAACCCGTGTCCCCTGCATCGGCAGGCGGACTCCCAACCACTGCGCCACCAGGGAAGCCCCATACACAGTTTTAACATGTGCTTACTAGATCCCTTACCTCCAAAACTGAAAGCCTAAATATAAATGTATGGCTAGGAGTCTAGGACGGTCTATTCTTTTAGGATACATATCAAGCCTTTGTCAGATTCACAAGCAGACAAAAACACTGGAACGCACAAGCTTTCGGGTGGCAATGACTTTAGAACAACAGAAATGGAAGGAGACAAATCTCACTAAATCTTACCAACTCTCTGAGTGGTATACCGTATTTCTGGAAAATCTTTCAACGATAATGCAGAAGGAAAGTCTTGTCTGCAAACACCAGAGAAGAGTCCTCAGAGATACACAGTCTTAAAATGCTTAAACAGGGACAATGGTATCTTTGGGCTCCAAGTTATCTTTGCCCTATTGGTTCTCACAGACAAATAATGACAAGTCTTGACAGCTAAAATGAAGACCACATATACTATACTGTGATTTGTCTGCTAAAGTACAATATTTGTTCCAAAGATTATGATGAATTATGATGAACAGATCTAAGCAAAGTCCCTAAAAGATTAATCATCTTGTTTGCTAGGCAGAAGACTCCCTACCACTTTTAAATTTACCTGATGGGCAACCAGCATCGATCCAGCAAAAACAAGTTTTTCAGGTCATACAATCACCTTGCATTTCAACTTGAGGGAGAGCTAAAAGTACACATCTGTTTCAAAGACATAAAGCCAAACCTCAAGAGGCAAATTTTTGGAGAACACCCAAAAATATGGGGCTTGAGAATGGGCTTTGCAGTGCATCAGATTAGCTGACTGAAGTGTGAATACAGCATCTGGCTCAGAAGTGAATGCTTCCATGAATTCCAAGTCTAGATAGGTCTTTCAACTACTACAGTATGGACTGTGCTGAGATCTCTCCCTCCCTTGCAGTTATCACACTTATTGTCTGCTTCTGTCATTCGACACTCAATCAAGTACTGCACTGCATACTATCCCCTGTGTTGTCTCGTACAGCTTTTTAACTTTGGTTGTGTGTTTACAGACTTCAACTGCACTGTAAGCTCTCGGACTGTACATTACAGTTCTTCGTCCTAACATCTAGCAGACAGTAAACACTCAAGTATTTGGCGAATGGAGATATGAAGACAAGGTCTACAGAAAAGAACAGAAAACCACCTATTTGTTAATCTGACTCCAAAATTAGGCTGAAATTGCTAGCAGACTAAATTTCTTCTGGCAAACGAACAAAAGGCAACAAAACTTTAGAACCAAACAATAACATGTGTAGCAAGGCAGTCTCAAACACATCCATTTTATCCAAATGGCCGAACAAATACCAATAACAGGACATGTCAGACTTCAAAATGAAAGTCTTTGCAGCAATAAAAAAAAGTTTATATCTGACTTTAAGTTAAAATTCTGTGTGCTTAGAAATATACATATTCGCTTGGAGAGTATTTAAAAACAGTACTTTGGTAGCAAAATCCAAGAGTCATTAATTCAATTTCAATATTTAAAACTTTAATACTTTCTCTGTATAGATAAGAGGACTGAGGCACAGTCCAGAGAATGGAAGTGACGTGCTTTAAGGTTACTCAGGAAGGTGGTCCGCGAAGAGGCTGCGACAGGACTCAGCTTGCTGTTGCCTTCACATGATGAGGTGAAGGCTGCTACATCAATATATTGAAACTATGATTAAGGGAAAGTTTCAGGGAAAAACTGAAGTTACTATGTATCATGCTTCCTTTCAAATTTAGAAGAAATTATTTACTGGGTCTTCATAATTGAATTTTGATAGATATTTAAATACATTTGACCAGAAATGTAATTGACACACATGGTGTTCCTTCCCTGGGAGCCTCTGACATGAGTTCACACTTAAGTGAGCTACATTAGCCTAAACAAGATGTGTTTCCAGGTCCATATCTTACTGTACTACTTTGTTTCTATTTTTCAAATTCTAAAGCAAAAAGGATTACTTAATTTCTTTTTGCAGTTCTCATTAACACGATAAAGTGAAGGAGATTTCTGAATTACTTGTTCTAAATTGGCATTTCTGAAACTAGGATCGAAAGATTTGTTTCAGGGGTTTGGGATTCTCTGAGAATTTTCTAAGGTTGTGTTTTTATTTTCATAAATGTAATCTGGAGTACTTGGACATCCACCTCATAATTGTGTAAGGCTATGATTTCAGTGACTACGTGTCCTTCTATGCTTAAGATTACATTCATATTAAGCCTCCTAGAGGGACAGAGCTTAGTTTTTAATGCAGTTTTTTCAAACTGGGTTTCAAAGTCTATGTTTTGGGGTTAAAGTTTGAGTAACACTGCTCTAGATTTCTATACTTTCCAAAATTCTCCTTCTAGACTTAGTTTATTTGGTGAACTTAACAAATATGTATCCAGTGCCTACTATGTGCTAGGCACTGGAAATACTGTTGTGAATAAGAGAGACCAGAACTTGTCCTTACGGAGCTTATAATTCCGGCAGGAAAGACCTACATTGTTAATGAAGAAGTCTGGTTCCTTGGCTGAAATCAGACTTAAGGAGTAGAGCACTTAAAAAAGAAAACAAAAAACAGTTATCTACCCTCCTTGCCAACTGCTGCTGTGGATCAGAGAACCCATCATCATCATCTATATGGTCTCAAAATAGTCTAAGAGCTTGAGGTCAATTTGATCTTATCTGTTTGGAGACAGAAAAGACAATCCTCTTTTAAAAATTCTTCAGAGACACTTTATCTCCTTTCTCTGCTTTAGGTTATGTTTCTCATAACCGGACAAAGATGCAACCCAACTAAAGATCTCCTGGTTATTTGAGAAACAATTTTATAATCAGTGAGATTTATAAGTAGTGAGTTTTGGATAAGACACTGTTTCCTTTTGATTGGGAAATTTCTATGGACAAAAATCAATAAAGCTAGAAAAATTACAAATACCTAAAGTGCACTTCTAAACTCAAGAAAAGTTCATGGATAGATGCTAAACAGTACAATGCAAAAACTCTCCCCCAAATTTAACCTTGAACAGAACAACAAGTGAGATTCAGAGAACAGTGGCTACTATTAGCTACTACTTTAATCCTACCTATTAACTATCACTTTAATAACATCCTTTTTCAAAAAAGGCGGGGAAGGGGGGACGGAACCCAGAGGTACATGTTATCAGGTAAACCAATTTAATTTTGTAATTGAGAAGTGGGTGTCAAATTCCCTGAACAACAGTTAATAGGTTTGAAATATCTTGGTCTCTGGACCAAATTTTCTAAGCAACAATGTCCTCCGATGAACACTACTTGAGCCAAGATCTCCGGAACTTTGGAGCAATGTCCTTTTCTAGTGTGAGCATGATAGTTCTTACTGGGTTTCTACCCCCCAAGGAGTTCCCCAAAAAGTGTCATCCCTGCCAGAAGCACACAGATACTATAACTCTGAACAAGAAGGAGTTCCGTGAAAACTGGGAGAAAGAATCCTACCAGAATCTTTTAGCAGACACTGTGAAGAGGGAACAAGCTTACCTAAAAAACAACTCCGTATCTGCCAAGACTACAAATCTGAACTCCTAGATTAAAAGTCAGTAGCAAGAGCAAAACGATAACCTGGCTGGAGGTGAAATTTCTAGCCTAAATTAAGCCTCTGTATTTAAACATTCAGGTACACAAGGATGGCCAGATGCACAGTGAGAACTTTACTTGTCACCGCAGCCGGCACAACAGCTAAAGCAGGGGAAAACGGGCTTTCAAGGAGTTTAGTCAGAAACATAGCAGGGCCTCAAACCAACCTCACTCTGCAGGCATCACACTCCAAATTCCAGACCAACTACCAGCCAAGCTAACTGTGTGCTCCTAACTCCACGAAAGCAATACACTATCTGGCTACAACCGAGCCTTTCCAATTCTCCAAAGCATCTCAAGACTTGGTCGCCCTTCGAGTTAGAAGCAAGCTCAAGTCGGAAATAAGACGACTGACACAAAGGCCATCGTCCGAAGGCGCCTTTCGTACGGCTCTGCCCCTGCCACTCACTTGAAAATTCCTAAACTGGGGGCTCAGCGGCCCCGGTCTTCTACCCTTGCTCCATCCCGCCCCGGCCGGTAAGCCTCTGCCTAGGAGCCCCGGGCCTAGAACAAAGCGAGGGGCCCCGGCGGTGGGGGCGAGAGGCGCGGGCAGCACGGGGACCGCCGCCCGCCGCACAATGAGAAACTACCAACTTCAGAGCGCAAGAACATCCTCAATTGGCAAGAAAGAGGGGCGGCGGCAGGCACGCCCAACTTCAAACTCAGGAAACCTACGGGCTGGCGGCCATCTGGAAAAAAGCCCCCTTCCCAGGGAGAGAAGAAAAAGGCGGAGGAGATGCGAATCGCCCACCGGGCCCCGGAGGGGAGCCCTGCGCTCAGACCGGCCCCCGCCCCCGAGGCCCGCTTCCCCGCCTTCTCTCTGCCTCTGGTTCGCTGCCCCAGGCCGGGCGGCCGGTTACCTTGATGCGCTCCCGGCACTGGGACGGGGTCCGCTCGTAGCCCAGCTCGGCCAGGGCCCGGGACACGCGCTCGTACATGGCTGGCCCGGGGGCCTTGCTGCCGAACACCGTGCCGGCTCCCTCCAGCTGCTGGTACCGCGCCTCCACCAGCCGCTCGTTGCCCCACACTGCGATGAGCGCGTTCGTCTCGGCCGGCGTCCACGACATGCCCCGGCAGGCGGCGGCGGCGGCTGCCGCAGCCCCGCCACCGCCGCCACCAGGGGAGAAGGAGACCGAGGACGAGGCGGCGCTGCGGCCCCCCAGCCCCAGCCCGAGACCCCCGGACGCCGCTGCCCCCGAGCCCGCCGCACTGCCCGGCCCGAGCGGGGAGGCACCCCGAGGCGTGGAAGGGTCGGAGAGCGATGGATTTCCGTCGCTTAGGCCACCAGGAGAAGCCGGGGAGAGCACCTCCATCTTCGGGATTTTTAGCGGCGAGTTGGCGGGCAGCTCCGAGCCACAGGGCGCAGCCATCTTCCAAGCGGCCGCCGCTGCACCGCCCGGAAGTGACGCGCCCGCGCATCCGGCCTCCGCGGACTCCGGGGCTGCCCTCGGGCCTGGCTCTCCAGCGGGCGGACGGCTGCGGGCCCTGGCGGCCCCGCGGAGGCCGCTTGCCGCCCCAGGCCTCTCACCGCGAGCCCGGCCGCGCCGCCCGCTCCTCTCCCGGGGCGAGGGGCGGCGGTGAGGCGCGCCGAAGCCCCGAGCCGAAGAGTAGGGTGGGGGCATGAGGGCGCTGGTGTGAGGAACCGATTGAAGCCTTCCCACTTCCTCTCCAATCTCAGCCCCTGGGAGGAGGGGTGAGGCCCGCGAGGGGGCCCAGAGTTAAGGAGGACTTGACCATTTCGCTCGCTCGCTCGCCTCTCTCCCTCCGCTTTGCCGCTCCCCACTCGGAACTGGCCTCGGGGTGCAGAGGCTGACGTCCAGGGCGGAGGCTGGGGAGCCCTGCGCAGGGCACAGCTAGGAAGGCGCCGAGGCTGCAGGGGGAGGGTTTCTGGGGAAGACTTTAAAAAGCATTTGGGGACCAGGGTTTGAGTTCCTGCGGCGTAGCTTTTCAAGAAATCCAAGCGCGTTATTTGAAGAGCAACTCTGATTCCAGTTGTGATCTATTTTCTAGTTAATCTGGGTGGGTGTGACGATTTGTAGAATAGTTAGATGTCTTTGTTGCGCTTGCACGGTTTGTCTATAACTTAAATAGGTAGGAACTCCCGAGCTCAGCAGAAAAGTTACTTTACAATACCATTATCCATTCGCCCTAATTTGGAAGTTGCATGTTTTTGCCACAGTGTTTCATGCTCTCAAGTGTAAGGAGGCTAAAAAGAAAACTGTCAATTATGACAGCTGTGGTGACCTCCGGTAATTAGTGGTAAGCGCGCCTGGACCCTCCGTAACATGCTGCAGTTTAATGAACATTAACACCCCAAGTCCAATACATCACTGTAAGGTATTTCAATATTCTTCAAAGCCAAAAATCTAATTGTTTATCTTGGAGCTTTAAGTTGAAGGCCCCAGCTGATTTTTTTGTTCAAGTATGAATAAGCTATGCAATGTTTTTTAAATAGCAAATATATTTTAGGTTTTTTTTTTTTTTTAAATAGAGCTAAGGTCAGCTACATTTTAAACTCAGAATCACTCCAGAGAATGACATGGTTGTCATTGGAAAGCCAAAGGAATAAGCAATAGGGTTGAAGTAGAGGAGATAATTGTCTCCGTATGTCATATTAAAATGTCACTGTAGTTTATGTTAGCAATATGAAGAAACAAAGAAATTCCAACATTTATGCTATCTCTTCCTCTTTTTCTAAGAAAAATATATAGTATATGTATAACTGATTGACTTTGCTGTACACCTAAAACTAACACAACAGTGCAAAGCAACTATACTCCAATAAAAATTAAAAAAATAAATATTTCACATCCTTCCAAAACTAAATAGCTAAATAAAAGATATAGTCTAGCACCTCAGTTAAGTGTATGAATTCTAGAGTCAGAATACCTGGCTTCAAATTCCAATTCTGCAACCTCAGCCAACTTATGTGCCTAACCTCTCAGGGCCTTGGTTTCTTCATCTGTAAAATGAGGATGACCTCACAGTATTGTCATGAGAATAAATGTGTTAATACAGATAAAACCCTTAGAATGGTGCCTGGTTCACATAAACATGTATGAGCATTAGCTCATCTCACTTTGTGAGTGTCACACACTCACAAAGTGAGTGTCATCTCACTTTGCCTGTACTCTTATTAATAGAATCTTCCCTTTGTTGCTTTCTCTCCACTTCTGGTTCAGTGTTCTCATTTCCAATTCTCTTAAGGGCTCTAGTGGAAGCTCAAACACCTATCAAAGCAAAATTCACTATCATTCAGCCCAACAGTAAGTTTTTTAATGTCATAAGGTGTATGAACGGGAGTGACGTGCCTAGAATCATAATGAAATCAGAAACTGCAAGGAGTTTTAAAATCATTGCTTCTCCCGCTCTCATTTTACCACAAGCCTGAAAAAAAAAATCCTCCCTCCTTCTACTGTTAATTCTGGATGATTCTCAAATCAACTCTGACTCATTCAGGAAGCCTTCCTAGATGAAGTGGGTTGACTGAGAAGTCTCCCTTCCCACAAACTTCTGTTTCTAGACATTATTTCTATATACCCCCCCTTTATTCCCACACCCATCAGTCTATCCAATGAGAAAATCTTGTATCAAAAATAAAATTTCTGGGCTTCCCTGGTGGCGCAGTGGTTGAGAATCCGCCTGCCAGTACAGGGTACAAGGGTTCGAACCCTGGTCCGGGAAGATCCCACATGCCGCCGAGCAACTAAGCCCGCGAGCCACAACTACTGAGCCTGCGTGCCACAACTACTGAAGCCCACGCGCCTAGAGCCCGTGCTCTGCGACAAGAGAAGCCACTGCAATGAGAAGCCCGCGCACCACAATGAAGAGTAGCCCCCGCTCGCCGCAACTAGAGAAAGCCCGTGCGCAGCAACGAAAACCCAACGCAGCCAAAAATAAATCTATTAAAAAATATTTAAAAAATAAAATAATAAAATTTCCGTTAACACCCTGAAGTTCAAACGAAGCCAATAATGTAAAAGCTATTAATATGTGTTCCATAGTACAGAGGCACTTCTATATAGTCCACCAGGACCGTGTGATCATCGTGTTGGCTTCCTGTGGCCGCTCCTGGGTTCCAGAAGTTGTGCGATATACTTGTTCAAGACTTCATGGTTTAATCAGGACTTATGGAATGGCTACTATGATTGAAGTAATATGCTACACCTTTTATTGTGGATCTAAATGGTAGTCATAAGTAGATAAAATCTTATTTGAGAGATAATATATGAAACGTCTCAAAAATATAATAATGGGCCAGAGAGTGCACAACAATACAAATCTTCCACCTGTAAATATACACTACCCCCTTTAACCGTATCACCCCTTATCCGTTTCCTCCACAATCTGAGTCAAGTGTTTGTTTTCCCAGCTTTTCTATGAAGCCTTCCCTAATCTGTTGGACAGAAGTCCTCCATCTAATACCCATTCACACGACTTAGCACTTCACATTAATGTTCTCTGTTTCAGAAGCTTAGTTAATTCTGTTGCATACTCTCTTGCTGTGTTTTATGACTGTCAGTGTGTTTGTTGCTTTATCTTTTTGCCCTTCAAATTCCATATCAAGTCCCGTTACCTGTACCTCTAAACTATTTCCTAAATCTGACTACTTCTCAACCCTGGTCCAAGCCTCCATCATGTCTTTACTGGACAACTGGACTTCCCACTTGCATACTTGCCTGCTTACATAGTAGCCAGAGTGAACTTGGTATTTTAAAACTTTTTTCTTGTGAAATATAACGTGCATATAGGGGAGTACATAAAATGTACGTGTACAACTACTATATGAATTATGAAACAAATACTATATAACCACCACCCAAGACAGGAAATAGAATATAGCCAGCACGTTAGAAGCCCTACCTTACAATCCCTTCCCAATGTTAACCCCTATCTCCCTCATAAAGTCACTATCCTGACTTGCCTTTCTTTATAGTTTTATCACTTGATTATACATCGCTAAAAGTTTTCCCTGGTTTTGAATTTTTTGGAAATGAAATCACATGTATTCTGTGTCTGGCTTCTTTCATTCAATATTATGTTTTTAACTAAGATTCATCTATTCTCTATGAGGCTGCAGTTTATTCATTTTTGTTGCTGTAAAATAATCTGTTTTATGAACATATCACATTTTATTTATCCATCCTACTGTTGAATCTTTGGGTTGTCTCTAAATTAGGATGTTATGAATAACGCTGCTACAAACATTCTTGTACATGTCTCCCAGTGCATATGTGCAAGTACTTCTGTAGAGTATATGCCTCCCCCTCCCTTCTTTCCCTCCTCCTTTCCATGTGGATACACAATTACTCCAACTCCATTTACTGAAAAGACCATCCTTTCCTTCCTTTTTTTGCAATGCCAAAAAAAGGCATTTATGTCTCTTTGACATAAATCAAGTGTCCATATGTGCATGGGTCTATTTCTGGGCTCTTCTGTTACATTGGTCCATGTATCCATTTTTCTATTTGTGTTCCTTGTGGCAATATCACACTGCCTTAATAGTGGGTCACACTGGCTTTATGATAAGTCTATATCAAGTACAGAAAGTCCCTCCTCCTCTTTCTTTCTTCCTCCTCCTTCTTCAAGAGTGGCTTGCTATTCTTAATCCTTCACATTTCCATATACATTTTAGAATTAGCTTGTCAAATTCTACAGAAAAAGCTGTGGGTATTTTGATTGCTATTGCATTGAAACTATGGACCAATTTGAGAAAAACTGACATCTTTATAGTAATTGGTCTTACAATCCTGGAAAATAGTATATCCATTTATTTAGTCTTTAGTTTCTCTCAAAAAATGTTTGTAGTTTTCTGCATAAAGGTCTTACACATTTTTTTGTTGGATTTATTCCTAAGTAGTTGGTATTTTTAAAACACTCTTGTAAATGGTATTATGTTTTCATATTTTATTTTCTAATTGTTTTTGCTGGTATATAATAATGCAATCGATGCTTGAATGCTGATTTTGCATCTAAATAATCCTGACAGATTGGTCTTTTAAAATTGTAAATCATTGCATATCATTCCCTCGTTAAAAACCCACCAATGGCTTCCCACTGTAAAAATATAATCCAAACTCTTTGTCATGAGTGTGGTGATTTAAGAACATATCCACACATTATGTGATGCTCTTCCAATAAGAAGAATTTATGTTCCTTCCCCTTGGACCTGGGTGAATCTTTGTGACTACCTCGATGAACCAAATGTGGTGGGAGTGACATTGTGTGACTTCAAAGCTAGGTTTGGAAATACCCTGAAGCTTCTTCCAGTTTCTGTTGATATACTTGCTCTCAAAACCTTTAGCCACCATGTACAAAATTGGGCTACCCTAAGTCCATGTGGATATACCAGAGAGAGAGAGAGAGAGAGAGAGAGAGGGTGCCCAGGAGCCAGGAATGTTCCATCTTCCAGTTATTTGTCTAAACAGCCCAGGCTCTCGACAGGGGGAAGAAGAAGCTTTGAGATGACCCCAGCCCGAGCCACCACCTGACTGCAACCACACAAGACCCTTAGCAAGGGCCGCCTAGCTCACCCCAGGCACCCCCAGCTTCATGAGCATGGTTCACGATTGTTGTTGTTCTGTGCTATGCAGCAGTTGGTAACTGGAGCACTGACCTACAAGACCCGTTTACTCTAAGCTCAGCCTACCTACCACACCAACTTCATCTCCCGTCTCAGATACATTCCAACTGCACTGGCCTTGTATCTGTCCTATCAAGTAAGTCAAGCTTATTTCTGTTTGGGGGCCCTTGGACTTGTCATATATCCTTATCTTGGAGCACTCTTATCTTAGCTCTTCAAGTGACAGCCCCTTTCTCATAAGTCATCTCCTCAAATGTCACCTCCCCAGAGACGCCTTTACTGCATCTCTATCACATTACCATCTTATTTTATTGACACACATTTTCTGAAATCATTTATTTATGCAAATTAAGTTTTTTCATATGTTTATTGTCTGCCACCCCCCTCTAGAATGTAGGCTGTTTGAAGCCAAGGATTTTGTCCATTTTGTTCCCTCTACTAGATCCAGTACTTAGAATAGTCCAGGCATGCTTTCATCATCAACCAAGATGCAGCAGTAGGGACTAGATATACCCTCCTCCCTTGAATAACTAGAAAACCAGACAAAATATATGAAACAGTGGTATTCAAGACAAAGGACATCAGAAAACAAAGAAGAATGAACCTAAGAGATAGGAAACAAGGTGATTGTGGTGATGGTTTCACAGGTACATGCATATGTTAGAGATTATCAAATCGTACACTTAACTATGTACAGTTCATTGTATGTTAATTATATCTCAGTAAAGTTGTTATAAAAAAACATAGTTCCAGGCAAATAGTAGACACTCAATAAACATTTGTTGACTGTTGATTTTCTTGGACTGTGATTTCTTAGTGGTTAGCGATTGACTCTTCTATACATATTTAGGTAATACCCAGCAAAGTACTATGTGAATACCAAATATTCAAATGATGTTTTATGAATACTATCATGGCACATTTATTACATAGCCATTATATTAATGTTATTTAAACGGGACTAAAGTTATTTTTCTTGACAAAGTGTTTAACTTCATTAACAATCGAAGAAATACAAATTAAAAGAACGAAATATTGTTTTTAACCTTTCAATCTGCAAACAGCTTTAAATGATAGCATAAGCATGAGTTATTTTTGTATTCAGAAGAAAAAAGAAAGCTATTTCCATTTCTAAAGCATTTTATAATACCTACTCAAGAGATTGGGGAAATAGATGCTTTCTCTGTACTGCTAATCAGAATGTAAACTGGGAGAAATTTTCTGTAGAACAATTTTAATAAATAACAAAATCTTCAAAAAACATAAGAACTCCTTGATCTAGCTATTCCACTTCTAGAAATGTATACTGAGAAAATAAGATTGCACACAAAGATTCAGTTACAAGATGGTTCACCTCTACACCGTGTGCAATACCAACAATTAGAATGGATCTATAAACCCAGCAGTAAGATACCGGTTAAATGAACACTGTTATATTCATTCCATGAAATATTATTCTGACAAGAAAAATGATGTAGTAAATGAATTAACTTAGAGAGATGTTTACACTATTTTTTGTTAATCAAGAATAATAGACTGCTCTTTTTGTGGCATCTTGGAGGCAGTCGGCTGCTTCAGGATGAAGCTGAACATCTCTTTCCCGGCCACTGACTGCCGGAAGCTCATTGAAGTGGATGATGAACGAAAACTTCATACCTTTTATGAGAAGCATATGGCCACGGAAGTTGCTGCTGATGCTCTGGGTGAAGAATGGAAGGGTTATGTGGTCCGAATCAGTGGGGGGAACGACAAACAAGCTTCCCCCACGAAGCAGTGTGTCTTGACCAATGGCCGAGTCTGCCTGCCACTGAATAAGGGGCATTCCTGTTACAGACCGAGGAGGACTGGAGAAAGAAAGCACAAATCTGTACGGGGTTGCATTGTGGATGCCAATCTGAGTGTTCTCAATTTGGTCAGCGTAAAAAAAGGGGAGAAGGATATTCTTGGACTCACTGATACTACTGTGCCTCGTCGCCTGGGGCCCAAAAGAACTTGGAGAATCTGCAAACTTTTCAATCTCTCTAAAGAGCATGATGTCCATCCGTACGTTTTGAGAAAGCCCCTAAACAAAGAAGGTAAGAAACCTAGGACCAAAGCACCTAAAATTCGGCGTCTTGTTACTCCACGTGTTCTGCAACATAAACACAGGTGTATTGCTCTGAGGAAACAGCGTACTAAGAAGAATAAGGAAGAGGCTGCAGAATATGCTAAACTTTTGGCCTAAAGAATGAAGGAGCCCGAAGAAAAACGCCAGGAACAGATTGTCGTGAGACAGAGGCTGTCCGCCCTGAGAGCTTCTACTTCTAAGTCTGAGTCCAGTCAAAAACGAGATGCTCTGGGCTTCCCTGGTGGCGCAGTGGTTGAGAGTCCGCCTGCCGATGCAGGGGACACGGGTTCGTGCCCCGGTCCGGGAAGATCCCACGTGCCGCGGAGCGGCTGGGCCCGTGAGCCATGGCCGCTGAGCCTGCGCGTCCGGAGCCTGTGCTCCGCAACGGGAGAGGCCACAACAGTGAGAGGCCCGCGTACCGAAAAAACAAACAAACAAAAAAAGACAAATGAAAAAAAAAAAAAAAAAAGACAAATGATCTGAATGGACACTTCACTACAGAAGATATATGGATGGAAATACGTATATTAAAATATGCTTAATGTCGTATGTTATTGAGGAATTGCAAATTGAAACAACAATGACATACCACCACACAACTATTAAAATGGCTAAAATCTAAAACACTGACAAGGTCAAATGCTGACAAGGCTGTGGGGCAACAGGAACTCTGACTCATTGCTGGTGGGAATGCAAAATGGTTCAACCACTTACAAAGCTAAACATAGTCTTACCACACAATCCAGCAATAGTGCTTATGTCCACACAAAAACCTGCAAATGAATGTTTATAATAGCTTTATTCATAATTGTCAAAAACAGGAAGCACCCAGAAAGTCCTTCGACAGGTTAATGGAAAAACAAACTGTGGTACATCCATGCAATGGAATACTATTCAACGAATAAAGGCCATGAAAAGGCATGGAGGAATGCATATTGCTAAGTGAGAGAAGCCAATCAGAAAGGCTACATACTGTGTGATTCCAACTATATGATATTTTGGAAAAGGAAAAACTATGGAAGCAGTAAAAAAAAAAAATCAGTGGCAGCCAGAGGTTGGGCGGGAAGGGAAGGAGGAAGAATACATAGAGCAGGGGGGATTTTTAGGGCAGTGAAACGATTCTGTATGATACTGACATACACACATGCATACGTGACATTATACATTTGTCAATACCCATACAACTCTACAGCACAAAGAACCAATTCTAATGTAAACTACGGAGTTTAGTGAAATAATATATCAGTAGTATTAGTTCCAAGTCATCATTATCTCTTGCCTAGATTATTTAGAGAACTGCTTAAGTGGTCTTCCTGCTTCCATCCAGTTACCTCTCTGACCTCATCTCCTATTGCTGCTCCCAGCTCCGGTCACACCAGCCTTATTCCTGTTTCTTGAATATACAAAGCATGTGGATGAACTTCTATTTTTGTTTGAATGTTTTTTTGAATTTTATTTTATTCATTTTTTTATACAGCAAGTTCTTATTAGTTATCTATTTTATACATATTAGTGTGTATATGTCAATCCCAATCTCCCAGTTCATCCCCCCGCCTTTCCCCCCTTGGTGTCCATATGTTTGTTCTCTACATCTATGTCACTGTTTCTGCCTTGCAAACCAGTTCATCTGTACCATTTTTCTAGATTCCACATATATGCATTAATATACGATATTTGTTTTTCTCTTTCTGACTTACTTCACTCTGTATGACAGTCTCTAGATCCATCCATATCTCTAAAAATTACCCAATTTTGTTCCTCTTTATGGCTGAGTAATAGTCCATTGTATATATGTACCACATCTTCTTTATCCATTTGTCTGTCAGTGGGCATTTAGGTTGCTTCCATGACCTGGCTATTTTAAACAGTGCTGCAATGAACATTGGGGTGCATGTGTCTTTTTGAATTATGGTTTTCTCTGGGTATAAGCCTAGTAGTGGGATTGCTGGGTCATATGGTAATTCTATTTTTAGTTATTTAAGGAACCTCCATACTGTTCTCCATAGTGGCTGTATCAATTTACATTCCCACCAACAGTGCAGGAGAGTTCCCTTTTCTCCACACCCTCTCCAGCATTTGCTGTTTGTAGATTTTCTGATGATGCCCATTCTAACTGGTGTGAGGTGATACCTCATTGTAGTTTTGATTTGCATTTCTCTAATAATTAGTGATGTTGAGCATCTTTTCATGTGCTTCTTAGCCATCTGTATGTCTTCTTTGGAGAAATGTCTATTTAGGTCTTCTGCCCATTTTTGGATTGGGTTGGTTTTTTTTTAATATTGAGCTGCATGAGCTGTTTATATATTTTGGAGATCAATCCTTTGTCCATTGATTCATTTGCAAATATTTTTTCCCATTCTGAGGGTTGTCTTTTCATCTTGTTTCTAGTTTCCTTTGCTTTGCAAAAGGTTTTAAGTTTCATTAGGTCCCATTTGTTTATTTTTGTTTTTATTTCCATTACTCTAGGAGGTGGATCAAAAAAGATCTTGCTGTGATTTATGTCAAAGAGTGTTCTTCCTATGTTTTCCACTCAGAGTTTTACAGTGTCCAGTCTTATATTTAGGCCCCTAATCCATTTTGAGTTTATTTTTGTGTATGGTGTTAGGGAGTGTTCTAATTTCGTTCTTTTACATGTAGCTGTCCAGTTTTCCCAGCACAACTTATTGAAGAGACTGTCTTTTATCCATTGTATATCCTTGCCTCCTTTGTTGTAGATTAGTTGAGCATAGGTGTGTAGTTTTATCTCTGGGCTTTCTATCCTGTTCCATTGATCTATATTTCTGTTTCTGTGCCAGTACCATATTGTCTTGATTACTGTACCTTTGTAATATAGTCTGAAGTCAGGGAGTCTGATTCCTCCAGCTCCATTTTTTTCCCTCAAGACTGCTTTGGCTATTCGGGGTCTTTTGTGTCTCCATACAATTTTTAAGATTTTTTGTTCTAATTCTGTAAAAAATGCCATTGGTAATTTGATAGTGATTGCATTGAATCTGTAGATTGCTTTGGGTAGTACACTCATTTTCACAATATTGATTCTTCCCATCCAAGAACATGGTATATCTCTCCATCTGTTGGTATATCTCTCCATCTGTTGCTTTCATCTTTAATTTCTTTCATAGTGTCTTATAGTTTTCTGCATACAGGTCTTTTGTCTCCTTAGGTAGGTTTATTCCTAGGTATTTTATTCTTTTTGTTGCAATGGTAAATGGGAGTGCTTCCTTAATTTCTCTTTCAGATTTTTCATCATTAGTGTATAGGAATGCAAGAGATTTCTGTGCATTAATTTTGTAACCTGCAACTTTACCAAATTCATTGATTAGCTCTGGTAATTTTCTGGTGACATCTTTAGGATTCTCTATGTATAGTATCATGTCATTCTCCATGTATAGTAAAACAGTGACAGTTTTACTTCTTCTTTTCCAATTTGTATTCCTTTTATTTCTTTTTCTTCTCTGATTGCCGTGGCTAGGACTTCCAAAAGTATGTTGAATAATAGTGGCAAGAGTGGACATCCTTGTCTTGTTCCTGAACTTAAAGGAAATGCTTTCAGTTTTTCACCATTGAGAATGATGTTTGCGGTGGGTTTGTCATATATGGCCATTATTATGTAGAGGTAGTTTCCCTCTATGACCACTTTCTGGAGAGTTTTTATTGTAAATGGGTGTTGAATTTTGTCAAAAGCTTTTTCTGCATCTATTGAGATGATCATATGTTTTTGTTTTTGTTTTTTTGCGGTACGCGGGCCTCTCACTGCCACGGCCTCTCCCGATGCGGAGCACAGGCTCCGGACGCGCAGGCCCAGTGGCCATGGCTCATGGGCCCAGCCGCTCTGCGGCACGCGGGATCCCCCCGGACCGGGGCACGAACCCACGTCCCCCGCATCGGCAGGCAGACTCCCAACCACTGCACCACCAGGGAAGCCCTGTATTTTTTTTAAAATAAATTTATTTATTTATTTTTGGCTGCATTGGGTCTTCGCTGCTGCTCGCAGGCTTTTCTCTAGTTGCTGCAAGTGGGGGGCTACTCTTCGTTTGTGGTACACAGGCTTCTCATTGTGGTGGCTTCTCTTGTTGCGGAGCATGGGCTCTAGGCACACAGGCTTCAGTAGTTGTAGCACACGGGCTCAGTAGTTGTGGCTCGAGGGCTCTAGAGCACAGGCTCAATAGTTGTGGGGCACGGGCTTAGTTGCTCTGAGGCACGTGGGATCTTCCCGGATCAGGGTTCAAACCCTTGTCTCCTGCATTGGCAGGCAGATTCTTAACCACTGCGCCACCAGGGAAGCCCGATCATATGGTTTTTATTCTTCAATTTGTTAATATGGTGTATCATATTAATTGAATTGCATAAATTGAAGAATCCTTGCATCCCTGGGATAAATCCCACTTGATCATGGTGTATCATCCTTTTAATGCGTTGTTGGATTCTGTTTGCTAGTATTTTGTTGAGGATTTTTGCATCTATATTCATCAGTGATATTGGTCTGTAATTTTCTTTTTTTGTAGTATCTTTGTCTGGTATTGGTATCAGGGTGATGGTGGCCTCATAGATTTAGTTTGGGAGTGTTCCTTCCTCTGCAATTTTTTGGAAGAGTTTGAGAAAGATGGGTGTTAGCTTTTCCCTAAATGTTTGATAGAATTCACCTGTGAAGTCATCTGGTCCTGGACTTTTGTTTGTTGGAAGATTTTAAATTACAGTTTCAATTTCATTACTTGTGATTGGTCTGTTCATATTTTCTGTTTCTTCCTGGTTCAGTCTTGGAAGTTTATACCAATTTGTCTATTTCTTTCAGGTTGTCCTTTTTTTTTTTTTTTTCCTTTTTTTGCGGTACGCAGGCCTCTCGCTGTTGTGGCCTCTCCCGTTGTGGAGCACAGGCTCCGGACGCGCAGGCTCAGCGGCCGTAGCTCACAGGCCTAGCCGCTCCGCGGTATGTGGGATCTTCCCGGACCGGGGCATGAACCCGTGTCCCCTGCATTGGCAGGTGGACTCTCAACCACTGCGCCACCAGGGAAGCCCACGTTGTCCATTTTGTTGGCATACAGTTGCTTGTAGTAGTCTCTTAGGATGCTTTGTATTTCTGTGGTGTCCATTGTAACTTCTCCTTTTTCATTTTTAATTTTATTGATTTCAGTCCTCTTCCTCTTTTTCTTGATGAGTCTGGCTAAAGTTTTATCAATTTTGTTTATTCTCAAAGAACCAGCTTTTAATTTTATTGATCTTTGCTATTGTTTTCTTTGTATCTATTTCATTTATTTCTGCTCTGATCTTTATGATTTCTTTCCTTCTACTAACTTTGGGTTTTGTTTGTTCTCTTTTCTCTAGCTCCTTTAGGTTTAAGGTTAGATTGTTTATTTGAGATTTTTCTTGTTTTTTGAGGTAGGCTTGTACTGCTATAAACTTCCCTCTTAGAACTGCTTTTGCTGCATCCCATAGGTTTGGATCGTCGTGTTTTCATTATAATTTGTCTGTAGGTATTTTTTGATTTCCTCTTCGATTTCTTCAGTGATCTGTTGGTTATTTAGTAATGTATTGTTTAGCCTCCATGTGTTTGTGTTTTTTACATTTTTTCCCCAGTAATTGATTTCTAATCTCATAGCATTGTGGTCAGAAAAGATGCTAGATATGATTTCAATTTTCTTAAATTTACTGAGGCTTGATTTGTGACACAAGAAGTGATCTATCCTGGAGAATGTTCCGTGCGCACTTGAGAAGAAAGTGTAATCTGCTGTTTTTGGATGGAATGTCCTATAAATATCAATTAAATCTATCTGGTCTATTGTGTCATTTAAAGCTTCTGTTTCCTTATTTTTTTCATTTTGGATGATCTGTCCATTGGTGTAAGTGAGGTGTTAAAGTCCCCCACTATTATTATGTTACTGTCGATTACCTCTTTTATAGCTGTTAGCAGTTGCCCTATGTATTGAGGTGTTCCTATGTTGGGTACATATATATTTATAATTGTTATATCTTCCTCTTGGATTGATCCCTTGATCATTATGTAGTGTCCTTCCTTGTCTATTGTAACATTCTTTATGTTAAAGCCTATTTTATCTGATATGAGTATTGCTACTCCAACTTTCTCTTGATTTCCATTTGCATGGAATATCTTTTTCCATCCCCTCACTTTCAGTCTGTATGTGTCGCTAGGTCTGAAGTTGGTCTCTTGTAGACAGCATATATATATAGGTCTTGTTTTTGTATCCATTCAGCGAGCCTGTGTCTTTTGGTTGGAGAATTTAATCCATTCATGTTAAAAGTAATTATCAATATGTATGTTCCTATTACCATTTTCTTAATTTTATGGGTTTATTTTGTAGGCCCTTTTCTTCTCTTGTGTTTCCCACTTAGAGAAGTTCCTTTAGCATTTGTTGTAGAGCTGGTTTGGTGGTGCTGAATTCTCTTAGCTTTTGCTTGTCTGTAAAGCTTTTGATTTCTACATCACATCTGAATGAAATCCTTGCCAGGTAGAGTAATCTTGGTTGTAGGTTCTTCCCTTTCATCACTTTAAATATATCATGCCACTCCCTTCTGGCTTGTAGAGTTTCTGCTGAGAAATCAGCTGTTAACCTTATGGGAGTTCCCTTGTATGTTATTTGTCGTTTTTCCCTTGTTGCTTACAATAATTTTTCTTTGTCTTTAATTTTTGTCGATTTGATTACTATGTCTCTTGGCGTGTTTCTCCTTGGGTTTATCCTGCCTGGGTCTCTCTGTACTTCCTGGACTTGGGTGGCTATTTCCTTTCCCATGTTAGGGAAGTTTTCGACTATAATCTCTTCAAATATTTTCTCAGGTCCTTTCTCTCTCTCTCTCTCCTCTGTCTGGGACCCCTATAAATGCAAATGTTGCTGCATTTAATGTTGTCCCAGAGGTCTCTTAGGCTGCCTTCATTTCTTTTCATTCTTTTTTCTTTATTCTGTTCCGTGGCAGTGAATTCCACCATTCCGTCTTCCAGGTCACTTATCGTTCTTCTGCCTCAGTTATTCTGCTATTGATTCCTTCTAGTGTATTTTTCATTTCAGTTATTGTATTGTTCATGTCTATTTGTTTGTTCTTTAATTCTAGTAGGTCTTTGTTAAACATTTCTTGCATCTTCTCGATCTTTGCCTCCATTCGTTTTCTGAGGTCCTGGATCATCTTCACTATCATTATTCTGAATTATTTTTCTGGAAGGTTGCCTATCTCCGCTTCATTTAGTTGTTTTTCTGGGGTTTTATCTTGTTCCTTCATCTGGTACAAAGTCTCTGCCTTTTCATTTTGTCTGTCTTTCTGTGAATGTGGTTTCCCTTCCACAGGCTGCAGAATTGTAGTTCTTCTTGCTTCTGCTGTCTGCCCTCTGGTGGATGAGGCTATCTAAGAGGCTTGTGCAAGCTTC
Organism: Lagenorhynchus albirostris; assembly: GCF_949774975.1. Taxonomy (NCBI): domain Eukaryota; kingdom Metazoa; phylum Chordata; class Mammalia; order Artiodactyla; family Delphinidae; genus Lagenorhynchus; species Lagenorhynchus albirostris. The sequence continues at coordinate 99,689,348 of NC_083103.1, forward strand.
CTGATGGGAGGGACTGGTGTGGATGAGCTTCTTATGTTGGCAATATTCTGCATATTACCACACATTGAAGCCATGAGAGAAACTCATTCTTGAGGACACAAACGTTTGCATTTGGAACCCTCTCAGTTCTACATTCTGCCATATGTATCTCTTCCTTTGACTGGTTCTAATTTGTATCCTTTTATTGTAACAAAACTACTTCCTGAGTCCGTTGAGTCATTGTAGCAAAGGATGAAACCTGAAGGTGGTCATGGAAGCTTCCTAATTTGTAGCCAGCTGGTCTGAAGTAAGGGTGGCCCTAGGGATCCCTGAACTTGCAGTTGGTGCCTAGTCTCAGGCACACTTGGCAGTCTGGAGGTCTGTGCTCTTAACCTCGGTTGGCTCTAACAGTAGCATTAGAAGAATTTAGGCAACAATATCTAGTATCTCAGGTTGCGAGAAATAGTGGTGTCCCGCAGGCAATGATGGTTTAGAACTACTGAGTTTCCACAGCCTGCATTAGATCCTGGATGGTACCCAGTGGCTCTAGGTGAACATCATAACACCACATATTTGTACAACTTACCTTGGCAAATTTCAAATCTGAGTTTCTAAACAGGTAATATCATCTTCCTTTTAGAAGCAAAGAAACTGAAGTGAAGGGGAGACACTTGCCCAAGGTCACTAGACTCAAACACAGGTGTTCTACTTCAACACAGAACTCTTTATAGTAGCACCCACAAACTACAGAAGTCAATTATAACATGTAAGCAGGGGTATCTTTCTGATCAGTTCTGCCTAAGCCCTTGTTAGGAAATTAAAGGCAACTGGGTTCCTCCAGACTTAGGACTCAGGATCCTCTTCCACATATGTGACTTTCTTCTTTGGGGGCAGTGAAATTTGGGGGAAAATCTCTAGAAACCCAGGTCTTCGCCAGTTAGAGAACCACATATTCCCTTAGAGCTCATAATGGTCTCATACTATTGGCCTTTCCCAGGGGAGGAGAGAATTCATTACCCTCAGAAAGACCAAAATTAGGTAGGTAAGGAAACTTTCAGTTCAGAGACTTGAGAGAGCCTGTCCCAGAATTGTATCACACTACTAACATATGAAAGTTCTTGAGTGCATTGAAAGATGGTAAGCCAAGCCTACAAAGCAAATGGAAAATGGCAAACATACGAATAGTCAGTTTCAAGAAAAAAAATACAATTGGCTCTTAAGCAAATAAAATATTCCCAGTCTCACTCATAATATGCAAAATACAAATTAAAACGACAAGAAGATGTCATATTTACCTGTCAGATTGGCAGAGAAAAAAATTTGGATAACACATGGTGCTGTGAGGTCTGGGGAAACCTCATCTGGCACCCTCTTATGTTGCTGGGGAGATTCAAAATTGGTATAACCTCGGTGAAGGGGGCTTGGCAACATTTTACAAATGCATATTTGCATTTGACTCAGCAAGTTCACTTTTAGGAATTTATTCTAAAAATGTATCCACTGGTTAGTGTAAAGATGTCTGCTGTATATTGAAAAACACTGTCACAATATTTTACAATGCTTTCCATTAAGAGATGAATCTGTTTTCCCCACTCTTTGAATCTGGAATTGCCCTGGGGCTTGCTTGCAATAAAATGTAGCAGAAGGGTTCCAGAGCCTAACCTCTCATGCTCTTGGAATTCTGCCCTTGGACCAGTTGGTGGTTAGAAGCTGGAAAAACACCAAAGACGCTGTTAGCAAAGCCTGGAGGAATGGTGAACAAACAGTTGCTGGAGGCTGAGAAAGCAGTAAGAAAAAAGTTATTAGAGGCTGGAGAAAGGACAACACGTGTTATGTATGATGGAATAATTGCCAAAATGTTGCCTGTGGAAACTTGAAAGATAAGAAGTGTACGTAATAAACTTTAAAATATACGATAAAGAGATCTCCAGACAGAATGTTGAAAGTGCCCTTTGGTTTCTTCTGACGGAGCATAATAACGCACAGGAAGAGAAGGGTGAGCGAAAGAAGGCACCATGCAATTAACAAGCAGAATCTGGAGGGGATGCAGAAGCACAAGGATTTGCTGGTTTGGCTGATATAACTGTCTCTTATCCCCTGTTTTCCCAGCTCATTAATATTTCTCAGCATTGAAAGAGTCCAAGGCCAAAAATCAAATCAAGGGTGTGGCTGTGAGAACCTTTGTAAGACTCCTGAATGATTTAAGGTAAATGCCTAAAGGACTCTCAGCAAGGGCTTCTGAGAATCTTCAGGATGCTTTCCCGCAGTAGCTCCAAATTATTGTCCCCAGAGACCTTGATTGTCTTGGTATACGTGACACGAAACAGCACAAAGTTCCCCTATTTTGGGCTTCCCTGGTGGCGCAGTGGTTGAGAGTCCGCCTGCCAATGCAGGGACGCGGGTTCGTGCCCCGGTCCGGGAAGATCCCACATTGCCGCGGAACGGCTGGGTCCGTGAGCCATGGCCGCTGAGTCTGCGCGTCCGGAGCCTGTGCTCCACAACAGGAGAGGCCACAACAGTGAGAGGTCCACGTATCGCAAAAAAAAAAAAAAAAGTTCCCCTATTTTGATAGCATTGAGTTAATTGGATCACTTGAATACCAGCAGGGAGGATATACACCCTAAAATGATTGGGGGGGGTGCCTGGTAGCTATTAGGGTGCGGTTGTCTGGGGCATGCCCAAGAGGTCCACTCCAAGCTTGAGGACAAGTTCCTGTACCTTGCTCCACCTACCACACGGAGGTGTAGATCTGGTAGGCTTCTTGGGATTTTGGAGACAGCATATACCATGTTAGGGAATACCACTCCAATCTATGTATTAGTGACTTTAAAGGTCACACATTATGAGGGGGGCCAGAGCAAGGGCAAACTCTGTAGCAGGTTCTGGGTACCGTTTAAGTGGCCTTGCTGCCTGGCCCTATGACCAGTAGATTCCTTGGTGCTAGTGGTGTTAGTTGTACATGTATATGCCATGTAGAGTTTTTGCAAGCTCCACTGGGAAAACTGTAGTGTAGACCTCCAGGGTTCTGCTGCATGGCTGTGCCTGTAACAGTTAATGTTCCCAGAAGCAGATCTTAACCGATGATGGAGAGTTGGTAAATAAATATCCCAACATCCTTGCTCTTCCCTGTGGGGGAGCTCTGAGGTGTGTCCTACACCATCTCCCAGGGCTCCCTGACGGGATTATAAACCCCAGTTGCCCACGCTCACCCTTTATTGCCCTCCTTCCTTTTTTTTAAACACCTCTATTTCCCTACTGGTGGTCCTCTTCCCCAGGTAAACTCCTTGCACTCTAATCCTCGTCTCAGCGTCTATCTCTGGAAGTTCCAAACTAACCTACCAATAATTAGAAAAATAATTAGGAAAAAAGAAAAGAGTCTTGCTCATCTATGACTCCTAGCCCCAAACAGAGCTTTTCCCCAAATCGAATGTTCCAATGATGCAGTACCCTGGCTTACTGACAGATCAGTGAGCTTTCTGCTGTACTGCAAGTGCATACATTCTCTCTCTCTCTCTCTCACTCTCTTTTTACATTTTATTATTATTTTTTAATTTGGCCACGCAGCTTGCAGGATCTTAGTTCCCTGACCAGGGACTGAACCCAGGCCCTAGCAATGAAAGCGCCAAGTCCTAACCACTGGACCACCAGGGAATTCCCCGTACATACTCTCTTGATCACAGGTGAAGGTCGGCCAGAAGCCACCTGAAGCATCAGAGGTGAAGTAGTTTTCTACTCTCACAGAGCTTTGGTGGATACCAAGAACTTCCATTCACTGATGCATTCTGGTAGACACTATACTAAGCATTTTACATGCATTATCTTATTGTCACGTTATAAGTGAGATGTTTAGCCTTAGCTCAGAGCAGTTAAGTTACTTTCCCAAAACCTGATCACTGGTAAATGATGAATCTAAACTTTGATGCTGGGACTGTATGACCTCAGCTTATGCTTTAAACCTATATTACTTTCCTTGTGTCAGTCACCACAGTTCTACCATTTGATGGAAAGTGTGTTCTTCTCTTAAGAGTAAGGCCCTCTGCCCAAGTCTACTCTTTCTCTCTCCTTCTGTCCTGAAGTAGGTAGGGGATTCAGTAGAGGGTCTTGGGTTGGACACTGGTTGCAGAGAAGATTTGGAACTGGAAACATGGGACAGGAGTAGCAATGGTGGGGCTCCCACTACAACTGGGCACCATTAACAAGATGCCGCAACTCCCTCAAACTGCATCTCTCTACTAGATAACTTGGGCTTTGCAAGATATGGGGGTACGTTCTGTTTCAGTGCCTTAAGTAGGTAATGAAAATTCCTTGTTGAACAAATAATTGAAAGAAGACAGAACCAACTGTGTGTATGTAATATGCTAATAAAGGTTGTTACAGTTAGTAGTGGGGAAAAGCAATAAACAAACTTATGAAATCTCCTTATGTTTATAAATTAATTTCAAAGACCAAATGTTGGTTTGAATGAGTCTCACTATTTGCATTGATCAACAGTATCTCAATAAAAGTGGGGTTTTTTGAACCTAGCTTCTTCGTATGAGAGTCAAGACAATAGGACATTCCGTAAGTGTGATAGATGTGAACATGATTTTATTTTTTGATGGTCGTTAATGGCCTATAACCAGGGCACAACCTCCCAGGTAAACATTTAACTTTGCAGCATTAGTAGATGATTCACTAACTTTTAAAATTATTTTCCCCTTATATCACTATCCCATTAGGGGATTGTAGCTTTTAAGTCCATATACTCAGACACAGGTACAAATAAATACACATATATTATTTGTAGTATGTGACAGTTTACATAAGGGCTTCCTAGTACAAAGGGGGTTGTTAGTTTTGCATCTCAAATTAGTTCCTGCTAATCCAGCAACTAAAGCAAATTCCTTTGTGAAGAAAAGTTTCCTAGCATGGCCTGGTAATTGTTTTAATGGATTTTCAATGAGGGGTGACGTACCATGCTATGTGCCCTGCAGGCATGCCATAAATATGTTTTGACTGACTCTGTTAACAATCCACATAGAAAAAAAAAACCAAAACAACCAAATATGTACTGTTTCAATTATTTTTTTTCTCATAGTCTCTGTCTTTAGCACAGATATCTATAAACATTTTAGGCCACCAAGGGACCTGCTGCAGTGGTAGGGAACTGCCCAGTGAAGCGCTCGGGGCTGTGAGTTTTACTTAGTCTAAGATGGTCAGTATTACCTGAGATTTGCACATCCCCAAGGGAGGGAGGAAGCTGCAAGCCGATGAGCTGAGGGTAATGGCTCACCTGTGTTAGAGACCCTTAACAATGGTAGAGACAACTTCCTGTTTTCTATGTAAGGTATAGATCTGCTCTGACCCTGGCACTGTGGTGGATACTACTCTATTCTCAATATCTGTTGCACATACAACTGAGATAGAAAAAGGTGCATAAAACCGAATCTTCACCTGCTTGTCTCCCAAAACATTCATTGAGCCTTCCTGTAAGACATTATATATATACATATTTTTTTTTTCACGCAAACACATATGTATGTATATTATTGCTGTGAGCCTGTAACTCTTGCCCAAGTTGTTGTATGATTTAGGTTTTGTAACATACTGAGGATCCTCTGAGGGAGGGGTAGATTAGAGACCATCCATGTGCCCATTAGACTGCAAACTGGAATTCAGTAAGAAGGCCCTGGAGTGGACTCTAGAGTTAAAATAAAGCGTTCATTTTTAGTTTGAGGAAGATTCAGTATAAGCAAGAGAACAAAGAACTGTCGGGTGGTAGGAAATAGAGGTTGACTGCCAGATGGGGGCTGGGAAAAAGAAGCCAAGCACTGGGACTTAAAGCCGTTCAGGGCTGCCACGTGTGTATGCGGCGCCAGAAACCTCTGGTTTGAAGTTACATTTTTGGCATTTTTCTTAGTTAAGTAACCCATTTTCTTTCATCTACAAGAGGGTGAACCTCTTTTCCGGAAGGAAAAACTAGCATGTCTCAGCGAGCCCTTGAGGAAACTCAAGGGATCTACTCAAGTACCTTGAGTAGCAGCAGTTACAAAGGTATTTTCAAGTAACTGCTCTCCCTGCCTCAACTCCCAAGTCATTTAAGTAGAGAAACAGCCTTTTGTCCTCGCTCTGATTTGAAAAAAGTAGTTTAGGCCAGGCTTCAAGTCCAGGGTTAATTCTCATTAATGGGGCAAGGTCTGCCACCTGGTGGTAGGAAATAAAATTCCACCTGCTTTTCTCATCTAATCTTTTGCTATATATATATATATTTTTTTTTTGGTCACATTTTTACAAAACCCATCCTCAGCCTCTGACTTGGGCTTGCCTGTCCCCAGCCAAAGTCTTGTAACTGGTGATAATGATGCTGACATGTCGAGGAGAATTTTTCAGCAAATATCTGGATCTTAAATCACCTGTAGAGTATTTTAGAGCAGCTGGGAGAAGCAAAGGTGAGGAAGAGGGGACTGGTAGGTGTTAGGGTTCTCCTAAAGAAGAGGAAAGCATTCATTCATTCACGGAGTCACCATTGAGCACCCAAAACCATGCTAATCAGAATAAAATGCCTTTCCTTGAAAAAAAAACATGCTAATGAATTTGCAAACAGAAATGTGTAAGACAACATCCCTGCACCTTTAGTGACAAAGAGATGAATGGATGACCAAGATAGGTTGGGAAAATAAATTAGGGTAATTCTTGTTTCCATTAGGAGGCTGAGGAGAGCGCAGAATCGTTTGAGTCCATTAGGGGGAGTGCTAAGTCACCAGACAAGAAACACACACACTAGGCTAATTCTGGACTATGCCCACAATTGCTTGGGGATATAGCCTATCTATCCCTCACAGAGAGTGAAGATACCCCAGGACCCTGGGGAGCTTGAACTTCCAATAACCTTCTCCAGCACTGCACACACATCAGTTCTTTCCTCTTTCACCAGCCCTTATTTCTCCTTCCATCTAGGTCAGCTCTCTCAAATTGTGGCCTCAGCACCGCCATCACTTGGGAAACTTTTAGAAATGCAAATTCTCAGGCCCTACGACTTCCCAGACTAAATAAATCAGAAATCCTGGGAGTGTTTTTAACAAGCCCTCCAGGCAATTTTGATGCTTGCCAAAGTTTGAGAACCATTAGTCTACAAAACTATGTGGGTATGGACCAGGGAGACTGGTAGGAATGGAAGGGAAGGGAAGGGAAGAAGCAATGGTTCCTGCAGGCCAATCTGGTTAGCCCCATGGCGTGTTAGAAGCAGAGGAAGCAGAGAACAGCTGTAAACGGAGATGACACTGCACACAGTGGATTTTGCGAACTCAGCTTGGCACCAGTGTTGTAGACACTAACCCCCCAGTTCGCCCTAGGTTAGAATGGTGACCGTACCACGACCTTCAGACTTGGGACATGGACTCAGCCTTCAATTCGTGCCACTCCAGAGAAGTAGCTGCACAGTGTCGAGTCCAGGTAAGGTCAATCAGGGCTGTGTTAACTGCTACCGACACTCAGTTTCAACCCTCTCCACTCCCTTCCAGATCCATGACAGGCCCGCCTCACCTCCTTGGCAGTGTAGTGTATTGGAAAGCCCCCTTAGCACACCCTCCCACCTCCTCCCACTTGGGGTTGGGATACCTGGATTGAATGGTTTGATGGTTTGAGTTACCATCAAACCCCTGGCAGCACTCAGCACCTTGCTCCCTCTTCTGTTGGACGGAGAGAATACTACAGTGGGCCCTCTGGGTCCGTTGGTTCTGCAATCACAGATTCCACCAGTTGTGGATCGAAAATACTGAGGAAAAAAAAAATTCCAGAAAGCAGAACTTGAATTTGCTGAGGGAGAGCAACTATGTACTTACATAGTGTTTACACTGTATTAGGAGTTTTAAGTAATCTAGAGATGATTTAAAGTATATAAGAGGATGTGCATAGGTTATATGCAAATACTAGGACATTTTAGATAAGGGACTTGAGTATCCGATTTTTGGTATGGGGGTCCTGGAACCAATCCCCAGAGGATACCCAGGGAGGACTGTACTTACTAAAGGGAAATGCTATTTAAATGTACAGTATCGCAGCACCTATAGTACTTACAGCATGGCAGGCATTATTCCTTAGTATTTTTCTGTCACCCGTTCCCATCCTCCCCCCATCCCGTCTGCCTGTGTCTCCCTACCTTGCATTTTTAGCACAAAATGGGCATTTAAATGGTGTGGAATGAACGGCCGAACCATGCTTCTACTATCTGCTTTTTTTTTTTTTCTCTAGCTGCTGCCCAGAAGTGTCAGGCCAGAGCCAGGGGCTCAGACTTTGCCAGTCTCTTCCAAAGAAACCACTCTTTTTAAGGGGAAAGCAATAAGCTTATTCCGGCGCCTCCCTGCCTTCCAGTCCTCCTCCCCACGCGTGGGTACACAAAGAGCCGAGGCGGAGGTGGCAGTGGGGGGGACGGGCTCTGTACATCCAAAGTCCCGGGTCACCCCGCCCGGAGTCCGTCTAACTCCGCTGCAGACGGGAGGATGGGGCCTGGGCCGGGAACGGAGCCTTACCCCCACCTCCCCGGGCTCGGGGCCTGTCAGGCCGCATCTGCTCCAAATTTATAGCTCCTCCTCGGGCCGCCGCCGGCCTCTCCACGGCCTCTTTACCAAGTGCAGCCCCAGCTGAGACCCCTCCCGCGGGGAGGGAGAGGACACACCCGCGCCCGCCCCGGGCTGGGGGCGGGGAGCAGGTGTGAAGCGGGGGTCGCAGCCGCGCGCGCGGTCACTCTCCATCGCACCGCGGAGACCCGGTTTCGTTCCCTACGTGCACACAATGGGGCCGGGGCCTGGCCGAGGGCGGCTCATTACCCCGATGGGCCGGGGAGCGGGTGTTGAAGGATGGGGGAGAGGGGGAGGGCCGGCCGCCAGATCGCTGCGCGCAGACCCCGGGGCCGGAGCGCGCGAGGGCGGAGGGGCGAGGCCTGCACCGCTGACACAGGTCCAGTTGCGGCCGAGCTCCGAGCCTCGCCAAACCCCCAACGCCCGGGCCAATCTGGGCCCCCAAGGCCGGGCGGGAGGAGGAGCCAGGGAACAACAAGAGGCCCAAGGGGGCTGGGGAGGGACGGGCGGCGCCCGGGGAGCGCGCGCCCTGCTGGGCTGCTGATTGCCTATTGTCCGCGTCCCCTCCACGCCCCGAGCCCGGCCGCCGCCCCGCGCGCTCGCCTGCCGTTAACTCCTTCTCCCTGCTGGCCCCGTCCGTTCGAAAAGAGCAGCTAGCGCCGCCGGCGCGTGCCGGGGAAAGGATCTTTCAAGGAGGGAGCCTGGGGGGAGGAGAAGAAGGGGAGGCAGGAAGCAGAGGCTGCACAGAAAAGCAGTAGCCGGCCTCCAACACCGTCCCTCACTCGTGCCTGGGGATCACGGGACTTTCACTCGCTCCCCTCCGCGCCCCAAATGCTTCGTCTCCCTAGGTTGACGACTCTCTTCTCTGGCCCGAACTGTTCCGGGAGAGATGCCCCCTTTTTATTTTATTTTATTTTCCTGGGCAGTGGAAGCCTTTGTCTGGGCTTTGGAATGCTGAGATAAAAGCTGGGACGTCTGGACAGGTGTGTGTACCTTTGACGTTGAGGTAGAAGACTTGGATAGAGGAGGGAGGGAACTAAAGGAAGTGTGCTAGGTTGTGACGGCCCCTGACACCCAGCTCCCTGCTCCCTAATCCTGGGGTGTCTTCTGTCCCAGGGAACTCGCGCTGGTCTTTATGGCTTTGTTTCATGCTCCTCTTTGCCACACTCTTACGTTCCCTGGGAAATGGGCACCTCTGGGAAAGGACCTGAAAAGGGACAGCGAGGTCTAGAGATAAAGCGCCCACCACTGAGGGTTTGGACTCACGGCGGGGTGGGGGGGGGTAGCGTTGAGTGGAAGCTGAAGCTCACCAGAATCTGGCAGCTCGTGGACCAAATCCAGGCGACAGACACATTTTGGCCCGTTAAGTATTTTTAAGCATTCTACTATGGATAATAGCATATTCTGGATAATAAACATATTCAAAATTAGAGTAATAGAAGGAGCCCCATGGATCCGTCACTCAGCTTCAGCACGTGTCCATTCAAAAACAATCTTCCTTCATCTGTCCCCACCTCTCTCCCCTCATGATTTTGAAGCAAATGTCAGAAATCATATTTCTTCTGGAAATATTTCAAAGTAGTCCTAAAAGTTAAGGTCTCATTAAATAACATAATAAGAGTAATAACATTGTCATGCCTAAAGTATATCTCCCAATACATAATCAATATTCAAACTTCCCCAGTTGTTTCAATGATTTTTCTTCCTTCTTGTTGTTCAGATTAGGATCCAGATGAATCTGTACAGTGCAATGTCTCTGTTAACTGGAGGTTCCCCTCTAATCTTTCTCTTTTTTTTTCTTTGCAAGTGACAAAACTGGGTCATTTGTTCTGTAGAATTTTCCACAGTCTGAATTTTGTTGAATGTATCCCCATGGTGTCATCTAACACATTCTTCTGCCCCTATATTTCCTGTAAATTGGTTGTTAGATATAAAGGCTTGATCAATGAATGCTTGATATTTTTTTTGCAAGAGTACTTCATAGGCAATACTGTGTGATCGTATCAGGAGTAATGTCTGCTTGTCTGTTTTTTGTTGTTGTTATATCAGCATCCAGTTTCCAGTAAAGATCATTGCCTGGATCCATTACTTCATTAGGGATTGCCAAATTGTGGCATTCTAATTCTGTGATTCCATCTTCATTTATTAGCTGGAATACTTTTCTAAAGAAAACCTGTCATCAACTATTTGTTTACACTTCGGTACATCCAAGTAGAAAAGGTAGGATAAAGGCTTGATTCTTTTCCTTTACCTATTATTTCTCAAAATAATGAACCAATTCCTTAGCATCCTCTAAAGGTAAGCAATGATTTTTTTTAAAAAAAAAATCATTATGGGGGCTTTCCTGGTGGCGCAGTGGTTGAGAGTCCGCCTGCCGATGCAGGGGACACAGGTTCGTGCCCCGGTCCGGGAAGATCCCACATGCTGCGGAGCGGCTGGGCCCGTGAGCCATGGCCGCTGAGCCTGCGCGTCCGGAGCCTGTGCTCTGCAACGGGAGAGGCCACAACAGTGAGAGGCCCGCGTACCGCTAAAAAAAAAAAAATCATTATGAACTCATGGATTTAAATACATTAGATACGTTTCGCACCAAGCATGTTTGGATTACATGGGTATTGTTAAATTAGGAGGCACCATATTAAAAATTCTGAGTTCTGGTTTCTCCTGCAGATGATCTGGCAATCCTGAGCCCTTTTCCAACATGGCTAGAGCAGCCTGTTGTTGAAGGGCACTGCCCTTGTTAGTGGACATTTATTCTTCTCCTGGTCTGCTCAGATCTTTTCTGTTACCTCCCTGGACACTGCAGGTGTGAGTTCGTAAACCAGATTCAATCTGTATTTCATCTTACAGATGAGAGAACTGGTAATTTACCTACCTGGGACTAGAAGACAAGTCTCCTGGTCGCCTCCTCAGAGGAGAGAACCAGCTGGACTCTGCCTTACCTTTAATTTGAGCTGCGTCAGAGACCTTGAAACACCTCAAGACAACCTTCCTCCCAGTTCCCAAAACACACTTTGCAGAGGAAACTTGAGGCTATCCCAAATTCCTCTCTCTCTCTTTCTTGCCTTCTACACCCAATCAGTCACCTACTTGCTAATTAGCCTCCCTGCCTCCATTCCTGTCCCCTCCAATTCATCCTGCTCATCAAAAAGAGGTGTTCCAAACCATAAGTCTGATCACGTCACTCTCTGGCTTAAAAATCTGTCAGTAACTTCTCATTGCCTTTAGGTTAGATCTAAGTCAGGCTCCTTTGCACGTCAGACAAGGTTCCCCATGACCTGCGTCTTACCACATGCTGTCCCCTTGTCATGAGCTTGTCCTCCAGCCAGACTGAATTACGCACAGGACTCTGCACACACAGTGCTGTCTATATTTTGTCCTCTGTACTTTCTATTTGCTTCTTTAAGCACCCACTCCTTCCCCAGCTAACTCTCACTTATAGTTTAAGTCCCCTTCAAGCTTTGATCTTCTTAGGAAAACTGCTTTGGGCAGGCCCTGGCTGCATTCCCTGCTCTGTTCTTCACTTCTGTGGCCTCCTGTGTGGGTTTTTGTTCTTGTATTCTCTTTTTCAAGTTAGGTTCGTTTTTCTCTTCCACTTGTCTCCCACCTGGACAATGTGGGAGCTTCCTGGGGCCTGACAGGTGCCATGTCTGTATCTCCAACACCTAGAAGCGCAGCACACAGTAGGCGGGTCAGCGAAGATTTTGGTTAGTAAATGAAATTAGACCAGAGAGATGAAGCTTTGTGGACTTTTTTGGACAGAAAGAAGTCCTCCCTTCCGTTGTAGGGAGGGGGCTTGATGCAAATGACACCACTACAGTAAACTCACTGACAGATGCCAAGTATTGGCTAGGGTTGCCTGGGGCTGATGCAGCATCTTGGGGACCAAGCCCTGGCTGAGCCACGACCCGGGCCCGGCTTGGTCTTGTCCATCCGAGGACGTGTGTGTGTGTGTGTGTGTGTGTGTGTGTGTGTGTGTGTGTACATGTAAGAGAACTGGGTGTGTGACTGTGTGCTGTGTGAATATGGGAGCTGTGTTGTGTGAGTGGGTATATGTGTGTGTGGGCAACAGAATAGAATCCAGAATCCAGAATAGGGATCAGAGCAATATTTCTCCAAGTGTGGTCCTCAGATTACTCGAACAGAAGTCACCGGGAGCTTGTTAAACATGCAGATTCAAGCCACTTCCTATTCCTCCTGAAGCAGAATCTGTGTGTGTGTGTGTGTGTGTGTGTGTGTGTGTGTGTGTGTGTGTGTGTCGCCCACCCCTCCTCCTCCCGCTGGGACGATAATTAAAGCGCCAAACGGCGGAGCGGGCGGGCAGTGCTCCCGGGGGCGCATTTCATCGCGGCTGATTAATGAGGCCGGGGAGTTAATGAGGAGAAAGCTAAACGGAGGGAGCCGAGCAGCGGAAGCACTCTCAGGCCCTGGGGGGGAGGGGGCTCCGAAGGCATCTCCCGCCCTCTCTTTTCAGCCGAGGCCCTGCGCGAGCCACGTGGTGCCCGGGCTTCCACTAAGCTGCCTCCGGCCGGGGAGAAGAGGGATCGCCTCACACTCGCCGCCGTGGAGAACTTGCTTCTCCTTCCTCCGTGTGTGCCCAAACTCGCTAAACAGAGAAAGAACCTGCCCTTCCCGTCTAAAACCCAACAAAGGACCTCAGGAGACCGCCTTCTTCATTGTCGGGCAGGAGTCCCAGACCCCCCTGCAGATTTCATTGCCGACCCGAATTAATAACCAGCTCTGTCGTTACCAACCGACTAAACTTAGACAGGTTACTTAGTCCTTTAAGCCTCAGTTTCTGCATCTGTAAAATGGGATCATAGTCCTTACCCCCACCTCAAAATGGCTAAGGTTGACTGATATGTACCAGACACTCCTGTAAGCAGCTGGCATGTATAATCTCCTTAATTGCTCCCCAAAACTCTAGGAGGCAGGCTCTATTCTTACCATCTTTATTCCATAGAGAAGGACATAGAAGCAGGGAACGTGAGGTAACTTACCCAAGGCCACCCAGCTACTAAGGGGCGCTGGGACGTCAACCTACAGTGTGATTCCAGAGCTCATGTCCTTAGCAGCAAGCAACAGTGCTAGTTTGCAAGGTGGCTGTGAGGATTTAATCATATAACACATGAAAAAGACTTTGTAAACTGTTAAATGCTAAGCAAATGTGAGAAGCCACTGTTGTTGTTGTCGTTATTATTATCATTTTCATACCCAGTTTTGGACCCAGGGTCGAGACATGGCTGGGAAGGATGTGGCCCCTGAACAGAGAGAGACAACAGGGGGTGTGGTGACCTCGCCAACAGTCTGCAGCCTTGGGTCTTAACCATAGTGCGAGAACAGAGCAGAAAATGACCTGCTCTGCTCTGCATACCCACCTCTCGAGGCACACACCTCTGCGGTCATACTACAGACACATCAAACGGTCTCCATGTCCGCACAGCGGCATAGTAGTAGCCTCGATTTTAAAGGGCAGAGCTTGGCACAAAGGGATGGGGCTGAGTTTGGACTCGGAAGAACCATGTTCCAATATGAATCTGCCGTTGACGAGCCATGTGGACCTGGTGAGTCACTTGACGAGCCTGAGCTTCATCTGCCGGTTGGGATGATAACCACCATAGCTGTCTCTCAGGACCTGCTGCAGCAGGACAAGCATGAAGCTTCGCATGTGAAGAGTCATCGTAACTTTACGTTGCGCTTTGTATCTAGAAATGGCTGGCCAGGGAGTCCAGGTCACTGCCCTGGGGCGCGCCAGGGGTTTCTAGCAATGGGCAAAGGGCGAGATGCCAGAGCTGCCCAATGAATACACCTCCCTTCTCCCAGGAATCTCACTTTGGGATCTACAGCTCCATGTTGCTCTACAGTCTAAAGTGATTTGGTACCAGAAGCCAATCTGCTTGACTTCTTGCAGTCAAGAAGTTCTTGACTTCAAAATGAGCCAATTTCCTCCAGATGAGTTTCTTCTGCTGAACCAGGGACATTGAGGCTGCCCGGGCCAACTAAAAACAAATGAGTCTGCCCCTGCTTGTCAGGCACCTTCACCTTCCCCACCAACCAGCCTCTGAAGCCCCCAGCCCTCACTGACACTTCATACCACCCACCCTCAATGTGGGAGCCAGCCAGGGATGGCAGAAGAGGGAGCATCAATAATTTTCTCCAAAGGAGCTTGTGTCTAGAGAAACCAATATTTAACAGCCCCATTTACATTGAAAGCGTGGTTCTGATTATGAGATGGTAATGAGGGGATTAGCCAGAGGAGAGAAGCCCCCTGCCTGCCTCCCCCTCCCATTCTTCCTCCATCACCCTGCACGGTGGGCTTATTCCTAGAGGAGGAGTTATGGGGGAGGGTGCAGGGCACTCCCACTGGGAGAGCATCAGAGATGCCAGAGCAGGGCAGGGGTCCTCCAGGACCCCATCTGAAAGCCCCTTATTCACTTCTGGAATCAATTAACCTCAGAAAGGGTGATGGGTGACGTGTGAGACACCCGATTCTGAGAGTCCTTCCATTCCTTTCCCCTAGACTCAGCTGAGACCCTCTGCTCTCTGACTCTGTCCGGTATTTCAGATGGGCACGTTTAAGTCATGTTTTGCCTCTGAAGTAGAGGGGACTGAAGTTAAAAAGTCTGTTGGGAGAACTTTTGCTTGGCTCCTGACTTCTCTGGCTTAACCTCAAACTAGGCCCTGTTCCCTGAATTCCCCGCCTCTCTGGAATGGCATATCCTTGTTCTCTTCATCCCACACCCTGCCTTTTAACCAGGCGGCGGTTTATCTCTGGCTCTTCCTGTGG
This sequence comes from Lagenorhynchus albirostris, assembly GCF_949774975.1. Lineage (NCBI taxonomy): Eukaryota > Metazoa > Chordata > Mammalia > Artiodactyla > Delphinidae > Lagenorhynchus > Lagenorhynchus albirostris. Next base: position 99,704,666 of record NC_083103.1, read on the forward strand.
GGCGAGGGGTGGAGGATGGAGAGAACCCAAGGGGGTCACCCATCCTGAGGCCCTGTTTGTTGGTGGACAATTGTGCTCAGACTGGATAATTCAGTGTGTGATTGTGGTCACGCCCCCCCCTTTTGTGCCCCTTTCGGAGCCAATCTCCCAGACCCAGATGGGTTAATCCATAATGCAGACGAGCAAGTAATTGGCTGTCAGCCCGGCCCCCTGCACCCCCTCCCCTATTAGTGCCACTGCCCTAATGAAGCCCAGCTTGGAGAGCCCCCTTCTCAATGAGGCGCCAGCCCCAACCCAGCCAGGCACACATGTGTCTCCGCTGCTCTGCCCGAAGCCTGGTTCCCTTTAGGGACCCTCAGCCCAGCCTCCCCGGGGTGACCCAGCTGCCAGGGCTTCGGAGGCCCAGGGGGAGGCTGTGATGGATGGGAGGGAGTTAGTTAATAGAGCCCAAAACACATGGGCCCTGTCCCCACACCGACCCTCCCCCTCACACACACACACACACACACGCACGCACTTTTACAGCTTCGTCTGACAGCAGCCCTGGCCTTTTGAAATAGCCCCATGGAATATTCCCCACTTCCATCTCCCACCTAAGCTGTGCTGAAACGGGAGCTGGAAAGCTGTTTCTTTGGACACTGGCACAAGTCATTGCCGCCCACTCTACCCCCAGCCTCTGCCAACCTAAGTCCCCGTGTGGGTTTTGGGCAGAGACGGCTCAGGACTGTGTTGAAAGATGAGCTTGGCCTTCAGTCTCCAATGACTCGACTAATGTTGGAATCTCACCAAGTGATTTTCTCTTCCTTAATTCTTGGACTCCATCTCTGTTTTTGATCCTACTTCTCTTCCTACCCACTTCCCAACCAATTCTTTAGAGGCAGAACTAGAACCAAGCCCCAAAGGTGAGGGTATCTACAGACCAGAGCCGTTCTCTCTGTTGGAGCTGCCCATCTTGTCCTAGGCATCCCACCAGGTTTTGAGCTCCCTGTATCTGGAAGGATTCAAGCCAAGCCTGGATGAGAAGAAAGGTTTGGCGAGGATATTTGCAAAGGGACCTACCATTCTCTGATTCCCTGCACTTGCTTCCTGCCCGTACATCTCTCTTCCTTCCTTCCCTCCAATATAAAGAGCGGTGGGTTTGCTGACCCTTTTTCCAAACCAATGGAGGAAAGAAGAGATTGGCTGCTGCCTGGGCTTGGGTGCCCATCGAGGCAGGAACACTTTGTCCTGAGGCGAGTCCTCGACCTGTAATCTGCCTGCCCTCCTGCCTCTATTTAAACCTTTAAAATGATAATTTTATATTTTCCATTATTATCAAAATATTTTTAAATGGAGGAAAGGTGAAAAAATTGCATATAGTCCCTCACAACTAACCAACCATTGCTTAGATTTTGGTTTATTTTTCTTTCCTTTTTTCCTTTTATCGTATGCTTAGAAATCACTCAACACAACTAAAGTATTTACCGAATGTCTTCTGTGCATCAGGCAGAGTGCTTATAGTTTTTCTACCTGGATTATAACTCCAGACCTGTTCCTATCTTTCCTTCTCCTCTTTTTTTTTTTTTTTTGCGGTACACAGGCCTCTCACTGTTGTGGCCTCTCCCGTTGTGGAGCACAGGCTCCGGACGCGCAGGCTCAGCGGCCATGGCTCACGGGCCCAGCCGCTCTGCGGCCTGTGGGACCTTCCCGGACCGGGGCACCAACCTGTGTCCCCTGCATCAGCAGGCGGACTCTCAACCACTGCGCCACCAGGGAAGCCCATCCTTCTCCTCTTTTAATGCCAGGGTTATTGCTCTGGAATAGGTAAACCCTCTCATGATGGAATATTTGGAAATTCTCACATTTGGGATGGGGGTCTCAGCACTTGTCAAGGTTGGAATCCATAAAGTGCTCCAAAGTCACAGTGGGCCATCCCTTTATGATTAAGATCTTGGAGAGGAAAATAAGGCCCCCATGCCGATAGTGCAGGGCTCAGGGGGTGGAGGCAAATGACCCTAAGTAAAGTCTAGCTCCATTTTGATTGGATGTGGTAACAACACTGAGTGGTGAAATAACATTCAGAGGTTGCTTCTAGGAAATGTTGAATATTTATGAGCCTTGCAATCAGGACCTAGGAGGTAAGGCTTTAAAATAAACAGGCAGCAGGATGGGGGTAGGGAAGATGGAAGGAGAGAGAGAGACATGGAAGAAAAGCCATGGGGAAAGGAGAGAGACACATGAATGGAAGGAAGAAGAAGAATAGGTTCTCGTGACTTGTCAGAATAATGACTTCTCTACATGTGTAGATGGGAATGAGGTCACAATGATGCTGGCTTTTCCAGGTCAGACTATGGAAGCCCAGAGAGACCTTGGAGTCATCTTCACTCCCAGGAATTGAGCTCCAGGATATGTCGGTTAAACAGAGCCCCTTATGGTGTAGAAAACCAAAGCTCAATGTAGAGCAGTGGAAGGAAGGACTGCAGGGCAGAGGGGTCCCGAAAGACACTGGAGATAGGTCCAGTACTCAAGGTGAATACAAATAAATCTATGAACACAAGTAGCAACTCAAAGAACACAGAGACTAAAGACTCAGTGACGTAAGGTGGAGAACCTTTCACATATGTATTTAATGCAAAAACATTTCCCTCTGAATGTAAATCATTAGAGGCACGGGAATATTTCTCTTTAATTGAAAAATGAGACATCCTCTGTTGGATGCAGGGGATTTGAAGATCTTAATTGGTCTCTTCCTTTGTGAATTTTATGCTCACATAGAGAGAGAGAGAGAAGGAGAGGGAGGGGGAGAGGGGGAGAGAGAGAGAGAGAGAGAGGCTGAGGCTGGGAAATTGAGACAAAGAGTGATAAAAAACATAGTCCAGTTCTGACTTCCCTGAAACCGCAAAAGTTCCAGGAATTATAGAAATGAGCAAATGGAAAGAGCAGCAGGTTTAATACTGATAGGTACCAGGTACGATGGGATTTCGGAACTAAAAACAGAATGGTAGAAAAAGATCTGGAGGTCTCAGTGGGTTACACTCAGCAATGTGCTTGTAGAAGTCATTCTGTTACTAGAATTATGAATTATACATAAGAATGGTGGGGTGGGGGCAGGGGAATCTGCCTTCTGCTATCCTCAGATGCAGGTCTTTCACAGAGAGGTGGTATACCAGGCACACGGTGTATGGTCAGCCTGAGTTTAAATCCTGGATCCTCCATGTAGTAGCCACTTAAGTAACTTTGGGCAAGTTACTTAACCACCCAGTGCCTACATCTCCCCATCTGTAAAATGAGGGTAGTAACAGTACCTATTTGTTAAGTTATTAGGAGAATTAAATGAGAAAAGCACCTAGAACAGCCCCGCCAATAGTAAGTTCACAATAACTGCTATGCTACACATTATGTCGGGCACCCAGGGTTCAAAGATGAGTCAGATATAAGTTCCAGCTCCCTAAGGGGAACTTGGAGCTCATGGGGAAGCTAATCACGGAGCAAATAATTTAAACATCGCATGTTAAATTGTACGGTAGGGGAATAAATCAAGTGGTCTGGGAGAGTCAGGGAGGGCTTCAGTAATCACTAATCTGCACGGAATCCTGGCAGGTGGAGAACGGAAGGGAGAGGGTACTTCAGGAAAAGGAAGTGGAGAATGGCAGGAGCTAAGGTGCAGAAGTAGAGAGAGCACCACACGTGAAAGAAAAAAGGCAGCTTGGCGGTGGGATGTAGATGGCCAGAGGGATGGGGTGAGAGGTGGGGTAATGGAGAAGATCTGGGAGAGGCACACATGATCTATGGTGATACTCGTATGCACTTCCTCTAGGAATTGAGAAGCCATTATCATTTTTAAGTAGGCGAGTGACATGATCAGGTTTGAACATCAGAGACAAGCGTGTAGCTCAGTGTCTGGCACTTGGCGGTTACTTACTAAATGGGGTTTGAACAAATATACGACAGTTCCTTGAAGCAGCAGAGTAGGGGATGGATTCCCAATGGGAGGCTGAACGCAGGGAGTTCGTTTGCAACAGTCAGAGTGAAAGATGGTGAGAATCTAAACTAAGGCCGTGGCTGTGGAGATGGGCAGGAGGTACAGAGCTGATGAAATAGCTCTCAGAGACTCACTGGACTGGCTTCCTCAGGTTCAGGGTTTAAGGGGGGGAGGTATAAAGAATTTAGGAAGAGTCCAAAAGAAAGGTCCAGTTTATAATTGTAACACAACAATAATAAACATAGGAATAAACAAATGAGAAGTATTCAAGATCTACATCATGGAAACTTTAAAACTGTTAAAGGACATAAAAATGAGGCAGATGTTTTCTGCCACAAACATGTATCACTGGTCCTAAAGGGGAACAATATACTCCTTGCTCCTCGTTGTTGAAAATGCCCCATATTTGAGTCTAATGTCATAAGACTCTATTACCCACCATCTCAGTACTACCTACTGCCGACTCCTGGGTCCTACCACCTCATTCCTTGCAGATTTTAGCTTCCGGCTCAATGTTTCTCACCAACTCTTCCCCTGCTCTAATTCTTGATGGTTCTAATAACCACTCAGATGATCCATCCGATATCCTTGCTGTTCGGAAATTCTCTGGTGGTCCAGTGGTTAGGACTACAAGCTTCTACTGCAGGGGGCACAGGTTTGATACCCGGTCAGGGAATTAAGATCCTACAGCTGAGCCAAAAATAACCTCAAAAATCAAAAAACAAAACACCAAACAGTATCTTTGCTGCTCAGTTTCTTGACCTCTCCTCTCACCACCTTGTTGTCTGCCCTACCTTAGCCATTAATTCCTGTGGTCATACCCTAGTAGACCTTGTCATAACCAGTAACTGAACTACTCCATGATCTTAATTTCAAGCAACCTCATTTCCAATCGTCATCTCCTATGTTTTCCCATTGGCTTCTTCTGATGTTCCAATTCCAACAAACCTTAGAGCCCCACCAGGATAATCCATGAATCTTATTTTTTTCCCATTGATCTCAATTCCTTTTCACTGTCACTCCAGTTTTTCAACTCGTGGCCCTACTTCCCTCCTTACTCAGCTTACATTCCCACGGTCAGTCATCAGAGTCAGTTTCTTGTAGACATGCTCAGCTTTCCTATCTGACCCTCACTTCTCTGAGTGTGTCTGACTAACCCACAAAGTTGAATAAATCCAACTCTCCACCTCTTCTGAACCTGCACCCAAGCCACTGAAGGTACCTGGAAAACATGCAAAACTATGCGCAATGGTCTCACTTTAAATTCATGATCTCTAACCCCAGGCAGGCCTCTAACACTGCCTGGTGATTATGTTGCATTTCCCTAGTTGGTAACTCTACTGCTCTCCTATATGAATATGTCATACACACACCTCCATCCTCAAGCCGTCAACACCTCTTCCCCTATCCCACTCTTAGCTGATAACTTTACTTCCTATTTCATGGGGAATAGAGAAGCAATCAGAAGATAACTCCCGGGACTTCCCTGGTGGTCCAGTGGGTAAGTCTCCACACTCGCAATTCAGGGGGCCTGGGTTCGATCCCTGGCTGGGGAACTAGATCCCGCATGTGTGCTGCAACTAAGAATTCGCATGCCGCAACTAAGACCCGGTGCAGCCAAAATAAATTAAATTAAATCAAAAAGAAGATAACTCCCACTGGCTCCCACCATCACATCTTTCCACCTACTCGTGTCTGGACGCCGTAGCCTCTTCTTCCTTTTATTGTGGAAGAACGATTTGTGTCCTAAGTGAAACTGTTCACTTGTGCACGAGACCCCGTCGTCTCTCCAGTCAAGGACATTGCTCCAGCCACGCTCCCCTCTCTTCTCTGAATCGTGGATGTCCCTTCTCTATTAGGTAATTTCAGTCAGCACAGAAGCAGGAGGCTTTCCCTCCCATTTTATTAAAAGAGATTTCTGATCCCACTTCTTTTTCAACTTTCTCCCCACAAATCTTCCCATTTCAGCAAAACTCTAATTCCTTTGCTTCTATTTTCTCATGCCACCCCAATCAGAATTTGCTTCCACCCAACCACCAGAACTGCCTTTAACAAGGTCACAGTGGCATCCACATTACTGAATTTAATGACTCATCTCGGTCTTCATTCTAGCTCTTCTTATTCCATTTACTATAGATCCCTCCCTCCTCCTTCACTTGGTTGCCAGGATACCACACTCTCCCAGATTTCCTCTTATCTCTCTGGCTCCTTCTAAGCTTTCTGTATGCTTCCTCCTCAACTCCCTAAATTCTAAATATTAAAGTAACCAAAGCTCCAGTCCTTGGACCTGTTTACTTTTTTTTCTATCTCCCTTGATGATCTCATCTAGTTTTGTGGCTTTTTATAGCATTTATTTGATGAAGGGTCTCAAATTTTTTTTATAAGCAATACAAGTTTATTTAATTACTTTGGAAACAATCCCCCCCAAATGATGCCTGAACCTAAAAGGTACATAAAAATGACCAACAATATCTTAAAATAATAGAGCTGAAGGGCTCTCAAATTCATATCTCTAGCCTAGACTGCTCCTCTGAACTTCACGACTAGTTCATCCCACTGCCCATTTGATGACACCACTGAGATTTCTAACAGGCATCTCAAACTTAACATGCCCCAAACTAATTTACTAATATTAACTAATTAATTAATTAGTTAATTAATAATTAACTAATATTAATATAAACTCTACAATATGTTTAGGTTTCCCCATACCAGTAAAATCTTGTCAGCTCTATTTATATATATACGATGTGAAAGGATACCCTAAACACATTGATGTTAACAAGAGCAGGCTGCAAAGCAGTACAATTAATATGATCATATTTGTGTTTTAAGAAGGATAGAGAGATATATGCTTTTTCTTAAAATTTGAAAGGGTACACAAGAAACCATCTGTAGCTGCCCCAGGCTGAAGAAGGATAAGAATGGTGTGAGGACTTTGTTCATCTCATACTCTTTTATTCTGCTTGGATATTCTTGCATGAGCATGTATTATGCATAGGATAATAAAACTATTTTTAAACTAACACAATAGGATCCCTAGCAGAGTATCAGAAATAATAGAGGGGGAAAGGGAAGGAAGAAAAACAGAAAAAGAAGGTGTAGTGGGTTAAATTTCAGAATGTAAACTTATTTGGAAGTAGGACCTTTTCGGTAGTTAAGAAGAGGTCACACTGGATTGGGTTGGGCCCTAATCCAATGACTTGTATCCTTATAAGATGTACACACACAGGGAAGACTGCCATGTGAAGACAAAGGCAGGGATTGGAGAGATGCGTCTACAAGCGGAAGAATGCCGAGGACTACCGGGATCCACCAGACATGGAAGAGACAAGAAAGAAGATGTGGCACATATATACAAGGGAATATTACTCAGCCATAAAAGGAAACGATATTGAGTTATTTGTAGTGAGGTGGATAGACCTAGAGTCTGTCATACAGAGTGAAGTAAGTCAGAAAGAAAAAGACAAATACCGTATGCTAACACATATACGTGGAATCTAAAAAAAAAAAGAAAAAAAAAGGTCATGAAGAACCTAGGGGCAAAACGGGAATAAAGATGCAGACCTACTAGAGAATGGACTTTAGGATATGGGGAGCAGGAAGGGTAAGCTGGGACAAACTGAGAGAATGGCATGGACATATATACACTCCCAAATGTAAAATAGATAGCTAGTAAAATAGGCAGTGGGAAGCAGCCGCATAGCACAGGGAGATCAGCTCGGTGCTTTGTGACCACCTAGAGGGGTGGGCTAGGGAGGGTGGGAGGGAGACACAAGAGGGAGGAGATATGGGGATGTATGTATATGTATAACTGATTCACTTTGCTATAAAGGAGAAACTAACACACCATTGTAAAGCAATTATACTCCAATAAAGATGTTAAAAAAATAAATAAATATTAAAAAAGAAAGAAATCTTCCTTAGAGCCTTCAGAAAGAGCATAGCCCTTGACTTCAGACTTGCAGCCTGCGAAAGGGAATAAATATGTGTTGTTTTTGTCCACCTAGTTTGTGTTTTTTTGTTATAGCAGCCCTAGGAGAATAATATAGAAGGGGAGAGAGACAGAGACAGAGAATGAGAATGAATGGTAGGCACAGAGGGAAGGCTAGTGGGCTCTGCGGGGGCAGTTGTTGTGAGGACTGACTAGTTAATTGGGTGTATTCTCTAAACCAATATGTACGGAGTGCTTGCTCTGTACCAAGTTTAATAAAAGGAATCAGGAAAACTCTTGTTCTCCCTAGCCTTTGTTCCATCTGTACTGGGATGTGGACATTTCTGCCCAGTTGCCCCCAAATTTCCAGACTTGGCGGTGTGTGTTGCACACTAACTCCCCCCAGGCTCCTCCACTGGAACCCCAGTGGTGGGGGGCCGAGGCGGGGGGGGGGGAAGTGCGCTCTGGGACAAGGGGCCCTGGCCTATTATCTCAGCAGCTACAGGGTTGAGCCAACAGACCCTGGCTCCTGCCGGGGGCTGGCTCCTGCTGTCTGCTTTCCAGCCAGGGGCCTATTCTTTGCTCTCTGATCCCCCCTCCTGTTTGGCCCCTGCAGGCTGGGTCAGTGCCCCCTGGCATCATTGCTCTGAAGCCAGCAACCCTGCTGGGCCATTCACAGGCATAGCTTAGTAGGGGTGGGGGACAGATGTTAGTTCCTTGTCTCCCTCCCCAACAAACACACACACATATGCTTGGTCCCTGGGAAAGGACCAAGGCAGAGAGAATGATGGGAGGCTAGAGGCTCTGGGGGGATGTAAACAGACTGTGTGTGTGTGTGTGTGTGTGTGTGTGTGTGTACTAGGGAGAGGCAGGGGCAGTAATCAGTGTGAGATAGGGGGGTTGTCCTCAATTACATGCCAGCAGCTCATCCACTACCAGCTGGCATGCAGGCTTTGAACCACCAAGAAGCTTCCCATACAGCCCCCAGCTTGGCCACCGAAAATTCCCAGCTATGTTCTCTGGCGTATGTGATGGCTCTAGGCCATGGAAGTTGACCTGGGGTAGCTATTCTCTCCATAAACACACATGCCCACACCCCAGACACATATTTCTTCCCACCAGACTCCATAACCCTATCAGAAGAAACTTACCCTCTCTCTCCATAGACTCCACTCTCCCCATCCTCTCTGCCTCTTGCTACTCTCTTTTTTTGCCAACTCCCCTCAGAACTTCCTTTTCTCTTTTTTACTCTTTCTGAAGTGCAGACTGTTACTGATAAAACCCTGGGAAAGAAGTAGTCTCCTGAGGCAGCAGAAGGGAGGGGCCTGGAACTCAAGTCCTTTCTCCAGCCTAAGGTGGAAGTTAGACGAGGACCCTCCAATTACAGTGCACACACTGAGTGCTTTAGGTCAGGGGTCCCCAACCCCCCCGGGCTTCGGCCCAGTAGCAGTCCCTGGCCTGTTAGGAACCGGGTTGCACAGCAGGAGGTGAGTGGCAGGCGAGCAAGTGAAGCTTCATCTGCCGCTCTGCATCGTTCGCCTTACCACCTGGACCATCCCCCTACCCACCCCTCATCGGTGGAAAAGATTGTCTTCCACAAAACCGGTCCCTGGTGCCAGAAAGTTGGGGACCGCTGCTTTAGGTGCTGTACCAGCGCCTGTGGTCTACAGGTTAGGAAAGGGAGACAGATGCAGCGAGTTACCTACTCTCTCTAAATGAGAGGTAGAAGCCAGAGTTGTGTTGGTCGTTTGTGTGGTGAGGTGGGGCAGGCAGTGGGGAGACGAATAGGAGGCAAACTCCTTCCAGAACTGCCTGTGGGAACAGCATAGAGAGAAGCAGGACTGGAAAATGTGCAGGGCCAGTGTCCAGGCTGCCCATCGGACCTTAAGAAAGGGAGGCTGGGCTTTTTCTGCCCCCTCTCTGCCCCACGCTCTACTGAATCCAGGGCTCCAGGGACCCTGAGCGGGCTGGGAATTGGGCTGTGGTTGGGAGGCGTTTATTCTCCAATACACCCCAGCTGAGTACTGCACCCTCTTTTGGCATTTAATATGAGTTGGTTTAAAGGGAGAGTATTCTAGAGATAGAGAAGTACAAAAAAGGAAAGAGAAGAAACAAGAACAAAAAGTGGGGAGAGAGAAAAGAGTATTGAGAAGGAGTGAGGTGTAGAAGAGGGACAGGAGATTTGGGCCAGGAGAGTCTCGGACAGGAAGAGAGTGGCCCTACTTTGTCCAGCCTCTAAACCCAGAATGCCAGGGATTAGGAAGCAGCCTTGCCCATGGGCTGAGTTGCAGCCTCCGCTCAGGGAACCCTGAGCAAATAGCCCTGATCCCCACATAAAGGGCCAATTAACTGCGCTGTCTCTGGGAACAAATCCGCTAACAGGGTGACAAGCCCCTAGACGCTGGCAGGCCCTGTGTTTGCTGAGAGGCCCACCGGGAGCAAATCAGGGGATTAGGAGGGGGCAGGAGCCACATGGTGGGATGCGGTTTCCTGTCTGCTGCAGCCCTCCCTGCCCCAGAGCAGGGCTGGTGCCAGGACGCCGGATTTCTGTCCTGGTTCATCCTCTGACGTGACGGAACCCAGGTGACCTGGGTGGGTCAGCAAGGAGGGGAGCAGAGGGCTCCTGAACCGGGAATCTGAAGCATCAGAGCAGAGCAAGTAGTCCAATTTCTCCTTAACGGATGGGCAAACAGGTCCAGAGTGTGAAATCTCACTGGCAAATATAGGATTGGGACGTCTGGGTTCGTCATTCCTGAAGGGATTGATTTCTGGTGGGAAAATCTAACCCTTATCACCTCTCTTATCTGAATGCAGCCTCGTCCTGGAACAAGGATCAGACGTCAGGTCCTATCTCTTAGTAACTGGTCCTTGAGAAAGAATGTCACCAGCTCCTCTCCCACCTACCCCAATTTAAGGTCCACTGGGGTTTAAGTCGTTTGTGGGGCGCCAGATTCCTAGTCCAGCAAAGACAGGCGGGGTGCTGAAAGAACAGCTCCTAGGGCGCAGCCTCCGGTGGGGCACGCCCTGCCCCACTGCCCCGCCCCGCCCCCGCCCTTCTTGCTTCTGGCCTGGCGAAGTCACGCACAGAGCTGAGGCGGGGCGGGGGGCCGTAGGAAGGCACCTAAACGTCCGTTCGTTTGAGGCCCCCGAGGGCTGCTCTGAGGATTGAGGGAGGAGTTTGGGGACAAGCCCCCACCCCTTGACTAAGTCTCTAGTTCACTTGAGCGCCGCCTGCCTGAAATACCCAACTCCTGACTTAGCTTACGATGGGGTCTACGTCTGTGTAACACCCACCCCTCAGGATGTTGACCTGTTCACCTGCCTCTTCCCACTTCGGAAGCAGCCACTCCTCAAAGGTGATCTCCTCACACGGAGCCCTCCGGTTGAGCCAGAACCCCACCATCAGCAGGGCCTTAGCTCAGATAGGCCCGGGTCTCTCTTCCCCTGACACCCCAAGGCCACCCCTAGCCTAGGAAAGTGTGTGTGTGTGTGTGTGTGTGTGTGTGTGTGTGTGTGTGTGTGTGTGGAGGGGGGCGACTGGGAGATCTTCAGGTACAAAGAACGCCAGAAAAGCCAGAAGCAGGCGGGTGGGGGGGGTGTCGTGTCCCCTCCCCGTAAGGAGGATCGTTATCAAGTTTGAACTGATTTGAGCGAGTCTTCCATCAACCCCATGTCTTCTCTTGCACTTGCCTTTACAGGAACAATATTGCTCTCTTTGTCTTAGCCCCAGACTCCCTGGCTCCCCTTCAGTCTCCTCCGAAAGGTGAGACAATTTAATAAAATATGTCAGAGCAAAATAATGCAAAAGCATGCCGATAGATGCGAGATGCCTGGGTTTCCCCGGGCTTTCCGCCTCCAGTTTTATCCCTGTTGAGTATCCTCAGGAACTACTAGATTAGTGGTGCGTCTGGGGCAAGGACTCCCCGGTCAAGACGCGCCACCTCATCCCCCGGTCTCTCGGCTGCAAACCAGGCGACTGCTGGGCAAAGGGGTGGACGCACCGCGGAATGATTCTCCACCCACTTCCAACTCCCGCCCCAAACCACGCCAGCCGTCCGCACTCCCGCAGCAAAGCCCGGGGACTTGGGAGGAAGTGGAAGCCAGGACTTGGAGAGCTAGAGGAACGGTCTGGCCCTTTGCCTCAGTTTCCTAAAAGAGGAAAAGAGAGGAGGGATTCCTCCTTTGAAGTCAGGCAGAAGGGCAGAGTCCGAAAGAGCCTCATCCCTCATCTTGGGTGCTTTGAGAAAGGAGGGAAACTCTCCCGAGGTGTCCAGAACCGACGCGGGACTCGGGGCGCGGGGCGGGGACTCCGCATCTCGCGCGCGACGCGACTCTAGTCTCTGGCCCTGCTAGTGGCCGTCGGGGTGGGGGTGGGAGGGTGGAAGGCGGCGGATTAATCCCTTAATTACGCGGTGATCCGCGTGGCACCTGCTTTCTGCCCGCCCAGCTCCCAGGGGACCCGGGCACGGCGGGTTGGAGAGAGAAGGACGAGGGAAGGAGGAGGGCACGCGGAGGCACGCGCGGTACCCAGGCGCGCCGGCAGGAGAGCGGCACCGTGGCTGGGACAGCGCGCAGAAGCTGTAGAGGGGCTTACGGCTCCCGGCCCGCGGGTCTCAGACCCAGGGGCTGGGCCCCGAGCCCCCAGCCCCGGTCCCAGTCGGGTCGCGCCATGCTGCGCTACCTGCTTAAAACGCTGCTGCAGATGAACTTGTTCGCGGACTCCTTGGGCGGGGACATCTCCAACTCCAGCGACCTGCTCTTTGGCTTCAACTCCTCGGTGGCGACGCTCAACCAAAGCCAGCTGACCCCCGGCGATCCTTATCTCAACGGTGAGACCCTGAGCCACGGGGACTTCGGATCCAGGGATGGGGTAAGGTGGGAGGGCGGCATGGACGGGGAGTCCAAAGGGCTCCTGCCCCAAGGTTCAGGACCCAGCTACTCCCTCCCGCGCCTCCCGGGTGGTGGGGACCAATGGATAGTTTGGGGCTTAAAGCACCTGAGTGGGGATATCGGCGGGAGATCGAGGGCTTGGGAGGAGTTGGCAGCTGAGTCCACCACTCCTCTCCTCCCCAACCGATGCCCACGGCCACCCCAGGTGAGAAGAACCTGAGTAAGAGAGGCCGGGACCCACAGCACGGAGGGTAGAGGAGGGGGCGCGGTCGCTGGAGGGCCTGGGCCAAGCCGGGCCACTCGGTGACCCACCCAGGTAACAGGTTTCCGTTCGGGACCCTAAGTTTTCCAAGAACTCACTTAGGACGAGGGTGATGACGCCAAAATGTTAAATGTGTTTGCTACAGAAGGCGACAGAGGTGGCGACCATTTCAGGGAAACTTAGAAGTTTGCCCCTCAGAGGTAGAACTCACCGCCGGCTCACCCCGGCAGAGCTGCGGCGGGCGGGCAGCGCTGGCTGGGAGGTCATTACCGCTAATTACGGTGATTAATAAATGATTGAGACAGCGCGCTTTCCCCTAGCGCTGCGGGGAGGCGGCGAGAGTAGATCTGCCGGAGCCTGGGGAGAGGGCCAATTGCGCCTCCTGCCGGCAACATCGGGAACTCCCGCAGCCCTGAACGACTTTGCTGTTGATCCCCCTCTGGGCACAGCCTTCATCCCTCCGCCTCTACCCGCTCGAATCTACCAGCACCGTGCTGGGGACTCCAAGGTGGCAAGAAAGGAGACCCGGGCAATGGATGTGTGTTTGTGAGTGGGGTACTCCAGGTGCTGGGGGAGGAGCGCCAGAGCCTCATTAGCATGGTCATTAGCTATTCATTAGCTGCTGTCGAAGCATCTCCTGACACCGGGAATGACAGGGAAGAAATTCCAGGGAAAGGACGCCTGCAGCTGTGTCTACAGGAATTAGGGGGAAAAAGCCGATGAGAAGGGTGTGGTTTGTATGGAGGGAGCAAGGAGGAAGGAGATGGGGAATGAGATGGGATTCTCCAACCTCCTGACCCTCTTAGATTCCCAGGAGGTTAAGCACAGAGCCCTTCTCACGGACACCCCAGACGCGCCTCTGCTCCCCCAGCGCTCTTACAGTGTTTACACCACACATCGTCTCATTCAAACTCGAAAATTCAAGGAGGTGCGTTGATGGTCACATTTTGTGACTGACAAAACAAACTCAGAGCGGATGAATAGTATCCTAATGGTCACGAAAGCAACGTAAAGCTTGGCAATAACAAACCAACTTCCATTACACCCAAAGGCCATGTGAAGGGGGGAAAGGGAGTTTTGGGGCCTGGAAGAATCTGATTCAGGTAGAGACTGTAGAGGTCAAGATAAGGTAAGGTGGGCCAGGGAGGAAGAGTCCTTAACTAAAGGTAGAATAGCCATACTCATGGAGTCTTCTTCCAAGTGCTTTACATACACTCTGGTCTTGTGACAACCCTACCACCAGTGCCACATTACAGGTAAAGAAACTTCGACCCAGACAAGTTCAATAATTCGCCCTAGTTCTGACAGCTAGGAAGTGTCAGCGTCTGAGATTCCAGCCCCGGTCGGTTCCACGACACCCCTTGAGCTCTTATCCACTCCGGGGTCGCTCACGTGGGGTCTGGTCTCCCTAAACGGGGACTGGAATGGGATGGAGGAGAAGAAACGAGTGAGAAGCAGAGGTTTCCATCTGAAAGGGAGGAAATCGAGAAAAATTCCTTCCTTCCCTAAGTGGGAGGGAAACCGATCTTCTTGTCCCTAACCAGTTAGGTACCCTCTCCCCAGGATAGCAGCAGCACGGGGCAACCCGTGCAGCTTTGTCTCCACTAGAACTTCTTAAGAGCCGGGGCTGAGAAATGAAACCCAATCCCGTACAGAGGCTGGAAGCAAGAGGTCCCCGCGGATTTTGGAACTGGGGGTGGGGTGGGGCGTTGGGGGCGGGGGCGGGGGAGGGAGGCAGAGAACAGAAGCACGGGGCTGTCCCTGGTTATTTAAGGACACCGGGTTACGCGAGGCGGCAGCGACGCCTACTGGCCATGGGTTACAAATCCACTTTTGACGAATCTGGGGGTGGGCGTCTGAGCTCAACCCGCTCGAGGATCCTGGATCCCAAACTGCAGAAGAAGAAGCGAGCAGAAATCTGTAGGCCAAGTGAGGGGCAGGAGTAGACATGCGGGTGAACGGATCTGAGTGACCAAGGAAAGTGAGGAATTCCTCTCTCAATGATCCTTAGCCTTTCTTAACTATATCAACCTGTAGAATAATCTGTTGAAAACTATGCCCTCTTAGAAAAGGAGCGTTACTCACTATTCCACCATCATTTGCGTTCAATTCCCGTGACTTCACAGGACCCAGAAACGTGATTATCTGTGGGGTGTCAGTAAGAGGGCACTGTGCCTATTCACGGGCTCCAGGATAAGGAGTCCTAGCCCTCAGCCCATCATTCACTTCTTCCCTTTCCTAAGCGGGGGCCCCAGGCTGGGCCACAGTCTCCATATCGCTGGTCCGGGACCGCGAGGAGGCGAAGAACAAATTGTCGGCGCTGGTGCACCGCTTATGGTTGTTCACAGGTCTGTGAACCAGCGCGGGTGGGGGACTGAAAACCAGTCGGCTAGAGGCGCGGTCTACTTGCCAAGCCGTGGCCCAGTCACTCTGCACTTCAACTTGGCAGGAGGCTGGCGTCGTTAGCCGGCCTAGAAAGCCGGCCTAGGAGCAGGTGTCCAGATTCCTCTACTGATCTGCCTGTCCGCAGGCATCTTCTTTCCAGCCTAAGAACGTGCGGGGCACCTGTTCGGAAGGAGATACTCGACCCTACACACAGAGAGGGTGGGCAGGAGGGGATCTTTCTTCTCTCTGGAGATTCGATCTTTCTCCCGGTTTCCGGGTCTGAATGCTCTGCGCCCCCCACCCCCCTCAGGGTCAAAGGTCGGGCCGGAGGACGCGATGCCGCGCATCGTGGAGCAGCCGCCAGATCTGCTGGTCTCCCGAGGCGAGCCGGCCACGCTGCCCTGCCGCGCGGAGGGCCGGCCGCGGCCCAACATCGAGTGGTACAAGAATGGGGCGCGCGTGTCCACCGCGCGCGAGGATCCGCGCGCACACCGCCTGCTTCTGCCCAGCGGCGCCCTCTTCTTCCCGCGCATCGTGCATGGGCGCCGCGCGCGGCCGGACGAGGGTGTCTACACTTGCGTGGCGCGCAACTACCTGGGAGCGGCGGCTAGTAGAAACGCCTCTCTAGAAGTGGCAGGTAGGAGTCTCCTGGTTGCTTCCAGAGCCTCGGGAAGGCGGGAGGGCACCGGGTAATCCCATCCAGAGCCAGGCCCAATCTCAACCCATTCAGCAGCTTCCCTTTGGGACTAAGACCTTTGGTCTCTAAAGCCCTCGCTTTGGTCGGATGAGGAAGTGGGCCTGGTGTTGTCGCAACCCGGGAAGAGTTCCGGTCTGCGGTCTGTGGTGATCCACCTCTCCCCAAAACACTTTCCTGTGTCCTCACCCAGTTATGTCACCCCACACCCTATTTATTCCCGTGGTCATTCATTCTCTCTCTCTCTCGCTCGCTCGCTCTCTCTCTCGCTCACTCTCGCTCGCTCTCGCTCTCGCTCTCCCTCTCTCCAGTCCTCCGCGATGATTTCCGGCAGTCTCCTGGGAACGTGGTGGCGGCCGTGGGGGAGCCCGCGGTAATGGAATGCGTGCCCCCCCGCGGCCACCCAGAGCCCTCCGTGTCCTGGAAGAAGGATGGTGCTAGACTCAAGGAGGAGGAGGGAAGGATCACGGTGAGGGGTGGGGCCACGGCTGGGGATCCGACCGGGAGCCAGGGTCGGGGCCAGGGACATCCTGAGGGGCGAAGCCCTAGGCTAGGGGTCTGGGACATGTGTCAGAGGAGGAAGGCCTGAGTCTAAAGGTCTTGGAGGGGCGGGGGGAAATGACCTGGAGGCGATAAGACAAGAGGTTTGAAATTGGGGCATTAGCTAACCGGAGGCTGAGAGTCAGCTACTGAGTGGGGGATAAATCAGCAGAGGTAGGACGGAATCAGTGTAAGAAGGTGGGGATTATGATGCCCCAGGGACTGGTGGGAGGTGGTCTGGGCTGTGGGAGAAATGATACACTTGAGCCCCCACCTTGCGCAAATCACTCAAGGATTCCTTATCTGATAAGTGGGTCAAATTCACTGGTCTTCTTCATTGGCTTGCTGTGAGGATCAGATAAACAAATAGGCTTTGATGGCTATAAAGGATCAAAGTTTCCATTATTACTCTGCAGCTCCGTGGAGGGAAGCTGATGATGTCACATACGCTCAAGAGTGATGCAGGGATGTATGTGTGCGTGGCCTCCAACATGGCAGGAGAACGGGAGAGTGGGGCAGCTAAACTTGTGGTCCTGGGTAGGCACGTGGGGTTTTGGAGTTATGGGAGTGTGTAGCCTGGGGAGTGAGTAACTGAGCAGACCTCCTGACTACTCACTCACTCACTCTGCACAGAGCGTCCCTCATTCCTGCGTAGACCAGTGAATCAGGTGGTCCTGGCTGATGCCCCCGTGGACTTCCCATGTGAGGTGCAGGGGGATCCCCCGCCTCGTCTACGCTGGCGCAAGGAGGATGGGGAACTGCCCACAGGCAGGTGAGAAGCCCCCTCCTACTGCCTGTGAGGAGACCCAATCAGCTCAAGAACATACCCAGCCCTAGAAAACTGGGGCGGGGCAGGGGGAAAGGAAGGCAGATGCCTCTCACTTGCTGGCACAGAGAGTCTGTTCCCCAGAGCCTGTGGCCCCTGCGCTAACCAGTCCCCACCTCCGTTCATGGGTCCATGGGTAGCAGCTTCTGTCCCTGTTGAGGTCTACCTTGTCCTTATGTACCCTGATCCTGGTGTCTGTCCTGGGGTGGGGGAGAAAGGGTGTGTAGCTGTGGCCAATCCAGCCTGGGGGTGGGGGGTGGAGCAGGTATGAGATCCGGAGCGACCACAGCCTTTGGATCGGGCGTGTGAGCGCTGAAGATGAGGGGACTTACACCTGCGTGGCGGAGAACAGCGTGGGCCGCGCCGAAGCATCCGGCTCCCTCAGTGTTCACGGTGAGGGCCCCACCTGGGACTGCCTGCAGCAGGGATGAGACGAGGGAAGACGGAGGATGGGTGGAGGTGGAGAATGAGGAGAAAGGACAGAGCAGGAGATATGAGTGCATCCCCTGAGACTTCTGGAAGGAGAGGAAGGATGGGAAAGCTAAGCAGGCTTGAGCAAAAGACGTACATCTGCTCCTGCTTAAGCCGAGCTCAGGCGTCTCTCTCCTGTTTCCTGTCTCCCTTCTTAGTACCCCTGACTCCCTGTTCCTTTATCTCCCCTCCCCTTCCCAGTCCCACCCCAGCTGGTGACCCAGCCCCAGGACCAGATGGCGGCTCCTGGAGAGAGCATAGCTTTCCAGTGCGAGACCAAAGGAAACCCCCCGCCTGCCATCTTCTGGCAAAAGGAGGGAAGTCAAGTAGGTGGCCAGCTCCACGGGCCTTCCCACCAGCTTCTCCTCTGGGTCTCAGCCGTCCTCCTTCTACATTCTGCAAACTTCTCTCTGGGGTTCAGTCTTAGCGTCTTAGCTTTCCTTCCAGAAACCTGTGCAAGTTATTTGGGAGGATTAAATAAGATAGTGAATATAAAAGGCCTGGAACATATGATAATATGTTTTGGTGGTAGGGAACAGTCCTGTATTTTCTTGGAGAATCTTTCTGTTTTGGGCAAGGCTGTCCTGAGGATGTAGCAGATCCAATTAGCTCCTTCCTCCTCCCCACGCCTGGGGTCTGGGCTTTAACATTCTGCTCTGGAAAGCGAGTACTGTACCAAAGCTGCTCAGGGTAGAACATTACACGCTTTTCTAATTACAAAAGACTTCCACCAGGGGGAGCTCACAGACACCCCTCAACCTCAGCAAGCAAATCTCAGCATATAGAATTGGAATGAACATGAACTGAAGCTACAACACCAGTAACTCCCTCCAAGGGGAGGGAGTTGTGCCAGCAAGTGAGAGAAACAGGGTCAGTAGAATAAAATAAGAATAAAATAAGTCTCATTAACCCCATCCCACTGGGAAACCAGGCCACCCACTGCCTCGTTGCAAATCCACAGCCACAATTTTCCAACATCTTCTCTAGCACTGGGGACTGCTGCATTTTAATTAGATTCTTAAATGAATCAAAATGCTGATGGTAGTAGAGGGTGGGAACAAGTGTCAGTCAGGGGCTCAGCATGATGTCATTAAAACCTGCTTCCTTACCTTCTGTGTATCTAATGTAAAATGCTAAAGCCAGAAAGAAGGGGAAAGCACTTAACATTTATCATCCAATGTATTGAAAGGGTTTCAGGTAATCACTTGACTGAATCCTCGTAAGTATCCTCTAAGAGTCAAATCTGGGGAAACTGGGGCTCAGGAAGGTTAAATAGCTTGCTCAGTTTCCTGACTGGTAGAGCCGGGATGTGCACCCCCCAAATCATCTAATAAAACTCCCTTATTCTTGTGAATAGGGTTAACTAGTTTGCCTAAGGTCACAACACTGGCTTGGGACAGAGTATGAACTAGAAGCTTAGGAATTCTCTGGATCCTGGGGTTGGTGAGAATGGGGAGCTCTCCCTGCCAGCTGCCAGGTGGCTTGGTTGCTTGCTCTGTCCCCAGGCCCTGCTATTCCCCAGTCAGTCACTTCAGCCCACGGGGCGCTTCTCAGTCTCTCCCAGAGGCCAGCTCAGCATCGCTGAAGTGCAGAGCGGGGATGCTGGCTACTACGTGTGCCAGGCTGTCAGTGTGGCCGGCAGCATCTTGGCCAAGGCTCTGTTGGAGGTGAAAGGAGGTACGTGCCCATGGAGACAGGGCTGGACTCACGGCCTGGAAGGAAATCATGGCTTAAAGAGATCTGTTTTTCTTGGATTCGCTGTAATATGTCTGCAAGGGGAGAGGCATGTTCCTGAGACATGTCCTTGAAGTTTGGAAATCAGGTACAGAAGCCACTAATAGATGGCTGATCCCACACACAGACAACAGATAGTTATGGAAGCCCCCCTGCAATATCCAGGGGAGGGGAAGTGAAGGAGCAGAGATGAGGACAAGGGGCTGGTTGCCTGAACCCAGGACCCTCGCCTGAGGTGCCCGAGTTCTTCCTCTCTCAGCCTCCCTGGATGGGCTGCCTCCCATCATCCTCCAGGGACCAGCCAATCAGACGCTGGCACTTGGCTCCTCTGTGTGGCTGCCATGCAGAGTGACTGGGAACCCTCAACCTAGTGTCCAGTGGAAGAAGGATGGGCAGTGGCTGCACGGGGATGACGTCCAGCTCAACCTAATGGCCAACGGTACCCTGCACATCGCCAGTGTGCAGGTGAGTCTCACTCCTGGGGCCCAAGTAACTGAGAATGGCCACGTGGTCCACATGCCCAACTCCAGTACCTGCTGCAGCTTGAACTCCACCTCTGCCCCTCTGCTCTCAGACCACCTAGAGTGGACAGCATCCTCCCCATCCTTCCGTATACTCACCTCCACTCCTTCGGCCTACCTTGCTCCACTCCCAGTTTGCCAGTCCTCCACCCTCTCCTGCAGGAGATGCACATGGGATTCTATAGCTGTGTGGCCAAGAGTTCCACAGGGGAGGCCACCTGGAGTGGCTGGCTGAGGAGGCGGGGTGAGTTTTTCCTCTGTTCCCTTGTTTTGCCAGCACCCTTCTCCAAACCTGCTTCAAAGGTGACCAGTACCTCCCCAAACCCCAGGACTGATTTTATCTTCCAAATGCCATGGCCATGGTGGTGGGGAAAAGGAGGACAGAAGTGGTGCCCTTGGGAGGCACATGTGAGCAGGGGTTAGTTCACTATGTCCCCCCTCCACCATCACCACTGTCACAGCGCCACAGCTCCTCTGGGACGGAGGAAGGTTACGCTGGGGCCATCTTTTCCCCGTCCTTCTACTCAAAGATTATCTCCTCACTGCAGAAGACTGGGGAGTATCACCAGACCCCCCTACAGAACACAGTACCCCTCCGGGGCCTCCCTCGCAACCAGTGGTCACTGACATTACCCAGAACAGCATTACCCTGACCTGGGAGCCTAACCCACAAGTTGGGGCCACAGTCGCCTCTTATGTGATAGAGGCCTTCAGGTAAGGAGAAGGTTTTGAATGCAAACATGGAAAGTTACCAGGAGGGGCCCCTGTGTCCTTAAAGGGTTTGCTGTTGTGGTGAGAGGTTTGCCAGGGTGAGGAGGTAGTAGGGGGTGACAGAGAATGGATGAGATGGAATAGACAGGTTGGGCTCGGACAGCTCTGTCACCTCACTCTTGTTGTAGCCAAGCCTCTGGCAACACGTGGCGGACGGTGGCAGACGGCGTGCGGCTGGAGACACACACCGTCAGTGGCCTGCAGCCCAGTACCATCTACCTGTTCCTGGTGCGAGCCGTGGGAGCCTGGGGCCTCAGTGAGCCCAGCCCCGTCTCCAAGCCCGTCCGCACCCAGGGTGAGCAAGGTCAGGGTCTCTGGATCATGGGCATAACGCGCAACATGGCAGAGCACCCCCTCCCCGCAAACCATAGCACCTGCCTGGTTCCAGGTCTGTCCTGGTGGCCCGGCCTGGAATAGGTGGTCATGCTTCCCTTTCACTGAGGGAACAAGAGAAGAGGAGAGAGAGAAAGAGAGGAAGATGGATTCAGTCATCGTGGTAGCTCCTCACTTCTGAGGCTTTACCCACAGATAACGCAGATTATAAGTAGAAGGAAACTTGGAGGGTCATCTTCACGTGAGAGATGAGGAACAGGGCCTTTAAAGGGCGCATATGTAGCCATGCAGAAAGAATACTCATGTTAGCTGGACACCCTGGCCCACCTCTGGAAGCTCTTCCCCTGACCAGCCTGTTCCTGACCCTGGGATGTGCTCCAAAGTACCAAGTAGTGGTCTGTGGGGCAGGGCAGAGGTGGAACATACTCGCACTCTCAGTCCTGACTCCCTGTCCCGGAGGCCCCTGCTGAGTGGGCTCTTTGGTCAATAGACAGCAACCCATCCGGGCCAGTGGAGGAGGACCCGTGGAGAGGCCAGCGGGGACTGGCTGAAGTGGCTGTGCGTCTGCAGGAGCCCGTAGTCCTTGGGCCCCGGACCCTGCAGGTGTCCTGGACTGTGAGTGTGGCCTAGGGATGAGGCTAAGGGTGGAGATGATGATGGGGGACAAAGGGGCCTCCAAGAATTGGTATGGGAGGGTGCGAGGTGAGTGGCTGGGGAAGATGGGTGAGTGGAGGAGGGGCTGGGACTGGAGGACTTGCATGGCTCCAGCTCTCCCCCTGGTGTGCTTTGTCCTGTCTCCCACAGGTAGATGGCCCAGTCCAGCTGGTACAAGGTTTCCGGGTGTCTTGGAGGGTAGCAGGTCCTGATGGGGGAAGCTGGTCAGTGCTGGACCTACAGTCCCCAAACCAGCAAAGTACTGTGCTAAGAGGACTCCCCCCAGGGACTCAAATTCAGATCAAGGTTCAAGCTCAAGGCCAGGAGGGGCTGGGGGCTGAAAGCCCCTTGGTGACCAGGAGCATTCCTGAGGAGGGTAAGGGGGTGGGGCCCAGAGCTGATGGGTGGACAAGAGGGAAGAAGGAGTGGGGGAGGATGAAGGTTTGCCTGGGGAGAGCAAGGAGCCGGTGGGAAGGGGGGATGCATCTCACTTCCCTAAGATGTTAGAACTGGGAGGATGAGGAAGGTTGGGGCAGGAGGGGCAACTTGCAATGACTGTCTGTGTCCTTCTCACCATGCTCCACCCTGGCCCAGCCCCCAGTGGTCCCCCCCAGGGAGTGGCAGTGGCCTTGGGGGGTGACGGCAACAGCAGTATCACTGTGTCTTGGGACCCTCCGCTCCCCTCCCAGCAAAATGGGGTCATCAAGGAATACCAGGTGCAGGGGTTGAGGAGATGGGCGGGCTGGGGAGTGGAAGGAGAGGGAGGATGGAGGGGTTAGGATTCGGGAGGAGGGAACCTAGGACTGGCTCTGGGACTGGAGACGAGGCTGGGGGAAGAGGAGAGAGGTTTCAGAGTGCCCTCTCTGAGTTGAATTACGCCCGGCTAAGCCCCTTCTACCATTCAGAGCTTCAAGTTTCCCCGTGAGGCCAGAAGCCACTTCTGAATCTCTAAACCCGGGTCTCGGCCTCCCCAGATCTGGTGCCTGGGCAATGAGAGCCGCTTCCACCTCAATCGGTCCGCGGCAGGCTGGGCGCGCTCGGCGGTGCTCCGGGGACTGCTGCCCGGTCTCCTCTACCGGACCCAGGTCGCGGCGGCCACCAGTGCGGGCGTGGGCGTGGCCAGTGCCCCGGTGTCGGTGCAGCTGCGTGAGTCCGGAGGGGGTGGGAGGGCGGGGCTGGGAGTTAAGGGGGGTCCTGGGGTAGCGGTGCCTCTACTCTCCTCACCTCTCTGACCCCCACAGCGTCTCCGCCGGAACTGGAGCCTGGGCTCGAGGCGGGCCCAGGGCTGGCGGAGCGGCTGGCGAGGGTGCTGCGGGAGCCCGCCTTCCTCGCGGGCAGCGGCGCCGCGGGCGGGGCGCTGCTCCTCGGGCTCTGCGCCGCCCTCTACCGGCGCCAGAGGCAGCGCAAGGAGCTCAGTCACTACACGGGTGAGAGCCCGGCCCGGGAGCAGCGCGGGTGGGGGGCACAAGGGCGTCGCGGAGATGGAAAGGAGGGCCTTGGAGCGGGCGGAGCCTGGAGATCCCGCCCCCCCCCCCCCCAGGGAGGGAGGCGGGGAGGATGGAAAGAGAGGAGGAGGGGCTCAACAGCTCCCGGAGCGGCGTCGGGCGAGGGCCAGGAGCACGGGAACTCAGCCCCTTGGACAGGGGCCGGGTGCCCAAGATGGAACCGAGAGCTGTCTGGACCTGGGCTTGCGGGGTGGGGTGACGGGGAAGATCGGGGCCCAGAGGGGGCGGGGAGGGACCTGAGTTTGCTGAGAGGAGTGAGATTTGTCCTTAAAATGCCTCGGGAAGGAGCAGGCTTTGCGGTCAGCCTCAGTAGAGAAGGGGCAAGTCTGGGGGGCGGGGGGCGGAAACTCACTTCCTGGGGGTCGGGGGCTGGCAGAGGGAGTGTGGCCAGGATCCCAGGCGATAAATTGTCAGGCGGGGTCTGGATGGAAAGGGGGGACCCGCTGAAAGGAGGAGACTTGAGTTCTGCTTCTCCCTGGGAAGGGGCGTGTCCGGAGAGATGCGAGTTCTCTTAGTGCAGAGGTTCTCAATCTTCGCTACCAGGAGTCACTTGGGGAGCTTTAGAAAATTACTGATGCCTGAGTCGCATCCCTAGGAATTCCGATGAAATTGGTCCAGGGTACAACCTGAGTGGTGGAATTAGGACCAGGCCCAAGAAGTGGACCAGAATATGGATATTTCTGACTTTTCTCCCCATTTCCCCTCTTCTTTCTCTCACGGGTTCCTTTTCGGAAGCCTCCTTTGCTTACACACCTGCAGGTAAGACATCTCTGCCCCCGGGGTGGGGGAGGGGAGGGGTTCGGACCCCAGGTAGCCGCGCTTCTCACACTCTCCCCGTCGTCTTCCCCAGTGTCCTTCCCACACTCAGAGGGCCTGTCGGCAGCCAGTTCCAGGTAATTCTCTTAGCTCATCTCCCCAGGATGAGACCACTCCCTTCGTCCCAGGCCCAGCTGCCTCCCCGTGCTGACCTCCGCCCTCCTCTCACCGCCACACTCACCGTTACTGTCCTCCAGCTCCCATTACCCCTGCCTCCCTTACTTCGCTGGCCTCTTCAGGCTCTCTGTCCCCAGCGTTCACCTGCTGTCCCTCAGGCCACCAATGGGCCTCGGCCCTGCTCCTTACCCGTGGCTGGCAGACTCGTGGCCGCACTCATCTCGCAGCCCCTCGGCCCAGGAACCCAGGGGAAGCTGCGGCCCCAGCAATCCTGACCCAGACGACAGAT
Source organism: Lagenorhynchus albirostris (assembly GCF_949774975.1). NCBI lineage: Eukaryota > Metazoa > Chordata > Mammalia > Artiodactyla > Delphinidae > Lagenorhynchus > Lagenorhynchus albirostris. The sequence continues at coordinate 99,729,369 of NC_083103.1, forward strand.
ATTACAATGGTGAGGAGTTCTGCTTCCCTCAGGGGTACACCAGGAGGCCCTGCACCCTCTCTCCTCCCGACCGGCTGGGGCAAACTGAAGGGGGCCAAGGGGTCCCAGTCTTGCTGAGGCTGCGTGATCCTTGGGAGGCTGTGAGTTGGGGGAGCCTCTCCCATGCCTTACCTTTACCCCGGATTGGGATAGGGGAAGAGGCGGCATCCCCTTGTGCCCTCCATTCTCCTGTTGTCCTCTATTTTTCTGTCTCTGGCCCGTCTCCTCCCCGGGCCTCCCGCTTTCTCCCCCTCAGAAGCAGGGATCTCCCTTTACCTGGCTCAGACGGCCCGGGGAGCTGCCGCCTCTGCTGAGGGTCCTGTCTACAGCACCATTGACCTGGCCGGCGAGGAGCTGCAGACCTTCCACGGGGGGTTCCCTCCACATCCCTCAGGGGAGCCAGGCGACTGGAGCCAGTATGCTCCTCCAGAATGGAGCCAGGGGGACAGTGGTAGGACTCCAGTTCCCAACACCCCCATTTTAGCCCTGAGCAGCATCTTCCCCAATATCCTCCACCCTCCCTTCTGGGAGCTAGCCCAGCACTCCTTTCTGACGCGCCTCACCTCTGCCTCTTTCCTGCCTGTATCTTGCTGTGGCCCCATCCTGCTCTCCTCAGGAGCCAGGGGAGGCAAAGTAAAGCTTCTGGGAAAACCTGTACAGATGCCCTCTCTCAACTGGCCAGAAGTGCTGCCACCCCCGCCCCCTTCCTGTGAACTGAGCTGCCTAGAGGGGCCTGAGGAGGAGCTGGAGGGCCGGTAAGGATGCGCCTCGCCTGCAGATGCCCTGTACACGTGGGACCAGCCCAGGGCCTCCTGTCGGCGGAGGGCAAAGATGCTGGGAGAAGAAGGGAAGGGGGCAGCGGAAGGCCAAAGGGAGGGTATGAAGCTACTCAGTCACCCCGCCCTCCTGCCTCTTTGCCCCCCAGCTCAGAGCCGGAAGAGTGGGGCCCACCAGTGCCCGAGAGGAGCCACGTGGCAGAGCCCAGCACCAGCGGGGGGTGCTTGGTCCCTCCGTCCCGAGGGGAAACCCCCTCTCCCACACCTTCCTATGGACAGCAGTCCACAGCCACTCTTACCCCCTCACCTCCTGACCCTCCCCAGCCCCCCACTGACATTCCCCATCTCCACCAGACGCCCAGGTAGGGAGGTGTATAGTACCTTGCATGTTACAGGCCCTCCGTACATATCTATTCAGTGGGTGAATGGGTGGGTGACCAGATGGATGGATGAATCTGGGGCCCAGAGGTCTCATGGCTGTATCAGGGTGCAAGTGTGATTTGGGGAGAAATGTGGAGGCTGGCAAGGTCTCTCACTCCCGACACTCATTGGAGGGACTCTGCAAGCTTCCTGGGGCATTTCAAAGTTGGCTTTCCTCATATTCCACGAGCGTGGGAGCCTTGTGGAGGACGAGCTGTGTCTTATTCATCTGAGTGTTAGGTTGATTGTTTAGCACGGTGCCTGGCACACAATAGGCACTGACTGTCTGTTGAGCGAACAAATGAAGCCTCATGTCATCATTGCAGGAGGGCGCCCCTTGGGCCAAGTTCCCCTCTCAGTGTATCCCAGCCTACGCTGAGTAGCCGTGAAGGGAGGCCTGCTGGCCTGGGTGCTGACCCCACGGCCCTCCATCACAGCCCCAGCGCTGCCGCTAGTACAGCCAGCAGTGCCCCAGGTGAGTCTGTAGACCCCTCAACTGGCCTCCACCTCCCCACCTCCCGGAAGCTTGTTTCCCCTTCACCCTCAAGCCCCTTTCTTTTCTTTTTTTTTAAAAATAACTTTATTTATTTATGGCTGCATTGGGTCTTTGTTGCTGTGCGTGGGCTTTCTATAGTTGTGGCGAGCGGGGGCTACTCTTCGTTGCGGTGTGCGGGGTTCTCAGTGCAGTGGTTTCTCTTGTGGAGCATGGGCTCTAGGCGCGCGGACTTCAGTAGTTGTGGTGCACGGGCTCAATTGCTCTGTGGCCTGTGGGATCTTCCCGGACCAGGGCTCGAACCCGTGTCCCCTGCATTGGCAGGCGGATTCTCAACCACTGCGCCACCAGGGAAGCCCCTAAGCCCCTTTCTTGATCCACTCTCTTACCCGCTCCTACCCCCATCTCCCAATGCCACAGGGAGAACCCGGCAGGCGCCTGGGGAGATGACTCCTCCACTTCACGGGCCCCGTGCCCGAATCCGGAAGAAACCCAAGGCTCTTCCCTACCGGCGGGAGCACAGTCCTGGGGGTGAGGGGGCCGTGAGCCTGGGAGGTGGTGACAGTAGGGGAAGCAGGCAGATAACCAAGGTTGAGCTCTGCGGGTTGGAGGAGGGAGCGAGTGGACCCAAACCTTGGGCTGTTTGTTCAGCGCCCTCTGACGCCGGGGAGTGGGAGTGGGAGAAAGGCCCGTATAGGGAGAAGCAGGAGAGCGCTGAAAACAGGTCTCTCCCCAGACTTGCCGCCCCCTCCCTTGCCGCCACCGGAGGAAGAGGCAAGCTGGGCCCTGGGGCTGAGGGTGGCAGGCAGCATGTCCTCCTTGGAACGGGAGCAGGAACACAGTGGGGAGAGGAGAGTGGCGCAGGCCGGGCCCCTGGGGGCCTGGCGGGGCCCGCACCTGGATGGTAAGGAGGGCCCCTGCTGCACAAGAGGGTGGGTGCTGGGACTGGAGCCTAACAGGGTGGTACGGACCGTGCCACTGATGCACTCATTTTCAACCCAGCTCACCCCTGACCTCCAGCTGGGAGGAGGTCAACATTTGCTCAACATCAAAGACACTTGTCTCTCCAGCTCTCTTTGAGCAAAATCCCCTTAAGTTCCCAAGTTGTATCCGTTCCCAGGACTGAAGCCCAGAGGAGAAAAGAGAGGGGGCCGGGCGCTCTGTCCCTCCTTTCCCAAGGCCCTCTCTGCGTGGGAGTTCCCCACGGGTTTCTGAGCACGTGTTATGTAAAGGCCATGGGCTGTGTGCTCTGCTTCTCCTCAGCCTCCAGGATGGTCTGCCCTCAACTCTGCTTCCAGAGCTGGGATGGCGGTTAGGGGGGCACGGGGGCAAGCAGCGATGTTCTCCCCCTGCCTGGGCCCAAATGCCCCTCTGTCTCGTGCTGCAGAAGAGGCCTGGCTCCCCTACAGCCGACCAAGCTTCCTGTCCCGGGGCCAGGGCACCAGCACCTGTTCCACAGCCGGCAGCAACTCTTCGAGAGGCTCCGGCAGCTCTCGGGGCTCCCGGGGCCCTGGCCGGAGCCGGAGCCGGAGCCAGAGCCGGAGCTAGAGCCAAAGGCCAGGACAGAAGCGTGGAGAGGTAGGGGCTGGGGATGGCAAAAAATGAGAGTGGAGGGCTAGGGAGCATGGGCCACGGCATGATTAAAGCTAGGAAGGCAGAGAGGTCTTCTGGGGGAAGTGTCAAAAGGAAGGGACCCCGTGAGTAAGGAGGAAGAGAGGACTCCTGGAGCACAGGTGACAAAGGATGCAGACAGATGACATAACAGAGGGGCCAGGCTCTGTAGGAGAGCTGGATCGGGAGACAGGCTGACCAGAAATGAGGTGCATCCCCACTGGGTCCTGTTTGTCCCGACCAGCACCTTGCAAACCAGCCCCTCTCTCTCTCTCTCTCTCTCTCTCTCTCTCTCTCTCTCTCTGTCTGTCTCTAGGAACCAAGATGACCTTTGATGAGCTACCAGAAATTCCATGGGGAAGGGCGTGTCCCTGGGCCGGGAGCCTGAGCAAGAGCCCCTCCCCTTGGTGAATGAGGGCTGAGCGGAGAGGAGCAGGGAGGAGTCTCTTCCCTCTCAGCAATGATGCATGGGGCTCCCTGAGAAATTGGCCTAGAAGCCAGGAGCCAGCTCTTCCCTTGCCATCTGGGACCCATTCATAAGAAAGACAATAAAAAGAGTCTGATCAGAGCGCTGGGCCCTGTTTGTCTGGTTTTGTGCAGGATGTGGGGAGGAAGGGGGCTGCGAGCGTGTGTATATCATTTGAGCTTCTTCGGCTGAAAGCACTAGGGGAGGGCAGGGCTAAGAGATGCCACCTGTTTTGCCTCCAGAAGGAGCTGAAGCCACCGTCTTCCCAGTTACAACCAGAAGGACTTTCCGAATAACCAACGGCGAGAATCTTGTTCTGCCTTCCCAGAGCGGAGCCAGGCCCTCCCTTGGTGCCCTCCTCCCCTATCAGGAAATATACCCCTTACAATAACAGTAATTTTTAAAAACTCAAAGAAAGGAGGAGCTGATGGGGGAAATCCCAGCCAAGAAGGAAAAACAGGCTTTTGCAGACAACCACCCACAACCCCTCACAAAGGGTGTGTGTAGATGGGCACCTCTTAGCCAGATTAGACCCAGATGTAGTTGGTTAGACTGGCAGAGAATTTCTTTCTAATTTTGGCCACGAACGCCATCGTCCCCATCACTCCCGAACCCACAGCCCACACCACTCACTGGGCACTGAGGTCTGTTTCCTTCTCACTTGCCCAGTGACTGCTCCGGGCTCTCAGGGGATGGCCGCTGACCCCCCAGTCCCAGGCTCTGACCTCTCCTACCACTTTGACCTAAGTGTGTACAAATCCCTTTTTTCTCATTTCGTCTGGCAAATGAGGTTGGCATGTTTTCAAAAGGAATTTTACCAGGAAGCTAAAAGAAAAATAAAATCCAAAAAAGGAAAAGCAAATAAAGAGGAACGGATGTGTATCCAGAGCACTGACTCCTCATCCTGAGGTCACGACCCTGGGCATGCTCAGTAGCAACCGCCCAGCGTGTGGCTTCTGCCCCTGACCTTTCCCGCCAAGCGAGAAGGATGCAGCCCTGCCTGCCCTCCAGTGGTTTTCTGTGGCTCAGGCTCTGGAAGTCCTGCCCCTCCATTCCTCTGTTCTGTTTTCTGTCTGAAGGGTGCCCACTAGCCAGCCCTTACAGGTGGTTCTACCTTTTGTGAAACTTAGCTACTTTGTCTATTTTAAGAAACCATCTGGGACTGGTCTTTGGGGAGGGCAGCTGGGACCCCTGAAAGCAGGAGTTGTCTTCACAGGACAAGTTGCTAAGACCAGCAGACCCCGAAAATCCCCCACCCCTCCCTTTCCTGCATTCTGCTTAAAGTCTGAAAGATGCAGGTAATTCCCCCCTTCATAACAGAACAGAAAGGAGTGACACCCAGAGTGTCAGTGAACCCTTGATCCCTTTCTAACCCAGGAGCCCTCCTGAGGGTGGTGCTCCGCCGAGAGGTCTCATGATGGCGGCCCGCAGAGTGACCTCGTAGAACTCAAGTCATCGTAGCTTTATGGTATCAGATTCCTTAAGCTTATAGTGACAAGAGTATGAGGAGGGTGTACTTGTCCCACGTTTGTCACTCCTCCTTCATCTTCCTCCCTAGACTCATCACTGCCTCAGTGGAGTCTCTCTTTATGTCCCTTTGTGGTGTGTTTGGGGAGAGAGTTAGGAATCGTCCAGAAAAGGCAGAGAGGGGAGGCCCTGAGATGAGAAGCTCCTTCCTCCACAGCCCTCTCCCATGAGCCACTGTTGTCCTCCAGGCAGACGTTTGGCCCCTCCACTTCCCGTGATCCAAGTGGGTGGGGAGATCAGGATTTAGGGCTGCTTCTTAGGCCCAAATGACCTGGCTGTGGACGTGGATGAAGCAGTGGGAAAAGCAAGGGCTGGGAGTCAGGTGGAGATGATTTTTTCCCCCGGGGGCTCCAGGTCCGCTTTGTTCATATTTTGTTTTGCTTTCGTTTGTTTTCACAATCCGGGACGGAGAACTCTGGAGGCTGGGAGAGGTGGACCCCGACTGCAGAGATGCAGAGATCAAGACCCACAGTCCACAGCCCAGGCTGGCAGCTGACAGGGGAGACGGTTCTGATTCTCCTCTCGGCAGTCTCGGGATCAGTTCACGAGGAGTCTGTAGGAGAAGTTGAAGGAGGATGGATTTATCCCCCAGCTCCTTAGCTCTCCTGCCAGACCCCAGGTGCCCTCTTGGACCCCATCCCACTGCCAAGAACCCCTGCAGTCAAGATCGCCACATCAGCTAGCCAGCCAGACGCTTACCGCCGGCCTTGGGCGCAGGACAGCTGACATGACTTCTCTGGGACGAGATCCGAGAGGTGGAGGGCCAGGGAGGCAGCCCCCTTCCCAGCCACTGGGTGTGGTTTTTCTCCATGTCCTCCAACCAGTCTGACCTCCACTCCCACGGGGGCAGGGAGAGGGCGGAGTTCAGGAAGAGGTCATCCCGGGGGGAGGGAGGTGACAAAGCATCTGTCAGGGAGGGTAGAGGTATCTGTGGAGGGTTGTCCTTCACCCTTATGGACCAGTTTAGGGCAGAAGGCTTGGGGCTGCTTAAGGCATACACCCAACCCTAGACATAACCCAGCCCCACTCGGTCCATCACCCCCAGTGGCCACATCCACAGGAGCCTCCGCCCCAGGGAAAGGAAGATGTCCACTGGTTTCTTCAGAGAACAGCTTGAGCTCTTTTGTCCTAGCCCAGCCCTGGCCTTCTGTCCTAGGTAATCCTTGCTCTCCTATCTACCACAAGCCTGACTGCTTTTTTGGGGGGGGCAAAATGTAGAGTTAGGGTTCGTAAGATGGGTCTAGGGGATCTAACAGAGTGTCTGAGGAAGGGCACTCCAAAGGGCCACGGGGAGCCCTGACTACCTTCTGTTGACTTGGGGATGATGGTCCCACCTGCTAGACACGTGAAACAGGCCGCCCAGTCACTTCCCACCCTGCCACACACAGGACAGGAAGAAGGCCTTGAAAGCACAGGGGGACACATGCGAGAAAACAGACCTTCCCACGGTGGGGACGAATCTGAGTCACTGGGCTGGGGAGCAACGTTTCCTGGAGACCCACATCTGGTAAGAGGGTCCTGGAGGTAGCAGAATGGACTGTACAATCGGCTGCCTCTGGGATTTTAACTTGAACAATTTATCCTGTTCTGGTAGGTGACCTTGAGCAAGCTGATAAAGCTGTTGGACTTACAGTTTCTTCATTTGGAAAAGAACGACAAAATATTCTTCAGAGAGTTGCTGTTAATGTTGAGTGTATGTAAAGCACTTATCATAGTGCCTGGGACATAGTCATCCCTCAATAAAAACTAGCTGTTTGGGCTTCCCTGGTGGCGCAGTGGTTGAGAGTCCGCCTGCCGATGCAGGGGACGCGGGTTCGTGCCCCGGTCCGGGAAGATCCCACGTGCCGCAGAGCGGCTGGGCCCGTGAGCCATGGCCGCTGCGCCTGTGCGTCCGGAGCCTGTGCTCCGCAACGGGAGAGGCCACAACGGTGCGAGGCCCGCGTACCGCAAAAAAAAAAAAAACAAGTAGCTGTTTTAGGGATGACGACCACGAAGACGATGCTTAGGACGCTTTGCCTCTTGGTTGGGGAGAAGCTGTGTCCGCTCCAGGCGGTGGGGATGAGGAGGAAGACAGTGAGCTCACGTACCTGTGAAGACGCAGTCTGCCTCCCTGGCCTCCAGCCCAAAGCCAAAGCTGTCCGCAGCCACGGCCAGGGCCCGGGCAAAGTGGGCGTCGGCGAGGAAGGAGCCGTCGGAGGAGCTGACCAGGCTGGCTCTGGCGCTGGGGGCGTTGTCCTCAGAGGCTGAGCCCCAGCCATTGGCCAAGGAGCCCTCGCTGGGGGTGGGTGTGGGGCAGGGCCGAGGTGGGCACAGCAAGCCCCTCACCTCGGACCCCACCCCCCCTCCAGGCCTGCCCATGTCCGCTAGCTCCGAGGCCGTCGGGACGCTGATGTAGCCATAGGTGATGGGGGGTGAAGGAGCCCTTGGCATTGGAGAGACACTGTTCCTAGGAAGAGGCAAAACGGGGGATGGGACGCGGTCGGGGTGGGGGGCGGGGCGTGGAGTGGCAATAACAGCCCCGTTGAGGAGGGTGGAGGCAGCAGACCTAGGCATACTCCTGTCTCACGCTCCTATCTGTATCCTTTGGTTCCCCCTCTGGCCACTCACCTGGGGGTCTCCTCACCCTCACTGAGCTCCAGGCACAGGGCCACCTCCTCAGGGGTCAGCACACTGTCTTGATCCTCCTCCAGGGACGACAGTGATGAGCTGGACAGGCGACTGGATGCTGGGCTGGGACCAGAGAGGGAAGAGGCCTGGGGACTGGAGGGGCTGGGGGGACCGGAAGGGATAAAGGCGGGGACGGGGGCTGCTGGCAGTGGGTGGCAGGAGGGGGCTTGGGGCTCCACCGATTGCCTGATTGGAGTAAGATGGCAGGATGGTTAGTGACGTCCTTCTGGCCCCTGCCACCCCTCCCCCAGCCCCGTCCACGGTCAGCAGACACCCCACACCCCCAGTGCCCAGCCCTGCGTCCTGACCCCATGCCCTCTTACTGGGTCTGTTGACTCTGAGTGGGGGGTCCACGAAGAGGGAGGGGTGCTGCGGGGAGAGGGTGAGTCACCAGCTCACTGGGGGAGCCGAGGAGCTGTGGTCCCAGGGCCCGCCAGGCAACCAGGGCCCAGGGCACAGCTCCTGGGGAACGACAGGCTGGGCGTGAGATAGCAGAACCCCCGTCAGCCCCGGGCCCCAGTTTGCCTGTCTATCCAGCCCCTCAGAGTCCTGTCTGCACCCAGCCAGCCTCCACAGGGACAGGAGAAGCCCCACACCCTGCCTCAGCCCCTCACCTGCCTCGTAGCGCCCTCCTCTCACCTGGGCTTTGGGAAAGGTTCTTGGAGCCTCTGTTGCCCAACTCACAGGCCCAGAGCTCCACAGGGTGGCTGGCCCGGAGCAGCGGGGAGCTGTTGGCCTGGTGCAGCTCTGCAAAGCAAAGAGTCGGTGGCTGGAGGCCATGCCTGGGTGTGCCTTGCAGACCTCAACCACAGGCTCTAGCTTCAGCTTCGTCATCCAGTTAAGCTTTAGGGTTCTTGAACCCAGAGGGAAGAGGGAAGAACCTCTCTCCATCCAGGCAGCTGTGATATAATGGAAGGAGCACTAAGCTTGGAGTCAAAACACCTGCACTCGTAGCCTGGCTCAGCCACGTATTAGCTGTGTGACCTCAGGTAAATCCGTTAACCTTCCTGAGCCTGTTTCATTTGTAAACAACCACTGCAAAGCATGGTTTGGCCAGTTAACTAAAAACAGATTGGAAAGTTCCCGGCACCTAATAGATATTTCATGAATTTTGCCTCCATGAAGGCAAATACTCCTTCTTTTCTTGGAGAGGATCTGTTAATTTCCACTTCTCACATCGCAAATATCTCACATGGCTCTGGATAGCCTTGCCCTGATAAACCCAAGTGTCTCTCACTTGGAGAGATGGGTTGGGCTGTCAAGTTGAGCTGAATGAGGAAGACAAAACCAGGGAGCTCCAGACCATGTCAGGTGTGAAGGGAGAGAGTCAGCTGATGGGAAGAGGAACTTGAAAATAGGAAGATGTGTTGATCTCACCCAGGGAGGCAATGCCCTGCCCGTGGATATTCAGTACGTGTTGAATGAATGAGTGAATGGATGGATGATATCAGAGATGCAGGTTTAAACACAAGGTGAGAAGAATCATGTACAAGATGGCAGCTATCATCAGGCCCATGTGGCCACTTAGGAGACAGGGCTCTGCGTGAACTGTGACAATACAGAAGACCTGGCTGTGTGCAATGACTTGGTCAGGCCAAAACCAAAATGGATCTCAGTTTATACCAGAGAGGAGCAGAATAATAAAGGGAAAAGGATTTTCCCAAGACCAGGAACAGGAGAACATCAAGCAAAGGAGAAAAGAAACAGCCTTCAGGTTAGTGTCACATGATCAGAAGCCCAGTTAGGAAAGGGGACCGGAGACCAGGCAGGACTCTCAAGACAGAGCTGTCTAGTCAGTCCGATTTCAAAGATCTGGGGCAGGTTCAAAGCAGGGACAAGGCATTCATCAAGAATCCATCTGGACCCTAGGAATCCATGTACGGTAGCCAGACCTTCTGAGCCACTGGGATGAAAAGCCACACAATGGCTAGACTTCCTCCATCAAAGTTTCCTTTTGTAGTTTGGCTGGTTTGGTTTTTACTCATTTCCTTTAATTGTCATATGACCCAGGGAGTCCTGGAGGCCACCTTTGGGTGCTCCAACCCTGCTCTCATCACCTGTCTTGTCCTGTGCTTCTTGACTAAGCTCAGAAATGGGGGTACCTGTTGTTTATGTTGCTTTGTGTGGAAAGGGAAGGAAAAAGGCCATGCTCATCCCTGCTCCTATCATTTCCTCTAAAGGATTCTGGTAACAAAAAAACCCTCCTTCCACCTTGCTTGGAATTACTTGAATTTAGTTTCAATATTATTTGAATCAAACTATACAGTAAACATGTTCTCAGGGTTAGGTGGAATCTTGTTGGGCACACCTGAATTGCGATAAATATTTGTTTGAATTAATTATTTAATGAGGCTATTCAATGTATTGATGATATGTATCCGCAAAGTGAACTGAGAATAAGATATAATGGATTAGACACGGGAGACAGCAGTTGTGAGATTATTAGTCACAGAGGAAAAAACCCAACTAAGGTCAGATAATAAGAAAAAGGGGACTTCCCTGGTGGCACAGTGGTTGAGAATCCACCTCAGGGCATATGGGTCCGATCCCTGGTTTGGGAAGATCCAACATGTCGTGGAGCAACTAAGCCTGTGCGTCACAACAACTTAGCCTGCGCTCTAGAGCTCGTGAGTCACAACTACTGAGCCCGCACTCTAGAGCCCGTGAGTCACAACTACTGAGCCCGCGTGCCACAACTACTGAAGCCCGCGCGCCTAGAGCCCATGCTCTGTGACAAGAGAAGCCACCGCAATGAGAAGCCCGCGCACCGCAACGAAGAGTAACCCCCGCTTGCTGCAACTAGAGAAAGCCCGGGCGCAGCAACGAAGACCCAATGCAGCCACAAATAAATAAATAGATTAAAAAAAGAAAAGAAAAAAGAATAAGCAAGTCAAGGGGGTAGAGGACACTGAGAGAGCCTGCCAGTTTTAGAAGACAAGGAATCAGCAGTCTTTCGGACCAGCTGACAGCAGTAGAGGAGCTCCATGCCTCTGAGATCTTGCTGCCACTGCAAAGAGCCAGAGGTAGGCCAAGTGTCCACCAGCCCAGGGGAGTCACTGTTCTCAGCCCATCCTGGGCAGTGGTGGGGTGGGGCCGGGTGAGGAGAAAAGGGGTGCAGTGAGGACCTAGATCTCTGAGTGAGGTTAGGAAGCTTCATCTCAGAATTGGAACCTTCTTAAGAATTGAGTGTAGAAAATTGCTCACCTTTTGTGGGGTAGTATTAATGTTCTCAGACAGGGTATACGTTATATTCAAATTAGTGTGGTTATCCACGGAAAAGCTAGTTTTTCCATGAGACTTCTGCAACCTCTTTTTAGCTGGTATTTCATTATCACAGATGATTATTTCTAATGCAATAGCTCTGAGGCAAAGCTGGAAAGGATGCCAGCTTGGCTAATATTTAGAGTCATAAAATTCCGGATATTGGACAAGCTCTTAATTACTCTGAATCCATCTTTGTCTTAATAAAAGTTGGATTATATCCACTTAACAAAACTGGCTGTTGAACATTTGTAAATCTTACTAATCAGTACAGGAGGCTCAGGAAGACAGCAGAGAGAGTGCAGACAATGAATGTTCAGAAACAGGAGAAAAGAGTCAGGGAGAGAACAGAATTGCCCAGGGGCGCTCCCAGAGAGATTCCGAGTAGCCTTTGGAAGCAGACCATTCTGGCTTCAAATCTGAGAACTGCAGCTTATGGACATGGAGTTTTGAACAAGTTACCCAATTCTGACCCTCTCTCCCAATCTTGTAAAATTAGAGAAATAGCACCTAGCCGATATGTTGTGAGGATTAAATGAAATAACAAATGTAAGTAAAGCACCTCCCATAGAGTAGTTGCTAAAGAAACAGAGATTATAATTACTTCTCTCTAGAAAGTCAAAGCAGGTAGCCGGAAGTCAGGAGAAAACTCTGGACAGAAAGGAAATACTCATTCTCTGGGAAGCCAGTTGGAGGTGGGTACCTGGGCAGACCCATATATCGTGCACGTACATAGTACATATGGACACAGTGCGTAGTAGAGAGGTCATGAGTGCCTGAGGCTTTGGGCTAGCACTGGTTACACCCCTCCAGGTTCTAGAATTATCTGTGTGCTGGTCAGGCACTTTCATTAGACTTTGAGCTCGTAGAGAGAAAGGATTATATCTGGTGTTTCTGTGTCCCCCGTCTGGCATACAGTGGTGCTTATTAAGTGTTTGCTGAGTTGAGCTGGCTGCAGCAACAAGGCTCACTACTGGTGTGGCAAAACCCAAGCAAGATCATGGTGTAAAGAAAAGCTAAGGCCAGCACACTCCGGGCTGGGTGCGTGGCGATAGGCGTCCATCAGGACAGGCTGCGAGTGGGGTGCGGCCCACACCCGGCGTCGAGGCCACCCCATGTTCTTTCCTGTCCCCCCTACCACCCGAGTCAGGCTGTCCATCCCCTCATCCTTACCCTGCTTTTTTTTGGCCTTCCAAGCCTCTGCAGGGGCCAGAGACAAGCGTGGAGAAGAGAGGCCCCTGCGGCCGCAGAGGCTGTCTGAACTGGCCCAGGGACTGGAGAGCCTGGCCAGCTGGGGTGTGAGCCGCCTGGCAGCTGGGGCCTGGGGACTTGGCCGGGCTGGGGGGCTGGAAGGCAGCTCATTGATGAGGGAGCCATAAAAAGTGCTGGTGTCGGGAAGCAGGGGCACACCGGGGCTTCGGGGATCCCAGGAGATCACTGCAATAAAAACGACAGGAGGAATTATGGTGAACGCATCCCACCCATGCCCCCCCCTTCTCCAGCCCTGGGACCCCTGCTCCACTGCCAGGCCCACCCCACCCCCTCGGGACATGCTTACAGGAGCGACGACTGTCTAGTGGGTCCCGGGCGTCCATTCCCAGTCGGCTGCTGAGACTGCTGCTGCTGCTGAGGTCCCGAGAGCCAGAGGTGGAGCGCCAAGTGTCTGCCAGCCACGGGGAGTCACTGTGATCCATCCTGGGCAATGGAGGGTGGGGTGGAGGGAGAACAAGATTGGCCCAAACCTCCGACTCAGCGGGTAGGAGAAGGGGGGGGGGTGTTCTTCTCACTGCTTTTCAGCCCCTCACAGCCTCCTTGAGATCTCTGATCTGCTGTCCCAAACTCAGCGCCGCTTTCTTATCCTGGGATCAGGGGAAGTCCAAGTTGCCCAGAGCTAGGAGGTATCAAAGAGAGAGAGCTACGGGCTGAGACAGAAAGAACACAGACCTGGAGCCAGATCTGCTGCAGCCTTAGCTGTGCAACCCTGGGCAACTCAGTCTATTAGCCTCTCTAAGTCCCCGTTTCTCCATCTGTAAGATGGCAGGAGTTTGCTACCTGAAGGTTGGCTTCTCTACCTCCAGCCTGGTTCCCTTTGAATGGGACACCATGTGGCAGGGATCAGACCAAAGCACTTTTCTGCCTAAAACCTTCAGTGGCTCCCCATTTACCAAGATGGAGCCCAGCTGCCTAGCGTGGCTAACAGGGCCCTCGTTGGTCTGGCTTCCAGCTCCTCAGTCTGTGCTCTGACCCATCCCACACAGTACGCCCCAGCCAGACCAAAAGGCTTGTCTTTCCGTATGAATGCAACAGGCTATTTCTTGCTGTTCCCTTTGCCCTTCCCCTTCTAACTGCCAGGGTAAATGTGAAATCTTCTTCCTCCCATAGTTCCCCTCCAGCCCCTTCCTTGTACTTGTACATGTTTCTGCACCCCCAATTCTGGATTGCATTTGTGCTTGCGTGGCTGTCTCTGCTAGACGGAAGCTGTTCTAAAGGAATGAATCAACAAAGTGATCAGAGTGGAATCTCCCTCAAGGAGAGGGATGAAATCCCAGGGGAGCCAGAGAAAGTTCGGGGCAGAGCAGACTAAGCCCAGGAGGTAGCTGGAAGGGAAAGACCAATGAGCACAGAACAACGCAGGAACACAGCACCAGCCAGCACAGAACCTTGCTCTGGGCCGAGAAACTGACAGCAAAATGGTAGAGCTGGATGTGTCTCACATAGTAGGTGCTTGATAAATTCCTGTTGAAAGATGCAGACCTGGAATGTGAACTCTCCCAGAGGGGATCTAATGAGATAAAGAGCAGGAGAAGGTGGGCAGAGATGAAATGGTTGTTCAGTGTAAAATTCAGCCAGTAGGAGAAAAAAGGATGTTTTCTCTTTTAGTGTCGTGTCTCATAATGGGAGACTTGCTCTGGCAGCCAAACGCGCTTGGAGCAGATGTACCTGCAGGCGGGCTCCGTTGCTGAGAACAAGGAGTAAGAATCCATCACGCAAGGGCAGAGCGCCCTCTGCTGGAACTGTGGGTGGATTATTGCGAAGGAAAGATGCCTCCGTGGGTAGGTGATTTCCTGTAGCCAAAGGGACTACTAGGGAGATGCTGAGTGTACAGAGCAAATTAGAAATCAGACTGGTCCTCCTGTGCTAGTTATTCTCCACCTAGCAGCACGAGTCAGCAGGAGAGTGCAGTCAGTATTAATGAGAGCTTGGTAACAAGAGCACTGGATTAGGAATTCAGAAGGCAGCTACTAGCTGTGCAGCCTTGGGCAGTCACTTGAGTCATGAGTCTTCAGTTTACTCACCTTGTCAAGTGGTGTGATAGGAACATTAATGAAAGAGAAATTTAATTCTCACTTGAAGTTCAAGGGAAATTCAGGTACTAGGATGCCAAATTGCCTGGCAGTAGGGGAGACTAGTACTCCGGCCAGTTCTCCATCCCAGCTCCACTGTCCCTCGGCCCCTCGGCCCCGCCCTCGCCTCAGGCCCTTTCGTCTCTCACCTGTGTTTTAGGATGGCGTCCTCACTGGTATGTCTGTACAGACCTGGGAGAGGGCAGGAGGAAGGGTCAGCCCAGAGTCTCCAGCACCTGGCTAGCGGTCTAAACCCCTGTAGCGTTCTGGCTGGACCCAGGGAAGGCCTGATCACCTGGGAGTCCACTTCACCTTCTCACCTGGGCCCAGGTGCACCCCAGCTCGGCGCCGGCGGTGGATGCACACGGCGGTGCCCAGCAGCAGCAACCAGAGCACAACACCCCCGCTGGCAATGACCTCTGGCCGCCTCAAGGCCGCCCTCAGCTGCTCCAGGGTCCACGGGCCGTGCGCACTGGGCTCCTGGAGAGCTTGCTCCACGGCCTGCTCTGTATGGGAATTTGAGCTCAGGGGGAGGGGGCGGCTGAGGGGGAGGAGCCGGAAGCGAGAGCGGGGAGAGAGGAAGGCGGAGATGGGGCCTGAATGGGTCGGGGTGGGGCCGGTGGGCACTGTCCTCACCTAAAAAGAGGCAGACAGGGCTGCTGGGCTGCCCAGCCCCAGCCCCAGTGACTGCGGCCACTTGTACGCAGTAGGAACCTGGCACGCGGGTGGCGATCTCCAGCCGGGTCTGCTCGCCCGCCACCGTCCAGTTGGCCGGGGGCAACGAGGTGTTGCCCAGGCTCCAGACCTGAGGCGCAAACAGAGGGGAGCTCGCCCCCTGGCACCATCCCAGCAGCTCAGCCCTTCCTCTTGCGGATCAGACTCCGGGCGTGTGGCCACCCTGTCCTGCCGTTCACCTGGGGACGCCCCCCGCATGCACCCACACGTCCTATTTCCTCCTCCCCCCACAGAGTGGGAGACACTTCTTTCTAGACCGACAGACGAGGGACAAAAGTAATCGGCGAAATAGGCGTTAGACCCGTGGTTCGCAAACGCCAGCGTGCTTCAGGGTCACCTGGAGGATTTGTTAAAATCCAGATTGCCAGGTCCATCCCCGACTTTCTGATTCACAAGGCCTGGCAAAGGACCTAAGGATTTGCGTTCTAACAAGTTCTCAGGTGATGCTGATGTTGCTGGTCCAGGAACCACCCTCTGACACCACTGCCTTAGAAGCTGAGAGTCAGACACGTCCTGGTTTGATTCCTGTTCTGTTTCCCGCACCTGTGAGCTTAGCCTCACTTTCTACGTCCATACACGGGACAATAACCCAGGGCGGACTATGGGATGAAATGAGATTCTAAGTAAGTGCTCGGCAGTGTCTGGCAGACAGTAGGGTCCTTGCCCAACAACAGTAAGTTTCCCTTGCTTCTCTGCCCAAGTACCATTTCTTAGTGCCCAGAGCAAGTGTCTACAGGACGCCAGGGAAGAGGGATCTCCTGGCACCACTAGGAAGGGGTGTGTCAGTTTGTGGAGGGTACCTGGTAGCCACGGATGATGCCATTGTGGTTTTCAGCAGGTGGTGGGACCCAGCTCACGAGGACACTGCCGTTGCCAGGTTTTAGGGTCACCTCCTGGGGAGGGGCACTGGGCACTGGGGAGGGGGGAGGGAGAGAGGCTGTAAGGGATGCTGAGGGAGAAGGCTCTAGGGAAAGGAGCTGGAATGGGACACAGGGTCAGAGCCACACTGGTGAGACTAAGAGCCTTTCTCAGCTCTGCTTGCTGGGCCAGGGCAGGAGGGAGCCCAGGGGTGGGACCCACCATCCGCCCGGCTAGAGTGGGACAAAAAGGGGCTGGGGGTATATTGTTGGGTCTGGGGGGGCATCTGTCCCCGACCTTGCTCAGGCAGTCTCAGGAGCAGCACGTTGCTGTCGGGGCCTTGAGCCCGCCCGGAGGATGGTCTCACTTTGAACTCGTAGTCCTGGCCCCACTGGAGGCCCTCAAGCTCTGCGCTCTGCCAGCCAGCCAGCAGGGCCTCTGCCCACGGGGCTCCCTGGCCTCCGGGGGCAGCTGGGGTCCTGAACAAGGCCGTGTAGGACTGAGCAGGTGCAGCAGGGCCGCTCACCTGGGAAAGAGCCCAGAGGGAGAGGAGGACTCAGGGCTCTCTTGAGCAGCCCTTTCTGGAGCTGTGACGGGCTCCAGCCCAGGTCCTGGGCCTCACCTTCCAGCTGAGCCACACAGCAGGACCAGGCTTGGTGCCCTTCGCAGGGTCTGGGTTCAGCAGGGTCACGTTTTCCAGCTGAATGCGCACAGCCAGAAGCTCCAGGGGCTCCTTGTGGTCCTGGGGCTCTGTGGGGAGCACAGGGCTGGGGTGGGGCCCATAGGCCAGAACGGAGGAATTGGGTGGAACATCCCTCGGCCACAGAGGAGCCAGAACTCGCCCAGGTTGAGAGCACTCCGATTTCTATTCTAGGACGGGGGAACCACCCCTAAATGGGGTCCCCGCCGCTCTGACCCTGATCCCGGGTTCCGCTCCCACATCCCCTAACCTCAGCCAAAACCAGACCACACCACCCTAACTGGAGCCCCCGACCTTGGCCCTGACCGCCCTCCCCTTACCTTGGACAGACACCCTGGCTGCCCGGCTCTCCCGTCGTCCTGCGCTGTTGGTGGCCACGCACATATAGGTCCCTGCGTCACTCTTCTCTGCTCTTGCCATCAGCAGGGAACCTCTGGACACCTGTCAGGACCAGGTGCGTTGTGAAGTGTCCCCTGCGGGGAGGGCCTCTGAGTGCGGAGGGAAGTCTAAGGCCTCACCGCCTCCCCTTCCTCAAATTCTGCAGGGGACATTGGGCCATGGGGCGGGTCAGTCCCTCGTGTGTGCACAGTTGTGGCCAGGACAGGGTGAGGCGTGGGGAAGGGGGCTACACTCACCGAGTGCCGCCCTGGCTGCAGGGCCAGGGGTTTCCCATCCTTCCACCATGAGACTGTGGGCTCTGGGTGGCCCCAGGGCGGCCCACACTGCAGAATCACCTGCTCGCCCACCGTGGCCACCGCGTCCCGAGGCTGGACCTGGAAATCTTCCCGAAGGACTGTGGGGAGGAGGGAGGGTCGCAGAGGGCGGGACCCAGTCCCCACATTCAGGTCCTGCCTTGGCGTCTCACAGCGTTCTGCATTACCTGCCTTTCCGAAGAGCCCCTCCTCCCCGGTCTCCTATCTAGGACCACCCCCAACCCAGGTCTCCCCGCCCAGGGCTCACCAGCCACAGACAGCCGAGCGCCCCGGCTGACTGCCGTGCCCAGCCGGTTGCTGGCCTCACACGTGTAGACACCCAGGTCTGTGGACAGGACCTGGTCATCGTGGGCACGTCCCCGGGGAGGGGGCCGCAGCAGCAGGAGGGTTCCGTCAGGTAGGAGGTGGTGAATGTCTAGGGGCACCGTGCTCAGGGGATGCCCATTCAGCAGCCAGCGGATGGTGGGAGGTGGCTGGCCTGAGGCCTGGCAGCTCATCTTGGCCGGGCCAGGGCCCTGGAGCAGCTGGTCCTCGGGGTGGACGAGGATCTGGGGTGGGGAGTCCTGAGCCATGCCTCCTGGGAGAGGAAAGGAGGTGCAGCCCAGTCTGACTGCAAATAGGGCCCCCAAATCCCTGCACGCCTCATCTTCCTCCTCTTGCCTGAAGATCAGTTCCCAAATAACACGCTAGCTGGGAGGGGAGAAGGCCAGCATGCGTGCGTGGCACCCAGGTGAGGGCCAGTGGAGCTCTCAGTCTGTCTGTCTCACACTCAACATCACCATCATCATCATCATCACCGTCGTCTCTGGTACCCCCCACTGCAAAAGGGAAGCAAAGGAGCAAGGGGGTCTCCTCGCTGCCTTGGCCAGGCCTCAGATCAACGGAGCGGAGCGTGGGCTAGGAGTAGGGAGGGCCACACTCACCTGTGACGAGCAGAAGCAGGAGGGGCAGGGGCTGACGGGCCCCAAGGAGGCCTACTCCTCCAGAGCCCATGGCTGCCCTCAGGCCTCTGTCCTTGTCTGTAGCACTTTGTCCTACTGCTCTGAGCTCACAGCGGAGGGAAGGAGGGGCGGGCGCGGCGGCAGTGGTGGTTGTTTGTGACCGAGACTCTGCCCCAGGAGGGAAGCGGCTTTGAGGAAACCGATGCTTCCTGCCTGGCCCTCAGTGCCTTGGAGAATTGGGAGGAGACCAGAGGAGAGAAAGTCTCTG
The DNA here is from genome assembly GCF_949774975.1 of Lagenorhynchus albirostris. Classification (NCBI taxonomy): domain Eukaryota; kingdom Metazoa; phylum Chordata; class Mammalia; order Artiodactyla; family Delphinidae; genus Lagenorhynchus; species Lagenorhynchus albirostris. The sequence continues at coordinate 99,748,188 of NC_083103.1, forward strand.
ACCTTGATCCTATAGTCATAACCTCTGACTCGAAGCCCCGCCCTAGGGTCTATCTTGTGATCTAGTCCAGGATTTCTTAGCGGTAATCCTCAGCCCGACCATAACTTCAACCACTGTTTTGATCCTTTACCCCAAGCCTCTACTGAACCCTTGAATCTCAATCCCGATCCTTTGGCTTCCAAGCGACCCCCTGCTAGAGTGGCATGAAAACCCAGAGGTGGAATCTCAGGGCACAGTGTTCTGAAGCTGAGGGTAGAGGAAAACAGGCCCCGGAAGCCAAGTGCGGGGAGCAAGTGTGTCTTGTCATGCCCCGGCCCATTTCCCGGGGAGAGGTCAGGGTGGTAGGTCAGAAGACAGGGAAGAGCACAGGCTCTTGTCTGGGAGATGTCCACTCTGTGCGCCTAGTCAGCCCAGAGACAGATGAGATAAGCTTCTGGGAGACCTCTGGCAAGTGACTTAACCCCTGAAAGTCAGTTTCCTTTTTTGTAAAGTGAGAATAATAATAATTGATAATAATAATAATAGTTCCTACCTTGAGAGCTGGAGTAAGAGTGAGAGGAGATAAAGCATAAAATCATCTAGTACAGTGCCTAATGCATTGTAAGTGATCAGTAAAGCTTAGCCGATATTGTGATATATTTATTTTCATGCACATCCCATCATTGAAACTATTTAAGCATCCTTGGCAGGGATATTTTTCAGGCCCTGGAAAGGTGGTTGGAGTACATGACCTTTAAGAGTTTTTCCAGGGCTTCCTTGGTGGGGCAGTGGTTGAGAGTCCGCCTGTTCATGCAGGGGACACGGGTTCGTGCCCTGCTCGGGGAAGATCCCACATGCCGCGGAGCGGCTGCGCCCGTGAGCCATGGCCGCTGAGCCTGCGCGTCCGGAGCCTGTGCTCCGCAACGGGAGAGGCCGCAGCGGTGAGAGGCCCGCGTACCGCGAAAAAAGAAAAAAAGAGTTTTTCCAGCCCTGAAACCTCGTGTCTATAGCAGACGGGACTGTAGCTTGTGAGCCTGCAATGTTGATGCTCACCCCGCTGCTCCCCACCCCCTGCTAGAGAGATGCTGCTGTCCCCTCTCAGAGCCCAGCTCCTGTTTACGGGTCTCTTCCTTCCAAATCTGGAATCTCAGACATTTCCTGGAACTGTTCCCGGAAGGCCAAGGCCAGGCTCTGGAGGCTCAGCGGAAGAATGTCCAGCCTTTGTTCCCCATTGTTCCTGGCCAGCTCCTTCGTGGGGCCCCTAACCCAGCCGACTCCCTCCCTTCCTCCCCCTTCTCGGCCTGGCCTGGCTCGGTGCCAGCTGCAGCCACGGCCCTCACAGCCTATCAGAGGAAGGCCTCCTTCACTCCTTCTTCTCTTGCCCCTCAGATGCAGACCAAGACTGATTAAGACAATTAGAGCAAGACAACACTGTGGTCTCTCCAAACTGGGCATTTCCAAGAGGTAAAAAATTGAGTTAAAGTAACAGAGTGACAGAGCTGGAAGAACAGGAACTGGGGTCAGAGAATAGAGCTTGGTGTTTCAGACGCGGAGAAACTAAGAGCAGTGACAGACTCCATGGCGCGTGCCTGGGCGTATGTGTGCCAGGCATAGCGGAGTAGAATTTATGGGGTCAGGGATCTGTGGGGACAGAGTGATGAAGGAGGTATTCACATGGACCCTGAGGACAGCCAAGGGTGAACAAGAAAGGGCGTGGCGGGACAGATGGATTTACTGCACATCTAGCCCATTTGGGATTTCCCAGGTCCAGAGCCCCCCAGGCCTGCCTGACCCAGTGACTACCTGCGCCCCAGGAATGTTGCTGTTAGCAGTCCTCTTTAGTCTCTTCTGCTTATGCATTGGACTTGGGGAGACTAAACAAGTTCTCTGCTAATTATTTGCTGGCAGCTTGATTTGACTCAAATCTCTATAATCCAGAAAGATGGTATAAATTTCCCTTGGGGGATAAGAGGGCAAGTCTCAAAGGAACTCAGATTCATGACTAGTGCTGTCCTCAGCTGAGTCGGAACGGGCAGGTGACTCAGCGAGGAGAGGCGCCAGTGCTGTACTGCAGGAATGGAGCCTGGAGGCTGCAGCAGCTGGGGAGGGGCCCTTGCCCCACAGTTACGTGACTCATCCCTGGACATGCCGTTGGCACAGCCTCTTTCCATTCCCAGACTCTGGACACCCAAGTGCTAAGAACTGATGGGGATTGGAAGGCCCCATCGTTCTGAGCTGTTCCTTAGGACGTTAAGACTCTTTCTCCTCACTCAGTCCAAGCATCCAGGGCACTCGGGGATCCGTGGAGTGATGGCCGAGGGGACTTCCCAACAGTGAGGTACGTCTGGGTGGCTCTCAGAGACCACAGTGATCATTTCCAGCAACATGTCCCATCGGCATCCTGACTGTCTCATTTCCACACGCTAAGGAAGAGCCCACTGCGTGAGTCATGGAGATGACGTTAGTCCATGGGACCCGCCTCCAACTATTTCAAGGAAGTTCTGCTCTGGGACCCTGGGGATGTGCTGGCCAGTGACCAGTTTAAATACTACCTTCCTTCACCCCCTAGTTTTAGAGTTTTGGGTTTTTGTGAGTAACCCTTTCATTGCTTGTAAGAGGGAAGAGAGAGGAGAGAGATTAGGTGCTCTTCAAGGACCCTCCAGAGGACATTTTTTTTTCTCCTGGTTTCTCTGGCGTCTTATTCTGTGTTTTCTGAAAATGCAGCCCAGGGACTCTTGCTGGTCAAGCTGGTGGGGTAAACAGTACTAATTCAGGTGGGATTTGATGTCTCTTCGTATTTTCTAGAAAAGCATTAAAATCATTACCAGTGACATCTGCTCCTCGTGACTAGCAGCAAGGCTTTGCCAAAATGTGTGCTTGACCACAGCACCCTCCTTCACTAAAATCATATCCAACACTGAGCTTCCTCCTTGCTTCTGGAGCAGTCTCTCGGGGCTGTCTGAAATGCTTTCTCCTAGGCTGTAGTCCTCATTTTGCCCCAAATAAAACTTAACTCACAACTCTCAAGTTTTGCATTTTCTTTTCAGTCAACAAGATCTTCTCTTTGTCCTTGGTATACTCTAGCTTTACTACATTTTATGTAGGTGTGGAAATCTTTTAAGATATCTTGTGTGTCAACCTTCTTGAACCTGTATGTTTGTCATGAGTTCTACAAAAATTTCAGTCATTACTCTTAAAATATTGTCTCTTCTCCATCTCTCTATTCTCCCCTTTGAGCTCTTGAGGAAATGTGTGTCAGACCTTTTCATGCTACATGCCGTATCCCTTAATCTCTCTTCTCATATATTTCATCTCCTTGTCTGTCTGTGCCTAATTCTGAATAATTTCTTCAGGTACAACTTTCAGTTAACTAACTCTCTTCAGCTGTTTTTAATGCGCTGTTAAACTCTTCCATTTTTATTTCAATAAATTATATTTTTATTTATGAGTTCTATTTGTTCCTTTTCAAATTTGATCACTTTTGATAGCCTCTTGTTGCTTGTTCATTTTTGTAATTTTGTCTTGTATTACTTCAAGCATTTCATAATTATTTTATGTTTTATATCTGATCATTTCAGTGTCTGAAGACCTTGGGGGTCTAAATCTGTTGCTTCTTATATTTGCTGACTTTCATTCATGATGATTTGTTTCCTTCTGTGTTAATGACCTTTCCTTGTGAACTCGTCTTTGGTTGGTCTTAGTCTCTGAAAAGTTACGGAGATGTTTTTTTCCAGAGAGGATTTGTATTTTTTATTTTAGGAGCCTGGGATGCTACCAGCTGGGGGCCAATACCAATTTAAGCCAGGAGTCTCAGGTTCAGCTCCCACACCTTGCCACTGGCACAAGTCTGGTCTTTCATCAGTGCTAATATAAACATTTGCCCTTGGGTAATCCACATTTTATGAGTGCTAAGAAGTCAGGACTCACCTTACACTTCTAAGCTTTTATATATGCTGCTCCTTCTGCCTGGAATATGTGTCCTTTTATCCTCCCCCCCACACCCTATCTGATTAATCAATCTTTCTAAGACTAAGTTCAGGCTTGTTCTCCTCCAAGATACCTTTGCTGACGATCCCTAGTCTGGGTTAGATGCCACTCTTACATGCCTCTATAGCACCCTGTATCTACCTGTCGTTGCATTTTCCACACTGTATTGTAATAATCTGTTTACTTATCTGTCTTCCTCCACGAGACTCTCTTTGGTAGGGGTCATGGCATAGTTATGCTGTTTCCCCAGTGTCGGGCACAGGGTGGATCATGGTAGATTAATACATGTTTGTTGAATAAATGAAAGACACCCGAATAAATGAATGAATGAATGAGTGAGTGATGATTTTGGAATGGACAATATGGGATTTCCAGAGAGGGTGAAGGATGATGGAGGGATGTGAGAAGAAAAGAGAAAAGGGAAATGACTGGTATTTTTAGGCTGTTTGTTTGTTCTCCTTGATTAAGTGGAATAAAGTTGTCACTTATTTCATCAAAAGTTTATTGAGCATCCAGTATGTGCTAGGCACTCTGCTAGATGCCAGTAATACAAAGATGAAGATCAAAATGAAACAAAAACAAAACCACTCCCCCCTCACCCCATTTAAGGCAGATTTGGCTTGAGCCTGGGAAGCCGGCCCCTCAGGGATGCAGAACCGGGGTTTGGAATACAACTTGCCTGCATCTCACCTTAATCTTCACCCTTGCCTCTCAAGGCTGACCAGCATGTACCCATCTCCAAGTCCTGCATCTTCCACCTGCCTGAACAACTTTCCCCTGCATGCATTGTCTCCTTCTAGATGAGGCACCTGGGGAAGTGAGGGGAGCAGTTCTGGCTAAGGAAGGGGAGCTGCAAAGGCACACCTGCTCAGAGGAGCCTGGAGAAGTGCATAGGGGCAGAGAGCTGGGAAGGGCACGACGTCCAGGTAAGAGCAGAGGGGACCAACAAGAAATGTTGTTGCCCTTGGGGCTGGGACAAAACTGGCCCCAGTGTGGAGTGGTGGGGAACAGGGACCTTGAGAGTCACTCTGTGGGATGGTGCAGAGTCGGAGCAGGAGCTTAGGAAGTTAAGGAGGGACCAGGGATGCACTAGAGGCCTCAGGGGAGAGAGGTCAGAACACAGCGAGGGACTTCTTCTCTTTCAGCTTTTTAATGGCGCTCTCTCTTCGCACGGTAGATTACTGTTCCTACAAACTGTTCAAGAGGCGGCGGCATGGGCGTGGCCTGGCTACACAGTGGACCGACCTCTCGGTATTCTGCTGTTTGTGTGACTGGGGAGTCTGCCCTTGTCCTGTCTCCTGGGACCTGAGCATCTGGGAGCAGGGCAGGTGAGAGGCCAGAGGCCAAGGGTTCCATCATGTCTCCAAGACATGCTGGGGAGCAATAAGCCTTCTCCTCCCCCTACCATTTTTGGGGGGAGTGGAACTTCATCCTCTTACAGCTGGAGGAAGCCCAACAACTTTCCGGGGGATAATGATTGTTTGAAAGGCTTGTTTTGTACAAAGCCAGGGAGAAGCCATAGGTATGAGGGGTCAAAGGACAGATCTTCACTTGATCTAGCCTTCTGGGCCTGAAGAATGAGTGAGAAGCCCCTTCTCTATGGAACAGAGATGGAAAGAATGCCGGGCACGCCGCTGAGGGAGGCTTTGGGAGGATGCCAAGCGTGGGAGGCTTGAATCCTTTGCTCTTGCTAGAACCCCGGTAGCAGGGCAACGGAATGTATTGTACTTGAGCTCCTCCTTCACCAACTGGTAGGTAGCGAGGTACCATATGCCTGAGAAGGGTGCTCCAAGGTACTGCCTTCACAATGATTCACTGGATGCTCGGAACAGCCCTCTGTACACCCAGTAAAGGGCATTGGACTTCCCCTTAGTTTAGGACAGTTGTACGTTTGAGGCAAGTGGCCTCTCTAATCTGGGCTTGCCAAAAAAGTTCCCCAGGATTCAGGAGTTTGTTCGGAGGGAAGGGGAATGGGTGGGAAGCGTGAGCGCGCCCTAGGAAGGGCATAGGATAGTCAAGGGGGTTAGGTTACTGATGTTAGTTTCCATAAGCCCCTCCGGGGATTGGGCCGTAAATTTAATAATCTATATGGTCCTAAGAGGGCACAACCCACACCCACTGAGAACACAACTAAAGAGCCGGGAGCAAACGTAACCCGGTTTCACCATCTGATCCACCCTCCGCCTTCCCGCCGCGTCCCCCCATCTGCACATGTTCACAATCGTCCACGCGCCGGAACCCTAGCGCTGGGTGAGGACCTCCATCTCCCCTCGCCCCTCGCCCCTCGCCCCTGGCGGGCTGCTGCCCCGCTGCCCTGCCCTCCCCCGGGCCGCGGGCAGCAGTGCGCGGGCGCCTCCCGGGGGGTCCCGAGGAGGCTCAGGCGCTGATCTCCACCGGGCCGACCTCGTCTTGCTCGCGGATCAGGTGCACGCCGCCCGCAGTCCGCAGTGTGCGCGAGGCGCTGCGCGAGCGGCCGGGCGAGCTCGGGGCCCGGGGCGGCGACGTGTGCGTCCGGCCCGTGGCGGGGGAGCGCGCTGGAGAGCGCGGGTAGCGGCGGGCAGAGCGGCTGGGCAGCCCCGGCGAGCGGCCCGGCACGGCAGGCGACACGGAGTAGCCGGGCGGGCCGGGCTCAGTCGCGCTCCGAGGCTCCGGGGCGGGGTTCTCCTCGGGCTCCGGGGAGTCCTGCAAGGACACGTGCCGCGAGGGGTCAGCGGACAGCCGGCCAGGGCTGGGAGCGCGCCTGCTGTTCCAGGGCGCTGGGAATACCGAGGTGGAGGGGACATAGTTCCCTCCACACTCCGACTGCCTGGAGGGCTGCAGGCGTAGGTCTGTTTTTGCTTGCAACACAGGACACTTGATGTGGTGCCTGGCACATAATAGGTGCTCATTAAATGTTGAAATGCATTAGTTTGAGCGCTTTGTCCACTTACTCTGCACCTTCCACCTGCCTTGGACAGCATGGGACAGAGTTGGTTTATGGAATAGTAGGGAAATCACCAGAGACAGTGTCCAAAGACCTGGGTTTGAAGCCTAGATTTGCCACTGATTTACTTGTTTGATCCTGGGCAAGTCATTTCACCCCTGTCAGCCGTATTTTTCTCATCTCTAAAGTGGGGATGACACAAATATTTCTCAGGGTTATTCTGAGTCCTAGAAAGGTATATCAATATGGTGTGGCTACGAAATACCAGAACATGGTAGGGGCTGGTGGAGTGTTTGTAGGGCGCCCAGCCCGAAGCTGCTCACCTTGTCCTTCAGGATGTAGAGTGCCATGGGGTTCTTCCGCTCCTGCTCTCCACTCCGTGGGAGGGTGTCTGCTGCACGGAGCAAAGAATGGGGTGGCTGGCCCAGGTACAGAACCCTTTCCACCAGCCAGCACCTACACTCTTTGCTTCCCGATGGCCAGCTAAGGCCATCGGGAAGCCAGCCTCCACCAAATGGTCTGGAATACCTGAGGTCCTACCTTGGCCGCTCCTCTCCCTGCTCTGCAGTCTTCGTGCAGTTGGTGCAGGAAGGGGCCCTGCAGAGCTGGCTTCCTTGTCGCCCATTTCAGCCTTTTCCCAGCAGCTTACTGATCTGAGTGAAGATGGGACGGGTGAGTGCGTGGCTGGGAGCTCACCTTCTGCTTTCAGGCGGTCATCATTCTGATCCATATATTCCAGGGAGTTTTGCTTCTCCAGCTTCCTCTTCTTCCTGCAAATCAACCCAGCACCCTGTGAACAGAGCTGTCGAGTGTGAGCAGGAGAAGTTCTGGGGGCGAGGACACTGGGGGGATCTGATGGCCACAAACGAGGCCTTGTAACAGGAAGACGGGCTGAGTGCGGTGGGAGGGGGAGTAGTCCAGAGCTTTGGGATGCATCCCATCTAGGTTTGCCTCCTGAGTCCGTCCCTAGCATTGTGACTGTGGGCTAGTCATCTAACTAATCCGAGTCTCGGGTCGTTGTCTGTAAGCTGCAGATAATCACATTTAAAGGTAACACCCTAACCACAAACACAGTGCCTGGCTCACAAAAGGTGCCGTGTAAGTGAAACCAGTATTCATCGTGCTGGGGTTGTCAGGGTTGTGAGCACAGAATGTGGTAAGATGGATCTCCCGGGAAGAGGTGCGGGGCCCTGGGAGGAAAGGCGTTTAAAGAGACGAAGGAAAAACAGAGCTTGGCGCTGGGAGGGGTTGAAGGATTCAGGTGCTCAGGGAGAGGAACTTGGAGAGTTACCCAGACTTTCTGGACGGTTTCCAGCAGGCACAGACTGTCACCAAGGTCACAAGGAGGAAGATGCCTCCTGTGGACAAGATTATGTAGAGGGAGCTTCTTCCTAGGGAGAGAGAGGCAGAGAGTGGGGAGAGACTTCAGAGGGGGCAGGAGGTGTGGTGAGGAGAGCTTCCTGCGGCCGAAGAAATAGAAAAGGAACCCCAGGCAGCATGGCTGGCCAGTGGTGGACCTTGCCCAGAGCTCACTTCCTACCTGTGGCTGTCCTCCAGGGAGAGCTGGCCCATCTCTGCCTCTCTCCCCCTCCAGTGGCACTCTGTCTGGGAAGTCCTTAGCCTCTCATGGGCACCTGCCTCTCAGGGCTTTGAGTCCCAAGGGAGGGCAGCGGGAGACTCACTGTATACGGTGATCTTGACGGGCAGGCTGCGGCCCTGGCTGATGGGGTTCTCCACCACACAGCTGTACAGGTCGTCATCCTCCATGAGCACGCGGGTGATGGTGAGCACCTTTTGGTCGGGGGACAGGAGCATCCGCGAGTCGTTGAGGAGGGGCTTGCCGTCCTTCAGCCATGTGTAGCTGGGCTTGGTGCCGTTCTCGTGCGAGCAGTTCAGGGTAAAGGCCTCGCTGAGCTCCAGCACCGTGGTCGAAGCCACTAACACCTGGGGCCTCGAAATGGGCACTGAGCCCGGGGGTGGGGGGAGCCTGTGAGCCACAGGCCAAAAGCATCTCCCTTCCCCTTCTTAACTGCCTACCTTCCAACTCAGTCTGCAGTATTGAGAGATCGTCACTCCAGCTCTTTACCACCATCCATCCACCCATCCATCCATCCATCCACTCACTCATCTATTTACCCACTATTTATTGAGCACATACTGAGCACAGGGAGTACAATGCCAAACAAGACAGCTATGGTCCCTGCCCTCGTGGACCTTCCCTTCCCTTCTTCCCACATACCTTTCCAAGATGTCTTAAACTGACCCAGCCTGGAAGATATTTTAGTTGGGCTAAGCTTAGGTCGAAATAGGTTCAAATATTGGCTCTACCACTTACTAGCTGCCTGAACTTATGCCCCAGTTTCCTCATCTGCAAAATGGGGTCCATGATATTAACTACCCCTAGATTATTATGAGCATTACATGAGTCAATATAGGCAAAGCACTTACAATCGTTTCTGGCATGTAGTAAGCGCTGTATACGTGTTAGCTATGGCCTATCTGCCAACCGCTAACATTCCAGTTGGCTCACTCCCAAGCGGCTTTTGTGTAGCTTTTCCTGGGGTCTAGCTAATATACTGGGTGGACGTGGCCCCAGTTCCAGTCACCAGTCCCGCCTCCTTCCCTGCCAGAGACTTTACCATCTACAGTGAGGTTGATGGTCTTCTCTCCAGTGAAGGTGTCATCGGTGATAGAGATCTCAACCTCATAGGTGCCCTCGTCGGCCAGCTGCAGGTCGCTGAGAAGCAGGGAGCCGTTTTCAAAGAGGCGGATGCGGTCTCGGTAGTCGGGCCGCAGGGTACCGATGACCTCTGTGCCGATGGACTGAACCACGGTCACTGGCTTGTCCCGCTTCAGCTGCCACTTGACAACGGGTTTGTCACTGCTGGTGCTGCTGTACTGCACAGAAAGCAGGGCCGCCTTCCCCACTGTGCCATGGATCAGGCGCACCGGGCTGGTGATGTTCACCGCCTCCAGGGGCTCTGTGGACAGAGACCCACGAGGTGAGGGCAGCGTCAGGCCCTGGCTCCTAACGTCACTCCCATCTTCGAGTCCTCTGGTCTCTCCATGCCTCACCCTTCTGAACCCTTCACTCCCTGTCAGTCCTTCCTTCTTACCCTTCGACTGTAGCTCTGGCCCCTCTGCTCCCCTGTCATCCCTCACACCCATCCCTTTGCCCTCAATCCTTCTTCAATCTGGACCTCTGCCTCTGGAGGTTTTCCCTATTGCCTTCCTCTTGAGGAAGATTCCAGGTAACCCATACCTTATGTGGCCCATTTATGGAAATATGTATTGAGACTCCCCATGTGCCAGGCACTGTTCTATGTCCCCAGGATATATCAGTGAGCAAAACTGACAAACATCCCTACCCCCTGAAGCTTATAGGTCATTAGACCCTAGAGTGAATTTGTCAGACTTTCTCCTTAATTGGGCATTGGGAAAGTGAGGGATGGAGAAAGCATGGAAATGTAGATTCCCAGAGAAAGGAGGGTGTCATGAGACAGTGCCAGTAGAGGGCAAGTTTAGGGGCCTGAGGACAACTGGACAACTCTCCGGTCATACCAAGAGCCTCCCCTATCCTTGTCCCAGCTGCACGTAGCATCATACTAGGCCTGCCCAGGGCAGAACAGTCGTGGAGATTCACCCAAACTCCAGCCCAATTTGCATCCCCTATGGAAGAGGGATTTGGGACAGGTCAAGCAAAGAGCTTGGAGTCAGAAGACCTTGTAAGATTGGGCTCCACTGCTTACTGGCTGTGAGAATTTGGGCAAGTCATCCTTCTAGGCCTCACTCTTCTCTTTTAGAAAATAAGGATGATAACGATAACAAGAGCAAGTGTCTTACCCAGTTCACAGTGCAAAAGCATGATATGTATGTCAGTTACTGTGGTGTAGGGGAGAGAACACAGGATTGAGCATCAGAGATCGGGGCCCTATTGTTGACTTAGGACCTGGGAGAATTTGCTTGTCTGTTCAGGGCTCAGATTTCCCACAGGTCAAATGAGTGGTAACGAGGTGGTCTCATGGTTTGTTCCAGCCCTGTAGTTAGTTCTGGGATTTTACCATCTTGTCCGATGGCAGCCCCATCCAGAGACACATCTCACATTTCAGAGATCTCTTAGGAACTTTGGGGCCTGAACAGATGCTGCTCGTTGGCCTTGTACCTGGCCTTGCAGAGCAATACAGCCACCTGAGGGAGGGGTCTTCTGGAGAGGATGTCAGCTAGGAACAGGACTGAGTTTAGCTGAATAGACACATACGTGTCAGGTTCTCCGTTCCTCTGCACCCCCAGCTGCTTCCTTTGACTGTCATTGCCTCTGAAGTTCCCTCCTTCTTTCTCACCCCTGTTTCCCACTCTGCTACTGCTGCAGTGTAGATTTGGGGAAGGTGAGCTGTGCCTTTCCAATCCCTATTCCTCTCCTTGTACCTCGAGGACCCAGACCAAACCAGGAGGCAATGGAACTAAAAGGTTAGTTGTGGAGATCGAAGCAAATTTTTTTTTTTTCTTGCGGTACGCGGGCCTCTCACCACTGTGGCCTCTCCTGTTGTGGAGCACAGGCTCCGGACGCACAGGCTCAGCAGCCATGGCTCACGGGCCCAGCCGCTCCGCGGCATGTGGGATCTTCCCGGACCAGGGCACGAACCCGTGTCCCCTGCATCGGCAGGCGGACTCTCAACCACTGCGCCACCAGGGAAGCCCGAAGCAAATTTAATTTAAAAACATATCCAGTCCATTTTGGGAGCAAATGCATTGTTAAGTAATGAGCTTATCATCTATGGAATTGGTCAAGGAAACGCCAATTGGCTCTTCTTTCACCTCCTTGTGCTTCCATTTCCTCCTCTGAATAGTGAGGTGGTGGGACCAGATGATCTCTAGGGGCCTTCTCCACCCTGACATTCTATGATCCATCACCTGTCAAGGATGTTACAATCATAAAACCTTAAGCATGGAAGAGACTACTTTAATGATGAAAGCCACCATATGTATGACTATTATATACTTGTTACTGAGAGGAGTCTCAATTGGCAGGAGTTAGAATGGACAAAATCAACTATTTTCAAAATTTTTAAATTAAAGGTATTTTTGTTCCCACAAAACCTTATGGAAATTGAAAAGAAATGAAATTTAGTTCTAGTTCACCTGATTTGGTTCAAGAGGTGGTGAGGACCAGAGCCCTGTCCTCCCCAGTACCTCAGGGTGCTGCTAGGAATCCTTATGGCTCTGTGTATCAGGCTGAAATCGTTTGGCTACATGATCCTTAAGATTTCTCCAGCTCTTAGTTTCTGTGATAATTTAGATGGGATTTCCTGCCTCGCATCTGCTAGCCCGGAGATGGAAACAACCTAAGTGTCCATCATCGGATGAATGGATAAAGAAGATGTGGCACATATATACAATGGAATATTACTCAGCCATAAAAAGAAACGAAATTGAGCTATTTGTAATGAGGTGGATCGACCTAGAGTCTGTCATACAGAGTGAAGTAAGTCAGAAAGAGAGAGACAAATACTGTATGCTAACACATATATATGGAATTTAAGAAAAAAAATGTCATGAAGAACCTAGGGGTAAGACAGGAATAAAGACAGACCTACTAGAGAATGGACTTGAGGATATGGGGAGGGGGAAGGGTAAGCTGTGACAAAGCGAGAGAGAGGCATGGACATATATACACTACCAAACGTAAGGTAGATAGCTAGTGGGAAGCAGCCACATAGCACAGGGAGATCAGCTAGGTGCTTTGTGACCACCTGGAGGGGTGGGATAGGGAGGGTGGGAGGGAGGGAGACGCAAGAGGGAAGAGGTATGGGAACATATGTATATATATAACTGATTCATTTTGTTGTAAAGCAGAAACTAACACACCATTGTAAAGCAATTATACTTCAATAAAGATGTTAAAAAAAAAAAAAAAGACAGCACCTACAATGTGAAGGTGATCTTAGGACTAAAAGGGTAGAAACCAGGCAAGGGACTTCTTCCTATTGGGTCGGTAGAGGATGGGCTGACTCTAGGATCCCAGAGAATAACATCTTGCAAATCAGATTATCTAGATTTATGGCATGCTGTGTTTATGTCTGTGAATAGTATCCTAGCCTCTAGAAAAGCTTTGTTTGAATGTTCCAGGAATAGGGCTGTGATGAATTTAGGAAAGACTCTTTAGGCCATATTAGGTTCAGAGCACTAAGTGTTACTTTCCTGAGGCTAGGTTGGTGATGCTGTCATAAGGGAGTATGGCAAGGGATTAAGGTAAATCTCTGGGAGCCAGGGCCACGTGGTCCAGCCCCCCTTTTAGTGCCAATCTTAAAAATACATTTCCCAGCCTCCCTTGCAATTAATTATGATACTACTGAGTTCTAGCCAATAATACTAGTAAAAGTTGTAGACACCATTTACAGGCTGATTTAGAAAAACCTCCCTCCTTTTCTTTTTTCATCCTCTACCTGAAAGAAATGAAGATAAATCTCAGACTGACCATGGGAAACACATGTCAAAGCTGATAGCACTCCATCAGCTTGATACCTGAAAAACCTCATGGAGCAGTCTTTCCTCATCCCAGGCCTAGCTCGAACCCATGTACCCCTGCATTGGCAGACGGATTCTTAACCACTGTGCCACCAGGTAAGTCCCTAATGGTAACCTTTTAACTGGCATATCCAATGGGCTCTTTCAGGTCCTTATTATACTGGGCTCCTTGATACATTTGATGATGATTGTCCGGGAAACTCCCAACTCCCTTCATTTTCTGGATACCACAGTCTCCCAGGTCTCCCTCTGTGTCTCTGATTGTTCCTTCTGGGTCTCCTCAGTGGGCTTGATTCTCTGCCTTCCTCTGCAAATCTTGGGGTTCCTCAATGTTCCGTATTTAGCTCATTTTCTCCTCCAAGGTAATATTTATTCATTATCCTTGTTTTAAATCTCACCTCTTGGCTGACAGTTCCCAAATACTTCTCTCCAACCCTCCAGCTTTAGGTTATTCAACATTTTCCCACAAAAGTCTCATAGGCGTTTCAACCTCAACGTGAGCGCAACACTAGCTATCATATCTCCCAACCTTGCCCCATTTTTTAAATTTATGGTTTCACACTGAAACCCTACCTCCTTCTCTAGATCGTTTCACTTTCTATAAATCACTAGGTCCTGACTTTCCCTCCAAAATATTATCTCAACATCCCTCACTCCCCCTCTCTTTATTCTAATTCCAGCCCAGGTCATTTCTCTCCTGAACTATTGCAATAGCCTCGCTATGGTTTGACTTGTGTCCCCTAAAATTCATATCTTGAAGTCCTAACCCCAAGTACCTCAGAATGTGACCTCATTTTGCCATGTGGTCATTGCCAAGGTAATAAGCTAAGATGAGGTCATGCTGGAGTGGTGTGGGCCTCTAATCGAAGATGACTGGTGTCCTTTTAAAAAGGAGAAATTTGGATATACACACAAGCACAGGGAGAATGCCATGTGAAGATTAAAGTTAATCTGTCACAGCCAAGGAACTCCCAGAAGCCAGCAGAGAGCGCTGGAACAGAACCTTCCCGAGGGCCTTCAGAGGGAGCACAGCCTTGCCAGCACCTTGATCTGGAACTTTTAGCCTCCAGAGCTGTGAGACAATACATTTCTGCTGTTGAAGCCACCCAGTCTATGGTTCCAGCAAAATGGATACAGGCTTCCTTTCCTATCTTGCTTGCCTGTAGTTTCACCTCCAATGCCTCACTGGAGAGTGAGGGATCTGAGCTATACTCTGGCCCTGCTGGTTCCCAGATTAAAAACCATTCAATGTCCTCCCCCGCTCCCATTGTTTGCAAATTATATTACAGTTTCCTTAGCAGGGTTTACCAGACTCACCTAACTCCACCCACACTTTCTTCTCCAGCAGCGGTGACTGACTGGGCTGCTCCTAACATGTGATACCATTTCAAGCTGTTGACCTTGGCGCATTTTCCCAACTATAATGCTCACTCCCACACCTATCTGTTTTTCTCATCTTTTAAAATTCAGTGCAGACATTCTCAGGAAACCTCCCCTGATATTCCCCCACTCCCATTCTGTACCACCAGCGCCAGCTTCCTGATGGGGTAGGTGACCTCTCTGATTCTTGGAACCCTCTGCCTCTCTGACTCATAGTAGTTTCTGCATTTTATTAAAATGATCTCTGCATCTTATTTGCCCCACTAAATTGTGAATTCCTAGGCTCTCTGGAATAGTGTGTGTGTGTGTGTGCATGCATGTGTGCACATAAGCACATGTATTTCAAATAAGATCATTTCTCCAAGAAGTTGGTAGGGGGAGGTAGGTGTCTATGGCGTGTGTGTTACGCATAGGTTGGTGTTACTCTCCCAAACCAGGAGGCTTATTATCTCCAAAGCTTCTTTCATCTCCCTTGTTATTTTACACTCAGAGAAGCCAGGGTGGCGGCTGGGGAGACACAGAACCAAGATTTCCCCACCCCTCCAAGGCCCACCATAGTCCCTCGGAAAGAATGCTGGACTGGCCCACGCCAACAAGACATCCCACCAGAAACAGCTCATTGCCCTCCATCTAATGTACTGAATGCCGTGGGAGCTGCAAAGTCATGCAGGCTTTGGGGGATGGGGGGCAGGGGCTGGGCAGGAGGCACACAGAATGAAGAAATACATTCAACACGAATGCCTGCATTCACTGAGACGCTTCCCACGGTGGCTAAGCATTCTCCCCTCCTCCCACCCCAAAGGCATTCTGGCCCTCAGCTCTCCCCTCTCTCTCCTTCGAAAGCCCCGGGTCCCTTCTCCAGACCCTGTCTTACCCTCTGGTCTCCTACCTGTCTGGATCAGAAGCAGGTAGAGAAAAGGAGTGAGGCGCAGGGCACTGAAGGCTCTGGACAGGGCTTCCCTTTCTCTCTTCATTTTGGGTGGCGTTCTCCAGCTCTGGTGCACACAATTAGCATGATTTCTCCACTCTGGGCACGTCCCTTTGTACCACTCGGAGTTTCTCTGCCCGAACACAACCCTGCCAAGTTCTCTCTGAATACACAGAGCTCTGTGTGTTGCTGGACTTGTTCTTTCCTCTCTTTCAGACCTGGCATTTTCTAGTTTCAAAGCCCTACATCCCGGGTTCGGAGGAGAGTATCTGCTTGGGAGATAATCTCCAGCACAGGGTTCAGTCTGATGGGTCCCAGCAGCCTAGCAGTTCTTTGCCGGCCTGTGCTGAGCCCCACTGCCAGGGGGAGATGAGGATTTGGGCTCAATGAATGGACTGGGCTGGGACACACACTAAACTGGACCTTGTGTGTCCCAACCTGTCCTGTCTCCACCTCACGCTCCCTGTTCCTGCGAAGGAGGGTGTGCGCCAGGGACACGCCTCAATAAGCTCTGAAAATGGAGGGAGAGGAGCTTTTCAAAAGCTGGGGGATGAGAGATTCCAGAAACTGCTGAAGAAATGGAAAACTCCTGTTCCACCCCAAAGAAAGAAGATTGGAATATGGCTTGAATTCTATTATTTTCATACCTGTCCTGGTGCTGCTTGGGCTTCTCTCTCTATCATAGAATCACATAGATGCTGGGGACCTTTCTCCAGAAGCTACTCTGCTCATTCCCCAGCCTCCAGCCCATTTCCTAGAACATGTCAGAACAAAGATGAAGGTAATAGCCCAAAAGCCTGGGGTTCTGTCACCAGCTACAGCCCAGCCATTTTCTCAAGTCTTGAGGCGTGATGAAGAGAGACACCCCAGCTCTACCCTGACCCTTCATTACCACGTCCACATCCTCTCCTGAGGGGCGTCAGTGGAATGTATGCTTGCTAACTGTGTGATCTGGGGATGGGTGTGCAACGTTGTTAATTCTCCAATTTCACATCTGTAAAAGGGGGAGAAACAGTAGCTTCCTTGTAGAAATTGTTGAGAGGATTGATGAAGATTTAGTACGGTAGGGTGCCTAGAAAATTCTTTGTTGGAGAGGTGATATATAGATATATATATTTTTTTGCGATATGCGGGCCTCTCACTGTTGTGGCCTCTCCTGTTGCGGAGCACAGGCTCCGGACGCGCAGGCTCAGCGGCCATGGCTCACAGGCCCAGCCGCTCCGCGGCATGTGGGATCCTCCCGGACCGGGGCACGAACCCGTGTTCCCTGCATCGGCAGACGGACTCTCAACCACTGTGCCACCAGGGAAGCCCCAGAGGTGATATTTTAAACTTTAAGAAAAAACTGCCTCTTCTTCTTTTCCATTACTTTAGGGATCTTTATATCTTGGTGAGACCAAAGTTTACAACTTCCCCTCTTGATTGTCTCTAACGCTGACCTTAGTTTTGTAAATTCAGTAGCTATCTCTCAAAGTATTCTTTTTACATACTGGAGACAGCTTGTGTAAGCCAGGTTTCTAGAACTGAAGATTGAGTGCATGGTCCATCTGAGCCAAAGGATGGGGAGGAGAGGTGGGAAGCATTGCTTTTGAACTTCACAGAGGAACTCCAAAAATATTCTGAAATACACAAGTCAGATTTTTTTCCTTTTGCATCTTTATGGTTGTGACTTTTTCCTACCCAGCTCAAGGTGCTTGTCTGCCTCTGGTAGAGTTAATGGTGTTTCAGCATGAATACAATGAAAAAGAGAAAGGCAATATTCAGCTTCTGACGTCGAAAATAGTATTTTAGAGTCAGTAGCAAGATGAAAGCTTGAAAGCCAGTGTTTGTAAGGTACAGAAGGATTTTTTAATTTCTTTTATCTGCTCCTTTGATGTATCAGAGCAGGCTGTGGACCAGATCATAGCGTTCTTCTGTAGTTGTAGACAAATGGCCTCTTTTGCCTGTGATGGTTAGGTCCAGAGGCTTATTGTCTGAGGTAAAAGGATATGATGTTCAGGAAATAGAAAGCCTGAACTCTGCCTTTTTCATCCTGAAGGACTGTGGAAAGAGAGCTGTGATAGAGGGAGAGCTGGGCAGGATCTAAGTTCTCCACATCCCCTCCAGGGATGAACCTTAGGCTCCTTACACCCACGCAGAATACGAAAGTGCCCCAAAGTGGCCACATGTTCCCTTGAGGGAACCCAGAGGTACTGGAGGGTAAAGCACCAATAGAGGGCAGAACAGGGAGCAAAGGGGCCGCATTGTGCAGGTGACAGCTGGGCCACCAACCGCCCCTCAGACCAGAGAGCAACCTAGACTTGTGCAGAGACCAGTGGGAGTCCTGAGAAGGCCACACAGGTCCCCGGACACCATCTCCCGCCTTGCCACAAGGACCCCTAAGCCACACCACCTATGCTCACCCTAACCCTTCTCAGAGAAGAGCTGGGTTTGGGGAAGAAACTGGAAAGACTGATCCAATCAGAGACTGAGCTACCTCAAGAGAATGTTCAGGTGGTTGGGTTAGACTGAGTTTACCAGGATGGACTGACTTTTGGTTTTCCTCTGCTGCCCTGGGCAGGGGGATGGGTGGGAGGCTCACATGGGAGACCCCGGCAGCTGCAAAGGCACCACTGTGCCTTTGCACAACTGAGTGTACGAGGAGCAATTCTGCAATCCTGCTTCAGGTGTTTTTTTTTGTTTTTTTTTTTTTTGCGGTACAGGGGCCTCTCACTGTTGTGGCCTCTCCCGTTGCGGAGCACAGGCTCCGGACGTGCAGGTTCAACGGCCATGGCTCATGGGCCCAGCCACTCCGCGGCATGTGGGATCTTCCCGGACCGGGGCACGAACCCGTGTCCCCTGCATGAGCAGGCGGACTCTCAACCACTGCGCCACCAGGGAAGCCCCTGCTTCAGGTGTTTTAAGATGGGTAGCCCTACAGAAGCGTATATCATCTGCTTCTGTGCTTTTCTCTTCTCAAGAACAGAGAGTTCTTGGATTGAAGTACTGTGTCTTATTGGCCTCTGTAGCCCTACTGTGTAACACAGGGCGGGGCACATAGTAGGTGCTCAGCAGACAGTTGCTGACTATTGAATGGGCGAAAACTTGTGGTGGGTCGGGGGACCTCTCTAGCAGCTGGTGGAGTGGAGGGCGACTGTGAGGGGGACTGGGCGAGAGGAATGACAGCAGGGAGGGCACCAAACAGCAACTGCAGATGACAGAGCGATGTGTGAGCACACATGCGGCACCCCTTCTGGAATTCCCAGAAGTAACTGGGATTCACCTTGAGGCGGGCCACCGATCCAATAGGCAATGGGTGACAGAAACATAAGGTAACATTCCAGCCAACTTAGTCTCACACACAACACGTACCGGTGATCTCACCTGTCTGAGCTGACCTTGTTTTATCCTTCCATGCATTCCTTGGGTTTTTCCCTGTGGGTGTGTCTGTTCCAGCTAATTGTTGATGATTCAGACTGGGGTTTTTGTTTTTTTGTCTTTCGTTCTTTTCTTTTGGTACGGATATCCTGATTATATATATATTACTTTTCTTTAGCTCTGAAGAGGGTTGTCCCCCTTGGGATCAGAAAACATGGTTACTGTGGCCATCTCCTCATCAGCCTGGGAGACTCTCCAGGGCAGGGGCTGTAATTCCTCATTCTTATGTGTCTCCTCCCAGGGAGGAGCTCTGAGCTCTGCATAACACAGCTATTAAACAATGTGTAGACACATTGCTTGACTGACGGCATCCAAGGCCTGTGCCCTTTCCTCCTCTGAGCGTTTCAGCAGATGCATTTCCGCGGGCATCGTCCTCTCCTGAGCAGCTCGGCCCGGTCCTCCTGGCCCTCCGGCTGCACACAGGTGCTTCAGGCCACCCTCATTTGGCACCCGCTCTGGGGCTCCGGGATTCCGACCCTCCCCTCCCCCGCATGCATGGCAGCCCTGGCCTGCTGTACTCAGGACGCTGTGCTGAGCACCCAGGCAGTGGCCCTGCAGCTCAGAATGGAAACCTCCCCCAACACACACACACACACACACACACACACACACACACACACACACACGAATGACGTATAGATAAGTAGGTTTTAATAACCCTACCATTAGATTTAAGAATGTCCCTGCCCACTTGGCCTCTTGTCCTGTCTCCAGGCTGCATGAAGAATGCTCTGGCACCGATACTACTGCAGAGGTTTGGTCCTTGCTAATACCATAACATCGGTGGGGATTTTTATATTTAGCATCCTCCCCTCCTTCCCTTCATTCACTTCCTGTTATCAATCGAGTCAAATCTGTCTCCTCCACTAAATTGTAATTAATCTTTGGTAGCAGAATGAAAAATAATCTAACAAATGGCACCCAAATTCCTCGTATAGAGTAAATTGTCTTTAGCAAGAAAAATATCTAGATACGCCACGTGGAGTGGAAGGTAAGGTCTGAAGCAAAAGGCGTCAAGACACAAAAAGATAAACCCCTGTGCAATAGAAATAAACAGGAATTGGGGATGGAGAAAGAGCAGAGAGGAGAGATGTGAGGGGTCGGGGTGAGGAAACAACAAGGAGCTGAAAACAATTGAAGAACAACTTGCATTGTTACACTATAAAACCCTTTCTCCTCTGTCTTCTTCAAAACTCTAAGAAAAGTTTACTCTACACAAATTGCAGTATGTGTGTGTGTGCTTCTAGCTGATAGAATATGGCAAAGGTGATAGGGTAGCCACTCCCTTGATTAGATTATGTTATGTAAGACTTAGCAGACCAGAGAGAGACAGAGAGAGAGAGAGAGAGAGAGAGAGATGGTCCTGCTGACTCTGAAGAAGTCAACTGCCCTGTTGTGAAACAGCCTCGTGGCAAGGAAATGCTGGTGGCTCTAGGAGCCGAGAGCTACCCTCAGCTAAAAGCTGGCAAGAAAATAGTACCCTCAGTACTACAGGCACAAGGAACTGAATTCTTCCAATGACTACATGAGCTTGGAAGAGGACCCTGAGCTTCAGAAAGGAATGCAAACCAGCTGACACCTTAATTGAAGTCTGATGACACCTTGAGCAGAAAATCCAGCTAAGCTGTACCCGACCCACAGAAACTGTAAAAAAAATAAATGTATGTTGTTTTAAGCTGCTAAATTTGTGGCAATTAGTTATGCAGCATAGAAAACTAATACGGGTGTGTGTGTCTGTGTGTGTGTGTTTACACAGTGAGACAAAGGACGGAGTTCCAGGTCTGCATCAACAAGGTGGGCAGGAGTACAGCACATACAGAACAGTGAAATGATCTCTAAAGGGACTAATTCAGGTGAAGCAGGAGTTTGGAGTCAGAGATAGTGCTGAGAACTTAGGCCTTCAGAAATTTGGAGAAATACTGGTATCTTAGTCCGGGTTGCCCCAGAGGCAGACTCCAAGGCAAGAAGCTAAATAGTTTATTTGAAAGGTGATCCCAGCAAAACCAGGTAGGATATTGGGGGAATGAGAGATGGAAGGGAAGGAAGCCAATGAAGGTTGCACATCAAGCAATTTACTACCGTGGACAGCTAGAGCTTAATCCTGTGGGAAATAATGAAGAATAAGCCTCAGAATTACCCCAATCCAAGGGGCAAGGGAGCTGGGATATTTATCCACCGACTGCCATCAGATATGGGTTGAAGGCTGCTTCTCCAGGGTAAGAAGTTAATTCCCCTGAACTTGCAGGAAGGTATCCTGTCCAAACCTTCTCCCCTTCTCTAACTGCTCTCAAAGTGTGTGTGTGTGTGTGTGTGTGTGTGTGTGTGTGTGTGTGTGTGTAAGCTACTCCTACTGTCAGGCACTTTGTATCTATTTGTTCATTTAATTCTCCCAGTACCTCCTTTTCAGTAGATATTATCACCTCATTTTACAAACAAGAGAGACTAAAACTTCAAGAAGTTAGCAATTTGCTGAGGTCACATAGTTACTAAGTGGCAGAACCTGGATTAGAAACCCAGGTTAGTTGCTAACAAAGCTGAGGCTCCTGACCACCTCTCTGGGTCACCAGTTGGAAGTCCAAATCCTGGTCTAACCCTTTACCCCCAGCACCCACCCTCTGACTAAGCCCCAGGATGTAAGGTGGACCTCTCTGCCCACTCCTGGTGCCCTCTCTTGTTGCTGAAGTTATTTTCGATTCTTTGTTCCATAAACCTATATGTGAACAGTGCCAGAGCTGTCCCTACCATCAGTTCAATTTGCCAGAAAGGAGGGAGAGGGAGGACGGAGATTTGTGGAGCTGCAGCGCGTTGCCTGGGAACGAGGAATTTGTGTGAGGCTTTGAGTTGAGACAAGGCAGGGCCCTGCTGCTCCAGCAACCAGCGAACCAGGGACAGATTGGCCAGCTCTCTCTGGAACAAAACAAGCTTTCTGTGGGCCTGGAGAGTGAGGAATGGCCCTCCCCAAGGACATTTCTTCTTTCCTTTTTCTTTTTAAAGTTCCCCACCTCTGGCTCGCTTCTGAGAAACATCATATATGAACAGAGATGGGGGTCAAAAGGCTCCCTGTGCCCTCCCTGGGGCCTTCATCCTGAACGTTGGTTTTGCTGCCTGTGAGTTCAGTGAATGTGAGGGGACGCCTGGAAGAAAACTGTTCTACAGATACGGTGTCTTAAAAAGGCGTGGGGTTTACTAGCAGAAACAATGTGATCCTGCAACAGCATGGGGTCCAGATTTCCATAAGCCAGGGAGGAGGTGCTCCCAGTTCCAAAGTGGAAAACTTGAAAACATCAAAGTGTTTTAAGCTGAGAGTCAATATTTGATTTCTGAATAGAATTCCCACCCCCTCAGAAACTGAGAGGAACTCAGGCTTGCGTCCACGGTGGATGAACGTGCCCTATTCAACAACTCTCCAAAGGAACAAAGAGGAGACGTGAATTGGTATTAAAGCATGGAGAGATCCAGCTTTCGTTGACCTATTTGAGATGTGGCGAGGACATTCTAGAAAACATCTCTGGATTTCTGTTCATGTAAAGCTTCAGTGCTCAAAGAAAAACAGGTTGAAAAATCATGGGGAAGCCACAAATTACCCCCAACTCATGAATGGCTTCATTTGTTTTCTCCTAGATCCTCAGATGGTGTCCTCCCACCAACCTTGTCAGGAACGGGTTTGGTCCCATCCTCCCTCTCCCGCCCTCCTCCCAAAGAGGGAGGCACAGAAATGGAAATCAGCTGGCCAGCATCTAATAACTGCCTACTGTGTGAAGAGCACTGTGTTCCAGACTTTAGTAAGAGGAGTGGGATGTGGGGAAGGGTGTCACATTCAAAAGTAACAGAAAACACAATCCTTGCCTAGGTGCTTAACTCTAGTTGCGAGAGATGCATCTATATCTATAATATGGTGATAATATATTTGCATTGCCCCTTACAAATTGTCTTTATTTTTAATATTTTATTTATTTGGCTGTGCCAGGTCTTAGTTGTGGCGTGCAGGATCTTCAGTTGCGGCACGCAGGATCTAGTTCCCTGACCAGGGGTTGAAGCCAGGCGCCCTGCATTGGGAGCACGGAGTCTTAACCACTGGACCACCAGGGAAGTCCCCCAATAAAGGGATTTATTATCTTATATAACCAGAGTCCTAAATAAGGGCATCTCTGTAACTTGTAAAAGTAAGTGGCTCAGCAATGTTATCAAGGATCCAGGTCCTTTCTGTCTTGCTATCTACCAGTCCCAGCTTCTTTTTTCATCGTACTTATCACCATTTGAGACAATATGACGTAGGGGTTAACACAGACTCTGAAGCCAAACTCCCTGAATTTGAAATCTGGCTACCACGTTACTAGGTGTTGAGTTAAACTACTCAATCTCTCAGTTTCCGTATCTGTAAAATGGGGATGATTATTATAGTATTACCTACCTCAGAGGGTTGACTTGAGGATTGAATGAGTTGCTGTGAGGATTAAATATGTAAAATGCTTAAGCAACCTAAATGCCCATAGACAGACAGCGGATAAAGAAGGTGTGGCACACACATACAATGGAACACCACTCAGCTGCAAAAAGGAACAAAATTGGGCCACCTGTAGAGACCCGGATGGACCCAGAGACTGCCATAGAGTGAAGCAAGTCAGAAAAACAAACATTGTATGTCAACGCATATATGTGGAATCTAGAAAAATGGCACAGATGAAATAGAGGCTTGCAAGGCAGAAATAGAGACACAGATGCAAGGCTTGCAAGGCAGAAGTAGAGACACAGATGTAAAGAACAAACGCATGGACGCCAAGGGGGGAAAGCGGCGGGGAGGGGCGTTGAATTGGGAGATTGGGACCAACACAGACACACCAATATGCATGAAATAGACAAGTAACAAGAACCTGCTGTCTAAAAAACCAAATAAATAAAAATAAAAAAAAAAAACTATAGGCTTAGCAGGGCCTTCTAAAAATAAATAAATATGTAAAATGTTTGAAACACCTACCCTAGTTCTAGTTCATTCCTCAGGCTCAGCTGTATCCTGGAGACATTCCTGTATCCTTTTAGTAAATTCTCCTTTCTCGTTTAAACCCTTCATTTCTGGGGTTCTCCACGGGGCTCCCTGCCATCAACAAATTGTCTTTTAGAATATGGTCTTATTTAATCTTCTAACAACTTTATGTGGTAAGAATTTTTTCCCGAGGGACATGAAGCTCAGAGAGGTTAAGTAACCTGCTCAAAGTCACACAGTTTATATGTCAGCATAGTGCAGATTCAGGTTGTGCTTCTTGGACTAGTGTTCACATACTACACTCCTGAAAGAGGTTGCCTCCACTCAGGCCCAGAAGTAAAAAGTGGGTGGAAAAAAGCAAGGCTCTGAGACAAGATATGAGACGAGGAAGGATAAAGGTGAGCAACAGGGACTTAAAAAAAAAACCAACTAAAAACTTAGTCAACGAGAGAATGATTGGGTCCCCAGTGGTGAGTCTGGGGACACTAAGAAGATGAATTTATGATACATGGGATTCAACATAGGGAGAGACAAGGTTTTTTTTTTTTTAAATTTTATGTATTTTTGGGCTGCGTTGGGTCTTCGTTGTTGCACTTGGGCTTTCTCTAGTTGTGGTGAGTGGGGGCCACTCTTCATTCTGGTGCAGGGACTTCTCATTGCAGTGGCTTCTCTTGCTGCGGAACACAGGGTCTAGCTGTGCAGGCTTCAGTAGTTGCGGCACATGGGCTCAGTAGTTGTGGCACACGGGTTTAGCTGCTCCAGCATGTGGGATCTTCCTGGACCAGGGATCAAATCCGTGTCCCCTGCATTGGCAGGCAGATTCTTAACCACTGCACCACCAGGGAAGTCCTGAGACAAGGTTTCTTAAAAGAAGGCCCCAACTAAGATAGTAGGAAGGTGGCCTTGAAGACAGGCCAAAATGTTCACCCCTTGTTATAGTACTTTTAGGGTCCAGGTCTGTCTCGTTTACAGATCCTTACCAGAGTTAGCCCTCCAGGATTCTGCATCTGGTTTGCTGCCCGTCAAGCTAAAGAATGTGATTCGTCAAGATTTTTTGGTTGTAAGTGACAGAAGTTCAACTTGAACTGTTTGAAGCCCAAAAGGAGGAATTTCTTGCACCATGTAACAAAATTTCGGAGGGAACCAGAATAATTGGGAATGAGATACTTAAAAGCCATGGCAGTTATCTCTCATCTCTCTTGCTTATGTCTTGGTGTCAGCTTCATTCTCATAAACCTTCTAACGCTTTTTGAGGGGGGCCGTCGTTGCCAGTCAGTCTAAGGTATCAGTGCTGCCCAATATAACTTCTGCATCTGTGCTGGTAAGCACAGTAGCTGTTAGCCACACGTGGCTATTGAGAGCTCCACATGTGGCTAGTAGGACTGAGGAACTGAATTATAAATTTTGTCTAATTTTAATTAATTTGAAATTAAACAGCTTCATGTAGCTAGTGGATAACACATTGGACTGTGCGGCTTGTTATCCAGGGAGGAGGAGAATTTTGACGAAGCTAGTTAAAAAAAACTTGGTGGAGGACTGTGGCTGGTGCGGAATAGGTCACAGACACAGCTCTGTATCAGTCACAATAGCCAGGAGGATAGAATACTATCCCAGGCTGGGCCATGTGCCCAACCACGTGCAGACAAATCAGTCTGCTAGGGGCGGAAGAGATGACTTCTGTGTTGCTTCTTAAAAAAAAAAAATTAGCAAGCATTTATTGAAAACCTGTTCTATATTACACATTTCACATATATTACCTTCATTTTCACAAAAAAAGTCCTGAAAGGTCAATTGTTCCACCCATACTGTAGATGAAGAAACAAAGATGCAGATTATGTGACTTGACCATAAACAGTAAATTGCAGAGTCAGAATATAAATCCAGGTTTGTTTCCAAAGTCTCTGTTCTCTGCACTATAATATGCAGTCTCTAGAGATTTGGGATATAGAAAATGAGACTATTAATAGTGGATAATTATAAAAATCATAGAAGAACACACAAAATGAATGACTTGGTTTTGTCCAAATAGTTATCTTGAGTGCCTGCTACTTATTCTATAAAACATTTTTGAAATTCCTCTTTTGAAATTGCTTTTAGATCCTACAACATATTTTTTAAAGTATCTTTAGTGACTGCAATTTTTATATTTTAGAAGTACATTTTCTAAAACAGTAAAAATATGGTGAATAATATTGGTAACAATTTATTAATAGATAAAATCATTTTGGTCCTAACTAACTTGTGTTAAGGCAAAGTCTCTTATCTTTGTGAAGCTTCTTTGGCTTCAAAGAACAGATACCCCAGGGAAGGTACCACCAGAGGAGAGGCACATCACAAGGATCTCGAATTGGAGAGCTCAAACGCTGAAGCAGCTCCTGGAACCAGTTTTTGTGGGTAGCTCAGAATCTTCTGCTTTTCTGCTTCATCCTCCTACATTTACCAATTGCCTCCCTCTACTTTGCTCATCTCAGGGCTCTCTCTGTTACAAACAGTATAAAACCTAATGCAAATTGGCATTCACGATAAACAACTTTCTTGGCTCACATATTTTGAAAGTCTAGAGGTGGGGTAACCTTGAGACTTAGCTTAATCCAGAGGCTCAAAAGTGTCAACAGGGAATAGCAAGGACTTTAAACTGTGGTTTGATGGAAAAAGAATAATGATAAGGATTGTCTATGTGTTTTTACACTGGGAAGTACGTGGCCTCAGAGCTGTTAGTGCCTTGGTCCCCGAGGCCTAACAACAGTAAGAGGGGGGTTGTAGGTGGGTTCTCCAGGAAGCAGACTCTAAGACTCAAGTTCAGGATGTTTATCAGGGAGTGCGCTGGAGATTGGCACCTGTGGAAGGGAGGAGGAGGAAGCAGGAAGAGGCACAGGAAGAGGCTGAGCTGTGATGTAGGTTGGACCACCTCAGCCAAGCCCACCGGGAGCTCTAAAGCTGAAATGATGGCTCATTGGCGTTGTTCCAAGTTAGGCAGAAACCGCCAGGCCTTTACATCCCCAGACCCACCGGTCTCAGGATGCGGCTGCTCCTCAGAGGGTGAGGCTGCTCTCTGAAGCTGAGGCTGTCCCTGAAGGAGTCGACAGCTCAAGGGTCTACAACATTCTCAGAAGCTGGGCCAGCAAGTCCTTCCTTGAAGGGAGATCTGGGAAGCGCATCTCTGTGTCCATCCAAGATGAGTATTTGGTAATGAGGAGGACAATGAAATTCTTGTTAATTTTTTTTTTTATCACTCACCAACAGAAAGGGGAAAGACTTCTGCATCCATGACAAATTAGAGAATTTTTTGCAAAGATCAGTACAGCAGGTGCCACTGAGACAACCAGACGATCTGCTATTAGTGCCACATACAATGAAATGCTGCTGCAGAAACTTATCGTGCACAGGCAAGCAGAAGAACCCTCATCAATTATTCCAGTTAGAAGGGTTATTCTGTGAGGTGGGTAAGGAGGAGGAGGAACAAAGAGAACTTTCAGGAAACATCCCAGAACATTGGCTGTTAGCCCTGGGGAATCCTGCTTACATTTGGGAAAGAGAGTGGAAGAGGGTACGACTCAGCTGCCTGAGGATCCCGATATCCAGATCCCATGAGAGTGGGAATAGGCAGCTTTCCCACCTCCAGAGAGGTTCTCCTTAGGATGGGCCCTTAGGACGAACAGGTTACCAAGTTTTCTAATTTGTTACAGGTGGGGGGTGTCAGTCAGCCACAAATAGGACAGTGACGACCAAGCAGCACATTTCTGAGTTCTGTGTGGGGTGGACCACTGCCAGAGACCCAGTGACTCAGGGCTTTGTGCAGAGATGGCCAGGGATCCCCCAGCCACACACATCAGAGATCATCAGCCCAATGAAGAGTGCTCTGGAGTAGGGCCGCAAGACTGCTGCCAGCAATACCCATTCGAGTTTCTGAAGAAGATAGACAGTTCTAAGCAAACAGTTCCCTTGCTGAGAAACAAACTCTGGCCATACAGAAGATAAGCCTTGAGAAAACGTCAGAAAATGGGTGCAGGGCCCAAGATGTGATCTCTCTAGACATACGAGAGTATATATTCATATGAAGCCACTGGTACAGCAGCTAGTGGGAGGCACAGACCTGAGGTAGAGGGTTAGAGACAGCAAGGAGCTAGCTAGTAACACTTCTTCTGAGTGTGTGTGTGTGTGTGTGTGTGTGTGTATGGAGGTGTACAAATCAATCTCCCTCTGGCCCTCTCCAGTGGTATGTTCTTCTCCTCACCCTTCTGGGTGGATGTGGGATGGGTTTCCTTCTTGTTACTTGATTACTCAGTGCTATTTACAAACCATTTATTTTTTATTTTATTATTTATAAAAAGGGAGCTCCTTTTTTTCTCAGCTTCACCTCTTGCTTTGAATCTGATGTTAGACTACGTCACTCGCTACTTTCCAGGCTACACTCATCTACCTCCAGGTCTTTTCCTGAAATTCCTTGAAGACTGTTGCTCCTGGCTCTCGCCAACACTCTTCTGGTCATGTATCTTGGTGATTTCAACAACCTCAGGAATAATCCATCCAGTGCTCTTGCCCTCATTTCTATGACCTCTTCTCCAGTAATCTTGTTCTCCTACTCCCTCCCTTGGTCATACCATAAACTTTGACAGTACCAATATCTGCAGTTTCAAGCATCCCACTCTTGGATCACCACCTCTTACTTTTTCAGTGCATTCCTTCTAGTATCCTGCTCTAACAAACCTTAGATCCCCACTGGAGCCTACAATCTCTTGATCCTACAAACTTTACAAGGTCCCTTACCCACTTGTTATCCTTTCCCATATTATCTATCTTAAATTCCATGGTCAGTCATTTAATCACTCCCTTGCGCTCAACATTAACTCTCTTGCCCCTTTCTTGTCTGAGAGTAATAGTTTGGTAAAACCTCAACCCTGGTTAAAAGTAAAATTTCTACCTATGGCTATGCCTGTAACCATGAAACTGAAGGAAAACACTCAACCATGCTGACTAGTCTCACTTTAAATTCATAATCATGAACCTCACATGGGTCCTTAAGGCTGTCTGGCAATTGTACATGTTTCTAGTTCATACTTCTACTCTCCTGGATGACTATTTTATACCTTCTTCAAACCTCCAACGCCTCTTCCTCTATTTTATTAATTGATGAACTTGCTTTCTATTTGTATTAGTTATCTCTCTCTGTGTAACAAATTACCTCAGAATCTAGCATCTGAAAACAACAAATACTAACTCATACAGTTTCTGGCTGGGTCGTCTGTCTCAGGGTCTCTTATGAGATTGCAGTCAAGTTGTTGGCCAAGACTATATAGCCTCTGAAGACCTGACTGGGGCTGGAGGATCCACTTCCAAGATCATTCACCTGGCTGTTAGCAGGAGCCTTGAGTTCTTTGCCATGTGGGCCTTTTCACGTGACTTCCCATGACATAAATGGCTTCCCCCAGAGGAAGTGATCTGAGTGAGAGCAAGAGTAAGAGATGGAAAGAATCAGAGTGCACGCTGGAGAGAGAGAGAGAGAGAGAGAGAGAGAGAGAGAGAGAGAGAGAGCGCACATACAATAGAGAAAGAGAGAGAGGACACAGTGTCTTCTATAACCTCATCTCTGAAGTGACATACCACCCCTTCTGCCATATTCTATCTGTCACACAGACCAACTCTGGTACAGTGTGAAAGGGGACTACACAGGGTGTGAATACCAGCAGGTGGGGATCATCAGAGGCCATCTTGTAGGCTGGCGACAATTCTGTTTTACAGAGAAAACAGAGGAATCAGAAAAAACTTCCCACTGCCATATTACCCAATTACCAGTATATATTCTATTTTCACTGCTAGTGTTATAATGAACTCTCTCTCTCCTGCTATCTAAGACCAATCCTTCCAATTGTTCACTAGATCCTGTTCCCACTTGCCCACTTAAGGACATAGATACAAAAATTCTCCTCTCTCTCTCCTGCGTTGTCAGTTTTCTTTTGTTTACTGGACAATTCCCATCAACAAAACATATGTGCTGCAATATTAAAGAATCCTCCTATGATCCTATCTCTCCTTTCAGCTACGCATTTCTCTGTGTCCCTTTACAATAAAACTCATTGAAAGAATTGTCTAAAATGACTGTCTCCAGTTCTTCCTCACCCTCTCTTTTAAGTCTACCCCATCAGGCTTTTGCTCTCAAACTACTCTAAAAATACCGCTCTTATAAAAGTCATCTATGACCTCTATATTGTTAGATCCGATGGTAAATTCTCAGTCCTCATCCTATTTGACCTAACAGCAGAGTTTAACATAGGCAGTTGGTTCTCTTAAACAAAACACATTCTTCACTTGGCTTTCAAGGTATCACACCCTCCTGGTTTTCTTCCTTAGCTTACTGGCTGATCCTTCCCAATCTCTTTGCATTTCCCTTTTCTTTCCAGGCTCTTTAATGTTGGAAAACCCTAGGGTCAGTTTCTCAGCCAGGCAGGCACCCACACTGGAGTGATTGTACTTGCTGTTCCTTTTGCCTGGAACACTCTTTTGGAAAACTCTCCGGTGAAAATTAAAGTAGCTTGTTCCATTACCTCATGGAATTTTGCATTGGAGTCTTTGCTCAAAAGTACCTCAGTGAAGTGTTCTCTGGTCATCCTATCTAAAATTGCATCTCCCCTACCCCCCAACAGACTTTTTTTTTTTTTTGGTACGCGGGCCTCTCACCACCGCGGCCCCTCCCGTTGCGGCGCACAGACTCCCGACACGCAGGCTCAGCGGCCACGGCCCACGGGCCCGGCCGCTCCGAGGCACGTGGGATTCTCCCGGACCAGGGCACGAACCCGTGTCCCCCGCATCGGCAGGCGGACCCGCAACCACTGCGCCACCAGGGAAGCCCCCAACACACTTTTAATCCTCTTCCTCGGCTTTTACTCTACAATGCTTATCAGCACCAGACACATTTGTTTACTTATTCATTAGTCTATTTGGTTACTTCTCATTGTCAATTCCATGAACAAGGGATATATGTCTATTTTGTTCACTGCTATATATTTCCAGTGCCTAGAACAGTGGTGGTATATAAAAATCTCTCAATTATATATTACACGAACGAATGGGTATTCCACATGGATAATAGCGAAGTGTCCGAGAATTATAGCAAAGCTTGGAAGCAGACAGGGAGACCACTCACGAGGCTGCGATGTTTATATATAAGAACAGGTATGAAAGAGCTCCGTTAACGTAGCGAGGTGTACAAACATCAGTATGATTTACTGTTGGCTTAGTTCGTTCCTCAAGAAAGCCCTGCCAGGCCCGCCTTCTCCCATCCTTTTCCCGTGCTTCCCTCAATTGGTCCCCTGCCCTGCCCAATCAGCTCTTCGGCCCAACATACTTCTTTTCCTGAAGGATGTGGGATGGTCCCAGCGCCGGGACACGCGAGGCACGGCCAGTGTGCGACACTTCCGCCCGCCTGTTACCCAGCGCCCACGCGGACTCACCCGTGCCCCACCAGTTCCACGCGCGTTTATAGGTCCCGCCCACACAGCGAGACAAAGCGGAAGTGACGAACCTCTGGAGCGCGAAACCCCGCCCCTCACGCCTTTCCCGTCTCCGGGAGGTGACACAAGCCCGGAAGAGGCAGATACTAGGCCGCCGAGGGGCGGGGCGGGGCGGGGCAGCCCCCTCCAAAGCGGCGGTTTACCGAAGGCGGGTCCTTTGGTGTCAGTGGTAGCTTGAATCCCTGGCGAACCGCGATCGATACTAGGCCTGTGCAGTCTCAGCAGGAGTGGGACCCTGAGGCTTGAGAAACAGGCTTTTCTTTGGTCCGGGACTCCCCGGCGTTCCGCGCTTCCCCCCATAACCGGACACCGATTATTCGGACTCTTTGCCTCAGACCCAGGTTCCCACCCCGCACCCTCCCAGCCCCCTTGCCCTCCGGCTGCTACGCTCTTTCCTCCCTTTCCTCCATCGCTTTGCCGCCACTGGCACAATCTTCGTTCTCTCATTCAGATTCTTGTTTCTCCCCCTTCTTGTCCCTGTTCCTTTCCGAGAGCGATCTTTAAACATTTCCTTCCTTTATTTCTTACCCCTTCTTTTCCCTTTTTTCCTTTTTCCTTCCTTCTTCGCCAGTATCCTTGTCAGGCTACTGCCTCCTCCAAGGCTTCTCTCCTTTTCAGAAGCCTGTGGCATACGCGTGTTAGGGGGTTGAGCTTTTAAGGCGGTCGTTTGAAGATTTTAAGCTTTTCCTCTCTCCTAACCAGGAGTCATAGATGCCAGGAAGTATGGCCCCCATCAAGAAGCTTCGAAATACCACAAAGTTGCCCCTGGCTTTAAACCCCCTGAAGAGCAAGGACGTGTTGGCAGTGCTGGCTGAGAGGAACCAGGCTATAGTACCCGTTGGGGCATGGGTGGAGCCTGCCCCGCCAGATAGTTCAGCAGTCCCGGCATCTGTGAGTGTCAGTTTGATGCAAGTATGGTGGGGTTCTTCCTCCATCTTTCTTTTTCTTAGCCTTCTCAAATCCCTGGTGCTCAGATAAGATGAACAGTCTGGGGATGCCGTTTCTATTCTGTCATAAATAGATATGTTCTTGCATTAGGATTATAGAACAAATATGTATCTGCCGAAACTTGCTGCAGCTTTAGTCGGCATAATCAAATATTTATTACCTATATATATTTCAGTTTGCTTTGCAAACCCTTGATTGCTTTCTATGCACAAGACATAGGCACTGTCTTCCAAACACTCTACAATGTAGTAGGGATGACGACCACAGTTAATGTAACATTGATTGCTTAAAGTTTATGGTAAATTTTGTAATGGAGATTCAGTCAGGTTCAGATGCAGTGGGAGAATAAAGGAGAAAGAGATTAATTCTGATTGGGATTCCGAGAAAGTTTAACTGTAAATTCCATGAGGACAGGGATCTTGATGTTTTGTTCATTCCTGTACTGGCATATGGCAAGTCTTCAGAATATAGTTGTTGAATGAGTAAATGAGGTAATATAGTTTGTGTTAATCCTTAAAGAATGGAAGTGCTGTAAGTACAGATGAAAGGGAAGAGCATTTCAGATGAAGGGAAACTTTTGCAAATTGACATACATGCCTGTCAGACAACTCTCTTACGTAGCTATTAACACAGGAGGACAATTTTGTAAGATTTTTTTTTTTCCTTTTTGGTAAGAAGATTTTTGATTGTCTTTCACCAAACTGTGCTCCTTAGCTATTTGTTCATATATTATTGTGGTTCATTTATTATTATAAATACCACATTATATTTATAGTAAGTTGTTTACATATCTACTTTTCCTGATGGAGCATGTAGATATTTATGGAATGCACAGAATGTTTGAAGATCTTCAGAATGTATAGACAAGGTGCTGAACATGAGTTGAAAAGTATGAGGTAGGTTCTCATAGTGGTCCTTCATCTCAGAGAAGAAATGAGACATGTTTCAAGTAAATGTTAAATAGCAGTGCAATGGCATGTATTCATTCATTTTATTTATGTCTGTAAGGATGTATATACATAAGCATTCATTTATTACTATGCTATTTCCAGAAAGGATTTTGAGTCTGAGTAGTATATGATTAAGTGCTAAGACTATTATAGCACTTAACGAAGAAAGATATGGTTTTGAATTGATGTGACCCAGGAAAGTTTAATGAAGAATTTGGATAATCAGAAAGAAAGAGGATGATTCTCCAATTAAGGAGAATGGAGAGAGTAGGAAGTAAGCAAGATATATTTAGGATTTAAGGGTAGATTAGATTGATTGCAGTGGAAGGCCTAGTAGGGGCATGGTGGTTGATAGGATTGTGGAAAATAGGAGTGGTAGGGAACCGCAGGAAATTTTGGAGACGGGATTGACTTCATTCATTGTTTAATATTTACAGATTAATTTCATGATCAAATAGTGTTTTGATTAGATAAATTGCTTTAACATTTTTTAAGTTCTATTTTTTTTTTTCTTTTTTTTTTTATTTAAGAGACGGGGTCTCGCTATGTTGCCCAGGCTGGAGTGCAGTGGCTATTTACAGGCGCGATCCCACTACTGATCAGCACGGGAGTTTTGACCTGCTCCGTTTCCGACCTGGGCCGGTTCACCCCTCCTTAGGCAACCTGGTGGTCCCCCGCTCCCGGGAGGTCACCATATTGATGCCGAACTTAGTGCGGACACCCGATCGGCATAGCGCACTACAGCCCAGAACTCCTGGGCTCAAGCGATCCTCCTGCCTCAGCCTCCCGAGTAGCTGGGACTACAGGCACGCGCCACCGCGCCCGGCTAAGTTCTATTTTTTAAAACTATTTATTTATTTATTTTACTTATTATTTTTGGCTGCGTTGGGTCTTCGTTGCCGCGTGTGGCTTTCTCTAGTTGTGGCGAGCAGGCTTCTCATTGCGGTGGCTTTTCTTGTTGTGGAGCACAGGCTCTAGGCACACGGGCTTCAGTAGTTGTAGCACGCGGGCTCAGTAGTTGTGGCTTGCGGGCTCTAGAGTGCAGGCTCAGTAGTTGTAGCGCACGGGCTTAATTGCCCCGTGGCATGTGGGATCTTCCCTGACCAGGGCTCAATCCCGTGTCCCCTGCATTTGCAGGCGGGTTCTTAAGCACTGAGCAACCAGGGAAGTCCTGCTTTAACATTTTTAAAGGTGAAGGAGCAGGGAGACGCAAGAGGGAAGAGATATGGGAACATATGTATATGTATAACTGATTCACTTTGTTATAAAGCAGAAACTAACACACCATTGTAAAGCAATTATACCCCAATAAAGATGTTAAAAAAAAAAAAATGAAGGAGCGATTGGCTCCTGAGGGACAAATTGGGTTGTAATGGTAACAATTTAGGCATGAAGTATAGCACCAAGATTTTAATGGTAAGTAATGTAGAGGGAAAGCCTTGAAAAGGGGATTGAAATGGAAATGAAAAGGGATAAATGTAAGAAACATCTCAGAAGAATCAGTAAGATTTGGTACAAAGGTATTTTGGTATTTAAATTATTGACACCTGTTTTTAATTGCCCATATTATGATATCTTTATAATATCAATAGCATAAAAATATCTAAAAACGACCAAGATTTTCTGTGTTAAAAAGAATCATCACATATTCCCATATATCAACTCAAAATATTAAAGTCTTGGAGCATGTGTAAACATGTCTCCTTTCCTTCATTTAAAAAATTCTGATCATTACCAGTCAAAGGCAATTTGATCAAGCATCTAATAGAACTCTTTATCACTTTAGCATATACAGCCTGGGGAATTCACTCTTATTAACAGACGTAGGTCTTGTCAGCTCAGAACTTCTAAAGCTTGGTTACCCTAAGTTCATGTCTGTGCTAAAGGGAAATGCCTAATCATTTTTGTCCTTAAGTTTCAAGGAGCCATCAGAATTCCTATAAATGCCATAGTTTGAGACTGCCCCTTAATTAAATTATCATCCAAGGGTACTGCTTTCCTATCAGCATATATAGCTATTGCATTGTTTTATAATTTATCTGATTATCTACTGTTGCATAAGAAACCACTCTAAAACTTAATGGCATAAAGCAAACAATATTGTGTGTCAGGAATTTGCGCAGGACACAGTGGGGATGGCTTGTCTGCTCCACAGTGTCTGAGCCCTCAGTTGGGGTGACCCCAGTAGCTGATGATGTCTGGGACAACTTGACTGGATTCTGGCTGGTGGCTGGATTTCTTGGTTCTTCTTTATCTGGCATCTGCTGGGCTGTAATATCCTACATGGCTTTCTTACTCATATATCTGGCACTTGGGCTAGGCTGAGTAGAATGGCTGAGGGCTGGCTGGACATCTTCCTCTTTCCACATGGTCTCTCTGTTTGGCTAGTATGGGCTTCCCTAGGTGGAGGTTGCTTTATGACCTTGCCTGGGAAGTCATGGAGCCAACACTTGTGCCTCAGTCTATTGAGTATACAGTCAGACTACATTCAGTATGGGAGATGACTACACAAGAGCATATATACTGGGAGGCTTGATTAATTGGGGGCAGAAGGGGAGATCATATTTGGAGACTAAGGACTATGTAATCTAACTATTAGTTCCACCATATATAAATTATCCGAATGTATTCTTTGACTGTCCTGAGAAACACTTCATTCTATATTGCCCCTTGGATAGTCTATAGGGTGCAAAAAGGCTATGAAGAATTGGTAGTACAATTGAAACAGTACAGTTGTCCCTCAGTATCTACAGGGGATTGGTTCCAGGACCCCCCTCTTCCCCCACTTCCCCCACCTGCAGACACCAAAATTCACAGATGCTCAAGCAGTTGTATAAAATAGCATAGTATTTGCATATAACCTGTGTACATCCTCCTGTATATTTTAAATCACCTCTAGATTACTTACAATACCTAATACAATGTAGATGCTATGTAAATAGTTGCCTGTGCTTGGCATATTTAAGTTTTGCTTTTTTGGAACTTTCTGGAAAATTTTCTTTTCGTCCATGGTTGGTTGAATCTGAGGATGAGGAACCTGTGGATACAGAGGGCCGACTATTTATTTTTGTTTAACCCAGTATTTCTCAAGTTTATATGATTCTGGGAACCTCTTAACGTCCCATGGAACAAGTGTTTTCAGGTTCTGGTTGTCTTACACAATAGTGTTGCTAAGAAAAATATGTTTCTAAAATATGTTTCTATGGTACAATCTTATCTTTGGTTTACTCTTGAGATCCACAATTTGGAACCAGTCATGCACTTCAATAAGACGTTTGATAATCTCAAGGTGCGAGTAAAAGAGGGCAGACAGAGACAATGGGAGTAAAAGAAAGGCAGAATGGCTTAAATTTGTCTGGGTCTTGACTTAACTTGAGTCACTTGTTCAGGCTTTACTACATATATATCTACTTTGGAATTATTTTACTTAATTATTCATTGATATCTGTCTTGTACACTCTACTCCTATGGTACATACTCTTGTAGAATAGTTTATGGGATAGATTTCTTGGGAATTTTAATTTTAATTGGAACTTCAATTCATTTGATTTTGAGAATTTAATGACTGTCTGTGAAATAATTTGGGTCACCCCTCAGAATTAGAATTTGGAATCACTGCATTAGGAAAAGGGATAGATAGGAGGTATGATGATTTTATTTAATATGAAGATTCCTTATGGAAGAGAGACATAGTCAAGAGAAAAGCAGTACAGTACAGGGCATAAGTGTTGGAGTCAGAGAAACTTCTAGCTCTGCTACTTGCCAGCTGTAGGATCTTGGACTACTACTACAGATTAATCCTTCTGAGCCCCATTTCCTCATTTTTAACATAAGAGGTAAGAATACCTAGTATTGGAGGTAGTTTTGAGGATTCATTGATACAAGGTAGTTAAAGTGTTTATCTCATAATAGATCTTTAATAATGGTAACTGCTGTTATTATAATCAGTTTGTTATTCAAAGCACTTAGAGGAGGCAAACAATGATCAAGGACTCAAATGTGATAAAATGTTCCAGATTGTTTAGAATGTTCTGGAATTAATCAATTATATAAATATTGAGTACCTTTGTATTCAAGGCTCTGTGTTGTATACCATAGGGGAAACAAAGGAGAATTAAATACATTTCCTGCCCTCAAAGCATTCGTAATCTAACGGGGGAGTTAAGAAGTATTGTACTCAACGTTAATAAGAGTGAGAGGTACTAGATGGGTATTGGATGGTCTTGACTGAGTAGGCCTTTTCTAGACGGAAGTGGCAAGAAGGGCATGCTAGGTTAAAAATGAAGCCTAACTCTCATTTTATAATAAGACATAGTGGGTGAGTGGCGAGCAATCTGGTGTATCTGGACTATTTTACTCATTTTAGAAAATGTAACATAATGTAGGTTTGAATTGGTTCATTAAGAATTAATGAAGATACTTTTAGTTCTCAGTACAATGAAAAATTAAGATTTGATTTGAGTGCTCACAGATTCCAATTTTTAGTTTGTGATTTGGTTTAAGTTCTTGGTACTCACTAGCTACGTCTAGATTATCAGCTCTGAACTCCTGTGATTTCTTTACTGTACGGGGAATTTTGGGTTGTAGAACTGAATTATTTTTTCAGGGCTGTATTCTGACTGCTTTGTGTTTACAACAGAGTCCTAATGGGCAAAGCGAATGGGACATGTAAGTTTATTTTCTGTCTTTCATCTTTAAAGACTTCAGCATATATGATTGAAGAAGAGCTAAGGGAACAGCTAAGAAAGAAACAAGAAGCTCTGAAGCATTTTCAGAGACAAGTCAAACGCCGAGTAAATCAGCAAATTAGGCTGAGAAAAAAGCAACAACTTCAGAGGTCTTATGAAGCCGTAAGTTCAAAAGTGAGCCTGAGTAAAGACTGAATGGGAAGTGTGCTTGTAATGAGAAATGCTATTAGGCAATGACAGAATCACTTTCTTTTGATTCCAGGCTTCGCATAATCTGATTTACTAGTGAGGGCAGTAGATTGTATATAGAGAAACTGTTGTTTCTGTTTCCTGTGTTGTTCTGATTCCCTCTTTTGCTTTCACCAAATAGTTATAAACAATGTCAGAGTTTGGGGTTGGGGTTTGAATTCTGGCTTTGCTGCCTACTAGCTTTGTGACCTTGGGCTAATTACTTAAATTCTCTCGACTATAGTTTCTTTATGTGTGAAATGGGGATATGATACTTGTTTCCCAGTGTTGTTTTGAGAATTAGATAATGTAAAATATTAGCACGTAGTAGGTGCCTGGTAAATGTTAGTTTCTTTACCAGCTAAAGTTTTCCCCTCCTTCCCCCCAACCCCGGTTTTAAAGCTTTTGGGCTGCTGGTAGACATTATTTGATTGCACTTGACTGGGGGAAGCTCACTCTTTCTTCCTTTGTGTAGGCAGAAAAAGAAGGCTCTATAGCCATGCACTCTTCAGATCCAGCAAACTTAACTCTTAAAAGAACAAGTGTTTTTCCAAACCATTTGAATGCTGCTATTGGAAGTGCTAGGTTACCTCCTTCCCGGAAGCTTGAGGATGGAATAGAAGATAGAGAGAATCAGAATGAACTATTCCAACAACAAGCCCAGGCTGTAAGTATATATTCATTTTATTTTATGTCTCTGGTTTTTTTTAAGGCTATGATGTAGAGATGAGGAGGTGTCACATTCAACTTTGCTTTTTGCCACCTCCTCTTTTTTTTACCTTTGTAAAGTGGGGAATAGTGGGATGATGTTTATTTTTATATATATTTTAAATTTATATTTATTGGTCAGACACTTAAGAATCATTTAAAGAAAGGTGCCAAAGTGTTAGAGTTCAAAACTTATTAGAAAGAGCTTTAGGTCAAAGAATGTAGATTTTTCAATTATACTGAAATTGTGTTATGGGTAAGTTACTCTCAGTTTGTGGCATATGGACAAAAGATTATTTTTGTTTCTTTTTTCTGTCCCTCAATCTGATTATCACCATAAATTGATCTATAAGTCAAGTGATAATATAGTAAACTCTAAATTAACATATTCAGAATTTTTTAATGTAACTTTCTAGTGACTCACTTTACATAACGAATATTTAAAAATTAACCACCATGAGTAGATTTATCCACTCAAATCACTTGATGCCATCTAATCAGTACCCCCCTCCACCCTGCATAATGTACCCAGGCTTTTGTCCAGTTGATCATATTCTTCAACTCTTCTGTGGGAATAATCCTTCATTTATCATTTTAAAATGTAATCCTAGGGTTAGTGAGAGGAGAACAAAAATGTGGAAAATTATGATTATGTGAAAATAAAAATTGTGTGATTGCTGACATACTTCGTCATAAGTATGAAGCAAATCTGATTATGCTGTTAGTATAAATAGGGAAAGCTTTATAATCACGTGTTATGTTGAAATACTTATTAAAAAGATTTTTCTCTCTGCCCAAACTATGACTTTTTCTTGTCATTATTTGGTTTGTAGTGATCATTTTTATAATCATTTTCGTTTTTAAGATTATGAACAGTTTACTGAGCAAATATTTATTGAGCCAGGCACCGCAGAAATTGCAAAGGATAGAACATTGACTGAGACAGAATAACAGTCCTTGCTTTCATGCTACTGGTAGCTATAAATTCCATTGTAGTGAGGACTTTACTTCATTTGTATGATACATGAATAGGACACATCAGTCCACAGATATTTGAATATACTGTGTTTGTTAACCATTGTAGGGATACTAAATGTGTGAAATAGGACCTTTCATGGGTTTATATTTCCAAGTAGAGAAACAAAGTTGGTAGATCCCCAATCTATTAGATAATAATATGGAGATATTTGCTGCATTGTTGATAAATTTGTGCAGTGGAAATTCAAAATTTTTTTAATTCCAAGGAAATAGTTTGGGAAGAATTCCTGGAAGAGGTGGAATTGAGCTGTGTATTTTGAATTGGTAAGCTGAATTTAATTGGTAAATTCAAAAGAACTTTGAGATAGGAGGAATAGTAAAAAGTCTAGAATATGTAATGAGCTTAGTATTGGGTTGGCCAGAAAGTTCGTTCAGGTTTTTCTGTAACAGCTTACAAAAACCCAAACAAACTTTCTGGCCAACCCAATATATTTGCTAATAAGTGATGGAACCTTTCTAATTGATAGTGTACAGGGTAAAGCAACAGAAAATGAGGTTAGACGGGTAGGAAAAAATCATGTTATGAAAAGCCTTAAATGTTCCCCAAATCTAGAAAGTTTTTATACTGTTTTTTTCTTTTCTTTTTTTTTTTTGGCTGTGCCTTGTGGCATGTGGGATCTTAGTTCCCCAACCAGGGATTGAACCCGTGCCCCCAGCCGTACAAGCGCGGAGTCCTAACCACTGGACAGCCAGGGAATTCCCAACCCTGTTTTTTTCTTAAAAGAAGATGCACTACTGAGGAACGTTCAGTGACTTAAACTACTTTAAGCCTGTAAACTTTTGCCCATTGAACACCATGACAATAGATGCTCAAATTTTTTTAATCTTACTGTTTTTGTTGCCGTTTCTATCCACTAGATGTCGCCAAGAACTAGACAATGAGGCAGAGTTCAAGCACTAACTCCTTTGGGACAGTTTCAGGCAAACTGAGAGTTGGTCATCCTGTCTCTACATGTGTTCTCTCTTCTTTACTTATTTTTCTACTATTAACTGGTATTTTCATCATCACAGCTCCAAAACTTTGGCATACCTGAGGCTCCTTTAGCCTCTTTTCTCCAGCTTAGGATCTTTTAGGTCCAGCTCCTGTCTCTGACTTTTTCTCTGAACACTTCCTTGTTCATTATGTAAGGTAAGGAATCTTTATTGGCCCATCCTGCCTTTTTGCATTAGGTCTAGGTTACTGGCCAGCCTCTAGCTTGGTACGCCTACTTAAAGGTATATTGATGTACTACATTGGGGTTCATAGGCTATGCTAAGGGCCTCATGTGAGTTTTTATGTGTATGGTATTTTTGTGGCTGTAGAAAAGTCTAACACACTGAAAAATCAATATGTTATCTTTTGCAAATAAACTATATTGTACTTGGGTAGAATTCAACTTTGGGTAGATTTTTATGGCATTAACATACATTTAAATACATAGGTATTAGGCCTCCATGGCAGTACAAGAGGTGAAATTCTATAAATGTTAGATCTCATCTATAGTCTTTTCCCATGACCTACATGTTATTACCACATTGTTTCATTTATATAGTTCCATATAAATTCCTAATTGTCTGAATAAATTAAAAAGAACTGAAGAAAATATGAACAATGAGTGGGGAACAGTATCACAGTAGATATCTATATTTGTCAAATTTCATCCTACATATTTGTTTGAAGTTTTACATTTTAATGTATGATCAGTGTTTGCATTAGATTTTAAGATTTAAGTCTCAAAATTTGTTTATTTAAATCTCAAAATTTGTTTATATAGTACATTTTAATTTTATTGGTCAGAACTACCTTTGCTTATTGATAGCTGGGTTTTCTATGTAATTATATAATAATTTATTTCCACCAGGGAAGTTTTAAGTCTTGGTTAGCGATTCAGTGCCAGTCTTTGTTGATAACAACAGCTACAAAGGAATGAAAATTGTGTCTAAGCTTCTAGTACAGAAAAGACTTTTGGGGGAGTTCCCTGGCAGTCCAGTGGTTAGGACTCGGTACCGTGGCCCTGGGTTCAATCCCTGGTTGGGGGACTATCACGCAAGCTGCATGGCACGGCCCCCCAAAAAGAAAAAGAAAAGACAAGACTTTTGGTCAAATTTTATGTTTTGAGTAGTTACAAACACAACATGTATATGTGTTTAAACTTACATATGTAAATGTATATGTATATATATACACATACAAATGCATATATATACACACACACAGTCACCAATATATGTAGTGATCACCATTATCTTACAATAAGAGGAACGTACTTCTCTGCCTGTTCATTTTACATAATTTGATTTTTACCATCCTCCTGTCTTCTGTGTTTTGTTTAGTGCTTATTAACATTAACTTTGGTCTTTGTATTAGTTTCCTGTTGTTGCTGTAATGAATTACCCCAAACTTAGTGGCTTAAAATGACAGAAACTTATTCTCTTACAGTTGTGGAGGCCAGAAGTCCAAAATCAGTTTCACTGAGTCAAAATCCAGGTGTCTGCAGATTCTAGGGAGAATTTGTTCCTTGACTCTTGAAGCTTTTGGTGTCTGCTGGCATTCCTTTGCTTGTGACCACATCAGACCCATCTCTGCCTCCATCTTCACATCACTTCTTCCATATGTCTGATCTTCCTCTACCTCTCTTATAAAAACACTTGTGATGGCATTTAGTGCCCGTCTGGATAATCCAGGATTATCTCCTCATCTCAAGATCCTCAACTTAATCACACGTGCAAAGGCCCTTTCTCCTTATAAAGTAACATTTCAGGGATTAAGACCTGATATCTTTGGGTGGCCATTATTCAGCCTACTACAGTCCTCATAGCAGGTCATTGAAAGGATCTTTGGGTTGATTTGATGAAGGGTTTTGATAAAGACAGAAAAACTGAACGTAATGTTTAGTCCAACTGCTGGAGCAGTTGAAATATCCTACTTAAGGGACTAAAATCAATCTACGACTAATAGGGGTTTGGACTTGATGGAAAATGAAGATTATGTACTCTTATTTTAAATCTGTTACAGCAAGTATTTTGCATCCTTGGTCACTTTATGCAGGGCAGTAATGTCTACCACACTTGGCAAGGAGTAAAAATAAGCATGTTCCTGGCTTTGTATTTTTTCATAACTTCAACTGCAGATATATTATCTGTTTTTGCATTGTGATTAACTCTATCTTGACCCCTTTAGCCACTCTGCACTAACCAAATTTAGAAGTCCTCCTCTTAGTAGAATAAAGAGTAATGTTTCAAGCTGATTTCTCTGGCTAGAGGTATAGACCTTCTAGAAACAAGGACAAAACAGAGGTGATAATGCTGTAAGGAAACCGGGCTGTTAGCAAGAGAGTGTTTTTATCTCTAGGTCACTATTAGTAAATATCATAAAGTATTTGTAATTTATATCTTTAAATCACAGTCATTATTTCCCTTTAAGGGAGAAATGATGTCATTAAACTTTCATTGGATGGGTTAGAACTGGTCCTGGCTTTGCCATAATTTCACTGAGTAGTATAGGGATGTGCTTTTCTGTATTCTCCTTAAAGGAACATTCTATGCAGATATGTGAAATGTAAAATAGGCTGTGTGCTTCTCTGAAAAAGAAGTCAAAATAGATACTTACTGAAATTGCTAGGTAGAGATAAGGCA
Source organism: Lagenorhynchus albirostris (assembly GCF_949774975.1). Taxonomy (NCBI): domain Eukaryota; kingdom Metazoa; phylum Chordata; class Mammalia; order Artiodactyla; family Delphinidae; genus Lagenorhynchus; species Lagenorhynchus albirostris. The sequence continues at coordinate 99,791,991 of NC_083103.1, forward strand.
TGAACACAAAATTAACATATTTAATATTAATATTTATTATCAATTGTTACCTAGAGTACCTGAAACAAATTGGTCTGTTGACAGGTTTGAATTTGTACTCTAAATTAACTTAGGAAGGCTTCCTGGAAGAAGAGACATTTGAGAAAAGACTAAATAACTATAGTTTTCAAATGTTATGGGTGAAGAAGAGACTCATGTAAATAGGAAAAAAGGATTTTAGGGGGACTAGGAATAGAGAGTCTTCTTACAAGGAGTGATAAAAGTGATCAGGCATGCAAGGACCAGTTGAAGAAATAACTCTTTATTAAGAAGATGGATAGAAGGTAAGGAATGTGTCTGCTCAGTAATTTCCAAATTCAGACTTATAGGTTCTAATATTTTTGTGTACGTACTTAATATAAAGCCTACATTATTAAAAAACGATTTGAGTAACAGCACTTAAATCAAGTTATGAAATACAGCCTCTTAAGATAATGAAAATAATGTTGTAAATACACTTATCAGCAGATCAGAAAATCTCCTTTCCAAGTAATCCTCTTGTCTTAGGTCTGGCAATTTTTAATAATAGGGGCCTGTTTTCCTGTTGGAACACTTAGTGAATTTGGTATTAAGACTTTAGCCTGTTTTTCTTTTCTTTTTTTTCCCCTTTCTTTGGCAGCTTAGTCAAACCATGAAAGAAGCACGTCAACGGCTGGCATCATTTAAAACTGTGAATAAAAAAAATGCATCGGTGTTTCCAGATGATGGAAAGAAAAACTTTCCCACCCAAGAGGTAAATTAAATTCTAATGAGCTGTTTCTAAAAATACAGATAAAAAATAGGATAAAGATTAATTTACATCTCTACATTATTTAGACCTGAAAAATAATTGGAAATAACCTTAATTATCCAAAAGTAGGGAGTGGTTTAAAAGTTATGATATATTCGTTTATAGCTATTATCAAAAATATCATGCTTTCAAAGGGTATCTGAAGACTAGGGAAAGTGTCTGTGATATAAAGTTAAGTGGAAAAAGTAGGATATAAAATTAGATACAATGTAAGCTCAATTAAAAAAAATTCATTCCATAAATATTTATGGGATGTCTACAATTGCCAGGCATTGTTCTAGAAGCAGGACTTAACAGTGGTGAAAAGGTAGACAAGGAGGTCCTGTGTTAGTAGGGAAGCATATAATAAATAAGCAAATAAATACAAAATATAATTTCAAATGATAAATGCTATGAAAAAAATAAAGCAAAATATCGAGATGGGGAGAGAATGCTATGAGCACAGAGAAAGGCCTGGAAAGAAATGGACCAAGAGGTTAATACTGATTATTTCTGGATAGTGTTATTACAGGTGATTTTTATTTTTTTCTCTTGGTTTTCTTTACTGTAGAAATTTTCCATAATGTATATATTTTATTTTATTCAATACCATTATTCAATACCATTATTTTTCAAAAAGAAAGAAATTCTTTTGATTCAAAATATAGAATAAGTTTAGCGTGAATAATTGGAACCTAAATATGGAGTTAGACTTAAAAGAATATTTAAAGCTATGCTTGTAAAATTGCATTGTTTTGGTGCCTCCTTATTTCCATGTTCACAAATTTGGATGTTAAACCCATGTATTTTCCTGTGTTTACTTAATTTTAGCATTAATTTCAAGTTTTCATAGGCAGCATCAGTAAAATGGCTCATTAATTAGTCTTTTTTTACTCTTTTTTTTGGTACCATTAAGAACTCTGTCTCTTGCTTAGTTCTTTCTCAGTTTTGCTTCCTAATTGGTATTTTTTTACATTTTCCTAGATTACATATATGTTTATATTTTATTTTTGTATTTTTTCCTTAAGTATCTCTGTACAACCATCAAAGACATTTGTCTCTTATATGTTTGCAGTTGGTAGAATACTAAGCTATAATACCTTCCTCTTCAGTGATAATTAAGAAATTTATAGTTAAATATAAAAAACAAGTGGGCATGGGTGTGCCTACATATGGCATTCCATCTTAGATGCATTAAGTATGGTTACCTTTTTCTAGGATTGCCTTGTTGTGACTTAAGACTCTTTTGAAACTAAATTCTTGACTTAGTTTCTTGACAATTTTCATACCTCTACCACGGATTTGGCAGTACTATAGTTTGGTCCATAAGACTGACTTCCCGGTACTGCTCAAAGGAGATGATTGGACACATTTTATTTAAACCAGAAAAAAAAAGGGTTATCAGAACCTAGAGACTGATATTTCACATTGTGTGGAGCATGTTCAAATCTTTCAACTGATGTTTTTCCCAGAAGGAGTACTGTTCCTAGGCCTGACTGAAATAATTCTCCAGTAGAAGGGAGGAGGATTAAGTCTGAGATGACATCCTTGTGTAAACCAGTTTGATACGTCAAAGGTGCCATTTAAGTGTAATTCATTATGATGTTGATGGTGAATTCAGGCTAGCTGCTTGCTTCCAAAGAATGCATGTGTGTTTTTCAGGTAAAACATCACAAACAAATCTACTCCATATAATTGAGAATGATCTAAGAAATTAGTGAAACTTTTCTTATCAAGTACGTAGTCTTTCCCTCAAATCTGAACAGTTTTCTATCCATTCAGTTGTGTGAAGGAGGAAGCTGCCAGTCAGAAAGGAGAACAGTCTATAACCCAGTTGAACTCTGGTTTCGTATTCTTGTTAGACTTATTTTGACTGACATCTGGTTGTTCCAGATTTAGAGATAAACGTAGAAGAGATATATTTGCCTTGCCCACTGTTAGATCACCAAGACAAAATTGTAAGCCTTCTGAAATTGTTACTGGCTAGGATAGGGGCAAATTATCATTTATAAAGTTAAAATATTCTCCTACCAGGATCAGCTCCGTGCTTTGTGACCACCTAGAGGGGTGGGATAGGAAGGGCGGGAGGGAGACGCAAGAGGGAGTGGATACGGGGATATATGTATATGTATAGCTGATTCACTTTGTTATACAGCAGAAACTAACACAACAATGTAAAGCAATTATACTCCAATAAAGATGTTAAAAAAAAAATTCTCCTACCAGGAATTGCACTTCCATGTGTTTGATATGTAAGTGACTTGTTTGTATACTTGAAATAGAACTCAATATTCTGTATTAGACTACCATAACCTGCTAGGATTGCTCCAGATCTTTCACAAAAACTCAGCTTAGTGTCATGAGCATATTGCTTTCTCTAGACCATTTATATTTGTATTAATTTTTCTTTTTTTTCAGAAAGCACTTTGTAGGAAACCATCATTCACCAGGATAAATATAGGGATAAGAGGAGAAATGCTCTTTGAGGTCCATCAAGGTCTTTTTTTTTTTTTTTTTTTTTTTTGTGGTATGCGGGCCTCTCACTGCTGTGGCCTCTCCCGTTGCGAAGCACAGGCTCCGGACGCGCAGACTCTGGACGCGCAGGCTCAGCGGCCACGGCTCACGGGCCCAGCCGCTCCGCAGTATGTGGGATCCTCCCGGACCGGGGCACAAACCCGTGTCCCCTGCATTGGCAGGCGGACTCTCAACCACTGCGCCACCAGGGAAGCCCCATCAAGGTCTTTTAACTCTTGTAGATTACCAGAAATTTATGGAAGATCAGGTAGGGAAATGTAAAGAGTAGAGGAAAAAAGATGCCTTGTTAGAACTATCCACAGCTAATTAAGGATGGGTTTAAGTATTAAGATTATAATGCCCAATAGTTTTTTTTTTCTAACAGTTCTATTAAGCTATAATTCACATACCACACAATTCACCCACTTAAAGTGTACAGTTCAGAGGTTTTTGGTATATTCACAGGGTTGTGCAACTGTCACCACAGTCTAATTTAGAAGATTTTCTTCACCCCTGAAAGAAACCCCGTACCTGTTAACTGTCACTCCCCAGTCCCTCCCTGTCCCTACCCCCAGTACTAAGCAACCACTAAACTACTTTCTGTCTCTGTAGATTTGCTTATTCTGGGCATTTCATATAAATGGAATAATATAATATGGCGTCTTTTGTGACTGGCTTCTTTCACTTTGCATAATGTATTCAAAGTTCGTCCACATTGTAGCATGTATCAGTACATCAGTATGTCACACTTAGTATATCTGTTCATCAGTTGATAGACATTTGTGTTGTTTCCATTTCTTAGCTTTTATGAATAATTGTGCTATAAGCAGTTTTTACATGTTTTTGTATGGACATTCATTTCTCTGGTTGTGGAATTTCTGGGTCATGTTAACTCTATGTTTAATATTTTGAGGAACTGCCAAGGTGGTTTTTTTTTAATTTTAAAAAATTAATTAATGTTAAAATTAATTTTGGCTGTGTTGGATTGTCATCACCGTACTTGGGCTTTTCTCTAGTTGCGGTGAGCGGGGGCTACTCTTTGTTGTGGTGCGCAGGCTTCTCATTGAGGTGGTTTCTCTTGTTGCGGAGCACAGGCTCTAGGCACGCGGGCTTCAGTAGCTGTGGCTCGCAGGCTCTAGAGCACAGGCTCAATAGTTGTGGTGCACAGGCTTAGTTGCTCCACGGCATGTGGGATCTTCCCAGATCAGGGATCGAACCTCTGTCTCCTGCATTGGCAGGCAGATTCTTATCCACTGTGCCACCAGGGAAGCCCCTGCCAAGGTGTTTTCCATCAACAATGTATGAGGGTTCCATTTTCTCCACATCGTCTTCAAAACTTGTTATTGCCCATCTTTTTTATAGCCACCTTAGTGGGTGTGAAGTGGGATCTCTCCATACTTTTGATTTGTATTTTCCCAGTGACTAATCATCTTGAATATCTTTTCATGTGCTTATTGCCCACTTATATATCTCTCGTGGAGAAAATCTGTATTCAAATGTAGTGCCATTTTTAAATTGAGTTGTCTTTTTATTATCAAGTTATAAGAATTCTTTATATGAATGCAAGTCTCTTATCAGATACTTGATTGCAAGTATTTTCTCCCATTCTCTGGGTTGTCATTTAACTTTCTTAATGCTATCATTTGCAGCACAAAATTTTTAGTTTTGGTATAGTCTAATTTATCTGTTTTTCTTTTGCTGCTGTGCTTTTGGTGCAGTATCTATTAAGCCATTGCTTAATCCTATGTCTTCTAAGAATTTTATAATTTTATCTCTCATATTTAGGTCTTTAATCCATTTTGAGTTAATTTTTATATATGGTGTGAGGAAGAGTTCTAACTTAATGCTTTTGCATGCATTCTTGTTTCTACCTGTAACAGATACATTTGGTTGGTTTTTTTTTTTCTTTTCCATTTTTGTTTGTTTGTTCTTTAGGAACCTGACACTGAGGAATCTTCATCTATTATGATAGATAAGAAAGGGAAAAAGAATTTGTCTTGGGGGGACCAGCAGGATCTCCTTTTTGAAGACAAGGATATACCTTTCAGCACAGTTCAGGTAAAGCAGAGTGAAAGGAGATAGTATAATAGAAATTAAAGTAATTATGATTTGGACTAGAGATGCCAGTATTCTTGTACTGGTTTGAGACTGTAGATTTAGGTTCTATTGAGTTGAGCAAAGACTGTAATTTTGCATTTTATTTTAGTAATTTGTTTGACTACCGTATCCTTTTAAGATTATTTTAGGAATCTCGCAGAAAACCCAGTGTTGCTGCTGCTTGGCATTCTATATTTGATGTTTATGTTCACTTTTAGAAAGTACGATTCAAAAATCCATTATTTGCTGTGATGGAAGAGGAAGAGGTAAAGCAGTTACATCAGGATGTTCTGCCAGAAGCCCAGGATTATCTTCCAGAAGCCCCAGGTGACCTGCTGCAAACCCAGGGTGATTTGACAGGCGTCTGCAGTGTTGAGCTGGAAGCCCAGAGTGTTGAGCTGAGGCTCGGTACCCAGGAAATCAAGCTGGAAGGCCAAGCTGTTGAGCCCAAAGCCCAGGCTGTTAAGACCAAAACTCAGAGTGTTATGCTGAAAGATCAGAGTGTTGAACTAGAAGATGGGAATATTGTTTTGGAAGTCCAAGATTTTCTATTCCAAAACCAGGCTTTTCTACCCACAGACCAGCATATTCTTCCCAAAGACCAGAATGTTCTACCCAAATGCCAGGACCAGGATTTTCTACCCACAGACCAGCATGTTCTTCTCAAAGACCAGAATGTTCAACCCAAATGCCAGGACCAGGATTTTCTACCCAGAGATCAGGTGAAATAGAGTGGAAAGGAGATATAACAAAAAGAAATAAGCTCTTTAAGGCTTGTAGTGGGATTTGCAAGGACTATATTGCAGCTGATTTGGAGAGCCATAGTTGGAACAAAATAGTTCACTGATTGATTTATCAAATAAATGTCCAGGGTTCTTATTAAGTGTTAAAATATTGTCAGCAGCATATTACCCCTGTCTGGACAATTTGCTTTTTAAAAAATTTTCTTCATTAGGGAAAGTATTTCTTGCAGCTGTCATCTGTTTTGAGAGCTGAAAGATGGGAAAAAAGAGTGGCCCACAAGTGTCCAACAGTATTTTTTACCCAGGTTCCAAGGTCAGCCCTCCACCAGAGATCAGGTAGACCAAGAGGAAGAAGAAAGGGATCAACAGGAAGTAAATTACTTAGGGTTGTGGCTGGGTTTATGGGGAATAGAGTATAGTGTGTTAATTCATTCTATAAGATGTTCAATTAAACTCTGACCTCAGTTAACTCCTGAATTCTCAGTGCAACCTAAAGTATTATTGATTAACCTGTCTTTCTTAACTGAACAATTGCTATTTTATATTTGTTCTTTTTTAGAAAGCAAATTTGAAGCCGCCAGCATCAGTTTTGATAGGTAGGAGTCGGGAAGAGGTGCTTCCTCTGGATGTCCTTCAAGATCTTCTACACAGGCATCAAGATCAGGCCTTCATCAACGGCAAGGTAGAGCAGAAAAAGGAGAGGGACCATCAGGAACTGCATTGTTTGGGTTTAGTTTGGAACTTTCCAAGATTGTTCTTAGCTAGATTTCAAAAAGTATGGTTTTCTGTTTTATTCCATAATGTTTCACATTATCTGGAGTTGAAAAAATTACTCTAAGGCTCCCAATAGAGCCTAGAATATTATTGCTATCATGTTACTCCCACTGAACAATTTACACTTTATGTTTTCTTCTCTCTTAGAAGGTACGCTTCAAGGAGTCATACTGTGATATGACAAATGAGAAAGGGAGAGAAGACTTTTCTCTGGCAGGTTATCAGTATCTGCCTCCTAAACTTCAGGACCAGGCCTTCATCAGAGATCAGGTAGAGCACAATCAGAAAGAGATAGAGAGGAAATAAAGTAGCTGGATTTCATACATTTTCAACAACTGGTAATGTGAAATATAGAATCAGATCCTTGTTCAGTGAACTGTATCAGTCAGATCAGTTCTGTCATTCAGAAGGATGATAAATCACATTCATATTCTTATTGTGGAATCAGACTATTTTAATTTACTAAGATTATGCTATAACTTTTGCTGAAGCCCACATTATTACCACAAGCATACTGCCCTTACGTGAATATTATAGGAAGAATTAGCAGATCCTAAATTACTTAAAATTTGGGGGGGGGGTTGTCAGACTATTCTGTACATGTTTGGGGATTAAAAATTAAGATCTATAGAGTTGGGGTAAAAGTATAACATCCTCATTCAAACCAAAATGTATCAGAATAGCCTCATCTGGTGCCATTTCCCTGGAGTTCTCACTGAAGCCTAGAGTATTAAGGTTAGCATGTTGCCCTGGTTAGACGACTTGTTTTCTGTTTTTGTTGTTTCTTTTGAACATGTTTCTGAAGCAACTGTCATCTTTTATGAGAGAAGAGAGAGAGAGAGATGAATTGACTCTGGGGTGTCATCAGAATGTTAAACCTAAAATGCCAGACCAAGCCTCCCCTAGAGAACAGGTAGAGCAGAATACAGTGAGAGTGCTGTCTACTTTCTAAAAGAGTAACAGATGAAATTTCTTAAGATTTGGGCTGGAGCTTGCCAAGCTAGCTAGTATGTAGACTACATAGAATTAAAGCTTCTAGAGTTAGGCTAAGAGTATGATGTCTTCATTTATTTCAGAATGTGCCAGATCTAAAGAGACCAGGTGAGGAAGCATACCTCTGTCATTTGGGTTAAACAAGAGATAGGTTTTCTATAAAGTTGATTGGTTATCCGTAAATTGTTCTTCTTAAACTCAAGTCCTTCAGCAAATTTGCCTTTTGACATTTAGTCTTATACATACTGAAGGAATTCTACTCTTGGCCATCTGAAGCAGTACACCAAAGCCAGACATCAAATTTGCAAACCAGTTATGATGCAGGAAAAAACAAGCTGTTTGCCACTCAAAACATCCTAGACTTCACCACTTCTAGTATTTATGCATGGAGTTATTGGGGACATCGAGTAGGAGTACTTTGGGAAATGACACAGCTTTTTTCCTGGCTTTACCTGAGAAAATGCTAGCAGCATTATAAAAATATTGCCTTGTTGCCTTATCTTCTTCCAAATGTGTTGTTGAATAAAGAGTTGCCCCATGCAAAAAATGCAAAAGAAAAAAAGTACCAGAATAATCTGGGATTTGCTTCAAAATACTCCAGGAAAGAAAGTGGGAGAAGAGATGGATGAAAAAACATGATGTTGCTGGGAGGGACAAATTGGGAAATTGGGATTGACATATCACACTACTATATATAAAATAGATAACTAATAAGGACCTACTGTATAGCACAGGGAACTCTACTCAATATTCTGTAATGGCCTATACGGAAAAGAATCTAAACAAGAGTGGATGTATGTATAACTGACTCACTTTGCTGTACACCTGAAACTAATACAACCTTGTAAAATCAACCATACTCCAATAAAAATTAAGAGAAAAAACAGAAACAAAAAACATGATGTTGCTAATTGTTGGTGCTGGGTGATAGGTATCTTGAGACTTATTTTACTAATTTTTTCCCCACTTTTATGTATGTTTGGAAATTTTATATTAAACACACACATGCACACCTCTAATTGTTATATTACCCTCCCCTGGTATCATTATTTCAGAGTTGTCACTGAAGTGTACAGTATTGTCACTAACCTATAATTTTTGCTTAGACAATTAGTTTTGTGTTTTGTTATTCCTTTAGAACAAGTGTATCAAGCAGCCCTCATCTTTTGAGAAATGGGAGGTTGAAAGACGAGTTGCTTCTGAAGTGCCATCGGTATGTTTCACCTGGTATTCAAGACCTAGCCTCTCCCAGAGAATAAGTAAAGCAGAATATAGGGAGAAGTAAGTAACAGAGAGTAAATTCCTTAGGTTTTGGTTCAAGATTGACAGGGCAAAGTAGTAACTGTTTCAGGGGTTTAGTGTTAAGGTCAATAACAATGGGCAAAGATATAATGTCCTCCTGTTCTGTGACCATTCTGCCCTGTTAAAACTACTTCTGGCCTCTTCACTAAAGCTTTTACTATTGCCCTGGCATGACGCTACCGCTTGGACAATTGATGTTCAGTGTTTGTTTTCTTTTAGCACAGGAACTGTGGGCAGGCCTCACATAATATGACAGATGAGAGATGGAGAAAGGAGTTATTTCTGGAGCACCATGAATATGTTTTACATGAAATCCAGGATCCAGGCTCCACCAGAGAGCAGGTAGAGCAGAGTATAGTAAAGTGTAAGCAGCAGAAAGTCAGTTAGAGTTTGATATAGACTTGCCAGAGCTATGCTACCAACAACAACGATGATGATGATAGTGTTATCTCTTATTAATATTATCAATAATGTTATTAATATTATTAAGACTAACAGCTTAAATTCATTAAGCATTTACCATAGCCAAAATGGTTCTAAAACTTTGTATCCATTGTCTCATTTAACTCTCACAATTACCCTGGGAGATGGATACTATTATTATACTTGTTTTATGGATGGAGAAACTTAGGATTGCTTCGCAGATACAGTTAAGATCCAGTAGTAGTGGCAAGAAGTGTAATGTCTACTTTTATGCCGTAATATATTAGACTATTCTGACCTATTTAGATTACATCAGGGGTATCGCTGCAGCCTAAAGTATTTTTACTACCATTACGTCACTGCTCACGCCATTTGGGGAATGCATTTGTATCTTTTAGAGCTTACGCTCCATACGGCAACCATCTGCTGGAACAGCTGAAAGATGGCAAGCAGGTTTACTTCCGGCTGGCCGTCAGCATCTTCCACCCAAGCACCAGAGAGAGGCTCCCAGCAGCAGACAGGTAAACCAAACTGTAGAGTATGAACCCTGGAGTTTAGATAGGGTGTGGGTCCTACTGAGCTGGGAGCAGTAAGGCTGAGCAAAACGCCGATTCTGGGTTTATTTCATAGTGTGTAAAACCTAAGATTACTCACCGAAGCCTAGGGTATTGTCAGGAGCGCTTGTTGCCTATTGGAAAAATTGTATTTTTTACATGTATGTTCTTTTACTAAAGGTGTATTTCTGGTGGCCCTAGTCTTCTATGGTGTGAGAGGGAAAGAAATAAGTGGTTTCTGGGGGGAGGGGGAGGGAGGATCTTTCACCAACAGCCAGGACTAGATCTCCATCAGTAACCTGGTAGAGCATAAGGTAGGATCACCAAGAAAGAAACTATCCAGAATTTGGGCTGGAGCTTGTTAGGGTTATATTGCCTAAGTTTTGGTGTATTGATTTAAGATCTATAGTTTTTCAAGAAAATGTCACAGTACACTGGCCTACTAAGATTTTTCTATGACTTAACTGAAGTCTAGTTTATTCCCACTAGAATTTTACCATTGTCTGGATAATTTCTGACTTGTGGTTTCATGTTATTTTAAAGACAGAGCCTTCAGGCAACCAGTGTTGTTAGAATATATGAAAGAGATAAAGAGAAATTTCCTCTTGGCTCTTTTAAGTGAGCAGAAAGAAAAGGAGGCATAAAGGCAGAATTATGGATTTGGGCTGAGGTTTTTAGGACTAAACTGCAGGTCCTTTGTTATTTTTGGTTTGGGTCTCTTAAGATTGGTCTGAGGGAAGGCTGTCATGTTTTCTTCTGCATCTCCGTTTACATATCCTGAACTATGCCAGGCCCTTTTCTACTTCAGCTCTTTTGCTTTTTTTACCCCTCTGCTTGGATAGTCTTCTCTTTTTTCTTCACAAAGCTGGTCCCTTCTCATCCTTCACGTTTCAGCTTAAATGTCACCTTTTTAGAAAAGACTGCTCTGACCACCTTATCAAGATTAACGTTATTAATATTATTAAGACTAACAGCTTAAATTCATTAAGCATTTACCATAGCCAAAACGGTTCTAAAACTTTGTATCCATTGTCTCATTTAACTCTCACAATTACCCTGGGAGATGGATACGATTATTATCCTTGTTTTATGGATAGAGAAACTTAGGATTGCTTCGCAGATACAGTTAAGATCCATAGTAGTGGCAAGAAGTGTAATGTCTACTTTTATGCCGTAATATATTAGACTATTCTGACCTATTTAGATTACATCAGGGGTATCGCTGCAGCCTAAAATATTTTTACTACCATTACGTCACTGCTCACGCCATTTGGTGAATGCATTTGTATCTTTTAGAGCTTATGCTCCATACGGCAACCCTCTTCTGTTTTTCCTCTGTCCCTGCATTCTGTTTGTTTCCTTCTCCATAAACAAGACAGTTTGTAATTATTTACTTATTTACATGACTTCCACTAGTCTATAAGCTTTATGAGGAGAGGCACCACACTTGTTTTGTTTACCGGAGTGTGGACAGCATTTAACATGGTGCCTGGTACCTGCTGGTTTCTTGCTAAATTTGTTTAGAAAGAATTAGTCAATCAAACACTTATTGAGCACCTGTTTGATGTTAGCCATTGTTTAGGTTCTAAATATCAAAGATGTAACTATGAACGAGACAGAGCACTCAAATTACAGACAGTCTAAAGAAGAGAGACTGACAAATAAGCGATAATTCTGAAGCAACATAATTAGTGGTACAGGATGCATAGGGCATTAGCTGAGCACAGAAGAGGGGTACCTAATCCTGACTGTTTAATTGAGGGTGCAGCTTTGGTAGTCAGAACCTCTTCTTCTTGTCCTTCTGCCATACCAGCCCTGAAAATCCTCAACCCTGGATCAGTCCTTTCACCTTTTAGGCTCCCAAATAATCCAGCCTTATTGGAAAAAAGCTCTTTAATGGTGTAGGTTTATACACATTCATCCTTACGGTTTATAGTCACAGCTGGGTCCCCAGTGCTGCCTAGCTTTTTCCTTACTTGCCACTTGTCCGCTCCCTCACCTATGGCCCACACTGATCATTCTAACCCTTAAATACTCCTTAAAGTTCCTGCTGCACCCCCCCATACTCTCAGACTTTCGATAAAAGAAAAAGTAGAAGCCATCATGCAATAACTCCCTTGACCATTTACTTTTTTGCCATTCTTACCTGTTCCTACTAATCTCAGAGGAAGAGATGTCTTTCTTTGGATCCATATTCTGGATTCTCTTGCCATCTTTTCTTCTGGGTCCAATTTTGAATATTATATTGTGAGACAGGTTTCTATTAAAATCCTCTGAATAATGTTGCATATTTTTGTTTGTTTTGGCAAGCAGTCAACCTGGTTAAATTCAGATTATACGTTCTTTCTCATCTGTGAACAGTGGCTCCAATGTTAGTTCAGGTCTCAAAGCCTTCCTTATACTTCTTTAAGTCCATCCCATGCATGCACAGCTCAGGGGTAATTCTGGGATGTGTGCCAGTTCATGCACAGAATTAAGGAATCCACTTTTCTAACTCATGCATCTTTTGTTTTTTGCGGTACGCGGGCCTCTCACTGCTGTGGCCTCTCCCGTTGCGGAGCACAGGCTCCGGACGCGCAGGCTCAGCGGCCATGGCTCACGGGCCCAGCCGCTCCGCGGCATGTGGGATCTTCCAAGACCGGGCACGAACCCGCGTCCCCTGCATCGGCAGGCGGACTCCCAACCACTGCGCCACCAAGGAAGCCCTCATGCATTTTTTTAAAATTAATTTTTATTGGAGTATAGTTGATTTATAATGTATTTTATAATGTATTAGTTTCTGCTATACAGCAAAGTGAATCAGTTATACGTATACACATATCTACTCTTTTTTTAGATTCTGTTCCCATACAGGTCATTACAGAGTATTGAGTAGAGTTCTGAACTCACTCCTCTTGAGGATACCCACCCCATATACTCTCCAGATACCAGGGGCCACATTTCCTGGAATTTTTAGTTACGATCAGTGAGAGAGAGAGGCTCAGAGTGGGCTTACTCCTTGGCCAGTGCTGGAAGTCCAGTTTTTCTTACTTTTTTGAAAGCAGAAAATTTCATTTTTATTATAGCAAAAGTAAATACAAATAAACAAAAAGAAGAAAACCCCCAAATTCCAGAGATAACCACCATTAGCCTATTGCTATGTATTGTTTTCAGATTTTCTCTATAACAAATAACTTTAAAAATAACAGCCTTATTGAAATATACAATCTCTTTATTCATAGTAGTTATGTTCTATAAAGTTGCCATAAACACTGAATTTTAGTGAATACTGAACCATTCATTGCTCAACTATTTTGTGTGAATTTCTGTTTAAAGACACCGTATTTAATGTGTGTTGTTGATTCATTAACATTGTAGTCAGGGCCAGTGTCACTACAGCTTGTGCCTGAACGAAGCTTATCTAATATATGTAAGTATTTTCTCCATAAGGCACATCACAGCCTTCTTATGCTTAAGAACACTAGGTAGTGCTTCAGCACTGTGCTTGAGGGATGTTTTAAACAGCAAAATCAACAAAAAAAGCACAAAAATGCAAAAACCTTTGCACCAAATGTACCTTGAAAAGGATACTTGTTTACAGTATGAAGGCCCAAAGGCAGAGCATCGCCGTGTTCGACCTCAGCTTGCAATGTGTAAAACTGACGATTCAGATTTTTCACAGCTCTGTGCCTGTCTGCAAGTGACCACAAAAGCACTGCGAGTATTCATTTTGTGATAACAAATACATTTTAACGAATAGGCAAATTCACAAATAATACAGGAGTATTCAAATAATGAGGATTGACTACTTTATATACCATACAAGTAACCCATTTACAGTGTACAATTCAGTGTTTTTACTATATTCAAAGGGTTGTGCAGACTTTGCCACAATCAGTTTTAGAATATTTTCATCACTCCCCAAAAGTCATACATATACCCATTAGCAGCCACTCGCTCCCTTTTTCCCCTCACCCCCATCCCCAGCCCTAGGCAACCACTAATCTACTTTCTGTCTCTATAGATTTGCCTGTTCTGGACATTTTATATAAATGGGATCGTGGAATGGCCTTTTGTCACTGACTTCTTTCACTTAGCGTAATGTTTTCAAAGTTCATTGACCTTGTAGCATGTAGTAGTACTTCATTCCTATTCATTGGATAATATTCCATTATATTCATATAGCACGTTTTATTTATCCATTCATCAGCTGATGGACATTTGGATGGTTTCCACTTCTTGACTGTCATGAATAATGCTGCTATGAACATTTGTTTATAAGTTTTTCTGTGATATGTGTTTCCATTTCCCTTGGGTATACACCTAGGAGGGGAATTGCTGAGACTTATGGTAATCATATGCTTAACCTTTGAGGAACTGCCAAACTGGTTTCCAAAGTGGCTGCGCTATTTTTCATTCTCATTGGCAGTATTATGAGGGTTCCAATTTCTCCGCATCCTCACCAACACTTGTCATTGTCTGCCTTTTTAATTATAGTTCTCTTAATGGGTGTGAAGTCATATCTCACCGTGGTTTTGGTTTACATTTACTTGATGATTAATGATGAGCATCTCTTCACATGCTTATTGGCCATATGTATATCTTCTTTGGAAAATTATTAAATCCTCTGTGCAACTTGTAATTGGATTATTTATCTTCTAAGTATTGAGTTATATGAGTTCTTAATATATTCTACTGGATTCTTAATCTACTGGATTCTTAATATATTCAAATCTGTTTTGTGATTTGCAGATGTTTTCTCCTATCCTGTGGGTTGTCTTTTCACTTTCTTGGTGGTTTCCTTTCCTTTGCAGCACAGAAATTTTTAATTTTGAAGTCCAGGTTACTTATTTTTTTGTGGCTTGTGCTTTTGGTGTCATATCTAAGAAACCATTGCCTGATCCAAGGTCATGAAGATTTACTGCTGTGTGTTCCTCTAAGAATTTTATATCTCTTGCATTCTGCAAGGTCTTCAATCCACTTTGCATTAATTTTCTTATATGGTGTTCAGTAGAGGTCCAACTTCATTCTTTTTTGCACTTAGATATCCAGTTGACCCAACATCATTTGTTGAAAAGACTCTTTTTACCCGTTGAATTCGCTCGTCACTCTTGTCAAAAATTAGTTGATTACGGGCTTCCCTGGTGGCACAGTGGTTGAGAGTCCGCCTGCCGATGCAGGGGACGTGGGTTCGTGCCCCGGTCAGGGAAGATCCCACATGCCGCAGAGCGGCTGGGCCCATGAGCCATGGCCACTGAGCCTGCGCCTCCGGAGCCTGTGCTCTGCAACGGGAGAGGCCACAACAGTGAGAGGCCCGCGTACCGCAAAAAAAAAAAAAAAAAAGTTGATTGTAAATTTAAGAGTTTATTTCTGAACTATCAGTTCTATTCCATTGATCTATAAGTCTATCCTTATGTTAGTACCACACTGTGTTGATCAGTGTAGCTTCGCAGTAAGTTTTGAAATTGGGGAGAGTGAGTTCTCCAACTTGGTTCTTCTGTTTCAAGGTCATCTCAGCTATTCCAGGTCCCTTGCATTTTCGTATGAATTTAAGGATAACCTTGTCAACTTCTACAAAGAAGTCAGCTGAAATTCTGATGTAGATTGCATTAAATCTGTTGATCAATTTGCCATCTTAACAATATTAACTCTTCTGATTCATTTAGATCTTCTATTTCTTTCAACAATGTTTTGTAGATTTCAGTGTATACAATTTACACTTCCTTTATTAAATTTATTCCTAAGAATTTTTTGATGATATTTTATATGGATTTTCCCCTTAATTTCATTTTCAGATTGTTCATTGCAAGTACCTAAAAATACAATAGAGTTTTGCATACTGATCTTATATCTTGCAACTTTGCTGAAAGATAAATAACTTTTAAGCTAAAAAGATAAAAGTAATTTTAAACTTTTATTTCTAAAAGTTAGAGATCATAATTTGAGCCATATAATGTCCAAGTAAGTGTACTAAGTTATGTCAACAGGCTTTTCTAATAATTAGGGGGGAAATAAGCCCCAGTTTCTTCCCTGCCATGTCAGTTGATGGCTATAGTATTTTCAAGCTTTTATTCTCTAAACTCACACCTTTCAAGAATATGTATAAATTGAAAATGATTACAGATTTGAGATGTTAAGGGATCTAGTTTTATATCCTGGATTCAGTCCCAAGCACACACTCATGATAGAGTGATTTCAAGTGATCAATTTAGAAGGACTTTCATTCTGAACATTTTGATCTGTCATTAGTTCATTCTCTTTTTTTTTTGGCTGTGTTGGGTCTTTGTTGCTGTGTGCTGGCTTTCACTAGTTGCGGCGAGCGGGAGCTACTCTTCATTGCAGTGTGCAGGCTTCTCATTGAGGAAGCTTCTCTTATTGCCGAGCATGGGCTGTAGGCGCAGGCTTCAGTAGTTGTGGTGTGTGGGCTCAGTAGTTGTGGCTTGCGGGCTCTAGAACACAGGCTCAGTAGTTGTGGCACATGGGCTTAGTTGCTCCATGGCATGTGGGATCTTCCCGGACCAGGTCTCGAACCCATGTGTGTCCCCTGCATTGGCAGGCGGATTCTTAACCGCTGCACCACCAGGGAGGTCCCCATCCATGTTTTTGACCTCGATATTTTCTTTTCTTTATTGTTTTTGTTTGATTAATTTCTTTCTTTTATTCTTTCTTAAAGCTTTATTCTTTTATATTTGTTTAAAAAATTGTTTTTATCCAGTTGAGCTCAAGATTGCAGGAGAAAGGAATCAATAGATGAAATTATCAAAAACGTACGTAGGGCTAACTTTTGGCAATTTTGTCTCTTTGTGTGACTGGACTTTCTAACAGGTTGGTGGTGAATATCAATCAGGATTGAACACTGAATTCCAGACTCCACAGGCACTTCAGTCAGGAGTAAGTCAAGAGGAAGACAAGAAAGAGGTATGTAGTGATAATGGCTTTTGGACATCAGTGTTTCTACTATAATAGTATATGTGAGATTGGAAACAATTTGTTGTGTCCTAACATATTAAGAGCTAGTACTACAAATTCCATAGATAAAGGCACAAAAGTTGCTTGACTCATTTTAATATGTTGAACTTCTCTTCTAAGCTTCTAGGATTTAGGGTACCTTGATGTGAAATCAGAGAGGTGATCCTAGTGAGTTTCTTCAGTTAGTGTATATTTGCCATAATAGCTAATTTAAGGAAGAGTTTTAATTTGTGACTTCCTTTTTTTCCTTTTCAATCTAAAGTTAGTTTAAATGAACAGTTTTTAACACTGGCCATGCACCAGAATCAGACATGGAGCTTTTTTCCAAATACAAATGCCTGGACCCAAAGCAGATATACTGAATCAGTATCTTAGGTAGGTTCGGGGCATCTGTGTTTTAAAAAAACACCACAGATGATTGTGATGTATCTTCAATATTGAGAACTGTTATTATAGTTTTAATAATTTTTACCAAAAAGACACAAACTACTCTAAGGACAAAAACATGTCTGTGTGTATACTAGTGATCTTTGAGTAGCTTGTGCCCTTAAAAAGAGAATATATAAATTTGGAAGTATGAACAGATCACGCACAGGGTAGTAGCATTTGCTTTTTTTTTTTTTTTTTTTTAAATTGATTATTTATTTATTTTTGGCTTCGTTGGGTTTTTGTTGCTGCACGCGGGCTTCCTCTAGCTGTAGCGAGCAGGGGCTACTCTTCCTTGTGGTGCACGGGTTTCTCATTGTGGTGGCTTCTCTTGTTGCGGAGCAGGGGCTCTAGGCATGTGGGCTTCTGTAGTTGTGGCACGTGGGCTCAGTAGTTGTGGCTCACGGGCTCTAGAGCGCAGGCTCAGTAGTTGTGGCGCACAGGCTTCATTGCTCCGCGGCATGTGGGATCTTCCCGGACCAAGGCTCGAACCCATGTACCCTGCATTGGCAGGCAGATTCTTAACCACTGTGCCACCAGGGAAGCCCCAGCATTTGCTTTTATTATACTTGTTCCCTTTAAAAGTATGATGCTCTGATATTCCTCAGTCTTCCCTCCCTCCTCCCCACCATATTAGGCTAGGCTTAGAGTGTGCTTTTGTAGTGTGGTTTTAATTTTGGAAAGTTAAAGTGACGTTCTGTTATAAAATACCTCTTACATTCTTTCTTTGGTTCTGCTTCTGTGGTACTTACTACTTGGGAACACAGAGTAAATATAGTATGTATCTTATCATATTAAATATAATCATTTCCTCAAGGGCTATTGACAACTGACCATGCTAAGTGCAAACTAAATTAGTACTTCTTTCTCTGATTTGTCTGTTACATCTAATAGCTATGTGCTTGAAAATATAAATCTCTTGCTGTATGTGATATTATCCTGAGTCACCATAAATAGAAGGAAATTAAGGACTTAATTCCCTGTGACTTTTGTGTCATATAGTTTTCTTGTCTATGGCACAAGGATTTTCCTTTCTTGAAAAGTCCTCTGAGAGCGGAATCTTAACAATTTTAACTTCTTTTCTTTAGCGTCAAAAGCAGTACCTGAGATATAGACGACTTTTCATGGATATTGAAAGAGAACAAGTGAAAGAACAACAGAGGCAAAAAGAACAAAGGAAGAAAATTGAAAAGTAAGTTCTTTGATCCTCATTGTGAGCCTTAAATTCCCAGTTAAGATGATTTTGGAAGCTAGGTTTTAGAAATAATCAAGCAGTGGTTTTACCTTCTTATCCAAAGTGGAAACAACTGTTTTTGATCTGGGTCGTAGTATTAAAAGACGGTTAAGAGCTATGTTTTTTTAATAGACTATTTTTGGGAGTAGTTTTAGGTTCATAGCAAAATTAAGCAGAAAGTACAGAAAGTTCCCATTTACTCCCTGCCCCTACACATGGACTGCTTCCTCCACTGTCAATATCCTGTACCACAGTGATACATTTGTTACAACTCATAAACCTACATTGACATATCATAATCTATATTTTACATTAGGCTTCAGTCTCAGTGTTGTACATTATTATAGGTTTTGACAAATGTATAATGACATGTATCTACAAACGTAGTATCATACAGAATAGTTTTATTGCCCTAAAAATGTTCTGTGCTCTGTGTATTCATCTCTCCCTTCCCCCAGCCTGTGGCAACCACTGATCTTGTTACTGGCTCCATTGTTTTGCTATTGGGTTGGCCAAAAGGTTCGTTTGGTTTTTGTGTAAGATGGCTCTAGTAGCACTTAGTTGTCTTTAACTTCATTCAAAATAAGTTTGTTAGATTGTATGTGACAGCTGTCATATCAGCGTGCATTTAAAAAAAGACTTATCAAAATTGGTGAATTTTTGTGTAGCCATTTTAATATTGAAGATGGAAGGAAAAAACCAACATTTTTGGCATATTATGCTTTATTATTTCAAGAAAGGTTAAATACACAACCAAAATGCAAAAAAAAAATTTGTGCAGTATATAGAGAAGGTGCTGTGACTGATCGAACATGTCAAAAGTGGTCTGTGAAGATTTGTGCTGGAGATTTCTTGCTGGATGATGCTCCATGGTCAGGTAGACCAGTTGAAGTTGATAGCAATCAAATCGAAACATTAATTGAGAACAATCAACATTATACCACACGGGAGATAGCCGACATACTCAAAATAGCCAAATCAAGCGCTGAAAATCATTTGCACCAGCTTGGTTTTGTGAATCGCTTTGACGTTTGGGTTCCACATAAGTTAAGCGAAGAAAATCTTCTTGACCGTATTTCCGCATGCGATTCTCTACTTAAACGTAATGAAAACGTTCCATTTTGAAAACAAATTGTGAGGGGTGATGAAAAGTGGATACTGTACACTAATGTGGAATGGAAGAGATTGTGGGGCAAGCGAAATGAACCACCACCAACCACACCAAAGGCCAGTCTTCATCCAAAGAAGGTGATGTTGTATATGTGGTGGGATTGGAAAGGAGTCCTCTATTATGAGCTCCTTCTGGAAAACCAAACGATTAATTCCAACAATTACTGCTCCCAGTTAGACCAACTGAAAGCAGCACTCGATGAAAAGCATCCAGAATTAGTCAACAGAAAACGCATAATCTTCCATCAGGATAACACAAGACCTCAGGTTTCTTTGATGACCGGCAAAAACTATTACAGCTTGGCTGGGAACTTCTGATTCACCCACCACATTCACCAGACACTGCACCTTCGGATTTCCATTTATTTTGGTCTTTATAAAATTCTGTTAATGGAAAAAATTTCAATTCCCTGGAAACTGTAAAAGGCACCTGGAAGAGTTCTTTGCTCAAAAAGGTAAAAAGTTTTGGGAAGATGGAATTATGAAGTTGCCTGAAAAATGGCAGAAGGTAGTAGAACAAAAGGGTGAATACATTGTTCAATAAACTTCTTGGTGAAAATGAAAAAATGTATCTTTTATTTTTACTTAAAAACCAAAGGCACTTTTTGGCCAACCCAGTATTTTCAGAATTTCATATAGCTGGAATCATACGGTATGTAGCCTATTCAGACTGACTTTTTCCCCTTAGTATTATGCATTTAAGATTGCTCAAATTCCTTTTCATGGCTTGATAATTCATTTCTTTTTAGTGCTGAATAATATTCTAAAATGTGGATGTACTACAGTTTATTTATCCATGCACCTACTGAAGGATATCTTGGTTTCTTCCAAGATTTGGCAGTTACAAATAAAGCTACTATAAGCATCCATGTGCAGGTTTTGTGTGGGCATAAATTTTCAACTCCTTTGGGTAAATATTGAGGAGTACATTTGCTGGATTGTATGGTAAGAGGATGTTCACTTTTCTAAGACACTATCAAACCTTCCTCCAAAATGTACCACTTTGCAATCCATCAGCAATGAATGAGAGTTCCTGTTGCTCCACATCCTTGTCAGCATTTGATGCTGTCGGCATTTTGAATTTTGGCCATTGTAATAGGAGTGTGTGTTATCTCGTTATTTTAAATTGCATTTCCCTGACGACATGATGAGGAGCATCTTTTCATATGCTTACTAGCCATCTGTATATCATCGTTGGTGAAGTGTCTGTTCAGGTCTTGGGCCCATTTTTTAATTGGGCTATTTGTTTTCTTATTCTTGAGTTTTACGGGTTCTTTGTATATTTTGGATAATAGTACTTTATCAGATGTGTCTTTTGCAAATAATTCCTCCTAGTCTGTGGCTTGAATTCTCATTCTCATGACATTGTCTTTTGGAGAGGAGATGTTTTTAATTTTAATGAAATTCAGCTTATAATTATTTTTTTCATAGATCATACCTTTGATATTATATCTAAAAAGTCATTGCTGTACCCAAAGTCACCTATATTTTCTTTTGTGTTATCTTCTAGGAATTTTGTAGTTTTGTGTTTTACATTTAGCTTTATGATACATTTTGAGTTAACTTTTGTAAGGGGTATAAGGTCTGTGTCCATATTCCTTTTTTTCCCACACAGATATTTAGTTGTTCCTATACCATTTGTTGAAAAGACTATCTTTGCCTCATTATATTGCCTTTGCTCCTTTGTCAAAGATCAGTTAAGTGTATTTGTGAGGGTCTATTTCTGGGCTCTCTGTTCTGTGCCATTGACCTATTTGTCTATTCTTTTGCCAATACCACACTGTCTTAAAAGGGAAATGATGCCTGTAAGAGACTCACTTTAACTTTAAGGACACACATAGGCTGGAAGTGGAGGGATGGAAAAAGATATTCCATGCAAATGCTCACAAAAAGAGAGCAGGGATACCTATCCTTGTATCAGAAAAAATAAACTAAGTTAAAAAAGAAGGGTCACAATAGACAAAGAAGTCACTATATATGATAAAAGGATCAATTCATGAAGATGACATAACGATTGTAAATATCCAACATCGGAGCATCTAAATATAAAGCAGATATTAATAGAACTGAAGGGAGAAATAAACAATACAGTAAAAGTAGGAGACTTTAATACCCCCCTCTCAACAATGGATAGATCATACAGAAAGAAAATCAATAAGGAAACAGCACTTTTGAGTAATACTATAGACCAAATGGATCTATACACACATATACAGAACATTTTATCCAACAGCAGCAGAAAACACATTCTCTTCAAGAACAAACAGAACATTCTCCAGGATAGATCATATGTTAGGCCACAAAACAAATCTTAACAAATCAAGAAGATTGAAATTATATCAAGCATCTTTTCCAAACACAATAGTGTGAAACTAGAAATCAATAACAGGAAGAAAATTGGAAAATTCACAAATACATGGAATTTAAACAACAGACTCTTGAACAACCAGTGGACCAAAGAAGAAATCAAAAGGGAAATTTAAAAAAATCTTGTGATATTATGGGATATGGCAAAAGCATTTCTAAGAGGAAAGTTTATAGCTATAAAGAGAAAAGATCTCAAATAAACAACCGAACCTTCCACCTGAAGGAACTGGAAAAAGAAGAGCAAACTAAGCTCAAAATTAATAGAAGGAAGGAACTAACGATTAGAGCAGAAATAAAGAATAGGGAAAAAGTAGAAATGATCAGCAAAACTAAGCATTGGTTTTTGAAAAGATAAAACAAAATTGAAAATCCTTCGCTAGATTAACCAAGAAAAAAACTCAAATAAATAATATTATAAGTGAAAAAGGACTCATTACAACTGACACCACAGAAACACAAAGGTTTATAAGAGACTACCATTTACAACTATATGCCAACAAATTGGACAACCTAAGAAAAATGGATAAATTTCTAGAAACATACAACCTATCAAGACTGGATTATGGAGAAATAGAAAATCTGAACAGACCAATTGCAAGTAGGGAGATTGAATTAGTAATCAAAAACTTCCCAACAACAGTTGAGGAGCAGACAGCTTCACTGGGAATTCTACCAAACGTTTAAAGAGGAATTAACACTGATCCTTCTCAAACTTCCAAAAAAATAGAAGAGGAGGGAACACTTCCAAACTTATTACGAGGCCAGCATTATCCTGATATCAAAACCAGACAAGGACACTACAAGAAAAGAATATTACAGGCTACTATCCTTGACGAATGTAGATGCAGAAAGTTTCAACAAAGTATTAGCAAATTGAATCCAACAATACATTAAAAGGATCACACTCCAGGATCAAGTGGAATTTATTCTAGGGATGCAAGGATGGTTCAAATCCACAAATCAATCAGTGTGATACACCATATTAACATAATGAAAGATAAAAATCATGTGATTGTCTCAGTAGACACAGAAAAAGCACTTGACAAAATTCAACATCCATTCATGATAAAAACTCTCAACAAAGTGGATATAGAGGGAACATACCTTGACATAATAAAGACCATATATGACAAGTCCATAGCTAACATCATACTCCATGGTGAAAAGCTGAAAGCTTTTCCTTTTAGGATCAGGAACAAGACAAAAACGCCTATTCTTGCCACTTTTATTCAACATAGTACAGGAAGTCCTAGCCTGAGCAGTTAGTCAAGAAAAATAAATAAAAACATTAAATTGGAAAGGAAGAATTAAAAGTGTGACTATTTACAGATGACATGATATTATATACAGAAAACCCTTAGACTCCACCAAAAATCTGTTAGAACTAAATGAATTCAGTAAAGTTGCAGGATACAAAATCAATTTCAAAAATCAGTTGTATTTCCATATATTAACAATGAACTATTGAAAACAGAAATTGAGAAAACAATCCTATTTACCATAACATCAAAAAGAATAAAATACTTAGGAGTAAATTTAACCGAGGAGGTGAAAGATCTTTACACTGAAAACTATAAGACATTGTTGAAAGAAATTGAAGAAGACACAATTAAATGGAAAGATATTTCATGCCCACGGGTTGGAAGAGTTAGTATTGTTAAAAATATCCATACTACCCAAAGCAGTCCACAGATGCAGTCCCTATCAAAATTCCAATGGCAGAAATAGACAATCCTAAAATCCATATAGAACCACAAAAGACCCTGAATAGCCAAAACAGTGTTGAGAAAGGAGCACAAAGCTGGAGACATCACACGTCCTGATTTTAGACTATATTAAAAAACTATAGTAACCAAAACAGTGTGGTATTGACAAAAACAGATACATATATGATGGGACAGAATAAAGAGTTCAGAAATAAATCAATTAATTTGTGATGAGAGAGCCAAGAATATGCAATGGAGAAAGCATAGTCTTGTCAATAAATGGTGTTGGGAAAACTGGACAGCAGCATGCAAAAGAATTAAATTGGACCCCTATCTTACACTATCAAAAATCAACTCAAAATGGATTAAAAACTTGAACTTAAGACCTGAAACTGTAAAACTCCTAGAAGAAAGCACAGAGGTAACCTCTTTGACATTAGTCTTAATAATGATTTTTTGAATATGATACCATAAGCACAAGCAACAAAAGCAAAAAAAATCTAGTGAGACTACATCAGACTAAAAAGCTTCTGCACAAAAAAGTGAAAGGGAATTGTATGAAATGAGAGAAAATATTTGCAAACTGTGTAACCGATAAGTGTTCATATCCAAAATATATAATGAACTCACTCAACCCAATAGAAAAAAAAATTTAAAAATGCACAAAGGACCTGAATAGACATTTTTTCCAAGAAAACATAAAAATGGCCAACAGGTACGTGAAAAAGTGCTCAACATTACTAATCATCATGGAAATGCAAATCAAAGCCATAATGAGATACCACACCTATTTGAATGGCTGTTATCAAAAAGACAAGACATAAGGGCTGGCAAGGATGTGGAGAAAAGGGAACACTTGTGCATTCTTGGTAGGAATATAAATTGGTATAGACATTATGGAAAACAGTATAGAGGTTCCTCAAAAAATTAAAAGTAGAACTACCGTATAATCCAGCAATTCTACTTTTGGATATATATCTGAAGGAAATTCTATCACTATTTCAAAGAAATATGTGCATTCCTATGTTCATTGCAGTATTATTCACAATAGCCAAGACATGGTAGCTGCCTAAGTGTCCATTAACAAGTGAATGGATAAAAATAATGTGGTGCAAATATAACAGAATATTATTCAGCTTTGAAAAAGAAGGAAATCCTGCCATTTGTGACAGCATGAATGAAACTTGAGGGCATTATACTAAGTGAAATAAGTCAGATAAAGAAAGACAACTACTTTATGACCTCACATGTTAAATCTTAAAAAGTTGCCAGGACTTGGTGGGTGGGGGAAATGAGATGTTGGTCAAAAGGTACAAACTTTTAGTTATAAGATTAATAAGTTTTGGGATCTAATAATGTACAGCATGGTAACTATAGTTAACAATACTGTATTATATACTTGACATTCGCTAGATCTTGTATGTTCTCCTTTGTCTTTCTGCCTGTCTATCTAGCTATCTAAAATTATTGGTATACATTGTATACCTTAAAGTTACACAGTGTTTTTTGTCAATTATATCTCAATAAAGCTGGGAAAAAAATATGAGTTCCAAGGCAAGGACCTACCGTCTTATCTGGGTCTGAGAGTGATTCTGCATTTATTCAGCAGATATGAATTTGGCATCTTTCATATCCTGACACTGTCCTAGGCACAAGCAATACAAAGATAAATAAAATGTGGTTTCTATTCTTGAAGAATTCATAATCTAGAGTGGATGGGGGAAGAATTGTATGCAAATGGGTTATATAATTATTATAATAGAAGTAAGTACAGAGTCCCTGAGAGCACAGAAGAGGGATTACTGATTTCATATGGAGTGTTAAAGAAATTATTACATTTCACCTGGACCTAGATGGATAAATGTGTGTTTACTGGGGAAGTGGATAAGGATGGTGAGGTAGAAAAATCAACAAAAACTGAGTCAGGGTGGAAGGAAATAATAGTATTCATGCAGAGTTTTATAATTTACAAGGGCTTTCATGTATTATCTTGTTCATATATTATCTTGTTTTATTGTTTCAACAATAAAACAAATGTTTGTTGAATGTTAAAGCCTACCACGTGGCAGGCACTGTACTGAATGCTGAGGATATGCAATTTGCATATGTGGCAGGATAGTGGTTCATAGCACAAATTAAGAATCAAATAGTCTTAGGTTTGAATTTTCTACCTATTGGCTGTGTAACCTTGAGCACAGTTCTTCATGTGGATGAACTTCTTCATGTGGATGAACTTCTTTTTTTTTTGAAAATTTTTTGGAATTTTAAAATTTAATTTAAATTTTTTTTTATACAGCAGGTTATTATTAGTTATCTATTTTATACACATCAGTGTATACATGTCAATCCCAATCTCCCAGTTCATCCCCCCACTCCTCACTGTCCCCCCCTGGTGTCCATACGTTTGTTCTCTATGTCTGTGTCTCTGTTTCTGCTTTGCAAACTGGTTCATCTGTACCATTTTTCTAGATTCCACATATATGCGTTAATATACGATATTTGTTTTTCTCTTTCTGACTTACTTCACTCCGTATGACAGTCTCTAGGTCCATCCACGTCTCTACAAATAACCCAATTTTGCTCCTTTTTATGGCTGAGTAATATTCCATTGTATATATGTACCACATCTTCTTTATCCATTCATCTGTCGATGGGCATTTAGGTTGCTTCCATGACCTGGCTATTGTAAATAGTGCTGCAGTGAACACTGGGGTGCATGTGTCTCTTTGAATTATGGTTTTCTCTGGGTATAAGCCCAGTAGTGGGATTCCTGGGTCATATGGTAATTCTATTTTTAGTTATTTAAGGGACCTCCATACTGTTCTCCATAGTGGCCGTATCAATTTACATTCCCACCAACAGTGCTAGAGGGTTCCCTTTTCTCCACACCCTCTCCAGCATTTGTCATTTGTAGATTTTCTGATGATGCCCATTCTGACTGGTGTGAGGTGATACCTCACTGTAGTTTTGATTTGCATTTCTCTGCTAATTAGTGATGTTGAGCAGCTTTTCTTGTGCCTGTTGGCCATCTGTATGTCTTCTTTGGAGAAATGTCTATTTAGGTCTTCTGCCCATTTTTGGATTGCATTGTTTGTTTTTTTAATATTGAGCTGCATGAGCTGTTTATATATTTTGGAGATTAATCCTTTGTCTGTTGATTCAGTTGTAAATATTTTCTCCCATTCTGAGGGTTGTCTTTTTGTCTTGTTTATGGTTTCCTTTGCTGTGCAAAAGGTTTGAAGTTTCATTAGGTCCCATTTGCTTATTTTTGTTTTTATTTCCATTACTCTAGGAGGTGGGTTAAAAAAGATCTTGCTGTGATTTATGTCAGAGAGTGATCTTCCTATGTTTTCCTCTAAGAGTTTTATAGTGTCCGGTCTTACATTTAGGTCTTTAATCCATTTTGAGTTTATTTTTGTGTATGGTGTTAGGGAGTGTTCTAATTTCATTCTTTTACATGTAGCTGTCCAGTTTTCCCAGCACCGCTTATTGAAGAGACTGTCTTATCTCCATTGTGTATCCTTGCCTCCTTTGTCATAGATTAGTTGACCATAGGTGCGTGGGTTTACCTCTGGGCATTCTATCCTGTTCCATTGATCTATATTTCTGTTTTTGTGCCAGTACCATATTGTCTTGATTACTGTAGCTTTGTAATATAGTCTGAAGTCAGGGAGTCTGATTCCTCCAGCTCCATTTTTTCCCCTCAAGATTGCTTTGGCTATTTGGCATCTTTTGTGTCTCCATACAAATTTTAAGATTTTTTTGTTCTAGTTCTGTAAAAACTGCCATTGGTAATTTGATAGGGCTTGCATAGAATCTGTAGATTGCTTTGGGTACTATGGTCATTTTCACAATGTTGATTCTTCCAATCCAAGAACATGGTATATCTCTCCATCTGTGTCATCTTTGATTTCTTTCGTCAGTGTCTTATAGTTTTCTGAGTACAGGTCTTTTACCTCCTTAGGTAGGTTTATTCCAAGGTATTTTATTCTTTTTTTGCAATGGTGAATGGGATTGTTTCCTTAATTTATCTTTCTGATCTTTCATTGTTAGTGTATAGGAATGCATGAGATTTCTGTGCATTAATTTTGTATCATGCAACCTTACCAAATTCATTGATTAGCCCTGGTAGTTTTCTGGTGGCATTTTTAGGATTATCTATGTATATTGTCATGTCATCTGCAAACAATGACAGTTTTACTTCTTCTTTTCCAATTTGTATTCCTTTTATTCCTTTTTCTTGTCTGATTGCAGTGGTTAGTACTTCTAAAACTATGTTGAATAAGAGTGGCGAGAGAGGTCATACTTGTCTTGTTCCTGATCTTAGAGAAAATGCTTTCAGTTTTTCACCATTGAGAATGATGTTTGCTGTGGGTTTGTCATATATGGCCTTTATTATGTTGAGGTAGGTTCCCTCTATGCCCACTTTCTGGAGAGTTTTTATCATAAATCGGTGTTGAATTTTGTCAAGAGCTTTTTCTGCATCTATTGAGATGATCATATGGTTTTTATTATTCAATTTGTTAATATGGTGTATCACATTGATTGATTTGCATATATTGAAGAATCCTTGCATCCCTGGGATAAATCCCACTTAATCATGGTGTATGATCCTTTGAATGTGTTGTTGGATTCTGTTTGCTAGTATTTTGTTGAGGACTTTTGCATCTATATTCATCAGTGATATTGGTCTGTAATTTTTTTTTTAGTAGTATCTTTGTCTGGTTTTGGTATCAGGGTGATGGTGGCCTTGTAGAATGAGTTTGGGAGTGTTCCTTCCTCTGCAATTTTTTGGAAGAGTTTGAGAAGGGTGGGTGTTAGCTCTTCTCTAAATGTTTGATAGAATTCTCCTGTGAAGCCATCTGGTCCTGGACTTCTGTCTGTTGGAAAATTTTTAATCACAGTTTCCATTTCATTACTTGTGATTGGTCTGTTCATATTTTCTATTTCTTCCTGGTTCAGTCTTGGAAATTTATACCTTTCTAAGAATTTGTCCATTTCTTCCAGGTTGTCCATTTTATTGACATAGAGTTGCTTGTAGTAGTCTCTTGTGATGCTCTGTATTTCTGCAGTGTCCATTGTAACTTCTCCTTTTTCATGTCTAATTTTATTGATTTGCGTCCTTTCCCTGTTTTTCTTGAGGAGTCTGGCTAAAGGTTTATCAATGTTGTTTATCCTCTCAAAGAACCAGCTTTTAGTTTTATTGATCTTTGCTATTGTTTTCTTTGTTTCTATTTCATTTATTTCTGCTCTGATCTTGATGTTCTTTCCTTCTACTAACTTTGGGTTTTGTTTGTTCTTCTTTCTCTAGTTCCTTTAGGTGTAAGGTTAGATTGTTTATTTGCGACTTTTCTTGTTTCTTGAGGTAGGCTTGAATTGCTATAAACTTCCCTCTTAGAACTGCTTTTGCTGCATCCCATAGGTTTTGGATCGTCATGTTTTCACTGTCATTTGTCTCTAGGTTTTTTTTGATTTCCTCTTTGATTTCCTCAGTGATCTCTTGGTTATTTAGTAATGTGTTGTTTATTCTCCATGTGTTTGTGTTTTTTAAGTTTTTTTTCCCTGTAACTGATTTCTAATCTCATAGCTTCATGGTTCAGAAAAGATGCTTGATATAATTTCAATTTTCTTAAATTTACTGAGGCTTGATTCATGACCCAAGATGTGGTCTATCCTGGAGAATGTTCTATGTGCACTTTAATCCTTCTAGGTATTTGTTCTTTAATTTTTCTAGGTCTTTGTTAAACATTTCTTGCATCTTCTCGATCTTTGTTTGCCTCCATTCTTTTTCCGAGGTCTTGGATCATCTTCACTATCATTATTCTGAGTTCTTTTTCTGGAAGGTTGCCTATCTCCACTTCATTTAATTGTTTTTCTGGGGTTTTATCTTCTTCCTTCATCTATTACATAGCCCTCTGCCTTTTCATTTTGTCTTTCTGTGAATGTGGTTTTTGTTCCACAGGCTTCTGCTCAAGTGTTTTGATTGGATAAAAGTGATGAATGCTGCACTCTCTGCCTAGCAGAGAAAAGGGTAAACTCTGTCTGGTCATAGATAACATAATTTGGAGCCTGTAAAAAATTTTAAAACAATATTATTCAGTCAAAATTTTCTAGGCATGTCAAGAGATAGGACCAGATAACCAAAAGCTAACAGAAGCAGGCTTACAGATGCCACAGATACTGGTGTTATCATACAAGGACTTTAAAACACTTGATTAATATCTTTAAGTAAATAGTGGAAAAGATGGAGAAAATAGATGAAAATATGGAGAATTTCACCAGAGAACTGAAATCTTTAAAATAGAATAAAATAGAAAGTCTTAAATTGAAAAAATATGATCTTAAAATATGCACTCCAGGGCTTCCCTGGTGGCACAGTGGTTGAGAATCCACCTGCCAATGCAGGGGACATGGGTCCAAGCCCTGGTTCAGGAAGATCCCACATGCCACGGAGCAACTAAGCCCGTACACCACAACTACTAGGCCTGTGCTCTAGAGCCCGCAAGCCACAACTACTGAGCCCGTGTCCCACCCCACGACTACTGAAGCCCATGCGCCTAGAGCCCGAGCTCCGCAACAAGAGAAGCCACTGCAATGAGAAGCCCGTGCACCACAACAAAGAGTAGCCCCCGCTCGCCACAACTAGAGAGAAGCCTGCACGCAGCAATGAAGACCCAACGCACCCAAAGATAAATAAATACATAAATTTAAAAAAAAAAGAATTATCTTTCACTGATGGAAGTAAATCATTTTTTTCTATTCTTTCTGATTTTCAATTTTTTATCATTAGCATATTTGATTTTGGGAGCCTAAGCAATATCTATATTGTAAGAGACCCCTTGCTGAATATCTTGTTTATTTTGCTATAGAGAGTTCAAAGACTTCTGAAATTTTTATGTGGCAGTCCACTGGTGAGAATAGTTTTCCTGTGAGGTGTTTAATAGTTCCTTTGGTATGTTTTTATTCTCACATTTTTTTCCCCTTTGAGATATGTTATAATACTCTTGTCCTAAAAGCAACTTGACAAAAACTGCTGCAGTAAAAAAGTGTGTGTGTGTGTGTGTGTGTGTGTATTTTGGATTGGGGTTAGAAGAGAGAGGCTTGGAAGAATCCTCATGAGGTTGTCTAGGGTATCCTTTAGGCAGAATTCTATTTAAATATTTCAAGGGTCTTTTCTATTCTTAATATCCTTTAGGATTGTAGTTATATTGATATAATCTCCCAAATAACAATTTCAGAACCTAAGGACATTGGCTCTCGGACATTTGTTCCTATATCTAGGCCAGATTTGTCTTACTATAACCTAGTTATTTTGCCATAATTATGATCTGATCTACATCAAAAAAAAATCTCTTTTCTGTGGTGCCCATATATAAGCGTTTTTACAGACTCATCAGGCAAAAGACAGAATGGAAATTTCAGTTCATTTAACTGAAGCCAAGACATCCCTGCTGTGGGTATTTTATGTTACCTTAAATCGTCTTATGACATCCCTACCACATGGCATAGTCGGTGGGGAATTCTTCTTTAGCTACACTGCTGACCTTCTATGAAAGCTTTTCTACTTAAGGCTTTTGTTTTATTGCCATTTTCTCACCAGATAATCTTTTTCTTGTTGTATTTATACCCTTGACCCCAGAAAAAATATGAAAGTCTCTGTCTTACAGATGGTATCAGAACATTAAATCTGTTGTCATTGACAGTTTGCAAGTAATTAAAATTTATTTTTTGCTTTTTCCTTGTTGAAGAAACTAAATCATGTATGCCTTCTTTGCATGGGGGTTATATGTTTTAACTTAAAGACAAAAGCCATTTTAGCAACATTCTAAAGTAAACATATACCTGCTTTCTGAACCGGGATTGTTAATAACCACTTTACCTCACCCAGTTGTTATAAGAATCAAATGATATGTTTTCATTCATTCACTTAGCAGCTACTTATTGAGCATCTATTAATTGGTAGACATGATGCTAGATTTAAGAGTTGCAAAAAATGGAGACATGATCCCACCCTTCAAGGATCTTACTAGATAGATTTCACTGACTAATGGGGAGACAGATAAATGAATAGGTAATCATAATACCATATATTAAGTATTATAGCAAGTGATTAAGAACATGGGGATACATGTGTTGAAGTCCCAGTTCTGCTGCCTACCAACTATGTGACTTTGGGCAAGTTACCTTCTATAAGCCCCAGTTTCTTCTCTATAAAACAGGGATAATAATGATATATACCTTAGAAAGTTGCTGTGAGGATTAAATGAGGTAACATAGTAAATGAGCTTAGTATAGAATCTGGCATGTAGTATATGCTCAATAAATGTTAGTTGCCAAATATTTAAGGGAAAAAATAATACCAAGTTTTATATAAAATATTCCAGAGAATGGAAAACAGGGAATACTTCCCAGATAATTATAGAAGACAGTATAACCTTAATACCAACCTGTCATGGGTATTACAAGAAAGCAATGTTACAGACTAATTTCTTTCATCAACATAAATGTAAAAAATCAAGTAAAATATCGGTAAAATAAAGTCTTTCTTCTTATGTCATTAGAAGGAAAAAATTTCAAGAATGTCTGAGAGCACGGAGACTGTGTTTCGAAATCAAACACAGTGTGAAAAAGGCCCCCCCGTGGGGCAGAGCTGTTCAATCACACAAAAAAGAGAGAAGTCAGTCCGGCAGGAAGCCTGGCTGGGATATAAATTGCCCAGGGCCAGGGCATGCGCCAAGGCTGCTGCTGCTGGTGCTCGGTCCATTTTCTCCAGGACAGGGAAGGCTTCCTGGGCCGAGTTGTGAAGGGTTAGAAGAAGTAGTATGAGACAAAATTGGAATTGGACTGGGGAAAAGAGTAGATGGGGATTCTAGGCAAAAAGAATAGCATTGTAAAAGCAGTAACTCCTGAAAGAATAGGACACTTCTGAGTTGGATGTGATTGGAGCTAAAGGAATGGCAAGAAGTAAACCTTCAAAATGAGGAAAGATCGTAAAGAACTTTGTACGTCATGAGAAGGAATTTGGATTTTATCCTGAAAACAGGAGCCGTTTAGAGGCATTGTGAGGAATAGATAAAATGGCTAAGACTAGATGTTAGGGTATTACTGAAGTAATATACTTGTAAAGAAGATGAGAAGTGAAATTAATTTTTTAAAGGTTATTAAATATTAAGCCCTTACTGCATGTTAAATGCTTTACATAGATTATTGTATCATTTAATTGATATACAGTCCTGCAGGGTAGTGGTGGCCACCATTCATTGAGTGTTTACAATACGCCAGACATACTGTTGGGTGTTTTAGAGGCATTAGCTCATTTGCCTACTTCAATAACTGTATGAGGTAAATTTTATTATTCTTTTTATTTTACAGATGAGAAAATGAGCCCCAGAGAGGTTAAGTAATTTGCCTAAGATTAAGATCACACTTAGCAATGGCAGAACTGGGATTCAATCCCAGATTTATTTGACTCCATCACCTAAGCACTTTTTTTTTTTTTTTTTTTTGCTGTACGTGGGCCTCTCACTGTTGTGGCCTCTCCTGCTGCGGAGCACAGGCTCCGGATGCGCAGGCTCAGCGGCCATGGCTCACGGGCCCAGCCGCTCCGCGGCATGTGGGATCTTCCCGGACTGGGGCATGAACCCGTGTCCCCTGCATCAGCAGGCGGACTCTCAACCACTGCGCCACCAGGGAAGCCCCACCTAAGCACTTTGAAGGCTGTAACTTCAGTAAGTTATAAGCCAAGGCCAGGAAGGCAGTGAGGAGGTGGCAGTTTTAAGAGCGAAAGAGATAGAATTAATAAAATATTGTCAGAGGAGAATTCAAGGATAAGTCCCAGGTTTATGGCTTAGGCCACCAGGTAAATGGGGTACTATGAAACATTTTCCAGGAAGGAGGTGGAGGTGGAGAGGATAAGTTTAGTTTGGGGCATATTGGATTTGAAGTTCTTAAAGGAGATCCAAGTAGAGTGTCCAGTAGGAAATATTATTTTTAGTAATGATTTCAGAAATCACTAAGGAAGAATACTATCAGAATCAAGAAACAGAGAGACAGAGAAAAAAAGTTGAGCAGAAAAACATGATCAGCAGGCAAAGATTTAGACTGTGCTAGGTTAGACCTTAATCATGTTGTACCAAAGAGGAAGATTTCTTTCATCTCCTTGAGAAGTTATTTTTCTAACAGAGCACCTCTTTTTTTTTGAATATTATTTTATTGTATTTTTTTATACAGCAGGTTCTTATTAGTTATTTATTTTATACTTATTAGTGTATATATGTCAGTCCCAATCTCCCAATTCATCCCATCACCACCACCTAACAGAGCACCTCTTTTAACTCCTGAAATAAATCTATTTCTTGTTCTTGTAGGCAGAATTCCTTTTATTTGATAGTGTTAGTGTTGGCAAATTTCTGTGATTGCTCAAGAAGTATGAATCCATAGAGCCAAAAAGATAGCCCTCGATTTTAGTTCTAGGTCTCTATCTTGTTTTAACTTTGTAAAGGATTAGTGGTGTGGCTTTATATGGAACATAGCTAACAAGAGTTTTTGAGTTGTTGTAATTATAAGAATATATTTTTAGGGCTTCCCTGGTGGCGCAGTGGTTGAGAGTCCGCCTGCCGAGGTAGGGGGTGTGGGTTTGTGCCCCGGTCCGGGAGGATCCCGCGTGCCACGGAGCGGCTGGGTCCGCGAGCCGTGGCCGCTGGGCCTGCGCGTCCCGAGCCTGTGTTCCACGATGGGAAAGGCCGCGGCAGTGAGAGGCCCGCGTACAAAAAAAAAAAAAAAGAATATATTTTTAATGCAGTTTGCCTGTGATAATCACTTTCTTTTCAGGATTCTCTTCAAAATGTAAATATTGACATCTACTTGTTGCTTAGTTCTGCAAACACCCAGTGTAGCAAGTTTACAAATCAATTTGCAGTGTTTTGTATTCTTACTCTCTTTTACTGAAAGTCTGACACTGGTTTTAGAATACCTTTTAGCATAACCAGAGAACCAGTATAATTGTATTCACGTCAGTGCCCTGGGAAAAACCGATATGTTGACATGTTGATTTCCAACCTAGTTTAGTTTCTATTGTGTGTCAGCTAAAAGGTATATTTATGCAAGAAGCTTTAAAGACATCCGAGAAGAATAAACTTGTTTATAGAATAATTGTTTATATCAACTTTTTTAGTTGGTTTTTGCCATTTTTTATTTTTATGATCCCTTCTGAAACTACTGTATGGCAGTAGTTCTTAACCTGAGAATCTGACCAAAGCTGCGGATTCTTTTCCCAGATAAATACCTTTGAGACACTCAAGTGGAATGTCAAACTGGCAGGTAGTTAAGTAGGTTTGAATCTCAGAGGAATGGTCTATGCTGGAACTGTAGCTTAATGAGTTACAGGTGGTAGTGGGTGGTAACTGAAGCATATGGTATGCGTAAAGTCACCTGGGAAGAAGGCATAGTGTAAGATATGGAGAATGCCTAGATGTAGTGTATTTCTGCTTATGTACTATGACTTTTTGGAGAGCCCCAAACTGTTTTAATATCTAAGATATTTTGCTTCCTTGAATCAATTTTTGCTGCCTTGGGTACAATGTTGCCCCTGTTGAGAATGTAAATGCTAGATGGATTAACCTGTAGGCCACCACTGACCTTAGAGAGACTTGTTTTGGTGGAGTGATTGATGGGTCTTAATAAGCCATAATGGAGTGGGAGAGGAGATCAGGAAATAGAGAGAGAAAGCTAGACAACTCTTAAGATGTTTGACTGTGAGGAGAGGAGTAGCTGTGGGGGAGAAGGGGGAAAGGGCTGATTCCATCATTTCTAGTAATTGTCCTGTTACCAACATTTGAGAAACAATGCTGGTGTGTTTCCTTAGCTCTCAGTTTACTGGTATGGAGAATAAATGGTATAGAGAATTATACCAGTAACTAAGCTGTTCTGTTGTCATTCACTTGGCTCCATTTGTTTCACTATTGAAAACCTCACTTTAATTTCTTACCTACAGGAAAATCTTTTCACATTCGCCTTTTTCACAAGCTAAGGAGTTATTGAACTAATCAAATATGAATGTCCTAAAAACATTTACTTTTTTTACTGGATCTCTTTGGAATAAGATCTTTATATAAGAAGATCTTTAGCCAAGGGCACCTATGATCTTAGGCTTATCTTTAAACTTTTGTACTCCTTTAATCTCTTCCTTTTATTCTCTTATTTCATGCATTATATTTTAAGAGAGCACAGCAACGTGTATTTTAAAGTCAATTTTGGGGAATTCCCTGGTGGTCCAGTGGTTAGGACTCCAAGCTTCCACTGCAGGGGGCACGGGTTCGATCCCTGTTGGGGAAACCAAGATCTCTCATACTTTGCGGCTCACACAAAAAAAAAAAAAAAAAAAAGTCAATTGTACACAACCTTATATGCCTTTAAATCTTGATCCTTGCTAGTTATAAAAACATTCTCTCTCTGCCCAAGTGGCAATAGTGAGATTTCTTACCTCTACCCTATTA
Source organism: Lagenorhynchus albirostris (assembly GCF_949774975.1). Taxonomy (NCBI): domain Eukaryota; kingdom Metazoa; phylum Chordata; class Mammalia; order Artiodactyla; family Delphinidae; genus Lagenorhynchus; species Lagenorhynchus albirostris. The sequence goes on from NC_083103.1 coordinate 99,828,544, forward strand.
CAACTTTATATTGCATTTGAGTTTGAATCATACCATAAAAGCTATATTTATGTTCTATACTCTTTGAGGAATACTCAACTTAGACTTAACAGTTGTAGCTCAAGAAAGAATAGCAAGTGTGGCAGAACAGTTATAAGAAAATCCTTGTTCAAAGTGGCCTTGTCACTCTGCTAGAGGTAGCCAGAGATTAGCTGTAATAATCTGGATGGACTTAGTTGCACATACAAGTTTCTTGTGCTTTTCCAGTGCCTGATCTTTCAGCCTTTATAGGACAGCTTCCTGGGTTTTAGTATATACCTGTGTTAATCTAAGTAAAAGGAAGCCCATAATTCCCCTGGAGCAAATAGCCTGCTACAAATGGATAGAAGCCCAGAATTTTCAGCAGTTCATGCTTTATTGAAGAGGTGTGAGTATGAATTGACCTCACACTACTGTTCAGAAAACAATAGCTCATTTGTTTCAAAGTTCTAGTCTTGAATTAATTATATTTCTTAACAAAAGCTCTTAAATTAGGTTTTCTGACAATTTTCTCACTGAGCAACTCATTTCCTCTCTGCAAGTAGGTGTTTTTTTTAAATAAACATAATTGATATTCAATAAACTACACATATAAAAGTGTAAACTTTGATGTTTTCTCTTTCTCACACACACACAACAACCATCATAGTCAAGATAGTGAACATATATATCATCCTCAAAAGTTTCCTCATGCCCTAGGTAGCACCTCTTTCCTGCCCTCCCCACCTCTTTTTCCCCAGGCAACCACTGGTTTGCTTTGTGTCACTATAGATTAGTTTGCTTTTTCTGGAGTTATACAACATGTACTCTTGGGCCCAGCTCCTTTTATTCAGAGTAATTATTTTGTCCTTGTTGTTATGATACCAAGAGTTTATTCCTTTTTGTTACTGGATAGTATTCCATTGTATGGATATACTGCAATTTGTTTATCCATTCATAGTTTGATGGACATTTGAGTTGTTTCCAGTTTTTGGCTGTTACAAATAAAGCTGCAGTGAACATTCGTGTGCAAGTCTTTGGAAAATGTTACCTTTTCTCTTGGGTGAATACCTGAGAGTGGACTGGATCATCATGGTAGGTATATATTTCATTTTTTAAAGAAACTGTCAAAAGGCTTTCCAAAGTAGTTGTACCACTTTATATTACTACCAGGAAGAGTAATATAACTTGTAAGAGTTCAAGTTCCCTTACATCATCACCAACACTTGGTATGGTCAGTCTTTTTCATTTTAGCCATTTGAATAGGTATGTAGTGGCATCTCATTGTGGTTTTAGTTTACATTCCTTGAATGACTAAATATATTGTAATTTTGGCATCATATTTAAGATATCATTGCCTAACCCAAGGTCACAAAAATTTTCTTTTTTGTTTTCTTCTAGAAAGATTATCATTGTAGGTTTTACATTTAGGTCTGCAATCCAGTTTGAGTTAATTTTCACATATAGTTTGAAGTTTATTTTTTTGTATGTGGATATCCATTTGCTGAAAAGTTATTCTTTCTCCATTGCATTGCTTTTGTGCATTTGTTAAAAGTCAGTTGTCCAGCAAACAATAAAAGAGAAGATTGATGTTGGACTTCATCAAAATTGAAAACCATCAAGAAAGTGAAAAAACAACTACAGAATGGGAGAAATTATTTGCAAATTATATATCTGATGAGAGACTTGTAGTCAGAATATATAAAAGAACTCTTACAACTCAATAATAAAAAGATAACCCAATTCAAAGGTAGACAAAAGATTTAACTAGACATTTTAGGAAAATATATAAATGGCTAATAAGCACTTGAAAAGATATGCAACATCATTAGTTATTGGGAAGTGCAAATCAAAACCACAATGAAATACCACTTCACACACATAAGAATTGCTTTAATAAAAAAGACAAATTATAACAAGTGCTGATGAGGATGTCTAAAAATTAGAAGTCCCATACACTGTTGGTGGGGAATGTAAAATGGTACAATCACTTTGGAAAACAGTTTAGCAATTTCTCAAAAGGTTAAACATAGAGTTACCATATGACTCAGAAATTCCATTCTTGGGTGTATACCCAAGAGAACTAAAAGTGTACGTCCACACACAAACTTACACAAATGTTCATAGCAGCATTATTCAAAATAGCCAGGAAGTGGAAGCATCCCAAATGTCCATAAACTGATGAATAGATAAATAAAATATATAGATATAGATAATATTTACCAGTAGAATATCAGCAACCAAAAGGAATGAAGTTCCAGTACATGCTACAACATGGACTTATGCCAAGTGAAAGCAGCCAGTCATGAAGGGCTGCATATTGTATGATCCCATGTATATGAAATCAAGAACAGGCAAATCTATAGAGACAGAAAAATTAGTATTTGCCTAGGGCTAGGTGGGAGTGGGTGGAAGGTGACTGTTAATGAGTACAAGGTTTCTTTTGGGGATGATGAAAATGTTCTCAAATTACATTATGGTCATGTGAACTTTATGGTATGCAAATAATATCTCAGTAAAGATGTTTAAAAAAATGAGCTGTCCTTATATGTGTGGGTTTACTTCTGGACTTTCTCTTCTGTTTTACTGATCTATTTGTCTATCTTTATGTTAATACCATGCTGTTCTGATTGGTATAGTTTTATAATAATGCTTGAAATCAGGTAGTGTTAGCCCTCCAGTTTATTTTTCCCCAGAGTCACCACGGCTATTTTAGGCCATTTGCATTTCCATATGAATTTTAAAATGTGTGTCAATTTCTACCAAAGAACCTTCCTGGATTTTGAGTGGGATTGTGTTGAATCTATAGATAATTTGGGGGGAATTGACATGTTAATGATATTGAGTCTTCCAACCCAGGAACATTTATTTAGCTGTCCTTTAATTTTTCTCAGTTATAGTTTTCAGTGTATAGGTCTTTCACATTTTTTGTCAGGTCTATCCTGAAGTATTTCATATTTTTGAAGCTATTGTAAATGGTATTTTATTTATTTATTTATTTTTAATTTTTGTGGTACGCGGGCCTCGCACTGTTGTGGACTCTCCCGTTGCGGAGCACAGGCTCCGGACGCGCAGGCTCAGCAGCCATGGCTCACGGGCCCAGCCGCTCCGCGGCATGTGGGATCTTCCCGGACCGGGGCACGAACCCGTGTCCCCTGCATCGGCAGGCAGACTCTCAACCGCTGCGCCACCAGGGAAGCCCTGTAAATGGTATTTTAAAAAATTGTCAATTGCTGATTCTGTTGTTGTCATTGCTAGTGTATGGAAATATACAGTTGGTTTTTGGATATGGATCTTTGTACTCACTTATTAATTCATTGGATGTTTTTACATGGTAATCATGTCATCTTTAAACAAAAACGGTTTTGCTTCTTCCTTTAAATCTGGATGTCTTTTATTTCTCTGTCTTGCCTGATTTCACTGGCTAGAACCTCCAGAATGTTGAATAGAAGTGATGAGAGTGGACAATCCTGATTTTAGAGAGAAAGCATTTAGTCTTTCACCGTCAAGTATGATGTTAGCTATAGTTTTTTCTTAGGTTCCCTTCTCTTCCTAGTTGGTTGAGAATCTTTATCTGGAATGGACGTTGGATTTTGTCAATTTTTTTTTCCTCTCTAGCGAGATGATCATAGGTTTTCTTTTCTAGTTTGCTAATATGGTGAATAACATTGTTTGATTTTCGAATGTTAAATCAGTCCTGCATTCCTGGGGTTACACCCCACTTGGTAATAATGTATTATCCTTTTAATGTATTGTTTGAGGGACTTCCCTCATGGTGCAGTGGTTAAGAATCTGCCTGCCAAGGCAGGGGACATGGGTTCCATCCCTGGTCTGGGAAGATCCCACATGCCACGGAACAACTAAGCCCGTGCGGCACAACTACTGAGCCTGTGCTCTAGAACCCGCGAACCACAACTACTGAGCCCACGCACCACAACTACTGAAACCCGCCTAGAGCCTGTGCTCCTAGAGCCCGTGCTCCGCAACAAGAGAAGCCACCACAATGAGAAGCCCGAGCACTGCAACGAAGAGTAGCCTCTGCTTGTGGCGACTAGAGAAAGCCCGTGCGCAGCAACAAAGACCCAATGCAGCCAAAAATAAATAAATAAATAAAATTATAATGTATTGTTTGGTAAGATTTGCTAAAAATTTTGTTTAGAATTTACATATATGTTCTAGGAGATATTGACTTTTACTTTTCTTGTAATATCTTTGACAGGTTTTGTTTTCAGAGAAATGCTAGCCTCGTAGAATGAGCTGGGAAGTATTTGGGAGGAAAAGTTTATGTAGAATTGGCATTATTTCTTCCCTAACTGTTTGGTAGAATTTGCCAGTGACTCTCCCTGTTTCTGGACTTTTCACTGTAGAAATGTTCTTAACAACAGTTTCAACATTGATGATAGAAATAGGGCTATTCAGGTTATTTATTTTTTTCTTGATGAGGCTTTAGTAGTTTGTGTGTTTCAACAAATTTGTCATTTCATCTAGGTTGTCTAATTTATTGGCATAAAATTATTCTTAGTATTCTCCTATTATCCTTTTAATATCTGTAGAATCTGTAGTAGTTTCATTTCTCTTATTTTTTCTCTTAAAAATTGTATCTTCTCTCTCTTTTTTTTCATGATTAGATAAGCTCAAGATTATCAGTTTTATTGATCTTCTCAAAGTCCTAGTGTTTGGTTTCATTAATTTTTTTATTCTGTTTTCTAATCCATTGATTTCTGCTTCAATCTTTATTATTTCTTTTCTTCTGCTTACTTTAGGTTTAATTTCCTCCTCTTTTAAGTTTCTTAAGGTAGAAGATTAGGACATTTACTTGATACCTTCCTTCTTTTCTCATATAAGCATTTAGTGCTATAAATATCATACTAAATACTCTTTAGCCACATTCAATACATTCATTTTCATTTGGTTCAAAATACCTTCTAATTTCCCCTTTTTTCTTCTTTGGTCATAGGTTATTTAGCAGTGTGTTATTTAATTTCCAAGTATTTGGAGATCTTTCAAGGATCTTTCTGTTATTGATTTCTAATTTAATTCTATTGTACTATGTATGTCTTGAGATCTTTTGAATTTACTGACACTTGTTTTATGGCCCAGAATATGATTTATCTTTGTAAATGTTCTAAGTTCAATAAGCTTATAATAGAAGAATGTGTATTCTCTTGTTCTATAAATGTGTATTCTGCTATTCTATAAACGTTGTGGAGTGTTCTATAAATGTCCATTAGGTCAAGTTGGTTGATGATGTTGATCAAGTCCATATCTTTCCCATTTTTATGCCTAGTTATTCTATCAATAATAGAGAGAGGGTATTAAAAATCTCTGCCTGTAACTATGGATTTATTGTATCTCCTTGAAGTTCCATCAGTCTTTGTTTCATGTATTTTGAAGTTCTTTTATTAGATACATAACTGTTTGGGATTGTTATGTCTTCTCAATTAATTGACTCCATAATTATGAAGTGATCTTTATCTTTGATATTTTGTTTGCTCTGAAATCTACATTGTCTGATACTAATATACCTACTCCAACCTTCTTTTAACTAGTGCTAGCATATCTTTTGTATTTCTTGTATTTTTAATCTATTTGTTTCTTTGTATTTAAAGTGTGTTTCTTGTCAGCAGCATGTAGTTGGGTTGTGACTTTTTGTCAAATCTGACAATCTCTTCCTTTTAGTTGGGGTGTTTAGATCATTTACTTTTAATGTGATTTTTGGTAGGGTTTGATATAAGTATATTATCTTGCTGTTTGCCCCATCTGTTCTTTGTCCTCTTTTTCTCTTTTTATGCCTTCTTTTGAATTACTTTTATATTTTTGTATCTATTACATCTCCTTTGATGGCATGTTAGCTATGACATTTTTGTTATTTTATTGGTTGTTCTAGGATTTATATCATACATCTCTAACTTTTCACAGTCTACCTTCAAATGATATTATACTACTTCACATATAGTATAAAAATCTTAATATAAGAATCTTAAAGTAATATTCTTCCATTTCTCTCATCCCAACCTTTATGCTATTGTCATACATCTTACTTTTTTTTTTTTTTTGTGGTATGCGGGCCTCTCACTGTTGTAGCCTCTCCTGTTGTGGAGTACAGGCTCCGGACGCGCAGGCTCAGCGGCCACGGCTCACGGACCTAGCCACTCTGCGGCATGTGGGATCTTCCCGAACCGGGGCACTAACCCGTGTCACCTGCATTGGCAGGCGGACTCTCAACCACTGCGCCACCAGGGAAGCCCCATCTTACTTTTATATATAAAATACATTGTTATTTTTGTTAAAGCAGTCTATTATTATTTAAAGAGATTTAACTAATAAGAAAAATCTTATATATATTACCTAAAGTATCACTTTGCTCAGGTCTGAAAGACAACCTTTAACATTTCTTTTAGTTGTGGATACACAGGCATATCTCATTTTATTGCACTATGTTTTATTACACATTGCAGATATTGCATTTTTTACAAATTGAAGGTATGTGGCAACCCTGTGTTGAGCAGGTCTACTGGTGCCATTTTTCCAATAGCATTAGTTTTTAATTAAGGCATGTACATTGTGTTATTGCACACTTAAAAGACTACAGTGTAGTGTAAACAGAACTTTTATATGCACTGGGAAACCAAAAAATTCATGTGACTTGCTTTATTGCAATATTCCCTTTACTACAGTGGTCTGGAACCAAACCTGCAGTATCTCTGGGTTATGCCTGTACTAGGGATGAATTCTTTCAGTTTTTGTATGTCTAAAAACAATTTTGTTTCATTTTTTCCCCCTCCATTTGTTCATTTATATATTTATGTGACATGCCTTTTTTTTTTTGGTGGTATAAAACACATAATGTAAAATTTACCATTGTAACCATTTTCAAGTGTACAGTTCAGTAGTGTTAATAAATAAACATATTCACATTGCTGTGAATGTGGTATGAGGTGATCCCTCATTGAGATTTTGGTTTGCATTTTCCTAAAGATTAGTGATATTGAGCATCTTTTCATGTTTGTTGGTCATTTATAGATCATCTTTGGAGAAATGTCTATTCAAGTCCTTTACCCATTTTTAATTGGATTAACTGCTTTTTTGTGTTCCTCTTAATTTTTTGGATTTTTTTCCCCTGTGGTTTATTTTGGGTAATATATATCATTATGCTTTCAGATTTTGTTCTGCAGCATTTAATCTCCTGGTAATCCCATCCAGTGTATTTTTAATAAATAATTTATTTTTGTAGAGCAGTTTAGATTCACAGCAAATTTGAGAGGAAGATAGAGCAATTTCCCATATGTACTCCCTGTCCCGTGACATTCAGAGCCTCCCCCATTATCAACATCCTCCCTCCGCCCCCGCCCCACCGGTGTGGTACATTTGTTAACAAGTGATAAGCCTACACTGACACATCATTATCGCCCAAAGTTTATAGTTTACATTAGGGATCACTCTTGGTGGTGTACATTTATGGGTTTGGGCAAATGTGTAATGACATGTATGCATCATTATAGTATCACACAGAATAGTTTTACTACTCTAAAAGTCCTTTATGCTCTGCCTTTTCACCCTTCTTTCCTTCCCTCCCTCCAACCCCAGCTTCTGGCAACCACTGATCTTTTACTTTCTCCATTGTTTTACTATTTCCAGAATGTCATATGGTTGGAATCATACAGTATGTAGCTTTTTGAGATTGGCTTCTTTCACTTTAGTAATATGCATTTATGTGCAATGTCTCTTCATGGCTTGATAGCTCATTTCTTTTCAGTACTGAATAATATTTCATTGTCTGGATGTACAACAGTTTATATATCCATTCACTTACTGAAGGACATCTTGGTTTCTTCCAAGATTTGGCAATTATAAGTAAAGCTACTTTAGGGCTTCCCTGGTGGCGCAGTGGTTAAGAATCTTCCTGCTAATGCAAGGGACACAGGTTCGAGCCCTGGCCAGGGAATATCCCACATGCCGTGGAGCCACTAAGCCTGTGCGCCACAACTACTGAGCCTGAGCTCTAGAGCCCTCAAGCCACAACTACTGAGCCCATGTGCCACAACTACTGAAGCCTGCGCACCTAGAGCCCATGCTCTGCAACAGGAGAAGCCACGGCAGTGAGAAGCCCGCACACCGCCAACGAAGAGTAACCCCTGCTCGCCGCAACTAGAGAAAGCCTGCACACAGCAACAAAGACCCAACACAGGGCTTCCCTGGTGGCGCAGTGGTTGAGGGTCCACCTGCCGATGCAGGGGATACGGGTTCGTGCCCCGGTCCGGGAAGATCCCACATGCCGCGGAGCGGCTGGGCCCGTGAGCCATGGCCGCTGAGCCTGCGCATCCGGAGCCTGTGCTCCGCAATGGGAGAGGCCACAACAGTGCGAGGCCCGTGTACAGCAAAAAAAAAAAAAAGACCCAACACAGCCATAAATAAATAAATAAATAAATAACCATGTGCAGGTTTTGTGTGGGTGTAAGTTTTCAACTCCTTTGAGTAAATACCAAGGAGTATGATTGCTGCATTATATGGTATTGGATTTTGTCAAATGCTTTTTCTGTATCTATTTATAGGATCTTGTGATTTTTCTTATTTAGCTTATTGACATGATCTATTACATTAATTGATCTTTTTCATGTTGAACCACGCTTGCTTTCTTGGCATAAATTCCACTTGGCTGTGGAATGTAATATATGTACATCATTGGATTTGACTTGCTAATATTTTTGAGGATTTCTGCCTCTTGTTCATGAGAGATATTTGTTGTAGTTTTCTTGTAATATCTTTGTCAGGTTTTGGTATTAGAGTAATGCTGACCTCATAGAATGAGTTAAGAAATATTCTTTCAGTTTCTGCCCACTGAAAGAGATTGAAGAGATTTGGTATAATTTCTTCCTTAATTGTTTGGTGAACCCATCTGGGCCTAGTGCTTTCTGTTTTGGAAGGTTACCTATTATTAATTTCATTTCCTTAATATATAAGCTTATTCTCCAATGTATTTTTCATCTCAGAAATTGTAGTTTTCATCTCAAAAAGTTGATTTCAGCCTTTTTTAGTCTAAACTTTTTGAACATATAGGATATAGTTGTACTATCTGTTTTAATGTCCTTCTGTGCTAATTCTAATAACTGTCCATTCTAGGTTGATTTTGATTCATTGATTATTCTCTTCATTATGAGTTGTATTTTCCTGCCTCTTTGCATCTTATCTTTTTTTTTTTTGCGGTACGCGGGCCTCTCACTGTTGTGGTCTCTCCCATTGCGGAGCCCAGGCTCCGGACGCGCAGGCTTAGCAGCCATGGCTCATGGGCCCAGCCGCTCCGCGGCATGTGGGATCTTCCCGGACCGGGGCACGAACCCGTGTCCCCTGCATCGGCAGGCGGACTCTCAACCACTGCGCCACCAGGGAAGCCCTGCATCTTATCTTTGATTAGATGTCCAACATTGTGAATTTACCTTGTTGGTTACTGGATATCTTTGTATTCTCATAAATTTTCCTGAGCTTTGTTTTGGGATGCAGTTAAGTTACTTTGGGGCTTTGCTTTTACAATGTTGGGTGTGTCTGGAGCAGTGCTCAGTCTAGGACTAATCATTATTTCCCACTACTGAGGTAAAATCTTTCTGAGAACTTTACCCAATGTCCTGTGCATTATGAGTTTTTCAAGTCTTGACTGGTGGGAACAGGCTCTCTATTCTGTGCTCTGTGTGAGCACAGGACACTGTTCCCTGTTATTTCCAGATGGTCCTGTCCCTGGCCCCAAATCATTTCCTCGCATACATGCACAGTGCTCTGCTGTGTATTAGAAGGAGACCCTCTGCAGATCTCTAGGGTTCTCTCTCTGAGCAGCTCTCTCTCCCTGGTTTTCTGTCTTAGGAACTCTAGTTGCTTTTGTGTCCCTGGACTCAGGGAGTCTACCAGGCTCCACCTCAACTCCCTGTGCTGCTGCCTCGAAACTTTCAAGGCAGTAAGCTGGGGCACCTGTAGGGCTCACTTCATTTGTTTTCCATCTGTCAAGGATCACTGTCTTTTGTTGTCTAATATCTAGTGTCTTAAAAACCATTGTTTTTTTGTATTTGGTCTGGTTGATTTCTAGGTTGATTTGTTTATTTATCTATTTGGTTGTTTAAGGTGGGAGGACAAGCCCAGTCCCTATTACTCTATTTTAGCCAAAAGCAGAAGTCCTGTCTACTTGTAGTTTTAACCTGAGAAAGTTCTTGTATTAGAATTCTTAAAGGAAAACTCTTTTAGTAGTAACCATTGGTCATTTCCATCCAGGAGGCTATGTGTATACATGAACTATGGGATAAACTCAAATCAACCAGCAGGAGTTTTTGAGGCTTTTCTAGGGGTGTTAAACTGCTTTCCTGACTCCCCTGTTTCTGGGAATTTCTTGAGTTATTTGGATCTAGAAGCTAATTCTAAATAATGATTTTATGAAATTCCTAACCACGTTATGATTTTATCCTCAGAATTAAGAAAAAGAAAGAGCAGCAACGTTATGCTGAAGAGCAGAGGATATTAAGAATGAACTTTCATGAAGAGCCATATTCAGGGGAGAAGATGAGTGAGATACTAGCCCAGCTACAACTTGAGGAAGGAGCCAGAGAAAAACAACAGAAAGAAAAGGAGCACCAAAGGTACTTTGAAAAGTTCTGTGTGAAATTTTGGCTCTAGAGGAAACTTGTTAGGAAGTCAGTGTTCTCATTTTCCTTACAGAAGAGTTGACTGTGTCTTCTCATACTTTGGGGAGTACAGAACTTCATCACATTTCTTGATTGCCTAATACCTCTCTGGAATCGCACTACGTGTTTCCTAGTGCTGCTTCCCAGGACCAAGAGGAAGAGTTGAGGCACAGAGATATGAAATAGTTTAACAGTTAAAGCTGGTAGTAAAATAAGGACTCATACTCATTCTCTTCCTAGTGGTTCACTTTGCCTGGTCATACTGTATTTTTATAGATATGTAGAAGCTTTAAGAGCCCAGATCCAGGAGAAAATGCAGCTGTATAATATTACTTTACCTGCACTATGCTGCTGTGGTCCTGATTTTTGGGATGCTCATCCTGATACCTGTGCCAACAATTGTATTTTCTATAAAAACCACAAAGGTAAGTCTCTTAAAGGAATGGTTGGGGCCTGGTGGCAGTTAAGAAAACAACAACAGTAAAAGTAGTGATTGTAGTAATTTAGCATTTATTGACTAAGGGCTTACTATATATCAGAGACTATTCTACCCCCTTTGCAAAACAACTGTGAGGCAATAAAAATAATTATAGTGAGTTATATTTCTCTTTGAGATCTGTTATCTTCTTGTCTCCATTTATGCTGGGGAAATATTTCTAGCTCACTCCACAGTAGTGAGACTAGGGTTTCAGGTCCTCCTGTAAATGAAGAATATTAGAGCTTGCCTCTTACGGCCATCTAAGTTAGGCCTTATCTAACATAGACTTATTATTTATCTTCACATATATGTATATTATTTATAATGTGTAGATATCCACATTAGACTTTCAGTTCTGCTAAGGATCACTGAGGGAAATGAGGACCAATATAAACTCTACCTTTATCAGGGATCCCAGCTAGAGAAGATGAGTCATTCCTGCTGTGACTAGTATTTCTGTTTCCTGTCCATTCTTAAATATATTGATTTACATACTGTAGAGATTATATAGGCTTCATACACACGCTGAAAGTACTGCAAGTATTTGTATTCCTGTTGCCCTGTGATAAGAGTTCCTTATCAGTCCTGTGAGTTATATTTTAAAAACACAAATCTGATCATGCCATTCCCCTATCATCAAACCCGTAGGACTTACCATTACAGTACAAAATACATGTCATATTTGGCATATTTTCTCTCTGGCTCCGGGCAACACTCCAGCCTTATCGAACTTGCTACTGCCAGGACATGCCACATTTTTTTATACCTTTGCACCCCACACACTCATTTCTTTGCCTAGAATGCCTTCTTTCCTTTATTTTTATTAATCTTTCAAGACCATCTTAAATGTTACCACTTCTGGAAATCTTTTCCATCCTCTCCTAGTTTTTCTTTCATTCCAAACTTCATTCTGTGATGACATTTTGTATATGCCTCTGGTCTGGAAATATTACACTGCAATTTAATTTTTGTGTCCATCCTCTCCCTTATCTTTTCTGTAATCACAGAGTACTTGGCATGTGGTAAGTACTCAATAAATATTCATTCAGTGAATGGGTTAAAGTTAATTCCTATGAGACTGGGCAGAGAAACAGTACTAATAGAAAAAGGTTGGGAGAATTGTTTAGAATCTGACTTCATTCACCACTGTTCAAATCTTTATTTGCAGCATATACCCGGGCACTATATTCAGTCATCAATTCCTGTGATATCCCTGAAGGGAACTCAACTCTTCGAGTCGCCATTCATAATTTTGCTTCTGCACACAGACGGACTTTGAAAAATCTGTAATAAGAATCTGAAATCAACTTAGTATTTCAACCTTCATTTAAAGTCAACCCTGAGAGATTATTACAAAAAGCTGTTAAAGTTTATAAGATGTGTAATCTGAAAAGAAAGACTGTTCCACATAATAACAGCTATCACTATAATTAGATCATGACCATTGTTTCACTCTGTGCTTGGCACCAAGGTTGAAAGTTGGCTTCCAAACTTGTCTCTTTGCTGTAAACCACATGGACCACGTTGCTTTAAAAATGATCAGTCAGACTGGTAAGGTTTCTCTCACTTTGCTCTGCTCTGATCAGAAGAGATTATTAGAAATCTTTGAGATTATCTCATTTATTGTCTTTCTATATCTGTACTTTGAGTCTTGACAAAATTGAAAATGTCTGGATGAAGCAAAAGAGGGGATGATGAAATGAGTTTCTGAGCCTCAGTGGCCATCTGTTTTGCTGTTAACTTTTCTAGTTGTATATAACAATTAGAGATGAGAACAATCTGAATTTGATGTATGTTTTCTTTTCTCAAAAATTTTTCTCTCCTGTTTTTTAATTTATTCCCTCTTTCCCCATTTGGTGACAATGGACATAGGACTTCTTAATTTTTTTTTTTTTTTTTTTTTTTTTTTGCGGTACGCAGGCCTCTCACTGTTGTGGCCTCTCCCCATGCGGAGCACAGGCTCCGGACGCGCAGGCTCAGCGGCCACGGCTCACGGGCCCAGCCGCTCCGTGGCATGTGGGATCTTCCCGGACTGGGGCACGAACCCGCGTCCCCTGCGTCGGCAGGCGGACTCTCAACCACTGCGCCACCAGGGAAGCCCAGGACTTCTTAATTTTATAATTTTTATTGCAAAAAAGAGAAAGGCAAGTAAACTCTGTCTTTTGGGCATCTTTTATGTGAAATAATTGTGAGTGACATTTCAAAAAGTGAATCTGAAGTCAAAGTGAATAAAGTTCTACCTTACTTCCCTATCTTTAAAAAAATCTGGTGAATGCCATACCTACAGAGCAGATGAAATAAAAATTGCTATAGTTAGTATGAATTTGTTATTTCTTCACAGTGTTTCTTGACACAAAATATGAAAAGGTTTAATATTGTGAATTAAAGATAGGTACTGACATTTTCTTTTTCCTATGTCTTCTAATGGTCAGTGTTAAAAAAGCACTTAGGTTATGTCTCAAAAAACACCTAAATATCTAGCCAGGTCATTGCAAATAAGAGTCAGAATTACCCATGTGACAAGATTGACTGGTTATTTAACCAGATTAATTATTCAGTTCAGTCAAAATCCTTATGTAACTATATCCTTGATTTAGCCTTTCTGAGTTGTATTTTTTAACAACTTCATTGAGATATAATTCATAGACCATTTGTTTCACCCACTTGAAATGTACAATTCAGTGGTTTTTAGTATATTCTAGGGTTGTACAACTGTCACCACTAACAAATTTTAGAACACTTTTGTCACTCTAAAGAGATGCCCCTGTGATCCAGCAAACCAAAATAATTGAAAGCAGGACCTTCAACAGATATCTGCACACCCATGTTCATAATGGCATTATTCACAATAGCCAAGGAGTGGAAGCAACCTGAGTTTCCAACAGCAGATGAATGAATAACCAAAATGTGGTATATACGTACAGTGGAATACTATGCAGCCCTAAAAAGGAAAGAAATCCTGTCACGTACTATAGCATGGATTAGCCTTAAGGACATGATGGTAAGTGAAGTAAGCCAGAAACAAAAAGACAAATACTGTGTGATTCCACTCATATGAGGAACCTAGAGTAGTCAAATTCATGGAGACAAAGTGGAGTGATGGTTACCAGGGTCTGGGAGGAGGGGGAAATGGGAAGTTGATTAATGAGTAGAGTTTCAGTTTTGCAAGATGAAAAAGTTCTAGAGGTCTGTTTCACAACAATGTGCATATACTTAACACTACTAAACAGTATACTTAAAAATGGTTACAATGGTAAATTTTAGATTATGTGTGGTGGTTTTTTTTTACCACAATTAAACTTTTTTTTTTTTTTTTTTTTGCAGTACGCGGGCCTCTCACTGTTGTGGTCTCTCCCGTTGCAGAGCACAGGCTCCAGACGCGCAGGCTTAGCAGCCATGGCTCACGGGCCCAGCCGCTCCGCGGCATGTGGGATCTTTCCAGACCGGGGCACAAACCCGTGTGCCCTGCATCGGCAGGCGGACTCTCAACCACTGCACCACCAGGGAAGTCCTAAACTTTTTTTTAAATATAGAAAAGAAAAATCCCATACCCGTTAGCAGTTGTTTCCCACTCCCCTGGCAATCACCAGCCCACTTTCTATCTCTACAGATTTGTCTATTTTGGACTTTTCATATGAATGGAATCATATAATATATAGTCTTTTGTGACTGGAGTCTTTAATTTAGTATAATGTTTTTCAGATTTGTGCATGTTGTAGTGTGTATCAGTACTTCATTGCTTTTATTGCTGAATAATATTCTACTCTATGGATGTACTGCATTTTATTTACCCATTTATCAATTGATGAACATTTGGGCTGTTTCTACTAATTAGCTATTATGAATAAGGCTGCTATGAACATTTGTTTACAAGTTTTTCTGTGGACATACGTTTTCATTTCTCTTGGGTATATACCTAGGAGGGGATTTGCTGGGTCATATGGTAGCTGTACGTTGAACATTTTGAGGAACTGAAAACTGTTTTACAGAGTGGCTGCACCATTTTACATTCCCACCAACTGTGTATAAGGGTTCAGATGTCTTCACATCCTCCATCCCTTGTCCTTATCTGTCTCTTTAATTATGGTCATCCTACTGGGTATGAAGTGGTATCTTGTGGATTTGATTTGCATTTTCCTGATGGCTAATGATGTTGAGCATCTTTTCATGTGCTTATTAGCCCCTGTTATATCCTATTTGGAGAGCTGTCTTTTAAGATCCTTTGCCATTTTGTAATTGTGTTATTTATCTTTTGATTATTGAGTTATGAGAGTTGTTAATATATTCTCCATAAGGTCCATTATTAGACTTATGATTTGCAAATATTTCCTGTTGTTCTGGAGATTGTCTTTTCACTTTCTTGATGGTTTACTTTGCAGGACAAAAGTTTTTAATTTTGAGGAAGTCCAATTCATCTACTTTTTCTTTTGTTGCTTTAGCCATTACCTAATCCAAGGTCATAAAGATTTACTCCTGTGTGTTGTTCTAAGAGTTTTATAGTTTTAGCTCTTACACCAAGGTCTATGATCTATTTTGAGTTAATATTTGTATATAGTGTTAGATAGGGGTCTAACCTCATTCTTTTGCATGAGGATATCTAGTTGTCCCAGCGTCATTTGTTCTAAAAACTATTATTTGCCCCACTGAATTGATGTGACACTGTTGTGTCAAATCAATGGACCATTGGGACTTCCCTGGTGGTCCAGTGGTAAAGAATCCGGCTTCCAATGCAGGGGACACAGGTTTGATCCCTTGTCGGGGAACTAAGATCCCACATGCCTCAGGGCAGCTAAGCCCGCAAACCACAACTACTGAGCTCACACCCTTCAACTAGAGAGCCCGCGTGCCACAAACTAGAGAGCCCACGTGCTCTGGAGCCCGCATACCACAACTAGAGAGAGAAAAACTGCACGCCACAACTAGAGAGAAGCCCTCACGCCGCAACAAAAGATCCCACATGCCACAACAAAGATCCTGTGTGCCGCAACTAAGACCCGATGCAGCCAAAAAAAAAAAAAAATCGTTGGACCATTAATGTTAAGGTTTATTTCTGAACTCTCACTTCTATTCCATTAATCTATATGTTTATCCTTAAACCAGTACATTCTGTCTTGATTATTGTGGTTTTGTAGTAAGTTATGAAATCTAGAGGCATGAGTTCTCCAACTTCGTTCTTCTTTTTCAAGATTGTTTTGCTATACTGAGTCTCTTGCATTTTTTATACAAATTTTAAGATCACCTTCCTGCAAAAAAGCTAGCTGAGATTTTGATAAGGATTGTGTTGAATCTATAGGTCAATTTGGGAGCTATTGCCATCTGATCCATGAACATGGGATGTCTTTCCACTCATTTAAGTCTTTAATTTCTTTCAACAATCTTTTGTAATTTTCAGAGCATAAAATGTGTACTTTTTTGTTAAATTTATTCCAAAGTATTTTATTCTTTTTGATGCTATTTTAAATGGATAATCTCCTTAATTTTATTTTCAGATTGTTCATCACAAGTGTATAGAAATACAATTGATTTTTGTATATCAATCCTGTATCTTGTAACCTTCCTGAATTAATTTTTTATGCCTAATAGTTTTTTAGGCATTCCTTAGGATTTTTCATCTATAAGATTTTCTCATTTGGAAATAGAGACAGTTTTACTTCTTTTCCAATCTAGATGCCTTTGATTTCTTTTTCTTGCCTAATTGCCCTGGATAGAACATCCAGTACAATGTTGAATAGGAATGATGACATCTGTGTCCTGTTCCTAATCTTAGGGGGAAAGCATTTAGTCTTTCACTATTATGTGGGATGTTAGCTGTGCATTTTTCTTGGATAGGCTTTATTAGTTTAAGGAAGTTCCCTTCTATTACTAGTTTGTTGAGTGTTTTTATCATGAAAAGTTGTTGGGTTTTGTCAAATGCTTTTTTTGCATCTATTCAGATTATCATGTATTTTTGTCATTTTTTCTATTAATAAGATGTATTATATTAATTGATTTTCAGATGTTAAAGTTTTTCACTCCTAGGATAAGTTGTATTGGTTTTTATTTGTTTCTTTGGTCTCGTCTAACGTGTTTTGATTGTTTTTTTGTTTTTTCTGCTTGTTTTGTTCTACTTTTTTAGTTTGGTTATCTGATATAGGTGAATTGACTTGTCTGACATCAAGTTAATGGTAGAATGGTGATGGGATTAGGTCTTACACAGGACCAGGGAAATTTCAAGTCTTCTTCCTCTAGGTTAAGTCTATGTATATAAATCTCACCTGAGAATGAGTATGCTTTTGTATTGTAGTTTGGTTATGTGTAGACAGTACCTAAAGGTTTATTTTTGTGGCGTTAGAGAATACTGGGATAACTAGCAGCTACCAAGGAGGAAGCCTGGGTCTCATGACCCTTAGTGATGATAGGGCAATGAATCCTGTTTGAATTGGATGAATGTGCTTTGGAAAGGAGCCTGGACTCTAAGACTTTGCCTGAATTTACACGTTTCTGAAGTCATGGTTGGGAGGACAAATTCTACAAGTTTTCTAAATTAGCAGGGACTAATAAGGAAGAAGAGGCCTGATGATAAGATTGAGCCTAAATGAGATAGATTTTGATTTTAGGGCAGGGCGGTGAGGGACAGGATTAAAATTGGGCCCACTATTTCAAATAAGGTAGGTGACAGACATTTCAAGTGAAAAACGATTGATTAAGAATGAACACTTTCCTAGATAACTGTTTCTTTTTTTTACTCTCTTCAAAGTTCCTGTAGGTTTTCCCTCACACTTACTCTCAGTTGGTGACGATGCTTTCTGTATCACTGAAAAAACAAGCAGTCAAAGGGAACTTCCCTGAGCTCCCACTGTCATATCTATCTACCTACCTGTGTGTGTTAATTCCTGTTAATATGGATGAGCTGTTTGCTCTCCTGTCTTAGGCCTACTCTGACTACTGGCTGGATCCTGTTCCCTTCTACCTACTAAAGGACATTGCCTCTGCATTTCTTCCCCTTCTCTTCTGCATCATAATTTTTCCTTGACTACTAGAGTGTTCCTATCAGTATATAAACTTGCTGTAATTTCTCTCATCTTGAAAACTAACCAAGAAAAAAAGAAAGGAGAGAGAGAGAGAAAGAAAAAGAAAGCCACCTGCTGCCTTTCTTTACCCCACATTCTCCTTCATGTACCACCAACCTTCTCTGCTTCTCTTTATAAAACTCCTTGCGTGTCTATACTTCCTGTTCCTGTTCTTATCACGTTCACTCTTGAATACATTCTAGTAAGACTATTTGCCTTTACCTCTCCAATGAAAGTGCTCTTTTCAAAGTCATCAATGTCATCCACATTGCTAAATCCAAAGGTCATTCTCAGACTTTATCTGGACCTGTCATCAGAATTAAACACAATTGATCACTCTGTTTTTTTGAGGTACCTTACACATGGCTCCCACAACCCCAAAGCTTTTGAGAGTGTCCCAGGGCTCAGTCCCTGGACTTCTTTTGTATCTACACTTGCTCTTTTGGTGATCTGTTTTAGTCTTGTGGCTCGAAATATTACCTATATACTGATAACTCCCACATTTATATATCTGGTGCAGACCTCTCCCTGAAAATGCAAACTTTTAACCCTAACTGCCTACTTGACATTTCCATATCATTGGTTTCCCTCAATTTGCTCTTCCTATAGTCTCCCCCATATCAGTTAATAGTAATTCCATTTGTCTAGTTACTGAGGCCAAGAACCTTGAAGAAATCATTGACTTTCCTCTTTCTCTCTCTTTCATCTTTCATCACTTCATCAGCAAATCATGGCAACTCTACCTGCAAAATATATTTCCAGTTCACATTACTTCTACTGCAAGATGCCTGGTCCAAACCACCATCATCCCTCTCATAGATTATTTTAAGAGTTCCTAAGTAATCTCTTCTTGCACCTGTGTACTTTCTCAATACAGCAGCCAAATTTAACACATCTAAAACCAAACCTTCTGATTTCCACCCTCTGCACACACACACATTCTCTCTCTCACACACACATACACACATCCCAAACTATACAAACATCTGTTTCTTCCTGCAGTCTTCTCCATTCTCAGCAAATGACAACACCATCCTTCTAGTTGTTCTGGCCAAAAAAGCATGGAGGCAACCTTCACTCTTGTCTTTCTTATACAGCCCACATCCAATCCTTGTTGGCTCTACCTTGAATATATATTTAAAATACAGCTATTTTTTCCATGTCTGCCCTACTACAACCCTGTTCTAAGTCACCATCATGTCTCACCCGAGTTATTGCAGTAGCCTCCTGGTTGGTTCTGTTTCTCTATTTGCCCACTATAGACGGTTCTTAGCACCACCTAAGTTCTTAGCACTTAGGACCACTTAGCAGTCCTTTCAAAAAAGTGAGATCATGTCACTCCTCTGCTCAAAGTCTCCTTTGGCTATTCATTTCATTCAGAAAAAGCCGGAGTCCTTACAGTGTCATACAAGGCCCTGTAAAATCTGGTCCCAGTTACTTCTGAGACTTTATCTCCCACTACTTTCCTCCTTGCTTGTTCTGCTGGACCTCGTTGACCTTGTATTTCGATGGATGTTCCAGGGACTCTTCTTTTTCATTAGCTCTCTGCCTGGAGACACTTGTCCCTCAGATAATGTTTGGCTCACTTTATTACCTCCGTCAAGCCTTCATTCAAGTGTATCAGAATTAAGAGGACCTTCCCTGACCACGCTGTTTTAAAATATGACCCTCCTACCCACCCCCATGCTTAGGTGCTCTGTCTCCCCTTTCCCTGCATTATTTTTCTTCATGATACTTACAGCTGTATGGCATACTATATATTTTACTTAATGTTTTATTTTCTTTCCCCACTAGATTGTATACTCCATGAGCACAGGGATTTTTGTCTGTTTTTATTCAGTGCTCTATCTGACATGTAACAAGCTCTCAGAAAATACTTGTTAAATAGATATGCAGATTTGAATTTTTAAAATTCCAAATGCTTCTACATGATTAGTAGTTTTACCTAATGTTTTCTATCTTTAAAGGTCCTTAGACATCACTTTACTTTGTTTTTCATTCTTTAACTGTGACTGTGATTTGAGACAATTTCTCTGGGCTACAGTTTTCTCTTTCTGTAAAGAGAGTTATACTAAGGGACCTTCAATCTCCCCTGTGGCTCTAATGTTCTATGAATGTATTGATTATGTTTTACACCTTTGACCTCACCAGTTTTCCATTTCATTCGCTCTTCATGCTGAGTTGTGGACTCGTGGTACATTTTACTTGTAGATGTTGCGGTAGTGTCAGACCCGTTCATCCTCTTCAACTCTGATTCCAACCCTGATCTTGTCAGAGTAGATGCGAGTTCAGTAGGTCACAACGGAATAGGAGAGCAGGGCAGGAGGATATAGGAAAGTATGGGCGTGTGTCCAGCAAGAGGGCCACGATCCCAGAAGAGCTCAGCTGTTCTATTCCCCAGAGGCAACTTTATCAACTTACAGAATTCATGCCGAAAGACGGAATATACATGTGATAGAGGCAATTCCAGGATTACGGTAGTGGCGGAGAATATTCATGTACTAGTTTTTGTGCAGTAACAATCACAAAGCTGGCACGTGATGTATTTTCCTAGGCAGTTCTACCTAAAACGGCTTGCTCTAATGAACTCTGTGGCTTCTCCCTGGCATTGTTCCAGTGTATTACTGGTAACTGTCCAATATTACTTACCCTTATCTTTTAGCCCTTTTATGATGGGCAGGAATGAGATTGTCAGTAACTTTATCGACTACCCACTGGGTGCAGAGGCTAGAAACTGCTGCTTTCACATCTTCCACCAATTTAAGTTCTGATAGGTAGCAGGTATTACTCTTCTGTTTGCTTACTTAGATGCTGGTTTTGGAAGCAAACTATTCCTTTAGTTTCACTTTAAGTGTAGTGAGCATGGTTTGCTTTGTGTCCCATCTTGGGCATTTTCCCATGCTTCTCCGAAAAGAAGACTTGGCAGATTGGATATATTATAGAGAGAGATAAAAGCAGATGTTCTCCTGGCATGCTAGGCCCCTTCCACTGAGCAAAAGACTTTGAATATGCTGACTTTGGTTTTTAAAGGTCTCTTAAGGTAGAAATGAATGGTCCATGTCTGGTCTTGCTCCCAGTATTACTGACCACTATTAGAGGGGTGTGCCAAAGAGAAGTCAAATCAATTCCTTTCGATTAAGACAGTTTGGTGTTGTACTTACTGCACGAGTCATCGTCCCTTCGAGGCCCCAAGATGAGATCACCCTTGGTAAACGTTTTACTCAATTCTTGTCTTAGGTTCCTCCCCCTGCCTCAAAACACCTACGGAAATCATTATACGGAATCCACTGTGTATAATAAATTAACTTCTCTCCGGTTCACTTGAAACCAAGTGCCCCTAAAACCGAGTTCCCCTGCCGAGTTTGTGATTAACCTCTTTATCTAAAACTTGATTTCCTTTCTGGTCCTGCCCCTGGTCCCCTCACACTTGAGGAGTATCAAAGAAAAGAGGGGATTGAAAGTAAGCAGCACCCTGTGGGGTCCTGCCGGGTACAAAAGTCCCTCTGTGTCCCCCACTTCTTGTTTGCAGAAAAAGGCTTTAGTCCCCTAAGGCTTCCCTGAGTTCCAATGAGCAGACTCAAGAAGTTGCTAATTAGGGAAGTGAGGAAAGGCAGGAACAAAGGAAAAGCAGTCAAGAAACAATAGTTCAACAACAAAACGGAGTCCGAGTTCCTCCTTGTGGATACACGTTACAACCTGACACATGTTTTTGAGTTGTTCTGCAGGAGCTAAGACCGCCCTCCCACCCATGGGGACTAAATGCTGAACACGAGCACGTAGACCCCAGACTGGTTGGAACCAGAAGGTTGATGATAAAGATTCCTGAAACATCACCCTTTTACCTTACACACCAATCAGAAGAAAGCCCATGAGTTGATCACTCACCCTACAACCTCCACTCCTGATGTTGCCTTGAAAACCCTTCCCTGAAAGCCATCAGGGAATTCAGGTCTTTTGAGCACGAGCCACGCCATACTCCTTGCTTTGCACCCTACAAATAAACGCTGGAATTTCCTTCATCACAACCCAGTGTTAGTAAATTGGCTCTGCTGCACGGCGGGCAAGTAAGACCCAACTTCAATTCAGTTACACACTTAGAACGGCACTAGCTATGTACCATCCTTGGGAGAATTGAGAAAATAGCCTCTCAAATCATTTTCTGTGTTTTCTAGTTTAGATGAAAACAATACGTAAAGAGAAAAGCCATGAGGATTCCATTTATAGGAAATAGGGAGAGAGAGGGAAACAAATTATACCATGAGAAAGCAGAAATCCAGAGGATAGGTCATTCTGTAGGAAAACAAAACTTCCTTCAACAAGTTAATGGCTTGAATTTTAAAAATGGGGAGGTGGCTCTAGATTTAGACAGATTTAAAGAGATTACAAACCTCAAATATAATGTATGGACCTTGTTTGGATCCTGATATGAAAAATTTAAAAAACAGTCCGAAAAATGTGTGTTTGAAGCAATTTTGAACAGAGTCTGAGCTGTTCATTGTGTTAGGTATAACAATGGCATTATAGTTATATAAGAAAATATCTATACAGGGATGGATACTGAAGTACACAGGGATGAAATAAAATTATGTTTGAGATTTACTTTAAAATAATTCAACAAAATGAGACAAGAGAGGTAGATGAAGTAAGTGTAGCGAAAGTTTAATAATAGTGAATCTCAGTGACAGGTATATTGGGGTTTCATTATGCTATTCACTCTGCTTTTGTGTATGTTTGAATTTTTTTTTAAGCAATTTACTTAAAAAAAAAAAACACCTTGGGCCTGAAATAAACTTGTTAGCATTATGAATGTCCTTCCCTTCCTTTCTCCTTCCCTTCCCCCTCTCCCAATAATAGGAGGTTTAGGTAGGAAAGTAATATCCCTTAGCTGTGGGACTTCTGACATGATAGTTATTATCAGGTGGTGATTAGAACCTAGAGGCTGCAGCATTCTGTGGTCTTTCTATAAGAAAGACTGGGCACCTAGTCTCCTGGTTTTATTATCTGGTGAATACCAGGCATATAAAATTTGAGAAGTTCAGGGATGAAAGACCATGGAAAACAGGGTAGAAATTACAAAAAACCAAAATGGTAATTTAGTAAAAGAAGCTTTGAAATCTTGGGGTGCATATTTATGTGGTTTAAGTTAGGGATGGGAAAAGTCATTTAGATTTCTATCTTCCCTCTGAATAGAATCTTCTAGAGATTGAAACATTCTTTTTTGCTGTCAAAGCTCTTTCTTGCTCTGTCTTCAAAGGCCCTACCGCTGTGGGATAGTTTGTGCAGTGGTTAAGGTCACAGTCACAGGTTAAATTCTGATTGTACCACATATCAGCTGTGTGAGCTTAAGCAAGTTACTTGAATTCTCTGTCTCAGTTTCTTTTTCTTTTTTTTTTTTTAACATCTTTACTGGAGTATAATTGCTTTACAATACTGTGTTAGTTTGTGCCTCAGTTTCATCATCTGCAAAATGGGAATAATAATAGTACCTACTTCATAGAGTTGTTGTGAGAATTCGATGAGATAGTTCAGACATTTCATTTGACCTTTCGTATTAATGCCTAAGAGAAAAGGTTTTCTAAGTCCCTAGGTCATGATGACATTTACATTTGCTTTGCATTTGGGTATTTGATTTTGTTCATTGTTCCATCCTACTCTGAGCCTTCTTACCACTAAAGCCAGATTTTTTTTTTTTAAGGTGGAGAATCAAGGAAAGAGACTTTGCCTAGTTGCCAAATGGATGGGTGTGTTGTTTAAATTGTAGATTAGCACGTCTCCTTTATTGCTCATCCAGAGGGTGAAATGATGCCTGTCTTCAAGTCTTTCCTGGCTTAAAACTGTAGGTACCCTCACCTGACAGGTTCAGCTACAGGAGGAACATGTCTTACCCTGTTTTCCCAGGGGGACTCTGTGTTTTCTCTAAGGAGTTCAAAGCAATTGCTACAGAGCTGAGCAACACATCTTTTCCTGTCACTATTGGGACTTTATATCCTACGCATGAAACCTGACTGACTGTCATACAGCTCGGTCTTTTAGGGTTCAGCCTCAGGAGCCTTTTTCCACATAAGGTAACTCCTTGTTCTTCCCTTACAAGTGACTTGGCTCAGGGATGGTAGATGAGGGCCTTTCTCCCTGTGACCCCTGCTCTGTAAAAAACAAACAACAAAAACAAACAACAACAAAAAACAAAAACCCGGAAACAGAGCTGGGAGTGGGAGGGGGAACCACATAGACATAAGGCAAGAAACAGGCTGGGGGCTTCCCTGGTGGCGCAGTGGTTGAGAGTCCGCTTGCCGATGCAGGGCACACAGGTTCGCGCCCCAGTCCGGGAGAATCCCACGTGCCGCGGAGCGGCTGGGCCCGTGAGCCATGGCCGCTGAGCCTGCGCGTCTGGAGCCTGTGCTCCGCAATGGGAGAGGCCACAACAGTGAGAAGCCCGCGTACCGGAAAAAAAAAAAAAAAAAAAAAGAAACAGGCTGAGACTGAAATTAACAATGGAGGATCAAGGGAAAAGAGAGTTTGAAGTAGAACGGGATTGGAGCTTGAGCCAACACAATCGGAAGTTTGGCTAGGCATGGGTTTCTGGAAACTGTGGAGGTGTTTGTTATTAGTCTAGGAGACTAATATAGTGTAAGTGGCTTATACTGTAGTGTCTGTAGTAAGTCAGTCTACAGTAAGTATAGACTTACACACAGTGGCTTACGCTGGAAAATCCATTCATGAAGGAATGTCATCAGGCACAGATAAACAGTGATAGCTGGAGACTTAGTTAATGCTCTACTAAATATGTGTTTTCTTTGTATTACATTTTCTGAACTCCATACCTACCTCTTCCTCTTCACCACTGGCAAAATGGAAATGTTTGGATTAATAGCCATTAATGAAACTTAATTTGACTCCAGGAGTAAGATGCAATTAAATCCATACAACCCTACACCTGGCCTGCCAGGCGGCACAGGGTAGGGGATTCGTCTAGGCTGTGGTATAGTTCTATCTGACATAGAGGAAATAGGCTGTGATGCTCATTTCAAGACACCCTGCTTTGAATTGATGAGCCAGTTATCCCAGTTTCATCATACCTCGTGCTTCTGTGCTTGCCAGGAGTCCTTCATCAGCTAGCGTTGGGACTGTAAGCCTTGCCAGGTCAGATATACAGGGAGATTCCCTGGGACTGGTTCCAAACTGGGTATTGCTCCTGTGTGAATATCACAGGACTGAGTCTGGCCTCTTCTTGGGACTGTAGGGTGCTGGGTGCAGGCTAATAACATTTGGGTCAGGAGAGCCCCTTAGGATTAATAGGCCTTTTGTTTGCCTGAAATTGTCCTTCCAGTTCTCAGTCTTAAAATTTTACTCACCCTTAAGGCAAAGGATTACTGCCACCCGCTCTATGAAAACCTATCTGATTTCTCTCAATCAGAAGGAATTCTTCCTCCTGCCCAGCCATAGTATCCTACTTGTATGCAGTACATATTTTTCTGCCTTACATGATAATTGTTTATATACATTAAAAGACAATTTTCAGAAAAAAGTAAACTCATGACTTTCATACAGATATTAAAATGAACATGTTGATATTAAAGTGAGCATGTGTTAGACTTAAACCCCTAAGGAAAATAAGCAGCTGTTATAACTGGTTCCAAGAAAAGGCAAAAGAAAAAAAAATACTCATATTTATATGAATAAAGGAACGTTGTGAAAGTTCAAATGGAGACAAAACTGATTTTCTTCTATAGTTATTTAAAATTTGCAGAATTGTAAATTAGATCAACTATGGGCTAAAATCAGATAACCCGGAGGGGAGTCCTCTAGCCAATGCGTAATTTTCCACCGAAGCATAAAATGTTTTCTACAGCTTCCTTTGTTTTGATCCAAAATAGTCTCCAAGAAAGGCTATTCTTGATCACAACCTAAGGCTGGTCTCATTAGATTGGGTCTAATTATTCATATAGGTGCAGCAAGAGTGTTAATTTAGGATCCAGGTCTTCTTAAGTTTGCTTTACTGGAAGCTTTTATAAGGAATTTCAGATTGATTTTTTAAATATTTGTTAATTAACCAGACCGAATGTTTATTCATAGTTCATCCGTTTTCTACCTGATTGTATTTGTTAATTTTGAGGCTTGTGTGTGTATGTCTTAAACCTCCTACCGTGCAATAAATAGACGAGGACTTTATAAGACTTGAAGGACTTGACAAAGTCACACAAGGAGTTTGAAAGAAACTGATGAATTTTCTGTTTTGCTTTTTTTTCCCCTAGAGATGCCTGGGCATATGCCCCTCTCTCTGGCTGAAACTCTGTCATTATAAACTGGAAAGAACCTGTACAAATTCATGAGTAGGGGTGGGGGGGTAAGGTTTAGAAATAGGGCTCAGTCAATAGAAATTACTAGAAGCATACGGTGAGCATTTAGATGATCTTGAATTCAGAAGAAGGGAAGACTTGGATCTAAGATAGGGTTAGGACTAGGTTTAGGTCTCTCTCCCAGGAATTTCAGTCTCGAGCTCAGTTCCTGCATCTTGCAGCCTGCCTGTCCTTCACATATTTTACAAGGAATGCCAACAGCACACTAAGCCAGGGATCTGAGACCAGTGCAAAAGAGTTTTGTGGAGAAATTATAGGGTGAAGGTATTGTTGGGCCAAAGGAGATATAAGAGAGTTTTTCCAGATCTGGGGCCTGCCTTTGCTGCCATGGACACCAAAGGGTAGCAAGAACATCTCAGTTTATATAGTGCGGCACTAGTTTGTTTATCCAGAACTTCTTTAATCTGACTAGTAAACTTCTCCCTATAAAAGACCTTCCCATTCTTGTCTGTGAAAAGCATCACAGTTCTTTGAAGTCACATGCTTCTCATTTCTAAATACACTTTCCAATTTTCCTTTGTCCAACCTGTTCTCCCTGTTTCATTCCTCTTGCTTTACGATGGTGCAGTAAAACTGTGCTCCCAACTGTAGATACAAGACAGCAGCAGTGAAAGGCAGGGAGGCATGTCCACAGTCACCCCAGGGGCTGAGAAGGAATCTGATCTTATGGAGTGGCCCTGGGGAGAGCTGGTATCTTATCTTTCCGCCACCACCATTATGTGATTCAGAACATGCCTGTTTTCTTCTATAAGCTTAAATTTTCTTGTCTTTGGAATGGGGAGGAGTATTATCTCCTAGCCATAAAGTGGTACAGAAGAAGGTGTTAGATAAAAGCAGAGGTGGAATAACTTGGAATCAAGGGAATAATGCTGAAACCTGTACTCATGAAGGCAAGTTAGATGTTAACTTGAATTAGCATGGACAGCTGACCTTGCCACTCCACAGCATATTCTGAAAAGAAAAGATTTATATTAAAAGGTAAATTTGTACCATCCCCTGTTTCTAGAATTAGCAAACTGAGAACTACTAGGAAGAACTAAAAAGTTGACAAAGAGCTCCTTTTTTTTTTCCACTTTTTAAAAAACTTTTTTAAAACAATGATATATATACAGGAAGTTGCAAAAATAATTCAGGGAGGAAACTTTACCCAGTTTCTCCTATAGCTATAGCACAATATCAAAAGCAGAAAGTTGGCATTGGTACAGAATGTATGTATGGCTCTATGTGTGCCATTTCCACATGTGTTGATTCATATAAACACCACCATGATCAAGATACAAAACTATTCCATCACCGCAAAGACCTCCCTCATGTTACTCCTCGAAAGTGACACTCGCACCCCTCCCTGTCCCCACATCCCTAACCCCTGGCCACCATTAAGCTCCTTGCCATCTCTATAATTTTGTCATTTCAAGGAAATGGAATCATACAGTACGTGGCCTTTTGAGACAGATTTTTTTTTCACTCAGCACAATGCCATTGAGATCCATCCAAATTGTGTGTAGTAATCATTCTTTTATTTGCTGAGTAGTATTGGGTGTACCATAACTAGTCACCTGTTGAGGGGCATTTTCGTTGTTTCTAGGTTTTTGCTATTATAGATGAGGCCACTACAGACATTTGTATACAGGTTTGTATGGACAGAAATTTTCATTTATGGAAGGCAACTAGTGGGCTGTATGGGGAATGTATGTTTAGTTTTTTAAGAAAGTGACAGCATGTTGGATCATGTTTTTAATCCTCTCTTCCAGGTGGGTGGTAGAAATTCAGGTTTCCTACTTGGCCTCAGTTGATA
Organism: Lagenorhynchus albirostris; assembly: GCF_949774975.1. Lineage (NCBI taxonomy): Eukaryota > Metazoa > Chordata > Mammalia > Artiodactyla > Delphinidae > Lagenorhynchus > Lagenorhynchus albirostris. The sequence continues at coordinate 99,856,881 of NC_083103.1, forward strand.
CCCGTGGGGTGGTGGAGAAGGGCATCTCGCTACAGCTTGGAGAGTGGGAGATCAGGGTCCCTACTGTGCCTCCACTGACACCACCCTGCGTGAGAGGGGGAGGGGCCCTCCTTACTGCTCCCCATATGATCTCTGCTGACACCATGGGGGTGGGGTGGGGGCGTGCTCATCACCACTGGAAGGTGGCGAAAGTCCTGGCTTCCCAGAACTCGGAGTTCCCTGACACCACCCTGATGCCCTGATGGTGGGGCTGGGAGGACGCCTCATTCCAGCCAGGTGCAAATGGAAGTTGAGGCCTCCACTTTGCCTCTGCTGATAGAAGTGGGGCGGGCTGCTGTGCTCTCTGTAGTGGTTGGGTGGAGGGGCTGCCCCTTTCTTGATCCTTTACTTAGCTGGCTAGCTTTTCTTGGTGTTTTTTCCTTTCCTTTTTTGTCTGTGCTGTTGATGCTTCTGGACTGGGTGCTGGCTTCTCCAGAGCCCAGCCCAGGATAAATGAAATAAAAAGCAACCCAGACAAACCACTACTGTGTCTTTCCTCAGATCTCGAGTTTCCTAGCTAATCTTCCTTCTTCTCTCCACTTTCTCAGAATTTTCTTATGTTGCTGTACATACAATGCCCAGGGGTTTAGCACTTAGCAAGAAGGGTAGGGAGAAGTGAGTCTATTCCATCTTGATCCAGAATCAGAGGTCGGCAAGGGCTTTTAAATGGCCATTTCTTCTCTAAGAACATAAATCTGATTGTGTCTCAACCCTTCTTGAAAACCTCCTTTTCATAACTCCCAACTGTCCGAAGGACAAAATCCCAACCCCTTAACATTGGCTTTGAAGGCTTTTCGCTATTTCACCACAAGTAAAAACGGTCATATCTTCAGCAACTCCTCACTGTGCATGTGTGCTCTCCAGCTACACAGAATTTTTTATGCACCATCTCTTAAATAGACCACGCTTTTTCATGCTCTGCTGTTTTGCACATGCCTGTGTCCATGCGCTCTGTTGGTCCTACCTTTCTCTTCTTCTCTACTTGGCACGCGCCCAGCTGTGCTTCACATCTGCTTCTCATATTACCTACTGTGGAGCATCTCAAGCCTCTTCCAGGGTCATCTGATCCTTTCTCAGGGCCTCCTTAGGAGGATGAACATACCTCTTTAACCTGTTTCTTGTTTGAGTCAACCTGTTCCTCTAGGGCTCTTTGAGGTGGAATTACATCCCTATACATGTCTGTCCCATTCAACTGTGACTCCTTTGAGATTAGGGGCTGTGCCTGTCTCATCCTGCCTGGCACATAGTTGGCACTCCAACAGTGTTGATTAAATGAATATATTAATGAATTGTTACTTTCAGATACTAGAGCAACCAAAACTTGTCCTCAGCTTGTGTGAACAGACTACCTGAGTCTGCCTTTTATCGTTACCTTATATTCCTTTTTATTTCTCCCCCTGAACAAAGCAACTTTGGGAGACCATAATAGTTTAACCACTGGCCCAATCTGCTCCTCCCTTCCCAAGGACTGCCTCCTTTCAGGTTGTCCGTATAGTCACCTCGGTTGACTGTTTGAGAGCAGGACTGTCCCCTTGTTTGGCTGATAGTGGTCCCCAAAGCCCATTCTTCAGGCCATTAGGAGCCATCAGTCCAGTCTTGAATAGACTGAAGCCCCTCCTTTTGACCAGTCGTATCAATGCTGGGGCTTTCTTTGCCAAGCCCTTCCGAAAAATTGTCTTTTATTGAGAAACAAAATCTTCTTGGATACGGGGGCACCTTGCTTATTTATCTTTTGATTGTGTTGGCTGGAAGAAGTTTAAAAGCAATTCTTCTTAGCAAGAGTTCAGCATCTGATATATTTGAGATAATAATAGATTCCTTCATTTTTATGACACTTTACTTAACCCATACATCCATCCTTGTCAAGCCCAAATTATTCCACATGTATTATCATAATGTTTGCAGTAACTCAGTGAGTGAAGTTATATACACACACACAGACACCCACATACATATACATTCACACACACACACACACACACACACACACACACACACACAGGATATTAAAGACTTTGCAGGTCAGATCTATTCTGTTACACCCATTGATACTTTTTAAGGACTCTGATCCTTCGGCGCCTATATTTTGTTCTCATTTTTAACGGCCATCTGTTTCCATCAGTTGTAGTCAATATCTAATCCTCAAGCTGTATGTTTGCTCATGCACATATAAGAATTGCTCCACTTACCAAACCTATTTAATATGGCCAGACACTTTTTATATGCATAATTTTAAATTCTTACAGCCACCTTGCAAGATCAATGTTATTATCCACATTTTACAGATGAGAGAACTGAGGTTTGGAGAAGTAGGAGAGCCAGAGCTGGCTCTGCCTCAAAGCCCATGTTCTTTTCACTACACTTGGCATCTCAAGCAACAGGCCTGATATGAAATTGAACCTTTAAAAGGTTGAGTAATCCCAATTTCTCCTAAGATCTCAACTCCTACCCCACTAATCAAGGGTCTGGGTTCTGACTCTATCACAGAAAAAATCGTGCTATTCTCTGTTCAGTGAGACAGAAGTGGGAGAACGGAGATGTGTTCAAAGAATGATGATCGTGTGTGTGCAGGGAAACGCGAGGGTTCTGCTGCCTAATGGCTTGTCCTCGTGGCACTTGTTCTCACAGACTTGCTCAAGAATTCAGGTCCCTGGGTCCCTTTGAAAAAACCAGGGAGGACACTTGTTGCTATATCTAGAAGGACCTAAACGGATAACTGACTACCCAAAAAAGTCCCATGGATGGTCAATGAAACCTGCTAGCAATAGGAACTGGTATTTGATGGGCAAAAAGGTCATTATCTGCCGGCTCCTGTTTTCAGGTGTCTGATACTAAGGCATAGTAAGCATTTTTGACCAATTATAGGGCTACCCACAATAAGAACTAAGGCTCTCTTTCTTTAGTGTGTGGTTCAGTCGCTCATCCCTTCCCTCCTTATTGCCTTCAGATACAACTGTCCACACCCTGCCAGGTACGAGGAGGTAGCATGTGAAGGGGGCCAGATAACAGGAAGGTGAGTCGAGGGCAGAGAGCTTGTGTAGCTGAGTGAAAGAAGTATCCTTCTTTGTCACTCCCCCAAGCAGCAGGAAGCGAGGATACTGTCAGGTCACACACAGGAGCAAGTGAGGAACATTGGTAGGACTGTCCCTGCTGCCATCCTGGCCCCTGAATTCACAGGAAGCCACTAGGACAAGGCAAAGACTGTCTCAGGACTGGCCCTGCTCCCAGCCACTCACTGGCACAGCATGAGTAAGAGCCATACCACCACGAGGGTGTATTCTTTATGCCTCTCTGAGGGTTCCAGCCACAGACAAGCATGGTCCCCTGAGGGGCACAAACACACCTTCTCCAGAGGGCCATGTAAAATGAGTGCTAATGCGTCTTATGCGTTGGCTTCTCTCTGTCTGGAATGGAAAGATAGACATTCCCCACTGCTGAAGTCTGGATAGCACCCCTGGAGCCCTTGCTGATATCCACGTACTCCTCCCGTGTAGCTTCAAGTGACCTCAGCTGCTTCCCTGGCTCCTCTGTATTCAGCTCTCTCCTTCCCTCTAGCCCTTTGGACACAGGCAGCTCTCTTCCTGGTGATATCAGCTCATTATCCCATTTTACTTTCCACCCTTAATCTGCCTTCTTTCAGGCCTAACGTCTTTTGGGTGTTACTGACCCCAGAGCTGTCCATCATACGTTCTGGGACTGCGGGTGTCTGCTGGGATTGTCCCAGGCAAACCAGCATGGTTAGTCAGTCTTCTCAGATGGATAATGCCCACCTCCCTGACCTGTAAGAACGAAATGAATGTACGTCTGGGCACCCTGTGTGGTATAATTAAGGGCTGAGTTAGCTGCTGGTAGCTGTGCTCTTCCTCAGTGTTTCAGCTCCATACCTTAAACAACCCAGCACAGCTTCTTCCTTCTGTCCCCTGTCCCCTTTCCTTTGTAGTCGTCTACCTCCTGCCCTCTTCTGTGTGTTGCTGTCTTCATTTCTGCCACGAGACCCCTGCCCCTGACTGCCTGGCATTACCGGAGGGTTTTACAACTCTGTTTACCTCTTTTTGCCTGATTCCGGGGCTGGTAGCGGCCAAGCCCACTCTCCTGGGTCTGAACCTGTTTGGTGTAGCCGTTACTGCCCTTCTCTGACCTTGCACTTTGGGTCTGGGCACTCCTAGGAGTGAGAGGCAGGGTGGGCTTAGGGCTGAAATCTATTTGCCCAGACAAGTTCCTAGTTCACCTTCTATTAACCATTTTATTCTCCAGGCCAATGCTTCCCTCTATAGTTAGTTCACCCTTGGGTTCATAGACAAAGATCTCACAATCACTGCTTTTTATAGGTGGAAACATACCCTGGAACTCTTCAGGCCAGAGGTCTGCAGAGCACTTTTAAGAGCACGGAACTCTGCCTCAGAGGGGCCCTTCACTGCTGCGTGGCCGCGGGCCTTCAGAAGGGAGAGCGAGAGTGGCCGCTGCACAGTCACCGTGGGGGTAGAGGCGGGGCGGGGGTATCAGTCTATCCGTGGACGAGGTGCGGTAGGGTCTTGTCTGGCTCACTGCGTAATCTGGAATCTGAGTGGGACAGAAAGTCCCTGTTGGGACACCTACGCTCCCAGGGGGCGCTGGCACTCAAATCAGCGTCCTGTGGGACGCTGGCCCTCCAGCCTGCCTCAGTTTCCCGATCTGTGTCTGCGCCACAGCTAATCAGGATAGGAAGGCACTGCAGGAGCAGCTGAGGGTAGACGGGAGGTCACGCAGAGCTGACTGAATCTGGGATCGCAGCTTTCAGTTCCCCGGAGGGAAGTGAGCCGACAAGCGCAGGCCGAAGGAGAGGCCCCAGAGGCTCGGAGGGCCGCGGGTCCCTAGCCCGGAGGCAGAGCACGAGAAAAGTCCGTGCCCGAGGCCGGCCGGAGGATGGGCAGTGGGCGTGCGCTTTGCGCTTGGCCGGGCCCGAGGGCGGTCAGGCGCAAGGGGGCGGGGGCTGAAGGCCACGATTTGCGGCGTCGGGGCGGGCCGGCCGGCGGGGCATTTAAACTCTGGGGACTGCCAGCTCGGGGCGCGTGCCCAGCTCTGCATCCTCCTCTGCTTCGGATTCGCTTCGGGTATCGCCGGGCAAGATGCGGTCTTCCTTGGCGCCGGGCGTCTGGTTCCTCCGCGCCTTCTCCAGGGACAGCTGGTGAGAGGACCTGCGGGGTGGGGGGCGCCGGGCCAGGACGGCCTCCCTCTCCCTCGGGTTTGGCGGATCCAACTCGGGCGGCCGGGAGTCCCAGCGTGCTGGTGGTGGGGGGGGGCGGGGGGCGGCGCGGCGGCGGGTTCTGACAGAATCTGGCCGGTCGGCGGGGAGGTGGGTGGCACGCACGCCCTAGCTCGCTCCGCCTCCGCATGACCCCTCCCTGGGAGGCTGCCCAGGAGAGTTTCCGCCGATGCCCGTTTGCATCCGCACCTCCAGACACGCACACACCCCCACCCGACCCCGGGGAGACCTTCAGAGCGCCTCCTTTATCGCTGAGCACCCGGGGGAGCCGGGCTTGCAGGCTAGGGAACCGAGGTCAGGGCGTGGCGGAGTTGCTGAAAAAGTGGCCATTGGAGTTGTCGAGTGGTCCTTTTGGTCTCTTTTGGCCCTTGGATAACACGAAGGCCAGAACCCAGTGGTCCTGGGACTTGCCTTGAGGGGTTCTGGGCCCTGAGAGACACGCTCCCGGGAGGGCATGCGTCTCAGATCAGAGCAGCAGCTGCGCCGCAGCAGGGTAGTCACCCCAGCGGCGGGCCGGCGGCTTCCACAGGAGTTTTCCTCCTGACCAAGGAGTCCTGAGGAGGCCGCGGATCGGGGGTGGGGGGGTGGGGGGGAGGGCTTTCAGCCCATTCTTCATCAGAGGCCACACTGGAGCAGTTTGCTTGGTCTGCACAGTGTTTTTGTTTTGTTTAATATTGTGTTAGTTGCCATCGTTTACAAATTATAAAACAACGTAGATAGCCAGATTCCTCGCTTCTCTGATGTAACAGTCTCAGGCCTAAATTCCCCAATTATATCATTAGGGGTAGGAGCCCCTTTTAGATGGGGTGCAAGCTCTTAATATGAACAGCTTGTTCCCGTTTTAAAACAGAAAATCCTGCATCCCCAGCCCCCTCAGACCTGGGCAAATCAGGATGGTCAGTTGGTGACAGCCCTCACTGGGGACAGTCCTCACACTCCCAACCTTCCCCACTCATTTAGATTATTTATTTGGTCCTTTTTGAGTTTAGGACTCTTAAAAGATATTTTTCAGAAAAAAAGATAAGATCATGACTCTCGTAAGGATATAAAAATGAACATGTGTTAAAAATTTTATTTCACTCATAATGAGGGTGCCAGAAGATGTTATAATTGGCACAAAAGAAAAACCCAGGGAGGGGAGAATGGGGGGTTATTGCTTAATGGGTACAGAGGTGCAGCTTGAGAAGATGAAAAGGCTCTGGAGGTGGATGGTAATGATGGCGGCACACCAATACGAAGGTACTTGATGCCACTGAACTGCATACTTTAAAATGGTTAAACGTTCAATTTTATGTTACATATATTTTACCACAGTTTTGAAAAGAGAGAATACAAAGAACGTCCCCATTTGTAAGTTAGGCATATTGAGGCAAAACTGATTGGGAGGGAAGACTATTGAAACTCTGTCCGTTCATGGACATATTTTATATGACTTACCAGTTACTTAACCACTTCATGGAATTCAAGCTCAGTGAAAGACAAGAATCAGATAACTTGGAGGGGTGTCCTCTGGGCAATGCACAGTTCTCCAGAGAAACACATTTTTTCCCCTACAGTCTGCCCTGCTGGGATCAAAAATAGTCCCAAAGAAAGATTATTCTTGATCACGAAATAGGGTTGGTCTCCTTAGATTTGATCTGATTATCTATATACATAATTTACTGTATAGGCCTTGTTACGTTCACTTTGCTGGAAGTTTTCATAAGGGATCTTGGATTGAACTTTTAAAATCCTTCTGTTATTTACTGTTCTGAGATTGGGAAGCCGAGCCAAGAAGCTGTCTCCACTAGGTTTTACCTGCTGTGCCTATAAATTTAGGCAAACTCCTCTCTTCTTGAGGTCCCCAAATATCCTAAGTTTCCTGGGCCTGCCAGGGAGTGACCGTCCTGATTTGTGTGTAAGGGAACACAGTAAGCCGGTTTTCCTAGGCAGGTTTTGTATTGGCTGTCAACCTTAATTCCTTAAAAGTGGCAGCAGTATCTGATTAAATGAGCATCATTGTCAAGTACGACATTCCAGGCAAGGCCTTGGTTGTAAAACCAAGTTTTCTAATATGTTCTGGTTAAAAAAAAAAAAAAAATTCCTATTGAACTTTTGCAAATAACCATATTTTATAAAAAGCAAGAAGACTCAAAAAAAGTTTCTGAATTCCGAGGGGTCAGGCAGGGAGAATAAGGTATTTACAAATGTTTCAGTTTACAAAAACAGGGTCTCCTAAATTGTTATGGGTTACAGACAGCTTAAGAAGAAAGAGAAAGGGCTTTCTTATATATTCAGAAGATTGAACACTATAACAACATCAGTAATATTCCAAACGTGACAGTCATTCCTTATCAGTTCTTTCAGTCCTAAGTGATTAATTCTTGTTCTGCTGAATCTTGGGTTCACAACCACATAATCTGGTCAGCTTCTTTGCTGAAGAGTTTTGGAAATCCTGACTCAGTCCACTGGTATGTTCTTAAAGATATCTGAGTGATGTCATCAGGAGTCCGTACCCACGAGTATGTACCTGGTCCTGTGCTTTTCTGAGACAGTTCTTGTTTGCTGAAGGTAAAACCTTTGGCCTATAGCTGACTGCACAGCCTTTAGGGAGCATCAGAGTAGAACAAAAACTATCTGTAAGGGACAGAGACCTAAAGAGGTATGGATTAACTTATTAATGATAATTTTCAAAAGTGAATGATATGATGAGAATTCATGACAAGAAAAATGCAGCTAACAAGGAAGTCTGATTATTCCTGAGGTATGTAAAACAAAATAAAGCCAATCCAAAAGAAAAAAATTAGACAATGTCTAAAAACACACTAAGGCTAATTTCAAAGAAGACAGTGAACATTATATCTGATTCATAAAAATGATGAGCATAATTTTTATAGAGGAAAAAATCTTGAGATATATAAAAACCCCAATACATAATTTACATAACATACAAGGAGATACCAAGAATGTTGACTGAAGAGATTTAGTAAGTCTGGAGTAAGTCCTAAACATCTATGTTTTAATAAAACTCCATAGGAAAGTCTGATGTACATCCCCAGTTGAAAACCACTGACCATAAGATGCTAGATTCAAATTAAAGAAGTAAGGTTGCAGCCAGGTAACATTTAAAATCATAGCTGAAATCATGACTGGTAACATTCTACTGTTATCACCAGGCAAAGCACCACCAGGGTGCTGATGCATAGAAACAGATCATAGACCAAGAGGGCATTGAGAAACCTTTAGAACTTTCTCACACAGCAAACAACTTCTGAGACACTTATGTAAGTGAAATATTCTACTACTCTTTTTTTCCCATAATAAACAAAAATAGATCTCATTACCATATATGTTCAAAGTTGTATCTCTCTGCCACTATTGTTCCTGGTAGAGTCTTATTCGTATACATTAATTATACCCTTTAACCAAAGTAACTTATATTTCAGAGAAAATGAGGGGCAGGGAGAGTGGATCACTGTAAACAGCCTGTCCCACTCCAGCATTTTAGAAGAGCTCAGGAAGGCACAACTCTCCACAGGCACACACGTCACTTACACACTTGTTAAAGTGTGACTCCAACCACTGTGTTCTCCCACATCTCCCAGGTTTAAGACAGATCCGGATTGAAATCCTCTCACCACTGTGTGCCTTGTGTAGTTAACTTCTCTGGGACTCAGTTCCCTCGTGGGTGAAAGTCAGGTGGGTTCTTGAAGGCAAAAGTGGTCCGTGAACATCCTTGACCTCCCGTGGCTGATGGAGGGCGCACGATAAGTGTTCCTTTACTTCTTTCCTGATGCATGGAGGTTTGGACTCCTAACAGACACCGAACGTCAATGTAGTTCCTACCGTAGGCACGCTATCGTGTTACACTGTGAGGCCTACAGAGATGATTAAGACACGGTCCTACTTTCTCGGAATTAAGGCTCAAGCTGGAGAGAGGGCGTGTTCTCTCATTATCACATTTGCTGCTTCCACCTGTACCCAAGGAGGGCTTTTAAGCAGAAGTGAAGAAAGCAGACGGTCCTGGAGCAGGACGCCAGAGGGTGGGCTGGCCCTGAGCTTTGGATTCCTTGCTTGTACCGTGAGGATACTTGTAACACCTACCTCGTCAGGTCGCTGTGAGGATTAAAGATTGTCTCGAGATGCAGCAGTTAAAATACTTAGATCAGTGCCAGGCTCATATTAAGCACTGACTAAACATTAATTATTGACTGTTTTTCTACTCGCATTTCCTACTGCTCTGTGCCAGGCATTGTGTTTGTGGTTCACTGCAAGGCCTTTATTTGTTTCCCCACCTAATTCCCCATTATATGGGTATAATGAGGCACAGAGCAGTTATGTACCTGGTCAAGCGCCGCATAGCTAGTAAGTAACTGAGGTGAACTTGAATCCAGGTTAGTTAGACTCCCAAGCCCACGGTCTTTCCTCCTGATTAGAGTGTGGGAGGGGAAAAGAAAACATAGCCTTTGGACTTGAGAAAAATCACTAAATCTCTAAGGCTCCAGGTCCTTGTCTTCAAATGGAAATAGCAATATACCTCTATCCCAGGGTTTTAGTGAAATTAAGTGAGAAGATATTTAAAGCACTTAGCCCAGTGCCTGGTGTGCAGTTAGTACTTGGTAATTGCGCGGTGCTTGTGAGTTTCTGTGGCGGGAGGGTTTCATCTTCATTAGGAGGAACAGGTAGCATTTGCCTTGGTGGACCTGGAGGTATTCTGAGTGGAGCCGTGGAGCTGGCGAAGGCACGGCAGTGAGGACGTAGCCTGTGTTGTCAGCACTGGTCACGTGCAGCCGCAGCTGGTGGGAGCCTGGGGCTTGAAGGCGCGGTCCCCCGACAGGAGGCTGAGAGGCAGGCGGCACGAGGTGTGCAAGCAGAAGGCAGAGACTGAGGAGTTTCTGCCCAGGAGGATGGCACTGCCCCTCCTTCTCCCGTCAGAGCCCCCAGGGTCAGGCAGTGTCCTCGCAGGAGCCACAGCCCCTCTGAGTCCTCCCCAGCCCTGGGCCTGGCCGGTGCCCCGCCTTCTGGGCCAGCGTCCGCGTGGGCACGTCTGGGGACAGATGGCAACGTGGGCATCTTGCCAGAGAGACGAGTATGGCTGCTGATTCTGGGGCTGGGCCCGCTTCCTGGGGCCTGTGGGGAGGGAGCAGCTCAGGGCTCGAGGAGAGGAGCCTGTGGGAGGAGGGCCAGGTGGCATTCCTGCTGGATGAGCAGGAATGGGTGGGGCACTGGGCAGGCAGGAAAGCAGGGGCCGTGAGCTCCCAGCTCGCTGCCCTCCCCCAAGCCCGCCAAGGCCGAGGTGGGCTGGAGGCTGCAGCGGGGACCAGTGGCTCTGCCCGCCGGAGTTTGCTGAGGTCCTGCTGCCGGATGCATCGCATCTCATTTCATCAACCTTATGGACATCTCATGTGACAGGACTTCACTACCTTAGTCAAAGGAAGATCAAAGTGAGGCTGAGAGGCGAAATGTTTTCTCAGTTAGTCTTTAGGGCACCCTCATGTGACAGGAGTTTACTATCCCATTTACAAGAAGCTCAAGCTGAGGCTGAGAGGTGAGACAGCTCGCCCAAGGTCACAGTAACAGACCCAGAAGTTAAGACGCAGCGTCTTTTGGTTTAACGTCCTTTTCCCTATTCTGCCATGGCCTCAGACCAGGGACCCAGATGCTGCAAAGTAGCTTTCTCTTGTCTTCCTTCTCTTCCTGGTAACTGCCCAGAGATGCCCGGTAAGAGCATCAGAAAGGGCTCCTTAAAAAGAGTGGTGTGTGGGCTTCCCTGGTGGTGCAGTGGTTGAGGGCCCGCCTGCCGATGCAGGGGACACGGGTTTGTGCCCCGGTCCGGGAAGATCCCACATGCCGCGGAGCGGCTGGGCCCGTGAGCCATGGCCGCTGAGCCTGCGTGTGTGGAGCGGCCCCAACAGTGAGATGCCCGCATACTGCAAAAAAAAGAAAAGAGTGGTGATGGCGAGAGGCAGCTCCGAGAAGGAAGGAGAGAGCCTGGTGGAGGATCTGGAGGGCTGAGCCCACCGTCCCTGTCCCCACCCCCTTCCCTTCCTCGGGCTCTTCAGGCTGACCCCCAAAGAGCATGTGAACCTGCGTGGCTCCCTCCCCCACCCGCACATGACTGCTGTCTTCTCCCCCAGCCACCTTCTGCTTCCTCTTCCTCTCCGCTGTTTCCTCTTTCCCTCCTTACACAGCAGACTGATGTGCACCTCCCTGGCTTTGGGTGGGGCGGTCGGCCTCAGGGGCCACGCACTGGTCTAGAAGGCAGCCAGGCTTTGGGGGTGGTCTGTATGGATGGCCAAGGCCTTACTTCTTCCCGTCAAGCTGTGCCACCTGAGTGCTGAGGTCAGAGCTGAGCGGTCCCGAAGCAACGCCAGAACTGGGGGCAGACACCAGGGTCGGAGTCCCTGCAACCCACAACGCCCCATCTGATTGTCCCCAAACTGGTGTGCGGGGTGGGCACGGGGTGGGCGGTAGCACTGCTCTCGTTTTGCCGTCTGGCTCGTGCCTCCTCCCCTGGGTCCTTCATGCTGTGGAGAAGGAGTAGGTGAGGGTGGGCCACGGGCTAAGCCTCCAGGGAATCCCGAGAGGAGAGTCCTCATCTTAGCTCCCTGGGGAGGAGGGCCCCGCCACCACCAACGCATTCCCGCCTGTGCTCTTTGCGTAGCTGCTCTTCAGAAGAGAGACCACCAACTACCCGCTGACCACTTCTTCCAAACCCTACCAGCTCTCACACTCCTCCAGAGTTTTTCCAGGTACCTAAACGAAACCACGTGCTGTAGCTAAAAGCCACATCTTTTCATTCTGTCTGAGCACCCAGGCTTCCCCTGCCTAGATTCCTTCTCAAGGCAAAGCAATCTAGCCTATATTTTCCTCTCTCCTAAAAAAGACCATTATCTTATCTACTCATTCCTTCTAGAAAGTCCCTGGCTCCTTGTGCTACTGGCCAATGGCTCCCTTCTCTGGGAAGGATCTTGGGACCGAGCCCTGTGTCAACCTGATGTCTCTGAGCAAATGCCCAGGTTCCATCTGGAGGAGGGGCATCAGGTGGAGGAGTCCTTAGGCTGGGTCTCAGCCCCGAGAGGGCTCTGTTCCTCTGTTCTCAGAGGCCCTCCCAGACCTGGCCTGTCCCCGTCCCATCTTGTCAGTGGAAGGCCTGGCTCAGGGCTCTGCCCTGTGCTGTCTGTTCCAGGCTGACCTTTCCCTACCAGGGTGTCCCAGTGGCGGTGGAGGGCTTGGCAGGGGGCGGGGTGACGGCATTGTCACCATCAGCCTGGTTCTTACTGTCGCCAGCCCTCTCTCCTTTTCAGATCTGCTGAGTCCCAGGACAGGCACGTCCAGGGACAGGCCACCAAGTGGTACTTTCCTCCGGGCAAGTGTCAAGGTCACCTGCAGCTACAGCCAGTCCAGTCTGCCCCCACCTGAGTAGCCCCAGACATCTACCAGCTGCCCCAGACTTGGCTTAAGGGCTGGGCTAAGGCAGGAAGTGGTAGGAATTGGTCAGTGAGGGAGTTTAATTCCCTGTCGGCCTGCCATGGGGATAGGAGCCATCAGCACCGTCAGCAATGTGGTTGCAAAGCAGGGAGCGGGGTGCAGGGACCGGGAGCTGACTGGGCAGACACTGGAGAGAAGGCACCTCTTCCCACTGTCTCCTGAGGTCAGCATTCTTCTGCTGGGCTACTTCTTGTTTTCTGTTGTGATGGTGGTGGTAGTAGGTCCTTTGGGGGTTCTGTTTGTCATCTGTTGCTGCTTTGGCAGTCGTCGTTCTTTGCCCCTAAGCTGAGAAGCGTTTCTAGTGCAGAGTCTTAATGAGGTCCATAAAGCTATTAGCGTGCTCATTTGGAAGAATAAATTGGACTGTCAGCTAATAGTTAAGAGATAGCTAGTCCACCTCTCTATCTGACTTGGTTACTCAGTAACCAGTGCCGTGTAGGGGAAGGTGAGACTCTCAAAGTGCCATCTCTCGCTAACACAGACTCAGAGGGTCATGGGGTGGGCACCCTGCCCGGAACAGTCTGTGGGCCTCGCCACGCACGTTCCTGGGTCTCTGGCCTGCTTGCCCAGCCTGGCCAACACCTGGGCTGCCATCCCTCCCCCTCTGGGGCAAGCCAGGCGAAGCCCGACTGTGTATTTTCCCCCCTGCTCCCTTTCTGGGGCTCTTGTTTCTGCAAGAAGGGCTTGTGAAAGCAGAAGTGAAACTTGCGGGTTCTACAGGCAGCAGGAGCACATCAGCTATCTTCCCTGTGAGCTACTGTGAGTTCGACAGCCTTTGTGTCAGCCCAGCCCTTCACCGGACCCATGTCCCCAGTCCCCTTTGAACTATGGCACCTTGGCCTTTTTCTCAGAAGAGCTGCCAGAGTGGAAAGGAAAGAGGACTTGACTAAGGGGAGGCCCCGGGTATGCTCTGCCCAGCTAGCTGTGCCCCTCTGGGCTCATGCCGCCATGGTGCTGCGGTCCAGGCAGGGAGTCCCAGAGGAGGCCAGTGCCCATCCTAGCATCGCACAGCAGGTTGAGGTCCTTCTGCCCCACCGCCTCCCTCCCTGTGACTCTCCTGCTATCTTGGGTGTCAGGTTTTCTACTGAGGGATGGGGTTAGAGCTGAGAGGTCAGGCCGAGCTTCTGGACAGGGCTGGAACCTGGCAGATCTGCATGACTGTGGATCTCTGCTAAGTCTCCCTGTCTACTCCCAAGGGAGAACATGGGTGGGCCCAGTGGACCAGCCTCTGCTCTCTCCCCGTGGCAGGCTCCCGCATGCGCACTGGTAGCTTCGGGGCATCTTCGTGTTCCTCTAGCCCACCTCTGTGTACTAGGCATGTGGGAGGCGTGGCCATGCTGGCCTCCAGATCCCTACCTTACAGGCAAATCCAGGGCCTGGAACCACCACCGCTCAGAGGATTTTGGTGCTAACCCACACCCTGCTCACCTCCCGTAACAGAGCAGCGCGGGCTGCCTCCGCCGCCTCCAGCTTTCCTTCCTCAAAATCTGAAATCGTAGTAGCTGTCATTTTTAAGTGTCCACTGGGTGTGAGGAACATGTAAGAGCTGTCCTGTGCATCGTCTCATCAACCTGTCAATAGCCCTCTGAGAAAGGTGATAAACACTACTTTGCAGACCGCTAACAGGTGTAAGGAATGAAATCAGGTTTCGCCTGATTCCTAAGTCCTTGCTCTTTTCTCTTACAGACACCAGCTCCCTGAGATGCACCACCGAGGGTCTCCCTAGAGGGTGGCTGGCAGTGTGGATGAGGCAGAGGGAACCAGCCCTACCTTCTGCGAGGAAGCTTGTCTGGAGCTTCCCAAACTAATCAGCAGGGCAGAGCTTAGCCTGGGAGGTGTCCGGAACCCTCCGACCTAGAAAATCCCACCCCTCTTCAGTGACTCCCCATCACCCCAAGAGACAGTCGAAACTCACCCTAGGCCCTCCATGACCTGTCCGCTCCCTCCTTCCCCACTCCTTCACCTTCCATGCTTGGCCCAGTCCCACCTTCCAGACCTCTGGCTACATAGCGTTCCCCAGTCAGGTATCATTGCTGTTCACGCCTCCGCACTTTGGCACACGTACTTCCCTCTCCCTGGCGCCGCTTCCCGCCCCAGCCCTGGTGGACCTGGCCACCTCCTGCTTGTTTGTGAAGATTCGGCTGAAGTCTCACCTCCTGAATCCTTTCCTGACACTGCTCCCATCCCAGCTGGTCTCGGCGTCCCTGCTTCCGTGTCATGCAGGGCTGCCCTCTTTTATGGCACTGTCGCACCAATTCTGTTTGTCTCCCTGCTGACCTGCGAGCCCCTGGAGGGCAGAGGTCTCTCTTACAGCTTCTCTGGGTCCCTAGCACAGTGCCTGGCACATGGCAGGATGTGGATGGGAAGGCAGTCCTGTTTCTGCCAGAGAGAATCGAGATGTCAGAAATGGGCCTGGGTGTGCCTGCCGTCCTGTCTGAGCATCTGCCGCGCAAGGTTGGGAGGGACAGGACTCCAGAAGGCAGATAAGGAGGCACACCGGGGACCACAGGCTGGAGAAAGCCAGGGCAGGTGACCTGCGGTGGGCAGGTGTTGGCACTTGGGGCTGAAGCAGTGTCGTGGTGGGAGGAGCGAGGGAGGAGCAAGGTGGCTGCCAGCGGGGCTGTGCCTTTCGACCCCTCATTGTGTCTGAGCATCTCCTGCGTGGGCTCGGCATGGCTGAGTTGTAGCCTGGGCCTCCCTGCCTGGCCTGTCAAGGAAGGACGGTCAGTGCTGGGGGCGCTCAGTGGGGCCCGGGGATCCTTCAGGCCCAGGGGAGATCTGATCTGTCACCAGGGTCAATGGCTGTATCCAGGTGGCAGCCGAGATAGACTCAGCTGATCCCGGGGGGTCGTAAAGGTGGCCCAACAGACACGTAGGGACTAGGGTGAGAGTTACACTGTGTTCCCTGGTCTTCGAGCTAGATGTGGTTGGCACTGTCCTCCGTGGGCATCTAATGAGGAAACCGGAGGCAAAAAAGGCTTAGGAACTTTCATTTGGTTACACAGTAAATTAGAGTCATCCCTCAAAGCTTTCAGCTTTTTTCCGGACTCAGCAGCTCCCCGGGCAGGACACTGGTGAGTGTTATCTGTAGGGCTGTGATTTTCTTCCATCTTGTGCACTTTGAAGAAGCCTCACTGGGCAGCCTCTCGAGTTCTCTCAGAGACACCCCCAACCCTGCCACCAGATTCTGGAAGTTCCTGAGGTAGGAGTCACATGAGCCATTTGCCAAGTGGAAAACATTGCTGCCACCAAGCTTGTGTATGTCACAGGGTCACTGTGACAGTCCCTTGGAGTAACCCCAGATTCCCTGGAGAACCCCTGGTGACTCCCCCGCAGCCATGCACCCTCGGCAATGGGGAGCCAGAGAGGCTGGGCGGTAGAGAGAGCATAAGATTCAAGCTAGAGAGAGCTTCGTTCTTAGTGGAACGGAGAGCCACGGAGAAACGTTAAGCCAGGTGACGGCGGGGGCACGTGTACCTTCAGTCTCTTCAGAAGATAAACTGTGAGGCAGTGGAGGGAACGAGGCAGAGAACGAGTCCAGGGGTGAAGGGCCTGAATGCAGCTTCTGCTGAAACACCCCTTCATCTCACATGCAGCAGCCTTCACGACATGCTTGGGAGGAAGTGATTTGGGGTTCGGAGGCAGATGCCTGGAGAGGGCAGACTGAGCCTCCAGCGTCCTGGTCCTTTGGTTCGTGGATCCCAGGGATAGAAAGGGTTTCAGGCCCCCTTCCCCTTCTTCCCCACCTTCTCCATGGGCTCTTTAAGAAACCAAGGCTCTGGTCTTTCTCCTGGGCTGGAGTCCACGCTGAGGTCTATTTTCCATGTACTTCCTGGCTCCCGGCTGCTGACTCGTCTCAGCTGATGCTGTGACTCAGGAGGACCTGGAAGCCCTTCCTCAGAGCCTCGGCAGAAGGGGAAGGGGGAGCACGCAGTGGAAACTTCAGTGGTGCCTGGCTGAACTGTTCTTTCCGCCCCAGACCAGCACATGGGATGAGAAGCACTGTGTGAGAGGCCCATGTGATGTGTGAGCCGCAGATGGAAAGGATGACCCCTCCGTCCAGTGGAACGGACTAGGGCAGAGGACCTGGGTTCTGTCACCAGCTTTCCCTCTGTTGCCACATTTCCAGCTAGGTTTGGGCTCCGCCCCTCCTGGGCTGCAGCAGGTGCTGTTTCTGCCGTGTTCTAGGCTTGAGAGCAGTGTCGACTTCACTTTATTTCATTTATTTATTTTTAAAATTAATTAATTTATTTTTGACTGCATTGGGTCTTCTTTGCCGCGCGTGGGCTTTCTCTAGTTGCGGCGAGCAGGGGCTGCTCTTTGTTGTAGCGTGCGAGCTTCTCATTGCGGTGGCTTCTCTTGTTGCGGAGCACGGGCTCTAGGCACGCAGGCTTCAGTAGTTGTGGCTCACGGGCTCTAGAGCGCAGGCTCAGTAGTCGTGGCGCACGGGCTCAGTTGCTCCACGGCATGTGAGATCTTCCCGGACCAGGGCTCGAACCCGTGTCCCCTGCGTTAGCAGGCGGATTCTTAACCACTACGCCACCAGGAAAGTCCTGACCTCACTTTAAAGACAGACCCTTCTCCCACATCAGCCTCCTGCCGGCTTCCAGCATGTCCAGTATTTTAAATACAATTCTATCTCCCTGCCCCCATCTCTCACACACACAGAGGCACCCTGATCTTAGTGAGGCCAGAGAGAAGCAGAGGTGATGGGCAGTGGTAAGAGCAGGAGGGGGTACTTTGGTGTCGTCTAGGGCGCTGATGCTGGGCTAGCTCTGTCGGGAGGCCTCGGTAGCAGGAGCAGGGACATGGGGCCCCCCGAGCACTCTGGCCTCTGGCGTCTGTTCCTACCCTCCCCTTGGCCTCTGCCCCGAGGAACTGGTGTCTGGAGGGGAGCCTGATGTAGAAGAGTTGGTGGTGCTGGGGCTCTGAGGCTGCTAGGATGGGCACAGGTGCATGCTTCCTGGACACAGTAGAGGTGGAGGTCCGAGCGCCCTGCCAGCCCAGCTGTTCACCTCTCCCTGCAGGTACCGCGGCTTCATCCTGCTGATCACTTTCCTCATCTACACCTGTTATCACATGTCCAGGAAGCCCATCAGTGTCGTCAAGGTGAGGCTGGCCTGGGCGTAAGGAGGAAAGCAGGAGATGCTGGGCCCCAGCAGAAATACACTTCCGTAGAATGGTCTGGAACTTGGCATATAACCATCCTTGTTCCCTTACCTTGGTCACTGAGCCCGCTCCTTCCCCCTGGCAGAGTCCCACTTTCAGCAGTTCTCTTTTCCCAGGAGAGTTTCCTGGGTTTATTCACCAAGACGGTGGTGTTGGGGGCTGCGGGTGGAGCCAGAGAGCAGACACCCTGGGCCCCGTGTCTACCCTGCGCGTAGGCCCCCGTTGCCCTTCACCGAGGCTCTGCTGTGGCCACCTGCCCCTGGGGCCAGTTTTTGCCGGAGGAGGGAGCGTGGGGTCCGGTCGAGGGGGCAGCGGGGCTGGTGTGTTGGAGGCTGCTTGCTCCTTTCGGGGCCACAGGTGCCCCCTGACCCGTGCACCCCTGGTTCCTCCAGAGCCGTCTGCACCACAACTGCTCAGAGATGATCCAGCCCATCGGCGACACCCACAGGCTCAACGACACCACGTGGTGCAACTGGGCCCCGTTTGGTAAGAGCGGGGCAAGCTGTTCTTCCCCACAGCCCACTGCCCCTACCCAGGAGAGGGTCAGCCGGGGCCAGAAAGGGCTTCCTGCAGGGGTGTCCAAGCAGCCAGCCAGCTTTCTGCCTTTCCCATCGGCTTTCAGACCAGAGCAACTACAAGGAACTCCTGGGGGCAGTGGACAACGCCTTCCTCGTGGCCTATGCCATCGGCATGTTTATCAGGTAAGAGAGAGGCGGAGCCTGTGACTGCCCGCAGCAGAACCGTTCAGAGCTGCCTCTCCCCTTGGCCGACCTGGGGGCAGCAGGGTCAAAGGGAAAAAGCTGGGGCCCCCCCCAGGCGGAAATGAGACGACAAGACTTGCACACGTCCTGTCAGCCCGTAGCCAGCATGCTCCCACGGTTACCGAGCCTGCTCCTTCCCCTGGCCAGCTCCCACTTTTAGTAGCTCTTTTCCCTGGAAAGGCTTTCCTGGATGTCCTTTTGAGTTTATTCACTCTGATGGCAGTGTCAGTGGTGTGGCTGGAAAATGGTTTGTCCTTCAAGGATAGCCCTGGATGCTAGGAAGACCCCAGCACGGCTTTTACGTAGCAAGCATGATGTTTGTTCCCAGGAATCAAAGATGACTGAGGCAGGGTACCACCTCCAGAGAGCTCACGGTCTAGTGGAGTGACCGATAACAGCAGCTAGTTATAGAGCAGTGGTGGGAGTGGTGGCTCCCAGACAGGTGCTTCACACGGGGCGCCCTGGGGGCTCCGAGGGGTCACTTAGTGTGAGCTGGGATTAGAGAAGAGGGGTTGGGGAAGGCTTCTTGGAGGAGATGACACTTGAACTAATGAAGAAGAATTGGGCTTGGCAATGCAGAAATGGCTAGGTGGAGGGAATGGCATGGGCAGAGTAAGGCGAGTGTGAAACAGCATGATCTGGGGGGACAAGTAACAGGTTTACCAGAGTGTAAAATGCAGGAGATGGGACTGAAGAATGAGGTCATTGTGTACCAGGCCGTGGGCACAGGAGAACCTCTGAAGGGTGGCATGTTCAGATTAACACGTCAGACAGATCGCTGTGAGGGTGACGGAAGGTAGATTTGAGGGAGAGTAGGACTGAGTACCACGTCACACTAAGGAACAGATCTGATAATAGCTCAGCTGAGCTTTGAGCAACGCCTGAGAACAATAGTAATAGAGATGAAAGAGTAACGCCGCACTGGAGAGATGTAAGTAAAAGGTACAGGTCTTGTAGGTTGCTTGTGCAGGGTGGGGCGGAGAGGCAGGAAACTGAGGTAGCCCCGTGGTTTCTGGCTTGAGTGGCCAAACGTGGTGGCGACATCCACTCAGATGAGGGGCACAGGACACGGGGCAGGGTGGGGGGCAGAGGCAGAGGAGTTCTGATGTTGGAGCATCCCAGTCAAGATGTCTGGAAGGCATCTGGATATGATCGTGACGCTCTGGGGGAGAGTTCAGGGCTGTAGATATGCAGCTGGGCTGTGTAACGTATATGTAGCTGGTAGTTAAAACCATAAAAGTGATGCAAGAGAAAATGCATGAGGAGCGCTGGTCAGCCAAGGGGGGAGGCAGGTGGGCCACGGTGACCTCACAGAGGCCACGGAGAGCGCACTTCAAGGCGCTTGGTCAGCAGCGTCAAATAAAGCAGAGGAGCCCAGCGAGTGGAGGACCGAGGGTGTCCCTGGCGTGTGGCAACACAGAGGTCACTGGTGGTCACCTTAGCAGAGTCGTTTCAGTGGCTTTGGGGTGGGGGGGCGGAGAGATAGGAGGTAGAGAGACAAAGGGCGCAGGTAGCAGAGACTACCATGGATCCAACCCTCTCTTCTGCAGTGGCATTTTTGGGGAGCGGCTCCCCCTCCGTTACTACCTTACAGCCGGAATGCTGCTCAGCGGCCTTTTCACCTCGCTCTTTGGCCTGGGGTATTTCTGGAACATCCACGCGCTCTGGTACTTTGTTCTTATCCAGGTACGAGCCTTGGCCTTGCACTCAGGCCTCTGTTCCCGGCACAGAAAGATAGTAGAGGCTGCAGGTCCTTCCCAGCCGCCCCAGGTCCCGGCGCATCCAGCCCTGTGCTCCTTTATCACGATGCGGGGTCCCATTGCCCATTGCCTGTGGTCACCCTCGTGGGCTCAGTGAGTTTGCGCTGAGCGCTACCCTGAGGTCCGTGGAGGTGCCTGCGAGGCCTGGTCTCTGCCGTGGGGATCTGGGGCCACAGGAGAAATCAGCTGGTGGGTTACGGGGTGCGTGCACGCAGGTGAAGGAAGGGGGTGCATAGTGTGCGCTGCGGAGGGGCCCCCGTCCCAGAGGCTGCACCGCTCAGCCCAGTCCTGTCCCGCCTCTCTCCTCCCTCCCTGCAGATCTGCAACGGACTCGTCCAGACCACGGGCTGGCCCTCCGTGGTGACCTGTGT
Source organism: Lagenorhynchus albirostris (assembly GCF_949774975.1). Lineage (NCBI taxonomy): Eukaryota > Metazoa > Chordata > Mammalia > Artiodactyla > Delphinidae > Lagenorhynchus > Lagenorhynchus albirostris. The sequence goes on from NC_083103.1 coordinate 99,877,693, forward strand.
GGGCAACTGGTTCGGGAAGGGGAAGTGAGTGTGATGGGACAGGAGGGTGGGCGGTGCCTGGGGGGCCGGGCTGGTGGGTCCCTCGTGGCCCCTGATGTGATTTCAGGGTCAAAGATTAGAAACTTGCCTCCATCTTGCTGACTTTCACAGGCCGAGATACACATGTTTTAGTGACTAAAAGCAGTACTGATTTTCTCATTGCTAAGGTTTTGATCCTTAAAACCTGCAACCTCAGTTATGCTTTTTTCCTCTTAATAGATGAATTTCCATTTTGCGTGAAGACAAAAATGAAGCCTATAAAACTGTGTTTGTATACACACACACACATATATATGTGTTTGTATATATTTTTATATATATATATATATTTTTTTTTTTTCTTTTTCCTTGAACTGGCTTTTGTGCAAAAGTTTCTTTAGGGCAGGGTTTCTCAACCCTGGCACTATTGACATATGGGGCTGGATAATTCCTTGTTGTGGGACCGTCCTACACAGTGTAGGGTGTTCAGCAGCCTCTACCCCTAGATGCCACTAGCGCACCCACAGCTGGGACGTCGCAACTCTCCAGACGGTGCCCGTGTCCCCTGGGGGCAGAGTCACCCCTGGTTGAGGACTTCAGAGTCACGGCCTTAGGGCAAGAGAAGAAAGGGCTGGGGCTCTGGGCCCTGGGGCAGCAAGGAGCCAGAGAGCGCTTGCTCAGGGAGCGGCTGGGGAGCGGGACCCCCGGCCTTGCTGTCACTCCCTTGACACCAGCAAACCCTCCCGCTCCTCCCTGAGGGGGGTCTTCAGCTCAGAGGCTGCAGGCAGCCAGCTTTTTGCACTTGGTCGGCGGTCGCCAGGAGCCCTGTGCTTCTCTTCTCACTTTTCCCGTTCTTCTCTCCCTCCCTCCCTCCCTCCCCTCCAGGCGGGGGCTCATCATGGGCATCTGGAATTCCCACACATCCGTGGGCAACATCCTGGGCTCCCTGATCGCCGGCGTCTGGGTGGATGAGCAGTGGGGCCTGTCCTTTGTGGTGCCCGGCATCATCACCGCCGTCATGGGCCTCATCACCTTCTTCTTCTTAATTGAATGTGAGTGGAGCCCTCCCTCCTCACAGGGCCGGAGCCGAGCCTCCCGGTCAGGCCCTGGGAGAAGGCAGTGGGTAGCGTGGGATCGTGGGGTCAGAGCCACAGATGTGTGACTTGGGACAGACAGCCTCTCTGAGCCTCAGTTTTCTCATGTGTGACAGAAGTATAACAACGCCTGCTTCCCTGGGCTGTTGAGCGTTTCCGTGAGACGTGAGACTGAGGAGGGAAAGGTTGGGGGGACCTCTCCACCTTTGCTGCCTCTTCCCAGCTCCCTGACAGACGGGCCAGGGAGTCAGGGCCATGGTCACTTGTAGCAAGAGAACGAAAGTCCACGAGGCAGTAGTGACACAACTTATTGTTAGGAGACCCAGACCTCGAAGGTGGTCTCTGGAGCCCCGGTTCCATGCTCCCTTGTGCTGGAAAGTCAACTCACCCCCTTTGAGGAGGGGTGGGGACCACACGCCATGCAAGGTGAGGGCCTGGCCTGCTGGGAAGCTTCTTAGAAGATTTTTCTTTCAGACCCAGAGGACGTGGACTGCTCACCCCCTCAGCACCATGTGAGTGTGGCCCCCAGTCCTATCCCTGCCCTCCACTCCACCCGGGGGCTGGTCCCAGGGAGGCCTGGGGAGTTGGAGGAGGGGCCCGTGTGCCCACAGTTACTTCACAGGCCCTTGGGTGAGGGCCAAAGTCACGCCCTCGGGGGGCTCCCCGACAGCCTGACGGGCCTGGCAGGATGTTAGTCCAGTCCAGGAAGGGGACACATACCTCTTCCAGCGTGGGAGCCCCTACCTCTCACATGGGCTGTCCCTCCAACTGGTGGGAGGTGGTACGTGGACGCGCCCACAGCAAGGGCTCTTCTCTGCTCAGGGTGAGCTGGAAGAGAACGGGGACAACGCTGAGGACCCTGGCAATGGACCCCACTCTAACAGAGGGAACGGCCGGGAGTCTGCTGTCACCTTGTCCAAGGAGCCAAGTGCTCAGCCCGCTGCCATCAGCTTTTTTGGGGCGCTCTGGATCCCGGTGAGTCTTTTGTGGACTGGAAGGAGGAGAGAGGCTCTCTAGATTTTTTTGCTGGGTCTCAGGAGATGGGGATGCTCAGGGTGACCTGTGGTTTCCAGAATTTCTTTACATGCAGTGCCTAGGGAGGGCGGCCCACTTGGGGAGGGGAACACGGGAGACTCGTCCTGACACAGCATATCCAGGCCACAGGTACACTGCTGTTACTGAGGCTGGAGAGGTCCTCGAGGCCGCTTTGTGCAGTGGGCGGTGGAAAGTGCTGGGTTGGGGCTCCGCTGACGGACCAAGGGCGTCTTGCCCCTGTTTCCATCGCGCCCTCTGTTACGCTTCCCAGGGTGTGGTCGAGTTCTCCTTGTGTCTGCTGTTTGCCAAGCTGGTCAGTTACACCTTCCTCTACTGGCTGCCCCTCTACATCTTCAATGTGGGTGAGTACCTGGGGAAGAAGAGGTGAGGAACGGAGGGGTCTCTGAGGAGGAAACCTGTCACGTGACGCGTACGACTCCAGGAATGGGCAGGATTTCTGCTGAACCTCTCCTAGGGCAGGAGGGAAAGTTTTTTTCTTTAATGGGGAGCTAAACCTTGCAGATGCACCCCCGCCCCCCACCCAGTCCCTGATTCCAGCCACTCTTCCTCCCTTGGCGCTGAGTCGGGGTTAGGAACTCAGAGCTCTGTTCTGCAATCCTCCCTAACTGCTCCAGCCTCAGGCATAGGAGAAGCCCCCCTCCAGGCTGCTTGGCTCATAGGTGGGCGGGACTGGAGGGTGCTGGAAACGGTCTGCCTTTTGAGCGCCTCCAGGAGCCCCTTAAGCCTCCCCCAGCCCAAGGAAGAGGGCCTGAGGAGCTACCCCCACTGCCTGTAGCCTGGCAGTAAATGCTGTTCTCTTCCAAGGAGGGCTGCCGGGAGCCTCGGGGGATTGATGCCCTGTGCGTGGGTCTGCTGGGCTGCCCACCTTGTGGCCCTCCTCTCCCCTGCCTCTGCCCCTGCCCGAGGATGGACAGATGAGGAGAGGTCACTCTTGCGGTTGAAAAGGATGTTTATGTTCCCCTGTCCTGGATCTCTGGTTTTCCACACGTGGAGCTACTCTGTCAGGGAGCAGTTCTGCCCCCAGAGCCTCAGAGCCTCAGAGCCCCACCAGGGCCAAGGACCACTCAGCCAGGGCTGCCGGGCTCCCTCCAGGCCCCGTGGGAGGGACGAGGCTGCTCTCCACACAGCATCCTCGCACCGAACAGGATGCGGTGGGGATGAGTCAGGGCCAGGTCTCAAGCTGTAACTCACCCCCCCAGCCCCCCCGCCGGCTCCATCTGAGGGGCCTCTCTCGACGACGGGGGTAGAGCATCGGGGCAACCCTGCGGTCGCTGACTCTGTTCTGTGGCCTTGATGCTGGCTACAGAGTGTGAGTCAACCTTGAGGGCTGGGCTATGAGTCAAGCTTCTGGGCGTCCCTTTTTCTAATTCTAGGGCGAGGTCTGGGACCTGAGGTCCCCATTTTCCCACAAGCCTCCTTCCTGGCTCTGTTTATAAGCAGGGACCTCAAATGGAGGTGACAAGCTTCTATGGGGACCAGCCGCTCGGTCAGGGGGAGGGAGGAATGGGGCTGGACAGGCTGAGGCTCAGTGAGAGCAGTTGTACCCCCAGTGGGACAGGGTCCTCAGGGGCCAGATCCCAGTGCTTTCATAGAAGGGCTTTTCCGGGAGGTCAAGGCCATCCGACAGGACTGGGGGCCGGAAAGGGCATCTGGTCCCAAACTGCTGCAGACTCGCTTGTGACCTTGGCCAGTCACTTCTCCATGGGCCCCACTCCTTCCTCTGAAGGTGATACTGGACCAGGTGTCTGCAGGGACGCTCCCAGAGGTGGCCCTCCAGGATGTCTGCCTGGAGCCCCCAGGTCTGAACACATGCTTTTGTTTTCCACAGTTCACTTTACTGCCAAGGAGTCTGGGGACCTGTCCACGCTCTTCGATGTTGGTGGCATCGCAGGTGAGGCCATGCCCTGCTCTGCCTCTAGGCTGCATCCCCCTCTTCTCTTGTCAGGGTGCAGAAAAATGGGACGGGTCCAGTGGGATGTGACCTAGGCAGGTGGCATCCTGCCCAGGTGGTCTTCCCGTGAGCAGTGGGTGCGGGGAAGGCTACGGAGGGAGACACTCAGCTGGCTCTGGGTGCCCGGCCCCGGTTCGTGCTGGGCTGAGTGATGGGGCAGTGCTCGGGGTCCCACATGCCTGGGGCGGCAGTGTGCACGTTGTGTTCCAGGCGGCATCCTGGCGGGGCTCATCTCTGACTACACCAACGGCAGGGCCACCACCTGTTGCGTCATGCTGATCTTGGCTGCCCCCACGGTGCGTAGAACCTCAAGGGCAAAGTGTGTGTGTGTCGTGGGCCGCTGAACCCTGTGCATGCCTGGGCATCACGCACACACCCGTCTCTTTGCGTGGGTACATCCCTGTGCGCGGCCAGGGGAGGAGAAGCCAGGGTCAGCACAGGACAGAGATCCAGACAGGATTTTGGAAAGGGATTCGTGGTTATGTGGCCTTGGCGAGAAGGGGCAGGCCAGCTGCTGAGCTTCTTGACCAAGGAAAGAATAAGTGATTGAGGTTCGATATGAGAGGAGACTTTGGGGGCAAAGGGAAATGATAGATTACCACGTATTAGACCCTGCATCCCTGGGACCGGAAGACCGAGAGGCCTGGGTATGAGAAGGCAAAGGAGAAAGGGGACCCCTGGGGTTCCCAGACTTCCGGGCTCCAGTCTAACAGAGGCAGCCCGTGGGGAAGCCAGGCTGTGATCCTGTCTTCCCCCTTCTCCTCTCTCAGATGTTCCTGTACAACTACGTTGGCCAGAGTGGGATCAGCATCTCCATAGGTGAGGAGCTGGCGCTGCCGTGGAGACACCGCGAGGCTGGCTTGGGGACGTGGGTGGGAGGCTCGGGGAAGTGGAGGTTCTCAGCCTGACGCCTGGGGGACTCACCCGCTTTGGGGCTGGGGGTGGCGGTGGCCTCTCCTCTCTAACTGGGCCGTCTCCATCACCATGTCAGTAATGCTGCTCACCTGTGGAGCCCTGGTCAACGGCCCTTATGCCCTCATCACCACTGCCGTCTCGGCTGACCTGGTAAGCGGAGCCACCTCGGGGATTGGCCAGGGCCTCTGTCTCCAGGCCCATCTTCACGTCTCTCCCCCTCCCCCCGCCCGCAGAGACGAGATCCTCAAAGTCCTTCAGAATCCGCCATCGGCCCCCCTTTCTTCCCAGCTCCAAGCCCCCCTCGCTGCCTTTCCCTGAGCCAGTGCCTCTCCTGGTCCCGGTCCTGGTCCTGCTCGGCGCCGCCTCTTGGTTCAGGCCTCCCCACTCTGCTCTCTCCCCAGGGGACTCACAAGAGCCTGAAGGGCAACGCAAAGGCGCTCTCCACCGTCACGGCCATCATCGACGGCACTGGATCCATAGGTCTGTGACTCCCGCCCCAAGCCTGGTCTCGGGCGCACTCTTGGGATGCTGCCCTCTTGCGGGCAGGGAGGGCCAGGGTCCCTGGTGCAGGGCCCTTCTCATGCTGTGCTCCACACAGGTGCGGCTCTGGGGCCTCTGCTGGCCGGGCTCATATCCCCCACAGGCTGGAACAACGTCTTCTACATGCTCATCACTGCCGACATCCTGGCTTGCTTGGTAAGAGCTTTGGGGTGCACAGATGGGTATGGGGAGGGGCCCTGTCCTGCGGGGCTGGGACCCTGGAAAGTTCCGAAGTGTCCAAAGTGGTCCAAAGTGTTGGCCATCCAGGGCTTTGCTCGGAACCACTCTGCGTCCCGTGGGTGAACCCCTGCGGAGTGACGCTGTGAGCCAGCCGAGCGGTCACCTAGCGCTGGGGACCAGCCACGTGCTGCACGCTGAGGTCACCCTCCCTCCCCTCAGCTCCTCTGCCGGTTGGTGTACAAAGAGATCCTGGGCTGGCGGTCATCCCTGAGTAGAGACAGAGGGTAAGTCCTGCGGAGGGAGGGCCGGAGCCCCGCCTGCCCGGCCTCACTTCTCGCAGGAGTCAAATCCGGCGCTCAGCTGCTCTGCACCAGTCTGAGCCTCGCTCCAGCCCAGACCTCAGGAACTCGGAGCCGGGAGCTGAACGTGCTCCGGGAACCCCTGCCTGGCCCCCAGCCCCACTAACCTGTCCTCTGTTATCCCCATGTGTCTCCATAGCTCTAGTGTGGCCCTAACCCACGCGCGGTAGTATTTTCCTCAAGTCCCGTGACTTTTGTGAGTATTTTCTTCAAGTCTGTAACTCCTGTGCCCTTAGCGTGCATGCAAAGCCTCTCTCCTCCAGTGCGATTTTTCTGACTTTCGCTTTTTCCTTGGGGGCCAGTTCCAAAGACTCTGAGTCGGAGTGTGGTGCTTGGGAAGTGTTTCCTAAGGGGCCGGAGCTGCTGCGAAGGTTGGCAGCCTCTCCTCCTTAGGGAGAGCGATAGGGCTTTGGACGTAGACCCCAGGACAGAGGGGGCAGCATCCAGGGAAATCGTTTTCCCTCTGAACTTGGACTCTGAAGTTCAGAAACCAAGGGCACCTGGCCCCTCTGCCTGGGGTGTGCAGACAAAGGCAGCTACCAAGCAAAGCCTCTGGAGCAAAACCCAAAGCCGGCCTGCTGTGCTCTCTGCCTGTCGCCCAGCGGTGGCGGGCGTGGAGGCCGCGCAGATAGGCCCGCGGCTGAGGCAGGGCGCTAGAGTCTGGGCTGCGCGGCTGGCGCTGGGATGGCAATGTTCTCTCGTGGCCTTTCTGGCTCTCCTTAGGAAGCTCTTGCTAATGAGAAGCTGCCGGAGCGATGGACCTGGTCTGGATGGTAAATGTGAGGAAGAGCCCACGGGGATCATGGTAACCAGCACTGTATCCGGGGAAGAGCTTCCCTTTGAGGAAGGCATCGTCCTGGTTCAGGGGGAGAAGAATGCAGGGCAGGAGGCATTAACAGAGTCTGTGCCCTGCCCTGCCCTGGAGGGGGAGCAGTGGATGGCACCTCACGTGACCAGTGCCCCCTCCACCTGCTGTCCCCCGGCCAGGCCCGGGGGGACGTTGGGAGGAGAGGAAGTGATGCAGAAAGGGAAAAGAATTAGTGCGTAGTAAGCGTCTGCTCTGGGCATGAGCTGTACTGGCTTCCCTCTCGGCAGCCTTGAGAGGTAGATGTTCTCACTTAGAGGTGAGAGAACAGACGCTCGGAGCTCATGGAGCGTACCTCAGGCCTTTAGCTAGTCCCAGCAGAGCCTGAGTTTGACCCCAGGTGTGCGGGCTTGGCTTCTCTCTGCATCCTCAGCGGGTCCTTCTCTGAGGAAGGCCTGTGTGGGAGAAGCAGAGTCACCTGCTTGGGCAGAGGGAGCCTGGGGCTTGAAACCAGAAATGCTGGACCATCCTGACTTCTCTGCTCACCTGCTTCTGTAGAGCCTCGAGCACCTTCTCTGAATGTCCGCGTCCTTGTGTGTCAAATGGGGATGCTCGTTTCTAACTACCTGGTAGGGCTGATCTCAGGCTGCGACAAGCTGGGTATGCGGTACTGCTTTGCAGAGTGGTCAGACGCGGTACAGGCATTGTAAGGCTTTTCACCTTATTCTGGCTTGGTGTTCCCTGCTTGCTGAAGAGGTGACAGGAGCCCTAATGATAGCGAACGGGATGAAAGGCAATTATTAAGGGACCCTCGGGACCTGCCTTCCCCGTCCCCACCGTTGGGGACGTCCTCACTTTCTCTCCCATTGCCTCTCTGCTCCTCACGCAGGTATAGAGAAATGTGAGGACCCGATCGCAGCAGAAACTTGGAGGGCCCTCGCCGGGTCCCACAGTGCACCCCCCCAGGAGGCCGAGGCAAAGCCTCCGGGCCCAGCACCAGCCAGCGCAGCCCACGAGGCTTCCACGGGCTAGGAGACTCTCCACCGGAAGGGGACCACCAAGCTTGAGGCCACGGAAGACTCAAGGGCCTTGTTGGAGGACGGAGGGGACGCAAAGTGCCCACTGAACTAAGGCACCTTGAGACCAAGAAATGAGGGGGCAGCTCCATGCGATCAAGACCAGTTTAGTATAGGGTCACTTACGGGGTGGGTTGGGGCTCGGGCTCAGGTGGACGGCGGTCTGGGAGCGCTCCACACCACCTGGGGGCCGTCAGGACAGTTTTATAGTTAACCTGGGGCAGGGGGGCGGGTACTGGGAAACAGGACATGCATTCTTAAGATTTATGAATGGGTAACTAGTCTCGTGGCTGCCGGGAATACGTCAGGGGAGGTTTTCATCATTGTTTGGGGACTAACAGAGCATAGAGGCTGCCTGGTCCTAAAGATTATTAAACAATATCTATTAACTACAAAGCCCTTGATGACAGAGAAGTGATTTACCACACAGTATACGGTCCTGGCTAGGGGGGCGGAAGGAGAGGAGGAACTGTAAAGGCCCCGAAGGCGTCAGTTGCACCGACAGCGATAAAGGCCTGAGCTCTGGAGGCCGCCAGTGGAAGGGATCAGGGCTAAGCAGTGTCTGCGTTTTGGTACAAGAAGGGATATGCTCAGACTCCTGCTTGTTCCGATTCCAAGTCAGAAGGCAGAGGTTCAGCAGGGCCGAGGCCTGGAAAAAGCGTGTCTGTCCTTCTCACGCTAAACGTGAACCTCTGTCATCAGCCTGTACCTAGAAGTGGCTATTTCAGAGCCACCCGGCCTCTCTTTGTCCCTTTGTCCACAAGCCAGTTTTCTCTGTGTTTCCCCACGTTGGCACTCCTCCATCTACCCTCCATTTGATCCTGTTTCTAACTCCTGACCCATTCTGATTAAAGCATTATTGCTGTATCCTCCAGGGCAGGACTAGGGAGAGAGGGGAGGTGTCACTCCCGACTGTGAGGGCCCCTTGCCTGCTCTCATCCCAGCCCTCTGTGTCCCCAGGGAAGATGGCTTGTCAGGGCAGTGCTGCTGTAGGGGAAGGGTGGGGCAGAGGGCATGACCAAAGTACCAGTCACGTTATTAAATATTTTGATAATGAAATGCCAGTGGTTACCGAGTGCTCACTGTTTGCCAGCTGTGCTCTAGGAATGGAGTAGGTAGTGGACACAGAAAAAGGACTGACACCCTAAGCACAGGCACGGGGGTGACGTGACTGGCAAGGTGGGAGGGTGCTGCTGGCTTCGTTCAGGCAGCTGTTACGTGTGCAGCTCGCAGCCCCCTGCAGCTGGCCCCAAACCCTTGGGTCTGCCAGCGCTTGGCATTTCTGTCTGCCTTCTGAAGCTGCCCATTAAGCCCCGATATAGATGTCGCCAGCTGTGCCTGTGCTCGTCCTGTCAGGGCTCATGTGGGCGGCTAGGGCAGCGTCCCAGGGCCACAGGGTGGTGTGCTGGGGAGCTGACAACTGGCGTTCCCAGAGGACGCAGTCGTGAGGACACTGGGAGCCGCGGGCGAGCCTGTGGGCAGTTCATGGGCGGGATACAAATCCCTCCACGCTGAGACAGGTTATACACACGCCAATGGTGACAAATAGCAAGTCTCAAAGTGCCGGAGACCCACTCTGGCTTTAAAAGCAGGAGTCAGTTGGGATGTCTAAGTCCTCAGGCCCCCAGGTCGGAGCTGCAGCTCAGGTTCAAGAATGCGTCTCTCAAGATCAGGTTTACCTGGGGCTTCCCTGGTGGCGCAGTGCTTAAGAATCCGACTGCCATTGCAGGGCATGTGGGTTCGAGCCCTGGTCTGGGAAGATCCCACATGCCACGGAGCAACTAAGCCTGTGCGCCACGACTGAGCCCGCGTGCCTAGAGCCCGTGCTCCACAACAAGAGAGCTCATGCACTGCAATGAAGAGTAGCCCCCCGCTCACCGCAACTAGAGAAAGCCTGCGCGCAGCAACAAAGACCCAACGCAGCCAAAAATAAATAAAACAAAACAAAAAGATCAGGTTTACCTGCCAGCAGCACTCAGGGAAGCCACTAGATGGCGCCATCATCCCACGGTAGAGCCCGTGCCCGGGCTCTCTTTCTGCTTCCTGCAGGGAGACAGGCTCCCTCGCCCACCGCTTCTGGGGCAGTGTTGGCAGGGTGTTGTCCCTCCCTGGGCGCTCACTCTGGAGGTCTCCTTCTCAGCCTCACCACTGATGGCTTCGAGCCTTTTCCTCATTAGAAAACAGTAATGACATTACCTCCCTCAGAGGATCGCTATGAATCAGGGAGATAAGTCAGTGTCAATGCACGCCCTGCCCTCAGGGGTTAGTTAGGGGATAAGACAGGAACAGGGAAACGTTTAAACGATGGGAGAAAAAACACCAGGGTGGGTGACTCAAGTTGAGCGACTTCACCGTCCACTCGTCCAGCCTTGAAGGGCCAGGGCTGGCAGGAGGGCAATCCTAGTGGCAATGGAGGAACAAATGTGACCATCCAGAAAGAAGAATGAACAGGAAGGAAGTGAAAACGGACGCGTACCAAGCCCCTAAATGTGTTAGGCCCAGGGGCTGGAAAATAAACAGACATTCTCTGGTGCCGGTGGCTCAGTGTGGCGCTAGGGAGATGCACAGGGCGTGTGGGAGCTTGGGGCCAGCCTCAGAAATGAAAGCTGGGTGTAGGTAGGAGTCCGGGGCCCCGGGCCCTGACATCGGTCCTTGCACACCTGGGTCCCAGGCCCAGGATCCCTGCCCCGCAACCCCTCTCTGCAGCTCTGGGCACTGACTGTCCCTGGAGGCCCAGGACCTGCCCCCTCTCTGGGCCTCAGCACTCACTCGGGGCTAATGCGCGAGCATTACATTAATTAGTTATTCATTTAATTTAACTTCACATTTGGTCTCAATTAAGCTTAAAGTGTGCTTCCTTATAGATGTTACAATAGCACTTGTAATTAAAAAGCAGTATCTCTTTGCATGTCTCCTTTAGAGATCCATTGGGAGGCTGGGCTAGTGAGGGGGTAGGGAGAAGCCAAGAAAAGGAAAGGGGCTCCTGGTGGATCTCAGCACTGGGAGGCGGCCACTATGAGTGAAGTCGGGGGAAGTTATCAACACATCATGGGTGTCGGGTGGGCACCCTGAGAACTGGATAGTGGCACTGGAGCTAATGGGGCAGGTCTCATGCATGAAGGCGTGGGGTACGGAGAGGATGGAAGAGGGAAGGTAGAAGGAGGTAGTCCTTAGAGGCGGAAGAGGGGCCGGATATGCTGGGGTAGGCAGAATAATGCCCCTCCTCCAGAGGGGTCCACAGCCTAGCTGCCAGGACCGGTGAATGCTATCTTACATGGCAACTGAGACCTGGCAGATGTGGTTAAGGACCGCTCCTTACAAATCAGAGGGGGAGGCAAGAGTGTCAGGTATCAGATTAGAAGACGCTGGCTTAGAAATTATTTTTTTTAATTTTTAAATTTAAAATTTTTGTCTGCCACGGAGTGACGTGCCGGGATCTTAGTTCCCTGACCAGAGACTGAACCTGTGTCCTCAGGTTCAGTGAAAGCGGCGAGTCCTAACCACTGGACTGTCAGAAGTTGCTGGCTTTGAAGACGGATGCAGGGCCAAGGATTACGGGCAGCCTCCAGAGCTGGAAAAGACAAGGAAACAGGATTCTCCCCTAGAGCCTCCCAAACCCTGATTTTAACCTCGTGAAACCCATTTTAGATTTCTGGCCTCCAGAACTATGATACATTGGTATTCTTCTAAACTGCTAAGTTTGTGGTAATTTGTTATAGCAGCAATAGGAAACTATTACATGTTCCCAGTGTAAAATGGCGCCAACATCAATATGAAGACAGCAAGAGCAAAGAAATCTGCAAAGGTTTAAAAAAAAAAAAGTGGAGAGGATGGCCATGGAGCATTTGGATACCATGTAGATGCCACATGTGTAACTACCCCAAGTTCCCTGAAGGCAGGACCTGGGCTAAAGGTACACCCTTTACAATATCCAACGTGTGTGAGGAAAACCAGAAAAATGAACTTTCTCATTCCGTCTGTGGTGCCGGGCCCCAGCTTTGATCCTTGCTGTCATTTCTTAGGTCCCAGGAAACTGAGGCAGGAGGGTGTGTGTTGAGCAGGCTGGGAGTGGGGGGACTGGGAAATTTTTTTTTTTCCCTTGAGTAAACAGCAACCAATGTGGTCTGCTAGAGACAGAGATCGAGAAACAAACACACATTCTTGGCTTGTGGCTCTGATTCTTCCACTGGCACCTCTGAAAACCAACCCAAGTATCAAACTTTCTCGGCAGACAGAGCTGAAGAGAGAGCTTGCCGCGTATATCCTTGATACTCAGTCCACAAGCCGCTCCCCTGGTATCTCTAAGCAAAGTCTCACAGCACAGAAACCACCCCCCCACCCCGAAACCAGACGTGATCAGTGAGGCTGTCCCTGAGGTCCACGTGGCTTCTAACTGTGTTGCCCTGGATTCCTGGCCAATTCCTAAGATTCTGGACTTTCCTCTAGATTCAACTGCTTCTCCTTGGTATTCCTTGGTCCCTCCTTTTCCTTTGTTTTCATCTTATGGAGCAACATGATGTAAGGAAGTGAAGAACTGAGGCTGCCTGTGTTCAGGTCCTGAGTCCTGTTTAACCCCTAGCTGAGTGACCTCAAGCAAACCCCTTCACCCCTCTGTGCCTGTTCCCCATCTGTGAAATGGGGGTATTAAGAGCACTTGTTTCACAGGGTTGCTATAAGGATTACATAAGTTAATACTTAAGAAGGCACTTAGAAAAGTGCCTCATACGTGTTTGCTCAATACAATAAAAATTGTGATTTCAGCAAGTGAAGAATAGAATATTCCGAAGTATTGCTTTGGAAATAGAGATGAAAGATTGAACTCCATGGACTACAGCATCCCTTCCAATCCTGAGCTTTTATGCTCCCGCGACGATAATCAGCGCTTCTCCAGACTCATTTCCATGCAGTTCCCATTCCCGTGTCTGGAAACTTGCTCCTATGTAATAAGAGCCAAATACTTGAAGCTTTATGCCAAGAAGTCATGATAAAATGCTTTTTATTTGTACCATAAATGTTAATTAGGAATTCTTTAATGAAACGTTTACATTTTTTGGATACGGGTCAGGGGAATGGTGGGTACACACAGCTAAGAAATAGTGTTAGCCAATGTAAAAATAAGTTGTTCGAAAGCCAAAACGGATCCTTAAAACCATCGGAGAAATGAAATGTCAGGATCCCGATGCAAAGTGTGAGCCTCACTACTAACAAGCTGGGCAACTTTTAAATTTTTATTTATTTATTTATTTTTGGCTGCGTTGGGTCTTTGTTGCTGCGCGCGGGCTTTCTCTAGTTGCGGCGAGCGGGGGCTACTCTTGGTTGCAGTGTGCGAGCTTCTCATTGCAGTGGCTTCTCTTGTTGCGGAGCATGGGCTCTAGGCATGCAGGCTTCAGTAGTTGTGGCATGTGGGCTCAGCAGCTGTGGCTCACGGGCTCTAGAGTGCAGGCTCAGTAGTTGTGGCGCACGGGCTTAGTTGCTCCGCGGCACGTGGGATCTTCCCGGACCAGGGCTCGAAGCCGTGTCCCCTGAATTGGCAGGCGGATTCTTCCTAACCACTGCGCCACCAGGGAAGCCCCTGGGCAACTTTTTAAACCCCTGTATCTCTCTGCCTGTCTCTCATCTGTGAAATAATTGCAGCAGGTTTCTTTACACATGAATAAAAATCAAAGCAAAGCAAAACCCTTCAAGTGCAGCAGCAACAGGATAGAGCTGACAGAAAAGTTGATGTCTTAGAGAACAATCAAGAAATGGATTACTTTATGTTAGAAGAAAAACATTCAAAAATGATTTGGATCCCTTCATCCCAGGATGGAGTGAGGAAGACAGCCTGGATGCCTCAGAGCCTCATTCTGGGGTGGATTTACTCCACCAGGACCGTGCTTCACACCCAGTGGGAGCACAGTCAACGCTGAGTGAGTGCCGACACCTGCTGTGTGCAGCAGGCATGAATGGCAGTGCGTTCCCTAGCAACTGAACAGCGTACAATAACTCTGATGAATTCTTAGATTAAATATCCGATACCATGCATCAGGTAAGAATGTTAGCTTTACTTATGTTTTACCAGTGAGAAATAAAAGGAACTTGTCAAAAAAATTACCAAGTGTGTTCTGCCGGCTCGCGACAGCGCCACCTAGTGGATCAGAGAAACGTCTCCGCTGTGAACGTTGTGGCGTCCTGCTCATGTGGTTTTCGTCAGGATGCAATTTTAAGAGGCTGTGAAATAACCTGTCTTCTTATATAGAAGCCCCGATTCACTCTCCCTCCCCCGCCTCCAGACAGTGGGATCACCACAGTCTCGTGGCCGCGGGATCCCCTCCGGGTGGCACCACCTGCGCTAAGGCCATTGATCAAAGAAGGCTGAATGGGACCCTGAGATGATTTGTTTGTATCTAAGGGATGCCCTCTAAGCCCTGTCCCCAGGAAGGCCGTGAGCACAAGGGCTGCCGTATTAGCCACTGATTATCGGGGTCCCCCATGTAGAACTCAGTGAAATTCATTTTGTGCCCTCCCAGACTTCTACTTCTGATCCCAACCCTGTGAGGGTCGTTTTCAGGGCTGGACATGACTTCGTGGCGTATGAAGGTAGAAGGTGACCCATCATTCGTGTCACCACTGCTGGGAGTTACAGGATCTACAGAAGGCAGGCTGAGCTAAAATACCCTTTGTACGAAGCATATTTTTGCCCTTAACACACAAGCCTGTCATTTACATCTGTGTTAAAAAAAAAAAAAAGATTAGTGTACTACGGGCATTATAGCATGTACTCAATCAAAGTTCTTTTTCCAACTTGTTTTCTGGTTCTTAATTTTAAGCCAGCAATTCCTTCTTCAAATAGCTCTAGGGAGCCAGGATGAGACTTCCAAAATGGAACCAGCCTAGAGCCCCTCTAGTTACTAACAAATTTCACTTGGTCTGGGGGCTTAGGTATAAAGTTATACCTAAGCCTGGGCATATACATTCCTCACCAGCTTTGGAGAAAGAGCTATGAAGATGAAAGAGATGACAGTAACCCCAAATGGACTCTTATGGTAACCAAATAAGGCAACAAAGGCCGCCAAATCCTGGAAGCAAAAGAATCCAGAGAGAGCAGCAGGACACACAACTGGCATTTCCATACCCCGCCTCTAATCCCCGAGTAAACCTGAAATATAGCAATGCGAGGTTTAGAAGGCTGTGGCCAGGAGTTCGAGGTGAAAGCCAGTCCTTCAGCTGCTGTTGCTTGCTTTCTTGGAGCAGCGGGAAGTGACACCGTGGCCTCCGTGGAGCCCGGTGTCGTGATACGCGGAGTGCTCCATAACCGGGGCCTGGATACGTCTCCAGGTCATTACACTGAAATAACCTTTTGAACTTTGATTGTCTTTCTTTCCCAAATGATCTTGACCTCGTAACTAACAATTTTTCATAGTATCAAAAAGGACCAAGTTCTTCCGTCGATTTGACAGCAGAAGCCAAAGTGCCCCTTTTCCCAAAATTCATTTACTGAAGTCTTCATTGAAAACCTACACTAAGCAGATCCCTGTTGCTATTTCCTTTTCAAAAGAGATGGAAAATCTGAGGTACAGGTGCTAAGAAGATGGCAATATCCCTCTTAAGCTGGTGAGAATCTCTCCCTAGGGGCAATTTTGCAACCCTGTTTCTGGAAGCCAGGACTCAAGGGATTTGTCTTAGTGATGAAGAGATGATCCTCCGATCTTTAGGCAGGAAGGCTGTCAAAACAAGACTCCAAACAATACCTTTCTGCTCATCAATGACATCAAAGCGAGGGAGAGAACAGGGTCTTGGTTTTCCTGAAGATGGCTCAGTGGGACCGCAGTGGTTTGGCATAGATTGGCTCCACGATGTGATGGATTAGAACCAAGAAAAGGCTCCCAAGGAAGACAAGAGTGAGGAAAGCCAGCAGGACATAGCGGCCAATGAAAAAGGCATCTACAATCTGGAGAAAGAAACATCAAAAACGAAATTACTGTCACTTCCGCACCCCGGCTGTGCTCATCTGTAATCTCTGATGAATGGGCCCAGAGTCTGTCCATATTTGTAACTTACAGTAACATCCTGCCCTGAGTCTACCCTGCAAATGGATAAGAAAGAACCTTTTTTCAACGTGCTGAGCCAGAAATACAAGATAAAGAGAGGCTTAATGAAGTCCAGGGAACAAATGGCTCCAGTAGGAGGTTCACAAATACTCTGAAGACCCTGGATGAGTCCTTTTCTGTTCTGAAATCAGTTCTCGGAAAGAGTTAATGAGAAGTTTGCTTGCTTGGTCTCTGAAAGGCTCATTAAGTGGCTGTCAACTTTTCATCATGGAGAATTTTAAACATACATAAAGATACGATAGTATAATAAACCCCACACACCCAGGACCCAAGCCCTCACATCATCAACCCATTGCCAACTCAGGAGAGGTCATTTTCAAAATGAAAAGGTGACTAAAACTTTCATCAGAAGAGTTCTGAACCCTAAAATTCGGAACCCAGCATTCCAAGGGTTGGGGGAAACAGTCATTTTCCTGAGATACTGAAACACGACGAGGAGAGATAACTTGCCCCAATTCGTACAGTTGGCTATACTTGAGGCCCCAAAACTGTTGGTCTTTGCTGACATAAACCTATGAGTGGTATTGGCCCTCCCTGCTTGTCTACTGTTCACAGCCAGAGCTCTGTTTTCCGCAGATCCAAATGGTGCTGCTTAAGTCCGGGCAGGAAAAAGCAGTTTAATCTACAGACTTAAGGGAGAAGCAGCACAAACCAAGTGACTGGGGACTTCACAGCTTCCGGAAGATTCCAGAACCCAGCACCTGAAGAGAACCCAAAATACCTGAAGGGCGACTGTGGTTGACAGAACAATGGCCCTAAAATGTCCACATCCTCATCTCCAGAAAGTCCGAATATGTTAAATTACATGACAAAGGAGCATTAAGGTTGTAGATGGAATTGAGGTTGCTAATCAGCTGACCTTAAAATAGGGAGATTGGCCTGAACTGTCCAGTACAGTGGCCCAATGTAATCACAGGGGTCCTTAGAAGTAGTAGAGGGATGCAGGAGAGAAGGTCAGAGAGAAGGATGTGAGGACGGAGGCAGAGTCAGAGAGACGCTACTTTGCTGGCTCTGAAGATGGAGCAAGGGGACTGCAAGCCGAGGGTGGCCTCCGGAAGCAGGAAAGGGCAAGGAAACGTTCTTCCGCAGAACCTCCAGAAAGGAAGACAGCCCTGCCAACCCCTTGATTTTAGCCCAGTGAGGCTGATTTGGGGCTTCTAATCTACGGAACTATATAAGATAGTAAATTTGTGTTGTAAGCCACTAATTTCGTGGTCATTTGTTACAGCAGCAGCAGGTAACTAATACAGTGGCGATACACAAAGCACCTGTCAAGTCCGAGCTCTGCTGTGATCCCTGAGTTCCAAAGACACCAAGAAGGAAAGGGCTGCTCCAGGGATTACCCTGACAGCCGACTTATAACAAAGGCCAGCTTGATGAGATAGCTTTAACATAACCTTGACCCTGGCTCCAGGACTGAACAAGTCTCTCGCGAGCTGCATGTTTGCTGGTTCGACAGGGTTCCCTTTTTAATTAGCCAATTAGCAGGCCTGGGTGAGCAAGGCCCAGGCCATGTATTATTGATACAGTATTGAGCCAAGCTGCTGAAGGAGCTGGTGCTCAAAACCTGAAAATGAGATCCTGCTGGCCATGCTGATGAACATATTTTGCTCAAAGCCCATTCTGCTCTCCTGGGTCTGAAACTCATATGACAGAGGAAAGAGGGATTGATTTCGAAACAGTGTTTACTCTGTGCCCTTCTTCCAATGTTCACATCCACAGCAATCCAGAAATATGCAGCCTTCACCGCTCTCCCCATTTTAGACAGGAAAATCAGGGTGGGAGTCTGTGCCCCAGCTCACACACACAGTCCTGACACAGTCAGAGTTTCCAAATGGTGACCAAAAAAAACCTGGCATGTATGAAAATAATTCCTCAGTTTTGTGTGATAAGTATTATTTCCCTTGGAATTTTCAGAATGAATTTCCTCCCTTTTGCCACGGTCAGTCCTAGATAGAACTGGAAACGTGTGCCAATTTTAGTTCAGGAGTTACATCATTTTGTGTAGTCTAGTGTCTAGTATCAAAATGGTCGCCTCTGCACTTGCTGCGAAGGCCCCTAATATTCTGTGGAGTCCCCAACAATGAAGGTTCTGAAGACAGACCTCAGCTTGAATCCTTGCTCTGCCTCTTCCTATACATGTATGATCTTGGGCAAGTTACCCTAACCCCTTCCAGCCTCGGCATCCTTACCTATGAACTGGGGACACTAACAGCACCTGTGTCATACCACTTAGGGTTGTCCTGAGGTTTAAATGAGAGCTTGTAAACGACAGGCTTAGCACAGGACCTGGCACACAGTGATGCCTTAAAAAACGTTAGCTGTTATCACTGTGACAGCTTAAAAATTAAAACAGAGGAAAGAAGCTGCTCGAAAAAGTAATGGGACACAGGAAGTCAATACTGTGATCAAGATCGTGGGGACCTGAGACCAGCTCTGTATGGCAAAGCCAGAGCCCCAGTCAGGAATGAACCAGAATGGGTGGGGTCTAGGAGAGATGGTAAAAATCCACGTAGACAGGTAGGTGCTGGGAGATGTGGTTCTAGAAACGAGGACCAAAGGGGCCTCGCCAAAGGCTGTTAGTATTAAATGCACCAACCTCTACCACTTCCGCTTTCCAGAGAAGCGCGCCTCCTTCCTCACTGCTCTTCTCTATGGACAGTGCTCGCTCCATGCCACAAGTGGAAAAACGCAAACACACGGAGGTGAAAGAGCATGTCGTTCAGCACCGGAGAGCACTGCCTACGTGCTGCCCGGGATGCGAGTTTCTGAGCCAAGGCCAGCAGGAGTGGGAGCCTCTTACTCAGGACAGGCTCTTCCCGCCTGTCTGCTCGGCTCCGGCCCTCACACCACGAGGTGGCTTCTGGGCTTACGGCTCTTTCCACTTGATGCAAACTGGAGACGAGAACAGATTAGGCAAATAGCTGCCTGGGGGTGTCGAAAGGGGGCATCGGAAGAACTGTCTCTTCCTGGGGGAGGGGGGAGGGGGTTAAAACTCCTTCTGAGCTCCCCCGATCCTGGTTTCAACTTTACAATTTTTCTAACACATTTCGGCCCTCCTGGCATCAGGGACCATGTGGGGCAGGATGGAGGTCCAGAGCAAGAGAAAGAAGAGACACAACTCAGGATGCAAAACAAAACCCATGGTTTTACCTTCATCTCAGCCTCAGGGGCTGGGAATTCACTGGCTCGGGGGAAGAGCAACAGAACCGCCGTGATAATCAGAGCACCGAGGAACACGAAAATGACGGAGAACCTGGGAGTGAAAGACAGAGGGTTAAAAGCACTGTTCAATCTCCTCTCTATTCAGCTAGGCCGGGACTGGCTCTTCCCTGGGCGGATATCCTGTTTCAGTCCATTAACAGGGCCCAGTGTGCTGCCCACACCGCCCAGGGAATTTAGAAATGTTTTCCCCTTCATCCCCAAACCCTTCTTCCCAGACAGGTACCAGCGGGATGCGTTCCTGTTTATTCCTGGGAACTCCAAATTCCTAAGAATGGGAATTGGTAGTTTTCATCTTTGCCTCTGTGCAGTCATGATCAGGAAAAAGCGAAGCAGCTCATCCCCCAAGTGCTGTGTTTTAAACCAGAAAACTTTAGTAAATGATGTAACTTGCTGATTTGTACCTACACTGTCTGGCCAGGGAGTGTGACTCCATGGTGACCTTAGAGTCAGTTTATGGCCTGATTCTTTCTTAAGTCAATGCCAGCCCAAGTCACCTACGACTCTTCAGCGTCCCAGGGCCCAGGTCTGGAGCCTTAGGGGCTGGACCCAGTGCCTGCTGTAAATCTCAACAATTAAGAAACACGCACACATACAACCCCAAGAAACTCAACAGGCACCGAAAGCGGATTCTCTTTCCATCCCCTGTGTCCCCATCTCCTCAACACTGAGAGCTGACAGATACCACTCCCCTTCTCCTCCCACCTCTGCTTCCGAGCATAAATAACGCAGTTAGTCCTTATGATGACGTGAAAATGCAACTCATTCAAACTGCCAGTAATTACAACAATGAGCTTCTAATTCTAAACGTTTCATGAGCATCAGCGATTGCACTTCTAATTGCTTTTACCTGGGACTCCTGCCTGGAGAGAAGGCCTTACCTAGCTATACCTGATGCTCTGGATAGCAGCAGACACAGCAGCAGCACTGACACCCAGAGCAGGGCGAGGATGAACACGCCAGCCCCCACGCCCAGCACGGTGCCAGCCATGCAGTGGGGGGCAGCTGAGAGCTGCAGGCCTGGACCCCCCGGCCCGATGAGCTGTCTGTCCCTGGTGCTGTGGGTACCGCCAGGCTTCCGTGTGCTCCTGGGTTTCCTGGTGGGCGGTCAAACACAGAAAGTCCCAATTCATTCTGGGGAATTTTTGATGATTGCTGTGGTAGGAGGATTCGTCAATACAGGTCTTTGGGAATGTCGAGTCCCTTAATAGGAATTACAAATTTAGAACCCAAACCTTTCTTTTTGCTGAGGACTGAGAAGCTGCTTTCTGCTCCATGTGGGTCATTTCAAATTCGGAATCTGAGTTTGTCTTCCCACAACCCACAAGCTGGATTCTCCCTTGATACAAAACCCTAACCGAGGGCTGTAAAAGGTACCAGGACCTGAGGGCTCCAGGGCACACGAGAAGTCGTAGCTCTCGGGTTAAGTCTGTGGTGCGAGCTGTGACTCAGCAGGCAATCACAAGACAGAACTCCTAATCCTTGCAGAAGAAGAAGAGCCATCACTGTTTCTGAACATTCACTTGTGCTAAGTACCTTACAAATACAGCTCCTTCAATCATGGCAATAAGCTTCTGAGGTAGGAACCATATCCACGTTACAGAAGACGTAACTGAGGTATAATGTGATGGGACAGTATTAACAAACCCGGCGGCTTACGAAAGACAGTTATACTCTCACAGTTCTGGAGGCCAGAATTCTGAAATTAATGTGTCAGCCAGGTCACACTTTTTTCCAAAGGCTCTAAGAGAGAGTTCTTCCTGCCTCTTCCAGCTCCTGGCGGCCCCAGGTGTTCCTTGGCTTGTGGCTGCATCACTGCAATCTCTGCCTCTGTCTTCACGTGGCCTCCCCTGTGTCTCTGTCTTCTTCCTGTCCCATCTCTTATGGGGACACTTGTCATTGGATTTAGTTCCACCCAAATGATCCATCATGATCTCATCTCAAGATCCTTAACTTAATTGCATCTGCAAATAAACCTGTCCCATTCACAGGTTCCAGGGGTTAAGATGTGGACATATCTTTCTTGGGGCCACCATTCAACCCACTCCAGGGTAACACCATATAGTACCTCCCCTGATTTTCCCTTTCAGTATCAGAGGCAAGCCTTAAGCAAACAATTTCCTCCTTAGGCTGATGGTTTTCTTTACCCTAATGGCTTAAATACCACAAAAATGATTACCTATGAGAATTTCTGTTATAAGGATATTGGAAAGTAAGTCCTAAGCATGAACTGCTAACCAACAAAACCCCACATATATTCACTCAACATTTATTTATTTAATTTATTTTTTTGGCCACACGGAGAGGCATGTGGGATCTTAGTTCCCCAACCAGGGATCGAACCCGTGCCCCCTGCATTGGAAGCGTGGGGTGTTAACCACTGGACTGCCAGGGAAGTCCCAGTCAACATTTATTTTGCACCTACCTTGTAGAGCATTGCTACAAGCTGGGGATCACAAGGTAAACAAGACATTTCTTCTGACAGAAGCTTAAGACCTATTGGAGAACACTGTTATGCAGACAACTTTCCATTCTGATCAGTAGGAAAAACAAAGTGCAATGGGAATTGAGATGTGAGAAGGGCTTTACAAAGGAGGTGACTCTGCATGGGCCCATTTGGGAGAGAACCATGGCCAGAGGACAGAGTAAGGGAGAGGTGGGCAGAGAGGCCTGGCAGCAGATGGGCGTGGCCCCCTTGCCCATTCTCCCCTCATTAGACACAGGGGTGTCGGGTGTCCTCAGTAACTCAATATGCCAAGGGTTTTCCCATCTCTGGGTCCTTGTGCCTGCTGTTTCCACTGCCTGGAATGAAGCCCTGACCGCAAAGAAGCCGTCTACCATTTGCAGGGCTGGCTTCTCCTCATGCTTCTGACCCAGCTTTAAACACAGCGTCCTCAGAGCGGTCTTCCCTGACCATCCTAGCTAAAGAAACCCACCTTCACTCTAGTCCCTTCAGAGGGCACTTCGCAAACCGTAGCTCACATTCTGATTTATTGTTCACAGGTTTACTTTCTGTCTCTCCAGCTGGAATAGTAAACTCCAGGAGGGCAGAGACTTTGTATCTTGCTCACTACAGTCTCGCCGGTTCTTTTCTGCAGAGGTTGTAAGTAATAGATATTTGTTGGATGAATACATGAAGCAGTGCTAACAAGCCCACAAAAGTCCAATGAAGGAGTGATGGGATCGTATCTAATTTTAGAGAAAGATGACTGTGGCTTCTGGTCAATATGCTGGACAGAGCTGACACGGGAATTACCCCACACAACAGCAAACACACAGAAAGGCTTAATAAAATAGATGAAAAGAAGTTAATACACAGCGCAGCTTGAAAGCAATAAAGGGAAATCCTTAAGTACTATAAACAAAAATGTAACTCAAAGCCTGGATAGTACGCAGGAGCTGAGCCCAAAGACCTGCAGGGGTCCTGCAACCAGGTGCAAACCTTAGGAGCGGTCCTTTCCTCGACAGGTGAGGCCTCAGACCCATGATACAGAGAACTAGAACTGAGAACAAGGTATAAAAATGGGCTCTGTAAGGGCTCAGCTGTCTTTGAAACAGGGACTAAAAAATTTGATGCTGACGTGGCTGGAAGAAAGCGGGCCAAGTACCTGAGCCCATGGGTGAAAAAAGAACAACCCAAGAGAAATCTGCATCCCAATCCTTCATCACATGCGGGAGAGGGGTTCGGATCACACTAGCACGGAGGTGTGGGAATCCCAAGTAGTAAGAGTAACATGAAAACTACACGAACAGTGAGAAGCCCATGGGATTCCAGCATAGACAAATGGAAACCTCTCTGGAGGGAGGTCAGCATGCAAGGTTCCCACTGGAGTGAGTGTAAAATAGAGGTTTTCAGACCTACAAAGACTGGAATGGAGTTCAGCTCTCATAGATATACTTCACCAAGAAGGAAAATGAACTAAGAAAGAAGGTGTGAGATGTAAGGAGGAAAGGTGAGAAAAATATTAGTAAATACTGACAGTAAAGACTTCTTTAATGATAAGGACTAATTTCTTGATGAGTTAAAAACAAGGAAGAATTAAAATATTTGTCGACAAGTGGAAGGTGAGAAAGGACAGCTCAAAGTTAAATCATTCCATAGTTATTATTTTGCTCTGAGGAGGTGAGAGTTAATGATTTTACCTATAGGCTTTGTTAAGCTAAATATGCATGTTAAACACCAGATAACATAAATAGGATGAATAACTTCCATACTAGTAGAGTGAGAAAAATAAAGGAAGAAAGCAGAAGGCAGAAGTGGAAAGAAACAAAGGAAAATACAGAATAAGACTGTAAAAATAAGCCCAAATATAACAGTAATCATAGTAAATGTAAGCAGATTACACTTGACTATTAAAAGAGATTCTTATATTAGATTTTTTTTTGAACAGCTCTTTATAAAAGCTGTGCAGAAAGCATAATGAGAGAGAGGCTGAAAATAAAGAGAGTGAAAAAGACATACAAAGCAAATACTACCAAAACAAAAAGAGGGGAAAAGGGGAATTGTTCAATGGATACAGAGTTTCAGTTGTGCAAGATGAAAAAGTTCTAGAGATCTGTTACACAACGATGTGAATATACTTAACACTGCTGAACACTCAAAAATGGTTAAGGTAGTAAATTTTATATATGTGTTTTTTACCACAATTACCAAAAAAAAGAAAAAAAACAAAACAAAATACAGTCTGGTAAAGCAATACCAGTATCAAGCAAAACGGAATGTAAAGCTTTAAAAATTATTAATAACGACAGTCACAAAAGGAATAATTTAACAAAAAAATACAACTCAAAACACATGAACCTAAAACAAAGCCTCAAAACATATAAAGCCAAAACTGAATCACCGCAATAAATGGAAAAGCCCACAAAATTTCGTGCAAGATTTTAATATACCTCTCTCAGAAACTGATAGATCAAGCAGCTAAGAATAAACACTTGACAAGGAGGATATACAAATGGCCAACAAATACGTGAAAAGGTGCCCAACTTCATTAGTCATCAGGAAATTGCAAATGAAAACCAAAATGCAGTACCTCTAGACACCTACCAGAACGGCTAAAATGAAAATGACAGATAACACCAAGTGTTGACAAAGATGTGGAGTAACTGGAACCCTCATACCCTGCTGGTGAGTGTCTACCAGTAGACTACCAGTAGTTGTTACTACCGCTTTCGAGACTCCTTGGTAATATCTAATAAAGCTGAATGTCCATGAACCCTAGACCCAGCTCTTCTCTTCCTGGGTGTGTCCCCAACAGACATATACACATAAGTTCACTAAAAGACATGTACAAAAGTTCAACGCAGCCCTATTTGAAATAGTTAAAAACTGAAACAACCTAAATATCCATCAGTCGAATAGATAAAGTGTGGTATTATACATACAATCTCTTCATTCATACAATGGAATAGTAGAAAGCAGCAAAAATGAACAAACTACAACTACACCCAGCAATGTGGGTGTTTCGCAAATATTGAGTGTAAAACGCTAAAGGCAAAAGAGTTCATACCGTATAATTCCACATATATAATGTTTAAAAACAGGTCAAACTAATTTTGGGGTTAGAAGTCAGGAGTGTGGTTCCCTTGTAGAAAGTAGTGACTGGAGGGGGTCTGAAGGGGGTTCTGGGGTGCTTATGAAATTTTGTTTCTTCATCTGGGTGTTGGTTACATGGCTTTGTTAATTCTGTTAAATTGTATCTAGCTGTACACTTCTGATTTGCATATTTTTCGGTATGTGTGTTATACCTTTTTTTTTTTTCCCAAAAAAGTTTACTGCAAAGAAAGTCTGAAGAGATATACCAGACAAATGCAATATATGGGCTTTGTTTGGGTCCTGATTCAAACAAACCAACTATACAAAAACTTTTATGAGATGACTGGGGAAATCTGAACAGTATCTGGATACTTGATGATATTAAGGAATTGCTGTTTAGTTTTTAAATGAAAAATATTGTTTTTTTAAAAATGTGGGGACTTCTCTGGTGGCGCAGTGGTTGGGAATCCACCTGCCAATGCAGGGGACACGGGTTCGAGCCCTGGTCCGGGAAAATCTCACGTGCCATGGAGCAACTAAGCGCATGCACTATAACTACTGAGCTTGCGCTCTAGAGCCTGTGAGCCACAACTACTGAGCCCGCGTACTGCAACTGCTGAGGCCTGCCTGCTGCAACTACTGAAGCCAGTTCGCCTAGAGCTCGTGCTCCGCAACAAGAGAGGCCACTGCAATGAGAAGTCCATGCACCGCAACAAAGAGTAGCCTCCGCTCGCTGCAACTGGAGAAAGCCCACGCACAGCAACGAAGACCCAGTGCAGCCAAAAATTAATAAATAAATTAATTAAAAAATGCGATGGTGTTGTGGTTATATTGCTAAAAGATTATTTCTGATATACAGGTACACACACACATGCACACCAGAGATAAGAGAAATCAATGTCTGGGAACTTTATAATTATTCAGGGGAGAGGAGAAGACGGGGGCTAATATGAAACAAGGCTGGTCATGAGTTAACTGTTGAAGCTGGGTGGCGAATACATGAATGTTTGCTATACTATTTTCTGTACTTGAAACTTTTGCAATAAAAAGATGTGTGTATGAATAAGTATACATGTATAAGTAGGAATAAATCCAACAAAAGATGTGAAGTTTTTTTTTTTTTTTGCGGTACGTGGGCCTCTCACTGTTGTGGCCTCTCACGTTGCGGAGCCCTGGCTCCGGACGCGCAGGCTCAGCGGCCGTGGCTCACGGGCCTAGCCGCTCCGCAGCATGTGGGATCTTCCCAGACCGGGGCACAAACCCGTGTCCCGTGCATCGGCAGGCGGACTCTCAACCACTGTGCCACCAGGGAAGCCCATGAAGATTTTTATAGCAAAAATTATAAAACTTTATTTGAAGATACATATTTTTAAAAGGCCTGAATAGAGAAATAACCCGTGTTCCTGAATGGATGGGATGGTTTAATATTGAAATATCTCAATTTTCCTTAATCTATCAGTTCAATGCAATTCTAACCAAAATCTCAAAGTAATTTTTTGTGGAACTTGAAAACTGATCCTAAATTCATATGGAAAAGCAAAAGCCCAAGAATAGCGAAAACAATTTTGAGAACAGGATGGAAACTTGCCTTTCGTGTTACCAACTGCCGCAAGACACATTATAAAACCAAGGTAATTAAAACAGTGTGATAGTGGCATAAAGACACGTGAGCCAGTGGAATAAAACGGAGAACCCAGAAGCAGATCCATGCATTTATGAGAACTTTGCACAAGACAGAGTTGGCTTTATACTCAGTGGGTAGAGGATTTCATAGATAGTGTTGGGACAAGTGATTATCCAATCAGAAAAGAATAAAACCAGATCTCTACTTTATATCATACGCAGAAGCCAATTTTAAATGGAAAGTAATTCATAATAAAACAGCATATGTTTAAATATACAAATGTTCAGGCTGACTACACTAGAATACATAAGGAAGTAACGCACTCAGATGCTCGCACCTAAACTTAGAATCACCATGAACGCAAAAGCTACAAATGCTGGCTGATGTAGATGTGTTATACGGCAACTCAAATACCACGAGCTGGGCTGCCTTCAGGTACGGGGTTTTCTAGAGTGATGAACAACTCTTGTTAAAAAGTTCCAAACCACAAATAAGTATACTTTCCCCTTGATTTACATTAGAGTGCATTCCCGGAAATTTTACTATATTAAACTGTGCCAAAAAATACATTATGTTTATACAAAAAATGGAGTTAGGTTCTAGGCTCACATTATAAATGAGTATCCTGTGAGACCCTCAAAAGTTGTGCAGGAGGAAGGACAATTCTTTACTACGAGGGGCTGTCCAGTGTACTGCAGGACTTCTAACGTCCCCAGACCTTCTTTGTAAACCCTGGTAGTGTCCCCAAAATCACAATAATAACCAGAGGTGCCCTCACGAATTCCAAAATGACCAAAGGGGCATTACCATCCCCTTAAAGAACCATGGTCCTAGATAAACTCTGGCATAAAGAGACATGTAGAAGGGTGTTCATAATAGCAAAACATCTGAAAAAATCTAAATGTCCATCAGTAAGGGAATGGGTATTATATACTCAGAATGAACACTTAAAATGAATGAACTTGAGCTAGCCTTATTAAAATGAATGTATCTCAAAACAATATTGAGTCTAAAAGCAAGTTGCAAAATGAAGCCCACAGTACTATGCTACTTGTATCTTTAAAATTTTAAAAATACCTAAATAGCAATATACATATAGTTTATGAGCTGCACATATACAGTAAACATAAACATGGGCATAAATGATGGAAAGCAATTTCAGAAGAGCGTTTGTCTCTGGGGAGGGAGGAAGGAAAGAGAATGAGCCCTGCTTAGA
Source organism: Lagenorhynchus albirostris (assembly GCF_949774975.1). Lineage (NCBI taxonomy): Eukaryota > Metazoa > Chordata > Mammalia > Artiodactyla > Delphinidae > Lagenorhynchus > Lagenorhynchus albirostris. Next base: position 99,905,375 of record NC_083103.1, read on the forward strand.
ATCTGCAGGAATTAGGAGGTACTGACCCCAGTGCAGAAGCTGGCACTGGAGGGCTGCCTGCTGGGGGCCCGAGTGGTGTGTTTAAAGGACAACAGTCGCTATGGACTCTCAAATCACAGAAGCACTCAGGAAAAAGGGTGGAAGGGTGTAATCCCGATACACTGCTCCCCATTTTCTGTCAGCGCGTTAACAGATGATGACACATCGATGGCATTTTGGTAGCGTGACAATTGATTTTTCCCAGACTTGCATTTTATTTCATTAGTAGAGGCATTATCCTAATATTTTAAAATTCAAACCTTATTGAAGTGTTTAAAGTAGAAAAAAAGTGTGCAAGTGACCCCCCGCCCAATTATCTTTGAAGGTTTGGAACAGCTATAAAGGAAAATGAAGAAGAATCTTCCAGAAGGGCAGTTCACTCCTATAACCCACTGTTTCCTTTTTTCTTTCTTAAAGATTTATTTTTTTATTGAGGTAACACTGGTTTATAACATTATATGTTTCATGTGTACAACATTATATTTCCACTTCTATATGCCCTACTGTGTGCTCACCATCAAAAATTTAGTTTCCATCTGTCACCCTACATTTGATCCCCTTTACCCATTTTGCACCCTCCCCACCTCCCCCTCTGATAATCACTACTCTGTTCTCTGGATCTATGTCTTCTTCTTGTTGGGTTTGGTTTGTTCATTTTTGTTTGTTTATTCCGCGTATGAGTGAAATCATATGATATTTGTCTTTCTCCGTCTGATTTAAGCACTGGTAGGGACTTTGAGGATACAAAAGAAATGTGATGTCACTCTTGCCTTAATAGCCTGTGGTTTCTTAACATCAACAGCACATGAAACAATTAGGAAACACTAAAGAAAGATATGACAATGTGCCAAACTTGATTTATAGTTAATTTCCCAAAAAAATACTACTACTACTACATATCTGCAGGAGCACTGTCGTCTTCAGAGCACTTCTTCACTTGTATTATTTGGGGGAAATATTGCTTTGGCTGGAGTTACTGTGGGTCTTCATGGTACAGCTAGAACTAATGCTGGGCCCTGGCATATGGGTAGGAATGGGAAAGGTGAATCAGAAATGGAAGGGGATCCACGGAGAGAAAATAGTTTGAACAAAGAGGGTGAGACAAGATTGGCCACTGAGTATCTGGGGAATAATGTGGAGACTGGCCTCAGCCAGAGCAGAGGCAAATAATGGACAATAACACTGTGTAGACCAACTGTTCAGGACTAGTTCTGGGCCTTTAATATTTGGGGGGAAAGTGTTTAAAAGCTTGAGATTTGGAGTTAACCTTCTTATACTCCTAGTGATCACACTGACTTGAGTTAAATTATAAACTAAGAATAGGGCATGACTGAGGAAGCACGGCAAACTTCTTACGTCTTCCTGAATGGAGATAACGTTTTAGGTTTTCTCTCTCATAAGAAGGAGCCCTCCCCCAAAACCCAACTCTGTCCTCCCTTAACTGGGAGAAGGTATTAGTCTAATTTCCCCCGCCCTGTCGCAGATTCAAACTGGCGACAGGAAAACAGTGCCCACAGATCTTGTCTTCAGAATTTTCGCCCGCTATCTACCAGTAGCTGGGAGAGAGATTAAGGTTTCGGTCACAAGGTATTTCGAATCGGGCACTGACATTTCACTTTCTTAAGAGCATGAGAAATAAAGCATTCCTGCCTTTTCCACCCCCAATTGAGCAATTATTGGCCGCCAGGCCTTGGGTTCAGATCGGCGGTGAGGGTAGCCTGAGAGGTCCCTGCACCGCCATCCGCCCACGCCTTCCTCTAGCCGTCTCAGCCCTATCCCCTGCCATTCTCTCCTCTCCGCGGCCACCTCCACTCATCTCACTTCCACCCCCACCCCCCTCACCTGGCTCCCCATTTCCCGGGTCCCCTACTCACACCTCTCAGTCCGGCCTGTTTCAGCCCACAGGGGGGATTTGGTCTACTCAGGGCGAATCACAAGTGGGCTTTCATCCAGGCAATTCCGGATTGGCTAATCAGCGCCGCTCTTTCAACTCCCAAATTCCCCCTCATTTGCTTACAACCGCCGCGGCTCCAGGCAACGCGGAGCGTGGTGGGTGGGCACGTCGCCCTCCGTTACGCACTCCGATTGGTCGGTGCCTGTTGGTCCTGGAACCGGCCTCATGTTCTATTGGATAGAGACAGTCCTGGCTCCCCACGCTCGCCCCACCCCGTTGTCAATCACACCGTCCCTTAGGTAACCCACGGGACCATTGGTCAGTCTAGCCTGAGGGCGGGTTGTTGGGCGGAAGAGTTGCTTTCCCGGCTTGCCTCGCTGTTACCATGGAGGCAGGACCGCAGCGCTCTGAGGCGGAGAGTCCCGGCCACCCCTTTCCTCCTTTCTAGACCTTAGTGCCTGTTCCGGAGTATAATGGTCTTCACAGTTCCCGACCTACTGGCTCCGGCGGACCGCGGGATTTGGGGGCAAGTAAAATTAGGCCTCAGAGAGGGGGTCAGGCCCAGTCATCAAGGGTCCCTAACAAGCCTCCTGAAGAGAACCGAGTCCGAACCACCTTGTAATAACATCACGTTTTCATTCGTCCTTACCTCGCTTTTTTGTATTTGCCATTATTCTTCCGTTAGCCTTACGACGTACACTGCAGCAAGGATCATTTTACTCACGGGACAGACTGGGGAAGAGGAGCCAGGGTCAAATCAAGTAAATCTCCTGTAGCTACGCCTCCAGGCATCTGGAAATGGTCCATGCTTTTAGCAAACGGCTCTTGCCTAACTGCAAACTAAAACTTGCCATGATTTTGTTCCTTACCATCTTAGAGGTCTCTAATGAATCAGTTTTCATGGAATGTTGGAACTGAAATAGACTTTCGAAATCATGTAGTGTTAATTAAAAAAAAAAAATCTTACCTTGAAAGAGATAAGTTGCTTCTTCTTAAAAATCACATAGTCAGGGGCTTCCCTGGTGGCGCAGTGGTTAAGAATCCGCTTGCCAATGCAGGAGTCAAGGGTTCGAGCCCTGGTCCAGGAAGAGCCCACATGCCATGGAGCAACTAAGCCCGTGCGCCACTCTAGAGCCCACAAGCCACAACTACTGAGCCCACGTGCCACAACTACTGAAGTCCATGTGCCTAGAGCCCATGCTCTGCAGCAAGAGAAGCCACCATAATGAGAAGCCCTCACACTGCAATGAAGAGTAGCCCCCGCTCGCCGCGACTAGAGAAAGCCCCGCACAGCAACGAAGTCCCAACACAGCCAAAAATAAATAAATAATTTATTTTTTAAAAAAATCACATAGTCAGTGGACAAAACTGGTACTAGAACCGTGGTTCCATTGGTCTAATTTTTTTTTTCATTGAAGTGTCTTTTCTCACATGGAGCTTATCTTACTTATGATGGGAACGATGTTATATAATCTGGAGGCAAGGAGAGTTAATCAAAAACTTTCCTGATTTTGATCTCATGTCTCATCCAAATATACTGCACCATAATCAATTTATGGATACTTGGACTTTCATTATTTCAGCCAATATAAGTTGTCTTCTGTCTTCCACTTTTCTCATTTCTCAAAAGGAGTATGGCCATCCTGAAAAACTTTCTCACTTTTATGCGCTTTCTTTAAAAATAATCTTTCTCTTTCAACAAAGGAATTCAGAGGCAGCTGACTTTCTATTCCAGTCTAAGGTTCTTAAGGGAGGTGAAGACAATTAGAAAAGCATAAGACACAGTTTTTACTCTGGAGCCCATGGATGGGCCATACGTGTGGAGAGGGGAGGTGGGTGTCCACAAACCCACCAAAAGGTAAGGTTTATTGTATATGTGCATATGTGGGCTTTTCTGGGGGGATTGGTGGTATCCATGGTTTTCATAAGATTTTGAGTCCATAACCCCAAGATGTGTTCTGGGGAGAAAGCTGCTCAGATGTGTGTGGGGAGACTGGTCTAGGTTCTCAGGTCTGTAAGACTTCAGCAGATAAAGAGAAAAGCTCTTTGCTCGCTTACATCGGCCCACCCAAGTTTTGTGTGTGTGTGTGTGTGTGTGTGTGTGTGTGTGTGTTTTACCTCTTCTGCCACTCATAGAGGTGATAAAAATTCATCAGATTCACATAACCGTTGAACTCAGAGGGTGATGAAATCCCAGTATAATTCTCTCCAAAGAACGTTCTGATTAATAGAAACTGCAGAGGAACTAATTTTATGAAAATAGCAAATGGGATTGTTTTAGCTGAAGCAAGCCGGGAGAGTGAGCGCTGATGCCCAGCGGAAGATGCAAGCAGCCACGTTGTGCAGAGCTGACAGCTCCAATCTGGCCATTTATTTATTAAATGTCTTTCCGCTGTAAATTATTAAGCCTGGATTCTGGGAGATGAGGGAGCTGACAGGATAAGACAATAGAACGGAAAGCAAACCTGGACAGCTTCCTTCAGAACTACTGCAGCACTGTGTCTTGTGAAAACCCCTGCCATCCGGGGTTTGGAGAAGGGGGAGAGTCCCTCTTTGGCGGGACTCAGAAATGGACGAGACAAGTAACGTGCTTTTGATTTCTGATTTTTATTTGCCAGTTCTTACACATCAGAATGTTCTTCAGAGAAAATTCAACCTGTTGGCTCAACAGCTGGGAGCCAGGCATTTTGTCTGTTCTCTGCAAGGGCTGTTTTGCCCAAATAAGGAAGAACTTGGTCAGCTTTACCATTCAGACGTATCAAATGAAATGTTTTAGGGTCCTCAGCCATGAGAAGACTGGGTTCATTTGGCTTATTTGATAGCTGGAAAGGCCTTTCCTGCCGACGAGGCGTTCGAGGGTCTAATTCTTAAACTGAAAAAGAGGAAAAGGCTGGTGAACAGAGAGGGAGTGGAACTTTGATTATGCTCATCATCGAGTGAGAAGCTGGAGTTCTGGTAAATGGGGAGTGGCTGATTTATGTGAATCTCAGGCTTCACTTTTAGACCTCTGTTTTCTAAAGAGTGTAATAGAGGGCAGGAGGCTTCATTTCCTGCCCAGGCCTTGTAGGGCTTGAGTTTCCTCCTGGGTGACATGGGAAGCATTGGAGGATCTTTGCAGAGAGGAGTGACGTGATCTGACTTGTCAAAAATACTGACTGGGTGCCAGTTAGTGTAGTCTGTGGTCAGAACGGGGCCTGATTCCCATAACACGAAGCCACTCACCGGCTTTGGGTGATTCCTCCCCAGGATGTCGAGTGAAAGGGCTCATTTTATTTCTCCTCACCTGTAGGATGGGTGGGATTTCTCTGTTCTTTGTGAAGTCCTCTCCTGGAGAGTGCCAAGGCTGGTGATAAGGTGGAGTTTCAGGTCCCTCTGTCCTCCTACAGACACGGAGGGGGATACAAAGGATCAAACAGCAAGAGAATCTGCTACCACCGGCCCCGCCCTGGGCTGGGTTTGTGATCCAGTAATCCTGTCCGGGGAGCTGGTAGACAGCCGGCTGGCAGGAGAAGGATTCCGTGAGTTCTGATTTCCTCCACTCTGGGGAAGGAGGAGAGGACTGCAGCCCCAGAGGCAGGACACCAGGCAGCTGCTTGGAAGCTGGCTGTGGCAACACGCAGCTGCTGCCTATACGGGACCTGTGGTGGGTGGGAGAAGGAAACACATGAGGCTTTGTGGGAAAGCGCGAGAGTCTTAGAAGAACCGTGCGGTTTCTGGACTAGCAGAAGTCTTGAGACATTTCTACAGCCCATGGCAGGCCTGAGCCCCACGCTGCCTTACAGGATGGAGAGTTCACTGTGCCCGAGGAGCAGCTGAAAAGTGCTGCTGTTCAGGGGGGTCACACCAATGAGTGTTCTCATCCCTTCTTTCGGGGTATTTTAGAACAGGGTCAAGCTGAGGCTGCGGGCAGTGTAGCCATGGTTCTTGAGCTCTGAGCAAAAGGAGATGGTCAGACCTGGAATTGAGGGATTTTTAAATATGGGTACAAATCTTATTTGAGTTCTCAGCTGTTCAAATTGAAAGGGCTTTTTATAGATCGGTGCTGTGTTCTGGGATTGAAAGGCCAGATACTTAGGAAGAAGCTCTAAGAGCTAAATCAGGATTAGGGATCTAATTCTCTCAGAGGCACACAAGTACCTAGGTGTGGCCCAGCATGACAGTGCAGGCTCACAAATATCCCATATTTTTTAATTGGTGAAGGTCCCTGTCCATAAGAAGGAAACAAACCTTGAACATTTCATTTCTGGAATTTTCTGCCCCAGAACCTTGTTTTGCTAACCTTTGGGCACCATACCAAGCTATCCCCAATAGAAAATATTAATATAGGAGTTTGGTGCACAAACTCAGAGGCCCTGAGGGCAGTAGATGTGACTTAAGTTTATCTAATAAATACATGATTATAAACAGAATTGCTTCTTTGATTGCTTTGCCAACATATTCTTCAGGTTGAGACAGGGAAGTCAGGACATGAGCAGGGGACAAGGAGAGAAGGAAGGAGGGGAGTGACAAAGAGCAGGAAGCTTGAGGAATGAAGAGGGTGAAGCCAGATTCCTTAAAGAAAAAGAAAGCACAGTGTGTGATCTCATCTGCAGTGAGAAGGATGGCCATTCCTGAATGGTCGTTTCCCCAAACCTTCTGTTTCCGGAGCTGAACTGATTGCCCACTTATTAAACTCCAGATTCTGCCTGGCACCTTGGTTGTGTTTTGACCTAAGGAATAAGGGCCTGATACTATTCACTTTAAGAACTGAGCATCCCCCATCCATCAGGTGGTGTTCTAGAAATGGGGGTGTGGAGATAGATACAGTGCCTTTCTTCAGCTTGTTCACATTCTACTTTCAAGACAAACAAGAAAACACCCTGTGTGATAAAGGCTACATCACAGGCAAATCTGAGGTACTTCCTACCTACAGGGGAGGAATTAGAGGGGCCAAGGAAAGTTTCCAAGGTGATGCTGAATTGGGCCTTTATGGATGACTGGAATAAGGGATAAGAGAGAAGAGGTTCCAGGCACAAGGAACAGCATATACAAATATCTAGCAGTATAAGAGAGACTAGCAGAACAGGTGCGGGGACAGGAGTTCAGTGTCTGTGGTAGGCAGTGTGGAAGGCAGGAAAGGGTAGAAGATGAAGTGAGAGGTCACGGGGGCCTGTGTCATGAAGGGCTTGCGTGGCCTGATAAGGAATCTAAGCATTGACCTGCCGATTCTGATGAGCCACTGAAAGATATAACAAGAGAAGGTCTTTATACTTTTTGTATAAGGTACACACACATACACAGAGACAGCTCTTCCATAAATCTCTTATAGATATTTATCTGCTTCTCTGGCCTCTGCTTGAATATACTCAGGGTTGGGGAGCTCTCAACCTCCCAAAGCTGCCCACTTCATTGTTGGATAGCTATAAACCTGAGAAAGGTCTTACATTGAGCCAAACTCTGCATCCTCATAATTCCTGCTCATTCTATCTAAGCTTTGCCATTTGTAGCAACACATGAAAGGCCACTTGAAAAATATTTGAGGATACAGTGAAACCTTCCCTTGGTTTTCACTTTTCCAAGTTAAGCACACACAGAGTTCCCTCATTCTTTATTTCATCGATTCTAGACTCCTTTACCATCCCCGTCACAGCTATCTGGATGAACTGTGGTTTATTAAAGCATCTTTTAGAATCTGGCACTAGAATTGCTCATAATACTTCACATAAGCTCTAAAAGTATGGAGTACAGTGATGCGATAACTTCTTTTGAGCTGGACACACTGTGACCATCAGGGACTCTGAAGACCTTAGTTTGTTACTGGTCACATCTCACTGTTTGCTTTTAAAGCTTTTGATTAACTGAAGCTTCTAATTCTTCTGCACACTAATTACTGCCAAGTAAATTCTCCACTGTACTCAGTATGTGCAATTTATTTCTGAAATCTAAACACAGGCCTTTACATTTATTTAAATGTTACTTTTTAGTTTTCTAGACCACTAGATTCCAGCCTATTAGATTCATTTTTCAAGTCTTGATTCTCTTTCTTATGATATTAATCGGCCTCCCTGCACATTTGATAAACATTTTTTGTATGTTTTAATCCAGGTCATTAATAAAAATATTGTCTAGGATAGACCTTGGTATCAGTGGAGACCTCCTTCCAGTCTGAATATGTGTTCAGACAGCTTCAGTTTTGCCTAATGACCCATTTTACAACATTATTCATGTGATTACTTTAAAGATACATTGTATTTGGCATTTTCTCCCATTCAAATCAGTAAATGTTTATTGTTGATCTCCCATCTAGGTTCTGTGTTAGGTGCTTAGGACTCAAAAAATGATCAAGATATCATTCTTAAAGAACTCATAGAGGTGACATTCATATATACACCAACTCCAAATCAAGATGTATATAATTAAATATGCATTACCTCAAAGTTGTAGTAGAGGTATATATATTTTTTCAATATAAAATATAATAGATAATATGTCATGTGTATAACTTCATATTAATATTAGCAGTATAAATAAAGTATATAGAGAACCCAGAGAAAGGGGAGGTTACTTCATCATAGGGGGAAGAGGAGAAAGAAGGACTTCATACAAGAGGTGACATTTTAGACTTCCCTGGTGGTGCAGTGGTTAAGAATCCGCCTGCCAATGCAGGGGACATGGCTTCGAGCCCTGGTCCGGGAAGATCCCACATGCTGCAGAGCAACTAAGTCCGTGTGCCACAACTACTGAGCCTGTGTTCTAGAGCCCACGAGCCATAACTACTGAGCCTGTGTGCCACACCTACTGAAGCCCACGCACCTAGAGCCCGTGCTCCGCAACAAGAGAAGCCACCACAATGAGAAACCCGCACACTGCAATGAAGAGTAGCCACCGCTCGCCGCAACTAGAGAGAAAGCCTGCGTGCAGCAACAAAGACCCAACACAGCCAGAAGTAAATAAATAAATTAATTAAAAAAAAAAAGAGGTGACATTTTAGCAGAGCCTTGAAAGATATGTAGGATTTTTGTGAGATAAGTGGAGAATGGATATGGAAAGATATTCCAGACTGAAGAAACAGAATAAGCCAACCATGGAAGAGTGAATGTCTTTGGTTCAGGAACAGCAAATATTCTAATGTAGATGGAGTGCCAGTGTCAGGGAAATGAGCGGCAGAAAATGAGACAGCGTGCGAAGGGTTATGAATGCCATGTTAAGGAATTCAGGCTTTAGCCTGTAGGTGAAGAGTTTAGCTAAATCAGAAGTCTTCGAGCAACGTGATCTGATGTATCAAGGTCATAACTCTACTGTACAGGAAATGAGTTCAGTTTGGCAAACTTATCCTTAGTGAACCCATGTTGACTCTGGTATTAACCAATTATTAAGCATCTGTTTAATGAGCACCTCAACCTTTGTGTGTGTGTGTGTATTTTTTTTAATTGACGTATAGTTGATTTACAATGTTGTGACTATCTCTGCTGTACAGCAGAGTGACTCGGTTATCCACATATAGACATTCTTTGTTAATATTCTTTTCCATTATGGTTTATCACAGGATATTGAGTATAGTTCCCTGTGCTATACAGTAGGACCTTGTTGTTTACGTATTCTAAATGTAAGAGTTTGCATCTGCCAACCCCAAACTCCCAGTCCACCCCTCTCCCTTCCCCCCTTTCTGTGTGTGTTTTGCTCCTACTTCTTCAGCTTCTCCACATTTTTGACTGTTGCTTTGACCTTTGGGCCTCTTGCCCTTTTTTTCCCCTTAGGTATTTGTGTTCTGTATTCTGTTGCTTTATTTGTTCACTCACAGCTTGCTCTGACCTTCACTATTTAATGTGTCCTCTGGCTCTGACCTCTGAGCCACAACAATTCCCTGACCCTCAGAGCTGGCCTTGCCTCCACTGCAGTTGCTCATGTACTTTCACTTCCCCGGGGCAGCTGCGACCTCTGCATTTTCTGTTCCTCCTTGGTCTCACCTGGTCTCACCCTTTGCGCTACCGTCTTTGCATCAGTTCTCTTTTCCACCTCCCTGACCTGCAAGTTGGGCCCATTTGCTCACTTTGGTTCCAATTCTGGCTGGAGAATGTGATCTTTCCTTTTTAGGAGCTGTATGGTACAGTTGAAGCGATAGGACTAACACACAAGAAACCCTCTAAGTTACAACTGAGTGACAGTTGGATGTACTAACTAAAAGCGTTCTGTGAGTTTAGAGAAAAGATTGAGGTGGAAATCCAAGAAGGAACGGTCCATTGGACCAATCCATTAGAGGAATGGTCCTTTCTAGTCAACTCCCTTGTAGAAAGGTTTGGATATTTGAGACACAAACATTTCTTGGGAAGAAGGAAGAACTCCTTGCGGACTTCCCTGCGATTGGCTCCAAAGCTGCCTGTCTTAGAGGAGCGGCCTGGTCTGTGCCATTTAGGGGTGGTTGCCACCAGAAGCCTTACCCGCCTCAAGGAGAGAGCAATTTAACGCCATTTCCAACTTAAGCACCATATCTACAGGGCGTGAAATTAGTTCCAGCAAGCAGCAAATTTGCTGCTAATAAAAATATTTAGCGATTCACTTGTCTTTAAATCAGCAGCAGAATATTCTTCTACTTGCATCAGTGCTTGTTTCTCCCAATTCTAATATTTGATAATCAAGCTGGCGTTGTTTAGCTAAAGCTGTGAAACAATTCTTCAGCTCTGCAAAAATTTGGGTTTCCTGAGAGGGAATTTTTTCTGTCTTTCCTTTGGTCAAGAATAGGCCTAGATGTTTGGATCATGGAGATGGAACAGTTTCACTGGTTTGGGGGTCTTGGAAATGAGTTTTCATTCTCTTCTGCCTGCCAATACTATCTCCTGAGTCGTTGCACGTGGAGAATCTGGGACGCTAAGAACGAACACAATCTCTATCTCGTGTTTAGACACAACTTTACCCTGTCTCGGTGCCAAACTCATTTTACTTTCTTTTCTGTTTCTTTTAGCCTCTGGTCCAGCGTGAGGGTGATCTAAAAGCTGAAGAGATACTGTAGGACGTTCAAACTTCTTTTTCATTCATTCAACAAACATTTATTGGGCACCTCCCATATGCGTTCTTTGTTTTAGGTCCTTCTTTGGATCAGTGTGTTCCAAGAAGGCTAGCATGATAGTTGGGTGAGAGGCTGACCTGACAGATGACACCTCTTCTCCAGGTCACTGGAATAGTGGGTCACATAGACGCCTACTTCTTTTTCTTTTCCTTATGGAGTTCATCGAAGAAACAAAGAACAGTAAACATTCTCTCTCTTATCCCTTAATTGGTCCAAGGGTCTAAACAGATCACTTGTTTCAAAGTCCATATAATTTAAAGAAAGAGTGTAGTGGCACCCCGGGGGCTTTGTCTTCTACCCCAGAGGAGCATCTGGGGTAGAAGATGGCTGGATCACCTTTCTTAGGCTCCTGGTAGAAATCAGTTTTGATCATCCCGACAGGAAGTCAAGATGTAAGCTGCTTCTGACACATACCACTATATCCTTCTCAGAAATCAGCCAACTTGAGATGCTGATGAAAACAGGCCTCTTGCTTAAGAGAGGGACCCTGGCAGGGCTGATAATTAGAACCAAAGACAAACGGAATGGCCAACTAACACTAACCTCACTGCTGGAGATACTGGAGGGGGTAGATTAAAAACACGCCATCGGGGAATGACACTTGGCAGCGGCCTGGAGGTCAGCATGGAGGCTCAGGAAGGGGAGAACCCCTCTGTGCATAGCAGCAGGAGGTACGGAGGACTGGAGATTAGGGTTCTAGGTTCTGTGCTTGGTCCTTTCCCTCAGGTACACGACTCTGACGAAGCCCCATCTCCCCCTTGACATCAGTTTCCTTGTCTGTCAGAACAGATGGATTTTACCCACCCTCCCAGATCGTCCTACTATAGCATGAGAGGATCGGAGGGTGACCGTTTTGAAGGGCTGTGAGAGATTCCCCAGAGGAGTAGGTACTGCGATGAAAGTCTGCATTTCTCCTGGGATGGAGAGCACGACATCATGATACATTTAAGTTTGACAAAGCAAGGCTGTTCTAATCGTAAGGGACGTAAGACCAGATTAAGTGCAACAACCTTCACTGAATGAAATATGCAACCCACCCTCGCTTCACGCTCTAATCTCCAAATCCCAAATATCTGCTACTCAGTGAGAGTCAACAGAAGTTCCTCATGTTTAAAACCTTGATGATTGTATCCTAGGTCTAGAGTGATGGGAATCATCAGGTGTGAATTGTTGGGAAAGTATAAAAAGTGATTTGAAGAACAAGTGCTATCAGTTAGTAGTTAAGCAAGAGCCAGAATCAGGATCAGGAAAATAAAAACCTAAATAATTTAGTAATTAAATAGAAATAAAGACATTCTCCAATCCTCCTGGTCCTGTCTTTCTTCTATGTCAGTATGTAATCAAGAAAGACTTTCTGGGAACGAGTGTACAAGGAAAATGTGTAACTTGGAGGTTGCAGATTGAATGTTGTTGAGGGCAGCTGGTATGTAGTGCAGCATAAGGCCATTAGGAGAGCAGGGAACATAAGGAATCAGAGAAAGAAGCCGGGAGGAGAATTGGAGAGAAAGAAGGGAGCTGGACAACGGGAGCCCTGAAGTCTCCCGTGAGCCCCTTGACCCTCGAGGCAGAGCTGGCAGAGGCTGGGGAGAGGAATGATGGGGTTGGAGCAAGGAGGCTGTTTTTCTCTGCCAGGTATCCTGGTCCCTTGGCCCCCTTCTAGCTGCTTCTCATCTCAGTGTCCTTTAGGGAAGCTGTTTGCTTCTCCATTTCCCATGGCAGCCACCTTGCCTCTGCCAGGCAGGGGGTCTCTCGCCTACAGCCCTCTTGCAGTCAGGTGCCAGAGCTGGGTCAAAAGTCAAACAGGTTGAGGATGGATTAATGATGCTTTAAAGTGTCTAATCTCTTCAAATGCCCATATGTTTCTTGGGCATTTCTCATAACAACATTCATCATAAGCCTGTCTTTAGGTTTCCCTGAGTTCTCCTTGAGTTAATGCACATATAAGGTTGAACCTTAGCAGTGCTTCCGCAAGACTCTCATAAACACAGCCCTAGGAGGTTAATAATTCCAAACCTAGGCTGGGCAGAGCATATGATCAAGGACCAATAGTCAAAAAGGGCTTTACAGGTAGAATGAATAATGCTCAGAGGCAGTAAATCACTCTGTAATCTCAGAAAGAGGAGCATGGCTAACACATCGGTTTATAAAACAGACTGGCCTTCTGCAGAATTTCTAAGGGATTAGGTTGCTGACCTTATTTCAAGTCGTTTATTCTCGGAGGTCATGTATAAAATATTTGATTTCTCTCTTAGGAAAACTTAACCACCTTCCTAGCCCTTAGCATCAAGGATTTGGATCGTTGAAATAACTGGATCCTGTGTAATAAGGAAAGGAGATATGTGTGGTGCAGAGCTGTCAAAAGAGATGCCTTGCTAGGACACCCACATTCCAGAATTGGGAGGTCATTCGAAGAGTGTCAAAATGAGAAGTGGAAGCAATGTTAGAGGTCACCTAGAGGCAACATGGCATCCTGAAAAGAATAGCAGCACTCATGTCAAACTACTTGGGTCTAGATCCTTTCCCTACCCTGCACTGGCTGTGTGACTCTGGGCAAGTTACTTAACCTCCCTGTGTTTTTGTTTCTTCATCAGGAAACCAGAAAAAAGTTGCCTACCTCAAAGATTTGTTTAAGGTAATAAATGTTAGATATTTATACCATTAGTAATTGATTTATGACACGTTTGTAAAGCCCTTCACAATGAGACATTCTTTTTATATGAGCTCTCTCTGCTTAATGTTACTAGAAAGCAAAGAAAACCCCAACCAATTGGATTCACCATAAATTTATGCTGTTGAAGCTGGGTTGGCCCGTGCAGCTGCTGAGCAATCTTCCTCCCCATTTCTTGTTGACTTCTTAGTGCAATTCCCTCAATAGTCGTTCTAAAGCATGGTTTTTTTGTTGTTGTTGTTGTTGTTTTTTGCGTTGTATGTGGGCCTCTCACTGTTGCGGCCTCTCCCGTTGCGGAGCACAGGCTCCGGACGCGCAGGCTCAGCGGCCATGGCTCACGGGCCCAGCCGCTCCGCGGCATGCGGGATCCTCCCGGACCGGGGCACGAACCCGTGTCCCCTGCGTCGTCAGGCGGACTCTCAACCACTGCGCCACCAGGGAAGCCCTAAAGCATGGTTTTTCAACCTTGACACGAGTAACATTTGGGGCAGCATAATTCTTTACTGTGGGGAACTGTCCTGTGTATTGCAGGATGTTTAACAGCAGCCCTGGCCTCCACAAGATGCCGCTAGATGCCTGTAGCCCCTTCTCCCCATGGTGACAACAGATGATGTCTCCAGACCTTGCTAACCCAAAGGGCCTCTGGGGTGGGGGGCAAAATCCCCCCCGGTGGAGAACCACCGTGCCAAAGCTTTTCCGTCTTCCTCAAGCTCATACCTTCAAACACCCACTTTCAGTTGATAATTAACACCTCCTGTTTTCCTGAGAAAGAGATCATCTGATCTAGGTTTTGAATATCCCTTTCTTCCCACTCGAAATTCACCTGGATATTCCCCATCATTTTCTCTTCCCCTTTAGTCTGGTGTTGCCCTCTTTTTCAAAACTAATCGTTGCACTTTGGTCTTTCATTAATGTCCACCCAGGTTCTCTGGCCCTCACTTCCGCAGTCATTGCTTTTCTCTGTTCCTTTAGTCACTTGTCTTTGCTGGGCTTTCACTTCAGTCTAGATGCACATTTTTTTTTTTTTCCAAACACCTTTAAGTATTGATACTTAACTATCCTCCCTCAGCTACTAGCTTTTTTTTTTTAATCATGTTTTTCTGAAAAAGAGATAAAAACTAATATTTGGGGAGCACTGAGTGTGTGCTAGGCACGCAGGTAGGTTCCACTGCCTCAGCTCCCACATAATTTTTAACCCCCTGCAATTCTGACCGTTCCCACTCCGCCCCAGGGTGCTTATTTCCTCAGTGATCACATAATTGCCAAATGTAACGGCCTTCTCTTGGTCTTCAATTCCTTACGTTCTCTAGAGTTCTTACCATGGCTGACCACTGCTTGGTTGAAACTCGATTTCAATTTCCCTTGGATTTTAATTTCTCTGGGCTTTGATTTGATTAGCTAAAAGTCAAAGGAATTAATTTCAGGGACTTCTTAAGACCCCCTTTGGTGCCAGAATCTTATACATTTAAGATCCTCTCAGCTTCTGTTTGCCAGACAACTGCAATCAGAATACTGTACCTTTAGAAGCCACAGAGGTGCACCAGAGGGTGCAGACAAAGGGACCCCACCTCACAGAACACCGCTGAGGTCACTTCTACCTTCCTTACAAGCAGCTAACTTTCTCAAGCTTTGCTTTGCTCCCCAGCACCACCATTACCCTAACCAGGCTTAAAACCAGAGTGATTTTGTTTGTTTTTTCTTAGTTTTATGCTTCCCTCTCCTTTGCTCTCCATTTAATCAGCCCACAAATCCAGCTTCCACATCTCTCTAATCCATCTCCTTATTCATGCCCACCAACCACTACTCTAACTCAGGACTTCATTACCTTTTTCAAATTAAATTTCCCTTACAGTATTGAGTCCGTATTTTCTAAAAAACATTAAACTTCTAATGCTGCCTTCCACCTCCCCAGCTTTGCCGTCATTGTTGCCTTCCTTGTCTGGAAGATGACCATTTAACCCTTTAACACTTTCCACACACATAAATACATACTTCTCCTCCCTCAAGCCTCCTAATTTAGTTATGATATAATTTTTGGTTAAATTGATGTTCAGAATTTATAGTATTTTAACTATGGAAATGTTGTTTGTAGCTAAGCCATGTCGTGTACTATGATTGCACTTCCTTTCTTGTACGTTTTATTTTTAAAGTTAATATTGGTATTTTAAAAATTTGCTTAGTTTTATATGTAGTCACCGACAGCTCTGCCCCAAACATTCTAGGAGAACTATAAATTTCCTCCAGTTTGGCCATGGATGTCAGATAATTCATCAGCTCCCTGTCAGTTCAGTTTCGTTTTATTTTTCCTGCGCAGATGCCAGCTACAGCATCTTTTTCCTGCTCCAGTCCAGACGGGTTGAGCTTTAGGCCTGTGGCACGTCTTTGTGTCAACATTTCGGGAATTCCTTTCATTCCGCTCCTGCTTGAGCCCCTTATTTCCTGGATCCAGGGTCTTTCTCTTTCTGAGTTTACTGCCTATTTTGAAGAAATTCAAATCTTCTGTAAACCTTCATAGAAAGGATTTAAGGAAATAAATATTTCTTAGTATTTGCATTTTTGGCAATGTCTTTGTTTAACTTTATAGTTGATTCCTAATTTGTCAAGGTGTAGAAATATTAGTTAAAAGTCATTTTCCCTCAGGATTAACATACACATACTACTATATATAAAATAGATAATCAACAAGGACCTACTGTATAGCACAGGGAACTATGTTAAATATCTTACAATAACCTATAATGGAAAAGAATCTGAAAAAGAATATATATGTTCTGAAATAATCTGGAAAAGAATGTATATAATATATACTTCAAAAATATATATACATCTTCCCTCAAACTGTGGAAGATCTTATTTCACCAGTTTTTTTTTGTGTGTGTCTTAGCCTGTTTTTAGAAAGTCCACTGCTGTTCTGATTTCAATTCCTTTTCATGCAATCTTTTTACTCTCTTCTTTCTTTCTCTCTTTCATCATCTCTCTTTCATCCTCTCTCTCTTTAATATATCAGCCTTATTGAGATATAATTCATATATCATACAATTCACTCATTTAAAATGTACAACTCAGTGGCTTTTAGTATATTCACAGGGCAGCCATCTCAGCAATCAATTTTAGAACATTTGATCACCTCCACAAAATACCAGTCTTGTACCTGTTAGCAGTCAGTCTCCAATTCCCCACTGCCAGCCCCTGCTCCTCAGCCCTCGGCACTGCCAGCCTACATTCTGATCTATAGGTTTGCCTATTCGGAACATTTCATACAGATGGAATCATACAATATGTGGTCTTTTGTGACTGGCTTCTTTTACTTAGCAAAATGTTTTCAAGGTTCCTCCATGCGGTAGCATGACTCAGTGTTTCATCTCTTCTCATTGCCAAATAACATTCCATTGTATGGATATACCACATTTTGTTTATCCATTAATAAATTGATGGACATTTGGGTTGCTTACACTTTTTTGGCTATTATGAATAATGCTTCCACAAATAGGATTTCCTTTTTATCCCTGACCTTCTGAAGTTTCACGGTGACATTCCTTGGTGTCACTTTTTCATTCATTGTCCTGGGTGCCTAAGAGATCCTTTCAGTCTAGGGAACTGTGGCCTCTAGTTCTGGGAAATGTTCTTGTGGTATTTCGTTGATAATTTCATCCTATCAGTTCTCTCTTCTCTCTTTCTGGAATTCCTATTAGCTGGATTTGGGGCCTTCTAAATTGAGTCTCAAATGTACTTATCCCTTTTCTTCTATTTTGCTCTATTTTCTATGACCACTTCTCAACTTTTTTCCAGTTTTTCTATTTAATATTTTATTTTAGATATTTTATTCTAATATTAAAAGGCTCTTGTTTTCTCTTCTTTTTCATAGCATCATATTCTTTTTTTATGAATACAATGTCATCTCTTGATTCTCGTAAGTTTTAATTATTCTATTTTTGAAGTTTCCTCTTCGTTCTGCATTGTCTGTTTCCTCAAAGTTCCTGTATTTTGATCATTAGGTCTTTCATGGTAGAGATTTCTCTCAAATGTTCAGTACTCATTGCCTGGAATTAGTATTTAAAAATGATGCCCTAAAGATCAGATAGAGATTCTGTGTGTGTGGGGGGGGGCGGCGGAGGGGTGGTCTTGTGACTAGTGGACCTTGTGGCAGAGTGATTGGGCAGGGGTCTGGCCATTTAATTGGGGGCTCTCAAATAGCAGTGTTGGTTAGTCTTTTCTCTTGAGCTGGTAAGTTTCCCAAGAAAGGAATTCTCTAGTCTTCTGCCCAAGGAGGAGGTGATTATAAGCCTGGCTGCTGACATTTTGGGAGCCTAGCCAGGGAAGGGGACCATGGGATCTCACCTCTCAGTATGCAATCTTTCCCTTCCCCTCCCACCCCCCGACCCCCATTTCAGAATGGCCCGTCACCTGACCTTTAGCTGTGACTACTGTCCCTGCATGTGGACCTCTTCCAGTTCAGTCTCTCCAGGGAGGTCCTCTCATCTGCTGAGGATCGGGGTGGGGTCGGGATGTTGGGCAGTTACTTGGCTGCCCACTTCCAGCCTCACCCAAGTCTGTGGCCCTCAGAGGTTCCCAGCGCTTCCCACTCCAAGTCCGATTTTGTTGACCTCTCTCATCTGCTGTTGCCTCCTATTCCATAGTCTTTGTCTTTGTGGGTTCGTGTCCTTTTTATTTACTGTCATTTTAGTTGGATTTTACGAGGGAGAATAGATAAACAAGGATGTCTAATTCACCATGTTTAACCAGAGTCCTGCTTGCTTTTTATTGAGCTGTCCCATCGGCCTCATGCTCATCCGTTTTAAGGTTGTTTCTACTTTGACCCAATCTATACATTTCTGCCAGATGAGTTTTTCTAAGGCACAGCTCTAATTATTTAAGCCCTCACTTAAACATCCGTCACTGCTTGCCCATTTTACTGTAGAATCTTAACACTAGACAAGACTTTACAGCTTTTTCAGACTGGCTCTCTGCGTGATGCATGAGTCCTCTGTCCGCAGTGACGGCTCACCGGGCCTCTGCCTGAGTGAGCGTCTCCATGGAGAGGGCAGAATTCTCACTGGCCGTCCATTCCCTTATCGCACAGGTCTGTTTGTTAGAAAGTCCTTTCCTACATAGAACTGAAACCTTGCTCTTGAAACTTCCAGTTTTTGGCCCAAATTCTGACCTATGGATCCTCACATTAAAAGCCTAATCTCTCTTCCACATGACAGCAGTTTATATAATTGAATTATTGCTACCATGAGCCTCCTAGATCTTCTGTTCTTCTAGTTAAAAATCCCTAATTCCTTTTACCATTTCTTATCTGAGGTTGCCTATTGAATAATGTCCAAAATTCCAAACTCTTGTGTTTAGGACCCTCTGCAGCAAGACTCCAACTCCTCTTACCCTGTCCTCCCTCATCTTCTTCTTTTGCCGTACACTCCAGGCACATGACTTGCCTTTTCTCTTCTGACTCCTGTTCTTTACCTGTGATACTGTTCTTCTTCTCTTTCTGTGAAAATCTAAGGATTACGGCTGATAAATTTTTAAAAAAAGTAAGATTGTTGATCATCTTTTTAAAATGTTCAATGTATTTTTCAAATGCATTAAAATTAATTTGAAAATTATGTTAATAACAAATTCTCTCCATCAATTGCAATCCATCTCAAGAGTTATTTTTTTTTAAACTTTTATTTATTTATTTTTGGCTGTGCTGGGTTTTCGTTGCTGTGCGCGCGTAGGCTTTCTCTAGTTGCAGCGAGTGGGAGGTCACTTTTCGTTGCGGTGCACACGCTTCTCATTATGGTGGCTTCTCTTGTTGCAGAGCATGGGCTCTAGGCCCACGGGCTTCAGTAGTTGCAGCACGCAGGCTTCAGTAGTTGCGGCGTGTGGGCTTAATAGTTGTGGCGCATGGGCTTAGTTGCTCTACAGCATGTGGGATCTTCCCGGACCAGGGATCGAACGGACCAGGGATCGAACACTGGCAGGCGGATTCTTAACCACTGCGCCACCAGGGAAGTCCCCTGTCTCAAAAGTTATATCACCCAGGAAACCTTTGATTCTTCCTTCTAATGTGAGCATTCCCACTCTGAACACCTGGAGCATTGGGGGGTAACTTTCTCAGTGACCTTACCATGTTACACTTTACATCATAGATATTTGTGTGTGAGCCTTACCTTTTTACCAGACTGTAAACTCCTGGACACCAAGGATTGTGTCTTACTCATTTTGGAAGCCCCTGCCTTCCAAACATACTTAGATGCTACATAGCAGGAGTGCAATACATTTTACTAAATTTACTTATACTCCTTCTAATATAGTCCTCTGGTTTTTGTTTGTTTGTTTTAACGAGGAGACAGAGAACTCTGGGTACGTCAGCCTCTGGTCAGCCACTGAGCGGCCTTCCTGAATACCACACAGCCTCTTCCCAGGGCGCTGACGAGTGCTGTGGCAGGAGTTTTTCTCTTTCCTTCCGTGTCTGGGCGTGTGACGTTTACCCGGAGACCCATGTAGACCCTGAGGAGGGCAAAGGACTCTGGAGATGTGGGGTGGGGTGATGGGTAGAGAGGAGATGGGCTGGGTCAGGGCCCAAGGAAGGGAGCAAGTTTCTGGCACAGCAAAATATGAAGCGGGAGAGTCAGATGAGGGCAGAGGCCGGCAGGACGGGAGATAGAAGGCAGAGCAGGAGCCCAAGTCAGTGTGGCATGTGGCGCAGAGGCAGACAGAGCTGCTCCCCCAGATGTAAGTAGCCCCCTCCCCACGAGTGCCATAAGGATCTCTTGCTCCATCTGGTGTTGGAGTGAATGGAAAAAATAGAACTTTTATCTCTGTTGAATCTTGGGCTGTGCAAGCCATCTAGATTTCCCTTTCTATGAACTACCTATTTGTAGACCTATACTTTGCTCATTTTTCTATTATCTCCTCTTTTTTTCTTACTAATTTGTTGGGATTCCCTGAACATTTATTAGTGCAAATGTCTTCTTCCAGGCAGTACTCATCTGCTAACTCTATCGATGGTGCACTTCACTGAACGACAGTCTTTAATTGTGATGTAAAATCCACCCATTTTTCTCCTCACGGTTTCTTTTCCCACCTCAAGGTCACAATATATTAACATATATTTTCTGCTATTAGTTTATGATTTTACCTTTGACACTGAAGTATTGACTCTGTAGAGAGTTTATTTTCTCATTCAGTGATGAAAGAGATTCAAATTTATTTTGCCACGTACGAAGTAACTTCATCTTTTTACTGAGATTTATGATGCCAGATTTATCACATGCCAAGTTTTCATGCACATATAAGCCTGCTTCTGGACTCGCTCTTCCATCCCACTGGCCCATTTCTCTCTTCTGTTGAGGTTCCTCACTGTTTTAATAACTCTGGCTTTGTCATATTTCTCAATGTCTGGAATGGTATGTTCCTTCTTCCTGCTCTTTTTTTTTTTTTTTTAAACCAGCATTAGCAGACCTTTATTCTTCTTCACAGGTTTAGAATGTTTGTCAGGTGTTCTTTTGCCCTGACTCTCAGACAAATCTACTGGGATTTTGATGGGAATGAATTAAATTTACAGGTTAATTTGGGGAGAATTGACATTGTGCGGAGTTAAGTCATCCCTCCCATGTGTATGATAGACTCCTCCATTCATTCAGGTCTTCTTTTACATTCTTTAATAGGGTTTAAGGGACTTCCCTGGTGGCGCAGTGGTTAAGAATCTGCCTGCCAATGCAGGGGACACGGCTTTGAGCCCTGGTCCGGGAAGATCCCACATGCTGCAGAGCAACTAAGCCCGTGTGCCACAACTACTGAGCCCACGTGCCACAACTACTGAAGCCCACGCGCCTAGAGCCTGTGCTCTGCAACGAGAGAAGCCACAGCAATGAGAAGCCCACGTACCACAATGAAGAGTAGACCCCGCTCGCAGCAACTAGAGGAAGCCTGTGCACGGCAACAAAGACCCAACGCAGCCAAAAACAAAATTTAAAAAAAAATAACGTTTAAAAATATTCTCCAAGTCTTATATATTATTTTTTAGACTATTTAAAAATAATTTTTGTTGCTATTGTAAATGGTATTTTATTGTATATTGAATTTACTTTTACTTATAAAAAGGAATTGTGTTTTATTCTCTGTTGTTAAGACAATGGATAATTCACGCTCTAGGGGGTAAAATACCAAAAAAAAAAAAAAAAAAAGAAAGAAAGCAAAAGCAATATTTGAGCAGCCTCTTACCTTTTGGTGTCAAATAATGACCAAAAATGCTGCTGTAGTCTGGGAACTACTAGATTCTCTACTAAGATGCCACTAATTTTTATTTGCGTCCATTTTCCAAAAAATGTAAACATTTAGTTGGTGCCAACATGCCCCCCATTCCTTTCTACTTCTGCTTCCTCTCCTTCAGAGAACTCAATGCCTGGAATTTCCGACTGAACTGACCTGCCTGGGCTTCACTTAGGTGGGTCCAACCTCGAGTACTGCTGACTGGAAAGTTGGGCAAGGGCCAGAGCAGGAAATATTGACAACTCTTCCCAGACACCATTAAGTAATACCTTTTCTGTCTCATTTCCCAGACTGACTCAGAAGGGGGTTCTGGAAGGCAAGAGAACAAAGAAAGCAGAGCTGGGCATCAATAGGGCAGCAGGGCCCACCAACACCATCAGGGAACAAGGCTGGAGGGGCAGCCCTGCTGTGTCTCTGAGCTACGCAAGGTACCAGCAGGCTCAGTGCATGCTCGTCTTCTGTCTTCTTCCTTCTCTTCCATGCAGTCTTCTTAGGTTAATCACAATGGAAGCAACACTTTTTTTTTTCTTTTGCCGCATGTGGCATGTGGAATCTTAGTTCCCCAACCAGGGACTGAACCCGCACCCTCTGCAGTGGAAGCGCAGATTCTAAACCACTGGACTGCCAGGGAAGTCTCTGGAAGCAACACTCTTATTAATCTCACTGAGTTCAAGTAGGCAAATCCAAGGACTATCCATCTCAAATTAGATTTTATTATGATGCTATGGAAAATGCTTTTCACATGCTTTGAGCAACACTTTTTTAAATGGTTACTACACATCCATTATCTCATTTGATCCTCATAACAACCCTGAGAAAGTGAAAAGGCACAGACTTGCCCCAGACGCCCAGTGAATTATGTTAGAATCAGGCCCCAGAGTGTTCTGACTTTCCAGGCCAAAGCCTTTCCACTCTACCACTGTTACTCATATCTGATTAACGTTCAGGCCATTTCTCAAAGAGGAAAAATGTTCTCTCAGACATCTAATATGGACCTAAATTTTTTGTATCATAATGTAGCCTAAAAGATACAAACAAAAAAGTAGGTATGACTTCCCGCTGTTTGTAGCTTTTCACAACTAAGAATTGATTAAATGCTAACAAAATTCTAAAATTAAAAAAAGTTTAAGTTAACAACATTAGTCCAGTTTGAACCATCCTGTGGTTTTCCTAAAGCTAAATCACTGCTGTGGAGGAGCGTGTAGCCCTGACTGCTCAGCTGCAGGTTCTTTTTTATATAGTTCTCCTAGTGCTTGGGCCCCACTGTTCTTCTGGACTCGAATTTCTGAGACTTTCATTTGTTGAAAGCACCATGGTACCATTTGGCTTTTCCTGGCCACAGATGCATTGTTTAGGTCCTGGGTCTGCCTCTGTCTTTTGCCTTTTCGAAGTTGATTCCTTCATAAGGAAAGGCAATTAGTAATTCTTATTAAACCCGCTTCCCGGCATGAACCATGGTGCAATTAACTCTTTGCATGTTGCCATCAAGTAATCCTCCGGGACAGAGGGAATCATTTCTAGAGTTTGGGTCCTTTTAAAAGATGATCAAAAAAAAAGATCAGATTTTCCTCTTTGGGGAGGAGGTACGAAGAGGAAAACAAATACCAAAGAATTCAATTTTGCTCTGTGACGGCCTCGTCTCTGACAAGTAGTTTATCTCTTTGTTGAGACTGGGAGAGGCGAACCTCCAGCAGGTAGAAAATTAAAAAACGCTCAGCACCAGTTGCTGCCCTGATGAATCCCATCCAATTACTTAACAGGACACTGCTGTATGTTTCTTTATTATTGTTGTTTTAATTGTATTATAGTCTCTATTGTTTGTCATACCGTTGTAAAACTTTTTGGAATTAAAAATATTTGTTGTCTTTGAGTCCATCCTTTTTCATTTGGTAACCATTGATTTCTTTTGCTTCTGTTTTCATAACTGAGTTCAAAATAAATATAGGATTATTATTAATTTATGTATTTCTTTATTTACTTTCTTCCTGAAATGTAGCATCAGAGAGGTTAAATTCAGAAAAGAACTTTAAAGAGAATCAGTTGTAGCAGGAGAGTTTTAGGGTAAAAATAGTGTAGAATTGTGTAAACTTTTGCAAGAAGGTAATGACACTCCTCTTTTGCTGACAGAGTCCCCCTTTTCCACATGAAGCACTGAGGCAACATGCTCTCAGTTGGGGAAATTCTTTCTTATCAGTTTGGATCTAGTTAGCCTCTGGGATTCCAGTAGGTGCAGAAAAAGATGTTTATTTTCCTTGGGGGACTCAGTTGTCTACTACTTGGATTTTGGTTCCATCTCAAAGTCACTGACAGAGATAAGAGGATTTGGCCATACTCTCTACATAGTGAGGGGCCTTCGAAAATGACCGGGTCTTTCACAACCCATCAGAGCTGGAAGAATCTGACCCTGTACGGTTAAGGCTCTCTGGCATGTTTTAGCTTTAGGAAGATTTTGACCTCTTAGATCTATGAAGATCCCGACCTCTTAGATCTATGAAGATCCCCTTGTACTCATCCAACTCGTGACATAGCCTCCTGGCCACCACTCCAGCCCCTCCGGCCTCAAGGAGAGGGTGCCAGATAAAATATAGGACAAGCTATCAAATCTGAATAGCAGATAAACAATGAATGATTTTTGGTCTGAGCACGTATCGAATCTTACAGGAGATGTCCTTACGGCTCTCTTTTCCTCCACTGTCCTCTACCACACATGCGCAGAATTTGATTGCTCCTCCTCTGGCTCCCTTTTCTCTTGAAGCTTCGAACCTTCAACAATCTTGGATTCCTTACTTTTTTCAGTCTCCTCACCTCCAGCTCTGAAGCCAGGCTCCCCGCTGCTCAGGGCAGCCGCTGACATTCGAGGGCCAAGGCAAGAGTGCACGGGGATGCCCGGCCCGAGCACGCCTCCCTGTTCCCATCACCAGCATCGTGCTGCTCTTCCAGGAGCCTCGTGCCACTTGGCCCCCGTCCCAAGGTGTGTCTTCATCGTAACCCCCCACTCCCCCTCCAACGCTCACCCCTTGGTTGGCCTGGGTACCTGGAATATGACCTAGAAGGGGGAGCAAGGCTCCTGCCTCCTGTCCCTGGGGAGGGGTGCCCTGGAGGAGAGGCAGCACGGGCTCTTCTAAAGAGCAGGGTCAGGCAGAGATGGGGTGGGGGGGTCTAAGGGTGGTACTGCCCCACCACAATCTGGAGAGGAGTGTGGCCAGCCCCTGGGCCTTGTGGTCTGTAGTAGCTGGACATCATCCTCCCTCAGGAGGTTCTATGAAGATCGAGGTATCTGGTTATCCTAGTTTCTGTGTCCGTCATCCACACCCGCCCCTTCCTGGCGTCAGCCTTGTCTCCCTTCCTCTATCGCTGCCGCAGGACTTAGGGCTTCCTTTCCTTGCCATACACATCACTGGGGTGTGTGTGTGTGTGTGTGTGTGTGTGTGTGTGTGTGTGTGTGTGTGTGTGTGTGGAGGGTCAGCAAGTTTAACAAAATCTTGACAACTAACAGTTTTGATTTAGTGTGTTCTTGAGGCCAGGGGAACAGTTAGGATGGCGAAGTGACAGTGGGGGAGGATTGCTGTTTTGGAGAGAATTCAACCATTCAACCGGTGGTCTTCACCCCCTGCTTGGGACTGAATTAGCTGGTTATTTTCCAACCCCGCTGTGTGTATAGACACACCCACAGCGGCTTTGATCCTCCCACGCTTTCCTCCTAATAGACTTACTGCTGCCAAAGCGTCCAGCTTCTTTCCCCATGGTGACCAAGCCCCTCATTTCCATTTAATCTCAGCCTCCACCTCCCGGTAGCTGCCCTCCCCCTGGCAAAGACTGGCCATTTTCTTCTCTTGTCCCCTTTGCGTGCCTCTCACTTTGCCCGTCTTCTGGAGATTCTCCCAACGGGTGAGGAACACATGTCCACACGTCCTGGGCTCCATCCTTCCTCCTTTATCTGCCCTCTTCTTTCTCTTTGTCCCTTTGCTTCAGTGACTCTCATAGCTTCCTTTCAGGCCCCTCGGGCTCCCTTCCCGGCCCCAGCCTCTGGATAAAGGACGCAGAGAAGGGAGGCAGAGCAAGGGCGCTTCCTTCTCCCCTGTGGCTGGCTCTGCTGGGACCCTGGGGTTTCCCGGGGAAGATGAGTCTGTGGCCCAACCTCCCTGCCCAGCTCGGGCCGGTGGTCCAGGCCCTCAGAGTTCCCCGGAGCAATGCCTGGAGTCTCCTGCTGCTGGCGTAGCCTCAGGTGGCCCAGCCAGGCCTCTGCTCATGGGCAGGCTTCGCGTGCAGATGAGTGGAAGGACCAGGTCGGAGAGCTGGCCTCTGTACCTGTCTGGGCTGCGGTGCCCAACTCCAGGTCTCGAGACAAGTTTGCAGAATTCCCTTCATACCTCCCCTCTGCCCCAGGCCTTCCCATTCTAATCAGTGATCCTTTCCTAACGGAGAAAATGGCCCGGTCTCTAACCGACTGTTTATGTTCCAGTCCTTTCCAGCATACACACATTCTTTTTTTTTTTTTTAAGAGAGTGCAGCCTTGAATGCATGGCTAAGGAGGCTAGCATTTATTCTTTTAATTTATTTATTTAGGCTGCGTTGCAGCTAAGCCCGTGTGCCGCAACTACTGAGCCTGCACTCTGGAGCCTGCGAGCCACAACTACTGAGTCCGTGCGCTGCAACTACTGGAGACCGTGTGCCTAGAGCTCGTGCTCCGCAGCAAGAGAAACCACCGCAATGAGAAGCCCGCGCACCACAACGAAGAGTAGCCCCTGCTCGCCGCAACTAGAGAAAGCCCGTGCACAGCAACGAAGACCCAACACAGCATACATACATTCTTACCCAAGTTATCTTCCTTGGTCCTTGTGACAATCATGTGATTCTGATTTTGCAGATAGAGAAACTGAGGCGTGGTGAAATGAAACGTATTACCCAATATTTGAACAAAGAAGTAGCCGCAGAAGCTGGGGCAAGAACCCGGCTTGCACTCCTCTTCATTGCGCCTTCTTTCTTTTAGTGGTCTGAGAGGGAGCAGGGAGGGGAGAGGGCTGCCCTTTGCCCTATTGGGCCCAGTTGCCAGTAAGAGGGATGAGCTGCAATATCCCCCCTTCTGCCAGATCGCCTCACGCCCAGTTTACATTGTTATACAACGCTAACGTGTGCCATTCTTGTTAATATCTCTTCATAGATGTTTTAGTTCTGTCTGCCCCATATGTGCGTCTGATTCTTTCCTGGACTCTGAGCTTCTTGTGGGCACTTTCCACAGCACGACCCCTCCTCCTCCCAGCACATGGTCCCTGGGGTGTCTGACTTAAGGCCCTGCAAGGGGCATGAGAAAACAGTACTGACACTGTCTATAGTGGGGCAACCCAACTTACTGTCTTGTTTTCCCTTCTTCCTGTTACACAGCAGCCAGGCTCTCAGCCTCCTTGAAATTAGCCTCTGTGAGAAATTAAAGTCCCCATAATCAAATCAACCCTTGTAAATTCCCTAGAAGCAGCTCCAGAGCACCAAGGAGCCAGCACATCCCAGACCCAAATCCATGTCAAATTTCATAAATATAATTCAAACAGGGATCAAAACCCGCACGAGCCTAGTAACTGAGGCTGCTCAAAATGCAGAGTTTATAGTCCTTCTGCCTCTCTGCTTCGGGGAATCTGTATTAAATTTATTGCGAAGTAAAACAAATAAACCCAGGCAAAGGCAGGATGGAAATCTGCATACTCGTCAGAGAATTAGCAGCCCTCTCTGGTTAGGAAGGCTGCCTCTCAATTTGCATCTCTAAGGAGTTGTGACTGGGAGGGCTGGGGGCTGGGAGGCTCGGGGCAGGATGGAGACTCGCTGCAGGACTGCCCCCTGCTGGCTGATTGCTGAACGGCAACCCTTTGACCTTCGTGGAAGCATGCGAGGCTGGGGGTGAACAGTGGGAACCGGGCTCGCTGCGGGCAGCTGAATGAGAATCTGCAGCTGAAATACGTGTTGGGAAGGTGTGGAAATGGAAGAGCAGGTAGCAGAGAGAGGCAGAACTGAGGAAGAGAGCCTAACTTCGAAAGCCAGGGCTGGGGGGCCTTGGGGGAGGCGGAGGTGGGGGTTTAGAGCTGTCTCCAGTTGTACAGACCAGGGATGCGGAGACTTTCCTGACCCCTCTCCCTCTCCCTTTCCCTCTCCCTTGCTCTCCACACCCCTGGGTCACAAAACCCAGAACACTGGCGCTGTCTTGTTGGCTGTTGACGGCTACAGATCGGTTGCGTGGACCCTGGGGGGCTGGGACTAGGGCTGGGCCACACTCGTGGCGCTGTGCCTGCAGGGCTGGCCCTGCTCAGTTTGCTCCTTTGTGGACACAGGGCTGAAATGAGATGCCCTCTAGGGCTCCCCTCACGGCTCACATTCTCAATTCTTTGCCTCCGTGTCCAAGGATTCAGAGATCTATGACATGCTCTCCAGGGACCCTCCGAGGAGCCCATCTACCCTCCTAGGGTTATCCCATCACCCTTCACAGCAGGCTCAAATGGCACCTTCCTCAAAGTGATGCCTCCCCTGACATGTTTAGGCAGAGACAGGCTATCCTCCTTTTAATGCTCTATGGATAGAAAGACATATACTCACGGACATATATAATCACACCGTGATAATTTGTTGTATTTATTCATATATCAGCTCCCTCCCCCAGACTGTAAAGCCCTTGAGTTCCTTGGATGAGGGCAATGGGAAGGGGCAGGTGAGTGTCATGGTCATTCTCAGTATTTACCTGCTCCTCTTTTCCCAGGCCAGTGCCTGAATCATAGTAGGTTCTGGCTAAGTATTTGTTAAATGAATGAAAGAATGAATGAATAAATGCAGAAGGTGGCACAAGATGATGAAGGTTTGGTTGTGCGATTTACCAGAGACCTGGGTGTCACCCCAACCTCCTATTTCTCTCCGTCTCCCTCTCCCTTATTCTTCAACTGTTCCGTGGTAGTCTACCTAGTTTCCTTCTGGAGTAACTCTCAAATCTTTCTACCTCTTCTCCATTCCCTCAAGAGGTTAAGAGCATAACGTCTGGAGTCAGAGGACCTCTGGCACTTAAACTAGCCATGAGAAACTACCTGAGTCCTGGTTTTTCTGTCCTTCCCCCACCGCCAAAGACAGTATAGCTTTGTGGTTAGGAGTATGGACACCCAAGCTAGACTACTCTGGTTTTAATCCTGACCTCTCCATTTAGCTGAGTGGCCCAGGGCAAGTGTCTTAATCTCTCTGTGCTCAGCTTTCTCATCCATAAACTAGAGTTAATAGAATCTATTGTATATGGTGGTTTTGAGGATTAAGAGCTAATACACATAAAGCCCTTAAAACAGTGCCTGGTACACAGTTAGCCTTAGCTAACTCAACAAATACTAGCAATTATTAACAAAAAGCAAAGGAATTTTGCAGAATTGAAGGCAAGCACCTGAAGAGGAAACTGTCCCAGCAGATGCTCTGAAAAGCTAGGAGGAAGCTTATGGACAAAACAGCAAAGTATTTCCACGAGGAACATATACAGACATGCCGAAGAGAGTTCACTGGCTAGGGTGGCAAGAAAAGCCAACAACTTCTTCGTGCCTGTAGAGCCCAAGCTGTCTTTTTTTTTTTTTTTTTCCCAGCAGAATCAGAAGCATCAATGAGGTGGGTCCTAAGTTTCCAAACGTAGAGCAGCTTCTCGGCCTTCCAGATCTTCAGGGGCACGTTTGCTCATGAAACCTCCCCCAGCTGGCTCCCCTCACCTCCTCAGCCTTGTTCTTGCTACTCCTTCTCTGACGCGACAGGCTCCATCCACGCAGCTGTTCCACCCAGAGAGCTCTTCCCTTGCCAGTCCTTCTGGGAAGCTTCCCTCATCTCTAGAATTGGGTGAGGTCCCTCTGCCCCCAACCCCAGCCCCCAGTATGTGCTAGTCTGCTTGGGCTGCTATAACAAAACGCCACAGAGTAGGTGACCTAAACCACAGAGCTTTCTTTTGTCACAGGTCTAGAGGCTGCAAGTCCCAGACAATGTGGCAGCAGGGTTGGTTTCTGGTGAGGATTCCCTTTCTGGCTGGCAGATGGCCCTTTCTCCCAGTGTTCTCACGTGACCGCTTCTCTGTGTGTGCATGGAGAGAGAGAAAACTCTGATATCTCTTACTCTTTTTATAAGGACACCAGTCCTATTGGATGAGGGCCCCACTCTCATGACTTCATTTAACCTTAATTACTTCCCTAAAGGCTCTGTCTCCAAGTACAGTAACACTGGGGGTTAGGGCTTCAACATGTGAATTTAGGGAGGGACACAGTTCAGTTCATAACGCTCCATCAGACCATAAGTTCCATGACAGCAGGGCCTTGTCTATTGCTTATCCGCACGTCCCTCAGCTTGGTCCTCACCCCACCTCCTTGTGAGTCTCTGTAATTTCTATAGTACCTGCTCATAGCAAGGGTTCAATAAGTATTTTTTGAATAAATTTGTCAGTTACCTGTGATGATAGTAGGAGTTTGAGACACATAAACATTCAGGTATGATCTAGTTGAGGTTCCCGACGGGAGGCTCCTTGCTAGCTCGTGACAGATGAGGACTGGAAGTCAGGTCTTCATACTCCCTTCTACTCTAAGTCCAGTGCTCTTTTCAGAAACCCGGAAAAAGAGTTGTCAAAGATCTGTATAGGGACTTCCCTGGTGGTCCAGTGGTAAAGAATCCACCTTCCAATGCGGGGGACGCACTTTCGATCCCTGGTCAGGGAACTAAGATCCCACATGCCACTGGGCAGCTAAGCCTGCGCACCACAACTACTGAGCTCGTGCACCTAAACTAGAGAGCCTGTGTGCTGCAAACTACACAGCCCACTTGCTCTGGAGTCTGCACGCCACAACTAGAGAGAAAACCCACACACCCACAACTAGAGAGAAAACCTGCACACCCACAACTAGAGAGAAAACCTGCACGCCCACAGCTAGAGAGAAGCCCGCAAGCCGCAAATAAGACCTGATGCAGCCAAATAAATAAATAAATAAAATAAATAATAAATAAATCTTTTTTTAAAAAAAAGATCTGTGTAAAGTTGGAGATTCTTTAAAAATCTTTGCCTGAGTTTCCTTGCAAAGAAAAGGTCTTCGGACAAGCAAAAATTCTTCCTCATTTTGTGTCTCCTGCGCATGGGCTGGTTTCCTCTCGTGCTGATAATCAGTAAAGCACTTGAAATGCTTTTTCTGCTTCCCTTCTGTCTGCTTAGGGGCAGCAGAACTGGTCTGGGTTGGGGCAGGGACTTCCTCTCCACAGGTTTGATTCCAAGCCCAGGTACGTGGCTCTTTGACAGCCTCCTTCTCTGCTAATGGATTTTGTTAACTCTTTGTCATTTGCTTACGCAAATCTACCTCTTTCTGCATTAAAATGAAGCCAATTATAAAGTGAAGTTTCACAATTAAACCACTTAGTGAAGGACATTAAGCGACCAGAAGGAATCTGGTAAAAATTTCAGCGATAATTACAAAGTTTTTCTGAAATGTGACTAAGTTCTAGGTTTTTCTTTAAACAAACATGCATACGTGCACATTTTCATATACGTACTGCACAGACACATGCACATATTTTCACACACCTGGTTTCCATCTTCTCACCAGGGGACTTGTTCTTGCTCCTTCTCTGGGTCTAAATTTTCCCCAAATAGAGGAAATTCCACCAGCCATCAGATCATGTCTGCAAAGTTCTTGGAAACCTTCCAAAAGAAATGGCCACTGGGCTAAGGAAGCTGCGGTGGGCAGGACGGTAGAAGAAGGTGTAATGGTTTTAATAAAGCCTCTTTTCCATCTTGGTGATTGATATATTTTGGCATTTGCTTCCCAGCTCTGCTGTAATCAATAGCAGTTATAGACCGAGGAGCAGGAAATGCTGGGGATGTGGGATGGAGCAGTATTGATTGGTCTTTACAGGAAAGAGCCTTGCCTGATGACTGCAGTGCTGTGGCCACCAGAAATGAGACCTAGCTGTCCCAGGGAGAGGCTGCCTTTCCTTCTATTCATCCAGGCAAGGGGCATGGAGTCCAGGAACTTGGAGATGGATGAGGATAGATAAGCATCCACCTAAAAAAGGACTCTTTCTGGCATTTGAGGGAGCCACTCACTCTGACTTTCCTCACAGCACCCACAATTTGAGGGTGGAAACCACAGTCTCCCTGGCTGGTACAGGAGTAGGATGGGGAGGGTCTTTAAGAGGGAGAGGGTGATGGCATGCTGATGGTCTCAGGCAACACCTGTATCCAGGAATGGATCCAACGTACTTGGCGGCATGCTGCACCCTCAGACAGAATAAAGTAGAAGTGACTTTAGCCCAGACTCTGGAGCCTGATTGCTTAGGTTCAAAACCCAGCCCTGCTTCTTAATGCATGACCTTAGATGAGTTAATTAACCTTTCCGTACCTTGATTCCCCCATCAGTAACATGGAGATAACAGTACCTATTTCCTGGGGTTGCTCTGGTAGTTATGCGAGTTGATATATGTAAAGAACTTGGAACGGTCCTGGAATATAGTAAATGCTATGTACATGTTGATATTATTATCTGATGGTGGTGGATACCTGTGCTGGCATCCATGATTTATGGGTGGAAACTTAAGGGTACACATTTCTCTAATCAAACAGGGTCATCACAGCATTCGCCTTCTGCTGATGAGAACACAGGGCTCGGGACAGCCTGTTAAATAATTCTTAGTACATCAGCCATCAGCTACGGGATTTCTCAACACTTTCTAGATTAATTTTTTTCTAAAAGCTTAAAAAAAAAAAAAGACCAAGTGCAAACATACAGAAATAAAGATAAATTAGACTGGCTTCAGAGCCCAAAAAGTCCAAACAAGACAGGTATGTATTTGTTCAACAAACATGGAATTCCTATTATGTGTGAGATAGTTTCAACTGATGTGACAATTTCCATGTGTGAACCTGAACTCAATGTTGATGCATTGAGATGTGTAATCCCCCCTCTGCAGTGCCTTGATAGCTTTCCCATAACTGGAGATCCTGCTGCCTAGAACAATGTGCTCAAAACAGAAAATAGTTTATTAAAAAAACACATTTGGGCTTCCCTGGTGGCGCAGTGGTTGAGAGTCCGCCTGCCGATGCAGGGGACATGGGTTCGTGCCCCGGTCCGGGAAGATCCCCCATGCCATGGAGCGGCTGGGCCCGTGAGCCATGGCTGCTGAGCCTGCGCGTCCAGAGCCTGCGCTCCGCAACGGGAGAGGCCACAACAGTGAGAGGCCCGCGTACCGCAAAAAAAACCCCCAACACATTTGCCATGATATTTTTGTTGAAAACATATTCATTTTTGAAGTATAGCTTTATTTTCTTTCACAGACATGGGTGAATTTTCAGTTTTGACACATGAAGTGATCTGGGGGCCTATTTTTTTTCCAATTGTAGGCCTTGACACCACGACTAATAGAAGTTGGCACATTGGCAAGCAGGTACTAAGGAACCCACTACAAACTCCTAAAAGTTTAGAACTGGAAGGGACCCTAGAGATCCTCTAGGTCATCTCCTTCATTTTAAAGATGAGCCCAGAAAGATGTCACGGCTTTTGGAACCTGGTCTTTTCATTCCAAGTCCAGTGCTATTCTGCATACCATGAGCTTGTACGTCAGCCCTTTCCCTTTTCCAAATTTCCTTCTATTCTCAGGTTTGTATATTTGATAATTCCTCTCAAGTCAATGAAAATGCACTGAATATCTACTTGGTGCCAAGCATAGTGTTAGGTCCAGGATACAAAAATAAGATGTGGACCCCACCAAGGAGACCATAGTAGATGGTATTATCGTACCCAATTTGCTGCCTCTCCCTGTGCGAGGATTATACTTGTCTGTGCCATTGACATCAGACGTAGTCATGTGACTTGCTTTGGCCAATGAAATTTCAGCAGAAGTAATATAAGTCACTTCTGAGCAGAGGCTTTTGGGGACATTTTATGGTCCCACACACATTTTCTCTTTCCTATCTGCCGGAAGAGTGGCATGTCCAGAATAGGGGTGCACCTCTAGCTGGGTCCCACCTGGAGAGAAGACATGGTAATATCCTGTATTGCTATTTCTTGATTTACTAATTTTAGAAATTGTATATTGACTTTCTACCATGGTAGATGAGAACTTAGCTCTCCCACACCATTCTCCCCCAATTTCATCCCTACACTTCCCCTCCTTCTATCTCTCCAACATAAATTTTCTTTTTTGTTAAATTGATATTTCTGTTTATATACTAATGACTATGCAAATAATATTTATTCCTGAGTCAAGTAGTGTACTGTGATCATGTGTCCTCTTTTGTAGAGCTCTTTGGTTTTTTTTCCTGTAGTTAATAATTGCCTCCTTTTTTATTGACGTGATGTTCAAATGTACTTATAATTAATTTCTTTCAAATGGTTTAACAATTCTGCTACGTACCTGTCAACACTATGCTCCATACGTTCAAACCCATCTGTTCCATTTTTTCCCCTATAGTTATCCCTCTAAGAACTTTCTGTTTTTCTGCTCCAATCTGGATTGGCTGCTCTTGGAATTGAAATAGTGGATAGCTGTCATCTTGAGATTTCCCTTTATCATCTTTTTGAATATTTTCTTTTCTGCCTTCTCATGTTAGATTCCCTATTTACTGAATCCTCCATCTTTTCATCATCTAACTTTACTAAGCCCCATCTTCCAATAACTTCTTAAGAATGAGTGCTTGGGAGGTAATTGTCTTGAGTCATTGGCTATCTGAAAATATCTCTATACTACTCTGGTATGTGACTGATAATTTATTTGAACATAGAATTCTGGCTTAAAAAATATTTTCTGGGCTCCCCTGGTGGCGCAGTGGTTGGGAGTCCACCTGCCGATGCAGGGAACATGGGTTTGTGCCCCGGTCCGGGAAGATCCCACATGCTGCGGAGCGGCTGGGCCCGTGAGCCACGGCCGCTAAGCCTGCGCGTCTGGAGCCTGTGCTCCGCAACGGGAGAGGCCACAGCATTGAGAGGCCCATGTACCGCAAAAAAAAAAAAAAAAAAAAAAAAAAAAAAAAAATTTCTTTCAGATTTTAGAAGGTATTTTAAAAATCTGATGTTGTTTTTGAAGAAGGTTGATGTTTTCTTATTCATGTTTCTTTTACCTGTTTTTTTTTCTTTTTAGAAACTTTTATTTATTCCTCATGATTTAAAATGTCATAATGATGATGGTGGCAGGCATTGATTGGTATATATCTTTTTCTCATTTTTTTGTGCAGGGCTAATCAGGAGACTAATCCTTTGTTTTTCTCCTAGTCATCTCTTTTTCCTTTTGCTTCCTCCCTCTTTGCAAGATTTCTTCAGATTTGTCTTCTAAACCTATGAGTTTTTGACAAAT
The DNA here is from genome assembly GCF_949774975.1 of Lagenorhynchus albirostris. Classification (NCBI taxonomy): domain Eukaryota; kingdom Metazoa; phylum Chordata; class Mammalia; order Artiodactyla; family Delphinidae; genus Lagenorhynchus; species Lagenorhynchus albirostris. The sequence continues at coordinate 99,940,592 of NC_083103.1, forward strand.
ATTTAATTTTATTTTTAATTTAAAAGAGGCTTTTTAATTTTTTTTCCGTTTTCATTGTAATCTCTTCTTGTTTTAGGAATACAGCCTTTCCCTTTATCTTTCAGCATTGGTGTTATTGCTCCTTTTGAACTTTTCTTTTGTTCCTTGCAAACTATCAACCTAGATCTCCTTTTCTTCCCGTTTGCTTGCTTCTTTTTTCACATTTGAGGCTTTCTTTAAATAACTGATGAATCTCAACTGTTGATTCATATTTAAGAAAGAGGCACTGAAAGTTGATTTTGGAAGATTGTTTTGTAAGTGCCAGAGCTTGTTGACTGATGGGCTTCAAGCAGGGTGAAGGGGTGGAAAATGAATCTTTTTATTGAGGGAGCTTGGGGTATCACTAACTGGAGTTCTCTCTGGGGCTGTTCAGTTCTTCAAAGTAGAATCTTCTAATCTACTGGTTGGTGGTATGGGAGAGTTGCGAGCAAGGCCAGGGAAAGGACTAAAGGTCACCTCTCCTTAATCCTCTTCACCTTCCATCATACTTGGTGTTCCCAAGTCCAATATTGTTCTTATTTAGTTTCTCCAAAGGGAAAAACCTCTTATTTCCTGGAGGATAAAGGGCATGGCTGACCGGCCGGGTGGGGAGAGTGAGGACCCCTTGTATAGACAGACTTTCCACCGATGCCTTCTGTCCAGCCAGGCATTCGACCCCGGCCCTGAGGGGCTTGATGCCTCCAAGGGCTGAACCTTTCAGGGCTCTGCAGGGTGGATCCGCCCTCCCGACACCTCTCTGTTGAGCCAGTTACCACTCTTCCCTCTTCATTCTCTTAAAAAAATAGTTGTGAAACTCTCTAATCCTCCTTCTAGGAAAATCCTCTAGTTTTCCTTCTCGCATTCTTGTGCCTGGTTAGAACCTTCGTAGTTTCTAGAGGGTCGGCTGGTTAGGCTTCCCTGGGGTGATGCCTCTACAATGGCGAAGAAGGTGGTGGGTGGCCGTCTGTCTGTCTGGGTCTCACAGCTCCTCAGTTCCCCTTGTTGGCTCCTCTTCTTTGTGCTGTCCCTTGAATGTTGGTGTTCCTCAGGCTTCTGCCTCGCAAGGACTCTTGCTGTCCCTGTAGCATAAGCCAAAGACTAGGGGCAGGTTCACGGTCTGCTCTGCAGCCCCGTCCTCTCAGCTCACAGCCTGGTTTTGGCTCCTGAATTGGAGAAGGAAGCAGAGAAGATGGAGAGGAGCCAGGGCTGGCCTTTGCCAGCCGCTCGAGGCCCCTGGGCCTCACCTCCTTTGGTCCTACCTTGGTGCTTGTCTGGTCTTAAAATGTTTTTTCGTGACCCCAAACAGGAGGGGGCTCCCAGACTCGCCCAGTTATACCAGCCTCCAGGGAGGGCAGGGATGTAGGGAACACCCCCCTTTTTCCTGGTCCAGCTCTGTCCCTCGTTCCAAAATGAGCCAGGCGCCACGCTGGGGTTAGAATTATACTTGTGAGCAAAGCAGACTGGATCCTACCTGGATCTTATCATCTGGTGGCAGGAAATATACCAATAATAACAACAAAACAAAAACCCTCCACTCCGTAGTACAGAAGCCCCGTGTGTCACTGCTGAGCTCCCGTTTCTCAGGCCTGGAACGGGAGGGCGAGGGGAGCTCATGGGAAGCCGGGGGCTTTTGAGTAGGTGGCCATTCCACACAACACTGTTTCATGTCTCCGTGTCATTTGTGTGTTGGCTTTTCTTCCCTTGTCATTTTGGCTAATTCCATTTGTTCTTTAAAACTGTTCAGGAAGCTCTTCCTCTGCAAAGTTCTCCCCGACCCTTCCCCCCACCCCCACCCCCCCAGCATTAACACACTCCTCCTAACGCCTCCCTCCTTGGTATAGTCAATGGCATCCTGGGTTAAGCGCTGCTTCAGGGGCTGAGGGCACAGTACAGGGAGACCCTGAGCAGGGTGTGGAGACATGCTTGGGTGGAGTCCCAGCTCTCCCACACACTGCTTTGGCTTCGGGCAAGTGAATTCACCTCCCTGAGCCTCAATCTTCTCATCTGTAAAATGAGGTTAATAAAATCCACCATGAAGCCTGATGGTGGAGATGAAGTGACTACAGTGAATAACAGGAGATATAATTGGCCCTCAGATATTGGTTCCCCCTCCTTTCTCCTTTTAAGGAGCTTCCAGTCTAATGAGGGGAGAACAGCAAGCAAATGGATAAATGCGATTTGTCACAGGTGCTGTTATAAAGGATAATGATGTGCGTGCCATTCATTTATGAGTCCCTCCCTGTCCCTCCACTCGACTGCAAGCTCCCTGAGAGTAGGCTTTGCCCCAGCCCGGAGCACAGTGCCTGGCACTCAGGGTTGCTCAGTAAACATTTGAGTGAACTAACTCGGAATGACTCCTGATCACAGTGTTGGTTAGAGCCATGCCCAGTGGTGCTTTCCACCCCATGCCCCCAAGACCTGTTCCTACCTCAGAGGAAGGACAGTTATGGTTTGCCAGCCATCTGGGTGAGAACCTTCCATCCTCACTAGCGGCTAAGTTTTCCAAACATTATCAACGTTTGGGACATGAGTATCCGCCACTCCTCTTGGATGGTGAGAATGAGTGGACACAGAGATGAGGGATGACCCATCCTGGGTCTTCCTGTGGGACCCACCTCTCTCGGCCTCCCTCTCTCTGGGCATCCAGACACACAGACCTCCCTCCACCAGCTTATCCATCCTCTCCAAATGAGTCTGTCTCCCAAGAACCAAATATTTTCTCTCTCTGGCCCTGACTTGAAATGAAACGACTTAGCCCGTAGACAGTTTTACGGTCCCGCGCCTTCCATTCCTCTTGTCGAGTCGTTGCACTGGTGAGAGCCCAACCCAGGCTCTGATTTATACAGCTCTCCCAGGCCCTGGTGGATTCGGAGTCTGGAACAGTAAGACAGGGCTATCCATCACCCCTCTGCTCAGATCTCCCTGGACTCATTGGGAAGGAAAGAGGGGTGGGTGGCAGAGAAGACAGCCGCAGGGGTTCTGCCCAGAGAGCATTTGTCACATTGATCGAAGGCGCAGGGCGAGAGTGGGGCGGGGGGAGTGGAGGCTTTTTATCTCACCCCAAGCCTACCCTGTGACAGCAGGGATAGAGTAGAGCGGGAGAGGGGTGAGAACACACATGGGGGAGGGACGGGAAGGGAATTAGAGCTCAGAAGGCTGCCGGTGACCACCAGTGTGCGACTCCCACCTGCTCCAACTCAGAATGCGGCAGCCCCTGGTCCAGCTATGCTGGACCACCACCAGCTTATCCATACTATTTGTACCATCCTATAGCACAGTGCCTGCCGCATGGTAGTCATGTAGCAAAGATACATATTTGCTGACTGACTAAGCCTCCCTTTCCTCCTTACTCCCTTACCTGATCTCAGGGTCAGGGACCATTCTCAGAAGTCCTCGCACATGTGTGTGTGCTGCCTCTGTGCTTCTGTGGATGCGTGGATGTGTGTCCTACACGTTCAGCTGTGATGAGTATGTGTGTGTGTGCTGCACACATGTCCACACAGGCCCACACATGAGTAAGAACTTTCTGAGAGTCAAGATTCTTAAATTCTAGAGTGGATGACCCAAGGGAAACCATGGCTTCGGCTTCTATGAGGAATTTAATTATCTAAGCCCGGGGCTGGAAGGGGTGCCTCTCTGCCAGGAGGGAAAGGAGTGGGTGGGGTACCCTCTCATGGCCTTCTCTACTTTCTGACCCCTGGTCAGCCAAGGCAGGAGGGGGCTGCTATGTGGTTATCACCTGTAAACAACTTGAAATCTTCATTGCTCCCAAGATCCCCACCCTCTGGTCTTGGGGATCACTTCCTAGGAAACATCGTGATTGGAGAAGTGACCGCCTCTACCACTACCCAAGCAGAGGGAAGGCTGCAGCGCACTGTGTGTACCACTTCTGGCCGCAGGCAGACTCTGGGGAGAGCATTTGTTTGTCAGGAAATTAGAGGCTTTGTTCAATGCCAGGAAAAGAAAATCGACGCCCAAATTTAGGAGCTGAAGAAAAGAGAATTCAAGAGCTGCGGGGTGGTTGTGGCTTTGTTGTGTCTTTTTTTTTTTTTTTTTTTTTTAGTTTATTTTTGGCTGCGTTGGGCCTTCGTTGCTGCGCGCGGGCTTTCTCTAGTTGCCGCGAGCGGGGGCTACTCTTCGTTGTGCTGCGTGGGCTTCTCATTGCGGTGGCTTCTCTTGTTGCAGAGCACGGGCTCTAGGCGCACAGGCTTCAGTAGTTGTGGCACGCAGGCTCAGTAGTTGTGGCGCACGGGCTTAGTTGCTCCGCAGCATGTGGGATCTTCCCAGACCAGGGATGGAGCCCGTGTCTCCTGCATTGGCAGGTGGATTCCTAACCACCATTCCTAACCAGGGAAGGCCCTTTGTCGTGTCTTTTTGTTTTAGTGCTGCTGAAGCAATAACATGTAATGGCCTGAGGGCCGCTGCCTCCCCGTGCCTGGTGCCTGGGAAGTTGGCTGACCTTAGGAGAAGCCAAGGGTGGCTAATGAGTCATTAAGAGTCTTTATCAAATCAGGATTATAATCCATCTCAACATGCAGGGGAAAATGTTTCAAATTATCTACTTTCTTAATTGCAGCTCGAAGATTTGGCGGGGAATTGTCATGAGAGATAACGTCTGGAAATTGATGAATTGTGTGTCTAAGCTTCCATAACTGTAATAGCTGGAGGATTCATACACACACGTGTGCATATGCTCACACTAATCCTCGGATGCACAAACACCCCTGCTGTGCGTACGGATTCAGGATCCTACCCAGACAGACAGACAGACAGACACACACACACAGTTATGTCTGCACACAGTACATCAAACCGTCAGCATTTAATAGGCCATTCAAATAGGCTGGGGCTGCTACCAAATGCTGCGAGATTGGGAAGAACAAGATACGATATGAAAGAAACACTCCTTGCTTCTAAAAAGTTCGAAATCTGCTTGGGGAGCTAATGCATACATATTTGAAATTTAAGAACACGTACAAAGTGGCATTCCATTGCGTACTACTATAGTGGAAATGTGCATACGAATTCAGAAGGTTCCAGGACATGGGTGTCCGAATTACGTAGAGTTCCTGGAGAGGATGAGCTTTGACTTGAGTGTGGCCTTTCCCACTGCACGTTGTGACAGCTGCCAGTGGGGTGTAAAGCAGAAGAAGCCAAGCTGAGTCTGTCTAGAGGACCTGCAGCTAAGCAGTGACACAGTATGTCTGCAGAATCTCCAGGGAAGGCTGGGGCTGGATGACAAACTGGTTTGGTTGGAGAATCCAAGCTGACTCATACTGGCCCCATTTCGTCAGGAGCAGAGATTTGAAGCTCACCCCTTCCTTGCCCCTCCTACCCGGCCTCACTTTGTCTGCCTGCAGAATGGGAGAGGGATCTGAAGACAGAGTTAAGCTTTCCACCTCTCTCTTGGCCCCCGAACGAGATCGCTGTGCATTCAGGGAGGGTGATTCGTTCATCTTTATAGTCCAAGGGCTTAGGATGTGCCTGGCCAGCCTGGATGCTGAATGGGAACCAATGAGCTGCCACGTTTCTTAGTGGCTCTCAGTACACACATGCTGAAGAAGAGTGAATGAGTGAGTGAATGAGGGAGTGAACATGTATGCTTCTGAAGAAGCAATGCAGGACCGTGGTTTGGAGTGTGGGTTCCAGAGGCAGCCCGCCTGAGTCCACCCCTGGTGACAAGTTACTCTCCTTACCTAAGCTTCACGGGAGTGCTGTGGGGATCTCATGAGACATTGCATGTTGAGCACTTTGCATGGAGTCTGGCACTGAGCAAATAATCAATACGTATTGGCTATTATTATTATTGGCATCGCCTGCTTTTGTTCTTCTCTGCTGAGCAAACCATGTTTTCCTTGCTGGGTATCTTGCTCTCTCACTAGACCACTCTTCTTCACCCTCCCCCTACAACGTGATGTGACATGACCAGCTTCTGCCGGGGCTGTGGCCTTCCCCCTTTCCCAGAGCTGTTGCTTGGTTCTCTGAGCCCTGCAGTCAGGCTGCTGTAGGTCCCAGTCACCAGAATGAAGATGGGTGTCCAACCATGCACAATCCTCAGCTCAGGAGGGCTTAGAGATTGGCTGCAGCATCAAAGGCAACAAATACGGATAGGGTCATCCCTGGAGACAGGGTAAGGATGGTCCATTGGATGGGTGGAAGAATGCAGGACAGATCTGTGAGACGTGGTGATGATGAGGGTGGTGAGGGTGTGGATGGAGTCAAGGGAGAGGACGGTGAAAGCAGAGGTGACAGTTGTGATGGTGATGAGGTGGTTGAAAAGGATATGGGGGATGAGAGGTTCAGGGCTGGGTCCTCCAGTACAGGTAGGAGAAGAGATCTTTGTTTTGGAGAGAGTAGATATTTCAAAACTCCATGTAACCCTGGGGGCAGAGGAGGCGAGATCTTAGCAACTTCTGCAGCCTGAGGGAGGAGGCATTGAATGTCCTGCTGGCCTCCGCCCACCCCATCACCCTGCGGCTGGTCCTGGGTGGTGTTGGCAGGAAGCAGAGTAGATTGAAGAGTTGGTGAGCCTGAGTGATACATGATCAATGATAAAGGTTTCAGCATCTAGACACAGTTTATACCAGGGCAAAATCAAAGCCCAGAAAAAAGGCTTTAATAAAAATTGAATGCAAGTCACATAATAATTTAAAATTTTCTAATAGCCACATTAAAAAGGTAAAAGAAACAGGTGAAATATTTTAATAACCTATTTTGTTTAATTTAGTGTATCCAGAATACTACCATTGCAATATCTCATACGTATAAAATAATTATCAATAAATATTTTACACCCTTTTGTATACTGTCTTCTGAATCCATTATGGGTGTTACACTTACAGCACATCTTAATTGCACAGTTGCATTTCAAGTGCTCAGTAGCTTCTGGTGGCTAGTGGCTGCCATGTGGGACAGCACGGCTTTGTATCTTCCTTTCTCAACTTTTTGAGACCAAATTCTTGGGATGCCGTTTTTGGAAATCATCATAGCATTTTACAGTCCAGATATCCTCTCTCTCAACAGTCCTCTTGCTCAGTTCTTTCAGACTGGCCGTGATACTGCCCACTCCTTGCTGGAACCTGGAAAGAAATGAAGAATTACTCCGAACTGTTCTCTTTCCTTTCCTGCTTCCCACAGACTCTCTCATCTGGAGTTAAGGCCGCAGCTCCCTTGAGAGAGTATATATTCTATATTCGTGTGTGTGTGTGTGTGTGTGTGTGTTAGGGGCAGGGATTGGCAGAATAAGGCAAGGGCGGGAGACAGTGCTTGAAGAATCTTTCCAAATGAACATCGGCACCATAAGAAAGATGGGTTTTTTTTTTGCAAGGCTTTGGGGACTATATTGCTCCTATATTAGAGAAGCTGGTTAGAGACATGACCCAATTAGCTGCCTATCTGTGCCCAGAGGACAGGTTGCAGCCCCCATGCTTCAGAGGGTGGGAGTTGAATGGAATGGAATACCCAGAGAGGCTTTCACAGGGTAAAAAAAAATGAATCAGAGACGTACAAGGGGCCTCGACATCCCCACTTCCAACTCGGAGCTCAATCCTGGAGCCCTACGTTTCAGAGGATTTATAGCATCTGAATTTTCGCTGCTCTGGTCCCCAAACCCAGTCTCCGAGGGACATTGCTTCATGCATTTAATCAGGAATGGGATCTTCCTCACTTGGCTCTGGCTGTCCAGAGCACCGCAGTCCCGCCTGGTTCCAGGTTCAAGACGGGGCCTTAGGTAAAGAGTAAGCACCCCCTTCCTCCTTTCCTTGTTCCCATTATCTGTGTTTACAGCCTCAGAGCCTGTCACAGCATTCTCAGTAAACGCTATCTCCCATCCTCAGGCCAAATAAATAAGCTTTATAATAAAGGCGCAGGCAGGTGCTGTGGAAACCCTGTGAAAGGGCCATTAAATCGAATGGCTCTGTTTATTAAAGAGCCTCCCATGTGCCAGGGACTGTGCTGAGTGCTTTGCCTTCATGATTTCACCTAATCCCCATAGGCTCAAGAATTGGATACTATTATCATCCTCATTTCACGAGAGCAGAAACAGAGACTTGGAGAGCGTCAGGAACTTCCCAGACACTGGGCTACTTAGTGACAGGGTGGAGATTTGAGCCAGGTCCCTGCGATTCCAAAGCTAGTGCTTTCTGCCAGGGAATCCAAGGAAGTTTTGAAAAGAGGTGATATTTCAGTTAAGTCTTAACAGCAGATAGAACTTTGGAAGGTAGGGGAAGAGGGAAGGAAAAGTCAAGGCTGAAGACACAGCACGAGCAAGTGCGGGAAGGATTGGGAGCGTGTGGTGTGTTCTGTTATCCACGAGCGCCAGGGGTGGCTAGGATGCAAGTGTCCGAGCCTCTCCGTCACAGTGGCTTTTTAAAAAAATTAATAAACTTTATTTTTCAGAGCAGTTTTGGGTTCACAGCAAAAGTGAACAGAAAGTACGGAGATTTCCCCTATACTCCCTGCTCCCCCCCACACGAACAGCCGCCCACATTATCAACATCTCCCATCAGAGTGGAACATTTGCTGTAACTGAGGAACCTCCATTGCCACGTCATCATCCAGAGTCCGCAGTTGGCAGTAGTGCTCACTCTTGGTGTTGTACATTCTGTGGGTTTGGATAAATGTATAATGAGCATGTATTCATCATTAGAGTATCATACAAAGTATTTCACTGCTTTACAAATCCTCTGTGCTCTACCTATTCACATCCCTCCCCACCCTCTAAGCCCTAGCAACCACTCATCCTTTTACTGTCTCCACAGTTTTGCTTTTCCAGAAAGTCATATAGTTGGAACCATTCAGTATGTAGCCTTTTCAGGTTGGCTTCTTTCATTTAGTAATACGCATTTAAGGTTCCTCCGTGTCTTCTCATGGCCTGATTGCTTATTTCTTTTTAGTGCTGAATAATATTGCACTGTCTGGATGTACCACAGTTTATCTGTTCACCTACTGAAGGACATCTTGGTTGCCTCCAAGACTTGGTAACTATGAGTGAAGCTGCTGTAAACATCTGTGTGCAGGTTTTTGTGTGGACAGAAGTTTTCAGTTAATTTGGGTAAACACCAAGGAGTATAATTGCCGGATCATATAGTAGGAGTATGTGTACTTTTGTAGAAACCATCAAACTGTCTTCCAAAGTTGCTGCACCATTTTGCGTTCCCACCAGCAATGAGTGAGAGTTCCTGTTGCTGCACAGCCTCGTTCCCATTTGCTGTTTTCAGTGTTCCAGATTTTGGCCATTCTAGTAAATATTCAGTGGTATCTTGCTTTAATTTGCATTTCCCTGATGACATATGATGTTGAACACCTTTTCATATGCTAACTTGCTATCTGTATATCTTCTTCTTTTTTTTTTTATAAATTTATTTATTTATTTATTTTTGGCTGTGTTGGATCTTCGTTCCTGCGCACTGGCTTTCTCTAGTTGCGGTGAGCGGGGGCTACTCTTCGTTGCGGTGCATGGGCTTCTCATCGCGGTGGCTTCTCTTGTTGCGGAACATGGGCTCTAGGCGCGCAGGCTTCAGTAGCTGTGGCTCATGGGCTGTAGAGCGCAGGCTCAGTAGTTGTGGCGCACGGGCTTAGTTGCTCCGCGGCATGTGGGATCTTCCCGGACCAGGGCTCGAACCCATGTCCCCTGAATTGGCAGGAGGATTCTTAACCACTGCACCACCAGGGAAGTCCCCTGTATATCTTCTTTAGTGAGGTGTCTGTTCATATCTTTTGTCATTTTCTAATCAGGTTGTTTATTTTCTTAATGTTGAATTTTAAGAGTTTTTAAATGCATTTTGGATAACAGTCCTTTACCCGATGTCTTTGCAAATATTTTCTCTCTGTCTGTGGCTTGTCTTCTCATTCTCTTCATGTAGCAGTTTTAACAATACAGATTCCCAGGCCCTTCTCTAGACCAGTTTTCTCCGAGGATGGAACCAGGAACCCTGAACTATAGAGAGGTTCCCCAGGGGATTGTCATGCAGGAAGTCCATGGGCAGCGCTTGGAACCACTGAAGGTGGAGTTGTGAGGTGTAGGTAGGAATACAGGAGATGAGCCTGGAAGGTGGACAGGGCCAGACGAGGAGGAGAGGAGTGTGAATGCCATGCTGAGGAACGCGGCACTGAAGGCCATCCTTTTTATTATAAGGCCCACTAAGCATTTTAGTCTGAATCTTATAAGCAATGGAAAGTGACTGAGGATTTTGAGGGGAAGCCAAGGTGTGAGACAATCTTTGATTTAGGAAGAACATTCTGGTGATAGTGTATGGGAAGTACTGGGCATATTGGAGGCATTAGACCAGTTAGAAAATCATCAAAATACTCCAGGTGATGGGTGATAAGTCCCTCAACTGGACTGGGGCAATGATAGAGAGAGAAACTCCATTCCATTCAATTCAACAAGTATTTCTTTAATATGTTTTCTGGACTGAGCACTGTACCAGGTTCTAAGGATTTTAAGATGAAATAAGATACTGTCCCCAGGGTTTCCCTGGTGGCGCAGTGGTTGAGAGTCCACCTGCTGATGCAGGGGACACAGGTTCGTGCCCCGGTCTGGGAAGATCCCACATGCCGCGGAGCGGCTAGGCCCATGAGCCATGGTCACTGGGCCTGCGCCTCCGGAGCCTGTGCTCCGCAACGGGAGAGGCCACAACAGTGAGAGGCCCGCGTACTGCAAAAAAAAAAAAAAAAAAAAAAAAAAAAGATACTGTCCCCATCCTCAAAGAATGCACAATCTATCAAGATTCATCAAAAATAATTAAGTTGAGAATAAAGGAAACAAGCATGTGGACAGTGTTATGGACTGAATTGTGTCTCTCCTAGACCCACGTGTTGAAGTTGCACTGTGACCAGATTTGAAGATAAGCTTTAAGGTAATTAAAGTTAAATGAGGTCATAAGCGTGGACCCCTAATCCAATAGGATTGGTGCCCTTATATGAAGAGGAAGAGACACTAGAGATCATTGTCTCTCTCTGGTGCACAGAAAGGAAAAGGCCATGTAAGGACACAGCAAGAAGGTGCCATCTGCACGCCAGGAAGAGAGGCCTCACCAGGAACTGATCCCACTTGGCACCTTGGTCTTGGACTTCCAGCCTCCAGAACTGTGAGAAAATAAATGTCTGTTGTTTAGGCCACCTAGTTTGTGGTATTTTGTTATGGCAGGCCAAGCAGACTAATACAGACAAGTCTTAAATTTGTATTCATAGGGTGATACAGACAGGATTCAGCTAGGCCATTGATTATATATGTCTAGGGCTCAGAGGGGACAACCTGGGCTGCAGTTAACTGCTTACACTAAAGACAAATCAAGTGCAGATACCGTGAGAACATGGCCCAGAACCACGCCTTAAGAACGCCAACATATAAGAGGATGGCTAGGATCGGTAGGAACTCCTGTTTGGTTCTAATGTTGACAGGTTGGTGACTTACATGACATGTGTGCCCCTCTCCATCCTCTTCTTCATTCTCAGAAGGATGATGGGGGAGAGATGGGAGAATATCTGAAGTGAATTCTATAGACTTAATTTCCACTCTATCCCTTCTCTACTCACTGACAAAGCCAACATTTAGATATGGAACTCATGGAATTTGACATATTGTCGATTCACTTTTTCGTTAATTATTTACTAGCCATGTCTTCTGTTGATTCTTGTATTATTATTATTATTTTTTTAATTTTATTTATTTTTATTTTTGGCTGTGTTGGGTCTTCGTTTCTGTGCGAGGGCTTTCTCTAGTTGCAGCGAGTGGGGGCCACTCTTCATCGCGGTGCGCGGGCCTCTCACTATCGCGGCCTCTCTTGTTGCGGAGCACAGGCTCCAGACGCGCAGGCTCAGTAGTTGTGGCTCATGGGCCTAGTCGCTCCGCGGCATGCGGGATCTTCCCAGACCAGGGCTCGAACCCGTGTCCCCTGCATTGGCAGGCAGATTCTCAACCACTGCGCCACCAGGGAAGCCCGGATTCTTGTATTATTATTATTTAATGTTTTATGTATTGGTGCTTTGCCTTCTTCAACAAGAATGGAAGCTCCTAGAGGACAGGAGCTGGTACTTGAACTTCTTTGCTTCTGCCCTTTATCCTTAGCTCTAGCACACAGTTGAGCTTCCAGGGGGTGCAGGAGAAATATTTGCTTTGAATGATTATAAGAAGAACGGTTACATTTAGATAATCATTTTTTTAAAAAATTTATTTATTTTATTTATTTATTTTTGGCTGCATTGGGTCTGCATTGCAGTGCACGGGCTTCTCATTGTGGTGGCTTCTCTTGTTGCGGAGCACGGGCTCTAGGCATGGGATTCAGTAGTTGTGGCACGCGGGCTCAGTAGTTGTGGCTTGCAGGATCTAGAGAGCGCAGGCTCAGTTGTTATGGCGCACGGGCTTAGTTGCTCCGCGGCATGTGAGATCTTCCCTGACCAGGGCTCGAACTCGTGTCCCCTTGCACTGGCAGGCGGATTCTTAACCACTGTGCCACCAGGGAAGCCTGAGGTAATCATTTTTTTAAGCTTTTGCAAATTACAAAGATAGTCAAAGCAAGATATATTTATTTAAAATTACAATATGCATTTTAAAGCCTCAATAGGGTATTAGTAGAAATCACAGTATATAAGAACACGCTAAAAATGAATAGCTCATGGCAATGGATCTCCTGTACCAAGAAAGAGAACTAGATTTCAGAAAATGAGGGGTGTGACAAGTGTGAATCAGTGATGCACGGTTGTTGCCTGCAGTACTATTTACGGCTCACTGACACCTCTCTGATGGGGTTAAGTATTTACATTCAGCCTGATTCTCCCCTCTGACTCTGCAAGCTACAGCAACTCACTAGGAGTCCTGGCAAAGAGAGAAAACCCTCTCTCCAGGCGTCCTGGGCCAGGGCAACTGGATCTCCCCTCCCCCTCCTGTATCTGAAGAGGGCTTCCCTCTGAGAGTTTATGGCAGCCTGACCTCCAGCCTCTGGGTTGGAGGATCTGGCTGCTTCTGTACTACATAAAAAGGGCAAGAGCATTCATTATTATTATATTATTATACAATGTATAATATATAATAGCGATTATGCTGTCAGCAGCCAGAGTTTCTGACCACAGATCAGAGGCTGGGGTGACATGAATACACATAGTGAAGTCTTCGGAGGTTCTGTGTGAAGGTGAGAGCATTGAACTCCGTCTACGATGGGGGCTCCAGTGAAGTTTCTTCCACAGGCAACTTTGGAAGTTGAATCTGGGGGGGACTGGGAGGATCTGGAAAAACAGTATTTGCTGTATCTGGGATGTGATTCAAAAAAGGTCTCAACTGTCTCCTCTGAGCCACAGCTAATGGTTCTCATCCGTGCCCGTGAGAAGGCAGACAAGGAATGACCCAAAGGCCTGGAAAGAGCAAAGGGGCAGCCTTCAACTTCTTGGGTCAGATTCTTTACCCAAAACCTGGCCTGCTTGGATTTCACTTTCTGCTTTCCTTGCTTACATCAGTGTCTTTGTCTAGGCCCCCTGCCTGGTCTGGGGTCATCGGATCAATCGCTGCTGACTGTGGCTGAAATGGCTCCCCTACAGGGAGCAAGAAGCAAATTTCATGGGGGAAGAAGGGGTTCTCTTGTCCATTTACGCAGAGGGCCATGTGCTAAGTTGTGGAAGCAAGCAAGCCTGCATCTGTAGGTGGCTGGGTGTCTCCACCTGGCACTCACTTAGTAGGACCGTAATCTTTGTGGAATGAAAGAAGGCACATGTCTGACCACACATGCTTGCGTTGGTCTTCCTCCTAGAAGGCACTTAGGTGAATTCCCCCCCGCCCCCGAAATCACCCTGGCAGGGCCAGGCTGAAACCGCCCAGCCGGCCTCCCTCTTTATATTACACCACCCGACCCCCAGACCTCTGCGACTTTTTAGAATAAAAATAGCAGTGGCTTAAAACAGGCCTGCCCGGCATTTGCAAAGAGGTGATTTACTGACAAAGCCTCTGCACCTTTTTATCTGTCCCTCTGCCCCACCGTTGCAGTCACCCCTCGGTGAACCAAACGCCCCAGGAAGCCCAGAGCAGAAAGCCCTTGAGACTAGGAATAACTAACCAGAGTGTCACCTGAGCAACTTTTCTGGGGCCAGGGTAATGAGAATTATTCAAATGCAATCATAAAAATGAGGCCAGCCAGGCAGGAATGGGGTAGGGGTGGGGGAGGAGTGGTGGTGGAGAGAAGGATTTCTTGCCAGTTTTAAGTTTCATAATTTCTGGGGAGTTCTCTTGGGGTCCACAGAAAATTTCACCTCATCTCCAGCCCCTGAGCCCAGGATGTCTTGAAACTCGGCCTCGGGTGTTTGCCGAGGAGGACTTGGCCTGGGGGGCGAGGGCAGAGTTCCCGAGCTCCTTGGGGGTCCGCCGCGTTCCTGTGTCCGAGGCCCCCTCGCAGTCTGTCTCTCCAGCGCTCTGCTGCCTCCCAGGCCGCTGGAGCAGGCCCGCGCCCGGCGTCTTAGAAAAGCCTCCAGCAGAGGGAGACACTCCAGCGGCTGCTCCGACTTGGAAGCGGCCGGGGCCGGGAGTGGGGGTGGGGGTGGGGGGTGGGGGGGGAGAAAGGGGGAGTGAGGAGAGGGGAGGTGTGTGAAGGGGGGGGCTCCGGGGGGCGGGTCCCTGTGCCGCTGACGTCCCGAGCAGTGCTGGGAAGTATAGGCTGTGTTGTCACGCCGGTGTCAGTCTGATGAAGATTGGCATCAGGTAAGCTGTCATTCATTTCCATGTCAGAGACGCTTTTGCAGGCGGCGGCGGCGCGGCGGCGGCGGCGGCGGCGGCGGCGGCTGCGGCTGCTGCTGCTGCGGGCGGCTGCCTCAGAGCGCGTGTGTTTTATTCCAGTCCCCAAGCCAGAGTATTATTCATTGCGACAGGGCAAGGAGGAGAGAGGGAGAGAGGGAGGCAGCAGGGAGGAGAGAGAGGGAGGCAGCAGGGAGGAGGGAGGCAGAGAGCAGCGAGGGACGGCGGGAGCGTGCAGAGAAGCTGGGGAAGCGCCGGGAGAGCGCGGAGCGAAGCAGCGCGAGTGGCGGCGAGGCCGGGGACTGAGGCGGCCGGAGCCGCGCGGCCCGCCCGCGCCCGGGCCCGGCCAGCGCGCAGCCCCGCCGCCGCCGCCTCTACCCGCTCGGGCCGGTGGCCGGGCGCGCATTGTCCGCGGGTGCGAGGAGCGGGGCTGCCGACTCGGACCGCCGCGGGCCCAAGACACCGTAGCGGGCGGGCGGGGAGCTGCGAGCTGGGAGCGCCGGGGACCCGAGTAGGGACATGCGCGCGGGCCGGAGCCCCGGTGCGGGCAGCTCGGGGCTGGGCGCTCCGCGGGTGAGGCTGGGAGCGGCGGGCCGGCTCCAGGTTCGCTTTCTTTCTCCCGGCTTCGGGCGCCCTTTGGGCCGGCGCTTACTCTGCGCCAGCAGCTTGGGGCTGCCTTCGAGCGGCGGGAAGCAGGAGCAGCCCCAGACTCGGGCCGGGTGCCTGGAGTCCGGGAGCCGCGGCCGCGTCCCGCCAGGCCTGGGGAGCCAGGGTGGGGGTTCGCAGGCGGATCCGTGGGGAGAGCGGAGCACAAGCTGTGGGCCAGGCAAGCTGGGATCGCAGGGGCCGGGCTCAGGGACCCTACCCGCGGGAGGAGCCGTAATTTGTAGGGTTACTGGCTTTCCGCGGATTGTTGGGAGTCTTTGGCGAGGTGTGGGGAGGCGCAGGGGCCCTCGGCGAGGTTCGGGAATAGGGAGCCCTCCTGGCTGTAGAACGGGGGCATGAGTTCGTAAGAGGGGGGGAAGGAAAGCGCCCCAAAGCAGAGAGCCGAGGGGGATGGGGCAGGGTCCCGAGTCTGCCGCGCAAAGTTTGCGTTTCTTTCGGGTTAGGCGTGCGGGGCTCTCCCGACTCCAGATCCTGAGGAAGAAACGAGCAAAGCGTGCCGCCTTTTCCGGGGGCTCTCAGCGGGAGAGCCCGAGGTTCCGGCGCGGTGGGGAGAGCCGGGCTAGGACTGGGAGTGGGGCGGGGGGTGGGAGGTGGTTGTGCATTAGGGCTGGACTTCAGGGCCAGGCTAGAGTTTGGGATTTTAGGAACCGAGCTGTTTTCAGAAGCGGGATCGAAGGGCCGCTCAATAGCTTAGGGATCGAATCTATACCCCGGCCAGAGCGGGGTGGGGGGGGCGTCTGGAGTTAGGGGCCCGGGGTTACATCTGAGGCTGGAATCGGAGGAACTGGTGGCGTTTTTAGGATTTAGCCAGGGGTTCACGGCTTTGGTGGGGGTGGGGGTGGTTGAAGCAATTGGAATTTGGGGAGGGTCGCGCGCGCGACTCCCCACGCTAAGTGGGTTGAAAAGCGTTTAGGTAGGCGATGAAAGTAGTTGATAGGAGCCATGGCAGGCGAGTCCCGAATTCCTGCTGCTTCTCCCCAAAAGCGGATCTGGAGGAAAGGACTTAAGGCGCGCTGGACCCGGCCCTAGGAGGATTCCGGGAAGCGGACAAATCGAAGGGATGTTCTGGGCGAAGCGACGGGGCAGCCTCGCAGGGCTCGGGGTGGATCCGAGGACCCGACCCTGGCGGCTCGGCGGGCTCCGGAAGCCACTTCGGGTCTGCGGACGCAGCGCGGCCGGGCGGGTGCGGTGGCCCGCAGGGGCCGCGGCCTGCGCGGGGGGCGCTAGCAGCGAAGGCGTCAGGCCGAGCCCTGGGAGTCCGGGCTGCGGCAGAGGGCAGGGCGGGCTCTAGAGCCCTGACCGGAGCCGCCAGCTGTTGACCCGCAGGCGCTGTCTGCACTTCTCCCAGGCCCGGCCCGGAAGTCCACAAGCCGGGCCGCCGGTGCGACGTTCCGCCTGGGAAAGGGGCGAACTCGGGGTCCCTTGCCTTTACCACACTTGTCCCGGGACTCCTCCAGCGTGTTGAAATATTTTCCAATTAGTGGAAACCTAAAGCTTAGCATTTTAGGCAAATTTAGACTATCTCCTCCTCCCCAAATCTGAGAAAATGATGGTGTCCAAACACAAGCTATATTGCGCAAAGCCTTAGTCCCTAGCCCTCCTGCCTGCCCTGCCATTCTGGCCTTCCCAAGGCTTCAGGAACTTGCGGGGAAGGTAGGGAGGGTCTCCAGTCTTTGGGCTCGTGATCTTCCACTCGAGCTGCACCCCGCTTGGCTCCGGCCTAGCTCGGCGGTGGGAGAGAAGTCCCTACTCGGCAGGGAGGTTATCCCTCGGGCCGCTAGGGAAGCAGAGCGTGTTGGCGGGGGAGGGTGGGTGAACGGGAGGAAGATCTGCAATTTCTCCTTTGCAGTCGTGAACCCACCCTCCCAGCCCTCCGCAGCCCTCGCACCCTTCTCTGGGGCAGCCAGACGGCGCTTCCGGGACGCAGAAGGCTCTCGACCCATGAGTGGCCGCGGCGGCCCGGGGCGCGGCGACCGCCCAGCGGCGGAGCTCCGAGGCTGTTGTTTTGCAGGCTTGGAATTTGTGCTCTCCCTCTCCCGCCGAGAGCCTGAGGGCGGGAGCGAGCCGTGACCCCACGGAGACTCCGCGGTCACCGCTTCCCCTTTGTGAGCGCTAAAGGCATGCAAGCCCAGAGAAATAGAAGCTGCTCAGAATAAGGGGCAGGGGGTTACCGGAGGGAGATGGGCCCGGCCACCGCACACAGTAAAATGCCTTGTGCAAATTGCACTG
Source organism: Lagenorhynchus albirostris (assembly GCF_949774975.1). Taxonomy (NCBI): domain Eukaryota; kingdom Metazoa; phylum Chordata; class Mammalia; order Artiodactyla; family Delphinidae; genus Lagenorhynchus; species Lagenorhynchus albirostris. The sequence continues at coordinate 99,958,221 of NC_083103.1, forward strand.
AAGTGTACCCAACTTGAGACTGGCTGTTTTATGAGCCTTTCTGGGAGTTTACTGCTCTCTGCTTTTAAGTCTATAGATTGCTTTAAGTTAATGAAAGTGCTGCTTTCAAAAAGGGCTTTTATTGTGCAGCACTGGCAATCCAGTACCTCCCCTTTACTCTTCCAAAATGGGCCTGTTTAAAAAGAGGGAGCGTCCTGGAGTTCCCACATGGACAGAGCTTGGGGGAGGAGGCTGTATGACAACGAGGATTAATAAAAATCAATGTCCAAGTCATTCGAAAAGACGAGTTCACTTCTTTTCCAGTCCAGTGCCATCTGTACCTTCCTGTATTGCCTTTTGGACTTTCACTGAGTCTGATTTTAAAGATTGCTTGGTGCCTACCCCTGACACCCCCTCTCCACATTGCTTTATGTAGGCCTGACCCTGTTCAATTAAACTCAAACTGGATTTTAGGCTTTCAACTGGCTGCCCATTCAAACTGCAACTAAAATATTTACTCAGGACTGGGGGAGGGGCTTTGCCTTGCATTCAGTGAGATAGATGTGTTAAAATGTCAGGGAGAAAGGCTGGGAACCTTGAGAAGAAACATGGAAGGCTTTTTCCTTCTTTCAATTGATTTGGCACCAAAGGTGAGATGACAAGGTTTTTAACTAGGTCCTAACACAGAAACTGCAGTGGGGCTGGGCTGTGGCTTTGACCGCATGTCATAACCATTTAAACTGTGGTTAGTTGTTCAAAGCTCAAAGCTTCTCCAAGCTGGGTTTCATTAACTCTACACCAGTTGCCTGGAAGTTCAGTAGCAATAAATTGTATAAACACATTTGAAGTAAGTTAGTGATGAAATAAGGAGAATTACTGTCTTGTGAGTGGAGAATCCTGAATTCACGGAGTTCTAGCCTAACTGGAAACATACCTCCTCTCCCTTGGCCTTGAGTTTTATGGGTGCACCAGGGTGTGTGTTAAATTTCTTTCTGCTATGTCCATCTCCAACCTGGGGCTGTAACTCATTAGGGACCAAGGCTTGCCTAGAAAGCAAAAAAGGCTGGGTTTTAAAGGGCTCTCTATTAGCCTGGTTTAGAAACCAAACGAAACCCCTCAACCTGCCTTCCTTACCCTGGGTGAATGCAATGTGCAACAGAAACAGCAGCAGAGCAGGCCAAATTAGATTTTTAAATGGTAGCAGCTTCATAATACTGTGTTATTAGCAACTGAATTTGTTTTTATTAAAGAAACAACCTATAAAATGTATAGGCCTCCAACATGTTGCAAGATTTCCTTGCTATTTATTTAGCGCCCCCCACCCCCGAAATTCTATCTCCAATTTCAAACTTTTGTTCCCGATTTATTTAATTTGGAGCACACTTTCTAAATTAGCTCGCGGAAGGTGAGAAATGCTGTTATAAGTTTTCCTTTTTCCTGTGGCACCAGGACAGCGATGCTGTAAGATATATATAAATGTGTGATGCAATTGCCTGAGGTGCTGGCATGTGAAGCAAAGTGTCTGGATCAAACAAAATGCAGATCAGAGTATGGAGAGGGTGAAAATGATGCCACAGAGGAAGTTCCATGGGAAGTGAAATCATCGTGAGCCACCATCAGCCTTGATTCTAGCCAACACAACACGCTTTGTATAAAACACTTCACATGAGATCCGTGACTTATTGAAGATTGAATTATGTTGAGAAGCAGAATTTAGAAGGAGGAGCTGCACTGGCTGGGTTCCGTCCAGGCTGCGTGGCCAGGCTTGTTGTGATGGGGATCTGCTAATTTAATTAAATCTAATACCTGGTGGGAAAGGGAGGAAGGAGATAATCAAGGTGGGCAGGTCAGCATGCTGAGTAGCGTTTAGGCTGGAGTTTGGGGACCTGGCAGTTTTATACCCTGTGACTCTCTGGCTTCATGGCTACAGTGGGTCAGTTAGCTTCCTGATCTCGGTTTCTTCATCTGTGAAGTGGAATGTATCACATGAATTCCTCATTAGGCTCTGAGGAGTGACTGCCGCCTGAATCCTGCACTCTGAATAATAAAGGAAATGGGAGAGAGGAGGCTTCTGAGCAGCAAAGTCATTTTCTTCACTGTCTTCTTGCCCTGCCTGGCCCCAGAGCCTTTCCCCACAACTCTCAGGAGTCCTTAGACTTGGGTGAAGGGGCTAAACTCCTGCCTTTCTTATATCCTAGAATTTGAAGTCCCTGCTGTGATTCCAAAATGCACCTGCACTTTTCCAGGAGAGGCAGTTAAGCTGGAGCTGGGGGAACCAGCATGCTTATTCCCAGCGCTGCTACCTGGACTAGCTCTCATGCATCAGATGAACACAGAATCTGACTGGTCAGAAATGCGGCCTCTTCTCTTTATGTCATGGGGAAGAAGAGGCCACAGCCCGGACTGGTGTGTGACATCTGGTCGGGCTAGGGCTGGGGGGGGATGGGCGTTGGTCTGGAGCTAGCCGCCGCTTGAACCTCACTTAGCAGTCTCCATGCTGGCAGATCAAAGCAGATTCTGGGCCAGAAAGCCCGAGAAGTTACACCCGGCAGTTATACAAAAGTGTATACGCACTTGGAGCCTCCTTCCGTTCCGGCGCCTGAGTTTTTAAAGCTATCCCTGATACTGGAGACAGGCTCCAGTGGAATGCTTGCCTTTAGTTCTCCCTCATCGTTGAGGGGGACTTCTTGGGGTAATTTTTTCCTCCGCATATACTTCTCCAGCAGTCTTGGGCAGCATCTTAATTTCCAGTCTGATCAGGGGTGAGAGCTGGGACACACAGGATGAGGGTGGAGGGAGTTGGAAGGCACAGCCCTTCAGCTAGAGCTCGGCTTTTCCTCGGTACTGATCCCCCAGGAGTGAGGAAGAACCAAGCCCTCGGGCAGCTCGGGAAGAGCTTGCTGCCAACGTGTTGTCTTGAGGGGGGTCTGCTGTTTGGCTTGGATGGCTCGCTGCAGGCCCTGCCTGCCTGGGTTTCTAATTACAAGAAGGACGGTTCTGCTAAGACCTATCTCACTAAAAACACATCCCTGTGTGTAATAAGAAACCCTAAACCAGGCAGGATATTTTAAAACTGAAGCAATGAAGATTAGATTAAGTCTCCGCCAAACAGCTTCGTTCTTATATTATTTTTGGCTGGAATGTGGAGAAAAGCGGCTAGCCCTAGGGCCCAGAGCAGACTCTGGAGGGTTCAGATGGGGCCGGAGTGGGTGGTGTAACTGTTAGTTTCTTTGCTCAATAGGAATGTGGCCAATTTCAGTACAGCTCAGTCAAGGCAGTGGGGTGCCTGGTGGGGGAGGAGGGTCAGGCCCAAAGGGGCCGGAGAGTGGCCCCGAATCAGCAGGTCACAGGGCACTGAGAACCTTTTAAATCCCTCACATTGTCCAGCCTTTTGTGTTCAGCTTATGCTTCTACCTCCCCCCCAATCCCCTGCCAGCCCCATCCCATGCCTAGTTAACCCAGCCATCCGCCACGTGGCCTTTGGAGGATCCTTAGTTTATTGGATTATTTTTCTGGGTGGAGAGAGGAACACAGTTGTCCAAGATTCCTGGAAATAGAGGAACCAGTAACCTGGCATCAGAATCCCTTGCTCTGTCCTGCTAGGGAGATGCAGCATGGTATCCATCCATTCCTTTGTTCCTTCGTTCAGCAACTATGTAGAGAGTGTCTCCTCTGTGCCTGGCACAGTCCTAGGCGTTGAGGATACAGCAGCAAAAGCAAACGGAACAAACACGTGTAACCACCAAGTCCCTGTCCTCAAGGAGCCTGCGCGCTAAGACAAGTGCAGAGTGTGGGCTTAGCATCAGATAAAACCTGCACTGAAAGTCTCCTTCTACTAGTTACCTAATCGTGTGGATTTAGACAAGTTGCTTAACGTCTTTGATCCAGTTTCCCCAACTGTAAAGTGGGAAATAAAAGCACGTAGCTCATAGGATTGTGGAGAGAGTGTCTGGAAAGTGCGAGCACAGCGTCTGGCACCCAGGGCAGGCTCAGTGGGTTTCCTCTCCAGTTGGTACATCATCCAGCCTCCCTTCCCCTGGCTTTCTCCTCCCCCAGGACATGGCCCAGGCCTTCCACAGGTTACTGGCACATCAGCAAGCGTTGAACAAACAACCGTGTGCTGTGCGCTGCACACAGACTTCGGACAGGGACACAGACCCTGTCCTCAGGGACTGTGCAATTTGGGCGAGGACAGACTTACACACAAATGCACGAGAGGTGCTGTGCACACGCACTGAGGTGAAAAGCAAAGAAGGCAGAAATCAATCGTTAACCAAAGGAGGCAAAAGTGGGATGGGAGGCTGCCGAGTGATGGGGACAGAGTGGAGGGGAGCTCTCCGCGGGGCTGGAGGGGGAGGGGCGAACATGAGACTGTCCAGGTCAAGGTGCTCTGGTGCTGTCATGGCGATGGCTGGGGGGCAGCGTGAAGAGTTCAGCCTCCTCTGACCACGGCCAGGGGGCCAGAAGGGGCCACCACTGCCTCAGGAGAACCGCCCAGGCCTCCCTGTTGGAGGCGCGCTGCTTTCACACAGTGACCTTTCAATGCGTAGAACTTAGGCTTATGATTTAGTGCAGGAGGCCGACCAACTCATTTCATCGCTGACTGTGATACTCCCCTCTCACCTGCTATCCCTGCTCTTCCTAAGCCGAGAGAGCAGAGACTGTCGGCCCCACACCTGGCCCTCTCGGGGGCTGCGAAGCTGACCGACGTCAGAGCGGTTGGGATGTGGAGAACAGGGATTCCGACTGGGAATCAAGGACAGTGGATTCCGCTCCGGACTTGGCCATTGACTTGCTGTGTGACCTACAACACGTGACTGACCTGTGGATGTCCGTTTCTTCAGCCGTCCAAGGAGGAGCTGGAACTTGCTCTCAGAGGCCCCCTTCAGCCCAAAGTTCCGTGATTTTGTGTTTCCTCAAATTGGATTGGTTCACGAACAGACAGTCGTTGGAACCACCGTCTGACCACAAAACCAACAAGTATCATGATGGCATTCGGCCGCCAAGGCAGGGGCTGTGAGGGCTTGGCCCTCGGGTGCCCTTGTGTTGTAGGGCCTCTCAGGACAGTGGGGAGTTGGTCTTGACTTGACCGATGGCCTTCCCAGGGCACATGGGCAAGTCTAGCGGTAGGGGCGGCTCCACGAGAGCAGCATTTTGTCTGAAGACTCTGGCTTTTTCATAAAAAGCACTGTTTGCTTCTTTTGTTGAGAGGGTGTGGTGTTGGAAGAAGGAACACTGGCTTTGGAGTCACATTCTGGGTTCTGAGCCTGGTTCTACTATGACTAAGCTGTGTGTCCTTGGGCACATCGCTGAACCTCTCTGAGCCTCAATTGTCTTCCCTAGTTAGGACAGTAATAATATGGAGCACGCAGGACCGCTGTGAACACTCTAGAAGAAAGTATCTGTAAGTGCTCATGGTGAATATTAGTTTTCTTTCCTAATAAAGAACATTCTCATGCGCTCTCCCTTTTGGGCCTCTCAACTTTGTGAAGTAGGTGAAGTGTGAAGCAGTTGTTGTATCACTTTACGAGTGGGAGGAACCTGGGCTCAGAGAGTGGCTGAAGTGGCAGGTCCAGGTTGGCAAACTCTGCAGAGACCTACGGGCTGTTACGGAAACCCAAACCTAGAAGATCTATTTTTTTTCACTTCCACAGAGCTTTTGGTTACGGGAGGGCTGGGCTGGTCAGCACGGAGAGGAGGAGGTGGATTTCGGGCAGGGAGGTGGGGTAGTGGCAGTGGGGCAGTGGCAGAGCTGCAGGGCCAACTCCCTGCCTCCGTCTGCTACCCAGGCTGGAAGCCGTCCCACAGCCGGGGTGCAGAGAGCGTCCTGGGGCTATACCCGTGGTCCTCCGGCTCTCCATCGTGACGGACACCAGGGAACACTGAGCCCATTTTTGGCCGGGCCTGCAGACTCCGAGTAGGCCGAGTCCAGGGTGGCGCAGGGGGTCCGTGACGGAGCAGGGGGAGCGAGCCCCACCCCAGAGGTCCCTGTTACCGCCCTCACTCCGTGGTCCCTTGTCACTGAGCACTGCTCTATTCTCAGGCCTGTGCTAAGCCGGGAGTCCAGGGCTGTCCCTGCCCTTTCTCAGGTGAGGCCCTGCTCTGTGTGGGTTGTGAGTTCAATTCCAGGTCAGAGGCAGAGAGAAGCAGCCCAGAGAGACTTCGGCTGTGCTCCCAGGGCCTCGTGGTGACAGGTGCTTGTTCTCACTCCCGAGCCCTCCCTGGCGGTCCTTCCGTCCATCAACGAGCGGGGCCTGAGCCCACTATTCAGTGAATGCCCAGCTGTGTGCTGTACGGGACTCGGGGCCTCTCCCGTGTGACCTCTGACACATCTCTTAACTTCTCTTAATCTTAGCATCCTCATTTCATACAAGGAAGAGGTTAGATGAGATTATCTTCAAGGCCCCTTCCGGATCTGCTATTCTGTGACTATGGGCTCTACGTGCTAAGGTGTGTGCTCCAGACCACCAGGCACCTGGATCAGGAAAAGGTGGTGAGGCACCAGGGGACGTCTGGCCCACAGTGGTAGGACCTGCCTCACTCTGAGTGAGCGAGGGCGTGGGGAGAGTAGAGTTAATGGCAGCTGGGCGTCCCTTGTTTGGGTGCAGGGGCTGGGGGAGCGCCTGCTGAGGGGGGGCCTTTCTGAGTCCTGCAGTCTCCAGGAGGACCAGGCGGACAGAAGTCAAGCAGGAGAGCCCAGTGGTTTGGGAGCTCAAGTCTGCTGCTCTCCCGTGGCCCCGGTGGAAGTGGTGGTCTTGTTCTGCTGCCATGATGGGAGCTCGTCTTGTGGCCCCTCTCCTCCTAGGCCTCTCCCAGCTCTGGGAGGAGAGAGCTAGACACACAGGGGGGCGGCAGACCCCTGGGGACCCTCATGTGTGAGTCTAATCTGGAGAAGAGCCTAAGAGCTCGACAGGATTCCCCAGCCTTCTCTGGCGGCCATTCCTGGGGAAAGTGACTGTTCCTTGCACTGACACAGCTCTCCTTGGGAAGGCATCCCGTTCATGAGAGCCTCTTCGTGGCAACGAGATGGGGGCGGGGTGCTACCTCCTGCTGACTCCCAGATTGCTGGGAAAACCCCTTTCCAAGCTGGACATCTGGTCTCCTGGAATACTTTTCAAAGTCGTCTCCATTGGCTTTGGGAGGGAGAGATGGAGAGAGAACTGCCTTCGCAGGCTGGACTCTGGGCAGTGCCATTAGCTGCCGGCAGGGCTTTCTTTCCGCAGAGTCCTGGTGCTGGCGGTGCTGCCTGACCACAGTGGGCCTGGACCCTTCCGGGGAGGGAGGAGAGGGGCTGCCACCTGGCACGCAGATCAAGGGAAGAAAAGGATTGTTCTTGAGCCCTGTGATTTCTGAGGAGCTGCCCAAGGCCACAGAGGAATGGACACTCCTTCACCGGGTGCCGGCCGCTCTCACTCTTTATTTTATCTGGTCATGGAATGTGAGAAAGCGAGGGGGGTTCAGAGTGGGTGAGAGAATTTACCCAGGTCGCGCAGCTGGGTCGGTGTCCACCTGGATCCGTGGTCTTTCCAGCCCAGTTCGCTGCCTGCTCTAGGGAGACGCGTGTTTGGGGGAAAGTTGCAGGCTTGCTTGCTGCTTTCTTGCTCCATCTCCCTCCCACCCCAGACCCCCTGCTGCAGGTCACAGCAAGCTCAGTGTAAGACACAGGGCTGTGGCCTGGGCAGGTCATGGGTGATGAGATTGCGGTGCGACAAGGAGCACGACTGAGGCAGGCCGGTGCCAAGCAAGCCAGAGCCTTGGGTTTGAGCCGTGACCCAGCCGAATGCTCACCGCTGACCCCACTGTCCTCCTCAGTAAATGGTGGTGACAGCGCCTACTGCCAGGGCTGTGGACCAAGTGAGTTAGTGGACAAGGATGTGTTACGCACGTTATATAAACATAAATGAAAGCACCTACACTGTGCCTCGCGTGTAACGTGCTGGGGAGAACATCGGTTGGCGCAGACTCTATTTCTTATTAGTTTGGAGTCGAGCACACACACAAACACACACCACCTCTCGTGCTCGCTCACATGATGACAACCTTGTTTAAGTGACTGAAAGCTGGCAGGATGGCCCGTCACGCCTGCCCCACGGCTGGGGTGCGAATGGCGCCCCCAGGTGGTTTTCCAGATTCTGGCACCCAGCTGCCATTAAATCTACTCTCCCCAGTAGATTTCCAGTAGGCACACAAGTGCCTACTACGTGCCGGTGGCTGTCCCATCTAGGTCAGTGCAGGGGCCTTCTGGGGCCTGGTGTCGGGGGTTGGCCTCTGCCAGGTCCCGTCAGCCCGCACCAGGCCATGGGTTCTGCCCCGTGGGTAACATTCATTCTATAGATTTTTACTGAGCACCTCGTACATGTCAGACCTGGCGGAGGTGCTGGGGATGGGGATATGACCGTGAACTAGGCAGACGGGCTCCCTGCTGGCAGAGTTCACAGTCTGCTGGGGGGAGATGGGCATTCAAGTTCTGTGGGTACTTAGTGAACCATGATAAGGGGAGAAGTCCATGAAGCCACGAGAGTATAGCCAGGGGGTGTACATCCTCTGGGGTTCTGGAGGGCATCCTGGGGACACGAGGTTCAGGCTGAAGTTTGCGGGGAGCTGGCGAGGATTCTAGTCACCATCGGCTGGCTTCACCTGACCTCATGCTCAGAGGAGACCCTTCCCAAAGAGAGAGCTGGCCAACCCCTCCTTCCCTAGGGGCTCCTTTTCCATCCCAGGCAAGGGCAGAACACGGCGAGAGAAAGACAGTGGGCACCAGAAACAGCCAGCCAGGGATTTTGCTCTCACCTGAGTTTCCTGTCCAGGCTGCTTCAAAGAGCACAGCTGACGCTGTTCCCACACAGCCCCATCCTCCCAACGCGTACTACTGCACTCCTCCAGGGCAAAGCTTTCAGGAGGAGCCTTTAGAAAATGCGGGCATCCCTTGCCTATTCTTCCAAAGCTAGGGCCCTGATCGTATCCGGGGGTGCCCGGTGATGTTGACGTTCAAGACGTCTTACCTGACTCTGATTTCTGGAAAGCCCTCATGGGCAGCAGCTGTGAGCTGGGGAGGAAGGCTCACCCTTCTTTCTTGGTACCGTCGGGAGGACTATGTTTATTGGAAGACCCGGCCTCTTCCGCTAGAGGGGATGGAGTAAACCTCGTGACTTATTTCCTTGATGCGGTGGCTGAGGCCATGCCATCCTTTTGGAAACACTGGGGACAATTTAGGAATATTTTGTAGTCTGGTACTTTGGAGGGGACAATGAGGAGAGGCAGGAGGGGGCAGCTAGACAGAGATTGATGGGCTTAAGTCACTAGGGCTGTAAATTCAAAGTTACACAGATGTGAACAAAAAGGTGCTTGCAAGGGAATAGCTGGTGGTACAGGATGGACCTTTGCCCCGAGGCTTCGGTATCCCCTGGGCTGGCAAGGTGTATCTGCCTCGGGGTTAGACAGGTAGGGGTTAAGCCCTGCTTCTGCCACAGGCTGGATGTGTGATCTTGGGCAATTTCCTAACCTCCTTGAGCCTGAGTTTCTTCCCTTTTGTGAAATGGGGAGGACAAAGGCTCTTTGCAGGCGTTCCATGAGCCTGGTCTAGTCTCTGGTACTAGGTGCTCAGGATGCGTGGGTTCCTTTCCCACCATTTCCTTCTCTACAGTGCTGGACGCAGACCAGAGTTCCCCTTCAGGAGGCAGGAGGGAGTGGGTGCAAGGAGGCGTGGCCTCTCTGGGGAGCACAGCTGGAGGCATGGATGTCAGAGCTTGCGAGGCTTTCCTGAAGGTGGGGCGAGGAGAGTGGCGGGGAGGCGCAGTACTCTGGGGCTCCTGGGGTAACCAGGGCAGCATAGATGGTCTTGGGAGGGCTGCAAAGCAGGGACTCTTTGAAACAGGGAATTGAGAGGATGGGAGGGAGGAATGAACACTTATGAAGTATCTGCTATGTGCTTGACCTTGAGCTAGGTACTTTAGCACCCATTATGTGAGTTTATAAATTTAGAAGCATAGAATCTTAACGTCTCAGAAATCTCAGAACTGGAAAGGGGATAAGACATCTATTCCAACCTCTGTATTTTATATATGGAGAAATTGAGGCTCAGAGAGGGCAGTAACTTGCCTAAGGTCACACAGGAAATCAGTGGCAAAGCTGGGTTAGAAACTGCCCAGGCCAGTGCCGTTGGGGCAGAGCAGAAAGAGCATAGACTTTGGAATTAGAAAGACTAGGTCTGACTATAGACAGGCTTACAATATGACCTAGAGAAACTTACTTCCTGAGCTCAGTTGTCTCAGCTGTAAGATGGGATAGTAATTCTCAACTCAAGTGGCGGCCATGACAATGAAATGAGATAACCCAGGTAAGTGCCCAGCGTGGGCACAGGGGCTCTGTGGGCTCAGGTCCTTTCCCCTCCCAGCCTGCCCCCTCCCCACTGAGTTCAGGGCTCTGACCACGCCCACAGGGCCTCCAAAGAGGCCTGAGCTGGTCTGGCCTTGTGCCTCCAGGGTGCCAATAACCCGGGGGCCTAGGGCACTCATTTATTCTGTCATTCAGTTATTCTTCCGGTATTTATTGGGTACCTTGAGTGTATGCCAGGCATTGTCTTGGTGCCTGGGCTAGAAAGGATCAAAAACAGTCATAGCCTCTATCCTGATAGAGTTTACAGGGGGATGGAGAAGAGAGGCATTAATTAAAAAAAAAAGTCATACAAATAAATTTGAGAAAACACGTGTAACAAGAGCTTTGAAGGGAAGAACATGAAACTATGAGAGCATTTAAATAGGAGATTTTATTTAGAGAGAGCAAGGAAGGGTCTCTGTGGAAGAGAAGTTTGAGCTGAGACCTGAAGGGAGAGGAGGACATAAGTGAATAAAGAAGGAAGCAAAGAGTATTCCAGGGTGTGTGTGTGGGGGGGGGACAGTCGGTGTGAAGGCCCTGGGGAGAGAGGAAGGGGTTGATGGATGGCAAGGAGGACAGGGCAGACTGACAGGTCGGAGGGACACCTTGGAAGAGCTTGGGAAAGAGCACAGGAGCCTGATCTGGACCAGGCAGCACCTTCAGGAGAGGTGGGACGACCCAGGCTGAAATTCTGATGTGGAGACCAGGCTAAAGCTTGGTTATAGGCCTGGAAAGAGAAACAGAAACGAAAGTAATAATAATAAACATCATAAATAGATTGCAGGTCCGTGGTGGAGAGGCGAAAAATGAACAAATTCATCATATAACTGGACAGTGTCAAATTCATTTCTGTCAAAGCCTCAATGATATGGAGGCATCATTGAATAAAAGCCAAAGTCCTCACTGTGGCTGAATCCCCACCTCCCCAGTCCAGCTCCTCTCGCTGTCTTCCTCCCTCGCTGCTCCAGCCGCCCTTACCCCGCCCCCCCACCACCACCTTGTGGTACCTGGAGGGGTCAGGCATGCTCCTCCCTCAGGGCTTTTGCACTGGCTCTTCCCTCTGCCTGGGGCTCTCTTTCCCAGGTGTCTGCCTGACTCACTCCCTTGGTTTTTCCAGGTACCTGCTCTGATGTCATCCTCTCTCTGAGGCCTTCCCTGAAGGTCCTATCTAAAATGAAGTCCCTTTTCTCCCATCCCTGGCTCTCCCTACCCCCTTTATTTTTCTCCTGTAATTATCAGATTTTGTCTCTTCTTTTTCACAGCTGTAATCCAGAATAGTGCTTTTGCATATAGTGAAAAAAGCCCAGTCAGTGTTTGTGGAATGAATGAATGAGTGAGGGGAACTGATTGCAGAGAAATGATTTGTTAGGTTAGGTTCATTCAAAGATGCTTTTTCCGGGCTTCCCTGGTGGCGCAGTGGTTGAGAGTCCGCCTGCCGATGCAGGGGACGCGGGTTCGTGCCCCAGTCCGGGAAGATCCCACATGCCGCGGAGCGGCTGGGCCCGTGAGCCATGGCCGCTGAGCCTGCGCATCCGGAGCCTGTGCTCCGCAATGGGAGAGGCCGCAACAGTGAGAAGCCCCAGTACCGCAAAAAAAAAAAAAAAAAAAGATGCTTTTTCCTTTCTCTGAAATGTCGGGATTGGGAGGAGTTAAGTCTCTGAACAACTCTCTGATTTAACAGCTGACCAGACAGAGGCCCAGAGAGGTTAAGGGGCTTGTGAAAGATCACACAGAACAGAGCCAGGATGAGAACTGAGGCCTCTGGGATTCCCTCCAGGACTCTTTCTACAAAGTTTTGACTTTTCTGCATGACACAGCTCCTGGGGGATGAGAGGTTTGCTCTGTGGGCCTCCACTTCTGGGGGGTGTGTGGGGGATGGCCAGAGGGCCTTGACTTCCATGAATTCTGCTCCTGGGGTCACATGGCCTCAGGGGCCATAAGTTCATTCCGAAATCTCTGTTGCTTCTGCTCATCTCGCTGTGAGACATTTTGGGGTCGTTCTTGGGGGTGTTGGTAAAGGTGGCCATTGGCCACTGACAGGCAGACATACTTCTCTCCCTAGAACTAGGAAGTAAAATGAATGGGCTGTCAGTCTTCTGCAAAGGCCAGTGCACAGGAAATTGTTATATAGCTCTTACCTGGTGCAAGTCTGCCTAACATGGGGAATAATGCCAAGAAGCATGTTTCTGGCCCTGCACTCCAGAGACTTCCAGTCTAGCTAACTAGACTAGACTACTAACTAGCTAGGGAGACAATGCTTTAGTAGCATCGATATTAATATTTGAAGAAGAATAATAGCAAACATTCACTGAGTGCTTGCTACATACCATTCTTCCAAACACTTTACACCTTATAGTTGATTGACTTCTCATAACCGTTCTTTGAGGTGGATGCCCTGCTGCCTTCACTTTTGGGTGACCTGAGGCACACAGAGGTTAAGCCACCTGTTCAAAGTCACACAGCTAGTATGTGGGAGAGCCAGAATTTGAACCCAGGCTGTCTCCCACCAGTGTCCGTCCTCTTTATTTATAAAGTTAAATAATAGCACAGGACAGGAATGTGTGACACATCACGGGGAGGTTGTATGAAGCCAAGGGAGGAGGTCTCGCTGTGGCTGCAGGAGTCAGGGATGCCTTCCTGGAGGAGGTGCTGCCTGAATCAGAAGAGGAGTGTGTGGATAGTCAGAAAGATGCTTTGCCCTCTTGGTTTTCGGTCCTCATATGGATGAGAACAGTGGTTAGCAGGGCCTGGTGAGGGCCCTGCAGTGGGGATGCGTCTCCTCCTCTCTTGATGCATGTACTTGGGGACAGCAGACACGAGTGAGTTCCTTTACCAGCTGCCCAGCGAGGGCTGGGAAGAGGGCCTGATGTGACCTGCCCTCCTTCCCCATAGAAACAGTTCCCCATGGGCTTGTGTCTCGAGGATTCTGCCCAGATTCTTAGATCTAGGCAGATCTGAGGGCAAGATGCTCAGGATTCAGGATTCTTAAATGTTGGGCGAACTTCTGAGAAGATCCTCTAAATGGTCTATAAGATGGTGGCTGTTCTGTCTGAAATATGGGCTAGAAATCCCCCAACTATGGGGTTGTAGTGAGCATTTGATGGGGGAGATGTGTCCAAAGAATCTGGTCCAGAGGGCTTCAGGTACTGAGCACCTCTGCTCTTCTGTCCACCCCCCTCGAGCCCCAGCTCCACCCAGACTGGCCACTCTTGGTCTTAGGCTGGCGCTGGGACACAGACAAGTTTCTTTGCCCTGGTGACCTGGCCCTTTGGGGCTGTGCTGGGGGGGGGGCAGGCCTAAAGCTATCCCCCTACTCAGAGTGGGAGCCATCAATATTTTCCTTCAGCTATGTTTGCATTCTGAAAAGACATTTGCTTTCTTTTGGAGCCACAGGGCACAGGAAAGCCTCAGTCATAGGGGTCCAACCATCTCGGTTTGCCGGGGACTGTACTGTGTTTAGGCTTTAGTGCTGAAAGTCCCAATTCCAGGCGGACCCCTCGGTCCCAGGCTCTGGGGCAGCTTGTCACCCTAAGAGTCAGTTAAGACAGAGAGGATGTCGTGGCCTCATGCACCCACTAAAGGCTGTCCCTTTGCTCCTTCCATCTGGCTTCTGAATCTCCCAGCAATAGCAGAAGTCACTGGAAGGCCTAGTTGAAAGACAAAAGCCTTTGGCTTCAGCCAGACCAGAGTTCAAATCCCATATCTGCTGCGTACTGTCAGCCTGACTTCGGCCAGGCATCTTAACCTGAGTCTCAGTGTCCTCTTTTGTAAAACTGGGGACTATCATAATTCCATGATGGCGTTGTGTTGGGACTCCAATGGCCTAATGTGTGTAGAACTCCTGGCACCTGCTAGGTTTACGTATAATGGGCTAAGCCATCCGAGCCATTGCTTTTATTCCCAGTGTTGGTTGTGGGACGGGGAGAAGCAGCCACTTCCTTTCTCTCAGAGTGGCTGTGGCCTAGACACTCCCAGCTCCGTGCACAGAGGGCTTCCTGGCCCCATGGGCTGGGAGTCCCTTAAGTTCCAAGGGACATGGTACTTGCTGGTTGCAGCATGTGACACGTATGTTTTCCGAGAGTGAGTCCTCTGCTTTGTGGATCACTGGAGACACATCTTAAACTCCTGGCCAGCTAACCCCGGCCACTGCAGCCTCCTCCTGGCCCACCTCTCCCTAATGCAGGGCGAGCCATGCTCATGGGACATGGACTCTCTCTCTCTCTCTCTCTTTTTTTTAATGAATTGCTTTTTACAGTGACTCTTTAATGGTCAGACGAAACAAAGAAGATAAACACTACTTACAAGACATTCTAAAATTCACAAAAAGAGGTGATTTTCTTCAGATCAACTACCTGCCTGGATTTCCACTCTAGCATTGACCTTGATGAGCCCCGGGCTCATTCTACTCATTCGAGGAATGGAGTGTTCTTGAAGGGCCAGTATGGGCAGGGGACGGTTTCACGCAGAGCAGAGAACGCCAATGGGCTATTACTCTGAGCCGAACATGCTCTATTTCCTGTGAGGTTTTCCTCTGTTGCCTGTGGCCCCTCCATTTGCCTCAGATCTGTTTTCAATTTATTTAGCACCCACCGTGTGCCAGCCACCAGGGAGGGAAACGAAGCTGATAAGATTTGGCCTCCACGTGAAGGAGATTACAGTTTGAGTGGAGAGAGACGCATGAAAACGTGGAAAGTTAAATAATTTTGGAGGAGTTACATAGCAATACTTGAGATTGGATCATCACAAGAGATGTCCCAGGACAGAGAGGATTCATTACCAAATGAGAGACACAGGGAAGAGTGTCTCAGAGGAAGGAGAGATAAGAGGGCTGATGGGTCGGGAGAGACTTGATGGAAGAGGTGGGTGAAGTACCAAACCCTTGACACTTACTACGTTATAGCAGGCTTGGGATGTGGGTATGACTGCCTCTATTTTTACATATGGCAAAGGCCACGCCCCCCAGTTGATCAGTTTGGATCAGAACCCGGGCCCATCTGCATGTAAACTTTTTCCGTTAGCAATCCTGTCTCCGGCGAGCCAGGCCTTGCAGGTTGGGGAGGATTGAATAGACAGAGAAAGGGGAGCCATAAACAAGGGCGTGCGCGGAGGAATATAATGATCGAAGAAAGACCCTACTGCGTGGTAGGGCATTGAGCCGGCCAGCCTGGAGGGGGAAAAGCCAGCCTTCTCCAGGGGAGTAGAGCCTGTGGTCTGGGCTCCTCGTGGGGTAGCGACCTGAGCCTCCGGAACTTTGCACGTGCTGACCGCTGTTCCCTGCTCTCTCCTTGGAACCTCTCCTCCCCACACTCAGCAGCATCCGATCGCTTTCCCTGGCCTTGAGTCGGAGGCTGGCTAGGCTGGCATCCTCCAAGAAGACCCAGTAAATCCCTAGTGCTAACAGTGATGATAACAACACCATCTCACACCCGTATAATGCGTTTCTATCCATACAGTACTTTCATTTGAAACCTGAAACAAACCATGAAGAAAGACATCCTGGCGGCTGAGCACAGGCCAGGGCTCCAAGCAGGTTACTCACTGTTTACCACTGTGTGTGCAGCACCTGGCACATAAGAGGTGCTCAACAAACATTTGTCACGTTTCACTCCATTTGTGGGTACTGGATTCCAGCACCTCTGCAGAAAGCAAGCAGTACCCCTCGTCCTTCTCTCCTGGAGTTTGTTCACTGTTCTCTGTGCCCAGTGGCCCCGTGTCTCAGCCCGAGTAGAGGCTGTTACAAAGCCCATGGGCATTTATAACTATTGAGTTCAAGGTTGAAAGCAATCTGGGTTTTTCTCTTTGTTTAGGTTCCCTGGGTTCAATTTAGTTTCACATGAGAAATCAAATAATTACACCCTATCTTTTCTACTGTCCTTTTTTTTTTTTTTTTTTTTTGAGGTATACGGGCCTCTCATTGTTGTGACCTCTCCCGTTGTGGAGCACAAGCTCCGGACGCGCAGGCTCAGTGGCCATGGCTCACGGGCCCAGCCGCTCCGCGGCATGTGGGATCTTCCCGGACCGGGGCACGAACCCGTGTCCCCTGCATCGGCAGGCGGACTCTCAACCACTGCGCCACCAGGGAAGCCCTCTACTGTCCTTTTTTGAGTAAAATCTATATAACATAAAATTTGCCATTTTAACCATTTTAAGTGTATAATTCAGTGACATTAATTACATTCACAATGTTGTGCAAACATCTCCATATCTATTTCCAAAACTTTTCATCACCCCAAACAGACACTCTGTGCGCAGTAAGCAGTAACTCCCCATTCCGCTGTCTATTCTGCCCTTGGTAAACGCTAATCTATTTTCTATCTCTATGAATTTACCTATTCTAGATATTTTATACAAGTGGATTATAGTATATTTGTCCTCTTGTGACTGGCTCTTTCAATGTTCATCTGTGTTATAGCGTATAGGAGAATTTCATACCTTTTCATGACTGAATAATATTCCACTGTATGTATGTACCATATTTTGTTATTCATTCATCTGTTGAGGGACACGGGTTGTTTCTGCTTTTTGGCTATTGTGAATAATACTGCAAGTATCTGAGTCCCTATTTTCAGTTCTTTGGGGTATGTACCTAGGAGTGGAATTTCTGGGCCATATAGTAATTCTACATCTAGCCTTTTGAGGAAACACCAAACTATTTTCCACAGTGGCTGCACCATTTAAGTTCCCACCAGCAAAACTCAAAGGTCCCAATTTCTTTAAATCTTCACTAACACTTGTTATTTTCTGGTGTTTTTTTTGTTTTTGTTATTTACAGTCATTCTATCAGGAATGAAGTGGTATCTCATTGTGGTTTTGATTTGCATTTCCCTAATGACTAATGGTGAGGCATTTTTCATGTGCTTATTGGCCATTTATATATCTCCTTTGGAGAAATTTCTATTCAAGTGCTTTGCTCAGTTTAAAAATGAGTTGTCCTTTTGTTGTTGAGTTGTAGGAGTTCTTTATGTGTTCTGGATATCAAACTCTTACCAGATATATGATTTGCAAATATTTTCTATTATTCTGTAGGTTGTCTTTTCACTTTCTTGGTAATGTCCTTTGATGGACAAGTTTTTATTTTATTTTATTATTAGTTTTTACCTTGCAACGGTTTATTGGGGCATCTGAGGAAATACTGGCTTGAAGTTTTTATTTTAATGAAGTCCAATTTATATACTTTTATTTTGTTGCTTATACTTTGGTTGACATATCTAAGAATCATTGCCAAATCTATGGTCGTGTAGACTTATCTCCATGGTTTTTTTCAAAAGAGTTTTATGGTTTTAGCTCTAACTTTAGATTTTTCATCCATCCAGTTAATGGTATGAGGTGGGGTCTATCTTCATTCTTTTGCATGTGGAAATCTAGTTGTCCCAGCACCATTTGTTGAAGAGACTCTTTTTCCCCCAGTTGAATGGACTTGGCACCCTAGTCAGAATCAATTAATCATTGATGTATAGGGTTATTTCTGGACTCTTGATTTGATTCCATTGGTCTATATGTTAATCCTTATCCCAGTAGCATACTGTTTTGATTACTGTAGCTTTGTGGTAAATTTTGAAGTTGGGAATGTGAGCTTTCCAACTTCGTTCTTTTTTTTTTTTCAGGATTGGTTTGGATATTCAGGGCTTCTTGCAATTCCGTATAAATTTGAGAATCAGTATTTCTCTTTCCGTAGAAAAGCCTGTTGGAGCTCTGAAAGAGATTGTGTTGAACCTATAGATTGCTTTGAGTGATATTGACATCTCAGCAATTGTAAGTCTTCCTATCCGTGAACATGGAATGTCTGTCCATTTATTTAGGTCTTCTTTAGTTTCTTCCAGCAATGTTTTTTAGGTTTCAGTGTAAAAGTCTTTCACTTTCTTTGTTACATATGTTCCTGGGTATTTTATTCTTTTAGATGCTATTATAAATAGAACTGCTTTCTTAATTTCCTTTTCAGATTGTTCATTGCTGGTGTATAGAAACACAACTGATTTTTTGCATGTGATCTTGTATCTCACAACTTTGCTGAATTTATTCGTTCTAGTGGCTTCCTTGTGGATTCTTTGTGATTTTCTATATATAGGGTCATGTCATCTACACATAGATTATTTCTTCCTTTCCAATTTGGATGCCTTTTAGTTCTTTTTCTTACCTAATTTCTCTGGCTAGAACTTCTAATACATTTTGAATAGCAGTGGTAAAAGTGGGCATCTTGTCTTATTCCTGATCTCAGGGGGAAAGTCTTTCATCATTGAGTATGATGTTAGGTGTCCACTGCCCTTTTGCTGATGGACCTCTCCTAGGGCCCTGGGTCAGGTGGGGATGGGGGAAACTATCTGCTTTATTACTGAATAAATGGATTTCTCCTGAAGGAGAATGTGTTAGTCTTTTGGGGCTTCTATAACAAATTACTGTAGACTTGATAGCTTATAAACAATATAAATTTATTTCTCACAGTTATGGAGGCCGGGAGAACCAAGATCAAGGCACTGCAGATTTGGTGTCTGTGGAGGGCCCACTTCCTGGTTCATAGACGCCTGTCTTCTTGCTGTACCCTCACATGGAAGAAGGGGCAAGAGAGCTCTCTGGGGTGTCTTTTATAAGGGCACTGTTTGCATTCATGAGGGCTTCACCTTCATAACCTAATCACTTCCCAAAGGCCCCACCTCCTAATACCGTCATATTAAGGATTGGGATTTCATCATATGAATTTTGGGAGCACACAAACGTTCAGTGTATAGCAGAGAATCATAGCTGGAGCCTTGTTCAGAGCAAATACCCAATAATTAGAAAATATCAGTTTCATGGCAACACTAATCACACTATTAAAATGTCAGTTGAACTAAAACCCCCCAAATTGTTAAGTTCCTACAATATTGCAGGCACTTTCATTACGTCATTTGATCCTACCATAGCCCATGGAAACAGGCTTTTTATTATTACCTCTCCCATTTCAGAGGTGAGGAAATGAAGGCTAAGGGAGTGAGGTCATTCATACAAGCTGGTAGGTATTCAAAGGAAGTTGGGTATATATGGTGACTTTCTTGATTTGTAAATTGACTTGTTTTCTGTCCAGTAATTCTCAAGGAAAGAGAGTGAGGGCTGCTCTTCTTTGTGGGTGTATCAGAGCCTCCCCGGGGGTGGAGGGGTGGAAGGCTTTCTCAAAGACACTGCCACCCCTCAGCCCATTCTGACTGATCACTCATTCAGAGGTCATCCGCTCCCAGTAGGGAGTCATTGCTGCAGCGATTCACCATGACTACAGGGCTTGCTGTCAACTGCAGGGGTGTGCAGCGGAAAGAAGTTGAGGGCCACTGCAAGCCACAACGTCATCTTTCTGTCATGATGTTGGTGTTGCCAGATCAGCTAGAGAGACTTGTGGAATTGATTCCATCGGGAGATTCCAAGAGGGAACCCCTTCTGAGGATTAGGACCACAGTTTGTGTAGCTCGAGGAGAGGTGCTGGGTCAGGCACCTTCGTCCTACCCCAAACCCTGTATTGTTAACTCAGTCGTAATCAACACTCTTAGGGAGATTAGCTTGATCACCTAACTGCAGCCACCCGTTCCTGGATAATTCATAGCTGATGTTTCTGCCTCAGATTTCTGGGTCACTGGATGTCTGTAAGATCCTCTTCTGGACAGTGTTATAAGACCCAACTGGTGGACTTGTGTGTCTGCCATGGAAGAAGTGCGGCCATGATCCTGGAATAGAGAATCCCTGTGTGGGGGGCAGTGCAACAGCCTGTAGAAAAGTCCTAGGTTTTCTGAGTCTTCACACAAAAGTCCACATTAGCCAAGGGCAGGGGAAGGCTGCAAATTTGCTCTCTTGATTTTTTAGGTTGAATTTTCTTTTTCTTTTTTTTTTTTGGCCTCATTTTCTGCATTTTAGTTGGGAAGAGGGACATGGTGAATTTACTTCCCTGCTTCTTCTATCCTGCTTGGAGCAGGATTTGCTGAGAGTCCCCTGCCACTGCTGGCCATTTCGATGCCCCGTTTATGTTTTCAGAGCACATTAGAATCATCAGTTCCTGATGAGACTTCCCTGGACTGCAGATGGCTACGGGGACAAACCCACCAAGAGGCACATCTATTGAAATTCTAAAGACATACGTAACAACAAACAAAACCAAGGGGAGAAGGGTAGCCCTGCCTCCTATTCCTCCAGCCATCAGTCCTCTTTAGATTAAATTCAAAAAGTCTTTATTGTCTCGATTCGATTTAGCAAAATACCTGTGTGATCATTCAGCTAAGATGCAGTTCTTGTCTTTAAAGGATTCAAAATCCGCTTGGCCGCTCAATTTCAACAAACTCCTCTCATCCCTCATTTCTCTGTCGCTCTATGCCGCCATCCTCCCACCTATCCCTGTCAACTCCCAAGCCTTTCCTGTCCTGTAGGCTTGAAACCTTGGAGTCCATCCACAGCCCCACCACCCCCCTTCATTCTCTGGTTTGCCCAGGACAGTCCTGGCTTAAGTCTGTTGTCCCAGTGTAACTGTAATGGCTCCCCTTTCACGTCAAAAGTGTCCAATTTCGGGTGATAAATAACTGATCAGCCAGTCTGTAACTTTCGGAGGCCAAGGCTGTCCTCTCATCCTTCTCCGTGCCTGGCTTGTCACTGCATCTTCGCTGCCACCACCCCGGTTCAGCTGCTGTCAACTTCTGCCTGGACTGCTAGAGTTGCCTTCTCTCTGCTCTCCTTACTGGACTCCTCTCACTTCCAGTCCACTCTGCAAACCATTGCCTGATTCATCCCCCCAAAATGCCGTGCTCCGTGCTCACTTCATTGGCCCCTTGCTTGGGTACAGCACACAGTTCAGGCCCCTGAGCCTGGCACTTAAAACCTTTTGCAGCCCAGCCTCTGCTTTTGTCGACAGTGCTCCCCTTTCGGTGTCTCTGCATGAAATCTCATTTCCACTCTCATTGGTTGATGCGCTGTCCCCTGACCCTGCCCTTTAGAGACCACTGTTGCTAACGAAGGGCTCAAGCTCAGCCGTTCCCACAGATGCACGTCCCCGTGCATGTGTCCTTCAGGCCCAGTGTCATTGCCCACCTCGCCAGTACAATGTTCTGTGACCAGCTGTCCCTTGGTGCTCTCTCCTCCTCTGAACTCGTTGGCCTAGAGCAATTATTGCTGCACAACTCATTTGGCGTCTAATCATGTACTGCCTCATGACTTTTCATATATTGCTCTCTTGCACGGGGGCTTAAAGTATTTGCTGTAATTTCACTTTTTGTTCTCACAGGCCTTTCTCCGCAATGCAATTGCAGGTTCCTTGAGGACAGGAGCCGTGTCTTATTCATGTTTTTATTCCTTTTGGCACCAAGTGCCTGGTAGGTAGAAAAGAAATACTTCCCAGAAACCCTTAGCAGGTATTCATTTAGGAATCCTGGGACCGAAAGGACCCTTATGATCACGTAGTTCAGACTCTTATTTTGTAGATGAACTGAAAAATGAAGACAAGAGAAGTCAAGAGACTCGCTCAAGGTGACCCAGCTATGCACACGGCACATACAGGATTCAAATGCAGGCCCTCTGTATCTGTGGGTTCCACATCCGTGGATTCAACCAACTGCGGATCAAAAAATATTTTTAAAAAAATCCAGAAAGTTCCAAAAAGCCAAACTTGAATTTGTCACATGCCAGCAACTATTTACATAGCATTTACATGGTATTTACAACTATTTACATAGCATTTACATTGTATTAGGTATTATAAGTAATTTAGAGATGATTTAAAGTACAGTGTACGGGAGGATGTGCGTAGGTTATATGCAAATACGACACCATTTTACCTAAGGGACTTGAGTATCCACGGGTTTTGGCATCTGTGGGATCCTGGCCCCAATCCCCTGTGGATCCTGAAGGACGGCTGTACCGTCCGCAGCAGCAGCCTACCTCCTGTGTGTTGATTTTATTTTGTGAATGGACTACAACCCTTTCCGAGGATGAGTAGGCCTTTAGAAAGCAGAGGCGAAGAAGGTGAGCAAACCAGGAGGATGACATGGTCTTAGCAAATTCCCAGAGACTTGCTTGGCATAATCTGGGGGGACAGCAATTAGGCCAAGATTGTTCCTAGGTAAGAGTCTTGGGGGAGGGGTGGGTCAAGGAAGGCCTTCAGTCTCCTGATTTGGGGTTGTGAGATGTCTGTCACAGCAAAGCCACCTGCCAGAGCCTTAGAGGAATGTCTCAGCTCCAAGACCCGCCTTTCAGAAGTTGTGGTGCGGGGCGTAGGGGGTGGGGGGAAGCTCAGGAGGGCTAAGAGAGGTCACGGGAGCTGCCTGCTTGGAGGCGGCTGGGTCACATTTGCTTTGGGCCGTAAGGAAACCTGACCTCAGCGGTGTTGAGAAGGGCCACCGGTAATGCCGTTACATGTAGCTTTCAACTTTAATAAGGTGTCGCAACAACTATGAACGTACATATAACTAAAAACACATTTCACTGGAAGCTTAATCTTGAATCCATTTCTACGGCTCCTGTGTGGTGCTTCCTGCCATCAGTAGAGCTGTTAAAACACGATGGAACGCGGGTAGTTGTGCACTCTATGGCTTTTGTTTTCCGTTAGGAAATATTCACACCCGAAAAGAGAGTGGGATTATCATGGCGGAGGGCGCTGTGGAAGAGCCGTGAGATGGAGGCTGGCGGGTGAGGACAGAGGGCGGGGGAGCAGGAGATCTGGCCGCTTCTATTCCAGGAGGTCTCGGCTTTTCTAGCCTTAAACCTGCGGGCATTCGTACATCTCGGGGCGTGAAGAGGCTCTGAGCTGATGATCAGGGTTAGCAGAGGAATCTGGGGTCCTGGCATCACGTGCAAGGTGAGGGCAGGGGCTGCGGAGAAAGAATGTGTCTGAAGGCATCTGGGGGAGATAAGGGCGAATTAAGTCAGGAAACAGGCGCTGGAACGGTTTCCCCGGGGAGCCGGGCGGCGTCCATGCCCGTGTGCTGCTGGCCGGGCTCTTCAGTGATGTCCTTCTACCTGAGCCGGGAGCCTGGGGGAGCTGGGCCTGGAGAAGGTGGTACCTCTGCTCAGGGCACACTTGCTCCTCCCCTAAGTCACAGCAACCATAAAGTAATAATAGCTACTCTTTACGGAGTGCTGTGTGGCAGGTGCTTTACGTACATTTCCTAACTTAATTCTCACAAAGCCCCTCTCTCTGGGTGGAACCAAGGCCGTGTCTCTGGAGCCTCCAGCCCCTCCCTGTTTCCGAGGGGCCACAGGAGGTAGGACACCTGGGCAGCACGTAGGAAGCCAGGGCCAGCTGGTCCTGTTTGTTGGGGGAAAGGAAATAACACTGGCTGGCAGAGAAAGTAGCTGAGTGTGGTTTCGGATGGGAAGGCTGTTCTCAGGTAGCCTGATGGCAGCCCTGCCCGGGGAGGTGACTTCGAGGCACCCGGGCCATCTGGGACACTCCCCTGTCTGCATACAGGTGACCCACTTGCTGCGGCGGGGCCTTCAGGGTAACTTCTCTGGGCCGTACAGCAGCACCGCGGGGGTCTGCCATCGGGGTTGAGGGGTGACCCGTCTCCCTAGATAGATTACATTTGGTTTGCTCGGAAGGCATTTATGGCTTTATAAAGCTCTTAAATTGGCTCTTTTCCCCCCTCAAAACATTTCTTCAAGCTTACAAGGCCAGTTTTAGAATAGCAATTACCAGCTCCAATCTCCCCCAGCAAACTCACGCTGTGCTGTTGTATATAAACTGCTTGGGACATTTGTAATGCTGCCACACAGCGTATCTGCACGGCAGAAAGCCCCGTCTGTCCCGAGGAATGCTGCAGAGGCCCTTTCTCAGCTCTAATTTATGGGCCACATAAAACTCTGTGAAGCTGCCCTGCATCTTTCTGAGGCAAAGTTGAGGTTTTTCACTGTTTCAAGCTGCTAATTTTTACCATTTAAAGCCAGCCTTCTGCCCGGGCCAGTGTGCATGTGTGCCTACAAGTTGGCCACTTTAATTTATGTGCCTCTTTCTCTCTCTGTGATACTCAGAACGCACAAATGTGTGCATAATGTACCGCCAGCTCTTCCTTATCATGAGAGGCTTGGCTGCTTTGTCCTGTGCCCGCGCTAACCCGGACCCCCTCCCACCCCCTCCTCAAACCCAGGGAGGAAGCCCTGCGGTGGAGACAGAGATGGACACTGGCCTGGGAACAGGAGCCGGCGAATGGCAGGAGTTCGCTGTGCAAACCTGGTCCAGGGTCCCTGCCGGTGAGAAGAGAGGTTTAGCGAGAGGCAGCTCTGTGAGGGTACAGAGAGCCGGAAGTTCAGAGCCGCTGGGGACCAGGATTTCAGGCTGGAACAAGGCACGTTCCAGATGGAACCTTCTACGCCTCAGTTTCCTCGTTTGCAGGATGGGGGTAGGATTATAGATTTCTCACCGGAGCGTTGTGAGTATCAAGTATGCTGATGGCTGCGAGGGCCCTTCCCAAGCTAAGGCAATATCCCAGGGCTGGTTGGTAGCTGTTCCAAGCCTGAAACTGCTGGCAGGGCCCTGGAGGAGGGGGAACAGCCAAAGGCAACGTGATGTCTCAGGGTTTTCCGAAGTCGAATGGTGGGCCTCGCCAGGCTCCGCTGTGCCTCGTGGGGCAGGCCGTGGGAGCTCCGTGCACTGAGCTCCTCCCTTCCCACCAGCGTCCTCTGATCCCTGGGTAAGAGCTCCTTGGCACTGCCTTCCCACCTCCAGCCCAGCTCCCACCCCTAACCTTTCTTGGGAGCAGTAATCCTCTCCTGGTCTTTGCTGACGCAGGCGGCTTTTCTAGCAGTCTCCTGGGAAGGCTGCTGTCCAGTAGGTCTTGGGGGTCCAGAGGCAGGGAGGTTTGTACCCCCAGCCCCCTGTGTCCCCACAGGAGGGCCCTCACTGCACAGCAGGGGAGCTCGGCCCTCTTGCCTCCCACCCTGAGTTTGGATCACACTATTACACTGGCTGACAGAGGGGGACGTTCAGCCCTTCCTTGGGGTTTGGGTGAGTCCATGAATCAGAGGACCCCCAAATCCCCCTCTTCCTTCAATGTCCCTCTAGGCCTCATTCCTCCTCCTAACTGCTTCTGCTGGAATGTTCCCACTTGGATATGTTGTCACTAATGTGAACTCCGCGAGTTTAAAACAGGCTAATTCAGCACATTTTTAGTGAAGGGAAAGATGCTGTCACCTACTGAGCATCGACTATTTGGCAGGCAGTGGGCAAGGTGCTTTGTACGCTCCAGAGAATTTAAGTATCACCACAAATCCTACCGGTAATAATAACGAAAATGGGGCTTCCCTGGTGGCGCAGTGGTTGAGAGTCCACCTGCCGATGCAGGGGATGTGGGTTCGTGCCCTGGTCCGGGAAGATCCCACATGCCGCGGAGCGGCTGGGCCCGTGAGCCATGGCCGCTGAGCCTGCGCGTCCGGAGCCTGTGCTCCGCAACGGGAGAGGCCACAGCAGGGAGAGGCCCGCATACCGCAAAAATAATAATAATAATAATAACGAAAATGTATTTGGCACTTATTACGTGCCAGGCACTGTTCTGAGCTCTTCACGCTAACTCAATCCTCACAACACTTCTACAAAGTAGGTACTATTATTATCTTCTGATATTATAGATAAACTGAGGCACAGAGAGGTTAAGGAACTTGCCCAAGGTCCCACAGCTCGTAATTGGGGAAGATGGGATTAGCACCCAGGGAGTCGAATTCTGAGGCAGAGCTCTTGACCACTACACAAGAAACAGTGCTTCTTTAAGGAAGGTGTTTATTATTCCTCCATTTTGTAGGTGTAAAAACTGCTATTCAGAGAGTTCAAATAACTTGCTCAGTAACACATAACTTGGAAGAGGCAGAGCCAGAATTTGAACCCAGGTTGGTCTGGCTCCCAAGCTTGTGGTCTTTCTGTTTTACCTTCTATTCTCTTGCCTACTGGCTTATGACACAGGTTCAAGACACATGGTTTTCCCACCCTCAATTCTTGATATTGTAAGCAGATGAGTCATAACATAAAACTGAAGTTTTGTAAGAACATAAGGCTGGTTTGGAGCTGAGAGGCCGGAGCAGCTGGGCAGCGACGGGGGGCCGTGAGGTTCAGGTCAAGGTGGGAGGAATGGAAAAGAGGATGGACTTAAGAGCTGTGCCGAAGAATCAATAGAACCTGGTGATTGACCAGGTATTGGGAGTCCGCCTTAGGGTGGAATCCCCAGCCTGAAGACTCAGTGGATTGACATACTATTCATGAAAAGAGCGAAGTTCTTGTGGGACAAGGGTCTCATCTTACAAGTGTTGACTTTGAGATGCCATGGAACATCCTGTTCTGTGGAGGAGGAGTTCTGTGAGCAATGGCTGATCATTTCTCCAACCTCCAAAATTGATTTTGGGTGTCATGGCCTCTTTGAGAGTATGATAGAATGAGGTGGATTCTCTCCCAAGAAAAGGGTACAAACACACACGCACACGCAAAATTTGCTAACAGTGTCCCAGACGGGGATCCGTAGGATGCAGGGACTCTAGGTTACCAACACCTGGTTTAGGGCCTCTGTCCTGGCCGCGGGCACCCAGGCTCTGCCACCACAAGGTCTGCTTGGGAAGCTGGAGACGGGCATCCTGAGAGGCTCTATCTCTGAGTATTGGGAGTGTAGATGGTGCCAAAATTCCTTGAAGGGGAGACTTTTCCATTTCAAAGCTTGTACCTGGAAACAGTGTGGGCAGGATTTCCTCTAGGACTCTGAGCCAGGGTTGCAGGTCATTTTCCCTGGGCTTGTGCATCCCTGGGTGTGCCCAAACCTGGCCCTGAGTTTGTTCATTTTTCCTTTCATTCACTCGTTCTGCTGAGTGCTGACTGTGCCTCAGGGGCTGGCCTAGGCATCCCCTGAGGATGGCGGCTCAGGAGAGGGCCTGAAGCAGGGTCTGAGTCCGGGAGACTCATCTGTCCAGCCCGCCTTCTGTGCCCATCGTCAGACCCGTGGGGTCTCCCCAGCACCCTCATCGGGGGCTGTGTATTTCCTCACTGAGAAGCTCCAGTCTGTATGAGGGCAGAGTGTGGCCGTCAGGGAGAGCACACGGGTGTTCAGAGGCAGTCCAGGGAGGGAGGGAGGTCGTAGGGCAGTGACGTCAAACCTGGCTTCTGATGGCCCTGCTACAACTTCCTCTGTGACCTTGGCGAGCTGCCTCACCTCTCCGGGCCTGAATTCCCACATCAGTAGAGCAAAGGATTTGGATCTGACCATGTCCAAGGTCCCATCCAAGTTAATTTTCCATGATTCTTAGAGCCGCCGCGTGCCTATAAAGGCTCCCGGAAGGAAGTAGCCCTGATACTCTGAGGATAAAACATGCCCCCCTCCCCCGGGCAGCGCCACTGTGCTGCATCACTTAGAGAAGAGGCCTTGTGTCAGTGCTGGGAAGGCATGGAGAAGGTTCTTCCCTGAGGTCATTGGCTTTCACCTTATTGGGTAAGAATATGGTAGCCGCCACTATGTGGCTATTTAAATTTAAACTAATTAAAATGAGATCACATTAAAAACTCCGTTCCTCACTCTCACTGGCCACGTTTCAAGAGGTCAGTAGCCTCCTATCCATCACTGCAGGAAGTTCTACTGGGCAGCGCTATCGTAGAAGCCAGCCCCAGCTAGGCCCCTGTTTCTCTGAGGGGTTAGAGGCCTTGCTTGGTTGGAGAAGGCGGGTATTCAGAATAGTTGACTAATGACACTTGGGGAGACCTTGGTCCTTGTGTAATTCATTATGTCTGAGATGGGAGGAAGATGAAATTTCTCAATTACAGCCACTCTGGCCTTCAGACTCATTTAATTACTGCCCAGGATGGGCAGTGAGCACAGGCCGGAGGTTGCTCCCGGTGCCCTGACTCCCCACATGGATCCTCTCTGCCTCCGGACCAGGTCCCTGAGTAAGGATCTCTCTTTCTGAACCCCTATTTGACTGAGGCCCCAGAGAAATGTCTTCTTCTGCTCCACACCTACCTGAGAAAGAGGCCCTACCCCCGCCTTGCCTGGGAGTCCTGGCTTCCCTCAGGGTTCCTTCCGCTGAGGCCTCAGGCTGGGAGGGTTCTCGTTCTGGGGACTTGTTAGTGATAAATAACTCTGCCTCAGAACCCTTGCCGCCCTCAGCAGGGAAGAAAGAGACCCAGGCCGAGGTTCCGCTGCGGCAGCAGCAAGGGTGAGCTGAGAGTCATCTGGGGAGCGTGCACATCCCCGGAGGTCCCGGGTTGCTGTAAAGTTGGGGTCAGTAGGGGAGTGGGGCTGTGCAGGCAGCAGCTGCCTGTGCACAGAGCTGGTGGGGCTCCTGGAAAAGGATCACAGTGACCTCAGGCTGGGTCATCTCCACTCCTGCTCACCCTGCCCTGCAGCAGGCTCTGGGGGCCACACCACAGCTGTGGGCTGCAGCTTGGAGGCTCCTGGGAAACCTGGCTGTTACCTCCCTACATTGCATGCTAGCAGCATAATCTTGGCCTTTCAGGCCAGTGGAGGGCCCTCCGGGAAGCAGATGTTTCTTCCATCTAGACCTCAAGGCAGGTCCTTGTAGTGGAGAGAAGCTTGGGAGGGATTGGGCATCCCTGGCTGTGTCTGCCAGCCCATGCTCAGGTTGAGGCCCAGATGGCCATCTTCCTGGGACTTCCTGGGGGCTCTCAAGTCTACTTACCAGAAGAGAGATGAGTCGGGTCAGGGGCCAGAGCGGAGTCCTCATACGGAGGAGGTCAGATGTTCCACCATCGTTTCTATAGCCGGCTTCTCTTTGAAGAGAATAAAGAATTCTGTGTCTGGAATCCTACTTGCTGCCATCAGCTTTTTGGATGAAAAGGCCAGAAAGGCAAAGGTGGGATGGGAAGCAGGTAACCCACCCCGTCGACCAACCTTTCATCCTCTGGTGCCCTCCTTGGCGCCTTACCAGAGGGGTAAGAAGGATGGGGGGAGCAGGGGAAGGGCCATCCCTCTGGTCTAAACCTGCTTTTGGGTTCTCCTTCAGTACACTCGTTCCTGTCCATCGTCATCTGGTGATGAGAGCGCCGAGGTGAATTTTACTGGAGCGCAGATGAACTCGGGAAAATTCATCCGTGTAGGTTTGTTCCTATCTCCACTTCCTTGGAGTCCCTTTGACCTGTGACAGCCTGCTCAGCCGGGCTTTCGTCCTAAACCTGTAGATCTGACCTCTGGGCTCTTCAGACCCAGATGCTCCCCCCACCCCATGCCACCCACCCTCCCCTCCCCTCTCTGCTCTCCTTTTTGCTTCCTTGCACATCCTTCTTCTCTTCCCTCTTCTTTCCTCTCTTTTTCCTTCTCGCTGGTGGTTGTCAAAGTCCCCAGCCCGCCCCCAGGTGGCACCTGCCTGCTCCCCTGGCCCAGGCCACCCGCCCAGGCTCCTGTTCGCTCGGCCGAGGAGCTTCGCTGGAGTGGGATGCAGGCTGCTACCACCTTCGTCTGGGTACCCTCTCTCCTCACTGCAAAACACTCTTTTGTTCTGACTTTCACTTGGGTCCAGGCAGCCCTGCCACTCTCACACATTCATTCAGTACAAATTGAATTTATTATCTATCCGAGAAAAACCAAACCAGGAGGTTAATTCAGTTAGTGCAAAAGAAAACAATGTGATACACTTCACTGTCCCAGATCAAGTGATTTGGGGCTCCTGGGTCTCTCCTTGCTGCTCTGTGGACCAGCTAAGACAGAAGCAGCACCCACTCACTGAGGGAACCCTGGGCTCCCGGCACCCACGGCAGGTGGCTCAGTCTTCCCGTCTACACAGCAGTGACACTAATGCCCTCTGAGGGCCGTACATGAGGAGTGCACCTGGTGTTGCATTCAAGGCGCAGCACCAGGTCCTGGCTGCCGGCCTCCCTGTCTCCCTGATGTAACTGAGGTAGGGCCAGAGGGTCCCACTGTCCAGGCATTTTGTTCTCTAGGTCACAGTCATTAGTCTCAGGAGGAGATAAGGCAAAGGGATGAGCAGAGATTCTCTTTCCAGGGACTGGAAGCGGGATGGGTGGGGGGGGAACAGAAAGGGCCAGCTTGATCTCCTCCCCTTCAACCTATTCTGTGCCTTCCCAACCTGCCCCACCCCAATGAACAGCAGGAGGATTCACCAGGTTGCTTGAGCGGAAAACCAGGGATCATCCTTGACTTTGACCTTTCCCCCATTTCCTCATAGCCAATCGCATTCCACCTAGTATCTAAGGTGAGTCTCGGCCTGATCACTTCCCTCCGCTCCCCGCCCACGCGCTTGGCCCAGACCTCTGCCGTCTCTTGCCTGGCCTCACGCAATGCCTCCGGGTGGCTTCTCCCTCACGCCCCGTGCCCTGATCTCTCTGCTACACGGAAGCCGGCGCCATTGTTCCTACCCCGCATAGCTTCTTCATCGTGGCCAGCACAGTTTGCAGTGGCATACTTATTTGTGTGGTTTGAGGTTTAGGATCTGACTTGCCCATTAGACAAGCTCCAGGACGTCAAGGACTGTGTCTGGGGTGATCATCACTGCGTCTCAGTCTCAGTGCCCTTAATAAGCAAGTGTTGAGCAGATGGATGAATAGAGGGCCAGGCGGGGCGCTTGCTTTCTTGCTGTCTTTCAGAGGGATGTGCGCTCCACGTGGGCGGGGGTCCGTCTCTTGTTCACTCTGACGTCCCCCGAGAGCCTAGAACACTGGCATACCCAGGAACTCAGTAAAGGTCGTTGAGTCGAGTGAATTGACAGGCTCTGAAGTAGAGGGCTTGACCGGGCTCATGCACTCAGACCACCGGCCGAGATTTGGCCTGGTCACCTTCTCTGCGACGTCATCCCTCATTCTCTCCCCTTCTCCCTGGCCTCCCAGGGTCTTGGTTCCACGAACGCTTTCTGAGCTGAGAGCCTAGGTTGGGGCGGAACCCAGATTGCTGTTGATTCTGTCCTGCTACCCCCAAGGAGGAAGTGGGGTCTTCTTTGTCACTTCCAGGTTAGATCTGAGAGACAGGGTGGTGTGCTGGGACCACGCACGTCCTTTGGTCCCATGAACTTTGGGGAACAAACCTCTGGAGCCCTTTGGAATGACAGCAGTGCGGCTTCAATCCTTCCCCAATATTGCTTTCTTCCTCTGCAGAAAAAAAAGCAGCCTCCCTCCTCCCCATTCAAAGTTCTGGCGATTCCCAGAAAATACGGAAAGCGTCCACAAGGCCTGGCCACAGGAGAGATGGCAAAGGCTTGGGGAGAAGGAGACAGTGCAGGGCACGGTCAGGGCGGCTTCAGAAGGCGTGCGGTGCTGCGACTGCCCATTTTGGTCCCTCTCTGAGCTGTGGCTCCCACCTATGGGAGGGAGATGGGGACAACTGTGTGCTGCCCAGCTGGAGACTGTCTGAGAGATTCTGGAATAGGAAGTATGACAGCTAGAAAATGTTTGTTTTTCACCTCACCCATCAGGAAAGCCCCAGCCCAGCCCCCTTGCAGCTCTCCCATTGTTAACAGCCCAGTGGATCAAATTCCTCAACTTCACTCCCTTGAAGGTTTTCTTCCAGAGCCTTCTCTTAGGCACTCCCAGCTCCCTTTTAGTTTCTCTCCCGTGTGTAGACATTTCCCCCAAGAGCCGGGCTAGCTTGGCATTAGCTCGGGTTTGGGGAAGAGTGGTGATTGGGGGGCGGTGGGCTCGGCTGGGGGGCTGGGGGTCGCGAGCTGCCTTGTGGCTGCTCCACGGGGTCTGGCCGAGCCCCAGCCTCTGACTGTGACATACAGCCCCCTTCATGAAACCAGACAGAATTAAGCCTTTTGTTTCCTGTTTGCTAGGCCGGCTTAAAGAAAACACAGAGGGTCCGTGCGGCTGGAGCTCCCAACAAGACGGCCTTTGTATTCATTTAATTAATCAGTTGGCTGAGGGGAAGGAGAGGAGGGAAGTTCATGTTATAAATACATGTTTTTCTTTGGCTTTTTTCCCCCAAAAGACAGGGCTTGAATGGCATCCCCGAGAGAGCCCCCCATCTCACCCCAGACGTGCGGGGGGCCGGGGGCCTGCCAGGCTGCAGCTGTGACCCCCCCCACCTCTGTCCCCCCAGGAACATTAGCCCTGATCCCTCTGGGTCCTGGGGAAATGTCAAATGCTGACAGGGGTGGGGTTTGGGGGACAGTGGGCGGGGTGTGCCCTCTAGGCTCTGGGCTCCACTTCCCCCCTCCTCACCTCCCCCCTCAAACCCTGCATCCTCCTACAGCCTCCATGGAGGCGGTACCCACACTGCCACATGGAGAAGTGTCTGCCCCCAAGAGGCCTGGGCACGCGGCAGGTGCACCTCGGGGGGAGACATCCTCACTTAGGAGCGGAGTGATCTTCGTGTTCCCTGCTTTTCTCTGCATCCCCGACTCAGCAGGAGGGGCTGGGGCTGGTACCCAACAAACTGCCCAGACAGGCAGACAAAGGTATCCCAGGGGCAACCCGAACCCCATCCAGCGCCCTCCACCCCACCCTTCAGTTAGGGCTCTTGGGGCTCTGGTGAGGGGCTGTGGTTGGGGGGTGTGAGTCCTCTTGGTCAGATGCCCTCAACCCACTTCCACCTCCCCAGAGGGGTTGTTTTTTTTAAAGCTTCCCTTGATGATACTATTTAAACTACTTTTTCATTTCAGAGATGGGCAAATTCACTCACTGTTCTCTCACTGCCTCCCCCCGGCTTCCAAGTGTTTTTAGCATCCAAAAAACCCTTTCCTGATGACGTAAAACATTTGCAGTCTCTAAATATATGGCCCTCGTGATGGACTTTCACTGTGGTAAAATTTCCCTTCTGTGCTCTTCATCTCAAGTCTTAGCTGAAAGGCTCTGGTGTCTGGTAGCCATAACTCTAGGCCTCGTGGACACACTGTGCACAACATCTCCAACACAGGGGGTCCAAGGCGGGGACCCCACGTCTGGCCTCTAAGTATTTATCTTAGTATTCATCAGCTGGCCTGATACCCAGCCGGAGTGTTGCCACTGCATGGGGTGCCAGGCCCCTGCTTCCTCCCCACGCCTCCCCACTTCCTTGGCCCTTCAGGGAGATGAGGAGACAGCAGAAGCTGGGAGGGAAGAGCTTGTAAAATGTTTGCGGAGACAGGACTACAAGGCCTTGGTTTTCTCTCTCCCACAACCCCCTGCATTCATCCCCACCCCCCACCCCCGACCTCTCAGTGAGGCCTACTGTTTCAAGCCGCAAACCCAAATACCCTCCCTCTAGGCCTTTCTGGGCGCACAGTCAGGCTAGCCCGAGCCCTAGGTGGGGTGGTCTTTCCTTTGCGAGCCAGCAAGATGCCTGGAGCCCGTGCGTGACTTCCGTCAGCAAACGGATCCACTTAACGTACTGTGTGGCTGGCTGGAGCGTGTGCCCGCGCGCCTGTCTCCTGAAGCAGGGACTAAAACTCAGGACTCCAGAATTTCTGTGTCATTAACAGACACCAAACGTCAATGTAGTTCCTACCGTAGGCACACTATCGTGTTACACTGTGAGGCCTACAGAGATGATTAAGACACGGTCCTACTTTCTCGGAATTAAGGCTCAAGCTGGAGAGAGGGCGTGTTCTCTCATTATCACATTTGCTGCTTCCACCTGTACCCAAGGAGGGCTTTTAAGCAGAAGTGAAGAAAGCAGACGGTCCTGGAGCAGGACGCCAGAGGGTGGGCTGGCCCTGAGCTTTGGATTCCTTGCTTGTACCGTGAGGATACTTGTAACACCTACGTCGTCAGGTCGCTGTGAGGATTAAAGATTGTCTCGAGATGCAGCAGGTAAAATACTTAGATCAGTGCCAGGCTCATATCCTCTGTCTGGAGGGCGGGCCGTAGGTTCAGGGAAAAAAAAATCAGTGCTGCCCTTTGCTTGGGGCACCTGGAACTGCTTCGTACCAGAGGTCTATAAATTGGGGGTTGGCAGGGAGAGAGGTCAGACCCTGGAGAGTAAATCTCATTTTCAAAGTTGTTTGAACCATAGAGACTTGGAGGCGGAAGCGGATCCCAGTGACGAGCTGCACAGGGAAGAAGCAAAGGCCTCCTCCTTTCTGAGGAGAGGAGGTGTAGGTCATGGCAGGATGGTGGGGTGGGGGTGGGGGTTGGCAGGGCCCTGGTTTGGTCCCCAAGATGCAGCCAAAGTGCCTGGGAGTTAGATGGCCAGGGGAGAAGGGGCCACTAAAACCACATTTTTCAAGCGTTAATGAACAAATGAGTCACCTGGGCGCCTTGTTAAAATGCAGCTTCTGAATCAGGAGGTCTGGGTGGGGCTGAGAGCCTGCGTTTTGAACAGGCTGCCAGCTGAAACTGCTGCTCTGGTCTGTGGGCCACGCCGCGAATAGTGAGGGGCTGATGGCTTTACTGTGCTGTGCTTGTTTGCTAAGTGAAAGTTCCCTCAACGGGTGACCGCCCTACCTAGTTCCGAACCGCCCCTCCAAAGTGTCTGTGTCTTTAAGGCACTTGGCTGTCCCTGGGCCTCACCCCGTCACATGGCCCCCATTTAGAATGTGAACTGGCCCCAGCCCAGGCCCCTTACTCTGTATGCCTGAGAGGTTTGCCTTCCAGTAAACCTCCTTGCGGCCTCGGCCTCACATCCTCCTTCTCCCAGCTCTGCCAACGCCTTTTCTCCACTGTGACACTCTCCCTGACACCCCAGGCCTGGCCGAGGCTGCCTCTTCTCCAGGCCATCCGCCCATGCTCTGAGCTCCGGGGTCCACTGTGCTTGGCACACAGGCGCTCTGGTGGGACTGGCTGTCGTGTAGACTAATGGCAGCTGTGAGGATACTGCATACCTGTACACAAAGGACCCAACTCCAGAACTGGACTGCACACTCCTGGAGGATGGGGACCGTGTCTGATCTTTCTTTGTGTCCTTGCGGTGCCTTGTGCACAGCGGTTGGTTATTATTAGAAGGTCGGGGCTTGTCCTGTATGCTCCTCTATTCCCAAGACTCAGCTGCAGGGCCTGGCACAGAGTTTGTGCTCATTACATGTTCATTACATGTTGCTCCTAGAAGAAGATGCTCAGTACATGTTTTAATCATGGATGATTTTTGAGGCCTGGGTTCTTGGCATTTATCTTTGTATGCATTCTGCCTGGCACGTAGTGGACTAGATAATTTTTATTTTTAATGAAAGCCTGTTTCTCGGCATGGAGTTGCTTCCAGAGAGGAAGGGGAGGGGTGAGTGAGCCCTTGTCAAAGGCTGAACGGAGCCCCAGGTTCTCGGTGGGCTCTCTCCTCTACCACTTGGCCTGAAGGATCTCCCCACGGTCCTTAGATCCGCTGAGGGGGAACTGATGGAATGTGGGCTTTGGTGTCCAGCAGGCCAGGCTGGCAGCTTCTTGACGGAGGGCAGAAAGTGATATTTTTGGCTCTTATGCATATGTTGCGACTCCTGATTCTAAATCCAGAAATTTAAGTCAATGTTTATTACATCCAAGTAAACATCTATTTCAAAGCCAGCAGGTGAGGCTTTTGCTTGGGGGGGAGAATGAGTAGAGACTGGGTTATGCCCCTTTGAGCCTCAAATATTTTGCCCCTCTGAGCAGCCCCTGCTTTAAAGTCAGGGTCTCTTCCCCCTTCTCTCATTGCCTTACAGCCCAACCTTGGCTTCCCCAGATTGTGTTTAGTTAAATCACCAAGCATTTATTGGACACTTAATGTATACAAGGCATTTAGGAAGATAAAAAGGCAAGTGATACCCATCCCCTAACTTCCATCTCCAAGTTTACCCTTTAAGTGGGGAAGCGGTTCATGAGAAGAAAAGTAACAATGTGAGTTAAATACTAATGAAGATTACAATGCAGGAGGTGTCACAAGATGGGGCAGGATTGATTAATTACTAAATGAGTGGCACAGATTCTGTGTGCTGAGGGAATTCCGAGCAGAAGGAAATGGCTGTGCGCCGGGGTGATCTGAAATGATCACAGGGCCTGGGCCTTGATTGGGGTGGGACGGGGTAAGCCAAGGAAGGCAGAGTTTAGTTCAGCTCAGCAGATACTTACACGGCACTTACTGCGTTCCAGGCACCGTGCTGTACTCTGCAGAGATGAGGTGAATAAGACAGAGTCCTCACCCTTGAGGAGTCTACAATCTGGGGAGAACTGTGGAGGAAAGTTCAAGGGCGAGGGGCTGTGGAGCATCATGGAAGGACAGCCAGCTCAGGCCGATGGCCATCAGGGAGGCTGGGAGGATCTGTCCCTTGTGACCTCTAAACTGACCTGAGTGGAAAGTCATCCAAGTGTGGCCAAATATGGGGGAGGAGAGAGTCAAGCAAAGAACTCATCTGCACGTGGGCGCGGATACACGAACCAGTCTGTTGAGGATGTGCAAAGTGGGCAGCCCAGGGTTTCTGGAGCAGGAGGCAGGTCCGGAGAGGAGGCAAATGGAGAAGCAGGGCTGGCCGGGTCCTGGAGAGCCTCGAATGCCAGCTAAGGAGCTTGGCGTTTTCATGTAGCCCATGGGGAGCCCTTGAAGAAGCAGCGTGACACAGCGTTGGAGAAACAGGCTTTGGAGCCAGAGGCCCTGCTCTGCCTTGTTATCTGCGTGACCTTGGGCGAATGATCATCTCTCTGCACCTCAATTTCCTAATCTGTAAAAAGGGTATAAAAATAGCACTTACCTCATTGACCTGTTGTGAAGACTGAGTCAATCAGCACAGAGTGCTAAGAGAGCAGTCTTGGAATTGACCTGTTGTGAAGACTGAGTCAATCGGCACAGAGTGCTAAGAGAGCCGTCTTGGAGCAAAGAGAATGCTCAGTACATTTTAGCCATTGTTAGTATTGAGGGATTTTAGGCAGGCGAGTGCCTTGGACAGACTTGTGTTTTAGAAAGATCATGTTGGCAGTCCTGAGAAGGCTGGATCCACGTGGGCAAGGCCAGGTGCAGGGAAGCCAGTTAGAAACCTAGTGCGGTACTCCAGGCAAGCAGTGATGAGGGCTGGACCGAGGCAGGGGCGCTGTGGCTAGAGGGGCGGGGCCAGATCCCAGAGCTTTGAGAGGGTAAGGGAAAGGAAGGACTCCAAGGAGACTTCTGAGTTTTCATCTTATGTACTGGGTGCGTGGTGGTTCCAGCAACTGTGCCAGGAAACTCAGGAGGAGCAAAGGGCCTTTGGGCTGTGGGTCCTCCCTCTCTTCCTGCCTTTCTCCCTCCCTTCCCCCCTCCTTCCCTCCCTCCTTCTTCTCTCCTTTCTTTCTTTTCTTTTTTTTTTTTTTTTTAAGTGTATTGAGTTCCAGTATCTGTGGGACACTTATTTGGAGATGTTTTCTGTCAGGAAATTGAATACACGCTAGAGGATGGAACTGGAGGTAGAGGTGTGAGAGCCATTAGCCATGGATGGTGGTCAAAGCCATGAACGGGAATGAGATCGCCAGGGGGAGGGTGCAGAGGGAGGAGAGCAGTGGGCAAAGACAGAGGAACACACATTGAAGAGAGGTGATAGAGAAAGAGACACAGAGGGTAACAGAGAGTTGGGAGAAGAATCTGGACAGGGTAATGGAAGTGTTGCATCATTGAACCAAAGGAGTCGAAAGCTTTGTGGTGGAGCACGAGACCATAGAGTCAGATGCAGCAGCAGCAGCAGCAAACCTAAGTAGAGAAGGACTAAAAAAAGCATTCACGGACTTCGTTGGTGTGAAAGCCGTTGGCATCCTGGGGAGTGTGGTTTTAGTGGCAGGTCAGGGTGGAAGAGACTGGAAAGGAGTGAGGAGTGAATGGGAGTGAGGAGGTGGGGGAAGCCAGTGTGTGTGGGGCATGGCTGGCTGTCAGCCTGGCTTTGCCAGAGGACCCTTGGATGGGGGAGGAGATAAGCCGGTCACCAACAATCAGCAGGCAGATCTTTCATGCGGCACTTGGATTGGAAACCGCTGGAGAGACTTAATTGTGTCATTCAGTTTTTTATTCCACAAATATTTATTGCATAATTACTGTGGGTTTATAATTTACTGTGCTAAATGTAATTCAGTGATGAATGAGTCTAAAGGAGGAGACTGGACAAGGATTTAAGTAGCCATAACACAAAGATGATAAGTATCATAGTTGACATACTGTGAGTTGGATAAGGAAACATTACTTCTCCCCGGGGTTGCTAGGGACTACTTCATGGAAAAGATGGCTTTGAGCTGGGCTTGAAGGAAGAGTAGGGTTCTAACAGACAGTAGTGGAAAACAGGCATTCCAACAGATAGATGGACACGTGCAAAGGCCCTGAGGCAGGTAAGCATGGCACATAGGCCAGGAACAAGAAATACTCTAATTTATTTAGAGTGTAGGGTTGGCACCGAGGGAGACTGTAAGTTAAGACTGGGACGCTAGGTTGGAGTCATGTCGTGAAGGCTTTCTATGCCAAGCTTAGGGATTTGCATTTTATTCTATAGTCCACGAGGTTTCACAAGAGATTTTACCTTATAGAAAAGTCTTGCTGACACTAATGTAGGGCAGATCAGAGCAGAGAGGAGTAAGTTAGGGGATGACTGTAATTGTCTGGGAAAGAAAAGTACTGAAGGAATTAACAAGCATGTTGATGACGGAAAAGGAAGGAGGAAGATGGAGATGTTTGTGGGAGTTGGGCCAGTAGGATCTACCGTGTGCCCCCTGGGAGTGTGTTGGGCCTGAGTTATCTGGGGGGTGAGGTGACAATTCGAGGAGAGTATGGGTGGTCATGAGGGAGGAATCAACAAGCGTTGCATGATTTCTACAGCTTGTATGATAGGAATAGAAGTGGTACCAGAAAGAGAAATGGTAAAGATAAGGAGATGAGCAGGTTTGAGGGAGGGAGAGGGGCCAAGTGCAACAAGTGTGGCACTTGTTGCCTTGAAGGGGGGCTGTGACTGAGAAACGGCCCCTGCATGTGTGAACAGGAGTACTGGGCCACTTCAAGGGCAGTGTCACTAGTGTGGTGGGGTCAGCAGCCAGAGTGCAGGGGATCAAGAGAGAATAGATGTGAGGAAGTGGCCGTTGTGAATACCAATTTTTCTTTCAAAAGTTTGGTGGTGAAAGGAAAGAGAGAGCTGGGAGGGATATCATTCCAGAGGGTTAAGCAAATAATTTACAAATTAAATAATTCTTTGAAAATTTTTTTTATTGAAGTATAGTTGATTTACACTGTTGTGTTAGTTTCAGGTGTACAGCAAAGTGATTCAGTTACACATATACAAATATATATATATATATATTCTTTTTCAGATTCTTTTCCCTTATAGGTTATTACAAATTATTGAGTATAGTTCCCTGTGCTCTATGGTAGGTCCTTGTTGTTTATCCCCAAAATTAAATAATTCTTTACATTCAAATTACAATATACAAAATACTTCAAGTCCATTATCTTACCTGATCTGTACAATATTTAAGGGAGTCAGGCAGGGGCCATTGTACCCATGTTACAGATGAAGAAATTGAGTTTCTTGGGACATGGGGCCAATAAGTGTCCTGGGTGGTTTTGGGCCAGTGCTCTTCCCACTGCACTATCACACCTGTGATGGTGATGGGCCTGGCGGTGCTGTCATGCCTAGAACAGTGATAGTTGGGCCTGGGAGACTGTATGTTGGTAGGTCTGGGGGGGTAGCCTGAGCAGAGGGAGACACTGCAGATACATGCACTCACAGGTGATGGGCGCTGTGGGATGGAGGGTCGGAGCCCAGGTGGGCTTGGCCTTGGGAAGGAGGAAGGGGGCTTTGTTTTTGAGTGGAGAGGAAGGGAGAGGGAGGTTAAAGATATATGTTGAGGAAGAGAAGGAGGCCATGAGGCAAACTCAAAGACCCAGAGCAGGCGGACACTGAAAACACCCAGGTGAAAAAGTTGAAGGCATTTGTGAAGCAATGTGCCTGGGAGCACAGGGCTGAGTGGGCTGGCTGGAGGGTGGGTGAGGGGACAAGTGGGCTGCGGGCCCATAGCTCTGGGGTAGAAGGTGCAGGTCAGAGCCACCATTGTTGTGAAAGAACAAATGAACAAAGGGGCCCTCTCCCACGGTCCTGAACACAGAAGTCTTGAAGTTGGGAAGGAGCGTGTCCTATGCAACCCCCGCTCCTGCCCTAGCGTCTTTCTTCACTCCCACCCACACCTGCACTTGGCCTCCGCTGACCTTCTGGGCTCTTGGGCTCTTACTGTAGTCCTGGCCCCAGGGGAAGAAGCGACCCGCCCCTACTCTGAGTCAGGTGGTCCAGATGGAGGTGAAGCCAGTGGAGGAGGGGTGCCGGGGGATGGACCCTGTGGATGCAGGAGAATGAAAGTATGCAGTAAAGGTTCCGCCAAAGCCTGGCCAGGGAATAGAGGGATGGCTTCTTGTAGAGAAAGAGAACCCCACGGAGGTGACCTTTCCCTCGAGTTCGTGCCTGTGATCTGGGAGAGTAGCACTGACGTGTATACACTACCATGTGTAAAACAGATAGCTAGTAGGAAGCTGCGGTATAGCACGGGGAGCTCAGCTAGGTGGTCTGTGATGACCTAGAGGGGTGGGATGGGATGGGGCTGGGAGGCTCAGGAGGCAGGGGATATACGTATAGGTATAGCTGATTCACTTTGTTATACAGCAGAAACTAACACACCATAGTAAAGCAATTATACTCCAATAAAAAAAAAAAAAAGAAAAGGAAAATATGCAGTAAAGGTTCTGCCGAAGCCTGGCCAGGGAATAGAGGGACGGCTTCTTGTACAGAAAGAGAACCCCACGGAGGTGACCTTTCCCTCGAGTTCGTGCCTGTGATCTGGGAATCCAGGACAGTCTACCCCGTGGGCCCTGTGGTGCTTCTTGGTAACTTCTTGGCCGTCCTGAATTCTGCTCTTCTTACTCAGCTCCTTGGCTGGAATTCCAGGAATCTGCCCTCCTTGCTTTCAGAAGGTCATCTTGTCCTGGAGGTTGCAGTGCTTTAGGGAAGGAGCCCACACTGTTCTTGTTCTGAGGCCAAAGTCTGCATTCGGGGCAACGGGGGCCAGGACGCCATACAGGTTCCTGCTCTTCCGCTGTGCCACCATGGGCTGAGACCTCTGTGTTGCAAATCAGTCCCAGGCGCGCGGTGTTGGAGGACACACAGCCGGGTGGACCGGACGCAGCTGGGCCCTCCCATCGCTGCTGGTGGAAGCACGTGGAGGCCGTGCTCCTTCCCAGGAAGCCCCGAGCTCTTGGGCTCAGAGTTTTCAGGGTCTCTAGCTGTGTTTGCCTCCCACCGGGGGAGACCAGCTGTTCCCGTTTGCCTGGGACTGAGGGCTTTCCTGGGACACAGGACCTTCGTGAGGAAACCTGGGAAGTCTCAGGGAAATTGGGACAAGTTGGCCGCCTAAGTGTCCCATGTCAACTTCTGGAAAAGGGCAAAGTTAAGGATCTCCAAATTCTAGTGGGCACAGCCTGGATTTTCCTCTGGGACGTTGCACCTTTCACATGGGTCAAAGGATAAACTCTGCAATGTGTTGCCACTGTGTGATGTACAGTAGAAGTGGCTTTGGGATCTGCAGGCCTGGGTTGAAATCCCCTTTCTGTCACTTCCTAGGTGTGCAAGTCTGGGTGAATTACTTTATATTTCTGACGGTCAGGGTCCTTCTCTGGGACCAGGTGATAGTAATATCAATCTCAAGGTGGTTGTGAGGATTAAACGGGGTGGCGTTTATCAGTCAGGCGCCTAGCACAGGGCACTGGCAGGAGATGGTCGATAAGCATTAGTTCTCCCTGATTTCTCCCTCTTCTTCTTCCTCTCATCGGCGTGATACCCATTCTGCAGGTGGAGAAGGTG
The DNA here is from genome assembly GCF_949774975.1 of Lagenorhynchus albirostris. Lineage (NCBI taxonomy): Eukaryota > Metazoa > Chordata > Mammalia > Artiodactyla > Delphinidae > Lagenorhynchus > Lagenorhynchus albirostris. The sequence goes on from NC_083103.1 coordinate 100,000,170, forward strand.
AGGCTGGTGAGCGAGAATAGTGTATTCTGGGTTAAAGTGACAGTCAGAATCGGAAATCAGCAACAGCTTCTATCTTTTGACTACCATTTTCCGACTTTGGAGTAGACAAGGGTTTCTCTATCTGGAATGTTCCCTGGATGAGGGGAAAGGAGCCATTTTTTAAAATCTATCTATCTATCTATCCATTCAACAAATATTTATTGAATACTTATACTATATGTCAGGTACTGTTCTAGGTGCTGGGGTTTCAATTGTCAACAAAACACACATTTTCTGCCTTCATGAAACTCGCATCCTGCTGGGGGAGAGGCACAATAAACATCTATCTAATATAGTGTAAAGCAAGTAATAATTGCTCAGCAGGGCAAACAGGGCAGGTTGAGATGGTGGAGTGGCTGGGCCACAGGCGTCGCTCCACATGGGGTGGAAGGAAGGCCCCTCTGAGGAGGTGACATTTGAGCTGAGGCCTGAAGAATGCTGCCTGGGTCCTGTGAACCTGGCTCCCCTCCTCCTGGAGCTCCCAGCTCAGGCCCAGCTGCCCCAGGGTGGTGTCAGCTGCTGAGGAGAGACTGTCAGTCCCTGATTTGGGCTGCAGAGGAGGTAGGGGTGCAGCTGTTTTATCAGCTGTCTTTCCACGGTGCTGACCCCTTTGCTGGTCTGAGCCTTCGGGATGGGGGAGGGACCCAAGCTGGAAAAATCAGTATCAAGGGTCAGATCGCAGATGAAAATGATATAAACTCCACTTGGGGACAGCCTGCATTTGGGGAGAAGTTACAGCGGCTTGGGTTTCCTGTACGGCTCCATTTCTTTGGCCTTGCCTTTTCCTTTAAGAAAAAAACACACCCCTGTTTGGAGTGCATGCTAAATGATTTATGAACATTATTCTTCTCCTGTTAGTTCTACCTGTAGGAGCTCCAGCCCTCACAATCCTTTTCATGTTGATTAAGTACATTTGAAAGCCAAAGGAAACTGTCTGAAATTGCTTCACAATACAGACTGGTGGCTTCCCTGGACCCAGGAGGGATTCCTCATCTTCCCTTTGAAAGAGTCCCTTTGCATCTGGTTAAGAGGGAGATCAGTCTAGAAGCATGCAGCCGGTGGTCTTGTGTGTGTCGGAGCCGGCAGAGGGATGGTGCTCTTTCCGGAGCTGGTAATTATGGATTTGAGACTCCAGACTCCCTGGATGGACCGTCCTCCAGGAATCATCCTTCTAGTCCAAGTGGGACTCCACCTGGCCTGGCCCTGGGGGCAGATCAACACTGGACAGAAGATTAGGAGAGTGCTTTTAAAGGGCCGGTCAGAGCTCAGTGCTGTCAGGGGACCCACTGAACAGGATGGGAAGAGAGGGGAGAGAGAAGGAACGTCACAGCCCATCTTTCTGTATCCCTGGCCTAACGGAAGATGCGTGCGGAGAGGAAACATGAGCCACGGAGCCCGCCACCCGACAGCAGGTCCTCTTGGCGGGTCCTAAAGTTAGGCCAGGACCGGCCGCCTACTCTAGTTCCTCCCCCCCTCGATGTTTATCACCGTGTAGTGGAGATCTTGGACACATGTTCTGTAAGCAGATGGGTAATTAAGGGCCCAGCCTTAGAACTCACTTTGCCTTGAGAAACAGACTTTAATAGATTCCGATTCTACTACATATTCAGTCTCCTGCACCCCAGTCTGGCCCAGGGCTCCCTCCCCTGGGTCTTCATGTCAAAGATGTAGTGGACAGCTTTCCTTGGACTCCTGCTCTGGCCACAGAAATTATGTGAAGCTGTTTTCTCCTCTCTGTCTCCTTGTCCAACAGATGTCCCTCTGAGTTGCCTGCAGACTCTGGTCTTTCAAATCCAGTCTTTAAAAGTTTGTTTAGAATCCCCCATCTTCATAAAATTGTCATCCTTTGTGGCTTCCCTTAGTGCAGAAGCCCCAAACCTCTTCCCCTCTGTTCCCCCTCCCTGCCCTGTGCAGGGTGGCATTTCTTAGTCGAGTTTGTGTTATTAGACACTGACTGGGCTTGGCCTCGTCGTACCTGTGCTGCTCACCTACTGGATGGCTTTGGAAAAGTCACTTCCTATCTCTGACTCTTGATTCCTTCATTTATTAAATGGGAATAAGACCATTTGAAGAACATATAAGACACTAGTTTTGAAAAATGCTTTGGAAATTCTCTTTGTCTCCTCATGACAAAAGTTAAAATAGACACTTAAAGACGTAAACATTTAAAATTCTGCTGTCCGACCACATGCAATCTGGGATATAAGGGTGAGATGGTGAGCAGTGGAAACCTGAAGAGAAGTACGGATTGTCCAACTCGACCCCAGTCCTCACAGCAGGAGGGGGGTGTGTGTGCCGGGGTCCCTGCTTGGCTTTTGGGGTCTGTTGTCTGTCCTCACACCACCCTTGAGATGCCGTTATCCCCGGTTGAGCAGATGATGGAGATGAGACCCAAAGAGATTAAATAAATGGTCCACGATCACAAAGTGAGCAAGTTGTAGGCCGAGAATCAAACTCAGCTCTGCCTGACACTCTGGTCTGTGCCCGTGACGTCACGTGTCAGGACCCCCCTCCCGGAGGGCGCCCTTAAGGACCGCTGGGCCTCCATCAGTGGCCGCAGCTCACTGCCGCCTCTAAATCCCACCCACCTCTTGAACCTGTAATTCTACCTTTAGCAATTTATTCCCCAGAGCTAAGCATTTATCCTCCTGATTCTCTTACTTTCGCTCTCGCTCCCTTCTCTCCCTCTCTCTTTAACGCACACACCCGGAGGGGTTGCTCGTGAAGCCTGCATTCATACTGTTAGCCCCTTTCTTCCCTGGCTCAGAGAGACGGCCAGAGCAAAAGCTCTAAATTGTGTACCCGGGAGGGCAGCTGATTCCCAAAAAGGGCAAAAAGGAAAGGTCTGTCCAACTAGGACAAATGTTATCCCCGGGCTTCCCTGGTGGTGCAGTGGTTGAGAGTCTGCCTGCCGGTGCAGGGGACATGGGTTCGTGCCCCGGTCCGGGAGGATCCCACGTGCCGCGGAGCGGCTGGGCCCGTGAGCCATGGCCGCTGAGCCTGCGTGTCCGGAGCCTGTGCTCCGCGGCGGGAGAGGCCACAACGGTGAGAGGCCTGCGTACTGCAAAAAAAAAAAAAAAAAAAAAAAAAAAAAAAAACCAAAAAAAAAAAAAAAAATGTTATCCCCTTCCGAGTTTTGCTGGGGCTGTCCCTGCCTCGGTGCAAGTTGAGCCAAGGCCTGTGGACAGGCTGGGAGACAGGCATCCTTCTAGCTAGACAGGCATCCTTCTTTCTAGACAGGCATCCTTCTAGCTAGACAGGCATCCTTCTTTCTAGACAGGCATCCTTCTAGCTAGACAGGCATCCTTCTAGCTAGACAGGCATCCTTCTAGCTAGACAGGCATCCTTCTAGCTAGACAGGCATCCTTCTAGCTAGACAGGCATCCTTCTAGCTAGACAGGCATCCTTCTAGCTAGACAGGCATCCTTCTAGCTAGACAGGCATCCTTCTAGCTAGACAGGCATCCTTCTAGCTAGACAGGCATCCTTCTAGCTAGACAGGCATCCTTCTAGCTAGACAGGCATCCTTCTAGCTAGACAGGCATCCTTCTAGCTAGACAGGCATCCTTCTAGCTAGACAGGCATCCTTCTAGCTAGACAGGCATCCTTCTAGCTAGACAGGCATCCTTCTAGCTAGACAGGCATCCTTCTAGCTAGACAGGCATCCTTCTTTCTAGACAGGCATCCTTCTAGCTAGACAGGCATCCTTCTAGCTAGACAGGCATCCTTCTAGCTAGACAGGCATCCTTCTAGCTAGACAGGCATCCTTCTAGCTAGACAGGCATCCTTCTAGCTAGACAGGCATCCTTCTAGCTAGACAGGCATCCTTCTAGCTAGACAGGCATCCTTCTAGCTAGACAGGCATCCTTCTAGCTAGACAGGCATCCTTCTAGCTAGACAGGCATCCTTCTAGCTAGAGCCCCATCATCGTGGAGCACAGCTGCCACCTGACCGATACGGGGATGCGGTTAGTTGCTGACACTCAGAGACACGCAGCGCCCCTGCCTCCATCTATGCCCCCCCTCACTTTCTCCAGCTCTCTCTCTGCCTCTCCCTCTCTCCCCACGCCCCCCTCCATCTCTCTCTCTCTCTTACTATCCTCACTCCCCCAACCTTGACGTGGAGGGCTCAGTCCCACTGAAGCTCTGTCCATTTGAAGAGCCCCTCTCTCTCCAGAGTGGCTCAAAGGGCCTTTTGAGTGGGGAGCAGGCAGCCTGTGTGCCTGGGAGGAGAGATAAAGGCGTGAGATCCCCCGAGGGCTCGAAGGGTCAGGGGCTGTGTATCTGGTGACTTCTGAATGCAACCGCCAACAAAGAGAAATCTGTGGACGGAGAGCCTCAGCGAAGGAAATAAAATCTCCGTGAAAACAAACTTTTGTTGGAAGCTTTCTTGCCTTCTTTTGGCAGCGATGCTAAGTCCTAGAAGGGGAAGGCTGGGTCTTCCGGAGCAGTTGGGAGGCTCTCAGCACCTCCAAATATCAGCTTGCTACTAGGGTACTATTTTCCTCCTTCCAGGAAGACCGGCCTTGGGAGTTAGTGCAGTGATAATTGGTTTTCTGATCAAGGCTACAATGAGTGAAAGAAAAGCAGCCTGGGGTGGGGAGGGGGCAGTGCAAAGAGCTCTGGACTGGGAGCTAGGATCTTGGCGGACACAGCTTGGGCCGACCCTGCATCCTCCAGGCCTTACTTTTCCTGCCTGTAAAATGGATAGAACTCGCCCGAGGGCTTTCAGCTAGAAAAGCAAAGCGGGGTCTGAGCCAGGAAGCAAGCTTCTATTGTCCATTACCCTGTAATTCACAAAGCCCAGAGTGGGGAGGCAAGAGGACCCTTGAAGGCATGGCAAGGCCAAGGAAGGTTGGCTGATGGTTAGCCCTTCTCCCCAGGCCTAAGTGGTCACGCTCTGTGCTCAGCTGTTTGGTTTCTGCACCTTGTTTTGCAAAGAAGCTGGGGAATGGTTAAAGAAGGGCCTTTTCACTGAAATTGTCAACTGTGTTGGCCCCTGTCTAGATTGATTTGGGGACACTGGGTCCTCCCAGGGTTTGGAGAATGCAGACGATGAGTTCTCTCCAGCTGATGGGATGTTGTTTGTGTGTTCGTTTGTTTCTCCCTGGAGTCCAGGGAAAGGATTAGAATTTGTGTAGGGTCCAGGCCGCATAAGATTGTCTTCTTTTGCTCTTCTCAGGGAGAAAATCATTGATTGTGAGTATTGTCAGGCAGAGCTCAGAGGACTTTGGAGGAGCAGTGGCCAGGGGATTAGGCAGCGATGGGGCAGACCTGTGTTTCCAGATCTGTCTGCTCTGGACAGGCCGTGTGACCTTGGGCCCCATTTCTCTCACCACGGACAGCGTCAGATGGAATGAGAGGCAGAAGGAGAGAGAAACTCAGCGGCAGTCCTGGTGGGGGACAAATCCTGGTGGGTGCCGAGGGGACCTGAGAGAGTTGGCTGGGAACCAAGGCTGCCTCTTCTCCTGTGGCCCCTGCCCCCTCCCACTCGTTTCCCAGCCGGAGGCCAGGGCTGCTGCTTCTGTTTGCTGGCTTGGGAAGATGTGTGTGTCTCCCCCTGCACTCTGAACGTCTTTGAAAACTGAGAGACACGTGGGCAGAAGGGCCTCTTCAGAGTCCTCTCTGACCGAGGAGCCATGAAGAATCTGGGTGCGGGGAGGTCCATCCAGGGAAGCCTGGCTGAATCAGAAAGGCGTCTCCTCCCTCCCCTCTTCCCTCTGCTGTCCCTTCGGCAGCCTGGCAGGGTCACTCATGGGCTAATAACAGAGCCGGGCCCGCTGATGTCACATAGCTAGTTGCAACTGCCTGCAACAGCGGGGCATTTTTAAGAGGCGAGTTAATAGGTGAAGTCTCCCACTGCTGCCGCCACGCAGAGTTCACGGGAGGCATGTTTAGGCTCGATGTGGCCTGCCTGTGAGTGAGCATGGAGGGAGGCCAGTCCGTGCGGGCTCCCCTTCTCCCCTCCTCAACACATACACCCAGGCAGAGTCGCACTCCCGTGTAACACACAGTCGCACACACACATACATGTGCGTACACACAGAATCATACGCATGGCTCACACACATACACACACAGTCACACACAGGGTCTTACACACACACTCACAGGCATGCTGGTGACAAGAGAGAAATCTTTTCTAAGAGCTTCTCCTTCACTCTCCCATCTCCCTGTCTCTCACCCCTGGATCCCTGTCTCCTCTCCCCTCCCTGGTCTCCGTCTCCACGTCCTGGGTCTGTCAGGCCAGCCTCGTTCCATGGGGCGTGGGGCAGCACGAGGCAGTAAAGAGCTGTGCTGAGACCCTGAGCCCCGCTGCATGGGGTTCCTGCCAGGGACACTCTGGCAAGTAGGTGGGCTCCTGTGAGCCTCGCTTCTCTCTAAATCGGACGGAAAGCGGCGCCTCGCAGTGTGGCGGTGATGCGCGCGGGGGGGACAGGTAGGCACCACGCGGCATGGGCTGCACACGGAAGTGCCCAGTGACTGCCCACGCTCTCCTCTCCCCATCGTTCCCACAAATATAGTTCTGCTCTGTGGTCACCACGTTGGTGTTTGAACTAGAAAAGGGCCTGCCTAGTGAGGGGTCTGTGTCTGCCTGATTCCCAGGGGCTGCTTGCAACTCTAAGCGGGGGGCGGCATGGCTCTTATTACCAGTTTCTGTGAGACAATTGATTGCACTCAGTACATCTTCATCTCATCCCTCTTTCCCGAATAAGGAAGCTGAAGCACAGAGGGCTTAGGTAATTTCTCTGTGGTCACACAGCTGGTTAAGCGGCTGGAGCCCAGCTCTTCACCCTGACTTCCTGGTGCAGTAGGTGATGTGCTGAGGCCTTGTGGCCACCAGTGCGACTTAATTCGGTGATTTAATAGGTCATCTGCTTCCCTCCCTAGAGCAGGCCTGTTCCGATGGGACCTTTCTTCTAGCTTCTCTATAGAGTGACGTGGACTTGGGTAGGAAGGAGGTCTGAGGGGGCATCTGGGGGAACACATGAGATGAGATTGGGGAGCTCTGTTCAGGTCTGCAGACACTACCTGAACGCCTGCCACGTGCTGGGTCCCGAGCTAGAGATGCAGAGTAAACACGATATTGTCCCCACTTTCAAGGAGCTCACAGGGAATGAGCAGGGTAGGGGCTCAGGCATGTAAAAAGATGTATAGACAACGAGGTGGCTGCAGCCCTAGGGGAAAGCACTGGATGCTCATGGCGGTGATGGGGTGGGGAACAGGGACTTGGTCTGCCATTTGCTTGGAGGAGGTGATGACGGAACAGACTGTCCTGGGAATTAGGAGGAAGAGGGAAAGGCCCCTCTATGGAGCGGGGAGGTGTGAGACAGCAGGAGCAGGAAGGGAGGAGGGGGCAGGGTTGGACCGAGTGCTATGACAATTGGATCGTATCTTGCAGGTGATGGGAGCTATGGAATGTATTAAAATAGGGGAGTGGCATTGTGAGGTTTATATTCTAGAACACAGGCCTCAGTAGCCGTGGGGATGGGTTGGAAGGGACCAGACTTTTGCTAGAACATTCAAGGTGTGTATTGGTTAGAATGACTTTGGCTGCTAGTAGCAGCAAATCCAACCCAAAGTGGCTTAAACAGTAAGGGATTCATTTTCTTACATATTATGAAGTTCAGAGCCAGGACTGCTCTAGGGTTGGGTAAACTCAGTGACCCAAGGACATCAGCAAGCCCCCAGGTTCTTTCTCTGTCACCCTCTGTATATCAGCTGTTTTCAGACCAGCTTTCCTCTGAGTCACACAACGGTGGCAGCAGTTCCAGGCATCACAAAGTCAGCAGTCCTGGCTGACAATTAAAAACAGTAAAGCAAGTCAACTGTAAAACTGGGGAGTTAGGGGGCTGCGACAGATGGGAGAGTGAATGCTCCTGGCCTGTTGGAATTGAAATTAAAAATTTTAGGAAGCACCAGCAAAATATTTTAAGCAAAGTCAAAGACATATGGCAAACTGGGGAAAAAAGTTTTGCAACTCAAATCACAGGGCTGTTTTCCCTCACATACAAAAAGTTCCTAAAAATCAACAACAAAATACAACCCAATAGAAAAAAATGGGCAAATAATTCTGACAGACTGTTCGCAGAAAAGAAAATACAAATGGCTCGTAGCATATAAAAGATGTTCAATCTTACACATAATAAGAGAAATGCAAATTGAAACTGTCTCAAGTTAGCATTATTCATTCATCTTTTAAATGGGCAAAAATCCCAAAAGTTTGTTATCACGCTGTGTTGGCAAGGCTCTGGGGAAACAGGCTGACTTATAGTATAAATCAGTACAACCTCATTTGGAGGGCAATTTGGCAATAGCTCTCAGAATTATAAATCCTATGCCTGTTGACCAGTAATTTCATATTGGGGAATTGATCCTAAAAGTATACTTGCAGTTATATGAAATGACATGTGCATAACTTTATTCTTTTTTTAAAAAGTTAATTAATTTATTTTTGGCTGCACTGGGTCTGCTGCACGCAGATTTTCTCTAGTTGCGGCGAAGGGGGCTACCCTTCGTCGCGGTGCATGGGCTTCTCATTGCGGGGGCTTCTCTTGTTGCAGAGCACGGGCTCTAGGTGCGCGGGTTTCAGTAGTTGCGGCACTCAGGCTCAGTAGTTGTGGCTCGCGGGCTCTAGAGCGCAGGCTCAGTAGTTGTGGTGCACGGACTTAGTTGCTCCGCGGCATGTGGAATCTTCCCAGACCAGGGCTCGAACCTGTGTCCCCTGCATTGGCAGGTGGATTCTTAACCACTGCGCCACCAGGGAAGTCCCCATAAGTTTATTCTTTGCAACATTATTTGTAATAGCAAAAGATTGGACAGGACCCAAATGTCCATTAATTGGGGACCAATTAGCTAAATTATGGACTATCCTGACAACAGAATACTGTGCATTTAAAAAGAGGAATGGAGAAAGCCCGCGTGCAGCAACGAAGACCCAACTCATACAAATAAATAAATTTTAAAAAAATTTTGTAAAAAAAAGAGAGGAATGATCCCTGTAAGGGCCACCAAAAACAACAACAAAAAAAGAGGAATGAGGAAGCTCTCTTTGTACTGATATGGAAAGACCTCCAAAAATATATTAAGTGTAAAAAGAAAAAAGTCCACCAAGGTGCAGAAAAGTGTGCATAAAAGGGGAAAACAGGAATCTATATTTGTGTTTCCTTCAGCAAGTGGGAGACAGGGATGGGAGGGAGACATTTCAGTGTAAACTTTTATATACTTTTTGATTTTTGAACCAGATTACATATTACCTTTAAAAAAAATAGAACAGAACCAGGAACTCTGTGCAAATCCCACAAAACTTGTGTAAGAGCTGCTGATTTTTCACCCCTGAGCTCTGAATTATGCAGTGGTAGTGGAGATGGGAAGGGATAGATTTGAGAAATGTGTTTTGGGAGTGAAACCCCCTAGATTGGGTGTGGGAGTGAAAAGCAGGGCAGAGGCAGAATGAAAGATGCTTCCCAGACTCAGGTACCTGGTAGAAGATGGCATGATTCTGAGTTGGTTGTACAGGAGAGAAGCATGTTGGGGGAAGCAAAGAGGGCCTGGAATCGTTTCACCCCTTGAACTCAGTCTCTGCAATTCTCCAGTCACTCAGTTCCTGGGACCCTACCTTGTCCTACTTGTCCATGCACCCGCAGGCGGCATATCTGGCTACAGACTTCTAGTTTGGTGGTGATGTTCCCTCCTGCCAGACACACGGTCAGCGCAGCTGCGTGGGTATGACAGTCCCAAGAGAGGGTTGGGGCTACAGGTGGCTCTGGGCATTGGTCTGAATACAGAGTCTCCCAGGGAGCAGAGGCTAATGTCTGGAGCACTAGGGGTGGGGAGGAGGCCTAATAAGTGGACATGACAGCAGAAATCCACATTCCCCACTGGGTCAGCCTGTCCTCGAGAATGGGCAGGTCTTGGTGTTCCATTTCCCATCTCTGTTCTGATTCTCTTTGGCTCACCATCCGCCGCCGGAGAGGACTTGGGGCTATGAGCCTGGTGCTGGGCATCCCAGGAGACAATGGCCTGTGGTCTCCCAGGATTAATATCTACCTAGGGGCAGCATGTACTGATGGCAGTGGGAGAGGTGGACAGGAAGGGGACCCCGGGGAGGGGAACTCTAGGCAAAATGAACATCCATGGGAGAAGTCAGTGGGCTGGGATGTGTTTGGGGTGCATCTACCCCTTTGCTGACAACAGCAGTACCCTCAGCTTCAGGGCCTGCTCCAGGCCCATCTGCAGAGTCTGGTACCGGAATGAAAAATGGACACGATAGCTAGCGGCAGCCGTGCTGTTTGGCACTGGAGGCATTATGAACTGGTATGTGAAATATGGCCACACTCTTGGTTTTCGTCGTAGCTGGAAAGGATTAGGAGACAATTAATAAATGATTTAGTGCCCTGAGTTTAAGTAACTTATTATTATGGGCTGCATATATTTATTATGCTTCACTGAGCAACACTGGAAAATTTCCTTCAAATGTCACACATTTTGTATGCAATTTGTTTCAGAAGTTAAAAATTTTTTTTTAAAGAAATGCCTCTATAAATTATATTTATTTTGAATTTTATTTTATTTTATTTTTATACAGCAAGTTCTTATTAGTCATCAATTTTATACACATCATTGTATACATGTCAATCCCAATCTCCCAGTTCATCACACCACCACCACCCCGTCCCCTGCCGCTTTCCCCCCTTAGTGTCCATATGTTTGTTCTCTACATCTGTGTCTCAATTTCTGCTCTGCAGACTGGTTCATCTGGACCATTTTTCTAGGTTCCACATATATGCGTTAATATGCGATATTTGTTTTTCTCTTTCTGACTTACTTCACTCTGTGTGACAGTCTTTAGATTCATCCACATCTCTACAAATGACCCAATTTCATTCCTTCTTATGGCTGAGTAATATTCCATTGTATATATGTACCACATCTTCTTTATCCACTCATCTGTCGATGGGCATTTAGGTTGCTTCCATGACCTGGCAATTGTAAATAGTGCTGCAATGAACATTGGGGTGCATGTGTCTTTTTGAATTATGGTTTTCTCTGGGTATTTGCTCAGTACTGGGATTGCTGGGTCATTTGGTAATTCTATTTTTAGTTTTTTAAGGAACCTTCATACTGTTCTCCATAGTGGCTCTATCAATTTACATTCCCACCAACAGTGCAAGAGGGTTCCCTTTTCTCCACACCCTCTCCAGCATTTGTTGTTTGTAGATTTTCTGATGATGGCCGTTCTAGCTGGTGTGAGGTGATACCTCATAGTAGTTTTGATTTGCATTTCTCTAATAAATAGTGACGTTGAGCAGCTTTTCATGTGCTTCTTGTCCATCTGTATGTCTTCTTTGGAGAAATGTCTGTTTAGGTCTTCTGCCCATTTTTGGATTGGGTTTTTTTTTTTTTTAATATTGAGCTGCATGAGCTGTTTATATATTTTGGAGATTAATCCTTTGTCCATTGATTCATTTGCAAATAGTTTTTCCCATTCTGAGGGTTGTCTTTTCGTCTTGTTTGTAGTTTCCTTTGCTTTGCAAAAGCTTTGAAGTTTCATTAGGTCCCATTTGTTTATTTTTGTTTTTATCTCTATTACTCTAGGAGGTGGATCAAAAAAGATCTTGCTGTGATTTATATCAAAGAGTGTTCTTCCTAGGTTTTCCTCTAAGAGTTTTATAGTGTCCGGTGTTACGTTTAGGTCTCTAATCCATTTTGAGTTTATTTTTGTGTATGGTGTTAGGGAGTGTTCTAATTTCATTCTTTTACATGTAGCTGTCCAGTTTTCCCAGCACCACTTATTGAAGAGACTGTCTTATCTCCATTGTATATCCTTGCCTCCTTTGTCATATATTAGTTGACCATATGTGCGTGGGTTTACCTCTGGGCTTTCTATCCTGTTCCATTGATCTATATTTCTGTTTTTGTGCCAGTACCATATTGTCTTGATTACTGTAGCTTTGTAGTATAGTCTGAAGTCAGGGAGTCTGATTCCTCCAGCTCTGCTTTTTTCCCTCAAGACCGCTTTGGCTATTCGGGGTCTTTTGTGTCTCCATACAAATTTTAAGATTTTTTGTTCTAGTTCTGTAAAAAATACCATTGGTAATTTGATAGGGATTGCATTGAATCTGTAGATTGCTTTGGGTACTATAGTCATTTTCACAATATTGATTCTTCCAATCTGAGAACATGGTACATCTCTCCATCTGTTGGTATCATCTTTAATTTCTTTCAACAATGTCTTATAGTTTTCTGCATACAGGTCTTTTTTCTCCCTAGGTAGTTTTATTCCTAGATATGTTTTTCTTATTGTTGCAATGGTAAATGAGAGTGTTTCCTTAATTTCTCTTTCAGATTTTTCATCATTAGTGTATAGGAATGCAAGAGATTTCTGTGCATTAATTTTGTATCCTGCAGCTTTACCAAATTCACTGATTAGCTGTCGTAGTTTTCTGGTGGCATCTTTAGGATTCTCTATGTATAGTGTCATGTCATCTGCAAACAGTGACAGTTTTACTTCTTCTTTTCCAATTTGTATTCTTTTTATTTCTTTTTCTTCTCTGATTGCCGTGGCTAAGACTTCCAAAACTATGTTGAATAATAGTGGCAATTGTGGACATCCTTGTCTTGTTCCTGATCTTAGAGGAAAAGCTTTCAGTTTTTCACCATTGAAAATGATGTTTGCTGTGGGTTTGTTGTATATGGCCTTTATTATGTTGAGGTAGGCTCCCTCTATGCCCATTTTCTTGAGAGTTTGTTATCATAAATGGGTGTTGAATTTTGTCAAAAGCTTTTCCTGCAACTATTGAGATTATCATATGGTTTTTATTATTCAGTTTGTTAATATGGTGTATCACGTTGATTGATTTGCGTATATTGAAGAATCCCTGCATCTCTGAGATAAATCCCACTTGATCATGGTGTATGATCCTTTTAATGTGCTGTTCGATTCTGTTTGCTAATATTTTGTTGAGGTTTTTTTTTTTTTTTTTGGCGGTACGCGGGCTTCTCACTGTTGTGGCCTCTCCCATTGTGGAGCACAGGCTCCGGATGCACAGGCTTAGCGGTCATGGCTCACAGGCCTAGCTGGCCCACGGCATGTGGGATCTTCCCAGACCGGGGCATGAACCCGTGTCCCCTGCATCGGCAGGCGGACTCTCAACCACTGCACCACCAGGGAAGCCCTTGTTGAGGATCTTTGCATCTATATTCATCAGTGATATTGGTCTGTAATTTTCTTTTTTTAGTAGTATTTTTGTCTGGTTTTGGTATCAGGGTGATGGTGGCCTCATAGAATGAGTTTGGGAGTGTTCCTTCCTCTGCAATTTTGTGGAAGAGTTTGAGAAGGTTGGGTGTTAGCTCTTCTCTAAATGTTTGATAGAATTCACCAGTGAAGCCATCTGGTCCTGGACTTTTGTTTGTTGGAAGATTTTTAGTTACAGTTTCCATTTCATTACTTGTGATTGGTCTGTTCATATTTTCTATTTCTTCCTGGTTCAGTCTTGGAGAGTTATACCTTTCTGAGAATTTGTCCATTTCTTCCAGGTTGTCCATTTTATTGGCATAGAGTTGCTTGTAGTAGTCTCTTAGGATGCTTTGTATTTCTGCAGTGTCTGTTGTAACTTCTCCTTTTTCATTTCTAATTTTATTGATTTGAGTCCTCTCCCTCTTTTTCTTGATGAGTCTGGCTAATGGTTTATCAATTTTGTTTATCTTCTCAAAGAACCAGCTTTTAGTTTTATTGATCTTTGCTATTGTTTTCTTTGTTTCTATTTCATTTATGTCTGCTCTGATCTTTATGATTTCTTCCCTTCTGCTAACTTTGGGTTTTGTTTGTTCTTCTTTCTCTAGTTCCTTTAGGTGTAAGGTTAAATTGTTTATTTGAGATTTTTCTTGTTTCTTGATGTAGGCTTGTATAGCTATAAACTTCCCTCTTAGAACTGCTTTTGCTGTATCCCATAGGTTTTGGATCGTCGTGTTTTCATTGTCATTTGTCTCTAGGTATTTTTTGATTTCCTCTTTGAGTTCTTCAGTGATCTCTTGGTAATTTAGTAATGTATTGTTTAGCCTCCATGTATTTGTGTTTTTTACGATTTTTCCTTGTAACTGATTTCTAATCTCATAGCATTGTGGTCAGAAAAGATACTTGATATGATTTCAATTTTCTTAAATTTACTGAGAATGCCTCTATAAATTATTAACCTGAATTCTTCAGGACAAATTGCTGGCATTCCAGCCCCTTGCCCACCGTCCCTTATGAGTGTCATAAAGACTTCCTGTCCCCAGAACAATGATAGTGCCATGTCCCACGTCTGAGCCGTTTGTGCCATCTGAGGGGCTGGGGAGAGGATGAAGAGTCGCTTGCTGTCTCCTCCGGTCGGGCACCTGGGGCAGAGATCTACAGGGGGTCTGAAGAAAACACACATGTTTTTGGATGATTGCCTGGAGGCCGGAACTGTTGATCAAAATCCTTCCTTCCAAAGCTTTGGTGAAAATAAAAGAAATCAAGCTGGTGGGGGTGGAGAGGGTCAGTCCTTAAATAAAACTAGGATCCTGTTGACTAGGGAGCTGGAAGCATTTCAGACACTGATGGCTCCAAACTGTTTTATTGATGGGGAAGCCAGACTCACAGAGGGGTGACAAGTTTCTCTAAGATGAACTGGAGAATCTTTTCCACATTTTTTCAGGCCCGATGCCATGTTGTCTTTTTGTTTTTCTTGGTAGAGCAGTTTAAAGTTTTGATAAGATGACATTTTTAGTTGAGTACTGAAATTTTATAGCCCCTCCCCACAAAGATTCTCATGTGACTAGCTAGGGACTGGGTCAAGAGACAGCCTGGTAGGACTTCCTTAATGAGCATGATTAAGAATCCGCCTGCCAATGAAGGGGACATGGGTTCGATCTCTGGTCCGGGAAGATCCCACATGCCGTGGAGCAACTAAGCCCATGCGCCATGACTACTGAGCCCGAGTGCCACAACTTCTGAAGCCCACACTCCTAGAGCCAGTGCTCTGCAACAAGAGACCCCGCACACGGCAAGGAAGTGTAGCCCCCGCTCACCGCAACTAGAGAAAGGCTGTGCGCAGCAACAAAGACCCAACGCAGCCAAAAAAAAAAAGAAAAAAGACAGTCTGGGGACTTGCCTGGTGGTCCAGTGGCTAAGACTCCGTGCTCCCAGTGCAGGGGGCCCGGGTTCGATCTCTGGTCAGGGAGCTAGATCCCACATGCTGCAACTAAGAGTTCTCATGCCACAACTAAAAGTCCCACACGCGGCAACAAAGATCCCACGTGCTGCAGCTAAGACCTGACGCAGCCAAATAAAATATAAATAAATATTTTTTGAAAAAGACAGTCTGACTGGCCTGTCCCTCCATTTCCAGATGTGTTTTCTAACATCTGTACGACACGTGTCTGTTGAGCACCTAATGTGTAATAGGTGCCCCTGGAGTGCGTGCATGCGTGCGTGCGTGCGTGTGTGTGTGTGTGTGTGTGTGTGTGTGTGATGCATCAAAACAACCCCTGCCTTAATCTAGCTTTGTACATCGTTGGGCTGCTCCAGCATCCAAAGAGTCAATGCCTGTGAGTGAATGAATGAGCCCACCAGGAACGAATACAAGCAGCTTCTGAACAAGATCAAGACAACCTACAGGAAGAAACCAGCAGCCTGGAAGCATCAAGAAGGAGACTTCTTTGGGATTTTCTGGATAGCTGAAGGTTTACTTCTTAAAGTCCTCCAAAGGTGTTTTAAACATCAGCAGTGGACATCCTCCCTAACCTCCTGACCGTGACTGAAACTTACGTGACGATTCCCGACATTTCCCTTCGTTATCTCCTTGGTCAACCCTCCATCCCCTCAGCGTGCCTTCTGGTGAAGCCCAAGCCCCCTCCTCTTTTATTGCTTCCAATCAGCTGAGGCCCTAGGGACCAGATAACTGAGCCTGTTAGAAATGCACATAAAATCAGTAAAAAGCTCTAAGTAAAGCCAGGGAGTGTCCTTATGAGTAAGGTTCACAAACTTCAGTGGAAAGATTTTGTGACATGTACTTTGACTGCTCAGAGATTTTAAAAAATTTGTTTACTTTCCAGTGTTTCATACTATACTATATACCCATATGTTGAACTTATGAGGTTACTGAATAGCTAAATCACATGCTGGTTTCTTTGTCATAGAAACTCTGGCCTGTCTGCTGGGAGGCTGAGAGTAAAGTGGTAGGGTTGCTAGTTTGTTTTCAAGACGGTCACCGGGAAGGTTCTCCAGTTCAGTTATTTTAAGCCACAAGAAGGCAGTTTCACTATGAGAAGGGCCTCTTGTTTCCGGGAGTTTTTATCCATCAGTCTTGAGAAAGCATCTGCTGCAGGGGCCTTGCTCGCCAGCTCTTCCTTCTCCTTTGCCCCTGGAGGGTGCTCGCTCTTCACTCTGCCAGAAACAGAGCGGCTTCTGTGTCATTCCAGAGGGGCGTCCCAGGCCGGCCTTACTGCAGCCCGACAGAGGGCCCTGTGATCAAGTCCCGCCCGAAGAGGGCCTCCGCGGTCCCCTCTGTGCACGGGGAGGGTGGCCTGTGCCGGCCTATGACGCCTGCCAGTTCTTTGGCTGGCAGGTGCCAGGTGGAGACTGTCAGCAGCTCAGGAGGGAGACTGTTCTCGGTAGTTACTGCTAGCAAGGGATCCCATTTTACCTACCTGCCATCAGAGTCATCTGTCCCCTGCTGGAGGTACCGCGGAGGAGCCCTGAGCAGGTGAGACTCGGCAGATGGCAGGGCAGCCGGGCGACGCCTGCTCGGGAGGCCCAGGGCGCGTGTGGTGAACTCGGAAAATCTGCCCCCGCGCGCTCCTCCCCTGTTTATGGTGAAATTGGGTCTCCTTTAGGAAAGGTACAGTTTTCCTACTCTGTTCTCAGATTGGTGTCCTACCCCGAGCCAAATTAGTGGCTCAGAACAATGGGAAACAAATGCTCTTTCAGCATCCCGCTGTGATCTGGGGATCCAGGTGGGGACACCAGCTGAGTGGTTGCCTGCTCCGCAGAACCATCCCTCTGCAGAGAATCAGCATTCCAGAACCACCCAGCTCAGCCAATTCCCTCGTAATCAGCTGTGCTGTGCGCATCTGCCTCGCCCCAGCTAAGCAAGCTGGAGCCCTCTTCTGTTATTTATGAAGCAATATTCAGGACCAGGCCCCGGGGGCGAGTTAGGAAGCGATGAGCGAGCGGGAAGCGCTGTTTGGAGGGGCCTGGCCTGCCACACAGGGCCTCTCCCCGCGGGGCCGGACCCTCCAGGCTCCTTTCCAGGGCTGCTGTGCCGGGCACCCTTCTCTCAGATGCTGGCGGCTGTAGGCTTGGCTTGCCCGCCCAGGGAACACTTCCACTACCTCCGGCGCTGCCTGGTCTGAGAGGGAGCGGCTGGGTCCCCATCTCACCCCCATCTGCCTGAAGTCGGGGAGCCCTCCTCTGTGGTGGCTACATACCTGCTGGATGACATTTCGCCCCTTAGTTAGTTGGCATCTGTCTCTCCCGTTTCGACGGGGCTCTTTGGGGGCAGGGAGCTGATTTGTCCTTTATTATTGATCTCCGACCTAGTAAAGCATCTGGCGTGCAAAACACATTTTATACATGAAGGAAGGGAGCTACTGGCCAGGCTGCCAATCCTGGACTTCCCTGGTAAGCCTCCATCCCTCTGTCAATCCGTTTCTGCAAATGTGAAAAGAGGAGGCGGGATAGAGGGTCTCTGAAGTCCCATCCAGGTCCAACAGTGCGTGGTTCTGACACCGCCTCAGGGCTGCTCCTCCTGGCTGGTGCTGCCATTGTGCTGAGGTCCCCTGTACCCTGGTGACCCTGCCTTCGTCAGGACGCAGGTTTTCAGTCCTTGCTCTCTGGTGGCAGATGCTGTCCTCTGCCCGCGCTCTTCTCCCTGACACATCCTCAGCCTGCCACTTTCCCAGTCACACAGTTGACAGTTTCCTCCCAAGTTATGCCAGATGACGACTTGTTGGCACAAGAGGATGCATTTGTTCTGCCTGGGCTGCACCTCCTGGGGAGGCTGTGTTTACTCTCCTTTCTGGCCTAGACCGCTCTCCACAAGGGGAATCAAGGGCCTTCTCATTTTCCATCGAAGGAGGGTTGACCCGTAGCACATCCCATCCCTTTGCCGTGCGGCCTTTGTCCGGGATGCAGGACCCGAACAAGCTGGCCTCCCTCCTCTGCCTGTAAGCCTGGTGCAGAAATGTTCCTGCTTTCTGTGAAACAACAAAAATAACCATCTTTACTTGCACGAGAGAAATAATTTTAACTTTTCAAAACATATCATTATTTTGCTTCGTTTGTATAATATCTCTTGTTGCAGGCAAGGCAGGAATAAACATCTTGATTTCTTTGAGGCCCAAAGATTTGTTAGTATTTAGTTTAAGATTTCTCAGAATCTTAGAAATTTCTAGTTGAATGTGAGCCTAGTGAATATCTCCTCCCATGATTCTTAATCTCTCTGGGGACATGGACAGCCTTAAAAGCTTCATAAAATTTGGAAATCTCTCTAAAGAAAAATGTACACACAAATACCATTCTGGATAAAGTCTCAAGGGGTTTGTGGACCCCTAAAACCTTAAGATTCCTCTTGCTCTGATCCAGCCACTTGGTTCAGTAGACAAAGAAGTTGAGACCCAGAGAGTGAGGGTGACACACAGAAGGTCAAAGGGACAGGAAAACCAGCACCATCCCCTAGGTTCTGTCTAAAACCCTTTCCAGCACACCATACCGCTCACTGCCGAATCAGACTGGAAGACCAGATCCTCCCCTCTTGTTCTTGGCCTCTGATTCCTTCTCCTTTTAGATTTCCTGCTCACCGTTTTATTGCCGTAGATACATTCCTTGACTGTCTTTCGTTTCAGACTAGAAAGGGGCCCAGGGCTCTCCGTCGCCGCCCACCTCCCACCAGTTCCTTTTCTTTTTCACCCTAAATCGTGTCTCATTTGTCCAGCCTCAGCCCTCTGGAATCACCTTGGCTCAGATGTTTCCATAGGAAAGTTGCCTCCCCTGTTGGCCAACTGGCCTGGGAGCCCCAGTCTCTTGTGTTCCCCCCGCTGTGGCTGCAGAGACTTGGGGTTCCCTGCTCTCTCTGTCTGCCCTGGGTTCCCTTATCCTCTTCTTCAAAATTGTGGTAAAATATACATAACAAACTTTACCGTCTTAACCATTTTTAAATGTACAGTTCAGTGGCATTAAGCACATTCATATTATTGTACAACCGTCACCGCCATCCGTTTACAAAACCCTTTTATCTTGCAAAACTGATATTCTGTGTCAATTCACTAAAACTCCCCATCTCTTCTCCCCCAACCCCAGGCAACCGCCATTCTCCTTTCTGCCTCTGTAAATTTGACTATTCTCGGTACTTCATGTGAGTGGACTCATACAGTATCTGTCCTTCTGTGACTGGATTACTTCACGTAGCATAATGTTCTCCAGCACATTGCAGCACGTGTCAGAATTTCCTTCCTCTTTTAAGGCTGAACGATATCCCATTTTACATAGAGACCACATTTTGTTTATCCATCATCCGTCCACGGACACTTAGGTTGCTTCCACCTTTCAGCTCCTGTGAATGATGCTGCTATGAACATGGGGTACAAATTGTCTTTTTGAGTCCCTGCTTTCAATCCTTTGGGGTGTATACCCAGAAGTGAAGGGACATTTTCTAAGGTGTCTTCATTATTCTCTGCTCTCCATCAAATCTATTTTTATTTTGTTCTTAAACTAACATCATTTGCATAACTACTAACCTCACTGGGTCTGCGGCATATGCCACGAAGAGTACTTTCTCAGTGAGCTCTGAGGCTCTTCCCTGTCTCCTCTCTCTAAGATGCCCCTCCCTTCTCAGTCACTTCTGCTCCCAAGCCTGTTGAATTTTTTTCTTATCATCTCTTGACATTGTATAATTGTATTTATAGTTTGTTTCCCCCATTAGAATGCGAGCCCCACGAAAGCAGGGACTTTTCTGTTTCGTTCACTGTTACATCTCTAATGTCAGACACAGTGCTTGGTGCATATGCCTAAGACATAATTATTCAGTTATTATTAACTTAATAATAAATGGAATAAATGGATGATCGAATGAATGAATAAATAAGCAGGGTACTGTTCCTGCCCACAAAGAACTTACGATCTGGGAGGGAGATAGACATAATAGAACTGTCATATAAGGCAGAATATGGGGGCCTTGAGAAGCATCTGGTTAAGTCCTATGACAGCGGCCAGCAGGGTCGATCCAGAAAGTACCTCTGTGTACTGGGCAGACTAGTCCCTCAACATTGATAAAAAGGCCCAGGCTGTTGAGTAGCTTTAAATTCATTTTCTCATCCATCTCTCCTCAACCTCCCTTTATGATATTATTATCATCAGTTTCCATGTGAGGAAACCAAGATGGACAGAGGTTAAGGAAATTGCCCGATGCAATGCAGCCAGTAAGTAAGCAGGTTTGCAGTCTGGTCTGGCTGCCTCCGAAGTCCAACCTCTTTTTCTTTCTTATATCAATTATTTTTCTTTTCCTTATTGAGTTTCTTTTCAAAAATTACAGAAGGGGCAGCGCTCTCTGCAACCCGAAACAAGGCAAAGATGTGCTAACAACGGTGGGCCTTCGCACCCACGTGAACATCCGGGCTGTTCCTTCCACACCACCTCTGTGCTCACAGACTTATGCACGTGGATGCACTCAATCTGGAGTTTTGTCCGCTTTTACAAAAATGGAATCACACGGCACACATCAGTCTGCTACTTACTTTTCTTACTTGGAACATTACGGCCATCTCTCACGGCAAAAGATGTAGCTCTAACTCGTTCTTTAGAATAGTTGCGTTTATTGATAGTATAGCTGTACCACAGGTTACCCAAACCTTCCCCTACTGGTGGACATCTAGCTTGTTTTTCACTTTGTCCCACTGCAGAAGCTGCTGCATTATCCTCATGCCTGGGTACTTTTCTTTTTATAGGATACATTCTCAAACTAGGGCGGCTGAGGAAAAGTGTATGTGTATTTTTAATTGCGATAGATCCTACTATACTATTTTCCCCAAAGATAGTAGCAATACAGTATCATGCTTTGAACTGCTTCAGTTTCTAGGCTGGCACCTGCCCCTCGTTCTTCCCTTGCCTCTTCTCCTCGGAGCCGAGTACCGCTAGGCGCATCTCAGCCTCTTCTGACCTGGCCCAGGACCCTCCAGGAAGGCTGGAGGGACACCGCCTCCTTCTCTCACCTTGTCTCAGGGCATGGCTCTGTCCTCTCCCTCGGCCAGTGAGGACCAGCCGTCAGGAAACCTGGACTGTAGTCCTAACTCTGTTCCTAATCAGCTGTTTGACCTCGGACAAGCCACTTAATTTTCTGTGCATTGGTTTCTTCACCCATAAATTGAAGGAGGTTGGGCTGGGTGATGTATGAAGACCTCCCTCTCCAGATGACCTTCCCGGGTTTGAGACCCCATAGTGGTCTCACTGTGGGGAGACCCCAGTGGAGCACTGGGGTCTGTCTGCTCTCTGGGGGTCGTGGGGCCTTCAGCGGACAGAAGGGCCTTTCTACAGCCCGCTTCCCTCCAAAGGCCTCCCAGCTGCCTGGACTGCTGGTTGTATCAAGAAATAGTGTGGAGGGTCGGGATTCCGGAGGCAGGCTGACTTAGACCTGGGCTAGAACCCAGATCAGCCACGACCTTGGGCAGCTTGCCTCACCTCTCTGTGCCTTGATTTCGGAATCTGTTAAATGGGCGAGCTAAAACGGTCTCGAAGTTCTGGAGCAGCGCTGTCCAGTACAGCCGCCTGTGCCAATGGAAAGACCGTCTAGCCGGAGCTCCCAGTACGACAGCCACTAGCCACACCGGGCTGTCGCGCACCTGAAACGCGGCCACTGAGGCTGAAGGTTGGATTTTAGATTTTATTTAACTTTCATTGATTAGAATTTGTCTTTAAAAAGCCAGATGTGGCTAGTGGCTATCTTGATGGACTCTGCAGCTCCAGAAGATGAAGCTGTTATAATACAGTACATAGAAAGTGCTCAGCCAGCCCAGTGTCCGGCACATAGTAAGCGCTCAACAAACGTCTGCTATTATTAGGTATCATGTGTCTCACTTTCCGGCCTGCCACACCTGATGGCTCGCAATGACACCTCACACTGGCTGTCCTGGAGTCACCTGGGGAGGCAGGGATGGGGGAAGGTGTTGCCGCTGGTGATGCGTGTCAGTAATGAGCCTGGCACTAAATGTTTCTGGTCTGCTACTTTCCCTGGAGGGTCATGTGAGCGGAGTGGTATGTGGCCTGCTTTGCAAGTGATTAACATGGTATAAGCAATCTGCATGGAGAGAAAAACCCCTCTGCTGGTATTCCATTATTCTATTAGAGTTTCAGAGCCGGGATTAAGTGGACATGATTTCTTCCTATGGGCCATTAATTTTGTTTTATTGCTGGTCTGACGGCCATTACCCTTTTTGCCAATGCATTCCCCCATTAGGTTTGTACAATTAACAAAATATGTGCTGTTAGGGCTTTGATGGGAACAGTTGGATGGAAATAAAGGGAGGGGACGCAGCCTCCACTGAGTTGGGGGTGAGGAGAGGCTGGACCCTGGGGTGGGGCCTCTTCAGCACCTGCCTTGTAGTCACTGGCATTCCTGGAAAAATCCCTAAGACCTTTGCCGGCTGTCTCCTGACTTGGAATGGAGGAGCTGCCCAGGGGCGTGAGAGAGGGAGGGACCCTCGGTGGGCCTGGCTGGGAACAGCGCAGCTGAGAGTGTGATGCGCCACCTCCGTGCTGTCACCTTGAACCCTCAGCAAGCGGCGTGTGTCAGCCTCCAGGTGCCCCGCCCTGCGACTGAAGCGGCTTCCAGGCGCACCTGTCCTCTCTCTGGGGGGCAAACAGGAGGACCCGTGCCTGATGAAAATGGGGGCCTCTGACACTCAGCGTCATCTGGTGATTGCCACGTGGAAATGCAAGATCAGCGTTGTTAGGTCATCCAAATTTTAGAGAAAACTTAGGAGCCTGGATTTTCAAATGTGAAATGTCCCACTTTTCAGATGTTGGCAGAATTTACAAAAACATCAGACGGGCAAGAGGCCAGCTAGGGGCTGCCAGTGGGTGACCTCTGCCAGCACTGAGCTGTCCTTGGAGGGTTTTGAGGAGGAACAAACATGACGCAATTTGTGTTTCAGGAAGATCCCAGGCCGCGGGAGGTAGTGGGTGGGCAAAAGCGGGGCCAGGCTGGAGGCCAGGAGACCGACTGGGGGCCCTGGGGAGAGAGAAGGAAGCTTGAGGCAGGTCAGCGACGATGGGCCAGGAAGAAGAGCAGGGGTGCTCCCGATGGAGAATAAGCACGTCTCGGGTCTTGGTGTTTTCTCACCACCAAGGGTGCCCACTTACAGGAACGGGGTCCAGCTTAGAGTCTCGGGCCTGGACGGGGCCTGGGGAGCATGGCTGAGGGACAATTTCCAGGTCCTCTGCAGCTGGGTGCCCAGCACTGCCTGCAGCCCAGGGGGCTGAGGACAGTGGGGAATCAGCCTTGTTCTTACCAGGCTTTGAGGAAGCCTGCGCGGCACCCTCAGTGCTGGGTGGGTACGTTTCTCAGAGCCACACATTTAGTGCCAGGTGATCCTCTCAGTATTCGGTTGCCCAGTTGTTGTGTCTTTGAGAGCCTGGTGGCTGGGGTCTGTGATGCTGTCGCCGACAGCCTCACTGGACTAACGTAAACCACGGCGAACTGTCGTCAGGGGGCGAGGGGAGCAGATGTGGAGCAGAGAGGGGACTCGGGTGATGAGGTGGGAGACGCAGGACACACCGTGGGGGGACGAGTGGCCCTGCAGGCGTTTCCTCCTGGGAGGGTCTATTCAAGTTTTCTTTCTCTTTTGGGAGTTTTGCTCATGTGCCTACAGAGGCTTCTCAGAGATGGGGACCATCCAAAGAGACTCTCGGGGCCTGAGAACAGGTTGTCACGATCTGTCCTCATCCTAAAGGTCTGGCTGGGGGAGTAACAGAGGAGCCTGTCACAGGCAGTGGGATGAATGCAGAAGCCCTCAGGCTTCTTGATTTGTCTCCCTTTTCCCATCCAGACTCTGCTAGCCCTCCTGGGCTGTTAGCCCTCCTAACACTGAAAGACAGCAACTGCAGCCTCATTCATCATTCTAAAGGTGCGAACCTTGAGGTTTGTAGAGGTTAAAGCTAGGAAAGTGATGGACCCAGGCTTAAACTCAGAACTGTCTGACTCCCGTGTCTTTACTCTTACCCACAATCATATACTGAGCTGTGATGTGGGGGTGAGTCTGGGCAGCTTCAGAGATGTATAGATGTCAGATGGAATTTTGGTTTAAGGATCATCTAGTCAAGCACTATCATTTTGCAGATGAGGAAACTGAGGCAGGGTGTGGTTAAAGTTCCATGTCCAAGATCACACGGTAAGTGAACGATGGACTCAGGGTGTGAACCCATGACGCCCTTGGTCTAGTGCCTTCTGTGGTCCTTGCTAAGCCCCAGGCTCATCTCTGTTCATCCTTTCAACTTACCTAGGATGCTTCGTGGGAGCTCGCTCAGCTGTCCTTGGGCATGGAGGGTCAAGTTCTAGTGTGCTCCCTCCCGTGGGAAGCTTTCTTCTATACTTCTCCCCACCTCTTAACAATCAGCTCTCTCATTTACCATTTCATAAATGTCCTCATATTTATAAATGTGAATGCTCAATTCCATTTATGATTCAAGTTTATCTTCATGGTGAGTAAGGTAGGCCTGAGTTTCAATTCTGGTTGAGTTATTGCAGGGCCGCTGTCTGAAGGCCTTTGACATGACCACTTGCCTTCCAGGACTACAGGCTGCTGGCTTTGGAAGGCCCCAAAATATCACGCACGTGGTTCCCCAGCACGTGTCTGCTGGTGCATGGTGAGGAGTGAAAAACAAGGACAATGTGGAGAGGTTGCAGGTGCACATATGTGTGTATATGTGTGTGTGTGTGAGAGAGAGAGAGAGGGACAGTTAGAGACAGAGAGAGGTAGAGACAGAAAGAGAGAAGAGACAGAGATGGTGGGGGGGATGCTTTTCATGATGCTCCATTCACTTCAAAGAGTTCAAAAGGTGGTCCTTTTTTTTTTTAAGGTGGTCCTTTTTTTTTTTTTAAGGTGGTCCTTTTTGCTCTCCTTACTTTTGGGGGTTGAATTACTTTATGAAACGGTGGTGAAAGAAGACACTATTAATGTTTTATCAATATGCATGTTTGTCAACCCTCCCAGTTTCAGAATGTTTTTTAACATTTTATGGATGGGGGAAGCCAAGTCTGGGAGACCATGCTTTCTGGGGCATCTTCTCACCCAATACAGGATTCCCTTTGCCGTGTTGGGAGCTTACTACCTTCCAAGGAAGCCTAACTCATTGCTGGATGGTGCATAGGACTAGAGAAGTCTTTCCTGTATTGAACTGAGGATTGGCTTCCTCTGATATCAGTTAGCCCTAATTCTACCGTGTATAGCAACGCAGGCTCTCTGTCACATAGTTTCTTCAAATATTTGGAGGACCACCTTGTGGGAGAGAGATTGTTGCTTTAGTCAATAGAATTAGGTAGGACCAATGGGTCATATTAGAGAGGGACAAATGAAGGTCCATCTCTAGTTTCTTCTCCCATGTCTTCTGTCTCACGGCCTCCTAATAAGGAAAATAACAACAATGACAGCTAACATGCAATGAGTGCTTATTTTGTGTGATGTACTGTTCTAAGCACTTTACGGTATATGAACTCATTAAACCCTCACAGCCAACCTCAGAGGCAGAACCCTCATTAGCCCTATTTTACAGATGAAAAACCGAGGCGCAGGGAAGTTAAGTAACTTGCCGGTGGGCCCACTGCCAGGAAGTGGTGGGACTGGGATGGACACCTGTACAGTCTGCTTACAGAGCTTGTGCTATTAACTACTAAACTTTTAACTTTAGTTAAAAGAGCTAGATGTCTTTGCTCACCTCTCTCTTCTACTCATCACTGTCAAATTTATTAAAACATGATGCCACAGCTGCATCTAAAAGTAATGTGGATTGATAAGTCTAAGGGGACCATTCTCCCCTTGGTTGGCCACCGTATAGCTATTTAGGCAACTAGGATCAATGTAATGGGTTTGGCAGCAACACCTACCCTGGCAAGGCTCTACCTCTGCTTGCATTTAACTCAAATAAACCTTGTCTTTTTTAAAAAAAAAAACAGGTCACCCCAATCTGTGAATTTTGCAATTGATTTTTGAATGTAAGAGTAGGGTTTGGTATATTTATTCGTGTCAAATCTTTTTCTACAACTCTGTAAAAAATTAAACTGGATTTGCATGTGGGCATAGACTGTAATAATATGATGGTTTAGAGTGATGGGATTGCGGGAAATTTTTTTAAATTTATTTAATTTATGGTTGTCATGATGTTATTGTGTAAGAACTAAAAACTGGTAGAGGAAAAAATTAACTTTTTAGTTTTGGGCCATCCTTTTAGCTTGTTCAAAGTTTTATAACACTGCCCATCAGAATCCATCTCCCCGGCAGAGTGGCTGTCCTTCACAGCTTAGCGGCACGTGCAAATGGCAAGTCTGCCGTATCTTCCAAGTCGCTGGTGTCTCGACAGTCCCAAGAGGGCAGGGGTAAATCCCCACTCCATGCAATTCAGCCTAGAAACGTCCTGTACTGAGTTCACGTATGCTCAGTAGCAATGTGTCA
This sequence comes from Lagenorhynchus albirostris, assembly GCF_949774975.1. Lineage (NCBI taxonomy): Eukaryota > Metazoa > Chordata > Mammalia > Artiodactyla > Delphinidae > Lagenorhynchus > Lagenorhynchus albirostris. The sequence goes on from NC_083103.1 coordinate 100,026,889, forward strand.
GTAGTTTAGAAGATTACGAGTTGGAGCCCATTGCCAGCCAGGGGCTGGTTGTGGAAACTGATTAGAATGAACAGAGTCCATCACTGAACACTTCAACAGACACTTGCTGAGAACCTGACACATGCTGGGCTATAAAGATGCGTAAGGTGCAGTCATCCTCACGCGCTTGCCTTCAAGGGTCTGGTCTCGTCTCTGAGGTCCTTCCGTGAGTTACCAGTCTTGGTCCTGGAGATATTAGTAGACAGCCCCAGAGGAAGTGCCTCTTCCTGGGCGACATCATCATGAACAAGAGGGACATCTTTCCATGAGCGCGTTGTATTACACCCCATGCCTGAATCTTCTATCTGAAATTCTACCTCTTCCAGGGAGCCTCTCTGTCTTAATTAAAAGGAAAATACTAAAGAGCGGTGGGGTGGGGAGTGTCCTCTTCTTCATGACCTTCCTTTGTTAGAAAACCTTCAGTGGCTCCAGGAGCTCACAGCGCAAGCCTGGCCTCTCTGCCCGACACTCGGAGCCCGGACGCTCTGGCCCCTCCCTGCTTACTCAGAGTTACTCCCTCCTCTAGTCTCTCAGGCGGCCCAGCCCTTGCCTTGTCCCTGGTCACTCCATGCTTTCCCCTGTCACCCTTGCTCAGAGTGCTCCCTTTCTTGGAATACCCTCTCTCTTCTTCCACCAGCCGAATCTTTCCTGACCAGTCCTCCAAGACCCTGGTCAAGGTCTGCCTCCCCCTGAAAACTTCCTTGAAGGCACCAGCTGTCGCCAACTTCGTTTCTCTGTGGAGAGAGAGTTATGGTCTCTACCACATAGTTCAGCACTACTTTATGTATGTTCTCGTCTTATTGGATGATGTTTCATATGATATTCTTATTTCACCACTGACGTGGCGGCACTTTTATTACAGGAGCTGTGGATTTCATTCCTGCTGCCCCTGGAGAGTGTAGCTCGTGGAGCAGACACCTGACAAATATGTGCTGGTTTTTCTTCTTCTTGTTGTTATTGCTTTATCCCAAGAAGAGAATTAAAAACAGTCATGTTTTCTGATCTTTCCAGTCACGCCCCCATCATTTTTCTCCATGCACATCTCCCTTCTAACCCAATGGGACTCTTCACTTTTACTTGAAAGTGCCCTCCTACATCTGGACTTTCCATAATCCTGCCATAAACCACAGCATCGGTGGTGGCGTTTGCTTGTTCGGGCAGCTCCCCCATACAGATTGCCAGCTTCCCCAAGGGTTGCTCAGCTCCATCCCCCTGCACGGGGTCTTCCGTCAGACAGGTGGCATCAGTAAATGATCATTGCCTTGGTCAGCTCAGTGCTCTCCACAGCCATGAGCCTCTTTTTCTCTGGGGAAGGGGATGAAACTCGCAAGAAATCCTGTCTCTCCATCCTGGTTAGTCCTCTAAACAACCGTCGTTTTGCACCAGGAGCTCCTTGCTCAGGAAACTCCGCCCACTCAGCAATGGGGACACAGGGCTGCCAGCCCTGGCTGTGCTCTGGAGCAGGACCCACTTCTGAGTTTACCCCCATCCGATCTTGGCGCTCGCTCCCAGCAGAATCATACACAGTCTATAAAGATGTTTTCTTTCGCTGACAGGTTGACTCTGGAGCAGGACTCTGAGGCTTGCCGTCCTCCATGCCGCTCACCAGAAAAGGGACTGTGAACTGTGAGTAACTCTGATTGGCGTTTTCCATGCTGACTCAGTAAGGTTATGGGTTAAAGACCAGCCCTGAACCCGATCTTTCACAGCCATGCATTGTGTGAGAGACGCGCTCTGTCTCAATGAGCTGGTCAGAATGTGAAATACAGTGGACCTCTAATTAGATGAGGTCCGAATGTGACGAAGAGGCCCTGTAACATGACATCCTATTTAATTAGACTGTATTGATTGTGCGTTAAGGTGGACATGATGTGTTATGCGTGTCATGAGTGTTGGAGAGGGAAGCTCTAGAGGTTGCAAGGGCAGGCTAAGCTTCGGAGGCCGGGAGAGGAGGACCTGGGCCAAGTTCATAGCTCGCGCTTGCTTTTATGTCTGGTTGTTTCTGGAGAGACACGAGGGAGGAAAAAGGAGGTACTGCTGGTCGCCTCCCTTCCATCAGCACAGGAGCTGCTCCCCGCCTTATCCGTCTGTGTATTTCCTCATATTGGTTCTCCCACTTGGCATAAGGCTTCCCACCTGTAGGCCCTGGCCTAAGTCCAGTCTGCTCGTTGCGACCTCCTTCGGTGATCCAGCTAGAAGTGATTTCTCCCTCTTCTGAGATGCTGCGCCTCATCCTTCTGCTGGGCATCCCTCTGCCCGCGCTTCGCTGTGTGCCCTGAGCGAGGCTGTGAGCTCCTGGAGGCTAGTCTGGGATCCCCTGCTCCTTGTTTCCCCTCTGCACCCTCCACCAAGGCGCCGCTCAGGCAATGTCAGCTGGAAGGGCTGGCCTGGGGCTGCACAGCTTCCCTACCCTGCTTCGGGGGCTCCCGGGGGCTGAGCGGTTGCGACTTTGATAGTACATTGGCTCCCAACCAGTCCACGGAATTTTAAATGATTAAACGTTATCAGCGCACATCTTCACCTCTGTGTAAAAATAGATTGACTGTAATGAGCATTTGAATAAATCATAAGAATGGCCGCCCTGCGATCGTCTAACATCCTGCCGATGGCTGCCCGGTGAGTGAGCAGGGCGCCGGCCCTCCGCCTAATGGCCTGCGCGGCAGTGCTGGTGCCTCTGTGATTGACAGGGCGCGGCTCCCAGGGCATCCCCTTTCCGCCCGGCTCGGAGTGGTCGATCCCCAGACACCGGGCCGGGGAAGGGTGCCTCCCTCCATCCTGTTCCAGGAAAGCCTACCTAGGAGATGGGACCGGGGTGGGGGGAGTCAGAGTAGGAAGATAATGACCTTTGCGAGAATCGATGTCTCCTCGCACCGGAGGTTAGAGGGACCTCATCAGTCAAGTCAGTATGAGAGGAGCAAGCCGAGCGTGAAGCTTCCTGAGACCGGGATACGTGTAGGGGAAATAACTCTGCACGTTCCGTCCCTGTCCCCGAGAACAGCCGGGCTTCTGGCCCGGGCCCGCCCACACCAGGGGGACCTCCCTCGTAGGGACACTCTGGGACCCGCACAGAGGAACGGGGAAGAGTGGGGATCTTCAGGTCCTGGGACTCTGAAAGGGGAAGATTCAAAGGATCTTCCTGGGAGTATTTTTTGCTAAGGAGGAGCCTGCCTTTTGGAGGGGGAGGAAGAAAAGGTGGGACGGGACCTGCGGAGGAGGGAACAGTCTGCAAGTCTGAAGTGAGGGCTGGATTTGAGAGGGAAACAGCAAACATTCTAATTTAATTCAAGTGGTGTTCCAGTTATTATGGCTGTGTAACAAACCACCCCAAGACATAGTGACTTAACATCGTTCATTATGCTCCTTTATTCTGTGAGTCAGGAGTTCAAACAGGGCACAGTGGGGAGATTGCCTCTGAGCCACAGGCCTGGGGTCTCTGCTGGGGCAGAAGCTGGGTGCCGGAATCATCTGGAGGCCCGTTCGCTCATCCCTCTGGGGGTGGATACCAGCTGTTGGCTGAGGCGCTAGCTGGGGCTGTCCACCAGGTCCACGTGCCCTTCCCACGTGGCCTGGACATCTTCATGATGTGGATCGACGGGGCTGCACTGCCCAAGCCCGGCAGTATCACGTTCACACGTTGCCCTGGTTGGGGGCAGGCACAAAGGCCCACCTGGGTTTAGAGAAGGGGACATGGACACTGCCCCTGCAGCCACGTCTCAAAGCAGGAGTATCCACAGCACATCAGATGAAGAGTGTGTTTGGGGGGTACTATGTTGTAGCAGCCGTCTTTGGGGAGCACTACTCAGGCCTGGCCCAGCACAGCCTCATCTACTCCCGAGGCAGCTAAGGAAACCTGCCTCCAAGAACCAGACTGTCTAAACCCACCCAATGTCTGGCTTTAAAGGCACCGCCCCCCACAGCCAGGCTAGGCTCCGCCCCCAGGGGGGCATTCCCCGAGGACACGCTGGTGTTAGGAGGCCCTGCAGTTGGTACCACAGCGCTCCCCAACCTTTCTGGCACCAGGAACTGGTTTCGTGGAAGACAGTTTCCCCGATCGGGAGGGTGGGGGTGGGGGTGGGGGAGGGGAGGGATGCTTCAGGCGGTAATGCGAGCCATGCTGAGCGGCAGATGAAGCTTGCTAGCTCGCCGCTCACCTCCTGCTGTGCAGCCCGGTTCCTAACAGGCTGCGGACCCCTGCGCTACGTTATAGTCCTTCTCTGCAAGAATGGGTCCAGTTTGCAACCCACAGCTTGAAGTGCCAGGTCTGGAGAGGGCCTTAGACCTGTGACAAGGACTCCACAAGCCTTGAGCCCTTCATTCCCAGGCATAGCTCCCACACCCTCCACTCCCTGGCCTTCCGGGCTGGGGGAGGCTTCAGCCAAAGATCAGACCGAAGGGACCGTTGGGTCTGTCAGGGTGTGCAGGGGGCGTGGGCTATGCGGGCAGCCCTTCCTCCGTGATCGTCGTGTCCTTTCCTCTCCATGCTTCCTCTCTGCCACACACACTGTAACCTGTGGAGGCGGGGCCTTTGAGGACCAGGCTCCAGTTCCTTTGACGTTTTCCTGACCCGGATGCAGCTAAGTTTTGGAAGAGAATCTGAGTACCCTGGATGCCTTGTTGTGACTTAAGGGGATAGAAACAAAACTCAAGCAACCACAGGGTGGGAGCAGAACCAGTTGGTTTTTCCAAAGGGCCAAGATAGGAGAATGGCTAATGGTGAAAGGGAAGGGGCAGGGAAGAGAGGGGCAAAGGGGCTTGGTTTTGATGAAAAGTTTTGCTGGGAGAGTCTCGGAGTCTTCCACAAGTCGACTTAATATTAATAGTAATAACTCGTTTGTTGAGCACTTACTACATGGTAGACACTCTGCTCAGCACGTGATGTGCATGTTCTTATTGAAACCCTCGCACTGTTTTATGAGAACACTGTTACTATCTTGGTATTACATACAGAAAGGGAGCAGAGGCTCAGAGACAAGAGAGGTACCATAGTCAGTGACACAGTAAGTTAGTCACAGAGTTGAAATCGAACTTATGACTCTATCCTAGAGACTTAATCACTTCATTATGCGGCCCCAAGAATCTCAAGTTTACTCTCCTGTAACAGGGGATGTCTGATGACATCACCTCCAATGTTACCCTCAGTTCTAAGATTTTAAATGTTCAGAAAAGATTCTGGGAACTGACTTAGACACCTCTAAAGTGGAGGCCGGCTTTGTGGAAATGGGTCTATGTGAAAGCACGGAATGATTTCCTGTTCTCTCCTTTCCCCTTTTGTGAAACTTAGGTCAGGAAACCAATGTTTAATTTGGGCAGGTGAAGGAAACAGATAAAAACCTAAAAGATCATTTGTATTTTCAAGGCTTCAACTTGGTGGGGAAAAACATTGGGTCTGAAGTCCAAAGCTGGGGTTTGAGTCTCAGCCCCATGACTTAGAACCTCTGTGGTTCTGCATACATCTCTTTGGTCTTCAGATTCCTTGTCTCTAGAATGGAAATGGGATTGTACACCCTTCCCAGGACGGCTGTGAGGACTAAATGAAATCCAGCACGTGCGAGCTCTAGAGCCATTCCTGGCACACAATATGTATACAGTAATGGTTCAGCCATCCACTCACCCAGTACGTTAGGAAAAAGTAGAGACGGAAAGACTGTTCCTCTCCGTTGCTGCTGACAGAGATGGTCTAGCATCTTTCCTTTAACTGTACTCTCCATAAAAGTTCACTCATGAACTATTGATATTTTAATAATACACATTAGCATCTTGCCCTTTGACAGATGAATATTGAATGAGCAATAAAGAGGCAAAAAAGTAACCAGGTACATGGCTGCGGGGAAACTGGAATCATGAGTGGTTGTCGGAGGGAAGGCCCCTTTCTAGGGACCTTGTGACTCACCTCTCTCTCCAGTGGTCCCTAGGAAACAGCTCTTAAAAGGAGCTCAGAATCCGGTCCAGCCCAGCCCAGTCAGGGCAGGATTTGTCCCCGGTTTTCCTTCACTTGGCTGGAGGGGACTTGGGAGAAGACAGAAAAAGGTCATGAAAGAGCTGCTGAAGGCCTGGACTTTTCACCCTCGTGTGAAATACCTGGCATCTCCCCTTCCCTTTGCGGAAGGCGCAGGCTTCTTCCCCGCATACTCTCTTCTGCTCCGTAAATTAAAAGTCTGCAGACCGAGTGCCCTCAAGAAATCAGGCAACAAGCTTAGAAATAACTCAAACCACTTCCGCCCCCTCTGCGTCCTCTGCCAGCCAGGTCTTGGTGGGGCCTGTGCGTGGGGTTGTGTGTGTGAAGGTTTATGAGACAGAATTTCCTGCCTTTGCAGCTCCTGCTGCAGCCCTGCTGCCACAGCCTCCATTTTTTCGTGGCCTCCATCTGGCCTGGGAGTCCTTGAGTGTGCGGAGAACAGTGACAGGGGCTCTTCGTTGGTCCGGCTTAATGGGTGTGATTTAATGACATTTGTGGCAGATTCAGATTTATACGGCTTTCTGAGCTGCAAATCTGCTTTCTAAATGTAGAATTTTTGTGGAGTGGTAAAAAAATAATGGCTGTTCTGTGATTCCTGCCTCCCGAGCTAGGAGATTGCAATTTACATTATGCAAATAGACATTATGCAATCAGGCACTTTAGCAGGAATGTGGCGGCAGAGAGGCCGCTGATGAGAGAGAGGTCTGCAGCCCCAACTGGAGGGGCCCTGGAAGAGCCGAGATGACGTGGGAGGGGGTGGGGCGGGCAGAGGGGCCCGGGTCTGTTCCGCTGGCCCAGAGATGAGTGCTTCCGGGGGCTGCCAAAGCGACTCTCTCAATTAATGGCTTTGTTTAATCATACCCCCTGTCCAGAGGACTATTGTCTTACGGATAATTTCGTTTGCCTAACGAGATTTTGCTAATTAAATCTGCTTTCAGTTGGTGTGACTGTGACTGCAGGAGAGGGGCTATTTGGAGTCTTCTCCATAAACCTTTCTGGAGAGGAACAGGGAAGGGGGGCCGGGAGGGAGGGGAGGAGAGGAAGGAGGGGAGGGAGAACCTTCCCTGCTAAGCAGGCCTCAGGAAGCTTCCAGCAGGGCTTGGAGCTACAAGGTGGCTGCCACCACCCACCTGGCCTTTCTCTCCAGTTCTCTGGAAATGCGGGTACCCATCAATCTTTATCCAGCCTGAGGGGTTCCCCCCCCTTTACGCTTCCTCTGTGGCTCCTGTGGCCTCCACCATTACCCTTCTCAAGTCCTTCCCAGATCCCCAGAGCTTCTTCGGGATTTCCAGGCACTGCTCCCAGCAGCTCTGGCTGTGGGTGGTGGCAGTGGTGATGCAGGAACGCTCCCCTGGCCTTCACTGTTAGCCAGCCAGCCTGGCTCTTCAGAGAAGAAAAATTGCTCCCAAATTGGCCATTTCTCCAGCAATAATTGCATGAATCAAAGAGGAGAAGACCTTGTCGAATTCATGTGTCATCAGACTGAGCCAGGGCTAGCCTCCTGTATGTGGAGGAGCCTAGCGCCATGCCAGCAATAGCTGGAGCCTAATTAATGCTCTTGTGAGCGTGTGCCCGTGTCACGCCTGTGCTCCTCCATCCCCAGGGGTTCTTTACTGTCTGCGGCTTCCTTGGCCTGGCTGGCCAGGGGCCTCACGGCTCAGCCCTGTCTGCTTTTCCTGCTTCATCTCCTGCCCGCCTCATAGCTCCCTCCTCCCTGTTACTTACAGACACTCCTATTCCTGGTACCCAAATATACCAGGTTGCTCAGTTCCCCCCAAATACTCTGTATCACTTCACACCTCAGTGCCTTTGCACTTGCTGTTCCCTCTGCCTGGAATCTCCTCGTCCTGAATAGCCCCTGTGCCTCCTGCAATACCCAGCTCACATATCTCCTCTCTGACTACCGCTCACGGCGCTTCCTGCCTTTCCTGAAACACTGCTGTCCTCCCTCATCCTGTGCATTGTCACAGCACCTCAAACATATGTATCTATCTATCCAGGTTAAGAACTGAATCTTATTCTTCTCCTAATCCCAGTACCTAGAATCATCTCTGGCCACAAGAGGCCCCCTGCAAGTTTGGTTTGGTTGAATGAAAAAATGAAGGAATGAACCAAGGGGTAGGGGGTGGAGTGATGGAGAGGTGTTCTCTAGTAAGTCCTCCAAACCCCAGGATGGGCGATGGGGGCGGGGCAGGAGGCTGATTTCTGTGGGGGCTCTGCAGAGTTACTTGCCCATCCATTACCTTTACTTCCTGGGTGGGAAAGCCTTAATTCCCCCTGTGTGCCAGGCCCTGCACTAGGTGTGTCAGCATCTCCTGTTGCGCATTCTCACGTGGATCCTGTGAAGTGGGTATTGTTTTTGCAGAGGGCACTGAGGATAGTCTATCCTCATCGGAGAGCAAGGCAGTGTTTACTTGTAACTGGGTCCAGTGGTGGGGACCCAGCAGGCTCTACCTCTAGGTAAGTGAAAGCTCTTATGCTTCCCAGTCTTCCCTCCCCGTCTATCCATCTATTCAACCATCCATCCATCCATCCATCCTTCCATCCATCCCATCCATCCATCCATCCATCCATCCATCCATCCATCCATCTATCCCATCCATCCATCCATCCCATCTATTCATCCATCCATCCATCTATCCCATCCATTCATCCATCCATCCATCCCATCTATCCATCCATCCATCCATCCATCCATCCATCCATCCCATTTATTCATCCATCCCATCTATCCATCCATCCATCCATCTATCCCATCCATCCATCCATCATCCATCCATCTATCCCATCCATCCATCCCATCCATCCATCCATCCATCCATCCATCCATCCATCCATCCATCCATCCATCTATCCATCTATCCCATCCATCCATCCATCCATCCATCCATCCATCCATCCTGACTAGAACCTCAGCTGTTGCACCCTGGGCTGTCCCCGTGCTGGAATGCCTGGGTTCCTGCACTGGGAGGGTCTGTGCGTCTGTGTGTGTGCTGGGGGATGGGCGAAACCCAGGCCCCACAGATGGCTCCCGGCTGCTGGCTCTGGTCTGTTGCCCAGCTAGCGGTGGGGATGTGAGGATAAAGGAGTCTGCCTTCCATGCTGTAGAGCATGGGGGAAGTCCAGGAGAAACGGCTCGCATCCTCCTATGTGATAAGGGCATATGCCTGTTGCCTGTGTCTGTGCAGGCCGCAGGGTGTGTTTGTGTGAGGCAGTGTTTGAAGACAGTGCTTTATGTTTTGCTTGGTTCCTGAGTTTCAGTGCTTTGCTTTTTGCCCTGAAGTTTTTCCCTTGGTGCCCATGTTCTGTCTCTTCACTGAGGCCTGTAACCATCTTAACATCCCCACCATGCTATCTATGCTCTGAGTCTGAAGGGTTTCTTGGTACATAAATAGGTGCTCAACAAACGCTCTGTGATGCACTGAATGAGTGAATGAGCTTGAGCTTGAGCCCTGTTATTTAGGTAGCTGGGACCTTTGGATTTAATTTTCTCATTCAGAAAGCAGGAATTCTAACACTACCTAGTCTATCTTTCTTGAAGGGTTGTTGGTGGAAGATTATAAGAGATATGTGAAAGTGTTTTATAAACTATAAAGCAAGTGTAAGGGGTTATTATTATAATGGTTATCACACTTGAAGTGATCATTGTGTTTGAAAATTAAGGATTCTGTTTTCAGGAATATAAAATCATCCAGGCCGTGTCGGAACTCTGAGGCTTACAGAGCAATTATTATGGGAACTGATTCCCCATTGGCCCAACTATGGGGACTTCCAGGGGCCGGGGTGGGAGGAGGGGTCTGGTGAAGAGGGCCCATCTTCATTTGTGCCACCTGTCCCCCAAGTGGACCCACACAAATGGTCTCTCTTGAGTCTCAGCCATTGCCCCGTCTTCTGTGCCTCATTATCTTTGCATGTGCTGTTCCCTCTGCTAGGTAAGCTTTTCCCCTTTTCTCCACTGGTCTTTTGACCCTCTTGTGCCTAGTTGCTGCACTGTCCCGAGCTCCCTGCTTGCACAGTATGCCTCCCTGAGGGCCTTTATCACATGGCATCTGGGACCGTGAACACCAGGGCAGGTGCCGACCGTCACTCATCTCTGTAGCTCCAGAGCTGAGGGGATGGATGGATGGGTGGGTGAAAGGTGAAGCGGAGGGTTGGGGCTTGGTAGATGCACAATTTTAGCTTTTGAAGCACCCTAAGCTGTAGGGGCAGGCAAGGAAGAAGCAGCTTCAGAGAAATTAGCACTGCTGTGCAAATAACCCCCAAATTTCTGAGAGAGGTTTCCCACCCACTCTCAGGTCCAAAAGGTTAAGTAGGCTGATCCTCCCTGGAGTCTCTGGGCCTGGAGGCCCCAGTTCCGTGCAGGTGGGTGACTGGATGTCAGCCAGGTGGGCAGTGAGGCCTCCAGGTTGGAGCTGAGTCCTAAGGACAGGGAGGCACCTGCCCGTTGTGGGTCCTCACAGGCGAGCCGTCACCCACGTGGGGAGGCAGGCGCTGCCTACCACCATTCCCAACCCTCCCAGATCCTGCCTCTTGGTGGAGTCAGCCCCAGCCGGTGGAGAATCTGCTGGAAGCCCTCCCGGGAGCCTGGCTCCCTCACTTTCTCCCTGTGTCTGGAGGCATCCTGTCTCCACCCTGCTCTGGTCTCTCCCCCATGCCCGCCCACCCCGGGCAACGCTCCTGGAGCCCCAGGCGGCCGCAGCCAGGTGCCAGGGGTTTGGGAGGCTTTTCATGCCCTGAACCTATTTGTGAGTGTTCTGCAAAGTGTTTAATCCAAGGTGTTCCCTCCATTAAATTAGTGCAAACATCTGGGTCCCGCATCCAGCTCCATTTGCATTCTGTGCCGTTTATTACAGCGGGAAATGGGAAGGCACCTTAGGGATACTTAGGACCGAATTGGGGTGGGTTTTGGGGGTGGGCGTCTGAGGGTGCCTGTGAGGTTGGTCCACGAGGCAGACCCATCTCTGGCCTGGGACCGGTGTGGAGCCGCTTTCTGGTGCAGGGGACCACACGGTGGGTGTGTCTGGGCTCGGGACCGCCCGGCCTTATGGGGGAGGCTGGGTGAGTGTAATTCATGCCCCCAGTCCCCACGTGGGCCCAAGTACCTGCAGGCGCAGGAGGAGTTCACTGCTGTTGTTTTATAACTTTAAACCCAATTTAAAAAAAAGAAAGTGTATCACATTCAAGTGACCCATCTGGGTCTCTCCTGAGGGAGTCTTTCCTGCTGCAAGGTGGGTTTTTTCATCATGAAACTGCTCAGCCTGGGTGGCTGGCTGAGCGTGGGTGGCAGCTCTGTTCCCCGTACCATGTGATTCCAGTACTGTCGAGTACGTCGGGAGTCCTACTATTATCCTTATCCAGGAGGCTGAAGAAGAATAGCTTCTGTTCAGTGCATTATCTGTTGTAACCCTCCCACCAACGCTGTGAGGCAGGTCCTCTAATAATAGAACAGATCAGAGAGCCAGGCTTAATCAGACAGGTTAAGCAACACGCTCATTGTTCCACAACTAGAAAGAGGAGTAGATGGGATGTGAACTCGAGTCCACACGACCCCAAAGCCTACTTCCCACTGCACTAGGACATCTCTCGTGAATGAAGCAGTTGGGATTGGCTTTGTGTTGGGGACCTTGCCCCCTCCCCAAGTCTCCCGGCCAGCACACCCTGGCCGGGCTGTGCGGAGGCCCTGGTCCTAGCCTGCCTGCCCCCATTGGGATGGCATCACCTGGGATTCCCAGGGGCCTGCGATGGTGACTCACCCAAGGGAAGGAATTCCTGGCTTTTGTGGGATGGGGCAGGGAGGAAAAGGAGTAGCCTGGAGAGTGAAGAAGAGGCTCATGGGATGCTCAAGGACTTAGGGGTCACTGAATTCCTTGGTACCGAGCGGGGAAACTGAGGCTCAAAGGAGGCAACACCTTGCCTAAGGCCACCGAGGGTTTGGTGGTAGAGGCTAGACTGGAACCCAGGGCTCCTACCTCCTGGGAGGGGAGTGATGTCAGGGCCTGGGGAGGTCCCAGGGGTTCTGTAGGGTGTGCCGGCATTCTAGATGCAAAGTGTAAATCAAGGCTGGAGCAAGCAACCAGGATGAGAAGGGGATGAAAGGCTCCTCGGCTAAGGATGCTTCTGCACCACATTTAACAAAGAACCTTCCAGGTCCTAGAGGGCTGCTGGCCATCTCTGGCCTGGGCTCTGGGGCAGGTCCGCACCAGCTCCTAGGATTTCACCTAGCGATGTCGGGGGCGGCAGAACCTGGGAAGGCTGGAGGGGACCCGGGACCTGGGGCAGCACACACTTGGGGGTGTCCAGCTCGCCTTCACCTTCCCCATCTGCCCTGCAGTCCGGGCAGCATCTGGAGGAATAGGGTGCAATGGATTCAAACCTCAGTCCCCTCTCCCACTTCCTCCCTTGATGAGACGGGACCAGGTCTTAGCCTTAGTTTCCCCATGTGTTAAAGAGTAATAAAATCTCATCTTACAGGATTATTGGGAAAATTAAAGGAAATGGTAGGTATGCTTGACCCTGCTTCTGGGTGCAGAGAGCATTGTCGCTGGTTTTCCTTTCTTCTCCATAGCCCGGGTCTACTCTCCCCTTTGGACCCTGTGCCTGCTCTGGGATATGGAGGGATGAGGGGCTCTGTCGACGAGGGTGGGCAGCCCCTGTCTCAGCTCCTCCCCTTCCCTCTTCTCTCCCCTCCCTCCCTCTCTCATGAGAAGACTTTAATAAATGCATCTCAGCATGTGGCCCTGCCTGGGGCTTTGTAAGAATGAATTGCTTATCCCAGCCCTTCCTAGAAATGACAGTCTGCAATCAGTACACATTTATTAAGCACCACTGTGTGTGATACCCAGCTCTAGGCTCAGCAGGGTCAGCCTGAGAGCGATCCCCAGGCTTCTCGTCTCCTCCCAGGACCCCAAAGGTTCCTGCTTTCCTTGGCTTTGCTGGATCCCAGGACCATCTGCTGTTACCAGCAGGATTTGGGGTTCCTGTACCCTTTTGTGCCTCTCTGCTTCTACACGAGGTCCTCTTTGCCTTGAGTACCCTCCATCATCCCTCATTTACTTGGTTAGAACTCAGTTTCTTGGTGATGAGTATGTCTGTAACAACATCTCAGCTAGGGTTTATCTTCCTTGAGCTTCCAGTGCACACTGGGCATCTTTCTGTGACTATTATTCACATCATATGTCGATTATATCTTTATTGGAGATGCTTGGCTCTCCAAGGGTAAGGGTACGAAGTGTAGCATCCTAGAACTAGCATGGCCCTAGGGGTCATCTGTTCTCCCCTGCAGGCCAGGTCATGCGCAGTTCATCCCTGACAGAGGAGAATGCTTTCCTCTCCTGTTAGCCTTTGGTGCTCAATAAATGCTTGTTTTGTGGGACAAACCACTGGCATGTTTGAAGGGAGGCTGTCATGGCAGCATGCCTTGCTCTCTAGTTTCCAGGGTGTTCAGCCTGAGAGCACGTCCCTGTCCCTTTTATGTGCAATTCTAGTAAGTATTATTCTCTCTCTTTCACCCGGCCTCAGGATATGGGATCTCCAGATGGAGCTGAGGATCTGCAGAGAAGAATGCGCCCCTTGATTTACTGCCCCTGTGTCTTTGCCCCCGGCATTTCCTTTTCCTGAAAAGTCTTCTCTGTCTGCACGGCCAAACCCTGCCCTTCCTCCCCAGTCTCACACCACCTCTTCTACGAGCCTCAGAGCCCTCAGGGAAAACCAAGCATTTTCTCCCTTCCAGAGCACCTGGCCTGAGTCTCCTGACACTGACCAGGGTCCACCTGCATCCTGAGTATATCTGTCTGTCCTCTTCCATGAAGATGTGTCAGTACAGGGCACATGGCTGATGCTTCTATAGCCCTCACTTCTCCTGGCATGGCGCCTGGCACATTCTGAATTTATCACTCGTGTTTGCCAAATGAATGGGATTACCATTCATTACATTTGTCACCAGTTACTGGAAACTGGATGCTAGGGCCAGCAAAAGAAAAACAGGTGTTAAATTCTGTTTGGTGTGCTGAGCAGACCGGCATTACTTCTGTATGGCAGGCCTGTCAAGTCCCAGACACTGATACTCTATAAATGGAGTCTCCGAAACAGAGTGAGCAAGGTGGGCCATTGGAATAAGAGAAGAAAATATTACAACTTTATTTGTATGTATTTTTTTTATCTCATTCTATTTAGATTTCTATTTTTGAATATGTTCCCTAAGACATCTCATATATTGGTAGAGCAGTAGGGTGACTATATACACTCCCACACATGCATGTTTATATATGCATGCACTGAGCGTGTATTACACATTTTTTACTGATAGTGTTGAGGACCATGGACTTGGGCCCCTGGCCCACTCTCCAGGAGATGAGTCCAGTGCCTATTTGCTACTGTCTCCGGACAAATGTCCCATCCCCTAGCGTGGCCTCATGTCATGCCTAAAACTATACAGCCTGAAGCTCACTGGCTGGCAAATTCCTTCGGGACCGTGACTTGGGGACCCTCTTCACCTGTGACTCTCCAGGGCCTGGCACATGACAGGCACTCAGTAAATTACATGGGGCTTGAATAATATTTATTTGAATTGAGACTCTCTGAGAATCTTTGAAAGTTTTAAAAAATTTGACTTCAATTTAATCCTCAGCTGTCTACTCCCAGATAGTACACTTGACATATTTACTAGAGACACATTATGCAACAAAAAAATAAGTGTATGCCTACTTTGTACCAGGTTCTGAGTTAGGTACTGGGTGTCAAATTTGAGGTCTCTGACCTCAAGTTACTTACATTCCCTTTTTTCAAAAACAACCAAACAAGAAATCATAACGTAAATGAGCACTCCCCTCTTCATTGCGAGTGTTTTGAAACAAACGGCCAGGCCTCACACCATTTCCTCTGCAAATGCTCTAGACAGTCATTTAGGGAGGACAGAACCCATCAACCAATGTAGTTGTGTTCTAGGGGCTGTGCTGTAGCCGCTGGGCATGGCCAGGGCCCAGGGGAAGCCGGTAGTGGTAGTTCTCCCGGCAGGGGTGGGGTGGGCGGGTAGAATGGGGTCAGGAATGATTTTTGTATAAATGATGCTTAGGCTGCGTCTCTAAGCTTAATTTCAGAAGCCAAGAGGGGACCTATCAGATAAGGGGTGGGTTTGAATAGAGGGAGATGGCGGGCACAGAAGACAGAACACTTACAGATCCTAACAGCTGTCCTCCATCATCTTAAGACCAGAAGCCGAGTCCTCTTGCCCAGGATTGCAGAACCAGAGATTGTCAGCGGCAGAATCTGGGCTCGGCGGCTCCTCCCTGGCCTCCCTCCGCCTGCTCTCCACACTTGGAGGACCCACGGCGCAGGCTGGGCCTGCCTCTCCCACACACGCAGGCTGCTGTGGCCGGGAACAGCACACTCTGCGCTCCCAGTGCCTCTGGGCTCTGGGCACCCCCTTCTCCCTCCAGCAGCTTCCGGAGGGTCCATAGGCCTGCAGCCCCGGAACCATCACGGGCTGCATGTGACTTCTTTCTTCCCGTGCAAGTTGAGCACTTGCCACCCTGCTGTCTGTTTTTCCTTGCTAAGGTTCAGTTCTAATTATGTTGATTTTCTTCATCCCACCCCCTCCTGGAAGCTTATTAGGTTGAATATTTTTATTTATTATCATTTCGCCCAACTCCTGCCAGCATTTCCAATTACTCTCCCCGCTTCCTTGTAATTGTCTTTCTGTAATGGCTCTGAAACAATTGCGCTAAATGAGGTGTCTCCTGGAAGATGAGAGTCTCACTTCATTAAAGGCTAATGTATTCTCAGCTCCAGCTCTGTGGGGCTAGCTTGGAAGGAAGACATTTAAACAGCTTCTTTTATTTTATAGGGAGCAACTTTTCAGCGACGAAGATGTCTGTGGGGTATATGTGTATGTGTGTGCATTGCTTGATTTTAATTTAAAGAAAGTTTATGAAATAGCGTAAGTCTTCCTATTGATGAAACTCTCTGTCTCCGGGTAGCTGAGATTTACGCAGGTGGGGTCCAGGGCTCTGGAGCAGGATGGACAGGGGCGTTTTATTCTGATGTCCTCCCTGCCTTTCTGCCAGGTCCCCTCCCTTCCTGTTAGCCCCTGACCTCTTCATGCCTCCATCCTGTGTCAGCTTCCACTGGGTGATGACCTCCTGTTGTGTATTATTGTTTTCAGTTTATATATCCTAACTCATTCATTCATTCATTCATTCATTTGCTGCTTCCTCATTTACTTGTTCATTTGTTATTCATTCAACAAACGTTTATTGCCTGCTATGTTCAGGCATCATTCAGGATGGGGATATGCCCTTTGGGAGCTTAGAGATCAGTGGGAGGACAGAGGCGGATGACAGGTAAGCAGGCACTTCTAGTACATCGTGTTAAATGCTGTAAGCAGGCAAGGGAGGACCACCTGAAAGCACCTAGGAGGGCACCAGGTAAAATCTAGTGGGGTCAAGGATGGCTTCTAGAGGGCGGGGCCTGGGGTCTGGGTTGATACCGGAGGATGAGGAGTTAGCCAAGTGACAAGGGCGTGGCTGGAAGTACCTGAGGCCGAGGGAACTTCCGTAGCTACAGAAGGCTTGGCGGGTGACTGAAATGCAAGCTTTTCCATCTGACAGGAGCCCCGTGTGGGACAGGGGCTGTGATGGGAGGAGGGGCTGGAGATCATGGAGGGTCTTGAAGGCTCGGCTACCGAAGGATTGGGGGATGTAGAAGAATTTTAAGCTGAGGATCGATTTGGCCAGATCTGTCTTGGAAAGATTGCTCCTGCTTCAGTGTGGAGAGGCGATTGGAGGAAGGCAAAAAATTAAAAAAGGCAAGGAGACCTTTTAGGAAACTATTGCAAGTGATAATGGTGCCCTGCCTGGACGAGGTGGCAGAGGAGAATGAGAAGCTGTGTACGTTTGTGAGGTGTTACAGGTGGAGAAATGACACGCTTGGGGTGGGGGTAGGGGTGACGGTGAGGGGGCATTAAGGATGAGATCGGCTTTCTGGCTTGGGGAGTCCGGTGAATGTGTGTGGTGGGTCCCAATATCCAGGACAAGG
Organism: Lagenorhynchus albirostris; assembly: GCF_949774975.1. Classification (NCBI taxonomy): domain Eukaryota; kingdom Metazoa; phylum Chordata; class Mammalia; order Artiodactyla; family Delphinidae; genus Lagenorhynchus; species Lagenorhynchus albirostris. Next base: position 100,043,915 of record NC_083103.1, read on the forward strand.
CCCGTGGGAGGTCTGTGCAGCTCCCCCAGGATGTGGGACCACCAGGCTCAAATCCCAGGAGATGCAGGGTCCCTGTCCCCAGTGACAGCTACGGAGTCCCAGTGCCTTCGCCAGCAGGGCCCGTAGGTGGCATGTGGGCGTCAGCTCACTCCGATAAAGGGCCACATGTAGCTGCATCGTCGAGCTCCGAGCTGGGCACCTGTGCTCTGAGCTGAGCAGGTCACCTCTTAGCTCTGACTTCCGACCCAGGCAACACAACCCGTACCAAGGCCTCCGAGCGTTGCCCAGGCAGCTCCCGTGCTAAAGGGCTGTCTCTTCTAAAGCGTTTTCTATTTCATAGTCAAGAAGGAGTAGGATATGTTTGGGTTGGAGGTGAAGAATGTAAGCTTACACCAGGTGGTGAATCAAGTTCATCCAGCAGTGTTTTTATGCCTCCGAGGCACGTTTTTTTTTTTTTTAGGATCCCTGTAAGCTTGTGAGCAATGGTGGTGGTGATAGTGATAAAAGTAATGATAATGACTTCTCCATTTATCAAGGCCTGCTACGTCCCACACATTCTATTAAGCATTGCCTGAAGTATCTCATTTAGTCCTTGCCACAGTCCTATCATGTGGATATTATTATTGGCACAGAGAGGTTAAGTAAGCAGGCCCAGGATGCCCAGCCTGCGATTTCCTTCTCAGAATCAAGGAAGGAGGCAGTTGGCCACACCAGGCCAGGAGAAGTGGCTTGTTCCGTCCTCCACTTGCTGTTTCCCCGTGCTTTTCATGCCCCTTGTTATGAATTACTTTTTTCAGCTTATATATCTTAAGTCACTCATTCACTCACTCACCCATTCATTCATTCATTCATTCATGTGTATCCTTCAAGGCCCTGTGCAAATGCCGCTGACTCCCGAGCAGAGCCAGCACTCGCCCACTCCGTGGTTCCCAGAATACATACATTTCTCAGTTATAGCTGCTGATTTGTAGTGAGTTCTTTGAGTGTCTGTCACCTCAGCTCTACTTTGGGTTTTCCCTGGGAAGGGATCTTGGCTAACTCCTCTTCATATCCTTGGTACCCAGCACTGGGCCTGGTGCACAGTTATCCTATGAATAAATAAATACTACTAGGGAAGACAGGATGCTCCGGAGGGGCCCGGGAGGTCAGCTTACAGGAGCTCCCCGCGCCCTGTCCATTGCAGGAGGAGCAGATATGCTGCTCAGCTACGCTCCGGACTGGGCTCAGCTCCCTGGGGCGACTGGCTGGCAATAAGGGGCAGCGTCAGGAACACAATTCTCTCTGTGCTCTGGGAGAACGCGGGGGTGAGGTAAGTGCCCCTCCAGGGAAAGGACTGAAGGAAGCAGCGTGGAGCTGGATGTTTACTCTGATGAGGTGCTTATGTAACACCAGGCTTCCTCGGGCTCCCAGGGGCTGAAGAGAGCGCACACCAAGGAAACAAACAAACAGAGATGGCAAGCCACTTGCACTATTAGACAACCAAAGGGAAGCGGTGTGCGCATTTGACGTCTTCCGCAAAAATTTAGCGCCGGGGCAATTGCCGAGCAGCCTTTTTTTTTTTTTAACAAAGAATGAAATGTGTCTAAATATTCAAGTGCAAACGTCACCAATAGTTTTCCATCCCCTCACATCTCGCTGCAATTGCCACCCCTCCCAGGCTGTGATGGGGTTCCGGGAGATGTCGCCCTCAGGAGAGGCGGAGGCCACCTCTTCAGGAGCTCCCTCCTTAGCCTACAGAGTCAGGGCTCCGGTCACAGCTTGTGGGCAGCGAGGGGAGAAGGAGGAGGAAGGAAGCACTGGCTCTGAGAGCCAGGGGTCCTGATCACTAAATAGCTGTGTGACTTGGGGCAAGTGACTTACACTTTCTGAGCCACAGTTTCTACATCTGTGGATGAAAAGAACCATCAACTTTGCCTTAACTCGCAGGCTTGTTTTGAGCCTCTGTACCCCGTGGCAACACATGGGGGGCGGTCCTGACCACTTCCTGCCTATCATTCAAGTTGGGTAGCGCAGAACCCTCTGCCTGCTCTCTCCCTCTAGCTCTGGAGCTGAGTCAGGCCTCCCCGCCTCAGTTTCCATAACACTGGGGACAAGGATCCAGGTGAGTTCTAAGTCTGAAGCCCCCTGGGGCTCTTGGAAACAAGAGGCCAGGCCTCCTGAGCCCAAGGGAAATGGGGACCTGAACTCTGTGCTGCAGAACAATGAGAAATTTAGGGTAAGAAGTCTTCAGATCCCAGAATGGAGCTAGACAGAACATCACTCTGTGCATTTAATAAATATTCATTGAGGACCTACCACGTGCCAAGCATTGTGTCCCTTACTGCGAATGCATGGGCAACACAGTTCCTGTGGCAGCCCCTGTCCTTTCAGAGCTCACGGTCTAGCAGGTATTCCAGATTAGTGCCCAATCCGGGCACTAATAATACGGCCCAGGAGAGGCAGTGACTATTACAAGGTCACGTAGCCAGTTAGTGGACTTGGCAGGATCAAAAACCCGCCTTGTGAAGTTGAAATGAACTGATGCTTGCCGAGGGCTCAGAGCCACTCTGGGCACCTCCTGGTGAATGCGCTGTATGTGCTTCCGCGGGGTCTCCAGGCTCTAGGAGCGTGGGCCTTTGCCCCTCATTGGCCCTGAGCTCCAGCCTCGCTCGTCTTGAGTCCGAGTGTTTGAGATGAGACTGAGCCAAACCCAGGGTGACGCTGACAAAGGGACGATGAGAAGGACAGTGGGCCTGAGGCTCTTGGCTCTCCGCGTTGTACTCTTCCATTCAGCCAAGGCTTCTGGAGGGCTGGGCTTGTGCCAGGCACTGGGGCTGAACAACCCTGTAAGCCCCCTACCCTCGAGGGATTTATATATCAGTGGGGGAGGGGGCTGCACACCCCCATAAGTGAGCCAGGTGTTTTCCTAATGAGACAAAGGTTATGAGAGTCCAGTACAGTGTGATTTAGTAGAGCTTAACCCGGATGGTGGGTTACGGGGCAGTGAAGGTGGGGCTGTAGGGCGGAGGGATTGGGGTGCATTTTCTTCGCTACTGGAGATTGCCCTGCCAAACGAGGGGGGACTCTGGAGAGCTTCTGCTTAGCTCTACACACCAGTCTCTACAGCTCAGCATCCCAGATAACATATCAATACTGAGATTGGGGCTTCCCTGGTGGCGCAGTGGTTAAGAATCCACCTGCCAGTGCAGGGGACACAGGTTTGAGCCCTGGTCCGGGAGGATCCCACATGCCGTGGAGCAGCTAAGCCCGTGCGCCACAACTACTGAGCCTGCGCTCTAGAGCCCGCGAGCCACAACTACTGAGCCCATGTGCCACAACTACTGAAGCCCGCGTGCCTGGAGCCCGTGCTCCGCGGCAAGAGAAGCCACCGCAATGAGAAGCCCGCGCACCGCAACGAAGAGTAGCCCCCGCTCGCCGCAACTAGAGAAAGCCTGCACGCAGTAACGAAGACCCAGCACAGCCAAAAAAATTATAAATAAATAATCCTCAGATTGGCTTGAAAAAAATTTTTAAAAAAATACTGAGATTGTCTCTACCCTGTCCAGCCCCCCACCAGGAAGTAGTGCATCCAGAATGAGCCCCCTCAGATTTCACCACTATCCCCTTGTGGGTCTCAGTGACCTCCCTCCATTATAATTCGGAATCAGGAGTAAAAGAAATACAGAAAGAACAGCACTATTTTTCTGATGTTCCTTGGGCCAAGTTTTATCATCTGAAACGGGGGCATTTAACCTGCCCAGGAAGATTAAGGAGATGACCTCCAGAGCAGATTCCCAGGTGTCACTCTCCAGTCCTGAAGAAACACAGGGAACATTTCACTCCAGGGCACTGGCAACTGCTGGGGAGCTATCACAGCATCCCCATTCCACGTTCAGGGAAAAGCCATCTCTTCCTTCTCCCAGCCCCTCTCAGCAATCTGGGCATCTGTTTGTATTGGTTATTTTGTCCAGGAATCAAAGACTTCCTTTGGACTTGTGTGACCCTCTTTTCATTCATCAGGTGAGCCCTTGGGTGGGTGGCCCCAGGACTGGTACCCTAGGACCCCATCACCAAGGGCTGGGATCCCACAGGCCATCTCATGATTAGGGATCAACTGGACACAGTCTTGATAGCACTTCAGGACCCAACTGAACAAAGTCAGGAGCCTTCCCAGGAAATTGACAAGCATAGGGAAGCAGGCGGAGATCTGAGCAAACCTGGATGTGGAGACTCCATGGTCCACAATCCTGGTTTCTTACATTCCTTGTGTGTGCCTGAGTCCAAAGAAGGTCGTCTTGCCCATCCTCCTGTCTCCAGGTAGGACTGCAGTTAACCAATGTACCAAACAGGTGAAAATCTCCCTAATTCCTGAGAATATCCATTCACAGAGAATAAAGAGGGGCTCTGGAAAGGAAGGAAATGGATCTGAATCAGCCCACTGAATCTGTCTCTTCAGACATCCATCAGAAGCATCCTTAAAAGAGACATTTGACTCCGAATCAAGTGTCTTCCTTCCTCTGGGTCTCTTCCCCATTGCCTCGCACTCTGGCTGGGCATCTCAGGGGCAAACCCAGGAACAACAGAGACATTTGGACCAGATAGTACTCACTTTGTCTGTGTTTGGGGTGGGGGCCTAGGGGCAGGCCAGATTTCATCCAGCAAGTACCCGGGTGCTCGCTAAGCCAGTCCTGGGCTGACAGACCCCAGGCTCCCCAAAGACGCCTATCCACTTAGCCCTGGGGATTGGTGCTCCACCGGGCCTCCCCTACTGGTGTCCTGATCCTTTGGCCCCAATCTCTAGAGCTCACTTTTTGTCCACCAGTCCCCTGGCTTGATAGCCCCCGGAGAGATGCTTTCTTCCCAGGTCGTTGGCCACTCCTGGGCTCTCAGCAGATAAAGCCCGCTGCTCTTCCCCAGCCCAGCTGCTGGAATGGATGCAGATTTCTTAGTAATGATCTTCCAGCAGGAGCAGTGGAGACAGAGGAGCTGCTGCTGCTGCCTCCAACATCAAAGCTTGCCGCCTGGCTTTGGTAGAATGTTAAGAACTGCGAGATAATTAAGTTGCATTTCTGTGCACTGTTTACTGTTGCTCTCAACCAATCGCTATTCCATAGGGGCTAATCTGCGCAGGGCTTTTTTTTTTTTTTTTTTTTCTTTGCAGTGCCTGTGTGTACCACATTCTTCATATGCTTCAGTTACAATTTTAATTTTACTATTATTAAATCTTCCCCAAAGCTGTATTATTCTGTGCCTCTGAGCTGGAATTCCTGATTTGGGGACTGCCTCTGGGCCTGTTCACAAATCATTGTTCTTGTTTACAAAAGAACATACATTAAAACTCAGCGCTGGAGGAATCCTGGCTCCTTTCCCTTCTCCCTGCCCCAGCTCACCTGGCTGTAGGAAATGGGGGGAGAGGCGAGACAGCAGAAGGGGTCTGGCAATTCTTAGGATTTTTCTGTTTGAAAGAGCATCTTCATGGCCTCCAATGGCCAAAGGAGAGGATAGGAAGTTGAGTGCAGGTGGGGCCGGCCAGTGAGCTGGAGGCTTCGTTTTTATAGCTTATAGGATACCAGTAGTAAGGGCTCTGTATTTATTCCAGCAGACAGTGTAGCCTAATAGGAGTGTGGGCATTGGAATCAGATACATCTGGGTTAGAGAACTCACTTCTTCACTTAGGCCTGTGACATTGCACTCTTAGAAAACATTGCTCAGCCTCAGTTTCTGCTTTAAAAATAAGGAAAATACAGCAGGTTCTTATTAGTTATCTATTAGTGTATAAAAAATAAATAAAATTAAAAAAATAAGGAAAATAATGATGATAATTCTGCCCCACGGGTAAGGATGAAAAGAGATAACGTTTTAGAATGGTGCCCGCCAGATGGGGAGGACTTAGTTTATCCTCGTCATCGTTATCCTCTCATTCTACCTCCTGTCTGTTTTGCTTCCTCCATCGCCTATTGAAAAGTTTGCTCACTTGACTTTCCCTGGGAAAAGCCTGCCTCTGCTCTCTGTCATCACTAAGCCAGTGGAGTGGAATCGGAAGTGCTTTCCATATGCTCCCAATGACTGGGGACTGGTAGGAATCAGTTACCTGCCTTCTCAAGAAGGAAACAGGGCAGATTCCCGGGGGTCTGAACTTGTGGAGAGAATGGGGCCCTGCCCTTGCTGAAGGTGGCCCGCCCCGGGGTTTTGAGAGCCCAGAGCCAGCTGCCAGTGGCCACTGCTCAAGCCGGGTCGCTGGACCTGGCGGAAGCAATGCAGCCGGTGTCCCGAGCTCTCCTCCCTGCACCCACCCCAGCGTCCCTGCCGTCTCAGCCTCCTCCTGAGGTTCCCTCAGCTTCCTTCTTCCCTGTCCCCCTGTCCCCCATGCAGTCACACACACTAAAACCATAACTCTTTTTCCCCTTTCCCATTATCACTAACCCGTATACTCTGGGAAGTTTAATTTGTTCTCGGTAGTAATCACCATTAACTAGAAATTGTCTTTCTCTGTGTAAACACGTCATTAGTGAAGCTGGTTTTCTGCAGGGTCCAGATTTCATTTTTATTAAAATGAAACACTTTCAGGCGCCTCACTGTGTCCAAGGAGAGAGAGTATAATTTTAACCCATTGGGTTGGCCACAGATAATTGGGCCGGCATTTGATTGGACGATTAGGGAAATATCTTCTTTGCATGCAGTATAATTTGCATTTTTTTCCCACTTACATGAAGCTAAGTCATGCTTTCGTACACAGGCAGTTTTAATGAGCATTATAAATCCTAATGAATATATTTTCATGTTCATTTTATTGGCTTGTTTTTATTACTAGAGGTCTGAAAAACAGGGCCAGTGAAGGAGCCTCGGAGGAAATGGCAGGGGAGAGAGGCACCGTGGCAGCCTTCCACCCCTCCCTTGGCCTCCCCAGGCTGCCGGCGGGTGGGAGGACTCCGCTGATGTGGGAGGGCTGGGCAGGAGGGGGGCAGCTAGGTTCCCTTTAACCCAAACCAGAAGTTGCTCGGGACCCGAGGGGTTACACAGAACGTGCCTCTTACCCTGGGGCCCGCGGAGCTCCTGCTGCAGCCTCAGCCGCTGCGGCAGCAACGGAGCCGTGAGAGCGGTCTGGAGCCGAAGGGGCAGGGAGGTACTTCTGCTCAGGGTCTGGCACGTGCTAGGAACCCCATGCAGGCTGATCAAATGGAATTGGATTGAATTCTGATGCACCAGGAGTTACTATAATCAGAGCACTGGTTTTCAAACCCTACCCTGAAGGACAGCAAGCGTACAGAGCACAGTTTTCTCCTGGATGATTCAGAAGGTTCGTCAATGTCTTAGGATCTCAGCACATCATTATGAGCATCAATTACAGGCTTCCAAGTTCTGCTTCTCTCTCCATTCATTCATCCAACAAACATTTGGGAGCACCTACTCTGTGCTAGGCACTGAGCCAGGGCACATACAAAGTGGTCCCTAAAATCTCCACCAGCTCCAGCGTTTTAAAAAATTCTGTGATAAGCGACCAATAAAGTATAAATAAATAAAGTGGCCTGTTTGTTCCAGCTTGTGGCTCTGGTTCTAGATCACTCCATGTGCACCAGGGGTTTGGTCTCTTTCCGTCGGGCACCCTGAGTGCCTCTCTGTGCCCGGGCCGTTCTGCCCCAGAGCGTCGGTGCTCCCCAGGCATCTGCACAGACAAGGCGTTGTGGTCCGGCTCCCGCTCGCTAAACCTGGCCCCTCGGATTCTCCTGCTCAATGCTTTGCTCCAGCTGAAGGGCACCCTTGGCATCTCCTCCTCTCAGGACCCTGGGGAGGACCTGCCTTCCCTTGCTTCAGAGGACTGACTCAAGCTTGGCTGTGGACCCCGCCGTGGGGAGCCTGGCTGGGGGCCTGCCTGGCCTCCTGTGTCGTCTACCTGCTGATCTTCTGCTCCTCGCCACACACCCTGCTCTCTGCTGACCGTCCCAACTCAATCCTCATCTCCCACCTACCCTTCCCCTCCAATTTTTGGTTTTTTAATCAGAAAGATGTTGGCTGCTCACATGGGTTGGGGGTTTTGAAGATGCTTTAGAAGTGAATTCGACTTAAAACTGTAGTTCAGTTTCCTTTGCCACCATCCCTTCAAGATGGCAGCTCAGCGGCTGGGGTGACCCTCCCTGGAGGCTGACCATGCCTGCAGGCTGGGCTGCATCCTCTACCGGCACCCCTGCCACACGCACGGACACAGCTGAACACGCCTTGTTGCGGCCTTCAGGGCGACTTGTGCTTTCCTGCTGTGCAAGAGATGCTTACTGACCAGCTACCCTGTGCTGGATTCCGTGAGAAACAGAAGACTCTCAGAGATGCCCTGTGGTCATGGGAAGGGGACTGGCCCACACGGCAGGGCTGGGTAGAATTCTGGCTTTGCTGCATTCAGTCCTTCACTTCCCTGGGCCTCTTTCCCCTCGTCTGTAACGAGGGAATCATAATCCCACCCACATCACAGGAGGTGGAGAAGATTTTAAATGAGACAGTGATTGTGGAAATTGTAAATGCTAGTCATTATTCAGGCAGAATTTGAACAAGTCCTAAAGTGATTCAGACCGTGGGTCCTGGGTCCTGGCCTATCTCTCACATTTGAAGGGCTGGTGAGAGGGTAAAGAGATGCCCGCTGTCGGGATGGGATGTTGCTGCTTCCTGGATTCGGGTATCTGTGTCTTATGTCCAGCTCTGGCTGGAGTTGCACCACTGGGAGGGTTTGGTAGATCTGGTTCTGCCCTCACCACCACGGTTTGCACAAAGAACCGTCGATGCCGAGAGAGTGTCTGCACTTGGCCTTTGGGCAGTGGGCAGGAACCCTCCCATGGCATCTCTTTGGAGAGCGGTACCTCAGCGCCTGTGGCATCAGCACGCAGGGTGCTCCGCTGCTGACTCCTGATTTGTCTGCTTCGTGTGGTGGGTCCATCTTGTTTTCCATTAAGACTGCAAACTTCTTCTGGACAGGGGTCCTTGCCCGTGACTTCTTCCACATGCCCCCTTGGCCACCACACCCACAGTGCCAGGTGCAGGGTCATTGTTCAATAAATGCCTTTTGATTACCTCACTGGCCGGGGGCGGGCTCCGGGCACGTCTAGGGCAGCGTCTCTTACCCCCAAGTCAAGGCCAAGTGTCCATAACCGCCCAGCTGGTCTTGCTCAGAAGGCCAGAGGAGCAGGACACCAGCTCTGACGCTGTACTTGTCGGAGCAGCAAACACAATAGAAATCACTCACGTGAGAAACCAGATTTTTGCTTAAAAAGGTGGTCAATGCAAAAGCAAGCTGCTGGCCTGCCCCAGAGCGCGGTCTTCAATGAGGGAGTTTACATTGGTGGCACATTCCTGAGGGGTTCCCATGTCTGTGGAGCGAAGCCTTCACAAGGAGAACAACTGCCCAGCATCTCAAAAGGATGAGAGGATGCAGAGCCGCCCTCCAGTCTCCCGCAACCAACGATTTTAGGGTGGCTGGAGGGGAGGAGTATTGAAAAGGGTGTAAATTCATCAGGAGCAGTGAGACGGGTTCTGGAGGAGAGGAGGGGGGCCACCTGCTCACGACCCAGTTCTAGAGGAAGGGAAGTGGGGGAGGGAGTGGGCCCAGGGCCCAAGGGACCTTCAAGGCTGGGGATGAGGGTCAGAGCAAACCGGGTGTGAGGCAGGCTACTCGACTACTCGGGGAATGGAAGGAACTTGTGTTCCTGCCACAGGGATGGCTGGCTGATGGGGCGACCACGGAGAGCCGTCTCACCTCTCCGGCTGGGGGTGTTTGTTTAGCATCCGTCCTGAGTCTTGAAGCTTCACACTCGGAGGGGAGGCGGGTTGACGTGTTTGCTTTGGGCCACTTGGGGAGCTCGAGGCATTATGGGATGGTTGGAGATGCTGCCCTGAAACCAGTTTTTATACCCCTCCACTGCTGGCCCTCCCCGTCCATCCTCTCTGACGCCTCCTCCAGGCCACATGCTGGAGGGGAGGGCGGGGCTCAGAACTAGCCAGGACTTAGCCTCATCCCTCCTCACCCTTCTCTTGTCTCCTTCTCTGACTCTCTCTGCCGCTTGGAGCTCTGTCTTGCTCTCCCACTGCTCCCCATCTCACTCCTCTTCTTCGTGTGTCCCGCTTTCTATCTCTGTGGTCAATGTTTGGTGCCCCTTTTGTTCAGTCAGTGATGCCCCCTCGTCCCCATGCTTGTGTCCGGGAGTGATGCTGGCCGGGTGCCAACCCCTGCTTGTCTGTGGGCCTCAGTTTCTCCAGCAATGCAATGGGCAGATGTTGTACTACACTTCAAGGATGCACCACGCTTCCCTGGTGCGTGCTCTGCTCCTCCCACACCACCTCCTGCCTGGGAAGACTCAGCGCTCCCTTCCCGGCTGTAGGAGGGGGAGGGGGAGGCTGTGAGGGGACTGGGGGTGGAGGAGCAAATGCAGGGGATCTGCTGCCCGGACTAGTTCAGGCCAACAGCAGGGACTGCTGGCGGAGGCTCCAGCCCCCACTTGCGAGGTAACAGCTGCAGTCCAGCTGCTGGCATCCCTGCTGGGGGAGTGTGCTAAACCTCTCCGGGGTCAGCACTGTGGTATGTCGGTTTCCATAGCAACCAGCCAACGGGCCACTTTCTCAGAACAATTCCCCTACTCAGCCGGGTTCTGGACTTAGCTCAGCCCAAGGGCATGTGGCTGAGGAGCAAAGCAGGAGGGGGAGAGGCTGCCCGAGGGCCAGGCTGGGCCTCACAGAAAGTGGCTATCTCCAGTCTCGTCTTAGCACAAAGGGTGTGGACCAAAAGGACAAGACAGGCAGACTTTTTTCCGGTCCTGGCTGTCCCTCGCCCCGCCCCTTGGCCACCCTCCCACCCCCCACTCATCCACGGACCGCCTGGCTCGGCCTGGTTGGAAGAAGTATCAGGTCTTTGTCTGGATCTGGACAACAGCTGCCTTGGCGGCGCTCAGAGCTGGGAGGAGAAAGTCCCGGAATGGTGTCTAATGGGCGGGGGAGGGGGCTTTTACTAGCCTCCATCTCTGCACCCTTCCATCCAGCTCCTCCAGGACCATGGGAATCCCATTCACCCCACCCTCAGAGACCACAGGGGAAGACGGGGTCATAGTCAGTCCTCTCCACATTTTTAGAGGATGGGAAAGGTCATCTTTCTCAAGCCCCTTAGCAATAAACTCCCTTAACCTGAGCAGGTTGGGGCCATGCCTGACACTTTCAGAAAGGGAGACTCATTAGAGAACAGACAGATTAGGAACCACCAGGGACCGTGGTCCATTTTCTGGGTGAGGAACTGAGGCTGGGGGCCAGAAATGGGCTGCCTGGGGGTGGGGAGGCATGGGGGCATCACGCCTCCATTCCTGGGCAGGGAGAATCACTTCCCCGGCCTCCCTCCTCTCCCTGGTTGAACTTGCTGTGCAGCTCCAGAAACTGTGAGGGAGACCAGAGCTCCTTCCCCAGGTCCCTTGGAGCACAGCTGGGGCTACTGTGACCTTGGGGGCTGTGAGGACTTTGTCACTGGACACAAGTTTATTTCTAGAAAGGAGCCACTAGCAAATGGGGGAACTGGGATCAGGGGTAGTGTCTCTGAGTAAGCCTAATAACTTCAGGGTTGGGCCCTGGGGTTGGGACTTGGCGTCCTGACGAGTGACCGGAGTGGTCCCTGCTAAGACCTGTAGAGACACAGAGTGTTCTTGGGGTGACGTGTCCAGCTGTCTTGCTCCTCTATTGTGTTCAGTGGCGTCTCACTTTCAAGGGGCCTCGTTCTTCCTTCCCCTCCCTTCATCCCTTACTACCCCACCCCCTTCCATGGAGGGGACAGATGTCCTTTCTTCCATGCACCACAGCTGCAGCCAGACACATTTCCCTAATCCTCGGAAACAGGTGTGGAGGGATTCTCAGCCCCCTGGGGATGCGGGGCATTCGGGGAGGTGGCCAATTTTAGAAGCTGCATCAGTTCCCATCCTCCCCTGGCCCCATCTGTGAAATGGGAGAGTTGCCTTGGATTAGCACTTCCCAAAGTGGGCTCTGCAGCACAGAGGGCTCCGTGCCAAAGCTAACCAACTTGGGAAACGCTGCCTGGACACCCCCTCTTGAAGAGTTACAGGGCTTGTTGCAATTGTAAAGAGTTTCACAAGTCCAGTATTCAGGAGAACCCAGTTTAACCTAGGGCTTGCTGAACACTTATGACCATGGTACCCTTATTTCAAATCCTGTGAACAAACCCACCTGGCAAACAGCCTCTACAAGAAGTTCCAAGGCCTTGCTCTGTCGGAGTCCCTCATCAACATCGGAGACGCTCCCCCCAGCTGCCAGCACCACAGATGGCCCTGTGACAAGACCCCCAACCCTGGCTGGTCTCAGCCCTCCTGTCCTCCCCCACCACCGCACCCCTGGCTGGCTGCTCAGCGTTGCTCAGATTATCTCATTCCAGATGGAGACTGGCGTCTGGTACGGTCTTGCCCTGGACCCTCAGAGGGCCGGAGCAGAGGTGGAGAAGCAGCGCTGGGCTGTCTCAGGTTTCAGGAGGGAGGGAAGCCCTCACAGGTCCACCTCTGCCCTCAACTGCCCCCGAAGGTTCCAGGGTCATCTGTGGTTTTACTGCTTTAAAAAGTGAGGCAGAGCTTCTAGAACAAGGGGAGGAGAACATTCTGGCTGCCAAGTGTCTAGAAAGAGGACCCCGAATGGCGAAGCTTAAAAATGGAAAAGTGCCCCTCTCCTCCCTTTACTGTCCAAACTCTCAGAAACAACACCTCACCTTCTCTCCAGCCTTTACACTTTCCAAAGTCCTTGCGTGGACGTGACCTCATCTGCCCATCAGGAGACAGCTGTGGTGGAGTGGACACCACGTAAGCCATGGAGAAGAACACCTGGGCTCCATCCTGTAGGCTGGTCACTTCAGCCCTCTGCCCAGTTGTCCCGTCTCTCAGAAGGGAGGAATAGTTCCTTTCTCACAGGGTTCTTGAGAGAATTGAATGATATGGTAATGTGACAATGACCAATGCGCAAGAACTCAGTAAGAATTAGCTTAGGAGACTTAAACCCCCATAAGGTAAGAGTTCTCTGTTTTTAGCAGGAAGAAAACTGAGGCTCAGACAGGTTAAGCGACTTATCCAAGGTCACACAGTTGATCAGTCCCCTGACCCCCAGTCCTTTGCTTTCCCACTTTACCTCATTTCCAGGAAAATGCCTGTGAATGGGTACGTCTCACTGTTTGTGGAGGGCATTTAGCAATTGTGATCTCCTTTACTTTTTTTTTATATATTATTTATTTATTTTATTTACTTATTTTTGGCTGTGTTGGGTCTTCGTTGCTGCGCGCGGGCTTTCTCTAGCTGTGGTGAGCGGAGGCTACTCTTCGTTGCAGTGTGTGGGCCTCTCATCGCGTTGGCTTCTCTTGTTGCAGAGCACGGGCTCTAGGCGCGTGGGCTTCAGGAATTGTGGCTCGTGGGCTCTGGAGCGCAGGCTCAGTAGTTGTGGCGCAGGGGCTTTTTTGCTCCGCAGCATGTGGGATCTTCCTGGACCGGGACTCGAACCCATGTCCCCTGCATTGGCAGGCGGATTCTTAACCATCGCACAACCAGGGAAGCCCTCCTTTACTTTTGAAGCTTTCACTCTCCCTAAGCACGTAAAATGCTTGCAAGAGAGAGACTGCAGGACAGGCCTGCTTTTCTGGAGGGTTTGGTTGAGGGCCTGGAGGTGGAAAGGGGGTGTTAGTTCTTCGGGAAACAGCTTTTTAAAAATAAAAGTAGGCTTATGAACGAAGATGATCCCACTTCAGTTTGCCCAGAGCTCTCCCCTGTTTCCTTCCTCTTTCCTGGCTGCCCAGGTCCTACACCCTGATACAGCAGGCACCTCTCATTCACGTGCACAGCCACAGAATTTCTTACCGGGTTTCCGCCCCTTTTCTTACAGCAGCACAACCAATCTACACACAAGAGCTGGGTGGCAAGAGAGGCCTCTGTGCTTTCTTCCTGCTCTAGGCGCAGGCTTTAAATCCTTTTAGTTAGCACACGGAAATGAGGACAGAAGAGAGGGAAATGAGGAAAAACAAGAATGCCTATAAGGTGCTTCTCACTGCGCTAGGATCTAAGGAGTGCGCCTTCTGCAAACATCCTACCTCTCTTTTGATTTTTATATCGACGAGAGAGACTGTTTAGAGCCCTTATGAGGAAGGGGTTTTATCCCTGCAAGGTGTCAGCTCTGTGATTGCTATCACCGTGTCTGTTACTGTCACCTGCGCAGCATGGACCCTGATCAGCAGATTCGTTTGTCTAAATTACCTTCTTTTCTGCTACCTCCATTCCCCCGTCATCATCTGAAAAGTTCACAACCAGTGAAATTGGGAGGAGCGGGTAGACTCGTTGGCGAAGCCCCAGCAGCTGGTCTACCAGACATATCTCCGCGTACACGCGGGCGCGCTCCTGTGACCACGCAGACCTCGCTCCTGTCCCTGGAGCAAATGGGAGGAGGCGCTGGCCCCAGAGCCTTAGCAGAGAGGGGCTATCCTGGAAGCCAGTCTTTCTGAGCTCCCCCGGTCCTGCCCTCTACCTGCTGGGGCCTCCCTCCCCGTGCCCTTTCAGAAGCAGGCTTTCTGAATAAAGTGAGAAAGAGGAAGAGGGAGGAAGTCTGCTCTCCAGACGTTCAGCTGGGATGATTTCTCGCTCTGCTCATCTCATTTAAAGGGCTGGGCCTGTTCAAGCGGGTATCTGGGAGTAAAAACAACAAACAACCCCAAACATCTTCAAGGACCAGATCGATAAGCTCTGATCCCACCGCAGGCGTGATTTCCTGCTCAGCTTTCTGATGGAGGGAGGGGGGAGCCGTGTGTGTGTGTTCTCTGTTGATTTATAGGCACTTTGTGGATCAGTCGACACAAGAGGAGGAGTGGGGCTGGGGGCAGGGTATTGTCTTTGAGCAGAGGCCTGACTAGAACAAGAAGCTAAATCAGCACTATTTATGAAGGTGTTTTGTACAGGAGTTTGTGGTAAGTGATGGGAGGGGGCGGAGAGCTGTGAGAGAGAGAAGGGAGAAAACGCCACATCAGTGTCTGACAACTTAAATCCCAGAGGGTCAGAGAGATGTTGGGACAACTTTTTTTTTTTTTAATTTTAGAATTTTATTTATTTTTTTATACAGCAGGTTCTTATCAGTTATCCATTTTATACATATTAGCGTATACATGTCAATCCCAATTCATCCCACCACCACCACCCACTCCGCTGCTTTCCCGCCTTGGTGTCCATGTTTGTTCTCTACATCTGTGATGTTGAGACAACTTTTGTCAGCAGCTCTCCTCTGAGGGTCTCTGGCCTGAGGGTCACGAGAGTCTCAGGAGGAACACGGTGGCCAGGACCCAGCGGACCCTCTAGGTGAGCAGAGAGCAGTCACTCCCCCTACACTGTCCCCATCTCTGAAGGTGTCACCAGGCCGACTGCCGCTCAGAAGTCAGGGAGTGGACTCAAAAAGCATCTCTCAGTCCAGTTTTCCCTTTTCCCTCTGCATCGAGTACTTGGGAACCATGTGCTGGAGAAGGTGCATCGATATAACAGTGGGAAGAATTTTGATTCGGAGTAGGGAACCTTGGACCTATCACATGGCCTTTTGGAACGTGGGTTTCCTGTGTGTACAATGAAGGCCTGTAACAGCCCCTTGACAACTTCATGGAACCATGGGGTCAGATGCGATGTGGGAAAGTGCCTTTTCAAGGCACACAGATGTATGTTTTGTTAGTATTACGAGCGGGGTTTGCTCGCCAGCTTAACGCTGGGCTGCAGGCCGGGCCCGAAGCTGGGAGCTTGCACGGATGCAAACCACTCTCAACTGCGACCTTTAGATCTTCAGGAAGTTATTCCTCCTCTGCATATCCAAATTAACTCTGGCTCACGGTAACATCATTTAATGCAGAGAATGCTTGGTAGGCCTTAGAATAAAAGCTCCTGGAGGGCAGGGGGGTTGGGGGCTCTCTGTGACGGAAATCTCTTGTTTCAAGGAGAAATCGGTTCAGTGGTGGTGTTTCTCCTCTACCCACAAGGTCTGCACTCAGTCTGCACTCGGGCAAGCACTTTAAACCCACAACTGGGCTGCTTCATCTCTGAGAATTCCGTGGTCCCCTCTGGGACAGGCTGAGGAGACCAGGAAGGGGCTTTGGTCCCATCAGTCATTCTGGCGCCCAAGGCCAACAACTGTAGCTGCCTGGGGTGGGGGTGGGGGGGCTCCACGTGGTTGTGGGGCGGTGCTACCGTCTCATGCCCTTTTTAACCTGGGTGCTGCTAAAGGTGGTCCCTGAAACTGTGACTGCGAAGCGTCTCACAGGAGGAGGATGAAAGTGATGGGAATTCTTGTACATTTTTAATCGGAAAAATAAAGTGTGAATTGGAATTCATGCAGATATTAAATATTTAAACTTTCTGTACTCACTTTCATTTTTAACGTATTCCTCCCTCAAAAGCCTTGATAACGTTCGTCAGATTTGTTCTTGAGATGTCTCTCTCTCTCCACCTCCACCCAGCACCAGCCCGAAGTTCCCCCAAAGAACCCCAAAGGTATTCATCATCCTGATGGAGATTTTCATTTTATTTCTCCTACAGGAACTGTCTGATCTCTCTCTTTATATTTATGCTTTCTTTATATGGCAGCGTAAATAATTAATGCCGTTATAAACACATCCTATGCAAAATATTATTAGAAAAAATAACTCTTTAATTTGGCATGTCATTTAATTCCACTTTGTAATCACAACACATGGGCTACAATTAATGCCAGGGCTGGGGAATTCAACCTGCCCGCTAGCATTTGCAGAGATGCAACAAAGTCTTCCAGGCAAAGCCTGCTTGGCCCCTTCGCCATTGGTCACTTGTGTGAGTTTGCTTGATGGAAGTAGATGGTGTCCACTGCCCAGCCTGGGGCTGAGAGTGAGTCTGGGAATAAGACGGGAAACTCACTTCTCTCTTCAGCAGAATGGGTTGGGGGTGGTCTAGGTCTCCTCAAGCGCGTTTGGTAGCCTGCATGTCCTGAAGGATGCTGGGACGTTTAGATGCAGTCGCTCTTACACCTTGGGGGTGGAGGCAAGTTGTGGTGGCGGTCCTCGCGTTTTTGTTTTGGTGAGTTCCCACAAAGGATTGGCTTGGGAAGAGTAACAGTCTCCTAGAGATTAGGGTTCACGCTTGCATTCATCTGTTTTTTAATTTACTGAGTGCTTCATCCGTGCTGGGCATTGTTGTTGGCACTAGAGACACACCAGTAAACGAGACAGGCGACAGAGATGAGAACGTCCCCTGTTCCCGAATATTCCACCATTGCCACTGCTCATTCCCCCTCCCCGTGAGCAATCTTTATGGCCCTTGAGGAACCTGTCTACCAGAGCAGCTCCTCCCCCAGGTTTTAAGCACTAGTATTTGAATAGCGCAGTGTTTCTGGATGTATCAGTTCCTCTGGATTTAGCACAACCTTGGAAACAAGACTGCACTAGCACCGGCCCACCCCTCCCCCCACCCTCCAGGGAGGGGTCCCGAGAGCCAGGTGAGTGACATCAGCATCCTCTGCTTCTAGACCCCAGGTGTGGTCCTCCCTCTGCAGTCGGTAAGTGGCTCTATTTGGACGGAGTCTGCTAATCCTGCTGTGACACGCCCCTCCATGTGTCATCTCAGAGGCCCAGGCTTTGGGCTGAAGTCATGGGGGGTTTAAGTTTGGTTTTGATGCGGCATTTATCAGTCTCTCCCCGTTGGAGAGCTTTTCTAATTGTCCCCATGCTTGGCATCACATCATTCAGTGTGTGTTCCCAAGCTAAAAATTGCCCATTCACTTGTGGCCCAGACTCTCATTAATTGGTTGGTGGGGTAGAGAATAAGGAGGGGACAGCTAATGTCTTGGAAGAATCTTTATTTTGTAGTTAGCCATTTGCTACTCGTCTGGAAGGCCAGCGCGGCCTCGTCAACCTGGGGTTCCATTGAGGAGAAAATTGGAACAAGTGGCGCCCAGCTCCCAGCCCACCTTCCCAGACCGGCTCTGCCGATGTTATCTGCATTTCGCGTCTCCCAAAATAGGATGGTGGGAAGAAACATGGAAATCAGAACCGGCACCCACTCTCCTGCCCGCACTTGGGCGCCCGGCTCTGGGTCTGTGGCAGGCGCGGGCTATTTGGGGAGGCTGACGTCTGACTTGAGAGGCCCTGGGGGATGGGTTTTCCAAACCTGTCAGGGGCTCCCGCTTGGCTGGGATCAAAGAGGCTGAGCCTCAGCTGCCTCGGGGATGAAACAGAAGGTTCTCCAGGGTGACCCCCAGTGACTTGATTTCCGTGGCATTCACAAGGAGCTGATGATACTTCTGGGGGGTTGGGGGTGGGGAAGAGGTTTGAATAACTTTGCTGCTCTGTGCCTTGTCACCCTGTCCTCCCTGTGGCAGTGGCCACAGGATTGGTACCCTCAGACTGTGCCCTAGCCGGTCTCTAGGCTATATATTCACATTCTCTGCCAGGCGTTTGCCCTGCTTTTAGAAAAATGGGCTTCTTCCTTTCTCCTAAGACCACGTTCCCATTTGTCCACTGTGTCCTATGGGTAAAGAGATTCATATTCTCTTTCTGGACTTCTCTGATGCTGAACACTGCCTGGATATGTGCTTCGTGTTCTCCTTTCCTGAGTGGACCTTCTCCCATCATTTGCACCTGGAGTGCACGCCTGGCTCAGCTCTCAGCACCTCCCCCGTCTCATTCATTCATTCATTCACTCAGTACTCACCATGCAGACCCTGTGCCTGAGACACTCTGCGGGGTGCTTGGTTTTTGGCGGAGACTCGGTCCCTGCACCCCGAGGCTCTGGTTTCAGTTCTACTTAGTCCATCAGTGTCTGTCCTATCATGAAACTAGCAGAGTTAGGCGAAAGACAGCAGTAACTTGATGACTTCTTCAAGGAAAAAACCCCACCAGTTACTTAAAGAATCATCTCCTCTGCAGGCTCTGCTCCAGCTCACAGGCCAGGGCCTGTTCCTGGCTCCACTCACTTAGCCCGTGGAGCCCCGAGGTGAGGTAACTCAAGTTGGTGTCCCTGAGGGGCCCGGCATGCTGATGGGGAGGCCGCCGCTGCCCGTCCCCCATGACAGATCCACCACCGGTCCCTCTGCCCTGTTGATACTCTTGCTTTTCTGATGTCTAGTGCCTGGAGTGGCAGGGCCATGGGCCACCAGTGCTACGTGACAAACCCAGAGAGCGTGACAAGCCCAGAGCCACTCAGGGCCTTTTACTAATCCTGACAAACACCCAGTAACCCAAGCCTCTTGCCTGGTCTCCTGGAACATGTGGAACAAATTGCATGGAAGCCTGGAGGCAGGGGGTGAGAGCTGGCGGCCGTGGTGCCTCTGGGTCTCAGAGAGTGGGGGTGTGAAGAGAGCATGGCAGGTGTTTTTCCGTGAGTCTGTCTCGACGTGGCTGATTCCGGCTCCTTGGGTGATTGATCCGCTGATGGAATGTCTGACTCTGGATGAGTAATACCTAACATTTACAGAGCCCTTCACCACTTACTGATGCTCCCATTAACCGTGAGATAGGTCCTGTCGTCGTCCCAGGTTTATAACTGAGACGACTGAGACGCAGAAAATTTGACTTGCCAAGGTCATGGGACGAACACATGGGCCGGCCAAGACTCAGTCAATTGACTGCCCGTGTCTTTCCCCTTCCCCCCATAATGTAGAGGATTCCGGCCCGGTTCCCCCCTGGACCAGGCGGAGGATTAAAGAGTTCTTCCTTGGGCTTTGAGCTTGTCAAGTAAATAGGGCCCAGGGGCAACGCTCCAGTGTCCCCCCAAGAGGAGCAGCCTTCTTCTTTCTGGCGTCTCCCTTCCTTTGTCGTTCCCACATATGCCCTGTGTCTGCAGCACCGGGCCTGCTGTGTATAGGCGAGCAGCGGTGAATCAGCACCTTCCTGAGGCCGTTTGCTGGAGGAGAGGGAATCGACTCCTCCGGCTGCCTCACTGCTCCTTGTTTCTGGGGGTGATGAAAGGGCCTCTGAGATGCTGTCTCTTGGTTCTGGCCACAGCACAGGGAGGCCATCCTGCAAGGGGAGGGAGGGCCAAAGGCCCTACATGTCATTGACCCAAGCCAGCCCGCCGCCTCAGTCTTGGATTTGAGAAAACTAGCTGCCTGTTTCTCTGAAAGCATGGCCTGCTCCCCAGAAGCACGGGGTGAGAGGCCGAGCGTAGGGCCAGGAGTCGGTGGCTGTGCTTGTCAGGAAGGCACTGATAAGATGAACAAACTCCCCGGCGAGGCTCAGAGGTCACGGTTGTGTGTTTGCCTTTGCAGCCCACGTTGCTTCTCACCACTTGAAATGCTCCTGAAAGCCCAGAGGAGCAGCTGAAAATATCCCAGGTAATATGGAAATGAATAACGGCTCAGCAAACAGAGCCCAGCTTTTGAGCAAACAGCCGAAAAGGCAGGCAGCCCAGGCGAAATGAGAAAAGAGGAGAATGCAAAAGGAGGGGTGGGCGGGTGGGATAAAAGACCAGGGGTGGGGACGCAGCAGGAAGCCAGCCCAGGTTCTCTGCTGCCAGTCTTCTTGGCACTGAGCTGCCCTCTGTCCTGGAGACTCCCCTTAGGCCACTTTCTTCCTCAAGGGCTGAGGAAAAACGGTGCAAAGAAGAAGTTTCTCGGCTTTGGCCTGGATGGAGAGACTTAGGGGTAAGGTCCCTCGTGGCCTGGTCTCTTACATATGATTCTCTACACCGGAAGGGAATTTGGGAGCGAGGATAGATGGGAGGGTACCATCCTGAGTTAGGAGGCTCCAGCTCTCGCTGTGGGACCTTGTAGGCTCCTGTGGGCTAGTTTCCTAATTAGCAAAATGAGAAGGTGGGACTAGATGCTTTCAGGGGGCACAGGGAGGGTCCTTTCAGCTCTAACATACTGTAGTTTGGTGGGTTTTTTCCCATAATCAACAAAGACTTGGGTGAGGGCTTAACTCCTTGTTAAGCTGTGAGATTCAAGAGGGTGTAGGCATGGCTACCCCATTGCCTCTGGGAACTTATCCTCGGAGACACCTGTGACACGGTCAGTCACGTCCCAGGAGCAGAACCAGCAGAATAAGAATCTTCTCCACTCCAAGTAAGACCAGGGTGAGGCCAAATGAGAAGTCCCTTCCTCCCAACACTGGTGAAGGTGGCATTACACTGGCTGCGGGGCCAGAGGGTGGAACTGGAGGACCTAATACCTCTGGCGACTCTCAGTTATCGGGGGCTTCCTATGTGTCCAGAGCAGTACTAAGCGCCTTGCATTAACGACCTCATTTACTTTTCTACTAGTCCTTTGAGCTAAGTGTTGTCATTATCCCCGTTTCACGGCCGAGACTCAGAGAATCAGGTAACTTGCCCATGGTCACGTAAGCCGGGTCTTACCCAGGTCTGAATGACCCACGTCCCTAACCACTGCGCAACCTGGCCTTCGTGACCTTAGGGTCCTGGGGAAGGGAGTGCTTGACCCCAGAAAGGTGAGGGATGTTCAGCAGTAGTAGTCAAGACATCCCAGCTCCCAGAGGGGGTCCTGTTCCCTCATGAGACGCAGAAGGGGGTCGTGCTGCAAGTGGCACCATCACCTCTGTGGTGCTGGGCTTGTGCACGGCGGAGAGCTCGTCACCAAACCGTGGCCGGGTTTTATTTTTATTTTTTCACTTTTTGATAAACTACAGAACCAAGTAGACACCAAGAACACAGGCAAGGATGTGCAAACAGGAATACGGGCGTTGTGGCGGGGGGACACCCACAGAGTGCAGTCTGCAGAGAGGAGGACTGACCTGGGGCTGTTCCCATAGAGCCTGGGAACAGGCCAGGCTCTATGGGCAGTGGCCCCGGCTACCCTCTCAGTTGCTGGGCTTCCTCACTGAACATTCGAGGGTCTTGGAAGGTTCAATGACCACCTGACATCATGGGGAGGTCAGAATACATGGAAAATCCTGCTTTAGGTGGAAGGTTAATCAGGGCTGCTAGGAGAACATCCAACTCCAAGATGCTATGCATCCCACATATTCCTCGTGCACTGGCTGTGAGCCGGGCGCAGTGCAGGTCGGGTCCTAGCACAGGGGTGAGTGAGACAGCAGGGCCTGCCCTCACCACCTCTGTGGCGGGTCTCAGAGTTCCTCTGCCCTTACATCTAGCCACAAATTGCTTCCTTCAGGCAGGCAGTCAACAAATATTAAGTTCCTCCTGTGTGCAAGGCCTTGCGGCAGGTGCAGGGAGGAGTGCTGAACAAGACAGAGTCCTTGCCTTGAGGGACTCTCTATTCTAAGTGGGCAGGGAAAGAGGGAATAAACAAGGGACAAGCATGGAAATAAGAAAATGTTAGGTCCTGATAAATGCTGTGACGAAGATGAAGTAGGTCCAGGAGGAGAGCGTCTTGGCTGGGGCTGGGGGAGGCTCTCTGAGGATGGGATATTTGTATTGAAACCTTGTGGATGAGAAGGTGGCAGCCATGTATAGATAGGAGGGAAGAGCATCTCCAGCAGAAGGAAAAGGAAGAACAAAGTAGCCAGGGTGGGCCTGAACCTGCACACCTGGGAATTAGTAGACGAGAGGGAGAATGAAGGGAAATGAGATCAGAGAGGCAGACGAGGCCATGCAGAGGGTCTCCGCAGGCCACGCCCAGGCGTCTGGCTCTGACTGCACATGCAGTGGGAGCCACTGGAAGGCTGTGAGTGGGAGGGAGGGGAGAGCTGACTGTGGGCAGACGACCAGTGTGGCTGCTGGGGGAGTCAAGGAGACCTGGCGGGAGCCTCTGTTGACGTGGTCTCAGCCATGGCAGTGGGTAAAGAGCACAGTGGTTGGATTCGTGTGGTTCTGCTCCCGTTGACTTTGGGAGGAGAGCCGAGGGGACTTGCTGATTAATTGGATGCGGTTGAGGGGACCGGAGGAATCAAGCCTGGCACGTAGATATTTAGCAAGGGGGTGGAGAGGGTACTTTCTGTGGGGAAGGCTTGGCAGGAGGGGAGTGTGTGGATTTGAGGAGGGAAATTGAAAGATCTGGTTTGAATGTGCCACGTCTAGGAAGCCTCTAAACACCTCGACAGAGGTGTTGAGTAGATGGTTGAATACAGTTGTCTGGAGACCTGGGAAAGATACAGCTGGAGAAGTAGCTCTGAGAGCCCTGTGTGTGCGAGAGGTTTTGAGAGCTCCAGTGAGATCACGCAGGGAGAGAGGGTGCAGGGAGGAAGAGTGCTGAGGACATGCCAGCAGAGGAGACGGAGAAGGAGGCATAAGAAAAACCTCGCGAGGCATAAGAAAAACCTCGCGAGGCATAAGAAAAACCTCGCGAGGGAGGCGTCACAGAGCCTGGGGAAGAAAGTTTTTTGAGGAGGAACCGTTGGGCAACTGTGCTAGCTGCTGCTGGGAGATCCATACGAGGACAGAGAACTGACTCTGTCCTTCGGCAAGATCTAGTCGTTCGTAACCTCGGTAATTAGTCATTAGTGGAACGGTGAGTGGAGTGGGCTTTATTAAGTGAGAAGAGAATCACAGGTGAGAAAGTGGAGATGCTGAGCAGAGACAACTCCTCTGAGTACATGTGCTGTGAAGGGAGCTCAAGAGGAAGTAGAAAATGAGGACGGAGTGCGGTCAAGGGAGGAGTGAGTTCAAGGGAGTATTTATTTAAGGGAGGTATGTTTGTATGCCTGTGGAAATGACCCAGGAAAGAGGGAGAAATGGTAATGCAAGGAGAAATAGAGGAGTTGCAATGAAACAAAAAAGTTTGGAACGGCACAGGAGGCCAATGCAGGTGCTGACCTTGCACAGGAGCCAGGATTCTTTTTCCACTGGATTTGGGGGCAGGGGATGGCAGCGTATGTGGGTTCTGATGCAGATACAACGCAGGACTTGTCGATGGGAAGATGAGGTAGTTCTCATCTTACAGAAATCTATTTTCTCTATGAAATATACAGCAAGGTCATCAGCTGAGAACGGGACAGGGGAGGGAGTGCTGGAGACTTGAGGGGAGACAAGGAAGTATGATAGTTTCCCCAGAGACTGGGAAATTGAATTTTCTGGGGAAGTGTAGTAGGTTTTTCTGACAGTGTTCAGAGAGATTTGTGGTCATGTTTATAGCAAGTCTAGTCGGTAAATCTGTGTCATTTTTCTCCAGCAATGTTCAGCTGCCCTGATGCAGGCCCCGAATAAGTGGCTAGGACACCAGGCTGGAGTCCCGCTGGACCAGTACAGTGGAAGGAGGGCGGCTAGAAGGTTCAGGCTGTTGGCCAAGGGAGTAGCTGGAGTGTGGATTGTGGAATCAGAGCCGGGCAGGGAAGAAAGTGGGCGCAGGCGGGGAGTGGTAGCAGTGGATGATAAAAAAGTGTTGTTGGTTTTTTTTTTTTAATGAAACAAAGGTCTTGATAAGGTTGGAGAATTGCTGGAGTGGGAGCGTCAGAGAAAGCTAGCACTAAGGAGGGTGGTCAGAAAGTGGGACATTGAAAATCTACGTTTAGTGGGTGATTCAGTAATTGGTGTGACCAAGCCTAAGGAACGACCGTGTGAGCAGAGCAAAAGCTCATTGGAGCCAGGAGGGTCCAGGAACTAAGAGGCCAGGGTATGGAATGAATCGTCTTCATGGATGTTGGAGTCTCCAACAATGATGACGGGAACAGTAGCGGAGAAGGCCTCAGCGATCTGGGTGCTGAAGTCGTCCATGAATGAGGGGGAATGACCAGGACGTTGGTAGAATGATAGCGTTTTATATGTAGGGGGGTCACGAGGTCTGATGATGAGCTCTTCAAATGAGCTTGGGTTTTTGAAAGTAGAAAGAGACAGCTCAGATGGGGAGCAAGGAAGATACATACCCCCCTTTCCATTCCGAAGTACATCAGATGTGGGAGACAAAACTTCTTCCACCAAGAAGAAGGGCTTCCAAGAAAACACATCCTGGGGCCAGGGCAGGGCTGGTGTGGGACGCCAGGATTCACTTACAGCAAGAAAATGAAGGAGACAGTCAGAGCAGACCTGCATTTCCAGAGGGCATAGTGAGAGGACGTGAGGAGGGAAGAGCGAGGGGGAGGTTGGGGGGACATACACAGCATGGAGTTGAGTATCTACACAGTGCTGCCGGATCTGGGAGGTTTAGGATCCTGCTGGCGACTCAGGTAGGCGGGAAGCTGAGGCATGACGGGATTTGTCCTCAAAGTCATCGCAGTGTGCGGTGGAGGGCAGTGGCACTGCGGGGCTCGGCTCGTGATGGAGGCCTGAGGGACTGTGGGGGCTTCAGCTGGAGACCTGAGGAGAGGGGCTGACTGGCTGCGGTTAGCGCTGTGTGGTGACTGCAGATCTAGGTGGTAACCCAGTCCACCCCTGGACGTGTGTTAGCTGTTTGCATCTGGGAGTGGAAGAGTAGAATTGTATCACAGAGAATGTCATTTTAGATATCCCCAGTCGATGCCTTTATCTTTCAGATGAGAAAACTCGGGCCCTGTAAGGTTAAACGATTGGTCTGCGGTCATCAAGCTAATAAGTGGGGTTGGAATTTACTGAGAACAGAGGTAGGTGTACAGTTCGTGGACGCTGCTCGTCTAAAGCTGAGGCAGGAGGAGCAGGGGCAGAGCAGCTGCAGCTGGGAGGACACTTGGTCTCGCTGTGCCTTCTCTCGCCTCATGGCCGCCACGTTTGCTCCAAGCAGGGCCACGTCCCTGGCTTGGAGGGGCCACGGAGAGCTTGGACTAGGGCCTCCATCCGTGTCACCCTCAGTGGTACCTTGGTCAAGTGCCCTTGCTTATCCTGCTTCAGGACCCCCGTCTGTGATTGTGGGCATGCCTGTGTGGCAGGAGGTAGGTGCAGGGCCTGTGACCTGCAGTGGGCAAGGCTGTACCCAGACCTCTCAGGACCAGGCTGTGGTGCGCCCCGGAGTGGGCTCCTGTCTGACTACCTGAATGAATCGTTTACTGCGTGTCTACCTGGAGCCCAGCGCTCCTTCCATGAAGTTCAGAGTCCGCTTGCACACAGGACTTGCACACAGAGTTGCGCATAGACTTGTACACAGACTTGCACACAGGACTCAGGCTTAGCACTAAAAGATACCTGAGAGCTCTTTGGATTCGGTTGCCTCATGTCTCAGATGAGGACGTGCACAGGAGTGATGGAACCAAGACCCTACCCAGGCCTCTTAACTCTTGGTCCAAAGCTTTGCCACCCACGTGTGCTACATTTTTATTCAACCTGCAGTGGCTACCGGGTGGCCCAGCATCTGAGGGGCTGCCTGGTGGGCCCTGTCCCTCCTTTTTCCTGCAGAACTCCTCAGAGCCTTCTCCCTCAGCCTGAGCCAGGAGCAGGTATTGAGTGCATCATGGTGCCTGGGGCGCCCTCAGGATAGGATGCTGGTGAACGTGGCCCGATGAGCGGGCTCTGCCTTTCAGCCCCTCTCTCCTTTCAGCCTGTGCAAGTGTTAAATACAGCATCAAATTAAGTAAAATTAAATACACTTCCATGCACCATTTTTCTCTTGACTGAATCAAACAATGCGGGTTGCCATAGGAACAGCCTCTTCCGAAAAGGTCACCTACAAGAAACTGTGTTTTAGGTACAACTCAAGGAGATTATGGGGGATTAACTCATCTTATACATATATATTAAATATATATTTTTTTCTTTAAAGTGGCTGTTATGAAGGAATAATATCCAACTGAGCTGGAAGATACCCACAGAAAAAAATTTAAGTCCCTGATAAAGGATTTTTTTTTTTTTTAACCAGCATGCAGTGGGGGTGATATCTGAAATGGCGACTCTGTTTTTACTTGGCTTTAATTAAACCTCAGTCGAGGCTGAGAAATGTGGTGAAGCGAGATAATTGCACTATTCCCAGTACAGTTTTTAAACTCCTGCTTTGATATGCACCTCGTGACAGCCTGAACCTGCACCCAGACTCCTGGGGCTGCTTGAAGCTCAGCTTATAACCACCCCTCTTAACCTGCAGGCATCTGGGGAATGGCATTTGGGATCTTGAATGGGAAATTAGAACTGGGGGAGGAGGGGGCCAGGCCATCTGCTCAGAAGCGAGGGGAGGCCACGTCTCCCCTAAAAAAGTTCCTTTCTGGTATTCGGGAGTTCTCCTTCAGACTTTAGTATCAAAAATGTTCGGGAAGGACAAGCCCAAGCCAGTCTAAGTTAGGGAGAGAATGGGATGGGTCTTCTCTAGCTTTTTTCCATAACTTAGAGAGTAACTGAACTATCTCTAGGAAATCCTTACTGGATTTGAGTTCAAGTGGGCTGCCCTGGTGCAGACTCCTTTGTGAGTGTCACAGGGAGTATTGGGGAGGAGGGGGAGATACGTGTTTCTACTCAGCGCTCCCAGTAAAGGGCCTGGCTGCAGTCCTCCCAAGGATGAGGCTCCCAGTTTCACATGCTCACATGCCCCACACATCCCCCTGGGCTCCCCTTGGCCCTCCCAGCCCAGCCAGTGGCAGCACAGGCATGGCAAGGTCTGGCTGTCCCTGGTGCCAAGGCGACTGGACACCTGTGGCTGAGTAGTGCAAGGGTTATGCCTGGCTCCTTCTCTCCCCCTCCCCAGGCCTGCTTGCTTTCCAGGAGGGTAGAGGGTGGGACCTCTGTCTTAGGCCAGGAGGCGGAGGGTCTCCAAGCAAGAGGGTTAAGACAGACGGGGAGCCGGAGGAAACCGGGGATCTGAGTGGCTGCACCGGCTTCCTGAGCACTGGCTACACAGCTTTTCTGGAACCAGGGGTTGCGTACCATTTAAAGGTAGCTCAGAACTTGCTGGTCAGGGCTGACAAGCCCAACTGTCACATGAGAGTCACCCAGGGGTCAGTATCCTCTGGAGCTCAGGCCACTTTCTGGGGCCAAGCCTCCCCTCTGGAGCTGTAAGAGCTGATGGCCAGAATCAACTCAGAACTACCTCAGGAGGAAAAGGATTGAGAGCCTGGAATATATACACGGGATTCGGTCAAGTGTGATTCTGGGAACGTGTAGAACAGGCCCAATTTGTACAAATCCCTTTAGAAATATTCCTTCGAAGCCTTCCCAGTGGCTGACTTGCCGTCACATAGAACTTCTTTCCCTTTCTATATTTATCAGGCTGCTGTGCCTGAGATTTTCTTGTATTTGTCCCCAGATCCCCAGAGTCCACTCCCTTCTTTAATTTACTCCAGCGCCAGACAGAGTCGGCTTGTGTATGTCGTAAAGAATGAGAACTTGCAAAATGGGCAGACCTGGCTTTGAATTCTGACTGGCCACTTCCCAGATGAATGGCTGTCTTTCCTCATCTGTTAAATGGGGGTAATAACAACCACCGCCTTAAATAACAGGCCCTTAGACGGTTGCTCTCAAGATTAAATGAGATGGCCTGAGGGAAAGTATCTGGATAACGCAGGTCCTCAGTGGATGTTTGTTGAATGTTTGGGGAACACGACTTTTGTACAAAACAAATCACATGTTTCCTTTGCCGTGAAATCCAACTCGCCAGCCTAGGGACCACTGCGGAGATTAAAGAAGAACAGCGATTTCTAGCTCTAATCCCCTACGACAATCACGGGAGGTTTTCTTGAACTCTTAAGAAAAGCAAATCTACAGTTTTCCAGGGAAGAATTTTATTTTTAGAGCAATTCAGCCCTCCGAACTCACATGTACCCTTAAAACAAGATGCCTGAGTTTGGCCTGCCCAAACCAGAAAGATCCAGAAAAAGACCACTGTGCTGAATGGGGGCGGGGAGGTTTCTGGCCTCTGAGTTGCCCTCATCCAACTCATTTCCCCATTTGGGACACTTCCCCATTTGGAGCTGTCGTTGCCAGGATACTGCTGTTGTCGTGGCTGCTACGTGGGAAGTTTGGCCTCATCCCTTTTCCCATCTTGGGTCTCACTGTTCAGCCTGTCAAATGAGGAGGATCTCCAAGTACCTTCAGAGACAGGAGGAGCTCTCTGCTAGCTCCAAACGAGGGGCTGTTAGCACATGGGCTTTGGAGTCAGACCAAATGGGATTTGAAAACTGCCTCTGCCAACTTTTAAGCTGTGTGACCTTGGGCTAGGTGCTTCCAATTCAGAGCCTCAGTTCCTTATCTGTGAAATGGGACGACGAGGTTTAGGTTTATCTCACAGCATCGTTGCCGGGGTAAGGGAGATAATACTTGTGGGTGCCGTGGCCGGCACACAGCAGTCTCTGAACACGTGGCATCATTATTTATCTACACAGTCGGCCCTCGGTATCCACGGGTTCCTCATCCATGGGTTCAACCAACCTCTGATCAAATACATTCCCCCCAAAATCCAGAAATTTCCAAAAAGCAAATTCAAATTTGCTGCACTCCAGTAGCTATTTGCATGGCATTTACATTGTATTAGATATCATAAGCGCTCTAGAGATGGTGTAAAGTTTATGGGCACATGTGCATAAGTTATATACAAATACTGTGCTGTGATATATAAAGGACTTGAGCATGCATGGATTTCGGTATCCGCGGGGGTCCTGGATCCAACCACCAGTGGATACCGAGGGACGGCTGTACCAGTGTTTGGTGAGCATCAGAACCCCTGGAGGGTTAAAGCACAGATTGCGCGAGCTGCAGAGTCTCTGATTCAGGCCTGAGATAGGGCCTGAGGATTTCCATTTCTGACCAGTTCCCAGATGATGCTGGGACCACACTTTGAAAAGCGCTGGCTATACTATCCAAAGTGAGGGAAATAGTTAACTATAATCCATTAAATTTGCACCTTATAGGTATCCAACCTAGTTTACAAAGGCTTCCAAGTGGGTTTAGAGGACTGAATTATCTAGACTAGTGCTGTCCAGTAGACCTTTCGGCAATGATGGAAATGTTCTATACCTGTGCTGGCCAGTTTGGTAGCCACCAGCCACATGCAGTGATTGAACACTTGAAATGCGGCTGGTACAACCGAGGAACTGAATTTTACATTTACATTTCAATAACCACATGTGGCAAATGACCACTGCATTGGACCGGGCAGACTAGAGTCTCATAGGTAGAGCTTAGTGAGGGCATATCTATTACCCAGGAAAATACATGGATAAGTGGATGGCGCCTCAAGAACCATGACACAATATTACAGCCACCTCCTCCTTCAGTGAGTCCCCTCTACCTAAGGACCTTCTCTGGAGACTTTAGGAGTCGAGTACTGAAGCTTCCGCCTTCCCTCATATATGTGAATATCTAGGTATGCTGCTCTCTGGAGGAGGCAAGAACAGTTGAAATATGAAGTGTAGGATCTGAACATCCAGGCAGAGTAAATGGATGGACCTCTTAGGAACAACGTCAGATCAGCAATATACCAGGGCCGTGACCTGTGTTTTTCAGGGATAGAAAACAATAAAGACGTTTTCTGGAAGGAAATAGGAATCAGAAGGCAGTATGATTCGTTCATGGTTAAGATGGGAAAACAGAAGGGTCAGGTGAAAAGGGAAAAGGATCTTGTTCAAAACCAGCACAGTGGTTAAGAATATGCCTGCCAATGCAGGGCACACAGGTTTGAGCCCTGGTCCGGGAAGATCCCACATGCCGCGGAGCAACTAAGCCCATGTGCCACAACTACTGAACCCACGAGCCACAACTACTGAAGCCCACGAGCCACAACTACTGAGCCCACAAGCCACAACTACTGAAGCCCATGCACCTAGAGCCAGTGCTCCACAACAAGAGAAGCCACCGCAATGAGAAGCCCGTGCACTGCAACGAAGAGTAGCCCCCACTCGCCACAACTAGAGAAAGCCCGCGTGCAGCAACGAAGACCCGATGCAGCCAAAAATAAAATAAATTAATTAAAAAAAAAAAAACCCAAAAACCCAGCTCTGCCACTTCCGAGCCACAGGGCCTTATGCAAATTATGTAACCTCTCTACGCCTTAGTCTGTCCATCTGTAAATGGAAATAATAATGGTACACGAGTACAAGGTTGTTTTGAGAATGAAATGACATCATGGGTCTCACGTGCTTTACATGATAGGCTTTTGAGATGGCAGCTGTTATCTTTTTCCACACACCACTGACGTCCCTTAGCAGCGAGTGGCCCCATGGGCTGTCCCCTAAAGGCAGTATGAGGGTCCGGCTCTGGGAGCCCTTCCCTGGGTGAGTCAATAGGGGAAAGATGTCTTATCCTGGTCCCTTCCTTGGGTAGAGGTGACCCCTCAGCCTGCAGCCCTGCCGGGAATGAGCCTCTACTCTGCAACGACAACCATGATGGATAGTGGTGCGTGTTAGCGCCAAGACACAAGAAATAGCATCACCAGAGAACCAACTTAAGCCTGGCCTGATTTAGTACAGAGAAAATGACAGCTGCTGTGCTCGGCTGGCTTCCACCCAGCAGAAGGCTATTTTTTGCAAATAAAATGGTAAGTTGCTAATCAGAAAGATAAATTAAGAAGCATTAAGATAATGATGGTCTAATCACCGTCCACACAGAGAATTGCTAGAGTGAATATCCAGGCTACCGAGTGCTTGAGCGCATTTGGTGATTATTTGTATTATGAAGGGAATGATGGATTCCAGGCCTGGAATCCATCTAGTTCGGGAAACCCGCAAGACCAGCCTCCTCAGGGAGAGGACACCAGAGACTTCTGGAGGTCATCTGATCCTCTGCCCGCCTGCACCCCCAGATCTGCCCAGACCATGCCTCATTTATGGCTGTTTCACAGACGAGGTTCCCCAGCTTCTGTGAGGGCACGGATTGGTCCAGCTTTTTAGGTACCCAGTGCGCTTCTTCTTGGAAACTGACTGTGTGGGGATCTGCTGTAGTTCGAGAGCAGTAGAAGAAGCCCCATCTGGGAGTGAGCCGGCCACATAGCAGAGAATGGAATCCAGGCTTCCCCTGGGGCTTTCAGTGGGCTGTTAGGCAGACACGCTGTCCCATGGCAGCCTGAAGTCTGGGGGGATCAAGACCATGGAGTCTGCTGTTCCCCCCATTCTTCAGCTGCGGACCCCAAGGCTCAGGGAGCGTGACTGGTATCTCAGAGACAGGGCCAAAGCTAGAACCCAGGCTGGTGCTCCTATACAGCCCTTCTGCCTTGAAAAGGGCTCTCACACTAGACAGAGAGAACGTACCATAGATTCCCAGTTCTCTCCCGATGCCCACTGGGGATAAGGGCCTTGAATGGGGTTGAGAAATGAAATTAAAGAAGTGAAGAAGACCCAGCTGTCCGGTTCATAGCCTTGACAGTTTGACTGAGGAGTTTAGATTTGATCTAATATTGGGCTATACATCATTTAACTTCTCTTAAGCTTCAGCATAGCCTCACCTGGATCCTCATCTGTAAAATGGGAATAATAAATGACTTAGCCCATAGGTTTGCCATGAGGCTCCCATGAAAGACTGCATTTAGAATGCTGCGCTTGACCTCATCATTATTCCTGTGAGTAAATGCAGCAGAAGCAGCAGAGGTAGCAGCCCCACCTTAGCAGTAGTTTGGTCCTAGGCAGTGGTGCGCTGGGGCCGGCTCGTACCAGCTTGCAAGAGCTGATTGTTAAATTTTCAGGAATTTTGCAAGCCAATGGTTAAACATAGCTATTATTAAAATTAAATTATGTAGGCTTAAATTAAATAAATTATATTGAACATAAAGGTAATAAATACTCAAAACTCATGGGTTCCTGAGCATTCTACTACATTTTACTGTTATCTATGCCTTTGAAGTTATTTACGCCTGCTGTGTCTGAATGGTGGAAATACTATATGATGGCATGCTACTTATTCTGCCTGTCTGCCCTCATTGGTAGGTTGACATTGGCCATGTGGGAGTATTATTCCAGAGAACAGGTTGTTAAATACTTACCAGCATCCCATGGGTCCTGGGTGTGCCACGAATGAGGGATGGGGTGTGGTGAGGGTCGTGTCATGAGGATTAATGAGGGACCATTAGACAAGCCTCCATCCCAGTGCTGGGCACACAGTACACACTCAGTTAATGATGGGTGCAACTGGGGAGACATGGGAGGAATAGAGGAAGGGTGAAGAGGAGAACTTGGGGCAGGACACTGATGCTTACAGGCGGGTTAAAAATGCAGAGTTGGTGCCTGAAAGAAATTTCGGTGTTTCACAAATTGGAAGTCCTGAAAACTTTGTGCGTCAGCTGGGTTTTGTAAAAATCAAGTAACATCCTAAAGGAATTAGGAAGCTGTCATTGAAAAGTCTCATGGTAAACAATTTTGTAAAGAAAAGAGTCCTTCTGAAATAGAAATTCCTCCCCCCAAACTGAAATTTTGTGTAAAAATGGATTTGGACTCAATTCCTTCAAAGTAAAGTTCACCAGACTTCATAAAGAATTGTGTCCCAGGTACTGGTGGGTGCTGACCGACTCTGCCACCTCTTGCTGCCCGCTGAGGTTCTGGGAGCGGCTCTCCCCTCTGCCCGCTGCTGGCCCCTGGGGCTGGGGGCGCCCTGGTGTCAGCCTCCTGGGCCTCCCAGCTGGGTACCCGGCCGGCCAGCTGCATAAGGGCCTGGGCAGCGCTTTGCAGTGTGGCTTTCCTTCCTCTCTCCTCTGCAGTTCCCTGTGAACCTGGCCTCAGGTTCCCTCTGGGAGGGACATCTGCAGGGGGCCCTTGGCCCTTTCCTGCTCCAGGGACTGGCAGTGCGGTTTGGCCAGAGTTTCCCAGGGGTGATTTGGCCAGAAGGCGCAGAGAAGGACAGCGAGTGTTGTAAGTGTCAGGCAGAGTGTGGCTGGAGGTTCTTCTTGTCCCTTCCTGAGAGGGACAGTGTCGCCGATGCTTTCATCCTGGAAAGTACATGCTGCACGTGGGCGCCCTCCTCCAGCTCTCAAGAGCAGGCCCTTCTGAGTTCCCTGGTGCCTGGAAGCTTGCCACCTGGGGATAGGGAGACCCTCTTTGACTCGGGCCTTTCTCTCCCTCACTATTAACAATCTTACCACATTAATACTCACCATCACCTTTTGAAGTGCACATTTTATTATCCCATTTTGTAGATGAGAAAACTGAGGCACAAAGAGGTTTGTTAGCTTGCCCAAGGTCACGTAGCTAGTACGCAGTGGCATGGGGACTCCGCTTCAGGGCTGTCTGTCCCCAGGGTTCAGACCAAACCACACACTGTGCCATTTAGGGAGTGGTCGGTGGGAAGAGGAGAAGCAGCATCCCTTTGGGGAGGATTCAGGTTGGGCTCAGCCTAGAAAGTCTCTATCCAGGCTGCTCACCCACTCCCAGCTCCACCAACCTGACTTAGCGTCTCTGGGCCTGGCAAAGACCGGTCCCCCACACAGAGCTGTCATGGCTGCAGCCTGGGGAGAGGATGTGTTAGCAGCCGAATACTCTGGGGTCCTTCTGGAAACAGAGTTCGACTCCTCCACCTGTGTTGGCAGGGAGGAAGGGGTCCTCAGGGCCTCACCAGATGGGGTGGTCACTCCCTCCCCACTCCTTCCAAAGCCTTGGAATCTTTAGGCAGACAGCAACACCTGGCGTTGGGCTAGTTCCCAGCTAAGTGGGTGGGGTAAGGACAGAAAGGGCTAGAAATTCCTGAAGACTCAGTCTTCTGGGGAACAAACAAACCTCCTTCCTCTTGGGTCTTCGCGACAGCTGCTGAGCTGCAGAATTTACCGAAGGCCTTCACGCTTTGTGACAGACTGCCAGGGCTTCTGCATCTGCTTTCTTTAGTTTCTAATTTGCCCGGGATTCTGCCCCCAAGAGGGGACAAGTGACTTGGAAGCCAGGAGGGCCCCCACGGAGCCCTGTGTCCTGTCAGCAGGGCTTGGCTTGAAAAGTCCCTGCCGAGGGCCACCTAGGGGGCTGCTCCCAGCTCCAAGTACCTGCCAGGGATGTGAAACATGCCCTGGGATTAATGGGAACCATATGGGCAGGACAACCCCTCCACCTGGCCTCCACCAGAGAATGCTCAGATTTCTGGCATCGTGGTGAAGCTTTTCTGAGGATTTCTCTAATACTGCTTTTTTTTTTTTTTTTTGCTCCAGGCCACATGCCCAGGAACAGAAGTTGGGAGTCCTGGTGCTTTCTGTCCAAATGTAAAGATGAGGAGGTTAGGAGGGACCTTTGAGGTCACCCAGTGCAATGGTCTCCACCCAGGCTGCCCCTTAGAATCACCGGGGAGCTTTTTAAAACGACCTGGGCCTGAGCCCTACCCCAGACCACTATATAAAAACCTCTAGGGAAGGATTCCAGGTGTTGTTTTATTTTAAAAGCTCTCCAGATGTTCTAATGTGCTGCCCAGGTTGGGAACTGATGAACTTTCCCTTTGTAGAAGAGGAAAATGAGGCCCAGACGGAGGTAGCCAGCAGCCCACGGTCCCACGGTCGGGACTGGTTACTCTGCCTCCAAACCCAGCCGGTTTGTGTGTTCTACCAGGCCACGAGGAGCCCTCTTCTGTGTCCCCGTAATCCCTCGGCCCCCAGAATCTCTACTGAAGTTGGCTGTAGCCATTTTCCTTCCGTCTTGCCTGTGTCCCTCCCCTCCTGGGAACAGGGCATCAGTGCATCTCCTCCAGGAAGCTGACCCCCCGAGCTCCTCTGGCCTGTCAGAATACGGACCATCCAAAGCCTTGCTACTCAAAGTGTGGCCTGAGGGCCGGCAGCACCAGTGTCACCTGGGAGGTTGTTAGAAATGCCTCCGCCAGTCTCAGCTCCCAGCCCAGACCCACTGAATCTGCATTTCATGGAGATCCCCAGGTGATTCATGAGAATCATAAAGGTGGAGAAGCGCTGGTGTTTGTTCTTTTTTTTTTTTTTTTTGCGGTACGCGGGCCTCTCACTGTTGTGGCCTCTCCCGTTGCGGAGCACAGGCTCCGGACGCGCAGGCTCAGCGGCCATGGCTCACGGGCCCAGCCCCTCCGCGGTATGTGGGATCTTCCCGGACCGGGGCACGAACCCGTGTCCCCTGCATCGGCAGGCGGACGCCCAACCACTGCGCCACCAGGGAAGCCCTGGTGTTTGTTCTTTAACAGGCACCCTCTATCAGTCATTTGAGATTTTTGTCTCAACAATAAAGTTGCCTTCTTCTTGAGCAAGGGGACCACGGCTATTGTCTCACACAGAACGTGGAGCACATAGCACGGTACCAGGCACACAGCAGGTGCTTTTTACCTTTTTGCTGACCTGAAACAATCTCTCCCAGTGGCCCAGGGTGTGAACATCTCAGGAGAATGGACACGGATTCGGGAATGCTCAGCTCTTCAAGCCATGTCCGTAGCCACCAGGGGCCCTGTTGACCAGGGAAGTCATCACAGCTGCCGGCTGGGAGGCTCCCGCAGTGGAGCGAGCCCACGCCAGGGAAGCAGGGAAGGAAAGAGCATCTCCTCTTCGCCACCTTTCTGCCCACCTCAGCCATTGGCCCACCGTGTGATCTGGGCAGATACCGCAACTTGGTCCTTCAGTTTCCTTATCTCTGACGTGGGGGTGATAATATCTGTCCCACTGACCTGCTGGGGTCACCTCGAATTTGGGGCACCTGGTAGGCAGCCAGTAAATACTTTGAATGAGAATTAAGTGAGATAATGGGCATGAAAGCCCTTTGCTACCTCCGATCTTAGTTACATATAAGGCCATTTTCTTATTCTTCCCTTTCCCATCTTCTGGATGAGCAAACTGAGGCTCCATTCTCAGCTCCGAGCTTTGGGTTCTGGGTCAGATTTGAGCAGAAACTTTTGCCCCTGGTGCTGCAGTCGGAGGCTCCGTGGGAGAAGGGGGTACTCATAAAGAAACAAAACAAGGGTCACCCCAGCCAGAGCACGGAGTTCGCCTGACTGGGTCCTAATGGGAGAGGAGATGAAGGTGGGATGGAAGACTAGGACCTTAAATCACTTAAAAAAATTGCTGCTTACCACTAGCGTGCCATGCGGTGCTCATTAGATGTGTAAGCACCTTCACCGGAGGCCTGTGCCTCCTTTGCCCAATAACCATTAATCAGCCCACAGCATCAGTACAAGCCCTGCGAGGGCTGGGTCTTACCTGGCAACCACAATCTGTCCCTATTTCATCTAAAAAATAAAATGGGGCTTCCCTGGTGGCGCAGTGGTTAAGAAATCTGCCTGCCAATGCAGGGGGCACGGGTTTGAGCCCTGGTCCGGGAAGATCCCACATGCCACGGAGCAACTAAGCCCATGCGCCACAGCTACTGAGCCAGCGCTCTAAAGCCCGCGAGCCACAACTACTGAAGCCCGCGCACCTAGAGCCCGCACTCCGCAACAAGAGAAGCCACCGCGATGAGAAGCCTGCGCGCCGCAAAGAAAAGTAGCCCCCGCTCGCCACAACTAGGGAAGGCCCACACGCAGCAACGAAGATCCAACGCAGCCAAAAATAAAAATACATTTATTTTCTAAATAAATAAATAAAATAAAATAAAATGGATAGGATGTTGTGTTTCTCCCCCACCCCTTGATGAAAAATTAACCAGCTGTGCAGTGCGAGCGAATCCCTAAAGGGGAATGAGGTCTCTGATGTGAGCTGGGCTGGGTTCTGGGAGCTCCAAAAATCCTCCTGGTCGTTACTTCTCCGGCCCCTGCATCCCCAGAGCAGCGCGGACAGGTGTGCAGCGTGCTCATCGCCCCTCCCGCAGGCAGCTGTGTCAGCAAGTGGTGGAGCCAGGAAGGCCCCGATCTGGTTTCTGATATGACGGAAGTCCTTGTGTGCTCTGGGGGACATGGAGTCGCTTGACACCCACTGCTTCTTTACCTTGGTCTCCTTCTACTCTTCTGTGGGCTTCCTGCTGACCGAGGCTGAGCGTTATTTGCGTCTGAACCCCAGTACCTGATGGAGTCTGTCACTTAGCAGTGATCGGAATAAATGAATGAATACGTGAGTGAGGGCTTGACTGTGAGCCAAGAGTCTGCTCCACAGGCGCACTCAGTCCTGGGGATATCATTTGTTCATCCGCTCACTCATTGAGTCAGTCAGTAAACATTCCTCAGGCAGTATGGTTACAAAGAGCATGCAGTTCATTCATTTATTTACATTCATTCATTCAGCAAACACTAGGCAGCAGGCCTTGTTTGTCCTAGGGATGCACAGATACAATACTCCTTCTCTGCCCCCAAGTTGCTCACAGGACGATGGAGGACACATCCGTAAGCTGAAGACATCAGTGAGTGTGTGAGGACAGCCTTAACAGTGAATTTCTGAGGTGCCGAGAAGCCCAGAGGAGGGTACCCAGCTCCACCGAGGAGATGGGGGCTTCACTGGGGGTGGTAACACCTGAGCCGAGCCTAGAAGGGCACACAGGAGTTAACCAGGCAGCACCGCTGGGAGAAGGTGTCTCTGAGAGGGAGCAGAGCTGGACCCAGGACCCAGAACTAAGACCCAAGACCCGGCCCAGCGCTGGCAGCTGGTACAGCAGGAAGAGTCAGGGGCACTCAGGTCAGGTGTTGGCATCTCTCTGGGCCTCACTTTCTCAACGTCGAGCAGGAGGCAGGTAGGACCCTAAGATTCCCTGCCCCCCACACTGGGGGGTTGCAGTGGGCCCTCCCCTAGGAACTGGCTGGGCACCCGGGGAGTGGCTTGGAGGCCCAGGCCGACCAGGTGCTGCTCTGAAGCCTCGCAGCTCTGGACTCTTCTTCTTCTCACCCTGGCCAGGCCTGAGAGGACTGTGCGGTCTCCTAGGACCGAGGTACTCAGAACGCCACCTCCTAGAGCAGGCCCGAGTCATCCTCCCATGTCTTAGGCTAGCCACTGTGGAAAACAATATGGCAGTTCCTCCCAAAGCTCAACGTAGGGTTGCTACATGTCCCAGCAATCCCACGCCTAGGGATACACCCAAAAGAATTGACCACTGAGACTCTTAACACAGTTTGTGGACCCATATTCACAGCAGCGTTATTCACATTGACCAAAAGGTGGAAGCAACCCAGGGGCCATCAACAGATGAATGTACAAACGAGATGCAGGGTACAGGGGACTAGTATTCAGCCACAGAAACGAAGTTCTGATTCTGCTACAACATGGATGAACCTTGAAATCATTATGCCAAGTGAAAAAAGCCAGACACAAAAGGACAGACGTTAAATGAATCCACTTTTATGAATTATCTAGAATAGGCAAGTTTGTAAAGGCAGAAGGCAGATTAGAGGTGACCAGGGGCTGAGGGGTCACGAGGCTGGGGAGTTATTGCTTAAAAACCAGTACAGAGTTTCTGTCTGGGATGATGGAAAAGTATTGGTAACAGATAGTGGTGATGGTTGCACAACAGTGTGAATATAATCAATGTCACTGAATTGTACACCTAAAACTGGCTAACATGGCATATTTTATGTTGTATATGTGACCACAATTTTTAAAAGAGAATCCTAGGCTGGCTTTTGCAGAAGGCTAGCCAATCGATACTTGATCTGCTAGCCCCTCTCCAGCCCACCTCCCCGGCAGGCTTTTCTCCCCCCTAGGATTTCTCTCAGCATCGCATTCTGCCAGGCTGGTGTGTTTCATTTTTGTTTTTATTTCCTGCATCTGCTACCGCCAGAATCTATCACTGCTCTCCGGGGCTCCGTGCCCCTGACAGCGATTATTTGTACATGTAAATCCGAGAGCCCGGGACAAAGCTTTAATGACAGTCTCTCTGGTGGAGGCGGTGGAGGCGATTGCACGAGATGAGCGACTGCCAACTCCCACCAGGTCCTCTTTGGTGCGTGTTCAGGAATGGGTGGGGGTGAGAGGCAGACCCCAGCTGGTTCAGTTTCAAGGAACCCTTTCTGGTAGTAACGTTCAATCTGGATCCTGCAGGCACTGCCGCGGTATCCTCCCAAGGCAGGCTTCATTTTTGAATCCCCAGATCCTACTGCAAGGCTGGGCACCTAGTAGCCCTCAGTTTAAGACCGTTGGGACTTAAAGCATCTAGTCGTGCTGGGAAGGTGGCTTCCATCCCTGACGCTGGCTTCAGTCACCCCTTCCTTTCCTCCTTCCCTTCTATCTGTCAGTGACTTTGCAGTCCCAGAAGGTAGGCGGGGGGTTCTCTCAGACCTAAGTAAAGGCTACTTGATACCAAAGAAGTGCTTGCCCTGAAAGAGAGGAAATACAGCAGGTCGAGACTGGGGACAGTTATCAACTCTTGATGTGCGTGTGAACTGTGGAAGCAGGGAAGAGGTCCAGGGTGAACCAGAACCCAGAGAGCAGGGCAGACTGAGGGTGTTACCAGGCTTGCTTTGGGGAGGGGACGTCAGTCACCATGGACCACCTGAGCTATTTACAGGCCAATACCGAAGGGAACAAGCAAGGTGCAGAGCTGCAGTGTAGAGCACCCTGCTATATATGTCAAAAAGATACACGTTTGCGTGTGCACAGAACATCCCTGGGAGGGAGGCATAAAAATTGTGACAGTAATTTCCTCTGGCCGTGGGGTGGCAGAACCGGGATCCAGGGTCAGCAGTAGGAGAAATACTTAGCTTTTCATACTTAACATTTTATGCTGCTTAAATTCTTTACCTTCTTTGCCATATGCTTTTAAGTGCCTAATT
The DNA here is from genome assembly GCF_949774975.1 of Lagenorhynchus albirostris. Classification (NCBI taxonomy): domain Eukaryota; kingdom Metazoa; phylum Chordata; class Mammalia; order Artiodactyla; family Delphinidae; genus Lagenorhynchus; species Lagenorhynchus albirostris. The sequence continues at coordinate 100,084,213 of NC_083103.1, forward strand.
ACAAAAACACATTTTAATATATTTTTAGGCCAGCGCCATGTGTTGTAAGTGGGCAGGTGGCTGTCGGGGCAAGTGAGGGAAACGTCGCTGTCCCTCCCTGTGTGTCCTCGTTGTGAGCGCTATTCCAGGGAGGGTGGAGACGGGGGTGGAGAGGGGCCGTCTGTCCCTGGGGAGCTCACCCAGGTGTTAGGTGTTCCTTGAATTGCTTTCTGGGGAAGAAAAATTCCTTTTTCAAAAGTTCATTTCGTTGCTCTTTGTCCGGCCTCGTGGAGAAACCCCTCTGGCCTTGTGTCTGAAAGACTCTGCCTCGCACCCTCTGGGGTCTTTTGTCTTCTGCAAATCTTTTCTCTTTAAATTTTGGGAAGAATCAGGCCTTACCAATGATCGGCCTCATGTGGAAGTTAGTTTTTGTCAGAGTAGTTGTACTACACACACACGCACACACACACACACACATGCACACAATACACGTGTACACACATGCACACTCACATGCACGCACACATACAGCACATACACACATGCATGCATGCACATGCACATACACACAAATGCGCACATAGACACACATGCACGCACACGCACACCCATGCACACATACACACGTACACACGCACATACGTACACACACGCGTACACACGCACACAATGCACATGTACGCGTACACACATACACAATGCACGTGCACATGCACACATACACACAAATGCACACATGCACGCATATACTCATATACACACATACACATGCATACACATACACATACGCACACATACACACATGCATACACACACATGCACACACACATACACACTATTCCTGGGGAAAAACAACATCTCCCTTCTCCCTCTAACCTTCTTACTGAAATGTCTTCAAAATGGCTGAGGGTATTACTGTTAATCTCATTTCCCCAGACATTGATAGAGGGAGGGAGAAACTAGAATGTTACAGAATATTCTGAGCAGTGGAAACTGTTTGTTAAGGAAGGAAGTTGTCTCCTGAGCTGAACTCTGTAGTTCACTGCCATTAACGTTGTAATAATATTTTTCTTAAATAACCAAGCTTCCTAACATTACTATCCCACTTAACTTGTAATTTCAGACAATAATTTCCATGTTAATTGGAGGAAATTAAGACATTAAACCAAAATACATATGATTCTTGCTTGAAGTTGTTTTGAATATCCCTGTTAAGGAACTAGTTGTTATTGTATTTTCATTATTTTCATTTCCACAAATATTTATGGACCACCTCCTTTGGGCCCAAAGAGAACTGGGGGATATTCAGAAGTCTGAGATAAGCGCCCTCCCCCTCATATGAGCTGACTGTCACCTTGGAGACATTCTCTACCCGGGTGGCCAGAGGAGAAGTCCAGAAAAGAACGAATGTAGGCATGACAAGAAAGGAGAAATCCGAACCGAGTAGGGAGGCTGGGAGCTGTGGAACTGGATGGAGAAAGAGCCTTGGGTGGCCCTGGGAGCTGGGCCACCAGGATGAAGGATAAAGGGGAGGGGAAGGGGTGGGTGGAGAGGTGGCATGGCCAGGCACTGTGAGTGAGCCAGGAAACAAGAGCCAGCTCTCCTCATGGAAAGATTAGTGCATGTCTAGGACACAGTGTGGTTAGGATGGAAAAGGTGTGGGCTTTGAAGTAAAAAGGCCTGAGCGTCCATCCTGCGTCTGCTACTCACCAGCTCTGTGGCTTCCAGGATGTCTCTCTTACTAAGAATCCATTTCTTCGTCCGCAAGTGAATACGGTGAGGGACTATCACGCAAGGCTGTCGTGAGATTCCATGAGCACATGAGTGGAGTCGCTAACTTCCTCCACCACCTGCCACAGGTGGAGTACTGGGGCCCAGTGAGAGTTAGGAGGGAGTTGTGATTACAGGGAGGAGTGAACACCAGGCTGAGGAATTGGAGCTCTGTCTTGCCAGGCATGAGAGCCCAGAGAAGGGGGATAGTAAGGGTCATGCTTTAGTTGGGGCCATCAGGTGGGGCCTCTGGGAGGACTGACCAGGCAGGGAAGCTAGAAGCAGGGCCACAATTTTGCAGGAATTCAGTCATGGGATAGAAGGGAACACCTCCGAGAACACAGGGGTGGGGCTTAATGGATAAAAGGATGGGTGGAGGAACGAGACAATGATGTATCTAGGCCTCGGAGCCAGAGTGTGGGGACAACCATGATGCCATGGCAGAAAGGAGCAAGGCTGCCCGAAAAACTGATGGGAGGTGGGTCCTGAGCGCAGCCTGGCATGGGGTGACAACCGGATGCCCAAAGGAAACAGCCAGCTGAGAGGAAAGTCCTAGGGAGAGTGGTCAGCTCTAGAGGTAGATCTGAGAGTCGGTCCCTCTCATGTGTCATGCACAGGTGTGCACGCACACGTGTGCGTGTGGTTGTGTATGCATGCATGTGTGTGTGTGCAAACATTCGTGTGTGCATGAGTACGTGTGTGCCCCTCTCGGAGCCAGAGAGTATCGTGAAGGTTCGGAGTGGCCTTTGGTGGACACCAAAGGTGTTCGCAGTGAACTGGAGCAGCGGGGAGGGGCCGCACTGAATAGGGTGGATCCCAGGGTCAGATGGGCCACCGAGTTAAAGGGAAATGAGGTCAAGACAAGGTCACTGGATTCCGTGAGAAGGTGGCTTTCAAGAGCGCAGTTTCAGAGCCTGAGCCAACACAGTTGCCCCCCTTCCTGGCCAGCCATAACCTTTCTTGCCTGGGCCATGCTAGCATTTGGCTTCATTTGGTTTATTCTTTCATAGATTGCTATGTCCTGTTCCACGCGTGATTCTCGCCCTGCCCGATGTGTGCGCGAGCATTTTGAGAACGTGCTTGTGCTCTCTCCACCTCTGCACACCTAGCATGTGGGAGGCACCTTCTCCACCCAGTGCAGGACAAATCCGTGCTCCCAGGTGCTCAGGAAAAATACCTAGAGGTCATCCTGGCCCCTCTCTTTCTCTCACACTCGACATCCACGAATTCAGAAACCTCGTCGGGCCAACCTTGTCACCACCGTGCCCACCCTGGTCCGTGTCTCCATTGTCTCTTGCCTGGATTATAGCAAAAGCCTCCTAACCCATTGTCCTGCTTCTCCACCCTTTTCCTTTTCAGTCTGTTGTCAACCCCTCAGCCAGGAACTCCATCTAAAATGATAGGCAGATCCCACCACCCTGCTGCTCAGAGGCCTCCAACGGCTTCCCGTTCTGTTCAGAATGAAAATTCTAGTCTTGCCCACCCTACCTGACCAGGTCCCTGCCAGCTGTGCCACATCTCCCGGCGTGCTCTGCTCCAGCCACGCTGGCCTCCTCGCTCTTCCTCCAATCCCCCCTCCCTCCTGGAACACTGTTTGGCCGCTTCCAGTCTCTGCTGTGCTGTCATCTAACCAGTGAGGTTTCCTGACCACCTCATAGAAAAGAGCGACCCCCTCCCCAACTCCTGATACCCCATCCTTTTTATTCTGCCTTCTTTTGCTCCGGGGCTCTTATCTCCGTCTGGAATACTATGCATTTGCTTGTTTATTTATTATCTATCTCACCCAATTAGAAGTGTATTCTGTGAAGGTAGGGAGTTTGTTTTCCTTAATGCTGTGAACCCAGTGCCTAGAACAGCCCCTGGCACATAGTAGGTGATTAATAAATATAAGCTGCATGAAAGAGAAGGGAAACTAAGATTTGCAGGGTGCTTACCATGTACTGAGCTGTGTCTTAAAGCACATTCACTGATATCGTTTACTCCTTGCAACAATCCATGGAGTACTATTATTCCCATTATATAGACGAGAAAACAGATAAATACAGATATAAATCAACATTTATTATTTAAACTGAAGATTCAGAATAGAGGCAGAGAGCAGGGTAGAGGGAATGAGGAGATCATTTGACTTCAATTTGCTCTCATTCATTCATCCATAAAATATTGAAGAAGCACCTAAGTATGTCAGGTCCTCTGCCGGTTTCTGGGGATCTAAAATGGAATAGAAAACTATTCTCAGTGTCCAGCCTGGCGGTGGAAACAGCTGTTTAAACAAAAACTTAGAGCAATGTGGTAAGTGCTGTAAGAGAGGTAGAAACTCATCATTCAGAAAGCATGGGCAGGAAAATGGTTCATCTGGAGAAGTCAGAGAAGGCTCCCTGGAGAAGGTGACGTTGGAGGTGAATCTCTGTGAACGAGTGCTATGCATTCAAGAAAACTGGCTATTCCTGGAAGGATTCAGGCAAAGCTCTTGAACCTGGCATGGGAGGGCATAGCCCCGCTTCCACCCGCCTCACCAGCCTCGTCTCCTACACAAAGTTCTTATTAGTTCCTGCATCACGATGCTATTTCCTGCACTTGCAAATGCCACTTCCTCTGTCTGGAACGCCCTCCTGCCCACCCCTCAGTGTCACCTCCGGGGTGCACCACCACAGGATGGACCTGTGCCCTTCTTTGAGCCCCATGTTACCCTCCAGATAGACTAGCTCATTGTCACACTTGTGTGACTCCTTCTGAACCAGAACCCCTCTGAGGACAAACAGTCTTAAACACGTTGTTCTTGCTACCGTGTGACATTATGGGACCTGTCACAGGGTGGACATTCAACATATGATTATTATTATTTTTTTTTTTTGGTCGAGCTGTGCAGCTTGGGGGATCTTAGTTCCCTGACCATGGATCGAACCCGTGCCCCCTGCAGTGGACGTGCAGAGTCCTAACGACTGAACCGCCATGGAATCCCCTCAACAGATGATTTTTGGACAGAGCTGAGCCTGGGCTGGAAGGGAAAAGTGGGCTTTTGAGGCTTGGGAAGACCCATGTGAATGTGGGCAGCTGGGGAGCAGTGGCTGAGCAGGCCTGGTGGAATGAGCTGCAGAGAGTGAGGTCAGGTCCCGCAGGAGGCGGCGTCAGGGAAACAGGAGCTCCTGGGCTGTGGAGTGTGGATGGAGCGCGCAAAGGGCCCTGCCCAGGGCACCCGTCCAGCTGCCCGTGAAGAAAAGCCAAGCCTGCTGAGAGACGTAAGCCTTGGGGGCCATCTGTGCACATGAGGGTCCTGGCTGAAGACCCACGTGGGGTGCCTTGGAGCCAGTGGATGGTCACAGGGCTGCGGGAACATCACTTCCTGCTCGCTGCACACCTGGGCTGCTGACCCCTCAGCTTGGCCACCTGAGTGGCGGGATCTTTCTAAAACTGGAATGAGGCACAGAAGCAGTAGCTGGGGGGCTCTGGGGTGGATAAGAGCAGAATCAGTGCCTCCTTCCTGTGCTCCTACAGTTCTGGGGGCATTTAGCCTTGGCTGTGTGCATGAAGGTCTCCCAAGCACCCGGTTCTGAGTTCCTGAAAGGGCAGCTGTTAGCATAGCATCAGGTACCGAGTAAACACTTGGGATGAATAAAGGAATGAATGCATGAATGAATGAATGCATGAATGCATGAATGCAAGCTAAGCTGCAGGGCTAAGTCAGAAGTGGGCAAACCTGGCGCTTATATTGGGGCTCCTGACCTTCAACTTATTCCCAGGGTCGCCCCGTTCTTCCCTTTCTCAGTCCTTACCTGACCGCTGATTATCATGTCAGAAGTCCAAGAAACACCTGTCAGGTTTCCCCAGGTCAGGTTCTAATCCCAGCTACAGTCTGAGTGGGTAAGTCAAGTTGCTTACCTCCCTCCCTGGGTGTGGGATGGGCATCGGTTACTGAGCCCCTCAGCTGCCTCCCTGGGGAAGTGGAGGACTGACCGCTTGGCCCAGGGGCAGGGCAGGGTGGTGGAGGGCAAGTGTGCTTGACTAGGAGTCAGCGTTGGTGGATTTGAATCCTGGCAGCACCACTTACTCATGACCTCGGGCGAGCTATTTAGCATCTCTGAGCCTCAACATATTTCTCTGTTAAATGGGGTTAATTATATCTGCCACATTTATTTCCAAGGATCTCTGGGGAAATGAAAGGCTATGTAAGTGTTTCACAAATAGCACTGGTAGAAGTCTGAGGCTGTTGTCCTGAGGGTCTCCTTCTCACCCCCCATCCCCCAATCTCAGAGAGCAAGAGTGAGGAGCCTCGGAGAGGGGGGCAGCGCTGGTCCCCTCGCATCCTCCTGCCTGCTGTCCTCCCGGCTTTCCTGAGCTCAGGCTCTGGGCCAGAAGTGACCCTGATGCTCCCTTGAAGCCGCAGAGCAAACCCAGAGGGACCCAAAGCAGCCTGGTCTCTTCCTGTGTCTCCATTTGTTTCTGAGACTCCATCCCCCGCCTTCCCCTCAAGGCTGTGCTGGGGTTGAGAGAGCTGGGCCTTGCCTGGGAGACGGAGGACTCTCCTTCTCCGTAAGTGACTGATGCTCAGTCATCCCTGGGCTGACTGTCCAGGGCCTCTGCTTTTTGTCCTGAACTCTCTCCAGGGGAGGGAGAGAAAGAAGCCTGCAACTGCGCTTTGAAGCTGTCATGTGGCTTGGGGACGTGTGGGGATAAGAAGTGGGCAGAAAGGAGTGGCTCCCACCCTGATTTTGGAATCACGTCTTTGGAACAGAGCTGGCCAAGGCTAGGGCTGGAGATTTCTCTATTCTCACGCCCCATTAGCCCTTTTGGGTCCCTCCCTATCAGACTGATAATAATAATAGTAAAATAATAGGAGCAGCAAGCGGTTTTTGAACACCATGTGCTAGGCACTGTGCTGAACACTTTGCATGTGTGTCCCATGCAGTCCTATCTGGGGGATGATTAGTACTGTTCCCATTTTACACATGCGGTCACCGAGGCACAGAGGGTCCCCCAGCTGGCAGTAGCGGAACCAAGATTCAAACCCCGGCATTTAGAATTACATGGAAAGGAGGGGATGGTCCAATAATGTAGCAGAGCTGCCTCTGGGAGCTCAGTGTGCTTGAAGGTGGCTGGAGTGCGGGTGAGTGAGTGTGTGTGTGTGTGTGTGTGTGTGTGTGTATGTGTGTATGTGGTTGAAAGAGAGAGAGGTATGTGCAGGAGTGGGGAGGGGAGTTGTAGTGCCTGCTGATGTCAGGTATTATTTGTCCTGACAGAACATACCCAGGTCCAAACAGGCAGAGTCCCACATTTCGTCTCTGTGGGGAAACCTGCAAACAAAGCCTCCAGACTCAGGGAAAGCTTCCTGGGATCTGAACACATGCCCGGCGCACGGCGAGCATTTAATATTTGTTCGGTGACTCAAAGGATGGATGGACCCCCCAAAATAAATTTCTGACCTAGGGGTCGGAAGATGAGATTTCAAGTTCTAGCAGATGTGGCGTGTGGCCCTGGGCCAGTCCTATCCTCTGTCTAGTCCCCGGGCCTCCTTCTCCGGGAAATGAAGGTGCTGGTAATAGATGCTTATTTCAGCCCCAGGCTGAAGCTCGCTGCACAAGTTGAGAATCTGAGCTCAAAGGCGTCAGCTTGCTCCGCTCACCTCCAGGGCCCTGGCCTGGCTCTGGCTCAGGAAGCTTTTGTTTGGAGTCAGATCAGATGCTGCCAATCCGCTGCGGGGACTGGGAAAGGACCGCGGGCAGTGAGGACAGAGGCCAGAGAGAAAATGTCTCAGCTCATCCCGGACACCTCAGGGGTGCAAGAGTCTGCAGCCCATATCCCCTGGGGAGAGGGGGGCACCAGGCCGTCCTTCCCGTTGGATCGATCAGACAAAAGGTCCTAAACTCTCACTGCCTAAGACCCTTGGGAAAGGACAGGGCCCCCAGAGCGGGACTGACTTCTGCAGGCAGGAAGGAATGTGGCATCTGATTTCACTTCCCACAGCCGCCAGCATAAAGTCGATATTTTTTTGTGGTGCAGACAGTAAAGAGAGAATACAGTGTTGAATTGTTTGGCATTATCAAGGATTTCAGCTCCCCAGGACTTCTGCATAAAGAGATGGAAATAGAGCTGTCGGAGCCAAGAAAAACATAGAAGTATATGAATTTATTACATATTATCTTTCCTCCTTCCAAACAGCCCTGGAAATGTCAAAAGATCATCTATTGTTTCATTGTTGATAAAAAAAAAAAAAAAGGTTTGGGTTTGGTGGGCTGTGGGCTTGGGCATGAGGCTGAAAGTAGGAGAGGGAGACACAAATGTTTCCCCGGGGCGAGCTTCAGGAGGCCCAGCCATCTTTCTAATTCTTCCTTTCTGGGTGTGAGTTTCACAGATGTATTTAGGCCAGGGCAAGCACGTGACGGCACATTTGCTCGCTTGTAAATGTGTAAGTGCCTACTGTGTGCAAGGTTCTGTGCGCGGTCCTGCTGGGGATCCCTGGGTCAAGCTCATCGCTGCAAGGGGCTCAGGGCCTGGTGCTGACCGTGCACTATGTGGTCATGGCATCTCCGACACAGCTAGCTGTCTGCCCGGAGAATCCAGAGAGGGACTGGCTGTGCCACGTGGAGGAGATCCAGGAAGGCTTCTCAGAGGAGGTGACATCCGAGCTGGACCTTGAAGGATGAGTGGGCTTTCTCCTCGCACAGGAGGGGAGCAAAGGCATTGCTGGCAAAGAGGAGAAAGCATGATGACACAAGCTGAAAGGCCGCACTCAGCCATCAGATCTAGAAGTTGGGCCTGAGGGCAGGGAGTACCCGAGGCAACTCTGCGGCCCTGAGCTGGCCTAGCCCCTGGCAACCCACTGAGTAATTGAGGCCTTGTCTGATTCGAGATCTGCTTTTCTCACTCTCCTCTGATGCTGACATGGGTGTAATTCTCCACTTGTGACGCTCCCACTGACCACCCCACCCCACCGCCCTCAGCAGGCTGGGCTGGGCGCTGGGCTAGGGGCCCTCCGGGGAGGAAGCCGACCCCTGGCTTACCTCCTAGCTGCCCTCCTCAGGCGAGAGAGAGGCTGACTGTGGAGGAGCTATTGGCCACCCCATGTACCGGGGGTACCACAGGGCCAAGGGGATTGGGTCAGGCCCTCCAGGGTCAAGACTTTCAAGGCTCCCAGCGCCAGGAGCCTTCAATCTCGTGTACAAATGGTGCCTGATGAGGAAGCAGGGCAGACAGATAGGCCGGGAGCCTCCACGGCCTTTCCTCTTCTGGCTGGACACCCCCTCAACGGGAGGCTCAGGATCCCCTCCTCCCTGCCCTCTGCACCGCTCTTTTCCCAGGAGGTCACAGAAATCAGGGGATTTCTGAGTCGTGAGAAACCTTGGGGACCCAGAAGCCTCTGGAGCAGTGTGGTTGTTCAGCTCCAACCTGAACCCCCAGCTCAAACCCTGGCTTCCCAGCCCACAAGATGCTCCTTTCACAGCTGGTCAGCTCTTCCTTTCGTTAACCTAAAGCCTTCCTCCCATGGCTTCCTCCTAAACAAGGAGATCTGTGAGAGGCCGCTTGCTCAGAGGTCTGGCCTCTGTCAGCTCCAGGCTCTAGAAGGGACACAGGCTGAGTGGGCCCAAGCCTCTGCTTGGTTTCCCCAGCAGCTCATGTTGATGCTGCTATGCTGGGTGCAAAGAACCAGGCAGAAGATTCCTTTCACACAGATGGCTGTGTCTCCGCCTCTTCCAAAACCTTAACCCCCAAGTAGGTAAGAGAAACCCCAAGCCCGGGAGAAAAGCATAACCTCAATCCCGTACTTCTGAATTCTGCTTTTCAGTTTTCATATTCTTCTTGCACTTGTTTCTCTTGTGACCCTCAAACTACCCTGAGGGGTAAACAGAGCAAGCACTGCATTACTCTCACTTTTATAGATGAGCAAACGGGGGTCCAGACCAAGTGACACGCCTGAGCTCATAGAGCTCGTTTGTGGAGAGCTGGCACTGGGCTGCCGTCTCCAAGCCACTGTTCACAGCTCAGCCACCCCGCCACATCCCCAGGCAGGCCCCAGGCCCGGGAAGGATGCAGGTGCAGCGGTGGGCCCTTCCCTGCCCAGAGCCAGCGCTGATCTGGACCTGTGGGCAGTGCGACCCCACGCCTGGCCTCGGCCTCCCCCACCCCGAGTCAGAAGTCCAGCGTCAGGGCCTCTAAGATTCCTCGAATCCTCAGCGCTCCTGTTTTATCAGAAAACTGCCACTTAAACATTTCTCTTTCTGCTTTGGGGAAATGTTGACATAAATGGAGGACAGAGCTGAATCAGCATCGCAGAACCGTGGGCGGAATTGAGTGTCCGTGTAGGGACAGGCGCTAGGAAGACGACACAGAAAAAGACCCCATCTATGCCCCTTACCACTGGAGCACAAGGAGGCTGGTGGGCGAGAGCAAGTACAGGGGTGTTTACGGTAACGTGTTCACTGCCTAACCCTCTACCTGCCCTTCATCCCCACTCCCTTCCTGCTGCCCCAAGACAGACATGTGCTGCCTGTCTGAACTAGCAGCTTAGTACGGACCAATCCCAATAGGCTTCTTGAAGAACGCAGGGAGGCTGCCAGGCCCTGGACATGGCAAGGAGCACGGCTGGAGGGGACCCTCCACACACATAGGGAGCTTGGCAGCCTGATGGATCCAGAAAATGGTTCTGGGCCTCCACAGGGAAGGCTACTCAGGTGGGGCTGCTCAGAAGTCCGTTTGCTTGGGTAGAGACCGAGAAGAGCTGATAATGCCCTGGACGGCAGTTCCAGCCCCAGCTCCAGGGACCTGTCTCGCCCAGCTCTGGCCCTGAAAGGAAGACGTTCTGTTGCCCTTCCCTGGAAACCCCCTCAATTACAGGAAGCTGGGTGTTATCTTAAGGTCTGTAAACGGCCTGCCTGCTTTTCCAGCTGGAGCTGTTCATTCAGAACAATTAGCACACAGTTTAGAGCTGGAATGGAACATATGGCAGGGGGTCCCCAGGAGCGAGCGTGTGGCAGCCCGAGAAGAAGGGAAGCGGCCTGGGGAGGGGCGGGGCGGGGGGAGTTGGAAAGGGGGTGCTCCAAGCAGGTACACCCGCTCTCAGTGTTGGAGGGAACAGAAGCGTGGGCTTGTGCAGACGCCTTCTGCATCCCAGGTCGTGAGTGCATCCAATGTCCCTTAAACTGACATTTTATGTCAAGAGACCTGAGAAGCCCCATAAGCCTGGGGAGCATCCTTCTCTGAGGAGCTTTAGGGCAGATGCCCAGGGTCTGTCCTGGGGTGAGGGTGGGAATCCTGAGGAGCTCGTATTTACCCAGACGCCCTTTGACGTTCATTCGTTCCCTAAGCAGTGACGGGGACCTACTCTGTGCCAAGAACTGTCCTAGGCATTAGAGAGACATCTGTGAAGAAGACAGACCAAGATCCCTGCCCTCGTGGAGTTTTCACTCAGACGCGGCACAGCGGTCAACTGCTGAGCAGGTTAGAAGGCAGGTTAGCCTCCTCCCAATTGGCACGGTCAGCCCCGTGACGGCCTTTTTACATGCGAGGAAATGAAAACTCAGAGTCTGTGAAAACCTGTTCAAGTTCTCTGAGCTAGGAAGCGGTGAGGTCTGGATTTAAACCCATCTGGCCCAATGCCTGTGGCACTCACCTTGCCTCAGAGACAGACAAGACGCCCCAGCCCATACGGGCAACCTCCAGACGGTCTGCGAGGCCGCAGAACCACCGACTCGTGCGCAGGGAGATGTTCGAATGGCTCGGGCCCTCAGCCTTTCCCGGAGGAAGGGTAGCTCCTGGAGATTTAGTGTCCTGCCTAAGGTCACATCCGGTCACATTGTCGTAGAACAGGAGCCTGGACGTTCTTTCTGTGGACCCATGCCAACTTGTCAGGTCTTCGCAGCAAGCCCGCAGCTGTGCGCTCAACAAGAGCCAGCCTCCCGCGATTCCAGAGACCGTGCACTGTCCCCCAGGCCCACCTGCCCCGCCTGTCCCAGGTCAGAGGGACCCACGGGCTGGGCGGGGCTGACTCATGGAGTCTCCCTCGGGCCGGGATGTGGCACCACCGGGGAGGGGGCCGCCGAGCAGCGTGACCACGCCACCCCCAGCCTGAGTGTCACTGTGCTTGAAGGAACGGCTGTAAACAGGCGTCTTGCTGGGTCAGGAGCTAAACAGCCCTCTGTCTGGAAGAAAAATGGCAGTAACAGCATCGGGGGCAACTGCGAAGGTGAAAGGGAGGGGAGAGAAGAGGCAAACTGACCGTAATACGGTGTTTATGAGACTTAAATTGGAGCCCAGGGCAGGTAAAGAACAGAGCTATAAATCCAGCCTCCTGAAAGAATATTCTGGAGGTAGGAGACACAAGCTCACTTAAAATATGTCTGAGATGAGAACCTAAGATCGTTATTTTTGAGTAAGGATATAAAATGCTAAACAGTGCCTTTATTAGTCCTTTCTAAAAGCCAGGTGTAAAATACTGCCATTCCCAAGGTTGTGTTTTTCCTTTTTTTGTCTTTTAATGGCAGAAGTTAAAATCTCCTTAAGCCATTAGCCATCCATCCCCAAGGTGAGCCCCCAAAGCGGTTCTGCCAGGGACCCCCTCCCCTCCCCCAGGGGGCAGGGTGGCCGCCCCGCTAAGCCTTGCACACCCCTCCCCAGCCCTCCCTCGGCCCCCACTGGCTCCCAGTGCCCGCCTGGCAGCAGGTGGCTGAAAAGGCTGAGAAGTTTTATGGGTCTGCCCCAGCAGACCCTGTCTCCCACCATTTGCAAGTTTGGCCGGTTGCTCCCCACTCACAAATACCTAATGCTGAAGGTATTCGGCCACTGGAACACTGCCGGGCAGGCCTGCCCCGGGGTGCGTGGCGCTCGCTAGCTCAGCCCGGGGTGCTCTCAAATGGCATTTCTTCTCCCCATGCCGGCTCTCTTTCTTCCTTCCTTCCCACTCTTCCTTCCTTCCTTCCTTCCTTCCTTCCTTCCTTCCTTCCTTCCTTCCTTCCTTCCTTCCTTCCTTCCTTCCTTCCTTTCTTCCTTTCCTTTCCTTTTCTTTTCTTTTCTCTCTTTTTTTCTTTTCTTTCCATCAAAGGCTGATGCTACCAGAGAAAAAAGTTCATAAAAATGTTATGTCCACCATAAAAGCCCTAATGTGGCATTCTGCATGATCCATGCATTAACATTAACATTTCCCAGACAGTTATTGTGAGATAATGGTCCCAGCCATAATTCAGCGGCAACGTTCCTTCGAGCAAATGTTATGGAGGAATAAATGACTTGCCGAGTGTGCTGCTGCAATGGGGTGGGGAGAGGTGAGCGGCTGGAAAACGCAGACTCTGGATCTTAGAGACCCCAGCACGGCTGTGGAGGGGGCTGGGGCTTATTCTAGGTCTGACCACAGACTCTCTATGGACCCTGAGGCCAGGCCCTCTACGTTCTGTCTCTGTTTCACACAAATCCCATCTTTCTTCTCAGTGCTATATTGGGAGAATTGGCCAAGAAAAAGGATTCAAGGCATCAGGCTCATAGGCAGGGCTGAGAGGGTGATGAGTGGCTTTGGTACCTTGACCCTCAGCATCCTCCTCCGCATCACTCCCCCTGTGGTCCCAGCACACTTCACCCTCACCTCTGGTACAGCACTTATCGCCTTGGAGTTTCATTACAGTAAGTCCCCTACGTACGCACCTTCAAGATGCAAACTTTCAAAGATGCGAACACGCGTTCCATCGTCATCAGGCGTGAGTGACATTGTAGCTTGCCTTCCATCTCCTATTGCTGACAATCCTTCAGCTCTACCGCCTCCCACCTCCTCTCCCTCCTCCAGTCAGTAACTCTTCTTGCCTGTTCACTCAGTGCCAGCCCCTGGATGCCAGCTGTTGTACCGTACTACTGTACTTTTCAAGGGACTGTACTGTAAGATTAAAAGTGTTTATTTCTGTGTTTGTTTTTTATGTATTATTTGTGCAAAAGGTATTGTAAACCTATTCCAGTACAGTACTGTATAGCCGATTGTGTTCGTTGGGTACCTAGGCTAACTTTGTTGGACTTACGAACAAATTGGACTTACGAATGCACTCTCAGAACGGAACTCGTTCGTGTGTAGGGGACTTACTGTATTTGTTGACATGGCTGTGTCCCCTGCTATAACCGTGCCCTCTGTCTGAGCAGCAAACAGACCTTAGTCTTTTTGGTGACCTAGCACAAAACAGATGTTCATTACGTGTTGGTTGAAAGGGGGGATGCATGGATGGATGGATGGATGGATGGATGGATAGATGGGTGGATGGGTAGTTGGATGAGTGACAGCAACAGAAAAAGATCCAGAAATGAAAGCAGACCAAAAGATGAACAGGATTTGACATTAGGGATAGAGGGGGAAATACCTAAAACAACCTTTATTGAACAAAATCATCAGGGTGTGGGCTTGAATGGAACTTAGGGATCGGCCTCTGTGCTCATTTTACTCTTCGGGAACATGATACCTAGAGAGCTGGGGTCCAGGCCAGGACTAGAACTCTGGATACAAGTTCAATGCTCTACCAGCTACCATCTTGCTGCTGACATGCAGGCTAATAATATGCAAGAGAACCTTTTTCTACTCTCAAGGAGTTGCTTCCTAGTGGAGGGGACACGTCAGGCACAAAATCAACTTACCACAACTCGTGTGGAGTGCTGCAGCGGGAAATGTCTTCAACTGGGAGACTAAAAGTCACGACAAAGGATATGGGCCTTGGAGGGTGGACAAAGGATATGGGCCTTGGAGGGTGGACAAAACCAGAAAAGGCAAACTGGGAGGGGAGGGAGAACATTTGAGAAGAGGGAACAGCGTGGGCAAAGGCACAGAGATGGCTGGAAAGAAGAATCCCTCACAGATACTTCATTTGTATCAGTGGGTGTTGAGTGCACGATCCCGGGAGACCACTGGCTCTTGGGTTGAGCTTCCTTAGACCGTGCCCCTTTACTGCTCCCTGCTACTCCTGACAAGTTATCAGCTTGTGGTGACACTCTTGGCCGCGTGGCCCGCTCTCTGGCTTGCGCCTGGCTGGGCCTTGCCAGCTCCACTGGCCCTCCCAGCTCCAGGGATGGCAGCCACATCCCGGTCTTCTTTCCTACCTCTACCCAGACATCAGGAGCCACCTTCCTCCCAGAAGTGTTAGGACGGGGGAATCTCTGTGAGAAGCACAAGGGAACATGTGGGCGCTTTTCCAAATGCCACATGTCATGACCACTATGATCTCTCCCAAGAGCCGTTGCCCAGAATGCGGGACCAGATTTATGACACCGGCGAAGGAAATGGGGACCTCTACAATGCATTCGAAGGACCCTGGAGACGCTTGGCCCCAGTCAGAAGCATCTCCCTCACTCAGGGGTCTCATCATGTCCTAGAGCTGGCAGGGGCCTCGGGGGTCGACTGGTTTAACCCGCGGAGCTGTGAAGGCATCTCCAGTAGCAGACTTTCGTTCTCTTCCTAATAAGTCCTGGTGAGAGCACCCCTTCCTGCTGGGGCAGCTCTCACTGGTAGAATTCCCTCACATGAAGGGGAATTTGTCTCTATCCCTTCCAGCTTTCTGTCCCAGTTCTGCTCTCCAGGCGTGCAGTGTAAGACCAATGTCTCCTCTGCAGAGCAGCTCTTTAAACACGGAAGACAATACGCACGTCCGTCCCTAAGTCTTCTGTTCTGCAGGTGTATACCATTCCGCAGCATCCCAGCCTTCCTCCCCAGATGCGCTGCAGATGATCAATGCTCCCCTTCGGAAGCAAACACAACCGTCCAGAGTAGTCTGAGCCATTGCCTCCTTCACCTGGACTTGTAGGAATGCAGCCTCAGATTGCAGTTACCTTTTTTTTTTTTTAATTTATTTAAATTTTTTTTGGCTGCGTTGGGTCTTCGTTGCTGTGTGGGCTTTCTCTAGTTTTGGCGAGCGGGGGCTACTCTTCGTTGCGGTGCACGGACTTCTCATTGTTTTGGCTTCTCTTGTTGCGGAGCTCGGGCTCTAGACGTGTGGGCTTCAGTAGTTGCGGCACGTGGGCTCAGTAGTTGTGGCGCATGGGCTTAACTGCTCCGCGGCACGTGGGATCTTCCCGGACCAGAGTTCGAACCTGTGTCCCCTGCATTGGCAGGCGGATTCTTAACCACTGCGCCACCAGGGAAGCCTGCAATTACCTTTTTATTGTTTGGGGCAGCCACATCATAACACGGGTACCTATTGAATTTTCAGTCAAACGTCCCTAGTTTTTCATATGTGATGCCTTTAAGCTCCATCTCTCTCACTTATACAATCTGCATTTCACGCTAACAGTATAAATTTACACTTCTCTCTAGTCGACATCATCGCCTTGCTTTCAGCCTGTGTTTCTGGCCTCATGAGCCCTTTCTCAATCTTAATTCTGTCTTTAAACACAGTAAGTATCCCTTCAGTGAGTGGAATGATAGCACACCTTCTATAATGTTATGCAAATGGTTGGTAACAATGCTCAACAGCCCAAGCTATTTATTTCAATGTGAAAGACCTCCCTCCACACTGAAATCAGCTAGTCAATACTGATTGGGGACAATCCCAATCCAGCTAAAAGCTCACCTACCACTCTTCCCATCCAGCTTACTCTCTTTAACTGAAATATAGTTGACAATATGCAGAAGGATATCATGGAAGATGTTGCATATCTTGCTGAAATCAAGATACTTCTCAGAATTTTCTTTATCTACCAACCTAGGAATTCTATGTGTTTTTAAGTGCAGTAAAGTTAGTTTGACATGACTGTTTTTCAGTGAAGCTATTCTGGTTTTTGGTCACCGCTTCTTTCTTTCATAAATAATCCAATTTAGAATTTTTGTTAGCAATTAATATCAAACCTACTATCATGTAGCTCCCAGAATCTGATGTTTACCACTTTACGAAAATACAACTTTTGCATGTTTCCATCTCTGAAAACTGTTTCTTTTCATCAGTGCACAAACAGCTAGCAGTGGTTCTCCAATCCTATCTTGAAGTTCTTTCTGTACTCTAAGATGTGATTTGCTGGTGTCCGCAGCCTTGGTTTTATTTAAAGCTATAAGAGGCTCGTTTACCATCTCCTCACCTATCGCAAACTTGAAACCTTTATAAATCATTTTTCTAGTTTGATGGTCGCTGTCCTTGAAGAAAACAAAGCAAAGTGGGAGTTAAATCATTTACTTTCCTTCTGTCATCTGTAGCCTCCTACGTCTGACCCGGGCTGTAGCTGCCTCCGTCCCTTATTTCTGTCTCTGTTTTGTTTCAAGTATTGCTTTTTAAGAGAGAGGAGAGGGAGAGTATGTGGCAGGGTGGGTAGGTGGGGGCAGGAGGTTTCCAGACTCCACTCCATTCTGGTCTGTGGCCTTCCCAGCCCACTGCTGATGGGTTCAGGCGACTCTTGTGTATTGCTTCTTGTTTATAAGCCCCTCCTTTCATATTCTGCACATGTGCTTTTAAGTCATCACGGAGCTCAGATTTGGAAATGCGGACAAAAGATGTGATGTCCATTACATTTCACATTCACTGTTAGAAAGACATAGGTCAAAGCCTCCTCTCTTAAAAACATAATTAGCTGGGCTTCCCTGGTGGCGCAGTGGTTGAGAGTCCACCTGCCGATGCAGGGGACACGGGTTCGTGCCCCGGTCCGGGAAGATCCCACATGCCGCGGAGCGGCTGGGCCCGTGAGCCATGGCCGCTGAGCCTGCGCGTCTGGAGCCTGTGCTCCACGACGGGAGAGGCCACAACAGTGAGAGGCCCGCGTACCGCAAAAAAACCAACATAATTAGCAATGAAATTCAACCCAACCAATATTTTCTGATCACCTCTTATGCCCAAGGCATAGTTCCAGGTACAGAGGTGAACAAGAATTGTCTCTGCTTTAGACACGATGGAGGAAGCAGACATACAAACTACCATAGCCCTAGACAGGATAAGACAAAGATGACAATGCTGGTTTATTCAGAGTGTTGTGACAGCCCAAAGGGAAGAGGGACCATTTCTGTCTGAGAAGATCCAGGAAAGCTTCCTGCAGGAAGTAGCATTGATGTGGTCACGGCAGGCTGGGGAGTGTATCAGAAGTCAGAGGTGAAGAGGCCATAAATTCCTTAGGAAGACACAAAGGTAAGGAAGCAAGATGGTGTCTGGAGAACAGCAGATGGCTTTCTGTGGCTAGACCATATGGTGGACTGGAGTAGACTACAGACCCAGACATTTGTTCCAAGCTTTCTCGTCTACCCTGGTGTCCCGTCAAAACGTTGAGCACAACACACCCTCAAATAAACTCACCAGCACCTCCTCTAAACCTATTCTTCCTCTGTAATCAGGATGGTGACGTCACCATCCTCCCAGTAAACTGAACACTGAACTTAGAATCAAAAGATCTGCCTTTGAATCTAGGATCCAGCTCTTCCTTTCTCTGAGCTTCTATTTCTTCATCTGTAAAATGGGAGAACAGGGCCTAACTTTCCTCCTCACATAGGAGAGTTGTGAGGATGAAGTGAGAAAACGTGGAAGGAACTGCTCTGTAAATGGTGACGTGCTCTGTACAGGCAAGATGTCACTCTGATGACACTGGTCCCTGGATGGGTGCACTGCACAGGGCGGTAAGTTGTCGTGAATAAAACTGAGGTTTCCTGTGCGCAGTGCCTGGTATTTCTGTTAGTGCAGCGCCTTGTGGAGGGAACTGGGAAGGTGAGGCGGCCAGGGTGGGGAGGCCGGAGGCAAAGGGAGAGATGTGAGAAAGGCTGTTTGTAGGTGGCAGACGCAAGCCCGTTTTGGTTGGAGCTGAAGCGGGCTGTATTTGAGATTCTTCAAAGCTGTGGGAGTTCATGCTGAGTGCCAGGCTCCACGGGGAGTCACCCTGCCGTGCCTATGGAGAGCAGGCTGTGAGGTGAATCGGGAATGTTCCTCTCGGCACCTTCCTGCGAGACTCCTAATGCAGAAAGACGGAGCGTGGGAGGTGGGGAAGGCAGGGGCAGAAGGTGCTTCGGGTAGACACACCCGCACCCGTCCTGTCTACCTCCTGTCACGTGCTGCACACTGCAGGCCCTCTGAACACAGAGATGACAAAGCCACCGTCTCCGATCTCAGAGAATGCCATGGGAAATGCCGGTATTTGTAACCTAAGGTGGTAAGCGGCATAAAAGAGGAGAGCTCAGGGTCACAGGAGCACAGAAGTGGAAGTCACCATTCGCCAGAGAGGAATGATGCTCAGATAAAGCCTGCAACGGGAGAAAGCTCGGAGAAGGCTCTTTGGGCTCATAGCTGTCCAAGCAGATGAGGCTGGCAAGGGCATCCCAGGAAAAGAGGACAGCAGATGCAAAAGCACAGGGGCGGCCATACGTCTGTTCTCTACATCTGTCTCTATTTCTGCTTTGTAAATAAGATCATCTATACCAATTTTTTCAGATTCCAAATATATGTGTTAATATACAATATTTGTTTTTCTCTTTCTGACTTACTTCGCTCTGTATGATAGTCTCTCGGTCCATCCACATCTCTACAAATGACCCAATTTTGTTCCTTTTTATGACTGAGTAATATTCCATTGTACATATGTACCGCATCTTCTTTATCCATTCCTTTGCTGACGGACATTTGAAAAAGAAAAAAGAGCACTGGGGCCTGGGAAAGCGTCTTGAGCTCCTGGAAATGCCTGTTGACGCTGTGCGGCTGGAGCACGGGGTGATGTGAGAGAGGGAAGAAGCAGCAGCGTGAGGGCAGCGGGGAGCTTAGACAGTGGGGCTGGGAAGGGGAAGGTATTTAAAGTACATTTAGGATGAAATAGTAGCATGTGATGGAAAGGAGGTGAGAGAAAGGGGAGGAAGGAAAAAGAGAAGCTGAGGGCGTCTCCAGGTTTCCTTCTTGAGGGCCTGCAGTGACAATGATGCCATTCATCCAGAATGAGGAGCAAACGTGGGGGGAGAGTGGGCAGAGTGGAGACAGTGGGGCTCATAGTTGGGCGTGGCCGAGTTTGGGGAGGGGGTGCCGTGGGGTATCTGGACAACATCCTACCTCCTTCAGTTTTGCACCTCAGTCCCGCTGTCCCAAGTAGAATGTATTTGTCTTTCATCTGCACTATAGCCCCTTGAGGGCAGAGACTGGGTCTTACTCACCTTTGTACCTGGTGCTGGGATGCAGCACGAGCTGTCCACGGTTACACACCATTTCTTTACCTTCTCTGCCTGAGTTTCTTCACGCACTTGATAACGCCTCAAAGGCAGCACGGGAAAAGCAGACACACCCGCTGAGTCCTGGCCATGCCCCTACCAGCCGTGTGGTACGGAGTGTGCTGCTTGACCCTGGAGTCTGTGCTGTCTTGTTTGGTAGCCACCAGACACATGTGTCTATTAAAATTAAAATTAAATTAAATTACAAATTCAGTTACTCAGTCGCACCAGCCACAATCCAAGAGCTTACTAGCCATGTGGTGTCTACAGCCCTGAATGCTGCAAACAGAGGACACCTCACTGCAGAGAGTTCTGCTCCGCAGTGCACAGGGCCATCACCTCACATGGTCGGCAAGGGTCAACTAGATCACGTGCGTAAAGCTGGGCGCCACGGCTGGCGCACCGGAACCTTCAGTAAACATCGGTGGTGCAGTGGTTAGGACTCCGCGTTTCCATTGCAGCGGGCACGGGTTTGATCCCTTGTTGGGGAACTAAGATCCCGCATGCCGCTGTTGGTATTCAGAATGAACTGGGAGACAGAGCCCAGGGCGCACAGCCACGGGTGCCTGGGGCCAAGACAACAGTCCCTGTCCTTGGGGAGAATAAACAGTCGCGTTGGGGAGAGCTGAAGGGCCTCAACGTACACTTTGAGAATTTGGGGTTGATGTGAGAGGCAGCTCCTCGGGAACCTCCAGAGACAGGGGTTTGGAGGACTTCGGATGATCTCGGGAAAACAGAGGGGCGGTGCCCACTGTGACATCACTTCCTTATGGATCTGGGGGTGGGTCTAGCTCTGGGTCCTGGGCTGCAGCAGATGGGCTGGGACCTGGGGGTGGGAGGGGAGTGGGGATCCTGGCTCAGAAGTCCATCTGCGTTGTAATAGCGGGAAAGGCACAGAGCTGGCGTCCAGATGGCCCGGCGATGTCTCTTCCTGAGCACATGCTGCGTCTCTGCAGGCCTTTGCCCCTCTTTTGTGCCCTGCATGTCTGGGGCCAAGTGGCCAGGTCCATTAGTGACCTGCAGTCAGCAGGGAGAGGGGGCAGGTTGTTGCAGGAGGCCGGGCAGCTGGGACAGAGGAGTCAGTGATGCGGAGAGGCTCCGTCACAGAAAGCCTCACCTTCCATCCCTGTGCTGGGAACCAGCCTGGACCAGAAAGCAGAGGTTTCCTGATGAGGTTGCCCCTCGGTCCCCCAGCCCAGCGGACAGCCCCAGCTGAGGGCCTCGGATGGAACGGACGGACGGACAGTGGCTTATCCCTGAGGAGCAGCCTCCCTGGAGGGAAAAGCAAAATATTCAGTTTGGCTGGGCAGGGGAAGGCGGGGAGGGGATTCTGGTGCAGGGAGAAAGCCCCAGGCCGCGGGGCTCTGGCCTGGGCGCGCGCTCTCACGGATCCTCCGTGTGGCCAGAGTCACGCCCCTCTGGTCGGCCCTCTGACCAAGGGGCTGGACGGGTCATCTCAGAGTCCCGTCCAGCCCTCTGTTCTACCACAGTGTGTGGAGGTGGAGGGGAGAGGGTGTGAGTGGGCTGCAGTTTTCCTTGGGCTGCAACCTGCTCAGAGATCAGAGGTTCTGTCTTCTCATCGAGCGGCTCTCTGCAGCGCTCCCGTCCCACCGCCTCCCTCCCATCCTCCCTAGGAGGATGGATTGCGGCAGTGTGGAGAAATCCGAATAACTAGTCAGAGTCCTCATTAACCCCCTGCAAGGATGCTCAAACATTCACTTTGCTGTTTGTGAAGCAGAAAGAAAACCCCTCTCCCTACATTAAAATTGATGCCTTCTTAATCCCTGTGCTCCCGACCTGGGGGCCGCTCGCCCAGGCTGCCTGAGGCCCAGCGGCTCCGTCGCTACCCTGGGCCACTTGCACTTTCTATTATTTATTGGCCCAGCGCAGAGATGCCTCTCTTCACAGGAGCGGGCTTGGTGCCAGCTAAGAGGCAGCTGCTTTGTTTTCTCCTTGGTGGGGCTGGACCCCACCCCAGGGTGCAGGTGCCAGGCTGCCGCAAGGCTGCTGTGGTGGGTGGGTGAGTGAACGGTGGTGTGGACGCGTCTTTCTCCGGGCTGAGAGGGCACGGTGAGCCGCTCTGCTCTTCTGACGAGCCAGCCCAGGGAGCGAGCGGCAGCCTCTTATTCCAGTGGTGAGCTGAGCGTTTGCCTGGCCCTTTCTGCACACCTGGACCCACAGTGCCCCGTGGCCTCCCTGGCACTACCCCACACCAGGCCTTAAAGCTGTTCTCTGGCCCTCCACCCAGGCAGGCAGCCCGCATTGCACACCCTCCACATCAGAACAGACACCCACAAATACGCGTCATGTGCTGGACCTTGAACCAGGAGCTCTGGGGGATCCAAAGCCATTCGAGGCACAGTCCCTACCCTCAGGGAGATTGACATGCCCACACACACACAAAGGATCCTGGTGAAGGGAGGGAGGGAGGAAGGAGGAGACCTGAGCAGTGGAAAAGACTCCTCTGGGTTCTCTGAGCCTAAGATGCTGTGGAGGAAATAAGACCTGCTAGGAGACCCTCATTCCCTCCTTCTGCTCGGTACTGGCTCAGCCCTCTTACTGGCTGCCGATCTGCCCTGTTAGGGTCTGTCCACATCTCTTGCCCGTCTTGACCTATGAGCTCACAGCCAGTGTCTAGCCCTGGGTAAACTATTTTGTGGCCCTCTGTATAATAGGTCCCTAAAGACAGCTTTGTGAGGAAAAGGAGGAAGAGCTGAAAGCGGAGAATGAGAAGAGAGAGGAATTTAACCCCCAGCTCTTATTTCCAACCACTTTAATTTACGACATTGAGCGATGGCCAGAGGTCACCTTCCTGATGGTTGACTCAGGCCGGTGAGGACGATCATTCAACCAATACCTGCAAGTGCTGCTGTGCCAGGGATTCAAGGTGAGCCGAGCAAACCTGGGTCCCTGCCCACATGGAGCTTATAGCTTAGTGGAGAAAACAGGCCTTACCCAAATCATCACAAATGAATATATAATTATAAACCAAGTTGAACGCTCAAATTGAATCCTGAAATGCAATATACAAAGGAGGCCTCCCTGGTCTGAGTGGTCAGTGTAGCTCCCCTGAGGAAGTGGCTCTGGCTGACATGTGAAAGTGAAGCAGACTTACTAGTCAAAGGTGGATGAGGAAAGAGCATCTTCCAGGAGGATGGGATGGCTGTGCAAAGGCCCTGTGGTGGGAAGAAGCATGTCCTCTTCGAGGGACCGGTGCCTGGGTGGCTGGAAGGCCAAGAGCCAACTAGATGAAGCAGGAGAGCTGGGCAGGGCCAGACCACCCTGACCTTCTAGGCCAAGGTAATGATTTTGGTCTTGATCTCAAGAGGAATGGGAAGCCAACAACTGTTTGAAACCAGGGAGAAGAGGGGGAGGGGGCAGAATGGAAATTTCACTTCAAAGAGGTCTCCCGGCTGTTTAGTGGAGAACAGATGGCGAGCATCTATATGTTAAATGGGTCCTCTTATTCCCTTGCTCTTTGTTTCCTGTCTCCCACTTTGGTGAGCTGAAGTCTGTAGAATGTGCTGGAGCTTTATGCAGGGAGATGTAGCTCTAATTTCTGATCATCCAGTATTCAGCCTCAGCTCAGAACCTGCCAAAATAAACTATCACCCTTGAAGTGGGGCCTCTCCTTTCCTAACTTGCAGAGACTCGGGCAGTTGTGACCACTCTGACCATTGCAAGCCTCCCTGAGAGGTGTCAGGAGGGGAAGCAGCCTCCAGGAGCTGCAAGCACCTCCTCCCCACTTGGCTAATGGCTCCTCTGTCTCGGTTATTCCAGCTGCTGCTGCTACAGAAACTGCTTTTGTTTAGGACACACCCCTTCCTTCTTTTATTTCAATGAACATTAATTGATCTTAGCCTATACATAAGGATACTCTGAGGGTCAAAGCCCACACTGCCCTTGCCCTGGAGCATCCTGCCTATTGTGGGAGCCTGGTACGTGAACATACCCATAGGAGGCAGAAGGAACTAAGTACCAAGGGTAGAGCCACCGGATGGCCTGGTTTGCCTGGGATGGTCTCAGCTGAAGCCTGCAGTGTCTGTGTTCTCTGCAAAACTGTTCGGGTTTGGGTGGTACCTTATGTGGTCACCCTCCTCCCCTCTCAAAACTGTTCGGGTTTGGGTGGTACCTTATGTGGTCACCCTAACGATGGGCCATGGCTGTACAGAAGTGTGCGCCATTCTTTGCAGGAATTCAGAAGACATTCCGGGGGTGAATAACGTTTCACCTGAGCCCTTGAAGGATGAGCCGTATTTCAGCTACTAGAGAAGGGAAATGGAGCATGTCGGTCCTGGAGAGCAGAACCAGCGGCAGGCCTAGCGGAGGGAGTGAGGAGTGACTGTGCAGGAGAGGATGCACACAGCTTACCTGCAACCTAGACCAGCTCAGCAAACTTCAATGGAATGTTTTAGACGGTACATATTTCAGGTTTTGTGTTGTGTTGCAGCTACTCAGCTCTGCCACTGTTGTGGAAAGCAGTCACAACATAGGCCATAGTGAAGGAAGGGTGGCGCCATGCGCCAATAAAACTTTATTTACAAAAATAGGCAGCCTTGGGATTTGACTTGGGTATCATTTGCCAGCCCCTGACCTAGAGGTCGTGAAGGAGAGTTATGAGACCTAGGCCTGGAATGTTCGGTAGGGGCCATATCGTGAGAGGTCTCAAATCCCTGACTTATTTATGGTCATCTAAGGTCCCAGGGCTTGGAGGGCACTGGAGAGAAGCAGGGAGCAGTGAAGAAAGCAGACCGGCTGGGGCCTGGTGCCTCCCTTTGAGGCAGGTCTGTGGAGCTGGAATGCTGATGTGCCCGGACACTGGCCGCCTCCTGTAGAACCTTCCCTTTTGTTCTGGACATGCGCCGCCCCCCCCCCCGCCACTCCCTATCCTCAGGGGGCTCATAATCTCTTGGGCAGACACTGTGACAAGGTGCTACCCTCTCCTTTCCCAGGGAGCAAAGGCAATTAGAGACCGCCCTCCCCTCCCCTTCCGACTGCGCTGGGCTACTGGTCAGGGTCTCATCCCGGCAGGGCCCCCCAGAACTCCCGATGGATGGACTCCGGTGGCGTCTCGGTTTAATTATCACGGTGGACCCCTGGCTGCAGAGCTGGAAGAGGGAGCAGTTAGCCATCTGCCACCATCCATGTGTCCCCCAAGCCCACCTTTCCTGTGACTATCCCTAAAGAACAACTGGAGATCTCCTCCCATGTTGCAGAAGGTCCAGCTTCCCAGGAGTCCCAGAGAGGAAGGCTGTTTCGGTTCTCCTGCTCTTGTCTTCTGCAGGGTCCTGCCAGGGAGCAACTGCCCCCCTTCCTCCCTCCATCCTGGGCATGTGGCCTCCTTGGCCCTCCCTGCCCAGCTCTCCCCCTGTGGGTGCGGCCCCTTCTCTTTCTTTCCCATAACAAAGCTGCTGCGTGGGTACATTTTTACTACTGTGGTGGCTAGGCCCGCCAGGCCCCCTCACCCCAGGCGTGACATTTAAGGGGGTGCCCCAAAACTCAGCAATGAAGAGAAATAATATTTTAATGCAATATTTTTTAGACATGAAAATTAATGACAAAAATGCATGATAAACAAAACATCAACACTTTAAACGCTGGGAGGATCAGTATTACTGATTCTTCCTTTCTCATTGAATTCTGGTCCGTCTAGTCTGGGCACAGTTACAGGTCCTGTTTTCATCCCCATTACTGATGTTTGGGGTGACCCCTAAAACTTTGTGGCCAAGGCAAGTGCCACTGGTCCCAGCCCCAGGAGATGCCAGAGGGGGGTGTGGCTCTAGGACAGGGAGCAGAACACGTTACACTTGACACAGGAGATAACGAGGTAAGGTCTTCAAATCCCTCTCCTATCCCTGCAAAAGGAATTTCTCGCTGTCTGTTTTATCCTACACAGACTGGCCTGCCACCATTTCACCTGTTCTCCCAACCAACACCTTCTTTCTTCTCCCTTCTGCTCTGAGTTTTATGCTCCTCCATCTTCGTAAGACTCTGGCCTAGATTCGCCAGGAAGTTAGCGGGGGAACTTTCAAGTCCTCATACTCTGCTCCCTTTCATTTACCTTTTCTCCTTTGGCCTTATTATCTGACCCTGTATATTCTCCTTACTATCTTGTTATTGTGTGTCCACTGCTCCCATCTCCACCCAGACCAGAATGTAAACCCATTGAATGCTGAGATTTTTATCTTTTTTGTTAACAATTGTGAACAGTTCCTGGCACATAGCAGACACTCAATAAACATTTGTTGAATGAGTGGATAACAACTGAGTTCCCTTTTCTTTCATCTTTCCCCTCCCAGAGTAGGCCTGGCCTCCTCTTTAATAGCCAGAAGACCTTAAATCCTTTTCCTAAATGAAAGAACATCTGCCCTTGGCCTCCACCCTAAGCCGTGCAAAAAGGCAGCAGAAGCTTTGAAATCACAGTTATTATTATACTTAACAAGTCCAAACTAGGGAATAGAAACAAATATTTTCCAGAGCAAACTTAGCCTTTCCAAGGTATGTTGTACATTTTTTCCCCTTTTAATAGGGAGTAATGTCCAAGGGAAGATTTGAATTTCATGTAATCTAACTGATTCTTTTTGTGACCTTGACCAAGACACTTGAAGTCTCAGTTTTGATTATTCCATCTGTAAAATGTGTACGTTGATTCCAGTACTACCAACTTTACAAAGTTACTGTCAAGCTCAAGCAAAGTGTTAACCGCTGTGGCCAGACATGCTTTGGGATGTATAACCATTGTGCGTACGTATAGGTGTGCAAAGTCTAATTAGCACCTGGCCAAGGCCGAGCAAGGGGTCTCCTAATGAGACCACAGCAGCAGTGACCACCCAGTCCTAACCTTCTTACTTTACAGATAGAGGAACTGAGGCCCAGGCGGTGATGTGCCCAGGGTCACACCCTGAGCTCATACAGGAGGGTTATGGACAGAAGCCAGGTGTCCTGGCTCCCAGTGCGGTTGCTGGCCTCTCTGAGTTTCCCAGTTGCTGATCCCACAAGAACAGGGATCCTGGGCGTTGCTCTCAGCTCTCAGCCATGGGTCAAAATCACCATGGCTGGAGGGGAATTCCTGACTTTCAGGTATCCTTTTGAATCCCAGCCCTTCACAGGCAGCCTAGCGAGGAAGATATTTTAAATAAAATCCCTTTCCCATCCTTGCCATATCTGAGATTCATTTCTGAGAGACATCTGAATGAGAATTTTACAGATGTTTCATTTCCTGGCCTGGTTCTGGTCTCTTTGCCGTCTTCCAGGTGCTGGTTATGACTGAAACCTCGGTGAGGCAGGCGGTGTGAATCCGGAGTGGGGACTGGTGCCTGGGGTGCAGGTCATCCGGTTGGCAGCCTCTCCAGACGCAGTGTGATCACTGCGGGAGGGAACAGGGCCTGAGAAGGGCAGGGAGGCACGGAGAGATTAATCTCTTCAATGTCATGCTTCCTGTGCGTTCCTTAATGACTGAAATTTACATGTGTGGGGGAACATCGCAATTTCCCTGGAAGACATGAGGGGAAGTCACAGCCATCAGGCTGTTTTGCAAGTGGGCGTGTACACAGGGCTCTGAACTGACCACACTAGCAATCTTTTGGTGTTTTCTGAGGTGTGTGGCCATGGTCGTGACCGAGACCTGGAATTTATGCCTTTGCTTGTCTGTAACAGTGTCTCTGGGGTTGTGTGTGTGTGTGTGTGTGTGTGTTTGTGTGTGTGTGTGTGTTGTCATCACTTCTGTCTTTGTGACCATGTGTAGATCAACGTATGTTTCTTTAAAAAAATTGTTTCTCATTTCCTGCATAAATTACTCCATGTAAAAGGCCATCCTGAGCTCAGTTCCTAGCATCCTTTTTCAATAAAGCAATATTATCACAGCCTAGTCCCAAAACTGGTCCCAGGAGAGACTTTTCCTAGATTCTTTGTCAAACGAAATGTCACTGACTCACCAAATGATGAGAAGAAGAATTCTTCTTGTTTATTTCCCAAGTGAGGCAGAGCAGACGCAGCTCAGCCTCTTCGTATCCCCTCCCTGGCTGGGAAGCAGGTGGGCAGGGGAGCGGAGGAGGCCACCCTTGAACTCTGCCCTTTTACTTCACGCCTTAACCAGCTTTGTGACTTTGGGCAACTCGCTTTTCTAACCTCAGTTCCCCCTTTTAAAAGTAGGACTAGGGACTTCCCTGGTGGTCCAGTGGTTGGGACTTCACGCTTCCACGGCAGCAGGCTTGGGTTCAATCCCTGGTCGGGGAACTAAGATCCCGAATGCTGCACGGTGTGGCCAAAAAGTATTTAAAAAAAAAAAGAAAAAAAAGAGGAAGAAGAAGAAGGAGTAGGACTAATAACACCTCCTTTATAAGGCTGTGGCAAGGATAAATAAAAAACCAGGCAATATAATTCTTTGTAAGAGACATTAGCATGTTGTGTGCTATACATTCCACATCTCCTCTGCTGAACGGATACATTTATTTACTCCTTTCTTCAACCAATATTTATTGAACACCTAATATGTACAAAATGCACATTAAGCTCTAAACACAGTCAGTTTTGGATGATCTGATCTAGTGGGGAAGGCAAAGAAATAATCACAGCTTCGCAGGATGAGTGCTAAGAGAATTGTGCATAGGATGCTCTGAGCTGCTAGAAACATCCCGTGGCAGCCGAGTGGAGGATGGGGTGGGCCTCAGGGAGACTGATTAGGAGGCCGTTGCTGAGCTGAGGCGTGGCAGAGGAGCCGGAAAGGAGGAAAATGTAGCTCACTCTGCCTGGGGGCAAAAAGGAATGATTAGCTTGTATCTTGATGCACTGACCTCCTGCTTCTGGATTGGGAAAGCTGTCCTAGAACCCAGGGTCTTGCAGCAGCCCGGTCGGGTGAGGGAGCAGGGGCTTCGAAGCTGGAGGGTCTGACCGCCGGGGGAGGAATGGCGGGGCGCAGCCGGAGAAGGACTGAGCCCAGCTGAGGGGAAGGAGGGGTGGACAGGCAGGGCTTGGCAGAGATGTTCAAAGGGCTTCTGACGGGGCTGATGGCTTCCCCAAGGAAGCTAATCCAGCTGGAAAAGTTAAGCAGCTTTAAGTTGGGGGCTGGTCTTGGTTGAATTTCAAGGGGCACTTCGTTTCCATGGTGGATTCCCTATGACCAGGCTTTAACGTGTGTCCTGTCAGATTCTGCCCGGGTCTCCTGACTGCTCCTGGCCTTCCTGCTCATCTGTTCATTTCTCTCATTTAATAAATGCACATGGAGCCTGATGCTCGGCCAGAGCTGGAAGCATAAAGGTGAGGATCTCCTTGCTCGGGAAGCTCAGAGCTGAGTGGGAGGGACACCTATAGGGACACATAATAATAGTTTAGTGAGATACAGCCTGAAGTTCATGGCTAAGAACTTTGGACTTTATAAGATAGCAGTCCCCAACCTTTTTGTCACCAGGGACTGGTTTCGTGGAAGACAATTTTTCCATGGACTGGGGTGCAGGGGGGATGGTTCAGGCAGTAATGGGAGCAGTGGGGAGCGATGGGGAGCGAGGGGGAGAGAGGGGAGCGACGGGGAGTGACGGGGAGCGAGGGGGAGCGATGGGGAGCAATGGGGAGCGACGGGAAGCGAGGGGGAGCGAGGAGGAGCGAGGGGGAGCCATGGGGAGCGATGGGGAGCCATGGGGAGCGACGGGGAGTGAGGGGGAACCATGGGGAGTGATGGGCAGCGGCAGATGAAGCTTTGCTCGCTGGCCCGCCAATCACCTCCTGCTGTGTGGCCTGGTTCCTAACAGGCTGCGGATGGGTATCGGTCCGAGGCCCTGGGGGTTGGGGACCCCTATTATAAGAGATACGTTCCCAGTTATCAGGGGAGCAGAAAGGAGGGAATGACTTGCCTTGTGTGGGGTAGGGCAGTATTGAGAGAAAACTTTACAGAGCTGAATCTTGAAGGATGAGTATGATTTTGCCAGACAAGATCTAAACAAACTATTCTTACTGTCATTGTCTTAACAATGATAGTCACCATTTATTACAGGCTTTGTCTGTGTCAGTGCTGAGTCCTTTATTATCCCCCGAGCACATCATATGTCTCATGTAATACCACTAAATCCCTATAAACACCCTGTGAGTTGGGTGGTCACACAGCTAGGAAGAGGGGATCTAAGATTTGAATCCAGGGTTGTCTGACTTCAAAGTTTTTCCCCCTGTACTATGTCTTCCACATTCACTTATTAATATTAGTGTAAGAGGCATGTGAAATAACCCATGGTTTGGTCAAATCTTTCAATTCAGAGACACGCTGAAGTATAGAGAATGGTAATGCCTTTGCCAATGAGGAATAATGACTAAATAGGCAAAGTCTAGCTGAACTGGTCAAGCACTGATCCGGTTTAGTATTTTCCAGTAGTGGTTGCCCTTCATGTGACAAGACTGATCCTGTCGATGATCTCCATGGGTACACGACTAACCTCGGTGTATATGGAGGCATAAGAGAAATTGAAGACACCCATCTTGTCCTCACACACTTATGATGCCCTTGAGGAGATCTAGACTAACACAGGAGGCAGAAGTTCACAGAACTGAGTAAGATTCAGGGCCAGTCCTAGGATGGGGGAGCAAGGGTTTGACTTCATTCCGTTGCAGAAGCTCAGAGAAAGGTAGGACTTGAGGGTTGGCTAGGACCTGGGTAGCAGAGAGGAAGCGGGGGCACAAGGCCCACCAGGGGGGCATGGTGGCCTGAGCAAGGGGGGCAGAGGACCCAGATATGGTGTGGGCTGCGTTGTGAGACAGGGCAGCCTAGCGCGGCTGGAGAAAGGCTCAGGTTTGAAAGACCAGGGGATTCAGTAAGAGAGTTAGGTTGAAGCTGATTACGAAGGACAAAAAAGGAGGCTAAGAAATTTGGATTTTGTCTCCGTAGGCCTTGGCAAGTCATTACAGACTTTTGAGCAGGGGAGAAACAGTATAAACAAGCCTGTAAACTATTTTAGCCTCCAAGGAGGCCCTCTCTTCCTAGAGGATTGGAATCTGGTCTCTTTGAGATGGGTCTCATTGCTCTGGTGAAATCTGAGGCTTTTGCTGGGACAATTGAGTTCAATTAGCTGATCAAGGACAGTCAGAGAACAGGGTCACATTGTCAGGTCCGGCCTCTTGCTTTACAGACAGCAATGACGAAGATTGATGATGATGGCAACGGACCAGAATTCAGAGGTGAAGGGTTTTGTGCAACATCACGGAGCAAACCTGTGGCAGAGCTGGAACCAGCCACCCCAGCAGGGAGGTGGGAAGAGACTCTATCCTTGGGGAAATGCCTGAGAGTCCTGGGAGGCAAACCACACATCCATGGATGCACTTATGCAAGAATAGGGCCTGGGAGGGTCTCCAGAGTGAGGATGAACTCTTTCAAGGCTCTGTGGCCAGTGAGGACAAAGACTTTGGTGTTTTTTGCTCCTGGGATGGATACCAGGGTGGGGCGACTCCCCCAAAGTGGACAGGGGGAAGGCCTTTGGTTTGGGCCTCTGGCCAGAGATTCCAGAAGCTCATTCCTCAGTGCTGTCCTATTCATCTGCAAAGTGTAAGTCAGGTTGGCTAAACAGGCAGAGGTGTTCTCTAGGGAAGCCTGCCCACCCGTCAGGGGTCAGAGGGTGCCCCAGTAAAATGACCTTGAGGAGGCAGGGAAGGGCCTGATCAGAGCTAAAGAGCAGAGGTGAGAACATTCCATTTCTTGGGGATCTTGTGGGGACAGAGGGACTTTATCTTCAAGATGAAGGTCCTGCTTCCTCCTTTGTCCCTGAAGCATCTGGGCCATCGGTCACACAGGGCCCATGTCTTCCCATCCATCTCTCTCCCTGTCTCTCTGTCTGCCTCCCTGCCTGTCCAGCTGCTTGTTAATTGGACCCCAGCCCCGCCTCAAGATTAGGGCAGCGGTGTCACAGGCTGCCTGCCAGACTCTGTATGGCCACAAAACAGAGGGGGCTGGGTTTTCTCTGGCAAGATCTTAAAAGGCGCACTCAGGACCCTCCTCCTCGGGGCAAGGTGGGTGAGCGTGGGGGAAGGTGGCCGTGACGGTGGGCAGTCTCCTTGTCCCCCAGCCCAGACTGTCTTTCATTCTCCCCAGGGCCTTCTGTCCTGTGAGTTGCCTTCGTTATGCTCAGAGGAATAGCTGGCCTTGACAGAAAGAGATTACAGGCTATATTTCTGCCTTGGAGCTTTCTCCAGGCTGGTGGGAACCAGGCAGTTGTCAGTTCTGGGAAAGGGGAAATGTATGCAGATTGCAGTCCTGCAGCGGTGCCCTGCGCAGGGCACGCTGGCATTGCCGGGACCATCCTTCCTCTCTTAACTGCGTATTTATTGGTCTCTGAGTGGGGGGGGGGGGGTCGGCTTCTCTCCTCTAAACCGGTGTGATTTCCCTCTTAGGGGCTGCACTCCTCAGTGCCGTCTAAGGGTGAGGGCAGGGGGCAGAGGCACAGCTGGAGCAGAAAGACAGACAGAACAGCAGACACTGCAGCAGGTCATGGGGAGGGAGCTCCGGCCCCCTCAGCTCGAGAAAGGACACAGGTAGAAGGAGGGGCTGCAGGACACAGCAGGCCCCCCGCCCCTGGCACCGTGGGCTTTGGCACAGGAGGGGTGGTAGGGCCAACAGCTGAAGCAGCGTTGTCACACGTGACAGGGTACCGTTATGTCCCTATCATTAGACCGTGAGCACCTCAAAGGCAGGGAGAGCTTGTGTGTGTGTGTGTGTTTCATCTTTGCATGCCCAGGCCCCAGCACATGGTAGGTTCTTCATACATGGAGTCTAAATTGAAGCGATTTGCATCTGCCCAAAGGAGGGAAGAGTAAAAAGCTACCCAAGAACAGAGCTGCCATCTGCCAAAATAAGTCTCAGACACCCGGGACACGAGGCTCGGCAGAGGCCCCAGGAGTGGCCCACCCCACAACAGAGGGCACACCACCTCTGCCTCATCCTTCGGGAAGCCCAGCATTTACTTAGCACTTAGACTGCAGCCTCTCCCTTTGGATTGTAAGAAGTATAAGAGGAAGTGGGGAGTTTGGAAGAGCGAAATGTCTGGAGTCAGCAGACGTGCTGCTCGCTGGCTGTTTTCTTAGGCAAGCCCGGTGCTTGACTTTCCTAAGCCTTGTTATCAACCTCGATAAAATGGGGTCAACTCCCTGGCAGGGAAAAAGCCAGCTCTCATAAACTGCAGATGCGACGTGAAACGGTGTGACCTTCTGCAAGTACTCGGTTAAAATTCTTTAAAAGGAATAGACCTTTGGATTTGGCGACGCCACGTCTAGAAACTTATCCTAAAACAATGATCAAGTCTGGAGCAAAGTTCAGCTACAAGAATGGGCATTATTTGTTTATAACGGCAAAAACTGGAAATCATCTAAACAACAAATAATAGACATTTGTAACTGTAGGGCGTCCGTAAATGGAATGCCACATAGTCACTGAGATTATAATGTCTATTTCCCTTATATGCAAAGGTATTTATGGTATGTTGCTAAATATAAAAGGCTGCTTCCGGAGCAAACAGAATGACACTGTTTTGAAGAAAGAAGAGTTTTACTCTGCATATTATCTATGGTTATCTTGTATGGTAGGATCACAACTAACTTGAAAATTTCTGGGAATTCCCTGGCGGTCCAGTGGTTAGGACTCGGTGCTTTCACTGCCGGGGCCCGGGTTCAAGCCCTCATCAGGGAACTAAGAGCCAGCAAGCCACACCACGTGACCCAAAAAAAAAAAAATTCTCCCTCTTCTTTATTTTGTGCAATAAGCATATATTATTTTGTAAAGGTAATAAAAATTAAGTTATTATATTGAAACATCGTCCTCTAAAGATTGTTTTAAGAGTTAAAGAAGATATTACGTATGAAAGTACTTTGTAAACTAAAAAATGATGCAGATAGAAGACAGGGACTCTGCCCAAGAGGACCCTCCAGTTTGGAAAGAGACGAGAGACGTGTAAGATAACCATAGCATGAGACAGAATGTGGCGAGAGCTTTCACAGGATGACAGACAGCGTGCTACTTGGAAACACAGAGGACGTAAAATTACATCTGGCTGTAGAGGCAAAAGCCAGAATGTTCAGGTTGAACCCTGAAGAATGGTGAGGGTCTTGCCTCGTAGAAACGTAGAATTGTGGCAGTGAGAGCAGTGGGAGGTTATGGGGCCGGTCTGGGGTTGCGTCTGGATGGAGGGAAGAGAGCCTATGGGTAAAGGGTAGAAGCTGTGCCCTGAAGGCAGTTAGGGTGGTGCCAGGTCAGACTGAACACCCGTAGGTGCCTGTAAGGAGGGAGTCCCTGAAAATTCTGCAGTAGGGGGTGACACAGCCGTGCACCCATCCCGGGCACTGTCTGGCACGCAGGAGGCCCTGGGTGGATGCAGGGTGAAGCCGGGTGACTGGGAAGCTCAGTCTGGGGGCGGCTAACAAGCTGGGGTGGCTTGGCTGGCGTCGCCAGGGATGAGGGCCCTCTCTAGGTGTGTCCCAGGGAGCGGAAAGGCGGAAGACCACCTTCCGTCTGGACTGGACTGGAAAGCGTGGGAAGTGGGGAAGTGATGGGGGAGGGAGTGAGGTGGGCTCGGGGAGGGAGGATGCGGACTCGTCCCCCAGGTTTGCTGCCTGGGGCGGGCAGAGTACTGGGAGGCACTCACGGAAGTCACAGGCAAGGCCAGTGGAGAAGGAACAGGCTGTTGCAGGAGTACCTTGTGCTCACAGCATCCTCTCCGGGCAGTGGCCAGGGGGGCCTGAGCCTCCTGCCGCTTTGAATGTGTCTCATATCCGTCATCTCCTCTTGGGAGGAACCTGGGCCCAGGGTGGTGAAGGGGGTTTTGTTTCAACCTAGAGAGATTTTGTTCATGGAAATTCATGAACTGCCCTGCCTGCTCTTGGAGCCCCTCTCAGCTCATCCCATCTCCGGGCTCCCCCACTTCCTCTGCCCTGTGGCCAGGAATTCGTACACCCCTCAGGATCCTGGATGCTATGTCTCTGCCACCTTCGCCTCCTAGCAGTGCAGGTGTGTGCGCCTGGGAAGCGGGAAAGTCTTGTTCGAGCAAATGTCTGAATTTCCATTTCCCACTGCAGCTCCCAGCCTGGCCACTGTTTAGCTCCTCCTGTTGCCGTGCCACTAATTACATTCTTTACTGAGGTGCGAGTTGTTTTTACAGGGAGACTAAGATGGTGTTAACTAGGAAGGAATTGTGAACGTTGAAGATGCATTTACCTCTGGTTGTAGGGCTGGGGCTCTGGGCTGGAGGTGCTCCCTGAGGCAGCCCTGAAAACGCAACCCAGGTATCAGCAGCCCCCCTCCACCCCCATCCCACGACCCCATCATCCTGGCCCCAAGCACAGCCTCATTGGAGTCAAATTAGCAGCTCGATCCAGAAGGAGAAATTAACATGTTTGGGAAGTGTCAGACCAGGCCTTATACCGGTGCTGACCACCAACCTCACTTCTGGTTACCTTGGTCCATTTCAAATATTGAGAAACAAAATGAATCCCCTTTAATCTAAAAGTAAATAGTTAAGTCCTGCAGCTGAAGCCCCCTTTAGGCCAAGGCTGTTTTTCACGGCTTTGGGTCCACCACCCTCCTGACTGTTCCTCCCTCCCCGCACCCCATCAGCGTCCGGACTCCCAGCCGAAGCCTCCCCCACCCCTGGGAAAGCATCTGAAACTCATCCACACACCTGAGCAGGTGGTAACTGCTGCCCTTTCTCTGAGTTCCCTGCACTTTAAAGCAAGAAGCCAGCTGTGGCTTCCCGGGACCCAGGATCACTCAGGCACCTGCCCGCCCTTGCGGGAGAGGGAGCTGCCTGTGTGCCTGGTGCCAGGAGACCAGACGGCGACCACAGGGCACTTCCCGCCGAGACAAGGGTTGGGCTCTAACACAGTTCCGGTGGGTCTGAGCAGCCAGTGAGGAGAGGGGCATGGTAGGAGTCCTGTAGAGCACAAGGAGTATCCTTTACCGCCAGCCTGGGAGAAGTGGGGCACAGAGCGCGTCCCCTCGCTCCCTGCGCCTCGAGCCTCCCCTCCTGAGCGCTGCTCTGCCCTTTCTCCCAGGTGCACTGGCTCCAGCCAACAAGGAAGAATTGCTGGCCCAGCTGGAAGTGAGAAGAGGGGAGTGAGTCTCCTGAGGGCCCTCCCAGAGGCCACCGGGATCGCCCGAACAGTAAGAAACGTTTCTCCATCCTTTAACACAAAGTTAAACGCTCCAGGCAGATAATCTTTTCTTCCGAAGACCTCGAGAACCAGCCCATAGCATTAGCTGACAGCACACACACGACCTCAGAAACCACAGCACTGTATTGTTTCTGCTCGGCTCCTGGAGGATGGGGTGAGGGCTATGCCTCGTCCCTGTATACCTCTCTTTTCTTCTACGTATTCCATGAACGATAAACTGCTGTTGCTACAGATGGACGGGCTGCTGCTTGCGTGTACGACGATGAGGGTAACACTTGTACAACCCTCTGGAGCGAGTGTTATCACCGGGGGTGTTTGTGAAAAGCTCAGTTCCTGGACCTCACACCAGAGATCCTGATTTGTGAGTCCGGGTTTAGACCGAGAATCTGTGCCCCAAGAGTTTTTCATGAACACGGAGGAAACTGTATCCCAAGTGTGTGTGATGAGCTATGAGAAATAGTTCCTTAGAGCGTATAAAGCATTTTGAATAGAGAATCTCACTTAATCCTCTTATCAGATAGGGTTTTTTAAATCCCCTTAAGTAACTTCATGATCTCACAGACCTAAGTATCAGTATAGGCAGGGATTAGAAATCCAGTTATCCAAAAACAAGCCTTTTTTCTCTCCAGTATACCATGATAAGGGCTGGATCTGTTATGGTGAGATGGGGCCCCAGCTCCAAAGGACCCTGCCTGGGATTTTGTAAGTTTCCCTGATGTCTTAGGGCCACCATGACCTTCTAGCTCCCCGGTCTTCGTTTTGGGGGGACAGTAAGCATTGCCAAATTCCTCACAAAAGCTGGTTTCTCTCGAGAGAAGGAGAGGGAGAGAGGCAGGTAGTTAGAAAAGCCAGGGATATTGAAGAGGACCACCTGTCTGACAGTGGCAGATCTGGCCAGACCTGGCCATCTGCTTCCTGTGCCCTCTGGCTGTTTGGGGAGCTCTGTTTTAGGTGTGTTACGGGGTGGGGAAC
Organism: Lagenorhynchus albirostris; assembly: GCF_949774975.1. NCBI lineage: Eukaryota > Metazoa > Chordata > Mammalia > Artiodactyla > Delphinidae > Lagenorhynchus > Lagenorhynchus albirostris. The sequence goes on from NC_083103.1 coordinate 100,121,168, forward strand.
ATGCTGGGGCTCCTAGAGGTGAAAGCCAGAGAAGAGGACATATCCCAGGGGTCAGGGCTTCCCCCCAAGTGTGTGGGTTGAGTGATGCCCACTGGGGGGACAGTCTTTTCAACAATCTTCAGAGCCTGTGCACACAGTGACGTGGAAAGGAATTCACTGCAGACAGTGGCTGTGGTGAGGGCTTGGCGGAGATGGGGCGGACGGTAAAAGAGAAAAAGGAGGTTAAGGGTTAGAGATTCCTGGTGAACCAGCGTGGATGGGTGTTGTTGCCCAAGTCCAGTTATTTCTCTGGGCCTGGCAAGAGCTTCCTCCTGCCGAAGTACCTATTCCAGAGGTAGTTCAATAGGCAGAGTCCTGTTTCTCTCCAGGCTGATGCTGCGGATGCTGGAGTCTAGATGCCTGGGAGAATGGAGGTTCCGCCGGCCCTCCCTACGTGGAGGAGAATACGTAGAATCTGGGGAAGGATGGACGTGGGTTGACGGACTGCTAAGTCCTGCTGTGGGTTGTGTCTTTCCATAGAATGGAAGACTTCTATGGATGAGATGGAGGCAACCTCAAACATCACCCTGATCTTCCCCCCCACTCCCCAACACACACACACACACACACACACACACACACACACACACACACACACAGAGACCACTGAGCCATCTTGCCCAGGGAGTACCAGTCTGGTCTGTTCTGGGGACTCAGTACAGTTGACACTGTTGCTTGGGTGGGTACAATCGACAAGCACAATTTTTGCAGCTAAGCTGGAAGTGTGGCAATCAGGGAGCCGCCAGCTGTCTCACTTAAATTCTTAGCTCTCTCGCTCTCTTTTTTTAAAATCATTTTGCTTACATAATCCACCCCCTTTTTATTTTCTAATTCTCTCCTTGCAAAGCTGGCACCAGAGGGGAAAGGCTGGGGTGGAGTGGGTAGCAATTACACATCAGTTTGGGGAGCATTTACATTTTGCAATTACAATTTAAAAATAAGCCTCGTTAATGATCTCCACGTGTCAACGACAACCCCTAACTGACATACATACTCTCCTGGGCCTGCCTGCCTCCCCCCTGAAGTCAATGCTCAATGGGGGTGGAGGTGCCTAGGGAGATGTGGGGGGAGTAGGGACAGCATCTGAGGGGGGGCGAGAGCGATGAGGGTGACCTTGGGGTTGGCGGAGAGCAGGGACAGAGCTGAGCACCAGAGACCAAGGATCCAGGCTTCCGGCTTCTCTCCTCCCCACTGTGCTCGTGGTCCGTCCCAGCCCACCTCCCTCCACGCCCGACACAGCAGGCTCCGTGTCCTCGGAGGCAACGTCAGGGCTCAGAGCTGGGAGAAGTCGAGCCCCAATCCTGTTCCCCTCCGAGGTGGGCATTTTCAGGGTCCTGTTGGGCCAGTAAACCCTAGTCCCCCAGAACCAGCAGATGTGCTTGGATATTCTTGGATTGGGTCGAGGGGCTGAGTCCATACGCAGGATTCTGGAAGGAAAAAGGATTAGCTGTATCCCGGTTTGGGAAAGACACTTCTCTCATCGATTGGTTACCATATATTTATCGACACCCTCTGATTCCTTGAGCAGGGACTTTGGAACAGACCAGCCCAGACTCAGATTCTAGGTCTGCCATTTGCTGGCTGTGGGATTTGGGGCAAGTGACATGACTTAAGTTTTCTAACCGTCACTGTCTTGATGTAACTGGGATAATCACATTTACCTCACAGGGCTTGTGTGAGGGTGAAAGGCTGTAACTGCCGGATGGTACCTCACGTGGGTCTGGCACCTGGTGGACGCTCAGAAAACCTCAGCTCCGCTCCCAGCCCCTCCCCAGTGTGCTCCCTCCTGCCCACAGTGAAGCTGCTTCTTCCCAGCTTCCGTGGACACTAAGGAAGGATGATCCAGTCCAAGCCATCTGCTCCCTGAGCAGCTGCTGAAGTGGACCCCAGCCCTACACACCCCTGCCACCTCTCGGTGGGCTTCTCTGCGGGGCCCTGGCATCAGGCCTCCACTCCAGCATCTCACAGGCTCCCTTCCTGCCTCTGGCTCGTAGCAAGCCCAGCTCTCCCTCTTCTGGGCGCTAATTCAAAGGAGCGACCTTCCATCAGGCCCCACGTATGCTTATCTGTGAGTGAGGGAGGTGGACCAGAGCTCTGTGAGGTGCCTTTTAGCCTCGGCATCTGTAACTTTCAGATTTTCCTTCCCCACTTGGCTTTCCCCCCACCGGTTACTTGTGTGTGAAGCTTTCCTCTCCTGGGTAGTTTCATCCAGGCCAGTCTTTGGACTGATGACTTGCAGTCAAGAACATGCATTCGTGACTTGAAACATACAGAAAACAGCTCTTCCCTAGGACAGAAAGAGATCTGCATCTTGCAGTAATCTGAGCGAGGGAGACGATCCAGAAGCAGGCTGCTTGGTGTAGGGCAGAGGACACAGAGAGGGGCTGCAGACAGGTTCCTTGAGGACAGGGACTGCATCTTGTTGGTTTGGGTGTTTAGTTGAACACAGTTAAATATTATGTTTTCAACACTGTTCTAAAAACTTGCTTTGTTAACCCAGGCTATATAATGGAGAGTTTTCCAGGTCAAAATAAATAGATCTACTCCGTTATTTTTGACGGCTGCATAGTATTCTAAAAAGCCTCCCTTCTTTCCCACACCTCTACCCACTAGGTTCACCATCCAAAGTTAACCCCTGATGAGCAGTTTCTGATTTAGCTGATTTTGTGGCCGCTTATTATGTCCTATAATATACGTCAGTCCTTCTTTTTTTTTAAGATATTTTATTTTATTTATTAATTTTTTTGGCTGCTCTACATGGCACATGGGATCTTAGTTCCCCGTCCAGGGATCGAACCCTCGCCCTGTGCAGTGGAAGCACAGAGTCTTAACCACTGGACCGCCAGGGAAGTCCCTCAGTCCCTCTTTCTTAATGTATGTATTTATTTAGGAACTCCCCCCTGTGGAAGCTGGGGAGATGAGCACGCGTTCTTCTCCTTCCAATTTGTATTAGTTTGATCACACTATGTTTGATATTATTTATTTTTAGTCTATAGTATTATATATAATACAATGCATATATATTACATAGTACATAGTGTTATATTATTTAGTATAATCATCTGTGTGCTACCTTTATGTTAAGATTTAGAAGATTCATGTTCTGTTAAATAACTGTGGTTACCTCCGCATTCTGACTCTAGGTTGATTATAAAGTGGAAATGTTATTCAGCCACAAAACTACATCGTATGATTTGACCACAGAAAAGGGAATGGAATCCTGTCATCACCACTTGACTGCTGCCTGGAATCTCCCGGGCCCCCACGTTGACAGCCACCCCTCATTCCCTCCCATTGGGCTGCTGCTCTATCTTGTTTTCTGTTGTCTTCTTCCTCCGACTTCTTTGTTTTGCTGGAATACCACCTCTAGTTATTTTTATATTGATGGGAGGGAAGTAAACTCTGAGTCTTCACGTGTCCAAAACGGACTTTATCTTGTCTTCGAGCTTGTCTGATAGAACACAGATCAGGTCCCAAGTTCAACACCTTTTTCTCATAGATCTTGACAGCACTGCTCCACCACCTTCTTATTTCCAGTCTTGCAGTGAGAATCTACTTTTAGCTTTCTTTTCTTTTTAAAGTTCTGAAATTTCACCACTACGTGCTGCGGCTTGAGATTCTGTTTGATCCTTTTTTTATTTCTCTTCCTTAGCCCTTGGGATCCCTTTAAATCTGAAGTCACCTATCTTGCTTCATTTCATATCTTTATTTATCCCACTCAGTTGTCTCTGTTTTCTTCTTCTGGAACGTCCACTGCCCAGCGCAGAGCCTGGCACGTAGTAGGTGCTCAGTAAATGACTGTTGGGTTCTGGTTAGGACGCCGGCTCAACTTGCTGCATGTACTTGGATGGGATCTCTGCTCTGTACGGGGCAGCAGTCAGACCCGTCACTGCTCTGCCAGCCCTCCGTCAATCCGCTCTGGAGAGTGTGCTCTTGGAGCCTTGGGTCCAACACTGCTCCTGGGCTTGGGGAAGAAGCTAAGAAGGAGGAGTGAGGGGAAAGCTGAGGTCGAGCTGTAGGGCAGCCGTAGCGGCCAGCCTCCCAAGAGAGTTCCCTGAAACCTCAAATTTCTTCAGCATCCCCTGAATGTCCCCCTTGGGGACCTCTCTCCTTGACCTTCCAGGTCATTCTTACATGGGCCTTCTTCCCTCTTCATCTCCCTCTGCCCATCTCCTCTACTGTCCACAGTCTCAGTTCACATGCACACACAGCTCCTGTTCCATGAAATGATCCCTCGCCATGGCAAGGGCCTCATTCGGTGAGATCCTTTTTTTCACTTTTATGAATTCCAGAACAAAGAGACAGCAGACTTCTCTTCCCAGTGCTGCAGAGCAGATGCTGTGACCTGAGACAGCCAGGCCCTAAAAAAGAGATCAGAGAGGCCTGCTGTTAGCAGGGATCTGCCTCAGCCTGGGACCACCTGTGCCCTTGGGGAGGCATCTTGGACGAGAATTCTCATTTATTCTTCCTCCCCTCCCCAGAGATGGGCTCTGGGAGCAGATGCCTCATATGCAGCTCCCCTGCCTACCCAGATCAATCTGCTCTGGACAGAATCTCTAGATCTGGGAGTTGAGATGCTGCACTCCTTCTCCCTGAACCGGCCAGATACTGGAAGACCCAGATCAACAAGTGCTCAGATCCCAGAAGGTCATTCTCTGTTCTAAGTCAGAGCACCCTCATTGGTCCCCCAGGGCCAGAGTCCACTGTGTGAAATTGTCTCCTCCCCACTGCACCCCCCTCCTGTCCTTGTCCTGCCGTGAGAGTTGGGGTCGGTCTGTCTTACTGGCACAAGTAGAGGCACAATCTTGAACTTCAAGTCCACAAAGATTCTGTACTGAAGGCAGGAGGACTCTTTCTTTCCACTGAGACCACAATGATAGGGAATGGGTTATCATTGCAAAGGGCAGAATTAAGGTTTGATGCGTGTTATAATTTTCAGACAAGCTGCTAGTACTCAGAGATTCTGCTGCTAATCTGAAACAGTGCAGTGGAAAGGTCCAGCATATGACTAGGTTTTCCCTGTTAGAAACCCGAGAACTATAGACCCTTTTCCAAGGCTGGAGGTTGAAGGGGATAGAGCTTGGCAGGGGACAGCCAGGAGCCAGTGAGAGGTAGAACACAGCTCTGGTCCTCTGCACTTCTGTTTAATTGCTTCCTGCTTCAGAGGGTGTGGGTAAAAACCCCACTGCTGGCCTGTGAAGATGTCTTTACTGGTCGCCCTTTCAGAATGCTGCCTGGAACCTCTGGAATGAGAGAGGAAGGAAGCGACGCTGAAAAGAAGCTTTGCAGGAAAGGGCTTCTGCAGGGGGATGAAGTCAGGACCCAGGTAGATATGACAAGGGCTGGATGCTCCCTAAGAATGGGGTGCCCGCAACCTGAAAAAAAGCCAGTACTGCCCAATTGGACAGGCTTTCCAAAGAAAGAGCCAGGTGCCCCTTAACCTGTGAGTCACGGCATATTTCTCTCCAAAACAGGGACTTCTTTTCAGCTGTGGGTGGTCCCCGGAAAACCATGGGTGGGGTGGGGAGAAAAGGCCAAGCAGAGACAGTCATAGGGAGCCGGCTGACTGCATGCCCCCTTCCCCCGCCCCCCGCCCCGCCCCACCTGGGCCGCAGCTCGGGAAGGAGACACTGCCTGAATCCCAGCCAGTGTGAGTCAGAGCCCTGGCCCCGAGCTGCCTGCGGGGTGTGGTGTCAGGGCACAGACAGCCCCGCCTCCACCCAGCTCCAGCTTCAGCGTTGTGCTCCCACAGCTGAGACACTTGATCAAATTCCCCATTACACACTGCCTTTTACATGCAGTCTTCAACCATGTGTTCCATCATTTCACGTTCGTTCTCGAATTTTGTTCTTTCCCTTCATAATTGAACCCACAGTCCAGTGAGTCCACGATGGAAGCTCAGACCCGCCTATCTCAGCGATGATGGAAGCATCTCTGTCTTGGTTGCATCGAGTTTATGAGGCCCTGACTTCTTATCGCTGCTATCAGCACTTTGTTTTCCATCTTGCGCTCATTGTTATGCAATAATAAGAGCAAATGCAATACAGTATTTAAATAAATTTGCACACACCCTGCTGTCCAAAGAAGACAGGGCTGAAGGAAATGAACGGTTGCTGTTAGGAGGCCTCACCATCTGCAGACACAAAGTGCGTGCTTGTTAGTGAGGTACAAAAGCCCACATTTGGCAAACGGGGGACATTTAGGTGTGTCGATACCATGCGACTCTTGGAAATTCGGGGCATGTAGAAGTGAAGGGCAGGGACTTCCCTGGTGGGGCAGTGCTTGGGACTCCACGTTCCCAGTGCGGGGTGGGGGGGCCGGGATCGATCCCTGGTCGAAGGGCTGGATCCCACATGCATGCTGCAACTGGGAGTTCGAATGCCACAGCTGAGGAGCCCACGGGCCGCAACTGGGGGGCCAGTGAGGCGCAACCGGGACCCGGCGCAACCAAATAAATAAATATTAAAAAAAAAAAAAAGAAGTGAAGGGCAGCCCATGTTGGGTGTCCTGACTGCAGATGGTAGTATTTCCACAGTTAGCCTTGTCTTTCTCCTGCTCCATCTCCAGGGCTCTGCCACTCCGCTGGTGTTCCCCACCTCCGCCCCAAGACCTCTAGGTTAACCGTTTAGACTCTGAAATGAGGCCGTGCGTCACATTTGGAAACTCTCAGTTTCTCCAAGCCTCAGTGTTCGCATCCTGGAAAGGAGACAACAGTCACACCTACACGATATGGTTGTCTGTGAAAGAAGCTTAGATAATGCCTGGTGCACGGTGAGGGCATGGTAAATGGCAGTCGTTAATAATTCTGGGTATCATCTCGCCCTGAGCAAAACTGGCTCCAGGGAAACAAACTCATTCTCACTGAGGTGTAATGATTGCTGGGGCTTAAAGATTTATCCGTCCCAGATTTGTTTGTTTGATATTTTAACAGTAAACCAAAGAAATTTAATTGTAATTGTATATATATCCAGGCTCTGTAAGGAGGTAGACCTTGTGAAATCATATTGCACAGACTTTTTTCCCCCAGAATGAAATGCAAGGCAAAGCCATGATCTTGTCTGCTGGGGAGCAGAGGGTTCAACGGGCAAGATGGGACGTGGCTGGGAAGTAGTTTTTCCATAACGTAGAAACACGCGTCATGCTAAATCATGCTACGTGCCCTCCTTCTGCCCAGCGGCAGGGCTCCCGGCGAGAGCACGGTCCAGGAGTGGAAAGTAAAGAAGGCTTCGTGGAGTAGGCTTCTGAGCAAAGTTTTGATGAAGGACAGGGTGCAGTAGTGTAATACACAGGGCCTTGCCAGCAGAGAAGCACAGTAAGAGGCGTGGAGGAAACGTTTCTCAGGAGGTAGACAGGGCTTGCCTGCTCAGCGGGGGCTTGGGTGACGAAGCCCAGGAACGGACTCGCTGCCCTGCGTCACCACCTCTCGGTGGCAGCCTCCATCCTCCCCTTCTCCCCCTCCCCACCGGGGCTGCCTTTCCAAGGGATCAGGAACATGGAGCCAGTGTACCTGCTCTCGTTCCAAACAGCAGTGAGGACCAAGGGTTGAAGCAGCCCAGCTGGCGTCCTTTCGTCCCACAAGTTGACCTCATTACTGTGGACTCTACCTGGTCCCCCTACCTTTTTTTTTTTTTTTTTTTTGCGGTACACGGGCCTCTCACTGCTGTGGCCTCTCCCGTTGCAGAGCACAGGCTCCGGACGCGCGGGCTCAGCGGCCATGGCTCACGGGCCCAGCCGCTCCGCGGCAAGTGGGATCTTCCCGGACCGGGGCACGAACCCGCGTCCCCTGCATCGGCAGGCGGACTCTCAACCACTGCGCCACCAGGGAAGCCCCCCCCTACCTTTTTCTCACGAGCTCACCTGGGTCCCCACAGAGGCCCAGGGGGAGGACAGCTGTTGGCTGAGTCAGGAAGTATCAGGGATGAGTGGCTTTTCAATGATAAGCTGAGCCCAAAGGGCCACTTGCTTCCACAGCCCTGATTCTTGACCGTTTTTTTTTTTTTTTTTCCTGGAGGCAATTTAAAAAAATGGAACCAGATATCATCCAGCCAGAGGACATGGTGCAGTCCTTCTCAGAGAGAAAAGGGGCCTGGCTGACCCTTTTAGCATCCTCTGCTTCCAGGAGAATCTGAGAGCATTGCAGGTGACACACTCGATAGGCACCAGGGTCCCTTACCTCTGTGGACTCCCCCCGACCCAGACCCCTCCCTCCCCTTCTTGGTCCCTCACTTCTCCTGCTCTCCTTCCTCTTCCTGGCGCCCAGGGAGTGGCAGCCTCCAAGGCAACTGCCTCCGAGAAGAGAAAGACTGATGGGAGGGAGCAGGCAGGTGGGGCAGCAGAAGCAGAAGCTCTCCTTCCAACTGGGGTCCCCAGCGTCTGAGCTGTTTGTCTGTCTCTGTTGTATTGCGAGCCTCAGGGACCCAGCCCAAGTTGTTTTCTCAGCTCGGTTGCCGTCAGCTCTCGACAAATAATAATAAACCTGGGCATCAGGTTGGTCGAGGGGGATTTCAGTTCCTGGGTTCATTTTTAGATTTGTTTCTCTACACATGTGTGTAGACAAGGAGCACGTGACGGGGCGCCAGGGGAGAAGCCCGGGACTCCCAGCTGCCCCAGCAATCCACCTGCACCACTCCCACGGCAGAGCTGCAGGGCCCTCCTCTGCCCCGGACCACTAGGGCTGCCTGGATGTTTGAAAGAGAAGAAAAATATTTGAATGAAAGGCCTCAAGCTCTCTCCTTTCTCTGTTCCTCCCCACCTCTCCCACTCATGCTGTTTGGATAGAGATGAAGGGGGCTGGAGATGAAAAAGAGAGGGCAGAGTCCTATCTCCAGGTTCCAGAGTTGCCTGAGGGATGGGCGGGAAGCTGGTCATGGGTGTGGGGAGAGGCTTCAGTGACTGGAACCAGTGATGGCCTCGAGACCTCCATTCTTGGGATGCAGTGACAGGGGAGGGGGTTCCTGGAAAGGGAGGACCCAACGGTGGGTGAGTGTGAAATTTAGGACCAGATTGATGGTGCCTCTGGGGCAGAGCAGCACCTGCCTTAAGGCAGATTGGAGGTCATTAGAGGTCATTGCTGTCATCCCCCTGCCTCCCAGCAGGAGAGGCTGCAAACCACTTCTCTGTGAGAAGAATGCAGGGCTGTGCTTACCCTTATAGCTAGCATGCTTTTTTTTTCTCCCTTTCTGCTTTTTTTTTGTTTTATTTTGTTTAAAGGAACCAAAGGGGGAAAAATTGCCAAGTTGTAAAGTGCTTGAAGAGGAGATGAGAATCTTCATCAGAATGCTAAAAGCTGGAGGGGGCGAGTAACGTGAACACTCTGCCTACTATTTATGGGATTGATTCTCAGATCAAGAAGCAAGCAGTCAGATGAAAGGAATTATTGTTAAGCTCCTCGGTAGGAAGATCTAATGGACAATTGCCGCTATCAGGGGGAATTAAATTGCTGTTTCAGTTTGTAAAATATATCAGTGGCTTTTTGAAGCCAGAAGAGGTGTGACAGCCAAGGCAGGGAGGAAAGCGGGAGACTCTGTCACCTTCTGGTCCTCGTGTGAGAAGCGAGAGCAGGCAGGAGAGATGCCAGGGCCAGAGCGAGGGCTGCTCTCCTAACTCTGACCCTGGTCCATTATTTTTTTGAAGCCAAAATGAAAACGAGCTGCACTGGGGAAGTAAAGGAGAGAAAGCTACAGCCCTGACTCTGGGCCCTGATGTGGCGGGGGCCCCCATGAATCAGAGGCAGTGGGCCAGGATGGGGCTCCTCCCTGGGAAACCCGGTCAGAGGTGTGGAGGGTGACTGACATGGGTCTGAGATTCCCAACAGCTCCAGCCCACGCAGGGAATGTCACCATGAAGCTCCCCCCACTACACTGTGGACACACTGGGATCCAAGGTGGAGTATAATCCCCTTCCTCCCAGAACTGGGTCTCCCAGTGAGCTCATCCCCAGGTCCGTGAGTGCATAAATGACCCCGTTGACCCGCCCCCACGGGGGATATATTGTTATTCCAGATAAAGAGCAAAGAGCAAAATGGCCTTGGGCATGGGGAAGGGGAGGGGGGGGGGCCTCGCTGCTGGGACGGTTCACAGTCTGGCTCCTACCCCTTCCAAAGACCACATGGTGGCTCAGGGCTGAAGGAGGAGAGAGAGGTGGGGAGAGAGGGCGATTTCCCATCTCGCAGGGAGGCGGAAGCCGGCAGAGCTGGTCAAACTCATGCTGGCCCCTGCTGGCTCCTCTGTTTCCTAGAGACCAGTGCCATCACGAGAGGGCGTGACCTGGACCACCTCCCAAGCGGGCTTCCCAGAAAAGTAGTGAAGCACAATCAGAGCAGAGGGCTGTGGGTGGCCAAGGGGCCTGAGCTGCCTACTGTCTTGGTTGTCATCTCTGCTGCTTCTCAAGTCAGCAGAGAATTATTTCCCGCTGAGAGTTCCAAGCAGGAACCGGAGGGGCACCAGGGAAGTGGTCCTTCTGACTGGGACATTCTGCCAGGACTTGGGCTCTGTGCCTGGTGCAGTGGCCCCCGGAACCCGGGTAATGCGGGAGGTGTGACCTCTTAGCCAGCCAGCCTGCAGCACAGCGAGTGAGCCGGGTATCTGATCCTGAGTGCAAATCCTGCTCAGCTCTTCCCCGCCGTCCTTCCTTCACTGTAGACACAGTTACCCTCCCGGCTCCCACGCCCCTACTGTGAGCCTGGTCTTTTCAGACTAGAGGATTCTCTTTGCCCCCAACACCCCGAGGTCAGAAAGATGGGATGGGGTAGCAGCATCCGCTAGGCCACGGCATTCCGGTCACCTCAGGCCCTGAGCTTCCACTCAGCTCCCAGAACACTTGGGGTGAAAAGGCCCAGGTCCAGCGCTTGCTGTGCTGTGAGGGCGTGGCTCCTGGGGGGCTGGCCCTTCCCCATTCCACAGGACCCTTCACTTCTCCCTCACTTTGAAACACTTCCACCAGACCTCCTCACATTTTGAAGCTCCCTACCCACAGGTGCACCCTTTCTCTCACCTCCATCCTCCCCTCCATCCCCACACTGGCCTCGCCCTTGTCACTGCTATACTGACTCCACGCACCAAGGCTCGGAGACCATCGAGTTCCTTTAGCCGCTCAGCTCTCAGCTGCGGTTTCTAACCCTTACTGGGTTTTGGGAAGAGACCTGGTGTGTGTGTGTGTGTGTGTGTGCGCGCGCGCTCACGCACGCACACGCCTGCGTTTCTTTAGATAAATCCACAGAGTCACATGAAATCAGTGACAGGTTGACACCGTTATTTCAAGATTCATCACTCTGAGTTGCCAGCAGAGGAGCCGTAGCCAACTCCTTCCCACCACCAACACTTTTTTTTTTCCAGGCATAATTTATAGCAGTGGGGTGAATTTGTTTCCAAAAGATGAATATCACACTATCAGCAACAGCTGCCTCTCGTTCTTATTTGTTTTTAAATTTGACTCAAAGTCCAATCCTCTGTACACATCCGAAGCTGTAAATCCTAAAGCGACTGATTACATGATTTAGTAAACAGGTTATATTATATAATGCAATTAAAGCAGGGCTCCGCGGCGCCACCTACAGGCAGCTTCTGGGAAGGGAGCTGGGCCAGAGACTCATTTTGGACCAGGCTCTCCGCGGAAGGAAAATAAACGGCATTGCGCCAGGCTTGAGGCGGCTGCTCCGGGGGGAGAAGCTGAAGCCAGCCAGGTTACTAATGCAGCCTTTTGGTCCCTCCTGCTGAGTTCACGGTGTTATTTCAGCCTCCTGCCAATCTGTCTAGACGTCAGAACCCAGGTCTGGGCAGCTGCTCAGAGGGGCGGACCTGGGGGTGTGGGGGGGTGGTAGCCACCTGGGGGCTCCTGGCCTGGGGGGACACGGAGGAGGGCTCCCGGCTCTCTTGGCCTCAGGGGCCTCCTTCCCTCCCTCTCAAATGAGGGAGCCTTTGGAATGGAGCTTCAGATATTTCCATTCTACTCAGCAGAGCTTGTGTTCAGTGCTAACCATGGGCAAAGACTTTCAGAATATTCTGGTGAAGTCCCTCATTTTGCAGACCTAGAGAGAAAGTGACTTGTGCAAGTCGCACAGAGAAATGGCAGAGCTGCCTGTGGAATCCAGACTTTTTTGACCCTAAGCACAGGCTCTGTCTGATCATGGGAGTTTACAGAGAAGGAAACTTGAGGCCCAGACTTCCACAGCCTCTTCTTGCAGCAAGGGAAGGCAAATGATAAAATACTGTTAGTGTGTGTCCAGAAGGGCTCCTAGGGGGCCTCACTGCTGCCTCTTAGCTGCCCTGGTGTGGAAGAAAGAAGGGAAGGAGGGAGGGAGGGAGGGAAGGAAGGAAGGGAGGGAGGGAGGGAGGAAGGGAAGGAGGGAGGGAGGGAGGAAGGGGGGAAGGAGGGAAGGAGGGAAGGAGGGAAGGAAGGAAGGAAGGAAGGAAGGAAGGAAGGAGAGCAGGGCCAGCTCTCGCTCCCTGACTCCTCTGCCCTGACTTACAGCGCTCTTCAGATGAATTAGGCCCTGGGCCCTCAAGGATTCTAGCTTCTCCAAAGAGGCTCTGTAAGAGTGGGAAACATTTTTGAAAACCTATCCAGGAGAGGAGAGGAGACTTACTTCCCGGGGCTAAGAGAGAAACTGGACCAGAAGTGGGGTGTGGAGAGGGGGAGGGGAAGGGAGGGGTGGATGAAGAAGACAAGACCATCAGAGTGCAAGAGGGTGGAAATGTCCCCCCACCCTATCCTGTGCCAGCCACCCGCCCAGTCTGCAGGTGATGGGCTGGGACAGTGCGGAGCCACAGGGAAGTTGGTCCCTTCATCCCCTCTCCTACCTCAGGCCCTACAGTGGAGGTTCAGCCAGGGTCAGGGAGTAAGAACAGATGCTGTGGGGCTGGCTGGTCCGAGAGTTCCCAATTAGACTTTGTTTCTCATCCTTAAGGCCCTGAGCCCCCAACCCGGCACCCCAGCCCAATTACTGCAGGGCACCGTTAACCCCTGGGTGCCCCAGGCCGTTAATGGAATGTTAATTGGTCTAATGGGTTTCATGTCAACAAGTTCTAATGAGCTCCTTCCTAACGAGCTTGGATCTTTTTCCTAAGCCTGTTTGTCAACACGCTGGCGTTTGGGCTCCAGATGGAGGGCCTCACCTGGCTGGGGAGCTGGAGTTGAGGAAACGGAGTGGGTGCTCCCGGGGTGCCCCTCCCCTCTTCCTGAGGGGTGTCCTTCGGCCCCCTCAGCCACCACCAGCCCGTGCACACTGCCATCCTCGGCTCCTGAGCTCTGGAAAATGGCAGTTTTAGCTCCTTTTGAAGATAATGTCAGTGACAAATTCGTTTTTCTTGGATATCATTGTGGGGTTGAGTGTTGCATTAGGGTTTTGGTTTTTTTCTTTCCCTCCTAGCTGCCGTATAAGAAAGGTTTTCAACGTTAAAAACAATCTTTTGACGTGGGCAATTTCTCGGTGGTAAATCATTCCTCGTGTGTCCTCCATTTGCGTCTTGGCTGTGTTCCCTCCAGTGCCCTGGTGTCTGGTGACAGAGGGCTGGGGCCCCTGGACAGGGCGGAGCAGCCTCCGGCCACAGACAAATGCCGGAGGCCCTGGACAGGCCTGCTGTGCCCTCCACGCTCCCAAAGAAAGTGCAAAAACGGCAGGTTTCCCCAGAGGCCCGGGTGCCCAGCGATGGCTCAAGGAGTTCCCAGCATCCCAGCTGTGGAGCCTCAGCTCAGAGAAGTCAGATTCCCACACTCCTCTGGAGGATGGTCCCACATGGACCCTCAGCCCCCCAAGCCCAGCTGGAGGGAGGAAGGAGCGCATGTGCGGGTGAGGGGGCGTGTGAAGAAAAGGGCGAGCTTCCGGAGATGGGCACTGCGTCTCCCCCAGCATCGGGTTACCAGACGCTTCTGTGCCTGAGTGAGCAGGGAAGGAAACTTAAGCCCCTGATGAAAAGGCCTCCTGTTTTCTTGCAGGAGCAGCCCCCAGAGGGCAATGGGGCAGTGGCCTAGTGGCCTGTGGTGACCCCAGAGGGGAGGAGGGTGAGGGGCAAGGGCCATCTGGGTCCTCAGAAAATTGTTCCCGTGGCCTCTAGCCCCTGCTCCACAGTCCAGCAGGCTGCAGACTGAAAAATCTCTTCTCAGCCTGGACGGTGGTTGTTTCTGGGTGCAGACTACTCTTAGCCATCTCTCTTTACCCCCAGGTAGGGCAGCTATCCCGCTGTTCCAAGTATTTCTAGGGACAGAGATTCTAAAACGACCCTACCTCCCATTGATTGGACAGTGAACAAAAGAACGCAGACTAAAGAGTCCTCTTTTTACCCCAGATCCTCCTCATTGAGCTTCCTGTGCTTTGCCTTCGTGATGACTTTCTCATCCGTGGAATGAGGTACCAAAAGACCCAAACTCAAGGTGGAAGGGAACCAGTTGCCCCTAAAAGGGGAGAAAATCTGCCTCCAGACTCTGCCCCCAGGCTCCCCCTTCTGGAGGCTGCTGGCACTGCAGCCCCTCAGAAGTTCGCTTTTTCCGGCCAAGGAGCATCTAAGATTGATGCTCCCCGGAAGGGATCCTGCCTCAGTACCTGTAGGCCTCATCCAAAGTTACCTCATCTGCCAGAGTCACAGGAAAGGCTGAGCCTAGCACACCCCTGAAATACCCCTTTTTCCTTTATTCCCTCCGGGTCCAAAAGAGAGAGAGTCCACGTCCAATTTAATATCTCAGAAGTCTTCATTCTCAAGTTCTTTCTGATGTCTCAAGAGGAATATATCCTCTTCCCTCCCCCCCGAACCCTCTTCACTCCGCTCTTTCCTTCCTTGGGTGTTTTCCACCTCCCAGACAAGACCCAGCCATGAAAATAGGCAATGGTTCCCCGCCTGTGGAGTTTGGCTTCCCCAGGGCTCCCTTCCGAGCCTCTTTGCAGAAGTAAAGCCTGGATCCCGGTGCCTAGTGTGTGTAAGACGGGGTGACCCTGGGTGCTTCTGCTGCAAAGACGTCCTGGCAGCCGATCTTCTGAAGTGAGGCCAGGGTGGGCCTCACTTGTGGGCAAAGAGGAATTGCCTGCAGTCTGAACGTTTCAGCACAGGAAAAGGCATCCCCCCCCCTCCCCGTGCCTTCTCCACGGGAAGCTCTGTTCACTTTCTTCTTTCCCGCTGGACCATCACCTCCCTCCCTGGGGGGAAGGCCTTGCCTCCTCTCATCTGTCTCCCTACCCCAGCACAGTTCTTTGCGTGTAGTTGACACCTGATAAACATTCGTTGAATGAATGTCTGGATTGCCAGTGCTTTCACATATGCACTTCAGGTCAAAGCACACCTGGTACTTCGGAGACTCGGGTCAGCCAGAGCTGATCTGTCCATCTCTTCCTGAAAAAGAACCAACACAATAAGACACACACACACACACACACACACACACACACACACACACACTCTCTCTCTCTCTCTCTCTCTCTCTCTCTCTCTCTCCCTCTCCACATAGGGTCCTGGAGACCCTCCCTTTGACTCCCTCGAACTCCCACAGAATTCAGGTATGTGAACATTTTGGAAGACCCTGGGGAGGGTGTGGTGGGAGGACATCAGGTGGGAAGAGGACGGAGCCCCAAGGTCCCCAGGGAGAGGAAGGAAGGAGAGGGACGGTCTGACTGTCATACTCTCAAGGGTTGCCCGCTCATCAGCACCCTCCTGTCTCAGGCAATTAGCCGTGGTTTCCAGCTCTAAATATTTCAGGGCATCTCCTGCAGCTAAACATCTCTTTCAGCATTCTGTTTCCTTGGGTGGTACTGCCAGGCTGTCTCCACTTACGCACCACTTTGTGATTCAAGAAGAGACCTTGAGGCCAATGGGGGCAGCTCGCTTACGGGTGATGGGGTGGGGTGGGGGTTGGTACAGTACAGCCGACAGAACGGGGAGTCTGGAGAGCTTGGGTCCATCCCGGCTTCCCCGGCACTCCCCTCCCCCTCAAACACACACACTTCTCTCCTCTTGGCCTCTGTCTCCGCCTCTGTAAGAGGACCATTTGCTTCGGGCGGCTCTTCTGGCCTCACGTGTGGTTGAACTCACGGTTGAACCAAGGCCAAGGAAAGTCTTCTAAGAGAATGTGCAGGCACGTCTGTGTGGCCGTCGTCCCTGTTCCCGGCCTCCTTCCCTTCCGGGAACACCTCCCGGTGGTCGCCCTAGGGTACTTGCTCCACCCTCCAGTCTGAGGAGGAACCAACGCCCCACGTCCCTCTCCACCACTAGGGGGCGTCGTGAGCACACCTGGGGAGTTAGTGTGGTGCTGGCAGACCCTGGGGACAGGGAGGGGGGATCTGGAACCGTGAGGGCTGAGGCTTCCGCCCCGAGGGTGCAGGTGGCAGTTCCGGGAGGCCTGGGGAAGGGAAAGCACCCTTGACCGTGGGGTGCCCTCATGGCCGCCAACCCCCCGAGCTGCCACCAGCCAAGTCCCGCCCCCCGCCCAGGCCAGAGCTGGTACTGAACAAAGCAGGGCTGCGGGTGCACAGGTTGTTTTACAGCCCTTGCTGTATCCAGTCAATCCTGGTGGCCCAGCCTGGGAGCATGTCCAGCCGCTGGTCCCTGGGGCTCCCTGCGCTCAGCTATTAACGGTGCGGCCCCGTTTCTCCCGCCACAGATCCTCCATGTGAATCCATCCCATGATGCAACATGCCTCCCCAGCCCCCGCTCTGACGATGATGGCCACGCAGAATGTCCCTCCCCCTCCCTACCAGGACAGCCCACAGGTGAGTGTGACTGACCGCCGGGAGGGGTGTGGTGGCCTTCCCGGGGGCGGAGGGCAGGGCCAGGCCTCCCTCAGCTCTTCCCCTGCCTGGCCTGGGGCGCCTCTCTGAGAGAGCCCGGCAAAGCCAGACCCCTGAAGGGAGTCACGCCCTTGGCAAAACCCTGGGTTCAGATCCCACCTGAGGAGCTGTCACCGGCATGGAGGACCGTGGCATCCCAGGGTGCTGCACCTAGTCATGGTCCTGTGCCACACACTCCCACCCCCACTCACTGCTCAGAGCAGACGTCAGACAGACACACTGAACCCCGAACTCGGGGAGACCCAGGTACAGGTAAATCAAGTGTGCCTCTGAGTGTTTGGGGAAACTCTTGATCAGAGGTTTCCTCTGCCGGATCACCCTAGTCACTGGTCTCTGCCTGCCTGTTGGAGGAATCTCCCTTCTCTTCAGGACTCTGTCAGCTTCTATCCAGAAAATGGCCAGGACTGTTTCTCTACACTCTCCCATCCTTTCCTCGGGTTCCCAGTTTCCATCCCTCAGCTCAGACACGGCAGACCCCGCCCGGGTTCTTCCGAGACTCCCAGGCTGGCTGCACCTCCTGCAGGCCACCCTGTCTTCCTGTTCTCTCCTCTCCTCCTCTGGAAGCCTGGCCCAGCTTCTGTGGGTTGCTCTCTGGAAGTCCTTGAGACCAGTCACTTCTGAACTTTGCTTCCGCGTGTGCGCCTTCCCTCCACGCTTGGTTCTTTGAGACTCAGAGTTCATCATGAGGCTGTGTGTTCACAGAAGCCTCCACCTCCGCACTTCCCTGTTTTCTCTATTATTAATTGAGTACGTTTAATGTGAAAGGCACCCAGCTAGAGTATTCCTTCATTCATTTCACAAATGTGCAGTGAGCGCCTACTGTGTACCAGGCCATCATTCTCATTCTTTCTCCATCGCTGGTCTTTGCCCAGCTCTGCTATCCATCACTCATTAGGCTTTCAGACACAGCCCTTCTCCTGACCACAGGGAAGCTCTGTGCCATATGGAAGGGACACGAAGACGCAGACCCAGGGTGCATCACTTTAGGTCCTGTGGCCCCGACACCCGCAGCCTGGTGTGAGCATACGGTGCTGCCCTATCCGTCCTGTTATCCGCCCATGAAATGACCGCTCTACAGGGTGTCCAGCACGCGGACCCCCACTGACTCCTACCCCTGTATAAGTGCAGAAGCACTGACCTTTGAGCGCACGTCCTTTTGTCCCGCCCCCGACCCCGCTTCCAGGTGTCAACTCCGTGCTCCTTCCTGGGCTCTCCCCACCCTGACCTCAGCTTCAGCAGACCCTCTGTTCACGTCAGTAGCTCTCCACAAATGACTGTGGGTTGGACTTGGCGTTTGCACAGTTCCTCTGTTCGAAAGCTTCCAGGTGTGCAGCTATGTCAGGACCTTTCCCTCTGTGGTCAGAACCAAGTCGGCCTGGACCAGTGGAGACCTAGGAACGTAAGGGCCATAATGGGGAACAAGCACCATCCTTCCTCAGTAGACCAGACCCATCTGCTGTCTGCTTAGGAAGTGCTGGGGAACCTGGGGTATTGATGAAGAGGCAGGAACATCGGCTCCAGTTCTCTTGTAGCTGGATGCTGGTCTCCGAGCTCCACGGTGGGACTGGGGTATGGCAACCGGGACACTGCCTGTGTTTAACAGGTGGTAGGTGCCGAGGCCCACACTCCCATCCCCAAGGCTCAGGGACAGACCAGGGTAGGGCCAAGAGGTCAGAGAGCACTGGATTGGCACAGCTGGCGGCAGCTGCCTCTCTGCCTCCGGCCCCACCCCCTGTTTTGCCTTCCTGGGAGAAGTTTGGGTTTGATGGGCATTAGCAGGAGAGCTGCAGCGAGGGCCTGTGTTGTCCAAAAGCGCTGACCCGGGTGCAGTGAAGTAGAGAAACCTCAGCATACAGCTGAGGATTCATCCATCCCAGCTTTCGAGGGAGGTGGGGAGGTGAGATTGCAGCCCTAAGGCGCTCAGCCCCCCGGAAGCCACCACTGAGGTGCTCTAGCCTTTTGGGGGAGGAAGGAAGGCTCCAGTCCCCCATCCAAGGCCTCAGAGCAGAAGCCCAACGCAGGGGCTGTCCCAAGGCTCTCTTCTCTGAGGAGCCACCAGAACCTCACCATCGAAAATACCCACATATACGGCCAAGGAATAATTTGTTCCGGGGAAGCCACACATCTCCCTGTAACCCCAGCGGTCCAGGAATGAAGTCTCAGTGTCCATGGGAAAGTGACCAGGCCAAGGCCTGGGGTCTTTATGGCCGCGGCTAGGCCACTAGACTGTGGCTAGATTCCCATGGGCCTTCCCTGAGCCAAACTGGTTCCCAAAGAAACTGACCAGGATGGGGGATCATGGGGAGAACTGAGGGCGTGGATGGAATGGGCGGGGTGGAGGACGTGGGTGAGGTCTGCAGGACAAAGTCTTCTGACTCACGGGGAAGGGCTGTTCTCTCCAGAGTGCTAGACTTGGAGGCCAGCTGGCTTTCGGGGCGCCCTTCTCTCCACTCTTCGGGGCTTCTAGGAGTGGCTGCCACATGGGAATGTCTTCCATGCGTTTTCTGCTGGGGAACTTGTTCTTCCTCCTGCCTTCTTCCCTTTGTGCTGTCAGAGGCTGAGCCCTGCTTCTCAGGCGAAGCTCATCACCCTGGCGAAATCAGCCGCTTTTTGACACTCAGTGTTCTCAGGAAAGCCGGGCGCAGTAGGAGTGTGGGCCAGGCACACAGGGGAATCACTTCCTAAACGGGGCTCTCTGGAGGGGATCCCCCACTTCCTGTTCATTCCTTCAGGTCTAATCTCATTACTTTTGGACTCAGTATGACTTGCTTTCTCAAGGCCTGGACTGCTGAGCACATCTCTTTTTTTTTTTTTCGATACGCGGGCCTCTCACTGTTGTGGCCTCTCCCGTTGTGGAGCACAGGCTCCGGACGCGCAGGCTCAGCAGCCATGGCTCACGGGCCCAGCTGCTCCGCGGCATGTGGGATCTTCCCGGGCCGGGGCATGAACCCGTGTCCCCTGCATCAGCAGGCGGACTCCCAACCACTGTGCCACCAGGGAAGCCCCTGAGCACATCTCTTTATCACCTCCTCAGAAACCCAGTTTCTGCCACAGGTAGAAATGGACAGTCTCTGCTACAAAGTCCCCAAAATGAAAAAGGAAGGGAGAAGCAGGGCCCTTCCTCTGAGACCCATGCAGTCGTTTTAATAATGTTCCCGTTGTGCTAAGGGCTAGCAATACCGAGCGTAATCTATTCAAATGCACAGGAGAATCTCACTTTGGAAAATTAGGAATCTGCATTAAAAAATTCCCAAGCCCCGGACCTTCTTTATAATAAATTAGAATTTTTTTTTCAAGGCAAGTTCTTAACTTGGCAATTTCATTTTTGAAGTTTGGGGAATAAAGTTATTAAAAATGAGGGAGGCTTTTTCTTCTTCCCATTTTAGTCTGGAAGCATTAATGGTTATGGCCCCATGCTATTTGGGCACAAGGCAAGTGGTATGACAGCTAAGCAGCTTCTGGCCCCTCAGTTCTGTTCCAGTCCGTCCTGGGGACACTCCATGATTACTTGTAAGGATGTCGCTCTGTGTTTATTGTACACTAAAGGCAGATCGTAAGTGTAGAAAATACAAAAGCAACAACCCACTGGAACCCTTCCTGTGGCCTGCTTCCTCCTTCTGGTGGCTCCCTGTTAAATACTGTCAGAGTCACAGCGCCCTCTGCTGTCCACCTCCTGTACCTCAATTCCAGCATGATGCACCCGAGTCCTTGATCCAGACCCTCACTTTATGCCCCAAGAGGTAGAGCAAGTCATGGGGACTGTGGGAATTCTACGATGATAGTTTAATGAAAACATTGTCTCCAGGGAGACCTGGATATGAGCTAGGCATGTGGTCCCTCCATTCAGTGCCTACATCACTCTTCCGTTCCTTTGCATCTCTGCCTCAGCCTGGCCAGCTGTCACCTGGATTTTCCCAATCCCTCCTCTCACCACCCCAACACCTCCCCTGATCCTGATGGGATCCTCTGCTATTGTCCCCCTCTCCCGGAAAGTACCACTCCAGTCTCCCTCCCAGAATTTTCGTGGTAACACCACCACCCTCTCACGTCATCCATGCACTCTCTCCACCTCTGAAATGTCATTCAGGTTCTCCCATTTCCTGTAACACTCCATGGGCAACACCACCCACCAAGCAGAGTTCTCCCTCTGTAGCTCCACCAGCAATTTTAGGAAACTGTTAGGTTTACTGGAGGAGGCAGCAGCTTCCCTACCCTCACCTTAAACACCCCCCTCCATACGACACGCACAAACTCCTGCTATCAGTAACCTCCCCCGACTCTTCCGCAAACACAGACACATACCTGCTGTTCCACAAATACCTTTGCCCTTGGCTTATAGGCAAGACAAACATTTTATCTGGTCTATATGTGTATGTATTCAGTGCTCCTCTGTCTGCGTGTCCCCAGCATGTGGGCCGCCTGAGCATTTGACTAGAAAGCAGAAATCCTAGCAGGATCCAGCCTGAGCCACTAGGCACAGCCCCGTATGAATGTGGGCACTCAGTTCACAGTTTGGATTAGGAAGCACCAGCGAGTAGCTGGGTGCTTACGTAGCATGACGTCACGATGGGCGATATTAAAAGTGTTCTGGTGGTAATTCACCAAGGATGCAGCCTTGTTATTGACCAGAGGGAGGCAAGAAAGGCAAAACTCTCAGTCCAGGACCAGTATGGGAAGCTCATTTCAGAAGGAAGTCAAGCACTTGCTTGGGACCCTCTGTCCCCCTGCATCCTTCTGCAACCCTCAGAGCCAGGAGAACGGTGTTCAGGAGCGCAGGACGCTGTGCTTGGAGATACCCATCTTGTACCAGGAAGGCTAAGGCTGGGCCAGCCGTGTCGGGGGAGGTCAGACCCGTCTCTCTTGCCCTCTGAGTACCTTCTTTCCCTCCCTGTCCTGGCATCATTCCCCCTCTGCACGGAGCCAGGGGAGCAGACATCTGGGGAAGCTGGATGGGCTTTGATCAGTTATTAGGATCCCCATGCTGGTTTCATTAACCGGAGGGGGAGGGGGAGGGGGAAGGAGGGGGCTGGGGCCCCTGGCTGTGAATCCCGCCCCCCTTTCCAGGCCATGCAGCTGGGCCGGGCAGAAGCGGGTTCAGATGTTTTCACACTTTACATTCCTCTCATCCCTTTAAGGGCTGGAGCCCCCTGCCTCGAAGGGCCTCCTGTTCAGCTGCTGGTGAGACACATTGGCTCTGCAGCAATAGAGTTAATTCCACAGCTTTGAGAGTCCCTCTAAGCCTTTTCTGTGGCTGTGATTGACGGCTCCCTCTGCCCCTGGGGCCAACACCCCAGGGACGCTATGGGTGACCTGGCTTCCCTCACTTTGACTCATCAAAACGGACTCTTCTCTTTCTTTTTTATCTTCTGCTGGGCCTTTCTTCTCTCTGTGCACAGTGACCTCTCTCTCTGGCCTGCTTGGGCCACCCATGTCTTTAAACTGGACGTGTCCCTCAACTCCAGCTCACACCAGACCTGGATTCTTCAGCGTGGCAAAGGCAAAAATAGCCTTTGGGTCTGACTGTGGGGCCTTATGCCTCATTTAGGAGACAGTGGGCTAGGAACAGGACTTCGCTGGAAGAAACGCTCTCTCTCATGGCCTTGTTTAGGGTTTTTATTTGATGAACTTCCTACCTGAATGCTTATATTTACCCAAAAAACACAGACATTTTTGTCTATCCTCTTGCTTCCAAGCAGAATGAGTGCTTTAAACAGCTACAAAAATAGTTAATGGCCCGAGTAGACAAAGCTTAAAATAAATCAGGAACAGGTGATCCATCAGCAGCGGGCCTAAGGAGCTGGAACCTGCTTTGCCCCCCTTTCCGGTTGATCTGCTAGGAGCTCCGGTGCCTGCGTAGCCCGGCGGGGGGGGATGGGTGAGCACGGCCCTCGTTGCGTGTTGTCTTTGGAGTCTGTGGTTTGGAGGAGGAAGCGCGGGCTGAGTCAACTCAGTGCGGTAGAAATTCAGGAACCCACTGCGCTGCTGATGAACTACACAAATGTGGACAAGTAATTACAGCACTATTTCTTTCACTCACTCAGCCGTTTCATAAACATCAGGTGCTTTCTGTGGGTCTTGCAGACCCTGTGCCACGTGCCGGGGACACAGAATTAATAGTTCCCGCCCTAGTGGAGCTTATTTGGGGCCATTCTGCATCGGTAAAGTGGGAATAACTTCTGCCCTCCCTGCCTCACCGGGTTGTTGCGAGTGTGGGTGTGAAAAGTCCAATGGTGTTTTCCAGCTTTCTTTCACCCATGACCCTGACATTGATTTTTTCACTCTATCTTCTGTACGGCTCCAGTAGCCAAGATTGGATTGAACTTTAATTACTCTCCTTTGTATTGGGAACACAAAAGGCATATCAAGTATGTGTTTCTAGCTGTAAACACACTCCCTTACACACATACACAAACATACTGGAACTCACTGGTGTGGGACTATTATACAAGCGAGGGGTCCTCCAGAGACGGATGGGAAAGACTGCGCCCAGGAAAGTGCACGAAGCTGGGAGGTGAAAGTCCACAGCCTTCGTCCCTTTAGCCACGGGTCAGCAACCCGCAGAAGTGCAGGCAGGGCGGCAAACACTTTCAAGCCTCATTTTGTAAACCACTGCCTACAAACCCTTTTAAGTTAATTGATTGCTTAAGACCCCCATTTTACACCACGAAGTAACTTTCCTGTGGTTTGTTCTATCTGGTCGGTCCTGGGATGAGAATGTAGGTGACCCAGGCCTGCTGTTCCAGGAGGCTCTTTCAGCGAAATCGGGCTGCCCTTCTCAGCCTCCGGCCCTTCCTGTCCCTGGGCTGACTGGGTTGGGGGGTATTTGGAGGAGCCATGGTTGACTCCTCTGGATCCCTGAGCCTTTTAACACATCACTCTCTCATTTCCTCAACCAGTCGGTCATTCAGTCATTTAACAAACATGCTGGGACCCCATGGGAGCCAGGCATGATGATGGGAGCTGGGAATCCAGTCCACTCAGGGAGACAGACAAATGGGGGCCCGAAGTGTTATGGGGTTTAAGGTTTGACGCACAGGCAGATAAGGCGGGGGTCCAGGCTACCTGGGCAGGAGGTGTGGAGGACTGGGAAAGGCTTCCTGGGAGAGCTGATGCTGCCTCCAGGTGAGTCTTGAAAGAGGGGTAGGATTGCATGTGATGGGGGGTTGGGGGGGGCAGGGTGGGGAGGCGTGGACAGGTCCTGCTGAGGCAGCCCCAGATGCAAAGGCATAAAGATGTAAAGCATCGGGTGGGTTCAGGCACCCACACGCAGGAGGGTCTGCTGGGGTGCGGGCAAGGGGTGGGGTGCTGTACCGGAGACAAGCCTGAGTCCGTTAGCAGGTCCCGGCCTGGGGCGCCCTGTGGGCTGTGCCCTCCCCCAAAAACCATCCGTTGTGCCCCCCACCTGTTCAGGCCAAACCTGATATTTACTAAATGGCTTCAAGCCCTGACCTCATCCCAGGTCCTTGGACTCTCTCCTGGTTGCGAGGAAACCAGATCTGGCTCTACTGGCTTGCCCTGGCCCTTCAGGGAGCGTCAGCCCCCCTGGCAGGCCCAGCCCAGCTCAGCCCAGCTCAGCCCAGCCCAGCCCTGCCCTGTTGGAGCCTCAGCGGCCCCTAGTGGGCTGGGCCTGTGCAGCCCCCCATGTTCTCAGAACACAAGGCTTCCCTGGCCTGGTGGGCCAGCTCTGGGGATGGGCAACCCGCACCCTGCCAGGTCAGAAGAGGGGTGTCCCCTTAGGAGGGGTGTCTGTGCTGAGTCATGCCGGCAAGGTGCAGACCTAGGTTGCCCAGGGTTTGCAGAAAGGACCTGTGGGAGGTGCATGGATGTACGCGTCGTAAAGATCAGGGCTGCTGCAGGGGGACAGGTGTACGCAGGGGGACATGGGAGGTGTAGGTGCCAGGGTGTCTGGGGCCGGGTGTGGACAGGCAGTGGGGTTTGGATTCAGAGGACAAGGCTAGCAAAAAGAAGCATTAAAAATGCTTAGAAACCGAGATTCACTGAGCCTCCGGGGTGCGCAATAATGTACCCTCACATATGGTCACTGTAGGCCTGGCGAGAGGTATTGTTAGCTCCATGTTTACCTGAGAGGGAAACTGAGGCTCAGAGGAACTGAGCCATTAGTCCAAGGTGACATTGCTAGCGATGGGTAACGTCTCCTTCCACGATACCACGGCCCCTCTCCCTATGCCGGGGCCCATGCCTCGCCCACTTCTCTGGGTGCTTATGGGAGAGAGGGTTCCTTCAGCAGGGTCAGGACTCCCAGGGCAGCACAGGTAGCGGAAGCAAAAGTGGCCAACTGGAGTGTGGGCCGCAGGCTGCTGGCTGCAGGGATTATGTTAACGGTAACCACCGTGCACTGAGAACATATGAAGGCCCGCTGCTTTGCATACATTGTCTCATTTAAGGCTGACTACCCTGCACCTTAGCTATGACTACTCCCAATGTGTAGATGAGGACCCTGGATCAGAAGGATTGACCAGCTCTGGGCTGGATGCCCACCACTCCCAATAAATATGTGGTCGGGGACTGTGACTTCTCTGTTGTGGCCTGAGGCATTCGGGGTCAAGAGGGTCCATGTGCAGCTGAAAAGGTATCAATGGATGGGAAGGCCCACCCACTCCACACCAGTCATCCCTGCATCCCGTAGGTGCTGTGGACACTCTGTCTCAGACTCTGGGGCTGCAGCTGGGGCTACAACAGATGTGGTCCCTGCCCTCCAGGATGCCCCAATCTAGTGGAGGGAGAGGCAAGTGGGCAGACGTGGCTGAACGGTGTCCTCGGGGCCTGGAAGCCCAGAGCAGAGGGCCCTGACCCGTAGCTGATGCTCAGCCACATCCACTGAGGGAGGCAGCCAACCTCACGACAGTGGTGAGAGGTCGGGAGCGTCAGTGCCATCTCAGAGATGAGTAAACTGAAACCCGGAGAGGCAAGGGTACATGTCCAAGGTCGGCTAAGCGAGTGGCAAAGGCGGGAATCCGTTTTATCTGATGCCAATGTCTCGTGCACACTCCCTCCCTGGGGTGCTAGAAAGACCCTGGCAGTATCCCCCATCTGAGCCACCTGCTCCCACCTCCCAGGAGCAGAAGGGAGGAGCTCTCCGTGGCAGCTGGCGGAAGGCGGCCGCTGCAGGTCTGTGCGCCCTGAAGCTTGAAGCCCTGCGCGGTCAGGGAGGCGAACACAGTTGCACTGAGCCACCGTCAGTTAACAAACCACCCTGCGCTTCCTACTTGGGTTCCACCGGAAGCACTGTTTCTGGCACGACCAGTGTTTGGGGAGTTGATCTGTGAGGTCTTTTGGGGGCTGGAGAGATGGGGGCCGGCGACAGGATGGGTGGGCTCGAGGGAGACCCAGAGCCTGATGCTGGGGAGTGACACTCCATCTGACGCTAGTGCCCTTCCCCTTCTGCCCCTTTCCACCCAGGGGAAAAGTCTTCCTATTCTCCTCTTCAAAGAAAAGTAATTAAATACGATCACTCCCGCAGTGTGATTTAGTCAGAAAGCCCTTGGTTCCTGTCTCAGCCTCGGCAGAAACTGTCTGTGGTCTCCAGCAATTTCTCTGCTGCAGTGGCTTCTGTTTTCTCATATGTAAAATGGGAGTGCCACCAACCCATTGCACGGGATCCCTGTTGGACGTGAGCCCCCAGGGAGAGACTTCATTAGCTTGTTGGAACACAACGTGCCACTCTCCCCTACAACTGGGAAAGGGCGAGCCTTAGCAGGAAGGAAAGTATCAGTGGGGCGTTTCAGTGTCAGTGAGGGCGACTAGGTAGGCAGGTGAGCACCTTGTAAACCACACCACACAGCATCCCCTGCTCATTTTCCTGGCCAGACTAGACTGTCGGAGAGGCTGGATCTCCCAGCCCCTGCAGGGCATCAGGAACTTTCATCTCAAGGGGTCACAAACTGAGAATCTGGACAGGGCCCTTTTGCTCCCAGCTTAATGCAGGGCTGGTTCCAGCTGGATGTTAGAGAAGAGTCCAGTGGCTAGAGCATCTATGGGAGGCAGGAGGACGGCAAGGACCCTGTGTAGGTTCTGGACCCAGTACCGCAGCTCCCAGCGGGCAGGGCCTCCTGGGGAATGCTGCCATCCTTCCCCACCCGCTAGTCGTTATCCTATTCTCTTAATCAAGCCTCACAGCCTGCCTGGGTAGGATGTCCGGTGCCGTCCTTGGAGGAAGGCTCCGGGTCTGAGACCAGCTGTGGGCACACCAAGTGGCCTCATAGAGTGTAGTTTCTTCATATGCCAGATCGAGGAGAATAGGAGAAAGTTACCTGGAGAGAAACTCTGACACTAGTGGTGTGCTGATAAATGTTTAACAACCAGCTCTCTGGTTGGGGGTTAGAAAGAGGATTGATTTGCAGCCTTTGCCAGTTTCTGTGGTGTAATTACTCCCACCATGGTCAGCTTCAGGCTACCGATATGATATCAACCGGCTTGCAAAATTCCTGACAATTTACCAGTTGGCTTTCATAGGCCAGAGCATGGGATCTCCGCCCTCCATCTGTCCAGCCTCTCCCCCCGCTTCTGTTCTTTAGGCCTAGAAACTTCCCCCAAAACCTCACCACCCGACACCCTCATCCCCCTGCTCCCGGGCCCTGGGGCAGCTGCGGGCCTCTCCCTCTGAGCTCCAGTTCTTGAGAAATGGGTGTCTCTGGCTAGAAGAAGAAATCTATTTGAAGATAAACATTCTCCCAACCTGGAGGAAATGCAGAGTTTGCTGAACTGGCCCCCAGGAGCTAAATAAATTTGAACCATCGTCCTCCTCAGGCCAGCTCTGCTCTCTTCTCCCCCGTCCCGGCTCTCTGAGCCCCAGTAACAGCCTCTCAGCTGGGGCCGGCGCTTGGGATGCTGACAAGTGACCGCTTTTTTTTTTTTACATCTTTATTGGAGTATAATTGCTTTACAATGGTGTGTTAGTTTCTGCTTTATAACAAAGTGAATCAGTTATACATATGTTCCCATGTCTCTTCCCTCTTGTGTCTCCCTCCCTCCCACCCTCCCTATCCCACCCCTCCAGGCAGTCACAAAGCACCCAGCTGATCTCCCTGTGCTATGCGGCTACTTCCCACTAGCTATCTATTTTACATTTGGTAGTGTATATATGTCCATGCCACTCTCTCACTTTGTCACAGCTTACCCTTCCACCTCCCCATATCCTCAAGTCCATTCTCTAGTAGGTCTGTGTCTTTATTCGCATCTTACCCCTAGGCTCCTCATGACCTTTTTTTTTTTTCTTAGATTCCATATATATGTGTTAGCATACGGTATTTGTCTTTCTCTTTCTGACTTACTTCCCTCTGTATGACAGACTTTACACTTTCCTCTGGGCCCCAGCTGGGCTTTTGGCCACACCTTCCCCCAGAGTCCTGTCTAGAAAGGGGAGGTGAGAGGAAAAGGAGCCCCTCCCCTCAGTCCTCCCACTCCTAGAAGCTCATCTGCATAGAAACCCCTTGTGGATTCCTTCAAGGACACGAGGAAATTCACCCTTAGTGGACTGAGCAGAGCAGAGCACACCAGCCTACCCTGTATTTTATGCTTAAACGAGCCGTGCACGTAGCCGTGCATTGCTTTATGAAAGATGCACGTGCTGGAGTTGAAGAGCTACAATCACCCCTCCACATGGGGAAAGCTTTATAGAGTTTCCAAAGCACTTTTACACACCGTACGTCATCTAATCTGAGCCCCACGCCAACCCTGGGGGTGGGCAGTGGTCATGAAAGCACCCTCATGGCGTCCGAGCCTGGCACTGTTAGAAGGGACTTCAGATGTCACCTACGCCAGCCCACCCAGCTAGAGAGCGTCCATCGCCTCCGCGGGAGTCTCTGCTTGGCCCCTGCACCAGTGAAAACTCACCACTTCCGGGAGGCAGCCCAGCCCAGCCTTGGAGAGCTCAGAGGCTTGGAAACTTACTATTTGGGTTGAGCCCAAATGTGTCTCTGCATTTTACAGATGTAAAGCATCGGTTGTAGTTTGACGCTTTAGGGCATACAGAACAGAACTGACACAATCTAATCCCTCATTCAGATATTCAAAGGGGGCTCTCACGTCCCTCCATCTCCCTCCCATCCCCCAAATCTTCCTTAACATTGCAGATCCCTGCAAATATTCCTCAGAATCCCTTGAGCAGCCTGGTCCACTCTCCTCTGAGTGTACTTCCCTGCACCTGTCTCAGCTTAGTAGGTGGGGCTGGAAGCTTTGTGTGAGCTGTGCCTCTGCTGATGGGTCCTCACAGAGGATCAGTTTGGGGTTTTTGTTTGTTTGTTTGTTTGTTTGACAGACACAGTACACTGTGGACATACTGAGCCTTCCGTCAACTGAAAGGTGCTGCTAAACGATGTCTCTCCTCTTCTGCACTTATATTATCGATGTTTTTTTTTTTTGGCTGAAGTGTTGGAAGTGTTAAATTCCAACTTATTAGACGAGAATTAATCTTATTAGACTTAGCACGTTGCCAAAATCTGTAAAGATCATTCGGATTCCGGTTTCACGTCACCCATAAGTTTGTTGAGCGTTTCTTCAGACATCCTCTAAATCACTGATAAAAATATTGAAGAGAGTTGAGGAGAAAGCATGTGGCATCTCCTAGAAGCCCTCCTCCCTCTGACATCTCTCCTCTAATTGTCATCCTTTGGGTGTAGCTTCCTAATCCACACAATTGTCCACCAGACCACGTCGCTCCATGTTTTCCACGAGGATATCATGGGAGGTACCTTGCTGAGGTCATTTACACCATGGAAATGAAAATGTCTACCATTTTCCTGATCTGCCAGCTCAGTGATCATGTTAAACCCAGAACTGGGCTCCATTATAGCAGGCATTCATCCTAGTCACCCCAGTGCCTAGTACATGGTGGCGACTTGAGAAGTATTGGGAAAGTTGCATTGGTGAATTAAAGAAACTAGCCCAGATCAATGTGAAGATTAGAAGTATACTTAGTTTGTCTGATTCCACCTTATTTCTGTATTTTGAAAATTAGAACAGCATTTGTTTCTACTTTCTTCCTTATAGCACCTCTTTAATACTCATGAATCCTAAAAGGACACCAGTTTGCTTACTGATGAAAAGGAGGAACTTAGGAAAGTTGAGGGATTTGCTCAAAGTCAAAAAGCTATTAACAGGAGACAGTAAGAGTCAAGCATGGTGCCCTGCTGGCCTCAAGGTACCATGATGCTCTGTCTAGCACTGAGTTTGGGAAAGTTCCCCCAGCTCAGCTAACAGTGACAAGGATATTTCTTCCTAACAAAAAATGATGGGGATAGAGTATATTTCTTTTATAGTCTCAATTTTATTTACCACCCATCACTCATTAATTCATTCACTTAACAAATATTTGTTGAGCATTGACTAGTGCCAGGCTATTCTAGACCCTCGGAACACAACTGTTAACCAGCCCTCTTTAAGCTTACATTTGAGTTGGAGGTGGGAGAGAAAATAACTTAGCAAGTAGATATATAGTATCTGGTCATGATAAGGGCTATGAAATATATAGTCATAATAAGGGCTGTGAAATAAGGCAGAGTAAGGGGATAGCAGGGGCAGAGGGACTCTAGTTTACTGTGAAGATGTGGCACGTGAACAGAGATCTAATGAAGAAAATGAGACAGCAAGTGTTTTGTGCTTGTATTCGTGGAAGTACAGTACTCTTTCTTCCAGAAAGCAGGGACCTAGATCATATGATAAACTTTCCAGCTGTGAAGTATACGATTCTTTCAAGGTGTGTTCACTTGTTCATTCCCTCATTCATTTTCTAAGCAAACACTAAGCATCCAGTCTGTGTCAGTTGGGTGCCGGGGATGAAGGTGTGAACAAGGTATTAGCTCGGGAGGCAGACAAGGGCGTCAAGTCCAAGAACACAGTGGGTGAGAGCTGTCAGGCTCTGTGGGCCGGTTGGAGGAAAGCAATAGTTGAGGCATGTCACCACACGTGACATTTCAGGGATCCATTTAAGGAAAATAAAATATAAAAGCATTAAGTTCTGTTATGATGGTTACCCAAAATTTAAAAGCCATTTAACCATTTCTTTAAATGAAATCTTATACGGAAAGTCCAATATAGAATATATTTTTAAAAGGTGCTCTGATTGGCACAAACTTGGGAACCCAGGGGCACCTTCAAAAACATGTAACATAGGAGGAGAACCACTACGCTAAATATTTGTTATGGCTAAGAACAGAAATCTGTTCATCGTCACTACAACCTGCTTATCTTCAAGTGCCCAGGTAAACCAAATTTGCAGAACACTCAACTGTCAGTCAAAACCATTAAAAGTTACCTCTGGCTTGTGTTAAAAGGGATAAACCTCTGCCCAGTTGAGAACTGACTCAGCTATTTTTTTCCTGCTCTCCAAAGTCATCAAATCAAACCTAACACTGCCCAGTACAGCCCAAGTGACTCATAAGCACAATTTGAAGGTTCATCATTCTGTCTTTTTCTGCTTCTGGCCAGAGCCCACCACCTTAATTTGCATTAAGAACCATCACTTTTATTTTATTTTTTTACATCTTTATTGGAGTATAATTGCTTTACAATGTTGTGTTGGTTTCTGCTGTACAACAAAGTGAACCAGCTGAATGTACACACAGATCCCCATATCCCCTCCCTCTTGAGCCTCCCTCCCGCCCTCCCCATCTAGGCCCCCAGCCCCTCTACGTCGCTTTTAAAGTGAGCTCACTTCCACACCACCTGATTTTGGATGGTCCTAAATCGTTCCCCAGAATTTTCTCATTTGAGGAAACACCAGCTTTCCTCCCACTGCAGCATATGTACAAATGGACGCTCGTTATACCCTCACATTTCTCTCGTGCACGTTCTCTTATCCACACACACACCCCACAGGACGAGGTGGACCTCACAGTTCCAGCCGGGGAACCAGTGGTCCTGGCCCTACTAACCCACGCCTCCTCTCTGTCTCTGCAGATGACGGCGACCGCTCAGGCCCCCTCTAAGGCCCAGGCTGTCCACATCGCCGCACCCTCGGCTGCTGCCAGCACACCTGTGCCCAGTGCCCCCATCGACCCCCAGGCCCAGCTGGAGGCTGACAAGCGAGCTGTGTACAGGTAGGAGACACTTCAGCCGGGCCATGCGCAGGAGCCCCCAAGTGGCCTCAGGCCCAGCTCAGCCATGAGAGATGTGAGTGCAGGCCAGCAGGTGGGCTCATGGAAGCCAGTAGCCAGGGCCAGGTCCCTTCTCTCTGAAGTCACTCCAGAGAGCCCTCAGCTGGCCATGCAGGAATTGTCCAGGGAGGGAGATGAGGCCTGGGCTGTGTCTTCCAGGAGGGCCTCTTCCTCAGCCCAGCTGGGGAGATGAGCCCTGACGAGCATCAGAGCCCTCCACTCAGTAAACGGGCAGCTGCCTCGGGACTGTCCTGGCCCACGTGCCCCGTCGTCGCCTTCATTCCAGCACTCGCCATCCAGGACTCGGTTGTGAGCAAAGCTTTAGTACGCCTGGAAACCACCGGGAGCGCTCGTCAGAACACATGTATCTGGACTCCGTGCTCAGAAATGCTGAATCAGTAGGTCAAGATGTAGGAGGAGGGTGCGAATGTCTAACAAGCATTCCAGGCGACTCTAATGCGGCTGGGGCTTGGCCCACACTGTGATTCATGGTAGCCTTTGGTGTTTAGCAACAGAGGTTGTACACGACTGTGTAGGCTCTGGCACCCTCCCGAGATGGGCGGTTTGCTGAGAGCAGGTGGCTTGCCTCGTTTTACTCTGCCTCAGCCCCTTGTACCCAGGGCTGGGCCCTGAATGTAGCAGAGGGTGGGAAGGGCTCAGGGAAATTCCGGTCTGTGCTGTGTACGTTGTTGAGGTGAAGATGCGGTCCTCTGAGGGCAGACCTGAGTGAGGTCCCAGCAGGGATTTCAGTCACCCTTTGTCCATGGGGAGCCCACATCACTAAGAAAAGATGCCCAAGTCAGCACTCAGTGTTGAGGCTGGACCCTTGCTCACATTCGCTCGTGTGAGCACATACATTCGCGTGCATCAGCAGTGGGGCCGACCCCTGGCTAAGCGTGCGCTGCAGCGGGCGCTAACTCCAGTCACACGTGGACTGGCCCACCCAGCCCCGCCCATGACAGTGGCTTTATGGCAATGGTGGTAATTATTGCCGTTATGATCATTATCACTGGCATTATTTTTAGTTACTCAGATGAGCTGAATGCCTCTAATGCCAACAGTTGGGAGTCCAAAGCGGTGGGCCCTGATCCCTAGATCCTGACACAAGGCCTGGATAACACAGCTCCCGGGCCCCAGCCTGCCCGGCGCACAGGCCAGGCCCAGCTCCTGTGGATAGAGACCTCTGCCTTGGGCCCCAAAGAATGCCAGGATCTGGTCACAGGACCTGTCAGAGACCCTGAGGAGGACCCCAGTTCCCCTGCCCCCAGCATGGGACCTACACTCCTGTCCTCCCTTCACACTTGCCTTGAACCCTTGCTATTACCACGTGGAGGCGTTGTGCTGGGCTCCAGGGGAAAGAGGTAAAGGTTATGCATGGGCTATTCCCTGCCTCTCCAGGGATGGAGACATAATGCAAACAAGAAACCAACATAGAGTGGTCAGAGCTTTGACAGAGCAACCTTCACGGGGGAAGCAGTAGAGTCTGATCTTCAAGGCTGAGTAAGAGAGCTCAGCAGGAGGAGAAATGGGGGGTCAGGAGCTTCCGGCAGAGGAGAGCCTGGTGTGTTCCCAGGACGGCCAGTGGCCAGAGCAGCTGGGCGTGGGAAGATGAGGCTGCACAGGGCCTGTAGCCTCACCTTGTGCCTGGTGGCGGAACAGAAGCAGGGAGCGAGAGTGGCCTGGCCTCTGAAAACTGCCCCGTGGTCTGATGACTTTGGGTACAGTCATCACACCCCCTTTAAATCCCTGCTGCCCCAAGTGTGGTCCATGGGCCAGAAGCATCGCGTCACCTGGGAGCTCATTGGAGACGCAGAATCTCAGGCCCCACTCGACCTGAGGATTCCTGATCTGCACTTTGACAAGATCCCAGGTGATTCATATTCGCACTGGAGACGGATTCCTGACACCTTCTCGGACCCCCAGGGGCAGGGACCTGTAGTGAGCACAGATCTTAGTCTAGAAAGACCCCAAATTAGTGGCCTAACATAAAGTTTCTGGAAACCTAGGCTTGAGCCCTACCTCCTCCTTGTACTCGTCTCTCTGAGCGTTGGTTTCAGGACAGAACCTAATCAGTGGTTCGGCAAGAATGACGAGACAGCCCATGTCAGCACCTGACTCCATGTCTGGCACAAAGCAGACGGTTCCCTTGTTCCTGCCAATGGGCTCCACGTGCTCCATAGCCCTTCCCAAGACCCCAGGCTCAGACCCCACCCAGGCCCAGCCAGGAGGTGGGCCGCGTCCCCAGGGGAGCTGTCCACCATGATGTCACCTGAAGTACAAAGGCCCAGATCTTCCCTCAACCAACATGCCTCACCTCCACATCTGAGATTCACCCTCTCCCACGGGGCTGTCACCTCACAGCCCATGGCATTTGAGCAAATTATCTCTGCAGCTGTCTGACCATGAAGAAGAAATCCCAGGCTGGGTACCACCAACAGTCCAGCCAAACAAGGCTGCCCGGCATCTCAGGACGACGGAGCAGAGGGACATCAGCACCCTTGCCCAGTTCTTTCTTCTGCAGCCCTGCTTGCCCCAGGGCCCCCAGGGTGTCTCCCATGACCACCCCTCTCCCATTAGTGCCAGCCGCCCTCTCCACCGCCCTTGCGGGCTGAGGGGAGACACTCCACCTCCCATAGGGTCGGGTAATTCTAATTAGATCTGCCCGCCTGGGGCGGCCTGGCTGTTCAAAGCACCTCAGGGAGTCGGCATTTCATGTCCATAAATGTAAGCATCCCCTCTCCACGGAGATTAGTGCCCGCGCTGACTTTTGGGTGTCCCCGCCGAGGCCCCTCCCTGAACTACTTCGAAGAAGGAAGGTGGGGGAGGCCCCTCCCTGGCCAGGCCCGCAGGGCGACATCGGGCAGTGCGACAAGAGGGAGGGAGCCTCCTGGTGCCCTGAGGTTTTATTTGTGTAGGAGGATGTGTTGATGAAATGTATTGGTTCTTTCTGATGTGGAAACTCTGCGTGTGGGGTGGGGGGAGGGGGGAAGGGAGGCAGAGTCTGTCTTTAATTGGATCATACCAGAGCATCATCTGGGCTAATCAGCAAGGCAGCCGGGAGCTCCCGCTCAGATTAATGATTGCAGTCTAATCCGAGCAGACCCCATGATTGGATGCACATCGCGGGTAATTGTGTTTGTGGCCCAGGAGCAATGCTGAGGGGTTCTGCCGAGGGGAGGCCCCATGGAGCGGGGACCGCAGGCTTGGACCCAGCTCAGAT
This sequence comes from Lagenorhynchus albirostris, assembly GCF_949774975.1. Taxonomy (NCBI): domain Eukaryota; kingdom Metazoa; phylum Chordata; class Mammalia; order Artiodactyla; family Delphinidae; genus Lagenorhynchus; species Lagenorhynchus albirostris. The sequence continues at coordinate 100,156,308 of NC_083103.1, forward strand.
CTCTCCTAACGCAGGTGCACCTCACCCCTGGGGTTTTCCCCCCAAGAAGTTAAAATGTAGCTTGGACCACACCTCCCCACCTCTCCACCGGTGGGCTGCGGGCTGGACGGTGTTAGGTGGCGGGGAGCTTGGAGGTTAGGTTGCCAGCAGCACAGAGACGGGGCCAAGAGGGTGAGGGTGACCCAGCTTTCACTGTCCCTCCTCCCCTCCAGTCTCTGCCATTCCCCTTTGAAGTGAGTAGGTTCCCATGGAAACCGTGATGTCCTGGGGAGCAGAACAGTGGCAGGAGCTGGGCCTGGCCAGGTGCAGTGGGGGAGGAGGGGGCTCTGCTGAGACGGCTCTGCGCATGCTGGGTTCCGCCCCTGAGGCTGAAATACTGTCTGGGGACCCAGGAAATGGCCCGCCGGGCACTGCAGAAGTTACCTGTTAGTGACAGGAAGTGCTGGCCTGGAGGCAGGAACAGCGAGAGAAGGGTGGGGACAGCTGTGCTTTGCTTCTCCAGGAAAAATGCCAGAGAATTGAGCTGCGAATCAGGTGCGGAGGGCGAGGTGACTGCAGGACCCTGTGTCTCTCCTTTGTGGCGTTAACTCACAATTGAACCGATTGTGTTAATATCAGTTCTGTTTCCACCACTAGATCGTTACCTCCATGAAGTCAGGGTCTATGCGTTTTCATTGACTGATCCCCAGCGCCTTACACAATACCTTAGACCCAGCAGCTTGGACGAGCATGTACCAAAGCAGGGCCTGTTGAGCGGATTCCTTAAGTAGGCGAGGCAGGACCCGTCCATAGTCCATGGTTCCAGGCCGGTGTGCTGGCTAACGGGCTCCGGGGGGAGCGGGGAGGGAGAGCCCTCATGTAGCACCTGTCGATTTCCCTGGTGTAACTGCATCCACCATGGCCCGTTTCAAGCTACCAGGGTGCTGCTGAACAGAGGTGGGAAGAGATGCACACAGTCGGCTCTCCCCAGCCTCAAGCACAAACGCCTGCGGGTAGCCGAGTTACAGGTGCCCAGTTTGACCAGCACCTTTACAGCCGACTTTGTGGAATGCTTCAACTCATAGCATTAACCAGAATCCTACACTCGTTGGCCCTCACTGACCTGTCTGGCCCACTCCCCGCTTCTAAATTTGAAATGTTCCCACGTAACGCATTAATGCTTAGAGGCTGGCCGAGAATAAGCGCTAGGTAAGTGTTTGCAATTGTGATTTCTCACCCGAACCCCAAGGCAGTGAATTTGCTCCTTCCTAGATTCCACCCAGTGCCGTCCAACTCTTAACATCTGCTTGAGCAAAGCCCTGATGCCTCCACGTTCTCCAGGTAGATTCCAAGGCTTTCCTGTTTCCTCCGTTAATGAGTTCCTTCCCAGCAGCTCCAGAAACGCCACATCAAACCAGTCTTTAGTTTCTCAGCTGTCAGAGTCTCGGCCTTTCCGTGTAGTGTTTGTAGTTCTTCCTGTCAGTCTCATCTCTCTGTAAACCACACTCAGAGCTTCTGCCCATGTGGCCCCCAGCCCTAGACAGTTCAAGCTGCAGTCCACTTCTAGTTCAACGAAAGCAGTACACATTGCTAAGGCCTTGTTTATAATACATTTGCCCCTGTTGCATTCAGACCGGATCCCTCTAGAATCCACACTTGTTTAGGGAAAGATCAGAACGGGGCAGTGGGCAATGTTCATTCAGATCGCTCCCTTGAGACTATCCCTCTAAAGTCACTGAAGTTCGGGCTCGATCCTAATGGTCCCATAGCTAGAGGGACAAAGGCCATAGAGCACCTGTACTGAGCTGTGGGACAAGGTCTAAAAATAGATGTGGTGATAACCAGCTTGGTCGCCTTGGGAAAGTTAGTCCCTCTGAATCTGTTTTCTCAACTGTAAAAAAGGAAATAGTCATAGCTAGACTAAAATGAGATGATATATGATAATATCTAACACACAGATCAGTGTTTGCTGCCTGGGGTGGGATGGGATGGGGGTGTTTTAAACAAAGGGGCCAGCATGGTCCCCGTGGCCTTTTCAGCATGTGAGGCATCTGGGCATTCAGGGAGGTGAAATCCAGGCTGCAGAATAGGGCCTGTGGACCTCGATCGCCTGGGTTTCCCTTCTGGCTCCGCCACTGGGCAGTAAACCTTTCTGGGCCTCTGTTTCCTCATCTGTAAAATAGGACTGAAAATAGTGCCATCTCTTCATTAGGTTGGTCATGAGGATGAAATGAGATAATACCATGAAGTGCTGGATAAAGAAGCTGACACGTGGAGAGTACTCTGCAGCCGTTAGCTGCGATGAGATGTTTGGGGGAATGGAAACGGGTTGGTCGGGCTAGAAGGTAAATGCTGAGGGGCGATCCAGCAAGAGGCAAGACAGGAAAGGGCTCCCAGCTGAGTGGTCCTGCACCGCGGTTCAATTAAACATTTACTGAGCTCTGCTACGCGGAAGCATCGTGTCAAGTTCCAAGAGGCGTTCTGAATTAAAAAGAATCAGTCCAGGGAGTGGCAAGAAGATAGGATAGGAAGTAGCTATAATATAAAATTGGCACATCTAATGGGCTCCAAAAACTCTATGTGGAATTGACTGCAAGGCCTCTGGCCCACAGCGCAGTGTAGGAGAGTAGCACTGCTTTTCCCAAGGGAGGTGAAGCCCAAGGGAAATGATAGCCAAGCGGCCTCTCCTGGGGCCGGGCTGGTGAATGGGGAGGCGGGAGCCCCCTGGGCTTGGGGCTGGGCAGAGGGGCTGGCTGCTGTGTGACTGTCCTCTTTAGCAGCTGCCTGGCCAGGACCCTGGGAACTGGTACTTCCTAATGAATTGTCTTTGAGGGAACTCTTCCACCTTGTGACCAAGGGGTGTTCTGTCTCCAGGGAGCTGACCCCGGGGCTTAACCCTGTGCCTTCCCTGGCATAGATAGAGCTTGGTCATTCCTGGGACGTGCTGGGTGAGGTGGCCTGAGAAGGGTGTGGGAGAAGTTTAGCCATTCCAAGCAGAAGAGTCAGGACCAGATGCTTCTGGACTAGGTGCTGGGAGCGGATGTTCCAGGCTGCATTCTGAGCTGGCTTTTATGGGCTGGGGCTCCAGAAGACACTCCTTGCGTTTGGAAGCAGTTGGATTCACTGACATCTGAGCAAACGTAACTGTAGCTGTTGACTACAGTCAGGGGAGCGATCCTGCTGGAGCCGTAATCTGAAAGTCAACCCGTGCTCAATTCTTCCCCGGCACCAGGCAAAGCCTGTTCCCTGCCCTTCCTGCCGGCATCTCGAAGGCCCTCACCCCGGACCCAGCCTCTGCACATGCCGCTGGCAGGCCCAGAGGCTGCGGCTGCCTGGCTCAGAGAGCAGGTGTGTTCAGAGGCAGCGGGTCCGGATCCTTCCACAGCTCACCACCTGGCCGAGGCAGAGCTGAGAAGTCCAGGTACCCCGCCAAGACAAGGCACACAGATAAGAGATCCAGGAGCCTGGAATCCCAATGACTTTTATCCTCACAAGGTTATGTTAGGATGAAAGGAGATAACCAATGCTAACAGCTGACAGTGCTTGGCACAGACAAGGCTTACGGTGAACGGTGGCCACAGTTGTGAGGAGTTACTGCGACAAGTACTAGATTGGATCGGTCCCCCTTACTAGAGGGAAGACACCAGCCATTGGGCCTCCCGCTGGTGCGAATGGTAGGGGGGGGCATCAGGTGGGAGGGGCGGGGAGCCAGCAAGCTTGGCCTTTGAGGGCTCACATGGCCCATGGCTTCTCACCAGGGCTGGACTAAGCCAGTCTAGCCCTTCTAAGCCCCACTCTCTGATTTTCCCAAGCACTGGGCCATTTTGTGGTCAAGTGGAAAGAACATAAGACTAAGACTTCAGCCTAAGCTCTGATTCTACCACTGAGCAACTCATGTAGCCTCTTTAGATAAACTTTCCCACAGGGTAGGCATAAGATGAGAAAATGAAAGATCTATAAAAACGTCAAAGCCTTCTCCAACACACAGAAGTATTATTATGAGAGCAAGTTCTTTTGGAAACCTGTTTGGTGAGGTAGAGACCGTCTTGTGCTGCACGGGTCCTGATGCTCAAAGGGTAAACGTGGCAGCTCAGTTCTGTGACCCCAGGACGCATAGGACTCAAGGCCAGTAGAGAAAAAAAGGGAGAGGAGGATGAAGTGATTCTAATAATGGTTCAAAAACAGCACCTGGGAAAGGGGGAAGAACACAAAATTTGGAGTTTGGATACCCAGATTGAAATCTCAACTCAGTCACTTATTAGCCTGATGTAATTCTTTAACCACATGGCCCCTCAGTTTGCTAATCAGTAAAATGGGAATAATAAAAATATTGGGTGTTTCAATGCAATAAGCACATGAAATGTAAGTTACGAAGTGCCACCAGATGTGTGTCACTGTCATTTTGCCATGACAGAATGGATGGAGCTCCCCTTCCCACACCAGACCTTCCCCCGGTGCTTTCTTTTGGGGACTGGCTGGCTCTCTGGTGACTTGGATAGAAACTGCCTCTCACGAGCTGCCTAACTGCAGGAAAGATACTTCTGTTTTCTCTTCCTGAGTTACCTCCCCTTAAAATGAAGAGGCTGATCATGAAAAAGACAGGAGATAAGTGATAGTAAAGATGTGGAGAAGAGGGAACTCTTGTGCACTGCTGTTGGGATTGTATATTGGTGCAGCCACTCTAGAATACAGTATGGAGGATCCTTAAAAAATTAAACATAGAACTATCCTATGATCCAGCAGTCCCACTTTGGGGGTCCAAAGGAAATGAAAACACTAACTCGAAAAGACATCTGCACCCCCGTGTTCATAGCAGAATTATTTATAATAGCCAAGGCACAGAAACCACCTAAATGTCCACTGATGGATGAATGGATAAAGAAGTTGTGGCTTATATATACAGTGGGACATTATTCACATGGAGGGACCTTGAAAGCATTATGCTAAGTAAAATACATCATAGAGGAAGGCAAATTCTGTAGGATCTCACTTATATGTGGGATCTAAAAAAAAACTTAGAGCAAAAGAGATTGGATTTGTGGTTATCAGAGGTGAAGGGTAGAAGGAGGGGGTAACGGAGGAGGGTGGTCAAAAGGTACAAACTTCCAGTTATAAAAGAAGGAAGTACTAGGGATGTAATGTACAACATGACGACTATAGCTAGCACTGCTCTATCATATCTAGGTAAGTTAAGAGAGTAAACACTAAGAGTGCTCATCACAAGAGAAAAATTTTCTTTTCCTTTTTCTCTTTTATCTGAGAAGATGGATGTTAGCTGAACCTATCGTGGTAATCATTTCATAGTATATGATGCTACATGCCTTAAACTTATACAGTGATGCATGTCAATTATTTCTTAGTAAAACTGGGGAGAAAACGAAGGGGCTGGAGATGACATCCTACCAGGTCTCAAATTTTAGGTTCTTTGTATTCTCGCCCTTGTAGACCAGCCTTAACAACCAGTTTGTTGAGATTTCACATTTATTACTTTTTTTTAATGTGCCAGGAGGGAAGGGTGTGAGTGTGCATGCGTGTGTGTGTGTGTGTGTGTGTGTGTGTGTGTGAAGGGATGGAGACAAAGCAGACTGTGGCCTCCCCTGAGCCCCACACTCACCAGGGATGGACCTGTCCACCCACCTGGGGGAGGATAGCTGGTTGGAGCCCAGGAACCCAGCAGATGCAATTCCAATTTAGCAACAAGAAGAAGTCCTCTCCAAGGCAACCCAGGCGAACATACCGCCCACTGGGCAGGACTAAAAATACACCCGCATGGTTTCAACGTCACACCTGAAGTAAAAATACATCCAACCAGGAGCTGCTGGCTTGGTCTCCCCCACCCCACTCTGCTCTCTCCATCTGGTGCCTTTGAGGGGAGGAGAGAAGGGCTGGCCGAGCGCTTCCTTCACACTTACTCGTCTGCCCCTGAGACCCTGCCAGCCCTCACCCCACACACCCAGCAGAGCCCAGAGGAGAACTGGGGCCCTGTGTAGTAACTGTGGCTGAAGCTGCCAGATGGCTGTAGCTGACCTGGGTACCACAGGGGAGTGGATTCCGGGCCCGAAAGAACTTTAGGCTTGTGTCTCAGAATCTCCGCTTGCTGTCAGTGCTCGCTTCGTTCATTCATTTGTCCCCATTCATTGATCCTCCAAATATTTATTGATCCTCTGCTCTGTGCCAGGCACTGTGCTGGAAATTCAGAGGTAAGACGAGCTCGTGGACCAGAGAAGCTCCCCATGTAGTGAGGAAGACAGATCTGTGCACAGACAACCGTAGTCAATAGAATTTAATCATTGTCCTGTGGGAAATAAAAATAAATTCTTACTGGCAGTGTTTTTTGGTTTCAAAAATGGGGTTCCGAGGTCCAGTAAGTTGTCCTTTGCCCCTCCTCCTCCTCTTTCTGTGCCTCTATTTGAGTTGGCATGTGGGCTTGTTTCCCTGCCAAATGAGTCAGTAGAGATGGGATTATACATTTATTGGAGTGGATAGCGTCCATGTTGACCTGAATAAGAAAAGGTGCCCCTGTGCCATTTCAGGGAAATGGAACAAGCGTTAATTGACAGCTTACTGAGTGCCAGACACTCTACTTGTTCCTTCATGTAATTCTTAACAATAACCTCTGTGGTAGGTGGCGTTATCCCTATTTTATAAAAGAGGAAACTGAGGCTCAGAGAAATTCAGTAACTTGCCCCAGAGTCACACAATTAATTATCTGTCTCCAAAGTCTATCCTTGAGGGGGTGATGAAGGTGCCAGGAGCCCGGGGCCACCTGCTGTCTGTTCAACTACCATGTTCTCCACTGAGTCTATCCAGGAGAAACACTGAGAAGAAAGCTGAGGCCATACTGTGAAGCACCGTGGTGTGCTCTGATGATGCTGACTCTGTTTTATCAGCATCAAGGAGAGATTGCACTGTAGTTCTCAGAATGACTACTTGGAATGGGCCTTCTGGCCATGAAAAGATGCCCAGGAAAGGGGCAGGAGTCGTCCTGAAAGGTGCCTCCAGGGTATTGTCTCTGATTCTGTGATCTCAGTGACCTGACCTGGGGCACTAGAAATAAAGGGTTACAATGCCAGCCCCCGGGTAGGGTTTCCAGGGTGGTGGGCCTTTGACAACTTGAGACCTCCGCTGTGTGTGTCCGTGGAGACCAGGTTGGGTCACTGCTTGCCCCCCTTTACCTCCACCTCACTGGCCAGTGGCTGATATCCTCTGCACAGGTCTGACCCTGACCAGGTTCTGGTCCCACTGCCTCATCACCAAAAACCTCCATCCAGAAATGTTCCTTTCCTACTATACATTCCCTCCTCTGGACCATCCACTCTCATCCCAGCTAGGAAGGGTCAAAGGCTCTGACATCCCACCCCATCCCCATCGGAGGAAGCAGCCAAGCCTCAGGGGGTGGTGAGCGCTGACACTGGGCTGTGAAGGGAGGCACAGGACAGGCCTGGGGGCTCCAAGGTCAGTCACAGGGAGAGGCAGTGGACAGCCAGGCAGGCTGCCACACACTTGGCTGGACCCATAATTGAGGTCTGCAGTTCTGGCCAAGGTCACAAAGGGAGGGATGGCTGAGAGGCTCAGAAGTGACAGAGTGGCGTGACTGTGAATCACAAGGTTTACCACCCAGAAAGGGAGCTCAACACTAACGTCCCCCCATGTGTGTGACTGTCATCGCCACCCCCCAGCCCCAGCTGTGGGGCTCTGTTTCTCTCTTCATATCTGTTCACTGTTTCTTGTGTTCTTCACGTTATAGCCTCTCTGAAGCGCTATTTAAAAAAAAATTTTTTTTAATTGAAGTATAGTTGATTTACAATGTTGTGTTAGTTTCAGGTGTACAGCAAAGTGATTAAGTTTTATTTATATATATATATGTTTATATATATATATATAAGTTTTATATATTCTTTTTCAGATTCTTTTCCTTATAGGTTATTACAAAATATTGAGTATAGTTCCCCATGCTGTACTGTAGGTCCTTGTTTGTTATCTGTTGAAGCTCTATATTTTGGCATCCTTTCTTTTTCCTATCTCTGCTTCTCTGTTTATGGCCCTATGAGCAGAAAGAAATGTAAAAAAAAAACGTTTTTCTTAACCCAGGTTGTCCAAGAAGGAACGAAGGGAAGCAGAACAAAGTCCACTTGTCTTCTTTTGAGTCCTTTTAGCAAAAGGAAATGAGCTTCAGCCTTATAGGGGAACTTGCAGTTAGATACGAGTATAAAAATTACCAAGGAAGTTATGGTCTCCATCCCAAGAGGTCTTCGAAAATGTTAGGGAAACCTATTGGGCCATCTGCGGTGAGAACATCTGTCTTGAAAGAGGGAGGAGTAAAATGGAAGGCGCTGAAGCTCTCCTGCCTGAGGATGCTCTCAGAAGCCTCACTAGAAATATGTGTGTGGGTGGGGGATGAGGGGGGCCCGGATCGCTTTGCCCTCAAGAAAATCTGGGGCTTCAGCGAGGGGTCTCAGCCTCGCTGCTGCTGGAGAGAGGGTGACATTCAACTCTGCAAAGGGCTTCAGCCAAAATCCTGCCCTGTTTAGGCCCAGGCCCTTTGGGGCGCTCCCAGAGGCAGCCCTACGCACCCTGGCCCCAGGCTGGGCATTTTAGGCCCGCGAATTCGGGTGATGCAGAAAACAACGAAGGCAGAAATGTCAGAAGTAATTAAACCAAACGATAGCTTAAACCCCTGTAGAAATCAACACCTCCGGTTTAATCACCTTCTTAAGCTAGCACAAGACTGCAATTCTGTGGAGAGGGGTTCTTTATTTCTCTGGATTGTTAACAAGAACTGTATATCTTGAGTTTGCTTTTGGTTCAGATGCTCCTGGGGAGAGGTGATGAGGGTGGGCCTGGGGGTGGAGACTCCGAAAAGAAAACAAGATATAATAAAATCTTATTTGAGGTCCTCTCTCGCCCCCCGCTCCTGGCACTGTCCGCACTCAGGGCAGCCCGCCCTCCCGGCACCCAGGCAGAGGCACAGTGCTGAATGTGATAAATGAGGCCATTAGAGAAATTCATTTCTCTTTATTAGTCTGTGTCAGATCCTTTCTATTAGTGGCTGGAAACGACCTCTCTTCTGCAGTAAAATGTCATGCCAGTTCACTCCTTTTATTTGTTCTGCACCAACGAGGCTCAAACTCTCCCTGAATTAGTGCAGTGAGATTTATTTTCTCCAAATTTTGAACGGCTTAAGAGAGATTTGCGGGGGTGGCAGGGGGGTCGGTGGTGGGATGAACTGGGAGATTGGGATTGGCATATATACCCTAAGATGTATAAAATAGATAAATAATAACCTGCTGTATAAAAAAATAAATAAAATTCAAAAAAATAAAAATAAAAAAAGAGAGAGATTGGGCTGGAGGGGGCGGCCAGGTGGGAGGCGACATAGGAAAAAGCGTGGAGAAAGGTCGGGGAGGGAGAAGACGAGCTCTTCTGGAAGTCAGACGTCCTCGGCTCTCTGGAAATAAAGGCTAATGGCCATCTTTCACATCTCGTTCATCATCGTCCAGACACTGGGGACCGAGTTTCCACGTTTCTGCTTCCAGCCTCTGAAGGGTACTGATCCACAGTGGGAGAGATTTGGACAGCGGGAAGAGGAACTCCTTAAAACCCATTTTCTAGTTGGACAGACTGAAGCTCAGGAAAGGTCAAGAATGACAGGACCAGTATCCCACGCATGACCGGAAATCCCCCTTCCGATCCCCTGCCTGGCTCAGACAAGGGCATTCGTGTCCCGGGAGGGTAAAGTGCCCAGCCCTCCTGGTCTCTGCCCTAGTTACCCCACCCCACCCCAGGCCCGCAGTGGAGGCTGCTGGAAAGGACTCCTTGAAGGTGGCTTCCAGCCTCTTCCCCAGTCTTATGGGGTGATGTTGGAGGATAGCTTAAAATATAGGTCAACGCTTAGGCAGGTGTAGGATGGGCAACTGGGGAAGGGGCTGGGAACTGGGCCGGGAACAGCCTTAAAGAAGGCCATAGCATCACTGCAGCCACAGAACCCATCTGAGTCACTGGGAAACTGAGCCTGTTTCTCAGGGGTGGTACAGAGCATCTCAGCAGTCCCCGCACTTGAGGTAGCAGGTAGCGGTCAGGGTGATCGAGAGATGCAGGTGGACAGAGCACGGGAGCCACAGGCAGCCCTACCAACCCTGGCTGTGGTTCATATGAAAAGCTGTGGGTGAGCACAGATGTCATCCGAACTCCTGGGCTCAGGGATCCAGGGATCAGGGCGGGTGGAACCAGAGGCAGGAGGCTGGGGAGGGTGAGGTATGAAGGGAGGATTGGGGAACTGATAGTGCAGCTCAGGCAGGGAGGGGCTGGGGAGAGGGGCCATGGCAGCAACCAGGAGGCCTGTTCTGTGCTCCACGGGTCCTTGCTTAACTTGGGGGAGAGGATGGAAAGCACGTTTTCTTCTACTGAGAGATGACAGAAGCCATAGAAAACACCCCCAGATATGCCCTCGTCTCTCACACACACACACACACACACATACACGCATGGGAGCTCTGACACCTGCAGGGGAGAGGTTTATAAAATGGACCAATGCTAGAGCTGTGCCTGGAAGGTGCACGCTGTCCCCCAGTGGAGGGGACAGTGCCTCCACCCCAGTCCCCAAAAGCCCAGCTCTGTGCGAGACCTCGAATCTAACTGCTGCTCACCTCTTCGACGTCATCTCCCTCCGTTCGCCTACCTTGCTCCAGCCACAAGCGCCTGGATTTTGTTCCAGAAACATGCCAAGCTCATTTCTCTCTGAAGTGCTTTGCGTTTTCCCCTGCTTGGCATGCCCCTCCCTCTGACCTTTGCCTGACTGCCTCCTCTGTCCTTCCAGGCTTAGCTCAAATGTCACCTCCTCAGAGAGGCCCTCCCTGATCACTCTCCTCCCTGCAGAGGCCAGGACAGTGGCAGACGAGCTCACCCTCTCCCCCCAGCCCAACTCCAGAGCTGGTAGCTGGGAGACACAGTCACCGGCAGCTCCCTCCTCCCCGCCCCACATGCCACGCACGCTGTGTACACAAAACACATGATGCTCGCACACGCAGTGCATACAGATAACACGTAGCCCTGCACACACACTGCATACAATAGAGGGCATAGACACCCTGTATTCACAGCACACAAACTCCGCATTCCAGCTCCATACACACAACCCATGTGCGCATAGTACAGCAGAGTCGTAACACCGTGTGTGCACACGCAATAAAAACACCTGGGGCAACCCACTTACACAACGCTCACACTCGCTCTCGTTGACAGCCTACATTCAACCCAGGTGCACACACGTGCACCGGCACACCCACACACCGTCAGCAGCTGCCCACCCTGCCTCCAGCCGGTGAGGAAGGGACGTGCAGTGACCGCGGCCGCCGTGGGGATGGGGCAGGGGCTGCGCCCCCCGCCACCTGGCACGATGCTGCGGATTATTAGTTCCTGGTAATTTAGTGCCCTTGTACGGAGTCGATTTGTGCCTTTCACTCCTAATTGATCTAGTGGCTGTTTAAACGGCAGCAGGCATCTGTTGAGAGTAGGAAGGTTCATAAGGCGCAATAATTCATAACACCGTCTGGAATTTGCCTTTCATGTCCCTCAGCTAAACCACTGCAGGTCTCTGCTTAAATCACAGCCATGAAGGCTTCCTTTGGTATTCTACTCAGGGCCGGGAGAATCTTGCATTAAACTGGGATCAGGTTAGATTAGACTATAATATGCTGCGGTATTAGTGGCTGCAAATGAAGACTTATACTGGAGTTTAACCCCTTCACCTGGTTTTCTCTTTGTCTTCAGCAGATGGCTGAGCGAACCCATTGTTTTCCCACCAGCCTCCTGAGGGGGCCAAATAGCTCTTCTAGCAATTTGGGGCTACAGATGCGCTACCCTCAGATATTGACCCTTTTTTCCTCCAGACTGTGACCCAGCCTGCAGCCTTGGAACCCAGCTATTTACGCATCAGCTCCCAAAACAAGGGTCAGGGAGATAATGTCTAGAGACAGCTTTGCCAAGCCACGCAGCTCATCTGTGGCAGGAATTCATCTCCCCTCAGCCCCCGCTGCCCCCGAGCTTGAGTAGAATGACCAGTAGGTATAGGTTTGAGTGTGGATGGGTCTCAGCACCTTCTGCCTTTCTGCCCAGAATTATTGGAATCCCAGGATGGGACAGGCTCACAGGGGTCCCCCATCAGCCTACAAACACTATGCAGGATGAATGTTCAGTCCTTCTCGGCATGTTTAATCATAGCGTGCTGGAGGGAAGAAGCATGATCTGTTTTCATTTTCAGGACTTACTGTGCTTTCCAATATGGTAGCCACTAGCCACATGTTGCTATCTAAATTAAAATTAGTTAAAATTAGACAAAATAAAAAATTCAGTGTCCTAGACACAAGAGCCATATTTTATTTATTTTTAATAGATCTTTATTGCAGTGTAATTGCTTCACAATGGTGTGTTGGTTTCTGTTGTACAACAAAGTGAATCAGCCATATGTATACGTATGTCCCCATATCCCCTCCCTCTCGAGCCTCCCTCCCACCCTCCCTATCCCACCCCTCTAGGTGGTCACAAAGCACCGAGCTGATCTCCCTGTGCTATGCAGCTGCTTCCCACTAGCTATCTAATTTTACATTTGGTAGTGTATATATGTCAATGCTACTGTCTAACTTTGTCCCAGCTTCCTCTTCCCCCACTGTGTCCTCAAGTCCATTCTCTATGTCTACGTCTTTATTCCTGCCCTGCCACTAGGTTCATCAGTACCATTTTTTTTTTTAGATTCCATATGTTTGCGTTAGCATACGGTATTTGTTTTTCTCTTTCTGACTTACTTCCCTCTGTATGACAGACTCTAGGTCCATCCACCATGGACGTTGCTTAAAAAACTAAAAATAGAATTACCATATGACCCAGCAATCCCACTACTGGGCATATACCCTGAGAAAACCATAATTCAAAAACAGCCATGTTTTAAATGTCCATTGGCCTCATGAAGTTGGTGGCTACCGTATTGGACAGCAGAGATTGTAGAATGTCTTCATCACCTCAAGAAGTTCTGTTGGGCAGTGCTGGCTACAACATCCCCGTTGGCAGAAGCCTGGGGACCAGACCCAACATACATACTTTCTCCTCTCCCAGCTCGCAGAGCTCACTCAAAAAGAAGGGAGCTAGATGTTGTGGTTCCAGGGCACTGAGGTGAGCAACCAGAGAGGGATGTGCCGTTGCTTTTTGGGAACCATGGTGGGAGGGAATGGGGCTCCAGGGTCCAGTGTCAATACCCATGTAAACACATGTGCACGTGCCAGGTGTGAAGACATAGTTGTTCACTCATGCTGCAGAGAACTGAGAACGAGATGCACTTGTATATGCAAATGGAGTCACATACCTAACATGTATATATTCAACAAAGATTTATTAGTATCCACATGCCGCTGCTAGACCCTGGGCAGACAGTGAGGAATGAGGTGGGCTTGCTTCTTGCCCTCACGTAGCTGAGAGTCTAGTGCGGAAGACAGGTGGTAAAGCAAACAACCCAGGGAGCCGTTGGCACAGGTTGAGGGGAGGGGCAGTCAGGGAACCTTCCCAGAGTGGGTGATGTCGAAGCCAAGACCCATAGAGTCGCCAGGTAAGCACTTCAGCTTACATGCATCCATCACAGAACCGTCACACACATGCGCACACTCACACTCACGTATTCATCATTCACTGGTTCATTGTCAGTCACCGAATATTTATTAAGTGCCTGCTATCAGCGCCAGGGCAAGGTCTTAAGGATACAGTGATCACTGAGACAGAGACAGCCTTGGAGGAAAACACTGGACAAATAATGATGCAAAGAATTATTTAATTACAGTTGTGCTAAGTGTGTGATGATAGAAATGTGTAGGGAAGTGTTACACATGTGACTGGGGTGTCTGACCTAAACTGAGTCGGTCAACAGATGCAGGACAGGTGGAGACTTCTGCCCACCACGTGTGACGAGTACTCAGGTCCACATCCCGCCACGTACACTTGCAAACACACAGGTGCTGCCCTCGGCTGGCTCCACGCAGCCACAGGAGGGTGTGTGACCAACCACGCATGTTCACATCCAGCATTTTTCTGGACATTTCCCATATTTCCTTCCCAGATTGACATTGAGCCAGAAATGGACACCTACTTCTGGGAAGGGTAATACCCAGCATCCCTCATCAAATATCTGTGCAGTTTCTCTGGACAAAGAGAAAAGTTAGGCCCCTGGTGGGGAGGGACAGAAGCCTCTGAGGCCCTAGGAATCAGGAGACTGAATTCTCTGTGCCAGGGCGTGAAATGCTGCCGTCCTGGCTGACCATGGGGACTGGGGCCTTTCTCAGGGAGTGGGACCCTGGGAGAAGAAGTGACGGCAATGTGGGAAGGGACCCTGGTGGCTTCTGAGCCCCGACGGCAGCAAGTCTCTGAGTGCGCATGTGTGAGCTCTTGATGTCCCCGCAGGCACCCTCTTTTCCCGCTCCTGACGCTGCTGTTTGAGAAATGTGAACAGGCCACGCAGGGCTCGGAGTGCATCACCTCCGCCAGCTTTGACGTGGACATCGAGAACTTTGTCCACCAGCAAGAGCAAGAGCACAAACCCTTCTTCAGCGACGACCCAGAGCTGGACAACCTGGTAAAGACCCTGCAACCCCGCCCTGGCTAGGTTCTCCCTACCTTCTGATGCCCTCCAGATGCCCTAGAAGCGACCCTTTCATTCATGCATTCAACAAAGAAATTTGCATGCCCCCTGTGGGCAGGCACTAGGTGTACCCTTCCAGCATCTGAGAACCTTAAACCAAGAGTTGCATGCAAAGGGGTTGCTGCCAAAGCTCTCCCCTCCTCTGCCGCTGCAACACTAGTAGCATCACCTACAACCCCCTTGCAGTGCAGACGGGAGGAAAGGAGGGTCATGGTGCCCAGAATGTCTGGTGTAGCTGTTCCAAGAGCTAGAGCCCTGGCACGCTGGTAAATTTGTCTTGGGCTGCCCAGAGAGGAGCTGATGGCCATGTGCTACAGTGTGGAGGGTGGGGATGACAGGCACCGTCAAGCAGATCGGTGGATAGGAAGACCGGAAACAGAGTCACACTGAGCAGATCAGCAGATGTCCTGCCCATTTAGGGGGACGCAGTAGATCAGGCTCCCAAACCTAGCTTGTCATCCACATCATCACTACAGCTTTGAAAAGCACACGGCCCTGGGGCCCACCACCTGGAAACCGTGATTCAGTAAGTTTGGTGGGACCTGTGAAGATACATTTTTAGAGGTTTCCCAGACAGCTGCAATCTTCAATAAGGCTTGGTAACCACTAGATTAGATGATGCCTGAAATTCTCATCTAGCCCTGGGAATCTTGTTGAGAAAGAGAGCTGTAGAGAGGGTGCTCTGTTTGTTCATCATGACAGCGGTCATCCTGGGATTATTAACCACAGTTCTTGATTTTTCTGTGGGTGGATTACCGAGATGATGCAGGGTGAATTTGGAAACTCTGAAAAACTCTTTCTTCCACAAATTGATTGATTAGAGCACTGACCTCTTGCAGTCAGAGTTTAGTTAGTACCTACTCCCAAAAGAGAGACAGAATTAGAAAAGCAAATGTGACTCCAAAAAGGAAGGAAGAAAAACACACACACACAGTGCACCAGCAGAACAGATTTAAATGACGTGGGTATTATCCTGTGTTGGGAATTATCCACCCCACTGCTTCTCTCAAGAGTTGATTATGCTACTTTATGGAGGCCAGAAGAGCTACCAGGAGAGCCCCCCAGCCTGGCCTGGAAAGTTGTGAAGTATTATGATGCGTTTAGAGGACAGAGGATAAGCACCTGACCGGGGTCGGGAGCGTTAGTGCAGATTTCTGGGAGCTGCAAATCCACCTCGGCTTGTGCCTGGCCCTCCCTCTCCCCTGGCTGGGATTGAGCGGACATCCTTCCTGGGAGCCCAGACCACTGTCTCTCAGGTCCCCTGGGACAGCTGTCCCCATGCAGGTTCTCCCGTTGGTCCAGCAGTAAGTGCAGGCTGGCCTGGCCCTGCCCTGCTGTTCGGTTGCTCAGAATCTCAGAACCGCAATTGTGAATCAGGTCTTTAGAAGCTATACCGGCAGCAGCCATGGAACCAGGAAGTCAGGCAGCCGTTTCTGCAGGAGCTGGAATGGGCACTCCTCTCCCTTGACCCCAAAAGAGACTGAGGCCAAAATTGGTAGGAAATACCTACAATAGGCTGAGTAATATGAAAGAATTTACACCTTCAGAGGTAGGAGTCCTGGGGAAACAAACCTCACAGACCTTGCCCACTACCACCTGCCAGGTGAGCTATAGAAGACCCCCCGAGGACAGCCTCTTATTCTAGCCCAGCCTGGAAAATACCAAAAAGTGTGGCCACCTCCCTGTTCTCCCCTGGCCCACACTACCTGGGTCTCTCAGAGTTCTGTTCACTCAAAAGACTCAGATTTCTTCATTAATCCAACAAAACTTGGTTAGTGTCTGCTACGTGCCACACCTGACCTAGGCACGCGGATGTTGTAGGAGCTGCCCCAATGGCCCCAGACCCCCGGTGCTCCCTGGGCCTCTGTCTCAGGGGACTGCGCTGGGAGTGGTCCCCTGGTGGAGCAGGCCTTGGACAGCCCACCTCCTCATGTGGACCTGATTTACTCAGAGTTAGCTGCAGTCAGTGACTGATGGATGGGTCGATTATTTAAATGGAGACCATTGAAGGAGCCAAGGACCTCAGCCCAGCTACACAGCTCACCCTCTGGGTGACTTTGATGACAGCTCCTTTGAAGCTCAGTTTCCTCGTCTATAGAGCCAATACGCCTGTCTCCTGTGACAGTCATAAAATATTCACGAGATGGCTTGTGGAACTAAGTGCATGGCACCCAGAAGGTTAAGGTCAAATGCAGTATCGCTAAAGCCAGGCATTCCAGCCACCTCACCTCACCTCCAGGCCATCACAGAGACTGTGTGGCCTGAAGCCTGAAACTTTACCGGGCGTGGGGGGAGGGTGTCAGGCAGCGCCCTTTGCCACCCCACTTGTAGTCCTGTGTCGGGAGGGGAGAGATGAAGAGGCCGATCACAGGAGCCATCATTAGAACAAGAATCATGCAGCCAGCACAGCCGAGATGCACATAATTAGAAATTAGAAAAAGGTCAGATCGCGTCATTATCAGCTCAATCAGCTGCTGAGTGCCACAGCCAGTTAATTTGGCATCTGTGTTTTTTACAACCCCACACACGTAGCCCAACGGACTGTAACTCTTTATCCGGACAGATATACTGCGCAGCGGAGCAGGGACATAAAATGAGACCCCAAGCAAATGAGCTGAGATAATTGAGAGATTTATTTTTTATATATATGTGTGTCAGGGCGGCTTTCCTTTGCCCTTGAATGTTGACTTTCACAGATGGGATTGTCAGGAGGACACTAGGATCCCCCGAACTCTGTCCCGCGCTGGGCGCTCGGGTCCTGCCTCCTCTCCAGCTCCCCCAGGCCCGCCACGGGCACGCGGGTCCTCCCCCTCCAGCTGGTCCCCTCCTCTCGTCCACGCAAATCTCTGTGTCTACCTGCCCCACTCCACGGTCTCTCAGACGAGTTCCCATGGGCACTGCTTATACTAAGCTCTGCCAGAGATGCTCAGAGACCAGAGAAGTATAGGTTTCTGAGGGAACCTCCCTTCCCGGTTAGCCAGCTGCCCGAAAAGAAACTTAGAATCCCAAAACGCTGGTGGGGAAACCACAAGCGTGGAAAGCAGCCCATTTTATAGATGGGGACACTGGAGTCTGGAGAAGGGCAGTGACTTGTCAGCATCCAGGTCTGCTGGCTCCTTGCACGCCATCACCCACCTCTCTGCTTCCCAGGGGGTAACAGAGGCCTCATTTATACAGGGTACCACCAGCATCTCTCCCCCTGGTACCCACGCTCTCTGAGCCTCTCCACCTCCCCATTTCAGTGCCACGCGGGTGGCTTTCCACCCCCATGGTGGCTAAGCTGGAATGCTCCCCCGGGGATACCCTCACTCCAATTCCCACACCCACCCAGCGTTCACCAGGCCTCTGGCACCTGGGCCTCGGATCCCCTGCTTGGGCCCAGCAGCCTCCGACTGGCAGTTGGTCCAGTCTGTAAAATTTGCAAGTTCCCCAAACCCCTTTGAAAGGTGAAAGCTTTTTGTTTTATGAAATCTGATTTACGGGCCCCCAGTGCAGGGCCGACGTTTTATATATTATGCAGGATTTCAAACCGAAGCTCTAAAACGTACGGTTTCAGTTTCATGCATGGAATTTTTTTATGTGTAACTTTTTTAACACTTACGGGGCACGTTTTAATGAGACCCTGGTGTGGCTTAAGGGACAGATTATAGCTGCCTGACCGCAAAACCAGCTCCAAAATGGGGCCCCCCAGGCCCCTGGGCCCACTCTGAAGAGGCAGGGCCAGAGGCCAGAGACTGTGAATAAGGAGGCCAGGCAGAGCCCTGGGCCCACCGAGACCGCGGGCGGCCCCCTTCAGAGAGCCATTCCCTTCAGCCTCCCGCCCACACTCTCTTCGCCTTGACGGGAGCAGAAAAATCCCACAAGACACCAGAACAGGGAAAGGAAATAATAATCAAAGCCAGTAATAATTAACATTTATAGTGCACTTACTGGGTGCCAGGTGCCGTTCTGAACACTTCACCTGTATTATCTTATTTAATTCTCTTCTCAGACCCACAAGGCACAGATTATTATTATCCCCGTTTTAAGATGAGGAGATTGAGACACGAGGTGAAATCACGAGCTCAAGACCACACAGCACATACGTGGGTCAAATACAGGCGTGGAGCCCGGCCCACGCTCAGCAGTGACGCAGCCCTAGAGCCAGTCTTTTCTTAGTGCTTCCTCTGCACTTGTCTTTAGTTCTTTTCTGGCCAGATCTCATTTTGTCCTCAGTACGACTCTGAGGGGGTTGCTGTCGCTATCCTACTTTACAGATGAGGACACCGAAGTGCAGAGATCACGTGAACTGTCCAGAGCGTCCCAGTAAGAGGAGGACCCCAGACCTAGCCTCCAAAACCCGCTGTTCTCTGGCACCCAGCTCTGCTATTGAATTCTCACCATAGCCCTATGAGAGGGTTATCATTATACCCATTTTACAGAAGGGGGAATCCAAGACCGAGAGCCCTATAGTCAGTAAGTTACAGAGCTGGGGTTTGCGCCAGGTGGGTGTAACTCCTGAAGCCCACCTCTTTCCCCTGAACCACAGTGCTTCTCCAAACTCTGGGGACGTGGGAAGGGAAGTGTCACATTGTGACTTGAAAGCATTTGACTTGTCCTGCGAGGTGGCCTCCCTAAGCAGCCTACAGGCTCTGGACTTCACCTTTCTTCCATGTCCCAGGCCTTGTTCCAGTGACCCCACATTTCCAACTGCTCAGGCCAGGTCCGGCTGGTCTGGTCTGGTCTGGAAAAATTCCTGAATAGATTTTAGCTTTGGCTGACCTAGTGACATGCAGGAAGCGTCAGAGCACTTCAAGGAATGTGTGTTTCCCAATTTCTTCATCCGTAAATGAGGGAGAACATTCCAGCTTCCCAAATTGCAGAAGGAGGAGAGGGTAAACAGAATCTGCCCTCCAGGGCAAAGCTACCTCCCTCCCTAATTGCTGCCTGGAATCTTGCTGGTTACCTAATCTCTGAGCCTTGATCTCCTCATCTCTAGCAGAGTGATAACAGTGCCTGTGTGTCCCCATGTTTCTGAGACTCAAATGAGGTAATGGAGAGAGAAGCATTTTGCAAATTGTAAAGTGCTACGTATATAAATGTTTTGAAAGGCAAGGCCAGTACTATCAAATGAAGAGGCCGCAATCCTACAAGAGAGGCCACTTTTCGGAAAAGTATTTGATGGTGGGGGGGAGGGGCGTGTTGGCGTAAGAATCCCCATATAGCACACAGCTCCTGTGTGCCCAGGACATACGTGTACATGATCTTATTCAGTGTTCACCACAACTCTACAATGTAAGTATTACCTATCAGCTTACATTTATAGATGAAGTTAAATGACTTGTCCAAAATACCCCGGGCAGCAAATAGTAGATTCAGGATATCATGCCACGCGACTTCCCAGAAAATTAGAGGCCCCGGTCCTGCGGGCTTTCCTGAGACTTGTGGGGCTCGTGTGCTGTGATATGAGACTGAAATGCAAGGGTGCATCTCGTTTTGCTTTTGTGAAGCCCTCTGCTCAGAAGAAGAGGGCTGGTTTTTTATTTTGAAAGAGAAGGGAGGGAGAGAAGCTGAAAGATGAAGCAAAACTGAGAGAAAAGGAATGAAGGATCCACTCATCACATTTGATGACGATGTTAAATTAAATGGAATTGTTATTGCACTAGAAGATTTGGAATAACTTTTTACATGACCCCGATCACTTAGGAAAAATAGTTTAATATGTCAGAGTTTTATTCTGATTTAGAGGCAAAAACCCAAAATTGCATAAAAATAAGATAGAGGATGATTTACTAAACATAAATATAGAAGAAAAAACTGAGGATGATGATTCTTCCACTATCTGAAACTGGAACAGCAACGGAACAGCAATAGAAAAGCCAACAGGATATTAGAAATCATTAAAAGAGGTTGCAAAAGTTTATATGCATTTGCTTCCCTGTGGTTTATAAAGCACTTTCACGTTATTATCTCTTTTAGCCGTTATCAAATCTTGTGAGACAGGGATGAGGAAAACTGAGGCTCAGGGAAGTCGTGGAATTAGCCCAATGTCACCCAGTTTGTAAATAGTAGGTCTGGACTCAAATCCAAGCTGTCTGATGGTAAATCCCACAGGCTTTGCGCCAGGCCAGGCAGCTGCCCCACATTAATGGCATTGCCCGTTTTTTCCTCTAATACTGAATAGGTCCTACATATTCATTGCCTTGGAATACCATTATGATTTACTCTATGTTCTTAAATCTTTAAACCAAGTCTATTACCTCATAAAAAAGTAATCCTTCACCTGTACTTTATTAGACCAAAATGTTGGTCCACTTTTGGCCACCATGCACCAAATCTATTTAAACACATTGCATGCGTATTTCATTTGAGCAAAGCTATTTTGGGTAGATTTTACTTTTTATTTTGTTCTACTTAATTGTATTTTCTGATTCTTTTTACCTAATGAGGATTTATTGGCTATAAATAGATAGGTGCACTTTTCTGTGTGTATGGGTGTGTATGTGTGTATTCACGCAAAGATTTTAAAATGAATAAATAAAATGTTGATTGAAAATGAAGGATAGTCCAGTAAAGGAAAGCTCAGAGAAAGAAGAAAGAAGAAATGAAAGGAAGGAAGGAAGGGAGGGAGAAAGAAGAAAGGTTTAAGGAATTAGGATTATTTTGTCTGGGGAAGACAAAGCTAACTGGGCAACTTATTTAAGTCAGAGGTCTTGTCCAGTGTTTGGCATATAATGAGACTCAATATTTGTTGAATGTATAACATTAAATTAAGGGAGCTTGTATTGATGGAAGCCCTGGATGTTCTCGGTGCCTACAGAAGGCTGAGTCAGCACTTTATATTAAGGCAGCAGAGATTGCAGTAAATGTTTGGAAGAACTCAGCAGATTGAGAGAACATGGAGATGGCGTGAGGTGGTAAGAGAGCCTCAGGAGAGGAGATGCAGCCATGTGTCCGGGAGGGTTTGGACCATCTGGTCACCTAGAGACTGGCCTAGATCATCTCACGTGGTCCCTTCCAGGACCATCAGAAGTCCCTGTAACGTTCAGAGAATCAGAAAACAGAAGGCATCTGACAGTCCAACCCCCTCTTCTTACGCATGAGGAAGCACGCTGAGGTACTCTGGCTCCTGCGGGCCAGGCCAGAGCAGCCGAATGCGGGAACATTGCCAGGGAGGGTTCTGGAAATCCTAAACTTGAGTTTCCTGGATGCCCGTACTTCCTGTCACTAAGCCACTTTCTCCCTAAACCATGCACCCTATCAACTGACATTTTCTCTGTGTAAATCCTGAGACCCTTAGTTGCCGGTGAAGCAACACAGGCAACGTGGCTTCACGCTCCAGCTCTGTCACTTACCGACTGTGTGACGTTAAGCAAGTAAACTTCTACCTGTGGCCTTCATTGCCTTCAACTGTAAAATATGGGCAATAATGGTACCCACTTGTAGAGGTGGTTATGTGTAAGAAATCAGGCATGTGCTGGGTTTAACACAGTCCCTGAGACATAGTAAGAATAAGAAATGTTTGGGTATTGTTATCCATCAGTCAGTCAATGAGTATTTATTAAACACCGTATATTGTCAAGTAGAAAATTTAGGCAAGAGCAAATAATTTATTCAGTGCCCGACTCCATCTTTTGGTCCAAATAATCTGGACTAAAGTCACTCTTCTCCTCTTTGCCTGGGACGGCACAGTCTCCTTTAGTCTCAGCCCCACGGAGGGGGCATCCCGTGAGGACAAGACCCTGTGACTGAGCCCTGCTTGAAAACTCACAATTGTTGGTTTCTGTCTTTGAGTGACACTTAGTCTAATTCAGTACTCAGAGCCTTTAATTAGTCAAGCACAATCCCTACCCATCAGACAATCCAAATGCCAACCTGGGGGCGCCTCACTTGCTCTCCACTTGAAATGCAGATGAAGCTCAGAGTGGGTGTGGCCCTGGCTTCTAGCCACGCAGCACGACATACCTGATAGGATTCTCTGGGAGCGATGCCCATCCTTGTTTTCCTGGGCATCAAAATGCCGGCCCAAAGCTAAGAGGGATGCTTATATATTGCTTATGTCAACATAAATGGTCTCCAAGGCAAGCCCCACTTTTTTTTTTTTACTTTGTGATTTGATAGAACTATAGATTCACATGCAGTTGTAAGAATTAATACAGAGAAGTCCTGATCCCCTTCTTGCATGACTGGAATACAGTTTGACAACCAGGAAATGACAATGGTATGATCCACCAACCTTATTCAGATTTCACCAGTTTTACATGCAGCCGCGCGCGCGCGTGTGTGTGTGTGTGTACTTCTGTGCCATTTTATCATATGTGTAGATTCATGGAAACACTATGGTAGTCAAGATACAGGGCAGTTCCTCCCTCTCTCCCCCACCACATCCCTTGGCAAACACTAATCTGTTCTCCATCTCTAAAATTTAGTCATTTCAAGAATGTTATATAAATGGCATCACACAGTATGTAACCTTCTGAGACTGGCTTTTTCTTTTCTGCTCAGCATAATTCCCTTTACATCCATCCAAGTAGCTGAGTGTATCAGTAGTTTGTTCCTTGTTATTGCCTAGTACTATTTCGTGATATGGATGTACCATAGTTTCTTTATCCATTCACCTGTTGACGTGTATTTTGGTTGTTTCCAGTTTGGGGCTATTAGAATAAGGTTGTTTGGAATATTCACATACAGGTTTTGGGGGAGCAGATGTTTTTATTTTTCTGGGATATAAATGCCCAAGAGTTGGAGTTGCTGAGCTGGGTGGTGTATTCAGTTTCATAAGAAACTGTTCTGCTGTGTTTCAGAGTGGCTGGACCATGTTTCATACCCACCAGCAACATATGAGTGGTCCCGTTTCTAATTCCTTGCCAGCATCTGGTGTTACCTCTATTTTTAATGTTAACCATTCTGATAGGTGTATAGTGATATCTCTTTGTGGTTTTAATTTGCATTTCCCTGATGGCTAATGACATTGAACATCTTTTCATGTGCTTATTTGCCATGTATATATATATATATATATATATATATATATATATATATATACTCTTCAGTGAAATGTCTGATGTTGTCTTTTGCCCAAGTTCTAATTGGATTGCTTGTTATTTCACTGGCTAGTTTTGAGAGCTCTTTATATATTCTAGACATAAGTCCTTTGTCAGATATGTGGTTTGTAGATATTTTCTCCCAGTCTGTAGTTTATCTTTTCATCTTCTTCACAGGGTCTTTTGAAGAGCAAATATTTTACATTTTGATGAGGTCCAATTCATCAAGTTTTCCTTTTCTGGATCATGTTTTTGGTGTTAAGTCTAAGACCTCTTTGCGTAGCCCTAGGTCCTGATGATTTTCTCCTGGGTTGTTTTTTTTTCTAAAAATTTTATAGTTTGTATGTCTTACATTTCAGTCTTTGATCCATTTGAGTTAATTTTTGTATATGGCGTGAGATTTAAATCAAGGTTCACTGTTTTCCTTGTGGATATCCAATTGCTCCAACACCTTTTTTGAAAAGCAATTTGGCCATATTTATCACGAGCCAAAGGTATGTCCATAGCTTTTTTTCTGTCACTTCCGGGACCTTGTCCTAAGGAAATAATGCAGAAACACGAATAAGCTATAAGGTTGGAAGATAAGTCACTGTGACATGTTTTTTAATAAAATTAAAAAATTGGAATTAACCTGAATGCCCAACCGTAAGGAATTGGCTAAGTGTGGCACACACATGGAATGATATGCAGCAATTTAAAATGTATTTACGCAATAACTTTCACCCATTCAACAAATATTTACTCAGTATCCACTTGTGTTAGTAACGAGGATAATGGGGTGAGCAAATTAGCCACCACCCCTCTCTTCTAGAAGCTTGCAGTCTAGAAGGGAGAATAGAGGAAACATTCCTGCCACTTAGAAAAATACATTTGGTAAACTAAGGGGAAAAACAGGAAGCAAAATTGTACATACAAGGTGATTGAAGCTGTGTTGAAATACACGCATGCGAAAAAGAACAAAGAAATCGTCATTCTTTTTAGGGTGATTAGATCAAGGGCAGTCTTTTTCATCCTCTGTTTTCCATACCTTCCATAGCACCTTCTTTTTATAATAATAACAACGATAAAGGGAAAAGCCTCGATTGAGAAATAGCTTCTTGCCTTGATAAAGGTTAGGAACGTCCACTTGAAGAGGCGGCAGACACACGTACCAAAGGGTACGCAAAAGGCCACCGCAGACAGTTGGGTGTCCCAGCACCCAGCTAAGTCATGCTGGACGATGCAGTCGGTCAACATGCATTGATGGGGTGTCTGCTAGGTGACTGGCATCACATGAGGTACTCAGAATACGTGTTTAAGAGTAGCCAGTCCCTGACCTCTTGGGGCTCTTGCAAGGAGCTCTGATCTCGGTCTTCCTCATGCCTGTTCAAGGCCTCACACTTTGCAGCTCATGCCTTCCCTCAGGTGCTCCTCTCCACAAAACTGTAAGGTTGTCAGGGAGCACGTAATGGTCCCCATTTGTCAGACAATGAGGCGCAGAGAGCTTAAGCACTTGGCCAAGGCCACACAGACTGTAAATGGCAGGCAGGGGGCTTGAGACCTGGCCTTCTAACCTCTAAGCACAGTGCTGTTCTCAGAATACCACACCTGCCTCAAGAACAGCTGTGATAACAGTGAACTCAAAGCAAGGAAGCAATCGGCAGCTACCCACAAGGAGAATTTAAATCCTGCGGGTGGAAAGTGTACATCCCTAGGGCGAGCATGGGCTCCTCTCTGTCCGTGTGCTTGGGACTTGTTCGGGGGGGGGGGCGGGCAAGGCAGTGAGGGGACTGGGATCCAGACACCTGGGCTCACCTCTCCTCCCCCTCCACAGATGGTGAAGGCAATCCAGGTCCTGAGAATCCACCTGCTGGAGCTGGAGAAAGTCAATGAACTCTGCAAGGACTTTTGTAACCGTTACATCACCTGCCTCAAAACCAAGATGCACAGTGATAACCTGCTCAGGAATGACCTCGGGGGGCCCTACTCCCCCAACCAGCCCTCCATAAACCTTCACTCACAGGTAACACACAGGGCTGGGTCCTGTCTCCTAGCCAGGCTCCCAAGCGAGGTGTCAGAATGTCTGAAGGTCCTGTGGAGACCTAGGAAAATGGTTTAGACTGACTGTATCCTTTCACCTCTGATCCACTCCTCCTGCTATTTTCAGGCAGCTCAGTCCCTTTTTCACCCAGAGCTCTGCATACCAGGGTATCAGTATTCCCTAGAAGATGACCAGATCTGAGAGGGACAATGTCCAAAGGGATTCCTGGCTTCCTGGTCCAAGATATCCCAAAAAATGAGCACGAGAGTTATGGAGATGGAGAGCTTTGCAGGAGGATGAGGCGGGGACGGAGCTGGGAGTGGACCCAGACATCCCAGCCTCGCAGACTTCTCAAGGGGGCTGGAGCTCGACGAGCTCTCTGCGTTTTGGGAAGGAGAGTGTGGGGAAGTGGGCCTTCCCTGAATCCTGCCCACCTAATAGGAGACAACAGCTTTTCCCCGAGCATTCTCTAGTTGCTCACCCTGCCCTGGCACATCTGTCTCCCTGTGGTCCGGGGCCACTGTGTAAGTCACCTAAAGTCACCCTCGCAAGATTCACCAGCCACCTTCATCCCGGGAACTGGGAACTGTGGAAATGGCAGAGAATGGGCTGTCTCTCCAGGACAGAATATTTTCCCCAAACCTATGAACTAAGAAAGCTTCCTGGTGATACCTTCCCAACTCACTGGTGTCTATGTTAAGCCCTAGACTCACCACTTTCTTCTTCTCCCACTGAGCTCTTGAGTCCAGGACAGACACACGGAGGGTCCCCCAGGAGGTTTGCACTAGCCTCTGCCCACGAGACAATCAGGCTTGGGGATCCCGCTGAACTTTCTAAGAATGCTTGGTGAGAGGTGCTGGAAAGAATGCCAAAGAAAGGTGGTGCTATTTTTATCCTTAAGTTTTAAGGATCGAGACGTATAATCTATCTCTCTAGGTTGGTGGAGGCAGGGGAAAGGACATGGTGACCCCTAGAAGGCCAGCCATGCCTTGTACATTTTGATAGCAGGAATCACATCGAACCCACCCCAGTGGGGTCTCTGTGGGACTCGATAGTGAGTACTGTATGGGACACGAGGCCGGAAGTTTATTTCCTCTTCCCATTGCTTGAAATCACCAAATCACTTTATTACAGATCTAAACTCAGCCGTCCAGGCTTCTGCTTGCTAATATTCTCTTGAAATAGACTCATTCCTTCAGAGTCTTATTGTACTTTCCCTTATGATCAAAATTAGCAAGAAACTTGCATAAAAGAGGACAATAATTGCTCAACGAGCATCTCCTTTGTAATTTATTAGTTTCTATTATTGTGGGTTACCATGGCGATGCTGCGCAGCCCCGGTGATGGGAGAGATGCAAGATAGGAGCCAAGGAGGCTGTGAGGCCTCACCAAATGGAGATGCACATTTTTATCAGTAATTTTCATGAAAATAATAAGTGAGGAGTTAATGAGATGGAAAGCCATCCTGTGGCTATTGTGAATTTGTTTTAAGTGTTGATCTAATTAGAATGCATCGGTCAGGAAAAGTAATGAGGATTTAGTGCCTCACAGAGATGTAAGGATCATATCAGAAAATTAGCACAAGTCTTTGGAAATAATCAGGTCCTTGGAGAGGCCCTGGGTTTTCCCTCCTGGGCCCTCCAACCCCAGCTCGAGCTCTGGCATCGGGGGTGTAACCAGGGCAGTGGGAGAAGAAAGGAAGGCCAGAGGGCCAGCCACAGTGGGCCCCTCAGGCTTGGGGTCCCCGGGCCGACAACTTTGTGTGCAGAAAGCAGGGTCACTGGAGACGCGGGTTAGCAGAAAAGGATAACGTGGGCTCTGGGTGAGCCAGGCCTCGGAGATGCTATCTGCAAAAATCAGTCCTCCTGGGGAATCCCTGCATTCAGTGCCTCTGAGCTTAGAGGAAAGAGGAAGGAAGTTTGATTCCTATCACTGTAAGCATCACATCTGTGCCTGACAGTGAAGCTGGCCCTGGGGTGACCACTGCAGAAAGGCCTCTGATCCGCTTAGAAAGAGGAACTCAGACGATCAGACAAAAACAAAGACACCAAGAAAGAGAGGAGAAGACACTTAGCGAGGTGGTCCCATTTGCTGCTTCTCAGATTTGTCCCTTCATTTCCTCTCGCTGGCCCAACCTTCTTGTTCAGGCTTCAGTGGGTAAATAAGGTGATTACACACGAGCTGCTGTCATAGCTTCCTAACCTGTTCTTCTGTCTTCTCTGGCTACCTCGAAGCCCTCCCCCCCCCACATACACACACACACACACGCACACACACACACACATACACACATACACGCATACACACACATACACACACATACACGCATACACACACATACACACACACACGCACACATTCACATATGCACACCTCAGCCTTCTGCTGCTGCTTTATCTTCTGGAGCTCTATTCAAGCCATTCTCCTGCTTGAAAAGCCCAATTGCCCCCCAGAGTTTTCACATCCTTTCACTTGACATTTGATGCCCTCGTAGGTCACTATTTTTCCACGCCTGTGTGTTTGGGTGATGACGGCACATCTCTGCAGGACCAAACCCAGCCTCTTCCCCAACGGCAATAATAAGGCTGCTCTCTCCATGGAGGCCTCCCTGACACCCCACCCCAAAGCATGGGCTTTTCTTCCTCTCAACTAACTCCTGGGCACAGTAGGCCATTTATATGGTAAATATCCCATGTGACTTCACGTTTTCCTCTCCTGGTGAATGAAAGGCAGCCAGTAAATATCTGTTGAAAGAAGTAATATGATGAGAAATATAGAGAGAAATCAAGGGAGGCAACAGGAAGGCAAAGGAGGAAAGGAGAAGTAGGGAGAAAGACAAAGGGAAAGAAAGACAAATATCAATGGTCACGTTTGCGAGGGAGGTACGGAGAGGCTGAAGAACTAGAGGAAAAGAACAACAAAGACAAAGAGACACAGACCGAGGAAGAGGAGAGTGAGACTGAAGACAGGCAGAGGCAGAAAGGAGTTGGAGAGAGAGATGGCGGCAGTCGTGGGGGGAGGGGAGGGGGTGGGGTCAGTGCAGCGTCCAGGGTGTGTGTCCGGCAGAAGGTGAGCAGGATGTGCCCCGCGTTGCCCCGTCCACATCCCCAGGTCAGGCTCCCATCTCTGCCTCGCCAAGGTGGGCGCGGGCTGGCCTGGGCCTTCCCAGGAAGGAGAGACCCTCGGGGCCAAGAGACTCAGTGCAGGAGGCAGGCCTGACTGGGGTCCGGCCGTGGGAGCCAGCTCGGTGGAGGAGAGAGGAGGAGCGTGTGTGTGTGCGTGTGCGTGTGCGTGTCTGTGCACACATTCGTCATGGTGCGACCTTAATCCCCCCAGCCTGAAATAGCCGCGCCGAGCCCAGCCTGGCCTGGGGAGGGGTGTCTCCCCTCTGGAACACGATCTTCAGGATCAACATTCCAGCCGCCTGCCAGCTTTGTTGCAAACTGCTGGCTCATGGTTTTGCCTGTGTGCTAATCATTCAGCCTTGTGTTGCAGAGTGGGAGATGTTTTTTTATTCAAATTGGTCCCCCTCTCTCAGATGCCATACTGTGTCCCCATCCAGCTCTGCGAGGTCGGGGCATACTCTCCGCGTGGCCTTCCGTTTCTATGGGGAAGGGGGGGTGGAAGGGGGTTCGGAGCGGGGGAGACTGCTTTCAGCAAGCAGGAAAGCTAAACCGGGGTTTCCAAGGACTTGGGCCACAGCCTGTCCTTTCCCCTCTGGAGGAGGCCACCCTGCCCTGCCTGCACCTAATGACACCCAGGATTCTTACTCGGCAGAACCCAGGCTTCCTGTGGGGGCAGATCCTCAGTGAAGAAGCCCTTCCTTGATGGCCCCAAATAAACCATTCCACTGGAGAGACCCTCATGCTCGCCCCCCTCAAGCATTAGTTTGACCTGAAATCCATCCTTCTTTCCCCGTGGAGATTAAACCTCAGCTCTGTTCCAGTGCAAATCAGGAGAGCCACAGTTCTCATGCATTTGCCGAGCATTTAGGGGCAGCTTACTGTATGCACCCCGCTAGGTCCTGGGAGAACACAGGGGATTGTCCATGATGAGTGCCCAATCTCAGTGGGAGGGAGCTTGAGTCACACCCAAGGACCTAGATAAATTATCTGAACACAGAGTGCTCAGGGGCAAGGGGACCCTGAGGAAGGGCAGGAAGGCAGCCGCCGGAAGGGGTCTGGATTGAGCAAAGCATGTGTATGGCCTGAGGTTGCCCAGTCACCGCTCAGCATCCGTCTTCCTCCCCGGGGAAAGCCCAGGCCCCAGCCTGCATGCCCTCATGGCCATTGTCTGTTCCTGCCCAGAGACAGGACGAGCAAACCTCTGTAAGGATCAACTAGGCCAGCAGGAGGACTTTCAAATCCTATTGTGATTGGAGAAGCTGTAGATTCACTGGCCTTGGGAGGACTTCCTAGAGGAGGGGGCATTTCAGGCAAGCTTGGGGGAGTGGAGGGCAGTTAGCAGACTACCTGGGAGCTCTCAGTGTGAATGTTCCCAGGGTAGAGAGAAGTCTGGAGAAGGTAAGGAACAGAGAGAGCCTTTCACAGTCCCTGCAGAGAAGGGGCCGGGGTATGGGGGAAACATCACTCACTCATGCCATGTGCATCTGTTCAAGCACCAATGAGCTTGCTGGGTTCCAAGGGCATGAAAACCACTGTGACACAATCTCTAACTGCGAATGTAATGATGGAGTATCTTGCGGCCAAATTTGTGGGATGTTATGCTTTGAGTCTGATCACCACAGCCAATTGCCAAAGACTTTAAAGGCAGTGGAGAATGCAGGCAATGGGGTAAGGATTGGAGACGCGTTGGAGACAAATGAACCGACTGGCCACCTTTTGAGCTGCTCAGGGAAGAACTGGCAGAGAAAGGGGAGAACGTCCACGTTTATTGAGCTCCCTGGTACCAAGCACTCTGTGTACCAGGTGCTTGACATAGATTATCTTGCTTATGCCTCACAACCAGCCTGCAAGGTGCACATTGTTTTCTCCATTTTACACCCAAGGAAAGGGAAACTCAGAGCAGTTAAGTCACTGGTTCAAGGTCACACACCTACTAAGCAGCAGAGTCAGGGATGAGTCTATTTTCATTTACTAGATCCTTTTACTTCTTCTGTGACATGTAGGAAGGAGAACCAAGCGTCCTGGGCCCTGGGTGGGGAGGCATGACCCTACCTAGCTGTAGATCAGGGATTCAGAGACCAGCGAGTAAGAAACCAATGGCTGGGAAGCAAGAATTTGGATTTGCTAATAGATTGAAAGTAGGGAAGGGAGAGGCCACAGAGTCAGCATGGTTCTGAGATTCCGGGCTCGGCCGACCAGATGTAACTCTGCAGCTGTGCTACTCTCCAGAAAAATAGGAAGGGAACTCATCAGTACATCCTCACCTGGGGAAGGGGAAACTTACCTATTGACCCACAGAGTTTGCATTTTCAACATTAGCTGGAGGCCAAGGGCGTGGGAAGCCGGCACCTCAGACCAGCCCCTGGAAGTTCTGCCCCATGGCCGAGCTGGGGGTGGTGACCCACCCTGCAAGGTCACTGCTGAGATGAAAAGGGGACACCCCCAGACCCAAGTGACGGGAGGCTGAGTTCCGGGAGTTCCACTGCCTTTCTCCTTTATGGGCGTTAAGGCTGTCCCTTCTGGGTTCCTAGCCCCCCCGGCCTCCGCTCAGGGGCCAGGACCCCAAGGGGGCAGCCCTCCCAGGCTCAGAAACCTGAGCGGCTCCCTCTTTCTGAGGGAATGTTCCTTAAGAGCAGCAGCAGCTGCTGTTCCCTTGAGACGAAAGCTCCCAACTGGAGTGGAACAGGAATGGGATTAGGTGGCTTGCTTACATGTGATTGGCTTCCCCGGGTTTGGGAACCCAGCTTTTCCCAGCCTGAGACAGCACGCTGGCTCTGCCAGCACTGGAGGGACGCGGCCAAGAACACGGTGTCTGGGGACAGTGGCAATGTCCCTGCCCCCCAAAGGCACACGCTCACCCCGCTCCAGGCTGAAGCCCACTCAGGCCCCCCATCTACTGAGCATCTATCCTGCACCCAGCGCTGTGCTAGGCAGTTTGGGGGAATTCAAAGAAAGACCCCTCTTTCCCTGAAAACCCTGCAACCAAGCAGGGGGAGGTGACACGCGCATGAGAGAGAACCCTTGTGCTGCCTGCCCAGCATATCAGGCTGACAGGGAGCATTAAGGGAGTCAAGAGGATGGGCCGAGGGCTTGCCCGGGTGGGTCAAGACAAGCTCTCCAGCAGACCAGCTCCCCACCCCCAGTCTAGGCAAGTTAGCAACAAACCCGTCCTCCTGGGAGGCTCCGGAGGCTTTAGGGAGGATGGTCTGGGCTGGTGGATCAGCAGAGACCCCTAGTGGCCTGGGGGGGGATGGCAGACAGCCGGGGCCCCCACTCCCGCTGCCCCCCCACTCCCTCCACCCACTCACAATACATCCCAGGGAATGGCGTTGGTTTTTCTAAAATCCCCAACCGGAAGGGCCTTCGCAAGGTCATCCAGTTCACTCCCCTGTTTCACAGGCATCCTAGTACAATAAAAATTACAGCTATTTCAAAATAACTTAAAGGAAAACTTTTCTAATCAGTCCTTTCCTTCACTCCTTCATTTCTTCTTACCATCGTGGTTTCTTCCAGGAGTTTCTTCCTTGAGTGGAAATTAAGTCTTCCCACGCAGCATAAGCCCTTTCGCTATTAACAGTGAAGAAAGATGGCTCGAGGGGCTGACACAGCTCCTCCTGGGCTGACATCAGACCATCATGTCAGAGTTCACAGTCAATGCCAGTTCATTTGTTCCCCGCCGTCTCCACCCTCCGCTTCCAAAAGTAATTGCAGAGCCTTTCACTTTTTCTTAGTAATGGCTTCCTTTTGAACAAGTCATCTTTTTTTGTTCCAAAAATGAAATGTGGAGTAAAACTCACCCAGTGACCACTGTGGTTCAGAAAGAATGACTGATGGCCCCAGGACGCGAGGGCCTGGAAGCTGGCCCACGGTGGCGTCCAGGAGTGCAAGCTCTCAGCCATCCTAAAGCTGCTCCCCTACCTCACTGTGCCCCTCCAGAGAGGCCCTTTGCCTCTCCGTGTCTCTGGGAAACAGCACACAAGGAGCAACAGTGGGATGAGGTCTGTGGAGGCCAGCTCGTTGACTTCCATCTGACTTCTTGGTCACCTGGTCCATGCCCTAAAAGACGTCATTGCTGGGGAACTCTAAGTTTTCAGCCTTTTGGCCCATTTCCTACTAGAAAGTAAGAGACTGATGCTCCCCAGCCCGATGCAACGGCTCCACCAGAAGAGCCAGGAAAGTGCCCATGATTCCCAGCCTTCCGGCAGTTTCCAGAGGCCTGCGGACACCACTGCCATGCTCCTGATCACGGCAAAGAATTCCTGGACTGGATAAGCAGCTTTCAGCCCCTGGTTCCTGGACAACTCAAGCAGGGATGTGAGTCTCCGGATGTTGAAATGTCACTGAAACTACCAGATGTGCTTCTAGCCTCTTCATGAGGCCAAGGAGCCTGGCACGAAACAGCTCTGTGTGGGTCTAGGCAGAGCACCATCTACCTGGTTTAGAGTCTGTTGAGACCCAGGAGGAAGCTGTCGAGAAGATAATAACACTGTGTGCTTAGCCAACATCTTCTCCCCAGGGGGCTCCCACTGCCGCTGTCGTAGATCCTTCCTCAGAAAAGACCGGTGCACGGTCTCCAGAGACGCAGCCCCATTGTCTCTGTAGAGACAAGGTTCTAGTGGGCTGGAAACTAAGGCGTGACCAGAAATAGTTGCAAAGTCAAGTCTCGGAGCTCGTCTGGGACAGAGACCGCAGCTTTGACTTCTGGGGCTTGGCCTTGGCCCAGGAACACCGAAGGCAGGGAGGCAGGAACGAAGGGGCATGTGTCAAGGCGTGACCACCACTGCTAGGCGTGCAGCCCCGGATGAACCTCTGCTGTTGCTAAGTAAGGAACCCACGAGGCCCTATGTGTCTAGGACAGGTTTTAAACCCTGGTTGTGTCATTCCCTAGTGGCGCGACTTTAGCCAAAGGAAGTGGGAAATGATTTATTGGGTGCCTAAATGTGCCGGACACTGTGCTTACCTTGGAGCCTGGCTGTCTCACTCCAAAGTTCATCTCTCCATGGGAGCATCGGTGCTACACTTGGAGCCAGAAGACCTGGGTTCGAGGCAGAGCCATGTGACTCAAGAAGGTCACTTCCATTCTCTGGACCTCAATTCCTCTTCAGGCAAATAGAAGAATCTCTCCTCTGCTGACCCCATAGGTAGTGGTGAGATTAAAATGAAATAACACAGTGAAAGAATGCTCTCTGATATTCATTGTGTATGATAAATAGGTAGTTTTCAGACCCATCTGATCTTTGGGACCATGTGAGGGAGGTTTTTAAAAAACACAGATTGCTGATGGTCTAATTCAATGGTCCTAAGAATCTGTGTCTTAAAAAAACACCCCAGTGGGGACTTCCCTGGTGGTCCAGTGGTAAAGAATCCGCTTTACAATGCAGGGGACACGGGTTCGATCCCTGGGCAGGGAACTAAGATCCCACGTGCCTCTGGGCAACTAAACCCATACGCCATAAGTATTGAGCTCGCGCGCCTCACCTAGAGAGCCCACGTGCCACAAACTACAGAGCCCACACGCCCTGGAGCCCGCGCTCCACAACTAGAGAGAAGCCACCACAGCGAAGAGCTCGCGCTGCAACGAAAGATCCCGCATGCATCAACTAAGACCCGATGTAGCCAATAATAAATAAAAACAAAACAAAAAAAACACCCCAGTTCTCAGGCAGGTTTGTGAAACAGCTCATATTTTCAAATGTAAGAGATGAATATCATTTCCCCAGACCTCAGGGATGCCAAGTTTTCGCTTCCTCTCTTTGTCCCAGCTAAGGTGGGGCCAGCCCAGGCCCTGCCCACGGTCTCTACCCATGAAGTTCTCCGTCCCATTCCTTTACTAATGTAACTTGGCCTCTTAGCACCTCCCAGCAAAGACCCAGAGTAGGAGGAGAGGGTAGGAAAGAGAAGGGTCTGAGCCAATGCGTAAATTGCCTTTAGTTACCTAAACTGGGGAAGCTGGCATGGAGGCTAGCCAAGCCACAAGTCTGAGAGCCAGCCAGAGTTTGAATGAGCCGGTGATAGCTCACCCTTTGGCCTCTGCTAGTAAAAATGTGTTGGTTGAATCCCAAGGCATACATCTTATATTTATTTTACTGGCTTTGCCTGTGTTTTTCTAACCTTGCTGGATATTTTTTCCGTGGGGCAGGGGGTGGGGTTGGAGGAGAAAGTCTGGGACAACTTTTTACGTTTGAAATTCCCAAATATCCTTATTCGATGACGAGCACTGTGGCATGGGTGATTCCAAACCAGAGGTTGTTGAAAAGTCACTGCCATTAGTTTTAGGGTGAGTGGCATGGAGTGGATACCCCGCCCCCCATTAAATTTACCTTCCACGTTTGCCTCAGCCTCACGTCATCTCAGTATTGCTTTACACCCTGGGAGAATGGTTGGCTGGGAGTTTGGGACGAGGGGAGCTCAAGCTTGGAGCAGACTCACAGCTGAAGAGTCAGGCTTTGAGGATTCCTGGGTGTTAGCAACGAGCCAGAGACTGAGGCATGAGGTGCTAATTCCCAATCCACCTTCATTCTTTGGGTGCCCACGCTGTTCCGTACTTCCAGGTTTGGGCTGTTTTTAATCTGCTCACTTGCCTTCAACAGCTATTGAACCGCTGTGATTCCAGGAGCACCTTGCAGCCCAGTTCTTGGCCCAGGGTGTGGGTCCAGTGTTTGTGGAGGACGGAGGACTGTGTTCTAGCCCTGTTGCTGCTACCCAGCTGGGGGACCGTGGGCAAGTCGCTTGGATGTCTAAGCCTCAGTTCCTTATTTGTACCTCAGGGAGCTGAAATACTCAGATTGTAAGGGCCCTTCCAGTCTCTAGGCTTCTGCAGGTCAGACTCAGCATTACCCCGGAGCTGTACAAATGAGAAGGCCAAGAATTCTGCTCAAAGAATAAACC
This sequence comes from Lagenorhynchus albirostris, assembly GCF_949774975.1. NCBI lineage: Eukaryota > Metazoa > Chordata > Mammalia > Artiodactyla > Delphinidae > Lagenorhynchus > Lagenorhynchus albirostris. The sequence goes on from NC_083103.1 coordinate 100,192,020, forward strand.
TCGCTGGTGGGGAGGCCCTCGCCGATCCCAGAAAGGAAAAGTTGAGGCAGGAGCCGCTCCCTCCCTTCCCCAAGGTCACAGCTGCAGAGGTGAGCCGAGTATGGGAGCGAGGCCTCCTCCCAGGAGCCAGATGGGAGGCCCCGGCACGGAGGAGGGGAAGCCAGGCTCCCGCCCCGCTGTTGCGTATTTATAGCCCTGAGCCGGACACTACAGGAGGGTAGGAGAGGCAGCTCGGAGGAGATGCCAAGGGGGGTTAAGCAGCTGAATCGAATGAGACGTGTAAGTCAGGACCGACTGCCTCTTTCTGTGAGAGGCTTGGCCAGCTTCCCGGGTGCCAGGGTCTGGGAGGTGATGCGCCCTAGCCGCCCCCTGGCCTTTGATGCTTCTCCTTTGTCTGTCGCTCCCTGTGTGCCGTCACTGGCTCCAGGTTTCCTCCAAGCACACGTTTCTCTTCACTCCACACTCTAGACCTTCCTGCAGCCGAAGGCCCAAGCTCCTCTCATCCTAAAACCAAAGCTAGGAAGCCAGGGGCCTCCTTTTCCCCCTATTTCCTTGGCCGTTTTCCTGCCTAATTCCTTCCAGCTGGCCTTTTGGGCAGGTTACCCGGTTCAAGCCCTGTTTTTACACGTGGGCCTGTGGTCGGGGGCACCGGAGGTTAGGCGCTAAGCGACCCTGGTGGGTCTCCTCGGGCTCCGGGCACTACACCTCATTCGCGCCTGCCTTGCTGTCTCCAGATGAAGCCTGGAGACCCCGACCTCTCACACCCAATTCCTTCCTCACGAACCCTCCCGAAAAGAGCAGAGCGCCCGGCCGCCAAGCAGGGAGGCCTTGCTGCCCTTCTTGGAGACCCATGGCCGAGCTTCCCTCCTGTCCCTCTACATCAAGTCCAAGCGATCCTAGCCCAGCTCTTACGTGGCAACGATGAGGGTACGGGGGGGAAAAATGGTTTTCTTAGCTGCTTTGCATTGTCTGGGGGAAACGGGCAGGCAGTGACAGTGTGGGGCGGAGGGGACCTCCGTGGTGGGCTCTGTGTTGGGGGCCTGAGGGAGAGGAAGCAGCCGATGGAATGTGCCCGAGGCTGGCAGAGGGGAGGCTCACGTGAGATTCCTGGAAGACAGGTTATGAAGGGGCCAGGCGGCTATATTTTATTATTATTTAGCAAATATTTTAGTAGCCGTGATGTGTCAGGCCCTAAACTACGTGCTAAGGATACAAAGAGAATATGTCGGCGGCCCCTTTGTGTGGATCTTGGTGTAATAAGTGCTGCGATACAGGTACGGGGAAGCGAGGCTCTGCGGTGGGGGTGGGGCATCTGGAGACAACTGAGTGCGAAGGATGTGCAGGTGAAGCCCTGGCCTGGGGTTGGAATCACCTGGGGAGCTTTCAACGCCCGCCCCTCCCCCCCACCCCCACGCCGAAAGCCCTGGCCACACCCCTGACCAATTAAATTAGAATCGCCGGGGATGGAACCTAGGTACGGATACCGGAACTTGCAAAGTGAAGCCAAGGTGCGGACCACTGGTTTCTGGGATAATTTATGTCTCAGGTTTGCAGGGGAATGGAATGGCTAAATGCATGACTATTGTTGGTTGGTTTTTTTTCAGATTGAGCCTTCTTCACACTTTCTAGGGAGCCATGAGAATTGCTTTCTGGATTTGGGTCTGAGAGGAGCAGGAAAAGGGAGGAGGCAAGGCAGGAAGGGGGAGGGGAGAGGAGAAATTTGGGGCTGTGGCATCTAAGCTCTTAGTGGCATTGTCACAAACCACGCCTCCCTTGCTGCCAGGACCTCCTGCAGAATTCCCCCAGTTCCATGTCCGGAGTCTCCAATAACCCCCAGGGGATTGTGGTCCCAGCCTCAGCGCTCCAGCAGGGCAACATCGCCATGACAACTGTCAACTCACAAGTGGTGTCAGGTGTGTGCAGCGGATTGTGGGGAACACCCCTGGGAGGAGGCCGGGTGGCCCTGAGGGAATTCCAGGGTTGGGGGGCAGGGCACTGAACAAAACGTCCTAGGAAATGGGAGAGGTGCCCCCTGCCGAGGGACGGGCTTCCAGCTGCGTTTCTTGACTAAAGTGTTCTGTAAGCTTATAGATGGTTAGCAAGACCTCATGATGGTGGTTTGGAACAAATTTGGGTCAAAGTCTCATAAGCCCGTCAGAGACCCTTCCGCCAAACACACAGAGAGACTCTATTCTCTGGACCCCATCCCCGTCCCACCCCTCCTCCACAGGGGCTGAATGCCTCCAGGGTAGAGGGTGTTTACACGTGAGTGCCAAGGGCATTGGGAACCCTGCTTGCCCTCACTCCTACCCACCCCTATGGCAAGGGACTCCAAAAGTGGTTGTCTCCTCAGGTGGAGCCTTATACCAGCCGGTTACCATGGTAACCTCCCAGGGTCAGGTGGTCACCCAAGCAATCCCCCAGGGAGCCATCCAGATCCAGAACACACAGGTGAGTGTGTGTGTGCAGTGTAGGTGTGTGCGTATGTGCATGGGTCTGGGGGAGGGCAACCGTGACGCTTTACTGCCTGCTAGGCACTTTACACCGGTAACTCCTTACATCCTCATTAGTCCTCTAAGGAGTATCATTACCCCCACTTGACAGAAAAGAAGGTGGGTGTTGGAACGGTTTTATCAACTGGGATTTTGCTGCCTCTCGGGGTTACATCGAGGGATCCTGCACTTCCTATTCCTGGTCTACACTCCGAGCCACTCTGTAGCTCAGTGGGGTAGAGCGTACACAAGGGAGCCAGGGTGGGAGTGAGAAGATCTGAAGTCAGAGGCCCGAGATCTGACATTAACTCTGCCATCTCGGATGAGTCACCTAACCTCTCTGAGCCTCTGAGTTTTTATCCATAGATGAGGAATTGACACCAGCTGCGCACTAGCCCCACCAGCCTACAGAGCTGATGTGAGGGCTGACCATGGTAATGGATAGGAAAGCGCTGTGCAGACTCTAATGTACCCCAGGAATGCTAATAACTATTGGATGGTTTACGGCCAATCTCTCTCTCCTGTGCCCTTTGCATGACCCTGTTTCCTCTGTCTCCTCTCTCATCCCCTTCTCCTCCCTCTTCGCCGTCTTCCCTTCTCCCATCCTCTGAGAGGCTGGCGCTGGGTGACAGGAAAGGTAACCTCCCCCGGGCCCTCAGAATGAGTTGGGAAAGGGGACTGGCAGCGAGAGGCTGCTGTCTCTATGGCAACAGGTCCCTAGCCGCTGGCCCGCCAGGCTGCTGATGCTGATTTTTTTTCCACGTGCCCTGAAGGTTAACCTTGACCTCACCTCCCTCCTGGAAAATGAGGATAAGAAGTCCAAGAACAAACGAGGAGTCTTGCCCAAGCATGCCACCAATATAATGCGTTCTTGGCTCTTCCAGCATCTCATGGTGAGTGTGTGTGTGTGTGTGTTGGGGTGTGGAGTTGCAGCGTGGGGTATGAATAAGCTCTGGGGCACCAGACCATCATCCCTAGATCTGCAGAGGGTGTGGCCTCAAAGAGAGGCCCTCTGATAGGGATACCATCTTCCAGAGGCCAGGGCAGAGGGAGGCTTAAATGGGACCTACAGCTGGGAGTTCCAGTGCTTGCGGCTGCTGCCTCAAAAAAGTGTGACATCGATGAGGGAATGGGGACAGACACATTCTGGAGAGAACGCAGTACTGGGCTAGTGGACAGGGTGGTTTCAGGGAAGGGTGAGATTCCGTGGGAGCCGGGGCTGTGCTTACTGGTTCAGAACCTCCTCCCGCGGTCAGCCATGCTCACCCCTGCCCTCTCACGTGGAAGAAAATGCTGATTCTCCATCAGGACTCTTCTGCTTCCCGAGTCCTCAGTGCGGAGGGAAGCAGAGGGTGTGCGTCCATTTCCCTCTGATCAGGGCAGCCAGAGGAGGCACACACTGGGGAGCCGTGGCTGAGCCCACCCCCCGGAAGAGCCGCCCAGGCAGAAATCCTGGCCTCGCGTAACCAGCCGAGCTCAGAAACGCAGAGCAGTTGCTTTCATAGCCTCTTTCGTAAAATGACGACACGGCCTCAGATTTAAGTATAATGTTTATAAAGCACCTGCCCTGTGCACCTACCATGATGATAGTTGTGTTTGTGTGCAGTGTAAGTTGCAGCAGACAGGCCTTGACTATCAGAAGTGACTTTAACGCTATTATCACTAGCAACCTCCTAGTATCATTCAAGGGCTGGAGCAATAAAGAAAGCCAGTGACTCTGGGCTGAGTGTGTGTGTGTGTGTGTGTGTGTGTGTGTGTGTGTGTGTGTGTGTGTGTGTGTGTGTGTGTGTGTGTGTGTGTGTGTGTGTGTGTGTGTGTGTGTGTGTGTGTGTGTGTGTGTGTGTGTGTCTGGGGTGGGGAGGTAGATTCTTCGAGCACAGGCGGGCTCCCAGTGGACTGCAAGCTCTTGGCCTGGCATGAGTAATAGACACACAGACAGAAGACAGATACCAAGCTTGGGGCTGTAGATATATTGGTCGGAAAAGTGTGGGGAAGAATCAGGAGTTAGGGGGACTCTTTCTTCAGAGACAAGGAGACAAAGCCAGCGGATCGTGGGAACTAATTAATCAGTCAGTCGTCAGCCCTTTATTTGAAATGGAAGTACCTCCAAGAGCCAGGGCGCCCAGGCCCAGGTGGTCCTAGGATCTGGGGATCTTAGGATCTCCTGCCCCCCAGCAGATGGCCAGAACTGCTCTGAGGTGCGGGATGTGGCCTGAGCTCTGCGCCCCCCACCCTCCCCGCCGGCGCTGGGGAATGAGGACTCGGGGCCGCCCCAGCGTTTGCTGAGGAAGCACATCTTGAAGGCACAACCTTGGGAGCAAACAATAACCAAATTTGGAGAGAAAGCGCTGGAAGGCTGAGGGTTAAAGCCAGGAAAGGAGGTTGGAGAGACTCCCGGAGCCTAGGGATGAAGCCAGGTGCAGCCTCGGCCTGTCGTTCTGACTCAGTATCTGGAGCTCGCGGTGGGGATGCCCAGGTCTCCTGCCTATTCTCTCTTCCATGTTGTTAGAGAGCCAGAGGGCTCAGATGGACTTGGTGGCCCTGAGAGCCCAGTGTCTGTGCGAAGTCCCAGCGCCGGGAAGAGGGCCTCTGTAGGGGAGGTTCTGTCTCTGTGCACTGAGCTGTAACACCCAAGTTGGGGGCACCCAGGCTACCTCCCCGGCCCCAGCCATGGACCTAGAGGAGGCCACGTGTTACGTTGTGTTGCTGTGTAACTGTAGGGCTGTGGGTTTGGTGGAAAGCTCGTGGGCTTTTGAGGCAACCAAACCCAGCTTCACATCTAGGCTTTCCCTCTTCCTCTGTGATCTGGCCACACTCACCTCTTGTGGCGATCATGACGGAGCAGTGAAATGAGTGCAAAGACCCTAGCACACTGGGGCTTATTAAATGTTCGTTCCCTCGCTTCTCTTCCTTTCCTTACCCCCATCCTGTGCATGTTTGAAGACTGATGTGAACACACCTACAGCCTTACTTCTGAGGGGAGAAAAGGCAAGTATAGGAGAGAGAGGAGCCTGACGTCCAGGCCAGTGCCCCCCGCTGACTCCTGTCACTTCCGGTGCCTCCCGTACCCGATGGCAACTCACCCCTGAGTTAAGTCTTCAGCCTGAGACAGAGGGTCACACTATCCATCCCTCCTCTGACCTTGGACTCAGTTCATGTCCTGCCTCTCGCCCTGCCCTTCGCCCCCCCGCCCCGCTGAGCCCCCTCAAAGGCTCAGGGTCTTTCCCTTCCACTCTACGGCCACCTCCAGCCGGACGTGGGAAGGCAGAGGAAGGTAGAGGCAGGGAAGAGAGGGTGTAGCAGCTGAGCACAAAGCAGAGGGGAAAGAAGGACCCAGGTTAGAGCTGTAGGAGGGACCTGGAACGATGGCAGGGACTTGCTGAACAGTGTGAGTGAGCCCGTCACCCGCCCCAGGCCCTCTGCAGCGCAGAGTGCACTCAGTGTGGATACTGTCGATAAAGCACTTGACATTGGCAAGTCCTCCCCCACTTAATGCCTTCCCCACAGAGGCCATGGAGAGAGGACAAGAGAGTGACCCGTGGGCCTTTAAAGTCAGAACTCAGAACTTCTGGAAGAGGGGGAGGAAGAAGATGGGGAGAAGTCTAGGCTCTAGGGACTTAGCATGATGCAGTTGTCCCCTGCAGGCCAAGGCTGGCTCCCCAGATACAAGTGGGCACACAGTTCCCCTAAACCCCAGCTCAGGAAAAAGCCTTGGTAACAGGGCGCAGTGGAAAGAAGACAGGCTTCCAAGCCAGACAGGCAGGAGTATGAATTGAGGCCCTTCCACTAGCTGGGCAATCACTTTATTTCTTTGAAAAAGGAGATAATACCCATTTTCCATGGTTGAGAAAACTAAATGAGCTAACTTATGTAAAGAGCCATGCCTGATACACAATCACACTCAAGAAGTGTGAACTTTCTAGAACAGCAGACCAAGAGCAAGTTGTTGAGGCCAAGGCCCAACATCTGTGAAAGTTATTTAGAGGTGGATGGCTGATCTGTTGTTCTGATCTGTAATACCTCCTGATTCTCCCATCATTTGACCCTAAGAATACATTGACTAATACTGTTACCTACCTGTTCTGTGTGTATATGTGTGTGTCGAATCTACATGTTGTATATCTCTGACTCAGCTGTAAATTGTTTAAGAATAGCGATCATACATGATACCTCTTCTCTGGGCCCCAAAGCATTGCTTCCCAAAGTGGGTACCTTTACAGGATGTAATAGGTGTTGCTCCCAAGAAAGGGTACCCTGATGAAACAGATTTGGGAAAATCTGGTTATACGAAGTTTAGCTTATTTCTTTACCCTTAGTATACTAGGGGGGCATCGTGAATTTGCAAGAGGGGGCATGGCTTGAAGCTTTTCCCAAATATTTGATCACTCTGAGTCACTCTTGTTTTCATTGTTGCTCTGAGAACAAGTCTGAGACTGTAGTTCTTGGAGAACCCCACTCTGTGGCAACATTGTATTAGGCATATAGTAGCTGTTCAGTCTTAGAAAAGGTATGAAAAAGGGCAGATCTCAATATCAGTGATGTTCTCATATCCAGTGCAGGGGAGACAACTAATTTGTTGATTGTTTAATTGGAAAAGTTGATTGAAGAAAGAAACAACCATTAAAAAGATACATTTTATTTTTTTAATTTATTTTATTGAAGTAGAGTTGATTTACAATGTTGTGTTAATTTCTGCTGTACAGCAAAGTGACTCAGTTATATATATATATGTTTACATTCTTTTTCATATTCTTTTCCATTATGGTTTATCACAGGATATTGAATATAGGTCCCTGTGCTATACAGTACGACCTTGTTGTTTATCCATCCTGTATATACTAGTTTACATCTGCTAACCCCAAACTCCCAATCCTTCCCTCCCACACCGCCATCCCCCTTGGCAACCACAAGTCTGTTCTCTGCATCTGTGAGTCTGTTTCTGTTTCATAGATATATTCTTTTGTATCATATTTGAGATTCCACATACAAGTGATATCGTATGGTATTTGTCTTTCTCTTTCTGACTTACTTCACTTAGTATGATAATTTCTAGGTCCGTCCATGTTGCTGCAGATGGCATTATTTCAGCCTTTTTTATGGTGGAGTAGTATTCCATTGTGTGTGTGTGTGTGTGTGTGTGTGTGTGTGTGTATACCACATCTTCTTTATCCATTTATCTGCTGATGGACGTTTAGGTTGTGTCCGTGTCTTGGCTATTGTGAATAGTGCTGCTATGAACATAGGGGTACATGTAAGATACATTTTATTTTGATTTAAAAGACATACATAATATATTTGTTTGCTAATGTTTTGATATAAGGACAAGGTCATTTTCTGATTAAAGTTTGTCATTTTACTTGCACAAACTTCTCCTATAAGATCTATAAATTTCATCTTTATTTAAAATGGAATAAGAACTTTGGCTTTGGGGAAGTAATCTGTCCGCAGGATATTTCTAGATTTTTATTGTGTATCCCAGTCTCTTATACTCTTATACTCTTATACACCTGGTCTCACTTTTAAGCAAATTTGAGTCTGGAGTCTTTCCAAAGCACTCCGCTTAGTTTTCTTAGCAACAACTCTTGCTTTTTGCACTCATATTTTATAGGTTTACAGAATAAAGTTACTTACAGTAACACGTATAACTGGCATAAACTAGTCAACACAAACACTGCTGACTTTCTGACAAGCACATAAATTGGCTAATGAACATTCTACAGAGTAATCTATTCATCTCAAGCCATCAGGATACTGTAGACAGCAGTTCTAATGGTTGACAGCAGAAAGGGAGAGCGTGGTATTATCTGTAGACTTGTTTAATAGAGATCGGTTATTAGAACTTCTATTGTAGATGCTGGTTTTCCTGTTTTCTTCTTTCCCTCAGGCAGAAGTTAGTATTCTTTGATTCCTTTTGCCCTGTGTCCGAGGCGTCTTGTCATTTCCACTGTTCTGGGGCACTAGCAGCTATAGAAATGTATTCAGATGACAGCACGCTCCTGAGATGGAGGCTAAACCCCGGAGCCTTTTTGCTGTTAGGCTGCGGTGAGACTGGAATGGTTTCATCCATCAGTTCCTTGCTTCTGGGTCCCTGAAGAATCCAGTGAGATTTTCTTGCTACTGCATTTTGGCTGAAAGCAGCTAAACTCCTGCTGGAAGCAGTCATTCCATTACAAATCCAGATAGGGTGAGAAACCCTGGCAGAGGGTCCTCTCCGTGGAGGAGAGAGGGAGGGGCGCAGCTCAGCCCCCGCTTCTGCCCTCATCCCCTCTTGTCCAGATCCCAGCCTCCCCCTGTCCTGCCTGGGTGATTCTGCCTATTTCCGTCAAAAATGTGCCTGTTCTCTGTGCTGCTGTTACCCAAGCACAGGAGCAAGTTTACAGAGTATTTTCTGAGGGTGGGGGGAGCCTAGAGAAGAAACCAAGCCCCAGCGGCCCTGCCACCATCAAAGGAGCCCCTCCTCCCTTAGCTACTTCTGTGTGCCGGGGTGCGGGCCAAGCATCTTCCTGCATCATCTCGTTTCACCCGCCCAGCCGGCGGGTGAAATGATCCTCATTTTGCCAATAACAAAACTAGTCTCCATGAAGGTAACGCATTCCCCAAGGTCCCGCAGGATTTGAACCCAGGTCAGTGTGGCTTGAGCCTCTAACGTCTCACCCACTAGGCTGTTACTGCCTCTGCATTGACGCAAGAAACCACAGCATCTCTCAGTTCCCATGCAAAGTCTAGGTAAAGCAAAGGGGGACCCCGACCCTCAGCAGAGGCCCAGAGCCCCATCCTGGGACAGCTGCAGGATTTTGATAGCCGGGCCCTAGTTTTAGATACAGTGAGGCTGTCTTACTATCTCATCCCTCCTCTTCCTTCCGTATCCATCATATCCACAAGCCCGGCACGCATCCAGCCAGGGTCACAGTTGCGCTCTGCTTGCAGCCATCTCACCCCTGCCCCACAGAGCTGAGGACCTTGCTCCAGGGCCCTCGTATAAACTCGGCTATAGTCACAAAAGCTGAGTGCACAGAAACACCAGGGGCCTTCTCTGTTTGATTCTTTCGGTATTGAAATATAACTCACATGCCATAAAATTCACTCTTTTTAACTGTACAATTCAGAGGTTTCAAGTATATTTACAAAGCTCTGCGATCATTACCACTATCTCATTCCAGACTATTTCATCACCCTGGAAAGAAACCCTGTACCCATTAGCCGTCCCTCCCCTGCCTCTAGAAGCCAGCGATCTACTTTCTGTCTAGATGGGTTTGCCTGTTTTGGGTAATTCACATGAAGGAAATCGTACGATATGGAGTCTTTTGTGACTGACTTCTTCCATTTAGCGTGATGTGTTCAGGGTTCATCCGTATTGTACCCTATAGCAGTGCTTCCTTCCTGTGTATGACTGAACAGTGTCCCATTGTGTAGATAGACCACATTTTGTTTATCCGTTCATCAGTTTATGGACATTTGGGTTGTTTCAACTTTTGGGCCTTGAGTGATACTGCTACACACATGCGTGTACACCCCACGATTCTGAGCCCGTCCTTATCTGTGAGATTCCTTGTCAGATTGCCAGCTATCCTCACCCACAGGGCTAGAGCCTCACATGCTGGGCTCATCCCTGCTGGAAGAAACAGGGTTGCCGCATACCCGGGTACAGTGTGTGCCCTGCACAAGGGCTCCCAGCCAGGGAAGGCTTGTGGAGGTGAGATCCGGTTGGTTGCTTCTGCGCCTTGGTGTTGCCTTCAGTCACTCAGCAAACGTTCTTGCCCCCTTCCCTGTGCCTAGCATTGTATTAAGCTCTGAAGGAAGCATGCATCCATCCCTGTCAGAGGCCCATGTACAGGCTTCATCGACAGCTGACTTAGAACAGTGGTGGCTCTTACAACAGAGACAGTCTGTGGAAAGGGCATGGTACTCAGAGGCAGGATCTAGATTTGAGTCTCACTGCCCCCTCTTCGTAGCCAGCAGACCTGCGGTGAATTGCTTAACCTCATGAAGCCTCAGTTTCCTCTGCTGTAAAATGGGAATCACGATACCCAGCTAGAATAAGATGATGGATGTGAAGGTACTTTGTCCTGATACCGACACAGCTGCTGCTACAAATACCCCCCGTCTCCCTCCAGGAATCCCCACCATCTGCCCTGCCTTGGAAAACGCTGAGAGAAACCTTGACACTTCTAGGGAATCTGTGGAGGAAAGTAGGAAACATTGAAAAGCAAGAAAATGGCCTAGGGAGACTGAACCATTCTTGTTCCAGAATATTTTGTCTGCTACTTTTTCCTTTAACTTCATCACTTTATCTGAAATCTCACTCATCAGAGACCCACTTAAAATGATCCAATCCTTGTCAAAATACCTACAGCGAGGCCCTGAGGCCATCACTCCTTCACAGCTTAGGTATGAATTCGTCCAAAAGCTTGGTTTTCTACACCCACTCAGCTAAGATCACTTTCATGGGAAGAGTGCCAGTGCCTATTACTGGTAGAAGATGAGATTAGAACATTTTTGGTTTTTTTTGCGTACGCGGGCCTCTCACTGCTGTGGCCTCTCCCGTTGCGGAGCACAGGCTCCGGACGCGCAGGCTCAGCGGCCATGGCTCACGGGCCCAGCCGCTCCGCGGCATGTGGGATCCTCCCAGACCGGGCACGAACCCGCGTCCCCTGCATCGGCAGGCGGACTCTCAACCACTGCGCCACCAGGGAAGCCCGAGAACATTTTTAAACGCAGCATTTTGAGGAGGTAAGCCAGACTGGGGTGCCAGAGGAACGGTTCCTAGCAATGGTTTTCAACCTCTTCTAGCTCCTTGGCCCTTTTGAGAATCTGATGAAAGCTTTATCTCCATCATCATGAACATAGTTGCAGGGCATTTGACCGCGAAGCCCTAGAGGCCAGAGGCCTCCCGTTCAGGAAGCTGACTGTAGGATAACATGAAGACCCGGGGATTTGTGAGAGGGGTGCTGGGAAGAGTCAACAAGGCACCAAGAAGGGAGAAGCTGACGAAGTCTGTGCTCTCCAGTCTCAGTGTTTACCCAGGTCTAGTTCTGTTCCCTGAAAGTAGGGGAAGATCTCTTGTTTGTTCTTCCTGAATCCAGGGGGGCTTCTCTCCACCAGAACACAGATCTTTAACTAGACTGTCCACTAAAACCTAAGCTTCAGGTAGGAGACATGATTTCGGCACTCAAAGGGCCGATCAATGAATCGGGGGAATAAATCATACACGTACTACGAGCGGTCAACCCGTGATGTAATCCAGTGCTGTTCCACAAACACACACGCAAGGGGCTGGGAGATAGATGACTCGATAGAGGCGGGGGGCTTGCCCATCTTGCTGGTCAGACGCATCCAGCATAGTGTGTCCAGGACTGAGCATCAGATATCCAAAGGTCCTTCGACGAGTTGTGTCCAGAGAACGGCAGCTAGGATGGGGAAATGTCTGTTCAAATGATTCCGACAGGAAACGTGTCACATGATGAATGGTTAAAGGCTGGGGATGTTTGGTCTGTAGAAAAGATTAGTTCCTTTAGGGCAGCCTGGTACAGTAGAAGGAACAAGGCTTGGAGGCAGACAGACCCGAGATTGAGCCCTGCTCCATTTCTTACTGACTATATGACCTTGAGCGGGTCAATTAACTTCTCTGATGTCAATTTCCTCTTCATAAAATGGAGATAATAATACCTACCTATGGTGAATATCAACAATACGTTAAAAAGCGCAGTAGCTGACAGAGGTGGAATGGCTGTGGTTAAAGACACAGGGGGTGTGGGTCCCAGCTCTGCCATGTACCCCCCATATAACCTGGGGCCAGCGTTTAGTGCCTCTGGGCTCAGTTTTCTCATGTGCAGAAGCTACCCCCTCCCCGTCCCCCTTCCCCCACAAATATGCTTGAAACCATCAGTTGTGGGAATAGCACCGTTAATACGTAGGCAGCCTGATACAAGCTAGAATTCCCCCACCCTCTCCTACCCATCTTCACACCCACAAACACACACAAAGGGAATGGTGACAAGTACCAGTTACCCCTTAGGGTCCTATGATCATTCAACGAAGACATACTGAACGCTCGGCATGGGCCAGGCGTTTTCCTCGGCACCAGTGAGGTGGGGATGAAAAGACAGGTGTGGACCCTTTTCTCAAACATTGCAGCCTGTCTGGTTGGGGTGAAAAACAACAGATCATCCTTGTAGTGTGTGGAATCCTGGGTAGGGTGAGGGCTCAGAGCTCATGGAGGGGGACCTAAGGGGTTGGGAGCAGGTTAAGAAGGACCAATCTTGCTGCCATGAGAAGGATGGATTGAAGAAGCCAGAGGGAGGGAGAGTGGTTTTGTAATTGCAGGAGGGTGAAGAACGAGAAGGCAGTAGATTTTTACAATGAGAAACTATACGGCAATGAACATGCATGTGATTGTAACATAGAACAGCCATAAGTGGATCTCACACCATACTGTGGAGTGAAATACTACATGCTATATGATTCCATTTATATAGAGTCCCAGACCAGGCCAAACTAAACCATAATGGTTAGGGATGTAACATAGATAGTACAACTATAAGGAAAAGCAAAAAAAGTGATTACCATAAACATCAGGTTATCTTTGGGGAGGATATCTTTGGAGGTATGTGATTGGGAGGAGGCAGAAAAGGGGCTGCTGGGGTGCTGGTAGAAGTCTCGTTTTTGACCCGGCGGGTGGTCACATGGGTGTTTGTGGTACTACACCAAGCTATGCATTTCCGTTCTTTGTGCTTTTCTGTGTGTGCACAACTGTAAGTGGGGAGGGGAGTTGAAAAGAGAGAGACATGGAAGAGTGGGACATATAAGCAAGGGCAGCTACAGCAGGAAAGGGAGGGTCCTTGGGTGACTTGTGTGCCCCTCTCCACCCCAAACTGCTGTAGCATCTCTGAAGTCAGGGTGTGCCCCGCGTCTTCGATGTGATGAAATGTGGTGGTTTCAGGGCCCCTCACCATCCTGGCTGCCTCCCTCCGGCTGGTCTCTGGCTCTTCTAGAGCATTGGCCACGCTGTCAAGCTGTGGCCGCGGCAGATCACGTGCCCACAGTTGGTCAGGAGCGAGAAGGGACGGAGGGTGTGGTTGACCCCAGTGCAGGAAAGTGGGAAGGCCAGCTCCAGGCGGCCCCTGCTCCAGCGGCAGCTCCGACTCACACCTGCAGGCCGCTGCTTCCCACGCGCTGTGTCCCTCCGGGACGTGGCCGGCCTCCTGCGGGTCTTCCTGGGCTAGGAGGTGGGTGCACCATCTTGGGTGGGCTTTGAGTGAAAGGCGTGGCCAGGGGCCCATGGGCCAGCCTGGCTGTGCTGCTTTCAGACCCGGGACCCTAGGGGGAACCCATAGTTCAGACTGAGAGATGCCTTCAGCTCCAGTTTAGCCCAGAAGAGACTTGAGTTCCAGGGCCAAAAGGGAGGTGTCAGGGACAGAGTTTGGTCAGACGTCAGAGGAGCTTCCCGATGCCAACTGTGGTGTCGTGAAACGCCTACTCAGTATAAATCCTGCAGTTCCCTTCCCCAGAGACTAAATATTCAACGATACCGTGTCTGGGAGGCTTCACCATGTGGTGCAGAGTGAGTCAGTGCAGCGCACATGCTTTGCCTGCATCATTCATTCAATCACCCCCGAAGTCCAGGGAGTAGCCACCATCTTCTTATTTCTATCTTAAGCCCAGGAAACTGAGGATGGCGTACATCAAACAGTGAATCGCCAGGAGGGTCACACGGCTGGTTAAGTGGTGGGTGCAGGACGCGACCTCTGCAAAGGCCATGCTCTTCACCACCAGGCAGCACTGCCCAGCCCCCTGAGGCTCCCCGCTGGCCCTGAAAAGGAGCTGTCATTTTCTGGTCCATTCTCTGTCTCTCCTAGAGGGCTGCTGTCTGTGCCCTTCCCTCCCGACTCCAGAGGAGCCCCTCCAAATTGTGATCAGAGAGCAGCTGCCGCAGCCTGATGGCTCAGCACCGTCTCGCTGGATTCCTCTCCCCGTCCCTGGCCTCGAGCCCTTCCGATCGCGCTAAAAGTAGCACTGACCAAAGCGAGGGCTGTCCAGGGGCCAGGACTATTTTGACTCTGTCCTCAGGAATCATCTGGTGTGAGGCGTAGACGAGCTGGACTGCTCCCATGAGCACCCAGACGTGGTGCCAGGAACGTTCTGGCGACACACCTGTCCCCAAGGCCGTGCCCGATGCAGCCACTCACCCCATGGCCTCCACCACGTGCCTCACGGGACACTGGTCCCAGGAGCGATGGGTGGTGGGACTTGCCCCCCAGGAGGATAAGGGCTTTGTATCCCTACCATAAGAGACCAACCAGCCAGTTTCAGGGACCCTGCCTCTCCTCCCTCTCCAGTAATTGGGAGCACATTAATCTATGGATTGATGACATCCACTCGGGGTGGCGGCCCGCACGCGAAGCCTCCTTAGAGACAGCAGCAAATATTATCTGGGTGACGCTGAAGCATTTCCTTCTCTGGAGGTTTCTAATGACGGACGAGATTTGCATCTGACTGACTTGACTCTAAGTCCCAGTGCAAAGCCCCTGTCTGGAAGGCCCAGGTCCTCCTTTACTGGAATGCCTTGGCCATTCTTCAAAATCCAGTTGAAGCCCCTCCTCCCTAGGGAAGGCTCCCCTGACTTCTCTTACCACCCGACGGGTACTTACACACTACGTTTTCTTTTTTTTTTTTGCCTCCAGAATCTGAGCTCTTTACTAAAACAGTTTACAGACTGCAGTGCTGAAGACACACTACCTTTTAATAGAGGCTTTTTCCTTTGCCTGTAGCCTTGCCCTCTAAGCTGCGAGCTCTATGGCCGGGTATCGTTCACTTGCGGCCACCTCCAAGGTAGCAGCTTCCCAACATTTGTGGTTGATGAACCGGCGCAGTCGGCAAGGCTCAGGGAACAAGTCAGCCATCTCCTTCTTGTGCTGGTTCACTCATCTGTTTCATACAGGAACACTGAATATCCACTCTGCCTGTTACTGGTCTGGACACTGGAGATGCAATGTCTAATAAGACTGGGTCCCTGCCTGAGAGCAACTCCCAGGATAGGGGGGAGATATCTATCACCATATAGCGGGCTAAAGGCAATTATTCAAGTGCAGCAGTGACTAACTTTGCCCCGGGGAGCTGGGGGGAAAGGCCTCTCAGAGGACTTGACCTGTGAAAGGTCTTTGCAGAAGCTCAGAAACGTACGCAGTGGAAAAGTGGGAGAAAGCTTTCCAGCAGAGGGAACAGCATGTGCAAAAGCATGGAGGTATGAAGGGCCCCAGGAAGGCCGAACGGTTACTATATTTTTGCTGTGTTCTCAGACCGGTTGCCATGGATGACAGGGAGGCTGCTCGGCTCCTATCAGGGCCGCTGAGCTTGGAGCTCCACGGGGCAGGGGAGGAGGGCTTGGCCACCACCCCTCCCCGGAGGGTGTCAGATGCACGGAGCCCCTGGGAGGCTACAGTCTCCTCCCCACCTCCCTGGGCTCCTTCCCAGTTAGATGAAATTGGCTCCTATGACACCGACGTGCTTTCCTTCTTGTTAGAATCTTAATATTATATGGATCACGAGTCCCGGCTGCCCTGGTGTTGTGATCAGGGTCAGAAGTGTGAATTAAAACAACACACGACCCTGATTGCTTCAGTCGAGGGACATTGAGGACACGGAAGAGGTTCCTTTCCTTTGTCACTGATAATGAGAGTTCTGTGGAGGTTGTTGATCTCTAGCTCATCCCTTAGAGAGCTTTAAGCACCTTGCCAACATTGTCCAACAGTAGTATGAAGAGCGATCTCTTATTGAGCACTTTACAAGTATAATTTCTTTTAATCATTAGATGACTTTATCATGTGGGGTTAAGTGATGTGCCTGAGATCTCACAGCTCATGATAGAGCCAGAATCTGAGCCCCGGTCTTCAGGACTTTGGAAAGCCCAAGCACCACTATCTCGATAAGGGGATGATTCTGACCTGAGGACAGCTTGGCCCTCTACCCTGAGAGCTCCCGAACCTCCCCTAGCTGCCAGGACAAGGCTCTGACCCGTTCAGACGCTCATCACACCTATATTGCAAGTCTGCTGGGTGCCAGGTGTTATGCAGAAGCCTGGGAAAGACACACAGACACATAGACCCAGACATCATGGGGCTCACCACCCAGTGGGATCCAGAAGGTCCCCTAAACCTCTGCCACCCCAAACTTTCCCAGTCTTTAATGTGACCTATTCAGCCTCCCCAGCGCTTTGGCCAACACCCACGTCTCCTAAGCTTCTCCGGTGCTTGTTACCCAAACCCCAGCACCCACCGCCTTGTTTCTTTTGCTCAGCAGCCATTTGTACTTCAGGTCCATGTGGCGGGTGCTGGGGATACATTAATAAGAGCTGGTCTCTGCCCTCATGAAGCATGATCCGAGAGAGAGACACACGTGTAATCAGTGCAGGACTGAAGGCCCTGCCCCACGTCCTCACTCACCCCCACAAAGACACTGACTCCGTCTCACAAAGTGGCAGCATGAAGTGATGGGGGCAGCCCGGACCAACGTCAGAACTGAGTTCTGACGGGGAGTTCTGAACTGAGTGCTGGGGGACAGTGGAGATAGTCCTTCAGTTTCTTCACCTAACCTGCCTCTTACCAAGTGTTACCGATATGCTTTATGAAGTGAAATTAAGTGCATGAAAGCATTTCATAGGCTACAAAGTATTACACAAGCCATAGTTGTCATTATATTTATCTTCCGTCTCCTAGGATGCCTGCATGAATCTGCACACGTAGTAGATATTCAGTAAATGTCAGTTAGTTTAAATTAAATGGATTCGTTCACCCGTTTACCACCTTCTGAGAGTCCTGTGGGCTCTTGAGGCCATTGTCAATCCTAATATTGATAATGCCTGACCTGCCTGTTTGGGGGTGGACCAAGTGAGAATGCGACACTGCTTTGGAAGCGATCAGTATTGAACTGTACCAACCCTTGGGAAACCACTTGGTCCTCCACCATGGGGGGCTGGGCTCAGGGCAGGTAGCCCTCCTCAGGCACAGAGCAGCCTCCCTCCAAGCCCTTGGCCATTCTTTCTGGGGAACATTACATTTTCCCCTTTTTGGGCTTCCAAACCCCTGGGGCTACCTGGCCTGCGATGCTGCCAGTGTTGTGGGCACGGTCTCTAGGGGGAACAGGCCACCACGTGCCCGCCCCTCACTAGCCCTTCACCTCTCATTTCAGCACCCCTACCCCACGGAGGATGAGAAGAGGCAGATCGCAGCCCAGACAAACCTCACCCTCCTGCAAGTGAATAACTGGTGAGTTAGTATCGCCTGCCCAGAGGCTCTCAGAGCCAGGGGCCACTTGATGGGCAGGGGAATGCATAGCGGGGGAAAGAGGCTAGAGTGCCCAGCCTGGCCTCAGTCTCAACCTGGCGACCATGCCAGCCATCGCATGTGGGCTGGAAGCAGATATCCGGAATCAACACCTATAGCTTCATCTGCAGCTTCTCAGCGCCCTCTCCTGGGAAACTGTGTCAGGAACATCACTGGGAGCTTCTTGCCTTCTTGCAGAAAACCCAGCCCCACCTGCACTACGGACACACAGGGGTGCCTGCATCCCACGACCCGAGGCCACCGGTGGTCATCTGGTCTACTCACCACCCATGTAAAAAGAGCTCAGGCTGAAACGCTCTGCAGGGCTGGGAGCAGGAAGAATAGGGAGGAGCTGGCAGTCCTCACCCCACAGGGCTCCCGTGCCCCCTCCTCTGTGGCCGCCTGGGGTGTCATAGAAACCTCAGAGGGCAAGTTCTGGCTGGATGGGAGCAGACCCTTGGCCCTCTGGAGAGAGGTCAGGTCAGAGGTTAGTGCCTTTGACTGGGGGGCTCTTCCTTCCTCTGTTCAGTCCTGACCGGTCTGGAGCAGAGATTCCTGACCGTTCTCACGCATTCGTCCCACGCTGGTTCGTGGTCCCCAAGCCCCCTGGTGACGTCACGAGCTCCTCGGTGCCCAGGGCTCATCACAGCTGTGCTTCCACACCCTAGACCAGACCCGGGTCTGTTCCGTACAAGGACCAGCTTCTCAGAGTCTGGAAGCAGCTTAGCGCTCTCTGCACACACATGCACACGTGTGCATACACGTGCACACAGACACGCACACGTGTGCATACACGTGCACACAGACACGCACACGTGTGCATACACACGTGCACACACCCACACACAGACACACGTACCTGCGCACACATGCTCCCGCCCCCTGGTGGTGCCTTACCCGTCTCCATCTTACTCCTGGGCAGGTTCATCAACGCCCGGAGGCGCATCTTGCAGCCCATGCTTGACGCCAGCAACCCCGACCCCGCCCCCAAAGCCAAGAAAATCAAGTCGCAGCACCGGCCCACCCAAAGATTCTGGCCCAACTCCATTGCTGCAGGGGTGCTGCAGCAGCAGGGTGGTGCCCCGGGGACAAACCCCGACGGTAAGAGCTGGGGCTGAGGGTACCGTAGATGGGGGCGGGGAGCTGGTCGGGAGGGGCTCCTGGAGCTCCTATGGGCGCAGCTGTGCACAGAGTCAGGGGCTGATAGTCTACACGCTTGAGTGGCCGTGTCAGCTCTGTCACAATAGGTATCCCTACCTGATCCCCATCTAACGATGTATGTCAGCCTGAAAGAAGAGGATTTTTTTTTTTTTTTTTGCGTATACTTTAACAAGCCAAAAGCAATCTCACAAAGACGAGCGGGAGTCAGCTGGTGGTCATCTGAGTCAGTGGCTCCTCAGCAGAGTCCCCCCTCCTCAGTGCCACACCCACCTGAAGTTCCTCAGCACCCGTGTCCGCACAGTTCCCCAAGAGCCAGGGCCATCTATAAATACCGAAGCAGGCAGCTGGCTTGCGAACGGAGGCCAGGAAGAGCATTGTTTTCCCAGCTTCTCCATCACACCCTTCGTATACACGTTTCTAATTGCCGGTCGCCTGGTGCACGATGAATAATTCAATGAGCCACGAGCCAGACAACGTTTTATAGCTTAGCATGTGAAGCTAGCTCTGTGTGGGAAGTGGAGTGGAGGTGTACACGTGTGCAGGCGTACCTTCATGTCTACGTGCATTTATATGACTGGGTACCGGTTCTGTGTGGTGGGCAGTAGTCTTATGGGGTAGAGTAGAAATCAACAGATTTTGAGCTTGACCAACCAGGGAGAGAATCCCAGCTAGATCATGCCTGACTGTGTCATCCTGAGCTAATGACTCAACTGTCTGAGACTGTTCCCCCCTCTTGAGGATGGGGGTGATAACACCTACTTACAGAATTCTTCGAAAGGCAACAGTGTTTGACATACTTACACAGAAGATGCTCAGGAAGTGGTACCCAGGAGCGCTGCTGCTTGGGATGGGGCAGGGAGCGGCTGACAGGGGAACGGACGGGAGACTTCGCGCCAGGGGACTGTCCAGCGTAGGAGCTCACCACTGAAGCCACTGGCTTTCCTGGGCCTGACCCTTGCCTTCTTCTCCCACATAGGTTCCATCAACCTGGACAACCTGCAGTCCCTGTCCTCAGACAATGCCACCATGGCCATGCAGCAGGCTATGATGGCCGCACATGACGACTCACTGGATGGGACAGAAGAAGAGGATGAGGATGAGATGGAAGAGGAAGAGGAAGAGGAGCTGGAGGACGAGGCCGACGAGCTGCAGACAACGAATGTCAGCGACCTGGGCTTGGAGCACAGTGACTCCCTGGAGTAGCCAGGCAGCCCAGGTGGCACTGATCACCAAGCAGGAGTGTCGTCAGGAGGGCTTCAGGCTGGGGGGGGAGGAGACACGGGCAGGCAGCCCCGAGGAAGTTGGACCCTGGCTTCCCAAAATCAGTAGCTGGAGGAAATGCAGAGGAAACACCTGTTCCTTCCCAACCACCAAGCTTCCACCAGTACCCTGGCCCCACTTCCCTAGAGCTGCAGAGGACTCCGTTTGGCGGGGCCAGTCGAGCAGCCTGGACAGAAAGGCAGGAGATCTGGACTCACCGAATCCCTGAGGACAGATGGCACCCACGCCCCCAAACCCCCGCCACTGAAGGACTTGAGTTGTGTACAAGCCCTGCGCCGTGAGGTGGATCAGTGCTGTTCACAGAGTGAGCCTTTGCCAGGGAACAGAGTTAGGAGGAAAGGGAGAGACATAGGGGGTCTGCGTTCCACCTCCAGAGGGCTGTTAGCTCCTCTGAGAGACATTCAAGGGCAGGAGGGAGCCTCAACATATAATCCATGGCTGGAGGAGGGGAACGGCCCGAGGCGTCGCATCCGGCAGACCAGGGTGGGACCTGGACTCCTGGAGCTCCTCTCAGCCCTCCAAGGCCCTGTCTCTGGGCACAGGCAGCCGTGGACTTGGGAGAGAGGGATGGGAGCCACCGGAGCTGCCTTCTCTCTCTCCTGGAACTCAGTGGTAAGCTGGTGGGCTCATTTATAGGAGGTAAAGCGGAGTCCCTTCCCCTGGGTTGGCTCCAGGACACAAGGAGATGGCAGAACCTGGGCTAGGAGCCATATCAAGGTGACTTTGGGGACCACAGCGATCCCCAGTGGTCACAGAACTCAGCTCCTGTAACAGCAGGACAGCGGTGTCTTATCCCAGATGTTCCAGCCCTCAGATGGAGCTCCCCAGACGTTCCACCCCCTCCAGGGGCCATCAGAGAGGGTGGAGCAAGGTTAGCTTGGAATCTGTCCACCCTTCCTGTCCCTCACTGCTGTCCCCCTGCTCCCAGGCCGGCTCCACCAGCCTTCATCCTCTCGTCTTCACTCTGTCCTTCAGAGGAGGCAGAAGAAACATTGGAAAGAAGCATCCAGCCCAGTGGGAAGCCAGGGGTTGGAGAAGGTGCTACGTCCCTCTTCTCATCAATATCCAAAGTGTGGAGGAGGTGCCCCACCCCCCGCCTCACTGTTCTACATGCCATCACTTACACAGCACTGGAGGAACTGGGGCTCCACCAGGAGGAGTCGTCTTCCCACCATCTGCCCAACACACACCCTCCCACCCCAACATCCAGTCCCCCGGGGTTGGCACCCCATCCTCCCGTTCCCTCCCACCCCTATGGCTGTGAATGACGGGACTGATCCCACGTGTGTTTTCCATTGAAGTTAATTTAATGGACTTGCAGCTTCATTTGTCAGTCGTGCGTTGGCCATCTCCATCAGTGGCAGGATGTGAGCGGCTGCCTGGCTCAACTCAAGGGCCCCCGTGGGGCCCCCTAAGGAGGAGCAAAAGGATGGTGGCTTTCCTGAGGTCTCCCTGAAATGAATGTATTTCTTCCCCCAAAAGAGCTGATATTTAATGTTTTAATAAGGATTTTTGAGAAACAAATAACCTTATTTATAATCTGGGTGATCCAATCATTTTTTACTCCCTTTTGATGCCATAGGTAGAGGAAAGTCTAGCTTTTTTGGCGTGAGACTTTTGCAACGTGAAGTGGGATAAAATACATTTCCTGTTCTGGTTCACTTTTCTTGTTCACATGCACACCCTTCCACTTATCACTTTGGACAGGCATCCCAGCACAGGCACACCTGCACACATGTGCCCACACATCCTCCTCCCAGCCCCCTCCACCTGCCTAATTAATGTTATGCAACCTCTTCTGATGTATCCACCAAACCAGTACTGAATGTGGCCGAGTTTTCAGTAAACCTTATTACCTACCATAATTCCGGCACGCGATTCTCTTTTTCTGTGATTAGGGGTTAGGGGGACCCTGGACCGGAGAAAATTTGGAGGCCTCGGAATACCCCTTGTTGACCTGAATACCCATGAAAGGACCAAGGAAGAAGGCTTTCTGGGTGTCCTCAGTTTACCTCTCTGGGGAGGACGACGGCCAAGTTCAGTACACTCAGCGCAGACGTGTCTGCTCCAAGACGAAGAGATGAAGGAGGGCAGACGGGAGGAGGCTCTGCACTGCCCTCTCCTGGCAGGCTGCCCCCATAGCAGGGGAGCTCTTCCACCGCACTCTACCCTCAAAGCCCCTTGCTTTTCCGACCTCCATCCAAGCTGGGGCCACCGCTGCCCCTCCCCCCAGCCCTCACATGCCCTATCCCTCAGGTGAAAGGTCCCGGGAATCAGGAAGGAGAGGCAGTCTTGACTGCCACATTGAATCCAGGAGCTGTGTCCAGAGCGTAGCCTGCCCTTTGAACCCCATAATTCAGCACTCTATTCCCTAGGGCGGGAAGAAAGAGGCAGCTATCTCCCCAACTAAGTGAGGGGCAGTCTTTCATGTTACTTTCAACCTAGAGGTTTCCTTATCTGGGCCCTGTACTGGGGTATCGGTTTAGATGCAGGAGGGAGGGTTCCTTGTTCCCGTTCAAAAAGGCTGCAGAGTTCACGCTTACCCGTGGACACCCTCTGGCCAGGCTGAAGATGGGAAAGGGAGTGATTCCACAGGCAAAACGGATCTCCACGCAGCGTGGATAGCGGTCCCCTGGGTCACCGCCCTCCCAGAGCCCAGCCCCCAGTCACACCTGCAGATTCTGCAAACACAGCAGAGACGCCACCCCTGGGCAGTGAAAAAAGTCTCAAGAGCCACAGGACGGTGATACCTAGAACCTCACCTTCCAGAGCCAGGAAGACAGCTTTCAAAGCAGTGATTGCCAAGGAACACAGTCTTAAAAGACATGCTATCCAAAAAAAAAAAAAAAAAAAAAAAAAATTCCACAGCCTAATTAGTCTAGGATGAACTGCATATTATATTTTGATGAGGAGTTTCATAATGTGCATTAGTACATTAAAGCCTCTGAGAAGTCCTGCAGGAAAGAAACCTGTCTCTGTTTAACATGTTCCCCAAAAGTATTTATCTTTTTTTTTTTTCAAGTAATGTCTATTCAATTATACTAGTTACACACAAAACACATTTTAGGAAACACTACTCTCAGAAATTACAGTGGCCTACCCCAGCCTCTCCCACCCCTTCCTAAGTGTTTCTCTCAAGTTCCACCATCTTTTACACAATGCTTCTAACTACAAAGTGGTTTCCTAAATCATTTGAGATGTGGGTGGTTGTGTTTTGAGAAGGCAGCAAGCTCTGTCTGTGCATGACCCCAATCCTATCCCACCCACGGAGAAGACGTGCCACAATCCATGCAGAAGTAAGAGGGGGGACAATGCGGGGGTGGGGGTGGGGGAGAGGTTCCTTTACCCCCAAAATGGAGCTGTGGTATCAGGGCCCTGGGAAATGTTCAGACTAACTTTTAGCCCCAGCCCTGAGCCCATCAGGGATGAACTGATTGGAGATTCCTGCTCAGGGAAGTTCATGAGCAGAGCTCAACTTCCTCGACCATGGGACCTCTCTGCTGCCTTGGATGTGACCAGATGAGGGCAGTGACTGTCACACTGCAGCCGGCACGAACTCATTCATTCATGTATTAATTGAGCGCCGACTCTGTCCCAGGCAGTGCTAGATACTGAGGACATAACTGTGATCAACAAAGACATAGTTCTTGCCTTCAGGGAATTCACATTCTAGGGGAAGATTGAGACTGAAGTGAGCTCCTAACATCCCCATAATGGATGAGTTATGATCGCTTCCTAGGACAATGACCTCAAACTTGATCATTCAGAGCTGTATACAGGAGACACTCAGGTCAAATTCAGCTCACGGTCATGTTTTGTCTGGACCATATATTGTTTTGTAAAATTTGGGGGCCAACATTTAAGTTAGAAGGTTGCACATAAAAATTCAGATTCCTGGTTTCTCTTCAAAAATGGGGCAATCAGGCAACTTGGGACCTATATTCCCACCCGGCTACAGCTCAATGTAGTTGAGTCACTGCTGCCCCCATGATGTGGCCTCCAGGTCGTCATGACAATGGCAACTCATGTGATCCCCAACCGGAAGGCTGAGGGTCATTTATTATTGGGTGGCCGCTCCTTGGATGGCTTATTGACTAATTAAGCTTCCTCCTCCCTTTTATTCTTTTCCTTTTTTGCCTTTCCCTCCAATATTTGAGTGGTTTTTTTTAAAAAGGACAATATAGCTTTATACCCATTGCTCTATCGAGAGTGAAGGCGGCACATCACTGGTGGCGCAGTGGTTAAGAGTCCGCCTGCCGATGCAGGGGACACGGATTCGAGCCCTGGTCCGGGAAGATCCCACATGCCACGGAGTGGCTAGGCCCGTGCGCCACAACTACTGAGCCCGCAAGCCACAACTACTGAGCCTGTGCACCTAGAGCCCATGCTCCGCAAGAGAAGCCACCGCAACGAGAAGCCCGTGCACCGCAACGAGGAGTAGCCCCCGCTCACCGCAGCTAGAGAAAGCCCGCACGCAGCAACGAAGACCCAATGCAGCCAAAAATAAATAAAAGTAAATCTATAAAAATAAAACAATGGTTCCTTTAAAAAAAAAAGTGGGGGGGGGGCTCTGCACATCCCTGGTGGCGCAGTGGTTGAGAGTCCGCCTGCCGATGCAGGGGACATGGGTTCCTGCCCCGGTCCGGGAAGATCCCACATGCCATGGAGCGGCTGGGCCCGTGAGCCATGACCGCTGAGCCTGCGCGTCCGGAGCCTGTGCTCCTCAACGGGAGAGGCCACAACAGTGAGAGGCCCGCGTACCGCAGGAAAAAAAAAAGGGGGGGGGGGACTCTGCCTTTGAAAAAAATTCGGGAGAATATATTTGTGGAAGTGAAGAATCTCCCACCTTTAATTGCAAAGGTACCTGTGTCTGACATCCAGATACCTTCACTCATACGTTGCCTGCCTACCTGGCCCTCAGAGGTGATCGTGAGCCTTGAGGCATAAAAACCACCAGGTTGCTTGTTATATATGATTAGGTCCCACGACTAGATTTTTCCCAGATTCTGATCAAGATGCTAAAGACTTTGAGAAACATCGCTCTCAGAAAATAGTTTTCAGGTGCCTTTTAGAAGTTCTTTGTTTTATAGCTGCTCCCCTTAACTTCCTTTTGCTAAATACACTACAACTCCCTGAGCCAGTTAATCATTCAGTGAGTACCCACAGGTGCCTACTATGTGCCTGGCATCGTATGGGGGACAGAGGATAATTTAACTTTGCAGAGCAGCCCAGGCCAAAGGTCACAGAGGACTGGCAGAAAGAATGCCAATAGCATCATACTCCACGCACTTCTTTCTTCCTTCCTTTCTTTCTTTTTGGCTATGCTGGGTCTTCGTTGCTGTGCATGGGCTTTCTCTATTTGTGAACGGGGGTTACTCTTCATTGTGGTGTGCAGGCTTCTCATTGCGGTGGCTTCTCTTGTGGAGCACGGGCTCTAGGCATGTGGGCTTCAGTAGTTGTGGCACTCGGGCTCAGTAGTTGTGGCTTGCGGGCTCTAGAGTGCAGGCTCAGCAGTTGTAGTTGTGGCGCACGGGCTTAGTTGCTCCGCAGCATGTGGGATCTTCCCAGACCAGGGCTCAAACCCGTGTCCCTGCATTGGCAGGCGGATTCTTAACCGCTGTGCCACCAGGGAAGTCCTCCACACATTTCTAAGGTAGCATCTTATTTCCATCCCACATACCAGGCAGATTTTATGATACCACTTTGAAGTGTACCCTATACTTTTATATTTCTCAGTCTCTCTCTCGGCCAATCTCATTTAGCCCCTTTGCAAATTAAATGCATCTCATTAAACCAAAACCATTTAGGACAATGCCCTTCAGGTGTATGCATCTTAGTACCTCTTTCATTTTAAGACAAGTGTTTGATTTATTTTTCATCTCATTACACTCTTTAAAATTATGTGCATCTCATTACATTCAGTGCACTGAGACGACTTATTTCAGGTGTAGACATTACACCCAGTATTACCAGGCAAGAATTTTTTTTCATTTCATTACAAGCCTGACAATTTATGTGCATCTCATTACAATCAGCCATTTAAGACAATTCCCTTCAGTTGTGTATATCTCATTATACCTTTTCATTTTCAGATTTTTTTCATCTTATTACACCCAAGCATTATCCAGAGAACTCACTTCAGGTGTGCAGATCTCCCATCCACCTGCTCTTTCGTGAATTTCTGGGTGGTTCTTCCCCCCACAGTACTGCAACATTTTATGATATCAGACTCATGTAAGGCCAGCTCTGCCCACCTGCGGGCCTCCCGTGACTCCTTTGCAGGGAAAGAAAGAGCACTGGCTTCCCCTGGGTTTGACTGAGACTCTGCCAATACTTCCCCTCACACACAGGGACCATCTAAATTCACTTCCTCACCTGCACAGCGAGGGGGTGAGAGGGGAGGGTCTTTAAGTTCCCCTTTGGTGGATCTTCTATGAAACTCAGTCCCGGGGACGACAGTGCAGCGGACCCCCAGCTTCTCCTGGGGATGCCTTTCCTCCCTGCGGACGGCCCCAGCCCTGCTGGGGAAGCTGAGACCCCATCACTGCCCAGGCCCCCAGCAGCTAGCCTACTCCACTTTTCCTGCTGCCCCTTTGCCTGCATAGCGCTGTGTATGCATGTGGGGTCACATTTTGGAAGGACATGAAATAACCTAGCTCTCTTGTGACGAAGTCCCCCCGGCACCTCCATGCCCAGGGGCATCTTCGTCTCTCTCCCAATTCCCACCTCAGGAGTTCTCTGCAGGGGGCACCTCAGAATTGCTGAGCAGGGTTTTGGAGGTGAAGGCGCCCAAATTCCATTCTCAGTCTGCTAGAGCAGACTCTCCAAGGGTGGGGCTGAGGTCGGTGCATTTTGAATAGCACCCCGGAGAGGCTGAACCACCGCTTCACCCAAGCCTGATTGCGGAAAAAGCTCCGCGGTGAGTCGCTCTGAGCCGAAAGGGCCTTGTTGCCCTCCGTACCGAACCCTCCAGGGGTCTTTGCACACAACAAGGATCCCAGGCTAGAGTGAAAACACTGTTTCTCAGTCCTGGAAAGGGCACCAAGGGTCAGTAAACCCAACTTGCCCACTCCCTGTGGGAACCCCATCCACAGCGCATTGTAAATTGTCACCCACCTTTGCCGTCCACGTCCAGCTACGGGAGCCCGGGGCCCTCCAGCGTTGCATAGATTCACCGGATCCCGCCAACCTCCACCCCTCGAGCTGAGAGCTTCCCTCTGGCGGCGGGTGGAGGAAGCAGTGGTCTTCGAGGCTTACTTCCTCTGCGGGATATCTGCAGTGCCTTTCTCCAACCTCTTGAATTTATCCTCATGACCCCACCTGATCGGATCACGTTGTAATCCTACAGCACGTGAGGCTTCTCTGACTGCGTCTGGGGTGGCCTGTGTGCTTCCTCTTCTGTCATTCTACCTGTCTCCTTGCCAGTGAAAATAGAATCTTTTCTCTAAGTGCAAAAATAAATGTGACTTTTCACCGTCCCTCCTCCACCACCCACCTTGAATGAACCTGCTGAGAAATCAGAACATGACCCAGCTCTGCCTCTTGGTTTTGTCGCCTTGTGCAGGAGAGCCCAGAGGCCACTGGTCCTAGAATCAGATGGGCCACCACTAAGCAGGATTTAGGGAGCCTAAAGGGGGTGGGGGTGGTGAGGCCGATTTGAAGGGAACAGGCCACACCCTATCTCGTTTTGGTTTTGTTTTCAGGTGTTCCTGGTTGCTTCTGGATTGAAAAAATGATGAGGCTTACGAGGCCATAGGGCCCAGTCCTTTCTCTATGTTCCTGGAAGTTTACCAGCAACAATAAAAGTCACAATTTATTGAGCACTTAGCATATATGCTAGATACTATAAATGATTCAAAAAAAACCCTGGGAGAATTACTGGCATTATTATTAATATCCCATTTCTAAAATAAGGAAACAGAGAAATTAAATAATTTTCTCAAAAATTATTTTGCGAATAGGTAGTAGAGCTGGGATTTGAACCCAAGCCTCAAACCTATGCTCCTTCTATGAGGTAATTTGCCTCCTGAGCTTTGGCTTGATCAGGGCTGGCCTTCAAGGTCAATGGAAGAGACTCCCCTCTTCCCTGAAATCCTCGGAGGTGCCTGCATCCCTGCCCCTGCCTCTGCTTTCCTCCCGTAAGTTTCCCAGATGAAACAGCCTTCACAGACGTGGGATCCAAACCTTAGCTGCTTCTCCCAAGGCAGAGCATCTACCCAGTAGCCCACCACCTCCAGCTGGCACCATTTACATTTAGGGAGGAGGGGGAGGACCTAAGTCCTTAAGAAATTGCTCTGCAGACTTTTCTAGGAGCAACCATTTACATTGGGGGGGGGAAGGGTAGGACCTAAGTCCTGGAGAAATTGCTCTGCGTACTTTTCTAGGAGCGCTGCTGCGGCAGGGGGTTGGGGAGATAGTGTTGGGGGAGAGGCCGCTGTTGACTATCAACAGACGGGGACCAAGAACGGGGCAAAGGCAGGTCCATTGCGCCGTTGCTGATGGCTGCTCAGATGTGTCGTAGAGATGGATGCGAGAGGTCAGGAACTGCTGAGTCCGAGTAATCTGTCAGTGATGACAACAGACATCCAAGCCTCCCTCGCTTCCAGCCTGTGTAGGTGATTCCTTCCCTCCTGTTCAGAGGGCAAGGCCAGGTTCTTGGGTTTTTTAGGCTCGACTGTTGACAGTAAAACCAGGTTGAAAGATGGAAGGACAAAGAGAAGGGAGCTCATCTCTGGGAGAGAGAGCAGAGAATGGGGCCCAGACGAAGTGGGGGAGGCACTGAGAGCAGAGGGCAGGCCCGGGGCCCCAGGCGTTGTCGGATCAGGAACACTTTAATGGGAAAAACAAAATGGTTCTGTTCAAGGAGGAGGAGAGGAGAGAAAAGTGGAAATACACTGGACTGGAATGCAGACACCTGGCCTTTCATTAACTCGCTTCATTTTCCTGTTCTCTGACAGATGGGGAGTGGAAGAGAGAATGAAGAGGGGGATAGAGGAAGGGGAGAGAGGGAGGGAGGGAGGGAGGGGAAGAGAGAGAGAGAGATAAAGAGAGAGAGGAACTAGATGTGCGTGTGTCTCTGGGGTTTGTCAGACAAAGCTATTATCAAAATGCCAACCAGCTCCTGCCTGGCCAATTTGCATATTCCATGCTGTGCTCTTTGAAGCAGGATGAATATGCATGAGGGCTTGGGCGGGGGGGCGGGGGGGGTGGAGCTGCAAGGCTGTGGGCTAAGGTGGCCCATTGTTCTTTTAAAAGAAAGGCAGTAATATGAAGCCAAGCACCTTCCTGGTAAGCAGAGTGGCCTCTGCGTCCCCTCTCTCATGAAGGGAGGAGGAGAGCAAAGCTCAGGCTCAGGCAGAAATCCTAAGGAGTCTCCTCTCATCCTCCCTGCGCCATCAAGAACGTGTCTCTTCTCCAAGAGCTGCATCTAATTACTCTCCCCTCCACGCATACTAACCGTGGGCGCTGGCCCGGGTGTCACCTCTCCCAGCTCCCTCCCAATTCACGCTTCTGCTGAAGGAGGGCTGGGCCCCTGGGGTGCCCCCTGCTCCTGGCCTTTGGTGAGACCGGAAGCGCTCTTTGTGACGGGGCCGCTGGGGGAGTCCCTAAGACACAGTCCCTAGGACACAGTGTCCTAGGGAGTCCCTAGGACACAGTGATGCTCAAAGCCCATGGAACGGACTCATCACGCCCGTTAGGACTTGGTTCATCATTCATACCAAAACACCCATTGGATTGCACCTTATGATTTTCCCCGTCTCTTCCCGGGGCCTCTAGCTGAAGATAGTTATACTCCAGATATTATTCCAGTGAGCATGCAAAAGATTTACTTCATTTTAAAAATCCAACTCATCCCATAAAACTTAGTATCCCAACGTCCTTCCCTTTGGGTTTTCTTTTTTTTTTAATTTGTTTATTTATTTATTTAGTTTTGTCTGCACTGGGTCTTTGTTGCAGCGCGCGGGCTTTTCTCTAGTTGCGGAGAGCGGGGGCTACACTTTGTTGTGGAGCACGGGCTCTAGGCACACAGGCTTCAGTAGTTGTGGCTCGTGGGCTCTGTAGTTGTGGCACACGGGCTTAGCTGCTCCATGGCATGTGGGATCTTCCTGGACCAGGGCTTGAACCTGTGTCCCTTGGGTTGGCAGGCGGATTCTTAACCACTGTGCCACCAGGGAAGTCCCCTTTTTTTTTAATTAATTAATTAATTTATTTTCCTTTGGGTTTTCTTTCTGAGATACCACATCTGTCTCCCGTCTTGAAGCAGAGATGCAAGGAAGGGGAATGTGGGGACATAGGATAGTTTGTTTCAATTCTACACAACCAAAGGCTGGCATCAGGCCCTACAGTAGCATTTCCTCACCAAGACTGGATCAGATTAAGCTTCGCAAACCCACGTGGAGGCCTTTAATTGATGCGGATGCACCTCAGTAAAGGAGCCTGCTGGCCGGACTAAGTCCTACCTGCCCAGGAGGGTGCCCTGCAGGCCCTGGCTCCCCGGTGGCCCTGGCTGAGTGCCTAGCTCAAGTCCCTAGGTCGACTTGAGCTTTGCCGTCGGGACTGACTGGAGTTTGAAGTATCCATCCACCCTGGCACGCTTCCTGGACATCACAACAGTCCTGAGGGATGAGGACCAGAGTCGGGGGAGAGACGGTGAGGTCACCTGTTAATCACACCATCCTTGCTTTCTGAGGGTTCAGTCTCGGAGAGTCAGGGCTCCAGCTTTTTACTGAAAGCTTAGTAAAGCGTCTCCAAACGTTAACACAAACACCAATTACCTGGAAATCTCGTTAAAGTGCAGCTTCCAACGGTGGGGGCGGGGGGTTGCTGGGCGCTGGGCCTGAGTTTTGCGTTTCTAACAAGTTTCTACGCGTTGTCACTGCTGCTGGTCTGGGCCCCTCATGTTGAGTAGCAAGGACAGAGGAAAGGGTGATGCAAAACCACGAGACATTGATTTACTATCCCCCTCGGCTCCCGATGTGGACAACAGGAGGGAAGCAAGCGGCAGCCGCTACTCCCACCCCCCACTCCACCCCCGTCCTGCTAGACTCACCTCCTCCGAGGTGGAGCATCTCCTTGGCACCTGAGGCTTATTTTTAACTGCCAGCAGCTTTGATTAGCTTGTCTCTGCTGCTTCAGACACCTGCTGGCAGGATAAATTGGGGGAAAGGAGTGGCTGACCCAGATCTGACAAATCCAAGGCAGGAAGGAAGGCTCTTGGGAATTCACTGCTCCCCCACCCCCATAGCTGGCAAAGTGTGAATCGTGCTAAGGACCTCACCCTGCCGGTGGCCCTTTGCCCCTTGGCCGTGGCACCAAAGAATGCAGAGCTGCAGGTGCCCCTTTTTGTCAAAGCTCTGGTACTTAGGTCCACATGCTGACCCCTGAGGATTTGCATTGGGGACCTTGTGGTGTTTCCACCTTCCTATAGTGGCCGGGGCTCTGTCCACACAGAAGTCCTGCTCTGTGTAGATGCCTGAGTTTGAGCTGCAGGCACTGGGGTAGTTTCCCCCCCTCACCCCCAGGGAAGACCGCTACTGCTCTGCGGCACCGCTCCTAGAAAAGCAGAGGCCCAGGAAGTGAGAGGCAGGGCAACAAGGATGCCTTCTATTGTCACCTGTGTCGATCTGTGGCCTTCTGTGGAGTTGCTAGTGTGGTGAAGCACGGCTTTCCGTGTGGCACACAAACACCAAACTCCTAAGAGGGGGTGCAGATCTAACTGGATAAGAGGACGAGGTGCCAGTCTGACTCCACCACTTTGAGCATCTCTGCTTCTTGGTCTCCACATCCTTCTATCGGGGCAATGCTACTACCTACGTAGGGCTGCTGAGATGCAAGATGATTTGTAGAGGTGACAAAGCTAGTGGCAGGTGCATAGCAAGTACTTGATAAAAGTTCTGTTTTAAGACAGGACTGTGGGAATCTGCAGAGCTAATATCATTCAAGCCAGAAGATGGAAGCCAAAACAGTTCAGGTCGTGGTGAAATCGAGCCCCCTCCGGATACGAGGACAGCTTTCACCTGCTGGCCCAAAGAGGCTGGCAACTGCCTGCCACCAATGCCGGGGACAGCACATGGGAGTCGAGGGCTGCAGGGAGGGCAAGGAGGGCACACACGGCCAGAGGGTACCAGGGGTCGGTGGGAGCAGTCAGGAAAGCAGCCGGGACCCCCACGCTGGGAGAACCCAGCGGAGCTGATGCCCTCCAGCACCCGGGCCTCCTGGAGTCAACCCAGCCATCCCAACAGGAGGCACCAGCTGCCCAGCCGCTCCCCACGAGCTTCACTTGCCATGCGCTAACCTCACAATCTCCTCTCTAACCAGTAGCTCCTCCAACTCAGCGTGCAGCACCCTGTAAAACTGTCAAGCAGCTAGATCTTAGGCGTCTGCAGATGGCCTCGTCCTCCCGTCTGCAGCCCCGCCACAGGGCATGGCATGCACACCCCCCGCCCTGGCCCAGCCCTAAACACCGTGTTGGCTGCCACAGGCCACGAGCATCATGTGGTTGCAGCTACACATCCTTTCTCTGGAGGTTTGTACCAGAGGGCCGAGGGACACCACACGCCAAAGCACATGAAGAATATTAATTAAATGAAGGTTTATTTCAAAATTAGTCTTAGGGTGGAAGCTGTTTTTGAGGGCTGGAGCCAGACTACACCATGAGTGGCGACAGCGTCTACCTCCCTCCGACACAGGCAGAGAGGAGGTGACGTCACCAGCCCTGCCCCTCGGTCATGCATCCAATGGTTACTAGGACTAGAAGCCAACAGCAAAGGACCCCGCGCATTTGCTCATGTTTAATCCAGGTTAAGCTATACACGTTTAAATACACGGCGGAGGCTACGTGGTGTCATGCAGTCCCTGCGGTGGGATGACTCTTGCTCAGTGACCTCCGCAGCAAGGCTGCTCCCAAGGGCAAGGTTAGGTAGGACAGAGCACTGGAAAGAGAAGAGGAGAGAAGGGATGTCAAAGCAAGTGTGTGGCCAGACCTGCCAGCCCGGGGTGTCCGTGGCCGAGAGCGGTCACGCCAGCCTCTCGCCTGCGTCCTGAGCAGAGAACTGCCCCCTTAGAACCAGGGAAGGATGGTGATCACGTGTCTTCCTTCCAGAAGGAGGAAGAACCAGGGATAGGCGATTGTTCAGTGTAATGATTAACTGCATGGTCTCTGCTGCCCATTTGCTTGGGTTCACATCCTGGGTCTGGCTGTTACTAATTCTATGACCTTCGGGAAATAAGTTCTCCTACCTGTGCTTGTTTCTTCATGTATACAGTAGACTGTGCCTCTGCCTACCCCACAGGGTTGCTCAGAGGCAAATAGAAAGTGCTCAGTAAATGTTAACTAGTTTTATAAATTCACTGACATTTCAGTGGATCGTGAGGGGTAAAGTCTAGCTCTCGGGCTCCCGGACTTATAGAACCCATTTCTACACACCTCCTTTGAGAAATGGGATACTCTTTTAAAACCTTTAAGAGTCAGAAGTTCTTCCCAATGTTTAGCCTAAATTCATCCTGCAGAAATTTAATATTAATCTTTCTGAGCCTTATGGAAACAATACAGCTCAGAGGTTCTAAACTGAAGTCCACAAGCCTTTGGAAGCTGCGCCCAAGGTTGTGCCTGTGGAGCAAAACCTAATGAAAAACAGAATCTGGACAATGAATGACCATTGATGGAGAGTGTTACACAGTCAATGTTTGTGTCCCCCCAAGAATTCATGTTGAAGCCCTAACCCCCAGTGCAGCTGTCTTTGGAGGTGGAGCCTCTAAGGAGGGAGGGTTAAATGAAGTCCTATGGGTGGGGCTCTGATCTGCCGGGATTAGTGTCCTTGTAAGAAGAAGCACCAGAGCGCTCTGGCACTCTGCCCACACACACAGAAGAAAGGCCGTGTGAGAACATAGCGAGAAGGTAGCTGTTTACAAGCCAAGAAGAGAGCCCTCACTAGAAACCCACTTTACTGGCCCCTTGATCCTGGACTTCTACTCTCCAGAACTGCGAGAAAATACATTTCTGTTGTTTAAGCCACCTGGTCTTCTGTTTTCGCAGCCTGAGCAGACTAATACAGATATTAATATCCCCCAAAGAAAGACAACCAGGTAATAGGTCTCTTAATGGAAGTTTACAACCATTGATAACCTAAAACTTATAAAAAAATTTTGTGGACAATGGTACACTGAGCTCTCTGGCCCTGCCTGGTCTGGTCTGGTGTGGACGATCTGAATGTGATCAGTCCTCTAGCTCTACTGGGCAACAGGAAATACAAAAGGTTGAAGAACGTATTAAATGAAACCGTGAGGACACAACTACTGAGGAAAAGCCGGAATGAGGAAATGCTATGGGGCAAATAACCTGGTTTCTCTAAGAAATAAAATACAAAGAATGAGAGAGAGGAGGGAAAGGGGAACCTATATATATTAAAAGAGATTTAAGAGATACATTATTCAATTGTAATGTATGGACCTTCTTTGGATCCTGATTCAAACAAATAACCTGAAAAAAATTTATAGGAAAATCAGGGAAACCTGAACACTGGTTGGGTAATCAAAGATACTTTTTTTTTTTTTTTTGGCCATGCCATGAGTCATGTGGGATCTTAGTTTGACCAGGGATCGAACCTGAGCCCCCTGCAGTGGAAGCGTGGAATCTTAACCACTGGCCGGCCAGGGAAGTCCCTCAAAGATACTTTTACATTTTTTATTTTTCTAGTTGTGATCATGATATCGTGGTTATATTTTAGGAATGTACATTGAAATATTCATGGATGAAAAATATATATAGTGGTTGGTATTTGCTTCAAAATAACATGGAAGAGAGAAGTGATGTAAATGAAAACTAGATTGGCCAGGAGTTAATAATTGTTAAAGCTGGATGTTAAGTACATGGCAGTTCATCATACCGTTCACTCTACTTTTATATATATTAAAAATTTCCATAATAAAAGATGAAACAAAAAAGTTATGAAAGGATGTAGCTAATCATGACTCTAGTTTGCTGCCTTTCAAGCAGTTGAAACTGTTAAAGGTATCCTCTGGCTTTGTTTTTGCCAACTAAATAGCCCAAACCGCAGAGAACTTTCACAGTAAGTCTTTTGTTGGTTTGGCTGCTTTTTGTGTGGAGTCACTCTGGTGACTCGGGGGTGATGGAATCTCCTCCTCAGGCCTCCTAGCAACATCCAAAGGCGAGGGCCTCCCCACAATTGTCCACTGAGTTCCCTGGCCCTGCCCGATCTGGCCTGGCGTGGATGCCCTGGGAGGGCTGCAGTGCGGGTTCCACGTGTCCAGCAGGAGTCCTGGGGGAGGGGGCCCTAGAGGATGCTTCTGCTCCCAGAGGCCTGGGCCGCTCTCACCTTTTAAAATGTAGTCCGTCAGCAAAGTGGGCACCTTCTCATTATCCTCCTTCATGGCAAAGAGAACTGGAGAAGGAGAGAGAAAGGAGCTAAGATGCATCAGGGCATAGGACTCACCTCTGGGGCCAGACAACCCACCAACCCAAAGTGAGCGAGACAGAGTCAAGGAAACAAGACATTCACTGAGTACTGAGCAAAGTCTAGAAGCCTCTGGCAAGAGTCAGCATTCAACCTGCTGGGGTGGGGAGGGGGCTGCTGGGAAATCCATCAAAAGAGTCAGGGTCGGGGCTTCCCTGGTGGTGCAGTGGTTGGGAGTCCACCTGCCGATGCAGGGGACACGGGTTCGTGCCCCAGTCTGGGAGGATCCCACATGCTGCGGAGCGTCTGGGCCCGTGAGCCATGACCGCTGAGCCTGCGCGTCCGGAGCCTGTGCTTTGCAACAGGAGAGGCCACAACAGTGAGAGGCCCACGTACCGCAAAAAAAAAAAGAGTCAGGGTGGCCCTGTGGATGAGGTGACTTCTCTTTTATCCTTTACTTTTGGTGTGTGTGCTCATCTATAATTTCCGCATCTCCTCCTAAGTATGTATCGTTAATGATCATAAAAATAAACAAAGCAATTTAAAAAAGGAATCAGCTTTCAGATGCAATCCAAATGTTAAGAATAACAGCTGTCACGTCACCGAACCACCGATAAATCTGTCCTTAAAGACATTCTATTCGTATAAACAGATATTATCAGCAGAGTTCTCACCTCCAGTTTATTAACTGCAAATGAATTTAATTTCACAAATATTTTCTACTCTATGCCCAGTACAGCACTAGAATTTGTGGAAATGCAAGCGTATTAATGACCCTCAAGGAGCTTACAGACTTCTTGTTGAAACAGGATATGACCTACACCTGAAGCAAACAATAGGGAAGTGAATAAAGCCTAAAGGCTTTTTATAAAAGATTTTAAAATAGATTTTTCTGTTATTAAACTAGGAAGCATCTTCTCATATTCATGATTCATGTTGTGGAAGTCAGCTTTGTAGAAAATCCTTCAAGGAAATACCCGGACCTTGCTTATACTATCAAAAAGTGAGGGCAGGGGTGGGCTATCCAACAATAGAGTTATTCATCAGTGGATGCCTTAAGTAAACTATGGTGTATGTAATATATACACGGTCTCATACAGCTTCATGAGAGATGAGAGCAATCTCTGTATACAAGACATACTTAAGAATGAAGAAAGAAGGCTGCAGAACTTTATGTATTAATTTTAAATGAGTAAATAATACATGCTAATATTCATAGAAAAATCTGGAAGAATGTGCATGAAACCGTAAAAAGCAGATACCTTGGAGTGTGAGACCCCGGGCGTTGTTCCCTTCTACGTGATATCTCTACAGTGTCCGGTTTTTTTCCATGAACATGTATTACTTTTGGCAAGTGGAAAAAACACTAAAGATCAGCTGGCCCTGATAGCTGGGGTCAGGAGGCAACCATTACAATGGAGGGACCCCCCAGTCCATTTTTAGGTCCTGTTTTCCATTGATTACCTTGCCTCGTTGCAAGTCAGGGTCATGGAACTTGACTCCAAAGCTCAGGAGCGGGTGAGGAACAGAGCCTGATGGTGGCATGAAGTCCGTGGCCAACTCCAGAAAAAGACTGGACCTCAGGCCATCCAGGCAATGTTTTCTTTTATTTCTTCCGTATTTTTAGACATGGATTCATTTCGATGTAATAGGCTGAAAATACTTTGCAACTGAGCACGAGCAGACTAAATGCTGCCCACCAAGAAGATAGGCGTAAAAATACAATAATTGCACTCAGTCAATATGTGACTAAGGTGATCTCCAAAATCCAAAATTTATATAAATTGCCCAGTCCCCGGAGCCAGTCTTTGGCCTACATTCTTTATTTATTTATTTATTTATTTTTGCGGTACGCGGGCCTCTCACTGTTGTGGCCTCTCCCGTTGCGGAGCACAGGCTCCAGACGCGCAGGCTCAGCGACCATGGCTCACGGGCCCAGCCGCTCCGCGGCATGTGGGATCTTCCCGGACCGGGCCACGAACCCGTGTCCCCTGCATCGGCAGGCGGACTCTCCACCACTGCGCCACCAGGGAAGCCCTGGCCTACATTTTTGACTCAGGAGTTGGGGAAAGAGGAGTTGTTATTCACGAACCCATACGGGGATGTGCCCAAAAAGAGAGCTTTCATAATCTACAGGAGAATTGGTATTCAGGAAAGTTGGCAGTTTTATTTTTAAAGGGATAAAATATTGGAATGTCGTATGTCCGTATGACAGAAGAGAGAGCCATAAAAAGGATGTTAACCAAATGTTAACTGATGTGACTGAAATCATGATATGAAATTTTATAGCCAGTATAATCCCAACCATATGGAAAAGGCATAAAATACTATGGCTGAAAAACACCATACAGTAACCACAGTGAAGGGGACAAGAAGTTACTTATTTTCTTTTGTTCACATTTCTATGTTTCCAAAGTATTCTAACTGATGGATATACTCTAGCCCTAACTTTTAAAATGAACTTGAAATGTGTAAACAAACCCAGTGTTTCTTAATTAAAATGAAAGGATTTCACACTGAATTCCTGAATAGGTATCTGTAATAAATTTATAGCTCTTCCTTTTTTAAAAAGAGCATGATAGAAAAAAAAAGAGCACGATAGAGTACTCTACATATATCAACCTTCATAATTTGTCCAAATTATTTTCCAAATGCTTACTCCTTGTGAAAATACAAACACCTATAAATGTCAGCTCGTTTCTATCTGCTTCCCGTTAAAACAAATCTTTGTGCATATGTATGCAAATAAAGGCGCTCCAAATGAGTTTAGAGGAAGCCGATGCACTTTGAATTTAAAATTCCAGATTCTCAAGGCCGCAGTATCTATTGATGTAGGCAAGATTTCCGTTTACCAGAACCTCCTGCTTTAGTTCTCCAAAACGATAAAAATGAAAACCGTTTGGGCACTTTTAGCGCTGGGCCCAGGAGGTATCTATCTTCCTCAGCCAAACAGCTGAAGCTCCTCTTCCCATTCCCTAGGGTGTCAAATAGCCCTGCAGGGGTCCATTCCCGCTGAGGAAGCAGCACAGCAACGGGCTGTGGGCTGCGCAGCCCGGTTAGCGTGTCACTCAATGCAGTGCACGGTTGCCAGGGAGATGGACGGTCTCGTGATTCACTGAGCCCGTCCCCACATCTCAGCCTAGGATTTTTCTCTTCCTAAAAGAATCAAGCTGACACTGAGGGCTGACACCACATGCCCCCCCGGCCCTTTGCGGGTTGTAGTGTTTGATGTCTATAAAGAGATTTTGCCTCCAAAAGGCTCTTTATCACAGGCTGTTTTCTCCCATAGCTCAGAATGTTTCTTAATATTACTTAACACTAGAGTCAGAGTGGAAGAGAGGAAGCAGTCATTGCCTGGAAGGAAAATCAGACTCTATTCTCTCTAATCAGCCTTACCCCACTCAAGAAACCTTGCTTCTCAGTAAATACAGCCAGTCCCTTAGAAGGAGCTCCCTGCCTTGGGGACGCGAGGCAACCTCAAGCTTCAGAAGAGAGAAATGGCAAGGCAGAGAGTGCACAGCCTTGAGACCTGTGGATGAACCACAGAGAGCCCCTGCACACCACTACCACCCTGCCACCGCCCCAGCCTCTTCCACCAGCTCCTTTTCTCTGGCAAGTCTCTTCCCTTACAGGAACGGGGAAAAGACGAGGCAGCTCTGGGTATCGCTGCAGAACTCTTTAATTGTACTCCGTGCCGGGGACGTGATGCAACGGTGTGGAGCACATTTTGACCCATAGAAACTGCTCTGCGGACACCTCCGGACTGAGATACCACGGGTGCAACTCACAGGGTGGGAGGGAGGGAAATGAGCCCCTGGTCTCGCTGCGAATGGGAGGAACTCACTGTTTGTCAGCATCTGGAGATCTTCCACCGATGGGGGCGAGGCCTTCTTCTCGTAAGGGATGACCGTGTTCAGGTACTAGAAGACAAGCAGGGTGTGCAGCATGTGAGACAGAAGCCCGGCCCCCGGGGGCTGAGATATGGTTGACAGCTTGCATGGGGATTGGACTTTTCTCTAAAAAACACGCTCCGTCAAATTTGACGTTCTCGACAACACCCATGATGATGTGCGCACCATCCTTTCAGGACTTTTTCCCCATTTTTGGAAAATGTCTCTTTAAAAGTAAGACTTTACCATATTAGCCAGGCAAAATGTCCTTCCACTCCAACGGATATATTCTTCTGACACTAGAAACTTTTTGATTATTTAGGAATCCTGGTGAGCTTTTTCTCCTCCAGGCTGAAAGCAGACAACATTCTAAGGGGGTGGGGGGTGATATTTTCTTATCTTTTGCAGTGCAACTTGAGAATGAATGGTTTCTCTTCTGTCAAAATGACTGGTGAGAAAACCTCAACCCTGCCCTGGGTCTGGGATGTTGGGTTTGCTCCCCCTGCTGGAGATGAGGTGCTCCTACAACAAAATCATCTTAGGGTCCAGTGGGATATCAAAGAACACCGGCCAGAGAGACCTGGAAGGTTCTGAGGGAGCCTGGGCATTGTGAGTGGGAAGAGCTCTAGACCAGGAGGCCTGTGTTTCAGTCCTGGCCCTGCCACTAGCAGCGTGGCCTTGGGGAAACGTCTAATCTCTCTGGGCCTTAGTTCTCACTGCTGTGAACTCAGGGGAGTGAGTTAGATGTTCCTAAAATCTCTTCCCAGGCTGTAGTTCCAGAATTCTAACGCTTAGGATTCAGCTACAAATATGTCTAAAACATACACAGTTTTTGTGCACAATCTCAAAGGTGTCTATTGACAAACTGGCCTTCTCTGTTAGACTATTATGCATTGCATGAGGGCTGGACCAGGGTTTCCTCATCTCTGTACTGCCCTAAGCAACAGAGCCTAGCACATGGCAGGCACCTGAGAGCCAGAAATGCAAGCCACTTCTCAGGTGAGAAGTGATTGACTAAATGGAGCTCAAAGGGAGACCCCCGCAGCGCGGGTTACAGTCAACAGGGCAGCTGAAGTGAAGAGGCAGTCTTGGTGGGATTGGCTCACCTGGTGGCCCAGTGTGGCAGAGGTAATGAAGCTCTTGGATGGGATCTTTCATGAAGTGGATTCCCCTTTAATGCATTTTGTTCTGAAAACAACTGAACTCATAGGTCTACAAGTAGTGTTGAGTTTTAAGTTTTATCCAGGTCCTCTCATATTAAAGCTCAAAAAACTTTGCCTTTAAAAAGACACTTTCTGTTCCTCCTTAGAATGGAAGAAATTGTTAGGACATTTCCCCCTGCAACCTGGCCCCGTGCAGGGATAATTCTAGTGAATCAGCATCCCCTGCTCTGCTGGAGAGACCAAGTTGCAAGAATCTGGGAAGGAAGCTGGGAGCAGGGAGATGGGTTGTACCTGCTTGTCAGTTCCTGAGGGGCCAAAGGTCTGGCGGATGCCGCTCTGCAGGATGTTGGAGATGCCTTCCATGCTGAAGCGCTGGGGAGGGGGGGGACAACGAGACTCAGAAGGGCAAGTGCTTCCTGCTCATATTCATTGCCCCAGGGACACCTGTGTCCTCCCTAAGCTACCTGGACCCGTCAGCTTCCACACTGTCCCAGATCCGGACCCCGATTCTGCGACTAGAAAGCAAAGGTAAGACCTGGGCTAAGAGACAGGCCAAAATTTCAGCCTGAGCTTTGCAAGAAGCAATAGCAGAGTCTCAAAGGCTCTTATCTGAGTAAGTGCCTCGGGCGATGAGACCCCACCCCCCACCCCCCCCACCCCCCCCACCCCCGCACTCCTGGGTTTCCTCATTTCAGCCTCCATTGTGTGCACAGAAAAATAAAGCAGCAGAGGGAAACTTGGACAGATGAGGATGAAAATGTCTCAGGGAAGAAAAAAAAATGCCCAGCCATTGGGAAGGGCAGGTGTAAAACGACTGTCCTCATCTGGAAAGATTTTTCCAAAATGCATCTGCCCGGGCCCAATTCAGTAGGTCTGAGAGGGAGCCCAGGAAAAAGGTATTTTGAAAAAGCTCCTTAGCTGATTCTGCTGAGCTTCCCTGATGGAGAACCACTGGTTAGAAGAATCTGGTCAATATCACTAGGCGTCATAATGTTCCATCCGGAAACACTCTATGGACATCCTAAAGAGATG
Organism: Lagenorhynchus albirostris; assembly: GCF_949774975.1. Lineage (NCBI taxonomy): Eukaryota > Metazoa > Chordata > Mammalia > Artiodactyla > Delphinidae > Lagenorhynchus > Lagenorhynchus albirostris. The sequence goes on from NC_083103.1 coordinate 100,233,769, forward strand.
AGTCAGGACCCTAAGCTGTGCTGGTAGCAGGCTCGTCCCAGGGCACAACTCCTTTCAATCCTAAATGCTTTCACCCCACTTTTTCAGATCTAGCTTAAGAGAGCACACGCCACAGTCACTTATTTTCCAGTGTTACATCCTGTCTCCTCCAGTTAGACCGGGCGTCCTCTAGGGGGGCAGAGGACACGGGTGGGCTCTTCTCCCTCTCGTGGCCCTGCTGTCTGCCAGGGTGTCCTTGCTCATTGTCACGGCTTAGGACAGGTCTGTCTGGGGTCACGGCAGGGCTGGTCCCGGGACCTGCAACGGGGAGCCCGGAGGCGTGGGTGTGCTTTGTCCTCGTGCTGGGCTGTCCTCTTACCTTGAGCGGCATCTGGCTTCCCTTCTCTATCCGGCTGCTCTGCAAGCTCAGCCCTTTCTCTTTCCGCCTCTTCTTCATCAGTTCTCGCTGCTCCTTCTGCTTGTTCTGCACCTCGATGAGCACCGTGATGAAGGAGTTCTTCACTTCCTTCTCGAACTCCAGCTCGTCCCGGCGGGCCAGCTGCTGCACCAGCTCCTCTGAAAAGTCTCGGATGGCGCCCTCCACCTGGTCCAGCAGCTCTGTCAGCTCAGACCCAGACATGTGCCTCAGCCCTGCAGGGGTAGACCATCCTGCAGGGTCACTGCATCAAGCCCAGCCCACTGGAGAGGCTCCCGGGGCCCTGGTCGCCTGCCAGGTCTGGAGGAGACCCCCTGGCCCCAGACAGTTCCTCGAAGGGCCATGACAGACCTTCACAATTTAGGGGCGTGCCAGCAAGGAGAGCCAGTTATCGACTGAGGAAGAGAACATCATCTCGGGGAAACGAAGGAGGGAGGAAAAACAGCCCCCAAGGACTGTGGAGTCTGTGGACTCTGTCCACAAAAACGTGTGCGGGCAGACATGTGGCTTTTGATCCCTTGCTCCATCTCCCTATTTTTCCTCTGTCTCTGTAATATTCCTCATGTGAAATGGGTCAAGAATTGGGGGGAAAAAACATGATGAAGGGGTTTGGCGTCCGTGCTGAGGAGCAATAGAGAGGTGGTGTTTATTCCCAAAACCTGATCAAGACACAGCCGACAGCAAAATAAACAGAGCGATCTGAGGCCTTCTTTGCACCTACTGTCCTGTGTCGCGGTGCACGTGCCCCAAAATACGTGAAACGTGTAAAGATGGGCAACACATACAGAAAAATGAAGTCTGGCTTGTTGGTACCGAGTCGTCTGCTACTGTCAGAGAAAAGGAAAGGGAACCTGGGAAGACAGGACACCGATCACTTTGTTTTAAACTCTTGTCCCCTAAGACTTCTTCACCTAAAGTAGATTCGGGAGCATATTTTTGAATGTGCCCCTTCCTAGTGGCATCTTTTGTTTCTACATCAGAATCCATTTTCCTTTCCCTTTCCGCTCCTGCTCTGCCGGGGGATTTGCTGACTTAGCTCAACCTTCCCCTTTAATTTCACTCTTTGGAGCTGTCCTCCTCCTTCTGTTTTTGCCATTTCACTCTGCATTTCAGCCGTTTTCCCGAGTCTTTTGCTGAGCAGTTCTATGTGTGGGACCTTTGTGTGCCGGAGAATGGCCTGATTGGAGCGGCTGTGAATGCAGCACCAGGGCCAAATCCACTCCATCCCTCCCAGCGGATTCCTTCTGCTGCCATTGCCCTGCCTCTGCTCTTCAGAGCCACAGGGTTTTACTTAGAGGTTGCAGTTCTTCAGATCATGCCTCTATTTTCACCACTATTCTAGTCTATGCTTGGACCTTTATACCCTGCCTTCCCTCTCCGTCGTTTATAAGTCCCGTCACCCCCATTCGGATCCGCTCCCAGGGAACGTGTCCCCTCGGCCGCCTAGTTACCACTATCCTCGCAGATGGATGAATTTTATACTCAGTTTTGCCACTGCTGTTACATCTTTTAATTTCACGCTTCATCCACCTCTTTCTTTGCAGGATCATAATTACCACAAACCTGTGTCAGAGAGTTAATACGATACACAGATTAAGAGCGTGGACTCTGCAGTTAACCTGCCTAGTTTCAAATTTTGACTCCACCCCTTAAGACTTGAATGTGACATGGGGCAAATATGCATTAAAAATAAAAGGCTTAACAAACTCATGAAAGGGTGCTCAACATCACTAATCATTAGAGAAATGCAAATCAAAACTACAATGAGGTATCACCTCACACCAGTCAGAATGGCCATCATCAAAAAATCTACAAACAATAAATGCTGGAGAGGGTGTGGAGAAAAGGGAACCCTCTTGTACTGTTGGTGGGAATGTAAATTGATACAGCCACTATGGAGAACAGTATGGAGGTTCCTTAAAAAACTAAAAATAGAACTACCATAGGACCCAGCAATCCCACTACTGGGCATATACCCTGAGAAAACCATAATTCAAAAAGGGTCATGTACCACAACGTTCACTGCAGCTCTATTTACAATAGCCAGGACATGGAAGCAACCGAAGTGTCCATTGACAGATGACTGGATAAAGAAGATGTGGCACATATATACAATGGAATATTACTCAGCCATAAAAAGAAACGAAATTGAGTTATTTGTAGTGAGGTGGATGGACCTAGAGTCTGTCATACAGAGTGAAGTAAGTCAGAAAGAGAAAACAACAAATACTGTATGCTAACACATATATATGAAATCTAAAAAAAAAAAAAAAGGTTCTGAAGAACCTAGGGGCAGGACAGGAATAAAGACGCAGACATAGAGAATGGACTTGAGGACACGGGGAGGGGAAAGGTAAGCTGGGACAAAGTGAGAGAGTGGCATGGACATATATACACTACCAAATGTAAAATAGATAGCTAGTGGGAAGCAGCTGCATAGCACTGGGAGATCAGCTCTGTGCTCTGTGACCACCTAGACGGGTGGGATAGGGAGGGTGGGAGGGAGACTCAAGAGGGAAGAGATATGGGGATATATGTATACGTATAGCTGATTCACTTTGTTATAAAGCAGAAACTAACACACCATTGTAAAGCAATTATACTCCAATAAAGATGTTAAAAACTAAAATAAGAGGCTTGATTCTCCCTGTTGAAAATAAGGGAAGAGACTTCCCCTCTTCCTCACCTCCCTTATTTTTGTTGTTTTTTTTTTTTTGCGGCACGCGGGCCTCTCACTGCTGTGCCCTCTCCCATTGCGGAGCACAGGCTGTGGACGCGCAGGCTCAGCGGCCATGGCTCACGGGCCCAGCCGCTCCGCGGCATGTGGGATCTTCCCGGACCGGGGCACGAACCCGTGTCCCATGCATCGGCAGGCAGACTCTCAACCACTGTGCCACCAGGGAAGCCCCCCCTCACCTCCCTTTTTCTTTCAGAATCTCTCTCTCTCTGTTTTTCAAATATATGTGCATCATTTTAATGGCTAAATAAGCCACTGGCCAGTCTCAGGACTCAGATGTGCTTCCTCAAGGACCTGGGAGCCACTGCTTTGAAAAGTCATCCCCAAGAAAGAAAACAGGGGCCTAACTTGCCACCTGACTCTAAATTGCAACATTGTAATGGGTTGTGTCCAGTTAGCTGTAGACACGGGTTAGATTTCTTTCCAGTTTTGCAATCCCTTTAGTGGGTTGACTGTGACATGCATCAATTCAATAATGAAATTGTTTTCATTTTCTCGGAAAGAAAACCTCTACTTCTGTGGAGAGGTTTTCTGGGTGGGGAGGAGATTTTATTTCTTAATTATATTTCTGCAACGGTGGCCTCGGAACAAGTCACTTACCCTCTTGGAAACTCAGTTAGCTCAATCCTAATGGGGTTGGCACGGGCGTGAAATGAGATTATGCTTAGAAAGCTTTAGAACAGCGCCTGGCCCTCCAAAGCTCTCCAAAAATACGAGCTCTTATTATCATTACCATTTGTAGGTTTGTTCATTGATTTCACGGTAGCATCATTGTGAATAGTGGGTTCAGATTTCCTCTACTCGTTCTGCTTTAGTCTTGTTCTTTGGTTTGTTTTACCGTCGTTTTCATTTTTAAAAAAAATTTATAGGATTATAGTTGATTTACACTGTTGGGTTAGTTTCAGGTGTACAGCAAAGTGAATCAGTTATACATATACATATATCCACTCTTTTTTTTTTTTTTTTTAGATTTTCCCATATAGGCCATTACACAGTATTGAGTAGAGTTCCTTGTGCTGTACAGCAGATCGTTTTATCATTTTAATCTTGCTTCCTCTCCCAGCAATGCTAACTTCTCTCCTGATGTCCAGTAAGAAAGGTATTGCCAACTCCCTAGATCCGAGGTTCTCTTAGTGGCGTGTGAAGCATGTGCCCTGCCTGGCAGAGCTGAGTTTGTCCTCCGTGAGCCCGTCCCCAGGACTCTCACCTTCGTAGGACCAGTTGTTGTTGAAGGTCTGGGTCAAGGCCTGCATCTCCTGCAGGAGGACCAAGTCCGCCTGGGAGGAGGTTTCTCCCCCATCCTCCTCTTCTAGAACCTCCTCTTCCTCCTCAGGGTCTGGGGAGTTCTGCATCATTTCCTCAATCTCCTCAATCACCTGGAGAAGGTACACAAGGGAGTGCTCACTCTTCTCTGCTGCAGGGACATCCCAGCTTGAATTCTGATCAGGGAAAGATGTTCCTAATTTACTGTCTGTAAAATTCCTAAAGCAATATTGTTACTTAATAAATACTGGATAATAATAAAACTAGATCTGACCAAAGGCTTACAAACACTCTTCCTTTGATATAAAGTCCTCTTTAATGTCAAACCTCTTCCAAGAACATCATTTAGATGAGTGCTCTATTGGGAATAAACTGCTCTTTCAGGAAATGAAGCAGAGCTTCCTGGAAGGGAACATTTACTTCAATTTTCTGAGCACTTTCTTTCTAAGTGGAAAGACATTTTATCTACCCAACTCAAACACAAAATCCAGTCCATTCATTGTGATGATGCTTAAGACGGGAAAAAAACCAAAGTGTTCCTAGGATAACTCAAAATGGGGAGTTGCTTTTTTACATAGAGGAAAACAGCTCTTCCTCCAGAATTCACCTGGACAGGAACTAAAGCTGCCCAACAAAAGTGGAAATAAAGATAATGACATAATAAAAGGACAGGTAGGTTCTGGAGAGCAGAAAATCGATAAGAAACCCAGCTGTAATCTAGACTCTTGTAGGGGACAGCTCCTAGAAGAGAGAGTAAAATTAGATCACTGACAAGAGGAATAAGGCTGAACTACTTTGTACATTAATTGTTTACACATAAAGGAAATGGAATAAGCAAAGACCACTTCTGAAAGAAGCCATCCACGAGTCTGGTCAGAACAGTGCATCTATATATTTGTCTGTTCTCGATGCTGTGATGGACTCCATCTCCAAGGCCAACTGGTCTTTGAAGTGGGTTCCTTTATGGTAGGCTGGATCAAAGATAAAGGTACTTAGGTCCCCTCCTCTGGAATAATTTCTATTTTATTCCCAAGCTTTCCCATCTCCACTCACAAATTTAAGGGATACTTAGTTTTTGACTACTGCAAGCCACTCATGGAACACGAGCAAACTACACCAACCCCCTTTAGAATTTTATGACTGAGCTTCTCTTTCAGAGTCATTATCATTGAACTTGTGTCACTGAATTGTATTTCCCCCCAAATTCACAAGGTAACTGCTAGCTCCTGTTCTTTTTAATTTGGTTCCTTTTAATCTCTTGATCCTTATCTGTTTATAGCCCACCTTTTTACCACAGATATGAAAGAGTTCCTTTTACTGAAAAGCACTTTCTGGAACCAAAACTCCTAGTGGAGCTTTTTCAGAACCACTCTGTGAAAACACCTGAAAGGTGCCTGCTCAAAGCAAGTGCCCATAAATAGTTGTTGACTCAAAGGTTGAATAAGGAATCCAGAGACTCAGGAGTATTTTCCCTAAGTAACAAATTATTAAAACTAAAATTAAGTAACTCAATAAAATGTGAAACATTAGATCTTTTTTAAAAAAAAAACAAGTGTTTCTAATACTTCTTTTGGAAGGCTCAACGTTTTCAGTGTTCTATGAAATACGAGAAAATGTCCATCACTTGGAAGCCTCTTCTGCCATTTCTATTCTTGTAGAGCAGCTATTTGGGACCCTTGTTTAAGTGTCTTGACTCCAAGTACAATGAGCTGCAATAAAGACACTTAGCAGGAAATGAAGGCAGTAAACGCTGAGCCCATCTCTGGCTGTTATCAAACATGGACCACATCCAACACACGTCAGGAATTACATCCCTAATTACAGCAGGTGCATAAACTGAGGCTTAAAGAGGCATGAAATTTACCAAAGACACAGCCACCACAAGACCATACATTTTTCTACTGCCTGAAAGGGATGTGGCAGGTATGTATTCAGACTTTTTGTCTATCAAAGGAACTAAAAGTTCCAAGAACTTAGAGAGAGAGAGAGAGAGAGAGAGAGAGAGAGAGAGAGAGAGAGAGATTCGTACCTGATCTGCTGTGAGCAGAGGCTCCTCACTGATTCCAGAATAATGTTCATTCTTCTCATTGAACTCTTCCTCTCCTTTCTCATGGATCTGAAAGAGGTGTGGGGTGGGGGATGGAATTCTGATTGACCATCAGCAGAACTAGGATTCTCTCCAGTCTGTAGAATAGATGACACTGACAGAGGCCACTCTGGCCATCCCCTGTGTAAAGAGAAAATCTGAAGAGGTGTGCAGAGTTTCATCCAATTCCAAGCGTACCCTGTCCACACAGCACGCATCACTGGGTCCAGCTTAGAAAAAGACAATAAGGCGTGTGTGGCCGGCACCATTCCGACCCATGGGGAGCAGAACTGTTCTTTAACCGACAGACAGGTCGTTTTTACATGAACAAGGAACGTTCTTGAGGTGAGTAACAATGGCAACCAACTCCTGCAGCAAAGGCACACTTGTTTATATAAGGAATTTCAATCTGGGGATCGGTTTCCAGATTTTATTTTATTAGGCATTTAAAGGGGTGGGCTGTTCCAGTGCAAATAATCATGTTTTTAAAATTTGATGAAATGTCATCGTGTCATTGGAATCTAGGCATGGTGTCGTAGCTGATGAAGGATGTACAGAAGCTCCGTGGGACATGCCAACGGAACAACCTAAGCACACCAACCAAAGGACAAACTCCACAGCAACAGCACATACTGCAACATTTGCCACGTGTCTCCAGATTTCCATCATCCCAAGTAAGGCTCTGAAAGCTCCCAACCCTGAGATTCTAAATGCAGAAGTCCAGCAAGGTATTCACAGCATATCTGACCTTACTGTCCGTGTCCAAGCGGCCATAGCCTGGTATTGATGTTCAAAACCTGCACAGGATAAGCCCCTAAACCACCTAACAAGCTGTCTGTGTCCAGGAGTCTCGTTTGAAAGTCATTTAGGGTCTGGCAGGAAGTGCCTCAAGGAAATCTTCCCGCAGACACCTGTCATCCAGGAATCAATTTCACTTGCGCACCAACAGCTGGCATGCTGATCTCCCTCTTTCCTGGGGATTACACTTTTCCTGTTCTAATTAGCACCCGCAGGAAACATCCCAGTTCCAATCCAAGCAATCATGTCAGAGGGAGTCCATCCTCAGAAACTTCTCCCCTCTTCCTTGAACTCCACCTTGGCAGGTACCCGCAACAAAACACATCACCTTCTATCTACATTTGCTTAAAACCGGGACTATGTCATAAAGAAAACATCAAATATATCTCAAAGGCCCTCTGCTCTCAACCTGGATAAGGGGTAGGACAGGAAGGTAATGGGATTATTTGAGGGGTTTTGTGCCAGATGGTGACATCTATTTCTGCTGTCAAACCCATATGCTCCTCTCTCCGCCAAGTCCACCACCTGTGGTACCCGCCTGCTTTCTGCAGCTCCCCACTGTGCAGAAGGAAACTCCTGTAGCCACGGTTTGTTCACAACTACTCTCACATGGCAGAACTTTCTTAGGGCTAGAAAGTCCTGTGGTAGAAGTTAGGCTCATGCTGGGAAACAAAGTTTTCTTTTCTGTTTGGATTATTTTTTATAAGCATCTGACAGCAAGTGTTAGTCTATAACCAGAATTTTTTTCATAGTAATTCGAGTTTTTAAATGGAATATTTACATTTTCTGAGATGTGACCAATTTTAGCGAGTTTACCTCACTGGCTGTTAATACCGCGTCTTTCAACTACACCATCGCCCTTCCCAAGTCCTCCCTCTGAGCTCCAGGTGAAGGCAGGGGAGAGCTTTTAGGCATAGACCCTTCTTGCTGTTCAGACATAAGGGAAGTTAGGCAGCGACATGGATGATTCCTAGTTAGAGCCTTCTCTCCCCTCTGGTACAAAGCCTGCTGGTTTGATTTTTCAGGCATGGGTAAAACGAGATTTGAAAATGAATTATAAGCTTCTGAAAGTTACCATGAGTTCGTAGTACTGTGGGAGCTATACCTAACCCATATGTTCTCAGATCTCAGAAGTCTGCTGCTACAAAATGAAATAAAATAAAAGGAGACACATGCACAAAGTCCTCCCGAGAAAGCCCTGGCCCCTTCCCTCTTCCCCACGTGGATCTCTGCCATCCTCTGCTTTCACTGCATCTGCCCTGTCCCTCTCCTTTTCTCCTCACTCTGTAGCTTTTGTTCTGGTTCCCTCATCTTCCTCACCCTCTCTAAGCCTGGTCCCATGTTTTGCCTCTATCTAGTGGACTCTGTTCTGCTCCCGTCACTTCTCAACAAGCCCTCTTTCCTTTCAGTGCTGTTTACAGACTCCCTCCCTTCCCTCCGTTCCCAGGACAGCATCTTATACAGAGTGTGGAAAGCTGGTGAGAAAGATTTTGGAAAATGACAGCATTTACGTATATTGATAACAGTATTCGTCATATATATTCATACACATAGGTATACGGACGAGTGTATGAATACTCTTATTCTTAATATATGACACATGCAGAGAAACGACTGCAGGGAGTTCTTTAGCCTCTTGTGTGGAAACGAGAAGGCTGTCAAATTGGGGCTGAATTTCTCTGTAGACTAAATCTTCAAGTTGTCTCCATATTATTGAAGTGAACTATGGCTCTTCCAAGAAAAAAACCTCATTCTTCTGAGTGACTTCTTCCCAGAATTGAGAACAGAAGACCAAGATCCAGAAATGAGCCTGGCCATACTATTCAGCAAGCTGTTTCCTCCTCCTGCTTTCGGTAAGCGGTGTGCCTATAGGGCTGTAACTTGGTCACTTAAAGCTTAAAAATAAATGCAGAGAATCTTCCCTGGAGACTATGAGAATGCTAAATCTAGGTGCACAGGAGTCTGAGTGAGAGTTAAAATGACATCAAGTTCTTGTGTCCAATAATGACTATTAACCAGTGTTGTTTGTTAAAGCATTCCAGATGATGCCATTCACAGGAAAGGGAATTTCTACTGCACGATATTTCCCTCCCCTTACCACGATTGTTTCACATGGGTGGTTGTCTTCTTGACCAAATTTAAGAGATAGCGCTACATTTTCACCTCCAGTCAAAAAGTAAAAGAAAGAGAAAAAAATCACCAGTATGTACCCAGCCCAAGGAAAGGGCAACTTAACCCATCTGTGTGGGTTAAGTCAGTGCTTCTATATCCCCAAAGGGAGATGCACCAGAACACAGCAAACAGCACGTGGCAACAAATACTTGTTGAAAGAAGGAATGAAAAGGAGAGGACTGAATGGCAATACTATCACCTCCTATATTCAGTCCCAGCTCCACAGATAAATGAGCTGCTTATTCACCTGAAAACAGAAGGATGTAACTTACTGTCCTAGACTCCCATTTCCTCTTGTCTAAGAGAACCACCATCTGCTATCAACTAAAGTTACAGGGATAAAAGAGACCATCTTTTACATCACAGTCAGGAACAGAATAGGTTCATTAACTGAAAAACCCAATTAAAAGTGGAGAATTGTGAATAATAGTCATACATACATACACAGCTCAAGCATATTATTTTGACCTAAAAACATAAATGTACATTTATTCATTCACCGAGCGCCTAACGTAAGGCCAAGGCCTTTTCTTCCATCATGGGCCTCCGAGTAGAATTTCACGTAGTCTTTCTTGCATCATCCACATTACAACACAACTTTTGTTTCCTGTTTCTGTTTTTGAACAGTAGAAGGAAGGTACGTGGGAGATTGAGCACACGCAGTTATCTCCTGAAACTCTGCTAAAGTGAGAGTAAAGGGATCAAAAGAGAATATCCCACAGGGACAAAGAGAACTGGAGAAAAGACAACAGCAAAAGAGATGCTAGAGGGCTTCCCTGGCTTCCCTGGTGGCGCAGTGGTTGAGAGTCCGCCTGCCGATGCAGGGGACACAGGTTCGTGCCCCGGTCCAGGAAGATCCCACATGCCGCGGAGCGGCTGGGCCCGTTAGCCATGGCCGCTGAGCCTGTGGGTCCAGAGCCTGTGCTCCGCAATGGGAGAGGCCACAACGGTGAGAGGCCCATGTACCGCAAAAAAAAAAAAAAAAAAAAAAAAAAAGAGATGCTAGAGAGCAGATGCCAACCTAGCATCCACTAAAAAAAAAGGTACAGCTATACAAAGAGGTATAACTAAAATTCCAAAGGTAGATATAAAATGGAATACCAAAAAGTATTTGATTAACCCAAAAAAAGGTGAAACAGAGGAACAATAACAACAAAAAACCCAGATGGAACAAATAGAAATGCAAGATGGTACACCTAAACACAAACTAGTAATGTTATGTTAAACGTTAATGAACTAAATGCTATGCAAGTGAACTAAACACAATAAACTAAAAAGCACAGATTATCATTGTCAGACTGAATATAAAAGACCCAACTACATACAATCTATAAAAGACACATTTTAAAGATGCAGATAGATGAAAAGTAAAAGGATTGAAAAAAATGTATACCTAATAGCATAAGAAAGCTGTTGTGGTTAAATTCATATCAGACAAAGCAGATTTCAAAACAAGGAGTATTACCAGAGATAAAGAAGGATATTTCATAGTGATAAAAGGGTCAATCAGGAAGACATAACAATAGTAAAAGTGTATGCAGTTAATAACAGAGCTTCGAAATATATAAAACAAAAACTGACAGAACTGAAGAAAGAAATAGACAAATCCAGGGTAATAACTGGAAATTTTTAACACTCTTGTCTTGATAATTGATAAAATAAACAGACAAAAAATCAGAATATAAAGAATCCAACCATACTATAAACCACCTTAATCTAGTTGACCTTTTTAGAACATCACAACCAACAATTGCCAAATATACATTCTTCTCAGTGATACATAGTACATTCACTAAGATACAACATGTGCTAGGTCATACGTCAGTCTCAATATATTTTAAAAGATTTAATTTGTACAGATTTTGTTCTCTGACAAAATTAAATGAGAAATCAATGACAAAATATCTATAAACATTCTTCTAAATAACCCATAGGCCAGAAAAGAAAGAGGAAACTGGAAAATATTTTGAACTGAATGATAATGAAAACATACCACATCAAAATTGTGGGATTCAGTTAAGGCAATGCTTAAAAGAAATTTTATTGTTTTAAGATGCTTATGTTATTACTATGGACTAAATGTTTGTGTCCTCCCAAAATTCATGTTGAAATCCTAACCCCCAATGTGATGGTATAAGGAGGCCTTGGGGAGGTGCTGGGGAGGGTGGAACCCTCATCAGTGGGAGTGTATTTCTATAAAAGAGGCTCCACAGAGCTCCTCTGTACCACGTGTCCTGTGAGGACATAGTCAGAAGTTGACAGTCTGCAAGCTGGAAGAGACCTGTCACCAGAATCAACCCTGCTGGCACCCTGATCGTGGATATCCAGCCTCCATAACTGTGAAAAGTAAATTTCTGTTGTCTATAAGCCACCCAGTCTGTCGTATTTTGTTATAGAAGCCCAAATAGACTAAGATCATTTTTTTAAAGTTTAAAATATGGCCTAAGCTTCCACTTTAGAAGCTTAAAAAATAAAGGGTGAAGTAAAACCCTATTTTAAATACAAAGAAGAATACAATCAAGTTAAGGGAAGAAATCAACATACTAGAAAATGAAAAAACACAGAGGAAAAAAAAAACTGGTTCTCTGGAAAGATTAATAAAAGTGATAAACCCAAAAACAGACTGATGAGAAGGGGATGAGGGAGAGGGACAGAGGAGAGAGAAAACACAAATCAACAATAACAGTAATAAAAAAGGGAACATCACTATAGATCTTACTAACATTAAAAGAATGAGAGAATATCATAAACACTTTTGTGGTCAATACTATGACTTAGATTAAATGAATAAATTCCTTAAGAAACACACTTTACCAAAATCATCTCAGGAAGAAGTGGAAGATCTAAATAGCCCAATATCTTTTTTTTTTTTTTTTTTTTTTGCGGTACGCGGGCCTCTCACTGTTGTGGCCTCTCCCATTGCGGAGCGCAGGCTCAGCGGCCATGGCTCACGGGCCCAGCCGCTCCGCGGCATGTGGGATCCTCCCGGGCCGGGGCACGAACCCGTGTCCCCTGCATCGGCAGGCGGACTCTCAACCACTGTGCCACCAGGGAAGCCCAGCCCAATATCTATTAAAGGAGTTGAATCTGTAATCAAAAACTTTCACGGAGAAAACCCCTGGTCCAGATAGTTTCATTGGTGTAGTCAATCAAACATTTAAGGAAGAAATAATACCAATATAACACAAACTCTTTCAGAAAATAGAAGCAGAAAAATTCCCAATTCACCATATGACATTACAAGAAAAGAAAATTAAAAAGAAAGATTCCTCATGAACATAGATGCAAAAATCCTTAATAAAATATAAACAAATCAAATCCCACATATGTGAAAAGGATATCTATCACAACTAAGTGGGATTTATCTTAAAAATGAAAGGTTGGTTTAATATTTGAAAATCAATCAGTGTAATTCATCACATTAACATTGATCTACATACATAAATTGTTCTATAGATTTAATACAATCACAGTTGAATGTCCAGCAAGTTTCTTTGTACAAATTGATCAGGTGATTCCAAAATTTATACAGAAATGCAAAGGACCTAAAATAGCCAAAGCAACTTTGAAAAAAAAGAACAAAGTTGAAAGTCTTATGCTTTATGTCAAGACATTATTATAAAGCTACAGTAATGAATATAGCATAATATTGGCATTAAGATAGACACATATATCAGTGAAACAGAACAGAGAATTCAGAAATATATCCACACATTTAGGTCAACTGATTTTCAACAAAGGTGCCAAGACAATTCAATATGGAAAGGATATTTCCAATGAATTGTACTAGAACAATTGGATAGCCATACACATGAACCCTGACATTAACCTCACACCATATACAGAAACTAACGTGAAGTGGATCATAAACTATATAAGAGCTAAAACTACAAAACTTCTAGAAGGCTTAAGAAAAAACTCTTAGTGACCCTGGGCTTGGCAATTTCTTAAGTACTACATAAAAAGCACAAACTATTAAACACAGATGAATAAACTGGACTTCATCACATTTAAAAAACATTTGCTCTTCAAATGTACTGTTAATAAAGTTAAAAGACAGTCCATAGACAAGAAGAAAATATTTGTAAAACATACAACAGAAAAAGGACTATACCTAGAATATATGTGTTAAAATAAGTAAACAAAGAGGCTATTAGACTGAGATGACTTGAATGCTTCAGGAGCCTCCTAAGCAAACCACAACCTCTAATGCCTCAAGGTTAAGAACTCAAACCAAAGGACAGCCACTCACAAACAGCCACCCAGACTTTTCCAGATGATGCAACCACTCAAGCTACAGCCAATCAGATAATTTCCTTCCTTTGCTTCCACCTCTTCTCTGTAAAAGTCCTTCCTCTAGCTCCTGTCGATGGAGCACTCCTACCCACTTTGGGTTTGGCATTGTCTGATTCGAACAGATTTTTGCTCAGGTAAACTCTCAGAAATTTAATATGCCTCATTTTATCTTTTAACATGAGGAACTCCAATGACTCATTACTAAGAACACAAACAGCCCTCTAAGAAAATGGGCAAAAGATCTGAACAGGCACTTCACCAAAGAAGATGCATGGGCTGTGAATAAGCACATGAAAAGATGCTTAACATCATTTGTTACCAGGAAAATGCAAATTAAAATAAGATACTACTATATACCCACTCAAATGACTAAAATCAAAAAGGCTGTCCAGGGCTTCCCTGGTGGCGCAGTGGTTGAGAGTCCGCCTGCCAATGCAGGGGACACGGGTTCGTGCCCGGGTCCGGGAGGATCCCACATGCCGCGGAGCGGCTGGGCCCGTGAGCTATGGCCGCTGAGCCTACGCGTCCGGAGCCTGTGCTCCGCAACGGGAGAGGCCACAACAGTGAGAGGCCTGCGTACCACAAAAAAAAAAAAAAAAAAAGTGAAAAAGACACTTACAGTATGACTCAGACATCCCACTCGTAGGTTTTTACCCAAGAGAAACAGAGACATGTCCACAAAAAGACTTATACGAGAATGTTCATAGTAGCTTCATTCGCAATATTCAAAAGCTGGAAAAAAACCAAATGTCCATCAACATGTGAATGAATAAGCAAATTATAGTATATCAATATAATGGAACACTACTCAGCAATAAAAAGGAATGTATGTAGATACATGCAATAAAATAGATGCATATCTAGATAATTATATTGAGTTTAAAAAATCAGACCGAAAAAAGAGTACATGCTGCGTGATTCCACCTATACAAAATTCTAGAAAATGCAAACTAATCTATGATGACAGCAGCTAGTTGCCTGAAGATTGGGGGGTGAAAGGGAAGAGTGATGGACATGCAGACATGCTCACTATCTTGATTGTGGTGATGGTTTCACAGACGTATATGTCAAAACCTATCAAACTGCACTCTTTAACATGTGTTGTTTATTGTATGCCAATTATCCTTCAGTAAAGCTATGATTAAAAAGGAAAAGTAATATACCATGACCAAGTTGCCTTTAATCTCAAGAATGCAAGGTTGATTTAACATTTGAAACTCAATTCATGTAATTCATTACATTGACATAATAAAGGAGAAAACCATATAATCATCTCAATAGAGGCAGAAAATGGAAATAATTCATCTTCAGAGAAATAACAAGAAACCATGCCACAATTTAAAGTCATGAGCTTCCAGGTCAAAAGGGCCCATGGATTATAATTCATCTGAATGAAAAAATAAAGCTCACTCTAAGGCACATTACTGTAAAAGAAATGAGAAAGGAAAAAGAGAATATTCTGAAAGCTTCTAGAGAGAACCAAAAGAGAGTCACATAGAAAAGACAAAGAATCAGAATGGATTCTAAATGGGGCTTCTCAATCGTCACTGAAAGCTGGAGGAAAAGATAATGATGGCTTTGCAATTCTGAGTAAATATTCACTTGCAGCCTAAAATAACTCTATCAAGTCAAATTCTCAATCAAGAGTATGATGGGAGAATAAAGACACTCTCATCTATTCTAACAAATATATTCCTCTCTACCCTTTCTCAAGAATACACTGAATTTTTTTCACCAAAACAAGGGAACATACCCAGAAAAATAAAAGCATGGCAGTCAGAGGACAGGAGAGAGAGACATGAAGATTTCCCAGGACAACAGCTGTGCACCAGATCTCGAGTACAACCACGTTAGTTTATAGCAAAAAGATGGAGGGTACTAGTTTGGATTTTTTTTTTTTTTGATTGAATTGAAAGACTATCTGATTTTTTTAAAACATATTATGAGATGTAGAGTTCACTCAGAGTTTGGGGTTGAACTAATGATAGATATACAGGAAGCTAAGCAAATGAAAAAACAAGGCAATTCTTCACTCCAGGTTAAATAAGAGAGGAAATATTCTTATAGAACACTGCATGATTCAGCAAGAAATAGTATTTACACAGTTACCCTAGTGTGCACTTGTAATATTGATTTAATTGGTGACAAGGGGGAAGGCCAAATGTGAGTATTTGAGGTGATGCGAGAGACTTAAATCTTATCTTCCATAATGGACAACAGCCAAAATTATTCATTTTAGATAATCAAAGAAGTAGTAACATAAATGTGTTATTTAGAAAATTGTAGGTACCCGCCAAAAGAAACAGCTATAAGAAGTCAAAGTGGTTGCCTCTATGGAGCCAGGAAAGATAAGTCAGAGACTGCTGTTTATATTTTTTGTTGTCTCGTATTATTTTAAAAATATTATTTGACTTTTAAAATTACACACATGTGTTACTTTGATTTTATAAAAGCAAAAATGACTGTCTTTGCAGTCATAACCCTACAGTTTCCATAACATTTCATGACATTAGTTACAGTCACAAGGACAAGCATGAACAGGTTTGGGAACAAACACAACTGATTCTTGGCAATGAATTAAGTGGAAGAAGAGATAAGACTTCCCAGAGAGAAGCCTACCAGTCGTGTTCATGCCGCATGCCAAGGGCTTTCGGTTGGCATGTTTTACAGAAGGAATACAGAGCACTGGTTATATAGCAAGTCGTTTAAACTGATGTCAGTGAAAAGAGCTTCTACTGTAATGAATCCAGATAATAAAGGAGGCTAAAATAAAACAACCTTAATCCATCCACTTTTGCTACGCCGTCCATTTCCCGTGGGTCAGATGGAGAATATTCTACAAGGAGCAGAGCTCAAGATCATCCTTCTCAGGGTCATTCAGTTTGCCCTGAAATATTAACCCTCTTGAGGGAAATCTGCAAATGAGGATAAATTAGAGTCCTTTTGAAGGGTAGGCTATCTTATATATACTTTGGCTTAATCCACAAAATGAGTTGGAAAGGTGGCAAAGGAGATAACAAAGCAAAATTTGCCTTTTGCACCATGACGGACCTGATTTCATTTCAGTCACTAGGGTTATTCCATTATTGCCTATCTTCTCCTTTGCATTTTGGGTAAGTACTAAACACGATCTATATAAGTACCGCAAGAGAAAAAAAGCGCTCGGGAGTTCAAAACAGGACCTGAGACATCCCACACCCATGCTAAGTAGGGTTGAAGCAAATCTCTTTGTTTCGAAGTCTATTCTTGCGGTTTTAAGTATTTTGGATGGCTAAGTATTAGAAGAATTAAAAAGGGTATTCAGCCACCTTTTCAACAAATCGGCCAATTGCTGATCTCTTTGCTGTGCTATTTTGGCCAATGATCTGCAGAAATGTCATCCAGTAAGGGAAATCTGGTTCTCGCTCTTCCTTGGACTCAATCCTGGAGCACCTAGAAAGATCAGATCCACCTCCCACCCTCATTTGCTGTGCGCACAGGATTGTGACAGCCCTTCCTGATAAGAAATTGTCAAATTTCCTTTATAAATGAAACTAGAAGACAAAGCAACGTAGAAACAGGCTTTTAGCAAGGACAGAGCCCTTACGTGATTTAGCTTTCTATATGTATATTCAGCTAGGAGGGGCAGTTTGGATATTCTGAAAGGTCACGTTCCATAACCTATGCAAGTCAACTCAAACTAAGTCTTCTCTTTACTTTTTCAGAAGTCTGTAGGCTACTTTCCTCTTCGGCATCAGTAACCACAGACCGTGGCTCAGGTCCAGCCATATAAGTGCCTGTTTAATGAGTTTCATAAAGAATTCCTCCCCGTTGCATGGTCACCTCACTATTATCTGGGTCCCCACTCTGGCCATTAGCCAGGCCCTGAGCTGGTCACAAGTCTGTCAACACTTTTTGATGGGACTGAACTGTCCATCTTAGATGGGAAACCCTGATTTTTTTTTTTTTAACCATCATTATTCCAACACAAAAAAAGCCCATTATATTGACTCTCCTCTCTTACTTCAGATCACCTTATTTTGCATGTTGTAGGCCGATGATGAGCAACAGAAGTGATCTGCACTTACAGTCTTTACAATCACTCCAATCACCTCATATACCCTGGATGTCCCCCTTCATCTTATTTTTCACTTCCTCCACGACTCCTACTTTCCCAGCAATGATGTCGAGCTTCAGTACATAATGGGGAAGACTGTTGCATTACTGAATGTTTTTCTAACTGGAATCCACAGCTTCTCAAGCCCTGCTAAGCTGGGGGCCCCAGAGAGGTACCTCAGTTTCAGAGCTGTTGCCATTCAGAGCCTCCACGTTTGGGTCCCTCCAGTCTTCTGAGAGTGAAGGGATGTAATTGTCTGTCAGAGCATCCCAAACCCTGTAAACAAAGAGAAGCTCTCATTAGCACACATCTGTGGCCTGGCCTGGCCTGGAGGAAGGAAGAGCTGGGCCAGGGGAGGAGAGAGGCTTCTGTGTGTGCCAGGCTGAGATCATCTGCCTTCCAGCATGCAGGAGCGAAGTAGCTTCAAAACTGAATTTCAGGCATTACCAGGAGAGAAGGAGCCAAGAGAAGAGACCCTGGCCAGGAGCCTCAGTGCCAAAGGTGTTTGCTTAAGAGAAGAGGAATTTCTCACCATTGAGAAACCAATGGTAGCGTCTACAAGTAAAACACCTCTGGCAACAGATAAACTGCCCCTGAAACTAAATCTGCCCCTCAACCAAATGGCTCGTGTCTCACGAACTTAAGAAATGTCCATGTTTCCTTTTTTATGGGCAGAGAAGAATGAGAAGAAGGGGAGGGAGGAAGAGAGAGATTGATCTGGGCAGATTTTCTGGCTGAATCTCATTAAGATCAGGGTCAGGCTTCCCTGGTGGCACAGTGGTTGAGAGTCCGCCTGCCAATGCAGGGGACACGGGTTCGTGCCCCGCTCCGGGAGGATCCCACATGCCGCAGAGCAGCTGGGCCCGTGAGCCATGGCCGCTGGGCCTGCATGTCTGGAGCCTGTGCTCCGCAGTGGGAGAGGCCACAACAGGGAGAGGCCCGTGTACCACAAAAAAAAAAAAAAAAAGATCAGGGTCATTGTCTAGTTTATATATACAGTTGGCCCTTGAACGACGCGAGTTTAAACTGTGAGCATCCACTTACATGTGGGTTTCTTTTCCAATAAATATTGTAGTACCAATATTTTCATTTTACAGTTCTTCACTTTAGCTAAGTGTGGAGGAAAGTTTGTGTTCGATTAGAGATCACAATATGTGGACTTAAAAGAAGTAGGGTTTGAGTCCTGCTTCTATTCAAATTGTTTCAGCTTATTGCCCTTGTGGTTTACTAATTCCTTTGTTTTTGAGGCAGAAACAGCAGGAAATGGATTTTTCGACTACCCAGGGGGTCAGCACCTTAATCCCCCATGCTGTTCAAGAGTTAACTGCCTGCAATCTAAAAGGTCAGGAATTAATTCCTTGACATCTAATGTAGGTAAGGGGATGATGCCAGTGCTATTAAAAGTTACTTATTACCCAAAACGTTCTAGGGATCCCAGGGTGGCACAATCCTGTCCTCTAGCAATGTAGAGTCTAAGCGTGCCCTGTCTCTATCATGGAGACTCCAAAGAAAATATATGAAAGGAACCAATAAATACACCACTGTCTACACAATTAGTTTTTAGTGGGGGAAGATAGGGTTCCCTTTATTACGTTTCTTTTTTAAAGTTCTGATAGGTACATTATAGGAAAGGGTATTCTACAATTCTTTTTGCTTAACTCACTTATTTCAGAAAGATTTTCTTGGGTAAAAAAATGGGGAGGGGTTTGGGGAAAATCCCAAAGTCACAAACTCTCACACACAGGAAAATGAATAAATTAGTCAACACTAAGAGATTAATGTAAATCAGTAAACCAAGCTCCTAAAATAATGAATGCGGTCCATGGAAGCCAGCGGCGCTTGAGTCAATATTAGGTAATGAAATAATGAGGGCTCAGTGCAATCTCCTTCAGGTGCCTGTGCACATCAAACATGAATGATACCTGTGAAACAAGGTATAAGAAGGTACAATTTATTTAGATATACTAATATAAGGAAAGGGTCATTTAAAAATAAGCAACTATGTACACATACGGATCAAATCCAAAACATGACAAAGTATGGTGTAAGATGCTGAAAAGGTAAGTGCACATTTTATATATATAGCAAGATGTGTGTATATATATATATACACACATATGTATATATATATATTTATATATATTTCAGAGCACAGACACTTGAAATCAGATACATAAAATGGGGGAGGGGAGTGTTCTTAACATATATAAAATCTGGAATGACATATGACATATGGGTATATAATCAAGGAGATTTTCCTAGTGCACAATGCACACAATTTGGTGATAAAAAAAGCAACTCAAGAAAACACAATATAATGGCACTGCTTTGGTTATCCACTTATTCATTTTTTGTAGTACAGTTACAACAAGGCACTTGGAGAGACCTCATCAAGTGTTCGTTCGACATCTCTTCAGAAGGATTTCAGTCTACGTCTTAAACAGGGGTGATAATCCCGTTTCCATCAAGCACTATTAGAGCTTCATTAATCCAGCCTAATTCTAAATCCAAGTCTCATTAGCGTTCTAAAGCCAAGAGGCAAATATGATTTGCTGTCTCCAAAAGTCCCAGCGCCACACCCACTAGGAAGGTCAGCAGTCAAGTCCTCCCTGCATCACTGCATGACACTCTCTGCGTCGAGAATGAACAACTGCATGCAGGCACTGACCTTCAGGTCTGACCCTGCAGCAGGCGCCTGGAAAAATAAAATTCAGCAAAGCCCAAAACAGGAAAGAGCCTTTTGTACCTCTCCTAGATAGGATGGAAGCTGGAACCTTGAACGGACCACACACTTTCCAATGACCTTGAAACTGTTTATAGCCTTAAAGTGACAACTGGAGACTGCCTCCAATCATTTAGGGCGGCAACTTTTCTCACCTGAGCCTTCACTGACATACTCTGGATTTTACCTTCTAATTCTAGACCTTTAGTGACAATTCCCTAAACCTTTATCTCCTCGAGATATCAAGCCATCCTTTTTCTGTTTCAAGTTTTCTTCTTGCTTTCTGATGGACATACTTTTTATCCTTTGAGGTTCATAAGCAGCCTTTAATAGAACGACTCTCACCTCTCTGTCATCACTTGCACACCCTTCCCGTATTCATTCAGTGCCCATTTAACAATAATAACCATAGCAGCCAACCTTACTGAGCATTTACTATGCATAAGCCAGGCACTATCCTAAACTCTCTGTGGATTAATTCATTCACTCCTCACAACTCTATAAGGCAGATACTGAGAAAAAAACCCTGAAACACAGAGAAGTTAATTAACTCATCTAGAGTCACACAGCCAGCAATGACAGAGGTTGGATTTGAACCCAGGCAATACAGCTACAGAGCCTATATTCCTACCCACTTAACTATTCCAATTCTTTATGAACTTTATGATGGGCATGGGCATCAGAACAATATGCCAAGTTCCAAATCACAACCTAGAACAGCAGTTCAGCCGCCGGCTCTGCGTGAAAAGTCTATAACTGCATTATTCTGGACCTGGTGCTTTCATCAATCTATGAAAGGAGAAATGAGAAGGTCAGCAAGGGTACACGCCTGCTTTCTGTTTAGATCTCCAGCCCGGGGAAGGTAAAATGGATGGCAAAGGCAGGCACAGGAACGAAGAATGGCGGTGGGAGGGAAAAACACAAAGCTTTCTGTGAGGGAGAGAATGGGACGGACTTTTCTCCCCAGAGAGGTTATCCATCTTATCCTAAGAGGGTTCTTGGGAAGAGATATATTCCCTGTTAGAAGCATCCTGGGTGGACTGTAAAACTCCACTTCCTGAGAAGCATCCTGCTATTGACACTTATCCTGGGGAAAGGAGACTTTGAAAGCTATCCACTATATCTTTCATCAAAGAACTAAGATTAAACAGGTTCCCTCCATTCTTGTCATTACGCTGCCACGGCACCTGAGATCCAATTTGCTCCTTCAGTCCCTGTAATAACAGAAAAGCCTTTTCATGTGCATATTTTATATCATGGGCTTAGATGCCTATAGAAATGACCGTAAGTATCTTTCACCATGGAGGGCTAGGGATTTGGAAAAGGATGCTAGCAGAGGATGAGCAAACCAAACAGAGCAGGTTGGACAAGACACGTATCCAAAAATCTGGGTCTGGAACTGGCAACATAGCTATCAAGGCTACATCAATCCTCACACACACACTCACACACACACACACACACACACACACACACACACACACACACACACCCCTATATACCTATTCCTGACAATATGGTAGACAGCTTATAGTGCTTGTTAGAATTCCAACTTGGGAACATTTCCCTTAAGCCCCTCTAGGCTGGCTACTGCCCTTGTCCAGTTTTATTTGTGTCGAGTCAGGCCAATATCCACACTTAGATGTGTGTTAACATGAGTATACTTTTGCTGTTAATACTTAGGAGTTATGAATTATTAACACATCAATGACTTTGAACAACTTTTTAGATTCTTTCAAATGCTTCAGTAGAATCCATCCTATCTCGGCCTTCCACACGGGGAAACTGAACCTCTGAGAAGAGAATTAACTTTCCTAAAGATCACAGGCATCTGTCGACTTTCCCTATCTGATTATTTGGGAGTCACTTCTCTTCGACTTAAAGCATGGCTGACTCCAGGGTGTTTATTGATCATGCAAACTTGATTTTTAACATGACCTTTAATCCAGTAATTCTACCGGAAGGACAGGACTGTCAGTGTTCTCACATGTTTGGCCCCTCTGTCTCCAGGGTCCTTGTAAGACAGGGACCCCGGTGAAGCAGGAAGCAGCAGTGAGGGCTGACCATTCCCACTCTGTAGGCCTCCAGGTCGGATCTCTTATGACAAAGGAAAGGGTGTTCCTACATATGCAAAAAAGAGATTCTGGAATATTTTCTAAATTTAGAAACAAGAAATACATATAGATACATACTGACTCTCTTTCAATGCCTAGGACTTCCATGCCCTGACAAATCAGAGAAGAGTTGATATCTCAGCCAATTCCCTCTAAGCCACATAGTTCCAAATGAAAACTAAAGAAGTCAAAACTTCAAAGGGAATCACTGACCCTGCTTTCTGATTCGTGCTATCTTTCAGGAGGTTAGTTTGACCAAGAATTTCATTGTTTTTGTTTGAAGCCTCTACTGTATAGTTCTAACCCACCCAAAACACTTTCCACTCATTGGTGGATGAAATAAATCTCTAACTACTAAACCTAGGCAGGTTTATTAGAACACCAGAGCAGGGCTCAGGAGACTATTAACCGCGCTGGATATTAAATTATCTTTTACCTCATCATAATTTTACAGTTGAAATAGCTTGATAGGTGTCTACGCGGAATGCCTAGAAACCACTGTGTTACGATTTCTCGTCCCAGATTCTTCCCACCACGCTTTCCCCAAATCATATTTTATCTCTAAGGAATTATTCAACCTTTGGTCATTTAGCTGAGGCAGTCAATGAGGCAGGCAAGTCAGAAAAATCAGGATAAGACTAATAATCTCATGTGATGGTAATTAACATTGAGTGGCCTCTGCTAATGTGCTAGGAAAGAGTAAGAACCTGCTTGCTGGGCCTCTGTCCTTAATGAGGCAAAGGGGTGGTTTGGACAGGGAAGAAATGATTTGTTGGAAGCAAAAGGAATTTTCCGAGCACAGCCTGGGTGAGGTGAGAAATTAGCTTATTGGCAAGTCCTTAGCCCTGCTTCATCAAGATTGAGCTCGGGAGGTCCCAAAGATGAGGACCCACGCAGTCAACTAGAGTTAAGTGACAAGCCCAAGGTCACACAGCGAGTTAGTGAGAGTATGAAAATCGCAATTCATCGTGTTTCTAGTCCATTGCCTGGTGCAATGAAGTAGATAGCAGTAAAAGCTACTCTGTATAATAAAGCCCCAGAGCCATTCTTTTTTGACCTTGAGGAGTTGAGCAAATTATAAAAGGCTCAGAATCTAAAAGAATCAATTTGAAACTTAAGATTGAATTGAAACACGTAGCCCACAGTTATAGTACTGGTCGCCAGAGTGAAATGTTCTCTGTGATCATGCCTTCAGGCTAGCATTAATTAAAAAGAAAAGAAGGAAGTGGCGTGGGCCTAGAAATACATTAAGTGCACCTACGAGGCTAGCTATTATTGCTTATCCAGGTCATTCGATATTCAATATTCACTCCAAAAATATTATTTGATCACTTACTACACACCATGTGCTGAATCAGACAGTGGAGAGATAATAATGAATAAGACAGACAGATATACAACCCTTGTATTCACAGAGATACAGTCTCAGTAGTCATCAAATAAGCAACAAATAAGCATCAAATAAGCAACAATCAGGTTCAATCCTGTGGGACAAACCTCTTCCCCCACTTACTCAGGGGCAACTCTTCCCACCCAAGTCCATAAAAAGAGAAACCAAAAGTACAGTTGCTCTAAACTTCCACTGCCAACAACTTGACATTTCTTGTGTGATCCCTAAAAAACAGTCGATGCATATCTTATCCCTATGGGGAATTTACGCCTATTTTTACTAAATGCCCCAAAACACCTTTCTTTAATTTATATGACAAATCACTCCCTTCTTCTCTCTTCTAGTCCCTCCTTGAACAGCACTTTTCTCAAATTCCTTTTCTTGACTTCTGTTAAGACCCTGCAAGGTGGCTAGTAAGTGACCCAGGGAATCTGCATACTCAAAAGCCACTTCACCTGGTGATCACCTTTATTGTGTCCAGGGTAATTCCCTGCTCTCTCGGTTCAACGTGTATGCTTTCTTATTTGGACATACCTTAACATTTGTAGATAATTTTTCCAGTCCTAAGGGGTTATAAACAATTTGCAGATTTTCACAATCCTGGTGTTTTGTAAAGCAAATTGTTCCAACGACATATATTCCTCTGTCACAGTTAACTAAATTTTTTTCTGGTCCTTATTTCTAATATCTGGGTGGGTTACCATGGATATAAAGAAAGCTGAAGATAGACAGACCCCCAAATGTACCATGCTCCTGAAATTCAATTTTGCATCTAGGAAAACCCATTTCCTAAAAATCCTTCATTCCTTTGTGGTTTCAACTTAAGAAAGCTCTATGAGTAACTGTAAAGGGACGTAACTGAACAATGTCAGCAGTTACCAGGGCGCTGCCTCACAGAGAAAAATATAAGTAATATGCCATGAACCCAAGGACAGAAACTCGTTCTACGTCAGGAAGCCCCAGATTCCAGGGCTCTAATCTGAGGCAAGAGAGGGCAATTAAGACAGCTTACTCCTCATCCTGTAGGGTCTCCTCCTCCTCTTGGATCTGGAACTGGTTCTTCACGGGAGCTAGGTTCTCGGTCTTGGCGTTGTAGTTCCGAAAGCAGACATTGAGCTTCTCATCAAATTCATTCACCAGGTCCTCCATGGACTTGAAGCTGATTATTTCAGAAGAAAAATTCTCAAGCTCAGAGAGGGAGGGGTCCTCTAGATGGTGGGGAGATGAGCCGTAGAAACACCGTGGCTTCTCTTCTGGGTCCTCCGAGCAGCAGGGCCGAAGGTCCTCAAATTCTTCATCCAAACTCACCAGTGGGGCCTCCATTCTTGCACAACAATAGAACAACTGCAATGTTCAGGATTCGTTTATCTAGAAGAATTAAACAGGGTGATGTGAGTTTGGACTGGACTTTTGTGCCAACTCTGCTGAGGAACCATAATCACTTATTCCATAACTCTCATCCCTCTGAAAACAAAACTTCCACTTTACTGGTCCATCGCTTCCGTACTTCCTCACTATTATACCCTTAAGGAGTTCAAATATCATTGTTAGTGTGAATAATGCTAACCCAATTAGCATACATTTTAGAGGCACACCTGCTTCCAATTCCCTGCTCCAAAAAACAAAGCCTAATGGTTAAGCATGCAGCCTCTGGACCAGACTGCCTAGGTTTGCATCCTGCTCTGCCCCTTACCAGCTGTGACCTTAGCAGTCACTTAACTTCTCTGTGCTCCCTTTTTTTCTTCTCAGGACAGAAATAATAACAGGACCTATCTCAAAGGACTGTCCTAAGGGTTAAGGGAGTAAACACTGGTAAGTGCTTAGAACAGTGCCTGGCAGATAATAAACGTCTATGTTGTTCAGTTTATGTTCTCTATTATTATTTTATTATTATTATTACTATTACAATAGGTCCACAACCCTAACCATGTGCTCTCAAAACTGGAAGTTTGGGCTTCCCTGGTGGCACAGTGGTTAGGAATCCATCTGCCAATAGAGGGGACGCGGGTTCGAGCCCTTGTCCGGGAAGATCCTACGTACCGTGGAGCAGCTGGGTCCGTGTGCCACAGCTGCTGAGACTGCGCTCTACAGCCCGCGAGCCACAACTACTGAGGCCCCCGCGCCTAGAGCCCGTGCTCCGCAACAGGAAGCCACCGTAATGAGAAGCCCGCGCACCACGATGAGGAGCGGTCCCCGCTCGCCGCAACTAGAGAAAGCCTGCGCGCAGCAACGGAGACCCAACACAGCCAGAGATAAATAAATAAAATAAAATAATTTTTTTAGAAAAAGAAAACACCTGCAAGTTTTTCGTAACTTATTTGGTGGTAAAAGCTGCCCTGACCTAAATACATTTGGCAACTAAACCTAATCTACATGAATATAGAGCTGTTCATGGTTTTAATTTATCCTATTTAGTGTGTTTTGCTGCAGAAATTTTAATTTTTTTAAATTATACAGATTGATACCCCAGGCCCCGGGGGATGATATGCAGAATATGCACTCTATTATCGCCTTCCAAAATCTGAGATAATCTAAATTCTGAAACATGCCTGGCCCCAAGGGTTTTGGATACGGCTTCATGGACCTGGATATTATTACTCTCATCAATAAATGATAGACTAATTGAACACTAATACAGACTTTCAAACAAGCACCTGAGTTTTTCCCAGACACACAGCATATGTCTGAAACTAGAAGAATGGATGAAATGACCTAGTACCCTGTAAGAGATAAGACCCAGAGACTCATGTGCTCCAAAGCCCAGACTCCACAACCACCTTGGGCACTACACCCTGGAAGGCTGTACACTCACCTCCCTTCATTTCCCAACAGCTCCGGGTCCTCTACATACACTGCCTTTCGCTGTGATTTAACCATCTGTGCGTACATCCAAGCCCTTCCCCAATTTTAATTTAAATTCCTCGAGGGCAGAGACGTCCTCTGGATACCCTCCATGGTTTCTAGCACACACTGCCTGCGGCGAGGCAATCAATCAATGTGTGCTCACTGACAAATGATCTTCTGTCCCCCTCACGCAGTTTTCATTTTCCATTGCAGGCAGCACAAGCATTAGTGTCTATCATATCCTTCTCCACATACTCAGCTTCCTTCCCTGGATCACGGCAAGGCAACCAAACTTTTCCCTCCTATCTGCGTGATGACTGATCCAGATAGATGCTTAAATTGGAACCACTGCCTCAAGAGGACCAAACAGACAGCAAAAACCACGGCTTCTGCCCCAGGACTGCCATTCTCCACCTCTACCTACAAAACTAAAACTCTAAATAAGCGAGGCAGAGGGTATGCCAGGTGAGGACCCGGCCAGTTCTTACTGGGATTTTACTGGGATTAAGTCAGTTGCCACCACATCTCATCAAAACATATTCTGAGTATTTACAGTTTGCAAAGGCAACATAACAGGACCTTGGAATACAAGAAGATATAAAAGCAGTATTATGACAGCTTGGAAAGAACACAGGCTCAGGAGCCAACAGACCTGCCAAAGGCTGGCTGAGTGACAAGCACTGTGGGTCCTATTTCCTCGTTTGTTAAAATGAAGGTGTTGGTATAGAGTTAATGCCTCTGAAAGTTAATTTTAATAACATATTAACTTAATACTTTTAATTGATACATTTTAATAGTATAGTTTATTTAATCTAATATATACAAAATAGTGCCATTGCAAAATGTAATCCATATTTTTAAATATTAATGAGACATTTTACATTCTTTTTTCATACTAAGTCTTTGAAATGTGTATTTTACATTCACAGTATGTCTCCATGTGGATCAGCCGCATTTCAAGTGTCCAATATCCACGTATGGCTAGTGGCTACCATATTGGACAATCCAGCTATTAAGCAATATACACACAACTAATTACCAGCTAGAGCTTCTTCACCTATGGTCGACAGACCCCTAAGGGCTCTTTGAATATAACCATATTTTATTTTATGCACTTAAAAGCATATTCAGAGAAGGATCCCAAAGGTTTCTCTACATTGGTAAAGTGGCCCATAGCACAAAAAAGATTAGGAACCTCCAAGTGCCAAAAAAGTGAGTTTAGAAAAGATCACTGAGTGCAACTGAGAGTAAGGAAGGTTTTACAGACAAGGGATTCGTATGGAGAGAGGAAGGACTCTGATGGTTAATGCCAGGCCCCAGGGTCCAATCCTGTTCCTATTACTTCCTAGCTATGAGACTTTGGGCAAATTATAAGCGTCTCTGACCCAGCTTCCTCATCCATAAAATGGTGTTTAAATAGCACTTATATTGGAGGTTAGTTGGTGGAGTAAATGAGATAATCTTGGAAGTGCTAAGCACAATGTGTGGAATGCATGAAGTATCCAGTAAATGTCAATAATATTAGGAAAGCGAGGCTAACTTAGCTACGTGGAAATGTGGGGTGAGAGCGCTTCAAGGAAAAGAAAAACTATCCTTGCCATGATATTCCAGGTGTGACGCTTCAAAATGCTTATCAGATGAGAGAACTATTGCTGAATGAATGTTACCATCTTTTTTTACTAAGGCACCCCTGCTATTTTCAATTCATGTGGTCAAAGCCACTCAGATCACTGGTTCCATTTCAGAGAGACATGAAAGCTAACCAGCTGGTACTCCAGATATGACACTTCCTTTAAATCTGTACTCTTCCTGGAGAGGACAAGGGAGCTGGTGTGAGAAGGTGATATCAAGGAGGGTGCTGATTTGAAACAGCACAATCTATAACATTAGCCAGTAACAAGAGGGCTAGCCAAGTGGAACCTAGGGCTACGATTGAGTTTTGAGCGTTGGCAACAAAGAAGATTATCCTGAAAGCACCTATCCTCAGCCCAGGCTCCGGAGAAAATAGATTCACCTAGAAGATTATAAAAGAAGAAATGGATATCACAGCTCTATAGTTCAGAAATGTGATCATTTGAACAATCTGCAATATAGCCTGATTTCTTTTCATCAACTCACTCACTACCCAGGGGCCAAGAAGCTCCGCATGAACGACCAGGTGGGGAGGAAACTAAAACTGAGAGCCTGCATTGAAAATCAAAGTCACTTGACTCCCAAACTGAGCCCAGAATTTGTAGAAAGAGCCCAGGCTGTGGCAGAGGAGGTGAGAGCCAGGCATCTGACTGGCCCCACCAAGGCCTCAAGGAGGGGTCTCTGGGTTAGAGCTGGCAGTCCTTCTTAAATGGTTCCCCTTCCCTCCTTCCTTTGCTCTTCTCTCTTGGTGGGGTAACTTTGCCCCCCAAATGAGATGTCCTACTCTTGCATCCTGGCAAGCTTGCCCCTGTCTTCAGTCACAGCTCATTTCAGAAGCTTCCTTCCCTTAAAAGCTAGGGATAATTCAATTGAGAGCTTATCCTCTTTCTCTATACTTCCAAAATCAATTTGAAAAAAAAATACATGAAGAATGGCAGAAAGAAGGAACCATAGGAGGGTGGTCTTGTCTTTTTCTCTTTATCATAGAATAAGAGTGCAGGACTATAGTTTGCTTATGTCCTATAATCTATTCCATTTATTTTGGTTCCCAATAGATGGTGTAATTTGGAAAAGAAAAGACGGTTCAGAACTTAACAGAGACCCAGTAGGAAACACACGGTTAGCCTCTCGTGCAGCACAATGGTGCATAGTAGCTGCAGCTCGGGGCTGCAGCACCGTTTCCCAGTGCCTGCTTTGCTGAGCGGAGAAGCAGAGAATTCACCATGCCTCCCCCTGCTGGGCCTTTGCACCTCCACACAGGCCCCATTCCATCTCCCCTTCTTCCCACTACTTGCCCCACAGACCAGTTGATTCTATGCCCACCCACCCCCCCATAGCATCCCTAAAGCTGCCCTCCCCTGACCCACCTTCGGTTTCCCACTGCTCCTCAGCAAAGCCCAGTCAGTGTACATGTTCCTGCCAAGCTGCACATTTTGACGGAAAGAGAGTATTTCACCGCGTAGAAGTCAGCAACCCCTTTGTGGTTCCGCTTCCCCCTTCCCCCTCCTCCTGCTGTTCCGTTCACCCTCATCTCACATCCCCCTCCCCCAGTCTGTTGGGGTAAAGAAAGGCTCCTCCAAGCAGCACAATGCCTGGAGCTCCAAGAAAGCCGGGGGCATCCCGCGCAGGCCGCACGCATACTCCAACGGCCACGGCCCTTTCAGCCAAACAAGACCGGGACATTGGAGCGGAGGGGGTCGGGAGGTGTCGCGGCGAGTAGGGCAGGAATAGGGAAGAGAGAAGAAGAGAGGGCTGTGATGTACCCCCTGGGGGCTCCGTCAGATGCGCTCCCAGCCCCAGAGGCCCTGGGCCCACAGGAGGGCAGCGTGCCCCACCACCATCACACCCGTCCTTTCTCCGACCTGTTCGCGGTAAAACAATCGCTCCGCCAGCGTCTGCGGCAGCTGCCAGCGGTTCTGACACTGCAGGAATGCACGGTCCCTGGGGAGAGGAGGCTCGGCGTCCCAAGGAGGGGCACGGGCGGGGTGCGGGGTCAGGTTCTTAGAGGCATAGATGATTCTGGGGCGTTGAGAGAGCCGGACCAGATAACGGTCCTGAGAGGAGGTACCGACCCACTGCTCCAGCACCATCGGGCTGCGTTCCCTGCCTCCCCCAGTCCCCAAACCGCGCCGCCTCTCGACACACACACACACACACACACACACACACACACACACACACACACACACACACACACACGCCTGGCTGGGGGGCCGCGGCTCCGATGATGCTTGAAGTGCCCATCATCCGGTATCTCCCGGCGCCGGGCGCTGCGCCCCGCTGCTCTCCCGTGAAGGGCTGGGCAGGAGGGCGACGGCCTCCGGGTTCTCCCTTTCCGATTCCGGGATGGGACCGTCCTGGGTGCGGAGCTTCGGCGCCCCCAGACCTGCCGGCCGGAGCATCCCAAGTCGCGGGGCCTCCTTCCCCACCCCCGTCCACCCCCACCCACGGCAGTGGGTCGGTCTGGATTAAGGTCGCCCCCCGCGACTGCACCTGTGCGGGTCCTGGAGGAGGAAGGTGGATCGCGGGGCTCAGCTGGACACCCCCATCCACTGGCCGCGGGGAGCGGCGGGAGCGCAGCTCAGCGACAGCGGCAGCCGCGAGCCAGCGAGCGCTCCCCTCGCAGCTCCGCCGGCGCCCGGCTCCGCTCCCTCCTCCCCGCCCCGGCCCCCTCCTCCCCCACCCCCACCTCCCCCGCGCTCGTGCCCGGGCTCCGGGGGCCGCGTCCGCGCCGGGCACCCGCCCAACGGGCACGCGCAGGACCCGGACGTCATCTTCTCGTTAACATTCCTAGCCCTACTTGGTGCATGTGGCCTGCCTTTATTAATATTTATGAATTACTATTTCTCCCCCCTTTAGCATTGGTCTTTCTGCTTCCCTCATGAATATTCAGAAGCTCAAGATGTGCGCTTGCAATAACTCCCAGTGTGGATTTCTCACAGGGAGGGCCTGACACTGTAGCTTCTCCACAAAAGCATAAGCGGGTGGCCGAGTGGATGGGCAGGCGGAGGCCCGCAGACACACTCAAAGACCTCCCTGGACTTTCTGGCCTCCCCCTTCTATTCTGCTGGGGGCTGGGGTGAGCAAGTGAAAGGATGCCTGCCACGCTGAACCGGGTTCAGACCTCGAGTCAAAAGTAATAAACGCTTTTACCTCCCAAAGACGCAGGGTGGGGTTGGCTTCAGGCCGAGAAAGCTGCGAACGTTTCCACTATCCATCTGCAGAACTTTTTCATGGATCCCAAACTGAAACTCTGTACCAGTTAAACATTAACTCCCCATTCCTTCTTCTCTGCAGACCCTGGTAACCACCATTTTACTTTCCATCTCAATGAATTTGACGATTCTCAGTATCTCTTGTAAGTGGAATCACACAGTATTTGTCCTTTTGTGTCTGGCTTATTTTACTTAGCGTAATGCTTTCAGGGTTCATCCATGTTGCAGCGTGTGGCAGAATCCCATTTCCATTTCCATTTCTATTTTAAGGTTGAGAGATATTCTGTTGTATGTATATAACACATTCTCTCTATCCATTCTTCCCTCTATGGACATTTGGGTTTTTTCTACCTTTTGGCTATTGTGAATAATGATGCTGTGAATGCAGACATATGAATTCCAGGCAACAGTTTTAAAAAAGCATTCTATGACGTGTGCTAGAAGCTGGAGGGGGGGGGTTGGGGGGGGCGGGGATGGTGAAAATTGAAGGCAGTCAGGCCTGCCTTCAATAGGTGCAGAGTTTAGTGCATTGATTTCCAAACTGTGCTACTTGGAACCTGTAAGGGGTTGAATAGTGTCTCCCCCCAAGTGTATATCCACCCAGAACCTCAGAATGTGACTTTTTTTGCAAACAGGATCTTTGCAGATGTAGTTAGTTAAGAAGCAGCCATACTGGATTAGGGTGGTCCTAAATCCAATAACTGATGTCCCCATAAGTAGAGAGGACACAGAGCAACAGGAAAGAAGCTACATGATGAAGGAGGCAGAGACTGGAGTGACACAACTACAAACCAAGAGACACCAAAGATTGCCTGGAACCACCAGAACCCAGCAGAGGAAGGGAAGGATTCTTCCCTAGAGCCTGCAGGGGGAGCATGGGCCTGCTGACATCTTGATCTTGGACTTCTAGTCTCCAGACCCATGAAACTATACATTTCTCTTGTTTTAATCCATCCAGTTTGTGGTTATTTATTACAGCAGCCATAGGAAACTAATACAGATTTTGGTAGTGACACCGAGCAGGACCCTGTGGGGCTCCTGGGCACAGAAACCTTTCCATGTCCCCCATTTCTTGTTTGTAGGGAATAGACTCCAGCCTCCATGACCTTCCCTGAGTTCCAAAGGGCAGATTCAAGCAGTTGCTAATCAGGGAAGGGAGGGGATGCAGAGATAAGGGAGAAACAGCCAAGAAACAATAGTGCAGCCTTGGGACAGGTCCTGGTTCCATCTCAAGGGATACACATAACTATATCTTTAAGCTCTTTATAGAACTAAAACCCCCAAGAAATGGAAGATGTCAGTATTCTTCATTCCAGAGAAGACCACCTGAGGCCAGATTAAAGGAACCAAAGAAACTCATCAAGAGATTACCTGAGACCAGATTAAAGGAGTGCAGGCCCTGAACACACCTTGATCTTATGGGCAACCCCACACTTGAACCACTGCTATAAAACTCCTCAGCAGATCCTCCTGGGTTGAGACACACAGTTTTTCAGGGCAGGAGCTCGCTGTGTCCCTCTTTGCCTGGCAAAGCAACAAAGCTATTCTTTTCTTCTTCACCCAAAACTCTGTCTCTGGGATTTGATTTGGCACTGGTGCACAGTAGTGGGGTGCTGCTGTAACACATTTTTCTTTTTTTAAAAAAAGGAGGGAGTGTTTTATTTATTTATTTATATAAATTTATTTATTGTTGGCTGCACTGGGTCTTTGTTGCTGCATGTGGGCTTTCTCTCCAGTTGCGGCGAGCAGGGGCTACTCTTTGTTGCGGTGCACGGGCTTCTCATTGCAGTGTCTTCTCTTGTTGTGGAGCACAGGCTCTAGGTGCGTGGGCTTCACTAGTTGTGGCACGCAGGCTCAGTAGTTGTGGTGCACAGGCTTAGTTGCTCTGCGGCATGTGGGATCTTCCCAGACCAGGGCTCGAACATGTGTCCCTGTATTGGCAGGCGGATTCTTAACCACTGCACCACCAGGGAAGTCCTATAACAAATACTTTAAAATGTGGAAATGGCTTTGGAATTGGGAAAGAGATCGAGGCTTGAAGAATTTTGAGGCACATGACAGAAAAAGCCTAGGTTGTCTTGAAGACATTGTTGGTAGAAATATGGGTTAAAGGTGATTCTAGCAAAGGCTCAGAAAAAAAGAAGAGTTATCAAGAAAGCTTCTATCACCATAGAACGTATACATATTGTCATGAACAGAATGTTGTTAGAAATGTGGCTCTTAAGGGCTTCCCTGGTGGTGCAGTGGTTGAGAGTCCACCTGCCAATGCAGGGGACACGGGTTCGTGCCCCGGTCCGGGAGGATCCCACATGCCGCGGAGCGGCTGGGCCCGTGAGCCATGGCCACTGGGCCTGCACGTCCGGAGCCTGTGCTCCGCAGCAGGAGAGGCCACAACAGTGAGAGGCCTGCGTATCCCCCCCCAAAAAAGAAAGAAAGAAATATGGCTCTTAAATGTGCTTCTTGTAATTATGGTCTCAGATGGAAATGAGGAACCTCATTCATGAGGTTGCCTAAAAGTCACACCCCCTAGTACCATCACATTGGGCATTAGGTTTTCAACACGTGAATTTGGGGAGGACACAAACATTCAGACCATAGCAACCCCAAACTTCAGAATGTGACCTTATTTGGAAATGGGGTCTTTGCAGAAATAATTAGCTAAGAGGAGATCATACTGAATTAAGGTGGGCCTGAAATCCAATGATTTGGTGTCATTGCTAAGGCAGTCTTAAGAAACAAATCCAGAACCCTAGAAGAATTAAATAATTCAACATTCAACATATATTAATACGTCCTGTGTGCAATCCATGTAAAGCTTTGGCATAGGACCTAGTGTATGGAAGTGCTTGGTAAGGGCTGCTTGTGTGTTGTTGTTAGAAGTTTCAAGAATCTTCCATAGAACTGAGAGGTAGAGCTATTCCCACCTCCCCACTTCTCCAATAGGAGTAAGTCCAATTTTATTTTATACGTGTTAAGAGTTCCTAGAGCTTTAAAAGTTTCTAAATAAATGACACTCCCAGTGGACAAAGGTGTTTTAAAGAAGATGTAAAGTGTTTTAAACAAAGCTCTATGATTGTTATGTGATATTGGGGACTAGAGCAGGGGGTTTGCCCAAAAGGTCACCTAACTTAGACCAGGGATCCTCAAACCTGGCACTGTTGTATTTTGGGCTAGGGGATTGCCATTGGGGGCTGTCCTGTATGCCGTAGGCTTCCCTGGCCACTAGATGCCAGTAGCAACCCCCGAGTTGTAGCAACCAAAAATGTCTCCAGACGACCTGTAGGGCTGAAAAAAGTCGCAAAATCGCCCCAGCTGAGAACCACTACCTTATATGTAAATCTTTAAGGAGTGAGTGAACATTCTGCTAGGATGGGGCTGCATTTCCTACAGAGGGAATTAGCGGGACTAAAGATTGGATATGTGAAAAGTCACACACATGCCTTTCAAGTAAAAAAAATTAAGACTGGGTTATAAGGTACAAACCACTGGGTGTTGGCAGTACAGGTAGACAATCACTCCTAGAATTACACTGATAACATGGCTTATTTTAGTTCCTGAACTGAACTTATCTACTTGATAGAACCAAAGTATCTTAGAGTATATAGAGCATTTAAAGGTCATCTAGTCTAAACACCCACCTGATGCAGAAACCAATATCCTTCCTAGATTATGTTACACACAGCTTCTACTTAGAGGTCTCTCGTGATGAGAAACTTGACATCACAGGGCTGCCCATTCCATTTTTTAAAAATGGCTTTCAAGGCTAGAAATGACCTTTTAAGTTTAGAAATTCAGTGATAACGTGATATGTATTGTGCTCATCCTGTTTTATCTTCCTTAAAAGGATCCTTCTCGAAGAAGCCCATTTCCCATGAAATTCTGGAAATGAACTGCTGAATCTTTACTGAAAACCTACTTCAATCACAACCCAGCAAATAAAGATGAGCTCATACCTCCTAACATTGTAACATTGATTTTTCTATCACTGGTAGTTCTTGAACACCAACATTCAATTCAAGCCTATATCCGGCATCTCAGTCCTCAAGCTCCACGGTTGATTAAACTCCCTGATTAGCTTCCGGAAGGGAAATGGGATATTCCCCAAGATTCAAGTTCCATTCATAGCCATCTAGTCAGCAGGTAGCGACTCCCTACCACAAAGTACACGCATCGAGAACAAGACCATATTACTTTCAAAAACAATAAGCAGTATTACAAAAATTGACAGTAAATCACCCCCAAGAACAATGATAAATTCCAGAATAGGCACCTCTGTTTTCTAACGAAAAATGACCAAATACATGAGCTACTGGCAAATAAAGAATAAGGTCTCTTAAGACAGTGGAAATTCCATAAGTGTAAGTGTGATGACAATTTTTTTTCTATATAGGAAAAGAATTGAAGATTTCAAGAAAGGAGAACCACAGATTTTACCAGGAAAAGGAAAATGAGGTTCCCCAGTGTGGGGGAAGATTTTAGATCTACAGTGGTCAAAAAAGAAAGGTCATTAATCTTCCCTACTCGGTGGCTGCCAAGGGATTCATCAGCGCAGATCAGCATGTGTCCTGGGTGAATGGGGAGAGAATAGGCCTATTGTTGTCACCTACTCACAATAGGAAACAGAGCCTAGAAGCCAGGTCATGAGGGGAGACCACTCATGACATGGTTCAGCTCCACCAGCGCACTTTTAGGTTAACGTTTGTTTCTTTAAGAGAGACCCTCCCCAGTCCAAGCAGGGACATCATTTGCATAAACCCCAGAAGACTGTCTCCCACTCCCCTAATCTCAGGAAATCTTCTATTTTCTGCTATCTCCAGGATGCCCTGGTATTCAGAGATGATTCAGAAACAAACTTGAGGGAATAAAAATGCCAAAAAAAAATTTGCCATTTCACTGCACCAGTCTAGCCATGTAAAAATCACTTCACCAGCAAACCCTCAGAGCCCAGCATGCTCTGCAAATCCTGCTCTAGGCCACAGCTGTCTTCTCTAAGGCAGGACTCTGGGTCACAAAGCGTTTTCAACCCTGTGAAAATGATGAGCAAAAAAACTCACCTCTTCCCCAAAGTCTCTTTTCAACAGTTTGTCCTTTTCACAAAGTCATTGTAGCCAGGATTCAAATAAGCCAGTCTCTACTAGTCGTCATGTCCTACAAGATGAGAGATTAACCACACTGAACACCAAGAGGTATGTTGGGCTGGTGATGGGCAAGATTGCTCCCTTTGAAATACACGGACTAAAAAATATCCTGCGAGATCCTTGACATGGCGTGGCATTGAGACTGAGCTTTGTAGAGCTGTGAAAGGAAAACTTCATTCTTGGACATCGATCAGATTCCTGGAACGTGTGAGAAGAAGTTGATGAGGCCAAGTGCTAACTGTTGTCTTAGAAACACACAAAGCAATTGGACATAGAATGAATGTAAAACCAGAGAGGCTTGGCAATCTATGATCATTCCAAAATCTGCTGATTTTTTTTAGATTTGCATATTCAGACAAATCCAGCTTCTTTACGAGGTAAGAATTTGTTCGTTGGGTATAATGATTGGACATGGATAAAATGCAAAATATATAAATCAGAGGAATCTCACTCATTGCCTATTAGAAAAGAAAGATCACCCCCAAATCTGATAATGGCAGCTCTTTGCAGCTAAAAAAAAATGAATAGAAATTGTTCTCAAATCCTTCAGGAAACCCTTGTTTACAACAATATTTGTTTTATTGTTTATTTATTATTGTTGTTTATTTATTGTTTATTTATTATTGTTGTTTATTTAATATTTATTGTAAATAAATATTTATTAATTTCCCAAATATTGGGAAAATATTTGCTCCCTGTTAAGTAATCTAGTGCTCTACCACTACTTGGAAGATCTAAGAAGAATTCCCAGTTTAGTGTTTCACATAATTGTGTGATTATGGCTGATCTGATTATCCAGACCACATTAAAGGAGAGGAAAACTAGAGGGAAGGGACCCAATTTAGTTTACATTGGGAAAAGCTTCATAAACTAGGAGTCCAGAGTTTGGGATTTCAGTGTCAAGTTTACTGTTAGTAAGCTTTGTGACTTAGGGAAAATTATTTAGGCTTTCTGAACCTCAGTTTCCTCTTTTACAATATAAAGGGCTTCTAATAAAATCCTTTCCTGCTCTTAAATTTAATAAATCTAAAATCTATATTTCTTAAGTTATATTTTAAATTAATTTTTATTGTAGTATAGTTGATTTACAATGTTATGTTAGTTTCAGGTGTACAACAAAGTGAATCAGTTATACATATACATATATCTACTTTTTTAGATTCTTTTCCCATATAGGCCAATACAGAGTATTGAGTAGAGTTCCCTGTGCTATATCATATGTTCTTATTACTTATCTATTTTATATATAGTAGCATGTATGTGTCAACCCCAGTCTCCCAATTTATCCCTCCCATACTTCTGTCTTAAAATCTATATTTTCTTTCAAACACCAATGGCAACACTTGTTTAAATTGACCCCAAACTCACTGAGGGATCTTGGAGTGTCTTTAAATACCTTTGCCTTTGTTTCTCCATGTGTAGACTCCTAGGTGTTTCATAGAGATATTGTAAGAAAGAAAGATGACACAACACTTAGTTGTACAAAACCCCAGGGACGAGGAAGCAGCCAAAAGGATCCTAAAAAAAACAAAACAAAAACCAGGGAGAGAGCAAAGTAAATTAAATCTACAAATTAACTCCAAATTCCATTTTATTCTGAGATTTCCTATAACCAAACCTCAGTTGCTACCCTGTCATAAAACTGATTTACATTCGTTGGATGGTCTTTAATTTCCCCTTCTAAGATTGCCAGATTTTCCAAGGAAAGATATGGGACACCTAGTTAAATTTGAATGTCAGATAAACAATGGATTAAAAAAAAACTGTCATGAATATTGCATAGAATAGACTTACACTAAAAAATTAATCATTGCTTATCTGACATTCAAATTTAACTGGGCACGCTGTATCTTCATATTTTTTCTGAGAACCCTATATCTATCCTCACTTTGGTAAAGGTAGGCAATTCCTAAATGTTGCTGTGTGTGTGATCATTTATTGACTTGTACACTTTTTGAATGGATAGCCTATCTCAATAAAGTTTAAAACAATGTTTCTAAATGATATTTTAATTGTCCTTGAATAATGTCTGGCTTACATATCATTGTCCCTCTCTGCCTCTCCCCTTTCCACACTTCAAGAATATGTTTTGTGGGGGGAAACATCCTTTGTGAACATTTCAGCTGCCATATCTGGAAATATGCATGAGATCGACTAGACTGTTCTATGTGGAGAGATGAGAGTAAGAGTAAGGAGGGGAATAAGAGTAAAGTACAGTACAGTCTGGGGGAAATTTTAAAAGAAATAATCATGTCAACCTGTTTTTCATATTGACCATTTCTTTATCCGATCATATGTAGGCCATGGGGCTTGATAAACCATAAACTAAAACTTGATAAGTGCATACACACAAAAACTTGTACCTGAATGTTCACAGCAGCTTTATTCATAATAGCCAAAAAAGTGGAAACAACCCAAATGCTCATTGACAGATGAAGGCATAAAGAACATACAGTGGAATATTATTCATCCATAAAAAGGAAGAGAGTACTGATACATGTTACAACTTGGATGAACATTGAAGACATTTAGTTCAGTGAAAGAAGTCAGACTCAAAAAGTCACAAATTGCATGCTTCCATTTATATTAAACGTCCAGAGTAGTAAACCCATAGAGAAAGAAAGTAGATTAGTGGTTGCCAGAGGTTATGAGGAGGTGGGGATGGAGAGTATCTGCTAATGGGTGTGTAGTTTCTTTAGTTTCTTTTGAGGTGATCAAAATGTACTAAAATCAGATGATGCTGATGGTTGTACAACTCTGTGATTATATGAAAATCCATGGAATTGTACACTTTAACAGGGTGACTTTTATGATATATGATTATATCTCAATAAAGCTTTTTAAAATAAATTTATTTATTTATTTATTATTTATTTATCTTGCTGCTTTGGGTCTTCGTTGCTGGGTGTGGGCTTTCTCTAGTTGCGTGGAGCGGGGGCCACTCTTCATTGTGGAGCACAGGCTCTAGGTGTGCAGGCTTCAGTAGTTGTGGCAGGTGGGCTTCAGTAGTTGTGGCACATGGGCTTAGTTGCTCCGCGGCATGTGGGATCTTCCCGGGCCAGGACTCAAACCTGTGTCCCCAGCATTGGCAGGTGGATTCTTAACCACTGCGCCACCAGGGAAGCCCAAAACTGTTTTTTTTTTTTTAAAGTCAATGCATTAAAAAAAAAAAAAATTGGTCAAATCTCAGTCGATGCTACAGAACCAGCCAAACAGAGCCATTCCTAGAGCCAGCAAAGTAATGAGTAGCTATTATTTGTGTGCCTATCATGCAAGGAGCTTTGATTACTATTACTGTTTATTAAAGTTTTTAATCTCATTTCATTTTCTCAATGGCCCTATAGAGTATTATTATCCTCTGCCTTAGGAAAAGAGGAAATGGACTCTAAGAGACTAATTTGTTTGAGGCTTCTACAGGTAAGTAAGGGGCAGGGCAGCATCTGACTCCACAGCCCAGGATAGCCCAGTTCACACCTGTCCATGAGAGAAACCCAGAAACCCAGGGATTCTAGCTCAGCCTAGAAACAGGACCATCAGGGCACTGCCAGCTTCCTTGCTGCTCACTCCTTCCTCTGCAGTAGAAGTACTTTCTCCCTAGTGGATCTTGTTTTGTTTTTGTTTTTACTACATTCTCAGCTTTCCTCAACCTTATTGCATAGATCTGTTTCTTGCTTTAGATACTGCTTGGAAATTTCCTCAGCCCTAGACGTCTTTAACAAAAGGTGCTTGGACTCTCAGAGCCCAACAAAAGCTCCGCGTGGTATTTTGCCTGCAATCAAAACTTAATGTCAGTTCAAAATGAGGTACATACAGTTGATTTCATTTATATAAACCTCTGGAAAATGCATACTAATGTATAGTGCAGAAAGATCAGTGGTTCCCTGGGGGAGGGTGTAAGGTGGAGAGGTGAAAGAGGGAGGGATGACAAAAGACATTAATAAACTTTTGGAGCTAATCCATACATTTGTTTCCTTGATTTCTGTGATAGTTTCGTTTGTATCCACATAGGTCATAGCTTATGAAAATGCACACTTTAAATACATTCATTTTAGCATATGTAAATTATACTGCATCAAAGTTGTTTAAATAAAAACTTTAAAAACAAAGAACAAACAAAAACAACCTTAAGGTCAGAATATGCTCTCATGTTATAAGATGCTTCACTCTGTGTCTCCCAGCCCCCAGCCCCATGACTCTCCTGCTGCTGCTGAGCCGTGCCATAGGACAGAAAAGGTCAGTAGATTTAGGGCCTGGTGTCCAGTCTGGCTAATAACCCTGCCCCAAGCGCCTCCTGAACTGGACTATGGAGTGAGGTTTAAACTCATCAGAGGCTTCTCCTTGGGGCCATCTACAGAGCTGGGCATCTTTCCTCCTCCTTTTCTCTCCTCAGCAGGAAGGAAGCCTGCTTACCCACTCCCTTCTTCCATAGAACTACCTCCCACCACTCCCATCCCTCCTCCCCTTGCTGCCTTTCCCTCGGGCTGCCAGGTTGCCATGCCAATAAGGTTCCTATGGTTACTAAGAAAAGCTGCTGCATTCCCATAGGCAGCACCTACCTAACAAAAGAGAAAAAGAGACCAGTATGGCCCCAAGGGGGAAAAAAAAAAGGCACCGAAGGGGTCTCAGTCCAGCGGATGTTGGAAGACAGATTTGTTTATCTTTGATGTCTCCAGGCTGGACCTTGGACCAAATCCTGCTACCTCCACTCAAGTTCTCTCTTCCCTAAACCTAGGGAGAGAGGCGCCTGGCCCTAGTTCAAGTCCATTGTTTTACCTAGTGTGAGGTCCAAATAGACACCACATTGTGAAGATCATGCTAATATGTAAATACAATAATACATCCGGGCTCTTTGTCTAGCTAGGAAAATGGCAAAATGCAAAACATGCTCTGCTGTCTCAACCATTGGCTCTCTTGTCTGAGAATCTGCTTTTCTCCTTACGGTATTCCTCCCTGGGTTGACAACCGTAGGCCACACCAGGTTTGTTTGTTTGATTTTTATTTAAATAAACACCAATATTTTCTCTCAAATATAAAGAAGTGGATTTTAATATAAAATTCAAAAATAAAGAAAATAAGAAAAAATCATTCACAGTTCCAAAGTCAAAATATTTATTTCTTCTCTTAAAAATATACAGGTTTGTTGTTGCTGGTTTGTCTTACATAGTTGTCGAACATCATTTTTGAAATACAATTTAGTTTATTCAGATTTTGCTATGGTGAATTTTCTCTCTGCTTCTATCAGTTGTCAAACAAAAAATGGCAGCTCCTCAGAAAAACATAGTTACCTTCTGTGCCTGAAAACTGGGTAAATTTCCCTTTGAGGGATAAGAGACTTTTATCTTTGAAGATAGGGAGTTGACACCAAGATGAGTTTCCATAAACAGACCTTACTAAAATAGTCCTTATCCTCCATCAGTTCCTCCTATATTTCCTAGTCACTTCCCCAGAATTTATTGTCCCTTGAAGCACAAACTCTCTTTCCTTTGTTAAAGGGTAAACTACCCCCCAAGTGTAAACACTTCTTTGAGTTTTACTTCTTTTTTGTCACCTCCCGTGCACATGAACATTTATAAAAATAAAGTGCCTTGGGACTTCCCTGGTGGTGCAGTGGTTAAGGACCCACCTGTCAATGCAGGGGACATGGGTTCGATCCCTGGACCGGGAAGATCCCACATGTTGCAGAGCAACTAAGCCCATGTGCCACAACTACTGAGCCTGTGTGCTACAACTACGGAAGCCCGCGTGCCTAGAGTTTGTGCTCCACAACGAGAAGCCAACGCAATGAGAAGCCCGCGTACCGAACAAAGAGTAGCCCCCATTCGCCACAACTAGAGAAAGCCCATGTGTAGCAACGAAGACCAAACACAACCAAAAATAAAAATGAAAAAAAAAATTAAGTGCCTTTTCTCCTGTTATTTATTCTTTTGTCAGTTTAATTCTCAGGCTCCAGGCACTGAACTTAAAAGAGTAGAGGAAAAGTTTTTCCTGCCTGACACACCCATGATCATAGCAGAATCATTCATAATAGACAAGGGTAAACAACCCAGTGTCCAACAATGGATGAATAGATAAACAAAATGTAGTGTATACATACAATGGAATAGGAATATTATTGAGCCTTGAAAAAAACAAGGATATTCTGACACATGCTATAACATGGACGAACCTTGAAGACATGGCTTTATGCGAAATAAACGAGTCACAGACAAATTCTGAGGTATCTAGATTAAATTCACAGAAACAGAAAGCAGGATGGTGGTTGCCAGGGGCTAGGGAGAGGGGGAAATGAGGAGTTGTCGTTTAATGAGTGTAAAGTTTCAGTTTATAAGATGAAAAATTTCTGAAGATGGGTTGCACAGCAATGTGAATATACTTAACAGTATGGAACTTCACACTTAAAAATGGTTAATATGGTAAATTTTATGTGTGTCTTACCACAATTTAAAAAACATGAAGCAGGGCTCCCCTGGTGGCGCAGTGGTTGAGAGTCCGCCTGCCGATGCAGGGGACACAGGTTCGTGACCCGGTCCGGGAAGATCCCACATGCCGCGGAGCGGCTGGGCCCCATGGCCGCTGAGCCTGCGCGTCCGGAGCCTGTGCTCCGCAACGGGAGAGGCCACAACAGTGAGAGGCCCACGTACTGCAAAAAACAAACCAACAAACAAAACTGTCTTGCATTTGTTTCCCTAAAAGCCCTTTTGTATTTCTTAAAACAAAACAAACCCCAAAACACCAAACCTTTTGTACTTCACATAGAAGCTCTCTTTCTCTCCTTTCTCCTTCCTCTATTAAATTGATATATAAACCTCTACCCACAGCAGTTCAGAGAGCCTCTTCATCTGAACGGTCCTGCATGCCTATGAATAAGACTTGTTTTCCTTTCTCCTATTCATCTATTGTTAATTCAAAGACCCCCATTATTGAACATAAATTAGCAGAGGGAAAGGTTTTTCTTCCAACAGAGGGGATGGGGAGAGTTGGAGGAAAATGGGGAGTGACTCCTAACAGGTAGGGGGTTTATTTGGGGAGTTAGTGAAAATGTCCTAAAATTGATTGTGATGACGGTTGCACACCTCTGTGAAGTTACTAAAAACCATCGTATTGTACACTTTAAATAGGTGAATTGTATGGTATGGGAATTATATCTCAATAAAGCTGTTTTTAAAAAAGATCCTTTAAATCTCTGCTCTCAATCCTCACCCTGCTTTTTCTATCATTCCTAGTCTATCATGATTTTTACTCAGTCTTACCCAATCAAGTCCCCAAGTATGGAAAGAATTGCCTTGAACCAAACTTCGAATTCTCAATAAATTTTGACTTAACCTTGCCCTCTAAGATACTGTGGAAGTTCTGTCCAGGTGGTATTCTCCCTTACTGTCCTAAGCAATAAACTCATCTTTCTCCTGTTGACAGAAGAGGTTGGTTTCGGAGTAAACTTGTGTGTGTGTGTGTGTGTGTGTGTGTGTGTGTGTGTGTATGTAAAATATACATGACATAAAATTTGCCATTTTAACCCTTTTTGAGTGTACAGTTCAATGGCACTAAGTACACTCATGTT
The DNA here is from genome assembly GCF_949774975.1 of Lagenorhynchus albirostris. Taxonomy (NCBI): domain Eukaryota; kingdom Metazoa; phylum Chordata; class Mammalia; order Artiodactyla; family Delphinidae; genus Lagenorhynchus; species Lagenorhynchus albirostris. Next base: position 100,278,245 of record NC_083103.1, read on the forward strand.
ACTGTTGCAATGGCATTAAGTACACTCATGTTACCGTTGCAGTCATCACCACCGTCCACCTCAACAACATTTTCATCATCCCAAGCTGAAACTTCATAACCATTAAACGATAATTCCCCAGCCTCCCCCTGTCCCCAGCCCCTGGTAACGACTATTGTGCTTTCTGTCTCTATTCTAGGGACCTCATTTAAGTAGAATTATACAATATTTATCCTCTTGTGTTGGCTTCCTTCACTTAGCATAATGTTTTCAAGGTTCCTCCATGTAGCACGTGTCAGAATTTCATTCCATAAGCCCCTCAGTTCACTCACATTCAAACCTCAAGTCATAATCTTCAGTGTCCTGCCTTCCACTCTATGTCATCCTCCTCTTAATTTCTGAAACACAAATTCTATCCCATTCCTTCTCTGATGTCTTAATGTACGAGTCGGGCTATAGCAATTCTGCAGAAGTATCTGATTTGGCCTTCAGTTTTTCCAACATTTAAGAAATCAGGAGATTTCACGTGAAAATCTTGATTTCTGGCCTCGCTCACTGAATGTGATGATCTTGCAACATTGGTTGCATTGCCAGATGGCGACAACCACTTGAACCTGAGTAATAACCTCCTCCACCCAGTCCATCCTGCTCAGCCTGTCACAGGGTATGCAAACATCTGACTTTCAAAGCCATATCTGAACGGTCCCTCTGGGTCTGCAGAAAAAAGACAAGATTAAACTGCCTCCTGAGGCAGCAAGGAGAGGTAAAGGGTTAGCTGTCAATTAGTATCAACATGGTGCCACCTTCATAACAGACCTGGGCAGAAAAAAGAAACAGGCTGAGAGCCCTAGCGCATCACTTAGGGCAAGTAAAATTATGTACATACAATAAAACAATTCACATTTTATAAGAACAAATACAAAGAGAACGATACATAGCAAACAGTTTGGAACATTTATGGAGGACAGGATAGAGAAAGGAAGGGGAGAATCACCCTTACCACCTTTATTTGTGATAAAGGGGAACATATAAATGAAAACAAATATATGATATCGCTTAAACGTGGAATCTAAAAAAAATGATACAAAGGAACTTATGTACAAAACAGAAATAGACCCACAGACATAGAAAACAAACTTATGGTTATTAAAGGGGAAAGGTGGAGGAGAGATAAATCAGGAGTTTGGGATTAACATATACACACTACTATATATAAAATAGGTAAACAACAAGGACCTACTATATAGCACAGGAAACTATACTCAATGTTTTGTAATAACCTATAAAGGAAAGAATCTGAAAAAGTATGTATACATATAACTGAGTCATTTTGCTGTACACCTGAAACTAACACAGCATTATAAATCAACTATACTTCAATTACAAAACAAACAGACAAAACAAGCAAGGCCATGCCCAGACCGATGATGACACATAAACTAAATTCAATGAACTCGTTCAGCTATAACTGATATCCAAAAAAAAGTGTGTGTATATATATATATATATATATATATATATATATATATACACACCTGTGTATCTTAGCATCTGTGTCAGGACTGGGTCTAAGGCAGATGTTTGATAAATTATTTGGTATCAGTGACCACCTTGAACCAGAAGTCTCCTCTTCAATTTCAGGAGACAGTATAGAACAATGGTTAAGTGTATAAACTTTGGAGTAACATGGATCTGTGTGTTTGGACTGGTTCTGCCGCTTATTATCTGCCTGTCCTTGGGCGATTACTTAACCTCTGTAAATCTCAGTTCCTTATCTGTTAGCTGAGAGAGAAACAATTGATAACAACACTTATATAGAGTTGGCTGAGGTTTACGTTAAGTAATGTACGTATATACAAGCCCAGTTTCTGCCACGTACGTAGGAAGCCCTCAATGAATAGCAGTTATGATGATCAATAATTTATTTGAATATTTTAGTTCAAGTGAATAAAGTAAGGCTTCTACTATTTTATTTGCAAATCACTGCCTGATAGGACATTATAATGTATTATTCATAATGTCTTTCAGTTGCTAAAATATATTTTCACTGGTTTATTTGTGCAGGGGATCTTTGCCAACTGAATTTGGGCTCCTTCTAACTATCTATCTACAGACCATGTGGCCAAGACTCCTAGAATACCTGCTTCCAGAAATGGCAAAAGAGGCAGCTAGCAAAATATTACTGATGTACAATTTACAATGCATTTTCTCATTAAATGTATGCATTTAATTGAGGTGTTTAGGCCTTTTACATTTAATGTGATTAGTGATATGACTGGACTTAAATCTAATATCTTGTTGTTTTCTATTTGTCCCATCTGTCTCTCTCCCCTTTTTCTCTTTCTCTTTTTTTTTTGGATTAACTATATTTTATGATTCTATCTTATTTCCCTTTTTGGCTTATTAACTATAGCTCTTCGAGTTGTTATTTTACTGGTTGTTTTAGGGTTTATAGCTTACATCGTTAACTGATTACAGTTCAACCTACAAGTAATATTATATTTGTGTATATGATAAGAATCTTAAAACAGTATTCTTTCATTACTCTTTTCCTGGACTTTATACTATTGTTGTCATTCGTTTTACTTCTACATATGTTATAAACCTCCAATATATTATTATTTTTGCTCTTAACATCCCATTGTTTTTCAGAGATCTAGGAAATAAGAAAAAACTCTTTTATACGTACATATTTACCTTTCTTAGATCTCTTCATTCCTTTGCGTGAACATGGGTTTCTATCTGCTGTGATATTCCTTTTTCCTGAAAAACTTCCATTAATATTTCTTGTGGGATCCAGTGGTTAGGACTCTGAGCTTTCACTGCCATAGGCCTGGGTTCCATCCCTGGTCAGGGAACTAAGATCCCACATGCCCGGAGGCCAAAAAACAAAAACTTAAAGTTGCTGCTACATTCTCATATGGCTTTATTTCTGATGAGAAGTTTACTGTCTTTCTTATTTTTGATTCTCCAAACATAATGTTTCTTTTTCGTCTCTGACTGGTTTTAAGCAATTGTTATTAAAAAAAATTTTTTTAGACCGCATCACGCAGCTTGCGGGATATTAGTTCCGTGACCAGGGATCGAACCTGTGCCCCCTGCAGTGGAAGTGCGGAGTCCTATCCACTGCACTGCTAGGGAATTCCCCCTAAGCGATTTGATTATGATGTGTCTTGCTGTACTTTTTTTTTCATGTTTCTTCTGATTTAGGTCTTATCTATGGGTTTATAGTTTTTATCAGATTTGGACACTTTTCAGCCATTATTTCTTCAAAAATTTTTCATCTCAGACATTGTATTTTAAACCTCTAGAAGTTTGATCTGGACCTTTTTGGTATCTTCTTGCGTCAACTTACTCAATTTTTTTCTTTACCTTGTTGAACAGGTAACAGTTACGATAGGTTTTTATGCCTTTATTGACTCACTCCATCCTTTGTGTCATTCATGGATGTTTCTATTGAGCAGTTACTCTTATTATCATATTTTCCTGCATCTTTGCACGCCTGGTCATTTTTTATTTGAATGTCAAACACTATGAATTGGCTATTTTTGCTGGGAGTTGGCTATTTTTGGATTAATATACATATTTGGCTATTTTTGGATTAATAAATAGCCAACTATAAATAGTTGGCTATTTTTGGATTAATATACATATTCTTGAGCTTTTTTTCCCTGGGATATAGTTACCTTCCATGAAACACTTTAGTACTTTCAAGGATGAGGATAGCATTTAAACATTGTCATGGAGGACAAAAAAGGTAGGCTGCTTTGTCAGAGCAGCCTTTAGTAGGAACTAGTTTTTCCCACTACTGAGGCAATATTTTTCCAGGCATTATTATACCCTACGTCCTTTAATTATCATGGGTTTTTCCACTGTGGCTGGTGGCAACACGAAGTATTCCTAGTTCTTTGTGAGGTTCAGGGATTATTTCCTCTAAGCCTTTCAGGTGACCCTTCCTCAGACTTGAGTAGTTTCCTCATATGCATGCACTGATCTCTTTCCTGAGTCCAGATCCAATTGCCTCCTAAAATATCTCCAGTTGTACATATGGCGGGTACCTGGAACTCAACATATCTAAAACATAATTTATCTTCCTCCATAATTTCTACTTCTCATATAGTTCCAGTTTCAGGGAATGACATTTCTATCCATCAAGTTAGCCAACCTAGGAATACAAGTGCAGTCTTGAGCCCTTTTTCTCTCTACCACCTCACCCAATCACCAGGTCCTTAAGTTTCTTCCTTCTTGCCATCTCTCTAAACTGTTTTCTGCAGATTCAGGTTTTCATCATTTCTCCCTTGAATAATGGAAACAACCAGCCTCTAGCCTCTACATTCACTACTGCCAATCTCATTCACCTGATATCCACGTGTCTCCTTGCTACGAGAGCGGTCTTTTGTACGTACGAATATAATCGTATCATTTTCCTTAAAGTCTCTCAGTAGGTCCTTGCTGCCACCAAGATAGTGTCCAAACTTTATGTGATGACTTAAAGCTATCACTTAACTGCCTATCTCAACTTCCATTAATTTATTCAGTTATTCTTTCACAAATTTTTGAGTCCCTATTCCAATGCTAGACCCTGTGCTAGGCATGGGGATATAAAACAGAAGAATGTGATGGTCTTCCCCTAGTCTAATGGGGGAGACAGATAATTAAATAAGTGATTACAATTTAGCAGGGTGAATACTTTGATAAGAGAAGTTCAGGGTGTTCCAGGAGCTCAAAGGAGGAGGAGGGAGGTAGTTGGGGCAGGTTTCACAGCCGATATGCTGGATGAGGAGGACTCGCCAGGAGAAAGGTGTGTGCATGGAGAGGATGGAGAAAGGCAGAGGGAATGTCATAAGAAGACTCAGAAGGAAGAGGAAGTTGGTGTATTTTAGGAATGATGACTGAAAGAGTACAGAGAGGCATGTGGTGAAAGAGGTATGCAGACCCAGACACCCACAGCCCTTATAAATCATGATAAAGAGTTTAGACTTTATTCTGCTGGAAATGGGAGCCACTGAAGGCTCTTAGGCAGAAAGAAGAAGAATCGGATTTCCATTTCCTAAAGCTCTATCTGGCTGCTGTGTAGGGAATGGATTAGAGGTAGCTGATTGGAAGCAGGAAGACTTTTCCAATAATTTAGGTGAAAGGTGATGGTGGCAGTCGAGATGGAATCGAGGGCGTGGATTTGAACACATTTTTTAGGGGGTAGAATCAAAACTACTTGGTAATTGATTGGATGTGGGAGGTGAAGGAGAGGCAGGCAACTATGACTTCATCATATGTGCAGCCATACTGTCCTTATTTCTGTTCCTGCCACATACCAGCGCGTTTTTGCCTTAGGGCTATGTACTTGGTTCCCTTTACAAGGCTGGCTTCTTCTCTGTATTCAAATCTCAACACATTCAAGTCAGCTCCTTCCCTTCAAATAGTCAATGGCAGCTGCCCTGCCAGCCGTTCTCTATGACATTTTCATGCTTGTTTTTAAAAATCACTTATCACTGTTACCTTATTTTATTCTATTCTATCTATTTACTTGAATGTAAACTCCATTAAAGCAGACATCTTGTCTGTCTTGCTTACCACTAAATCCTATTATATGAAAAGGGTCTGGCAAATAGAGGGCACTCAGTAAATTGGAAGTTTATCTCTTGCCATTTCTCCTCCTATTCTATTCTGGCCATAATGAACAAATAACAGTGCTCTAAATATGCCGGGTAGCTTTGCTTGTGTTTTTTCCTCTGAGTAGAATTCCCTTCCCACCCTTTCTTCTCTTTGCTAATTCCTCATTGTTCCTCAAGACTTCATTTTTATCACATTGCATTTCCTTGTCTGTTTTCCCACTGAAGAGAAGCAAGTTGAGGGCATTAAGTATTCCAAATGTCTAGCCAAGGTAGGTAGATAGAGAACAGGCACCAGGTGAATGCTTATGTAGATTGCTGGGGAGCTTGTTAGAAATGCAGAGCCTTGGTCCTCACCCCAGATGGACTGAATGAGAATCTGAACCTAGCAAGATTTCCAGGTGACTGTTTTTCACATTAAAATTTGAGGAGTGCTTCTTTAGTGGTGATAATACAAAGCCTAAATTTATCTGGGTGGCCTTGTGATCCATAACGGAAGGCAGGTATGGTAAAGAAAAAGGAATGGTTCTGGGAATCCGCCAAACCTGGTTGGATTTTATTTGATCAGTTACAACACTTAGATGGTTGTTGTGAAATAATAAATAGGAAAGCCCTGGTACCTGGTAGGTACTTAATAAACCACAGCATCTCTCTCCCCTGGAAGATTCTAAGGCTAGAAACTAGGATATCTGGCCTCTGGATCTGGTATTGTCACCAATTCACTAAATCAAGGAACCATAGAGTAAGAAGGGACCTTCATGTAGGTCCCATTTAGCAGCCTTGTGCTATAGAAACTGAGGCTCATAGCTAGACTGGAGATCAAGTTTTCTGAGTTTCATGCTCTGCCACACAGCTTCCTCACTTGTAAAATTAGGAAAATAATGCCCCTCCTAGTTGTTTCACAGATGGCATCTAATCTTTAATAAGTATGCAAGAGCTCTTTAAAAATGCAATGTATAATTATTATTGTTTTAAAAATCTGGACTGTATTATACGTGTTGGGATTTGTAAGATGTCCTTCCATCAAGCAAGTTAGAGTAGACTCCTATCTACTAAATTCTTCCTAAATCCACACTTTAAAATATATTTATTTATTTATTTATTTATTTATTTATTTATTTATTTATTTTTGTCTGCATTGGGTTGCCGCGCGCAGGCTCTCTAGTTGTGGCAGGGTTCGTTGCCCTGTGGCATGTGAGATCTTAGTTCCCTGAACAGGGACTGAGCCTATGTACCCTGCACTAGAAGGCAGATTCTTAACCACTGGACCACCAGGGAAGTCCCCTAAATTCACACTTTTGAGAAACGATAGAGTTTGGAGGAATTGCTGCTATTGTAATTAATAATTACAATAATCAGTTTATCATTAAACCACTTAGTCTCTTTATAATAAGATATCTAAGCCTCAGCAAACTGCTTATTTTAATCAAAATTCCAAAAGAAATAAAAATCTTTTCTATGTAGTTCCTTATAATAAATAGTTGAAGATATTTACTCATATGGGGCAAAAAGGAAGTTTAGGAATGTCTCCTCTTAAAGAGAAGTTGTCTCCTCTTAAAATGTGATGATTTTAATCGTGGAGTAAATCAAGCAATAGATTTATAAGAAAAGGAAACCAGTGGGTATTCATAGATCTGGTCTCAGTGAAAATGAGATTATTGCCAAGGCTAAAATAAATAAGAAAGAGGTCCCCTCTCCAAAGGAGTTTACATATATAAATCCCAGGTTGGACCTTTTATTTCAGGGCTTCTGCTACTCTGAATGCTTAGTTCTCTTCTCCCATCGTGTTAGTTTCGACTTCGTGACCCTCTTCCTGAAAGAGAAGGTAGTTTCCACAGGCTCAGAGTAGGGGACTCGTCTGTTCTGGAATGGGGCTGGAAGTTGGGCAGGGTAGAAGAGGTCAACGACCCCACCCTCCCAGCCCACTGAACTAACTAGAGGAGAGTCAGGAGGTCTGGGTAGTTGTTCTGCCACTGACCTTGAGTAAGTCAGTTGATACCTGGGCTCACACTATGTAAGGTTATACTAAAGGGCTTCCAGTTTTAAAAATCTGATTTTATAGGTGGCCTGAGCAGAGCAGCTCTAAGCACACCTAGAGGTGAAGGAAAATAGGAAGTGGAGAAAAGAGGAAAAAATGGGGAATGAGAGATATAAGAGGCTGGGAATAGGGGAGAAAAAGGTTATAGGTCAGGCTTGATGGTTCGATGCCAAGAAACTGCCGTTCCTGGGGTAGAGACGGACTGCTGGGGACAGAGATGAAAACAGTTTCATTTCTATTTACTTGATCGTTTTAATCTCAGCCAACACTTTGCTGTCAGAGAACACGCCTAATGCAGGCGAATTGCATGGCAGCTTGACCTATTCTTTTTTTATGACTTGATTTAAACCCATCATTGCTTAGTACCCTTTGGTTACTGAAGTCTCCAACCAAAGAGACCAAGATACTTCTGCATTTTATTGTTCTGTTGTTAGGCTTCATAATAGAAAGACAAGCAAACCTGCAGAAGTAAATGGGAGAGAGCAAAGAACACGATATGGAATCAGGAAGGACGGCAAGCCCGGAAGCGGCGCGGGTGGGCCCAGAGGACGGACTGCATTTCCCAGGCTCAGTCACCACGCGGCCCCGCCCCCTCCGCCGCCGCGGCCCCGCCCCCTCCGCCCGGGCGGCTGGACTCTGCGCCCGCCCGACTTCCCAGCGGCCCTGTGCGGCCCGGGCATGCCCAGTGTGGGCGCAGCGGCCCCGGCCCTGGGAGCGTCCTGGCGGGAGTGGGTGGCCGGGCGCGAAGGGGTGCGGAGGGGCGTGGAGGAGCCGAGCGGGCCAGCGGTGGGCCAGGGGCCGGGCCGGAGCCGGAGCCGCGGGGGCAAAGCTGCCGGGTAGGTGCAGTTCTGCCGAACCAGGCCCTGGCGCCGCCCAGCCTGCGCGCGCGGCAGGGGCCCCGGTGGCTAGGGCGGCGAGGGCGTGTGAGGGCAGCAGGGCCCGAGCGCGGGGTTGGGAGGTGCGGGTGGGGGCTGCGCGCGGGGACGCCTGGCGGGAAGGTGCTGCGGCGGCGGGGCAGGGCCGGGGCGCGGGACGCAGCCCGCAGTAGCCGGCGAGCCTCTGCCCAGGTGCGGCGCGGCTGTCTTTAGCTCCGCGCGTGACGGGATGTGAGCGTGCCCCGCGCCTCGTGCACGGCTGTGGTGGCGGAGGGAGACCAGCTTCCAGTCGGGTTTGCCAAGGAGCTGGGGAGGAAACGGGTCCGAAGGGACCTGTGGGCTCTGAGCATCCGGGGAGCCCGGTGGGATGTGAGGATGCTTACCTTTAGTGAAACTGGAGTGGGATGTGACAGCCTCCTGCTTTCCGGACTTGGGTTTCTGGGTTTAGTGACTTAGAAAGTCCAGGACCGTGCCGCAGTAGATGCTTAATAAGTTCTCATGACTGTTTAGGAATTTAATGGCCAGTTGTATTTACAGGCTTACGAGACATTTTGTCCATGGGATGCTCGGGTTAAACAAAAATCCTCATCGCAAAACTTGAGTAAAAAGCCCCGACTGAGGGTTCAGACACCGGGGTTTTGAAGTTCGCTGTAGCCTTTCACGTGCTGTAATCTTGGGCAAGCCATTTAACTTTGGAGGTTCAGTTCCTCCGTCTGTGAAATGCTGTGAACCAGATGCATCTCACTCACGTCCACCACAGTTGGAGGGTTTCCTCCGTGTTATACAGTCTCTGGTCTCAAATCGTGGCAGGTTGCTTTTCTCCCTGCCTGAGCTTTTTGTCAAACCGGATAATATTTCTGGATATTCCGGATAATTCAAATAGGATCTGCATATAAAATTGAAGTGACTTGTCCCTCACAGGCCACTACTGGTCAGTAGGTAACCTGCCGCTTGGTACTTGCAGAAGCCAGTTGTTAATGGCCATGGTTCAGGTAACACAGCTCCTCTCCTTGGATTAGGACCCACATGCTTCCAGCTGTGTCAGCACCTTGTGAGAAACCCAGACTAACTAATCGGCTTCCTTAAACTCCCACATTAGCTCATTCTGTAGTGGGATTATGTTTATGTAGAAGTTAAGTTTTTATTTTCATGTTACTGCACTTTGTACTCAAAACCTATGAAAAATTTTAATACTCTTAATTCATAGATGAGGAAGTAGATGGTTAAAAGTGAATCCATGATAATCTTTAGAAACTAGTGTCTTATATATCATCATTGAGCATTAACTATTCACCTGTCACTGAGTAGCCTATCACTCAGGTGTTTTTTGTTTGTTTTTAAGTGGGAGAATTAACAAAAGTTTCTTACCCTAGAAACTTCTCTACCTGAAGTGAGTGCATCTGGGTAAGATTTGACCCAAGGAGAAGATGGTACATACAGTGTTGTGCAAGTTGCCTTCCCTCTGCTGTATTCCCTGCTCTTCCTGTTCTGGGTGGCAGTAGTCCAGTTGGGTCAATAAGGTACAGTTTGGTGAAGCGGTCATTAGGGAAAGTGTGCTTATGTTTTGAAATTCGAGGTGTATAGAAGCTGCCTGTGAAATTGTCATTATGGTCTATCTCTTAAATTAAAAATACCCTAGATTGGTTTAGTCAGGTTTGAGAATTTTAGAATCCCAAGTCCTTAATTAAATTTTTGAAAATGGGTTTTGCATTCACCTTAGACATTACATGGGAGCGTAGAATTTTAAAAATACTTATACACGTGAACTTTCAAGTTATTATTTTATGAAGCTAGATTTCTCATTCACCTAAGAAATAAATAAAATGGGAAAGCTGTAGTGTGTTAAAGAATGTTTATACACGTGGACTTAACCTTGTTTTGGCCTAGTTTAAAATTCATTGTTTCCTGCCTGCTTGTTGAAATTGTACATGTATGTATACATTTAAAGTTGGAAAACAGGGAAGGCATATTTGGGGGTCTTGGTGGGAAATTTCACATCATACTTTGAACTTATCTGTGTGCTGGAGGGCCCTGTGTATGAAGTGCATATTTAGTAATTTTTGTTAGAACTTTCATTTTGCTCCTGTATTTGTATTCAAGTAACATCAAGCACAGATATTGCTTAGGAGGATATTGTAGTGTAATTATCACCCATCTCATGATCTCAAATCTCAAAAGTACTTGGGACGTGTAGGAGGGATAGTTAGGGACATCAAGGCCCAGAGAAGGGATTACTAGTCCATGTAAAAGTGAAAGGGTGGTAAGTGATTTAAAAATTTATTGATTTCAGGTTTTTCAGTAGTTACAGGTGTAACTTCACTTACTTAACAGTGCTAGTATCTACCTAAGTGCTAGAATCTACTGCACTCCTATTAGAGAAGTATGTGGAAAACGTCATCATGTAGAAATGTACGTGAGTAACTTGAAGATAAATATTTTTCCCCGCTTATGCTCCGTCTGTTTCCAGGTGCTTCATGATGAGACATTTGGGGACACTTCTCTCTCCTTTGTGTAGTTGATAGTTTGGGCGGTGAAGAGATGGCTGACAGTGTCAAAACCTTTCTGCAGGACCTTGCCAGAGTGAGTACGTCAAGTCATCTTTTGACCCTTTTGCTGCAGGAACTGACTAGAAAATCCTTTAGGTATTTTTGAAATTTTTATCATGTTTGTTGGGTTCTTCACCTACAAGTTTTCATTCTAATCCACACTACTCGAGGGAGAGGTATTATCCTGCATCTCGCAGAAGCTTGGGAGAACTGTCTAGTGAGTGTCTATAGTATTGAAACCCTGTTCAGCTTGGCCCCAGACCCTCTTTTTTTCTTTGATAAACTTTATTTATCAATATATATATATTTTTGGCCATGCCACATGGCTTATGAGATCTAGTTCCCCGACCAGGGATTGAACCCGGCCCTTGGCAGTGAGAGCGTGGAGTCCTAACCACTGCACCACCAGGGAATTCCCTAAACTTTATTTTGGAATACTTTTAGAGTTGCAGGGCTGTACAGAGAACTCCCCTATATCCTTCACCAGGTTCTCTAATGTTAACATCGTATGTAACCACGGTATGTTGTTGAAGACCAAGCAGTGAACATTGGTACAGTGCTATTACCTGAACTACTTTGTCCGGATCTACATTATAGGACCTGTCTTATTCTCCCATTCTACAAGGCGGAGATGATGATGCTCTAGAAAAATGTCCCGTAGAGATCTGTTCAGGATGTAGTCACCCACATGATCAGTAGCATAACATTCCATCATAGTGGCTGTCTGAGGTCTAATGCCCTAGTTGTAGCCCCTGTAGCTCTATTCCCGGGAGCAGGAGAGAGGCCAGTTCTGACGGGGAGTGGAAGTGTTTAAAAGTTTATTATCTTTGAATCAAAGAGGGGGGAATTGAAGGAATATCTTAGAAGGGCCAAAGAGAATTCATGTGATCTTCTTTTAATACCTTATGTCCTTTTGTGTGATAAAATTTCAACCCTGGATCAGTTGTACAACATGAACTTTGTGTGTCTGTCTGCCCCACTAGACTGTAAGTATCTCAGAAGTGGGGATGCTGTCATCATCCTAGCACATACTAGGCCCTAAGCCATTTGAACTTAACTATCTTAATTTTAAACTGTTTGTAGAAGATTTAGAAGTTAAAAAGCAAAATAAGATTAAACATTACTCATAGATAAAAGACCAGGTAGGTGCGTGCTGCCAATTTATGCTCCTATCGGCAGGTACTTCATAAACTTGTCCATTTCTCTGTATCCTGACAGTTTTCTCTAAAATTTGTTTTGCTCATAACAATAGGTGAAAATGCCATTCTTAAATCCAGGTTGGCCATTGCTTCCAGAATGCCTTTTTCTGCTGCTGCTTTTTTTTTTTTTCTTTTTCTGGCTGCGTGGCATGTGGGACCTTAGTTCCCTGACCAGGGATCGAACCCGCACCCCCTGCATTGGAAGTGTGGAGTCTTAACCACTGGACCACCAGGGAAGTCCCCTTTTTTCTGCTTCTTGATGAAGTTGAATACCCTAGTCCTTCCCCCTCTACTTTGGACATAAATCTGTTGTGGTACTTACTAAACTATAAATTTTTATTTCTTTATTTTTTTCTTTTGGTTTACTTGTGTACTTTTCCTGCTGAGTTATAAGTTTCCTGAGCATTTCCATATGTTGTCTAGCTCATTGAAGATGCTCAATATGGGAGTGGGTGGATAAATGAGTGCAGTCCTTTGAACTGGGTAATAGGCAGTTCTGATGTTTGTAGTAATAACAGTAATCTTTCTGCCATTGGGGCTCTTCCAGTCATTGGCAAGTGCCCCCGTCAGTGACTTATAGACTTAACAGCCCTCTTCCTCAGCATACACTGTTTAAAGCCATTCTTCTCCAGCTACACTACAATGTTGTTTCTGTCTTATGTGGCATGCTCTTATCCTACAGCTTTGCACACTTTTACAGTGATTATTTCTTTGTGTCTTCCATTAGCCTTGGTCCAGCCCTGGTTCTTTCTTGAGACCAGTGTTTAATCTACCCTAGTATTGCTAGTTTAGTACAGGATGTAGATCGTACTTGTAGACATTAGATTGATATTGGAAGAGTATAGAGGGGGGCAATAACTTGGCTTTATAGTATCGGTAAGTGTTAGAGGGAGTAGAAAACCACTATTTTGCAACCATGTTATTCAAGATTGGTTTGGGCAAGAATTGTTGATGCTAAATCTAGGGGAGAGGACTTGATGAGCAGGATATTTGCCTGGTCTCAGAAATGTCTGCCCACAGATTACTTATTAGTTGCAAGGAGAAAAATTTGCAACCATACAATGGAGCTGGATAACACCTTGACTGAATATGTAAAATTGACATCACCAGCAAGGTGAGACAGACATCACATGCCTCTGGATGTAATATCTGGAAGGGCACACCATCACTTATGTGATATTCCTGCCAAAAATATGTAACCTGGGACCTAATCATGAGGACACAGACCTAAATTGAGGGCATCCCGTAAAATAACTGACCTGTATACTTCATAAAGGAAGACACACTAAGGAGCTGTTCCTGATTAAAGGAGACTGAAGAGATATGAGAGCTAAATGCAACATGTGATTCTGAACTGATGTCTGATACTTGAGGGGTAAAAATGCTATAGAGGGCATTACTGAGACAAATGGGGAAATTGGAATATGGACTGTAGATTAAACTGTTTCAATATTTAATTTCTTTAATAGATAACTATATCTATATATTTCCTAAGAACAATATTGTTCTTAGGAAATATACACTGAACAATTAAAAGTAAAGAGACATGACACAGCAACCTACTCAAATGATCTAAAAAAATGTATATATATATATATATATATATATATACACACACACACATATATATATACATATATATATAAACAAGAATAAATAACAATGTGGCAAAATAGCTGGTGAATCCTGAGAAAGGGTATTAGGGAGTTCTCTGTTCTTGTAGCTCTTCTGTAAATTGGGAATTATTTCAAAATACAAAAGTATCAAGGGTCCGCTAAGCTTTGTAGCAAACTAAGTACCAATGATTTCCACTGTTATTTCATCACTTTCCTGTATGTAACTTTGGAAAGTCTTCTGATCCAAAATCTTCCCTCTTTAAAAGTAATACTCTTGTGTATAGGGAATCAAAGACTCCATCTGGGGAATTTGTACCATCTCAAAGCTAGATGCTCGAATTCAGCAAAAGAGAGAGGAGCAGCGTCGAAGAAGGGCAAGCAGTGTCCTGGCTCAGAGGAGAGCCCAGAGTATAGAGAGGAAGCAAGAGAGGTAAGGAGTGGAGGCTGATGTCAGAAAACATCTGAATTCCCTTCTGTGGGCACTTTAGGAAGTGATTAAACTTAGTATAGAATTCAGACACTACATAGTGACTTGGAGTTTCAATACCCCATTATTTGTCTTTTGTGCTTTCTCCCCAAAAAAAGTTACAGGTGATTTCCCCCCACTCCCCTCACATTGAATTAAACCGGTGTCTAGCAGTAATCCTTGTTCAAAATGTCGTGGTGTTTAAAAGAAATCAGGATGGTGAATAGAGAGCCATAAAAAAATTACTTGGATTGGTGGATACTTCTAGGAGTGCCTGTGTGGATTTTGATAGAAGAAGCTCAGACATCCTCTTCTAGTCTCCAGTCTTGGAATTTAGAAAATATAGTTTTTTGTGTGTTTGTTTTTTTTTAAGAAAAACTGCTTCTCTTGAAATATTTTTAGCCTTTTCTTATTGACATTAGGAGAGAACATTGGGATAACAGTAGGTGCTGGAAAAATAAAATGTCAACAAAAGATGTAAAAAGGAGAGCTACTGAATGATACTATGGAAATAGCCTGTATGCCTTTTAAGCTAAATACATGTGGTCTTTTCCAGTGAACCACGTATTGTTAGTAGAATTTTTCAGTGCTGCGCTTGGAATGGTGGAGTATTCTGGGTAAGTTCTTTTTCGTCAAATTCCAGGTGCCTTATAAGCATCTTTATTCAGATTATTTTGGTGTTCATGGTTCTCAACTGTCTTCTTGAAACTGAGACAGGTAGCTTTCGCCTGCTGATACGTGCTTAAGGCCACGACTCAGGATTCTGTGCACCTTCACTCATTTTATTCCCACTCAGAGAAAACTTGTATGTAAATGTCAGGAATAGATAGCCCTGAATATACACTCTTTTCTTAAATGACTTACAAGTTTTAATGTTAATAGGTAACAATTTCTTGTGACATCGTCTGGACATTTTGGTTAAGAGCAACTATGAGGGCTCAGAGGGGAAAGAGATGGATATGGGCAAGCTTCTCCCTTTGTCTGGTCATAGCAATGTCCTCGAATTGATTACTATTGAAACTCATACCAGAAGGTTGCCTACAGCTGACTGAGAACCAACACAGGCTTAAGTGAAATTTGAGTACTTTGAAGAACAAATAGTTAAGTATTTTCTTGGACTTGAAATTCAGTATAATTCAACTTGTTAATCTAAACATCTCACAGATGTTTTTAGGTGTTAGCTTTAATTAATAAAATATGACTGTGTACTTAGTATATGCCTGTAGTTTGGTGTGACTACTAATTGAAGTGTTCTTCTAGCCCCCCAGAAGTTTTACTGTTTTCGTAGGCAGTGTCAGGTTTGTACTCCTCAGCTGGAGAATTGGGAAATAGAACTGAGTCCAATTTTGGTATCACTTCAGGGCTCCTAATTTGTAAAAGACACTTCCATCTGGAAAATAATTACGCTGAAACTTGGAACTCCTGTTTTAAAGAAGGGCTTTTAATGTTTACCTTATTTCCTCTCTCCTTTAGTTCAGTCTCCTTTTGTTTTATCGAGTGTTTATTCCCGTGCTTCAGTCAGTAACGGCCCAAATTATTGGTAAGTATGTCCATTGCCGAGGTGGGAGGTGTTTCCCTGTGTCTCCCTCAGTCTATTGAATACTTCCTCTGTACCTGCAGCTTTAGATGTTTTTAACTCAAATCTCTCAACAACCCTTTGGGTATTGTTACAGATAGCATTTTATAGATGAGGAAATGGAAATTGGTTACCAAGGTTAAACCGTTAGTAAGTGGCATAGCTGGGATTTGAACCAGGGTGGTTTCCTGCATATAGTGTACTGCTGGTCACTGACATATCAGTCACCACCCGGTAAGCAGGTTTGTCTCAAGGTAAGCAGCACATCTCCGTGGCTACTCTGAATTGGAGTTGTGGCCAGAATTTGGTGTGTCTATGAAGAATAAGACTCTCTGAAATAGGTGCAGTGATGTGCTGGCAGGAACCAAAGATGTATGTGTGTGGAGTAGGGGTTGCATATTTGGTCTTCTGGTTTTCCATCTCTCCAGTTAAACTAACAAGCCTTTCCGCCCTTCTTAGGTGATCCGTCACTACATGGGGATGTTTGGTCGTGGCTCGAGTTTTTCCTCACGTCAATTTTCAGTGCTCTTTGGGTGCTCCCCCTGTTTGTGCTTAGCAAAGTTGTGAATGCAATTTGGTTTCAGGTAGGTCCAGGGCAGAATGGAGTCTGGGTTTTATGGCATAATGGATCGCCAGGTGGCAGGTTTCAGCCTGCGAAGTTAGTGGCCATGTAGGGAGCGATTTCACTGCCTTAACTTTTCTTGGTCAAGCAGCCAGTGGGTGATCTCTGTGCTCTTGTAAAATGGAGTTATCCTCTCAGGTCACCAGAGCATCTCATGGCCAGATGTCCAGGGGCTTTTCTCCCCTGGCAGGTCTCATGGCAGATCAGTGGCCTTAGCTTTGGGGCTGGGTATTGAGGCCACTTAATTCATGTTTTGCTGAGCTCCTTTCTCTCTTACAGGATATAGCTGACCTGGCCTTCGAGGTATCAGGGAGGAAGCCTCACCCATTCCCTAGTGTCAGCAAAATAATTGCTGACATGCTCTTCAACCTTTTGCTGCAGGCTCTTTTCCTCCTCCAGGTGAGACTGGCCTTCTGGGCATATGGAGCAGATTAAGAAAAGAAGATTCACTAGAGGGAGCTTCAAAAAGACAGGGTGTCACATTTATACTCAGCAGATACGTTTATGGGAGGCAATGATTTGTAAATCATTTTTTCACAGAAACAACTAGAGACTTAAAATCATAAAACGGTAAAGAAACATGAATTTGCCTGCTCCTCCCTGCCACCCTGAGGATTCTTCACTCTCCTGCTATTTAGAAACTTGAGAAGCAACTATCAGGCTATCTGGGTAGAGAGTGATGACTCAGAGTGGCAGGTGAACAGTGTCAGGTCTCTGAAGCTTTGGAATTAAGATTTTCCATACTTGTTCTTCAGGGGATGTTTGTGAGTCTCTTTCCCATCCATCTTGTTGGTCAGCTGGTTAGTCTCCTGCATATGTCTCTTCTCTACTCACTATACTGCTTCGAATATCGTTGGTTCAATAAAGGTAAGCCTGTCTAAAGAAACTCAGAACTTGGAGGCCCAATTTGGAAATGGTGCTGCTAAGTAGACTTCTTAAATTCTTCAATACTTAGGCCCTTGGCAAATCGTCTTTGTAATGAAGCAGCCTTTTTGGCAAGAGGGGACTTAGATTTGGCTTGGGGGGGTTAACCCTTAACTTTGTTGCTGGGGAATGTAGCAGTGTAGCATCATCCTTATGGAGCTTAATGTCACGTAGCTCTGACAGCCATAAGATGGCATAAATGAGCACGAGTTATTTTGAATTAGAGAAATTAATTTGACGTTGGTGCATACAGATTATTTTGGGGGATATTTTGAAAGTCCTTGGCATATTTGGGTGTGGTTGGTTGAAAGGGGTTAATTGATTCCTAGAGGATAGCTGCCTTTTTTTGATTCTTGCTTTGTTCAAGACTAATACTTACAAAGGATTCTGGTGTTGTAATTCAGAATTCACTTAGCCTGCCAGTTTTGAAATTGTGATTGTTCATTTGTAAAACCTTCGCATAGAAGCTTTATCAGATTTGGACAATTCTAATTTATATGCTTTAGTTGTATTCTAAATGGCAGGTCTGTACCTACAACTCAAACCTCAAATAAATTGTCTACCATATTTAGTCATTTGACTAAAAGGAAATATGCAGCCTAATTGTATTGGCTCCTTGTTTTAGGAATTGAAATGCACCAGCGATTGTCAAACATAGAAAGGAATTGGCCTTACTACTTTGGATTTGGTCTGCCCTTGGCTTTCCTCACAGCAATGCAGTCCTCCTACATTGTCAGGTAATTTGACTATAGGGACTTGAAGGGGACTGGTAAAAATACTCAGTGTAGGGAGCACCTTCTGTATGCCTGGTTCTGTGCTAGGCATTCTGCATTCTTATTAGCTTTTTTTTTTTTTTTTGCCCCGTTTTGCGGCATGCTTAGTTCCCCAACCAGGGATCGAACCCGTGCCCCCAGCAGTGGAAGTGCGGAGTCCTAACCACTGGACCGCCAGGGAATTCTCAGCATTAAAATATAGTCTGCATGATCATATATGCCATATTCTTTCTTCTGTTTTGCTTCCTCGAACAATGTTAAACATAGCCAGCGCTTAGAAAAATCCTTTTTTTTTTTTAAGATGTGTTTGATACATTAAGGGTCCATCAAGCCATGATATTTAGCACTGGAGGCAAAGAACTTTGGGCTTCTAATATCTTCAAAGTCATGGCTGTTTTGAAGGTGACTAATTATTTCTTTTCTTTTCTTTTTTTTTTAAACAGTGGCTGCCTATTCTCTATCCTCTTTCCTTTATTCATTATCAGCGCCAATGAAGCAAAGACCCCTGGCAAAGCATAGTAAGTATTAGCCAGTATTAGCTAAAATGTATTAAGTTTTTTTGGTCTAAAGTGTTGGGGCCATAACACTGCAATCATGTGAATGAGACATTTTTGTTAAGGTTTTTTAAAAATAACCTTACATTGCAGGAAACTATTAATATACAGTTCAACAAGAGAAACACTTCTGGGATGTATCCCAAAATTTTCCCCATGCATATGTGCACATATGTGTTTCAGAAATTGCTGCTATTATACATATTCTTAAAATGTAACAGTTCACCGAATAAGGCACTTATACCTGTAGTTGAGCTCATTTGTAAGAATGGCCAACTTTATAAAAATAGCCATGTGTTCTGGCTACAGGAGTTTATTGATAATGACAGTAAAACAAAGTATTTTAAAATGAATCTTTAGTAACACTAGCACTCTGAAAGTTTTATCACTTCAGAGAAAAGCCCAGTCTTTTGATCAATTTTGGTTAAGTCAGTGAGGATATACTTATTAGAAATTTCCAATCTGCTTTGGGTTCTTGCATGTTCTTGCTATCCAGTAAATGCTAAGTGTGTATCTTAACGTAACTAACTTTCTCTTGAAGCTCTCCTGAAAATGAAATACACATAGCATATGATATCTTCAGACACAGCTTGAAGTTTGTACCCTAGAAAGGTACTTCTTGAATCAGAATTAATCTAAAATAGAACTTTATTTCCTCTAAGCCCCGATACTGCAAATGGTGATACTACTGCACTTCTGACAGGACCCAGTGCATTCTTTAGTTGCTGCCTGTTTAATCTGTGTGTCTAACCTCTGTACATGCTTGATCAAATTTCTGGTGTCTTGTTTTCCCCTGTATCATTTTAAATTGAAAGTAGTCAAGTAAGTTGTCAAATAATTAAAACAATTTTGCTCAACTGGGGGTGTCTAACAGGTTGGGTCTCTTTTGCCTTTTAGCCTTTTCCAATTGCGCCTGTTCTCCTTGGTGGTTTTCTTAAGCAACAGACTCTTCCACAAGACGGTCTACCTGCAGTCTGCCCTGAGTAGTTCAACTTCTGCAGAGAAGTTCCCCTCACCACACCCATCTCCTGCCAAACTGAAGGCTGCTGAGGGCCACTGAGTCGCCTGCCACCCAGAGGGGATGGGTGGGATTGGAAGGATGCCGCGTCAGCTCTTTTTCTTATTCACCTCCCCGACCAGGGAAGGCAGGACCCACTCTGCCAAGGGCCCTGTGCATATTACCTTCTCTCTGAGGAATCGGGATTTTTGTCTGGTGCACGTAAGGCAGAATCGTCCTGACACCAGTATGGATTTTAAACACCGGTGAGTCTGAAAGGACCACAGGTTTTTCTGCAGCTCTTTTCTAGCATTTGCCAGCCCCCGTGCCCGGACTGATTTGAATACTTTTTCTCCCTGTGCCATTTATCCTCCCACCTCCCCTTCCTGCCTTCCACCACCCTTGGATGAATGGATTTTTGTAATTCTAGTTGTTGTATTTTGTGGACCTGTTGTTTTGGTTTTTCTGTGAAGCACACTTATTGGATGTGGGAAGTAAGGGAGACTCTGCTGCTCCTGGTCACTCCCGTTATAGCCATCACTGTCTTGTTTCTTATAACTCAGGCTAGATTTGGTCTCTTGCTCCACTGCAAAAAAAAACAAGCCTGAAGAGATGGGACAGGAGGAAAGACCTCACAGCCAGATCTGCTGGGTTTTGAGGAGTGGTTTTCTTTCTTCCCCTTGAAGGGGAAAAAGCTTTTTTCACTGGTACATTTAAAGCTCCCCCAGCTATAGGGAGGTACCAATTTTGGACAAGTGCCACTGCAACACAGAATGCTCAGAGAACCTGAACTTTTAAACTCTGGAGGTCTGAACTTTATTGTTGGCCACTGCTGGGTCTGTCTGGTATGTCAAAGGAATATTGGGTGCTGCAAATAGGAACTGAAGGGGTAAACTTATTAAACCCATTAAACCTGTGATTGGTTGGTGTTTTCCTGTCATTTTAAAGAGACTAAATATGGGGGGAGGGGCAGGCGTCAAAGCACTTGTACAGTTTTAAGACATCACAAACGTGAGCTTGTTTCCCACAAATGTGTAATGGTTGAAATTTACAAGTCACTTCAAGAAACATATGCATGGAACCCAGGACTTGTCTTGGATAATTTGGAAGATTAGTTCTGAAAAATGTTCCCTGAAGAAGTTTGGGTTATGTGATTATAATCATGTTAACATCTTGTGAAAGAATTTGGGATTGAGTTGTTTTAAAGTCTATATGTGCATCCGTCCTGTGTACTCATGAAGGAAGAGAGGGCCTTCTATACTTCAAGAATTGAACATTCATTAGGGAAGAGATTAGACATTTGGTTAACAGAAACCTTTACTATGTACAGGACAAAGTAAGGATTTAAAAATCGTTGCCAGCAGATGTGAACCAAATTTGAATATAGAGGTTTTAAAATAGTGGGTATTTTGGAAGTAGGTGTTTCCAGCTCGTGAACAAAAAATTGTAAAAGTTTAAGATTTATTTTCAATATCCCTCTGGTCATTTGACAGTAGTATTGCAGAGAACTACTTCCAGGTTGCCGAGGGGGTGGTTGAAGAAGACCTCAGTATTTCATCAGCTTGCAACTGATCAGCGACTGCCTTACTTAAGATTAGTTGTCGTAGTTTTTAAAATGAGATTAAAATGGCCGCATCTTTGCTGCCTGAAATTTGTATTTGTGTCAGCTAAGCTGGTCTTAGAAGGGTGAGGGAAGTTGAGCAGAGGAAGGCAAGTGATATTATCCAGCACTGTGCCTGGCTATAGAAAATGCTGTAAGTCACTGGATGTGAGGAATCTGTAAAGTTTTATTAGTGTAACTGAGAGGCCAGGCCTGTACAAAGGCTAGATTACCAAATGTCTATTGTTGTAGGTATTCCTAATTTCATGAGATGTACACAAAAGCAGTGTAAACTTCTCTTTTCACTAGCATATGGGCGGTGAGGGCAGCGATTAGGAAATTGAGATCAAAGGGAGAGTAGGCTCTGTTTTTGCCAAGTTCAGAATGGCAGTTTAAGGCAGACTAATAGTAACTGAAAATAAGGGAGGGCACATCACTACAGACGAAAGTGAGAGCTTGAGTTTCAATCATACAGCCAGGAGGAGCTAAGGAATCATGTTCACAAATCTCTCTTCAGGGGCAGACATCACAGCTTGGACAGGTATGTGTGTTGAAAACACGACCCTTTTATCCTATCTAGAGCTGAGTTGTCCATTATAGTAACTGTACACAGTAAATGCTTTCTAGACCTGAGTATGTTAAGTCTGTTGGAAACTTTTAAATGGACAAATTCATGCACTTACTTGTTCATTGCTCTGCACTTGGTAAGGGGCCAAGAGAAAATTTAAGAGAAATTGTGACAAACTGGAATAAACCCAGAAGAGGGCAACTAATGGTTAGGGGTTTGTGAACCACCTTAAAGGATAACTTCTGTGGGAATAAAAGGGCAACTATAGTTGTTCACTGTTCATTTTCCATCCACTTACTTTCTGATTATAGAAGTAGTACATTTGTTCAGCTTCTGTGCTCCGTGGTTACCTGTGTGGAGGTTGCTCTGGTAGATATTACTGGTTCTTCAGTAGTGATGGAAGGCTGTTCAGCAGTCATTTCACCAACCCCCTTCTTTGCCCCCACCTTAACATTCCTCCTGTGCTATCGTTCAACCCACAGAAGCTATAAGGAAGCTGACTCCAGGTCACTGTAAGTTTGGTCTTTTTAACAATGAGAGCTGTACATTCAGTGAAATATTTTGGATAAACCTAAAGCGAGACCATAGAACCAGTAAAGGATCAAGTGAGGGGAACAGATGACTTAAGTACGTAACAGTCATTTGAGCGCTTTCTCTGTCAGGCTCTGCAAGGCACTGGGGATTCAAGGGTGAACCAAAAAGATGACTGCTGTCCTCTTGGACCTAACGATACGGTGTAGGAGACTGAGAAATGATCAAATTCTTAAGAATTACGTGTTCAAATAACTATTATTTTCCATAGGTCTCAAAGTTGGATAAAACATTGGAATTCAGAGAATCTTTGAGTAGGATAAGAGATTATGCCATGTGTTCAGGCTTCCATCCTTGGACTCATTCTCTGATTTCAAGTTTAAATGTTGTACCTTCAGACCTGTGGGACAAAGAGTAACCATTTGATCATTTAGATAAGTAGTTCTTAACCATGGGTTAACAGCAGCATCATTTCAGGAGCTTTTCTAAGATACACAGTAACCCCACCTGGACCTGGAGGAAATTTAAGTAATTCTAGAAATAAAAGTTAACAAATTCTAATAACTACTTTCATAGAAACTTGGTAAACTATTGCATCCATGAAGTAAGAACAGATTGTGAAAAGGGGACAGAATAGGAAGGTTCTTGGAAGTTAAAACAGTTGTGGAAATAAAATGAGATGGCTTATAGAAGTGATGCTGAGGATGCTAAATTAGAGAACTACAACGTAAAATTGAGGAAATTTCTCAGAACAAAGAGCAAAAAGATTAAGACATGGAAAAAGTTAAGAATCGTGGAGGTATCCAAGAATCAGATCTGACATTTGTTTCAGAAAATGAGAACAGAAGCATGGAGACAATAAAATCAGGACATTTTCGGGACTTAAACGATGAAAATTGGACTTTTCATATAGATGCTTTTCACTGCCAAGTGAAAAGCAATGAAAGGAAGAAAAAAACCAAAAAACCAGATGGGATCTCTATGGAGAAACACCAGGAAAATAGGTTACCTCCAAGAGACTTACTCACATTGCTATTAGACTTCTCAAGAACAACTCTGAGTAATAGAAGATAAAATTGTAGTGCCTTGAAAGTATGCTTTTATGTGTGCTTGTCTGTATATGGGATGGGTGGGTCCCAATTTCGTTCTTAGAACTCTAAACCTAGCTATGCTATCAAGGACAAAATAAAGGCATTGTTTGCTTTCCATTCAGCTTTTCTGAAAAAGTTACTTGAATCTATCGAAGTGAAAATTCCAAGAAATAGATGACTAATTAAAACAAACACCCAACCAAACAACATGAAACAGTGGAATCAGAGTGCATTGAGAAGAAATCTTGATAATACAGCTATACAGCATACTTGGAAAGGTGGGTTCGGGGGAGAACATCTTCAAGAAGAAAACGTACTGTTACTCTGGTCTGCTCCAGGTGAGATGAAGACATGTTTCTTTCGATCAATAATATAAAAGAGGTAAGTAGACACTTCAGGAAAGACCAAAAGCTCCACATGAATGACAACTCCTATAAAGCAAGCTAAAAATAGCATTATTTTAAGCAACTGATAGGACTGTAAAAAGTTTTTCGGAACCAAATCAAAACTTCTGGTCCAATAAGTCAGGAGGGAGAGAGATTAACTGATACCCTGAATGTTCGTGTATAATCTCTGGGTTTATAATAACTAATTTTCCCCATGATTTTGCCATCCAGACTTTTACTTATAAGATAAGCCTTTCCCTATCAACTGATATTAAAGAATCATCCTAAAAATAGCATTAGATTTTTTAGAAATTGTTATTGGAGTACAGTTGATTCTTGGCTTAGATTTTGAACTGTATTCTTTAGTAGTATATTTTGACTTCTGAAAAAGCTGACTTAATTGTACCACCTGGAAAGTCAAACATATCCCTTTAAGAAACAGGTTTAGTAATTTAAAAAAAAAAGAACCTCGATATCTTAAATGTTCTTGAAGCACTATTTTTTTTATGTAAAGGACTCTTTCTAATTTTAATTCCCTTTTTTTTTTTTAAAGAAAAACTCGTTTTGAAGCATTTGCTTGAAGTTCTGCAGTTTCTTCAGGTTCAGCTTCATTTTCCTTCTGTTAATAAAATTACACTGAACACATAAATACAAAACGAAAAAGCAGATCTATTGACTCATCCTGGGGTGAACCTGGTCGTGTAAATTTTGAAAACTACACGTGCTTTTGAAGTACTGATTTAATATGCTTTCAGTAAGTTTGGTCGGTTGCATTCAACAGTAGAGTAACCGCGAAGAGAAAGGAGTGCCGCAGGCACTAAATTTGAACAGTTGCCGGATGCTCCCATTTTTGTCGGTGTGGCTCGTGCTCACTGAGATGTGTAGGGAATGGGAGTGCGTGTCCGAGAGGTGATGGAATTGGCTGCTGAAACTTCGCCCCCTTCCGTGCCTTCAAGCAACGTTTCTTTGTGTGTGAGGAGAGAAGGGGAAGAGAGGCAAGGCAGCTTTCACTGGCAGGTTACTTACAAAGGGGTGAGCAAAGCACCGCCAGGCTGCAAGCTGGTTCCAGGAAGAAGCTTGTCTACGCTTTGGGAGGACCGCCTCTGCGACCGTGTGGGACTCAGCCCGCGGCGTAGATTCTTCCCACCGAACCCCGACGACCCCTTTAGCCCTAGGCATGCTCATTCACGAGGTCAGGGGCTTAAGAAAGGGAAATAAATGCCTCGTGACATTTGCAGGGCTCTTGTACATCGCAGTTTACCGGAGCAAAGTCAAACTGCTCTTGAGCGAACTGTCAGACAAGATCTTGCACAAGATGTAGAGGTCTGGACCGGGAAACGATTGAGGTTTCATTGAGAATAGGTAGAAAATTCTTCCCACCTCTCCTTTAACCTTATATTAGGCAACATCAATTTCTACCTATAAAGAAACGAAACTCTCAGAAACGGAGGCGAACGACCTCAGCCCGGCTTTTCGGGATTTGTAGTTTCTGCCCATTCCTTCGCGTAGTTTCCGCTTCTTGTCACGTGACTGTGCTAAACGCGCCACACCTTCCGCTCGCGACTCCTTCGCGGCCCGCAGACCGACACGTCACTGCTCGGCCCTCAACCAAACTGCTCCGAGTGTGTTCTTTCCGCGCTCTCGCTCTCATGAGCCGGCCTATCATGGCTCGGCGGTTGCACGAAGTCCCGCCTTCCGGCTACTAAATGATACCTGTATTGTCCAGTTAAAAAGTGGGAGCGTGGCTTCGTCCACGCCTCCGAGTCTGACAGACAGTTCCGTCATCCTATCGCTCTCTTCAAGTGTCGTATTGGCCCTGAGTCAACCAATGGGGAGAGGCCCGGGAGGCGGACCCGACGCTGCGAGGGTTGGGTGCGCCGCTGAACGGATGGCAGGGGGAGGCGAGCGGATTCCTTAGGAACTCGGGTCAGGTGAGAAAACCCTAGGATATAACTTGAGGGTTAGGGGCAAGTGCAGTCCTAGGCGCTGGTGGGGCTTTAACGGCGTCAGGCGTGGGCGTGGGCGCGGGCGCGGGCAGAGTCTGAGGCCTTGCAGAGAAGGGGGCGTGGGGCGTGTGGGGGACGACCTGGAATGGAAGGATGGCGGGGGTCTAGGATTGGGCGGGCGCTTAGGCTAGGAGGGCGTGGAAAAGATCTGACCCTGGGACTAGTCCTGGAGGGGTTGGCGCTCAGGATGCTGAGGCGGTGGGGTGCTGAGGCGGTGGGATGGCGCTGGGTGGTGTCCGGGGTGTTGCATTTCGTGAAGGTGGGAGACGGAGGGAGGAGGGACGCGCAGGAGTGAGCAGAAGTGGGGGAGGGTGGGGCTAGTGTGAGCCAGCAGGTGGGCAAGTTGCCGTCTTCGGAACTAGTGCCAGGGTGGGACAGGGGGCCACAGCTTGCCGGCACAGGCGAGGTGGAGGACAGATGCCAGGTACTTTAAGGAAAGTGACTTTGCCTTTATTTGCTTTAGCGGTGTGCGAACACGACCAGAGAGCACAGTATGGAAACTCCCTTAAGGTCCTGGCCTAAATTACCAGCTTCTTTACTCAGTTTTCAGGTAGAGGTTCTAGTACTCATTTCGTCCGCTTAGTCTTCTAGGCGTGTGGCTCATATCAGCTCAGCGGTGGTAAGTTTTCCTGTTTCAGGCTTGGGAGAAAACAAGTACAAACCTGAGGGATGTGGCTGGATTAGGGACTTCCTGGAGTTAGGTGTTTAGTTTTGATTTCAAGATAAGGTTTTCCTTTGGGATTAGGATTAAATGTAAAACCACTCCTCTGGGACAGTTATGGAAAAGATGCTTGATTTCCCACAGTTGGAGCTAGAAATATATGATTCTTCATGCCTTCCACCCTGTACAGTGTTATTTTTTCCGCTCCTTTCCTCTCGTAATAGTGGGAGAAAGATCAGGAAGGATCCAGGTTCCTTTTTTTCCCCTGCAGTCTTGTACAGTGTTGCATATTCTTTATTATCATATTCTTTGTCACTTAGTCCTTGACCAGTTTATGGTTTAAGAAGGCAGTGCTGTCTTAAACAGAAATAGCTAACCTCCTAATTAGAGCTGATAAATCTTGTCCGCCAAGTGATCACTCTTCTGAATGGTCTACAGCCTGCTTCCCTCAACATTTTATTTTAATATAGTACGCCCCCCCCACCCCAGCCCAACTTTTCTTTGCTTTAGTAGGAAAATTTTATTCTCTTTTCCTTCCATATTGTCATCTGGTTCCATGAGCTGTCTCTGGGATTAGTGGCTTAAATCAGCAGTGTCAATTCCAGGATGCTTTGAGACAGCTGATGGGAAGTGGGTGTAGATCTGAGCAGTAGTTATAGTGTGATGTAAGCGATTGAAAGTGCAGTGATCTATGTGTATCTTCCTCTCTTTCTGAGTGCATGACTGTACCTGCATTAGTGAGTGAGCAGTCATGCTCTCTAGTTGACCCTGCAACCCCACTGGGATTGGGAACAGAAAGTTTGCAGCCAGTCAGTTGAAGCTGAAATTTAGGACTGTAAACTGTGCTGATTCAGTCATGACTTCTATTTCTCAGCCTTCTGCTTTCACTTCTGTGCTCATTCCCTGCTTTCTTTCATACATTCCTGCCTTTTCTTGAATGCTCTGTTTCTCCATTTAATTATTCTTTTCTGTATTTCCAGTCTTTCCTGTTTTCTTTGCATGTCTTCCTCCAACCCCCTTTTTTCTGTGTTTCTTCTTTACTCCTGTTGTACCACACTGTTGCCAATTGTGCTTATGTGCTTGTTAGCTGCGAGGACTGGGAAGCAGAATTGTGGTGATAGAGTCTCATTCCTTTTCGTCCTTGACTCACAGACCTGACGTGCCTACTTACTTGCCAGTTGGTCATAATTCAGGCTTGACTTGGGTATTAGTATTAGCCCTGACCCTCTCTGGTGTGCGCATTACTCCTGTTTCTGTGTTTCTCTACCACCATAAAATATGAAACTGAATTAGGTAAATTGAAGGTGTTTAATATCTTATGGTCTTGACTTTTCCATTTTAGCTATTTGAGTGTCATCTGTTGCCACCCATTGATGTCAAGATGACCAAGCTGGGATTTTTACGGTTGTCCTATGAGAAGCAGGACACACTTCTGAAGCTTCTAATTCTGTCAATGGCTGCTGTGTTATGTGAGTGTGCACGTGGACCTCTCTTTCTTCAGATATGGAAAGGAGAAAATCTTGAAAAATCAACAATGGCTCTCTTAAATGCCTTGTTTTTTTCCAGCAGATTGCAATGTGTTCTTTTTACTGTTCTCAATCAGTAGAATTTTGCGAAAGCAAAATAAAAGAAACACAAGGATTATAAAAGTTGGGACTATTGATCGTCTGGGAAAGAATGAGAAGCACGCTGTACTAATTCTGTTTTCTCTTAGGACTGAAAGAGATACCGGGGGCTCTGAGATACTGAATTTTGTAAAAGATACTTGTCTTCTGTGGTTGCCTGCCTTAGTATTTCTGAAAATCTCTCCAGAACTTACTCTGTTTTCTTAGGTTTTTCTAGCTCTTCATGAGTCATAAGTAGTCTTGATTTCCTTACCTCTTAGTTTGCTTCAAACTAAGGTTTGGGGAGGTAAGGTTGTGGGGAGGGGAGGTCAACATATATACAAGACGACCATGTAAATTGGGTGCAATATTAGTAGGTGAATGTGTTGTCATAGGCCTTGACAATAAGTGGTTAAATGTGTCCTACTTAAGTGGAAATGTAGGTGTCATTGTCAGGGGAAGGCGAACTTCTCTGTTTCTTCTGTGTGGGAGGAATGGATAAATACTTTATTCAGCATCATTTTGTATTTCCTGTGACTTGCGTGCTGGATAATACTATTATCTCTATAATATTACTACCTACTATTGTTTTTCATGGTACATTACCATTAAAATAATAGTTCTCTGGTTTTTGCAGCATTCTCCACTCGTCTCTTTGCTGTCCTGAGATTTGAAAGTGTCATCCATGAATTTGATCCGTGAGTACCTTTGCTTGGTCTGGTATTTCCTTTGGGAAGCATTTAGGTTCATGGTTATCAGATTCACGTTCCAGTGAGCTCTCCGTAATGGAGATGGACTTTCTATACATTTTGGGGGGAAAACTCTCAAGTTTTCCAAAGGAGATAATTGTCTCCTTTTGAAACATTTCTGTTGGAATTTGAGCGAGTCTCTCAAACTCTTAAAAAATGAGACAGGCGTTGCTGGTGTGTCTATCCCTTAAGATCTGGCTAAGCTAAGAGAAGCCTGGCTTCTCAGCTTGGTAGACAGTTAATGGTGCAGACTGAGGGAAAGGGGCCTGGGCCTGGTGTGTGTTTGAGGTTCAAAAGAAAAATTATAGGTCATGAACTTGAGATCTGTGACTTTTTTCTGTTTAACAGTGAATATGTTAGAAATTGGGCCTATCAGTTAAGTTGTAAGACACTGAGGAAAATTTAAAGCCGTGAGTTGGATTGGAGATTTTATTAGATAAAAAGAGGCATAAGTGAAAAACATTTACTGAGCTTCATTTTGTTCCAAGAACTGTTTTACAGATTATCTATAAATCCTTACAATGACCCTACGAGAAGGAGGTAGTGGTGTCTCCTTTCCACAAATGTGGCTGAGGCTGGCAGAGACCATTCAAGGTTACACGCAGAGTAAATGGAGGAGCCAGGATGTGAATCTACGTTTGTCTGTTTCTAGACACTGGAGTAACTATGTTATATTACCTAACGTTAAGGCTTAATTAAAAATTTGGAGAACCAGAATCATAGGTTCTTGAAACATCATTGATATCTTAAAAATAGCATATTCAGTTTATGGAGCATGGATTCAAGTTTAATACCTGCATGTATTTACAGATTTGTCGTATTGTTTTGTGTAGATATTTGAAAGCACTTGGGAGGCATACAGATCTTTTCTTTGGGGCCTCCCAAATCAGTTTTTTCTGTTTTTTGTTTTCTCTCTCATGAATGAGGAAACTTATATCCTTTTGTTTCTTGATCACCAGTCTGTTAGGGCTTTTTCTCAGACCCTCTAGATGGGCAAACACTGAGATGAGATGGTCAGGGAAAGCAAGAGCATCTGCTCTGTAGTTGTAGAGATGAAAGGGACTGTACAGATCATGTGATTTGACACTTCTTTTTGCAGAGCAGGAAACTGAGGCCCAGGGTGTGAACCCAGGCCAGACCTTTTCCCACTAACTTGCACTTCCTCTGTGTGACTCTGCCTCTCCTACTGTTAGGTAAAGGACATGATTCTGACACACGTTGACTGCCTTCTACCCCCATCCCTTCTGTCTCCCTGACAGTTACCAAAATAACATTCATCAGCAACAACCAGAAGGATAGAGATTTCTGCCATCTGCTACTTTACTTACTTCAGCTGCTAAAACTTGACTGACCAACGAGGAAATGGGGTTAGAGGGGTGGGCAGGAAAGATGGTTAGTAATGATTATCTTTAGTGATTAAACAGCTCCCTTTATTTTATTTATTTGTTTATATTTTTATTATTTCCATATATATTTTTGTCTTTTTATTTCTTTTTAAATGAGAAACTTAAGAGAAGGGGTTACATAGCTTGGACCTAAAGAACTGTGTCCGTATATAACCGTAAGCATTTTATGTCAAGTATTTTTTATGTAGTCTGTATTTTTATGCTACCATGGAGGTGGCATTCAGAACTATTTTAGATAACAACATGAGTAGATCTAATTACAAGTTTAAACACTTATTAAGAAGTTTGTGTTATGGAGTGGACTAAAAAATGTTCATCCTGCGTATGGTGTTACACCCACATCTTTAGAGATGCTCATCACCTAAAGTTATCCTTGTCTCCTTGCCTGTGGTATGGAAATATTCTTATGTGTGTTCCTGTCACTTGAAAAGAGTCAAGTTTATTGGTGTCCACATCTCAGCTGTCCTGTCTTTGGAGTGCTTGAATTTTCTGACTGGGGCTAATGCCTACTACATGCCAGCCTGGTGAAGCATCCTTTTTGAGTGTTTTCTTATAAGGTTAGACAACGGTTGCATTTCCTTATGAGAGAAGCAGTGCTTTAACTGAGACAAGCATGGAGCTATAAATGAGGAGGCTTATGGTGATGTAAAATGATTTTCATGCTTGAAATACTTTTTGGTACCAAACTGACTGTTATTGGAGTAATGATAAGTTCCTCAGTGGTGTAACCTGAGGAGCAAAAGTCACTGCAAACTGAGGCAAGTGTTTGGGTATGGAGAGGAGGAGACACAATTCATTTCTTTCTCGTTATAGGTACTTTAATTATCGGACTACCCGGTTCCTGGCTGAGGAGGGATTTTATAAATTCCATAACTGGTTTGATGACCGGGCCTGGTACCCTTTGGGCCGAATCATTGGAGGAACAATTTACCCAGGTGAGGGGAACAGGATTTTTTTCCTTTGCAGCAGTAAGATATTTTTATATTATGGAACAGTGTCTTTTATTTCTAATATCTTCGTTTTGTGACACTTGTAATTTCATTCTGCTTGCAGATTCCTAAAAGTAGATCTTATATAGAAGGGAGAACATGTATGGGAGAGCGGGAATGGGTAGTTTTCCGTAAATTCTGGACTTCTGCTTGAATCCATAGGAGAGAAATTTATAGGCCTCCTGCAGTTGCTGTATTAGTGTTTCTGGTGGTTTGTCAAAACCGGTGTTACCACTTTATTGATACTTGGATTTTCCCTTTCTCTTTCCCTTAAGGTCTTTGTCTTACTAGGATAACCTATTGGCCCTTCTTCTTCTTGTTACAGGCTTAATGATCACCTCTGCTGCAATCTACCATGTCCTCCATTTTTTCCACATCACCATCGACATTCGGAATGTCTGTGTGTTCCTGGCCCCTCTCTTCTCTTCCTTCACCACCATCGTCACGTACCACCTTACCAAAGAGCTCAAGGTGAAGGATTTGGGGTGACAGGAGGCTTGGGAATGAATGTTGTTGAACCTCTCAAGTTGATGCTAAAGGGTGGGGGACTGAGAGCCTTAGAAGGGCAGGGAGCCAGAGGCTAAAGCCAGCTTTTGCTGAGCCGAATTCCTGAGTTCACCCCAGCCCCTCCCGAGAATATGTGGTTTCTTGTCATTAGCAACTGTTTATCCTTAGAAGAGAACATATGAAGGTCAAATATAAATTGCTACATATGGGAAAAAAATATTTAAAATGAGGTTTAGATTTTGAATTCCTCACAATCTAAGGGAGAGGAAAAATAACTACAAGAAACGTTCCGAAGTGGTTAGTTCTTCCTACTGGAAATGGACAGTTAGCAATTATTTGCTGATTTTTTTTTTCAAATGTTTATTTAAAAATTCTTAAACCACTTGGCTTTTGTAGTAGACTCCATAATACTGACTCTCTTCTTCTAGGTTTCTGCATTGCTGACCCTGGCTCCTTGCATGCTATTCTTAGTTTGTGGCTATGGTGTCAGGGAGATACCTGAGAGGTGATAAACTAGTAGGAGGGCTTGAGTTTAATTTGGAAACGTTTTCATCCTTCTCCTTGCTGCCCTTGTTCCAAATTTGACTCTTACGAACAGACAAGTCCTTCCTTTTTTGGAGTGTGGGTTATACTTTGTTGTTCTTCTCTCCTGAGTTCACAGATTACCTAGGAATATTCCAGCTTTATTATCTAAGATCCTGGCATCTTTAGTCCAGAGAGATTGTCACCTGTCTTCGCTGGCTTTTTAGCTCAAATACGTATGGTCTTCCTTTGGTTGTCCTTGGATAGCTTGTAGAGGGGTGACTGGTGTTCCTGTGGTGTGCAGATATTGTTAGGGGTAGGGACTCATAAGTCTGGGGATACTCCAGCCAAACAGCCCATTCTGGGGCAGCATCTGACAGCTTACATGATTTGTCTGTTCTTAGCATGTGTGTACTCAGTTTTAGACTTGCCATCATCGCGGGGAATTGGTTGTGAAGTATGTAGCTTTCTTGTGCTGCAAACATTTCTAGCATTTCTAGCATCACATCTACCGTGGAAAGTGTCAGACTGTTCCCTGGGCCCATTGTAAGCAGAATGGACTAGTGGATCCTCTCTTCTCTTTCATGGATGTATTGGTGTTAACTTCCTGTTACCCCTCTTGTCTTACAGGATGCAGGAGCTGGACTTCTTGCTGCAGCCATGATTGCTGTAGTTCCTGGCTATATCTCCCGATCTGTAGCTGGCTCCTATGATAATGAAGGTAAGACTTAAAGGGCTGAAGAGGATCTGTTCACCTCATTATCTAGTAGAGCTTCATGAAGTGCAGTAGAATCTGAGTTCAAATCTGTTGTTTAGTGATAGCAAAAATGGTGTCTGGGTGAGAAATGGGCAGGAAGGGACTTCCCTGGTGGTCCAGTGGTTGGGGCTTTGCCTTCCAGTGCAGGGGGTGTGGGTTTGATCCATGGTCGGGGAGCTAGGATCCCACATGCCTCTCGGCCAGGGGACCAAAACATAAAACAGAAGCAATACTGTAACAGATTCAATAGAGACTTTAAAAACAGTCCACATCCAAAAAAAAAAAAAAAAAAAAAAAAGGGCAGGAAGGGACCTCAGACAAGTTTATATTCTCTCTCTGTCATTTCCTCTAGAAAGGTAGCTGGTAATTTTCCTTATATAAGGCCTTTGGCTCATCTCTGTACTCCTAAAAGTAGAGTTAAGTTTTAGTGTTGGTTGGTACTGTTGTTTTAACATTGTAATCATTTGCTTTATTTTCCTAGATGAGAGGAATGGATATTCTTAAAACTATAGTGACTTTTATTGACTTATTTCCAATTCAGCCTGTATTTATTGAATGTTATTGGTAAAACAGTGTTAGGTATTATAAAGATAGTTAATGAATAGGAGTATTGGCTTATAATTTAGGAATTATAGGGATAGATAATGAATAAAATTATGTTAGCCCATAATCTATTAACACAGATTAATGCAGACTATAAAAATTAATAATAATGGGCAGATAGTATTACGTGCCATGAGAGAAGGGTGAGCAGAGTACTTTGGGAACGTGGTGAGAAGAGAGATTAATTCAGATTTGGGGATCACGGAAGGCTTTTTGGAAGTAGTTGTATTTGAACTGGGCCCTGAAGTTGGAACTTCGTTAGGCAGATATTAAGGAGAGAGGCAGTCAGGGCATATGGACCAGCTTGTGGTAAGATGTAGAGGCAGGCTGGTGCTTGATAGTACGGGATATCTTTAGGACTGAAACAGCAGGGAATTTAGTGCCTGGAAAGAATAGTAGTAATAATGACTAATAGTGCTTGCTGCATGCTAGGTACTGTTCTAAGTGCTTTACATGCAATAGTTAAATTTGTCTTCACAATAGCTTTATGAAGTAGATACTATTATGGACTCTTTTACAGGAAATTGAGACAAAGGGGGGTAGAGTAATTACACTGTTAATGGGTAGTAGGTCTGAGGTATGAATCCAGGTAGTTTGTTCCAGAACAGTATGAAATACTCTTCCAGCATGGCCTTTTACTGGATTTTTGTGTTCTTTCTGCAGGGATTGCCATCTTCTGCATGCTACTCACCTACTACATGTGGATCAAAGCAGTAAAGACTGGTTCCATCTATTGGGCAGCCAAGTGTGCCCTTGCTTATTTCTACATGGTAACTCTTCACTCCCTACTTTCAGGAGTCTCTCTATGTCTGAATACCTATTGGGATCAACTGATATAAATTGGAAGTAGCTCTTGGGCTTTGAGACCATGAACTAGAGGCTAAAAGTCTTTATATAGTCTGTTGTGTCCATACAAAGCCTAATCCAAGGCAGGCAGGCATATCCATTGTATAATAGCAAGATAGAGATAATTTTTTTAATTTTTAAAGGTTTCCAGATGCTGTATTTCCTATGGGTACATATTGGTTGGCCAACTCTCTTTTCTGGTGTGTTCCCCTTAAATTTTTCCTTTCCTGACGTATATTTTTTTCTGTTCAATCTTGTAAACACCGAGACTTCTTTCCTTAACTGCTTCCACTTGATCACGTTTCCCTTGAATCCCTAAATCCTCTGTGTGACCTTACCGTAGGGTGTATCCAGATTAATGCTGAGAGTTGGGGGCCTCTTGTTTTGTGATCGTGATGGCAGGAGCCATAGCAAACAGAGGATTGAGTTACAGTAATGGGTGTTAATGTGATTTTCCTACTTAAAGAAGTCAATTATTTAAACTCTTTAAACCACTTGGTGTAAATAAAGTTTTTGGTTACTGTAAAGAGATGTTCTTTAAAAAGGTCACAGGTAGGGCTTCCCTGGTGGCTCAGTGGTTGAGAGTCCGCCTGCCGATGCGGGGGACGCGGGTTCGTGCCCCGGTCCGGGAAGATCGCACGTGCCATGGAGTGGCTGGGCCCGTGACCCATGGCCGCTGAGCCTGCGCGTCCAGAGCCTGTGCTCCGCAACGGGAGAGGCCACAGCAGTGAGAGGCCCGCGTACTGCAAAAAAAGAAAAAAAAAAAGGTCACAGGTAACATCCTAAGGTACATGGTGGTGATCCAAGGAGGAGTGCTCAGACGAACTTTTCTTTTTTATCCTGTCCTAGGTCTCTTCATGGGGAGGTTATGTGTTCTTGATCAACTTGATCCCGCTTCATGTACTGGTGCTGATGCTCACAGGACGTTTCTCCCACCGGATCTATGTGGCCTACTGTACTGTTTACTGCCTGGGCACCATCCTTTCCATGCAGATCTCCTTTGTGGGTTTCCAGGTGAGCCCTAGACTGAGTGAGGTTTTTAGCTTCTTCCACTTTTTCTAAGCAGCTCCAACTAAATTGATTTATCTTGGATTCTGGTGAGGATAGTAAAACTTATTCACAGGTCTGACCTTGCTAACACTGCTTCTGTTAACTGAAGCAACAGAGTTATTGGTCATTAAAGTCTGCCTCCTGGAGTGTGTTAATATTTGTTCATGAAGTTTGAATTTAATGACTCCTAACTTGGCTTAGGTTTATGGGAGGAGGAGGGATATTTTGGTTGAGCTGAGTTAAGGTGAGTGATCACAGGTATCTTTTTCAGTCCTTTTTAATGCGAATGACTCCATTTAATAGTAATGACCCCTGAATTTCTTAATCGGGCCCAAGTGAAAGTTCTTTAGCAAGCAAAGCCTGAACCTTTTAACCACATTACCCCACAGGGTTAAGAGACAGCTATTGAGTCAGAGAATAATGTGGTATGTGTGATTTGTCATGTAAAATTCTTAGGAAAGTGGAACCCTTATTCAGGTCAGCAAGTTTTTCGTTACTGATCACCTGCTGTATGCAATTTGCTAATACCTGGGAAATGTTAAAAGTAAAAATGTGGTTCTGGTCCTTAAGGAAGTCACAGTCTTGTTGGGAAAGAAGCACATGCTTCTAGAACCACTAGTCTGTGGTCTAGTCGTTCTAGAAATGTAGTTCCTGGACCAGCAGTGTCAGCAGCATCTGGGAACTCATTAGAAATGCAAATTCTGGGGACCTGCCACAGATCTACTGAATCAGAAACTCTGGCGGTAGGGCTTAGCAGTCTGTCTAAACCCCCCCTCTTCCTGTCCCCTGCCATGATTATGCCTGGTGGAGTTTGAGACCATTGGTCTAAGTTATGGAAGAGATCTAAAGTGTGTGGAATATAGAGGAGAGTGATAGATTTCAGTTTGGTAGGTTAGGAGGAAATGGTATTTGCATTGGGCCTTGAATGATCAGAATTTCTGTGAATGCACATTTTGGGAAAGTGAGAATTGCAATCGAGGCTCAAGAAATAGCCTGAGCAAAGGCCAGAGATGTGATAATGATAGAGTGTGGTACACTTTGGAGGACTCTAAGTATTCTTTGAAAAATGAGGTAGGTGAATTAGACCCTCCTCTGGATTGGTCCTAATTCCTTGGTGGCCTTAGAACTCATTGGACCCTTTGGTCTGAACTTAGTCAGGATAATTCTTTTGTTCTTGCTGTTCTTTTCCTAACAATCTCATACATATGCTTTCACCTACAGCCCGTCCTTTCATCAGAGCACATGGCAGCCTTTGGGGTCTTTGGTCTCTGCCAGATCCATGCCTTTGTGGATTATCTACGCAGCAAGTTGAATCCACAGCAATTTGAAGTTCTTTTCCGAAGTGTCATCTCCCTGGTAGGCTTTGTCCTTCTCACCGTGGGAGCTCTCCTCATGCTGACAGGTAGGGAAGGCTTTTAGTATTAAGTGTAAATGGGTATGAACATAGAATAAACTCCAAAAATATGGGTTATTTCCTGGCCACAGAAAGATTCATTCTTTCC
This sequence comes from Lagenorhynchus albirostris, assembly GCF_949774975.1. Lineage (NCBI taxonomy): Eukaryota > Metazoa > Chordata > Mammalia > Artiodactyla > Delphinidae > Lagenorhynchus > Lagenorhynchus albirostris. The sequence continues at coordinate 100,315,397 of NC_083103.1, forward strand.
TCCTATTTCTCTTGATTTCAAGCATATAAAGTCCAACTTCTGCACATTCAATCCTATTGTCAGCCAGTGTCTGGATTCAGCATAGAAAGAAAATCATATTAGATCAGCTCTTAATCTCAGAAGACCTACACTTGGTGACAGGACTGTATTTTACCATGCTAATCTTTCTCCTCTCTCTGTGTGTGTGTGTGTGTGTGTGTGTGTGTGTGTGTGTCCGTCCTTTTCTTTCCTATTGGTAGGTGGGAGAAATCCTAACATTGCTTGCCCTATAGTGTGGCCTCATCTAATCCCATATGACAAAACCGTGACTGTTTAGTTTGGGTAGCATGCCACGTTTTCCTCCTCTCTTCATCTTCCTCACGTACACTTCTCAGAGTCTGATTTGATTTTGCCCAAGACTCTGTGTATTCAGAGCACCACTGGAGGGCTGAGTGACTTAGTTTATAGCATTGGCCTTCGTTTGACCAGATTGGTCCTAAAACCCTTCTAGGAAGTATCTCTGCCTCCCTTCTCTCTGAGTTTATATACAACCTGACTTTATTCTACTGACTGTGCTGACAGAAATACTCTCAAGTTTGAAAGAAAGGAAGGAGTGAAATTCTCAAAGTATTGGTGGCATTTAAACAAAAACCTAGTCCTCTGTCTCAGAGAAGCTTATTAAAATGGAAAGTTGTGATTAGTTAGGATCACATGTTATTTTGTTTCAGAAGTAATTGTGAAATATTTGTTGCCTCTTTGCTGCCAGGAAAAATATCTCCCTGGACAGGCCGTTTCTACTCACTGCTGGATCCTTCTTATGCCAAGAACAACATCCCCATCATCGCCTCTGTGTCTGAGCATCAGCCTACGACCTGGTCTTCATACTATTTCGACCTGCAGCTTCTCGTCTTCATGTTTCCAGGTCTGTTTGCCTTGTTCTGAAGTGGTCTTCTTTCTAAGAATCATCATTTGATTCAAAATAAGTAAAATACCCTCATCCTTGTGCTTTTGTTGTTGTTTTTGGTTTTTGCCTGTTTATCTATGCAGTACAGAGGATGGCTAAGCACATTTTTCTAATATTTGAAGCAGAGCAGAAGTTGAACAATTGCAGATACTGGCAAGTTCAGAGTCTCACAGTTTTCTGTTCATTTGTATCATAAGTTACAGTGCAGCCCTAGTTCAGGGTTTTTGAGTGCTTCTAGTATACCCCACCCCTCATCCCTGACTCCTCCCCATTTATCTTCTTGGCAGTATTGAATTTTGAGAATAGGCATAGCTGACTGTAAAACTTCTTCATCTAACTTATCTTCTGGCCAATTCAGATATATCTTAGAATTTACCAGTGGTAGGGACTTTGTTTTTTATTAAAGTAACTTTTTTTTTCTTATTATGAAAGTAAGTTGTCATTTGTAAAAATACAGACAAATATTTTAAAAAGTAAAATTTCAGGAGTTCTCACCACACACCTGTTGCTACTGTTAACACTTTGTTGTATATTCATCCATTTATTTATTGATTAGAAGTCAGATGATAGAGTTTTTCCTCTGACTTTTAAAATTTCATAATCACAATAATTTGTTATTTAGTATTACTTTAGAGAAATAATATATAAGATATATCATTTGTTAGTTTTTTAAGTACAGAGGTGTGTAAAGAGGAAGGCATATGGTCCATAAACTTCCACAGCAGTACTTTAATTGATGTATTTTATTCTATTTTATAAATATTCTGTAATTAACTACATCCTTAATGTTGGACATTTATGTGGTTTCAGATTTTTTGCTGTTTTAAAGAGTGCTGTAGTAACATCTTTGCATGTATCTATGATTGTTTTTTCAGCTTTTCACTTCTTTTTACTTTTACTTTTGTAGTTGGTCTTTATTACTGCTTTAGCAACCTGTCTGATGCCCGGATTTTCATCATCATGTATGGTGTGACCAGCATGTACTTTTCAGCTGTGATGGTGAGGAATGAATGCCTGCAGTCTTAGCGAACCTTTCCATCCCTAGCTCTGAGGGTTTTCTTCGTACCCCTGCATGGCAGGTTCAGTATTGATGCTGTGCAGGGGCTTCCCTCTGAGCGCTTGAGGGGCTGCGTGGTAAAGCTGCTCACTGTTGTTGATCCTTCCCAGGAATGTATGGGGCACTCATACATTCTGATTGTGGGGCCCACCTTCCTTGGATTCATAACCCTTGTGTTAGGGAGAGGCACTTTGTCACTTGTTGGAGAAATTGACCCTGGGCGGGTTCCTTCCCCTCTCTTTCTGGTGTCTTAAAATGGGAGATGATGTTTTTTTCTTAAAGGCCTGGGTTCTGAGTGCTAGGTTGTTAAAAGAGAGAAGAGAGTTTATATATTGCAGTTAAGTCAGTGCTTCTCACACTTTTTTGATCCCAAACCACAGTTAAGAAATACATTTTATATCATATCATTGCTCAGGGTATACATATATACATGTAGACCTGAAAAACAAACTTTAAAAATATATATATTCTACTATAGATGTATCAAGTATTTTCTATTTTGTTCCATTTCACTGACAAATCATGTTTGTTGAAAACCCCTAAATTGATGTCATCATCTACTAATAGGTTGAAATCTGTAATTTGTAAAACACTGATTGTGATCTTGCTTCCGTTTTTTTTTTAGGTGCGTCTGATGCTAGTGTTGGCGCCTGTTATGTGCATTCTTTCTGGCATTGGAGTCTCTCAGGTGCTGTCCACTTATATGAAGAATTTGGACATAAGTAGACCAGACAAGAAGAACAAGAAACAACAGGATTCTACCTACCCTATTAAGAATGAAGTGAGAATTAAGCAACGCAAAGAACTGGCTTGGGGAACTGTGTGTGTCTTTGTGTGTGTGTTTGCATTTGTATTTTGTTTGTTTGTTTGTTTGAGTGAGGGGGAGTAAAGTAGAGCACTGTCACAAGAGCTCGGAATGAACTCATAGCCTCTAATTTATTCTGAGTCATCTCATCTATATTACTGACTGTGTGTAAGAAGCTGTTCTGTGTTACATAAATTTAATTTGGTTTACAGCACAGTTGTTCTTCCTTGTCTAGGTGGCAAGTGGCATGATACTCGTCATGGCTTTCTTTCTCATCACCTATACCTTTCATTCAACCTGGGTGACCAGCGAGGCCTACTCTTCTCCGTCCATTGTGCTGTCTGCTCGTGGTGGGGATGGTAGTAGGATCATTTTTGATGACTTCCGAGAAGCGTACTATTGGCTTCGTCACAATACTCCAGAGGTGAAGATTTGGGAGGCGTGGGATTGTGCGGTAGGAGGAAGGGAGAGACATTTGATGTTAGAGTGAATCAGATAGCTTTTAGATGGGTGGAAAGCTTGGAGAAATTGGAGCTATCGAACCTGGTGTTGAATGAGCCTTAAAGGTCAACCTCCATTCAATTCAGGATTTTTTCTGTAAGCGACCTTTACTGGTAATTATCTGCACTCTGCTTGGACACTTGTATTGACAGCATGGTGATTTTATCATGAGGCGGGCCATTCCAATTATAAAAGAAGAAAAATAGTTAATAAATAATGCATGTTTATTGTAGAAAAATCCGAAAATAGAAGCAAAGAAAAGAAAAAGGAGACATAAATTTTCCATAAAGGATCACCTAATGATAACCACGTTTAACATTATGGTTTATACCATTTGAGAATCTGAAGTGATTTTCTTTCCAATAGCTGCTGGGAATGGCACTTCTGAGTTAGATTCTTATAAGAATTTCTTAATCCTTTTTTGTCCTATCCTGTGATTTGTTTCCCCTCCCCCACCCCCTTCTTTTTAGTAACTGATTATTGTGACTTTGTTTTTGGTCATTTATTTAATACGGTTATCTGATGACACCAGGCTGTTTATTTGGAAATACTGCACAGCCCATTACACCTCCTGCACCATTATGCTTGTCTGTATAAGATGATCTGGGATGAAAGTATTGGCAATGTTGGGTTGTATAATTTGCGTTGAGATTTCATGATTGTATGTAAATGTAGGACCAGGTACCAAGATGTATTTTCTTGTTGGGCATATGTTATTCTGTGAAGAAACATTAATTAGCAATATCTCACTTCCTGTCAGATGCCCTTCCACCCCTCTTGTATTTGATTTTGGAGGCAGTGAGAAGCTTGTTATTTCCATCTCCCATTCTTCTTTCAGGATGCGAAGGTCATGTCATGGTGGGATTATGGCTACCAGATTACAGCTATGGCGAATCGGACTATTTTAGTGGATAACAACACATGGAATAATACCCATATTTCTCGAGTAGGGCAGGTAAGGTGAAGGGGTCATTTGAGTGTTTGATGCACAGGGTTTAGTGGGAAATACTTCTCCACGAGGGGTCATATGGCCTGGAATTTTGCGCTGAGAAACGTGCGTGTGTTTTTCTAGGCAATGGCATCCACAGAAGAAAAAGCCTATGAGATCATGAGGGAGCTTGATGTTAGCTACGTGCTGGTCATTTTTGGAGGCCTTACTGGGTATTCCTCTGATGGTAATGTACTTGATTCTACTTCTAGCTACAAGGCATAGATTCTAAGAAAACTAGATGAATCTCTTTATTTTTCTATCCTTCTACCAATATCTTATCAACATATTTTCTTAGTTGGGGAAGTTTTTAAGTATTTGCAACTTGAGATTTGGTTATTTTTATTTATTTATTTATTTATTTTGCAACAGGTAGGAAGTAGATATAAAGAATTCTTCTCATGTAGATATGGCATGCTATAATTGTCTAAAGACTTAGGAGTAGTTCCACAACCAGTGAACAACAGAGAATATAAGGCTTCTGAAAATGAGCTTAAGAATTAACATTTTTAAGTGGGTTTAAGCCATAGAATCATCTGTCAACTTAAAATGTTTTATATATATATATTTATATGGCATATGTTAACCATGTTCCCTATGATTATTAGCAAAATCGTATGTTTAGAAGAATCATCCAAATATAGTTCTCTGCCTTAAAAAAATTAAAGCAATACCTGTTTATATTTTTAAATGTTAAATGCTTCTGAAGGTTTATAATAAAAATGGTAGGGCTTCCCTGGTGGCGCAGTGGTTGAGAGTCCGCTTGCCGATGCAGGGGGCATGGGTTCGTGCCCCGGTCCAGGAAGATCCCACATTCCGCGGAGCGGCTGGGCCCATGAGCCATGGCCGCTGAGCCTGCGCGTCCAGAGCCTGTGCTCTGCAACGGGAGAGGCCACAACAGTGAGAGGCCCACATACCGCAAAAAAAAAAAAAAAAAAAAGTCCTCTGCCCCTAAACTACTTTATAACGTCAGTTCCCAGGAAAATTATTCCTTCAGTTATTTCTTCTAGTACTTATGTACATATTTCTAAATAATATGTATATCCTGCTATTCATTGATCGATCATTTTAGATACGCTGTGTCAACTTCTTATTAAGGTAGATAAGGAGTTTAGTTCTTTGTATGATCCCCTCCCCCTTTCTGTCTTGCATCTTCTCAGTAGAGTTAATGATCAGTTTTTGGTTAAATCCAGATAAAGTGTTTTCATCATGACTAAGTAAATATTATTTACTGCTGAGTCAACCTGTACACCATGGTTACATTCTTACCTAGGATAACTTGTTCTCTGCAGTTAATAATTACCTCATATTTCTGTCTCAATTTTCTTTGAATATGTGGTTGCTTCTTAGAGATGTTCAGATTTTAGATTATGTCTGGCTTCTGATATAGACAGACTTAACAAATCCACCTGGATAGTATATGTAAAGTGTCAGTATAAAGTAATAAGACTAGTTTCTATGTGTGGTGTGTCTTGTACAAGCAGAGGAAGAATGATGATAGCAGGGATGTGGTCTCATGGATTTGAACTTTCACAAGCAATTGTTTCAGCACCATTTGGTTGTGTGTGATTATAGGTTTTTTTCTTGCTAATAATAATTTATCCAAATAGTACAGAAAAGTATTTGTGTATGTATGTATGTTTGTGTGCATATGTATTTTTATATATGCGAATGTACACACGTATGTGGTAGAAATGGATAGTTCCCTGAAATCTTTAGTATTCCATGATACATATATATATATATATACACACATATATATATATATATATATATCACATTTTCTTTATTTGTTCATCTGTCGATAGACTAAGGTTGTTTCCATGTCTTGGCTATTGTGAATAATGCTGCAGTGACTGCTGATATCTCTCTGGGATATTGATTTCATTTCTTTTGGATATATCCCCAGAAGTGGGATTGCAGGATCACATGGTAGTTCTATTTTGAATTTTTTGAGGAACCTCCCCACTGATCCTGTAGTGTCTGTACCAATTTACATTCCCACCAGCAGTGCACAAGTATTCCCTTTTCTTAGCATCCTTACCAGCATGTCTTTTGTCTTTTTGACGAGAGCCATTCTAGCAGGTATGAGGTGATGCCTCATTGTAGTTTTGTGTTTCCTTAATGATTAGTGATGTTGAGCACCTTTTCATTTATGTATCTGTTGGCCATTTGAATCTCTTCTTTGGAAAAATGTCTTTTCAGGTCTTTTGCCCATTTTTAATTGGATTATTTGGGGGTTTTTTGCTATTGAGTTGTATGAGTTCCTTATATATTTTGGATATTAACCCCTTATTTGATATATGGTTTACAGATATTTCATCCCATTCCATAGGTTGCCTTTTCATTTTGTTGATCATTTCTTTTGCTGTGCAGTCTTCCATTCTCAAAGCTTGTCAGCTTTTTGCTTCAAACATACCTGCCAGGGAGCTATAAAATCAGTACTCTAAGATAGTTGAGTTGATGCTCTGGGGTTTTATTTTTGGTCCTATTTCTGTCTGTGTGGTCTAGGCAAGTCGCTGTGCTTCAGGTTTTCCATTTGAAAGATGGAGGTACAATTGCAGACATTCCATGAGGATAATAATATTATTTCTTGAATACTTACTATGTGACAAACAATATGTAAGGTAACATGCTTTTACTTATAATGTTGTAGCAGCCCTATCGTTGCAGATACTCTTGTTTTTCTAATTCGACATATGAGGAAACTGAAGCACAGAGAGGTTCAGTAACTTGTTCAGGGTCACCCACCTAGAATTGGCAGTGTGGGAATTCAAACCCAGGCAGTTTATCCAGAGTCCAGATCCAGAGTCTGTGTTCTTCACCACTGTGATATTCCCTGGAACCCTTTTTAGTAGGGCAGTAGGAATCTTTTCTTACGGATCAATGATTCATCTTATACTAATCGTCTATTTCCCTAAAGCCTTTGGGGGAGATACAGGGAGTGACATATTCTAAGAGATAACCTGAGTTGATGGTGCTGTCAGTATTTATGGAGCCTGGTAGTGTGTTTGACATAGAAATGTTGACTTCTCATACATGTGCTTTAGAAGTTTGTAACTTTGCAACTGTAGGTCAAGAGGGAGCACATTCTCTCTTCTCTACCTTTTTGGTAAAGCTGCTACTCCCTAGGTCATTGCTGTCCAATGACATGTGGGATCCACGTATGTATTCTTAAAATTTTCTATTAGCGGGGCTTCTGTGGTGGCACAGTGGTTAAGAATCCGCCTGCCAATGCAGGGGACAGGGGTTCGAGCTGTAGTCCGGGAAGATCCCACATCCTGTGGAGTAACTAAGCCCGTGCACCACAACTACTGAGCCTGTGCTCTAGAGCCTGCGAGCCACAACTTCTGAGCCCATGTGCCACAACTACTGAAGCCCACATGCCTAGAGCCCGTGCTCCGCAACAAGAGAAGCCACCGCAACGAGAAGCCCATGCATCGCAAGGAAGAGTAGCCCCTGGTCTTCGCAACTAGAGAAAAGCCCACACGCAGCAACGAAGACCCAACACAGCCAAAGATAAATAAATAAAATAAATAAATTTATTAAAAAAATTTTTTTTCTATTAGCCATATCAAAATAAGTAAAGAGAAACAGGGAAAATGAATTAAATAATTTTATTAAACTGAATATATCTAAAACATTAATGTGTAACCAAAATATTTTACCCACTTTTTTTTGTTTTATTTTGGAGTAAGTCTTAGAAATCCATCATGTATTTTATACTTAACAGCACATCTTAATTTGGACTAGCCACATATCAAGTGTCAGCAGCTACATGTGGCTAATAGCTAATATATTGGACAGCTTAGCCCTAGCTAATACTTGGGACTAACTTCAGTTATGACCTAAGTCTGGGCCAATAGCATAGGATTTTAGGAGTCTACAGGAAAATCTATAGGAAAAGCTGTATATTTTGAGGAAAAAAGTTTCGACCAGACATTAGCTTTGTTATTTTTATAACTTAGAGTTAAATGGTACTATACCCCGTTAGAAAAGTATTTGGGGGAATTTCCTTAGACATAGTGACCTTTCATTAGGTGATTTAGCTCCAGCAACCTTTGTGATAACAGCAGTTTTTCTTTTTCTTTTTTTACTAGACATCAACAAATTTCTGTGGATGGTCCGGATTGGAGGGAGCACAGATACAGGCAAACATATCAAGGAACATGATTATTATACTCCAACTGGGGAATTCCGTGTGGACCGTGAGGGTTCTCCAGTGCTGCTCAATTGCCTCATGTACAAGATGTGTTACTACCGCTTTGGACAAGTCTACACAGAAGCCAGTGAGTGATTCCTGATAATAACAACAGTAACAACAGTAATAACTAACACATACAGTGTTTTTTTTTTGTTTTTTTTTTTGCGGTACGCAGGCCTCTCACTGCTGTGGCCTCTCCCGTTGCGGAGCACAGGCTCCGGACGCACAGGCTTAGCGGCCATGGGTCACGGGCCCAGCCGCTCCGCGGTATGTGGGATCTTCCCGGACCGGGGCACGAACCCATGTCCCCTGCATCGGCAGGCGGACTCTCAACCACTGTGCCACCAGGGAAGCCCCATACAGTGTTTTTTATATGCCAGGCAGTGCTTTAAGTGCTCCATATCTACTAATTCATTTAATCCTTATAACAATCCAAAAGGTTGATACTAATATTATTCCCATTTTATATATGAGGAAATTGAGGTACAAGTAGGTTCCTTAACTGCCCAAAGTCACATAACTAGTGCAGGGTCAGGTTAAACTCAGGCAGTCTGGCTCTAGCTTTTGTGCTTTTGCCCATTACTTTTTATTGCCTCTCAGTAAACGGTATTGTAGTGGAGAAAGGAATGTGAAAGGGGATAGAGCGAGATAAAGGACTTTACATTTCTTCAGATAAATTGAAAGTAATTTGATTAAGTCTTTCTTTCTGACTTCTTTCCTTTCTTAGTTCTGCAGTTGGGACTACTTTTGAATTAGATGCAGGCCTGTGACATCTGATAGGTTCAGAAGGGTTGCTAGTGTATCACAGAGGCCATGGGTGGTAATCCTCAGGAACAAAGGTGCTTGGAAGTCAGCCCTCTGTCTCTTAGAAGAGATAACCTCCATGCACTCTGCCAAGCATCACCTCGGAGAGGACGTGAGTTAGGGTAACACTTGATTTGCCCTTACTAACTGATGTCCTTTTCTGCAAGCCCTACTCTCTAAACAAACTGCATGCTAGGGAATAACATTCCAGTGGGATGATTAATCAAGTTGACTTAGTATTTCTGTAGGAAATAAGCACTGTAGAAAGATGTGTGTCTCCATTTTTGTCACTCTCTAGAGCGTCCACTAGGCTATGACCGTGTTCGGAATGCTGAGATTGGGAATAAAGACTTTGAGCTTGATGTCCTGGAGGAAGCATATACCACAGAACATTGGCTGGTTAGGATATACAAGGTGAGCAGATGTAACACTGAGAAAGCAGCTCTAGTGCTTAAAAACGGGGCCACATGTTTATAAAATAGGGATATTTCTAATGTCTAAAAAGTAGCTTGCGACTCACTTAAAATATTTTTATTTTAGATTGTTCTTAGAAAGTAGACACTCCAGTCTTCTGTCATCCTGGAAGTGGTTACAGTGATATTTTTCCAGTTGGAGCCAGACTTGATCTGTTTTAGTGATTGTCAGTCTTGGAGCGGTGGGGGGAGAGAGAAAGAGAGGGACAGAGGGAGAGAAGGAGAGTGTGTGTGTGTTTTCGAACTACATTTTCTTCTCTCCCACTGAAGAACTTACGGCATAGAGAGTCACATAGAAGTGTGTTATATCTCTTACGTAAGAAAAGGTTGAGAACTCTTGCTGTATTTGGAAGAGTAGCTAGTCCCACACCAGAGCCAAACCAGGCAGCATAATCCAACATAATCTGTCCCCATCTGGGTGAACCCAGCTCAGTAGGGAAGCTCTCCCATGGTGACCTGATGATTGTAAATATTAAACTGATACCTTTCTGTTGGCAGGTGAAGGACCTGGATAATCGTGGCTTGTCAAGGACATAAATGTTACGTCCGTTCGGCTCTGATCTGCTTCGCACTGAGTGTGTCACATTTAGGGCGCTGAAGATGGTTTAAAAATATGCAGTTTATAAGAACAGAGCGCGACGAGATTAGAATTGTCTGGAGGTTTTGTCCTGGGCAGTATGGGCTGAGCCAAATGGAATGATCTTTATAATTCTGAGCAGGTTACCAAATGAAATGTCATGGCTTTACTTTGGTCAATTAAAGGGGGGAATTTTTTTAAAAATGTGCCTTATTTGTTTTGACTTATGACTGATTTGAGGAAGCCTAAAGTTTATGCTGGGCTGATAGAAGGACAGAAAACAGACCTCATCTGTGCTCTGGGCTCCCTAAATGAGCCACATAGGGGCATTCTGTCTTTCTCTCTCAAATCAGGAGAACTATCAAGGACTAGCTCAGATCCTACATATACAAACAGTTTTGTCATTTCAAAAACTGCAGTACCTAGCACAATGCCTTGCACATAGTGGGTGCTCAGTAAGCTTTTACTGAATGAATAAAAGTTTGTGGGACCAGAGGAGTGCCGTTTCTGGGCAGGAAAGGTAGCTGCATTGCTATCATGTCTCTGTTCTCAACATCTCTTGTCCTTAGAGGCTCTTTGACTACAAGGGACAGAAGGTGGCTAGCCAGACCTGATCTCACCAGTTTCTTTGGGACTAGCTAGGTGTTTTTGTTTTTATGCAGGAGTAAATCCAGTGATACTAAATCAGTAGTTTTGAAGACTTAAGGCAAACAGTGAAATTATTCTCGATGGAGAGGACGAAACTCCTCCAACATCGTGTATAGAACTTGATGGTCAGTAGGTGTTTTTGAATTAGCTGATTTGTAACCATATGTATCTATCTGAAATCTAGCTTTTCAGTACTCTCACTTATCCTTTAGCGATTTCCTTTAGCTCATGCACTAAAACTGTTGTGAATATTTAAAGGTGAGCTGCTCTCTCCCTTAGTCTCAGCCTCTGTTATTATATATCACTAACAAGCTCCATGATCTGGTTCTGAAGCCCTTGCCAAATTAGCTACAAAAAGCACAGGAGTTCCATCTATATTTAATGTCAGGACAAACAGCCTTATGTTCAGTTACAATAGGGTATTTTATGTATTTTAAGACATATATCGGTGATGTGTATAAACCCTTAGTTATTAAAAAAAAAAATACAAGGTAACTCCTTACTGTTACCTGTTTAAGAAACAGGAGCAATGACGTGACTTTCAGATAAGTCAAAATGGTGCTCCTAAAGGTATGCTCAGGTCTACCTGTGTACCCAGGAAGCAGCCTTCCAAACCAGTTTTATGTACCACGTGCTTCAACTGTGGGTGAGATTTAGATCTGATGTAAGATTTGATTTACCTTATGTAAATACATGACTTGATTTATATACAGAATTCCTCCCTAGTGGAAGAGGTTATTCAGATGTGGGTTTTTTGTTTGTTTGTTTGTTTTTTTAACCAATATGAGTAATACCAGTTAGAGATCATTAGTGATTTACCTCTGTAGGAATGGGATAACCCTTTATCACTGTACTTGTTACTCTTATGATTTTAATTTTGTTACTTTCTAGGCTACATGAAGCTATATTTTTTAAAAATTTACTTCTAATTTCCATCGTTACAGTGCACTTAGTGTAAAAGAAAATCAAATAATTCTAAAAAGCAACAACACTGTTTTCCACACACCCCCCCCCCGAGGTACCCACTTTCAACTCAGCTGATTCTCATATTACTTACCTCCATATCATTAAATGGCTTGCTTTATTTTGCTATGTGTTGGTTTTTCAATTTTAGGTATCATCTGTTGACTTTCTGGTGTGGAAATTGAGGATTTGGTTCTTTTTCACCATCCTGCTCTTCCCATGGACACACATATTCTTACCATCTCAAGGCTCTATTATAGTTATGGTTTAGGTTAACTCAGTAGTTTTTACCTTAAGGCTTTTCACAACTAGGCCATGTGGTATATATAATGTTAGTACTTTTTTTTCCTGCGTAACATTTTTGAAGGGAGTTTTTTCACTTGTGTTTTGTACTCGTCGCTGATTTCTCCCCAGACTCACCTTCATTTGTGCCAGCTTCCTTTTAGCATGTTCAGCTCCTTAGGTATTCATCCTTAGAGATGTCGTCTGTTTTGGTATATTCCAGTTTGGATTGGTTTACTCTCTAGGTTTGCTACACACCTCTTCGGTTGGTGTATCCTTTCACTGTTATATTGTGTGTTATTCCCCTGACTTCTTTCTTGATTTATCATCACTACCTTCCTAAGAAAGTGTGTGGGAGATAAATTTCTTGAGGTCTTGAGTGTCTGTCATCACACGATTCACAGGTTGCCTAGGTATAGAGTTCCAGGTTGGGATTAACTTTTCCTTAGAATTATTTTTGAAGGCATTGGCCCATTGTTTTCTGTCTTCTAAATGCTGAGAAATGCAATGATATTCTGATTCTTATTTTTTTTTGTATGTGTCCATTCCCTCTCACTCCCTCCCCAGACCTCTTAGTATCTTCTCTTTGTACTATTTTGAAATTTTCCCAATGATGTGTTCAGAAGCTGGGTACTTTAACCTTGGAAAAGTAAAGTATGGAAAGTATGGGAAAAGTATGGAAGGTAAAGTTCTTTTGTCTGGGAAATTTTCTTGAGTCATTTGTGGATTCCCCCGACTCCCTTTCTTGTTGTGAAAAATAAGTTACTTGGATTTTGGACTTCCTAGATTAGTCTCCCAATATTCTTATATTTAATCCTCTGTTTCCCATCTTTATTCTTCCTTCTGGGGATTTCCTAAACTTTTTGTTCCTAACCTATCTATTTTGTTTACTTTTTTCTACTATCATGTATTTTTTTTAATATCCAAGAGCTTTTTGTTTGAATATTCCTTTGTTTGGACATCTTTCATATTAAAGGCCTTTTCAAAGTCTTGCTTGTTTGCTCTTATTAAAGAGTGGGACCCTAAAAAGATGACTGTAAGGTCTGTTTGGTTTGGGGTGGGGCTTATTGAATGTGGGCTTCATTCTCCTGTGATCTGGCTGCATTGTTAACATTATGAAATCCCTGATATTGGTATCTTTAGATCTTTTCTTCTATATAGGTAAGATTCCCTTGAGAAGGCTTTTATGTCCTCTGAAGGATACAAGCCAGGCTGCCAGATTTCTGGGAGTAAAGTGAGGAAAGAAGGCTCACAGGTTCAACTTTCAGTGCATAAACTTAATCCTTTTGGTTTCAGTTAGGTACCTAACCCTTAACTGCCTGATGCTATCCAGTTCAGATAACCATGTATTTACCCTCTCAAGTCTAGTACCAGCTTCGGGGAGGGGCAGTTCCTTGTATACACAGAGGAGGGAGAGGACCCAAAGGTCTATTCGCTTCATACATAGTCTTTCACCCTCTTTTAGCCCCACCTTCACCTCATTCAGTACCTGTTGTCACTAATTCAACTTGAGCCTTTAGGGAGTTCTATGATGTAAACCAAATTGCTTTTCTGCTTTCCCATTGCTGGCTTTAGGATTCATCTTTCTTTCATCTAAATTACCATTCATCTAAAGACTTTCCACTTTGCAAAAATTTTGTTTTTCATGTTCTGTGTTTGTGGGTTATTGCCTTTTAAACATTTACTATTTTAAAATAGTAAATTTAATATTTCATTATTAAGTTAATTTATTTTAATATTTACTCTTAAAATTTACTATTTTAGTAAGGTTTCAGAAGGGAACAGGTTTTTGTGAGCATCTGTTCTTTAACTGATACTCTGCCTGAGATGTGTATGCCTTATTTTTTTCAGGCTAAGATACCTTTATTCTATCTAGACACAAAGGAACCGTGCCGGTCTGGTCCTCCTCTTCCTTTCTTCATATTCTTTGTTTGCAGCATGCAGTGCAGAAACTAGAGAAAATGGAGTAAACGATCTGGAAAACTTACTTTATTACACGAAACCTAAACGGTGATGTCACGGTTAAAAACTTCTCACATAAGCATTTCGAAGTGTTCTGGTCTTGTTTTTTGCCTTTTAAACGTATGCATTTTTGTGTAACATTTTACACTTATTTTACCAGTATCACAATCAAGAGCTAGTTATGCTTATTGTATGTGGCCCAGTTTTAAGAATTGGAGAATAGATGATCTTGCCTGCGCCTTGAGTTCCCAGTCTAGTTTACTGTTGAGAGGGAGTATCTATTTCAGTTTTTCCACATTGTTTTCTCTAGCCAGTCCCTTTTTCAGAATTTACTTTCGCACCTAAACTGGTTATTCTGCTTTTAAAATTTGCATTGTAAAATGCAGCGTTTTTGCTTCTACCTGCCCGTTTCTTACACATTAAAGAGAGAGCAGGTAGAACTAAGCTACGCAGTTGCACTTCCTTCAGAAAGGTTGAGTGGAGGTATTGTTTTGGTGCCTGTTCGGACGAGACATGGTAAAACTGGTTATCCTGACATTACCTCCAGCTACAGAAGAGTAGCTTTCTTCATCCCGATGCCTTCCCACCCCCCATTACAGTGCAGCCAGTATTTGATGCTTCTCGCTCCTATCACAAAGTTCCTTTCATTCTAAACAGGATCAATGCTCAACAGCTGTCCCTGGCTTCTCGGCTCCAGTTTTATCTGGGCCGCGCTTTAAAGTTACAGAGACAGCACTTACGGAGTGTGATCCTCGCTACCCTGCCAGGCAGCGGGGCGAGATGCTCGGGGGTCCGGGGCGGCGGTAGCTAGCCCCGCAGTGCTGCTCTCCCCGGGAGCGCGAGGACGGGCGGCCAGCCGGCCGGCCGAGGTCACACGCCGGGTCCCACTTCGCGTTTGGGCCCGGAGGTCATTCACACCGATGCACTCGGCAGTTCTTAAACCTCTTCAGCCAGGATCTCCTCCTGGTTTGAAAGTAACCCGGCCCCGGCCAGCGTGAGCCTGCGGGGAATGCAGGCGCCAGGCCCTGGCCGGCCCAATCTGCAGAGCAGCCGGCCCAGGAACGCGCGCCTCCTTGCTTTCCGGCAAGGGAGCGCGCGTTTGCGACAATGTGACGCCAGCAAGTTTTGGCGGGAAAAGCCCCGCATTTGGATTCCTGTGGTGGCGGGCAAAGGACGGCCTGGTGAGGAAGAGCAGCCGGTAGAGGGGGAAAAGTTCCTGGAGCCGGAGTTCGGGGGCTACATGATTTAGCAGGGGCACAGCGAGAGAAAGTTCTCAGCGCCGAGCCTAGAGGATCGGAGAGACTCCTGCGGAGGGGCGGTTTCGGAGGGTGGAGGAGTGGGGTGCCAGGCGGACCCCGTTGTACGGGGACTGGAGAGAAGACTTCCTCTGCAGGCCGAGAGCACCCGAGGTTTGGGCCCCAGCCGTCCGCGTATCACCCAGCCCTTCCTTCCGCTTCTTGGGGCAGTTTGGCTCCGCCCCGAGCTCCTCCTGGCCTTGGGGACGGGGCGTGGGTGGGAACTGGGAGTGAGCGGGTCGGGAGGAGCGGCTGTGGTCCTCGTAGCGATTATTTCCTCCTCTGCTAGCCCACATCCCCTTACTCTAGCCCGACGCTTCACCTCTCACCCCCTTCCCCAGTCCCCCACCGTAAAGCACTGGTCCCCCAACTCCTCCGCGCCACGTACGTTTCCTCGGCCGCCTGGAAGGCGGCGTTTCAGCCTTCGCTTTGCGTGGGAACGGGGCTTGTGAGTTACCAACGGAATGCCAGAGTTTAGAATACTTGCTTGTGCTTTAAAGACTTGGGTAAAATATGGATGAGGTGTAAGGGGGAAACCAGGAGCTGTGATTCACCTTGAAGAATCACGGCAAGAGGCGGAGCTCAGCGGCTTTACAGATGATTGAAGCGTGTCCTCAGCCACCGTTTTTCTGGGTTCCTGCTTTTACAGCCGCGGGACTTAGTGGAGTCATGGCAGTGCCCTTTGTGGAAGACTGGGACTTGGTGCAAACCCTGGGAGAAGGTGCCTATGGAGAGTGAGTTTGAGTCCTTTTACCCCGACTTCAACTTGCTTTAGTTTTCTGTTGTCTCCTTTGAGTACAAGTTGGTTATTTTGGAGAACAGATCTTTGCATTTGAAATCTAAAACTTTGGGGAACTGAAGCTACACAATCTTTTGTAAGGTTTATTTTATTTTCTTCCTTTTAAAAACAAAACAAAAACATTTCTCTTCCTAAAGAGCTAGAGGAGACTTCTGAAGTCAGTTTCTCCTCCCACATACTCCTTCCTGGGGTTCAAGCATAGTGGTTAAATGAGCAAATGAACAGACTCTGGAGTCACGTTGCTGGTCATTGTTTTGTGTTCTTAGGCAGGCTTCTTAATGTCCTTGTGTGCCTCTGTAAAATGGCATATCCCACAAGTACTTAAACAGTTACTGTAGACACATATAGTATCGGATTAATAAATGCTAGGTAATGTTATTACAATTAAATGAACAGAGCAAGAATGAAATCTTGCCGTTTGGGACATCATGGATGGACCTAGAGGGTATTATGCTAAGTTTAAATAAGTCAGACAGAGAAAGACAAACACTGCATGATTTCACTTAATAGGGTGAATCTAAAAAACTAAACAAATGAACAAACGACAAAGAGAAACAGAGTTAGATACAGAGAACAAACAGGTAGTTGCCAGAGGGGAGGATGGTGCTGGGGAGGAGAGAAATACCTGTGGTACAAACTTCCAGTTGCAAAATAAATGAGTCTCCAGTATGAAATGTACAGTGTGGGGAGTATAGTCAAGAACTATGTAATACCTTTGTAAGGCGACATATCCTAACTAAACTTATCGTGGTCATTTTGAAATGTATAGAAATATCGAGTCACTATGTTGTAACAGGAACTAACATAGTGTTGTAGGTCAATTATGCTTCAAAAACAAACAAAGTCATAGAAAAAGAGATCAGATTTGTGGTTACCAGAAGCAGGGTGTAGGGGAGGGGGGGTTGGATGAAGGTGGTCCAAAGGTACAAACTTCCAGTTAAAAGATAAATAAGTACTAAGGATGTAATGTACAACATGATAAATATAATTATCACTGCTGTATGTTATATATGAAAGTTAAAAGAGTCAATACTAAGTTCTCATCACAAGGGAAAATATGTATTTTTTTGATTTTTAAAATTTTGTATCTATATGAAATGATGGTTGTTCACTAAACTTGTGATAATCGTTTCAGTGCTTTATGTCAACTATAGCTCAGTAAAAGTGGAAGAAAAACAAGTTAAATGAATAGAGCATGTGAATATGTGATGTGGCCTAGAATTGCTATTATCCCATTTTAGTTTATTAAGAATTTATTAAATGACTTGGATGTACAGCATAATGACTTCTTTGGAACACTAGCTATCATACTTCACATTTCAGAAAGGAGTAGTATCTGTTGAGAACATGGCATAAACCATTCCCATGGTTTCTCCCAGGTGGAGAAACTAATAAAGGTAAAATAGTTTTGGATGAGTTATGTTTAGCCTTTTGAAGTTTTAAAAGAAATATAATTCAAATGTCTGGAATATTATAACTCTTCCTTTTTCTTTTTAGAGTTCAACTTGCTGTGAATAGAAGAACTGAAGAAGCAGTTGCAGTGAAGATTGTGGACATGAAGCGTGCCATAGACTGTCCAGAAAATATTAAGAAAGAGATTTGTATCAATAAAATGTTAAATCATGAGAATGTAGTGAAATTCTATGGTCACAGGAGAGAAGGCAATATCCAGTATCTATTTCTGGAGTACTGTAGTGGGGGAGAACTTTTTGATAGAATAGGTATGGAAAAGATTGAAGATAATTCTTATGCTAAATAAGTTTTTAAATTTGTTTTTTAATCTTGGGACTGCTGCTTCTTCATTGTCCATTCAGACTTGCTTATGCAATAGTGAAATTGGAGTAAATTTTCTTGTTTTTGCAACTTATGTAAACACTGGATACATATGTAGAGTCATCAAAGAAACTTTTTTCCCAAGTTGTATAAGTGATTTGGGGTGGGATTGCTATTATGTAGAGTTTAAGAATGGTAAACTGTGGTCTCATGGTGAAGAATCATAAGTGTGATGTATGCATATGCAGAAAAAGTTTTTTTTCTTTGTAGACATTCTAGTCTCATGAAATCATTGCATACATTTACAAATCCAAAATAATAGCAAGTTGTTACATAAGTGAAATTGAGAATTTTCTACGATTGCTTTATATAAAGTAAAATCTGTGCTTGCTGCTTAAATTTTCTGTGTAGATTCAAAGTCTTGATATTAAAGAACAGTAAGAAGTACATAAAATATATTCTGTGGATCTAAATTTATTATTTAGAGCTATTGTATTAGCAGTTAAAAAGTGATTATTAGAATCTTCAGTATCTATCTCAGAAAAGTTGAGAATAAAAGAAATCAAAAGTTAATGAGGGAGATAAAAATATAAAAAGATAACTGACAATAGAACCTTTCTTAATAAAACTGTATTTCCTGAAGTAACTTCACAGGAATTCATGGTTTTGTAGTAGTGCGAGAAATTATATGAAGTTTAAATTTGTTGTTAAGTATTTAGTGAAATCAACTTAGATTTGTGTAGGCTTCCACTTCGGCAATTACATTTCAGGAGTGGAAAAAATATTGGCATAGCATTTAGAAGAAATTAGGGGAGAATTTGAAAGATACCAAATAAATCATGGTTAGTGTAAGTAGGGGCTTTCAAGGTATGGCTTGCATTCTTGATTTGGGTGATAGTTTGTTATTTCTCTGTACTTTTCCTGTGATGTTAATTTATTTTTGCCACTTAACACATGGGGAAATGTGAGTTATTAAGTACTATATGTACTAGTGGACTCCAGAATCTTTTCATTGTTAGCATTAGATTCTCTTTGCTAAAGTACAATCACAAATGTTTAACTTTCGAATTAGGAGACTGTGTGGTTGATGACTGATTATATTTACCTGGTGAACTAACTTTCGTAACTAATTCTTATAGAGCCAGACATAGGCATGCCTGAACAAGATGCTCAGAGGTTCTTCCATCAACTCATGGCAGGGGTGGTAGGTACAGTTGTCTCTAACTTTTACTTAAAATTAGTCTTAGTGAAGTAAGTTACCCTATTCTGGTATGCTTTCCTCTGCTTCTCTTTTAGGTTTATCTGCATGGTATTGGAATAACTCACAGGGATATTAAGCCAGAAAATCTCCTATTGGATGAAAGGGGTAAGTTTAACATTTTGTTGCTGCTACCTAATCATTTTAGTACAGCCATACAAAGGCAGGATCAAGGCTTTCCATTACCGAAATTTCAGGGCAAAAAATATGAAATTGAAATACCCTGGACCTTAGCCTTGACGTATTTGTTCTTTTTAATTTATGACTTGGATAAAGATGCAGGGCTTTTAGTTATATTTTATGGATGTCATAAAAACTGAGAGGGATGGATAGTGTTAGTGTTAGCTTATAGAATCAGGATCGAAAAAGGTGACGAATATCCACTGCATATGAGGCAGTGATTTTTGTCTGTTTTGTTTAATGTGTTAGAATAGTGCCTGGCAAATAGTAGGTTTTCAACAATGTTTATTAGATGAATGAATTTAGCAGACCAGAGAGGTGGGTCAGATTTAACACATACTGGATCGTTACTCAATTCAGTATTTGGATTGAAAAACACTAACGAAATAAGTACAGTTTAATGGCATGTCTTTGGCAGCAAAGAACGTTTAAAAAGACTTACTAGGCAGCAGACTTCATATTAGTCACCCATGTAATTTGATCATTGGAAAATTAAGGTGATAAGGTGAGAATGAGGAAGGCAGCAGTCCAGCACTTCTCTGGAAGGCCATGGCGGGAATAATAGGTGTTTGGGACAGTACTGTGAAAGGCATGTAGACTACCGAAGTACTTTTATAGGTGAGTGACCAGAATGCTGAAAGGGCTAGAAACTTTGTAAAATAAGGCATAATTGAGGAACTCAAGGGAAATTTGCTAATTGTTAAATACAGTTCTTCACAGTATGTGGGTGAAAACTATTTGGAGGCAATTTGGATTAGTACAAAGATGACCCTCATTAATGGATCTGCCCCAGAACTTAATAGGTTGCTTTGTTGTAGGTTTTTTTTTTTTTAATTTAATTAATTTATTTTTGGCTACGTTGGGTCTCCATTGCTGAGCATGGGCTTTCTCTGGTTGTGGCGAGCAGGGGCTACTCTTCGTTGTGGTGCACGGGCTTCTCATTGCGGTGGCTTCTCTTGTTGCAGAGCATGGGCTCTAGGCACGTGGGCTTCAGTAGTTGTGGCACGTGGGCTTCAGTAGTTGTGGCACATGGGCTCAGCAGTTGTGGCTCATAGGCTCTAGAGCTCAGGTTCAGTAATTGTGGCACACGGGCTTAGTTGCTCTGCAGCATGTGGGATCTTCCTGGACCAGGGATCAAACCCATGTCCTCTGCATTGGCGGGTGGATTCTTGATCACTGCGCCACCAGGGAAGTCCCTGTAGTAGGTTTTTAACAGGAGATTCAAACACTGGATTATTAATTATCAGGGATATTGTAAAGGGAATTTAAACATTGCTTGGCTGGTTGGACCAAAGTAATTTTCACATCTTGTCCAACCCTGAGGTTTAGTGTTTCTGGCATTATCGTGCCCCATCATAAGTACCAGTGTATGTTCTTATCAGCCTTCTTCTACCTCTTTCTGAACTCTATAATTGACCTTCATACCAGGGGATAAATTAAGCCAGCTTATATAAGTAATGGAGATGTGAGTATGTAATATCTGGAATGTGAAAACTTTGTTCCCAAACTAAAAATACTGTTTTTTTTCTCTTTATAAAGATAAAAGTAATTATGAAATAAGATCAAAAGTATAAAAAAGAAAGTAAAAAATCACCAGAAATTCACCAGTCAGTTATAACCAGTGTTAATATTTTGGTTAATATCTTTTAGGTATCTTTTTATTAACCCATCTACTAACCTAGCTACTTAAGACCCTTCTTTGGTTGTTTAGCCTTCTGCAAGTTGTTCCATAAAGTATGTAGCAAAATTTTAGATATTCAAAAAATTTGGTGTGTTGGGAAAAGGAACTGTAGAATGGTCTGTTGATGAATCCCAAGAAATGAGAGCACAAGCTGGGAGACTTCCCTCTGCTTCTATTTTTCATTCTATGTCCATTACTTTTTGAATACTAATAGCTTTGATGGTATTATAATCAATTCTTCCCATTCCTCATATACAAATTAAGTCCTTTTTTTATTAAATAGGTTTCAAGCTACATAAAATCTTCTAGAAAGGAAGGATTGCAGTTAGGAAAGGGAAGGATTTATAGGAGGTTTCAAAGAATATATAGCGTGTACTTAAACTAGGTGTTAGGTGAGTGGATGTTGATTATAATGATTTTTCATATCTTGCGTATTATATAATCTTTTGTTTCTATTCAATAATAATATTTTTTAAAAAAGAAATACATTATCAATATAGTTGAAGTCCTCCTCTGTATTCCTTCCAAATGTGTGCCCCTTTCTTTTTCTCAGAAGTAACCACACTCCTCAATTTAAAATTTATTATATACAGTTCTCTAAGTATTATGTCACAGACATAGTGAAACTACAGAATCTAAGGAATACTGTGGTCATCCATTAGTATTTTCAGTGATTATTGCTTATAGGTAACTTGGAACTCTTAATCGCAGTCATTTGTCAAGATTGTGTCATATATAGCTGTTAGAAGGATAATTACAGTAGCCACCTCCCAAGTCATAGAAGTAAACATCAGTGGCTTACATATTACATTGGGTGGATGTAATTGATTTTTAAAGAATCAGTCCCCTGCTTTGGAACATTTAAGTTATTTCTAGCTTTAAAAAAATATAAGGCAGTGATGACTATTCTATAAATTAATGCACAGGCCAATATAAAAATTAGGTCATGTCATAATGAAGATTTATTATGGCACTTGCCATTTTTTCCATTTATACCTGATTCCATGTCCGCACATATAGATATACTTTGTGCTTTTTGTTTGTTTTTTGTTACCTACATAATCTCATTGTACATGTGTACTATAAGATTTAATCATTTCTTTATTGATGGACATTTAGGTTATTTACAAACAGTATTGTTATGGTATGGATATCCTTATGTTTGTGAATTTGTGGAAGTATTTTTGTGGGTATGGTCCTAGAAGTGGGAATTCCTAGTTCAAAGAGCAGGAGTATTTCAAATTTTGGCATCTTTTGCCAGATTGCTTTCTAAAATAGTTTTACCAGTTGATACCTAAGAATAGGGGAGTCTCCCCTATCTCTGAAGACTAGGTTAGATTCCCTTTCTGTAAGATCTTGTAATGTTCTATATTTTCATAACCTCGACAGCAGTTGTTATTGTTAGTCTTCAGTAATTTATCTACCTACATGGCTAGCACAGTGTCACTCAGTTACAGTAGATATTCACTAAGTGTAGTTAAGGTGAAAGTTCTGCCGATAGCTTGTGTGTGCTGAAGATGGGAAGTTAGAGTGGAAATTTGCTCTTCTGGTTTGTTTTCTGTACAGAGTTCGTCCTCCTTTTCTAAACTTAGCCACCTTGACAAGAAGTTCTGGTGGTTTGTGGGTCTTTAGTTTCGGTCCAGCCAGCTGGGTTTGTCCACTGCTGGAAAAGTTGTGCCTAGTATGTTATTGATGTCTCCCTCCTTCCCTCTGCACAACCCGATGAGGGCATGGCTCTCTTTTCAGTGTTTAAGTCTGGAGTGCTCTTTTCTAGAAGGCCCTTTTGACTCCAGGATCTTTCTTTAATCTGGTCCATACTGTTTGTGTATTGACAATATTTGTCTTAAGTTAATAGAAGCCATGAGGCCTTTTTCTAGTTTTAACTATATGATAATGTCTTTAATTTCTTCTTTTTTAAAATTTCTTTTTGGTCATAACACCAGTGGTTTTCCAATACAACTCAACTCCTTTAAGTATATCTTTTTTTTTTTTTTAAGTATATCTATTTACAAAACATTTTTATCCAGCGCCATCCTCTTTTCCTTTGGTTTAGATAACCTCAAAATCTCTGACTTTGGTTTGGCAACAGTGTTTCGGCATAATAATCGAGAGCGTTTATTGAACAAGATGTGTGGTACTTTACCGTATGTTGCTCCAGAACTTCTAAAGAGAAAAGAATTTCATGCAGAACCAGTTGATGTTTGGTCCTGTGGAATAGTACTTACTGCAATGTTGGCTGGAGGTAAGAGCTTTTTATTTATTTATTTTTCTGCGTAATTTTTTTTTCATGTTTATTGGAGTATTATAATTGCTTTGCAATGTTGTGTATGTTTCTGCTGTACAACAAAGTGAATCAGCTATATGTAGCCATATATCCCCATATCCTCTCCCTCTTGAGCCTTTCTCCCACCCTCCCTATCCCACCGCTCTAGGTCGTCACAAAGCTGATCTCCCTGTGCTATGCAGCAGCTTTGAGTTTTTTAATCATGATAAAATTCCTGTCCTTAGGAAAGCCAGGTTTCTTATACCAAAATAAATGAAATGAATCAAGGGGATCCATATTTATGTGATAGTATTTTAATATTAACTTATTTATAACTAATTTGGAACTTTTAATCCCAAAGGTTTTTAAAAATGAAGTATGTATAGCTATTAAATGAAATATCACAGTAGCTCTCTCTTTTAAAATTCATGTGAATACTTTTGGAAGAGAGTAAGGCAGGAAGTGGACTATCTATCTTAGAAGTGCCTCTAAAATTTCTTAGAGTTGGCATTCTTAGTTTGGAAACCATATTGAATTAATTTGGAGGAAACTTTTACTGGATTTGTGTCATTGATTATTTTCCCTTAAAATTGTATAATTATTTGAACACTCAGAAAACTGGGACTTGTTTCTTTTTCAGAATTGCCGTGGGACCAGCCTAGTGATAGTTGTCAGGAATATTGTGATTGGAAAGAAAAAAAAACATACCTCAACCCTTGGAAAAAAATCGATTCTGCTCCTCTAGGTAACTGGGTTATTTTGATGTAAAGTACTGATTTCTTGGATAATGAAGCCTAGTGCTATTTGAATTTTTTTCTTACATTTTTTTTCATTTTAACTTTTAAATCATTATGTAAATAATCCATGATCTTTATAGATGAAGTAGAAGAATAATAAATTAAAAAATTGTAAAATCCAACCCTATAATCCCAGCACTCAGGAAGAGCTTCTTTATTATTTTTTTAACATCTTTATTGGAGTATAATTGCTTTACAATGGTGTGTTAGTTTCTGCTTTATAACAAAGTGAATCAGTCATACATATACATATGTTCCCATATCTCTTCCCTCTTGCATCTCCCTCCCTCCCACGGAATAGCTTCTTTTAATGTTTTGATATGTGCTTCTATATTTTGTAGTAAAAACTATGTGTTTGTTATATATATATATTATTTATAAGTATGTGTGTTTTCACAAAAAATGACATCCCACTATACATGTTATTTTGTAACCAGTATTTTTTTTTGTGTTAATGCTTTGTGAACATTTTTTCATGACTATAATTGTAGGTCTACATCACTGTTTTTAAAGACTGTGATGGTATTCTGCTATATGGACATGGCTTACTATACTTATCCAGTTCACCTTTTTAGAGATTCAGGATTTTTTCTAATTTTTCACTGCTGTGAAAGAGATATGATGATCATCCAAATAACTTAATCTTTGCACATACCTTTAAATTATTTAATTAAAGTAAAACCCCAGAAGTGGAATTGCAGGGTCAAAGATGTATACAGTTTTTAATTATTATTATTTACTTTGCCAAATTGTTTTCCGGAAAGTTTGTACCATTTCATCACAGTCTAACTAGTTTACATTTAAACTTTTTTTTTTTGGCCATGCTGTGCGGGATGAAGGATCTTAGTTCCCTGACCAGGGATGGAACCCATGCCCCCTGCAGTGGAAGAGTGCGGAGTCTTAACCACTGGACTGCCAAGGAAGTCCCTTAAACTTTTTTTTTTTGACTAATCTAATAGGCCTACATATAAGAACTGTATTCTGTTTTTTTTTTTTTTTTGCGGTACATGGGCCTCTCACTGTTGTGGCCTCTCCCGTTGTGGAGCACAGGCTCTGGACGCGCAGGCTCAGCAGCCATGGCTCACGGGCCCAGCCGCTCCGCGGCATGTGGGATCTTCCCAGACCGGGGCACGAACCTGTGTCCCCTGCATCGGCAGGCGGACTCTCAACCACTGCGCCACCAGGGAAGGCCCTCTGTTTTTTATTTTTATTTTAAATTTAGTACCAATGAAGTTGTATATTCATTGTATATTTATTAGCTTTTAGTCTGTTTTTGTGAACGTGTCTAGTTTGCTCATTTTTGGTAGGAGGTTTTCTTTTTACTTTATATGAGGTTTTTGAAAAACATATTAATGTCATTAGATCTTTGCATTCGTTACAAATATTTTTGACAATTTGTCATGTATTTTTATTTTGTTTATGCTATTTTGACATGCAGAAGTTTTATATATATTTTTTAAACTTAACTTTTTTTTTAAAAGTAGTTATTTATTTATTTACTTATTTAGGCTGCACTGGGTCTTAGTTGCGGCATGTGGGCTTCTTAGTTGCAGCATGTGAACTCTTAGTTGTGGCATGCATGCGGATCTCGTTCCCTGACCGGGGATCAAACCTGGGTTCCTTGTGTTGGAGCATGGAGTCTTACCCACGGGACCACGAGGGAAGTCCCCAGAAGTTTTATATTTTTATTTATTTGAATCTAGTACCTGTCCTTTGTGGTTTCTGACTATATCATCATGTTTCTACCCTCAGCATTAGAAAAAAGTTACCTATGTTTTCATTTATGTTTTTAAGGCTTTATTTTTTTCATTTAAATCTTCAGTCCATTAGAAAATTATTTTGGTGTTGGGAGATGAATGAATTCTTTATCAATACAATTAAGGTACCTTAGGATGATGGTTGCTTTTATTACTGTCTCTTAAAAAGTTATTGGAGGGACTTCCCTGGTGGTCCAGTGGCTAAGACTCTGTGCTTACAATGCAGGGGGCCTGGGTTCGATCGCTGGTCAGGGAACTAGATCCCACATGCATGCTGCAACTAAGAGTTCACATGCCGCAACTAAAGATCCCGCATGCAGCAGTGAAGATCCCGTGTGCAGCAGCAAAGATCCCATGTGTCGCAACTAAGACCCAGCACAGCCAAATAAATAAATATTTTTTAAAAAGTTATTGGAAAGTAAATTTCCCTTGTAAAATTGTGTGAACGAGGACTTAATATGACATATTGGAACAGTGAAGTTTGGTATTGAAAATGGATAAAAGGGGTTTTTTTTTTGCTATCGTTGTATAAATATCAAGTGAAGAGAAACATTTCCACCTAGCTCTTGTTCTATTTATTTGCAAACAACTGAGAGTCAGCTCTGGGAAGAATATTCAGAGATATAGACAGTAGCAAAGAATGCATGAAATTAAAGCAAAAATTCAGTAGCTTTATTCTTTCTCTTCCCCAGAAATAATATTTGGACATAAGGAAAGCAATAGAGGATGTGTGTTCTACACCACAAGCTGTAGGCTTTTCTAATCTATTTGAGTCTTTTATAAATGTTGTCTTAATGTTTTGTTTTCAGCTCTGCTGCATAAAATCCTAGTTGAGAATCCATCAGTAAGGATTACCATCCCAGACATCAAAAAAGATAGATGGTACAACAAACCACTCAAGAAAGGTAATATATCCTTAAAATACAAGTATTTTTTTTTCTGTGAAAAAAAGGTACTTGTAAAGTCAGTATAAGTCAACAACACAAAAGAGCTGTGGTCTCTGTCCTCATGAAGATTATAATGTCTAGTACAAAAACCAGAAATAGAAAAAATAATTTTAAGCTCATTAATAATTATAAAGTGGAAAGTCAGGGTACTACAGCTAAGAATTTGACCAAGTCTTAAGTGACAAAGAACACTTATCTTGCTGAGGAAATCACGTTAAATCTAAGATTTGAAGATTAAAGGGGAGCTAGACAGAAGAGTAGTAGCAAGATGAGTGGCAGATTCTGAACATGGAAGCAGCATCTGGGATGTCTTGGAGGTTAGAAAGTGGTGCATTTGAGGAACTGGAGAGAAGGCCAGTATGGCATGGACCATGTCTGGCTTGTTCATCATTGCATCACCTGTGCTTAGCATAGTGTGTGGTCCATCACAGGCATTCAGTAAATGTTTGCTGAGAAAGTAAGTGAATGGAGAAGGGGAGAGAGAGAGAGAGAGGTTTGAAATGAGGTTGGAAAAGTAGATAGCAACCAAACCGTGGAAGACCTTGTAAGCCACGTTAAAGATCTTGGGCTTTAACCGAAGGCTGTTGGGAAAACCTTTTGAGAGACTTTAAGCAAGGAAATGACATGCTTATGTGTTTGGTTTTGAAAGATCTTTCTAGCTACTTTTTTTCACTGTTTTTGATCCTAGATGTGAGAAGATGGTAGGCTGGACTAGGTTAGTGATAGTGAGATTGGAAAGAAGAAGTTGATTCCAGAGAAATTTAAGAACTAGAGTTGATAATACTGGTGATTGTTTATATGTGGAAAATGAAGGAGAGTGAGGAGTCAAAGTATGTCTCCTTTCTGGTTTGAACAGCTGTGTAAATGGTGAAACCATTTACTTGGATGTAACTCAAAAGGAAAAACAGATTTGCAGGGAAATTTTATTCGATTTTGGACATTTTATTTGAATTTGAGAAGTTAAGTAAAACTGTCTCATAGGAGTGTGTGTGTGTGTGCGTGTGCTTGTGTGCATGCATGTGTGTAACTCAGGAAACAGGGCTAAGCTGGAGATGTCGATTTAGGTGCTTTCTGTAAATAGATGGTGATTTAAACTGTGGTAGTAAATTAAATTGAGTATATGAAATTTTAAGGAATGCCAGTGTTTAAGTGATGGGCAGAGGCCAGAGAAAAGTAGCCAGAGAGATAGGACATCAGAAGAATGTGGAGTAAATCTGTCCTGCGGATTCCATGATACAGCAGTTATTCATGATCTTGGCAGGAACAGTTTTGGTGGAGAGTTAAGAATAAACTCTAGGGCTTCTCTGGTGGCGCAGTGGTTGAGAGTCCGCCTGCCAATGCAGGGGACACGGGTTCGTGCCCCGGTCTGGGAAGATGCCACGCGCGTCCAGAGCCTGTGCTCCGCAATGGGAGAGGCCACAACAGCGAGAGGCCCGCATACTGCAAAAAAAAAAAAAAAAAAAGAATAAACTCTATTGTACAGGGATTCTAGTGTAAAAGAGAGTTAAGCAGAGTGTAGACAGCTCAGTAAAGAAGTTTGGCTGAGAGAGAACAATAGCTAGAGATGAATGAGGAATTTTTAACTCTTCCCTGAATGTTTCTTTAACCTTTCACCTTATTCTAATTGAAATCCAGCTCTCCCCTGAGGACATTGCTTCTTCTCAGGTGGTAGGTGTTTTCTTTCCTGCACCCTCATACCCTTGATCTGGGAGTGGAGCAGGCATCCTCCTTGTTCTTTCTTCATATTCCTCTGCCCGTCATTTTGAATCCTATTATCAGACTCCACCACCCACTATTCCCTCGTAATAATCACCTTCTGAACCTCAAATTAAAATTCCTGCCACATTGTCACTCTCTCCAACACAGCTCTTAACGTAATTTTTGTCATGGTTCTTGGTAATTTAAATATTCATTTAGATGGTCCTTCCACTGTCATCACCTCACATTTCCTTGACTTTCTCTCCTCTAGCGATCTTGTCTTCAAGCATCCTGCTTGGACCACCAGTATATTTTTTTCTGGTTTCCCCTCTCTAGTACCCTGACTCCAGCAACACTTTGATCCCACCTGGACTTGCAGTCCATCAATTCTACTACCTTTTCACTATCTTTTATCTGCCCTCTTCTCGGTCCCAAGTTCCATCCTCACTATTTTAAATCCCAAGGTTAGTCACTGTAATGACTTCTTTACATTTATCTTCAACTTCCTTGCCCATTCTCACTTTAAAAAAAAAATTATTTATTATATTGACTTATTTTTGGCTGTGTTGGGTCTTTGTTTGCTGCGCACGGGCTTTCTCTAGTTGCAGCGAGTGGAGGCTACTCTTCATTGAGGTGTGCAGGCTTCTCATTGCGGTGGCTTCTCTTGTTGCGGAGCATGGGCTCTAGGCACATGGGCTTCAGGAGTTGTGGTACGTGGGCTCAGCAGTTGTGGCTCGCGGGCTCTAGAGCACAGGTTCAATAGTTGTGGCGCACGGGCTTAGTTGCTTTGCGGCATGTGGGATCTTCCCAAACCAGGGCTTGAACCCGTGTCCCCTGCATTGGCAGATGGATTCTTAACCACTGTGCCACCAGGGAAGTCCATTGCCCATTCTCTCTTCATCATACTTACTGAGAAAGTCTACTCATACTTACTGAGCAAGTCTACTTAACCTAAGTTTAATCCTGTTTTGTACCTACTCTACACTTATACCTCCACAGCTGATTGCAGCTGGAGAAAAATATGCAGCACTGTCTGCTTTAAATTCAAGATCACTGATCTCAAGTGGGCCCTTAATCCTTCCAGGCAATCATAATGCATTTCCCCACTTCTTTCACAACGCTACTCTCCTAAATCACATTTTTGTACCTTTCATTTTCTCTTCAACTTCTCCATCCTCACTCTCAGTTGGTGACAATGCTTCCTATTTCGCTGGGAAACAGAAGCAATAACAAAGGAATTCCCACAAACTCCTACCACCATCTCTACCCACCTGATTAACTGCCTCTGTGCTCGTATACTCTGCTTTCTCCCTTTGCTCTGGCTAAATTGCTCCAGATATAAACCAGCCCTTTCCCTTGAGCACTAGATGCAGTTCTCTTTTGCTTATTCAGTCTGCTTCATTATTAACTCTTCCCTCTTTACTGGATCTTTCTTATCAGCATAACAACATGCCATTTCTCCCATCTTACTGCCTGATAACATAGTAGGCTTAATAAAATATTTGAATGAATGGATTAATAAATAAAAAGGTTGGTTAAACTTAAGCGTGTTTAAATGGTTTGGGGGTAGATCCAGTTGAGAGGAAGAGGCTCAAAGTCTAAGAGAGAGGGAATAAAAGAGCATCAAGGTCCCTGAGGAGAAAGGAGGGTATGGGCTCAACTACAAGTAGAGGGATGGACATTTGATGGGAGGATGGAAGGGGAGAGGATGGGTAGGAATGCAAGTAAGTTAGCAGATTTGGTAGTGGCAAGTTGAGGGAGTTTCCAGTGACTATTTTCTTTGTGAAATGGGAGATGGTATCGTATGCTAAGTAATGAGGTCCTGGAGGGTGGTCTTGGTTAATCTGACAGGAGTATAGAAGTTTTGAAAGAATCATTGTGGAAAAGGAGAGGAAACTGACTAGAGAAACGTAGGACTAACTGTCCAGGTTGAGGATCCAGCTGAGGGTAGTAGCCATGAATTTATAGTAGCATCATATTCTATATAATGATTATTTTAGGTAAAGCTTTTCTAGAGGAGCAAAGAAGATTGGGTAGAGCAGATTCATAATGTTCATTGTCATCATCACAAATTATTTTTTATTTTAAAAATTTTTGATGCCTTAGCTGGGTCTCTCAGTCTTCATCGAACATTATTCTGTTACTATAAATGGTACCATTAAAATTATGGCCTGCACTTGGAACATACTTAGAGGTCAGGATTTATGAAATGTGTAGTTTATACAATTTGGCAAGTGAGTCCTACTAAGTTCCTAACGACCATGTTTCTCATAAAATCATGTAGGAAGAGCCACTATTTGTCGTATAAGTATTTTGTGTTAAATAAATGAATTTAGATACGGTTTTACTTCTTCAAGTTGTCAGCTGGGTTAATTAAAAAATATCTGCATAGAAAACTTGAAAGCGTTTGTATTTATGTTTTCTTTTTTAGGGGCAAAGAGGCCCCGAGTCACTTCAGGTGGTGTATCAGAGTCTCCTGGCGGATTCTCTAAGCATATTCAGTCGAATTTGGACTTCTCTCCAGTAAACAGTGCTTCTAGGTAAGACTGATTAATAAAAAATCAAGTAGTTGTTGGATATAATAGTCCCCATGAAAAATAATACAAGTATATATTGTTTTCTTATGATGAATATGTTTTTCAGTGTGAGAATGGTAATGTGATATAAGAAAGGCCTGATGAATTTTATTTAAAGATATACTTTTCTCCATATCTTAATGCTGCAGTGAAGAAAATGTGAAGTACTCCACTTCTCAGCCAGAACCACGGACAGGTCTTTCCTTATGGGACACCAGCCCTTCATACATTGATAAACTGGTACAAGGGATCAGTTTTTCCCAGCCCACATGTCCTGATCATATGCTTCTGAACAGTCAGTTGCTCGGCACCCCAGGATCCTCACAGGTAAAGTTTTTCAAATAAATAATGGCAGCCCTTTATTTTTTATTGTCTTAAAGTCTTTTTTTTTCTTTTAATATATAAATCTAAGAAATATAATATTAAAACTTGATACAGATTTTTTTGTTTGTTTTTTTGGCCACATCATGGCACATGGGATCTTAGTTCCCTGACCAGGGATAAAACCCATGCCCCCTGCAGTGGAAGCGCAGGGTCCTAACCACTGGACCAGCAGGGAATTCCTAGGGAAGACTCTGATGTATAAGAATCTTAAGTCAGAGAAAAAAATTTTCAGACCAAATAGCTATGATATGACTGCTTTTGTGATAAATCTGATGATTTATTCAGCTTTCCTCTGTTTGACATGTAGAACCCCTGGCAGCGCCTGGTCAAAAGAATGACACGATTTTTTACCAAATTGGATGCTGACAAATCTTACCAATGCCTGAAAGAGACTTGTGAGAAATTGGGCTATCAGTGGAAGAAAAGTTGTATGAATCAGGTATGTTTCATTGATTTTCGTTATATTTTTTTCCTGAAGAAAAATTTAAATATTTGAATAAAAAACTATCATTGTCAGTATATTTTAAAAATATAATTAGTTTAATTTGAAAAAGAAACAGTTAAAACTGAAGAAATTTAAGTAAAATGTTCTTTATCTTAAGAAATAATATTTCTTAAAAGACTTCTTTAAGGTTATTAAAGACACTAAGAGACTCAAGTCATTTTCTTTAAAACTATGTACTATACTTAAATTGTAACAGTTAACAATCAACTCCCTTCTATGAAAGATGGATCCATGAACAATCCCATATTTCCTCCATCTCCCTGCTCCCATCTACCAATTTTTGTTGTTTATGTTATTGTAGCATTTTTATAACATTGACATTCTAACCTGTCTTTAGGCTTTTCACAAATCTTAATATCATAAAAAACAAAAAGAGGAATATTTTGTGTTAAAGGAGACCAAAGAGGCCTGATAAATAATGCAATGCATGATATTTCACTAGATTGTGGATTTAAAGAAAAAAAGCTATAAAGGATGTTATTGGAACAGTTGGGGAAATTTGAATATGGGTTTTATATTAGATAATGTTTTTGAATCAGTGTCAAATTTTTGGTGTGATGATAATATTGTGGTTTGTAGGAGAATGTCTTTGCAGGAGGCACATAGTGAAGTGTGTGCCGTTGATAACTTAGTTTAAAAGCTAAAAAAAAAAGACAATCACATAAAAAAAGAAAAGTAAACATGTTATCTAGGTTGATAAGACCAATAAAGGGTTTGTGGTTATTTATTGCACAATTCTTCCAGTTTTTCTGTAGATTTGTAAGCTTTCAAAATTAAAAGTTAGGGAAAAATATGATTGTGCAGAAATCTGAGGCCAGCCTGATTTTCCTCTCATTTGTATAGATAATACACTCTTTTTTTTTTAGGTAGATTTATTGAGATAAAACTCATATGCTATAAAAATTATCACTTTAACCATTTTAAAGGGTACAATTTAGTAGTTTTAAGTATATTCACAAGATTATGCAACTATCACCATTTAAATCTAGAACCTTCCACTGCCCCCCAAATGAACTCCATACCAATTGGCAGTCATTCCTCATACCTTCCTCCCTGGCAACCACTAATATACTTTCTGTGAACTGCCTATTCTGGACATTTCATATAAATGGAATTGTATAGTATGTGACCCTTTGTGTTTGTCTTCTTTTACTTAACATAATATTTTCAAGGTTAATTCATGTTGTACCATTTATTAATACTTTATTCCTTTCAATGGGTGAATGATAGTCCATCGTGTGGATAGACTACATTTTGTTTATCCATTTATCCATTGATGGACATCTGGGATGTATCTACTTTTTGGCTAAACTTTTCTCCTTTGTTAATAAGGTATATTACATTAATTGATTTTTTGGGTTTTTTTGTTTTTTTTTTTTTGGTACGCGGGCCTCTCACTGTTGTGGGCTCTCCCACTGTGGAGCACAGGTCCTGGACGCACAGGCTCAGGGACCATGGCTCACGGGCCCAGCCGCTCCGCAGCATGTGGGATCTTCCTGGACTGGGGCACGAACCCGTGTCCCCTGCATCGGCAGGCGGACTCTCAACCACTGTGCCACCAGGGAAGCCCTGATTTTTGTATTTTGAGCCATCTTGCATTCCTGAGATAAATCCCACTTGATCGTGGTGCATAATTCTTTTAGTGTGTTCGATAGGTTCAGTTTGCTAGTATTTGTTGAAAATTTTTTTTGTGTTCATAAAGGATTTGATCTGTAGTTTTCTTGTGATGTCTGGCTTTGGTATCAGGGTAATAACTGACCTCATAGCACAAGTTAGGAAGTATTCCCTTCTCTTCTATTTTTTGAAGAGTTTAAGAAGGATTGATATTAATTCTTCAAAAGTTTGGTAGAATTCCCAGTGAAGCTATCTGGTCCTGGGCTTTCCTTTGTTGAAAATTTTTTGATTGCTGACTCAATGTCTTCACTTGTTATAGATCTATTTCCTCTTGAGTCATTTGTGGGAGTTTGTGTGTTTCTAGGAGTTTGTCCATTTCATCTTGGTTATCCAATTTGTTGGCATACCATTTTTTGTAGTATTATAGTCCTTTTAGATTCTGTAAAGTTTGTAGTAACATCCTTTTATTCCTGATTTTAGTAATTTGAATCTTTTTTTTTCTTTTTTTTTTGGTTAGTCTGCTAAAGGTTTGCCAATTTATCTCTCTCTTCTTACTGTTTATCATTTCCTTCTTTTGGATTTATCTTGCTCTTTTTTTTTTCCTAGTTTTTAAGGTGGAAGGCTAAGTTGTTGATTGGATATCATTCTTTTTTAGTGTAAGTTCTTATAGGTATAAATGTATGTCTGGGCACTGCTTTTGCTGCTTCCCATAACTTTTCATATTTTGAGTTTTCAGTTTTTTTCATATCAAAGTATTTTCTAATTTCCCTTGTGATTTCCTTTTTGATTATTTAGGTATGCTGTTTCATTTCCACATATTTGTGAATTTTTCAAAATCCTTTCTGTTGTTGGTTTCTGATTGCATTCCACTGTGGTCAGAGAAGATATTTAGTATTATTTTAATTATCTAAAATTTATTGAGACTTGTTTTGTTGCCTAACATATGGTCTATACTGGAGAATGTTCCAGGTGTGATTGAGAAGAATGTAGATTCTGTTGTTGGGTGAGGTGTTCTAGGCATATTTGTTAGGTCTAGTTGCATTATAGTGTTGTTCATGTCTTTTATTTCTTTGTTTTTCTTTTTTTTTTAATTTATTTTTTAAATTAATTTATTTTTGGCTGTGTTGGGTCTTCGTTGCTGTGCGCAGGCTTTCCCCAGCTGTGGCGAGTGGGGGCTACTCTTTGTTGAGGTGCACAGGATTCTCATTGTGGTGGCTTCTCTTTTGTGGAGCACGGGCTCTAGGCATGTGGGCTTCAGTAGTTGTGGCATGCGGGTTCAGTAGTTGTGGCTCACAGGCTCTAGAGCGCAGGTTCAGTAGTTGTGGCGCATGGGCTTAGTTGCTCCGTGGCATGTGGGATCTTCCCAGACCAGGGCTTGAACCCATGTCCCCTGCATTGGCAGGCAGATTCTTAACCACCGCACCACCAGGAAAGCCCTATTTCTTTGTTTATCTTTGTCTAATTTTTGTATCCATTATTGAGGGTGGAATGTTGTACTCTCCAGCTGTTATTGCTGAATTCTATTTCTTACTTTAACTCTGTTAGTTTTTGCCTCATAAATTTTGGAGTTTGGATTCTAGATAAATATATGATTATAATTGCTATATCTTCTTGATCATCTTAACATTATATAATGTCCTTATTTGTCTCTTGCAAAAATTTTTGTTAGTCTTTTGTTTGATGTTAGTATACCACTTTAGTTCTGTTTTGATTATAGTTTGCATTGTGTACCCAACAACATGGATTTATAATTATTGCTTTATGTGTCTGTCTTTTTAAATCAGGTAGGGAAAAAATAGATGTTACAAACAACAAAATTGATTATTATTGTCATTTGTATTTATCTATGTAAATTACCTTTACCAATATTTTTTATTTCTCCATGTGGATTTGAGTTGCTATCTAGCATTCTTTCATTTCAGCCTGAAGGACTTCCGTTACTCTTTCTTTTTTTTTTTTTTTTTTTGCGGTACGCGGGCCTCTCACTGTTGTGGCCTCTCCCATTGCGGAGCCCCGGCTCCTGACGCATAGCCTTAGCAGCCATGGCTCACAGGCCTAGCCGCTCCACAGCATGTGGGATCTTCCCAGACTGGGGCACGAACCCATGTCCCCTGCATCGGCAGGTGGACTCTCAACCACTGAGCCACCAGGGAAGCCCCTACCTACTCTTTCTTTTTTGGGCAGGTCTGGTAGTTTCAAACTCTATCAAATTTTAATTATGCATGTCTTCATTTCTTCATTTATGATGGATAGTTTTGCCAGATATGGACTTCTTGACAGTTTTTTCCTTTTAGCTCTTTGTGTCATTCCACTGCCTTCTGGCTTCCGTGGTTTCTGATGAGAAATCAGCTGTTAATATTATTGAGGGTCTCTGCGCATGATGTGTCACTTTCTCTTGCTGCTTTCAAGATTCTCTCGTCACTGTCTTTCAACAGTTTGAATATGATGTATCTTGGTGTGGATCTCTTTCATTTTATCCTAGTTGAAGTTCATTCAGCTTCCTGGATGGGATTGTTTTTCATCAAATTTGGGAAGTTTTTGGCCATTATTTTTTCAAATCTTCATTCTGCCCCATTCTCTCCTCTCTCTCTGGGACTCACATTGTGCATATTCTGATACACTTGATGATGTCCCACAGGTCTCTTAGACTCTGTTCATTTTTCTTCATTCTTCTTTCTGTTCTTTAGGAACATTCTCTACTGACTTCTTTTTTCCTGTGTGGGGGCCATATTTTCTCATTTTTCTGTATGCTTTATCCTTTTTTATTGAAAACTGGACATTTTGAATATTATAATGTGACAACCCTGGAAATAGATTTTCCCCTCTTCCCAGGGTTTGTTATCATTGACAATTGATGTAGTTTTTGATTGTTTAGTGACATTTCTGATCAAATATTATAGTGTCTGTTTTCTTTGTTGTGTGTGATCTCTAAAATATTTGTTCTGTTAGCTCAATGGTCAGGTAATGATTAAACATTAAATTCCTGGAACCAAAAGCTAGTTTTTGCAGAGGGGTTCTATGTGCGTATTGGGGCATGCCGTCAATACCCAGCCAGGCAGTTTACAGCTCTGCATTAGCCTTCACTTCCTGCTTGTGTGGTGCCTCATGGTCAGCCAGAGGCAGAGCTTAGAGCCTTCTCAGACCTTTCTTGAGCATGTACAGTGCCCTGGGCATAAGTATAGGCTTTACAGTCCCAGGAATATGTGAGAGATTTTCAGAACTCTTATCCCTCAAAAACATCTCACTCCTAAACCTTTCCTTTCAGGCTTTTTAGGTAATCTGTTTGTCCCAACTGTTCTGCATTACCCCAGTAAGCAAGGGTTAAAGCATTTGCCTGTAGTTACTTTTGACAGATGCTCCCCAGGTGGCAACTTTAACACAAGTCCTGTGTAGTTAGGCAGGCAAAATAAAGACAAGTGTGTTGAGCAGGTCTTCCAGGAAGGTAGAACAGCTTAAGACAGTTTATGAATGAGGTTTATTCTTGCATTTGTACCTGGACCTGGAATGTGGATGGTTATTTTCAAGGCTACTACTGAGCTGAGGAGTGGGAGTTGGGAATAAGGTGGTTACGTGAGAAAGCTCGTCTGTTTTGTATGAGTGCCCCTGTGTTGCTGCAAGCTTTTCGTTAGTTTTCAGTGTTCTGAAAAAGTTGATTCTGACAGTTTTTGCCAGATTTTTCATTGCTTTTGTGGAGTTAATGGGCTTTTGAATTTTCCTAATCTCCCATTTTTACCAACATTACTCCTCAATTAATTCTTTCTGCCTGAATCTTTGGAAAATTTTCTTTGTCTTTGAAGTTTAATAACCTACTTCAGATGTGCTTAGTGTCTTGTGTTTTCCCAGAACATAATGTTGTTCCAGTGTTGCACCGTTGTGGTACACCTGTGTTTCTTTAATAGTCATTTCTTGAGGTGAGAATTATTAAAAATGTTGTTGTAATTTGCACTGGGCTCAACTAGGCAAACCTGCTGATCTTGCTTGGGCTCATTCATCCAGCTGGAGTTGACGGCTTTTCTTTGGTCCAGGCCAGCCTCATCCACATTTGGGGTCTTGGTGCTGGCTGTTGGCCTGGCCTTTCTTTCCATGTCACTCTTCTAGCCTGAGCTTCTAAAACACTGAAAGTGGAAGTTGAAAGGCCTCTTAAGACCTTCACCATCTTCTGATTGCCACTATAGCTTTTTACCCACAAATCTGGCCTCTCTTTTTCTTTATGTTTTAATAATCTTGTTTTTCCTCTCAGTCTGCTTTTATTCTCTCTCTCTCTCTCTCTTTCTTTTTTTTTTCATTTTTTGGCCATGCTGCATGGCACATGGGATCTTAGTTCCCCGACCAGGGAACAAACCCACACCCCCTGCATTAGAAGCATGGAGTTTTAACCACTGGACCACCAGGGAAGTCCCTCGTTTTTATTCTCTTCAATTGTTTCCTCTTTTGGTTGTATCTTGGTAAAATACTAAATTTATTTTGTTGCTAAGAGTTCACATAGACTCAATCCCCGATAACGGAGCTGCGTCCTGTTTACAGGTCGGTCTGGTTGGACACACACATACCCATTGGGAGAGGAAAGTCCTAGAAGGAGTGGGATTTTCAGCTGGCACAGCTCCTGTTATAAAAGCGTCTCTCAAATTTTTATCCCAGTAGTATCACTGAACTAAGATTATAGTTTTTATTTAGAGTATTTTCTGCCCACACATCTGGTTTGACCTTATTTTCATTGTCTTAGGTTACTGTATCAACAACTGATAGAAGAAACAATAAACTCATTTTCAAAGTGAATTTGGTAGAAATGGATGAGAAGATCTTGGTCGACTTCCGGCTTTCTAAGGTATGTAGAATAGAACACTTTTTAAAAGAAAAAACTTTGTTTTGCTATTTTTAAATAAGTATTACATGTTCATTTTAGAAATTTTAAAAACACAAAAAAGTATAAAGAAGATAAGAATCAACTTTAATTTTGTCATCCAAAGAGAATACAGATTTATTTTTGATATTGTATTACAGTAACCTTACTATTACTTATAATATATCCTCTATGGAATTACTCTTATGTGTAGATTTTTTTTTAATGGCATTATATTTATAAATATATGGTAACTGGTTTTTTAAATTTAATATTATGAACATTTGTTCTTGTCATTAGCTATTCTAAAACAGTTTTTTCAAATGACTTTTTCCTTATTATAAAAGTTTTTGTTTTTTGTAGAATGTGTAAATAAATAACAAATAAAAAAATAAAAATAGTCCTAAATTATTTTTGTCCTTAAAATAATTACCCTTAATATTTTGTAGCATTCTAAGCTTTTTCTTATTGAATTTGTATTTAATATTTTTTCATAAAAATTATGATTTGTCCAAATGTTTGTACATTATAATTAATGAACGTTTATCTGTTTGTTACAAGCTACTCTATGATTAATACTCATATACATGGAGTTTTGTTCACATTTCTGATTCTTTCTTTAGAAATTATTGGTTCTGAGGTTACAGTTTTAAAGCCTTTGACATATAAGACCAAAAGAGCATATTCTCTGTTTACCGAAAGATTGTATGTGGCTCTAAATGAGGTTGGAGGAGTTGGTCACATTCTTTACGTTGGAGATTTGCTGCAGTGCTATTGTCCAGATGCTTGGTATGGAATTAAATTAAGATCCTAGTGTAGAGAAACCCTTCTCATAACTGAATCACTGGCTCTGTTGTGGCAGGACTTAAAGCATAGTTGTGTAGCTTATTTATTTAGTTTATAAACACCTATGAAAAACAATGACATAGGTACAGAGATACCAACCCTTGAAATGGACAGGATGCCATTGTTTCTGCTCTCTGGGCCCAGGGTGGTGGGAGCAGTGATGGGCCCAAAGTCAAGTCAGAATTATTTAGGTAGCCATTTCTTCTACCAAGATATTTTGTATTCATAAGAGGACCGGAAGATAACTGTATCTGGACATATCCATGGATGTTTGTCTCTACTTACCCCTAAAGAAAGTTTGATTTTATGGCATAGTCTCTTTTTCTTGTTTTTTTGACATTAGTTTTGGATATTATTCCTAATATAGGGTGATGGATTGGAATTCAAGAGACACTTCCTGAAGATTAAAGGGAAGCTGAGTGATGTTGTGAGCAGCCAGAAGGTTTGGCTTCCTGCTACATGATAGATCCACTGGCTCTGGGATTCCTGGTGAATATAGTGCTGCTATGTGGACATTATTCTTCCTAGAGAAGATTATCCTGTTCTGCAAACTGCAAACAGTAGTCCCTGAAGAGTTGTCTTCCCTCTAGCCAAACAGTTTCCAATTCTTTTTGTATGTTCTTCATACAAATAATACCTATATCTTAATTGTAAGTAAGACTTTGGGGAAGGGATAGATAGAATTCACTAGATATTTCTTCATCTGCATTTAGTGTCTGAATTTGAGACCCACCTGGTGGAAACCAAGCTCTGGGGATACATGAGCTTACCAGCTTTTATACCAACATAATGAAAAATGATACTCTTGTTCCATTTTTACCAAAACATTAGGTTTCATCCAAAAAGTACATATTTCCTCCACTTTGGCTTGATTACATGGATGAATTAGTAAAAACAACCTTGTGATTTTGGGACAGTAGATTTATCTGTCTGTGAAGTGAAGCCAGCTTCAAAAAATATATCCCCAAGATTTATATTATATTTTTAAAAGGGCCTGACCAGGTGTGTAAACCTGTTTTTGAATTATAATTATTAATTAAAATTGCAAGTAGGTATGTTTTTTCTGGTGTAGGTAATAATATATATGATTGGTCTTTCAAGTAGAAGTTGAGCATAACCTCTAGTGCTTAACTACCTTTACTCAAAATTACTGTTGCACGTTTTAAATATTTTTCTATATTATTTTCTACTTTCACAGCTATATTTTAATTCTTTATTACAGAAATAAATTCTATTTTGAAAATGAATAGCTAACTCTGTGAACTTATTGGTGACTAAGCTTCTAGGTGATAAGGCATGAAAGAAGGCGCAGGGGATGTAAGGAAGCTATAATGGACATAGATCTGATTCCTGGCTTTTTTTTACCTATTAGTTTTAGTAAGACCTTGTTCTTTCAATGAAATTTATATTAATTTTTGAATGTTAGATTGGGACCCAGTATTCTCTTTTCTTGGTAATTTATAAAACTTAATCAATTATCTTAGTCTGAAGCCAAGAACAGGGAATTCCCTGGTGGTCCAGTTGTTAGGACTCCACACTTCCACTGCAGGGGACACGGGTTTGATCCCTGGTCAGGGAACTAGGATCCC
Organism: Lagenorhynchus albirostris; assembly: GCF_949774975.1. NCBI lineage: Eukaryota > Metazoa > Chordata > Mammalia > Artiodactyla > Delphinidae > Lagenorhynchus > Lagenorhynchus albirostris. The sequence goes on from NC_083103.1 coordinate 100,356,406, forward strand.
ACATGCCGTGTGATGTGGCAAAAAAAAAAAAAAAAAAAAGGAAGCCAAGGACATGAAATTTTATAGAGTTTATCATATATAGTATATCCTGGTAAATGGTATTACTGCAGTATACCCATAGGAGGAATACGATTGAACTTATAGGTGGCTCCTAAGAATTGAGCCAGTACTTTCTCAAATATGAAAGAAATTTTGTTCCTGAGAATTGTCAGCCAGCCATTAGTAACTCAAAAACAAAGTTGTCTCTGACCTATCCCCTGAGCTCCAGACTTCTATAGCCACAGCCTACCTGAAATTTCCCCTTGACTAATAGTCATCTCATGAACAAAAACAACTTTTGATCCCTGTCCTCCAACCTATTCCTCCCTAGCTTCCCCCATCTCAGTAAACATTATATTCACTCCCTAGTTTTCTTAAGCCAAAACTCTAGAAATCATCCTTGACACGGTTTTCATATTTTGTATTCAATTCAGCAACTCCTATTTAATTCAGCAAATGTAATACCTCTAATAGTACCATTCTAATCAAAGCCATCGTTATCTCTCTTTTCATATTGCTTGTCCTTCAGTAGTTCAGAAATGCAGTCAGACTGGTCCTTCTAAAATGTGAATCAAGTATCCCTTCCTGCTCTCAACTCTCATAGCTTTTTGTCACACTTCAAATAAAATTCAAAATATTCTCTACGACCTACGTGGCTTTATGGGATATGTTCTCTTTGGCCTCATCTGCCACTTTTACTTGCTCATCCCACTCTAGCCACCTTGGCTTTGCTCTTCTGCTCACAACATAGGTACATTCTCACCTCAAGATCGTTGAGGTGATCGTTTCGTTTGCTCTTCCCTCTGCCAGGAGTACTTACCAAAGTATTTGTGTGGCCTGTGCTTCACTTTTAAGTCTTTGCTTAAGTGTCACCTCCTATGCAAAGTCTTTTTCCTGACTTACCTAATATATTACCCCACCTCTGCCACACTCCTTTATTTTTCATCATAGCATTTATTATCTGACATTATGGGGTATTTTTATTTATCTATTAAATGTCTATTTCTCCCATTGGAATATGTACTATATAAGCTCCTTGAGGTCAGGGACCCTATTTGTCTTATTCAGTTCTGAATCCCCAGCACCTAGAACAGTGCCTGTACATTATAGCATGCAATAAATACTTAACAAAGAAATAGACATTCAGTTTATTTGCTCTACCCTCAAAATATGTCTGGAAGCTCAACATTTCTCTCCATTTTTATTGCTACCCCTCTAGTTCAAGCTCCTTCATCTCCTCCCTGGGTTTCTTAATAAAAACGAATATCTTCCCACTTCCACTCTTGTCATTTCCCACCTGTACTCCCTCACCCCCTACCCCAACAGTCTTTGCTTTATATAGGTCCTACGTTATTTTTTTTTCTTTTAGAGGTAAATTGTTCTGTGACACTCCCTTAAAAGCTTCCAATGTCTTCCCACTGCATCAAGATGAAATCTAAGTTCCTTGCTCTGGCTGACCTGACCCTGCATGGTTCACTCTCTGTGTTCTTTGCTCACTGTACTGCAGGCAGAGCAGCCTTCTTTCTCTTCACTGAATATGCCAAGGCTCATTTCCCTTTCAGGACTTTGATATTTATAGCGTCCCCAGCCTGGAACCCCTTCCAGTAGTTTGCATAGCTGATTTAGCACTCAAATCTCAGCCCAAATGTTTCTGCTACCCCCTAATCACTATCACATTATTCTATTTTCTTCACAGAACTGATCACTATCTGAAATTTTTGTTTATTGTCTGCCTCCCCCACTAAAATATAAGCTTGGACTTTGTCATTCCTTTTCACCCCTGTATATCCTGTATATAGAGCAGTACCTGGAATATAGTAGATACTAAATAAATGTGTTGAATAAATGAATGAATGTTGAATAAATGAATGAAGTAGTTAAATATCAGATGAGGAAAATGCCACAGAATATTGTAAGGGGAAGGTGAATGAAGGGTTAGTAAACTATCAACTATTGGACTTTGTGTAGAATGGTGGGAAAAGTTCAGTTCAGATTGACTAACTCTGACATTTATAATTATGTGAACACTGGCAATTACCTCCGTAAAGAGGCTGATCATAGTTACCTTTTAGAGTTGTTTTTTATCTTAAATGTGTTAATGTATATGAAGAGTGTAGTATACTGTGTTGCATAAAAAGGTAATCAATAAACATTAGCTGCCATAATTTTTCAGCAGTGTTCATTATGCTATTGGGAGAAGGTACTTACTCCCATTATGAAAAGTAATAGCTGCTTATGAATGAAAATTTGCAGAGTGTGGAAATGTGGGGAGAAGAATTTATAACAGCTAAAACTTTGATGAAAAGATCCATTATGGGGTGTGTGTGTGTGTGTGTGTGTGTGAAGTTTGGTGTGTGCAGTGTGTGTGATTGTGGAGATAAATATAAATACATAAAATTTGTACAGCTTAACAAGCATTTGTAAAGTCAACCTTTGCTTAACCACAATTCAATTGAAGAAAGATCATTTCGAGACACTCAGCAGCCTTCTAATGTACCTCTTCCCAATCATAACCTACTCCTTCCCCCTGAAAGTAATCACAAAATTTATTTTTATAGTAATCCTTTTGACTTACTTTAGTTTTCTCAGGTATTTATGCATTTTTAAATGATACAGTTTAGTTTTTCCCTTTTTCCAACTTTTTTTTTTTTTTTTTTTTTTTTTTGCAGTACGCAGGCCTCTCACTGTTGTGGCCTTTCCCTTTGTAGAGCACAGGCTCCAGACGCGCAGGCTCAGCAGCCATGGCCCACAGGCCCAGCCGCTCTGTGGCATGTGGGATCCTCCCAGACCGGGGCATGAACCTGTGTCCCCTGCATCGGCAGGCGGACTCTCAACCACTGTGCCACCAGGGAAGCCCCTTTTCAACTTTATATAAATAAAATGGGGCTGTATGTATTTTTTGTCTGTTGCTTTTAGTTTATATTCATGCTATTGTATGTATCGAAGTGGAATTGTTGGGTTTTAGGATATGCATATTTTCCGCTTCAGTAGAATAATGGCAAACTGTTTTCTAAAGTGATTGTACCAACTTATATTGCCATAGGAAAAGAATTTGCCATTGCTAGTAAAACAGTTTGGAATGATGTACTAAAGCATAGGAATTTTCATGGTAGTATTCCAAATTTTCACCTACATTTGATGTTGTCAGTGGAATTTTCACAAAGTAGTTGGTGTATAATATCTCAGTGTGTTGTTGATTTGCTTGTTCTTAAGTTTAAATGAGGTTGAATAACTTACAATGTGCCTGTTCCAGTCTTTTGCTCATTTTTCTACTGCTTTTTCTTTTTCTTAATGATTTCAGTTCTTTGTATGTTTAGCATACTAGTTCTTTGTTCTGTGTTGCATGTATCCCATTCTGTGGCTTATTGTTTCACACTTCATTTAAGATTGTAGTCTTGTAGTCCAATTAAGACTTTCCTCTGGCAAGCAGCTTTTGTTTCCTATTTACACACTCATTCCCTACTTCAAGATCATGAAGATTTTCTTGTATGTTATCTTCCAAAAGCTTTATAGTTTTGGCTTTCACCTTTAGATCTACAATCTGCCTGAAAATGATTTTTGTGTATAATATTAGATAGAAATCCATTTTCATTTTTTCCCCCATATGCCTATCTAACTTAGCACTGGTTATTGAAAAGATTATCCTTTTCTCATTGCTCTTCATTGATATACATCTAGTGTTCAGATTTCCAATTCTTATTTTTTACATTATGTTTTGTAACAGAATCCAAATAAAGTCCATACTAGCAATTGACTGGTGTCTAAGTTGCTTTTGGTCTGTAAGTCCCCCTTTCATCCTCCCTCTCTCTGATTTTTTTTTTCCCCTTGCAGTTTATTGGTAGAAGAATCCAACTGGTTTACTGTATAAATTTTCTTTAGTCTGAATTTCTGATTGTATCACTGTGGTTCAGTTTCTACATGTTTTCATCTGTCCTGTGTGTTTTCTGTAAATACAGACATTCAGGATACTAGTCCTGTGTCAATTATATGTGTTGCATATAAGTATTTAAAATCATAAATGTCCTTCTAAGTATCACTTTATTTCATGCCACAAATTTTCATGTGTTGTATTTTTGTCATCTGGCTCAAATTTTTTTCTAATTTCTTTATGATTTACTTTTTGACTCACGGATTATTTAGAATTATGTTTCTGAGTTTCCAAAGCTTTGGGAATTGTTTTTATTTAAAAACATTTATTGAGATACAATTTATATACCATAACATTCACCTTTTAAAGCCTTAAGTAGCTTTAAGTGTATTTACAAAGTTGTGCAACTATCACCACTATCTAATTCCAGAACGTTTTCATCACTCCAGAAAGGAACCTTATATGCATTAATAGTCACTCCCCATTTTTATTTATTTATCTCTTTATTACTTACCTATTTTTTATACATATTACTGTATATATGTCAACCAATCTCCCAGTTCATCCCACCACCACCACCACCACCCCCGGCTTTCCCCCCTTGGTATTCATATGTTTTTTCTCTATATCTGTGTCTCTATTTCTGCCTTGCAAACCGGTTCATCTGTACCATTTTTCTAGATTCCACATATATGCGTTAATATACGATATTTGTTTTTCTCTTTCTGACTTACTTCATTCTGTATGACAGTCTATAGGTCCATCCATGTCTCTACAAATGACCCAATTTCATTCCTTTTTATGGCTGAGTAATATTCCGTTGTATATATGTACCACATTTTCTTTATCCATTCATCTGTCAATGGGCATTTAGGTTGCTTCCATGACCTGGCTGTTGTAAACAGTGCTGCAATGAACATTGGGGTGCATGTGTCTTTTTGAATTATGGTTTTCTCTGGGTATATGCCCAGTAGTGGGATTGCTGGGTCATATGGTAATTCTATTTTTAGTTTTTTAAGGAACCTCCATACGGTTTTCCATAGTGGCTGTATCAATTTACATTCCCACCAACAGTGCAAGACGGTTCCCTTTTCTCCACACCTTCTCCAGCATTTGCTGCTTGTAGATTTTCTGATGCCCATTTGAATGGGTGTGAGATGATACTTCATTGTAGTTTTGATTTGCATTTCTCTAATAATTAGTGATGTTGAGCAGCTTTTCATGTGCCTCTTGGCCATCTGTATGTCTTCTTTGGAGAAATGTCTATTTAGGTCTTCTGCCCCTTTTTTGATTGGGTTGTTTTTTATTTTAAATATTGAGCTGCATGAGCTGTTTATATATTTTGGAGATTAATCCTTTGTCCATTGATTCATTTGCAAGTATTTTCTACCATCCTGAGGGTTGTCTTTTAGTCTTATTTATGGTTTCCTATGCTGTGCAAAAGCTTTTGTTTCATTAGGTCCAATGTGTTTATTTTTGTTTATTTCCATTTCTCTAGGAGGTAGGTCAAATAGGATCTTGCTGTGATTTATGTCATAGTGTGTTCTGCCTATGTGTTCCTCTAAGAGTTATATAGTGTCTGGCCTTACATTTACCTCTTTAATCTGTTTTGAGTTTATTTTTCTGTATGGTGTTAGGAAGTATTCTAATTTCATTCTTTTACATGTAGCTGTCCAGTTTTCCCAGCACCACTTACTGAAGAGACTGTCTTTTCTCCATTGTATATCCTTGCCTCCTTTGTCATAGATTAGCTGACCATAGATGTGTGGGTTTATCTCTGGGCTTTCTATCCTGTTTCATTGATCTATATTTCTGTTTTTGTGCCACTACCATATAGTCTTGATTACTGTAGCTTTGTAGTATAGTCTGAAGTCAGGGAGTTTGATTCCTCCAACTCTTTTTTCCCTCAAGATTGCTTTGGTTATTAGGGGTCTTTTGTGTCTCCATACAAATTTTAAGATTTTTTGTTCTAGTTCTGTAAAAAATGCCATTGGTAATTTGACAGGAATTGCATTGAATCTGTAGATTGCTTTTAGTAGTATAGTAGTCATTTTCACATGGTATGGTAGTCATTTTCACAATATTGACTCTTCCAATCCAAGAACATGGTATATCTCTCCATCTGTTTGTGTCATCTTTGATTTCTTTCATCAGTCTTACAGTTTTCTGAATTCAGGTCTTTTACCTCCTCAGGTAGGTTTATTCCTAGGTATTTTATTCTTTTTGTTGCAATGGTGAATGGGATTGTTTCCTTAATTTCTCTTTCTGATCTTTCATTGTTAGTGTATAGAAATGCAAGAGATTTCTGTGCTTTAATTTTGTATCCTGCAACTTTACTAACTTCATTGATTGGCTCTCGTAGTTTTCTGGTGGCATCTTTAGATTTCTCTATGTATAGTATCATGTCATCTGCAAACAGTGACAGTTTTACTTCTTCTTTTCCAATTTGTATTCCTTTTATTTCCTTTTCTTCTCTGATTGCTGTGGCTAGGACTTACAAAACTATGTTGAATAATAGTGGTGAGAGTGGACATCCTTGTCTTGTTCCTGATCTTAGAGGAAATGCTTTCAGTTTTTCACCATTCAGAATGATGTTTGCTGTGGATTTGTCATATATGGCCTTTATTATGTTGAGGTAGGTTCCCTCTATGCCCACTTTCTGGAGAGTTTTTATCATAAATGTGTATTGAATTTTGTCAAAAGCTTTTTTCTGCATCTATTGAGATGATCATGTGGTTTTTATTCTTCAGTTTGTTAATGTGGTGTATCACATAGATTGATTTAAGTATATTGAAGAATCCTTGCATCCCTGGGATAAATCCCACTTGTTCATGGTGTATGATCCTTTTAATATGTTGTTGGATTCTGTTTGCTAGTATTTTGTTGAGGATTTTTGCATCTATATTCATGAGTGATATTGGTCTGTAATTTTCTTTTTTTGTAGTATCTTTGTCTGGTTTTGGTATCAGGGTGATGGTGGCCTCATAGAATGAGTTTGGGGGTGTTCCTTCCTCTACAATTTTTTGGAAGAGTGTGAGAAGGATGGGTGTTAGTTCTTCTCTAAATGTTTGATAGAGTCCATCTGTGAAGCCATCTGGTCCTGGACTTTTGTTTGTTGGGAGATATTTAATCACAGTTTCAATGTCATTACTTGTAATTGGTCTGTTCATATTTTCTATTTATTCCTGGTTCAGTCTTGGAAGGTTATATCTTTCTAAGAATTTGTCCATTTCTTCCAGGTTATCCATTTTATTGACATAGAGTTGCTTGTAGTAGTCTCTTATGATGCTTTATATTTCTGTGGTGTCCATTGTAACTTCTCCTTTTTCCTTTCTAATTTTATTGATTTGAGTCCTCTACCTCTTTTTCTTGATGACTCTGACTAAAGGTATATCAATTTCGTTTATCTTCTCAAAGAACCAGCTTTTAGTTTTATTGATCTTTGCTATTGTTTTTTCTTTTTTTTGAATTTTATATTATTTTAATTTTTTTATACAACAGGTTCTTATTAGTTATTTTATACATATTAGTGTATATGTGTCAATCTCAATCTCCCAATTCATCCTACTGCCACCAGCCCCCTCCCCCCCCCGCTTTCCCCACTTGCTGTCCATACGTTTGTTCTCTACATCTGTGTCTCTGTTTCTGCCTTGCAAACCAGTTCATCTGTACCATTTGTTTCTATTTCATTTATTTCCCCTCTGATCTTTTTGATTTCTTTCCTTCTTGTAACTTTGGGTTTTGTTTGTTCTTCTTTCCTAGTTCCTTTAGGTATAAGGTTAGATTGTTTACTTGAGATTTTTCTTGTTTCTTGAGGTAGGCTTGTATAGCTATAAACTTCCCTCTTAGAACTGCTTTTGCTGCATTCCATGGTTTTTGGATTGTTGTGTTTTCGTTGTCATTTTCTCTAGGTATTTTTTGATTTCATCTTTGATTTCTTAAGTGATCTCTTGGTTATTTAGTAATGTATTGTTTAGCCTCCATGTGTTTGTGTTTTTTGTTTTTTCCACCTGTAATTGATTTCTAATCTCATAGCATTGTGGTCGGAAAAGATGCTTGATATGATTTCAATTTTCTTAAATTACCATGGCTTGATTTGTCACCCAAGATGTGATCTATTCTAGAGAATGTTCCATGTGCACTTGAGAAGAAAGTGTAATCTGCTGTTTTCAGTTGGAATGTCCTATAAACATCAATTAAATCTATCTGTTCTATTGTGTCATTTAAAATTTTTGTGTCCTTATTAATTTTCTATCTGGATGATCTGTCCAATGGTGTAAGTGAGGTGTTAAAGTCCCCCAGTATAAATGTGTTACTGTTGATTTCCTCTTTTGTAGCTGTTAGCCGTTGCCTTATGTATTGAGGTGCTCCTATGTTGGGTGCCTATATATTTATAATTGTTATATCTTCTTCTTGGATTGATCCCTTGATCATTATGTAATGTCCTTCCTGTCCCTTGTAACATTCTTTATTTTAACGTCTATTTTATGTGATATGAGTATTGCTACTCCAGCTTTCTTTCGATTCCCATTTGCATGGAATATCTTTTTCCATCCTCTCACTTTCAGTCAGTATGTGTCCCTAGGTCTGAAGTGGTTCTCTTGTAGACAGCATATATATGGGTCTTGTTTTTGTATCCATTCAGCAAGCATGTGTCTTTTGGTTGGAGCATTTAATCCATTCACGTTTAAGTAATTATCGATATGTATGTTCCTATGACCATTTTCTTAATTGTTTTGTGTTTGTTTTTGTAGGTCCTTGTCTTCTCTTGTGTTTCCCACTTAGAGAAGTTCCTTTAGCATTTGTTGTAGAGCTGGTTTGGTGGTGCTGAATTCTCTTAGCTTTTGCTTGTCTGTAAAGCTTTTGATTTCTCCGTCAAATCTGAATGAGATCCTTGCCGAGTAGAGTAATCTTGATTTTAGGTTCTTACCTTTCATCACTTTAAATATTTCGTGCCACTCCCTTCTAGCTTGTAGAGTTTCTGCTGAGAAATCAGCTGTTTAACCTTATGGGGATTCCCTTGTATGTTATTTGTTGTTTTTCCCTTGTTGCTTTTAATAATTTTTCTTTGTCTTTAATTTTTGTCAATTTGATTACTATGTGTCTTGGTGTGTTTCATCTTGGGTTTATCCTGCCTGGGACTCTCTGTGCTTCCTGGACTTGGGTGGCTATTTCCTTTCCCATGTTAGGGAAGTTTTCGACTATAATCTCTTCAAATATATTCTCGTGTCCTTTCTCTCTCTCTTCTCCTTCTGGGACCTCTATAATGTGAATGTTGGTGTGTTTAATGTTGTCCCAGAGGTCTCAGGCTGTCTTCATTTCTTTTCATTCTTTTTCCTTTATTCTGTTCCACGGCAGTCATTTCCACCATTCTATCTTCCAGGTCACTTATCCGTTCTTCTGCTTCAGTTATTCTGCTAATGATTCCTTCTAGTGTATTTTTCATTTCAGTTATTGTATTGTTTATCTCTGTTTTTTTGTTCTTTAACTCTTCTAGGTCTTTGTTAAACACATTTTGCATCTTCTCAATCTTTGCCTCCATTTTTTTCCTGAGGTCCTGGATCGTCTTCACTATCATTATTCTGAATTCTTTTTCTGGAAGGTTGCCTATCTCCACTTCATTTAGTTTTTTTTCTGGGGTTTTATCTTGTTCCTTCATCTAGTACATAGTCCTCTGCCTTTTCATTTTGTCTGTCTTCCTGTGAATGTGGTTTTTGTTCCACAGACTGCAGGAATGTAGTTCTTATTGCTTCTGCTGTCTGCCCTCTGGTGGATGAGGCTATCTAAGATGCTGTGTCAGCCTCCTTAGTCACTCCCCATTTTTAATTCCCTCAGCCCTTGGGAAACACTAATCTACCTTCTGTATGACTGGATTTGCTTATTCTAGATTCTTAATAAATGGAATTGTATAATATGTGACTTTTTGTGTCTGGCCTCTTTTACTTAATGTTTTCAAAGTTCATCTATGTTGTAGCATGTATCAGTACTCCATTGTACATGTATACCACATTTTGTTTATTCATCAGTTGATGGACATTTGGGTTTCTTCTACTTTTTGTCTATATGAATAAGGCTGCTGTGAACATTATTGTACAAGTCTTTGTGTGATCATACATTTTCAATTCTCTTGGGTATATCCCTAATAGAGAATTCCTGTGTGGTAATAGTTTCATGAGCATTTTAAATTGATTTTTAGCTCAATAAAAAGCTAAAAGTGGTCATAAAGCGTACTTTGTATGGTTTCAGTATTTTGAAATTTGTTGAGTCTTGCTTGGTGGTTCAGAATATAGTTAATTTTTGTAAAAACTCCATCTGTGCTTAAAAAGAATATGGTATGTATAGTTGTTGGGGACAGACTTCTATATATATATATCTATGTAATCAGGTAATCATATTCAAATTTTCTATATCCTTATTGCTTATTCAATGAATTTCTGAAGAAGTAAGTTAAAATCCACTATGTGGACTTGTGTATTTATCTTTTTGATTCTATCAATTTTGCTTTATATATTTGGGGCTATGTGCTTAGGTTGCATACAGGTGCAAACTGGTCATATCTCAGTGAGTTAAATCATTTATTTATTTAGAAGTGACCCACTTTATAGATACAGTAATGTGTTTTGCCTGATATTAATACAGCTTCACAAGCTTTTTTTTTTAATGTTAATTCAAAAAAAGGTTTTTAAATAAATAACTAAATCCAGCATCACAAGCTTTCTTTTGGTTAATGTTTGCATGGCATATCTTTTTCATCCTTTTACTTTTAACTTTTCTAAATCGTGTGTAAAATATTCTTCTTTTGAAGTATACTTCTTTTGATTATTTTTAAATCCAATCTGACAATCTTTGTCTTTTAACTAGCACACTTATTTAATTTTCATCAGTGTGATTACTTGGATTTATAATTACTTGTAATTATTTGGATTTATTTCTACCATCTTACTTTTGTCCCACTGTATTTATATTATTTTCTCCCTTTTTTGTCTTGTTTTTGTCTTGCTTGGTATTTTCTTTAAAATCATTTATTTTTTCCTCCTTTCCTAGATTGAAACTATAACTCTTTTCTACTTTGGGGGTTGGGGGGTTACAGAATTATGTAAAGTCTGACATTAATTCCAAGTACTCTGGATAATCAAGAGACCTTACACTTTGTTGTTGTGTATTTTAGTATTATGTGTGTGTTTGTATGTAAATATGTCTATATAAACGTTTTTGAGAAAATTGTAGCTTCAGAATTGTAGTTGTAAGAAATAATACAGAAAGATATTGTTTATTCTTTACCCAGTTTCTCTCAATGGTAATATCTTGTAAAGCGATGTCATAACTAGAGTGTTAACGTTGATACAGTCATGAGAACATTTCCATCACCACAAGAATCCCTCAGGTATCCCTTTTGTAACCACACTCACTTCCCTCCCATCCTCTGGCAACCACTAATCTAGTCTCCATCTCTATAATTTTATTATTATAGCAATGTTATATAAATGGAATCATACAGTGTTGTAACTTTTGGGAATTGCTTTCTTCATTCAACATAACTCTGGAGATTCACCCAGGCTGTTATCCTATACCAGCTTAATTCCTTTTTATGGCTGTGTAGTATTTCATGGTATGGATGTACCACAGTTTATTTAACCATTCACCTGTTGAAAGACATCTAGGTTACTTCTACTTTTTTGGCTGTTATGAATAAAACAGGTATAAACACTGGTGTATCGATATTTGTGTGAATGTAGTTATTTCTCTAGAATAAATGTCCAGGAGTGCAACTGCAGATTCACATAGTAGTTCCATGTTTAGCTCTTGAAGAAACTTCCAAATTTTTCTATACCATTTTATATTTCCACCATCAATATATGAGCAGTCCAGTTTTTTCACATCCTCACCAGCATTTGGTATTTTCACTACTTTTTATTTTAGACATTCTGTTTGATAGGTGTGTCGTAATATCTCATTGTGATTTTAATTTGCATTTCCCTAGTGGCTAATGATGTTGAACATCTTTCCACGTACTTAGTTGCCATCTCTGTTTCTTTGGTGAAATATTTCTTTATGTCTTTCACTTATGTTCTAATTGGATTTTTTTAATATTGAGTAGTAGAAGTTCTTTATATATTCTAGATACTAGTTCTTTGTGGAATATGTGGTTTGTAAATATGTCCTCCATTCTATAGCTTGCATTTTCATCCTCTTAACAGGTCTGAAGACAGAAAAAGGTTTTAATTTTAATGAGGCCCAATTATTAATTTTTCCTTTTATGGATTTTTTTTTTTTGGTATTTATTAGACAGAGTCTAGACCTAGATCTTAAAGATTTTCTCCTCTGTTAAGTTTTATGGTTTTTCATTTTACACTTAAGACTGTTATACAATTTTTTTTTTTTTTGGTACGTGGGCCTCTCACTGTTGTGGCCCCTCCCATTGCGGAGCACAGGCTCCGGACGCGCAGGCTCAGTGGCCATGGCTCACGGGCCTAGCCGCTTCGTGACATGTGGGATCTTCCCAGACCGGGGCACAAACCCGTGTCCCCTGCGTCGGCAGGCGGGCTTTCAACCACTGTGCCACCAGGGAAGCCCAAGACTGTTATACATTTTGAGTTAATTTTTGTATAATTCAAAAATTAGGCTCAATTGTGAGCCTTAGGTCAAGTGTAAGTTTTTTGCCTCTGAATATCTAGTTGTTCCACTGCCATTTATTGAAAAGGTTATCTTTCCTCTATTGAATTGCTTTTGCACCTTTATAAAAAATCATTTGGGTATATTTGTAGTTCTGTTTCTGTGTTCTTTGTTCTGTTCCATTGATGTATATGTCTGTCTATCCAATAATACCTCACAGTCTTGATTACTATACCTATATAATATGAATTTTTTATAAATTTTAATTTAATTTTTATTTTATGTTGGAGTATAGTTAATTTACAATGTTGTGTTAGTTTCAGATGTACAGTAAAGTGATTCAGTTATACATATACATATATCCATCTTTTTCAGATTCTTTTCCCATATAGGTTATTACAGAGTATTGAGTAGAGTTCCCTGTGATATACAGTAGGTCCTTGTTGATCATCTATTTTATATATAGTAGTGTGTATATGTTAATACCAATTTGGGTAGACTGATTCCTTCCATTTTGCTTTTTCAAAATTATTTTATCTCTTCTGGTCCTTTGCCTTTTCATATAAATTTCAGAATAATCTTTTCTGGGTTTTATTTTTATCTTGCTGGGTTTTACTTTTAGTTGTAGTAAAATACATAGAGCATAAAATTTATAATTTTCACCATTTTTTAGTGTCCAGTTCAGTGGCATTCAGTACCTTCCCATTGTAGAGTCATCACCATCATAAATTTCCAGAACCATCTTCCCATAATGAAACTCTATACCTATTAGAAAATAACTCATTTCCCCTTCCCCCTTATCCCCTGGCATGCACCACTCCTCTTTCTGTTTCTGTGAATGTGAGTGCTTCTAATCCCTCACATAAGGAGAATCATACAATATTTTTCCTTTTGTGTCTGGTTTTCGCTTCACTCAGCATTTATTTTCAAGCTTTGTTCATATTGTATCATGTAACAGATTTCATTCCTTTTTAAGGCTGCGTAATATTCCATTATTTTATATACCATGTTTTGTTTATCCATTTATCCTTTGATGGGCAATTGGATTGTTTCTACCTGTTCACTTTTGTGAGTAATGCTGCTGTGAACAAGGGTATACAAATATCTATTTGAGTCTCTGCTTTTAATTCTTTTGGGTATATACCTAGAAGTAGAATTGCTGGGTCATGTGGTAATTCTATTTTTAATATTTTGAGGAAGCACCATATTGTTTGCCATAGTGGCTGCACCATTTTACATTCCTACCACCCACTCATAATTTCTTGCCTAGGCATCTCTTAGTCTGCAGTCCCTCTGCAGCTTTCACCAGCAGTGCTTACTGCTTCCCATGTTTTTTTACAGCCTGAGATCTGAGCTATTCTGCTTTTTCCTACCTGAGCTCTGGAGTTGATTGAAACAGAGCAGTCCCTCAGGCAGCCCCCATACAGGTTAGAAGCTTGCCGATAAGGGCTGCTCTGCTCACTCACATTGGAGGGCGTGTATTGGCTGTGGGCTGTTGCTTCCTCCTGACTATACCATTTGGAAAAGGGGATGGGGCAGGGATAAGTGAAAAATGCCATGAAATTTCCTATCATTTTTAATGTGGGTTTTTCTTGGTTGGATGTTCACTTGTTTGCTATAGACCTTTGACTGTTTTCCAGAGCTCCTATAAAGGTATTTTAGCAAGTCTCTAATTGCTTTTTTAAAATGTTTCCATGGGGGAATGAGGGCCTGGAGTTACCTAGTTCGTCATCTTGCTAATGTCATTCCTTATTGCTGAGTTTTGAATAAGAATTCTGTTAAACCTGGCTATCAATTTAGGGAGAATTGAAATCTTTACTGTGGTGAGTCTTCCAATTCATGAGCATAGTATGTCTCTCCATTTAAACAAAGATCTTTGATTTCTTTCATCAGCATTGTGTAGTTTTCAACCTACATAGCCTATACGTATTTTGTTAGATTTATATCTAAATATTTCACTTTGTTTGAGCCACTGGAAAAAATACTGTAGTTTTAGTTTTGATGTTTAAGTGGTCATTGCTAGTATATAGAAGTACAATGGATTTTTGTACATTGAGAGTGTGTTCTGTGATCTTGTTGAACTTACTGATTAGTGCTAGGAGTGTTTTTGTAGATCCTTCAAATTTTTTACATGGTGCATCATGTCATCTGCAAATAGGGACAGTTTTATTTCTTCCTTTCTGGTCTTTATGACTCTTATTTTCTCTTATTGTACAGACTGGAACTTCCAGCACTATGTTGAATAAGAGTGGTGAGAGTAAACATCTTTTCCTTGTCCCAGTGTTGGGGGAAAATCAGTCTTTCATCATTAAGGAAATTGTTACCTGTAGTTTCTTTGTTTAAGCTGAGGAAATTCTCCTGTTTCTGTTTTTCTGAGAGTTTTATCATGAATGATGCATTTTGGTAATTTTTTTTCTGTATGAATTGATATGATAATGTTATTTTTCTTCTTTAGCCTGTTAATAAGATGTGTTACATTGATTAATTTTCAAATATTGAGTTGGCTTTGCATCCACAGAATAAATCCCATGATTATGGTGTTTAACGGTTTAATTCTTTTTACGTGTTACTGAATTCTGTTGAATAATAACTTCGTTCAGGATTTTTTGGTCTATATTCATGAGAAATATTGGTCTGCAGTTTCTCTCTCTCTCTCTCTCTCTCTCAGCACTGTCTTTGTCTGGTTTTGGTATTAGGGTAACAACATTGGTTTCTTAAAATGTTGGGAAGTGTTCCTTCCACTTCTGTTTTCTGAAAGAGATTGTATAGAATTAGTGAATTTTTCTCTAAACATTTTGTAGAATTCTCCAGTGAAACCATCAAGGACTGAGATTCTTTTGGGAGAAGTTTTTAGATTATAGGTTCAATATTCTTAATAGTTATAAAGTTATTTAAGTTATTAATTTCATAATGAGCAAGTAGTGGTGCTTTATGTTTTTTGAAGAATTGGTTCATTTTATCTAAGTTGTTCATAGTAGTCCTTATCTTTTTGATGTCTTCAGAGTCTGTAGTAATATCCCCTGTTTCATTTAGATATCGGCAATTTGTATCTTCTCTTTATTGTCTTCGTTAGTCTTGCTAGAGCTGTGTCAGTTTTAATAGATCTTTCCAAGGAACCTGCTCTTTGTTTTATTGATTTTCTCTATTTTTCTGGTTTTGGTTTTATTGATTTCTGCTTTTATCATTACTTCCTTCCTTCTGCTTAGTTTTGGTTTATTTTGGTTTTCATTTTCTAAGTTCTTGAGGATGGGAACTTAGGAAAATGATTTGAGCCTTTCCCTATTTTCTAAAGTGTGCATTTATTGCTACGAATTTCCTTCTCAGCACTGCTTTAGCTTTGTGCCACAAATTTTGGCATGTTGTATTTTCCTTTTCATTCAGTTCAATGTTTTTTTTTTTTTTTAATTTTTGCGGTACGCGGGCCTCTCACTGTTGTGGCCGCCCCCGCCGCAGAGCACAGGCTCTGGACGCGCAGGCCCAGCGGCCATGGCTCACGGGCCCAGCCGCTCCGCGGCATGTGGGATCCTCCCGGACCGGGGCACGAACCCGCGTCCCCTGCATCGGCAGGTGGACTCTCAACCACTGCGCCACCAGGGAAGCCCCAATGTATTTTTTATTTCCCTTGATACTTTGACCTATGGAATACTTAGAAATATTTTCTTTAATTTCCATGTGTTGTTTGGATATTTTGCACTTATCTTTCGTTTTTTTTAACATCTTTATTGGAGTATAATTGCTTTACAATGTTGTGTTAGTTTCTGCTGTATAACAAAGTGAACCAGCTATATGCATATGTATATCCCCATATCCCTTCCTTGTTGCATCTCCCTCCCACCCTCCCTATCCCACCCCTCTAGGTGATCACAACACACAGAGCTGACCTACCTGTACTATGCAGCTGCTTCCCACTAGCTATCTATTTTACATTTGGTAGTGTATATATGTTAATGCTACTCTCTTACCTCGTCCCAGCTTACCCTTCCCCCTCCCTGTGTCCTCAAGTCCATTCTCTACATCTGCCTCTATTCCTGTCCTGCCCCTAGGTTCATCAGAACCTTTTTTTTTTTTAGATTCCATTTATATGTGTCAGCATATGGTATTTGTTTTTTTCTTTCTGACTTCACTTTGTATGACAGACTCTAAGTCCATCCACCTCACTACAAATAATTCAATTTCGTTTCTTTTTATGGCTGAGTAATATTCCATTGTATGTATGTGCCACATCTTTATCCATTCATCTGTCGATGGACACTTAGGTTGCTTCCATGTCCTGGCTATTGTAAATAGTGCTGCAGTAAACATTGTGGTACATGACTCTTTGAATTATGGTTTTCTCAGGGTATATACCCAGTAGTGGGATTACTGGGTCATATGGTAGTTCTATTTTTAGTTTTTAAGGAACCTCCATACTGTTCTCCATAGTGGTGGTATCAATTTACATTCCCACCAACAGTACATGAGGGTTCCCTTTTCTCCACACCCTCTCCAGCATTTATTTGTAGATTTTTTGATGATGGCTTTCTAACCCATGTGAGGTGATACCTCACTGTAGTTTTGATTTGCATTTCTCTAATGATTAGTGATGTTGAGCATGCTTTCATGTGTTTGTTGGCAACCTGTATATCTTCTTTGGAGAAATGTCTATTTAGGTCTTCTGCCCATTTTTGGATTGGGTTGTTTTTTTGATATTGAGCTGCATGAGCTGCTTGTATATTTTGGAGATTAATCCTTTGTCTGTTGCTTTGTTTGCAAATATTTTCTTCCACTCTGAGGGCTGTCTTTTCTTCTTGTTTATGGTTTCCTTTGCTGTGCAAAAGCTGTTAAGTTTCATTGAGTCCCATTTGTTTATTTTTGTTTTTATTTCCATTACTCTAGGAGGTGGGTCAAAAAGATCTTGCTGTGATTTATGTCATAGTGTATTCTGCCCATGTTTTCCTCTAAGAGTTTTACAGTGTCTGGCCTTACATTTAGGTCTTTAATCCAGTTTGAGTTTATTTTTGTGTATGGTGTTATGAAGTGTTCTAATTTCATTCTTTTACATGTAACTGTCCAGTTTTCCCAGCACCACTTATTGAAGAGGCTGCCTTTTCTCCATTGTATACTCTTGCCTCCTTTATCAAAGATAAGGTGACCATATGTGCATGGGTTTATCTCTAGGCTTTCTGTCCTGTTCCATTGATCTATATTTCTGTGTTGGTGCCAGTACCATACTGTCTTGAATACTGTACTTTGTAGTATAGTCTGAAGTCAGGGAGCCTGATTCCTCCAGCTCCATTTTTCGTTCTCAAGATTGCTTTGGCTATTCGGGGTCTTTTGTGTTTCCATACAAATTGTGAAATTTTTTGTTCTAGTTTTGTGAAAAATGCCATTGGTAGTTTGATAGGGATTGCATTGAATTTGTAGATTGCTTTGTGTAGTATAGTCATTTTCACAATGTCGATTCTTCCAATCCAAGAACATGGTATATCTCTCCATCTGTTTGTATCAATTTACCATTGTTATATCTTTTTCTTGGATTGATCCCTTGATCATTATGTAGTGCCCCTCTTTGTCTGTTGTAATAGTCTTTATTTTAAAGTCTATTTTGTCTGATATGAGAATTGTTACTTCAGCTTTCTTTTGATTTCCATTTGCATGGAATATCTTTTTCCATCACCTCACTTTCAGTCTGTATGTGTCACTAGGTCTGAAGTGGGTCTCTTATAGACAGCATATATACCTGTCTTGTTTTTGTATCCATTCAGCCAATCTATGTCTTTTGGTTGGAGCAATTAGTCCTTACGCGTTTAAGGTAATTATTGATATGTATGTTCCTATTACCATTTTCTTAATTGTTTTGGGTTTGGTTTTGTAGGTCTTTTCCTTCTCTTGTGTTTCCTGCCTAGAGAAGTTCCTTAGCATTTGTTGTAAAGCTGGTTTGGTGGTACTGAATTCTCTTAGCTTTTGCTTGTCTGTTAAGGTCTTAATTTCTCCATCGAATCTGAATGAGAGCCTTGCTGGGTAGAGTAATCTTGATTGTTGGGTTTTCCCTTTCATCACTTTAAATATGTCCTGCCACTCCTGGCTTGCAGAGTTTCTGCTGAAAGATCAGCTGTTAACCTTATGGGGATTCCCTTGTATGTTATTTGTTGCTTTTCCCTTGCTGCTTTTAATACTTTGTATTTAATTTTTGATAGTTTGATTAATGTATCTTGGCCTGTTTCTCTTTGGGTTTATCCTGTATGGGACTCTGTGCTTCCTGGACTTGATTGAATATTTCCTTTCCCAGGTTAGGGAAGTCTTCACCTATAATCTCTTCAGATATTTTCTCAGACCCTTTCTTTTTCTCTTCTTCTTCTGGGACCCCTATAATTCCAATGTTGGTGCGTTTAGTGTTGTCCCAGAGGTCTCTGAGACTGTCCTCAGTTCTTTTCATTCTTTTTTCTTTATTCTTCTCCCTGGCAGTTATTTCCACCATTTTACCTTCCAGCTCACTTATCCGTTCTTCTGCCTCAGTTATTCTGCTATTGATTCCTTCTAGAGTATTTTTAGTTTCAGTTATTGTGTTGTTCATCACTGTTTGTTTGCTCTTTAGTTCTTCTGGATCCTTGTTAAATGTTTCTTGTATTTTCTCCATTCTGTTTCCCAGATTTTGGATCATCTTTACTGTCATTACTCTGAATTATTTTTCAGGTAGGTTGCCTATTTCGTCTTCGTTTATTTGGTCTTGTAGGTTTTTACCTTGCTCCTTCGTCTGAAACATATTTTTTTGTTGTTTCTTTTTTTTTTTTTTTTTTTTTTGATGGGTGGGGCTGTATTCCTGTCTTACTGGTTGTTTGGACTGAGGCCTCCAGCACTGGAGTTTGCAGGCAGTTGGATAGAGCTGGGTCTTGGTGTTGAGATGAGGTCCTCTGGGAGGCCTCTCTCCAATTGATATTCCCTGGGGTCTGAGGTTCTCTGCTAGTCTAGCAGTTTGGTCTTGGAGTTCCCACCAAAGGAGCTTAGGCCCAACCTCCGGCCTGGGAACCAAGATCCTGCAAGCCAGTCGCTGGGGGTTCCTCCCGTCCCCTTAGGTGTCCGTGGTCCCCTACTGGTGCCTGGTAGGTGCCTTGTTGTCTGCTCTTATCTTTCTGTTACTGATTTCTAGTTTGATTCCATTTGTTTGGTGAACACAGTCTACATGATTTCAATTCTTTTGTAGTTGAAGTATGTTTTGTAGCCCATGATATGGTCCATCTTGCTGTGTTTTTCATGGGAACTTGCAAAGGATGTTAACTGTTGTTGCTGTGTGGGTGTGTATAAATGTTGATTAGATCCCTTTGGTTTTATAGTCTTTTGAGTTTTATATCTTCACTGATTTTCTGTCTGGCTATTTGTATTTGCTGTTTGTTGCTGGTGTAACAAATTACCACAAACCAAATGGCTTAAAACAACACAAAATTATTATGTTACACTTCCATAAGTCAGAAGTCTGACATGTCTCAGTGGCTTGAGATCCAAGTATTGGCCACAGCCTGTGGTCCTTTCTGGAGGCATTTCCTTGCCTTTTCCAGCTTCTATGCATCACCCACATTCCTTGGCTCATTATCCCCTTTCTCTAACTTCAAAGCCAGCAACACTGGGCTTCCCTGGTGGTGCAGTGGTTAAGAATCTGCCTGCCAATGCAGGGCACACAGGTTCGGGAAGATACCATATGCCACAGAGCAACTAAGCCAGTGCACCACAACTACTGAGCCTGAGCTCTAGAGCCCGTGAGCCACAACTACTGAGACTGCGTGCCACAACTAGAGAAAGCCCGCACACAGCATTGAAGACCCAACACAGCCAAAAATAAATAAATGAATTAAAAAAAAAAAGCCAGCAACAGACGATCTAGTCCTTATATGGCATTGCTCTGACCTTTTCTTCTGCCTCCCTCTTCTACTTATATAGACCCTGGTGTTTACCCTGGGCCCATACAGAATAATCCAGAATAATCTCCCCATCTTAAAGCCAGCTAGTTAGCAACCTAAATTCCATCACAAGTTTAATTTTCCTATTCCATGTAAGGTGACATATTTGCTTGTTTTGAGGGTAGGATATGCACCTTTTTCCTGCTTACCACAGTAAAGTTCCAAGATTCATTCTTTTATCATTTCCTTTCTGTTTAGAATACCTCCTTCAGGCATTCTTTTTTTTTTTTTTTAAATCATTTATTTATTTATATTTTTGGCTGTGTAGGGTCTTCGTTTCTGTGCGAGGGCTTTCTCTAGTTGCGGCGAGCGGGGGCCACTCTTCATCACCGTGCACAGGCCTCTCACTGTCGTGGCCTCTCTTGTTGCGGAGCACAGGCTCCAGACACACAGGCTCAGTAGTTGTGGCTCACGAGCCCAGTCGCTCCGTGGCATGTGGGATCTTCCCAGACCAGGGCTCGAACCCGTGTCCCCTGCATTGACAGGCAGATTCTCAACCACTGCGCCACCAGGGAAGCCCCAGGCATTCTTTTAGGGTAATTCCACTGGTGAAAAATTCCCTTAGTTTTCCTTAATATGAGACTCTTGATTTCTCCTTATCCTGAAGGATATTTTGCTGGGTATAGGTCTCTTTTTTGACATTTCTTTTCTTCCAGCACATGGAAAATGTTGTGCCACTTGCTTCTGATGAGAAATCTACTATAATTCTAATTGTTTTCTTCCTATACATAAGGTGTCATTTTTTTCTGGCTGTTTTAAAGATTTTTTTTTCTTTGTCTTTAGTTTTTAGAAGTTTAAATATAATGGTTCTTGGTGTAGATTTCTTTAGATTTTTACTGTTTGGTGTTTTCTCAGCTTCTTGAATGTAGTTTAGGTCTCTTCCCAAATTTGGGTAGTTTTCAGCCATAATTTCTTTGAATGCTTTTTCAGTCCTGCTTTCTTTCTTCTCTTTTGGGACACCAATGACATGAATGTTTGATCTTTTGTTAAAATTTCATGGATACCTCAGTCTCTATTCTTTGCATTTTTTTTTGTTTGTTTATCTCTATTATTTTTTTCTGATTCAGTAATTTCTATTGTTCTATCTTCTGGCTCTCTTGTTCTTTCCTCTCACCCATCCATCCTGCTCGTGAGTCCAATCCACTGAACTTTTTATGATGGTTATTATATTTTTCAGTTCTAAAATTTCCATTTGGTATTTCATCACCTGAGGCTTTCTGTTCACTTGTTTTAAGGATGTTTGTAATTCCTCATGGAAACATGTTTATGGCTGCTAAAATCTTTTTCAGCTAATTATAACATCTCCGTCATCTAAGCTTTGGCATTGATTGATTGTCTTTTTTCATTTAGTTTGGGATTTTCCTGGTTCTTGATATGATGAATGATTTTTCAAATGAAATTTGGATTTTCAAAACTTATGTTCTGTACTCTGAATCTTATTTTGAACTTTTGCTTTTGTTGGCCTTTTGTGATACTGCTCCAGCAATGAGAAGGGATATTAACTTGTTATTGTTAGGTAGAACTAGATGTCCAGGTTCACCATTTGGCCTCTGTTGACACCCAGGTTGGGGAGCTCTTCATTACTGCTGTGCAGGGGTGTGAGTTTCAGCTCCACATGTGGTCTTTACTGATACTGCAATGAGGATTGCCTTGTTAGTACCAGGTGGTGGTGAATGTCCTGACTCCCACTAGACTTCCTCTGATCTAGCTCCAGTGAGTGTGGGAAGCTACTACCCTTTATTACTGACTGGAGGCACAAGTCCTGGCTTCCCCCATGGCCTCCACTGACACTCTTTGGCAAGGGTCCTGTTACTGACCCGTGGGATGAAATTGCTGGCTCCCTACTTTACCTTCTCTGACACAACCCCAGGAGGGGTGCTGGGCACCTAATTGTAGCCTCATTAGGGTGGAAGTGCAGCCTCCTCACTTGGCTTTGCTTGCACAGGTGGGGGTGAGGCCATAGTTTTTTCTATGGCATTTAGCTCTAATGGAGTGGTTATCATCTAAAAGTTTTCTGTTTTGACAAATTGCCTCTTAATTGATTCATTTTTTAGAGATAGGCTTTCCTTGGCATTTTTGTCTTTGCCCATTGGCATTTCTGGGTTGCTGGATTCTTCAGCTCTCTATCTGGTATATAAGAAGTTACAAAAATCCCAGAGAACTCAACCCTGCATTGTTCCTTCTGTCCTGAGGTCTCTACATTTTTGTTTCCTTTTCAAAGGATTCTTTTTATGTTTTATAAATAATGTCCAGGGGTTGTACTCAGAGGGAGGAATAAGGAAAAGTATGCTTACTCCATCTCCCAGAAGCAGTTTAGATGTACATAAGTTTTTTGAAAGATAGATTTTATTCATTAAAAAAAAATTTTTGTTTATTTATTTTTGACTGCGTTGGGTCTTTGTTGCTGAAGACGGGCTTTCTCTAGTTGTGGTGAGTGGGGGCTACTCTTCCTTGCAGTGCCTGGGCTTCTCATTGTGGTGGCTTCTTTTGTTGAGGAGCACGGGCTCTAGGTTCATGGACTTCAGTAGCTGTGGCATGCAGGCTCAGTAGTTGTGGCTCACGGGCTCTAGAGCGCAGGCTCAGTAGTCGTGTTGCATGGGCTTAGTTGCTCCACGGCATGTGGGTCTTCCCGGACCAGGGATCAAACCCGTGTTCCCTGCATTGGCAGGCAGATTCTTAACCACTGCGCCACCAGGGAAGCCCTTAGGTGTAAATAAGTTTTAAATGTAAATGTGTGATTTTTTTAATCCTTTAAGTCATTATTGTTATTTTATCCATATAGTGTAGATTCAGCCATATGTTTTTCTTCTAATTATTTTTTCCTATTCATTCCTTCTTAGGGTCTTCTACCTGGGATCATTTTCCTTTCCTTTATCTTTTTAAATTTCCTTGTAGCGAGGATCTGCAGGCGCTTAGATTTTGCTTGTCTGAAAATGCCCTATTTGACCTTAATTCTTTTTTTTTAATTAGTTTTGTTTATTTATTTAGTTAGTTTTGTCTGTGTTGGGTCTTTGTTGCTGTGTGCCGGCTTCCTCTAGTTGTGGCGAGTGGGGACTACTCTTTCTTGCAGTGGGCAGGCTTCTCATTGCGGTGGCTTCTCTTGTTGTGGAGCATGGGCTCTAGGCACGGGGGCTTCAGTAGTTTTGGCACGTGGGCTCAGTAGTTGTGGCTCGTGGGCTCTAGAGCACAGGCTCAGTAGTTGTGGTTCATGGGCTTAGTTGCTCCGCGGCATGTGGGATCTTCCTGGACCAGGGATTGAACCCGTGTCCCCTGCATTGGCAGGTGGATTCTTAACCATTGCACCACCAGGGAAGTCCTGACCTTAATTCTTAAAGAATATGCTTTGTCTTATAGAGAGTTCTGTGCTGATAGTTATTTCAGTGATACTACCATTCCATCATTGTTGAGAAGTCAGCTGTAAGTTTAACCATTGTTCCTTTCTAGGGACTCTGTTTTTTCTCTCTGGTTGATGTGTTAGATTTTCTTTTTGTCTGAGGTAACTACAATTTCACTGTACTAAATGTAGATGTAGATTTATTTTTATTTATCTTGCTTGGATTCATTGGACATATTCAGTCTGTGAATTTTTGCCTTTAATTTATTCTGGAAAACTCTCAGTCATTATTTTATCAGATATTGCCTTTGGCCCATTTTTTGGTCTCTTCTTTTCCTTAAAATCCAGTTAAACTTGTTTAGATCTTCTGTCTTTCCTGTCTCTTGATCTCTCACTTATTTTTGTTTCTGTGCTACATTCTAGTTAATTTCTTCTTCTTTTCTGGTTCTTGCATACAGTTTTGTGTGTTTGAAATTCCAACCTGAAGTCTTTGTGGATCTGTTTCTGTGTGTCGTTTCTACTGTTACTTGTGATTATTTCTTTGTCTGCTAGGTTATCTTTTACAATGTGCTGCTCATTATCCTTAAATAATTATTCCTAGGAGTAAATTGAACATGAAATGAAGAAAACGTCATCCAGAAAAGATGTGCATTTGCTTCTACTGGGCACTAACACTTTGGAACCACTTTAAATAAAGTTCAATACTTGAGGTTTATTGTACTCTCCAGGAAATGGGAATTTGAACTTCAGTTCTGAGAGGGCTGGTTTACTTCTGGTTCACCTCCACACTGGGGTATAGGCAGTAGAGGGTCTCTACCTTCTTTGTGTGCTGTGGGTTTAAATTTCCTTCCCTTTGACCATCAAAATAAAAGTTCTAGTTTAATAAAATTGTCAAATGCTCACAGGAAAAAAGTGGCTTCAGTTGTTCACTTACTCTCTGGATTCTGTTTTCTGTTTAACTCTGCTGTGCTGGGAATTCCCTGGCGGTCCAGTGATTAGGACTCTGTGCTCTCACTCACAAGGGCCTGGGTTCAATCCCTTTTCAGGGAACTAACATCCTACAGGCCATTCATCATGCCCCACCATGCCCACCACCCAAAAATACCTCAAACCAAACCAAAACAAAACAAACTCTGGTGTGTCAATTCCATACTATCTTGTTAGCCCTTCGGGTCTTTTAGGATATTTAAAATATTTTCCAGTATTTTACTTATTTTTTTCAATGTGATTATTAGTCCAAATAATCTTTTCCACCATTAAGTCTCAGTTGGTGTTATTTTTTCCTTTGACTAATTTAATATATATTTCCTAAAGATAAGGATTTTCTCATAGAAAACCTAGTTTAGTTTACAGAAATCAGGAAATTTAACATTGTTCTAATACTAACATAGAGTTTATGGAGTATATTCAGATTTTGTCAATTGTCCCAATAATATTCTATATAAAAATTTTCCCCCTTGAGTTATGTTTAAGTCAGGATCATCTATGGTTTTCATATCTCCTTATTCTCCTTTAATTTGGAACAATTCTCTGTTCTTCTGTTTCTTAACCTTGACATTTTAAAAGATTATAGGCCAGTTATCTCATATAATTTGCCTAATTTCCTTTCTTAGGCATTTTATTTTATTAAAATAAATTTTTATTCCTTAATTTCCCTTTCAGATTTTTCATCATTAGTGTATGGGAATGCAAGAGATTTCTGTGCATTAATTTTGTATCCTGCAACTTTACCAAATTCATTGACTAGCTCTACTAGTTTTCTCGTGGCATCTTTGGGATTCTCTATGTATAGTATCATGTCATCTGCAAACAGTGACAGTTTTACTTCTTCTTTTCTAATTTGTATTCCTTTTATTTCTTTTTCTTCCCTGATTGCCATGGCTGGGACTTCCAAAACTATGTTGAATAATAGTGGTGAGAGTGGATATCCTTGTCTTGTTCCTGATCTTAGAGGACATGCTTTCAGTTTTTCATCATTGAGAATGATGTTTGCCGTGGGCTTGTCATATATGGCCTTTATTATGTTGAAGTAGGTTCCCTCTATGCCCACTTTCTGGAGATTTTCTATCATAAATGGGTGTTGAATTTTGTCAAAGGCTTTTTCTGCATCTACTGAGATGATCATGTGGTTTTCATTCTTCAGTTTGTTAATATGGTGTATCACATTGATTGATTTGTGTATATTGAAGATTCCTTGCATCCCTGGGATAAACCCCACTTGATCATGGTGTATGATCCTTTTAATGTGTTGTTGGATTCTGTTTGCTAGTATTTTGTTGAGGATTTTTGCATTTATATTCATCAGTATTATTGGTTTGTAATTTTCTTTTTTTGTAGTATCTTTGTCTGGTTTTGGTATCAGGGTGATGGTGGCCTCATAGAATGAGTGTGGCAGTGTTCCTTCCTCTGCAATTGTTTGGAAGAGTGAGAAGGATGGGTGTTAGCTCTTCTCTAAATGTTTGATAGAATTCACCTGTGAAGCCTTCTGGTCCTGGACTTTTGTTTGTTGGAAGACTTTTAATCACAGTTACAATTTCATTACTTGTGCTTGGTCTGTTTATATTTTCTGTTTCTTCCTGGTTCAGTCTTGGAAGGTTATACCTTTCTAAGAATTTGTCCATTTCTTCCAGGTTGTCCATTTTTTTGGCATAGAGTTGCTTGTAGTAGTCTCTGAGGGTGCTTTGTATTTCTGCGGTGTCATAACTTCTCCTTTTTCATTTCTAATTTTATTGATTTGAGTCCTCTCCCTCTTTTTCTTGATGAGTCTGGCTAATGGTTTATCAATTTTGTATATCTTCTCAAAGAACCAGCTTTTAGTTTTATTGATCTTTGCTATTGTTTTCTTTGTTTCTATTTCATTTGTTTCTGCTCTGATCTTTATGATTTCTTCCCTTCTGCTAACTTTGGGTTTTGTTTGTTCTTCTTTCTCTAGTTCCTCTAGGTGTAAGGTTAGATTGTTTATATGAGATTTTTCTTGTTTCTTGAGGTAGGCTTGTATAGCTATAAACTTCCCTCTTAGAACTGCTTTTGCTGCATCCCATAGGTTTTGAATCATTGTGTTTTCATTGTCATTTGTTTCTAGGTATTTTTTGATTTCCTCTTTGATTTCTTCAGTGATCTCTTGGTAATTTAGTAATGTATTGTTTAGCCTCCATGTGTTTGTGCTTTTTATGTTTTTTTCCCTGTAATTGATTTCTAATCTCATAGCGTTGTAGTCAGAAAAGATGCTTGATAAGATTTCAATCTTCTTAAATTTACTGAGGCTTGATTTGTGACCCAAGATGTGATCTATCCTGGAGAATGTTCCATGTGCACTTGAAAATAAAGTGTAATCTGCTGTTTTTGGATGGAATGTCCTATAAATATCAATTAAAACTATCTGGTCTACTGTGTCATTTAAAGCTTGTGTTTCCTTATTAATTTTCTGTTTGGATGATCTGTCCATTGGTGTATTTGAGGTGTTAAAGTCCCCCACTATTATTGTGTTACTGTTGATTTCCTCTTTTATAGCTGTTAGCAGTTGCCTTATGTATTGAGCTGCTCCTATGTTGGGTGCATATATATTTATAATTGTTACATCTTCTTCTTGGATTGATCCCTTGATCATTATGTATTTCCCTTCCTTTTCTCTTGTAACATTCTTTATATTAAAGTCTATTTTGGGCTTCCCTGGTGGTGCAGTGGTTGAGAGTCCGCCTGCCGATGCAGGGGACACGGGTTCGTGCCCCGGTCCGGGAAGATCCCACATGCCGCGGAGCAGCTGGGCCTGTGAGCCATGGCCACTGAGCCTGCGCACCTGGAGCCTGTGCTCCGCAGCGGGAGAGGCCACAACAGTGAGAGGCCCGCGTACCGCAAAAAAAAACCATATATATATATATATATATATATATATATATATATAAGTCTTATTTTATCTGCTATGAGTATTGCTACTCCGGCTTTCTTTTGAATTCCATTTGCATGGAATATCTTTTTCCATCTCCTCACTTTCAGTCTGTATGTGTTCCTAGGTCCGAAGTGGGTCTCTTGTAGACAGCATATATATGGGTCTTGTTTTTGTATCCATTCAGAAAGCCTGTGTCTTCTGGTTGGAGCAATTAGTCCTTACACGTTTAAGGTAATTATTGATATGTACGTTCCTATGACCATTTTCTTTTTTTTTTTTTTTAAACATCTTTATTGGAAACAACCTAAGTGTCCATCATCGGAGGAATGGATAAAGAAGATGTGGCACATATATACAATGGAATATTACTCAGCCATAAAAAGAGACGAAATTGAGCTATTTGTAATGAGGTGGATAGACCTAGAGTCTGTCATACAGAGTGAAGTAAGTCAGAAAGAGAGAGACAAATACCCTATGACCATTTTCTTAATTGTTTTGCGTTTGTTTGTGTAGGTCCTTTTCTTCTCTTGTGTTTCCCACTTAGAGAAGTTCCATTAGCATTTGTTGCAGAGCTGATTTCGTGGTGCTGAATTCTCTTAGCTTTTGCTTGTCTGCAAAGTTTTTGATTTCTCCATCGAATCTGAATGAGATCCTTGCTGGGTAGAGTAATCTTGGTTGTAGGTTCTTCCCTTTCATCACTATAAGTATATCATGCCACTCCCTTCTGGCTTGTCGAGATCCTGCTGTGAAATCAGCTGTTAACCTTATGGGAGTTCCCTTGTATGTTTTTTGTCATTTTTCCCTTGCTGCTTTCAATTATTTTTCTTTGTCTTTAATTAACTTTTGCCAGTTTGATTACTATGTGCCTCGGCATGTTTCTCCTTGGGTTTATCCTGTATGGGACTCTCTGCCTTTCCTGGAGTTGGGTGGCTATTTCCTTTCCCATGTTAGGGAAGTTTTCAATTATAATCTCTTCAAATATATTCTCGTGTTCCTTCTCTCTTTCTTCTCCTTCTGGGACCCGTATAATGCGAACGTTGTTGCGTTTCATGTTGTCCCAGAGGTCTCTTAGGCTGTCTTCATTTCTTTTCATTCTTTTTTCTTCATTCTGTTCCGCAGCAGTGAATTCCACTATTCTGTCTTCCAGGTCACTTCCAGGTTCTTCTGCCTCAGTTATTCTGCTATTGATTCCGTCTAGTGTAGTTTTCATTTCAGTTATTGTATTGTTCATCTCTGTTTGTTTGTACTGTAATTCTTCTAGATCTTTGTTAAACATTTCTTACATCTTCTCAGTCTTTGCCTCCATTCTTTTTTCGAGGTCCTGGATCATCTTTACTGTCATTATTCTGAATTCTTTTTCTGGTAGATTGCCTATCTCCATTTCATTTAGTTGTTTTTGTGGGGTTTTATCTTGTTCCTTCATCTGGTACATAGCCTTTTCATCTTGTCTATTTTTCTGTGAATGTGGTTCTTGTACCACAGGCTGCAGGACTGTAGTTCTTCTTGCTTCTGCTGTCTGCCCTCTGGTGGATGAGCCTATCTAAGAGACTTGTGGAAGTTTCCTGATGGGAGGGACTGGTGGTGTACAGAGCTTACTGTTGCTCTGCCTGGCAGAGCTCAGTAAAACTTTAATCCCCTTGTCTGCTGATGGGTGGGACTGGGGTCCCTTCTTGTTGGTTGTTTGGCCTGAGGCGACCCAACACTGGAGCCTACCTGGGCTCTTTGGTGGGGCTAATGACAGACTCTGGGAGGACTCACGCCAAGGAGTACTTCCCAGAACTTCTGCTGCCAGTGTCCTTGTCCCTTGGTGAGCCACAGCTGCCCCCCGCCTCTGCAGGAGACCCTCCAACACTAGCATGTAAATCTGGTTCAGTCTCCTATGTGGTCACTGCTCCTTCCCCTGGGTCCCGATGCACACTCTACTTTGTGTGTGCCCTCCAAGAGTGGAGTCTCTGTTTCCCCCAGTCCTGCCGAAGTCCTGCAATGAAATCCCTCTAGCCTTCAAAGTCTGATATTCTAGGAATTCCTCCTCCCATTGCCAGACCCCCAGGTTGGGAAGCCTGGCGTGTGGCTCAGAACCTTCACTCCAGTGGGTGGACCTCTGTGGTATAAGTGTTCTCCAGTGTGTGAGTCACGCACCCAGCATTTATGGGATTTGATTTTATTGTAATAGCACCCCTCCTACCATCTCACTGTGGCTTCTCCTTGCATGTGGGGCATCTTTTTTGGTGAGTTCCAGTGCCTTTCTGTCGATGATTGTTCAGCAGTTAGTCGTGATTCCGGTGTTCTCAAAAGAGGGAGTCTAATTTTTTTTATTGAAGTATAGTTGCTTTACAATATTGTGTAAGTTTTAGGTGCACAGCACAGTGATCCAGTTATACATACCTAATTTCCTTTTGATAGGAAGACCACTGTAGTTATGATGTGTCCTTCTCGATTATTGATGTTTGGATTTTTATTTACAATTCGATACTTCTTTGTCTACCATTTTTCAATTTGGCCCAACCAATTGTTGTTCTTTTTTTCTTCCTTTTCTGCCTTTATCTGAGTTAATCAAATATCTTAAATATTCCATTTTAATTTTCTATTGGCTTTTTAGCTGTACCTTTCTATATTTTAAAAATGATTTTTCTCTAAGGATTACTGTATTTTATCACAGTTGAATTAACATTAATATTTACTACTTCACTTAAAAATAAGAACTTTTGAAAAGCATTGTTCCAGTTACTCCCTCTGTTCTTTGTGCTGCTATTGTCAAATATATTAGATCTATTTACATTAAAAATAATTTTAGCTTTACTCAAGCATGTCTTTTAAAATTGGGGAAAGAAATAGTATGTATGTCTTAAATTTTCCTACATATTTACTATGTCTTGTCTTAAATTTTCCTACATATTTACTATGTCTAGTTCTCTACATTTCTTCTTGTAGATCAAAGTTTCATCTGGTATCATTATCCTTTAGACTGAGGAAATTCCTGTAACTTTTCTTGTGCAGGTCTGTTGGTTGTAAATTCTCTTAGTTTTTGGTTATATGAAAGTGTCTTTGTTACCTTCATTTTTGAAGGAAAATTGTCTTATTTATTATATTCTGCCTGAAAGTTTTTTTTTTTAATATATTATTTATATTTGGCTGTGTTGGGTCTTCATTGCTGTGCACGGGCTTTCTCCAGTTGTGGCGAGCAGGGGCTACTCTTCATTGCAGTACACGGCCTTCTCATTGAGGTGGCTTCTCTGGTTGCGGAGCACAGGCTCTAGGTGTGCGGGCTTCAGCAGTTGTGGCTCGCGGGCTCTAGAGTGCAGGCTCAGTAGTTGTGGTGCACGGGTTTAGTTGCTCTGCGGCATGTGAGATCTTCCCAGACCAGTGCTTGAACCTGTGTCCCCTGCATTGGCAGGTGGATTCTTAACCACTGCACCACCAGGGAAGTCCCATGACAGGTATTTTTTAATTAAAAAATTTAAAAATTGCTTTGAACATGTAATTCTCTTGTTTTCTGCTCTCCATTATTTCTGAGAAGAAGTCAGCCAACATCTGTATCAGTGTTCTCCTATTTACCTATTACAATGTTTCTCTTATTTGGACCAGTTTTGAGTTTTTCTTATTTATCTTTGAATTTTAGTAATTTGATTATTTTATGCCTGTTCTTCTTTATATTTATTCTACCTTCAGTTCACTGAGCTTCTTAGATGTAAGTTTATGTTTTTCACCCAGTTTGGGAAAATTTTGGCCATTATTTCTTTAAATGCTTTTTCTGTCTCATTATTTGTCTCCTGTTCTGGGACTCTAGTTACTTATGTCTTATATTGATTGATATTGTCTCATATGTCATTGAGGTTTTGTTAATTTTCCTAGTATGTTTTTCTCTGTTTTGGATTGGATAATTTCTATTGCTCTCTCTTCAAATTTGCTGGCTTTATGTGGTCTCCAATATGCTGTTAAAGACATGTGGTGATTTTATTTTTCAGTTCTAAAATTTCCATTTGGTTCTTTAGAATAGATTCAGTTTCTATGTTGAGATTCCCTATCTGTTTATTTGTATGACTCTACTTTCCTTTAGGTTCTTCCCCCCCTTTAATTAATTTATTTTAAGAAATTTAATTAATTTATCTTTAAGTATAATTGACTTGCTGTATTCTATTAGTTTCAGGTGTACAACATAGTGATTTGATATATTTATACATTACAGAATGATCACCACAATAAGTCTAGTTAATATCCATCACCATACAAAGTTATTACAGTATTATTTACTATATTTCCTATGCTGTACATTACATCCTCATGACTTCTTTGTCACTGGAAGTTTGTACCTCTTAATTCTCTCCTTTAGGTTCTTGAACATATCTCAAATAGTTGTTTATTGCTTTCGTTCACTAATTTCAGTGTCTGATTCATCTTCGGGCCAATATCTTTTTTTTTTTTTTAATTTTCTTGGCTGTGGGTTACATTTTCCTGTTTTTTTCTATGTCTAATAATTTTTATTATATAATAGGTATAGTGAATGATGCATTTCAGAGATTCTGGACTGTGTATGTTCCTCTGAAGAATATTGACTTTTGTTCTAGTAGGTAGTTAACTTGGGTTGACTTGAACTCCAAGCTCGGTCTTCCTTGAGGTAGACAACAGCTAAAATCTCTGCTCAGTTCTTTCTGCTTCCATGTGCTATTGCTGTTGAGCTTCTGGAGTCAGTGTCAGCCAAGAATTTGGTCACAGTTTATGCTCAAGGTTTGGAGTTTATCCCCTCTGTGGTTCCCTTCTTTCCAGGATTTCCCCCTAATTTTAAAGCTGCTCAGCCGCCACCTATGTTCTTTGAACCCTCGAACCAGTAAACTGTGGATTTTTGCCACCCTATGATATGTGAATTAAGAAGTCCCCTGAGGCATAAAGCCACGGAACCGTCAATCTCACCCAGTGCTGTCCTGGTCTTTTTAGGGGTGACTTCTCTCCAGTTCCTTTTGAGGAACTTTCCAATAGTTTTTAAATTTTTTATCCAGAGTTTATCATTGTTATCTGAAGGAAGGTTAGTTCAACCAAACAAATCCACCATTATTGGAAGCCAGAACTTCCCTACCCTTAAATTGTAACAACATACGTGAATTTATTTCCTCAACATATATAGCTGATAGATTTAGCTGTATTTAATATATTTAGCTAATATTTATCCCCCTCCCTCAAAAAAAGTGTCTACAATGTTAGTAGGATTTTGTTTTTCTTCTTTTGTTTCTGGCACCCAGGGATCCCCAACGTGCACTGATGTTGCTACCTTTTTAACATACAATCTGTCAATTCAGGTGTGTTGTACATGACGTTTGCAGCCACGGCTGACATGAAGCTGTTCTGGGAGGTTTGCTTATCAACTAATTTGACTTTGTGATCAAACTGTGCAGTGCTTTGTCTATTCTGGATTTTAAAATCTTTTAATTATGCATTATATCAAATTTACTGCTGTATGAGTGGAAATTAAGATGTGATGTAGCTTTTATATGTCATAATATTTCTTCAAATAAATCTCTCCTATAAATCATAAAAAAAAACCTTGATAAAAACCAGAGCAAAAACACTGACAAATTGGATTTTGTCAAAATTAAAGACTTTTTCTCTGCAAAAGGCACCGTTAAGACTACCCAGTTGATTTCAAGGGATTTTATCTATTTATTTCCTTCAGGGGCTTTTAAACAGAAGTGTGAAGAGCAACAGCTGATAGGAAATGGGCTTGTGTAGGACAGAGGTTTGATTTTGATCTTGAAAGGACTGTTTTGACTAATATTCATCGTGTGGTGGAAACAGCTCAGATTGAGATCATGCAGATTTTTGTTTTGTTTTGTTTTGTTTTTTTGTTTTGCGGTACACAGGCCTCTCACTGTTGTGGCCTCTCCAGTTGCAGAGCAACAGGCTCCGGATGCGCAGGCCCAGCGGCCATGGCTCACGGGAGCAGCCGCTCTGCGGCATGTGGGATCTTCCCGGACCGGGGCACGAACCCGTGTCCCCTGCATTGACAGGCGGACTCTCAACCACTGCACCACCAGGAAAGCCCTTGTTTTGTTTTTTTGAAGACAAATTATGATGACACTTTATAACACACAGAAGAATCTTCCTTTAAAATGTAAGATTTGCACAAACCCTTTAGAAAATCCATTGAAAAGGTCAACTTTTTGTAATCCAGTGATTTTCAGCTAGAAAAGTGACAAATTGGTTGTGTTGTAATCAGTCATAGGGATGTGTTATAGGTAACTTGTTACAAACAATATTTAAGATACCACAGTTTGAGAATGATTCATTTTTTATGAATTACAGTCTGGTCAAGGTTATCCCCATAAATAACATCACTCTCCCTTAACATCTCAGACACCATCTAGAGAAGGACTATGTCTTTCATGGGTATTTTATTCTTCATATGTGACATTGGGAAGGAATGTTAACGACAGAATTTTAGCACTGTTTAAAGATAAAAGATGTTAGGGAAGTAAGGAATCTAGTTTAAATGTTTTACTTTTTAAAAGTTAAAAGGGAGCAGAAATGTGCCACTTTGTCCTGTGAATTATTTTGAGCTAAAGGCATTCACAATCAAGCAGACTCAGGAAAAGTTTTCTATCTCCTCCTTAACTGCTGAAAAGAATTTAGAAAGGGGGTATGTATCAGGAAGAGAACTATTACCAGAAGTATTTTTCTGTATCTAAAAGACTTAGCAGATTTTTTTAAATAGCTTTTATTTTATTTTATTTATCTTATTTTTGGCTGCGTTGGGTCTTCGTTGCTGCTTACGGGCTTTCCTCTGGTTGCAGTGAGTGAGGACTACTCTTCGCTGTGGTGTGCAGGCTTCTCATTGCAGTGACTTCTTTTGGTGGAGTACAGGGTATAGGCGTGTGGGCTTCAGTAGTTGTGGCACACAGGCTCAGTAGTTGTGGCTCACGGGCTCTTGAGCACAGCCTCAGTAGTTGTGGTGCACTGGCTTAGTTGCTCTGCGGCATGTGGGATCTTCCCAGAGAAGGGCTTAAACCCATGTCCCCTGCATTGGCAGGCAGATTCTTAACCACTGTGCCACCAGGGAAGCCCCTGGATTTGGTTTTGAAATCTGGCCCTTGCTCACTGTTGTTCTGTAAACATCGCAAGTTTGGAACAACATGGAGTATGAATAAATAAAACATTTCTATGTCAGACTTTCTTACTTATAAATTAAGGATGATATTATCTTTCCTGACTACCTTTCTGGGCTCTTTTCTGAGGATGAGATCTGAAAACACTTTGAAGAACATAGCACTAATACAAAGTAAGAGGGATTATTATACTATTTCCACCTGCCCCTCTATGCTGAGATGAACCAATAACACTGTGTGTGAGAAAAAGAATTAAGATAATTATGACCTACTCTGTTTATGTAGCAAATAAATTAAAAGGAGTCATTTTATTGTTATAATTATGTTAAGAGTGGAAGTTTCACTGAAAACTCTCAAGAGCCAAAGAAGGGGTGAGTTCTGAACACCGTGATAAGTAGAAGTGGGTATGGTATCTACAGGGATGGAAAGGTTGGGGTCAGAGAGAAGGATCTGCAATACTGTTTTAAGCTCCTAAAAGGTTAACACCTACTTTGCATTCCTCTTCATGGTCCCTGTCCTGGGGAACCCCTTAACTTTGAGGAATATGGAATTGTTTAAAAATGCATCCACTTGATAGCCTCATCCACCAGAGGGCAGAAGCAGAAGCAAGAGCTATAATCCTGTAGCCTGTGTAACAAAAACCACATTCACAAAAAGATAGACAAGATGAAAAGGCAGAGGGCTATGTACCAGATGAAGGAACATGTTAAAACCCCAGAAAAAAAACTAAACGAAGTGGAGATAGGCAACCTTCCAGAAAAAGAATTCAGAATCATGATAGTGAAGATGATCCAGGACCTCAGAAAAAGAATGGAGGCATACATCGAGAAGATGCAAGAAATGTCAAACAAAGACCTACAAGAATTAAAGAACAAACAAACAGAGATGAACAATACAATAACTGAAATGAAAACTACACTAGAAGGAACCAATAGCAGAACAACTGAGGCAGAAGAACGGATAAGTAACCTGGAAGACAGAATAGTGGAATTCACTGCTGCAGAACAGAATAAAGAAAAAACAAAAGAAAGGAAGACAGCCTAAGAGACCCCTGGGACAACATGAAACACAACAACATTCGCATTTTGGGGTCCCAGAAGGAGAAGAAAGAGAGAAAGGACACGAGAAAATATTTGAAGAGATTATAGTCGCAAACTTTTCTAACATGGGAAAGGAAATAACCACCCAAGTCCAGGAAGCACAGAGAATCCCATACAGGATAAAACCAAGAAGAAACACGCCAAGACACATAGTAATCAAATTGGCAAAAATTAAAGACAAAGAAAATTATTGAAAGCAGCAAGGGAAAAATGACAAAAAACATACAAGGGAACTCCCATAAGGTTAACAGCTGATTTCTCAGCAGAAACTCGACAAGCCAGAAGGGAGTGGCATGATATACTTAAAGTGATGAAAGGGAAGAATCTACAACCAAGATTACACTACCCAGCAAGGATCTCATTCAGATTTAATGGAGATATCAAAAACTTTGCAGACAAGCAAAAGCTAAGAGAATTCAGCACTACGAAATCAACTCTACAACAAATGCTAATGGAACTTCTCTAAGTGGGAAACACAAGAGAAGAAAAGAACCTACACAAACAAACCCAAAACAATTAAGAAAATAATAATAGGAACATACATATCAATAATTACCTTAAACGTGAAAGGACTAATTGCTCCAACCAAAAGACACAGGCTCGCTGAATGGATACGAAAACAAGACCCATATATATGCTGTCTACAAGAGACCCACTTCAGACCTAGGGACACATACAGACTGAAAGTGAGGGGATGGAAAAAGATATTCCATGCAAATGGAAATCGAAAGAAAGCTGGAGTAGCAATACCCATATCACATAAACTAGACTTTAAAATAAAGAATGTTACAAGAGACAAGGAAGGACACTACATAATGATCAAGGAATCAATCCAAGAAGATATAACAATTATAAATATATATGCACCCAACATAGGAACACCTCAATACATAAGGCAATACTAACAGCTGTAAAAGAGGAAATTGACAGTAACACAGTAATAGTGGGGGACTTTTACACCTCACTTACACCAATGAACAGATCATCCAAAATGGAAATTAATAAGGAAACACAAGCTTTAAATGACACAATAGACCAGATAGTTTTAATTGATATTTATAGGACATTCCCTCCAAAAACAGCAGATTACACTTTCTTCTCAAGTGTGCATGGAACATTCTCCAGAATAGATCACATCTTGGGTCACAAATCAAGCCTCAGTAAATTTAAGAAGATTGAAATAATATCAAGCATCTTTTTTTTTTTCCTTGCGGTACGAGGACCTCTCACTGTTGTGGCCTCTCCCAATGCGGAGCACAGGCTCTGGACGCGCAGGCTCAGTGGCCATGGCTCACGGGCTAGCCTCTCCGCGGCATGTGGGATCTTCCCAGAGCGGGGCACGAACCCGTGTCCCCTGCATTGGCAGGCGGAGTCTCAACCACTGCACCACCAGGGAAGCCCCAATATCAAGCATCTTTTCTGACCACAGCGCTATGAGATTAGAAATCAATTACAGGGAAAAAACCGTAAAAAACACAAACACATGGGGGCTAAAAAATACGTTACTAAATTTCCAAGAGATTACTGAAGAAGTCAAAGAGGAAATCAAAAAATACCTAGAGACAAATGACAATGAAAACACGATGATTCAAAACCTATGAAATGCAGCAAAAGCAGTTCTAAGAGGGAAGTTTATACTTATACAAGCCTACCTCAAGAAACAAGAAAAATCTCATATAAACAATCTAACGTTACACCTAAAGGAATAAGAGAAAGAAGAACAAACAAAACCCAAAGTTAGCAAAAGGAAAGAAATCATAAAGATCAGAGCAGAAATAAAAGAAATAGAAACAAAGAAAACAATAGCAAAGATCAATAAAACTAAAAGCTGGTTCTTTGAGAAGATAAACAAAATTGATAACCGTTAGCCAGACTCATCAAGAAAAAGAGGGAAAAAAAAAAAAAAGAGGGAGAGGTCTCAAATCAATAAAATTAAAAATGAAAAAGGAGAAGTTACAACAGACATCGCAGAAATACAAAGCATCCTCAGAGACTACTATAAGCAACTCTATGCCAATAAAATGGACAACCTGGAAGAAATGGACAAATTCTTAGAAAGGTATAACTTTCCAAGATTGAACCAGGAAGAAATAGAAAATATGAACAGACCAATCTCAAGTAATGAAATTGAAACTGTGATTAAAAATCTTCCAACAAGGGCTTCACTGGTGGCACAGTGGTTGAGAGTCTGCCTGCCAATGCAGGGGACACGGGTTCGTGCCCCGGTCCAGGAAGAGCCCACATGCCGTGGAGCGGCTAGGCCTGTGAGCCATGACCACTGAACCTGTGTGTCCGGAGCCTGTGCTCCGCAATGGGAGAGGCCACAACAGTGAGAGGCCGCGTACCGAAAAAAAATATCTTCCAACAAAAAAAAATCCTGGTCCAGATGTCTTCACAGGTGAATTCTATCAAATATTTAGAGAAGAGCTAACACCCATCCTTCTCAAACTCCTCCAAAAAATTGTGGAGGAAGGAACACTCCCAAACTCATTCTACGAGGCCACCATCACCCTGATACCAAAACCAGACAAAGATACTACAAAAAAAGAAAATTACAAACCAATATCACTGATGAATATAGGTGCAAAAATCCTCAACAAAATACTAGCAAACAGAATCCAACAACACATTAAAAGGATTATACACCATGATCAAGTGGGATTTATCCCGGGGTTGCAAGGATTCTTCAATATACACAAATCAATCAATGTGATACACCATATTAACAAATTGAAGGAGAAAAACCATATGATCATCTCAATAGATGCAGAGAAAGCTTTTGACAAAATTCAACACCCATTTATGATAAAAACTCTCCAGAAAGTGGGCGTAGAGGGAACCTACCTCAACATAATAAAGGCCATATGTGACAAACCCAAAGCAAACATCATTCTCAATGGTGAAAAACTGAAAGTATTTCCTCTAAGATCAGGAAAAAGACAAGGATGTCCACTCTCGCCACTATTATTCAACATAGTTTTGGAAGTCCTAGCCACAGCAATCAGAGAAGAAAAAGTAATGAAAGGAATACAAATTGGAAAAGAAGTAAAACTGTCACTGTTTGCAGATGACATGATACTATACGTAAAGAAATTTAAAGATGCCACCAGAAAACTACTAGAGCCAGTCAATGAATTTGGTAAAGTTGCAGGATACAAAATTAATGCACAGAAATCTCTTGCATTCCTATACACTAATGCTGTAAATTCTGAAAGAGAAATTAAGGAAACACTCCCATTTACCATTGCAACAAAAAGAATAAAATACCTAGGAATAAACCTACCTAAGGAGAAAAAAGACCGGTATGCAGAAAACTATAAGACACTGATGAAAGAAATTAAAGAGGATACCAACAGATGGAGAGATATACCATGTTCTTGGATTGGAAGAATCAATATTGTGAAAATGACTATACTAACCAAAGCAATTTACAGATTCAATGCAATCCCTATCAAATTACCAATGGCATTTGTTATGGAACTAGAACAAAAAAATCTTAAAATTTGTATGGAGACACAAAACACCCCAAATAGCCAATGCAGTCTTGAGGGGAAAAAATGGAGCTGGAGGAATCAGACTCCCTGACTTCAGACTATACTACAAAGTTACAGTAATCAAGACAATATGGTACTGGCACAAAAACAGAAACATAGATCAATGGAAGAAGTTAGAAAGCCCAGAGATAAACCCACGCACCTATAGTCAACTAATCTATGACAAAGGAGGCAAGGATATACAATGGAGAAAACACAGTCTCTTCAATAAGTGGTGCTGGGATAACTGGACAGCTACATGTAAAAGAATGAAATTAGAACTCTCCATAACACCATACACAAAAATAAACTCAAAATGGATTAGAGACCTAAATGTAAGACCGGACACTATAAAACTCTTAGAGGAAAACATAGGAAGAACACTCTTTGACATGTCTCAGCAAGATCTTTTTTGATCCACCTTCTAGAGTAATGGAAATAAAAACAAAAATAAACAAATGGGACCTAATGAAACTTCAAAGCTTTTGCACAGCAAAGGAAACCATAAACAAGATGAAAAGACAACCATCAGAATGGGAGAAAATATTTGCAAATGAATCAATGGACAAAATATATAAACAGCTCATGCAGCTCAATATTAAAAAAACAAGCAACCCAATCCAAAAGTGGGCAGAAGAATAAATAGACATTTCTCCAAAGAAGACTTACAGATGACCAAGAAGCACATGAAAAGCTGCTCAATGTCACTAATTATTAGAGAAATGCAAATCAAAACTACAATGAGGTATCACCTCACACCTGTTAGAATGGGCATCATCAGAAAATCTACAAACAGCAAATGCTGGAGAGGGTGTGGAGAAAAGGGAACCCTCTTGCACTGTTGGTGGGAATGTAAATTGATACAGCCACTATGGAGAACAGTATGGAGGTTCCTTAAAAAACTAAAAATAGAATTACCTTATGATCCAGCAGTCCCACTACTGGGCATATACACAGAGAAAACCATAATTCAAAAAGACACATGCACCCCAATGTTCATTGCAACACTGTTTACAATAGCCAGTTCATGGAAGCAACCTAAATACTCATTGACAGATCAATGGATAAAGAAGATGTGGTGTATATATACAATGCAATATTACTCAGCCATAAAAAGGAACG
The DNA here is from genome assembly GCF_949774975.1 of Lagenorhynchus albirostris. Lineage (NCBI taxonomy): Eukaryota > Metazoa > Chordata > Mammalia > Artiodactyla > Delphinidae > Lagenorhynchus > Lagenorhynchus albirostris. Next base: position 100,396,926 of record NC_083103.1, read on the forward strand.
AAATTGGGTCATTTGTTGAGATGTGGCTGGATCTAGAGACTGTCATACAGAGTGAGTAAGTCAGAAATAGAACAAATAGCGTATATTAACGCATATATGTGGAACCTAAAAAATGGTACAGATGAACCAGTTTGCAGGGCAGAAATTGAGACACAGATGTAGAGAACAAACATGGACACCAAAGGGGGAAAGAGGCAGGGTGGTGGTGGTGTGATGAATTGGAGATTGGGATTGACCTATATACACTGATGTGTATAAAATGGATGACTAATAAGAACCTGCTGTATAAAAAAATAAATAAAATAAAATTCAAAAAAAAAAGGAAATATAAAGAAATAAAATGGATCTACTTTATTGTGTGGAGCAGAAGGAAGCTCAGAGTGACCCTGCTCCTGGTTGATGGGAAAAGACTCTGTCTGGAGTCTATATTCTTTAATCATGTGGAATTTATTGAAAAAGAAAAGAATGTTGAGAGATGGGGTAAGGGGATAGGGAAGTTGGAAGCCAGAGAAGAATGTGTAACAGGGCATGGATAGGAGAGGAAAGATATTTGAGCTTCCTGTCTGATAGTCAGGCAGAGGAAGATGTGATCAGTTTTTTACTGGGGAAGAAACTAAATATAAATTGAGTCCAGTAGGGTGATGGAGGACTTTTGCTGCCTGACTCAGAGCAGGAAGCAAGGGCACAGGCTTCTAGACCTTGTTGCAGAAAGATTGATTCCGACAGCATATAACTTGCATCCTGGTTCCATGGGATAATTGGTTCATGGATGGGCACATGCTTTCACAGCCCTGGACAATGAATTGAAGTTTTTCACCTGAAAGAAGCAGAGGCAGACTGTAATGAGCAGAAAGCTTCCTCCTCCAATCTTAGCTTTCATCCATGGTTCCCAGTGTCCCTATGTAGGCACGACCAAGTCCTCCAACTTGTATATTCTTTCCTTCCTCCCTTCCATCTGCTTCTTCTGGGCCCTTCCCCTGATCGGTTGCCCACTCTTTCTAGTGAGGGACCAGACAAACCACAAGGGAAGTCAGGCAGTCAAGGGAAGTTCATGGGATGGAAGTAACCAAGATCCCTTCCTTATTTTGAGGATGAGGACTGAGCGTAAGGGTAGAGAGGTGTAGGAAGACACATATACAGGTCTGCCAACCTGTGAACACAGACTGGTGGACAACTGTTTATTACTTAACTCATGTATTCAATTTTACTAAATGCCTACCATGGGCTGGACATTGTGCTAAGTGCTAGGAATATATAGCCATGAACAAGATAGACACATTCCTGAGCTTACTGTCAATGTCTCAAGGGGCAACCCACATATTTCTTTAATAGGAAGAGACAGCCAATCTCCCTGCCTCTTTTTAAGACATCGTAAGCCTGCTGGGAAGGGCCTCTCCCTCAATAGCTGGAATTCTGCTCTTGATTCTTGAAAGGATAAGGTTCTCCTGGATCTCCAAGTTTCTGTGGAATCACAGCTGTTCCCTCCTTGGCCCCTGCCACCCTATCTCCTCCCCATCAGTACTCAAGCTGGTTGATGTGTTCTCTGGCAAAGACTGGCTCATGAAGTCCCCACATACCTTCAAAGATCTTCTTTAACATGCACTGCTGGGAATTCTGAGTGGAACAGATTCCCTCTCCTTGAAGACATATTCCTTGGTCATTCATATAAGAGCATGTGTGGCAATTTAATACTGGGCCTGAAAATTTAAGATCAGCCTGATGAAATAACCTTAGGATCCAGGTTGTATAGCCTTGAGTCACTCATCTGGGGAGGGATGATGGGCAACAAGTAGGTGGATACAACACATTTCATTTCCTGGCTCTTGTTAGGGATGTGAGGGCTCTGTGTCTGAAAGAGCATATTTTCTCTTCTGTGCCAAAGGAAATGCCTTCATTCTTATTGCTTCATTTATGATTTTCATTACTGATGAATCCCACATTTCTCTCTAGTACTGACTTTTATTCTAATTCATCACCCAGTGGCTTCCCGGACATTTATCATTAGATGCCCTTCTGCCGTGTCTAACTCAATAGGAGCAATAGAACTCCTCATGTGACTGGCTCCCTTTCCTACTCCCCATCATACTCTCACTTATCACAAGGCACAAACACTTGCAGTGAAATCTGACTGATTAATAAGCTGTGTTAGAATGCTGTAATGTTGCAAACATTACATCAATTCTCTATTCTCAAAGTGACCTTCAGTCAGGTCAGTTTGTCACAAAGCACAGTCTCTTTGAAGCGATTCCATATTGCCTCTCTACCTCCACTGCCAATTCCCTAATTAAGGAAGCATAAAGTGGAAAAAATATGGGCTTTGGAGTCAGACTTAAGTTTGAATCCAAGGTTTGCTACTTTCTAGCCGGATGATGTAACTTCTCTTGTCTGAAAATTTGGAATACTGCTACTTATGTAATGGGGTGAAATATAAAGTGTCTATGTCTGGTAATACCTTGAGACATTAAAACTTGGATCTTGCTTTCCTTCCTTGAAGAACCCCTTTTGAGTAAGAGCCAAAGAATTGCAGTTGTCCTGGGAACTTATTTCTGGATCTAACAGACAAAAGTGTCAGCATGCTTTACTTTCCATTGATGAAAGAAATGTTCACATATTGAGTGAGGTATGGAGAAGTTATTCTGGCTTATACATTAGTTAACTTGAATTTTATGCTAACTAAAACAGCCTCTTTGTGGCCTATTGAACAACTGTTTTAATTATTAAAGAAAAGGTCACATTAACCAGAAGTAAAAAATGTCCATGTTAAAAATAAAGATTAAATACCCCTCTTCATGGGATGCCAGTTCCAGTACTCCATTGATGATAAAACTCCCTTCCCAGGTGCCAAGGCCATACTGTACATGTATGTGCTGGTCTTTTTGTTTGTTTGTTTGTTTGTTTGTTTTTAACCTTGAAGAAATGTATCCCTGACTTGTTTAATGTTCTTTGTTCTGACAAGATATAGAACTGTGCTGAAAACTCTGCTCCTCCAGAGCAGTTTCTCAGAGTAATCTGGGAAGCTGGCTTCTGGGCTATAGTCCTCACTTAGGCTCAAATAAAACTCTTTTCTATTATTATTATTGATTGTTTATTATTTCCATTGACACCGTGTTCAAACATGAAAACCAAGATCTACCAGCTCCACTGCTGGACATCTCTTTAGAGGGTTTGCAAAGCATTTTGACATAGTTTGTTAAGAGGCAGATTTAGCATGAAGCTCACCAAAGTTTTCTTCCATGAGCCCCTTCCAGGGGAGCTGTGGGCATCTGTATTCACAATTTCTTACATAGAGTGAAGTTGGAGAGACTGCTGGTACTTTTATATTTGTTTTGTTTTTCTTAAAGAGGGCCCTCTGAACAGTTTAACCTCCAAAGGGCCCCACAAAACCTGGATCTTGCCACCTGGGATTATTGTAAAGAAATGTAAAGAGATGTAAAATGTAAACAGCTCTCTTTGGGAGAGCTGTTTGTGAAGTGTATGAACTATTCTTTCTTCTAAACTCCTTAAAATTGGTTTTCTGTATGTGTTACCTACTTCCCACCTGAAGTCAAGGATGGGCACCCATCCAAATGTGGCTCACCTGAAATTGTGCTTGAAGGCGGGATGCCTGAAGGCTGTTCACCTGCAGGCCGTTCACCAGAAGTCTTTTCACCCGAAGGCTGTTCACCAGAAGGTTGTTCACTGGAAGCGTGTTCACCTGCAGCATGCCCACCTGCAGCATGCTCACTTGAAGCGTGTTCAACCGCAGTGTGCTCACTTGAACCATGCTCACTCAAAGTGTTCTCGCCTGAAGAAGTCTCATATAAAGCCTCACCATCTGAAGGGTTTTCAAGTGAAAAGTAGTCACCTGAAGGTTGCTGAACTGAAGCTTGATGGTCCAGAGAGCCAGGAAGCTCATCAGATTGACCTGATGCTCCTGGGATGGAGAAATAACAGAAGAGAGATGGTAAAGGTGAGAGAGGACGTCTGGATAAAGAGTTCTTTCCTATGGAGCAAGGCTAATGTTGTGGGGTTCCTAGGTTTCTGGGGGCCTAGGTCAAGCTCTGAAGATACTGCAGATGTTGGATGCAGTCAACCAATTACCTGGGAGACCATGAAGGACAGGGGTGTTAAGGAAACACAGAGACCACCTCTGTGATTGAAGGGAAGAATTTTAAGATCCACAACATTTGTGTGGATCTGTGTACCCTGAGTGGGCACATGGGGGCCTCCTCACCCAGCACCAGAAGCACTGTGCCTCCCTGGCAGAGCCAACATCAGGAAATCAATGTCCCATCATTCATGTAATCAGAAGTCCACCACTAGCCTCCCTCCAGTTCCTCTGTGGGTGAAAGGTAAGCATGGAGATACAAGGGGGAGAGAAAGCAAATTGTTTCAGTAGCTGGGTAATTCTAGCTGAAACTGAGGGTGGAAGATTTTAAACTTTGGACAAGATAAATTTTAAGCTAGAGATGACAAATATCTAATGAACCCACAAAAATTACCAGAAGGCACTAAGACACCTTTACTTGGCAAGTTCATGTTCTTTCACACACTCAACCCCAATCCATGTGAGTTGGGGACACAAAGCCAAGTTGCTGTTAATTATTAAGATAAAAACAATCTTTGCTTCTATATCCCTGAATTGAGATTCCTTGTGACATATCATTTACACCTACTTTACGGAGTTGTCATGAGTATTCAATAAGAGAAACTGTGAAGTGCCTAGTCCGTTGCTCAAGTGCTCAGCTAATTTTAGTTTTCCCTCCTCCTGACCTTGCATTTGGAATTACAAAACTCTTAGCTGGTCGTTCTGTTCTGACCACTCTCTTCTACATTTAATCCAGCTTATTAGTGGCTGTCAGACAAATATCCTTAAGTACAACTTTCATTTAATTAAGTGTAGCACCAAGCAGACAATTTGATTATTACTTTTTTTAAAAATTATTACTCTTTGACTGAGTAACTGATTTAGACTGAGTAACCTAGAGAAGGGCGGTGAGTAGACTATAATGACTAAATTATTAATCCTAGCCAAAAGCTGAATTACAGGATCTTTGAGGCCTAAGTCCCCAAAATACTCTAGCTTTGTAAGAATCCTGCAAATATATATATTTGTGTGTGTGTGTGTGTATGTATGTATGTATTCTGAGTGATTTGAAGACCTTACAATCAATAACTTTCAAAAGGCTAGCATTAGAATACGTTGATAAAGGAAAGGTAAGATTTACTAAGGCTTTAAGGAATTTTTAATTTTAAAAAGTTGTTACAGAAATATCATCTTCTTGACTGATCCTTCAAAAGTTAACAGAAGTTTTAATAAAGAAATTTCTGATACGGAAGGGAGGCTTGAAAAACACACTAATTTCTTTGTCATGCTTATAGTTTATGACTCACTGCCTCACAAAGTGGCTAGGACATACTACCATCTGGTAGCTATGTAGCTACGTTTCTCAGTCAACTTTTGAAAGTCTAAGAAAGCAAAAGACAAAATCTCTGAGAACTGACGTTACAGAAAACACTTTGTCATTTAATAGACAGCTCAGAGCTCATGGCCTCTCACTTCTCCTGTAGGAGGAAGGAGGGAACAGAGCCCACCCTGAATGGGGGTCCTGAAAGAGGAAATACCACTGGATGGATAGACCAATGAAAGAGTGGCTTGTAAGGTCTCTGGCCCAGAGCCATGCTGTGTTCTCGGATGACTTTCCAGGCATACCACACTCCCATCTCCTCATGTCTCTCCTCCTACATTAACTACACAAGGATCCCCTACACTCAGTTCACGGGGGCAAACCTTCACTGGACCTCCGCAGAACCCCTAGACCAATCTTCTCATTTCACAGAGCATCAGATACAATGTCAAGTGGCTAAAAGTATTAGGAACGAGACTGTGCTAAGCCAGTCTCTGATGGTGAAGCCATAACTAGGAGGAACCCACCACTGGTTCAGTAGCTCTCAGAGTTGAACTTGTTCAGCTACTCCTAATTCTGAGTTAGATTGGTTTGGGTAACTAAGATACTGGCCTTCCTTCTTCAAGGGCTGAAATGCCTTAAAGGTGCCTCTTACGTGTCCACCCAGAGCCAAGACAAGAGGACTTACCTCTGTCGGATCCAAGCAGATACAGACTCACTAGTAGAAGACATTTCTTCATCTGGATTTTGGGAGAGAGGGTACCCTGGTGTGGGGCACCCAAGAGCCGTGAAAAAGACTGTGAGCAGAAGCTCCCAGTGCTGGGCCACAGAGTCTGGGATTCTAGAACCTCAGAAACAATCCATGATTCATCACAATGTGTTGTGCTCTGAGGTTCTCATGTCACCCGATCAGGCAGGTTGGACTTCTGGCAACCCACGGCAAATTGTAGTGTGAAGGCTCATGCACCATGGTATATTGGGGCTCTCTGCCCTACCTTAAAAACTCATATTACCAAAATAACATATACTCTATGTAATAAATTTTAAAATCTATCTACTCTCTTTTTAAAGTGTTCTTGACAGTGAGGTGTGATTAGCTGGTTATTTTTTGTTTGACTCTCTAAATCAGCCTTTTTTCCTTTTGGTCCTGGACCCCAGAAGGATGACCTCTCTTGAGTTGATCACCTGAGTGCTGGTTGGGGTTGGCTTTAGATTGTGTTTAGCCGATGGAAGATTGGAGAAGAGAACACACACACACACACACACACACACACACACACACACACACACGGATTGAGATGGAAGTATTTATCCCTCCTATTACCTTCCTGCCACAGTTCTTGATGTGTCTTGATGTGACAGTTTTTGAAGGGTGTCCTCTCTTCCATGGCTTCAGCTCTCCACCAGGCTATGGTTACATGTTTTCCTTCCCCTGCTCCCTCAGGCCTAGGAATGATGATGATTTCTTGCAGTTGCTAAATCTGGATGCCCCAACTTTATTATATTTTTTCCTTAACCCTGCTCACTTCTGCTAATAGTATTTTCATAATGACCTATATCAATCATGGTTTGGGCAGGAAACAGATGGCAAACTCAAATGGGTAACAGGAGAATTTACATGATATGGACATTGAAAAGGGATCTACAAGACATATTTGAAAGCTGTGCCTTGAGCTGTAAGTGCTGAGAAGATGGATGCAGTGAAGCATCCACCTGGTATTAAGCTAGAACTTTTGGGGTATTGGGTGGCAGAGCTACCATAGCCCCCATCTCCTCCCTCTTCCCTGCCCACTTCTCTTGGACCACTTTGTTACATGTACCACTGAATGCTGGATCTAGAATAGATGTATTTGTCACTCTTATAATTATTTAATGCTTGTCTCCCCCATTAGACTTTTTTTAATACACGTAGCAGGCAAGTGTGATGACTTTCTTTTTTTAAATATTTATTTATTTTATGTATTTATTTTCCTTATTTTTTTTGGGGGGGGCTGCATCAGGTCTTAGTTGCAGCACACAGGATCTTTGTTGAGGCATGTGGGATCTTTTCGTTACAGCCCACCGTCTGCTTGGGTTTCTCTCTAGTTGCGGTGTACAGGCTTCTCTCTAGTTGTGGCATATGGGCTCCAGGGCATGTGGGCTCTGTAGTTTGTAGCACATGGGCTCTCTCATTGAGGCGTGCGAGCTCAGTAATTGTGGTGCGCGGGCTTAGTTGCCCTACAGCATGTGGGATCTTAGTTCCCCAACCAGGGATCGAACCCGTGTTCCCTGCATTGGAAGGTGGATTCTTTACCACTGGACCACCAGGGAAGTCCCTTCCCCATTAGACTTTAAGCTCCTTGAAAATGGTGTTCCAGTCTGTCTTGATCACTGTTGTATCCTCACTACCTAACAGCATGCTTGACACATAACAGGTGCATTTTTCCTGCATGAAGGAATAAATGAATTATCTTTTCTGGACCTCACTCTACTTCATGGCGGAAGATGTATAGACAGCCCCTAGAGTGGGCTGGCTGAAGATTCTGGGTCAGTGGGAGAAAGCAGGACCTCAGGGATCAGAAGTTGCAGAGGCCGACCCTACTTGGCTTGAGTGGGAGGACAAAACTAGGATTTCCAGGTCTGCAGCTCAACTCCTCTGGAGGAGAGAAAGGCATGACACAGAATGCCATCAATAGTTCCTTTTTTTGATGTGGAGTGAGTTAGGAGCTGAGATCACATTCAGTCAGACTTCTATTGATAGAAGCAGTGGAAATTAGTGGAAAGGAAGAGGTGCTATCTATACCACCTACCAGTTTAGAGTATGCCAGCAGTTCTCTTTGTAATTATCAGAACTTTCTGGGACATCCCTGCCTCACGCCTCCCCAGGAGTGACAATATTAACAGATAAGACCTTAAAGCCTGAATGTTCTCTCCTTAAACCTCATCCTCCAACTTCTTCCTCCCTCTTCTTAAGGTTGGCTTTACAGAACTATACCCCAACCCCACCCAGGCTGACTTTCACTGGGCTCCACTTTGGGAATCTTCTCCCTGTGTCCAGTAGTCTGGCACTTTAAAGTCCAACCTGTGAGTATCTGAGCTCATCATAGAGCTCATCATAGAGCTCCATCACCCATGTGGTGATGGAGAATTCACTATGGAACTTGAACAGTTCTGGAGCTAAGACATCCAGAGGTATTCCGGGTCCTGCCCAGATGAGTTAATGCTCCAACTTCTAATGCCCCAAATGAACCAAAGAACTAGCCAACTCAGCCCCTGTAATGTTTGTGACCTGGTTAAAAAAGATGAACTGAGTCAGAGTCTTCTCCTAGAAATATGCAGTTGAAACACAGAGAGACAGAGAAAATTAGCTATGGGGAGCTGAGTTGAAAGGTCATTTAGACTCATGTGCTGAGACCACTATTTGGGGCCAAACGGGGGATAAGTAAGCTGAGAAGTCCGGGAGAAAGTAACAGAGAGAAAAGAGTACAGAGGAGATGAGAGATACCAGGCCTCATTCGGTTTACCTTAACCTTAACCTTAAACAATGGGGAATTAGACATATACATGTCAGAATACACACCACTCAGACTGGGCCTCATGGAGACCTGAACATAGTCTGTGACCTGAAATATTTCTGGATACACAGCAGTTCTAGTAATAGCTATCTGGTAGACCTTTTTTTCTTCTAGTCTTCCTGCCTACGTTCTTACTGCTCTTGTTCTAAACTGACTTTCCTCTACTCTCTATGCTGTGACTTTCACTTACTTATAACTCCTACTGATTAATAACATTTTTCTTTTTTGAAGTATAGTTGATTTACAATGTTGTGTTAATTTGTGGTATACAGCAAAGTGATTCAGTTATATACATGCATACACATATATATTCTTTTTCATATTCTTTTCCATTAGGTTTATTACAAGATATTGAATATAGTTCCCTGTGCTATACAGTAGGACCTTGTTCTTTATTTCATATATAGTAGTTTGTACCTGTTAATCCAAAACTCCTAATTTATCCCTCCATCTCCCCACCCCCATTTCCCCTTCGATAACCATTAAGTTTGTTTTCTATGTCTATGAGTCTGTTTCTGTTTTGTAAATAAGTTCATTTGTATCATATTTTAGATTCCACATATAAGGGATATCATGTAATATTTGTCTTTCTCTGTCTGACATTTCATTTAGTATGATATTCTCTAGGTCCATCCATGTTGCTGCAAATTGAAATATTTCATTATTTTTATGACTGAGTAGCATTCCATTTATATATATATATATATATATATATATATATATATATATGTAAAACATCTTTATTTGTTTATCTGTCAATGGACACTTAGGTTGTTTCCATGTCTTGGCTATTGTGAATACTGCTGCTATGAGCATTGGGGTGCATGTGTCTTTTTGGATTAGAGTTTTCTCTGGATATAAGCCCAGGAGTGGGATTGCTGGATCATATGGTAACTCTATTTTTAGTTTTTTAAGGAACCTCGATACTATTCTCCATAGTGGCTGCACCAATTTACATTCCCACCAACAGCGTAGGAGGGTTCCCTTTTCTCCACACTCTCTCCATTTATTAATTTTAGACTTTTTAATGATGGCCATTCTGACCAGTGTGAGGTGATACCTCATTGTCGTTTTGATTTGCATTTCTCTAATAATTAGCGATGTTGAGCATCTTTTCATGTGTCTATTGGCCATCTGTATGATTCATAACTTTTGCTCACTCAGAGTTTCTGAATGTTCATTACTTCTGCTTACTCATGACTTCTGCTTATTCACGGCTTATGCTGACCCCTGACTTCCCTGACATGTGCCTTTGTCTATTCTTTGGTCCTAATAGGCATTCTTGACTCTGACATTCAGTTTTCAAGAGAGAAAATCTCAATGGCTTAACCTCTCATTCTCATCCCTTTTGCACAAAATTCTAATGCCAGGCTACCACACAGGTCCTTCATGCAATTCACAGTGGCCAGGATGGAGGTCTATGTGATACCTAGCATAGTGATCTATGTTAAGAAACCTAGAAAGGAGTCAGAGCTGTGGTAACCATTCTGAAGTTTCCTGAAAGTCAGAGGGGGCACAGTAAAATGGAAGGCATGTTTCTTCACCTGTGCACTGCTACTGCCAGGGGAAGGCATCAAGACCTTGCACAATCTGTCCCCACATGTACTTTCTCTGTCTTGTGTTTCCGCTCCTCCCCTTCCCTTTCTCTACCTTCATCCCAAGCTCCATCACAGGCCACATCCATACACAACTTCTAAGTATTCTCTGAATATGCAATGCCCTCTGCATTTTCATGGTTCTCCTCCCCCCCTTCCTGAAACTGTACTTCTCCATCTAGTCTTCCTGATAAGAATTCATTCTTAACCCTTCACACACTCCCTGGGAAGTCTTAATCCATGTCAATCACCACCTACCAATTGAAGACTCCCCAAATCCACCAATCTGGCCCATAGACTCCTCTCTTTCCAGTTCAGACCCATATATCCAACTACCAGCTGGACATTTGTATCTGGATATCCCAGAACATTTGAAACTCAACATTTGTGATACTGAATTCATCATTTGTACTCCAGCTCTGTTCCTGGGACTTTTAGCTTGATACGGACATACCTTGTTTTACTGTGCTTTACTTTATTGTGCTTCTCAGATACTGCCTTTTATACAAATTGAAGGTTTGTGGCAACCCTGCATCAAGCAAGTCTATCAGTGCCATTTTTCCAACCACGTCTGCTCACTTCATGCCTCTATGTCACATTTCGGCAATTCTTGTCTTATTTCAAACTTTTGCATTATTATTAACTTTGTTATGGTAACCTGTGATCAGCGATTTTTGTTACTCTTGCAAAAAATTACGACTCACTGAAGGCTCAGATGATGGTTAGCACTTTTTAATCAAAGTATTTTTAAATTAAGAAATGTACATTATTTTTTAGACATTATGCTATTGCATGCCTGCTAGACTACAGTATAGCACAAACATAACGTTTTTATGCACGGGGAAACCAAAAAAATGCATGTGACTCACTTTATTGCAATGTTTTCTTTGTTGTGGTAATCCAGAACCCAACCTCCAAGGTATACCTGGGCAAGTCACATGATGAAAGTTATGTTTATACAGCAGAAACTAACACAACCTTGTAAATCAGCTATACTCCAATAAAAATTAATTTAAAAAAATCTTTCTCAATTAAAAAGAAATTATGTTTATACTATACTGTAGTCTATTAAGCATGCAATAGCATTATGTCTAAAAAATGTATATACCTTTATTTAAAAATACTTTATTGACAAAAAATGCCAACCATCATCTGAGCCTTCAGTGAGTCATAATCTTTTTGCTGGTGGAGGCTTTGAAATACTGTGAGAATTAGCAAAATGTGACCAAAAATATGAAGTGAGAAAATGCTGTTGGAAAAAGTGGCACTGATAGACTTGCTCAATGCAGGGTTGCTGCCAACCTTCAATTTGTAAAAAGCAAAGTATCTGCGAAGCGCAATAAAGGGTGGGAGTGTGGCACAATAAAACGAGGTGTGCCTGTAACTGACTTCCCCCTTGCCCTCACCTCCATATTATGTCAGTTTCACCTCTAACTAGTTTATCAGCTCCTCTTTATTCCCACCAGCATAACCCAAGTTCAGGCTCTCATCTCCTTTTCCCTGGACCACTGAAACAGCTTCCTCTCGGCCTCTGTTGTCCTCATCAGAACTTTCTTTTTTTCTGTTGCCAAAACTGACTTCTAAAACTAAAATCCTGAGTAATAAAGTTCTGCAGAAACTCCAAATAAGGGTCTCTCAGATCAGAGCTTCTCTAGCTTCAGCTGCCATAGCCTTACATCCCCACAGGAGCTCAGCCTGCAAACAGATGGTTAGACACTTCTGCACCATCCTTTCAAGACAACACCTTCTCCATCGTCAGGTTGCATGAACCCAAAAGCAGCAGCCTGTTCAAAAGGGGGGAAATCTTCTGTTTGGCTGGCCATATAATATTTGTCCCTTCTGTAACAAATCAAGTCAGGGATGGGAGGAAGGATATTATCACTGGGAATTGTGTGAGTAAAAGGATACAGCAATTTCTACCTTTCCCTTCACTGGCTTTTCATAATTGTGACTCAACCAGTGGTGTGCTGAGAGCTGGCTTCAACTGGCTTATGAGAGCTGATGGTTAGAGTTTCAGGAATTTTACAAATTGGTGGTTGAACACAGGTATTAATAAAAATTAACATATAAACTGACAAACTATATTAGAAACAAAGATAAATACTCAAAACCTCATCACTCCTTATTTATTTTACTACATTTTACTATTAATCTGCACTGTTAAGGTTATTTAATTCTGTTGTATCTCTGTGTTAGAAATACTGTAAAATGATGTGCACATCTCTTAACTTAATTCAGTGACGTCAGGATGGTAGCTTGAAATTGCCATTGACACCATGTAAATCTACAAATTCTACAAATCAGGACTCTCCCCACCTCCTTCACCCCACAAGCCAGTTGTTAAACATTTACCAGCACACCAGTGGACTAAACCCACGTACTTATAACCTAGGAAAGTTGATGATCGACTTCTCTTCAGAACACAGAAATCTTGCAAACTTATTTAGCATAGGAACTCATCTATGACAGGGCAACTGCTAAAAGCTTTTAAAACTAACAGACTGGAATTCTGCTGTGACTGAAGCCAGAAGGGGAACGATAATTGAAACTAATGGTGGAGACCAACGTCTACAGTCTTTTGTGTTTCTTTTGTAAGAAACAGAGAAGTGTTTCTTAATCTTAAAAAAAAAAAATGCATACCATTTTGGGTAAACATATAAAATCTTACTCTACCCTAAGGAGGCCCCCTTTAAACCTCCTTGATGGTGGCTGAGAAAGGGGTTGACTGCTTTCTGATACCTCTATGGGCTAAGATGATTTTGTCAAGCTTTGTACAGTGTACACTAAGAAAGCAATTAGGTTTTACTTTCTTTTATAGAGTGTATTATATTAACTGTATTCATATATTTATTAAATGACACGTCCTCCCACCCTAAGGTTCAGACATTGTCTGTCCCCACCCCTAACTCATGCACCATACATAATGTGGGGTCCCTCAGCACTCCTCAGGCTAAAATGGGTCTTCTCTATCTTTTCCACAGCAGGAAGGACTGTGAACAGAAGCTGGGGTAGTCCCTGGCCTCGGTGAGGGGCTGGGACAGCTGGACTCTCTGGAAGGAGAGTCAGGGAGAAGCTTCAGGGAGTGGAGAGAAGAGAATCCCTGGGGACTGGGCTAGGCATCGGGGCCCACCCTCCTCCCCTTAGAATCCCAGAGCATTCTAGGACTAGGGCTAACTGGGAGTCCCAGAAAAAAAACCACTAACTAAAAACCTTATTCTTAGCAGATTACAAAAAATTATTTCTGAGGAAACACATCCATTCTTGTTCATGATGTGGCGCTGGTGCTGGGGACCTTCCGAGTCTAAAGGAGCCGTGTCTGGCGGCAGGAATACAGTCCTCAGACACTAATTTGGTGGCTCTTGGGACCGAGAAGACTTGCCAGGTTTCCCTGGCAAAGTCACAGGGTCAATGGAGTCTGCAGATCCGGGTTTGAATCTGCCAGTTATCCTCTTTGTCACCTGGGACTAACTGCTTCCTTTTAGTTTTCTCATCGATAAAATGGAGATAGGCTGTTGTGTGAGAATCAAATCGAATAACATTGTTCAAATATTTAGCACTGTGTCTGGTACATAGCAAGCTCTGTCAGTCATGCTCTTTTGGGCTGAAGCAGGTGACACAACCTCCTCAGACTTCAGAGCTGGGCTGGGGAATAATTATACCCCTATGGAATAAGCCCTCCGTTTTAGTGGGTTTCCTGTTCTTAAGCTGGGATTGAAGGTTAAAGCCAAGGGGCGGGGGTATATGTTCATTCTTGAAGTCTGATGTTTGGGTAAGGGGGGACCCAGGATCTGGGGTGGGCCTAGGGCTGCAAGGGAGCCTGAAGCCAAAGGTACAAATCTTTTCCCTCCAGATCAGTGTTTTTAAATTACATTCGTCAAGCAGTGTAAACAAAAATCTCTAGTCTGTAGTGCAGCCTGTCTGAAAGATAAACCCAAATCTGCTACTTTGTGTTTAGTGCTTTACTGAGCAACAGTCTAGGCAAGTATCCACTTCTTCTAATTTTTATTTTTGTCATTTTATTTCATTTTTTGGCCGCGCTGCGCGTCATGCAGGATCTTAGTTCCCCGACCAGGGATCAAACCCGTGCCTGCTGCAGTGGAAGCGCGGACCGCCAGGGAAGTCCCCTAATTTCTCTGAAATCAAAAGATTTCAGTATCTCGTCTTAAACCTTATTCAAGGAAATAGTCTCCGAAGTACGGAAGATCACGGTGTGTGCCCCATCCCTCCAGGGTTCTTAGCTCACCTGGATCTCATAAATCCTTTGGCCGAGTAAGGCAGACATGATTCTCCCATTTAAAAGCTAGTTAAAATGGGAGCGGAAGAAGCCTTGAAAGGACGTGGCTCCCTCAGCAGGACAGGTGGAGGTGAGCAGAGCCTGTGTACCAGGAGCGCGGCGCTCCCATCAGGCCCTTGGCTCACTCCGCATCCTGGGGAAGCCCAGCCCTTCGCCTCGGCTCCCATTGGCTGCCGTGCCTGCCGGAGTAATAAAGCCAGATCCTCAGGGTCCGGGCGCCTGCAGCTGCCCTACCTCCTGCTACTGCCTTGTCTTCGATCGGAGATGCGGACGCGCCTCCTGCTGCTGCTGCTGGGCCTCTCCTCGCTGCTGGGCCTCCTGCAAGGTGAGCCCCTGCCGGGCATCTGGGAGGACCGTGGGGACTGGGTCTAGATGAGGCAGACCCACGGGGGCTGTGGATTGATGGGCATGGGGGAGTGGGGAGAAAGGCACAAGGACCTAACCTGAGCCTTGGAGGTGACCACAGCCTCACCCCACCCCTCTCTTTCCTCCTCCACCCCCCTCTCTCCTTTGCGTCTTCCACTTTGGGCCCCACTCTGCTCCTCTTCCCTTTCTTCTTCCTACTCACTCCCCCATTTTACTTCAGCCTCTGCCTCCCTCCCACCTCAGTTCTAATCCCTGATACTCCCCCATGCCTCAAGCTTTCTTATTGAGAGCCCTACATTTGAATTGAGAGGGGACAAAGAAGGTTCTTTGTGGTTGGTGCATGTGGGCTGTTCCCAGAAGGAGGAGAGATCACGAGCCCTAGAAGTGGGGTCAGTGAAGAGCTTGACCTCATTCCTCCAGCAGCACAGCCCATCCCTGGGGGGACAGGCAGAGCCCTCTGTGCTCAGGTGCAGACCTTGTGCCTAGAGGCGCGCACGCCTCCTCCCAGGTGTAAGGCAAGCGCGGAGAAATGACCTGCTTTCAGCACATTCCTCAGGCGCTGGGAGCTGGTCAGTGTCCATGCGCACCTGGGTCACAGGTGTGCTCCCTCGTGAGCAGCCGGGATGCTGGGCCGGAAGAGCCTTATTATGCTGCTTTGACTTTCCAGCTCTAGAATGTTTCCAGTGTCACCGAGTCAACGCCAGCGGGGTTTGCGAGAACAGGGAAAGCTTCTGCCACGCTCAAGGCAGCCAGCAGTGCTTCCTGAGGAAGGTCTACGAAGGTAGGTGGGGCCTGAGAAGTCTCCTGGGTGACCTTCAGCCTGATCTTGAGGGAGTTGGCTCTCTCAGGAGCCCTGGGGGCGAAAGCGGAGAGTGTGGGAGAGTTTGTTTGTTTGTTTTCCTAAAAAGTTAGAAAAGAGTGCTCTGGATCTGGTGCTGGAATGCCACTGGCCCTTGACTGTACCGGTAGACCTATCAGGAGAAAAAGTGCTTGCTGAGGGGGTCCCTGGATCCTTGGGTAGTCCCCGTAAATACTCAGGGAGGACAACGATTGGACTCTAGATATTCCCCTGGAGCTTGTGTGTGGTAGCAGTTTTGGGAACGGGAGGCCTTGGTGCCAAGAGGATGAGAGGTTGGGAGAGGATGGCCCACTGGTGGCCCATGTCAATCAGCATGGCTTTGATGTCCTTTCCTACCTGGCTGCCTGACTCTTCAGGACAATGTGCTCTTTCTCCTCATTAGTTGAGGCGCTCATTCTTTTTTTTTTTTTTGGCCGCACTGTGACATGTGGGAACTTAATTCCCCGACCAGGGATCGAACCCGTGCCTCCTGCATTGGGAGTGTGGAATCTTAATCACTGGACTGCCAGGGAAGTCCCGAAGGACTCATTCTTTCAACAAAGATTTATTGTTTACCTCTTATGTGGCAAACACTTGAACTTGGAGGCCACAAACCAGAGATCCTCTTGTCTTTCTTCCTCTCCAGGTGACAGGTTCGTGTATGGATACCAGGGCTGTGGGGACCTGTGCCTCCCCATGTCTTTCTTCAGACAAAATGCTCGAGTGGATTTTGTGTGCTGCAGTGACTCATCTTTCTGTAACAAGCTTTAGAGACTTGGCCCTTCTTTGCCCTGTTCCATTGTTCATTCAGCCCTTTCCTAGACTTCTGCTGCCTCAAAAGACTGGGCCATCTTTCCCCAGCACTGTCCCAGCCCTGACACCTACTCAGCTACAGGTGTTGATGTTTCAACACCTTAACCCACCAGATAGATGCCTTCTCCTTCCCACCACCCTTGGTGCTCTTTCTTTCTCAGATTCCTATCTCCTCCCCCCCCCCCTTTTTTTTTTTTTTTTGCGGTACGTGGGCCTCTCCCTGTTGTGGCCTCTCCCGTTGCGGAGCACAGGCTCCGGACACGCAGGCTCAGCAGGCTCAGCAGCCATGGCTCACGGGCCCAGCCGCTCCGTGGCATGTGGGATCTTCCCGGACTGGGGCACGAACCCGTGTCCCCTGCATTGGCAGGCGGACTCTCAACCACTGCGCCACCAGGGAAGCCCTCTAGCTCCTTCCCTTTGTCTCGGCTTTCTCTTTCCTCCCCCCAACACCCCCATCATTGGCTGGCATATAGCAAGCTCTGCCTTCCTGTCTTCAACAAGTATTTCCTGATTGCTAAACTCTCTAATTAGGTGCTGATGATATAACAGTGAATAAGGTAGACCTGACCCCTGCCCTCCATATGTCTTCAGTTTAGTGGTTCTTTTACTGCCAGTCTGACCAGGGTCACGAGAGCTGCAGCATCTTGCCTCCCTTTTATTCATGGAACTTAGAGTTGGGAGGGATTCCTTCACCACCAACCTCATTTTACACACACACACACACCACACACGTGAGTGCTCTTTCTCAGTCTTTCTCCCTTTCCACTGTTCAGCTTTTTTCCTAATAAATCACATATGTTTTTAGGTTGGTCTTCTTTGGAATTTTTGTTTTCGCCTTTTAATTACATGAGTAAAAGCCATATTTAACTTAGAATAAGTGTAAAATACTGGCAAAAGTAGACATTACTGGCAATCCCATCCTATCACGCAGAGATGTTATCTTGTTTACATTTTCAGGTATGTCTTTCCCGGCTTTTAAAAGCAGAAGTAGGTCATGATATGTGTGTGTGTTTAGATATAAATATATATACATTTATATATATTAAAAATTATAACCTGCTTTTTATATAAATTATGGATATCTTTCCAATGATACTTTTATGTTACCATCTTTTATTGATTACATATTAGTGCACCATATACCTACAACATTTATTTAACAAGTTCTGTACTGTTGTTTTGATTACTTTCAACTTCTTAAAAGTCAGATTTATTAAGTTATCATTGACATGCAGTACATTCATGCTTTTTAGGTGTGCAGTTCCCTCAGATATGATCAATTATATGTGGGTGTATGGTATTTTATTTTTGCATATGAATGTCCAATTGATATAGCACCATGTGTTGAAAAAATTACCCTTTCTCCTTTAAAAATTTTTAATTGAAGTATAGTGTGATAGATAATCTATTAAAATATCCTTTTTTCTTTTAGTTACCTTAGCACATTTATCTAAGATCTATTGACCGTATTGGTGTAAGTCCACTTCAGGACTCTTCCTTTTTTTCCATTGACCTATATGTCTCTCCTTAGGCCAATACTACGTTGCCTTGATTACAATCGGTTTATTGTGAATCTTGATATTAGGTAGTGTGATTCTTCCAACTTGTTCTTCCTCAAAGTTATTTAGAATATTCTAGGTTCTTTGCAGTCCCATGAAGATTTTCAAATCATCTTAATGATTTCTTTAAAAAAAATTTTTCATTGGAGTATAGTTGATTTACAAAATTATATTTGTTTCGGGTGTACAGCATAGTGATTTAGTATTTTTGAAGATTATACTCTATTATAGGTTATTGCAAGATAATGGCTGTAATTCCCTGAGCTATACATTATATCTTTGTTGCTTATCTATTTTATACATAGTAGTTTGTGCTTGTTAATCCCATACCCCTAATTTGTCCTTCCCCACTCCCCTCTCCCTGCTGGTATCCACTAGTTTGTTTTCTGTATCTGTGAGTCTGTTTCTGTTTTACATATACGTTTATTTTTTTAAATTCCATGTATAAGTGATATACAGTATGTATTTGTCTGACTTATTTCACTAAGCATAACATTCCTCTAGGTCCATCCACATTGGGGGAAATGGCAAATTTTCATTCTTTTCTATGGCTGAGTAATATTCCATTGAGTGTGTGTGTGTGTGTGTGTGTGTATGTATATATGTGTGTGTGTATGTATGTATGTATAAAATACCACATCTTCTTAATCCAGTCATCTTTTGATGGGCACTTGGGTTGCTTCCATGTCTTGACTATTGTAAGTAGTGCTGCTATGAACATTGGGGTGCATGTATCTTTTTGAGTTAGTGTTTGTTTTTTCCAGATATATACCCAGGAGTGGAATTTCTGGGTCATATGATAGTTCTATTTTTAGTTTTTTGAGGAATCTCCATACAGTTTTCCTTAAGGGCTGTACCAATTTACATCCCCACCAACAGTGTACAAGCGTTCCCTTTCTCCACATCCTCTCTAACATTTGTTATTTGTAGACTTTTTGATGATAGCCATTCTGACAGATGTGAGGTGATATGTCATCGTGGTTTTGATTTACATTTCTCTAATAATTAGTGATGTTGAGCCTCTTTTCATGTGCCTGTTAACCGTCTATATGTCTTCTCTGGGAAAATGTCTACTTAGGTCTTCCACACTTTTTGATTGGGTTGTTTGTTTCTTTGATATTGGAGTTTTATGAGCTGTTTGTATATTTTGGAAATTAAGCCCTTGTTGGTCACATCATTTGCAAATATTTTCCCCCAGTCCATAAGTTGTCTTTTCATTTTGTTTATGGTTTCCTTTGCTGTACAAAAGCTTATAAGTTTGATTAGATCACACTTGTTTATTTCTGTTTTTATTTCTATTGCCTTGGGAGAGTGACCTAAGAAAACATTGGTATGATTTATGTCAGGGAAGGTTTTGCCTATATTCTATTCTAAGAGTTTTATGGTGTCATGTCTTATATTTAAGTCTTTAAGCCCTTTTGAGTTTATTTTTGTGTATGGTGTAAGAGTGTGTTCTAACTTCATTGATTTACGTCCAGCTTTCTGAATATGACTTGCTGAAGAGACTGTCTTTTCTCTATTGTATATTCTTGCCTCCTTTGTCAAAGATTAACTGACAATAGGTGTGTGGGTTTATTTCTGGGCTCTCTATTCTCTTCCATTGATCCATATATCTGTTTTGTGCCAGTGCCACACTTTTATTTTGTTGTTGTTTTTTTAACATCTTTATTGGAGTATAATTGCTTTACAATGGTGTGTTAGTTTCTGCTTTACAACAAAATGAATCAGTTATATATATACATATGTTCCCATATCTCTTCCCTCTTGCGTCTCCCTCCCTCTCACCCCTCCAGGCGCTCACAAAGCACCGAGCTGATCTCCCTGTGCTATGCGACTGCTTCCCACTAGCTATCTACCTTACCTTTGGTAGTGTATATATGTCCATGCCTCTCTCTCGCTTTGTCACAGCTTACCCTTCACCCTCCCCATATCCTCAAGTCCATTCTCTAGTAGGTCTGTGTCTTTATTCCTGTCTTACCCCTAGGTTCTTCATGACATTTTTTTTCTTAAATTCCATATATATGTGTTAGCATATGGTATTTCTTTTTCTCTTTCTGACTTACTTCACTCTGTATGACAGACTCTAGGTCTATCCACCTCATTACAAATAGCTCAATTTCGTTTCTTTTTATGGCTCAGTAATATTCCATTGTATATATGTGCCACACCTTCTTTATCCATTCATCCGATGATGGACACTTAGGTTGTTTCCATCTCCTGGCTATTGTAAATAGAGCTGCAATGAACATTTTGGTACATGACTCTTTTGAATTATGGTTTTCTCAGGGTATATGCCCAGTAGTGGGATTGCTGGGTCATATGGTAGTTCTATTTGTAGTTTTTTAAGGAAACTCCATACTGTTCTCCATAGTGGCTGTATCAATTTACATTCCCACCAACAGTGCAAGAGGGCTCCCTTTGCTCCACACCCTCTCCAGCATTTATTGTTTCTAGATTTTTTGATGATGGCCATTCTGACTGGTGTGAGATGATATCTCATTGTAGTTTTGATTTGCATTTCTCTAATGATTAGTGATGTTGAGCATTCTTTCATGTGTTTGTTGGCAGTCTGTATATCTTCTTTGGAGAAATGTCTATTTAGGTCTTCTGCCCATTTTTGGATTGGGTTGTTTGTTTTTTTGTTATTAAGCTGCATGAGCTGCTTATAAATTTTGGAAATTAATCCTTTCTCAGTTGCTTCATTTGCAAATATTTTCTCCCATTCTGAGGGTTGTCTTTTGGTCTTGTTTATGGTTTCCTTTGCTGTGCAAAAGCTTTTAAGTTTCATTAGGTGCCATTTCTTTATTTTTGTTTTTATTTCCATTTCTCTAGGAGGTGGGTCAAAAAGGATATTGCTGTGATTTATGCCACAGAGTGTGCTGCCTATGTTTTCCTCTAAGAGTTTGATAGTTTCTGGCCTTATATTTAGGTCTTTAATCCATTTTGAGCTTATTTTTGTGTATGGTGTTAAGGAGTGATCTAATCTCATACTTTTACATGTAGCTGTCCAGTTTTCCCAGCACCACTTATTGAAGAGGCTGTCCTTTCTCCACTGTACATTCCTGCCTCCTTTATCAAAGATAAGTTGACCATATGTGCATGGGTTTATCTCTGGGCTTTCTATCCTGTTCCATTGATCTATCTTTCTGTTTTTGTGCCAGTACCATACTGTCTTGATTACTGTAGCTTTGTAGTATAGTCTGAAGTCAGGGAGCCTGATTCCTCCAGCTCCATTTTTCGTTTTCATGATTGCTTTGGCTATTCAGGGTCTTTTGTGTTTCCATACAAATTGTGAAATTTTTTGTTCTACTTCTGTGAAAAATGCCAGTGGTAGTTTGATAGGGATTGCATTGAATCTGTAGATTGCTTTGGGTCATATAGTCATTTTCACAATGTTGATTCTTCCAATCCAAGAACATGGTATATCTCTCCATCTATTTGTATCATCTTTAATTTCTTTCATCAGTGTCTTATAATTTTCTGCATACAGGTATTTTGTCTCCTTAGGTAGGTTTATTCCTAGGTATTTTATTCTTTTTGTTGCAATGGTAAATGGGAGTGTTTTCTTGATTTCACTTTCAGATTTTTCATCATTAGTGTATAGGAATGCCAGAGATTTCTGTGCATTAATTTTGTATCCTGCTACTTTACCAAATTCATTGATTAGCTCTAGTAGTTTTCTGGTAGCATCGTTAGGATTCTCTGTGTATAGTATCATGTCATCTGCAAGCAGTGACAGCTTTACTTCTTTTCCGATTTGGATTCCTTTTATTTCCTTTTCTTCTCTGATTGCTGTAGCTAAAACGTCCAAAACTATGTTGAATAAGAGTGGTGAGAGTGGGCAACCTTGTCTTGTTCCTGATCTTAGTGGAAATACTTTCAGTTTTTCACCATTGAGGACGATGTTGGCTGTGCGTTTGTCATATATGGCCTTTATTATGTTGAGGAAAGTTCCCTCTATGCCTACTTTCTGCAGGGTTTTTATCATAAATGGGTGTTGAATTTTGTTGAAAGCTTTCTCTGCATCTATTTAGATGATCATATGGTTTTTCTCCTTCAATTTGTTAATATGGTGTATCACGTTGATTGATTTGCATATATTGAAGAATCCTTGCATTCCTGGAATAACCCCCACTTGATCATGGTGTATGATCTGTTTAATATGTTGTTGGATTCTGTTTGCTAGTAGTTTGTTGAGGATTTTTGCATCTATGTTCATCAGTGATTTGGCCTGTAGTTTTCTTTCTTTGTGACATCATTGTCTGGTTTTGGTATCAGGGTGATGGTGACCTCGTAGAAGGAATTTGGGAGTGTTCCTCCCTCTGCTATATTTTGGAAGAGTTTGAGAAGGATAGGTGTTAGCTCTTCTCTAAATGTTTGTTAGGATTCGCCTGTGAAGCCATCTGGTCCTGGGCTTTTGTTTGTTGGAAGATTTTTAATCACAGTTTCAATTTCAGTGCTTGTGATTGGTCTGTTCATCTTTTCTATTTCTTCCTGATTCATTCTTGGCAGGTTGTGCATTTCTAAGAATCTGTCCATTTTTTGGCATAGAGTTGCTTGTAGTAATCTCTCATGATCTTTTGTATTTCTGCAGTGTCAGTTGTTACTTCTCCTTTTTCATTTCTAATTCTATTGATTTGAGTCTTCTCCCTTTTTTTCTTGATGAGTCTGGCTAATGGTTTATCAATTTAGTTTATCTTCTCAAAGAACTAGCTTTTAGTTTTATTGATCTTTGCTATCATTTCCTTCATTTCTTTTTCATTTATTTCTGATCTGATTTTTATGATTCCCTTCCTTCTGCTAACTTTGGGTTTTTTTTGTTCTTCTTTCTCTAACTGCTTTAGGTGCAAGGTTAGGTTGTTTATTCGAGATGTTTCCTGTTTCTTAAGGTAGGATTGTATTGCTATAAACTTCCCTCTTAGAACTGCTTTTGCTGCATCCCATAGATTTTGGGTTGTCGTGTCTCCATTGTCATTTGTTTCGAGGTATTTTTTTATTTCCTCTTTGATTTCTTCAATGATCACTTCGTTATTAAGTAGTGTATTGTTTAGCCTCTATGTGTTTGTATTTTTTACAGATCTTTTCCTGTAATTGATACCTAGTGTCGTAGCATCGTGGTCAGAAAAGATACTTGATAAAATTTCAATTTTTTTCAATTTACCAAGGCTTGATTTGTGACCCAAGATATGATCTATCCTGGAGAATGTTCCATGAGCACTAGAGAAAAATGTGTATTCTGTTGTTTTTGGATGGAGTGTCCTATAAATATCAATTAAGTCCATCTTGTTTAAGGTATCATTTAAAGCTTGTGTTTCCTTATTTATTTTCATTTTGGATGATCTGTCCATTGGTGAAAGTGGGGTGTTAAAGTCCCCTACTATGAATGTGTTACTGTCGATTTCCCCTTTTATGGCTGATAGTATTTGCCCTATGTATTGAGGTGCTCCTATGTTGGGTGCATAAATATTTACAACTGTTATATCTTCTTCTTGGATCAATCCCTTGATCATTATGTAGTGTTCTTCTTTGTCTCTTCTAATAGTCTTTATTTTAAAGTCTAATTTGAATGATATGAGAATTGCTACTCCAGCTTTCTTTTGGTTTCCATTTGCATGAAATATCTTTTTACATCCCCTTACTTTCAGTCTGTATGTGTCTCTAGGTCTGAAGTGGGTCTCTTGTAGACAGCAAATATATGGGTCTTATTTTTGTATCCATTCAGCCAATCTGTGTCTTTTGGTGGGAGCATTGAGTCCATTTACATTTAAGGTAATTATCGATATGTATGTTCCTATTCCCATTTTCTTAATTGTTTTGGGTTTGTTAATGTAGGTCTTTTCCTCCTCTTGTGTTTCTTGCCTAGAGAAGTTCCTTTAGCAGTTGTTGTAGAGCTGGTTTGGTGGTGCTGAACTCTCTCAGCTTTTGCTTGTCTGTAAAGGTTTTAATTTCTCAATCAAATCTGAATGAGATCCTTGCTGGGTAGAGTAATCTTGGTTGCAGGTTTTTCTCCTTCATCACTTTCAGTATGTCCTGCCAGTCCCTTCTGGCTTGCAGAGTTTCTGCTTAAAGATCAGATGTTAACCTTATGGGGATTCCTTTGTGTGTTATTTGTTGTTTTTCCCTTGCTGCTTTTAATATGTTTTCTTTGTATTTAATTTTTGACAGTTTGATTAATATGTGTCTTGGCATATTTCTCTTTGGATGTATCTTGTATGGGACTCTCTGTGCTTCCTGGACTTGATTAACTATTTCCTTTCCCATATTAGGGAAGTTTTCAACTATAATCTCTTCAAGTATTTTCTCAGTCCCTTTCTTTTTCTCTTCTTCTTCTGGAACCCCTATAATTCGAATGTTGGTGCGTTTAATGTTGTCCCAGAGGTCTCTGAGACTATCCTCAGTTCTTTTCATTCTTTTTTCTTTATTCTGCTCTGCAGTAGTTATTTCCACTGTTTTATCTTCCAGGTCACTTATCCGTTCTTCTGCCTCAGTTATTCTGCTATTGATCCCATCTAGAGTATTTTTCATTTCATTTATTGTGTTGTTCATCGTTGTTTGTTTCATCTTTAGTTCTTCTAGGTCCTTATTAAATGTTTCTTCCATTTTGTCTATTCTATTTCCAAGATTTTGGATCATCTTTACTATCATTATTCTGAATTCTTTTTTTCAGGTAGACTGCCTATTTCCTCTTCATTTGTTGGGTCTTGTGGATTTTTATCTTGCTCCTTCATCTGCTGTGTGTTTTTCTGTCTTCTCATTTTGCTTATCTTACTGTGTTTGGGGTCTCCTTTTTGCAGGCTGCAGGTTCATAGTTCCTGTTGTTTTTGGTGTCTGTCCCAGTGGCTAAGGTTGGTTAAGTGGGTTGTGTAGGCTTCCTGGTGGAGGGGACCAGTGCCTGTGTTCTGGTGGATGAGGCTGGATTTTGTCTTTCTGGTGGGCAGGTCCGTGTCTGGTGGTGCGTTTTGGGGTGTCTGTGGACTTACTATGATTTTAGACAGCCTCTCTGCTAATGGGTGGGGTTGTGTTCCTGTCTTGCTAGTTGTTTGGCATAGGATGTTCAGCACTATAGCTTGCTGGTCGTTGAGTGAAGCTGGGTGCTGGTGTTGAGATGGAGATCTCTGGGAGATTTTCGCTATTTGATATTATGTGGAGCTGGGAGGTCTCTTGTGAACCAGTGTCCTGACGTTGGCTCTCCCACCTCAGATGCATAGTACTGACTCCTGGCTGCAGCACCAAGAGCCTTTCATCCACACAGCTCAGAAAAAAAGGGAGAAAAAGTAGAAAGAAAGAATTAGTAGAAGTAGAAAGAAAGAAAGAAAGAAAGAAAGGAGGGAGAGAAGTAGGGAGGGAGGAAGGAAGGAAGGAGGGAAGGAAGAAGTAGGGAGGGAGGAAGGAAGGAAGGAGGGAAGGAAGAAAAAAAGAAATAAGGAAGATAAAGTAAAATAAAATAAAGTAAGATAAAATATAATAGTTATTAAAATAAAAAAAATGAGGGAAAAAAAAAAAAGGACAGATAGAGCCCTAGGACAAATGGTGGAAGCAAAGCTATACAGACAGAATCTCACATAGAAGCATACACATACACACTCACAAAAAGAGGAAAAGGGGAAAAAATCATAAATCTTGCTCTGAAAGTCCACCTCCTCAATTTGTGATGATTCGTTGTCTAAAGGAGGGAAGGAAGGAAAGAACGAAGATAAAGTAAAATATAATAAAATTAATAAAGTAAAAAGTAATTATTAAGAAAAAAATTAAAAAACAAACAAAAAATGGATGGATATGGGCTTCCCTGGTGGCGCAGTGGTTGAGAGTCTGCCTGCCGATGCAGGGGACGCGGATTCGTGCCCCAGTCTGGGAAGATCCCACATGCCGTGGAGCGGCTGTGCCCTTGAGCCATGGCTGCTGAGCCTGCGTGTCCGGAGCCTGTGCTCCGCAACAGGAGCGAACACAACAGTGAGAGGCCCGTGTACCGCAAAAAAAAAAAAAAAAAAAAAATTGGACGGATAGAACCCTTGGACAAATGGTGGAAGCAAAGCTATACAGACAAAATCTCACACAGAAGCATACACATACACACTCACAAAAAAAGGAAAAGGGGAAAAAATCCTAAATCTTGCTCTCAAAGTCCACCTCCTTAATTTGGGATGATTCGTTGTCTATTCATGTATTCCACAGATGCAGGGTACATCAAGTTGATTGTGGAGCTTTAATCTGCTGCTTCTGAGGCTGCTGGGAGAGATTTCCCTTTCTCTTCTTTGTTCTCACAGCTCCCAGGAGCTCAGCTTTGGATTTGGCCCCGCCTCTGCGTGTAGGTCGCGGGAGGGCATCTGTTCTTCGCTCAGACAGGATGGGGTTAAAGGAGCAGCTGATTCGGGGGCTCTGGCTCACTCAGGCCGGGGGGTAGGGAGGGGCATGGAGTGCGGGGTGAGCCTGTGGCAGCAGAGGCCGGCGTGACGTTGCACCAGCCTGAGGCGCATCGTGTGTTCTCCCGGGGGAGTTGTCCCTGGATCCCGGGACCCTGGCAGTGGCGGGCTGCACAGGCTCTCCGGAAGGGGGGTGTGGATAGTGACCTGTGCTTGCACACAGGCTTCTTGGTGGCGGCAGAAGCAGCCTTAGCGTCTCATGCCTGTCTCTGGGGTCTGTGCTTTTAGCTGCGGCTCGCGCCTGTCTCTGGTGCTCCTTTAAACAGCATTCTTAATCCCCTCTCCTCGTGCACCAGGAAACAAAGAGGGAAGAAAAAGTCTCTTGCCTCTTTGGCAGGTCCAGACTTTTCCCCGGATTCCCTCCCGGCCAGCCGTGGTGCACTAACCCCCTGCAGGCTGTGTTCACGCCGCCAACCCCGTCCTCTCCCTGTGCTCCGACCAAAGCCCGAGCCTCAGCTCCCAGCCCCGCCTGCCCCGGCGGGGGAGCAGACAAGCCTCTCGGGCTGGTGAGTGCCGGTCGGCACTGATCCTCTGTGCGGGAATGTCTCCTCTTTGCCCCCACCGCACCCCTGTTGCTGTGCTCTCCGCAGAAGCTTCCCCCTCCGCCACCCGCAGTCTCCGCCCGCGAAGGGGCTTTTAGTGTGTGGAAACCTTTCCTCCTTCACAGCTCCCTCCCACTGGTGCAGGTCCCGTTCCTATCCTTTTGTCTCTGTTTATTCTTTTTTCTTTTGCCCTACCCAGGTACATGGGGGAGGGGGTTTCTTTCCTTTTGGGAGGTCTGAGGTCTTCTGCCAGCATTCAGTAGGTGTTCTGTAGGAGTTGTTCCACGTGTAGATGTCGCCACACTGTTTTGATGATTGTAGCTTTGTAGTATTGTCTGAAGTCTGGGAGTGTATTGCCTCCTGCTTTGTTCTTTTTCCTCAGGAATGCTTTGGCAATTCTGGGTCTTTTGTGGTTCCATGTCAATTTTAGGATTATTTGTTCTAGTTCTGTGAAGAATGTCATGGGTAATTTGATAGGGATCACATTAAATCTGTATATTGCTTTGGGTAGTATGGCCATTTAAAAAATATTAATTCCTCCAATCCAAGAGCATGGGATATCTGTCCATTTCTTTGAATCATCTTCAGTTTCCTTTATTAATGTTTTATAGTTCTCAGCATATAAGTCTTTCACCTCCTTGGTCAGATTTATTCCTAAGTATTTTATTTTATTTTTTGGATGTGATGTTAAAAGGGATTTTTTTTTTAGATTCCCTTTCCAATATTTCATTGTTATTGTAAAGAAATGCAACTAATTTCTGTATGTTAATCTTGTATCCTGCTACCTTGCTGAATTAGTTTATCAGTTCTAATAGTTTTTGTGTAGAGTTTTTAGGGTTTTCTATATATAGTAACATCTTACTGAAAACCTGAATGAATATTTTTGCCAACCCAATATCATGTCATCTGCATCTAATGACAATTTTACCTCTTCCCTTACAATTTAGATACCTTTTATTTCTTTTTCTTCTCTGATTGCTGTGGCTAGGACTTCCAATACTATGTTGAATAGAAGTGGTGAGAGTGGGCATCCTTGTCTTGTTCCAGATTTTAGTGGGAAGGCTTTCTGCTTTCCACTGTTGTGTATTATATTGGCTGTGGGTTTGTCATAAAAGGTTTTTATTATGTTGAGATATGTTCCCTCTATACCTACTTTGGTAATAGTTTTTATTATGAATGGATGTTGAATTTTATCAAATGCTTTTTCTGCATCTGTTGAGATGATCATGTGGTTTTTGTCTTTTCTTTTGTTGATGTGGTGTATCACACTGATTTGCAAGTGTTGAACCATACTTGTGACCCTGGGATGAATCCAACTTGATTGTGGTGTATGATCTTTTTAATGTATTGTTGGATTCGGTTTGCTAATATTTTGTTGAGAATTTTTGCGTCTATATTCATTCAAGATATTGGCCTGTAATTTTCTTTTTTTGGTAGTGTCTTTCTCTGGTTTTGGTATCAGGGTGATGCTGGCTTCATACTATGTCTTTGGGAGTGTTACCTCCTCTTCAATCTTTTGGAAGTGTTTGAGAAGGATCAGTATAATTTCTTCTTTATATGTTTGGTAGAATTTGCCTGTGAAACCATCTGGTCCTGGACTTTTGTTTCTAGGGAGGTTTTAAAATTAAAGCTTCTATTTCAGTTCCAGTAATTGGTCTGTTCAAATTATCTGTTTCTTCTTGATTCAGTTTGGCGGGCTATGTTTCTTGAAAGTTGTCCATTTCTTCTAGGCTGTCGATTTTTTTGGCATATAATTGTTCATAGTATTCTCTTATTATTTATTTATTTATTTTGTATTTCTGTGGTATCAGTTGTAATTTCTCTTTGTTCATTTCTTCTTTCATTTTGGTCCTCTGTTTTCTTGGTGAGTCTGTCCAGAGTCTTGTCAATTTTGTTTAAGCTTTCAAAGATCCAACTCTTGGTTTTATTGATTTTTTCCTATTTTTTAAATCTCTATTTGTTTATTTCCTCTCTGATCTTTATTATTTCCTTCCTTCTGCTGACTTCTGGTTTTGTTTGCTCTTCTTTTACTAATTATTTTAGGTGATAATTTAGGTTGTTTGAGATTTTCTTTTCTTTTTTTCTTCTTTCTTTTCTTTCTTTCTTTCTTTTTTTTTTTTTTTTTTTGTGGTACACGGGCCTCTCACTGTTGTGGCCTCTCCCATTGCAGAGCACAGGTTCCAGATGCGCAGGCTCAGGGGCCATGGCTCACGTCTTTTTTTTTTTTTAATGAAGGCCTGTATCTCTATTAACTTCCCTCTAGTAACTTCTTTTGTTACGTCTCATAGATATTGTATGATTGTGTTTATTTTTATTTATTTATTTTTAAAATTATTGATTAATTTGACTGCGTTGGGTCTTTGTTGCTGTGTATGGGCTTCTCATTGCAGTGGCTTTTCTTTTTGCGGAACATGGGCTCTAGGTGTGTGGGCTTCAGTAGTTGTGGCTCTTGGGCTCTAGAGCACAGGCTCAGTAGTTGTGGCACATGGGCTTAGTTGCTCTGTGGCATGTGGAATCTTCCTGGACCAGGGCTCGAATCTGTGTCCCCGGCATTAGCAGGCAGACTGTTAACGACTATGCCACCAGGGAAGTCCCTGATTGTGTTTATATTGTCATTTGTGTCAAGGTATTTTTAAATTTCCTCTTCGATTTCATCATTGGCCATTGGTTTTTTTAGTAGCATGTTGCTGAGTCTCCATGTAATTTTGTTCTTTCTCATTTCTCTTTCTGCAGTTGATTTCTAGTTTCATGCCATTGTGGTGAGAAAATATGCTTGAAATAGGGCTTCCCTGGTGGCGCAGTGGTTGAGAGTTTGCCTGCTGATGCAGGGGACACAGGTGTGTGCCCTGGTCTGGGAAGATCCCACATGCCGCAGAGCTGCTGGGCCCGTGAGTCATGGCCACTGAGCCTGCGCATCCAGAAAACAAACAAACAAACAAACAAAATATACTTGAAATAATTTCTATACCCTTAAAGTTATTGATGCTTTTATTCTTCCCTAGTATGTGGTCAGTCCTAGAGAATGCTCCATGTGCACTTCAAAAGAACGTGTATTCTGGTTTTTTTGGATGTAATGTCCTGAAAATATCAATTAATTTTAAGTGTTCTACTGTATCATTTAGGACTTCTGTTGCCTTATTGATTTTCTGTCTGGAAGGTCTGTGCATTGGTGTGAATGGAGTGTTAAAGTCTTCTACTATTATTGTATATCTGTCAATTTCTCCCTTTAATTTTGTTAATATTTCTTTTATGTATTTGGCTGCTCCTATATTGGGTACATATATGTTGACAAGTGTAAATCCTCTTCTTGTATTGATCCTCTTATCATTATATAGTGTCCTTCTTTTTCTTTCTTTATGGTCTTTGTTTTAAAGTCTATTTTGTCTGATATGGGTATAGTGACCCCCACTTTCTTGTCATTTCTGTTTGCATGAAATATCTTTTTCCATCACCTCACTTTCAATCTGTGTGTGTCCTTTGCCCTAAAGTGGATCTCCTGTAGACAGCATATTGTAGGCTCTTGTTTTTTATTTATCCAATCTGTCAATCTATGTCTTTTGATTGGAGCATTTGGTCCATTGACATTTAAGGTAATTATTGATAGATATGTATTTATTGCCACTTTAAACCTTGTTTTCCAGTTGATTTGTATTTCTTATTTGTTCCTTTTTGTTTTTCCTTTTGTGGTTTGATGATTTTCTTTTGTATTATGCTTATGTTCTCTTCCTTTGTTTTTCATGAATCTATTGTTTGTTTTTGATTTGTGGCTACTGTTTTTCAAGTATGTTATTTAACCCATTACTATATCTATTTGCTTTAGACTGAGTCATATAGGCTCAAACATATTAAAAAAAAATCCTACATTTTCTTACTCTCCTCCCCCACATTTTATGATTTTGATACCCTCTTTTACATCTTCATGTTTATATTTTTGCATTTTGGTTATCATCACTTTCACAAAATATTTTTGATTTTTTTAATCTGTATACTAGCTTATTTAAGTGATTTACTTTCCAAATGTGATTTTCCCTTTTCTATAGATTCTTGCTTCTTTTCCATTTAGAGAAGACATTTCAATATTTCTTTTAGGACATGTTTAGTATTGCTGTATTCTTTTAGGTTTTCCTTATCTGAGAAATTTTTTATCTCTCCTTCTATTCTAAATGATAATCTTGCTTGGTAGAGTATCCTAGGTTACAGATTTTTCCCTTTTAGGACTTTGAATATATCTTGCCACTCCCTTCTGGCCTCCAATGTTTCTGTAGAGAGATCAGCTGATACCCTTATGGGGATTCCCTTGTAACTAACTCGTTGTTTTTCCCTTGCTGCCTTTAGAATCCTCTTTTTTAAAATTTTGCCATTTTAATTATGATAAGTCTTGGTGTAGGTCTGTTTGGGTTCACCTTGTTTAGGACCCTCTGTGCTTCCTCTACCTGGATATCTATTTCCTTCTTTTGGTTTCACAAGTTTTCAGCCATAATTTCTTCAAATACATTTTCAATCCCCTTTTCTCTTTCTTCTCCTTCTGGAATCCCTATTACGCATAGATTGGCACAATTTATATTATCCCATAGGTCTCTTATATTGTTTTAATTTTTCTATCTGCTGTTCTGATTGGGTGATTCCCATTATTCTACCTTCCAGATCACTTATTCATTCTTCTGCATTATTTAATCTGCTATTTATTGGCACTAGCTCAGCTTTCGTCTCAGCAATTGCGTTGTCTAATTTTTCTTGGCTCCTCTTTATAGTTTTTAGTTCCTTTTTACAGTAATCTTCATTTCTGTTGATAGCCTTTCTTAATTCCTTTAGTATTTTCATTATCTCCTTTTTGAACTCAGTGTTTATTAGACTGAAGCAGTTTGTTTCATTGTTCTTTCAGGGGAATTCTCTTGATCTATTAATTGGAAGTGGTTCCTCTTCTTCTTCATTTTACTTATATTTCTCTTACTGTATCAGTTTAGGAGAAACAATTATTTACTGTGGTCTTGGAGGGCTATTTTTATGTGGGAGTGTCCCTGTGTATCTTATGTGGGTTTAATATTTTTGGCTTGAGGGCTGTTTTTAGTAAAGATGCCTGCCACATCTTTCCTCAATGTGTGATGGCCATTATCCCCTTGACAGGGGATTGTGACTGGTGTTGTGGTGTCCAGAGCTTGCACTGGATGTTGAGCAGGGCCTCCTCTTTGCTTTATGGTTGTCACAGCCCTTTAAGAGGGCAGAGTCTGCTCCCTAGTTGTTGGAGTAGGAGCCCCCAGATCTGCTTCTTTTTTTTTACTTTTTTTTTTTCTGGCCACGACTTGTGGCATGCAGGATCTTAGTTCCCTGATCAGGGATTGAATCCATGCCCCATGCAGTGGAAGCACAGAGTCCTAACCACTGGACCACCAGGGAATCCCCACCACCCACCCCCGCCGCCCCCACGATCTATTTCTGAGCTGTGGTGTGAGGTAGGTGGGATTGGAGCACTCCCACTGGGAGAAGAGACACTGAGTATTCCCTGCCAGAGCTGCCCATCAGGGAGTGCACTCTGTGATGTCATCTGAAACCCATTGTGTGGGCTCACAAAGTACACTGATGTTAGGACTGTCCGTGGCCCCTCGTCAGCCATAGAAATGCAGTCAGTAGGCCTTGGTGTCCTTCAGGTGCTCTGTTTACAAATCCACCAGCACAGATCTGCCAGCACGGATCCACTGAAGTCAGGTACCAGGAACGCAGTAGTCATGCACTTGGACCCACCTTGGGAGCTATGGAAGCAGCCCAGACCTGGCCCTGCCTACACGTGTGCACACCCTCTAAGCCCAAAGCTGCTAAAGCCAGACCCATCCCAGCTGCAGAAGCACCCATTGTCCACTTGGATGTCCTGCAGGTGCTGAGTTTACAAAGCTGGCAGTGATGGTATAAATCTGCAGATTGCACAACCCTGGGGATCAGCTCTGATTTCAGTCCTGGCTCTGATTGCGGGCAACCCGCTTGTGCTTGCACCCTCCCAGAGCTTGTAAAGGTGACACTGAGCCAGTTGAGAGCAGGTGGAGAAAGAGGCTGATATGGTGGGCCCCACCCCTCCCTTCATGTGCCCCTTAACCTTGGTGCTTCACTTCTATGGTGGGCCTGGACTTTTTCTGCATACACCCCCGGTTGCCACCATACCACATTCCAGCCCCTTCAGGCTGTCTCCATGCAGGATGAGTTTCAGGCTCTCCCTGGGTTTCTCCTCTAAAGCCTGAGTTTTAGCACCCAGCCCCCAAATGTAGCAGCAGATACGTGTCTCAGGCTGGGGAGTGCAGGGCAGAGGAATGGACTGTCTGTGCAGGTCTCTTTCTGTTCTGCCTTCTGCAAACCAGCTGCTGTGCTCTCCTCCAACCCTCTGAAGCTCCCTTTCTGTCCCAGTGATCTTCCCACCAGTGAGGGGGTTTCCCAGGGTGTAGGAACCTTTCCTCTTTCAGAGCTTCCTCCCAGAGGTGCAGGTCTCATCCTTCTTACTTTTTTTTTTTCCTTTCATCCTACCCCATTACATGGAGATCTTTCTTGCACTTTTAGGTTCTGAGATCATCTGCCCTTGTTCAGTAGGGGTTCTGTGAGAATAGTTTCACACATAGATGTATTTTTGGGAGGAGGTGAGCTCCATGTCCTTCTATTCTACCATCATGATTGGAGCCCCTTGAATTATCTATTTTGATTGGGTCTTTTTTTTTTTTTTTTTTTGCCATACGCGGGTCTCTCACTGTTGTGGCCTCTCCCGTTGCAAAGCACAGGCTCCGGACGTGCAGGCTCAGTGGCCATGGCTCACGGGCCCAGCCGCTCCGCGGCATGTGGGATCTTCCCGGACCGGGGCACGAACCTGTGTCCCCTGCATCGGCAGGCGGACTCAACCACTGCGCCACCAGGGAAGCCCATTGATTGGGTCTTTTTTATATTTTCTATTTCCTTGTTAAAATGATCTGTGTTTAGATCACTTATCTTTCCTAATTCAGTTAGAATATTTATTACCAATGTTTTGAATTCTTTATCTGGAAAATTGTTTATTTGTTTCATTATTTTTTTTAGGGTATTTCTCTTGCTCTTTCAATTGAGAGTAGTTCTGCCTTTTCATTTTACTTAACTTTCTCTGTCTCTGTGAATTTAGGTGAAATGGTTATCTAATGCGGTCTGGAAGGGTGTTCTTATGTGGGCGAGTCCCTATGTAGACTGCATATGCCCAATGCCTCTGGTGGGGGGGTGCTGGATTTGATGTGGACACCAGTCACATCTTTCCTCAGGGTGTGCTGGCTGCTATTACCTTGGTAGGGCATGTGGCTGGAGATGGAAGAGCTAGAGCCTGCATAGGGTGTGAGGCAGGACTTCCTCTCTGCTCAGTGGCCAGCACTGCCCTGTCAGGGCTGGAGTTAGTTCCTATGTTGCTGGAGCAGAAGCCCTGAGGTTTGGGCTTGAGCTGTTCTGTTCCCTCCAAGAGTATGTTTGTTTTTTCTCTCCTTGCACTGGGAACTTTGCCCCAAAGGTGGGTAGTGCTGAAGCAAGTGTGGCTTGTGTGCTTACAGAAACACAGACCTCTGCCTGTGCAGGTATCTGTGGCTCTGCTCAGATGGAGCCCATGGTTGTGTCTTTTCCCTGGTTGTGATAGCCCCAGGTCTAGTGCTGCCTTGTGCCATGGAGTGAGCTGGCCAGGATGGTTTGCTTGGCTTGGGCTGGGGTACACAGCAAGGTGGCTGCAGGAGTTCTAGCAGCTGCACTGCCATCAGAAATCTGGACTGCTTCTGCGGCACTGCTTGAGTAAGTGCCATCAATGGCCACCGCTGCCTCACCTGGGCTCTACCCCAGGCCCCTGGGTCACCTCTGTGTCCCTAGGTCAAATCTTTTCCCTAGTCCCGGCCACCCTAGATCAGAGAGGGGAGTATGGCAAGGTGGCATCTGATAGGGCAGGACTCACTCTGCCCGGCCTGGTGGCAAGTCAGCACTTGTGTGCTCCTCATGAGTGGAGTCTTGGCTTCTCCAGCCTATCTGTCCTAGTTGTTCTCCAAACAGCCAAGGGGGCTTGTCTCCTATTCATGGGACCCCTGGACTGGGATGCTGTCTGTAGCTCAGCTTGCTCACTCCCCAGGGTGAGTGTCCATCTGTGTGATTTTCCTTTCCCTCTGAGTCCCCTCCCTGGGGCACAGGGCCTGACTCAATCACTTTTCTTTCTGTCCTACCCAATTACATGTGTATTTTTTGACAGCCTTTGTTCCATAGGAGTCCTTCTGCCAATTTCCAGTTCGTTTTGCATAAGAATTGTTCCACATGTAGGTGTATTTTTGATGTATTTGGAGGGAAAGGTGAACTCCATGTCCTCTTACTTGGACATCTTGATTTCCTTCCCTGCTTATGATATATAAAAAGTGATTTCTTAAAAGAAATGATATTTCAATTAGGATTAATGTTGTAAATGTCCTCTAAGCATTGCTTTAGCTGTGTCCTACAAATTTTGATATATTGTGTTTTCATTTTCATTGAAATATTTTCTATTTTTAACCTTTGGCTTCCTCCTTTTGTTTAGAACAGTTTTAGAACTGTTGTTTAATTTCCAAAATTTGAACTTTTTCAGTTACCTTTCTGTTACTATTACTATTTTAATTTTATTATAGTCAGGAAACATACTTTGTATGATTTATTTTAAAATTTGTCAAGGTTTTATGGTCCTGAGTATGGTCTATCTTTGTGAATGTTCCATGTGCACATGACAGCAATATTATTCTACTACTGTCGTGTTGATAAATTCTACACGTCAGTTAGGACTAATTTGTTAATTGTATATTCAGATAATCCATGTAGTGATTTTGTGTCAACTTGTTCTGTCAATTACTGAGAGACGAGTTTCAAAATCTGTAACTATTAATGTACTATTACTCAGCTATCAAAAAGAATGAAATAGGGCTTCCGTGGTGGCGCAGTGGTTGGGAGTCCGCCTGCTGATGCAGGGGACACGGGTTCGTGCCCCGGTCCGGGAAGATCCCACATGCCGTGGAGCGGCTAGGCCTGTGAGCCATGGCCGCTGAGCCTGCACGTCCAGAGCCTGTGCTCTGCAATGGGAGAGGCCACAACAGTGAGAGGCCCGTGTACCGCAAAAAAAAAAGAATGCAATAATGCCATTTGTAGGAACATGAATGGACCTAGAGATGATCATACTAAGTGAAATAAGTCAGACAGAGAAAAACAAATACCATATGATGTCACTCATATTTGAAATCTAAAAAAAATGATACAAATGAACTTATTTACAAAGCAGAAACAGACTCACAGACTTAGAAAACAAACTATGGTTACCAAACAGGAAAAGTGGTGGGGAGGGATAAATTAGGAGTTGGGAATTAACATATACACACTACTATGTATAAAGTAATCAACAAGGACCTACTGTATAGCACAGGGAACTCATCTCAATATACTGTAATAACCTAAATGGGAAAAGAATCTGAAAAATAAAGATAAATGTATTGATATTTGTATAATTGAACCACTTTGCTGTACATCTGAAACTAACACAACATTGTAAATTAACTATAATCCATTATAAAATAAAAATTAAAAACGGACTTCCCTGGCAGTCCAGTAGTTAAGACTGTGTGCTTCCAATGCAGGGGGCACAGGTTTAATCCCTGGTTGGGGAACTAAAATCTCACATGCTGCATGGAATTGCCAAAAAAATAAGAAAACAAAATCTGTAACTATTTCTTTTTGAATTTTATTTTTTTATACAGCAGGTTCTTATTAGTTATCTATTTTATACATATTAGTGTATATATGTCAATCCGAATCTCCCAATTCATCACACCACCACCACCACGACCACCACTACCCCCTGCCACTTACCCCCCTTGGTGTCCATACGTTTGTTCTCTACTCCTGTGTCTCTATTTCTGCCCTGCAAACTGGTTCATCTGTACTAACTTTCTAGGTTCCACATATATACGTTAATATAGTGTATTTGTTTTTCTCTTTCTGACTTACTTCACTCTGTATGACAGTCTCTAGATGCATCCACGTCTCTACAAATGATCCAATTTCATTCCTTTTTATGGCT
Organism: Lagenorhynchus albirostris; assembly: GCF_949774975.1. Classification (NCBI taxonomy): domain Eukaryota; kingdom Metazoa; phylum Chordata; class Mammalia; order Artiodactyla; family Delphinidae; genus Lagenorhynchus; species Lagenorhynchus albirostris. The sequence goes on from NC_083103.1 coordinate 100,434,351, forward strand.
AATATTCCGTTGTATATATGTACCACTTCTTCTTTATCCATTCTACTGTTGATGAGCATTTAGGTTGCTTCCATGACCTGGCAATTGTAAATAGTGCTGCAATGAAAATTAGGGGTGCATGTGTCTTTCTGAATTATGATTTTCTCTGGGTATATGCCCAGTAGTGAGACTGCTGGGTCATATGGTAATTCTATTTTTATTTTTTAAGGAACCTCCATACTGTTCTCCATAGTGGCTGTATCAATTTACATTCCCACCGACAGAGCAAGAGGGTTCCCTTTTCTCTACACCCTCTCCAGAATTTATTTCTTGTAGATTTTTTGATGATGGCCATTCTGACCTGGGTGAGGTGATAGATACCTCATTGTAGTTTTGATTTGAATTTCTCTAATGATTGGTGATGTTGAGCATCCTTTCATGTGTTTGTTGGCAATCTGTATATCTTCTTTGGAGAAATGTCTATTTAGGTCTTCTGCCCATTTTTGGATTAGGTTGTTTGTTTTTTTGATATTGAGCTCCATGAGCTGCTTGTATATTTTGGAGATTAATCCTGTGTCAATTACTTTGTTTGCAAATATTTTCTTCCACTCTGAGGGCTGACTTTTCGTCTTTATAGTTTCCTTTGTTGTGCAAAAGCCTTTAAGTTTCATTAGGTCCCATTTGTTTGTTTTTTTTTTTTTATTTCCATTACTTTAGGAGGTGGGTCAAAAAAGATCTTGCAGTGATTTATGTCAAAGAGTGTTTTCCTATGTCTTCCTCCAAGAGTTTTATAGTGTCTGGTCTTACATTTAAGTCTCTAACCCATTTTGAGTTTATTTCTGTGTATGGTGTTAGGAAGTGTTTTAATGTCATTCTTTTACAAGTGGCTGTCCAATTTTCCCAGCACCACTTATTGAAGAGGCTGTCTTTTCTCCATTGTATATCCTTGCCTCCTTTGTCATAGATTAGTTGACCATAGGCGTGTGGGTTTATCTCTGGGCTTTCTATCCTATTCCATTGATTTATACTTCTGTTTTTGTGCCAGTACCATATTGTCTTGATTACTGTAGCTTTGTAGTATAGTCCAAAGTCAGGGAGTCTGATTTTTCCAGCTACATTTTTTTCCCTCAAGATTGCTTTGGCTATTCAGGGTCTTTTGTGTCTCTATACAAATTTTAAGGGTTTTTGTTCTAGTTCTGTAAAAAAATGCCATTGGTAATTTGATAGGGATTGCATTGAATCTGTAGATTGCTTTGGATAGTATAGTCATTTCTACAGTATTGATTATTCCAACCCAAGAACATGGTATATCTTTCCATCTGTGTCATCTTTAATTTCTTTCATCAGCGTCTTATAGTTTTCTGAATACAGGTCTTTTACCTCCTTAGGTAGATTTATTCCTAGGTATTTTGTTTTTCTTGTTGCAATGGTGAATGAGATTTCCTTAATTTCTCTTTCTGATCTTTCATTGTTAGTGTTTAGGAATGTAAGAGATTTCTGTGCATTAATTTTGTATCCTGCAAATTTACCAAATTCATTGATTAGCTCTGATTAGTTTTCTGGTGGCATCTTTAGGATTCTCTATGTATAGTATTATGTCATCTGCTAAGTGACAGTTTTACTTCTTCTTTTCCAGTTTGTATTCCTTTTATTTCTTTTTCTTCTCTGGTTGCCATTGCTATGACTTCCAAAACTATGTTGAATAATAGAGGCGAGAATGGACGTCCTTGTCTTTCTCGTGATCTTAGAGGAAATGCTTTTAGTTTTTCACTATTGATCGTGATGTTTGTTGTGGGTTTGTCATATATGGCCTTTATTATGTTGAGGTAGGTTCCCTCTGTGCCCACTTTCTGGAGAGTTTTTATAATAAATGGGTGTTGAATTTTGTCAAAAGCTTTTTTCTGCATCTATTGAGATGATCATATGGTTTTTCTTCTTCAATTTGTTAATATGGTGTATCACATTGATTTGTGTATATTGAAGAATCCTTGCATCCCTGGAATAAATCTCACTCAATCATGGTGTATGATCCTTTTAATGTGTTGTTGGATTCTGTTTGCTAATATTTTGTTGAGGACTTTTGCATCTATATTCATCAGTGATATTGTTCTGTAATTTTCTTTTTTTGTGATACCTTTGTCTGGTTTTGGTATCAGGTTGATGGTGGCCTTGTAGAATGAGTTTGGGAGTGTTCCTTCCTCCTAAATTTTTTGGAAGAGTTTGAGATGGATGGGTGTTAACTCTTCTCTAATGTTTGATAGAGTTCACCTGTGAAGCCATCTAGTCCTGGACTTTTGTTTGTTAGAAGATTTTTAATTACAGTTTTTATTTCATTAGTTGTGATTGGTCTGTTCATATTTTCTATTTCTTCCTGGTTCAGTCTTGGAAGGTTATACCTTTCTAAAATTTGTCCATTTCTTCCAGGTTGTCCATTTATTGGCATAGAGTCTCTTATGATGTTTTCTATTTCTGTGGTATCCATTGTAACTTCTCCTTTTTCATTTCTAATTTTATTGATTTGAGTCCTCTCCCTCTTTTTCTTGATGAGTCTGACTAAAGGTTTATCAATTTTATCTTCTCAAAGAACTAGCTTTTAGTTTTATTGATCTTTGCTATTGTTTTCTTTGTTTGTATTTCATTTATTTCTGCTCTGATCTTGATGATTTCTTTCCTTCTACTAACTTTGGGTTTTGTTTGTTCTTCTTTCTCTAGTTCCTTTAGGTGTAAGTTCTGATTGTTTATTTGAGATGTTTCTTGTTTCTTGAGGTAGGATTGTATTGTTATAAACTTCTCTCTTAGAAATGATTTTGCTGCATCCCATAAGTTTTGGATTGTCATGTTTTCACTGTCATTTGTCTCTAGGTATTTTTTGATTTCCTCAGTGATCTTGGTTATTTAGTAGCATATTGTTTAGCCTCCATGTGTTTGTGAATCTGTAACTATTATTATGAATCTATTTCTCTTTTCAATTTTATTGGGTTTTGCTTTGTACATTTTGAAATTCTGTTGTTAGTGCAGAAAACATTTAGGATTTTAAAGTCTTGTTGGTGGATTGACCTGTTGAATAATTAACCTATTTTTCCATGGTAGTATTCATTATCCTGAAATCTATTTTATCTGACAATAATACAGCCACTGCAGCTTTCTTTGGATTAATGATTGCATATATGTCTTCTCCCATCCCTTTACTTTTAATCTATTTATATCTTTGTGTGTTTTTTGAGTACAGCACATATTTGGTGTTGGTTTGTAACATAATTTGACTATCTCTGCTTTTAATTGAAGGGTGTTATTCTATTTATATTTAATGTAATTATTAATATGATTAGATTAAAATTTATCATACTGTTTGTTTTTTGCTATTTTCCCATAGAAGCATACAGGCATTTTTGTGCCTTACTTTGGATTATGTATTTTTTATGGTAAGGTTTTATTTCCATTATTGGCTTATTAGTTATGCCCCTTTTCTGGAATATTTGTAGTGGTTGTTCTTGATCTTTTGGTATAAATCTTTAATTTATCACAGCTTACCTTAAAATAAGTAAGAATTAAAATACTTGAAAAGTTTCTTTTTCTCTTGATGTCAAGATTTTCTCTTTATTTTTGGTTTTAAGCAGTTAGTTTAAGATGATGAACATAGTGGTGTTTTTGGTATTCATTCTGTTTGAGATTCTTTCAGCTTCTTGGATCTGTGTTTTGTTTTTTTTTTTAACATCTTTATTGGGGTATAATTGCTTTACAATGGTGTGTTAGTTTCTGCTTTATAACAAAGTGAATCAGTTATACATATACATATGTTCCCATATGTCTTCCCTCTTGCGTCTCCCTCCCTCCCATCCTCCCTATCCCACCCCTCCAGGCTGTCACAAAGCACCGAGCCGATATCCCTGTGACATGCGGCTGCTTCCCACTAGCTATCTACCTTGGATCTGTATTGATTTTTTTTTATTATGTTGGGAAAATCTTTGCTATTATGTCTTTTAAAAAATTAATTAATTAATTAATTTTTGGCTGCATTGGGTCTTCATTGTTACGCACAGGCTTTCTCTAGTTGCAGAGAGTGGGGCCTACTCTGCTGCGGTGCACGTGCTTCTCATTATGGTGGTTTCTCTTTGTTGCGGAGCAGGGGCTCTAGGCATGTGGGCATCTGTATGTGTGGCACATGGGCTCAGTAGTTGTGGCTTGCAGGCTCTAGAGTGCGGGCTCAGTAGTTGTGATGCATGGGCTTAGTTGCTCTGCAGCATGTGGGATCTTCCTGGACCAGGGCTCGAACCCATGTCCCCTGCTTTGGCAGGCAGATTCTTAACCACTGCATCACCAGGGAAGTGCTGGCTATTATGTCTTTGAGTACATATTCTGTCTCATTTTCTCTTTCTTCTCTTTTTGGGTGCCAACTACAAATTGGAACCTGACATCTACCTCTACACAGATTAAATTATGAGTTGCTGCAGCTGCTGACCTTCAATAACTCCTGAAAGGATTTCAGGGTGGCAAGCAGGAATGAGGCACTCTGTGCTCTGGGAAAAACTGGCAGAACAGGTCTTTAGATAGATATTTTCGTGAGAAGATTTTATGAGCCCAATTCCTGTGTCTCCTCATATCTAGAAAAGCAGTAAAATCCTTCATGGTGACATCTGCTCCTCATGACTAGCGGCGACCTTATGCAAAAAAATATGCACTTGATTGCATATACTCCCCCTTCACCAAAATCACATATATGCTGACCTCTTCCCTACTTCTTTGGAGCAGTTTCTCAGAGTTATCTGAAATGCTGTCTCCTGGGCTATAGTCCTCATTTTGTCCCAAATAAAACTAACACAAATAAAACTTAACTACTACTACTTCTCCTTCTCCTCCTCCTTCTTAAGATGGTGATGATGAAAATGATGTCTCTTCATGCATCAATCTGAATAATTTCTCTTTCTCAATCTTCAAGTTTACTGATTTTCCTCAGCTGTATTGAGTCTATTTATGAGCCCATCACAGTAATTAAAAAAAAATTTACTTATTTATTTATTTAATTTACATTTTTGGCTGCATCAGGTCTTAGTTGCAGCATGCGGGCTCTTCGTTGTGGCATGCAGGCTTCTCTAGTTGTGTCATGTGGGTTCTGTACTTGTGGCATGTGGGCTCTCTAGTTGTGGCATGCGGGCTTAATTGCCCCACGGCATGTGGGATCTTAGTTCCCCAACCAGGGATTGAACCCACGTACCCTGCATTGGAAGGCAGATTCTTAACCACTGGACCACCAGTGAAGTACTTGAGCACATCACAGTAATTCTTTACCTCTGATATTGTGTAATTTTATTTCTAGCATCTCCATTTGACTTAGATTTTATTTCTCCTTTCAAATTCTTCATCTATTCATGCGTGTTGTCTAACTTTTCCACTCACTCATTTAACCTATTAACTATAATTATTTTAATGTCCCTGGTTAATGTTTTCTGTATCTAAGCCATCGTTAATCAGTAAATGATTATTTTATTTCTTCACAGTGGGTTGTTTTCCTTTTTTGTTTTTGTAACTCTTTATCAAATGCTTGACATTTTAGTGTTAGTAGAGAATGAGATAAATAGTACTGAAACCTGGAAATGGACTTGCTTCTTCTTTTGAGTCCGTCTAGTCAGGAATTGTGACAGGTTACTTTTTCTTGTTGCTACCATTACTTTCTATGTGCCACAGGCTTCAAATTCCTCCAGTGATGGGTTGTTGTATTCTCATGCTTAGGCGGGTGTCAGGGTTGCTGGAGTGTTCTTCTTTGTGTTCATGCTCCCCACTCAGCGTTTACACTTCCTTGCATTCCTGCACAATAGATGAGGTCCCTCTCCAAGCTTATACTCCTGTGGGGAGGAAAAATAATTTTCCTTTTACCTTCTAGGTTCTTGGCTAAGACCCTCCTGTAATAAAAGACACATTAACAGGAGAAAAGCAAACAGAAGTTTAATAGCATGCATACCTCCTATATACATGAGAGATACCCAGGAAAACTGAGTAATTCCCCAAAGTGACTCAAGTCACCACCATCTCCATGTAAATACCATCCCCAGCTAAAGACAAAAGAATATTTGGGGGTGGGGGAAAATGAGTTACGGAATGTTACCAGGAAAAAGCACAGTAAACAAGGGTAAGGTTGTTATGCAGATTTAAGTCATTGCCTTCTCCATTGACAAGAGTTGTTAGAGATTTAGTCACCCTCTTATTCCTGGTACAGGGAGGGAGATGCCCTTACAAATGGAGGTTTCCCTTATAAATGTAAATGTCTCTTACAAAAGTGTAACTTTAATTCAGTTTTCTGAGCTTCTCCTTTGCCTGCTGTTTCTTAAAAATAACCATCCTAAAATAATCCTTATGCTAAAAAGGCATATTTTGGGGTGGTATATTCTACTCCCCATCACTCCTCTCTCAGCATTATAATGCTGCTGCTTGTTATTTGGTGCTAAGCTTGTGCTTACAACCTAAGAATTCTCTGTTACCCTGGTTCAGCTGCAATCTTAGGCTATCTTCTTATGCCTGGGCCTCAGAGGCAGGGCTTTTTTAGTATATTCCTGACCCTGCTTTGTGCCTTGTTCTGTGGTTAGTCTTCGGTGATAGTTTTTGACCATCTCAAAGATGTAAAGGTTTTTCGTTTTTTCCTGTTCTTATTCCAGCCACCATATGAATTCCTCTGTGCCCTTAAATCAATAGGATTTTCTGTCCCTCCTTCAGTAATTTAAGACATTTGCTTCAGAGCAAAAAGTGTCCAAGGAAAATAAGTGAGGCTTACTGCTTTCAGAAGCTGCTGATGAGGTTTTGCAAGTCTACAAGGCTGTGGGGTGGAGGGTGAGGCTCCATGCTCTCTCTTGCTCTGCCCCCAATCTTTCTCATTAGCACTGGCTAGACATCTCTGGAATAGAGGTTGCAACTGTCAAAAATAACAACAACAAATGCAGAAGGCTGCAAATAAGAAAAGAATTTATCTGGGGTCTTAAGAATTGCAATTCAGGAGACATAGATTCAGGTAAAACTGAAAGTGTTCCAGGGAAGAGAAAGACTCAGGGGCTTACAAAGGCAAAAGCCACGAGGCTATGCTCTGACAGAGGAAGGAAATATTTGTCCTTGAGGGACGGCTGTCACAAGTCGTTTCAGATGAAGTGTCCATAAGTATACTGATGTTCTGGATGCCTTTGTCAGAACAATAAATGGTCAAAGAGTCAGATTCCACCCAGGCTGAGACGTGCAAATGTCACACTTCCTCAGTGCCCTCCAGGCTCCATTTTGGAAAGCCCTCCTAGCAATAACAATTCCATTTTGATTTTCCTTGCACACAACTAAGTGCAAAATATACTTGGGTCTGAGGCCCTCATTCATTTCAAAGTGACACTCAAGTCTCACTTGTTTTTTTAATACTTGTTAAAAGCTTAGCTAATCCACTCTTATAATTTTATGCTTTAATCTGCTTTTATGGAGGCTACCTCTTTTCTTTGTGCTCTGCCATACATGAGCTAGGCTGTATGTCTACTCATACCTACCACTACCACCCATTTAATCAACCTGTCCTTAAGTTGGAATTGGACCTTTAAAAACATGTTTTGGCCTTTTTAGAGGCCTATTTGGAGCCATATCCTGGCCTTCATAAACAAACTAAGAAGAAATGATTTTCTTTTACTCAGATGATTCTTCTATTCTCCAATTGTGTGGTTCCTGAGGAGCTCATGTAGAAGGAGGGGGGTGGGCCCTGCCGATTACCTCAGCCCTGAGGGATTCAGTCCCTTGGAGATTCTTCCTGTTTCTCTCTACAAAGAATCCAGAACAGAGGACCCTCCCAGCTCCCAGTTCATAGTGTTTACCAACCCCCACTTCCCCCCTCCCCAGCCCCCCAGATTTTGAGGGATTGCGGGCTGAACATCAAAGTCTGATTATTTGGGAAAAGAAAATAAACATTGACTGCTGTCATAACAGACTACAGAAGGTAAAACATGGCAAAACCATGGCCATGGCATGCAGGGAAAGACCATCACAGATTCTCACTGGGTAAGAGAGGTCTGTGAAAGGGAGCAGAATACAACACCCCAAAATGTGGCACTCTGGCATACAGATTATTTTGAACTGAAGACAATCAAAGCCCAAAAGACTTAGGAAGAGCTTTTAAACTCCCCCTTAACCACCTAAAAGAATTTAGATAGAGGGCCTGGCTCAGGAAGGCAGCTATCACCAGAGATAACGACAAAGAGCCTTATGGGGAGGTGGTGGGCTGGGGTGAGTTTGGCAGGGCCTATTCGTTCAGATGCCTCTCTGTGTGCTGTTGTTCCTGACTGTCATAAAAAACATTTGTCTACCAAACATGTTCTTCTCCTCTTCCTGAGAATTGTCTTCCTTCCCTTTGAAGCTCCAGATTGCTATCCCTTCTCTTTAGCTCCTGACAGCATTTAGGCCTCAATTGCCTGGGAGTATTGGAACTTCTTATGTCTATGTGAGGCTCTGTACATATAAAATCAAATTTGTTTTTCTCTTGTTAATCTGTCTTATGTTTATTTAATTAATAGATCAGCCAAAAGAAGTTAGAAGGGTAGAGGAACTCCTCCCCTCCCCCCATATATTTAGTGACCTTGAAGGGATTAACTTCACTGGCTGGACACTGCTCCCTTTGAGGCTGCTGCAGCTGAGAGATCCTGGGACCTCTGACAAAAAAATCAGCACAAGGAATAAATTCTTACCATGTCAGTCTCCCAGATCTCTGCCTGAAAGGTCCAGTGGGAGCAAGGGTGGTGAGAGTCCTTTTTCTTACTTCCCTTTCCTAAATTTAGATTAACAGGAGAAAATATTTGTGGAAATAGTTCCTTGGGTATAGTGAGTTTGGTAAAAATTTGTTACTCTTGGGTTTTATTGATCTGTTTCCTCCCAGAGATAAACTGTTTTTCTTTGTCTCTGTTGTATCATTTGTCATAAGGAGGAAAACCATAGGCTAGAACGCAGGCATAGACCCTATAAGACTGCTGTTTGAGCAGGCCGTGCAGACTGCTGAGTTCACGGTTCTCACCAGATTGGCATCTGTCTAGACAAACTTTGCTGTGGGTTAATGTGGTTGAGGCAAAGGCTGTTAATAAGGGACATCTTGGAAGCTACAAAATTGGTGAGCATGGGTTGAGCATTTAAAAGCACTTTAAAGTGCTCACTTCCTAGCTCAAAGACTCCCATATTAGAAAAAGTGGGTCATAGAATGGGTTAGATTGACACTAGATTACCCACCAACCTCAAGAAAATTTTCAAGCAGTGAGGTACTCTGTAAAGCATCACATAAGCCTCAACTCAGTGGCACATCCCTTTCAGGAATTGCTTTGACTCCAAGAGACCCAAGGCTTACCTAAACCTGTTCATGTGCATATATATATTAAACAAACAAAAAAAAAGAATGAGGATTTTCTTTCATCCTTTTATCTTAAAATTTTTTTTAATTTATTTTTTATTGAAGTATAGTTGTACAATATTATATGTTACAGATGTACAATATACTGGTTCACAATTTTTAAAGGTTATACTCCATTTATAGTTATTATAAAATATTGGCTATATTCCCCATGTTGTACAGTATATCCTTGTAGCTTATTTTATATATAATAGTTTGTACTTCTTAACCCCCTATATTGCTCCTGCCCCCTTCCCTCTCCCCACTGGTGACCACTAGTTCCTTCTCTATATCTGTGAGTCTCTTCTGTTTTATTCACTAGTTCATTGTATTCTTTAGATTCCACATATAAGTGATGTCATACAGTATTTGTCTTTCTCCAACTTATTTTACTAAGCATAATACCCTCCAAGTCTGTCCATGTTGCTGCAAATGGAAAATTTTTATTCTATTCTATCACTGAGTAGTATTCCATTGTATACTTATACCATATCTTCTTTACCCATTCATCTGCTGATGTACCCTTAGGTTGCTTCCATATCTTGGCAATTGTAAATAATGAAGCTATGAACATTGCGGTGCATGTATCTTTTAGAATTAGTGTTTTATTTTTCTTCAGATATATGTATGTATATATATCCAGGAGTGGAATAGCTGGGTCTTACGGTAGTTCTATTTTTAGCTTTTTGAGGAAACTCCATACTGTTTTCCACAGGGGCTGCACCAATTTGTATTCCCATCAACAGTGTATCAGAGTTCCCTTTTCCCCATATCCTCACCAACATTTGTTATTTGTATTCTTTTCTTTTTTTTTAGGTTTTTTTTGAATTTTAGAATTTTATTTATTTTTTATAAAGCAGGTTCTTATTAGTTATCTATTTTATACATATTAGCGTAGACATGTCAATCCCAATCTCCCAATTCAACCCACCACCACCACCCTTGCCACTTTCCCCCTTGGTGTCCATACGTTTGTTCTCTACATCTGTGTCTCTATTTCTGTCCTGCAAACCAGTTCATCTGTACCATTTTTCTAGGTTCCACATATATACGTTAATATACTATATTTGTTGTTCTCTTTCTGATTTACTTCACTTTGTATGACAGTCTCTAAGTCCATCCATGTCTCTACAAATGACCCAATTTCGTTCCTTTCTATGGCTGAGTAATATTCCATTGTATATATGTACCACTTCTTCTTTATCCATTTGTCTGTTGATGGGCATTTAGGTGGCTTCCATGACATGGCTATTGTAAATAGTGTTGCAATGACCATGTGGTACATGACTCTTTTTGAATTATGGTTTTCTCAGGGTATATGCGCAGTAGTGGGATTGCTGAGTCATATGGTAGTTCTATTTTTAGTTTTTTAAGGAACCTCCATACTGTTCTCCATAGTGGCTGTATCAATTTACATTCCCACCAACAGTGCAGGAGGGTTCCCTTTTCTCCACACCCTCTCCATCATTTACTGTTTGTAGATTTTCTGATGATGCCCATTCCAACTGATGTGAGGTGATACCTCATTGTACTTTTGATTTGCATTTCTCTAATAATTAGTGATGTTGAGCAACTTTTCATGTGCTTCTTGGCCATCTGTATGTCTTCCTTGGAGAAATGTCTATTTAGGTCTTCTGCCCATTTTTGGATTGGGTTGTTTGTTTCTTTAATATTGAGCTGCATGAACTGTTTATATGTTTTGGAGATTAATCCTTTGTCCGTTACTTTGTTTGCAAATAATTTCTTCCACTCTGAGGGCTGACTTTTCGTCTTCTTTATAGTATCCTTTGTTGTGCAAAAGCCTTTAAGTTTCATTAGGTCCCATTTGTTTGTTTCTGTTTTTATTTCCATTACTCTAGGAGGTGGGTCAAAAAAGATCTTGCAGTGATTTATGTCAGAGTGTTCTTCCTATGTTTTCCTCTAAGAGTTTTATATTGTCTGGTCATGCATGTAATTCTCTAACCCATTTTGAGTTTATTTCTGTGTATGGTGTTAGGAAGTGTTTTAATGTCATTCTTTTATATGTAGCTGTCCAATTTTCCTAGCAACACTTATTGAGGAGGCTGTCTTTTCTCCATTGTGTATCCTTGCCTCCTTTGTCAGATTAGTTGACCATAGGTGTGTGGGTTTATCTCTGGGCTTTCTATCCTGTTCCATTGATTTATACTTCTGATTTTGTGCCAGTACCATATTGTCTTGATTACTGTAGCTTTGTAGTAAGGAGTCTGATTCTTCCAGCTACATTTTTTTCCCTCAAGATTACTTTGGCTATTCAGAGTCTTTGTGTCTCCATACAAATTTTAAGATTTTTTTGTTCTAGTTCTGTAAAAAAAATGCCATTGGTAATTTGATAGGGGTTGCATTGAATCTGTAGATTGCTTTGGGTAGTATAGTCATTTTCACAATATTGATTCTTCCAATCCAAGTACATGGTATATCTATCCATCTGTTTGTATCATCTTTAATTTCTTTCATCAGTTTCTTATAGTTTTCTGCATACAGGTCTTTTGTCTCCCTAGGTAGGCTTATTCCTAGGTATTTTATTCTTTTTGTTGTAATGGTAAATGGGAGTATTTCCTTACTTTCTCTTTCAGATTTTTCATCATTAGTGTATAGGAATGCAAGAGATTTCTGTGCATTAACTTTGTATCCTGCAACTTTACCAAATTCATTGACTGGCTCTAGTTGTTTTCTGGTGGCATCTTTAGGATTCTCTATGTATAGTATCATGTCATCTGCAAACAGTGACAGTTTTACTTCTTCTTTTCCAATTTGTATTGCTTTTATTTCTTTTTCTTCTCTGATTGCCATGGATAGGACTTCCAAAACTATGTTGAATAATAATGGTGAGAGTGGACATCCTTATCTTGTTCCTGATCTTAGAGGAAATGATTTCAGTTTTTCACCATTGAGAATGATGTTTGCTGTGGGACTGTCGTATATGGCCTTTATTATGTTGAGGTAGGTTCCCTCTATGCCCACTTTCTCGAGAGTTTTTATCATAAATCGGTGTTGAATTTTGTCAAGAGCTTTTTCTGCATCTATTGAGATCATATGGTTTTTATTATTCAATTTGCTAGTATGGTGTATCACATTGATTGATTTGCATATACTGAAGAATCCTTGCATCCCTTGGATAGATCCCACTTGATCATAGTGTATGATCCTTTTAATGTATTGTTGGATTTTGTTTGCTAGTATTTTGTTGTGGATTTTTGCATCCATATTCATCAGTGATGTTGGTCTGTAATTTTCTTATTTTGTAGTATCTTTGTCTGGTTTTGGTATTAGGGTGATGTGGCCTCATAGAATGAGTTTGGGAGTGTTCCTTCCTTTGCAATTGTTTGAGAAGGATGGGTGTTAGCTCTTCTCTAAATGTTTGATAGAATTTGCCTGTGTGGCCATCTGGTCCTGGGATTTGGTTTGTTGGAAGATTTTTTAATCACATTTTCAATTTCAGTGCTTGTGATTGGTCTGTTCATATTTTGTATTTCTTCCTGGTTCAGTCTTGGAAGGTTATTCGTTTCTAAGAATTTGTCCATTTCTTCCCATTGTCCATTTTATTGAAATAGAGTTGCTTGTAGTAGTCTCTTATGATGTTTTGTATTTCTGCAGTGTCTGTTGTAACTTCTCCTTTTCATTTCTAATTTTATTGATTTGAGTCCTCTCCCTCTTTTTCTTGATGAGTCTGTCTAATTGTTTATCAATTTTGTTTATCTTCTCAAAGAACTAGCTTTTAGTTTTATTGATATTTGCTATTGTTTTCTTTGTTTCTATTTCATTTATTTCTGCTCTGATCTTGCTGATTTCTTTCCTTCTACTAACTTTGGATTTTGTTTGTTCTTCTTTCTCTAGTTCCTTTAGGTGTAAGTTTAGATTGTTTATTTGAGATTCTTGAGGTAGGATTGTATTCCTATAAACTTCCATTTTAGAACTGCTTTTGCTGCATCACATAGTTTTTGGATCATTGTGTTTTCATTGTCATTTGTCTCTAGGTATTTTTTGATTTCCTCTTTGATTTCTTCAGTAAACTCTTGGTTATTTAGTAACGTATTGTGTAGCCTCAATGTGTTTGTGTTTTCTACGTTTTTTTCCATGTAATTGATTTCTAATCTCATAGCATTGTGGTCAGAAGAGATGCTTGCTATGATATCAATTTTCTTAAATTTACTGAGGCTTGATTTGTGACCCAAGATGTGATCTATCCTGGAGAATGTTCCGTGTGCACTTGAGAAGAAAGTGTAATATGCTGTTTTTGGATGGAATGTCCTATAAATATCAATTAAATCCATCTGGTCTATTTTGTCATTTAAAGCTTGTGTTTCGTTGTTAATTTTCTGTTTGGATGATCTGTCCAATGGTGTAAGTGAGGTGTTAAAGTCCCCCAGTATAAATGTGTTACTGTTGATTTCCTTTTTTGTAGCTGTTAGCAGTTGCCTTATGTATTGAGGTGCTCCTATGTTGGGTGCATATATATTTATAATTGTTATACCTTCTTCTTGGATTGATCCCTTGATCATTATGTATTGTCCTTCCTTGTCTCTTGTAACATTCTTTATTTTAAAGTCTAGTTTATCTGATATGGGTATTGCTACTCCAGCTTTCTTTTGCTTTCATTTTGCATGGAATATCTTTTTCCATCCCCTCACTTTCAGTCTGTATGTGTCCCTAGGTCTGAAGTGGGTCTCTTGTAGACAGCATATATATGGGTCTTGTTTTTGTATCCATTCAGCGAGCCTGTGTCTTTTGGTTGGAGCATTTAATCCATTCCCGTTTAAGGCAATTATCGATATGTACATTCCTATTACTATTTTCTTAATTGTTTTGGGTTTGTTTTTGTAGTCCTTATCTTCTCTTGTGTTACCCACTTAGAGAAATTCCTTTAGCATTTGTTGTAGAGCTGGTTTGGTAGTGCTGAATTCTCTTAGCTTTTGCTTGTCTGTAAAGCTTTTGATTTCTCCATCAAGTCTGAATGAGATCCTTGCCGGGTAATCTTGGTTGTAGGTTCTTCCCTTTCATCACTTTAAATGTATCATGCCACTCCCTTCTGGCTTGTAGAGCTTCTGCTGAGAAATCAGCTGTTAACCTTATGGGAGTTCCCTTGTATCTTATTTGTCATTTTTCCTTTGTACTTTCAATAATTTTTCTTTGTCTTTAATTTTTGTCAATTTGATTACTATGTGTCTCGGCATGTTTCTTCTTGGGTTTATCCTGCCTGCAAGTCTCTGTGCTTCCTGGACTTGGGTGGCTATTTCCTTTCCCATGTTAGGGAATTTTCTACTATAATCTTTTCAAATATTTTCTCAGGTTATTTCTCTCTCTCTTCTCCTTCTGGGACCCCTATAATGTGAATGTTGTAGCGTTTCATGTTGTCCCAGAGGTCTCTTAGGCTGTCTTCATTTCTTTTCATTCCTTTTTCTTCTGTTCCATGGCAGTGAATTCTACCATTCTGTCCTCTAGGTCACTTATCTGTTCTTCTGCCTCAGTTATTCTGCTATTGATTCCTTCTAGTGTATTTTTCATTTCAGTTATTGTATTCATCTCTGTTTGTTCATTCTTTAATTCTTCTAGGTCTTTGTTTAACATTTCTTGCATCTTCTCGATGTATGCCTCCATTCTTTTTCTGAGGTCCTGGATCATCTTCACTATCATGATTCTGAATTCTTTTTCTGGAAGGTTGACTATCTCCACTTCATTTAGTTGTTTTTCTGGGGTTTTACCTTGTTCCTTCATCTGGTACATAGCCCTATGCCTTTTCATCGTCTCTTTCTGTGATTGCGGCTTTTGTCCACAGTCTGTAGGATTGTAGTTCTTCTTGCTTCTTCTGTCTGCCCTCTGGTGTATGAAGCTATATAAGAGGCTTGTGTAAGTTTCTGATGGGAGGGACTGGTTGTGTGCAGATCTCAGTAAAACTTTAATCCACTTCTCTGCTGCTCGGTGGGGCTGGGTCCCCTCCCTGTTGGTTGTTTGGCCTGAGGCAACCCAACATTGGAGCCTATCCAGCTCTTTGGTGGGGTTACTGACAGACTCTGGGAGGGCTCACGCCCAGGAGTACTTCCCAGAACTGCTGCCCAGTGTCCTTGTCCTCATGGTAAGCCACAGCCACCCCCGCCGCTGCAGGAGACCCTGAACACTAGCAGGTATGTCTGGTTCAGTCTCCTATGGGGTCACTGTTCCTTCCCTTGCGTCCCGATGAGCACACTACTTTGTGTGTGCCCTCCAAGAGTGTAGTCTCTGTTTCCCCCAGTGCTGTCAAAGTCCTGCAATCAAATCCCATTAGCTTTCAAAGTCTGATTCCCTAGGAATTCCTCCTCCCGTTGCTGGACCCCCAGGTTGGGAAGCCTGATGTGTAGCTCAGAACCTTCACTCCAGTGGGTGGACTTCTGTGCTATAAGTGTTCTCCAGTTTGTGAGTCCCCCACCCAGCAGTCATGGGAATTGATTTTATTATGATTGCGCCCCTCCTACCATCTCATTGTGGCTTCTCCTTTGTCTTTGGATGTGGGGTATCTTTTTTGGTTAATTCCAGTGTCTTCCTGTTGATGATTGTTCAGCAGTTAGTTGTGATTCTGGTGCTCTTGCAAGAGGGAGTGAGCACACATTCTTCTACTCTACCATCTTTGACCAGAAAAAAAAGTTATTTGTATTCTTTTTGATGATAGCCATTCTGACAAGTGTGAGATCATATCTCATTGTGATTTTGATTTCCATTTCCCTGGTGAATAGTGATTTTGAGTATCTTTTCATATGCCTGTTGGCCATATGAATTTCCTCTTTGGAAAAATATCTATTCAGTTCTTCTGCCCATTTTTTAAACTTTAAAAAAAACTGTTGACATATGAGCTGTTTATAAATGTTGAATATTAACCCCTTAATGGTCATATCATTTGAAAATTTTTCCATAATTCAGTAGCTTTTATTATTGTTTTGTCAGTGGTTTCATTTGCCATGCAAAACCTTTCAATTAGGTCCATTTGTTTATTTTTCCTTTTATTTCCCCTCCTTGAAGAGACAGATCCAAAAATATTGCTACAATTTATGTCAATGATTGTTCTGCCTCTGTTCTAAGAGTTTTATGGTTTCTGGTCTTACATTTAGGTCTTTAATCCATTTTGAGTTTATTTTTGTATGTGGTGTTGGAGAATGTTCTAATTACATCATTTACATGCAGCTCTCTGATTTTCCCAGCACCACTTATTGAAGAGACTGCTTTTCTCCATTGTTTATTCTTGTTTCCTTTGTCATAGATTAATTGACCATAAGTGTGTGGGTTTATTTCTGAGCTCTCTATCCTGTTTCATTAATATATGGGTCTGTTTTTTGAGCCAGTACCATACTGTTTTGATTACTGTAGTTTTTTTAGTATAGTCTGAAGCCTGGAACTGTGATTCTTCAGCTCTGTTCTTCTTTATCAAGACTGTTTTAGCTAATTGGGGTCTTTTGTGTTTCCATACAAATTTTAAAATTGTTTTAGTTCTGTGAAAAATGTCATTGGTAATTTGATGGGGATTGCATTGAATCTGTAGATTGCCTTAGGTGGTAGTCATTTTGACAATATTGATTCTTCGAATTCAAGAACACAGTATATCTCTCCATCTGTTTGTGCCGTCTTCAACTTCTTTTGTTAGTGTCTTACAGTGCTCTGACTACAGGTCTTTTACATCCTCGGGTAGGTGTATCCCTAGGTATTTTATTCTTTTTGATGTGACAGTAAATGGGATTATTTCCTTAATTTCTCTTTGTGATAGTTCATTGTTAGTGTACAGAAATGCAACAGATTTTAATTAATTTGTATATTAATTTTGTATCCTGAAACTTTACCAAATTCATTAATGAGTTCTAGTTGAGTTTTGTATCTTCTTTAGAATTTTCTGTGCATGATATCATGTCATCTAGAAACTGTGACAGTTTTTCTACATCCTCGCCAATTTGGATACCCTTTATTACCGTTTCTGGTCTGATTGCTGTGACTAGGATTCTAATATGTGTTGAATAAAAGGTGAATGTGGACATCCTTGTCTTGTTCCTGATCTTAGAGGAAATGCTTTCATCTTTTTGTCATTGAGTATTATGTTAGCTGTGGGCTTTTCATACTTAGCCTTCATTATGGTGAGGTATGTTCCCTCTATACCCACTTTCTGGAGAGTTTTCATCATAAATAGATGTAGAATTTTGTCAAAAGCTTTTTCTGTATCTATTGATATGATCATATGGTTTTTATTTTTCAATTTTTGAATGTGGTATATACATTGATTAATTTGAAGATATGGAAAAATCCTTGCATTCCTCAGATAAGCCCCACTTGATCATTGTGTATGATTCTTTTAGTGTGTTGTTGGGTTTGGTTTGCTATCTCATGGAGGATTTGCATTTATGTTCATCAGAGATATTGGCCTGTAATTTCCTGTGTGTGTGTGATATTTTTGTCTGGTTTTGGTATCAGGTTGATGGTGGCCTCATAGTATGAATTTGGAAGTATTTCTTCCTCTGCAGTGCTTGGAATATTTTGAGAAGGATACGTGTTAACTATTCTCTAAATATTTGGTAGAATTCAGCTGCAAAGGCATCTGGTCCTGGACTTTTGTTTGTTGGGAGTTTTTAAATTACTGATTCAATTTCATTACTGGTAATTGGTCTGTTCATATTTTCTATTTCCTCCTGGTTCATTATTGGGAAATTGTACCTTTCTAAAAATTTGTTCATTTCTTCTAAGTTGTCCATTTTATTGGCATATGATTGTTCATAGTAGTCCCTTATGATCATCTGCATTTCCATGATGTTGGTTTTAACTTCTCATTTATAATTTCTGATTTTATTGATTTGGGCCTTCTCCCTTTGCTTTATGAGTCTGGCTAAATGTTTATCAATTTTGTTTACCTTTTAAAAGAACCAGGTTTTGTTTGATATTTTCCATTTTTAAAAGCCATTTATTTCTGCTGTGTTAGTTATGATTTCTTTTCTTCCACTAACATTGGGTTTTGTTTGTTCTTCTTTTTCTAGTTCCTTTAGGTGTAAAGTTGGGTTGTTTATGATTTTTGTTTCCTGAGATAAGCTGTAGGACTATAAACTTTCCTCTTAGAACTGCTTTTGCTGTGTCCCATAGGTTTTGGATTGTGATGTTTTGATTTTCATTTGTCACTAGTTAGTTTTTGATTTCCTCAGTGATGTATAGCATATTGTTTAGTCCCCACGTTTGTGGTGTTTTTTCCTTGTAGTTTATTTCTAATCTCACAATGTTGTGGTGAGAAAAGATGCTTGATATCATTTCAATTTTCTTAAATTTACTGAGGCTTGTTCTGTGGTCTAGCATCTGCTCTATCCTGGAAATTATTCCATGTGCACTTGAAAAGTGTATTCTGCTTTCAGATGGAATGCTCTCTATATATCAATTAAGTTCATCTTGTCTAATGTGTTGTTTCCTTATTGATTTTCTGTATGATCTGTCCATTGATGTAGAGTGAGTGATAAATTCCACTACTGTTATTGTGTTACTGTCAATTTCTCCTTTTATGTTTGTTAATATTTGCCTTATGTATTTAGGTGCTCCTATGTTGGGTGCATATATATTCACAATTGTTATATCAATTTCTTGGATTGATCCCTTGATCATTATGTAGTATCCTTCTTTGTCTCTTGTAACAGTCTTTTTTATTTGATTTACTTTGTAAATTATTTATTTATTTGGCTGTGCCAGGTCTTACTTGCAGCATGCAGGATCTTTGATCTTCATTGTGGAATGCGGGATCTTTTTTAGTTGTGGCATGCAGGATCTTAGTTGCAGCATGCAAACTCTTAGTTGTGGTATGTGGTATCTATTTGCATCCTCCTCTGGGACACTTGTTGCATCTTACCTCCTTTGTGACACCTTTTGCATCTTTGTTTAAGCCATAAAAAAGGCTTATTGGTTTGAGTCACTATTGAGATTAATGTAAGATCCTACTTGTCAATGGCCAGATCATGGATGCTTTGTGTTCTGTTTTTTTGGCTGCGCCACACATTTTGCAGGATCTTGGTTCCCCAAACAGGATCGAATGTGAGCCCTGGCAGTGAGAGCGCCAAATCCTAACCACTAGACCACCAGGGAATTCCCATGGATACTTTGAATTGGCTATATTTGAATTAAAAAAAATAGATTTTTAGCTTTCATTCTAAAAAATTTTCTTATTTGGTACCTATGGAAAGACCAAATTTTTAAAAGACACAAAGGACTATACTGGCTAGCCTTAAAGACTCCCTTAATAAGATGAAGGAACAGAAATTAGACTTAGAACCAAAAACTAAATTCCTCTTCTTGAAGTCCAGCCCCATCATCTCAGCAAAACCCCTTAACTCCCAAATTCCCCCTCCTTCCACAGAAAATCCCTCAAACACTCAGCTGCCTATTTTGACTTCCCTCTCTTTACAAGATTTATGAGAGTGCTCTGGCCCAATCTCCAGGCCTGGGGTATACAGGTTACTCATGTAAATACTAAAATTCAGGAATTGAATTTATCAGAAGCACCCAAGATAGGCGGTAGGGCTTACTCTGTTGTCCCTACAACTCCTCCACTTTCCAGAGCTCTGTAAGCAGGCTCTGCCAACTTAAGGCCTTCCTATACAATGTCTTTTGTGGACGTATGCTAGACTCCCACCCAAAGAATTCATGTCCCCTGGACAGCAGCAGATTTTTAAAATTTTAATGACCCTTTACCTCCACTTTCAGAAGATGCTACCAAATTCAGAGAGAAACCTAGAAAGATCAGTGGCCATTCACAACCTTGGTCACAGGGACCTTGATTAGCTGCTAGTGGGTGTTCTTCCTACTCATGATTACACTGTAGTTAACAGACAAGCGAGACAGCTCCCTGAGGAAAGCCCACACCACACAGAGGATACAGATGACCAGAATTTCTTCTAGGCCTGCCTACAAATGATCAGCTGAAGGCTAATACTCAGGGCCTGACAGAAGCAATAGTTGAGGCTTTTTTCCACTAAGGTGAATTGGTTCAAGTTTGAATTGTGAACTCAGAAAGAACGCCTTTGTTAAAATGCTTTATACAGACTTAACAAAAGGCATACTGGCTTCAAGTCTTTGTGAAATGATACTAAAACATTCCAGACAAACAGCTCTAAATCCAGAACATATAAAACTTTTGATTTCCATCTTAGTTGACAGTCTCCCTGACATAAAGAAATAAATTGAAGATAATGTAGTTGGATGGGAGGATCAGCCCCTTGATATCATTTAGGCGGCAACCCAGTTATTTGAGAAATGAAAAGCAACTGTCCTTATCTTAAAATCCTTTGCAAAATCAGAAATGTAGCTCTAGAAAAAGTTACTATCCCCCAAAGCTCCCCTATTCATCTCAAAATGCTTGTAGATATTATAAAATATCAGGACATTGGAACAGAATTGTTCTAAAATGAAGGAAAATTTTAAATAGTAATTATCCTAAACTTCTGATAATAGAGAAATATACCTCAAAACTCCTGGGAGAAAACTTTCATTCTTTTTCTGTCCTTTGAAATGTAAATCTCACCATGTCTTTAAAATGTAAACACCCCAGGAAACAGCTAAAATACAACCCATACTCATCAGAGAAGAAGAGGGGTGGAGGGGAGAGGCTTTTAAAAAATATAAACTACCATGTCCCAAATCTAGTCAGGTAAACCTAACTTATTCAAACTGTTGTTTTGTAAACTAGTTTACTAGTTACATAGTTTCCTAAATGTTTTTGGTAACTTACATACTTAGAGTTTGCTAAGTTCAGTTAAATGATAAAAATTCACTGAATATCTAGATCAATTCTAAATAAGATAAAATACTGAAACATTAATTACTGAAAATAGATTTACCCACTTTTGATTTTCTTTTACAGAGGAACTGAAAATATTTGGATCTATTGGTTTCTATGTGTTTCTTGCCACACTGAAAACCTGTACTATAAGAAAGACATGTGTTTCTAGAAATTATAAAATGTGTTCATAAATTTGCCAATCTAAAGATGCTGTTCTAACAGTTCATAATTGCTTATTTAGTTTTCATTAGGAATTAAGGTTTCTAAGGGTCAAGAATTCTAACGTGTAACTTTTAGTTACTACAAATAATAAGGGAAACAACTCTGTATGCAAGGAAAGTTGAATGTGGTTTTATTTTTTGTTTGTTTAGAAAAGGTACAAGGTATGGAGAAGCATTTTTATCGAGGGAAATTAAAGTGATTTTCTCCTAAATTAAATCTGGTCATTTCAGAATGGGAAGGAAGGAAATGAAGGACACACTATGGACATAGAAAGTTAAAAGGAGAGAGGAAGAAGAAATCTTTTGTGATCAAGTTGGCTAAAAATTGAACTGGCTTTATAAGGGTTGTAAAATTAAGCTTTAATACCAATAGTGTACTTATGTAAAACTGAATTTTCTTCTGCTAAAAGGACAGGTTTTTTTGATTATTGGTCTGCTCTTAAAAGAAATTTAAAATAAGGTTTTTCTTTACTTTTTAAGTAATCTGCCTAGAAAGCAAAGATTTTGTTTTATCAAAATAATTTCCTGTGGTGCTTCATTTTATCTTTAGCACTAGCTCTTTGATTACTTAAATAAATGAAGTCTTTGATATTAAAATAGCTAAGTTTTATTCAGAAGTATGTAACTTTCTGTATTTGCCTTTGAAATCTCTTATTGTCACTTTAAACTGGATAATTAAGTATTGTTTCTTAATGATCTGTGGTCATTTTTAGTCAAGTGTCCAAAACATTTTGATATTTTTGAAACATTTTCCAAAATCGAATTCTAAATGAAGTCTTTCTGATCTTCAAGTAACTTTAGAATTTCTCTGTAGGGCTTCTGGAAAATTTGTTCTCTTATTTAAAAGAAATTTGTTCTCTTATTTTAAAAAAAGATGTTACTCTAATTAGGCTTATTAGATATATTAAATTCCATGGGAAGCATTATCAAGTAAGTGATGCTAAACCTTCTTAAGTTATATTTGTATGGATATATATTATTAATATATGTCCTGATGTAATGATGTAAATAACCATAATTCTAGTTATTATCTTAAAATGTTGTATGTTACAGAAATAACTAAATTTCCTTGTCAATAGAACTTCAGTGAACTCTCATCAGATTTTTAACCATGGCCATTTTTAAGTCTTTGTACTTTATAAAGAGTTATTGTTTTATTCTCATGCTTTTGCAAATATGTTTCATCTTCAGAGAGATTCATGGAAAGGACTCTGACAAGTTCTCTAGCATACAGGTTTCTGATCACTTTAAGATAATATCACGAAAATGGGTAAGAATTTGCAGAACTCTAACAGGGAAACTGATGGCTTCATGAAAGTGCTAAAAAAATGATCAATCAATATCAACAAGAATTAGTTTTATGGGATTGAATGAACTGATGAGGATTATTATAATTTTTTAATGACTCTTTGAAATATTGCTGGTTCCTTAATGTTTTGCTTTTCCAGATTAAGCAAACCTTTTTTCTTAAGCTATCTATGACTTACAGCAACTTGGTAAAGTATACCTTTGTGAACAAAGATGAAATAGTTAATTTTTCTTCCTACATGATCCCTTCAGAATTAGGAAACCATCAGTGAGTATTCTTATTTTCATGGCAATTTAGTTATTTGCATAAATTCAATAAGAATCTGTTCTTGTAGAAGGATGCAATTGGAAAACTTGGCTATATTACAAAGGTTTTGGCTAGAATGTCTTATTTGACAATATGCATAGAATCAGATATGACCAGATAGCTTTAAGGAACTAAAGTTGACTTCATGAAGCCAATAAAGCCCCTCAGAAAAACTGCCCTATTACATTGCTTACAGGGTTACCCATAGCCTTACCACATGAATAAGGAAGGTCATTTCCTGGCAAGTGCAGGAAACTCAGGATATTTGGGGGACCTTGAGAAGAGACGAATTCACCCAGATCTACAGGTATTGTGCAAATGAAGCCTGGTGTCAAGTTCTTGGCTTGGCTTCCTAGTCTCGATAGATTTTTAAAAGTCCATTCTGAGATTCCTTATGAAAAGTTCCGATAAAGCAGATTAAAAGAACCTATGTGGTCAATCACTATTCTTGCTACACTTATGTAAATAATTAGGCCCAGTTTATTAAAACTAGACTTAAATGCAATAAGACTAATTTGTTTGCAAATTATCTTCAATAGAAATGGGGGTGATGAGAGAAAAATTATGTTTCAACAATACACCTTTGTGGGTATCTAATTCTAGAGCTGTTTTCATTGAGGTTTTGTTTTCTACCTGTAAAGTGGACTAGATTCTGAATTCTTCTAGTTTCCTCCAATATTTGGCTCCAACTCTCCAAACCAATGTTTCCAGTTTTTTCCCCACCCTTCTGATTTGGAATCCTTGAGAACTAAAACTGTTCTTTTTCTGAAGCCAAGTAAGAAAAGTTGGACAACTTGATATAAACCTCAGAGAAATCACAACAGCTCACGTATGGATAATCTTTGCGTGTGTTGCTGTATGGGCCACTCAGAAATATCACCAGAGACTTTCAAACTGCAAATCATGAAAACCTGTCAGATTGCCACTGCCTGCTTTCAATTCATCTGAAGAAGCTTTGAGCCCAACAATTAGAAATCTTTGACTGGCTGCCCTCAAGACTCAGACTGGGCATAACTTTGGGAGCCTACCTGCATAACTGCCTCCTGATATGAGGCACAATTGCTTAACTGCACTGACCTATTATCAGGATTAAGAGACTGGTTCAGTGATGGAGCAATCTACCAACTCTACTTCTGGAATGTGAAACTTCTTGGGGAAGTTTCAAAGGTGGGAGTGAAGGGGAGCAGAATATGCCACTCCCAAATGTGCCACTTTGACATGTGAATTTTTTTTTTTATTTTTTTGCGGTACGCGGGCCTCTCACTGTTGTGTCCTCTCCCACTACAGAGCACAGGCTCCGAACGCGCAGGCTCAGTGGCCATGGCTCACGGGCCCAGCCACTCCGCGGCATGTGGGATCTTCCCGGACCAGGGCACAAACCCGTGTCCCCTGCATTGGCGGCGGACTCTCAACCACTGTGCCACCAGGGAAGCCCAACATGTGAATATTTTTAAGCCTAAAACAATCAGGCCCAAAAGACTCAGGAAGGGCTTTTGAACTCCCCCTTAATTGCCTAAAAGAATTAAGATAAGGGAGTGGCCAAGATGGTAAAGAATCTGAACTCACCTTATCCCATGGGCATACCAAAATTACAACCATTTACAGAGCAAATATTAATGAGAAAGACCTGAAGACTAGCAGAAAAAATCTACAACTAAAGAGACAAAGAGGGAAGAGAGGAACCAAGATGGTGGAGTAGAAGGACGTGCTCTCACTCCCTCTTGTGAGAACACCAGAATCACAACTAGCTGCTGAACAATCATCAACAGGAAGACACAGGAACTCACCAAAAAAGACACCCCACATCCAAAGACAAAGGAGAAGCCATGAGATGGTAGGAGGGGCGCTATCACAGTAAAATCAAATCCCATAACTGGTGCGTCAGAGACTCACAGACTGGAGAACACTTATACCACAGAAGTCCACCCTCTGGAGTGAACGTTCTGAGCCCCACGTCAGGCTTCCCAACTTGGGGGTCTGGCAACAGAAGGAGGAATTCCTAGAGAATCAGACTTTGAAGCCTAGTGGGAACTGATTGTTTCCTCCAATCCTGTCAAAGTCCTGCAGAGACTCCACTCTTGGAGGGCACAAATAAATTAGTGTGTGCATCGGGACCCAGGGGAAGGAGCAGTGACCCCAGGGGAGACTGAAACAGACCTACCTGCTAGTGTTGGAGGGTCTCCTGCAGAGGCGGGGGTTGGGGGGGGCTGTGGCTCACTGTGGGGACAAGGACACAGGAACCAGAAGTTCTGGGAAGTACTCATTGGTGTGAGCCCTCCCAGAGTCGGTCATTAGCCCTACCAAAGAGCCCAGGTAGCCTCCAGTGTTGGCTTGCCTCAGACAGAAAACCAACAGAGAGGGAACACAGCCCCACCCATCAACAGTCAAGTGGATTAAAGTTTTACTGAGCTCTGCCCACCAGAGCAACAGTCAGCTCTACCCACCACCAGTCTCTTAGATAGCCTCATCCACCAGAAGGCAGACAGCAGAAGCAAGAAAAACTACAATCCCGCAGCCTGTGGAACAAAAAACACATTCACAGAAAGATAGACAAGATGAAAAGGCAGAAGGCTATGTGCCAGATGAAGGGAAAACATAACACCCCAGAAAAACAACCAATAGAAGTGGAGATAGGCAACCTTCCAGAAAAAGAATTCAGAATAATGATAGTGAAGACGATCCAGGACCTAGGGGAAAAAATGGAGTCAAAGATCGTGAACATGCAAGAAATGTTGAATAAAGACCTAGAAGAATTAACAGAGATGAACAATAAAATAACTGAAATGAAAACTACAGTAAAATGAATCAATAGCAGAATAACTAAGGCAGAAGAACGGATAAGTGACCTGAAAGACAGAATAGTGGAATTCACTGCTGTGGAACAGAATAAAGAAAAAAGAATGAAAAGAAATGAAGACAGCCTAAGAGACCACTGGGACAACATGAAATGCAACAACATTCACATTATAGGGGTCCCAGAAGGCGAAGAGAGAGAGAAAGGACCCAAGAAAATATTTGAAGAGATTATAGTCGAAAACTTCCCCTACATGGGAAAGGAAATAGCCACCCAAGTCCAGGAAGCGCAGCGAGTCCCATACAGGATAAACCCAAGGAGAAACACACCGAGACACATAGTATTCAAATTGGCAAAAATTAAAGACAAAGAAAAATTATTGAAAGCAGTAAGGGAAAAACAACAAATAACATACAAGAGAACTCCCATAAGGTTAACAGCTGATTTCTCAGCAGAAAATCTACAAGCCAGAAGGGAGTGGCATGATATACTTAAAGTGATGAAAGGGAAAAAACTACAACCAAGATTACTCTACCCAGCAAAGATCTCATTCAGAATCGATGGAGAAATCAAAAGCTTTACAGACAAGCAAAAGCTAAGAGAATTCAGCACCACCATACCAGCAGTATAACAAATGCTAAAGGAACTTCTCTAAGTGGGGAACACAAGAGAAGAAAAGGACCTTTGAAAACAAACCCAAAACAATTAAGAAAATGGTCACAGGAACATACATATCAACAATTACCTTAAACGTGAATGGATTAAATGCTCCAACCAAAAGACACATGCTTGCTGAATGGATACAAAAACAAGACCCATATATATGCTGTCTACAAGAGACCCACTTCAGACCTAGGGACACACACAGACTGAAAGTGAGGAGATGGAAAAAGATATTCCATGTAAATGGAAATCAAAAGAAAGATGGAGTAGCTATACTCATATCAGATAAAATAGACTTTAAAATAATGTTACAAGAGACAAGGAAGGACACTACATAATGATCAAGGGATCAATCCAAGAAGAAGATACAACAATTACAAATATATATGCACCCAACATAGGAGTACCTCAATACATAAGGCAACTGCTAACAGCTATAAAAGAGGAAATCAACAGTAACACCATAATAGTGGGGAACTTTAGCACCTCACTTACACCAATGGACAGATCATCCAAAATGAAAACAGGTAAGGAAAAAGAAGCTTTAAATGACACAATAGACCAGATAGATTTAATTGATATTTATAGGACATTCCATCCAAAAACAGCAGATTACACTTTCTTCTCAAGTGTGCATGGAACATTCTCCAGGATAGATCACATCTTGGGTCACAAATCAAGCCTCAGAAAATTTAAGAAAATTGAAATCATATCATGCATCTTTTCTGACCACAATCCTTTGAGATTACAAAGAATTACAGGGGAAAAAACGTAAAAAACAAAAACACATGGAGGCTACACAATACGTTACTAAATAACCAAGAGTTTACTGAAGAAATCAAAGTGGACATCAAAAAATACCTAGAGACAAATGACAACGAAAACACAATGATCCAAAACCCATGCGATGCAGCAAAAGCAGTTCTAAAACGGAAGTTTATAGGAATACAATCATACCTCAAGAATCTCAAATAAACAATCTAAACTTACACCTAAAGGAACTAGAGAAAGAAGAACAAACAAAATCCAAAGTTAGTAGAAGGAAAGAAATCAGCAAGATCAGAGCAGAAATAAATGAAATAGAAACAAAGAAAACAATAGCAAAGATCAATAAAACTAAAAGCTAGTTCTTTGAGAAGATAAACAAAATTGATAAACCATTAGCCAGACTCATCAAGCAAAAGAGGGACAGGACTCAAATCAATAAAATTAGAAATGAAAAAGGAGAAGTTACAATGGATACCACAGAAATACAAAGCATCCTAAGAGAGTACTACAAGCAACTCTATGCCAATCAAATGGACAACCTGGAAGAAATGGACAAATTCTTAGAAAGGTATAAACTTCCAAGACTGAACGAGGAAGAAACAGAAAATATGAACAGACCAATCTCAAGTAATGAAATTGAAACTGTGATTAAAAATCTTCTAACAAACAAAAGTCCATGACCAGATGGCGTCACAGGTGAATTCTACCAAACATTTAGAGAAGAGCTAACACCCATCCTTCTCAAATTCTTCCAAAAAACTGCAGAGGAAGGAACACTCCCAAACTCATTCTATGAGGCCACCATCACCCTGATACTAAAACCAGACAAAGATACTACAAAAAAGAAAATTACAGACCAATATCACTGATGAATGTAGATGCAAAAATCCTCAACAAAATACTAGCAAACAGAATCCAACAACACATTAAAAGGATCATACACCATGATCAAGTGGGGTTTATCCCAGGGATGCAAGGATTCTTCAATATATGCAAATCAATCAATGTGATACAGCATATTAACTAATTCAAGAATAAAAACCATATGATCATCTCAATAGATGCAGAAAAAGCTTTTGACAAAATTCAACACTCATTTACAATAAAAACTCTCCAGAAAGTGGTCATAGAGGGAACCTACCTCAACATAATAAAGGCCATATAGGACAAACCCACAGCAGACATCATTCTCAATGGTGAAAAACTGAAATCATTTCCTCTAATATCAGGAACAAGACAAGGATGTTCACACTTGCCACTATTATTCAACATAGTTTTGGAAGTCCTAGCCATGGCAATCAGAGAAGAAAACGAAATAAAAGGAATACAAATTGGAAAAGAAGTAAAACTGTCACTGTTTTCAGATGACATGATCCTATACATAGAGAATCCTAAAAATGCCACCAGAAAACTACTAGAGCTAATCAGTGAATTTGTTAAAGTTGCAGGATACAAATTAATGCATAGAAATCTCTTGCATTTTTATACACTAATGATGAAGAATCTGAAAGAGAAATTAAGGAAACACTCCCATTTACCATGGAAAAAAAGGAATAAATACCTAGGAATAAACCTACATAGGGAGACAAAAGACCTGTATGCAGAAAAGTTTAAGACATTTATGAAAGAAATTAAAAATGATACCACCAGATGGAGAGATATACCATGCTCTTGGATTGGAAGAATCAATATTGTGAAAATGACTGTAGTACCTAAAACAATCTACAGATTGAATGCAGTCCCTATCAAATTACCAAAGGCATTTTTTATGGAACTAGTACAAATCATCTTAAAATTTGTATGGAGACACAAAAGACCCCGAATAGCCAAAGCAGTCTTGAAGGAAAAAAACGGAGCTGGAGGAATCAGACTCCTTGTCTTCAGACTATACTACAAAGCTACAGTAATGAAGACAATATGTTGCTGGCACAAAAACAGAAACATAGATCAATGGAACAAGATAGAAAGCCAAGAGATAAGCCCACGCACCTATGGTCAACTAATCTATGACAAAAGAGGCAAAGATATACAATGGAGAAAAGACACTCTCTTCAATAAGTGGTGCTGAGAAATCTGGACAGCTACATGTAAAACAATGAAATTAGAAAACTCCCTTACACCATACACAAAAATAAACTCAAAATGGATTCAAGACCTAAATGTAAAGCCGGACACTATAAAACTCTTAGAGGAAAATGTAGGAAGAACACACTTTGACATAAATCACAGCAAGATCCTTTTTGACCCACCTCCAAGAGTAATGGAAATAAAAACAAACATATGGGACCTAATGAAACTTTAAAGCTTTTACACTGCAAAGGAATTCATAAACAAGACAAATAGACAACCCTCAGAATGGGAGAAAATATTTGCAAATAAATCAATGGAAAAAGGATTAATCTCCAAAATATATAAACAGCTCATGCAGCTCAATATTAAAGAAACAAACAACCCAATCCAAAAATGGGCAGAAGACCTAAATAGACATTTCTCCAAAGAAGACATACAGATGGACAGGAAGCACATGAAAAGTTGCTCAACATCACTAATTATTAGAGAAATGCAAATCAAAACTACAATGAGGTATCACCCACACCTGTTAGAATGGGCATCATCAGAAAATCTACAAACAGCAAATGCTGGAGAGCGTGTGGAGAAAAGGGAACCCTCCTGCACTGTTGGTGGGAATGTAAATTGATACAGCCACTATGGAGAACAGTGGAGGTTCCTTAAAAAACTAAAAATAGAATTACCATATGATCCAGCAATCCCACTACTGGGCATATACCCAGAGAAAACCATAACTCAAAAAGACACATGCACCCCAATGTTCATTGTAGCACTATTTACAATACCAGGTCATGGAAGCAACCTAAATGCCCATCGACAGACGAATGGATAAAGAAGAAGTGGTACATATATACAATGGAATATTACTCAGCCACAAAAAGGAATGAAATTCAGTCATTTGTTGAGATGTGGAAGGATCTAAAGACTGTCATACAGAGTGAAGTAAGTCAGAAAGAGAAAAACAAATATCGTATATTAGTGCATGTATGTGCAACCTAGAAAAATGGTACAGATGAACCAGTTTGCAGGGCAGAAGTTGAGATACAGATGTAGAGAACAAACGTAATGACACTAAGGGGAAAAAAACGCAGTGGGGTGGGGATGGTGGTGTGATGAATTGGGCGATTGGGATTGATATGTATACACTGATGTGTATAAAATTGATGACTAATAAGATCCTACAGTATAAACAAACAAACAAACAAAAAACAACTAATACTAAACTTTCTTTGGGTTATTTGTATGGAAATATGTTAATATAAATGTTTAGACATTACATGAAATTTCTAAAAATGTTATATGTTCTGGCATAATGTTATAAGTCATAATTCTAGTTATTACTTTAAAATGTATATCTCAGAAATAACTAAATTTTGTGGTCTATTCTAAACTTTCATCAAATCTTTAACCGTGGTCATTTTTAAGTATTTTGTCATTTACTGAAAGTTGTGGGTATACTCTGATGATTTTGCAAAAATGTTCCTATAAAAGGGTTTCATCTTCAAGGATTTCATGGAAAAGACTGAAAAATACAGGTTTCTGGTAACAGACTATACTGCTGAACTGAATGAATAAGCATTTTAAGAGCACTAGTGAAAAACTGATGAATTCATAAAAGTGCTAACAAAAGATCAAGATGAAAAAAAATTAATTACATGGGACTGAGTGAACTGATGAGGATGATTATAATTTTTGTGACTTTCTCTTTGAATATAAAACAAAAATCCCCCACGAAAATAAATAAAGACATTAAGAAGGAACCTCAACAAGATGGATAGGAGGGGCAGAGATGTGGTTTAGTCAAGAGCCATACCTCCAGGTAGGCAACCTACAAAGAGGAGGATAACTACAACTGCAGAGGTTCTCCCCAAGAAGCAAGAGGTCTGAGCTCCACATTGTGCTCCCCAGCCTGGGGTTTCCTGCACCAGGAAGATGAGGCCCCAGCATGTTTGGCTTTGAAGGCCAGTGGGGTTTACTTTCAGGAGAACCAGAGGGCTGTAGGAAATAGCAAATCCACTCTTCACAGGTATACACAAAATATCACACTCTGAGACCCAGGGCAGAAGCAATAATTTGAAAGGAGCCTGGGTCAGACCCACGTGCTGACCTTAGAGAGCCTCTTGGAGAGACAGGAAGCAATTGGAGCTCACCGTAGAGATATAGACACTGGCAGCAGCCAATCTGGGGAGCTCCTTTTATCAAGAGGACACTGGTGCTGGCAAGCATCATTTTGCAATCCTCCCTCTTGTTAATAAACACTGGGACCTGCCCCCCTCTCCAGCAGCCTGTTGGTTCCAGTACTGGGACACCTCAGGCCAAGTAGCTAGCTGGGTGGGTACATGGCTCCACCCATCAGCAGGCTGGCTGCCTTTGGAGACCCTGAGTTCCCAGAAGCCAAAAGACCCAGCTCTGTCCACCAGAGGACACAGGACCTGGCTCTGCCCACCACTGCACCAGCCACAGGACTCCCAGAACCCTGCAGCCATCTGCTGAGACCAGAACCCACCCTTCAGCATGCCAACACAAGCTCCCAAGACCTCTAGAGCCAGAGACCCTAAGACCCAGCTCTGCTGGGCTGACACTAGCTCTGGGACCCCCACATCACACTCACCACTAGGCCTACACCAGCTGAAAGATATTTTGGGCCCCTCAACTAGCCACCCTGGGATCTGGCCCCTCTTACTAGCACTCTGATGCCAGCTTTGGTACACCCCAGACCCCACAGCCAGCCATGATAGGAACTAGCTCTGTCCACCAGCAGGCTGACAATAAATTTGGGAACCCCACCCCACAACCACTTAACCTAGGACACATAGATATATAGTGCTATATATAAACCTCATGGTAACCACAATCCAAAAATACATAATAGGTATACACACACACACAAAGGAAAGGAATCCAAATATAACATTAAAGGTAGATATTAAAGGACTTCCCTGGTAGTCCAGTGATTAAAACTCTATGCTTCCACTGCAGGGGGCATGGGTTTGATCCCTGG
This sequence comes from Lagenorhynchus albirostris, assembly GCF_949774975.1. Lineage (NCBI taxonomy): Eukaryota > Metazoa > Chordata > Mammalia > Artiodactyla > Delphinidae > Lagenorhynchus > Lagenorhynchus albirostris. Next base: position 100,466,620 of record NC_083103.1, read on the forward strand.
TCAGGGAAATAAGATCCCACATGCTGTGTGGCACAGCCAAAAGAAAAAAAAAATTAAATCACAAGGGAAGAAAGCAAAAGAAGAAAGGAACAAAAAATGTCTACAAAAACAACTCCCCCAAATGAACAAAATGGCAATAAGTTCATACCTATCAATAATTACTTTAAATGTAAATGAACTAAATATTCCAATCAAAAGACAGAGTGGCTGAATGGATACAAAAACAGGACCCATATATATGCTGCCTACAAGAGAAATACTTCAGATCTAAAGACACACACAGGTTGAAAGTGAGGGGATGTAAAATGGTATTCAATGCAAATGGAAATCAAAAGATAGCCATAGTATCATTATTCATATTAGGCAAAATAGTCTTTAAAATAAAGACTGTTATAAGAAACAAAGAAGGACACTACATAATGATCAAGGGATCAATCCAAGAAGAAACTATAACAATTTTCAACAGGTATGCACCCAACATAGAATCACCTAAAAACCTAAAGCAAATCTTAACAGACATAAAAGGAGTGATTGGCAGTAACATAATAATGGTAGGGAACTTTAACACCTTACCTAAATCAATGGAGAGATCACCTAGGCAGAAAATCAATAAGGAAACACTGGCTTTAAATGATATTTTAGAACAGCTGGAATCAATAGATATATCAAAACAATCTATCTAAAAACAGCAAGATATACATTCAAGTGTACATGGAACATTTTTCAGGATAGGTCACACACCAGACCACAAAGCAAGTCTCAGTAAATTTAAGAAAATTGAAATCTTATCAAGCACCTTTTACAACCATAAAGCTGTAAATTAGAAATCAGCTACAAGGAAAAAACCACAAAAACCACAAACACATGGAGGTTAAGGAATATGCTAATAAACAACCAATGGATCACTGAAGAAATCAGACAAAGTCCAAAAAAAGCCTGAAGACAAAACAAAACCACAATAATCCAAATTTATTGGACTCAGCAAAAGCAGTTCCAAAGGAAGTTTATTGCAACACAAGCACACCTCAGGAAACAAAAATTTCAAAGCAACAATCTAATATTTCACCTAAATTTACTATAAAAAGAACAAGCAAAACCCAAAGTTAGTAGAAGGAAAGAAATCAAAGAGCAGAAATAAATGAAGTACAAATTTATATAGAAAAGATCAATGAAATTAAGAGCTGGCTCTTTGAAAAGATAAATTTGATAAACCTTTAGCCAGACTCATCAAGCAAAAGAGAGAGAGGACCCAGATCAATAAAATCAGAAATGAAAAAGCAGAAGTTACAACTGACACCACAGGAATACAAAGGATCAAAAGAAATTACTATGAACAATTATACACTAATAAAATAAGCAACCTAGAAGAAGTGGACAAATTCCCAGGAATGTACAATCTCACAAGACTGAACCAAGAAGAAATAGAAAATATGAACAGACCAATTATCAGTAATGAAATGGAATCAGTAATAAAAAATGTCCCAAAAAGAAAAAGTCAAGCAGCTCATGCAGCTCAATAACAAAAAAACAAACAACCCAATCCAAAAATGGTCAGAAGATCTAAACAGACATTTCTCCAAAGAAGATATACAGATTGCCAACAAACACATGAAAGAATGCTCAACATCATTAATCACTAGAGAAATGCAATTCAAAACTACAATGAGATATCATCTCACACCGGTCAGAATAGCCATCATCAAAAAATCTAGAAACAATAAATGCTGGAGAGGGTGTGGAGAAAAGGGAACCCTCTTGCACTGTTGGTGGGAATGTAAATTGATACCACCACTATGGAGAACAATATGGAGGTTCCTTAAAAAACTAAAAGTAGAGTTACCATATGACCCAGCAATTCCACTACTGGGAATATACCCTGAGAAAACCATAATTCAAAAAGAGTCATGTACCAAAATGTTCATTGCCGCTCTATTTACAATAGCCAGGACGTGGAAGCAACCTAAGTGTCCATCAACAGATGAATGGATAAAGAACATGTGGCACATATATACAATGGAATATTACTGAGCCATAAAAAGAAACAAAATTGAGTTATTTGTAGTGAGGTGGACGGACCTTGAGTCTGTCATACAGAGTGAAGTAAGACAGAAAGAGAAAAACAAATAACATATGCTAACACATATATATGGAATCTTAGGGAAAAAAAGGTCATGAAGAACCTAGAGGTAAGATGGGAATAAAGACACAGACCTACTAGAGAATGGACTTGAGGATATGGGGAGGGAGAAGGGTAAGCTGTGAGAAAGTGAGAGAGTGGCATGGACATATACACACTACCAAGCGTAAAGTGGATGGCTGGTGGGAAGCGGCCGCATAGCACAGGGAGATCAGCTCGGTGGTTTGTGACCACCTGGAGGGGTAGGATGGGGAGGGTGGGAGGGAGGGAGACACAAGGGGCAAGAGATGTGGGAGCATATGTATGTGAATGGCTGATTCGCTTTGTTGTGGGGCAGAAGCTAACACACCAAAGTAGGGCAATTGTGCTCCAAAAAAGGTGTTGGGGAAAAAAAAAATGTCTAGGACCAGACAGCTTCCCAGGTGAATTCTATCAAACGTTTTGAAAAGAGTTAACACCTATCCTTCTCAAACTATTCTAAAAAATTGTAGAGGAGGGAACACTTCCAAACTCTTTCTACAAGGCCAGCCTCACCCTCATACCAAAACCAGATAAAGATATCACAAAAAAAGCAAATTACATGCCAATATCAATGATGAACTTAGATGCAAAAATCCTCCATCAAATATTAGCAAATCAAATCAACAATACATTAAAAGGATCATATACTGTGATCACATTGGGTTTCTCCCAGAGATGCCAATAAGGTTCAATACTGCAAATCAATCAATGTGATACACCACATTTACAAATTGATAAATAAAAATCATATGATTATTTCAATAGATGCAGAAAATTTTTTGACAAAATTCAACATCCATTTATGATACAAGTTTTCCAGAAAGTGAGTATACAGGGAACATACCTCAGCATAATAAAGGCCATATATGAAAAGCCCACCACTAACATAATACTCAATGATGAAAAGATGAAAGCATTTCCTCTAAGACCAGGAACTAGACAAGGATGCCCACTCTCACCACTTTTATTCAACATATATTAAAATCCTAGCCACAGCAATCAGACAAGGAAAGGTAATAAAGGGTATCCAAATTGGAAAGGAAGTAGTAAAACTGTCACTGTTTCTACATAACATGATACTATATACAGAAAATTCTAAAGAAGCCACAAAAATCTACTAGAACTCATTAATGAATGTGGCAAAGTTGCAGGATACAAAATTGATACACAGAAATCTGTTGCATTTCTTTACACTAATAATGAACTATCAGAAAGAGAAATTAAGAAAACAATCCCATTAATAATCACATCAAAATTAATAAAATACCGAGGAATAAACCTAACTAAGGAGGTAAAAGACCTCTGTTTTGAATACTATAAGATGCTGATGAAATAAATCAAAGATGACACAAACAGATGGAAAGATATACCATGCTCATGGATTTGAAGAATTAATATTGTCAAAGTGAAAAGTGACCATACTATCCAAGGCAATTTACAGATTCAGTGCAATCCCAATCAAAATAACTATGACATTTTTCATAGAAGTAGAACAAATAATTCTAAAACTTGTATGGATAAACAAAAGACCTCAAATAGCCAAAACAATCTTGAGAAAGAAGAACAAACGTGGAGTTATCACACGCCCCAATTTCAAACTATACTACTAAGGTACAGTAATCAAAACAGTATGACACTGGCACAAAAACAGACCCATAGATCAATGGAACAGAATAAAGAACACTAAGGGGAACTCACACTTATATGGGCAATTAATCTATGACAAAAGAGGCAGAATATACAATGGTGGAAAAGACAGTCTCTCCAATAAATGGTGTTGGGAAAACTAGACAGCTGCATGCAAAAGAAACTGACTACTTATACCATGCACAAAAATAAATTCAAAATCGATTAAAGACTTAAATGTAAGACCTGAAACCATAAAACTTTAGAAGAAAACATAGGCAGTGCACACTTTGACATTGGTCTTAGTAATATCTTTTTGGATATGTCTCTTCAGGCAAGGAAAACCAAAGGAAACATAAAGAAATGTGACTACATAAAACTAAAAAGCTTTTATACATGAAGGAAACCATCAACAAAATGGAAACGCTGCCTACTGAATGGGCAATGATATTTGCTAATGATATATCTGATAAGGGGTTAATATCTAAGTATACAAAGAATGCACACTACTCAACATCAAAAACCAAAACAAGCTGATTAAAAAAATGGGCAGAGAATTTGAACATTTTTCCAAAGAAGACATATGGGTGGCCAACAGACACATGAAAAGGTGCTATGTGAGATATGATTTGCAAAATGGGTGGAAAGTTCTTAAAAGAATGTGAAGAATTGGTAGAAAACTACCACTGTCACTGTAGGAACGGCAGGGTGTGGGGAGGGGGCACCCCAGGTCATGGAATGGAGGTCACCCAAAATTGCAAATGAAGCTGGTGGACAATCTTTGTATCCAGTTCCCATACAAACATATGGTGTCTACCAAAGACCACCTAGCAATGATCCCAGAAGCTCCCACCAGGCCAGGTATCTCTGCCATGCCCTGGGAGTTCTGCCAAACACCTCTCTCCTCTCTTCTTATTTGACTATGGGAGACCAACCATGCAATTCTGCCAGCCAGCTGCTGTTGCTTTACAAAGCTCCCCTAAAACCCCCTTTTCCCGTCATATGATGTTTAACTAAAGGACAAAAAAATGTGTGTGTCAGGATAATTTACTGACACACTGGTTTTTCTTTTCCTCTCTCCTCCTCATTTTCTTTTCCCTTCATATGATGTTTAACTAAAGGACAAAAAGAAAAATGTGTCTGTCAGGATAATTTACTGACACACTGCTTTTTCTTTTCCTCTCTCCTCATTTTCTTTTCCCTTCTTAGATTAGCCCTAACTCTAAGAAGTTTCCAGGTCCTTTGTATTCCCTTGCCTCACAGGAGGGCTTATGCTGCACAAGCAGTCATTTGAGGACAATCTCTTTCTGATTTTTTAATCTGGAAACCTGATGCCCTTGAGAGGTTTTCATACAAAGGAGGAGAGAGAGGTGAATGCCTCTGAGTGCATCACTTCTCCCCACTGCACTTCTACTACTTGGGTCTGAGCACCATTTTTTCTCTACTGGATTACTATAAAATGCTCCCAGTTTGTCTCCCTGCTTCTGAACAGTGCTGCCTACCTCAACTGTCTGCTCTGTAGAGTAATCAGAGTGATGCTTCCAGAGCCAAGTCAATCAGATGCTCCTTCACTCAACTTTCCCAGTAGTTCTCCCCCAATCTCTGTCTCTGTCTCTCCACTATTCTCTCTACCAGGAATGCCCCCTTCCTGTGACCTGTATGGCTAACTCCCTCTCTTCAAGTTTGGCCCAAAGATTCCATCCTTAAAGAGGACTAAGCTGCCACTTCCTTAAAAACACACCCACAATCCCAGCATTCACAAATCCCCATATCAGGGGCTACTTTCCCAGATAGCACTTATCACCTTGCAAGCAGACTCTATTTGTTATTATATTTAATGTTTCTGTCACCCCAATTTAAAATGGGTTAAAAAATTTTTTCCTGTTCTATTTACTGAGTATCCCAGTATAAGCAGCTTTGGGCAGGAAAGAGCTCTTTGCAGGAAACAGCTCTCTGCAGGAGCCCCCTTTGTCTTGTCACTAACCTTAAACCAGGAGCCTCCCATGCTCTGCTCATCTCTGGCCCAAGCACAACTTTCAAAGCTTTTGATCACACAATATTTTGCCTAACTTGTTGGTTCTTTCCATAGATCAAAGAAGTAAAAATGAAGAATAAGTAATTAACAGATGACCAGATCTCTTCCCTAGCTTCCCCTTCAGTAATCTTGTGAACAGACTTTGTGAATAGGAGCATCTAAAGAAAAATCACAAGAAGTCGACAAACTGGCATACAAGCCTGCACACAGTGGGGGGATGGCGATGAGTCTGACCCCCTATGTCAAATGATTAACTGACATTACTTCCCTTTAAAAGCTTTCATGGCCTAGCAGAATCTTCAGAGGTGGTTTTTTGGGGGACATTGAGTCCACCATCTCCCAAGATTGCCGGCATTCTGATTAAAAACGTTTCCTTTCTACCAGTGTTTTTTTCTCTCTCTCTCTCTATTGATTTTCAAGTGGCAGGCATGTGGACCTGATTCAGTAGTAATACCAGGATATCTAGCACAATGCCTGGCATATGGCAACTGCTCCATAAATATTTGAAAGGAGAAATACATTTCTCCCAGAAGTGGAAGGGAACTGGGATCCTAGGCCCCCTTCTTGGTCCTGGAAGTGCCTGAAGGAGCAGGTGACTTCAGAGAGGTGGGGAGGGGGGAGGTGGCTGGTAGTGCACTCAGGAAGGGGACCTCTCATCTTCCTGGATTTCAGACTTGGCAGGAATCAGTGTGGGGCCCAAGCAAGAAACAAAAGCATGGACCAAGGAGCTTCAGCACCAGCAGATCCACCCTAAGTTTGGACAAACCTGACAGGTTTCCACTGATGTGGAATACACTCCCTCAAAGGAGATAACAATGGGAAAACCCCTGATAATGACAGAGTTTGAGTTCTCTGCCAAACCAGCACATGGTGGCTGGGAGTCAGATTAAAGTTGAGTAAAGAAATTAGAAGATGTAACATTCTTCACCACCATAGACATGGCAAATCCATAGTGATTTCACTTATACTTACTGCTCCAGGTAAGCTTTCAAGGAGCCCTCAAAAACCATGTTACATCAAAGTTAGATTCAATTCAAGGGAGTATGAGTCTGCCCCTGGCTTCTAATTCTCTGTCTCTGTTGTGCTTTGCTTGAGTGTTCGGGAAACTAAGGCCCTCACACTGCCCCAGGTCAACCCTGTTCCTGTCCTCACACTAGACATTAAAAGTCTTTTCTGCTAAACACGGCACTATGGTGTGGGGAAGGTTGGGACAGGGAGGGAACTTTCTCCTGACCTCCTGTGCAACTAAAATGTCATACCTAGGGAAGTGAGGAGGTGAGAGAGGCGTCTATTTTCTACCTGGATCACCTCTGAGGTCTCCGGATCCTATAGGTAGCTGGGGAGCACATATCTCCTCGTCAGAGCCTGTGCACTGGCCCTGCGTCCCTCACACTCAGAGACATGCCAGACCTGGACTTACATGACATGCAGGTTGCTGAGAGAGTCTTCTTCTCAGAGAACCAAAGGAAATACCAGCAGGCCAGCTGCTCTCTGGGATGTCGGGACAGCTGCAGCCCAGAGAGGAGGAGATAATAAGAAAGTGCCTGTGGCTCTGCGTGTGTCCCTGAGGAAGGAACCACAGGTAGTTTGTGACGTGGGTCACAGTGTGCATCTGCTCGTGGAGCCAGCAGTGCACCCAGCTCTTGTGTGGCTCCTCTCTGGCCTGCACCCTGTTCCTCCTAGTTACAGACATGTCAGAGGGCAAAGCTTGGGGTGATCATCCCTTGTGGTGTTGGTCTCCTTGTTCTTAGTCCCAATCACCTGGAACTCACGCAGATCTGGGAGGAATCTCAGGCATAAATGTTTCGTGCATGATCCTGAAGGAGCCTGAGACGCCTGAGAGTGAGGTGGATGTGGCTCCTTCTGGTCAAGATATGGGCTCATAGGACCAGGGACCCCATGCATCAGAGGAGAGGCTGATGTGCACACATCCATGATCAGTAGGTGGTCAGGGAAATGGGGACGGGGCCACTTTCTCAGTTGCACAGGTTGGGAGAGCCAAGACTGAGGACACGGTGAGGCTAGTGCTGTCAAAGGTTGCAGAGAATTCACAGAAAAGTTGGATCCCACTGTGTGACATCAGTAAAATGAGCAAGGAAGGGAGAGGACCTCTCCCTCCTTTGTTGTTCAACAGTCAGGACTCTGGAGGAGGTGGAGCCTGTTCAACAGAGAAAACACTCCCCAATACTCCAGAGAAGTAACAGAATGGCCTCATGTGCTCTTGGGGACAAGCCCTGAGGACTGCAGCCAAGATGGAGTCACTTCCAACCTGAATGTCCACCCAGTAGAGGTCCTCATCTGTGCACGATCTGTGTAGCCAGAGAGGGGTGGAGGCTCCCAGGGATGAGAGCAGGAAGAGGGTATGAAGTTTCCCTCTGCTGAGTCTGAAAGTGCTGTGTCACTGAGTCTCCTGGGGAAGCCTCTGGATTGTTGGCTTAGGCTGGGGGTGGTTGGGAGGTAACCAACTAATTTTGAGGGACTTCCTGTCCATCATGCTTCCATTTTTTTGTTATAAGTAACACCAGCTTCAAAGCATTTGTTCCTGGACCTGGAACTTTAGCCAGTCAGACCCCATGAAGTCTGGCTGCCTGGCCTGGAGATTCATGTGGCCACAGAGGGCGAGAAGCTCAGATCTTGGGACCCCACACTGCCAACCCTTCTCTCCCGAACTCCCCTGAAGCATTTGTGATGTGCTGCTCCTCCTTCTGCACATCCTGTGCTGGGGTCCTACACCTTCCTCTCCCCCTTGCTGTCTGTGCCTTAGATCTCTCGATGCAGAGAAAAAAGACAAAGACAAAAAATGACTAAGAAGTTATATAAGATAGGGGAGATGAACCCAGAGTTCAACACTAACCAACAGACTTTCCAGGGGAAAAAAGGAAAAAAGGATGACACGAATGGGAAGAACTTAACAAAGAAATATGAAAGTAATAACATAAGCACATATTCCTCCCCTGAGGTCAGACGTAAATCTTCAAAGTTTAGCAAATGTTGAGGAAGAAAAACAAATTAAAACCCCAGCTAGACACATCACTGTGACATTTCAGTAGGTCAAGTATAAAGAATAGATACTACCCTTTCCTAGACAGAGGAGCAGATCAACTACAAAACAGTAATAACTGCATTGTTCTTTTTGTTAGCAGCACTGGACACTGGGAGTCAATGGAATAATGCCTTTACAATTCTCAGGCAGCCTTCCAGCTTTCAAGATGACAGAGGAAAGATATTTCTGCCTTCCTCTCCTCTCAGAAACCATCCAAACACCACAAGGAGAATGGGAGACAGAGTGCACACCTCACCCTGGAGGAAACACAAGCACTTGTAACACTGAACGATAATACATGGAGAAAGAAGATGGAGGGTGGGCTGGTAGATGGCTTGATAGAGCAGGGATGTGAAACCTAAAGGCCTGGTGAGGGTGGACTAGAAGCAGTCGATGGACCCAGTGGAACCCATAAAGTCTCTGGAATTGGAGCCACAAGGAACTGCAAAATGAGAGAAGGTCTGAGTTAAAAATCAGTAAGGAAGTTGCAAGAAGCAGTTAGATTTCCATTTCTTACAACACCCTACAATGAAGAACAGGCATCCACCTGTGCCCACCCAAAGCTGAAACATTTATCAGAGAGCTCCAGCCTCTGGACTCTAGGAACAGCAGGAGGCAGGAGTGAAGGGTCAGACTTGAACCAGGGGATTCAATGAATGTCTGATAGTGAATGGTGAGCCCATTCCTCCTTCCTCTACCTGTTCCTTTCTCACTCCACCTAATACTGGTGTCCCCTCCTCATTGTCATCTAATGCTCTGAGCTAAGTCTATCCTCAACACGATTCTCTGGCTCCCTGTGCCTTGCCGGGCACTTGCTCACTCAGAAGTGTATTGACAAAGAGAAGATGAGGACGATCAAGGGGGCATTGGAAGCACATTGCCCATGTTCCAGGCAGAAGAGAAACAATTGATTACAGGGATTTGTCTCACAGCTACATGCACCACCCTGGCCTTTTACTTTCCAACATGAGAGGAATATCAACATGTCAGGTGCAGAAGGACAAACGTTCGGGTGAACAAAGAGAAGACTCGTTTCTGTACCCTGCACTGCGCTGGCTCCCTTCCATCTCTCCTAGCCTCTAGAGATGCTAAGGGCATTGGGAGATAGTATAATAGAAAGTTCTTTGAATAAGGTCCAGTACGAACACCTACCACATCTGTGATTTCTGGAAGGATATTTAACCTTCTCCAGACATCATTTCAACGTTTATTTTCCTGCCATATAGGCAAGGAGGATTGAGTTTGATCAAGGATGTAAAGAGCCTAGCACACTGCTTAGCAATTAGTATGTAGTTAATAAATATTAATACCCTCCCTCACCCTGTAGTTTGATAATTCAAGACTCAGCAAATACCTTCTCTGACCATCTTCAGTCCTATCAGACTCTTTCCTGCTACAAGCACAATCAGCACCTACGCAACACTGTCCTGCTTTCCAAAACTCTTGTTCTGTAAGGGTGTTCCTATGATTCCCAGATGTATACCATGTACTTGAGGGCCAGGATTTTCCCCCCAAGACCTATCACTTCAATGGCTTAAAGGCTGAGGGCTCTATAGCACTTGGTTAGAATTGCAGTGATGGAAATAGCTTTTCCCTGGTCCCTGATGAGCTTGCTTTTCTACCTGTAGAAACTCTATCCAATACTGTAAGCACAGGCACCAAAGAAAAAATAGACAAATTTGGCTTTATCAAAATTAAACATGTTTGAGGTTTAAAGATCTCTATCAACAAAATGAAAAGAAAAGCCACAGCATGATAGAAAATATTTGCAAAGTATATATCTGGTAAGAATCTAATAACCATAATATATAAATAGATAAAAAAGAATTAATTTACTGTGATATGGAAAAAACAGTAAAAGACAAATACACCAAAAAATAAGTAAATCATTTGAATAGATATTTCTCCAAAGAAGATATGTGAATAGCAATAAGCACATGAAAAGACGCTGAACATCATTAGTTACTAGGGATGCAAACCAAAACTGCAATGAGACATCTACTTCATACCCACTAGGATGACTTTAAAAAAGATGGCAATAAAAAATGTTGGTGAGGACGCAGAGTAATTAGAACCCTCATACATTTTTGGTGGGGATACAAAATGGTGCAGCCACTTTGGATAACACTTTGGCACTTCAAGATGTGAAACAATGAATTACCATCTGATATAGCAATTCCTCTCCCAGGTATATGTCTAAGGGAAGTGAAAACAAACTCACACAAAAACGTGCACAGAAATGTTCACAGTAGCGTTATCCATAATAGGCAAAAAGTGAAAAAACCCAAATGTGTTTCAACTGCTGACTGGCTAAAACAAAATGTGGTCTTATCCATGCAGTGGAATACCATTCAGCAATGAAAAAAATCATGTACTGATACATACTTGTCTACTTAAAGAAAAAGAGTTGTGAGTTTATGTTTTATTCAGGCACTCAGCAATAAAAAGATATGAAGTACAGATACATGCCTCAACATGAATGAACACTGAAAAGAGTATGCTAACTAAAAGCAGCTGGATGCAAAAGGACACACATGGAATGAAGTCATTTGTATGAAATGTCCAGAATAGGCAAATCCATAGAAATAGGAAATGGATGAGTGGGTGCCAAAAACTAGGGGTTGGATGAATGGGGAGTGAATATTAATGGATACAGGATTTCTTTTTGTGGTGAAGAAAATATTCTGGAATTAGATAGTGGTGATGGTTGTACAACTTTCTGAGTATGCGAAAAACTGATGAATTACATACTTTTAAAGGGTGGGTTTTATGGTATGTGAATTATATCATAATTAAAAATTTAAAAAATAAAATAGATTAGTGGTTGCCAGGGATTGAGGAAGGAAGGTTGCTTCTGGAGGTGATGAAATATTATGCCAGTAGATAGTGGCAATGGTTGCCCAACTTTGTGAATATATAAAAGCCACTGAATTGTACAGTTTAAGAAGGTGAATCTTGTGGTATGTCAACAGTATCTCAATTATATCTGAAGGAAAGAAGGGAGGGAGGGAGGGAGGAAGGAAGGAAGGCCAAAACAGAGATAAGAGCTTTTGCACAGCAAAGGAAATCACTGACAAAACAAAAAGATAGCCTACTGGATAGGTGAAAATATTTGCAAATTATATGACCGATAAGGGGTCAATATCCAAAACACATAGATAGCTCATACAACTCAATATCAAAAAAACCAATTAGGGCTTCCCTGGTGGCACGGTGGTTAAGAATCCGCCTGCCAATGCAGGAGACATGGGTTCGAGCCCTGGTCCGGGAAGATCCCACATGCCACAGAGCAACTAAGCCCGTGTGCCACAGCTACTGAGGCTGCGCTCTACGGCCTGCGAGTCACAACTACTTAGCCCGCAAGCCACAACTACTGAAGCCCACGTGCCTAGAGCCCGTGCTCTGCAACAAGAGAAGCCACGCAATCAGAAGCCCATGCACCGCAACGGAAGAGTAGCCCCTGCTCGCCACAACTAGAGAAAACCCGAGCGCTGCAATGAAGACCCAGTGCAGCCAAAAATAAATAAATAAATTTATTTAAAAAATGACTAATCTTAAATATCACATGCTTTAAAAAAAAAACCCAATTAAAAGTGAGCAGAAAACATGAGTAGACATTTTTCCAAAGAAGATATACAAGTGGCCAACAGGCACATGAAAAGATGTTCAATACAGCTAATCAGGAGAAAAATGCAAACCTAAACTCAACGAGATATCACCTCACACCCATCAGAATGCCTATCATCAAAAAGACCACAAATAATGAGGATGTAGAGAAAAGGGAACCCTTGTACACTGTTGGTGGGAGTGTAAGTTGGTGCAGCCGCTATGGAAAACAATATGGAGATTCCTCAAGAACACTAAAATAGTGTTACCATGTGACCCAGCAATTCTGCTCCTGGAATTTTCTGAAGAAAATGAAAACCCTAATTTGAAAAGACATATGCACTCCAATGTTCATATCAGTATTATTTACAATTGCCAAATCATGGAAGCAACCTAAGTGTCCATCAACAGAAGAATGGATAAAGAAGATGTGGTGTGGGGCTTCCCTGGTGGCGCAGCGGTTGAGAGTCCGCCTGCCGATGCAGGGGACACGGGTTCGTGCCCCGGTCTGGGAAGATCCCACATGCAGCGGAGCGGCTGGGCCCGTGAGCCATGGCCGCTGAGCCTTCGCAACCAGAGCCTGTGCTCCGCAACGGGAGAGGCCACAACAGTGAGAGGCCCGCATACCACAAAAAAGAAAATAATAATAATAAAAAGGAAGAAGTGGTGTGTATATATATACAACGGTGTACCACTCACTATAAAAGAAAATGAAATTGTGCCATTTTCAGCAACAACGGATGGACTTGGAGGGTATTACTCTAAGTAAAATAAGTCAGAGAAAGACAAATACTGTATGATACCACTTATATGTGGAATCTAAAAAATACAACCAACTAGTGAATATAACAAAGAAAGAAGCAGACTCACAGATATAGAGAACAAACTAGTGGTTACCAGTAGGGAAAGGGAGGGGGACAAACTACTCTGTACAAAATACATAAACTACAAGGATATGCTGTACAGCACAGAGAATATAGCCAATATTTTCAAATAACTTTAAATGGAGTATAATCTATAAAAATTTTGAATCACAATATTGTACACTTGAAACTAATATAATATTGTAAATCAACTATACCTCAATAAAAAAAATAAAAACCACTATTCTTATTTAAAAAAAATAGAGAGACACAGAGAAAGACGGAGGGAGGAGGGGAGAAATGTAAGCCCAGGGTTTAAGTCACATCAGAGGAAGATGAGGAAGAAGACAAGCTGATAGAGGAAAGGAAGCCATTAATTCATGAGAAGTACCAGCTCAAGGGAAGGCCTGTTTCCCTGCTTTGCAGTGAGCCAGGGGACAGTGTGGGATCTGAACTAGAATGCTGCCTCTGCATGTGCTTCTGACCACCTTCCTAAACAGAGCCTTTGCTCTTAGTCCTCTTCCCAGCAGGAAAAAGTTATCTCATTGATACTCAGGAGTACTGATCACAAGGCAGACGGAAGGCTTAAAAGGGTTAGTTCTAATCTGCAGAGATGGAGAAAGTGTCATCATATTTGAATAGATATATAATATTTGAAGGTATTGTACATATGAGCCACTGTGGACTCTTCACAGCACATCATGGAAGAGGAAAGCGTCTTTTATCTACTTTACCAATGACAACTGAGTGGCTTCAGAAGAATAAGTGACTTAGTCCTGGGTCACACTGTTTATCAGAGACATAATTAAGACTGAAACAAAGACTTAAGTCCTTCCAAGTCCTCAAGGGATGGCAGTGAAAGCAGAGAACCAGGTCAACACTGTGGAACCCAGGAGGAGGGTCCCTCTTTTCCACAACTCCCTCCCACCCTACTCATCCCAGCAACCCAGTGAACCCATCCCTCACCTTACCCACATCCAGCAAAGACTTCAGGGCTATTAACATGGACCATTTACATACACAATTCATGCCATGAACAAGACATGAAAGAAATACACTACAAAAAGGCAAAATGTCCATGGGGCTGAATTGGGTTCCACAAATTCACATTTGAAGCCCTAAACCCAAGTAACTCACAATATGACTATATTTAGATATAGGGACTTTAAAGAGGTAATTAACATTAAAAGAGCCTGTAATGTGGGACTCTAATTTACTCCACCAGGTTCTTTTAAGGAGAGGAAATTTGGAGACATAGATGGACACCAGATAGACTGGCCCATACAGAGAAAAGGGCATGTGAAGACACAGCAAGAAGGTGGCAGATGCAAGCCAAGGAGAGATGGTGCATGACAAACCAATCCTGCCAACACTTGATCTTGGACTTCTAGCCTCAGAGCTCTGAGAAAAGTAATGTCTGGGCTTAGTGCCACCCAGTCTGTGGTTTGGGTTACAGTAGCTCGAGCACAACATCCACACTTACATTCAATAAGGCTTCCGACAAATATTCTACACGTCTGTCCCAGCCTCATCTCTGTCCTAATTACTATGAGGCTTCACCTCTAAGCCTTCCCTCAAGCCTTCACCTCAAGCCTTCCCTGGAATGTCTCCATTCCAGGCCAGCAAAACCTTGGCTCCTCCTTGAAGACACAGCTCAAATGTCACCTCCTGCTTTTCCTAGAAGGTATCAATTTCTCTATCCCTGGTGTCCCCATGAGGCCCTCTGCTAAACTCTTCACAGTATTTACCACTGCTGTCTACTTCACCTGTTCAGATGACCCTCTTTGGGTCCTTCAGAGCCCTCATGGACAGTGCCATGCCCTGATTCACTCTAACCCCAGCATACAACTGGGGTCTAGCACATACCCGGTATCAGGAAATGTTGAATACCCGCAGGGGAGATGAAGTTCTGGGTCAAAGTTTTTAAAACGTTAAGGACATGAATTGATTAAAGAGAAGGTTTTCTGGGCATAAGATGATGTGAACAAGCCAAATGTCCTAGACCTCAGCAATTCAGTCATGTTGCCCTTGGTTGCTGTCCCTCACCTGCACAGCTGACGGGCCTTTGTGGATTACGGCCCTCTCCCAGGGAGGGCCAGCACCACACATCCATCCAGATAATCTGTTTGCCAATCCTAGCTCAGCTCCAGGCTGCCCCACCTCCAACCCCACTTCACCCCTCTCTTCTCCCCTCTGCGGGGAACTTGGCCTCTGCTGGCAGTGCTCAGCTGGTGGTTCCCCTGTTCCACTCTGCATGGACAGCATCACCTAACTGCCCATTACCTCTAGCTTGTACCAGGGACATGTCTAGGAGTGGGGCACAAGTGCTATTTCTCCTAAAATCTTTTGATTTTCTATTTTTTGGTCACACCCTGAGGAATGTGGGATCTTAGTTCCACAAGCAGGGATTGAACCCGTGCCCCCTGCAGTGGCAGTGCAGAGCCCTAGCCACTGGACCACCAGGGAATTCCTTTCCTAAAATGTTTAATACTAATGCCCCTGCCTCATGCCTCATTTCTTCTGTAAGAGAACTGTTATAGGTTTCTTCTCTGTTTCTTTTCTATATTGATGAAAGTTATGTTTTTTACATTGTTGCTGAAAAAATGGAACCATGATTCCTTTCACAGATTACTTAAAATTACAAGAGAATCATTCGATATAAGTTCAGAAGGTAGGGAGGAGGCTGAGAAGGGAAATATCTTGTCCCTCATATTTGCTAGTATTTTTTTAACCAGCAGGATGGAAAAAAGATCTGTTACCTCTATTAAAATTAAGCGAGGAACAAAGATGGTGGAGTAGAAGGACGTGCTCTCACTCCCATTTGCGAGAAACCAGAATCACAACTAGATGCTGGACAATCATCGACAGGAAGACACTGGAACTCACCAAAAAATGATACCCCACATCCAAAGACCAAGGAGAAGCCACAATGAGATGTTAGGAGGGGCGCAATCACAGTAAAATCAAATCCCATAACGGGTGGGTGGGTGACTCACAGACTGGAGAACACTTATACCACAGAAGTCCACACACTAGAGTTAAGGTTCTAAACCCCACGTCACGCTTCCCAACCTGGGGGTCTGGCAACGGAGGTAGGAATTCCTAGAGAATCATACTTTGAAACCTATTGGAATTTGACTGCAGGACTTCGACAGGACTGGGGGAAACACAGACTCCACTCTGGAGGGCACACACAAAGTAGTGGGTTTAGTAGTAGTGACCCAGGGGAAGGAGCAGTGACCCCGGGGAGACTGAAACAGACCTACCTGCTAGTGTTGGAGGGTCTCTTGCAGAGGTGGGGGTTGTTGTGGACCACCGAGAGGACAAGGACACTGGCAGAAGAAGTTCTTGGAAGAACTCCTTGGCATGAGCCCTCCCAGTGTCTTTCATTAGTGCCACCAAAGAGCCCAGGTAGGTTCAAGTTGGGGGTTGCCTCAGGCCAAACAACCAACAGGGAGGGCATCCAGCCCCATTCATCAGCATTTAAGCGGATTAAAGTTTTATTGAGCTCTGTCCACCAGAGCAAAACTCAGCTATATCTACCACCAGTGCCTCCCATCAGCAAACTCACACAAGCCTTTTAGATAACCTCATCCACCAGAGAGCAGAAAGCACAAGCAAGAAAAACTACAATCCTGCAGCCTGTGGAACAAAAAAACACATTCAGAAAAAGATAGACAAGATGAAAAGGCAGAAGGCTATGTACCAGCTGAAGGCACAAGATAAAACCCTAGAAAAACAATTAAAAGAAGTGGAGATAGGCAACCTTCCAGAAAAAGAATTCAGAATAATGATAGTGAAGATGATCCAGGACCTTGGAAAAAGAATGGAGGCAAAGACCGAGAACATACAAGAAATGTTTATAAAAGACCTAGAAGAATTAAAGAACAAACAAACAGAGATGAACAATACACTAACTGAAATGACAACTACACTAGAAGGAGTCAGTAGCAGAATAACTGAGGCAGAAGACCTGATAAGTGGCCTGGAAGACAGAATAGTGGAATTCACTGCTGCGGAACAGAATAAAGAAAAAAATGAAAAGAAATGAAGATGGCCTAAAAGACTCTAGGACAACATTAAACACAACAACATTCACATTATAGGGTTCTCAGAAGGAGAATAGAGAGAGAAAGGACCCGAGAAAATATTTGAAGAGATTATAGTCGAAAACTTCCCTAACATTGGAAAGGAAATAGCCACCTAAGTTGAGGAAGTGCACCGAGTCCCATACAGGATAAACCCAAGGAGAAAAACGCCAAGACAAATAGTAATCAAATTGTCAAAAATTAAAGACAAAGAAAAATTATTGAAAGCAGCAAGGGAAAAATGACAAATAACATACAAGGGAACACCCATAAGGTTAACAGCTAATTTCTCATCGGAAACGCTACAAGCTAGAAGGGAGTGGCATGATATACTTAAAGTGATGAAAGGGAAGAACCTACAACCAAGATTACTTTACCTGGCAAAGATCTCATTCAGATTCGATGGAGAAATCAAAAGCTTTACAGACAAGCAAAAGCTAAGAGAATTCAGCACCACCAAACCAGCTTGACAACAAATGCTAAAGGAACTTCTCTAAGTGGGAAACACAAGATAAGAAAAGGACCTGGAAAAACAAACCCAAACCAATTAAGAAAATGGTCATAGGAACATACATATCGATAATTACCTTAAACGTGAGTGGATTAAACGCTCCAACCAAAAGACACATACTTGCTGAATGGATACATAAATAAGACCCATATATGTGCTGTCTACCAGAGATCCACTTCAGACCTAGTGACACACCCAGACTGAAAGTGAGGGGACAGAAAAAGATATTCCATGCAAATGGAAATCAAAAGAAAGCTGGAGTAGCAGTACTCATATCAGATAAAACAGACTTTAAAATGAAGAATATTACAAGAAACAAGGAAGGACACTATGTAATGATCAATCCAAGAAGATATAACAATTATAAATACATATGCACCCAACATAGGAGTACCTCAATACATAAGGCAACTGCTAACAGCTATAAAAGAGGAAATCGACAGTAACACAATAATAGTTGGGCACTTTAACACCTCACTTACAGCAATGGACAGATTATCCAAAATGAAAATAAGAAAACAGAAGCTTTAAATGACACAATAGATTAGATAGATTTAATTGATATTTATAGGACATTGCATTGAAAAACAGCAGATTACACCTTCTTCTCAAGTGCGCATGGAACATTCTCCAGGATAGATCACATCTTGGGTCACAAATCAAGCCTCAGCAAATTTAGGAAAATTGAAATCATATCACGCATCTTTTCTGACCACAACACTTTGAGATTGCAAAGAATTACAGGGAAAACAACGTAAAAAACACAAACACTTGGAGGCTAAAAAGTACGTTACTAAATAACCAAGAGATCACTGAAGAAATAAAAGAGGACATCAAAAAGTACCTAGAGACAAATGACAATAAAAACACGATGATCCAAAACCTATGGGATGCAGCAAAAGCAGTTCTAAGAGGGAAGTTTATAGCTATACAAGCCTACCTCAAGAAACAAGAAAAATATCAAACAAACAATCTAACAATCTAACAATCTCTAGTTCCTAAAGGAACTAGAGAAAGAAGAACAAACAAAACCCAAAGTTAGCAAGAGGAAAGAAATCATAAAGATCAGAGCAGAAATAAATGAAATAGAAACACAGAAAACAATAGCAAAGATCAATAAAACTAAAAGCTAGTTCTTTGAGAAGATAAACAAAATTGATAACCGTTAGCCAGACTCATCAAGAAAAAGAGGGAGAGAACTCAAATCAATAAAATTAGACAAGAAAAAGAAAAAGTTACAACAGACACTGCAGAAATACAAAGCATCCTAAGAGACTACTACAAGCAACTCTATGCCAATAAAATGGACAACCTGGAGGAAAAGGACAAATTCTTAGAAACGTAAAACCTTCCAAGACTGAACCAGGAAGAAATACAAGATATGAACAGACCAATCTCAACTAATGAAATTGAAACTGTGATTAAAAATCTTCCAACAAACAAAAGTTCAGGACCCAATGGCTTCACAAGTGAATTCTGTCAAACATTTAGAGAAGAGCTAACATCTATCCTTCTCAAACTCTTACAAAAAATTGCAGAGGAAGGAACACTGCCACACTCATTCTATGAGGCCACCATCAGCCTGATACCAAAACCAGAGAAAGATAGTGCAAAAAAAGAAAATTCCAGACCAATATCACTCATGAATATAGATGCAAAAATCCTCAGCGAAATACAAGCAAAGAGAATCCAACAACATATTAAAAGGATCATACACCATGATCAAGAGGGGTTTATCCCAGGGATGCAAGGATTCTTCAATATATGCAAATCAATCAATGTGATATACCATTTTAACAAATTGGAGAATAAAAACCATATGATCATCTCAACAGATGCAGAAAAAGCTTCTGACAAAATTCAACACCCATTTATGATAAAAACTCTCCAGCAAGGGGGTACAGAGGGAACCTACCTCAACATAATAAAGGCCATATATCACAAACCCACAGCAAACATCATTGTCAATGGTGAAAAACTGAAAGCCTTTCCTCTAAGATCAGGAAAAAGACAAGGATGTCCACTCTCACCACTCTTATTCAACATAGTTTTGGAAGTCCTAGCCACAGCAATCAGAGAAGAAAAAGAAAAAGAATACAAATTGGAAAAGAAGAAGAAAAACTGTCACTGTTTGCAGATGATGTGATACTATACATAATGAATCCTAAAAATTCCAGTAGGAAACTACTATAACTAATCAATGAATCTGTTAAAGTTGCCGGATGAAAAATTAATGCCCAGAAATCTCTTGCATTCCTATGCACTAATGATGGAAAATCTGAAAGAGAAGTTAAGGAAACACTCCCATTTACCACTGTAACAAAAAGAATAAAATATGTAGGATAAAACCTACCTAGGGAGACAAAAGACCTATATGCAGAAAACTATAAGACACTGATGAAAGAAATTAAAAATGACACCACAGATGGAGAGATATACCATGTTCCTGGATTGGAAGAATCAACATTGTGAAAATGACTATACTACCCAAAGCAATCTACAGATTCAATGCAATCCCTATGAAATACCAATGTCATTTTTTAAAGAACTAGAACAAAAAATCGTAAAATTTGTATAGAGACACAAAAGACTCCGAGTACACAAAGCAGTCTTGAGGGAAAAAACGCAGCAGGAGGAATCAACTCCCTGGCTTCAGACTATACTACAAAGCTACAGTAATGAAGACAATATGTTACTGGCACAAAAACAGAAACGTAGATCAATGGAACAAGATAGAAAGCCCAGAGATAAACCCACGCACCTATGGTCAACTAATCTATGACAAAGGAGGCAAAGATATATAATGGAGAAAAGACAGTCTCTTCAATAAGTGGTGCTGGGAAATCTGGACAGCTACATATAAAAGAATGAAATTAGAACACTCCCTTACACCGTACACAAAAATAAACTCAAAATGGATTCAAGACCTAAATGTAAAGCTAGACACTCTAAAACTGTTAGAGGAAAACGTAGGAAGAACACTGTTTGACATAAATCACAGCAAGATCTTTTTTGACCCACCTCCTAGAGTAATGGAAATAAAAACAAAAATAAACAAATGGGACCTAATGAAACTTTAAAGCTTTTCCACTGCAAAGGAATTCATAAACAAGATGAAAAGAAAACCCTCAGAATGGGAGAAAATATTTGCAAACAAATCAACGGAAAAAGGATTAATCTCTAAAATACGTAAACAGCTCATGCACTCAATATTAAAGAAACAAACAACCAAATCCAAAAATGGGCAGAAGACCTAAATAGACATTTCTCCAAAGAAGACATACAGATGGCCAAGAAGCACATGAAAACTTACTCGACATCACTAATTATTAGAGAAATGCAAACCAAAACTACAATGAGGTATCACCCACACCTGTTAGAATGGGCATCATCAGAAAATCTACAAACAGCAAATGCTGGAGAGGGTGTGGAGAAAAGGGAATCCTCCTGCACTGTTGGTGGGAATGTAAATTGATACAGCCACTATGGAGAACAGTGGAGGTTCCTAAAAGACTAAAAATAGAATTACCATATGATCCAGCAATCCCACTACTGGGCATATACCCAGAGAAAACCATAACTCAAAAAGACATATGTACCCCAATGTTCATTGCAGCACTATTTACAATAGTCAGTTCATGGAAGAAACCTAAATGCCCGTCAACAGACGAATGGATAAAGAAGAAGTGGTACATATATACAATGGAATATTACTCAGACACTAAAAGGAACGAAACTGAGTCATTGGTTGAGACGTGGATGGATCTAAAGACTGTCATACAGAGTGAAGTAAGTCAGAAAGAGAAAAACAAATATCGTATATTAGTGCATGTATGTGCGACCTAGAAAAATGGTACAGATTAACCGGTTTGCAGGGCAGAAGTTGAGATACAGATGTAGAGAAAAAACGTATGGACACCAAGGGGGGAAAGCTGCAGGGGGGTAGGGATGGTGGTGTGCCGAATTGGGCGATTGGGATTGACATGTATACACTGATGTGTATAAAATTGATGACTAATAAGAACCTGCAGTATAAACAAACAAACAATAAAACAACTAATACTAAACTTCCTTTGGGTTATTTGTATGGCAATATGTTAATCTAAATGTTTCAGACATTACATGAAATTTCTAAAAATGTTATATGTTCAGCTATAATGTTATAAGTCATAATTCTAGTTATTACTTTAATATGTATATCTCTGAAATAACTAAATTTCGTTGTCAATTGCATTATTCTGAACTTTCATCAAATCTTTAACCATGGTCATTTTTAAGTATTTTGTCATTTACCGACAGTTGTGCGTGTACTCTGATGCTTTTGCAAAACTGTTCCTATAAAAGGGTTTCATCTTCCAGGACTTCATGAAAAAGACTGACAAATACAGGTTTTTGGTAACTGACTATACTGCTGAACTGACTGAATAAGCATTTTAAGAGCTCTAGTGGAAAACTGATGAATTCATAAAAGTGCTAACAAAAGATCAAGATGAAATAAAATTAATTACATGGGACTGAGTGAACTGATGAGGATGATTATAATTTTTGTAACTTTCTCTTTGAATAAAAAAAAATCCCCCCCGAAAATAAATAAATAAATGAATAAAGACATTAAGAGGGAACCTCAACAAGATGGATAGGAGGGGCAGAGATGTGGTTTAGTCAAGAGCCATACCTCCAGGTAGGCAACCTACAAAGAGGAGGATAACTACAACTGCAGAGGTTCTCCCCAAGAAGCAAGAGGTCTGAGCTCCACATTGCGCTCCCCAGACTGGGGTTTCTTGCACCAGGAAGATGAGGCCCCAGCATGTTTGACTTTGAAGGCCAGTGGGGTTTACTTTCAGGAGAACCCGACAGCTGTAAGAAACAGCAAATCCACTCTTAATAGGTGCACACAAAATATCACACTCTAAGACCCAAGGCAGAAGCAGTAATTTGAAAGGAGCCTGGGTCAGACCCACGTGCTGACCTTAGAGAGCCTCTTGGAGAGACAGGAAGCAATTGGAGCTCACCATAGAGATATAGACACTGGCAGCAGCCAATCTGGGGAGCTCATTTTATCAAGAGGACACTAGTGCTGGCAAGCATCATTTTGCAATCCTCCCTCTTGTTAATAAACACTGGGACCTGCCCTCCTCCCCACCAGCCTGTTGGTTCCAGTACTGGGACACCTCAGGTCAAGCAGCTAGCTGGGTGGGAACATGGCTCCACCTACCAGCAGGCTGGCTGCCTTTGGAGTCCCTGAGCTCCCAGAAGCCAAAAGACCCAGCTCTGTCCACCAGAGGACCCAGGACCTGGCTCTGCCCACCACTGCACCAGCCACAGGACTCTCAGGACCCTGCAGCCATCTGTTGGGACCTGAACCTACCCACCAACAGGCCAACACCAACTCCAAGGACCCTAGAGACAGAGACCCTAAGACCCAGCTCTGCCCACCAGTGGGCTCACACTAGCTCTGGGACCCCCACGTCACACTCACCAGCAGGCTTACACAAGCTGCAAGACATTTTTGGCCCCTCAGCCAGCCACACTGGGATCTGGCCCCTCTTACCAGCAGTCTGATGCCAGCTTTGGTACACCCCAGACCCCACAGCCAGCCATGATAGGAACTAGCTCTGTCCACCAGCAGGCTGACAAATTTGGGAACCCCAGCCCACAACCACTCAACCTAGGACCCATAGATATATAGTGCTATATATAAACCTCATGGTAACCACAATCCAAAAATACATAATAGATATACACACACACAAAAAGAAAGGAATCCAAATATAACATTAAAGATAGATATTAAAGGACTTCCCTAGTAGTCCAGTGATTAAAACTCTATGCTTCCACTGCAGGGGGCATGGGTTTGATCCCTGGTCAGGGAACTAAGATCCCACATGCTGTGTGGCACAGCCAAAAGAAAAAGAAAATTAAATCACAAGGGAAGAAAGCAAAAGAAGGAACAAAAGATGTCTACAAAAACAACTCCCCCAAATGAACAAAATGGCAATAATTTCATACCTATCAATAATTACTTTAAATGTAAATGGACTAAATATTTCAATCAAAAGACAGAGTGGCTGAATGGATACAAAAACAGGACCCATATATAGGCTGCCTCCAAGAAAAATACTTCAGATCTAAAGACACACACAGGTTGAAAGTGAGGGGATGTAAAATGGTATTCAATGCAAATGGAAATCAAAAGATAGCCATAGTATCATTAATGTGTCTGTTGGGATAATTTACTGACACACTGCTTTTTCTTTTCCTCTTTCCTCATTTACTTTTCCCTTCTTAGATTAGCCCTAACTCTAAGAAGTTTCCATGTCCTTTGTATTCCCTTGCCTCACAGGAGGTCTTATGCTGCACAAGCAGTCATTTGAGGACAATCTCTTTCTGATTTTTTAATCTGGAAACTGATGTCCTTGAGAGGTTTTCATAGAAAGGAGGAGAGAGAGATAAATGCCTTCGAGTGCATCACTTCTCCCCACTGCACTTCTACTACTTGGGTCTAAGCCACCATTTTCTCTCTACTGGATTACAATAAAATGCTCCCAGTTTGTCTCCCTGTGTCTGAACAGTGCTGCCTACCTCAACTGTCTGCTCTGTAGAGTAATCAGAGTGATGCTTCCAGAGCCAAGTCAATCAGATGCTCCTTCACTCAACTTTCCCAGTAGCTCACCCCCAATCTCTGTCTATGTCTCTCCACTATTCTCTCTACCAGGAATGCCCCCTTCCTGTGACCTGTATGGCTAACTCCCTCTCTTGAAGTTTGGCCCAAAGATTCCATCCTTAAAGAGGACTAAGCTGCCACTTCCTTAAAAACACACCCACAATCCCAGCATTCACAAATCCCCATATCAGGGGCTACTTTTCCCCGATAGCACTTATCACCTTGCAAGCAGACTCTATTTGTTATTATATTTAACGTTTCTATCACCCCAATTTAAAATGGGTTTAAATTTTTTTTTTCCTGTTCAATTTACTGAGTATCCCAGTATAAGCAGCTTTGGGCAGGAAAGAGCTTTTTGCAGGAAAGAGCCCTCTGCAGGAGCCCCCTTTGTCTTGTCACTAACCTTAAACCAGGCGCCCCCCATGCTCTACTCATCTCTGGCCCAAGCACAACTTTCAAAGCTTTTGATCACACAATATTTTGCCTAACTTGTTGGTTCTTTCCATAGATCAAAGAGTAGAAATGAAGAATAAGCAATTAACCAGATGACCAGATCTCTTCCCTAGCTTCCCTTTCAGTAATCTTGTGAACAGACTTTGTGAATAGGAGCATCTAAAGAAAAATCAGAAGATGTCGACAAACCGGCATACAAGCCTGCACACAGTGGGGGGATGGCGATGAGTCTGTCAGATGATTAACTGAGATTACTTCCCATTAAAAGCTTTCATGGCCTAGCAGAATCTTCAGATTGGGTGTTTTGGGGGACATTGAGTCCACCATCTCCTCAGATTGCCGGCATTCGATTAGAAACAAGTTTCCTTTCTACCAGTGTTTCTCTCTCTATATATATTGATTTTCAAGTGGCAAGCATCTGGACCTGATTCAGGAGTAATACCAGGATATCTAGAACAATGACTGGCATATGGCAACTGCTCCATAAATATTTGAAAGGAGAAATACATTTCTCCCAGAAGTCGAAGGGAACTGGGATCCTAAGCCCCCTTCTTGGTCCTGGAAGTGCCTGAAGGAGCAGGTGACTTCAGAGAGGTGGTGGGGAGAGGTGGATGGTAGTACACTCAGGAAGGGAACCTCTCATCTTCCTGGATTTCAGACTTGGCAGGAATCAGTATGGGGCCAAAGCAAGAAACAAAAGCATGGACCAAGGAGCTTCAGCACTGGCAGCTCCACCCTACGTTTGGACAAACCTGAGAGGTTTCCACTGATGTGGAATACACTCCCTCAAAGGAGATGACAATGGGAAAACCCCTGATAATGACAGAGATTGAGTTCTCTGCCAACCCGGCACATGGTGGTTGGGAGTCAGATTAAAGATGAGTAAAGAAATTAGAAGATGTAACATTCTTCACCACCATACACATGGCAAATCCATTCTGATTTCACTTATACTTACTGCTCCAGGTAAGCTTTCAGAGAGTGCACAAAAACCATGTTACATCAAAGTTAGATTCAATTCAAGGGAGTATGAGTCTGCTCCTGGCTTCTTAGTTCTCTGTCTCTGTTGTGCTTTGCTTGAGTGTTCGGGAAACTAAGGCCCTCACAGTGCCCCAGGTCAACCCTGTTCCTCTCCTCACACTAGACATTAAAAGTCTTTTCTGCTAAACACGGCACTATGGTGTGGGGAAGGGTGGGACAGGGAGGGAACTTTCTCCTGACCTTCTGTGCAACTTAAATGCCATACCTAGGGAAGTGAGGAGGGGAGAGAGGTGTCCATTTTCTACCTGGATCACCTCTAAGGTCTCTGGATCCTATAGGTAGCCGGGGAGCACATATCTCTTCGTCAGAGCCTGTGCACTGGCCCTGCGTCCCTCACACTCAGGGACATGCCAGACCTGGACTTACATGACATGCAGGTTGCTGGGAGAGTCTTCTTCTCAGAGAACCAAAGGAAATACCAGCAGGCCAGCTGCTCTCTGGGATGTCGGGACAGCTGCAGCCCAGAGAGGAGGAGATAATAAGAAAGTGCCTGTGGCTCTGCGTGTGTCCCTCAGTAAGGAACCACAGGTAGATGGTGATGTGGGTCATACTGTGCATCTGCTCATGGAGTCAACAGGGCACCCAGCTTCTGTGTGGCTCCTCTCTGGCCTGCACCCTGTTCCTCTTAGTTACAGACATGTCAGAGGGCAAAGCTTGGGGTGATCATCCCTTGTGGTGTTGGTCTCCTTGTTCTTAGTCCCAATCACCTGGAACTCACGCAGATCTGGAAGGGACCCAAGTATAAATGTTTAATGCGTGATCCTGAAGGAACCTGAGAAGACTGAGAGGGAGGTGGATGTGGCTCCTTGTGGGCAAGAGATGAGCTCATAAGACCAGGGACACCATGCATCAGAGGAGAGGCTGATGTGCACACATCCATGATCAGTAGGTGGTCAGGGAAATGGGGACAGGGGTCCACTTTCTCAGTGGCAGGGGTTGGGAGAGCCAAGACTGAGGACAAGGTGAGGCCAGTGCTGTCAAAGGTTTCAGAGAAATCACAGAAAAGTTGGATCCTACTGTGTGATATCAGTAAAATGACCAAGGAAGGGAGAGGACCTCTCCCTCCTTTGTTGTTCAACAGTCAGGACTCTGGAGGAGGTGGAGATTGTTCAATGGAGAAAACACTCCCCAATACTCCAGAGAAGTAACAGAATGGCCTCATGTGCTCTTGGGGACAAGCCCTGAGGACTGCAGCCAAGATGGAGTCACTTCCAACCTGAATGTCCACCCAGTAGAGGTCCTCATCTGTGCACGATCTGTGTAGCCAGAGAGGGGTGGAGGCTCCCAGGGATGAGAGCAGGAAGAGGGTATGAAGTTTCCCTCTGCTGAGTCTGAAAGTGCTGTGTCACTGAGTCTCCTGGGGAAGCCTCTGGATTGTTGGCTTAGGCTGGGGGTGGTTGGGAGGTAACCAACTAATTTTGAGGGACTTCCTGTCCATCATGCTTCCATTTTTTTGTTATAAGTAACACCAGCTTCAAAGCATTTGTTCCTGGACCTGGAACTTTAGCCAGTGAGACCCCATGAAGGCTGGCTGCCACTCTCAGAGGCCGCCTGGCCTGGAGATTCATGTGGCCACAGAGGGCAAGAAGCTCAGATCCTGGGACCCCACACTGCCAACTCCTCTCTCCCTAACTCCCCTGAAGCATTTGTGATGTGCTGCTCCTCCTTCTGCACATCCTGTGCTGGGGTACTACACTTTCCCCTCTCCCCCTTGCCTGTCTGTGCCTTAGATCTCTTGGAGCAGAGAAAAAAGACAAAGACAAAAAATGACCAAGAAATTATTTAACATAGAGGTGATGAACCCAGAGTTGAACACTAACCAACAGACTTTCCAGGGAGAAAAGGAAAAAAAGGTGACACAAATGGGAAGAATTTAGCAAAGAAATATGAAAGTAATAACGTAAGCACATATTCCTCCCCTGAGGTCAGATGTAAATCTTCAAAGTTTAGCAAATGTTGAGGAAGAAAAACAAATTAAAACCCCAGCTAGACACATCACTGTGACATTTCAGTAGGTCAAGTATAAAGAATAGATACTACCCTTTCCTAGACAGAGGAGCAGATCAACTACAAAACAGTAATAACTGCATTGTTCTTTTTGTTAGCAGCACTGGACACTGGGAGTCAATGGAATAATGCCTTTACAATTCTCAGGCAGCCTTCCAGCTTTCAAGATGACAGAGGAAAGATATTTCTGCCTTCCTCTCCTCTCAGAAACCATCCAAACACCACAAGGAGAATGGGAGACAGAGTGCACACCTCACCCTGGAGGAAACACAAGCACTTGTAACACTGAACGATAATACATGGAGAAAGAAGATGGAGGGTGGGCTGGTAGATGGCTTGATAGAGCAGGGATGTGAAACCTAAAGGCCTGGTGAGGGTGGACTAGAAGCAGTCGATGGACCCAGTGGAACCCATAAAGTCTCTGGAATTGGAGCCACAAGGAACTGCAAAATGAGAGAAGGTCTGAGTTAAAAATCAGTAAGGAAGTTGCAAGAAGCAGTTAGATTTCCATTTCTTACAACACCCTACAATGAAGAACAGGCATCTACCTGTGCCCGCCCAAAGCTGAGACATTTATTAGAGAGCTCCAGCCTCTGGACTCCAGGAACAGCAGGAGGCAGGAGTGAAGGGTCAGACTTGAACCGGGGGATTCAGTGAATGTCTGATAGTGAATGGTGAGCCCATTCCTCCTTCCTCTACCTGTTCCTTTCTCACTCCACCTAATCCTGGTGTCCCCTCCTCACTGTCCTCTAACGCTCTGAGCTAAGTCTATCCTCAACACGATTCTCTGGCTCCCTGTGCCTTGCCGGGCACTTGTTCACTCAGAAGTGTATTGACAAAGAGAAGATGAGGACGATCAAGGGGGCATTGGAAGCACATTGCCCATGTTCCAGGCAGAAGAGAAACAATTGATTACAGGGATTTGTCTCACAGCTACATGTGCCACCCTGGCCTTTTACTTTCCAACATGAGAGGAATATCAACATGTCAGGTGCAGAAGGACAAACGTTCGGGTGAACAAAAAGAAGACTCGTTTCTGTACCCTGCACTGCGCTGGCTCCCTTCCATCTCTCCTAGGCTCTAGAGATGCTAAGGGCATTGGGAGATAGTATAATAGAAAGTTCTTTGAATAAGGTCCAGTACGAACACCTACCACATCTGTGATTTCTGGAAGGATATTTAACCTTCTCCAGACATCATTTCATCGTTTATTTTTCTGCCATATAGGCAGGGGGGATTGAGTTTGATCAAGGATGTAAAGAGCCTAGCACACTGCTTAGCAATTAGTATGTAGTTAATAAATATTAATACCCTCCCTCACCCTGTAGTTTGATAATTCAAGACTCAGCAAATACCTTCTCTGACCATCTTCAGTCCTATCAGACTCTTTCCTGCTACAAGCACAATCAGCACCTACGCAACACTGTCCTGCTTTCCAAAACTCTTGTTCTGTAAGGCTGTTCCTATGATTCCCAGATGTATACCATGTACTTGAGGGCCAGGATCTTCCCCCCCAAGACCTATCTCTTCAAAGGCTTAAAGGCTGAGGGCTCAATAGCACTTGGTTAGAATTGCAGTGATGGAAATAGCTTTTCCCTGGTCCCTGATGAGCTTGCTTTTCTACCTGTAGAAACTCTATCCAATACTGTAAGCACAGGCACCAAAGAAAAAATAGACAAATTTGGCTTTATCAAAATTAAACATGTTTGAGGTTTAAAGATCTCTATCAACAAAATGAAAAGAAAAGCCACAGCATGATAGAAAATATTTGCAAAGTATATATCTGGTAAGAATCTAATAACCATAATATATAAATAGATAAAAAAGAATTAATTTACTGTGATATGGAAAAAACAGTAAAAGACAAATACTCCAAAAAATAAGTAAATCATTTGAATAGATATTTCTCCAAAGAAGATATGTGAATAGCAATAAGCACATGAAAAGACGCTGAACATCATTAGTTATTAGGGATGCAAATCAAAACTGCAATGAGACATCTACTTCACACCCACTAGGATGACTTTAAAAAAGATGGCAATAAAAAATGTTGGTGAGGACGCAGAGTAATTAGAACCCTCATACATTGCTGGTGGGGATACAAAATGGTGCAGCCACTTTGGATAACACTTTGGCACTTCAAGATGTGAAACAATGAATTACCATCTGATATAGCAATTCCTCACCCAGGTATATGCCTAAGGGAAGTGAAAACAAACTCACACAAAAACTTGCACACAAATGTTCACGGTAGCATAATCCATAATAGACAAAAAGTGACAAAACCCAAATGTGTGTTAACTGCTGACTGGCTAAAATAAAATGTGGTCTTATCCATGCAGTGGAATACCATTCAGCAATGAAAAAAATGATGTCCTGATACATACCTGTCTACTTAAAGAAAAAGAGTTGTGAGTTTATGTTTTATTCACGGACTCAGCAATAAAAAGATATGATGTACTGATACATGCCTCAACATGAATGAACACTGAAAAGAGTATGCTAACTAAAAGCAGCTGGATGCAAAAGGACACACATGGAATGAAGTCATTTGTATGAAATGTCCAGAATAGGCAAATCCATAGAAATAGGAAATGGATGAGTGGGTGCCAAAAACTAGGGGTTGGATGAATGGGGAGTGAATGTTAATGGATACAGGATTTCATTTTGTGGTGAAGAAAATATTCTGGAATTAGATAGTGGTGATGGTTGTACAACTTTGTGAGTATGCAAAAAACTGCTGAATTACATACTTTTAAAGGGTGGGTTTTATGGTATGTGAATTATATCACAATTAAAAATTTAAAAAGTAAAGCAGATTATTGTTTGCCAGGGATTGAGGAAGGAGGGTTGCTTCTGGAGGTGATGAAATATTATGCCATCAGTTAGTGGCAATGGTTGCTCAACTTTGTGAATATATAAAAGCCACTGAATTGTACATTTTAAGAAGGTGAATCTTGTGGTATGTCAACTATATCTCAGTTATATCTGAAGAAAAGAAGGAAGGAAAGAAGGGAGCGAGGGAGGGAGGGAGGGAGGGAGGGAGGAAGGAAGGACAAAACAGAGATAAGAGCTTTTGCACAGCAAAGGAAATCACTGAAAAACAAAAAGACAGCCTACTGGATGGCTGAAAACATTTGCAAAGGATATGACCAATAAGGGGTTAATATCCAAAACACATAGATAGCTCATACAACTCAATATCAAAAAACACAATTAAAAGTGAGCAGAAAACATGAGTAGACATTTTTCCAAAGAAGACATACAAGTGGCCAACAGGAGCATGAAAAGATGTTCAACACAGCTAATCAGCAGAAAAATGCAAACCTAAACCACAATGAGATATCACCTCACACCCATCAGAATACCTATCATCAAAAAGACCACAAATAATGAATATTGGTGAGGATGTAGAGAAAAGGGAACCCTCGTACACTGTTGGTGGGAGTGTAGGTTGGTGCAGCCACTATGGAAAACAATATAGAGGTTCCTCAAGAAAACTAAAATAGTGTTACCATATGACCCAGCAATTCTGCTCCTGGAATTTTCTGAAGAAAATGAAAACACTAATTTGAAAAGACATGCACTCCAATGTTGATGTCAGTATTATTTACAATTGCCAAGACATGGAAGCAACCTACGTGTCCACCAACAGAAGAATGGATAAAGAAGATGTGGTGTGTATATATATACAATGGAGTACCACTCACTATAAAAGAAAATGAAATTGTGCCATTTTAAACAACAATGGATGGACTTGGAGGGTATTACTCTAAGTAAAATAAGTCAGAGAAAGACAAATACTGTATGATATCACTTATAGGTGGAATCTAAAAAATACAACCAACTAGTGAATATAACAAGAAAGAAGCAGACTCACAGATATAGAGAAAAAACTAGTGGTTACCAGTGGGGAAAGGGAGGGGGACAAACTACTCTGTACAAAATACATAAACTACAAGGATATGCTGTACAGCACAGAGAATATAGCCAATATTTTCAAATAACTTTAAATGGAGTATAATCTATAAAATTTTTGAACCACCATATTGTACACTTGAAACTAATATAATATTGTAAATCAACTATACCTCAATAAAAAAATAAAAACCACTATTCTTATAAAAAAATAGAGAGAGACAGAGAAAGATGGAGGGAGGAGGGGAGAAAAGTAAGCCCAGGATTTAACTCACATCACAGGAAGATGAGGAAGAAGACAAGCTGATAGAGGAAAGGATGTCATTAATTCATGAGAAGTACCAGCTCAAGGGAAGGCCTGTTTCCCTGCTTTGCAGTGAGCCAGGGGACAGCGTGGGATCTGAACTAGAATGCTGCCTCTGCATGTGCTCCTGACCACCTTCCTAAACAAAGCCTTTGCTCTTAGTCCTCTTCCCAGCAGGAAAAAGTTATCTCATTGATACTAAGGAGCACTGGTCACAAAGCAGAGGGAAGGCTTAAAAGGGTCAGTTCTATGCTGCAGAGATGGAGAAATTCATCATATTTGAATAGATATATAATATTTGAAGGTACTGTACATATGAGCCACTGTGGACTCTTCACAGCACATCATGGAAGAGGAAAGCGTCTTTTATCTACTTTACCAATGACAACTGTGTGGCTTCAGAAGGATAAGTGACTTAGTCCTGGGTCACACTGTTTATCAGAGACATAATTAAGACTCAGAAAAAGACTTAAGTCCTTCCAAGTCCTCAAGGGATGGCAGTGAAAGCAGAGAACCAGGTCAACACTGTGGAACCCAGGAGGAGGGTCCCTCTTTTCCACAACCCCCTCCCACCCCACTCATCCTAGCAACCCAGCGAACCCATCCCTCACCTTACCCACATCCAGCAAAGACTTCAGGGCTATTAACATGGACCATTTACATACACAATTCATGCTACGAACAACACATGAAGGAAATACACTCACAACAAGGCAAAATGTCCATGGGGCTGAATTGGGTTCCACAAATTCACATTTGAAGCCCTAAACCCAAGTAACTCACAATATGACTATATTTAGATATAGGGATTTTAAAGAGGTAATTAACATTAAAAGAGGCTGTAGTGTGGAACTCTAATTCACTCCACCAGGTTCTTTTAAGGAGAGGAAATTTGGAGACATAGATGGACACCAGATAGACTGGCCCATACAGAGAAAAGGGCATGTGAAGACACAGCAAGAAGGTGGCAGATGCAAGCCAAGGAGAGATGGTGCAGGACAAACCAATCCTGCCAACACTTGATCTTGGACTTCTAGCCTCAGAGCTCTGAGAAAAGTAATGTCTGGGCTTAGTGCCACCCAGTCTGTGGTTTGGGTTACAGTAGCTCGAGCACAACATCCACACTTACATTCCATAAGGTTTCCAACAAATATTCCACACGTCTGTCCCAGCCTCAGCTCTGTCCTAATTACTATGAGGCTTCACCTCCACGCCTTCCCTCAAGGAGACATTCTTGTCTCCATTCCAGGCCAGCAAAATCTCGGCTCTTCCTTGAAGACACAGCTCAAATGTCACCTCCTGCTTTACATACAAGGTATCAATTTCTCTATCCCTGGTGTCCCCATGAGGCCCTCTGCTCATCTCTTCACAGTATTTAACCACTGCTGTCTACTTCACTGTTCAGATGTCCCTCTTTGCATCCTTCAGAGCCCTCATGGACAGTGCCATGTCCTGATTCACTCTGACCCCAGCATCCAGCTGGGGTCTAGACCATACCAGGTATCAGGAAATGTTGAATACCCACAGGGGAGATGAAGTTCTGAGTCAAAGTTTTTAAAAAGTTAAGGACATGAATTGATTAAAGAGAAGGTTTTCTGGGCATAAAATGATGTGAACAGGCCAAGTGTCCTAGAACTTAGCAATTCAGTCATGTTTCCTTCGGTCACTGGCCCTCACCTGCACAGCTGACTGGCCTTTGTGGATTACGGCCCTCTCCCAGGGAGGGCCAGCACCCACGCATCCATCCAGATACTGTGTCTGCTAACACTGGCTCAGCTCCAGGCTGCCCCACCTCCAAACCCACTTCACCCCTCTCTTCTCCCCTCTGGGGGGAACTTGGCCTCTGCTGGCAGTGCTCAGGTGGTGGCTCCCCTGTTCCACTCTGCATGGATAGCATCATCTAACTGCCCCTTACCTCAAGCTTATAACTGGGACATGTCTAGGAGTGGGGCACAAGTGCTATTTCTCCTAAAATCTTTTGATTTTCTATTTTTTGGTAACACCTTGAGGCATGTGGGGTGTTAGTCCCACAACCAGGGATTGAACCCATGACCCCTGCAGTGGAAGCGCAGAGCCCTAGCCACTGGACCACCAGGGAATTCCTTTCCTAAAATGTTTAATACTAATGCCCCTGCCTCATTTCTTCTGTAAGAGAACTGTTATAGGTTTCTTCTCTGTTTCCTTTCTATATTGATGAAAGTTATGTTTATTACATTGTTGCTGAGAAAATGGAACCATGATTCCTTTCACAGAATACTTAAAATTACAAGCGAATCATTCGATGGTAAGTTCAGAAGGTAGGGAGGAGGCTGAGAAGGGAAATATCTTGTCCCTCACATTTGCTACTATTTTTTTAACCAGTAGGATGGAAAAAAAAAGCTGTTGCCTCTATTAAAATTAAGGGAGGAAACAAGATGGTGGAGTAGAAAGACATGCTTTCACTCCCACTTGTGAGAAACCAGAATCACAACTAGATGCTGGACAATCATCGACAGGAAAACACTGGAACTCACCAAAGAAGATACCCCACATCCAAAGACCAAGGAGAAGCCACAATGAGATGTTAGGAGGGGCGCAATCACAGTAAAATCAAATCCCATAACGGGTGGGTGGGTGACTCACAGACTGGAGAACACTTATACCACAGAAGTCCACACACTGGAGTTAAGGTTCTAAACCCCACGTCACGCTTCCCAACCTGGGGGTCTGGCAATGGAGGGAGGAATTCCCAGAAAATCAGACTTTGAAGCCTATTGGAATTTGACTGCAGGACTTCGACAGGACTGGGGGAAACACAGACTCTACTCTGGAGGGCACACACAAAGTAGTGGGTTTAGTAGTAGTGACCCAGGGGAAGGAGCAGTGACCCTGGGGGAGATTGAAACAGACCTACCTGCTAGTGTTGGAGGGTCTCCTGCAGAGGCGGGGTTGGCTGTGTATCACCGAGGGAACAAGGACACTGGCAGAAGAAGTTCTTGGAAGTACTCCTTGGCGTGAGCCCTCCCAGTGTCTCTCATTAGTGCCACCAAAGAGCCCAGGTAGGTTCAAGTTGGGGGTTGCCTAAGGCCAAACAACCAACAGGGAGGGAATACAGACCCATTCATCAGCAGTTAAGCAGATTAAAGTTTTATTGAGCTCTGTCCACCAGAGCAAAACTCAGCTCTATCCACCATCAGTCCCTCCCATCAGGAAACTCACACAAGCCTCTTAGATAACCTCATCCACCAGAGACAAGAAAGCACAAGCAAGAAAAACTACAATCCTGCAGCCTGTGGAAAAAAAACACATTCAGAAAAAGATAGACAAGATGAAAAGGCAGAAGGCTATGTACCAGTTGAAGGAACAAGATAAAACCCTAGAAAAACAACTAAATGAAGTGAAGATAGGCAACCTTCCAGAAAAAGAATTCAGAATAATGTTAGTGAAGATAATCCAGGACCTTGGAAAAAGAATGGAGGCAAAGACCGAGAACATACAAGAAATGTTTAACAAAAACCTAGAAGAATGAAAGAACAAACAGAGATGAACAATACAATAACTGAAATGAAAACTATACTAGAAGGAGTCAATAGCAGAATAACTGAGGTAGAAGACCAGATAAGTGACCTGGAAGACAGAATAGTGGAATTCACTGCTGCGGAACAGAATAAAGAAAAAGAATGAAAGGAAATGAAGATGGCCTAAGAGACCTCTGGAACAACATTAAACAAAACAACATTCACATTATAGGGGTCCCAGAAGGAGAATAGAGAGAAAAAGGACCCGAGAAAATATTTGAAGAGATTATAGTTGAAAAGTTCCCTAACATGGGAAAGGAAATAGCCACCCAAGTTGAGGAAGTGCACCGAGTCCCATACAGGATAAACCCAAGGAGAAAAACGCTGAGACACATAGTAATCAAGTTGACAAAAATTAATGACAAAGAAAAATTATTGAAAGCAGCAAGGGAAAAATGACAAATAACATACAAGGGAACTCCCATAAGGTTAACGGCTTATTTCTCAGCAGAAATGCTACAAGCCAGAAGGGAGTGGCATGATATAATTAAAGTGATGAAAGGGAGGAACTTACAACCAAGATTACTTTACCCAGCAAAGATCATTCAGATGCGATGGAGAAATCAAAAGCTTTACAGGCAAGCAAAAGCTAAGAGAATTCAGAACCACCAAACCAGCTCTACAACAAATGCTAAAGGAACTTCTCTAAGTGGGAAACACAAGAGAAGAAAAGGAACTACAAAAACAAACCCAAAACAATTAAGAAAATGGTCATAGGAACATACATATTGATAATTACCTTAAATATGAATGGATTAAATGCTCCAACCAAAAGACACATACTTGCTGAATGGATACAAAAACAAGACCCATATATATGCTGTCTACCAGAGATCCACTTCAGACTTAGTGACACACACAGACTGAAAGTGAGGGCATAGAAAAAGATATTCCATGCAAATGGAAATCAAAAAAAAGCTGGAGTAGCAGTACTCATATCAGATAAAATAGACTTTAAAATGAAGAATATTACAAGAAAGGAAGGACACTATGTAATGACCAATCCAAGAAGAAGATATAACAATTATAAATACATATGCACCCAACATAGGAGTACCTCAATACATAAGGCAACTGCTAACAGCTATAAAAGAAGAAATCGACAGTAACACAATAATACTTGGGCACTTTAACACCTCACTTACAGCAATGGACAGATTATCCAAAATGAAAATAAATAAGGGAACAGAAGCTTTAAATGACACAACAGACTAGTTAGATTTAATTGATATTTATAGGACATTCCATCCAAAACCAGCAGATTACACCTTCTTCTCAAGTGCGCATGGAACATTCTCCAGGATAGATCACATCTTGGGTCACAAATCAAGCCTCAGCAAATTTAGGAAAATTGAAATCATATCACGCATCTTTTCTGACCACAACACTTTGAGATTACAAAGAATTACAGGGAAAACAATGTAAAAAAAACAAACACATGGAGGCAAAATACGTTACTAAATAACCAAGAGATTACTGAAGAAATAAAAGAGGACATCAAAAAGTACCTAGAGACAAATGACAATAAGAACACGATGATCCAAAACCTATGGGATGCAGCAAAAGCAGTTGTAAGAGGGAAGTTTATAGATACACAAGCCTACCTCAAGAAACAAGAAAAATCTCAAACAAATAATCTAACAATCTAACAATCTCTAGTTCCTAAAGGAACTAGAGAAAGAACAAAGAAAACCCAAAGTTAGCAGAAGGAAAGAAATCATAAAGATCAGAGCAGAAATAAATGAAATAGAAACACAGAAAACAATAGCAAAGATCAATAAATCTAAAAGCTGGTTCTTTGAGAAGATAAACAAAATTGATAACCGTCAGCCAGACTCATCAAGAAAAAGAGGGAGAGGACTTAAATCAATAAAATTAGAAATGATAAAGAAGTCACAACAGACACTGCAGAAATACAAAGCATCCTAAGAGACTACTACTAGCAACTCTATGCCAATAAAACAGACAACCTGGAAGAAAAGGACAAACTCTTAGAAAAGTATAACCTTCCAAGACTGAACCAGGAAGACATACAAAATATGAACAGACCAATCTCAACTAATGAAATTGAAACTGTGATTAAAAATCTTCCAACAAACAAAAGTTCAGGACCCAATGGCTTCACAGGTGAATTCTGTCAAACATTTAGAGAAGAGCTAACACCCATCCTTCTAAAACTCTTCCAAAAAATTGCTGAGGAAGGAACACTGCCACTCTCATTCTATAAGGCCACCATCAGCCTGACACCAAAAAAAGAAAAAGATACAAAAATTACAGACCAATATCACTCATGAATATAGATGCAAAAATCCTCAACAAAATACAAGCAAACAGAATCCAACAACACATTAAAAGGATCGTACACCATGATCAAGAGGGGTTTATCCCAGGGATGCAAGGATTCTTCGATATACGCAAATCAATCAATGTGATACACCATATTAACAAATTGGAGAATAAAAACCATATGATCATCTCAACAGATGCAGAAAAAGCTTTGACAAAATTCAACACCCATTTATGATAAAACCTCTCCAGAAAGGGGGTATAGAGGGAACCTACCTCAACATAATAAAGGCCATATATCACAAACCCACAGCAAACATCATTCTCAATGGTGAAAAACTGAAAGCCTTTCCTCTAAGATCAGGAGCAAGACAAGGATGTCCACTCTCACCACTCTTACTCAACATAGTTTCGGAAGTCCTAGCCATGGCAATCAGAGAAGAAAAAGAAAAAGAATACAAATTGGAAAAGAAGAAGAAAAACTGTCACTGTTTGCAGATGATGTGATACTATACATAATGAATCCTAA
Organism: Lagenorhynchus albirostris; assembly: GCF_949774975.1. NCBI lineage: Eukaryota > Metazoa > Chordata > Mammalia > Artiodactyla > Delphinidae > Lagenorhynchus > Lagenorhynchus albirostris. Next base: position 100,505,309 of record NC_083103.1, read on the forward strand.
AAATTCCAGTAGGAAACTACTATAACTAATCAATGAATCTGTTAAAGTTGCCAGATGAAAAATTAATGCCCAGAAATCTCTTGCATTCCTATGCACTAATGATGGAAAATCTGAAAGAGAAGTTAAGGAAACACTCCCATTTACCACTGTAACAAAAAGAATAAAATATGTAGGATAAAACCTACCTAGGGAGACAAAAGACCTATATGCAGAAAACTATAAGACACTGATGAAAGAAATTAAAAATGACACCACAGATGGAGAGATATACCATGTTCCTGGATTGGAAGAATCAACATTGTGAAAATGACTATACTACCCAAAGCAATCTACAGATTCAATGCAATCCCTATGAAATACCAATGTCATTTTTTAAAGAACTAGAACAAAAAATCGTAAAATTTGTATAGAGACACAAAAGACTCCGAGTACACAAAGCAGTCTTGAGGGAAAAAACGCAGCAGGAGGAATCAACTCCCTGACTTCAGACTATACTACAAAGCTACAGTAATGAAGACAATATGTTACTGGCACAAAAACAGAAACGTAGATCAATGGAACAAGATAGAAAGCCCAGAGATAAACCCACGCACCTATGGTCAACTAATCTATGACAAAGGAGGCAAAGATATATAATGGAGAAAAGACAGTCTCTTCAATAAGTGGTGCTGGGAAATCTGGACAGCTACATATAAAAGAATGAAATTAGAACACTCCCTTACACCGTACACAAAAATAAACTCAAAATGGATTCAAGACCTAAATGTAAAGCTAGACACTCTAAAACTGTTAGAGGAAAACGTAGGAAGAACACTGTTTGACATAAATCACAGCAAGATCTTTTTTGACCCACCTCCTAGAGTAATGGAAATAAAAACAAAAATAAACAAATGGGACCTAATGAAACTTTAAAGCTTTTCCACTGCAAAGGAATTCATAAACAAGATGAAAAGAAAACCCTCAGAATGGGAGAAAATATTTGCAAACAAATCAATGGAAAAACGATTAAACTGCAAAATATATAAATAGCTCATGCAGCTCAATATTAAAGAAACAAACAACCCAATCCAAAAATGGGCAGAAGACCTAAATAGACATTTCTTCAAAGAAGACAAACAGATGGCCAAGAAGCACATGAAAAGTTGCTCAACATCACTAATTATTAGAGAAATGCAAATCAAAACTACAATGAGGTATCACCCACACCTGTTAGAATGGGCATCATCAGAAAATCTACAAACAGCAAATGCTAGAGAGGGTGTGGAGAAAAGGGAATCCTCCTGCACTGTTGGTGGGAATGTAAATTGATACAGCCACTATGGAGAACAGTGGAGGTTCCTTAAAAGACTAAAAATAGAATTACCATATGATCCAGCAATCCCACTACTGGGCATATACCCAGAGAAAACCATAACTCAAAAAGACACATGCACCCCAATGTTCATTGCATCACTATTTATAATAGCCAGTTCATGGAAGCAACCTAAATGCCCATCGACAAACGAATGGATAAAGAAGAAGTGGTACATATATACAATGGAATATTACTCAGACACTAAAAGGAAAGAAATTCAGTCATTTGTTGAGACGTGGATGGATCTAAAGACTGTCATACAGAGTGAAGTAAGTCAGAAAGAGAAAAACAAATACCATATATTAGTGCATTTATGTGCGACCTACAAAAATGGTACAGACGAACCGGTTTACAGGGCAGAAGTTGAGATACAGATGTAGAGAAAAAATGTATGGACACCAAGGGGGGAAAAGCGCAGGGGGGTGGGGATGGTGGTGTGCTGAATTGGGCGATTGGGATTGACATATATACACTGATGTGTATAAAATTGATGACTAATAAGAACCTGCAGTATAAACAAACAAACAAAAAAAGAACTAAAACTAAACTTCCTTTGGGTTATTTGTATGGCAATATGTTAATCTAAATGTTTCAGACATTACATGAAATTTCTAAAAATGTTATATGTTCAGCTATAATGTTATAAGTCATAATTCTAGTTATTACTTTAAAATGTATATCTCAGAAATAACTAAATTTCGTTGTCAATTGCATTATTCTGAACTTTCATCAAATCTTTAACCATGGTCATTTTTAAGTATTTTGTCATTTACCGACAGTTGTGCGTGTACTCTGATGCTTTTGCAAAAATGTTCCTATACAAGGGTTTCATCTTCCAGGACTTCATGAAAAAGACTGACAAATACAGGTTTCTGGTAACTGACTATACTGCTGAACTGACTGAATAAGCATTTTAAGAGCTCTAGTGGAAAACTAATGAATTCATAAAAGTGCTAACAAAAGATCAAGATGAAAAAAAATTAATTACATGGGACTGAGTGAACTGATGAGGATGATTACAATTTTTGTGACTTTCTCTTTGAATAAAAATAAAAAATCCCCCCCAAAAAATAAATAAATAAATAAAGACATTAAGAGGGAACCTCAACAAGATGGATAGGAGGGGCAGAGATGTTGTTTAGTCAAGAGCCATATCTCCAGGTAGGCAACCTACAAAGAGGAGGATAACTACAACTGCAGAGGTTCTCCCCGAGAAGCAAGAGGTCTGAGCTCCACATTGCGCTCCCCAGCCTGGGGTTTCTTGCACCAGGAAGATGAGGCCCCAGCATGTTTGACTTTGAAGGCCAGTGGGGTTTACTTTCAGGAGAACCCGACAGCTGTAAGAAACAGCAAATCCACTCTTAATAGGTGCACACAAAATATCACACTCTAAGACCCAAGGCAGAAGCAGTAATTTGAAAGGAGCCTGGGTCAGACCCACGTGCTGACCTTAGAGAGCCTCTTGGAGAGACAGGAAGCAATTGGAGCTCACCATAGAGATATAGACACTGGCAGCAGCCAATCTGGGGAGCTCATTTTATCAAGAGGACACTGGTGCTGGCAAGCATCATTTTGCAATCCTCCCTCTTGTTAATAAACACTGGGACCTGCCCTCCTCCCCACCAGCCTGTTGGTTCCAGTACTGGGACACCTCAGGTCAAGCAGCTAGCTGGGTGGGAACATGGCTCCACCTACCAGCAGGCTGGCTGCCTTTGGAGTCCCTGAGCTCCCAGAAGCCAAAAGACCCAGCTCTGTCCACCAGAGGACCCAGGACCTGGCTCTGCCCACCACTGCACCAGCCACAGGACTCTCAGGACCCAGCGGCCAACTGTTGGGACCTGAACCTACCCACCATCAGGCCAACACCAACTCCAAGGACCCTAGAGACAGAGACCCTAAGACCCAGCTCTGCCCACCAGTGGGCTCACACTAGCTCTGGGACCCCCACGTCACACTCACCAGCAGGCTTACACAAGCTTCAAGATATTTTGGGCCCCTCAACTAGCCACCCTGGGATCTGGCCGCTCTTACTAGCAGTCTGATGCCAGCTTTGGTACACCCCAGACCCCACAGCCAGCCATGATAGGAACTAGCTCTGTCCACCAGCAGGCTGACAATAAATTTGGGAACCCCAGCCCACAACCACTCAACCTAGGACCCATAGATATACAGTGCTATATATAAACCTCATGGTAACCACAATCCAAAAATACATAATAGATATACACACACACACAAAAGAAAGGAATCCAAATATAATATTAAAGATAGATATTAAAGGACTTCCCTGCTAGACCAGTGATTAAAACTCTATGCTTCCACTGCAGGGGGCATGGGTTTGATCCCTGGTCAGGGAACTAAGATCCCACATGCTGTGTGGCAGAGCCAAAAGAAAAAAAAAATTAAATCACAAGGGAAGAAAGCAAAAGAAGGAACAAAAAATATCTACAAAAACAACTCCCCCAAATGAACAAAATGGCAATAATTTCATACCTATCAATAATTACTTTAAATGTAAATGGACTAAATATTCCAATCAAAAGACAGAGTGGCTGAATGGATACAAAAACAGGACCCATATATAGGCTGCCTCCAAGAAAAATACTTCAGATCTAAAGACACACACAGGTTGAAAGTGAGGGGATGTAAAATGGTATTCAATGCAAATGGAAATCAAAAGATAGCCATAGTATCATTATTCATATTAGGCAAAATAGTCTTTAAAATAAAGACTGTTATAAGAAACAAAGAAGGACACTACATAATGATCAAGGGATCAATCCAAGAAGAAACTATAACAATTTTCAACAGGTATGCACCCAACATAGAATCACCTAAAAACCTAAAGCAAATGTTAACAGACATAAAAGGAGTGAGTGGCAGTAACATAATAATGGTAGGGAAATTTAACACCCTACCTAAATCAATGGAGAGATCACCTAGGCAGAAAATCAATAAGGAAACACTGGCTTTAAATGATATTTCAGAACAGCTGGAATCAATAGATATATCAAAACAATCTATCTAAAAACAGCAGGATATACATTCAAGTGTACATGGAACATTCTTCAGGATAGGTCACACACCAGACCACAAAAGAAGTCTCAGTAAATTTAAGAAAATTGAAATCTTATCAAGCACCTTTTACAACCATAAAGCTGTAAATTAGAAATCAGCTACAAGGAAAAAACCACAGAAACCACAAACACATGGAGGTTAAGGAATATGCTAATAAACAACCAATGGATCACTGAAGAAATCAGAGAAAGTCCGAAAAAGCCTGAAGACAAAACAAAAACACAATAATCTAAATTTATTGGACTCAGAAAAGCAGTTCCAAAGGAAGTTTACTGCAATACAAGCACACCTCAGGAAACAAAAATCTCAAAGCAACAATCTAATATTTCACCTAAAGCTACTATAAAAAGAACAAGCAAAACACAAAGTTAGTAGAAGGAAAGAAATCAAAGATCAGAGCAGAAATAAATGAAGTAGAAATTTATATAGAAAAGATCAATGAAATTAAGAGCTGGCTCTTTGAAAAGATAAATTTGATAAACCTTTAGCCAGACTCATCAAGCAAAAGAGAGAGAGGGCCCAGATCAATAAATCAGAAATGAAAAAGCAGAAGTTACAACTGACACCACAGGAATACAAAGGATCAAAAGAAATTACTATGAACAATTATACACCAATAAAATAAGCAACCTAGAAGAAGTGGACAAATTCCCAGGAATGTACAATCTCACAAGACTGAACCAGGAAGAAATAGAAAATATGAACAGACCAATTATCAGTAATGAAATGGAATCAGTAATAAAAAATGTCCCAAAAAGAAAAAGTCAAGCAGCTCATGCAGCTCAATAACAAAAAAACAAACAACCCAATCCAAAAATGGTCAGAAGATCTAAACAGACATTTCTCCAAAGAAGATATACAGATTGCCAACAAACACATGAAAGAATGCTCAACATCATTAATCACTAGAGAAATGCAATTCAAAACTACAATGAGATATCATCTCACACCGGTCAGAATGGCCATCATCAAAAAATCTAGAAACAATAAATGCTGGAGAGGGTGTGGAGAAAAGGGAACCCTCTTGCACTGTTGGTGGGAATGTAAATTGATACCACCACTATGCAGAACAATATGGAGGTTCCTTAGAAAACTAAAAGTAGAGTTACCATATGACCCAGCAATTCCACTACTGGGAATATACCCTGAGAAAACCATAATTCAAAAAGAGTCATGTACCAAAATGTTCATTGCCGCTCTATTTACAATAGCCAGGACGTGGAAGCAACCTAAGTGTCCATCAACAGATGAATGGATAAAGAACATGTGGCACATATATACAATGGAATATTACTGAGCCATAAAAAGAAACAAAATTGAGTTATTTGTAGTGAGGTGGACGGACCTTGAGTCTGTCATACAGAGTGAAGTAAGACAGAAAGAGAAAAACAAATAACGTATGCTAACACATATATATGGAATCTTAGGGAAAAAAAGGTCATGAAGAACCTAGAGGTAAGATGGGAATAAAGACACAGACCTACTAGAGAATGGACTTGAGGATATGGGGAGGGAGAAGGGTAAGCTGTGAGAAAGTGAGAGAGTGGCATGGACATATACACACTACCAAGCGTAAAGTGGATGGCTGGTGGGAAGCGGCCGCATAGCACAGGGAGATCAGCTCGGTGGTTTGTGACCACCTGGAGGGGTAGGATGGGGAGGGTGGGAGGGAGGGAGACACAAGGGGCAAGAGATGTGGGAGCATATGTATGTGAATGGCTGATTCTCTTTGTTGTGGGGCAGAAGCTAACACACCATAGTAGGGCAATTGTGCTCCAAAAAAGATGTTGGGGAAAAAAATGTCTAGGACCAGACAGCTTCCCAGGTGAATTCTATCAAACATTTTGAGAAGAGTTAACACCTATCCTTCTCAAACTATTCTAAAAAATTGTAGAGGAAGGAACACTTCCAAACTCATTCTACAAGGCCAGCCTCACCCTCATACCAAAACCAGATAAAGATATCACAAAAAAAGCAAATTACATGCCAATATCAATGATGAACTTAGATGCAAAAATCCTCCTTCAAATATTAGCAAATCAAATCAACAATACATTAAAAGGATCATATACTGTGATCACGTTGGGTTTTTCCCAGAGATGCAAATATGGTTCAATACTGCAAATCAATCAATGTGATACACCACATTTACAAATTGATAAATAAAAATCATATGATTATTTCAATAGATGCAGAAAAGTTTTTGACAAAATTCAACATCTATTTATGATACAAATTTTCCAGAAAGTGAGTATACAGGGAACATACCTCAGCATAATAAAGGCCATATATGAAAAGCCCACCACTAACATAATACTCAATGATGAAAAGATGAAAGCATTTCCTCTAAGACCAGGAACTAGACAAGGATGCCCACTCTCATCACTTTTATTCAACAAATATTAAAATCCTAGCCACAGCCATCAGACAAGGAAAGGTAATAAAGGGTATCCAAATTGGAGAGGAAGTAGTAAAACTGTCACTATTTCTACATAACATGATACTATATACAGAAAATTCTAAAGAAGGCACAAAAATCTACTAGAACTCATTAATGAATGTGGCAAAGTTGCAGGATACAAAATTGATACACAGAAATCTGTTGCATTTCTTTACACTAACAATGAACAATCAGAAAGAGAAATTAAGAAAACAATTCCATTAATAATCACATCAAAAATAATAAAATACCTAGGAATAAACCTAACTAAGGAGGTAAAAGACCTCTGTTTTGAATACTATAAGATGCTGATGAAATATATCAAAGATGACACAAACAGGTGGAAAGATATACCATGCTCATGGATTTGAAGAATTAATATTGTCAAAGTGAAAAGTGACCATACTATCCAAAGCAATTTACAGATTCAATGCAATCCCAATCAAAATAACTATGACATTTTTCATAGAAGTAGAACAAATAATTCTAAAACTTGTATGGATACACAGAAGTCCCCAAATAGCCAAAACAATCTTGAGAAAGAAGAACAAAGGTGGAGTTATCATACTCTCCAATTTCAAACTATACTACAAAGGTACAGTAATCAAAACAGTATGACACTGGCACAAAAACAGACCCATAGATCAATGGAACAGAATAAAGAATACAAAGGGGAACTCACACTTATATGGGCAATTAATCTATGACAAAAGAGGCAAGAATATACAATGCTGGAAAAGACAGTCTCTCCAATACATGGTGTTGGGAAAACTAGACAGCTGCATGCAAAAGAAACTGACTACTTATACCATGCACAAAAATAAATTCAAAATCGATTAAAGACTTAAATGTAAGACCTGAAACCATAAAACTTTAGAAGAAAACATAGGCAGTGCACACTTTGATATTGGTCTTAGTAATATTTTTTTGGATATGTCTCTTCAGGCAAGGAAAACCAGAGGAAACAAAGAAATGTGACTACATAAAACTAAAAAGCTTTTATACATGAAGGAAACCATCAACAAAATGGAAATGCTGCCTACTGAATGGGCAATGATATTTGCTAATGATATATCTGATAAGGGGTTAATATCTAAGTATACAAAGAATGCACACTACTCAACATCAAAAACCAAAACAAGCTGATTAAAAAAATGGGCAGAGAATTTGAACAGACATTTCTCCAAAGAAGACATATGGGTGGCTAACAGACACATGAAAAGGTGCTATGTGAGATATGATTGGCAAAATGGGTGGAAAGTTCTTAAAAGAATGAGAAGAATTGGTAGAAAACTACCACTGTCACTGTAGGAATGGCAGGGTGTGGGGAGGGGGCACCCCAGGTCATGGAATGGAGGTCACCCAAAATTGCAAATGAAGCTGGTGGACAATCTTTTTTTTTTTGCATTACGCGGGCCTCTCACTGTTGTGGCCTCTCCCGTTGCAGAGCACAGGCTCCAGACGCGCAGGCTCAGCGGCCATGGCTCACGGGCCCAGCCGCTCCGCGGCATGTGGGATCCTCCCAGACCAGGGCACGAACCCGCGTCCCCTGCATCGGCAGGCGGACTCTGCGCCACCAGGGAAGCCCTGGACAATCTTTTTATCCAGTTCCCATACAAACATATGGTGTCTACCAAAGACCACCTAGCCACTGCGCCACCAGGTAGCCCTGGACAATCTTTTTATCCAGTTCCCATACAAACATATGGTGTCTACCAAAGACCACCTAGCAATGGTCCCAGAAGCTCCCACCAGGCAAGGTATCTCTGCCATGCCCTGGGAGTTCTGCCAAACACCTCTCTCCTCTCTTCTTATTTGACTGTGGCAGACCAACAAAGGAATTCTGCCAGCTGCTGTTGCTTTACAAAGCTCCCCTAAAACCCCCTTTTCCCATCATATGATGTTTAACTAAAAGACAAAAAGAAAAATGTGTCTGTCGGGATAATTTACTGACACACTGCTTTTTCTTTTCCTCTCTCCTCATTTACTTTTCCCTTCTTAGATTAGCCCTAACTCTAAGAAGTTTCCAGGTCCTTTGTATTCCCTTGCCTCACAGGAGGTCTTATGCTGCACAAGCAGTCATTTGAGGACAATCTCTTTCTGATTTTTTAATCTGGAAACTGATGTCCTTGAGAGGTTTTCATAGAAAGGAGGAGAGAGAGATAAATGCCTTCGAGTGCATCACTTCTCCCCACTGCACTTCTACTATCTGGGTCTAAGCCACCATTTTTTCTCTACTGAATTACTATAAAATGCTCCCAGTTTGTCTCCCTGTTTCTGAACAGTGCTGCCTACCTCAGCTGTCTGCTCTGTAGAGTAATCAGAATGATCATTTCAGAGTCAAGTCAATCAGATGCTCCTTCACTCAACTTTCCCAGTAGTTCTCCCCCAATCTCTGTCTCTGTCTCTCTCTCAACTATTCTCTCTACCAGGAATGCCCCCTTCCTGTGACCTGTATGGCTAACTCCCTCTCTTCAAGTTTGGCCCAAAGATTCCATCCTTAAAGAGGACTAAGCTGCCACTTCCTTAAAAACACACCCACAATCCCAGCAAATAGAAATCCCCGTATCAGGGGCTACTTTTCCCCGATAGCACTTATCACCTTGCAAGCAGACTCTATTTGTTATTATATTTAATGTTTCTGTCACCCCAATTTAAAATGGGTTTAAAAATTTTTTTTTCCTGTTCAATTTACTGAGTATCCCAGTATAAGCAGCTTTGGGCAGGAAAGAGCTTTTTGCAGGAAAGAGCCCTCTGCAGGAGCCCCCTTTTCCTTGTCACTTACCTTAAACCAGGAGCCCCCCATGCTCTGCTCATCTCTGGCCCAAGCACAACTTTCAAAGCTTTTGATCACACAATATTTTGCCTAACTTGTTGGTTCTTTCCACAGATCAAAGAAGTAGAAATGAAGAATAAGTAATTAACAGATGACCAGATCTCTTCCCTAGCTTCCCCTTCAGTAATCTTGTGAACAGACTTTGTGAATAGGAGCATCTAAAGAAAAATCACAAGAAGTCGACAAACTGGCATACAAGCCTGCACACAGTGGGGGGATGGCGATGAGTCTGACCCCCTATGTCAGATGATTAACTGAGATTACTTCCCTTTAAAAGCTTTCATGGCCTAGCAGAATCTTCAGAGGTGGATTTTTGGGGGACATTGAGTCCACCATCTCCCCAGATTGCCGGCATTCTGATTAAAAACGTTTCCTTTCTACCAGTGTTTTTTTTTCTCTCTCTCTATTGATTTTCAAGCGGCAAGCATGTGGACCTGATTCGGTAGTAATACCAGGATATCTAGCACAATGCCTGGCATATGGCAACTGCTCCATAAATATTTGAAAGGAGAAATACATTTCTCCCGGTAGTGGAAGGGAACTGGGATCCTAGGCCCCCTTCTTGGTCCTGGAAGTGCATGAAGGAGCAGGTGACTTCAGAGAGGTGGTGGGGGGAGGTGGCTGGTAGTACACTCAGGAAGGGAACCTCTCATCTTCCTGGATTTCAGACTTGGCAGGAATCAGTGTGGGGCCCAAGCAAGAAACAAAAGCATGGACCAAGGAGCTTCAGCACTGGCAGATCCACCCTAAGTTTGGACAAACCTGACAGATTTCCACTGATGTGGAATACACTCCCTCAAAGATGACAATGGGAAAACCCCTGATAATGACAGAGATTGAGATCTCTGCCAAACCGGCACATGGTGGTTGGGAGTCAGATTAAAGATGAGTAAAGAAATTAGAAGATGTAACATTCTTCACCACCATACACATGGCAAATCCATTCTGATTTCACTTATACTTACTGCTCCAGGTAAGCTTTCAGAGAGTGCACAAAAACCATGTTACATCAAAGTTAGATTCAATTCAAGGGAGTATGAGTCTGCTCCTGGCTTCTTAGTTCTCTGTCTCTGTTGTGCTTTGCTTGAGTGTTCGGGAAACTAAGGCCCTCACGCAGCCCCAGGTCATCCCTGTTCCTCTCCTCACACTCACATTAAAACTCTTTTCTGCTAAACACAGCACTATGGTGTGGGGAAGAGTGGGACAGGGAGGGAACTTTCTCCTGACCTCCTGTGCAACTTAAATGCCATACCTAGGGAAGTGAGGAGGGGAGAGAGGTGTCCATTTTCTACCTGGATCACCTCTGAGGTCTCTGGATCCTATAGGTAGCTGGGGAGCACATATCTCCTCGTCGGAGCCTGTGCACTGGCCCTGCGTCCCTCACACTCAGAGACATGCCAGACCTGGACTTACATGACATGCAGGTTGCTGTGAGAGTCTTCTTCTCAGAGAACCAAAGGAAATACCAGCAGGCCAGCTGCTCTCTGGGATGTCGGGACAGCTGCAGCCCAGAGAGGAGGAGATAATAAGAAAGTGCCTTTGTCTCTGTGTGTGTCCCTGAGGAAGGAACCACAGGTAGATGGTGACGTGGGTCATAGTGTGCATCTGCTCGTGGAGCCAGCAGGGCACCCAGCTCTTGTGTGGCTCCTCTCTGGCCTGCACCCTGTTCCTCTTAGTTACAGACATGTCAGAGGGCAAAGCTTGGGGTGATCATCCCTTGTGGTGTTGGTCTCCTTGTTCTTAGTCCCAATCACCTGGAACTCACGCAGATCTGGAAGGGACCCAAGTATAAATGTTTAATGCGTGATCCTGAAGGAACCTGAGAAGCCTGAGAGGGAGGTGGATGTGGCTCCTTGTGGGCAAGAGATGGGCTCATAGGACCAGGGACCCCATGGATCAGAGGAGAGGCTGATGTGCACACATCCATGATCAGTAGGTGGTCAGGGAAATGGGGACAGGGGTCCACTTTCTCAGTGGCAGGGGTTGGGAGAGCCAAGACTGAGGACAAGGTGAGGCTAGTGCTGTCAAAGGTTGCAGAGAAATCACAGAAAAGTTGGATCCTACTGTGTGATATCAGTAAATTGAGCAAGGAAGGGAGAGGACCTCTCCCTCCTTTGTTGTTCAACAGTCAAGACTCTGGAGGAGGTGGAGCTTGTTCAATGGAGAAAACACTCTCAAATACTCCAGGGAAGTAACAGAATGGCCTCATGTGCTCTCGGGGACAAGCCCTGAGGACTGCAGCCAAGATGGAGTCACTTCCAACCTGAATGTCCACCCAGTAGAGGTCCTCATCTGTGCACGATCTGTGTAGCCAGAGAGGGGTGGAGGCTCCCAGGGATGAGAGCAGGAAGAGGGTATGAAGTTTCCCTCTGCTGAGTCTGAAAGTGCTGTGTCACTGAGTCTCCTGGGGAAGCCTCTGGATTGTTGGCTTAGGCTGGGGGTGGTTGGGAGGTAACCAACTAATTTTGAGGGACTTCCTGTCCATCATGCTTCCATTTTTTTGTTATAAGTAACACCAGCTTCAAAGCATTTGTTCCTGGACCTGGAACTTTAGCCAGTGAGACCCCATGAAGGCTGGCTGCCACTCTCAGAGGCCGCCTGGCCTGGAGATTCATGTGGCCACAGAGGGCAAGAAGCTCAGATCCTGGGACCCCACACTGCCAACTCCTCTCTCCCTAACTCCCCTGAAGCATTTGTGATGTGCTGCTCCTCCTTCTGCACATCCTGTGCTGGGGTACTACACTTTCCCCTCTCCCCCTTGCCTGTCTGTGCCTTAGATCTCTTGGAGCAGAGAAAAAAGACAAAGACAAAAAATGACCAAGAAATTATTTAACATAGAGGTGATGAACCCAGAGTTGAACACTAACCAACAGACTTTCCAGGGAGAAAAGGAAAAAAAGGTGACACAAATGGGAAGAATTTAGCAAAGAAATATGAAAGTAATAACGTAAGCACATATTCCTCCCCTGAGGTCAGATGTAAATCTTCAAAGTTTAGCAAATGTTGAGGAAGAAAAACAAATTAAAACCCCAGCTAGACACATCACTGTGACATTTCAGTAGGTCAAGTATAAAGAATAGATACTACCCTTTCCTAGACAGAGGAGCAGATCAACTACAAAACAGTAATAACTGCATTGTTCTTTTTGTTAGCAGCACTGGACACTGGGAGTCAATGGAATAATGCCTTTACAATTCTCAGGCAGCCTTCCAGCTTTCAAGATGACAGAGGAAAGATATTTCTGCCTTCCTCTCCTCTCAGAAACCATCCAAACACCACAAGGAGAATGGGAGACAGAGTGCACACCTCACCCTGGAGGAAACACAAGCACTTGTAACACTGAACGATAATACATGGAGAAAGAAGATGGAGGGTGGGCTGGTAGATGGCTTGATAGAGCAGGGATGTGAAACCTAAAGGCCTGGTGAGGGTGGACTAGAAGCAGTCGATGGACCCAGTGGAACCCATAAAGTCTCTGGAATTGGAGCCACAAGGAACTGCAAAATGAGAGAAGGTCTGAGTTAAAAATCAGTAAGGAAGTTGCAAGAAGCAGTTAGATTTCCATTTCTTACAACACCCTACAATGAAGAACAGGCATCTACCTGTGCCCGCCCAAAGCTGAGACATTTATTAGAGAGCTCCAGCCTCTGGACTCCAGGAACAGCAGGAGGCAGGAGTGAAGGGTCAGACTTGAACCGGGGGATTCAGTGAATGTCTGATAGTGAATGGTGAGCCCATTCCTCCTTCCTCTACCTGTTCCTTTCTCACTCCACCTAATCCTGGTGTCCCCTCCTCACTGTCCTCTAACGCTCTGAGCTAAGTCTATCCTCAACACGATTCTCTGGCTCCCTGTGCCTTGCCGGGCACTTGTTCACTCAGAAGTGTATTGACAAAGAGAAGATGAGGACGATCAAGGGGGCATTGGAAGCACATTGCCCATGTTCCAGGCAGAAGAGAAACAATTGATTACAGGGATTTGTCTCACAGCTACATGCGCCACCCTGGCCTTTTACTTTCCAACATGAGAGGAATATCAACATGTCAGGTGCAGAAGGACAAACGTTCGGGTGAACAAAAAGAAGACTCGTTTCTGTACCCTGCACTGCGCTGGCTCCCTTCCATCTCTCCTAGGCTCTAGAGATGCTAAGGGCATTGGGAGATAGTATAATAGAAAGTTCTTTGAATAAGGTCCAGTACGAACACCTACCACATCTGTGATTTCTGGAAGGATATTTAACCTTCTCCAGACATCATTTCATCATTTATTTTCCTGCCATATAGGCAGGGGGATTGAGTTTGATCAAGGATGTAAAGAGCCTAGCACACTGCTTAGCAATTGGTATGTAGTTAATAAATATTAATACCCTCCCTCACCCTGTAGTTTGATAATTCAAGACTCAGCAAATACCTTCTCTGACCATCTTCAGTCCTATCAGACTCTTTCCTGCTACAAGCACAATCAGCACCTAAGCAACACTGTCCTGCTTTCCAAAACTCTTGTTCTGTAAGGCTGTTCCTATGATTCCCAGATGTATACCATGTACTTGAGGGCAAGGATCTTCCCCCCCCAAGACCTATCACTTCAAAGGCTTAAAGGCTGAGGGCTCAATAGCACTTGGTTAGAATTGCAGTGATGGAAATAGCTTTTCCCTGGTCCTTGATGAACTCCCTTTTCTACCTGTAGAAACTCTATCCAATACTGGAAGCACAGGCACCAAAGAAAAAATAGACAAATTTGGCTTTATCAAAATTAGACATGTTTGAAGTTTAAAGATCACTACCAACAAAATGAAAAGAAAAGCCACAGCATGATAGAAAATATTTGCAAAGTATATATCTGGTAAGAATCTAATAACCATAATATATAAATAGATAAAAAAGAATTAATTTACTGTGATATGGAAAAAACAGTAAAAGACAAATACTCCAAAAAATAAGCAAATCATTTGAATAGATATTTCTCCAAAGAAGCTATGTGAATAGCAATAAGCACATGAAAAGATGCTGAACATTATTAGTTACTAGGGATGCAAACCAAAACTGCAATGAGACATCTACTTCACACCCACTAGGATGACTTTTAAAAAGATGGCAATAAAAAATGTTGGTGAGGACGCAGAGTAATTAGAACCCTCATACATTTTTGGTGGGGATACAAAATGGTGCAGCCACTTTGGATAACACTTTGGCACTTCAAGATGTGAAACAATGAATTACCATCTGATATAGCAATTCCTCTCCCAGGTATATACCTAAGGGAAGTGAAAACAAACTCACACAAAAACTTGCACATGAATGTTCATGGTAGCATAGTCCATAATAGACAAAAAGTGAAAAAACCCAAATGTGTGTCAGCTGCTGACTGGCTAAAACAAAATGTGGTCTTATCCATGCAGTGGAATACCATTCAGCAATGAAAAAAATGATGTCCTGATACATACCTGTCTACTTAAAGAAAAAGAGCTGTGAGTTTATGTTTTATTCACGGACTCAGCAATAAAAAGATATGATGTACTGATACATGCCTCAACATGAATGAACACTGAAAAGAGTATGCTAACTGAAAGCAGCTGGATGCAAAAAGACACACATTGAATGATGTCATTTGTATGAAATGTCCAGAATAGGCAAATCCATAGAAATAGGAAATGGATGAGTGGGTGCCAAAAACTAGGGGTTGGATGAATGGGGAGTGAATGTTAATGGATACAGGATTTCATTTTGTGGTGAAGAAAATATTGTGGAATTAGATAGTGGTGATGGTTGTACAACTTTGTGAGTATGCAAAAAACTGCTGAATTACATACTTTTAAAGGGTGGGTTTTATGGTATGTGAATTATATCACAATTAAAAAATTAAAAAATAAAGTAGATTATTGGTTGCCAGGGATTGAGGAAGGAGGGTTGCTTCTGGAGGTGATGAAATATTATGCCATTAGATAGTGGCAATGGTTGCCCAACTTTGTGAATATATAAAAGCCACTGAATTGTACAGTTTAAGAAGGTGAATCTTGTGGTATGTCAACTATATCTCAATTATATCTGAAGGAAAGAAGGAAGGAAAGAAGGGAGGGAGGGAGGGAGGGAGGACAAAACAGAGATAAAAGCGTTTGCACAGCAAAGGAAATCACTGACAAAGCAAAAAACAGCCTACTGGATGGGTGAAAATATTTGCAAATTATACGACCGATAAGGGGTTAATATCCAAAACACATAGATAGCTCATACAACTCAATATCAAAAAACCCAATTAGGGCTTCCCTTGTTGCACAGTGGTTAAGAATCCGCCTGCCAATGCAGGAGACATGGGTTCGAGCCCTGGTCCTGGAAGTTCCCACATGCCGCTGAGCAACTAAGCCCATGTGCCACAGCTACTGAGCCTGCGGTCTAGGGCCTGCGAGCTACAACTACTGAAGCCCACGCACCTAGAGCCCATGCTCTGCAACAAGAGATGCCACGCAATGAGAAGCCCGCGCACCGCAACGTAAGAGTAGCCCCTGCTCGCCACAACTAGAGAAAGCCCGAGCGCTGCAATGAAGACCCAGTGCAGCCAAAAATAAATAAATAAATTCATTTAAAAAATTACTAATCTTAAACATCACTTGCTTTAAAAAAAAAACCCAATTAAAAGTGAGCAGAAAACATGAGTAGACATTTTTCCAAAGAAGACATACAAGTGGCCAACAGGCACATGAAAAGATGTTCAATACAGCTAATCAGCAGAATAATGCAAATCTAAACCACAATGAGATATCACCTCACACCCATCAGAATGCCTATCATCAAAAAGACCACAAATAATGAATATTGGTGAGGATGCAGAGAAAAGGGAACCCTCGTACACTGTTGGTGGGAGTTGGTGCAACCGCTATGGAAGTTGGTGCAGCCGCTATAGAAAACAATATGGAGGTTCCTCAAGAACACTAAAATAGTGTTACCATATGACACAGCAATTCTGCTCCTGGAATTTTCTGAAGAAAATGAAAACACTAAGTTGAAAAGACACATGCACTCCAATGTTGATATCAGTATTATTTACGATAGCCAAGACATGGAAGCAACCTAAGTGTCCATCAACAGAAGAATGGATAAAGAAGATGTGGTATGTATATATATATACAATGGAGTACCACTCACTATAAAAGAAAATGAAATTGTGCCATTTGCAACAATGGATGGACTTGGAGGGTATTACTCTAAGTAAAATAAGTCAGAGAAAGACAAATACTGTATGATATCACTTATATGTGGAATCTAAAAAATACAACCAACTAGTGAATATAACAAAGAAAGAAGCAGACTCACAGATATAGAGAACAAACTAGTGGTTACCAGTGGGGAAAGGGAGGGGGACAAACTACTCTGTACAAAATACATAAACTACAAGGATATGCTGTACAGCACAGAGAATATAGCCAATATTTTCGATTAACTTTAAATGGAGTATAATCTATAAAAAATTTTGAACAACCATATTGTACACTTGAAACTAATATAATATTGTAAATCAACTATACCTCAATAAAAAAATAAAAACCACTATTCTTATAAAAAAATAGAGAGAGACAGAGAAAGATGGAGGGAGGAGGGGAGAAAAGTAAGCCCAGGGTTTAACTCACATCACAGGAAGATGAGGAAGAAGACAAGCTGATAGAGGAAAGGATGTCATTAATTCATGAGAAGTACCAGCTCAAGGGAAGGCCTGTTTCCCTGCTTTGCAGTGAGCCAGGGGACAGTGTGGGATCTGAACTAGAGTGCTGCCTCTGCATGTGCTCCTGATCACCTTCCTAAACAGAGCCTTTGCTCTTAGTCCTCTTCCCAGCAGGAAAAATTATCTCATTGATACTCAGGAGTACTGGTCACAAGCAGAAGGAAGGTTTAAAAGGGTCAGTTCTATGCTGCAGAGATGGAGAAACTCTCATCATATTTGAATAGATATATAATTTTTGAAGATATTTTACATATGAGCCACTGTGGACTCTTCACAGCACATCATGGAAGAGGAAAGGGTCTTTTATCTACTTTACCAATGACAACTGTGTGGCTTCAGAAGGATAAGTGACTTAGTCCTGGGTCACACTGTTTATCAGAGACATAATTAAGACTCAGAAAAAGACTTAAGTACTTCCAAGTACTCAAGGGATGGCAATGAAAGCAGAGAACCAGGTCAACACTGTGGAACCCAGGAGGAGGGTCCCTCTTTTCCACAACTCCCTCCCACCCTACTCATCCCAGCAACCCAGCGAACCCATCCCTCACCTTACCCACATCCAGCAAAGACTTCAGGGCTATTAACATGGACCATTTACATACACAATTCATGCTACGAACAACACATGAA
Organism: Lagenorhynchus albirostris; assembly: GCF_949774975.1. Lineage (NCBI taxonomy): Eukaryota > Metazoa > Chordata > Mammalia > Artiodactyla > Delphinidae > Lagenorhynchus > Lagenorhynchus albirostris. Next base: position 100,523,358 of record NC_083103.1, read on the forward strand.
GGAAATACACTCACAACAAGGCAAAATGTCCATGGGGCTGAATTGGGTTCCGCAAATTCACATTTGAAGCCTTAAACCCAAGTAACTCACAATATGACTATATTTAGATATAGGGATTTTAAAGAGGTAATTAACATTAAAAGAGGCTGTAGTGTGGGACTCTAATTCACTCCACCAGGTTCTTTTAAGGAGAGGAAATTTGGAGACATAGATGGACACCAGATAGACTGGCCCATACAGAGAAAAGGGCATGTGAAGACACAGCAAGAAGGTGGCAGATGCATCTCTCACCAAGGAGAGATGGTGAAGGACAAACCAATCCTACCAACACTTGATCTTGGACTTCTAGCCTCAGAGCTCTGAGAAAAGTAATGTCTGGGCTTAGTGCCACCCAGTCTGTGGTTTGGGTTACAGTAGCTCGAGCACAACATCCACACTTACATTCAATAAGGCTTCCGACAAATATTCCACACATCTGTCCCAGCCTCATCTCTGTCCTAATTACTATGAGGCTTCACCTCTAAGCGTTCCCTCAAGGAGACATTCTTGTCTCCATTCCAGGCCAGCAAAACCTCAGCTCTTCCTTGAAGACACAGCTCAAATGTCACCTCCTGCTTTACATACAAGGTATCAATTTCTCTATCCCTGGTGACCCCACGAGGCCCTCTGCTCATCTCTTCACAGTATTTACCCACTGCAGTCTACTTCACCTGTTCAGATGACCCTCTTTGGGTCCTTCAGAGCCCTCATGGACGGTGCTATGCCCTGATTCACTCTGACCCCAGCGTCCAGCTGGGGTCTAGCACATACCCAGTATCAGGAAATGTTGAATACCCACAGGGGAGATGAAGTTCTGAGTCAAAGTTTTTAAAAAGTTAAGGACATGAATTGATTAAAGAGAAGGTTTTCTGGGCATAAAATGATGTGAACAAGCCAAATGTCCTAGACCTCAGCAATTCAGTCATGTTTCCTTCGGTCGCTGGCCCTCACCTGCACAGCTGACTGGCCTTTGTGGATTACGGCCCTCTCCCAGGGAGGGCCAGCACCCACGCATCCATCCAGATACTGTGTCTGCTAACACTGGCTCAGCTCCAGGCTGCCCCACCTCCAACTCCACTTCACCCCTCTCTTCTCCCCTCTGGGGACCATGGCCTCTGCTGGCAGTGCTCAGGTGGGGGTTCCCCTGTTCCACTCTGCATGGATAGCATCACCTAACTGCCCCTTACCTCAAGCTTATAACTGGGACATGTCTAGGAGTGGGGCACAAGTGCTATTTCTCCTAAAATCTTTTGATTTTCTATTTTTTGGTCACACCATGAGGCATGTGGGGTCTCAGTTCCACAACCAGGGATTGAACCCCTGACCCCTGCAGTGGAAGTGCAGAGCCCTAGCCACTGGACCACCAGGGAATTCCTTTCCTAAAATGTTTAATACTAATGTCCCTGCCTCATGCCTCATTTCTTCTGTAAGAGAACTGTTATAGGTTTCTTCTCTGTTTCTTTTCTATATTGATGAATGTTATGCTTATTTCATTGTTGCTGAAAAAATGGAACCATGATTCCTTTCACAGAATACTTAAAATTACAAGAGAATCATTCGATGGTAAGTTCAGAAGGTAGGGAGGAGGCTGAGAAGGGAAATATCTTGTCCCTCACATTTGCTACTATTTTTTGAACAAGCAGGATAGAAAAAAAAGCTGTAGTCTCTATTAAAATTAACAGAGGAAACAAGATGGTGGAGTAGAAGGACGTGCTCTCACTCCCACTTGAGAGAAACCAGAATCACAACTAGATGCTGGACAATTATTGACAGGAAGACACTGGAACTCACCAAAAAATGATACCCCACATGCAAAGAAAAAGGAGAAGCCACAATGAGATGTATGGAGGGGCGCAATCACAGTAAAATCAAATCCCATAACGGGTGGGTGGGTGACTCACAGACTGGAGAACACTTATACCACAGAAGTCCACCCACTGGAGTGAAGGTTCTCAGCCCCACGTCAGGCTTCCTAACCTTGAGGTCTGGCAACGGAGGGAGGAATTCCTAGAAAATCAGACTTTGAAGCCTATTGGAATTTGACTGCAGGACTTCAACAGGACTGGGGGAAACACAGACTCCACTCTGGAGGGCACACACAAAGTAGTGGGTTTAGTAGTAGTGACCCAGGGGAAGGAGCAGTGACCCCACGGGAGACTGAAACAGACCTACCTGCTAGTGTTGGAGCGTCTCCTGCCGAGGTTGGGGTGGCTGTAGAGCACCGAAGGGACAAGGACACTGGCAGAAGAAGTTCTTGGAAGTACTCCTTGGCGTGAGCCCTCCCAGTGTCTCTCATTAGCACCACCATAGTGCCCAGGTAGCTTCCAGTGTTGGGTTGACTCAGGCCAAACAACGAGCAGGGAGGGAATCCAGACACATTCGTCAGCAGTTAAGCGGATTAAAGTTTTACTGAGCTCTGCCCACCAGAGCAACAGTCAGCTCTATCCACCACCAGTCCCTCCCATCAGGAAACGCACACAAGCTTCTTAGATAACCTCATTCACCAGAGACAAGAAAGCACAAGCAAGAAAAACTACAATCCTGCAGCCTGTGGAACAAAAACCACAATCAGAAAAAGATAGAAAAGATGAAAAGGCAGAAGGCTATGTACCAGTTGAAGGAACAAGATAAAACCCTAGTAAAACAACTAAATGACCTTCCAGAAAAAGAATTCAGAATAATGATAGTGAAGATGATCCAGGACCTCGGAAAAAGAATGGAGGCAAAGACTGAGAACATGCAAGTAATGTTTAACAAAGACCTAGAAGAATTAAAGAACAAACAAACAGAGATAAACAATACACTAACTGAAATGAAAACTACAAGAAGGAGTTAATAGCAGAATAACTGAGGCAGAAGACCAGATAAGTAACCTGGAAGACAGAATAGTGGAATTCACTGCTGTGGAACAGAATAAATAAAAAGAATGAAAAGAAATGAAGATGGCCTAAGAGACCTCTGGAACAACATTAAACACAAAACATTCACATTATAGGGGTCCCAGAAGGAGAACAGAGAGAAAAAGGACCTGAGAAAATATTTGAAGAGATTATAGTCAAAAACTTCCCTAACATGGGAAAGGAAATAGCCACCCAAGTCCAGGAAGTGCACCGAGTCCCATACAGGATAAACCCAAGGAGAAACACACCGAGACACATAGTAATCAAATTGACAAAAATTAAAGACAAAGAAAAATTACTGAAAGCAACAAGGGAAAAAATGACAAATAACATACAAGGGAACTCCCATAAGGTTAACAGTTGATTTCTCAGGAGAAATGCTACAAGCCAGAAGAGAGTGGTATGATATACTTAAAGTGGTGAAAGGGAAGAACCTACAACTAAGATTACTTTACCCGGCAAAGATCTCATTCAGATTCGATGGAGAAATCAAAAGCTTTACAGACAAGCAAAAGCTAAGAGAATTCAGCACCACCAAACCAGCTCTACAACATATGCTAAAAGAACTTCTCTAAGTGGGAAACACAAGAGAAGAAAAGGACCTAGAAAAACAAAACAATTAAGAAAATGGTCATAGGAAAATACATATTGATAATTACCTTAAACTTGAATGGATTAAATGCTCCAACCAAAAGACACAGTCTTGCTGAATGGATACATAAACAAGACCCATATATATGCTGTCTACCAGAGATCCACTTCAGACCTAGTGACACACACAGACTGAAAGTGAGGGGATAGAAAAAGATATTCCATGCAAATGGAAATCAAAAGAAAGCTGGAGTAGCAGTACACATATTAGATAAAACAGACTTTAAAATGAAGAATATTACAAGAAACAAGGAAGGACACTATGTAATGATCAATCCAAGAAGATATAACAATTATAAATACATATGCATCCAACATAGGAGTACCTCAACACATAAAGCAACTGCTAACAGCTATAAAAGGGGAAATCAACAGTAACACAATAATAGTTGGGCACTTTAACACCTCACTTACAGCAATGGACAGATTATCCAAAATGAAAATAAATAAGGAAACAGAAGCTTTAAATGACACAATAGATTAGATAGATTTAATTGATATTTATAGGACATTCCATCCAAAACCAGCAGATTACACCTTCTTCTCAAGTGCGCATGGAACATTCTCCAGGATAGATCACATCTTGGGTCACAAATCAAGCCTCAGCAAATTTAGGAAAATTGAAATCATATCAAGCATCTTTTCTGACCACAACACTTTGAGAATACAAAGAATTACAGGGAAAAAATGTAGAAAACACAAACACATGGAGGCTAAAAAATACATTACTAAATAACCAAGAGATCACTGAAGAAATAAAAGAGGACATCAAAAAGTACCTAGAGAAAAATGACAATGAAAACACGATGATCCAAAACCTATGGGATGCAGCAAAAGCAGTTCTAAGAGGGAAGTTTATAGCTATACAAGCCTACCTCAAGAAACAAGAAAAATATCAAACAAACAATCTAACCATCTAACAATCTCTAGTTCCTAAAGGAACTAGAGAAAGAAGAACAAACAAAACCCAAAGTTAGCAGAAGGAAAGAAATCATAAAGATCAGAGCAGAAATAAATGAAATAGAAACACAGAAAACAATAGCAAAGATCAATAAAACTAAAAGCTGATACTTTGAGAAGATAAACAAAATTGATAACCATTAGCCAGACTCATCAAGAAAAGAGGGAGAAGACTCAAATCAATAAAATTAGAAAAGAAAAAGAGAAGTTACAACAGACATCGCAGAAATACAAAGCATCCTAAGAGACTACTACAAGAAACTCTATGCCAATAAAATGGACAACCTGGAAGAAATGGACAAATTCTTAAAAAGGTATAACCTTCCAAGACTGAACCAGGAAGAAATACAAAATATGAACAGACCAATCTCAACTAATGAAATTGAAACTGTGATTAAAAATCTTCCAACAAACAAAAGTTCAGGACCAGATGGCTTCACAAGTGAATTCTGTCAAACATTTAGAGAAGAGCTAACACCCACCCTTTTCAAACTCTTCCAAAAAATTGCTGAGGAAGGAACACTGCCGCTCTCATTCTATGTGGCCACCATCAGCCTGATACCAAAACCAGAAAAAGATACTACAAAAAAAGAAAATTCCAGACCAATATCACTCATGAATATAGATGCAAAAATCCTCAACAAAATACAAGCAAACAGAATCCAACAACACATTAAAAGGATCATACACCATGATCAAGAGGGGTTTATCCCAGGGATGCAAGGATTCTTCAATATATGCAAATCAATCAATGTGATACACTATATTAACAAATTGGAGAATAAAAACCATATGATCATCTCAACAGATGCAGAAAAAGTTTTTGACAAAATGCAACACCGATTTATGATAAAACCTCTCCAGAAAGTGGGTATAGAGGGAACCTACCTCAACATAATAAAGGCCATATATCACAAACCCACAGTTCTCAATTGAGAACATCATTCTCAATGGTGAAAAACTGAAAGCCTTTCCTCTAAGATCAGGAGCAAGACAAGGATGTCCACTCTCACCACTCTTATTCAACATAGTTTTGGAAGTCTTAGCAATGGCAATCAGTGAAGAAAAAGAAATAAAAAGAATACAAATTGGAAAAGAAGAAGTAAAACTGTCACTGTTTGCAGATGACATGATCCTATACATGGAGAATCCTAAAAGTGCCAGTAGAAAACTACTATAGCTAATCAATGAATCTGTTAAAGTTGCAGGATACACAATTAATGCACAGAAATCTCTTGCATTCCTATGCACTAATGATGGAAAATCTTAAAGAGAAGTTAAGAAAACACTCCCATTTACCATTGTAACAAAAAGAATAAAATACCTAAGATTAAACCTACCTAGGGAGACAAAAGACCTATATGCAGAAAACTATAAGACACTGATGAAAGAAATTAAAGATGACACCAACAGATGGAGAGATATACCATGTTCTTGGATTGGAAGAATCAATATTGTGAAAATGACTATAGTACCTAAAGCAATCTACAGATTGAATGCAGTCCCTATCAAATTACCAATGGCATTTTTTTATAGAACTAGAACAAATCATCTTAAAATCTGTATGGAGACACAAAACACCCCGAGTACCCAAAGCAGTCTTGAGGGAAAAAACGGAGCAGGAGGAATCAGACTTCCTGACTTCAGACTATACTACAAAGCTACAGTAATCAAGACAATATGTTACTGGCACAAAAACAGAAACATAGGTCAATGAACAAGATAGAAAGCACAGAAATAAACCCATGCACCTATGGTCAACTAATCTATGACAAAGGAGGCAAGGATATACAATGGAGTAAAGACAGTCTCTTCAGTAAGTGGTGCTGGGAAAGCTGGACAGCTACATGTAAAAGAATGAAATTAGAACACTCCTTAATACCATACACAAAAATAAACTCAAAATGGATTTGAGACCTAAATGTAAGACCGGACACTATAAAACTCTTCGTGGAAAACATAGGAGAACACTCTGTGACATAAATCACAGCAATATCTTTTTTTATCCACCTCCTAGAGTAATGGAAATAAAAACAAAAATAAACAAATGGGACCTAATGAAACTTAAAAGCTTTTGCACAGCAAAGGAAACCATAAACAAGATGAGAAGACAACCCTCAGAATGGGAGAAAATATTTGCAAACGAGTCAACAGTCAAAGGATTAATCTTCAAAATATATAAACAGCTAGTGCATCTCAATATTAAAGAAACAAACAACCCAATCCAAAAATGGGCAGAAGACCTAAATAGACATTTCTCCAAAGAAGACATACAGATGGCCAAGAAGCACATGAAAAGCTGCTCAACATCACTAATTATTAGAGAAATGCAAATCAAAACTACAGGGCTTCCCAAGTGGTGCAGTGGTTGAGAGTCCGCCTGCCAATGCAGGGGACACGGGTTCGTGCCCTGGTCCGGGAAGATCCCACATGCCACAGAGCAGCTGGGCCCGTGAGCCATGGCTGCTGAGCCTGCGCGTCCGGAGACTTGCTCTGCAACGGGAGAGGCCACAACAGTGAGAGGCCCGTGTACCGCAAAAAAAAAAAAATTAAAAAAAAAAAAAAACTACAATGAGGTATCACCCACACCAGTTAGAATGGGCATCATCAGAAAATCTACAAACAACAAATGCTGGAGAGGGTGTGCAGAAAAGGGAACCCTCTTGCACTGTTGGTGGGAATGTAAATTGATACAGCCACTATGAAGAACAGTACTGAGGTTCCTTAAAAAACTAAAAATAGAATTACCATATGATCCAGCAATCCCACTACTGGGCATATACCCAGAGTAAACCATAATTCAAAAAGACACATGCACCCCAATGATCATTGCAGCACTATTTACAATAGCCAGGTCATGGAAGCAATCTAAATGTCCATCGACAGATGAATGGATAAAGAAGTGATACATATATACCATAGAATATTACTTAGCCATAAAAAGGAACGAAATTGGGTCATTTGTTGAGATGTGGATGGATCTAGAGACTATCATACACAGTGATGTAAGGCAGAAAGAGAAGAACAAATATCGTATATTAACACATGTATGTGTAACCTAGAAAAATGGTACAGATGAACCGGTTTGCAGGGCAGACGTTGAGACACAGATGTAGAGAAGAAACATATGGACACCAAGGGGGGAAAGCTGCGGGGGGGGGTGGTGGTGGTGTGATGAATTGGGCGATTGGGATTGACATGTATACACTGATGTGTATAAAATTGATGACTAATAAGAACCTGTTGTATAAAAAAATAAATAAAATAAAATTCAAAAAAACCAAAAAACTAATACTAAACTTCCTTTGGGTTATTTGTATGGAAATATGTTAATATAAATGTTTCAAACATTACATGAAATTGCTAAAAATCTTATACATTCTGGTGTAATGTTATAAGTCATAATTCTAGTTATTATTTTAAAATGTATATCTCAGAAATAACTAAACTTCCTTGTCAATTGCATTATTATGGACTTTCATCAAATCTTTAATAACCGTGGTCATTTTTAAGTCTTTTATCATTTACAGACACTTCTGGGTGTACTCTGATGCTTTTACAAAAATGTTCCTATAAAAGGGTTTCATCTTCAAGGAATTCATGGAGAAGACTCTGACAAATTCAGGTTTCTGGTTACTGACTATACTGCTGAACTGAATGAATAAGCATTTTCAGAACTCTAATGGAAAACTGATGAATTCATAAAAGTGCTAAGAAAAGATCAAGATGAAAAAAATTAATTACATGGGACTGAGTGAACTGATGAGGATGATTATAATTTTTGTGACTTTGTTTGAATAAAAAAAAATGGAAAAATATTAAATTAAGAGTATTGGGAGCTTTGTGAAGAAGACCCATTAAATCCTGTAGCTAGAATACATTGTTTCAAGATAAAGGAATATAAACTTTATTAAATCCCTATTATTAGGGAAATAAACTGTTGCAAAATGCCAAATGTACTAGCTGATTGTAAATACTTATATATGGCTCAAAAATAATACTGAATTATAATATAACTACAATATAGTTAATTACTGTTATAAACAATAAAAGAAGGCTTAAGAAGATAGCAAGAGTTGATCAAATGAATAGAAATGGAGAAATGTATTCAAGTGCTAGCAATGCCTTCATTTTCAGGGTTTCTACTTCTTCAAGAAAAGGGTGTGTGTGTGTAGTGGAACCACACAGAGAATTGCTGTTTGGTCACCTCTGTCCTGCATGTGAAGGTCTGCCTCCAGAACTGGAGAGCTAACATATGGGAGAGCTCATCTAGAGGCCCACCCAGGGCCTCAGTTAGGGAGCCTTCTGATGTCAAGTACCTGTGTATCCCTTGAGGGCCAGCCACTCAGCCTCCCCAGGTGTGAGTTGTGAGGATTTCTTTTCTCTGCTACATCCTGGTGGCAGCAGGTGATCTTCCTCTCTAACCCCTCCTCCTCCCACAATAACCTCAGTGACCTGAGAATTCAGGGCGGGGCAAGATTGGAGGGGTCTTACTTCTTATGCAGACAGAACACTTGAAACCAGACTGCACCCTGTCCGCGGCCTCTGTAGCCCAAGGCACAGGTTCAGCCTGGCCTGTCACTCAGCTGCTGCACTGCGCTGGGCAGATGTCTCTGCTCACATCACGTTTCAGAGGCTTTCCCTCCTTCCTGTGGGTGCAGAGTGGACACTGTGGCCAGGATGGCCCAGCTCTCTCAGGCTGCCTGGGAGACTCCTCTTGGGCACCCTCATCTCTCTGCTTCAGAGACCACCCAGTTCTGCTATGACTCAGAATCTTCCTCCCCAGGTGCTGGCTCCATACTCCCCAAGGAAACACTTGTTTCTGTGACATGTGTCCTCTAGCAGGTGCTTCCTGTATGGGAGCCCAGTGTCCATGGGATTCTGTCTCTGCTGGGAGCTGCCAGGGAACCACAACTAGTTCAAGCACCTCTGCCCTGGGCCTGTACCGCCAAACCCCCTGAACCAGGAAAGCCTCCTGTTTATTTGGAAATTCTGCCCCCATGCATGTGGGCACGGGCAGCACTTTACTTTCTCTCTCATCGTCGCTCTTGGCTCCAAGTTCTCCTTTCCCTGGACTCATGACCTCATAGCATTTCATCTCCTCAGCTCCCTTTGCACCTGTGCTCAGCCCCACCCCCACAAGTAATTTAGCTGCTTTTCTAAATTCACCTTTTACCTCCAAATGACAAATGGCATTTCTGTACACAGGGGTCTTGAGAGTCTGGGGTTTAATAGAATGGTTTGATACCACCAGTTTCTTGACCACCTCTCCCCTCAAGACTGCTCCTTCCTCTCACCACATCTCTTTTCTCTGGAGCCCTAGTAACCACAGATCTCCCCGAATCTTCATGACATCCTTAGGAAGAACAATTTCCTTCAGGCCCTATTGCACCCTTAGTCCTGCCTTCACAGATCTACAGACTCAACCATTTCTCTACAAAAACAAAGGTCTTAACTTTTAGAAGTGGAAAAGTTGAAAAGTTTTTTTTTTCTTTGCCATCATCAGTAGAGACATTAATCTAAGACAATGCCAATTCACTTAGAAGTCAGTGTTTTCAATGATTATATTTCTGTTACATGAATAATATGTTCCTTGAATTCATCTGTAATACCCATTTCTGCCACAGCCAATAGACTTCTCTAGAGACTTTTCATCAGGCATTCAGAAAACAGTTTTTGAACTTCGACTATGTAGAGGGCTTTCTGCAAATCTGAGGAAGGAGATGTTTTGGGCTAAGTCTGATGGTTCACACCTTGGGAAAAGCTCAGGAGTCTAGTTCTGACAGTTATTTTTTATATTGATCTTGTCAGACTGCCAGCTTCTGAAGCTCACACTCTAAACTGACATACAGCAGTCCTGTGCATTCCTATATTTAGCTTTTACTCAATCTGTATTTTTGAACATGAAATGCTGAATCCCTGGTGCATCTATTGACAAAGAATGCTCCCATCCAACACAAGGGGGTGCCACTGACCAGCCTCATGTTGCCTAACTTGAGCAGCTTGGTCTCAGCACTGTTTGGGAGATTGTTTGAAAATTATTCCGTTTTGCTTCTCTTGATTGCAAAATGAAGTGGACAACTGAAAAATATAAATGATGGGTACCAGAAATAAGACTGTTAGGTTCCGTAAACTTAGTAGTTGATCTAAAAATGAAAAATAATTAACTGCAGCAAAAGCAGGATCTAGAACCTCAATTGGATGCTCTTTGGACTTAATCTATGTTACTTCATGAACAGTTGTGAGGATCATTGGACATAAGGAATATGTTTGAAATCTGAAAGTAAATATATTATAGATTGTTTCTGAATGATGACATATAATTAGGAATTTTACATCTTTAGTTAACTAGGAATGGAAACCTGGTTGTAATACAAAGGTTACTTTCCACATTTCTACTTTCACATGCATTTTCAGGTTTAGAGTATGTTCAGAAGTTGGTGATACCTGTATAACAATATTTGTACTTTCCACATTTATCATCAGGTGGAACATTCCCCAAACAACCCATGAAATGGGTGAGGTAAAATTATTATAGATGTAACCCAATTGTTTACTCCTTCATTCCATCACCCCATGATTGAGAGGACCGCACACTTGAAGTAGTCAACTGTCATATTGTCTTTCATATCCCTCCTCTTAGAGGATCCTCTCTGGATCCTTTCTTCGACTCTCCCAGCTCCCAGTGGTTGCCCTTCAGATATCAATTCCAACTTGAACTCGAGGTTGGGCTGCAGTCAGTGAGCTGGCTGGTTCAAGTGGCAGCTCAAATGAGCTCCGAGGAAAATAGAAAATAGTGGGGGTTGATGTCTATTTAACATAGTATTCAAAGCCCTACCCACATCAATCAGACAAAAAGAGAAAAAAGGTATCTAAATTAAAAAGAAACAAAACTGTCACTATTTGCAGATGACATGATACTTTATAAAGAAAACCCTGAAGTCTCCATCAAAAAGATATTAGAATAAATGAATTCAGTAAAGTTGCAGAATATAAGATTAATATACAGAAATCTGTTGCTTTTCTATACACTAATAATGAACAAAAAGAAAGTAAAAAAAAAATCCCATTTAAAATTGCATCAAAAAGAATAAAATACTTAGGAATATACTTAACCTGGGAGGTAGAAGACATATACTCTAAAAACTATAAAACATGGATGAAGGAAATTGAAAATGATTCAAAGAAATGGGAAGATATCTCATGCTCTTGGACTGGAAGAGTTAATGTTGTTTAAATGGCCATACTATTGAAAGCAATCTACAGATTTAATGCAATCCCTATCAAAATACCCAGGATATTTTTCACAAAACTAGAACAAATAATCCTAAAATTTATTTGGAACCACAAAAGACCCAGGATTGCAAAAGCAATCTTGATAAAAAAGAACAAAGCTAGAAGTATCCACCTCCGAGGCTTCAGACTATACTTCAAATCTACAGTAATCAAAACAACATGGTACTGGCACAAAAACAGACACATAGATCAATGGAACAGAATAGAGAGCTCAGAAATAGACCCACGCTCTTATGGTCAATTAATCTATGACAAAGGAGGCAATACGATACAATGGAGAAAAGACAGTCTCTTCAATAAGTGATGCTGGGAAAACTGGACACCCCCATGCAAAACAATCAGATTAGAACATTCCCTCACACCATATACAAAAATAAACTCAAAATGGCTTCTTGGATCAAGATGGCAGAGTAGGAGGACGTGGAGTTCACATCTCTCTACCAACACATCAAAAACACATCTGGGGCTTCCCCGGTGGCGCAGTGGTTGGGAGTCCACCTGTCGATGCAGGGGACACGGGTTCGTGCCCTGGTCCGGGAGGATCCCACATGCCGTGGAGCGGCTGGGCCCATGAGCCATGGCCGCTGAGCCTGCACGTCGGGAGCCTGTGCTCCACAACAGGAGAGACCACAACAGTGAGAGATCCGCGTATTGCAAAATAAATAAATAAATAAATAAATAAATAAATAAATAAATAAATAAATAACACATCTACCTGTGGAACAGTTTTCACAGAAAACTAACTGGAAACTGGCAAAAGAACTCCTAAACCACCAAAACTATAAGAAAGATCTCCATGTAACCCACTAGGATGGAAAACAAAGGCATTGGGTCAGGACCTGCACCTCTGGAAGGGATCTGTAAGGAAGAGAAGGTCCACACAGGTGCACAACTGCCCTGGAGAGTGAGCAAGTCGAGCCACAATTGGGGCATCCCATCCTGAGTTCCCATGTGGAGGAGACAAGTTCCCTTGCCTGCTAGGAAATCCACTGAGACAGATGGAAGGGCTGGAGAAGCCTCAACTGTACTCCTGAGGAGTGTGTACACACTGGCTTGCTAACAATAAAGACAGAGAGAGCCTTGTTGTACTGGCGGCTTCTGCCTTGCCGCACTTCCCATTCCAAAGGTGCAAATGCCTTGGCCCTGCTCACGGCACACCAAAGCCTGACAGGAGATCTGGGCAAGATTTGATCTAGCTCTGCAGAAACAGACCAGGGCACCTGGGGTGTGATTTGGCAGGAGCCGCAGAGCCCACTGTCAGCTCACACAGGGCGGCAGGTCTAGCCACAGCAGATATCATCAGAGCATGTACCAGGAGACACCACAAGAGGGCGCAGCAGCAAGAGGCCACAGCGGCTAAGCACTGAATCTCAGGCCCTGGGAGAGGACTTGGTTTAGCTATACAGACAAGGGGGCATGAGGTATGACCCAGGTGGGCAGTGGTGGCCACTGTCAGCCTGTACACAGGGTGGTGCCACAAGAGGGTTCAGTGGTTAAGCACTGAATATCAGGCAGACAGGCCTGGAGGGAATATGCAGCAGCTGTTTCTCAATAGAGTGCCCAGGTTCCACACACTCTACACCCAGCTTGGCACAGGAGCTGGGGCAGACAGGGTCCTGGGGAAATTCTGCCACAGAGGCAGCCCAGATCTCAGGCGGCAGTGCAGCCACCTCAGTTCCTGCAGCCACACCATTCTGACCCCCAAGTCCAGACTACTCCACACCACAGCCTTGCCCTAGATCTGGGACCAACACAACAGAGAAAGGGACATGATCTTGGGCTGCTGTTGAGTGGAATCATGGATGCCTATGCAGGCAGCATACGGGTCCTCTGTGATCACACAGGCCTCACTTCCTTCAGCAATCATCTCCTTTGGGGCAGGGCGTGCACTCGAGGGCAACAGAGCCTGATCATAAACCAGGATAGATATTTTTTTAAGCACACATGGGACATTCTCTAGGATACATCACATTGTAGGCCACAAAACAAGCATTAACAAATTTAACAGGATAGAAATTATTTTAAGCATCTTTTCTGACCTCACTGGTATGAAACTAGAAATCAACCACAGAAAGAAAAACAGGAAAAGAACAAACACGTGGAGACTAAACAACTGGGAAGAAGACCCCACCCCTGACAGTGCCGTGACAGCCACAGTGCACATTGTAGGCCACAAAACAAGCATTAACAAATTTAACAGGATAGAAATTATTTTAAGCATCTTTTCTGACCTCACTGGTATGAAACTAGAAATCAACCACAGAAAGAAAAACAGGAAAAGAACAAACACGTGGAGACTAAACAACTGGGAAGAAGACCCCACCCCTGACAGTGCCGTGACAGCCACAGTGCAGAGATGAAGCTCCATCTCACATCCCGCACAGGCTTTAAAACCCCAACACAACACACACAACCTATCAAGGGGATAACGGCCAACACACTTGGAGGAAAGACATGGCTGGCTTCCATAACAAAACCAGCCCTTGTACCAAAAATATTGGACACAGTCTACACAGGGACACTCCCACATAAAAATACTCCTTCAAGACCATAGTAGTCAACAGTTTCTCCTAAATTCAGTGAGACAGATAAAGTTTAGTAAAATGAAAAAGCAGAGGAACTACTCCCAATTATAAGAATAAGAAAAACCCCCTGAAAGAACGATTAATGAAACTTACCTCACCAGTCTATAAGACCTCAAGTTCAAAAAGGAGGTAATAAAAATGCTAAAGGAATTAAGGAAGATTATCAATAGAAATTCAGAGCACTGTAACAAGGAACTAGAAACTATAAAAATGAAACAATCAAAAATAGACAATTCAATTTCTGAGATAAAAAACAATCTAAAAGCAACGAATAGCAGACTAAATGAGACAGCAGAATGAATAAGTGATCTGGAGGATAGAATAATGGATATCACCTAAGCAGAACAGCAGATAGAAAGACGAAGAGAAAAGAAAGCAACACGAGAGCTATGGGATAATATGAAGTGTGCTAACCTACACATACAGGGGTTTTATAGGAGAAGAGAAAGATAAGGGGATTGAAAATGTATTTGAAGAAATTATGACTGAAAACTTCCCAAACATAAAGAAGGAAACAGATATCCATGGACAGGAAGCACAGAGGGTCCCAAACAAGATAAACACAAACAGACACACACCAGACATATCATAATTAAAGTGGCAAAAGTTAAAGATAAAGAGAGGATTCTCAAGGCAGAAAAAGAAAAATAGTCAGTTACAATAGAACCCCTATAAGCTATCACCTGATTTCTCCAAAAAAACTTTACAGGCCAGAAAGGAGTGGTATGATATATTCAAAGTCCTGAAAGGGAAAAACCAGCAACCTAAGATACCGTACCCAGCAAGATCATCATTTAGAATAGAAGGAGAGATGAAGAATTTCTCAGACAAGCAAAAACTGAAATAATTCAATACTACTATACCTATTCTAAAAGAAATATTGAAGAGTGTTCTCTAAATAGAAAAGAAGCAGGAATTTGTAGGAAAGGAAAATTTACAGTGGGAATGGCAAACATACAAAAGGATTGATGATCACATAAATAAGTCAGTACATAGATTAAGAAAGAGTAAAACACTGTAAATCAATTATAACTACAATTAACAATAAAAGGATAAGTGTGAAGAGGTAAATTGGGCAAGAACATCACAAAATGTGGGGAAGGGGAGTATAAAAATGTAGATCTTTTAGAATGTGTTTGAACTTGAATGACTATAAGTTTAAAGCAAGTAGATATAGTTATGGGTCAACATACTTGAAGTCCATGGTAACCACAAATCAAAAACACACAATAGATTCACAAAAGCCAAAAAGAAAGGAATTCAAGCATGTGACAAAGGAAAATCAAACCACAAAAGGAAAAACAAAAAGAATAAATGAACAAAGAACTAAAAAAAATTTCAAAACAAGTATTAAAAGGACAATAAGTACATACCTATCAATAATTACTTTATAAGCCAATGGACTAATGCTTTGATCAAAAGATATAGAGTGGCAGAATGGATAAAACAAACAAGAACCTAAAATATGCTGCCTATGAGAGACTCACTTCAGGGAGAAAGACACACTTAGACAGAAAGTGAGGGATGAAAAAAGATATTTCACAGAAATGGAAACGACAAGGAAATGGGAGTATCAATACCCATATCACACAAAAAAGACTTTAAAAAAAGACCATAAAGAAAGACAAAGGGTATTATATAATGATAAAGGGAGCAATACAAGAAGAAGATATTACATTCCTTAACATATCTACACCCAATATAGGAGCACCTAAATATAGAAAACAGATACTAACAGACATAAAGGGAGAAATTGACAATAATACCATAATAGTAGGAGATTTTAACACCCCACTGACATCAATGGACAGATCATCCAGACAGATAATCAGGAGGGCAACAGAGGTCTTAAATGACACAATAGATCAGTTGGACATTATTGATAGCTATAGGGCACTACACCCCCCAAAAAGAGGATAGATATTTTTTTTAAGCACACATGGGACATTCTCTAGGATAGATCACATAGTAGGCTACAAAACAAGCCTCAACAAACTTAAGAGGATAGAAATTATTACAAGCATCTTTTCTGACCACAATTGTATGAAACTAGAAATCAACCACAGAAAGAAAAACAGGAAAAGAACAAACACAAGGAGATCAAACAACATTCTACTAAAAATCCAATGGGTCAACAATGAAATCAAAGACAAAATCAGAAGATACCACAAGACAAATGAAAATGCAAACACAACCTTAAAAGACCCATGAGATGCAGCAAAAGCAGTTCTAAGAGGGAAGTTCATAGCAATATATACCTTCCTCAAGAAACAAGAAAAATCTCAAATAAACAACCTAACCTACCACCCAAAAGAATCAGAGAAAGAACAAACAAAGCCCAAAGTCATCAGAAGGAAGGGAATAACAAAGATCCGAGAGGAAATAAATAAAAGAGATCCAAAAAAGCAATAGAAAATATCAATAAACCAAGAACTCATTGTTTGAAAAGATAAACAAAGTCAATAAACCTCTAGCCAGGCTCACCAAGAAGAAAATAGAGAGGACCCAAATGTAAAAAAAGAAAGAAAGAAGAAAGAAAGAAAAGAAAAGAAAGAAAAGAAAGAAAAGAAAAGAAAAAGAAAGAAAGAAAGAAAGAAAGAAAGAAATGAAAGAGGAGAAATAACAACTAATTACTGTAGAAATATAAAAAAAATCATTAGAGATTACTATGAACAGTTATATCCCAACAAATTGAATTCGGACAGATGGACTATTACTCAGCCATAAAAAAGAATGAAATATTGCCATTTGCAGCTACCTGGATGGAACTAGAGAATAATATACTGAGTGAAGTAACTCAAGTAGAGAAAGAGAAATACTATATGATATCACTTATATGTGTAAAATAATAAACAATACAAATGAATCTATACTCAAAAGAGAAACAGACTCACAGACATAGAAAACAAACTTATGGTTATGAAAGAGGGCAGAGGGACCAATTAGGAGTATGTTATTAATAGATATAAATTACTATACATAAAATAGACAAGCAATAAGATTTACTGTATAGCATAGAGAATTATATTCACTATCTTGTAATAACCTATAATGGAATATAATCTGAAAAAATACATAGCCAAATCTACTTTGCTATACACCTGAAACTCACACAATATTGTAAATCAACTATACTTCATTAAAAAAAAAAAAACCTTCAAAATATATTAAAGACCTAAATGGCAGACCTGAAACCATCAAACTCCTAGAAGAGAACATAGGTAGAACACTCTCTAATATAAATTATAGCAATTTTTTTGATCTGTCTCCTAAGACAAAAGAAGCAAACACAAAAGCAAGCAAATGGGACCTAATTAATTTAAGAGCTTTTGCACAGCAAAGGAAACCATGAACAAAATGAAAAGACAACCTACTGAATGGAATATTCGAAATGATATAATCAACAAGGATTAATATCCAGCCCATATAAACCAGCTTATATAACCCAATATTTTTTTTTTAAAAAAGAAGAACCCAATCAAAAAATGGGCAGAAAACTTGAATAGACATTTGTGTACAGAAGACATATAGATGGCTAACAGGCACATGAAAAGATGCTCAATGCTGCTAATGATTAGAGAAATGCAAATCAAAACCACAATGAGATATCACTTTACACCTTTCAGAATGGCTAAAAGGTCTACAAATAACAAATGTTATCAAGGATGTGGATAAAAGGGAATCCTTGTAAACTGTTAGTGGGAAAGGACAAAATAATGGGGCCTGAAAACAGAACAAGTCTGAGACTTCTCATAGGGAACCTGTATTCAGACCACAGAATCTTGGAGATTCTGATAGTTGAAAAGGATGCTAAATTAGCTTTATCTACCATATCAGTGCAAAAACTAGGACCTGTCTTTACAACTTGTTGCAGAGAGGTGAGTAGTGGTAGCATCTAAAATTCACAGCAAGAGATCAGTCATGACGGTGGAGTAGAAAGACGCTGAGCTCACCTCCTTTCATAAGTACACCAAAATCACAACTATCTGCAGAACAGCCAATGAAAAAAGACTGGAACCTACCAAAAAAGATCTACAACTAAAGACATAAATAAGGAAACACAATGAGATGGGTATGAGGGATGGACATGTGATATAGTCAAGTCCCATACTCCTGGGTGGATGAACCCAAATGAGAATAATTACTGCAGAGGTTCTCCCAAAGGAGTGAGAGGTCTGAGACCCACACTGGAGTCCAGCGCCTGGAAGATGAGCCCCGCAGAGCATTTGGCTTTGAAAGTCAGAGGGGACTACTTTAGGGAACCCCAGAGTGCTGAGAGAAAGAGAGATTTCACTCTTAAAGAACACATACAAAGTCTCACATGCTCTGGGACCCAGGGCAGATGCAGTATTTTGAGAGGAGCCTGGGTCATACCTACCTCTTCATCTTGGCCAGTCTCCTGGAGAGGCAGGAGGGAATAGCAGCTCACCCTAGAAATATAGATGCTGGTGGCAGCCATTCTTGGTGGCCCTTCTACTGTGGGCACTGGTGCTGGCAAGTGCCACTGTGGAATCCTCCCTCCACTCATCAGGGCCAAGAGCTGGCCCCACCCAAAGCCTGTAGGCACCAGTGCTGGTATGCCTCAGACCAAGCAACTAACTAGTCAGGGACACAACCCCACCTATCAGCTGCCTCAAGACCTCCTGAGCCCACAGCTGCCTATGGACATGGCTCTGCTCACCAGAGGGACTAGGACACATCTCCACTTACCAATGGGCAGACACCAGCTTTAGAAGACCCTGGGGCCTGGCCCTGCCCTCCAGAGAGCCTGCTCTACCCACTGTACTAGTCTCACCCACCAGGGGGCAGAAACCAGATTCAAGGGACTTCCCTAGTGGTCTAGTGGTAAAGAATCTGCCTTCCAATGCAGGGGACATGGATTCGATCCCTGGTTGGGGAACTAAGATACCACCTGCCATGGGGCAGAAAAGCCCACATGCCACAACTACTGAGCTCATGCGCCTCCACTAGAAAGCCTGTGTGCTGCAAACTACAGAGCCCACTTGCCCTGGAGCCTGCGTGCCACAACTAGAGAAGAGAAAACCCACACACCACAACTAGAGAGAAGCTCACATGCCACAATGAAGAGCCCGCATGCCCCAACGAAGATCCCACGTGCTGCAACTAAGACCTGATGCAAAGTAGATAGATAAATAAATAAATAAAATTTCTAAAAAAAAAAAAAAAGAGAAAGAGAAACCAGATTCAAGAAAAGCACAATCCTACAACTTGTGGGCTCACCCTGCCCATCAGCAGGCCGGACCCTGCCCTGGGACCAACTGGGCCCTGGCCCTGCTCACTAGCAGGCTAACACAAGCTCCAGGACACTCTAGACCCCCCACCCAACTTTTTCAGGAAGTACCATGCCCCTTGCCCCCCAGTTATCTGACACCAGCTCTGGAATCCCTGAGACCCACAACCAGACTCCTTGACCCAGCTCCGCCAGCCAGTAGGCCTGCACTAACCCTGGGACCTGGCTTCACACACCAGTGGATAGGCAACATTCCCAGAGTCTTCTGCACGATGACTCCACCCACCAGTGAGCCAACATAACCCCTGGGATCCCCTGGGTTCTGAAGTCAGCTGCTTCATGACCTGGTCCTGCCAACCAGTGGCTGGCAGCCTCTGCACAAGGCAGTGCCTGGCAGCCAACCAGGCCAGGGTCAACCTAGCCTACCAGACTACCCACCGTCATAATTAGCTGAAGACAACAGAAGAAAAAACACAACCCATATAGGAAGAACCCCTAGAGCACAGAGCTCAGGTGACAAGGGGGTAGTGTGCTGTGGGGATACATTGGACATCTCCTAAAAAAGGCCACTTCTTCAAGGTAGGGAAATGTAACTAACCTACCAGATACAGAAAAATAAAAACAGCAACTTATGCAAAATGAGGTGACAGAAAAACATGTTCCAGGCAAAGGAACAAGATGAAACCCCAGAAGAACTAAATGAAGTGGAGGTGGGCAATCTGCCCAAGAAGGAGTTCAGTGATCATAAGGATGATCAAAGAACTCAGGAGAAGAATATAAGGACAAAGTGAGAAGTTAGAAGTTTTTAACAAAGAGTTAGAAAATCTGAAGAACAACCAAACAAAGGTGATGAATACAGTAACAAGTGAAAAATATACTAGAAGGAATAAATAGTAGACTAAAAGATACAGAGGATTAGATCAGTGAGCTAGAAGACAGAGGATTGGAAATCACTGATGCTGACTAGAAAAAAGAATGAAAAGAAATGAGGACAGTTTAAGAGACCTCTGGGACAACATTAAGCTAAATAATATTCACATTATTGGGTGAATACCTACCTCTTCATCTTGGACCGTCTCCTGGAGAGGCAGGAGTGTGGCTGAATGGATACAAAAGAAGAAGAAGAAGAGAGAGAAAGGGGCTGGGAACATATTTGAAGACACAAGAGTGGACAAATTCCCTAACCTGGGAAAGAAAACAGACATCCAAATTCAGGAGGTGCAGAGAGTCCCATATAGGATTAACCCAAAGAGGAACATACTGAGACACTATGTGATTAAAATGACAAAAATTTAAGATAAAGGCACCAAGGGAAAAGCAACAAATTACATCCAAGGGATCTCCCTTAAGGCTAACAGCTGACTTTTCTGCAGAAAATCTGTAGTCTAGAAGGGAGTGGCATGATATATTTGAAATGATGAAAAGGAAAAACCTACAACCAAGAATACTCTACCCAGCAGTGTTCTCGTTTAGATTTGATGGAGAGATCAAAAGGTTTACAGACAAGCAAAGCTAAAAGAGTTCAGCACCACCAGACCACCTTTGTAAGAAATGTTAAAGGAAGTTTTCTAAGTGAAAGAGAAGGCTACAATTACAGACATAAATGTATGAAATGAGAAAGCTCATCAGTAAAGGCAAACATACAGTAAAGGTAGGAAATCATCTACACACAAAGCTAATGGAAAGGTTAAAAGACAGAAGTAGTAAAATCTTCTATATCCACAATAGGCAGTTAAGGATACACAAAACAAGTAGAAGTAAAATATGATGTCAAAAACAGTAACTGTGAGGTGAGGACAGTACAAATGCAGGGTTGTTAAAATGCATTTGTAAGAGATTAGCAACTTAAAACAATCACATAAATATATAGATTGCTATATAAAAACCTCATGATAGACACAAACCAAAAATCTATAATAGATACATAGACAAAAAAGAAAAAGGAATCCAAACATAACACTAAAGACAGTCATCAAACCACAAGAAAAGAGAACAAAAGAAGAAAGAAACAAAAACCACCTCCTCTTCAAAATTAACAAAATGGCAATAAGAATATACACATGAATAATTACTTTAAATGTAAATGGACTAAATCCTCCAATAAAAGACATAGTGTGGCTGAATGGATATAAAAACAAGACCAGTATATATGCTACCTACAAGAGACACACCTCAGATCTAAAGACACACAGACTGAAAGTGAGGGGATAGAAAAAAATATTCCATGCAAAAGGAAATCAAAAGAAAGCTGACATAGCAACACTTACATCATACAAAATAGATTTTAAGGTAAAGACTGTTACAAGAGAAAAAGGAGGACATTATATAATGATCAAGGGATCAATTCAGACAGAAAATATAACAACTGTAAATATATATGCACCCAAACATAGGAGCACTTAAACATAAAGCAAATATTAACAGACATAAAGGGAGAAGTTGGCAGTAACACAATAATAGTAGGGGACTTTAACACCTCACAACAATGGACAGGTCATCCAGACAGAGAATGAATAAGGAAACACTGGCCTTAAAGGACACATTAGACCAGCTGAACTTAATAGATACGTACAGAACATTCCACCTAAAAGCAGCAGGATAAACATTCTTTTCAAGTGCACATGGAACATTCTCCAGGAAAGATCACATGCTAGGCCACAAAACAAGCCTTGGTAAATTAAAGAAAATTGAAATTGTATAAAGCAACTTTCTTGACCACAATGCTATGAGACTAGAAACCAATTACAAGAAAAAAACTGCAAAAATCACAACTACATGGAGGCTAAACTATATGCTACTAAACAACCAATGGATCACTGAAGAAACCAAAGGGGAACCTAAAAATACCTGGAGACAAATGAAAATGAAAACACAATGATCCAAAATCTATGGGATGCAGTAAAAATCGTTCTAAGAGGGACGCTTATAATGATACAGGCTTACCTCAGGAAACAAGAAAAATCTCAAATAAACAATCTAACCTTACAACTAAAGAACTGGAAAAAAGAAACAAAACCCAAAGTTAATAAAAAGAGGGACTTCCCTGGTGGTCCAGTGGTAAAGAATCCATCTTCCAATGCAGGGAATGCGGGTTCAATGCTTGGTCAAGGAACTAAGATCCCACATGCCATGGGGCAACTAAGCCTGTGTGCCACACTACTGAGCTCGTGTGACTCAACTAGAGAGCCTGTGTGCCACAAAACTACAGAGCCCACGCACTCTGGAACCCATGCACAACAACTACAGAGCCCATGCGCCCTGGAGGCTACACACCACATCTAGAGAAGAGAAAACCCCCATGCTACAACTAGAGAGCAGCCCGCATGCTGCAATGAAAGATCCCGCATACCTCAATGAAGATCCTGCATGCTGCAACTAAGACCTGACACAGGCAAAAAAAAAAAAAAAAAAAAAAAAATAGAATATAAAGAAATCATGAAGATCAAAGCAGAAATAAATGAAATAGGCAAAAAAAACGTCAATGAAACTATGAGTTGCTTCTTTGAACATATAAACAAAATTGATATACCTTTAGCCAGACTCATCAAGAAAAAAGAGAGGGCCCAAATCAGTCACATAAGAAATGAAAAAGGAAGTTACAACCAACACCACAGAAATACAAAAGATCATAAGAGACTACTATAAACAACCATATGCCAATAAAATGGACAGCTGAGTAGAAGCAGACAAACTTGTAGAAATGTGCAATCTCCCAAGACTGAACCAGGAAGAAATAGAAAATATAAACAGATCATTTACCAGTAATGAAATTGAATCAGTAAATTATAAACTCCCAAGAAACAAAGGTTGAGGAGCAGGGAGCTTCACAGGTGAATTCTACAAAACATTTAGAGAAGAATTAACATCTATCCTTCTCAAACTATTCAAAAAAATTGCAAAGGAAGGAAGAGTTCTGAACTCATTCTATGAGACCAAAACCAGATAAAGATATCACAGAAAAAGAAAATTAGATGCCAATATTACTGATAAACATAGATGTAAAAATCCTCAGCAAAATATTGGCAAACTGAGTTCAACAACACATTAAAAGGATCATACGCCATGATCAAGTGGGATTTATCCCAGGAGTGCAAGAATTTGCATTTTTCAATATTTTTCAATATTCACAAATTAATCAATGTGATACACATTAACAAATCAAAGAATAAAAATTATATGATTCTCAATAGATGCAGAAAAAGCTTTTGACAAAACTCAATATCCATTTACAATAAAATTTCTCCAGAATGTGCACATAGAATACCTAAACATAATAAAGGCCATATATGAAAATCCCACAGCTATTATCATAATGGTGAAAAGCAGAGAGCATTTCCCTTAAGATCAGGAACAAGGCAAGGATGCCCACCATCGCCACTTTTATTCAACTTAAATTGGAAGTCCTAGCCACAGCAATCAGAGAAAAAGAAATAAAAGGAATCTAAATTGGAAAGGAACAAGTAAAACTGTCATTGTTTGCAGATGACATGATACTATACATAGAAAATTCTAAAGATGCCACCAGAAAACTATTAGGGCTCATCAATGTATTCCATAAAGTGGCAGGATACAAAATTAATATACAGAAATCTGTTGCATTTCTATACACTAACAATGAACTATCAGAAAGAGAAATAAAGGAAACAATCCCATTTACTACTGCATCAAAAAGAAGAAAATACGGGGCTTCCCTGGTGGCACAGTGGTTGAGAATCTGCCTGCTTATGCAGGGGACATGGGTTCGAGCCCTGGTCTGGGAGGATCCCACATGCCACGGAGCAACTAGGCCCGTAAGCCACAACTACTGAGCCTGCGTGTCTGGAGCCTGTGCTCCGCAGCAAGAGAGGCCGCGATAGTGGGAGGCCCATGCACCATGATGAAGAGTGGCCCCCGCTTGCCATAAATAGAGAAAGCCCTCACACAGAAATGAAGACCCAACACAGCAAAAATAAATTAATTAATTAATAAAAACTCCTACCTCCAACATCTTCAAAAAAAAAAACCTATATAAAAAAAAAATACCTAGAACTAAATCTACCTAAGGAAGTAAAAGACCTGCACTCAAAAAACTATAAGAAACTGATGAAAGAAGTTGAAGACAACACAAATAGATGGAAAGATATACTGTGTTCATGAACAGTTTAATATTATTAAAGTGACCATACTATTAAAGGCAATCCACAGATTCAATGCAATCACTATCAAAATAGCAAGGGCATTTTTCATGGAAATAGGACAAATAATTTAAAAATTGTATGGGAACACAAAAGACCCTGAATAGCCAAAACAGTCTTGAGAAAGAAGAACAGAGCTGGAGAAATCATGCTCCCAGGCTTCACACTATACCACAAAGCTACAGTAATCAAACCAGTATGGTAGTGGCAAAAAACAGACAAATAGATCAATGAACCAGAATAGAGAGGCCAGAAATAAATCTATACACTTATGGTCAATTAATCTTTGACAAAGGAGACAAGAATATACAATGGAGAGGAGATAGTTTCTTCAATAAATTGTGCTGGGAAAACTGGACAGCTACCTGTAAAAGAATGAAAGTAGAATATTTTCTCATTCCATAAAAAAAAAACAAACTCAAAATGGATTAAAGACATAAATGTAAGAACCGAAACCATACAACTCCTAGAAGCAAACATAGGTAGAACAGTCTTAGACATAACCACAGCAATATTTTTTTGATCTGTCTCCTAAAGCAACAGAAATAAAAGCAAAAATAAACAAATGCGACCTAATTAGACTTAAGCTTTTGCACAACAAAGGAAAGTATTGACAAAATGCAAAGATAACCTACTGAATAGGAGGAAATACTTGCAAATGATATGACTGATAAGGGGTTAATATCCAAAAATTATTAACAGCTCGTACAACTCAACATCAAAAATACAAACAACCTAATTAAAAAATGGGCAGAAGACATGAACAGATGTTTTTCCAAAGAAGACATACGGCTGGGCAACAGGCATGTGAAAAGATCCCCAACATTGTTAATCAGAGAAATGCAAATTAAAGCCACAATGAGATATCACCTCATACCTGTCAGAATAGCTATCATCAAAAAGAGCACAAATAATAAGTGTTGGGAAGGATGTGGAGAAAAGGGAACCCCCATACACTGTTGGTGGGAATATAAATTGTTGTAGATATCAGTATGGTGGTTTCTCAAAAAAACTAAAAATAGTGGTCCAGCAATTCCACTCCTGGGTATATATCTGAAAAAAACTAAAACTAATTTGAAAAGGTACATGCACCCCAATGTTCATAGCAGCATTATTTACAATTGCCATGATATGAAAGCAACCTAAGTGTACATCAATAGATTAATGGATAAAGAATATGTGAGATACATACACACACACACACACACACACACACACACACACACACACACAATGGAGTACTACTCAGCCATAAAAAAAAGAATGAAATTTTGTCATTTCCAACAACATGGATAGACATGGAGGGTATGATGTTAAGTGAAATAAGACAGAGAAAGACAAATACTGTATAATATCACTTATATGTGGAATCTAAGAAGGAAAACAAACTAGTGAATAAACAAAAAGGAGACAGACTCACAGATATAGAGAACTAGTGGTTACCAGTAGGGAGAGGGAAGGGGGGAAAGGCAAGACAGAGGTGCAACCTATTACGTATAAAATAAGATACAAGGATATATTGTACAACACAGGGAATCTAGCCAATAGTTTATAATAATTTATAAATAATTTTAAACTATAGAGTATAACCTTTAAAAATTGTGAAGCACTATGTTGTACACCTGTAACTTATATAATACTGTACATCAGCTATATCTCAATTTTTAAAAATCCACAGTAAGATGAGTTTAAAGAGCTTCATAGGAACCCACAGGCTGCTACAACCCTGGTATCTATAGGAAATGGTATCACCTGGAAAGGGACAGAGAAGAGGGCAAGTGAGGCCCCAGAACCCAGGCTGCAGGCCCATGGGTATGGGGCCCAGCATATCCTGGTATGCAGCTCAGTAAATATTCCTGAACGAAATCACAGGATCAATGCATCAACCAACTAATCAAGAATTCAGAGGAAACAGCACAGCCCATGGAGGACTCATGCTCCTGGTAGGGTGAATGTCTGCCGCCTGGAAATGAGATGCTGGAGGTAGGCCCCCAAATGGGCTCTCCTAAAATAGCTCTGCAAGCTCTGTATATTAGAGCTCAATCCATTCCCTCCACACACGAGAGGGCAGAGAGGATGAATGGAAATTGCCCTCTCTACTCTGACCATTTCTCCCCCAGTCTATGTCCCTAGTTCTCCAAACCCCATCACAGGTCCCACTCAGAGGAATTTCAGCAGCCCAGTTCCAGTTACCCTCAGGAGCTAAACTCCCTACTTTGCTTACAGGTCACCATCCCAATTAATAGCGAGTGGCAGCCCAGTACCACAACGAGATGAAAATGTTTCACTAGGTTAAGAAAAGAAAACCAACCCCTTTTCTATGCAGTTCCTACTCCCAGGGTTCCTGAGGGGTCACTGCCCTGAGTCCTACAGGCACCCGGCCTTGTTCTTGGGGCCCAGGCTCTCATGGTGTCCCATGGAGGGTTCATACTATCCCCCCACCCTGAACACCCACTGCCAGCCCCTAACCTCTGGCAAAGGTCACCCAGGAGACTTCTCAGGCCCCACCTACCTTCGTAGACCTTCCTCAGGAAGCACTGCTGGCTGCCTTGAGTGTGGCAGAAGCTTTCCCTGTTCTCGCAAACCCCGCTGGCGTTGACTCGGTGACACTGGAAACATTCTAGAGCTGGAAAGTCAAAGCAGCATAATAAGGCTCTTCCGGTCCAGCATCCCGGCTGCTCACAAGGGAGCACACCTGTGACCCAGGTTCGCCTGGACACTGACCAGCTCCCAGTGCCTGAGGAATGTGCTGAAAGCAGGTCATTTCTCCGTGCTTGGCTTGCACCTGGGAGGAGGCGTGCGCGCCTCTAGGCACAAGGTCTGCACCTGAGCACAGAGGGCTCTGCCTGTCCTCCCAGGGATGGGCTGTGTTGCTGGAGGAATGAGGTCAAGCCCTTCACTGCAGCTCCATTGATCCCACTTGCCAACTGATTATCACCCCAACACCAAGGGGCACCATTGAAAATGTTCCATGTGAATGGCATCTGCAGGAGCAGAACAGGTGATGGTTGGAGTTGCGAAGGAGTCGGCACTGCCCACCCCTGCTCCGTCCTGGCTGCAGCTTCACAAAGCCTCCCCTCACCCTCCTTCACACAGCCCCACCCTCCACTCTCCCTTTCATCTGAGGAGTCGGGCTCTGAGGAGAACGCCAGGACTCAGCCTAAAAGGAGAGCTGAAGGGGGCAGGTAGGGGAGAGAAAGGACGGGTGGGAGGAGGAGGATGGGAAGTAAAAGAGAAGATTGGAAGTAAGAGAGTGAGGCAAGCCAGGGGGAGATTGAGGAGAGGAGGGGAGGAAGGAAGGGAGGAAGGAAGGGAGGAAGGAAGGGAGGGAGGAAGAGAGGGAGGGAGGGAGGGAGCTTCCAGACAAACACTTGCCCTGGAGCCTCCTTCTTGGGATGAGCACCCAGTGGTCTCTGCGCTCCCTGCGTTATTCACCAAACAGTGAGCACCTGACATGTGGGAGGCACTATTCCAGGTGCTGGGAATTGAGTGCTGAAGGAGCAAGGAAAATTCATTCCATTTGGACTGTTGTTACTACTGTGGACAAAAAAAGATGTTGCCTGGTGGTGCAGTGGTTGGGAGTCCGCCTGCCGATGCAGGGGACACGGTTTCGTGCCCTGGCCTGGGAGGATCCCACATGCTGCGGAGCGGCTGGGCCCGTGAGCCATGGCCGCTGAGCCTGTGCGTCCAGAGCCTGTGGTCCGCAACGGGAGATGCCACAGCAGTGAGAGGCCCGCGTACCGCAAAAAAAAAAAAAAAAAAAAAAAAAAGTTGTTGCCTGCCATTTCAGTAAACAAAGAATGTTCCTTGCCATCAATCCATCAGTCTCTCAAGCCATCCCAGATGGTGCACCCTAAAAGGAATTCAGGATGGAGAAAAACAGCATACTGGCCCTAGATAAGATGCATATCTAGGAATGATTTCAATGAACCCTAACTCTTGCATCTTCCCATACACATAAAAGCGCAAAAATAATAAACTTGAGATGTCTGGTTTTGGATCTTTTGATGCTTGACTTCATTTCTTTTTTCAGCAAAAACTCTTTTATTTCCTGGCTCCTCCCTTACCTCTTTGGAACAGCTACTCAGATTTATCTGAGAGGCTGTCTTCCCATGCTATAGGAAGACCCCGCCAAACAAAACGTTACACAGCTTTTAGGTTGTGTTTTTCTTCAGCCGACATTATATTCTGATGTCCAAGAAATTCTATATTTTTTAATTCTCTTAAGATCAGCTATAATCTGATACCCAAGCACCACCTACCTGAATGGTGGAAAATTTCTTCTCTTAATTTTGTGTTTTCTACCTGTAACTGAGCAGGACTCTATGGGGCCTTCCCCCACATCCTCTGCTTTAGCTCCTTTCTGAAGTACCTAGATAACAGTATTTGATGCAAATTTCCTGAATTGTTTTCCAGATGTGAACCCCCCACCAAATGGAAGATGTTAATGACCTGATGACCATGAGCACAGGCCTCCTGGAGCCTAAGGACTGATAATGTTAACCCCTGTGACACCACCCTGTCCCCTCACCATCAGCCAATCAGAGAATTGTGCAAGATCTGATCACACACCCTGCAACCCCCCTCCCTCACCTGGCTTTTAAAAACGCTTTGCCAAAACGCTTAGGGGAGCTCCAGGCTTTTTAGGGCATGAGCCACCTCATCTCCTTGCATGGCCTTGCAATAAACCTTACTCTGCTCCAAACTCCAGCGTTTCAGTTTGTTTGGCCTCACTGTGCATCAGTCATCTGAACTTGCGTTAACATCCTCACCTCGTCCTTTGTGAGGAGCATCTTAAGAAGAGAAACACATCAGTGGATGTTCATCAAGTTTTGCCCAAACTTACCTCAGAAATGCGCATGCTAGGCTCTTTGGTCTCTGTTTTTGTTTCATGCTTGGGGCCCAAACTGATTCCTGCCGCGTCTGAAATCCGTGGAGGTGATCCACCTGAGTGTTCCGTCAGCCATACCTCTCTGATGTCACGCCCTCCTTCATGCTCTGCCTGAAGTGGGAGGAGCGATTGATTCTTTTATTGCTCTCCAGGCATTCACTCCTCCCACCTCCTTAACCTCCTCAACTAGGTAACCCTGTGAAAGATTTCAGGCTAGATAAAAAAGCCAGGGAGAGAAGTTGTCCTCAACAACTTCGGTTTGTGCTTGCCAAAAACCATCCCTGAGGTCAGGCAATGAAAAATCTTAGAAACCTCTTAGAAGAAATTAGAGCTATTTTGAGAAGGAGGAAGAGGAAAGGATAAAAAGAGTTTAGTGCATTAGTTTGTGATCCTGCCACATAATTGGGACACATTATGTGACTAATAAACTGCTATCACCCTCACCTGTCCAACTGTTACTTGTGTATTTGGCCATCTTCATAACCCCAGGGTGGGGATCTGTTCCTCTCCAACAAGGAGAATAAGATGTGATTGTAACACCCACTGGGAGCTGGGAGAGTCCCTGGACTTGGATTCTCTGTAGCGAGAAGCAGGGAGAAGCTCCAAGAGACTGACTCCCTCAGGGCTGAGCTAAGTGGCAGGCTCTACTCCCTCGTCCTACCTGAGCCCCTCAGAAACCACATAATCAGGAGACTAGAACAATCACTTGATAAAGTAGTTTTCTTCAGTCAGTATGCTTATGGAGGCCAGAAGAGGGTGAAGCTGAATCGGCCTCTGTACACCAACACCGAATTAAATCTCGGAGACAGAGTTTGGGTGAAGTAGAAAAGCTTTACTGCTTTGCCAGGCAAAGGGGGCCAGAGCCGGCTAATGCCCTCAAAACTGTGTATCCCAACTTGGAGGGGGTATTGAGGAGTTTTATAGTAATGGTTCAAAGAGGGCGTGACCAGCTCATGGACACTCTTCTGATTGGCTGGTGGGGAGGTAAGTGGGAGTCAGAATCATCAACCTTCTGGTTCCGACCGGGTCTGGGGTTTGAGTGCTTGTGGGCAGCACACAGTTAACTTCTCTCACCTGGTGGGGGTTTCAGTATCTGCAAAACAGCTGCAAGATATTGTTGTGTGTATCCCTTGAGGAGGAACTAGAGCCCTGCCCGAAGGCTGCACTGTTGATTTTTGACTGTTCCTCCCTTATTTCTGCATCTCCTCACTTCCCTGATTAGCAAATGTTTGACCCTGTCCTTTGGAACTCAGGAAAGGTGACACAGAAAGGCTTTTGTGCCCAGGAGCCCCACAGGGTCCTGCTCAGTTTCAAGGGGCCCAAATGAAACCTCTCAGAAAGCCAAGACATTGACAAAGAGCCAATTCTAATTAAGGTTAGATTGAGTAAATTTGTGGTAGTGGTAGCTGTGGGCATGGGGACCATAGAAAAACTATTTCTGTTAAGGTAGTTACATGCCCCAGGGACTGTGCATTCCTGGTGGAGGACAGTCTTCTGGGACTGGGCCAAGGCAGGTGCCCACAGGTGATGAGTTACAGAGACCTGGAGGCCAGTAGTGGAGTGGGAGTTACTAGCTGTGTGAACCTGCACACATTGCTTACCCTCAGTTATCATATTCACAAAATGGGAGTAATAATACCTACCATATTGGAAGTTAAAAGGAGCAAATGGAAAATGCTTATGTTGACTTAAAGAAAAGCACACAACATAGAGTTGTAAATTTAAGTTTTATTTATGAGGACTATAGCCCAGGAGATAGCCTCTCAGTAGCTCTGAGAAACTGCTCCGAAGACGTAGGGGAGGAGTAACTTATACATGAATTTCAGCTAGGAAACACATGTAGTCAAGCAAACATCTTGGTAAAAGATTATTCTTTCTAATCACAAAGAACAGGTATCTCAAGTTAATGCTTTTGGTCCTTTTCTCTGTATGGGAAGATGCAAGAATCTGGGGTCACTGAAATTCTTCCTGAGACATGCATCTTAACTAGCTAGGGGTCCTCTTATCCAAAGCACAGAAGGCTTCATCCTGTCTTTTCATCTTGGATTCCCCTCAGGGTGCTCTGTCAGTGGGTAACTGCAGACTGTTGAGATTTAACCCTTGTATAACTGGATGATAAGTGACACTCTTTGTTCTTTCTTTGTCCACACTTCTAAAGCTCTCGGCACAGTGGCTGGCCCTGCATTAATGTTTAGTTGAAAGTAATTGTTATTGAGAGGTAATTGAGTCTTCCTGAGGCCTTGGGCCAGGTGGAAAGTAACAACAGCCTTAGAGAATAAACTCTCTCCTCTAGAAGGTTTTGTGATCATAAACCAGGGGAAGAAGTACAGAAGGAATGGAGTATTTGTGAACTTTCACTTTACCTCTGGGAAGAGAGTAAATGTGGTCGTAGATTCAGCCTAAAGCTGAGAAGTTCTGTATTAGTTTCCTGTTGCTGCTGTAAAAAAACAAAACCACAAACTTACTGGTTTAAACAATACAGATTATTTCCCTTACGATTCTGGTGTTCAGAAGTCTGAAACAAATCTCATGGGGCCAAAATCAAATTACAGGGTCTGGTGGCACAGTTGTTAAGGATCTGTCTGCCAATGCAGGGGACATGGGATCGAGCCCTGCTCTGGGAAGATCCCACAAGCTGCAGAGCAACTAAGCCTGTGCCACACTACTGAGCCTGCACTCTAGAGCCCACGAGCCACAACTACTGAGCCCATGTGCCACAACTACTGAAGCCCACATGAGCTGCATCTTTCTGGAGGTTCCAAGGGAGAATCCCTTCCTTGTTTCTTTCACCTACTAGAGGCCATTGGCATTCTTGGCTTGTGGCCCCTTCACATCACTCCAACTTCTCATTTCCGTCATCACATCTCCTGCTACTGACTCTGATCTACTGCCTTCTTATAAGGACAATTGTGATTACACTGCACCCACCCAGTTAATCCAATGTAATCTCCCCATCTCAGGATCCTTAATCAACATCTGTAAAGCCCCTCTTTGCCGTGAGATAACATTGGCTGGTTCCAGGGATTTGAATATGGACATCTTTGAGGGCCATCATTCAGTTTACTGCAAATACCCTAAATCCAAGCTACATGGCTTTCTTGAAGGGGAAGTGCATCTTTTAAAAAATACTTATTTATTTATTTATTTTGGCTGCACCAGGTCTTAGTTGTGGCATGTGGGATCTTCGTTGCAGTATGCAGGATCTTTTAGTTGTGGCATGTGGACTAATTAGTTGCAGCATGCATATAGGATCTAGTTCCCTGACTAGGGATTGGACCTAGGTTCCCTGTATTGGGAGTCTTACCCACCAGACCACCAGGGGAGTCCCAGGAAATGCATCTTATTAAAATTTCCAAAAAGTTTATATTTGCCAATATAAGCACATCTTTCTCACCCCCAAAGGAAGCCACACATTACCTTGAGTCCACCGTACACAAATCTGGACTGAAAGGCTAGGAGTCAGTGTGCTCCTGCTTTTGCCAGCCTGCATCTGCCTGGTCAGAGGAGCTGCTGAGTCCTCCCCTGGCCTCATTTCATGGCCTTCTCAAGGGGCCATAATGATGGGACTTGCTTGACCCCATTTTCCAGCCCTTGGAGGAAGAAACCTTAATTTGATGCAGACTTTCATTCTAGGACACACACATGAATAAACTGAGTAGGTGCTGTTGAAATAGGGCTGCATGATGACTTTTGTGGGTCCTAGAAGACTTCTGCCTTTGTGGGCCTCTTCCTCCATTAAAGTCATTAAAGTTATGCTTTATGACTGCATTGGCATAAAGATGAATCTGTGAATATTATATGTTAAAATACTTTCTTTGACTTAAATGTTCATTTATTTTCTTCTGATTTTAAAATAAAACATTTTTGTGGGTCTCTAACAGTATTGTGGGTCCTAAGCACACAGCTACTGTGTCTAATGGATAATAGTATAAAGGTAGGGGAATGGGCAAAGTGTTCTCCCTACTCTATGCTTCTAAGGATGCTGATTGAATGGAACACAAATGTGAGTTTTCCCAGATGTGGGACCTTAATAATTCTGAGGGAATTCTTCTCACTTAAACTTTATGATGGTTCAGTTTCCATTGCAGTGAATGCCAAGATTTTGTTGTTGTTATTCTTTATGATAGGAGGTTTTACTTATTTTTACTTAGTAAAATATCACTGCATCCATAATATATGACTTCCTACAACATTCCAGTGTATAGTATATTGCATTTACACAGAAAAACAATATTTTACTTCTAAAACAACACTTTAAAATGTTGGGCTCTTGACATGTATCTTTATTAATTTTATCCTGAAAGTGCATAGATGTTCTGCATCAGAGCTATTTTTAAATTAATTATCTCACAGTAAGCAATAAATTTGCAGCCCCCCCTTTGCTCTAGTCTTTACTCTTGGGGTGATGCAATAAAAGATAAGTGGAAAACTCTCCCACACAAGTGGCTTCACAGTCCACAGGCAAAAGTGCGAGAAAATGGATTTTTGGCCATTTATACACAAGAGAGAGACAGCTGTCCTCAGCCCTTCCTGAAAGGAGGGAGCAAAACTTTTGCTCCCTGGGGATTTCCTGGATTCTCACTGTAACTTTCTGCTAAGTAAATAAAATGTCTCCAGGGGCCATCATGTGTCCTTGGCTTTCTCAATCTAGAGGTGTCTCTAAGTCTCCAGGCCTCATTCCTGTCTGAAATGTAAATGCCTAAGGGTAAGAGTGTTCCAGGTTTCCTGGCACCTTGAGAGCTTAAGGCAGGGACCTAGTTCAGGCAGTAACTACTTGGCCCTTTTGTTAATGCAAGTTCATGTGCCCAACGCACAGTGAGGTCAAACAAACTGAAACATTGGAGTTTGGAGCAGAGAAAGGTTTATTGCAAGGCCATGCGAGGAGATGAGGTGGCTCATGCCCTAAAAAGCCTCGAGCTCCTTGAAGGGTTTTGGCAAAACATTTTTAAAAGCCTGGTGGGGGGGTGGGTCACAGGGTATGTGATCAGATCTTGCACAATTATCTGATTGGCTGATGATGAGGGAAAAGGGTGGTGTCACAGGGGTTAACTTTATCAGTCCCCAGACTCCAGCAGGAGGGGGGAAGGCCTGGGGTTATGTGCTCACGGTCATCAAGTAGTTCACATCTTCCATTTGGTGGGGGGGGGGGCGGTTTCACATCTGGAAAACAACTCAGGAAATTTGCATCAAATACTATTATCCAGGTACTTCAGAGGGGAGCTAAAGCAGAGGATATGGGGGAAGGCCTTTCCTGGGAAGGCCCCATAGGGTCCTGCTCAGTTACAATTACCCCCTTTTCTTTGATACTCCTCAATCTTGAGGAGAACAAGTTTTGAACAAGAAAAGGGATAAAGGTTCAGATAAGGAGGTTAATTGTAAATTTGACAGAGGTACCCACATTCCGGAAGACACTGCTTTGAGAATGGCTGGTGGTGTCTGAGTCTGACACAGCTACTCCATTTTTACTTCCAGATGCATTTCTCTCCTCAATGGCCAAAGCAGATGTCACTATTAGTGATTTTAATGCTTTTTTAGATATGAGAAGATACAAGATTTTGGGCTCATAAAATCTTCTAAAAATATCTAACTATCTGAAGGCCTGTTCTGCCAGTTTTTCCCAGAGCAAAGAGTGCCTCATTCCTGATCTCCACTCTGAACTCCTTTCAGGGGCTGTTGAAGGTCAGCAGCTGCAATGGAGAGGAAGATGGCAAGTGCCAATTCTTACCCAGCAGGGCCCCTTCATGATCCTGAATTTGACCATGGTTTTGCGGAAATTTCATGACCGTCTTGTTCCACAGTGCTAAGAATGCTCATTCCCAGGTCTGCTGAAGGTTTCATTGGTAGACCACTCAGTGTGCTATCACTGGACTAGGCCTTAATGCCAAAAGTCTCTGGACCACCTACCTTACCAGTCTTTTATGGTCCAGGAAAATATTCCCTCCTGTTGCTTCTTCCCATATCTAGAATTACATTAGTATAATCATTGATCTCATATGGAACTATATATTATCATTTTATCAGCAGCTCGGTCACACATTTGTTAATTCAAGAAACCACAAAAAAAAGGCAATATAGGTTATAAATTGTTGCAAATATCTCCTGGTTTCAGCCAGACTCAGGAGGGGATATGTTAATTTCTTCTTTCCTGCAGCCATTCACAGGTGGGCTGGGTCAGGATGTTACCTGCGAGCTGAACAAAGGTATTCTAGTTTAACATTCAAGCATGGGGCAGGATTCCCTGAGATGGGCCATTATGTATACTTTAAGCTATAGGCAACATCACTTTGGTGATTAACTTGTAACAAGAGTGAGGGAATACAAAGTTTAAAGTAAAAGAAACAGATCTGATATGGAGTCAGATTTGTTCTTCCCTATTATAGTTCCCGGCAGCCAATGTCCATTCCACAATCTTGTGGGGAAAGGGGCAATGACTGACCTTGGCTACTTCCTGCTGTACAGGGGCAATGACGGGTGATTTTGCAATGGAATTGATCAGCCTTGGGCAGGGAATATTAAACCCCTTAGTAAAAACACAGATTAAAAGCCAGTAATATTTCAGACAAAACTAAAAAATTTCAATCATATTCATCAGTTTACTCAGTCCCATATAATTAATCCTTTTTACTGACAGTTTTATGAAATCAGAGTTTCCATTAGACTTTAAAAATATCTTACCTAGTTTAGCAGTATGATTTAAAAGTTATCAGAAACCTGTTTTTGTCAAAACATCCTTTCTATGATTCTTCTTGAAGATGTGGCAGTTTTTCAAAGCATCAGCTTAGCTGCATATGAATGATAAAGGTCTTAAAAAGGCAAAGTTAAAGATCTGATTACATTCTTCTTGGCAAAGAAGCTTATCCAAGTTGTTGTTTCGTACAACATTTTAAGATAACAACTAAAATTATAGCATTATACCAGGATGTATATGAATTTCAGAAACTATATAATTTCTAGAATGCCTATATTAATAACATTTATTCATACTGTATAATCTTACGAGGGTTATCACTCATTTGACAATGCTTTTCATGTAATTTAGCATACCAACCAATTCTAGTCATTTTAATATATATATTCTTTTTCTGAGTTGCCTCAGGGGACCTCTGAAGCATCCCAAAGCTAGCTGAAGTCAAAAGAACTTTAATTAGAATTTGATAGGAAGTTCATCAAAAATATCAAAAAGTTTTTTTTTTTTTTTTTTTTTTTTTGGCAGTACACGGGCCTCTCACTGTTGTGGCCCCTCCTGTTGTGGAGCACAGGCTCCGGACGCGCAGGCTCAGCGGCCATGGCTCATAGGCCTAGCCGCTCTGTGACATGTGGGATCTTCCCAGATTGGGGCACAAACCTGTGTCCTCTGCATCGGGAGGAGGACTCTCAACCACTGCGCCACCAGGGAAGCCCTCAAAAAGTTTCTTTAAAAACATTTTGTCAGATAGAATCATAGGTCACTATGAATATTTAAAAACAAATACAGATCACTGAAAGGCAAGGAAGTTCACACAATCTGTCATCAAAAGCAGCATTCCAAGTAAAATTGTTCTCTTAGCAGAGAGGAACCAAGTCTAGTCCTGTCTACTTTTAATATGAAAGTAGTCTACTTTTAATATGAAAATCCATTTACCCAATTAAGTTTTATCTAATCTCAGCCTGACCTTGCATAAAACTCCTTTTACTCAAAACATATATCCCACTTTCCTACTGTATAGTGAAATGTTTTATTACTTCCAGTAGCTTTAATTACATATTTAAATTAGAATCCCTGACTCTTATAAACCTTAATTTCTAGTGAAAACCAAGAGGCAAGTAATAGTTACCAAAATCTGGAGAGACTATTTTAGATAATTTTCAAAACATAATTATTCCTATAGAGTTTACCTAAAAGTTCTTCTTGTTTACATTTACTTTAAAGTTTCATCATATGAAGTTATTTTTCTTGCTGACAAATTTGCAACAGATATAACAAGATTCCATTAAACTTCTATTAAACTTAGGTGCAGTGAAATTATTATAATTAATGTTGATGACTCTAAAGACATGCCTATATTAATTAGATCAACAATCTTAAACAAAAATACCAGGTATTAATTTAATACTGAATATTTCCCAGTTCACGTGAACCTGAAACTCATTTAGCTTAATTTCTCTTGTATTTAGGATTGTTTGATTTATAAGTGCTTACTTTTCTTTAAGCCAATTAAACGAATCTCATTTACAAATTAACCTCAGCAATGTTATCCAAAGACAAACACACATACAAACACACAAATGGAGAGACCTCACAGTTCTCATTTCAAAATTTCATCCCTGAGTCAGGTAGAGCAATGTAAAACCCACCAGTTTACAAAAGAGGTTGGATTAAAATTAGGTTTCTTGCAGATGGAACAAATCAAGCTCACTTGGATGGCTAAATATTTACAGAAAAGACACTTAGCATTTCTATTTACCTTTGACAAGTCAATTTCTAAATTACTTTTCCTTCTTTTCAAAATTTGCATTTTAAAAAGATGGCAGAGATGGTTTCCTGAGAAGACCAGATAGGACATTTGCATCTCAAAGGTACAGGCAAGTTTCTCCTAGGATGACTTTGTTTCCCCTTTGTTTAATACTTACAAGTCTCTTAAGATAAATAGGGAACGTTTGGGGAATGGTACAAGCATTGTTGGGCATTGGTTTATTTTTAGAGCCACACCTCTGGTCCTGTAGAGACTAGAGTTGTAAAACAAGGACAGTTTGGTTTTTCTCTTTTTTTTTTTTCAAAGAACTGCGTGGCTCCTCATTTAGCTTAGGGGAGAAGGCCTCCCCCCAGAATTCCTATCAGCCTCTGATTATCAGCTATGATTCATTTAGTTAGACCAGTGGCCTCCCATTTTGGTAATCTATTTACAAACACTTTTGGGGATCTTCCCTAGGTTTAAGAAATTTGTACCTTATATTTAGACAATATATTGTCTAATATATTTTTTACTTAATAATCATTTTTACTTAATAATTTTTACTTAATAACATTTTTACTTAATAATCATTGGCTGGATATCTTCAGCCAAGCCCAGAACCTTGATATTCCACATTCCAGGGTCTATTAAGCCTTCTATTTTAGCTTCAGATTTTATCTGTTCCTTTCTGCGTTAGAACAATTTGGTGATGTTTCTTGCCCCTCAAGAAACAGAGTGGCCCCTAACTTAGTTAATAAATCCCTTCCCATTAAAGGGATGGGACAATCAGGCATGAACAGAAAGGAATATAAAAACAGCTGGCCATTAATCTTGCACAAAGGTGTTCCAGGAAAGCATGCCCCTGCCTTTTCCCTGACACCCCCCCATTACATACTCTTTATGGTTGCTAAGGTTTCCAACCTTTCAGGTTAAGACCAAAAAGGTTGCACCAGTATCCTTTTGCATATTTCTCTGGGTGCATTCAGCCTTTTGGGGCATATCCCTATTATTGAAAACTGAATAAGCCAATTGGAACAAATCGTTCATTAGAGTCCGAGGACCAGCAATTGTTTTCTGAATTTTGTGCCTGATGTCTAGGGAAGACTGGGCTATGAAATGCATAACCAAAAGTGCCTGTCCCTGTTGGACCTCTTTCACACTTTTATAATTAACAGATTTTACTGTAAGTTTCTTCCTACCCTTATGAAGCTTATGAATTAAAGTTTAGCTGAGGGAACATTCCCAACAGTTTGAACGTTATTCCTGCATCCCTTTTTCCAGTACCAAGCAACACAGATTGATTAGGTAAGTTCCAGAGAACCCAGGTAAATCATTTACATTTCAAAGGCACAGGAAGAGAAATGCAAATTCCTCTTCTAACTACTTACACCAAACCCAGCCATCTTGGGCTATTTTCAGAGAGCTTTCTTTTTTCCTGTTCCCAAATATCCACCTCAGTTTAAAGAAACAAATATGATAATACATATCATCTGCTCACTTTTGCATGACCCTCTTTCAGCAAAACCAGGAAGAGAAAAAGGGATTTGGACTCAGGTACCAAGACACTCATTCACAGACACACACATACCCACAAGATAAAAGCAATTGCAAAAGATCCACTTTGATATAATAGCCAAGCCATTAGGGGCCTTTGCCCTCCAGATCTCAGGGAGTATTGAGGCATTTTCTTTCATTTAGGAAGCATAGCTAAAGATCTATTAGTTTTACAAAAATACTCTAGGGGACTATAAGATGGAACAGAGCTCTGATCATCCATACTTAATTATTCATGGCCAGTGTTATTAAATATCAAGTAAACAGCAATTCAAATCGGTCTCTCAGGGTCACAGTTCCCTAGACCCTCAAAAAAGGAAGATTCCCAACCACTGCCCCATCAGTCCAAAAGGGGAGAACCCCAACCAATGTCCCATTGGAGATGAAGCTGAACGAATGATCATGGCTAGTTCAAAAGGGAAAATCTCAACCAATGCTCCACCACAGGTGAAACCTATGCAATAGGGAAGGATACCCTGGTGTCGTCACACATGAGCCCCATCATTCACCAAAGACATCTCAACTGGCCAAGGCAAGTACTAACACACATATAAACCACAAACTCATGGTCCCACAAACAAAGAATCAGACGAGGCATAGCAAGAAAGAATGGACTATGAGTGGCTCACCCCAAAATGATACACACAAAAACACAAACAACTAAGCTACAGTCACACAGACAGAAAATGAGAAGAGGTGTAGTCTAAAATTCCACTTCCACTCCCAAACGGAGGCCTCCAAACAAGTTGGCAAGCCTGGCTCTCAAAAAGCAAATGAACTGGTTCCCAAATCGGGTAGAGTACAACAATTCCCCTCTCCAACAGGGTACCCCAATCAAACAAATTGGCTTGTCCTGTAAAGGAAAAGCCCAAATTGAGGGGGGATTATGTTCCTGGTTGTACACACCAGAGTGACTTACCCTCAAGTGGCTCACTTCCCACCAGGGAAGCAGCCCAAATAGAGTGGAGAGAATTCCCAGCTTGCGCAAGCTGGAGCAGCTCACCCAATGACACCGAATGTGGACCACAGCTCCAGATGTTTCTCCGCCTCAAACAGCCTCATGCCATGGGAGGCCAACGCCTGTTAGGGACAGTCCCTCCAAGATCCCTGAAGTGAAATGGGCTCCAACAGCTGCTGGAGGCTCAGGGAAGGGGCTGCCCCAGGCCAGGGTTGACCAGCCACGGGCACAGACTCCTGGCTGGCTCACCAAAATTGTTAATGAAGGTTCATGTGCCTGACGCACAGTGAGGTCAAACAAACTGAAATGTCAGAGTTTGGAGCAGAGAAAGGTTTACTGCAAGTCCATGCAAGGAGACGAGGTGGCTCATGCCCCAAAAAGCTTCGTGCTACCCGAAGGGTTTCAGCAAAGCAGTTTTAAAAGCCAGGTAATGGAGAGGAGGTCACAGGGTATGGTGTTCGGATCCTGTACAATTCTCTGATTGGCTGACGATGAGGGAACAGGGTGGTGTCACAGGGGTTAACTTTATCTGTCCTTAGGCTCTGGGAGGCCTGGAGCTATGTGCTCATGGTCATCAAGTAGTTCACATCTTCCATTTGGTGGGGGGTTTTCACATCTGGAAAACAACTCAGGAAATTTGCATCAAATACTATTATCTAGGTACTTCAGAGAAGAGCTAAAGCAGAAGATATGGGGGCAAGGCCTGTCCTGGGAAGGCCTCATAGGTTCCTGCTTAGTTACACTTTGAGAGAGATGAGGGAAGATTGTTGCTTATTATTCTCCTGAATCAGAGCAATTAAGTAAACAAGTAATTAGAGATCTAATTCTTATGGTTCATGAAAAGTGAAATGTTTCTAGGAGAGTGAGAGCAAACATTTTTTATCTTTAAACTGTACACATGCCCAGCTCCCAACTGTATACATGTACATGTCTGGATCTTTTATAGAAGCAGTAAGGAATCAGGGAACATTTCCCAACAACACATTAAAAATCATTTCTAATATATGTATGAGACAAAAAAAACCTGCTTTTTTTTTTCTTTCAGCATCTTTCATTGGGATGCATTTTATATATAGTATATATTATTCAGTAGAAATCTCTCTCTTAGTCTGGAGAAAAACCCAGAGGATGGGATGCTGATTACCACCCTCCCACCCCCTACCCTCTGCACTGGCTGTCCATCTGGGAATGTCTGTATTTCACCTTCATTTTTGAAAGATGAATTTTGTGAATGTAGGATTCTTGGTTGACAGTTTTGTTTTTTCTTTCAGCAGTTTAAATTTGTCATCCCATCTTCTCTGGCCCCCACTATTTCTAAAGAGAAGTCAGCTTTTAACCTTATTGAGGGAATCCCTTGTATGTCATGAGTCATTTGTTTTCATGCTGTTTACAAGAATTTTTTTGCCTTTTAACATTTTTACTATGATATGCCTAGGTGTAAATCTCTTGTGTTCATCCTGCTAAGAATTTGTTGAACTTTCTGGATGATGTATCAATCAAGGTTCCTCAGAGGAATAGAACCAAACATATGATTTTATATTTGTTAAATGTGACATCTAGGATGTCTCATGGAAAGTTTCTTTCCCCTGAGAAATGTTATATTTCCTGCCACATCAGTAAACAAAGGATGTCACAGTCATCAGAGATTGCAGCCACCATTGGTGAGCTGGTG
This sequence comes from Lagenorhynchus albirostris, assembly GCF_949774975.1. Taxonomy (NCBI): domain Eukaryota; kingdom Metazoa; phylum Chordata; class Mammalia; order Artiodactyla; family Delphinidae; genus Lagenorhynchus; species Lagenorhynchus albirostris. The sequence continues at coordinate 100,565,721 of NC_083103.1, forward strand.
AGCACTGAGGGAACTCAGGAAGGAGAAGAATGCCTGCCATCTAGCAGCCATCAGACTGCAGCCACTCCCCATGGTGAGCCCTGTGGAAACTCAGGATGTGAAAACACAGGATACTGGCCTCAGATAGATGAGGTGCATATCAAAGGAATGATTTCAGTGAGCCCAGACTCTTGCATCTTCCCATTTACAGAAAAGTGCTAAATTCCTTAATTTGCAATATCTGGTTTTCTTTAATTAACAATAATCTTTTGACGTTCAGACTACCTGCCCTTCTTGCAAAACTCCTATATATCCTGGCTCCCCCCACACCTCCTCAGAGCAGTTGCCTCCTGGGCTTAAAGTCCTAAAAATTTCTGCCGAATAAAACATAACTCTCAACTTTTAGGGTGTGTGAATTTTTTTCGGTTGAAACCCCCTACCCCAGCTTTACTGAGGTATAATTGATAATAAAAATTATGTATATTTAAAAGTTACAACATGATGATTTTATATATGTATACATTGTGAAATGATTACCACAATCAAGCTAATTAACACATCTATCTTACAAGTTATCCTTGTGTGTGTGTGTATGTGTGTGTGTGTGTGTGTGTAAGAACACTTAAGATCTACTCTCTTAGCAAGTTTCAAATATACAATACAGTTTTATTAAGTATAGTCACCATGCTACACATTAGATCTCCAGAACTTAGACATCTTATAATAAAAATTTGACCATCTCCGCATCCACTCCTCTGACACCCCCCCATCAAAGGCAGTTTTTATTGCCTGTTTTTTGTGTTTTTTTTTATGTGTATGGGTCATACTTTCCTGTTTCTTTGCATGTCTCATAATTTTGGGTTGAAAACTGAACACTTTAGGTAAATTATTGTAGTAACTCTGGATATTGATTCCTGCTCTTTCACCTTACCTCCCCGGGCTTGTTGTTGTTGTTGTTGTCGTCATTTTCCTGTTTATTTGTTTAGCGACTTGGCTGGACTATTTTAGTGAAATCTATTTTCCCTGCAGTGTGACAGCTTTGATGTCACCCCTCAGAGGGCACAGGCTGGTGCACGGTCACAGTCATCCTGGGATGAGAGTGGCCTACCAGGGCTCTTTGGGACCATCTCTTTCCCTGATTCTCTGTGAAATTGTCTGCCTCTATTTGTGTCACACCAAGCTGTGGGCTCCATGACTAACTGGCTGATGGCTCTATTAACAATGACTTAGGACATGAAAAGCTTCATTGTCTGATCCAATTAATTTCAGATCCCTTTTATAAAGGTCACTTTTCAGGCCAGTCTTTCATATTTGTTCTGCTCCCAGTAGGATTTTTCTTAGCTGTTTCTTTCTCTGGTTCTCTCTGGTAAACTAGCTAACCTACAGTTTAACTGTTGCTTGCAGGGAGATAAGAGTCTCTTCTTTAATTACTTACCACCAAAATCTCCATTGTTTTTGAGGATGCCCTTATTCTTGAATGTCCGCACACTCTGTTTAGAATAAAGTTTGTTTTTCTGGGGAGAACTTCAGATTCTTAAGCTCCTATGGACTGCCCCTCTCTCTTGGCAAAATCTCTAAGCCCAGAGTTTGTGGAGGGGCAGAGACCTACTTAGCCAAGATCTACACCCCTGCTTTCCAAGCAAGGTACTGCGCAGGGGGAGTAGCCTTTGGTCTTCTTGTCTTGCCTCTCCTAAAATGGAACCTCTGCCATAGCTGAGGGCAATTGGGACCCAATATTATCAGATTGCCACACCTGTGTTAGAGGCTCTGCTTTCTGGTGGGGAGCATGGTTGGTGGAGGAAGGGACACACTTGTCTTGGCCATACTTGCAGGAATTTAGCTTCTGCAACTTGGAACTACGATGCTTGAGGAATGCTAGTGGTCTGACCCTCCCAGTGAGATGCCATGTCCCTCCACTGGGAGCTGGGGTAAAGAATGCCCCATTTTCTTGGCCATACCTTCCTAGAGTGGAATTTCTTTCATGAAGACCTGTGCAAGTTATGGTTCAGATGCCACAGATTCTCACTGTTCCTACTGAGATTTAGTACATTTTCTTGAAAAAAAAAGTTTCTTGATTTGCTGTATGCCCTTAGGACATTTTCCAGAGATTTAAAATGATTGTTTTAAAAATAGCTTTTGCCAGTTATAGTTGTTTCATTGGATGGGGTGGGAATGGGTCTGCAGATCTCCTCCTGACACCATTCTGGAAAGAGAGTTCTCCACTGGCTCTAATCTAGCATCCAGAATAGAAAAGAAAATTTTATTTAAAAAGGAATAGTGAGATGAAAAACTGACAACAAGAACTCTGGGTTGCTTGTAGTATAGATCTTGAAGATGGAGAAATGGAGAAATACTCCATTTTGCTCCTGTTTGCCAAAACGTGAAAAAACAAATGCAGATGTGCTTCATTTCCAAGAAAGGAGACAATAATACTGAGATAGGCTGGGACCTGGGACCTAGGACCCTTTGCTGCAGTGCTTGCACCTGGACAAATGTCTCCTCCAGCAACAAAATACAAAGAAACTATAAGGGACTAGAAATAACTGTGTGCATGTGCAGTTGGGGCAGATTATGGACAACAAGATACAAAGAGACCAAAAGCACAACTGCCACCTCTGAAGAGCCGGGAGCAAAAGCAGGGTCCTACGTATGCCCCCTGCACACAACACCACCAAAGGGGTGGGCAGACCACCTAAGCCACCCCTCCAGCCTGACCCCTGGACCCACCCCTACCTCACCCCATGTAAGGAACCAGCTCACCTCCTCTGAGTGAGCGAGTGAATAAGGGAAACTGTTGCTAGTTCTCACTTTCCCCTGCTGCAGCAGGGGCCCCAATAAAGCCTTGCCTGAATTTCTTGTCTGGCCTCTGATCAATTTCTTTTGATTAAGGAGGCCAGGAACCTTGGTTGGTAACACTACCACCAAAATCTATTTGTGTCCAGCCTGCACTTTACAAAGTCTAAGCATGTGTTTATTTCCCTAGGCTTATTTTAATAAGAGAGTATCCTTAATAGGAGTATTTTTGTTCACACCATACCTCAGTAGTTCCTTTCAATATGGCAAATCTCTTAGATTATAAAACATCACTAACTCAATTGAATTCCCAAGTCCTTAGGCAGTGTAAGTCAGACTCTAGTCTTCCATTTTACAATTGTGAAATGGAGACACAAAATAGCCAGCTCTTCTTACATAACTTGGCTCCCTCAGTAGGGCCAGTGGAGGTGAGCAGGGCCAATAATGCTGAAAGGAATGCAGGGCCCCAGTTCCTTCAGGGACCCTGTTTGCTCTTTGTCTGTGGAAGTACAGCCCTTTGCCTGGGCTGCCATTGGCTGCTCCTCCCAGCCTGGAATTATAAAGCCGTATCTCAGAGGCTCTCAAGGCCTGTGGTTCTGTCCTGCCTTCTGTAAATCTTTGGTGCTGGGGCCAAATCCAGAGATGGGTAAGTGCCTCCTGCTGCTGCTGGTGGTGGTCCTGTCCTCACTGCTGAGATTCCTGCAAGGTGAGCCCTCTGGGGAGCATGTAGGAGGGCAATGGGGACTGAGGAGAACCTGGGTGAGTGGCAGGTTATGTTTCCAGGCACTGCCTCTCTCTTTGACTCTTTGTCTGCTTGCCTTGACATTAGAATGTCCAACAGATAAGACGACCATATACATTTTACAATTTAATCTGGGGCATTCTGCTTTCGTAGGAATACATTTCAATATCTTTTTGCTTGAAAGTCTGTTTTTCATAACTTCAACTGGTTAAACATTTTTGAAAGCTGAAATACTTGGGTACTCCATTTGTTGACTACTTTAAGATTTCAGACTGTTGGGGTTATACTGTAGAAACAGGATGGACCCTCACCCAAACTTGGATCAGATGTCAAGACTGATGATGTCACATATGCACCAGGAGAGTATGAAAAGGTTTATTACTTACCTAATGAGGCTTTCTCGGGAGAGCAGGGCTTACTGCCAGGTGTCTTAAGATGGCTTGAGGGAACAGAGAAAGGAGACTCAAATTTCTATGGTGGTGAGGGGGACAGACAGGGCAAGGGTTCCTGCATTCAGGTAGGGGCTTGTGTGGTTTGAAACTCCCACCAGTGGTAAAGGAGGGAGCTCCTGAGGCCCAGATGTGGGGCACAGGGGAGAGACTTCAAGGCTGCCAGCTGTGAAACATAAAAAAATGGAGTCAAAATCTACTACCTGACCAAAATGCAACTGATATTTGCAGGACCTTTTACAAAATGTTCATTACTGTTGTAGCACACTTAGATTGAATCACAATGTAGTTCCTGAGAAGCTAAACCATTTTCAGATCTGCTTGATGACAAGGAGCAGGGAGAAATTTTGCTAAAGACTTTTTTATTCCACATCACAAAACTTTTACAGTTCAGTTATTTTATCTGTGGGTGTGTATGTGCACATACATATATAATATATAAAATATATTTTTTCATACATATAATTCATAATATAACATATTCTATATGTTATATATATTATATATTTTAACATTATAATATATAACATTAAAATATATAAAGTATTTACATATATATTTATTTATATTCATATACTATCTGGTTTGGACACAGGACACAATTCAGAATTATGTGTGAATCAAAACCAACTATCAGGGCATTTTTTGCTCTCTGGGTCTCAATTAAGTAAAAACTTTTTTTTTTTTTGCTGCAATATTATATTCTACCAGCATTTGTATTTATTCTTTCACAGTAAAAAGAAATGATTTTATGTTCTATGTGGACTTCTAAATTAAATTTATTATAGCATTCACAAAAAGTCAGGTGTTTCACCTTCTACAGAATATACTTTCATAGCTTTTATTTGATTCCATGATTGATTGAAAACTGGAATAATCATTGGCATTAACAGGCATCATTTGTTTCCAATGTCCTTCTTCAGCAAACGGAATCAGTCTGTTAATAGTCAATGTTTTGTTTGTTTTGTAAAAGCACAAGAAGACTCAGAATAAAAAAATATAAAAAATTAATTTAGAAGAACACACATTTGATCTAAATGAAAATCCATCATCCTGGCTTGTGCTTCCCTCTGAAGCTGATAGGAGTAAAAATCATTTGTCTGGAAGGTGATCCCAGGAAATACCAGGAGAGGCGTGGGGAAGTAAGACAGAATATGCAATGAAGTTAATAAGCTGGACACCATGGTGGGCAAATGGAATCCATCCTGCTGGAAATTCTGGAGGACAGTGTAGCGGATCCAACTCATGGGTGAGAAACTTGGAGTAGTCACCCACCGATTCCCCATCTGTTCTTGGGAGAGGGACGCTCCCAGAGGCATCTGCTCTCCACTGTTCCAGCTGCCCTGTATGCACAGCGAGTGTGTCCTACAGCCCCCCCCCCCCGTCAGAGTCACAAGTGTTGCAGTCACAAGCATGTGGAGGTGAAGGCTGAGGGCTACAGGGAGGACAATGGGAATTACACCTGCTTCAGTCAGTGATACGTGAGGCCTCTGTTGCAGCTGCACAAATGAAATCATCCTAGGGCACAGTCTTCTTCAAATAACTACTAACTTTCAAAAGAGCCACTGAAATTCTTAAGCAGATTTGTATCTTTAGGAGGTTTTCATGGGATCAGGGACAGCACAGGCCCAGGGGCAATGGTAAATATTGACAGACAGGCTGTTCAAGTTATACAGTCATCATTAAGTTTAGAGGAAGAGGAATTGAGTGCTCAGTTTTCTATTGAGTGTGTACTTTTCAAAGTTCATTCCAGGCGAAAAGCTTTACTGCAAGATAAAAATGTGTGAGTAAATAAAAAAATGTATAGTTTCAGATTTAAACTACACAAAAAATGATGAGGTCGTGGCAAGCACATTGAAATGACCTTCTATTTGTTCTGCTGTAGCTTTCCCAGCCCGTTTCCCACATAAATATTTCATTTATACTTGACCTTTAATTTCTCATATTTTGCACGGATTCGGTTGACTTGTGGCTTCCTTCCAGTTTCCACCCTCTTTCCTAGCCCTCTATTACTTTCTCTTTCTTTAAAATCTATTGTCTGCACACCTGCAGTGAATAGAAAAACATAGTGAAACTGCAAAACATAGATCAGTTAATGTCATTCTCTATTGAAAAACCTCTGATGGCTTCCTCCAACTTTGAATAAAATCCCAGTTCTTACAATGGCCTAAACTGTCCTGTCCAAATAAGATATAAGCTGAGCTACAGATGTTATTTTAAATCTTCTAGTAGGCATATTAAAAAAATAAGAAATGTGTAAAATTAACTTTAATAGTACACTTTATTTAACCCAATACATCTAAAATATTATTTCAGCATGTAATCAACATCAAAGTTACTGATGAGCAATTAAAATTTTTTTGTGTGCTAAGTGTTTGAAATTGACCTACAGCCCATCTGTTTGGACTACTCGCATTTCACAGGCTCAACAGCCATGTAAGTCCTGTGGATACCATGTACAACAGTGCGGGTCTAAGCAGATACGTGCTTATGGTCTGGTCTCTACCGACCTCTTCAGTCCCATTTTATAATATTCTCACCCTTTTCCACTTTACCTGTGCTGTTCTGTTTGTTTCTCAAACTGACCAAGCTAATTCCGTCTCAGAACCCTTCCGTGCACTTGCCTGTGGATCTCCTGGAACCAGTTTCCCAACTTCTCCCAGCCGTTTAAGTAGTCAGCTTTAAAACAAAAATCATTCAGGGTTGAGCTTAAATCACACTTGAGAAAGCTTTTCTGCCTCCCCAAGGTCTCCCCACGCTGTCTCCTCCATGTTTCCTCCATCTCATCATCTTCACAAGTCACCAGGACCTGAAATAACCTTTCTTATTTTTCATTGTCAGTCATTTTCCCCATTTATTTGTTTATTGTTTAAATAAGTGGAACGCATGATTTAGTGCTCCTTCAGCACTCAATTCCCAACACATGGAATAGGGCCTCCCAGATGTCAGGTGCTCACTGTTTGGTGAATAACGCAGGGAGCGCAGGGACCACTGGGTGCTCATCCCAAGAAGGAGGCTCCAGGGCAAGTGTTTGTCTGGAAGCTCCCTCCCTCCCTCTCTTCCTCCCTCCCTTCCTTCCTCCCCTCCTCTCCTCCTCTCCTCAATCTCCCCCTGGGTTGCCTCACTCTCTTACTTCCAATCTTCTCTTTTACTTCCCATCCTCCTCCTCCCACCCGTCCTTTCTCTCCCCTACCTGTCCCCTTCAGCTCTCCTTTTAGGCTGAGTCCTGGCGTTCTCCTCGGAGCCCGACTCCTCAGATGAAAGGGAGAGTGGAGGGTGGGGCTCTGTGTGAAGGAGGGTGAGGGGAGGCTTTGTGAAGCTGCAGCCAGGACGGAGCAGGGGTGGGCAGTGCCGACTCCTTCGCAACTCCAACCATCACCTGTTCTGCTCCTGCAGATGCCATTCACATGGAACATTTTCAATGGTGCCCCTTGGTGTTGGGGTGATAATCAGTTGGCAAGTGGGATCAATGGAGCTGCAGTGAAGGGCTTGACCTCATTCCTCCAGCAACACAGCCCATCCCTGGGAGGACAGGCAGAGCCCTCTGTGCTCAGGTGCAGACCTTGTGCCTAGAGGCGCGCACGCCTCCTCCCAGGTGCAAGCCAAGCACGGAGAAATGACCTGCTTTCAGCACATTCCTCAGGCACTGGGAGCTGGTCAGTGTCCAGGCGAACCTGGGTCACAGGTGTGCTCCCTTGTGAGCAGCCGGGATGCTGGACCGGAAGAGCCTTATTATGCTGCTTTGACTTTCCAGCTCTAGAATGTTTCCAGTGTCACCGAGTCAACGCCAGCGGGGTTTGCGAGAACAGGGAAAGCTTCTGCCACACTCAAGGCAGCCAGCAGTGCTTCCTGAGGAAGGTCTACGAAGGTAGGTGGGGCCTGAGAAGTCTCCTGGGTGACCTTTGCCAGAGGTTAGGGGCTGGCAGTGGGTGTTCAGGGTGGGGGGATAGTATGAACCCTCCATGGGACACCATGAGAGCCTGGGCCCCAAGAACAAGGCCGGGTGCCTGTAGGACTCAGGGCAGTGACCCCTCAGGAACCCTGGGAGTAGGAACTGCATAGAAAAGGGGTTGGTTTTCTTTTCTTAACCTAGTGAAACATTTTCATCTCGTTGTGGTACTGGGCTGCCACTCGCTATTAATTGGGATGGTGACCTGTAAGCAAAGTAGGGAGTTTAGCTCCTGAGGGTAACTGGAACTGGGCTGCTGAAATTCCTCTGAGTGGGACCTGACTGTGATGGGGTTTGGGGAACTAGGGACATAGACTGGGGGAGAAATGGTCAGGGTGGAGAGGGCAATTTCCATTCATCCTCTCTGCCCTCTCGTGTGTGGAGGGAATGGATTGAGCTCTAATATACAGAGCTTGCAGAGCTATTTTAGGAGAGCCCATTAGGGGGGCCTACCTCCAGCATCTCATTCCCATGAGACAGACATTCTCCCTACCAGGAGCATGAGTCCTCCATGGGCTGTGCTGTTTCCTCTGAATTCTTGATTAGTTGGTTGATGCATTGATCCTGTGATTTCGTTCAGGAATATTTACTGAGCTGCATACCAGGATATGCTGGGCCCCATACCCATGGGCCTGCAGCCTGGGTTCTGGGACCTCACTTGCCCTGTTCTCTGTCCCTTTCCAGGTGACACCATTTCCTATGGATACCAGGGTTGTAGCAGCGTGTGTGTTCCTATGAAGCTCTTTAAATTCAGTGTTACTGTGGAATTTAGATGCTGCCATGACTCACCTCTCTGCAACAAGTTCTAAAGACAGGGCCCAGCTTTTGCCCTGATGTGGTGGATGAAGCTAAGTTAGGATCCCTTTCAACCACCACAGTCTCCAAGATTCTGTGATCTGAATATGGGTCCCCTATGAGAAGCAGCCTCAGACTCGTTCTGTTTTCAGGCCCCCTTTCCTTTCCTTCATTGCGAGATGCCCCAGGTATAATTTTTGAAACCAAATTGGGGTGAAGATTGATGGGCATAGCTAGGTCCAAGGCTACCTTCTCCCTTTTCAGGCCCTAAATCATCAGTCACATCGATTGCTGCTTAAGAAGGCAGCGTCTGTGGAAGGCTGCATTTGTGATTCTGCATGTTCTGGGGGCAGGAACTGAAGGAGGAGGGAGAGTCTTTGAAAGCTGAAAACAGTAGAAGTGTGAGGGGAGTCCATCAATGATGGGTTAGTTGAGTGGGCTAGGTATTGTAACACAAATCTCTTAAGTGGCTTAAATAAAAAATTTTTAAAAAATGGAGTCACTTATGTCAAAGTGATTTAAGATGGAGTTGGGAGGCTATTAAGGAAGTGGAACTTATACACGTCCATCCCTAAACCGAACATAAACTTTGGACCCATCCATCCTGAGACCACCTGGAACTTGCCTTCTTTACTCCTTAGAGACCACAGCTTAGCAACCAATGTGCTGCGAGCAAGTGACTGAAAGTCTGCCGGCACCAATCGTAGTTCTGTAAAGATAACTTTCGTTACTTCTCTGGAATATCTTTTTTTGCCTTTAGAAGCCCCTGCTGTTTTCTGTTCCCCCTGGAGCACATTTGAGTTGCCATTCGAATCGGTGCCTCCCAAAATGCAATTCTTAGAACTCTAAATAAACTCTTTTTCTTACTTGCAGCCTTCTGCGTTTTTTGGTTATCACCTGATAATGGTCTCCGGATCACCATAGCTTGTTTTTGCATTCACAGAAAACATGCCACAGGCTGGGTGGGAGAGTGCGTTTAGACACATCTCCTCAAGGGTGCAAACCATGTGGACCTTAGAAGACTTTCCTCTGGTGTGGGTTGACTGGATCAGTGGTGGACACTTGACCCAAGTTGAGTCAATAAAATTCTCTTTCCTGGCAAATTTGTTATTGGATTTTAGAACCGAATTCTTTGAATGTGATTAGAACTGTACTATGAAACTCAGCTGCTATGGGGTGCCCATCTTCATCCATGTGATGGAGAACCAGAGAAAGTCCATCTGCAAAGACAGAAGACTGAAGATAATTCTGAGTGGTGGAATTATCGTTAGAACGAGAAGCAGAGTGCGTATGTGATCTTATTCTGGCACACTAAGTACCCATTTTTCATCCACCAATGCTTGATGTTTAAATATTTCACCCAAAGGTACATTTCAAAGGTGCAAAGATGTTGAATGTCACTAAAATGTATCCAGTCCTTATGATTGTGTCTGCTCTGAGCATTTGTATCTTTCCGTGATGCAGCCAATAATAAGACAACAATGATAATCGTAAGTTGCAGGTATCAAAAGCAGTACTCTTGTATGCATTATATCTTTTAACTCTCACAGCTCTGTGAGGGAGGTACTATTATTATTCCCATATTATAGATGAGGGAACTAAAGCCTAGAGAGGTATAATAGGTTCCCAAAACTGTGGCAGTAGATTTCCACCCAGACGATCTGTCTCCAAAGTTCACAATACTCTCTCCAATCCAAAAGTTACTTATTGGAGCAAGAATAGACAAACATTCTCTGTAAGGACCAGAGAGTAAACATTTTAGGCTTTGTGAACGATACAGTCTCTTGTAACTATTCAACTCTGTCATTTGTAGCAAAAAGCAGCCACAGAAAATAGGTGAATAAATGAGCGTGGCTGTGTTCTAACAAAATTTTGCTCATGGACACTAAAATTTGAATTTCATATAGTTTTCATATGTTATAAAATACCATTCTTCTCTTGAATTTTCCAACCTTTGAAAGAGGTTTTTTAAAGGGTTTTTTTGTTTTTGTTTTTTGAGGATGCAGAAAACCCAAAGATGAAGGCACAGCTGACATTTGAAAGCATTTGTCCGTTTCTATTTAATTGTTTGTTCATTTCCAATGTTCCCTCATGTTGTGGCATGTAAACAAAGAAGAACAGAGAGAACTGCTCACCACCTGGTTCCTCAAGAGTTAAGTTGTAACCCACTGCACTGCTGACCGACAGTGCACTCTGAGAGGAAATTAAGATGATAACAGATGGAGCACCCTGTGCTGTGGACAAGCAGGCCCCTTAGATAGTTATATATCTCAGGAAGAATTTTAATGACACCAGATTCTTGTACCTTCCCATACATAGGAAAAACACTAAAATCGTTAACTTGAGATATGTGTTCTTTGTGCCTAGCAGTAATCTTTCACCAAGATGTATGCTTGGAGACACATATTCCTTAGCCAAAAATCATATAAACTGGCTTCTCCTCTGCATCTTTTGTGTAATTTCCTCAGAGTTACTGAGAGGATGTCACCCAGGCTATAGTCCTCAGTAAGTCGCTAAATAAAACATAAACTCACAACTCTTATGTTGTACATTTTTCTTTAAGTAGACAAGTATGTATCAGTATATCATTTCTTGTTATTGCTGAATAGTATTCCATTGTATGGATAGACCATACTTTGTTTATCCAGCCAGCAGTTAACACACATTTGGGTTTTTTCCACGTTTTGCCTAGCATGGATTATGCTACTATGAACACCTGTGTGTGAATTTTTGTGTCAGCTTGTTTTTAATTCTCTTAGGTATATACTGTCAATGAAAAAATTAATTGATAGTCAATCCAAGAAAGAAATGGGGAATTTTATTCAACCCAACCTGAGGATTATAACCCAGGAAACACTCTTTCAGAAATCTCCGAGAACTGTTCCACCCATTAGAGGTCAAAGCACAGTTATATACGTTTTTGAGACAACAGATTATATATCAAAGTAACATATGGATAGTTTACATAGTCCAGATCTGCACTTACAAGGCAAGTAGTGGGTCATCGTGACCCCTTACAGGATTGAGAAAGGAATGTTATCTCCTAAGGAGTTACCTTGCTGATGCCAGGAGAAAATTGCTGTTTTCGGTCAAGCAGGTATTCCTGTGTCTTCTAAGGAGATCTGGCTAATGTATAATGTGGATGCACAATGCACAGTAAAGAGGGGTAGTGGCCCAAATGGATAGAGACAGAATCTTATGTTTAAAGATTTTCTTGTTCTGCCTTAAAAGTATTTTTATTTCACCAATACCTGGGTATGAAATTGCTATGTCATATGGTAATTCATTGTTTAACTTTCTAAAAAAAGTTAAAAGAACTGCCAAAGTGTTATCCAAAGTGGCTACACCATTTTATATTCCTATGATGTATGGAGGTTCCAAGGTAGTTTTGATTTGCATTTCACTGATGACTTCTCTTTTCTTCCTAAAACATGGCTTCATTGCTTCCAATGTCTCCTTCATCTTCTCTTTGTCAACACGCTTATGAGTGAGAACCCAGCAAGACATAGGGCAAGAGAATCATGGCTGGGATCAAACAGTTTGTCTGGCAAATATGGAACCTACACAACTGACTAGAGGCTGTTTGGGACTATTAAAGGATTAATAGATTATTAAGACTATATATTGTCTTCTACAATCACCTCTCTTTCTTCTGGACTCACTGGCCCCCAACCCAATCAGCCCTTGAATCAGTTTCCATGTACTAGTTCCATGTCTCTTCCTTCCATAAAAAATTACACCAAAAACCCTGATATTTGACACAGAGAGAAAACATTAGGAGGTAAAATATGTGCTCAGCGCAGGGAGGGAGGGATGGAAGGGGGTTTAGAAGCAGAGCTGAGAATCAATGAGAGGGATTCGTTTTTATCATTTGGTGGCTCAAGCCAAACACAGACATATATGGGTAACAGGAGGATCTTCATCTGTTCATAAGCACAGATCTAACCTCTCCCTCCACTGAGGACTTTAGTGAGAACATGTGGATCAAGCATCTTCCCAAGTGGTGGGGGATAGAGAAGGGTCCCTGAGTTTAACCAGTGGAGAGCTATATACAGATAGACCCAGATGTTGGAGCTGGGCTTAATATTCTTTTTTTATTTTGATTTTTAAATTGAAGTATAGCTGATTTACAATATTTCAGGTGTACACAAAAGTGATTCAGTTATACATGTACATATTCTTTTTCAGATTCATTTCCATTATAGGTTATTACAAGATATTGAATATAGTTTCCTGAGTTATACAATAGGTCCTTGTTGTTTACATATTTTATATATAGTAGTTTGTATCTTGCTAATCCCATATTCCAAATTTATTCCTCCCCTCTTTCCCCTTTGGTAACATTAACTTTGTTTTCTATATTTGTGAGTCTGTTTCTGTTTTGTAAATAAGTTCATTTGTATCACTTTTTGGATTCCACATATAAGTGATATCATATATTTGTCTTTGTCTGACTTACTTCACTTAGTATGATAATCTCTAGGTCTATCCATGTTGCTGCAAATGGCATTATTTCGTTCTTTTTTATGGCTGAGTAATATTCCATTATACATATATACGCCACATCCTCTTTATACATTCTTCTGTCAATGGACATTTAGGTTGCTTCCATGTCTTGGTTACTGTAAATAGTGTTGCTATGAACATTGGGGTGCACGTATCTTTGAGTTAAATTCACCTTTGAACAATGTTATCAAGTCCTATTGAAATGAGGTTTAGACTCCTCAAAGTAGTACATTTCCTTAGTGTCCATCCTCTCCACAGATGCTACTTACATGGAAAACAAATTGTAGGACAAAGGGAAAAGGGAGAAGAAGAGGAATTGGGATGGGACCTGCACCCCAGGGAGGGAGGTCTGAAAGAGGAAAAGTTCCCTCACCCTGGGAACCTGGCTGGGAGTTATGCCAGGACAGGTAAGGAGCTTCAGAGGCTTGAGAGGAGAGTGTAGGAGCTGGCCTGCAGCCCCACAGGGTAGAGAGAGACCAGTACAGACAGTCCTGGCCACATCACCACACATCCCAGCCTGAGATGTGTGCCTGCTGGTGTGCACAGTGGTTGCGTGCTGAAACTGGGGGTTCACTGGACAGGCATAGGGAGAGGACTCAGGTTGGTTGCACAGAGACAGGTCATAGGGACTGGAGTGCAGTTGGGCTGCAACTGGGGGCACGTGCAGGATGGAGTGTGTGTCCTCCATAGGAATCCCATGTCAACACAGGAAGGGAGGGACATGGGTTTGCATAGCAGCCTCATTATCAGCATGCTTACAGTGGAGCAAAGACTCTGGCAGCTGTGGGTTCTGTGAACTTTGTGGGCACATGTGGAGGCAGGGCTGAAAGCTGAGCCCATTACCACCAATCCTACTGCAGGTGCTAGGATACAGCTCAGGCGGGTTCTTGCTGTGGTGGATATTGGGACCAGGACTGCACATGCATGCCTGAGGGCCATTTGAGCTGATTAACTGTGGGCTCAGGGGACACAATGCCCGTGAGTTTTCACACCAGCAGCTTTGTGAGCACACATGCATGCTTAAGGGAGCTCCAAGCCAATTACTGGAGTTCCCATGTGGAGGCAGCCCCTGATGGCAGGGCCAGCAACAGTGATCTTTGTGGGCATGCACACCAGGTGGCAGGCAACATCACAGAATCACAGGTCCCAGCGAACACCTCTTGCAGAAGAACACTCAGCGGCTCCTTTCTTAGAGGGAGCAATCCAGTCCCACCTATCTCACTATGAAGCTTAGAACCAGATCTGGGAGCTTCTACTCCAACAAGTGGGGAGCAGACCCTGTCCCCTAAAGGGCTATGAAAACCACAGATCAAAGAGGAGGCCCTGCTCAACATCTAGTGCAGACTCTGGTCACCACAACACCGAACACACCCCCTATCAAGGGACCAACAGCCAGCACACTCTGAGCAAAGATATGGCAGGCATCCATACCCAAAACACCCCTGCACCCAAAATATTGTACTCTTACATGCTACACAGGGTCTCTCCCTCATATAAGACCTTCAAGTCCACAGTAGATAACTGTTTCTCCTAAATTAATAGTCAGAGAAATATAGTAAAAAAAAAAAAACCCAGAGGAACTACTCCCAATTAAAAGAAGAGAAATCCCCTGAAAGAAAAAACAATAAAACAGACCTCTCCAGTCTATCAGACTCCTAGTTCAAAAAGAACATAATAAAATGCTAAAGGAATTAGAAAGTGCTATTGATAGAAAAGTGGATCACTGTAACAGGGAACTAGAACTATAAAGAGGAGCCAATCAAAATTAGACAATTCAATTGCTGAGATGAAAACCAAGCTAAAGGCAATAAATAGCAAACTAAATAGTGCAGGAGAACGAATAAGTGATCTGGAGGATAGAATGATGGAAATCACCCAATCAGAAAAGCAGACAGAAAGACAAATTAAAAAAAAGAAGAAGAAAGCAGCATACAAGATCTATGGAATAATATAAAACATGCCAACCTATGCATAATAGGGATTCCAGAAGGAGAAGAAAGAGAAAAGAGCATCAAAAATGTATTTGAAGAAATTATGGCTGAAAACGTGTGAAACCAAAAGAAAGAAATAGATATCCAGGTAGAGGAAGCAAAGAGAGTCCCAAACAAGATGAACCCAAACAGACCTACATCAAGACATATCATAACTAAAATGGCAAAATTTAAAGATAAAAGATTCTAAAGGCAGTATGAGAAAAAGAGAGTTAGTTACAAGGGAACCCCATAAGGCTATCAGCTGATTTCTATACAGAAATGTTGCAGGCCAGAAGGGAGTGGCAAGATATATTTAATACCCTGAAAGGGAAAAACCTGTAAGCTAGGATACTATATCCAGCAAGATTATCATTTAGAATAGAAGGAGAGAGAAAAAATTTCTCAGACAAGAAAATACTAGAAGAATACAGCAATACTATACATGTCCTAAAAGAAATATTGAAAGTTCTTCTCTAAATGGAAAAGAAGCAAGAATCTATAGGAAAGGGAAAATCACAATAGGAAAGGCAAGTTTATAAAAGTATTGAAGATCACTTATATAAGCCATTATATAGATTAAGAAACAATTGAATACTTTGTGAAAGTGATTATAAGGAAGAGCAAAAGGATAAACATAAAGATGTAAAATAGGACATAAAAATTACAAAATGAGGGAGAGAGTAGTAAGAAAATGTAGAACCTTTAAGAATGTGTTTGAGCTTACGTGGCTATCAGTCTAAAACAAGTAAATATAGTTATGGGTTAACATACTTGAAATCCACATACCCACAAACCAAAAACATACAATAGACTCACAAAAACCAAGGAACTCAAGTGTAATCACAAAGAAAATCAACACATCACAAAAGGAAAAACAAAAAGCAGAAAAAAGGAACAAAGATTAAATACAAAGTCAACTGGAAAACAAGGTTTAAAATGGCAATAAATACATATTTATCAATAATTCCTTTAAATGTCAATGGACTAAATGCTCTGATCAAAAGACAGAGTGGCAGATTGGATAGTGAAACAAGAACCTACAATATGCTGCCTACAGGAGACCCATTTTAGGGCAAAAGACACATATAGATTGAAAGCAAGGGGGTGGAAAAAGTATTTCATGCAAATGGAAATGACAAGAAAGCGGGGGTAGCAATACTCATATCAGACAAAATAGACTTTAAAACAAAGGTCATAAAGATAGACAAAGGAGGACACTATTATAATGATAAAAGGATCAATACAAGAAGAGGATATCATACACGTTAACATATATGCACCCAACATTGGAGCACCTAAACACATAAAACAAATACTAAGAGAGGTAGAGGGACAAATTGATGGGAAGACAATAATAGCAGGAGACTTTAACACCCCACCCAGTGATATCAATGGACAGATCTTCCAGACAGAAAATCTGTAAGGCAACAGAGATCCTGAATGATACAATAGAACACTTAGACTTAATTGATATCTACAGGACACTACATTAAAAAAACAAAAAAACCCCCAAAAAACAGAATACACATTCTTTTCAAGTGCACATGGAACATGCTCTAGAATAGACCACATAGTAGGGCACAAAACAAGGCTCAACAAATTTAAGAGGATAGAAATTATTTCTAGCATTTTCTCTGTCTACAATGTCATGAAACTAGAAATCAACCACAGAAAGAGAAACGAGAAAGAAAACAATCACATGGAGACTAAACAGTATGCTACTAAAAGACAAATGGGTCAACAATGAAAGCAAAGAGGAAATCAAAAATACTTCAAGACAAATGACAATGAAACACAGCCATACAAAACCTATGAGATGCAGCAAAAGCAGTCCTAAGAGGGAAATTCATAACGATACAGGCTTTCCTCAAAAAAACAAGAAAAATTCCAAATAAACAACCTAACTTAATGACCTAGAAAAATTAGAACAAACAAAACCTAAAGTCATCAGAAGGAAGGAAATAATAAAGATCAGAGAGGAAATAAATAAAATAGAGATTAAAAAATAGAAAAAATCAATAAAACCAAGAGCTGGTGTGTTTTTATTTTTACATTTCTTGTTTTCAATTTTTTTTTAATTTTAAAAAATTTTTATACAATTTTTAAAAGTTACTTTCCATTTACAGTTATTACAAAATATTGGCTATGTTCCCCATTTTGTACAATACATCCTTGAGTTTATCTTATACCCAATAGTTTGTACCTCCCTCTCCCACACCCCGTATTGCCTCTCCTCCCCTTCCCACTGGTAACCACTAGTTTATTCTCTATATCTGTGAGTCTGCTTCTTTTTTTTGTTATATTCACTAGATTGTTGTAGTTTTCAGATTCCATATACAAGTGATATCACACAGTATTTGTCTTTCACTGTCTGACTGACCTCACTTAGCATAAAATACTCCAAGTCCATCCATGTTGCTATAGATGGTAAAATTTCATTCTTTTTTATGGCTGAGTAGTATTCCATTGTATATATATTCCACAGCTTCTTTATCCATTCATCTATTGATGGACACTTAGGTTGCTTCCATATCATGGCAGTTGTAAATAATGCTGCTATGAACATAAGGGTGCATGTATCTTTTCAAATTACTGTTTTTTTTTTGTGGTTTTTGTTTGTTTGTTTTGGATATATACTGAGGAGTGCAACTGCTGGGTCAAATGGTAGATCTATTTTTAGTTTTCTGAGAAACCTCCATACCGTTTTCCACAGTGGCTGCACTAACTTATATTGCCACCAGTAGTGCAGTATTTGTTATCTGTGGTTTTTTTGTTTTTTTGTTTTTTTTTAACCACTCTGCACAGCTTGTGGGATCTTAGTTCCCTGACCAGGGATTGAACCTGGGCTCTTAGCTCAGCAGTGCAAGCACAGAGTCCTAATCATTGGACAGCCAGGGAATTCCCAATTTGTGTTCTTTTTGATTATATCCATTCTGACAGGTGTGAGGTGATATATCATTGTGGTTTTGATTTGCATTTCCCTGGTGATTAGCAATGTTGATCATCCTCTCATGTGCCTGTTGGTCAACTGCATTTCCTCTATTCAGTTCTTCTGCCCATTTTTCAATTGCTTTTTTTTTTTTGATGTTGAGCTGTATGAGCTGTTTATATATGTTAGATATTAAACCCTTATTTGTCATATCATTTGCAAATATTTTCTCCCATTCAGTAGATTGTTTTTTCATTTCATTGGTGGTTTCCTTTGCTGTGCAAAAGCTTTTAAGTTTATTTAGGTCCCATTTATTTATTATTGCTTTTGTTTCCTTTACCCTAGGAGACAGGGCCATAAAATTATTGCTGTGATTTATGTCCAATAGTGTTCTGCCTATGTTTTCATCTAGGAGTTTTATAGTATCCCATCTTAGATTTAGTTCTTTAATCCATTTTGAGGTTTTTTTTTCTTTTCTTTTTTTTTAATATGGTGTTAGAAAATGTTCTAATTTCATTCTTTTACATGTAGCTGTCCAATTTTCCCAACACCACTTATTGAAGAGACTGTCCTTTCTTTATTGTATATTCCTGCCACCTGTCATACCAAAACCAGGCAAAGACAATAACAAAAAAGAAAATTACAGGCCAATATCCTTGATAAATATAGATGCAAAAATCCTCAGCAAAATAACAGCAAACCAAATCCAATAACATGTAAAAAGGATCATACAGCATGATCAAGTTGAATTCATTCCAGAGTCACAAGGATGGTTCAACATATGTAAATTGGGGCTTCCCTGGTGGCGCAGTGGTTAAGAATCTGCCTGCCAATGCAGGGTACACGGGTGCAAGCCCTGGTCCAGGAAGATCCCACATGCCGCAGAGAAACTATGCCTGTGCGCCACAACTACCGAGCCTGCGCTCTAGAGTCCATGAGCCATAACTACTGAGCTCACGTGCCACAACTACTGAAGCCCACGTGCCTGGAGCCTGTGCTCCACAACAAGAGAAGCCACTGCAACGAGAAGCCCACGCACTGCAATGAAGAGTAACCCCCACTTGCCACAACTAGAGAAAGCCCACGTGCAGCAACGAAGACCCAATGCAGCCAAAAATAAAATAAAATAATTTTTTAAAAATTATGTAAATCAATCAATATGATACACCACATCAACAAAGGAAAAGACAAAAACCACATGATCATCTCAATAGATGCAGAAAAAGCATTTGAGAAATTCAACATTCATTCATGATAAAAAAAAAAAAAAAACCTCTTTCCAATGTAGGTATAGAGGGAGCATTTCATAACATAATAAAAGCCATTTATGACAAACCCACAGCCAGTATAATACTCAATGGTGAGAAGCTGAAAGCCTTCCCACTAAATTCTGGAAAAAGACAAGGGTGCCCAGTCTCACCACTTCTATTCAACATAGTATTGAAAGTCCTAGCCACAGCAATTAGACGAGAAAAAGAAATAAAAGGTATCCAAATTGGAAGGGAAGAGGTAAAATTGTCATTATATGCAGATGACATGATATTCTATATGGAAAACCTAAAGATGCCACACAAAAACTCTTAGAACTGATAAACCAATTCAGCAGGGTAGCAGGGTACAAGACTAATATACAGAAATCTGTTGCATTTCTTTACACTGACAATGAAATATCAGAAAAGTAAAAAAAAAAAATCTTGTTTAAAATTTTATTTAAAAAAAAATACAATAACTAGGAAAAAACTTACCCAAGGAGGTGAAAGGCTTAATGCTGAGAATTATAAAACACTGATAAAGGAAATTGAAGATGATTCAAGGAAATGGGAAGATAGCTCATGCTCTTGGATTGGAAGAATTAATATTGTTAAAGTGGCTATACTACCCAAAACAATCTACAGATTTAATGAGATCCCTATCAAATTACCCACGACGTTTTTCACAGAACTAGAACAAATAATCCTAAAATTTATATGGAACTACAAAAAACCCAGAATTGCCAAAGTAATCTTGAGGAAAAAGAACAATGCTGGAGGCATAACCCTTTGAGACTTCAGACAATACTGCAAAGCTACAGTAATCAAAACGGTGTGGTATTGGCACAAAAACAGACAGGTAGATCAGTGGAACAGAATAGAGACTCCAGAAATAAACCCACACACCTGTGGTCAATTAATCTTTGACAAAGGAGACAAGAATATACAATAGAGAAAAGAAAGTCTCTTTAGCAAGCAGTGTTGGGAAAGCTGGACAGCCGCATACATATCAATGAAGTTAGAACACTCCCTCACACCATACACAAAAAAAACTCAAAGTGGCTTAAAGACTTAAATGTAAGACGCGACACCATAAAACGCCTCAAAGAGAACGCAGCCGCTCCGTGGCATGTGGGATCTTCCCGGACCGGGGCATGAACCCGTGTCCCCTGCATCAGCAGGTGGACTCTCAACCACTGCGCCACCAGGGAAGCCCCCAGCATGTTTTTAGACAAAGACATTTCTGCCATCTTTTTTCCTTTCCTTGCATTAGTGCAGAAAGTCTACCTCATGAGTTTAGGAATCTCTATTTTCATCCATCTTTTTATTTCCTTGTTTGTACCTTTAATTTTCCTTTAGATTCTCCCTCCCCTTTATCTTTATCATGTTTCACGTCTCTCCTGTTCCTTTTTCTTTTTCATTCCCTTCTTTCTCTCTTCTGCTGTTTCCTTCTTTCTCTCCCACCCCTTTTTTTAAAAAACTAGGCTTGATGTAAAAATGAAGAATATTTCTATTATTTATATTATTATTACATCTATTTTTTAATCTTTCCCCATTTTACTTAGTATGCTTATAATAGTTTAAAACATTTTCTTTCTCATAAGTAAGCTTCAACAGATAAATAGTTAATGCTCAGATAATGTTTTTCATGGACTTTTAAAAATAATGAGAATGACAAAGGAGAGAATTGGAAGACAGGTGAGTCTGGGTCTGGTTATTTCTCTGCTCCAACACAAGAGCTCACCTCAAAGAGAAACAACCACAAACCCAAATTCTCCAGCCTATACAGGTCAATTTGGGTTTGGTCCTAACCAGGAGATTCAGGGATGGGCTAGTGATGATGAAGCCTGGACCAATGAATGGAATTGATGTTGTTTTAAAGTGACTTTTATAATTCCCCCAATTTCCCTGTTTAGCAAATAAAACATGGTCACTGTAGAAAAGATTTAAAAGTATATAAGGTTTTCAGTAAAGTGATTCAATTATACATATACATGTATCTATACTTTTTCAAATTCACTTTGCTGTACACCCAAAACTAACACAACATTGTTTATCAACTATACTTCAATAAAAATAAAAATTAAAAAAAAAAGAAAGTACACTGTCCATAGGAAGTATTGCTACCATTACTATGCTGTGAATATAACCACACTTTTCTGGACTTCAAAAAAAAAAAGGATATAAGGTCATGTATAATAAAATTAAAATAAACAATAATCTATTAACCAGAGTTAATCAATATAAATATTTTAGTCTCTATACTTCCAGGTTTATTCTCACATACATAAATGTTTAACCATCCCAAATTTGCCTGAGAAAAGGGAGTTTACCATGATGTGAGACTTTCAGAGCCAAAGTCAGTAAAGTCCCAGGGCCACCTGGGGTGAGTTGATCACTCTGTTATAATTTTTTTGTGTGTGTGTTTTGTTTTATTTTTTAAGAATGTATTTTACAAAAAGATAATGAAAATGCAGTACATGGCTTTCAAGAGGCAAACCTTCGTTCGGTGGCCAGCCACTGAGCCAGCTTACCAGGTTACCAGAGTCACCAGGTTACAAAACTTCCCACCCACCCAGTACTCACCACACAGGAGACAGGACAGAGCCACACTCAGCCCTAGCAGTCTGTCCACTGGCCTCGGAAAGAGGTCCCCTAAGCAGGCTGCTGCTCCAAAGCCCAGCTCTCCTGGGGCTTTGCCTTATACTGGCTCTCAGTGGAGGCAGGGGCCACTTGTTGGCAGAGCAGGTCCACTATCAGTGTCTTTTGATAAGCTCAGTGCTCTTCCACCCCACTCCCCACTCCAGGGTGTGTCACAGGCTCTCAGAGTAAACCCTCAGTTGATGAGACTTTTTGTTTTTCAGGGGAGTCTGGGGAAATGTTCTCCTAGACTCTCTCAGAGTCTCCCAGACTCTCTCAGCAACAGAGCCACAATATGTTGCTAATGGTGTCCTCATGATGTCTGCTGAGGACCTGACACACTCAAAGCCTTGAGTCCCCTGACCTTTTTCCTGCCTCACTTCACCCCACCATGGACTGAGGCAGAGACATGGGTGCTCATGCACAGGATGCTCTGGAGGGTGGGCAAGGTAGACGGAGACCACGCAGAAGTCAGGGTGCTATTTGGGGTGGAGGCGGTGATGACTTATCTCACTCAGGAAGATTGTTGTGGGTTCAGGTAGGAAGAATGGGTATGAACTGAAGGCAACTGTGAAGAAAATACATGCAGGTAGTCCTCACTTCGCACACACCCAATATACACGTATTTCAGTTACCATGCATTAGTTAAATAACACCAGTTCCTCCATGACATAGTTCAAATTCTGATTACCACGGTATATGAACTGTGAGTAATTGCATAAAATATGAACTTACTACTAGACCTTCAGTCCACAAATCCAAATCACTATGTAGGTAACTGATGGCTTATCATGACCAGTGATCATGTTATGTCTTTCAAAGTAACATGTGCATCTGTTGTTCAACTGACTCACAGAGAGCAAAGCATGTAATTGTGTTGCTTGTCTCCAGGGAAAAACCCCACATGATTCAGGAACTTTTGGATAGATTTCACGATATTGAAAATATGAAGGATCAAATTCAGGCAGGGCATCTGACACTGGAAGAGACCCTGGCTGGGGGCAGTCCCTGGCTGAGGCCTCTTGGTGGGGCAGCTGGGGTTGGAGGGGGCCCTAGATGAGGGGAGGCCTGTGAGGACTCAAACAATGCACTGGCTGGTGCCTCCGATTTTGGAGAGGGTTCCAGCAGTTCCCAGACCAGAAGCTCTAGGGTAAGTAAACGGATTTCCTTCCCATATAGTCTAGGTGCTTTTTAAATTGCTGTTTCTTTGCTTCGTCCTAGGGTTGGCGAGTCTGCCCTTGGGCCTCTCCCAGCAATATCCCTCCCTCCTGCAAGTCGTAGCATCTGGGGCAGGAGGGGTGTCTCATGGGTACCGTGTCTTCATTTTCCTACCCGTTTCTATGTGGTCCTTCTATGTGCAATAGCTCTTCAATCAGCCCTCAGATCTTCTTCAAGAGGAACTGCTGTAACGTGGATGGACCTAGAGACTGTCATACAGAGTGAGGTAAGCCAGAAAGAGAGAAACAAATATTGTATAATGTCATTTATATGTGGAACTAGAAAAATGGTACAAATGAACTTATTTGCAAAGCAGAAATAGAGACACAGACGTAGAGAACAAACATATGGATACCAAGGGAGGAAGGGTAGGTGTGATGAGCTGGGAGATTGGGATTGACATATATACACTACTATGTATAAAATAGATAACTAATGAGAACCTACTGTATAGCACAGGGAACTCTACTCAATGCTCCATGATGACCTAAATGGGAAGGAAACCCAAAGAAGAGGGGATACATATATACGTATAGCTGATTCACTTTGCTGTACAGCATAAACTAACACAACACTGTAAAGCAACTATACTCCAATAAAAATTAATTAAAAAAAAAGAGGAATTGCTCTAAATGTATGTAGGTATAGATTCAGTGTTTCCTGTTCTTTTTATTGTCCTGTGAATTACTCTTCTGTCCTTGAGGGCCTCTGGCCCTTATCCCGTTTCTTATTTCAGGATGGCATATATACTGTACCTTATTTTAGTTTTCTGTCTTTTTATCTCTCAGGTATGTGGGGTTCCTGTACATACAAAAATAATTTTAAGTTTGTCCTATTACTCTGTCTCATGTAAATTTAATTCTTAGACCAGCCAAAAGAACCTAGAAGGGTAGAGGAAAATTTTCTTCCTTCCCAACAGTATATTCAAAGTTGTGCAACCATCACCGTGATCAGTTTTAGAACATTTTCATCACTCCAGCAAGAAACCCTGCACCCACGAGCTGTCACCTTTTATCACAACTGCCTTTCCATCTCCACCGCCTCCACTGCCAGCCCTAAGCCACTACTAAGCTACTTTCTTTATAGATTTGCCTATTGTGGATTTTTCATATAAGTGGAATCATATAATATCTGGTCCTTTATGACTGGCTTTTTTCACTTAGGATAATGTTTTCAAGGCTTATAGTGTTGTAGCATGTAACAGTATTTCATTTTTTATTACTGGCAGGCAGATTCTTAACCACTGTGCAACCAGGGAAGCCCTCTCATTGTGGTTTTGATTTGGATTTCCCTGATGGCTAATGATGTTGAGAATCTTTTTGTGACCTTATTGGCCATTTGTATATTTTCATTGGGGAAATGTCTGTATAGATCCTTTGCCCATTTTAAAACTGGGTTATATATCTTTTTATTGTTGAATTATAAGAGTTCTTTATATACTCTAAAGTCTTGTAATAAATATATGACTTGCAAACATTTTCTTCCATTTTGTGGCTTGTGGGTGGTCTTTTTACTGTCTTAGTGGTGCCTTTGAATTACAAAAGCTTTTAATTTTGATCATGTCCTTTGGTCGCTTGTGCTTTTGGTGTCATATCTGGGAAATCATTGCCTACCACCACCACCCCCCCGCCATTTCTCTTTTTGTCTCTATCTCTCTGTCTGTCTCTGTCTCTTTATCTCTATATATGTATTATAAAGAGATATATAAATTTTTTAGTATGTATTTTATATAAAGATAATAAAAGGTAGAAGGCTTCCTTTGAATGACAACTTTTTATTGGGCATCCAGGAGTCAGAACACACAAGGAACTGCAGGTCCAGAATTTATTCTATATTTCTGGGAAGGCAAGGCAATAAAAGCAGCCTATCTCCTTGACTGCCTGCAAGGTGGGTTGGACAGTGAGAGATGTTCTAGCCCATTGTTGCATTCATCACCCAGAACAGAAAGAACCACACTTATCCTCAGCAACCTGTCCATCACCTTCAGAAGTGAGATCTTTCCAGTATGAGACTGGTTCCATGGCCCATCTTCCCTGTGGCTATAGCCTAATCCCACCCAAATGGCTGAAGGGACCAAGCTTTGGCAGAGAAGTTCAACTAGCTGTGTCCCGTGAGGAGATGAGAACACTCTGACACTGACCCGCTGCTGTGAGGAGTGTGGCACTGGGGAATAAGGCTGTGTGGCAAGTCCATTTATCAAGCTGCCCTTAGGAGGGTTCCCAGGGCACGTCCTTCCTTTCTGCTTGTGGAGCGGTTAGGACTGCGAAGAATGATGCCAAAACAGATAGTGAAGGGAGGGATGCTCTGGAGTACTCTTGCTGCTCGGCCCTGATACATCAGGAAGAAACTCTATACTGATGTCATCAGAGAAACTGACACAAAGACTCAAAGTCTTGAGCTCCCCAGTGCTTTCTGCCCTAGATCCATGTCCCTCCCCACTACATACATCATTCTTCCATGCCCCAAACCCACACACGACTGGAAATATCCTGGAGGCTGAGCATTGACAGGTGAAAGAACATGGGTTTAAAATGCCTGGAGTCTCTGTAATGACCTATATGGGAAAAGAATCTAAAAAACAGTGGATATCTGTATATGTAAAACTGATTCACTTTGCTGTACACCTGAAACTAACACAACATTGTAAATTAACTATACACCAATAAAAATTCTTAAAAAATGATCTTGGGACAATAAAAGTTTCATACAAAAATAATGATAAAATGCCTGGAGTGCGTTAGTGGTGGTCAGTGTTGATGGTGGAGATTAAAGTGGTGCTGGTAGTGGTGGATTATGCTGGTGGGGTGTTTAGAGCAAGCCAGACAGGAGAGGTTTACGGGCTGGTCCAGGTGGTTTATACACGTGGGTTTTATTATCAGTGTTCCAGAAAAGCAGCTCTTCAAACAAGAGTGTACTTTCTGCATAATTGATGAAAAATACACAAAATCCACGAGAACGTATTGTAAGAAGATGCATGTTCCCAGTGGTGATTTGGGAAATGATGAAGGACCAGTGATGAGGGCAGCCTGTTCATCCACCCATAAAGCAGCACTCCTTGTCTTGTGACTGCTGCAGTTGGTCATTGGTCTGGACAAGGTTAGCAGGTTTCCAAGGTAGAACATGAATGAGAGGAGACATGGTGGGAGATGGCAGTTCAGGAAATGAGGCAAAATAGCCACACTCCTTGCGTGATGTTGGGGGAAGGGAGACAAACGACCATATGGAAGGAGGTTTGCCAGTGTGTGTGTGTCTTGTGGGTGAAGTTAGGACTGATGATTGGACCAATCATACAGGCAGAGAATAGAGGTCACTAAATATAAACCTGTGAAAATACTTAGTCCCAATTTTTTAATTAAACTTTTCTTAACTGTATTCTCTAGTTAGTAGTTGAAAAGAAAATGAACGTAAAGAATTGAACCTATAACCTAACGACTTAAGTGCTATTATATTCCCTACTTCCTTGATGGGGAAATTGAGGGCTGTAGATTAATGACTTGCCGGAGTCTCATAGCCAGTAGATGTTGGAACGAGTCTTCAAACCCAGATTCATCTGATTTCTGAGTCTGTGCTCTGGCCAGGGCACTTCCAGGTTGGGTTTCTGCCTAGACACATTACTGAAAGATCTGATAGGGATTGGCGTGGGCCTGGAAGCTTGTGGTGGTTCTAGGCGCCCCCTGTCTGGCTGCTGCCCAGGCGAAGGTTCCTGTGCTGGGAGAGATTGTGCCTGATAACCTCTAAGTAGACTGACCATATAATTTATTCCCTAGACTGAAGCCCTGGGGAGTGAAAGGGATAATTTAGTAAGCAAGCTTGGAATAAAGTCATGAATTAGAAGTGACTATTATATCTCTTCCAACTTTGGAAGTCTCATGGGCTCGGGATAAATTAATATATGACTTTTATCAAGCTCTCAATTCCTGATCAACCTCTGAAGCCTCCTCTCCTGAAAAACGAGGAAATTTCCACAGTACATCATTCAGGGATGTGATGTATCATCCAGCATAACGCCACCATTTAAAATGACCATTGTCTTCCAGTGCAACCTGATGCAGACACATTATGGAGTGCTGTTTAAGAAACTTTATGGGGAAGAGTGGCTGAAGGAAGCCCAGCCGGGAATGTGGGGCAGCATATTCTTCTCTGAGGTGGTCATGGCCTTTTCTGGTATAGATTGAACTCACAATGTTTCTCAATGATTTATGTGAGGTTCAGATATACAAGTGGAGCTATTTTAGTCATATAATATCTCCATTTTATTTTAGCATAATTGGATAGCTGTCACAGACATTTTCCAGTGGGCTCACATCCCCTAAATCATTATTTTTTTTTTAAGTATAGTTGATTTACAATGTTGCATTAGTTTCTGGTGTACAGCATAGTGATTCAGTTATATATCTATCCTTTTTCATATTTTTTCCATTATAGGTTATTACAGGATATTGAATATAGTTCCCTGTGCTACACAGTAGGACCTTGTTGTTTATTTATTTCATATATAGTAGTTTGTATCCACTACTCCAAAACTCCTAATTTATCCCCCCCACCCCTTTTCCCCTTTGTTAAGCATAAGTTTGTTTTCTAAGTCTGAGTCTATTTTTGTTTTGTAAATAAGTTCATTTGTGTCATATTTTAGATTCCACATACAAGCAATGTCATATGGTATTTGTCTTTCTCTTTCTGACTTACTTCACTTGGCATGATAATCTCTAGGTTCATCCATGTTGTTGAAAATGACATTATTTCATTCTCTTTTTATGGCTGAGTAACTTTCCATTGTGTATATATATCTGTAAGATGTTACGGAAGAACCCAAATGAACTTTTTGGCCAACCCAGTATATATACCACATCTTTATCCATTCATCTGTTGATGGACATTTAGGTTGCTTCCACGTCTTGGCTACCTTAAATAGTGCTGATGTGAACACTGGGGTGTATGTATATTTTCAAATTAGAGTTTTCTCTGGATATATGCCCAGGAGTAAGATTGCTGGATCATATAGGAAGTCTATTTTTAATTTTTTTAAGGAAACTCCAGACTGTTTTCCATTATTGCGGCACCAATTTACATCTCCAACAACAGTGTAGAAGGGTTTCCTTTTCTCCACACCCTCTACAGCATGTATAATTTGGAGACTTTTTAATGATGACCACCACTATCCTTCCCTTAGGAAACACCATCAGGATGTTTGAGGAGCATAAATTTCCATGAGAAGATTTGACTAGATCATTATTTTCTGCTTTTCACTCTTTTCCTAGGTTCCCCAGTGATAACGTCTCTTTACAATATCATATTACGCATTGTGTACTATGCACTATTATTATCAATACATCCTTCAAGTTTGCACAGAACAGCTTATCTTTAGTACAATAATGCTATGAAAGAAGAATTCTGTTCCTTGGCAGCTCCAATAATTTGTATATATCCTGTTTCCTCCATTCTCTACTCCTTCCACACCCTCTGTTCTTGCATAGTGAAGACGGGGGCATGTGGGACTTGCGGAACCGTGTGCATCTCTGGAATTCCACTATCATGTTAGAGTGACCTGCTGAGCATACAGAGGACCCTGGGTCCCTCAGCACAGTTCCTCAGTGTGGGGACTGGGTAACAATGACATCAGTCATCCATGCACCCCACACTCCTGCAGAATCTACTCTGAATCATTTTTGTCTTCTGAAGGTGGTGAAGGGGAGTTCTCACGCATCACAGCCCTCCTCTCACAATGTAGGAGACAGCTGGACTCTCAGTCTGTGGGTGCGTGGGGTTTCTTGGCCCTTTTCCTCCCGTAGTTGCTTTCTGGGCTGGCAGACCCTCATGCATTCATTTACTTGTCCTCTTATTCTTGTTTAGTCAGAAATATTACTGAACGCCTGCTCTTTACCATGCATTGTGTGGAGTGTTTCTGGCTAATGGTGAACGTGACTGTCAATGTTTCTGCCATGAAAGGGTTGTCTAGATGGAGAAGGAGAGAGGGGAAAGGGAGACCGCCACTGTGACCTAGAATGTTTTCTCAGGCGCTCAACCTGCACATTGAGATCCATGAACCCCATGAACTCCATGAACTTTCTCCTTCCTTTGGCTGGATCTCCAAGCATGAACACTCTGGTTGGGGAATTGGCTATTTTTATTATACATGATTAATAAACTCAGGATACTACAGGATTGTACTTTCAGAGGTATTGGGGCATAGGTATTTCTTTGAGCAACAACAACGAAATTTTAAATAAAAAAAATTATCTGCTTCCTTTGTAGTCCAGAGAAATAAGATTAATATAGCAGGAATTGATTTATATTTTATAAAATAAACTAGTCCTCTATAGTGCTTTTATTCCTTCTTTGTTTTGGAAGTATTTGTTGTATATTTAATATATTTGTGATAGGCT
This sequence comes from Lagenorhynchus albirostris, assembly GCF_949774975.1. Lineage (NCBI taxonomy): Eukaryota > Metazoa > Chordata > Mammalia > Artiodactyla > Delphinidae > Lagenorhynchus > Lagenorhynchus albirostris. The sequence goes on from NC_083103.1 coordinate 100,595,327, forward strand.
GAAGATATATCCTAATTTAGATATGTATGGTAGCAGTAGATGTGGATACTGGTTTATAGAAAATACTAAGTAAATGTTTGCTATTATGACTACCCCCAGCATTGGCAACACTGATTCAGTATTGAGAGGCCCACTGAGGTCTCAATTATGAGCTCGAATATAGGGAGGGGAAAGGGAATGCAAACAGCACAGGCTGCACCTACAATGAGTGCATCCTGAGGCCTGAGGCTGGTGTCAGCCCAGGTTGGGTACTGGCTTGGGCTGTGGGACTGGAGGGGAGGTGGTCATGGGCACTTTGGACTCAGAGGAAATGGCTATCTTAGCAAAGCCCGGCCCACATGACAAGCTCTTGTTCTTGGGCCTGGGGCAGTGGGATGTCCAGAGAGTAAAGAGTCAGGAACTGTTGAGGGGCCCCGAGATCTGGTCAGGCATCATGTCCCCCACCGATCAGGAGGCAGCCTCAAAGGATCAGGAGGGACACCTGGGACATTTATCCTCGGAAGTGTCCAAGGGGCTGGTTCTGTGGGAACGTTTCCTGGGCCTGTGTGGCTGTGAAACACCCACTGGCAGGTGTGTAAAAGGAAGCTTCTGCCCACAGCCCAGGAGCAGCTCAGTCCAGATTCTTCGGCTTCCCTCATCTGCACACAAGAGCAGTCTGTCCGCACCCTTCCTGGGCACCCTGCTCCCCTCTGCAGCCGCCTCTGCATCTTCCCGCCATCCCAGGCTGACATGGACAAGTCCCTGCTCCTGCTGCTGGGAGTCTTGCCTTTCGTGCTCTTCCAAGGAGTGGGTGAGAGCCTGTGGTGGCTGGGCAGGGGGTGACGATGTGGAGGTGGGCTGGGCAGCAGCACCTGGATGGTGATCTGACCAGCTTGGGAGGGGACAAATCAAGGATGAGGCTCTGGGATGATCTGACCAGCAAGGATTTGAGGTCTCTTTCTGCTGTCCCCATCCCGACTGCTACCAGGGCAAGAGTTCAGGTTCCTTTCCAAGGTCTCAGAGTGGGGTCAGTCCCTCCCTGGGGCCAGACTGGGGCTGGGGGCTCTTCTCAATGGGAGGTTTTGTGGCTTGCTGGGATGACCCTAAGAGGCAGAGCCAATGGCTGCTCAAGACTTCCTGTAAAGACACAGCCAAGGGGCAATGATCTACCAGGAACAGGTCCCTGAAAGGCTTATCTTGAACCAATATTTTCACAGCAGTCTTTTCACTTATATATGTGTGTACTTTGGATGACTTTTGGTGCTGTCGTAGGAAATCTTTGGAGACTAAAATCTGCCTCCTCATTCTCAAGCCAGTGTAGTCCATATGCCCCATCCATTTCCCCAAGATCCTGGCCCAGGGTGGCTATATGGGATGCACTGAATGTGTTCTGCACAATTGCTCCAAAGCTAAAGTGAGCTTCTGAGCACAGAGCTGCTACTATGGGGAGTTCATCCAGGCTCCCAGGGAACAAAAATTAAGGAGACATAATCTCTTAGTGCTGTTTAGGTGCAAGTTTGGAAATTTCTCTTGCTTGGTTAGAACACCTACCTTTTTTTTTCTCTTATATCTCACTGTCCAGTATCTGCCATATCCCCTGGCAAGTAAAGTGTCATATTCTTGTTCAAGGTTATTTTGAAAAAAACAGCTTTAGTGAGATATCATTCACATACCATGCAATTCACTCATAATGTATGCACAAAGTTATTTATCATTAATGGATTTTGATATCCGCAGGTCAAAGACCCCATTTCCTTAAATATCCAATGGAAGAAATCTAGTGGGGATCTTTCTTACCCCAAATTATGCGCAGGAAAGTATTTAGAGTCATGCTTTGTCCTTAAATTCCTACGTTCTAATGTGTCTTACACACCTTGGTCTCAGCCCATTCAACCCTGGCCTCAGCTTCCATGTCTGTTTCTCTGCAGCTCCAGCCACGTTGTGTAAGGTCTGCAGTATTTTTAAGAAGGACAAATGTTTGCAGGGCGAGGGTAACTGCACCTCTGAAGAAGGCCCGGGATGCAGAACTTCGGATATATACTTTTTCAATGTGAGAGGTAATGCTCTTAAACCAGGCTTTTCTGGCTTGAGCTGTTGCCTAACTCCTGACATTGGGTAGGGGTTCCAGTCTGGGGGAGCCCTCGCTGAGAGGTGAATGTGTCCCTAGTCTACAGGCCAGGCTTGGGGTGGCTGGGGAAGGTTCCAGGTACTGTTGTCTGGCACTGAGTGTCAGTGTCCTTCTCTTCCAGATGCGTGGCGCTACAACCACACTCAACTGGACTGTTATGATAAGTGTAGAGCTTGGAAGTTGATTCGCGGGGACTTCAAGGTTTCGAGCTATTGCTGTAAAGGTCAAGATTTCTGCAATATATATAGAGGAAAATCACTGCATTGGAAGTCTCAGTAACAGCTGATTCCTTGTCAGTGATGCCCCCTCACCCTTCTCTTCCTGGCATCTCTGGTCCCATATCCCTGCACACGTGCTCCTGCAGAGCATGCTGTGTCCTCCTATCTACCCCAAGTTTCCCTCCTCACTTCTCTCCTGGCAACCGGCTCCTTCCCACCAACGTACACCAAGTGCTCTCAGTTCACCCTTGGTTCATCTCTCTGCTTCGTTCGCATCTGCAAATCATCATCCCACCCTGATCCCTCACGGTCACCCTATTCCTCTGGCTGCCTGGCTGCCTGGTTTCTGATCCCACCAACTCAGAAGTGACTGCAATGTGTCCAAGAAGGGGACGGGTACCACCTCATACATCAGGAGTTTGCGGGGTCAGTGGAAAACTCAGGAAAATGTGTCCAACTGGCAGATGGACAGAGAGGCCTTAAAGTCCAAAAAGGTATCAAGGCCTAAGGCAGAAAAAGTGGGCTCATCTGATTTAGCTGTTATATACATGCTCAGAAGCTACTGATAACTTAGCTTATAAGACTTAAAGAGGTTGTCTAGTGAGTGAGGTGGGAACAGGGTGGGGACAAGTCATTGACACTAGAGACCACCAAAATAAAAAGCAGGTGAAGGTCTCTCTCCAAAAAAGAGTCATGAGTGATGGGCATGGAAGTAGGTGGAGAACCAGGACAGAAGAGCATGATTCTCTGTTTTCCATGACAACGTGCATGTTATTGGCAGAGCAGGTTCAGTGGAGAAGTGGTACAGAAACCACATTACAGTGGTTTGAAGAATGAATGGACTATGACAGGAGGAAATAGTGAGGATGGGCAACTCTTCCAAGAAATCTGAGAAGAATTGAGAAAGTGGAATAGGATCTTTTATAAGAACAATGAGTTTAATATGTTTTTAGGCATAGAAAGATTTATGTCTTTCTTCTCTTTAGTGAAAAATGGCTCTATTATATTATGCTTAGAAATACGTGTCACCATCTTATTATCTCTCTCCCTGTGAATTTTAAAACATTTATCATCAGTTCTGTGTGTGTTTTTCCTGACCTTTTTACCTCTCATTCTTTTTCCCTTTGTATTATATTTCCTCTGTCCTTACCCCTTTCCTTCACTCTCTTTCCCTAACCACTCATGATGCAAGAATGAAGAATATGATCATCTTACTTTACTTATTTAATATAATCTTACATTTCTCCTTCATAAATTAAAACAATGTATCAATAATATTTTGTTTCTCTTGTAGAGTCTAAAAAATTCATTTTCGTGTGATTTTTTCATTTAGTTAAAATTTTTTGAACTTGTAAGGAAATCTTCCAAATATCTATTTCTATTTTCAGAATGTCAAGTGTAAATATTTTTCATGGCCTTTTCCCCCCTAAAGTCGAGGCAAGATAGGAGATAAAAGGTAAGGCCAGGGTTTCCCCGGTGGCACAGTGGTTAAGAATCCGTCTGCCAATGCAGGAGACACGGAGCCCTGGACCGGGAAGATCTCACATGCCACGGAGCAACTAAGCCCACGAGCCACAACTACTGAGCCTGTGAGCCACAACTACTGAAGCCGTGCTCCTAGAGCCCATGCTCCACAACAAGAGAAGCCACCACAATGAGAAGCCTGTGCACTGCAATGAAGAGTAGCCCCTGCTCGCCACGACTAAAGAAAAGCCCAAGCGCAGCAATGAAGACCCAATGCAGCCAAAAATAAATAAATAAATAAATATTTTTTAAAAAGGTAAGGCCAGTTAGATTAGCCTTTGTGGGGCACAGCCTAAGCCAGAGCCTTGTCCTTAAATATCAGGAACAACTCCATCAGCATCACTAGTGAAAACCCAACTCAATTATTCCAGCCTACTTTAAGCTTGTCTAGTTAGATCCCGCTGTACTAAAGAGAACAGTGGATGAGCCAGGATTCTGGAGACAGGACCAGTGCGAGGCCATTTCTATTTGAAAAGCTGCCTTCTTAGACATACTCTCACCAGTAATGTAAATCTTAACTCTTGTAAATTACTTGAAAAATATAAATAAGTTAAAAGAACAGTTAAAAACAGATTTAATGGGCTACCCAGTGACTTGCTTTGAAAGAGCATACTATGGAAAGGGGGGAAATGTCACTTTAATTGGAGTAGCCTGCCAAACAGTATCTCAGTCCAGTGATCAAGGTTGATGTCAACAGTGATAAGGCAGGTTAACAGCGTATACCTTTGATACGAAGCACTGAGAATGGCACTGAGCCTCTGTGGTTCTCCTCCCGCATATCCATAACCCCAGCCTAACCATGAGATAAACATCAGACAAACCACAAACAAGGGACTTTCTGCGAAACATCTGCACAGAAATCCTCAAAATTATCAACATCACAAAAACAACAGGGAGATTCTGAGAAACTGTAAGGATCCAGAGGGGACAGGGAGACGTGGTGAGTAAAAGAAATGTAGAATCCTGGAAGAGGAAAAAAAAAAAAAAGACATTAGGCAAGAAGCTAAGGAAATCTGAATACAAGATGGAGTTTAGTTAATAATAATGAATCCATACTTTTTCATTAGTTGTGACAACAGTACCAATGTGATGTCAACTGTTAACAGTCCAGGAAACTGGGTGAGAAAATGAGTAACATCCTTGTTAAGTCTAAAACTATTCAAGAAAAATTATTGAAAAAACGCTCCCAAATAATTTCTTAGAGATTAACGTTTTAAAAATTACATGTATATTGTACAGGACTTCTCATGATAAGTATGCATGCATACATGGAGATATATACAAATATAGATATATAATTTTTTTAATACACATCTTTTACAGGAGTAAGATCATATACAGAATGTGGATATTAAATGTCGACTGCTCTTTGGTGGCCTGGGTCAAGGCCACAGACAAGGCCTCAGATTCCTGATTTGTCTGAGAGCAGCTTAGATCTTGCTGCAGCCTACCCTCTCTGACTCTCTCCTAAACCATCTCCTTCAGGGGAGGGGTTGGGAGGAGCCCGAATGCTACTCTCAGCTCACTACCACTCCCACCCCATCCCCAACAAGAATCATCAGAGCTGAGGGCCTTGGACCTCAGGAACTGACGTCCTGCAGGCAGGGCCAGGCTCTGGAGCTTTAGCCTCACGGGAAGGCCAAGCAGCGAACTGCTGGACGCAGAGCACCTTTTCCTCTTTGCTTCCTCGAGTGTGAGCAGAGAACACTCAGTTTCCCTCCTCTGGGGTCACTGCCCAGTGATTCTGGGGCATGATTGGGCTGCTTTGGGAATTTTCTTTCCAGGAAACCTTCAGGAATGACACTCCTCCAAACTTGTTTCTGGGGGTGGCAGGGAATCTTGAGGAAATGGTGTAAGAACAGCCAGTGGGGAAGGGGTCCTCTCAGTGTCCTCCCGTTTGGCCAGAGTAGATTGGAAAGGGTTTGTGACTCATGACAGCTGGGAGATGAATCAATAATCAGGGTCGGGACCGCCTGGACCTTAGTTTGCCTCTCCCTGCAAGGTGGGCTTCTCCTAGCAGACACGGTGTAGGCCAATCCCTGTGGGTATGAGTGATAAATAAGCATCTCCTGGGGTGGGTTTTTATGTGAATTTGTGGGAAGTTTTTGATAAAAAAGAGCAGAATGGCACTGGATGGTAGCTATGAGGGTCCTAAAAACAGGTGTCAACACATTTTCCCTTTTATGTGTAACTTGCCTTTATCCCATGTGGCAAATGGTTGTCTCACTCTCTGTCTACCCCTCCTCTCTTACCATATGGTAAATTTTAAAATGGACATAAAGCTTCTCAGCTAAAGATTATGGCTCATTGTTTTAGTTCACTTACTTAAAGCCATCTAAGAAAAATTTTAAGAAGAAGTTCCAAAATTGGCTCTAGAATAAGATTCTTAAATATAGTAATCATATTAGAGTTTTGAAATAGTAGTGAAAGATTGTCCTTAAAATACAAAACCAAACCAAAACAAACAAAACCCCAAATAGGTTCTGATGGCTTTACACGTGGGTTCCACTAATCTTTCAAGAATAGTTCATCTATATTATTTGAACATTTTTCTAAGAAATAGAAACAAAGCTAACCAGATGATTTTACCTCAAATTTAGATGATTATAGTAAAAGAGAGAAAATTATTGATCAGCTATTTATAATTATAAATACAAGGTATCAAATCAAATGTTAGCTGCAGAATTTAAAAATAAAGGGCAAAATAATGCATATAGATAACGTTCAAGATTATACCTGAAATGCTAGTATGGTAAGCATTAGAAGATCTATCAATCCATTCACATCACATCAATATCCTGAAGGAGATAAATCGTATGATGATCTCAAAGGAAGAAAATATTATTTTGTGAGGTTCAAAACTTGTCTATCAGCAACAACAAAACTTCTTGGCAAATCAAAAGTAGTTAAAAAGGAATTCCATTAAGTAATAAGGATCCTTATACCCTCCTAGCTGTAAATAATTTCCTATAGCAAACTGTGGGCTTAATAGAGGAAATTTTAATTTGTTCCACTTAGGTTGGAAAACAAAAGAAGGACCCTAAGGAAAAACCACCAGGCTGCATTTCAGACTCAGATTCTTAATCAATTCAGAAAATACAATTGATTTTTTCCAGCAACAATTTATTGGAAATTATACAGAACTGAGTACACTGCCATGCACATTAGCAGCTTCACAGAAACCTCAAAACTCTGACATAGCATCTAATATCTCCATTCATCACACTTAAGTCATATTTTGGTCATGTAGCTGATGTGGCATTGACATGAATGTGGGTTATAATAGTGCAGGGATGCCACCGGGTCTGGGATCTCCTTGCTTAAATACCTGCTATTGAGTATTACAGTCTCTGTAAGAATTATTACAGTGTCTGTAAGAATAAGTGACTATCTCATGTTTTTGAGTGTAGTTGCCGTCCATAAATTACAAGTTTCACAAGAGTCTGCTGGAAAATCAAGTAGAGCAGACTCTAGAATATCCTTGGATCAGTGTTCAATGCATGGCAGGATGTGCAGGACACTCTTCCATCTTCAGGATTAATGTTGCAAGAACTTTGACTAAGGGTGAATTCTTTAGTCTAGAAGAAGGATTCACAGTCTGTCTACTAAATTTTTCTTCCCAGTCCATCTCTTGACCTTTGTGAATATTTCTTTGTTGTATAATCTCTATATCTGTGCCAGATATTCTCTTAATAAATACAATATGACTCTCAGGGAAAGGATTCTGGGAATATGGCTGGGTAGGAAGCACCAGGAATCTCTCTCTCCATTTGGACAACAATTACATGGGGAAAATCTGTCTGATGTAACTATCTTAGAACTCTGGAGTCCACTGAAGGCTTGCAACTTCCAGGGGAAGGCTTGGATAGTAAATTGCAGTTAATTATGATCAGTTTCAGCTTTTAGACAGCAGTACCTACCCATCCTTCACCTTTAGTCCTATGACAGACAGCTGTGCACATGTTCCTAGGGTAGCTTGGACACAGCTTGTAAGGGCTAGTATGGGTGAAAGAACCATGTCCTCCAAATATCAGGAATCTGTGCTCTGATTGCTGATTGCAGCTTTTGACTACAGAAGTGCAGACAAAGAGGCAGGTAGCCATGGTTGTGCCTCCCTAACATTGCTGCAATCCTCTCACCCTCTGGCTGAAAATGACTTCCAGGAGACTTATAGGACCATACTTCTTTTGGGGGGAGCCAGACATCAAAGACTAGGACCTTCAAAAGCAATTACATATGCAGGGAAAATTTTTTAAAAAATTAAAAAGTGACCAGGATGCCAAAGGAAAGGCATTGTACAGAAAAGATCTGAAAAGACTTTAAGTTTACATCCCAGGTAAATCTTTGGCACAAACACAGCCTAAGACAATCAAAAAACAAAAACAATAAACAAAAACAATAAAAAAAATCTGGAAATCAGATTCATTCCCCTTTCTCTGGGAAAGTGGGAAAATATGATTTCCAGAACTACAACATTATTAGAATAAATGTCCAATTTTCAACAACAAAAAAAATCACAAGACATACAGAAAAACAAGAAAGGATGGCCCATTCAAAGGAAAAGAACAAAACAACATGAACTCTCCCTGGAAAGACATAATTGCAGATCTAGTAGATAAAAGCCTTAAAACAACTGTGTAAAAGATGCTCAAAGAACTGAAGGAAGATATGGAGAAAATCAAGAAAATGTGTATGAACAAAATGAAAATATCAATAAAGAGATAGAAAACAAAAAAAATGAAAGAATTTCTGGAACTGAAAAGTGTAAATCTGAAATGAAAATTCACTAGAAGGATACAAAGGCAGATTTGAGCAGACAGAAGAAAAACACAGCAAACTTGAAGTTAGGACAATGGAACCAGCTGGGATGCTCCCCAGGGACTGAGACACCGGTCGGAGCCTTTTTTGTGATCTCAGACACCTTGCTAATGCCAGTGCTGGTGGATGCTATTTTGGAGTTCTCCCTCCAACATGGGAGATGTTAGCACCAGTGGGCATGCCCCACCGAGAGTCCCAGCAATCCCTGTACCTTGGCCAAGCCTCACAGCCAGCCAAGTAGTAGCCCCTCCCACACCAGCACCCTGCAGCAGCCATGACCAGGCTCTACAGCCAGGTCTGCGGTCAGCTTCATGCACCAGAGCCCTGAAGAAATGGCAGCTGGGCACTGTATCTGGCCTGGGGACCAGCCTTGTACACCAACAGACCACAGCAGCAGCTATGGCTCCACCATAACAGGACATTGCATGCAGCTCACACAAGGAAAACCCTTTGAATACTTGGACCTGGTGGCCAGGCAGTATTGATTTCATGGTGTCTTTAGGGCTTTTTTATATATAAAATAGTATCATCTGAAAACAGACAGTTTTACTTCTTCCTTTTCAGTTTGAATGCCTTTTATTTATTTTTCTTGCTTAATTACTCTGGCTAGGACTATATTGAATAAAAGTGGTGAGAGTGGGAAGCCTTGCTTTGTTTCTTTACTTTTTTTACTTCTATTTTTCTTTTAATTAATTTTTACTGGAGTATAGTTGTTCCTTGTTTTGTTTCTGATCTTACAGGAAAAGCTATTAGCTTTTCACCATTGAGTATGATGTTATCTGTGGGCTTGTTCGCATATGGCCTTCATTATGTTGAGGTACAATTCTTGTATACCTAATTTATTGAGAATTTTTATCATGAAGGGGTGTTGAAATTTGTCAAATGCTTTTAATGCATCTACTAACATGGTCATATGATTTTTGTTCTTTATTCTATTAATGTGACATATCACATTTATTGGTTTGCTTAGGTTGAAACATCATTGCATTCCAGAGATAAATCCCACTTGGTCATGATGTATGATCATTTTAATGTGCCGTTGAATTCAGTCTGCTAGTATTTTGTCAAAGATTTTTGCATTTATGTTCATCAGATATATTGGCCTGTAATTTTCTTTTTTTTATAGTGTCTTTGTATCCGGGTAATGCTGGCTTTGTAAAACAAGTTTAGAGGTGCTCTCAAATTTTTTGGAAGAGTTTGAGAAGTATCGGTGTAAATTCTTCTTTAAATGTTTGGTAGAATTCACTCATGAAGCCATCTGGTCCTGGGATTTTCTTTGGTAGATGACTTTTGATTACTTTTTCAATCTCTTTATCTATTATTGATTTGCCCAGAAATTCTAATTCCTTATGATTCTGTCTTGGAAGGTTATATGTATCTGGGAATTGATGCATTACTTCTAGTTTATCCAGTTTGATAGCATAGTTATTCAAGGTAGTTTTCAGTGCACCAACTTGAGAGCACGTGTGGTGTGTTGGGGGCCTATTTCAGCCAGTTGGTGGGTACTGCAGATAAGGTGTCCTATGGTGTTCACGCACAGGCCTTTTGGTGGAGTCTGCCAGCCAGTTAGTAGGATGTGCAGCCAGGTTTTGAGATGCAAGAGGTGGTTTTTTGAGGTCCCTCCCTTTTTCCCTTCTTCTCGCTCCCTCCAGACTATTCAGCCATGCTGATCCTCTCAGTGATATGAGTGGGATGAGACAGAAGTGAGCACTCTGGCAACATGCTGCAAAGCTGGGGAAAATGGGCACTCACTCCTTTCTCACTTTCCCCCTTGGGAGAAATTGTGGACTGTGGGAGTCTCTCTTTGCACTCAGATCTTCCTCCCCAGGAGAGGGATGATGCAAGTGAAGTTAGACTGTTCTTACCCTCTTTAATGTGTCTATTCTTGGATATTTTTGCTTGAGCGGGGTGCTGGAATCTCCATACGGGACTCCCAAGTTTCCACAGAGATTTTCCTGTCCAGGGATGCTTGTCAAAATCAAAGTTTCTGTGGGGTATGAGGCCTGGAATCTCCTGATCCACCATCTTGCTGATGTCATTGTCTATTTCCGTTTATTTCTGTGTAGCAAATAGCATAAACTTAGAAGCTGAAAAACTATACCTTTTTATTATCATATAGTTCTGTAGGTCAGATATTTATGCAAGGTCAACTGACTTCTCTGCTAGGAGTCTTACAAGGTTTAAATAAAGTGTTTTTTTGTTTGTTTTGTTTTATTGTTGTTGTTTTGCCAGACTGAACATTACTTAGAGGCTCTGAGAAGAATCGACATCTCATTAAAGTTTTTGTAAGGATCCAGTTACTTGTGAATGTAGAACAGAGGTCCATTTTTCATGCTGTTTGTCAGCCCTTTGAGGGAGTCTCAGTTGCTCTCCACAAGGCCTCTTGATCTTCAAAGACAGCAACAATATTACTCTCAGCTGAATCCTCCTCCAGCTTTGTATCACTCTGAATTTCTGTACTTTGACCAGGCATGGAAAACCTCACCTTATAAAAGACTCATGTGACTAACTATGCTAGAACCTCTCTGATGGACTAATAAGTTCCACAGAGCTCCTCCTGTCCAGGGATAGTTAACAAAACTGATTTTTCTGTGAGGGTATCAGAGCTGGACTCTCCTATTCCACCATCTTGCTGACATCACTCTGTATTATTTTCTATCATTGTGTAAAGAATTACCATACACTTTGCAACTGGAAACTACACCCATTTATTGTCACATAGCCTGTAGGTCAGATGTAAGTCCATACCAGTAATCTCCTGAATCTATGGCCCAAAGATTAGTGAACTTCATTATATTTGCAAAATCCTGTCATTGAATTTATCATTATCATGGGGGTTGAAATACGTGGCAAACATCATGGAACCATGATGGAATTCAGCCTATCACAGACTGTGAAAGGTATCCTAGCCCACCTTAGCACTCACTACCCAGAACAGAACCACACTCAGCAACAGACACCTATCTATCACTCTCAGGACCTGAGATCTTCCCAGCTGGAAGCAGGATCCTTGGCCCAACTTCCCTGTGGCTCTAGCCTTATCGCACCCAAGTGGGCAAAGAAACCAAGCTTTGGCACAGCAGTTCAATTAGCAGTGTCCCGTGATGAGATGAGAACACTCTGACACTGACCCACTGCTGTGAGGAGTGTGGCACTGGGGAATAAGGCTGTGTGGCAAGTCCATTTATCAAGCTGCCCTTAGGAGGGTTCCCAGGGCACGTCCTTCCTTTCTGCTTGTGGAGCAGTTAGGACTGTGAAGAATGAGGCCAAAACAGATAGTGAAGGCAGGGATGCTCTGGAGTACTCTTGATGCTCGGCCCTGATACATCAGGAAGAAACTCTATACTGATGTCATCAGAGAAACTGACACAAAGACTCAAAGTCTTGAGCTCCCCAGTGCTTTCTACCCTAGATCCATGTCCCTCCCCACTACATACATCATTCTTCCATGCCCCAAACCCACACACGACTGGAAATATCCTGGAGGCTGAGCATTGACAGGTGAAAGAACATGGGTTTAAAATGCCTGGAGTCTCTGTAATGACCTATATGGGAAAAGAATCTAAAAAACAGTGGATATCTGTATATGTAAAACTGATTCACTTTGCTGTACACCTGAAACTAACACAACATTGTAAATTAACTATACACCAATAAAATTTTTTTGTGTGTGTGGCACGTGGGCCCCCCACCGCTACAGCCTCCCTCGTTGCGGAGCACAGGCTCCGGGCGCAGGCTCAGCGGCCATGGCCCATGGGCCCAGCCGGTCTGCGGCATGTGGGATCTTCCCAGACTGGGGCACGAACCCGCGTCCCCTGCATCGGCAGGCGGACTCTCAACCACTGCGCAACCAGGGAAGCCGCACCAATTAAAATTTTTTTAAATTGATCTTGGGACAATAAAAGTTTCATACAAAAAAATAATAAAATGCCTGGAGTGCATTAGTGGCGGTCAGTGCTGATGGTGGAGATTAAAGTGGTGCTGGTAGTGGTGGATTATGCTGGTGGGGTGTTTAGAGCAAGCCAGACAGGAGAGGTTTACGGGCTGGTCCAGGTGGTTTATACACGTGGGTTTTATTATCAGTGTTCCAGAAAAGCAGCTCTTCAAACAGAGTGTACTTTCTGCATAATTGATGAAAAATACACAAAATCCACAAGAGAACGTATTGTAAGAAGATGCATGTTCCCAGTGGTGATTTGGGAAATGATGAAGGACCAGTGATGAGGGCAGCCTGTTCATCCACCCATAAAGCAGCACTCCTTGTCTTGTGACTGCTGCAGTTGGTCATTGGTCTGGACAAGGTTAGCAGGTTTCCAAGGTAGAACATGAATGAGAGGAGACATGGTGGGAGATGGCAGTTCAGGAAATGAGGCAAAATAGCCACACTCCTTGCGTGATGTTGGGGGAAGGGAGACAAACGACCATATGGAAGGATGTTTGCCAGTGTATGTGTGTCTTGCGGGTGAAGTTAGGACTGATGATTGGACCAATCATACAGGCAGAGAATAGAGGTCACTAAATATAAACCTGTGAAAATACTTAGTCCCAATTTTCTAATTAAACTTTTCTTAACTGTATTCTCTAGTTAGTAGTTGAAAAGAAAATGAACGTAAAGAATTGAACCTATAACCTAACGACTTAAGTGCTATTATATTCCCTACTTCCTTGATGGGGAAATTGAGGGCTGTAGATTAATGACTTGTCAGAGTCTCATAGCCAGTAGATGTTGGAACGAGTCTTCAAACCCAGATTCATCTGATTTCTGAGTCTGTGCTCTGGCCAGGGCACTTCCAGGTTGGGTTTCTGCCTAGACACATTACTGAAAGATCTGATAGGGATTGGCGTGGGCCTGGAAGCTTGTGGTGGTTCTAGGTGCCCCCTGTCTGGCTGCTGCCCAGGCAAAGTCTCCTGCGCTGGGAGAGATTGTGCCTGATAACCTCTAAGTAGACTGACCATATAATTTATTCCTTAGACTGAAGCAATGGGGAGTGAAAGTGGTAATTTAGTAAGCAAGCTTGGAATAAAGTCATGAATTAGAACTAACTGTTAGATCCCTCCCAACTTTGGAAGTCTCATGGGCTCAGGATAAATTATTATATGACTTTTATCAAGCTCTCAATTCCTGATCAACCTCTGAAGCCTCCTCTCCTGAAAAATGAGAAAATTTCCACAGTACATCATTCAGGGATGTGATGTATCATCCAGCATAACGCCACCATTTAAAATGACCATTGTCTTCCAGTGCAACCTGATGTAGACACATTATGGAATGCTGTTTAAGAAACTTTATAGGGAGTTACCATATGATTCAACAGTCTCACTCCTGGGCATATATCTGGAAAAGACAAAAACTCTAATTCGAAAAGATACATGCACCCCAATGTTCATAGCGGCACAATTCACAATAGCCAAGATATGGTAGCAACCTAAATGTCCATTGACAGAGGAATGGATAAACAAGATGTGATGTATATATGTAGAATGGAATATTACTCAGCCATAAAAAAAGAATGAAATAATGCCATTTGCAGCAACATGGATGGACCTAAGGATTATCATACTAAGTGAAGTAAGTCAGACCGAGAAAGACAAATATTATATCACTTACATATGCAATCTAAAAAATAATACAAATGAAAAAAGAAAATAATACAAATGAACTTATTTGCAAAACAGAAACAGACTCACAGACACAGAAAACAAACTTATGGTTACCGAAAAGGAATGGGGGAAGGGATAAATTAGGAGTATGGGATTAACAGATACCAGTATATATAAAATAGGTGGACAACAAGGATTTACTGTATAGCACAGGGAACTATATTCAGTATCTTGTAATAACCTACAATGGAAAAGAATGTGGAAAAGAATGTATATATATATTTTACAGACACTTCACACACATATATATGAATCACTTTGCTGTACACCTGAAACTAATATAATATTGTAAATCAACTGTAGTTCAATTAAAAATGTTTTTAAAATAAAACAGAAAAGAAACTTTATGGAGAAGAGTGGATGAACGAAGGCCTGCCAGGAATGTGGCGCAGCATATTCCTCTTTGAGGCGATCATGGCCTTTTCAGGTATAGATTTTACTTATGATGTTTCTAAATGATTTATGTGTGATTTGGATATACAAATGGAACTATTTTAGCCATGTGGCATCTCCATTTTATTTTAGTATAATTAGATAGCTGTTAGACATTTTCTAGTGGGGCCACATCCCCTAAACCTTTATTTGTTTACTGTAAGTACTCTGAACAGAACAGGTACATCATGCCAGAAGAATTCCATACTCAAGCAACCAGCACTATCCTTCCCTTAGGAAACATCATCGGAATGTTTGAGGAGCATAAATTTCCATGACATGATTTGACCAGATCATTATTTTCTGCTTTTCACTCTCTTTTCCCAGGTTCCCCAGTGATAACGTGGCCCTTTACAATATCACATTATGCATTGTGTACTATGCACTATTATTATCAATACATCCTTCAAGCTTGCACAGAACAGCTTATCTTTAGTACAATAATGCTATGAAAGAAGAATTCTGTTCCTTGGCAGCTCCAATAATTTGTATATATCCTGTTTCCTCCATTCTCTACTCCTTCCACACCCTCTGTTCTTGCATAGTGAAGACGGGGGCATGTGGGACTTGCGGAACCGTGTGCATCTCTGGAATTCCACTATCACGTTAGAGTGACCTGCTGAGCATACAGAGGACCCTGGGTCCCTCAGCACAGTTCCTCAGTGTGGGGACTGGGTAACAATGACATCAGTCATCCATGCACCCCACACTCCTGCAGAATCTACTCTGAATCATTTTTGTCTTCTGAAGGTGGTGAAGGGGAGTTCTCACGCATCACAGCCCTCCTCTCACAGTGTAGGAGACAGCTGGACTCTCAGTCTGTGGGTGCGTGGGGTTTCTTGGCCCTTTTCCTCCCGTAGTTGCCTTCTGGGCTGGCAGATCCTAAGCATTCATTTACTTGTCCTCTTATTCTTGTTTAGTCAGAAATATTACTGAGCGCCTGCTCTGTACCATGCATTGTGTGGAGTGCTTCTGGCTAATGGTGAACGTGACTGTCAAGGTCTCTGCCATGAAAGGGTTGTCTAGATGGAGAAGGAGAGAGGGGAAAGGGAGACAGCCACTGTGACCTGGGATGTTTTCTCTAGCGCCCAACCTGCACATTGGGATCTTGCTCCATGAACTTTCTCCTTCCTTTGGCTGGATCTCCAAGCATGAACACTCTAGTTGGGGGCTTGGCTATTTTTATTAAACATGGTGAGTGAGGTGAAGACACTTGAGAGAAAATAAATGGTGAATTGTAATTAAAATATGACAAAAATATTTGCACCCTATTTGCCTTGTGTGTCCCATCCTAGCATGTCCCACTCCATGTTGATGGCGAAGTATTTGCAAAAATTCTGAGTCTTCCAGCCCAGTCCTGGAGCAGTGTTTGCCTCTATCTGTATACATCCAACTTGGTAAAAATGGGTCTGCATTTTTAGGGGCTAGAAAAATAAAAGAGTTGAATATGGTAGAAATTGTTTTATACTTTGTAAAATTACCTAGGCATCCATCTAGCTCTAAGGCTTCAATTCCTTTGTTGTTTGGATAGTATTTGTTTACTATGTATTCATGATAGGCTGAAGATATATCTTAAATGATGTATTTGCATTTGTAGCAGTGGCTGTAGATCCTTGTTTTTGAAAATGCTGAATAATTTTTGTTTTTACAAAAATTATTGCCAACTACTCTCGCAATCGCCAACACCAATTTGGTCCTGAGAGGTGACAAAAACTCTGTACTTTCACCAAACGTGAGTCAGGCTCCTCTGAGTACTCTTTTTGTCTAGTTCCTGACCTTGGCCCTGTCCTTGGCACAGATAGTCCAGTTTTAGCAAGAATCTGGCTGGGTCAGCTTAGTAAAAACTCTCCATCTTGATATCTGATCAAATTCCTCATTCCCTGCCTCTGTATCTTATCACTCTGCCCTGCCCTCAGCAAAAATCCTGTTGAGTCAGCCTAGCAAGATTTCCCATAGATTTGATGTTTCTTCTTAGTTAATTTTGCATCACTGACCCTCACCTCACCCCCCGCTCCTTGACTATAAATCTTCACTTGTCCTTGTTGTATTCAGAGTTGAGTCCAATCTCTCTTCCCTACTACAAAACCCATTATAGTTGTCCCCTGGAATAAAGTTTACCTTACTGTTTTTAACAAATGTCATGAGTGTTTTCCATTTAGTAGAGGGCCATGGTCCTAAATATGAGTACAAACATTGGGAGGGGGAAAGGAAAGCAAAAGGCACAGGCTATAACTACAATGAGTGCATCCTGAGGCCTGAGGCTGGTGTCAGCCCAGGTTGGGTACTGGATTGGGCTGTGGGACTGGAGGGGAGGTGGTCATGGGCACTGTGGACTCAGAGGAAATGGCTATCTTAGCAAAGCCCGGCCCACATGACAAGCTCTTGTTCTTGGGCCTGGGGCAGTGGGATGTCCAGAGAGTAAACAGTCAGGAACTGTTGAGGGGCCCCGAGATCTGGTCAGGCGTCATGTCCCCCACTGATCAGGAGGCAGCCTCAAAGGATCAGGAGGGACACCTGGGACATTTATCTTCGGAAGTGTCCAAGGGGCTGGTTCTGTGGGAACGTTTCCTGGGCCTGCGTGGCTGTGAAACACCCACTGGCAGGTGTGTAAAAGGAAGCTTCTGCCCACAGCCCAGGAGCAGCTCAGTCCAGATTCTTTGGCTTCCCTCATCTGCACACAAGAGCAGTCTGTCCACACCCTTCCTGGGCACCCTGCTCCCCTCTGCAGCTGCCTCTGCATCTTCCCGCCATCCCAGGCTGACATGGACAAGTCCCTGCTCCTGCTGCTGGGAGTCTTGCCTTTCGTGCTCTTCCAAGGAGTGGGTGAGAGCCTGTGGTGGCTGGACAGGGGGTGACGACATGGAGGTGGGCTGGGCAGCAGCACCTGGATGGTGATCTGACCAGCTTGGGAGGGGACAAATCAAGGATGAGGCTCTGGGATGATCTGACCAGCAAGGATTTGAGGTCTCTTTCTGCTGTCCCCATCCCGACTGCTACCAGGGCAAGAGTTCAGGTTCCTTTCCAAGGTCTCAGAGTGGGGTCAGTCCCTCCCTGGGGCCAGACTGGGGCTGGGGGCTCTTCTCAATGGGAGGTTTTGTGGCTTGCTGGGATGACCCTAAGAGGCAGAGCCAATGGCTGCTCAAGACTTCCTATAAAGACACAGCCAAGGGGCAATGAACTACCAGGAACAGGTCCCTGAAAGGCTTATCTTGAACCAATATTTCCATAGTAAGTGACAATATTTCCACTGTCACTTAGATATGTTTGGACATCAGATGTCTTTTGTGGGGAGGTACGGTAAGAAATTTTGTAAGACTGCATCCCCACCTTGGAGCCAGTACAGTCCTTAATGTCCCATGATATTCTGGCCTCAGGTGCCCGTATGTAGATGCTCTCATTTTGTTCTGCATAATGGCATCATAGTGAGGGGGACAGCATTCATTTCATTTTTAATGGAATCAAAATCCTGTGTAAAAAACCCATATCCTTACAGAATCAACAGTCATAATATGATGCAAACATTTCCAAGCTTTAAGCATATATTGGAGGAAGCATTTAGGATCATGTTTTTCCCTTGACCCTATCAGTGTTCTAGCCCACCTTAATATCAGCCATTCAGCTCTGGGATCAGCCTTCATGTCTGTTTTCTACAGCTTCAGATACATTGTGTATGGTCTGCCAAAATTTTAAGGAAGGTCAGTGTTTGAGAGGCAAAGGCAACTGCACCATGGAACAAGGCCCTGGATGTAGAACCAGAGATTTCTTCATTTTCTCAGAGAAAGGTAATGCTATTAAGCCAGGTTCTTCTGGCTTGAGCTGGCACCTGACTCCTGACACTGGGTAGGGGCTGCAGCCTGGGGGAGCCCTCGCTGGGAGGTGGATGTGTCCCTGGTCTGGAGGCCAGGCTTGGGGTGGCTGGGGAAGGTTCCAGGTACTGTTGTCTGGCACTGAGTGTCAGTGTCCTTCTCTTCCAGACGGATGGCGCCTCAACCACACTCAACTGGACTGTTACGATTATTGTTTATCTTCAAATTTCCATTTTGGGGACCTGAAGATTTCAACCTTTTGCTGTAAAGGTCGAGATTTCTGTAATAAATATTATGGAAAGGGAAAAGAATGATAGGGTCACTAACAGCTGATTCCTTGTCAGTGATGTCCCTCACCCTTCTCTTCCTGGCACCTCTGGTCCCATATCCCTGCACACATGCTCCTGCAGAGCATGCTGTGTCCTCCTATCTACCCCAAGTTTCCCTCCTCACTTCTCTCCTGGCAACCAGCTCCTTCCCACCAACGTACACCAAGTGCTCTCAATTCACCCTTGGTTCATCTCTCTGCTTCGTTCACAACTGCAAATCATCACCCCACCCTGATCCCTCACAGTCACCCTATTCCTCTGGCTGCCTGGTTTCTGATCCCACCAACTCAGAAGTGACTGCAATGTGTCCAAGAAGGGGACGGGTACCACCTCATACATCAGGAGTTTGCGGGGTCAGTGGAAAACTCAGGAAAATGTGTCCAACTGGCAGATGGACAGAGAGGCCTTAAAGTCCAAGAAGGTACCAAGGCCTAAGGCAGAAAAAGTGGGCTTATCAGATTTAGAAAGTGGAATAGGACCTTTGATAAGAGTGACCTTAATGCTTTTAATCAAAGAAATATTTTTTTCTTCTTGGTATTTCTTTCTTGGTGTTTACATTTGTTTAACGGAAAAATCCTCTCACTGTAACTGTAGCAATGTATATTTATACATCTTCTCCTCTTCTATATATAACATTTTCTGCTCTTTTTGTCCATCTCCTATTTTTTTTTTCAGTTTCTTCCTATCTTTTTTCCTTAGCATATTCTTTCTCTTTTCCTTTGCTGTTTGCTATGGGAAAATGGAGATTATTATTTGTATTTTTATTACTTATTTTTGATTATTTCCCATTCACAATTTAAAACAAATTAAATGAAACCTTTTATATGTCTCTTGAAAAAACTAACAAGAATAAATTAAATCATTTTAGGACTTTTATTTAGTTAAAACATTTCAAAGTTATAAGAAGAATCTTCTAAAAATCTAACTTTCTTTCAGAATATCAAATTTAAATATTTTAAAATAAATTTCCCCTTTAAATTTGAGCCGAGTTAGGAGGTGGGAATGGAAGACAAGTTGGATTGTCCACTGAGGAGCGTGGCCTAAGCCAGAGCCTTGTTATTAAAGGCAAAAATGTCAGCAACAACCCCATCAAGATCAATGGCAATAAAACCCAACTCAAGTACTCCAGCCTATATTAAACTGGGTGTATTTATATTTGGTTCCACCAAAAAGAACTATGGATGGGTCATGGTGATGGAACAGGACCAATGAGAGGGCTTTTAATTATTTTAAAAGTACCTTTTATCACTTAACACCTCATAGGCTGGCTAATACCCAAAAAAGAGAAAACAAAACTGTTGGCAAGGATGTAGAGAAATAGGAACGCTTGTTTACTGTTAGAAGAAGTGTAAAATGGTGCAGCCACTATGGAAAATGGCATGATGATTGCTCAAAACATTAAAAGCAGAATTCCTATATTATTGTCATTAGTGTATCATTGCTATAACCAGCAATTCCAGTTCTGGGTATGTATCCAAAAGAGTTAAAAGTGAGGTCTCGAAGAGATATTTGCACACTCATGTTCATAGCAGCGTTATTTATAATAGCCAAAGGGTGGAAGCTACCCAAGTGTTCACCAAGTAATACTGTAACTGGATAAACAAAATGTGGTATATATATATATATGAAGGAATATCATTCAGTCTTAAAAAGGAAGAAGATTTTGACACATGCTTCCACATGGATGAACCTTGAGGGCACAGTGCTAAGTAAAACAAGCCAGTCTCCGAATGACAAGTACTGTATGGTTCCCCTTATATGAGATTCCTCAAGGAGACAAATTCATACACAGGCGCACCTCTGTGCTTCACTTTATTGCAATAGTAGCTTTACTGCTGTGGTCTTTACTGTGGTGGTCTGGAACAGAATGAGTAATATCTCCCAGGTATGCCATGCTTGTCAAAAAGAAGTAGAGTGGAGGTTGCCAGGGGCTTGGGAGGTGGGGAATGGAGGGCTGTTATTTAACGGATATAGAGTTTCAGTTTTGCAAGATGAAAAAGTTCTGAAGATCAGTTTCACAGCAATGTGACTGTACTTAACATGACTGAACTTTACACTTAGAAATGGTTAAGATGGTAAATTTTATTTATGTGTTTTTACCATAATTAAAATTTTGGGTAACAAAAACAGAAATTAAAAAGATATAATTTTATCCTTTTCAATAAAAGTGAAAATAAAAACAAAACAACCCCCCCCCCCATAAACTCCTGCTTTTTGTTAACCTGCTACTCTTCACTGATGATCGATGGAAATTCTGTAGCTATTGTAGAAAATCTGGACAATACAAATAAGTTAACAACAGAAAATCAAATACTTCTGCAATGGGGCTGTACTTCCTGACTCGCTCCAAAGAGTACAGCATGAAAATGGGAGGGGGGGGGAACTTTACAAGAAATAATGTGGCAAATAGTTACTCAGTAGGTGATCAAGGTTAATGTCATCCATGATAAGGCAGGTTGATATTATATAACCCAGGTCTGATAAAACATCAGAAAAACCCATACTGAGGGACATTATGCAAAATACCTGTTCCATACTCCTCAAAAAAATGGAATGTTATAAAAACACAGGGAAAGTCTGAGAAACAGCCGCAACCCAGAGGAGGTAAGGAGACATGATGAGAAAATAAAATGTGGAATCCTGGAAGAGAAAACAGAAACTAGGCAGGAACCTAATGAAATCTGAATGCAGTATAGAGTTTAAAGTTAACTTATCAATATTTTCTCATTAGTTGTGACAAAATTTTCCTGTAAATCTAGAACTATTGCAGAATTAAAAGTTACTGAAAAACACCACCCAAACATATCATTAGAGAGAAACGTTGTTATAATTTAATGTATATCCTATTGGCCTCTTCATGATAAGTACACACACGCACACACATTTTTAAAGAAAATATACTTTACAGAGTAAGATCATACATAGAATATGGATATTAAATGTCAACTGTAATCAAATGTCATCTCCTTCAGGAGACGTGTTAGGAATCATTCTCCCAGTCCCCCTCTACCTTCACCCCTACCAGGAATCATCAGAGCAGAGGCTTATCAGCCCCTTCAGCTTATCCAAGGCCCCTGGGAACTGAAGTCCTGTATGCAGGGACTGACTCCAGATACTGCTCTGAATGCCAGCACCCTACTCCAGTGGTTGAAAAGGATCTTTTCAACTAGAACTTCCTCCCATGGGCAAAAAAGAATAGGAAGAGCCCAGCAACCTTCACCCCCAAGGAAGCCAACAGCCCTACCCTCCCCTGCCACCTGCAGGACCTCTGCAGTCTTGGCCACAGAAGACCCCTGCCAAGTCTGGTTGACATCAACCTCAGCTGACTGGGCTGCGTGGAGAAACTATGCCACAGTGCCTTCTCAGGAACAGAAGACGCTCATCCTACCCAGCTGGTGCCCTCCCAGCCACCTCCAAGTGAAAGCCTTTCCCCACTGAAGCCAGTGCAAAAAGAACGGAAGAGGTGACTGCACCCGCCTGCATGCAGATATCAATGCAAAGCGGTCGGAAACATGAAAAAGCAAGGAAACATGACTCACTCCATAAGAACAGAATAAGTCCTGTTCTGCTCCTTCCAGCCTGAGGTTGATTTTTCCCAACTTTACACCAGGTAAAGGAACGACAACGGCAAATAAAAGCACCATAAAAGTTCCCACCGTTTTGCAGCTTTTTTTTTTTAATTGGGTATTCACTTGGTTGCTGTATATTTTCGTTTTCCAGAGCTCCTATCAAATTATTTTAGCCAGTGTCTAGTTATTGTTGTTGTTTTAATATTTCATGGGGGAATGAGGGTCTGGAGCATCTGCCTTCTTGCTGGTGTCAGTTCCTAGACCACTTACTTTAAAAAAAAGAAGTCTTTGGGGACTTCCCTGGTGGCGCAGTGGTTAAGAATCTGTCTCCCAATGCAAGGGACACGGGTTCGATCCTGGTCCTGGAAGATCCCACACGCCGCAGAGCAACTAAGCACGTGCGCCACAACTACTGAGTCCCGAGTGCTACAACTACTGAAGTCCACACGCCTAGAGCTCAAGCCCCACAACAAGAGAAGCCACTGCAATGAGAAGCCTGCGCACTGCAACAAAGAGTAGCGCCCGCTCGCCGCAACTAGAGAAAGCCCGCACACAGCAACAAAGACCCAACGCAACAAAAAATACATATATATATAAAGTATATATACTTATGAAGGGTATAAAGTCTGTGTCTAGACTCTTTTTTCTTTCACATGGACGTCCATTCGTGTTCTATATTTTGACAATATACTACAGTCCTTCAATTAAAAAAGTTATTTTCAATTAAAAATCTCACAGTGAAAATCAGCCTTAGATGGACACTCTGATGAGGGAGAGGCAAGGATTTAAACCAAGGTCCTTATGACATTGAATCTCAGATCTATTCTCTTCTTCCATTCTCTGTGAATTGACGTGTTCCACATATGACTAGTTTGCCACTGCAAGTACTTAGTGCTTGTGTTGTGTTATCTTAGTAGACCTTTGTGATGTTTGACAGTTTTTCTTTTATTCCCTGGCGCTGGGGAGCAAGAAAGTTCTGTTGTTCTGTTACATGTCTGTTCTGTATCCCATATTTCTTGACGAGTCTGTACCTGGGCCATGGACTTTTCACATATGGCCTCCTTTTCCATTTGGGGGTTAGATCTGACCTTCTGGGCGTGTTCTCAGAAACAACTCTCTGTCACGGTCCTGCATCCACAAAGGGCTTTCAGTGCCCAGGGAAGTGTTCTTCCAGAGGAGTTCATCGGGGAGGGAATAAGAATGCTCAGTGGCATTAGGTGTGGGTGGTATGTTTCAGTACAGGCTACATGGGTAACTGCACGGAAAACAGAGTGCTTCAGGAGGTTGAGAGAAAGGAATCCATGGGTTCATGATTAGGAAATAGACATGGATAAGGAAATAAGAGCATGCCAGTATATCCCAGACACACTAGAGTAGCACTGGTGTATGAAATCTCTTACCTAGTCCCTGGCCCACTCTGTTGGTCACTAAATCTCAATTCTCCTAGCAAAGAGAGAAAGGGCTGGTATGGTGACATGTCCTCAAGCCCCGCAGTGAATCTGAGAGGTGCTGAGAGGAGGAACAAGAAGTTCTGATCTCAGAGATTCATGGCACCAGTAGCAAGGTTGATTAAAATATGAGAACTGCTATGGTGGCCTCCTAGGGTCATTTCACATTCCAGCTAGTATAACCTCCAGCCCTCTGCTACATCCAGAGAAATTCACCTCCTCTGGATATACCATTTTCTACTCTTTAATTTGACCATCTTTGAGATCTAGGTCATTCCCACTTCACTGAGAAAACCTCCCTTATACCCGTCCCCCTGTTTGTGCTAAGGTCTCTGGTATAAACAACTTGATGCTGTTGCAGTGGTCCCCAACCTTTTTGGCACCAGGGACCAGTTTCATGGAAGAAAATTTTTCCATGGACGGCAGGGAGGGGTTGGGGGGGTGGGGAATGGTTTTGGGGTGATTCAAGTGCATTACATTTATTGTGCACTTTATTTCTATTATTATTACACCAGCTCCACGTCAGATCATCAGGCATTAGATCCCAGGGTTTGGGGACCCCTGCTGTAGTGAACTCACCTTGTTTTGTCTATAATCTTTTTCTCCTTCTGGCTAAGTGGAGGGTTGCTTAGAAAAGGGAGTATTTGTTACATTTAAAAATATATTTATTTATTTAGGCTGCGCCAGGTCTTAGTTGCAGCACGTGGGATCTTTTAGTTGTGGCATGCGGGCTTCTTAGTTGCAACATGCATGCAGAATCTAGTTTCAGGAGCGCAAAGTCTTACCCACTGGACCACCAGGGAAGTCCCTTCTTAAATTTTTTTTTTTTTTTCGGTACGTGGGCCTCTCACTGCCGTGGCCTCTCCCGTTGCGGAGCACAGGCTCCGGACACACAGGCTCAGCGGCCATGGCTCACGGGCCCAGCCACTCCGCGGCATGTGGGATCTTCCTGGACCGGGGCACGAACCCGTGTCCCCTGCATCGGCAGGCAGACTCTCCACCACTGCGCCACCAGGGAAGCCCCCTTCTTACATTTTTAAATAGAACTCTAGGCCAACCTTGTCCTAGTAAGCTAGGCAATTAGTGTGCTGTCCATAAAACTTGTTAAATTTGAGAATACCCTCTGGGTCACCTGTAGTTGGAACAGCCTAGAGCAATGTCCTAGGGCAGGCAGGGGAAAGGAATGGGTGGTGGAAGAGGGATTTGGAATGTTGCAGTAGGTGGAAAGTTTCAGATCTGTTCCTCTCCCTTCCGTTCCTGTCCCTATTATACACTTGCTGAGTGCATAATAAAGTGGCTGGTAGGCTGACCTTAGCAGACAATGCCCCAGTCGCAGGGAGCTCAAGTGTTACCTAATCTCTAACAGAATCTGCTTCAAGAATCAGTGGAGGCAAAACGGAAAAGCTACTTGAGCTGGGTCTCCTGCTTTACACAGAAATTGGTAAATCCTTGGGAGGTGGTTTGAGGATGTTTACCTGTTGACTTAGACTTAACCTTGAAAAATACTTAAGCAGGGCAGTCTTTTCCCCATTCCTCTGGGTCCTGCAAGCTCCAACTGATCCTCCGAGGAATAAGGTCCAGTTTCACATAAGAAGCTTCTTCCATCTTCTTACTCTCCTTGAGACCTTCTTGAATCCTTGGCCTCTGCTGGGGACTTGATCTGATATGTAAGCTTTCCACACCCCCTACACTATGGTTTATATGTGGGGTGAAGATGCAGGGACTCGTGGTCAGCCTGAGAACTACCCACCCTGATCACACCCCTGGGGCTTCAGCCCAGGCTCTGATACCCATGGAAATGACCTGACTCTCCATCTTATATGTAATGCTTGTAGCTGGCAAGAGAATGCAGGTTGAAAATGCAGGTAGTATGGCTCTGTGGAGAATAGTCAGTCTCCCTTTCCAATGGTTTGTTGTTCCTCTGTCTAATGTGAGAGAATTAGATCATGTCCATAGTTCTTCCTGTTCTGTCTATCATTCTAAGATATATTGGTGCCTAGAACCAAGATCCAAGGGCAGAACATCTTCAGGGCTCCCAGGTGACTTCTGCTCTATTTGGGAAGTGACAGTGAGGCTTCCCTTCTTCCCTAAGCATCATCTTTCTTCCTGCAGCTTTAGCTCTCCAGTCTAAGGAATGTGAATTCTACAAAGATGGGAATTGTTGGAGTGAGATGACATGCAAAACTGCCAATGGTATCTGTGTGTCTGTTAAAACCTTTTCTTGGCCAGTTCATGGTAAATGTATTCGGTGATCAGGGGGATTCTGGTGTAGAGCTGTGGAGAATTCCCCTTTTCCTTCAGGGCTCAACACCTTTCTTTAAGACATGATATTTGGATACAGGGAGTCCATTGAGGTCAGGGGTTAAGGATCTGAGCCTTAGGATAGGGTCATCCTTTTGGGGACCCTAAAATTACATCAAGGGGAGCAGGGACCAAGTGGACCTGGGGCTATTCTCATCATTGTACCCATCCCTTCATGGGTCTCCCCAGCCACCATGATTTTCTGGGTCCAAAAGCTCTTAGACCTTCGGGTACTTATGTGTGCTGTTTCCACACACTTCTTCCCAGTGGCCTCTGCTCTGTGTGTCTCGTGCCACTCAAACTTTCACCTTGAATTACAGTCATCAGCCCTGGAAATCTTCTCTGACCCTTTGTTCTATCCCAATGCCTCTCCTCTGTGTTCGCGTTGGCTCCCTGCCATGTCCACCTCACGATATTTCTCACCATGTATTCTACTTTCCTGTCACTTCCCCAGTCCTTGGTCCTAGCGCAGAGAGTGGGTGTTGCTCACCACTCTACCTCTAGTACTCTTCATAGATACTGGAACTCAGCAGGTTTTCAGCAAGTGCTTTGTGCGTCTCCGGCTTAGAGGGAGAAGCTGCTGTGTGCTCTCAACAACTAGAACCACAGCTCCCCCTGGTGGTGGCTATTCCCTAGTGTTAGCGAATCCTGGGAGAAGAGCCTCGGATAGGACTTTTGAGAGGGGGGTGGCAGCGCTGCCGTTATGGAGCCTGTAGGTTCTATAAATCTCTTTTTCCTTGAGACAGTCATGGCTCGCCACAGACCTGGCTTTTGGGAACAATTTGTTCTGCTTTTTTCTTTCTCAGGGAATGTTCTGATGAGAACAGAGACGCTGTGTTCAACTAATTGCCATAAGGAGGAGGTTTTTTTAGAGTACTGCTATTGACAACCTGCTGTGGATTAAGGGATTTCTGCAATTCCCTCCCAAAGCTATTTGCAATATAATAGTGTGTGGGGTCGGGGGGGGGGAGCAAATTGTCTTAGCCTTTCCCTCCTTTCCCCTCAGGCTTATCTCTGTGCTCTTCAGGATTCATATTTAACCCCCGTTAGATGTTCCTCATGTATCACTCTCTCTGGTACATTGACCTTGGGGAAGTCTCTTCTCCTGTCTTTGTCTAGTCTCATTGCCCACACAACTCATGCCTGTCTCCACAACTCCCACCCCCAATAAACATGCACAGAGCTGCTTCTATTTTAGTAAATCCCTTTGTGATGCAGAAGGAAGATGATGGCACAGACAAGTGAATGAAGATGTTATAGACTTTGGGAGAGAAAAAGAACATTCAACCAAGGTGAAACCCATTTTGCTTTTTGGTTTTATTGAGATATAACTTGCATACCGTACAATTCACTCGTTTAAAAACTTACAATTCAGGACTTCGCTGGTGGTGCAGTGGTTAAGAATCCGCCTGCCAGTGCAGGGGATACAGGTTCGAGCCCTGGTCTGGGAAGATCCCACATGCCGCGGAGCAACTAAGCCCATGTGCCACAACTACTGAGCCTGCGCTCTAGAGCCCGCGAGCCACAACTACTGAGCCCGCGTGCCACAACTACTGAGCCCACGTGCCACAACTACTGAAGCCCGTGTGCCACAACTACTGAAGCCCGCGTGCCTAGAGCATGTGCTCCGCAACAAGAGGAGCCACTGCAATGAGAAGCCCGCGCACTGAAACGAAGAGTAGCCCCCGCTCTCTGCAACTGGGGAAAGCCTGCACACAGCAACGGAGACCCAACACAGACAAAAATAAATAAATTTATGAAAAAAAATTTACAATTCAGTGGTTTTTGGTATATTCACAGAGTTATGCAACCATCATCATGTACCTGTTACCTCATATCCCACATCAACATACTCCAAATTGTCTTGACTACAGACCCCATGGAGGTAATATAATATGCGTTAAATAGATGTTTATCAGCACACTCCTTTCCTGTATAACTCTCTTCTAAGATTTCCAGCACAATCAATCCACCCCGATTTCCAATTGTGCAATGTTGTTGTGGATTCTAAATTAAAATAAATATTCAAAACTTAAAAACAAAGAGCAATGGTGATGGAGAGGTTGAAGAAGAGAGAATGGAAGAGCTAAAAAAGAAGGAAGGTGAAAAGAAAGGAAGAGAGGAAAGAAATGTCTATCAGTTAAAACAATGGGACTCTTCTCATGGTCAGTTGCCCCCCTCCCCTTCTTCAGCTTGTGATATATTTGCCCACCCCATCTGTGACACAATCTCCCTTCTGATTAATAAGACATGGACTAAAAGCCAGAATCAGTTCTGTTCATATTTAATAGAAAGAAACACCAGCAATAAAGACATAGACTGAATAAGCAGTGAGCATATCTTAAGGGAAACTCCTCATGCAGGGGAAATGATCATTCTGAAGGGAGTGAACAGAGATGAGATTCAATGAGGACGCAGTTTGTTTGGACACCTCATCCTCATCCTAAGGCATCCTCATCCTGAATGACTCAGAGGGGTCATTGCAGAAATCAAAGTGGTTCAGTGTATGCCCAGCGTGCTGAAAAAAACAGAACTTATTTCATAATTGGAGCAGTTTTTCTCACAGCTGGTCATCTCATCCACCGTGCAAGAGAAAATCAGACCCAAAGTGTCACAATGAGAGCCAGGCCATCAGCCATAGAAAACTATTGTAAGGTGGGCAACATCCAATCTCCCCTAGGATTGGACTTAAAGAAGGAATATTCTACAAAGGTTACATGCCCCATAAAAGGAGTCCGGCTTTAGGTCCTTAGGAAGTCACATCATATGAAAGACCCAGTATCCAAGATACTGTCCTGTAAGAGAGACCCATCCTTGCTGGTGGAATAGATTGGCCTCTCCCTCAAAACCATTTGTATAACAAGCACTTTCTGGAAAGTGGGTTGGCCACTGGATGAAGAGTGGTGAGCAACAAAGAATTTCTTTGTCTTTAGGATATTTCAGTATATTGGGGGAATTTTAGACTGTTAGGATACTGTGTATTTAATAACAGGGAAATTAGAAGAACTGAAGGTGAGCTTGGGCTCTTGGGAGACCCACGGTGAGACTGAACCCAGGATGGGGGAACAAATTCCCACTGAGGCAAAACTTCAACATTAGGTGCCAGATCAGGGTCACCCCATACCCAGGACTTAGTGCCTCACTTCCTCTTCTTTAAAAAGTTCCCAGTGTATTCAGACACCATGCCATTATAAGAAACTGATTTGGGTACTGGGGAGAAAGTTGGATTCTCCCATCTCTAAAAATTAAGACCCCGTACTCCATTTATGACACTCTCAAGACTAAACCATGGAAATAACCTAAGTGTGTACACACACACACACACACACACACACACACACACACACAATGGGATATTATTCAGACATAAACAACGAGGAAATCCTGCCAATCTGTTGTGACAACATGGATGGATCTCCAGCGCATTATCCTAAGTGAAATAAGACAAAGACAAATGCTGTATGATCTCACTTATTTTGAAATCAAAATAAACAAACAAACTCATAGAAAAAGAGATCAGATTTGTGGTTACCAGAGGTGGGGGTGGGGGAGGGGATGGGATGAAGGTGGTCCAAGGTACAAACTTCCACTTATAAGTTAAATAATACTAGGGATGTAATGTACAACACGACAATTACAGTTAATGCTGTATGATATATAGGAAAGTTTTTGTTTAATGTTTTAATTAAGACTATTTTTTAAAAGCAGTTTTAGATTCACAGCAAAACTGAGGGAGGTTTAGAGGTTTCCTTTATACCTCCTACCACCAAAATGCACAGCCTCCCCCATCATCAATGTTCCCCACTAGAATGGTACATTTGTTACAGCTGGTGAACCTACACTGACACATCATAATCACCCAAAGACCAGAGTTTACAATATAGTTCACTCTTGGTGTTGCGTATTTTATGGGTTTAGACAAATGTATAATTATGTGTGTCTATCTTGTGAGAGATTTTTCACAGCAGTGTTGATCAAAGACATTCTCAGAATGTTCTCATGGATGGGCTGACAGTCTTTTTTTTTTTTTTTTCAGCTCTTCTGATGCATTCTGTGCAGATAACTAGATAACTCACATAACAGAAATCAGACAGCCTACACTGGAACACACCACCCACACCTCATGTCCTGAAAGCACTCATTTTCCTTCACCAGATAAACAATTCTGAAAAATTAACCCCTTCCTGGGCTCTAAGAGTCCTCAACAGATGCCGAATAGCGAGTGAAGTGAGGCTATGAGGAGGTCCCAGATGGCTGCTTCTGAGAGCATTTACATCAGCTCAGAGGTTTAAAAGGCTAACAGGCATAGAGAAAGTAAAAATTAGAAGAGTCTTTTTGATCCCCAATTTTTTAGGGACAGGAAGCAGACTGAGACAGCTGGGAACATGGGCCTTTTCTTTTGGAGAAGGAAGGGTGATTCAGAGAACTGAGAGCCCAGAGGGCAGAGCTAAGATCCACAGAGAATCACTCCCAGTTGCAGGACTGACTACACATGAGATGCTGGACTTCAGAATTGTCATGGACCAGTGACTGCTACGTACCTCACATTATCTCCTTTTGAATGGAAGTGTTTATTACAGTTATTCTCTCTCTATCCTACACTTTTATGTTAAGTGTGTGGAGAGCAGATACTTGTCTCGTTAGTTTGCAAGACCCAAAGAAACACACCCGAGAAGCCTCGTCCACCCCAGGACCTGACTTAGATCACAAGATTCTGGATTTTAATTTGATATTGCAATGGAATGGGATTGAGGACCTAAGTAGACATTTCTCCAAAGAAGACATACAGATGGCCAACAGTACATGAAAATGTGCTTAATATCACTAATCATCAGGGAAATGCAAATCAATACCACTGAGATATTACCTTATACCTGTTAGTATAGCTATTGTGAACAAAAGCGAAAGATAACAAGTGTTGGCGAGGATGTGAAGAAAAGGAACTCTGGTACATGTTGATGGGAATGTAAATTGGCACATCCACTATGGAAAGCAATATGGAGGTTCCGCAAAAGAATTAAAAATAGAACTATCACATGAGCCAGGAATCCCACTTCTTCAATGACATTTTAGGACAATAACTATAGCAGTAAGGTAATACCTTACCCTATCTCCTTATCTTCCTTTAAGCAAGTCTCTATACATCTCTTCCAGAAACAGGGTCAAAGTACTTCCCTCTTTGTTCAGTGGCTTCCTCAAATATCAGACATTCAGAACCATGGGAGCGAGGAATTAACTCTTTCTTGGCTTTATAAATTAGTCTTACTCTCTGATCTGGTGATGTCCTCAAATCTGGTGCTCGGTTTATTTGTTTGTTTGTTTAGAATAATAAAAGTAAAAAGAGCAGACTCAGAGTTTCTGACCATGCACTTGAGAGTCAGAAGGGTGAATCAGATGGGTGGCTAAAAGTGGCATAGGTTGGGCTTCCCTGGTGGCGCAGTGGTTGAGAGTCCGCCTGCCGATGCAGGGGACACGGGTTCGTGCCCCGGTCCAGGAAGATCCCACATGCTGCGGAGCAGCTAGGCCCATGAGCCATGGCCGCTGAGCCTGTGCGTCTGGAGCCTGTGCTCAGCAACGGGAGAGGCCACAACAGTGAGAGGCCCGTGTACCGCAAAAAAAAAAAAAAGTGGCATAGGTTGAGGGGCAAAGCACCTCACCAACAGGACAACCAGACTTTCCCCTCAGTGTCATTTATTTATTTAATTCCCTTTCTCTGTTCTTCATTCTCTCTCCTTTATTTTTTTAGTCTTCATTTGTCTCCCTGGCTCTCCCTCCCCAACTCTCTTATCTATTCTAAATAATTGTCTAAATGTGGAAATCCAGCACATCTGGAAGGGGAGGGGAGCTGGAAGCATATCTGATAAATCCTGCTAATGAACCTAGGAGAATTCTACATAGCACTGAAATAACTGATTAGCACACCCATTTAAAATCTATTATGCTTTTCTCCATCCACACACTGAACTCCATCCACGCAGTAAATATTTGGTAAAGGATGATGAGTCAGGGAATAGAATTGGAATCCTTATAGTATAGCAATTAATAATGCAGACTCTGTCTTCAAACATCAGAATTTAAATCCCAGTTATAGCACATATTAGCTCTATGAGCTTAGACAAAGTACTTTAAGTCTAGGCTTCCATTTTCTCATTTGTAAAATGGAATAATGACAGTATTTATCTCATTGAGCTGTGATGATTTTTTAAATGATGCAATACATGTAGAGTGTTTAGAAGAGTGTTTGACAATTAGCAATTGCTTAAAGAACATTTGTTATTCTTATTTGGGAAGGCAAATTACTTTTTATTTTCTACATGATTTAAAACACAATAAAAATTAATTATATATCTATGTTATTGGACACACAATATATAAAGATGTAATTTGTGACTTTAGTAACATAAAGGGGTAAAACTGTATATGAGTACAGTTTTTGTATGCTAATGAAGTTAAGTTCATATCAATTCAAATTAAATAATTATAACTGTAGGATGTTAAATATAATTTCTATGGTAATCAAAGAAAATATCTGTAGAATATACAGAAAAGGAAATTTAAAAGAGAAAAGTGTTCACTACAAAAAAATCAAAGTAATGGAGGAAATGAGAGATAAAAAAAGCTATAAGACATACAAAAAACCAATATCAAAATGGCAGAGGTAGGCCCTTCCTTGTCAGTAATTACTTTAGATATAAATGGATTAAACCCTCTAATCAAAAGGCAGAGATTGGCAGAATGAATTTTAAAAAACCGTTATCCATCCATATGCTGTGTACAAGAGACTCACTTTATATTTAAAGACACAAACTCAAAGGATGAAAAAAGATATTCCATGCAAATTGTTGCCAAAGGAGACCTAGGGTGCCTATACCAATAACAAAATGACCTAAGTTACAAGAAATAAAGAATGACATTATATGTTGATAAAAGGGCCAATTCATTAAGAAGCTATAACAATTATAAACATATATGCACCAAACAACAGAAACCAAAATATATATAGCAAACTTTGACAGAATTGAAAGAAGAAATAGACATTCCACCTCAACACTTTACCTTCAATAATGGTAGAAAAACCATATAGAAGATCAATAAGGAATTAGAGGATTTAAGCAACACTATAAACCAATTAGATATAACAGAAATATACAAAATGTATATGCCAACAGCAGGATATACATTCCTCTCAAGTGACATGGAATATTTTCCAAGATAGATCGTATGTTAGGCCCCCTTGGAAAGCCTACCTGTTTTGAGGACTTTCCAGGCCTAGAGTGTCAGGGGCCTGATGGGATTTAGGATCCTGGACATTTGAGAAGTAAAATGACTTGGAGACTTTTGCTAGGTCATGCTTTGCCCAGTATCCCTTCCTTCTTATCTAGTCCACTGTGGAAACAGCCCATGAGTTCCCCCGAATATAGTCTTGTCATTCATTAGAGTTTTTATTGTAATGCATTCAGTGCCCCCAGATGTCCCAGTGCAGCCTCCCCCACTTTCCCACTCCCTAGACTTGGAGTTTGGCCCCCGGCCAGAAAAGCAGAACCAGAAAACCAGGCCTGGTTGTCTAACTTGGGCCCAGACAGCATTTCAAAGTTACACTGCATTTCTTTTTCATCCATAGTTTATTTCTCTTGGGCCTTTTGGCTCTCAGGAGGCAATGTGGGTGGTGGTTGAGAGTGAAAGTATTTCTGGATCTTGATTTTTTTTTAAAGAATGATGAGCAGAATGCAGTCAAGAGGAAGTCCCTGAAAATTAGCTGAATATCTCAGGTAAATCCTCTGATGCGATGGAATTGAATGGAACCTCATCCTTTACTGATAAGCTATTGCAGTAGCTTGTATTACAACAGAAGAACACGTTTTTCTCCCACTCGGTGATGTGTATATACTCCACACATCTTCTTGGGCAGCCCAGGATAGAATATCTGTAGATATATTCTGAAGAGGGTAGGAGAATAACCAAGGTCCAAGTTAGACTTGGGATGTGACAGGGAATGTTTTCAAGTGAGCAGTCTTTCCCTTCCCTCCTGTCCCCTTAGGTAAAGCCTGGACTTGAAGACCCTTCCACAAAAGGGGCAGTCTCTTTCCAGGGAAACTTGATTCTGCTCTCAACACCCACATACATTTACAACAAAGGAGCTGTAACAGACATACTCTACTAGGGATTCAGTCACTGAATATCAGAAATGGAAAGGAATTTGGAGATCATCCGTTAAAACCCAATCATTGTACAGGTGAGAAACTGTAACTCAGTCAATTTCCCCTGCCTCCCCATTCTCCTGCCCTCATCTCACCTCCGGTGAAATGTTGAGAATATACTTCTTTGGTCTGGCATGCAAAATCAGGATATCTGGAGTGACAGGAACCTAAATTCTTTCTGCAGTTCTTGCCAACAAATTCGTCGCAGGAGGTGCAAGAAATAAATTTCATTGTAGAATCTGGACAATATGGGAGAACCATGGGATGAGAGCAAGGGATGCCAGGTAGTTAAGGGGAAGAGAGAAGGGCTGCTGCTGCTGGTGTTGGGACTGAGGCCAGAACCCTCGACTTTCCAGGCCTTCCTCCTCAGCCTCTGAGGATCCTCCATGCAGAGCCCGCGTCTACCAAGGAATCCATTTTAGGAGTCACGTGGTTACCAGGAAGCCCTCTCCCTTCTTTGTTTTCAGGCTCAGCCTGCAGCTGTGGTTTCCAAAGGGGCACTGAATGGGCATTTCATTGCCAGTAGGGCTGGGCAAGTTTAGCTGAGAGAGCAGACCCAGCATCTAATGGGGTAAAAGAAGGAGAAGGATCTCCATTCAGACACCTCTTACTAAGACCTGGGTCTTAGTTGATCGGTCTACCTTGCCCAGCTACAGATGCCCCAGTGATTCTTTATCATCCCTTCCCCTCACACCTTTCCTGGAGTTAGAGTTTGGAGAGCTACTGGACAGCAGCAACAGCAGGGTCTTCAGGAAGAGTTTTCATTATGGGGAAGGGAATTTACAGCAGCCAAGGGCTCAGGGGCCTGGCTCCAGCAAACACTGTCTCTGTAGCTCCTGTTCCTCCTGACAGTACTCCCTGACCCCATCACCCTGCCCCCTTTGCCTTACTGCCATTGTACTCACCCTCTGTGGAAGACCAGCACAGAACCATGAGGGCTCCAGGGAGCAGGAGGAACAGGAGCCAGTCCATATAAATTGAGGAAAGGACAACAAAGCAGCCAATCAAGCTCCAGGAAGGGCTCAGTAATGGTGCGCCAGACAGGGTGTGGAATGGAGATGAAGCTGTGGTTCCCTCTCTAGTCGCCTGTTCTGTGAGCTATGTCCTGGGCTGTAAAGGGTACAGTTCATACCTGTACCGGGAGGCCCTGGCTGTAAGATTGTGGGTGTTCTGCTTCCTCTCCCCATTCCACAGCCAACGCAGGGCCTGACCAAGGAATTTACATAGGAAAGAGGTGACCTTACTCAAGATAGTAACAACCTCATCCCAGAGAAGACAGAGGATCTAAGTAAAACAGAGATGGAAGCCACCTTCAGATTCCACATTTTCTCTGTTCAGCTTACTGTGTGTAATGCCACAAACTATCCCACTGAGCTCTGGTATTAGGCTTTGCTTCGCAGGCATATAAGCGCATGGAACACTCACACGTTGTGTTGGATTCCTTGATTTAGCCAAACCACATAACACTGGGCTGGTAAAAGGAGCGACCATTCAGGTGAAGGTAAGGAACTGACTCACCTCAGAGTTTTGGAATGTCTTATAAGAATGGAGTTGGAGCCTACAAATTCAGTTATCACTAAAAAAACATGTCCAGCACAAGGAACCTAGGAAAGCCAATTTGATCAAAATCCTCTCTATGTCCCATTGTCTTTGAATGACCCAGCAAACATTTGTTTCCCAAACATTAACTCTTTTTATCCTCCTGTGAATTATCTTACTTCCCCTTGAAGCCTCAGACCCCCTACCTCCTTCTCCTTAGTCCGGAATAGATGACAGATATATAGTTAGGTAGACAGATGGATAGATAGATAGAAAGATAGATAGAGAGATAGAGAGATAGATCAACTTGCCTTATTGTCTTTGGAAGTTTTCATACTTATGTGGATTCCCCATGTGCACAGAATAAATTTTATTTTCTTCTGTTAGTCTGCCTTATGTAATTTTAATTGCCCACCAAAAGAACTAAGAGGAGAAAGACGGGAAATTTCCTCTCACCTACAAGACTAAAATCTATTCGGAAGAAGAATCGGTCACCATTAACTAGATTGAGAGAACGACGATTTTTGGAGGGGGGTACAGTGTAAGTAATTGTAGGACTTGGCTAAGCAGAATCAAGAAAAATCACGTTCTTTATTGAGGGGAAGGCACATGCAGAGTTCTAGAGATTGGAAGCTATGTCACAGATTGGTTCCTTTTCTTGTGATGTCTTTACCTGGTTTTGGTAGCAGAGTAATACTGGCTGCACAAAAGAGTTAGGAAAATTAACTTCTCTTCAATTTTCTGGAAGACTCTTCCTAGAATTGGTATTATTCCTTCCTGAAGTGTTTGATAGAGTTCACCCTGAAGCCATCTGGGTTTTCCTTATGAGAAGGTTTTTAACTACGAAGTCAATATTGTTAATAGATAAAAGTGTATTTCTTTTTTTGGCTATGCCCTGCAGCATGTGGGATCTTAGTTCCCCAACCAGGGATGGAGCCTGCACCCCCTGCAGTTGAAGTGTGAAGTCTTAACCACTGGACTGCCAGGGAAGTCCCCAAAGTGTATTTATTTCTTCTTAAGTGTCCTTTGGTAGCTGGAGTCCTTAGGAAGTGCCCATGGTCTGACATAATAAGCACCATATGAGTGTGCTTATGTGAAGACTTAAGATAAAATTGTGGACAAAAAATGTTGCCTGCCATTCCAGTAAACAAAAAATGTTTGCCTGACATCAAGCCATCAGCCACTGCAGCCACAGTGTACTCTGAAAGGAATTCAGGATGGGGAAAAACAGGGTACTGGCCCTAGATAGTTAAGATGCATATCTAAGGAATAATTTCAATGATCAGACTCTTCATCTTCCTATATATAGAAAAGCACTTAAATCATTCATCTGAGATGTCTGTTTTGTGTGATTACCAGTAATCTTCTGACGTTCAACTACATGTTCGTTTGTTTGTTTGTTTTTTCAGCAAAAACTCCCATATATCTTGGCTCCTCCCTTACCTCTTTGGAACAGTTCTTCAGAGCTAACTGAGAGGCTGTCTCCTGGGCTATACTCCTCAATAAGTTCTCCAAATAAAACATAACTTGCAACTTTTAGGTTGTGCGTTTTTCTTCAGTTGACAAAATGTTTGCAGTGTTTACAACAGATCAGGTGCTTAGAAAATTATAGTCATTATAATTGCTATCTTCTTAAGAGAAAAAGAACAGTCTTAGACTAAGACAAAAAAATTCTCTAGAATGGGGATCAAGATGGCAGAGTAGGAGGACACGGAGCTGACCTCCTTCCACAAACACATCAAAAATACATGTGGAACAATTCTCACGGAAATCAAACTGGAAACTGGCAGAACATCTCCTATACAACCAAAGCTGCAAGAAAGATCTCCACATAACTGGGTAGGATGGGGGTGGGGAGGGCGGGGAGGCATCAGGACAGGACCTCTGCCCCTGGGAGGAATCTATAAAGGAGAGAAGGTCCACACAGGCAGATCCTCGCCCTGTGGGGCCCCCTTGTCTGCTGGGAAATCCTCTGGGACAGATAGAGGGGCTCAAGGGACTGGATTCTGCTCGTGAGAATTGAGTGCATGCTGGCTTACTAGCTGTCAGGGCAGAGAGATGCAACCTAGCAGGACCCTATGGGGCCTTCCTGGGACAGGCCTTCCCCCATACCCTCTGCTTCAGCTCCTCTCTGAAGTACCTAGGTATTTGATGCACATTTCCTGGCTTGTTTTACAGATGTGAAACACCGCCCCCCCAAATGGAAGATGTTAACTATTGATGTTAACATGATACTTGATGACCATGAGCACACAGCCCCAGGCCTCCTGGAGCCTAAAGACTGATAATCTTAACCCCTGTGACACCACCCTGTTCCCTCATCATCAGCCAATCAGAGATTTGTTCACGAGCTGATCACCTGCCCTGTGACCACCACTCCCTCACCTGGCCTTTAAAAATGATTTGCCAAAACCCTTCAGGGAGCTTGGGCTTTTTTTAGGGCATGAGCCACCTGTCTCCTTGCATGGCTTTGCAATAAACCTTTCTCTGCTCCATACTCAGTTTGTTTGGCCTCACTCTGCATCAGGAACAGGAACTTGCACTAACAGAACGGCAG
This sequence comes from Lagenorhynchus albirostris, assembly GCF_949774975.1. Taxonomy (NCBI): domain Eukaryota; kingdom Metazoa; phylum Chordata; class Mammalia; order Artiodactyla; family Delphinidae; genus Lagenorhynchus; species Lagenorhynchus albirostris. Next base: position 100,633,834 of record NC_083103.1, read on the forward strand.
TGGCAGCCACCAGCTCCTTGCACTCCCAGTCTAGAGCTCACACTGGGCATTCTGGGCGGTGCCACAAATTCATGCAACAGCTAAGTGCTGAGTCTCCGCAGACCGGCCCCAGGAGAGGATGGGATCTAGCTGCATGGAGACAGCCTGGAGGGCCTGGGATGTGGTCCCAGCCAAATCTTGGAGCCCACTGTCAGTGCGCACAATGGGGGCGGATCCCACCAAGCAGGACTTTGTTGGCAAGTGCATCAGGTGGCACCCCAGAAATGTACAGCAGCTGGTTGCTGAGTCTCGGGCGGACAGGCTCTGGACAGGAGGACACAAGGGTTCGTTTCCTGTGTTGATTAAAAAATAATGCACAACCTAAAAGTTGAGAGTTATGTTTTATTCGGAGGACACACCGAGGACGTCAAGCCCAGGAGGCAGCATTTCAAGTAAGCCTGAGAAAACTGCTCCGAGGAGGCAAAGGGGGAGCAGGATATATAGGAGTTTGGCAACAAAGGGCAGGTAGTAGGAACAAAAGATTATTGTTAGTAAAAGAAAACTAGATATCTCAGGTTAAGGAATTTAGTACTTTCCTATGGATGGGAAGATGCAAGAGTCTGGGCTCACTGAAATCATTCCTTTGATGTGTACCTCAGCTATCTGGGGCCAGTATCCTGTGCTTTCATATCCTGAGTTTCCTCAGGGCTCATAGTAGGGAGTGGCTGCAGTCTGATGGCAGGTATTCTTTCCTTCCTGGTTCCCACCTGCAATCGCTGATGACTGTGACATCCTTTGTTTACTGATATGGAGAAATATTCCATTTCTCACCTGACAGGAGAACTCTGGCTCCGACCACACCACGCCACAGCTTGGAGCTGGATCTGGGGCGCACAGGTCCTGGGAGAGCCCTGGTACAGAGGTAGCCGAGGTCCCAGGCGGCAGCACAACCACCTTGATTGCTGCAGCCACCACGCCCTGGCTCCCAGCCCAGCCTACTCCACACCACAGTCTGGCACTAGGTCTGGGACTAACACAATGGAGAAAGGGATGAGACTGGGCTGCTTCTGGGCAGAACCACAGATGCATGCACAGGTGACACGTAGGTTTGCTGTAACCACACAGGCCTCACTTGCTTCAGTGGTCACCTCCTCTGGGTCAGGGCACATACTCCAGGGCAGCAGAACCTGACTGAACCCGATCCTCCTGGCTTCTACTCCAACAACTGGGGAGCAGACCCCATCTCTGTCTGGGCTGTGACAGCCATGAAGCAAGGAGAAGTCCCCACCCAACATCCAGTGCAGGCTCTGGACACCAATCACACCCCCTATCAAAGGGATAACAGCCAGCACACTCTGAGGAAAGACATGGCTGGCAACCATACCAAAACTAGCCTGCACAACAAAAATATTGGGCTCACACAGTCTACACGGGATGCTCCCACCTAAAACACTCCATCAAGACCACATTAGATAACTGTTTCTTCTAAATTCATAGAGACAGAGATAGTTAAGTAAAATGAAATAGCAGAGGAACTACTCCCAACTAAAGAACAAGAAAAATCCCCGCTTTCTTACCAGTCTACTGGACCCCGAGTTCAAAAAGGAGGTAAGAAAAACTCCAAGATATTGATGCTAGACTGTTTTCTCCTTGAGGCTTCATTGTACTCATTCTACAAGTTTGGAAATGGGGGCTAGAAAAGGTTAAGTAATTTGTCACGGTCAAAATGTTAGGGAGCAGGAGTGAGATTTCAACTGGGATCTGTCACCAAAGCCCATACAGCTTGTTTTGTTTTTTAAATTTCAGCTTTATAAAGGTATAAGTGACAAATAGAGGGCTCAAATAAATAAAACCTGATGAAAGGGGAGAAATTGCAACAGATACCACAGAAAAACAAAGACTCATAAGAGACTGCTATGAACAATTATACACCAACAAATTGAACAACCTGGAAAAATATGGATAAATTCCTAAAAATAGACAATCTTTCAAGACTGAATCAAGAAGAAATAGAAAATCTGAAAAGACTGATTACTAATCATGAAATTGAATCAGTAATAAAACAAACATTTAATATACAAATGTCCAAGAACAGATGGCTTCACAGGTAAACTCTACCAAACATTTTAAAAAAATAATACTTATCCATCTCAAACTATTTCAAAAATTGAAGGGGAAATAATGTTTCCAAACTCACTCTATGAGACCAGCATTACTCTGATACCAAATCAGAGAAAGACACTACAAAAAAAGAAAATTACAGTCAAATATCTCTGATGAACACAGATACAAAGATCCTCAACAAAATATTAGCAAACTTCATTCAACAATACATTAAAAGGATCATATGCCATGATTCAGTGGGGTTTATTCCAGGGTTGTGAGGATGGTTCAATATTTGCAAATCAATCAACATGATACACCACTTTAACAAAATGAAGGATAAAAATTGTATGATCATTCTCACTGGCAGGGCAGGAATAAAGAAGTAGACATAGAAAACAGACTTGAGGACATGGGGTGGGAGGGTGAAGCTGGGGCAAAGTGAGAATACACTACTGAATGTTAAATAGTTGGCTGGTGGGAAGCAGCAGCATAGCACAGGGAGATCGACTCGGTGATTTGCGATGACCTAGAGGGGTGGGATAGGGAGGAGGGGAGGGAGGCTCAAGAGGGAGGGGATATGGGGACATGTATATGCGTGTGGCTGATTCGCTTTTTTGTGCAACAGAGATTAACACAGTATTGTGAAGCAATTATACTCCAATAAAGATCTACCAAAAAAATTGTGTGATCATCTCAATAGATGCAGAAAAAGCATTTGACAAAATTCAACATTGACTTCTGATAAAAATTCTCAACAAAGTGGGTATAGAGGGAACACAGTTTAACATAATACAGACCATATATGACAAACCTTCAGCATCATGTTCAATGTTGAAAAGCTGAAAGCTTTTTCTCCAAGAACAGGAATAAGAAAATGATGTCCACTCTCACCACGTTTAGTCAACATAGTATTGGAAGTCCTAGCCATAGCAATTAGGCAAGAAAAGAAATAAAAGGCATTCAAATTGGAAAAGGAGAAGTGAAAGTGTCTCTCTTCACAGAAGTTATGATACTATACATAGAAAACCCTAAAGACACCACAAAAAAACTATTAGAACTAACAAATGAATTCAGCAAAGTTGCAGGTACAAAATTAATATACAGAAATCTTTTGCATTTCTGTACACTAATAACAATCTATCAGAAAGAGAAATTAAGAAAACAATCCTATTTCCAACTGTATTAAAAAGAATACCTACGAACAAAATTAACCAAGGAGGCTAAAGACCTGTATACTGAAAACTATGAGACATTGATGAAAGAAACTGAAGAAGACATAAATGAATGAAAAGACATTTTGTGCTTATGGACTGGAAGAATTAATATTGTTAAAATGTAAATACTACTCAAAGCAGTCTACACATTCAATACAATCTGTATCAATATTCCAGTGGTATATTTCATAGAACTAGAACAAATAATTCTAAAATTTGTATGAAACACAAAAGATCCCAAATAGTCAAAACTATGTTAAGGAAGAAGAACAAAGCTGAAGGTATCATGCTCCTGGATTTCAAATTATACTACAAAGCTGTAGTAATCAAAACATTATGGTACAGGCACGAAAACAGACACACAGATCAATGGAACAGAATTGAGATCCTAGAAGTAAATCCATGCACATATAAACAATTAATTTACAGCAAAGGGGCCAAGAACATAATGATGGAGAGAAGACAGTCTCTTCAATAAATAATGATGGGAAAACTAGAGAGACATATGCAAAAAATTGAAACTAGATCACTATTTTACACCATACACAAGAACAAACTCAAAATGGATTAAAGCCTTAAATGTAATGCCTGAAAACATAAAATTTCTAGGAAAAAACATTGGTAACCTCACTGACATCAGCCTTAGTGATGTTTTTGTGAACATGACTTTAAAAGCAGGGGAAACAAAAAGCAAAAATCAACAAATGGGCCTTCATCAACTACAAAGTTTCTGAACAGCAAAGGAAACTGTCATCAAAATGAAAGGCAACTTAGTAAATGAAAAAAGATATTTGCAAATTATATATCTGATAAGGAGTTAACATCCAAAATATATAAAGAACTCATACAACTTAAAACAAACAACCCAATTTAAAAATGGGCAGAGGATTTTTTAAAATATTCTATTTATTTATTTATTTGGTTGTGGCTCACAGGCGCCTTAGTTGTGGCTCACCAGCTCCTTAGTTGTGGTATAAGAACTCTTAGTTGTGGCATGCATGTGGGATCTAGTTCCCTCACCAGGGATTGAACCTGGGCCCCCTGCATTGGGAGTGCGGAGTCTTAACCACTGTGCCATGAGGGAAGTCCCAGGTAGAGGATTTGAATATCATTTTTCCAAAGAAGACATACAGATGGTCACCAGCACATGGAAAGATGCTCAATCATCAAGGAAATGCAAATCAAAACCACAATGAGATACCACCTCACACCTGTTAGAATGGCTATTATCAAAAAGACAAGAAATAAGTTTTGGAGAGGATGTGGAGAAAAGGGAACTCTCATACACTGTTGATGGGAATGTAAATTGTAGCCACTATGGAAAACAGCATGGAAATTCCTCAAGAAATTAATAAGTGAACTACCATATAATTCAGCTATTCCACTTCTGTTTTTATCCAGAGAATAAAAAAAAAATTAAAAAGATATTTCACTCCTATGTTCATTGTAGCATTATTTTTCAATAGCCAAGATATGGAAACAAAGTGTCCATCGATGGATGAATGAATAAAGAAGATGTGGTTTATATGTATACAATGGAATGCTATTCAGCCATAAAAAATAATGGAATCTTGCCATTTGTGACAACATGGTTGGACCTTGAGGGTATTCTACTAAGTGAAATAAACCAGAAGGAAAAAGACAAATACCATATGATTTCACTCATATGTCAAATCCAAAAACAAAACAAACAAAACAAAATTCATAAGATACAAAGAACAGATCAGTGGTTACAAGAGGGAAGGGGGCTAGGGGTAGGTGAAAAATGTTAAAGGGGTCAACTGTATGGTGATGAATGGTAACTAGACCTTTGGGAGAATCACTATGTAGTATATAGAGATGTTGAATTATAACCTGAAACTTATATAATAAAAAAAAAGAAAGAAAATGAAACTCAGAAAAAATTAAACTGTGAGAGAAAAGAGACTGTTAACTTAGAGAACAAGTGGTAAGAAATGATGGGTCTTGGGAAACACTTTGAAGAGACAGCCAACAGGACTTGCTAATGGATTGAATGTGTGGTGCGGTGGGGGGGTAAGGAAAGAAAAAAGAGAAATCTATGATGGCCCTTAGTTTTTAGCTCGAGCAATTGGGTGAATGGTGCAGTGATTGGGTGACATGGGACAGAATGTGAGAAAAGTGAGGTGAGGCTAGAGTGGGGAGACAGGTGTGTGGAGGGTATTGTGTTGGAGTGAGTTGGGATAGGAAATCAGTTGTTTGTTTTGGGGCAGGTTAAGTTTGAAAACCTCACCAAATGCAGATTTTTAAAAGGCAGTGGAGAGTTAAGGGAGGAAGGTAGAGATTTGCCAGTCATCAGTGTATAGAGGGTATTTAGAACTATGACATGTGATCAGTAGAGGAGTTAAATAATAGGGTAAGAAGACCAAGGACTGAGAAAGTCATATCACTCCATAGCCTCAGATTTTTGGCACTGAACTGAAAAGAAAAAATAAAAATCTGAAACTCAAGCCACTAGTTATTATTATTTATTGCTGGTGGTGCTGTTGTTATTGTTGTTTCATACAGCTCTTGTGCACCTGCTTGCATAGTGGCATGCCCAATAAGCACAGTGTTTTCAGTATGGCTTTCACACTGTGGCCTCTGCTGCTTGCTAAGAATCCTCCTGAATGAATAGTCAGATTTGTGTCTACTGATTGTCTTCTAAGGATCAGTCAAATGGTGGCATCGGAATAATGCAAGTAGCAAAAATAGGTCCCCCCACCCAATACCCCATAAAGCCAATTGGTGGTACTGAATGGTAGGAGATGGGACAGAAGACAGAATGGTAAACTACTGATGCATGTTGAGAAACAAAAGATAACCTTATAATTAAATATATATATATTATGATTCAAATTATGCCCCACTATACCTGTGATACTAAACTTGTGGCTAGTTCATCAGTTTTGAATTACTGGGTACCTCTGTTGACCTGAGCAGAAAGTCCTCATCACAATGTCTTTGGAGCTGCATTCCAGACTTCTACTGGGGGGAGGGACTTTTCTGGGACAAGGAGGGGAGTATGGAGCTGTTACAGGAATCTCACTTTCTTATACTGCATGTGAGCACACACTCTCAGGAAACATCTAAGACATGGAAAGGAGGCTGTGTCCTCTTTCTAACCTTGCATTGTCAACATTTTGGCACATGTTTAAGTCTTTGAAATGATAAGCGCTGTTTTTTTTTCGCTTGAGTATATTGATGTCTTATAAATGTACTAATGCCCTCTTACTCCTTCTCCACCCACCTCTGGATGGTGCCAAGAGTTCCAGTGTTGCCTTGTTTCTCTTCTCACATGACTAAGCTTTTCACCTCTCATCTGATGCCCATTTGGACTTTAATGATCAAAAACTATCTCAGCTCACGGCCTCAAGAAGAAGATGTTCTGTTCTCCTAACCCCACAGGCTGCACCCAAGGCTTATGTTCCCAGGCTTATCAGGATTATATTCTGATGAACTACTAGGTCCACAACCCTCCTCCTACCCTGTCTGGAGCTACATGAAGCTCTCAAGAAGACCCCTTGCATTATTGCCCCTCTTTGAGAGCAGGATCCAGTCTTTGCCTGGCGCTGTGAGTCATGATCAGGGGATGCACTTCTCTCAGGGCCTCATCTCCTTGACTTTGGTTATGCAACACCTCCTTCTTCAGTTTCATCATTTTCTTGCTTCCTCTGAGGCTTCTCCCAGGTTGAAGTGCTTAAAATAATCTCTCTCTCTCCTTTCTTCATTCCTCCAAGCAGCTTCAGCATCCCAACTCTGTAATGACAGACTTCCTGTGCTCCAAGGATCAGAAGCAAAGCTTGCTTCTCTAACCAATGCTTGTTAAGATTCTATTTCAATGGATTTAATTCAACAAATGCTTACATACTGAGAAAAGAATAAGTTCCAGGTGGGCAACATGAAAGTCATAACAAGAGCAGCAATAGTGGGAATGGAGAAGGAAATGACAGTCCTGATCTTATGAAGACAGCACAGACTGGACTCTGTCAGTGGTTTAATGTGAAATGAGAGAGGAAGAGGAGTCAAAGATAAGGCTGACTATTTTCATATCATGGGTCTCAGCTGTGCTGTGGGAACACACAGGAGGAACAGGGAGGCAGAGGAGGAGTCCTGGAAGGAAGACCCATGGTTGAGGCATTTTCCTAGCATGTGCAAGAGAGAATGGGGCTTCTGCAGGGAGATGAGGAAGCTCTCCATTGTGGAAGCTTAGGGTGCATGCTGAGTGGGGCTGTCTGCATAGCAAGCAACTGGGAGAGAGCATCACCCCACCCTGGGAGATTTCCAGGACCCTCCAGCCTTCCTCACAATGACCCAGAGACTCAACTCTCTTTCTTTCCTTCCCACACTACCGCTATCCACTTCATGTTTCAGATTTTCTCCATCTATGCGTGGCCACGCAATAGGCCACTAGGCTCCATGACCCTACATACACTTTTCAGTTTTGGGATTTTACTGCTGATCACTTCAAACACAAGAACATTACAAGAGTTTTAAAAATTTTACCAAGTTAGAGACTTCCCTGGTGGTCCAGTGGTAAAGAATCCACCTTCCAATGCAGGGGATGCGGGTTTGATCCCTGGTCAGGGAACTAAGATCCCACATGCTGCAGGGCAACTAAGCCCACATGCCGCAACTACTGAGCTCACAAGCCTCAAGTAGAGAGCCTGCACACCGCAAACTACAGAGCCCACATGCTCTGGAACCCATGCGCCACAACTAGAGAAGAGAAAACCCGCATGCCACAACTAGAGAGAAGCCCACACGCCGAAAGATCCCCCATGCCTCAATGAAGATCCCATGTGCCGCCACTAAGACCTGATGCAGCCAAAAATAAATAAATACATAAATAAAATAAAAATATATATAAAAAAATCTTACCAAGTTATTATAATCTCTGGTCTATGAAAACCAGCTACCTTCTTTCCATGGGTGATCTTTATAGCATCATGCTCAGCGTTGGATGAAACTCTGTTTAAATCTGGATTCTCCACTTGCTGGTTGTGTGACCCTGTGTGTGTCCTTTAACCTCTCTATCCTCAGGGGTTTTTTACCTAGAAAAAAAATAAACAATGGTATCTATCAAGAATAATTGTGAGGACTAAATTAGAACTTATGAGCTATTTAATTATTTTAAAATATACATTTTGAGGAGCCCTGGAGGCGTCATCAGTGGAAATGACAGACGAGGGAGCTCGAAAGGACTGTCCCTCCACAGAAACACTGACCAAAAGAGCAAAATTCATTGAAATCCACTTTGTCTAAGGTTTACAGCAACCAAGAAATGATGAATCAGAATAAGGCAGCTTAAACATGGTAGGAAAGTTCTATGGCATTTTTAAAATAACAGATTTCTCCCAGCTTGCTTCCCACATACACACACACACAAACACACAGAGCGAGAGAGAGAGACACAGGACAGAGACAGAGACAGAGAAAGAGAGAGAGAGAGAGGAAATATGAAGGGGGAATGTGCTTCAGTAAACTGGTCAGTGATAGCCTCAATGTAAACTCAGCAAAACAGAAGGTTATATGCTACCATGGGACTGCTGGTCTCTGAGCATGACTTTCATGACTGGTGAATTTACCTTGGATAGTAGAAGAGGAATCCCTTATTTCTCCTTAGCTGAGGTCACCCTTAGAAAAAATTATCACATTCACAGAAAGATAGGCAAGATGAAAAGGCAGAGGTCTAGGTACCAGATGAAAGAACAAGATAAAACCCCAGAAAAACAACTAAATGAAGTGAAGATAGGCAACCTTTCAGAAAAAGAATTCAGAAAAATGTTAGTGAAGATGATCCAGGACCTCAGAAAAAGAATGGAGGCAAAGATTGAGAAGATGCAAGAAATGTTTAACAGAGACCTAGAAGAATTAAAGAACAGAGATGAACAATACAATAACCGAATGGAAAAATACACTATAAGGAATCAATAGCAGAATAACTGAGGCAGAAGAACGGATAAGTGACCTGGAAGACAGAATGGTGGAATTCACTGCTGCAGAACAGAATAAAGAAAAAAGAATGAAAAGAAATGAAGACAGCCTAAGAGACCACTGGGACAACATGAAATGCAACAACATTTGCATTATAGGGGTCCCAGAAGGAGAAGAGAGAGAGAAAGGACCCAAGAAAATATTTGAAGCGACTATAGTCGCAAACTTCCCTATCACGGGAAAGGAACTAGCCACCCAGGGCCAGGAAGTGCAGAGAGTCCCATACAGGATAAACCCAAGGAGAAACACGTCAAGACACATAGTAATCAAATTGGCAAAAATTAAAGACAAAGAAAAATTATTGAAAGCAGCAAGGGAAAAACGACAAATAACATTCAAGGGAACTTCCATAAGGTTAACAGCTGATTTCTCGGCAGAAACTCTACAGGTCAGAAGGGACTGGCATGATATATTTAAAGTGATGAAAGGGAAAAACATACAACCAAGATTACTCTGCCCAGCAAGGATCTTATTCACATTCGACAGAGAAATCAAAAGCTTTACAGACAAGCAAAAGCTAAGAGAATTGAGCACCACCAAACCAGCTCTACAACAAATGCTAAAGGAACTTCTCTAAGTGCAAAACACAAGAGAAGAAAAGGACCTACAAAAACAAACCCAAAACAATTAAGAAAATGGTCACGGGACCATACATATCAACAATTACCTTAAATGTGAATGGATTAAATGCTCCAACCAAAAGACACAGGCTTGCTGAATGGATACAAAAACAAGATCCATATATATGCTGTCTACAAGAGACCCACTTCAGACCTAGGGACACATACAGACTGAAAGCGAGCGGATGGAAAAAGATATTCCATGCAAATGGAAATCAAAAGAAAGCTGGAGTAGCAATACTCATAGCAGATAAAATAGACGTTAAAATAAAGAATATTACAAGAAACAAGGAGTGACACTACATAACAATCAAGGGATCAATCCAAGAAGAAGATATAATAATTATAAATATATATGCACCCAACATAGGAGCACCTCAATACAAAAGGCAACTGCTAACAGCTATAAAAGAGGAAACTGATAGTAACGCAATAATATTGAAGCACTTTAACACCTCACTTACACCAATGGACACATCATCCAAACAGAAAATTAATAAAGAAACTCAAGCTTTAAATGACACAATAAACCAGATAGATTTGACTGATATGGATAAGACATTCCATCCCAAAACAGCAGATTACACTTTCTTCTCAAGTGCGCACAGAACATTCTCCAGGACAGATCACATCTTGGGTCACAAATCAAGCCTCAGTAAATTTAAGAAAATTGAAATCATATCAAGCATCTTTTCTGACCACAATGCTATGAGATTAGAAATCAATTACAGGGAAAAAACACAAATTACGTAAAAAACACAAACACATGGAGGCTAAACAATACGTTACTAAATAACCAAGAGATCACTGAAGAAATCAAAGCGGACATCAAAAAATACCTAGAGACAAATGACAATGAGAACACGACAATCCAAAACCTATGGGTTGCAGCAAAAGCAGTTCTAAGAGGGAAGTTTATAGCTATACAAGCCTACCTCAAGAAACAAGAAAATCTCAAATAAACAATCTAACCTTACACCTAAAGGAACTAGAGAAAGAAGAACAAACAGAACCCAAAGTTAGCAGAAGGAAAGAAATCATAAAGGTCAGAGCAGAAATAAATGAAATAGAAACAAAGAAACAATAACAAAGACCAATAAAACTAAAAGATGGTTCTTTGAGAAGATAAACAAAATTGATAAACCATTAGGGAGACTCATCAAGAAAAAGAGGGAGAGGACTCAAATCAATAAAATTAGAAATGAAAAAGGAGAATTTCCAACGGACACCACAGAAATACAAAGCATCTTAAGAGACTACTACAAGCAACTCTATGCCAATCAAATGGACAACCTGGAAGAAATGGACACATTCTCAGAAAGGTATAACCTTCCAAAACTGAACCAGGAAGAAATGGAAAATATGAACAGGCCAATCTCAAGTAATGAAATTGAAACTGTGATTAAAAATCGTCCAACAAACAAAAGTCCAGGACAAGACAGCTTCACAGGTGGATTCTATCAAACGTTTAGAGAAGAGATAACACCCATCCTTTTCAAACTCTTCCAAAAAATTGCAGAGGAAGGAACACTCCCAAACTCATTCTATGAGGCCACAATCACCCTGATACCAATACCAGACAAAGATACTACAAAAAAAGAAAATTACAGACCAATATCACTGATGAACGTAGATGCAAAAATCCTCAACAAAATACTAGCAAACAGAATCCAACAACCCATTAAAAGGATCATACACCATGATCAAGTGGGATTTATCCCAGGGATGCACGGATTCTTCAATATATGCAAATCAATCAATATGATACACCATATTAACAAATTGAAGAAGAAAAACCATATGATCAACTCAATAGATGCAGAAAAAGCTTTTGAGAAAATTCAACACCATTTATGATAAAAACTCTCCGGTGAGTGGGCAAGGAGGGAACCTACTTCAACATAATAAAGGCCATATATGACAAACCCACAGCAAACATCATTCTCAATGGTGAAAAACTGAAAGCATTTCCTCTAAGATCAGGAACAAGACATGGATGTCCACTCTCACCACTATTATTCAGCATAGTTGTGGAAGTCCTAGCCACGGCAATCAGAGAAGAAAAAGAAATAAAAAGAATACAAATTAGAAAAGAAGAAGTAACACTGTCACTGTTTGCAGATGACATGATACTATACATAGAGAATCCTAAAAGTGCCAGTAGAAGACTACTATAGCTAATCAATGAATTTGGTGAAGTTGCAGGATACAAAATTAATACACAGTAATCTCTTGCATTCTTATACACTAATGGTGAAAAATCTGAAAGAGAAATTAAGGAAACACTCTCATTTACCATTGCAACAAAAAGAATAAAATACCTAGGATTAAATCTACCTAGGGAGACAAAAGACCTGTATGCAGAAAACTATGACACTGTTCAAAGAAATTAAATATGATACCAACAGATGGATAGATATACCATGTTCTTGGATTGGAAGAATCAACATTGTGAAAATGACTACACTAACCAAAGCAATCTACCCTATCAAAGCAATCCCTATCAAAGTACCAATGCATTTTTTACAGAACTAGAACAAAAAATCTTAAAATTTGTATGGAGACACAAAAGACCCCGAATAGCCAAAGCAGTCTTGAGGGAAAAAAACAGAGCTGGAGGAATCAGACTCCCTGACTTCAGACTATACTACAAAGTTACAGTAATCAAGACAATATGGTACTGGTACAAAAACAGAAATATAGATCAATGGAACAGGATAGAAAGCCCAGGGATAAACCCATGCACCTATGGTCAACTAATCTATGATAACGGAGGCAAGGACATACAATGGAGAAAAGACAGTCTCTTCAATAAGTGGTGCTGGGAAAACTGGACAGCTACATGTAAAAGAATGAAATTAGAACACTCCCTAACACCATACACAAAAATAAATTCAAAATGGATTAGAGACCTAAATTAAGACCGGACACTATAAAACTCTTAGAGGAAAACATAGGAAGAACACTCTTTGACGTAAGTCACAGAAAGATCTTTTTTGATCCACCTCCTAGAGTAATGGAAATAAAAACAAAAATAAACAAATGGGACCTAATGAAACTTAAAAGCTTTTGCAAAGCAAAGGAAACAAGCTGAAAAGACAACCCTCAGAATGGGAGAAAATATTTGCACACGAATCAACGGACAAAGGATTAATCTCCAAAATATATAAACAGCTAATGCAGCTCAATATTAGAAAAACAAACAACCCAATCAAAAAATGGGCAGAAGACCTAAATAGACATTTCTTCAAAGAGGACATACAGATGGCCAAGAAGCCCATGAAAAGCTGCTCAACATCACTAATTATTAGAGAAATGCAAATCAAAATTACAATGAGGTATCACCTCACACCGGTTAGAATGGGCATCATCAGAAAATCTACAAACAATAAATTTTGGAGAGGGTGTGGAGAAAAGAGAACCCTCTTGCACTGGTGGTGGGAATGTAAATGGATACAGCCACTCTGGAGAACAGTATGGAAGTTCCTTCAAAAACTAAAAATAGAATTACCATATGACCCAGCAATCCCACTACTGGGCATATACCCAGAGAAAGCCATAATTCAAAAAGACACATGCACTCCAATGTTCATTGCAGCACTATTTACAATAGCCAGGTCATGGAAGCAACCTAAATGCCCATCGACAGATGAATGGATAAAGAAGATGTGGTACATATATACAATGGAATATTACTCAGCCATAAAAAGGAACAAAACTGGGTCATTTGTAGAGACGTGGATGGATCTAGAGACTGTCATACAGAGTGAAGTAAGTCAGAAAGAGAAAAACAAATATCGTATATTAACACATATATGTGGAAACTAGAAAAATGGTCCAGATAAACCGGTTTGCAGGGCAGAAATTGAGACACAGATGTAGAGAACAAACGTATGGACACCAAGCGGGGAAAGCAGCAGGGGTGGTGGTGGTGTGATGAATTGGGAGATTGGGACTGACATATATACATTAATATGTATAAAAAGGATAACTAATAAGAACCTGCTGTATAAAAAAATAAAATAAAATTCAATAAATAAATAAATAGAGTTCTCCTGGTGATAGTAGAGTCGTTGAAACAGCACATTGAAAATACAGAACATTTTATTTGAGCTGTAAGCTATACAGGAACAATGGGTAGATTATTCTTCATTGTTGACTGCCTCCCTAGTTACTTTAACATCCACGTTACCTTCTCCAGCCCCCAGCACTCTAGAATGAACTATCTAGGGAACCGTGGACATATTGAACAATTCTGAGACTCCCAGCCAATCCTCGGGGATGCTGGGTCTCATGGTAGAAAAGAATACGCACAGAAGGTCTCCTCAGAGACACTTCTTTCATGTTCTTTCTTGGATCTGCACATATTGTCTGAAATTTCCATTTTCACATCCCTCAAGAGGGTAGAACTTCTCTGGTTTCATGTAGTCTCAGTCCCCCAGAACTGAGCTGCTCCCTTGCTTGAGGAAAAGAGACAAAATTTTCTGATCTGACTGTTCCTTCAAACCCTGATCTAGAAGAAATTGTTCTTTTCCTGCCAGATCACTGGTATAAATCCTATGGGTACTGGGAAAACCCCAGGAGCTTAAGGTCATTGGGCTGCCTTGGAACAGTAACTGTGGTTCTTCATCTTGTTGATCTTCCTCATCACATGTGACATCTGCCTAAGGTGAGATCTCTTTCCTCAAATCAAATCTTGGCACTCACCACCAGCTCCATTAACCGATCCAAAAATGTCACTGTGTGAAAATACCTCTATGACCAATGAATTTCAGGATATTTTTACTGTATTCACCATGGAGAGTAGATCTATGTCTTTTGAAAATAATGGTAACCGATTGGAAAGTGGATTTCCATTCAAGAAACATCAATTTATTGTTTTGCATGGTAACGTTGGAGATGCAAACCAAAAATCCTAGTGCATAATCTAAACATCTTCTAATCATATGCATAAAGATGTAATTGAGTACTCACCTAGTCACTCGCAGAGCTGAGGAAAATCCAGGGCTACTCTTCTGGACTAACTGGACCTCCAGAACTCTGTGATGGAGAGAAGGGTAGCATGAGTAAAGGGGTCATACAGACTCCACATGAGGTTTGGGGCAATAGGCAAAAGGAATTCATTCCTGAACACTTTTAAGTCATGGGTCTGTAATTTATGACATAAGAATAATTATTTTGGGGTACCCTAAGAGGATAGGAAAAAAGGATTAGGAGCACTGAGAAAAGGTATTGAATGTGGCCCAGTAAGAAAATCAGGTGTTATGGGATACTAAGACTGGGAGTGTGAATTTGAGGAGATTTTAGGAGAAAAGTAAGTCAATAAAATAGGGTTCAAATATAAGCAACTAATTCAGGTGGATCAGTAAAGCTGAGAGGGGGAAATTTCTGCTTTAGCAGAAGTGGTAAAATAATATCATCGGAGTGTAATTAAGTGAGGAGACAGTTTCTTGTGGGGCAGAGGAACAAAACCTTTCCTTCTTTCGTGTGTGCCGCCATTAGTCAAAGAATTAACTATGGAATTCCTAGAAGGCAAGGAGGGGAGATCTCAAAAAGTCGAAGAAAGAAATGTAAAGGTGTAAGAGAAGATGCTAAATTTCAGGGCATTGAGAGGAGGGAAAGGGACAGATCTTCTAGTGAATATGCAGAACACAAAAACCAGTGATATCGAGTGTGTGTGTGTGTGTGTGTGTGTGTGTGTGTGTTAGAAAGTAATACATGATTGCTTCATGGTGTTATTTCAAAGCTTCACCAGAGTCCTAGGTGCCACAGGTAAGCAGTTAACTAGTTATATCCCCTTCCTCCTTCCTCCCTGTATGGAAATGTCCCTTTGCTCTTTGGGCGTGTAGTAACAACCCCCAGTATATTCTGGAGAGCATCTCTTCCATACGTCACTCTTGCTGTCCCTGCCTCTTCAGCCAACATCTGTCTTAGACTACTACCCCACTTTGCTGTAGACCTATAGAGTGCTCTATTGCAGTCTGCTTCCTTCAGGTTGCTGTTTCTTTCCCCTGTATTTCTTTGCCCTAAGCATGGGCACAGACCCTTCCTTCAACTCCTTGCAATGACAGCACAGACTAAGCTGCAACTCCCATCACAATTTTTGGAAGGTATAGGAATAACTGAAGGAAACTAACAGAAAACTTAGAATGAGATACTAAATATGGCTGTTCTTAGAATCCACAGGCTCAATCCCCTCTACAGGAATTTTACATTCAATCACCACCCTAATTGATTACCTAGTCACTCTCAGAGTTGAGGTAACACCCCCCCACACACACAATTCCTGGCTCAACATCAAGTGGAAAGGACCAGCTTACCTCCCTCCAGGTGAAGTAATCTCAAACCTCTCTTTTAGTAAAAGTCTAAGTCTCAACCACCGGGAACCCCAAGTACGGGAAGCAGTTTCCTCCTCAGCTCTCATTTTCTACCCCAGGGTTTAATTTGTTCCAGGATGATTGACAGTGGGAAACTATTTCCTTCATGAGTATCCTCTGTCAATGCGTCTGAATCTAACCTCTCCACCTCTCTTCTCCATTCCCTATAGTACTGAGTTTTAAAGGCTCTGTGCTTAGCCCTCTTTTGGACTTCCTGCATTCCAAATTATTTACACTCATATATTCTCTCAGCTTGAATGAGCATCTCAGTGTAAATGGCTCTGAATCCAACCCACCTAGCCTGGATTTATCCTTGTATTCTCCCACAGTGTGGTATAATGAAAAGACCACAGAACATGGCATCAAAAATCCTGAATGCTAGGACTGAAATAAATTGGGTCCAGGACTTACCCAGGCAGTCCCTCTTCCCCACAATTTGCCAAAAAGAAAAAATTTTAGAGTCCCTGGTTTCCCTAGGAGCAGGAAATGCCTTTGAAGGACTTCCGCAATGTCCCCACCCCTAGCCCTTCCTGGGGAAGCCCAACCTGGTAGATATATAAACAGGCACCTTGCAGCTTCCTGCTCTAACCTGCTGTTTTCTCCCTCCAAAATGGACAACTCCCTCCTGCTAGGACTCTCCATCCTCCTCTGCTGCTTTAGAGGTGAGTCCCTACGGTTGACAGTTGGAGAGACGTGTCCAGGATCCTGGAATGGGTCGGGGTTCACATGACAGAAGTTCTCTTATGAGAGCCATATGGTAACAGAAGCTGTCATTCTGATGCCATGACTTTTGTCCACAACACATCATGTCCCTGGGACATTCACCAAAGTCTTAGTCTGCCCTTGCAGAAGGAAACAGGTAGATTATAAAGGAATTGAAAAGATTTTCACAGAAGCTGTGAGGTGAGGTTTTTAAAATGAGGTCTTCAGAGAATGTTTTTTTTCTTTTTTCCAACAGTACTGTATGGGTCATTTGCAGACAAAGAACATGGAAGTGAGTAGAAATGGATCAGTGGTGTAGGATGGGGAATTTAGGGGGAGGGAGGAGATGAAAGGGGCAGGCTGAGCACTGAGGGTTGAAAGGAATCCAGAGATAGACCTTGAATTTCAACACTCAACAACTTCTTCCAGCAGGATCGGGCTGGGATGGGAGCTGATTTTAAGTTTGATGAAAAAACATGAGCAGCAGTTGACAAGGCTGAGGATGAGTGTATTAAAAAGCAAGAAAAAGGGAAAGGGGGAAGTGGAATGTTGATTTTTAAGGCACTAGCTGGCTAAATCCAAAGTGTAGCAATTTCATGGATTTCAGATGCTTTCCCCCTTGTCGGCTTCCAGGCGCATGTAGGTAAGAAAGTCACATAGGTCAATTAAAAAGAAGGGAATGAGGCACACACACAAAAAATGTGCATTTATCTTTTTCCTTTGAGTCTGTGCTGTATCCTAAGAGATGGGCAGGGGAGGCTGAGAGGCCCTCTAGAGGTGAAGAGAATTGAAAAGAGGGAGAGGTGCAGATATGCCATAAGACAGGGGACTAGGCTTTGGAGGGACATAAGAGCCTAGAGTGGCTCCAGGTTAAGAGAGCAAGATGGGCCTCATGTGTTACAAGGCTTACAGTGACCCTAGGCAAGGGTAAATCTTAGAGAAAATTGCAGATATGTTTTATTTCTCTTTGCCAGCACAGTCCATGAACTATTTGTTGGTGAATACCGTATTCCTGGTGAGTATGAAGAGGACCGGACCTGATTATCTCAGTTTTGATTTTGTTCCCCTTTTCCTTAACCCTCCACCTGTTTTACAGGCTAAAACTTCTGAGACCATAAACTTTAGCCCCTCTTTTGTCTTAGCCTATTTTAATAGAGGTAGATGCCCATGTTTAATGAGTCTCTGACAAAGCCCTCGGGGCTCCCAGCAGACTTCAAATTTGAAAGGGGAGGTGGGTCCTTTCATAGCAGTGTGAGACCCTCTCTCACTTCGACTTCCCTACTCTCTGGCCCAAATTATAGAAATTATTCAGTGTAGGATGTGCCACCTCCAGTTTCCAGGTGAGAAGTGTTCCAGAGGCAGAGGAATATGTACTGCAACAATGGAAGAGGCTTGCACAACTGGGAGGATTTTCAGAAGTAAGTTGTGGGTTTGGGGAAGGAGGAAGGGGCAGAGGAAGCAGACAGGGATACATTAGTCATAGTAAAAAGGTGGGACCTTACTTTAGCT
Source organism: Lagenorhynchus albirostris (assembly GCF_949774975.1). NCBI lineage: Eukaryota > Metazoa > Chordata > Mammalia > Artiodactyla > Delphinidae > Lagenorhynchus > Lagenorhynchus albirostris. The sequence goes on from NC_083103.1 coordinate 100,652,335, forward strand.
CAGGCAGTCTCAACTCTGGGATGACTGACTATCTCTACCCCATCGCATGCCATGATGAAAAATAGATAGAGGTAGGCTCTAAGGGGTGGGGGTCTGTAGCTATGGAATCAATATTTTGAGAAGCCTGAAGAAAACAGAGGAGACTTAACTGAGGGGAAAGGAGAGGCACAATACGGCCAGTGGAGAACAGCTGGATGTTGGAGTGAGGAGGGCAGTTCTCTGTCTTTGTCCCTGCCTGGACCTCCTTGTGGGTGGTTTTAAACGGTGAAAATAGAGGGGCCAGCGTTAGCAATAAATATTGACTAAATGGCTCTTCATGGGTAAGACTAAACATCATGATTTCTCAGTTTTCCTAGCCTTTGTGCTGAGTGATTCCTTAGTATTTCTAACCCTTACTTAAGCCAGTGTTAACATTCCCAGTGGAAACATCCAGCTTGCGCAATCCTTGAATTGCTGCTGTCATTACATCCCCATATCCAGGAATTTTTTTTTTTTAACTACTCTGCTATTGCTTTTCTTTTGGGAAACCCCCAAATTCCAACATCTTCCGATTCTTCACACTTGAATAACCGAGCCTTGAACTACACAAGGTTGTTTTTGTATGCTGGTGCAGGCTGGAAAGAAGGTGTTTTTTTGTTTGTTTGTTTTTCCAGAAACCTCTTTGCTGATCTGTTTCTCCTCCTTCTGCAGATGATGGTACACCCTGGTTAACCTTTAGGGGCTGCCTAAAGAACTGTGCTAATGTGAACAATATAAAATGGAGTGTCTATCTGGTGACCTTCAGGTGCTGCAGGAGCCGTGACTTGTGCAATGAAGACCTCTAGAAATGACTGGTCCTTTTCTGGCTCCAGTCTCTGGGTGGGTGACATTGTTGGTGCCACCTCTTCACAATGATTTTCTAAAAAAGCACATTTCAGATTGCAAACATATGGCTCTGCCTTCTGCATATGTAAGAAAAAGCCCTCTCTTTTTCTATCAATAGATTCTCTGCCTTGGCCCCTGGCAGGGTGAGGGGTAGGGAACACCTTGAATACAAGATCAACACATCCTGCAGGTTGTTACAGAACCTAGTGTTTTCACTGAATACCCAAGTTGCTTCAGAAAAGGAAGAAGATAGGTCAGTTCTTTTCCCTGCTCCTTCCCTTCCTTCTGTGACAGAATATTTTCATTTTTTTCTCTTGGTATTGTTCTTCTTATCTCACTCCAATTAAAGCGTATAACTCTGACCTCATGGGGAGGGAGGGGGCAACGTGAAAAGAGATGACTTAAGTCTTCATAAATTTTGTTCATGAATGCTATTCCCCGAGAGAGGAGCAGGGCAGAATACAGAAAGAAATTTGTACCAGAGCCGTGAAGAGAAAAAGATTTTCTGCCTTGTAGAATGAGACTCTCTATGGAGTTGGGGGTTGAAGAAGAAAAGGAGAAGGCATGCCTGGAATTCTAGAGATAGTATTTGCACTCTGCTTCCCTGGCAAACTCATAGGAAGGCATCAACCCCTAGACAGGGAAGAGCTGTAGTATGCTTCCAAGGAGATGAGACCAGAAGTAGTCACATAAATATTTCCATGCCTGCAGCATGGCATGGAGGAAGCCGAGATCTGTGGGGTCTGAAGAAGCCATGTGGGTCTGTCCACTAGACATCTCAGCAGCAACCTCTGTGGAGAGCTGTCCCCATGACCAGATGCCTTTCCTCACCCTCCACCTCCGCCTCACACACGCTCGGGTCTTCCGCTTGTACAGTTCTAGCACATACATCCTGCAGGTTGTTACAGAACCTAGTGCTTTCACTGAATACCCAAGTTGCTTCAGAAAAGAAAGAGGATAGGTCAATTCTCTTCCCTGCTCCTTCCCTTCCTTTCCTCTTTTTCCCTTTCTGGGAAAAAACAGGGGTTGGAAAATGTATGCTCATAAGGATTGATTACTGATTCCTAACAAACTGGTAGGATGAGGCCTGAAAAGGGTGATTAATTAATATTATAAAAATATCATAAAGAAAGTTACATTTCTTCCATACCTATACTGTGTTTTTTTCTTTCTCTCATCTCCAAACCCTTCTTTAATTTCGCCAACAAATACTTATTTTAAAAGTCCTGTATTTAAGGCACTGCTGGACCTTAGGATACCGTAGCCATGACCGCTGTCCTCATGGTGTCTAAAGCAAGAATGAAAATATAAAGAGATAATTAAACATGCAAGTTGAAACAAAATAATAAAAAATAAACAGGTGGGAATATTTGGTATAAAATATAACAAATAAAAAAAGCCCACAATAGATGAAATATTATACGTATTTCTTGAAAAAGATGCGCAAAGAATTAGGCACTTGGAAGACCAGAATGAGGAACTCTCCCAGAATACAGTAAGAAAGAAGATGTAGAAAAGATGACCATAGAATAGAAAGGCTTACAGAGTACAGACCTAAGAAATAAGGAAAAACATAAGCTAAATATAGTAAAACATAAGTTATATATAGTAAAACATAAGTTAAAGACTATGAAAGATGACAGATCTTTAAGCACTTCCAGTAAGAAAGAGCATGAAAAGCATAAAGGGAAAAAGAATAAATGCCAAAGTCTTAACAAAGAAACTTAGAACAATGTATAAATTCAGAAAAAGTCATGTCTAAGTTTTATTTCTGGCATAGCAGATTGTTAATTAAGATAGCCAGTTTCATAGATGAGTGCAAAAATCTTTGAAGTCAAGGTTCTTAAAAGAATCTTTTGGTAAGGGAAAAAACATAATAAAAAAAATTTCTTATAACTTTCTCCCCATGGATAAAAGAATAAGAATGATACTTTGTGGATGTTCTCAATGTATTTATTTATCAGAACCTGCTTTATGACAAAAAATATTTTGAATTTTATGCAACTATAGAATATTTTCTCATTCTTATCTTTCTTGGACCCTTTAAGATTAACCTAGTATTGGTCATTTTATCTTCTCTATTACCTTTTTAATTATACATTCTTTAATAATTCTTTTAATAGTTATGCATACTTAACTCTTTATAGTCTACCTTAAATTAGTACATTTACCACCTTATTAGCAACCCAAGAACACTGTAAGAATTTGATTCCATTTACTCACTTCTGCTTCTTGTGCTACTATTGTCACTGTGTTGTTGTTTATTGTGGTAAAACATACATAAAACAAAATTTACCATTTTAATCATTTTTAAATATACAGTTCAGTGGCATTAAGTACTTTCACGTTGCTATACAACCATCACCACCATCCATCTCCACATGGATCCTACATCCATCTTTTTCATCCTACAAAACCGAAACTCTGTATCCATCAAACAATACTCCCCATCCCCTGGCAGCACATTCTACTTTCTGTTTCTGAGTTTGACTATATTGGACACCTCATAGAAGTGCAATCATCCAGTGTTTGCCCTTTTGTGACTGACTTATCTTACTAGCATAATGTCCTCAAAGTTCACCTATGCTGTAGAATGTGCCAGAATTTCCCTCCTTTTTTTTTTTTTTTTTTTTTTTTTTGCGGTACACGAGCCTCTCACTGTTGTGGCCTCTCCCGTTGCGGAGCACAGGATCCGGGGCACGAACCCGTGTCCCCTGCATCGGCAGGCGGACTCTCAACCACTGCGCCACCAGGGAAGCCCATCCCTCCTTTTTTAATGCCAGATAATATTCTATTGTAGGTATATACCACATTTTGTTTATCCATTCATCATCCATTGATGGACATTTAGGTTACTTCCACCTTTTAGCTATTGCAAATAATACTACAATGAACACAGGTGTACAAGTATCTGTTCAAGTCCCTGCTTTCAGTTCTTTAGGGTATATATCCAGAAGTGAAATTGTTAGATCATATAGTAATTCTATGTTTAAATTTTTGAGGAACTGCCATACTGTTTTCCACAGTGGCTACGTAATTTCACACTCCCACCCAGAGTGTACTAGAGCTCCAATTTCTCCACATCCTTACCTACACTTGCATTTTCTGTTTTTATGTTAGTAGCCATCCTAATGGGTGTGAAGGGTTATTTCATTGTGGGTTTTTTTTAATATAAATTTATTTATTTATTTTTATTTTTGGCTGCATTGGGTCTTCGTTGCTGCATGCGGGCTTTTCTCTAGTTGTAGCGAGCAGGGGCTACTCCTCGTTGCGGTGCGCAGACTTCTCATTGCGGTGGCTTCTCTTGTTGCAGAGCACAGGCTCTAGGCGTGCGGGCTTCAATAGTTGTGGCACTCAGGCTCAGTAGTTGTGGCTCGCGGGCTCTAGAGCGCAGGCTCAGTAGTTGTGGCGCACGGGCTTAGTTGCTCTGCGGAATGTGGGATCTTCCCAGAGCAGGGCTCAAACCCATGTCCCCTGCATTGGCAGGCGGATTCTTAACAACTGTGCCACTAGGGAAGCCCTCATTGTGGCTTTTATTTGTGTTTCCCTAATGATTAGTGATGTTGAGCACCTTTCCATGTGCTTATTGGCCATTTGTGTATCTTCTTTGGAGGAATTCATGTCCTTTTGTCCACAATTTAATCAGCTGGCTGTCTTTTTGTTGCTGTGTTATAGGAGTTTTTTTTTAATACATTCTGAATATGGTCTCTTATCAGGTATACAATTTGCCATTCCATGAGTTGCCTTTTCACTTTGTTGATTCTGTCCTTCGATGCACAGAATTTTTAATTTTGACATATTCCAATTTATCTTTTTCTTTTGCCTCATATCTTTTTAAAAATTGAGATATAGTTGATGTACAGTATTATATAAGTTACAGGTGTACAATATAGTGGTTCACAATTTTTAAAGGTTATATTCCATTTATACGTATTATAAAGTATTGGCTATATTCCCTGTGTTGTACAATATATCCTTGTAGCGTATTTTATACATAATAGTTTGTACATCTTAATCCCCTACCCTTATATTGCCCTTCCAACCTTCCCCCCTCCCACTGGTAACCACTAGATTGTCCTCTGTATCTGTGAGTCTGCATCATTTTTGTTATATTTACCAGTTTGCTGTAGTTTTTAGATTCTTCATAAAAGTGATATCATACAGTATTTGCCTTTCTCTGTCTGACTTAATTCACTTAGCATAATACCCTCCAAGTCCATCCATGTTACTGCAAATGGCAAAATTTCATTCTTTTTTATGGCTAAGTAATCTTCTTTACCCATTCATCTGCTGATGGACCCTTAGGTTGCTTCCATATCTTGACTACTGTAAATAATGTTGCTATGAATACTGTGGTGCATGTATCTTTACAAATTAGTGTTTTTGTTTTTTCCAGATATATACACAGGAGCGGAATTGCTGGGTCATATGGTAGTTCTATTTTTAGTTTTTTGAGACACCTCCATAATATTTTCCACAGTGGCTGCACCAATTTACACTCCCAGAAGCAGCAGGTCCCCTTTTCTCTACAACCTCACCAGCATTTGTTATTTGTGTTCTTTTTGACAATAGCCATTCTGACATGTGTGGGGTGATAACTCATTGTGGTTTTAATTTGCATTCTCTGAAGATTAATAATGTTGAGAATCTTTTCATGTGTCTGTTGGCCATTTGTATGTCTTCTTTGGAAAAATGACTATTTAGGTCTTCTGCCCATTTTTTAATCAGGTTGTTTGTTTTTTGATATTGAGTTGTACGAGCTGTTTGTATATGTTGAAAACTAACCCATTGTCAGTCACATCTTTTGCAAATATTTTCCCCCAATCCATAGATTGTCTTTTCGCTTTGTCAGTGGTTTACTTTACCATGAAAAAGCTTTTAGGTTAAATTGGTCCCATTTGTTTATTTTTGCTTTTATTTCTTGCGTTAGGAGACTGTTCCAAAATTATTGCTACAATTTCTACTAAGAAGTGTTCTGCCTATGTTCTCCTCTAGGAGCTTTATGGTTTCATGTCCTATATTTAGGTCTTTAAACCATTTTATTTTTGTATATGGCATGAGAGAATGTTCTAATCTCATTGTTTTACATGTGGCTGTCCGGTTTTCCCAGCACCATTGTTGAAGAGACTGTCTTTTCTCCATCGTATATTCTTGCCTCCTTTGTTGTAGATAATTGACCATAGGGGCCTAAGTTTATTTCTGGGTTCTCTATTCTGTTCCATTTATCTATGTGTCTGTTTCTGTGCCAATATCAATTGTTTTGAATATTATAGCTTTGTAGTATAGTCTGAAGTCTGGGAGGATTATACCTCCAGCTTTATTCTTTTTATTCACAATCACATTGGCAATTCAAGGTCTCTTGTTGTTCTATATAAATTTTTGATTATTTGTTCTAGTTCTGTAAAAAATGTCCTGGGTATTTTGATAGGGATTGCATTAAATCTGTAGATTGCTTTGGGCAGTATGGTCATTTTAATAATATTGATTCTTCTAATCAAAGAGCATGGGATATCTTTGCATTTATTTGTATGATCTTCAATTTCCTTCATGAATGATTTGTAGTTTTCAGGGTATATGTCTTTTACCTCCTTGGTTAAGTTTATTCCTGGGTATTTTATTATTTTTGGTGCGATTTTAAATGGAATTGTCTTTTTACTTTCTCCTTCTGATGCTTCATTGTTAGTGTATAGAAATGAAACAGATTTCTGTTTATTAATCTTGTATCCTGCAGCTTTGCTGAATTCATTTATTAGTTCTATTCATTTATTAGTACTATTTTTGGGTGGAGACTTTAGGGCTTTCTATATGAAGTTATCATGTCATCTGCAAATAATGACACTTTTAACACTTCCCTTCCAATTTGGGTATTTTTCTTTTTTTTGTCTGATTGTTCAGGCTAGGACTTCCAATACTCTGTTAAATGGAAGTGGCGAGAGTGGGCAACCTTGTCTTGTTCCTGAATTTAGTGGGAAGTCCCAGATTTCACTTGAATGTGATGTTGGCTGTGGGTTTGTCATAAATGGCCTTTATTATGTTGAGATATGGTCTCTCTATACCAACTTTGATGAGAGTTTTTATCATGAATGGATGCTGAATTTTGTCAAATCTTTTTCTGCATCTATTGAGATATTGTGTGATTTTTATCCATCCTTTCGTTAATGTGGTGTATCACATTGATTGATTTGTGAAAGCTGAATCATCCTTGTGACCCTGGAATAAATCCAACTTGGTCACAGTGTATGATCCTTTTTATATATTGTTGGATTAGGTTTGTTAATATTTTGTTGAGAATTTTTGCATCTATATTTCCCAAATATATTGGCCTGACATTTTCCTTTTCGTAGTGTCTTTGCCTGGTTTTGCTATCAGGATGTTGGTGGTATCATAAAGTGAATTTGGCAGTGTTCCCTCCTCTTCATTTTTTTTTTTTCTGGGAATAGTTTGAGAAGGATAAGTATGTCTTTATATGTTTGGTAGACTTCCCCTGGTCCTGGACTTTTATTTCCTGGGAGGTTTTTAATCATTATTGTTATAAATTCAATTTCACTTCTTGTGATCTGCCTTTTCAAATTGCCTGCTTCTTCTTGATTCAGTAATGGCAGCTTGTATGTTTCTAGAAATTTGTCCATTTTTTTCTAGGTTGTCCAATTTGTTGGCATATAACTGTTCATAGTATTCTCTTATGATTTTTTTGTATCTCTATGGTATTGATTATTATTTCACCTCTTTAATTTCTTATTTTGTTCATTTGAGCCCTCTCTCTTTTATTCTTGGTGAGCCTGGATAAAGGTTTGTCAATTCTTTTTATCTTTTCAAAAAACCAGCACTTGGTTTCATTGATTTTTTTTTCTATTGTTTCTTTTTTTGGGGGGGGGGTTCCTGTTGGTTTTTCTTTTTGGTCTCTATTTTATTCATTTCCTCTCTGATCTTATTATTTCCTTCTGCTCAATTTGGGCTTTGTTTATTCTTCTTTTTCTTTTAGGTGGTAGTTTAGGTTGCTTATTTTCGTTTTTTCTTGTTTATTTGGGATGGCCTGTATCACTATAAATTTCCCTCTAAAAAGTGTTGTTTTGTTTTGTTTTTTTGTATCCCATGGATCTTGGAAAATTGTGTTTCCATTTTCATTTGTCTCAGAGTATTTTCTGATTTCCTCTTTGATTTCATCATTGACCCATTGGTTTTTTTAGTTGGATGTTGTTTAGTATACATGTGTTTGTGGTTTTCCCCTTTTTCTTTCTGTAACTGATTTCTAGTTTCATACCATTGTGGTTGGAAAAAATGCTTGGTATGATTTTTATCCTCTTAAATTTGTTGAGGCTTGTTTTCATCCAATCAGCCATTCTATATCTTTAGATTGGAGCGTTTAGTCCATTGACATTTAAAGAAGGCTCTGAACCTATTTTTATTTTGATTTATGCTGCTTTTTCATAGTTTCTATTATTTCCCTCATTTCTTTTCTTTTGGTTAACTTTGAAATGTCACATTGAGTTTCTATTTTAGAGACACGTTCTTCCGGTATTGTTTTGTTTTCCCTAATATGGTATTCAACTTACTTTTCTTACATATTATTATATGAGGTTCATTTGCAGTCTTTTTATGTCATACATATTTAAATTAAAAGTATTTTTCCAGTACAGAAGCATTCTTATGTTGGGGATGGAACTGGACCAGGGGAGATTTCCTAGCTTGATCTCTTGAATGCACTGAAAGCAAAGTAGTTAATTGGTTTTTATCTTTGTAAAGAAACCTCCACAATAATTTCCAGGACTTGCTACCTCTTGTTTCCTCTCCTACCAATAACTGAACTTTTGCCTATTCCTTAGTCTTTTTACCCTGCTCAATTTCATTTCTACCTACAGCTCCTTTCTTGCACAGAATGTAGCTCGATTTTTGCAGAAGGAATGTTAATGGCGTACTTCTATATTTCTGAGATCTTTGAGGGCTTAGGCTATTCTAGTAGACCCTGATTTTTTATATGGCATTTTCTTTTTACTATCCTACTTGTTCTGCCTTTTTTATAATGGAAATTGTGGAGATTCATAAACTATACTGCTAGCCTCCAACTTGTCCCAACTGAGAGACCATAGTCCTACCTAGACAGTCCTAAGCAAAGCTTTAAAATCAACCCAAGAACTCCACAGCAAACACCTTCAGCCTCCTGACTCACAGCCTCTTCCCAGTTGCAGCTCATAACATCCTTCCTGGTGGCTGGTACCTCTGCCTGAGGGCCCATAGGCAGGTTCCCCTGCCCCAGCGAATCCGCAATAGAACTACAAATAAATATATTATCCAAATGGCTGAAAGAGTAAAAATTATTTTTCATTTTTCCAGCTTCTCTTTGTCACCATTAGCAGCACCTTACCAGCATAAATCAAGAAATCCATATACATGTGTTGAATACTCACAAGGCATGTTTTGAAACATTCACCAATTGTTTTAGAGCCCAGTCCATTAAAACATAAAGTCAAATTGGAAGAGCCTACTGAGGTTTCAGAGCCAGGTTCCTGGATTCCAATACAAGTGCAACTTGTATAAAATTTGCAATCCAAAGTTTTGAGGTGTGATTTCCTGACAATTTTTCAATAATGAACACATTTCTATTGGAAATCTATGATTTTTACACACATTTATACAAAAGAAACCCTGTTTTTCCTGATATTAATAACCCTCCAGATTGAAAGTTCTGTACAGTTGGTTTGTCTCCTTTGATCAGTTTTGCCAGCTTAGGTCCACCACCAACCAAGGGATCTTTGGCTGGAAGAGAATTCTGGACCTGAGTCTAGAACTACTGCACTTGCTCAGGGTCTGGCTTCCCTCACTGTTCCCTCTACTTCCCAGTTGTTTGTTCTGTAAAATATAAAGAATGGAGTTGAAAATTAGGGGGTGATGGGGTGTTGTAACATGGGGCAAAGGGGAGTCAGAATCTCATGAAAATCCAAGATGGGAAACATACAGGACAGGCTCAGGAAGACCAGACCTGGAGTCTTCTGGATATGATGAAACTCTAGGGGCTTTGCCACAGTGCTTTAGGAATCTCCACTTCAAGCTTAGCTATAAATGTGTGACAGTCGGTCTCCATCTGTATCACTCAATGTGCACTTGCTACTCTTCCTGCTACCAGTTACCTTCCTCACGCTGTATCTCTTTATTAATGTGACACTTCCTCTTAGTTTCTAGTTTTGACATTTGAGACCATTCTAGACACTAACCACACATCACAGTAAGTCCCCCATGAATCATTTCACATGTGCAACCTGCTGCTAGTATCTCCACTCTATTCATATAAACTAATTAAACAACCCTGAATGGGAGAATCTACCATATTTTCTACTTTGAAAGATGTTAAAGTATAATATTCATTCTAACCCGATACAATTTGGGGGAAATTCCAGCATACATAAATGGAAAATATTTTAAAATTAATTTATGTATTAAAATATTTTCTTCTTTATAGAAATAGAATATGGTAGAAACTAATAACCATCATAAGCCTGCATATCAGGAGGAATATTACAAACCCTAGAATAATATATATGTGTATATAAATATATAGCTAAGATTCATATAAGATACAGGTAGTCCTTTGCAACATTTCAACATGCACGAATATTAGTTTTCACAGTGTAGTTAAACAACACCTGTCCCCCAACAATGAGGCTGAACTTTTAGTTGTAACAATATTAACTGTGAACTATTGCATAAACTTTGCTACTAGCTCTTTATTCCAAAATCATTATGCAAATAAAAGATGTGCATCATGAACAGTAACAGTTACATCACTTCTTTCAAAGTCTTGGTGATTGGTCACTGAACATCTATCAGTTACACACAGATAGTAAAGCATGTAGTTGTGTCGCCTCCTTGTCTCCCAGTGATAAACCCATGTGACATTTTACAAAAATGGATAATCAAGAGGGAATTAGTCAACAAATATGACAGAACAAAAAAATGAAAAGTGATAACACTGGAAATGAAATTAGATGTGGTTAGAAGATTTGAAAATAGCCACAGCAAAGCAAAGATAGGAAGAGACCTAGGCCTACATGAAGCTACAAGACAAAACATATTTTAAAAGACTGAATGAATATAAAAACAAGACAAAGTTGCTTCAACATCTCTTAGTTTAAATTGCAGTAGGAACAGAAAGCCGCTCATGGTTGAACTGGAGCATTTACTTCTACTTTGGATTGAGGACTGCAATCAAAAACAAATCCCAATCAGTTTGGCATTGAAGTTAGTTGCTACACTGAAGGAAAATGGTAGTTACAAGAACATCTGTTTACTGCCAGTAAAGGCTGGTTTCATCGTTTCAGAAGTCAACATGAATTGATTAATGTTAAGATACCTGGTACAGCTACAAGTGCAGATAAGGATGCAACTGTGAAATTTGCACCCATATTCAAAGAATTACAGGCAGTCCTTGTTTTGCACAGTAGTAAGAGACTGTCCTGTGCAAAAACTGCAGGATTTGGATAGAATGTAAATGGAGTTAAAAGATAAAGATGACCATGGGAGTGCTGACACTGCTGCCGTTCAAGAAACGGTTCTAGATATGCAGGAGGCAGAACTTAGTGAAGGTGAATATAAAGTTTTAAGTGAGGAAAATAGTTGTAAAGGATGAATGTGGCTCTAAGGAAGTGATGCTGTTGAAAAACTTCACATTGAAGGAATTCTCAGAGATGTTTCATGACATTTGACAGCACAAAGAATAAAATTTTGGAAGCTGATTTAAACTTAGAAAGGAGTATGACAATTTGCTAAACATAGATAAGATGCTCAATCCATATTATGTTATATAATGAGAAGAAAGCAAGCACTTTTCAAACTACTCTTGATACATTTTTAAATAAAGAAACAAAACATTATTAACAAAAAGAAAACGTAAGATGATGTCCCCATTGGGTAAGGGAAGGGCAAAAATTACTGGGAGAGATGGTTTCAAAATGTTAATCATTTTATTTGTAGCTAACCTGTTCAGTATCATATATACTTTCCTTTCCTTCTAGTCCAAATATCTTTGACTTTTCTGGGAGACAGCATCCATCATTACACCTGTTGTCATGATTACAGCAATATGTTTCTCTCACTAAGTCATGAAATACTTGGAACACTCCCTCTTCACAAGGCCTGCAAGATAGTGCTGAGTAACAGTAGAGATGTCTCCCGAAAGAGAAAAGCATATGTGACCACCTTGCTTACTCTCACCATCTTCTAAGCGATGACTTCTCCCCAGAACCTCAAAGTTTTCTATACACAGGAAGGAGCCCCAAGGCTGTGTCTGCATCTCATCTGTGTCTCTCTAAATAGGACCAGGCAAAAGACATCTGCCCCCCATGCAGCCTCCATCCCAGGTCTGTGTATGGAGAATCCCACTTTCCTCACCCTCCCCTGGTCCCAGTCTCCCTCCACATCTTGAGTCCAGGGACTGTGGGCACCACTGGTAATATTTTTTGTCTCTTTCTACCCCTGCTTACCTGTAACACGATCATTAAAGTAAAAGTGGTCTGTGGTACAACTCCTGTTATACAGCAATAAATTAAACTTCCAATACTTCTTCATACGTGTGCGACACTGCATTCCATTAAAATCTTTACAATAATTGCAAAATCGAAAAACTAAAGAAAGAGAGGAAAACTTTGATGCAGAGTTCTAGGGAGAAGGATTCTGCTCCAGAAGGCTGCTCCCACCTGTAAACATTTATACACGGGTGGTGTCACACTCACAAGAAGGATGCTGACACCCCTCCCAGCTTCTGTCAGGGGGTCGTTACTCCCTTCAAGAAGTTAAGGAGCGCCCCCCACCCAAGGCTGGGGGCTGAAAGAAGACACTAGAACAGTGAGTGAGGAGAGTGGTGGGTAGTCAGGGAGGGTAGAGAGATGATGTGTAAAGAACTAAAACTTGTCCCCTCTCATTGTGGCATTATTTACCCAGGAACTGAAAATGAACTACACCATATATTTCAATGTCAGGACTCTGTCTCCTGTACAGAGAAGAAGAAAAATTCTCCTTGAACCACTTCACACCAGTCACAAGAGCCAAGTCACCAAATCCCTCTCTTCCTCCCCATACATTCTCTGCCCACCCATTTGCCCACCCAAGTGCCACCCTCACCAGGCCTTACTCTCATTCATGAAGAGCACTATGAATATGCCCAGCAGAAGCAACTGGAACATCCTGGGGCCCATTCCTGAGAAGGTCCCAGTGGGAGGCTCCAGCTTTTTTTATCCCCATCACCTGTCCTCAGGCATCCCACCAGAATCACAAGAGCATAAATTTTAGGTCAAATCACCTGAATCCTCTCTACAGCGTTCCCAAGAGACAGTACATCCTGTCTTCGTTTCCACCTACTTAGAACTCAGGCCAGGCAGATGTCCCATGTCATTTTTGTTAGCTCTATCATGAGATACTAATTAATGTTGGTGTCAAATCTCTCTCCCTAATACCTCTTCACAGGGTTGTATTTCTGTTTGTTGGTCTACACAAAACATGTGTAAGTCCACATCCACATGATGTCCACTCAGCTGTAACAAAGCTGGGGTCACTGAGCATCTGTGAGTGAGTTTCTCAGGCCCTTTAAGGTACCACAACCCTCCCAGACATTCACCTCAGCATGACCTCCAGAGGCACTACATCCTCACAAAGTGAGTCACTGGGATCAGAGCCGATTCCCCAGATACGGTCTGACTGCCTGCTATAGCATCTCTCTCTGAGAGATGGATGGGACAGCCCAGGAAGGAAATTGACCTCAGCTTCCCTCCAGCTTTATTCGTTAAACTTTTCAAGGCGGAGAAAGATCATAAGTGATTACAGTGGAGAGACGTACACTGGGGGTGATGGGGAGAAAGAGGAAGAAATATTTGGATTACTCACTAGAAAGGGAATGTGGCAGTACTATAAAATATAGATATGGATACAGATATATATATGCACACACAAAACTCCCTTACCACACTTCCCATGCCCCTTTCCTATTTGATTTTTTCTCCAGAGTACTTAAACCAGTTTGTCATTCTATAGCTTTTCCTTATTTATGGTTATTTTATCTCTCTCCCCTCACAAGAACAAAAGCTCCACAAACGCAAGAGTTTCCTGTGTTGCGCTGCTTTCTTCTCAGCACCTAGAATGGTGCCTTGAACATATCAGAGAATCAAAAATATCTGATGACAAACTGGATGGCACGATCGGTATGGTTCACCTGAGAGGCACAAGGGAAGGGTGCCTCTGTTCTGACAGCCTCTAATTCCAAGTTTGCAGGATGAAGTTCCCGGCCTTCACCTTGCAGTTAGTAGTCACGACAGAGAAGACAGGCAGTGGTGATGGCAGACTCCCCTGTCTTGGGGAGGGAGGGAGTGTGGGGCCTCTTTACCTGAGTGGGCTCATTCCCAGAGCCAGACACGCGCTCTACCCAAGTAGGATCCCTCACGTAATCTTCATTCTGACAATACTCCCTGAACACCTGGGATGGAAGCCCAAGTGTGCTACCTCCCTGCTGTGTGACCTCAAATCAGTTACTGAACTTCTCTGTGCCTCTGTGACTGCATAGGTGAAAACAGGAACTCTCAGAGGTATAGCTGATATAGTTGTTAGGGCTTAATAAACTCACATGTGGGTAATGGTAAAGGGGAAGGAACAAATATTAAGACCTACGGGGTGTCCAACATTCTTTGGGCATGTGATACACTTCACCTTTTGAATTTTCTGAACAGCTTCGTAGGTTGGAAATAATTGACATCATCTTACAGTTGATGACCAGGAGTGCTTAGAGTTGGAATATCTTTCCCCAGGTAGCAAGGCGCACATCTGTCTGATTCAGTTATCTTTCCACTCCACTGTGCTGTCTCCTTCTCTCTACAATCTGGAGAAGGGTTCCCAGGGCTGGAGCTCTAGAGTGACATGTACCCTGAATCATCAGATGACAGTGGGAGACAGGGAGAAGGGGTAAAAAAAATACTGTCTCCGTATTAAAAAAAGAATCTCTCTCTTGCTAGCAGAGAAAATATTATTCATGGGCAAACTCCCACTGAAACTAGGGGTCCCACAAGCCTGACTGGGATTTAAAACTTACAGGCCATTGTCAGGGAAGTAATTCACATAGGGACCACCTTTGTAAGTCTTGCATTTGGAACTTGTGAGACACAGGCAGCAATATATGGATGGAAGTCCCAGGGGGTCTGAGCTAAGAGCATTAAGCTTGCCGCTCCAAGCAAAGAGCCTTTTATTCTCCCTGAGAAGATGCTCCTGCATCATAATTAAAATCTGGGCCTCAATCCCAAACTTCATGCAACCCAAGTCTTTCCCCTGTGTTTGTTCAGGCAACTTTGAACAACATTATTCTCAGAATAAATGTCACAGAAATTTTGGAATTATACCAAACTTATTAGGAAGTAATTAAAATTCTCTTTGTGCCCCTGAATCTGAGAATAACAATGTGAATATTTTGCCATATCCCCATATGATATTATTTCTGTACATATATCTCATATTCATGTTATTAAAGACTATCACAGTTGACATGATATATGTGATATTCTGAGTTTTTGTTGTGGAATTTGCACCCTTATTGCTCTACCTTACTACCCCTCCTAGAATGTGAGGCCCAGAAGTAGAGATTCAGGAGATTCAGGAGCTGATCCCCTGGTAAGCCCCTTTCAAAAGGCTAATACCTGAGCCTGCCTTTGACTCAGCCAGAAGCTTTGCCGGATGCTTGGCCTTTCAACACCTCTCACCCCAGGACCTTACTGTGGGCCACAGACAGACCTGAGATACCTGGGGAACCTCTCCCTGCCCCAGATGGAGGAGGACTTGCTTTCTAATCCTCTCTTTCCTCCCCACCTCTAAATGAGCCCCAAGAACTTGGCTCCCAGCACCACCCCCCTCTCCTGGGGCCAGGGCCTGCACTGGCTCCCCCCACCCCTGGCTCCCATTCAAGGCTGTTCCGCTCCTTGCTGCTCTTTCCTAGACCAGGGGTGCTGTGGGACTTGCTGTCCTGTCCTGTCCTGCTCCTGTCCTATCCAGGGCACAAGCCGTTCCCATCCCCTATCTCTACAGAAGGAAGGAAGAGTAATGCCTTTGAGGCCAAATTAGGCTCTTCTGTAGTCAGCCCAAAGTTGGGTTTACTTTGCCTCTGTAGGAGGACAGTGAAAGGGCATGGGATGCAAGGGAAAATAAAATAAAAACAAAAATTCTCCCCAAATGTTTCCTGCATTTAGCAATATCCTCTTCAAGCATTTCAGCCAACCTCAAACAAGTGCTGCCTCTGGGCCTGCTCAGCAGGAAGGAGACCTGAGAGTGGAATCACCTTGTCCCTGGTCGGTCTGTGAGGAGACAGAGACTTACTTTACTACGGGTTTCCATTAGAGCCCTCATCCAGGCAGGAGAAAGGACGTGTGTGGTGGGGAAACAGTCACGTCTCTTCCCCAGGACCTCTAACCTGCCTCACTCCCAGGCCAGCAGATCGCCTGACACTAAGACCTGCCTCTGACGCCTGCTCCCTCTAGCAGCCTTGATCAAGAAAGTTGCCCTGCATGTCTGGATCTCACCCCAGAAACCACTGACCCACCCTCTCCTCCTCTATATTCAGCTCAAATCTGCCTCCTGACCTGGCCCCACTTACCCTCCTTTAACCGTCTTCTCAACTTTCTAGCCTTGGATAGCCTTGAAGGTACACTTCAAGGGTAAAATAGAGGAGTTGGGCGTAGAAGCAATATAGCCCAATGCCTTGATTTTACACCTATGAAACCGGACTGAATTAAAATTTCACCACAGTGTAAAGGCAGAGGGAGATCCTGATCCATGTCCTCTCAGTTATCAGGTCGGGAGTCATGTCTGACAGGTAAGAGAAACAAGGAATATGAATTTGGAGTCAGATCTGGATTCTGAGTCACCACTTCTCATCAGTTCAGCTCCTACTACATGTTGGGCTTAGGAGCTTAACTCATGTAACATAGCTGAAAAGGGGATCAGCTGTGGGAAGGCCAGGAATAACCACTAACTGTTTCATAAGGACTTCTCCGAAAGATTTCTCCATGACCCCATCTCCTGAGACTCTTCCTAGAATGAGCCACCAGGATCTCCGTCTCTAAGGCAGACAGGGCTTTGCCTTGAGACCATTCTCTCAAGCCCCATCCCATCACCCCAGCTATTGCCTTCCAGTCCGGACCTCTGATAGTAGCCCACCAACTTTAGGAGTGATGAGTTCAGGTGGGAGGCTCCTGCAAGCCACCCCAAGCAACAGTCCCCAACCTATTTTCTAGGACTGCAGTCACAATGGATGCTCATCATGTGTCCTTCCTACTACAGGCTTCTGGGACTTTGACGTGTCAGGTTGGAGAAGAGGGAGTAGAGGCTATACTGCCCCCTAGCTGTGCATTCTGTCTGTTCTTGCTTACCCCAAAAAACCCAAGTACAATGCCCACCAGAATGATAACACTGACTCTAACTTCATACAGTTTTCTTCAGAAGTTCATTTGGAAGTGGCTGACACTTGCAAACATGACACTGTGGGATCCATTATCTCTATTTCCCCAGGCCAAGAGTGAAGCAGGTGTGCTTCTTCTAGTTTTCCATAGCAGCTTTGACCTCCTAGCCAGAAGAGATGTCAGAAACCTCAGCCAGCAGGAGCCACTCTCTGAAAGGGTCATCTGCCCAGAGAGGACAGTGGGCTATAGGGCCTGCAGCTAAAGCTCTGGTTTGGGATGAGGAAGAACCTAGCGGGGGTGGTGGCTCAAAGAGTGGCCTGTTAAACCTTACCTGCCACAAAGGCTTAGATTGGGCTTGTGTGTTCCTGTTCCCAAGATCAGGAACAGTTTCTTCTAGAATGACCTTTGAAGATGGAGGCTCAGGTTCAGAGCAGACTGTCCGGTTTTCCTTGGTGAGTGAACATTAAGGATGTTCACTGAGCTCTGTAATTGTTCCTGGGTGAGACTGGACCCCAGTCTACAATTCTGGATGGTCACAGTCTACGAAACAGTCAGAGAATGCATAGAGCCCAAAAAGCTTGCATTTAATGGCTAGGGAGGCTCTCTTTGTGTCTCCTCTTCATTTATAGAGTTCCCAACTCTTGGAGAATGTTGGCAACCCACCAGAGCCCTTCTAGATGTTCCAAACTTCTGGGAATTGGCAGTGTTCTCTAGGTGGCTTGTGAGGGGAAGAGGAAGTAGTTGGCTAAAAGGAAGGAGAGAGCCTGCAGGGAGTGTCAGGATTCTGGGGAGACAACCTATTTCCCAGCCAAGCCTAGGTCAGGCAAAATTTCCCAAGCTTTAGCACACTGTAACAGGAACTTGGTCCATTACTCAATGATCTTCTGAAGGCTCCAGATCATGTGAACTCATATATTACCCTCCAGTAGAGGGGAGAATCAAAATCTCCCTCACTCATATACAGTTAGTGATGGGAGCCAGGAACTCAGCAAGAGAGTAGTAGAGAGCTTCTGCCTCATAAGGAGGGAAGAGAAGGCACTGCCCTCTAATCAGGAAGTCCCCTGATACTGTTCAAAAACTGCCATCAAGATTTCCACTGCTTGCCTCCCCAGGTTCTCCCATGTACCTGCCTTTGCTGTCACTGGCAATCTCTCTGCCTCCCCTTCCTTACTCTCTTTTCTTCACAGTGCCTTTGCTTTCTCATTCAAAGAGGTCACTCTTCCCATCCAATCTTGATTGCGAAATAGATAGTACCGGGTAAGAAGAATTCCTTTATCTCTACATGGTAGCCAATTGTGAAGGCTCCTATTACTGTGAACAACATGTTCATCCTGGATTAGCTGGCTTCTCTCTCCATTTCCACAGAGGCCATTTAGATCACAAGCATCTTACAATTTAGATCATATTTGTTATATGAATTTAGAGTAAAGACTTCCTGGGAGGTTTTGAATGTATCAGATAAAGAAATGACATAGAAACTATTACACTGTGTTTCAGAAAATGTATGTATCTAGATGAGCAACCTATTCTGCTACCCAATCACCCTGCACATATGGTAACACCAACACAGTCACCTCTCTGACTCCTGATTCATTTGGGGATATAATATTATTTAATCCTCTTGCTATCTCTCTTCACACATAGAGAGCAATATAGAAATCCCCTGCCTACAATGGTGGTCTTCCCAAAGCAATGTAGATTCAAAACTTCAGCTCATACTTTTGCAGCCAATCGTGGGCTTTCAAATTACAGAATATTTATTTAAAAAATAATGGTATTGACATCAGTATCATGGCGAATTGAGATGCATCCTCTGTCTCTCCCCTTTGATCAGTTAAACATCTACAACTCAACAGAGCAGCTCTTCCCAACACACTCAGGATGCCAGAAAACCCATACATCTTTATATGTAAAAGATGGAATACAAAGAGGTGGCAGAACCAGGGCAACAGCACAAGTGTTGCTTACAATCCTGGGTCCCTGGCCACTTTGGCTAAGCCTGCAGCCCCAGAGAACCTGGTAGCATCAGGAGAGGTAGACACATGCCTCTGGCCCCACAGCTGCGGCGGTGCTCACAGACACAGGTAACTGAACAGCAGGGACAGAGGAGCCTGTGAACTCATCCCTCCAGCCACAGAGGCATCCACAATTCTGGTCCCTAGACCACCACCTACAGCAGTGGCTCTCACCAACCCAACAATACCCAAAATGGCAGAGGTATGCTGATCCCAGCTCCCTTCTTCCCCCACAGCAGTGGAGAATGCAACTCAGGAGATCCAAGCTGCAGTGGAAGTGCCTGCCGTCCCTGTGCCCTAGGAGGTGAGGCCAGTGACACTGGCAATATTAAGACACCAATAACTCCAGAGGCACAAGCAGCATTAAGGCGGGCACTGGGCTACAGCCGTGACAGAGTGCAGACTCTCAAACATAACCAGAGGCAGTTCAGGTGCAAGAAACCCCGAAAACTTGTACTATAGTGCCACTTATTGCAAAACAAAAGAGAGGCCTCTAATTTCTAACCTGTTGAATCATTAGAATCAAGTTAAAAAAAATAAAAGCTTAATCTAAAGAAGAAAGGTGATTGCTTCTTCAAATGTACTGGCAGAGGAACAACTTATCAAGCACCATGAAGAACCACAGTAATACACAAAAAGAAAATGAAAAATTTCCAGAAATCAAACTTAAAGTCACAGAATATTACAGTCTAACTGATAGAGAATTCAAAATAGCTGTCATGAAATTCAATGAGCTACAAGCAAGGCAATTCAATGAGTTCAGGAATAAAATTAATGAACAGAAGTAATACTTTACCAAAGAGATTGAAACTCTAAGAAAGAAGTAAGCAGAAATTATTCTGGAGCTGAAGAACTCAATAAACAAGATGGACAATGCATTAGAAAGCATTGGAAATAGAGCAGATCATATGGAAGACAGAATTAGCAAGCTAGAAGATAGAAATCTAGAAATGATACAGGTAGAAGAGGAAAGAAAATTAAGATCTAAAAAAAAAAAAATGAGGAAAGTCTACAAGAGCTATCCAACTCTTTTAGGAAGGGCAACATTAGGGTAAAGGCTACCCCAAAAGGAGAAGAGAGGGAGAAGGGAGGAGAGAGTTTATTTAAAGAAATAATACCTGAAACTTCCTAAACCTGGCAAGGAACCAGATATACAAGTCCGTGAAGCTAAGAGAACACCTTATTACTTCAATGCAAAAAGACCATCTCCAAGACAAAACTGTCAAAAGTCAAAGACAAAGAAAGAATTTGAAAGTCAGCCAAGGAAAAAAAGGATGATAACCTACGAAGAGACAGCCCCTGCCACCCCCACCACATTAGACCATCAGCAAATTTCTCAGCAGAAATTCTATAGGCCAGGAGGGAGTAGAATGACATTCTCAAAATACTGAAAGATAAAAACTGTTGGCCAAGAATTCTCTATCCAGCAAAGTTATCCTTTAGATATGAAGGAGAAATAAAGGCATTCCCAGACAAACAAAAGCTGAGGGAGTTCATCAATATTACTAGACCTGCCCTACAAGAAATGTTGAAAAGAGCTCTTCTACCAGAAATAAAAAGGCAAAAGTGCACAAAACTTTGAGGAAGGTGATAACTAGAGAGACAGAATCAGAAAATTGCAACTCTTATATCACAAAACATTTTAAACACTTTATTATAGCATAAAGGTTAAAAGGGGGGAAAAAGCAGAAAACATAACTATAGCTACTCCAATTTGGTAATGAATAACATAAAAAGGGATAATTTGAGACAACAAAAACATAAAAGGGGAAGAGGAAAAGAATGAAACCCATGTAGGCAAATGAAGATGCTATCAGCAGAAAAGGACTATTTTACTTATGAGATGTTTTATACAAACATCAGGGTAAACACAAAATATAAATCTAGAGCAGAGACACAAAATATTTTTTTAAAAAAGATGAAACTGAGAAAAACATTATAGAAAACCACCAAACTAAAATAGCAGAGAGAAATAGGAGGAAAAAGAAAAAATAGAGATACACAGCAACCAGAAAACAAAAGACAAATGATCACCCAAAATGTAAATGGATTGAATGTACCAATCAAAAGACAGAGAGCTGTTGGATGGATGAAAAAACAGACGCAACTATGTGCTACCTCCAGAAGACCCATCTCAGCTCTAAAGGAAAACATAGTCTCAAAGTGAAGGGATGGAAGATCCCATTCCAAGAAATGGCAGCCAAAAAAAAAAAAAAAAAAAAAAAAGTGGGTGTAGCCATACTCATATAAGACAAAAATAGACTTCAAACCAAAAAATATAACCAGAGGCAAACACAGACATTATAGAATGATAAAGGGAACAATCCATCAAGAAGACATAACATTTATTAATATATATGCACCTAACATAGGAGCACCAAAATACATAAAGAAAATATTAACAGATACAAAGGGAGAAGTTAAGAGCAACACAACAATAGTAGGGGACTTTTACATCCTATTTAAATCAATGGATAGATCATCCAGACAGAAAGTGAATAAGGTAAGAGCAGCCTTAAATGAAACATCTGATCCAATGGATTTGATAGATTTGTATAGAACATACCATTCAAATGCAGCAGAATACACATTCCTCTCAAGTGCACATGAGCTTTCTCAAAGAAAGACTGTATGTTGGAACACAAAACAAGTCTTAATAAATTTAAGAAGACTGAAATCATACCAAGCATCTTTTCCAATCAAAGTCATATGAAACTAGAAATCAATTACATGAAGAAAGCTAGAAAAATAACAAATATGTGGAGACTGAACAACATGTTTTTGAACAACTATTGGGTCAATGAAGATATCAAAAAAATACCTAAAGGCAAATAAAAATGAAAACCTAAAATCTATAGGATGCAGCAAAAGTAGTACTAGAGGGATGTTTATACCAATACAGGTCTATGAAAGAAAGAAGAAAAATCTCAACTAGACAAGCTAATCTTACACCTAAGGGAACTAGAAAAGAAGAAAGCAAAGCCCAAAGTCAGTATAAGGGAGGAAATAAAGATCAGAGCACAAATAAATGAAACAGAGACTAAAAAGACAATAGAAAATATTGATCAAACAGCTGGTTCTTTGAAAAGATAAACAAAATTGACAAGACTTTAGCTAGACTCACTAAGAAAAAATAGAGGAGGCTTGATAAATAAATGAAATAAGAAATGAAAGAGGAGAAATAGCAATGGATACCACAGAAATACAAAGAATAATAAGAGAATATTATAAAGAGCTATATGCCAATAAAAGATAAAACTAGAAGAAATCAACAAATTCTTAGAATTGTACAGCTTTTCAAGACTGAATCATGAAGAAATAGAAAAACAAAATAGCACCCAAGAAACAAAAAAGTCCAGGACCAGACTGCTTCACAGGTGAATTTTAATAAACATTCAAAGAAGATTTAATATGTATTCTTCTCAAACCCTTCCAAAAAATTGAAGAGGCAGGAACACTCCCTAATTTTATGAGACCAACATTACCTTGATACCAAAACTAGGGAAGGACAACACAAAAAGGAAAAATATAAGCCAATATCTTTGATGGACATAGATACAAAAATCCTAAAACAAAATATTAGCCAATCAAATACTGTAATGTATTACTGTATACATTAAAAGGGTCATATACCATGATCAAGTGATTTATTCCAGGATTGCAAGGATGGTTCAACATCTGCAAATCAATCAATATGATACACTACATTAACAAAATCAAGGATAAAAATCACATGATCATATCAATAGATCCAAAAAAAGCATTTGACAAGATTCAAAAAAATCTTATGATAAAAAAAGAAACCTCTCAATAAAATGGGTATAGAAGGAACAAACCTCAACATAATAAAGGCCATATATGACAAGCCCACAGCTAATCTAATACTCAATGGTGAAAAACTGAAAACTACCTCTCTAGAATCAGGAACAAGACAAGAATTTTCACTCTTACCACTCTTATTCAACACAGTATTGGAAGTCCTAGCCAGAGCAATTAGGCAAGAAAAAGAAACAAAATGCATTCAAATTGGAAAGGAAGAAGTAAAATTGTCAATATTTGCAGATGACATGATTTCATGTATAGAAAATCCTGAAGACTCCACCAAAAAACTATTAGAAACAATAAATGAATACAGTGAAGTTGCAGGGTACAAAATCAACCTACAAAAAAATCTTGCATTTCTATATGCTAACAATGAGATATCAGAAAAAGAAATTAAGAAAACAATCCCATTTACAATTACAGAAAAAGAATAAAACACCACAAAATAACTTTAACCAAGGAGGTGAAAGACCTGTATACTGAAAACTAAAGACATTGTTGAAATTGAAGAAGACACAAAAAATGGAAAGGTGTTTCATACTCATTGATTGGAAGCATTAACATTGTTAAAATGTCCATATAACCTAAAACAATCTACAGATTCAATGCAATCCCTATCAAAATTCCAAGGACATTTTTCACAGAAATATAACAAAAAATTCTAAAATTTATATGGAACCACAAGAGTCCAAATAACAAGCAATCCTGAGAAAAAAAGAACAAAGCTGGAGGTATTACACGCCCTGATTTCAAACTATTTTACAAAGCTACAGTAATCAAAACATCACGGTATTGGCAGAAAAACAGATACTTCGATCAATGAAGCAGAATTGAGAGCCCAGAAATAAAGCCATACATATATGAACAATTAATTACAATGAAGGAGCAAAGAGCATACAATGGAGAAAGGTGTTGGGAAAATTGGACGGCCACATGCACAAAAAAAAAAAAAAAACAACCCCCCCAAACAAAACAAAAACTGGACCACTATCTTACACCCTACACAAAAATCAACCCAAAATGGATTGAAGACTTGAATGTAAGACCTGAAACCATAAAACTTTTAGAAGAAAACAATATGCTCTTTGACATTGGTCTTAGCAATCTTTCTGGCTATGACTCCTCAGGCAAGGGAAACAAAAGCAAAAATAAACAAATGAGACTACTAAATATTCTGCACAGCAAAGGAAAACATCAGCAAAATAAAAAGACAACCTAATGAATGGGAAAAGATATTTGCAAATCATATATCCAACACAGTGTTAACATCCAAAATATAAAGAACTCAACAACAACAACTCGATTGAAAAATGGGCAAAGGAACTGAACAGATATTTTTCCAAGGACATACAGATGGCCAACAGACACATGAAAAGATGTTCAACATCACTAATTATTAGGGAAATGCAAATCAAACTCACAATGAGATATCATCTCACACCCATGAATGTGCTATTATCAAAATAGAATGACTATTATCAAAAAAGCAAGAAATAGCAAGTGTTGGAGAGTATGTGGAGAAAAGGGAACCCTTATACAATGTTGCTAGGAATGTAATCAGTGTAGCCACACTGGAAAACAGTATGGATAGTCCTCAAAAAAATTAAGAATAGAATTACCATATGATTCACCTATTCCACTTCTGGCTATTTATCCAAAAAATACAAAAACAGTAATTTGAAAAGGTATATGCACCCAATGTTCATCTAGGTATTATTTACATTAGCCAAGTTATGGAAACAGCCTAAGTGCCCATCAGTGGAAGAATGGATAAAGAAAATGTGGTGTATGTGTATACACACACACACACACACACACACACACACACACACACACACACACACACACACACACAATGGAATACTACTACTCAGCCTTTAAAAAAGATGAAATCTTGCCATTTTCTGTAACAACACAGATGGGTCTTAAGGGTATTATGCTAAGAGAAATGTCAGATGGAAAAAGACAAATACTATATGATTTCACTCATAGATGGAATATTAAAAACAAATAAAAACCAAAATCACTACAAACCCAACCAAACAAAACAAACATGGAGATACAGAGAACAGAGTACAGTTGACCCTTGAACAACAAGGGTTTGAATCGTGTGGGTCCACTTATTCTCAGATTCTTTTCACTAAATACTTACTACAGTACCACACAATCCACTGTTGGCTGAATCCCCGAATGTGGAATTTCCTATAAGGAAGCCTGACTGTAAAGTTATATGTGGATTTTTGACTGGTGGAGGGTTGTTGTCCCAACACTCACATTGTTCAAGGGTCACCTGTAGTAGTTACCAGAGAGGAGGGGGCAGCTGGAGGGCGAAATGGGTATAGGGAGCTAACTGTATGATGAAGAGAAACTAAATTTTTGGTGCTGAGCACACTGTAGTATGCACAGAAGTAGAAATATACTGTTGTACACATGAAAGTAATATAATGTTGTAAACCAAGGTTGCCTCAATAAAAAAAAAATCAAAAAATAAAATTAAAAAGAAGAAGATAAAAAGAGAGCATTCATGGCCTTTTTATGCACCTGAGTTTCTAGGCAGGGTTTGAAACAGGAGGAGGAATACGGAAGCCCTTGTAACACTGAGCATATTCATGAAAAATGTGTCCTCATAGTTGATGGAACTCCATGAGGTTACAATTCATTTAGTAGGATGTTTATCTTTGAAAATCGATGTTTACATTTGGGATAAGATCGTTTACAACTAAACTCCCCATGATTGAGGGGGCTTTGCCTCATCTTGTATTGCTGGGAAGATCTCAAAGGTAATAGGTTTTGAGGAGCTGAAACCACTCGCTGAACTTTGGGCTGGCTTTAGAGAGCTAAAGCTCATCCCAGACTGTCCTCCTGAAACATACATCCTCAAGCCCGTAGCAATGTGGGCCAATGCATTGCTTCAGAAACAAAATTCTATGGGTTGCCAAGTACTGCCATCAGACTGCTGGGGAGGGAGCAGGCCTAACAGAGTATTACTTAACACTCAATTACACAACCATCAACAAATATATTGGATGCTTCCCATCTGATAGATATTGGGGAATTGTTTGAGGTGCTGGGGTTGCTACTAAGAACAATAGAAGGAGGGGGTAAATAGTGCTTTGAAGAAGGATTCAGAGGAACAGAGGAAGGGATTTAGATTTCCATCTAAAATGGAACTGGAGGATATGTAACGAAGAATCTCACGCATGCTCCCTGAGAAGAACAGAACTTACTGAGACTGATTTCCCATAAGTTCCTGATTTACAGAAGGTTGAGACTTACCTCTTGACCAATGAACATCCAGCAGGAATTTCTCCCCATCCTCAAGCCAATGAACTTACTGCTTGGACTCTGGCTGGACTTACCCCTCTTTGCACTCCTTGCCCATAAATACAGCTCACCCCAAACCCTCAACAAACATGCCTGTATCTTGCTACAGTATACATTTTCCGAATTGCAATTCCTCTGCTCTTCCTGAATAAACTCAATTTCTGGTTATTCAAACTTGCTTCGGTTTACCTCTTAATTTAGGTTGACAGAACAAAGCTAGGATCTGGGTCATATGCGTGAGAGGGCCACCTGGGATAGATTTCACTTTCCTTCTCTTTCCATTGGACTATGGAGCTAGCCATATTTAGCATGTATTGCAAAAATTTCGTTTGGGTTTTTCCATAAGATGGTACAGAAAACCCGAATGAACTTTTTTGGCCAACCCAATGGTTTGCATTTTTGCTCCACCTATGCCAGACACTCCATAAAGTCTGATATATTCATTCAGCCCTGAAAGGTGGTATTGTTAGGAATAAAGGAACTGGGCCTTCGTACATTAACTTCTTTATTGAGGCCCATTTTATGGTAGCAGTATCATATCAGTTTAAAATAATGCTCCTATGAATTCTGGGTTCAAATGACAGCTCTACTGTATATGCGACTTTACCAAAGTATATTAACTTTCTGTACTTCATAAGGTTGCAGTAAGAATAAAATGAGTTAATGTGTGTCAATGGCTTAGATCAGCACTTGGCACAAGAAAATGCTCATTACCTATTTCATGTAAAAATTATAATTATAGTAAATTTTATTACATCAAGAAGGACAGTGGCTGAGGAGTCCCAGAGGGTGACCAGCATCCAATGAACCAGAGCCTATTGTGGAAACAAGACTGCACTGAGAAGCAGTTATAGGATTAAACTGAATTAGGAGTGAATATAAGACTAAACCTCCTTTACTCTCAAATATAGTTACAAGAGGAGCCCTTTGAATAGGAAGTTTTCAGGAAGTGCAGAAACAAACCTTAGAGAGGAGTACTTTGAACTGCTGCTGGATCAAACTGCTAAAATGTGGCAACGTGTGCTCTCGTGAGCCAGAGGGTGGCCAAGTGTGAGAAAGCCTCCGGGCCTGTGCTACACTCTGCCTGTGGTTTCAAAGCAGCCAATGCCTCAGGGTAGATGGCCAGTCTTCAACAGCCCTAGAATAGAAACTTGGTTTCATGGGTAATATTAGAGAAAGTACACTTAACTTCTGGCCGCCTGCTGGAAGAAAACCCAAAATATCTTTTCTTATATGCTGAGGTTAGATAAATTATTGCAGAGACCATGCAAATAGGAAACATAGGAACATAGTTGGGAAATTCAGGACTCATGGGAGAAGATTTCTGAGGCTTTTAACAGCAAAATATTACTGTAGAAGCTTAGATTTCATAAGATACAAAGGGAGCTCCTAGAAAATTCTCACTGTTAATACAGTGAATTTAAGAGGAGGAAGATAGAAGAAACGCTATGTTGGTTGACGGGAGAAATCTGAAGTCTCTCAAGTTGACATTCTGAACCCAAGCTCAGCCTAGCTGAGAGGCACTGAAGTACGTGTGGCCCAGCAGCCCAAGTCCTGCACGCAGTTGCAGAGGCTTCTAAGACTGGGAAAAGTGGTACCAGGAAAAGCTCTGTTTTATCTTTTATGTGATTTTTCTCTTTTGTCTCCTTCAGGA
Organism: Lagenorhynchus albirostris; assembly: GCF_949774975.1. Taxonomy (NCBI): domain Eukaryota; kingdom Metazoa; phylum Chordata; class Mammalia; order Artiodactyla; family Delphinidae; genus Lagenorhynchus; species Lagenorhynchus albirostris. The sequence goes on from NC_083103.1 coordinate 100,680,432, forward strand.
ACCAACCCGACCCCATTCCAGCCTGGGTAAACCTCTGTCCAGGAATAAAATGAGATTTGGTATAAAACAAAAGAAAATTAAAATAATGTAGTAATAGGCAGGGTTTTACATCTTAAAACAGAGTATGCAACATGACAATAAGCCAGGGAATTATTCTGAGAAAGAGTTTTCCAAATTCCTTTACCTTTCATTTATGATGGAACCTGGGAGCCACCTATTGGACAGTTCTCCTATGGTATAAAGGGAATGCCTCACCCCACCCCCGTCAACCTACAATGCCTGTGATAAGAGAGGGTGGGGGCAGGGGAGAGGGAGCAGAACATCAGTGTCTCAAATGCCTGTTGCTAAGAGGCGGAGAAAAATTCACTGCACTGACTGTGGTGATTTGTTTGGATTACAAGGGAACTTAGGTTGCTGCTACTCAATGAAGATAAGAAGAGCTTTTTTTGAAAACCACAGGATATGCTGGAACATCCTTAGTACTCTCTTGTCCAACAGACTTGTTCAATAGAAACCTGCAACAATGCAATAAGGACAAAACCACCAAGGGTTCAGATCTTACAGGAATGAAGGCTGGACTATGCCATCAGGTCAAGAACCCTGTCCAGCTGAGACACTGGCAGAAGTGAGAGAAGGTGGAGCAGACACTGTGAATGCATCTGTATTATCCTCAGCCTCACGTCCAGTTACAGGAGTGGGGCCTTCAGCGAAGATTTTACATTGCTTGCTCATTTCAAGGCTCTCTCTTGACTCCCACCAGAAACAGCCCTGGAGGTAGCTATTCCTAGTTTTGGGTGATAATATGACTGAACTTCTATCACCTTCCAAGGTTGTAATGGGAAGTTTCTCATTCCCCGTGCTGGGAATGCAGTTTCCACCTAAATGAAGGAGAATGGATGCTGAGAGGTAAAGGTGGTGGAGTGTACTGGTTTTCTTCCATTTACCCCTTTCAGATCAATTCTCTACCCTTCTCCATCCTGCTCTCTGACCCACTGGAGATTCTTCTTTTTTTTTTCTTATTTCCACAATCCTTTCTTTGACAACAATAGACAATCATGGTAACAGGTCTTTAGGGAGCTTTATTCTCTTTAGGTATTCAACTAAAGATACAACAGCTAAGGGAAAATTACAATCTTTATATTACGTGGGGTTTTTTTTGATGGTTTTGATTTACCATACAAAAACATTTACTTCTGTATGTGGTCAAACCTATCAATCTTTTCTTTGGCCTCACCACGCAGCTTGTGGGATCTTAGTTCCCCGACCAGGGATCAAACCCTGGCAGTGAAAGCAACAAGTCCTAACCACTGGACTGCCAGGGAATTTCCAAATCTATCAATTTTGTCCTGTTTTGTGACTGATGCCATGATTAGAAAAGCTCCCTCTATCACTAGATTATATAAATATTTCTAAATATCTTTAATATAATAGGGAGCTTAGAATGAGAGAGAGCTTTGGGATTGTATAAATACTGGATTCAATTCCAGCTCTGCCATTAACTAGTTGTAACAGACTGTATTTTCCAAAGATGGCTACAACAGTATCTCCCATATCACAAGCTCTTCTACAACTTACCTACTCTCCAATCAAAAGTGGAACCTGGGCTTCCCTGGTGGCGCAGTGGTTGAGAGTCCACCTGCCGATGCAGGGGACACGGGTTCGTGACCCGGTCCGGGAAGATCCCACATGCCGCGGAGCGGCTGGGCCCGTGAGCCATGGCCGCTGAGCCTGCGCGTCCGGAGCCTGTGCTCCGCAACGGGAGAGGCCACAGCAGTGAGAGGCCCGCGTACCGAAAAAAAAAAAAAAAGTGGAACCTGGCGAGGCTTGTGATTCACTTATAACCAACAGAATGTAGCAGAAGTGATGATGCACGACTTCCAAATGTGATGCAACTTCCACCTTGTTAGAATATACACTTGCCTTTAGAGCCTCTAAGCTTCTGTGTAAGGAGCCTGGGCCTCCATGCAGTACAGGGGTCCAAGTCATATGGAGTCCATATGTAGGTGTTCTGACCAACAGCCCCAGGTGACAGCACAACTTATACGAGTATCAACTGCAAAAATGTAGAAGTGAAGACACCTCTGAATAATTCCAGTCTCCCACTCTCGAGTCACCTCCAGCCTTCAAGTCTCTCCAGCTGCGGTCGTAGACATCATGCAGCAGAGACAAGCCATCCCTACTACCTACTTTCTGAATTGCTGACCCACAGTACTAGTGAACACAATCATTTTTTATGCATCAATAATAACTGGAAAATTGTGTGATACTTGTTGAGTTAACCCAATTAGCTTCTGGGCAACCTCTTCTTCAGGTTTTTCATCTATTACATTGTTTTACAATACTAGCTACTTCATAGGAAGTTGTGAAGATTAAATGAAACCGTTTATGAAAAGTAAAAAACACGTGTCTATCGCACACTAAGAGGTCAAACAGTAATAGTAACAACAATTAAGAAGTAAGGATTTTATTACATTTAAATCTTTAATATATGTGAAAATTATTTTGATTTAATGCATAAGGTTGCATGTATTATGTACCAGTCAACTCCAAATTAACCTTTAGATTAGTAGGCAAATTACTGTCTTTAAAATGATATGTGGAGAAAAAATTTGCATATATGAAAAAAGAGTTTATGCTTATTTCAGGATTGATACTTGGTGTGCTATCATGGGGGTAAAGAAATTTTCACCTAGGTCTTATTCTGTTCATTTGTTCAAGTTGGAAAATGGAAACAGGAAGAATATCCCAAGATGGGGTAAACCAAGAGAAAATTCTCTCCAAGATTACAGCAATTTTATCTAGGCTGTAAGGAAGCCTAATAAAAAAGATTCTCCTCATTCATGAGGAGCTAATTCACACACTACGTGCACTGTCACTCAGAGGCACCAAAATGTAACTGCATTTTCTAACCCAACCTCATCTTGTTTTATTTTATATTTAAAAAAATTTTTTTTGAAACTTTTGCCCACACCACGCGGCTTGTGGGATCTTAGTTCCCCGACCAGGGATCGAACCCGTGCACTCGGCAGTGAAAGCTCAGCGTCCTAACCACTGGACTGCTGGGGAATTTCCTCATCTTATTTTAGAGCTCCATGCCCTATGATGTCAGAAAACACTTGGTCTTCTCAGCTTAAAATTTAGAGGGGGAGTAAAGAAAGCAGGGAGGTCAGGGGAAATGTTAACAGTAACATGGTCTCACCTGGAGACTGGCTTTAGCCAGAGCCCATGGAAGAGCTCTGGCACAAAAATTGCACTGCAGGCTTTTTCCAACTTGCCTGCCTCTGGCACAAGCTGCACATGCAGCTTGATGGAAGGAGTCGGCCATTTGTTGGCTGAGGTCTTTGCTCTAGTTGGGAGTTCAGCATCCAGGCGAGGCAGCTCCCATCTGGCAGAGGGCAAATCTCCAGAGAAGTAAATAGCTGTGAATTGTCATAAGCCAACACTTAATGCAGCTGGGTCGCAGATGCACTGATTAGCAAAAAGGATTTGGGCAGGGCACCAAAATCAAATCAAAATCATCCACTACATAATGTAATATTCAGTGCTCTATTGCTGAGAATGCCAATGCCTGTTCTTGAAAGATCAAGGAAAGATTTTATAATTAGAAACTTCTTGTTCAACAAAGCCAAGTTTTGTCTAAACAATGATTCACAAATATTTTTAAAGTCTATTTTGAAACCCAGTGAAAAACAATGATCTCTTTCTCTCTCTTTTTTTCTAAATGACGTTTCCCAACCCCATGATTCAATGGGTGAGAGAGCCCACATACAGCCAGAAATAAAAATATGTTGTTTCCCCTAAACGTCCATCGACAGATGAATGGATAAAGAAGAAGTGGTACTATACACAATGGAATATTACTCAGCCATTAAAAAAATGAAATAATGCCATTTTCAGGAACATGGATGCACCTAGAGATTATCATACTAAGAGAAGTCAGAAAAAGAAAGACAAATAACATATGATATCACTTGTATGTGGAATCTAGAATATGACACAAATGAACATATCTATGAAACAGAAACAGACTCACAGATACAGAAAACAGACTTGTGGTTGCCAAGGGGGAGTGGGGTGGGGAAGAGATGGGTTGGGAGTTTGGGATTAGCAGATGCAAACTATTATATATAGGATGGATAAACAACAAGGTCCTACTGTATAGCACAGGGAACTATATTCAATATCCTGTGATAAACCATAATGGAAAAGAATATGAAAAAGAACATATATATGTATAACTGAATCACTTTGCTGTACAGCAGAAATTAAAACAACATTGTAAATCGACTATACTTCAATAAAATTTTAAAAAATATATGTTGCTTCCCTAACTCAAAATATCCATGTTACATTGGCTTTTCCAACCTGCCTGCCTATTTTGAAAAAGTTATCTACATGTCTTTCTTCATCCCAGCTAAAATCCCAGATGAGAATTCCTCAGGAAGGATTATATTTTCAGGAGCAGACAAAGGCAGAGAGTACACCAAACTCTTCAAGTAGAGGGGTAATAGTTTTACTGTAAGAATTTCATGTGGCATAGTAAGGGAGAAAAATGATCGTGGAAATCCAGGACCAAGAACTGTAGTAAGCTTCATTCACAAGGAGAGAAATGTCAGGGTTATTCTATACCCAGGGAAGCTTCACCACCTTGGCCACAGGTGGGTTGTTTCACCACCAACGCTACACAGTTTCTCTCTGTCTATTTGTTCCATTCCGTGTCACCTGCATCTCTTCCCACCCCGACTAGCTTCTGCTATATCATCCCTTCTGTTTACTCATAACTGCATCATACATAGGACACCTTGTAACTGGAACACTACCACATGGCATCTCTATACATTCTATTATCTTAACCTGCTTTATTATCAACATTTTTTTCACATTCTTATGAGAGGAGACTGACCAGCCATTCTGGCACAAGGTTTCCATTTCCAATTCAATAACCTAGTTCAACCATGTGCTACCTGGCTACCTGTCCAGGAAGGGCCATGATAACTCCACCCACACCAAACTGTTTCTCATATCTTAGTTTCCACAAACTGAAATGCCCCTAAAATTTTTCTTGATGCCTCATCCCTTTGCCTGTCCAGTTTTTTCCTGGCCTGAGATTCCTCCTAAGAGCTCTACCAGAGAAAGATGTGGCTCACGTTGCCAGAAAATTGGGAAACTGGAGTTAGTCTTCTTTTATCTCCAAAACCCATGGGCAAAAGGAGAGTGCCAGGTGTCAGAGCTAATCAAGAGAGAATCCCAGCCCAGAGGAGTGGGTATGGACAAGGATAAAGTATGATCACAGAATTCCCAGGATGAGCTTGGGATTATTTTGACCCAAGTCTTTGCATTTCCATATAGGAGATAATAAATAACCAATTTAAAACCCAACACTATTCATGGCAGCACCATCGTAAGAAAACCAAAACGCTATGCGCGGGGATTTGCAAAAATTCCGTCTAGTGCTCCATCATTAATGAGAATCAGTTATCTCCTAGTAGCCTCCTTATGATGGCTACTCTTCACTACCAGCTGGCTTTCTCACTCTCTACCATTGGTTAGAAGTGGAGAGCAAAATACAGGTTTGGGGGAAAAGATAAGGGGGATGGTGAGTTGAAGAATAATCAAAAATCCAGGAGAGATGCAGAACTAGACTCCCTCAGGGAGGTTGCAATAGTTTTTATGTTTGCAACAGATGAGCTCTGTCCTCTTTTCAAACCTAAGAAGTTGATGTCCTCACAGTTGGTCATACACGACAGTTTTGAATAAAAATACATACTCCGCCCTGAGGAGGTGAAAGAAAGGGAATATAACTGTAATGACTCTGTTTCCTCCTACCATATTCCTAGGAATAACCTCTTTTCAGAGACTCACTGATCTTTCTCTAGACCCAAATGAGCTAAAAGACAGAGTCTATCAATTACTGACCCAGAGAGTGGATTTTATTTCCTAACTTATAAGGAACACTCACCTTTCCTTTCCTCAACGCTGTCTTAAGGAAAAGTCCATCTTTGCCCTACCCTCTGCAGGACCACCCCATCCTCACCCATCCTACTCACCCATGTATTCCATGGACAAAAGCAGGTAACTGTCTCTAAGGGGAAAAGGTGGTTGTTTCTCGGTCACTTTATACCCAACACTACCTTTTCTGGTAAGTAAGTAAATGTTTTCAACAGCACAAGTCTGGTGGTACTTCAGGGTGCAGGACCTCATGCCTTCATAGCATATCCCAAGATGATATTTTTTATATTTATAACACATCGTCGAAGGCTCTGCCAGACACAGAAAGAGGTGCTTAAAGGATGCAGTATGGAGAAGGTTCTCCAGGCCTGGGGGCTTCCCAACAGGAACTTGCTATTGACTAGTGGTTCCCAACTTTTCTAGGGACCCTGATCCCTTTGATAATCTTGTGAAAGCTAACTTATACAGACATAAATCAAATATTGTATATAATCTCAAAAGGTTGGAGTTCCTGTAAAATTTATCTATGGTCCCCAAGTAATGAACCCCTTATCTAGCCTAATGATTTTGTCCAGTAATGGGGAAGAGGAAGCAAAGACGGGGACTTTAGCTTCCTTACTCCACGAAATGGACTAAATTGGTCTGGGAGAAGATCAAACTCCTAGGATTCTATAGTAGGAATGGATAACAGCTTTCTTAAAAGATGGAGGGGAAGGTTTACTCCAAAAATGTCACCAATAACCTTTTTACCAAAGACTTTAGACTAGCTGTGGTCATACCTATCAGATGTTCACGAAATTCACCTGTGGAAAGAAGAAGTTTCCCTGTCATAATCACACATGCATCGGCCAAAGCCCCAAGAGCCAATTCTGGAAATTTCTCCTCCCCCAGCATCTTCCCATCTCTTAATCAACAACCAACCCTTCCTCTGTCTCCAGGACTTACCCTTACTCATGCAGACCAGAAAGACTATGCACAGCAGAAAGAGAACAAACATCCTGGGACTTTGGTCCTGTGCAGTTGCCTGTGGAAGGTACTGGTTGATCTCCCCCAGTGTTCTGCCCTTGGGCTATTCAGCTAAATCATAAAATTTCAGTGACGAACAGTACCTCAATGTTCCCAGAACCAACCAAACCACCAACTGGAGTCTCAATGCCCCTAAGGCATCTATTTAAAAATTCTCCTCAATGATGAATATATATATATATATATACACACACACACACACACACACACATATACACACATATATATATATATACATTCTTTATTCATAATTGTATAGCTAAGCTTTGTGCTCTGTAAGTCAAATTTTTTCCCCACATTTTAACCTTTCAGATATTTCAAGACAGGATTTGGACACCTTAGTTCCTTTTAGCTCTCTTCACTAATCTCAGAATAATATCAGATTTGTCTTTGTCTCACTTAGACTGAAGCACCAGGAACTAAGTTCAGGATTCCAGGTATAGTCTGAATGTGGGGGAAACACTGAGTGTCCCTTCTGTGGTGTAGGAAAGGGACGTTTCAGCAGAATTAGTTATTAACTAATTCATGGATTTTTTAAAGCAAATATTTTCTACACACATACCAAATGCCAACATCACAAAAAGAGACGTCACCAAGTGAACCAGGCCACTAATCTGTGGCCTCACAAAGACTTGAGTCTAGTTAAGGAGACCACAAGTACATCAAGCACAGTTGGCTATGGGGGTCTAAATGAGAGACATTCAAAGTTGACTGCCTGACCAGGGAAGGCTTCCCTGAAGAAGGGATAGTTGAGCCGGACTTTGAAGGCTAGTGATGTGTTAGTTAGAAGAAGTGAATAGGGACAGGCGCCCCAAGGAACAGCAAATGTCAAAATACAGAGATGTCAGGCAACCTGACACACTGGGATGACAGCTGGTCATGTGGTTCTAGAGACATGGGTGAGCAAGAAACTCAGAGAGATGCACCTTGTTGGAGGTGATGGCATATGGGTAAAGAGAGGGGCTCAAGGGGACAGTGCACTGTACTTGTTGCTGAGATTACTTTGTCCCAAGCACATAAAATGGGATCTCTTGCTCACTATTGTGCAATTGCAAGACATCAATGAAAAGAGTCATTTTTCCCAGGGCTGGAAAAGACACTAAAGTACCCACTCCTCTGTACCAATACTGAATTCTAGAAAGGACATCTCCCTTTATCCCGAACTTAAGCTTGGTACACACATGGGTTCCGATCCTGGCTCTGCTGCTTGCCAACGTTGTGACTCTGGGTGAGTTACTGACGTTCAGAGTAATTTTCATCATAAGATTGGTATTAGTAGTATTTTAAAGTCTGTGAAGAGAGAAAGCTCATATTTGTTAAGGTCCTGGAAACTATCAAGCACTAACTCCCTGCGCAGTGCTTAAGATTTCAGGAGAAGCCTGGGCCCTTTTGCTAGGGTAGGTGTCAGAAACTGAAGTCAAAACGAGCCACACGCAGGAAAGGGCATCTGACTGCGAGAGGCAATGAGGTGGAGGCTGTAACTGTGGTTTTGGCATCCAAGGGCCAAGAGCCTGGCTGTGAGGATGATGTTGGGAGCATCCTGTCAGGTGTTAAGTTGCAGCAAGGCTTACGTTTGGCCTTGGGTATTGGAAAAGATGGAAAGATTAATTACATTGTCTTCTAGAATGAACTTTGAAGACATAGTCAGCTTTAGAACAAACTGTTTCATTTGCTTTGGGTGGGTTAGCAGCTGGGAACTAGCTGAGCTCTGATTCACTGAGACTGGGTGAGAACTGGGTCCCATTCTCATAGCTCAAGCGTGAGGTCATCCATGAGCTGATGATGCTCAGTTTTATATCTCTACCTCAGACCTCTACTTTGAGTTCCAGATTCACATCCACAAATACACATTCTACTTTAGAAGGTTCACACATACCACGAGACATTGTTTACAAGAGAAAATCTGATGGATGAGATACTGTGGTAGGATGAGAAGTAGATCAGAGAACCTCTTGCTTGGGTGGAGTTGCAAAATTCTACAATCCTAACTGAAAATAATCCCGTAGAAAAGAGATTCAGAACTCAATGGGCCTTCCAGAAAATACCTGCCAAGGGGCACCTTGCAGGAAGAAGAATAGAAACTGGGCAAACCCTCTGTGGTTTAACCTAGAATTTTTTCTTCCTTTGCTATGATTCTAGACTCACTCGCTTTAAAGAGAGAGAAGAGAAAACAGGTGACAAATAAAGGCTCAGAAGTATGCCTTCTTGATAAGCCTTTGGAAAGTCCTGGAAAATGCTATCTAGTTTCCAACATCTTCTCCTGAAAGATGGAAGAATAGAAAATGAGATTCAAAGACTTCACAATCTTGATTGCCATTCTAGAATCAATTCTTTTCAAAGGAACAAATTCCCTCATGTTTAAGGCCTCTCTTCTTAGGCAGAGATGGGCTCCACACTCTGGTCATAGAAAAGGAACACTATAAATTTTGTGGCATTTGAACTAAGACTTTATTTCACCCGATCTTTATCTGATATTTAAAAATGTCATACTTGAGATATTTTGATGAACATATTGTTCCTACAACTAAAGAACATGTCGTTAAAATGAATTCATGAGAGAAGATTCCTATTGCCTCTAGCCAAAGTACCATAAGCTCACTGATGGGTTTCAGAGACTGACAGTGCCAGAACTGGTCATAATTTTCCAGTGGTTTACCCACGGTGAACCCTACCTGAGTTGACTTTTGTAGAGACAGATACCTAAAGCATGGGCAAAACTGGCCAGATTCACAATATAAATTTCCTAAAGATCAAGCCATGTGATAATTCTAGAGATGATTTCACAGCCCTACAAAGTAAACAGTCCCTGGCCTTGGAGAACAGATTTCTAGTAAAGTGAAAGAGTTCTGGGCTGAGAATCAGAAATTCTAGGTGGAAGGCCCAGCTTGGTCATAGATTATGCACCTTTTCATCTCTTTCAGTCTTCGTTTTCTCATCCATGAAGTGTGGAGCTAGGTGAGCTTTTTTTTGACTTATTCGTTGCTCTGCTCTTACACATGAAACTGTGCCTGGTCCATAAAAGCTCTCAATAACTATTAGTTGAATGTATGAATAAATCTCCAAGAGGCATTCAATCAAGATGGTTAAAAGTATGGCTTCTGGAACTAGAAAGTCTTGCTCTGAGTACTGGTGCTATAAGTCACTAGATATGTGATCTTGGGTAAGATGCTGGATCTCACCAAGTCTGTTTCCTCCTCTGTGAAACTGGGATAAGAATGATAATATCAAAGAAGAAAAACAAAAGAAAAAAAAGAATGATAATATCATAACTGCATTAATAATAATTACTATGATGAACAGTATATAAAAAACAAAGTTAACTTCATGTAAGCTCCAACATTTATTAATTATCATTCTCTGCTGTGGGGTGGAGAGAGCATGAACTTGAGCTCCCAGAGGAAACCTTGTGTGATTGGTTCCCCTTAGGCATGAATAATCCCTGCCCTATGATGAAGAGGAAGGTTTCTTCTTGTGGCCTAAAGACCTGTGCTTGCAGACCCTGGCTTCTTTTCTTCCTGTATAACAGACTTCTCTGTCAGGATGGACAAACACTTCTTGTTGCTCTCATCCGTCTTCTGCTGCATTGCGGGTGAGTCACAGACTTGAGTGGGCTCCAGAGACAGGATCTAGGAAGCCCCATGGAACTCCATATGTGTAGTTGGCGTCCATGCGGGGCTGAGTCTTGACCACGTTTATACGGGAGGGGAAGCCAGCCTTCAGAATGCTCCCTGGGCCTCCATGCCAACTTGTCTGCCCTTTTCAACATTCTGCCATTCCCCGCCAAGGGCTCAAGCCGCTGTGGCTGCCCCATCATAGTGCTCCCCACTCTGTCCCTACCATTCCCCATAATCAAAATTCCTAGTGAGATTTTCCTCAGGACATCCTTTCCATTTATAAATCTGTATCCCATCTGCTGAGCCTACAATAAATAATTTTGTAGCTGGTTTTAGTGCTATCAAGGGTTTTTGATGCCCTTATCAGGGATTTTTATATTACAACAAGTGATTGCAGGAAAGAAAATACTGGATGCACTGGAATCAGACAGATTAAAAAATGTTTCAGTCACTGTCTTAAATTCTCTGTACATCTAGTTGCTCACCTGAGAAATGGGGAAATCCCTACTTACAAGGCTTTTGTGAGGATTAAATCAGATACAAAGTAAGAGAACATGGCCCATATGAGATGCTCGATAAATGTTACTTTCTCACTTAGGTGCACCCAGGAGAGGTGTTTTTTTGTTTTTTTTAAAATTAAACCTGTATTTTGACCAGCTCACCCCACAGTACCACAAAAAGTGGCACTGACTATGATATAATTCATGAGGCCTTCACGTAGATTCAGTTCCAAGTTAAAAACAGAGTATATCACCTAACAATACGTAAGCCGCCAATCTCAGAAATCCCATCGTAGTAATGCTAGCACAGGTAAAAGTTTAAAGCTCTCAGCCTCATTATCACACTCTTGTCTACCTACAGTGCTGCCAAGTAAGCCAGGCCAGCATTAACAGAACCATTTTTAAGCCGGAAAGCCATTTAGCCAGAGGCTAAATCTTTGCTCAAAGTCACCAGGTTAAAAGGGCTGAAGTCGGGACCAGAAACCTTTAACTCTCACAGAGGCATTTCTCCGGGATGTGGAGTTGGTGAGAGATCCAGCTGCTTACTCCCGGATCCCAGCCACCAGCTCTTCACCTATCCGCGCACCACACCCCACACCTCAGGCCTGGATAGGTCTAGCTTCTTCTAAGTCCCTGCCTCCCCTGGCCTCACATCAGCTCTGTGCTCTCCAGCAATGACACCCCTGAGATGCATAACATGCCCCTTCGCACACAGACAGATCGCTGTAGAAGAGGCATCGGTGTCTGTGCTGCTGAGAAGCATGAGACATGCGTGATCTTAAAGATCTTCCAGGGTAAGTTAGAGGAGGTGCTGTGAGATTCCTAGAAAATTCTTAGGAGAGTACTCCACCAATTTCCTATCTCAGACTAAGGCCAACTCAAGAGAAGAACCAAAGTGCCGTATACCCCTGGGCATGGGTCCCTGTGCATGCTGACAGAAGAGGACCTGGGGAAATGAGACACGAGGAAGAAGCATCTGTACAAAGAGTTGAGGGTTGCCAGGGAACTTAGGCAAATAACCCCTGCAGGGGACCTGTGATTTCTTCATCTCCCTGCCTGAGTCCCCTTGGGAGTACAAGATGGGAAGCCAACCCCAAACCTACCTCGGATGCCTAAATAAATTTTTACTGACAGGACTAGTGCCAGGTTTGACTTGTCTTTAAAGAACTTAGATCACTGGCTTATTTTCTATGATTTCTTCTTATTACAGATAACGTCCTCCAGTTATCATATATGGTGTGTCAGAGATTCTGCAGAGAATTGACATACGATCTCAACGATGAACTTATGTTCATACATGCTGCAACTACAATTATTGTAACTTCAAAAATCTAAAATATTTTTTCTCCAAAGTTGTCCCTTTAAAATGTTATTGATGCTTCTCTGCCTTCACAGTCTGCCTGCCCTTGCTTTTCTGCCCTGTCTGTCCTGAAAGGATCCCAGCTCTCTCTGTAATTCAGTGTTATCCTTCCTGGTGCCTCAAGCTTGGTTCCTACCTCAGTTGGAGGATAATGATTCTGAACAACAGATTTCTCCCATTACAGGGTCTGGCATTTCTGTACTTCAAGAGGTCTCCCCCAAGAGGTCCAGTAGAAAACTTTAAAACAAGACCATCTAGATCCTTGTGATTATCTTAGATAGTGGAGGTGGACTAGAAATTCTTATTATGGCTATAATTAAGCAGAAATAGCAACAAAACAGATGGTGGACACTCAAGATTTTCCTCTATTGGCAAAAAGTTATTTTCCCCCGTGGACAGTGTCCATCTCACACTCAGTCATGATTTTCTTAGCATTTACATGGTGTCTCCATATACAATGTAAGAAACAGCAAATAAAGAATTTCCTGGCTCTGTGACATTCACAGTTCACACATAGCCACTTCTAGGCCTGTCAAGATGTACATTCAAGATATATTACAACTCTCATTTCTTCCTATTCCTCTTCTAGTCTTCTCAATTCCTTTCCTCTTTTGCCACCCACCTCTACTCTGACCTCTCCGGCAATGAACACAATGACTATACAAATTCTCCCTCTTTTGAATACCCAAGTCACTTTATGGGTACTTTTTTTTTTTTGACACTCTTTCACAAAAATGAATCATTTCTCTGTTTGTCTAATTTGCCCTAGTATGTTATAAATCACAGCTAGAACATGTGCCTTGTTTTATTCATCTCTATTGCCTTTAGCTGGCCAATTAAACTTTATTGTGTTTAATTGAACAGCCAGTAAAGTTGATGGAATTTTTCTTGTCCATCTGTTTAGCGTGACTTTTCTGGTTTTTTACCTATTTTGTTGAGTGTACTGGGAATGGTAACCTCTACTCCCTACCAGACATAGAACTTTCACTCCAGTGCCAACATACCATGTGTTTTTCTCAAAGAGATTATGAAAAGGACATTTCTTATTATGGAACCCTTCACTATTCAAATATATTAACTAAAAAAAATTTTTTTTGATGGGATTCTTCTAAAACTGAATAGCTAATCTTACTTCAAAATTCAAAATCAATACTTTATTATATCAAGTATGAAATAGGCCTGGAAGTTTAGAAAGGGTAATCTGGCCCAACCCTTGGAAATATCTGAAAGCACATGTTTTCCTAGTTTTAATGATGTCAGGATTGATCACATAAATTTGCTTGTTCTCAGACTTATCTATACCATCTAAAGTTTCCCTTCAATCTTTCATCTAACAGATTTTAGCCCTATTGATTATTGTTAACAAGATCTGTTACTCATTATGAGTTGAATAATAATCTTAATTGAAGTATAATTCATATATAATAAAATGCACATATTTTAAATATACAGTTTGATGTGATTTGAAAAATGTATAAACCTATATAACCACCATCTCATTTAAAACATAGAATATTTTTATCACCTTAGTAAGTTTCTTCAGGTAACAATCCACTCCCAAAAGTATTATTCTAACTTCTATCACCATAGAACTAATTTTATTTTACCTGTTCTTTTTTTTTGGCTGCGTTGGGTCTTCATTGCTGCGCGTGGGCTTTTCTCTAGTTGCAGCGAGCGCGGGCTACTCTTTGGTGCGGTGCGTGGGATTCTCATTGCGGTGGCTTCTCTTGTTGCAGAGCATGGGCTCTAGGAGCACGGCTTCAGTAGTTGTGGCTCACAGACTCTAGAGCGCAGGCTCAGTAGTTGTGGCACACGAGCTTAGTTGCCCCACGGCATGTGGGATCTTCCTGGACCAGGGTTAGAACCCATGTCCCCTGCATTGGCAGGCGGATTCTTAACCACTGTGCCACCAGGGAAGTCCCAGCCTGTTCTTGAACTTATTATAAAATAAATTATACAGAAAGTACTATCTTGAGTCTGGTCTCTATCACTCACCATAATATTTTTAAGATTCATGCATGTTTCACTTATATCAAAAGTTTATTCTTTTTTTCCCCATTGTATACATACCGTACAATTTATTAGATCAATTCTCTTATTGATGGACATTGAGTTGTTTCCAGCTTTGGGCTATTGTGAATAAAGCTGCTATGAACATTTTCATATAAGAGTTTTGATGGACATACACACTCATTTATCTTTGGTAGGTAATTAAAAGTAACATGTATGAGTCATAGGGTAGGCATATGCATAATTTTAAAAGAAATTGCCAAAGGGTTTACCAAAGTGGTGGTACCAATATATAGTCCTACCAGTACTGTATGAGAATTCCAGTTACTCTACATAATTCCCATCACCAATTATTATCAGTCATTTATTGTTTTGTTTTTTTACTTTTTGGCTGCACCTTGCAGCATGTGGGATCTTAGTTCCCTGACCAGGGATCGAACCCTCACCCCCTGAAGTGGAAGCTCAGAGTCCTAACTGCTGGACCGCCAGGGAAGTCCTATCAGTCATTTAAATTTTAACTAGCCTACTCATCGTAAAATTTATCTTACACTTTACTGATAACTAATGGAATTCAGCCACTTTTTATGCTCCAGGTAGATAATAATTCATCCATGTTTCCTTCTAATACTTTCATTGATTTAAATTAACTTTTGATTCTCCATTTGGAATTTACCCTTGTAAGAAAGTGATCCAATTTAATCTATTTCCACATGACTAGCCAATTAGTCCAACAACATTTATCTTTTATCTATTTTTTAATATATCTTTACTGGAGTAAAATTGCTTTACAATGTTCTGTTAGTTTCTGCTGAACAACATGAATCAGCTATATGCATACATATATCCCCATATCCTCTCTCTCTTGAGCCTCCCCCCCACCCCAGGTCATCACAAAGCACCAAGCTGATCTCCCTGTGCTACGCAGCAGCTTCCCACTAGCTATCTATTTTACATTTGGTAGTGTATATATGTCAATGCTACTCTCTCACTACATCCCAGCCTCCCCTTCCCCCACTGTGTCCTCAAGTCTGTTCTCTACATCTACATCTTTATTCCTGCCCTACCACTAGGTTCATCAGTACCATTTTCCTAGATTATATATATATATATATATATATGCGTTAGCATATGGTATTTGTTTTTCTCTTTCTGACTTACTTCACTCTTTATCACTGACTCTAGGTCCATCTACCTTACTACAACTAACTCAATTTCATTCCTTTTTATGGCTGAGTAATATTCTATTCTATATATGTGCCACATCTTCTTTATCCATTCATCTGTCAATGGACATTTAGGTTGTTTCCATATCCTGGCTATTGTAAATAGTGCTGCAATGAACATTGTGGTACATGTATCTTTTTGAATTATGGTTATCTCAGGGTACCAGAAATATTTATTTTAAAGTTAACATTTTTCTCAACTAATTTGAGATGCCTCTTTCATAATATGCTGAATTTCCATTAGCACTTAACACTAATTCTGGGTTCTCTACTTAGTTAAATTTTTCTACACATTACCTCTACCTCACAACATACACAAAAAACAAATTCAAACTGGATTGTAGGTTTAAAGTGAAAAGTATAACAATAAAACTTCTAGAAGAAAGCACAGCATGTAGTTGTAACTTTGGAATAGGCAAAAGGTTACTTAAACATCATCTGAACAGCAAAACCATTTTTAAACATTGATAAGTTAGACTTCATTGAAATTAACAATGGCAGTTCATCAAAATGTATCAGTAAGAGAGTGAAAAGACAAGTTAATGACTTGGAGAAGATATTTGCAATACTGATATCCTAAGTAGAACTTGTATACAGAACATAAAAATCTTACAGCTTTCCTAGACAAACAAAAGCTGAGGGAATTCATCACCACTAGACCTGCCTTGCAAGAAAAGCTGAAAGGAGTTATACAAGGTGAAATAAAAAGATGTTAATTAATGACATGAAGACATATGAAATATATAACACACTGGTACAGGTAAATATACAGTCAAACTTAGAAAACTCTAATAGCATGGTTTGTTAACCACTTAACTATACTACAAAGGTCAAAGGAAAAAGCATTAAATATAATTTAGCTACTATAATTTGTTAATAAATACACAATATAAAAAGAGTTAAATAATGACCTCAAGATATAAAAAAGATGAAGTAAAAGAGTGAAGTTTTGTAGACAATCAAAATTAAGTTGCTATCAGGTTGAACTAGATTGTTTTGCCTATGAGATGTCTTATATAACACTCATGGTGGAGGGGAAATTGGAAAAAGATAGTCAAAATGTACAAACTTCCAGTTATAAGAAAGTTGCTAAGAGCTCTCATCACAAGGAGACTTTTTTTTCTTTTTATTGTATCTCTATGAGATAAAGGATGTTAACTAAACCTATTATGATGATCATTTCACAATATATGTAAGCCAAACCATCATGATATACACCTTAAACTTATATAGTGATGTATGTTAATTATTTCTCAATAAAACTGGGGGGCGGGGGGAAGACTCATGGTAACCACAAAACAAAACCCTTGAGTAGAGGCACAAAAGATAAAGAAAGGGGAAACAGCAAACCACCATGGAAAACACCAATTTACAAAGGTAGGCAGAAACAACAGGAAAAAGAAACAATATATATACAAAAAAACCAGAAAACAATTAATAAGATGGCATTAGTAGGTCCTTACCTATCAATAATAACTCTAAATGTAAATGGATTGAATTCACCAATCAAAAGGCACAGAGTGGCTGGAAGGATAAAACAACAAGACCAAACCATGTGCTGCCTACAAGAGACTGACTTCAGTTTTAACACATTATTGACTGGGAGATTTTTGCAGAAACGAATGCTTGTGGCTATAATATGTCTCCAGTCAAAAATGTGTTAAGGACACAGATAGGCTCAAAGTGAAGAGATGAAAAAAGGTAATCCATGCAAGAGGAAACCAAAAGAAAGCAGGGGTAGCTATACTTATATCACAAAAATTAGGCTTTAAGCCAAAAAACAGTAACAAGAGACAAAGAAGGTCAATATATAATGATAAAGGGGCCAATTCACCAAGAAGATATGATGATGATAAATATATACAAACCCAACTTCATGAAGTACATAAATGTATTAAGACAATACTAGCAGAGTAAAAGAGAAATAGACTATGATACAATGGTAGTAGGGAACTTCAGTACCCTACTTTCAGCAATAGATAGATCATACAGATAGATGATCCAGATAGATCATCTGGACACAAAACAAGTCTTAGGAAATTTTTAAAGATTGAAATGATACCAAGTATTTTTTTCTGACCACAATGGTATGAACCTAGAAATAAAGAGTAAAAGAGGAAACTGGAAAATCTACAAACATGTGGAAATTAAACAACACACTCCAGAACAAGCAATGACTCAAAAAAGAAATCAGATGAGAAATCAAATAGTATCTTGAAGCAAATAAAAATGGAATCACAACATACTAAAATTTATGGGGTACTGCAAAAGCAGTTCTAAGAGGCAAATTTATAGTGATAAATGCATATATTAAGAAAATAGAAAGATCTCAAATAAACAACCTAACTTTACACTTCAAGGAACTAGAAAAAGAAGAACTAACTAAGCCCAAAGTTAGCAGAAGCAAAGAAATCACAAAAATTGGAGTGAAAATAAATGCAATAGAAACCAAAATTTTTTTTAAATAAACAAAACTAAGATCTGTTTTTTTTGAAAAGATAAACAAAATTGACAAACCATTAGCTGGACTAAGAAAAAAAAGAGATTCAAATAATAAAATCAGAAATGAAAGAGGAGACACTACAAATGATAACACAGAAATAATAAGGATCATATGAGACTACTAAGAACAATTACAGGCCAATCAGTTGGTTAACCTAGAAGAAATGGATCAATTCCTAGAAACATAAAACCTATGAAGACTGAATCAGGAAGAAATAGATAATCTGAACAGACCAATAATAAGTAAGGAGACTGATTAAGCAATCAAAAACCTCCCAACACAGAAAACTGAAGGACCAGATGGCTTCACCGGCAAATTCTACCATACATTTAAAGAAGAATTAATGCCAATCCTTCTCAAAGGCCTTCCAAAAATTAAGGAGGAAGGAACATTTCCAAATTCATTTTACAAGACCAGCACTACCCTGATACCAAAGCCAGATAAGGACACTACAAGGAAGGAAAACTAGAGACCAATATCTCTGATAAATATAGAGGCAGAAATTCTCAACAAAATATTAGCAAACTGAACTCAACAACATATTGAAAGGATTATACATTGTGACCAAATAGGATTTATCGCTGGGATGCAAGTATGGTTCAACCAATGCACATCAATAAATGTGATACACCACATTAATAGAATGAAAGATAAAAATTATATGATCATCTCAATAGATGCAGAAAAAGCATTTGACAAAATATAACATCCTTTTGTGATAAAAATCCTCAAAAAATTGGTTATAGTAGGAACATAAAACCTACAACCAAGAATATGCTTGTTCAGATTCAATGGAGAAATCACAAGCTTTACAGGCAAGCAAAAGCTAAGACAATTCAGCACCACCAGACCAGCTTTACAACAAACACTAAAGGAACTTCTCTAGGCAGAAAAGAAAAGCCCACAACTAGAAACAAGAAAATTACAGATGGGAAAGCTTAACAGTAAAGGAAAACATATAGTAAAGGCAGGAAATCAAGAGGAGAGCACAAATGCAGGACATTGGAAATGCATGTGAAATTGAGACTATCAACTTAAAGCAGTCTTGTATACATATAGACTGCTATATCAAAACCTCCGATAACTGCGACATTAAGGCATCAAAGGGTTTCTTTCCTCCCCAGGGTTCCCCTGTTTCTTTCTTTCAATCCTACTCTAGGTCAACCCTTGGGCCAATTATTCTCCTAGGTATCTTACTTTCTTTTTTCATTCCAAAATTAAAATTCCTTCTCACAACCTCCTAAGGCTCTGAGAATTCAGGGTCCTTTTCTCTCTGAGCCTCAGGTTGAAACTACTTTCTATGAAGCCACCTAAATGCTGGCTTTACTCAGCTACTTCTCCTTGGACTGTGGGCACAGAAATTTTCCGATATCTTCCCTTCTGCACACAAAAATCTCTACTCGGTTCTTAATTCTTTTATTTCTAAAAATGTAAACATATGTAAGAAGTACAGCAGATACAAAGAAACATGGTGTAAAGAAAACCTCGTTCACCATCTGGCATGTCCTGTTTAAGACTTTCATTTGTAAGAGGTGGTTCTCAGTTGGGGATGGTCTTGCCCCCACGGTTGGCATTTGGTGATATCTGGACACATTTGTGATTGTCATTGTTGGGATGCTACTGCATCTGAAGTGTAGAGGCCACGGATGCTGCTCCACATCGTACAATGTGCAGAACAGTCCTCCCAAACAAAACATTATCTAGCCCAGAATATCAACAGTGCTGAAGTTGAGAAACTCTGATTTACAACATCACCATATTTCATTCCACCTCAACTCATATAGCATCTGCCCCTCCCAGCTGGGGCATCTCACTGATTATTAGGAATTTCAGGACAGAAGTTTTGCTCCTGAGTGAAAGGAAGTAATTAAATGTTCTGACTTAATGGCAGGACGTTTAATTTAAAATTTAATCCAACCACACTGAATCCCATTACACACAGAGCTTTGATAGTGGTGGCAAGTAACAGCAAATATGAGACATATACCTGCCCTCAAAGAGCTTGATCTTCTTGGGAGGAAAAGAAATACACACTTGGAGAAGTAATAAGAATAAAAAGCAAGATATGAGTATCAGTGCTTAAGACATAAATAAGAATGATTGGGAGTAACATACATGAGTTGGCCCTTAAATAGATTTAAAATGAAAGCGTTTTAGAAATGAAAGCAATTAACATAATATCTAATGTAACTCCATTTAACAGGTGAGAAGAAAAACACAGAGAAACTAACCTGTCCAAATTATGCTGGCAAATTACTGGGAAGAGAACTCTGGTCTCCTGATTCCTGACCCTCGCTGTTTCGTTTACAACCGTTGCCTTTGTGACTGCTAAAAAAGAAGAGAGAGAGATGAGCAGAGAAGGCCCTGTATGAACAATGGCAGAAGTGTACATCATCATCATAGTTATAATAATAATCACTGCTGATATATGAATGCTTAGTAAGTAGACTGGTGAAGGGCTCACATTATGAAGTATCAGAAAGTAAGACTGGAAAGGAAATGAGCAGCTTGGGATGAAGAGATAAGATTAAACTAAACAGAATATTAACAGTCTCAGTCTAGGTATTTTAGAAGTTAAATGAGAAATAAAGGTAAGTGCTATAGGAATTTCAAAAAGGGTCAAATTCCAATGGCTGAGGGTAATCAGGCATGGCTTGGTGGGAGGGGTAAACTGGAGATGAGCTTTCAAGAGGCACAGGATTTGAAAGGAGATAAGAGGGGAATCTAGATAAGGAAGGGATCCAAAGTTAAATAAACCAAGTGGCTTTGAGGACAGTGAAGAAACAAGACTGACTACAATGGGAAGCTTGAGTAGAGGGGACCTGGGAAATGAGGCTGAAAAGGCAGGATGGGTCCAGATCATGCAGGGCCCCAAGAAGAATGAATTTACTCTGGCAAAGAGAGGCCACTGCAGGTGCTTTAGCATAATAACTTGATTAATGTTTTAGGACAACTCCTCTGGCAATGATGTATAGGATGGACAGAGCCAAGAGAGATAAAAGGGAAGGCAGAGAGCTATTCTTCTCGTAAGAACAGAATAAAGAATATTATAAAGACTAAAGAATACTATACAATATTTATAATGCAGTGAGTTATTATTTCATAGACACTATGCTAACATACTTTTTCTCATTTAATTCTCACAGAAAACATACAAAGGAAGTCGAATTATCATCTCCATTTTTAAAATGAGAAAACAGAATCAAAGAGAGGCTACATAACTTGCCCAGGTCACATATCTAGGCATTGGAGGAGTCAGAATTTGAGCCCAGATAATATGGCCCAGAGCCTACAGTCTTAGCTACTATGCCATATCCTTCAATATTATTAAATGTGTCTGAAAGAATCCAAGAACAAAATAATAGGGCTGAACTAATGATTAGTGGTAAAAAAGGAACTGGAAGGAAGAGAGATGAGACTTTACAAAGGAACAAATGACAGAACTTAATGAGATATATGGAGATGAGAAAGAGTAAAAAATGATCATCTCTTGGGCTTCCCTGGTGGCGCAGTGGCTGAGAGTCCGCCTGCCGATGCAGGGGACACGGGTTCGTGCTCCGGTTACGGAAGATCCCACATGCCACGGAGTGGCTGGGCCCGTGAGCCATGGCCGCTGAGCCTGCGCGTCCGGAGGCTGTGCTCTGCAACGTGAGAGGCCACAGCAGTGAGAGGCCTGTGTACCGCAAAAAAAAAAAAAAAGATCATCTCTTAAGGGGTGAGAGCACGGGGAAATGATAATACCATTCACCCTTGGAAATCACAAGGGTGAAACCAGAGGGGAAAGATGAGTAATATTTCAGATATGCTGCATTTGCAAAGATGAAAAGAAATTCATGTAGAAATTCTAATACGCAGATAAGATAGATTTCAGAAACTCAGGAGAGAGTAAGGATTGAAATTACAGATTTTGAAACTATCTCACATAAAATGAATAGTGGAAACAAAAAAACTCTCCAAGGGAGCGAAACTCTCCAAGCTCTCCAAGGGAGCGGAAAAAAAAAAAAAAAGGACCAATCCTTGGGGACCAGCAACAATTGAAAGGCAGAGGAGAGAGGCAGGAGCAGAAGCAGGACAGGGTAGTCTCCCAGAGTTCAACAAATGAGAGTTTCCAGAAGAGAGCAGGCTGCCTTCTCTTTTCACTCTGTACTCTCCTGGAAGATCTCATTCTCACCTATTCCTTAAACTACCATCCACACACATGCAAATAAAAGATGAGAGGTCTACACTTGAAGGAGTTTGAAAATGTCAACAAAGGGGTGAGGTAAGCAAAGATATCATAAAGGAGTGATTAACTTAAACATGAGGATATAACCAGTTGAAAGCAATGTTCGAATGCATAAAGATGCTGATGCGTTAATTAAACTAGCTAGGCCGAATCAGGGAAAGCATCTGGAAAAGGATGCATTACTACCGAAAGGTAAGGAAACCATGTTAAACTACGTCACTTAGACACAATCAGCAAAATTCAGATTATGGGAAACTTCACAGAACAACCTGGTTCCTTCAACAGGTTGTTGAACAACTGGTTCCTTCAACAAGCAAATTGCAAGGGAAAAATATGGAGGTGGAACTTGTAGAGTAAGAGAAGCTTGAAAGACGTGTCAACCAATCACAACGTGTGAAGTGGACTGGGTCCTAGTAGAGAAAAAAAAAAAATTATGAGGCAAGCAGAAAATTAAACTGGATATTTGATGATATTAAGGAAATACATTAAATATTTTAGCTGTAATAATAATATTGTGGTTATGCTTTTTTAAAGTCCTTTATGTTTTTAGAAATCATACTGATATATTTATAGCTTTCAGATGCCTGCTATTTGCTTCAAAGAAACACAAGAGGAGCTATGTAGATAGTGATATGGGAGCAGCGAGATTGGCCAGGAGTTAATAATTGTTGGGGCTGGCATTGAGTTCACGGAGCTTCATTTTTTCCATATGTTTGAAATTTCCCTTAATATTTTTTTTTAAAAGATGCAGTTTGGTTTGCAGGAATAGGATTTCCTTCCATATACTGTAGTTTAAATGGCCCTGGTTAAGTTTTCTTGACCTGAGTTCAGTGGATATCAAGGAACCACGAGGATTATCAAATCAGATCTAGACAAAGCTGGAGGATGAAGTGGTCCACCAAAAAACAGGGATTGAGTTGAACACAAGATACCACTTGAAAGATGACGGAAGATAGATCCTTCAAGTTATTGATTAAAGGGTTTCAAAGATAAAATTTTAACATAAAGGAGAACAAGAAACTAATGGGGGTGTGTGTGTAAGGAGTTTGCTGAATGAGCAAAGCAGTAGGTAAGAAAAATGACTCTGTCCGCTCTTGTTTCTAAGACAAATTCAATGCCACTGAAAAAGACATGCAGCTATGAGATGACGAAACGTGGGATATTTGTTCATGAGAAAAGAATGTGTGCACTAAAGTCGTGTTAAGACACTGGAGATCTAGGGGTCGGGTCATTCAAACCTTCACAAACTACTTCTGTCTTCTTCTCCTTTGTTTACTCCTTCTTCTTTCCCCCAACAAATCCAAAGTGCCTTAGAGGTAGTGCAAAGGGGTAAGAGTAAGAGGTAATATGAAGTTTGGAGGAAAAGATTACGGATTATTTTCTCCCTCTCACTGAATCCTGAATTTAATAGTGTAAATTAAATTTGTCACCTTCCTATTTGTTGTGAGGTGGGGTACAGAACGCTCAGGACGAGGGGGACAAGTTGCTTTAGTTAGGTTGCAGGGCAGTGATGAGGACACTGCGCTGTTAAGACCTCCACCCTTTTTCTTTTCTAGGTCTCACCGCCAGCAACTCCCAAAGCACTCGACTTTTCCCCCAGGTACGTAAACAAAACAAAACAAATTTAAGGGTAAGATTATAAGAAGGGAGCAGACGGGAGCATTCCAGAGGAAAACCACAAGCGAGGCCTCGTTCACCCAAGGAAGTTGGAGTGGTGGGAGCAGTCTGACAGTCACTTTGGCAAGGGTTGGAGACACAGCAATGGGTCAAATCATAGAGCCTCGGAAACCACGGGAAGGACTCTGCGGATGCGCGTCCGGTCTTTATACGGAACCTGCGCGTATCAGACTCCAGGGCAACCGTCAGGAGGCAAGAGGCGGGACCGGGGGAAGTGGCTCCAACCCGGCTCTGAGAGCCGCCCTCCCCGATGTCTCCCAGCCCCACAGCCGCCGGAGCAGGGTAGGGAAGATTCCCCTGAGGTGAACGGAACGTTTAGAACACCTCTCCCCAAATCCAGCTACCTCGCTGTTAACCGAGGCTTGAGAGTCCTCTCCTCCCCTTCGGGGACACCTAAAAGCGACGCCGCCGCGGTTCCGGGTTACGCGCTGGAGCTCGGCGCGTGGCGGCCCTGGCGAATCCAAGCCCGGAGTCCCAGGCCTCCTCCCGCCCATGGGGGAGGGCCAAAAGAAAATAGGCACCAATCGGGATGTACACTTGGAAGACGTTTACCCTCTGGGCCAGTAGTAAGGAGGAGGGCGGGGCCGAGGGGGCCGTACGCTCTTCGGGTTTAAATCTGGGCGGCCGGGCGGTTAACGCCAGCTTGGGCGCGTTTGCGGGTCGTGCGCTTGCGCGAGCTGTGGGACGCTAACCGAAACCTGCGGTACTAAGCTAGCGGGGCGGCGGGACTCGGTGCGGCCGATGGACGTCCGCTGGACCGGTAAGCGGGCAAAAGCTGAGAGAGATGGTGCACTGGCTCCCTAGGGCCGCCCGCCCGCCCACAGCTGTGGAGAGGTCAGGTTCTGAGTAGCGCGGCATTGGAGTTTCCCTCCCCTGGGTGCCGGTTTCCCCAGGGCGCCGTACGGAGCCTTGACGCTCCCGCCGAGCCCAGGTGTGCGGCCTGCGGAGGCACGTGTGAGCGGCGCCGTGCGTGCCCCCAGCGCGTTCGACCCCTCAAGGTCATGATGTGCACCAGCTGCCGGTCTACTGCCAGCCCGGCGCCCGCAGCGGCGAGCACCCTTGTGGTCGCCGCTCTGCGAGGTGGACGGGGCCGAGGGGCCTGTGGGCGGCGGGACTGGTGCCCGCGGGCAGCCGGCTTCCCCGGAGGCCGTGAGCGTCTGAGACGATAACCACGCCCCGGGCCAGCTGGTGCAGTCTCTGGTCTTTGTTGTCGTCGTGAAGGGAGAAAAGTCTTCTCCCCCTCTAGTTTCACCTTTTGTGAACTTCCGGATGTCACAGTGCGAGAAGCGCTTTCCCTAATGAGTTAGGATAGCGTGTAAAATTGAAGAATCCTATAGTCCTGCCCCAGAATGAAGAAAGAAAAACAACTTTTTTTTTCTGGTTATAAAAAGTATACAATCTCAGTATTTGTAGAAATAAATCCAAGCACTGTTAAGTACATATTTAAAAAGGAAGAAAATACTCGAGATTCCATCAGCCACAGATCAAAAAAAAAAATCAGTGTTGATATTTGGGTTTACTTAAGATGTATTCATTATGAGTATATATTTACATGATTGGTAAATGTATTTGTTTTATATAATTGTGTATTTTGAATATAACAAAGTATATTCATTTAAAAAGCAGATTATGCCTTATTTAGTCCCTAATAGTTTAGGAATAAGTGATTTGATCCATGCCAAATGTAGATATGCATTATCATTAAAAAAAAAATCTTTATTTGGCTGCACCTGGTCTTAGTTGTGGCACGCGGGATCTTCATTGTGGCATGCGAACTCTTAGTAGCGTCCTCTGGGATCTAGTTACCCGACCAGGGCTGGAACCCAGGCCCCCTGCATTGGGTGCGCAGTCTTAGCCACTGAACCACCAGGGAAGTCCCTGCATTATCATTTTTAATGGGTGCATGGTATTTCTTGCTATGGCTCTACTATACCACGTATTATTTAACCTATCCCCTAATGATGGACATTTGTTTTTCCAATTTCTTCATCAACAGAAAATAGCATGGTAGTGATTACTTGTACATGTACATGTTTGCGTTCTTGTCCAGTTTATCTCCTTAGAATAATTTCTTGGAAACGTTTTGTGGCTTAGAAATTATGGTACATTTTAAATTCTGATTCATAATGCCAAAGTGCCCTCTAGAAAAACTGTCATCTCCCCTCCACACCCTCCTCCAACACATAGAACACAGTGTAAGAGTACTTATTTCTCCACACTCCAGCCAGCACTGGGTACTGAAAAGTCTTACCAATCTAGAAGCATAGCTTAATGTTTTTATTTGCATTATTAATGAGGTGAAACATCTTTTTCTATGTTTATTAGTCATTATTTCTTCAGTAAATCACCTGTCTTTTTCCTATTCTGCTGGTGTTTGTACCTTTTAATAGCTTTCTAATAGGAATTTGAATTAGTGATTTTGAACCTGTTACAGTATTTCCACTAGTTTGCTGTCTCTTTGGATTATGGTTGTCTTTTTTAGGGTGTTTTGTTTTCTTTTGTTCTAATACTTTTGTTCTTGAAGCTGCATGCTTTCCTTCCGAGAGGTAGAGAAATTTGTTCTAAATCTGCAATAGCCTCCCAGGAAAGTTTAGAATCTAACTAGTGATCCAGCCCTGCTATTCCAATTTAAAATCCTTCCCCTCCACCCTCAAGATCCTTTCACTTGCAACTAGGTAAACATGGGACACTGAATTGCTTAAGATTTTGACCAGAAGGTACTGTTGGGTATTTTGGTCAATATCATCTGTATTTATCTACAAAATAAAGCTGTGCTAGCTTCTATGTGAAAGTTTCCCCCTAAGTAAGGAGAAAGGATTATCAGGTCTTTATATTAAAAAGAGAAAAAACTGACAGCTACTTGTGGACCTTATTAAATTTTATATTTTATTATTTGCAAGCACCTATCTTCTTCATACATTCGAGAAAGAAAAAGTGTGCAATAATTTAACTGCAAAGAAAACATGTTAATCATAGAATAGTATACTACACATGCCATAAAAAAAAAAAATCTCTTTGGGCCTTAGTATTGGAATTCTTCCAGCCCATTCCAGCCCAGAGTCCTGTTACATTTCTGTCCCTACTTTCCTCTGTTCTGTATTTATCTTTTTAGTAGGTAGTTTTGTATTGCATGAACATTGAAATTAATGGTGTAATACTTCTCACAAAGCACCGTTTAATTTATATATATAATATATATACTTATATATTACATATATAATATATATAAAAACATATATATATAAAATCTCATTTAAACTTCACAACCTGTTGAAATAATTCCTTCCATTTTTCCAGTGAAGAAAGAAAAAGCTAAGCCCTACTTTACTCCTCATATTCATTTAGTCCCTACCATCGGTCTGACTCTGGAATTTATACAACGTATTATACAATACAGATAAATGAAGTCATTCTTCAAAGTTACATTTTGGGACTTCTGATTTGCTTCATCTATGATGATTGTTCTGAGTTTTTCTGTGGTAACTACCAAAAGTAATGTCATTAGATCCTTATTCTTCTAGATTTGATAATATAACCTAGTTAACCTTGAAAGGATTTCATTTAAGATCAAAGACCCTGGACTTCCCTGGTGGCGCAGTGGTTAAGGACATGGGTTCGATCCCTGGTCTAGGAAGATCCCACATGCCGCGGAGCAGCTAAGCCCGTGTGCCACAACTACTGAGCCCGCAAGCCACAGCTACTGGGCCCGCGCGCCTAGGGCCCGTGCTCCACAACAAGAGAAGCCACCACAGTAAGAAGCACACGCACTGCAACGAAGAGTAGCTCCCACTTGCTGCAGCTAGAGAAAGCCTGCATGCAGCAACGAAGACCCGATGCAGCCAAAAATAAATAAAATTTAAAAAAAAAGATCAAAGACCCTGATCCTCTCTTTTGCTTCTATAGAATCTGCTAAGCATGGATGTGTTTTTTTTGGGTTTTTTTTGTTGTTGTTGCAGTATGCGGGCCTCTCACTGTTGGGGCCTCTCCCGTTGCGGAGCACAGGCTCCGGACGCGCAGGCTCAGCAGCCATGGCTCACGGGCCCAGCCGCTCCACGGCATGTGGGATCTTCCCGGACCGGGGCACGAACCCGTGTCCCCTGCATCGGCAGGCGGACTCTCAACCACTGCACCACCAGGGAAGCCCTAAGCATGGCATTTTAGTTAGTGCTTTTTGTCCCATGTATCATTTCTTTATAGTTGACTTTTTTTTTTGAGTGATTCCCTAAACTCTGTTCTTTTCTAGGTTTTCCTTTGACTTGAAAACTAATGCCAGTGAAAGTACATTGAAATAAGGTAGGAACCTGAAAAAAATAAAATGCTTTGGTTTGTCTTTACATGTTTAAGTGGGGATATTTTGCTATGCTCAGTGATTACGCTATCTTTACATCAAAATTAAAGGAGAAAGCAGTCATATTTTAAGGACATTTAGGGTATTATGAAATGTTGGCAGATCAATCCCAAAAACCGATGACGTGATTCAAACTCCAGAAGACCTGGATCGTACAATTGGCAATTTAGAAAAAATCTTACTTTGTCCAGCTATTTCCCCATCTCTAAAATGGGGCTCTTTTCTGGTTCCTACTCTGCTAGAATGTAAAAGCTATTGTGTCTTCTTGCTCTTCAAAACTACAGGGTCACTTCACTTCCTTATACTATTTTATTTCCTAAACTTGGAACTCTTTCAGTGAAGTCTTCTTTCTGCGGCCCATCCACTACTGAGCATCAGTGTACTATTTCTATGTTAGTATTGTTTCTAATTGTCCCATCTATTATTATATTTTACCTAGCAGCTTGAGGGTATAAATCATATTTGTATACCTGGAATTTTGAATATAGGTAGGAACAAACTAATTATTTGTTGGCAGGTAAATAAAACTTTGGATCTCATATAGTATATAGTATTATATCATAAATGTGGACTAGCAATACACTCTGCTGTGATGAAAATTGTTACTATTGAGCAGAAGGTCTGAGTTCATTTACTTTGATGTTTATTGTTTTAATTGCTGTAAAGGATAATGTATTATTTAAGAGAACTTTAAACTCTTCTGAATGAATATTGGTGTTTATAAGTCACATTTGGAGGGTTACTTATCAACTCTGAGAACAAGCAAAGCCCCCCCTCATTTTCCTGTCCTAGTGTGTGTCTCCAGAATGTGCTTCGATCTGTAACGTAGGAGTTACCCTGAAAGGTCCCTGCTTTGAGCCTCACACTCACTCAACCACGACGTCCTGTTGCTTCTCCTTTCTTAATCTCAAATTCACCTACTTGTCTCCGTTCCCCTTTCTGCAAATCTAGTCTAGGCCGTCATCATCTATTTCCTTGATTGCTCCAACAGCCTCTTAATTGGTCCCACTGTCTTGCCCTCTTGCAATGCACAGTAAACCCAGAGCAATATTTTTCCTACACAATTCTGGCTCTTAATTTTTTTTTCCAGTGGCCTCTCAAGATAAAATTTAAACTTTTTCAGGAAGGCCTACAAGGCTCTAAAACATGACCCTTGCTTACCTTTCCTAACTGTGCTATTGTTACTCTGAAGCCGTACTGCTGTATTTAGTTATCTGAATGCAAATGCTGTAACCTTTAACCTTTCATACAGCTGCATCTTCTGCCTTAAACACAATTAAAGCTCTGCTACTTTATCCCCACTTTAATTGACTCCCACTTGTTCTGCAAGATTTAGCTTGCATGTCTCCTCTTTATAAGAGCTTTCCTTAAACCACGAGGCCAGGGATTGGTAAACTGCATGGCCTGTTTTTATATGGCCCGTGGGCTAAGAGTTTTCTCTGCACGTGTAAAATGTTAAAAAGGACTATGCAACAGAGACAATTTGTGGCTCACACAGCACTAGACTGATAAGC
Organism: Lagenorhynchus albirostris; assembly: GCF_949774975.1. Taxonomy (NCBI): domain Eukaryota; kingdom Metazoa; phylum Chordata; class Mammalia; order Artiodactyla; family Delphinidae; genus Lagenorhynchus; species Lagenorhynchus albirostris. The sequence goes on from NC_083103.1 coordinate 100,710,381, forward strand.
TTCATAAGAGAGGCTGTGCCTTACCCACGTGGGTCATTTTCAGGTATCTTGCCTGGCACTAAACCAGTTAATCAAATATATAACTTACTAAAGTTTGTATTTTTAATTTTTGACACTTGGGCAAGCTCTTTATGAGAATTGAGATGAGTAGTAAATATCTCATTTGTTTTCAAAAAGGACAGCACAACAAATCAGACACTTGCAGGATCTGGCTTTAATGAATTTGAACAAAAGGCACAGGTTTCCAGGTGTATGTAAATATATGTCCATTTTAAAATTACTTTTTGCTTCTTCCATCTCTAATTCTCTTGGACAGGAATGAAAGAATGTTTAAATTCTTTCTTATTCAAGCAAGAACTTCTTTAGCCTAATGGTGTTTTGTTGCCTCCTAGATCTTGGTGAGTTCTCTATGGTTAAATGATCCTTTTAATTTCTGTATCAACACAAACTCTCTTTGTTGGTTTCTCCAAAAGAGTATTTTCTTCTAGTGTGTCATTACAGTCCCTTTTGGCTTTTGTTTCTTCGTCATGGAATAAATGTGGGTGCTCAATGCGTCCCCTACGTACAAAATGCTGGATCCGGGATTCTAATCCTTGGCATTTCGGACGATCCATTAGGGGCTTATAAGTGCGCATTTTCACTCCTTCTACAAAGGCACTGGTCTGCTTTATGACAGAGGGCTTCACATTTCTCCATTCTGTCACTCCATCCATCTTTGGTCCTATAATGTATACAATCAAGCGTTACATGGATACTTTACCACAAGAGAATCACCTCCAAACTTTATGTGAATCTCCCTCCCCCATAACCCTGTATAACTTTGGTTCCCTGTCATACCTGTCCTACAGGGTACCGCAACAGAGTCCAGTCCTTGTAGCATACTATACAACATCTGAGTTTTAACAGCATGATTAGCCCATAGCTGCTGAAGGTGGGTAACATTGAACTCCTGAACTTCCCGGTCATAGATCCACTTAATATTTTCAAACTTACAATCATACAAGACTAAAGGAAATTCTACAGCCATACTAGAGAGAAAGAGAGAAGAAACAGAGTATGAGAATACGCAGCAGCCATCCAACAATTCTTCAGAAACAGGATTACTTGGGTTAAAAGGAGGGGGAAAACTTTGTCAATATTGAGTATCTAATAGTTAAGAAAATAAAACACCATCCCTAACCTTGAACAACTTTATAATTAAAAAAAGAAAAAGGCAGCAAACCATGGATCAACTAGTTAGGCCTGGTCTACATTAAATTTCAGTGGTAACAAGTCACCTAGAAGTGAGCTGACTCGGCCCCACCATAATGCTATAAAATTATTTAAGGGGCCTGGTCCAAACACCGGTTTCTTACTAAAGGGATAGAACAGTAACAGAAGAAAATTAAACAATACCACTCCCTGCTACATGTTCATAACATTCTACAAGTTAAGAGTAAAAGCTTCATGAAGGCAGAATCAGAGACTTAGTTATTTAGACAATGGTGGGGAGAGGAAGAATATTTTAAAATATATTCTTACATATCTCAGGGCAATAGCTGTTTTATTTTGGGGGTCTGGGTGTTTCCTTGTTTCATTTTTTTACACTTACCTGTATTGAGGCTTCTGGGGATTTTTCTCTATGTTCAGCAGCTCATCAATAACCTCTGGCTTCTCCATTCCTTGGCCAATCAGAAAAAGGATAGCCATCATACAGCGGACTTGATGGTAAAGGAATGCCTGGCCAATCACTTCAAACTGACATAACTGAAAGGGTTCTTGCCATCTCTCCTCAGCCAGGCTCTGGCCTACTAGCTGCACTTGAGCAGACAGAATAGTCCTCTGAAAATTAATCACCCCATTGGCTACATCCATTTTACATAAGTTCCTAAAATCATGTGTGCCAACGTACTTCTGAGCTGCACTGTTCATGGTTACAATGTCTAAGTCAGCACAAGGGAAGAAATAGCGGTAGGTCCTCTCAAGACAGCTGAACCTAGCACTGAAGCTAGGTTCTACGGGAGCCCAGGCCAGTACACGGATGTCTGGAGGGAGCACCCGATTGAGAATGTGGGTATAACGGATCTCTATAGCCGCATCGTTGACTTCATCTTTTAAATTAAAATCCTCTGAATCCTTGCCCTTTGGAAAGTGAGAACGTAGGTCAAGAGAAATCACCTGTGGAATTAGAGAAAGATATTGTTTTACAGATACAAATAATCTGAATCCTCAGTATGTACACCTAGAATATATTGGTATTGCTCGCTTTGTGGAACAGTACAATGGCCCTTACCTGTCCAAAGGCACTAACTCCTTTGTCTGTTCGCCCACACCGGTGATAGTTGGATGTCTGTCTGTTTTCTACTAGTCGAGTCTTGGTTAGAGCCTCAAACAGTTTCTCTTCTATTGTATTGTTTGTGTTTTCCTGACTGGCAAAGCCCTGATATCCCCAGCCCAGATAGGCTATCTTTAGGGCTACGTGTCTTCGACCGTGAGCGCTGAAATCAAATGCACGCTTAGCTTTTACAGCTCCTGAAGAATTTTCTCTAACGTTTGAGTCCTTGTTGTTGGCCTGTTCTTTTTTAAGTCTCTGTACCTCCTGCTCCAGTTCTTGCACTCTTTTTAGGAGTTTCTCAGTCTGGATTCTTTCTATGTCATTTTCAGCCATGATAAGACAACCTCAGGAATAAACAAATCATAGAGATCCACGCTATCTGAAAAGAGAGTAAAGAGGTACAATTTTAGTGCTGATTGCTTTGGTGATGTCACTATCATTCCATTATGTTCAAATAGTATCTAAGATTTAATTTGATGCCTAAAGGATATGGACTTTTGATTCTGCCCAGGGATATAAGCATTAGCTTTATTATGGGTTGATCATCCAGCTAGCATTCTTTTCCATCCTGTCTGGCCAGTTCACAGTGGGAACGGGAAAGCAGCATCAAAAAAGTATTCAGCTAGCATTGTTAAGAGTGGTCAGAATTTACGGAATATGTAGATTTCATTTCTCTCTTCTTCATGAGCTGAGATGACTGAGGACGGATGTTATCGATATTTTTTTTCCCTAAAACATTTCCTTTTGACTTCTCATTATATTTGTCCCATCTTTCCAATCATAAGATCTGTTTATATGCAATATTTATGTCTACTCCAAGTTTCTATTGCTTTCCAATATTTCAGGTAAAATGAGTGGCTTGTATGTTCTATCTAATACTCAGTTCCGTCTTAAAGGTGGTACAATAAGAGCTGGCTTGATGGAAGAAACTTGTCAGTGATTGTACTTCATATTGGAAGTAGAATCTGGAGTCAAGATTTTCCTACTTCAAGCAGTTTTGATGGCAGAAAGAAGGTAATTAAGCATCAAGATCTTTAAGTCAAATTTAATGCATGTCCTGATAAAAGATTTCTGTACCTCTAGCAGTTAAGTCACTCTAGATAATATAATTTAGATATCAGTGTTGAAATTCCTGGCATATTGCAATAATCTGAGGACAACTGTACTATATCTATAATACTGGGACAGTACTAGACAATCTTTGACTGATGGTTACTTTAGTTAAAGAATATCATCTCCACATCTGTTCTAAGGCTGACTAGGTTATCTAAGTCTAGGTAGCTCATTTAGGTTTTTGCTTTTTGAGTTTCTGTTTCTATGATGGATGAAAAGTTTAAATGTAAAAAATGAAACTATAAAAGTACTAGAAGAAAACATGAGATAACTTTCTTATAATCTTGCTGAAGTAGGAGAGGGATTTATAAGTAAGGCACTGTAGAAACCCAGAAACTGTAGAAAACCAAAAAAATGTGACTACCTAAAAATATGTTTCTACCAGCAAAAAGTCAGAAGGTAAATAACAAACTGGCAAGAAAAATGTAAAGGTGGTATGTATTCCATGAATATATAAATCAGTTTTAATATAAAGATCAACAAGAAAAAAATCCAACAACCTGAGAGGTAAATGAAAACAAGCATTTCATACAAAAGGGAGAAAAAGCTTGTATATGTATGAAAAGATGCTCAAATTTACTCAATTTAAATAAATGCCAATTTATATGAGAAGTATTTTCTTTACCAAACTGACTGCAAAGAGGAGAGGGTTTGGTAATATACCACCTTGGAGAGAGGAAGGAGAAGCAAGATCTGGAATACACACTCAGTACAACTTCTTCAGAGGGCATCTAGCAACAGCTATCAAAATGGAGCACATACATACCTTTTGACCCACCTATTCCATTTCTAGAAATTTAATGTACACATATGCTTGCACAAGTATGTAAAAACTTACAAGATATTTGTTGTAACATTCATTTTTAAGAACAAAAGACTAAGTCTAAAATCAGTCAGGGACAGGATGAATAAATTATGGTACATCCATACACTGGAATTCCATGTACCTTTAAACAAAATGAAGTATGTCTACATGTACTGAAACAGCTGGATCACCAAGACTATCTTTAAGGTTTAGAAGAGTTGTATAATATGTTCCTTTATGGTATAAAAGTGCATATGAATATGGAAAAATACTGGAGAAATTTTAAGAAGCTGCCTTTGAGAGTGAAACTTGGTTTGGGTGGTGTGAGGTGGGGAGTCCTTGCTTTAAACTACATGTATATGTATTAGTTTTTCAGCTTAAGAAGAAAAATAGTAGAGACACAGGAACTACTGGGCAGTAGATACCTATTCTAGATCCAGTCAGGAAACTGGCATTGGGTATTTGACTGGTTGGTTTGGGTACTAAAAGTTAATTCAGTGACAGCCTGTTGGGATGAACATAGTTAGCTTGGCAGCTGAAGCCGTGTTATTTCTTAAGCATAAGGAGTGTATGCATTTATATTACTGCTTTTGTGATGGTTTTTTGAATTAAATCACTCTCATGGTTAAAAGCAAGGACTCTGAATCCAGACTGCCTGAGTTAAAATTCCAGCTCCACCACTTACTAGCTGTGTAACCTTGGGCTGTTTGATCTCTCAATGCCTCATGTTACTCATCTGTGAAAAGGGGATACTAAGAGTACCTATCCCACAACTGTGAGGATTACGCGAATTTAATAAATGTGAAGCACGAAAAACAGTGCTGGGTACATAAAGTGTCCCTCTAAGTACAAGTTACATAATGTACGTTAAGTATTGTGCCCCGTATCATTAGTCTCTTGAGCTTTTCTCATGCCTGAACTCACCTATCCTAGGAGCTACTAAAGATGGCAAGGCTACCAGGCAGTAAAAGTGGGAGTGAATAAAAAGAGAGTGGAAACGAAAGTGGTCAATAAACTCTCGAGTTGGGTTAATGCCCCTCCAAAGTGCTCCCATACTGCCCGTACTAATCTGTATTTTACTATATACTTAACTGTTCTACTTATGACTGCCTTAGCCATTCTTTCTCCATTTCACTGCTATAAAATAGTACACAAGAAGGGAATGAACGATTTTGGGGCTGGAAATTTATTACTGGAAAACTGATTGGTGTTTTCTCTTGCAGAAGGTCCTACAGTGTAGGGGAAGCAGTGGAGGAACTTGTGGGACCTGATGGACAAAAATGGGCCAATATGGATCCAGAAGAACGAATGTTAGCAGCTGCTACAGCTTTTACCCATATCTGTGCAGGGCAGGGTGAGGGAGATGTCAGGAGAGCAGCCCAGTCCATCCCATATGATCCCTACAGTAAAGCCTCAGTAACCCCAGGAAAGCGACATGCTCTTCCCGTGCAATTGCATTACCCACATACAGAAAGCAATGCCTCTTCAGAAGCAGTCTCAGAGGCCTCCCAAAGACTCCGAAAGCCCGTGATGAAGAGAAAGGTGCTGCGTCGAAAGCCAGGTGGGGAAGTATTAGTGACGGATGAGTCGATCATCAGTGAATCGGAGTCTGGTACAGAAAGTGACATGGATGTCTGGGACTTAAGACAAAGGCTGATGAATCTGCAGTTCCAGGATGACAGGGAATCTCCAGTTGATATTTCACAAAAATTTAGTCTACCACGTGAATACCAAGGAATTTCTCAAGATCAGCTCATCTGCTGTCTACGAAGAGAAGAAATGGGCCCTCCAGCCTTTGAACAAGACCTGATCGTTGCCAGCCGACCCAAGTCCTTTATTCTCCCAAGGCTGGACCTGCTGAGCCGAAACCGGGGCAAGGTAGACCGGGTAGCCCGCTACTTTGAGTATAAACGAGACTGGGACTCGATGCGGTTACCTGGTGAAGATCACAGGAAGGAATTACGCTGGGGTGTCCGAGAACAGATGCTTTGTCGTGCAGAACACCAATCCAAGCCTCAGCACATATATGTTCCAAACAATTACCTAGTACCAACTGAGAAGAAACGATCTGCCCTTCGTTGGGGTGTTCGTTGTGACCTTGCAAATGGTGTGATGCCCAAGAAGCCTCCCTTCCCTCTTTCTCCTTCTTAAGTCCTCTTTTTTTTTTTAACCTGTCTCTCCTTTCACAGCATTGTTTGGGATAACCTGGTTCTTAACCTCTCTCCTTTTACTTAAATAGAAACAACTAACTCAAAAGACCATGGAACACAGAGTAAGGACTTCACCCATCACTGGTCTTTCCTAGGTGTATGTCACGTTGGTATCGGATACCACTTAACTTCCAAATTACCACTCATATCTAGCAATTGAAAGAGGAATCATGCCAGAAAAAAAAAACAGACCTGGTCTTTCTGTTTTGTCAGAGTAGTAAGCAAAGCCAGCACTATTTCTGTTTTATAAACTTGTTATCTTTGGCTAGTGTGAGTTGCTGTTTTTATGAGTGTGTTTTTAAAGTTGCTGGGCAGTAAGCAACTGCCCAAAATTAAAGAATTTTGGAAATTTGTGAATTTGACCTTATTTTTACTTAAATACTTCCCAAAGATGATCTCAAACCTAGGTTATGATTTTGCTCCCAAGCATACTCCCCATCGTACTCTCACCACCTAAATAATGAGAGCCAGAGGGAATGAACAAAAACCTGCCCTTTACACACAATCCTAAAGGAGGAAAGGTAACAGCGTAGATAACCTTAGTTACTAAAGGAATATAGTAAATCCAGCTGTTTTAATAATTTTTAACAGATGCTCAATAACAGCACTGTGACATGCAAGATTCTAACCCAAGTTTTGTTTCAGAATTATTTCAGCAATATATTGCCCTCCATTTGTTACTTATAGAATGCCATAGTTTTTATAATTTGCCACTAAGATTTTCTTAGAAATTATGCCTGTCACTTGAAGGCTATTCCCACTCTGCAACAGAACTTCAAACTCCTAGCAGCTGGAACCAGATAGAGAGATAATAACCAAAATTAATCTGGTCTATTAGGGTACAGACCAAATCACTAATTTAGCTCACCTGAACTTGGATCTATTTGTTCCTGATACTTCTGGTCCAAAAACACCTAAAATCTGGAGGTTGTCAGTTTTAGCATTTAAGCCAGAAGAGTGACAGCAGAAATAGCTTGCTTGTTCTAGGAAAACACAGCTGTGTAACAAAAATGAATGACCTTGACCATTACTATCTGCTAAAATACATTTTCTCCGTAATATTTAAGCGACATCATTCACTCACCCAGTTCCACTGTTAGGCATTCATCAGGCAAAGTAAGAATCAGTGACTCAAAGATATATGTAGGATACATTCACTGCAAATACGTAAAAACTGCAAACTACCCAACAACAGCGAATAATTAAACGTTAGACTATTAGTCACTGGAAATCTATGGTAAGCTAATAGAAAAATGCAAATTAGGTCAAACAAGTTGCAAACTGTACCGTACAATCTCAGTCATACTGCACACGCAAGGCACAAGGAAAGATCAACACACCTAACTCTAGGTGGTGGGATTAAAGGTAGTTTTTATTTAAACCTCTCTTTTTTAAAAGTTTAAAGCCACATGGCACTTTTTACATACAAATTACAGCAAAACAATGGTTTACATCTTCATATCTCAAAGCCCAATATTACCGGATCAAAAAATTTCCGAAGTGATTATCTAGTTCAACCCCTTATATAACCGAAAAACTAGTCCAAAGGAGTTAAGCGAGTAATAAGACATTTTGGGGAAAAGAGGACTCCTGACGGGTGAAGCACAGTGGTTCCCAAACAGTCATGTAATACCTGGAGGAGGGCCACCAAATTACCACAAAGGAATTTCGTGCGTGCGCTAAGCATTGACTGTAAACATTAAAACAGCCGTCGCTAGACTTTCAATGTGTTTTTTGAGGTTAAAAAGGTTTAGTCTCGGAAATATTTGTAACCATTGGAAGTAGTAGAAAGAGCATTCCCCATGATAAACTTTTAAACCAAAGAAGGAAGCAGGGGTAATAGCCAAAGGATTAGGAAACACGCACTATGATCACTAATACTGGAAAGTAATCCCCCAAACAATTTGAAAATCGTTGCCACGCCTGCCCACCCCACATACTACTGGGATCCCGACCTCTACTAATATTTCTTTTTATGAGCAAACAAAATTCTAACTGAGGAAAAAGAGATTACACTCCGCAGTCCCAGGGCCCTCAAGGAATCGAATTAAAGAAGCTCCTACTGCTGCACGTTTCTGACAAGTGCTCCAAGAAGCACCAGACACAAAAACACGGTCTTTAGCGAGTTCCCATTTCCATGCTCTACAGAGCGCTTTCCTGAAAAGATCAAGGTATGGGAACAGGGGCTTAGAGGGAAAGAGAGAAACGTCCATCTGTTTGTCCATCTGTCCGTTCCCCTTGGAAGAACCCAGAAAATAACCCACCCCAAAACCCCCACATTTACCTTCCGGTCGTCGGCCACGCAGCTTTTCTCGAGACAGGAAGCTGTCCCTTTGCGTTTTCTACGCGCGCGTCCGGGGCCTCATGGGAAATGTAGTACATCTTCATGGGAAATGTAGTTCTAAGAGCCGGGAGTGCAGGCTTGACGCTGAAATCTGCCTAACGTTTTCTAATCTAGTCACCAATTGTCCACCTCCAACAAAACAGAATCTGGGTCCTGCGGTAGGAGAAAAATAAAAGGATAATTTCTAGTGCGCTAAAATAATAGAAAACTAAAATTAAAGAACTTGGTCTGATTTTATTCGTACTTAAATTAGTAGAAAGTTATCATTGAGAGTCAAAAACATTTACAATTAGAATCCACATGGAAAGGCTGAAAAGGAATGTGATAATCTCAAAACAGACGACTGAGGTGTCCGAGAGTGACCGAACAGGGATGGGGAGTCTTGCTTCAGCACCACGGAGAGATCATAACTAGGTTTTGTTTGCGCGTTTTTCTAGAGATGCTGATCGAAACCGCAAGATTCCAGTTAGAAAACTGGCGGGGGTGGAGGGTGGGGTGGGGTGGGGATCTGGTTCTTTTGTCCAAATTTAGCAGTCATTAGTGCACAGAATCTATCCCGGACTATGCAGGTAAAGGTAGCAGGTGAAGGTTGTACCGAAAGGGAAACCGTTTTCTCCGGATTGCTTTACCAAGAGGCGCGTATCAGAATTAAAATGAAAATAAGCCAGTATGTGGAAACATCACAGGTATCTAGTAACAGGGACGATAGAGCTTGAACAACTTTACTTCCTCGCTGCATCTTTCGCATTCGAATTCATTTGTCAGATGAAACTCACCAATTCTGACTCTCCACTTTCCTATGCCATTCACTAGCCTTTCTAACATCCTGCAACGCAGAAGCGGAAATTTCGGGGGGACGCGGGCATAAGAGCTTGAAGCGGGGTGGAGGGGTCCTGCTTCACCACCAGGAGAATAGTCTGGGGAGAGGGTGGTGGGGTAGGAGAGGTAGGACTCTCGAATCAGTACGGAAATTGCTGCCGCTTAGAGTCCCACGCTGCTGTTGCTCAGCAGAGGTCAGCCGCGGGCGAACGTTCACCACGATAGCACCCCGGCCACCTTTCCAACGCCTGGCGCTGACTGGGGCACTGGCAGACCACTACAGCCAGCTCCCTCCTGCGCGGACCCCGCCCTCCTCCCCCGACTCCTCCCACCACCTCGGAGTTCGGGCGCCTGCGCACGGCGGCTGGTCGGCCCCCCGAGAAAGCCCATTGGCCGCTGGGTGAGGCCGGGCACTACCTCGCGCCTGTGGCGGCCGCACGTGCTGGGAGCGGAAGCGGCGATCGCAGCTATGGCGTCGTTACTTTGGGGAGGCGACGCAGGGGCTGCGGAGAGCGAGCGGCTGAACGGCCACGTAACTGCCACCGAACCGGGGAGGGCAAGGGGGCAGGGGCTGGAACAGCACTCCTGGAGGGAAATGTGCTGGGGAGGGGAAGGGACAGCTCCTCTACGGTTTGGAGCCGAGTATCAGATGGTGGTGGGGAGGTGTGACAAGGATTTGGAAGAGGGCCACGGGAAAGGAGACCCCGAGAGAAACAAGACCTTTGGTTTGAAAAGGCAAAATGAAGACATCTGCGGGAGGGAAAGCAGCTGGGAGCCCCAAGTAGACCCCGAGTTTTCTACTGTCCCAATTTGACCGTTAAGCCTCAGCTAGCTTCTATCTCATCTACCAACGCGCTTTCCTATCTGCTATCCCTTGCTCGTGCTGTGACCCGCCGAGGACTGTCACATTTAGACTAGAGGCTTATAAAGAGGAACGTCATATACAGGGGCAGTAGAAAGTCTCCTCCGATTTTAGGATAATTCATACAGGAGACCTGCTTCTCAAAGGAATCCGTTAATACATAATATCGCAAAGGAAACAGTATTGGCGTGGCCTTCCCTGCCTCCCTTCCAGCCCGTGTTAGGGGGTGGCACTGGGCTGCTTGATGCCTTGCTTCACAATATTGATTGAAATTTGTATCTTTCAATAGTTTTCAAACGTCATCCATCCCCGGAAGAACCTTCAGGGTATTAAGAGTACTACCGTTACAAACGTAGGTGAGTGTTGTTAAAGAAGATTGGGCTCAGTTCATTTAAAAAGCATTGCTTTCCTCATGTCCCTGGCAACTTTGGCTCCCTTAATTTAGCATTCAAGACCCTCCACTACCTTTCCAATCTTTTTACCCACTCCTCCACTGCTTGACCCTTCCTTTGTACACACTGTAGAGTCGGCAGGAGAAACTGGGATGATACGCTGGACGTTCCTGCTTGGCATTTATCTTTACAGTTGTTTCTCTTCCATCCTTTTAGACGGTTCTGTTAATAACACCGAAGAAGATGGTGAAGAAGATGGAGGTAGGAAATAAATTCATTTGCATGTATTTACTGGCATTGTTTCCTTTAATCATGACTTTCACGACGTGGGTGAGTAATACCATCTTAATTGGAAAAGAACCATCTTTGCTTCTGTTTTCTTTATAAATAGTGAATGTCAGAAGAAATACTAACTTAGGAGCCAGGATTACTTCTTTAGAGGAAATTGAAATAGAATATGCAGGAATGGGTTACGAATTTTCAGCTGGCAAGGAAATATTAGGTCTGCTGGCAATAGATGTAGGCTTGGTTGAGGTTAGAGGTTGGTGTAGCAACAGAGCATAAGAAACTGGATCCTCGTGGAAACGAAAAGGAATTCTCAGTGCTGTGTCATTCTTTTTAGAACCTTCTTTTGGAAGAAAAATGAGAGTAGGAACAGTTGCTTGATATACAACCCGTGAATGGAAGGAAGCAACTTGTTAGATGTCATTCAGGAGGCTTGACTTTCCCCCTGCAATATCCCCTGTTTTATCCTTGTTTTTCTAGTGGAATTGGCAGCTAATTCACTCTTGAACAAGTTAATCCGGCAGTCCTTAGTAGAATCCAGTCACCGAGTTGAAGTCTTACAAAAGGATCCCAGCTCTCCACTCTACTCGGTGAAAACATTTGAAGAGCTGCGGCTGTGAGTATTTTTACTTTAAGTGTAGGAAAATTCCAGAGAGCATAGCACAGAACAAACTAATCTGCTAATAATAATTATCAGGATCTCCTTCGTGTTCTAATGGTCAATATTCAAATGAGATGTGGACATTTTGCATGCAATTAAATATAGCTCAAAGAGGAACACTAGGATATCTGAATTGTCCAACGACTTGAGAACATTTTTGATGGTAAAATATTTTAAGCTTGCTGTGCTAAGGGGGATAGCTAAGCCAGACACAACCATATTGCTACTCTCCATACCAGAGTACAGATAACAGGAATTTTGATGACCCAAATACCGCTTTAGATAAGTTACAAGCTTTTACCTTTTTAATTATTTTTTTTGTCTCAGATGGTATTTAAATGAATAACTTTCCCAAATAGGTTTGCATTTCCTAGGGAGTTATCAACTGGCATTAAGGAAATGTATTTAAATAGGTCGAGTTACTGATATGGACTTAATGTAAGTGGGGAAATCCAAAATCCCAATGCCTGCTTTCTAGTTGGGGAGAAGCTTACTTATAATTAAAGGTTGGCTGCCAGTAATCTACCAATTAATCTACCAATTAAGCATGTCCAAAATGTGCATGTCATTGTAGTGGAAGTATTCCAGCCTACTTCACTTTATCCTCTTTCTGACATCTATCCTGAGACCCCAGGAAAGACGCATTTAAAAATACTGGCTCAGGAGAATGAGCTAATATTGCGTCTTCTGCTCCTAGAGAGAATTGATATAAGACTCACCTAAATGAAATTTTGTTTTCTCTGAAAATTGCCATTGAAACGTTAAAGTTTGTCATTGACTAAAAAGAAATAAACAATAAATCTCACTTAGTTTTCTGCTTGTGTGGAAAATAAAACTCTACTGGAAAATTGATGCACTTCTATCAGATGAGTTTTTCCTTTTTTTTTTCTTGGTTCAAGAGAAAGTTCAACGTTAGGCCCTTACTGCTATCCTTGGCCTGGGCTTATGACATAACTTACTACTTTAGTGCTCCAACTGTGCAGACATGATTGTATATATGTTTGAGAGTTGAGGTTTAACTTGTATATTTCCAAATATTACTTTTTATACTCACTTGCAAAGTGGCCTAATTTAGAAATGCACCTTTCAAGTTTGTATTTCTGAGTCTACTGACGCATCACAGACTTTAAGTATTTGATTTTTTGTTTTTTTGACAGAAAAGAAGAGTTACTAAAAGGGATCTATGCAATGGGATTTAATAGACCATCCAAAATTCAAGAGATGGCTCTCCCTATGATGCTGGCGCACCCGTGAGTTTCTGCGGTAGTGGTATTGCAACTGGCTAATTTTAGTCACTTATATTCAGTTTATGCCCGGGAGCTTGTATTCAGCTTATGTCCAGCACATCCTCTTTCCTACAGACCTCAGAACCTCATAGCCCAGAGTCAGTCTGGAACAGGAAAGACAGCTGCTTTTGTCTTGGCAATGCTAAGCAGAGTTAATGCCTTGGAATTGTTTCCACAGGTAAGGAAAGGCTGGGAGAGAGATGGGAATGCTTGTGGTGCCAAAGATATTTTAGTAATAGGCAATATTGCTGCAATGATGTGATGATGTTTAGAATAGACGTTCTTTCATGAAATCAGAGTATTGGGCAGCAGTATGGGGCAGTGATTGAGAGCACAGGCTTTATAGTTTGACTGGTTCCAATCCCAGCCTCTCTACTTACCAGCTGAAAGTCTTAGGCGAGGTAGTAAATCTTTTGGAGTATGTTTTCTTGTCAGTAAAGATAACACTTATAAAGGTATGGGTCACAGTTGTTCTGTTCACCCTTGAACCCTAACTTCAATCACAGTGCTTGGCTTGTAGAAACCACTCCTTAAACATTGAATGAATGAATGAATACCTGCCTCATAGGATTGTCATGCAGATTGAGTGAATTAATGTACATTTTTAGCACCGTGCTCAACATAAAGTGAGCATTCAGTAGTGATAGTTATATAGCTGTAGATCACCCAGTCCCTCGTACTCATTTAGTGGAGAAGGAAACAGAGGCTTGGAGAGGGAAAGGTCACACGTGAGGTCACAGTTGTCAGAGAGCGACTGAGCAGGGACTAGAACTGCGCTTGCCCTTCTCCCAACCTAGTGTCAGTACATGGAAAGTATCTGGTGATCTCCCTCTTTCTCCAGCCTGTGTTCATCGAATTGATTGACAAACTGGGAGCCCAAGTGTTGGGAGCGCTCAAAGCTATGGGGCAGCAAGGATCCCCTCAGGAAGTTTACAACCTGCGCAGCAAGATAACCTGTGGACATGGATGTGGGTGACTAGTGACAGGCATAGGAAATCCTGTGCTTTCTTTAGACAAGTTCAGGGAAATTTATATCTAGGGTTTGATATCATGAGTAAAAATCCTTTAGGAGAAGCTATGCTTGAACACATGTTGAGAAATGTGTGTGGAAACTGTTTTTATCACTTTAGCTGTGTTTCCCTCTATCTCAGATCCTTAATTGAAGTTCAAAAATGCGTTAAATATCACCAGTTTCTTCAATCGACATCTTCATTCATCAACAGCCACCATTTATAGGGGGGATGGAAGTAACAAATGAAAGAGTTTCAGGGAACCTTCTGCCAGAGATGTGTAAGATGGATTGGACCAAGCAGGGAGTGCTCTGGAAATGGGCAGACTTTTAATATCAGGGAAGAGGTAATGGGGACCACACTCAAGCTGTAATTAGTCTTGCATCCCTTCTCTTTTTGATTCCCAGCCCCCCTACATCCCGTTTTTCCTCTACCAAAACAACGTGACCCATAACCTTTGTTTCTTCATGACCTTTCAGAGAGGAACATATAAAAGGAAGCTGCTTCTTCATCCTTCAGCCCCTTCTCCCCTTCCATACTCAACATTCACCCTAGATCTATCAGCTGCTAAGTCGTATTCAAGTAAAAATATTCTGTTCAACCAGAATCTCCAGTTTCACTTCTGTGCCTCTCCCTCCACAGATTTTAATTGTATTTCAGAATTGCGTGATGGCTGTCATGAACCTTTCTCCTTCCCCCCTTCTCTCCCTCTCCCTCTCTCCCTCTCTCAGTGCCTCTGCTTGGCTCCTACTTACGAACTGGCTCTGCAAACTGGCCGTGTGGTCGAACGGATGGGGAAATTCTGTGTGGATGTTCAAGTGATGTACGCCATTCGAGGGAATCGAAGTATGTACCAGCAAGCCAGCGCTGGCTGATACTTTAAATCCCGACTGCACCACTGACACAGTCGTGGTATATACCTTCTCTGCTTTCTTGCCTCTAAAATGGTGGATATAATGGCACCTATATCATAGAGTTGTTACTGGAATTAAATAAAATGATACAGATAAAGCACTGTGCACACCCCTGGCACATAATAAGGACCCAGTAAATGTTAGCTGCATCATTCCCACAGCCCAGAAGAGGATGCTTTTGCTTGTTCTTTTCTGTGAGGCTCAGTTGTTTTGTGCAGAACAGCTTTTATTGTTTCACTTTTTCATTAAAGTATTACATGCATAAAGTGAAAAAAAAAACTTTAAAACAGAAAATTCAAAGGTAAAAGTGAAAGTTCTTTCAAAAACCTATTTCCGAAGACAGCTATGGTTTTGTTAACAAATCTTTGTGTGTTTTTTTGTTTTGTTTTTGAGTGCTTACAAAAATGGGAGCATTTTTTTTGTACTGTTCAAAAACTTAGGCGTTTTAAACATCTTTTCATGTCAGTATGGGTAGCCCCACCTCACTCTTTTGACAAGCTGTATAATATTCTGTCATTTATTTCATGTAACCTGTTGATAGACATTTTGGTTGTTTTCCATTTCGGGAAGATTTGTAGGCCTTTCACTGCTGTCCCAGTGTTTCTGTAGGACAATAGGACAATGGGAATGCTGCAGGGTGGCTTTTTTTTTTTTTTTCTTTAAGTAACCTGTGCCTCCCAAGTCTCAGTTAGAGACGTGTAACCCAGGGTGGCTTTTAAAATGACCGTGGGGCAGAATCAAATATGCGTGACTATTATCATTACTGTAAAGCTAGAAACTTGGGAATTTATCCTAAAACTCTGTAAAATCAAAAACCACAAAGACCCTCAGGGTTGGCACTTGGAAAACCATTATGAAATGTGTTTCATTACCGGGAATTGTAAATGGTTAGAGTCGTTTGCATCTGAAGGAAACCTTTAAACCCTTTTCCTTTGCTCCCTAGTTCCCAGAGGCACTCATGTCACCAAACAGATTATAATTGGCACTCCTGGGACCGTCCTAGATTGGTGTTTCAAGCAAAAATTAATTGATTTGACTAAGATTCGTGTGTTTGTCCTGGATGAAGCAGATGTGATGATCGACACGCAAGGATTCTCAGACCAAAGCATTCGTATTCAAAGGTAACCTTCACATCCAGCCTTTTCTTCCTGGATCTTCTGTCCAGGGAAGGAATTTCATTTGTCTGCTGCTCCTAATTGTCTTTACTACTTATTCCCCACTTCTTTCACCTTTAAAACAAGTTGGGTTTTCATTATTTTCACCAGCTCAATGGGCCTTCAGCCTGCTGTAATTTCCCAACTTCTTCATCTTGTACTCTTGCCTGATTGCTTCACTCTTGTGCTGCAGGCTTACAGATGGAATCCATATACAGTGGGTCTGCACCAAATTTTGCCAGTAATCTTATATTTGAGCAAAATTCTAAAGAGAATTCATTAAAACCTGATAGCGCTATTGTGAGGACACAGCAGCCTGGGATCAGTAGCCTAGCATCTAGTCCTGACTTTGCCTGTAAGTTGTTAAATAAATCCTGTCGATTTCCTAGGCCTCTCTCCCAGGATCACCAACGGACTTAAAATTTCAGATTATCAGCCTAACCTGAACCTTACCGAGTCAGAATTTCTGGGAGTGGGCTTTAAGAGTCTGCATCGCTCATTTTTAAATAAAGTATTTATACACTGTGTTAAATTCAAGTATAATATTGAAAGACTTGTAATGATAACCAGTAATCCCCCGCCCCAACCCCTAGAGAATACTGTCCGTTACGACATTAACTTTCATACCTTTAAATAACCTGCTCACCTTGGTATTTCTCGTTGTATATTCGTTATATACAACGTTGTTGGTTACATTCATGGCTGGTATTGATATCATTATCACAACACAAATAACGTTCACTGCTGACTATTGAATTATTATAATTATGTTTTTCTTGTGCTTCTCCCCCTAGAGTTGCCTATTTTCCTTCATTTGGTTACTATCACTGTGTAGCGGTCTTTAATTTTTCTCTACCTGTTTCATCATACGTGTCATATGTCAATGATATCTCCAGATAGTCAAATACATCTTAAAATTCCATCAGTTTCTTTTTGTCTGGAAGATCTCCCACACTCACTGTCTCCAGTTTCAGCCTGGACTGGTTGCACCCCAGTCCTGTGGTCGCAGCTGCATTACGGGCCCCCCGTCCTCATTAACAGTTTCGAATCTCCCGTCTTGTGGGTCCTTCTTCTTGGCGTACTGTTGGTTTACTGGATATGCTGGAATGTATCTGCTAATGGCTTCCTGCAAAAGGATGTGTAGGAAGTTCATTTTCTAGCCCCTGCTTGTCTGAAAATGTTTTTACTGTACCTGTAAATTTGATCTTTCGGTTGAGTTTCCCTGGATGTGGAATCCTGTCTTGAAAAGCTTTCTTCCTGTAAATTCGGAGACAGTGTTAAAAACAGAAAAGTGGTTGTTTTTTTACTATAATTAATGCTCTGTTTCCAGTGTTGCTGCTGGAAAGTCTAATGTCTTCCTGATGCTCAGACTTTTGTCTGTGATCTGTTTTTTCCTCACTAGAAGGTTTTGGAATCTTTTTCTCCGTGATGTACTGGAACTTCTCAATGATGTGCTTTGGTTCAGATCTTTTTTTTCTTCCTTGTACTAGACACATGGTACACTCTTCTCATTCCCAAAACTTGTACATGCCAGATCTGGGGAAATTTCTTATGTTACTTCTTTCCCTGCGGTGACCAGCTTTTTAGGAAGACAACCCGGGATACAGTCACAGCAGGCAAATATGTATGTACATACGTACACACACATATATCTCATATATATATAAATATAATACAGAAGAAATAATCGTACATGTGTTATTACTTTAACATAAAAATATGGAAAATATGTTTATTTGAAATCATGTATTATCCTGTACTTTCCTGTTACATTAGTGCTACTATTTAAACACAACAACTGTAGAGCTAAACTGGCAATTGTAGTAACTCATAGGAGAACTAATTAAACAATATGTATGAGAAAAATACAGCAATAATGTTTCGTCTCTGATACAGCAATTTAATCTTTTTAAACATGATAGGCTGCTTAAATTTTGGAGGCTGTGCTATTGTATATTCTATTTTTTTTTTTCTTTTTTTTTGGCCACACCACACAGCTTGCAGGATCTTAGTTCCCCAACCAGGGATCAAACCCGGGCCCTCAGCAGTGAGAGCGCTGAGTCCTGACCACTGGACCTCCCTGGAATTCCGTATTGTATATACTTAAGATACATAATTATAGAACTATTTACGAGGAGAACGTAAATACGATAGAACTAATTAAACATATTACAGTAAGTCCCCACATACAAATGAGTTCCGTTCCGAGGGCGTGTTCGTTAAGTCCAGTTTGTTCATAAGTCCAACAAAGTTAGCCTAGGTACCCAACTAGCACAATTGGCTATATAGTACTGTACTGTAATAGGTTTATAATGCTCTTCACACAAATAATACATAAAAAACAAACACAAAAAATAAAATATTTTTAATCTTACTTTTCAAGTACCTTGAAAAGTACAGTAGTACAGTACAACAGCTGGCATTACAGGGGCTGGCATCAAGTGAACAGGCAAGAAGGGTTACTGACTGGAGGAGGGAGAGGAGGTGGGAGACGGTAGAGCGGAAGGATCGTCAGCAATAGGAGACGGAGGGCAAGCTGCCGCTTCACTCACGCCTGACGTTGCTGGCACAGGCTCTGGTTCCTTGCTGGATTCAATTCTATCTACCCTCTTGAAAAACGATCCAGTGACATCTGGGTAGTAGCTCTTTTTTTCTCATCATAGATGACACGGTAGCAATGGATTGCATTCTGAACGGCTGCTGCAACCTTCATGTACCATTCTGCATTCGGGTCCTGTGTGTCAAAAACTAACAGTGCCTCCTCAAATAAAGAAAATCCCCTTGCCATTTCCTGAGTCATGAAGCTCTTCAGTTCTTCAGTTACTTCTTCCTCTTTTCTCTCTTCATCCTTTCTCTGGGCCTCCAATTCCATCAGGTCTTCATTAGTAAGCTCCTTGTGTTGCACAGCAAAGAGTTCAGTGAAGTCGTCCTCTTGCTTCAAATAAAGATACTGTACTACTGTACTCTATACAGTATGGCACAGTAAAGGACACAAAAGTACAACCACTTGTAGAGGATGCATGCACGTGGCAATATATGCCAGACACGTGAACTAACTTAACGTGATTGGACATGTGAACACACATCCACATCTTTGAAGGTTCACAACTTGAAGGTTTGTATGTAGGGGACTTACTGTACCTGTATTTAATGACAGAGACAATAATGACACTCTTTTTTCTGTCTCACAGTGTGGTAAGATGTTTTGACTCTCTCTTTTCTAGTATCCTCTGAACTCCCTGCAGCCCTCTTTTCTTGTATGTGACAGTAAAACAGAATACAGTCAAATCTAAAATTCATTTTGACTTGCAGCTCTGCCCTTATTAAGCCCACACTGATTCTTTTTTTTTTTTTTTTGGGAGTATAGTTGATTTACAGTGTTGTGTTAGTTTTCTGCTGTACAGCAAAGTGAATCTGTTATAGGTATACATATATCTAGTCTTCTTTAGATTCTTTTTTGATATATGTCATTACAGAGTATTGATTTTAGTTCCCTGTGCTATACAGTAGGTCCTTATTAGTTATCTATTTTATATATAGTAGAAGCCCACACTGATTCTTGGTATCAGTCCAGTGTGATATCCTCTGAACAAAAGTGTTCAAGCATAGAATACTTAGGAGTTTACCTACTAGCAACAGTGGTTTTTAGACTTGCAAGAATCAATTTCTAGCTCCTTCAAAATGTTCTTCCACTGTATCCGCAGGCTTGTTTCGGTGAACCAACTGTTTGTCATTCAGATCCTGTGCATTTATAAATCCATCGTTTAGGTTATCCATGTCTAAAATGTCCATCATTTTCAGACACTCTGAAGTCTATTAGATGTCATCGTAAGTGAAACCCCTTCTCCTCAGGGAAAATGATTATAAAGCACAAGGTGACTTAAACTTGTCCAACTGAAAGATGGATTCTTTACAAATTTAGTAAAGAAATTAGAAAGTCCTCAACTTGGCTGTCCTTTTCTGCTGACATTTTTCGACTTCTGCAGCAGTTTTATTCCTAAAAAAAGGAAAAATGAGTCGTTATTTGCTACAAGTTTTTGTTGCAGCCTTTACAGAACACCAGACAGCTCAGGTGCAGTCAGTACAAGGCCTCTTCACAAGTCATCAGACAGTTACGGAGACACAGTGTGTTATTTCTATTTTACTATAATCTTTTCTCCATTCTCATCCTTGACGTATTTCCAGGTTGGAGGTGGACATTCTTTTTGTCTCAAACTTTGAAAATAGGCCAACATTTTAAATCTTTTCACTGGCCAACTGCAATGGCAGGCATCTTGTAGGCACACGTCTGAGGTAGCTCTACATCCATTTCTGCACAGTTAGAAATCTTAGTAAGGCTTCTGCAAGTTTAAAATAACAAAATGACCCAAAACTTTGGTAATGAAGAGCTCAGTATCACAGGTAAGCATATTGTATGTGTTTTTAAAAGTATTGTGTACAAAGGAGGCAGGACATTTAGCTGGTAAGATCTTTTCATGTTCTTTGATAAGGAATTTATAGACTGAATGGAATATGCCAGAATGTACATTTGCACTGTCTGCTGCTCATGCGGAGAGTTGAACAAAGGCTAATTTGTATTTGGATACAAGGTCAACAGTCTTTTCTTGTATATTTTCTGTGTTGTATAAAAACTTCATAGAAGCCAAAAAGATGTTTTGAGACTCCATTTTTTCAAAACCAAGTACCTAAGAGATTGGAGGGGTGGGGCGTGTATTTTGTGTTGCCGTGATTTGAAATCTCACTGGATATACTGTAGAAGCATGGTGTCTGGTAAGATCTGAGACACTCCACTCTACACTGAGAGAGGAAAGACGTCTGTTATCAAAAGTTCCCGCCTTGTTCACCCGCAGGACACTTTACTTGCAGCCTCTGAACCAGGAAATGTAACTTGACTCAGTTTCATAGGGGTGGCAAGGGAAAGGTAGAGTCACATGTGTCCCTTTGCATGGTGTGGGCAAACTAATTCAGCTGAGCACTGGTGTGTTTGGAGGAGGCAAAAAACTTAATTTAGAAGTATTGCCTGTCTCATCCTGAACTTGCAGTAGCATCTTCCCCTTCTGCTCCCCTTTTACTTATATCCAGGTTCTTCCCATTCCAAATAGACTTAATGTGGCTGTTCTTTCCCACCCCAGAGATAGAACACCTGCCATCGAATGATGAGCCTCTGTGCCCTTCATCCGCATGGAACTTGTGCGGGATGATTGCCGTAAACAGCACCTAGACTGACACCCTAGGCTTCACGAGCCCATCTCTTCTAAGGAGAAGACTGGCGTGAAAGCCCAGATCACTTACCTACACTTCACTCTGGAGCCCCACATTCAGTGTATCCATTTTCCCAAATTCTTGGTGGGCAGGAGGGCCTGACACGTGGCGCTCTGCAGCAGGTGTAGTTGTCATGGCCGCAGCACGTTTCACGGTGACCCCAGAGCAGGAGCAGGGGCGTGGGGGGCAGCTGATGGCCGTGGGCGTCAAGTGCTGGAAGTGGCCCCCCCAGGAGAGGGACAGGCCTGGCCATCGGGTGACGGCCTTCTTTCCTCCTCTCTCGTAGAGCTTTACCCTCCGAGTGCCAGATGCTCCTCTTTTCAGCGACCTTTGAAGACTCCGTGTGGCAGTTTGCGGAGCGAATCATTCCTGACCCCAACATTATCAAGTTACGGAGAGAGGAGCTGACCCTGAACAACATCCGACAGTATTACGTGCTGTGCAGGGATAGGAAAGACAAGTACCAGGCTCTGTGCAACATTTACGGTGGCATCACCATTGGCCAGGCCATCATATTCTGCCAGGTACGTCTGCCGGGACTTGTCTTACTCGTGCCCAGGTTTCTGTGCAGGTGGAGCCGGGCACCATGTTTGGTGCTTTTTGTACATTATGTTGTTTAATCTTCAGAGCACCTCTGAATAGAGGTTATCTGTATTTTATGGGTGAACTGAAGTAATGGAATAGGACTTCAATATGGTGTGAAACAGAGGGCATCCTTCTCGTATTTCTTCTTTTCTTTCTTTCTTTTTTGGTCGCGCCACGCCGCTTGTGGGATCTCAGTTGCCTGACAAGGGATTTAACCTGGGCCATGGCAGTGAAAGCCTGGAATCCTAACTACTAGGCCACCAGGGAACTCCCTGGGCATCCTTTTAGAGGGACTGCTTCTAACACTTCCCCATTCAGGTTGATGTTTATTGTAGTGTTTCCATAGATACCCTTTATCAGGTTAAGAATGTTCTCTTCTACTCCTAACTTACTATGAGCAAAGTAGCCACTCAGTCACTCACTATTAACAGCCCCTTGTTTTTATTTTCGTATTTACTTTTCCAATCTGATGTTTTTCGTGTTCGTGTCTTGGTTGTATTTTTTCACCACCATGGGCACACTGTCAGCTCCATGAGAGCAGGCTCTCACCTGTTCCACTCACCTTCATGCCCCCACCCAGCACATGGATGGCCCTGGAAACATACTTGTAGAGTAAAGGAAAGCTCAGCTCTGCCATGTGACCATGTGACAACTAGCCATGTGACCTTGGGCAAATCACTTAACGGTTTTAAGCTTTGGGTTTATTTTTCAGTTTTTTAAAATGAACTTAGGCAGCTGCTTCATCAGATCATTATGAAAGCAGATGAACGTGGTGCACATACAGGTTTTAGCAAAGTGCCTGGCGTACACAGGATGTCATCATTGTTAGGTACCTCATTTTGTCATCAGACCACCCTGAGGGGTGGGCGGAGCATTTTATTCTCTGTTTCAGGGCTGAGAAGCCAAAGCTCTTACAGGTTGAGAGGATGTGCCCCTGAAAAGCACAGGGGAGGGCGAATCCCCTGCCACATTCTCAGATCCCTCTAGGCCCCACAGGGAAGGTGAAGCAAAACCCCTCTGCAGCACCCCCAGCTCCCATGCCCTGCAGACATGAGCGCCGCACACATAGCCAGGCTGCTTCAACTTGGGCGCCATGCTGGGTTTTGATTTTCATGCAGACTCGTCAAAATGCCAAATGGTTGACTGTGGAGATGATGCAGGATGGCCACCAGGTGTCTCTGTTAAGTGGAGAGCTGACTGTGGATCAGCGAGCTTCCGTCATTCAGAGGTTTCGAGATGGGAAGGAGAAAGTTCTTGTAACAACCAACGTCTGTGCTCGAGGTGTGTATGTATGCACTTAAAGTCAAGTTTATTGAGGTATCATTTACATATGATAAAATTCTCTCTTTCTAAGGATACGTTTCAGAGAGTTTTGACAAACATATATAGTCACATACCCATCACTGTAATCAAAATATGGAACATTTCCATCTCCCCTCAAAATTTCTCAGTGCTCATTTTCAGTCAGTCTCTGTAACTAATGACCCCTGCCAACTACTGACCAGATTTCTGTCTCTGTATTTTTGTGTTTTGCAGAATGACATGTAAGTTAAATCATACAGTTGGTAGCCTTTGTGTCTGATTTATTCTACTTGACACCATACTTTGGAATTCATCAATGTTGTTACATGTATCAGTAGGTCATTCCTTGTTATTGCCGAGCAGTATTCCATTGACTGGGTCGTACCACAATTAGGTCTTCCATTCACCAGCTGATGGACATTTGGATTGGTTACAGCTTGGAGCTGTTTGGACTAAAGCTGTAATAAACATTCATGTATAAGGCTTAGGTGGACATATGCTTTCATTTCTCTTGGGTAAATGCCTAGGAGGAGGATTTCTGGGTCATGTGGTAAGTGTATGTTTAGCTTCATAGGAAACTGCAAAACTGTTCTCCAGAGTGGCTGTACCCTTTTGCATCTCTACCAGCAATATAGGAGAGTTCCAGTTGTTCTCCATCCTTGTCAGTAATTGGTATTGACACTCTTTTTTCATCTTAAGCTTTCTAGTAGATGTGTGTGGTATCTCGTGTTTTCAACTTGTGCTCCCTAACGACTAATGATGTTGGTCATCTCTGAGGTGTTTTTAATTTTAAAACTGTTGACTACTGGAAGAAAAATCTTTGTTTTTTCAAGAGGAGGGCCTTCGTACTTTCCTCATTCCTCCTGTATCCTTGCCTACACTGCATACTCAAACCATGTTTCCTAATTTATTACTAGTTCACCAGGTAGAACCGAGGACCTGCCCTGAGTGCTGAGCTTGGCATTTGGAGGAGGAGCCTAAAAAAGGATGAGGTTCCTTCCCCTCGGGAGCACGCTGCCTAGACTCCTGACCTCTAGACCAGCACTAGCCAATAGAAATTTTTGCATTGATACAAATCTCCTATTCTCTGCTGTCCAAGCCATATATGGTGGCTGTTGAGCACTTGATGTGTGACTAGTGTGGCTGAGGAACTGGATTTTTAATTTGAATGAATTTAAATAGCCATAAGGCCAACGGTTACCATACTGGACAGCACAACTCCAGACCCCAGAGAAAAGAGGGCACAAATTGCTCCAGAGTCAAAGCACAGTACAGGGAGGTCAAGGATTATGACCCAGACAGCTTCTTAGTGTTGAGGAATGGAGGCACCAGGTGAGCACACACGTTAGGAGTGAAAGGTGTGAAAGGAAGGGGAGAACTCCTGGAAGTCTCGAGTTGTTTGTACTTTATCCTGTACTGTTTGGGCAGCTGGATTCTAAACACAAGTGCTCTGGACGTTGCTGTGGTGACCACGGTGACGATTAGAGGAGTGGGAGATGAGGGACTGGGGAGACCAGTCCGGAAATTGTTGTAACAGTTGAGGCAGTGGATAAAATGCCCTGATGAGAACAATGGCCGTGGAATGGGGTGGAGCTGGGGCCCTGTGATGGGTAAGGGGATGTGAGACTAAGGGGCTTGCTGGGCACTTAGCACAGTGGGGGTGGAGAAGATGGAAGGGCTCTGTGACCTGCTGCGAGCCCCTCCCCAACACACACGCACACGCGCACGTGCACACACACGCACACATGCATGCACACGCGCTTTGTACATATTTAGACTTATGTATAATTCACTTCTACTGACACTCTTATCCAGCATCATAGACATACATACTTGGAAGCAAACTGCCTGACCGAAGGACCTATTTCATTGATGTAAAAGCAGGTGTGATTTACAGGTTGTGTCCATTAAATGAGAATTCCCTTGGCAAACGTGGTTCTTGAATAGCTATGTCCTGAGGAAAATGTTGCAGGACCCTGCAGTGTCGTTCCTCTTCCAGGGATTGATGTGAAGCAGGTCACGATTGTTGTGAACTTTGACCTGCCTGTGAACCCGGCAGAGGAGCCAGACTATGAGACCTACCTCCACCGTATTGGGCGGACAGGCCGCTTTGGGAAGAAAGGCCTTGCCTTCAACATGATCGAGGTGGATAAGCTGCCCCTGCTGATGAAGATCCAGGACCACTTCAGTGAGTAGTACCCTTTGTGCCCAGAGCTGTGGACCTGCCCACGTTGACAGTGACGATGTGTGTCATGGACCTCGAGCCCAGAGGCTTGTGGTCGGGTGGGGGCAGGAGCCAGGGAGGAGGCTTCTACTTCTTAGTGCCAGAGTTCCTAACAGGAGGCGGGGGTAATTAAAGGAAGCTGTGAAAACCAAGTAGAATTGATAGGAGCTCGTATTTCTATCTTATTGCTCATTCCGGGATCTGGAGCAGATTTTACGTCCATGAAGAGCCACCCTAGGCAAAGTAATAAGCTCCTTTAAGATGATATTGTGTCCCCAGCTTCCTTTTTTATGTACATTTTTCCCTTCCTGTTGCCCCAGCGACCAACTAGGACAGTCCTAAATCCTGAGGCCTGCTGCCTTCCTCCAGTGCCCGCCCCCCCCCCATCTAAACAAGGCAGGCTCTGCTAACCCTCTGGGGCTCTTGGACAGGCGTGTTGCAGTCTGGTGGAAACTTGAAGGGTAACAGAAGCTGAGATGTCCCCCTGCCCCAGGGCCCTGGATAGATACGGCTGCGGAGCAGGCGAGGAAGAACCCTCGCAGGACTCCAGATGTATCTTTCACCTTTAGGACAATGGTACTTAACCTCTGTGGGAAGCAGAGGACACTATCCCCGGGGAAATGCACACAAGCACATATGTGCAATTTGGAATATAATGTTAAAAGGTTTGCAGACTGGCTGTGGACCCTGCAGGGAAGTTGATTAAGCACCCCTGCGTTAGGATAACGGAGGAGGGATGGGGGCGGAGAAAGAACCATTAAGATCACTGTTGCTATGGTAATCAACACTCCCTGTTGCCATTCAGCAAACCTGCCCCCTCAATGCACACGCCCACTTCACCCTCCTGAGCTCAACCAGGCACCTTCCCAGGTTCCCCTCTCTGCACTCTGGCGATTTTTTTCTGCCCCACAGTATTTAGACATGTATGTTGTCTTGTCTGGTGCATTTGATGCCATTGTAGTTAGTATGGATTGGTTATTTGGATACCATCCCTTCCTTACCTAATCTAGAGAATGTCCCAGTATCTCGAGGCTTTCCATACAAGGTGTCACTATCTTCAGAAATGTAATTGGATGGAATGAAATTTCGTTTAGGCCCTGGGATAAGACTGTTCCATTCTCTTTTGTTCTTTTAGACAGCAATATTAAGCAACTCAACCCTGAAGACTTGGATGAAATTGAAAATATTGAATATTGAAGAAAGAACTTTATCGTTTACAAGTGTTCTGGTTTATGTGAAAGTGATTTTTTACGTTGAGCCTTTTTCAACATGAAACTGTTAATATATGGCAAAATAAATGTTGTGGTAGCCTTAGTTTTAAGACCTGAGGTCTTTCTGAACCAAATTGATGTGAAGCACTTGATCCTTTTGAATAAATAAAGGGAGATTATTTCTTACTCCAATCTTTTCACAGATAAACATCTTTGCGTGGGCTACTGGGTTGTTGTGGGATTTAGTTTATAGAATCTGAGCAGGTCATGCCGCCTGTGAATATCTCACGGTGCCGCGAGATGGCAGTAGAACGTCACTGTTTCTGGAATTTGAGTTGGTCAAGTGAAAAAACCACACGTCTTCAGATTTGCTCACTGCTGCCCCTCCCACCCCTAATGTCTTCCCTACCTCCCCCTCGCCCCCTCCCCACACATGCACGCACCCGTGCACCCCCTGCACAGATACACACTCTCACGTGTGAGTGCGGGGTGAAACCTTCACAAAGTAAAACGATTTGAAAGAGTATTTTGCTTCTTTTTTAGTGTTTCAACCAACACAGAATTTCAAGATATTGTTCTATTTTACTTCTTAATGTCTTCAAATTAGAGAAGATTTAATCCATCATCGTTTATGTCATAGTCTCTGGAAACGTGGCTTTATTATAGACATTTCTTAAAAACAGGCAGTGGAGGTGGGGGGAACCCACTTGCCTTAGTAAAGAGGTGACACTTCAGGGAGCCAAAGGGTTTCACTTTTAAGAACTTAAAGGTGTATCTGAGAATCCTGGATGTTTTCCTGCAAGTCCCATTGAGATGCTTCTCATTTCTCACATTTGCTCCTAAAAAGTGAAACAGTGGGCTTGAGAAAAAGGGGGGGGGAAATTGATACTCTCCCAGAAAGCCCACAGCCAGAGCTGGGCCCCAGCTCTGTCACAGCAGACTGCCACCAGCAGCCTCAGTGAATGCGCCTGTCATCCCGGTATGGAGGGGTGTTTCTGGCCTATGTCTTCTGATATCCCATGTGCATGTCACCTGCCCATGTTGTATCCTGTGGGCAGGGCTCAGAAATACATGAAAATCGTTCAGCCTCCTCACCCCACAGCATATATTTATCGTGCACCCTTTTTGCTAAGCACCAAGGAAGAGAGATGAATAAGATGTACCAGTCATTTCAGAATTCAGAGTCTCACAGCAGAGACTCAGAATAAGCCAACATTATTTTAATAATGGTCTTTGCTTAAGGAAGGGGTTCAGAGGAGGCACCCCAAACGCCGTCGGGGCCAGTTTCCCAGAGGAGAAGACATTGTGTCTCCTCTCATAGGAGAGAACGTGAGTTGCACGGTGCCTCTCCTCAGGTACTTAGCACCCCCTTGCAGTCCCCTCAGTAGATCCACTGAGTCAGTGTTCCAGATCCAGCTGATTGCCAGAGTTACCTGGAGAACTTGGGGAGAAAATACAGATTTCTTCCCCGTACTGTGCACCAAAAAGCAAACTCTCTTAGGGTAGAGCTCAGAAACACAGTTACCTAAGGGAGCTGAAAACAGGTAAAGCAACAGGTCTTACAGACCACTGTCTTAGGGAGGAGATGCCGAGGCAAAGAGAAGTCCCAGGGACAGAATCTATAAAGAGTAGAGCTTCCGCCTCTGAAGGTCCACTCGTGTTCTCCTCACGGTACGTCTGCCTTCCTCTCTGGGCCGGATCAGCGTATCCACTCGATACCCGGCCCCCAACACAGCGCCCAGCACGTAATAGGCAGTCAGTGAATACTTGTTCTGTTGAGTGCATATTCCCTTGCCATCTCTTCCTTCACTAACGTTCTTCCTTGATGTTTGCCACCTTGGTTTTGAACCGCAGTCATATGGCGCAAGATGAATAAACGTAGGAAGTGTTTCGAGAGAGTTTGCTCTCTCTTACTATTTGAGAATTGAGTCGGACTTTGCATCATAGTCAGCTGAGCACTGGGGCCTCTTAAGTAAGATTTTGTCACCTCCCTTTCCGGTCCAGATCTGACGGGATCTCTGTCAGTTACCCTCACAGGCGTCTTGAGCGATTTCCATTTGACAGCCGTTCCCGAAGAGTCTGCAAATAGTGGGCACTCTTCCTGCCCCTTTGACCCTCACTTCCATTTGTCTCTCCACCTAGGAGGCAGAAATCCGTCCCTGTTCTGTGTGCATCACAGCCTGTCCAGTTGGGCAAGTCGACACTCCCAAGGCTGTCTTGCGGGGCACAGCTCCTCGCTCAGAACTGCCAGCAGCCTTCGCGTCTCCGTGCCTGGCCGGGCCAGGGTTGTCTTTCTCCGTGGATGCCGGCCTGAGGAAGAGTACGTGGAGAAGCCGGGAATAGCCGGATGAGTCAGTGCGTCCATGAGCCGGGCTAATCAGCTGTGTGTTACTTGGCAGCAGACAGTAAACCAAATCCATTCGGTTTATGTTGGCCAGCTTCGGACTGTGAGCATATTGAAATTCCCGATGGCGTAGAGCAGGGCTGTAATTTCCAGCGGGAGCCGTGAGTGAACACCTCGCCGCCGCCGGGGGCACAGATTCCTTGGATGCTAGGTGCTGGATCTGAGGCAACCATGAATAACAGGAAAGGCAAACGTGTGGGTCCTAGTCTGGTAGGACGTCTGACAGCCCTTCTCAGGAGATGTGATTGCTTTTGCTCTTGAGAAAGTGTTGACGTTCCCGGCAGACATCGGGCCCCAGGAGAGCTCTGGCAGACTCTGCACGTGTGGTCAACAGTGGAAAGTCTTAGAGGGTCGCTGGGGGTTAAGCGGTACCTTTCCAGAGAAGACCCTGGGAGAGGAGCCGGTTGTGTCCAGCCTTGGTTCGGCTCCTGGTCCCCTGAGAGGTTCAGCCTCCTTCCCATTGACTCAAGTGGGGGCCCAGGTCAGAGAGAGGACCGAGGCGGAGACAGCGCAGTTGCCGGGGTGGACGCTGCAGTGGGGCCCAGAGCGAGGGGCTCCCCGTGGGCCTGCTATTCTTTGCCCTCCGAGCCCCGGGGCCTTCCTGCTGCGGTATGGACAGCCCTGCAGGCTGGTCCGGAGGGCACATTCGTTTTCTCAAGGGACAGCAGAAGAGTCGGGTCCTGTTAAATCCTAAACCCCACTCTACCCCTCTACCACTTTCAGGGAATCGGCATGTGTTGAGGACTGTTATCATGTTGCAACCCACAGACTGTGAAACGTCACAGCCTTGCCCTGTGCTGCAGGGAGCGTCAGCTTTCTGCTCTGGGAGGAGCCCAGAAGGAGCTCATCCCCGCGTCTTCCGTACTATTTTTACCCACGGCTGAGAGAAGAGTTGGGACTCTCCCTCCTCCCTTCCGCCTGCTCACTACCCCTCTCTCGGGGGCACTGTCTTCCGGCTCTGAGCCCTCCTGTGGTACTCGCATCGCTAAGGAGGGATGGGTCAGCCAGGCCGGCCGTAAGAGCCCCTGTATCTGGATGCTGCCATCTTCCTCCATCTCCCTTACTGCTTCGTGTCTCGGTCGGCTCGGGCTGCTGTGACAAAATACCACATAGACCGGGGGGCTCAAGCAACAGAAATGTATTTCCTCAGATTTCTGGGGGCAGTAAAGTCCAAGATCAAGGTCTGGCAGGGTCGGCTTCTGGTGAGGTGAGGACTGGTCTGCTTTCTCACGGTGTCCTCATGTGGCAGACAGAGAGGGACGTGCATTCTTTCTGGTGTCCCTAATCCCACAATCCCACTGTGAGGGCCTCCCCTCATGACCTAATCACCTCCCCAGAGCCTCACCTCCAAATACCATCACATGGTGATGGTGGGGTGGGGGTTGGTTTAGGGCTTCAACATATGAATTTGGGGTGGAGGACAGACATTATGCCCCACCCACCAAATAATACTTTTCTATCCATCGTTTGAAAATCTGGGTGGGGTTGAAGCACCATTATCTATGTTTAATGTGGTTGGTCTTCCACCCCACCTGTAAACATGAAACTTTTAGACCTTCTCATGAAATACAGGAAACACACCTGAAATGGGATGATTCTTGGTTAAGAGAAGCACTGATGTGTCCTGTAAACCCAGGGCAGAGTCCCACTGCCCACGCTGGGCTGCCAGCCCTGCCTCACGGCTCATCAGCCTTGCACTTCTGCTGCTGAGGTTAGAGACAACCAGAAGCGCTGGGATAATGAGAAGAGGATCACGGAAAAGATGGATCTCCCGCTCTGGTGTTCAGACAACTGAAAGAATTTTCTAAATGAGAATCTTTACACATCTCAAGTCTTTAGTCTTTAGGGAGAAGCATAGGCAACTCTCTGTTGCACTTTTCTTTGGGAATTCATCTTTTCCCGTAATTTATTTTTTTCTATTCAGTAGAATAGTCGTGGGTTTCTACATTCCCAATTCTAGAATACGTTTGTCGTGAATGGGAATAGTCTCTTATTTTGTGTTTAATGTTTTTCTTTTGTCAGGAAGGTAATGCAGTCTCACTCAGTCCCTTAGTTTGTGATGTGTGGCTTGAAATCCCAGTTGGAAGGAAGTGACTGACAAGGGAGCCCTGCTTTGTGTGGGGGTTAGAGCTGTGGTCCTGTACAGCTGCCTCAGGCATGGGTGAGAAGGCGGAGCCTGAACAGGCTACTCTGCGAGGTGGTGAGCTCCCTGCTTGTGGGAATATTCAATCATTCGGAAGCATCCATTACAGTTACTTGGAATGGATGCTGTAGTCCTGGTTCTTGAATTAGCTGGGATTTGGGAATGAAATGACGTCTGAGACTCCACCCATTCTAAGATACCACATTTCCCTGACGCCACACGGCAGAGCTATGCACACGGAAAAGCATGAGCCACAGGAGCTCTGTACAGAGGAAGACCGTTTCCCACAAACAAAAAGAAAATGGAATGATTAACTCCTACCTGTACCCTGTCTTAACTTTCAGATGCACTGGCTTCCCCGTGTGACCATCTCATTATACCTATTTTCATCAGCTTATGCAGAATGTGGATCATTTTTAATTTAATATTTACCTTATAAAAGCAATAAAACAGCAAAAAAGTGGTAAGGGAAATTATCAAAAAGCTCATTACTTCATCATAACACTTATTGTCTTGAAATGGTCCTTTTCATCTTAATATGACTTAGTTAATCATAGTGCATAGATGGTATTGTGTCCTTTTATTTGAAACCTTCAAGCGGTTTTTTATTTCATGTTGCTACATAGTCTTTGGAATTATTATAATAATAATTGATCATATTATCCTATGAGGTGAATATAACATAATGCATATTATCATCCTGGTTGAACATTTATGTGGTTGTCGGTTTTTCAACGTTGTAAATAATGCTGCAGCAAATCTTCTTGCCCATTATTTTGAATTATTTCTTAGAATTAGAGATGTTATGTTTGAGAAGTAGGTCAAAAAACAGGAGCATTTTTATGGCTTTTGATAGGTAGTGTCTAATTGCTTCCAAAGACCAAGACTATTTCAGTTTATATTACCCCACTGATTTCACCTCACCTAACCAGCAAGGGATATTTTCATTTCAAAATTGCTTGGTAACTTTTTCTGGTTTACATTTCTTTTATTTTTATTTATTTATTTATTTATTTTACATGTCTTTTAATACAAAGTTGCATATTTTTATTTTTGGGCATGAGGTTCATTGTTTGAAAAACCTCTGTGGTGTCCTTTGCCCATTTATCGTATGAGATCTTAATATTGTCCTTACCAAGTTTTGTGAAATACATGTGTGACTTGATTTTTCCAAATAACGATATTAACTTTTTACTGAACATATATTTTCCTAGTTTGCCTTTTTAATTTATACTATGGCTTTTACACACAAACTATCTCATTTTTGTAGTGAAATAATTGAATAATTTTGTGGTTTCTGTCTGCTGGTTCTAGAATGTCAGCCCTGCTCTAGTAAATATTCAGTTTTATTCCTGATTATTATTGTGATTTTTATCTTTAAAAAAGATATTTGAGTAATCCGTCTGAAATTTATTCTGGTGTGAGGTATAGCAAATTGGTCACATGTTCCCTTTTTTAAAAAAAATTAACTAAATTCAATACCGTTCATTGAGAAATCTTTCTTTTTTCCACAATCTCCTTTACCATATTAAATTTCTATACGCCTACACACATATAATAGGATTCTGGGTACCTACTTAATTTCGGTTTGTTCTTGTGCTAGTGCCACAGTTTTAAGTATTATTGTCAAGTATTATTGTTTTAATTCAAGGACTTGTTCCTCCTCTTGACTATTTTAATTCTCATTAAAAAAAATCATTACCAATTTTATTCTTCAAGATTAATTTTAGATCCATTTTCTCAACTTACAAAAAACCTCTGAATTTTTATCTGTACCCATTTGGCAGTAATAATTTGTTTACTCAGTCCATACATTAATTGGTGGATAATTGATTTCTTTACAATATTGAATCATATAGTATATCTTTCCTGTCTCAGAAAAGTCAGGAGGCACGCCTGGAGCCCAGACACAAGGGAATGGGCACGGATGGCCTGGCCAGGAGGCTGTGACTGCCGAGGTGTGGGGGTGAGTGTTCTCGCTGGGTGTTCCCAGGTTGGGCCGTGCATGTCCACCTGCTGACTTGTCTGCCTGAGGGAGTCCAGGTGAGGCACGAGTGATGCGAGTGGAGGGGTCAGGACACCTGGGTTCTAGCCTCATCCACAGAGGTCCCTTCCAGCCCTGAAATCCTCCTCATCTCTGCGTTATGTCAGGGAAGACACCAAGCGCGGGAAGGCAGAGACCCTTCCTAATCCATCCTACACCCAGCCCAGTGCCTCCCCTCACTCATGTCCCATCCCTGCATGAAGAGGAGGGAAGGAAGGAATGGTATTGCCCCAGTTTATAGAAGAGTTTTGTCCTGGCCCATGTGTTTGGAGCATCTTCTCCCAGCCTTGAGTGTAAACAGAAACCACTAGGGAGCATGTTAAGCTGCAGCTCTGAGTTCACAGGTCTGGGTGGCGGCGATGCCCTTAGTCTGCAGAGCGCACTTTGAGCAGTGAAGTTCTAGAACACCAATCTAGATGAGACTTCTTGGCTGAAAAAGAAGGGAGGGGGTAGCGGGAAGCGGGCCTGGAGTCTTAGTCACAATTTTGCTTTAAAAGTATGGGTTTAGGGACTTCCCTGGTGGCGCAGTGGTTAAGAATCCTCCTGCCAATGCAGGAGACACGGGTTCGAGCCCTGGTCCGGGAAGATCCCACATGCCATGGAGCAACTAAGCCCCTGCGCCACAACTACTGAGCCTGCGCTCTAGAGCCTGTGTGCCACAACTACTGAAGCCCGCGCGCCTAGAGCCCGTGCTCCGCAACAAGAAAAGCCACGGCGATGAAAAGGCTGCGCACCGCAACGAAGAGCAGCCCACTCTCGCCGCAACTAGAGAAAACCCGCGCGCAGCAATGAAGGCCCAACGCAGCCAAAAATAAATAAATGAACAAATTTATTTTAAAAAAAGAATTGTACGTGTGTAGACGAGACTTCGAAACAAAACCGTTGGATACATTATAGGAATGGTGGGGTTGTGGGTGACTTCTACATTTTTGTTGCTTTCAAGTGTTTGCAAAGAATACAAACTCTAAAGAACTCTCAGTGAAGGGAAAACAAAAGCAGTTCTTGGTCCCATGGCCGCAGGGGCTGGCTAGGCCACACCACTCATTGTCCCTTCCCTGAGGGACTGCACTTCCTAGGTAAGGTTGCTCTCTGGCTGGGGGTTTTCAAAATGTTTTCCAACAGCCTGCGTGAGTTTGCTCTCGTTTAGAAGCATTTGAGGCTGTACCCACGGCGCAGAGTGTGAAGTGTGACAAGCTGCCCACCTCTGGTGCAGATACTGCCTTTATGGGCTGCAAGAAAATCCCTCGTGCCCCATCAGGGTTAACCCACAGCCTGGCCAGATGACCAGCGATGCCCTCCACCCACTCCCCTCCCCCGAAAGCACGCTCAGGAAAATCTCGGAGTTAAAAGTTTGCCTTTCTTACTGGAAGAATTTTTATTAGGCCAAAGCGTTGACAAGTTTGTCATTCCCAGAATCTAACACCCTCCCCGAACTCCCTTCGATTTTTAGTACTTTTTCCCTCCTCATTTCTAAAGGGGGTGAAAAACTGTCTCGAGCAGGCAGAAAGTTTTATCCAAGGTGTTTGGCAGTGACTCCACGTGCTGGGAGAGATTTATGTCTCCGTTCTCTGGCACTGCCTCGTGTGAGCTCACTTAAAACAACCGAATAAATGAGTTCACTTTATCCCGTCAAAATGGAAACGAGGGCGGCATGGTACCCAGCTGGGGTCCTCGGGGACCCTGAGGCAATGTTCCTGTCTCAGTCGCTTGTGCTGAGCTCAGCTGTTTTTATGTCTGTCTGAGATCATTAAAACAGGGGAGGGCAGGGAGCAGAAAGACCCGTGGAGTTGGTGGTAGGATGGAAACACCACTTGGAGTCTGGAGGCCTCAGTCGAAAGCATGAACCCAGGGGGTTCGTTTAAATGTCTGCCTCTCACCATCTGGTTTGGCCTGAGTTCCCTGAAGGGCGTCCCCCCAGAGAGGTTTCTTCGTGCCGATGGTCAGAAGAATATTGGTTTTCCTGTCTCATTAAGTCATATTTTTTTCTTTCCTGCGGCCCTACTACCGCTAAGACCAGGGCCTTGTTACTCTAGAAGATCCAGGATTTTCTGGGCCAGGCCCAGGTTCTTCCCTCTCACGTGGGTTGGGGCTCAGGATTCGCCAAGCAGCTGTGTTATTAACCTGAGGCGACGTGATCAGAAACATAACAGCTTCCCCAAAGGGAAGGACTGTGGAGCAGAGGGAAGCTGCGTCTGCCCATCCAGGAGAGGATGCCTGACCCTCCAGTATCCCCTAGGCTAGGACTTATTCCTCCTTCCAGAGTCCTGGGCTGCAGCTGAAGGGAGGGATGACTTCTGTCTTAGGGTGGGGACCAGGACCGTAATAACCCCTACAATTTCTCAGCTTTTGAAGATGACAGCACATCTCCTAGACTGTAAGCAACCTAAGGGTGGGGATTGTGCCTGCCTCCTTAGGAAGAAGGGAGGGAGGGAGGGAGGGAGGGAGGAAGTAAATCGATCCTCACTAGTCCTGGGAAACTCCCAAGGAAAC
This sequence comes from Lagenorhynchus albirostris, assembly GCF_949774975.1. Lineage (NCBI taxonomy): Eukaryota > Metazoa > Chordata > Mammalia > Artiodactyla > Delphinidae > Lagenorhynchus > Lagenorhynchus albirostris. Next base: position 100,746,215 of record NC_083103.1, read on the forward strand.
ATGCCATTTGATAAATGCAGAAGGTGAGAGGTCATGGTTTCCATCCTGCAGCAGAGCTGGGATTGGACTTCAGGCCTGTCTGAATCCTTGTCCTTTGCCCTTCCCCTTCATCAGTATTGCCCAAACTTCAATCACTCTTTGCCTTCGCCTTCTTTGCCAATCTTCACACTACATAGATGTGTAAATATCTCCTTAAATCAATTTATTTTTACTTAAAAATATAACTACTTTGACATGCTTGTTATATTTTCTAACATGCATTAAAGCATGATGAGATAGCAATTGTCATCCACGTATCACCTTGCAAGCCGCCCAGAGCTGCTCCCCTGACACCAGAGCCGTGGTTCTCAGTGTGGTCCCCAGACTGGCAGCATCAGCACCTCCTGAGAACTTCTTAGAAATCCGAATTCTCAGGCCCTACCACAGACCTCCTGCATCAGAAACTCGGGGGTTGGGGCTCAGCGAGCTCTATTTTTCAAACCCTCCAGGGGATTCTGATGCCTGCTAAAGTTCGGGGACCATTGCACTGGAGTGTTGGACCACTCAGGAGTGTCCTGGTTGAGTCACCTTTGCCCCCCCATCCTGGATCCTCGCGGTGTCCCCATGACCACAGAGCATATGAAAACAGTGAGTGAAGCGCCACATACATGTTAAATCATTAGTTAGGAAAGACAGGAAGTGTGATGTGAAGGAACATCTGCATCAAGGAAAACACCTTGAAACGTATACGTAAGGATACAAAGAGCCAATGCTGGCTCACTTCTCGGTGACTCCTTGGGTCAGAATTCAGACGTGATGGGGAGGACCTAGCAAAGCAGCTAGCTCCTCGTTGCTCAGAGCAGCTCTGTCCAACAGAACTTTCTGCAACAATGGAAGTGTTCAATATCTGCCTTATGCTGGGAGACGGTTCTCCACGGGTCTTGCATTTCTGCGCATTTGGCAAGCAGAGGCACTGAGTGCCCTTTTTCCTGGACACTTTTCAAGAACCTTTGTAGAGCCAACAGCCTTGGGAGGTAGAGGTAGTGTCTTCCTCCAGAGCAAAGGACAGCATGGTTCCTGCCTGTTATAAAAGATTCAGGTTTTCTAAACTCAGGGTTCTTGTCTAGTTATCATGACCCACTTCATGCACATATAAGCAGGTATCTCTGACCCTCTTCCTGTTGCCCTGTAGGAATTGGAGCTCAGAAAACTAGAGCAAGAAAATGTTGATACTCTGACTACTGATACTGCTATAAATAATAAAGCCCCTTGTCTCAGACCCTGGAGTCATGTCTTCTGCAGCGTTCACGAAACTGGCAGATTAACTTGTTACCTTGCAACGAGGGCAACATGTGAGATCCCTTGAATTTCTTGACACGTTGTCCAGCACGTGGCTATTGAGCCCTGGAAATGTGGCTAGTGTGACTAAGAAACTGAATTTTGAGTTTTAAATTTTTCCCAGTTTCATTAGGTATAATTGTACATATTGTATATATGTACAATTGTATATATTTAAAGTGTTGAACATGATGATTTGGTCCATGTATACATTGTGAAATGATTGCCACAATCAAGTTAATTAACACATATTTAATTAACTCACAGTTACCTTTTCTCTTTCTTTCTTTTTTGTGATAATTCTCAGGAACGACTCTAGGCAAATGTCAAGTATACAATACAGTATTATTAACTCTAGTCACCATGCTTGTTCATCTTCTAACTAAAAGTTTGTACACTTTGACCAATGTCTCCCCATTTCCCTCACCCCCGCCCCCTGGCAACCACCATTCTACTCTCTGTTTCTCTGAGTTTGACTTTTTTTTTCTTGTTTAAAAATCCCACATATGCCATACAGAATTTATCTTTCTCTTTCTGTCTTATTTCACTTAGCATAATGCCCTTCAGTTTCATCCATGTGATCACAAATGGTGGGATTCGTGATCCTTTTTATGGCTGAATAATATTCCATTGTATATTTATACCACATCTTCTTTATTTTTTTTTGATTCATTGGTGGACACATAGGTTGCTTCCATATCTTGGCTATTGTGAGTGATACTGCAATGAAGATGAGAGCGCAGATACATCTTTGAGATACTGATGTCATTTCCTTTGGAGATATACCCAGATGTGGGATTTTTTTTTAATACATTTATTTATTTATTTTTGGCTGCATTGGGTCTTTGTTGCTGTGCGCAGGCTTTCTCTAGCTGCAGCAAGCGGGGCTGCTCTTCGGTGTGGTGTGTGGGCTCAGTAGTTGTGGCTCACAGGCTCAGGAGTTGTGGCGCACGGGCTTTGTTGCTCCGCAGCATGTGGGATCTTCCTGGACCAGGGATCGAACCTGTGTTCCCTGCATTGGCAGGTGGATTCTGAACCACTGTGCTACCAGGGAAGTCTGGGATTTATTTTTAAATAGCCGCATGGGGCTAGGGACTACCATATTGGACCACATAGCTTAGAATGTTCAAGCGTCAACTGTCATGACCAGTGATCAAGGATGCTGTTGAGGGAGTTTCTATGTTGAGAGTGAGTTGGGACTTAGGTGATCTCTAAGTTATTTTCAGTATTTGAGTTTTGATGATTCTGCAGCTCTAGGAAGAGTGGAATTGTGAAGGGATACCTTTTCTTTTTTATTACATCCAGAGGGGTTTTGTGGTACAGGTGAGAGATGAGAGGAAAGGGAAACTGGGCTGAGTTTGGAGCTTGGGGATGGGGAGATGCTGCTGTAGGATATGTCTTTTGGAAGAGGCTTGGAGGCTAGAGAGAGAAGATATGGCCAGAGAAGATGAGCAGACCAGGGGCCCTTAAAGAATTTATCCGGCCCTGCATCCCTTTCTCCCCTCAGCTTGAGAATACCCGCATCTGCCCCAGGCTGGCTGAAGACTCCCTTGGGCCCTTCTCAGCTCCCCAGGCTCCTGCCCCTCTCACCTCCCGGCTCAGAACAATCTCCCCTTTGATTGCTGGCTCAGGCCTTGCTGACAGGTCAGGTCATATGTACCTAATCAGGAGGAGCTGGGGCCTGACGGATGAGAAATGGGGCTTCTCATCTCAATAAAGTTTGTGCAGAATATTGGAAACAGCTGTGGGCCTTGGCGGGCAGTACCAGAGCCTGTGGGGACCTGGTGTTTGGAGGAGGAGGGCTGAGATGGAGGAGCACCAGGGCAAAAGTCTAAAGGGTGCTTTGCCACCCAAAGGCTGACAGAGCTAGTGAGCTTAGTTCAACGCCAGCCTGGAATCCTGGACTTTGAGGAGGGTGAGAGCGCTCTGGAACCAGAGGACACAGATCACGGCCAAGCAGATCTGGACTACCCAGCAGATATTTATGTACATCCATTGCCATTTATTTCACAAATACCACACTGATTTCTCTGAAAGTTGCTTTTCTCACATAACCTCATGAAAATCCTTCTAATTTATTTGTTCTTAAATTGTGGTAAAATACACATAACATAAAATTTACCATCTTAACCATTTCTAAGTGTACCTTTCAGTAGCGTGAAGTATTCACATTGCTGTGCATCCGACCTCCAGAACTTTTTCATCTTGCAAAACTGAAACTCTGTACCCCTTAAACAATTGCCCATCCCCGCTTCTACCCCAGCCATGGACAGCCACCATCCTTTCTGTTTCTATGAGTGTGACTACGTTAGAGGTATCTAAAGTGGAATCATAGAGAATTTGTCTTTGTGTAAATTATTCTTTTGTATAGCTGCGTAACATTACAGTATATGGATATATGTGTATCACTCAACAATTACTATTATGGTGGGAAAACTTGCCACAAAAAATGCTATAAGGAATTTTTTGTATGCATAACCTTGCATACTGGAGTTTGCTGGGGTTTTTTTTTCCCCATAGGATAAATTGCCAGACATGACATGACTGGGTCAAAGAGATGCATATTTTTAGTTTTTATATATGTGACCAGATCCCTTTCTCAAAAATCCGTGGTAATTCACATACCTGCCAGCTGTGATTAAGAGTGTTTTCTCTCCCACATCTTCCCCAGCCCTTCCCCTTCCCCTTCCTCATTCTTTTTGTTATTCCAATAAATGAAAAGTGATGTCACACTTTAAAAATTTGCATCTTTTTGACTACTAATGACGTTGAGCATCTTTCCATAAATGTGCTGACATTTGTTTTGTCCATTTTCGACTAGGTCATTTCTCTTTCTTATTGTGTGTAGGAACTCTTTGTATATTATAGATGTTAACTCTTTATTGGTGGTAATTGAAATATTTTCTCCAGTCTATAATTTGTCTTTTGACTTTGTATATGTTATCTTTTATCCTTCTAAAATTTAAACATTTAAAATTTTCCTCTATAGCTTCTGGACTTTCTGCTTTGTTTAGAAAAATCTCCTCAAACCCTAGATTGTATAAATATTCTCCTAATTTTTTTCTCATTAAATTGTTTTAAATATTTAAATTGTTTTAAATATTGTTTAAGATTGTTTTAAATATTTCCTCATGAAATTGTTTAAATATAAAACCAATATTTAAATTGTTTTAAATGTTTAAATTGAAATACATTTAAATCTTTCATCTATTTGAAACTTGGTTTTCATAACTCATGAGGTAGAGAGCTTAACCTTGTTTTGTTTTTTCAGACAGACAGCCAGTTGTGTCTATACAATTTATTAAATAAACTATCCTTTTCCCCTCTGGTTTGAAATACCACCTTTATCATATACTCTAATCCATATGTACTGGGATATATTTCTTGACTGGTTTCTATTTCTGTCCCCTGGATCTATTTATCTTGTCCTTTACCTTTAATGCATTATTTGATCACAGAGATTTATAGTTAGTTTTGTTAAGGCCACTTTTACCTAAATATTTCTTCACTGATGTTGTTTTCATCTTTAACATTATACAAATTCCTTCCAGCTGTCAGAGCCTGTGAATGTCAGTAACTCTTCCAGACAAGCCAGAGTAAGTCCAGGGAAGCCCACGTGCCTTTTCAGGAACCCAACAAGGCAGAGGCCAGATAGTGATATTAGATGAGCACCTACTATGTGCTCAGCACCACTCTCTCCGCTAAAGCTGGGGCTGGAAGACCAGAACTTCCTGCCCCCCAGTGGCTAATACTTTAATAAGAGTCTTGCTTCTCAGCTCCACACCCATCCTGTGTCCATTGCTTTGCGACGCTGACCTTGGGCCCTGTGAGCCCCATTTCTGCTTTGCCAACTGTTTCCTCGCAGATTCCCCAGTAGGAGTTGCTAAAGGGAGGTTGCAGGATGGAGGAAGAAGGGTGGGCATCTCCTTGTGTCTGTGTGTTCTCCGTTAAGCATCATCTCAACGGCACTTCTTCACCCCAGGCCCACCCTGAAGCTGCAGCTGAATCCAGTTTGCAGTTTTTCCAACACTCGCAGCTTCATCATCCACCACCCATCCCCTCGTCCCTGCCCCAGAGACCCCACCCCCAGCTGGCAGGAGCCCCTTCCTCAGAGGTCTGGGCACAAGCCCAGGGGTCCTTGCTTCCTACTCAGAGCCTCCTCCTCAGAGGTCAGGGTCCCAGGCTCTGGGTCCCCCTTCCTCGAAATGTCTAAGGTCCAGTGATTCCAGCCTCTTCCTTTGTTTTCCCAGCCCCAGCAGTTGTCACCTCCATGACACCTAAGCATTCTCTTGTGCTATTTTTTTTTTTTTTTTTTTTTTTTAGGTGCGCGGGCCTCTCACTGCTGTGGCCTCTCCCGTTGCGGAGCACAGGCTCCGTACGCGCAGGCTCAGTGGCCATGACTCACGGGCCCAGCCGCTCCGCGGCATGTGGGATCTTCCCGGACCGGGGCAAGAACCCGTGTCCCCTGCATCGGCAGGCAGACTCTCAACCACTGCACCACCAGGGAAGCCCTCTTGTGCTACTTAATTAGCAACTTTATATCCAGTTACCAATTCTTTATAGTAAGTTCTCTTCTCAACTGACTGATGGGCCTCTGTCTCCTGTCTGGACCCTGACTGACACAGGTCAGAAAGAATTGAAGTTTTCTGGGGGCCGAGGGCCTGCTTCTCTTGGCCAGCCTGCGGAGAGCTCCCCTGCCTCCTCCATTCCCAGAATTATTTGGCTGCCGGTTGCCAAGGAGATGGCTGACAATTTCCAGTCGCCAAGCCTCCCCCTGGAGCTCTACGGAGACATGCTGGAAACTCCCTCCTCCTTCCAGCTCCCCAGCCAGGGATCTTGGAGAATCAAGCCAGGCTGGGGAGCGGGGGACTGGGAAGGGGGGAGGAGGGAGCAGACCAGGCCTGAAGATGGAGTTAGAGGCAAGAGTTTTCCTTGAGCCCTGGCTTCCTCCACAGACCTCAGTGCCTGGTCTGGCTCCCCCTCAGCCCTGTTCAGACAGACACCCACTGGGTCCAGCCAAGGCTGAATTCTCCAACCAGGCCCTCAATCAGAGAAAGCTGTCCTAACACTGTCACTCCAGACATGATAGAAGCCCCATCGCCAGCTGGAGCAGGGAAGGGCCTGGAACATCTACAGGGGAGGAACCTCAGCCTTGCCCAAGCTTTCTTCTAGTGGAACAGCATTCAACACGCACTCCAACCTGGTGTCACGGCGCAGGCTCCAGGCTATTTCATAATAGACATAACAGCAACGCTAATGATAATAATAGCAGGGAGGTGGATGTGAGTCTCACTCCACAAACATATGTGTGCAAGAGTTTCTGTTCCTTTATTTCATTAAAATCAAATAAAGTGGATTCCGTACTGGAGCCCCTGCCCCTCCCAGGGTCCACCAGAATCTTGGAGGTTTATGAGTTAAAACGGAGAAGCTTCGAACCTCGGGTCCCTTATGGTTGCTGCCGACCTTGTTGCCCAAGCCTCCAGGGGGCTCTACACTTCTCTGCCGCCCTGGGTTATGGGCCTGGCCTTCAGATTCATCCTGTCCCAGGGACCCAGGAACCTCTGACCTGTCCCCAGGTCAGGGAAATCTCCTCCTCTCCACTTTAAGTGCCTCCAAATGCTCTTTCCTTTCTCCTGCCCACCACTTCCACTGAGAACACCTGACACCACTTTTCAACGAGTTTAGGCTTTTACAAAAATAGGGAAATGCTAACTTTGGTGTCAAGCAGGTTTTACATCTGCCCCGTAAAAATCCCTGAACCAATATGGAACTAAAGACCTGGCTACAGATGCTTCATTGACTTTATTTTCACGGAGGTGTTTTAAAGTAAAGATACCATGACATCTCATCCTTGAATATCTTAGTATTCATTAAAAAAACAAATAGAAACATTGTCTTACATAAACACAAAACTATTATCACACATAACAAAATTAACAACAATTTTCTAATAGCAGCCTCCTTTTATAGGGGAAAAACTGAGACTGGGAGTAAGTCACCTGTTTGCTGTCACCCAGCTAGTGGATGATGGAGCCAGGATCCGAACGCTGATCTGATTCCAAGATCTGCTCTCGTTTCACCCCCTACTTCTGTACAGTGGTTTCTATGCTTTTTGCAGACCTCTCCTGCTTCACCACGCAGCCAGCTCTTACGGCAACTCAGAGAAGCGGCTGGTGGGCATTACGACCACATTGTTCATCCATCAGGAAACGGAGGCCCAGAGAAACGGGGTGTCCTGCCCACAGCGGCCCAGGAAGGGCTGTTTGTGGAAGGGCACCGAGAGTGGTCGAGCAGATGGAAGGAGGGCTCGTTACCAGGCAGAGCTGGTACAGACACCAGGCCCCGAGGGGGCTCTGCCTCTCCCGCCTCCCCTTCCTTCTTCCCCTGCTCTGTTGTTCTCCCTCTCTTCACCCCTCCATCCAGGGCCCCATTCATTTCCTCTCCGGTCTCCAAGGAGCAGTGTACAAAGTGACTAAGCCGTGACCCCTGCCGGACCCTCTGTCCCTCCTGCCCCCATCCCCCTCCTCTCAGCCGTGAACGCAGCGGGAGCCATGTGGACTGTGGAGCCTCTGGCCCATTTCCTCTCCAGCCCTCAGCTCGTCTCCCGCTGGGGTCCCCAGGGGGCGCCTAGGGTTGGCCTCCAACAAGGCCCACGTGGACACACATGGAAAAGCCATTTATTTCCAGGATCATCTTCTTCCTCTGCTCCAGCCCAGCTGTCCCCATCCTTCCACATTCTGCTCTTCCCAAGGCCTGGGGGTTCAGAATCAGGCCTGCAGGTTGGCTCAGAGAAGCAGAGATGTGAGTGCAAGACAGGAAGAGGCCAGGAATGAGAATCCCCTGGCCCCGCGTTTAACAAGGGTCACCGTCTGGCGCGATGCTGCCCATAGCGCTGTGGAGGTTCCTGGAAAGTGAGGCAGTGGCCGGAAACCTGGACAGTTGCTGCACCACAGCTCTCCCTCGTCCAAGGATCGGGGAGCCCCACGGAGATGCTGCGTCCTCTCAGAGTGCTGAGTTCTGTCCAGCGTTGCTCATGGGCCTGGGTGAGGGCCCAGCAAAGCAGTGGAGTCAACACGCCCTGGTACATGGTGGCCAGGAAACAAATGTTTACTGGACTGATAAACAAAACCCTAACAGTACGTAACTGAGAAAGATTTTGAGTCTTCTTGTCAGAGAGAAGGAACTTAGCGGTTCCACGGACCCCTGGTCAGCTCAGAGGTGACATAGCTTCAGGTGGGTGGGGACAGAATGGAAGAGGCCCAAAGGTGGGGAGCCAAGTGGGGCGTGGGGAATGAAGCCGCCGGGGGAAAGAGAGGAGAGAATCTGAGCGCATTCGCGAAATGTGGACAGCGGTGCTGTCTCCTGGAGGGTGGAAAACACATGGCACACCCATCACACGCCTGGCGATGTTTGGGAGCTCAGATTACCATCCAGGTGGAGGAGAGGAGGGCTGGACATGCTGTTTCAAATATTGGATGACTTTCATTTGGAAGAGGGATTTGAATCGTTTTGCAAAGTATCATGGGAGGAACTCAACCCCTAGGATAGATGTGTCAGAAAAGCAGATTCCAGTTCAACCTAAACACAAAGAGGGCGAGAACGAGCATTGACTGAACTTGCACTGTGGACCGCGGGCTTACGAGGTGCTGGATGTGTGTGGCTGCATCCTCTCTCTCCAGTACCCTGAAGAGGTCGTTATTATTATGCTCGTTTTAAAGATGAGGACGATGAAGCTCAGAGCAGGCGCGTTGCTTGCCCAAGGTCGTGCCGCTAGTACACTGCCCACTTAATGTTGGTCAAGGGGAGAGGCTGAAGGGCACGTGTCCCGAAGGCTGCAGTGGGGACTCCTGTGCTGCGAGGGAAGTCCCACTGACCCACTCGGAGCCTTCCGCCTGGTTCTCTAAAACTTCAGCTCAAACTAGTCAAGAGTCTGGGTCCTCAAGCACGTCCTCATGCCTCCTCTTTTCTAAGTTTAGTTGAGAGACCCCTGCAGGCTGACCCCTCATTACTCCTGACTCACACTCTCTCCTCTCCCTCCCTCCGGAATCTCCGAAAGCAATGAATGTGGGTGCTGATGGGAGCCCTTGGAACCAGGTGGGCTGTGGATGGAGGTCCCACCGTGAGGGTGGAGCTCATAGGGCCTGAGCAGGAGTGGGAGATGAGAAGCTGGGACCAAAACCTGAGAGCCTGCAGCTCTATCTGCTCCAGGGACTCGGCACGGAGCACGCCCAGGGCAAAGAATGGTAGCAGGTTATGCTGGCTTAGCTAACGCTCCTTGGAAAAGAAAGGAGGGGAGAAAGGGAGGCGCCAACTGTATACAGCACAGTGCCTTGCTCTTCACTGATGCAAGATCACACGGTGATGAAGAGGCAACGCTGTGTTCTGATCACTGTACTCTTTTGTCTCTCAACAGTGAAGGACCGGGACATCCCTGGTGGCACAGTGGTTAATAATCCTCCTGCCAATACAGGGGGCACGGGTTGGATCCTTGGTCCGGGAGGATTCCACATACCGCGGAGCAACTAAGCCCGTGCACCACAACTACTGAGCCTGCGCTCTAGAGCCTGGGAGCCACAACTACTGAGCCTGTGTGCCCAGAGCCCGTGCTCCACAACAGGAGAAGCCACCGCAATGAGAAGCCCGCGCACCACAACGAAGAGTAGCCTCCGCTCGCCGCAACTAGAGAAAGCCCGTGTGCAGCAATGAAGACCCAACACAGCCAAAAATAAATAAATATTTAATAAATAAATAAATAAATTTTTTAAAAAAAATGAAGGACCCCCTCAGCTTGTCTCTCTGGGGCCCTGAGCTCTGCCATTCCAGTCATGCCTCCTCTTCCCTTCCAGACAGGCTGCAGCTCTGCCCGGGATCCTGGCCTGACAGAGCCAGGTGAACTGTAGGTGCCAACTTCTCTGGGCCATGGCGGGTTGGGGGTGGGCTGGGGGCTCAGATATTCGGTCAAACGTTATTCTGGGTGTGTCTGGGAGGGTGTTTCTGGATGAGATGAACATTTGCATCAGTAAAATGTTCCCCCTCGCACTCACGTGGGCCTCGTCCCATCAGCTGAAGGCCTGGATAGAACAAAAAGTGGACCTTCCCCCAAATAAGAGGGAACTGCTCCTGCCTGAGCAGGTGGAGCTGAGACATCCATCTCTTCTCGCCCTTGGACTCGAACTGAAACAGCAGCAGTTCATGGGTGTCAAGCTTGCCAGTCTCTGAACCGGAACCTACACCCTCGGCTCTCTCCCCTGGGCTCCAGCTTGCCGACTGCAGACCCTGGGACTTGCCAGGCCCCATAATCACCTGAGCCAATTCCTTACAATAAGTCTCTTTCTACAGACACACATCCTATTGGTTCTGTTTCTCTGGAGAATCTGGACAAGTAAACTCCTTCCCCGACTCTGCCTTCCAGGGTCCCCCATGAGACACAGTGGGTTCAACAGCAGTTCCCAAGTCTTCTGTGATCCTGGGAGAAACAGAAGAGAAAGGGTAGAGAGGCTGGGGGAGAAAAGGTAGAGAGGCTGGGGGAGAAAAGGTAGAGAGGCTGGGGGAGAAAAGGTAGAGAGGCTGGGGGAGAAAAGGTAGAGAGGCTGATTCCACAAGCAGAATAGGTTAACTGCAGGGCCAGCACAAACCCTTGTTACAAGCCAGAGTCTCCTTTAAAGTTTTCCTGATTTACCCTGCCTGAATTCTCACGTTTTCTCTGGACACAGGGGCTGCTGCCCACCCTGAGGTGGACGACAGTGCTAGATAACCATTCTTTGCTCCCCAAAGAACGTCTAACAGGGTTCTGATGCTTTCCCAGTTAGGGTGGGGGGATCAGAATGAGGGGGGATATAGTCAATAGGGTAGGGCAAATAGGGTAGTGCCACCCCCACTAGGTAGGACCCTGACCCCCAGGGGCATCTGCCATTCTGCTCAAAGTTAGGACGGCATGGGGGCTGAAGACCCTGTGGAGAGCATGGAGGAAACTTGGCCGTGGGCTAAGTGAGAGTGGGACACCTGGCTGTCCATTGTCCTAGGACAAGTGAGAGGCCGAGAGCACATGGCGAGCATCTCTGGGCCCAGGAGGAGCCTGCCTGGCATCAGCTCTGACAGCTCCTGTCCCAGCTGAGCCCTGAGGAACCTGACACCAGACATCAGAGCTCATCTCACTGGGGTCCAGGAATCTCACCCTCCCCCCAACCCCTCCATCAGATAATGGAAAACTCTGATCTCATCTCAGGCTGTCACTCAAAGACAGCTATGGCAGCAGGACATGCTGAGAGCAAGAGGGAGAGAGAGAGAGAGTGCTGGGATTCAGAGAGCCCTGGACAGCAGGAAAGCTGGTCTCCATTCCAGCTCCAGGGCCCTGACTTTGCAGACCACATCTAGCTAGGAGCTTGAAAGCTGGTGCACCGACTCTGTGCTGGGCATTATTCGTGTGTGTGTGTGTGTGTGTGTGTGTGTGAATTTTATCAAGCATATGTAATAGTATATTTATAAAAAGAATGTACAGCTTGTAAACTGTAACCCCTACCCAAGACAAGAAATAGAACATTATGAGAGCCCAAGAAGCCCCCCAATGCTAGTGTGAGTTTTTTGTTTAATATTCACAATAATCTTTACAAGAAAGGAGGTACTATTATCCCCATTAATCTGTGAAGAAACTAGAGCTCAGAGAGGCTCAGAAATGTCCTGAAGTTTCAGGGGTCGTCAGCCAAATCCAAACTCTGGAGATGTTTGAGTCCAGAGCTCCTGGCAACACTCCACCAGCTTCTCCCCACGAAACCTGAGGAAAACATGAGAGGGGTCAAAGGGCATTTAAAGGCGTGTCTGCACCTCCTGATCTCCATGGTCTGGAGGGCTGCACACGGGGGTCCTGCACTGGGCAGGTGGTTGGACTTGATGAGGTTGGGGCCTTTTTCACCTCCATGCTCGGCGTTTTAATTTCATAATATCATTAAAATCAAAGTTCAGAGAGCACAGGGTCCTCCCCCAGGTCTGCCCCAGCCTGGTCCTGCCCTGCACTACTCTGCATTATGGATGGAGTGAATCATCTGGTCAACAATTCACCCGTAATTGGGACAGTGAGGGTAACAGGAGATCAGGGGTGGAGGTGTAGGGAGGGCCCAGGTTGACAACCTGAGCCAGACCCCCCATTCTTCCAGGGCTGGGCTTCCAGGGAGCCCAAGAGCCAGGCAGGAACCTCGAAGGGGCAGCCACCCAGGGAGACGGGGCCATGGTGGGTCAGAGGGCCCTGAGCTGACCACTTAGCCTCCTGCAGCGGGTACCCCTCTGCCTGCTGCATCCAGGGGCCTCAGGCGAGTCATGCTCAGGCCACTCTGTGCCGGTGGGTAGGCAGGGCCAGGGCACAGAGAGCACTCTGCTTTACCTTAAGAAGCCATTAGAGCTTATGCTGAGGGCCGCTGTCAGGGAGTAAGCATGGAGTGACATGGTCAGATCTGGGTTTCAGAAAGTTCCCTCCAAAGCTGACAGTTTTCAGGGAGCTGGGAACAGTGGGGAGACCTTTGCAATAGTCTAGGTGGGAGATGCTGGTAGCGTGGGCCAAAGCAGGGTCCATGAGGTTGGAAAGAACCAGTTTCTGGGTTAAATGTCTTTCTTTTTTCTTTCTTTTTTTTTTTTTTTAGCTGTGCCCTGGGGCATGTGGGATCTTAAGTCCCCGACCAGGGATCGAACCCGCGTTCCCTGCAGTGGTAGCTCAGAGTCTTAAGCGCTGAACCGCCAGGGAACTCGCTACATGTCTTTCTTCTTGATCAGTTGAACGTCGGAATATTGCCTTTGATCCCTTCCCTCCAACTCCATGCTGGTCTCCTCTGCTTCTCTCTCTGCGGAAGCTGTGCGGACAGCAGCGGGGAATCTGAAGTTGGGAGTTAGACCAGGGCTCCGATCCCAGCTCCTCCACCTACTGTGTGGCTTTAGACGAAGTGATTTCATGTTTCAGAGTCTGGAGGGATGTCATCGTCATTACAGTTAAGATCAGTAGGTGATGCGGGGGAAGAGTCCAGTGCAGGGCACGGCACAGGGGGGCACTCAGTCCACGGAAGCTAGTGCGAATGAGCCCCGTGGCTCGGTCGTCCTCCGACGCACTTATTTTCTTAAGTTTGCTGAGGCTCTTCACAGTATGCTGACCACAAGGGACAGAAGAACAGGGTGCTCAGGCAGGTCCTGGGGTTCCATGCTGGGCCCCGAGCAGGAAAGAATGCCTGCTGGCCTGCCTTGTCCATGATGACTGTTTACCGCCTGACTCCCTGGGAGACTGGGAGCTCCATGAGGGCGGGGATGAGTGGCTCACTTGTCACTGTAGCCTGTGCCTGGCCTGGAGCATGTGCTCCGTAATTAACAGTTGACGAGTGCATGCTCGATGTGCTGACGGCAGGCTGGGGTCGTCTTCCTTTTGCTGCAGTGGGTCTGGAATCCCCCTGGGATCCTTACTCAGCGATCTCTGGGGCCTGAACTGCCGGCGGCCACGTACATCTCCTGAGTCTCGGGAGTCATTTTCTGGCTGATCATCAGATCGACTCCTGGATGCTTGTTAAAATACAGATTCCTGGGCCCTGACCCCTCCCCCCCCAACCCAGGGGATTCTGACTCAGTAGTCTGGGATGAAGCCCAGGAATCTATATTTTTATCAAGCTTTCCGAAAGGTCTGATGGGAAACTCTGCTCCAGTGTCCCACCCCACCCACTTCTACAGCACAGCCTGACAGGAAGCTCCGTGGGCTCCCGCAGAAACCGTCTCTTGTCCACCAACTCCAAAAGGGCTTATGCTGCCTTGTCAAACCCTGCGCAGCCAGCCCACCCTGCAGACCGGAAACAGAGATTCTGGGCAATGACGGGGAGCAGGGGACCCCAGAACTGCCCAGACAGCCTGCATTGCCTCTGTCTCCAGGGCAGCCCCAGGCGACCCCAGGACTACCAGAGGAGGCCCCCTCCACCCAAGGAGTGCAGGGCAGCTCCGTGGAGCTGGCTGTGGCTCCCGGCGGTCTTCTGGAGCTTCGCCCCCCAAGGCCCACTGATTCCGCAGCTCGTGGCCGTCACCAGCAGAGCGGAGTCTAAGGTGGAGGCCGGGGCATTGGCTCTGGGGGCCGTGAGTGAGTCTATAGAACAGAAGCCTGGTGCTGGGGGAGCTGGGAAGGGGGCCCACGGCCACCTCCGGTGCCAGGCCCGACACGAGGCCGGAGGCCAGCTCCACACCGCCCACCCCGCCCTTGCTCTGGCCGTGCTGGCTGCGGGGCTTGGCCAGGGACCCAGGCTGGCTTGCGCTGCTTCGCATGCTGCTTTGCATCTGTTTGCATGTGTTTCCCATTGTGTTCTGCTGGGCGTGGGTTCTACTGGGCCCTCCTCCAGGCAGTGGGGAAACCTGGGATCATGAAGAAGGGATGCTCAGGGCCCGGTGGGCAGGCCAAACCCTGCCAGCAAGCTCTGGGCTGCTGGACACAGCTGGGCATGACCCGGGTCTGTGATAACAAACACAGGGCCTCTCCTTCCTTTGGCCAGTGCCCGTCTCAAAGCCTCAGGTGCAGCTGAGCGACCTGTCCCCCGTGGCGGGGACCTCCGTGGTGGCCACATATGCAGTGTGGGAGGTCACAGAGCCTGTGACCTTTGCCTGGTAGCATCAGGCACCGGAGGCCCTGGAGAGGCCCTGGTAGGGGTCACGAAGCATCTGATCCAGCTGGACCCCGTCAATCGGACACACCTGGGCTGGTATATGTGCCCGGCCCACAACACCGTCAACTGGCTGAGCAGTGATGGAGCCTTCCTGGATATCATCTGTGAGTCAGAATGGTCTTGGGGGAGGGGTCAGGGCTTGCAACCACCTACCTACCTGGGCTTGGCTTCTTGACACACCTCAGGGCCCCTAGGAGTACCCTAGCCCTCCAAGAGGCTCCAGTAGGCAGGAGCTCAAGGCATTGTACCCATTGGTGCCAAATATGGCTCTAGTACAAGGGGTTTTCACCTTTTCAAGGTCATGGGCCCCTCTTACCAGGAAAATGTGCATACGTTCATAGTCACAATTTTACCCATAATTTCAGGGGTGGCTCAGGAGGTCTACCTTTGACTGGCTGAACCCTGAAGAAACAGGGAGGGGGCCACAGTGGGAAGAGAGGGTGACAATTTGGTGCTAAGTCTGAGGCTGAGAAGCTGAAGTTAGAAATCAGAAGCTTCTGTTGAAAGCAAGCACGCATAGCAAACAAAGGATTACTTTTCAGAAGACATAAAGATTTCCAAAACAACCAGTGAGGAAGAAGCAGCAATCCATACAAAAGTGGACAAAAGACTAGAATAGTTATTTCAGTGAAGAGGAGAACACATGAAACTAATTAACTTCTAAAAATTTTTTCCAAAAAATTTTTTAATTTAAAAATGAAATCAGTGGTTTGTGATAGTCTAGAGCTGCGCTGTCCAGTAGGGTAGCCACTTGCATGACTTTGATCATCTGGGATGTGGCTGAACCTGACTGAGATGTGCTCTGAGTATAAAATGCACACTAGATTTTGAAGACTTAATCTAATATATGGGCTCATCAATGCTTTTTATTGTACCTTGATGCATGTTTTGGTTAAACCAAAAATATTATTAAAATTGTTAAAAACTGTTGGTGTTTTTTTGCTTGGTTGGGTTTGGTTATTTTTCCTTTTTGAGATTTGGAAAATTTAACACATCTGTGGCACACGTCTACCTATTGAACAATGCTGGTCTAGAGGATTTAAGGAGCTAGGGCTCTGTCTAACGATGTCCACTAAGGATGGTGGTCTGTGCAAACTGTGAACTGAGGACTGTGGAGGAGACAGGTGAGCAGTTCTTGGGAAAGAGGTAGGAGCAGAAGGAAGCAGGCAATGTCGCCTGGAGTCACGCAGCCACCCAGCTCCCCAGCAGCAGGGTCCTCACCTGCACCAGCCGGCACCCAGCCCCAGCTCTGCCTGCCCTCTGCGGATCACGCCCTGTGAGTGCACGCAGGAAACAGCAGAGCTCTGCCATTCTAGGCAGAGGAGTGGACAGGGGCCAGACCAGTGGGACCCTGGGATCCGGGGAGGGACTCCAGACCACAAGCTCCAGGACTTGCCATGTAATGAGGAGGTGACAGCACTTGCTCAGTCCCCACCTCCCAGCTTTTCTCTCCTCTCCAGCCCCGGTCTCCACCCACACTGTGCCCTGTCCTCAGTCCGGGCTTAGAGCCCTGCAACACCCTCCTTACCGTCTCCCAGCCTCCAGGGAGGCGCTCATCGACCTGACCTTCTACCTCTACCACTCTATTATTGCATGTTGGTCTTGAAATATGCCTTTGGCTTTCTCTCTGCCTTGGAAACTCCTACCCGTCTACCAAGACCAAGTTTACATGTCATCCTGTCTTCAAAGTCCTCCTCCCTGAAGCCCCAGAGCGTCTGTCTTTCTACCTGTACTCTAGCATTCATCAGATTGTATTGCAATTGTTTGCTTAGCATCTGTTCCCACTATTTCCCTGGCACATGGTCGGCCCTCAATAAATGGAGAATGAATAAATGATTGAGTGACTCTGTACATGGAGGAATGAGTGAGTGAAACAGTAAATGAAGGAGGGAAGGATGGGTAGGCCTGCCGGCCACTCCTCCTCCTGTAGGGCCATGCCGAGCCGTGTTCCCTACCTAGGGCAGCCCCTCTGGAGCCCCACCTGCTGGACCATGGCCACAATCAGAGACCAGTTCATCATGCTGAGCTGTGAGTGGCCTGGAGCTCCCTGCTGTGCCGAGCTGGTCTGATGGATGGCAGCCGACCTCGGCACCAGCAGCCGCTCCTCGCTGGCCGTCCACCTCCTCCAGGCCCAGGACGACCTGGCTGGCAGAGAGTTCACGTGCCTGGGCACTCGCCCACTCAGGGTCCCCGACGCGCTCTGCCGGCTCCAGCTAGGTGAGTGGGGGCTGGAGACTCGGTTCTGGGGCAGGGTGGGAGCAGCAGCCCTTTGGAATCAGGATGAGGGGCTCTGGGGGACAGCTGTGCTGGAATGCAAAGTAAGTCAAGACACTGTGTCACCTCACCTCCCAGGGACTCAAAGTTTTTGATCCATACAATCAGGGGGCTTGGTCTAGGCCTGTATTGTCCAATAAAAATATAATGTGAGCCATATATATATATATATATATATATATAATTTAAAAATTTCTAGTAGCCACACTTAAAAAAGTAAAAAGAAACAGTGAAACATTTTATTTAGCTTGATATATCCAATATGTTATCATTTCAACATGTAATGATAAAATTATTAATGAGATATTTTACATTCTTTTTTTTTCGTGCTGTCTTCAAAATCTGGTGTGTGTTTATTTATAGTGACAGCACATCTCAACGTGGACTGGCCACATTTCAAGTGCTAAATAGGCCCATGTGTGTTTGGAGGGGGGAGCCATTACTGGACAGCACCATCTAGACCATGAGGGATTCTGTCACCCTCATTTGCATCAATTTGTATGAAATGTGTCTGACTATATTCTTGACTTGCATTAATGTTTCAGGTGCCAGAGGTCTCTCTCTGCCTCTCCCACTCCCTCTATTCGTTTTTGGTCTGATTTCTTTCTCTGTCTTTGTCTGGCCCTGGCAGTCCTATTTATTGCCAACTCAAGAAAAAAAGAATTAAATATTGAAGTAAAAATTTCAGAAAAGCAAGCAGCAGAGCTGTCACATAGAACAATTCTCACAAAATGATTCATATCTTGGTTTCCAAACGTTGGGTGACTAGCATGTTTGCAGGGAGGTCCACCACTCAAAATATTTCCTTCCCTTCTTACTCAGTCTCGGGACTGGAAATTCCATCATAGGAGATTCATGGACACCTGAAACCCTGGGTCTCTAGGAGTCAGTCCATAAAAACTGAGCACCTGTTATGGGTCCGGTCCTGTGCCCTGGTGGAGAGGTTGTGGGCCTTTAGGGGGAAGGAGGCCCTTTGCCATGTGCTAGGAGGAGGTGCTTAATGCAGAGGTGAATAGGGCAGGGGCCCCACCTGTAGGAGCTGCTCTGTGGTCGGGTGGGAGAGGAGCATCGAGGAACACAGCTGCTATCAGTAAAGCCTGGAGCAGATGGTGACAGGAATTCGGCATAGAATGAGAGCCTGTAAGAGGAGGCAGACCGGGCCATGACAGGCTTCACTGTCAACCCCACAGGCCCCGTCTCCTCTGTCCCCC
This sequence comes from Lagenorhynchus albirostris, assembly GCF_949774975.1. Classification (NCBI taxonomy): domain Eukaryota; kingdom Metazoa; phylum Chordata; class Mammalia; order Artiodactyla; family Delphinidae; genus Lagenorhynchus; species Lagenorhynchus albirostris. The sequence continues at coordinate 100,764,687 of NC_083103.1, forward strand.
ACCATCTCCTCCACTGCCGGCCAGCACCTCACCTCCAAGCCTCCCCACTAGCCCAGACACAGGGGGCACCTTCTAGCCTTACCCTCTCCGTCCCTGTGGAAGCCCCACAGCTGGCAGTGGCTGAGCCCTGGGTGTCAGTGCTGGAGGGGTGGAGACGCCTGGCTGGGATGTGCCCTCCTCGGGGGCACGCCAGCTGCCCAGCTCCTCTGGCTGGGATCCCAGCAACGGCAGGTGGAGCCAGGCACTTCGGGGTTCATGCTGCACCCTGAGGGTGCCCAGCTGCGCCTGGGTGTCCGGGATGCGCACCCAGCACGCCACACCTGCCAGTGCAAGGCCCGAAATGCCTTGGGCGACAGCAGTCGGAGCATCCTGCTGTAGGTGCTGAGTGAGTGAGGGGGTGGCGTGCGTGTGGAGGGGGGGATGGGGAACCTCCAGCCATCGCCCTCTAGGTGGAAAGGCACAGCGATTCCCTGCTCCAAAACTTGGAGGCGTTACCTTTCTCAGACACAGGGCCTCAGAAAGCACAAGCCCCACGTGAACGTGAATCGGATGCACCTGAGTTCAGGCAAAAAAGGACGCCACGCAGTCAGAGTAATCTCCTGTTCCTCCATTTGTAGAGGAGGAAATTGAGGCCAGTGTGTAAGTCTAGGGTAACACAGACTAAAACTACACGGAAGTGGTCAACGCTACAACCCCGATCTGCACGTCACCAGCTTTTCTCAACAAAACCGTAATAAGCATGCGCGCGCATGCGCGCGCGGACATGGTGATTGTTAGGTGCGCACACGCCTGTGTGTGTACCCACCCTCGCCCCGGGATATCCAGCTACCCCCAACGTCACCTCACCGTCAGCCGCCTGACCTACGGGAGACGCCAGAGCGAGGTGCAGCTGCCATGGGCCGTCTGAGGCCCGGGGGCACGCAGAGCATCTCTTTCCTGGGGCTTGGGAGACCGCAGCTGGTGACATCGAGCCGGAGAGCAGTGGCCGGCGGCCGGGGGGCTTGGACCCGAGGGTCCTCTATGCCTTCCACGTCCTGGCTCTGAATCACCGCACAGCTGGATACCCCTCTGAGGTGAAGACACCAGGTGCCGTAAGGCTAGCGCCGTGGAGCAACCCAGGTTTGCTCCACCGAACCGAACCCGGGGGCATCTTCCTGTCCCCACGGCATCCCCGACTCTGTCCCTTCGCTTCCTTCCTCCTGAGTCCCTCCACCCCCAGCCTCTGTCCTCTTCTGCACCCTCCCCTCAGGTGACCCCCACTGCTCTCTCTCCCCTCCGTGCCCTCCCGGGGAGGTTCTGGAGGCCCAGGCCTAGGGGTGGGAGCCACAGTCGGCTTGAATCAGAAGAAATAGGAAAAGGGGAGGTGCAGGTGCTGGTGATTAAATAAGGATGGGGGCCTGACTCTGCGCCTCAGTCTCACCTCCTGGGACAGAGGTGGGCTCTTGGCTTCCTGCTGCTCTTTCTCCACGCTGGGAATTCCTTGCGTTAAGGCATCCTTTCCTTCAGCCCCAGGCTGCCGAGATAACTGGCCTGCTGCCTCCCGTGCCAGATGTAGGGGACTTGGCTGGGGACTCAAAACCTCAAGAATACAGGCACGCAGAGCATCGCTTTCCTGGGGAGAGACCTGGTCTCCAGATTCTCTGTGTCAAGGCTTGCTCTTGATCACCCACCTCAGGTGGAGGGGGAACCGGATGAGCAGGGCACAGCCTGCTTGGTACCCTATAAGCCACTGTTGCCAAGTTCAGCAGCGGCTCTAAACCTATCCCGTGCAACCCCGCCTAGCGGACCACCCCCTTCAGCGCCTATCCTGCAGTGCTGGATGCGGCAGACACAGGAATGGTAGTGGCAACGGTGACCTCTCTGCTGGTGTTCCAGTATGCTGCCCGGCACCTGGACACCTTCCCCTGTGAGTGGGAAGCTCAAGGGCAGGGTTGCTTGACCCTGTAAGGTGGCCCCATAAGATATAGACTCCCCTGGGCAAGGAATCTAGGCTCTTCCTTAGTTGTGACCTCTCCCCAGTGCTAGATGTCCATCAGGGCTCCAACCCCCAACCTCGGGCATCTAGGGCCACCCCCTTCTGGGTTCCTGAGTGTCAGGGAAGGGAGGGTTATTCTCCCAACACCTGTGCTGGTTGCTCAAGAAATGCACCTCTTCCTTTTCTTCCTACCGGCCTTGGGCGGTTGCCTGTTCCCAGGTGAGTATGGAAGCCCAGTCATTCTGGAGGTCAGGAAGGCTGGGAGAGTGCAATTGCCACTAACTTTACTCTCACACTTCACCCTCAGGGAGCAAAGTCACCAATATCGGGGTTCAAGGGGTGGCCCCGAGGCAATGACAGGTAAGCTCGATTTTATCCCCAAAGCCAGGAAACAGTCCTGAGTTTCATGCGTGATGCTCAGTCTCTCTTGTCCTCTGGGAACAATCTGGGGCACCCCCAGGGCATCTCTTTCTCCTTCGCTTGTGTCTGTTCTTTGTAGGCACTGAACCACTACCCACCACCCCAGGTTCGCATCCTGCACAAGAATCCCCGGGGGCTCCAGTAAACATCACCATCACAGTGACTGCCAAACCATAAGGCCTCAAGGGGAAGGTGCCAACACGCTTAGGGGAGAAGGTGGGGACGGGAACATCCCCTCGGTCATACTGAGTGTTAAAGCCAAGGTAGCTAAGACCCCACTACCCCTTCCCACTGAATATCCGGCTTTTACAACCAGCACGAGGCTCAACTGCAGGGCCTCTAAATGACTTGATTATGAGACAAGTCCTAGCCCAGCTTGTGGAAGACAGAGGTGGAAAGACGAGGAAGACACACGACTGGGGAGAAGACGAATCGGCTGTCCGAGGGCAAGTGAGAACCACGGTGCCGGGACCAGTGTCTGGTGCCGTAGGAGCGAGCTGCCTGCTTCCACACCAAGTCCGTGAACTGAGAAATCCCTCGATAAATCACACGTGATGCTCTCACCAGTGGATTATTCCGATTGCAGCTCCCCCAGGGAAAGGCTGACCTGGCTTCAGCTGGGCTCCAGGTTTCCCTACTGGGAGGAAACTAGGGGATGGGAAGCAAGATCTGCAGGCGTGTGTGCCCTTCATTCAACTCTAGCAAGAGATGTGCTCGTCTAGTTCTTTCCACATCCCAAGTTCCTTCCCCAAGAACACGAGCTTCTACTGTAGGACCAGCTGAATCAGGGCTGGTAGCAGAGCCAGGTGCCCAGGGCCTTTGTCTCCCTTTCACCTTTCATGTAGGAATAGCACCGAGCCTGTCGTGGGCAAAGGGCCTCACAGTTGCTAGACCCCGGAGTCCGTGCCAACGAGACGGGACAGGGTTCTTGCCACCAGGCTTGGGGAGCTGGCTGAGAGGGGACCCGGCCAAGCCAAAGTCACACTTTGTCAGCCGCCAGCATGACTCACTGACTCCAAGCGTGTGTGTCTGACATCTGGGTGAAACACAAATGCGTGCTTGTTCCACTGCCTGGAAGAGTCAGCAGAGCTGCCTCCGCAGGGGACTCAGATGAGAAGAAACCGCGAGAGAGCCAAGGGATCATCCTGCCAGGAATCAGGAAAGTGGCGCCTGAGAGGAGACGGAAAACTGACAGAAACTAAGTTCTCCTTAGGTTCTCACAGATTCAGACTTCATTAGACGAGGGGTTTCGAGTTCCCTCACAGCTCTCAGGACGGGGGCTGAGGTTCAAGGAAGGCTCTTTTAAATCTGGGGAATACAGCAGAACAAGGCGGCCCCACCCCGTGCAAAAGTCCCTCTTGGCTTTCTGGTCTAAGCAGCCCAGACACTTTGAGTTTTTCAGGGCAGTAAAGCAAAGCTGCTTCTTGAGACTAAATTTCTACCCTGGGGTTCATAGGGACATAGGTAAATGGTAAAAATAGGTGAGGTCTCAGAAGGGACCCCTCTTCCTCACTCTCCTGCTGCTTCTCTCCTAATTCTTGCTTCCTTCCAAAGAAATACTGAGTTCCCCAAAGTGAGTCTGCCTGCTTCGACAGAGCTCCTTGGTGCACGTATTTTCCCAGCCTCCCATAAAATACCTGTCCTGGATCTTTTTCCTTCGGGGCCTGGATCTCTGCAGTCAGAACAGAATGGATTAACTCACTGGGCTCTGGGATGTGCATAGGGGATTTTCAGGGGAGGACAGGGGTCCAAAAATGTCAGAGTGAGATGTACACCCACCCCAATCACAGGCTATAAGCAGCTTTACACAAACAGGGAGCAATCAGAGGATCCCCATCTTCACGTGCTACTCTACATGAAAGCAGCATTCTCTTTTAATATAAAATCAAATCAACAAAATAAAACCTGTCGAAGCTACATCATTTAAAATATGTACAATTTCAAACATTACCACTTTAAGGAAAATAAAACATACTTTTCAATATGATACAAAAACATGCATCTTAAAAGTCATTGCTTTAAAAGAGAGCAACACAGATGAAATTCAGTTATAAAGTTAACTTCTTGGCAGTACTGTAGCTGGAATGAGATTTGCATCACAATCAGCTTAGTAAGGATGTATTGGCCCTTGAGGACTCATTCAACAAAAACAAAACCCAGAAAGAGATGCTTTTTCTGAAGACCACTTCAAAAGGTTTAAAACATTGCCATTTCACTTACATCTTGTAGCGCACCCATCACCAGACGATCAGTGCGTAACCAAAAGAAGGCAAAAAGGAGCTAGTGAAATAATACAGTAGGAGTGGGGGGAGTTTTATGCGAAAACAAAGACTCACAGCGAATTCTAAGAGGAGAAGAAACACAGAGAGGCCTGACGGATTACAGGATCACTATTACGCTGAGAGAAGGTCAAATTCCCGTGCGCGGATGGTAGTGAGGGGGCGTCATGGAGAGAAATGAGGGCTCCAGGAAGACCAGGCAATAGGCTCAGAGCTCTGCCCATGGAGGACAGAGGCTGCTTCTCTCGTTGTGGAGTTAGAGCATCCGAGGAATCCCATGGCGGGGCGGGCCAGGGCTTACAGAACTGGACCAGTTCCATCAGGAGAGTGAACCACAATGCTTTCGGAAAGCAGTATGGAAAAACCGGAAGGAGCTCAGATTACAGCTCCAGGTAAGTTCAAATGCTGGCTCTCTGGCTCACCTGTGTGACCTGGGGACTTTACCACCTACTTTGTAGATGTGTCTTAACAGTAAGATTTGAGATAGCAGTAACAAGCACCAGCACAGTGCCTGGTACACAGCAGTTACTTCACAAATGTTAGAGCCATCGCCCACGCTGTACTTTCCTCTGACTTCCTGGCAAGTGACTTAGGTAGGACTGTTTTGGGTGACTGTGCAGGGCTAGAAGTTCAGAACAACTCACGGTTAGAGAGCACTCATAACTCCTAAACATGAAGGCAATTATATATATATTTATATTTATATATCTCAATATATAAAGGCATTTTTTATAAATAAAATACAATAAAAGGGATAACACTTAAAACAGCGTTACTAATAATATAAATAAAGCAGTCCACAATGAGATTGCCCTAAAGGTAAAGTTGTTTTCTCTTCCTAGTGGACAAATCCCGTATTCAAAGTCAATCTTTAAAAGCAGTTTATGACCTAAGGCTCATGCTAATACACCTCTGTTTCCTGAATCAAAATGACTGCCTACAAACATTTACTCCCCAGTTTTCTAAAACTCCCTTTGTGACTGTATTGCCATAACTTGACTGGAAACACAGGGTATGTCTTTATATTCTGTGTGCTAGGACTTTGTCCTTTGCTAGCCACAGAAGTAAGGGACACAGCTATCCCCCTCCAAAGCTAACTGCATCTAAGCAACGTGAAGAATAAATCCAGTATACTACAGGCATGGACGTCTGGAATGGAGAACTTGACTGCAGCATCCCTGATACCCGACTAGGAAATCATACCTACTACATTCTACTCAAAGTAATCCTTGCATAGTGACCCAGCTCACAAAGCACATTCCACTAACAGTTCTATTTATAAAGTATATAGACATATGTAAGGGGATATTGATGCATTTATATAGAAAGTCGATTAGTACAGTATGCTAGTCTATTTCACCGCAATTGTTGGGAAACTGTAAACGTTTTCCACTTATGCTGGAATTGCTTGACTCTTAGGTAGGGTCTGTTTCTTCCCCAAAGGGATGCACAATCCAGAAAAGAGCAGTGATCCGTAAAGCTTGACTCAAGCTATTAAATACACTTAGAGTGTTGTTTTGTTTTGTTTTAGATGTGGAGAAGAAAAGCCTTCCAACGACAGCTGCAAACGTCCTCGTCACTCAGAGGCGGCAACAATTGTGATTTATGAGCTCTGCTAATCGAAGCTTTAGGTGCCTGTTACAATGATGACATGCAGAAAAAAATGTCTGGAAACTTCAAACCTCCAGATTCTTTTCTGACGCTCCCATCTTCCAGGTATTGCCCAAGCTGGAAATCAGAAAACATCGATTTTCAGGGGCTGTGGTACCATGACACATCCTATACTAATGGGAGAGCTTCTGCCGAGATAGTCCCCCTGGAACCTTCCCTTTTTTCTTAAAATGCACATCTTTCTCTTCCAGTCACTACTTGAAAGTCTTATCTTGCTCCTACTCTTAGAAACAGTCAAAAAGAGCCCCATGGTGACCATATTATAAACAAATGCAATTTAAAATTTTAGTAGGCATTCTTTTTCTCTCTGGCCCTGGCTCCCTTTCTGCTTCTGCAATAACCCAACCAGACTTAACCACCACCATGTCCATGACACTCTTTGTGATTAGTGCCTAGAAAGCTGGACATAACTTGTGCCCATGTGCAGATGGTCTATAGGTCAACTATCACTTCTGTGGAAGGCACTCATCAAATTCACAAGACATCTGCTATTACAAACATCAGGCTACAACTGTGGTTGACTACAAATGTTCTCAGAAAGTCTGATAACATGACAGTGAAAGACAGCTTTCCTTCTGAAAAGTTCCAATGGCCTGTGCAATTCTCTCTTAGATGAGTCAGCCAATAGGTGGGATCATTGTAGGAGGGGCTCTTACTGTCGCTGAGGCTCTTGGACAACGTGGAATGACCCCACTGCTCTCATATGATTGAAAACTATGCCAAACCAGGTTGTTTACTACTGAGGGGGAGGAAGAAATAGGGAGGGAAACTTTTAAGGCATAAATAATATAAAAGGGCACACATTTTAAGATACATTCATATGACATTACTACTACAAAAAATAAATAACGATTTTTCTCTGAATTGAATTAATGTCCTTCACACAGTCCATCCCCAGGCCTGTTTTGTGCAGTTACTGGCTTGAAGTGGAAACATGACGAGGCACCGACACATCCTCAGGTTTCCTGGGATTGCTGAAGGACCCCTGAAGGGCTGTCTACAGGAATGCCAGGAGGAGACCATGGTGTCTTTTCAGCACAGTCCTTTGAAACAGGTGGCAAAATAAGAGGATTCCAACTTAAAATTTTGTTCTCTGTTTCTGAAGGCACACAGCTGTCTCCTGAAAAACAAAGGTTTGGAAATGATAAAGGCTGATTTTTATCAAAGCAGTCTACAAACATTACCTTGAGCAATAAAGAAAGAATCATGAGCAAAATCAGAGCCCAGTTACATTTAGTTTGAATTTGAGGGAGACAGTAGGTTTAAAAGGTTTAAAATAAAGTTGAGCTCTCATGAACAGTTGTACAATTCATCTCAGGGTTAAAGGAAACCCCTTAAAAGCCCCAAAATTACCATCTTAAAGAGAGGCTACAACTCCAGAATCAATTCAAATGAAAAAGCTCAGGATCACAAAATGCATCCCAGCAAGTCTACTTTCAGGTACAAACTGAATCAAAGCCTATTTGGATTTATTTTCCAAAATGTTCTCAGGATGAACAACCTGAGATGAATGGTGTGCATAACAAAATTTCAAAGAACTCTTTATTGAGTCAACTTTTTTTTAAGTATCCAATACCCCACCCCCACCCAATATCTAAGAAATATGTGAGTTGATCACAGAGAGAACATTCTGAAAGCATCACCTTTCCTGATACAGTTCTTAGTTAACTGAAGACTATCTAGAAACTTAAGATTTATAATGTCTTGCTGTACCTCTGTTGAACTCTGCTGCAACTTCCACACAATCAGAGCTGGTCTCATTTCTATTGTCTTGACAGCAAATATGCTGAGCAGGTCTTCGTGCCTTGTCATCTTTGACGCCCTTCTCAGGTGACTGACCACAGTCGGGGACTGTGGAAGCCAGACATACAGGCATCTTCATGTGAATGAGGGGCTTCATTTCCAAACCATCCTGAGGATAAGGTGCTACCACTGGGACCACAGGAAGGGGGCTGCTGCTGAAAGTGCTGTTGGTTTTGGTGAAACACCTATAAAGGGTAAACCAAAAGAAATAGAATCGTATCTAGAGGGATCAATAATTAAAAGTCACTCATTTTGAAATATCATTTGGTATTTTGTATTCACAGATTCTTAAGAAAGATTGATGCTTAGAAATAACTAAATGATTCACTATGATGTGAAATATCAAAACTTAGAGTTAAAGTGAAATACAACAGGAGAATGCATCAAAAAGCAAACCAATTAAGAATGGAACTGTATATGATGACCTAGCCCATGTTTCCTTTGCCCTCGTCTGCTGTCAGAAGTTGTCTTCATAATTAAATAGCTCCAGAATGTAGCACACAGATGGAAAAGGCCATCCACACTGGAAGGAATGAAAGAAAAAAGAGGAAGAGGACAGAAAGCTAAGAAACTTTGGTCACGTGAGACAAATGACCTTATGAAAGAAAGCCAACAAAAACACACAGTTTTGAAATCAGATATGTTCCCTCTCACTCTTGGAAAAAACACTACAAGAACTAGACACCCCAAATCCAGGTTTTATTTTTCAATTTTTTTCTTTGAAGAATTAATTGCTAGAATTTATTAGTACTGAGCATTCACTTCAATTCTGCCCTACTTTTATTTCTTGCCTTCATCCAAGATATGCGTTTTCTCTAATTTTTTTCCTTCCTGTTCTTCAGATTGGATAATTTCTATTGATCTTCCAGTTCATTGACTCTTGCTTCTGTTTTCTCCAATCTGATTTTAAGCCCAATCAGTAAACTTTCCATTCCAGTTATTTATACTTTTCAGCTTTGGCATTTCCATTTGATCTTTTTAATTGTTTCTATTTCTCAGATGAAATTCCCCATGTGAATTCATTGTGTGTATATCTTCAAGTCCTTGAGCATATTTGTAACAGCTGCTTTAAAGTCATTGTCTACTCGTTGTGATATCTGGATCATCTCAGAGTCTGTTTCTATTGACTATTTTTTTCCCTTGAGTAAGTATCACATTTTCCTATTTCGTTACATGTATAGTAATTTTTTTAACTGGATTTTTCCCTCTGATTTTCTGGTTGATCTGTTGGCCTCCACCTCCATCCTTCAACACCTTCACTTTGTGTTCTTGACCCAAGATTGGAGAATGCCCTCAGGCAAAAACCCATAAACAAATGTCACCCATTGTCTTTCAAGGTTAGATTTATTCAGTTTCTGCCTGTTTCTGGTTACTCTACAATACTTTCAAATTGTCCAATTTCATCATTATTACCTGTGGATGATCAAGCTAGTCCATCATTAACAGAAACTGGAATCTAAGAAGTATTTATATAAAAAATAAAAATATTTTTTATTTATAAAATTAGGAGTGAGAAAAGTCTGGAGAAGACATTTCATTTGGCTTTGATCTGGGTTTGTTAGGTAGGAAACACACAGTACTGACCAGTAGTATGATGGAGCTAGGCATGTTAGGGAATAAAGATAAGAATTCCTTGGACTTCCATCCTTTGAACATGGGATGGTATGTTTCTGGAGTGTAAGAAAATCAGTAAAAGGAAGTCCATGCAACTGTTACCAGCATTTCTGTTGGTTCAAGTTATTAGAAATACCAAATCCTAAGCATGAAGACTCGGAACCTGGAAGAGAATAAGACATCTGTCAGGAAACCAAATCCTTAATTTAAATAAGTCCAACTTTAATTTCAAATAGAGAACTATATTCACTCTACACTTAGTAGAATTCAGATACCAGTCACCTGGCATGAAAGCAAAGTATGTCTGTCAGGTATTCATCTGCACAGAATAATTTGACTACAGCATTATCTAATATGACTGTAATTTTAACTTTTAATAGTACAGGAAAGATATATACCTGATTGAAAGAATATCTGTGTTCCCATGCAAGTGTTAAGGCAGTCAAAAGTGGAGGGAGCACTGGTGTGGAAGAAAGTTCGTTGGAGTCAGAATCAAAGCACTGCGCTGGACAGATCATGACTCCAGGAGAGCGTGGCATTCCTTATTGGTCTGATGTACATTTTATTCAACTCTGAACTTAAAAATTTTTTCCGGGGTGCTGACGAGGGTGAACACGAATCTCTTGACATCCATTTAAAAATGTCCATGTTATCAGTCTCTTTTTTCATTAGTCTCTTCCACTGTCGCAACACCCAGGGAATCTGAAAATCCCCTTGAATGTATTCAATTCATGAGAATCCACAGACTGTAAACAGGGTGCTCACCCAAAATGTGGGGCAAGTCCAGGGGAAAAATCTTCTTGTTTTTTTTTTTTTGTTTGTTTTTTTTGGCCATGCTGCATGGCTTACAGGATCTTAGTTCCCCGACCAGGGATTGAAGCCGGGGCCACAGCAGTGAAAGCACTGAGTCCTAACCACTGGAGCACCAGGGAACTCCTGGAAAAATCTTTTTGCATTCAAACTACTACTAATGAGAATTTAATAGATATTATATATCTATAAATAATGTTACTTAGAAGAAACCTTTATTCTAAAACCATTTGCTGATACTTTCTAAATGTCAGACACTGTGGTAGACACTGAGAGTATAAAGATAAATACAACAGGTTCCAGCTCTCAGTCTAGCAGAGGAGAAAAAGTAAACAAATGGTTACAATATAATGTAGTAAGTGTAATATAAGAAGGTATAAAAGACACTGGGAGCGCTCAACTTTGAGATGGGCTATAGATGTATAGCTGATGAGAACAGGGTACTTCCCACATTCCAGCTAGAGACCAGTGTGTATTCCTCCATGCTATTTCAGACTCAAGCGTCTTATAATTGAGGAAATTACAGTAGATGGCAATTGTGGAATTAGAGAGTAAGAAGGATTCTGATTTCAAAAAACCATAAATATCTCTGGTCAGGGGAATCTATATGGCTACCATGATTTGCTGGAAATCATTCTTAAAAATTAAGTTCCTGGCTTCTGGCTATGGCCGATTAGTTTATATCAGACCAACTCTCCTGCCAAAAGCAACTTGGCAACTAAAAACGATGGAGAAATTTTAGTTTAAATCTGTCAAAATCATCAGAGAGCTACTCCAGCACTTAAGTGGCTGAGATTCCAGAAAGAAGGTAAATGTGAGTTTCAGCACCACTTTTCCTCATGAGGCATCTGCCCAGTTCAGTGCAGGATGAAACGCTAAGACGTCAGCAGGAAGTGGCTAAGGAGCTGAGAAGAACTTCTGGCAGTTTCCTGGGGCTGGGAAGACAGATATTGGAGCTCAGAGCCTACCAAAGAGAAGAGGCTCCGTAAACCCCCCCAGGCTTTTCACTGGGACCCTTGAAGGGTTACATTGTAAAAATAACAGTGAAGCAGGAATAGACAAGGCTTTTTAAAAGACTGAAAGTCAGCATTAAATCACCTCAATCGCTGATTGGGTTAAGATGATCTGCCCGTTGCCTAACTGCCTGCCAAAAGCAAAAGTAAATCCTTTCTGGGGCAAGAAGACATCGTCCAGAGACTCTATGAGTTTTTATATGCAATGTCCAGAATTCAGTAAAAAAATTACGTGGCATTTCTGGAGACAGAAACAAGAGAAAACTAAGTGATTCAGACATTGAGTTAGGAGACAAAGATTTTAAAAGAACTGGATGAACATATTCAAGAAAACAGGTGACAAGATGGAGAATTTTAACAGAGACTTAGAATCTAATAATAATTATTATTTGGAATTTCTAAACTAAAAAGTAGAATACCTAAACGAAGAACTCAATTCATGGAGTTAAGACCAAATTGAACACAGATGACTAGAGGTTTGAACATGAAGTGTGTCTCTGCACGGTCTTCAGACTGAAGCACAGACACAAAAGAATGGAAAATATAGAAAGAAGCTAAAGAGGCATACGAGGCATAGAAAAAAGCTCAAAAATATATGCAGGCACACCTCATTTTATTATGCTTCACTTTATTATACTTCGCAGATAACGCGTTTTATACAAACTGAAGGTTTGTGGCAGCCCTGTGTCAAGCAAGTTGATCAGCGCCATTTTTCCAACAGCGTTTGCTCACTTCTGTCTCTGTGATACATTTTGGTAACTCTTGAAATATTTCAAACTTTTTCATTATTATTATATTTGTTATGGTGATCTGTGATCAGTGAACTTTGACTGTAGTTGTTTTGAGGTGCCACAAACACTGTTGTCTTATTTTAAGAAATTGCCAGTCATTCCAGCCTTCAGCAGCCATCACCCTGATCAGTCAACAGCCATCAACATCGAGGCAAGACCCTCCACCAGTGAAACGATTATGACTCACTGAAGGCTCAGATGATGGTTAGGATTTTTTTAAGCAATAAAGTATTTTTAAATTAAGGTATGTACATTTTTTTTGGACATAATCAAAAAATTCATGTGACTCACTTTATTGCAATATTCAATTTATTGCAGTGGTCTGGAACCAAACCCTTGATATCTCCAAGGTATGCCTGTAAAGTTGGCATCTCTCTGGAGGACAGAAAAGAGAGAATGGGATAAAAGCTGTATCTGGAGAGATAAAGGCTAAGAATTTTCTAAAACTGATGAAAGTTCAAGCCACAGATTTAAGAAGTTCTATGAACCCCAAGCAGAATAAATACAAAGAAAATTATACTTTCAAATGTGAATAATTAAACGGCTGGAAGCAAAAATACAAAGTGAGAATCATAAAAGCAGCCAGAAGAAAAAGACATTATCACCTTGAAAGGGAACAACAGCTGTATAGATGATTCTTCAATAGAAACAACAGAAGCAAACAAAATAATGGAATGACATTGTTAAAGCACAAAAAGAAAGTAAATGCCAACCTAGAATTTAATGAACAGTAATAAATACCCTTTGAAAAGGAAGATGAATTGAAGACATTTCCAGACAAAAAATCTGGGAGAATATGTAACCCCCAGACCATTACTACAAGAAATACTGTAGGGAATTCTTCAAGTTGAGGGAAAATGAGTACCAGCAGACAACAGGAAGAAATACAGAAAAATCTACAAACAGGAAATGAGGGAGAGGGTGTGGAGAAAAGGGAACCCTCCTACACTGTTGGTGGAAATGTAAATTGGTGCAACCACTGTGGAGAACAGTATGGAGGTTCCTTAAAAAACTAAAAATAGAGCTACCATATGATCCAGCAATCCCACTCCTGGGCATATACCTGGAGAAAACCATAATTCAAAAAGACACATGCACCTCAGTGTTTATTGCAGCACTACGTACAATTGTCAGGACATGGAAGCAACCTAAATGTCCATCGACAGATGAATGGATACAGAAGATGCGGTACATATATACAATGGAATATTACTCAGCCATAAAAAAGAATGAAATAATGCCATTTGTAGTGACATAGATGGACCTAGAGATCATATTGAGTGAAGTAAGTCAGACAGAGAAAGACAAATATCGTATGACATTGCTTATATATGGAATCTAAAAAAATGGTACAAATGAACTTATTTACAAAACAGAGTCACGGATGTAGAAGACAAACTTATGGTTACCAAGGGGGGAAGGGGGTAGGGATAAATTGGGACTGAAATATATACACTACTCTATATAAAATAGATAACTAATAAGAACCTACTGTATAGCATGGGGAACTCTACTCAATACTCTGTTATGACCTATATGGGAAGAGAATCTAAAAAAGAGTGGTTATATATACATGTATAACTGATTCACTTTGCTGTACACCTGAAACTAATACAACATTGTAAATCAACTATACTCCAATAAAAACTGGTTAAAAAAAAAGAAGGGATGAATAGCAACAAAGGTAATGTTGGGAATTGTGACTAAATATCGACCACAAAAAACAGTAACTCTACTGTCTTAAAGGATTTTAAATATTTATAGAATTAAACCACATGACAAAAATAACAAAACACTGGGGAAGGAACTGGAGTTAAAATGTTCTAAAGTATTTTATTGTCTAGGAAGTAATAAAAGTACTAATGCATGTTAGACTCTAATTAAGATCATAATGTCCAGCACCAAGCACACAGTAAATGGCATATCGTATGACCTCAAAAATGCTGAATAAATAATAAACATTAGAACATCAGACTTTTTAAATACCTTTTCTGTAAGCAAGTAAATTTATTATCAAGGAGCAACAATTAAACTAATTGGTCAAGATACCTTATAACAGACCATACCTAAAACTAAGATAATACACGTAGATTAAAGTGAGAATGAACCATGGGACTTCCCTGGCGGTCCAATGGTTAAGACTTCATGCTTCCACTGCAGGGGACACAGGTTCGATCCCTGGTCAGGGAACTAAGATCCCGCATGCCGCTCGGCACGGCCAAAAAAATAAAGTGAGAGTGAACCATACACTTACCCCTTAAGATTTTTGTAACACAATAGTAGTTATCTCTGTCCTTGTTCCATACTAGTTCTGTTGTTCGATCTTTCTTCTACCTGTTGGCTTCAAAGTTCTCTGGCTTAAAATTCAGTCTTCTGGAGGACGGGCAATGCCTGGCCTAGGTGGCAGAGAAAGCTCTTAGTGACACAATGGAGCACAGTCAGGCACTTAATGAAATCCCCAATCATGATGTAAAACAAACTAAGTGAGCTTCTGGCTTGATGTTCCATTTCTCTGCAGGAATCTGGAAGTAATACAAAGGTGCTAGAAACCTGAAAGACAAAAGAGGATCAGGTCAGAAAGAGAAGTTTTCATTTAAAAAAGTAAAGTTAAGGTGTAGGAAAAAAATATACTTGCCAGGATTTGAAACACCAGGGCAGTTCCCTAAACACAAGATATTATAAGTTAATAATTGGCTTATATAGATCTAATATGAATTTAATTTCATAATGCTGACATAAAATAATGAAGACTCACCAGATAATAAGATGCCTTAAGTTCTTCTGTTGTTTTGTTCCTTTTAGTTTCTTTTCTGTCCTGCTCATTTCTTTAATTTAAAGCAAAGGACGAGATTTTTAAAGGAAATCTAAGGGCAGTCTAACAGTTTGAGTGTAGAACACTTTCGTGAGAATGAAGGTGAACTACATGGATGGGACAGGACTGAGGGATGGTCAGGACAGAAGAGCCAGGGCCAACTACGATGGATGGTAATTAGAGAGCTGATACTGTCACCTGGTTTTATGTGCTGGGAGTTAACAAGCAGAATACACATATGTTTTAAAAGAAATTACAGATATTTAGCAAGAGAAAAGTGCAATTTCCTATTACATATTCTTTAGCAGCTATTTTTCAGGTAAGTGATATAGAAAATCACAGCAGTGCATACTTTTATTCCGAACTGAACTGTGACTCTCAATTAACAGGGTGGTGCTGGTAGTAACACCATCATTTGAGTTAGACTGTTAACATGATTATAACCCAAATTTCAACATGATAAACCAAACTGACTTAAAATTTTCTAGTATGCCAAACCCTAACTCATAATCATCAGTAATTAACCACATAGATAACCAAATATAAAAAATTCAGTCACCTTACTTTTAGTTCATTTCTGGATGTCTACATGTGTTGACATAAAAATGGCTTCAACTTGGGGGCTACATGCTAAGATATAAGCACAGAGATCATAGTCGATAAAAAAGGAACATAATACCTGTTCTGAATATAATTAGGCATATAACATGTAAAACAATTCTTTTACTGATAATGCTTTAATTAAAATTTCTTTTTTTTTTTTAAAAAACTGTGGCTTTATTTACTTATTTATTTTTGCCTTGCTGCGTGGCATGCGGGATCTTAATTCCCTGACCAGGGATCGAACCCATGCCCCCTGCAGTGGAAGCATAGAGTCTTAACCACTGGACTGCCAGGGAAGTCCCTAAAGTTTCTAAAGCAATCAGATAATCACAAAAATAATACCTGTATATACATAAATGTAAGAGACCCAAATCTATAACAAGTGAGAGAGAGAAAAGGGCAAATGTCTGTGTCTGCAAATGTATCACATTCATTAAGATGCTCTTATAGGGGCTTCCCTGGTGGCGCAGTGGTTGAGAGTCCGCCTGCCGATGCAGGGGACATGGGTTCGTGCCCGGGTCCGGGAAGATCCCACATGCCGTGGAGCGGCTGGGCCCGTGAGCCATGGCTGCTGAGCCTGCGCGTCCGGAGCCTGTGCTCCGGAACGGGAGAGGCCACAACAGTGAGAGGCCCGCGTACCGCAAAAAAAAAAGAAAAAAAGAAAAAAAAAAAAGATGCTCTTATAATGCACATCTTACAGTTTACACGATACAAAGAGCTTGTAATTTTACTATCTTAGGCTTCTCAAACAATCTTTCAACTGCAGTTATTATTGGCTTAAAGTGGGGTGAAAGTTTTCACTAAGTTGTCTCTGGCTCAATGAAACGACTTTTCCTAATTTTAAAACATTGAGTAAATAGAACTCTGTGCATCATGCCACATACAAAAATCTGTGCTGTTTTGCAAGAATTCAGGTAGTCTGGGACCTGTTAGTTTATTACTAAGATATCTTTTAGTAAACAGGAGAGGCCTGTCTGACCAAGCTGTAAGATAGGAGAATGACTATTATAGTGTCATAAAAATAAACTATTCTTTCACCAACCATCTGAATAGCACAGACTAGGAAATAAGAAATTGGAATAGCAGCATAGGATTGTTCTCGAAAGAATACATTGCTTTAGTATTTGACTAAACATATTTTGGACATTCCAGTAAAACTACACAGCACCTCTAAAATATTTTGCCGAGAAGTATCCCATTTCTGATTACACAGCTGAATATTTGTTAAGCATGATTATGTGCAGAATAACTCTGATTAGATAATTATATACATTTTGCCTTAAGTTTCCTCTTTTGATTATCCCTGGAGGGCACGGACTAACTACCCATGAGCCTCTTGGATGTGTGATACTTCTTTTCGTGAATGTGCTTCATGAACTTCTTCCGAAACGGTTTCATTTTGGTGGTGGTTTGTTTTAATATTCGGCTCACCCCTGCTGTTTCCTCTTGCCCCTGTGTCTGTTATTTTGCTGACCTAGCCCTTATTTTGGGGAAGTCATCAGTAACTGTGCAACAGAACCCTGATGACATTCCTCCAGGGCCCATAAAGGTTCTCCATTCTCACCGTACACTCTTTGTTGGATGTTGCAGTGGGAATTTCCTTTTG
Source organism: Lagenorhynchus albirostris (assembly GCF_949774975.1). Taxonomy (NCBI): domain Eukaryota; kingdom Metazoa; phylum Chordata; class Mammalia; order Artiodactyla; family Delphinidae; genus Lagenorhynchus; species Lagenorhynchus albirostris. The sequence continues at coordinate 100,782,084 of NC_083103.1, forward strand.
GGAATTAGCTTCTTGGTGACTGTCACCCAACAACATGTTGGGTGACTATAAATGACTGAGTGCATTACTGAACATGGCAAGTTCACACACACACACACACACACACACAATCCTACAAATAAAAGACCAAAAGTACTAGTCTAACCAAGTGACTCCCTGACAACAGGATTGGGTCTCCGTATCAAAAGCAGGAGATATGTAACTCAAAAGGAAGGTACTGATCAGTTAAAGAAATTAGACATAGTTCTTTCAATATTGTTCTTAGGGAATCAGGCTGATTACCATAGATGGAAGAGAATCCAAATCTTAGGCTTTGTCGTGTTTCCTTCCTTTGGTTTTATGGCTAGTTCTGAAGTAGCTGAGTGGACAGGGACAGGAGATGGGTTTAGTCATAACAAATTAACCTGCTGCAGGAAAGGAGTCCAGGAGTCCTGGATAAGCAGTTGTTTTCATACTTAACAAACCAACCGGGCAGACCAAACTCTAGGTCTGAAAGAACTACGGCTATAATGAAATGTTTTCATATTCATCTCCAGACACTATTTTTACCTGCGTATATCTGACAGCAGTGGAAGGTTTCAAGTTGGTGAAAGAGCACCCCCAAACCCAACAATACACAGACTTTTAAGGTGATCATTATGTAAAAACCTGGAGGTCATTTATATCTATGTGTTCTAAAGCACTATTCCGAATAGCTTTATTTCTCCTCTTGACCATCAGCCAGGTATAGGTAGTACTTTTTTTCCCAGATGGATTATATACATTTTTCCAAGCTGATTTTTACTTGGCTACTTCCTGCCCATTTCCAATCTCTCTAGGACCCTTAAAGTTAATTTTTTGTTCCCTCCTGATGGGACCTCTCTGTTCATCTGTGAATTTCATCAGTGTCCCCTCTACTCTCTCACAGATTATCAAGACTGATGGTAAACAGAGCAGATTTAATGTCAATCCCTTCCCCTTAAACTAGCCAAGCAACTGACAAACCCCGTTTGATTACATATCCAGAACTGCACTACTGCTTTTTGAATTGAGGAGAGGAGGTGGGTAGAAAGCTATTTGATTAAAATCTGTTTAACTCTTGCAGTGCCCAAATTGCACAAGACTCTCAGCTGAGTCTCTTGTGTAGGGTGCTGGCTCCCTGAAAAGCCTCATTAAATATGCTTCTTTCCAGCTGTTCATATAGGGAGCTATTACATGCTACTCTCAAACCTGAGAAGCTCACATGGACTGAACCCAGTGAGGCAGGCAGTCTTCTACAAATGCCACAAAAGCCCTAGAAGCAAATAAAACTCCGCAGATTGCTGGAGTGCACACGCCCCTCTTATCTGATGTCAAATCTGCATGTCAATGCGCCAGTTTAGACAAGAAAAGCAAACTTTTCTATGACTAAAATAGAAGGATGAGAAAAGGGGCCTAAGGTTGGCAATGACTTGCTTCTTAAAAGCCCACTCTAAGAAATACATTCAAGTTTAAACCTAAGAAGGCAGAAAAAAACAAACTGGGGTGGCAAGACACAGTGCAGGCAAGATTCCACGTGGAAAGGCCTTCGTCAGTTCTCAGGCACCTGTGGACTAAGACAGCTGCCCTGGGTCAAGGTGAGTTTGATGAGGCACCCCCGGGGTCTAAGGGGATGACTCCCAGGTGTGTGAGGGGTAGACAGGTATAAGCTCTTTCCTGCAGTGTTTCCTCGTTCAGTGACGGCATCCAATTACCTGGGCGCCATCCTTGACACCTCCCCCTCTGCTGCCTCCTCACACAATTACTCATGTCTTTTTTAAAAACTGCACCTCCTAAAACTCTCCAACCCACCTACTTCTCTCTGTATCTACTGTAGCTATCTTAGTGCACTATTTCTCATCTGGACTACTGCCACAGCCATCCAACTGGTCCCCTGTATCCTTTCCTGCGCCATCCAATGGATTCTCCGAACTCTATCCTCCAGGAGTGCTCTATCACAATGTTCTTTTACTTAAAATCTTTCACTGACTCGCCATGGCTCCGTACCACCTGATTTCACTCATCTTCTACCTCTGACCCTTTCGCTTACGAGGTTCCTGCCACATTGGCCTTCTTTAAGTTCTGTGAGGATTCCGGCATTCTGCTTTAAAGATTTTGCATAAATGGTACCTTGCCTTTGCCTGGAAAGCTTTAAACCTATCCCCATCCTCTTTTACCTAGTTTTCCAAATTCTTCAGAGCAAAAGGGAAGTCTTTCCTTTCTACTACATTCTTTACTTTGTCTTTAAAGCATCCAGTTTTAATTCTATATTCACTTTTATGATTATTATGTCATTTTTTAAAAAGACATGTCTCCCCATCAAACTATAAGCTCAGTGAAGGCAGGGACAATGCCTGTTTTGCTCACAACTGTAGCCTCAGCACCTATCTTGGCCCACTGTAGACCGTCAACAAATGTCCGTTGAATGAATAAATGAATGAATGAATCCTCTTTCCCTTTCACTCTCCTGATTTTCACACCCCTTTCCTCATCTCTTCGAAGATATATCAAGGCAATAAGCAAAAAATAATAAAAGAGAGGATTATAAAAAAGATGTCTAATCACTTTAAATACTTAAGAAATAGGGACTTCCCTGGTGGTGTAGTGGTTAAGACTTCGCCTTCCAGTGCCGGGGGTGTGGGTTCGATCCCTGGTCGGGGAGCTAAGATTCCACATGCCTCGGGGCCAAAAAAAATAAAACAGAAGCAATATTGTAACAAATTCAATAAAGACTTTAAAAATGGTCCACATCAAAAAGCTTAAAAAAAAAGCCTTAAGAAATAAAGCAAACAAATACCTTAAATAATTAAATATATAAAAATAATCAAACTGCCACGGTTATTGTCTCCATTGGTGATCTCACCTATTCTTAAATTCTATCACTTTGATACAAATGACTCTGAAATATAGAGATCATTGTCCCAATCTACCCCCTGAACCCAAGACCAGCATTTTCCTGTGTCCCCTTGACTTAGATACCCAACTGGCAGTTGAAACTCTAAAAGCCCCAAACCAAATTCATCAACTTTCCTCCATATATCATTTTATTAAGTTTCTTATTTATATGACTATCACCATGGCAACTACCACGTCATTCGTGTTTGAAACTTTCTACTCATTTGAACCTCCCATTTTTTCCCAGATCCCAATCAGTCAATGGCCAAGTCCTAAAGATTCCAGCTCTAGAATCTCACTTTTCTCTTCCTTTCCACCCCCATTCCTCGCGTGAAGCTAAGGCCTTCGTTACACATGTAGTCACACTGGTCTCCTCCCTCCAATCCGACCAGCGTCCTGCCTACTACCATTAACCAGCTTATTATACACATCTTGCACAGATGGCTCCCTTTCTTAAAAATCTTCAAAAGCATCATTGTGCCACTAAGCCCAGTGTTTCTCAACACTTAACCCATATCCCCCTTTTTGATTAATGTAAAAATCTCACATCCCTCCTGTATTGTATATTACAGAAACAATAGGGATTTTTTTCTATTCCTTAAATATAAAACTACAAGATTCAATGTGCTTCTTCAAACTCTACTCATTATACTTCAAGCTCTGGCTGTGAGTCACTATTATTAACTGTCGGTTCTCTGGAGGGAGGGCTTGGGCCAGTACCTAGGACATGGTGGGCACTCAATAAATGTTGATTAAATAAACTAGTAAACCCTGACAGTAAGAGTCATCCATGATATAAACTCAGACTGGTTTTCCAGTTTTATATCCTGCTCCCTCTATTTGTATTTCTCCAGCTAAATTATGTCAGTGTTTCTCAAAGCATGGTCCCAGGACCAGCAGCACCAGTAGCCCTGGGACTCATCAGAAAGGCAAATTCTCCGTCCCAACCCGAGACCTACTGACTCACAAACTCTAGAAGTAGAGCCTCATAATTTGTGTTTTTACAAGTGCTCCAAGTTAATTCTAGTGTGTGCTGAAGTTTGATAACCACTGAACTAGACTATTTACCCTCATGTAAGCATTATCCTTCCTCCTTCTGCCTGGAAACACCTCAGAACCTATTCCAGTAGCTAGTGTAAATGTTTCTTTTGACTGAAGAGCGAAAAACTCTAAAATATCCCCTGGATAGCCCTCATATGTCATAACTGAAATTATACCTCTTTTTGTGTACACACTCTTTTCAGTTGGCATTAGGAAACGCAAATTTAGTCTTAGCGATAATGTCGACATTCTAAAAGTATAAATTGACGAAAATTGTGCATATTTGGGGAGCCCATGATATATCACCTGCCTCTCAGTATTAGAAGCTTATTACAAATTTTGCCATCTTGGGGATCTTGAGAGGGGATACCTGTTTTCAGTTGCAACGTTAAATGAGTTAGATGCTTTCGATTTAATGATTCCAATTTGGCAGAGTTGAAGATAGGTACTTACTGATGTTCATCTGTGTCAAAACCACATAAGCGCTCCTGGAAGCCAGATGAGCCACTTGGCTAACCTCGGAGGCAAGGCAGGTAAGCGAAGGTTTGCCCTAAACAGGTAGACTCTGAGGTAGGAAGAAGGTTTAGGCCAGGGAGAAACAGAAGCTGGCTTTCTCAGGCTGCAGAGAATTCACCTATGCTCCCAGATAAAACCCCCATACATGAAATGCAAGAGGCCATTAACTTGAAAACCAATAGAAATATAATTGTCCACTGTCTTAAAGGAAAAAAAAACATGTATAATAAACCCCCCAAATGCCACATACACACAGGCTCACACATACAAAAATGGCCATGAATGCAAGATGGCAGAAGTCATTCAAATTCTTTTAAGGAAATGGGATGTATTTTTGGTACTAGGGTATGATACCTCATTATAAAGATGACGAGCAGCAAATTACCAAAATCTATAATCAGAGTATGTTGGGAGAGTATAATATGAGTATTATATGAGTATGTTTACTCATATTACTCATTATATGAGTATGTTTACACTATCTGGGACAATTCTCCATTTTTCAGATAAGGAATAGTCTCAGAGAGATTACATAACTTTCCCAAGATCATAGATTTAAGCAGTGGCAAAGCCTATGTTTACTTATTCTTAGACCTGAGGTCCGCTCATTCCATCATTCTAACGTCTGGGTTGAATCACATTTGCTGATGGCCACAGGAACCACAAAGGATGTGTTTCAATTAAGTCCATCTGATTACTTACCAGGCGTATAAACCATCTTTACCAGTTCTTTAGCATGCTCCTAACAAGTTGTGATAAAGCCTTTGACAAGCTCAGGACAAAACTGTAGCTTCACTGTTACGAGCATCTTAAAATCTAGCTAGGGTCACACAGAATTTTAAAGTGTAACAAGCAAATCTTAGTACACAAGACAGGCAGATGGCTCTTGCTAATATAGAAACCCTAAGATGGGTTAAGTAAATGATTAAAAAAAAAAAATCTCCAGAAAGCTTTATTGCGTTTGCTCTGCAACTCTCAAAACACATGATGAAACAATGTACTTTTAATTCAATGGTCGACCGATTCCTTCTTCAAGTTCTGGTTTTGATAACTCCCAGATGCAACTGTTAACTTCATAATTCGTTTTAGAAAATATGGGTCAAATCCCATTTCAGTAATGAAATAACCAAACTCCAGTCCATACTCCAGGTATTTTATGTACTAACTATAATATGATTTTTAAGTTGCAGAGCTTTAGAGTTGGGAAGGACTTTTGAGACCATGTAATCAAACACCATCATTATGTAAGAGAAAGAACTGAGATTTCTGACAGATGCAACTTCAGTACAACAAAATATTTGATAATCCTTTGGGATTAATACATAGAGAACTAGCATGAAAGCTTTCTGAATATCCTGTCAAAATTGAAATGTACATTTCACTCTACTTATTTTTATCTTGTCTGAAGTATTGTGAGTACATATAACTCTTAATTTAGAAAAACAGAAATTAAAAGAAAGCAAGACTATGCTACTTAATTATCTTAAGGTTTTAGAATTTTTTAAAAATTGAATAATCTGATACGAAAATTTCAGTAATGTTACTATGAAAAAACATTACCATACACACAGGGTTTTTCCCCTAACATTCAAACATGCTCTCATCCAGAATATAGAGTAGAAAGTATCACATAGCATAGGAAAGAACTCTACTGAAAATAGAACAGGTGAGAAAAGATAAAGTCTGTATGCAGAGAATGACACTAATTCAAAGATTTCAAAAACATCAAACCTCTTAAAAGTATCTCAGTGAGAAATAAAGTCATCAATATTGTCAATATATCTAAAGAAACCAAAGTACAGAAAGGTAAAAATTATAAAGCTGGGGCAAAAACTGAGTAACAGCCTTAAACTTAAGACTCCACATTCTGAGATTTTATAACTTAGGTAAAATTGTAAGAACTTCCTTTGCTGAAGGGAGAATGACAAAGGGAGCCACAGAACTATTCACAACCACCTGTGCAAACACAGCAACATACCTATTGTTGTTCCGACAATTTCGACAACTAATGCACTCCATCGGGTCAGTCTGAGGTACTGCCGTGTACAGGCCACCACCCTTATCAGGAAGCAAGTACAGGGAAAAAGAGAAGAAGAGAGAGTGCTGAAGGTGCCATAGACTCGTAACCACATCATCTCAAATGTAAAAGCCGCCCCAACAATAAATGGCTACGTCGTATATTTTAACCATCTCCCTGAGCCACGTTACGTTTATCACTATTTACTTGTATTCACAAATGAGGGCTGCACAATATTAAAAGTGTTCTCCAAAAAGTTAACTCCTATGTTTTCTGCATGTATGTTTGTACTGGAAAGAGGCAAGTAAATGAAGGGAGAAGTTTAGTCACTTCCCTTCAGTGTTTCAAATCTAACGGGCCCCAAATATTCTATACGTTATAACCTCCTATCCATTTTTACCTTCCTAGCAGTCATGGAAAAATTTTATGGGATGCCAGTTGGAGAAACAGGGTGGAAATCTGTTTGAATGATGTCACAAGATAAACCCATCTTCATTTTCCTGTAATTATTTCGATTAGGTCTGTTCACTTGACTAGACGAAGTCTTAAAACATGTTATATTTTTCCAGATGGAGCAGATTCTCAGCCAGCGGTGACTTGGAGTGAAGTATTAATATTTTGCTGTTGCTTTTGGCGGAAACTGCCCAGCAATTAAGAAAAATGCCCAGATTAACACATACCTCATTGTAAAATGTTTACTTGACATATACGATGGCAAGAGCTCTTCAAAACTGAAGTTAGGGCTTGAACCAGCCTTATGGTCAGAGTCAAAATTCTGCTTTCGAAAGCAAAACAGCAGAACTGAATTTGATAAGGGTGAGGGAGGCTGTTACACTGCACCCAGACTCAGAACAGGCCTTCAAGGTTAGGAAAAGTTCAGGCAATCGTTTCTCCCCAGAACACTTTCCACTTCCATTCATCTCATAACAACAGCCAGAATAGAAGCAAACCAAAAGTACTGAAAATTTCTCTCAACATTCCTGAGCCAACTAGCAATAGGAATTTTTAAGAAAACTTTGAAAGAATATTCCTATGCTACATTCAGTCCATGAGGATAAACTCCAAAGCTTCCGAAAAAAATGAAGTTAACAACCTACAGGATGATGCATTTATTTGAATCACTAAACGGATTACAGTTAATTCAATCATTTTTATGATCAACAGCATTTAAAATATGTCCCTGGCTTCCCTGGTGGCGCAGTGGTTGAGGGTCCGCCTGCCGATGCAGGGGACATGGATGGGTTCGTGCCCCGGTCTGGGAAGATCCCACGTGCCGTGGAGCGGCTGGGCCCGTGAGCCGTGGCCGCTGAGCCTGCGTGTCCGGAGCCTGTGCTCCGCAATGGGAGAGACCACAGCAGTGAGAGGCCCGCGTACCGCAAAAATAATAATAATAATAAAATAAATAGATAAAATATGTCCCTATTCCCACCTTCCCAAAAGAGAATAGTAAGAAAATGAATGAGTTAAGATCACAGAGGATAACCTCTAAAATTGTACACTTAACGGGGCAACTCTTATTTAAATAGCAACTCATTGTTCAAAAAACACAAAGTACTGTGTTCAAATACTAAAGCAAGCATCAGAGTTATTTTTTCTTCTTATGGAAACAGCATGTGCTGTTCAAAGCGTCATGCTCTCTCCTTCAGTTTCTTGGACAATGTTAGTAGTTTGGACTAGGAATGGTGACAAAAAAAGTTTAGAAAGTCTGAATATAAGCCATGTCTTTCCACACAAAATAATGAAATCATTATTCTCGTTTGGTAATGAGATGCACTAAAGCAAATTGAATATTTTTTCTATGACATACTAAAGCTAGGTCACAGCAAAGCCATTAGATTTCTAGCTTTAAGATACAAATATATATTATAGTTTTGTTGTCCAAAGGTAATATTTTAATAAACCTTTACTACTGTTGAAGATAAAAAAAAAAAAATTCTCTAAACTCCTCCAAACTTTAGCACATTGTGGGTTATGGGCAAATATATCTGTAATCAGAACAATGACAAAAACGTAAACGAGTGCCTAATCGACCAACTAAACATATTATCTGACTGAAAAATAATGTGGATGCACATCCAAAGAATGTAATAAATCAAACTGCCTAGTGCAGAGAATCTCCTTCACCAGCACAAATCTAAAGTACGTCCGTCATTCTACTCTCATTTCAAAAATTAAACTCTATCAGCTGGTTATCCCTGAAATATAGTAGTTTTAAAGGTTTATCACCCCTTGTGGCTAGAGAATACTAATATTGTAAAACGTAAACCACAGAAATACACATGGGGCAAAACAAATCAAAAAAACCTCACAGGGGGTCAGAAGTGACAATCTGGTGGCCTGCAGACATGCTGTGCATGGCCCACGCAACGCTTTCTAAAACCGGAATTAGTTGCCAACGTGTAAAAAAATCTGGTGATTTCACCTAGATTTACGGATGTCGTGAAAAATCAGAAGACCAGGCCACACGGGGCCCTCAGCTCTGCCTACAAACAATGGGCGCTGAACCGGGCCCTTGCTTTAAGACAGTGCACAACTCTCCCACGCCTCCACCGCTTCTGTCCCATCCCCAACTTGCTTCACTCAGTTTCAAGATCTGCCTGACTCGTCTAAGCATATGAGCTTTCAGAGTTTGCTCTAAATAAATCAAATTTAAAGTATTTGGTTTGGTCCACGCTCAATGGTATTTCCGCTTCATCGCAAGAATAACTTCCAGTCTGTTTGCTACTGGTCCTGTACTTCCAGTGCCAAATAATTAAAAAATATAAATCAGATTGATTAATATAACTCCTGCCTGATAATAGAAAGCTTCCAAACATGACTCTGGATCAAGGGGCTGCCGGTGATACATGCTACGTCCACTCCAGTGAACCTGTGAGGTTTCTATATTGGGAAAAACCACGCATGCTGGCCCTGTTCTTGTATCCTGGCACCGTGGGGCACAGGGGCGCTTTTATTTATAATTGGGTCTCTTACATTCACTAGATGACGAGGATGTTCAAAATCCACACGTGTCCTGGTTAGAGAGCTCGTGCGCCCAGAGTAGAGTCCTCCATTTAAGCTCCCGCTGACTCCACTGGGGAGCTTATGGTGGAGATGGGAGCAGCCATTGCTGAAGCTTCCATGAACATTTCTGTTTATTCGGCTTGTGCCAGGCAGAGTGGTGTATTCCACCATCTGCCCGGTAACATCTGACCCTTGGTAGAGATAGCCTGGTGGGTCATATTCTGTTGAGAGAGAACAACAAAAAGAAAAGGTAAGATACGGAAACGGACAATTCTTCTTGCTTAGGAAGTTTTATTAATTAAACCCTTAATAAACTATAACTATACTAAAATAAAATACTCTAAAAAAGTGTTCGCTTAAAGCCTCCCTGTGAGATATGCTTTAATAAAATTATTGCTGTTATTTCCTTTACAGGGTGGAGTCAGCCAGGAACTGTAAGTTAGTTATGACTCTTTTAATGGGAGGAGAAATTAACCAGAGAGAAATTACTCAAAACAGAATTAGTAAACTATGCAAGCTGAAACTATCAAAGTAACGGCAACACGACAAAAAGGTGTTTAAATTCCCCTGTGCTTCCAAGTGCTGAAAGAAATTGTACAACGACAGGATAAGTTTAGGTAGGATATTTCAAAAAGCAATAAACACCACTTTTAAGTAAAAGGATGGGGTTGGGGAAACATTCACTATTCATATAGTTCTTTGGTTATTACAGCCAAGTTGGAAGTTTTGAGGCACCAACGGCAAAAGGCTAATTATTCCCTTTCCTTATATTAAAAGCATTTCAACAACTACCTCAAATATCTGATTCCCAGAGGCACACCTACCAGATATATTTAGACAAAGTGAAATGTCCTTTAGAAAGTATATTATCTAAACTGCACAGGATTCGTTGTCAGAGTTTCGATCGATTCTTCACAGGTATTGGAGGCGCCAAGACTGGACTAGGTGTTCCTCTTCCTATGACAGGTGTGTTATTATCACAGGTGTGTTATTATCAGTATACCTGCTTCTCTTCTCCACTAAACTATAAGGAGAGGGCATTATATCTGCACTGTCCACCACAGTGCAGAGCACACAGGAGAGAGCCAACGAGTATCTTCTGAATGAACGACGGAATGAACATTACCGTCATGAATTCCCATCTTTCAACATGTTATCAAGTCACAAAGGAAAATGACTTTAGCCAGATTAATCTCGCTCAGACAACCAGATCAATACTCTTCTTTTAATGGTTCAGCGCACTCTCACACACTCAGAGTCAATGACATTAAAACCATTTAGAAAAAGACCCAATCAAGGGATGACCAGCTCTTTCAGCCTGGTACCGCCACCACTTCTCTCCCTGTCTATCTCCTGGAAGGCGCCAAGGCAATAAAAATACATCACTTTCTACCCCCCTTCCCCGCCCCACCCCACCCCGAGCTGTTCACTAAAAAGGGACCACGGGCAGGAACCGGCTAAGAGCTGCTCGAGTGCCTGTCACGGCTGGGGTCTTCCTCTGCTCTTTTCTCATCTCTTTCTCCTGGGGCCAAAGAGGAAACCAAAATACTTCCTCCCAGCAGAGACTAAAGACTCTGATTGATCTGACTGTGCTCTTTTATGATAGCTGAGGGAAGAGAAATGGTAGGAACGTGAGGGGAAGAAAAATGGGGAAAGAAAAGGGAACAGGGTTCTAATGCACCATCACTGACAGCTCGGACACTCCTACTACTGGACACGTTTGCGGGTGGGGACGCCACTCTGCAGAAGTTTTAGTACATTAAGTACCGAATCAGGACTGTAGTACCTTCATCTGTGTCATCCCAGGACAGTAACTTAGAAAAGTCTTCACTACCCTCCTTTCCATCATGCCTTTTCCATTCCTCGCTGACAAGATTTGGACCCGTATGAAGGGGCTCCTGCAGCAATTCCAAAGCTCACGCTTCAAGTCCTCCTCCTCTTTGGTGGTCCGACAGAGCCAGAGTTTCCCAGCACTAAGTCAGCTATTTACATAGAGACCTGCTTAGTTTGGGCTTTGTTGTTTATTTCTCCTGGGCAATTTAATTTGATGCTCCACTTACTTTGGTTTACAGCTAGAACTGTTTTAAAGTCACCTCCACTGAATGAAGAGTATCGAATGTGTTTTATACCACGACACTCATACGTGAACGTGTTAGAAATCAATATTTATTCTGACAATCTTTCTCTACTGATCTTTAGAAAAAGGGAAGGAGACACTGATGGATGACTTACTCTGTATGGGATTCTGCTGGCGGTTCTTCCACAGGCACATGGCAATGAAAGCCATGAGGATGAGCACCATTACACCCAGAACGCAGCCGACGATCAGATACAGCATGTCACTGCTTCTGGCGGGACTGCTTGCAGGCCCAGCATTTCCTCCACTCCCCGAAGAATTTGGAGGGGTGCTCAGGTCTTTGACAGGGTACTCAGAAGCTCCAGGAACCCGTTTCACTAGTTGAAATATACAGGATAACATGATGTCAGAGTGAAGACAGACTCTATGAAATGGTTTACTCTCCGAAGGAGGTCTGGTTAGGAATCCAAGCCAGTCTGTTTACGCTTGGTACTGAGATGATCTGACCACCAGTGAGTCACAAAGAGGACTCAAAAGTTTAAAAATCTAATGTCAAGGTTTTAGGTCACGAATTCTAAAGAAATTATAAGATCAGAGACACAGATGCACTTGGTCTAACCCAAGCTGCTATATGATTATCTGCTCAATTGTACTTGCAGAAGACTCCCAAAGAGTTGACATAAAACTATTTCAACTTACAGATGGGACAAAAACTCCTTTCGATCTGATATACTTTGAGCTGAATGAGACTCACAATTAGATATTTTATGTCTCTCGATTGTGAATAATATTAGAAGACATGACTCTGGACTACTAGAACAATTCTATACAGTTCCGAAAACCTCACACATAATATTAAACTTCCCAAACCCAAAAATGTTGGAGTCCACATAGACGCAGTGCTCTTCCCTAATTCACTGGTCCTCTGGATAATGGTGGGACACAAACCCCATTTTCTCTGTCCCCAAATAACACGCCCTTGATGCTTTAACTGTCATAGAAAAGCAGGAGAGCATAGTGGTTGATGGCCGGATCTCTAGAACCAGACTGCCCAGGTTTTTAACCTGTTCCATCACTTATCCTTAGCTGTAAGACTTTGACCTCCATGAACCAGTTTCTGCAGGTGGAAAATAGAGATAATAATAACAGCCCCATCATAGGTTGTCATGAAGAGTAAAGCTCTCAGCATGGAGCCTGGCACGGGGCAGTGTTCAATCCATTTTGTCATTATTATTAGTTACTATAGTATACTTCCTGTTATCCTAATAACTTACAGGAGCAGAGTGTAAAAAAAATCTACTTTAAAAAAATCTACTTCAACAAACATTCTATTGGGGTTCTCTTGTCTTTAAAAAAATCTACTTCAACAAACATTCTATTGGGGTTCTCTTTTCTAGCAACTTCAACTCTGCAGAACAGGGCTGGAAATCAGTCAACGAGAGGCTGCCTTTCCAAGGAAAGAGCTCTCCATCACTGAAAGCTGGAAGAATACCTGGCAGAGAGTCTCTGTAGGAAATTTCTACTTTGGGTGGTATGTTGGATTATACAATTCTAAGGTCCCTGACAATTCCAAAGACAACAAATAAGTTTCTGAGACAAAAATGGGTGTTACAGATCGCACATGAAATACCATGATTACTCAGGGAAGTCCGTCAGGTTTATTCACTCTTTATTTACTCTTAATGTATTCAAAATTCCACCAAGCTTGAGGACCAGTTGCCAACCTCTCCCTGATGTCAGAAACTTTTTCAGTGGATGGTGAGGGACACGGTCCCATTAACATGAATAAGAAGAGACAGCAGGAGCATGACATGAGCAATGTGAGGTGAAAACCATAAAGAGAAAGCAGAGAACGAAAGGAAAGTCGTGACAGTCTATGATCTTTAAGGGTGGGGGAAAGAGGCTGGCCTCCAATATGTACTGAATTACTAAAGATAAGACAATTGCTGTTCATAGCAAGAACTCTGAGTCATTTCTTTAAAAGGAGAAATCATGCATCAGATGTTCTACTTAAACAGGCTGGGACTGTGTAACACATTTTAGAAACTCATTCAGTATGAACAGTTAACATTTTAAAGTTTTTTGTTTTTCACTGATCTGAAAGTCTGTAGGTAGAACCTTTGATTCCCCAGCAAAGTCAATTAATAACACTTAAAAACAGCACAGTTAGCACATTATTGTCTGTGTTTTATGTTCCGCCTGGCTAGACTCTTAAATGTCTTGGGAACAGAGATGAGAAATTTCATTTTTATGTAATTTTGCTCCAGGTTTCACAGCACTCTGGAGGCAAGTAAGAAATGCTCATGAACATATCACAGTGTTCAGTACAAAAAGGTACTCAAATATATGCTAAACAAGTGAAATTCAAGGTAAGTCTACAGGTCTGTGTGTATATATGTTTAAATGTGAATTTAATATGTGGGTTTTGCAGCAGGAAGACACATGATTCAGAATTAAACAAGGAAACCGAGTCTTAGCTTTATAATTCAATCTTTCTGAGCCTGTTTCTACTTTGGCTATTTCTATTATCCAAGTGTGGTATCTTCTGTTTTCAACGATGGTAATATTTTACAGCTAATCTATGTCTGCAGGCAGAGCTGAGAATTTCACTTTAGAATTATCGACTAATTCTGAACTTTACTACGCTTCATTGAACGAGTAGGTAGTGTTATACGTATCTGTCATTCAAGAAACCACTTTAAACGTACATAGTGCTTTTCCTTAAACACCTTTATACTTTTTTTTTAAGGATTCTAATTCTCACAGCAGTCTCAGATAATTAGTCAGCAAATATTTCTGTTCCTTCATGGAGGAAAAAAAAAGAAATGACTTACTCAGAGTCACACAGAAGTTAATGAATACAATGAACGCTTATGTAAACTATTCTTTTTTTTTTTGCAGTACGCGGGTCTCTCACTGTTGTGGCTTCTCCCGTTGCGGAGCAACAGGCTCCGGATGTGCAGGCTCAGCGGCCACGGCTCACGGGCCCAGCCGCTCCGCAGCACGTGGGATCTTCCCGGACCGGGGCACGAACCCGTGTCCCCTGCATCGGCAGGCGGACTCTCAACCACTGCGCCACCAGGGAAGCCTTTATGTAAACTATTCTTAAGGCAAGTTCTCTAGCCGACAGAAGGCTAGACTGTTGGGACAGTCTAAATGGATGCACCTAAAAAATGGTCCAAAGTTTCTTTAGTAAATATATCGACAGTCAGGAGGAATAATCCAGAGTTCAGAATTCTAGTTCTGCCCAGGGAGAAAAGCACTAATTCTGACCCCTCCCCTACCTTTCGTCTCACAGATCATCACGTTACTAAACTCGCTCTCTCCTCCTTCATTGAAGCATTGCATTTTAATATCATAGGAGGTTTCTGGCTGCAGGTGGCCTATCATGTGCCACTGCTTTGAACCTAGAAAGGAAAAATAAAAGATAAGCTTTACAACCCACAACCTAAGCAACACTGTCAATAAAATCACTTCGTAATTTTGAAATGAGGTTGGAGCAGCGGCCATCAGCACATAGTCAGTTTGTGCGATAAAAGTGTACTTCATATAAATATTTTAGCAATGCACAACAGATAGATAGCATTTCTATTACATGGCATGAAAAAATGGTAAAGAGAAGAGAGAAACTGAATTAAAGCTCTACCTGTGTGTGGGCAGACTTTGATTCATTACAAGTAATTAGTAGTAAGTCCTTCATAAAATACATGTTAATTTTATGCATAAGTAAAACAAAACAAAACAAAAAACCACCTCAAGTCCTTTGATCCCCTACTTCAGCCCAGCAAGTCAATCACTCTGTCCACCTAACCAGAAAGCAACGCCACGTATGAGGTCAGAAAACGGTGTCTAACCCAGAACAAGTGACCACTTACAAGACAGGCCTCAATGAAACTCTCAATTCCACTGTAATAGACACAACATGATCCAACATATAAATGAATGCCCGAATTCAAGAACAGTCAGAAAGCAAAGTCTACTATGGGAAACTCTTGGCTACCGCTCCCACCATTTCTTTTCTTTTGCACCAGGGTCTCCAAACCACACAAGCATCTCTAACAGAATGATTCTGTTATCCATGGTGCGCAGCCAGCATTTCATTTAGAAACGCTTTTAAACTGAACACTCCAGTATAAATGACTCTCCGTTTTTACTTCTGTGGACCTGTGACAAACTTTAATAAACAGGGACACTTCTGCCAGATTCAATGAACTCTTCAAGCACTTTTAATCCTTCTTAGAAAACACCTCTTCAACCTGTTTCCACTGTTTCTTAGAAACTCAACTATACCACCAACTGATTTAAGAGTCGATTAAAGGGGAAGAAAAACAAAACCAAACCAATCCACGCACACAAGTCATATCTACTTGGCTGACAGGACCAATAGCTCTGGGATCCTTTCTAAGTCAACACAGACAAAAACACCTTGACCCGGAAGCACCCTGACGCCCTTCCAGGACACCAACACAAAGCCCCTCGTTCATATTTTATAAGCCCCATATTTTAGAAGGAAGAGAATCTGCTTGTTTTAGGATCAAGGGACTATGAAAAGCTCAAGAAGTGAGGAATTCTGAATCCTATGCCCCACTTATAAGTGTAAAGAGGACCCTAAAAGAAACTTGACTCAAAATCTACTTGAGATAGGAACAGATCTATCTTTAAATTCCAAAATCTTTTCTAAAAGACTTCAACTTTTTTCCGTATCTTTAGGTCTTTCCCAGCCCTCCACTCACCTATCACCATTCGCTTGAATAATTATTACACTAGATTTGAAGTTTTCCTTTCGTAGCACTAGTAAAAAAATGGAATTAAACTAAACTTCTGATATGTTTCTAATAAGAGAGAATAAAGTAATACATATTTTGTTAGATTAACATCCCGTGTTATGGTAATTATTCCAATTACAGGAAATATCGGCAAAGAGAAAGTTTTATGGCTCACTGATGAATAAGACACCTAAGTGCATTATTAGGTTTAAAATCAACCAACCAGCATATCCTTTGCTTAGCAAGCAGATTTTTCTCCAAGAATATTTTAGAAAGGGTAAAAAACCAAAGCACAGGCTTAAAGATCAGGATGACTGATAGTTTGATTTACCTGGAACTCAACTTAATTTACAAGATTAAAATATTCATCACGAAAACATGGTATGTTGGAAACGTTGAGTTTATCTAAACGTGGAACCTAATTCAGAAGATAGGCTAACTTAATATAATTGCTCTTCTCTTACTGTATTCTTTAACAATGTAACTGTGTTTCAAAGCTTAAACAATTTTGAGTCAATATACATAAGTAATCTAAAACTTTAAAGAAAACTTCAGGTACAAAGGAAAAATACTCCTGCTCCTCGCTTTGGGAAAACAAGCCAATAGTTTCCAACCGCCACAAAAAGAATTTCAAGTGCATAAACTTGAAAATAAGGAAGGAGCGAATTACACAGCACAGTGAAGCCCACTTAAACATCTAACGGCTCCATCTATTACGGTCATAAACAAGTTCTCTGTGAACCACAAGGCAAAGCTCACATGTACAGATGCTTGCAGTGAAAACAAAGTCTTCTTTAGAGCAATTTCCCAGTTCCACACTCAACAGTCACATCACTCAAGTCTGCAAAAGTTCAAAGATTTAACTAGAGAATATAGTTTAGAAACTCTTTATCAGCGGATTGTTTCTAGAGTAAAACCCAGAAGGGTGGGGAAGAGAGTGATACAGATGGAGACAGAGAGGGATGCTCATTTCACTGACATTTGCCTTGTTTACAACGATTTTCTAACAAAAGTGTAGCCTCTCTCAAAAGATTTTAAAAATAAAAAATCTGAGAGCCCCACTCGCCTAACCCAGATAAACTAAGATGAAGACCGAGCCAGGACTAAAGTGTAGATCAGTCACTAACAATTCTTTCCATTTCGTTTTTTAAACAGCTTTTTTATGAAGTAAAATATGCCTATGGAAAAGTACCCATCACTGTACAGCTGAATGTTCACGAGCAGAACACAGCCATGGGACCAGCACCCAGGCGAAGAGAGAGAGGGGTCCTGGCTCCCCCATCCCCATCATGCTTCCTCCCGCCACTGCTCCCTCAAGGCAGCTACCATCTCAACTTCACAGAATCCTTTTGCCACTAACAATGATCTTTCCACATTTCCCCAATTCTTAACGTCTAAAGCAGATTTGGGGGACTCGTTTCTTTCCTACTTTTCCAGATTAAGAAGAGAAACAATCACTCTTTCATTCAAAAACTATGCTGGGTATTAAAACTTAGACAATAAATTTTTCATCATATTACAAAAGTAATTCCATTGGATAAACAGTAAAAGGAATGCTGCGATATTTCAAGAAATGTGATGGTGCATATTAAAAGTAATTTATTATAAGACTACTTGTAACAAAAAACTATGTGGCAGTATTTGACGTCAAGAATTCAGAGGAAAGAAACCTTGGCCTGGGACGATTTTCTGACACAATCCATTAGGAGATTAATATTTCAAAAAAGAAGAATCTTGGAGGGAAAAAAAGACCTTGGAAGAAGCTTTCCTCCCAAACTAAGAATCCCTTCCAAGATATCACTGAGAAACAGGCACCCCGCTTCTACTGAACACCTCCCAAATTAGGGAGCTTATTATTTTGTGAGAGAACCATGTTAAAAATGCAGTATTGGAGGGTTCTTCTTCAAAAAATTCCCTTGTAGCCCCCCTCTCCCACCCCAACAGGTTGAGTTCCTCTTAAACATCCTAGTCCTTAAATACTTGGAGACAGCTGTCCTGTTGCTGGTTCATTGTCGTTTTTCCAATCTGATCATTCCCAGACACTCCACTGTTCTTTCTGGACTCCAAGCATTCATTCATTCCTTCATTCAATAAACACCAAACATCTCATCGCTGT
The DNA here is from genome assembly GCF_949774975.1 of Lagenorhynchus albirostris. NCBI lineage: Eukaryota > Metazoa > Chordata > Mammalia > Artiodactyla > Delphinidae > Lagenorhynchus > Lagenorhynchus albirostris. The sequence continues at coordinate 100,800,512 of NC_083103.1, forward strand.
AGGACTTGGGACACAGCTGTGGGAAAGAAGGCCCTTTGCCCACAAGGAGGTTAACATTTAGTGGGGGAGACAAACTTTAAGCAAATAATTCCGTACACACACACATACACACAACTAAACTAGGATAAACTGTATGAAGTAAACACAAAGCGCATGGTTAGAAATCACAAGGGCATCTCCTGTCAACGGGAGGGGGATCTCTGAGCAAGGAACATTCAAGCACACAACAGACAGAAGTGGAGGTCCTAGATGAAGCCTTGGGGGAGGTAGCTGGAACTGCCGTGTGCCAAGATCCCGAGGCAGGAAAGATCTTGGTGCACACGAGGAGACAGAAAGAAGGCCCATGCGTGATGGAAGACACGGTGAGAAAGGGAGAGTGCGTGACACATAGTGGAGGTGAGGCAGGCGCCAGCCAGACCACGTGCGGCCCTCAGACCACAGGCAAAGTTCCAGATTATATTTTCTTTTTCTTTCTTTCTTTTTTTTAAATTAATTAATTAATTATTTTTATTTTTGGTTGTGCAGTGCAGCTTGTGGATTCCCCAACCAGGGGTTGAACCTGGGCCCTGGGCAGTGCAAGTGCGGAGTCCTAACCACTGGACCACCAGGGAAGTCCCTGGATTATATTTTAAATGTAGTCAAAAGGCAGTTTCAACACGCTTTGTGCTCTCAGCTGTTTTCTTCTCTACATATATTCAACTTCTCAGCATTTCTAAAAATGGGTAACACGCTCAAGATGTGATCTTTCTAGGACAGACTTCAATGGAACTGTTGCCTGAGACATTCTTTTTTTTTAATATAGCTAGAAGTTGTAATTGATTTTTATATTCAGGCCACTATTCATTTAAACAAAACAGAAAAAATTTTTTTCAGACGAACTACTGACAAATCATATCTCCCCCACTCTTTTGTAACTGACTGTTTCTTTAAGCAAATGTAAGACGGTATATATACAGTTGACCCTTGAACAACGTGGGTCCACTTTTACACAGATACTCCATAGTAAATGCTACACTACTACACAGCCTGTGGTGGGTCGAACCTGCAGATGTGGAGGAACCCTGAATACGGAGGGCCGACTGTAAGTTATACGAGGATTAACGCCCCCATTCTTCAAGGGTCCACTGCACTAAATTGGAAAAATTATCTTTCTTTGGGAATAGTTCAAAGTAATAGTACATATACCAATTCATTTTTTTACTCTATCTTAACCTGGGATAATGTTTTTCATAATATTTATAAACCCTCTCCCTCCAAAGCTCCTTTATTAGGACTCCCACTTGTCCTTGTAACTTACCTTCTACAATATCCCTCTTGTAATCACTGTCATTGTCACTATCTGTTGGCCGGTAATAGATATAAAATCCTTGAATGGGAGTGTTATTGTTACTTGATGGAATGTACTAGAAAAGAGAAGCAAAGACTTGTCAAAGACAAAAATAAATATAACTTCCACATCCATTAAGATTTATTTATCTGTGTGGCAATATTTTTTTAGCTTCATTTTGCAAACATCCTTGATGGCCATTTTAAATTTAATTTAAAGGTATTCAGAGGTATTAAGAGCATTTTAGCTTACTGCAGGGCTAAACAAAAATAAAGCAATATATCTCACCAGGTTCAAAGACATAAAAGTACATTGGGTTCCAAAGGAATAAAACATGAAATGGCGATTAAGTTAACACTTGGATGAGAGCTGAGGAGACAATCATTTTATTTTTAAACCTGCCCCTCTTATAACATATGCTCTTACACAAATATCTGTGCCCTTCAATTTCCCCTTACTTGAAAGTTCAAAAATTTGCCGTTCATAGTATTGTGTCACAAGATATTAAATTAACATGGCCAAGTCAGAAACTCTTCTCATTAGAGAAGATGTTTTACTTACCGTCCACTTGAGCATGATCTGAGTATCACTGACAGCTTCTGTGTATGCGATGTGAGGTCCAGTTATTGGACGGTTAGAAAAACGATTGGGGAACCCAGCCACCTGATAAGGACGAGAGGCCGAACTCCGAAAACTCTCACCATAATGGTTGACAGCAATGACCCTAAATTTGTATGTTGAACCTTTGGGGGGGGGGAAGAAAACCATAATTTTTTTAAAGCTATAATAAGACATCTGAAAGGACAATATTCAAAATACAACAATTGTGCTTAAGTATCTCTCTACAATAACAACAACATCCTCGAAAGCCTAGATGGTGAATAGATTTCAACACAGTTGCCAACTCCTATTCACTGGTATTGCATGTGTTCACTGAGCGTGTTCAAGATTACAAGACCTTATTGGGAGTCACTGGGAGAGACGGATGATGTCCGTCATGGAACGGGGCAGGGAGAAAATGGGAAAGAGCACGTTACTCTTTCAACATCCTGTTCTGAAGTCATACCCATCAAATACAGGACTAGCTGGTGTATCTGTGCTCAAAACTAGGTTCTTTTCCCTTTGAAAGAAACAACTGAAGCGAAGTTTAATACGGTGAATACGTTTGTGAAGAGGCACTGTGTGGGTGATAGCAGATGTCACTCTGCTCCCGCTAATAATAGGATAAGGGGAGCAGATTTAAGCTACAACAGAAGGTATCTGTTTGGATTAGATATTAAGAACTTAAAAAAACCTCTAAGGATTGTGAGTTTCTGAAAATCTGAATCTAAAGAATAAATTAGACTCCTAAAGCAAGTTGCCTAAAAGCTCAAAAATAACCCCTGGACATCTGAAGACAGTCTTTTCTGTCTGTAAAATGTTCCTTAGCTTTGCCCATATTTAAAACTGCCATCTTCTCCCAACTGTACCTACATGTTCCTGGGCTCCTCATGTTGCCTGTTTAGACAAACACAGGTATTTGCTACTAAAGTACATTTAAAAGTCCATCAACAAAAATGGTCATGAAACCCAAACAAATAAAAGTAAAGAAAGTTGACTTGTGATTACTGCTTTTCTCTTTTACAGTTTAATTTCTTTCATAAACTGGGGAGGCTGGGGGAATCCCCTGCTGCTGAAACAAAACTTACAGAACAAAGAGGTGTTAGTGTTGTCTCGTCTTCACTGCTTCAAATAAAGCAATGGGTCTAACCATGCTCAGATGCATCATCAGATCGATTTTAGTCAAATAAGCAATTTTTCTCTTAAAATCTTCATTCACAGCAAAACAGACCCACACACACACACATACAAAGATGTCACCACAACACTGTTTCTATTTATCCGCAGTTAGAAATAATCTAAAGCCCAGAAATGATGAATGGTTAAGAAAATCATGGTGTACTTACTTGGTAGATACACAGTTATTAAAAATTGAGTTTCTGAAGAATTGTTAATGATATTGGAAAATGCATATGATATAATATAGAGGAAAGGGGTCACAAGATAATATTTATGGCACGATCCTGGTTTGTATTAGAAAGGAAAAAAGACTAGAAAGAAATACAAGAAAATATAAACAATGGTTATCTCTGGATGGGTGGGTTTCAGGTGACTATTCTCTTTTTATATTTTATTTTCAAATTTTTATACAATAAGCTCATATTACTTTAACAATTAGAAGAATATGAGATTATTAAGAATTTGCATCTAAAGTCAGCACTGATAGTTTAAAAGAAAATGTTTGCATATCACTACCTGGCTCTAAACTACGCACTTCCACAGAGAGTTTGGAAGGAGGAATGTCTTCAGCTGCCACCAGCCAATCGCTAGTCCGCATCCGTTTATATTCGACCTTGAAGGCAGTGATTGGAGACCCCCCATTTGCCCGAGGAATCCAAGTGACATAGACGGACGTCTCTGATGCAGTGGAGATAGTGGGCCGATCAGGTGCCTCTGGGACTGGAAATGGAAACATTCATTTCAATAACCCGCGGCAGCAGAGACAAGAATGACTCAAATGGACTGCAAGGGATAAATCCCAAACATCATTGTCTTAACGGCTCTTCACCAAACTTCTTTCCAGAGTTAACAGTATTATGACTACCCTCCAGTCCTCTGTTAAAAGCTAATGGGCAATGAAATCTCCAAGTACAGCACAGAAGGAAGAAAGAGTGAAATAATTTATTCTTTTTTTTTTTTTTTGCGGCACGCGGGCCTCTCCCACGGCGCCACCAGGGAAGCCCCAAAATTTATAAATTTGATAATTAGCTCTGAAACATTGAAAGTTAATGAGTATGATCATTATGACCATGCTATCTTGGATTCCTGGCTAAAACAGTGAAGACGTCATTATTCCCTGGTGCTTCAAGTCTGACTGTGGTTAAAATTTACGGTAAATTTTCAAAATGATGTGTTACTTAAATGTTTTTCTTTACCCATCCAAGCTACAGAAAACATATTCAGCAAACGATCTACAGATTATTATATTAGCTATTACTATGGTAGCCTATCAATAATCAGTAATGTAGCTATTACTTTTGTAGGAATGCTACTCCAAAAAACAGACTGCAAGCAGTAAATAGGGATAAAACTTAACCAATAATATCAATACTAATAAAAATGGGAGGAGAGAAAGCAGGAAGGCAGGATGCGCAGTTAAGTAAAGAGACAAGTGCTATCAGGAAACTGGTAATCCACGTGATCACGCACATGACCTTGTAGGAAAAGGGGGTCAGAGAGCTAATGTCTGGCGGTTTTCGGTTAGCACTGCCAAAGGGAGGGTATGTCCTAGTCCCCAAATGGGAAGGTTTCAGTTCTGTGGCAGGTGGAAACCTCAGCAGTGAGTTCATCAGTCATTTAAACCGTGTACCTAACACTTCTTGCTGACCAAGCAATCTTGTGGTTATAAGGGGCTTCCCATTTGGTTCCTAAAGGAAAGGATGCAGATAGAAACAATCTGGTCTGTATGACAGTGACATTAAACTGCCCACTTCAGTTTACATTAATCACCTGTGAATTTTGTAAGCGTGAGCTGGTTCTCAAGAGACCAACTCTCCTTTGGCATGCTAACAATCAAGTTTCTAGAGCTAAAACAAGGAGGACCAACTCTGGGCCATGGTTACATTACTCTGGTGAATTACTCCGGGAGCCCTGTCTCTGTCCAGCCTGGGCCTGGCCTCAAGCAACAACCCTCTGTCTCAACACCTCTTCAATCTGACTACCAATACACAAGCACAAAATAATGTTGCATATGGTACCTGCATGGAGAAAACTGTGGCATTTTAAAAATAAACTGCTTAATGGATAAAAAGAGGAAGATATTCAAAGCAGGCAACTTGGCATGATACTTACTGTATTCCTTTCAAGTTAGAAAGCAATGGAAACAGAATGAATAGAAGTGTTAGTGAACCTCTTTTTTTTTTAATACCAGATAACCAAACAACTTCCTATGTTGATTCACGTGAGGTTAAAACTCATCAAAGAATACCACAGACCAAACAGAAAAAGAAAGTTATTAGGGGAAAATCTCTACTGAGGAGAATATCATCAATACCTAAAAGAAATAGTGTGTGACTGTTAGGAGATAGAAGAAAGAATACTGCTCTTGGCGTTCAAATATCTGACTGTGAACAGCAGTTCCACCACTTTCTGGATGGTGCGTGACGATGACCTTTCTGGATGACCTTAGGCAAGCTGCATAACCTCCTTGAGAGTCTCAGTGTCCTCATTTGTAAAATAGTTACGCTACCTTCCTCACAGGGAGGTTGTGAAGATTAAATAAATCACTTCTTTATGGTTATCTCTGCTTGGATAACTCCAAACTCATGATTTCCAGAACAGAATCCACCATCTTCACCTAAAGATTCTTATTACCTATCTTGGTAAATGGTCCAAGTTGCCCAAGCCCAAGGCACCATAGTTCTTCCTCTCATTCAGTGTAGATTCAACTCCCTTTATCTCTCACCCGTGTCCTCCTTCTCCACTCACACTGCCACTATCTTTATTTCTAAGCCTTACCTGCTGCCACTCCTCCTATCCCGTCTCTAAAATCCTTCAGGCTACTTTATAGCTTCTGGGGAAAGACTAAATTTTTAAGTACATCATATACGGCACCCACCCACCTCCCCACTGTAGCATCACTTCACACAGCAACCAGTCACGCTCAATAAGATCTCTGAATCTCTAAATGAAATAGAACATGTCATTCATCTGTCTCTGCACAAGGAGGGGTCTCTGCCTAGAACTCCGTCTCCTATTTCTTCATCCAGCGGTAACATTCTTATCGTTGAGGCTTAGATCAGGACGCCTCTCATCACCACTGGGCCTCCTTCATAGCAAGTGAGTGATTTAGATATTTCTCTTTTGACCTCACAACAACAAGGGTGGAATCAAAATCACTGTTGTGGGTTAATTTGTCTGTCTTCCCTACTATATTGGTATTGGTTTAATTGTCTGTAACATCCACTATACTGTAAACTTCTCCAAGGGCAAGACTTATTTTATTTCTGCTGCTCCAGCATTTAGTACAATGTGTTAAGTCATAAGGTTTTTGTTCTTCCGATGTCAGTTTTATACCTATGAAGTTGACACTCCTATATCTGCTTAAGGAAGCGGAAAGGTTCCTCAGAAGTAAAAGGACTCAAGAAAAAGCAGCTCATGATATTGAAGATGCAGAGGTGCTCCAGAGGGGTGTTCAAATGTTGTGGCTTGCTTTTGTCTGAAACCAATGCATGGAAGACTATAAAAATAGGGAAGAGAAGCTTGAAAATTCTTAGAGCTCAGCAATAAAATGTTAAGCCTTCCCTAGATCACGAAAAGCACATTATGTTGTAACAGTAGAATTCATGTGTGATTAAGTACTAAAGAGAAGTCTTTTGAAAATTCTACTGCTATGGCATCTAAAAACTGTAAGATATAACAATAATGCTGAGTATGCCATGTAGTCCATTCAATTAAAAAAACTAAATCTTACTCTAGGTACCATCATACATTTTGACAAATCATTTTTTTTTAAAAAGTCAGATGTTCAGAGTTCAAATGTAAATTTGGTTTCCTTGCCAAGAGGAGACAGAAAACTTCCTTTTGTGAGTTATAAAAACTTAGTACCAAAACATTTTGATTTTGAGTTTAAATACAAACCATTGTACTGGGTTACCAAGATCTGAATATAGGACATTTAAAAAATGGTTGAAACAGAACTTAAAAGAGCTGTATGGTAGTATATAATCTGAATAGTAAACAAACACCCTGTGCCACTCCACCCCCAAATAATCTGAAACAGGTCAGTTACATCTGAAAACAAGCAAAATGAATAAATGAAGGGTCTTCTCTTTACCTCCACTGTGCCTGGAAGGATCTGTGAGTATCACTCCAAAGTTGTCTGCAGCCTCTGAAACAACAGGGCGCTTAGGGATGCCGACAGGTGGAGAGGAGACCTGAGTGTTTTTGGATGATGTTGTTTTCTCTAGAAAGATACAATAATAATATAATATAATATAAGCATCTATGTATAAATAAGAAAAGATACTATGAAACTCACCTGGCATATAGATATAAATATATAAACTTATCGTTACAGTGTCTAAAATTAAAACCTACATTGTACTTACTTAGCTAATATGAGGAATTAACTTTAAAAATTACTTTGGCTTTTTGTAGTACCTATAACTAAAATGTGTCTTTCTTCACCAGGCTAGCTTTAATTTACACATAGAGAAAATGACACAAGCGAAAAAGCCAAATGACTAGAGTGAAGGTTTTCAAACTATTCACTCATTTTTCTTTTTACTGTACATATTTCTTAATTCTGACACATAAATTCATTATTTAAGAGCTTCTGTTAAGCTTCTTCACGAGAAAGCTGTCATGTTAAGTTTTAAAATTTCAAGAGGCAAAAAGTGAAATTGGGTGATTGTTTTAAAACTGAAATACATACTTACTATTCAGTATTTGTAGGTCAGACTTTATAAACAACTAAGGACTAATTACGGAAGTTAACTCAAAATACATTTCAAATAAGAAATACTCATTATTTTTCAGGCCAGACTCACTAATTAGATGAAAGGGTCTTTTTCTTTTTTTTTGTTTTAATTAATTAATTAATTTTTTTTTGGCTCCACTGGGTCTTTGTTGCTGGGCGCGGGCTTTCTCTAGTTGCGGCGAGCGGGGGCTACTCTTTGTTGCGGTGTGTAGTGGCTTCTCTTGTTGTGCAGCACAGGCTCTAGGTGCGCAGGCTTCAGTAGTTGTGGCACACGAGCTCAGCAGTTGTGGCGCACAGGCTTAGTTGCTCCGCAGCATGTGGGATCTTCCCGGACCAGGGCTTGAACCTGTGTCTCCTGCATTGGCAGGTGGATTCTTAACCACTGCACCAGCAGGGAAGTCCGAAAGGATCTTTTTCAAAAGCCAGTAGACAATTTCTTCTCAATCATCAGAACTCCTTTTTAATACTGTGCCACCCTAAGAATACTCCTCTCTCCAGTTCCCATCTCTGCTCACTGAAGTCTTTTTGTTCATTTATGGCCAACCTGCAATGGCATCTTTTCAATCAAGCTACCCTCACAAGCTACCCCACAGAAAGGCTATCCTCTGGCATCTTCCCTGTAAGTCTTTCCTAGTCCTTGTCAGATCTGGTTTCTCTCCCTATTCCCTTGCCCTCCTCCAGCCTATCCTTACCCTACAGCCAGTATGTCCCATTGAAACACACAACAGATTGTGTCACAACTCTGCTCAAAACCCTCCAAAGCTTCTGGCTCACTCAGGTTCAAAGTCAGTGTCCTTGCAGGGTGGACAACCTACTTAGTGCTTTGGCCACTCTGCCAATTCCCTGAGCGTTCTCCCCTCCCCACGTACTTTACTCCCATCACTATGGCCCCTCAGTGTTCCTAGGGCACACCAAGTACACCCACCCCAGGGCCTTTGCACATGCTATCCTCTCTACTGGGATGTTCTTGCCCTAGATACCCACATGGTTTTCACGCACCTCCTTTAAGTTCTGCTCTGCTGTCAACTACTCATTGAGGAGTTCTCTGGCCACCTGCTCAAATTGTGACAACTGCTATCTCATAGACTTCCTATACTATACCCATCCCTTAATTTATTTCTCTTGTTAACACTCACCACCTACTAATGTTCTTATAACGTATCTCTCCCAACTAGAATGGAAGCTCCATGAGGGCAAAGTAGTATTGTCTATTTTGTTTATTGCCTGGCACAGAGAAGCCATTCAGTAAATATTAGCTGAACTGAAATTTTGCCTTGAGTTGGTATTTATGCATATATGTTACCTTTCTTAACAAAGCAGAAGCTCCATTAGGATGGATCTTGTCTTGATCATCTTCATCTTCCCTGCGTCACCTACCCTACTGTCTTACCTATAACAAGCCCTCAAAAATATCTGTGAAATACTGGATGGAATAGAAGAATACAACCATCCAAACGTGGCTTCGAAAGTTACTATAAAAGGTTTATTTAGTAGCACTATAAACAAGAATCTCTACTACCCCAAAAGACACTTATTATTAAAGTGACATCAAGACAGCCAACTCCTTCCACTTAAGGAAGATTATATTCACCTTTGCTGGTTCGGAAGGTGAGCATGGCAGGCTGTCCTTCACCTGCTGCACTCCTTGCCACCATCAAAACTTCGTAGAGACTCGACGGCTCCAGTTCCGTTAAATGGAGCTCATTTTCACTTCCTGGGACTCGAACTGTGTGCCATCTTCCCACCACGCCAACACCACCTTCCAGCTACTCAAGGGAAAATAAGGCATTTTTTAAAAAAAAACGAGATACAGGGCAGAAGAATCTTCCATTCCAACTAGATAAAAACTAGAAATCATTCAATTCCAGATGAATTTTGGGAAGTAATACACTATCAAAAGTGAAAGAGATGTAACACCTCTCCACATTAAGAAATAGAAGGAGCCCTATAGCAAGAACTTAGGGATTCTCACTGTGAAAAGATTCCTGCTCCATTAGCTGCCACTAACTTACGGCCTCAAGCAAGTTATTTGATCACCCAGTTTGTTTCCTTTTCTTATAATGGAAACAATGCTCCTTTCTTACTGGGCTAATGGGAGAATTAAATAAGTATACAATAACATGTATTAATGATAGTATATATTATGCATGATATATGATAAATCAAAATATATATTATGTATGTCTATAAATTATATAATTATTCATTATATATTTCCAACAGTCTTGCTTCATGTCTTGACACTGTTCAATGTGAGCTCGAGGAAACAGAAAGAGATCCAATCCGTTGGGTCTCGATTAATGGAACCAAGAGCCAACATTACATGGGAAGTTTCACGTGGATAAGAATACAAGTGAAACTATCCGCATCTAGAACCATCAGGTTACAAACGGTGAATAAACTCTCAAATATCACCATGTTAATTTTTCCAGATATTAAAAATATTACTATAAGGGGAGGGATGGAGTGGGAGGCTAGGGTTAGCAGATGTAAGCTTTTATATACAGGATGGATAAACAACAAGGTCCTACTGCATAGCACAAAGAACTATATCCAATATCCTGTGATAAGCCATAATAGAAAAGAATATGAAAAAAAGGATGTATCTATAGGTATAACTGAATCACTTTGCTGTACAGCAGTAGTTAACACAACATTGTAAATCAACTATACTTCAATAAAAAAATACCTAAAGAAAAAATATTACTGTTAAATGATGGATACCAAAATGTCTTGAACATAGAAAATTATTTTAAATATGAGTGCATCTCCTCCCATTTCATTTAGTCTCATTAAACAAAGAGGGGAGATTTTTTTTCATTTTGCTTTAATAGAAGACTGTGGATGAAAAACATCATCTGAAAAATCAACTGAGACAATCAAGGTTCATCATAATAAATGACCAAACAATGTAAGGTTTTAATACAATTAAGAAGAGAACTTGAAATGAAAACATTTGTCAGAGATTATAAGGGACAACTTTGTTCAAACAGTTATTTCTAATAAGAAACTGCTTTTTTACTAAATAAACTGCATTCTGCCATCTCAGAGAGGGAAGGAATTACTTTTTAAAAATTGGTTTATAGAATTTTATACCCAAGGGGTTAAAATATTTGATTAAAAATGTCTAGAAGCTACTGGGTTCTTAGAATCCCAATTTGAGGGGAAATTATTTGTACTTCATTCTTACTGCTTTTATAAGACTGGTAAATCCAGCATGATTGCTGGCATTTCTCTCCCAAACTCATCATCCTGGGACACTCCTGTTTCCTGCCACTCCACAAATGTGAAAGATAATAAGCATGTGTTATACACAGGATGTGAAGGTGTGGGAAGGGAAAGATGATAAATGAGAAGACATTACCTTTCGATACTTCACAAAATAGGCATTGATGGGCAGCCCGCCATCCTTCCCCGCCCTCCAGACCAGGTTGTACGTATCTGGTGTGTGCGTCTGTGGGGGGCTCAGAATGATGGGGGCATCGGGGACAGAGGCACCACTAGCATTTTTCTCTGATGATGATTCTGTAGCCCTGGAATGTTCCTTCAATGGAAATGAGCTCAATAGTCCAGTTTCTGAACCATCACTTTTGTCATTCTGAGTGGGATCAGAAGGTGTGACTAGTTCTGCTTTTGTATTTGTTTCAAAAGGAACTGCAGAGAAAGGGAGAAAGAAAAAGAGGAGATAGAAGAAATTCATTATTTCAGGGTCTCTCATACAGTGATCTAACACACTGTCAGCACGGTTTGAGCCCTAGAAGTTAAAGTAGGTAACATTTCAATTTATGATTCATGGAAACATCTAATCTCCAGTAGCCATCTCTTATTCATGAAGGAGCAAATTAATTGTCTGAAAAATCAGTTCTATGATGCAGGAGTTTAGTAGCTGAAAGGACGCCATTCTTCCTTGCTCGACACCAGCATTCCCTCTTTTACAACAGCAATTTGCTAGTGTAACCTCAGAAGATTTTAAGTTGGAGAACAACTTTAACTCTAGTTGGTAAACGAAACACAATGAGTAATGCATTCCCTTGGGAAAAAAGTAAAATAAATAGTAAAGAAAAGGTCAAGAGTCAGGCTATTACCTACTGGGTAGCTAGTCTCCAAAGATATCTCAATATTCACACCCTTGAGCAGTCCCCTCCCACGCTGAATCCCAGCTGCCCTGTGACTCGTTTTAACTGACGCCAGGCCCAAGAGAGGCTGCCCTCTTCCAGGCTTAAGCTTTAAGAAGGCCTGGCACCCCTACTGTAGTGCTGCCACATACAGATAGATGCCCAAGCTAGCTGTGGAGAGGGGTGATGGGGGGGGGAGGGAGAGGGGGAGAGGGGGAGGGAGGGAGAGGGAGGGGACGTGGGTGAGCACGTATGGTGAGGAGAGAGCAATTTATGAAAACAAACTTCCAGCACAATAAAACCCGAGGGTTGACAGCCTAGTTCCTCTAAAGCACTATTAATACTGGCAATGAAAAGTCTCCTACTTTTGTGGAGGAAGGGAGCTGAGGAAACAACGGCAGAGTTTCTTTTCCACAATGAAGTCGGATTCCTGGTGAAAGGTGGGAGTGTATTAGGAGAGCTACTGCAGTTTCACAGAGAACCGACCAAAAAACAGGACTAACAGTGGCAGATCGGTTCTCTGGTTCTCTGTTTGTTTGAAAGAGAGAAAAGGTGTCCCAGAAGCGTCCTCTGTCAAAGAAAACAAGAAGCTAGTGGGAAAATAATAGAGAAGAAAACTAATTAAGGTCACTGACACAGCTTCCAAATACTGCTCCTGGAACAGTCGTGTTTATCTAGTGAGTCAGAATGTGGGCTGGATGTGAAGGGTGTGGTGGAGAGCCTGTTAATGAAGAGATGGACTCTAGCAAGTAGAGGCAATTAGCTGTGGCTTAGGGCAGTGGACAAGGACCTTTTTATCATTAGTGTTTCATGGATCCTCTGGGCAGGTCACCACCGGGAAGTGGTATTTGGCTGTAGGAGAGTTTGAATACCACACGCCTCAGTTTATACAGAGGCGTGAGAAAAAATGTTATGCTACAGCCTGTGTCTACTGCAGAAGTATCAAAATTCCACTTGTGTTCAGGCTGCAATGAGACTTTTCCATAACTTTTATCAAAACGGGAATTCAATTAATTTTCTTCTACTATTCCAGATAACAGAATTTGAGCACTCACAGATACTAGATACAATTCATAAGGCCTTCACAGTACTTTCCAAAGGTTCTTCACATACATGATCTCAAGTTATCTTCAAAATAACTCTGTGAAATGGTCAGGAGAGACATCTAGCATTTTTTAAGGTAGAATGTTTTTTGAATTGGAAAACAGATTGATAAAACTCTGGCTTTCGAAGTACTATAACTATGGTAATGTCTATGAATTAATGACTCTGAGTTGAAACCAGTTCAACAGGGAACGGAACCAGATCTGCCAAAGTTGTTCCCACTGTGCCCACTCAAACCAGCAACCCCACCCTAAACTATTTAGGACCCCAGGCCAACTCCCATTATAGTTTTGAAAAGTTACAACTCACTCTACAAATATTTGTACATCCAGGACCTCAAAAACCCAAGGTCTCTGGAAAGAAAAAAAGGTGGGGGAGAGAGTCATCTTGCTTACCCCCCCTCCTTCATAACAAATAAAGTAAAGGCTGCCAGCATGCTAGAATTTAATAATAAGCTCAGATTCCCATGGGAAGAAGTGGGTTGTTATGTGCTGTTCTGAGCTTTAATAGACTCAGCTAGACTTCAGTAATTACTATAGAGCATGTAAAAGAAGCAACGAAGGACCACTCAGGTAGGATGTAGCTCATGGGGTTACTATACATAAAAAATGGTATTTATCAAGACATAAAATCCTGGGAGTAGGGGGATCTTAAAGATCTAGGAAGATCGAATCTAAACAAGTTATGTATCTTCTAAGGGCTTCAGATTTCTCATATTTAAAGTGAGGGGCTTCCCTGGTGGCGCAGTGTTTGAGAATCTGTCTGCCAATGCAGGGGACACGGGTTCGAGCCCTGGGAAGGGGAAGATCCCACATGCCACGGAGCAACTAAGCCCGTGAGCCACAACTACTGAGCCTGCGCGTCTGGAGCCTGTGCCCCGCAACAAGAGAGGCTGCGACAGTGAAAGGCCGCGCACTGCAATGAAGAGTGGTCCCCGCTTGCCACAACTAGAGAAAGCCCTCGCACAGAAACGAAGACCCAACACAGCCAAATAAATAAATAATAAATAAATAAAATTTGAAAAATAAATAAATAAAGTGAGGCAGTTAGACGACTAGATACTTACCTAGTTCCATCAGCTATGACTGTGATGTCTATGGCTCCCTTTACCCTTTATTTACATAAAATAATCACTTCAGGGGGGTCCAGTGGTTAAGAATCTGCCCTCCAATGCAGGGGACGCTGCAGGTTCGATCCCTGTTTGGGGAACTAAGATCCCACGTGGCGCGGGGCACCTGAGCCTGCGCGCCACACCTGCTGAGCCCGCGCGCCACACCTGCTGAGCCCACGCATTCTGGAGCCTGCACGCCACAAATAGAGAGCAGCCTACGTGCGGCAAAGAAGAGCCCGCATGCCACAACGAAAGATCCCGCAGGCCGCAACTAAGACCCGACACAGCCAAATAAATAAATAAATTTTAAAAAATAAAAAATTTAAAAGAAAATCATTTCAGCCAAATGATACCCAAGCAGTGCCTGCATGACAGCTGTCTTACGGCTAACAACATTGAGCAGAGCCACTCCTATGTTTGCTTAGCAGAACAGATATATAAACACACACATACACATACATATACACATCCATATGCGTGTATAAATTTATGCAACACTTAACTACCTTCATTATTTAAGGATTATTAAGGTCTACTAGTAACAGTAACGATTTCTTCTTCCCTAAACACTACCAGAAGGGGTAATTATAATTTAATAATAATTAGATGGTAATAATTGTAACTTAATACGTAGTATTTATTGAAGGCATTCTACTTCCAGACATCATTCTAAGCACTTTACAGGTACAGACTCCTTGAATCTTCACACCAGCCCTATGAGTGGGGCACCCTCACCAATGCCCCCTGATATAAGATTTGGATGTGGATTAAGTCAAATTTGAATTAATTTGAATAATACTGATATTCTATATACCAGTACTCCAAATTAAGTCATCATCACTCAAAATCAGTAAAATATAAAGAATATTAGGGCTTCCCTGGTGGCACAGTGGTTGACAGTCCGCCTGCTGATGCAGGGGACACGGGTTCGTGCCCCGGTCCGGGAAGATCCCACATGCCGCGGAGCGGCTGGGCCCGTGAGCCATGGCCACTGGGCCTGCGCATCCGGAGCCTGTGCTCCGCAATGGGAGAGGCCACAACAGTGAGAGGCCCGCGTACCACAAAAAAAAAAAAAAAAAAAAAGAATATTATATTATACACCCTATTAGAACAATAACTTTGAATACGGTTGAGGCAAATATACAGATGGGTGTTGTTTGACAGTACACAGGACTCAACATTCCCAATAAAAGCCAACTCTTTAGACTGAATACTATCCTTACTAAGGGCCCACCTGAAAATATTTGCAACGATATTTGTAGCTTAGAAAACCAAAAGTATTAATGCCCCAAAGAGGTCATACCTTGGGCTTGCTCCCAAATGAAAGTGTCCTATAGAACAACTACAAGCTTAACAAACCCACCAGAAGTGGAGACCAAAGTTCATCTGGTTCGCATAAGACCAAATACCAAAAAATGCAATTCTACATTTCACTGTTGTTGGTAAATACATATATATTTAGAGGTTGCTACACTCATTGAAATCTACTTCAAATCGCTTTATCCCCTACTGTCAAAGGAAACCATTCACCTGGGAAAAGATACTAATGGCAACTCACCAACAGTGAGGACGGCTTCCGACTGTGTGGTGCCGTGTGCGTTTGCAGCTTCGCAGGTATACTTCCCAGCGTGTTCCCGAGTAACAGCCTGAATATACAGAGAGCTTGAGCCAGCCTGGGACATGATGAAGTACACAGGCTCCAGGTCAGAACCCCCAGGTCTTGATAAGTGTGGTTTCCGGGATTTAGATCTAAGAACTTGAGACAAATGGCTGGTTATCAGTCCATGCCTGCCGTACCAACGAATGGCTGGAACCGGCACCCCGGAGGCATTGCAGGAGAAAGTCACGGAGCCTCCAGAGGCCACCTCTGCACTTGCTGGTGCCGTAATTATAACAGGCTTGAGTCCACTGTCTGTTAAAAAAAGTAATTCACGTAAATTAAGAACATTATAGTATCTACAATGCAAAATAATTTCATCCTATTACGTAAATGTTGTGTCGTGCGCAAGTAGCTGTCTTAGAAACATCTTTTATGTGTGTGTTTCTAAACAGTGTTTTACATGCAGAACAGTGTGGTGAACATGTGCATTCACTGAAGGAACAGTGCTTGCAATGTCGTTAGCAAGTAGTAATGATCATAGTCACAATTAGAACAAAGATATCTCCTTCCTTGTTAGTTCGCTTCTCAACTTTCACCAAGTAAAGCAGTCAATCAAAAGTAGAATTTTTCATCGTGTGGGCTCCTAGACATTTCCCACATAGGTTGCCTGTCCTTCAGAAAGAAAGGAATGTATATAAAGGAATCCACAGAGAGTTTTCCAGTTTGCATGCTCAGCGCATCTGACCACTGTAAATCCAGAACACGTGAGGCCAAAACCTCAGACTTTAACATGAAAAAGGTGTAAAGAAGTATAAAACTAAATAATAGTCCTTCAAAAAGACAGTCAATTCCAGGGCGCAAAAATCTGATCCCAAAAATCCTGGGAGAAAAACCTGTTCTGAATTACGGTTGACAAACATATTTCTGACCAAATACACGAACAAATTTTTGTTCCTAAACAAGTGGCACCGACTCTTTCCTTCTGGTCTCAGGTATTTTTTTTGGGGGGGGGCGGTATTTTCAAGTGATCTCACAATGGAATATCGATTACAAATGACATTTTCTCCAGCACATCTTTCTCCTTTTCCAGTCCTACTTCCTGTGTTTGACGAAGTCTATCAACAATGATCAGATTTCTGAATTTTTACTAATCTAAGAAGTGTAAAATGCTTTCATGGGTCATAATCTGCATTTCCCTCAGTACTAATGAGGTTGACTATCTTTTCACGTATTTATCTGCCACTCATTTTTCCTCCTCTGTCAAGTGCATTTTGTCCATTTTTCTATCGGATCCTTTATCCTTTTTGTAATGGTTCTGAATTCTTTGTAAGTACTAGGTACTGCTCTTTTGCTAGTTACATATGTTACTAGTATCTTCTCTCAGTTTATTGCTTTGCTTTTCATTTTTAATGGTATCTTTAAAAAATAAGGATGCTTTAATTTTAATGTAGTCATACCAATCTTTTCTTAAAAATTAGCCTCAAATGTCTTGTTGAAAAGTTTTACCCAGATCATATAGATATTATTCTATATTTTCTTCAAAAACTTTGCCATTTTGCCTTTCATATATAGGTCTTTAATCCACTGGAAATTTGTCTTTGTGTACAATGTGAGTTAGAGATTTAATTTCTTCTCCATTTTGATAAGCAATTATCGTACATCAACTCTTGAAATGGATATCCTCCCCTTGGTGATCTGCAATGCCACCTAAGTCAAATCCTTAGTGCAAATCCTTGTTGGTGGTCTCTGTCTTGTTCCAAGAGTCTATTTGTCTGTTCCTGCACCAATAATACAACACTGTCTTAATTACTATAGATTTTTGTGTATATTCTAATATCTGGTAAAGCAAGGTCCCCACTTTCTTGTTCTTCTTCTTTTAGAGTGTCTTTTAAATTACTTTTTCTGTCTGTTGCTAATTGTAATGGTTAATTTTCTGTGTCAACTTGACTGGGCTAAGGGATGCCCAGATAACTAGCTGTGTTTGTGAGCGTGTTTCCAGAAGAAATTAGCATCTGAATTGGTAAACCGAGTATAGCAGATGGCCCTCTCAATGTGGGTGGGCACCATGCAATCCGTTGAGGGCCTCAGTAGAACAAAAATGCAGAGGAAGGGCGAATTCTCTCTATGAGCTGAGCCATCTTTCTTCTGCCCTAGGACACTGGACATCAGTGCTCCTGGACCTCTGGCTTTTGGACTTAGATTGAGACTTATACCATCACTCCTCCTCCCACAGCTCAATTGCACCATTGGCTTCCCTCCTTCTCCAGTATGTAGATGGCAGACTTGTCCTCCATAACTGTGTGAGCCAGTTTCTATAATAAATCTCCTCCTATGTGTATATTATAGATCCTCTTGTGTTTTGTTTCTCTAGAGAAACCTGGCTAATACACTCGTACATAGAAAGGCAACATTCTTGTTTATTGGTCTTTATCCAGCCACCTTGCTAAAAGCTTTTATTATTTCTAACAATTTGCCAACAAACTATTGAGGATTCTCTATATTGACAACCATAGCAGCTGTGAATGAATAACGACTGAGTTTTCTTTCTCTCTTACCCTTACATCTTTCATTTCTTTTTCTTGTCATTCTGTACTGATGCGAATCTCCACTATGATGACAACTAAAAGAGATTTCAAAGGGAATGCTTCCTGTGAGTTTTTGTTAGATACTCTTTATCAAGTTAAGAAAGTTCCTTCTATTTCTGTTTTCCTAAAAGTGTCTATCATAGATACTGAATTATGTCAGATTTTTTTTGCTTCTATGGAGATAATCATATTGTTTTTCTCCTTTATTCATTAAATAGGATGAATAATACTTTAAATTTTCTGATTGATTACTGGAATAACTCCTTAGTTAAACTTTATCTTTACTGATCCTATTTTATCTTCATTTTCTATTTAATTGATTTCTGCCCATATCTTTATTATCTCCTTTCTTCTGTTTTCTTTAAATCTATTCTCTTATTTTACGTAGTTCACTAATTTTCAGTTTTACTAGCTTTCTTTTATAAGCATTTAAGGCTATAAATTCTATGTTCCTTTTTCCTATATCCCACACAATTTGACACTCATTATCATTGAAAGAATTTTAAATTTCCATTATGATTTTTGACCCAGCTATTGAGAAATATAATTCTAAGTTTCCAAATACATGCCATTTAAAAATTATTTTTTGTTATTAACATCTAAATTAATTGCACCAAGTTCAGAGAATTGGTCTCTATCATCCTGATTCGTTGAAATTTGAAATATTTATAACTCTCAGACAAAAGATTAATTTCCCTAATATATAAAGAACTCCTATAAATAAGAAAAAAGACCAACAACCTAATTTAAAATGGGCAAAAGACAATGAACAGGCAATACACAGGAAAGCAAATTCAAATGGCTCATAAACACATGATGAGATGCCCAACTTCATTCATAATAATAAAAAATATATAGATCAAAAGGTACTTTTTTTTTTGCGGTACACGGGCCTCTCACTGCTGTGGCCTCTCCCGTTGCAGAGCACAGGCTCAGTGGCTATGGCTCACGGGCCCAGCCGCTCCGCGGCATGTGGGATCTTCCCGGACCGGGGCACGAACCCGTGTCCCCTGCATCGGCAGGCGAACTCTCAACCACTGCGCCACCAGGGAAGCCCCAAAAGGTACTTTTTTAAAAACCTATCAGATTGGCAAAGACTAAACAGAAATTTTGACACCACCACACCTTGGTGAGGATATGTGGAAACATTGCTAGTGGGAGTGTAAACTAGTAACTATTTTGGAGAGCAGTGATATCTATCAAAATTACCAAGACATACATGCTTTTATTCAGCAAGTTCATTTCTAGGAATTTATGTTAGAGATGTTCACACATGTGCAAAATAATCTATGTAGAAGGACATCCACTGTAGACTTCTTGTAATAGTGAAGGATTAGAAACAGCCATCAATGAGGTACTAGTCAAATCATCACAACTATACAACGGAAGACTAAGCAGCCATTTTTAAAAAGAAATGAAAATACTCTTTAATGTACCATATGAGAAGATGTCCAAGATATGTGTGAAGTGAAAAGTTCAAGGTAATTTTTAAGGTAAAATTCAAGGAAAAATTTTTAAGAAAAACTTCGAGGTAATTTATATGAATGCTACCACCATTTACGTTCAAAAAAAAAAACAGACATTGTTATTAAATGCACACAAGCTCACATGTTATATGTAATTGATTATATACATGCATACAAGGATATTCAAGAAAATGATAAAACTAGTTAGTTCTAAAGAGAAATCTGGCTGGCTGGGGAACATGAGTGAGACTTTTACCATGTGCTTTTCAAAATTATGCCTTTTCAAAACTATGCAGTATCTGTTGAAAAAATATTATAAAAAATTTTTTTAAATGAGCGTGATTAAATAAGGTTGCTTCTTCATGGAAATGCCTACCTGCAACTAGAAAGGAACACGGAAAATGAACACTGCTCTGTTATGGTGATAGGATTATTTCCTTTTTTGTAAAAATGATTTAATTTTTAACCAGAACAAAACCCCATCTGTAAAGTAAAATCTCCTATGATTACATGACCTAAAAGCCTACCGTTTTCAATTTCCAGTCTCCCAGTAGACTGCGTAAATCCAATCCCATTATCTGCTACACACTGATACAGCCCAGAATCTTCCATGGTAACACCCCTGATTTTCAATCCATTTCCCACAGTTAGATGTCGTGGGGAACGACGAATGGGCCGTGCGTTGTGAAACCAGGTACGGTTGGGGGTTGGGTTCCCATGAACTTCACACGTGAATTGCACTGTGGCACCCAGAGACACTGTCTGATCCTGCAGTCCTTTAGAAATGGAAGCATGTTCTAAAAATAAAACGAATAAGAACTAATGAGAACCTACTGTATAGCACAGGGAACTCTACTCAATACTCTATAATGACCTATATGGGAATAGAATCTAAAAAAGAGTGGATTACATGCGTATGTATAATTGATTCACTTTGCTGTACACCAGAAGCTAACACAACATTGTAAATCAACTATACTCTAGTAAAAAATTAATAAAAAATAAAATAAACATAAATTAAAGTCTAGCCCTCAAGATGTACTTTTTAAATTATCACACGAGTCATACAAACTCTCCTCAATAACTAGTTGAAACCGAATTGTATTATTTCCTCACATTCTCCCATCCACCATGGTCATCAAGAAAAAATTAGAAATGTATTTACTTTCCTCCAATAGGATAAACCATATGTTACTAAAACATTATAGCCTCTTTTTATAGATCTCTCCTCCCACTTAACCACCCTCCGCCAACCCAACAAATGCACACACACATACATACATGCAGAGTTTCTAATCTTTGGCTTCTCTGAGCGTTTGTTCCAGGTGATCTGTTTGAAATAAAGTAATCATTTCCCTGGATTTCACACTACGCAACAGCCAAAACAGAAGAATGCTTATTTGGAAGTTAAATTCTTTTTATGCTCAATTCTGCTTTGAGGTTACATGTATTCTGGGCAAAAATTTTCCTTTAGTATCCATCAAGTCACTTTTTTTTTTTTTTAACATCTTTATTGGGGTATAATTGCTTTACAATGGTGTGTTAGTTTCTGCTTTAAAACAAAGTGAATCAGTTATACATATACATATGTTCCCATATCTCTTCCCTCTTGCGTCTCCCTCCCTCCCACCCTCCTATCCCACCCCTCTAGGTGGTCACAAAGCACCGAGCTGATCTCCCTGTGCTATGCGGCTGCTTCCCACTAGCTATCTACCTTACGTTTGTTAGTGTATATATGTCCATGCCTCTCTCTCGCTTTGTCACAGCTCACCCTTCCCCCTCCCCACATCCTCAAGTCCGTTCTCCAGTAGGTCTGTGTCTTGACTCCTGTCTTACCCCTAGGTTCTTTATAACATTTTTTTTTCTTAAATTCCATATATATGTGTTAGCATACGGTATCTGTCTTTTTCTTTCTGCATCAAGTCACTTATTACCTGGACAGAGTACATCATGTATCGGCATTTGTAACATATGCCCAAATTAAATGACTATGCATATTAATCTAGTCCTAATTAGCATTAAATTTAAAGCCCACTCGCCATACACTTGTATTAATTCCAGTGTAACCTATGTCAGGCCACTGTTGCACGTAAACAGGTGTAGAAGCTTTACAAAAACTATATTTACTATGAAAACTTTTTTTTTCCAGTCTTCATGAAAATCTGTTTTGATAAAGGAGAACATTTTTGCTGCTACACATGACAGTGAGATAGGTAGCTGGAAGAAAGGAATAGCTTTGAGATAAATAGTATATATAGAAATATGGGTGAAAATAACACAAATTTTATGAGCCAGCTATAGTGAAAGCATTCCAAAAGGGAAAATAAAATGAAATGATTTCTTTTTGAGATGACATTTTCTGGTCAGTACTCTGTCTTAGTTACAATTACTGGACACTACACACTGATACAGCCCAGAATCTTGCATCCTGTTGAATTCCAGTCTCTTTCCTCCATGTCATCAAGAAGGAAGAACCAGCTCTGTAAATAAGTCCCCTACATATGAACCAGTTCCATTCCGAGAGTGCGTTCGTCAGTTCAATTTGCTCATAAGTCCAACAAAGTTAGCTTAGGAACCCTACTAACAATCGGCTATATAGTATAGAACCAGCTACACCACCACTGCTTTTACACTTGCTTCAGGACATCCTGGGCTTGAAATAAAGATACTGTACTACTGTACCCTATACAGTACTGTACAGTACACAAAAGCACAGCCACTTGTAGAGGATGCACACACGTGACAATGTACACCAGACACGTGAACTAACTTAACGTGATTAGACATGCGAACGCACGTCTGCATTTTTGAAAGTTTGCAACTTGAAGGTTCGTATGTAGGGGACTTACTGTATTGTGTAACCAGGTTGGGGGTGAGGTTCCCAAGAACATCGCAGGTGAAACGCTCTGTGCCACCCAGAAACACTGCCCAACCCAGCAGTCCTTTAGAGAAATGAAGCTCATTTTGGTACTGGGGTAGCTATTTCTAGGTAGTCTCTATTCCATGTATGGCTCACAAATAGACACTCAAACATCAGTTAGACCAGAAAAATAGCCTGACTTGAAAAAACACTTAACAAGTAACATCTTACCAAGTACATTCACCACGTAAGTCACGTGTTTGGTGTCCCCAGACTTGTTTCCCACCACACAGGAGTAGTTGCCGGAGTCCGCCGGATCAATGCTGTCCGTGGCAAGATGCGAATACAACCTTCTCCACTTGCTTCCCGGCACAGCGTCCTGACCGTCCTTCAGCCAGTGCACATGAGAAGCTGGGATCCCACTTACCACACACTCCAGGGTCACAGGGCTACGAGAGAGAACAGCTAATGCCTGTGAAAGGGCGGGGTGAAGAATGTGAAAGTCATCTGAAGAAGGGCCTGGAGAAAGAAGGGAAAATTAAAAATCATTATTCTTATGTATTCACTTCCACCCTCTTCCTTAGCAAAGCTGTGAGCTTCCCCATCTTCCCATTTATTCTTCTTTACACTATGAGGTCCTGTTTGGTAACTAAATCATTTTCAGTTGAGAATTAAATTTAAAAGACTTCATGATCCTTTAGAGCTACTCCTGAATTAGCAGTTTGGAAATGTTGAATTTCTCAACAAGTGTGTGGACTGTTACTTAACTATGCTTTGACTATTGGTGCTACTACAACTTATCGTATCTCAAAGAGAACAGATAAATATTTTTTTGTAATTCACAGTTAGCCACCAATTTGATTACCACTGATACAAAGTGATATTTGCTCACTAATTTCTTTTTATTTGAGCAAAGGGCAAAGTTCTCCACATGAATTCTATCCTGTCACCTTGACCAAAATTCTCTTCTAAGAAGTCATTATATTTTTAAAACATATACAGTACTATGCTATAATGCACTTATGCATGTAAAGACTTTCTCATGATAAACAAACAGGATCTGAAAGAAAAAGGAACTCCCGCTTCCCAACTTTTTATGAGAAATGCTTCTGAGGACTCTTCCCAGTGACCACGATTCCCCCAAATACTTACGACTCACAAGGAGCTTTTGGCCAATGGGTTCAACTTTTAATTCATGTGTGACAGGATTAAAAGCTGCACATTTATATGATCCCTTGTCCTCTAAAGATACATTCAAAATCTGAAGATTCCCTGATGGAAGGATTAAGTAATTCTCTGAGGAAGGAAGGGAATGCAGTTAGGCCTCTCTCTTTATGAAGGACACAAGTTAAGACTAACAAAGGTTGATAGTTATGCTTTAAATGTAGACGTGACATGAGCAGCAAATAAGCAATCGGGGAAAATTCATTAAATGAAGGAAAAGGAAAGTCAAAGCAGAACAAAAAAAGTCAACAGCACTACAGTAACAAAATCAAACCCATCAGAGCCCCAAGGCAACAGATCACTCCCTGAGAACACCACAGCACAAGAAACATATTTAGACAAAGATACAACGACCACAGCTGCCACTTTGGGCAAACCCCTGCCTGCAGCACTGACCACCCAGTAGTCATTCACGTCTTCATTCATTTCTTCTCAACAATATGTACTGAGACCCTATTTTCTGCCAACAATGGCCTGTGCACAAGTGATACAACAATGAAGCGAGCAGATAAAGCAAGCCCTGCACTCATGCTGCCAGTGCTCCGATGCAGGAACAAGGCGGCAGAGAAAGGGACAAACGACAAACAAGCAGACAGTCATACGTACGACACAGGGCTACGGAAAACGAAGCTGAATAAAGCGGACAGAGCAACACAGCACATCATTTCAGATAGTGCCATGAGGGCGATCTTCTCAAAGGAAGTGATATCTGGGTAGATTCCTGAATGAGCTGAAGGAGTGAGCCTTGGGGGTGCGGGGTTGTAATCATTTCTGTACTGTCTTCTATACTATGTTCTATTTCATACTGTAACCATGTGTCTAAACTACTCCACTTGACTCCCAACAGCAGAGACAATATATCTTATGTGTTTTTGTGTCTACAGCCCCTAGCACACAGAGCTTAACGGTAGTTGGTTAATCCCATTTGTTCCCGGGGTGCCATTGGCTTGTCGTAAGAGGTCTCACCTGTGGAATGTTTCAGCCACTTTCCTCGGATTTTATAGCGCACCTCAGCTTTGGGGTTACTATCTGGTACCTTGCAGCCAATGAAACCAGTACTTTTTTCTTCTGCCGTAATAACATGCTTTGTTGATGAACCAAAATCACCAAGAACTAAAAGAAATAAGTAAATAAGTAGATAGATCAATCAATAAATGTAAATTTGAACTCTCTTTCCCAAAGGAAATTGTAAAGCTAGAAACAACATCTGCACCATGGCCATTTGTGGCAGCTAATCCCAGTTCCCAAAGTAGCAGGGTCTTTTTATCTTAGAAAGCAGTTGGGGTAGGGGTGCACGGTTGAGAGCTGGGGCTTAGTCATGGCACTCTTTTCCAGAAGACAATGCTTCCAGGAGACTACAAGGCAAGCAAACTGTTCTTGAAACATTAGGGAGAACTATAAAGCCTAATTGTTCCCATTCTGCCACGATAAATCCTTCTTAATCCAGTCTCTCATCAAAACTCACTTTCCCTATGCATCCTTATTCTGTTAGTAGCTACTCACATGGCAATAAAAGGGTTTCCAAGAATGAACCTAGGATATCAAAAAAAAAAAAAAAAGCAGTGTATCGTTTGAATTACCTGAATATACTAACTAGGTCCCAATTTCTCTCGGTTTAAGTTGACTACAGCTGGAGCCTGCATGGAAGGACTCTTTATTATTGCCAGTGCTGAAAGCACTCTGCAGCCTGCCCCTAGGAATTCAGCCCTCCAGTGTGTGGCTTGGAGCTGTCCACGGGTCACAGCTCTACCAAAACATTTACTCTTCTCAGTTATGACAAACTCACTACTCCTGGGGAATCCAGATTTGTTCTGTAAATAGGGGTGCCCTCACAAAGACGTTTTCCATTACTGGAAGCCATCACCGTTTGAAAGGCAGATGGCTCAAACTTACTAAGAAAACCACACATACCAGATTTTTCCGTAAGTTCAATACTCAACATTCCTTTCCTTACAGTTATTTTTCTACCCCACTTCTTTAGCCTGGTTTCAATTAAAGAAATGAAAATCACTCTGTAATCAAGGCAAATAAAACAATTAGATGTGCAAAAAAGATAAAGGATGGCATGAAATAACTGTCAAAGCGGACAACAGCTTTTTTTGTTGTTGATATTAAGGACTTTTAAATACTCACAAAGAAATTCAGATTCACGTTAGAAAATTGTCCTAACGCTGCACAAAATAATGTCCAGATCCCTTGATACAGAGGAAGACACTAAGCAAGGCTCAAGTATCGTCCCCCAGGTTAAACAAACAGCAAGTGTCAAGGCTGGGATGAGAACGCATACGTGTCTCACTCCAAAGCCCATTCTCCTCCAAGTACTCAAAAAAATGCAAGTATTAACAGTAATTTCAGGAAAAAAGCATCTACAACAGGGACAAAATCAGACTCACCTGCAGTGGATATGGTTGCAGGACCACTCACAACGGCGCCAATGCTATTGTTGGCAATGCACTGGTAATAACCCGAAAGGGAGGGGTTAAGAGAAAGGATAGTCAACGTCCCCTGGTGAACCTTAATCTGTTCCACATTTCTGTCCAATCTTTTTCCATTATGCAACCATGAGATACGAGCAGTCACAGGTTTAGCAGAACAATGCAGTACTACAGGTCCACCAAGTTTCTGGACGGCAGACAATGGCTCAGAAATAAAATAAGGTGCCAAGTCTACAAGGGAACAGTCCCCGTGTGCAAAGGGGTGGGGGGAGTGGGAGAGAAGAGGAGACAAGGGGAGAGAGAAAGAAGAGCAAGTTTAATATACTTCATCTGAATCTACAAAACGAAAGGCAATCCCTTACTTTATACGTTACGGTCCTTAGAGCTTGTAAGAGTTCTAGGAACATTGTTATATTTTGGAAGAAAGAAGGCAACATACCAATGGAGAACTTAACAGTTGGGGCAGCACAGATGAGAATCCTTATGATATAAATAAAACAAAATACTAATTCTATAAATGAGAAATGGTAAACCGCTCTTCTAATGAAGTAGCTTTTTAAAAATGGAAATTAAGAATCTGAAAAAGAGAAGATGACTTTCAAAATCAAAAGAATTCTCTTCCGTATTACCAACAGGGTTTGACTTTAAGAGCAAATTATTTTCTCAAAATAATTTGACTACTTCCCTTTAATATAAGTAATGTTCAACTTTTAAGAACGCAGAAGTAGAAAGTTAGGAAGCCACACTGAAATACAAAGTCTATCCTTTTGGGGATATGAGGATAAACGGGGTATCAATCGTCATATTTTTATTTGGTGTTTGGAATAGTTTCACTTGTTATGTCTATTCCTCCAGTAACTTGGGGGACAGGGGTTCTTGCGTTCAAGTATCAAAACAGATTCCTCTCCTCCACCCAAAAATGAGGGCGGGGGACAGGGATACTAATAATCTGGTGTAATAAAATAGTTAAAAGAAAAAAATAATAAATTGCTGAATCTACTATTATAGGATATTTTACCAGAAATAAAGATGAAAGGAAATGCCTTGACTGAATCTGAGGTTGCTATTTAGCCAAAAAAAAAACCCCAGAAATAAACCCACTAAATCGGGCTTCCCTGGTGGCGCAGTGGTTGAGAGTCCACCTGCCGATGCGGGGGACACGGTGTTCGTGCCCCGGTCCGGGAGGATCCCACATGCCGCGGAGCGGCTGGGCCCGTGAGCCATGGTCGCTGAGTCTGCGCGTCCGGAGCCTGTGCTCCGCGACGGAGAGGCCACAGCAGTGAGAGGCCCGCGTACCGCAAAAAACAAACAAACAAAAACCACTAAATCAATTTTCCTTTACTAAGTCGAGTATAGTTATACAGTATTTTTAACAAGGATAATAAACAAATATTACTTAATAAATAAACATCACCGTATTTGTATATACTCCTATATAAATCTTCACACATATCTAAAATAAAAAGAAATGCATATGGGCCATGAATTAGCCTCAGGCTTACATATACATTTAATAATAAACACATTTAAGCTTTTTAGTAACCCAGAGTTAGATAATAAATTAGGCAAGATCATGAGAGACCTGGGATTTGAACCAAGTTCTCTCACTCCAAGTTGAGTACTCTTACATACGGATTCTAAAATTCCTCTTTGGTGGTGTGTAGTCAGCATTTGATTCCTATCATAATTTCCAAATTCAGAGATTTGTAACATATCCTCACTGAAAAAAAGCATGTCCGGAAAATATTTATTTTCAAGACAACAAAAGGAATAAATTATACGGACAATGATGGGAAGGCCTGCGAGTGCCCAGAAGCACTCCTAAGAGATCCTTAAATTGCTTAATGAATCAGTTTTAAAATCATTCCACTGGTCAAACAAATCTTAGAAACGTCTTTGGAAACCATCACTATCGTCGAAGCATTAAAGTCGAAGTTCTTCATAGGATTAAGATGAGGAAAAGCTTCAGGCCCAAACTACCATTCTTCTCCTCTTACCTGGACTCACGGAAGAGCACAGAATCGGGAGAGTAACATACAGCAGTGTCTGTAAGGGTCCAGCAACTGGATGCATAGCGCCAGATTGCAGAAGCGGGCAGGACAGACTTCCAGGGCAAAATCCAGGCCTTAGCTTACTAAAAGACATCAAAAAAAAAAAGGAAGAAATTCTAAAGTACAAAAACAGTTGGAATTTTTTATCTGAATAGCCAGCCCGAGTTATGAACACAGTGGCTGCCCTCTATTTTGAAAGCTCCACATAGAGTGTGTCAAATACAAGGCATTCAATGATCCACATCTTCCCAATTCACAAGCTAATCTCTAGACGTTAAATTAAAGTTAGAAATTCTGCTCATTCTTCCAAGATACTAAGACACTTATTTTACACAGAACCAATCGTTCCAAATGAATACATAACGGCCTTTAGCGCCTTTCTTTGTACATCTCACAACCATCTAAAACCCAACACAACTCAGATGCATTCCTCCTCTATGTTCCTTAAAACAGAAACAATAACAACAAAATAATAACTAACGTTTATATAGTGCTTGTACGAGCCAGACGCCATCTCAGTGCTTTTCATATATTAACTGAACCTTCACGACAAGCCTATGAGTCAGGTACTCCTGGTTTTCTTCCCTTTTTTCAGATGGGGGACTCATGGATTGTGCAGAGAATACCAGGGGCAGGCCTGTGTGGGGATCGAGTTTGTCTGCAGAAATCCAAAGACCGCTGTGGTGAGAGTGGGATGAGCCAAGTAGAGAGCACACAGGAAAGCCGGGCTAGACCCTGCCCAGCTTCAAAGGCCACGCTGAAGGTTTTGGCATTTATTCTAAATGCGATGGCAGACCCTTGGAGGACTTAGAGAAGGGAGGGATGGGATCTCATTATGCTTTAAGGAGATCACTGGCTGATGGAGACTAGACTGAAGTGGGGCCGGGATGGAGGAGGGAGACCAAGTGGGAAGTTACGAGATCGCTGGGGAGAGAGATGAGCACGTGGTGGGTGAGTCCAGTGAGTCAGCTGTGGAGGTGCTGAGGAGAATCACCGGATTCAGAACATACACTAAAGCTTAAACCAAGCTGATGAAGGTTTGGATAAAAAGTGTGCGAGAGGGCTTCCCTGGCGGCGCAGTGGTTGGGAGTCCGCCTGCCGATGCAGGGGACACGGGTTTGTGCCCCGGTCCGGGAGGATCCCACATGCCGCGGAACGGCTGGGCCCGTGAGCCCGTGCTCGGCAACGGGAGAGGCCACAAGAGTAAGAGGCCTGCGTACCGCAAAAAAAAAAAAAAAGTGTGAGAGAAAGAGCTATATCAAAGACAACTCTTAGTTTTTGGTGTAACAGAATAAGTAAAAGCTCTGCTTCCTGAAATGGGGAAGACGAGCAGGGGAAACGGCTGAAGAGGAGGCTGCTCAACAGCTGTGCTTTGGCCATGGAAAGTCTGAGATCTGTGAGGGATCCGAGTACCAGTAACTAGTCGACAGGTGCATATAGGAGTCTGGAGCTGTGGGAAGAAGTCAGAGCTGAAAATGCAGATGTTACATGTACTAAAGCCTTGGCGCTAGATGAGCACTAAGGAAAATATGATAGAGGAGGAAAGATACTCCAACCTTTAGACACTGAATAGAGGAGAAAGAAGTAATAATGGAGACTAAGAAGAAGTAGCCAACAAAATAAGAAGAAATCCAGGGGCATGTTGCATCTAGGGAGAAAAATGGAAAATATTTCTGGAAGAAGAGAGTAATCAACCCATCTCAAACACTGCTGAGAAACAGAGTAAGATAAGATGGCATCAGAAAGCCATGAAGAAGACCATGGGTGATATAGCAAGAACGGTTTCAGTGGAGAAGGGACAAAAGTCTGATCAGTTCAGGATAGGATGGGAAGGGAGGAAATGAAGAAACAGGCACAGAAAACTCCTTCAAGGATTTGCTATAAAAGGGCAGCAGAAAAACAGAGAGAATTGCTGGGGATGGATGGATGGCAGCCATGGAAATGTTTGTTTATGTGTTTTTTTAATATAGAGATAATATAACACATTTACAAAGCTAAAAAAAGTTTCACAAAACCCAGCACTGGTAAGGATGTGCGTAAAAATCACTATAATATCTCGTTGGTGAAATATAATTGGTAAATTCCTTTTGGAAGGAAAATTATTCATTCATGCAACAAATATTTACTGAATCTTTATTATATGATGGGTACTATTCTAAGAGCTGGAGATAGAGCACTTAAATATATATGTAAGTAAAAATAAGTAACAGACAAAAATGTATACCTTACATTCTGTGGGAGAGATGGAAAGTAAACAAGATGAATAAATTAGGAATATTCACAAGGTCCATGCCATCCTCCAGATATGGTTCATTCCTTCTCTGTGCTACTCCTACACCTTGGTCACTGTCTACCACTGCACTCACTACTGTGCTCTGCAATTTACCTGGTTACATAACTATGTCCTCTTTGAAGGCAAGAATGATGTCATATCCAACTTTGCAAATTCTAATGCCTAGCAGAAAAGAGGCACTTGATGTTTCTTAAAATGAAAGGAATACCTTAAGGTAACGTAATTCCCAGAAGTACCTTAGAGAGTAGTATTTAATGAGAACTGTTATCTCTACTGAATTCAGTGTAACCTAGCTATATTTTTATTCTTTCATTCACTTATGCATTCATATATATGATTTCAAAAATTAGCAAACATAAAGTAAGCACCTACTGTATGCCAGGCACCATGCTAGGCTAGAGATCCAAAGAGTGGTTATTGTGTCGACAAATTCTCCCCTACATTCCTGCTTGGCCAGGACACAGAATCTGACTACAGAATATAACAAAATGTAATGCCAGAGTTACACTAATGACATTTTAGAAATGAGAATTCTACGTGTGTACTCATCTGTGACAAGAAAGGTTAATTCTAACCATCGATAAAACTGGGTAGTAATACAAAGTAAGGCACCGTAAGTATGGCTTTGAAGAAATCAAATATCTCCCAGGATCTGCTCACTTCTCTACACCAGGTGCTCCAAAATCTCCAAGTTGCAAACTCAAGTTTATCTACATCGTGGACTATCAGTTCGAGGAATGCCTTTTAAATGTTTTCTTGCTGAGCTCTTTTTTTTTTTTTTCTTTTTTTTTTTTTGCGGTACGCGGGCCTCTCACTGTTGCGGCCTCTCCCGTTGCGGAGCACAGGCTCCGGACACGCAGGCTCCGCAGCATGTGGGATCTTCCCGGACCGGGGCACGAGCCCGTGTCCCCTGCATCAGCAGGCGGACTCCCAACCACTGCGCCACCAGGGAAGCCCTTGCTGAGCTCTTTTAAAAGTGGGAGAAAATACTCTGGTACCACCCGCTGGCAGAAGGGGCCAGCTGTGTGAAAACCTTTTTGGTTTATTTGAATTCTTCCCTTGGTTCAAGGGTAAGAACTGACACACCATTGCTAGGCAGTCACGGCAGAGTAAACATTCAAACAACTTGTTAACACGAGGCACCTTCCTGAGGACAAGGAAGAGAGTTTCTTCCTTTTGCCAAATCTTTCCTCAACTATTTATTTATTGAAAAGCAGTGAAACAAATTCCAGAGTCAACTTTAACCCCAGCACGTGATCTAGTGAGTTACTTTACAGCTGTCCTTTAAAACATCACAGCTCATTATTGCTACCTAAATATTATCACACAGGAATGTGCCTATCTTTCTATTAGGTTAACGTGCTGTCAGTTGATCTGAGAGGTTGGAAAGAAATTATGACCCTCACAGTCACTGACTAAATATTTGTTGACTTGGTTTATATTTCTCTGTGGCAAGCCTGCTCAGCTTGTTAGAAAATTGTGATATTCAGGACAACAACCTGGGTTCTGTTGCTCTACGGGTCAGGTGGCTTGAAATTATATTCAACAGCCACCAAGAGCAACCTAGGTCCAACCTCACAAACAAACATCCCTGACCGTAAGGAGGGTTAGAGGATGTATAAATCAGGGTATATGCATTAGCACTGCTGGAAAGTTATTCAATACTATGTCACTTTCAAAAGTACTATATTTGTCGAAAGAGGAAACTTCTTAATAATATTAGTGCTATTGCCACTTGACTAGTTAAGTTATTGGAAAACAAAAAATATATTTTAACATACATATCTAACATCTATACATAAATATATGTGTATACTATAAATGTATATAAGTATATACAAATTTTATATATTTTTAATTTATATACACATACATATAAATATGTATCATTTCCCTGCATTGCTCGCAAATGAACAATTTGTTTGGCCAAGTTTATCATAACTGAACAAGGTTCCTGCCATCTTCTCACACACAGATCAGTGGCCTTAGCACGTATGTCATCTTTCTTACCCACAAAAATTTACCTTGGCAAGGGAGAAAACAGCCCTAATTTCCTCTGCATAGAAACTGTTATCCCATCCTCCTTTTCTGATCTGGAAACAGTGGCCAGCAGAGAAAAGGTCTGTCTGACCTCTGTTCTAGCATACGTACCATTCAAATATTCTCATGTAAAAATTCAAAACAGAATTTGGATTTAAATCATATCAGATAAAACAGAATTCTGATTTAAATTACATTGCCATTTTTCAGACTGCAGTGTTTTTCTCATTTAGAATATTTTTTTAAGCATCCAATGTGGTTAACATAATGCCAGGTGATATTCTAAACAAAATATTCAAGGTTTTCTTTCACATATTCTACAGTGAATATGCTATTTTATCAAGTAGAAAATTGTTAACAGAAAGTTTCTACAAATACTCAATGACAAAGAAAATTACACATTTAGCATAAAAATGTGGAATGAATGTACAAAAAAAAAGGCAAGTAAGCATGACAATTCTATCACCTAAAGATAACACATCAATATCTCAATCCATTTTCAACGAATCCTTTTCATATGGTGTATATTTACATAACTGAAGATCATAATATATATGGAATATAGTTTTAAATCCTGCTTTTTTCATTTATCATCTAATGATCATGTTTATTAAAATTTTTCATAAACATAATTTGTAACAGCTATAGATACTTATTGAATGTATGTATCAACACTTAATTTGCTTAGCCATTCCCTATTGGTTAGGCTCCACTTTTTTATATGTGCGTGCATATGTATATTTTTGGTTTTGTGGGGTTTTTTCGCTATTACAGATAATACTGCTGTGAGTATCTCTGTCCATAAATCTTTAGCTACTCTTCTAAGCATGTCTTTAGAACTGACTTTTAAAAGTGAAATTATTGGGCCAAGGAGTAAAAACATTTTTAAGACTAAATATATAGATGGTTGAGGTTGTCGTCCAAAAAGATGGCAACAAGGCACAAGTTGGTCCCCATCAACTGCCACCAGCACGTGGGGGGACCCCTGCTCACCAGCAGACTGTTTATTTCCTTACACTGAGGTAAGCGAAGTGTGGATATCAAACATGAATTTGAGAAATTAATTAAAATATTTTATAGGGCATAAAGCAACATTCACTGTCTAATCTGTTAGGGGTTTCTCTAACAATATTCGAAATTTATATGAAAGTAACTGCAGAAAGAATAACAATAATGGACACCGCAGGCTACCCTGATCAAACCTTGTCCATCTCTGAACTTTCAATTACAAAAAAACACCATGGACACAAAAATCTCTGCTTTTTACCCAAAATTCACTTCAAGTAAGTTAAGGGGTTGTGTGTTGATGTTGTTATACTGTGTGATTTTAATTTATAACGTGTATTTGTCTGAAAAGCAATTTGTACGCAAGAACTGCTGACAGACGCTTTCTGGCAATATTTGCTGGCGTTCAAAATAGTAAGTTACCATTCATTCCCAACCATTATCCTCTCTTCCTTACTGCTTTCCGTGTCCATTAAGCATATATATACCCCTACTTCCCTAAACTACTAGAGGTAGTAAAATAACTCAAGGACTTGGACTTTAAATTGGGTTTGATCTTGTCTTACTACTGGACACTGGCAAAGGCCTGATCAATTTCCCATGTGAAAAACAGAACCATCAAGGCTTATCCAACTCACTGGTCTCAGAAGGAATTAACATGGTCATGAGGAAGTTCTTCTACCTCCTTCCTATACTCAGAGGAAGTTAAAGGCCAACATCCATTATTTTCACTGCAGTTTTGAGTGGCTGACTTAAGTGTCTGAGAAGATGCTCAGTGGTCACTTTGCTCCCAAGAAAGCACCTGGTAGTACAGTCTCTTCAGAGTACAAAAAAAAAAAAAAAAACAAGAAAAAGAACAGCTAAGTGTAGTATCCCATTCAACCTACAAATCAGGATCAGGGGATAACTCTTTCCTCCATGCGGTAAAAATCTTTTTTTTACCCATTCTCCTCCCCACTCCCCACTCTCATATGGCCCAAATGCTGCTCCTTGAGTCCTGGCCTAAAGACTAGCTGGTATCTCCTGAGTTACAGGGCTTTCTCTAAGCCTTTCCTGCATGCCTACAGAGAAGGCAATTTGTCTTGCATTACAAACTGTACTTTTAAGCCATCCCAGGCTTAAGAGAATTTCTGTCGGCAAAGGGAAGCTAAAGGTATGCCTCGTCTCAGAATAAGAAAGGAAATAGTTCCCTAACATTTACTTAACTTATTGTTCAGGTTGTGAACTTCATGCTTTTATAACCCCTTTTCAACATGCTGCCAGAATAATCCTTTGGGGAAAGTCCTGAATTTCTAGATTTGATTCCTCTGTTTTTAAAGGAACGCCTTTGCTTTCCTAAGGATGATCAAAGCTGTCTCTCTGAACTATCCCCTCCCTAGACTCCTATATCAGACTTTCTTATAGTTTTCTTTGAGGCTTAGGGAATAACTGGGATTAATTTGTGAACAAAAACTCAGCTTTGGGATCAGTACTGTTCTTCAAAATAGAAAATTCTTTAACTTAGTTTTCTTTTTTAAAGGCATCGTTTTCTTCATGAAATAGTAATTTCCTTCTTAAAAAAAAAAAAGATTGATTCTTACTTTCAAACCCTCTATTTCAAAACATCCTATTTCTCAATTGTTGAGAAAAAATGAGTTTTCCGAAATAACTAAACAAAAGAAAAAATAAAGCATGTCTAATTTTTTTTATTAGGTACTGATTAATTCAGCACAATTTCAGTTATGGAAGTCCAACACAATATATACTTTTTTTTAACCTATTGAACCACCTTGACCTTAATCACATCCAGCTTTAAATCTCCTCTCAAAGTTTTCTTCATTCTGAATATTTGAATAATTTAGCTAAGAAGCAAACATTTCCTGCACAGATTTCTCAAAGAATCTTACTTTTTCCAAGAAATATTCATCCAGTCAATTAATTCCATACGTAGGGCATCTACTCTGGGCAAGATCCTGGGAGGGTACAAAAATGAGGAAGATGAGGAAGGTATAATTCCTGAACTGAAGGATACTGCAGCCTAATCAGGAAAAGAGGGCTTGAATTAACTTTGGAATAAAGAAAATGATAATAAGTAAATGAGACAGTAAAAAGCATTAGAAGAATTCAAAGCAGAGGAATTCATGTTTCATTCAACAAATACTTAGTGCCTGCCTACTACGTGTCAGGCGCTGTGCTATGCTGGAAACTCAGCCAGGGAGAAAACAGGCAGCGTAGCTGCCTTCAGGAGGTTTTGAGTCGGGTGAGGACAGGTGACAACTAAAGAAGCTGTTCAAACACAGCCTCACCTAACAGAATGACTAAATGTTTTGCCACAGGGGCTCCTGTGAAGTTATTCCATGTTGCAGATGGCTTCTTTTTATTTGGTATAAACTTATTTATATAACTTTTTCAATCAGAAACTAAACAATGGAACTTTGATGTTACAGCTTCGGTCAAAGACACACCCACCAGCGGGGATGCATCATTTCCACAACTGGTGGAACACTTCGCCGCTTAGCCTTTATTTCACCATAAGGTGCTTTTGTGTGCTGTAACTTTAAGTGCCATGGGACTGCAAGATAACTACATGCCTTTAGAAGACTTCCTGTCTCCAAGTCCACTTCCCGACTCCCCCGCCTCTGAAGGACTTCCTCACCAGCCCTCCTTCACCAGTCACCACCCTCAAGTCTTCTCTTTCTCCTTTGCTGAGGACAATAAAATCACTGCAATATATTTAGGAACAAACTATTCATTTACTTTCAAAATATTGTTTATCACCTACACAAATTTGTTTTTATTGCTTAGCTGATCTATTTTTCTATCTGTGAAAGCAGTGCAGCTCTCTTGGTTTGGGAGGGAACACATGATTTTTTTTTCCACCAAAATCAATGAAAATGGCTTTCACTAAGAAGCGAGGCTTTTTAGTGGAATTCCCTGGCGGGCCGGTGGTAAGGACACAGTGCTTTCACTGCCGTGGCCCCGGTTCAATCCCTGGTCGGGGAACTAAGATCCGCGTGGCCCCGGTTCAATCCCTGGTCGGGGAACTAAGATCCTGCAAGCCACAGGGCATGGCGAAAAAGAAAGCAGCAGCAGCAAGGCTTTTAGGAAATAAAGGTTTTCAGGAATTAAAGTGCGTAAGTGAGGAAGGGATAGGTGAGCCCCAGAATAAAGCAAGTACAGGTGCTGCAGGGAAAACAGAAGGGTTATCCAACCAAGACTCAGCGGCTGAGAAGATTTCCCAGAGGCAACGATGATTCGGTGAATCAGGTGGAGAAGTTCGGGAGGAGGGAGGACAAGCAAGGGGAGGGACGTCTTCCAAGCAGAAGGAAGAGTCTGCGTGCAGAACCAGAGGCAGAGAGCAAGGAAGAATGGGCTGGAGAGGGGAGTAAGGACGGGATTGACAGGTGACAGGTAAGGCACATAGGTGAGTAGAAGCTAGAGCATAAAGAACAAAATAAATCAGGTTAGGGTGCTTGGCTTTTTTCCTGAGAGAGGAGTATGAACAGCTTTGAAGCAGGCCAGGGACAAGATCAGACTTGTGCCTTTGAAAAATCATTTACACTGCAATGTGGCGGATGACTGAAGAGGGTTAGGAGGCTGCTGTGAAAGAGAACGGGGACCTGTACTAGAGAAATATCAGGGGATAAGTGTAAAAGATTTAAAAAGTGTTAAGACATGGACATATTTAAAAGCTATTGGGTTGGCCAAAAGGTTCATCCAGTTTTTTCCATAAGGTGGCTCTAGTAACACTTAGTTGTCTTTAACTTCATTCGAAACAATTTTGTTAGATTGTACGTGACAGCTGTCATATCAGCGTTCATTTAAAAAAAGACTTATCAAAATTGGTGAATTTTTGTGTAGCCATATTTAGGAGGTAGAATTGAATAGGACCTGGATAGTGAATGATGTGCATTGGGAAGGAATACATCTCTTAGACATCTTTGGAATCCATCGTCTGTCCACTTCTGTTTCCCTACTGCTTCGGCCATAAAGAAAGGCATGAAACCTGCTGTCCAGATCTCTCATTTGGACAAGCGAGTTCGTGGATGCCGTGCCTTCCCTAAGACAGGAAACGCACAGACGCAGCAGGGCTCTCCGTGGTTTGTTGTTGCTGTTTGGAGGGTAGCAGAGAATGGAGAGGATGCATCTTAAGGTGTGGAGCTAATGAGCTGAGTTGGAGAGAAGAGACACTCTAAGAAAGACCTGGCAGGCAAGCGGAAAGAAGCCTGAGTGCTTAGGAGAGATGAGGGAGGCGTCTGCACACAGAGGAACTGTTATCCCTGCGGGGGAGGGGCCTCGAGCTGAAGCCTAAAAATAAAATACAATACAATCGCCTTTCAAGGGGTAGCCATTCCTCACTCAGAATAACTCATATTATCAATACTACTAATAAAAAAGATTTTTGTAACCAAAAAGGAAAAGACAGAAAATGATATTCTAGGGATGGAATCAGACACTCAGACTTCCTAAAAATGAGTTTCCAAATGTCGCTGAATTTCACACCCATATACCTTTCAAAGGTACCACAGTGTAGGGTAACCAGACGCATTCCTTCACTAAAGCCTTTGATCAGTGACAGTCTTCATGCTGCCCACATGGGGTCCCGAGAAATGAGAGTAACAGCTGGCAGGCATCCTTCAGTGGTCTGACTGGAGGCGTGGGTAGGGGCAGGTGGAGGCGGAGGAAAGGAGAAGGGAAGAAAGTGCTTTCCTAAGTTCGGTGGCAACAAATACACCCTCTAAGAGTCAGCATGTTCATCTCTGGGGGCTATTCTCGGTGCTTTTAGAGACTAGAGAATCCCTTCAAGCAGTCATGTGCAACTGACAAAGATGCGTCCTCCGACCTGCCTCATAGCTGGGACGCAGGACGAGGAACGTATATATCTTGTGAAAGTAGAGCTGCAGAATGTCCAACACCCAGGCCAGGTCAACAACTGGCAGAACTCTCTTCTCACCAGAACTCAGTCCTCCTTGCCGTGAGAAATGCAGCACTCTCGGCGGTCCCCGCTTCACGAGCTCGGAAGGATCACGCAGTCAGGAGGCTGAACATTTTTTAAAACGTTGACACCTACAGACTTCACAACCTTCCCCCACTTCTCCTGAGTCTCAATTAAGTCAGCCAAGCATGCACACTGATCCTGCTGCTTGCAGAAGCATTTCCTTTCACTGTGGACCATCAAAAGTCAAGGAAGAAAATGGAAGTGACTTGGAGTTATGGCACCAAAAAAGGCCAAACGAGCAAAGAAATAATCAACTCCACATGAGCCACTTCAGCTCCAACACAATGAAAAGGGCCTAGGACTAACCCCAGGAAAGGTCACAGAGATCAAAGGTCACAAGCAGAAAAAGGCAACAGTGAGGGGCTGCCAGCTGCAATAGGAGTCAATGTGGTCTTAATTACACTCCGAAAGGGAAGGGGTCTGAGTGAGAGCCAGTTGGGTTCTATTCACAATATTTGTGTGTTTAAAAAAAAAAAAGTCAAGTGTTCCTGTTCCACTGTCTTTCAAAGAGGCTATTTCTTCCTGCTTCTAGAGCACAGGAAACCAAGAATTGCGGAGATAAGATAATTCTGGCATCCACAGTGAGCTGTACAGGAGCATTACAAATATTTAAAAGCACAGCTGCCTACAGACAGTGAAATTCTAAAAAGTGACTTGGGAGAGATTATTAAAAACACAGAATACAGCAAGTTTCAAGGGGATTACTCTGCAAGCATCACAGAATCAACACTTGCCACAAATCCAACTCTCAGTAGATGTTCAGGTTTGTCATCGGAATTGGCTTCATGGGAAAAAATAAGAGAGCGACGGGAACCGCAAAACACATGCCAAATGCAAAATCTTAAGTTTGCAAGGAACCAGCTAACCCTGAACAGGGTGATATTATAAAGATCCAGACAGACACCTGGCTAACCGCCTTTGATGGAGAATGAGGAGGAGGAAAGTGCCGACATTTAAAGAAGAGCTCTAGATGATGTGTTAGGTAATAAAATTAATAGAGTTGTTAATAAGGCCAATGCCTTGCTCAGACCTTACCAAATGGAACAAATTTTCCCAGGCCATGATGAAAGACACCCTCATGGGGTTTGGTTTAGATTGCATTTTCATAACAAGGAAATAAGAACTGAAGGAGAAACTCGTTTCCATGAAATATATTCTAATGTATACAAACACTGAGGAAAAAGCAAAATAAGAAAAATTTAGAAATCTAAGAAAAAATATCTTTGCTGCAAACAAACTTGAATCAATGCTGGTTGAGCACTGGACCTCCTTCAGGATGATTTTTATATTATATGACCTGCTGAATTATGAGTTTCCTAGAGACCTGGAACATAGCGATACTAGTTTCCAAGTACCTCTTCCATCTTTAAACTTGGCTGCATAAATTAACTGAAGGGGTCTAGATTTCTCAGGAGGCCTGCTTTGTTCAAGCTGGTGATGGGAATTAGGTCAGACACGGCTTCATCAAAGCTGTCACAGCACCGTGTCTGTGCACCAAGCACTGAGAATGGGACTCTTCAAACACGTTCATAAGTTGGCACACAAGCCAGTCACAGATTCCTGTGCAGTTAGTACGCAATCCCCACAAACAGATTGAGAAACCTAAAAATAAGTAAAAATGCACATTGGTCAGTAGAAAGAAAACTTGCATTCCCGGAAGCTTTGATAGACAGATAAAATCAAAGAAATGATCAAGATACAATGCCTTGATGAAGTGAAAACAGAAAAAGAGATCAGTTAAGACTGGGATATCTTTCTAAACACAGCACAATATAGCATGAAGTTTTAGTCCGACTGGAGAGCCTGAGACGCAGTTTTAGCATTGGGTCCAGCCTGTCCACCAGAAATGAAGCAAAGCTTGTTGGGACAACTCTGCTGGGCTGCACGTGTATCAAGCAAGAGCAGCTGCTTCGTGACATTATATTGGGCAACAGTAAACAGGATGGTCTAAAGAAAGGATTCAAGGACACACTGATACAGGAGACACACACACACATATACAATACACACAGATACCACTGGAACGCCGTAGCAGCAGATAGACCCAAACGGGAAGACAGATGAACTTATTCTAACGATGCTCCTCTTTGCAAAACTTTTCTGAAAATCCTTTGTTAATCATTTTCAGTGTCCATGTATAAACAAGGTATAAAAATAATCTCATTAGGTTATAATTACACCTGATTTTTAACCCCACATAGTCTTAACTCTATCAGCATCACCCAATGAATTCATTAATGGTTATTTCCAAAAAACTCAAGAACACCAAAAGTTTTTTTAAAGTGCCGTAAGAAGTAAAGATAATTCCAAAAGAACCTCAAATTACTCAGTACAATAACAGCAACGTGAGATTAAATATACAGCTTCCTGAAGAGACGGACTTCTTTAAAGACACAATTCTCATTTGAATATTTAAGTTCTGATACATTTCTTAAATACTTCATATCACACTATTCATGTCATAGCTGACATTTGTAGAATACATGTTATATGTTGATACATCCATGTACCTTGTAAGCTGGAATTTTAAGGACTTATTGGCTCCTATGCACAACTTGAGGAGTTTTTGTTTTGTTGGTGAGATTCAGAAGAGAGTTAAAACTTTATTCTTTACATAATGAAGATGATTAATTTAGGGCTTAAAAGTATAAGAGTGCTGTGGATTTACTTAAAAGTAAAGAGTGCTTTATTCTTTA
Organism: Lagenorhynchus albirostris; assembly: GCF_949774975.1. Taxonomy (NCBI): domain Eukaryota; kingdom Metazoa; phylum Chordata; class Mammalia; order Artiodactyla; family Delphinidae; genus Lagenorhynchus; species Lagenorhynchus albirostris. The sequence continues at coordinate 100,841,922 of NC_083103.1, forward strand.
CATAATGAAGATGATTAATTTAGGGCTTAAAAGTATAAGAGTGCCTTGGCTTAATTTTCTAAAATCTCTTCATTCAACCCTTTTTCTAAGACAAATTATGAGTGGAGTTGGAAGCTGTAGTCTAAAAACACAAAAAGCAGTTTCTTGTTCATTTATACCACAAAAATATATTGAGTACATATATTCAAGGTAGCTGGGTGGAGGGGAGATAACATAGAAGTAGAATAAGATAACAGAGACCAGACCAGGTCTCATTTCTTAATCTCTGAATCTTTAACTCTTGAACTGCATATAAACAATAGCATTTAAAACTTTTTTGAGGTACAAAAAAGTTTCCAAAAGTGACAGGAGTCTGAATTTTTTAAATAACGTATTTTAAAATATTTAATAAGTATATTTTAAATATATTTTTTTAAAATTAATAGCTGGTGGTCTACAGTGATGTATTTCTTTCTCCTAGAGAATGTTAGTCAGTTAGAACATTTACTAATTTAATGTGGCTTAGGTTCTGTCTGCAAGTGGGGAGAAAAAAACACCCACAATTTTTTCCCCAGCTTCAGGATTCTATGACACACATTTTACAAGTGCTGTGTTTAAATGAAAAATCACTTAAAAGCTTGTATGCACCTCTCACATTAGTTTTGCTTCATCTTTGGCAGACTCCCAAAATGACTGAACTAATGAAAGAGGAAAGGGGGAGTAAAAACAGCAAAGGTATCCAAAATCAACAAAATTTCAGCTCTAAAAATTAAGGCAAAAGCATATAGTTCAGCACTCCAGGTTGAAAGCAAAAAAACAGACTGTTCGTGTTCACTCTTATTAAAAAAAAAAAAAAAAAAAAGCCAAGTTGAAAAAGAAGCAGGAGACTAGTTTACGATTTCATTGTAAGAACTTGGAGACGCGGCCCCTTTACTTTGTTTTCAGGTAAAGAAACTAGAGAAATTTCCCTAGCAAACCTTCCTGCTGTGTGAAAGGGTCACCCACCATCTTACAGTCAAATTATCTGTGAGGTTTTCACAGAATTCTTGAACCACTGCTAGAAAACATGTACATAATGGAAAAGACAGGCCTTCTCACGAAAACTCAGGGTTTACCTTAGCAAAGAACCATTGGTTACGAAGCAAACAGCGATGGCAATTTGAAAACTACTTCGTCATCAAGCTTTCCAAGAACTTACATTTAAAACGCTTCATAACTCCACATAATCGTCTTCTTTTTCTCTTCCCAGCTTCCCTGCCAACCTGAGTAAGGACTTAAGAGGAAAGGCCCAGATGGCAGGTGTGGGTGTTCCAAAACATCAGATATTATTTTGTTTATTTGAATTACATTCTTTGCTTGAACAGCCTCAGGGTACAAATAAAACATACTACTAATTAAAATAACCAACAGTAGGACTAATAAAACATCTAAAAAGCAGCTTTTATAGAGAGAGAGACTTTTTAGGTGTTTGCCTCCTGACCTCCGTATACGGAACAATGAAGGTACACGTCAAACTAAGTGAGGCCTTTCCATTTCTGTTGGGGAAGGATAAAAAGTCAACTTTTAAGGCTGTGGTCAGAGAGAGAATCCTACTCAATACTGATGCATCCTAAACACGTGGGCATAAATCTTACAGATGGAAAAACATCTAGCATGAGACACAGCAAAGAAGCCATATCCAATTTGGATAATTGTACACTGATAGTTTACTAAATTTAATCTACAGCAATGGTTCCCAGACTTTTCAATTTCAATAACCAGGAATATCTAAAAATAAAACAAACACCAGGATGTCCCATGTAAGAGTGCCGAGCATTTACCAAGTTAAAAAAAAAAAAAAAGAAAGAAAGGAAAAGAAGAACTACCATCTACGATCATAGTTTCACTGGATCAGAACAAAACGTAGGCCAAAAAGTGATTTCAGAATAAATTTAGCTTTGGGAAGTAATCACTACATGTCTTTTGGTTGGCTGTTTCTCGTTTTACTCCAAACAAATATAACATTATAAACCACGTTGGTTTGAAGAGCAATGTTGAGAAACAATCTAAAGACTTAAGTTTTCACTGTCTTAAATCAGTAGATTATGTTATAACAGGTCATCACCAACATTTGGTTACAAAATAGGCTGAATCACATGTCCCTTAATGGAGCATTAAATGTAGATATCCCTTAGCTTTTCATCCTGAATGACAACCAACAAATTTCCCAAAAGGAGTGTTTTCACTCTTCGTAGTACTGACAGGTTTCTGCCACTCAAAAAGACCCCCTGCTCCCAGTGCCACCCCTACTTTTCCTTATTAACACTCCTCTCCAAAACAGGCCAAACTTTTAGAACTTATTGGGAAACTGTTGTTTCAGAGGCGGGAACCTTGTCCTATACATCCCTACATTCAACTCACAAAATTCCCGTCGTCCCCTTGCTTTCTCTGTAGATCGTTCTTAAACGTACTTCTTTCCTCATACAGTAACGGCCTTGATGTTCATTTTAATCTGATTCCTCCTGAGTAAACATTGTAGCCAAGGAGGAGTCATGCAGAGAAAGTACAGAATTTGGTTTTACCTGATGCATTATACTGTGAAAAAAAAGAACTAGGCTAGATATTTATATCTAAAGACTTAAGACATAAATGTAAAAAATTTCTACCAGACCTGGATTAAACACTAGTTTGTCAGTTCCGTGAGGGAAGGGAACCGTGTCTACTTTGCTCACTGCTGTATATCCAACACCTGGCAAGTATCCTGCACAAAATGAGTGCTTAATGAATGTCGATAAATGAATAAACGTACACTGAGAGAAACGCAGCAACAGTTCCTAGGAATTACGACATGTCTTAACACACTACTAATTTAATATGTTTAAAAACATTCTAGGAAACCAAAAGAGAAATGATTGGAACGGTCTAACACTCTAAAACAGATGTTGAAGAGAATCAGCACTAAAGCTTTATGATCTGTCCACTGAGTTTATTTGGCCTTCTACAGAAGCGAACACTCATTTACTTACCTTTTGTGACGTCAATTTTTAAAAATCAATAGCTAATAGTTATATAACATACAATTTGACAGGTACTGAGGCCAAATGACTATCAAAGTACATGATGTAGCAGTACAGAAAAGCCATACACAAAAATGAAAAGAGTTCAAATAATGCATGTTATCAAGAGGTCCTTTTAAATCTAAGAGGAAAAAAAGGTACTAGAGCTAACACTGGAAGCCCTGTTACTTTGCTCACCAACAGCAGTGACTCGGTAGTCAGCAAAATATTCATCTTAAGCACTCTAAACAGGGGGTAAATGGAAATCTTACTTTTAGGACCGCCACAAGGATTTGTAGCTAAAACAAATACAGCAGACTCTCTTCACACACTTATGACAGAGATCGGTGTTACAGACTAAAATATCAGGTTTTTAATAGTACATAGTCATGTTTCCTGCAATGGGATATGAACTTTTGTATAGTCAAAATCATGTAACCAAAATCCTACCACACAATGCTATTTCTAAATAGGAAGATAACTCTCTAGGAAACAGTTCAAATATACTTAAAGAGTACTGGCCGAATTAACTGGGTCAAACCACAAAGAGGTTTATAAATTTCCGTAAAACCATCAAGTCAATCTGTCTCACATCTTGTCAACACTTTTTCTTAGGTCCAGAATTTGGTAAATAAATACCTAAGGAAAACCACATACATTTTTTAAAGCAACCTGCCGCAACGCTGATTTGATTTATACATACACGTCAGGTAGATTAGTCATTCCCTGTCAGTATCAGGCAATATCAACTTGCTAATTTATTCACACAAATAAATAAGTTTGTCTTTAGGATAACTAATAATAAAATTAGGATATTAAAAATATTGTACAAGTATTGAAATCCGAGCTACCAGAGAAATATTCAAATGTTTTAGCCAGTACGTCTCAGTCACCTTTTTGTCCCAGCACAAGAGAGTAATGATACATTCCCAGTGGTAATCCCAGGTCATTGGGAAATGATTTTAGGAAGCAGGTCTCTACATGCAGTGTGAAAAACCTTGCCAAAGAATTCTGAAACTCTTTGCCACCCTTGCCTCTTGCTTTCACTAGGCAGAAAATTGCTTTGTGTAGAAATACATACATTTATAGATAGATATAATACAGATACATACATACATACATACATATATACATATATATATGCATCTTACCAAACATCTGTCTTTTTTTTTTTTTTTGCCTGCACCACAAGGCTTGCAGGATCTTAGTTCCCTGACCAGGGACTGAACCTGGGCCCTGGCAGTGAAAGCGCCGAGTCCTAACCACTGGACCACCAGAGACCTCCCAGCCCCACTTAATATCAATTGGCGAGAGCTCTCCCACTGATCTCCATCTCAATACTAAGAACCAGCTTCACTCAACGACAAGCAAGATCCAGTGCTGGACACCCCATGCCAAACAACTAGCAAGACAGGAACACAACCCCACCCATTAGCATAGGAGCTGCCTAAAATCATAATAAGTTCACAGACAACCCAAAATACACCACCAGACGCAGTCCTGCCCACCAGAAATAGAAGAACCATCCTAATCCACCAGAACACACATACCAGTCCCCTCCACCAGGAAGCTTACACTGAAACAACCTTACCCACTGGGGGCAGACACCAAAAACAACGGGAACCACGAACCTGCAGGCTGTGAAAAGGAGACCCCAAACACAGTAAGTTAAGCAAAATGAGAAGACAGAGAAATATGCGGCAGATGAAGAAGCAAGGTAAAAACCAACCAGACCAAAGAAATGAAGAGGAAATAGGCAGTCTACCTGAAAAAGAATTCAGAGTAATGATAGTAAAGATGATCCAAAATCTTGGAAATAGAATGGAGAAAATACAAAAAATGTTTAACAAGGACCTAGAAGAACTAAAGAGCAAACAAACAATGATGAACAACACAATAAATGAAATTAAAAATTCTCTAGAAGGAATCAATAGCAGAATAACTGGGGCAGAAGAACGGATAAGTGACTTGAAAGATAGAATAGTGGAAATAACTACCGCAGAGCAGAATAAAGAAAAAAGAATGAAGAGAATTGAGGACAAGCTCAGAGACCTCTGGGACAACATTAAATGCACCAACATTCAAATTATAGGGGTCCCAGAAGAAGAAGAGAAAAAGAAAGGGACTGAGAAAATATTTGAAGAGATTATAGTTGAAAACTTCCCTAATATGGGAAAGGAAAAAGTCAATCAAGTTCAGGAAGCGCAGAGAGTCCCATACAGGATAAATCCAAGGAGAAACATGCCAAGACACATATTAAGCAAACTATCAAAAATTAAATACAAAGAAAAAATATTAAAAGCAGCAAAGGAAAAACAACAAATAATATAAACGGGAATTCCCATAAGGTTAACAGCTGATCTCTGAGCAGAAACTCTGCAAGCCAGAAGGGAGTGGCAGGACATATTTAAAGTGATGAAAGGGAAAAACCTACAACCAAGATAACTCTACCCAGCAAAGATCTCATTCAGATTTGACGGAGAAATTAAAAACTTTAGAGACAAGCAAAAGCTAAGAGAGGGCTTCCCTGGTGGCGCAGTGGTTGGGAGTCCGCCTGCCAATGCAGGGGACACGGGTTCGTGCCCCGGCCTGGGAGGACCCCACATGCCACGGAGTGGCTAGGCCCATGAGCCATGGCCGCTGAGCCTGCGCGTCCAGAGCCTGTGCTCTGCAACAGGAGAGGCCACAGTGGTGAGAGGCCCGCGTACTGCAAAAACAAACAAAAAAAAAGCTAAGAGAATTCAGCACCACCAAACCAGCTTTACAACAAATGCTAGAGGAACTTCTCTAGGCAGGAAACACAAGAGAAGGAAAAGACCTACAATAACAAACGCAAAACAATTAAGAAAATGGTAATAGGAACATACATATCGATAATTACCTTAAATATAAATGGATTAAATGCTCCAATCAAAAGACACAGACTGGCTGAATGGATACAAAAACAAGACCCATATATATACTGCCTACGAGAGACCCACTTCAGACCTAGGGACACATACAGACTGAAAGTGAGGGGATGGAAAAAGATATTCCATGCAAATGGAAATCAAAAGAAAGCTGGAGTAGCAATTCTCATATCAGACAAAATAGACTTTAAAATAAAGACTATTAGAAGAGACAAAGAAGGACACTACATAATGATCAAGGGATCAATCCAAGAAGATATAACAACTGTAAATATTTATGTACCCAGCATAGGAGCACCTCAATACATAAGGCAAATGCTAACAGCCATAAAAGGGGAAATCGACAGTAACACAATAATAGTAGGGGACTTCAACACCCCATTTTCACCAATGGACAGATCAACCAAAATGAAAATAAATAAGGAAACACAAGCTTTAAATGACACATTAAACAAGATGGACTTAATTGATATTTATAGGACATTCCATCCAAATACAACAGAATACACTTTCTTCTCAAGTGCTCATGGAACATTCTCCAGGATAGATCATATCTTGGGTCACAAATCAAGCCTTGGTGAATCTAAGAAAATTGAAATCATATCATGTATCTTTTCCGACCACAACGCTATGAGATGAGATATCAATTACAGGAAAAAAACTGTAAAAAATACAAAGACATGGATGCTAAGCAATACACTACTAACTAACCAAGAGATCACTGAAGAAATCAAAGAGGAAATCAAGAAATACCTAGAAAAAAATGACAATGAAGAAACGACGACCCAAAACCTATGGGATGCAGCAAAAGCAGTTCGAAGAGGGAATTTTATAGCAATAGAATCCCCCCTCAAGAAACAAGAAAAATCTCAAATAAACAACCTAACCTTACACCTAAAGCAATTAGAGAAAGAAGAACAAAAACACCCCAAAGTTAGCAGAAGGAAAGAAATCATAAAGATCAGATCAGAGATAAATGAAAAAGAAATGAAGGAAACGATAGCAAAGATCAATAAAACTAAAAGCTGGTTCTCTGAGAAGATAAACAAAATTGCTAAACCATTAGCCAGACTCATCAAGAAAAAAAGGGAGAAGACTCAAATCAACAGAATTAGAAATGAAAAACGAGAAGTAACAACTGATACTGCAGAAATACAAAGGATCATGAGAGATTACTACAAGCGACTATATGCCAATAAAATGGACAACCTGGAAGAGATGGACAAATTCTTAGAAAAGCACAACCTTCCGAGACTGAACAAGGAAGAAATAGAAAATATAAACAGACCAATCACAAGCACTGAAATTGAAACTGTGATTAAAAATCTTCCAACAAACAAAAGCCCAGGACCAGATGGCTTCACAGGCGAATGCTATCAAACATTTAGAGAAGAGATAAGACCTACCCTTCTCAAACTCTTCCAAAATAAAGCAGAGGGAGGAACACTCCCAAACTCATTCTATGAGGCCACCATCACCCTGATACCAAAACCAGACAAAGATGTCACAAAGAAAGAAAACTATAGGCCAATATCACTGATGAACATAGATGCAAAAATCCTCAACAAAATACTAGCAAACAGAATCCAACAGCACATTAAAAGGATCATACACCATGATCAAGTGGGGTTTACCCCAGGAATGCAAGGATTCTTCAATATATGCAAATCAATCAATGTGATACACCATATTAACAAACTGAAGGGGAAAAACCGTATGATCAACTCAATAGATGCAGAAAAAGCCTTCGACAAAATTCAACACCCATTTATGGTAAAAACTCTCCAAAAAGTAGGCATAGAGGGAACTTACATCAAAATAATAAAGGTCATATATGACAAGCCCACAGCCAACATCGTTCTCAATGGTGAAAAACTGAAACCATTTCCTCTAAGATCAGGAACAAGACAAGGTTGTCCACTCTCACCACTATAATTCAACATAGGTTTGGAAGTTTTAGCCACAGCAATCAGAGAAGAAAAGGAAACAAAAGGAATCCATTTTGGAAAAGAAGAAGTAAAACTGTCACTGTCTGCAGATGACATGATATTAAACAGAGAATCCTAAATATGCTACCAGACAACTACTACAGCTAATTGGGTAAAGTAGCAGGATACAAAATTAATGCACAGAAATCTCTGGCATTCCTATACACTAATGATGAAAAATCTGAAAGAGAAATTAAGGAAACGCTCCCATTTACCATTGCAACAAAAAGAATAAAATACCTAGGAATAAACCTACCTAAGGAGACAAAAGACCTATATGTAGAAAACTATAAAACACTGATGAAAGAAATTAAAGATGATACAAACAGATGGAGAGATATACCATGTTCTTGGATTGAAAGACTCAACATTGTGAAAATGACTCTACTACCCAAAGCAATCTACAGATTCAATGCAATCCCTATCAAACTACCAATGGCATTTTTCAAAGAACTAGAACAAAAAATTTCACAATCTGTATGGAAACACAAAAGACCCCGAATGGCCAAAGCAATCTTGAGAACGAAAAACGGAGCTGGAGGAATCAGGCTCCCTGACTTCAGACTATACTACAAAGTACAGTAATCAAGACAGTATGGTACTGGCACAAAGACAGAAATATAGATCAATGGAACAGGATAGAAAGCCCAGAGATAAACCCATGCACATATGGTCACCTTATCTTTGATAAAGGAGGCAAGACTATATAATGGAGAAAAGACAGCCTCTTCAATAAGTGGTGCTGGGAAAACTGGACAGCTACATGTAAAAGAATGAAATTAGAACACTCCCTAACACCATACACAAAAATAAATTCATAATGGATTAAAGAGGGCTTCCCTGGTGATGCAGTGGTTAAGAATCTGCCTGCCAATGCTGGGGACATGGGTTCGAGCCCTGGTCCAGAAAGATCCCACATGCCTCAGAGCAACTAAGCCCATGCGCCACAACTACTGAGCCTGTGCTCTAGAGCCCGCGAGCCACAACTACTGTAGCCCCCACACCTAGAGCCCATGCTCTGCAACAAAAGAAGCCACCACAATGAGAAGCCCATGCACCACAACTAAGAGTAGCCCCCGCTCGCCCCAATTAGAGAAAGCCTGCGCATAGCAACAAAAAACCCAACACAGCCAAAATAAATACATAAAATAAATTAATTTTTAAAAAATGGACTAAAGACCTAAATGTAAGGCCAGACACTATAATACTCTTAGAGGAAAACACAAGCAGAATACTCTATGACATAAATCACAGCAAGATCCTTTTCGACCCACCTCCTAGAGAAATGGAAATAAAAACAAAAATAAACAAATGGGACCTAATGAAACTTAACAGCTTTTGCACAGCAAAGGAAACCAGAAACAAGAGAAAAAGACAACCTTCAGAATGGGAGAAAATATTTGCAAACGAAGCAATGAACAAAGGATTAATCTCCAAAATATACAAGCAGCTCGTGCAGCTCAATATCAGAAAAACAAACAACCCAATCCAAAAATGGGCAGAAGATCTACATAGACATTTCTTCAAAGAAGATATACAGACTGCCAACAAACACATGAAAGGATGCTCAACACCACTAATCATTAGAGAAATGCAAATCAAAACTACAATGAGGTATCACCTCACAGCAGTCAGAATGGCCATCATCAAAAAATCTACAAACAATAAATGCTGGAGAGGGTGTGGAGAAAAGGGAACCCTCTTGCACTGTTGGTGGGAATGTAAATTGATACAGCCACTATGGAGAACAGTATGGGGGTTCCTAAAAGACAAAAAATAGAACTACCATATGACCCAGCAATCCCACTACTGGGCATATACCCTGAGAAAACCATAATTCAAAAAGTGTCATGTACCACAACGTTCATTGCAGCTCTATTTACAATAGCCAGGACATGGAAGCAACCTAAGAGTCCATCGACAGATGAATAGATAAAGAAGATGTGGCACATATATACCATGGAATATTACTCAGCCATAAAAAGAAACGAAATTGAGTTATTTTTAGTGAGGTGGATGGTCCTAGAGTCTGTCATACAGAGTGAAGTAAGTCAGAAAGAGAAAAAGAAATACCATATGCTAACACATATATATGGAATCTAAAAAAAAAAAAAAAAAAGTTCTGAAGACCCTAGGGGCAATACAGGAGTATAGACGCAGACGTAGAGAATGGACTTGAGGACACCGGGAGGGGGAAGGGTAAGCTGGGACAAAGTGAGAGAGTGGCACTGACATATATACACTACCAAATGTAAAACAGATAGCTAGTGGGAAGCAACCGCATAGCATAGGGAGACCACCTCGGTGCCTTGTGACCACCTAGAGGAGTGGGATAGGGAGGGTGGGAGGGAGAAGCAAGAGGGAGGGGATATGGGGATATATGTGTACGTATAGCTGATTCACTTTGTTATACAGCACAAACTAACACAACAATGTAAAGCAATTATACTCCAATAAAGATGTTTTAAAAAAAAAAGAATCAAATCAAACAGACATGTGAAATATGAAATAAGCAAAAATATCTTCCTACTATTAAACTCAATACTGACAACATAAAAAAAAATTTTTTTAAGATTTAACATTTCTGAATTATATTGATTTTGTCACAATTTGAAAATTTAGTTTTATAAAAAGTCTGCATCTAGTTTATTTGTAAATAATTAAATGAGATTCATAATAAAATTATTTCATCAACATTGGGGTTTATGAGAATTTTTCCCTTTGAAGAAGTCACACATTATTCAAGTTTTAGTGTTTATCCCTTTTTAACAAAATATAGGACATTATCATCTCGGTTAAGACATGATGTTGACTAATCAAACGCAAAGCTATTTCCTTGATCACACACATCTCTGCAAATCTCAACTGAGAACGGGTGTGACAGGACAAGAATTATAGTTTCAAATACTAGATTCACATTCCCCAAAATCAAAAAGTTTAAAAGAATCTTGTAAATGCTACCCAATTCCATAGCCACCAAGACCACTACTTTAAGAAAACTCATAAATGCAATTCAACCAAGCTTTATTCTCTATTTTATAGGCCCCAGATGGAATATCTTAAAAACCTGTGCATTTTAGAGTGGCGGTACAATGTTTTCTCCTGCAAACATGCTCATGATTGCTACAAAAATTACTGTACTGAAAACCCAGATTCCAGTGTTAAAAACGCAATAATGAGGCCAACCTGTAGGGTAGAAGAAACAGATGAATTCTCAAAACTTACCTTAAAAAATATTTAAAACAACAACAACAACGAAAAACTAAGACAAACATCTCCTTCCTGAAGCATTATTACTGTCACTGCTGATGACAGAAAGGAACTGCAGGACAAAAAGCCAACAGTCAGCTGGAAAGGGGTGCATGCAGCCCCACTTGTCATGTTCTGATTCCACAACTCCTGGCTCCAGTTCTTTGGATCCCCCTCCACTGCTACATCTCAATCTTCAACAGTCACTTGAGGGCTTATCCTGGCCAGTGAGAAACACACCGGGGAGTGGCTGGCGTGGAGCTGGAGGTATGCAGAACTGGCCTTTCTCCAAGTCAAAGATTGGCACCTGATGATCCCATATCTATTCTTTTTCTTCTTTTGAAACAACGTGGGAATGGTACTTTATTGGCGGTCTTCAAGGCTACCAATCCCAGTTAAGTGTTTACCTGCTCTGACCATACCTAAGCCCAAGAGAAAAAATAGGAAAAGTGGAAGAACAGACGTAAGAGTCAAACTCGTTATTTAAGTACATATATATCAAAATTCTAGAAAGCACTGGGATTTCCCATAGATAGCAACATTTGTACTTTTGGTGGAAAATTATCAAGAAGAGTTATCAAAGGGTTCCAATAACAAATATCCCTTGCTTTTAAGAAGAAAAGCAAACTTATGTCAGTAAGTCTAGGTATGAAGTACATCTCATGCCTAAAAATAAATTTTATTTTCCTGGTACTAAAGTATGTTTCTATTGAGTCTAGGGAGATGAGAAGGAGAAAGGGGAGATCTCAAAGAAACAAAATTGAAATTTAGGGCAAGAAAGTTAAGATGGTATTCAGCTGTTTGGGGATATGGGAATTCATCCAAAGGTGCCCCCAGCAGCTATTACATTAGTCACCTAACCTAACCAGTCTCTGTGATGGGAGCCAAGTCCTAACCAACTCAAGAACAACAACATATAATCAATTCTAGTTTACTGCCACACATAGAGCCCCACAAAGTTTAATCTCTCCTCATTTTATATTTGACAGTGTCTAATTCAGCTACATCGCTATAATATTTTGTCACTATTGCTAACATAACAGCCATGGAAGCAGCAACAGCAACCGCTCACATTCAAGAAGCACCTACCAAGTGCCAATCACTCTGTGAGGACTCACTGAGGTGATCCCAGAGCCTAATGAGGTGCCATTCCCATTATACAGATGAGGAAACGAAGGCATACAGATGAGGAAACTAAGGCACACAGAGGCTATGTCACTAGAAGACGGTGGAGTCTGGCTTTGACGCCAGGCACTCTGACTCCAGAGTTTACCCCAGTCTAAACCTGTATGATCCACAGCCTGAAAACTCCCAGGTTAAGAAAATCCACTTACAGAAAACTAATTCATTCTCAACTCAATCGTTTCACTAATCTGGAAATTCCTTATGCTCAATTTACTTAAAATAAGGCGGAGAGGGCTTCCCTGGTGGCGCAGTGGTTGGGAGTCCGCCTGCCGATGCAGGGGACACGGGTTCGTGCCCCGGTCCGGGAAGATCCCACATGCCGCGGAGCGGCTGAGCCCGTGAGCCATGGCCGCTGAGCCTGCGCGTCCGGAGCCTGTGCTCCGCAACGGGAGAGGCCACAACAGTGAGAGGCCCGCGTACCGCAAAAAATAAAAAATAAAAAAAAATAATAAGGCGGAGAGAGTTCTTCTGGGTCCTATACCCATTTCTACTAAGTAGCGTATGAATGATAAAAAAACAAGAAATTATCTTCTTTGGTTGGACGCAGCACTATATGTAGACTAATGATTTAAAGTGTTGCCAAGAACATTTGGCACATTCCAGTCACACACAGAATCTATCTGATGGTAATGAGAATAAGATAAGGAACAAATAACGTAGCAAAGGTCAGCAGCAACACTCAATGATATGCTATTACAAGTGTCCAAATCATGACTGTATAGTGAGAAAGCGGGGGGTTGAAATGCCTTAGGTTAAAGCCAAAGATTTGCAAATAACTCAATTTCATTAGAAAATAAAAAGGAAAATTCCTTACAGGTTAAAAATTCCACTAGACTAAAGAATATATAACATCCGGGACCTCCCTGGAGGTCCAGTGGTTAAGAATTCCCCAGGGGATGCAGGTTCGATCCCTGGTCAGGGAACGAAGATCCCACATGCCACTGGGCAACTAAGCCCGCACGCCACAACTACTGAGCCCGCATGCCTCAACTAGAGAGAAGCCTGCACGCCGCAACAAAGATCCCACGAGCCACAACTAAGACCCGACGCAGCCAAAAAAATAAATAAATTTAAAATAAATTTTGTAAAAAAGAATATATTACATCAAAGAAAACCATAAGAAAGACGTTACGATATGAAGCAAGATCTCTAAAATTTCAAGAATTTAATCCTGTAGAAGCTAAATTAACCTGCTGACCTAAAAATATTATTTTAAAGCCATTTCATTATAACATTAAAAACAGCATACAAATTAATACATATTAACCACTACAGATAAAACTACATTATAGACTTGGCTTATACGTGGCAATTAGAGATCTGAACAGTATTCGTTCTTGTTCTGTTTTTCTCCTTTCAAAAAAAAAAAAAAAACTTACAGACAGGCCTCATCAATCATCAGGAGAGCCTGGCTCTGATATTATATGAGCTGTGTCAACCTTAATCAAATTGCTTGCCAGATCGTAGATAAGTAATGACTTGCTTAGGTTAAGCAAGGCCAGAGTTTTCCTTCTGTAGTATATACATCTCCAGAGTGAAAATAAACAGCCTCACACCTCTTACTGCGCGCTGGACTCTGCACTCTTACAACTCAGCCTTCACTCCAGCCCAAGAGGAGGGGCAAGATTTGCCTTTAAGAATATTATTTTTCTTTCTTTCCTTCTCAATCTGGTCGTCAAAACTACTTTTAAACTATCTCATTAAACAGCTAATGACTATTTTGATCTACACTGAAAGAACACATGAGCTATCTTTAAATGCTGTAGCATTAACATTTGTTGTAGCCAATATGATACAATGATATAAAATGAAAAAGAAATAGCTAACGATTGACAAAAGCGAGACTAGAGGAATCACTTAAAGTTGCAAAGCTTGTATTCATTTTCTAACATATCCAAGAAAGTCAGATTAAGTGTTGACATCATCTGTCATGCTTTGGACACAGGGGCACCGTGGAACAAATGTTAAGAGAAACTGCGTTCAATTTGATTTTATATTTATTCCACGAGCAAAGACACAAATGTAAAATGAGATTTACTTCTAAAAAGCCCCCTTTGCTATTTTCCTTACTGTCACACAATTCGAAAGGGCTTTCAAACTTCACTTTCAGCTGGAATATACTATTAAAGAATTTCTAAGCATCAAGTACCAGCCTTAAAGAAATGTATTAGAAAGCAAGGATCCTTGTGGCTAGAAAAAAAAAAATGAAAAGACCTCTTTAAAGAGGAAAGGGTTTAAAAATACAAGACATCTGGGAGTCAATTTTACCTTGGGCAAAATTCACTATCTCAATATCTTCCATTAGGTCAATAGAATCTAGAATGCAGAGTTTGTGGTTTACAAATGTCAAAGACAAAAACAAAACAAAAGAGAGAATTCCCTGGTGGTCCAGTGGTTAGGACTCGATGCTTTTACTGTTCTGGGCCTGGGTTCGATCCCTGGTGGCAGAACTAAGATCCCACAAGCCACACGATGTGGCCAAAAACAAAAACCTTAGAATTCAAGAATGTGCAATTATAACTTAAATTAAGCTTAAAAAAGAAAGGGACTTCCCTGGAGGTCCAGTGTTAAGAATCCATCTTGCAATGCAGGGGACACCGGTTCAATAGCTGGTCAGAGAACTAAGATCCCACATGCCATGGGGCAACTAAGCCCGCATGCCACAACTAGAGAGAAGCCCTCACACTGCAACGAAGAACCTGTGCGCCTCAACGAAAGATCCCGCGTGCTGCAACTAAGACCCAACGCAGCCATTTAATAAATAGATACTTTAAAAAAAAGCTTGAAAAGAAAGATTATAGTTTCAAATATTAGGCAGAGATATTTTGAACATCACCCAACTTTGAATTACATTAAAACTCTTGTATGTGAAACCAATGCTCAATCATTATTGTCTTCATGATTTCCATTCTCATGAAAATTTTACCGTTCATACATTATTGTAAACAGAAAAAAAAAACTTGTAAAACACTCTGCAAAGTACAAAGGACTCTAAAATATTATTTAAGAAATGATGACAATTAGAAATAAAGGATAGGAGGAAATTATTTCGTATATGGAATAAAAAGAACCACAAGACAGGAGTTGTAACTGAACTAGCAACTCCTCAGCTAGGAGCCGAGTGAGCATGGGGAGGGTCCTGGTTCCTTCTGTGCCTGTCTGTGCATGCAATGCCAGACAGGACAGTGTTTCCTTTCCCAATCCTCTGGAAGCATCATTCTGATAAGTCTGCAGGGCACTCAAACAGACAAGGGCCCTGCTTTGCCTAAGCAATACTTCACTCCTTTGTCACCATATTATTTATCGTTAAATTGCCCAAGTATACCTGTAGTACAATCCCTCTAGGTGAGTCAGGCACAAAAGATGCTAGTATTTCTCAGTGAATTAGAAAGGGCTTTTACAAGCGAGTGGGGACTCTGTTTGCCTAGGAAATGTCAAGTGAAGGGATTCTTTTTCCAGAAAACTCACATTCCAACATGAAGGGGGAAAAAAATTCTTAATTGCACAAATGAAAAACTCAGTCTCTCATTCTTAGTCGTTGAAGGCCTTGGAAGTTTAATATGTGGTGCCTGTTAATTTGATTCCATGACCAGCTGACATCTACAGTCACAACTAATTAAGTATTCTGTGTATGTGTACAACACCCCGCTGAGAAAACATGGATCTGATCAAGGGTTAAAGTCTTGGTTCTACAAGGCCAATTGTTTCCTTATCTTTTTCCTAATAATCTACCTATCTGGAAGAGAAATCCCAAAAGAAGTAAAACACTGACAATTTTTCTTTAAAACAATTTCTACTGTTATTTTCCTGTGGGGTGGGATATAGCCTGAACTTACCAGGCTCACATTTAGAAATCCACTTTGGGAGTTAGCTATAAGACTCTTATTAACATTATTAAGATGTATCTAGTCAAATCCCTGAGCTAAAATGTATTTGATGCAAAAAATGGATATCAAATCTCTGCACAAGCTGTACTGTATCATGAAAAACCCCACCGCGGCTGCTGTCACAGTGACAAATGTGTAATTATTTTAAGACCTAACCACTGTGACAATAGCTCTTTAAAAATGCATCCTTAAACACAAAAGGAATAACAAATAATGACAATTTCGTTTCCTATCCTACTAGGAGACCACAGTTAACAACCCATCTTAGAATGACTCAAAATTGGCTTTAGTTAGCCATGGGGTTAAAAAAAAATCTTTAGCTCTAAAATGTATGATGAAAATTATATGAAAGAGCTTATATAGGTCTACAGTCAAAACATGAATAACTTAATGACTAGAGCTTGGAATTAGGAACTCAGGGTAGAAGTTTGATCTATTTGTATTTGTTTTAATCTCAAAAAGGACTCAGCCATAGTAAAGGAAGTGTGCCTAATAGTCAACAGATAGAAATCAAAAGAAACGACTTAGCGATCAGAACCAATTCTAATCAGATCATAATATGACTTGAAGATATGTTATTCAGTTGAAGTAAATATGCAGAATTAGGTTTAAAATCTACTTTAACCCATCAGTACTATAATCCTCCTTACTGTAGGACAAATCTTAAAATTTCATTTTGGAAGAACATCTAAGACTTAATGGAAGAAACAATAAAATGGCCTTGTTTAAAAAAGTGATCACAGTAAGAAGAGCCCAAAAGGTAAATTATGGGCACAACACAATGGTAAGACCAGTGTGGTTCCACTCAGGAGTTTTAATAATCTGTTAAGAATCATAAAAATATCTTCTCAGGATTTAGCAGTCCCAAGATCTACTGGAACAACCCCCCAGATGCGTGGAAACCAAATTGAAATCCTGGTGCATGAGTTTTCATTAAATCATGGCAATCTCTAAAAGCCTAATTAGCCTAATTTCACAACAGGAGTGAACAGGCCAAGAGGAAACACTGGTTTAAATCAAACAATGTTACTTTACTGGTGTTTATAAAGAGGAATAAATAGCACCTTTCTTACAAAACTGTACAACCCCATTCATAATCACATGACCATTTACAAAACAGTACAACCCCATTCATAATCACATTTAGACAGTCCCCCTCACGTGACCATTTTAACAGCCAATTAACAAACTTTTTCAATATATTGCAAGCTATGTAACACCAACCCAAGTAATGAAGCTTAACTCCACTTCATAGATGGGGATTCCTCATACCCACTCTCACAACCTCATACTCACCAATCTGGGAGGAAGTTGACTGAAATAGAGATGAGTGATTAAACAGTACATCTGTTCCAGCTGAAACTATGTTCACTCCTTCTTATTGCCTGTTATTCACTGTGCTATTTTGTTGCACACACGCCCTGAGGCCCAAACCATGAAAATAAGCCAAAATAAATGGGCAAGAAAAATCTTATCCCTAGCTTAGGATGCTATCTTTCTTTTTATTGTAATAAAAGAGGCTGCCAAATTCTGATGTCACTACAGTAATTTCACGGCCTGATTAAAAGTAGTATTTTATCCATTAGACATTCATCCCCCTTGCCAATTTCACCTCCAATCAGACAGTGTGTACAATTACTCACTAAACAGACTTCAAATGATAGTAAAATAGAAAATACTAATTGCTGTTATTCTGATACCTAAAAAGCCAATAACTGTCAGAAATTCCCCTGGCAAGAGAGAGAAGGCAGAATGCATTTTTTAATACCTAGATATCCAGGAAAACTCCTCTAATACTGCATATTTAAAAAACAGATGAAACATGACATCAGCTCTCTGGGCACAAACTAATATAGCACAGAATGAAAATATGCATTTTAAATATGTAAGATGTTTGGCCAGCATTCCAGCAATAATGTGACAATAGATGTCCTAGTATCTTCAATATTTAACTATTTTTTTCTTTATCTAAAGCTTTTTTAACCTTCATTACTTGAAGCTGTGATACGCCTGAACTTGACATGCAGAGTCACTGATTTCACTGTATTTTTTTTTTAACATCTTTATTGGAGTATAATTGCTTTACAATGGTGCGTTAGTTTCTGCTTTATAAGAGCAGAATTGTGTGTTGAAATCATTCATGGGTCTAGAGATGACAGTTTAGCAACTCGCTGTTCAGTGTGGTCCACCCAGTGTCATCAACATGATGTGGAATCTTGTCAGAGAGGGAGAATCTTGGGATTCACCCACAACCTACGAAATCAAAATCTGCATCTTAACATCCCTCCCACCCCCGCCCCAAGAAATTCAAATGCACATTAAAGTTTGAGAAGCCCTACTTTAGGACTCATACGTTTGGGACATTTGGGTTTAGTATTTGTTAGGCATAATGCAAGGAAAGGGGTGAGAGGAGATACATACAAGGGAAAATCCCATTGTCTGTCCTTAGGGATTAAGATAAGGATGAGACAGACACGTACAAAATGATGACACAACATCATCACCACGAGAGACATGTTCCCAGCCTGCAAGAGAAAAAGCAAGGTATATTCAAGGCATGCAGGGTAGGTGGAGGACGGCAGAAGCACCAGGTCGGTAAAGACCCCTGTGTGCCCTATTCAAGACCTGGGTTTTAATAAGGGAGTCAGGGCCTTTGAAGAAACTGATGTTAAGGAGAGCAGTCACCTGATCAGCCTTATGTTTTTGAAAGATCATTACTCTGACAAAATGGAGAAAAATGGATGATGTGCAAGTGGGGAAAACCAAGAGTGGAGACAAGGGAGGTGAGGTGGCAGTACTCTAATAAAGAGTCACGAAGGTATTTCTTTTGTCTCACATTTTGTCTCACCTTCTCTGATCCCCTTCCCAAAATTCGAAAAGGAAGTTGGAAGGGTAAGGTAATGGTGACAGAGAAAAGAGAGAGCCACTTAGAGGTTACAAGAGGCTTTAGACGGTTGTATGGGTATACGTCATGTAATACAAAACAGACAAAACTCACTATACTTTTCTGCTTCATAAAATAGACAAAATATTATTTTGGTGACTCAGGATTCTATACTCCCTTCAATCATTCTAAACAGCAATTATTAACATAAATTATTAACATATATCTAAAGACACAAGATGTGTACCTTGGTTACAGTAAATAACTATGGACTCCAGAAAAGGTCCTGAATACAGCTCTGTTGCTTGGATAAGTCACGCGTATCAGCCTTTCTCCCCCCGTGAGTTATTTCTCTCTTGAAATTCAAGTGTGGAAAAATTGGGGTGGAGGAGAGAAGGTAGAGAGACAAGACATACATTTATTTATTTTTACTTTACAAATAATTTGCTGTAGGAGTGCATAAATAACTCGGCCAACAGAGGGCCTTCAAGTAAATTCAGGTGTGTACCTACCTAAAAAGGTAGCAAATACTAAACTTGTAAAGTGTTCTCACTTCTGATACTGATAGAATATTGGAAAGGTCCCTGTTCTCTCTTCAGGTAAAAAAGAAAGAATATCTGACATTTACTTGTTAGTGATAAACTAAATTACATTTAATGTGAAAAGGGTCAACAAGAAGAGGCATTCCTCAACTTTAAACTAGGGAAAATTTGAGAAAATTTATTTATCCAGTGGTCGTTTGGAACTTTTTTTACACATTTTCTCCCTCCAAAATTAGGTACGGTAGTCCCCCGCTTATCCACAGGGGATGCATTCCAAGACCCCCAGTGGATATCTGAAGCTGTGGATAGTACTGAACCCTATTTATACTACGTTTTTTTTCCAACACATACATATCTATGATAAAGTTTAATTTATAAGTTAGGCACAGTAAAAGAGTAACAATAAAACAATTTTAACAACATGCTGTAATAAAAGTTACATGAAAAAATAATAAAGTAAAAACTAAAAGAAAGTTACAGGAATGTGATCTCCCTCTCTCAAAATATCTTATTATACTGTAATCACCCTTCTTATGATGATGATGATGCTGTGAGATGACAAAACACCCACCGGATGAGATGAAGTGAGGTGAGTGACGTCGACATTGTGACGTAGTTAGGCTACTATTGACCTTCTGATGATACGTCAGCAGTATCATCGGCTTCAGGTGATCCTGGATCACCGAGCCAGGACGAAGTGAATGGCTGGATGTAAGGAGCAGAACAATGTTGAAGGTTTGGGGACCTCGGGAGGGATGGCACGGGATTTCATTACACTACTGAGAACAGTGCACAACTTAAAACTTATAAATCATTTCTTTCTGGAACTTTCCGTTTAGTATTTTTGGACTGCAGTTGACCTCAGGGGAATGAAACTGCAGCAAGGGAACCCTGGGTATGCGGTGGTTAAGTAGTACAGCTCCCCCACAAGAGCCTGTTTAGTGGACTCAAAAGGCAAAGGCCCTCGGAGGTCACGTGGTCCCAACTCTCACCCAAGGAAGAGATTCTTACTGCGCCATCTTTTGCAAATGCCACTACAACACATCTAGTAATAAGGACCTCATGCCCCTTCAAAGGAGCATTTTCCAAACATGAGGCAGCTTTATTTGTCAACAGTGCTTCCTTCTTTTGAAACAAAACCTGCATCTTTGGAGTGCCCCTCTGGGACAAAAGATGAATCTCATATTACTCTTTCACCCCTCCCACCCCCATTGAAGTCTTGGCCACTGGTGCTCTGAATTAAGAGACAAGGGAACAACTTGCCCCCTCTGGAGTCCAGAGGAACCCACCCTGCACATGGCTGTATGTGAAGAATGACCTTGTGTCAAGGAGCTATGAATAATAAGATTTAATAAAATTACAAATGCTGAAAAAGACAATGTCTCCAACGAGAGAAGTGGCTTCAAGCAGAACATCCAGAAAATCCTTCATCAACATTTCCAAGAACAGAAATATGATGATGGCAAAGCTCTTAACCTCAACCGCAGCCCCTTTCAAAGTGAAAAACAAAAAACACACTTCGGATTCATCGATACCACCTTGTATTCTTGTTTCATTGTTTAGTGAAATAAATTTTATTTAGCATATCAGAGAATCCCAACAATACAAACAGAAATTCCAAACATATAAGCACAGCTTGACAGCAACCGTTCAGAAAGTTAGTAGCCAAAATTCTTCTTCCTGATATAAACGTAAGGTCCCATTCTTCAAAATTTTCCTGTAGGATAACAACATCCTTGCTCCATTTTCTTACATTATTGGTGGATTTTTTTTTTCCAGAACACACCGTGTTGTTTTGTTTTCTTCTTAGGGAATATTACACTTATTGCTGAGCTAGTGGTTACTTCTCTACCATTCTAAGTGTTAAATCCTAAGCATGAAGGTTATAAGCTACCTTAGGTGGTCCTTCTCTCTTTCGAGGCTCCCACCCTTCGCTTCTAAAAACACACACACACACACACACACAAAATGAACGCAGTTATCAAAAGATTTGGTTTATGGAACTGTCACTGAAGGTAATTATATTACCTTCAACCCAACTTTATGTATAAAAAGAAGGTCATGGTTATTTTTCTAAGATAGTGACTGGGATCTGATTTTCTAATAATTTAGGAAGAAATGTTGTTATTTTCTTGTTTTCTCAATGACCACATGCCCAATGTGCCAACAAAATGAACTACTATGAATTTCAAAACAGGCAAAAGATGCTAAAACAATTTTAAAAGCATAAATTCCTACCGTACACAGTAACAGAGATGGGTCTTCGACGTAACGAGCAGTGCGAGAAACCAGATATAAAAGAGTATTTATAGTATGAGTCTATTTTTATAAAGTTCGGGAACAGGCAAAACTCACGTATGGTGAGACTGGTCCAAAGGGCTGTCGTCTGCTGGGGGTGGTGGGCTAGTCTGGGAAGGGGCACCAGGGAGCCTTCCACAATGAAGGAAATGTTCTACATCTCGATCTGGCTAATGGTTACCACACATGTGCATATAGACACTTCATCTGGCTGCTCACTGAGTATACATTAACTGTACACTTGTGTACATTTTTCTATTATACCTCAATCAGGAAAAAAAATTGCAACATATTGTTTCCAAGTGCCTTTTAAGTTTCAATTGCAAAATGAAGAGAACTGTAGCATACTGAAACTATAGCAGTTCCACGTGCCCACACTATTACTAACTTCAGAGAATTCCTCATTATTTAATCTTCAAAAGAAATCATTTCTGGATCAAAGTAACAGACTAACATGTACAGGAGGAGTTACTTAAAGTAGCAGCAGCTAGCAATCATAGGGGTTTTATAATGTGCCAAGCACTTTACTTTCAGTATCTCACGAAATCCACACAACAGCGGTAACAGATACTATGGTTATCCTCATTTCAGCGATGAGGAACCCAAGGTTTAGGTCAAGATCACTGCCCCAGCTCACACGGATAAAAAGAGATGCGCTAGTCTATGTCAAGAATAGCTGAAAAGCAAGCTATATGTTTACATTAGCGCAATATAAAAATTTTGTAACAAAACGTAAGCAGAATATATCTAAGTTCAGTAACATAACCTGTGTGTTTTTGCCCCTCTCAAGTAAGATGTAAGGAACTTCACAGTTCCTTAATTCTATGGTTAAAAGCACATCACTGGTTCTCAAGAACTGAAGTCCTGACTCACATTCCAACTGATACGTAGCAGAACAAAATGTGCTTTGGGGTAGCTCTTTGTTATCTCTGGCCATCAAAATACATCACACAGCAAAGTGCCTGAACAACTGTGAACCGAGGCAGGCCCAATGCTAACTTTAGTGTTTACTCCCATTCATTCCAGAGTTCTTTCAATCTGGCCATACTACTAGAAGGCAAGCCCAGGATGAAGGTGGGAAGAAAATTAAATATTCTCTCAAAGGCTTCTTTATTTTCTAAACACTTAGTATTGTAAGGAGAATTTGGTAGAGGACTACACGGGAATAGGATGGAGGGAACTGTGACACACAAGATGATTTTAATCAGAAACAAAATACATCAAATTAACCATCAAATAGGCTACTGCACTCTGCACTAGTTGAAAACTACAAGCACTGGAATTCACATTCATTTTTAACTATTCTCAGAAGAGGAAAATCAATTAACTAGACCATCCAAGATTCAGAACTGCTCTTCCTTGAAAAGTACACAAGAATCAAACTGGGCTCATATTCTGAAGAATGTCTGTATCCAGAAAGTATTCAGGGGCAGGGGAGGTGGGGCAGGGAGAGGAAGACACGCTGATGTTTCTCAGAAATTTTGCTCCAAAGATTTTACAGAATATTTTTGGTAGAGATATTTTCATTTACGCACGGCTGCTGGCAAGTCTGCGAAGCGATGCCTTAAGAAATACTAGCAATCAGAAAGAATTCTTCAAAAGACAACAGAAAAGATAGATACCCTAAATGAATTTAAATTCTGTAATAATAATGTTACAAAAACACAAGAAAAGTCATATAAAAACAAAAGAGCAAACTCAAATATGCCTATTCAAACAAGCATTTCATCTCTGCAAAATACTTTGCTTCATAGAAAAGGCTGATTTTCCTCTCGGTTGAAAAGTTATTAAAACAATAAAAGCAGCCCTGACAGGCAAGACCTAAATGTAACACGATTTTACATATTTATCAAAAGATCATTCAGAGAAAACTTACCAAGGCTGCAACGTGTATATGCTTGTGCTTCGGAGGCAAAGCAGAAAAGTGACTTTCTGTACTTACAGCGGCGTGCACTTCAGGGTAAAGACACATCACCACAGTCGTGCTCGTAAGAAAAGTCCTGACCAGCAATCTGCCTTTGGGTTGGGCTCTTCTCTTACAAGATACGCTGCTAAGTCCTGTCTTGATTTTAGATCTGCTAACATATGGAGTCTTCTAATGTAGCCTCTCTCCGCCCACCCGCCACCCTCCCCCCCTCACCACTCGGCTCCCCTCCCTTTCCACACACGCACATACACACATACAAAAAAGGCACTGCAGGGCAGAAATTCCTCAGGTGCTCGCTAATGGAATTCCCAGGGTCTTGGAGCCGCTTCGGGGATCAAGAGATCTCATCGCCCCTGCTGGGGTAAGGAGTAGCAAGTCTGTCCCATTTAATCAAATACAGAATGAATTTTCAGCTCTATTCACTAGCTTGTCTCCAGGGCTCTCAAAAGGCACCAGGCAGCTAGAATCACACACATGTGGCTCTTTTAGGCAAGTATAATTAGTTTGATTTTAAAAAGCCACATTAATAATATCACCTCAGGACCATTATTCAGGGGACAGATGACAACGATACTGTATGTTTTAAGCCTGACAATGGGGGAAAGAGCACAAACAATGAGGGAAAACTTGAAGGATTAAAACAAAAACAAAAAAAAACAACCAGTTTTTCATTGAATTGTAATCCAATATTTTTAAAGTAACATTAAGTATATTCCATATACCATCGCTTAATCGCAATTGAAAAGAATCAAGTAAAGCCCTCCTCCCCGTTCTCTTGAAAATGAGTTAGTACCATATCCACAACAAAAATGTATAAATGGAATGTTTATAAATCAATGAAATGTCTACATACAATATAAAATTTCAATAAAAACAATAAAGCATTCTCTAATTCAAGTTAACAAAATTTCTTGAAAAAAGCACCCATCAAAAACCACAGTAAAATCAAGTCCTTCGGAGCAATCTATTTAGCAACCAGACCCCAAATTCCCTTTCTAATCTAATTAGTTTCTATTAAGTAGTAAGATCACATATCTAAAGAAAGACTATCTCTAGACAGCTCATCTTCTCTTGAGATGTGTTGCCTTATCTGCACTCCTTCATAGTACAAATGCTAATCACAAGGCAGTGGCTAACATAACGATGTGTTAAAAATAACAGATTTTTCACTTAATTAGTTTTAATTTCCTATCTCCAGCCTGATTTCACTACAATAATGTTTAATTCCTGAAAGCATTGCTCCAGGATTTTACTTAGAAACAATACCAATTTCTAGTCTAAATGCCTGCATAAGAAACATTTCTAGAGAAGACACATCTTACTTCAACTTACATTTTGACAAAACCATAAATGAAATCATCCAGAAAGTCATGAAAGCACACAGGCGAAGAGGAAAAATAAGAAGAAAGCACAAGAGCTAGTCAACAGGTTTTACCTGACCTTTTTAGAGCCCAGCCCTATGGCAGAAGTTCTTAATCCAACATAAAGCCTTCCTCTTTATATACACCTTGCAGATGGGGGCAGAGGTGGGGGAAGTCCTACCTTAAAGTGAACTTAATTCCTCCCATGCACAGTCAAACCACCTGCAAAGAAGGCAAGGAGTAACATTGACTTAGAAGCCAACCGACACAAGCTAGATCAGTATGCTCCAAGTCCTAAGGGTTCTCTGTACTTCCCGGCTTGAGAGTCAGAGCTGTTTAAGTACTTTCCACAGAAGAGGAGGTTGATGAGAACCATGGCAATCAATCAAAGCATCGCAAGTGAGTTACTACACAAACAATAGCATGGTACCTCTAGTAACTGATTTTCCTGGTTGACTGAACTATTCAAACGAAGACAGATTTCCCAAATACCATATCCGAGTTTTTGCATGAAAGTTAAACAATATACACTTGTGTGTTTTTTATAGAAATATAAATGTGTCTGCTCCACACACTGCCAAACACACACCCAGGAAACGCCTTTACAAAATGAAACTGTTTCTCTCCATCCTTCTCATATAACTTCAAGTATGAGGCAGTTCATTTCAACATGTGCAAAACAGAAACTACAGTATTTGGTGCCTCTCTGGGTTCCTAAGAATGCTTTCTAGCTAAGCACTCACTTAAATTTTACAGTTTTCTGGAGTTTTCTTTCATCTTGTCCTAAAAGTTGAACTACCCCCGCATTTTCAGCTAAAATAGACTACCTCCCAAAAATGAGCTATGAAATGTAATAGAACGTTTAGAATTATACTGAGAATAAATCCATTTCATTCTCCAGCCCCTTCCCCACCCTTTCCTAGCAGACACTGTCCACTAGGTATTCCAAAAGTCAGCTGGAGAATCTGTGGGTTGTGGCATCAGTGAGGCATGGAATCAGAATTGGCCTCTTTCATCTTTACTGGCCACTGGCCTGAGACTAAACCTCATGTTACCTTTTAGTCCTATCTTCTGTTTCTCAAGGTGTCTGATTCAGGACACAGAGGTTCTGTTAATGAGGTTCCCTCAATTCTAGATCTCAACTGGAAAGCAGCCTGCCCTTAAGGCACCTGCCACCCTCTGGAGTCTGGACTGGGAAAGGCAGGCATTCTGGAGAAAGCTCCTTTTGGAGAGCCTTCCACCTGATTTGGTGGGGTTGGGAGAACAATGAAGGGAAAGGCGAGAGAGCCTCTCTAGCCCCCTCGGTGATTTATTACTGAAATTCCTAGATGTGGAGAGAATGCAACAAAGGTCTGGAAGCTGCAGAGTGAAATAAATAGCGAGCTGTAATGTATTTAGCAAATGATAATGCAATCCACAGAAAGCTATACAGAGGAGAAGGAAAAATACGCTCCCTGGGGCTGGGAAGTCACCAAGTCTGTGAAGGCAGAGAAACATTGCGCAGGAAATTTCTCTTGATTCTCCTTACACATAAATCACTGTCTCTCGCGGGCGCTCTGCGGGGATGGAGGTTGAGAGAGGCGAGGGACCCCGCTCCCTTGGGAAAACGTGCCGGCGCCCCGTGCTCCCGGCTATGCTGCATCTCACCTGCCTCAGCGGATCATTGTCAAACAGATTTAATCGTGTCACTGACACCTCACCCCGCCTCTTCCCACGAGGTGGCTCAGAGTTCCCGAGGACGGGGGACGTAGGCGCTCCCCACTGCGCATCCGTCAGCTGCCCTCCCCAGACCCCGCACGCAGCCTGGACCCCCACGCCCTCCCGGGCACTCCGGCCAACCCGCCCCCGGACCTCCAGCTCCCAAGCCTCGTGGCGCCCAAGCCCGGTGTCCCCAGGCCACCCCTCCCGCCCACCCTTAGGTGGGACCCCACCCCCGCACCTCTAAGCAGGGCTGGCTAAGACCTCCTGCGCGGCAGCCGGCTCCGAAAGCCACCCCCAGGTCATCCCCCGCGCGCTGGCGGCGGCTACGGCGGCAGCGGCGGCTGCGATCCGAACGGGCCCCTCCATGCACCGGGCAGGGCAGCGGGAGGGCGCGGCGCCTCGCACGCCGGGGCGGGGGCGTGGGGGCGGGCGGCGCGGGGTCCCAGTCTCCTCGCACCGAGCCGCGCGAGCCGGGCACCCGGGACTCAGGGGAGGGGCGCCCGGGGTGGGGGGGTGGGGGCGGAGTCACCGGGGCGCGCCCCCGCGGTCGCGCTCCTCCCCTCCAAGGCGCGCGGGCGCGTAACCCGGCGTGCGCTGGGCCAGTGAGGAGCACGCGAAGAGGTGGAGGAGGGAACCCGGCGGCGGAGGCCGCAGCTCCCCGACGGCCCGCGCCCCGCCGGAGGGTGCGCGCGCAGCCTGCCAGATCAGCGGCATGTGGGGGGAGATGGGCCGTACCAACGGGCAGGGGGGGGCGCTCTGTGCAGGTCCTTCTACCAGTCCCCCTCCTGCTTGCTCTACGAGAGAGCTCCCCCAGGAAAGGAGAAGTCAGTCTCTGCTTTGGTTTAGGATGCGTGAGGATGAGCTGCCTTAGCAATTCCCGGAGTTTCCCATAATGCCTTCATTCCCTTTCCCCTCATCTTTACTTCCCCGGGAGAGGCGGCATTTGGGGCGGGTCCACTACTGGTCTACACGTTCCCCTGTTTCCCCGCCCAGGCCCGGCCCCTCACCCCTCCACCTAAGTAGTGTGCGAAGCCAGCCGGTCCATCCATTCACTTGGCTCGTACCTAGTATCTGCTTTGTGGTTCCAGCCTCCCGCTTTTGGTACCTTCGCTTTTAAACCACTTTCAGTGTTTGGATTCTTAGGCAGTTTCCTCTGATTCCCATCACACCCGCCCTGCATTCACATACGCGCAGGCAGGTAACAAAACTTCTCAGAGACTAGGAGAGGCTCATTGTCGCCTGGTGCAAGCAGCATGACCTTTGGCCCCAGAGTCTTCCCAACTCGTCCTTTGGATGTGCCCCAAGTGATCTGATCTCACTGAATTTCAGTTGTTCAAACAGAAAAGGGAGAAATAATTTCTGTTTAAAAGGTTGTTGTGAAACATAAATATGATACTTAGTGGAAAGCACCTGCCACTGCATGGACATTTGGGGACTGTGACTTCTATATACTACTACTAATAATTATAATTATTAGCAGTTAGTTTATTTTTTTACCATCATCATCATTACTTACTATTTAACTACAGAAAGAGCTCTAATGATACTTGGAATTCAAAAACACTCAGTACTGAACGTCAGGAGAAAAATGACAGAACTCCTTACCTTCTTACTTGAATTTCACAAGCAAAGGCTCTGAAAGTGTGGTGATGTTCAGACAGTTTAGTTTTTTGCTTTAGCTACATCCAGGGTCTTTATGAAAGTATAAGGTCCTAAGAAATTCAGTATAGGAGGGAAAAAAAGAACTCTACTTGTTTGTTCTCTATTGTTCCATTTTTACTTATTCAAACTGAGTCTGTGTGTTATTAACTTAAGGTATATTAAATGATTTTTCAATCAGTAAATAAAATGTCCTGGAAACATTGAAGGAAAAACATTGAAAGTTTATCTGAACTGAGAGTTTTGTGTGAATGGGATGGAAGTCTTGCAGGTTTCTTGTGGCGATCTGTAAGAATCCTAGCTGTCCCCTACCACAGCAGTTCCACTACAGACCCTTCTAGGGTCCTCTCTTGGGGCCCAATTGATTCTGGGCACCCCCAAGTCTCACAGTGGCAGTTGAATATCACTATGCCTATTGTTACTCATAATCAGACCTGAGAAATAATCATGATGCTGTGGATACTGATTACTGCCTTGCTGCCTTGCTTGTAAAGTGGAGTATTCATTTCAGGGGCAAATAGTTTTTCATTAATGAATCATTCACTTACTTGTTCACTTATAAGTGTAAAGTAATATTTTAGAACCTTATTGAGCACCTACTCTATGCCACCGCTAGGCAAAAAGGTACATAGAGAAATATGGCACAGTCCCAAGCTTCAAAGAACTCACAATCTAATTGTGATACTGATACATCGATGGATAAGTACATTGAGACGTCTTCAGTGCAATGAACAGGCAGATGTGGGAGCACAGGGGCAGTGTGGCCAACCCAGGCTAGAGTTTGGGGGGAGTGGACGGCAGCGTGTCAAGAAAGACTTCCCAAAGGAAGTGACCCATGAACTAAGCCTTAAAGGGTAGTAGGGGTTAACCAGGTACAGGTGAAGGAGTGGAAGGACCATCTAGGCAGAGGGGACATTATGAACAAAGGAACAGAGGCAAGAAACAAGACAGCTCAGAGGGACTGCAAACTCTTCTTTGTGGTTGAAATGTGAGAGGCCAAGTAGGGATTGGTAAGGGAAGGCACTGCAGGAAGAAGCTGAAGCCAGATCACGGAAGGCTATGCGTGTCATTCCAAGAAGTTGGGACTCGATCCTGTAGGCAATGGGGAGTCAATGCACAGTTTTAAGTGGGAGTGTGATATGGCCAGGTTTATATTTAGAGATATCACCTAGCAGCAGCCATAAGGACAGATTTAAGGGACTTCCCTGGCAGCCCGGTGGTTAAAACTCTGTGCCTACAATGCAGGGGATGCAAGTTCGATCCCTGGTCGGGGAACTAAGATCCCACATGCCTCATGACATGGCCAAAAAATAAAAATAACAAAAAGGACAGGTTTAAGGGAGCCAAGCCTGAGATAAAAAAATGTGGAAGCTTCTGAAGAATCCAGATAGTCCAATTGGATCAAGAGACTGAACTAGGACAACCATAACAAGGTCAGAGAAGAGAAGGGAAATTCTAGAAACAAGAGGGAATCTTGGCTGGACTTGGAACGTGATTGCATGTGGAAGGTAAGGAAGAGAGAGGACTCAAGGATGACATAAGCCTTCTATCTTGAGAGGGTGGTGGCCATCTCCTTACCCCCACAGTAGCCAGGAAGAGAGTCATGCCCTGAATAAGAGAAGGATTTTAGGGGAACAATGATGTGTTTAATTTTGACACTTTTGAATTTGAGGTGCCCATGGACCCTCCAAGTACAGGTGTCCACTAGGTGGAAAAGTCCAAGCTGGAGGTATTAGATTTGAAAGTCATCAGCATAGAGTAGTTTTTATACCGTGAAAGCAGAAATGAAGCCTCAGGAAGAATGTGGAATTCTAGAAAGTTGTGGCCAAGGATAGATCTCTAAAACTCCGATATATAAAGCCCCCAATTATCCTGGTGAATTTGGAGGGAAAGTTGTTTACGGGACTCAAGGTGTGGGACTTGAAAAGGACGCTTGGGGAAAGTGGGTGAGGGTTTGGAATAGTCATTAGGAAAAACAAGAGTTGGAAAATGAAAGTTGAAAAGCAGTCACAGGATTGATGAGTGATGCTGAGGGCCTGGCTGAGGTTGGAGATCATGAATTTGTAGTGACAGAGTCTACATGGTTGTGTGACTTTCTCTATCAAAATTTAACCACTTAGGTGTGAGGGGAAAGCATAACACTGATCCAGATTTGGAGTTGTGCTGGAGAATGTGCAAGAAGGAGATTAATACACAGTATTAGTAAGAAAATAATTTAAATCATCAATCATAGAATCTAGGCTCTGAGCTGGAATGATAGACTGGGATAAAATGAAAAGTTGAATAAAAGTAGATTTCTATGAGGTTAAAGGGCCCTTGTTTCAGGATTGAGGAGTGAAAAAGCCAGGAGGTCTTTAGTTACGATCCCCAATTTCCGAAGTGGAATAGTTCCAGGTAACTATTAGGTCCAGCACGCTAATGGATGCTGGTGGATGAAGTGGTATAGAGGTTTAAGGTCATCAGAATTTATGGGATAAGGGGACATTGGGCCTTGAGAGATGGTCAGACATTGAAGAGACCTAGAGGTTGTTAAGAGAAATACCATAAGCCCAAGTCCATAGTGACTAGCTGGGAAGGTTGCTAAGTGACACAGATGTACATTCAATGAATTTTAGGCCTGAATCGGGTGCTTTTCTAATACAAAATAAATGTTAAAACTGGTTCTCCAAGAATAACACAATAGACAGTTGAATGAAACAGACCTGAATCAAATTCTGACACCACCTCATTTGACTTGGTCAAGTTACTTAAGCTCTTGGAGTCTTGATTTCACCATTAGTAAAATAGGGATGCTACTAATACCTTATATACCCACTTGATACTTTCATAGCGTTGCTGGGAGGATTAATTGAGATGATACGATGAAGCACTTAGTACTTGGAACATGGCAAACACTAAATAAAATTAGCTAGAATAATAGTTAATGATTTTATGGTACTAGCTGTATGCCAATTATCATTTTAAGCATTAGTTCCATATTACAAATGAGAATATGGGCGGCCAAGAAACCCGAGGTGTCCTGACAAAGATCACACAGCTAGTCAGTGTCAGGTAGTCTGGCTCTAGAGGCTGGACTCTTGATTACTAATGTCTCCCCATAACAGGAATATTTATTTGTATTAATATCACTTCAAATGAATTTATCAATTAAAAAACTTTTATTGAGCACCTTTTAGATGTAAAGCACTGAATTAAAGAGGCATAAGGCCAGGACATGGAAGCAACCTAAATGTCCATCAACGGATGAATGGATAAAGAAGAGGTGGTACATATATACAATGGAATATTACTCAGCCATAGGAAAGAACAAAATAATGCCATTTGCATTGACATGGGTGGACCTAGAGATTATCATACTAAGTGAAGTAAGTCAGAGAAAGACAAATATATGGTATCACTTATATGTGGAATCTAAAAAAAGGTACAAATGAACCTATTTACAAAACAGAAATTAAGTTTGTAATTAATTAACTTACAAATTAAGTTAATTAATTTGTAAGTTAAGTTGCAGATGTAGAAAACAAACTTATGATTACCAAGGGGGAGGGGGGAGGGATGA
Organism: Lagenorhynchus albirostris; assembly: GCF_949774975.1. NCBI lineage: Eukaryota > Metazoa > Chordata > Mammalia > Artiodactyla > Delphinidae > Lagenorhynchus > Lagenorhynchus albirostris. The sequence continues at coordinate 100,874,085 of NC_083103.1, forward strand.
ACTGGGAGATTAGGATTGACATAGACACACTAAAATATATAAAATAGATAACTAATAAGAACCTACTGTATAGCACAGGGAACTCTACTCGATACTCTCAATATCCTATATGGGAAAAGAATCTAAAAAAGAGCGAATATATGTACATGTATAACTGACTCACTTTGCTGTACAGCAGAAACTAACACAACATTGTAAATCAACTATACTCCAATAAAAAATAATTAATTTTAAAACAGCTATCACTTATAGCACTTTTTGTACATCTTCAATTTCTAAATGTACATCACCAATAAAATTATTTGCCATTTAACTTAGATTATATATATAATCTTATATGTATAATAATATATGTTTAATCATATATATATATATAAAGAGATATAAGAAAATACCTGGATTAAACAAACCTGAGGGCCTCCTGAGGCTCCCTTGGCCGCACTGTCCCTAGGACCCTCGGCCACCTCAGTGACCCACTCAGCGCACCTCCCACCATTCCTGGACACTGCACAGCTTGGGATGTGGCTTCCCTGCATTTGCTGAGAGAGCCAAGTGATTGAACCCAAAAGTGCAGGTGTGTTATCTCCCCCACGATTGTGAGGAGAACACAGCAGGAGCCCCACAGGAAGGTTCCTTCTCTGCCGTGCCCTGTTCAGAGGCGTGGTCTTTCAGTACATCTCCTCCGGAGACACCTCTCATGGCCAAGCTGGAATGCCTGGTGAGTGACCAGCTGTATCTCTTGTGACATGTCAGAAAGCAGCGGCCAGCGTGGTAACACGTCCCCTTGCACTTGTCTCCCAGCTTTTCCTCCCCGTCCACCTTCTCCCTCACTCCCACCTGGGATTGACTTCGTTGTCTCAATCTCTGTGTACCAGAGAGTCTCTGAACCTAAGGAATTTACATAAAGCTTTAGAAGGATTAAGCCTATGTCTGCATGAAATAAATTACATACAAATAACTATTTGATAAATACCAAATGAGCAGCATGCACCAGAGCACAAGTTTGCAGTCCAACGTGAGTATCATTAACTACATGAGCTTGCATTTTCTGTGCCTCGGTTTCCTCATATATAAAACAGGTATAGTGAGACCTGTGTTGTAGTTTCACACATTGACGGTAAGAATAAAAAATGGCACAATCTCCAGGCAAGAAAATTTGAGGACATTTATAAAAATTTAGCACTCTTTCACCCTTTGATCCAGCAGTCCCAGCCTCTAAATCTATCCTGCAGGCACTCTTGCACACATGTGAAAGGCTGATGTGAAAGTCATTTACTGCAGCATTGCTTATAACAGATTAAAAACAACCCAGGTGGGACTTCCCTGATGGCGCAGTGGTTAAAAGTTTACCTGCCAATGCAGGGGACACGGGTTTGAGCCCTGGTCCGGAAGATCCCACATGCCGCGGAGCAACTAAGCCTGTGTGTCACAACTACTGAAGCCCGCGAGCCACAACTACTGAAGCCGGCGCGCCTAGAGCCTGTGCTCCGCAACAAGAGAAGCCACTGCAGTGAGAAGCCCGCGCACCGCAAAGAAGAGTAGCCCCAGCTCGCTGCAACTAGAGAAAGCCCGTGAGCAGCAACAAAGAACCAACACAGCCAAAAATAAATAAATAAATAAATTTATTTTTTAAAAACCCCAGGAGTTCATTATTAGACAAAACACAAAAATTTGATATGAAAATAATACCCTCCTTTCAAGGCTTAGATGAGATAACCCACGTCAAATTCCTAGCATAGTACCTGACACATAGTAGGATCTCAGAAAACGGAGACTACAAAAAGAACTCTCAGTTGAAGTGGAAGTAGAAAGGCTTTAAGAAGGAAGGAGAACTTGACCTCATCCTGGAAGCTGGGGAAGACTCAGAGAGAAGTAGGGAAATGGGGAGGGTTCCCAATGAGGAGTGGGGGGCACAGGGGAGCAAAGCTGTGAGGGCAGAATGGCAGGTGGAAGGAAGGCTCTGGACAGAGTGGCCCAGGGGATTAGAGCAGAGTGGTGCATAGCAACAGTGGGAGGTGGAGTTAGTAGAAAAGTTGGGGCACATGGGGAGGGATTGAATTGTATCATGAACTTGAGACTTTATTCTTTGGGTCATAAGAGTAACGAATTTTATATTTGTATTGTAGTTTATGGTAGAAAATCAAACCTTATTGGTTGGATTTGATACCAATCCAAATCAATATTATGAGCCTCTCAAATATTCTTGGGCTAGAAATGACCTAATAGACATGGCAAATGTCAAGGAATTTCCCTTTTAGGGAGAGCAAGTTTGGTCGGAGTTGGTTATCACCAAGCTGGCTCAGTCTGTTGAAGGTTTTCAAACTAAACAGTGATTTCACATGTTTTGATGTTGGTCATGGCTTTGGATTTTATTGGATCTTATATACATAAGAAAAAACATGAACCAATTTAAAGCAAAAGAGGGAAGGAAAAATGATCATCTAAAAGTCAATTGGTTTAGGGCCTTTCTCTCTGCTAAAGGTTCCAAAGTTCAAAACAACAACGAAATCCCACAATAAGTTGGGCCCAGAGGGCTAAACAATAACAAAAGTCGCTTGTCTCCCTTTGGATGGTTTCCAAATTTATACAACAAAGTTTCCATTAAATATGCAGGAAGTTCTGATTATTTACGATGTAATTTAATATTGACATGTTATTAAGTGAGCTGACCCTCCCCCAAGCCTTTAGAATTTCACGTCTAATGACTGCAGGGTAACTCCCCTACCAAGGCTCAGAGGTTGGTAATCAACGGTTTTCCTCTGCGAGATATTTTTTTCTTCAAAAAGAAATTCCAATAGGTTGACTGTATTCTCACTGTCTTGTACATTTCCTGAATTGTGTGCAAGAGGATTTCACGGAGAGAGAGATTTCTATGGCCTTTTTTATGCTGAACAGGCTAAGCTCTGGAGACCCACTGCCTAAACCCATTACACACAGATCAACTAACTCTGTGACTGGGTTTGTGATGCCAGATTAATTTACCCACACACCAGGTCGGGAGAAAATGACTTTACACATCTCCTTTGCACTAGCAAAGAATGTGGAGATCGTTTTACAGGAAAGAGAAGACAGGTCTGTAACAGAGGTCAGGGCTGAACAGATAGGATGCCACCTTCCATGCCATTCAGTTACAGGCGGCAAAGGGGCCCCATCGGAGACTTGAAAGAAAGCAAAAGTCCTGAGAGGGAATGATGAGGGGTTGGGGATATTTGCAAAGGGCAGCAGCTAACGAATGAGCTATTTGGGGCTGGATGGCCTCATAGGAAAGCACTGGACTGAGGAATGGGAAACCTGTCCAGTGTGATTTATTCCCAGGTCCCTCATTAGCCTACTGTCTGCTGTGTGAACTTGGGCCAATCACTTAATCTCTATGGTAGAATTTCCTTTCTTCCTCCCAGAGAGGAAAAAAAATGAGCTACAGTATGTCAAGGTCTCTAAGGGGCTGGTGTTGTTAGAGCAGAATCTGGCAACTTTAACAGCTCTAGTATGGGTCGGAACAAAAAGATTTTGGCATGATGTCTTAGCTGCTGCTTGAAGGATGTGGTTTTCCAAATCCTCGGGACGGGATCTCTAACACCCAAGGCAGCTCTGACTGGGCTCATCTCTGGAGATGCTGGAGGTCTTCTGTTTAGCCCTTTGGTCCACACACTGTGTAAAGTCAGGTGAGTTTCCCCATCAGCCAAAGAGGTATAAAGATACCATACGCTGCCCGGTGGTTTCAAGGATTTAAAGTGTATAACGTACCTTGTGTTGTGGCCAGCACAGAATACGTGTGCTGTACTGATGGCTCTTATTACTCACCAGCTCGCTTTAGACGTTCCTTATCAATTATCAATATTTCTTGTATCAGCAGCAAAGAATGTTATGAAAACTAACTTCCCTCTTGGACAAATTACTTATGTTTTGTGCATCAGTTTTCTCATCTGTGAAACAGTAATAATGGTACCTGTTTTCTATGACTGCGGTGAGGATTAAGTGAAATAATGCATACAAAGAACTGGGCTCAGAAATAATAAATAGTAAAAGCATAATCAATAATTTAAAATAGCTACTATTATTATTTTTATCATCATCATCATCATCATGGTAAAAAATCATGGTGAATTCTCCTCCTACAGTCTAAAGTTTTCTCTCACTGCTTTAGCTGTGAACGACTATCATGCTACACGAGCAGTGAAAGATTGAGCACACATGAATTAATGGTCTGTGTTCTGATGATTCACAGATTAGTCATAAGGATAATCCTTGCTCTTCATATTAACAGGTATCCATAAACGACATAAATTTAGAAGACCGTTATAAGGTTGAGGTAAGTTTGGCACATGGCAAGCATTCTATGGTGCTTGTTAACCAAATAAACACATACATATATAGAAAGACAAGGCGAGCTCATGAATCATTATCCTTAACCTTGCTTGTGCCCTACATAACCAAGTGTTTCTCTTCTCTAGGTTGGTTAAAGGTACTTACAGAGCGCGTCGGTGCTGACACACGGTTCTGAACAGAGCTCTCTAAGAGTCCTTATGTCTCCCCTAGCCGCAGGTCTGGTGCCGGCCACTATGCTTCCCCACGTTCTCACATCTTTGTCCCATCCTTTCCCTTGATCACATCCTGTCCAGCTCATTTACCACCTGCTGCTCGCCAATTACTGTCTATCCTGTCCTGGAGGTTCTGGGTACCACATTTCCCGGGAGAAATGGAAACTCTTTGTTTCTGACTCTGCATTACGATCTCAGCCTTATCACCTTATCCCTGGGGGCTAGAGAGATGCGGACCAGGGCCCGGGCAGAGAAAGGACACCAGGAGAGGAGAGCCTGGGACTCTGGCCACTTGGGACAGAGATAGGAGACTGGAGAAGGCCCCCCACCCCCGAGTTTTGGATTCAGCCTTCACATTCACATTTATGCCCGAAAGGGAGGGAAGCAAGTAGGCAGACAGCCCCTGGGAGCTAGGTACCCAAGTGAGGGAAGTTTATGAGGGGCGGCAGGGATGGAGAACAATTTATACCGTGTTCTTACTCACTGCCCCTCGCCTCCTTGCACCAGGGACCGCCTTGTTAATGAGGGGAGTGTGATGGAGAAAGAGACAGATTTTCTGCAGGCTTCTTCAAGATGCCCATGTAAACTGGCCATGGGCTTCTCAGCATGTTTTCAGGCTAATTCAATCTAAGGGGTCAATAACTGACAGCAGCTTTATAATTGGGACCCTGGGATCCCGGGCAGTCAGACTCTCAGGTGCAGCAGCAGACACCTAGGGAGATATTCTGGCTCTAGGGGATCTTCTGTCTCCACCATCCAGATCACAGCACACGTCTGGCTCTGTGCTGCCTACGCTTCAGGCCCAGTACCCTTTCTCTGCTTGCCCCACAGCCAGCAAGCTCCCTGGTGACCAGCAGTGTGTAAGGGGCTGAAATTAGCAAACCCCCCCCCGACCTGGTCCCAGATTGGGAGGGGGCACGAGAAGACCTTTGGAAGAGCACATCACAGGCCCCTCCGGTCCGTCTCAGACCTCACCTGCACTCAGGAACACCTCTTTGCCCACTCCTCTCTATTCATTTCATGGATTTGTCAAAAGGTCAAGTCTGGGGCTTCCCTGGTGGTGCAGTGGTTGAGAGTCCACCTGCCGATGCAGGGGACACGGGTTCGTGCCCCGGTCCAGGAGGATCCCACATGCCGCAGAGTGGCTGGGCCCGTGAGCCATGACCGCTGAGCCTGCGCATCCGGAGCCTGTGCTCCGCAACGGGAGAGGCCACAACAGTGAGAGGCCCGCGTACCGCAAAAAAAAAAAGCTCAACTCTGCAGTTAGCCCCTCCTGGAGCCCAACTTTTCTTGGGCCCCTTCACAAAGGGCTTCCACCTTGATTAAAGGACTGTGCTTAACATTCTTTACAAACGCTGGAGGAGGAGGGCTGTGGGACCTGTTGAAGAAGGAAAGAAGGGAGGAATGGAGGTGCGGGCCTTGAGACTTAAGCCCCCAAATAAACCAGACCCACACAAAATGTCAGGACTCCAGGACGTTTTCCCACAGTGAGATCATTCTCTTTTTAACCAGCCATCAGGAGCCAGGCCTCTGGGGACTATACGTGCCCATCAGGTCCAGGCCCCTGCCTCCATGCATGAGGATGGCTCAGAGACGGCACACTGCTCTAAAAGTGCCTGTTTACCTTTCTCTCCCCGCGTCAGCGTCTTTCACTCCTGATCATGAGGCACGTAATCCTGAGGGCCCCTTCTAGGCCCAGGGGCTGGTTTCACCATCCTGTAACACGGGAAACATTTCAGGACGTCTCTGGGATGTTCAACCGTCTGGCTTCCTGTCGGTGAGCCCTGTCACCTGTCCGGAGTCACCAGGAAGGTGGTCATTCTCTACCTTCTTTTTCTATCAACAGTAGCAGCCACAGTTTGGAGATTCAGCGCCAAGCTTCCTCTCGAGCCTGGATCAGTGCATGGTTCCACCCCACGGCTGCCCTAGAGGTGGTTCAGAAGGTGCTGAGCTTAACAAGCACTTGGCAAAGCGAGCCAAAGGTACGAAGGAGATAAAATCTATCATCATCCCTCTGCTTCCCTCTTTTCCTTTATTTCTCTCTCTACCTTTAAACACTGAAACTGCCATAGTTCTCAATTTTAATCAGTTTGCTGATTAAGTTAATGAAGTTATTCAATGACGTTTACTAAGCACCTACAAGACACTATCAAGAAAGATGTCGTTTCTACACTTCTTTGTTTTACTTCCTATTTTGCTGCTTTCCTGGGAGGGGTTCCCAGGAAGATACATGTATCTTCTCACCATTTCTTTGAGCAGATAAAGACCCAGGCAAATGCTTATCAAGCTTTTTCTACTTGTTCATCACTCACTTGCCACTTATAGAAAGACACGGTAGCATCTCTGCCCTTGAGACACTTAGTCTCTTTTGGCCAGATAGCATTACACTTAGGTAGTACCTATTATGTGCCAGGCACAGTTCGATAGCACTCATTTACTATTCCTGTGAAATAAGCATATTATTCCTGCTTTATAGATGAGGAAACCAAGGCTCAGAGAGGCTGAGTAACTTGCCCAAGGTGACACAGCTAGAGAGGACAGAGCTGGATTCAAACCCGAGCGGCTAACTTCAGAATCCACACACTTTGCCCCTATGCTCTAAAACCTTTTAAATGTGTCTCCAAAACAATGAGAAAGTCAGGCAAGGCAGCACAGAAACAAACATTCAGTGGTTATGATGGAGACTGAGGTTATGGGGTTAGAGCAAGAAAGAAATGGTTCTTGGGGAGAGAACCACAGAAAGAGCTGGGTTGGACTGTTTCAAGGCTAACAGCAGATCTTGTTCATGTGCGGAATGAGGGAGATAACCTGCAGATCTGAAGAGAAGCTAAAGGGTAGGATGGGAGCCTCTCCTAACTTAATAAAGAAAATAGGAAAGCTCTTCTCTGCAAAATGACAGTACAAAGATTACCTCCTGCCTGGTTTTGTGAGAATTAGAACAATGCCTTGCACGTAGTAAGTGTAAGTTTGGGTTATACTATTATTATTATTGTTCTTGGATGAACTTTGACTCCAGGACTAGCTCAAGTTGGGGACCGCGGAGCCTGGCTTGTATGATGGTGTCTTAGGTTAGTGACTGAAACACAATGAAAATCTTTATTCCTGGCCAAGCAACACTGTGCTCTCATTTCAAACCCACTTATAAATCCTGCAGTGGAAAAAAAACAGGACTGGCCCGTAGGGAACTCACTGTAAGGGCCTGACACTTGGGCCACACTCTCACTAAGTCTGCTGGCAGAAGACCTTCAGGCCACCCAGCCCCACCTGTAGGTGGAAGGCAATTAAATGGGTGATCTCACCGGGTCCCTTTTGACCAAGGAAAGGGCCTGAGCCTGCGGTCCTGTAAACAGACTCCTGTGCATTGCAAAACCATGGGCGTTTTTGTGGATTGTTCTTTGTTCAGAAAAAGCCAGAGCCGTTCTGAGAAGTCTGCAGAATGTTAGCGCTGTCACTCCTAAAATAACCTAACTCTGTTACCCAGCCGGTCAGCAAAGTAAAGCAAGGTATCCGTCTCTGTGAGTCAGGGTTTATTTAATATTCACCACCCTGGCAGTTTTTTGACTGATGAAAATGTTTTGCAAACAGAACCTGGTCCTGTTTTTCTCCACGCTCCTTCCCCTGCCAAACGTCGAGTGAGAGGTTGGCAGAGGTGCTGCTAAACTAGTGCTGCTAAACTAGGGCTGATGAGATAGTATCTCCGTGTCCTTGTAACACAAAACATTTATTTTGCAGCGAGTTGAAAGCCAAATTGAAAGTGGTCCAAGATTTCTGGGAGCGAGAGGCTTGATCTTCCCCCTCACTGGATGGTCTGGTTTGCTGACTTTCTGCCCTTTGTGTACCCACAGCAGTGCACAAGACGCTACCACCACCCCGAGACGCATGCTATGAGGAAGGCAGCTCTGGATACAGCAAACACCACCCCCCCACACACCTCGGCCTAGGAAGTTGGGGAGACTGCCTATGTTCAGTGAAAGACACGAGCTCTGATGGGCAAAACCAGGCTGGTGACTCTCTCCCCGTCTTCCCTTTGCCCTCTAGCTGTCTGTAGGGGACCCAAAGCCCTAAGTACAGACACAGCCTGGGCACCACTCAGCGGCCTCAGCAGACACAAGGGCATTTAGTCGAGGGCTTGACTCCCGTGCAGCAAGACAGCGAAGTCTCACAGCAGACCAGCTCCCCGGCTGGACCAGCCTCAGACGCTACCTCTGTTAAAATCCTGGCTCTTACTAGGACGGGGCCCTGGGCAAATTACCTGTGGTCTGTATCTGCAAAATGGGGATCATAATAGTACTTACCCCCTAGGCTGTTGTGAGACTTAGAACAGAGAGCGCAGTACAAGTGTTAGCTATGCCATTACTATTACTGTCAACGGTAAGGTGTGAGTATGGTTCCCTCTCCACAATCCAGGAGTCACTGACACCTGCTCTCAGTGGCCTTGCTGTGACCATCGGCTGGGCCCTGGTGCCTCTTCTCATGCAGGCTCACCTTCCTCTTACCTCAGAGCTGGCTTTGTGTTGTCTCTGAGGCTCCTTGGATTCATAGTTGATTTCTTTGGTCCTGCTTCTTGCACGGGACTCCCAGCCCTGGTACCACTCAGCCTCAGTCTGTTCGTTCAGTTACTTAAAACACAATTGTCCAAACTCTTCCTTTCAAGAAAAGCAGAAAAACCTAAAGAGCTGGTCCCAGGGTGATTTACAGCCACACCAGTGGAGGTCCTGCTCCAGAAAATGCGCCGTTGCCTCATGACCTGTTCATCTAACTCAGGTTTCTTGGGTGCTACTTACGTCAGAATTTCTCAACCTGAGCACCAGTGGATATTTTAAAGCAGATAACTCTTTTTTAAAAAAAAATTTATTGGATTATAATTGCTTTACAATGTTCTGTTAGTTTCTGCTGTATAGCAAAGTGAATCAATTATATGTATACATATATCCCCTCTTTTTGAATTTCCTTCCCATTTAGGTCACCACAGAGCACTGAGCAGAGTTCCCTGTGCTATACAGCAGGTTCTCATTAGTTATCTATTTTATACGTAGTAGTGTATATATGTCAATCCCAATCTCCCAACTCATCCCACCCCCCCTTTCCCCCTTGGTAACCATAAGTTTGTTCTCTACGTCTGTGTCTCTATTTCTGCTTTGCAAATAAGTTCATCTGTACCATTTTCCTAGATCCATATATAAGTGATGTTATACGATATTCGTTTTTCTCTTTCTGATGGAGCAGACAACTCTTTGTCGTGGATGCCATCCTGTGCATAATGGGACACTTAGCAGTGTCCCTGGCCTCTACCCACCAGACGCCAGTAGCCCCCAGTCATCCAGTTGTGACAACCCAAATATCTCTAAGGCAAGCCCATGTCCCCAGCGGTAAGGTTGCCAGATTTAGCAGATAAAAAGATAAAGATATGTTTTATTGGGCACTTTATTCTGGGGGGAAGATCACCTCTGTCGGGAGCCACTGGGTTAGGTGTCAAGCCCTGAGCCTGGTGTGTTCACAACCATTTACCCACATGATAACCGTGTCAGGCAGTTATGAAGATGAGAAACTGATGAGATATCTCCTCACACCAGTCAGAATGCCCATCATCAAAAAATCCACAAACAATATATGCTGGAGAGGATGTGGAGAAAAGGGAACCCTCTTGCACTGTTGGTGGGAATGGAAATTGATACAGCCACTATGGAGAACAGTATGGAGGTTCCTTAAAAAACTAAAAATAAAACCACCTTATGATCCTGCAATCCCATTCCTGGGCATGTATCTGGAGAAAAACATGGTCCGAAAGGATACGTGCACCCCAGTGTTCACTGTAGCACTATTTACAATAGCCAGGACATGGAAGCAACCGAAATATTCATGGACAGAGGAATGGATAAAGAAGATGTGGTACACATATACAATGGAATATTACTCAGCCATTAAAAAAGAATGAAATAATGCCACTTGCAGCAACATGGATGGACATAGAGATTGTCATACTGAGTGAAGTAAGTCAGACAGAGAAAGAGAAATATCGTATGATATCACTTATATGTGGAATCTAAAGAGAAATGATAAAAATGAACTTATTTACAAAACAGAGACAGACTCACAGACTTAGAGAACAAACCCTAGGGTTACCAGGTGGAAGGGGGAGGGGGAAGGGATAGTTAGGGAGTTTGGGATTTACATGTACACACTGCTATACTTATTTATTTATTTTTATTTGGTTATGCCAGGTTTTAGTTGCGGAAGGCGGCCTTCTTAGCTGTGGCATGCGAACTCTTAGTTGCGACATGCATGTGGGATCTAGTTCTCTGACCAGGGATCGAGCCCGGGCCGTCTGCATTGGAAGCACGAAGTCTTAACCACTGCGCCACCAGGAAAGTCACCCACACTGCTGTATTTAAAATGGATAGGGCTTTCCTGGTGGCGCAGTGGTTGATAGTCCGCCTGCCGATGCAGGGGACGCGGGTTCGTGCCCCGGTCCGGGAAGATCCCACATGCCGCGGAGCGGCTGGGCCCGGGAGCCATGGCTGCTGAGCCTGCGCGTCCGGAGCCTGTGCTCCGCAATGGGAGAGGCCACAGCAGTGAGAGGCCCGCGTACCGCAAAAATAAAATGGATAACCAATAAGGACCTACTGCATAGCACAGGGAACTCTGCTCAATATTATGTAACAACCTAAATGGGAAAAGAAGTTGAAAAAGAATAGTTACATGTATGTGTAAAAAAAAAAGCAAAACAAAACAAAGATGAGAAACTGGGTCTTGGAGAGGGACAGCAGTTTGCCCCAGTCAGCCGGGTGGGTGGCTAATTTCCGTCTCTTTCTGTCTATTACAGCGGCTGGATGGTGCTCATCCTCCTGTAGAATCTTCCCTGTTTACGAACACGGAGGAGCCCCCATTCCCACCTCATTCCAACCCTTCTGCGCCGATGCTCTGATAACTGGGGCGTCGATTGCACAAAGGGCCAAACCAGACACTGTCCCACAAACCCCTGCAGCCTGCACAGCTCCGCAAGCCTCTCTGGGAGAGACGGCGAGGGGAGGAGAGGAGGGGGACAGCAGCAGGGGGTGCGGGGTCCCTGTCTCTCGATGCTCGGCAGCCCACGCCTGGAGAGACAAAGGGCGCGCGGTGAGGCGTGATCGCTTCCCGGGCTCCGCCACCCAGTCAATGGGGCGTGCTGGATCCCTGCCCTCGGACGCTCTCAGGCCTTATTAACAGACCTCAGCTGTTGCCCAAAGCCCTTACCTCACCCAAGAGGGCTCTATTTGCATGATAATGCCCTCTTTGGAGGGATGATTGCTTAATTAAAGAACAGCAATCACTTTAATTAGCATGTCTCCTTGCGCGCTGGTCCTTCCTCAGATTCCAACGAGCTGCTTATTAGGTCTGGGCACTGGCACAAATCTGGGGCCTCTGTCACCAAAGGGAGGCTCCCAGGGCTGGCAGCTCCCAGGGCTGGCGGCCCCAGCCAGGACCTTGGGGACAGGGGCCTTGGGGACAGCCAGGACCTTGGGGACAGGCTTTGTGAGGAGAGCGACCGAGGGGCCTGGGCCAGCACCCTCAGGGCCCACGACCTGCGTGCAGGGGAGGGCCAGGCCCTGGAGGGTGACATCTGCTGGCTTTCTCTCGGCCTCTGCTCATCCACTCAGGGCACACTTCCCTTTTCAGCTCCTTTTGCCCTTTAACCTTTCGCTGCCTGACACCATCCTCCTCCTCTCATGCGCTACTTTCTGTGACCCCCAACCCATCTCTCTTGTCCTCCCTGCCCCACACCTGAATCTGTTTTCATCTCAGTGCCCCGCAGATTCCTCATTCCCAGTTTTAGGGGGTGATTTTCTCCCTTAACAGGTTGTGTAGGGGATGGCACGTAAAACAAAATAAAAACAAACAAGGAAAAACACCTGTCCTGATCCAGAGATGGTCTCCTCCCCTGGGTGAGATCACCACCTTTCTTTAGCTTCTCTTCCTTGAGATCTAGGGAGATATCCAGGGCCCTGAGAAGGATTTCCAGAAATGTGGGCCAACGTGGATTCTTACTGCCAAAACTCACCTTTCCCTGATGGTTAGTAAAGCAGAAGTTATTTAGTTGGTTGCTGGACAACCACTTCCTATACACTACGAGGAATGCCAGCCAAACTGTACTTTGATATTTCTCTTGATGTTTTCTAGAAGATCTTTTCTAGAATAAGGACAAGAGGCTCCCCTCCAGAAAAAAATCTTCTCTCTTTGCCTGGATGTCAATGTACCTAACATCCATTGACCTTCAGCCCCCTTTCCTACATCACACACCTACACACACACACACACACACACACACACACACACACACACACACACACACACACACACACACACACACTCCATCCCTCAAGGCCTCTGTCTGTAAGATTCTATCTATTGCAAATAAAGGTAAAATACACATTTAAAAAGTGATAAGATAGAAATAGCCCTGGATTTGCACTCAAGAGATCTGGCTTCCAGTGCAAGTCTAGCATGTGAGGCAGAAACGCCCCTTTCACCCGTTTTCTGGGGTTTTCAAGAAGATAGTGAGAGAGAGACTCCTGGACTCCATCCCTGGAGAGGGACCCAACCCAGCCTCTCACTCAGTTTGGGGCTCTCTCCTGTCTCAGCCTGGTGAGCGCATGTCCAGCCTGTACCATCTCCAGCTCGCTGGCCTTTGTGCCCCCAGAGTGAGCAGGCCTGGGCCCCCCTTCAGAGTCCCCGCCTCCGCGGGCACGGCAGGAGAATTCAGGGTGCGGAGGAGGTAGCTGGGAGCAGCTCTGGGGACGCAGGCAGGAGAGAGAAGGGGAAGGGGAGGGCACGCACGAGGTGGGGTCCCCGGGGAGGAAGACCCTCCATCCCCCTGGGCGTCGTCCTGTGGAGAGGGTAACAACAAATCAGAGGTAAATCCACTTCCTGGCAGGAAGCTGAGCCTGAAACCAGATGAAGCCACAGGGGTTCAAAGGCAGAGTGACACCCAAACAAGAGAGCAGCTCTTAATCCCCCATAGAAAGATGAGAATGGGGAGCTCAGGCCCAGGAGGGAGACTGCCCGGCTTTGTTTAACCAGGACTGAAAACACAGCCCTATTGAGAGGCCGGGCCTCCGAGACACAGACCCGGAGGGGTAGTTGCCAGTTTGAAGGCAGCCCAAGGCTGCCAGCTTTCACCTTTTTAGCTCTGGCCTTGGCAGTAATGAGGCGAAGGGGCAGGACTTTTAACTGTCTGGGTCAGAAATGTTTCCTCATTAGACAAACATTGGAAGGGGGGGTGGGCAGGGGATGAGTCTCAGCTTGGAACCAAGAGCTTCCAGAAAAGAGGCAGAGCCGGGGGCCTGTGAGGCAGGCTCCTTCCACCCCCAGCCCCGCTGAGTCCCCAGGCCCTTCACCTCCTCTGCAGCCTCAACGCTGCCATCTTCACCAAAGCCTCAAGGGAGCCGGGAGCAGTGTCAGGCGGGCCAGAAGAAGGTCCAGACAGACATGAAGTGACAAACGGGTGGCCATGGGAGAGGCCTGCCGGGAGGCTAGTTCTTGACCAGTGAGTCAGCACCTGGGCTAAGGTAAACTCGGGGAGGACACCCCTCAGCCGTTGGGCAGACAGGGCCCACGGGAGGGAGGGGTCCCACTCCTGGGTGACAGCAGGGCTACATCCTGCATCCTGCTGGGTCTTCTCCAAAGCTGTTTGTCAACCTGCTGTTTGTCAACCCTCAGGGACCTAATTAGGGCTTCGGAGGTGATTCACAGAGACGAGAAAGGGGATGGTCCAAGCTGAGTGAGGGGATCCCATTCTCTCAGCCACACATCTCACCAGAGGTCTGCTTACATTTACCTGATATAGCTTCCCTGTAAGATTTCAGCTAAAGAGACAATTACAGAATCTAGAAAGTTTGAAAGGCAACACCCTAAGGGGTAAGATGCTCTGGAGGAAAGATTCATAGATCTCTATTTTCAGGAAAATATCTCTGCAGAGTTGGCATCCAAATATAATTCACTAAATAAATGCTTATCAAACACCTTGTTTATATGCCCACTAGTTCCACAGAAGATTTGAGGAAGCTTATGAAAAGATGCACATAAAAAGTAGAGAGGTAAATATAAACGGGAATAAATTACCAGGACCAGAGAAAACATACCTTAACAGAAATCCAGACTAGGGAAGAGACGTCTATAGATGCAGGTCATAAAGTTCTATATATTTACTGTTACTGGACTCCAAAGTGACTTCTGATTTTCCTATAAGGCAGGGCTGTGGTGGGGAGAGGGTCTGGTATCTAATTCTCTTTATCAGAATACAGGAATTATACCAGCTTCTCAGACTAAGCAAAAACATTTTCCACCTTAAAATTTTCAAAGAAATTTTTCACAATGAACATCATATAGGAAGCGCTGTGTAACAGAATTGACTATGTCTTTAGCTGACTACTGAAGGAACTGGACTCCTTTAGCAGATTCTGGGCTTAGTCAATAAAAACTAAAAGCATTAACATTAAAATGCAACTCTATAAAAATAGCTTGTTAGTGTACAGGAATGCAAGAGATTTACGTGTGCATTAATTAATTAATTTTGTATTTAATTGTACATTAATTAATTAATGCACAAGTTAATTAACTGTGCATTAATTTTATATCCTGCTACTTGACCAGATTCATTGATTAGCTCTAATAGTTTTCTGGTAGCATCTTTAGGATTCTCTATGCATACTACCATGTCATCTGCAAACAGTGACAGTCTTACTTCTTCTTTTCCAATTTGGATTCCTTTTATCTTTTTTCTTCTCTGATTGCTGTAGCTAAACCTTCCAAAACTGTGTTGAATAATAGTGGTGAGAGTGGGCAACCTTGTCTTGTTCCTGATCTTAGAGGAAACAGTTTCAGTTTTTCACCATTGGGAACAATGTTAGCTGTGAGTTTGTCATACATGGCCTTTATTCTGTTGAGATAGGTTCCCTCTATACCCACTTTCTAGAGAGTTTTTATCATAAATGGGTGTTGAATTTTGTCGAAGGCTTTTTCTACATCTATTGAGATGATCATATGGTTTTTATCCTTCAATTTGTTAATATGGTGTATCACATTGATAGATTTGCATATATTGAGAATCCTTGCATTCCTGGGATAAACCCTACTTGATCATAGTGTATGAGCCTTCTAACGTGCTGTTGGATTCTGTTTGCTAGTATTTTGTTGAGGATTTTTTTATCTATATTCATCAGTGATATTGGCCTGTAGTTTTCTTTTTTTGTGACATCTTTGTCTAGTTTTGGTATCAGGGTGATGGTGGCCTTGTAGAAAGAGTTTGGGAGTGTTCCTCCCTCTGCTATATTTTGGAAGAGTACGAGAAGGATAGGTGTTAGCGCTTCTCTAAATGTTTCATAGAATTCACCTGTGAAGCCACCTGGTCCTGGGCTTTTGTTTGTTGGAAGAATTTTAATCACTTTCAATTTCAGTGCTTGTGATTGGCCTGATCATACTTTCTATTTCTTCCTTGTTCAGTCTTGGAAGGTTGTACTTTTCTAAGAATTTGTCCATTTCTTCCAGATTGTCCATTTTATTGGCAAAGAGTTGCTTGTAGTAATCTCTCATGATCCTTTGTATTTTTGCAGTGTCAGTTGTTACCTCTCCTTTTTCATTTCTAATTCTGTCGGTTTGAGTCTTCTCCCTTTTTTTCTTGATGAGTCTGGCTAATGGTTTATCAATTTTGTTTATCTTCCCAAAGGACCAGCTTTTAGTTTTATTGATCTTTGCTGTTGTCTCCTTCATTTCTTTTTCATTTATTTCTGACCTGATCTTTATGATTTCTTTCCTTCTGCTAACTTTGGGGTTTTGTTGTAGTTGTTGTTGTTCTTTCTCTAATTGCTTTAGGTGTAAGGTTAGGTTGTTTATTTGAGATTTTTCTTGTTTTTCCTGAGGTAGGATTTTATTGCTCTAAACTTCCCTCTTTGAACTGCTTTTGCTGCATCCCATAGGTTTTGGGTCATCGTGTTTTCATTGTCATTTTTTTCTAGGTATTTTTTGATTTCCTCTTTGATTTCTTCAGTGATCTCTTGGTTATTTAGTAGCATGTTATTTAGCCTCCATTTGTTTGTATTTTTTACAGTTTTTTTCCTGTAGTTGATATCTAGTCTCACAGCACTGTGGTCAGAAAAAAACACTTGGTATGATTTTAATTTTCTTAAATTTACCAAGGCTTGATTTGTGACCCAAGATATGATCTATCCTGGAGAATGTTCCATGTGCACTTGAGAAGAAAGTGTATTCCATTGTTTTTGGATGGAATGTCCTATAAATATCAATTAAGTCCACCTGGTCTAATGTGTCATTTAAAGCTGTGTTTCCTTATTTATTTTCATTTTGGATGATCTGTCCATTCGTGAAAGTGGGGTGTTAAAGTCCCCTACTATTATTGTGTTACTGTCGATTTCCCCTTTTATGGCTGTTAGCATTTGCCTCATGTATTGACATGCTCCTATGTTTGGTGCATAAATATTTACAATTGTTATATCTTCTTCTTGGATTGATCCCTTGATGATTATGTAGTGTCCTTCTTTGTCTCTTTTAATAGTCTTTATTTTAAAGTCTATTTTGTCTGATATGGGTATTGCTACTCCAGCTTTCTTTTGATTTCCATTTGCACAGTATATCTTTTTCCATCCCCCCAATTTCAGTCTGTATGTGTCCCTAGGTCTGAAGTGGGTCTCTTGTAGACAGCATATATATGGGTCTTGTTTTTGTATCCATTCAGCCAGCCTGTGTCTTTTCACTAATGACGAAATATCTGAATGAGAAATTAAGGAAACACTCCCGTTTACCATTGCAACAAAAAGAATAAAATACCTAGGAATAAACCTACCTAAGGAGACAAAAGACCTATATGCAGAAAACTATAAAACACTGATGAAAGAAATTAAAGATGATACAAACAGATGGAGAGATATACCATGTTCTTGGATTGGAAGACTCAACATTGTGAAAATGACTATATTACCCAAAGCAATCTACAGATTCAATGCAATCCCTATCAAACTTGCAATGGCATTTTTCAAAGAACTAGAACAAAAAATTTTACAACTTGTATGGAAACACAAAAGAACCCGAATAGCCGAAGCAATCTTGAGAAAGAAAAACGGAGCTGGAGGAATCAGGCTCCCGGACTTCAGACTATACTACAAAGCTACAGGAAGCAAGACAGTGTGGTACTGGCACAAAAACAGAAACATAGATCAATGGAACAGGACAGAAAGCCCAGAGATAAACCCATGCACATATGGTCACCTTATCTTTGATAAAGGAGGCAAGACTATACAATGCAGAAAAGACAGCCTCTTCAATAAGTGGTGTGGGAAAACTGGGCAGCTGCATGTAGAAGAATGACATTAGAACACTTCCTAACACCATACACAAAAATAAACTCAAAATGGATTAAAGACCTGAATGTAAGGCAAGACACTATAAAATTCTTAGAGGAAAACATAGGAAGAACACTCTTTGACATAAATCACAGCAAGATCCTTTTTGACCCACCTCTTAGAGAAATGGAAATAAAAACAAAAATAAACAAATGGGACCTAATAAAACTTAAAAGCTTTTGCACAGCAAAGGAAACCATAAACAAGACAAAAAGACAACCATCAGAATGGGAGAAAATATTTGCAAACAAATCAACGGACAAAGGATTAATCTCCAAAATATACAAGCAGCTTGTGCAGCTCGATCAAAAAAACAAACAACCCAATCCAAAAATGGGTGGAAGACCTAAATAGACATTTCTCCAAAGAAGATACACAGATAGCCAACAAACACATGAAAGGATGCTCAACATCACTAATCATTAGAGAAATGCAAATCAAAACCACAATGAGGTATTACCTCACACCGGTCAGAATGGCGATCAACAAAAAATCTACACACAATAAGTGCTGGAGAGGGTGTGGAGAAAAGTGAACCCTCTTGCACTGTTGGTGGGAATATAAACTTATACAGCCACTCTGGAGAACAGTATGGAGGTTCCTTAAAAAACTAAAAATAGAGCTACTATATGACCCAGCAATCCCACTACTGGGCATATACCCTGAGAAAACCATAATTCAAAAAGAGACATGTACCACTATGTTCTTGCAGCACTATTTACAATAGCCAGGACATGGAAGCAACCTAAGTGTCCATCGACAGATGAATGGATAAAGAAGATGTGGCATATATATACCATGGAATACTACTCAGCCATAAAAAGAAATGAAATTGTATTATTTGCAGTGAGGTGGATGGACCTAGAGTCTGTCATATAGAGTGAAGTAAGTCTGAAAGAGAAAAACAAATACCGTATGCTAACAATATAGATGGAATCTAAAAAAAAAGGTTCTGATGAACCTAGGGGCAAGACAGGAATAAAGACACAGATGTAGAGAATGGACCTGAGGACACAGGGAGGGGGAAGGGTAAGCTGGGACAAAGTGAGAGAGGCATGGACATAAATACACTCCCAAATGTAAAATAGATGGCTAGCGGGAAGCAGCCATATAGCACAGGGAGATCAGCTCGGTGCTTTGTGACCACCTAGAGGGGTGGGATAGGGAGGGTGGGAGGGAGGGAGATGCAAGAGGGAGGGGATATGGGGATATATGTGTATGTATAGCTGATTCACTTTGTTATACAGTAGAAACTAACACAACATTGTAAAGCAATTATACTCCAATAAAAATGTTAAAGAAAAAAAAAAGGTTGATGGGGAGTTCCCTGGTAGCCTAGTGGTTAGGATTCCAGGCTGTCACTGCCGTGGCCTGGATTCAATCCTTTGGGGGAGACTGAGATCCCACAAGCTGCAGCACGGCCCCAAAAAAAGCAAAAGCATGTTGATGAATATTCAAGATAAAACAACCTGAAAAAATTGCTTTAGTTTCCTCCAAGTGTAACCCATCTGTGTTAGTTTGGGTTCCCCTAGAAGCAGGAATTCTTTTATTTTAAGAAAAGAATTCAAATACATGTCATTTACTTGAGATACAATGCCAGTAAACAACGGTAGAGGGTAGACAAGTGAGCTAAAAAAGGAAAAGAGACCCCCCTGAAAGATGTATTATCAAGTTAGTTGCTAAAAAGGGAAATTAGAGCCTACCCCACTGGAAATTCAGGGCTTGTTGAACAGGCTCAGAGTTATCCTACCTGAGTGCGGAGGGAGCCGGGGCATTTGTATACCAACTCCCATCAGTCATTGGTTGAAGGCTGCTCCTGGGAGCATTAATTCCCAGGCACTTCCAGCCTGCCACGCAGGTGGACAGAGCAGGCCCCAGCAGGCAGAGAAATCCCTCAGGCAAAGAGATGCAGGTCATGGCAGGGGCATGTGGGCCAGTGTGCCTTGAAGTGATACAAACCAAGGAGGTGTGGGAGGGTGCTGACAGCATCTGCTACACCATCCTGCTCTGGTCACATCAGCCTGGGGAACACATGGTGACATCCCAGCAAAAACAGTCTACATCCTCCTGGCTCTTGTTCAGACCCGCGGATGCAGGACTTCTAGTTCTCTGCAAAGTCTTCCCATAATTATTCCTAGGAGAACCCAGGGAGTGTCTCACATGCACTCACAAACCAGTCCAGTCAGCAGGGCATCCACTGGACACTGTCACCTCTGCTGGTATCAGCTTATCCTAAATCCCACGTCAGCTGCCTTTTCTGTTGGGCCCCAGAAGCGTCACAGGTAGCACCAGACCTGTTCAGCATCATAGTCTACGCTGGACTTTGACACTCTTTCCCTTCAAGTTCAGGGTGAGATGGAGCTCTCAGAAAGCCCTCAGAACACCGCACTGTGCTCTCAACTGAAAAGGAGAAAATGCCTTTCTCTCCATTGCCTCATATTCTATTAGAAATCCACCAAAGCAAGGCAGTCTGTGTCCCGATATCGAGCAAAATTACAATGAAAACAACTCTTTCGATTTTTATGTGAAGCTACCCCTTTTCCTTTCCTAGGCCCAGACAAGGCAGGGGACAACCCAAAGAATATTGTATACATGATTATTCCTCCCTGCCCAACAGGCTGTATTAGGAAATCCTCTCTCTTCCCCTTCGACACCAAGTTTGTGAAGAGATAAAACCTGTCTTCCTCTCTTTTTCTTTGGGATTATTTCCTGGGAGGTGCCTTGGTCCTTCATGCAAATAGACTTCTAGACGGCTTGCCTCACCAGTTTGCCAAATTTGCTTAGGCTTGTCTCAAATTGCAATGGTAGATACAGTTTAGACCAGAACTGGAACCTCTGCTTGAAGAAGATAGAAATTTTAAAATTTGAAGAAATAGATAAATTCAGTATTTCTCAGGTAATCTTCCATAAATGTCACCTTTGAAAGATGACGGATGGCAGGTAGTTCAATATTATATTCCATAAAGGGACCCTGGAGTGCAGATGTTCTTTGTTGCTGAATGGGATTAGATCCATTTGTGTAGAAACCAGCTGAGCAGGTAACAATTTTGGTATTGTTTTTAAGGTGTCTAACCAGGACTCTCACCAGGGTGGAGTGTCACAGGGGAAGGCTGGAGGAGTGCCCCCAAGTAAAGGTTTCTAAGGATTTTTCCTTAGAAACTCATTTTGTTATCGTCCCTAAACAAGTGGTCAATGAATTTCCCAAAGTTCGATGTGGTAGAAACTATCCTACATTTTCCATCAAAGCACACGCATGGATTCTTCATTACGTAAGTGTCTCCGAGTCCCTGCAGTTTCTGAGGCTACATAGGGGAGAAAAATGTCATCATAATGTGAAAATATTCTCGAATGAATAGACCACTTATATAATTAGCCTCCCTCCTAAGCCTAGCATTCATCTCTACATTCCCTCCCACCCCCGCGTTGCATCTGCGTCATTGTTTGTAAGTCTGCCTGGTGGTCTGCGTCATTGTTTGTAAGTCTGCCTGGTGGTCTGAGCGGTAGACGTGGTGAATATCTGACCCAAAAATGCGAAGATGACGGCAATCTGGCACAAAATGCAGGATTTCGTGAAGCCAATGAAAGTGGTGTTAGATAACCACTGAAACTCATGCAAAGCCCTTAGAAAATGACAGGTCACTCATAATTACAGAGAGAATTGACAAAATTGTTAACTTGATAGGTGTTCTAAAAGATGATGTTTGAATACAAAGGATTTAACTCCCTTGAGAATGCTGACAGGCATTTAGAACATTTTGCAAACATAACCTTCTTTATGATCTTGCTGTGAAAGTCAAAAGGGAAAGGAAGTTTTCTAGAACTACCATACGACCCAGCAATCCCACTACTGGGCATATACCCTGAGAAAACCATAATTTAAAAACAGTCATGTACCACAATGTTCATTGCAGCTGTATTTACAACAGCCATGGAAGCAACCTAAGTGTCCATCAACAGGTGAATGGATAGAGAAGATGTGGCACATATATACAATGGAATATTATTTAGCCATAAAAAGAAACTAAATTGAGTTATTTGTAGTGAGGTGGATGGACTTAGAGTCTGTCATACAGGGTGAAGTAAGTCAGAAAGAGAAAAACAAATACTGTATGCTAACAATATATATGGAATCTAAAAAAAAAGGTTCTGAAGAAACTAGGGGCAGGACAGGAATAAAGGAATAAAGACGCAGACTTAGAGAATGGACTTGAGGACACAGGGAGGGGGAAGGGTAAGCTGGGACAAAGTGAGAGAGTGGCATGGACATATATACACTCCCAAATGTAAATAGATAGCTAGTGGGAAGCAGCCTTAGCACAGGGTGATCAGCTCGGTGCTTTGTGACCACCTAGAGGAGTGGGATAAGGAGGGTGGGAGGGAGACGCAAGAGGAAGGGAATATGGGGATATATGTGTACATATAGCTGATTCACTTTGTTATAAAGCAGAAACTAACACACCATTGTAAAGCAATTACACTCCAATAAAGATGTTTAAAAAAAAAAAAAGGAAAGGAAGGTGATGTCTCACACCATGTTGCCAAAAATCCTTCCAAAGCTTAAATCATCATTTGCTTTTTAAAGAAATACTGCATGATTGCAATTATAACTTAACATATTGTTAAACATGGGGTAAAATGAACTTATTTTTCACATTTTTTGTATGATTTTCAATATAAAAGTTTAATCTACCCTTTTTCCCCTACTATTTACTATGAAATATTTGTTCCTCATTCTATGTGGATTCACTTTCAGTGACCATTTCCCAGGAACAATTACCCTCCAATAATGAAAAATCTCTGTGTAGCCTGAGGAGTCTGAGACAGGTAGCTTGTCAATAGCACGAAATCCCTTTAAAGTTTCACACTTTCTCTTAAAATTTCATAAAACTATTTTTATACTCTGTAATTGCTTCTGATAAATTACTATCTGTTAAATTACTCAAACTTCTCCCTACCAGTCTTTATGGAAAGGATACTCTCAGAAAATGAGCCTTACCCATCCTCTGGATTTACATCCCCCTGTGGCATGTTGCCTATTTCCCTCATGATGTTATGAACTCCATTTGAAAAGCATGGCCATAGAGGATGATCAAAATTACTTTGGTCTTGACAATGTCCAGAGGGGAATGTTGTCATCAACTACTGTACCCCGTCATAGAAAAATCTCAAAAATTCTCCCTTAGAAGATCTAGCTTGGAGCAGTGCTTTCATCACTCTGCAAAGAAAATTAATTGTAAATATACTCCTAAATTGCTAGACTGATTAATCTGATCTGTGGGATTATCCTAGGTGAGCCAATTCAATTTTGGAGGATGATATCTGCCCCAGATAGTAATTCTGTTTTAGAACAGCAGTAAGTCACCCAACATGGTAGGATTCCAGGGCCCTTGGTCCCTTCAATTTTTGTACTCCTAATCATGGCAAACAGAAGGCCTATCACATCTTCAGTTAGAGGACTCCTTCCCCTCCTATTTCTAAAGCAAGGATATTCATCCCTATGTAATCCCAGAGCAGATTATTGGGGTACATGTTTTTAAAGTTTTAAATTTAAAAGGTGGGGGAGGACAAAAGAAAAAAAAGAAATCAGAATGGTGTTATGGTTTAGAATGTTCTAAATTGTTATTTGCTCTGATGCCTGAGGACTTCAATTCTCATGGTGGCATCCAATGAAAGATTTATATGAACATTGACAACCAGGGATCTATCCTGTTCTTATGTGATCCATTTTCTGTCCATTGAGTCAAGGCCAATGAGAAGCTAGTGGAAACCTCAAACAACCTGACATTGGCTTTGACAGATTCATTCACAACCACAGAGAGAAAATCAGCGATTCAAGTGAGTGGCTGGGCTTGAAAACCCCAGTTGCTCCCCAAGTAAACCATTCCCCAGGGAACACAAAACTGTGACTTGCTAAGAAGAAAGAATGAACAATTTTACTGAATACAATTTATTTCATTTTACTGCTGTAACAGAAAGGATATTCCATATCATCAAATGCTGCAAAAAAAAGTTGAGTAAGATGAAAGCTGCAAAGAACCTGTAGGGTCTCGGTTCAGTTAGAGGAGAGTGTCTGAGCCCTGGATACTCACATGGGAGATGAAGCCTGAACTACTGTCAAGTTCCTCTCCCAAGCCTGCCTGAGACCACTGGTGTTTGAAGACTGGCTAAAGGGTGTGCTGGTCAACCATATCATAAAAGAAATCCAGGTATCAAGCTGAAGGTGGTCTGGTTTAATGGAAAGGGGTTGAACCTTATGGTGATTCCACCACCTCTGGCTGTGTGGCCTTGGCAAAGTCATTCACCCTTTCTGTTTTCTCATTTGTAAAAGGAGGGTGATGACATCTGCTTTCCGGGCTGTCGTGAGGATTAGAAATCTTCTAGCCTTGTTTCCGTTAAAAGCATCGCAAAAGAAACTATGATTTTCATCATGAGAAGACTATATTTCTAGACTACAGAAGTTTAGTTCCCAGAGAAATGCTTTCATTCAGCAATGTTTTAATGTCTTCGTATCAATTGTTATTGAGGATGATCATAAGAAGTTATCATAAGAATTCTGCATAAGGTCGTTCATTCTGGGTCCTTGTGATTCTTTGCCTGGATAGGACAAATTGCTTTGAATTTGGCACTTAAAAAAGGTTTCCTATTTTTGTTTGCTTTTTATCAATGAGAATCACAGTGTTTTCATTCTTGTTTAGCTGCCAGGAAGCCTAGGACTAAACTAAATACAATATAAGTCTTTGTTTTCCTCTTCCTCCCTATATGGTTTTGGGGGTTTCATTTCTATTTTAAGCCTCATTTTATATGTGTATATTACCATTACTATTACTTCTACTACGCCTACTGCTACTGCTTCTGCTGCTACTACTAGGC
Organism: Lagenorhynchus albirostris; assembly: GCF_949774975.1. Lineage (NCBI taxonomy): Eukaryota > Metazoa > Chordata > Mammalia > Artiodactyla > Delphinidae > Lagenorhynchus > Lagenorhynchus albirostris. The sequence goes on from NC_083103.1 coordinate 100,898,884, forward strand.
AGCATATGGATAGAGACGATGTCAAATTTTACCTGAGCCCTCAGATCCTGGAAAGCAGTGAAAGTTAAGAAATCCCCTCATCTTTTGCGCTCCAGAAGATGGCTACTGAAAAGTACCACCCTTCCCCACATGACTAAGAAAGACTTCACGATGCTCTTGTTTACCTGTGACAAGGCCAGATACACACCCTCAAAATTCCCTTTCCTTGCCTCAAAAAAATTATCCAAAGAGCTTATTCCCCACCCGCCCCCCTCCATCAATCAGAACAAAATGTTCATGACTGGAACTCTGGTTACACTCCTCTCCCTCCTCCAGGACCCTGAACTTCTGCCCACCCTCCGCCAGCCAACTGTCCTGAGAATAGGCTGGTCTCAGGGTAAAACATTCTCTGATCTGCTGTCCCCTAATTCAACCTTTTCAGCCATCCCACTTCCCTACCCCTGGTTCTTTCCAGCCTTGTCTACTCCCCTTTGGAAAGGAAAATCCCTTTTTTTTGCCCAGCTCTTAAGATGCTTGCAAATCTCACAATCGAAAATGTTCTTCTACTACAGCAGTCCCTTCCCCTCCCCCAACCTGGCAATACTCCTTCCTGAATAAAGTCCATCCTTACGAAGTCTGGATTTGTATTTTCTTTGAAAATAGTCATTTGCATATAAAGAGTAGGTACACACTTAAATATACATACAAATAATCTCATTTAAGTTCCATGATAACCACACAGTAAGCTCCGTTTTCTAACTACCAAATTCAATCTAACAGTGAGGAAACAGAATCTCAAGGAATGACTGGCCAAGGGCTTCCCTGGTGGCGCAGTGGTTGGGAATCCTCCTGCCAATGCAAGGGACATGGGTTCGAGCCCTGGTCCGGGAAGATCGCACATGCCGCAGAGCAACGAAGCCTGTGGGCCACAGCTGAGCCTGCACTCTAGAGCCCACGTGCCACAAGTACTGAGCCCATGTGCCACAACTACTGAAGCCCGCACACTAGAGCCTGTGCTCTGCAACAAGAGAAGCCACCACAATGAGAAGCCCTCGCACTGCAACGAAGGCCCAATGCAGCCAAAAATAAATAAATAAATAAAATAAATTTATATTAAAAAAAAAGGAAATGACTGGCCAGTTGGTGAAGTAGAGACCTGAAGATTCTCTGTCTTGAAGTCCTGGGTTACTGGTGGTCCTCCGTCACTGACCTTTCTTGGATGTGGACAAGCTATATATAAAGCTGCACAGTCTTTCTGGCATGTGATGCCCTGCCCAGATGTGATTACTCACATGCGTCATGTTGCTTGGTGTGTGTTTGTTTGTTTCCCCAGGAGCACACGGCTGGTCTGGTGATTAAGGACATTCTGCCTGTGAAGACAGGGGATAACCCCACGCACGGAGACCCTCATGGAGTAACCTCTCTCTACATGCAAGTGTCATTGCTGGGCATCAGGTCGGATGTGTAACTGCAGTTCTATTCTGCCTGGTTCCAAAAGCATTTGAGGTTGACCTTAGTTACTTCACCTAATCTGTCAACAACCTAATGAGGCAGGTGATTATCTCCATTGTCCAGATGAGAAAACTAGGGTTAATCCTTGGATGGCTCTGTCCGTGGTTCCAAAAATAATAGTAACTATACAGAGACAAAAAGAACACTGTGAGTTATATATTATTATCCCCATTTTTTTGAGGAAGAAATCAGAGAAACTAAATAATTTGCCCCAAATACTGCAGAGCCCGGTCTTTACTGGACTCTTCTGAGCTCTTCTTCTTTTCCTCCCCTCCTGCTCTTACTTCTGTTCTTTGTCTTTTTGATTTTTTTAATAACCATTTTCCTGGCACATAGTTTAAAGATACCACAAGTTCTGCAAGGCTTGATAAGAAATACAGCAGAGCTCCTGCCCCATTCGGTTCCTGCTTCAACTCCTTTTAACTGATTCTTTCCCTTCATATTGCTAAGTAGAGAGCTTACATCACTACTCCTAATTTTTCAGTGTTAGACTTTTCTTAAAAATTTTAATGTAGGCATCGCTTTATTCCCCATCATGGAAGTGGAGGATTTCTCTCTCTTTGGCCAAATCCTTCTGCCCTTTTTGCCACACACCCACGCACGTTTCCTGCGGTTTCCCAGTGTAATTAGATCATGATTTTGGTTAGATCAACATTCAATATTTACCTTATTATGAATATATAAACACTATTCACAGCCAAGTGCTAAGTATATAATGATTGTTTTCCTTTTCCTGCTAAATTTTTCTCTTGGAGTCAAAAATCACTTTGTTTTTGTTTGTTTAGTTGTTTCGTTCTATGTATTTGTCACTAATTTAGTGACAAACTCTTCCCACATTGAATGTTACCTCCCAATCATCCCAAATGCTGAAACTCCTCAGGTATTTTATTCATTTCATTTTCTTGAAGAGATGGTCCCGGAGCTTCTGGCTGGACCGGGTGCTTCCCAGGCTGGCTGCAGAGCTGCTGACTTGGGTCCTCTCCTCACTATCTAACTGGGGCCTCCCTCCTCTCTCATACAGGGTCCTCTTTTCCCTGGGCGCCATGTTTTCTTCCTTGGTCTACTCCCAGATCTTTGGTGGAACATACGCTTCACAGTAGCTTCCTGAGGTGGAGCCTGTGGGAGACAAAATTTGGAGACATAACAGAAAATATCTTCCTTCTACCCTCACAACTGATGGAGAGTTTAGTCAAGTAGAAAAATTCTAGGTTGGAAGTGGTTGCCCTTCTCTGTAGTCTCCTCACTTCCATTGTTGTCGGGAGGTCTACTGTCATTTTGATTCCTTTATATGAAACCCGCTTCTTTTCTCTGGAACCTTGTAAGATACTTTCTTTGACCCTAACACACTGAAATTTCATCATGGTATAGCTTTCTGTGTTTTGGTTTTTATAATTCATTGGTTGTTCTGGGCATTCAGTTAGCTCTTTCAGTGTGGAAACTCGTATCTTTAAGACTGGGGAAATTTCCTTGAATGATGCTTTTGATTATTTTTAACCTCCCTTTTCTCTATTATCTGTTTCTAGAATTCCTGTAATTTGGAGGTTAGTGCTAATGAGTACATCTTCTAATTTTCTTTTTTTCTTCTCTCCTAACTTTCCCCTCTACTTTCTGAGTAATTTCCTCAACTTATTTTTCAATCATCATAAGAAAAGTTTAAAATTTTTCTTCTATCACATTTAATTTTCATAAGCTCTTTTTTTCTCTGAGAATTCCTTTTTTCTATAGTATCCCATTCTTATCTTTTAGATGTAATATCACATCTTTCTAAGAATATAAGTTTTCTTCTCCTCACATAATCTGTTTTCTCCAAGATGTTTTTGTCTTCTGTTTGTTTGTTGGGCCTTTGCTTTTCGTGTTAAAAGTTTCTTCAAATATCTAGTGCTTCTTGGTTGACTGCTTAGGACTGAATACTGAAAGGCAGCATGGGGTGCTTATCTGTGCACGGGTAGGGCTTGTCACCTGTAGGTTTCACTGTAGGGTGCTCACTGGGACATTCCTTTGGGAAACTCTTGATGTCATCTGATAACATTTCTCAGAAAAACTTTATCGTGGTCTCCTGCCTGGAGAGTATAAGCCTGGCTTTCAACATTTAGGGGAAGAAGGCTGGTGGTCTCAACATTCAGTCTGTAAACTTGCACTTGATTCCCGTGTGTTCATGTACTTGCTAATAGTGCATGATACCCCCCGTCTAAAAACTGTTTTATCTCCCCTCCTCTAGAAAGGTCTGGTCTTTGCTAGGGATGGGAACATGGAGTAGGGGAAAGGATCTGGGGCTTACTGTTTTTTGAGCAAACTTTTAATCTCCTTGTTTTCAGCGCTAACTTTGCCCCTCTCCCTTCTAGAATTATCTTATATCACTAATTCCTGAGTCTTTGGGGGTTCTGAGATATGATTTGGAGTTTTTGTGTGTGAGTCAGGATTTAACTTTCTCAGCCCTGCTTAGACAGTTTCCACTTATTAATATGGCATTTATTAAATGTGCGTTCTAGCCTCCAGAATTTTGTGGCTGTTGTCTCCTTTCCCATGTCTTTGTGGGTTTATACTTTTGTTTGTTTATTTGTTTCCTTTAGTCTTTGTTTTAATGGGATTTCAGGAGGAATGAAGTTAAGGAGCGTGTTTAATCTGCCATCTTTAACCAGAAGTTCAAGCCAATGCTTGGATATGATCTCCACTGTTCTATACTGCCTGCCAAGACACAGCCATAATGATGGTGATGACGATAAAACAGTTGTTCAGCTTTTATGATCTGTCAGATACTATTTTAAGCATATGAACACTAACCATACACTAGCTGGGTCACTGTGAAAGCTTGGTGTCCCCTTAATTTTGGTTTCACCCCTACCAGCTATTTAACTAACTTCTCTCTGCCTCAGTGTCCACGTCTGTAAAATGTGGCTACTAAATGGTACCTATCTGCCTTTCAGGGCTACTGTGCAGATTATGTAATATAAGGCATGTAAAGTTCTCAGCACAGTGTCTAGCAAATAGTAAGTATTCAGAAAAACAAAAAAAGCTTAAGATAGAGAAAACAGAAAGACCCTTCCCAAAGGTCGTGTGTGTGTGTGTGTGTGTGTGTGTGTGTGTGTGTGTGTCCAGGGGTGAGTGTGACTTTGGTAACACTGTCAGGGAGACAGACCCAGGGTGGGGGAGGAAGCTGACGTTCTGAGGCCCCAGGGACCACCCTGAGATGCCCAAGTCTCCACGTGTGTCCCTCAACCCCTGTGATTTGACATTTCTCTGTCTCTCTGACTCTGCCTTTCTTCCTCACCATACTTCTCTCCATGTCCCAACCCCTCTGTTAATATCTTACTGTGTCTATGTGTATTTGCTCATTTAACCCACGTGGAAACCCTATAAGGAAAGCATTTCTATCTTCCTTTGCAAATAAGGAAATTGAGGCAGAGAGGAACCATGCCCAAGGTCACACAATACATGGAACCCAGGGCCTGTGCTCTTCACCCAGGCTGCCCTTAATTTTCCCCAGTGTCTCCCTTGTCTGTCTTTTGGATCATCCTCTCTTCTGCCCCCAAACCTAGTGACTTTTTTGTTTTCATTCTCATTAGATTTTTTTCTTCTCCATGAGCCCTTCTCATGTACACACCTCCTGTCTCATCACCGCCTGGTTTCTTGCTCCCAGTGGGGTTTTCCAACATGTCTTGGGCTCAGAAGCCTAATATGTAGAAGTGGGGCTCGGCAGGGCTTCAGGAAGTGCCCCTCAGGGTACAGTCCGAAAACCATTGCCCTGGGGCTGCAGTCTCACCCCTCCCTTACAGAGCAGACAGTCAAGAAGCCCCCTGCTCCAGGTCACGCAGTGGGTACATGGCAGAGCCCTGGTCTCCTGCTACTTCCCCATCCTGTTTCCACCACCAACACTCTTGACCCTGCCACATCAGCTACAATCAGGTTTGATGTCCGCTTGCCTTGTCTTGTCGTGGGTACCCACACGTGCTTGAAGACCACTGCCGTTCTCCTGTGGTCTTGTCTCCCACCACCTGGCGACTGAGAAACTGATCTCTGCAGGGAGACCCGTTGCAGCAGACCGTCACCCTCCTCTTTGGGGGTGATTGGTCTATGGGACCAGCCAGAATCCCTACCTTCGCTCCCAGGAAGCACCTTCTCCTTGTCTGAGCGCCCCACCGGTCTCCTCTCCCCAGCTACCCCCTGTCCTTTAGTAGATCTTGTTAATTCCCTTCACTGACGGTAGGCGTGAGGCACAGAGGGGCAGGGGAAAGGGATCTGACACTCAGCTCTACTTAGCTCTTAGCTTTCTACACATGACTTCATTTATTCCTCACTCTGATCCCCATTTTATATTATGAGAAACCAAAGCCCAGAAAGGCTTATGAAGAAAATGTTCCTAAGTGCCGTCAGGTCATACAGCCAGAAAATGCTGGAACTGGAATTACTCTCATCCCTACTTCAGAACAAGTGAGACTGGATAAAGGGGATCCCAGGAGTGAGCAGGAGGGAAGCGTCTGATGCGGACGCTCAGAGGGTACCTGGAAAAAGTGGAACGGTGAAGAAGGTAATGGAATCAGACCATATTAGGCTGGATGGACATTGTAACTCTGAGTGCTGTGAATTGTGGGGAAAGTGCTGTGAATTGTAGGGAGATGCTCAGGCATTGGAATCTGTGCTGGGGGCTTCTACTGACATAATCACCTGAGCACCTAATGCCTAGCAGGACCCCCAGATCTCTTTGCTGTCCTTGGGTGCTGGGCAGAGGCTCTGGAGCTAGGACTTATCAGGGGCAACCCTGGCAGCTGAGGGCTCAGCGTCAGCGGAACCGAGGAGCAAGGAAGAGGGCGGGCTCCCCAGGTGGGCTGGGGCCTCCACAGAGTAGACAGCTGTGGCCTCCAAAAGGCAGCCGCTCCAAAGGCTGCATTGTTCTCTTTTTCTTCCTCTGGGACTCCAGGATCAGGATGAGGGAAAGGGGCATTTGGGCAGGAACCTGGTTTACATTTCAGATAGAGAGTCTAATTGATTCGGACCTGAGCCTCTTCACTTTTCATTACCCCCAGGAGCCACTGAGTTCCTTTTATGTTCCAGAAGACCCAGACCTCTCCCTCACCAGTAAGACTCTGGGTTAACCCATTCCTGGCCCTCAGATGTATGTGTCCCCAGGCCAGTGTTTGCTGGCAGAGGAGGGGGTGGTGGGGAGGGGTCCCCGGCATCAGCAAGTTACAGAATCAACAACCATTCCATTCCTGCACTTCAGGTTCTCTCCTTCCTCATGGCTGCATCCCTGCTGCCGTCTGGCCTGGATTCCCCCTGATTACCACCACCTCCATCCTTTGCTCCTAGACTGGACAGGTGCTTAAAGAAGGCCACCTCCTGGGCAGTTTGAAGGTCAGGGCTCTTATTTTCCTGTGTGTGATTTTGTGCAGGGTCGTTTAATTTTTTTGTCCTGCATGTTCCTTATCTGCAGACTATGAACACTGGGCCTTTTCCTTTCTGTGTATATTCATTTTTTTTAATACAAAAGCAATATATGCCTCTGGTAAAAAAAATTTTTAAATATGTACATATGTAGAGGTCATCCTATTAACAGTTTGGCATAAAGTTTTTCAAACTTTTTATTTATTTATTTTTTAATTTTTATAGGAGTGTAGTAGATCTACAATGTTGTGTTAGTTTCTGCTGTACAGCAAAGTGAGTCAGATATACATATACATACCTCCACTCTTTTTTAGATTCTTTTCCTGTATAGGTCATTACAGAGTATTGAGTAGAGTTCCCTGTGCTATACAGTAGGTCCTTATTAGTTACCTATTTTATATATATTGGTGTGTATATGTCAATCCCAATCTCCCAATTTATCTCTCCCCTTACCTTTCAAGCTTTTAAAAAGTGAACTTTAAATACTTAAATATATATAGATGTATAGGGTTTTAGTTTGCTTTGTTTTACATAAATAATACTATACAGACTGCTCTGAAACATGTTTTACTTAATATATTAAGGATATTTTCCATCTAAAGATATACAGTTCTTCTTCAATCTTTTTAACAGCTGCACAAGATTCCATAAGAGGTACCATAATTTACTCACCTGTTTCCCTATGGATAAACAACAGAATGTGTCTAAATGCTGTAAAGAACTTGCTTTGTAGTAGACTCAGTGTGGGGTGATTGCCTAGCTCGGGGTTCAAATGGAGGCCACGTATGTGATCACCCTCTGTCTTGGGGAGCCGTTTCCTCCTTCTGCATCCTTTAACCTGTAGTCCAAATATTCACAGGGTCATGCTGTTTCCAGGGCCACCGTCATGGGTCCTAGGGTGGTGAACACCCCTCAAGCTGGACCAATGTGGAGTCCGTTCCCAGGATCCTTCACACCAACCTGATCCAGGAGAGAGAAGCCCTGTTTTCTTTTTGGTTAGGAAGCTGGGATGACAACACCAGGAGCTGCCCGAAGGTCTGAGTGAATAAAGCCACCACACAGAACAGGAGAAATTAGGGATACATCCCTTCTTTTTAATCAAAGGTCTATATCATTTCTGAGATCCCTCAGCCCCTCCCATTCTGTGACTCTGAGATGGGGACCTTGGAGGGGATGCCAGAGCTCCTCCCGGGCTTCCTTTCTGCTCCATCAAAGTCTCCTTCCTGTGACCCCTAGCTGGGAGGCCTGAAGCCTTGGTAGGCCAGGGTCTGCCTGGGAAAGCCCTCTCCTCTGTCCTTGTCTCTTGGGTCTTCCCACTGTAGTCTCCAGTGTCTGCTCACTGGAATGACATCTGTAACACAGAACTGACTCCTTTGCGAGTCGTCGTCTGAAAACTCTCACCAGTTGCTTACATCTCAGTGTGGCTTTCAGGTCTTTTCATAAGAGCAAGTAGAAGGCAGGGATATCAAGAGAACACCAGGCATATTCAATCAGTCGACGAACATTTACTAAGTGCCCCCAATACTCCGGGCACTGGGGATAGAAAGTTTCCGAGCTCCTGGTCCCCACAGGGTGGACTACTCTAGCTCCTGGCTCCCTGACACCTTCTCCATCTCCGCTCCTGCCAACATCTGAGGCAACTGGAACATCCATGTGAGCATGCCATCTAATAGCCTTAAACCTCTTGCTCCCAGAAGCTTCTGCTTCCTCTGTTCCTCCTTCCCTTCCTGCGTAGGGTTCTTCTAAGGATCAAATGATCTAATGTGTATAAATGTGCTTTGTGAACGGTAAAGCACTGCACTGCTAACACCAGGAAAGGAGGAAGTGCAGGGAGCATGGAGGAGGTGGGAGGGGAGGGGGCAGCGGATAATTGAGAGGGCAGAGAAGGGCAGCCCCAGAGGACCCCACACTGGTAGAACTGGGCTGGGGAGGGGAGGTGACGAGCTTCGGAATGCAGAAAGCATTCAGCCGTCATCCCAGGAGGCAGACCCCCCCAATCCCAGCATTATCCATCTCCCCGAGGGGGTGGCCTCAGCAGGTTTCTGTGACCCGTCTCCAGAGGCAGCTGCGGAGTCCTGGCAGCCTCTCCCATGGGACACCCATCTGTCTGCCTGTCTGTGCACCCATCTCTCCCAACCCTGGGGAGCAGGCAGGAGGCTCAGCCGAACTCCCTTCCCTCCCTCTGCCTGTTTCTCAAATTTCCCGAGATGGACCGAGATGGACAAGGGGATGCCTGCAACTGGGACAGCATCGTTGGGGGTGGGGCGTATGGATTTGGACTTCCTACCCCCCACCCCACGACCACCGCAAAGGCCACAGCAGGGCAGGCGGGGCCAGACAGCTTGGGGATGCGCGGCTCCCCCAAGGCAGGGCTGGGATATCAAAGCTGGAAGCGCAGGGGCATGTCAGCCAGGTTTGTGAGCCCGCTCCCATCACGGCATGAACGGCTGGCTGTACAAACCGCATTCGCTGCGCTCCCAACCTGCATTCCCGATTGGTCACAGCCTGGCCCCAGCTGCATTCCTGGGACAGAGGAGGCAGAGGGGCCTGGCCTCTTTGTTCTTCCCGAATCAGGACTGGAACCATGACAGGCTGATCGCATTACCCAGCTGAGGTTAGCCGGGCAAGAATGACCTCTTCCTGCTCCTCCCCCACCTCAGCAAGACAGGAGCGCCCACCCTGCACCACCTAGCTCCCTTACCTGGATCCTTATAACAGGCTCCAGTGGGTCTTAGCTGAGGAAGGAAAACCTCCCAAACCACAGCTCTGCTGTCTCTGTCCGAGGTCAGATGCTGGGAGCAGTGCCCAGACCCTCATTCCAGGTCTTGTCCAATTTCAGGCCATCTCCAAGGGCTGCAGCTGCTCTGAGTGGGCCCAACTGCCCTGTTTGTCGTTGGACCTCTCAGAACCTACGTGTACCTAAGTGGCATTTAAGACCTGGACTCAGTATCAGCACAAACCCAAGTTTCAGAGTTATCATAGATGAGAAGCTATTCTGTCATAAGCCCCATTTGAACCACTGCCCACTTTGCCTGGGTAAAGCCTTACACCTCCTCTCCTGTCCTATGCCTGGTTGGTGACAAAAACGCAAACTTTGACATCTGGCTTGCCTGGTATGACATCCTGGCTCTGCCAGTTACTTGCTGTGTGACCTCGGATGATTTACTTACCTTCTCTGGGTCTCAGTTTCCTCCTTTGTAAAACTAGATAACTGTGAAGATGTAGTACGGTAGGTTTCTGGCATGCTGTAGACACGTGACCAATGTTACTTTTCCTGCTCTCTTCCTTCTCTCTGGAATGCGTGGCCTCAAGCAGAGTCTTCCCGAAGTAGCTAATACCCTTTCTTCCTTTCTCTGAATTCCTAAAGCCCCAAGGGTGAGGGCCACGCTCTCTGGAGATGGCTAGACACAACTTACCCTGCGTCGTTCTGAATAGTTTTCTGTGTCAGTCTGCGTCTCCTCAACAAGCTCGTTGGCATTCCAGGAAAGACCTTTTACTTTGTTATTCGTTTAACAAATATGCATTGGACAGAACTGCCACTGGGGACTCAGCAGTGGGGAAGGCAGTCAACTTTCCTGCTCTCATGAAGCTCCTGGTGGAGTGGACAGCCAGGCCGCAATCCATCACACGAGGAGTTGCAACAAGTTTTCACCGGATGCAATGGGTGCTGTGATGGGAAAGTATAGGCCATCGTGAGAACACAACAGGGAACTCTGGGGTTTTGGGAAGCTTCCTCTGAGTAAATGACATTTAAGCTGAGATCTGAAACATGACAGGGACAAGTGGGAGGAAAACAGTCCGGGTTGAGGAAACAAGGGCAGCTGTGAGACGATAGGGGATTTTGCAGCCCCATAAGGAACCTGGATTGTGTTCTAAGTGAAATTAGAAGCCGTGGTAAGGTTTTGAGCAGAGGAATGGCATAATCCAGTGTCACTGGGTAGAGAAAAGAAAGGAGGTGGGGTGGAGGGTGGTGGCCAGAATGGAAAATGGTGGGATTTGATAGGCTCCTGGAGCCGCAGTCTAGACTGGAGGTGCAATATCTTTTCTAACCTTCACAGTTACCCTAGTTTTACAAATGAAGAGGCTCAGAGAAGTTAAGTAAGTCATCCAAAGTCACACAGCAAGTAAGTGGTAGAGCCAGAATTCAAACAAGGCAGGCCAGATGTCAAAGCTTGTGTTTTTGTAACCAGGAGTAGGACAGAAGGGGAAATGGTAAGACTTCACTCCCAGACAAAGTGGGCAGTAGTTTAAGAGGAAGGACTGGTGGCCTGGCTTGATAGGGACAGTGGAGATAGAAAGAGGCAGACAGGCCCATAGAGACTACTCCACGGAAGCCCCGTTTATAACTGGGGGCCTGGTGGGCCTGGGAAGACCATGCATTGTTCTGTTGTGAGTTACAACAGGCTATGTGAACACCCTTGGAATGGCCCACCCATCATGACTGATGGGGTATTTTCAGAGATTTTTCATCACCAAGGACTCCTTTTATTGTTCCCGTTCTCACCCCATGAACTGTTTTGAAGGATTTTTTATTCATTAAATTACTAATTTGCTTTACTGCCTCGTGTTCTAATAAGCAGGCCTACATAACTGTTGATCCAAGCTTCTGATTGCTGGACATGACTACTGTTGGCACATTGAGAAGATGCAGTTTCAGCCAAAGTAAAGAAATGTGATGTCTTAGCTAGTCTGAGCAACAATTTTATTCATTTTTCCCAATGAATTTTATTGAGCACATATGAATAAACCATAGCCCTTGCCCTCAGGAAGATTTAAGGCTTGCAGGTGATACAGAAAAGGAAAAAGCCAATTACGATAAAGTATGACAATGTTATGTTCTAGGTAAGCACAGGGTTGGATGGGAGATTCAGGAGACACTGAACACAGCCTTGGGAGGTTTTAAGGCCTGAATGCTTGTGTCTCCAGATGCATATGTTGCAGCCCTACACACACACCCCACCATGTGGAGGTATTTGGAGGTCATGAGGGTTGGATGAGGTCATGAGGGTGGGGCCCCCATGATGGGATCAGTGCCCTTATAAGAAGAGACAAAGAGAGCTCTCTCTCCATGTGCACTGGAGAAAGGCCATGTGAGGACATAGCGTGAAGGTGGCCATCAACAAGCCAGGAGGAAAGCCCTCACCAGGGGCCAAATTGACCAGCACCTTGATCTTGGACTTCCAGCCTCCAGAATGGTGAGAAATAAGTTTCTATTGAGTAAGCAGCCCAGTCTATGGTATTTGATTATGGCAGCCGAGAAGACTAACACAGGAGGTAAGGTGGATAATTTCCTTTATCCCTCCAAATCCACTCTACTCCTGGGTCACCCTGCCCCAGACCTCAAGGCCTGACTTAGGACTCTATCAGAGGGATTCCTCTGCTGTCCAGCTTCCAGGTGGGTTTTGCCAGTGGGATGCCCTGGCTGAGGAGGGTGTCAGTTCCCTCTCTGATCAGCCACCATGGATCCTCTCCTGAAGGCCACAGAACTTGCCAGGCAGCCCCTTCTATCACTTCCAGTCTCTCGGGGTTCCAGTCACTGCCCCTTTCCCTTGTCCCTTTAGGCCTCAGGTGGCTGAGGGCTCAAGATGCTGTTGTTAGTATCCCTTAATACTGCCAAGAGCTTTCTTTTTTTTAACATATACATGTATCTATTCCTTTACAAATTCTTTTCCCATTTAGGTAAATACAGAATATTGAGCAGCATTCCCTATGCTATACAGTAGGTCCTTGTTGGTTATCTATTTTAAATATAGCAGTGTGTACACGTCAATCCCAAACTCCCAAACTATCCATCCCCCCAACCCATCCCCCCTGGTAACCGTAAGTTTGTTCTCTATGTCCGTGTGTCTGTTTCTGGTTTGTAAATAAGTTCATTTGTATCGTTTTTTTTTTTTTAGCTTCCACGTATAAGCGATATCATATTATATCTGCCAATAGCTTTTTCAATAATCCCTTCTTAAACTCTCAATTACCTGGTTGCAATGAGCCATCTGTTCCTGCTGGGAACCTGACATGTAAAAGGTCAGGAAAGCTTCCCAGAGGAATGACGTTTAAGCTGGTATCTGAAGGGTGAGCAGGAGTAAATCTTATTATAGAAAATATGATTTCTATGAGATGTTTCTATAAACACTAAAATAACTCCCCAACCTCCAAAACTGCCTCCAGGGACACCTGGGGACTTGGCGTGACCGGATCGAGAATCCCTGGCCTGGAACCTAACGAGGCTGCACAGACCCCAGGGTGCGTAACATGAGAAGAGAAAAGTTGGGGGCTGCACCCAGCGAGAGTGGTACTGTGTCCCTCCCCTCAGGCACTCGGGACTCCTGTCCTCTCAGAGAGCTGCTGGGATGCTGGTGGAAATGATGCCCTCCAGAAGGGACGCCCCCCCACCAACCCCCCCCATCCCCTCCGTGGTCCATCAGGCTGAGGGGGACGGCTGCTGGAAAGATCAGGTTTCAGGACAAACAGGCCTGCTTCCTCCTGCCTGGCAATCGTGGGTGTCAAGACACCTGTCCAGGGCCCACCCCATCCCAGCCCTTCTGGCCCTGTTGTGGGTCTGTCCCACTCCTCCCTCCCCGCCCCCCAGCCCCGAATCCAATTCCCCTCCCACTCCCTGTCACTTCCAATTCCACAATTCCAGTTCATGCTCTTCAGAACTGGGTCTTCCCACCTGCTTAGTTCAGCGCCTGCTCATGCCTCCCCCCTCCCCCAGCTTCCGTGTGAGATGTCACGCTGACCTCACCTCCTGTGTCTTTGTGGAGAACACACCGCTTACTCCTGCCCCTGGGCTTTGCCAGGTCCCGTCCTCCACCTCCTGATTCCTGCCGCCTCTGGAGGTCAGCCGTCTCCCCTGCCTTGAGGAGGCCCCCAGCCTCCAGACCATCAGTTGCCACCTGCATCTTTGGATGAGGAGTTTAAGGCTACCGCGTACTATTATTTAAATAATAACACGGCTACTATTTATTTCTGCACGTGGTACTTTGTGAGGAGCCACGCTCCAGAATCACCCCATCAGGCAGGTGTGGTCATTGCGGTAGCTGAGAACTTGGGTAACTTTCCAGGCTGGGAAGCAGTAGAGAGAAGACTCAACCCCAGATTCCTGCGTCTTAAAGCCTTGGCTCTTGCCACTCTCTGCATCGCCTTGCCATGTCTCCCCAGCAGAGTGTAGTTCTCTGTGGATAGAGACTGTACCATGCAGTGCTCCTGTATCCCGTGCCCTGGCAGCCCTGGGCACAAACCATGCCCGCCGCTGAGCACGTACAGTGACCATTGGATACTTAAGGCACATCATGCCAGTGCTCTGCTCAGAAACTTCTACAGTCTTCCCGCCTCACCCAGGATACAAACCACAGTCTCTTTGACAGCCTGCAAGGCCCTATGTGATCTGCTGCACACACGCACACACACACTCTGCCCCTTACCTACTCAGGCTCCTTGCCCTTCCTCAATGTTCCAGACGTGGCCCAGAGTCCCTCCATGAGCAGCTGGTAGAGCCAGCCCCAGGACTCCTGGCTCCATCACCATGGTAGGCTGCCTCCCAACTGCCCCGTCGCAGCCGTACTGGCTGCGAGAGCTGAGGGAGCTGCACCATGTCCCTGGCAGCTCAGTTTCCCACTCAGCACTCCGGGGCCTGCGGGCCCTCCTACTCCTGCTGCTGGAGCTGGGAAGGCCTCCAGTCTGGCCCCTGCCTCTTTCTTGAACTATGCCACCCCTCCCCCTTCCTCCCCAATCCCCAAATACCAGGTTCCCTAACCTCCAGCGGCACGTGCCACCCCAGCGTTCACCAGGACCCCTCCCTGCCGGGCTTTGCTGCCTCTGTTCCCTCTGCCCAAACAGTCCTCCCGATTCTGGCCTATCCAAATGCTTGAGGTCCTGTTCAAATCATTCCTCATCCCTGAGCTTTCCCAGTCTTCCCTCAGGCCCTTTAGACTCAAATAGCAACTAGTCTCTTCCCTCTGCTGGTCCCCAGGGTGTGGTGATTATCTGTCTCTGCCACCGAGGCCCCTGTGCACTTTCCTACATACATGTCAGTCTCCACCTGTGCACCTGAGAGCCTACAAGGCAGAGCAAGGCCCTTGGACGTGCTGTGCTGGTGCCCAATTCATACACATGGATTTTAAAGAATTACATTGAGTTCTCTGAGGGGAAACTGAGGTCAAGAAGGGGAAGGAGTTGAGCCTGGCTGTGAAGCAAAGTCCCCTGGTGGTCTATCCCCACCAGGGCTGCCGGGAACACACAGGACTCTGGGAAGTAATTTCTAAGGAACAGAAATGTAAATGTGTAGTACAGGTGTGGTGGGCAGAACTTTAAGATGGCCCCGTGATTTCGTCTCTTGGTGTCTCTCGTGGGATTATGCTGTGCCGTGCTGTAAAAGAGAGATTACCTAGACTAGCCCAAAATAATCACCATGGGCCCTTTAAAAGCAAAGAATTTTCTCCAGCTGGTGACAGAAAGGAAGTCAGAGATTTGAAGCATGAGGAATCCATAATCGTGTTCTGGCTTGAAGATGGCAGGGACACATGACAAGGAACGTGGATGGCCCCTAGGAGCTGAGAGCATTCCCCTAGCAGGAAACCGGGTCCTCAGTCCCACAACCACAAGGAACAGAATTCATCCAGCAACTCAAATGAGGAGAAGTGGATGCATCCCAGAGCTTCCAGAAAGGAACGCAGCCCGGTCAACACCTTGATCGCAGCCTGTGAGACTCTAGACAGAGGACTCACGTGAGTCACACAGGGCTGAGTTCCGACCCACAGAACTTTGAGCTAATGAATTTGTATTGTTTAAGCTACTACCTTTGTTACATAGCAATAGAAAAACAATAAAATAAGCATGTCCCAAATATTGCATGGGACACACTTACACTAAAAAATTATTCATTGTTGAATAATTATTCAACAAAAAAATATTCATTGTTGACCTGTAAATCAGTTTTAACTGGATCTTCCATAATTTTGTCTGCTAAACCCTAAAACCCAGGTAGGTCACAAGGACAGACTATTCAGAGCTGGACCAAGGAGCCACTCAATATTCCTCAGACGGCACAGAACTCCACAGCCTCGAAGTGGTCTGCATACTCCTTACCACCAGGGCAAAAAGAGAGGTTTCTAGTTAACAACCTCCCTCTAAAGCAATGGTTCCTAACCTGGAGTCTAGACCCCTGAGGTATCCACGGACAGAATTCTGGGTGCCTGGGAACATGATGGGGGATAAAAAAGTCACATTTTTATTTTCACTGCTCTCTAACTGAAACGTGATATTGCCTTCAATTAAGAATATCCGTGTTAGGGCTTCCCTGGTGGTGCAGTGGTTGAGAATCTGCCTGTTAATGCAGGGGACACGGGTTCGAGCCCTGGTCTGGGAGGATCCCACATGCCGCAGAGTAACTGGGCCCGTGAGCCACAACTACTGAGCCTGCGCGTCTGGAGCCTGTGCTCCGCAACAAGAGAGGCCACGATAGTGAGAGGCCCGTGCACCGCGATGAAGAGTGGTCCCCGCTTGCCACAACTAGAGAAAGCCCTCACACAGAAACGAAGACCCAACACAGCAAAAAAAAAAAAAAAAAAAAAAATTAATAAACTCCTACCCCCAAGATCTTAAAAAAAAAAAAAGAATATCAGTGTTATATATACAATGGAATATTACTCAGCTATAAAAAGGAACAAAATTGGGTCATTTGTAGAGACATGGATGGACCTAGAGACTGTCACACAGAGTGAAGTCAGAAAGAGAAAAACAAATATCGTATATTAACGCATATATGTGGAATCTAGCAAAATGGTACAGACGATCTTATTTGCAAGGCAGAAATAGAGACACAGATGTAGAGAACAAACATATGGATACCAAGGGGGAAAGGGGCAGGTGAGATGAATTGGGAGATTGGTATTGACATATATACACTATTGATACTATGTATAAAATAGATAACTAATGAGAACCTACTGTACAGCACAGAGAACTCTACTCAATGCTCTGTGGTGACCTAAATGGGAAGGAAATCCAAAAAAGAGGGGATACATGTATATGTATAGCTGATTCACTTTGCTGTACAGCAGAAACTAATGCAACATTGTAAAGCAACTATACTCCAATAAAAAATTGATTTAAAGAAAACAAAGTAGCCATAGACAATACATACATGAATGGACAAGGCTGTGGTCCAATAAAACTTTACAAAGACAAAAAAAAAAAAAAAGAATATCGGTGTTATCAG
This sequence comes from Lagenorhynchus albirostris, assembly GCF_949774975.1. NCBI lineage: Eukaryota > Metazoa > Chordata > Mammalia > Artiodactyla > Delphinidae > Lagenorhynchus > Lagenorhynchus albirostris. The sequence goes on from NC_083103.1 coordinate 100,915,970, forward strand.
TACCTATAACTTTGCCACCAGGAGAAATCACACAGCAGTTTTCACCGATATCACAAAATATTTTTGCATCCATCGCTATTTTGAAATTATGATAGTTATTAGATCTTGTTATTTAACGTGTTAATAAAAAGCACATATATTACTATATCACACATTTTTTATGTTTTGATAACTATATTTCAATGTAATTGGTTTCCTTTGTGAATCTATTATATTGTTTATAAAAACATTATTCTGAGAGGGGTCTCCCACGCTTTAACAGACTGTGCCCAGGGCACAAAAAGGTCAGACCCTGGTAGAAGCAATGTGGTATAATGGAAAAGATGTCAGGGTATCAGAGAGCCTGGGTTCAAATCCCAGCTCTAAGGCTTCATTGCTATGACAACGAAGGCATTTACTTAACCTTTCTGAGCCTCAGTTTCCTCATCTGTAAAACTGAATTATTGGGAGAATTAAAGAAATAATATACATGAACCACCTGGCTCAGGCCTGCCCTCAAGAAATGAAGGCTAATTATTATTATTAACAACAGTTACAGCCAATAATTATAATTATTATAATTATATTATAATATATATTATATAATATAATATATTATAATATAATAATGTATATTATTATACACTGGTTCCTCCTGTCTCTTTTCCCCGCGTCTTTGCAAAGCTGCCCCTGGGCTCCAGCACGGACCGTGGCTTCCTGTGGCCCCCCAATGGCTCTGCCCCACGTGGCCACAGCCGGTGCCCTGGGTCCCACGGGCCCTGTCCCTGGCTCAGCCCGCACGTCCCCACCATCTACCCACGGCTCCAGCAAATAGGACAAAAATGCACATCCACCCTGCAGTGATGACATCGTGCAGTTTGCTAATGAGAAACAAGTGGCCTGCCGTGCTCAGGGCAGAGGGCGGAGGACAGATTCCCACCACAGCCCGAAGCCACATTCCCCAGGTGGCACAGGGTGACCCAGCCGGAAGGTGCAAGGACTTCTCCGCCTAGACCTCTCCTTCTGTACTGAGGCCTTCGGCAGCGCCCCTCCTCTGCACCCAGAGCACAGCCCTTCCTGTTATGGGGCTCCGGACCCGCCTTGGGTGTGGGCAGGAGGGCAGCCAAAGCCTGAGTCACTGGGAAGGGACAGCTGGGCCCTGAGTTGTGGTCTCCATGGGGCGGGCTGAGAGGACAGGGAGGAGTGCAAGGCCCCTCCCTCCCACCCAAACCCCTGTAGCCCCATGTGGGGTGAGCTGGCGCCCCGTCTGCAGCCCTGGAGCCCTCCGCAGCTGCCTTAGCCCATGCCGCCCTTCTCCCGTGGCCTGCGCTGCTCCAGCCAGCAGTTCCCTCGGGGCACCTGCTCTCGGCCTCCCCTTAACAACCCACTTCTCTGTCCTCAGCATCACTAGTCCAGCAGGAAAACAGAGGCCCGCAGAGGACTACTCACTCACTCCAGGTAGCAGGGCTCCGTGAGGACTAAAGGTTACTGCCTTGGACTTTGGGTGGAGCTGGAGATGCCGGCTGGAAAAAGGGACCATCCCTGAGGCCTAGTGGCCCGGCGTGTCTATCCGCAGCCTGGCCTGTTGCCTGCCGCGAGCTTGCCCGGAGCCCTTTGTCCCATGCCCAGGCCACCCCATCTCCAGCCTTGGCTTCACACCCTGGCTCTTGCTGCCTGGGTCAAGCGTCCACCCCACCACATGCTGGGTCCTCTGATCCTTTGGGACGCTTTTCCTGAACACCATGGCCTCGGGTTCTCTGCCTGCCCGTGACTCAGTGAGGCTTGCACGACCCCCTCGAGGAGGGGCGGATTTGGACACTGCGGCTTCGTTTCCAGCACACCGGCAGGGGACCCTCCCCACAAACTACTCTCACATACAACTGCCCTCTTGTGCACCGGGTGGGGGCCAGCCATCCCACCCCCCGCGCCTGCTCTCCGGGCTCAGAGCCCTGTTGTGTCCTCTCAGCTGTCAGCACCCACCCTGCCCACTCTAGCCCAGACACGTTCTGGACCAATCCTAACAAAACCAGGAAACGCATTAGTCTTAGGGGGAGGGTGTGGAATCATCCCCCCTTTCCAGGGAAGGGAGATCAGCCACCTCCCATGGGATCTTAGACGCTCTTCTTTCTAAAGAACATCTTAGATACTCCTTATGAGAACCTGTAAAATTGGTATTTTCTCTATTTTACAGGTGAGAACACCGAGGTTCAGAGAATTCTTGGACTTGCCCAAGGCTGAATGGTGAAGCTGGACATCAAGCCATGTCTGTGCGGTTCTATAACTCCTGCTTTTTCTACCACTCGGGGCACTCTTAGGCCTGCCCACCCTCTGTCTCCCCCAGGCCTCTGCCAACTTGGCCTTACCTTAGTTTCCCATGGGGCCTTTCAGTGCCTCGCTGGGAACAGAGCTTTTCCTGAATCCCTTCCAATATGACTGAGGCCCTGACACACCCTGTAATTCTTGGTAGACCCTCTCCCTGGGACTGGTCCCTGATACCCAGGTCCCCCAGAGCCCAGAGGGCCCCTGCACCCTATTGGCCGACCCCCAGTGCCATGTTGTTGCTGTCCTTTCTGTCTCCCTGCTCCTCTGGCCCATCCATCAGAGTGGACCTCCTTGGAATGGCACTGGCCCAAAAGAAGGCTAATTAGCTGTACTCTTCCGGATGCTGGCCCTGTGACAATAGGGTACCGCCCTCCGGGCCCCGCCCAGCAGCTGCCCGTCCATTCTCTCCCTTTTCATCCCGGGGCCCATCACCCTTGAGGGCTGAGCCTGCAGGAGTCCTGACGACCGAGGGCAGTTTCTGACTCAGCCCCCCGGTTCTGAGTCTGACGCCGCTTCTCTTCTTTCCTCTAAGCAGTCCCGTGAGGGCTGCCAACCCTGCCCGAACATCTGGGTCCGTACACTTTCCAGGGCGACCTTGCTCAGGGGGTGGGGACCAGGCCTGATCAGAAACAGCCAAGGACAAATGTGGAGCCTGGGAAGGTGGTCTGGAAAGGCTTCTCCAGAGGGTGTGGATGCAGACACTTGGTGGAGAGCAGCTGGCAGGCCTGGGCCTCCTGGGCATGAAGGGAAGGAAGACCCAGGGATGGAGGGGGTGGGGAAGCCAGGAGACACCCTCACCTCCCGCGGAGCTGCCTGTTTATATTCTGTCTGGTCACTCGGCCTTTTCCAGACGGCTGGCCCAGCTCCCTCACATGCTGCTGTGGTCAACACCCTCCCTGTTGCCTGGTGCTCCCACAGAGGGCCACTGCTGTCTGTGATGGCTCTGCCCCACCCCACAGCCGGGGAGAAAGAACTAGAAGCTGGAGGGCCCCCGGGAGAGCAGGGTACCTAGAGACCTCACAGCCCCTCCCACTGGGGGGCACTCCTCAGACTTCCTCTGCTTCTCTCGTGTGAGTTTTAGCTCTTTCCCCGTATCTGCTACTCTACACCTACCTCGTCTCCGGACGTCCAGGGAACGAAGGCTGTGAGAGCCAGGGACACCGCACTGCCACACACAGGGAGAAAAAGAGCAGAAGCCCACCTCCTGCTAACGGGCGCCTCCCAGAACCCAAACCCCTCCCTCCCGAGGGACCTTCGGGGGGCAGGGAGCCCAGGTCTATGTCCAACAAACAGCCCCGAGCCTGGCTGAGCCCCTTCTCCACCAAAGGCCTGTCTCCTGCGTTTCCCGTGCGGTTTTCCCATCCCTTCTGGGACATCCTTAGTCAAGGACTGCCAGGACGGGAGGAGGGAGGGTTTGGGGTGAGTAGAGCAGGCCACTGGCTCTACCTACATCACCCAGGGATGCAGGAGCAGCTATTTCCTGGAAAAAGAAAACAGAGAGGCCCAGAGACAGGCTGAGGAAAGACAGAGACAAAACGACAGAGAGACACAAGCTGGGGGAGACAGACAGAGAGACAGAAAAGCACCAAGAGGCCCAAATTGACACCACATGGCCTCTCTGCCGGACTCCAGGGCCCAGCAAACAAGGTTTTGTGCTGAGTCAGTTGCCATGGTGACAAACATGCAGGAAATATCCAAGATAACTAGAATAGTGGCAATAACATGTGTTTTGGATAAAACCTCCTCCCCACCCCATCCCCTCCAAGATATTCATTGCATTTCTTGGGATAAACTTGGCTTTTTCACAATCACCTTCCCTCAGAGACCTGGGGTGGGGATTCTAAGGTCATCGGGTGAAGGGAATGGCTGCCTTAGGGGACCAGATGGACTGGAACAGACTTTTGCTTTGGAAAAAAGGATACATTTTGTGAACCTCACTTCTGCCTCTTGAGTCTAGATTTGGGTTCCCTTATCCTTCTGCTCCAGAACAGAAAGGCGCAGAAGAGTCTAAATTCCTGTTTGAGGTCACACAGTAAGTCTAAGGGTGGGGGAACATACTGGGGAAGGTACTGGGGAAGCCCCAAAGCATCCAACAGAGTTCAGTTTCCATGATGGAGACAAAGCAAACATGAGGGCTCTTGAGGCAGTGTAAGAGCCAGACACCCTGGGAATGCTGGCATGTCTGCTGGGGTGACCCCGGCCCTCTCTTCCGGAGTAAGGGTGAAAATATCGGGGGGAAGGAGTGGAGAGGAAGAGAAGGAGCAGGGGTTCTTTGGGGCAGGTGACCCAGAGAGAGAAGAAAAGGACAAGCTTTCGCCTGGCAGACACAGAGGAAGGAGATCTGGCGATGCCTCCTGAAGATCTAAGAAGGCCGAGGCCACCACCAAAGATCCAGCTGGAAGGCGGTCCAGTCAGCCCCTTCCTCCTTCCAATAATCAGGGGCCTCTGATTCCCCCACACGTCTCCGGGCGGCCAGCAGAAAGGATGCCAGAGAAAGAACCCAAGATTTCGAGTCAGGCCCTGCCTGCACCTGCTGCTTGTAAAATCTCAGGCGGGCCCCAGGGCAGGGCAACCTCGGTTCCGGCCTCTGTTGGGTGGAGCAAAGGATCACTTATCTCACAGGGGCAGGGACTGTGGGAGCACTTGGCACAGTGGAAAGCCCCATGTTCAAGTTGCTGATGGCCGTGACTCAGGAGAGAGGAGTGGACGGGCCGAGGGAGCAAAAGCTCACGTGAGGAGACTTTCTGGTTGCTCTAATGACATTATACCCAGATTTTCCAATCTAAACAACCAGCTTCAGTTGTGATTTCCCATCTTGGGAAGTTTCTGGAAACTGATCCGTGATAGAGATGGGTTTGGGAATGGTCCACCTGGACACAGTGGACCTTGCTTGGTTTGGAACATTCCCCTTGGGAATGCCAGAACCACGCTGTGGCCTGGGGGGAACCCGAGGGAGTTCTACCTACTGACCCTTGTCAGCGAGCAACACGCCAGCCCCTCCTGGATTGAGGCCTGTGCTGAGCCAGGCCTGGCAGTGGCCCTTAAAGGACCCTCCAGGCTCAAGTGAGGTAAGTGTACCAGCTCCCTTGGGAATGTAGAGAGGTCTCAAATTGAGACCAGATTTACTTCCCCTTTGCTATTGGGAAGAGCAAAATCCATCCCACGCACATCCCAAATTCAAAGCTTTACTTTGGTACCATGCTGGCAGGATATGGAGGTGAGGCGGAGACAGGTAGGAGAAAGCAAGAAATAGCTCAACCCTTGGTATCTCGCTCACCAAGTGACAGCCAAGCAAGGGGCGAGGTTGTCTCGGGGGGGAAGAATCCTATTTCCCAGATCTGGGACTAGGGCCCTAGAGGAGCAGGGGCCTGCCAGATGAGCAAGCAGGGCGAAAGGCAGACCAAGGCTGGGCCTGGGCCTGGGCCCCCCACCCAGGCCCTGGTTCCGAGGGAGGACGGCAGGAGGTCTGCCAGGGGTGGGGCACACCTCCCCCCGGCTACCTTCTCAATATCTGGTTTCACTCTCTCCCCTGCGTTTTCCACACTGAACCTCTTTGGCCCTGGCGTGATTTTTCCAGCTCTTCATCCATTTCCATGCGGCACCAGCCCGAGAGGCAGCCTCGGGGGCAGAGGGCTGGCTCTGGGTGTGTGTGTTTGTGTGTGCTGGGGGCAGAGGTGGGTGGGGGGAGCTGGGTAGGGAGGAGAAGGAATTAGTAGCCCTGAGCCTAGCACTTATGGCCGCTTCTCCAGACACTGTCAGGAAAGCCACAGGCTGATGGGAGCTAGAGAAGGCTGGAGCCTGGAGGGGGCAAAACGTGCCCACCTACCCTCTTTCTTCATAATTCCTCTGGGCTTTTGAGAGGAACACAGGTCAGCCATAGATTACACAAGAGCCTTAACCTGAAAAGGAAGAACCCGGTCTCCCTCTCCTACCCGACAGGCCCAGCTGGGATCCCAGCCCAAGCACCCTGAGGCTGTGAGCATAGCACTGAGGCGCGAAGCCTGCCTGGAAGACTCTGGGGTATGGAGTCCCTGGCCCCGGGGTGGGGGCAGAGGGCAGGCACTCACTCTTCTCTGTTTGCCAAGGATCTTTCTCCCAGGAGATTAAAAGGGCCTTCCTGCCACCCCTCTGGCTGGTGCAAGAGCCGGAACAGCAGCCCTGGCTGCCAGCCAGCCTGTGTTTGGGGGGCCGTGCTCCCTCAGAGACTTGCAGACGCGTTGCTGGGGCCTTAGGGTAGCGGGAGGAAGGGAGATGCCTCTGGGGAGCCCCTGGGGCCACCCAGCTGGGAAGTACCAGCCCTGAACTCCAGCCAGCTCCGGCTTCTGGGGAAACAGGATTGCCTGGCCTGCGGCTGATGGCGGACAGGGAATCAGGAGGGTCTCTTGTTGGTTTGTCCCCTTTCTCTCTCTCTCTCTCCTGAAGTCAGAGAACATGTGACCAATATGTAACCTGGAAGACGGAGGGTGGGGGGCTAGGAGGCTGAGGCCAGTCTTAAGCTAAGGGGTGGGAGTGCTCTCTGGTGGGGATGGGAGTGAGATGAGACCGGAGTAGCGGGACCTGCTTACAGGTCCCACGGGATGGGAAGCAGCTGGCGTAGGTCTCCGGTTCCTGAAAGATACGACACAGATCTGCAAGGAAACTCTGAAATCACCCTCATTCTATAGATGGGGAACCTGGTGAGGCCCAACGAGGTGAAGCAACTTGCAAAGGCCATGCAGTTATGGTCAGTGGAGCCCAGTTTAGAACTAGCCGTTCTGTCATTATACCCCAGTCCCTCCTGGTTCTCCTCCACCTTCTCTTAGGACCCTGCCACCAGGAGACCCCCAGCAAGAAGGGACGATGTGGGATTAGCAATTCTACGCGGCTTGGGTGGAGGGTTGGCAGTAGAGCAGCTGGTGAGGAAGGTACACCAGAGCTTGTGGGCCTGAAGGGGGCGCTCTCGAAGCAGCAGCACCGTAAACGGGAACCCTTCCGAGTGGCCCCAAGACCATCTCTGGTTGTACGGAGCCTGCACTTGTCTCTCCCTTGTCCTTCCCTGGGCTCTTTTAAGTAAACAAACACGGCACTCAGGCAGCTCTCTGCTGGCAAACATCCCCGACTTAGCGACCGCTCCTGGAATAAACAAACACCCGCACGCTGCACGCTTTCGCACGCCTGTGCCCACTGACGTCCGCGGAGCCCCCGCCGGGCCCCAGCCTTAACAGACAGGCTACTTTCAGCGTTGTGGCTGAGACTGCCACCTTCCGCCAGGATGCTGGGACCATCAGGGACCTCGGGGTTTGGAGACCCGTCCCACAGGCTCCATCGAGGCCCGCTCTGGCAACCCCAGTCCCGGTCTCTTCTAAGAACCCCAGAGGTCAGCCCTGAGGACAGCTGGGCTGTGAGGGCACCTTCAGGATGATCTAATAACTAGTTCAACCAACGGAAGCCCTGGAAGAGAAGATGACCTCCCCAAGATCTTGAGAATGGGTCTTCCAGAGGCAGGATCAGAACTCTTTCTCCCTCCCCCAAAAGGCCCCTGCCAATCTTCTGGGTCATTTTCACCCCTGGTGGCCCTCTGTGGTCAGGATGTTTCAAAGGAGACGAGCATCACCCAGATCCAGCTGAATCTCAAGAAACAACAAGAAGATAGCGAAGTCCCTGCCTCGTTCTGGAATGACGTTCTCCACGAGGCCTGGGCCACGTGGAGGAAGAGTCCTCACTGTGTTGTCACCCTGGCCTGACCTTGGAGCTTCCCAGGAGCTGCCTTGTCTTATGCTTGGGAAGGGCGGCTTCCTGTGACAACCAGCTCACAGCTGAGCGCCAGGCACCTTACCAGTAAGTCAGATGGGAACATCAGTTACCTAGAGATTGAGTTCCAGTGGGGCAACAGCAGAGGCGAAATACCTTAGGCCAAAGGGACTGGAGATGAATACCAGGGAGTTGTGTGGGGTTTTTTGTTTTGTTTGTTTTGTTTAGTTTTGTTTTTATTCGGCTGCACTGGGTCTTTAGTGGCGACAGGCAGTCTCTTCGTTGCCACCTGCAGGATCTTTTTTTCAGTTGCGGCATGTGGGATCTTTTAGTTGCGGCATGCGGGATCTAGTTCCATGACCAGGGATCAAACCTGGGCCTCCTGCCTTGGGAGCTCCCAGTCTTAACCACTGGACCACCAGGGAAGTCCCAGGACTTGTGTTTAGTACATGAGAAAATCAAGGCAACTGAGGGGTGGGGAGGCGGTGGTGTTTAACCTGCGTTGAAGCCCAGAGCACACGGCAGGACTAGTGCACAGGCCCACAGATGGAGACCAGGCCTGGCGGCGGGCAGAGCACAGGGCTATAAGCGCTAGCACCAGGCAGATCTGGTTTCAGGTCTCGGCCTTTCTGTTATTAGCTGCGGGACAGTACGCAAGTTACCAAACTTCTTCTGTCTCCAAAATTCTCATCTTAGGTGATTGCTGTAAAGATGAATCAAATGCTGTATATTAAGCCTCCGGCACTCGCTCTGCTGCCATCCACAGTGATGGGTGACGATGATATGGTTTTCAATCGCAGCTGTATTCCCCTTTATTGTATGAAAAAAACTAACTGAGTTGAAACAAGATCATATGTGTGAAAGTGCATTATAATAAAAGTGACCAACAAAATTGAGGCGTTAGCATTTAAAGTAGTTTCACTGTTCAGATCAATCTGGCCCCAGTGTATTTCTAAAGTCCAAGTTTTCTTCATCAGTGATTGCGTATCGTTAATATAATCGCTATCGTCAGACACAAGTGATCATTAACATAGCAATCAAAGCTGGGTTTACAATATTACTCCTGCTGTCAGAAGCATGTTACTCATACTTGCCATGTAACTTTGCCCTAATGACAAACAAACAGCGATGGAGGGATAAGAAAGCCACCGAAGGTGGGCCTGTGGCTCCAAAGCTCAGGTGTGAGCTCTCCGACTGCAGGTGTGGGGGACGAGGACCAGAGAGAGTTGACCCACCCATCCTCTGTCCCAGTGTGTCCCTGATCGGCACTCACCGGCCTTTTCCAAGAGTTCCCTCTGTTCTCTGTCTCCTCTGGCTGTCTGGTCCCTGAGCTGCTGTCAGTGTGAGCAGACAAGAGGGTCTGAACTCAGGGCAGGGAGACTCAGAGCAAAGCAAGGAGGCTCTGGATTAGGTGGCAGGCATGCTAAGAGCACTGGGCCTACGTGAGAAGTGCTCAGATCAGGGCTGGGGGTGTGGCCTAGCCTGGGGTGCACACCAGAGCCGAAGGCCCAAGGCAGACCTACTGGCCAGACATGTCTGGGAACCAAGCATCGTTGAGTGTTGCCAGCTACAAGTCTGCAAGAGTCAGGAAGCAGAACTCTTAGCCAGGAGACCAGGAAACCGGGCATCAGATCTCAAAGAGTCTGGGCAGGGGTGTGGAACTCTAGCAGCAAGAAAGGATTTTGACTTGGGAGAAAAGACTGGCTGAACTGGGAATGTGGAAGTATTCACCAAGTGCTGGCCTCAAGGCCCGAGTTAACAGGTAGAGGCCCATTAAGTGCAAGCACTGGTGGGCTAGGGCAGGGTGGACAGTGTGGGAGGCAGTTCCTGGGAGCTACAACGGAACCCCTGCGCTCAGTGTTTATCAGCGTGAAGGACGGCAAGCAGCAGCATACACACGCACGTTCAATTAGGAGCATGGTTCACCCTTCCTCTGAGGCACTTACTAGCTTGGGAGAGTCGATGGACCCCTCTAAGCCTCAGTTTTCCCATCCTTAAAAGGGGGATAATGACACCTACCTCATAGGGTAATCGTAATTGTGTGAACTAAATCACATAACGGGTGTTAACGTGCTTAGCACTCCTCCTGACCTTATTAAGAGTGTTTAACAAAAGCTAGGCATAATTACCAATTAAATACTTATCAAGTGCCTATTATAAGACCAGACCCTGCACCTTGTATAAGAGATACAAAGGTGAAAAGATCTGGATACTGCTCGAGAAGCTTAGAAGTAAAGAGGTTAGACAGAGGCTCCAACTTCACACTGTCACTTACAGTGAGATCATGACCCCCGTGGGGGCAGGTACAAGTTTAGCAGAGGGAGATGAGGGAAAGAGCATTCCAGTTCACCTTAAGAAATCAGGGAAAGCTACCGGAAGGAGGCAGCGCATGAGTTGCACCTGGAAAGGTGAATAGGCGTTTTCCAGGCAGACAAGCCGAGAAACGGGAACGCAGGCAGAGGAGGGAGCAAGTGGAAAGATGCAGAGCCATGAGAAACCCGCTGCGTCCTGGGAGTTAGAACAATGAACTTCAGTGTTGCTGTAGCATAAAGACGAGGAGTGGGACTGGACTGACAGAAACCAGATCCCACAGGATTTTTTGTGCTGAAGAATTGAGATGTTACCCTGAGAGCGATGGGAAGCCACTGGAGAAGTTGAAGTGAAGAACTGAGGGACAAGATTTGTCTCATAACAATATCTCTCTTGCTGCCCTTTGTGGTATGGATGGAGCACAGTCGAGACTGGCCGAGGGGAAACCAGTCGGGAGCCTATAGCAATAGCCATCAAAAAGTGAGTGCATGGGCTTCCCTGGTGGCGCAGCGGTTGGGAGTCCGCCTGCCAATGCAGGGGACGCGGGTTCGTGCCCCGGTCCGGGAAGATCCCACATGCCGCGGAGCGGCTGGGCCCGTGAGCCATGGCCGCTGAGCCTGCGCGTCCGGAGCCTGTGCTCCGCAACGGGAGAGGCCACAACAGTGAGAGGCCCGCGTACCGCAAAAAAAAAAAAAAAAGTGAGTGCTGCATATTACATGATTTCATTGATATGAAATACACGAAATTGACAAATCTATAGAGACAGAAAATAGATTAGTGTTTGCCTAGGGCTGTTGGGGGAAGTTGGAGAGAAGTAGGGAATGACCTCTAAGTAGTTATGGGGTTTCTTTTTAGAGTAATGAAAATGCTCTAAAATTGACTGTGAGAATGGTTGCAAATATTTGTGAATATACTAAAACCCATTGATTCGTATACACTTTAAATGGGTGAATTGTACGGTATGTGAATTATATCAATAACTCAATAAACTTGTTATTTATTTTTTAAAGGTTAGAAAGAAGGTAAATCATGAGAATCCTTCCTGTTGTACTTTTATAACCACACCCACCTTCTTCCCACCCTTCCCTGTCCTCATTTCTATTCGGTGGCAATTGCTAGTCTGCCCTCTATTTCTAAAATTTTGTTACTTGAAAAATGTTACATAAAGGGAATCATACACCATGTGACCTTTTGGGATTGACTTTTTTCACTCAACATAATTTCTTGGAGATTCATCCAAGTTGTTGCATGTATCAATAGTTTGTTTCTTTCTATGTATTACCCTTGGTATGGGTGTACCATAATTTGTTTAACCATTCACCTGTTGAAAGACGTCTGGGATGGTCCCAGTTTGGGGCTGTTAGAAATAAAGCTTCCATGAACATTCATGTACAAAAAAAAAAGAAGCAGCAGCTGGTGCTGGACTAAGACGGGAGGGGGGTGGGGACAGGGTGTAGAGCGGAGGGGAGGGATGCTGAAGAGGTTGAATTGGCAGGACTGGGTGACTGATTGGATGCTGGAGATGAGGAGGCCCTGGGGACATGTTGACACCCTCCTCCAAGGTAGGGGTCTGCAGAAAGGTGAGCAGATTCAAAGGGAGAGAGAGTCCCGTTCAGGAGTCCTGCTTTATCTCAGAGAACTTCAGGTGGAATTCGGAAGAGAGACCTTGACTGGAAGTGCAGATGCAGGGTCAGGGGCCTGAGGGTGTAGTTTAGCCAGAAGTGGGGAGTGTGTAGAGTGAGAAGGGAAGGCATGGAAACCCCACCAACATGTATGGATCTAGTTGGGGGGAAGGCGGCAGGGGGCACAAGAGACACTAAACAGATTCCTCCAGAGTAGTGGAAAGAGTCAGGAAAGAGCAGTACCCCACAAGCCAAAGGAGCAAAGCACGTTAAGACTGAAAGGTCGACCGTATCAAATAACCACTGACAAGTCCAGTAAGGGAAAGACTGAGGAGCGCCTACTGGTGGTGACTTGGGGGAGTGCACCCTGGGTGAAGGTGAAGCAAGCGATGACAGGTCACTCTTTTGAGAAGCTTGATCAAGAGGGAAGATGTGTGGCGTCATAGCTAGAGAGGGACTGCGGGTACAAGGTAGGTTTAATTTTCATTTTTTAACATGGGAAGGACTTGAGGAAGTATATACGCTAAGGAGAGGTGGAGTCTGAAGATTCAGGGGGGAAAGAGGAGGAAATGGGACAGAGGACAGATGAAAAAACAGGATCCCAATCACATGTTTCCTGTGCCTGAAACACTCCCTCTTATCTCCGGTCAGGTTCCCCAGGAAACAGACTTTGAGATTTTCTTGGAGAATTACCGGGGCAGGAGGGGTGGGGGAGGGAGGATCTTGAGGACAACACCTGCTGAGTGAGGGAGCCAGGAGGTAGGCGTGGCAGACAGGAGCTGAAGGTGATGCAGTTAGCAGAGCATCCTACATAAGGAGGAGGGGTGGGGAGGCAGGCAGGTTTGCAGAGAGCGACAGGCATGGAGGAAACTGGGGTCTTGAGAAGACCCCAAGAGTGGTGAAGGTCTGGAATGGCTGTGGAGACTCACCTGATGGGGTCTCTGTGTACTCTCTCGGGTGCAACAGAGATCAGATGCCATAAATCTGGGGTGACACCATCTCCTGGGCTGGGTGATTTTCCGTAGTAGTGCTCAGAATCCCAGAAGTACAAGCAGAAGGGGAGCTGGGGGTGAGATGAATTGGAGTATGTTTCCGGGTTTTTGGTGTGCTCCCCAGGTAGGCCTGGGGCAGGAGCCTGCAGCTCACGCCTCTACTTGAAGCTTCCTTCCATGTCTCGGGGTAGCTGTTTATTTTGTTTTGGCCAACTCACCAATCCAAGAGTTGAAAAAAAGCAGACTACATATCAAACCATTCCCAGAGTCAAACATTAGGATAACTTAGAGATCAGTGAGTCAGACACATGTGGATTACATTTTCTTCTAATGACACGCTTGGTTAGAAAATCCTAGTCTGGGATTTGGGAGTGATGGGCGCTGTTTGGGACACCCATATAATTATGAAGGGGTAAATTGTACGTCCGTGTCCCAGTCCTTGAACACTGACAAGGTCTGAACACATTCGTTCAAGACTGCGTAAATTCCCATGTGCGCAGACCACTGGAAACTTCTAGGACACCTCTCATGGGGCCAGCCTGGGGTAAAGGAGTCCCCATATGGCTGGCTTCTGCTACCCTCACCCATCTTTCTGTCCAAAATGGCTCAAGAACAGTAAACTCAAGGTAAGTACAAACTACTTTAGGGTGAATAAGCCCCAAAAGGAGGATCCCAGGTTAGGTGAGGTGCTTTTCTGGAATCAACGAGTTTGAGGTGAGTGTGGAGAAGACGAAGTGAGCGTTTTGTCAGGGACAAGACCATCAAGAGACGCAAGTCCTCAGAGTCCGGCTCTGTGACCTTAAGGAGGTCACTAAGGTTTCTGTCCCTTCGGGCTTTTGGTGCCTCCCCTGAAGAAATAAAGGTTTGGAATGGATTCAAACCTTAGGGTCCTTTCCGATCTTACTTCTCCAGTTCTCTATCCTTCACGCCTCAATTTAAACTCATCCTTTTCTGCCTCTTCCATCCGAATCTTTCTTCTTCCCAAGGGGTATGAGGGCGTTTGGTGAGCTACACAGTCTTGGCCTTGTCTTCCTGTCTCTTGCTGAAACTTCAATCAGTTCTCTAAGATATCATCCATCCATGCGTTCATTCATCCATTCATTCAGCAAAAGTTCAATGACACCAGTTTCCCTCCACCACTCTAGCTAGAGCTGGGCGATTGACACATGGCAACCTCCTGGGGAAGAAAACAAGAAGTCCACCTGGGGCATTGGATTAGGGTTAGACTATGTTCAATTAGACCAGGTTAGGTTAGGTTAGGGGCTGGCCCACTCGGACCCCAAACTTCTTCCTACTCAGCCATGTAACGGAGAAGTCTCTTTTTCTAGCCCTCATGTCCGCTGCTCTTACCTCAAGGAATAAACATCCCCATTCTTGACCCCCTAGTGAGGATGGAGAGGGAAAAGACTTAGGCAAGGGCGGTGAGGCTTTGTGTCAGGTGGCAGTAGCTGGCAGCTCTCCGGGGCTTGATCTCAAAGCCACATTCCCTCAAAGGAATGATGGTGGGAGGGGAGCCAGCAAGAGATCCTGGAAATGGGATGCCGGAGCTTTCAGGATGGACGGGGTGCCACAACAGCTGTCCTACAGATGGGGAAGAGCGTTTGAACCTTGAGTTTATATTTCTAGAAAAACTCCCCCGCCCCCTCTCCTTCTCGGCTCACTCCCTTGCTGTATTAAGGGGCTTTTGTGAGGTTTAGAAAAATAAACAGAATCTAACCATAACTGTCTGAAAGTGCTAAATTACTGAGGAAGACATAACAGTTAGCTGTGCAAGTGAGGCCTGGGTGGAAGATGGCCAGCACACTGGGTAGCTGGGAATCACCCCAAGCTCGGTGGTTTCCTACTCTCCATCCTCCTCTGGGGTGAACTGACCTTGGGGAAGCTTGTGGCTCCTCTGGTGGCACTGAAGGCTGAGTCCCCTTGTCTATAGAGATGAACTTTAGGAAAGGGGCCCATCCGCCCTAAAAGCAGCCACACCCCCAGACTTGAAAATATCTGACTAATGCCGTCTAGTCTATTCTCGCCTTTCCGGGAGGACGGCGCCTCACTCATCCTGGTTGGAGGTGAAACTTTTCTGTTTAAGAGGCGACTTTCATGGTCTTCCCCTAGAACCTGTTGGAGTGGGTGTGTGGGGGGTAATGATTCAAAAGTCTTGCCGTGTTAGAGTTGAAAGGCATCTTAGAACACTGGTCCAACCCTTCACTTTACAAAGGAGCAAACAGGCTCGCGGAGAGGAAGCCAATTGCCCGAGGTCCCTTGGCTGGTGAGTGACAGAGCCGGGACTGGAACCCGGGTCTCCTCAACCCCAGGAAAAATGCAATTTGTGCAACAGCCGACTTCAAGCCTCCCCGCTAACTGCCCAATTCCTGTTTCCTTCAAAAATCCTGTCCCTTCCGTAGTTTTCCTTGAGTTCTGCTCCATGAATTCGTGTACTTTTGGCCGGTCTGCCAATATAGCTTCTATAGTTTCGAGCCCCAAGACTTAAAAGTCCAAGTCAGCCTGCACTTATGGAGCCCCTACTGTTTGCCAAGCACAGCATTAAGCCCCAGGAACACGAAGATGAATAAGGCATAGTTGCTGTCCTTACAGACTTACACTCGGCCAGCAAGGGGGCATCTGGGCTTCTTTCTACAAATAACCTGAACTCGCCCTGTCAGTATTTTCTCCCCCTAAATCTTCAGGAGGTGCACAGGGTGGGTTAGGAAGTAGAGGTTACCTGGTTAGGCTGCCATCTGTAAGGGGCTCTTCTGGTTCCGGAGGAGAGAAATCCCACTTCCCCACACTTCAGGATATATGAGAAAGAGAGGTTTCTAGTTTTCTAATGGATTTGGAGTCAGAGATCCTGGATTTGAATCATAGCTCTACCTTTCACCAGCTACTAGCCCATAAGCAAATTATCTAACCTTTTTGAACCTCGGTTTCTTCTGAACCAAGGATCATGAAACCCACCTTATAAGACTGTTACGCAAATCAAATCAAACAAGTAAGTTCCCCAGCCCCATGCCTGGCACACAGGGAACCTCACTAATGCTACTCTCCTTCCTTCCTCCCGAGCCCTGGCCTCTATGGCGGTGTGCCACCCCCGCCATGATGCCTTCTGAAGGGTTTCAAGGCTTTTTTTTGAGAAGCTCACTGTTGATTCCCTCCCAGGCACGAAAAGGGGTTGACATCCACCTTCTTCCTTCTCAGAGTGACTTTCCACCTCATGTCTGCCCAACTTAGACACTCAGACCCTCTCTCAACACAGCACCCCTTCCTGCTGGCCACACTCCCTCACTCGAGTCCCGCATTGCAAAGGAATGGGCCGCCCTGATCTAAGCCACAATTCTGTTTTGAAGATGTAAAAATGAAGAGAAGGCATGTGGGAGATGCATTCCCCCAAAGAGAAAACTCTCTCCTCTTTGATGTGTCATGGAAGACACACAGGATTTAAAGTCAGAAGACACGTGTTGGACACCCAACTCTTCACTAATTGTCTGTGTGACTCTAGTCCACTGAGCCTTGGTTTCCTTATCTGTAAAAGGGGAATACAAAAGCTGATTTATTTAGTTGTTGTGAAGATTAAATTTGGAAAGACCTGTGAACAATCATAACAAAAAGGAAAGTACCGCATTGATATTACTATTATTTTTCCCCTCCTGTTCCCCTAACACATCTCAAGGAAGGACAGTCCTGGGTGAGGAAAGGCAGTTTTCTTCTTCTTTTTTTTTTTTGCGGTACGTGGGCCTCTCACTGTTGTGGCCTCTCCCGTTGCGGAGCACAGGCTCCGGACACGCAGGCCCAGAGGCCATGGCTCACGGGCCCAGCCGCTCCGCAGCATGTGGGATCTTCCCGGACCAGGGCACGAACCCGTGTCCCCTGCATTGGCAGGCGGACTCCCAACCACTGCACCACCAGGGAAGCCCAGGCAGAGCCTCCGAGTCCCACCTCACCCTCTCCAATCAGAAAGAGCAACGCCCCCCTCTCTCCGCTTGAGCCGGGGGAGGTAAGGGTGGATCCCAGAGTGGGGAGCCCAGAGCTGTCTCCTTCTCCATCTGTCTACAGGGGAGTGCTCTTGGCAAGGAGCGACTCTCCAAATGCCAGAGGTGAAATCCATCACCAGGGCCCTGAACTGAGATAAGATAGAGGAGCGTAAATCAAGGCTCCCTGAGATAAGAAGGCAGCCTGGGACCTAAAAAATGCAGCTCTCCTGCCAGCTGCCCACTTCCACGAAGTTGCAAAGCAGAAGGCTGTGCTAGGCGGGGAAGAAACCCAGCCCCCGGGCCCTTCTTAGAAAAGAAGGAGGAACCCCAACCTTCTCTCTCCCTCTTACCAAGTCCCAGCCAGAGAGGAGAAACAGGCATATTACTGAGTCCCTCTCAGAAAAAAAAAATTAAAAAAAAACTGCTCAGAGGCCATCCACTGGCATCAGAGATTAAGGGCAAAGGTTTGGGGGTCAGGCAGCCTGGGTTCAAATCCTGACTCTTCCTGTGTCATCTCGAACGATCTACCTCACCTCTGTGAGCGTCAATTTCCAACAGGGATGAAAATTGACACTCTGTGATGCTACTTTACTGAATGGTTTTGAAGACTAAATACGATCCTTTCTGTAGAGCATTAGTAGTAAAATGTCTGGCCCTTAGAAAGCGCTTAGTCAATAGGAGCTATAGCTATGCATCGTATAGTTATATATAAGTTATATAGTATATATAGTTATATATAGTTATATATAAGACGTAGTGATCGAGGAAACCAACACCTCACTAACTGACTGTTTATCTCATTCGTATAGTCCTCTTTTTCTAATTCTCTGAATGATATTCCCAAGAAACAAGTCTGGTTGCGTGTTATTGAGGAATGGACCATCCCCTTGCCAACACTGCCCAGGGTTTGACACGAGCATCACCATATGTAAAGAGCTCCTTCTCCCCCACCTCTCCCCGCTAAATATGTGTGTTTAAGTACATGTGTGACAGAAAATCATTAACAGACACCTAGAGGCCTAAGACAGGGCTCCAGGGAAGGAAGTGGCTAAGAGAGACCTGGGAGGAGAGTGAATACAATGGGTCCCCTGCATGAGAACGAGCTCCGTTCCAAGAGCGCGCTCGTAAGTCCAACAAATTTAGCCTAGGTACCCAACTGACACAATCGGCTATATAGTACTGTACTATAATAGGTTTATAATACTTTTCACACAAATAATAACATAAAAAACACAAAAAATAAAGAAAACTTTTTTTTTTTTTTTTGCCACACTGTGTGGCATGTGGAATCTTTGTTCGCCAACCAGGGATCAAACCCACGCCCCCTGCACTGGAAGCACGGAGTCTTAACCACTGGACCGCCAGGGAAGTCCCAAACACTTTTAACCTTACAGTACAGTACCTTGAAAAGTACGGTAGTACAGTACAGCAGCTGGCATCCAGGGGCTGGCATCGAGTGAACAGGCAAGAAGAGTTACTGACTGGAGGAGGGAGAGGAGGCGGGAGGCGGTAGAGCTGAAGGATCCTCAGCATTAGGAGACGGAGGACAAGCTACAATGTCACTCACGCCTGTTGTCAATGGAACGCATGTTCGCATCTTTGAAAGTTCGCAACTTGAGGGTTCATCTGTAGGGGACTTACTGTAATGACCTAGGCAGGCGCCCACACAGGCAGATGGCTCATTTCTGCCTCAGAAAGAGGCCCTCATATCCTTAGCCATCTTCTCAGCGGTGTGGTCATCTTTCCCTCCTTGATTAAGGCGTAAATACTTAATTTGTGCCTGGGTCTGGAGGATGGTGGGAGAAGTTGCTACCTTGGTCCCTTATCTAAAGGTGCCAATCTGATTCGAGAAGGAGATGTTTCAGGGAGTCAGGGAACCCAGGCTCAGTCCCACAGAAGCCCGTGATAAAGTTAAGCTGGGTTCATAGGGGGAGCGGGGGCTGGGCAAGTACTAGAGGGCCTTGGAAGGTGGGCAAAAGCACGTGGATGGACTGACACAGTCAGCCAAGGGGACCCTTTATGGTTTCTCGAGCAAGAAAATTGCACGATGGATGTGGTGTGTGGGGTGAGGCGGACTGACAGACCGTGTAAGAAAGTAAGAGTGTGGGACCTAAGTTCAAGGCTTGGGTCAACCACTTAATAGCTGTATGGGTGACACTGGCGAGTCATCTGACCTCTCTCTTGGGTTTCCCATTTGCAAAAACAAAGCCTAGCTTCTAGGTTTGTCGTGAAGCTACCAGGTGACATATGTAAGCCCACTTGCTACAAATGTATGGGTTACGATGACTGAAATGGGTGTGGGGACGATGAACCCTGCCGGAAGGGGGACTAGCTGGGGACACGCAGGCAGGGACAAGGGCAGGGATGCGAGTGGGGTGTTCTGGAATCCGCTTCCTCCCGCTGCCCTTCCTCCCACTGCCTTCCTCTGCTGCGGGCCGGGTAGAAAGCATCCCGTCCTGTGGACTTGAACCCTCTCTTGGGCTAAAACTGACCGTAAGAGGCAGACAGCTGAGCAGATCAGGGAGTGACAGAACATGAGTGGATGTACAAATAGACAAGATGAACGATTCCCATTGTATACACAAGAGGCTTTGCTAACACTCAACCAATTAGAAAACTAATCTAAACAGCCCCCAGCTTCCAGTCTCTTCAGAGCGCCTTCCAACAGCTGCTTCGTCTGCACATGCTACGGCTCCCAGCAAGTGCCCTGGGTCTGCTCCTTGGTCCGGTTCCCCACTTGAGCCTCAAGGGCTCCTCAAGAGCAAAGGATCGTGTCTTTTCCACCCCCTGGACTCCCTCTAGGGTCCCACTGCTGTTGGAGCTGTGCTCCTGTGTCCCCATCTCTGAAAGCCCTGCCCGGTGTCGCAAATACAGGGACCGGTCTAGCCCTGCCCATATTATATATTGCCCTTCATCCGGGAGACAGGGAATGATGGGATAGGAGCAAAGGCTTTGAAGTCTGACAAATTCGAGTCCAAAACCTCCTAGATCTCTCCCTGCTGTGATATCTCTGAGGCTCTGTTCCCTAACCTAGAGAGAAGATAGTAATTGTACCTCCTAAATAGGGATTAAAAGCAAACATATATAAATGAACCTAGCACAGTTCTTGGCACACTATAAGTTCATATAAGTACACTACATTTGCCATTACTGTTATAACTGTCATTATTGTTGACTCTGAGTTGCCTGAGGGCAGGAAACCATTGGACTTCGGTGTCAGGCAGACTCTCAGATGGTCCTGGACAATTCCTGTGTCCTGGTATTCGCAACCCTGTGTAATCCCCTCCCTTGAGCCTGGGAGGGCCCTGTAACTTGCTTCTAACCAATACCATATGGCAAAGATGAGGCAACGTCACTTCTATCATTAGGTTACGTGAAGTTGTGACTTCCAACTTGCTAGGCAGCTCTGTTGCTTCCAGCTTGTGCGCTGCTGGAGAAGCCCTAAGGCGAGGGCTGAGAGCAGCCTCTGGCTGAGGATAAGCTGGCAGCTGAGGCCCTCAATCCAACAACCCTCGATGAACTGAATTCTGCCTGCTATCACGTGAGCTTGGAAAGGGATCCTTCCCCAGCTGAGCCTTCAGACGAGACTCCAGCCCTGGTCAAAGCTGTGCTCAGACTCCTAGCCCACACAAACCATGAGATAACGGGTATTGTTTTAAGCCACTGAGTTTTATGGTAATTTGTTGCACAGAAATAAATAACTAATATGATTTCTTTGCGTTTCTAGCACAGCAGTTGGCACAGAGTAGCAGCAAGTGTGGGCTGAGTGGGTGGATGAAGGAATGACGGTTACAGGTAAACTCATCAGGATCTGAGAAAGGTCTGGCTGGGCTAGACCCAAAAAGTGGGCTCTTCCCCAGACCTGCTACCTATATCTTTTGTTCCTTTCTCTCCCTCACCTATGACCCGAGGTCCCTCTTCCGTTCTCCAGTCCTCGGGACCTTTCCCTGCTTCTAGTTCCTGCGTTTAGTCATTCTCTCTGAATTTTTATTTTCTTCCTTAAAAAACAAACACAAAAAACAATCCAGCTCTCTCTAAAATATCTGACCCTGGTGAACTGAATAATTTCTGATGGAAAGCAGTCTTGTCCAGAAGCCTCTTACCCACCCTGCTTAGGAATGCAGTTACTGCAGATATTAAAACAGACCTGCAGACGTCTGCAATGAGTGGGGAGCTCGTGCCAGGAGTGACCTCAGCCTGAACAGCAGGGCTTTCACCTATGAAAAGCTGCTGCTCTGGTCTGGACCACAACAAGACCCTCCCTTCTCCAAACCCTTCCCCTTCTAGGTACCCCATGCTGCTCCCCTAGTTTAATTCCTGAGCCATAACTTCCCGCCCAAGGCTGCTAAAAAAGTCAGGAGAGTGGTACCATCAGGTCCGCTAGAGAGGATGCTGTGGGTCCCTTTGTCCAAGCGGCTCCAAGTGGCTTCGGCTGAAGCATGTGGCCTCATGGCTGGCAGCCCCCCTTTCCTCTTCTCTCCTCCTGACTCCACTCTTCCCCTCCAGACAGCCGAGAGGGACCCTGTTCAGGTGGAGAGGTATCAGGCTTCATTGCTCTGCAAGAGGCACCCTCTCAGGGGAGGCCAGGACTCTTGGGGCAGAAACCAGAGATTGGAAGCCCTCATTCTGAAGGCTCCTCACTGTGTAGCTGAACTCCCACCCGGACCTTGAATTTTGCCCTAATTCAGCTCCTGTGGCTGAACCTGGACATGTCCCAGAGGAAGCAGAAACCCTTGTCAATGATCGGATTTGCCTCTTCTGCTGAGAACTCCAAGAACTGGGAGAATCCCAACGATACCTCTCCCAACATAACCCATTCCCGTATGCTAGGTACGTTCATATATGCTATTTCTCACGAGAATCCTGCAGTATTTTTAGCTCCATTTAACACATGAATGAATTGTGGCTCAGAAAGACTGTCATGTTTTCCCAGTTAAATAGTGGACAAGACTAGGAAGCTAAACCACGCTCTGTTGACTCAGAGCCCCGTGCTCTTCCCACTGCTGGGCTCACCTTGCCCCACCCCCATCTGTAATGCTCATTCACCTCTAATTTTGCATCTCATTTGTGCGTTGGTCACTTTATGTTGAAATGGACACACTGTATTGCCCAATTCCTGCCCCTTTCACCTTAATCTTGGCCTGTGCCAGCCTCTAGGAAGCTGGATCGAGTGGCTTCATCCCAAGTAGCATTGGCCTGGTCCCTGGCCTTCAAACCTAGAGACCCGGGTTCGAAATTCTGCCACTGACACTAATGAGGGGTGTGACTTCGAGCGGGTTACCTCACTTTTCTAGGTATTATAATGTGAAAGTCACAAATTAGATGCTCTTTGAGGTCACTTCTTGCTCTGAAACTGTATGTTCTTTGACTCAGTTTCAGGTTGACCTCCCCCTCGGGGAGAGACAATTTCCCAAGTCACTGGGAAAATGACTCAGCCCGTTGCCATCTGGAGCTTGGGCTGGGTGTAGGGAGAACTTAGCCAGCTGCTCCAAAGACCCCAGGAGGATGCTGCCCCCACTCCACCCCAGCTGGTCCCTCCATTCTCGGCTCCTTTTTCCAGCCTTCCAGGACATCAACATGATCTCTTTCAGGTTAGAAGACAAGCTCTCAAAGGTCTCTGTCCTTGATTGTCATTGACCCATGATGACTGCCCAACCCAGGTACCACGCTAGACAGGCTGGTACTCCACTGATCTCACAGGATGTCTGTGAGCTTGCGATGAAGGCCATCCCAGTCCCCATGCTTGGGGAGCCCCGGGAGCCCCGCAGCTGCCCACAGCTGTCCGGCTGAACAATGCAGAGTCTGTCAGGTCTCCGGCTGAGCCTCTTTTAGAGGATACTCGGGTTGCAGTGTTAACTGGAGGCATCTCAGCTGCTTCCTGCTCCTTGGGTCCCCGCAGAGATTCCTAAGCAAAGACAATCCGCCCAGCTCTGTGTCCAGTCACAACCCCAGAAGTTGGGGTTGGAGCACTGAAGAGCTTCATCATCAGCACAGAGCAAGGAGACGAACTTCCTAGGCCGGAAGGGGCTCCCAGGGTCAAGTGCGCCTGGGTCTCTTCCTCCAGGCACAGAGGCAGAAGCGCAGCTCAGTTTCCAGGAATCTTTGGACGCTTTTGTGGCCTCCTAGGTCGCTCTTTCAGAATTTATTCACTGACAACCACCCTCCCCATAGTCAAACTATTTGCACAAACTACCTGTGCTACTGACACTAGTTCAACCCTCCACGTCGGCAAGACGTAGCCTCCTGCCTGTCTCCCGAGCTCAGCTCTGCCCCTTTATTACCAAGCACGGCAAATGCTGTCCCCCAAGCATGCCCACCTGCCCGCATTTCCACAACACCCCTAGTCCTTCTCTGGGCTTCAGGTCTCCAGTGTAAGACTTATCTTCTCCCCAGAACTGCTGTGAGTGATACCAGGAGACTCTAGCTAGTCTGTTCATTCCCATGGTTCTTTCTCTGCTGCTTCCTCAACGCTAAGTGCTTACTTGATAATTTTTGCCAATGCACTCAGCTTCGCGGTATCTTCTCTCAGTTTTGTTTTCATGCTCATGTCAGTGTCTGTCCCACCCACTCATAAACCGGGAGCCCCTCTGGAGTACAGACCAGTTCTCCTCCTTCCCCTCTGAACTGTCGTCGGGGTTCACATTTCTGACTATTGACCCTCAGGAAGTTCCACCTGAGAGCTACCCTCTGACTACCGTTCAAGCCCATTTCCTTTTGGGTTGGGGCCTGGAAATATGACAAGGTTTTGGCTGGCTGCCCACAGACTGGCTGGTTCCCAAGGCCAATTTGGGGAGATGAAGGCGAAAATGACTCTTTTGACATAAATAGTGTTTCAGAATGCACCAGCATGGAAACAATGGCCTTCCTGCACCCCATTCACGCTAACCCTCTTCCTCACACGAAGCACCCTGGCCTGCCAAGACGGCCGTGCTCCTACGGCATCCTGGAGGGAATGTTACTCAGGGCAGCTGGCCCCTGGGACATGTGGAAGGGAAGAGGCTAGGCAGGGGGCACGCAGAGGACCAGCAAAGGCGAGACACAAGCCAGGTGTCCAGCTCCACCCTCTGCTGCCTCCACAAACAGGGGTTTCTTTAGGGCTTGTCTTGAGTCTAAACGAAAAACAAGTTGGAGCAGAGATGAGGGGTAGGGTTTGCAGAGCAGAGTTTATAGGCGTTTGCGTGTTCTCAGTGGCTCCCTCCTCACACATTCCTCCGCATTTTTCCTTTTATTAACGTGGCGTCTTTCCCAGGCCACTTTATGGAACCGTGTGTGTTTTTACTTATGCCCTGATTGGGTTTGATCGCGTCTCTCCCTCTGAAGAACCTTCAGATCTTGTTCAAGTCCTCCCCGCGGGCCCTGCAAGGATGCGCTGGCCACCGTGGGATCCTGGGCTGACCTCTCCAACAAACCCCAAGGGCTCCACTGTGTTTTTGCTGACACCGGGCACTTTCCCGCAGGAGGGTCACACCTCACTTGGACCCGAAATGATACAGCCCAGTCTGACGACTCACCCAAATCTGAAATGACTTCTGGCTCTTGCCCTAAAAATCAAATCTGCCTCAGACGAGGAAGAGGAAGATTTACCACAGTGAAGATTTTCCAAGGAATGTGCTCTAAGCCCTGAAGGCCATTGCCAGAGAGCAGATCTGATAGAACACAGCTTTCCAAGGACATGTTTCAAAGCATGGCCCGCATTTCTGGACAAACTTAGGCGTGTTTACTTAAAAAGACACTTGTCAGGGCTTCCCTGGTGGCGCAGTGGTTGAGAGTCCGCCTGCCGATGCAGGGGATGCGGGTTCGTGCCCCGGTCCAGGAAGATCCCACATGCCGCGGAGCAGCTGGGCCCGTGAGCCATGGCCGCTGAGCCTGCGCATCCAGAGCCTGTGCTCCACAACAGGAGAGGCCATGACAGTGAGAGGCCCGCGTACCGCAAAAAAAAAAAAAAAAAAAAAAAAAAAAAGACACTTGTTAGTTTCAGGAACTCTGCTCTTCGCCTTTTCCTCTTTGGACCATCAGTTCCAAGAGGACCAAGACCAAGGTCTGAAGTTGACCTACTCCCTTTGAGCTCCGTTGTATCAATGTTTCCCCATAGTGGTCTCCTGGTGTCTGGAAGACATTCTGTTTTGCTGAGACCTAAAGCAGCAGGCAGGCTGGCCAGCCCGTGATCTTTGAAAACTTACTTGCCCCCTTGGAGCTGCATTTTCTTCCTCTGTGAAATGAGGGAAGTGATGCATTCTCTGGAGGGTTGTGAGAATTAAATGACTAATGTTTGTAAGAGGCCTGGCACTTTGGAGGCATTCAGTAAATGGTAGGGACTTTTGTTACGAAGGAGGTAGGGACCTCTTTCTGAGAATCTGCTTTTGTTCCCTAAACCCTCCCCTTATTCGTCCTGGCCATCTCCTGTCCCTCTCCCGTTGCAGCAGTCCTTCCTGAGATGTCTATATACAATATCAAGCTCCTCGCTACGTTCTCAAGGGCAGGCATCTCTGAGTCCTTTGGGAAATGTAGTTCTGAGATGGTTTTCCTGTTGTCAGCAGGCTCTGGAATAGGCATTGGCCCAACAAGGCTTGATGTGGGAATCTTTCACAGGTACCGCTCATCTGGCTGGCAGATGGTAGCTTTGCTGCAAGATAGAGCTGTGTCTTCCAGATGGGAGGGTGCCTGGGAGTCCTGAGGTGGGACTGGTCTCTCTCTGCTTGGAGCCACTGTGGGGCATACTCTCGGGTCTCTCACCCTCCTCCAAACCCCCAAGTCCTTGAACCAACTTAGATGGAGCTGATTGTATCTTTGTCCCTCAAACCCACATTCCAGCAATCAGCTGACCATCTCCCCATCTCTCCACCACCCCTGCCTTCCCCCAACACACACACACACACACACACACACACACACACACACACACACACACACACACTGGTATTTCCAGGGGAGAGGAGAGTAATACTGGGTAACAGCAGAGGATACACTGGATGTTTCTCCACCAGGTAGAGTTATATTCATTCCAACATTCTCTAAGAGGTGAAACAGGATACAGAGGGCTTCTCAGGTGAGGGTCTGCACAACAGAGGAGCTTTTTTCCTGAAGGAAGATGGGGGAGGGAGTAGGGGCCTGTGGCCCAGTTCTCCTCCCCGCTAACCTGACACTGCAAGGCAGTGGTCCCAAATGCTCCACTCCCAGAGTCCCACCTCTGCCCTGACAGGGTGGGAATGCACCTTGCCCATTGGCAGCTGTGGTCCAGCCTTATCTGAGTTGGGCTTGTTTGGGGACTTTTATGCTAAAATGCTCCCTTCCTCTTCTGGTCAAAGCACTTTGGGTCACAAGGGGCAGAAACCCATTCACATATAAAAAGTGGATAAAGGGACAGCTATTGGAGGACAAAGAGATTCCAAATAAGTGAAGTACCAGGCCTCATAGCTACAGAGTCTCCTGTCTCAACTTTTCCGTGTGTTACTCGGTTTGCCCTTGGTATCACCAGATGGTTCTGACTCAAGTCCTGGTTGAACGAGAAGTTTTAGTCCA
Organism: Lagenorhynchus albirostris; assembly: GCF_949774975.1. Lineage (NCBI taxonomy): Eukaryota > Metazoa > Chordata > Mammalia > Artiodactyla > Delphinidae > Lagenorhynchus > Lagenorhynchus albirostris. The sequence continues at coordinate 100,942,406 of NC_083103.1, forward strand.
GCCCCTCCAACTAGATGGCTGCAGAGTCTGTGCTTTTTTCTTTCAAACTCTTAAAAAGAAAAACAGATTGTCTGTGCTTCCGCCGCAGTACCGGCTGGCCTTGGGCATTTACTCCTGGTCGAATGAGCCGTGGCTGAGGGGTGGAACAGGAGGTACAAAACATGTACAAGGGCAGCAGAAGCTGAACATGCAGAAACAACTCTCTGAGAAGCAGACACATCCCTCCCGAAGTGTGTCTAACCCCCCATGTGGTTCTGGGGTTCATGGAGGGACGGGTAACATTCATCCTCAGAGAATCCAGCCATCTCAGGAGTGGATCTCGAAAGCTGGGGGGCAGGACCGCCACGGAAGAACTGTCACCTCCACAACGCTCTGGGGACAGGGTGAAATTTCTCAACAGAGGGACACGTAAGATGGCGTCTTGTGAAAATAGCACTGGATGGGGAACTGAGAGCCCCTGTTTTTTTTAATATATATATAAATTTATTTATATATTTTTGGCTGCGTTGGGTCTTCATTGCTGCGTGCAGGCTTTCTCTAGGCACGCAGGCTTCAGTAGTTGCGGTTCGCAGGCTCTAGAGTGCAGGCTCAGTAGTTGTGGCACACGGGCCCAGTTGCCCCACGGCATGTGGGATCCTCCCGGACCAGGGCTCGAACCCGTGTCCCCTGCATCGGCAGGCGGACCCCCAACCACTGCACCACCCGGGAAGCCCAAGAGCCCCTGTTTCTGATTCCAGCTCTGCCGCTGGCCCACGGAGCGGCCTTGGGAAAATAGCCTTCACCCTCTGGGTCTTAGATTCTCCAGAAATTAAAAAATAATAATAATACTAATAATAATAAATTTACAGTGTTGAGTTAAATAATCTTCAAGGTCCTTGCCAACCCCTAAGAATTCCTTACCCGACCCCGGCCCCAGCAATTTCCCAGAATGGAGCTCTCTGACCCATGACTTTGGTGGGGTCTTTGCCAGCCATGACCTCTCTGTCATGACAAACCATCCATCCCTGGTGACTAGTCCTTGCCAGAAACTTCCCAGCCTGGCCCTGCAATCATCCAAGAAAACCCAGGCAGGGCGTCCCGTGGAGTAGGGTCAGGAATCCTCATTTCAAGAAATTTATTTCTGCGCTTTGGAGAAACTCAGTACAGGACCTGAGCTTTTGTTCTCTGACCTCGCCAAGGAGGACCCGTGAGGACTGCTTTAAAGGAAGGTGTCCCAGCTGGGTCATCGGGGCCTGTGAGGCCAGAGGGAGCTGTAGGAGAGGGTCAGCAAAAGCTGCAGAGGGCAAGGACTGTAAGTCACATGGAGTCGGAGAGGGAGAGCAGAAAATGTGGCTGGGTCCCAGCGGAAGAATGCAGGGGCAATTGGTTGTGCCTTTGGGCAGGAAGTGAATTACATTCAGAGAATATGAAAATGCCACACTAATCAGCACCTGTTCATTTGGGAGCCAGCAGGCCTGTGGCATCTGAGGTTGAGCCTGGCTTTGGGTCTCCCCAGGGGGAGGAAATACAGTACATTGAGATCCACTCAAGTGTTGAAAGAGGCCCTGGTCCTAAGTGCGGGGGAGAGAAGGAAGGTGCCCTCGGCCTCCATTGCTCCTTCCTGGCCCCAGATGGTCGGTTACACACCCCCCAGCCCCCAATCCCAGGCAGATGGCTGCAAATTCTGCAGGGGCCTCTGAGCATCCCCTTGGCTAATAGCCACATTCCAGAGCAGCATATGTTTCATCTCAAGCCCACAAGGTTTGCACTTGCAAGTGGAGCCAAAGAGAAAACCTTGGCCGGGCTGCACATGTCTTTGGAGAGGTGGGGATGCGGGAGGCCAGCAGGGAGGTGGGAGCTGTCATGTCCAAGAATATCTGAGTGAATGCAAAGCTAGGTCCAACATCGGCGACACCCTCCTTCCTAACTCAAAACTCCTCCAGGCACCTACCCAGGAGCCTGAGCGGCAGAGCCACGCCTCCAGCCTCATCCAACTGCCTCTCACGTGCCTGCACATTCCACCCACCTCTGGTTCCAGTTCTGCACCTTTGTCTCAACTCCTGCCCCTCCTGAATCGAGGGTTCATAGTGCCTGGCTGTGTGGAGTGAGGAAGAAAAGAGGGTGCATCCTGATCTCTCGTTGTCCCTTAAAAAATGCCTGGACCTGACCTTCCCTTGCCCCATCTCTCTGCTCTGAAGGGTGAGCTCCCCTGGCCTTCGGCTGCTGAAAGACACAAAGTCTGGAGGAGGATTCAGGAAGGATCCAGAGTTGGATGGAAAGAGACAGGAGGAGGAGATGGGGGGGGCAGGGGGAGGGAGGAGAGAAGAGGTCAGATGGGGGCTGAAGCCCGGAAGGGACTATAGAGGGCTTCGGGCTGGAAAAAGAGAGGCGGGGGTCTCCTCTGGTGGGTGGGGAAGGAGGGGGAGGGACAGAGGTCCTCCGGGGTTCTGCTCTGTGGTAAGCCAAGGGATTTCTGACAGCAAAGTAAACTGTGGTGTGCTGAGTTTACCCAGCTCCAATAAGCAGTGTTTGGAGTGTTTAATGTTTCCTTCCCACCGAACTAGCTGACAAGCACTGAACTGCAGCCAGCCCTTGCAGTCTTTTGGGAAGGTAGAGTGTGGGGAGGTAAGGAGAGGGCTGTCAGCAAAGCCAGGGTCCCTGACACAACCCAGGAGGGGAGACATGGGTGGGAACTGGGAAGTCCAGCTAACACACACAGTCCCAAAGTTCCCCATCAAGGAGAAATAAAGAACCCGCACTACAAGTCACCCCCTTCATCCCACCTTCTCTCCACATCAGTCCCAGCCTGGCCCGCACACGCAGCCCTCCTGCCCTTTACATGGTCCGTTTTTCTCATTGTACTCTCTGTATTAAATGTTTGCCTAGGGGGGTACAGTGTCAAACAGCCGTGCATATGCGGACAGAGGCAGAGGGCACACAGCCCACAAAATAAATCAGGACGACACCAGAGCTCAGCGCTCAAGAACAAAGTAAACTAACCCTGGCATGATGCCCAGTACAACGTGCCAGTGGGTTTTGTGCTAAGTATGGATGGATGGGTGGAAATATTAGGGAAACATAGCTCTACCTTTCTTCAATCCAGGGAAGCTCCTGGGAAGAAACTGGCTTCTGAAAGGCCCTTACGATGAAACGGAGGAAAAAAGTTCAGACAGAAAGCCATTTCAGGGAGTAGAATGAACAGAAGCATAAAGTAGTAGGTAAGAGAACCAGGTGGTGCATCAGAAAGTGAGTACACACAAGGGCAGGGACCAGGTTAGGAGACGGAGGAGGTGGGGAAGGACAGAGTGAGCTGTGGGCACAGAGCCAGGAGCTGGTCCCAGCACAGTAGCAAAGGGTTCGTCCTCTGCAGTCCTGGGCTGCCGTTGCCCTCTTCCCATCCCACATGCAGGGAATTAGAGGTCACTCTGGACCTCTAGAGCAAAGAGAGGTGGACAAGTGATGGGGAAGAGGGAGGGGCCCATGGCACCAAGACACAGCCCAGGCTGGGGTCCAGGATGTGTGATCCCCATTGAGCTGTGGGCATGGAGCAGGGGATGGGGCCATGTTATAAGGGCAGGCACAGCAAGGCACGGAGCAGCCTGGGCCAGTAAGGTTAGAAAGACAAAAAGCAGGAAGTGGTTCACTGCTCCGGAGAAGGGGACCAGAGAGAGTGTGAGGATGCAGCTTGGGGTAACAATGGTGTGTATGGAGGTGTGTAAACGTGACACAGCTGCCGGGATAATTGTGCATCAACTCAGTCTAACTTAACTCAGACTCCTGAGTTACAACTCGTTCTCCTGTGCAAAAGTTCATTTGGGTTTTGCCACAAGATGTTATGGAAAACCCAAACGAAATTTTTGGCCAACCCAGTATTTTAAAATACCCCCCTGAAAGCAGAGAGGAGGGGTAGATTAGTAGCTTCAGATGGGCTCCAAGGAACACAAGGAGCTCCTGGGAAGCCAGCAGAGGGCGGGGAGAGGAAGGGGGGAGGTGGTGGGAGGGAAGATGCTCACAGCTGGCAGGGCCGCCATCCAGCTCCCCATCTCAGCCAGAGCAGCTCCACATCATCTGCTGGATTTGTTTGCTTTTATGTAAGATTTCCTTGAAAGAAAGGCTTACCGTTGCAAGCCTGTAAAAGAAGGGTTTGAAAACCACTAAGGTATAATTTCTCTTGGGAGTTCCTACCGGCTATAAGAACTGTGATTCTTTTTTTTTTTAATTAATTAGTTTATTTTTTTAACATCTTTATTGGGGTATAATTCCTTTACAATGGTGTGTTAGTTTCTGCTTTATAACAAAGTGAATCAGTTATACATATACATATGTTCCCATATCTCTTCCCCCTTGCGTCTCCCTCCCTCCCACCCTCCCTATCCCACCCCTCCAGGCGGTCACAAAGCACCGAGCTGATCTCCCTGTGCTATGCGGCTGCTTCCCACTAGCTATCTACCTTACGTTTGGTAGTGTATATATGTCCATGCCAAGAACTGTGATTCTATGAAGGAAGATGCAGCGAACACATGCACCAACTTTGGGACACAGTTCCCGCATTCACATATTCTGTCTCACTGTCAGATCATTCTTTCTCTCTTTTTATTTTTTTTGGTAAAAAAAAATATGAGCAGCATGAGCATTGTAACTCTTCCCTCTTTTCATTTGCTTCAGGAATGGGAGAAACAGCATCGATTCCATCATTCCTCCAGCCTGTGCCCACGGCAGGTATCACAAGTCAATAATAACGCTCTCAGAGTAATAATTCTCCTAATAATATTGATAATAATAATAACAACAACACAGTCTCAGGAGCTGTCTAAACAAAGCATTCCAGGTGCCCACCGCAATCGGGAAGAGTCAGTACATGAGCTGAAACCTCCCTGCTAGCCCAGACTTTGTTGGTGTCTGACTCCAAGAAAGCCAAGCTAAAAGGACCACCACCGTCACTGCCCAAACCATCCTTCGTGGCCTCCTGGACCCATAGGACAAGGCACTGGCCCATAATTCCAACAGGAGATGAGGACTGGCCTTAACTTGGGAGGTAAGTGTTTTAAACTTGCCTGTTAACTGCCTGGGCCCTGGAGAAAGAGGCCTACGATGTAGGGGAAATACGGCCATTTCTTGTATCTTGCAATCTATTCGAGGTCCAGGGACAGTTACCATATATGACTTTGAACTCTAGATTTATATCTTCAGACTGTCCCCAACCGTTTATTCTCTACAGTTACCAAGAAAGAGACTCGGGAAAAACTGTAAAGGACTTTGAACTTGTTTGCAGGGGAAGTATAAAACGGGGCCGAGACAAACTGGATTCCAAATCCCAAGCCAGCTTGGGAAAGATCAGTCTCTATGGGCGAGAAGTGTAGAGAGAAGGAAGAAGGAGCCTGGGACGGATCTGGGAAGGGGGCACAGTAAATGAAACAAGACAGAAAAGATGAGAATAAGGTGCTGAAGGGGGTTTGATTCATGGTTTTTAACCTTTCTGGCTGCACCATGAAGCACATGGGATCTTAGTTCCCTGACCAGGGATCGAACCCATACCCCTGCAGTGGGAGCTTGGCGTTCTAAACACTGGCCCGTCAGGGAAGTCCCTCAACTTTTTGAATAAGGCGAACTACATTTTCAAAAGAAATCGAGGAACTTCCACAGTGGGTAAGACTCCGTGCTTCCAGTGCAGGGGGCCGGGGATGCGATCCCTAGTCGGGGAACTAGATCCCACACGCATGCCGCAACTAAGAGTTCGCGTGCCACAACAAAGATCCCGCGTGCTGCACCTAAGGAGCCTGCGCAGCCAAAATAAATAAATACATACATACATACATATTAAAAAAAAGAAGAAGAAGAAGAAAAGAAATCCAACACGGACGCAGAATCCCAGGATGTAAGTGGGTCAAAGGAGCTGCTCTGGTTGAACGTGGCTGTGGTTGAACGTGGTTCCCTTCTGGTTCTGCGCCTTCACCCCCGGACTCAGAGCCATGTGGTCATTCCCGGGGGTCAGCAGGAGGTCGACTCCAGAGGTGCCGTGCCCAGAGCTCCCCACCTGCTTTGCTCCCCGCTTCTGTCCAGCGCCTAGAATCACGTCTGGCACACGGAAGCCCCTCTGTGAGCACTTGTGGAATAAACGGATACACCGCAACTATGCTTTCTGTCAACACAGTTCACAAAGCACTTTCACAAGAGCTTTCTGGGCTAAACATCAGCTCTCACCCCACTTCTGTGCACTGTCTCAGCCGGGCCAGTCCCTCTGGAGCTGGGGGTACACCCAGCAGGTGTATCTCTCCGTCTGGAGGGGCGCCAGATCCAGGGAACTTGAGGCTTCATCTGAGAAGCCTCATTCCTGCCCTGACTCGGTCACTGAGCCGTGACCCAGCCTAGAGACCCTGTGATTCCTCACCTCCGCCCCCTCTCCTCTGTGTGGACCATTACCACAAACACTCTGGAGAAGCCTCGGGGAGCAGAGTTCCAGCAGGAAGCGGACACTGTCCTGCGGACAGGGAGACAAGGCCGTGTCACTCGTGGGAGTGAAGGGCCTCCGCCCCCTCAGGCCCCCTCCCTAGCATCTCCCCCGCATCTTCTGGAAAATGATGCGGGTGTTCACTCCAGTTCCTCCAGGACCTGCTCCTTGTGCCTGGCACAGGCCTGCCAGGTTGGGGACATGAGAACAGGCCAGGTTCCCTACGGGGAGCCCAGGGGGGTGGAGCCAGACCTGGCTGGGCCTCCAGGTCATCCTGCCCCGGCCCCAGGGTTTAATAAACTCCAAGAGAGGTTTTCAAAGGCCACTTGATCTTCCCCATCAGGCAGCCCCTGTCTCCCTTTCAGAGCCGCGGGACTGGAAAGAAAAAACCACTCAATGAACAAGGGGGCCGGAGAAAGCCGAGCCACGGGGCACCTTCTATGAATTTCTGATGAGCACACGGTCTGACTCCTGGGTCCCGGCCCAGTGCAGTCAGGGATGTTAGTTTAAGTCATTTCGCACGGTTCACTGACTCTCTGAGAGCCGCTTGTCTCCAGCCTGGCCCTCTCTAACAAGCTCTTTTTACTTGGGGCTTCTCTGAGCAGAGACCTCAAACAATAGCAGCTTTCAAGGGGCTCGGCCCTCCTCTGGCAGCTTCCCTCTCCCACCCTGGCCCACTCTCCATCCTTCTCTCTGGCCTGCCCACCTGAACGTCCCACCCAGTCCAGGGCCTGACACAAAGTAGGGATTCAGGGAAAATTTGCCCCTCCCTCCCTTCTTTCTTTGCATCCTTCCTCTTTCCCTCCCTCCCTCCCTCCCTTCTTTCCTTCCTTCCTCCCTCCCTCCCTTCCTTCCATCCTTCCTCCACCTCCTTCTCCACTGTCCTCGCCCTTCCTCCCCGTGAGCGGGCACAGACTAAGTAGCCATGCTCTCAGGAGCGGGCCACCTGGTCACTGCACTACTTTGGGGCTGGCGGCCCCTGGGGTTGTGTGGCGGAGAGGCCCCGGCCAAGGGCATCTGGGCCCGTTGGGCTCCTCAGCCCTCTTGAAAGTTCGAGCAATTTCCTCCTTGCTTTGCTCGGAGCCCTGGGGGCACTGGGGGCACTGGGGCTGCAGGCCTGCTGGGGGCTGGTCCGGGCAGGTCCCTCTGGGCCCCACAGCGGGTGGGAGTGTCTCCCCCGTTCCAGCCGTTTTTCGTCCACCGTCCCCTCTGTCACTGAGGCTGTGAGGGGCCAGCCGGCCTCCCCACCCGCGGTCTCCTCGCTGGGTAATGGGTCTTCAGAAGAGACTCCTGGGGAACAAAAGACGCACTCGGCAGCGGACGACAGTCATCTACGTGTTTAGACTAAACCTCCGGCCAAAACAAACAAAGTTCTTATCAAGACCAGTCCATATTTTGGCTTAATGAGAACGTTTGGATCCTTTGATGGTGACCTTTGACCGGGGGAGCTCCGGAAGGCTTTGGGCATTTGCTCTGGGAGAGGCTCTGCCCCACACCTAAGGCACCTGCCAGCACTTAAATGTCTCCTCCCCAGGGCCTGGGTACCGCCTTCGGGGCCCAGGGTCGCTCCACTTTCAAGAGTCCCAAGCAGGTGGGCTGTGCGTGTCCCGCCCAACCTCCCTCTGGTACCGTCCCCGCCTCTCCCTGCGTCGCACCCGTCACGTCTCCACTCCCCACGTTAATAACCCAGCTTCTTCAGGAAGTGAGGTTTCAGCAGCAGGTGCGTGGCAAACTGAAGGCGCCATGGACCGGGGACGCGGGCCCCAGATCCCAGCTCTGCCTCAGCCGCTGTCCGGCTCTGTGGCTGTGACTAGGCTCCCGTTCTCCACCATCACCTCCTTACAGGGGCGGGCTGGACCAGTGTTTCCTAGAGTTGAATCCCCAGATGTCCAGGATCAGACGGCTCTGGATGACCCAGAGTTAAATAAGCAGGCTTCAAGTCCCCACCCAGATCCACAGAAGCAGGCCTTCCAAGGGTGGGACCCAGCCCGCATTTTCACACAAGCTCCGGGTGTGTCCTGGGCCCCCTAAGGGTGGAGAACCACCGCCCTGGTCTGTTCCGAACTATAACCTCCACCGAGAATCCACCTACGTGCTCAGTCTGAACTTTCTTGAGCTCCACTTGGGGCGGATTTTCCAAGAAGTGAACGACCTTTGCACGGGCTCCTTACAAGGCCCTAGGAGGGGCCCTGGTAACTCTGTATTCCGGCTTGTGAATTCTTTTACTTAAAGAGAACCTAACCACCACATAAGAAAAGCTCAAACCCTGAAAAACCTGGCCTGGTCCCTGGTTGAGCTAGTTAATCGGTGAGTTTTTGTAGGGCCTTAAGCCTAGGTCACACGCCCCCTCTGATGATGGACTGTCTCCGGTTTCTCTTACATCCCTCTTCCCTCATACAGTCCAATATTCTTTGCCCAGTGAAAGCTATAACATCACCTCTAACAATCACAATGGTAATCCCAGAGGCCAAATTCCAATGACCCGTCGTGGCCAGAGGTAGAAATGACTCCAGAAAGAGAGAGATGTGTCTCAGGCTGGCTGATAGCCTCCACACCCAGACTCTATTTTTTAAAAGAGTTTCATTCCCACGTGTTGGAACAGAAGGGGCCGGGTGGAGAAAGGCAGACCCAGTTTTTAAGTTAATCAGCCATTCTTCACATCAGACCAGACTTGGGTTCAAACCTTTACTTGGTCTTTATCAACGGAATGATGCCAGAGCCTGAGAGCTCTCTGCCACGAGGAGGTGACAGCCCTGCGTTCCAGGGCTATGGGGAGGGTGGCAGAGACTGAAAGTAAAGGCCTTTCGTAGTCCATAAGTACTAACCAGTTGCAAGATATTGCCAATCAGGACATATTGAGGCAGAGAGGCCTTGAAACAGTCTGTGGTCAAAGAGTTTGGGATACTTAGTGTCATTGATGGTGCCCGAATCCTTCCAGGGCAGCCGCGTTGCAGAAGGGACCCAGGCCCCCTGCTGGCTAAGCTCCCAGGGGTAAGAGCTTACCCAGCACCATGCCTCACTGTCGGCACTAAACAGACGTCCTGTCCTGCACTGCTTGTTTCCCCTAGGCCTGGGCCTTGGAGCTGGGCAGGGAAGCAGGGGTGGGGGGGGCAGGATGTGGGTGGAGAGCCTCTCCTCCCCCTCTACCCCCTGCAGCCCTTGGTAAATCAGGGGAAGAAGGAGGAAGAGGAGGAGGAAGCCACATCTGGTTTGATGAGGTTCCCAGCAGAGAGCAGGGCCCTGGGATGCCAGAGGAGAGGGCCCAGAGCTGCGGAGGAAGGGCAGCAGGGGGCGCTGGCGTGGGCCCCGGCCAATCTGGGAGAAGAGAGCGAAAGTGGTTTGTACTGGGGCAAAGCAAATAAACAGAGTGGTTGAGACAATAATAATAAAGAGAAGAGTCATTGAAGTGAAGAACGGAGGTTGTGTCACACCCAAGACAAACAGAAAATAAACGGCCAGTGGATTCACTCTACAGATGTTTGGCACCGAGGCAGGACAGGTTTAAGATGCGTGGAAGATGCCGCAGCCGACCGGGGCTCCACCAGCAGCAGCTGGAGAGCAGGTGGAGAGGAGCCCCAGCCAAAGGCCTTCGTGGCTGGAGGGGCGCCAACCCCAGAGGCCATTTCACCCTCCTCCAGCCTCAGACAAGCCCGCCCCTTGCTGATCCCAACACGGCATCTGCACATACCGAGTGGGAGCAGTAGAAGAAGGAGCCGTCCTTCCTGGGCCAGGCTGGGTCCCGGGGCAAGGCGGCCTCCTACTTCCCAGCACAGTTCCCTCCCTGCAAGAGGGACCTAGAATCCCCAGTATTCAGATGGAATGAATTCTTCAAGTGGCCTCAAGGAAGCACAGACTGCCTTTCTACTGGCTGGGCGCCAGCTTGCCACATGCTCATGTCAGTGACTTTAGGGACCGTGTTTTCCCTTCCTGGCATCTCAGGCTTCTGAGCTAACCTTTGACCTGGACTAGCATGGGGGCTGGGAGCTCAAGTGTGTAGAGCATTCACTCCATCATTTACTCAACAGTCTACTTTGTGTGCCTGGCACTCCCAGAAGCACTTCAGGGGTTACAAAGATGGACGAGGTGCTATCCTTCCCCTAAAGGGATTTACAATCCAGGGATAAAGAAAGTTAATGTTTTTTGAGTGTCCATTACCATAATAAGTACTCCGCTAGGTGCCGTCAGGCGCTCTGCCTTATTTATTCGTTACTCTGTTTGGTAGATATTATTCCGTCATTATCCTCACAGAGGACCACAGAGATTCAGTGCTTTTCTACGGTCACAAAGCCAGGAAGGGGATCATCTGGTGCTCAGACCCAGATTCATCTGGTCCTAAAGCCCAGTGCTCTTTCCCTGACACCATAAACAGTCACAAGGTGAAGCAGAATCCAACAACTGTCAAATAAAATCGCATGCTCTCAAAGATACAAGAAAGAGGTCTCCTATCTCACATCCACCCCTGCTCCCTGCCCCCTTAATTGGAACCAAACTTCATCTTTCTGTTCTGTGCACCAGCAGGGAGGAGTCAACACATCCCCTACCCAGCCAAGGCCAAGTGCCTGCAGGTGTCTGAGGAATGCTAATGGCCCTGAATCGGGGGAGGGTCTACACAGGGCTCTTCTCTGGCATTTGCTTCCCATTAAGCCCTCTCCCTCTTCCTCTCCAGACCCTCCCTCCCCCTCCAGCAACATGCAGCTCTCATGAGCCAATTACCACGGCCAGGTTTTTCTGTTCCTCTGAAGCCCCTGGCACTGCTAACAAGACACAGATGCAGCAGAGCGAGCCCCTGCTGTCCACTTCGGAGCAGGGGCTTTCTTTGCCCTGAAGGACCCCAAGTAGACAGAGGGAAGGTTAGGTAGTCCAATTTCAACTCAGCCCCAAAAGGAGGGGGAGGCCTCAGAGGGCAAGATGGTTATGATTGGTCTCAGAAAGGACTCTTCCCAGGGCTGTGGAATCATGGTGGATCTCAGGGACAGAGTAGGGGTCCCGAACAGGAAGATCAAAGACCAGGTTTGAGTGAAGGTACGGAGCAGGGGAGGGTCCCCTGAAACGTTCAGTTAACAGACAGGTATCCAGAGTCTAGGTAACTTAATTCAAAACAAGTTGTGTTAAAACCGGTTCAGAAACTAGTCTGACAGTCTGGAGTCTCCTATTTTCCTACTACTTCTTAGATTTCCTCCACAGCTTCTCTGCATCTTAAAATTCTACTCCGGCTTAAGCCTCAGTGATCCATGAACTCTCCCAGACATTCATGGGCAAAACTATACTCTGATTGTGTTTCTTTGAATCCAGTGTCACCATATCTGACATACCTGAATGTGGATTTACTTACGTATGTCCTCCTCAGAACTCCCCAAATTTCTTTAACCTGAGGATGAATGTCTTCCATCAATTCTGGAAAATTAAATATTGCCATTCCCACATTCTCTCTGCTCTTCTCCTTCTGCATCTCCTTGTAGGTTAGTTTGGACTCTCTTAGTCTACCCTCCATGACTCTTAGATTCTCTTTCATATTTTCTCTCTCCTTAACTTTCTGTGCCGCATTTGGGGTAATTTCCTCTGATCTATCTTTCAGTTCACTTAATCTCTGTTCAGCTTTGTCTAACCTGCTGTTTGACACATCCATTGAGCTTTTATTTCAATGACTATCTTTTTCATTTCTAGCAAGTTCCATTTGGTTCTCTTTACAAATTTCCCTGTTCTCTTTCAAAATATTCTACCCTTCCTTTATGGTTTGTATTGCTTTTTCACCTTTTTAATCATTTTAAACATAGTTATTTTAAGGTCTCTTTCAGATTGCTATATTATTTTATGTTATTAATGCTAAACTAGTTTGCTGTGTTTGCTGACTTTCCCTCATGGCATATTGTTTCCTCATGTGGTTTGCAATTTTTTTATTGTTAGTGCAACTTCAAAGGGGATTATATTTTGCTGTGAGAATGCTGTTGCTCTGGGGCACATTCCTCCAGAGTCGTCTTGTCCTTCCTCCTCTTGATAGCCCATGAGTTTTACTGGTCTGGAATCTATTCTTACATTAATTTCTCAGCTTGGGAATTCCAACAGTGGAAATTCAGACACTATAGTCACATATGGTTTGGGCCTGGAGCTTCCTTTTCTCACTGGAGACTTCTTTCTATTCTGAGCCCCAGTAAGCCCAAGCTTAATTGCCACTACCCTCAGGCCCTGAGTGATATATTTCTAGTCCAGATTTCTCTGAGGATGCATCCCTCACAGGGTCTCAGCTTTTTCACAGGTCTCTATTTTAGCTGTCTGCCTCTTATGAACTAGAGATCCTGTCACCTGCCCCCTTGTTGATATCAGAACCATAGTCTCTAACACCTAGGACTGCATCTAATCTGATATCCCCCATGGCACCATTATCGTGGCTCAGCTTGTGGAACTTACCATTCAGACTTTAAGCTCCATGTTTACCTCCTAGGAACTTTTTTTTCATTGAGCTTTGCGTTCTAAGTCATGAGTTTTTGCAAACAGACCGAGTACTTCTTGAAAAGCCTGCCTACTTCATCTTTGTCGCTCCTGTAGTGCCTAGCACAGTGCTCTGTCACAGCCTCCTTCCTTAACCATCCAAACAGACGAAATCCTTAGGCACCCACACATGACCCTGACCCCTTCGTCTGTGCAGAATCCCATAAGCCGGGGACATGCAGGGTGATCCAGGGAGGAGGGACGCAGAAGTAAGCACTGGCACTGGCGCAGGACACTTCATTGCTCTTTTCCAAGCTATGGGTTCTTTCCTAGGAGGTAGTGCAGGTAGAGATTTGGACCAAAAGTTAACCGTCATTCTAGTCTGATCTCGGGCACTTATGAGCTGGGAGAACGTGGAAAAGTCACTTCACCTTTCTGGGGTGTCAGATTCTGCAACCGTAAAACAGAAGCAGAGGATCTGGGCGATCTCCAACTTCCATTTCAGGTCCGACAGCCTTTGAAGTTGCAGGGTAAGAACATAAACTGGAGAAAGCAGTCAGGCTCTCACTCAAGTGTCCCCCAGATAATCCCCACCCCAAATCACCCATGAGAGTTTCTATCTCCCTGTGGCCTCTCTTTCCTCCGATACCTAGGCCTCTCCTTCCGCCCCCAGCGTCCCCTGCACCCACCAGCCTCCTTTCACCATACCTTGCCGTTCCTCCAAGTCCACTGCCTGGGAGGCCTTGGTCCCATGTCTGTGTCTTAGGAAATGGGGCGTGGAGGCTCGGCTGGCAGTCAGTATCCCTCCCAGGGGTGGGGATGAGCCTCATGGGGGATCAGAGGAGAAAGCAGATGACACGGTGACCTGGCACCTGGATGCGCAGAAACCCCATCTGCCTCCAACTTTAGGGGTTTCCTGAGCCTTGGGCTGGGGACCCTGCATCTTAATGAGCCTCTTGAGCCGCTTTAGAAACAATGAATCAAATCCAGCTGGAAGCTGCCCTCCGACCCAGCTAATGACTTGTTTATTGTCAGAGCAGCAGTGCGTCATTTAAGGGAATTTCAAAGTGTCACTAATTGGCAGAGGGCCAGCAAATAGCACCATATAAATCTGAAGGCACTTCCGCTGGTGCTGAGGATTGCGGAGCAGATACAGAAGAGGCAGGAGGAAGAAGGGTACCGCCTGGGCAGGGCCGTGGGTGCAGGGTGTAGCATCTCACCAGCTGCTGCTGCTTCTGCCCTGGGTCTCCACCACCCAGGGGAGGGTGGAGTGTTTGTTCTGTGACTGGGGAAAGGAAAGAATAAAGCCCTAGGATGGTCCTTGCGCTCTTAGTGACATTATACTGCATGTCCCCAACCCCAAGATGCCTGGCTTCCTACTGTGCTATGGGAGAAGATGTCTTCTTTCTGGGGTAAGAACTGAAGCTCTCATTTGAGGCAGGATTGATGGACTCTGTAAGGCCCTGTATCCATTTCATAGAAATGTGCTGCTCACAGAAGACCCTTGGCAAGACCCTTACTCCAGTGGGCCTCTTAGGGACAGAGCTGGGAGGACCAGGAAGGAATGACAGATAGGATAAACGGAGCCTCTTCTCACTCGGCGTAACCCACGAGCTCCTCCTAGGAGCAGGACCAGATGATGTGCCAGAGATGGGAGATCTGTGAAGGACATGGATGTTCCTTCCACGCCCACCCAGCTCCTCCCACACACATCCCTCAACCGTCTGCGGATTTAAGCCAGTGGGTGATGTGGAGAAGAGGCAAGCAAAAGGGAAGGAGAAAGGAGGAAGGGCATAAAGTGGGAAATGAAAGATGGGTCAGAGCAGAAGACATGAGGTCGGCGTGTCAGAGTGGCATCACCCGGCTCACAGCAGACACTCCTCAAGGCCTCCAACAGGCCCCCTCATGCACGCCTCCAAGCACTGGCCCTGATGCCGTCAGCAGGCGGGCAGAGTCAGGAAGCTTTGCCCTGAGGCCCTGCTGGGGAGCAGTTGGGGAGGGGGGCTGAGGGCTGATTCCTTGGGCTAACTACTCCGTGTCTGGTGGCGATGGGCCCTAAAGTTAGGCCCAGCCTAATGCCAGCTAAGTTTATGACCTGTGACACCAAGGAGCCATGTGGGAAATGGAAAGAAGGCAAAATCTGCACACAGTAGAGTTGACAGGAAGTCAGAGGACCGGCACTGCCCAGGTGTATCAGGCATCCATCAGGGCCAGTGGCACAGCAGAGACTCTTAGCACAACCCAGCTGATTTCTCACAGGAGGTTCCACTGTTGCAATTCCCATTTTCCAGGTGGAAAACTGAGGTTCAAAGAGACAGGACATATCAGGGCCTGTCTAGGAGGTCCTGAGGGCTAAGAGCTATGCACTCACTCACTCGTGCCTTCACAAGCATTGATGGAGAACTTATCCTGTTCTGGGCCCTGAGCCAGGAACTCTAGAACTAGTCTGAGCCATGGTCTCTGTCCTTGGGGGACTTCAAAACTAACAGTGGGGGCCTAGCACCCAAATGACTAAAGATAATGTAAAACAGGCTAGAGGAAAAACTAGAATAGAGAAACGAGCAAAAAATACACGAAGGGATGGAGAGGTGAACTCTGATTCGGTAGGAAGAGAGAAGACTTCACAGAGAGGTGGAATTTGAGCTAAACCTTGAAGAAAAGACTTTTAACGAATGAGCAAGGCCTGCAGGGGAGAGGGCTCCCAAGGAGGTCTCCAGAGGCCCTGGCTGCAACCTCCTGCCTCACTCCCCACAGAGCAGAGCTCGCCGCACAGATGTTGAGTGTCTGCATCCAGGTCACAGAGGAGCCACTGGGACAAGGCACTTAGGCGAAAGATAACCTGCCGAGGAAATTACTCCAAACAGACCTACACCAACTCCCTGGGGCCACGGACCCTCTACCCCTCGGTCCCCACATCACTTTCTCCTCTGAAGAACCCCTCACAATCGGCCCTTTGCCCAACCAGACAGCCGAACACCTTAAGGTTTGAGAATTGAGAAAGCTTAGGGGTTTCCCCACTCTTGAGCCTCTATCCAGACAAAACTATCATTCAACAAGATACATGCACCCCTATGTTCATAGCAGCACTATTCACAATAGCCAAGACATGGAAGCAACCTCAATGTCCGTCAACAGATGAATGGATAAAGAAGATGTGGTACCTATACACGGTGGAATACTACTCAGCCATAAAAAAGAATGAAATAATGGCATTTGCAGCAACATGGATGCAACTAGAGATTACCATACTAAGTGAAGTGAGTCAGAGACAGACAAATGCCCTATGATATCACTTACATGTGGAATCTAAAATATGACACAAATGAATCTATCTAAGAGACAGAAACAGAATGAGGGACATAGAGATCAACCTTGTTGGTTGCCAAGGGGGAGGGGGATGTGAGAGGGTTGGAATGGGAGTTTGGGATTAGCAGATGCAAACTATTACATATAGGATGGATAAACAACAAGGTCCTACTGTATAGCACAGGGAACTATATTCAATATCCTGTGATAAACCATAATGGAAAAGAATATGAAAAAGAATGTATATATACATATATATATATAAAACTGAGTCACTTTGCTGTACAGCAAAAATTAACACATTGTAATTCAACTATACTTCAATAAAAAATTTTTAATTTTAAAAATATTTATTTATTTATTTTGGCTTCACTGGGTCTTAGTTGCGGCATGTGGACTCTTAGTTGCAGCATGCATGCGGGATCTTGTTCCCCGACCAGGGATCAAACCTGGGCCTCCTGCATTGGGAGCACAGAGTCTTACCCACTGGACCACGAGGGAAGTCCCTCAATAAAAAGTAAATTTAAAAAAAAAAAAGAAAGCTTAGGGATTGCTATCCCAGTGTGTGTCTCCTTTTATGTGTCTCTAATATTTAAATTTTATACATTTTTTAAAAGGCAGTTTTGTATGATGTAAACACAGAACAAAGAGTCAAAAAGACCTGTGATGGAGCATATTCCTCCTACCCCTGCCTGTGGCCACCGCGTTCCCCTTCCTGTTCCCAATATTCCCAGGGCCTTGTGGATCCTCTCAGACACTTTCTTACCTGCATATCTTCTTTAGAAAAAGAAACACATTTCCCCGCTGAAACAAACTTTCTGGGCCATTTTGGAATTCCCCTGCCTGGAGGCAAGAGGGAAATGTACACAATCCCACGTCCTGGCTCAAGCAGAAGAGGAAAATCCTCCCTCAGACTTTACATATAATACGGATGAACACTGAGTGTCCTCAGGATGGTAACAACTAATATTGTGTGTGTTACGGGCATTCTCTCTTGTCATGCTCCATATTACTTTCATAACCCCCATTTTCCAGACATAGAAACTGAGGCTCAGAGAGGTTCAGAAATGTTCCCTGTCACCCAGCAGCAGCAGGATTTGCACTCAGGCCTGTCTGATTGCACCTCTTCGACTCTTAACCACCACACAACTGTTTCTAGAAAGAGGAAGTGGAAAGCACTTTGGATTTTGCAGACTGAAGTCCGGGGGTTGGGTGTACAGAGAGTACAGAGAAGAGCCTGAAATCCAGTCTCCACGCAGATGTCCAGGGAGAAATCCACCTGCAAAGAGCACCCCAAATTTCCTCGTGAGATTTCTCTGGCCCAGCTCAGGTTTTGCACTGAATTTTAGGAAGGGAGAGAGCTGTGTGCAGGAACAGAATGTGTGCACACAGGAAAGTACCTTCTGGGAGTCCTGAGTTTACAGTGGGCAAACACCACGAGGAAAGGGATTCTTCACAAAAAGAGCAGGGGATGGCTTTTAGGGAGAAGGTATTGGAGACCCATCATCCTGCATCTGATCCAACAGCAGCTGTTTCCTTTGGGTCCTGAGAAGACCGAGGCAGTCCTTCCACACCCGCAGCCACTTTGCACTAATGACCACAGGGTAGAAACAGCCCTGGTCACTCTGAGGACACAAGGCAGTGCTTCCAGGGCCTCTGAGGGGCCTCCGTGCAGACAGGCTTCCAGGAGAAGCTCGGGCCATCACGCCAGACAGAAATGATTGTGCTAATAAGGAGAGAGGTGGCCTGCAAGAGCCCCACCTTGGCCCTAAGCCTCCCGTTAATGAGACTTCACAGGGAGAAAGAGCCTCTAGGGTGAGGGGGTGGGGCACAAGGGGCCACAGAACAGCTGGAGGCCAGCGATGGCCGAGGCTGTTTATTAGGGGACAAAGAAAGGACTTTGCTCCCTGCACAAGGTCAGAATCAAGGTATCCTGGGGAAATGGCAGGGGAATTTATAAAGTGAGGAGGCAGCCGGTTTGACAGCTCTCGGCTGGCCCTGCCCCAGCCCTGTTGCCTCAACCCTGCACCATCCTGGAGAACGTTCACCTCGATGAAGCAACGTTCTCACCAGCAGGCTGGGCAAATTCCTCGGATTTCAGGCCCCTGGAAGGGCTTCTGGGAGATGATGCCCACACAATGGTGAGGGTGCAGAACAGGTTGGAAAGGGAGAAGGCGGTGACAGCCACTTCTGGGTTCCCACAAAGGTCCACCCACTTCCCAAGTCCCTCTAACTCAGACACACAGATTTCCCCCAGGGCTGGATGCTCCCCTGACATACGGCACAGCCTCTGACCTCCGAGGACAGGCAACTGGGTCCCAGTTTTGTGACCAAGAGGCAGAAATAGACAGGACTGCCCTCCACATTCCCACCCCACACATTCCCACCCATTCCCAGTTCTCAGGCATATAAGGAGGAAGGGTTGTGGAACCTGTACAGGAGAGGGTGGACCCTCAGGGACTGAGCAGGAGGGAATTTGACACTGCACTTGGGGCACTGGAGAAACAGGTGGGAGGAGAGACATGATTTACAGCCAAGAATGTCAGTTTAGACACCTCCTTTATCTAAGTGATCAGGTTTCCATGGAAACCAAAGTCCTTTTTTTAATGAAAAGGGGCTCTGTGTGTGTGTATGTGTGTGTGTGTGTGTGTGTGTGTGTGTGTGTGTGTGTGTGTGTGTGTGTGTGTGTGTTTGGGGTAGGGCAGACGATACTGACAAGAAAGGCAATACCTGTTTGGCCTGTGTACTGCATTTGGACTCAATCCCTCCCCAACACGGGCGCCCTGATACCCACACAAAATACAGTCACACTAGCTCCTTAGGAAGCCTAGCGGTACAACTCAAGGTGGTCCTCTCTAGCCAGAGTGTCATTTAGTCCGCTGCCCACACGGGACTTGTCCTTTCTCCCCTCAGACATCCACCTCCCATCACCAGCCCTCGGAACAGCCCCTGTCCCCCATCCCGTGGACATTTCAGTCACCAGAGCCCCCTCCGCCCTCAGCCTGACCTTGCTCTGCAGAGCCTGGGCCCCAACCCCCAGCAGGGCGGCTAGAGCTGCTGCCAGGGTCCATCCATCAGGCCCAGCACAGCCCTCCCTCCCGCCAGCCCCATCACACCCAGCCTGTGAATGTCAGAGCTGCCCTCAGGGGGCCCACCGAGAGGGACTCCCAGGGCCTGTCCGATGCCAGTCCCCTGCAGCCCCTGGGCTGTGACAGTTACTGGTAGAGGAAAGGGATGACTCCTCCCCTCCTAACCTCCTCTTTCGGAAGCTGACTCCCGCCGCCCCCAACCTGGTGACCTGCTGGGACCTACGGAGACCAAAGCTCCCAGTCAAAGATAAAAAATGTCTGGCTATTGACTAAAACACAATAAAGGGCCAATTTGCATATTATTTACATAAACAGTTAATGCCAGAATGGACGGAATGCCCCCTCCGCACTGCCGCCTTCCTCAGCGCCCCGTCCCTGCAGAGTGGACTCCAGCCTGAGCCAAAACTCCTCACGCCTCCGCCCCGCCCTCACGGTAGGGGTCTGCTCAGGGTATCCCCGTGGATGGCAGGGGTCCAAAGTGCCTGTACCCCTCCTCTGGCACGTTTCACAGTGCTCAACCCCTGAGGAAAGCCCTATCCCACCTTGCGGGTCTCTCCCCACAACGTCCCTGCCCCTACAGACCTGCTCTGTTTGTGCAGGAGCTCAGGGGACGTCATGAGTGGCTGATGTTACTGCAGCTGGGCTGTGTTTGGGCTCCGGCGGGAGTGAGGGGAGGGCAGCAGGGCAGGTCCAGAGAGTGAAGGAGGGCGAGGGGGGGCAGCAGAATGCTTGGGGCCTGGCAGTCACAGCTCACACGGGATTTTTCTGCCCACAGTGTTCTCTGCTCCAAGCCTGTGGGCCCCCGAGTCAGAGGCTTCCAGGACTAAGGAGATTGAGTTTATACACAGACAGCTGCCTTTTCCTACTACTGTTTACTGCAAGGGGGGCCAGGCTCGGCACCTCCCAGCTCCACTTGGCCTCAGTCGTGGGTTTGAAGTTCGCTCAGCTGGTCTGGGAGAACAAGGACAGCACAGCCCATGAATGGGAGCATCCCCAGGGTCACAGGGCCAACTCCTAGGTCTGTTGTTACTCCATCTCCTCCTGTTTCTCCATCTTTCTGGACCTCGGGTTTCCTCCACCTTTCATCCCTCTCCCTGATAAACACACTGATAGAAGGACAAAGAGTTTAAGAATGAGGCAGATGCAGTCAGATCATTGGTCAGGCAAAGGAGCCACAGTGACACGCTCCAGGTCCGAGTGTGTTGTCACCTCCATTCGAGGTCAGGTCAACATGCAGGGGCTGCACATCCTGCCCCTTCCACACCCCACGGTCACCAGGGCCACGACAAATGCCCTGTGCCCTGGGGCTGCCATAAGCCCTTATTGTGAGGCACTGATGAAGCTCACAGCCCTGGAATCCCGGCCATGGGTCACCCTGCGGCTACCAGGCCCGGAGGGCAGCACGACGAGGGAGGGGTCTCCCCACCAAAGCGGGGCCAACCTTGCCTCTTCTGATCTCTGGGCTGCCAGCAGCTGAGGGAAGAGGCGCCGCCCCCTGAGGACTAGAGGATGGTGACCCTCCCCCTCTCTGCCCCTTTGGAGACGTGGCAGTGGAGCTGCTGGAAGCATTCCCCTCAGGGCTGCATGGCTCAGTGGTTAGCGCCGGGACCAGAAGGCAGGCCCCTGGCTCCCTGAGTGAGAGAAGTTACTCAGCATCTCCAAGCCTCAGTCTCCCTCTTAAAATCGAGTGAGGCCCCCTTGCCAGTGAGTTACCCCTCTGGAGCGCTCGCAGTGGGCCTGGCACACAGATGCTCAGTGATGGGCTGTTGGTATCTCAGCACGGGCCAGGGCCGGGGGGATGCAGAGAAGGGAGAACCGGAGTCTGATATGGACACCACTTGCTTCCGTCTTCACACCGCTAGTGACTCAGAGTCACCTGCAGGAAGTTCATGTCTCTCTTCACAATCTTACTTCAGAGAAAAATGTAGAGGAACCAAATGTCCTCATCTCTAGCCTGGTGTGAAGCCCCCCTGCCCCTCACCCCTTGATCCTGCATCTCCATATGGTGTAAAGGGAAGCGTGAGCTTTGGAGCTGACAAACCTGGGTGAAATCCCAGTTCTGCCTGGAGCTGGCCGTGTGGTCTTAAGAAAGTGACTTATGACCTAGTTGTCCGGCTCTAAGGTCATGGCCACTAGCACCTGTCTTACCAGGAGAGCCTCTCCACGTGACCACATCTGGTACCACCAGAGCCCGAGGGGAGCCACCCAGGGCCAGTCCCCCAGCCTCCCCAAGTCAGGGGCCTCTCTCGAATCCGCTCAGATAATAAGCAGTAATGTTCACAGGGGCCTCAGGATGATGGACAGGATGATGGACAGGATGGACAGAGAAGCCCCGGTTCCTGGGCCGACTCTCCCGAGGTGGGCCAGGCTGAGAAACTGCAGGGGCCGCCGTGAGGACAGTGTAGATGAAGAATGGCTCACGCTATGCCTTCCAGGGAGAGAGAGCGATCGATGGCATTTGTCAGGGCTCAAAGAATCACCCCGCACGTGGCCAGCTGGGGGCCCCGGCAGGTGGGCTCTGCTATCACTGCTCTCTTGACCAGAGCATCCCTGTCACATGCGCAGGGGCCAGGGGCTTTCCGCAGGGGCCTCCTCGCTATCCCCTGCCCCATGATGACCTCACACACATAGGAACCTGCACGCCCCACCCGCCCTCTGGACACAAGTGTGGGTCCTTCATCCCCAGCTCCCGACACCCGGGCTGGGACCCAGAGTGCAGAGCGCCCGGGGAGGACGCCAGGACAGCCTGCAGCCCGTTGTCCTAACCTTTTTCCTCTGCAGGGAGAGAGAGGGAGGAAGGGGCAGTTTGGGGAGAAAACAAACTTCAGACTCATTATCCCCCGGTCCCCCTGTCTGCTCTCAGCACAATTAAAGGTCTCCAATCCGGAGTGAAAAGCAGGCACAGGTCTCCTCTTGTGCCCGGCTTCCCCGAATCAGGGGCCTGGGCCCCGGCTCCTGTATTCAAAACAAATATTCAATTAAACTTTCCTGGAGGTTCCAGTAATTGAGTCCCAAAGCGGGGAGGTTCCCACACAGACAGTGAGACCCAGGAGGTGCAGACAGAGAGCTGCAGGCAGATTTGCCGTAACAGTCAAGAAACTCTTTTCTAGAACTCTGTGCCCACGTAGTCTGGTTTCCTCTGAACGGGCCTGGGAGAGGAAATGGATCTTCAAAAACAGGCCGTGGACCTGCCTGGACCCGCCTGGACTCGGGGACTTCCAGCAGGTCCCGCCTCAGCCACCTTCTCCAGCCAGCCGCTCTCGCCACCACCTCCCGGCCCCCAAGGCCAACATCCTCTCCGTGTTTATTTATTTTTTTGGCTGTGTTTGGTCTTCGTTGCTGTGCACGGGCTTTCGCTAGTTGCTGCAAGCAGGGGCTACTTTTCATTGAGGTGCGTGGGCTTCTCACTGCAGTGGCTTCTCTTGTTGCGGAGCATGGGCTCTAGGCACATGGGCTCAGTAGTTGTGGCACGTGGGCTTCAGTAGTTGTGGCTCGCGGTCTCCAGCGTGCAGGCTCAGTAGTTGTGGCCCACGGGCTCAGTTGGTCCGCAGCACGTGGGATCTTCCCGGACGAGGGATTGAACCCGTGTTCCCTACGTTGGCAGGTGGATTCTTAACCTCTGTGCCAGCAGGGAAGTCCCCTCCTCTCCATGTTTAAATCAAAACAGTCCAGCTCCATCATGAAATCCTTTAAGACGCCGTCTACCTATGACATGAACTGCTACTAGCAACCATCACTCCTTTTCCTGTAGCCGCTTATCCGAAGTACATTCAAAAGCAGAAGGGTTCTCCTATTTCTATGAAAACACTCTGAGATCCAGAGAGGAGAAAAATCTGGTCCAAGGTCGTCCTGCAATTTAGGGTCTGAGCCTGACCAGTGCCCAGGGCTCCCGGTGCCTTCCTGGTTGTTTCCACCCAGTTAGCTCCAATCAAGGCCGGAACACGGGGATGTCTGGGATCCAGGCCCAGCCCCATGGCTGACCTGCTATAACAAAAAGGAGAGAAACCTCCCTCCTCGGACGACTTCCAGGAATCAGTTTCCTCCATCAGAAACTTTCCCCTGCAAATTCTGAGGACATCTAAAGACACCAGGAGTCAAGAAGTAAGAAGTAAGACCTGGCACAAGGCAATTTTTAGAGCACGGGGAGGGGGTGAAGGTTAGTCGTCCTTCGTTTTTTTCTTTCTTTTTAATTTTTGATTCCACCTTAAAAAGTCAAGTTACGGGCTTCCCTGGTGGCGCAGTGGTTGGGAGTCCGCCTGCTGATGCGGGGGACACGGGTTCGTGCCCCGGTCCGGGGGGATCCCACGTGCCGCGGAGCGGCTGGGCCTGTGAGCCATGGCCGCTGAGCCTGTGCGTCCGGAGCCTGTGCTCTGCGGTGGGAGAGGCCACGACAGTGAGAGGCCCGCGTACCGCAAAAAAAAAAAAAAAAAAAAAAAAAAAAAAAAAAAAAGTCAAGTTACAAGCCAGGGGTGCTGGGTGGAGGGGTGAGGGGCCAGAAAAGACTAAAGAAGGAGGCCAGCTGGCCCTCCTAATTACAAACCCTAAAGCCCTCTTGACAGATCTGCCTGACAGTGTGGGATTGACTGCCCTCAGCCCAGCAGAGGCTGCACCTGGATGTCTCTGATCATGACCTCTAGTCGAAGGACAAGAGTGACTGGAAAAGGAAGAGGGGAGGGGAGGGGCCAGGAGCCCCCTTATCAGAGTGGTAGAGAGACAGACGCCCGGACAGATGGCTGGACCTGGAGGGAGATCAGCCCTCTGGGACGGGGCCACAGAAGGAATGGGGGGACCTGGGTGCCGCAGCCTCCACTTGAGGAAAGGGGACTGTAGGTAGACTTCACCTAAGCTCTTCCTGGTCTGATGGCTGTCTGGGACCTCTCCAAACTTAATCTCTCAGACCTTCCTCAAAATGCTGGGTCAGTATCTCTCGATCCAACAGCCTCAAGTTTCAGAAGGACTTGAGGGCTCTAGCGCTGCCCAAAGATGCTCACCCATCTTAGCCAGAGCAGGCCAAGGCCTTGGCCAGGCGGTAGAGGCTGTCTGGCCAGAGTCAGGAGTCAATGCATGAAGTCTGCAGGGAGAGAGGGTGGGCAGATGCGAGACGCTCCCCGTGGCAGGGAGCCCAGGAGGCGAGCGCTGAGCCAGGAGCTTCCAAGAGAGTCTGGCTTGGGGATTTACGAGTTTCTTGTTCCCATTAAAAAGGACTCTAGGCCTCAAGTGCTCTGGAGAGGATCATTACGTGCAGCCAAGACCTCAGGGGGGAGGGAAGCTGGCTTTCTCGAGAGGTACCACCCTCTCCCCTCTGAGGGCAGATTCAGGGCTCCCCGTCTCCCTCATCCCAGGCTGGGGCTCAGAACTTCTCTGTGATTTAGGACAAAGGACATGCAGAAGAGAGGAAAAGGGCCATGTCTCCTTGGCCCTTTAAGTTCCTGAAAAGTGGCAGTGAAGGTCAGATGTGCTGAGATTCTCAGGCCGTCTGACCCGGGATGGGAAACATCATTATTCGTAACTTTGCTGTCTTCCCAGGGTCGCTTTTCTCAGTGATTCCAGAAGTATCTCCTCTGTGACTGAAATTGTGCTGGCAAGTCTCCTCCCTCTACAAATCCCCTCTCCGTTTCCTACGCTAGGGTTTGGGTACCACGTAAAGCTTTGGTGTAGATTCCACGTAAATCCTGACTTGGGCGTCGCATTGTCAGACAGAAGACACTGGACTCTACGGTGTCCAGCCCAGGCCATGCATGGAGGCACACCAACCGCCACTGCTCTGCTTCCCATTGATCTTGTATTTGTTGAAGTCTTGTGCCTGTTAATCCTGCTTCAGGACAGTCCCAGGGTGACTAGGACTCGAAGAGAAGAGATGACAGCGCGACCCCGATGATGAGTTTCATGGGAAAACGAGCTATGTTAGTGGAGGGGAAAGAGCCAACCTAGGAAGCTCTAGACCAAAAGTGAGAAAAGAATGCTTCTGGGATCAATTTACACGAGCAGGGGGAGAAGCAAGAAAGAGGGAAATGGTGACAGTGGGGGTGAGCAGATTAATAGGCTCCCAGCCGGGTTGTTGTTAGATAAGGTGCAAATCCAGCAGGAGACAAGAGCTATCGCAGGAGACTGTTTTCGGCGGAATAAAAATGCCCTGGAGATGTTTGAAATCCATCTTGTAATCACCAGGTATCACCAACTGCAAGATATCTGCAGGGATTTTTTTTTCCTCTGGGACAGAGGAAAAGAATTGCAGGAAGAGGTAAACAGATCCCCATACTTGATTTGCACGTGGGGCCTCCACATCTCTGCGGATGCAAGTTCCTCTGCCTGGAATGCTCTTGCTTCCCTTTTGTACCTGTTCTTTGCTCCCACTCTGCACTAAGCTAGGTAGTCCTTCCCAATGCTCATAGAGTTATTGGGAGAATTAAGTGAGTAAATTCATGTAAAATCCTTAGACACCCTGGACCATAACACTCAAAGATGAGTGCCCTTCACATACCTGTACATGGGCCCCGTGGGTTGGTCATCAAATGCTTTTCCATCACATCCACCTGATTGTACATTCTTGACAAGCAGGACCCATTTGTTAGATGCTTTTGTATCCTAAGAACCTGGGATATGGGATAATTTAGTGTCTGGTGTATGCTAGGCGATCACTAAATGTTGAATGAGTATATAAATGAAAAAAAGAATGCCTATGCATTTTTCAGATGTACTGTGAGCAAAACATGCGCCTGCCACCAGAGGTGGTCATACCCCCTTGGATACGTGTGCCTTCACCCATCACCCACTGGTTTAGGCACTCAGCCAACAGCCTGTGGTCCGCTCTCTTAGGGAGAGAGTTCATTTTGCTTTTCTCCAAGGCAGCCAACATCAACAGCCATGTGGAGATGGAAAACAGACCAGGACCAATGAAAGTGGCTCCTCCTCCGGCTGAGGTTCCAAAGGTTTTAATTCCACTAATGAGACCCAGAGAGGAGTAATCAGGGAGTGTCTAAAATTAGCTGTTTTAATTTGAGGGAGAGAGAAAGGGGCTCACTCAGAAGGGGGCACAGTCTCTGGTGGAGAGAGTGGGATCCCAGGGAACTCCAGAAAAACCAGAGCAACCTCTGGTGCTCCAGAACCCAAGAGAATGCCCAGGATGGACTCAGGATCCCCGTGACTCAATGCATGGCCACCCATTTGAACAATTCACTGGTCAATTGTCCCAGAATCCATTGTGTTTCAAGTAAGTGGCCATGACTCCAACTGGAAAATATTAGCTGGAGTTTGGTGATGGCAGACCCTTCTCCTACCCAACTTACCCATTTCTAACTTCATTATTTTGGTTCCCACTTTCCACCACTGAAAGTTAGGCATATGGTAGGTGCCTCACTGTCTTTGTCAAACTTCCTGACCGTTCTGGCGCCGAGAGATCCCTACCTCCTCCGAACTCTTAGGAGAAATGTACTGTCTTTACCATTCATTTATTAATCTATCAAACATTAATTGAGCACCCAGTGTAAGCTAGATACTGAGCTAGGGAGGAGGGGTTCACATAAACAGGAAGGGTTCCCACAAAGAGGAAGAGGCTGTTCTGCCTTAAGGAACTCAGCCTGCTGGGCAAACAAAATGGAAACAAACAGCCGTGCTATCACAGGACAACTGCTATGTGGAACTAACGTGTGTACCAGGAACAAGGGGAGCACAGGCAGAGGACAACCCAGGTCTAAGTGAATCAGGAAGATTTCATTTGGCACTAAGCCTATATTGCCTGGTGTTACAAGTGTTCTTTTTTATTTCCTGACTCGCCAGATATGAGTAAGTCAAAGTCAAAGAATGTGTCTTCTAATTCTTTATAATCGGGTCTGCACAGAACCTTTCACATAGTAAGTGTTCAATAAATGTTTTTCATTGGTGATGCCTAAGAGTGTGGGAATCTTCCATTACAGAAAATGGCGGCTATTTCCACTCCTTTGAGAATCTACAAAAATAAGTTGAAACTGTAAAGGAAAAGAATTAGGATGAGAGCTCCTGTCAATGAATGGATGACCCAGTGAAGTGGTAGGATCTCCTTTAAAATGCTTCAAATATAGGAAAGTTTCTCTTGTGTCCAGGACAGTTGAGATCTGGCACCCCAAAGGACAGCAGAACGGATAAGATGAACTTCCAAGGGCCCATTGGTGCCAAGGATTCTCTTGTGTTCATAGGCCCCCAACAGAAGGTCAAAGGCCAAGTCCTGTGAGAAGGAGAACTTAGTAATTAGAGGAGCGGAACCGAAACGAAAATCCAAATCCTTTGTTTGGCTTCCACAGCTCTTCTCAGCTGGTCCCAGCCTGTCTCTCCATCACATCCTGGTCATTCTCCCAGACACAGCTACATCGCTGCCACTTTGAACTTCCCAGGGTTTCCCAGACTCGACGGGTCCTTTACAACCCTGTGCCCTCTTACGTGCTTAGGACACCCTCTTCCTTCTTCGCCTGAGAACAGCTACGACCCTTCCAGAACCGCTCAGATGTCACCTCCGTAGTGAAGTGTTCCCTGACGTGCCCGGCAGAATTAGTCTCTCGGTTCACTCAGCAGCTCTAGCATTTTATTGATATTTCTCTCTCTGTTGTGACACTTGCCATGTCATATTAAAAACAAATTCATTAGGCTGTTTGGGTTCCAAGGACAAAAGTGATTTCAAAGCCTGGACAACCTTCAGGGCACAGCTGCACTCACTCCTCAGACAGAAACTCTGGTGCTAATGGGAGCCTCAGCGCGGCAGTCACCTCCTAAAATCCGACGTCTCCGGACCCCTCTCTGGCGAGTCTCTATTTCCATCACTTACCTTCCCCTCTTCATCCTCGATACCTCCCTGACCTCCCGCCAGGCAACACTCCAAGTCCTGTAAAAGTCCTTCTCCAGTCTGTCCACTTCTCCTTTGCCTTTACTGCCACCGCCTTAGCCCGGTGGTTCTCAACCCTGAATGCCTCAACCCTGAGGCACCTGGAGAGCTTTCCCAACCTTCCAGTGCTTTTCCTCTGCTCTTAGGTTAGAGGTCACGCTTTTGCCTTGGCACCAAGGCCCTCAGACCCGGCCCTCCCCAGCTTCTCCAGCCTCCCCGTGGGCCCCTCTCCTGCGCTCCCCACCCTGGCCTTTCTGTTTCTTACATGTGACATGCCCTTCCCTGCTGGGGCCCTTCTCAGGGGTGGTTTCCTCCACCTGGAGAGTTCTTTTCCTTTCTCCCTGCCTAGGTAACACCGCCTCTTCTCCTAGAGGGAGCAGAGGTTAAGAACAGGAGCTCTCGAGAAAGACGGCTGAGATCCCGAGATCCCAGTCCCAGCTCCAGGACTGCATCCCCTGCACAGGTAACCTCGGGCATGGCTCCTGTCCTCTCAGCCATGATTTCTTCATCACAGCATTGCTGCTTAGGGCTACGGCTGCAGGAGCTGACGGCAGGCAGGGGAGTCACCTACCGGAGAGCAGCACGGTAACTTATTTAGATGTCTATCTTCCTACTTTCCCCTAACACTGATGGAAGAGGCTCTTGATTTGTTTATCTGGTACTTGTCACTATGCCTGACACCAAGTATTCAATGTGCACTTTCTGGGAATGAGAATGAGTCCTGTCTGTGTTCCTAAAACATCCCCCTGCCTGGAGCTGCCTCGGTTCTTCGGGTGTTTGGGGTCCTGGATCATCTCCAGCTTTGCCCAAACTGGGCAATTTACAGCCAAAGAATCGTGACTTCCTTTCTCTCTCTCCCCCATAAAAGAGCAGAAAGTGAGTTGGACATCAAAGGCCTCTTTAAAACCAACATGTTGATGACTTAGGAGTAAATGAATGAGAAACATACGTCTTAAATTTCCTTTATGATACACGAGGGCTCTTCCCGGACCTCCTTCCCATTGCTGCCAAGGTCGTGATGAGGGTGGAAGTTGCCCAATTCTCACATCATCAAACAGATGGCTCCCCATATTTGGAAAATGTTTCCAAGGCCGAGGAAGGAACTTGCCAGCTCCCCAAAAGAGTTCTGTGCCGGTGGTGCTTTTGATTGGCTTCTACATCTGACCCTAGTCGAAAGCAGCTCCGCACCCAGTGGCCCCAATGCCGGGGCAGTAGGGGATGCCCTCTGGAGCCAGCAGCGGGGCGCAGCAGAGGGAGCGTGGGACCCAGCAAAGATGGGAGGCCCAGAAGCCAGTCCATATAACTGCACTGAGCTTCAGTCTTCTCAACTGCAAGATGGAGATAGTGATCTTTATTCGATCCAGGACAGAGCTGTGAGGAGAAATGAGATGACACACAGTGTAATGTCTGTCACACAACAAACAGTCAACACTAATTGACTAAAAGCTAATATAGGTGTAAGGGCGCCAGGAGTCCTAACATTCTATGTTAAGTACATAATTATTCGCTGGCTTCTTTTGTTGTCTTTCGTTGGGGAATTGGTGCTGCTCCAGCGGGATGCAAGGAAGACCCATGAGGCTTGGCCTCATTTTGGTGCTGTGATCAGAAAAGGGCCACATGCAGGTGCAGAGTCCAGGTGGTAACTCCCAGGGTGCTGTATTCTCAGCACAGGGACAGCCCCATTTCCCCGAGGCCCAGTCTCACTTTCAGAGTCATTGGTGGATGGCTGTGATATGAATGCCATTTTTAAAAGCTTCCCAACACAGACTTGGTCTGGCAGACAAAAAATATCTCAGAGTCACAGCCGGACCAAGCCGGCAGGCTTGAGACAGAAAGCATCAATATCCTACAGCAGAAGGAGGGCGCAGCTGCGTTCCCTGGCCAGGCCCATGCTCAGGCAGAGGCTGACCTGAGCTCTGCGGGCCCTCCCTTTCCTGTTAACATTAGTTGATGGTGAAAACCAGTTCAAGCGAGCATCAAGCAAAGCCCAAGCAAGGGCGTGCGGGAGAGGCAGGGTGAGGGCTGGGGGAGATGGCAGAGAACGATGAGCGGCTGGGGCCAGGGCCGCATAGGAGAGACATGGCAGCCGCCTCCCTCCTTCTGCCTCCACCTACTGTTTTCAAAATCTATTCACTGATTTTCCAAGAAGAGCCTGCTCTGGGCCAGGCTAGGAGCTGGGTCAGAGTAGAGAACAGGACAGGTAAGGTTCCTACTTTCATGGAACTCATCGTCTAGCAGAAACCAGACAAGGAGTGAGTTACTCCAAGGGTGCCGAGCATTTAGGAGATGCGCAAGGTGCTCCAGGAACTTATACCAACTGCACTAAATGGTCTGGGGAGTCAGGGGAGAATTTCTAGAAAGAGTGATATTTAAGCCATCAATAGGAGTTTGCTAGGCAAAGGGACTGGGGGGAGGAGGGGGCCGGGGGGGGTGAGGAGCGTTAACAGGTGTCCAGGTAAAGGGACTGCACGTACAAAGGCCATGGTCAATACTTTTGGCTTTGAGTGATTTTTTTCGGTCCCGTTTTGCCTCCCTGCATTTACAGATTTGCAGATGGATCTGGCCATCTGTGTAGATATCTGAGTTCTTTTCCATGGAGTTCCTGGGTGCCTTGCAAATGGGTATGTGTGGCACGAAATAGACGATTTCATCTCCCTTCTCATTCTAGTGATTAGAATTTTCACTCTGACGCGGGTAGCTCCCTGCTTATGTGCTTTTCCATGTTTATCGCCTCGGCAGTATTGCCCCTGAGTCTTTCCTCCCCATCATTTTAGTGGATGATTTGGATGAAAATATAGGGTTCATATACTGTGGTAGTTACAAGAATGGGCTAGAGGCAGATAGATGGGTTCACACTCCTGCTCCACAATTTGAACTCTTGTAACCTTGGGAAATCCTGTTTCTTTATCTATAAAATGAAGCCAATAAAAGTATCTACTTCATAGGTTGTTGCGAGGAGGATAAAAAAAAATCCACGTAAAGTGATTAGGTTCCTACTGGCACGTGCTGAGTACACAGTACGTCCTGGCAATTTTGGAGAGAGTCAGAGACAGGTAGGAGTCTGAGAGCAAAATGAAAACTTCTTGGTCAAAAAACTCCAGATCTCAGTAGGCTGGATGTATAGCACAAGTCAGGCAAGATAAAATTTAATAGGAACAAATGCAAGGTCCTGCACTTAGATCTCAATCTCTCTCTCTCTCAAACACACACACACACACACACACACACACACACACACACACACACACACACACATTTATAAGGGTGAGACAGGGAAGCCAGTAGAATGAATTTGGGAAGAAAAACTTCCGGATTCTGGTAAGTTATAGGCACAACAGGAGGCTGAGTTCTCCGAAGCTGCTGAAAACCTCAGGTCGCCTTCTAGAAAAGCAGTATCTACACTTGGCAACATGACAACGCAGCTCAGCTTTGTGGGTCACACCGCCCTGGAGAACTGCTGTGGGTTCTGGGGGCTGCATTTTAAGAGAGATTGACTCAAAGGAGACAGAAGCCAGGACGAGGCAAGCACTGGAAATCATAGCATGTGAGAAATGTTTATCTGGCATTTTTAGCCAGAGAAGAAAGGCCCCTGAAATGCTACATTTCATTTACCTCTCGAATAATTATGGAATACCTCTTAACTGTCAGGTAATGTGCTGTGTTACCATGGCAATCAAAGTCTCCATCTTCAAGGTGATACAGTGGGGCTCAGCCCAGGTCCCCTCTTCAAG
The DNA here is from genome assembly GCF_949774975.1 of Lagenorhynchus albirostris. Lineage (NCBI taxonomy): Eukaryota > Metazoa > Chordata > Mammalia > Artiodactyla > Delphinidae > Lagenorhynchus > Lagenorhynchus albirostris. The sequence goes on from NC_083103.1 coordinate 100,974,236, forward strand.
GTCAACAGATCTATCCCCCAGCTACAGGGGATGCCGGTGGGCAGGTGGCTCACACCCTGACCCTCACTGGGAGCTGCCTGGCCCAAGGTCAACTTCCTCCCAGTGGGTGGCCTGCTGGGGAAAGTAAGGCCTGGCATCCTTGCCACCTCTGGGCATCCCAGCTCCAGGGGGCTGGTGGGACCAGATGAGGGGATCGGCTTCTCCCTCCCTCATCCCATCATTCTCATTTGCTTACGGGGATGTCTCCCCATCAGAGTCTGGGTGGTGGGCGGATGCAGGCAGGCAGGCAGGCAGGCATCTGCAACAGTTGCAAGGGGGGCAGCACAGGCACCATGGGTGTATGGACCCAGGAGGGCACCTCATGAGACTTGGGGGACCAAAGAGGCTCCCAGATGATGTCATCTGAAATGAGAGCCAACATGGGCATGGCTGGGGCGGGAGAAAATGATTTTTAACCTCCAGCTAGTCTTAAATGAAAGAGGAAAGACCCAGGCTCTTTACTATGAGCCCAAGGCTGGGCGGACGCCTTGGAGGAGTGGCCCTGCTCTGCCTCTGCTCCTCTAGCCTCTCAGATCTCGGCCCAGAGCCCAACGGACAGGGCCCCTTGCTTTCAACTGCTGGCTCCACCAGCCCACCAGAGTGCCCTGGGTCAGGGGGAAGGGGCTCTACTCTGGGGGATTCAGTTTTTCTGCCCCAAACCCCATCCCATCTTAAGTGAGGTTGAGCTCAGAGATGAAAAGTCATTCCCTTGCAGGAAATGAAGAGATGTTGCCAGGACTGCCCAGCCGAGAAAATACGAACAAGATGCCTCACGCTGCTGCCGGACTCCCAACTCTTACCACCTCCAGGGAGGGCAGGGAGAGAGGCCACGTCCCGGGCACTCTCATATTTGTTCTCAGCCGGCTTCACCCTGTGTGTGGAAAGTCCCTGGCTGTGGTCGCATCTACATAAAATGTCCTGGCTCCCATGGCTATGAATTGCTCCCATTCAGGGGGAAGAGAGAAGGGAGTAATACGGAGAGGCACTGGCTTCTGGATCAGCCTTGCAACCAACTGGCTGTGTGACCCTGGGTGAGTCTCTTCACCTTTCTGGGCCTTGGTTTCTTTATCTATGCAATGAGTTGGTTGGGCTTCTAGAGTTCAAAGGTTACTTCCATCTAATTCTAATTTCTGAGAAGGAAATGGAAAAGCTTACCAACATAACCAGAATCTCAGAGCCCAACAGCTGAAATCTCCAATCCTCTCCTTCAATTTCTACTCCTCTGCTTCCTGAGAGAGTGGTAGACCCAGAGAAATTAGTGAGATGTCTCTTCAAAACCATTCTGCTCTTTCCCCAAGGCTTCCAGGTCAAGGTGAAGACTGTTGAAAGCCTTAGACGGAAAAGGTGTGTTCCTTGCAGGTTTGGATGCCAACTTCGGTCATCTCTCACCTGGCTTCTCTTGCCCAGACACCTCCCTCTACACTCCCAGGACCACAAGTCCTCTTCAAAGGCCCAACATTGCCCCCACACTTTGTGCCAGATGGACTGTCCTGAAATTCAGGTAATAGGTGGGGTTTGGTACTTCTTCATCTGCCCCAGTCTTAACTTCAGGAATGACCGGATCAAATGAGTCAGCAAGCGTGTACTGAGTAACTACTAACTGCAAATCTACATGCCAGAGACACAGGGCTAGCAAAGAATATGAAACAGTCCCTACTGTGAGTACGGGCATAGGGAATCTCGGGATGTGAATTCTCTCTTGCCATTTACTGTATCCTCATTGACAATTGTCAATTCCTAGGCATTATCCCCTATGCTGGGGCTGTCCAGGTGGCCACATTTTCTAGGATGGCTGGGTAGCTCAGCCAGGACAAGGCTCCCAGACAGGGGTTCCCAGGCCAAGATGTATACTTCTGCAGATGCTAACTGACAGCCAGTACAGATAATAGCATCTGGGAGCATGCCCCCTTGTCTGGGAAGAACATCCTTTATGATAGAGTAACACAGGCATCAGGAAAAACTGACACGAGAGGTGTGTTCGTTATCCATTGCTATGTAACTACTACAACCTTGGTGGTTAGAGCAACATACATTTATTATCTCATGGTTTCAGTGGGTCAAAAATCTAGGCACAGTTTGGTTGGGTCCTCTGGTTCAGGGTTTCCCACAAAGCTGCAATCACGTTGTTGGCCAGGGTTGAGGTCTCAGCTGAACCTCAACTAGGGAAGGATTCACTTCCAAGAAAGACTGTTAGCAGGATTCCATTCCTTGTGGGATGCTGGTTTGAAGCAGCCCTCAGTTCCTTGCCCAGTGGGCCTCCCCAGAGTGGCCACTTGCTTCTGTGTAAACCAAGAAGGCAATGGAGAGAGTCTGCTAGTGAGAGGGGAGTCACCACCTTATGTAATACAAACAAGGAGGTGCTATCCCATCACCTTTGCTGCATCTGTTTGTTAGAAGTTAGTTCACAGGTCCTGTGCACACTCAAGGGGAGGGGACTACACAAAGGTGGGGATGATGGGAGACAGAGATCATTGGGCATCATCTTGCCCTCTTCACACCACAAGACAGGAGGCAGAAAGAACCCACCACCCACTGAGCCTTTGGCAGAATCAGCCCAGGCAAAGAAATGTGGGGACAAGACCCGCTTACCCCAAAAGATGTGTGTGCTAGAGGTGAGAGGCAGAGGATGCAATGATACCACACTGAACACCTGGATACTGGAGAGAGTTAGCGCGTGTCGGAAGAGATGGGACCGGAGGCAGGTATGTGGTGAGTGATGGTGCACTAGCCGTGTGCTTTCCCGATTCCATTTATATGAAATGTCCAGATAGGCCAATCTTAGAGACAGAACACAGATTAGTGGTTGCCTAGGGCTGGGGAGAAAAGGGAGATTGGGACTGATGAATGCAGGGTGTCGGGGTGCTGAAAATGTTCTAAAATTAATTGTATTGGTTGCACAATTCTGTGAATATACTAAAAAACCATTGGATTGGACACTTTGAACGGGTGAATTTTATGGTATTGTGAAGTCTCAATAAGGCTGTTGGGGGAAGCTCATCATTTCCTAGGATAGAGATTCTTAGGGTCCATGAATCCCCTGGAATTGCAAAATAGTACGTGGGAGCGCATTTCTGCGTTTTCTAAGAAGGCCGGCAGCTTTCAAAAGATTCTGCAGAGGGTCCAGGCGACAAAAAGGAATCGCTGGCTTCAGGCTGACTGGAGGGGGAAGGGTGGGAAAGCGTGTGCTGCGAAGCCCCTTTACACCTCCTCCCGCGATCCGCTGTCCCGCAGTGGTGGGAGAGGAGTGGTTCCGCCCAGCACCCCCCAAACCCCCCCACCCGGGGCGATTACGCTACCGAGTCTGTTTATTTACTGCTCCACTGCGGTGTGGAGTCGGGTTGGTCGCAGCGCCCCACAGAGCAGCGCTCTCACCACAGCCTGGCGCCCGGGCTCAGAGCCCCGCCCAGCGCCTGCCTCCCCGTCCCCCCTCCCGCTGCCCTGCGAGGCTCCCGGGGAGGACGCTACTCCACATCCCGCTGCTGCCACTCGCTCTACCATTAACTAGGAGCCGGGAGTCCTGGCTTCCAGGGCCCCCGACTCCGATGCTGGGGTGACCCATAAGTAGGGTGACCACAGTCCTGGTTGCCTGCAGACAGTCTTGGTTTAAGCCTGTGTCCGGGGGTGATAGTTGAGTGTCACGTTTGTCCTTAAAAGTATCCTGGTTTGTAAGGCATTTAATTGGCCCTTTGCCTAAAGGGGGAGTGTCTGTGGGGAGGACTCCAGCATCCCAAGGCTGTGCCCGCCGGCAGAATCGTTGGGACAGCCTTCCTGGCTCCGTGTGTGAAGATCTTAGCGTGTGGGACTTTGCCACCGCTCTGGCCCCAAGGCCTCACCTCCTCCCATGTCATCTGTCCTCATCCCCAGGCCTCTCCCTACAGATCTTTGAAGGCAGTGGTGACTTTCCCCTGGAGCCCCTGCAGCCAGCAGCCTTCCTTCTCCTCCCCAGGCGGAAAAATCCCAAACCCTCACATTTCATTTCTACCCTGCCCCATCTCCCCATCGTCTCTGCTTTTTACCATCCCAGACCACATCCTTTCTACTTTATACAGCTAGTGCCTATATAAAGTAGGAGGTGCTCCAGAAATGATTCTTTTTGAAAAGTAATGTTTGAATGAATAAAGCACTGGCAAAATTACGCTAAAGCTGCCGGTGCACCGCCCTGGGCATGGGCCCTGCAGAGCCCGGCCTCTAGGCATGGGCCGCCCCGGATGATACCCTCTCCGGAAGAGTGGCACTGAGGGCGGTGGATCCCACCGCAACCTGCCCTCGGGGATGCAGGCAGGAGGGCGACAGACCAGAGGGAAGGGGCGCTTTCTGCTGTCCCCGTAGCTATGACACACACGGGACCCTCCCCAGAGCCTATCCTTTTCAGCCAAACCCACTTCTGCTGCTCAAAAGAAAAAGGAGAAAACTCTTGTTTTATGAAGGGGCATCCAATGTAGAAGGGGCCGCCTTACACTTTCTATCAAGGGTCCCTTCTATTTTTTTTTTTTTTCTTTTTTACAGTATTTACTACCCCTTTGACGAGGATTTATTAAGCACGTCCTACGAACCAGGCCTTGCTCGGCTCTGGGATGTAATCACGAGCTAGATAATTGTCTCTGCCTCACGGGGCCGTATTCAGTCATGGAGTCCAAAGCTGGCCCCAGGACTATGTTTAGAATGCAGTAAGACCATGATTTCTTGGTTCCTACACACTGGATATCTCAATTAATGGCAACCTTTACACAGGTCCATAAAGGCAATGGCATAAGTATCTACTTAACAACAGAAATTTTGGAGTCAGGTGGAAACATTTTCAAATGTCAGTCCTGTGTCCTCTTGGGCAAGTTATTTCATCTCCATCCCATTTTTGAAATAGAGATAACGCCTTCTACCCTGCAGGATTATGTGAAGGGCACGGCGGGGTAATGGCTGTGAAACATGAAGCACAGTATCTGATGTGTGGGGACATCCACAGATGGAGCCAACGAGTATCCCTGAGAACCGGAATTTCCCAGCCCGGTGAGAGGATGATTCTGGCCCGTCAACGTTGCTGTGTGTTCGAAGACAGTGCTTACTAAACTTGGTCGTTGTTTTTTTTCCACAGGGGCTCACCTTATTTATTTATTTTTTATTTATTTATTTTTTGCGTACGCGGGCCTCTCACTGTTGTGGCCTCTCCCGTTGTGGAGCACAGGCTCCGGACGCGCAGGCTCAGCGGCCATGGCTCACGGGCCCAGCCGCTCCGCAGCATGTGGGATCTTCCCAGACCGGGGCACGAACCTGTGTCCCCTGCATCGGCAGGCGGACTCTCAACCACTACGCCACCAGGGAAGCCCTTATTTATTTTTTAAACATCTTTATTGGAGTATAATTGCTTTACAATGGTGTGTTAGTTTCTGCTTTATAACAAAGTGAATCAGCTATACATATACATATATGTCCATATCTCCTCCCTCTTGCGTCTCCCTCCCACCCTCCCTATCCCACCCCTCTAGGTGGTCACAAAGCACCGAGCTGATCTCCCTGTGCTATACAGCTGCTTCCCACTAGCTATCTATTTTACATTTGGTAGTGTATATAAGTCCATGCCACTCTTTCACTTCATCCCAGCTTACCCTTCCCCCTTCCCATGTCCTCAAGTCCATTCTCTGTGTCTGCGTCTTTACTCCTGTCCTACCCCTGGTTCTTCAGAACCATATTTTCTTTTTTTAGATTCCATATATATGTGTTAGCATATGGTATTTGTTTTTTTCTTTCTGACTTACTTCACTCTGTATGACAGGCTCTATGTCCATCCACCTCACTACAAATAACTCAATTTCGTTTCTTTTTATGGCTGAGTAATATTCCATTGTATATATGTGCCACATCTTCTTTATCCATTCATCTGTCGATGGACACTTAGGTTGCTTCCATGTGCTGGCTATAAACTTGGTTGTTTTTAAGAATCACCATTGGAGCTTTTTAAAACTACAGGTTCCCAAGCCCCACCTCAAACCTCCTGAACCAGAAACTCCGGGGATGGGGCCTGGGAGTTTGTATTTTAGAAGTCTCCAGGTTTGCAATCTATGCCTCTGAAATCCAGCCCCCGCTTCTATTTCCCAGAGCTCCTCTTAGGGAGGCGGGAGGTGCAGGGGCTCCAGTGAACCCTAGCCTGAGCCCCAGCCCCAGCCCTCCTTCTCCCTACCCGGGGCTGAGCATCCCCAGGCTGCGGTGGGTCCCTGATGAGGGAGCTGCTCACTCGTAAAGCTCCCGATGAAAGGCGAGATGGACAGGAGAGGTCAGAGTTCACACAAGCTGCGCCGCCTTCTGTTTCATTTACAAGTGGCAGTCACCTCATTAACCCTAGGCCCCTCCACCCACCCTTCTCACCCACAGCCCCCCCCACACACACACACACGCCCACACCTGCCCCTCCTCCCTTCAGCCCTGGCCGGGTGGCAACACAAACACTTGCTGGAGAACAGCGGTCCAGAGGCAGACAGGTGACCTCCCGGAGGTGCCACCCACATCCCGTTTGGCAAGTACAGCCCCTAAACTAGCCCAATGCCTGGGGTAGAGAATGAGCTCAAAAAAAATGTTTGTTAGACTCGGGTATTTATAAATGCAGGGAACCGCGGGTTGAAGGCTAGCACAGACTGAACTTTGCAATCAGCGCTGAGGCCTTCAGGCGGGGGTCCTAGGAGGTGGTGGCCGTGGAGAAAGGAGATCACCCTGGCAATGGGGCTGACTGTTTGCTTCTCTGATCCGCAGTTCCCTCCTGCAGGTTCCCTCCATCCGCAGTTCCTGGGATGATTAAATCAGGTAGATGGTATGAAAGATCCTAGTTTAGCAACCGGCCCATTGTAGATTTTCAGTAAACCCTCCCTCCCCTGAGCCGCAGGCGGGCTGTGTCTGAAGGGGACGCACATCACACAGAGGGGCCTATGTGACGGGGCAGGGGCGTCAGGCTGCGCAGAAGGACCCAGAGTCTGGCGGAGGGTTGGGCGGTGGTCTCCAAGATGGGGACGTTTATACTGACATCGGAAGGAGGGGCTTCAGCCGGCCTGGTGGCGGAGGGGAGTGCAATGGGGGTGAGAGAGAAGCTTCCACGCACACAGACGCCCCCTCCTCCCCTTCCCCCCTCCTCCCCCTTCACAGCAGAGAGGGGACACTCTGTATGTGGGACCTGGGGACTCAGTGTAGGTTTGGTGACAGCCTTTGGGTGGTGGAGGCTCAGCATTTCCACCCAGGAGGGGATTAGGGGAGGCAGCCCCTCTGGAAGAGAGGGCAAGGGGGCTGGTCTGGAAACGTTAGCCAGGCAGGCACCTTAGTACTTCGATTGTTTGCTGGGGGAGCTAAAGCCCACCCCCCACTACCCCCCAACCACAGGGCTGGCTTCCCAATGCCTGGAGGAGAGCCCGGTGGTCTCCTGGTCTCCGTGAGGGGGTCTTGGGGACAAATGAGGCTGCTGGGCCTGCCCTGCACCACCCCTGCTGTACGGGGGGCTGCAGAGAGGTTGGGCTGTAGCTGCCACCAGAGGAGAGGAGGGACTTCACACAAAGAAAGCCAATCAAGACAGAGAAATTGGGGATGGTTTGGGCAGAGAGAGAGGAGGGGAGATTCAGGTCTAAATAGGAAGGAAAAGGCACTAGATAGGGAAGAGCAGAGGGGTGGACTTAAACAACAGCTGCGAGAGAGGGGGGGGGCAGATACAGAGAGACAGAGACGGGGCACGGGGCAAGACAGAGAGACAGAGGCAGAGTGAGAGAGGATGAGAGGGATAGAGAGAGACCATAGCAGAGACGATGGCAGAGGCAGTGAGACAGATGATGGGCAGCCCCTCACATTTCAGAGCTTGACTCTGCTATGAGAATTCTTGGCCTCAGTCCCGGGTCAGGACCCAGGAGTGTGCCTGTCAGTGGATGCCTTCCTCTCCCATCTTTCTGGTGGGAGCCCTAGAGGCCTCTGCAAGCCCCCCCATTATCTCTGTGAGGTTCCAGCTGCAGCCAGAGACTCCAGGGTCCAGCCAGCTGGGTGGGGCTGCCTGTGGGGCATCGGGAACAGAGCCCCTGGAGAGGGCAAGAAAGACCCTAAGAACAACCAGTCAAACTGACCCTCCCAGGCTCCTTCCAGGCCCACGTGGCACATAGCAGGGCTGAGTGTGGACCTCGGACCCAAGAAGAGCCAAGGACAGGGCATCTCTGGGGGTTTTGAGACTGAGAGGTGGCCTGTCTGCGGCTGCTGAGGCCATGACAGTAAAACAGGCAGCTCAGGAAACTGTCCTTTAGTCACCAGAGCCTAAGTGCATGGCTCAGGCCTCCCGGTCCCCATAGCTCGGACCCAAGACTGCCCACGACTGCCCACCGCCCTGGGCTTCCCGGCCTCACCCTCAGACTCCCTTACCTGCAGGTCACCAGGCCCTTGCTCCACTCCCCAGCCCTGCCTCTTCCTGCCCCAGCTCTGTGCTCCAGCCGCACCAAAACCCCTGCAGACCCACCTGTAGTCCCTGCCGCTGCCTCCTGGGAGACGCCCTTCCCCTCCCTCCACCTGGAGCTCCAACCCTCCAGGCTGCACCTGCACTGCCTGGGGCCTCATAACACCCTGCGTGTGTCTGAAACATGCTCTGCAGGATGGGGCTGCAACTTCACATGCATCATCACTGCCCAGCACAGAGCCTGGGCCCAGTGGGGTTAGTGAACAGATACGGCACAGTCAGGCCAGAAGCCTCAGCTCACCAGTTACCCCTGATCGGTTCTCACTTCATTTTTTTTTTTTTTGCGGAATGCGGGCCTCTCGCTGCTGTGGCCTCTCCCGTTGCGGAGCACAGGCTCCGGACGCGCAGGCTCAGTGGCCATGGCTCACGGGCCCAGCCGCTCTGCGGCATGTGGGATCTTCCCGGACCGGGGCACGAACCCGTGTCCCCTGCATCAGCAGGCGGACTCTCAACCACTGCGCCACCAGGGAAGCCCCGCACTGCATTTTTGTCTTTCCAACTAGAGTGCCAGCCCCTTGGGTGCAGGAACTGTACCTCCTGCTCCTATGCTTCTGCCCAGGTTCAGCTCTGTTGACGGCAAGAGGATTTGGAGCCTTGCTGTGACTCAGGGGACCCGCCTGGATTCTCTGAGGCCTTCCCAGGACCCTGAGTTCCCAGGCACCAGGAAGGTTCCAGGTCTCCCTGGGGCTTTACCCCTTTGCAGGGGCTGCAAGGTCAGAGATGCCTTCTCCCACTCCTGCCACCCCAGACCCTGGCCTGGAGCCCACAGGTTGATTTTAGGGCTGGCCGGAAGGAGGGGCGGATGAGACAGCTGGTGATGGGGCACTGTTCTTCGGACAATATGAGACAGAGCGGGTAGAACGCAGTCCTGGGCAAGTTTCCTGCTGAGACGGTGGCCATGCACTGCTAATAAGCCAGCGTATTGGAGAGAAGCTGTCAGCCGCTGTTACCCGCCCCGCCCGCTGCTGCAGTTACCTGGACTCTTGGTTTGGGGATGAGCTGGGCTGGGGCTCAGGGCCTAGAACCTTAGTGCCCAGAACGTCCTCACCAGGCAGAAACGCAAGCCCAGTAAGGCCCCTGCTCGTGTAGGGTTGTTGGACCATAGGGCCCAGGAAGACTTGGGGACCACGACAAGGCCCATCCCCAGGTGGTTTCTGCTCCTCTCTGGTGGAGGCCCAGCTCCCACAGAGGCTCAGCTTCCTCCCAGGACAGGCCCACGTGGGGATCTGTGGGTCATCCGGGTATCCTACCCATGAGGACATCCCCCACTGGTTCACACGCTTCTCAGCTTCAGCCTCCGGCACTTGGCAAGCTGATTGGCATCGCTCAGCACAGAGCTGAGAGGAGAGGCCCGGAGGGCAGGCACTGGACCAAGGCCAAGACAGTCACCGTCACCTGCTTCACCTTGAAGCTCGTGCCCACCCTCATCCCCTGCAGGACGAGCTCTCCAGAGAAGCTGAGAGCCTGGCCCTGAGCAGGTGTTGAAGCAGGGAGGGGGATGGAGGGCAGAGGACACTGCGTGCAGAGTCCAAGTGTGGGGAGGCAGGTCAGGGACAGAGCCCCCTGGCAGGAAGCTCTCCGTGGCCAGCGCTGGTGAGGTGCGCCCAAAGGTTGCTGTGTCCCCATCTGCACCGCCCCCTTCGGGCCCTGGACCCTGCTCTCCCGGCCCTGTCTCTCCCAGGTGTCCTGAGATGCCTGGCTTTGTCAGCAGTTGCTGGGACAGGACACCAGCCCTGACAGCTCTTGTCACGGCCTCTCAGGGCTCATTCATGCTGGGGAGGCGAGGAGAGCTAATTCCCTGACCCAGACTCAGGGCTGTGTGCCGGAGAGGGTGCGGGGCTGCCGACAACCCCCGCCCCTCCCCCAAAAGGTGGGCATGGGAGACAAAGCCGCCAGTGTCCCCCACGCCCCAGGGCTCCCCTCTGCTCTCCTCCCTGCTCTGCCTCCCCTTCCCTCTCCCTGCACCAGACAGCACCACTGGTGGCATATAAATTGTCCAGGGATGAGTGATGCTGGGCGCTGAGTGAACCTGCTTGGAGGATGGGAAGGAAAGAAACCTTTTGATACAGTAACCTCTCCCCTCCCCCTCCAATTCGGGGACAGGGAAAGGATTTGAGGCCAGATCTTGGCGGTTCCCTTATCCCCGGTATCTTGGGCTTCTGGCCTGCAAATCAGGAACCCAGGAGTCCTGGCCACATATCAGCACCTTCAAACCACCGCACATGTCTCAAGGAATCCAAGGCTCTTCGGGGGCTGCCCGTGATGCTGTGTTGTCCCTTGAATCTGCTCATTTCCCGGCAGGGGGCTTGCCTGGGAGTGTCTGCCATGTCCTCCACTCCCAAGGTCTCCAGCTTCATCTTTGGTGAACCATCCAGTTTGGGAAGCACCTGTGTTCCCACCCTATTCTCAGGGTGATCTTCTGAGCTACGGTGGGGGGTTCCTCACATTCCCTCCTGAGGCTCTAACTGCTCAGTCATTGCCTGGCAACCCCCAGGTCCAGCTTGGGACTCCAGTCTTTCTCTTTTTTTATTTTTTATTTTTGACCACGCCACGCGGCATGTGGGATCTCAGTTCCCCGACCAGGGGTCAAACCCATGCCCCCAGCATCGGAAGCATGGAGTCCTAACCACTGGACCGCCAGGGAAGCCCCCAGTCTTTCTCAAGGTAGGGAGGACCCAACTTCTTTTCCTTTCCTGCTTCTCCCCCAAACTGTAGTAAAGGTAGCGTATTTAGGGCTGTTCTTCATCCTGTGAGGACTCCAGAAAATCATGCTAATGGCCCAAAGAGCCTAACCAGAGACCCGCCTCCTTTCTGGAAAAATTGGTGAAAATCTAAGACTGCGTCTGAAATCGGGCCCACGATAGCACGGCGGATAAGAACGTGTGTGCAATTCTCAGCCCCCTCACTTCCAAGCTACCAGCCACTGGGCAATTTGCCTAACTCGATTTCCTGGTCTCTAAAACACCTACTATGTGGCAGTGCTATGAGGATTTAATGAGATCACATAGATAAAACACACAGCACAGCACACACAGTAAGTACTCAGCATAAGCTACTCGCTGTTGCTCTGATTCTCCTGTGATCACTCACTGCCTGGGATAGTGGGAACGTGCCTCCCAGCCCAGGTGCTGGGCAGAATGCTAAGGACACCATGTCCCCAGGGCCCTTCTGGGAGGCTCAACAGGCAAGCCTCCAAAGTTGGATCCAAATATTGAGTGATTACACTGTCTTTCTCTGAGACGTTAAAGGTTCTTAGGCAGAAACCCTGTGGGTTCCAGGCAAGGGGCTGAGGGCATTGTTTCTTCTTCCAAATGAGTGGTCTCAGAACAATCAGACTCAAGGTCCTGCAACTAGAAGTGATCTCAGAGATTGTCTTTGCTAGAGACTGGGATCATAGACTTTGCCCCATCCTACCCATTTTACAGGTGAGGACACTGAGGCCTGAGAGATTGTGACCCAGCTAGCCATCAGCAGAATAAAAATAAGATGCAGCTGAATCATCCTCCATTACGAGATGCTCTTTCCTCTCTTCTCAGGGCTGCTGTCCTTTAAATAAGCTAACACAGGCAAGACGCTCCGTGTGGGCAACAGGTGTTGGATGTTACAGGTACTGTCAGTTAGGCTCCGGGAACTCCAAGTAGGAGGGAAGAAGGGAAGGGTTGGCCTTCCGTGTGACCACAGGCCCTCTGTCTGCTTGCTTTCCCTCTTTGGCTTTTCTTCTCTAGGCCAGAGAAGTAGGGGGACAGGAGAAAATCTGGTTTCTAACGCCAGGAAAAAAAAAAAAAGACAGGGAAACTTCTGGAAAATTCTGTAACTTTAGACAGGAAAAAGGCCAGACTCCCTGGCTGCTGACAGCCTTTCAGGCCTGGCTGTAAGAGGTGTGTGTGTGTGTGTGTGTGTGTGTGTGTGTGTGTGTGTGTGTGTGACTCTGGCCACAGTGAGGGGAGCCGGTGGCTCTCTCCCTCTGTCTGTCCTGTCTTCCATCTCCCTGCCCCGCTCCCTGTTCTCCCATCTCCTCCCTCCACCCATGAGTGCGGGACCCTCAGGAGATAGTGTTCCTGCCGTTCAAGTGTGCAGGCTGGGCAGCTGCCTGCTATGAATGTAGCAGAAGGTAGAGATCCCTCCCGGCCCTGGGATTTCTGGTTCCAAATGGAAGATTCTCTTCTCTCTCAGGCTGGGTGCTTCCTGCAGGAAGCAGTTACCACCTGCCCCTTAGAATCAAGGACAGATGAAGCAGGTGGGTTTGGTCCCCACCCTGGGCACTACCTGCCCACCCACTGCCTCACTCCCCCTCCAAGGAGGGTGTGTACGCAGGCGATGGGGCCACATCTGGGACATGGGCTGGAGGGGTGGGACCAGGAGCCCAGGGCAGTCCAGAGGCGTGGGCGGAGACCTGGCCCCAGAGAAGGGAGACATGAAAAGGGTGATGAAGACAAGCTGGCATCTGCGTGGAGGCCTGGCTGGGAGAGGAGATTGCCGCCAGCAGCCCAGCCCTGGCTCTCACCTCCTACTCCCTCCCTGACCCTCACTTTGCTCACATCAAAGTGGGGACCCCTTCCCCTTGCTCGCTCCCTGAATGGGTCCGGGTCATCACTTCTGGCTCCCTGAAGCTGCTGACGGACAGACGGTAATAGCTCCCAGAGCACTGAAAGACCAGCTTCAGGTTAGCACAGCCCCGGCGGTCAGAGCTGTCCTCTCCTGCAGCCACTGTCTCGGCTCCCCCGGGACAGACTGCTCAGTGGGTGTTGGGAAAAGGGGGTTCACAGTCTGCTCTGATGCTGGGGTTCAGAGCCCACAGATGCAGGTGGGAGGTGTGGGAGCAGTGAGGGAGCTGAAGACTCTGAAATCCACGTGAGAAAGCCCGTGGGGTGCAGGAATGAGGCCCGCCCCCGGAGCAACAGTGGAGAAGGGGAGGCCGGCAGCTGAGCACACATGTCTGGCACCTGAGGCACATCATCGCAGCCCAGGCTTCCAAGCCTGCCATCTTTATTTCCCCCCATTATTTATTTATTTATTTATTTTTTTTTTGCGGTATGCGGGCCTCTCACTGCTGTGGCCTCTCCCGCCGCGGAGCACAGGCTCCAGACGCGCAGGCTCAAGGGCCATGGCTCACGGGTCCAGCCGCTCCGCGGCACGTGGGATCTTCCCAGACCGGGGCACGAACCCATGTCCCCTGCATCGGCAGGCGGACTCTCAACCACTGCGCCACCAGGGAAGCCCCCCCCCATTATTTATTAAATGACATTTTATCGACCTGCTTTTGTTAGTCAAAATCATACGTATCAATTAGCGCTTCTGATCAACAAAGAGATGGCAGTGTTTTACCACCTTGAGCCAAAAGCTAAGAACTCTTGATATTTCAGCTGAGCTGTGCAACCACGTGGTGAGTAAATGCATATTTCCGTTAGGCTTTTATTTTAATTGGTGAAAAATTGAAAGTAGCAATGTCTTATAAATGAATGGAGCCTGCAGACTATGGAACGGGCCCCATCAACAGAATTCACAGGTAAAATCTGCTGTCTCTAGGGGAATTGGGAGGAAAGGTGGCCCTTCAACCCCGTGCACAGTTAGGAAGCCCGGAGGTCAGGATGTAGCAACACTCCTCCCAGTAGATTCTGGGACTTCAGAACGGCTAATACTTTGAGAAACAGGCAAGAGAGGCCAGTGAGTATAAATAAATACCTTCAGAGCAGAAGGTATTTATTCCTGAAAGGAAGGTAGGCAAGCTCTTTCACTTCTCACCCTCGCGTCTCCCCTGGTGTGCCGGGGACAGTGCCGCAGGCCGTATGATTGGTGGGCTGGGGCCCATAATGCAGATCTGGGGTTGATAAGGCAGGGCCCCCGTTATAGGGCTGGATGTCATTTTGTCAACCCACCTAAGATGTACTCTTATCTGAGTGTAGCCATGAGGCTTTTTGATAGTTGAGAACGGCTTGATTATACTTTTCATTTCTATAATGAACTTGTAGTACTTTTATAACTGAGCGTTTATGAGTCATATTCTAGTTGGAATACACTCGGCCAGCCTAAACCATGACCTCCCCCCTCACTCTCCACCTGAGAACAGAAAACCCCACGTTTAAGCTAAATTAAAAAATAAAGGACCAAGATTTACAATGCTGGGGAAGCCAATGTCAGGGGTTTCAGGAGGTTAGAGAAGAACAGGGAAAGACTCTTGTGGAGGATACTTGATTATAAAACGTGTTCCCACTTTCAGCCCAGTGAGGGATAAGAAATCTGGGAGACTGTTGCCATCTGGTGGCAAAATGGGAAACTACAATTATTTCTCATTTTGCTTCATTCACATTAACACTGTAATAAAACTAAATTGTACCCTATGAAATTATCTATATCTGACCCAGTGTGACCTTCAAAAATGGAAGCTTACCAAAACAATTCCATGGGAGGAAGAAGAATCTTTTCAACAAATGGTGCTGGGACCACTAGCTACCCACATGCAAAGTTAGGGACCTTAATACAACATACTGAAAAATTAATTTAAAATGGATCATAGCCCAAAATGTAACAGCTAAAACTAGAAAACTATTAGAAGAAAAAATAGGATTAAATCTCCGTGACTTTGGATTAGGCAATTTTTTTATATATGGCACCAAAAGCACAACCAACAAAAGGAGATATAAATTCAAAATCTAAAACTTTTGTGTTGCAAATGTTATAATTTTTTAAATGTAAGGACAACACATAGAAAGGGAGAAAATATTTGCAAATAATATACCTGATAAGGGACTAGCATCCAGAACACATAAAGAACTTTTACAATAATAAAAAGATAACCCAGGGCTTCCCTGGTGGCGCAGTGGTTGAGAGTCCGCCTGCCGATGCGGGGGACGCGGGTTCGTGCCCCGGTCTGGGAAGATCCCACATGCCGCGGAGCGGCTGGGCCCGTGAGCCATGGCTGCTGAGCCTACGCGTCCGGAGCCTGTGCTCCGCAACGGGAGAGGCCACAACAGGGAGAGGCCCATGTACCGCAAAAAAATAAAAAAATAACCCAATTTAAAAATGGGCAAAGGATTTGAAGACATTTCTTCAAACAAATATATAAATGGCTAATAAACACATGAAGACATGCTCAATATCATAAGTCATCAGAGAAATGGAAATCAAAACCACAGTGAGAAACCACTTCACATCCTCTAGGAGGCCCATAGTCAGAAAGATAGGTAATAACAAGTGTTGGTGAGAAATTGGGTGTGTACAATGGTGCAACTCCTTTGGAAAATAGGCTGGCAGTTCTACAAAGTGTTGAGCAGAGTTAACACTTGACCTGTAGTTACCATGTGACCCAGCAATTCTACTCCTAGTTACATACCCAAGAGAAATGAAAACATACACCCACACAAAAACTTATACATGAATGTTCATAGCAGCATGATTCATACGAAAAAGGGGAAACGATCATCAACGAATGGATACACAAAATTCGGCATACTTATACGATGGAGTATTATTCAGCAATTAAAAGAAGTGAAATACTGACACGTTACAACAAGATGAATCTTGAAAACATGCTGAGTAGAAGAGGCACAGAAGATCATATATTGCATCATTCTATGTATATCAAGTATCGAAAATAGGCAAATCTATAGAGGCAGAAATAGGAGAGTGGCTGGCTCTGGCTGAGCGGGAATGGGGAGTGACTGCTAAATGGATATCGGGTTTCTTTTCGCGAGGATGAAAATATTCTAAAATTAGACTGGGGTGATAGTTGTCCAACTCTAGGAATATACAAAAACCATTGAATTTTACACTTTAAATGGATGAATTTTATATAAAGCATGTGAATTTTACCTCAATAAAAATGGCAAATTTAACCTGCTTTAACCTAACATTACATTAATTGGGCGCTTGCCGTGTCAGGAACTCTTCTGGGAACTTAACATGAATTATTTCAATTAATCCTTAAAATATCTGTGTCATAGAGGTACTATTATTATACCCATTTTGAAGGTGCATGAACTGAGGCTCTGATAAGTTAAATAAACTATCCACGGTCGTACCAAATAAATATCAGAGCCGTTTGAACCCAGAGCCCATCTGGCTGCAGAGCCTGAGAGCTACCACAGACCTAGGGCTGCCTCTCTGCTCAGTAGCCACTTTACAAGGGTTTACAGATATAGGGCTTGGGGGCCGGACACAAAGATGAAAGCCCTGGTGCCTGCCCCCGGGAAGCTCACAGGCTGGGAGAAGGCAGACGTGGCTACAGGTAATGGTTAGGATGCGCTGTAGTAAGTGTGGAACGATGAAGATGGGCACACCTTGCGGTGCTCTGGGGACAGGGGGTAACCGCCACCCTCCGCTCCTCCCTCTTGGATGTGTGGATGTGTAACAGCACTGACATAGGACTGGGACGGCCACCCCAAACCTCTTCCTCCCCCTTTTATTGTCAACCCACCTCATCTACCCCACCACTCAGACAGGCTCCCTGGGAGGCACCCTAGACGCTCCCCCTACCCCACCCACATCAACCCCTAATCAAGCTCTTCCCATGCTCCTTCCCAGCTGTATCTTGAGCCTGTTTACTGCGCGCCCAGGGCCCCACTCTCGTGCAGCCACCGTCACTTGTCAGCTGGGCCATGGCGTGGGCCTCTTCACCAGTCTCCCCGCTCCTAGTCTGGCTCCCACAAGACAGTCTGCACACACCCACTGAGGAGTCCACAGTGCGAGCAGCGGCAGGTCAAGAGCCCCACAGGTGTGAAGAGTGGCAATGAGGTGAGTTGGGGGGAGTGTTAAAGGGAGGTGATATGAAGTGTGGAATTGTGGTGTGTGTGGAGTACACACGTGTATGGACTGACGTGGGCTGGAAGGCGTGGGGTACCTGTGTATTTAGGACATGTTTACTGTAACTGTGAACACACAGCATAGAAAATCCCCCCAAAAGAAGATTCACCCTACTGTGTGATCACCCCTGATTAAAACCCCAGGGATTTAATCTACGCTGTGGATCGTAGCACATAAGAGTGCACCACGTGGTGTTCGAGAGAGGAAGTGAACAGAAATATCTCAAGACTGCTGGTCCAAGAGGAGCCTAAGGCCCCAGCTGATGGAGGCATCTATACAGACAGCCACCAAGGAGACAGGCGAAGGGGTCCCTATATAGGACATGGAGAGATGACTCAGGGAACTGGGGGTACAGAGGGGAAACGAAGTTGTATAGTAAGGAATTTGCCTGGCTTTTGTCCCTGGCTCCTGGAAGGAAGCCTCTAAATCCTTGGAATGATAGGAGTGTCTTCGTTACTCACGGTGGGTCCCTGACAATTTGCGTAACCCGTGGAGAGTGTCAGGGTGGAGGCCATGTCAATAGACCAACCTTGTGATTAGAGGGTTCGGGCTCCGAGATGGAAAGGGGAGTTGGATTGAGTTCAATTACTAGTGGCCAGTGATGTAATCAATCAAGCCTACATGATGACACCCCAGTAAAAACTCCAGGCACTGAAGCTACATGACCTTTATGGTTGGCAATACACATCCGTGTGCTAGGAGGGCGATGCGTCCTGACTCCCCCGGGAGAGGCCATGGTAGCTTCCTATTTCGAACCCTCCCAGGCTTTGCTCCATGAGTCTCTTCTTTTGGCTGGTCCTGATCTGTGTTCTTTTACTGCTGTAATAAGCCTGTAATAGTAAGTATAGCACTTTCCTGAGTTCTGGGAGCCATGCTAGAGGATTATCGAGCCTGAGGAGGCAGCAGGAACCCCTGAAGTTTTAGCTATTTGGTGATGGGGTTGAGGACATGCGACCCCAAAATCTGGCACCTTGAATATTTTAAGTTGAAGAAGTTTGAGAAAACAGCAGAAGCAGGAAACTCGATTTGACCTCCTCCTCTCCTTGCCCTTCTTCCCTGAAACAGGTCCTAAACCGTCACGTGAGAGGTGCCCTCCCCATACCTGGAGAAAAGGAGCGTCCGTATCTCCAAAGACTGAGTCGCCAAGAAGAATCCTAACTAACAGGCCTTGTGAAGCTGTCCCCAGTTACTACAATTACTTCCTCCCCCTAACCCATCACATTCCTCCCTGACGGGCCACTCTTCATCGAAGCTGGCGTGAAAATACACAGGTATTTTTCTGGGTCTGTTTCTCTGGGCCTTCATTTCTTTATGAAAACTCTCATGCCACGTAAAACTTGTAGCAAATAAATGTGTATGCTTTTCTCCTGTTAATCTGTCAGTTCCATTTTTAGACCCAGCCAGGGACCCTAAGAGGGCCGTGGAAAGCTCATTCCTCCCCTTGATTAGTCGGAAGTGCGGTGGCCTGGGAACCCCCGAGCTTGCAGCTGGTGTCTGGACAGGAGTCCTGTGCAGCACTGTGCCCTTAACCTGTGGAGTCTGGCCTCACTCTGGGCAGGTGGTGTGGGAAGTACACTGCGCTGTCCGTCCCACTGGGGGAAGAGGTGTCTGCACCCACAGGGCATGCTCCGCACAAGCACAGACAGAAGGCCGTGTCTGTATATCCTACTGGGAGCTCTAGCTAAAAGTGGCCCAGAGAGCCAAGGGCAGCCGATTGAGAAAACATGGGGGTGTGTTTTGTGGTGTTCTGTCGTAGTTACGCCAGCCCTCCACTGTCCAAAGCCCAGGGACCCAGGATGGTCCCAGCACACCCTGAGCTTGGTTTCTGTGGGAACGAGCAGGTTGCCTGTGACCCTACTTCTTACCGGCTCTGCCACTCCACCTTCCCCCTCTATCCGCTCGTGGTTGAAGGCTGGGGAGGGTGACACTGGTGCCCGGGGAAGTAGGATGTAAGTGCATATTCAGAGAAGGGGTTTAGAGGGAAGGAGAGCAGACTTGGTGACTAACTGGATTTGGGGGCAGGTGTGAGAGAGGAGTTGAGGGTGATTCCCAGGACAGTGGTGATACCATTTAACTAAAGCAAGAGCAGGAGAGGACGACCAGGTCTGGAGAGAGAAGACGAGCGGTGTGAGCACGATCTGGGGGGCCGGTACAGAATCTCAAGGGGTGATGCCCACGGGCAAATGGATATAGAGATCAGGAGCTCACAGGAGAGACCAAGGTCAGAGAGAGATTAGAGGCAGCAGCATACAGGCAGAGGTTTCCAAAGCCGATCCAGCTCTGCTGCCAGGTCACCTGGGTGAGAAACTGGATGCAGACGGAGCCCTGAGGCTGGAGCCTTCAAGGAGCCTGGAAGGAAATCAAGTGAGGAGATGCGAGAGGAGTTCACGGAATCAAAGCGAGCAAGGAGGCAGAGCAGGAGAGATGGGTTCTAAATGTAAAGACAAGGTACGGTGTGATGATTGAGGAGAGTACCTTGCCGGCTCAGGCTGGGGGGTGCCCAGCCTGGAAAAAACCTAGCTGGCAAGCAGCAGGCGGGTAGCGGCTCCCTGCAGCAGGGAGTACTGGGGTGAGTCCGCCCTACAGCCCCCTAAGCAAAGCAGCTGGCTCTTCCCAGAGGCTCACAGTGGGCATTTGTGGGGAAGCTAAAAATAAAAGCCCAGATGGGCAAGGGACACTGTTTTTCATTATAAGCCTTTTAGTTATTGATTTTTAAAAAAATCATGTGCATGTAGAACTTTAATAAAAAGAATGAAAAACTACTTTCTTATTAATTATATGATTTAATACCAAATCCAATCTTTTCACTGGCTCTAACCAATGTTTCATTTTAGGCATGTTCCAGCCTCCCTTGGATGTAGCCCACCTTCCCAGGCCACGCCAACCTGGGATAAAAGTTCTCTTAGATTATCCTGGATAACTGCTATACCCAGCAAGACTAAGAAAACACAGACAGGTAAGGGGAGAGCCCTGTCACTCCGCGCCCTGCCCTAGCCGCCCAGCAGCCGGGAATGTCGCGAGCAGACTGCTGCAGGCTGGCGCTGTCCCACCTCTTCCAGCCGACACCTGCAGCCCGGGATGCCCTACATCTGGACTGCCTGGTCCCTTTGGGGGCGGTTCCCAGGTTCCTGGGGTTTCTCCAAACACTCACAAAACCAGGGGTCTTCTTCGATTGCCTCCCCAATTCAAAGTCAATTATCAGTATTTTCTAAGTGTCACGTTCTTGTACCTTTATCTCGAGAAGCATGGTTTACTAGAAATAGAAACAACAGCCAACAGTTTTAGGCCTTACAGAAACAAATACAGTAAGTCCCCTACATACAAACCTTCAAGCTGCGAACTTACAAAGATGCGAACGTGCATCTGCATGTCCAATCACGTAAGTTAGTTCACATGTCTGGCGTACATTGTCACATGCCTGCATCCTCTGTAAGTGGTTGTGCTTCTGTGTACTTTACTGTATAGTACTGTATAAAGTACAGTAGTACAGTGTCTTTATTTCAAGCTCAAGATGTCTGGAAGCAAGAGTAAAAGCAGTGGTGATGTAGCTGGTACTGCAGGTTGCCCTCCGTCTCCTGTTGCTGACGATCCTTCAGCTCTGCCATCTCCCACCTCCTCTCCCTCCTCCAGTCAGTATCTTCTTGCCTCTTCACTCGATGCCAGCCCCTGGATGCCAGCTGTTATACTGTACTACTGTACTTTTCAAGGTACTGTACTGTAAGATTTAAAATGTTTATTTTTTGTTTGTTATGTATTATTTGTGTGAAAAGTGTTTTAAACCTATTATAGTACAGTACTATATAGCCAACTGTGTCATTTGGGTACCTAGGCTAACTTTGTTGGACTTATGAACAAATTGGACTTACAAACATGCTCTCAGAATGGAACTCGTTCGTATGTAGGGGACTTATTGGACAGTTATTTCATCTGTGCTTTTCAAGTTCAATCCATCATGCATGGTAAAAGGCATCATGGAAACAGGAAAGTGGGTTTTTAGAAAGCTGTATAATCAACACAGAGAGAACACCTAACGACTGTTCCTGGGGCTTCTCCCCAACTGTGCTGTCACTCCGAGTTTTCTCAGCTCAGCCAAAGTAACACGAGGTGTATTTGTTTGCAAGATGGTACTGTTGCGAGAAATAAGATGGGAGCTAGCTGGATGGCCGGGATAACTTCCTCCCGCGGGGTGCTCGGCTCAGCATCTCCCTCCTGAGACCCAAGGATAGGCTTGCTTCCAAAACAAAGGAGATTCAAAACACCGGCAGCCCCCTCACAACCACATATTTACAGATTAATCAAAGCCATCCCCTAGTCTAGAAAGGACAGATGCTACATGGAGCTAAAATGCCAACTACTGATCCAGAACTTTCAAGATGATCCCTTTCCCCAAACTTCTACACCATTCTTTTTTTTTTTTTTTTTTTTTGCGGTACGCGGGCCTCTCACTGCTGTGGCCTCTCCCGTTGCGGAGCACAGGCTCCGGACGCGCAGGCTCAGCGGCCATGGCTCACGGGCCCAGCCGCTCCGCGGCATGTGGGATCTTCCCGGACTGAGGCACGGACCCGTATCCCCTGCATTGGCAGGCGGACTCTCAGCCACTGCCCCACCAGGGAAGCCCCACACCATTCTTTAGATTGCAAACAGGCAGCCTGCAGACCAAATCCAACCTACAAATATGTCCTGCTTGGCTATCCAAGTGTCTTTTTAAAAATTCTGATTTAGTTAGCAATATACTGGGAGATTTCACATAAATATCTGGGTTTCCTGACTCTCTGAAAAAAGTTAGGACTTCCCTGGTGGTCCAGTGGTTAAGACTCTGCACTCCCAATGCAGTGGGCCCGGATTTGATCCCTGGTCAGGGAACTAGATCCCACATGCCACAACTAAGAGTTCGCATGCCACAGCTAAAGATCCTGCATGCCATAACAAAGATCCCACGTGCCGCAACTAAGACCTGGTAGAGCCAAATAAATAAATAAATAAATTAAAAAGTTAGAAGATCTGTTCCCACAGAGCAACCCTCAGCTGGAGCTAACAACTGCCCTCTTTAGACAGGTGGGTGCTCCCCACCATGGCCTTACACCCTGCTTGCTCCACTCGTTTTTGTTATATGCCTGCCATTTACACCTGCTTTGCTTGCTCACTGAACACCCCTTCGCAGGCTCCACAGTCACTAGCACAGTAAGGGGCCCGAGCAGAGGCTGAAGGGAATCCTTGTAGTCTATGATCGCTGGCTACAAAATCTGAGACTGAACAAATAAAGCAGGAAGGCTTTGCTGATAGATCCTGCAGCTCCACGAGGACAGCAGAAGCTGCTTCTGAATCTCTATGAGCTAGACCACCATTATGTTCTCTCCAACCACAGGAACTTTTCTGACAGACCAAGAGCTTTATTGTTGGGTAAAAACAGTTCCTGATCACAGATTCTGTGCTTTAGTTCTCCTGGTCCTGAGCTCTCTTCCACTCTGAAGCAGGGAGACTGCCTGCTGGCTTTTCCAGCATGTGGCCAGAGTGTCGACAGACAGACACTAGTCCCCAGTAAGAGCCCTGAAGCAGCTGTTTCTTCAACTCATCACACCTGGCTCTTCTGGAGTCTGTCCCAAGTGAGAAGTTAGCAGAGTCTCTTAAACAGAGAGAAGAATTCAGGGCAAACTGCCCAACTGTCTTCACTGTGCTCTTGAGTGTGTGGCTTCCTCGTCCCCATTTTGATCCCGACTCGGCATCTTTAAGCCCAGACGGCGCAGGGAATGGACAAAATATCGAGGAGGCTTGCAGACCAAGTTGAGTTCCTCCTTCCCGGCCTGCAGGGCAGGCAGAGTCAGCTGGCAGGCATGCAGGTGAAGGGGGATGTGACGGGCCTTGGACTGCCGCAGCCCCAGCTTCTTCAGGATGCAGGCGGACAGCTTCTGTGCAGAGGAAAGAGCTCGTGAGCGCAAGGCCAACAGCTCCAGTGTGCGGGGGCAGAAGACCTCCACTCACGGGGCCCCCTCACTAACTCCCGGAAGACACAGTGATGGACAGCCTGCTTCGGGGCCATTTCTAGGAAGGGTTCAGAGCCCATGTATGAGAAAACCCATCACACCAGGGAAGCTCTCCTTGGCCAATTCTCTGGCTTTCCAAGAGAATGGGCTGTAACAGCAAAAAACAAAGTTCCCACCAAGGCTCTTTCGCTGTAGCATGAAAGCCTGCTTTGAGCCTTCAGAAAGTCTCCTAACTGCTTCTCAATTTCTCCAGAAGCTAGATAACTAGCATGGTACTGTGTCGGAAGACAATCAACACATCTTTGCTGTGACTCACTTCAGGGACTTAACAAGGGGAAAGCATAAGTTCTCCCCCTTATTCTGCTGCATATTGGGTCAGACGTATATTACCTGGGGGGCCAGCCTGTTCCAGTCTGAGTACTTGTGGTCACCAAGGATCGGGCAATCCAATCCAAAAGACAGGTGAACTCGAAGCTGATGTTTTATTCCTTTAAAAAAAGAGAGGGAGGAAACTTAGGAGTAGCTATTGAAACAATACCACTGGTGGCATCTGCTTCTAACCATATTAAACCAAAGGACAGTAAAACGGGCAAAGCCCCAACTACAATAAGGTATAAAGAATAATATAACAAACAATAGGCTATTAGGAAATAAACATTATAAATGCTGTTAAGCCTCTAAGTACCCCTCGCCACCACAGTTCCCTTTCCACCACAGATAACCACTGCTATCAACTTGGTGTCTATCATTGCCATGCTTTTTTTTTTAATAATTGTGTTGTATAACACTAAATAGTATTGCTTTGTACATTTATTTTTTTTACTGTGGCAAAATATACATAAAATTTAACATTTTAATCCTTTCTTTTAATATAAATTTATTTATTTATTTTTGGCTACATTGGGTCTTCGTTGCTTCGTTGGGTCTTCTTTCTCTAGTTGCGGCGAGCGGGGGCCACTCTTCGTTGCGGTGCACGGGCTTCTCATTGCGGAGGCTTCTCTCATTACGGAGCACGGGCTCTAGGCGTGTGGGCTTCAGTAGCTGTGGCTCGCAGGCTCAGGAGTTGTGGCTCGCGGGCTCTAGAGCACAGGCTCAGTAGTTGTGGCGCATGGGCTTAGTTGCTCTGCGGCATGTGGGATCTTCCCGGACCAGGGATTGAACCTGTGTCCCTGCATTGGCAGGCAGATCCTTAACCAATGCACCACCAGGGAAGTCCCATTTTAATCGTTTTTAAGAGTACAGTTCGGTGGCACTGAGTACATTCACATTGTTGTGCAATCACTACTACAGTCCCTCTCCAGAACTTTTCCATTGCCCCCAACTGAAACTCTGTACTCAGTTAACAATAACTCCCCGCCCCCCGCTCTCTCCAGCCCCTGGTAACCATTACTCTACTATCTGTCTCTATGAATTTGCCTACTCTAGGTATCTCATATAAATGGAATCATACAGTATGTGTCCTTTTGTGTTTCATTTAGCATAATGTTGTAACGTCTATCCATGCTGCAGTATGTGTCAGAACTTCCTTCCTTTCTAAGGTTGAATTACATTCCACTGCATGATGTACCACATTCTGTTTTTCCACTCATCTGTTGATGGACATGTAGGTTGTTTTCACCTTTAGGCTATTGTGAATAGTGCTGCTATAAACACCGGTGTACAAATATCTCTTTGAATCCCTGTTTTCAATTCTTCTGCATATATACAGGAAGCAGAATTGCTGGATCATAGGGTAATCCTATGCTTCATTTTTTGAGGAATTAATTTGCAAATTTTTAAATAAACGTAAGCAAACCATTTATTTATTATTTTTTGAAGGAAGAATTGATTTATTCTATCATTTTAACTGAATATTTCTCACCCACCCAGGAAACTGATTAAGAGTAGGAGTCTGCCTAAAGCAAACTATTTGTATCCTTCTGCTACCTACTGTTTTTTTTTCTTTTTTTTTTTTTTTTTTGTGGTACGCGGGCCTCTCACTGCTGTGGCCTCTCCCGTTGCGGAGCACAGGCTCCGGATGCGCAGGCTCAGCGGCCATGGCTCACGGGCCCAGCCACTCCGCGGCACGTGGGATCTTCCCGGACTGGGGCACGAACCCACGTCCCCTGTATCGGCAGGCGGACTCTCAACCACTGCGCCACCAGGGAAGCCCCTACCTGCTGTTTTAAACAATCATCCCTATGGAAGCTCCCAGCCTCAGATCAGCACTGGAAGCACACTCTGGTGCAATCCCAGAGTCCCCATAATACCAGCTGCTCAGGGGAGGGGCGGAGCCTGGCACAAGGCCCTGGGTGAAGCTGAGGGGCAGTGGGGCTTCTCCACCCACTGCAGAACACTGGCACCCTCACCGGTAACAGGCTGGAGCTCCAAGAGGGCGGAGGAGAGGGTGCTGCTCAGCACCCGGTACTGAGTCACAGCCAGGTGTGCGTTCCTGCTGGTCCGTACCCTCACCATCTTCCCATTGTCCATGCAGTAGCTCGGGGACAGCGTCATCTGGAGCCAAAGAAATCAGGACACAATTTCGAAGAAAGAGCAGCAAACCCATCCCTCTGGAGGCGCTCACCCACCTTGTGGTGTCGTTCCTGGCCCTGCACCTCCTTTTCAACGATGGGAATGTCCACGACTCCCGCTGAGGGCACCGGGACGCGCATCGTGATGGCCCTGAGGGGACACACACAGACCCTTGCTTAAGCCACAAAGGTGAGTGAGGCTCTCCTTGCATTGGCTACTTAGAGGTTTTAACTCTGGACCTCCTGCACTACTGCGGTCAGGTCTTAAGATCAGAGGGTCCCAAATGATCTCTTGGTATAGTGCTTAGCCTGAGAGTTTGACACTATCCTTATACGCCTATCTTTTTTACAACTAAACTAATATGTGCTGATTGTAGAATATTTGGGGAAAAAACAGAAAAACAAGAAAAAAATTGTATTTATAACACTGTCACTCATCCAACCTTTAAAAATGAGTATGTACAGCTTAAAGTAAAACTAGGGTAATACAGTTTTGTATCCTGTTTTTCTTTTTTAAATAATAAAAGATGGTAAGTTCGAACTGCATATGGAATAAATGAATAAATGAATGAATTGAGTGAAAATTTCACAGGACCGCTCCTGCCTATTTGCCAGGTCAATAAAACAGAGGAACTGTGCTCAGAAAAGTCACAGGAATCCCAACCATAGTTCAGTAAGTCCCTCTTGTTGGAGGTTTCCCTCCGTCACACCACAGACAGGCAGAAGACTCTTTAATCTGTCCTTACGTCCATGCCTCTTCCAGTCAGTCAATCAGCTCTCCTGGGTACTTGGTGGCCTAACACAGAATCACTGGCCCAGGAGTCACAAGCCCAGATATAACATTGCACACCCTGGACACCCCACTGCAGATTGGTAGCAGTTGAGGCTGCTATCTGATACATTTTATACCTACACTGAGTTGTAACTATGAGTTGACCCTTTCTAATGACCTAACACTACTGCTGTTGTCTGACATTTTACCAAAGGAATGAAATCATGTATACTCATATAATTAATTTTTAATAATTTTTATGTACAGCCATAATTAGGAACCACTATGCCACCAGACTCTAATATTCTAAGCACTAAACCTGTTTCCTATAATTTTTATATGCCCACACATCTGAGTACAGTGCCTTCTATTACTAGGAGTTCCTGCTCTATGAACGGATGAATAGATGGAAGGGTGCCTACACCACCTCGACCGCTATGGATGGGCTTCATACCAGTACTTCTTTGTCACCTGACGGGTTCTAAACAACTCTTGGACTTGATGCGCCACGTCTTTTTCCCAAGCCAACACCATTACGCCTGTAGTTTCCTTGTCCAGCCGATGGCACAGATGCAAGGGCTCTGCCTTGTGGCCGTGAAGCATCTTCGCCAGGACAGGCAGTACATCACTGATGCAGAGCCGGACCCCAGGGCCACCTACGAAGGAAAAAGCCAGAGGTTTGAGAGGCCAGGAAAAGATCTCACCAAAGACCTCTACCTGGGACAACAGTCCTTACTGGATTAACAGTAAATGCTTTCTAGAGCCTTATTACTGAATTGTGGTCCAGGGACTAGAAACATATCAGTCTGCCCAGGGAGCTCGCTAGAAAGGAATCTCAGGCCTCCAACCCAGACTAATTAATCAAAATCTGCATTTTAACAAAAGGCCCAAGTGACTCATATGCATATTAAAGTTTAAAAAGCACCATCCTAGAGCACGTGGCTTTCTCCTCAGACCTATATGTGTGTATATATATATATATATAGTTAATCTACTTATGTACTCATACTAAAATCAGCAACCAAAATGATGAGATCTGATATTTCACTATATAAACAAAGGCTTGAGAATTTGCCAAGTAAACCCTAGTGAGAAATGCAAGACCATGAGGCCTTCCTGAGGCATTACAGAAGAGCTGAGAGGCAGGGCTTTGGGGTGAGACATTCCTGGGTTCCATTCTATGGACCCTCACAACTAGCCATTGACCTTGGACAGATTACGTACTCTTTCCAACTTTCAGTTTTCTCATCTATAAAATGTAAATATCTTGATAATAGTTATCTCTTGGGGAACGGAAAGGCAAGCTACTGGAAGGATCAAGAGAGGAAAAAAACCATACAAAGCACTCGGCAATGTCTGATTTAATTCGTTGTTTTCATGTACAACCTTCTCCATACCTCCCCCCAAAACATTCGTTCTTCTAGCTAAAATATGCCTATTCCCCCAGCAAAACCCTTTCCACAAATGCATTTTTTTCTATCAGTCTTTCCTGACTCACCCTAGCTGTCTCTGACTACATTTAACATTTATTCAAAAACATTAGGGTTTCCATTAAGTTGTAGGCACCCTGGGGTTTTGTTAGGTATACACCAACACACGTTATGTCCTCTTTCCCAGTTCCGATGGAAAATAATCTGAAGACAGGAACCACACAGCCTTTGTCCTTCTCTATAGCAATCCTCGGTGGAGGTCTGCACACAGCAAATTCCATAAATCACTGCTGGCTGCCAGATGTTTGGAAGGTGGGGACTGTCTTATTTATCTCTGCGTCCTTACTGGTTCCTCACAGAGGACAGTACCCCACAAAAGTTTAATTACTTTGAAAGCAAGGCTTCAGAGAGCCCCCCGAGTAATGTTAGAGTTGCCCCTACGTGTAGCACAAAGCAGCAGCGGCCCGCCTCCCTTCCCCACATGCTGCTTACCATGCACAGGGAGACCGTAGGGTTTATTGACGACCACAAGGTCCTTGTCCTGGTGGATAAGTCCTCGGCTCAGCGCCTTAGCAAGCACGTTGGGGTGGACGCGCTGCAGCTGCTCTGTGAACCGCAGTAGTTCTTGCACTCTCCTTTGAACAGGGTTTGTGGGCACCTGCGGGGAGAGAAGGAGCGACGGTAAATGCCTGGTGGGGAGGACTTTCAGTAAGTCTGGGTGAGAATTTGGGAAGGGAATGCCTGTATTTTTGCATTAGACTCGCTCCGTCCCCGAGTAATTTGAGCGCAGGGGTGGGTGTGTCTCGCCTGTACCCACGTAGTGCTTAGGGCCGGGGTCGGCAGGAGCCAGAGACCCAGCCCACAGGAAGATACCGCACCCTTCTGACCTCTCCCCTCCGCTTTCTCCCCATTCTCCCACCACTAGTCCTCGACATTGATTACTTGACATGTGTCAGAGGACCCTCCCACCTCCCTCCCGGCCTGGGAAACCAGTGAGCGCACTGCCTCTTGGGAGTTGTGGTCCTTCTGGGCTCACCGGCTTCTTCGTCTTTTGTTCCTGTTTCTGGGCTCGAAGCCTCTCCGCTAATCGCTGGGCATCCAGGGGCCGAGAGGCAGCAGCAGCGGAACAAAGTGGCTTTGAGACGAAAGTGAAGAGATTCCCCAGACGCTGCCAGGAACCCCGGACCCAGACGCCAGGCGCACTACAGCTAGCAGCCGCCATCTTGCCGACCTAAGCCCACGCGCAGAAGACGGACTAGAGCGAGGAGGGAGTAGGTGGGCCCTGAGGGTCACGTGGGGCGGTCGGGGCGGGGTCCCGGGCGAGTCACGTGGGGGCGAGGCGCGCTAAGTGCGGCTGCGTTGGCCGGTAGCTGCAACTGGAGCGGTTGTGTTCGGAGGAGACGCGGTGAGTGAGTGGAGAAGCCGGGTTGGGGCTGGGAAATGCCGGTGCCTCAACGCTTTAACGTTTCCGCGTCCCCAGCGCTTCCATTCTCGGAGGTCCCTACCTTGGGAAACCGTTTCTCCCTTTAAGAGACGACGCCACTCAAAACCGCCTCCCCGCCCCCGGGAGAAGCGTGCCCCATGGACACTCGCCCCAGAGCCGTCTGAGGCGCCCACCTCGTCCGTTTTGGCAGCCACGTCCCGGGTGCTCGGCCAGTCCCTCGAGGGACGCCTCGCGTCCTTTTTTTTTTCCTTACCGCTCGACCTTCGGAGACGCGGGATCTCTGAAGCCTCTCCACCCCTCATCTCCTGACTCCCAACCTCTTTGTTTCACGTTGTAACTAGTCCTTCTCTCCCAGGGGTGATGGGGAGCCCTTCCGTTATCCACGGGTCCATATTTTGTTCCTAGGGAGCACCTTGAGTTTCTTCTGCCTTCTTCAAGAATTCATTTCGTGGCGTCTCCCCCGTCCCTCCCCCCACAGCTTCCAAAGAAAAGACAGAGTACAGAGCAGGAATCTTCCCTTCCCTTTTCCACTTCCTTCGTTTTCTCCATCCCTGGTTTGTAACTTGCTCCAGACCCTCTCCTTCTCTTACAAGGTGCAGTGTTGGGACTCCCATGCCCAAACTGCCAGGGACTTCACTAAGTCAAGACCCTGGGACTTCACTAAGGGGTGGCAGGGAAGAGGAACATCTGGTTGGGATAGTAATGTTAAAAGAACCTGGGAACAGACCTGCCATTTATGAAGAAGAAAGCTGATGCCGAGCCCTGACGAGATCTCAGGAAATTAACGGATCTGTGCTGACGATAGAGGAAACGGTTTTTAAGACTGCTTAGGATGGAGGCTGCCTGAGGAGTTAGAGGAGGTGGTGGAATTAAGTTTGCGTCCTACCCCTCTAAAAGGGATGGGCAGAAGGGAGCCCTGTAGAGCATGAGATAAAGTTGAACAGGTAAGTGGAGCTAGCCTATAGAAGACTTTAACTGGAAGAAGGGTTTGAACTAGATGTGGTAAGTAGGGAGGAGTCTTTGAAGATGCTAGAGCAGGAGAGAGACTCCTTGAAAGTGGAATTCTGGAAATGAATCTGGCATTTGAATGCAGGACAGATTGAAAAGGAGAGGGCTTTGATAACTGGGAAATCAGCTAGGAAGCTGCAATCTGAGTGCTCAGTAGAAAGGCTGTGCTTCGTTCACTGGTTTTTTTTTTTTTTTTGGGGGGGGTGGGTACGCGGGCCTCTCACTGCTGTGGCCTCTCCCGTTGCGGAGCACAGGGTCCAGACACGCAGGCTCAGTGGCCATGGCTCACGGGCCCAGCCGCTCCACGGCATGTGGGATCTTCCCGGACTGGGGCATGAACCCGTGTCCCCTGCATCGGCGGGTGGGCTCTCAACCACTGCGCCACCAGGGAAGCCCCGTTCACTGGTCTTTTTCCCTACACTGTACTGTCCTTTGAGTGTGAATTGGTTTTGAGTTGTACAGGTCAAGAGGTACTATTGACAGCTGCTGTTGAACTGTGAGTGCCTTAAGGACTCATTCATTTTTTTTATCCCCCGCATCTGGTACAGAGTAAATTCATAAATATCCCTTGGCTGGCTGAAGTGCGTCAGAGGCATGGGTTAGGTGTGTCTGAACATTTTGAATTATCTAATTTCTGTCCACTTTTGACCTAAAGATTGGAGGTAGGAGTACATGTATTTGTAAAGAGGGGGAAAGAAGACCTGTGTATGTTTCTGTAATAAGAGAGGTGATCGGGGTATAAATGTGAAGAATTCGAAGGGAGATTGAGAAACAGCTTCTCTCCTACTGTTTTTTCCCCCTGCAAATTCCCAGGAAAGACACAGATCTAGAGAAGTTGAGAATTACTACCTTTTACTGATAATGTCCCAGACCCAGGTTCTAATTTCACTAAGCAGTCGCACATCACGTGTTACATAAGTATGTGAAGACTCCTTTCCAGGGACTCTGAAATTTGGACATCAGGACTTAAATTCGTATCGTTACATTAATTACAAGCCTGTTTTAGGTGTAGGACTTTTATGGTTTTGGGGGGAGCTGGGGAGCCTTTTTCTGCCTTAACCTGTCCTTAATGGCATTCAAGAAGTGACCCCTGTTCCTGCAGAATTGGCCTTCTGTGGCAGGAAACAAAATGAAGAACCAACTCAGATGTCATTGTCAGTGACACAGAGCTTGTGTTCTTGGGTTTCAGGTTAACCCAAGGCACACACTATAGTGCCTAGGCATAAAAACACTGGTCTCTTTTTTTCTGGAGAAGGAACTTTTAGGTTTTTCTTGTTGAAACTTTGTAAGAGAAATTTGAAGAATTCAGAGCTTTTGTTTGCTTGGTATCACAGTACAGCTTTAGCCAATGTGGGTACAGAAGTTTGGTTCCTTAATGTTTATCCTTTGAGTCTGGCCACTTGTTGATTTGAAATAGAGTTGCTCTCAGTACACAAGAATTTATGTAAAGATATATATTATCTCCTTTCTCTTCCTTATTCAGGTAATCCTGCTTTAGATAGCGCATTTTTCCACTTCTGCACTAATCTCATATTCTCTTTTTGGTTGGGGACTCTTCTTATCTGGACTGTGTTCTCAGTATAAGGAGGGGAATTCTATTAGTGGTGTCTTCATTCTTGCAGAGTATGAACGTGGCTTATCTACCTAGATCTTGATATATCATAATATGTGCCCCCCCATAACCATATAAAGAAGAACTTGATAATTTGTTTTTAAGGATATTTTCTAACCTGTGCAAGAACAACAAAGCCTTCTTTTTATTTCATAAATACAAACAGGGACTAATAAAAGAACTTGTGTCTAAATATCCCAAATTTAAGGTTAATTAGTGGCATGAGGTTAAATTCTGGTTCCTTGAACAGCGATTTGCTAGTTGCAGATTAACCAGCGATTCAGTTTCCCTGAGGAGCAGGAAGTACTTGGATATTGTTTTATGGTTTTAGAGAGATTCAAAGAAGCAATTAGCAGTTCTCTGGAGGTGCCCTGGAAAGAGCAGTTGTCGGCAGCTGGGAGATCTGGGGACTGGTCCCAGTTCAGCTGCTGGTGAACTTGAGCGAGTAATTTGGGCTTCAGTTATTTGTCTTTTAAAAGAAGATCCTTACTAGCTCTAAGCTTCTATCAAGATTTTCCACTGACACTTAAGTGCTTCTCTTTCTTAACAAGTGGAATTTATTTCAGACTTACCTTGAGTACATTTAGCATTGGCACAGGGAACCAGGATTTTAATCCTGTCCCCACAATTTAACCTTATGCCACTGAGCTGACATTTATGTTTGGAGGTTACTTCATTGAGTGCTGCTGGAATACACCTTCAGATTTCCTAGGTGGGTTGTGGAAAGGAGTGCAGATAGAAAAAAAATTAGAAAACAATGGTATTGACCTATGCCATGTGTGTTCGTTCTTTTTTCCATGCCAGCATTTCAAAGAGATTCCATTGTACTGTTGCCCCTTGTTTCACTTTTTTTCAGCTTTTGAGCAATGTCAGGGCAGGTCTAGCTTTAACACTGCTTCCCAAACTTTTTTCATACTGTGACACACATGGAAATTATTGTTGTGTCACTGAGGAAAACTGGCGGCGACCCACAGAAGACAGCTGGCCTGTGATCTGTGGCTGTCCCATCCCCACCTGGCCATACACTGGCGAGGGGATCCCTGTCCTGTGGCCCATGTGACCATTAGAAAGGTCAGCATTACACATTCAAAGTCTTTGTCCCAAACTCTGCCTAACTATCAAGAGGAACTGTATCACTAGTTAGTCTTTTTTTTTTTTAAACCAAAGCATGTTATATATTAATTATCCCTTGAAATGTAACCCATTTTTACCTGACCATATCTGGTTTGGGGGGTTAATTTCTTTTTTTAATTATTATTATTTAAGTTTCAGTTGTACAGCATTATAATTCAACATTTATACACACTACAAAGTGATCACCGCCACAAGTCTAGTTACCATAATTATTTTTCTTAAGTCTGTGTCTAATCTGTTTTGCCCTTATGTACCTTTATGCTCTTGGCTTAAAGACCATACTTGTCCTTAAAAAGTGGCCTTTTTTTAAAGTGTGTGAATGGTAGTTAACTGATAAAGGGCTGGGAAATGCTTTCGTCATGATGCTTTGACCTCATTAGATTATGGGCAAACTTGCTCTGCCTATTTTTAGAAGATAGGGAATTTCTTTTTTCTGGGGGGGGGAATTTCTTTAAGTAGCTTATTTTATGTTTTCCATTATAAAAGTAATATAGAAAATGTGAAAATACAAAAAGTAGAGTGGGGGAAAATCATTCATATTTCTGTTTCCCAAATACTGTTAAAATAACATGGTTTTTCTCATCTTTTTCTTTTTTTTTTGTGCATTCTTTCTGAATTGTGGAAATTTTCAAACGTATACATGATAGAGAAAACTCTAATAAACCCCATGTACCCATGAGCCAGCTTCTGATACATCCAGCCAGCACAGGGCCAGTCTTGTTCTACACCCCAAACTCCCAAATGGTTTTGAATCAAATCCCAGAAATAATCATTTCATCTGTAAACACTTCAGTATGTATCTGTCAAAGATAAGAACTAGTTTTCAGCGTAACCTCAATACCATCATCACACCTTAAAAAATATAGTCCTTGGTATCACCAAGCAACCAGTCAGTGTACAGATTTTCCTGTTGGTCTCACTTTCTAACACTTCATTTGTTTGAATCATCAGGTTGAAAGAAGGGTCCACACATCATGTGTACACTTTTAATTAGGCTAAAACCATATGGGCATTCAGAAGAGATAATGTGGACTGTAAACCTTGGAGATGCTAAGAGCTTGCACTTCAGAGTCATGTAGGCTGGGTTTCAGATCCAGCTCTGCCACTTGCTAGCTGTGTGACCTTGTGCAAGTTACTTAATCTCTCTCACTTTAGTTTTTTTTATCCTGTAAAATGGGAAGAATGTCTACCCTAAGACCACCATGAGGATCGAGTGAGTTAATGCTGGTTAAAGCCCTGTAGAGCCCCATACGTAGTTAATGCTCAATAAATACTAGCCCTGTCCAGCACCTAGTATAGCATCAGTGCATAGATTTGTGGAATAAAAATAGAGTAAGAGTCAAGAGCTATGGAATTTGGTTTCATTCTGCCATTTAGGGGAATCACTTCAAAGTTTTGTACCCTAAATTTCTCGTCCAAAAAGGGGGGTGGAGTAAACAACCTGATGATCGCTGAAATTCCAGTGCTTGCAGGAAATGAGTATTTTAGAAACAGCATGAGCTTCAAAAACAGACTGGGATTTGCATCATGCTTTGTTATTTACAAGCATTTAATCTTCTCAGCCTCAGTTTCTTCATATGTGCGATGAAACCAATAATACCTACCTGATAAGATTGTTGCGATGAGCAGCAAGATAAGTATATCTGGTTCCTACTGTGTAGTAGGTACTCACATTATTAGTCAGCATTTTATGATTATAAAACAAGAATGTTACATTGGAGCATTTTCAACATCTTAAAGAGCTATGTATTTTGTAGCATTTATATAAATGAAGATGACCAAGTATCTTATGGGAAAAGGAATATACACTGGAAGGGTGAACCTAGAAACTGTTTCCAGAACGTGGACAATGGAAAATTGAGGGATTATTCAAGCATGTTGATAAAAGAGGATATGAGGATCCCTAGAGAAATTCAAGAAGGTCTTTGCAACAGATAGTTGGTTAAGTTGAATAAACCTATTTTCTGTAGCATTTGAAAATTTCATCAGTAAGTTAAAGATGTGGCTTTTTTTAATTGAAATATAGTTTGCATACAGTGGTATGTTAGTTTCAGGTGTGCTAACATGGTGATTTGATATTTGCATACTTTATGAAATGATCACTGCATTAAGTCTAGTTACCCATCTGTCCCCATACAAAGTTATTAGAATATTATTGACCATATTCCTTATGCTGTATGTTATATCCCTGTGGCTTATTTATTTTATAACTGGATGTTTGTACCTCTTCGTACCCTTCACCTATTTCTCCCCCACCTCCACCCCCCTTCCCCTCTGGCAACCACCTGTTCTCTGTATCTGTGAGTCTGTTTTCATTTTGTTTTGTTTTTTTAGATTGCACATGTAAGTGAGATCATATGGTATTTGTCTTTCTCTGATTTATTTACTTAGCATAATACTCTCTAGATCCATCCATGTTATCATAAGTGGCATGATTTCTTTTTTGTTATGGCTGAGTAATACTCCTGTGTGTGTGTGTGTATCTTCTTTATCCGTTCATCTATCGGTGGACACTTAGTTTGCTTCCGTATTTTGGCTATTGTAAATAATGCTGCAGTGAACGCTGGTGTGCATGTGTCTTTTCGAATTCGTGTTTTTTCTTTGGGTAAATACCCAGAAGTGAAATCACTGGATCATATGGTAGTTCTGTGTTTAATTTTTTGAGGAACCTCTGTACAATATTCTGCAATAGATGCACCAGTCTACAGTCCTACCAACAGTGCACGAGAGTTCCCTTTTCTCTCATTCTCACCATAAAGACACCTGCTACTTCTTGTCTTTTTGATGATAGCCGTTCTGACAGGTATGAGATGGTATATCATTGTGGTTTTGATTTACATTTCCCTGATGATTAGTGATGTTGAGCATCTTTTCATGTGCCTGTTGGCCATTTGTATATCTTCTTGGAAGAATGTCTATTCAGGTCCTTTGCCCATTTTTTAATCAGGTTGTTTGGGTTTTTTTGGCGTTGTGTTGTATGAATTCTTTGTATATTTTGGGTATTAACCCCTTACCTGATGTTGTTTGCAAATGTCTTCTCCTATTCATAGGCTGCCTTTTGTTTTGTTGATAGTTTCCTTCACTGTGCAAAGGCTGTTTTTAGTTTGATGTACTGTAGTTCCATTTGTTTATTTTGCTTTTGTTTCCCTTGCCTGAGGAGACAGATCCAAAATAAATTGCTAAGACCAAGAGAGTGCACTGCCTATGTTTTCTTCTAGGAGCTTTTGGTTTCAGGTCTTACATTTAACTCTTTAATCCATTTTGAGTTTATTTTTGTATATGGCATAAGAAAGTGGCCCAGTTTCAGTCTTTTGCAGGTAGCGGTCCAGTTTTCCCCACACATTTATTGACAAGACTGTCTTTTCCCCATTGTGTATTCTTACCTTCTTTGTCATAGATTAATTGACCATATAAAAAGATGTGGATTGGGTGTGTGTGTGTGTGTGTGTGTATGTGTGTATTAATTGTTACTGATTGGAATATGCTGTGTTTGCTCTAATGATATTGTTGGTTTAATGAAAATGACTTACACTAGCTGTTATAAAGAGAGCTGCACTGTTAACTGACTCAGAAAACCAAATCCACTCTGAGTTTACTGACCCCAAAGTACTAGTCAGCATTTCCCCAACTTGCTTGATGATAAAAATCACCTGAGGTACTTTTAAAGCTACGGATCACTCCTCTAGAAATTTTGATTCCGTGAATGCTGAGTTAGGGCCCAGGAATCAGTCTCCCTCCCTCCCTCCCGCCCAGCAGACACTCCTGTATTTATACCTCTGCCCAATGTCGTCCACCGTTGGTTGAGCCAGGTGATCCTGCATTGCCGTTCCACGTGTGTAGGCTCACCTTTGCCTGGTTATTTCACTTACCTATGTTAATTTTTTTCCAAATGCTCTAACGTATTAATCACATTCATAGCAGTAACATTATCTCTGGGCTCAAATGTATCACTTCCATTTTTTATTGGAGCCCTGCATCACCTTCCTCCTCCCTTTGCTGCTTCCTGTCAGTATCATGCAGGAACTGACCTTCACTCTCCTCCTGGGCTGGCCCCCATGCCGTCCCATTTCTTGGCTCACATCTTACATCCTAAGAAGTACCTGAAAGACTTTACTTTGCCCACAAACTTGTTTGATAGTTTGGAAGTGTAATCGAGTCCCAGGTTAGAAATAATTTTCCCTCAGAGTTTTGAAGGCCTCGTTGTACTTCCCGGTATCTGTAAGTGCCCTGGAGGTGTGGTGGTTCACACCTTTTCTACGAAACCTTGCTTTGTTGGTTTGGTTTCTCTTCTCTCCCTCACTGGAAGTTTGAAGATACTCTCTCTATCCCTGGTGGTCTGGAGTTTCACGATGATGTGCCCTGGTGCAGGTATTCATCATTGACTATTCCGAGTGCTCCGTGGACCCTTTCATTCTGGAAATTCATGTCCTTCAATCTGGGGACATTTTCTTCTATGATTCCTGTGATTTTTCTCCCGATCTTTTCTTTTCCTTTGATCATTTTTCATAATATCCATTCTTGTCATATGGATATGACAGCTTTAATGAGAGCCCATTATAGTTTTCAGTTTCCTGCTCTCCACATTGGAGCAGGTTTGAGATCTATTGCCAGAATGAATGTGATAAGAACTTAGCGTTTCACCACAGCTCTCTAGACCCCACTAAGGCATGTCCACGGGGACCTGGAGGGTCCAGCCCTCTGCTCACTTCCGGTTCCATCACCCCAACTCGCCCACTGGCCTCAGTCACTAGAAATGCACTGCTTCTCTCTTTCTTCTGCTCTAGAAACATGCTCTGCTGCTCTTTGGGTGAATCCACAAGTACTTAGTATTTTAAAAAGTTAATTTTACTAAGACACTAAGGTAAATGAAGGAAGAAAAGTTAGAAAAAAAAAAAAACCGAAGGGGATTTACGTATAAGAAAACGTGTGGTGTAAAAGCAGGGGCAAACTCTTTAAGAATACAGTTTTTTGAATTGATGTCAGCATGAAACCAGGATGCTTACACTTGCTCCAAGAGTTCCTCCCGAAAGCTGCTTTTCTTCACAGAACCAAATGGGATCGCTTGTTCTTTCTACTTCGCTGTACCCTAAACTTATTCCCGGGTGCCTACATGCAACCTGTTTGTTTTCTCAGAAAACAGAAGTGCCTTCCCCCACTCCCTCCGCCCCCATGCATTGTCCCCACCTCGGGGCCCAGGCCATCCAGCCCTCTTGTCTCTCCCTGTGACTCCTCAGTCTTGCATTGACCTCCTTCGCTCTTTATTAAAGTATGTTTTTAGGTCTCCCTAACCTGTTTTTCTCTCATCTGTCTTTTTTCCTTAATTATTTTCACTGGCCACTTTTTAAGACTGATGCTGCCTGCTCTGCAAAGCAATGCTTTTAAAGCTGCTTCTTCTATCAGCCTAGTCTTTCTAGCTCTGGTGGGCCTCTGTGGCAGATAATAACCTCTTTTTGGAGCTTTCAGGTTCTTGTTTCAGGTCTAAACAGTGCTTTCATCCCTCAGTTCATTTACAGATCAAAGAGAATACTTTTCATTTAATTTTTTATTAGGAAGAAATCCAAATACCCTGAACGGAATATCAGCTAGTTTACAGTTACAAGCTTAGCCACTTTCCTACGTTCCCACTGGTCCATCATTCTCTTGTTCTTAAGGGATTACTGAGATTGATCCAGGGAAGGTACTTGCAAGAACTTTGCTAAAGTAGATGACAGTTCTTTCAAAATCAATAAATACTTGTGTTAGTGCTTGAGACAGAAAGAAGGAAATAATCACCTGTAATCCTATCTCCCAGAGATTATTTCTGCCATTCACAGACCTCCAACACATGATTAGGAGCAGGTTTTTGAACTGTGTTTTGATCTTTAAGTTTGAAATAGGACTGTCTAAAAGTATGTTTGAGTTTTGAAGGGCTGTAATGAAACTTCTGAGTAGGTATCTCATGGGTCTGAAACACAGGAGAGATCTGAGCTGAAGATACAAATTTAGGAGTCATTAGCATTTAGTTGGCCTCGTTGGAGGCCAAACCATCGGAGTAAGTGGGATAGGGAGAGTAGGGAGTAGGTAAAGTGGTTAAACTGGAGAGCCTCAGATGGTGCCATGAAGACAGTCCACATTCAGGGAATGGGCAGAGGAAGAAGGGTTGGGAGGAAGGCCAGGAAAACACAGTATCCAGGGGAGATGAGAATGGAATTAAGTGTCAGATGCTTCCAAGAGGTAAAGGAAAATAAGTCTCAACTATTTCATTGAATTTTGCCATATTGGTAAGTATATGTTTACAGTTCTGTTGCCCCTAAAAGATGGAGACTTTGCAGGGGTTTGGCCCTTAAGGGTATGACGTTAGTCATCTTTGGTGAGACAGTATTGAGTTGTGTCTTTACAATGTGGGCTCTGGCATCAGCATCCCGTATCTACTGTGTGATAAATAGCCATGTGACCGCTAGCGAGTTACTTAATGTCTCTGTGCCTCCATTATCTGTGGTATCTGTGACATGTGATGGTGATGGTGTCTGCTTCATAGAGGAGTGAACGTTGTAAAGTGCAGAGAAATGCCTGGCTCACTGTAAACACTACATGGTGTTTGTTGGAGGTGAACTGGATGCGGTAGTAGTATCACTTTTAGCCCAATGCCTGGCATTTAACAGGTATTTTAACATGAAAATTCAACAGCTTGTGACTGCAAAGCAGTGGATTTGCTGTGGCTAGTACAGTTCCAGTCATTTTAAACTCTACCAGCATATACAGAATATAATCGTGCCAGGCCAGAGGAAGAACTCAGGGGACTGAGAGTTCGCTGCATGTAGCTTTTAAACTGTGTAAAACTTAGATAGGAACTTGAACCCACATGCCGAGACTTGAACCCAGCCTAAATTCTGATTGGGACTGAACCCAGCCAAAACCCACAGTCTTCCAACTGAGATCACACACCTGCTTTCAGGACTTACTGAAGTTCAGGTTCTTGATGTCTCATTGCAGAAAGAATTCAGTGAGAGACAAAGTGATAGGTAAGTAGTGGATTTATTTAGAGAGAAACACACTACACAGAGTGTGGGCCATCTCAGAAGGTGAGAAAGGCACCAGGGTATGGGGCTGTCAGTTTTTATAGGGGTGGGTGATTTCATAGGCTAATGAGTGGGAGGAGTATTCCAGCTGTTTAGGGAAGGGGCGGGGATTTCCAGGAATGGGGCCACCGCCCACTTTTTGATCCTTATGGATCCTTGGAACTGTCATGGCGCCTGTGGGTGTGTCATTTAGCTTGCTGATGTGTTACAGTGAGTGTATACTGAGGCTCAAGGTATAGTGGAAGTCGACTTGTCTGCCATCTTGGACCCATTTCGTTCTAATCAGTTTATGTCATGTCCTCAGGCTATGTTATTCTTTCAAAGGCTGTGCCCTGCCCCCTTCCCTCCTGTTTCACTGGCAGAGTATAGCGCTCTAAGCAAAGACTGTGTGAGCCGGGAAGGTGTGTGATGTGTTCTGTGTGGGTGAGGCTGAGGGCTGGAAGGGATGTTGTCAAGAGGACTGGAGAGGCCGGGCCAGGTCTTGCAGGCAGGATGAGGAGTTTTGTATTATTAAACCCAGAGAAGCCTTTGAGTGATTTTAAACCATGACTTGATCCAATTTGTGTTTTGAAATCCCTTTTGCTGCTACAAAAGACTTTCTTCCTCTCTAGTTGTAAAACACTTAGGATAGATTTAATATATTAAATAAAAGAAACTGATTTCTTAGCCCTAAATACTAAGGTCTTTGAGTTGTTTGCCAGAAAGAGTTCCTGCGTTAAGAATCTACATCAGTTTACATCTTAGATATCAGAAACTTGAGTTATAAAAATAAAATGATTTACGTCTAAAATTTTTCATTTAGTGTCAGAGGGATAGTCTTAAAACTTTTAAGTCTGAAATCCTTCTTCTGCCTGCTGGAATCAGATTACCTTCACTCCCTGTTGTGACTGTTGGTGTATCTGAAAAGTGATAGCCTGAATGTTGATTTACTGTGCACGCAATTTTCACAGGAATTTGTCTTTTCCCATTTGTTCCATTTTAAAAAGAAATGGCCTTTTATGGTCCTAGTTGCATTAAAAGCAGTCACAGGGTGTTTCTTTTAATTAGAAATGCATTCTCTGTTGCACGATAAATTGCTTTCTTGTAATTCTGATCATGAGCAACATCTTAGATTTCAGTTACTTCATTTCAGTAAGTATTTGCGTGCCTACTCTGTGCCAGGCACCGTTTAGCATCTCAGGCTGCATTGTGAACTAAACAAAGATCCCTACCTTTGAGGAGTTTATATTCCAGTGGGAGGAGGCAGATGGCAAATAATAAGCGTAATTAATATCTTTATTATACTACTAATAAATATAACTAGTATACTGGGGGTGGTATGTGCTATGAAATTAAAAGTAGAGCAGTTGATGCAGTGAGTGAGGAGCCTGCAGCTTCAGATACGGTGGTCAGGGTAGCATCATTGAGAAGGTCTGACTTGAGCAAAGGATTGGAAACTTGTGCGGATTTGCTGGGGGGGGTGGGGTGGGGGGGGGAGGTGGTGAAGATCCAGCAGAAGGAACAATCATACAAAGAAAGGCCCCAAGGCCAGAGTGCTCCAGGCCTGTTTGAGGAACAGTAAAGAAGGCAGCAGGTCTAGAGGGAGGGAGTTCCTCAGCCTTTTGGGAACAGACTTCTCAGTCAAATTCAAAAGTTCA
The DNA here is from genome assembly GCF_949774975.1 of Lagenorhynchus albirostris. Taxonomy (NCBI): domain Eukaryota; kingdom Metazoa; phylum Chordata; class Mammalia; order Artiodactyla; family Delphinidae; genus Lagenorhynchus; species Lagenorhynchus albirostris. Next base: position 101,016,121 of record NC_083103.1, read on the forward strand.
TAAGCCAAAATAAGTGAATAAATTAGGGAAAGAATTTTCATTCTGTGAATGCTCTGCAGGTGGTAATCTATAAATACCCGGACTCCTGTCTTAACTTGATTTAGGTAATTCCAAAGTAACACGAAAGTTTCTTAAATTCATTTCAAAGGGCAACTAAACAAACAAGCAAAAAATCTCTTTTTCTGTGAATGAGAAACTGATGATAGATCACAAGCTCATATGACGTAGCATTTAGTAAAAGCTGAAAATTTACCTTTCCAATTTAGAGATCTCAGGTTAAAAGCCAAAGGCTTTGTTTTACAGCAAAGGATGGCAAAGGTGCCAAATGCACGTATCTCCAAGAGGGGCAGTGATGGGGGTGAAGATTGGGCTGAGTCTGGGAGAAACTGCCCTGTAAGAGTAGGTTTGGTCACCTCCCTTATTTCTTTCAAGCTCAGTTGCTCCAAATCCTTTTTTAACATTTTCATTTGGTGATCTATATTTTCTGTTCTTTGACTCAGTGAGATTTTCCATGTGTTTCTTAAGTTTGCGACCTAAATCAGGCACACTACTTTCATAAGGTCCTGTTACCAAATCAGGTCTGGCTGCTGGCCACTCAGAAATCAATTAAGAGAGAGAGAAATGTTGGTAGAAAGGAAAGTTGCTTTTAATTATAGAATGCCTGCAATCTGCAGAGGCGGTGGACTCAGTGTCCCCCCAAAACCATCTCCAAAGATTCTGATTGGCTGTGAAAGTTTTTAAAGGGAAAAAGGGAAGTAATCCCAGTCAGTCTTTCATGTAGCGAGTCACAGTCATCGACATCCCACTGTGTGCAGGCTTGCTGATGTCTTGTGATGATCCCTCCCCGCCCCCCTGCCCAGCTGTGCAGCGTGTGGGAATCTTATTCCCCCACCAGGGATTGAACCTGGGCCACGGCGGTGAAAGCGCCAAGTCCTAACCACTGGACTGCCAGGGAATTCCCTTGATTTTTCTTTAGATGCTATCGTGTTCACAGTTTGTTCGCCAGATTACTGAAGGGGAAGCTGGGGAAGAGATCTGGTTATCTGTTACTTATTCTTCATTTCTACTCCTTTGATCTATGGAAAGAAGCAACAGACTAGGATTAGGCAAGGTATCACGTGGTCAAAAGATCTGAAAGGTGTACTAGGGCTGGAGATGAGCAGAGCTGGGGTGGGGGGAGTGGGGGGCGCTGGGGGCTGGTTTAAGGTTAGTGACAAGGCAAAGAGGCCTCCTGCAGAGAGCTCTTTCCTGCCAAATGCTGCTTACAAATCCCCACTTGTCAGAACATCATTCCATTTCTGTGGGATCATGGGCAAAGGTCTGTCTTCTGTAACTTCTTCCTGCTGACGTAGGGTGTCGTATTCTTAGAGTGGAAGATGTTGACATGGGTCTGTAGCATCTCTTTTCTCACAGTTGTAGTTGTCCGTTTCCATACAGGGGCAGAACAAGCTACAATTATTTTGATGCCCACAAAGATGCGGATTATTTTCAGCAGTAGTGTTAATCCCATTCTCTTAAGGTCAGTTCTTGGCGCTGTGCTAGCCGTAGATTCCGTACTGCTCAAGATGGAGTGGTTTGTCACAGCTGCAGTCTGGTCATCATGCAGTCAGCCTTTCCCCTCTGGTGGCAGTTACGGTATCTGTAAAACCACTCAGGAACATGCATCAGACACTGAGTCTGTAACTCTATTGTCCTAATCGTTAGCTGCTTGAGCCTGCTCCTTTGTGACTCAGAGGCCTGGGAGACTTCAACTTCTCTACAGACAAGAGGCAGGAGACGGTGAGGGGCGTTTGTACTTGGGCGGGGTTGGGGTGCAGGTTATGTGATCAATACTAATATAGAAGAATGCTGCCACAGTTGCACGCATGTCAAGTGTATCGTGTTGGTGTGTATATTCAGTATCATCTTTGTTTTGCATATACAGTATTCTTTATAAAGAACCAGGCTTAGTTTATCCAGGGAGGTGTTCTGCCGTACTTGCCCATAACTGATCTTTTCCCATGTTTCTGAATTTTATTTTTCAGAGTATCCTTTTGTGGTTTCTTAAACTTCTTTCTTACTGATTCCTTTCCCAATTTGTCATGGTTGTTTCATACTTGAGTCCTCTCTGCGAAATTGCTGTTTATTGTTTTGAGTTTAGTTTCCCATGAGGTTAAATATGAGGTATGATCACTAAAGAAAATGCTGAGAAGCACACGTCTTTGACTTTCTGAAACAAAACATTCTACATTCATCTCACAGTAAAAAAGGAAAATGGTACAGGTTAATATAACTGAGTTAGACGGGCCCTAGAAAAATTTGCAAGGCCTTTTCTCTCCTTCCTTTAGATAGGACTGCATGGTCTGCCCTCTTTTTCTTTTTCTTTTTTTTTTTTTTTTTGCAGTACGCGGGCCTCTCACTGCTGTGGCCTCTCCCGTTGCGGAGAACAGGCTCCGGACGCGCAGGCTCAGCGGCCATGGCTCACGGGCCCAGCGGCTCCCCGTGTCCCCTGCATTGGCAGGCGGACTCTCAACCACTGCGCCACCAGGGAAGCCCTGCCCTCTTTTTCTTTAAAAGGAAATGCCATGACCTCTGTAGACCTCCAGTTCCATTGCCATCCTGAGTGGGAAGTTCAGGAGCGAGCACTTCATAGACATTTAATCTCTGTTGAATGACAGAATGAAAAGATTGAATGCACTCACAGCAAGCTTTTTGCGAAATCCCTCTTTACTGGGTATTTTGATAATTGAGTTTTAAACATAATTAAGAACCCAAGATGGGTGTCTATTCAGTTCTTTTTTATCCATTATGTCAGTTTAAGATACTGTGCGAAGACAGGTCTGTTTTGTGTATCTTTCCTATATTCTGTCCTTGGTTTTACTGTGAACGGGTTTTGGATTACATGGCCACAATGGACTTCTGAGATGTCTCACACGGTGTTGACAGTTCACTTAATCACTATTAACATTCAGCTACACTTGAAGTTTTTAACCATAACATTTGCCAAGCTCCATGTCAAAATGCAACTTGAAAAAAATTTTTTCAAACTCAGTGCTGTTTAAGTCAGAAATCCTCAAGAAAGTAAAAAGGAGTGGAAACTAGGTGGGATATTCTTACTAAACATTTTAATTTTTATTATGACAGGAAAGTCTTCCCTTCTTTACAGCTTGTCAAATTTCAGCTCATAGAGAAATCCTCTATAATGGTGACATGGCCTGAGCTCGCCCGGACTTGAAGGAACCTATGTCTGTATGTGGCACATTGTGTGTCCTCTTGGTGGCATGAGAAGCAAGCAGTTGAGGGTCCAGCCATTCATAATTCACACTGTCTTAATAGGGGACTTCAGTTTTCAAGGACTGGCTAGAATGTAAAATCTTATCCTTGAAGATTTATTTAATCTTATTTTTAATGAATTGCCTAGGTCACTTGTGATGAAATTGTTTGTATCATCGTACTACTTGATACATGGAAAATATTATTTTTTTAATAAAGACCATATTTCTTTTTTTTATAAATTTATTTTATTTATGTATTTTTGGCTGTGTTGCTACGCACAGGCTTTCTCTAGTTGCGGCGAACAGAGGCTACTCTTTGTTGCAGTGCTCAGGCTTCTCATTGCAGTGGCTTCTCTTGTTGCGGAGCATGGGCTGTAGGTGCAAGGGCTTCAGTAGTTGTGGCTCGCGGGCTCTAGAGTTCAGGTTCAGTAGTTGTGGTGCACGGGCTTAGTTGCTCTGCGGCATGTGGGATCTTCCCGGACCAGGGATTGAACCTGTGTCCCCTGCATTGGCAGGAGGATTCTTAACCACTGCACCACCAGGGAAGTCCCCATTGAAAATATTTTTATTAAATATTTTTAAAGTCTCCTTCCTTAGCAACATGTGTCATTGTTTTCAGGATATACTTTCTCAGATAGAAGCTTCACAGGAGGGAAAGCAGGGACAAAGAAGGAATTTATTAGTTATCATTCTTTGCATGGTAAAATCATCAACTTCCATCACCAACTTCTAATTCAAAGCAGATTTTAATTTGGATGTTCCATTACTCCTTCTTGAAACACTTTTGTTCCCTGTACATGCTGTGTTACTTTGGTTTTATAATTGAAAATAAATGATATAAACAACATCTCAGCTCTTGAGCCTGGAATACCAGTGTAGTTTATTTTGGGACTTGAGTTGAAAGGCTTTCTGGAATTTGTGATTATACGTCTCAATCCTTAAAGTCTTTCCAGAAACCCTATATCTTATGAGTTCATTCTCACATTTTTCATTGATAGGTCATTGTTTGCTGGTGAAATCCCAAGAATAAGTGGTAGCAATCTGGCATTTTATCAGTGACTGTATTAAAGCAAATTTTCAGGAAATGAGTGTGATACAGATCTTATCTAACAGAAGGTAGAGGGTGTCAGGCACATACAATTTAGGGATAAAAGTAGGAGCAAACTAGGTTAACCAGAGGTAGAGGAAAGACTTCAAGACTGGGGTACACAGAGGGATCACATCCTGGCACAACTAGATACAGTTCTTATATATCAGTTCCATTTCTTTGTATGAATGAGAAGGAAGAAAATGGAAATTTTGTTTTATACAAAACAAATAGAATAGGCTGCAATCTACATTATAGAACTGAATTCATCAACTGCCTTAGTAAACTATTTTAGTTAATTTGTTACATTGTCAACAAGCTTGTCGGGTGCTCTTTTGTAGTACCTTACACTGGCTATCTTTTTCTTCTTTCCTCTCCCATAGTTGCTAAAAAAACAAATGTGTTGAAATTAGTCCAAAAGCCACAATCAGAGGGGCTTGGTTTCTTCCAAGTCGGAGGATGACTGTCTCTTCCCTTAAAAAACAAAGTTAACCCTTTTCTATGTTTATGATAGAGAAATAAACCAGTCTCTATTTCAGTCACTGTTTTATTTTATTATTATTTTTAATGGAAGAGGGGAAAGCTTGCTATAAATACAACTGATCTTTTAAAACAAGGAATGTACCATCTTTGCAAGCTAGTCATTTGTAGATCTTTTATTTCCAGGCAAAAATGCCATCATTAGAACTTTTCTCTCCTTTTTATTCCATCCACCCATATCTGAAAGTGTATTATTCTGTGTTCCTTCTGGCATGTCAGTGGTTTGTTTGGGCTGAAGACCACACACTGGAAGCACAGGGAGACCCCCGGATCAGCGTGAGGAGAGCGGCTGGGAGACCCCACTCTCATCCCTCCATGAAGAAAGCAGCTAGATTTTGCCATCTTTGCCAGCACCAAGATGTTGTGAAAGGAGGAGCTGGAATTCTTTCATGTTTTCAAATCTACAACTGCTAGTTTATACAATCTTAATTTCATTCATATAACCAATCCTTTTTCTCTTATCTTTTCCGTGTTTCTTAATGGATTTTTCCTAGAACACTTGCCTTGATTTTTCCCTTTTTCACCCACCAGATATAAGCATTCTATTTCTTGCCAAGCTGACAGATTTCAAAGTAGAAGTATCCTATCTGATATGAAGACTTAGGCCTTAAAAAGTTTGTTAATGAGGTTACTTGTCTTGGCATTTACCGAACGTCTAACTTTTATTTTGCTGAACTCTGTGGGCCTTAAAGGATTTCTCAGTGGCTTATTAGCAGTAATTGGGGTAATGAAGACACTGGCACAGGTAATTGCCTTTGTTTTCTTGTGGCAGAAAAGCTTTTTCCACCTCTGCTAAGTCCCACTAAAATGAAAACTCAAATAGTGATCACATAAAGAAATTAATGTGTGAACTAGTTGCTGCATATTAGGAATTCTGTGCAAGATTTTTGCAATTAGCTTAGAACCTCTTTAGCAGTACCTGCAGATTGTTTAGAGTAAACAATGGGGTAAAATAGATTTTTCTTTTCCTGAAATAACACTCTAAAAGGAATAAGATACGGTTTATGCTTAGATGTCACTGAGGTATACATGTAAGATTGTATCATATGAGCCATCTTTTAGACTGAAGAAAAGATGTTATCCTGTTAGAAAACAGAATGAATGTATGGTCAGATTTAATGTGGGCATATTGAATTACTTCTCGCTCAGTTCCTAAGAGGGCCGAGAACATTCCAGTAACAACTTGTCAAGAGTTGTTGGCCATATTTAATTCTCTTATATTATGTAGATGGAATGGACCTTCATAACAGTTGGCTCTGTAACGAAAAAAATTAAAAAGCTTAGTATTCAGGTGTTGACACTAAGAATTGACCATCTGTCAGAAAAGAGAATCCAGCAGAATGACCTTGCATACTTTCCAGGAGAAAATGATAGGACCGATCTAGGGCTCTGGTAGGTTGTTGGTGGTGGGAGGTACGTGACAAATAGTGCTTATCACCGGAAAAAAATGGCTTCATTCAGCTCCTGAATTTAGCCAGCTGCCGTGATTGCATCAACAAAGCACCTAATCATGTAGCCGCTACGAAGCATCACAATTATTTCAAGTAAATCTGCTTTCTAGAATGTGGGAGCTCCGTTCTTTGATAGTTTTGGACTGTAAATTAAAAACAGGGGGTAAAAAAGCTGAGACGCTAATACTTGGAGAATGTTTTTAGGTTGTAATAGTGCGATTAAGAGCATGAACTTGGAAGGCAGACCGCCTTGGTTTGAATTATGGTACCCAGCTTTTCTGTGCCTCAGTTTTCTCATCACTAAAATGGGGCAGTAATAGTACTTCATAAGGTTATGGGGATAACATGAGTTAATATTTGTAAATAGTGCTTGGCACGTGGTAAGCGCTATATAAGAGTTAAAACTCTGGTTTAGTAGCTGAATTAAACATTGGATTATGAAGATGTCCATCTTCAAAACTTAATGAACATTAAATTAACTTTTCTCTATGTTTTACTTTCAGCTTTCTCAAGACACAGTGTTTTCTACATGAGTGTAGTTTGTCCAGATTGCAGATGGGTTTATAGAGCCATATTTAAAGAAAGAGCATAATGAACACTTTTCATTGTGTTCTTTTAAAAAACATCCCCAAACTGCTGGGTTGTCGCATATGTGGTAGAAATTCCCACTCCTGCCACGACTTCTCCAGTCTAGAGCATAGGTAGACTTCAGAGAAATAAAAACCTCATGGAAATATTTTAATGGCAGTTAACTCCTAACTGTTGGTATTGGCAACTGGGAAGCTGTGAGACTGTAATAAGTGATGTGTACATGTAAAAGAAGGGAGTGTGGCATGTGGTGTGCATCCTTTATTTAGCAAAACGTTGGATTGTGGGGAAATTGTTTGCATTTCTTTTAGGTATTCCCTGTTTGTCTCATCATAAGAATCCCCTGAAGATTGTGGAGATTCTCGTTCAGTAATTTAGGAGTAGAGCCTGGGAACATATACTATCTTTTAAATTAACTAATAGACTTTATCTTTAAGAACATATACTTTTAACAAGCATCTCAGATGATTATGAAGGTAGGGCAAGGTTTATTGAGTTAAGTAGTCTGTCTTCTCTTGAGCCCCAGCTTTCTCACCAACAGAACCAAAGATATGACTGGAAAGATGGTCTACTTCCTCACTCACTGTTAGGATTTTGTAATCCCTATTTTCCAAGTGATTATGATACCAAAGAATTCCAGTATGTGTGATGGAATATGAGTTGAGGAAATTAGCCTTCTCTTTACCAGAAAAACTAATTCAGCAAACTTTTAAAAATGTCTTAAGAAAGAAAAAAGCTTTCTAATGGATAAAGAAGATGTGGCACATATATACAATGGAATATTACTCAGCCATAAAAAGAAACGAAATTGAGCTATTTGTAATGAGGTGGATAGACCTAGAGTCTGTCATACAGAGTGAAGTAAGTCAGAAAGAAAAAGACAAATACCGTATGCTAACACATATATATGGAATTTAAGAAAAAAAATGTCATGAAGAACCTAGGGGTAAAGCAGGAATAAAGACGCAGACCTCCTAGAGAACGGACTTGAGGTTATGGGGAGGGGAAAGGGTGAGCTGTGACAGGGCGAGAGAGAGTCATGGGCATATACACACTAACAAACGTAGTAAGGTAGATAGCTAGTGGGAAGCAGCCGCATGGCACAGGGATATTGGCTCGGTGCTTTGTGACAGCCTGGGGGGGTGGGATAGGGAGGGTGGGAGGGAGGGAGACACAACAGGGAAGACATATGGGAACATATGTTTATGTATGACTGATTCACTTTGTTATAAAGCAGAAACTAGCACACCATTGTAAAGCAATTATACCCCAATAAAGATGTTAAAAAAAAAAAAAAGAAAAAAGCTTTCTGATAAAACAGCAAGCTTCAAGTAATTATTAGTAGTTTGGTTTCTAAGTACTGACAATGTAAGGTAATAAAACATCCAGGGACTTCCCTGGTGGTGCAGTGGTTAAGAATCTGCCTGCCAATGCAGGGGACACGGGTTTGAGTCCTGGTCCAGGAAGATCCCACCCACCGCGGAGCAACTAAGCCCGTGCGCCACAGATACTGAGCCTGTGCTCTAGAGCCCGTGAGCCACAATTACTGAGCCCACGTGCCACAACTACGGAAGCCCGCACACCTAGAGCCCGTGCTCCGCAACAGGAGAAGCCACCGCAATGAGAAGTACGCGTGCGGCAATGAAGAGTAGCCCCCGCTCACCACAACTAGAGAAAGCCCACGCGCAGCAACGAAGACCTAACACAGCCAACAATAAATAAATAAATATAAATTTTTTTAAAAAGTCCAAAACTCTGGTAATATGTATTGTCTTCTGGTTATTGGGGGGGGGGACAATATTTAATGTATTGCTATTTTAGAATTAACAGTCCTTATATTTAGCAAGTTTAGTAAACTTTTGAGCAGTTAAAACTTCTCTTTATTGGTCTTATTCTAATCCACAATAATTCTTTCACTTTGTCTAGTTATCACCTGAATATAATTGCTTGGTAATACCTTTCCCATTCTTCATAGTGTCTCAGAACCCAGTCTTTGTTTAGCTAGAGAGTCATGCCTCACTGCCCGTGAGGACACAGTTGTCCAGCAACAAGGGATGTTCAACAATCAGCAAATTAGTATTGATTATTCTATTCTTGAGCCAGTGATTTCTTTAGGTGAAAGTAAAGGATAATTGGGGGCATTTAGCACACTTACCCGTGGGTTAATTTTAAATCTTTTTTTTTTTTTTTGATTTATTTTTGGCTGCTTTGGGTCTTTGTTGCTATGCCCAGGCTTTCTCTAGTTGCGGAGAGTGGGATCTCCTCTTTGCTGCGGTATGTGAACTTCTCATTGCGGTGGCTTCTCTTGTTGCGGAGCACGGGCTCTAAGTGCAGGGGCTTCAGTAGTTGTGGCACGCAGGCTCAGTAGTTGTGGTGCACGGGCTTAGTTGCTCCGCGGCATGTGGCATCTTCCTGGGCCAGGATCGAACCCCTGTCCCCTGCATTGGCAGGCGGATTCTTAACCGCTGTGCCACCAGGGAAATCCTCGTGGGTTATTTTTATCCTCAAAGTCTTCCCCAAGCCTGTCTCATGGGAGAATAGCAGGTATTTCTTAGGCTCCACAAAGTGATGGCCAACAATTGACATGAGTTGATGTTGGTTTTGGTTGGTTTTGTTTGGTTTTGGAGGGGGAGGGGAAGCCTTCAGAACTTATATATATCTGTATACTTTGGATAACAATATAGAGCTCCAAAGTCATAATTTTGAGGTTACTTTCCTTTGGATGAATTTAATTCCTTAAATTTGGGACACATTAATTAATGAATTTCCGTTAAGCCGGTTATACCTCTAGAACACTTTTTAGGATGTACAGCTTATTAAAACTGTTTAATGCATGTGCTATTTTGAATGATATACTTTACACATCTAATTGTGGTCCGTGGTGTTTAATCTCTTTTAGAAACTGGATGGCTTCTACAGGGAGCCAGGCCTCGGCTATAGACCAGATTTGGGAGCTCTTGAGTGATGGCGCACCTCCCACCAAAAAGCCCAGGTAAACAAGGGAAGGGGATCCGAGGAACAGAGGAAATCACCACTGATGGTAGATAATGAAAAATAATGAACTTACCCTACATCCCAGTTGGCATCACTAATTAATATTGGCCTTCATATAAAAATTGTTTTTATTTTGCATTTAATTTGTTTTTTATCAAGGTCAGAAATGTATATAATTTTAAAAGACAGTTCTTTAAGGCTCATAGTGCCTCACCTCCTCCTCCGAGGTAATCACTTTCAACTTTGTCTGTTTCTTCTAATATTTACATCCAGATTTTTAATACTGCATGTGTACTGCTGTTTCTTAGTTTTGGGTTTTACCTGTTTCTAATTATGGAAGGTAAGGATTAGGCTTGCTGTCCTGAATCCTCCCCTCATCCATCCCCAGCTGCCCTCCCCAAACACACCATAGACTCTCCTCACAGCCTCCTAGTGTGTTTTATATCACAATTTTTGGTTTAATATTTACATTGTATGACTGTATAAATAGTATTCATAGCTGAGCCTAATGTGTTATTATGTTTCTTTCCTTGTCCATTTTTTCCTCCAGGTTATTAAAGATTGTCTCTTTTTTTTTGCTTTGTTTTCTTTGAACCTATCAATTTAAATTCAAACTCTGTGATAGAGCGTAAATCTCCTAATCTGCTGACACACGTCAGTAATGTGCAAGTTTAAAGCTGCTCCGTGGGTCCTTCCCTCTGGGCAGTTGTGCTCCAGGCCTGCCACATTGCTGCTGTCTGCCGTTTTCCTTTCCTGTCACCCTGGGAATTCCTTTCACATCTCTCCTGTATTGGACCCTCTGTTTCCTGGATCTTATGTCTTCCTTTTTGGTGTACTCCTTCATTTTGCTGAAAAACATCTCGTTAGCTTCCTTAGTAAGGATTCAGAGGAGAAAAGTTTTGGGAGACATTTGAGAATGTCTGTATCGTACTCTTACATTGATGATTTGGCTGAGTGTAGAACTTCAGATACGGACTCATTTTCCTTACCGTTAATGAAATCATTGCCCATTCTCTGCTAACATCTTAAGTGTTCCTGCCACAATAGCCACTCTCTTCTAATTCCTAGTCCTTTGTATTATATGACTTCTTTTTCTTTTCTCATTAGAAACTTGTAAGTATGGTTATTTTATTCTCAGTAATCTGAAATTTCACACTGATACATCTTCACATGAATCTGGATATCAGGTAACTCTTTCAAGCAGGCTACTAATAATTTCACTTTGGAGGAATTTTCCTGTGTTACTGATTTGATAATTTCCTTTACGGTTCTTTCTGTATTCTGTCTTTGTAGAATTCTTGGTATTCAGATGTTGGGCCTTTTGGATAAGTCTCTAATTTTCTTACAGCTTTCTATCACTTTTGTTTTTATCATTCTACTTTCTCAGAGATTTTCTCAGTTGTATCTCCCAACCTTATGAATTTTTTATTTCTGTCTTTTTTGTATAGAAATAAGAAATCTTTTCGTTTGCCCAGTTTTTTTTATAGCATCCTGTTCTGTTGCACAGATGCCATTTTAAAAAAAAATCTATGTCAGGATGTCACTGCTTCCTTTTCAGTTTTTCTCCCCTTTCCCAGATGGTCTCTTATTTCCCCCAAGTTCCTTTCTATCTGCTGGTTTGTTTGGGTATAACTCTCATGCTGGGGATTTTGTTCAAAGGTAAGGTGACCCTTATTTTTCTGCTCATATTTAAGAGAAAACACTGAAAAGCCAATGGAGACTCTGTGTGTGACGAGGGGCTTGGTGGCTGGTGGGCCTCCCTGTGGGTAACAAGCATGGGCCAGGTTCCACAGCCTGCCGGACTCTGTGGTCTTTTCTCTCATGCTGGCCATTTTCCCCAAAGGGAACTCCTCCCACCTCCTGACCCCAAGAGGTTGAGGTGCAGGCATAAGGTTGACTGCCAACGTCTGGGAGTCTTCCTTTAGGAGAGGGGGCAGGGGAGAGTCTCATATTTCTTATACAGAATGTACACAGTCCCCCTCCCCAAGCTGTGCACGGTGTTCTCAGATACAGAACCCTCTGGTGGAAGCTCTCTGGAGGACAGGCCTCCTGTCCTAGAGTTCTGACCACTTCTGACACAGCCTTGCAGCGAATTGACCCTCCACCTTCAGCTGTGCCTGAACATTTCCAAGCTTCTGCAGAGGGGATCAGCTCTTACTTGACTGCTTCTAAAATCTATTGACCTCTTTCGTCTACTTTTCCTATTTTTGTCATCTTTTCCTCTTCTGCTATTTATGAATGTATGCCTTCTTAAAAAATTACTACTATTTAGTGTTTTAGGAAGAACCAGAGGTGAAACATAACTGTTAAATTTTTCCCTTTTAACTGGAAGTCTTAAATTTGGAAAAATCACATCTCAGAGCTATAATGTATGAGGTAAAGAATTCCAATAGTACAGCACATTCAAATGGAAAACAAAAATCCCTGTTCTCCTCAATCCCCAGAGTTAACCACTATTTACAGTTCTTATGAATACTTCTAGAAATTTTCTTTTCTTTTCCGTTATGGTTTATTAAAGGATATTGAATATAGTTCCCTGTGCTGTGCAATAGGACTTGTTTATTCATACTGTGTGCAGTAGTTTGCATCTGCTAGTCCCTCCCTTCTAGAAATTTTTAAGTATATGTTTGTGTGTGCTTCACTTTCTTGATCCCCTTGAACTGAAATGGCATTTTTCACTGTTTGCTTCTAAGGTCTATTATCAGTCTTCCCCAGCAGACTAAGCTTTTGCGGCCAGGGACTCCATGTGTATGGTGCTTTATGAGTTTTTCATGGAATTGGGAATAGGGAAGGCAGTTCTAGAGGTGGTTTCTTCAAAACTAGCTTTCTCAAGGCTAAAAGTACCTTTCCCTTCTTGCATTATGCCAACATGCAAATCCTTTTTCTGTTCATTGTATTATGTGAGCAAAAGGTCGAGAAGGGCAGTTTCTTAGGAAAACACGTGCCATCAGCATGTGTTTAAATTAAAGTGCATAAACATATTTCAAACAGATTTTAATATAGTTTCAGGATGAAGGGGGCGTGGAGAAACAAAACACAAAAATTTGTACCAAAACACAAAAATTATCTCACACAGAAGTCAGGACAGAACTCAGTGTTTATCACGGGAAGAAAGGAATGTTTTCCACCTTCCGTCATATCCGTTGAATAGTTGTTTCTTTATTTAGGTATGTAAGGCTTTTGTGTTTTCAGAATTTTGTTGGCCACTTTTTTTTTTTTTTTTTTTCCTGCTTGAGGATATCTAGAACAAAGCCGAAGGCAAATGTGTTCCCATATTTGACTATCTCATACTCAGCTTTAGTCATGTTCATTTTCGTCTTTGTGTTCACAAACTTTGGGCTTACGTTTTTTTTATTGGCTTTTCTTTCATCTCCTGTTTTGCATTTCTCAACAATAGGAATTTCACATGTGGGGGGTTTCTTTTCTTTCTGGAATCCAAATCAAATCAGACATGTTTTTTGAAATTTATGTTTGTTTAAAATATAGTTTAGTTTTCAAAACTCAACTGAGTGGTGATAGTTGGACCTTTTCCTGATATTGGGTTTTCTTAGGTTGAGAAGATCGGTCTTACGATGGCGCTTTAGGATTTCCACAGTAGGGTTATTACTTTCTCAACACGTACTGGCACTACCGTGCTCACACTACTTTGGAAAGGCATCAAGCCTGTGCTTGTCATCTTTGCAGCTGTAGGAGTTAGAGCTGAAAACCGTGGCTTTGGACGGTCTTTGTGCCTCGTGTCTGTTGGACGTTCTCAGTCCTCTCATTTGTTTGACTTTTTCAGGAAGCTGCTCCCAAGCCTGAAAACGAAGAAGCCTCGGGAGCTCGTGCTGGTGATTGGAACGGGCATCAGTGCTGCAGTCGCACCCCAGGTCCCAGCCCTGAAATCCTGGAAGGGGTTGATTCAGGCCTTACTGGATGCGGCCATTGATTTTGATCTTCTAGAAGATGAGGAGAGCAAAAAATTTCAGAAATGTCTCCACGAAGACAAGAACCTTGTCCATGTTGCCCATGACCTCATCCAGAAACTCTCTCCTGTGAGTACCCTTGTGTGAGCCCTGGCATTCGATCTTTCCTAAAACCAGACACACATGCTGAACGCAATAAGGAGATTTATCTAGCCTATAGATTTGCATAACATTTGGCTCTTCTGCAAAATGTCAGTTTATGGACCCGAATCATGGTAGTTACCTTGACCTCATTTCAGTGTGTTGTGGTGGTGGTGGTGCGGGGGGGTTGGTGATGATGGTGATGATAATGTTGTTGAGGCCTTTATTTGTACAAAATGAGACCACTGTCCCATTATTGCTGTGTTTTAAATTTACTTTTTCTACACTCACTACTATAAAAGCTGTGTTCCCTGGCATCCATGCCTTTCAGGGAACCTCAGAAAGATTAGAGATAATTCTTATTTTGTGGATGAAGCAGCGCCAGTTTTTAATGTTCCTTTTAAAGGCAGTCACACATGTATATATATGGAATTTTGCTGCGTTTTAGCAAACTGAGCTGGAAATCAATTCCTGAATGATTTAAGGGCCTCTTTGTCTTGCTTCGTTTTAAAAATGTCTTAAAAATCAGGATTCACTTAAGATATATTTGGAAATAGTAGAGTAGCCAAAGCATATTTTAAAGCTTAATGAATTAAGTGCACCTTGAAAAAAAATGTAACTCTTATGCCTTAAAAAGTCAATTATCAGTGTTGATTTTTCCCCCTACGCCCTAGGGCCCATAGGAAAGAAGTGTCATTAAGTGTTAACCTGAAAGGCATTTAAAAGTATTGGTAATTCCCTCCTAGATCATGACTCATTCAAAAACTTAGGGCCTTTTACTTGTCTTTTCATTTCTTTGTGCTTAATTGGGGTAAAATGTTACTAACCTAGAACAGTATAAAAAATTAATAGACTTTAAAGAGCTCATGGGACCTCCATCTCATACCATATACAAAAATTAGCTCAGTGGATTAAAGACCTAAATGTCAGAGCTAAAAACTATAAAACTCTTAGAAGAAAACGTAGTTTTAAAGCTTCATGACCTTGGATCTGGCAGTAGTTTTTTAATCATGACACCAAAAGCACAAGAATCAAAAGAAAAAATAGATAAACTGCACTTCACCAAAGTTGTAAAAACTACTAGGCTCACTGAGCATTATCAGGAAAGAAAGACAGCCCCCAGAATGGGAGACGATGTCGACAATCCATATATCTGATAAGGGTGTAGTGTCCAGAATGTATAAAAAAAAACTCTTATAACTTAATAAAAACGCAAATAATCCAGTTTTTTCAGTTTAATTTGTTTTTGAAGTATAGTTGATTTACAGCGTTGTATTAGTCTCTGGTGTACAGCAAAATGATTCAGTTATACATATATTCTTTTTCATATTCTTTTCCATTATAGTTTATTACAAGATATCGAATATAGTTCCCTGTGCTATCCAGTAGGACCTTGTTGTTTATCTGTCTTATATAGTAATTCGTATCTGCTAATCCCAAACTCCTAATTTATCCCTCCCCTGCTTTGCCCTTTGGTAACCATAAGTTTGTTTTCTATGTCTCTGAGCCTGTTTCTGTTTTGTAAATTAATTCATTTGTATCATTTTTTAGATTCCATATGTGAGTGATGTCATATGATATTTGTCTTTCTCTGTCTGACCTACTTACTATGGTAATCTCTAGGTCTATCCATGTTGCTGCATATGGCATTATCTCATCCTTTTTTATGGCCGAGTAGTATCATTGTGTATATGTACCACATCTTCTTTGTCCATTCATCTGTGGATGGACATTTAGGTTGCTTCCATGTCTTGACTATTGTAAATAGTGCTGCTGTGAACATAGGGGTGCGTGTGTCTTTTTGAATTAGAGTTTTCTCCAGATATATGCCCAGGAGTGGGATTGCTGGGTCATTTGGTAGCTCTATTTAAGGAACCTCCATACTCTTTTCCATAGTGGCTGCACCAGTTTACATTCCCACCCCCACCCTCTCCAGCATTTTAAAATAATCCAGTTTTTAAATGGCAAAGGATTTGAATAGTCATTTCTCCAAGGAAGATATACAAATAACCAATAAGTGTATGAAAAGATGCTTGACGTCATTAGTCATTAGAAAAATGCAAATCAGAAACTATGTCAGATACCACTTTACACACACTGGGATAGCTAGAATCAAAGAGTTGGGTAATAAATGTTGACGAGGCTGTGGAGAAACTAACCCTCGTACGCTGCTGGGATTGTGAAGTGGTGCAGACAGGACGGAAAATAGTCTGGCCATTTCTCAAACAAATAAATAAAGTTGTCATATGACCCAACGATTCCACTTGTGCATACACACACACACACACACACACACCCCCAAGAGAAATGAAAGTGTGTGTCCATACAAAAACTTATAAACAGATCTTTATAACATTACTCATAATAGACAAAAGCTGGAAATAGTGCAGATGTCCAGCAACTGTCAAATAGATAAACAAAATGTGGCATATTCACACGATAGACTATTACCTGCCAATAAAAAGGAATCAAGTACTTACATGGTGCAATGTGCACGAAGCTTTAAAACATTACGCTGAGAGGAAGCCAGTCACAAAAGACCACATGTTAGAGGATTCCACTCATACGAAATGTCCAGAGTAGGGAAATCTGTTAGAGCAGAAAGTAGTTTAGTAGTTGCCTAGGACTGGAGCAGGGATGGAGGGCAGGAGGGTGATAATAAAGGGATGGGATTTCTTTTTGAGATGAACATTTTCTAAAATTGACTGTGATGGGGAGTTCCCTGGTGGCCTAGTGGTTAGGATTTCGGGCTTTCACTGCTGCAGCTGGGGTTTAATGCCTGGTCGGGGTACCGAGAACCTGCAAGCCGCGTGGCACAGCCAAAAAAAAAAAAAAAAAAAATTGACTGTGTTGACAGTTGCACATATCTGTGGATATACAAATAACCACTGAATTGTGCACTTCAAATAGGTGAATTGTATGTTATGTGAACCATATCTCAGTAAAGCTGTTAAAAATAAAGGTAAGAGGATGGAAAAGCTGTAGGATTCAAACAGTAGTCAATGAAAGTGAGGGTGGCTGTGTTAATATCTGCTAAGTACACTTGAGAGAAAAGAAGAAGAAAGCATAATTTTTTAATGTTCAAACAAATACAAAATTGTTGTCATATAAAAAGGTAATTAAAGAGTATATAGACCCAAAATATAAGGGAAAAGTATTAAAGAAGTGTGTCAGCCCGGTAATAAAAATGTTGTCTTTCTGGGGGAAAAAAGAAAGAAAGAGCTCGTGAGGACAAAGAGTGCTGTATTAGTCCAGCAAGTCTTGTCTGCATGGTGCTGTGCCACTTGGCTGGACCCTTCATTCATCCTTTGAAAAGGTCTCCTGAGACTAGAAAGCATGACCTTGCTAGGTGCGTTAGTTATGATTGAAAGTAATGAGAGGATTTAAAGTCAGTGTCAATAAATGTATACTAACCAAACATCAAACTGGAGTCACTAATTATCTTTGGATGAAGATTTAGTATTCACCTTAAAGTGTAGTCGTAGTGTCAGTTCCAATAGAGTAGCAATTATCAAACTTTTTGGTCTCAAGACCCCTATATACGCCTAAAAATTACTGAGAATCTCAAACAGCTCTTGTTTATGTGGGTTATGTCTATTCATATTCACTATATTGAAAATTAAAACTGAGACATTTTTTAAATGTTAAATTCATTAAAAATAATAATAAGCCTGTTACATGCTAACATAAACAACGTGCTTATCAAAAGCAACTATATTTTCCAAAAACAAAAATAAATTAGTGAGAAGAGTGGTATCGTTTCACGTTTTGCAAATCTCTTCAATGTCTGGCTTAATTGAAAATGGATTCTCATATCTGCTTTACGTAGTCAGTCAGGTGTCTTTGTGAGGTTTTGGTTTGACTATACAAAAAAATCAGGGCTTACAGGTACATACTTGGAAAAGAGAAAAGTATTTTAATAGTCTTTTTGGATAACGTAGATACTCGTTGTTGATACTACACCAAAAATGCAGTAAGTGATGGCTTCCTAAAGATTAATAGCCATAAAGAATCTGATATCAGATCATATCCATGTTATTGGTGATATGGAATCTGAACTTCCCTTATGCTGTTGCATTAAGATCCATGATCCATCTTCTACCCATGCACGGTTTTGTAACATTACCCATTGGAAAAACACTGCTTCACTGAGGTGTACGTATCTTCTAGATTTTGACACATTTCATTACACCATCCAAAAAAATTGCATCCATTAATATCACCACCAATCTCATCACAAAGGTATTTGGAAGCTGTCAAGCTCATGGTGGCAGATAAAAGTTTTCTAAAAATCTGATTTTTGCTTGAAAGCTCAGCTTTCATCATTGGCAACAATGGCAGCGATCATTGGCTAGTTTTTCCTCGAAATGACAGGCTCACTTCATTTATTTTTGCAAGAATGCTGAGAATACTCAAATCTGAATAATCATAGTTTGTCTGCCAGTCATTCTTTCAAGTAAAAATGATGTTTGATGAAAAAAAGATGGCTAGTTCAGTTTAAAACTCAAAATCATCACGAGAGTGTCTGGCCTCAAGACCCCATCAGAGTGGGAAGTGCTTTGTGTGTACTTCCTGTTTTCCTTTACACAGAATATTACGACATGTACTTGAGGGTCAGTATTTAGTACAATTAATAATTTTTACTGCTTCATTTTACAGGACATTCTTAAGTGAAACTGGCATTCTTTCCTTACTGTAAGTCTTTGGTGGTGAAGAGCACTACTGTGATTACTGGCACAGCTGGGTTCCACTGTGCCTGTGTCCTGATTCATGCCAAGGCACCAGCAGTTTTACCTGCCATTGCTTTTGTACCATCAGTGTGAATATTAATACAGTTTGAAAGACAAATATCGCCTTAATACCATTATGAAAATAATTTTGACTTTGCAGACCCCTTAAAGAATCTTAGGAGGGCTTCCCTGGTGGCACAGTGGTTAAGAATCCACCTGCCAATGCAGGGGACATGGGTTCGAGCCCTGGTCCAGGAAGATCCCACATGCCACGGAGCAACTAAGCCCGTGCGCCACAACTACTGAACCTGCGCTCTAGAGGCCGTGAGCCACAAATACTGAGCCCACGAGCCGCAACTACTGAAGCCCGCACGCCTAGAGCCTGTGCTGCACAGCAAGAGAAGCCACTGCAATGAGAAGCCCGTGCACCGCAATGAAGAGTGGCCCCCGCTCGCCGCAACTACAGAAAGCCCGCACGCAGCAACGAAGACCCAACGCAGCCAAAAATAAATAAGTAAAGAAACAAGTTATTTTTTAAAAAAAAAGAATCTTAGGAATCCATGGGCCACATGTTGAAAACCACTCCAATAGGGGATATGTAAGGAAAAAATATAGGCAACCCAAAGGCTTAAAAGAGAGACACACACATAACACACATTTGGGTAAATATGAAGACTCTCTGAGTATTTGCTATTAAGGAATTAATATTATTGCATTTTTTTAGGTGTGATAGTGGTTTTGCAGACTGTTTTTTATATGTAAATGGGAATCCTTATCTTTAAGGAAACTGTTGAAGTGTCTGAATGATATGATGCCTGGGAATTCCTTCAGAAAAAATTCAGTGAAGGGGGTGGGATATGGTGGAGGGGAGTTTAGGTTAAACAGGATTGGCCATGTGTGATAATTGTTGAAATTGGTACTTGGGAGCAGGGGGGTTGGGGGGAGCACTGTGGAAGCGGGGAGAGATAATATTCTCCTTTTTACTTTTGTGTGTCTTTGAAAATGTCCTTTTTTGGGGTTTTTTTTTGTTGTTGGTTTTTTTGGTTTATTTTTTAAGAATCTAACAAACAACAGTAACATGACAGGGTTAATAGGCCCATCTACTGAGCCAGTTTCTTACAGTAGGGAAATGCCATTGCAAAAATTTTGGGTTTCAGAACCGGAAAGACAGTGCCATTTTTAAAGGCACTGGAACCCTGGGCAAATCACTTAAGGTCTCAGAATCTAATTTTGCACCTGTAAAACTGGGATAATGCTACTTATCCCACTTGAAAAATAAGTGAGAAAATGTATGGGAAGTGTCTGGCACATAGTAAATGCACTGTAAATGTTAATAACCTTGGTGAAAATGAGTCAGGATTTTTTTTGTAGTTTTTACTATGTCTGGGATCAGAAGGATGGGAGTTACAGGGTAGGGGGAAATGAAGCAACATTGGATTCAGTTCACTGTTTTAAATGAATGAGAAAATGTCCATAAATATGTGTGGGAGTTTGGCATTTCCTTTTGACCTTGGAACCTCCTTGTTTGTTTTCATTCTTTTGTCTTTACTTAGAGAGGCCATTTGTGGGAAATTCAGTTCTAGGGTCACCTGTTTCAAGAGAGAAAAAGTTGATTTTAAGTCTGAGGAAATCGATGCAGCTATAGAAGCCGCTTTCCTTCGTGTCTGTGTTGATATGCAAAATGTAATAACTGAAAGAGGACCCAAAGATAGTTAGCTAAAATAAGTGGCTCATGACTTTTATTTCCAGACTTTATTTAACCTTTTGTATTTCTTTTCTTAGAAGCAAGGAGGTATATCGCACACCCATGCTTACCTGTTCGTATACCCAGGTGTTTTTATCTGTGTGCATGATAACTAAACTGGTGCTGGCTTATTAGTGTTGTTTAACCGTGTGTATATGAAAGATGAGGAAGTTCTTAAAGTCACCATATTCTTTAATTTTAAACTTAATTTTCATTTTTTGAATGGGTATTGTATTGTTTATACACATTGCACAAATACAAAATGATATAAAAGGTGTACATCCATCATGGCATCTCACTCGCACCCATGGCTTTGTCTACCTCCTTTCCCCGACTTGCCCCCAGTTGGTCACCACTCTTTTTGAGTATCCTTCCATTGTTCTTTTCTGTAAAAACAAGCACATGGGATTCTATTTATTCTTATTTCATTGCTTCCACCCCCATGTCAACCGGTAGCATTCTAGACATACTGACGTGTACTTGTTTCTTTTACGTGACAGTATATCCTGGACATCTTTCCATACCAGTTTCCTGTGTATGGATACTTGGCTTATTTCCAGTCTTTTACTGTCCCAGGGAACAGAGCAGTGATAATGTTGCATATGTCATTTTATTTGTTTGCAATTACGTCTGTGGGATATATTCCCAGAAATGAGATTGCAAGATTATAGGGTACATGGATCGTAATGTTGATGGACATTAAAGGGGCACCATATTTTTTATAACAAATCTAGAAGGGTGCCTGGCATTCAATAGTAGTTGACTCTTGCATGTAGTGAAATTCAGTTTCTTCACTGTTCGTTTCTGATCAGATTGTTCATTCTGATTAAGTGTTAGAGTCCCTCCTTGGTTGCCTGTGGTCTGCTAATATGTGATGTAATAATTTATGCCATGATGTAAAGAGAGCGGACAGAAGTTGAAAAACGTGACCCCCATTCTTAGCCACATAAATCGTGGGCTGTTCCATCTAGTTAGCCCTAGAAAGGAGTCTGAGCCCACTGACAACAGGGTACAGTGAGAAGCCTGTCTTGTGGTAAATGTAGCAGAGAACAGCGACAGAGCTAGACAAACTTCTGGGTGTGTCATCACCAGGCAGAGGTACTGTTTCACCTCTGTGCTCTCATTTTTCTCCTGTGAAAATAATTTACCATTCACTTGGAAGGTATAATGAAAAAATGGATAATTTTATAAAATACTTTGAAAAAAATAGGAAGCACATTCGGCAGATTGAAGTGTGCTTTATGACTCTACTTACGTGGTTCCGTGGAAACATCTTTATCGGCGCATAGTGCTATTAGAAAGGTATACAAGGCAAACCAGGAGGGTAGGGAGACTGCTAGGAGGATTATGGCTAGTCTGCTATCTAGCAGCTAATTGCAGTTACTTGGAGTTTGAATGGGGAATAATGGGGCCTTTAAGAACTGATTCCTGCTTAGATATTATCTAATGGAATGGTGTTGCAAGAATAAGATAGGGATCAGGTATTTGTCATAGCACACTGCAAAGCTACTTTCCTGTTTCAAATTCCTTTTGTCTAGGGATCACTTTGCCTTTTAAGTTAGAAAGCCAACTTCCCACTTGAGATTGGTATTATATTTCCTCATTAGTTCTCAGGGATATTTACCTGTAGTATTCAAAACAAACCCGGGAAAACAGTTATCTAAATGAACATTTGTTAAGAAATAGGGAGTCTGTTCAGAACTGATTAGTTTTGGTATTTTTAACAGTTGCAAAACAAAGATTTTTGGTAACCATTATCATGTACTGAATATTCTCCCTAGCAGCCTTGTAAACAAGTGGCTGAATTATACCAGGGAAAAAAACAGGCAGGGAGAAGGTAAGCGGTCTGTCCTGAATCCATCAGCATCTGTAAAAAGCACCTAGGATTAGAAAAAGACATGTTAAACCACATTTAGAGCTGTCTTTTAGTGGTTATGCCCTAGATACGGAAAGTTTAACAGAAAGTATTCTTACCTGAGGCCTCCTTAAAGGGTAGTTGGAGCTGTGCTTTCTGCCCCAGTTTTCCTTTGGTCTGGACAGTAGTCACCTCTCCTCGCCATGCCCATCTTTTTCATTCTATTAAACTGCCTATTTAGAGAGCGTGTGCTTCTTTGCATATGATGTAATAGTGCGGATCACTTGCTGTGTGCTAAAGCGTTGAGCTGGCAGCTGGCATGTATACTCCTGTTTTCCTTATTAGAACCCTGTGAGGGAGACAGTATTTTACTTTTTTTTTTTTTAATATTTTGGCCATGCTGCGCGGCATGTGGGATCTTAGTTCCCCGTCCAGGGATCAAACCCGTGTCTCCTGCAGTGGAAGCACAGAGTCTTAACCACTGGACTGCCAGGGAAGTCCCAGAGACAGTATAAGTGCAAAGCACTCTTCAAAAAGTTGCTGTTATTTAATGGAAACAAATGACCTACCAAAATGCTAGAACTAACTTATCTCTCTTATATCCCTCCCCAGCGTACTAGTAATGTTCGATCCACATTTTTCAAGGACTGTTTATATGAAGTATTTGATGACTTGGAGTCAAAGATGGAAGATTCTGGTAAACAGCTACTTCAGTCAGTTCTCCACCTGATGGAACATGGAGCCCTGGTATTAACTACAAATTTTGACAATCTCCTGGAACTGTATGCAGCAGATCAGGGAAAACAACTTGAATCCCTTGACCTTACTGATGAGAAGAAGGTAAAAAGTAAAGGATTAGTTTATCTCTTCAGGCCAGTGGATTGTATCCTCATGAGAAATACTGTTTTCTGGTTGGGATATTGTATAGTACTGGCATTTATGGAGAGGTAGAAAGGGAGACTGTTATCCCTGGTTGGATTTTAGTTTTTTGAGATAAAAATCAATGTACATTTAAAAGCACAGATCGTAACAGTGTTCAGTTCTGTGAGTTTTGACAGTTTCACCCGATCTTAAGCAAGATTATAGGAAGCCATTTGAACTGTGAGATGTAAATCTTTTAACACTAGATAATATCAGGTGGGTGCAGTATTGATTTAGAGTTCTCTGTTAGGATATATTGTTCATGGCATCTGTTGGAAATGTACGAAAGCTACTTTTTGATGTCTGGAGAGCCCGTTTCAAGCCAAATGACAGCTGGGTTGAGATTAGTATTCAAAGGACACCTCAGCAGACTTCTTTTTTTAATGTAGCCCATACTATACCTACGCCATCTCCCATAATATGGAATTACAGATGTCCATCTATGTCATCTAATGAGAGAAGGCTTTTATTAGAATGGTCACCAAAGGTTGTAATTTGAAATCTAGCACCAATGGGACATTCTATAGATAACACCATTTAATTGATGAAATACACTGAAGCCATAAAAGGGAAAATGTTTTCTGAAGCCATAAAAGGGAAAATGTTTTCATTGCCATAAAAAGGTGTCAGAGACGTAATGATTGAAGAAGGGGGGGGGGGAACCAAACAGATTATAAACCGCCACAGGGTCTCATTTGTCCTGCCCTGTAGTTTTTGTAATTTGCCTTCATACTTCGTTTTCCTGGGAGCCTGCCTTTGTGTCCCACTTAGAACCCAGCTAAGTAGAGTTTGAAGAGACAAATGACTCCCCCACGGGCACTCATGTCACAGCACTGCCTCTGCCAGAGCAGTAGCTATAATGCCAGTCTTGTGATTTTGCTGACCTTGAAGTCGAGTCGTAAAAGGAAATCCAATTTAGAGAAATGGTGCCGAAAAAACTGGTTTTCTCTGGCTGGAGTGTTTTCCACCTGCTGCCTCCATGCTTTGTATGGCCAGCTCCTTCTTCACCTGTAAGTCTTCACTTACGAATCACTTCCTCTGAGAGGTCTTCTCTGACCATCCTAATTAAGAAAGGACCCACCTTATTTTTTGGTTCGTATTTTCAATGAAGCACTTGATATAACTTTCCATTTTCATCTTGGTTTGTTTGTTTTCTGCCTGTTTGCCCCAGAGGAATAGCAACCCCATTTGGACAGGAACCATGTCAGCCCTTCTTACCCTAATGCCTAAGATAGTACTGGGTACATAGTAGGTGCTCAGTAAATATTTTTTGAATTTATAAATGGTTGAATGAAATTAAAAAATGAATGGCAAGAAACAGCTTCCATGCTGTTTCTGATACAGTCTCCAAAGATCATGACCAGCATCAAAAGCGTAAGGGCCTTTTTAAAGTTATGGGTATCAATCAGACTTGAAATTTTCCTTCTCATTTTCACCCTGGAGTCTCAAGATTTGCTTTGTATTTTAGTCCACATTAGGGGCAGTATTGAAGTTTAAGGGTTAAAGCCATTGACTGGCAGTCAGAATAGAGCCTGGTAATACTCTAATTCTAAATCTCTGTGCCTCCTGACTGTTTTTCCCTAACGCATACCTTATTCCTCTAGAATGTTAAAAATAAATTTATACTGTCTCAAGTCCTTGGGAAAATGGAAACATGGGATCCAGTTGGCCCTTATTATCATTGTCATCTAAATAATCGTTCTTCACTGGTAGCCTTTTAGGTAACTCAGAGGTGACTGAAGTGATTCTTTTATCGCTTATCAATTGCTGCACAAGAAATCACCCTGAAAACTTTGTGGTTTAAAACAATGTTTTATTTGCCCGTGATAATGTGAATTTGCTACTTGAGCTGGGCTGATCGGCTCGGCTGGACAGTTCTGCCGGTTTTGCAAGTGACACACATGGCTGCAGTCCTCTGGGGGCCAGACCAGGTGGTGGTAGATGGCCTTGCTTGCGTGTCTGTTGGTGCAGGCAGTCGGCTGGGCCATCAGACTTCTTCACATGGTAGCTGGGTTCCACAAGCAGCAAAAGAGAAAGAAGACTCATTGTGCCAACGTTTTCCAAGCTTCTGCTCTTGTCTGCTAATGCCCCGTTGGCTAAAGCAAGCCATATGGCCAAGCCTGGAGTAAGTGTGAAAGGGGACTAGACCAGGGCATCGATACAAGGTTTGACCTCTCGGGGATCCTTCCTGAAATGGTCATCCAGAGCTGTCATGTGTGTCACCAGTGGAAAGAGCCCTGTGGTTCCTGCAAATTAGACAAACAAATTCTCATTTTTGCTTGTTGCTTTCAAAGAGAAATCACCAGACTTGCTGCCTTCATTCCTAACAGTCATGCCTGAAGTAGAAAGGGAGGCCACGTCGGGTGGCCACATTCTTGGCCTGTAGTATCAGGAAGCTGGAGAGTTATGTCAGAAGCCTAGTCCTCAGAAGAGCCTCTTGCCCATTGGGACCTTGAAGTGAGTGCTCAGCCCTGCCCACCTGGCTGAGCTGTGTTTGTGTTGTGCAGGTCCTCGAGTGGGCTCAGGAGAAGCGGAAGCTGAGCGTCTTGCACATCCATGGGGTCTACACCAACCCTAGTGGCATTGTCCTTCACCCAGCTGGCTATCAGAATGTGCTCAGGAACACTGAAGTTATGGTGAGTGGTGCTGACCTTGCTGCTCGGGAAAGCCTTCCTGGGAAACCTCTAAATACACCACTGGTCTTCCAGGGATAACAGTTTCTTCTCATTAATGAAAATTGGAAGGCCGGGGCTTCCCTGGGGGTCCAGTGGTTAAGACTCTGTGCTTCCAATGCAAGGGGCTCGGGTTCTGTCCCTGGTCGGGGAGCTAAGATCCCACGTGCCATATGGCGAGGCGGAAAAAAAAAAAAAAAAGGAAGGCCAAGCATTCTTTCCTGTGCTTCTTAACTTGTGGGTGTACATGCCACCTTTGGAAATGTCAGACATCTCTTCAGGTGTCAAACTCTGAGGTTTTACTTTGTTCTTGATTGACACCCAGCAGATGGCACTCTGTTATTGGTGTCATTTTCACATACAGAGAAGACTTACTGCCCTTCATCGTTTGGTATATATAGTGTTAATGGCCCTCTCTATGCCAAAGCTAATTTATGCAGCTGTTCACTGACCAGTCACTACTAGGGCGTACATTCTAAAGAGATTTTATATAAATGGTGATGGTTTTATATTGAATCATCACACTTATTCACTTATTGCTCACTGGAAAACATAGAGAAAAATTTGGATAGGGTGATAAAATGGAGGCTTTCTTTATGAAAAAAGACCAAGAAAATGTGATGTTTTCTGAAGCGTAAGGGGACCTTTTTTCACCTGTTCTTTCCCTGACGTGTTATAGCTGCATCTGTCATCACTATCATTTCTAATATTTTTATATTTATATATGTGTAGTGTGTGAGATATATATATATATACACACACACACATGTATATAAATGTATACACACATGTATATATTAATATTCTAAGTGTCAGGCTTTCTTTGAGCACATCTGGTGATGGAATTCTCTAGTTATCCACGGCTTATTCTGTTAAGCAAAAAAGGCAGATATGCTCAAGAAAATGGGAAGAGTAAGCTATACTGAAGACTACTCATTGCCTTATGGCCTCTGGGCACATAGATCTAAAAAATAAACTGTAAGGCATAGACCAGTGAGACCCTGAATAGAGAGCCTGCAGGAGAATTCCAGGTAAAGATACAATTTTAGGACAGTCATCAAGTTACAATAATAAACAATGAGGAGGTCAGACTCCTTCACGGGGATGCATCTCCCCTCTTAAATGCTGGTTAATCGGTCATCACAGTCTGCTAAATGCAGCAGTTATGACCTTGTTGACTCTTGTTTCAGACATGTCTTCACGTGTCATTAATATGTTTCTTTTCCTACAAGAGAGAGATTCAGAAGCTCTATGAAAACAAGTCGTTCCTTTTCCTGGGCTGTGGCTGGACTGTGGATGACACCACTTTCCAAGCCCTTTTTCTGGAGGCTGTCAAGCACAAATCTGACTTAGAACATTTCATGCTGGTTCGGAGAGGAGATGTGGACGAGTTCAAGAAGCTTCGAGAAAACATGCTGGACAAAGGGATTAAAGTCATCTCCTATGGAAATGAATATGCTGACCTTCCAGAGTATTTCAAGCGACTGACATGTGAGATCTCCACAAGGGGAAGGTCAGGTAAGATGCGTTTTGAGACTGAGAGGGGTCGGAGGGCAACCGCTCTTCAGCCTCTTATGTGTTTGTGGAGGGTAAAGTCATCACCAAGATGAGGAATATAATCCTAACCAGATTATGAAGGGAGATGGCGGTTAGTCTTCAGATTAATCAGCGAAATGCAATTAGAATTTAGATTTCAAAATAGAGAAGAATGATAACTCCCTTTCGGCTAAGGCCGTGAGGAAAGGAATAAATACATTCATGTAGTATTGGTGAGAAGATAAAGTTAGTACAACTTTTCTGAAGGGGAAATTTGGAATATGTTCCGACGTTTAAAACCTTTGACCCAGAAATCCCACTTGATACAGTTTACCTTAGGAGAACTTTCTCCTAAGGCCGTGAGGAAAGGAATACATTCATGTAGTATTGGTGAGAAGGTAAAGTTAGTACAACTTTTCTGAAGGGGAAATTTGGAATATGTTCAGAAGTTTAAAACCTTTGACCCAGAAATCCCACTTGATACAATTTACCTCAGGAGAAGTTTCTCCTAAGGAGATCACGGGATACTTGCACAATTATACTACACAGTTGCACAAAGATACAAGTGTAGGGATGTAATCAGTGTTGTCGATAAATGGCAAAAATTGGAAGCAATCTAAAATGTTCCAGAAAATGGGGGATTCTATAAATACACCATTTATTAATTGATGAAATACATAAGAAGCCATAAAAGAAAAAATGCTTTTACTGGCCAAAATAATGTCAGAGATATAATACTGTGAGTGACAAAAAAAAAAAAAAAAAACGGTTATAAAATGCCACCATGGTCAGTCCCTGGCATACAAAATTGTAGATATAGTCTATTTTTGTATGCTTGTATGAGAAATATCTGGAATGAAGTTTACTAAATTAACTGTGGTTATCTCTATGAAGTAGGATTTAATGTGTTTTTTTTAATATTTTGTTTCTATGTTAGCATTTTCTATGATTATGCATTGTCTTTATAAACAGAAAAATAAAAAACACACTTTGAAAATGCTATTTGGAAACTGTTATGGTGGAATTAAAGTCAGAGGTTAGGGGTACCACTCACTTGACATTTTACCTCCAGGTTCTAACAGGAAAGCCAAATGGGGATAAAAGGTTCAGTTTATTAATGGCTCCAGGCAAGTTCTCAGTTAATCTACAAAATGCAAAACCTTTTGGTATAGCTAAATTGGAGAATGCTTTTTAAAATCTCAGTTTGAATAAAGCCGGGCCTCAGGGTATGGCCATTCTGACTCACCACGCAGTTCCAAAGGAGCTTTCCTGCTGTATGTAGAATATGTTCTTGAAAAGTCATGTGCCGATATTCATTTTCATTGTCAATCTGAATACATGTTAGGGAGCCTGTTAAGGTACAGGTAATTTAGTAGATTAAATTGATCTATTAATTAATTAATTTATTAGTCTGTTAGTAGATTAGCAGATTGATTTAATTGTCCTATACCCAATAATCAATCCCAGGTTTCTCTTCTGAATCAGATTGCTTCAAGTGGAATTCTCCTGTGATGAGAAATTCCATAAGCTCTTATTATCCATGGCTGTGTTTCGATGGAACAAGGTCTGTAAAAGGCATCACCATAACTGAACGCTGAAAACTAGGTCTACCCTTTTTCCAGAAGACTTTTTTAAAAAACCCTTAAAAAGACAAATCTTCTGGTTTATCTCTTTTGTGAAAACAATTTGCTATTCTTTCTTGCGGGTATGTTTTCTGCTGTCCTGCAGTGTTCCAGATTCTTCTGCTGTTTGCCCACACATAGGACTCTCAGTAGGCTTTTTCCACTGGGCAAGGAGTACATAGCCAAGCTCTACTTATTTCTTTTGATCTGCGTTCTGAGCTATTCCACCCGGGGAAGATGCTAGGGTGGAAAAGAACAAAATCCTGCCGGACAGCTGTTCCTCTTACACTGTGTCTTTTCTTGACAAAAACCATCAGAAGTATTGTGGAGCAGCACAGACTCTTTCATTAGCTGCATGGGCTTCCTAACAGAGCAGCTCTTCTCAAAGTTATCACTCATTAAGGTATTGTGAATTGTTAAAAATCAAGGATTTTCAGTGTGGCCAGGGGCTTTATTAGAATGGTCAGCTAAGTTTGTGATCTAAAATCTAGCAGAGCAGTTTTAGGTTAAAAACACTTTTTTGTTTTGAGACCGGTCAAGCTTACCTTCCATCCGTGGTTATGTTTTGATTCTCTATAGATAAGTACCGATGAGAGGTCCGAGGTCTTTTGCTGATGTTTTCTTTTTTTAACCCTGGCCTCTTGCTGTGTGCCTTGCTTTGTGCTGTGTACTCGCTTTTGCGTAGTGAGAATTACTTGGGTTCAGAAGATTCTGTAGGATCCCGGTACATTTATTTCAGAAAAACCAAGTAATGGGGAAAGGAAAATAATTCTTTTATAATTCATTACTGTAATAGAAGCAGTTACTTTGGTATATTTCAGGTAAGTTTTCCTTGTGCATTTCTTCATGGCTGTAAACAAAGTACACATACACTCCTGGTACTTTTTTTTTTTAATTAATTAACTTATTTTTGGCTGCATTAGGTCTTTGTTGCTGCGTGTGGGCTTTCTCCAATTGTGGCGAGCAGGGGCTACTCTTCGTTGCAGTGCGCGGGCTTCTTATTGTGGTGGCTTCTCTTGTTGCAGAGCATGGGCTCTAGGAACGTGGGCTTCAGTAGTTGTGGCTCGTGGGCTCTAGAGCACTGGCTCAGTAGTTGTGGTGCATGGGCTTAGTTGCTCGCGGCATGTGGGATCTTCCCGGACCAGGGCTCGAACCCATGTCCCCTGCATTGGCAGGCGGATTCTTAACCACTGCGCCACCAGGGAAGCCCCCGGTCCTTTTTTTTATTCAGTGATACATCATACATTTTCCCACATGGCTGCAGTCTTCATAACCAGTATTTTTTTTTAGATTTCTTTTCATATGGACCTTTTTTTTTAAATTTAAAATGTAACCTTTTATTTTGAATTTTATTTTATTTATTTTTTATACAGCAGGTTCTTATTAGTTATCTGTTTTATACATATTAGTGTAGATGTGTCAATCCCAATCTCCCAATTCATCCCACCACCACCCCCTGCGGCTTTCCCCCCTTGGTGTCCATACGTTTGTTCTCTACATCTTTGTGTCTGTTTCTGCCCTGAAAACTGGTTCATCTGGACCGTTTTTCTAGGTTACACATACATGTGTTAATATATGATATTTGTTTTTCTCTTTCTGACTTACTTCACTCTGTATGACAGTCTCTAGATCCATCCACGTCTCTACAAATGACCCAATTTCGCTCCTTTTTATGGCTGAGTAATAATACTCCATTGTATATATGTACCACATCTTCTTTATCCATTCGTCTGTCGATGGGCATTTAGGTTGCTTCCATGACCTGGCTATTGTAAATAGTGCTGCAGTGAACATTGGGGTGCATGTGTCTTTTTGAATTATGGTTTTCTCTGCGTATATGCCCAGTAGTGGGATTGCTGGGTCATATGGTAATTCTATTTTTAGTTTTTTAAGGAACCTCCATACTGTTCTCCATAGTGGCTGTATCAATTTACATTCTCACCAACAGTGCAAGAGGGTTCCCTTTTCTCCACACCCTCTCCAGCATTTGTCGTTTGTAGATTTTCTGATGATGCCCATTCTAACCGGTGTGAGGTGATACCTCATTGTAGTTTTGATTTGCATTTCTCTGATTAGTGATGTTGAGCAGCTTTTCATGTGCTTCTTGGCCATCTGTATGTCTTCTTTGGAGAAATGTCTATTTAGGTCTTCTGCCCATTTTTGGATTGGGTTGTTTGTTTTTTTAATATTGAGCTGCATGAGCTGTTTATATATTTTGGAGATTAATCCTTTGTCCGTTGATTCATGTGCAAATATTTTCTCTCATTCTGAGGGTTGTCTTTTCGTCTTGTTCGTAGTTTCCTTTGCTGTGCAAAAGCTTTTAAGTTTCATTAGGTCCCATTTATTTTTGTTTTTATTTCCATTACTCTAGGAGCTGAATCAAAAAATACCTTGCTGTGATTTATGTCAAAGAGTGTTCTTCCTATGTTTTCCTCTAAGAGTTTTATAGTGTCCGGTCTTACATTTAGGTCTCTAATCCATTTTGAGTTTATTTTTGTGTATGGTGTTAGGGAGTGTTCTAATTTCATTCTTTTACATGTAGCTGTCCAGGTTTCCCAGCACCACTTATTGAAGAGACTGTCTTTTCTCCACTGTATATCCTTGCCTCCCTTGTCATAGATTAGTTAACCACAGGTGCGTGGGTTTATCTCTGGGTTTTCTATCCTGTTCCATTGATCTGTATTTCTGTTTTTGTGCCAATACCATATTGTCTTGATTACTGTAGCTTTGTAGTATAGTCTGAAGTCAGGGAGTCTGATTCCTCCAGCTCTTTTTTTTTCCCTCAAGACTGCTTTGGCTATTCGGGGTCTTTTGTGTCTCCATACAAATTTTAAGATTTTTTGTTCTGGTTCTGTAAAAAATGCCCATAACCAGTGTTTTTAATGACTGTGTTATAATCCAGTGTGGATGTCACAGTTACCTAATTATTCCCCTATGTTAGGCAGTATCTAGTTTTTTCTATTGTAAGCACTGTTGTAATGAATGGTACAGTTTTTCCTTTTGCCAGTAGGATGGGTTCTCAGTGTAATTACTAGGTCAAAGGGCATGAACATTTTAGTGGTTGATAAATACTGCTCAAGTGCTTTCCAAGAGAGGAATACCAGTTTGTGTGTTTGGGTGCTGTCTTTTGTTTATATTCTAATTGGCCATGTTTCTGATTGCTATTCTTTCCTCCCGTGTGTTCAGATTTAAACCTCTTCCTATATATTATCTATCCCAGTGCTGTCCAATAGAATTTTCTGCAATGATAGAAATATTCTGTAATCTTCTCTGTCCAGTGCTGTATCCACAAGCCGCATGTGACCATTGAGCATTTGAAGTGTGGTTAGTGTGACTGAGGAACAGAATTTTTTTTTTTCTCCTGGCCGCACCACTTGGCTTGCGGGATCTTAGTCCCCCACCCAGAGATTGAACCCAGGTCCCTGCAGTGGAAGCTTGGAGTCCTAACCACTGGACCACTAGGGAGTTCCCTGAGGAACAGAATTTTTAATTTAATTTAAAACTAAACAGCACATGTGGCCAGTGGGACGGCACAGCTCTAAACCCATTTTATACCGTGGGCGTGTCTGCTACTTTTCACTCTTCTACTTGGTTGAATTTGCCCCCTTGCACGCTGCTTCCTTTTCACTCTTGTACTTGGTTGAATCTGCCTCCTTGCACGCTGCTTCCTGACCCCAGCTGGAGTAGTTTTTTTTACCTAAACTTGGCCTTCTGGACTAGTTAGGGACAGCAAGCACACTTGTTTTGTTCACAAGTAATGTCCGTGTACTCAGGGACCTCACTGCTTCCCTGTTGTTTAATACAACAGTGTGAAGACTAACTGGTTTACTGTCCTGCCTAATGTGTGCATTCCTAAATAATGTCATCCTTCTTAGTCAGACCATGTACTTTCATCTCCCTTTAGTTGGTTGCTTTTCTATTATTAATAGTTTTAGCTTTTCAGCCAAATATCTGATACTGGTGTATGTTCTGTTTAGCAGGGACGGTAAGAGAAGGCCAGCTAAATGGCTCAGAAGGCCAGCTAAATGGCTCATCGACAGCACACAGTGAAATGAGAGGTATACTGTTTCCTGTTCTACTATTTGTCAGTTTGTCAGCAGAAAATGCTTTCCCAGAACTTAGTTAAGACCTTGGAGAACCTCTCCTACCTATTAAAGCGTCTGTATTTTCCCAAGTCTGTTACAAGTTTCCTAGTATCTTGTGTCTTGTCTTCTGAAGGGTTAAGCTTGACTTAAATTTCTGCAGCTTTAGATGTGTAAACCTGTTTTGTGAAACTTCACTTAACTCTCTCCCTTCTCTCCACAGACTGTAGTACATGAGAGGGCTAGAGGAATCACCACCATTAGCCCAAGCTGTAAGGGCCTACCGTGGACAGTGTTTAACAAGTAAACTCACAAGAACCCAAAACAGCTCCTAGGAACTACCAGAACGCAGAGGTTGAAGGCCGGGGTTAGTGGGCGGGTGTCGCAGCTTACCCCTTCGTGCCGTGCCGGCTGTTTCCTGATCCTCTGCGGCCTGTTCCAGTTCAATACCCAAGTGACAAGGGACCTGGAGGCCGCCCCGCCCCACCCCCAGGCTGGACAGGCCTATGTCCACACAGCAGATCCACGGGACATCTCTACCGACCGTGACCACAGCTCCGCATGAAGAACTCGGGATCTAGATGCCACGGGATCGCCGCGGCCCTTGTTGCAGTTTTGTACTCTATACTTGGTTTTTCAGTTAAGCTTAATGGCATTTTTAAAACATGGCTTGAAGCTCTAGTTTTCTAGATCTTTTACAGTGTACAGTCTTTTACATAATTGAGTTGTATTAAAAGCTTGTTCATTTACTTCCCAGGGCCCCAGCTCTACTTTGAGTCACTTTAGAAAACTCCTAACCTGCAAAGATACAAGCCGAATTTAAATTTTAAAAGTTCTCTTCTTTCACCTTGGGGGAAGGTGACCTCATTCTTGGGACAACTACTTATTTTTACCTGATTCCTCAGCATTATCAATTCCTGTTTCCCTTCTTACCATAAATCCTAGAACTACAGTGTGATGTAGGATTTTAGTTTTGAATCCTCCTGTAAAATAACTCCAAGACCTAAAAGGCAATTTATTTATGAAATTTATTTTCTTATATAAATTATGTATTTCTCTGGGCAGACAGCCTTCACCTTATTGCACTAAGAGCACATCTGTAATACCAAGCTACAGGACAAGTCTTAACAAGGTCTGTATTCAACGTAGCACTTGTCTACCAGGCACTGTAGAGGATGAGGAGAAGCCAGGATCCATCCCAGGTGAAGAAGGGGCAGGGGGCAGTGTGTCTCCCCTTTTGACAGTTGGTTTTCTCCCGGGAAGGGGAACATGCAAAGTTATGTCTGGATTCTGAAAGTGGGAGGAGATCTTGGAGGCTGAGAAGCCCAGTGCAGCACTGCAGCTCGGCTCCCTTCATCTCTGAGGGGAGCAGGGACTCCTCTTTCACTCATCTGTAACACATCACTGTGGCCTAGCTGATGCTTCGGGGAAACGGGGCCAGGGGTCATCCTGGAATCAGCAGCAATTAAGAACAGGCCATACACTGCCACAGTGTGGGGGTGTCGTCCTGGCCCCAGGGACCTGAAAGCTGTGTATATCCTAGGGGGAGGTGCCACTCAAGACCCAGAGCTGGCTCTGGAAGTCTCTTTATCTAATGGAGCAGGGGATGATGCTCGGACGTCCCCATGACCACACTTAACTAGCAAAGCTCTGGTGCTGGATCTTCTAACCATTGGTCAAAGCTGTAATGAGACCGAGTCTGTAGGCAGAGTGAAAAGGGATGCCTGAGTGAGTAGGAAGGGGGAGGAGCATGGGGCTGGGGGCAGGTAATGGGCAGTGACTGTAACATGATTAGGCCCTCCTCACAGAGGGAGGCTGGGCTGAACAGGGAGTGGGGTTAGGAGGGGCTGCAAGCCCTCGCCTGGAGCTCCCTCACTCTGCCTTTGAACTACACTGAAGACAAGTTGCTCACATACTCTAAAGCACATTCTTGATACAGGGATGGGGGCTTTGGGGGTAAGCGGTGATTTGGTATTGGCCAAGAGCCACGTTAAGCCTTCATGAGGGCAGCCACCACGGCCTTGGCGTTGAGACTGCGTAGGTCACAGTAGGTCTGGCCGGTGCCCACAAAGACGATGGGTTTGCTTGTGATATAGGTCATAGAAATAGCAGCTCCCACCTGAAGCAGAGAAAGGGGATACCCAGTCAACTCCAGGTCACTCCTTTTCACCCCCTAAGCAACAGGAGGCTTTGGAGCCAGTGTGCCCTTAGAGCCTCTGCTCCCTTGTGAAGGATGGCCATTCCCCTCTCCCAGTCCCACTCTGCCCTGTGTCGTCCATATCTACCTTGTCATCGATGGTATCAAATTTGGTAAGGACAATGCCATCAATGAGCCGAGGTGTCTGGGCCATAGAATGGTCAGCCAAGGCCCTGTTGAACTTGACCTGGAAAGGAGGAACATGACGTTAAGTATAAGATGCACCTCAAGTGGCCAGAGCTGAGGTTGGAAAGAGAACCAAGCCCTAGCTCTCACCAGCTGGTCCACGGCCTCATTGCCTACTAAGGCCTCCCCCACAAACAGCACCAAGTCGGGTGTGTTGACAGTAATGAGCTTGGCCAGGGCAGTCATCAGAGGGGCATTGTCCTGCATGCGGCCAGCTGTGTCCACCAGCACCACATCAAAGCCTTGGTTACGTGCTAGAGAGAAAAAAAGTGGTCAAGTCAAAACTCCTGGACTGTCACGTTTCCAGCTTTCCTCTCAGGAAGTCCCAAACTGGCCATATTAGAAGTCTACCTGTTTATTTCCTTAGGTTACAAGGTAGTGTAAGAAAAAATTCCCATACTCGGCCATCAAGCATATTTAGGAAAAGGGTGGCAGTAGGTAAAGGTGACCAAATAGAGATAAACAAATATACTAGGTTTGCCTGCACCTACACTTATTACCCCAAAGCAGATCACGGCATGTCACTAATCCTGACCTGTTACCGTGCAGAAAGCTGGTGGTAGGGTAACCCCGGTCCTCTGCAAGTTCCAAGAGAACCCAAGGAGAAAAGGGGCCCAGACAAGCCCCCCAGCTTTCTGTGCACTGTACCAAAGGCAATGGCTTCCATGGCGATGCCAGCAGCGTCCTTGCCGTAGCCCTTCTCAAACAACTGCACCATGGCGCGGCCGCCGTGATTCTCGGGGGGGTGCAGGGCGCGCAGACGTCGGGTGTGTGTCCGCAGCTGCTCCACAGCCCCAGCACGGAATGTATCACAGGCAGCAATGAGGACACTGAAGCCATTCTCTAACAGCCAGAAGGAAATCTGCAAAAGAGGCAAAGAAAACTGTCACCTAGACCCAGAGGTGCCAGGAAATGCAGCGTGAAGAAATGGTGTCAGAGACGGGCTGCGGAACTGCACCGACCTTGGCAAGGTTAGTAGACTTCCCCACGCCATTCACACCACAGAAGGTGACCACGTAAGGGCGCTGATGACGCTGGGCATCCATGATGTCCCGGAGCATGTCCACGCGGCGCTGCGGCTGCAGAATCTGCACCAGGGACTCCTGGAGAGCTAGCTTGACGGTGGAAGTCACCGCTGAGGTGCGGGCAGAGGTGTATCAGTGAAGCCCAAGTCACGGGCTCCAGGAGTGCCCAGCCCCTTTCTGAGCTAAAGGAACTAGGAGCCTGCCCAGGAATCCTAGGCACTTTACAAGTATTCGTTCATTTTAGTCCTAATTTAGTGCTCATCAACACCCAAAGTCCAAGTTACGAAATAGAAATTTATGTTACGGGATTTGTCAAAAGTCACGCACCTAGTAAGAACGGAGGTGGACGCGGTGGCCTCCTGGGGTGTGTGACGCCCACCCAAGCACTTCCAGGTCCAGGGAGATACTTACTGCTGAACGTCCCCATCACCTTCCCTTCCAGCTTGTTCGCAACAGATTCACAGAGTTGGACCGCAATGTCTGCTGCCACGTTCTTAGCTGAGAAGAGGGGGAAAGGCGTGGTATGAGTGCTCCAGCAGCAGTGAACAACCCCTATGGTACAGCCATTCTGCCCCCCACCGTCCCTACCCCAGAAACACGAGTCCACCCGTTCCTGACTCACCAATGAGATGGTCACGCATCTTGTCCAGCACAGATTCCATGTCTTCACGACTCAAGCTCTTGGAACCCACAAGGCCCTTCAGCATCCCAAACATGCCACCCAGAGTCCCCCTGGTAGCACTGCAGGCACAGAAGGTCACAGATGCACATGTGGCCAGCAGGCAGCGGCCACGCCTCCTCAGTTCTGGAGCCCCGCCCACCAGCCACCACCGCGGACCTCCTACCTAGGTTTGGTGGAGTTTTGAGCGGCCCCTTCGTCATCTGAGCTGCTGCAGTCCAGATCCTGAAGCTGCCTCCCAGACCCAGTCCCTCGAATCTGGAGGGTATGCGGAAAAGGAGATGGGATCAAGAACACGATGGGCTGTGGGGGGGAAAGCCTGGATTTACCCTGTCTACACTGCTCCACCTCTTCGATTCAGGAAGCTCCAAATGTAACTCACCCCTCGCGCCAAGGACTCAAGAGTACTGCCCTCCTCATCTCTCCTTCCTCCCCCAGTTCTTATTAACATTGGCCTTCACTCTGGCCCTGCTGCCTCTTACCAAGTTGATGTCCTCGGGCGGAGTGCCCTCGGGGGCCCCATTGGCGGTAGGAGCGCTATAGTCCAGGACTTCCTTGTTGACAGAGCCACCCAGTGCCCACACCCGGGGCGCTTTTTTGCCCTTCTCCTTGGGAGCATCTGACTTACTGGACTTGCTGCAAAGGGTTACAGCACAAAGGGTTCCGATGAAGAAGCAGGAGAGGAAACATCCACCCCAGAGACAAGGAGTCCCTCGCCCCCAACGTGTCTAGATAGCAGTACGTATGGCAAAAGCTGGAATGGTCACCTGGACTTCTCCATACCCCTCCCATGCTTCTGAATGAACTCTTCTCGCTTCCTGCGGATTAGTTCCTCTTTGGAAAGTTCTATCCCGTTCTCAGGCCCCACTGGGAGACCTGACTTTTCTGCAGGGACTGCTTTGCTGGTAGCCAAAGGGCCATCAGAACCTGTCAAGGAGAAAACTCACTGGGGAAAAAAAGACCAAATTCCAACAAAACAGACAAATAGGGAAAAGCCTTCCAAATCATTAAGACGAAACTAGGAACAAACATCTAGGGGATCGCGAGGACCGGGGACGACGGTGAGGGTGGTGGGCACCGGAGCAAGGGAAGGGCGGGAAACCACTCCAGCCCACCTTACCGACTTCTCATGCCCCCAGGTGTCCAAGTTCAAACTCACCTTCCTTCTTGGCCCCCTTGTTTTTTTTGCTGTTCTTGGCTTTTTCCTTAGGCTTTTCACCCCGTGTCTCAATCATGGACCTCACAGGTTTCTTGGCCTTTTCAGAATCTTCAAATTTCTTCATGGTTGTGGGAGCACGGACCTTACTGCTCTCCTCCGCTTCACTAAAGAGAAAAGGGAACAGTCCAAATGCAGGAGAAGGGCCCTCACACCCAGAGGATAACCAGAACGGAGCAGCAAACTCAGGAGTGCCTTTCAATCCACAACATACTGCCGTCCACCCGCCCTCGGGAAGGAAGGAAGCTCAAGTCACAGAGACTATTTTGGAGAGGGGAGGCCTCTCACCGAAGGAGCCGCAGAAAGTCATTCTGGAAATCAAAAGTGCCATTCAGTAGACTTAAGGCACTTTGCTGTTGGATCTCAGTGCGGTACTTGTCACGAAACAGCCGGTGCACGTCGTCTATCAACTTGTCTACGTACGTCAGTGTTAGGATCTTCTGAAAACCTACCTGTTTAGGGAAAGAAACAGAGCCAAGAGATCTGCTCACATGCCAGCCCAGAACAGAGGGAAGCCAACTCAGCCTAGCCCTTCAGAGACTGGCTCGGCCACCTGGCAGGTTTCCCTGACCTAGGAGCAGCCAAGCCCTCTGACTGGGCCCGAGAGCTTCTCCCCTTTCCCCCTCCACCCTCCGTGTCTTCTCAGTTACTTCATCGTAAACACTGGGTGCAATTAATCAGGGTTTTCTGAATAATCAGGACTCCGTGGTGACTATAATCATTGCCCCTCTAAAATACCCCCACTTACCACAAACACCAGCTCAAACTGGTTGTCCAGTTTATACTTGAGCGTGAGTGCCTCATGGGTGAAGGAGTTGTTACCTCCCCTTTCCTGGAAAAAGAGTATGTCTCAGAGTTCAGACTGTCCCAACACGTAGACTTGGGCCTCTCCAGGATTGCCTTTGGAGAAGAACTAGACACTCCCCCAAACTCAAACCTGTCCCCAGGGCAAGAAGATTCAGGGGAGCTGCTCTTCAGCATTCCTCCTGCGAGAAAAGGAGACACCGAGCTTGGGGGAAAGGGGCAAAGAGGTGGGAGGGGAGGACACGTGCGAGCCAGATGGGAAGGAGTCCTCATCTCATATAAACAATCAGACTTACTAGCAGCTGTACACTATCTACAGTTCTTAAAGGCCGTTTTTCCAGCCATTATCTCACCCGGCCTTCGAAACAACAGAAAACCAAGCTGCTGGGGGCGAATGGAGGGAACGACGCTAAGTCTCAATAGACTACGGATTCCGGCCAGAGTCCCAGAAAGAGAAGGGGGAGGGGACAGCGCAAAGTTGCGGGATGGTCTGATGGGGGCGGGAGAAAAAAGTGGAGTCACAGTTACGAGTGAGTGGCCGGTTTGAGGTGGGCCGACGGGGTGGGAGGGAGGCGCGGGATCAGTCGAGGGGGGACTAGGGACCGGGTCAGGGGGACGAGCCCAGAGTTCTGATCCCGCGGGGGCAGTACCTGCAGCAACACGGAACGAATCAACGCGTTAACTGGCCCGGTGCATGAGTCGCTCACGCCCTGGAAGCACCAGAGCACTAGCCCGCCTTTGGAGAAAATGGTGAAGAAGTCGAGCATGGCGGCAACGGGAAAAGAGCCGGGGCCGGCGCCGGGAACTCAGGCCGCGATCGCCCCCGCTTCCTGCTGCGCCAAGCGCGGGACACGTCACACCAGCGGCCCCGGAAACCTGCTCAGCCGCACTTCCGTTTAGCGCAGTACCCTGGGTCCCTCCCCAGCTCGGCCAGGGGACGCGTAGGTCTGACGTAACGCCGGGCACGCCAATGGCGGGTGGGGGCGGGCCTGGGCGGGGCTCCAGGCAGTTAAGGGACAGTACGGCCGCCTATAGGGTGGAGGGGTGGGGCCCGCAGGGGCCGCTGGCCAATGGGCGCGCTCGAATGAACTGCAGGCGACGCGTAGCAGTGACGACGGGCTGGGACCTTGCCGGGGTAGGGCGCCCCAATCCTAGCTGCCGAGAGCCCCAGGGCCATGATTCGGAGGGCGCTGCGGCTCGGCTTGGGCCCGGGCCTCTTGGGCCGGGGGCTAGGCGCACACAGAGAAGGCTCTACTCTGGGTAAAGCTGAGGGCAGCGGAGGGTATCGTGGTTCTGGGGTGTTCCCAATCTCCTTCAGGACTCGAGGTCCCGGTCCGAGTCCTGTGACCTTCAGGACTCGAGGTCCCGGTCCGCGTTGGGAAGAGAGTGGGTCGCTGGGAGCAGGAGGTAACCTTGCCTGCCGGAGCTTGTAGAGCCTGGACAGGGGTATGGATGCCAGTGTTGCCCTTCTCAGGTGACATATCCCAGATCCTTCTGTGCCTGAACTTACCACCAGAATAGCAGCCAGGCAGATTCATTGGTGGCACAGAAGTGCATGAAGTCCTGCTCGCGTGCAGGATGCTGTGCTTAGTGTTGTGGCCGTGAAGGAGGAAAGAAGAGAAAGAGAGGATTCGATATATGTCCTGCAGGTGCCTGAAGTGTAGCTGGAGAGGGAAGGCTTTAGTAGACCGGTTCAAGACTGGAGAGAACCCAACTCGGAGGATACCCTGCACTGCCAGTGCCAATAGCTAGTGTAATTATAGCAGTACATGGAACAGGTGGGAACGGAGATCAGCCTTGAAAGATGATGTTTACTGGCTCAAGGAAAGCATGAGTTCCAGGTTCTGGGGAACTGAGCAAAGGTTAGGAGGAGGAAAGTATTGTTCTTGTGCAAGGGATCAGCAAAGGCCATCCAGATAGAGAGTTTGAGTAGTAGTATGAAATGTACTCAGGACAGGTAAGGTTAAGTCCAGGTCAAAGAAGGATTCGAATGCAGAGAAGAGTTTGAACTTTGAATTGGAGACAGTGAGAGAAGACTTGGAGATTCATGAGTTAGGTGTGAAAGACAAAAGGATTCATGTATTCAAGATATTTATTGAGCACTTAGGATGTGCCAGGTACTGTTCTAGACTGGAGATTCTATGGAGAAGGTAGACATAGTACAGCATGAAGCAATCACAGATAAACTCAAAGTTGCAAGTGTGTTGCATGCTGCAAAAGAGTGGTTCATGCAGCTATGAGATATCATGACAGGAGAACTTGGCACAGTCTAGGGGGTCAGGAAAGAAGGCATCCCTGAGAAAATGATAACTGAGCTGAGATCTAAAGGAAGCAAGGAGTTAGCTGGGCAAAGAAGTGGGCACAGAGTTTCAAAGCAGGGAGAACACCTGTGTGGATCCCCTGTGGCGGGAATGAAGGGGCTGAGGCTGGAGCGTTCAGGGAGGACAGGGCAAACAGGAGCCAGATCATGCAGTGTCTCGCAGGCCACATGAAAGATTTTGGACTTTTATCCTTAGGGTAATGGAAACCCACTGGAGGGTTTTAAGCAAGAGAGTGTGTGATTAATTAGTGTTTAGAAGAGATCATTCTAGCCGTGATATAGAAAAGAAGTTGGGGGGTTAGACAAGAGGGGAATGAGTGGAAACAGGAGCTTTTAACAGTTTAGGTGGGAGAGACATCGTGGTTTGGTCTAGGGCAGTGGTGGTAGAGATGGGGAAAAAAGGGGACAGAGATTGGGGAGATATTTAAGAGGCAAAGTCATCAGGACTTGATAACAGACAACATGAATGTAGGTTTGCTGTTGGCGATGGAGATCCAGGATAAGGTGCCACTCAGAGGTCCGTGCTTCAGAGGGCAGTGCGGCTCTAGGTGTGCTGGGATCTCTTGGTCCAGGAGCCTGGGCTCAGGGGAGAGAGAGGTCTGCACAGGAGAGAAATACGTGTAAGTCCCCTAGCCAGTGGAGAGAATAGAGAGTGTCGGTTTTAGGAAGTTGAATCTTGCAGTGCTGGGTATAATGCACTCAAAGGAAGTGAGACTCTGGTGTAGAGAACATGAAGCCAAGCTGTGGAGTGCTGCTGGGTGCGAGTTGACCTCGTGAGAAGGAATGGCAGTGAGGACTGAACACTTGGTGTTCCGTTTAGCCCACCTTTTCCTGTGCCCATCCTCTAACACACACACCCCTCCACCTCCCGGAAAGGAGATGTATGGCCCTCTTTGACCATAACTATCCCACAGACTGGCATGGAAAGGTGTCGGAGATTAAGAAGAAGATCCAGTCCGTCCTTCCTGGAGGGGCCTGGAGTCCGCTATGTGACACCAGCCACCTGCCCCCTGAACACTCCGATGTGGTGATTGTTGGCGGTGGGGTGCTTGGCCTGTCCGTAGCCTATTGGCTGAAGAGGCTGGAGAAGCGGCAAGGTGCCATTCGGGTGCTGGTGGTGGAGCGGGACCACACGGTGAGGTCTGGGGTGGGGCAGAGTCAGGAGTGGGGTGCAGACCCGTATTTTCTTAAGGACTCGAGGGGAAGAGAGAAGAGGAAAGACTTCAGTGTTTGCAGGGCCAAAGGGCAGGGACTGTGCTTTGGCCCTTGTTGAGAAATAGCCCCATGTTCTTCCTCCCTCAAACCAGAGACCTTGACAATAAGGTTTTTGCTTTGGGAAGCAAATTTCCCAACGTTGTATGTCTTGAGATCTCAGAGGTCTGGCCTGCATTCGAGCTGTGGTTAACACAAACAGCTGTCACGACGCCCTTGGAGGTTCCATTACTTCTGAGGTTTCTGCTCTTTAACTGTTCCTGTTTAGCACTGCCAGCTAGTCACGAATCTTGCTCCTTTGGCCACATCCCTGTTTTCCACGTCCGTCTGCTGCCTTGCACTTCCAGGCCATTACCATTTTGTACGACGGCGCCCAGCCCTTTTTAGTTGACTGAGCCTCTCTGCTCTGTGTATCTTCTAATAAGGATTTTAATAGCTGTTGTCCTGGTTGGGCTGCTGGTTGACTTGCATATAGGTTTCTGCAAGTTTAGATTATAAACTTGCAAGTAGGACTCCCCTTTAACTTTGGGCACGTGGGACTTCCCTGGCAGTCCAGTGGTTAAGAGTCCACACTTCCACTGCAGGTGGCCCAGGTTCCATCCCTGGTCAGGGAACTAAGATCCCGCAAGCAGCAGCGTGGCCAAAAAAAAATTAACTTTGGGTATGTGACTCTCACCCTCCAGTACGGTATTCTGCTCACACGGAACAGGGCCCACATCGCCTTCTCTTGTCTTTCCACAGTATTCCCAGGCCTCCACCGTGCTTTCTGTGGGTGGGATTCGTCAGCAGTTCTCGTTGCCTGAGAACATCCAGCTCTCCCTCTTTTCGGTTGAATTTCTCCGGAACATCAATGTACGTGCTGTGAGATTTGGGGGTGGGGTGGTGACCCCTCCTTTAGCCCAGAGAGGGGAGCAGCCCAGCTGGCTGGGCGAGCATATGGGCAGCTAGGAGTTGGAACCCCCGGTTTTCTTCCCAGCGGCGGTGCCCGGAGAGAGCTTCCCTCTGGGTCGGGGCACCGAGCCCGGGGGCTGTGGTGAGAAAGCCAGGAAAGCTCTCCCTCCCTTCTTGAAGTCAGCTTCTTGGAGGAGCTTTTCTTTGCACACAGGAGTACCTGGCCGTGGTCGATGACCCTCCCCTGGACCTCCAGTTCAACCCCTCTGGTTACCTCTTTCTGGCTTCAGAGGAGGGGGCTACGATCATGGAAAACAACGTGAAAGTGCAGAGGTGGGCGCCCGGCACGGCTGCCACGCTGCGTCTCAGCTGCCCGCACGCAGTGGGCTCTGACTCACTTTAGGAGCCGGGGTGACGGAGCCAATGAGACAGGCCCTGCTCCCTAGGAGCTCAGTCTGTCAGGAAGACGCGCACGGGCAAACCTCCGAAGCCCTGTGCTAAGTGCTGTAACACAGACACGGACAAAGCACTGCCGCGGTGGTTCCTAAATTCCCAGGTGATGAGAACCACCCAGGACACATCCCTCCTAATAAGTCAGGATCTCTGAGGAGGGGCCCGCAAATCTGCAAATGTTTTCTCTAAGAGCCAGAGAGCTAAGCTCGTAGGCTTTGCCGGCCATACCGGGACTCGTGTAAAAGGCTGTGGGTCTCATGACCCGTCAGTCAGGACTATCATCTGAGCCTGTGAGCTCATCACTGGGCCCCAACGCCCCATCTGTTACCCTGGGCTCTAATCCCGGCCCGGGTTCACACCTCCTCACTGCAAGATTGCTCCCCAGCACCGTGCCAGGGTCTCCTCCACCCTCCTCTCGTCCAGGCCATCCTGCCCCCATATGGCTGTGCAGGCAGCCTGATCTCTGTGCCTGAGACCCTTTAGCAGAACCTTCTACGAGTTTCACTAGTGACATCAGGTCACGTCCTAAATGCATTATAAATGTTAACTTGTTTAATCATCAGAACATGCCCATTTTACATGTGAGAAAACTGAGGCCCCCAGAGCTAGTAAGTGGTGGCGCTGGGACTTGAACCAGGCAGTTCGCCTTGTGAGTGTGTCCTTTTAGCGCATACAATGCTGTCTTTGGGCATGAAGGTCCCAGAAGGAGATAGTTGTGCTGGTGAGCAGGATTGTTCTAGGAGGTGGACGGGAAGGCTGTCCTGG
Source organism: Lagenorhynchus albirostris (assembly GCF_949774975.1). Taxonomy (NCBI): domain Eukaryota; kingdom Metazoa; phylum Chordata; class Mammalia; order Artiodactyla; family Delphinidae; genus Lagenorhynchus; species Lagenorhynchus albirostris. The sequence continues at coordinate 101,060,991 of NC_083103.1, forward strand.
GCAGAAGGAGTGGAGGGAACAGAGTGACCCGCCCTGTTGTGAAAGCACGAGGAACAGTTAGGGGGTAATAAGGCGTTTAGCGTGGCCAAAGGGAGGCCAGGGTGTCATAAAGGAAACGGGGTCAGATGCTGAAGAGCCTTGACTAGGAGCTTGCTCTTTTCCAGGAAGCAAGGAGGATACGTGGGGAGTTGGGGGCAGAGGAGTGAGTTGTGGAGCTGGGGCCCATACTTCTCCCCCCAGACACTCACCCAGCACACATACATAGACCCACACATTTCTCCAGGCAGCAAGGAGCCAAAGTTTGCCTGATGTCTCCGGAGCAGCTTCGGAAGAAGTTTCCCTGGATGAACACGGAGGGAGTGGCTTTGGCATCTTACGGTGAGGCTTGCGTGCAGAGGGCGTCAGGGGTTGAGGGGCGCCTCAGGTTAGGAGTCTCGGCACCCTGCAGCCGAGTCAAGGAGGAGCGCTTCCCTCCTGGCTGCAGGGCCTCTCCCGGGCCGGGCCGGCTCTCTGTCCTTCCGCGGGATCTGACTCTGGTGCAGTTGGTCAATGTGACTCCCCAGCTTACGAGCCCTAAAGAAGATTTAGGGGTGCAGGAGAGACAACAGGAGAGGAGGGTCCTAGCCCGCCTTCACGCATCCTCGTTCTCCTCACAGGGTTGGAGAACGAAGGTTGGTTTGACCCCTGGTGTCTGCTCCAGGGGCTTCGGCGAAAGGTCCAGTCCATGGGGGTCCTTTTCTGCCACGGAGAGGTGACACGTGAGTCTGCGGCCCCATGTCCACTGCTTGTGACCTCTGCCAGCCAGGACGCCAGCCCAGACAGGGTCTTACCTTCACGCACAGGCTGAGCAAGGGCTGTGCTTTCTCAGGACAGGGGGTTCTCCCCTGGGGACTGATCCTGGGCATCCTGACCCTGGCTCCTAACTGCATTTGGCCGTGACTCGTGATCTGCTTGAAGATTTTGGCACCCTCCTGTCCTGTGCGGCCAAGTTCATCCCGGTTACCTTGTCTCTTTGCTTCAGTGTCTGTGGGAAAGCTTCCAGCCTTCCAGCTTTCTTTCCTCAGGAAACCAGTGGAATCTCCATCTCCTTCCTCTTTGAGGCCTCAAGGGCTTATTTCCTTTCCTTTTTCATGCAGGTTTCGTCTCTTCATCTAACCACATGGAGACCGCCATCGGGGAGAAGGTGACTTTGAAAAGGATCCACGAAGTCCATGTAAGTTCCCAGCCTAGGTGTCTCCTTTACCTAATGAGAAACGTAACAGCTGTCATTTTGATCTTCTGCTACCCACTTCCAGTGTGGGTAAACTGAGGTTCAGGAAGAACTGGACTGCTCCCTCCACCCCCCTCTCTGGTGCCCATAGGTGAAGGTGGACCACAGCCAGGAGTACCAGCCCGTGGAATGCTCCATAGTGGTCAATGCAGCGGGAGCCTGGTCTGGGCGAATCGCAGAGCTGGCTGGCATTGGGAAGGGGCCGTCTGGTACTCTTCAGGGTACCAAGCTGCCCGTGGAGCCGAGGAAAAGGTGACTTGCCCAGGGCCGTGGAGCGGGGTGGGGGTGAGAGGAGAGTCGGGGAGGGGAGTTGCTGTTCTCGCCGCTTCTAACGCCGCTGGTCACAGCAGGTATGTGTACTTGTGGCACTGCCCCCAGGGACCAGGCCTGGAGGCTCCGCTTGTCGCAGACCCCAGCGGAGCCTATTTCCGCCGGGAAGGACTCGGCAACAACTACCTGGGCGGCTGTAGCCCCGCTGAGGTGAGCTCTGTGGGGTCGGGGTGCCGGGGAGAAGACAGAGACCGGGTATCGCTGAGCAGTCAGGCTTCTTTGGCGGGCCTAGTGCTGGTACTGATGTCACGGTCCCCTCTGGCTTTGACTTGGGGTCTCTTACCCCCATCCACCACTTACCAAGCGGACAGATTAAAGAGGCCAGCGAGGCCTGGGTCTGATGTGTGTCCTGGGCAACGTAAGCCTTGTCCCCACCTCTGCCCCCAGGAGGAGGAACCAGACCCAGGGAACCTGGAAGTGGACCATGATTTCTTCCAGGAGAAGGTGTGGCCCCATCTGGCCCAGAGAGTACCAGCTTTTGAGACTCTAAAGGTAACTGGATGGAGACAGATGACCCCAGAGCATCTGGGCCCCGTTGGGGCCCCTGCCTCACAGGACCCGTCCCGTGAGCGCGCTCAGCGGTGGTGGAGGGTACCGTGCGCCGAGCCCAGCCGGGAGTGGGTGGGGCGGAGCGCGGGGCAGCCCTCCCAACGCACCGCGTCCTGTGCCCCGCAGGTGCGGCGCGCTTGGGCTGGCTACTACGACTACAACACCTTTGACCAGAATGGCGTGGTGGGCCCTCACCCCCTCGTCGTCAACATGTACTTTGCGACGGGCTTCAGTGGCCACGGGCTCCAGCAGGCCCCCGCCGTGGGCCGGGCTGTGGCAGAGGTGATGCTGGAGGGCCACTTCCAGACCATCAACCTGAGCCCCTTCCTCTTCAGCCGCTTTTACTTGGGAGAGAAGGCCCAAGAGCACTGTATCATCTGAGCCCCGCCCCTGGCCCGTGCTCACACCGCCTCACTGCTAGATTGCTCCCCAGCACCACCAGGGTCTCCTCCGCCCCCCTCTCGTCCAGGCCATCCTGCCCCCGTATGGCTGGGCAGGCGGGCCAACCACTGCCTAAGGCCCAGGCTGACAGAGAACGATGGGGTGGGACCCCAGGACTGATCATGGCCCAGGCTGATGCCACCCACCAGGAGCCCAGCCGGACAGAACACCTCGGAGGACCTGAGCACCGTGGCCCAGGACTGGCTCCTTCGTGGGACCGACCCAGAAAGACTGCCTCTGCCCCTGTCGGCAGAGCCCAGGCAGGGAGCATTCTGGGGCAGCCCGACCCAGGTCTATGGACTTGTCTACTTAACCTTTTCATCGATCAAGAAACGTGATGAACGCCTTCCTTTCAGTCTTCTGTCCCTTCCTCTTTTCACCTCATGTTACCCCACTTGCCTTTGATAGCGGGCTGGGAGAAGCACAGGAGCGCTCTTAAATCCTGGGTGTTAGGCATCTGGTTTGCACGTTAGTGCCTCCTTTTCCTGAGTTCCTGACCGGGGGGGACTGTAGAGGGAAGGAAGATGTTCATTCATCAATTCATTATGTATTCAGTTCCAACTCTCGGCAGGCCCAGGGCTACATATTAGAGATATACCAGCAGGCAAAGCATGGCATGTGTTCTCCCTGGAGAGTTCTCACCTGTGCCCGGCCCCTCGCCCCTGGGTCAGCTACAGCGCAGCCCCTGCGGTGCTGGGAGAAAGCACAGGACACAGACGCCTCACCCCAGCCGGATGTTTCTCCCTGAAGGTTCCCAGGGAAGGTGACCTCTGAGCTGAACCTAAAGGATGAGCAGTTTAACACAGTGAACGCAGGGTGATCCCAGGCTGAGGGAAAAGCATATACAAAGGCCTGGGGCCAAGAATTAGCAAAATTCAAGGGACTCAGGTGGTGTGTCCCCGCTGGGTCATGGAGAGGTAGTGAGGGGCACAGCGGGGCCGGGGCCTGAAGAGCCAGCTGTGGACCTTGGCTTTTCTGTGCACAGGGGCCACTGAAGGGCTTTCAATAGGGAAGCAACATGATCAGATTCTCCTTTTAGAGAAATCAGCCTGCCTGCCTTGTGGAGAAGAGAATGATGCCGAAGCAGGAGACCAGACAGCAGGCTGTCACTATAGTCCACATGGCAGAGACAGCCAGGCCGGCACCATCACGGCAAGAGGTGCATGGACCCGAGAGGCAACTTGGCAGCAAGAAATGGGGTCACGTAAGACTCCAGGGTTCTGGCTTGGACAACTGGATGGATGTCATGCCTTTCGCAGAGATGAGCAGTGTGAGGGACAGAGTGAGTGGGACAGTTTGGGACATGTTAAGGCTCTGCCTACAGGACGTCTGGTAGAAACATCTAATAGGGGTTGACTCACGGTTGCACTGAGGGGGATGTGGGCTGTAGATGGAGATGTGGGCGTCAAGGAGAACGACGGCATCACCCTGGGAGGGGAGAAGAATAGGGGACTGGTGTGGGGCGGGGGGAAGCTGGAGGGGCTCTCGCCATATTTAAGAGATGAGGACGCTGAAGAGGTGGCCAGAGGCAGGAGAAAAGCCCAGAAAGTGAGGTGTCTCCAGAGCCTGGGAGGAAGTGTCAGTGGTATAAACACACACATGAGGGCTGGATTCAGTATCAAGAGGGTCCGTGGGGACCTTACGGAGGGCAGCCCCAGGGAGAAATGCACCCAGTGGGGTTGAGTGTGGATACTTGTTCAGAGGGAGAAGTGAGTGGGAGTAGAGACAGCTAGTAAAGTGCCCACTCCCTCCCTAAGTGGCCTGTGGGGAGAAGAATGAAACATAAAAGATGGAGGTGGACCTCCCGATCATCAGTTGGGAACAGTAGAAGCCCCTGAGTTGGGGGGTGAGGATGGGTGGGGAAGAACCAGGACCAGTTCGGTGAGCAAAAGAGGAAGAGCCACCTGAATGCGGAATGAACTCAATGAACTCACGCTGAGAGAGAGGAAACTTGCCAGGGGCCAGGGAAGCTGGCTAAACCCAGCGTCCGTGTTAACCCTGTAAGGCAGCCTCCTTTGGTGCCCAGTATCCACTCACCCTTCCTTCAGCACAGATGCCCCTATCTACTGGTCCGGAGGGAAAAGGCCTTCATCTGGCTCCTCCCCCAGAAGCTGCTTCCTCCAGGACAACAAATGCTGCGCTTGTTAGGAAGGCGGTAATGAACCCTCTGCACTCCCACAGGGCTTTATTCAGGCTACAGGACAGCACTTACCCTTGCACCTGTCTTCCCTGTGCGAGGGACACTGGGACCTAGCCTTCACCTTTGCCCCAGCACTGAGCTTGGCTGTCCTATGCTTGTCCTATCCTTGGCTCTCAGTGTGTTTACCTGAGTTCCTCTTTGCTTCCACTGGAGCCAGATCGATCCCTGGCCTCAGGGAATTTTCACTGTAACAGAGGTAAGCTGCTTGAGCACAAGTTCCAAATACCTTAAGGTCCTAGAGGGGATCTCAGCGAAGAAGATGGGAAGGGCAGGGTTAAGAAAAGTTCTGCATAAGCTGCAAAAATGACCCTTGTCAGAAGACGGGGGTTTTTGAAGAGCAGAGTTGGGAAAAGAGGACACCTTGGGTGGCGGGGACCTCAGAGCACAGGCACAGGGCAGGGAAAATGGAGGTATACCGCATGCAGAGTAAAAGGAACCCTTTTACTCTGAGCACCTGGGCACTAGGCTAGCTGTCTGACAGGCTTTATCTCATCTACTCCTTCCCACAACACTAGGAACCAGATATCATTTCCATGACGAAAGTGAACCTCGACAAGCCCCGCACTTCCCCAAGGTCTCACCTCTAACGTGATGAGCCCTGGATATGAACCCCAGCCATCTGACTCCTGAGCTCCCCCGGTATGGCCTTACACCACACTCCCTCCCAGGAGTAGCACTAATTCCTTTTCGCTGGCTGGTGAGAAAAGCAGGAAATCAGATTGAAAGGGAGATCATGAATCTTAGATCGGCCCTATTAAACCACCTCCACGCTCCAGCATTTCACCTGCACACCAGTAGGCGTGTTTCCCAAACCGGCATGCGAGGAACACTGCTCAGGAAGATACTGACATTCCCTCTGGGGTGAAACAAGCTTGGGAAATGCCAGGTGCTGTATCCCCGCCTGGGTGCTTCACGCCGCTCATCAACATCCCGAGGACGCTAAGAAGTCCCTTCACTCTAAGCCAGGCCTCGCCACCGTTTGCCCGTCACACTCGGCCAGGCGTTAGTGCCCGCGGAGCCGTACCCGCTGGGCCATGAACTTCAGGGGAGCGTGCCAGGCGCCCCGGCCCCGGGGGCTGCCCTCACGGCTGCCAAGGCCGCCGGCCTCTCCGCCTCACCACTGACTGTGTGTGGCCATTGGGAAAGTCCGGCATCATCTTCCTCACTTGCCTAAAAAGAAAAAAGGTATAAACGCTTCCCTGGCAAGGCGTCGAGAAGACTCCATGAATGAAGTAAGGAGTTTCTTTCTGTGTCCGCGACAGAGAACACAGCCGAGGCTGCAGGTTCTCCTGGTGGGTTTTGGGGAACTCGGGAGGAAAGACTTATCTCCAAGCTTCCGCCCGGTCCTTAGCTGCGCAGATGCCCACGAACCTCCCTGCGAGCCCGGGGAAGCGGGCGCGGAGGGCCCGGCCGCCGCCCCCTCGGGTCGGGCTTGGGGCGTGGGAGCGGCGGTCGGAGGAGGAGCCGCGGGCCGGGAGTCTCGGCGCTTCCGGGACAGCGGGCGGCCGGCTGCACTTCCCGTGGGCGAGCGGCCCGCCGGGCTTCGGAGCCCGTGCCCCGCACCGGCCGCACCGAGGTAGCGCCCCGCGCACCCCGGCGCAGGTGAGCGCTCGGGGAGGCGCGGGCGGGAGCGGGAGCGGCGTGGCCCCGCGGAAGGGGCGAGCAGGCGAGCGGGCGGGGCGGGCAGGCGGCTGGGCCGGCAGGACTCCCGCGGGCAGTGGACCCCTGCGTTCGGCCCCGTTAGCGGCCCGGTCCCCGGTCCCCGTTCATCGGTCCCGGATTTGCCCCCTCCCTGCGGCACCTCCGGCCGGTTCACCGCCGTCCCCTCTGCGCCCCTTCACCTGGCCGCTCGTAGCACCCACAACGCGGAAACGGGTGAAAAGGCCCCCAGAGAGAGCTGTCACCTTCTCTGTCGCCAAGAAGTTCGTGCAGGGAGCCCTCCTTGAGCTTGAGGAGCCTGCCTGGTTCAGGTGGCTTCGGTCTTGAACTGTAGATTCTTTTTCTTCCAGGCTCTCGCGTCCTTCTCTGCTCTGTCGCAGCCTCTCCCTCTGCTCTTCTGATGGCCTTTGTGACAGTGTTTCAGCAAGAACAGGGCTTTACTTAGGGTTACAGGCCTACGGAGCCATCCCTTCCACAGTCATTTCACGAACCTCTACGATGGGCTGGGCATCGTGTGACAGCACTGAACAGGACAGAGTCAGCCCTCGTCCTCTACCTGGGGACACTAGGAACCACACACACCCTGACAAGTGCAGCTAAGAGAGGGGAGGATAGAGTACACACTCCCCAAGCTGATGCATCTAACCCAGGGGCCACGGAGGCTCAGGAATGACCCATTGTCAGAGGAAGGCACATCTAGTTATTTTTAAAACCTTTTTTAAAAATTGAAATACAACCCACACACAGAAAAGTGCACAGATCTTAAGTGTACAGCTTTCCCAGTGTCACATTCCTGTGACATTCCTGTGCAGCCCGCACCCAGAATAAATAAAACATTACTCGCACTCCAGAGTTTTTTTGACCGCACCAAACAGCTCGTGGGATCTCAGGCCCTGACCAGGGATTGAACCCTGGCACCCAGTAGTGAAAGCCTGGAATCCTAACCCCTAGGCCACCAGGGAACTCCTTGGATGCCCTCTTATGCCCACTTCCAGTCACTACTTTCACACATGGGTAACTGCTATCCTGGTTTCTAACATCATAAAATAGTTTTATTTGGTTTTGAAGTTTGGACACTTGGGATCCTACTTATGTACTTTTGTGTATGGTGTTTTATACTCAATATATAGATTGAACCCCGTTGCATTTAGCACTCGTTCATGTATTCTCGTTGATGTGTAATTTTTCACTGTATGGATAGACCACTATTTCTACATTCTACCGGATACTAGGATTGATGGATACGGTTGTTTCCAGTTTGGGGTTATTGTAAATAGTGCTGCTGAGGCGTTCTTATGTTTGTGTTTTGGTGAGCATATGTTAGCACTGCTGTTGGGTACATTCCTAGAAGCGGAATATAGCGCCAGACAGTTTTTCAAAGTCCTCCTACCAATTTGCACTCCCACAGGCAGTATATGAGTTCTGTCTCTCCACATGCTTACCGATACTTGATATTGTCTGTCTTTTTCATTGTAGCCATTCTGCTGAGTGAGTGGGAGGTGGGGTTGCGCTGAGGTTTTAATTTGCATTCCTCTGGCGACTCATGAACTGTGCATGTTTTCATACATCTGTTGGGCCTTTGGATATCCTTTTGTGAAGTGTCTGTTCAATTCTTGTGCCCATTTTTCCAATAGGTTGTCTCTCTTTTTCTTACCAGTTTGTAAGAGTTCTTAAATATTCTGGATATGAGACATATTGGATATGTATTTTTAAAATATCTTCTCTCTCTCAGGAGATTGCCTTTCACTGTCCTTACTAAGAAACCAAGTTGAAGGTAGATTTTAACAAAGAAGAAAGGCCCAGTGAAAATAATAAAATGTCTGGCTTTAAAATAGCACAAATAGCAGTAATAACGCAGGTATTCCAATAAGAAAATAGACTTGTATAGCCTAGAGTTACTATTATTTCCTTCTGGTAAATACTTCTGAACAACATGCTTTTAAGTTATTTGAAATTATTCTCTGTTAGGAAGATACAGATTGCAAATTTTCATCTTTCTTTGGTCCCCAGACATTACTAAGACTTTCTGTCTGGTTATGGTTAAATACGAACAGAAGTAGGTATTAATGAAGTATTTGCTAATGAAAGATGAAGATATTATAAAAAGTTAGGGAACAGACTCTTAAAGCTAAACATTGCTGATTCATTTGCTCTAATAAGACAACTATTCATGAATCAGTTCCTACAATTCATGTTCTCTGACATGATTCTTTGGAAAATAATGCCAATCTTCTGTTAAATTTTTAAGCATGTGACGTAATCATTGCGCTTTAACTTGGGATGGTATTTCAATAAGTAATTACGTGTAATAGTCAACCTATTTTGTAGTCAGCCTATTTAGTTAAAAGTGCTATAAACATACTCAAATCTCCTGAAAAAGAAAAAAACCAGTAAATCTTGTTTTCTGTTTATACTATGATGTTACATCTTCCCTTCACTTCACAGGCAAAACTTTAAAAGTGTATAATTACTGTCTTCATTTTCTGGCAGGCATATCATTTGTTCCTCATAATCTAGTTTCTGTTCTAAATGAAAGTGGGGTTTTATGTAGGCAGTTGGTCATCTCCTAATTTTCTAATTCAAATGCTTCTTCTTAATCCTCACTGGCCATTTGACATTTTTTCACCAACACCATTGTAAACACCATCTCATTTTCAAAACTCTCTTTCCTTGCCTATCATAACATTGCGTCCTCCTGATGTGTCTGCTTGTAAAACTTGCTCCTCTCCGTCTTTTAACTGTAGGTATTCCTTAATGCTTTGTCTCTTTCCATGCTACGCTTTCCCCAGATGATTTGAATTGTCACAAACAGGCTGATGACTACCGCATCTATAATTCTGGCCCTGCCGCCTTCTTCCAACTCCAGACTCATTTTAAACATATGGCTTGGCATGTGTCTCCATGCCAATATCCCACTAGGATCTTAAACCTACTGTTGCTTTATAGTAAGTTTTTATTATTCTGGTAGTGGAAGTCCTCTTAAAGTTCCTCTTTAAAAATCTTAGTTTTTTTTTTAATCTAACTGCCCCCCCAAAGCCTTTTTCAAAAATATATGAAGAGCAGTCATTTTGTAAGCTCAAAAGGGAACTAATGTATAAAGGCATAATTTGTAAACTGTATCCGTCATTAAATTCACGGCTGGCACGATCTATATTACATTCAATGCCTGCGTGTTTACTTGAGACCTACAGCAAAGTAAATACAAAATAAGTTCACACCATTTCAGTTTAAAATGACCTTTAGTACGCATGTGGCATGGTTTCAAAACTAAGGCAGTTTTCTAAAACTAAGGAACTGTTTTCCAAAGACCAGTTTGCTACATTTTGCAAAATACAGCAACACTAATTAAAGTGCTTCACATTCCGTGTTTGGTCAGTAAGATATATTCCTATATATATATATATTCCTATATATTCCTATATATATTCCTATATATTCCTATGTGACTAAACATATAGGACTAAATATATAGGAATATATATTCCTATATATTCCTATGTGACTAAAATCTAAAAGGTTTTAGATTTTAACAACCAAAGTAACAATACTTTTGATATATAATTAAATTGAGGGAGCTCCCTAGTGGCCTAGTGGTTAAGATTCAGCGCTGTCACTGCCGTGACCGGGGTGTGATCCCTGGTCCGGGGACTGAGGTCCTGCAAGCCTCGCGGCCAAAATATTAAATAAAAATAAAGTAGTGGGTGCTTTTATATACACACACACACTCACACATATATTTGAAATTTTTGACATGTTTAAACATCTTCAGAATTTACAAAATGTAGTGCTGAAAGCATATGTACTTTGTTAGATATTTAGCAAAACTTCAGCACAATGATTTACTTTAATACAGGTTATAAGACTTCAGTTTTCTGCCTGCTAGAGTCCCATCTTAAATCTGACTTTATAGCAAAATTAGTAGTTTGAAATTTATTTCACAAAATCAAATCCCAAGATTTGCCAGGCAATTTTCAATTATTCCACTGCTTATATAAATCGAGACGAGTGGTTCCTTGTGTCAGAGTTACCTGGAGAGCTCTTAAAAAATACAGATTTGGGGGCCCTACTTCTGAACTATTGAATAAGAATTTACGGGGCAGCTATATTTTTAAAAGCCCTCTAGGTGATAATGATATACAGCTTAGTTTAGGAGCCACGGCTGCAGCCCACTAGATCAATCCTTAGTTACGTCAGAATCCTGGGGTACTTGTTTTTTGTTTTGTGGCTTTTGTGCTTTTTGGGGGTTTTTTTGTTTTTGTTTTTTGTGACACACTGCACGGCTTGTAGGATCTTAGTTCCCCAACCAGGGATCAAACCCAGGGCCCCGGCAGTGAGACAGCTGAGTCCTAACCAGTGGACCGCCAGGGAATTCCTGGGGTACTTGTTTAAAAATCACATTCCCAAGCCTTACACCCAGAGATTTGATTCAGTAGATTTGGGATGGGGCCCGGGAACTGGCATTCTAACCCATCATTTTGTTTGGTCCCTGTATTCATTCTCTGTGCTGCATGACAAATACTACAAATTTAGCAACTTAAACCAACACCTATTTGTTATCTCATAGTTTCTGTGGGTCAAGGGCCCGTGAAAGGCTTGTCTGAGTCTTCCGCTGGAGTCTCACCCGGCCGCAGTCCAGGTGTTAGCTAGGGCTGCAGTGCCATCACAGATGCAAATGGGGAAAGACCCTCTACTAAGCCCCCTCAGGTTGTTGTTTGTTGGCAGAATTCACCTCCTTGAAGTTGTAGGACTGAGGTCTGCTTTCTTGCTGGCCATCAGCTGGACACCACTCTTGGCTTCTTGAGGCTGCCTGAAGTTCCTTGACACTTTGCCCTCTCATGACATGGGAAATTCTTCCAAGTCAGCAAGGGAGTCTCTCTCCAGTCTGCTAAGATGAATTTTTACACCCACACCTACACCCATGCACATACATACATATGTACATAATATTCATTTATATGTTATATTTATATATACACATCTTTTTTTTTTTTTTTTTTTTTTGCGGTACGCGGGCCTCTCACTGTTGTGGCCTCTCCCGTTGCAGAGCGCAGGCTCCGGACGCGCAGGCTCAGCGGCCATGGCTCACGGGCCCAGCCTCTCCGCAGCATGTGGGATCCTCCCGGACCGGGGCACGAACCTGCGTCCCCCGCATCGGCAGGCAGACTCTCAACCACTGCGCCACCAGGGAAGCCCTATACACATCTTATATAACAAATATACATACCATATGTATGTACTGTATGTATATACACATATACACACACACAATTGTTACTGTATATATGATGTGTATATACATTTATATACATATGCAAACACACACACCCTACAGAATAACACAATCATGTGAGTGACATACTACAACCTTTGCCATATTCTATTGGTAAGAAGTCATGGGTCCTGCCCAACACTCACAGGTATGAACACAGGACTACCTTAGGGTCTGTCCACCACAGTCTGTAACTCCTCAGAAACACTGTATTGTGCCTCTCTAGCTATTAACAATTAATTGCAGCACTTTTACAGACATTGTCCTGCAAGTTCTAACGCATCCTCCCTGACAAGCGTTTCAGCAAATGTTTGAGAAGCCAGTGTTGGAGCCTTTGAAACCGGTGTTCTTAAAGTCAAAAATCACATGAAGAGTAGATACTAATTTATCCATCAAAGAAGTGAAAAACTCCCTCAAACAATTTAAATCTTTAAGCAGACCCGGTTTTTGTTTACTTTCTGGCCGCACCACATGACATGCAGGGATCTTAGTTCCCCAACCTGGGATCGAATCTGCGCCCCGCCCTGCAATGGAAGCGCAGAGCCTCAACTGCTGGACCGCCAGGGAAGTCCCAAGCAGACCAGTTTTTAGCACTCAGATTCAATGCTTTCCCCATTCATTAGCCTCACATACAATCAAACATGGTGTAGTAGTTTCCTATTGCTTCTGTAATAAAGTACCACAAGCGTAGTGGATTCATACCACACACATTGATTACCTTATAGTTGTGGCAGTCACAGTCTGAAGTGGATCAGCGGGGCTGCATTCCTTCCGGAGGCTCTAGGGAGGAATCCAGGTCCTTGCCTTTTCCGCCTTCTAGAGGCTGCCACCTTCCTTGCTCACAGCCCCACGCTACACCCACCTCTGCTTCTGTTGTCACATCTCTTCTCTCACTCTGACCCTCCTGTCTTCCTTTTCTAAGACCTTTGGGATTACGTTTGGCCCACCTGGATAATCCAGGCTAATCTTCCCATCTCCAGACCCTTAATCACATCTGCAAAGTCAGCTTCTGCCAAGTAAGGTAGCTTATTTTCACTGGTTCTGAGGATTAGGATGTGTGTGTCTTTGGGGACCACTGTGCTGTCACCACGGACAGTGATTCCAGCTTAACAGAAATGGGATACGAATTATATAAGATACATAATCATACGCCTTCATAGGTTTCAGAACATTCCCTATATAATAGATATTGGAGACCAGTTAGATATTGAATAATACTTAATACACTTTGGATTTTATACAGTGAAACTTTACAGTATTTACCTCACATATTAAGTTCCTTCATGTAATATTGAAAAAGCATTCTAAAAACACTGATGGTAACAGGCTACTGCTTTTTCTATTTTTTTTTTTTTCAGTACATGGGCCCCTCACTGTTGTAGCCTCTCCCGTTGCGGAGCACAGGCTCCAGATGCGCAGGCTCAGCAGCCATGGCTCACGGGCCCAGCCGCTCTGTGGCATGTGGGATCTTCCCAGACTGGGGCACGAACCCATGTCCCCTGCATCAGCAGGCGGACTCTCAACCACTGCGCCACCAGGGAAGCCCTCTTTTTCTTTTGAAGAAGCTCTTTACTAATCTTCTATCAAGTCTTTGTAATTATCTACAAAGTAGGTATTTAGGTCTATATCATTCTACTGGATGAATGTCTTCAAAGCACAGGGAAAAGTGACTGCATAACAAATCAGAGAATAGACAGAGTGAGGGATGAGAGCTTCCAGTTGGAGATTTGGGTTCATTATCTTCTCACCTGCCTGACAACTATGTCTCCCATATCTCGACCATATCTCGATATAGACTGTTATTAAATCTTGTAAAGATTAATCGTATTTGAATGTGATGGCTCCACAGCCTCAGCTGTACAGAACTGAAAAAGTAACAAGGAAAATGCAGTATGGTTTAGACTCTAGGAAGTAGACCGTGTATACAGTTAATGGAACTGGTCTGCATTCTTACGCAATTATCCTTTGTCAAAGATGCTATTTCCTGTGTTTGAACTTTTCCATAACATCAGTCACTAGGGCTTATACCCATCCACTTCCAGTGGCTGTTGGGCAATTGGATTTCTTCTTAAACAAGCAATGAAAAATGGCAGCTACCCCAAATCAGCATGTATCGCCAAAAGGGCACGTCATTTGATAAAATGAGAAACTGAAACTTAGATCTATCTACATCTGTTAAGTAAAGTGTTATGTTAATTTTGAACCTTTAGGCTGTCATTAAAAATATCAAATGATTCTCCAGTTTTTAAGTGTATCAAGGCCAAATGATGAATTTTCAAATTAGAACACAATTGAAAAAAAGATTTAAATAATATAAAAAGCAAGTAACATTGTGTCTACTGCTGGGGGCGGGGTGGGGAGGGGAAGGACATCTTGAATGGTTGAAATGAAGATGTCAAGAAACAGCGACTCCTGACCAGGAAAAGGATTTCAAAACCTAACAGTGGTTAACCAGGCACTGCCTCAATCTCACCACTTAGGGGCTGAAATCCAAAGAATATTAGGTAGGAAAAGAAACGCATGTCCTTGTTAATGTTCCCCTTTTCACGTCTTTTTGGCTCGCTTAGCAGCTCTCTGCTTTGCTCTTTCAAATGTGCTTCTGGTCCCGAGTCCGTCTCACTCCTGCTTCTGCTCCTGCACCCCTGCACCCACTACTGCTGCAGTTGAAGTTCTCCTTTTTTTTTGAACTTTGATATATTTTCATGAATCATCAGTATCTCTTGTCTTCTCTTCATCAGCTTGGCATAAGGGTGTTCAGCATTTAGCAGAATGAAGCATTTTTGTCCAACATTGAAGGACATTCTTTAAATTTCGAAAACTCTTATCTCAGCGCGTCTATTCAGACAAGCCGTTTTCTCTGTGAGTTCCCGGATGTGGGAGGGGGTTGTTTTGACCTCTGTAGATCCATCAAATAGTGAGAAAGCAGTCCTTGCTCTAGAACCAAGTTCTCCACCAGCCCTTCATCTTCAGAAGCCACTAGAACACAGTGGCTCCATCTTGGACCAGGGTGGGCTCTGCTCCACACAATGTCCTCCCAGAAACCTAGGCAGAAAGAGCCTCCACCATCAGGGACATCAGGTCATTGTGGTGGGAAGAGAACATGGCCATGGCGTTTTGCTTGCCCGTCTAATGGTCCTTTGCATTTCCATATAAATTTAGATGCCGTTTGACAATCCCTTCTCTCCCCACCCCCACCAAAAAAAGAAAACCAAACCAAAAACCTTTCAGAATTTGGAATAACATTGAATAGATCCCTCCAATAGCTAGATTATTTTAAATACATACTAACCCACACTATTTTCTAAGCCATGCATTTTACATAAATCATCTCATGTAGTCTTCACAGTAATGCTGAGCAGGCTGTAGTATTATTTCCATTTCACAGATGGAAAAGCTAAAGTTTAGGGTTTCCCTGGGGCGCAGTGGTTAAGAATCCGCCTGCCAATGCAGGGGACACGAGTTCGAGCCCTGGTCTGGGAAGATCCCACATGCCGCGGAGCAACTAAGCCCCTGTGCCACAACTACTGAGCCTGCGCTCTAGAGCCCACGAGCCACAACTACTGAGCCCGCGTGCTACAACTACTGAAGCCCACACGCCCTAGAGCCCGTGCTCGGCAACAAGAGAAGCCACCGCGAAGAAAAGCCCGTGCACTGCAACAAAGAGTAGCCCCCGCTCACCACAACTAGAGAAAGCCTGCGTGCAGCAAGCAACAAGCACCCAATGCAGCCAAAAATAAATAAATAAAATAAATTAAAAAAACCAAAAATGCTAAAGTTTAGCAAGAGTAAAGTAGTTTACCAGAGGCTACAGTTCATAAGAGATGAGATCTAGGACCAGAGTCTGCAGCCTTTACCACTATGTACAGCTGAGGGAGGGAGGGAGAGAGGAAGGGAGGGAGGGAGTGGAGGGAGATTGGGTGGGTGGATGGAGGGAGGGAGTTATTCAGGGGAAGGCAGACCTGGAGGAAAACTCCCCCAAGGTTTCTTACACGTGCTCTCTCTCTACTGCTCAACATCTGTCTACCTTGATACATAATTATTTGTCCAAATAGTAACAGACCTTCTTCTCTGATTTCAGCATTTACACAGGAAGTTCTTACAATGAGCTGCCTGCCAGCCGCCCTTCCCCAGATCCCGAATGCAACCCTGGCCAGGTGGCGCAGAGAACAGTCACTCTGCTGGTCATGCTGAGCTCATACCCTGTAAGTCTGACGGCTGCACAGATCAGGGTTCAGCTAGCAACCTGATCCCAGTGGTGTCTGTCCCTAATCCCCTAAGGGATGAGGGACCGATTGAGAGACTGAGCCTCTGTCAGGCACCAAGGGAGAAAGAAATGCCAGAGCCCACCCGCTGGGACTGGGAGTAAGGTTAAGTACAGCTTTTGTGATCCTTTCTGTCTGTCTCTTGTAGGATGGATGTTGGATGAGGTCAAGACTGGGTCCCCTCCCTTCTCCCACTTTACCAATGCCTGATCTCATGGGGTTAGTTTGGAGCCCACCACTATGGCATCATCAGCCTCCGTGCCAGCTCCTTGTTCCAGGTCCAAGAAGCCTCTGGGCAAAATGGCTGGTGAGTGGACACAGACTCCTAATTCCTGGAGGCTACCTGGCCCCCAAACACAGGCCCTGGAGAGATGCAGGGAGGCTGACGGGGTGGGCGTGGGGGGGTCCTGCTTTGACTTCAGTGCCCACAGGCTCTGTGGGGAGTGAGGGGGCGTGCATCAGGGAGCCTTCAGTCCTTTTGGCTCACAGGTTTCCCAAGTGTGCTCAGCTAGTCTTCCCAGCCTGGAAACCACTGTGCTGAGTGCTTAAAAGGGTGTCTCTTTTTAACTAAATCGCCCTGAACCATTCAGAGGTAGGAGCCAAGGAGAGAGAAAAAAACAAATCAACCTCCAGGACACCACACTCTCTGTCCCGGTCAAAATGGGGAAGCTGAGCTGAAACCATTTGGAGTACTCACAATATGCCAGACACTGCATTATCTCCGCTGATCTTCAACAACAACTAAAATGAACCCATTTTACAGAAGAGGAAGTGGAGACATAGACTGACTTGCTTATGGTCGTATAGAAAGCAAGTAGCAGGTCCACAATCAAATCTGTTGCCCCACTCCAAAGCGTGGCCCCGGATCACTCAGCTCTAAGGTCTTCAGGTACCCTGGGCAGTGAGTGGTCCTCTTGCACATTTCCATTTTACCCATTTAGCAACAAGCTAGGATTTCTCAGGGCCAAACAGATGACAATCCCTGGCTCTCTCCCTCCCATAGTGGGTAGCCCCTTAATCTAAATCCACCTCCCCTCAATGCTGAAAGTGGGTTTGGGGCCTAACTGATCTTTACCAGCTTAACGTAGCTCTACTTCCTGACTCACGGATTGTCGACTAGTCAGCTTGTGGGAAGTTCTGGTTAGGATAGGCTAGGGGGGTACCAGCAATCGAAGGGCGTGGAGCAAAGCCATCTTTCCCAATCAGGCTTGTGAAACAGCCAGAGTTCTTTTCTTTCTTCCTTCCTTCCTCCCTCCCTCCCTCCCTCCTTTCCTTTCTTCCTTTTTTTCCCCTCATATTGTTGTTATACCAAAAGCTTTACAAAAAATTATTGAGGTATAATTGACATACAACATTCTATCCGTTTCAGGTGTACAGCATAATGATGCAACATGCGTATACATTGTGAAGCAATCATTACAAGTCTAGTTAACATCCATCACCATACATAGTTACAGATTGATTTTCTTCTTGGGATGGGAACTTTTAAGATCTGTTCTCTTGGCACCTTCAGAATATGCAGTATGGTAAGACAGGCCGGCATTACATCCCTGCCGACTTACAAAGCTGCCAGAGTTTTTATGTGTTCCCAAAACCTTTAAAGATAAGGGAGACTTTGGGAGAAGTCCCGAGGGATGTACACAGTAGCAGAGCAGCAGGTGTGAGAAGAAGGTGGACAGGGGAGATGGGCTGACCTCCTCCCCGCGGTGGCTCCTCTCTGGGGGGGTCGCCAGGAGACCCCTGCTGAAAGCTCCAGGCCTCAGCAGTGCTTCTTCCCCGCAGACTGGTTCAGGCAGGCCCTGTCGAGAAAGCCCACAAAGACGCCCGTCTCCCCAGAAAACACCCGCAGTGACGGTTCACAGCCGAGCTCCTCGGACAGGCCCCCACCCCTGGGCCCCAGCTCAGAGGTGTCTCCCACCCTGCCACCGACACACTTGGGCGCCCACGGCAGCAGTAGCAGCAGCAGCGGCCGCTGGAGCAAGGACTATGATGTGTGCGTGTGCCACAGCGAGGAGGACCTGGCGGCCGCCCAGGAGCTGGTCTCCTACCTGGAGGGCAGCGCCGCCGGCCTGCGCTGCTTCTTGCAGCTTCGCGACGCAGACCCCGGCGGCGCCATAGTGTCCGAGCTGTGCCAGGCGCTGAGCAACAGCCACTGTCGCGTGCTGCTCATCACACCGGGCTTCCTCCGGGACCCGTGGTGCAGGTACCAGATGCTGCAGGCGCTGAGCGAGGCCCCCGGGGCGGAGGGCCGCACCATCCCCCTGATGTCAGGCCTCAGCAGAGCCGCCTACCCCGCCGAGCTCCGATTCATGTACTTCGTGAACGGCTGGGGTCCCGACGGTGGCTTTGGCCAAGTCAAGGAGGCTGTCACGCGGTGTAAGTTACGGGGAAGGGAGAAGGGGAAGGGGCTTCAGCCATAGCGCCTGCTCTACTTGGGCTTTTAGGAAACACCCAGTGTGGCCTACTACAGGCTTCAGTTCAGAGCACTTAGCAGATGCTGCGCTTTTTTTTTTCTACAAATAGGTTTGTGAAAACCCTGCGTTGTCAGATGATGATTAGCATTTTTTTTTAGTAATAACATTTTTAAATTAAGGCATGTACATTGTATTTTTTATCAATTTTTTATTGAAGTGTAGTTGATTTACAAGGTTGTGTCAATTTCTGTTGCACAGCAAAGTGATTCAGATATAGATATATATATATACACATTCTTTTTTTATATTCTTTTCCATTATGGTTTATCATAGGATATTGAATATAGTTCTCTGTGAAGGCACGTACATTGCTTTTAAAAACATAATGCTATTACACACTTAATAGACTACAAAAAAGTGTATACACAACTTTTATATGCACTGGGAAGCCAAAAAATTTGTGTGACTCATTTTATTGCAATATTTGCTTTATCGTGGTGGTCTCGAACTGAACCTGCAGTATTTCTGAGGTCTGCCTGTAGTTCAGAATGCAGGCTCTGGGAAAATAACTGTGTCACTTGGACAAGCTACTTAACTGCTCTGTGCCTGGGTTTTCTCACTGGTTAAATGAGAATGAAACTATATACCTAAATAAGTATGTACACTAAGTAAATTCAGAACGTGGCCTGGCACATGTAAAGTACTTGTGACAGGCCGGGCCTAGCGCGTTATCAAGTCCTCAATAAATATAAGTCACTATTATCATTATTAGTATTAATAGTATTAGGTTTCTCTCACTGAGGTCAGGTTGGAGATGGCCACCAAGAGCTGGGAAAATGCCAGGAGGGACCCTGGTTTAGTAACGCAAACAGGTACAAAATAATGGGAAAGAATTGCCTACCATAAGCGTATCCAGGGAGGGGCGTTGTATTACAGTGGGTTTAGAAGTAAAATAGATTAAAAGGTAGCGAAGACAGGGACATGTGGGGGAAACAGAGATGCTGGGATTTGAGGAGGGTGACGAGCCATGTGATTCTCTTTCGTCCCTTTCAGATCTGCAGACCCTCAGCTGACACTTCTCACATCAACACGGATGCAGACAGTTGGAGCAAAGCTGGAAATGGAGTGAGAGGGCCTAGGACCCTGGGTTCCATACATGTGCCAAGTTGTGAGGAGTAAGTTTGCAGCACTTTGTATGTGACCCTGGGATCAGATTGTCTGTGGCCTCCATAACCATGGGCTCCCAGGAAGGTCCCGGGGAAGCTGGGGACTCCCCCAGGAAGGCCTGGGGAAGCTGGGGACTCCCCCAGGAAGGCTGTGAGGGAGCTGGGGACTCCCCCAAGAAGGCCTGGGGAAGCCAGAAAGTGGAGGTGGAAGGAAGCGTGATACCAAGACATCACCCACGCGCTGCCTCCTGCGTGACTGGACGTGAAGCCTGGCACATCGTGCCCATGTCTTCTTCCCCTGGAATCGGGCACTGGTGTCTAGGTGCCTTCCTCCTGAAGAGGTGGCTCACCTGAGTAAGGAGCTGGAAGCCTGGACTGCGCGCCTCAGCTGGGGGGTTTTCCCAGTTGCCTGCGGAAGCCCTGAACAGGTGTCAGGAGAGAACAACAGGTATAGCGTCTTTCACACTCACACTCTTGCCGGCGTCTCCCAGTGAGTCGTTCACTTCCGAAAGCTGCATGGAAGATGCCCTCAGCACGTCTACAGGACAAATACTGTCCTGTATTTGTTTTCACTGCACGCCTGTCATTAAAGACTCACACCTAGAAATGAGTCTGAAGAGGGGACAGAAGAGGGGAGGGAGCAGGTGGGGTGAAGAGGAGGAAAGCTCAGACCCTTTAGCTGGGATCAAAAGCCCACCCACCAATGCTCTGACATATGGGGGCCTCATCAGGCATCTGGCTAGAACTCCTGCTTTTACAGTAGTTCCTTCACCTCTGCACTCAGAGGAATCAGTGTATTTCTTCTGGCAGATCGATGGTCTACCTTGTAGGACAGGCAGAGTTTCATTCATCCGTTCTTAGTAAAACTTGGTTGTTGAACTGAAATGAATTTATGATTCCCCTGATGTGTACTTTTGTGTCTCTTCTCCCTCTTCCCCCACCACATCTCCTCCTTTTACTGAAAAAAATGTATATATATATATATATATATATTAAATTGAGATATAATTGACATATAACATATTAGTTTTAACTGTACATGATTCTCTATTTGTATATATTGTGAAAAAATTTTATTTTTAATTACAAATTATCTTATTACATACAAAAGGACTAAAGAATAATGCAGTGTACACTCACGTACTCAACACCCAGCTTAGAAGCCAAACCTCACAATCCCCATGTTGCTCCCTTTGTGCCCTTACATTCTCTTCCCTACTCCCACCAGAAGTAACCACTATTCTGAATTTTGAATTTATCATTCTTAGCTTTTCTCTAGAAATTTATTACATATGTATGCATCCCTGACAATATATTAACTTTTACATGGTTTTACACTTTACATAAATGGTGTTATATTCTGCAAATTCCTCTTTTTTTTTTTTTTTTTTGCCATGTTTGTAAGATGTGTCCATATTGATTCATGGAGCTGCAGTAAATTCACTTTCATTCCGTTATGTAAATATACCACTATTCAGTCGCACATGTTTTTACAAGTGGACATTTGGTTGTTTCCAGTTTTTTTGCTGTTGAAAACAATGAGCCTGTGAGCATTTTTATTCTTGTGTATGTTTCCAAGAGCAAGATTTTCTAGGATTTAACCTAGATGGAGAACAGCTGGGTAGTGAAGCGTGCGCACCTTCAGTTCTGGTAGAAGATACCAAATTTTCTTCCAGATTGGTTGTGCAATTTATGTTCCTGCCGTTTGTGCATAAGAGTTGCCACTTTTGCATGTTCTTGCTAACATTTAGAATTATCAGATTTTTTAAATTTTATTTTTTTGCCACGCTGCACGGCTTGTGCGATCTTAGTTCCCTGACCAGGGATTCAACCCGGGCCCCGGCAGTGAGAGCACCGAGTCCTAACCCCTGGACTGCCAAGAAATTCCCTAGACTTATCAGTTTTTTAAGTGTTTAATAAGCTGGTGGATGAACACTGGTATCCCATTGTCATAATATTCTTTTTTTCCTTTTGCCTTTTTTTATTAAAAAATATATATATCATACACTAAAAGGAAGAAGGAAGTTTGATGAACCCCCATATACCTATCACCCACTTTCAACAATTACCAACTCAGAGATAAGCTTTTATTAATAATAACCTTACCCATTAGTCAACCGAAGATCATTTTGAAGCAAATCGCAGGTATTATTTTATTCTAAATATTTAAGTATGTCTCTCTAAATTATTAGAAGTTTAAAAAAAAATGACCACCATATAACAGTATCTTTTAAAGAACAGAAGCTTTATTTTTTAATGTGAAAACTTTTATCTATTACTTTGTAGTCTGTGCTTTTTGTGTCTTCTTTAGGAAATCTTCCCTACTCCTGTAGTTTCTTCTGGAAGTATTTCACATTTAGGTCTTTAATCCACCTGGATGTTTTGTTTGGGTTTGTTTTTGTAGCTCTTGGTTTATAAGTTAGATATACTTTTTTTTTTTTCATTTGAATAGCCATTATTTACTGACTAGTCCATCCTTTCCCCACTGATTGTGATGTCACTGCTGTTATACGTTGTCATACGTGAGGGTCTGCTCCTGGGTTCTCCAGCCTCCTCCCTTTGTTGATGTATCCCTGTGTCAGTGGCACCGTGGCTTATGTACTGTTGTTGTTAGTAAACCTGGATAACTTAATAGTCAGCTCTTCCCATTCCTCTTAATCATGAAAATCACTTCCACCCTTCCTGTTCCTTTACTCTTTCATGTAAATTGTTTATTCAGTTTGTCAGATTCCAGGAAAAGGCCAGTTAATATTTTTATTGGACTTACATTGAGTTGAGAGATTAATTTGGAAAGGATAGATTTTTTAATTATATTGAATCTTTCTCCTAATAAAAATGGCATGTCTCCATTTATTCATGTCTTTAAATGTATTTCAATAAAAACTTTATAAATCTTTTCCATATTGGTCAGTCACATTTTTTATGAGATTTATTCCTTAGTATGTCATATTTTCTGTTGCTACTGTAAAAGGTTTTTTTTAAAAAATATTTTTATTCATTCATTCATTTTGGCTGCACTGGGTCTTTTTTTTTTTTTATAAATTTATTTATTTGTTTTTGGCTGTGTTGGGTCTTTGTTGCTGCGCGCGGGCTTTCGCTAGTTGCGCCGAGTGAGGGCTGCTCTTCGTTGCGGTGCGTGGGCTTCTCATTACGTGCACCGGGTGTTAGTTGCGGCATGCGGGATCTTTTTTTTTTAGTTGCGGCATGCGAACTCTTAGTTGCGGCATGCATGTGGGATCTAGTTCCCCAACCAGGGATTGAACCCCGGGCCCGTTGCATTGGGAGCGTGGAGTCTTAACCACTGGACCACCAGGGAAGTCCCCCATATTGATTTAATATAAGCAAACTACTGAATTATTTATTCTGTAAGACTATAGACTTTGTTGGGTTTCTATAAAGACAATCATATAATTTGCAAGACAAAACAAAAACTTATCTTTCTCTGCTGCCTAGGACCACCAGTAAGATATTGAAAGTGACAACTTTGTCTAAATTATGATTTCAAAGGGAATGCTTCAGACATTTCACCATTATACGTGGTATCTGTTGTACGTTTTGGGTTTGGTACATATTTTTTAACAAGCTGTAAGTTTCCTGTTGTTTCTAGTTGATTATGAGTTTTACTTATGTTGAATGGGTTTGAAATATATTCTAAAATTTCCGCATCTACTGAAATGATGTTTTTTTCCCCCTTTTAAATGGTAATTCAGTGAATTCATTAGATTTTCTAATGTTAAGCTGGTCTTATATTCCCGGGGTAAACTTATCTTGATCGTGATGTATTATTACCTTTGTTTAAATTGCAGGATTCAGATTGCTAACATTTTCTTCATGATTTTACATGTATATCCGTATGTAAGATTGGCCCATAATTATCCTTTCTTGTATTATCCTTTTCTGGCTCTGGTACCAAGGTTATATCAGCTTTCTAAAATAATTGGGGAGTGGTCCCTTTTTTCTATTCATTGATGAGTTAAAGCTTGGAATTAATTGCTCCTTGAATGTTTAGTAGACTAATCTGCAAATGCAGTTGGACCTAGCGTGTTTTGCAAGGGGGAGAGTGGGGCGGATTTAAAACTCCAATTTCTGTATCTTAAAGAGTTATAGATCTATTTAGATTTTTCATTTCTTCTGGAGTCGATTTGGCGTAAACAGTGAAGAATACAAAACTGGCTGAAATAGATTTTTCGGTTTGAATTCCCGGATCATGTAGGCAGTATGAATCTGAATTCTAAACCTGCATGGAGATTGGCCTGTGATTACAAATTTTCAGGGTTTTTTGTCTTTTTTTTTTTCTTCTCCCCTCCGGAGCCAGATGTTGAGGCAGGTAAGTTTCCTAAACATCTTGTCTCCTTTAGTAGGGCAGCTTTTCTTTTACTTTTTAAGTAGTTGGCCCTTTCATTGAGGTGGGGGCCCTTTAGAGATCTTGGCTCGCTGGGAAGTTTTCTCTTCCAACTCCTCGCTTGCATGAGCCCAGATCTGCGCCTTAAACGTCACATTTTAAAGCCCGAGGCTCTAGATTTCTAGAAACAAGCCATCACCCTTAGAACTTCAGCTTCAGTACCCACTTACTATTCTATAGATTTGTGCTCCCACATTTTTTGTTTCTGAAAATTTTATTTTCTTGGGAGCACAGGAATGTAACCAAAGGGATGTTTTAAATTTTGCATCCAGAATGTTTAGGTGTTTTTAGCTGATTGTTTTTAGAATATCTAGTCTGCCATACTACCTGAAGTGGAGGTGTCTAGTCCTTCTTTAAACTAAACTAAACAAATAAGTAAAATAAAAGGGAGAAGTTTTGAGATTCCGCAAGAAAATGGAAGGATTGATGCTTATAGACTAGGGCTTCCCAGTAACAACCTTCTAATACAACAATGTCCAGTTGAACTTTCTGTGGTGATGGAAATGTTCCACATCTGTGCTGTCCAATGTGATACGAGCCATGCGAGCCATACGTGGCTATCAAGCACTTGAAACGTGGTTGTATGACTGAGGAACTGAATTTTAAATTTCATTTAATTCTAATTAATTTAAATATAAAGTTACATGTGGCTAATGGCTATTGGATAGGACAGTGCAGAGCCTTCTAATGTTTCCAAACAAGCTGAACTAAAAAATTATCAGCAGACAAATGCCTCTGAAGCCAAGTGAAGATTTACTGCTGTAAAGGTCCCTTACACTCTGCTGTCTGGTATTGCAGCAGGTCCTCTGGGGGCTGAGGCTCCCTATGAGCTCATCTTTTCCTTGAGCCAGGCCCTCTTATGAGTAGAATTCTGACCTTATGCATATTCTAATTAGCATTATACAGTTGGTCCTCCAACAATGTGGGGCTTAAGGGCGCCAACCCTCTGTGCAGTAGAAAACCAGCTACAACTCTACAGTTGACCCTCTGGACGCGTATCTGTGGATTCATGTAGTAATGCAGTATTTACTATTAAAAAAAAATCTGAGTATATGGAGACCCTGCAGTTCTAACTCGTGTTGTTCAAGGGCCAAGTGTATGCTTCTTTTCTTTTCTTTTTTTTTCTTCAGCTAAGACAGCAAAAGAGATGATTTACTGTACACATTACATTCAGCCGCAACTGAGAACAGAACTAGTACAGAATGACACAGGTCCAGGGCAAAGGACCAAAAGGGGTCGTTTTGATGTGAGCAAGGTGGGTCTCTCAAAGGTTGTCGAGGCAATCAGAATGGGCATACATATTCCAGATCCACTGAGACAAGTTCTAGACAGTAGGTATGCAGCCCAACAGTTTCTACCAGCATCCCTGGCCTCTGGCTTCCCTTGTTTCTGCTCCTGTGGCCTCCATGGGTGTACGATTTTACTGGGACTTCTGCCTCATCTTTCTTCTTTTGTGCTTGAGCCTGCACCTTTGCTTCTTCCTCCACTTTGCTCTCATGGCACGGAGGTTTCTCAGGAGATGTCACTAAGGCTGAGAGCTGTTGCTTTTCTTTTTTAAAAAAGTTGTTTCAAAGAAAAATTTCACTTTGAGTGACAATTATTTTTCTGGAAAGCACAGACTTCACTCTCCTGAAGTTTCCACCAAAGCCACCATATTTCAACCAGTCTTGCTAATAGCCCAGCTGGTCACTCATGCTTATGGGGGGACGGGGAAGAGGAGCTAGAGAAAGTGCTGTAAGTTTAACTGGACTAGTACAAGCTCACCCAACAGGGCTTTGAAAACCCAATATGCTCCCTCCCACCAAATTAAAAAAAATTTAAAAAGTAAGGGTGGTGAGTAGAAAATACCAACGGTTTGCTGACAAAAAAAATGTCGCCTGCCATTTCAGTAAACAACAAATACTGCCACCATCAAGCCATCAGCCACGCAGCCACCCCATGGTGCACCTGAGGGGAATTCAGAATGGAGAAAAAGAGGATACCGGCCCTAGATAGTTAAGATGCATATCTAAGGAATAATTCCAAGGAGCCCAGACTCTTGCATTTTCCCATACACAGACAAGCACTAAAATCATTAACTTGAGATGTCTCTTTTTTGTGATTAGCAGTAATCTTTTTTAAATTAATTAATTAATTATGGTATTTATTTATGTATTTATTTTTGCTGCTCCGGGTCTTAGTTGTGGCACGTGGGACCTTCATCGCGGCATGGGGGATCCTCAGTTGTGGCATGCATGCGGGATCTAGTTCCCCGACCAGGGATCGGACCGGGGCCCCCTGCATTGGGAGTGTGGAGTCTTACCCACTGTACCCCCAGGGAAGTCCCCTAATAGTAACCTTTTGATGTTCAACTACATTTTTTTTTTTCAGCAAAAACTCCTATATATCCTGGCTCCTCCCTTACCTCTTTGGAACAGCTCCTCAGAGCTATCCTGACAGTCCGTCTCCCGGGCTGTAGTCCTCAGTAAGGTCCCCGAATAAAATATAACTTTTAACTTTTACATTGTGCGTTTTTTTTCCAGTTGGCAGGTTTCAGCAGGGGTGAGGTCACTGCTCAGGAGATGATGCTGATGTGCCATTGGTCCCTGGAAGGGTGTGCTCGAGCACCGGGAGGTTGCAGAGAAATTATCAGTAAAAATTTTATGTGGCCAAAAAAAGAAAAGAAACTCCGATGGATGAATCATATTCATGCTGCAAATCACAACCCTGGTAGCACGGTGGACACATGGTCAAAGTGGGTGAAATGGAGCAGGACACTGTGAGGCCTTCCTGGGAGCAGACCCCAGCACTACCCCCATCTCAAGTCTGTAGAAAACCTTCAGCCTCCTAGGCCTTCCCAGAGTTCCAAAGAGCAAGTTGAATCAGAGAAGTGAGGAAATGCAGAGACAAAGGAAAACAGTCAAACAAGACAAAAATAATAATAGTTTAGCCATAAAACAAAGTCAAGGACCCTTAGTTCCTCCTCCAGGACTAGAGATAATATCCTGAGCCATATCCCTGAGTTATTTCGCAGAGACTGAAGCCCCCACCAGGTGGAAGAAGTTAACTGCAAACCGCGTGCTGACTATAACTGCGTAGACTCCCAGCCTCTCTGGAACTAGAAGGTTGATGTTGACTCCAGAAATACCACCTAGTTACATCACCGCCAACCAATCAGAAGAAGTCCAGGAGCTATCAGGCACCCCATGACCCTCTCCCTCATCTTGTCTTTAAAATCGCATCTCTGAAAGTCATCAGGGAGTTCAAGTCTTCTGAGCATGAGCTGCCCACTCTCCTTGCTTGGCCCTACCTTGAGAGCCTTGCTACTTTCCTTCACCGCAGCCCAGGGTGGGGAGACTGGCGGGCTGGGGGGAGCACACACAAGCTCGGTTCAGTAATGTGGATACAGAGGGGCAGGAGCCTCCAGGCTGGAGGTTTTAGAAATGTATTTCAGTCCCTGTTCACCTACCTTTCTTTTCAGCCAAAAGTACTGAGAACTGAATAGGATGAACATTTCTGTAAAATGAAAACGGGTGAAAACTGGAAATGATTTAAGGGCTTGCTCTAAAAACAAATTGACCAAGAAATAGGTTGGCTCAACAGATTTATTTCTGAAACATCCCTTCCACTCTAATCAATGTGGGTGTAATTCTGATTAAAATGTGCTTTCAACCAAAGTGTCAACGCATTGAGTCCAAACGGCGTCTTTTGGCTCCTGCCCCTGGGAGGCTGGGGCAGCCCTCTCCCCTGCAGCCTCTCTCGCCCGCCTCTTTAGGGACTTGTTGCCTTCTCGCTGCCCTCAGCACCGGCCTCCACTCGGGCCGGCTAGCACCAGGGGACCAAGGGGAGGTAACTTGAATTAAAACGCTCGTTCCGGGTGGATCCCAGGGATCAGCGCTCCGAGGCTCCCTAAGGCCGGAAGGGATGCGGCCTCCGGCGCGGACCACGTCGGGAGTTGTAGTCACCGCCCCTTGGCTGAGGTGGGAGGAGGTGGCCGGGAGGGGCGGGGCCGCGGCCGGGTTCGCGCAGGCGCACACCTCCCGCCGGGCAGCATGGCGGACACAGCGCCGCAGCCCAACAAGAGAAAGCGCGAAGTGGATGCCGAGGAGGCGGAGGCGCTCAGCACAGAGGGGAAAGAAGCGGGCGTTGGGAATGGTACCTCTGCCCCTGTCCGCTTACCTTTCTCCGGCTTTAGAGTGAAAAAAGTGCTGAGGGAGTCTGCGCGGGACAAAATCATTTTCCTACACGGGAAGGTACCATTAGGCAGCCCTGGGGAGGGGATGCGGGAAGGAGTGACCCAATCGTCGCCTCGGAGGCGGATTTTTTTTTTTTTTTCTTTTTTTAGATTCTTCGGAAAATACCAAGCTCATTCCTCGGTGGGGAGCGGGGAAGGCAGAGTGCACTAAAATGCAGGGGGGTTAGTTCGTGGAGGAGGCAAGACTACCTGTGAAATTAAGGGAATTAACACGCGTAGGGCTAATTTTCCTAATTCCTCTTTTACTAAAAAAAACTAACATTTGTAGAGTGTATTGCCGATTCATAATCACATGTTGAAGTCCCTAAGCAGTCATCAGTCATTCATTAAACCTGTAAGTTGCTAGGAACCCAGCAAGTGTTGCCGGACCGTCTTGCTCATCCAGGCCCCAGGTAGGGACCTAGAGACTGGGAGGTCTGATCCTTGCTATAAAGAACTCCAGCCGCAGCCGAGGAGACAGTTTATTAAATTGGTGATTCAGTTCCACATATCACGCTCTGACAGTCCAGCACTGAGCTGGGTGCGGGGGACGTAGTGATGAAAGTTACCATCCTTGGTCTTCAGGAGAGCAGAGTTATCTTCAGGTAGGCAGACACCGCTGCCTCTAATGCCATGTGCTCAGCTTTCCGGCAGGGGCTGAGGAGAGACTGGAGACCACCTCAAGAACTAGTGAGGACGCTGGCCAAGGGTTCTCCAGAACTCCTGGCAGGAGCTCTCACTTTTGAGAGCGTCAGGGGGACCTGGCCGAGGCTTCCACGCCTCTCTGTGTCTCTCTCTTTTTTTTTGGCGGTGCTGGATCCTAGTTCCCAGACCAGGGATTGAACCCACGCCCCCTGCATTGGAAGCGTGGAGTCTTAACCACTGGACTGACAGGGAAGTCCCTGCAACTTGTTTTTTACAAGGTTCTGTCTGGTTCTCTCACCCCTACCTGTCTTCAGTCTGCAGCACCTGCTGAAGATTTTAGCCATGAGAACCTTCGACCTAGAAGCCTGTTGGGATACCCAGATTCTAGTTTCTGTTTCAACTTTGACTATTCGTGGGACTTTGGGCAAGCAGTCGTCTCTGGACCTCAGTTTCTTCGTCTGTAAAATGGGGAGAATTTGACAGAGGCCTTGTGAGCCTAAACTAGAAGACAGCTGAGAAGCTTTGCATCGTTTAGAAGGAGGATGTGAGAGCTGCCACAAGGATTTGGGTTGATGAGATGCCTTCTCTGGGAGAAGAAACATGGGCGCCGTCGGCTAGACTTCCCCAGAGGGAAGACTGCAGGGAAGGAAATCCCAGGTGTTGGGATTGCAGAGGCCCTGGGAGCTTTTACGTCTTTTACCTTTGCTCTCCAGGCCTCACCTGTGGTTCTGTCCCTGGGCCCACTGATGGTGTCTCACCCACAGGTTAATGAGGCTTCTGGGGATGGGGACGGAGAGGATGCCATTGTGATCCTGGAGAAGACACCATTTCAGGTGGACCACGTTGCCCAGCTCCTGAAGGGCAGCCCTGAGCTCCAGCTGCAGTTCTCCAATGATATCTACAGCACCTATCACCTGTTCCCTCCAAGGCAACTGAGTGGTGAGCACGTGGGGTGGAGGTGGCTGCCTGTGGGGAGAGTGGGATGGTGGGGAATTAGGGGGTGTGGTGACCACTCCACAACTGATTTGCATATTCTAGTGCAGTGGTTCCCTGTGGAGGAAGGAGCAATCTCTGAAGACATTTTTGGCTGTCACATCTGGGGAGGTGGGGTGCTGCTGGTACCTAGAAGGTGGAGACCAGAGATGCTGCTAAATATCTTACAAAACACAGGATGGGCCTCCACAACAAAGACATGGCAACGGTGCCGAGGCTGAGAAACCCAGTTCTGGTGTGATGTGTTTTGGGGTGAGAGTGTGATTCATAGGATAGAACGGTTTCATCTACTAATTGAGTAATAATGATTGTCAGCACTTATTAAACCCTTACTGTTGTGCTAGCCACCATTCTAAGTACTCTACATGTGTCATTGTACTTAGTCTTCAAAATGGCCCTATCGCGATAGGACTTTACAGGTGAGGAAAATGCTATTTGGGAAGGTTAATGCTGTGTGTCTAAGATCACACAGCAAAAAGGTGGCAGAGAAACTGAGATCTTTTTAGTCGACTGAGGACTTGCTCACCACGCGGCTGTGGAATGAGCCGTGTGCTGGGTGCTGCAAGATCAGTTAGTTCCCTGAAGGAACTCACTTTCTAGGGGGGAGACAGTGTGATTGACGAAGGACTTGAGAAGGGCAGGGGTTTGTGGGTTAAAAGGCAGTGATTTGGTTTTGATTGCAAGTATTTTTTAATTTATGAAGAAGTGGAAGAAGAAGAAGATTCCGTGCCTAAAGCCAGACGCGATGTGAGCTTTTCTCCTTTAGACGGTTAGATTCAGGAGGCACCTTCGTGGGAAGCAGGAGGCAGCCTGGTTGACCTTGAAGGTTCCTTCCAACCAGGAAATTCTGGAATGTGCTTTGCAGCCCAGGACAGTTTTATAATATCCTTCTGTCTTTATTTGTCCTCCAGCATTTAAGAACAGTTTGGCTTTACGGATATCCTGCCACAGTCTTTTGGATAGACTTAGTCTTTTCTGCACCCCCGAGAAAGGGTTCTCTTGTTGTCCTTCGGAAATATATGTGAATGCTTAATGTGAGACAAGCAAACTTTTCACGGCTGGAAGCAAAAGAGCCCGGTCCTTTGTTGAAAGAGGGCCAGATTGATCGGTTCCCGTTGACGGAAATGGACGGCTGTATTTGCTTTCTCAGGCGCTGACATTTAAGCAGACATAGTCGTCAACACAGCGTGACGAAGCATGACAGTAGCCAAACACTGTAGTCAAACACGACGTGGGGCAGCCCCCAAACTACAGGCTCTGGGACCATTATTCTGCTGCACCCCTTGCCCTTGCCTTACCCTTTTCTCTGTCCACCCTCCCCACCCTCATCCAAAATTCAGAAGGTTTTGCTCCACAGAGCAACCTTGTAGAACTCCCTTTCATATTATTTTTTTCAGCACATGTACTTCTGTGGTGCTGCACACAGTGGGTGGTGGCTACTGCCCCGTCTTTCTATTTTTGTCATTTTTTTCCAGAATAAGCGCTGAAAGAGGCAGTGGATTATCAAGATGACAGGTGTTCGTTCCCATTCAGCCCCGAAGATGTCTGCACCTCTTCCCCAGTGCTGTACACTCCTACCTGGGAGCCTCAGGTTTTAGCTCACCTTTTCCAGGGCTCACTGTCTTTTTAGCATAAGCACACAAACAGTGCATTATATTCTTATTTTTCCTACTGAAACTAGGCATGGCAACTTGGAAGTCATAACAGCCTGGCTCAGGGCTCCACCCTCATCCCTCTCTCATCTCGCTGTGCCTCCTGTCCCTGGATGACATACCAGATCAGGGATTGGCAGACCTTTTCCGTCAAGGACCAGAGATAAATATATTAGGCTTTGTGAGCTACTAGTGGTCTCTGCCACATATTCTTTTCTTTTTTAACCTTTTTAAAAATAAAAGTACTGCTCTTATCTTGCTGGATGTAGGAAAACAGGCCATAGGCTGGATTTGACCTTCTGGCCATAGTTTGTCAACTTCTGTTCCAGATTTTTCCCACTCACAGTGTGGTCTGTGGACCAACAACATTGGTATCGCCTGACAGCTTGTTAGAAATGCAGACTCTCAGAGCCCGCTCCAGACCGCAGAATCAGAATATGCATTTTAGCAAAAACCCCAGGTGAGTCACATGCACACGAAACTCGTTGAGAGGTCCTGGTCTTTGAACACATCTGTGGGTGATGTTCACATTTATTTCTCCATCTCTGACCTCTCCCAGAACCCCAGGCTCATACTGAAATAAACACTGACTTGACATCTCCATTTGGCGGTCTCGTAAGTACCTCAGAGGTAAAATGTGGGAACTGATGCGCCGTCTTTAGACGCACTTAGCACCTATTAAATTGTAGCCGCTGCAACTGTTCTGATGTGCTGGGCCCTGTGCTGGGTGCTGGAGCTTCAGAGATGAATGAGAGGTCATCTCTGCCCGCTCAGTCTTGTTTTGGGGAGGGGGCACCCCACAAGCTACTGTGAAAAGGGGGAAGTAAACCTCTCAGGGTTGGGTCACTGCCCGGATGTAGGGAACAGCGGTCCTTGGACGTTGGAGCCGTGTCAGACTCATTTCCAGGCCCCAGCAGCCAGGCCTGCATCAGGTGTTCAGTAAATGACCCCTGAAGAATGAACCCACAGACCAGCCCACCTCTCTTTTGTTTCCTGTGGGCCAAGCATTCCACAGCCACGAGGTGGCAGCACGGCCAGGGTATTCCTTTGGCCTTGGTCCTCAGGCTTCTCGGCCCCGCCTCTCCAGTCCCAGTCACCAGCTCATTTCTCAGCTGGCTGCTCTGAGGACTTCTTCTGGTATTTCTCTGTTCTTTGGCAGACTTCTTCTCTTCTAGCCTGAGGTTTTGCTGTCTCCTCACTCACCCCTTCCAAGTTCTCAGCCGACCACAAAAGGCTGTTCAGCGAGGCCCTCATGGCCCCCCTACCCCGTTGACCTAATAGAGCACAGGCGTCGAAGTCGGACCCAGCCAAGCGCTAACACTTACTGGTGCTGTTTCGTAGTTTTCATATATAGTGCAGGGGTCAAGGGGTCCGCCCTCCCCCGGCTGGGATCCTGGCTTTGCCATTTACCAATTGTGAGAACTTGAGTGTCTGTATTCAACCAACAGATTAGGGAATGCCTGCTGCCAGGTACACACAGGCGAGGGCATCAGACGTTACCTCCTTTGGAGTCATAGTGGGGAAGTCAGACAGCAACAAGGAGACACATCGACACGGCCGTGAACAGGAGAGGGGCTGCTCGGGCTGGGGACCAGGGCTCTGTGGACACGACCCCCAAGCTGAGGCCTGAAGGATGGAAAGGAACCAGCTGTGCAAAGAGCTGGTGAGAGGGGCGGGGAGAATGCCCCAGGCTGAGGCTGCAGCACGTGTTCTGGGGGAGGAAAGAGAAACAGAGCAGCGGGAGGCTGGTGGGTGGTTGGTGACCGAGCTGTGTGGCCCAGATGAAGCCGAGGAAGTAGCTGCAGTTATTTCCTTGTTAAATTAGGTTAGTAACTGAACCTACGTCAGGATGGTTATGAAATAAATGAGACAAGAAAGGGTGTTTTAAGATTTTTTAGCCTCTATCCACAGTGAGAGATATATAGTTTACATTGTGACCCAGTGCAGAGAGATAAATATATGTGAATATAAGGTACAGAAAGAATTCACAAAACAGTACTTACCCTTAGTTTACGGGACACGCTCTAGTATTCTCATCTTCCTTCCAGTCTTCTCTGTTTCCTTTTGTTTAGATGCTGGTCCTAACCTCCTAAATTAATTTCCTCACCCCTGTCATGGGTTATGACCCACTGGGATGAGGTATCTGAAGCACTCAGCACAGTGGCGTACGGTGTGGACTCAGAAGTGTTAGTCATCTTTTGTTGTTGTTTTTCCACCTTTAAAATTATATGAGCCTTAAATGGAACAATATATGTAACAGAGGGAAACACGCCTGGCCCTGACCACGGTCCGGTTTCCTTTGTTCCCCCTGTAGCCATGTGGCAAATGTGAGCACCGTGTGGGCCAGATGGCAGGGCAGAGCCTGGCCCCCTCCTGCTCCGGCTCTCACGCTTTCATGCCCTGTGGCCCATCAATGGAGCCCTTTCATTGAGAACTCTGTTCTCTTACCTGGGAAGAAGGGGGCAGATAGTAGGGAGAGGGGTGTGACTCAGAAATCCGGACTGCCTCTGAAAAGGCCATTGTTTTCCCTGCTGTTAGAGCAGGGGTGGGGAATCTCAGGTTCAGAGCAGAAGGCTTCTGTGTGTGAGTGAGGCCGGGCCAGGGAGCAGAGGGACCCCTGGGAATCCCATCTTCTCGTGGTTGCAGGGAACTCCCAGAACTCTAGCTATCTAGCTACAGGCCCGGTATTCTGTACAGAGGCAAACCCTGGGGCTCTGGAGGAGGGGCATTTTAAAAGGCCAGCCACTCTCATTAGAGTTTTCCTGGCAGCATAGAACAAACTAGAAATAGTCCAGATAACAGCTAACAATAAGAGTAAGTAAGTAAATCCTGCACCGGACTACTTCTCCACCCAGCTACACACGTCAGGAAGGAAGGCTGTACACACATAGAGCCGGAAAAGCAAGACATAAAATACTCACCGTGTGATTCCTTGATTCCGATTAGATCACGTTGAAAAACAAGCAGAACTAAACAATACACTGCTTGGGGATGCATTCATGCCTCATAAAACTAGGAAGACAAAAAGAGAAATGATTAACCCCCAGTTCAGCAAAGTGATTATCCCTGGCGGGGCAGGGCAGAGACTTCAGGTAATATTTGTTTCTTGGGCTGTGTGCTCCATGCACGGATGTTCTTTTATTTTAGGTCTTTAAACAGTATATATTTTCTATTTATGTACATATGTGTGTGTATGTAAAATGTGTGTGTGTGTATATATACATATATATGTGTGTTATACACACACACACACACACACTTAATATTTACAGTATATCTCCCAATTAAAAATTAAGAAAAACTGGCAAGTCCTTGGAGGAACTAAGAATGTTCCCCAGGTGCATTGTAGGGCTCTGCCCTCATTCTCAAGTTTGGTTTCTAGTCACTGTTGCTGCAAGTAAGAGTGTTTGAGTAAGGCTTCCTGCCTTCCTCTGGGTCTGGGGCACTAGCAGACTTTTGTTTCTGTTCTGCCTTCTGCGGACGAGGGAGCCCCGTGCTGTGCGGTGCCCACTCGGGTCAGTGCCTGCGGGCAGAAGAGGGTGGCATGTGGCCTCCTCCAACGACTGGAGGACAGGGCCGGTACCAGGCTCCGTGGCTCCGCTTCGGCACAGACAGGCACAGGCCTCTCACCCCGTCCCCTCGGGTGTCCTCTGCAGCCCTCCCGGCACAGCTGAGCTGAAGGACAGGTGCAGTTTGAACCGTGACCAGCAGGGGAAGCCTTGCCAGACAGGTCTCGGCCAGGACAGCACCAGAGCAGGGTGGGGAAGGGCGCCAGCGTCACCCAACACGAGAAGTACCCCAGGCTCAGGGCCACATCACGGAATTGCTCTGAGACTCAGTTTCTCGGAATGAGAAATGAGGAATCGAGTAGCCGACTAGCCTACCTCAGGGGGCTTCGGTATCTGATGAGGTCATAAAATCATCATTTCTCAGCTCTGAATGGGATGCAGAGGTCCGTCATCAGAATTGCTTGAGGAGCTTTCTTGAATACAGAGTCTGGACCTACTGACTAAGAATGTCTGGGGTAGGCTGGGGCATCCTTCAAAGTCATGCAGTCACACGGTCAAGTAGAGACAGGCTCTGGCCTGTGTGGCCCACCCTGGTTCTGCCTTCCAGAAGTAACTACCATTAAGACAGTTTCTGGGGTTAGTGCTTCTGGTGACTTCTTCTAGACACTTAACTGGGTAATATGCTTATGCAGCTCTTTCTTGAGTTATCGATTTTGACATTATCAATTTCCCACAGTGGAGGATGAAAGTCTTAGCTCCTTTACATTTCCCTCACCCTCCCTCCCTCCCTCCTCCTCCCAATTTTTGATGTTTATATTATTATTTCCAGGGTTTTTTTCTTAATTGCCTTTGGAATCCTAAATATATCGAAATCTTTAGTCCTTATTCCATGTACTATAGGTTGTATCACTGTGCTGGGGGAGAGTATCGGTGAGAAGCCTCCGGCCTTCCCTTCCCAGCACCTCTTCTGTCTTTTGCTGTCCCCCAGCTTCTCTGTCAGCTGTACTGTACTTGTATTTCACAGCTCCCAGGCAGCCCTGAGATCACGAGGGCAAACCACTTACAACCATTCTGTACCCGGACAGCCATTCTGTTTTTCACATTCAGTACAGTATTCAATTACGTGAGATAGCGACACTTTATTATAAAATAGGCTTTGTGTTCGATGGTGGTGCCCAGGTGTAGGCTAACGTTAGTGTTCTGAGCGCGTTCGGGATAGGCTAGACTGAGGTATGGTGTAGGTTAGGTGTAGTAAATACATTTTCGACTTAGGATGGGTTTATCTGCATGTAACCTCATCATAAGGTGAGGAGGACCTGTACTCTGTTTTTGAAATTACCTAGTCATTTACTTTAATAATTTGTTATGTATTTCCTTCCTTCCTTCCAGAAACACTGTTTCCAAAATGCTCTTCTCTTTTCGCTCCGATCTGGAGAGCTGATGCTTAAGGCGTGCCTTGAGCTCCCAACAGACTTCCCTTCCACAGCTGCTTTCCTGGGTTAGATCCACTGTCTTCTGGATGCTGCGTCTTTTTCTTTCTTGTTTTACTCTTGTTTAGCTGAAGTACATTCTTAAGTACTTCCTCAGAAAGAATAAATGAGAGGAAAACTTTGAATCTTTTGTTTTGCCCTCACTTTTTTTTTTTTTTGGCCACACCACGTGGCTTGTGGGATCTTAGTTCCCCAACCAGGGGTTGAACCGAGGCCCTTGGCAGTGAGAGTGTGGAGTCCTAACCAGTGAACCACCAGGGAAGTCCCTGCCCTCACTTTTAATTTATGATTTGACTGAATACAGAACTTAAATTTATTTCTCCTCCCAATATTAAAGGCATTGATCTCTTAAATAAAGCATTGTTGCTAATAAGATATCCAATGCCAGTTTAATTCTCATTTCTCTGTAGCTAACTTCGCTTTTTGTTGTCATTTGTTTGCTCTGTTAGTTTCCTTCTCTGGAAGCATATAAGATGTCTTCTATCTTTAGTGTAGTGGGGTTTTGTAATGCTGTGTCTAGGTTGGATTTTTTTTTTTTCATTCACTCTGCTGGGTACTTTTGGACCCTTTCAATTTAAAGTCTTATGTTAGCCTTTCACTCTGAATATTTTTTCTATTATTTCTTTGATAATTTCCTTCTCTCTGTTTCCTTTATTTCCTCTTACTGGAAATCCTATTAGTTGTTAGACTTCCTATATTGGTCCTGAAACAGGAGGCAAGGGGGCAGGGCACAGCCTTTGAAAGAATGATATAGCCTGAGGACATGACATAAACTGATTAGAACAAATGGGTCCAAGATGGCAGACAAGTCGACTTCCACTACACCTTGAGCCTCAGTATACACTCACTGTAACACATCAGCAAGCTAAATGACACACCCACAGGCGCCATGACAGTTCCAAGGATCCATAAGGATCAAACAGTGGGCGGTGGCCCCATTCCTGGAAATCCCCGCCCCTTCCCTAAATAGCTGGAATACTCCTCCTACTCATTAGCCTATGAAATCACCCACCTCTATAAAAACTGACAGCCCCATACCCTGGTGCCTTTCTCACCTTCTGAGATGGCCCACACTCTGTCTGTGGAGTGTGTTTCTCTCTAAATAAATCCACTTCTTACCTATCACTTTGTCTCTTACTGAATTCTTTCTGTGATGAGACATCAAGAACCTGAGCTTCCTTAAGTCCTGAAAGCAGGTGTGTGATCTCAGTTGGAAGACCGTGGGTTTTGGCTGAGTTTGAGTCCCGGCCACGTGGGTTCAAGTCCCAATCTGAGGTGCACGGTTTCAGTCCCATGTGCTGTTTCTGTTCTCTTCCTTTTCCCATCTGTCTTTTCTTTCTGTAGACTGATAGATGGTCTTGACGTTGTTCTCCAGACCTCCTAGAGAAGGTTTTCATTTGGGAGCCACCATTTTAATTTTCTTTCTTCTGGTCCTCTGATTATTTCATTTTCATAGCGTGTTGCTCTTGCTTCACAGAGGCCAAAACTGGGTTGACTTTCTCTGACACACTAATTAGAATTGTTTTAAAAATTATCTCCTGACCCTTAAATGATCCCATTTCCTCTGGGATCTGGTTCTGGTTGTTTATTTTGGTCATTCTTTTTTCCCTCAGCTGTTTTTCCCTCAGTGTCTGGTGAATGTTAGTTCATTTGTATTTATTTTATTAAAAAAATGTTTTTTGGCCGTACCATGTGGCTTGTGGGATCTTAGTTCCCCGACCAGGAATCGAACCTGGGCCCTCCGCAGCAAAAGCACAGAGTCCTAACCACTGGACCGCCAGGGAGTTCCTGCTTCATTTGTATTTAAAAATGAAGAACTAGGCTGATAGTCTAGTGAGCTGATAAGTAGGTCTGTTTCCACAATAGGCCCCTGTTGGGTGGGTAGCTGCCCAGTGCTGTGCAGACGGGGAGTGGGGCTCGTCGGCCGTCTGGCCTTGCCTGAGTGTGCAGTTTGAGCAGTGTGTGCTCCGGAGCCTGCATGCTCTCTTGTCCACCATGGCTCATGGGCCAGATCTGGCCTGCTTCCTTTTGTATGGCCCATGAGATAAGAATGGTTTTTACATTTTTCAAGAGTTGTTTAAAAAAAAAAAGAAAAGAAAACTAAGAAGAGTTTTCCTACCCCTGCTCCAGCCCAAGGGTTAATATCTTTGGAGCACATTCCTCTGTTTTCATCTGCATTAAGTGCCTGCCCCTAGGATGAAGGTAGGCAATGGATGGAGCCAGTTGGTACAGCTCTCCTCTAGAGGGGGCCTTTAGTTGGTCCCAGTCTCCAGCATCGTTTCCCATCCTGTCCTCTGTCCCTGCTTGTTTAGAGCCCACATCCTCTTCTGGTTCCTGTGGTGCCATTGTGTGGGTTTTTGAAACGGCCTGAGAGTCACTATTAAATAGGAGAAGGGGACCTTCCACATATGTCTCAATATGCTGGGTGGGGCTCTGTAGGTGTAGGGAGCTTAGGCCATAGAGAAGTTACCCCATTGAGACCGTGGCCAGATGGAGCCAGTGTTGGTGAGCTGAGA
Source organism: Lagenorhynchus albirostris (assembly GCF_949774975.1). Taxonomy (NCBI): domain Eukaryota; kingdom Metazoa; phylum Chordata; class Mammalia; order Artiodactyla; family Delphinidae; genus Lagenorhynchus; species Lagenorhynchus albirostris. The sequence goes on from NC_083103.1 coordinate 101,099,971, forward strand.
CAGACACCTCGTTTCTCCCAGACTCCCTTGCACAGAGCGAGTCCTAGGTGCTCATGCACAGTGGGTGGGGTGTCAGACATGGCCAGATCCATGAGATATTGAAACCTGTGTCCCTCTGACCTAGCGTTTCTACTTCTAGGTGTCTGACTTAGACAGTCACTCATGCACGTCACAAAGAGGGGCCAGAATGTCCACTGTAGCATCATTTGTGATAGAAAAAATGAAAAATAAAACCAAAACCAACCTAAGTGACCCTGTGTGTGTGAAGGGTTAATAGGCATGGTGCGTACGCAGCCTAGGCTACAGCGCAGTTGTTACAAAGGAGGGAGGAGGTCTGTATGGACTGTCATGGGAGATCTCTGAGGTCACAGATAACCCCTAAAGACTCATCCCTCTTGTGCTTAAAAAATAGACTTCTATGTACATGTGTTCATGTATATGTAAATTCATTCAAGAAAAGACTGGAATAATGAGCACCGAACTATTATTGGTGTTTATGCCAATGAAAAGGATTAGGGGTTAGACTTCTGAATTATTTGAGAATATAATCACGTGATGCTCTGCTAGAGATTTTTTAGGACGTTAACCTCATCCCCAAACAAACCAAACAAAGAAGCAGACCAAAAGATTAGCCTGGGCTGGGGCCTCTGGCTATGTCCTTACTTCACAGCCTGAATGACCCTCATTGCATGGGGCTTGTCAGTTCATCAGCAAGTACTGTGTACCCCCAAATACGCAGACCCCAAACTCTGGAGATTTACACTTAGCTGCACAGACATACCTGGGAGATACTGGTCAAGAGTGTGTGGCCACGGAGGGGTGATGCTGGGAGTTGGCGGGGTGGGCCGTGCACAGTTAGCTCCTCCCACACCTGGAGACGTGAAGGCCGAAGGTTGTTGCCGGTGAGGACAGCGGTGTGGACAGAGCTGCGGAGTGGACTCAGCTAGCTGGGCTTTGACATGGGGCTTCTTTAATGGGGCAGGGGAAAGGCGAGCCAGCCCACAGGAGTCTCTCTTCATCAGCAGAGGCCACCTAAAGATGGCAGATTTCCGTCTGCCTTTCTCCCTGGGTGCTTCAGAGCTTCTGACACCAGCAAGCCAGGGCCCTCTCTGGGGCTTTGAGGGACAGTGGAATAACAACAAGCAGAAACTTCAAGATGGAAAGGCCGCTACCGCCAGAGTAAAATTCTTGTCCCAGAATCTGGGTTCTGCTTTCCTCTCAGCTGTCTGACGGGCCTCGCGTGCCCCTCCCCTGCCAGCTGCGCTCGGAGAGCCCTCGGGTGCCGCCTCCTCCGTGCCCCCATCTCTTCCTTCACCAGCTGGGAGCAGAGGCCTCTGTTCAGTTCTCTGCTTAGACTTGTGGCTTCTGCGAGGCTGGGAAGAGCTGGTGCGTTCAGAGCCTATTTAGACGTGGCTGGATCCTGAGCTCCTGAAATGTGGCCACCGCGCGCTCTCAGTCTCTCAGATGGGGCAAGGCGCCAAGACTCTGGCAGTCTTAAGGCTCGAGTCAGCAGAAAGTCAGCTTACTCAGGACCAGTGGGCGAGGGTGGATTACCCATGCGCTGGTTCCACTTCAGCCTGGGCGGCCTGGTTCTGATCCGTGCTTCTCCCTGAGCGAAGGCCTAGAATTCCGGTCGTCGTGGCTCCCCGGGAGGCGGGGTGTCCTGTGCCCTCCACCTTCTCGCCTCGCGCCAGCCCACGCAGGATGCCCTGAGACTTGGCACCTCTGCTCCTTTCAGAGTGAAGTAAGGAGATGCCTTTAGACCGGAAGTTGAGATTGAGGCCGTCTTCTGGGACTCCTGAGTGTTCAGTCTAACAGCTTTTAGAGTCTGGTCCGCTGGGCCCCAGAACAGTTTCTTCCCACGTGTGGGGTTAGGGTCTTGCCAGGACTGTCGATGGCAGCTCCATTATCTCGTTAGATATCTGCTCTCATCCTTCTGTTCAGATGCAACTCCTGTCCTGCCACAGCAGTTCCCATCCCTAAAGGATGTAACCCCTGGGGCTGCATTCAGAGTCACTGAATTTGTGGCTGGGCCGTCAGGTCAGGTCCTGTCAGACCCCCTCCTGACCCTCCCGGGCCTCGGAGGACCAAGGAGAGGGGGCGCTGAGGAGCCTGCCGGAGCCAGGGTCTTGCTAAAATCAGCGTCTGCCTCTCCTCTGTCTCCAGTGGCAGCTCTGTGCTTTCCTTGAGACAGGTAGTTAGCTGTTTGGAGGTTTGCTGTGGGGCGGTTGAAGCTTCTTTCCAGTAGGATCCTGACCACACCCTTCAGCCCTGTTTATCCTTGATCTGGAGGTCTTTTCAGACCTCACTTGAGTACTTTCAGCGTCCTGCAGCGTGGGACAGTGCACACCCTGCCCCGGGCCTCCTCTTCCAGCCTCCGGCCTGCTCCCTGGTCTCTATGACACCAGGGCTGGGGAGGGTGTTGTCTGGCCGGGGGGAGGTCCCCAAGAGGAGGAAAGAAAACGCAAGTCCCGGGAGACCCCCCAGCAGCCTCTCCCCTTGCCAACCTTCTCTAGGAATGCTCTGATGGGGTGCCCTGCCAGCCTGGGTCTGGCAGCCCATCACCCGGGGGTCTGCTTGGCTCCTGTGGACGGAGGGTGGAGTGGGCCTCCCAGCCCGCTCACGCTTTGCTCTTGCTTCTCCCCTGCTCCCCTGAGCCTGCACATCTGGGTCAGGTACGTTGAAACCAGCTCATGATAATGGAGGGAGGGCAGAAGCCCCAGGCTGGGCCGTAGCGATGACCTCATCAGGGAGAAGTCATCAGCAGCGCTGGAAAGCAGGCTTGTTTGAACATGTGTGTGGGAAGGAGAGCAGACTGTCTGCGGTTTGCATTTTCATGTTTCATGTGCAGCAGCCTTTTCCTGGGGATTCGGCTAAGCGAGCTTTGGCAGAGAGCAGGAAAGCCGGCTGCTCGTTCCTGTCTGTAGCCCTGCCTCTGAAAGCAGTTGGGCTCTCGTGTCTGGGCGGGGGACAGGGTTGGTTTTATTTGTTGGAGAAGGATGTTCAGGAGACCCTAATTAAGGGTCTTGACAGGCAGGACGGAGCTCTGGGCTAGCCATGGGCACACCAGGCTGCGGAGAGGGAGCGGGTGTGGACGGGGCTGCTGTCATCTGGGGTGTGTTGGTGTGACCGTTCCTGCCGCCACAGCATCCCTGTAGAGAAACAGCTGCTGCCCTGAGCCCCACAAGGGCGGCGACCACCCTGCCCCAGGCCTCCTTCCCCACCGTCCATCACTGTCACAGTGGGTGGGCGGCAGGGCGGTTGGTACCACCCACGGAAGTCGAAGCAGCCATCATTCCTGGCTGTCCGCGGGCTCGTCTTCATCCCTCTGTGCTCCCCTCCAGAGCCTGTTCCAGCCCAGCATCTGGCTTCAGCGGACCCCCTGGGGCCGCTCCTCAGACAGGCCCCCGGCGCTGAGGGGAGCGAGCTTCTGCTTCCCTGCACTCCCAGGGGGCATTGCAGCGAGCAGCGAGCATCACGTTGTTGGGCTCTTGCGCTGACGTCCTCCCGGACCTCCCAGTCTGCAGCTCCAATCGCTCTGGCACCTCACTGAGCTCTTGGGTTTTGCTGACAGCTGTTTACGTGTCTCCAGGAGGGGCTGGAACTAATCGCGTCTCTCCCATCTGATAGGGCTGCTTTTTGGAGAAAGCGGCTGCAGTGCAGGTTTGTTAGGAGAAGGCCTGGAAGAGGAGGGCCCTGTAGCAGGGAAAGCACTATTGCATAGAGGAGTCAGACTTCTTAGGTTTAATCTCAGCCCCACCACTTCACTAGTTGTATGACCTCGGGTAAGTTACTAACCTCCCTGGGCTTCAGTTTTAAGGGGTGGCTTATTTTTCTGTTTTTAATATATTTGTCATGAAGTGATCCATATTTGTTTTAGAAAATGTAATGAATACCCAAAAAAACTAATTTTAAAAATTACAATTACACACATCTCCACTGCCCAGAGATAACGTCCCATCTTGGAATATGTCCTGAATTTCGGACTTTTTTCTGTGTGTGCTTATGTATATGCAGTTGTACACGCACACACATCCGTAAAGTGGCATACATTCTGTTCTGTAGACTGTATTGTGAGGGCCCAACACGTGTCAGGTGCTGTTTCCGGCACAGTACACCCAGTGTGCAAAACAGAGTCTTTGCTCTCAAGGAGCTGATGTCCAGTTGGAGGAGAGGAACCGTAAGTAACAAATAGGTCAAGAGTCAGTAAACGGCTAAGAAGAAAAATAAAGCATTAGAAGGGAGACAGAAGGACAGGGACCTGGGCTCCAGTTAAAAGGGGCCAGTTCAAGTGCCCACCTGTTTCCTTTAAAACCCTCACGAGAAATGGCATGAAAGGACTTCCCTTTAAAGAAAATTAACCCATAAAGACTAGAGGGAGAGGAGACAAACCAAGGAAGCGAAGGGAGGAGGAACTGACGTGGCAGGTTTGAGAGGGGAAACCTGAGCCAGCCGAGGGGAATCTGAGCCTCGGCTGCCAAAATCCTCTTTCCCGCTTCACAGGACTGGTGACTGCTCCTTCCAGAGATGGGTCTAGAGATTCTAGGTGCCGGTGAGGGTGGGGTGATGGTACCAAAACGTAGAAGGTTAAGTGGAAGTCAGCACGTTTAGTGTTGAGATGACCCCTGGCCACCTTCCCTCCAGCCACCTGCTTCTCTTCCTCATCGCTCAGAATGCTGCCTGCCAGGTTCCTACCTCCACATAGGAAACCGGAAGAATCATGTGGGGAATCTGACCAGCCCACGAGAAAAGACTTAAGTTCTTGAGGGCTCCATCATGCAAAGGAGTAGCCCGATGATCCTAAAAGGAGGCTCCAGGTGAGCGCTCGTGTGTCCGCAGGCTTGCCGCCAGCGACTCAGTGCTCTACTCTTAACATATGAGTGAGTGGACAAACCAGGTGGCAGACTTTTGAGTAATGCCTCAGTTAAGAAAGATAGGACAAGGAAAAGGAAGGAAGGAAAAGAAAGAGACGGAGGAGACAGAAACTACGCAGGGAGAAGGAATTTTCAAAGGCTTTCATTAATCTCAGAAAGAAATTATGGTATATAGAAAGCAAAAGAACAAGATACTATCAATAAGGAAGTTTTTTTTAAAGCTCTTAGAAATTAAAAATACAGCAGAAATGGGACTTCCCTGGTGGTCCAGCGGGTAAGACTCCATGCTCCTAATGCAGGGGGCCTGGGTTTGATCCCTGGTCAGGGAACTAGATCCTGCACGCCACAACTAAAGATCCCATGTGCCGCAACTAAGACCTCATTGCAGCCAAATAAATAAATATTTTAAACAATGCAGCAGAAATGAAAACAGAAGAGAAGATGAAACATTCCTGAAAAGTAGAGCAGAAAGACATAGAGCTGGAAAATGGGAGAGAAAAAAAACTACAAGATGAATCAAAGAAGTTAAATATGCAAGTAGTGTTCCAGAAGGAAAGGGCAGAGAAAATGGGGAGGAAAATAATCAAAGAAATGAGTCCCAGGACTGAAGAACATGATTTTCAAGATTGAAGGGGCCTGACACTTACCCAGCTCGATGGAGGAAAATAAACCCGCTCCAAGACCCATCAACACCATCAGGACACGGGGCACAGCGGGGAAAAAACCGGTTAGTACAAAGGTTTGGGGGTCAGAATGACCTCAGGCTTCTTAGCAGCATTGCAGTCTAGACGGTCACAGAGCAGTGCTTTCAGACTTGGAGGGTCATTGCTATCCATCCTAGAATTCTTTAGCCAAGCACTTAATTAAGTGCGACAGTAGAATAAAGACATTTTCAGGTGTTCCAAGTCTCTAAATGTATCTCCCTTGCGCCATATCTCTGGACGCATCTTGAGTTTGTACTTTAGTGCCGTGGTTTTTTTTTTTTTTTATTTCTTTATTATTTTTGGCGGTGTTGGGTCTTCGTTGCTGTGCGCAGGCTTTCTCTAGTTGCGGCAAGAGGGGGCTACTCTTCGTTGCAGTGCACGGGCTTCTCTTGTTGTGGAGCACCGGCTCTAGAGCCCGCGGGCTTCAGTAGCTGAGGCCTGTGGGCTCAGTAGTTGTGGCTCGTGGGCTCTAGAGCGCAGGCTCAGTAGTTGTGGCGCACAGGCTTAGTTGCTCTGTGGCCTGTGGGATCTACCCAGACCAGGGCTGAAACCCGTGTCCCCTGCATTGGCAGGCAGATTCTTAACCACTGGGCCACCAGGGAAGCCCAGGGCCGTGGTTCCTGATGTATGGTCCTTGGCCCGGCGGCAGCAGCTGCACCTGGGGACTTGTTAGAAATGCAGATTCTTGGACCGCACCCCAGGCGTCCTGAGTCAGGTGGTTCTGATGCACACTGAAGCTTGAGAAGCACTGCTTCAGTAAAATGAGGACATACATGTGAAAGAGGAAGATAATGGATCCGGGAAACAAGGTACCCAGCACAAGAGAGGGGGCGAGGGCAGTGCTCGGAGCTCCCAGGCCACAGCTCTGCACGGGGCACCTGCAGGCTCCTTGAACACACTGTTGCTCTTGTGCCTGATGAGTTGTAACATCAAGAGGAGATTTTTATAAAAAGGGAAGTGGATGTGGGGATGAATTAGTGACAAGTTTATAGAAAAGAAAACAAAAAAGTAAATACTAACTCTGTATACCAAAAATTGTGCTGAAAAGGAAAAACAGTCATAGTGTACTCTTCAGCAGTAGACAGCATTTACATCATCATAATGGTATTGATGTTGAGTACTGATTTATCCAAAATTGTGATCTGGTTGTGTTCTGAGGATGGGGTAGAAAGAGCGTGTGTGCACATGCGTACTCGCGCTCTTTTGGTATAGAGTTGGTGAAAAAGCTAAATCCTTACCTTCCATAATGGGAGGTTAATGAATAATAATAAAACTGAAAAATCAAGGTGGAATGAGTTATAAAAATGTTTGTAGTTTGGAACTGTGGAAGTATGAAAGCGAGGAAATGGCCGGAAGAGTTGAAAATGGTGCTCAGAAAGGAGCAGAAAACATAAAAACAAGCTTTGTTTGACTTTTAACCTATGTGCAAACACACCTTAAACTAAAAATAAAAGCAAAGTTTGAAGAAGCATGACGAATAGGAAGCCCTTTTAAGGAATGTCAGGGATGCTCTCAATAGGTTGTGAACATTCTTGAGGTGTTGGTTTTGGAGTTGATTTTTTTAAGAATGCCAGGAGGAGGGCAGGGTCAGGAAGTCCCTTGTTGCTTCTGTAGCTACTGGGAGAAGCTTCTGGGCTGGGAGGTTCCAGGTACTTCTCATCCTGGGTAGGTGGCCCCTTAAGTCAACTTGCTAAACGGGTTGGCAGAGAGGGCGCCAGGCGGAGGGTGAAGCCACGTCTGCTGACCTGCGCGGCTGGTACGTGGTGCCGAGGCTGATGCCCAGCGCTGAGCCTCAGCTTCCTCGTGTGTGACGCGGGGACCAAAGTCATACCCGTCTCACACTGGCTGTGGGGAGTGAGTGGGTACATATGCATGCAGGGCTTAGGACAGTGCCTGGCACCTCCACTGGCAGTTAGCACCCAGGGTCTAGAGAGTACCAACACGTTTTTATTTAACTTTATATTTCGAAAAAATTTTCAACCTTACAGAAGGGCTGTAAGAATAGTACAAAGAACTCCCTTAAAAAGCCCTTCACCTCTTGTTAACATTTGGCCACGTTTCCTTTTTCTCTCTCCACATACACATATAATAATATTTTGTTACTATTCGCTCTGTTATTGAAAAGTAAGTTGCAGACGTGGTAGCCCCTCAGTGCTGAGCACGCCAGTGTGTGTCTCCTAGAAACCAGAGTAAAATGATCAATTTTGGGAACTTTCACATTTATACAAAGCCATTATGTGATGTGGAGACCATTATTAAATCTTGCCAGTGTTTCAGTACCCCCTTTCAAGCAGGAATCTCCCGCACACCCCCGTCCTGCCCTCGTCCAGGATCCAGTCCAGTCCCTAGCGTCCTGTAATCTGGAGCAGTCCCTCAGCCCTAACTCTGACACTTGGGAAGCGCTGTGAAGCCACTTGTTCCGTAGAGCGTCCCTGGGTTTGGGAGGAGGATGTCGCCTCGCGATTGGATGCAGGCTATGCGCTTTGGAGGCCCAGGGCGTCCGTTCATCCCGTGAGGAGTGATGTTCACTCCAGTCACTTTGTGTCCGCCTCTGTAATTAATAAGTAATCTCTGAGGAGATGTTTTTGAGGCCCTGAGTGGATGTCCTCTTCCCCGACGTATTTTCACCCGATGGTTTGAGCATTTATCGGGCATTGACTCTCGCCCAGATTCCTCGTGAAGCTCAGTTGCAGGTCATTTGGATAAACACCAGAGTTTGCTTTTGGCTGCCAGTGAGAAACTCAGCATTGGGAAATATATTGACCTTTTTTTTTTTTTTTTTTCCAGAGAGGTTTTATTCCATTTGGGACAAGAAATGCTCTTCCTGGGTTTAAGGTCTAAAAAGGCCAGATTCATTTTTTCATTTGTTCAGTATTTGTTGAGTACCTGCTGTATACCAGGCACTCTTCCAGGTGCTGGGGATAAAATGATAAAACAAAATTTTAAGGTAGACAAAAATCCCTGTCCTCCAGGGAAGTCCGTCTAACGGGGGAATCAGACAATAAATATGTCCTCCATCGTCAGGCAGTGAGGGGTGAAGGAGGCAGGGTGTGGGGAGGTAAGGGGTGCCTCTCTAGTCGGGCCGTCTGGGAGCTGGCCTTTGGACGGAGGCCTGAGGGAATGAGACGGGGCAGCAGGTGTGAGGCCTAGAGGTGGGAGTCGGTGGGGAGTGTAAGGGGGTCTCTGTGGCTGGGGCAGAGACGGCCGGGGAAGAGTGGCGGTCAGTGGGCTTGGAGCAGGGCCTGGGCGAGACTGGAGGGGCATCCCCACCCTGATGCCAGCAGCGAGGATCTGACCGAGGCCGGGCGACGGGTGACTGGCTCTGGCAGGGCTCAGAGTGCAGCAAGGTGCGCCTCCTCCAGGCAGGCGGGTCTCAGGAAAGGAAACAGGACGGCAGAAAGTGAGCAGTTGGAAAGTGCCTTTTTTTTTTTTTTTTTTTTTTTTTTTGTGGTACTCGGGCCTCTCCCTGCTGTGGCCTCTCCCCTTGCGGAGCACAGGCTCCTGACGCGCAGGCTCAGCGGCCATGGCTCACGGGCCCAGCCGCTCCACGGCATGTGGGATCTTCCCGGACCGGGGCACGAACCCACGTCCCCTGCATCGGCAGGCGGACTCACAACCACTGCGCCACCAGGGAAGCCCCGGAAAGTGCCTTTTTAGTTTTCCCTGCTGCTGGGGGGAGGGCAGGAGGGGCCGCTTCCCAGGGCTCTGCGGCGGGGGCGGTCTGTGGCCAGCCTTGGCAGGCGGGCAAGCCCATCGGCCCCGTGGCTTTCCAGTCTGGAGCGGCCAGGGGCCCCCAGGCCGGGAGCCCAGGGCTGCGTGTGCATTGCCAGTGGGGCCGGGCTCTTCTCTAGGTTGTCCCGGCCCATCTCCCCACCCGGAGGGAGCGCCTTTCTCCGCCTGCCCCGCCCAGGCGACACAAGGAGAGTAAGAGCCAGCATTGGAGGAGCACTTTTCCATGGGGGTGCAGGTGGAGGGCAGCTTCTAGAGGTTTCCCACCTGCTGCTCACTGGCTTCTCACGTGCCCAAGGTTCCACAGCCAGGATTTGAACCCAGGCTGATTGTTGCCAGCATCTCATCCTTCCCCAGCAGGCTGCACTGCAAGGGCCAAGGTGCTGACATTCCCTCTATTTCATCAGTCTCCTGTCTCCTGAGAGCTTGGTGTGCTTGACCTTTGATCTCTGGCCTGTGACCCTGGGCTGTTAGAGGGTGGTGGGAGTGAGAAGTGCCCAGAGGATTGCGAGGAGACTTTGTGCCTCCCGTTCCAGGTCAGATCCAGAGATTCCTAGGAAGCGGGGTGACGTTTATTTAGTGCTTACGTGGGTCCAGTTGACATGCCTTGTTTAACGATAACAACGACTCTCTGTCAATTAGATTTTATGAGCACCATAAATAGATGAGGAAGCTGAGATTCAAAGATTAAATAACGCCCAAGGTGGCACAGCCAGGAAGGGGAGAGTCGTATGCCAGCCTGTGTCTCCATGCTGCGCTGCTCTGCTTGCTAGAGCTGACGGGCCAGGGGCCTCTGGTTCTACCAGGCATCACGCTCTTGGCATTGCGCCTTTGGACGCCCGCACTCAGCTGCTGGAAGACGATATGGGCCTTCAGGCAGAGGTGGAAAGAGCAGGCTTCAGGGCGGGAAGACCATGGTTCCAGTCCTGTCTCTGCCCCATCCCACAGCGTGGTGTCGAATGAGTCTGGAATCCCTGTGAACTCTTTTTACCCACCTGTGAAATGAGCATGAAAATCACCTATGTCCTCAGACCTAGGTTGGTAGTTCTGGGTATGTAGGTGAGTCTGAGCATTTCCGGGAGTGTCCGATGCCCATGCTGGGCCGCTCCTCTCAGGGACCTCTCTGGGAGAGCACATCTGAATCTAGAGTCAGGGAGGACTTGGGTCCTTTGAGAAACATCCCAACTGATTTTAAGACAACATTTTCCTTCCCTGCTTTTAAGATCTATGTTGAAGATGTTGTAGCAGATGTTAAGAGAAACAGGAAAAAGGACTCAACCAAAACCGGGTGGTGTTTTACTAGGACCCTAGCCTAGAGCCTCTTTAGGGACACTGCCAGGTTTCCTTGTGATGGAAACGGTGGTTCTCAACTGGGGGCAGTTTTATCCCCCAGGGGCACTTGGCAATGTCTGGAGGCGTTTATGGTTGTCACAACTGGAGAGAGGGTTTAACTAGCATCCCGGTAGAAACCTGCAATGCTGCTAAACGGCCTGCAATGCACGGGACAGCCCCACAGCAAAGAATGATCTAGGTGGAAATGTTGATGGTGCCAAAGTCAAGACTGGGTAACCCTGGGTTGAAAATAGCCAGTATTTATTATGTGTTAGACATTGTTGTTCTAAGAGCTCCACAGGTATTAACTTGCTAATCCTCCCAACCCTATGATGTAGGAGCTATTATCACCCTCAGCTGACAGATGGAGAAGTAGGGGCACAGGGAGGGTAAACACCTGGACTGGGGCAGGGGTCCCAAGTGAGGAGCAGGCAGAGCCAGGACTTGGACCCTGATGGTCCAGCCGCAGAGTCTGCGCCTTCAGCCACTTGTGCTGCACTGCTCTGCGTTAAGGAGGCTGCCTGGATTTTTTTTTTTTTTTTTGGCCACTCTGCGCAGCATGTGGGATCTTAGTTCCCCGAACCCGTGCGCCCTGCAGTGGAGGCGCGGAGTCTTAACCACAGAAACGTTTTATTCCTGTGCCTAGAAAATAAGAGGGAAGGGCTAGGGTTAAGGGTGATGAGGGACCTAGTGACCCATCAGTGAAAACCGTACATTTTCCAGATTCCGAGTGTGGTTCAGGTCATGAATTTAATGGCACGAGGCACCTCGTGGGAGTGGGTCGTGGGTGAACATAACTTCTTAGTCTTTGGCTCCCTTCACTGGGGAATCAAAGAGAGACCGGGCCCATCCTTTCCGTGGTGCCTGTCAGGGTCAGAGTGTGGCAGGACCTTGTGGAGAGAGTGGCTGACTGTGGCCCGGGCTGTGTTGTGTCATTGCAGACGTGAAGACAACCGTGGTTTACCCTGCCACAGAGAAACACCTGCAAAAGTACCTGCACCGGGACCTCCGCCTGGTCCGGGAGACGGGCGACGATTACAAGAACATCACCTTACCGCACCTGGAGTCCCAGAGCCTCAGCATCCAGGTACTGGCCGCCGCGGCCTGGGCCAGCCCTGCGGGTCAGATTCGGAGTGCTGTCCCCACGGCCAGTGTATCTTCTCAAGCATCTGTCGAGGTGGTACCAGGGTCCAGCGCTCTCCCACAGCACAGGCCACGGGACACAGCAGAGAGTACAGAGGCGCCCCTGCCTTCACGGAGCTTACCTCCTTGTTCAGGTGTCGGCACGTGAATATATAAGTAACCACACAAAACGTGAGATTGTGAGTGCTGTGGAGAAGAATAAGCAGGATAGATGGCATAGACAGTGCCGGGCTGAGGCTGTCGCTGTTTCATAGAGGATAGTCACCTTCGTTGATAAGGGAATTGACAGCGGTCTTGGGCACTCGGGGATCTCAGAGCAGTCCAGTTCGTGGAAAGAATTTCTAAGTACTCTACAGTAGCCTTGATACGGTCTCAGAATGGCTTGCCCTGGCCGGGGGTCTGTGAACGGTAAAGACGGGTGCTGGTTAGGCCTCCTCATCCAGACTCTTATCCCTGGTTTCACCCACAGCAAACCAGCCTCCAGGAGCTGAGTCACAGGGTAGAAACCCCCTTCCCTTGCTCCCCTGCATCCATTGCAGGGGGCAGGCTCAGGGGTTGGCGCAGGGCCTCTTCTCCCAGGGCGATGGCCGTGCATTGGGAGCATCTTCGAAGTGTCTGCAGCAACTGGGCCAGGTGCAAGGCCATTTCGCTAAGACATCCGACTTCTTGGGTCTGTGCCCAGCACCAGCCAGAGCCTCTGCCTGGAACTGGTCCCATGTGCACGCTCAGAGATAATGTGGTGGCTCAGGCGTTCTCCTGTAGAGTGTCTCTACACACTCCACCCGAGATGCAGGCTGCGGTGGTGTGGGACGTCCCAGTGTGGGAAGCTCACAGCCGTTTGTCCCGGAGGACGGAGGGTGTCCTGTCTGTGGGGTCTCGGGAGGTGGATTGTGCCTGGGAGGAGGAAGGACAGGAGGTTGACAGGGCTTGGGGGGGTCCCCTGGGGAAGACCCAACCCAGCTGTTAGCCGTGGTCCCCTGCACATTATTTGCACAAGGCTCCTCTAACTCACAGTGGCTTGATTTTTTCCTTTTTTTAAAGAAGTCCCAGCACTTGCTCTGTCTTCTAAGTAGAGGGGAAATATGTCTCCATCTTCCTAGACTGTGTCTAAGATTGTGGGGGGATGTCCTGGAATGTGTGTTCTGCTGCACTGGTTGCACATATGTGGGATTCAAGAGAGGAAGCCTATAATACAGCTGGTATGAGTCGTATATATACCTTCTTATAGACCATTATGCAGATCCTCTTGGGAAATAATAACCCCTCTGCTCTACCAACTTCTGCTTGACATGAGCATTCATGTATTCTTTTTTTTTTTTTTTTTTTGGCGGCACCGCATGGCTTGTGAGATCTTAGTACCCCAACCAGGGATCGAACCCAGGCTCACAGCAGTGAAAGCGCCGAGTCCTAACCACTGGACTGCCAGGGAATTTCCCATGTATTCTTTCTCGGCTGTTTCTAGCAAGTTTACAAGCACTCAGCTTAATTGGCAATAGTCATTGTATTTATTGAGCATCCCCTATGTACCAGGCCCCGTGCTGGGCTCTGGAGGGTCACCAAGATAAACACTGATAACGTCCCCACAGTCTTGTAAGGAAGATAGGCATGCAACCTGGTAACTGCAGTATAATGGGATGAGCACTTCGGCGGTCTAGACACGAGGTACAGTATCGACACAGGGGGGGAGTGATCAGCCCAGACAGTGGGGGGCTTCACAGGGGAGAGGATCCTCCAGTTGGGTCTTAAAGGACAAAGAGAGGTTTGCCAGCTGGAAGAGGCAGACAGGGCATTCCAGGCAGAGGGCAGAGCAAGTATAGGGGCACAGAGGACTGGACCCATTTGATGCATTTCGGGAACGGGCAGGAGAAGGCAGGTGGGGGCCACAAAGGGGCTTGTGCACTTTGTCCAGGAGACCAGGAGTTCCCACACCTTGCTGCTCGTCAGGATGGCCTGGTTAGATTTTTTTAAATACAGAGCACAGGGCCCTCCTCCATATCTACTGAGTCAGAATGGAGCTGGGAGTAGAGCTGGGAAATCCGCATTTAAAAAAATCTTTTTGTTCTAATGATCGTCAGATTTGTGGGCGATTGCCAAAGCGATGAGCATCCTGTTAAAGGTTTGAAGCATGTGGGTAACGTGATCAGATTTAAAGAATCATTTGGAAGTTGTGAGAGTAGAAGAAGGAGGAAGACTGAACCGAGGCAGAGGCGGCGGGGAGCTTCCCTTGCGATTAAGGCGTAGACGTGGGTGATTTGGAGCAGTGAGGGAAGGGCCTGGGGTGAGTCCAGGGGTAGCTTGGGCGATGAATGGTACAGAGTCGGATTGTTAGCCAGCACGGGGGCGTGGGCAGCGGAGTGGTTTACGTGGAGGACGGTGAGTTAGTTTGTCACTTCTTGGAACTCACGAGGTGACAGAACAGCGACTGTCCTAAGCATTTTACCGGCATCGTATCTTCACAGCAGGCCTTTGGAGACTGGCTTCAAAGCCAGGCGGTCTGGCCCCAGCGTCTGTGCTCTAAGCCAACTACCCTATTTGGCTGCTCAAATTTGAGGTGCTTGTAATTTCCCAGTAAAAAGAATGCGGTGGGGTGTCTGCATCTGGAGCCTTGGAGGCTGATTTGCGAGTCATCTGATCAGGGCTTCTGCGTCGGCCCAGGGTTTGGACTCTAGTCCTGCCGCCCCGCAGCCTCGCGATCTCATCCTTCATTTCTGAGTCCCAGTCTGCTTGTCTGGAAAATGTGACCGACGGCACCTCCCTCCTGGGGTCCCAGTGGAAGCTGAGAGCCGCGCCACATATCATGTGCCTGCTGCCATTTCCAGCACAGAAAAGGCGCCAGAGTGGTGGCCGCCGTTGCCCACACAGGTAGCCGTTCCAGGGAGGACGGGAGAGTGTGGGGCTGGGACGCAGGCAGGGGAGGGGCGGCTGGAGGAGAGGGGCCAGCAAAAAAGAGCAGGAGGATAGTGAAGAGGGGGCTCGGGGAGAGGGGCTCCTGGGTCAGTTGCTAGTGTCACCTACAGGGAAGAAGTCGTGCCGGGTGCGTCCAGAAGCGGCCAGCACCCCCATATCGTCTGCGGGGCCGAGGCTCCTGGGCTTGCTTTCCCAGCGTGTTACTCTCCGTTACGTCACCCCTATGATTCATGTGGACTTTGTTCCCTGGCTTTCCTCCCTCTCTCATCTGGGCTGAGACATCCTGTGTATTCAGACCTCTCCCGGCTCTCCCAGAGGCCTTACCCATGTGGCCTGCAGCCTGGGCTCTGGGGCCGGACGCTGGGTCGGAATGTGTGAACTTGGGTGAACTTCCTTGCACCTACCTCTTCCTTCCCTGCAATATGGGGACCCCGACAGTGCCCACCTTACGGGCTTGCCGCACAGGGTGGTCCCGTGAGATAGACTCATCACAGCACACCTTCCCAGCCCTCACGTGCCCTTCCAGCCCCGCACGTGGTCCCCTCGGCGCACCTCCTTTGCTCTCATCCGCTTTCTTTTTTGCCTTTCCACAGTCGGTCTTGTAGCCTCGGGCAAGCCCAGCCTGACCTCCCCTTGGAGCCTTCCCAGTGCCTTTCCTGTTCTCCGTTGCCTCCCTGGGCAGGGCTCTGTGTTTGGCACTTTCACACGCATTTTCTCACTTACAGTTCGCACCACAACCCTCACTTGGGGGTGTTATTAGATCCTCCTGAGGAAGGAGGAAACCAAGACTTAGAGAGATGAAATCACTTTTTTTTTTTTTTAAAGATGCTAGTTCTTTATGTATTTATTTATTTTGGGCTGCGTTGGGTCTTCGTTGCTGTATGCGGGCTTTTCTCTAGCTGTGGGGAGCGGGGGCCTTCGTTGCGGTGCGTGGGCTTCTTAGTGCGGTGGCTTCTCTTGTTGCGGAGCACGGGCTCTAGGCGCGCGGGCTCAGTAGTTGTGGCTCGCAGGCTCTAGAGCGCAGGCTCAGTAGTTGTGGCGCACGGGCTTAGATGCTCCGCGGCATGTGGGAGCTTCCCGGACCAGGGCTTGAACCCGTGTCCCCTGCATTGGCAGGCGGATTCTTAACCACTGTGCCACCAGGGAAGTCCCAGATGAAGTCACTTTGCCAGCGTGCAGCTAGTTAGTGGTGAAAGTGAGAGATGAGCCCAGTCTTGTTGGGCTCCAGAGTCTGTTCATTCTCTCCTGGACGACATGTTGCTTTCCAGGCGGAGGCAGAGCTGCTTATCTGTGGGCAAAAGCAGGGCCCCAGGGAGGCTGGGCCACACCAGGGCTCTCCACGCAGGGAAACCATCCCCTCCCTCCCATTTATTTTTGGGAGGTTTCAGGTCAGGATCCGGCTGGCTTTTTTTCTCCAGTAGCACATTCTTAGAGAGAGTTCCAGTCAGAGAGGACATTCTGACTGGAATGTCCCTCCCTGGAATGTTCTCCACCTGCTGGGCTGTGCATCGCTCTGGCCTCAGTGCTGCATGAGGAAGCCACTGCTGGGCGGCCCCCAGACTCCACCCAACAAGTGGCACTGCCAGGCTCTTCTTGACCATATTGTGACCGGGCTGTGGGTCTTACCAGGGGGTCTGGGAGGCCCAGATTGTCCCAGGCAGGTTTTCTCTGCCTCCTCGCTCCGCATCTCAGACAGTTGCACTTGGCCTTGGCCCTGCTGGCCGACAGCAGAGGATGTGGACTCGGCGGGGCATGGGGGAGGATGTGTGTAGCCCTGGCCCTCACTGACACTGCTGCACCAGCGTTCCTGGTGGTGGGCAGAGGAGCCCTCCGCTGGCCTGGCCGTGTCGGCGCCCTGGCCTCCCATCCACCGCTCGGGCAGCTTGAGGCCCTTTGTGACTGCAGGGCGGAAGGGGCAGCCGTATGAGCCCAGCTTCTGCCCTCTCTGTGGCTCTCCAGCAGGGTTCGCTCTCGGATTTCAGGCACAGAGTTCACTGGCCTGGAAGGAAGTCGTGTTGGCAAAGGGCTCTCAGACCTCTGGGGAAGTGGAGAAGAGCCGGGGCTGGGGGGTTGGATCCCCGTGAGAACAGGGGCCTTCTTATCTTAACCTCCCTGCAGGCTGGCTTCTTCAGAGAGGCCTCCAGGACCTTAATGGTAAAGTGATGCCCTTGGGATTCACACAACGCCCAAGGAAGGGTCCTCTGAAGACTGTTGACAGCAGCTAATCAAAGGGCGTGAGAGAGCTGGCAGCCTGGGGTTAACAGGAAAGGTCTGTGTAATCGCCTCTCCACGTGGCGTTTGTTCCGCTTTGTCATGAAGGGTGCATGTCAGCTGGGTCCCCAGGTGGGGCAGCGGTGCTAACCCCAGCCCTCACAAGGATCCCAGCAGGCTGAGAAACCCAGCACACTAACTTCTAGAACCTGAGCCTTTCCCCACCCTGGTGTGTAGCGGACTTCCTCTGCAGAAGAAACTCCCAGCCTGACTCTCTGCCCGTGGTCCTGAATAAAGTGGGACAGGGCCCGCCCATGGGACGCTTTTCCCGAGTCCTGTGGGCAGTGGAAGGAGCGGCTGCAGACCAGGCCTGTGAGGCCAGAGCAGAGCACGTGCACAGTGCCGGCCAGGAACCGCCTGAAGAGATGGCCCTGTCTGAGTTGCCGTGACCCCTGTGGGGATGGCTGTAGTGGGAGAGGGGAAATCCCTTCCGGACCCCCAAGAGTAGCTTCCCGGAACAGGACAGCCTGAGTGTCGGTCCCCCGAGCATAGTGGCCCTTTCAGACTTGGCTGTCCTTCCTGGGGAGGCCTGAGAGCCTACCTGGCCCACTGTGGGGTGTCTCTCAGGGAAAATGGTCTGTGAACCCCCTCTCTCCCCTTCCTTCCAGTGGGTGTACAATATTCTCGACAGGAAGGCTGAAGCCGACCGGATTGTTTTTGAGAATCCAGACCCCTCTGATGGCTTTGTCCTCATCCCCGACCTCAAGTGGAACCAGCAGCAGGTAAGGGATTTCGTGCTGGGCCTCTCTGGCCTCTGAGTGCCCTGCTCCAGGCCGCTGGGCCTCCTTAATCCTGCCCTTCCTCCTCATGTTGCTCGCTCTCTCTAAGCAGATTATAATTAACCAAAGGGGAGGCCTGAGTTCTCTGCAGTGGGAGCACCTAAAACAAATGTTTACACTTTAATGGGCCAGTTAAAGCCTCTTTCTGGCTCACCTCCCACCCTGGGGGTGAGGATGGGGCAGTGTTTGCATCCATGACCTCGCGGGCTGTTCCTTTACCAGCCAAGCTGGGGAGCTGCACCCTCACTTCCAGGAGCACCTGGAGCCCTGAGGTGGACGGTTCACCCTCTCCCCGTGCCCTGGATACCGGCAGATCCAGGCAGGCCCATGGTCTGCAACACTGGCCGGCAGAAAGTAGGGTGACCGACCCGAGGAGTCCCCTGCACTACCCGAGCCACAGAGGAGGCCACAGAGGAGGCCTCCGGTGGCCCAGGGCCACCCCCCTCCTCCAAGCCTCTCAGCTCTGCTGCCTGGCCCCCTAGCGGCCCCTGCCCTGACCTTCTTGAGAGCAGCTTTCCCGGGAGCCGTCTTCACTCACACCGCCCCTCCTGTCCTCTGCAGCCTCTGGCCGCCTTCTCTCCTCCTTCCTCACCTCACTGTGAGGCCCATCACCGGTATCTCTGGGCCGGGGCCCTTTGGCTGCCTGCAGGAAATGCAGGGTCACGTCTGATCCCAAAGAATGGTTTGTTTTCCTTCCCTCGCCCATCCCGTGAGCTGATACCCGGCACAGCCTTCATGCTTCACTCGATGCCAGTGGAGCAGAGAGGTGTGATTTCATGTCATGTTTGGGATTCATCAGCAGATACCATCTAAAATAAATGCTACTGTTATTTGGAAGTCCTGTGACAGTGACACGTGGAACAGCTGAAGACACCCACAGACATGCACACACACTCCAGGTTCAAGCAGTTTTATTTCCTACTTCTCCTTGGGCCCCTAGCTAGTGCGAGAGTCCTGGACACAGGCCATGAGAAGGAAGAGCCCAGAAGGGACTTGTAGGCAAAACGGAGGCCTGGGTGGGCACAGCTTAGCCATCTGCCGGGAGGTTCCCACTGGGCTCATCTGTAGCAGGTCTGGGCCAGAAAGCCTGGATTCTTAGGGCCCTGGAGGAGAAGAATGTGTATGGCATGGAGAGACTGTTGGCATGAAGAGGCACAGTTGGACATCCCGCACCATATGGAAAATGTCATTCTAAGTTTTTAAGTTGGGGCCCTTGGGGATTTGGTTGGGTGACTCATGGTCCCCAGATTATCTTATTGAGGAGTCTAGCAGCTCAGATTGCAGGGCTGAGGGCTGCTGGATTCTCTCCATGCCTTGGCCCTTGGAGCCCTGGTGTCTGGGGCTTGCCTTGCACGAGGATGTGAAACTGGCCAAGGCCAGGGTTTGGGTAAGCAGAGACGGCTGGGAGGGTTTTCTGGGCAAGAGGAAGAGTCCGTTTGCTCTTCTTTGGCTCAAGACCTTGTTGGCCTTGGGTCTCAGGACTGTTGTGAACTCCGGGTCCTCAGCAAGGCAGTGTTCAGGACGGATGGCAGGAAGGGCCGTCTGTGAGCCCTGTGAGATAGAGGAAGGGAGGAGAGGGTGAAGCCGTGGTGGAGCTCACTGCCCCGCTGGCCTGAGGCTCCCTTCCCCCCCTCCCCCCACATGCCTGTTCACTTCCTCGCCTGCCTCTGATTCCAGGCACATGGAGTTGTTTACTCTCCCACTTAGATGCCCTAGACTTTCTTGCCTCTGAGCCTTTGCTTTCCTCTACCTCAATGCCCTTTCTCCAAACCCTACCTCTTCTTCAAGACCCGGGTGCCCTGCCTTCTCTTCTAGGAAGCCTCTCGGGATCCCCCTAGCTAGTCTGTCCTTCTTCCTCCTGCACTCGTATCACCTTATGTCTTACAGCAGTTACTTCTGTACATGCGATTAGACCATAAGAGTTGTGCTTGGCATTTTCTTGAACCTCCTTCCCGCCGCTCATTCCCCATCAGCTGTGAGTATGTAAATACTCTCATATGGTATTTTTTAGCAGGAAGAATAAACAGAAGCTCTGCCCCTTAGACTGTCCCACTCACCCTGGCCACGAGGACGCCCACGTTGCCTGGGGGTTGGTCCTGCCACGGGGTCCCTGGGATTGGCTGTGGCTGACACTGCAGGCCTTGGGGTGTGGGTGCTTCCTGGTTTCTGGGCGGAATTCTGGTTGGCAGCCTCCCCGGCCCTGTCCCCTGCTGAGCCCGGTTTACCCCTGCCTGTCTCCGCACAGCTCGATGACCTGTATCTGATTGCCATCTGCCATCGCCGGGACATCAGGTCGCTTCGGGACCTCACCCCAGAGCACCTGCCGCTGCTCAGGAACATCCTCCAGGAGGGGCAGGTGAGCTGCCGGGGCCGAATCTATGCCGGAGCCCCGGGGAGTTACACTCCGGTTCCATTGCGTTCCTGGGCCCCTTTCCTCACCCCTTTCAGAAGTCTGTCTCGTGAAAAGGGCTCCCCTCTGAATGCCCGTGCAGCGGCCCATGAAGGCTTTTAGGGGGCCTCACGAGGCCCCTGTTCCTGGTCCTGCCCTGCCCTCTAGCTCTACTCTTAGCCCCCTTGCCTCACCCGACATGGGCTTCCTCAGCTCGGGTTCCCGCTTTTGCTCCCTGCCTGTGTCCTGCAGGTCACGTCTGGGATGCCCTACCATCCCGGGGTTACCTGCCCCGCTCACGACAGCCACATCATGCCAGACGTGTTTCTCTGGTAGATGGTGCACGGCCTGACGTGTGTCTGTGTCCCCTCATCTACCCTGAGGGAAGAGACTGAATCCTCTAGCACCTGGCATTCTGGGATACTTTCTCTCTGGGAGATTTGCTGAATCGAATGAAATTACAGCGTTGCTAAAAGGAGCCCTGGGGGCGAGGGGAGATGGGGGAAGAGAGTCTTGAGTCTTGGGTCCTGGTCCTGGTTCTGACGCTTTGACCTTAGCCCACTGGATGACCTCAGGCAGGTCACTTCACCTCTCTGGGCCTCGGTGTCTGGAGGGGGTCCTTCTTCCTTCTGATTCCATTATTCTGTGGGCTTGGTCTCAGCCTGAGACATTAGAAGATGCGGCCTCCATGGCAGGCCTGCTGTCACCAGGGTGCCCAGCGGGGAAGAGGCTCCCCACCCAGGTCAGGTTCAACAAGAGCTGCTGAGGCTCTGCCGCAGACCTGAAGGAGGGGCTGTGCTTGGGGCCACTCTCCCTTCACCTGCGGCCCCTCCCTGTCCTGTGCCGACTGCCTTCTGCCCCGCATGCCCACGTCACCATCCCCCTGGCTGCCTTTCTCTTCCCAGTAACTCGTTTCTCTGCTGAAACAGCCTCTGGATGCAGAGCCCCTGGGAGATGCTGGGCCAGCACTTGCGCCTGCCCTGGCAGTTCCGGCAGCACCTCCCAGGAAGCCCTTTGGGTGCCCTGGTCCTGGTGTCACCCTGCTGCCGAGATCCCTGGGGGAGCGCCAAATGCAGAACAGAATACAATTCCAGGATGTGTTCTGAGCACGCTGAGGCCCTGTCTTCTTCTCTTCACCCCTGCGGCCTCAGAGACTTGCCTACAGCGGAAATTAAGTCTCCTCTTAATTCCAAGCCTCGGAGGCTCCTGAAGGGGGTGTGGTAGAAAAAGCTGTACCCCCGAGCAAGGCTGGGGCAGGCAAAGGGAGCCAGGGCCGAAGGTGATGCTTTCCTCTTCCACCAGGAGCCCTGCAAGAATTTGATGATCCGATTATGACTCCCTGGTCTGTCCAGGGCAGCCCTGCTCGCGTCCCCTCCCCTGCCCTTTCTCTGCCACCAAGCCCTTAGCTCTGCCGCAGCCCAGCTCCACTCTGCTCTATGCTGAAAGGGAAAACAAGGCCTCTTCCCACCTACTTGATGATACAAGTCTGGTAAATCATCCAGGGCAGGATAGTCCCCACAGTCTTGGAAACCTGGGCCTGTCCTTAGCACCGAGACTTCCTAGAGGCCCAGTGGCAACTGTGAGGAAGCAGGTGTTTTACCAGGTTGGAGCGGGGAAGCCGGATCGAGGCCACCGTCCCCATCCTTGGGAGAAAGAGCCTCCGCTTTGCTGCCGTCACTTGCACTTGCTGACTCCCAAGAATGGAAGACAGGGATCCGAAGCCAACAGCGGGTGGAGAGGCTGGTCGGGGCCGTGGGCAGGAGGGGGTTCTGGCGCCGGTGTGTGGGCAGCAGGGTGAGCCTCCCCGACCCTCCCCTTTCTTGCCAGGAAGCCATCCTGCAGCGCTACCAGGTGGCGGGAGACCGCCTTCGCGTGTACCTGCACTACCTGCCCTCCTACTACCACCTGCACGTGCACTTCACTGCCCTGGGCTTCGAGGCCCCTGGTGCAGGCGTGGAGCGGGCCCACCTGCTGGCCGAGGTGATCGAGAACCTGGAGCAGGACCCCGAGCACTACAGCCGCCGCACCCTCACCTTTGCCCTCAGAGCTGACGACCCCCTCCTCGCGCTCTTGCAGGAGGCCCAGAGAAGCTGAGTCGGAGAAGAGCACTGATGTGTATGGGGCGGGGGGGGGGGGGGGGAAGGGCAGCCGGATTTTAGCACCAAGTGAATTTTTTTTTTTTTTAATATATTTTCTACTGGTTTCTTTCCAGCATGAGAATAAACTATCGGTCTCATTCGGTGTGGACCCACGGTGTGGCCTGCTGGGGAAGCGGAGTGGGCAGAACCTCCCACTCCGGAGGGGGAAGGTCTTAAGAAGGGGGTGAGTGTCTGGGGGTCAGCCCCAGCTGGCCCGGAGGGCTTGGGGCTTTCTGTAGGCCCCCGTGCACCCGTCCTGGCTGTCTTCACATCCGGAATCCAGCTGAGCCTCCCTCTGCTTTCACTCCTTCCTGCTCTGCCACCACGGGGCGCTCTGCCTTCTTCCCACTTACTGTATCTCCACCTGTCTGGTGGGCGTAATCGATAGAGTCTTTCTGACAGTACTTCCTCTTTCTCTCCCCAGCACTGAGGTCACACTTCCCATGTGTGAGCCAATCCTGTTGATAGACTGTTGTTGACAAGGATGGAGCGTGGCCGCTCCTGGAAGTGGGAGGGCCTTAACAAGAGTCAGATGTTGCAAAGCCCAAGAAGCCTGCCTTTGCCTTGGCTTCTTGGTCAGGGAGTCCGTGGCCTTGAGTTTGTTATCTGGGCAGGAAGATACAACAATTCGCAGGGAGCAGCCAGAAGATCAAATACAAACAGTGTCTCAACAGGGCAAAGTGACACGGTTGCAGTGGAGTCTGAAAGCCCTGAGGTTCTTGGGTGCAAGGTATGACCAGCATCACAGAATAGAATAGAATGTCCATAGAATCGCGAGGCCAGGAAGGGACTTCAAAGTGTCCAAGGCTATGGCCTGTAGGGAGCCACCAAGGGCTTATCTGGGAAGGTGACATCTACCACTGCTCCAGCAGAACAGGGACTCGGGTGCAGACGTTGACGGCATGCAGTTAAACACGTGAGGCTCTCTTCCCAGCCCAGCGGACAGATGTATCACACTGCTGGAGAGGGGCTGGCGTTTGCTCCTTAGCATGGGGCTGTGGGTTACTGGGTCTCGTTTCCTCAGGACACACTCTCAGGGGAGACAGGATGTGTGTCCCGCAAAGTGAAAGGAGGAGGAAAGCTGAAGCAGACGAGGGGGTAGCTCTTATTCTGCATCCCCTGGACTGAGAGCCAGGAGACTGGAGTCAGAGCCGAGCGCCACTCATTTGTTCCTTGCGTGTTTATTTAACACATACTACAGGCCAAGCGCTGCCCTAGATAGTGGTAAATGGTCTCTTCCTGGTGTCCACCCGAGGTGTCCTGAGCTTATTTCTTTGTCAAGGGGAACGGGGATGAGGATCCACTACGGAGTGATGTGCTGGGTGATCGTAAACCAACAGGGCAAAGTGACATGGTTGTGGTGGAGTCCAAAGCTTTGACTCGCTGATGGACTCAAGCCAGACAGTGTCCTAAGCGCTGGGGATACAGAGATGACTAAAAAGAAGCTCCCGGCCTCCGGGCTAGTGGGCGGACAGACGGTCCTCAGCCCGAGGGATGCAGAATGAGAACCACCCCCTCCTCTGCCTTGGCTTTCCTCCTGCCTTCCCTTAGCAGAACCCAGCATCCCGCCGCCCCGGAGAGAGCGTCCTGAGCAAGACGAGCAGCGCCAGCCCCCTCTGGCAGCGTGGACGTCCTTGTGTGTTTCGCCGCGTGCCCTCGGTGTGCGCGCCTGTGTCCCTGCTCTCCTGGAGGTAGATGTCACCTTCCCAGATAAGTCCTGGAGGGCTCCCCACCGGCCACCAGGCCCCAGTTCTTGGCCGACTTTCTTCCCAGCGTGGTTGGGGAGGGAGGGGAGCAACTGGAGACAGGACTGCTGTTCCTCGGCTCCTCTCTGTTTGCCCAGAGGTTTCCTCATAGAGCAGAATTGCTGAGTGTTCTGTCAGCATTCCTTCAGGACACTGAGAAAAATAACATTTCAGGAGGAGTTGGGCAGTTAGCTCCACATTGCCTGACTCTGTTGGATACAGATCCTCAAATGGAGAAACAAATCAAGAAACGATTACGTACAAAGTAATATTTGAAAATGTTTCTCTTGTAATGCTTCTATTCCAAAATAGTTTAATGTATCTATTTTATTTCTGAATAGGCTGACGTGGGTCTGCTAACTCTGCCTTCTCAGAAAGGACTAAATCTTTATTCCAGACCCGTATATTGAACCCTAAAGTGGTCTTTCTTTTGTAAGAAGATGCTGATAATTAACAGTAGTTGTTTTTTAAAAATCCTCACTTAGCAAAATAAATGTTGGCAGCCCTGTGTTCGCTCCATATTCTTACTGAAATTACACTGGATTCCAAAGTCTCTATAAACTTGAAGTTACCAAGTTTTAACCACTTAAAAAATAAGCATGGACTACAGTGTTTCAGTTCAATCAACAAGGTTTTGAATATCGACCCTACTTTTTGTTTTTAGACAAGAATATGGAGCTAGAGCTCTCCTGGAGTTTACAATTTAGTGAGCCACGTAGACGTAATTACACAGTAACTCCATGGACACGAGTGCTTTGAGAAGACCCGGGGGGGGGGGGGCTGTGGCGGCTTATGCCGAGAGAAGCCAGACTTCCGGGCTGAAGCCTGAGAGCCGCGTGGCCAGCACAAGCCGAGGCCAGCAGGCAGGGAGACAGTGGCTCAGCGCGGCCGGGACCTAGAACTTGGCTTCTAGCATGGGGCACACACGTCCGGTAGTACCCTGACCAGTTTCTCCTTCAGGATCATGAGGAAGAAATGAAAGTCAAGGCGAAGGGGAAATTGCTTAGTGTTTGGAACCGCCTCCTTTGAGAGCCAGCATGGTCTGGTGACTCTGGCATAGAACCTGTACCATAACCAGATATGATCTCGGGCAAGTTATGTAACTGTCTGTAAGCTAGGAGTGATAGCGGTGCCTACCCCGAGGGGCTTTGTGAGGATTAAGTAAGAGGATTTTGTGGACATGGTAAGACCTATAAATGTTACCTGCCATTTTTCTACCGCGAGAAGGGCCTAAAGGACACAGCCGGTATATTGGGGTTAGATATTAAAAAGGACTTCCGGATTAGAAGGCAGTGAATCCTCAATTATGCACTGAAGTCATGGTAACCAAGAGACTTGAAGGCAAAAAGCAAGCCATAAACTCTCTGTGGTTAATTGATCATGGCCCCAAAAGAGACAAGGGCTGTGTGCAGTGGCTTCTCAGGGATCCCGTCCAGCCGACAGGTTCCTGGAGTGCATTTTAGCCTTCGCCTTACGGCAGGTTTCTAAGACTACAATAGTGATGTCCGCTGCTATTGAGAACCCTGGGAACAGCTCAGCTCCAGCGTCCAGCCATATAAATCTGATAAAAATAGGAGCTGAAACACCATCCCGGAGTTGCTATTTTTAAAAGCGTCTGAGATGCTGGATTGGGTTTATTTCTTCCTCAAACGGCATCTTGCTGTTCCCTCCTCCTGGTCGGCAGGATGCTAACGTGGCACATGTGAAGGACAGGAGCCAAAAGCCTGTGAGACACATGTGTCGAGGGCGCCACGCCTCCTACACACACCCCTGCCTGCCCGGGGGTGGGCCACAAGTCCAGGGCCTCCCAGCTCCAGATGCACCTGCCCCTCCCTCGCCCTTTGCTCCTCTGTCTCCTCCCTCTACTCCCTAGAGGGAGAGACTCCCTAGAGAGAGAGAAGCCTCCTGGTCGCCCCAGCAGAGTGTTGTCCGCCACCTCCTCCACAGCAGAGACAGAACCAGAGAGGTAAAGGGGGCTCAGAGGAGGTGGGAATGGAGGCAGCATGGCTTGGAAGGGGACCAGGACCCAGACCACTGACCCTCAGGGTGTCTTGACACGCCCTTGGCACAGCTGGTCTCCGACAGCAACAGTTTTAGAAGCCGAAGCCCCACTTGTCCCACCACACTGCCTCTTGCTAAGCAAATCCCAGTGCCTTGTAGATGGGCAAGGGGGGCAGTGGAGCCGGGAGGGGCTCCAGGTGAAAAGTACCAGAATCCTTTCCTCCTGCCCCACAGATGATATGGGTTCTAGGCAGCCAGCTAAGCATCTGGCTGTGCCATTAGGAAACTGGAGGGAAAAGATTCTAAGCACAGGGCCTCCCTGGTGGCGCAGTGGTTGAGAGTCCGCCTGCCGATGCAGGGGACGCGGGTTCGTTCCCCGGTCCGGGAAGATCCCACATGCCGCGGAGCGGCTGGGCCCGTGAGCCATGGCCGCTGAGCCTGTGCGTCCGGAGCCTGTGCTCCGCAACGGGAGAGGCCACAACAGTGAGGCCCGCATACCGCAAAAAAAAAAAAAAAAAAATTCTAAGCACATTGTGGCGTAAGGGGAGGAGTCAGGATCTCAGTTAGCTTCTGGGCACCCAGTAACCAGGTCTGGGATAAGCTGGGGGAGGGGGAAGGGAGGAGATCTGAATACAGCTTACTGGTTCCGTGTGCATAATAAAAGCACGTACTTGTACAACACCTTATACTGCCAGAGCAAATGTGTATCCATTTGAACTTACATCCCGTTGAATAAGCACAGTTATTTCCATTTTTTTCTAGTAAGAAAATTAAAGCTACTTAGTGACCGAGGCAGAGTTGGAAATCAGGTCTCCAGGAGCAAAATTTGGCCCTTCAGTTCTGTTTTCCCACAGAGTGAAGTTTACATGGCTCATAACAAGAACTGCCAACCGTGTTTAGATCTAGTTCATTAAGGAGTTTGCAAAGTTTAGAAGCTGGGCTGGCTCTCAGGTCAGCTCTGCCACACTCACCTAGTCGCTTTGGGTGATTGCTTCCTCTCTGTGGGCCACTTTTCCCACCCACGTACCAGGGAGGCTATTCCCTCTTCCTCTAACCTTGACCCAGGCAGAGACTTTAGTCACTGTGCCAGACCTGGAGCTGATACACAATAAACATTTGTTGGATGAATGCTTGATTGACAAAGCCAAAGGCACCATTCAAGCATAATTCAGACACTGGGGAAATGTAGGAAAAACCTCTGCCCACGCGACGTGGGACTTAGGATGGGGAGTCACCTGTGGAAGCACTTGAAGCCCTCTATCTTCACCCTGCCTTCTCCACTTTGCTTACGCAGCGTAGAGCTTCCTCTGTTATATGTTCTTAGCAGATAAACCCTCCAGTTTCAGCTGAGGTGAGCCTGAGCTGGCATTTCCGTGAACCCTCTTTTGTCAGTTACGCACACCTTACACTTGGTCACATCCTGTCCTAACTTATTTTTTGTTTTTAACATCTTTATTGGAGTATAATAGCGTTACAATGGTGTGTTAGTTTCTGCTTTATAACAGTGAATCAGTTACACATATACATATGTCCCCATACCTCTTCCCTCTTGTATCTCCCTCCCTCCCACCCTCCCTATCCCACCCTTCTAGGTGGTCACAAAGCACCGAGTTGGTCTCCCTGTGCTATGCGGTTGCTTCCCACTAGCTAGCTATTTTACGTTTGGTAGTGTATATACGTCCATGCCACTCTCTCACTTTGTCACAGCTTACCCTTCCCCCTCCCCGTATCCTCAAGTCCCTTCTCTAGTAGGTCTGCATCTTTATTCTCGTCTTGCCCCTAGGTTCTTCATGACCACTTTTTTTTTTTTTTTTTTAGATTCCATATATATGTGTTAGCATACAGTATTTGTTTTTCTCTTTCTGACTTACTCCACTCTGTATGACAGTCTCTAGGTCCATCCACCTCACTACAGATAACTCAGTTTTGTTCCTTTTTTTTTTTTTTTTTTTTTTTTTTGCGGTACACGGGCCTCTCACTGTTGTGGCCTCTCCCGTTGCGGAGCACAGGCTCCGGACGCGCAGGCTCAGCGGCCATGGCTCACGGGCCCAGCCGCTCCGCGGTACGTGGGATCTTCCCGGACAGGGGCACGAGCCCGTGTCCCCTGCATCGGCAGGTGGACTCTCAACCACTGCACCACCAGGGAAGCCCAGTTCTGTTTCTTTTTATGGCTGAGTAATATTCCATTGTATATATGTGCCACATCTTCTCTATCCATTCATCTGCTGATGGACACTTCGGTTGCTTCCATGTCCTGGCTATTGTAAATAGAGCTACAATGAACATTGTGGTACATGACTCTTTTTGAATTATGGTTTTCTCAGGGTATATGCCCAGTAGTGGGATTGCTGGGTCGTATGGTAGTTCTATTTTTAGTTTTCTAAGGAACATCCATACTGTTCTCCATAGTGGCTGTATCCATTTACATTCCCACCAACAGTGCAAGAGGGTTCCCTTTTCTCCACACCCTCTCCAGCATTTATTGTTTGTAGATTTTTTGATGATGGCCATTCTGACTGGTGCGAGATGATATCTCATTGTAGTTTTCATTTACATTTCTCTAATGATTAATGATGTTGAGCATTCTTTCATGTGTTTGTTGGCAGTCTGTATATCTTTGGAGAAATGTCTATTTAGGTCTTCTGCCCAGTTTTGGATTGGGTTGTTTGTTTTTTTATTATTGAGCTGCATGAGCTGCTTGTAAATTTTGGAGATTAATCCTTTGTCAATTGCTTCATTTGCAAATATTTTCTCCCATTCTGAGGGTTGTCTTTTCATCTTGTTTATGGTTTCCTTTGCTGTGCAAAAGCTTTTATGTCCTAATTTATTTTTGAGTGGGAGTCCACTGTGAGCCTTCTTTCTAGTAAGCTTCCGGGGGGGGGTGGCGGGGCGTGTCTTACGTTTTTCCTTGGAGCCCTGGAGCCCCCAGCATCAGGCTGTTCACACTAAGCGCTCAGTAAATGCTGTGCACCTATGAAGGAGTGTCTGGGGGGATGGGGATTGTCCTGCGGGTGACTTTTGGACTATTCTTCGGCCTGAGTAGTTCCCAGGTTTGATTGGGGTGGGTGGCCCCAGGAACCAGGGTAAGGGCCTGATGGGGTTTCCCCTGGAGACAGGATGTTTGGCGCCTTCAGTAAGGAACAGCAACTGAGAAGCTTTCTCAGGGCCAAAGAGAGGGTGTGCAAAGAGGCTGCAGAGGGAGCAGTTTGGGGGTGGCAGGTCGAGACTAGGGCAGAGGGAGGGTCCAGGTCTCCGTCCAGGGCACCTGGCCACCGTGCATGGGGAGTGCAGGTGGCCCTCCCTCTTCTGTGCCTCACTTTCCCGAGCGAGGGAAGGACACGGTTCATCGGTTCATCGCATGGGAGAGCGGTTCATCGCATGGGAGAGCGGAGAACCCTTTGTTGGGTCTCATTGTTTCCAGGAGGGTGTGCAGAGGCTGCGTTGGGCATATCCATCCTGGTGCCACTCACAGGCTGCGCCCGCCAGAACTCAACCCTCACCCCACCAGCCTCCTCTCCCGCCCCTCCGCGCCTGCCCGGTCGGTCGACCCCTCCGCGCCCCTCGCTCCTGGCCCCGCCGCCTGCCCTCTCCGCCGGCCTCCGCGGCTCCCGGACCATCGCGAGCCCCCGGCACCGGCCCCGCCCGCAAGCAGGATCTCCCGAGTCGAGTCCTTCCTCCTCCCCCACCCCGCCCTTCCTCCTCCTGCCCGCCCGCTCCCCAGTCGGCTCCCCGGCCGTGTGCGCAAGCGTGTCCGGCCCCTTCCCCGCCCCCCGCCTGTGCCCGGCCCCCGCCTCCCAGCAGGCGGACTTACCCGCTCGCAGGCCGGCCCAGAGCCCGGGACAGGGACCGGGCCGAGCGGAGCCGCCGCGCCCGTGCCGCGCCTCCAGCCCGTGCGCCTAGCGGATCGGAGCTGCGCGCGGAACTGTCCTGCCTCGCCCCGCGCCACCCGCGAGGGTGAGTACGCGGCGGCCGGTCCCCGTGGGGCCCGCGAGGGAGGGTGGGGAGCGCCTCCGGGTCCCGGCTGCCCGGTTGCCCGGTTCCCCGCCCGGCGCCGCGGCCGGGGAGGTGGTCGGGCCGGGCACGTGGGCGCCGCGCGGGGCCGGGGCCGGGTGGGGAGGCCACAGCCCTGGGATCCCTTGCCCTGGACCAGTTTTTCGCGGGAAGCCGATTCTTTCTGCTCCTTGGGAGTGAGCAAACGGGACGGTCCTCTTCTCTGGAAAGTTTCTAGCCCCCACCCCTGCGCATCCTCTGAGCCGACTTCTGGCCACAACTGCCCCAGGAGTCCAGGAGATCCTGGGCTGGCTTGCCTGCCAGTGGCAGGCTCTGCTGGGTCTGGCTGTGTGCAGGAGACCCAAGGTCACCAAGCAGAGCCCAAAGGTGGGGCTGCTAGCTGCAGGCTGGCTGTGCCCAATACACCAGTCCACGTTGCGGGGCTCTTTGGGCCTAGGCCACTGGGCCACAGAGCTGCCTGGTTGGTGGGCAGTGGGATGGGGTGGGGTTGGGGTGAAGGTGGAGTCCAGCTGGGGGCAGAATCGCTGGGCTCAGCCATCTGCTGGGTGCCCCCCTGGGGCCCCTGCTGGCTGGGACCTCCCAGGCAGCCCAGAGCTGCCAACATGTCTGCCAGCACTGCCCCCTCCATTCTCAGTCCTGGGGGAGGCTCCTTCTGGGCCCAGGAGGCCTGACCTACTGCTGCCACTTCCTCCGTCTGTCCCGCAGACTGGGTCCCGAGTGCTGGGGTTGGGGGCTCCTGCCAGAGGACTGGGGCTGCAAGCACCGTCCGGGTGCTCAGCTGTGCCCATGTGACCTCATGCCCACCCACAGGCTGGCACCCCCATGCGCTTCTCACAGAAGCCTGTGCTTTGCACCGCTGCGGGGAGGCACAGTGTGGAAGCCAAGTTCAGGCAGACTTATTCTTTGCGGAACCTTGGGAAGGGGCCTGGTACAGCTAGGGTGTCACCAGAGGCACAAACCAATACCGCGCTCTCCTGAGCCTTGCTGTGCCACGGGGGGGCAGGGAGGGGGTCATAAAGGCGTTGGGCGCTGTGGAAGGTGCCTGCACAGAGGCGGAGGTGTGTGAGTGTTTGCTATTAGCAGCGGTTCTCCCGCACTCTCCAAAGTTCTCCACACTCACCAAAGCTGCCCCATAATTCTAGAGGGGGTGCCTGGGAGGCGCCAGCTGTTTGGGGCCTAGAAATGAACTTCTGGGGCTTTTTCTCTTTGCCGGGAGCTCATCTGTGAATAACCCCTGCCCGAGCCGAGGTGGCCCAGGTCCCTCTAGCCTGTTCCTGGCTCTGCTTGTGTCTCCCCTGCACGTGCTCTTCGTGCCTCCATCCCTCAGCATCCATGTGTTGGGCGGGAGATCTTAGTCTGTCCCCTGAGCCCTGGGTCTCCCTCCCAGCAGCTGAGGGAGAGCCAGGAGTCGGGGGCTTTCCCCCAGAGTCCGGGTGGTCAGGGGTTAGGAGGGGAGGGTAGACGGGAGGTGGAGTTAGGAAAGTAGCGCGGGAGCCTCTTGCTTGGACTGTGGGTGGAGAGGCATCTGTGGCTTGGGAGTGGGCTGTGCTCAGAGCCACAGGCCCCTGGCCCGTGCGTAGTGGAGGCCCAGGCCAAGGAAGCCCTCGGCGTCTTCTGGGCCGTCTTCCCTTCCCTCCCTCACCCCTTCCCTACCCAGAGCAGTGACTCAGTCCCCACTCCTCAGAAACAGACTTGCTCAGCCCCTCCACCCTGCCAGCCCTCTTAGATCTCTGGGATCCAGTTTTCTGGAGAGAACCGAGAATCTGCTCCTTTCAGAATTATATAACAAATCCTGGAAAGAGGCCCCCCTACCCTTCACCAACTGGAGCAGAGAGGCCAGACCCCCCTTCCTGTGCCCCAGCTTAACCTGTGGCCGTCTGTGGTTTACCCCTACTGGCCTGGTATCTGCCCTGCACTGGGTGCCCGCCCAGACCCTACCTGGGTATGTTCTCTGGGCGAATTCTTCCTCTCAGAGCAGCTCAAAGGTTTGCCCCCGCCGTCGTGGGGAAGGGATCCCTCCATCTCAGAATGACACAAAGGGGTCCCAGCCCATGGTGGGGTGGGAACCTCCAGCCTCCTGAAAGGGACCCTTCAGATCAATGTCCCAGAGGGTCCCAGAGTCTGAGAGCCAGACCTACAGACGGTGCCCAAGGCATCCACCACAAGCCAGCTGAGTCCCCAGGCCCTGGGAGTTGGACCCTCGGTGCCAGGGAGCAGGGCAGTCAGGTGGGGGGACACCCAGAAAACATGCAGGGCCTGCCTCCCCCTCCTGACTCCTCAGTTGCCCTGGGGTTGCACACTTCCCTACAGAAACGAGCTGGTTTCTCATGCCTCTCGACCTCGGGTCCCCCTTCCTTCTCGACTCTTGGCCTTGACCTGAAACCTTTGGTTTCCTTGAGGAAATGACTAGGGCAGGCAGGTTTGGGTGCCTCTAGTCATTAATTCCCCTCTCTCGTTTGTCACCCCTTCCCAGAGGTGCTCAGCACTTCTACACGAGTGTTCTGAGTGCCCCTGGAGGGGCTGCGGCCACCCCTGGCCTCACGTTCACCCCTGACCTGTATCACATTCCTAGTGTGTGTGTGTGTGAATGTGAGTGTGAGTGACGCTCTTTATTCTGCGGATAGAGGAAGTGGTCAAATGTAGCTGCAAGTGGGAGCAGCTGTGTGTGATGCGTGGGCCCCAGCCAGGTGCCACGGGCCTCCGACTGGTGCCCCTGAGGCTGGCACGGGGTGAACTCTGCCAGGGGCTGCACTGGGTTGATCGCTCTTCAGCGTGAGGAAGGCCATCCCAAGCTGCAGGTTTTACTTTAATCTTGGCCCCTTGCCTGGGACCGGGAGACCTCCAGCCGGATGACTGCCTTATCTCTGCCACCCCACACCCCGCCAAGCCATCCTGCAGAGAGATGATGTGAACGCTCTAGAATCTGAAGCCCTGGCCTCTGCCCTGAGCCCAGCAGGGAGGAGGGTGCTGCTGGGGCCGGGGGGGGGGCCGGGGGGGTGGCCCCCTGGGCCGCGGGGGTGAGGAAGGCCTGGCCGTAGGATGGCCCCTTCTTCCTGTCTGCAGCTTCACTTCAAAGCCCCAGTGTGTCAGGGGCCCCAGGATCTTGCTTTCCTGGGCAGGGTGGGGACCATGGTTGCTAGAAAGAGGGCACGGAGCAGTGTGCAGAGTGCCGGGCTCGCGCACTGTTGTTCTGCGTGGGTCCAAACCCTCCTCCGGGGTGCACGTTCCAGGGCCTGCGGTGATGCTCCTGTGTCCATGGTCTGCCCTGTGTCCTCTGCCCGTGCAGCCTCTGCAAATACCTGTCCTTATAATAGTAAAAAGGGACTTAGTAAATAACAAAACTAGTTATGATTTATCTATCGAGCACTTATTAAAAGCCTGACCCAATAAACCTAAAAAAAAAAAAAAAAGTGCTGTCCGCTTATTTACATCACTTCACGTAAGCACGACCCTTTCATTAAGCCCATTTGTAACTGAAGCCATGGAGGCTCTGGAAGATTAACCCATTCGGCCAAGGTCACACGACTCCTAAGCAGCTGAGCTGGGACTCCTCGCTAGGCCTGTTTCCAAAACCTGCACTTTTCAGCCCAGTTCGCTTCTGCCCTGCAACTCTGCGAGCTCATCTTCCCCTGCCCTGTGACCCATGAAGAGGGCGAGGCTCAGAGGTGTGACAGGGTTTGCTCAAGGCCACCGGGTGTGGGTGACGAGAACACAGCCCTCCCGATTCGCAGCCCAGGGCTCTGTGCAGCCCCGAAGCCCACGTCTGGCCCTGCCGGTCCTGCCTCCCCATCCCCTGCCTCTCTCAGCTGGGCAGGGCTGGGCTCTCCTTCTTCCCTCCCCTCTGCGGCCCCTCCCAGCCCCTGCCGGCCCCCACCTCTCCCCCTTTCCCTCCGGTAATTGCTTCCATCTGGCCTGCCCATCGGCTCCTATTCCTTGGAAATGCGGCTCCCCCGCTGCCGCCCACAAGGCTGCAAGGCCTCATCCGGCAACCACGGCGACACGTGGGGAAGGGGAGGGGTCCTCCGGGGGTCTGAGCGCGGGGACCCGGCCGAGGTGGCTGCTCCTGGCATCTGGCATCCCCAGATTCCTGCCAGGCCACAGTACCTTTTGCTCTGGGGCTCTCCTGGACCCTGGCCTGGCCTGGCTCGAGGCCAGAGAGGCTCCTCAAAGACCTGCTTCCCCTCTGCTCCTCAGAGGTCACTCAGGTCAGGAGGAGGGAGGCCTGGTTGGAAGGGATGGCAGGACAGAAGTGGGGGCCAGCAGGGGCCCACCCTGGCAACGCACCGCTTGAAGGTCACGGGAGGGGAGCAAAGCAGGGGACGGGCGGTGCCAGAGACCCAGGGACCTGGGAACTCTGGGCAGGTGAGAAGGGAGACGGCTCATTTCCTTTGGTTCTGAGCAATTGACTCAGAACCAGCAAAACTCGAGATGAAGCTTCATATTTTGTCGTGATCAAAAGTAAAACTTGCACGTTTAACGGTGTGTTCAGTGCTCTGTGGACTCCCTTGCCTAGGCTGGGTGGGGAGGACCCAGGGTCTTCAGTGTGGCCACCTGGAGCTCTCAGGAGCAGGCCTCTGCCTGTGTAGGGGGCAAGTGCCCTGCGGCGGAAGATGTTCAAGCTTGGACCCGTCACCTTGGCAGGGACGGTCCAGAGGAGATGCAGGCATTGGAGGGGCATGTGTGTGGTGTGAAATGGGCTTGAAAACTCTCAAGGCGTTTTCCTCCCTGACTCTTTAGGGTTTTCACGTAAGCTCCAGGAGCCTGTCATCTCATTGCCGTGTCCTTCATGCCTGGAATGATGTCTAACAAATACTAAGTGCTACAGTGTCTTCACTGTGTCCCTGCTTTGCTTCCCCCTTTTCTTGGGGTGAAGGGCGAAGAGTTTCCCTTTTGACAGCTGAGCTGTTTGGAGCCTGGCCTGGCAGCCTTTTCAGACACAGGAGAGGCAGGCAGGAGCCCTGGGGGTGGGGTGGGCAGGAGTCTGCCCACCGGGAGAGCATCCTCCCACTCCCCCATGCCAGGGGCAGCTGGTCACATTCCTGCCCCCACCCCCTCCTCAGCCATGCTTTTGGGTCCTTGCACAGACTGGTCCTAACCTCCCCTCCTGCCCAATGTCAGCTCTCCCCTTATCCGGGTCCACGAAAAGCTCCCCAGGGGTGGAACCCTCTGGGGTGTCAGCTCAGGAGTGAGGGCTCAAGAGGCGGGTTCGCCCCCATTCTTGCTTCACCCCAAACGACTCCACTCTTATTCCTTCTACATATTGGGTTTCCACATAAAATCTCATTTGAAAGTGGGAGAGAGGGTGTCTCGGCTTAAAACCCTTTTTATTTGAAAACCTCCGTTGGGCGCCGGTCAGACTGTTCTACTTCCCCAGCCGCATGTTCTCAGCTCCCCACCTCTGCTCCCACTGTCCCCTGACGGTGGCTTGGGCGCCATTGGCAGTCCCCTTCCTAGATTGCATCCGACTCGAGCCTGTTCTGAGGCTCCCCTGACGGCCGGGCACCCTTGTCACTTACCCCACCCTCCCACAGGTCCCAGCCTGTGACATCAGGGGACCCTACCACCCGTGAGCTCAGACGGGTGGGGGAGGGCAGGGCTGCACAGCCTTGGGCCTGACACAGAGCCTCGGTTTCTCACTTCTGAACCAGAGTGCGTTTCAGATCATGTCCCAGCACCTGGGGCCTGGCTCTGTAAGTGCTGGCTGGTGGGTTTTCTGTGATTCAGGGTGCGGCCCAAAGACTGCAGAGTGCCTTCCTTCGGGGCCAGGAAGCCAGGCAGGTGGCCTTTGTCTTCTCTGTCCGCCCCCAGCTGTGTGACCTCAGGCAGGTCTGGGACTTTGGTTCTCCATCAGCCCATCCGATAACTGGGCTAATAGCGTCTGCCGCAGCGCAGCTCATGGGATGGATCTCAGAGCACAGATGATAGACACTGGCGAGCTCGGGAGGCCTCAGAGGTCCTGGCTGATGTTAGGCTGTCGGGTAGGACCCGTGACCGTCTGACTCCCCATCGTGTCCCCAGCACCCGGCACCGCACTGGCACGTGGTAGCCTCTCGGTAACTCTTTCTTTTTGCAAAGGTGGGAGCTGAGACTCAGAAAAGTAACTTACTGTTCAAGGTCTCAGAGCGACTTTTCCCCCAGACAGGGGCTGCCTCTCCTGTGCTCCATCCCACCCCTGTCTCTCCTTTCTCCAAGGTCCTGGTTTGCCCTCTGGTTCCAATGATCCAGGATTGTTGAGGCTGAAACCCCTGGGGCGTGGCCGATGGTGGGACTGGGTGGGCTCGGACCAGTGCTCTGGAAACGCCCCCGCCCTGTGCTGCTTCTCCTGGACCCGCCTGTCCGGCTGAGAGGGTGTGCAAGCATCCTTGCAGGAGGTGTGGGCCCTTCTCTCCACACGCCCCCTTCTCCTCTTGTCCCCTCTTCGGTCCTTTTCCTCTTTCTCCTCTTTTTCCGACCCGCCTGCCTTCCTTCCCTTCTCCTTCAGATTCCTCTCAGCTCCTCCCCGAGCCATCCCTCTTCCTTTGTGTCTGCCTCCTCTTCTTTCCCTTGTGCCTCTGCCCCCGCCTCACCCAGGCCCCGGCATCCTTGCTGTCCTGCCTGATGTGGCAGCTGGACTTCGGGTGGGTGCCCTGCAGCCGTGGAGGTTCAGGAGCGCCTCCTCTTGTTGGCGGCCCCAGCATCTTCGAGCGGGACGCTCGTGCAGCAGTCGGGTTGGGTGAAGGGACAGGGCCTGCCCCGGGTGCGGATGCTCTGATCTTAAGCTCAGCTTCCTGGGCCCTCACCTCCCTTCTTGGACATCTTCCTGGGCCGGAAGGCAGGACCTCATCCCGGAGCCAGAGGGCCTCCACAGAAGAGGTGGCTGGTGGAGCTTCTCTGGCTTCTGACCTCTGCCCTCCACCCTCCTCTCTCCAGAGGTACCTGCTGGGATGGAGGAGGCTGATCAGAGCAGGGAGGAGATTTCTGCTCAGGTGCCTCCAGGTGAGCGCACACAGCGCGCGCGCGTGTGTGTGTGTGTGTGTGTGTGTGTGTGTGTGTGTGTGTGTGTGCGCGCGGGAGAGTATGTACACGGGTTGTGTGGCAGAGAGAACGTGGGCCTGCATCCGTGTGTGGACAAGAATGGGGTCCACTGGTGTGGGTCTGGGCCCCCCTCCAGGCCTTCATTGTGCAGCCCTGCTCCTAGCCCAGAGCTCTCCTCTCTGGGCTTTGGGGCCCTGGCTCTGCACTGAGGCTTTCCTCTGTCTTGGGGGCCAGCTGCTCCCCTGTTGTGGTCCCACGTGGTGGTGGCTGGTCCGGGGCCACCCACTCAGCTGCCTGGGGGCCCTGGGGCCAGTGTGTTTTGCCCCCCACCTCCCCCAATGGAGGCGTGGGGGGGCTTCCTGCCCGGTGCCTCACCCCTGCCAAGGCGGAGGGAATGGGGAACAGCTGCGCCGGCCGATCCCGGCTCCGTATGGATTTGGTTTGACAACAAAGCTCCCTCTGTGTGTTCTCAGGCCCCTTACATAACCGGGGCGGGGGAGGCAGGCAGGAGGAGCTGGAGATGGGGACAAGGTGACAGCAGGATGGGGCGGCTGGAAAGGGGGCAGGGGCCGGGAGGGGCGCGGAGGGGAGGGAGAGAGACGACCGTCGAGAAGGAGGGAGGGTGGGCAGCGGCAGGAGGAAGAGCCTTGGCTTGACCCCGCGGGCCTACTTCCCGCCTCCCAGGGCGGAGGAAGCTCCGTTTCCAGGTCCTCTGGCCTTGTCCTGTGGGTGCCTTGTCTTCCTTTCTGGAGCCCCGCCTGTCAGCCCTGGACCTGCAGAGGAGGGGCTGCTGGGCCCGAGAGTCCAGGAGTGAGGCCAGAGGAGAGACCAGGAGTGAGGCCAGAGGAGGTTTGGGGCTGGGCCTCAGAGGCGTCCTTACCCCACCCTGTAACCGAGCACATTCCCTGAAGATGGGAATCGGTCTCCCTGGTGCCTTGGGCTTCTCGTCCCTCCTCCTATAGCCCCGGACCTGGGCCGGAAGCCCCTCGTCCCTCCTATAGCCCCGGACCTGGGCCAGAAGCCCCTCGTCCCTCCTCCTATAGCCCCGGACCTGGGCCGGAAGCCCCTCCAGCTGTTCTCTTGATGGTGCTGCTGAGGGACGCTGACCCTGTCGGGTGGCCCCAGGCCTCCCAGCTCCTCACGCAGCCCCCCACCTGGGGCCTCCCCAGCTCCAGACCCTCGGCCACTTCAGAGACCCTGTGGCCCTGTCCCCTGCACACCACCCCCCTCAATAATCAGACACTCTCTTCTCACTGTCACTGTCCCCGCAGCTGTCCAAATAGAGTGAGAAGAAAATGTTCTCTTTCCAGAACAGCTGGACTGACAGGCCGGGAAGGCCAGGTGAACTGGCCAGGCTTGGGTTTGTTCCTGGGGGCAGGAGGGGCCCTGTCCCAGGACCCTGACCCTGACAGCTTCTAGGCAGGAGGAAGGGCTCGTGGAAGAGGCCAAGAGGATGGATGGGGATGCCTGTCTGGCCTCCCACCTTCAGACGGGGCCAGGGCCCCGCGGTGGCGCAGTCTCCTGGGCCTTCTCAGGGTCTCCTCTGTGCCTCGGTTTCTCTGAGCCGGCTTCTGGCACCAGGCTTCCTCAGAAAGAGGAAGTGGTCTGGCCCTGAGGGTGGTGCTCATGCGCGGGCCGCAGCTCCTGCCCTTCCAGCCTGAGAACCACGACGGCTCCCAGAAGGGCAGAGGGGAGGAGCTGCTGGCAAAGCCCGGGGTTTTCCTGGGCGTGAGTGGCAGAGAGCCCAGGGTTCTGGCTTGTGGCTTGACCCCCGGCACTGCCCTCCGTGAGATCTAGGGTGCCCGCCCAGGGGCACCCTCTATGACCCTGGGCCAGCAGCTCTGGGGAGAGGCGGCCCAAACCTGCCGAGCAAGCCCGAGACTGGAATCCTCAGTCCCCAGGCCCAGACTGCCCCAGTCCTGCCCCCCTCCGCCTCCCCCAGGACTGGGAGCCAGGATGAGTTTGGAATTGCTAATGCCTCAGGGCCTGAGCCCCAAAGGGCTTGAATGGGGTGGGAGGTGGGCAGGGGAAGGCCTAGGGGTTTCCTGGACTTGGTAGCGGGAAGGTGAAGATCAGGTGCAGGTGCAGAGAGGCTGGGACAGGCCAGGAGGATGGTGAGTGAACGCTCACTGGGGGGGTGCCCTGCCCCGGGGCAGCGGCCTCTGCCCCGTGCCTGACATTGCCTCCCCTGGCCCCGGGAACACGCTTACAAGGCCGAGTGTCCCCCCCTCTTTGCTTTCCTGCAGCCCCCTGCTCGACAACCCATCTTCCCGGGTACCTCTGAACACAGCTGGGGTGAGGCTCCCTTCCCGGGAGCTGGGCTTGGCCGCCCCAAGCCAGGAGCCCAGGGCTCCCCTTTTCTCAACTTTTGGAGATGACAAGATCCCCAGAGGACTGGCTCAGCCACTCCTGGCCCCTCTCAAATCTCAAGGTCCCTGGCTGACAACCCAAGGGACCTGCAACCTGACAAACAAACTTCGCTGGAGCCGGAGCTGAAGTTGAAGGAAGCCGGTGGGCAGTGCCCTTCTCGAAAGATGGGGGAAGACAGCGCCCTGGCAGAGGAGGCCCAGCAGGCCCCAGAAGCTGTCCGTTGTAGCGGGAAGTGGGGCCAGCAGGGAGGAGGAAGAAGGAGGAGAGAGGGGGGCGGTGGGGGGGAGAGGGGGAGAGGGGTGTGTGTGTGTGTGTGTGTGTGTGAGTGTGTAGGGGTCATGTTTATTCTGGGCTGTGCTCCTGTGCTTGAACAGGGATTCGTGTGTTTGTGCTCAGAGGTGTGTTTGTAGGTTTTCAACACGGAGGGTCTCAGTGGACCAGAGCGGAGCTGGGCTGGGAAGGGGCTCAGAGTGTCCTCTGGGTGCCTCCCGGCTCTGTGCGTGCTCAGATCTGCCTCCCTG
This sequence comes from Lagenorhynchus albirostris, assembly GCF_949774975.1. Taxonomy (NCBI): domain Eukaryota; kingdom Metazoa; phylum Chordata; class Mammalia; order Artiodactyla; family Delphinidae; genus Lagenorhynchus; species Lagenorhynchus albirostris. Next base: position 101,139,899 of record NC_083103.1, read on the forward strand.
TTTCCCTACAGGGGCTGCGTGAGCCCCTGGCAGGGGAGGCTCTGGGTCATCCCTGATGACCTGGCAGCCCTCCTGCCAGCAGTCCCACCTGCTCTGCCCTGGCCCTGCCCCAGAGGGACCACTGGTCAGACTGGAAGGTCTGCACCTTCCCCAGCAACACCTAGAATGCTAGCCGCCCCTCCCCTTCCTCATTGGTAACCTTTACCTCCAGGAGAGTTGTATAAACAACTGATTTGTGGAAACATCTTACTGATGTGAAACGATCTCAAAAGGGTCTCTCTTATCGGCCTCGCTGTTCCCAGGGGACAGGCTGAGGGAGGAAACGGAGGTCTTGTTTTCATTCTCCGCAGTTTCATTTCTCCTCCAGAAACCCCACCCCAGAGGCTGTGCTGTCCCGCCGCACTCCACCATGCACGATCCTCCCCTTTTGCCCTAATCCCACCCTCAGCAGCTCTGACCCTGGTGGGCTCCTGACAGAAATTCAGGCGTGCACTGAACTTGGCCCTGTAGCGTCCCTGCTGGGGGACTTTGGGAGTACCAGCTCTGGAGAGGGGACACCGCTCTGCAAATGAGGCACTGCTCAGAGTGGAGCGGTGCTGCCCCTGGAGCTGCCGGGGGAGGGGGACAGCTTGGCGCTGGCTGGAGGTCTGGGGCCACGCCCCGTGGGACTGGGCACTTTCTCTAGGAGGAGTTGTACCCAGAAAGGGAGAGCGGCTTGGCCACTGAGGACTCCAACGCCCCCTGAGCCTGGCCTGTACGTGGGATCCACGTTCAGTGCAGGCAGAGTCTGGGTGGCAGTCCCCCGGTCCCTGGGCAGCTGCATGTGTGCCATGAGTGCAGTGGACCCAGCGGCTAGGAGGAGAGGTGAGTGCAGTCGTGGTTTTGGGGTCTGGTGGGAGCTCTGGACTGCTCCCCGTGCTGGCCTGGGGCAGACCTGGAGTGGAGAGGGGCTGCCACGCACTGGGGGGAGGCCCAGACCAGGAGTCACCTTCAGCTTCCAGGGGCCCAGTGCTTGCTCTGGGCTCAGCCGGTGCTAAGGCTGCGGGCTTTCAATGCTGGGATATGTTTTGAGGCTCCCACACCTCCCAGAACTTGTTCTTGCTACTCCCATTTTACAGATGGGAAATCTGAGGCCCAAGAGATGCAGGAGCTTTTCTAGATCCACCCCAGACAGCTCCCCCCAATTCATGGGTGCCAGAGAGTGTAGGGCTTCTGAGCAGTTCAGACTGCTTGAATTCTTTATTTCTGGAGACCCCGGGACCCTTAATGTACTTCTGTGTGCCTGTTTGCTCATCTGTAAATGAGAATGAAAGAGGACTACCACACAGAGTGTTTTAAAAATTAAGTAAGAGAAAAAAAAATTAAATGAGGTTTTGCATAAGAGCTGCTGAACAGCCCCAGGGATCTTTAAAAAATGAATCCAGAGTGTCGCTCCTCTGTTCATACCCTCCAGTGACTTCTCATGGAACCCTGAGTAACGTCCAGGCTCCAGGGTGGCCTGTGACGTCCTGTACCACCCGGCCAGCGGGTCTCCCTGGCACCGCCACTGGCCCTTCCTCACTGTCTCCGGTCACTTTGGACTTGTTTCTGTTACTTACACCCCACAGGCCCCAGGGTCTTTGCTCTTCTCTCGGGCTGGAACCTCTGCTCCCACCACCCCCCCCCACCTTTCCATGACCACCTCTCGCTTAGGTCTGAGGTCAAGAGTCAGCCCCTCAGGGACCTGCCAACGCTCCATCCCAAGGTGCTGCCCCATCTCCCTCTGCTCCACTGCCCTGTTCTGATGGCCTCACCACGTGTTCCTTCTTCTTCTTTTTTTAAATAAATTTACTTATTTTATTTATTTTTGGCTGCGTTGGGTCTTCATTGCTGCGCGCGGTCTTTCTCTAGTTGCGGCGAGCAGGGGTTACTCTTCGTTGCGGTGCACAGACTTACTGCGGTGGCTTCTCTTGTTGCGGAGCACGGACTCTAGGCCTGCAGGCTTCAGTAGTTGTGGCACGTGGGCTCAGTAGTTGTGGCTCGTGGGCTCTAGAGCACAGGCTCAGTAGTTGTGGTGCACGGGCTTAGTGGCTCCGTGGCATGTGGGATCTTCCCGGACCAGGGCTCGAACCTGTGTCTCCTGCATTGGCAGGTGGATTCTTAACCACTGCGCCACCAGGGAAGCCCTCACCGTGTGTTTCATGGCACCTTTTCTTATTTATCTATGTGGTTGTCAGGTGTCTCCCCCCACCCCTCCCCCCGCTCCCCAGGTGTGCACTCCAGGAGCACAGGCCTGTTACCTTGTTTCCTGCTGTAGTTCAGTGCCTGAGGCTGTGCCCTGGGTGCAGTAGGCCCGCAGTCCCTGTCAGCTCCTGTTTCTTCTGGACTGCCCAGCCTCACCGTGTCCCTGGAGGCCTCAGGACCCCAAACCTGCCCTGGGACAGGGCTGTTCTTGCAGACAAGCCCTTCTGAGGAGCAGGCAGGCGGGGCAGGGGTGTGTCCCCTTGGCTTTCCTTCCCCCACTCAGGATTCGTCTCAGGGTGACCTCACTTAGAACGTCACTCAGCTGCCCAAGGTATATGAAGTGGGTGTCGATGGGCCAAAGGTGGCAGGACTCTTTCCCTAGAAACCACTTCTGCTGGTAAAACAGGGTGTTCCTGCGAATTCAGAGGAAATGACACATGAAAAGATAAATACGGATGGGATGACTGTACCAACTTCCTGAATGGCTACGCCCCGCCCCTGGTCTATGTACCCCCAGATCTTTTCCCTGGGCTCTTTATAACCTGGCAAGGATTCTGGAGAAGGGTTAAATTGCTCTGCTGTAAATGACGTTGCTGCTAGCCTGTACAGAGCCTTTACGGAAAGCAGAATGAATGACCCCTGCGATTGGACACAGCCCTGCACGAGGGTGACGGTTTGATAAGCCAAGGGAGGGCTGGATTTCAGCCCTCACTCCCTACCCAGGCCTGGCCACACACACCCAGTCTGCATAGCTGTGCCTGGTGGCCCTGCCCCTGCTGTTCCCTGTCTGCGGAGTGGAACATAAGGAGAGAGAAGAATGGCCTGTGTCCATTGGATCCATGAGGGGGAAAGATGAAGCGCATTCTGGAGTCTGAGACCAGCTGCTTCTACTTCTCCCCGGTAACAACCTTAGAGCCCCTCTTACCTGGCATATCCACCCACCCTAGAAGGAAGTGCCCTGTTTTTATCTCCATTTGATGCAGCAGAAGACTTGAGATCCAGAGAGGATCCAACACTTGTGCAGCCAATAAGCGGTCGGTCTGGAATGCAGGTCCGGGTGTGTGAGACTCCAGAGTTTACATTCCTCTTTTTTTTTTTTCCTCTCCTCTTTTCCTTTTAGCAAAATTTTAGTTGAAAGTGTATCACACTCACCCGTTAAAAAAAATTAAACATAAAAAGGGTATATGGGGCTTCCCTGGTGGCACAGTGGTTGAGAGTCTGCCTGCCAATGCGGGGAACACGGGTTCAAGCCCTGGTCTGGGAAGATCCCACATGCTGCAGAGCGGCTAGGCCCGTGAGCCACAACAACTGAGCCTGCACTCTAGAGCCCGCGAGCCACAACTACTGAGCCCGTGTGCCACAACGACTAAGCCTGCGTGTCTGGAGCCTGTGCTCCGCAATGGGAGAGACCGCGACGGTGAGAGGCCCGCGCACCGCAATGAAGAGCGGCCCCCACTCACCGCACTGGAGAAAGCCCTCGCACAGAAACGAAGACCCAACACAGACATACATACATACATAAATAAATAAATAAATAAAACGGTATATGATATAAAGAAGGCCTTTCCCCCATTCTAGACCCCTGCCCCCTTAGTTTCTTGCGCATCCTTTGAATAATCTATTCCTTTAGCGACATATCCACATATATGCGTGTAAGTCTTTTGTTAAAAGGGCATTGGAGATACACAGAACACTGCTCTCCACCCGCCTTTTTAAAGTTTCATCATGTACTTGGGAGGTAATCTGGTGTCAGCGTGCATGCATTTGCATCCTCTTTTTCACAGCTGCGTAGCGTTCCGTTCGTTGTTTGTGTGGTTATGCTTCTAAACGGGTCCTTGTGGATTTTCGGTAGAATTTCAAGTCATTTACATCTTTCACTGTCACAAATAGGGCTGTCCGTAAAGACTGTGATAGAAAAGTTCATGCAAATATAGGAGCCTTTTCTGTAGAATAAACTTCTAGCAATGGAATTCCCAGGCTAAGGGGATTTTGACAGATATTGCCAGGTCACTTCCAAAAAGGTCTCCCTGATCCACTTGTGATCTAACAGAGGGCCTGTTTCCCCACCTCCCCAAGCAGCGTGTGCTCTCAGGCCTCTGGAGCTTTGCTGTTACGATCAGTGAAGAATGGGTCTTTCCTCTGTGCCTTTATTATTATGTACTGTCAACTGCTCATTCATGTCCTTTGCCTATTCCTCTGTCTGATTTGTTGACTTGTTTCCTTATTGACTTGCATGAACACATTCCAGGCTAAGGGAATTCATTGGTCTGATACATATTATGTTACAGAGATACTTTTCCTCGTTTGTCATTTGTTTTTTAACTGTTCATCCTCTCTCTCCCCCTTCTCCTGCCGCCCTCGGCTTCTTAAATCTTTATGTTGTTGAATTTATCTTTTATAGCTTCTGAATTTTTGTCTTAAAATCTGTACTCCCTCTTTTCAGGATAAAAATATTTCAAAATATAAAAGATAATAGAATCCCATGTGACAGCCAGATTTACAAATGCTCATGTTTTTGCATATTCTGTCTGAATAGAACTAATCCCCGTCCTCACGATCCATCCCAGTTCACTTGATCTCTTCCTAGAATGTAATGGTCACCAAGAGTTGGGTGATTCCTCCATGTTTTGTTTTGTTTTAAATTCTTTTAGCTCACACGCGCTATAGATAGTCTTGTGTGTATTTTAAATGAATGAGACCATACTGTAAGTATCTGTTTACAGTTTTTTGAAAACCTTAAACATCAGGCTTATCCTAATAGGTCCATAGCGAGTACTTTCTTCAGTTTAAATGGCTGTATTCAGTTGTGTGATGATACAGTTTGTTCAGCCATCCCTCCACTCTTGGACATTTAAGGTGTTTCCATTCTTTTGCTGTTGCCACAGTGCTGCAGTAAACATCCTTAGTGTGTGTACACGTACAAAGGCAGGTCACACTGGGATACACCTAGACGTGGAATTGCTGGCTCATAGCGTATGCACGCCTTCAGCCTTACTAGATACTATGAAGTACTTTTTGTCAATGAACAAAGCCTTTATGTCAGTGAACGCTAAGCCTTTATGTCAATGAACGCCTGCCAGCGAAATGTGCAAGAAGTGATATTCGGTTTTAACCTGCATTCCCTGGTCACTGAATGAGGCTGAACATCTTTCCACATTTGTTAGGTGTGTGGGTTTGAGCTGCGAATTGCTTTTCCTGTCCTTTGCTATATTCTCTTTGGTTCCTTGGTCTTTTTCTTAATTGGTTGGAAGGATTACTGCTCCATCCAGGTATTTGTTGATGATATGCCTTCTCTGACTTGTCCAAGGCTGGAACTCTGCACCACTGTACCACCGCCTCTGCCTGTGGCCAAAGAGCTTTGTGAGCAGCTGTTCTGCAAAGGGGGCACCACTCAGGAGAGGGCTCTGATCAGGGGTCTGGGCACCTTCTCTAGGAGGTGCTGTACCCGGAAAGGGAGAGTGGCTTCTCCAACAAAGCCTCATCTCTCTCCTCCATCCGATGATCCTCCCCACCCCGGCAATGCAACCCTGAACCTGGCTAGTATGTGGGATCCACGTTCAGTGCCGGCAGAGTCTGGGTGGCAGTCCCCCGTCTGCCTGGGCAGCTGCGTGCGTGCCATGAGTGCAGTGGACCCAGCGGCTGGGAGGAGAGGTGAGTGCAGTCGTGGTTGTGGTGTCAGGTGGGAGCTCTGGACTGCTCCCCGTGCTGGCCTGGGGCAGACCTGGAGTGGAGAGGGGCTGCCACGCACTGGGGGGAGGCCCAGACCAGGAGTCACCTTCAGCTTCCAGGGGCCCAGTGCTTGCTCTGGGCTCAGCCGGTGCTAAGGCTGCGGGCTTTCAATGCTGGGATATGTTTTGAGGCTCCCACACCTCCCAGAACTTGTTCTTGCTACTCCCATTTTACAGATGGGAAATCTGAGGCCCAAGAGATACAGGACCTTGTCCAGGGACAGCCGGCCTGTGATCACAGAGGCTGGGTTGGACCTCAGGTCTGCGTCCAAACCCCTTTCCTCTGCTTCCAGGAGACCAAGGGTACTTGGAGGTCTGGGGCTTGCTGGCTGGGGTTTTAGCCCAGGCTGGCCCTCTTGAGCGAGTAAGGAGGAAAGGAGGTTTCCTGGGTAATAGGGTGTCTCCAGGCCTAGCTCTCCTGGGACTCCACAGAGTATACTGACATCAGCTCGCAGTGTTGTCCAGCAACCTTGGAGCTGGTAGTGATTAAAGAGTCAAAGGTTAACCCTCGCCAGTTCTGTAGAAACAACACCTTCTGGTATAAGGGTGTGTTTGTGAGCATAGCAATGTGCCTTTGGCAACAAATGTGGGACTGGTTGGGTCTGCCAGGTCCTGGGCTGACCTCTGACAAGCCCCTGGCCCCTTGTTTGACCAGGTTGTGGCAAAGTAAGGGTGTGGAAATTTTTAACTTGGCGAAACCTTCTGTTCATACTTGTTCTGCTAATTTGCTCATTCATTTAGACATCTGTTCATTTCAATATTCGTCAGTTACCTACCACACATCAGGTGTTTCATTTGGTGCTGGAGATACTGTGGGCCACAAGAAGTCCCTGCTTTCTTGGGTCCTATGATCTTGTGAGTACGGGAGACACTGTGGTGTTCCTGCTACAGAGGAAATGAAACAGGGCGACCGGTGGGACAGACTGAGGGAGTGGTTGGGTAATCTGGGACCCGGTGCCAAGAGGAAGCATGGAAGCGTGAGTGCCAGGATCCTTGAGGGGTGGCTGGGGAGAGCAGCCTGTGCTTGGGTCCCAACGATGATTCCAGATCCCCCCAACATTTATACTGTAATCGACCCCCCTGACAAGGACTCAGATGTGAAACTCCTGGCACTGACCTTGCCTCGTCCTCCATCCTCCAACGGGGTTGGGGTGCAGATGGGGGCATGTGAGCTGAGATTCTTATCTTTGGGGAGGGGAGGGTGTGTTTAGGAAGTGTGGTGAGGCCTCGGGGGTCACCCGGGACCTCTTCAGTTCAGTGCCCACCCAGTTCTGCTCCACGTAAGGTTCAGTCCTTAGTGCTGTGCTTTCTGGTCACAAAACAGGCTGAAAAAGTGTTTTTTCAATGATGGCTGCCGCCTCAATGTAAGTAATTTTTAAGGGGATAGTTTACTTGCTTTGTTTTGTAGTGAGTCTTTGGAATCCCGAGTATGGGCCCCGCAGACAGCGTTCCTCAGCGCTGACTAGCCGCAATGCAAGTCCTCCACGGCCACGTGAGGCTGCGGCCACCTCACCGGCTGGGGCGCGGCGGGGCAGGTGCAGTCCACCGTCTTCAGAAGGGGCATCTGGAGGCCGGAGGGAGGGACGGGACTGGCCGTACTGGTGGTTTCAAGCCCCAGTTCCTGTAGGGCCTTCAGCTTTGGCTTCTTGGGGCTAGATTCACTGGCCCCTGGCTGGGAGATAGGAGGAGGGAATCGTGCCCGGGAGCCTGGCGCAGCAGGTTGACGGCCACACCGGAGTTTTTCTTAATTTATTGTGGGCATGAACCTGTACTGTTGACTCCCCACCCCGTCACTACACTTAAGCTCTTTTACCCAGCGAGTGGAATTCAAAGCTCGAGCCCTGCCCTGGCCAACTCCAGAAGTATGATCTTCACGTGGTTCTTTGTGGTGTCTTGTGACTGGTAGCTGCTAAGGTGGAGAATACAGTGTTTCTCTGCAGGGGACTGCAGGCCTGGGCTGTTGGAGACGCCTGCTGGGGGTGGAGGGTATCCTGTGGACCCCCAAGGTGGGGAGCAGAGAGCCTTCCTGCCCTGCAGGTGGAAGCCTCTGCAGCCCCTTTCCTCCAAGCTTAGATGGCTGGAGAGATGCCCCATCTGCCCACTGGTGGGCCTTGAGGCAGTTGGTCAGTTACTCTGCCCTCTGCCGCTTCACAAGAGCCCCGGGCCAAGACCAGCTCCCTCCCTACTGGGGCTGCGGGTCACACTGTGCTGTTCAGGCTGTGTCTAGCCAGCGGCCAGGCCAGAGGGGCTGGAGTGGGTATCTGACCTATTGCTACCGCCTCTTCCCCTCTTGCTCTGCCTGCTCTGTGGCGGTGTAGTTCCCGATGAGTAAGTTAATTCAACAAACTTGTGTCGAGAGCCTGCTGTGTACCAGTCACTGTTCTAGACATTGGTGATACAGCATCGAACAAAACGACAGCCAAAGTTTTTCGCAAGCCAGGGAGAGGGATCTGAAATGTGAGGTGTAGGGGGGATTTTTGACCAGAGGTGGAGAAGATGAGTGGAGAGCTGAGTGGGTAGATACCTAGCCTGTGTCTAGGGGAAAAGCATTCCAGGCTGACGGAACAGCCAGAGAGGAGGGAGTGGGCCTAGCCCAGTCAAGAACAATGAGGCCCGTCTGAGTAGAGCAGACTAAATGAGGGAAGTGGGGAAGGAGAGCAGAGAAGTGCTGGTGGGGAGATCACGTGCATTCTTACAGGTCAGAGCAAGGGCTTGGCCTTTCTGAGTGGATGGGCACCATGGAGGGTTTCTGAGCTGAGGAGAGGTGATACGGGTGACCCATTCTGGAGAATCGTGGTTAATTGACTGCACCCAAGAGTGGCTGATCACAACACAGTGCGACTCCAGTGGCCTGTGTCCTCACCTTGCCTCACCTCGCAGTTGTATTAGTTACATTAAGGTCAGCGTCCAGCTCAAGGCCCCCTGGAATAACGGCAGAGGACTCTAAGCTGAGAGGAATCGCTGTGGGTTAGCTGGCACTGTCGAGATTCACACACCTCAACAGGCTGGAAACATGGCAGGCGACTCCCGAGATGAGACGTTTGCAAGCAGCTGTAGTAGCACAGTCCTGCTCTTTGGTTCCAGAGGGTAGCCACACAAGATCAGGGCGCAGGAGACCTGGCTTACCAGCTGAGGGGTGTTGGTTCCCTGCCAGTGAAGCGGCATGGCCGTGAGAAAGTGAACGCGGTCTTTGCCAGCATTTGTGGAAGTCTGGTGTCCAGATGGAGGGCATTGGTGATCCCATGAATACAGCTGCGGGCTTTGAAGACACGCTGGAGGGCTTCCAGGGGGCCAGGCGACTCGCCTGGGAAGGAGCGCAGGAGGCTCCTCTCAGCTGTCAGAAGCCTCTGAAGGACTTTGATGTGACGGAGGGCAGCTTCCTCCTGTTGCTCCAGAGGGCTGCAGGTGGGCCCTCTGAGGATCTTGGCGTCTTCACAGGATGGTTTAGGGGCGGCGGAGGGCAGGAGTTAGGAATGCGCCTCTGGAGCTAAGCTCCTCACCAGCTCGGCGACCCTGGGCAAGTTGCTGACTCTTTTTGCACCTCGCTTCCCTGTCTCCACAATGGAGGTAATAATAGTGTTTAACTCACAGGGTTGAGATCATACTTGGAAAGCCCTTAAGAGTACCTGGCAGAGCAGCTCTCGATACGTGGTAATGTCTGGCGACATTTGGTTGTCAGAACTGGAGAGTGGGGGTCATACTGGCCTCTAGTGGGCAGCGGTCACGGTGCTGGTAACCACCCAGTGGTGCACAGGATAGCCTCCACAGTGATGACTCACCTGGTCCCCAGAGCAATGGCAATGAGGTTGGCACCCCCCTGGTGTTGCACACAGTAAGTGCACAATACATTTCAGGATCAGTCAGGGATGTAATACATTTTTAGTCTCATCTTATTACTCGTGTGTCAGATTCTTATAAAACATCTGCTATGTTCTAGGCACTGTAATAGAGTCTGAAGATATAATGCAGGCCTGGACCACAGAGGTCATAGTCTCATGGGCAAGATACGAAAACACATAATAATGTGATATAAAATTATATTATGTGATAAAGCATCTTCTCTAGGTGCTCTGGTAGACTCTTGGTATAAACAAGCCTCCAATTTCAGAGGTCAGAGGATAGTGGGCAAGCCATGAAAATAGTAATTATATAATACAAAAGGTTTACTACCTATTAAGTGCTAAAATCAAGATATAAACAATTTTTTGTGGAAAGAAAAACATTGCTTAGAAATGTCAGAAAACACTTCGTAGAGGAGGGGCCGGTGCTGCAGAAGGAGTGAGATTGTTGAGGCTAACGGGGGCTGCGTAGGGTCTCCCTGCTGGAGGAAAGCCCGTGCAGAGGTGGGGTTGTGGAAGAAGACGGCACCTGCAGCGCACGTGGCAGGAGCTCCGAGATGCACACGCAGGCCTTGGGGCCCGGGACTGAAGTGCCCTGGTTGCCTCTAAAAAGCTTTGGTTTTTCATTGAAGGAATGGGGAGTGATTGGAGCAGGAGGGTGGTTTGATCCAAACCATTTCTGAGAAAGATACCATGTTGGCAGTTCTGAGGAAGAGGCTTGAGTGAGGAAAGACTTGTGGTGAAGAGACCATTTAGGAAGCAGATAAATTGGGGTGAGATCTGGAATCAACCTGTGGCTCAAGAAGAGGAGATGCAGCCTGCTTTCCGAAGTACTTCTGAGGCTCTAGGCTATGTGGCCTTCACGCTGCACTGAACTTTATCAAGCTTCACATCCCAGTGCCTCCTATAATAGCGAGCGTTTAGTGGGAGTTCAGCAAACATTTGCTGGAACGAGGAACTGGGGGTAGAATGGGTAGCGTTTCGTAGGGATGGTGTGAAGGCGAAGGAGATGTTGGGCGGATGAGCTGATGAGAATGTGGGGTGGGGGGGAGCGGGGAGACGCGGGTCCAGTTGTGGACGTGTTACGGGTGACTAGTTTAAGATCCTCCAGGGAGGATGAGCAATAGAAAATTAGAAAGATTAGGACAGGATCTGGGAGAGAAATTACAGAGCCGAAAAAGAGCTTGAATCATCAGGGTCTGAGTAGTAGTTAAGCCTCTGAAAATGAATGAACCTGGCCTCTGTAAACAAGTAGAGGAAGAGCAGAGGGTCAAGGGCAGCTCCCTGGAGAACGCCAGCACTTAAAGGGGGTGGAGCCAGTTTGGAGGAAACCTGGAGAGAGTCTTGACCTGGAAGCATCGGCCTGTTCGTAGCAAAGGCTTCAGAGTACGGGGAAGAGCGAGAATAGATCTTTTTCAGGTTTGACCATTAGGAGGCCACTGAAGGCTTTGGCAAGAGCGATTTCAGCTCAGACAAGGATCAGGGGTGGAGTAGGGCAGAGGGTCGAGTGGGAAGCGAGCATGTAGCACAGATTAAGGAGTCTGACCACTGGAGCTCGAGATGGAGATGCAGAGGTAGCTTGAGGAGGAGACAGAAGCAGAGAGGGGGGTTGTTTTGTTTTAGGCCCAGGGAGACTTGACTCTGTTTCTGAGTCAAAGGGAGCGGAGGAGGGGGGAGAGGTGGAAGCAGCAAGGCCGAGGGGGATCACTGGTTGGGAGCAATGCTGGAAAGGTGGGCGGGGACCCAACCCAGTATCCGGGTGGGCCAGGAGTGGCAGGTGAGTCTAGAGGTGGCAGGCAGGCAGCTCCGGGTTTTCCCCACAGGACTGAGGGACAGTGACACGGATTACGGCTTCTGCCCCACTGGTTTTCCCATCCCCCTTCTCAGGAACATTAAGCCACAGCCCTCTGATGGGCCCAAGGGCTTGGAGGGGCCTGGCGTCATGCCATGTCCATGGGTGACGTCCAGTTCTGTTCATCTTGGTACAGCGGGTACCCACTGAGTACTTGCTGTGTGAGGCTTTGAGCGCCAGGCAGCAGGAGGCTTCTGTTCTTCACCCCGTCCTCCAGTTCTGCCCTTTGGCGACTCCGTGGCAGGGCTCAGCAGCCTCACTGCAGCGGGGGACGCCGTGGTTCTTAGCAGAGCACCGGGAGGGCGCACAGCCTTCCCGCCTTGGGGTCAGCTTTACCTAGCGGGTCGGGTGAGCCAGTCTCCTGGGCAGCTGGTGGCAGGCAGAGGTTGCTGCACCTTGGACATGAGTGGACGAGATTTCTGTTCTCCTGCCCAGGTACCCTGCTGTGACTTTTCTTCTGTCCTTTTGTCCCTGGGGTGGGGACGGCTGCTGGGAGAAGGCTCCCTGTTGTCCAGAGGCAGCAGGCAGCCCAAGAAGCCCGCGCCCCTGGAATCCTGGGGGCTGAGCCATCCTCTTGGCTTGGCCAGCAAGGGGAGGGGGTGGGTAGGTGGATGACATCCCTGGGGGTCTCTCGGAGCAGACCCCAGGACTAGCCAGTCTGCTTAGCATAAGACCAGCACAGTTTAGGAGGAAAGTGCAGAACGTTACTGGGGAAGAGGTCAAAAAAGAGTAGTTTTCTTGTTCAGGACCCATCACCTCTGACCACCAAAGTTCTCCTTCACTGAGGACAGCTGAGTCCTTGACCTTCAGTTACTGCACAACACACTCTCTGTAGCGTTCTCCATTTTGGCTGCATGTTAGAATCACCAGAAAGGTGAGCTTTTTTTGTTTGGTTGGTTTTTTACTGGCCAATGCCTGGGCCCCATGCCCAACCAATTAAATAAGACTTGGAAAGTGGGGTCTAGATGTCAGTAAATGCCTCAGCTTCTCAGGTGATTGCCTTGTGCCCCGAGTGCTGTGACCTGCTGTTACAGGGAGATGGAGTACGCTGGACTGAATCCTGATCAGAAAGGACTGAGAGCACGGAGGGTGGGAGAGGCTGCAGTTCATAATGTAAAGAATGTGAGAGCCTGAAGGATCTTGTTTAGAGCTTTGCAGCTCTCCGTGCGGTCCCAGCCTAGCAGCAGAGCACCACCTGGGAGCCGGTTAGAATGTTGGACCCACGACACCCACTGAATCAGAACGTACACATCAAAGATTGAGAACCGTGCTTTCGCCATTATCCGGACCAGTGGTTCTCAACCTTGGCTGGGTTAGAATTGCCCCTGGGTGCTTGAATACATTTCAGTGCCAGGCCAGACCACTTAAGTCAGAATTTCCAGTTATGGGACCCAGATACTGCAGTCCTCCCGTTCCGCCAAGGTCAAGGACATCCATCTTGATAAGCGCATCTCAAGCTCGAATGTGCATGTGAGTCATCAGGGGATCTTACGCAAACGCAGTTTCTGATTTGTGCCTCTGGAGGGGTCCGGGATTATACATTTCTAATAAGGTCCCTGGTGAGGCTCAGGCTGCAGATCTGATAAATATATTTGAGTCACAAGCATCTCTTAGGCCAAATTCCCAGTTTTACAGCTGAAGTAACTGAGGATCAGAGAGGGAAAAGTGACTCCCCCAAGATAACCCAACACGTTATTCATTCAATACTTGCTGAGCGCTGGCTGTGTGTCAGGCAGTGTGCTACATGCTGGGGCTCAAGCTGGGAATAAGACAGACTCGATTCCTACCCTCACAGGGCTTATGTGCAGTGGGGGAGACAGACAGAGAGCAAGTAACTAAACGAATTACAGATCGGGAGAAGCGTGTGAAGGGGATAACGTGGTAGGGCATGACTTGGCAGTTGTGGGTAGGTCGGGGAGGCAGGCCACCCTCGGAAAAGCAGTAGGTCTTGACTTTCACTGGGGTCTGCTGATTACAACTCTAGAGCTCTTCTTTACTGGACAGGACCAGCCCCCATCCCCACTGGGATTCAGAGATGGGCCCTCCTGACCCTGCTGAAAACATCTGGCTCTGGTCCCCACCCCTATCCCTTTCCCCCACCCGGCTTTCTCTTTCCCTCAACACTCTCATTCTTGGGTATTTGCGGACTCAGGGTGGAGCCTGGGGAGTACCCCTGGGAGCAGAGCATCGATTCCATAACAGGACAGTGTTACGGAGGATAATCGATTTATGATTTCTAACCAAAACCAGACCTCGTCCAGATGCGGTCCCCCACCATTGAGAAATAATTTGAGATTTTTCATTTCTCCCCAAAAGAGCACAAACACTAGGGCTTCCCTCCCTTTCCGATCCTTCAAAAGAACCACGTGGGCAGCTTGTGAAGATGCCCATCCCAGGTCCCACCCCAGCTGGCTGAACCTATCCCCGGAAAGGGCCCTGGAATCTGTGTTTAGTATGTGGCCCATCTGATTCCTACAACCCAGATCCTTGGGGAGGATGTCATGGAGAGAAGAAACTGGCGCTCTGCGCGCATCCCGTGCCTCTCTGTGTGGCTGTGAAAGCTGCAGAAATTTCTTCCCGGTGACTCAGAAGCACGGTCCTTGGCTGGCTTTGCGACTGGAGGGACCTCGCTGTTGATGTGCATGTAGCAACTCACCCCTCCCACAGCCCTGTCCTTACCTTGCCAGCCTCTGCCCTTACCTGAAAGGGTCTCCTTTCTCTCCTCTGACCAGCCAGACCCCTCTCACTCTCCGCGCTCCTGTTCAAACAGCCTGCCTCCGTTGAGTTTCCCCCATGGACCTGGTGGTGAGGGCTTGGACTCTGTTTGGACTCAGCCAGAGGCTAGAAGGGCTGCAAGAGAACTTGTGGACCATCTGATGGTCCCACAGTCACCCCAGGGCCTGGCCCGAGCAGATCTGTTCAGGTGGAATGGTGAGAGATTGATGATAGAGGCGTGGACGGTGGCCAGAACCAAGGGAATGCCTTGGATGTGGAGAAAAGATAAACTTCAGTTGTGTACAATGTGAATCACGCCCTTGTACAGTTAGCTTAACTTTCATGTAGAAAATGGGTGGAGGTACATCTGTTTCCTGGAGCTGACCCTTCCGAGGTCCAAGTGAGGGATAGGACACAGTGGGGGGAACCATGCCAGGGAGGCTGTGGTAGGCTGGTCTGGCCTGGGACGGAATTCGTGAAGGGTGGGACTTGGTTTCCCTCTCTGGGGCGTAGGCCCCGCCTGGACCGCTGATGCTGCCTTTGAGGGGTTAGGGAGATGCCCAGGGTGAGGAGGGCCACTCCCTGGATGGCCGCCCTGGAAGCAGCTTGGTGCTTTCTGGAGGCGGGAAGAGGCAGGCTGTGGGTGTGCCCTGCTCCAGTGTCTAGGCGACAGTGTTTGTGGTGCTGACCGGACACCTGTGACTCCTGCCTCCTAGGTGGCCCGAGGCAGCCGGGATGACAGCTCTCCCCAGGAACCCTGGCACCTGAGAAACATGATCAGCAAGTCCCGTGAGTATTCCCCAGGAGCTCCCCACCCTGCGGGGTGGGCTCCCCAGAAGCAGGGGGTTGGGGAGGGACCGACACGGAGCCAGGGGCCCCTGTCTTCATCCTGAAGGATGGCAGAGACACTCGGGTCCAAGCCCTGAGCCGGAGAACTAGGGCCAGGCGAGGGCCTGCTGTGAGCCGGCCTTGCAGGGGCCCCAGCTGAAGCAGCTGAGAAGGTGGCCTGGGGCTGTGCCTCCCTGTTTCTGCTTCCAGCTCTTCCGTGCGTTCGCCCTGCAGGCTGGAAACTCCTGGCCACGCTGGCTCTGGTCCTGGTCGTCATGGTATGGTACTCCATCTCCCGAGAAGACAGGTACATTGAGCTGTGAGTCCACCTTTCATGTCCTTCCGTGGGTTCTTCTTGGGAACCGGGCTCAGGGATGGAGCGTCATGAGGTGGGGACCTAGTGGGGGGACAGGAGGGTTCAGAGAGCCAGGGCATGACCTCTCCCATACACTACTAGCCCAGGATCCTCTGTGAGGGGAGTTGGTGGGTTTTGGGGGGTAGGACCTGGGATGACTCCCCGGGGTCCTCACCCAGGGAGTTCAGGAGAACAAAGAACTGGCTTTGCAATGATTTGGTTTCAAAGTGGGACTTGGGCTGACACCGTTGCAGCCGGAGAGTCGCTCTCCGGGGCCTTGGGGCCGACGTGCCCTGGGAGGAGGAGGAGGCTGCCTGGAAAGCTGGCCCCCGGGCCCGGGAGGTCTGACTGGAGCGCCTGCCTCTCTCCTTTTCTGTCTCCAGCTTTTATTTTCCCATCCCAGGGAAGAAGGAGCCATGCCTCCAGGGTGAGGCGGAGAGGATGGCCTCCAAGCTCTTTGGCAAGTACGTGAGGATGCGGGGTGGGCCTGGGTGCTGGCTAGATGGAGGGAACCGTGCTGGTGGACGTGGGCCAGGGGCAGCCTGTGAGGGAGGGAGAGGTCTCGGTGTGTATACGTAATGTGAGTCAGGGGTCTGACCCAGTTTCTGGCATGAAGATGAATCTCTTTCTCATCCCCACCCTGCCTTCACCTCGGCGCAGCTACTCCCGAGAACAGCCCGTCTTTCTGCAGCTTAAGGATTATTTCTGGGTCAAGACGCCATCTGCCTACGAGCTGCCCTACGGGACCAAGGGGAGTGGTAAGTATCCGCCTGGTCAGGTGGGCATGGTGGCCTCACCTTGGCCGCACAGCTTCCCGTTTCCTGCTGTCCGTGGTCCCAGCGCCCAGGTTCTCAGCCAGGCCTAGATCCTGGGGGCAGGGCAGGGAGGGCTGGCAGCCTTTGGAGATCAGCCCCTTCATTGCGGTTCTTTTGTAGAAGACCTACTGCTCCGGGTGCTGGCCGTCACCAGCTACTCCGTTCCAGAGAGCATCCAGAGGTGAGGAGACCCTCCCTCCTGCCCCAGTGTGAAACCGTCACGGTCCAGCACCTCCCAGTGAGCCTGCCTGTCTCCAGGGGAGGCGGGCACGCCAGTCCCCACGGCGGCTGAGCCTGGGTACCAGGCTGCTGGAGTGGGCAGAGACCGCTGAGGGTATTGCCGTGGTAACAGGCAGGCCTGGGCAGCAGTCGGGGGCTCCGAAATGGGGTTTCTTCTTGGTACTCCCCAGGCACCTTCCCTCCTCCTCTCTCTCTTCCATGCTCTGTTCAATTTCCTCCCCCTTGAAAGCCCAGGGCTGCAGGCTCGGCATGACCAGAAGCAGGACTCCTTGGAGAGGCCTGGTCTGTGGGGGCCAGGGGCTGAGGGGCTGAGGGGGCCTGGGCAGACCGGGGCAGGAGCAGGGGCTCCTTCTGGGTCTTACCACCCTGTTCCCGGGGCAGCCTCAAGTGCCGCCGCTGCGTGGTGGTGGGGAACGGGCATCGGCTGCGCAACAGCTCGCTGGGAGAGGCCATCAACAAGTACGACGTGGTCATCAGGTCTGTATGAGCGCCCTTCCCTCTTCTGTTTGGGGGCGACGGTAAACAGACCCAGTGGGATTCTAGGTGACGGGCATCCTCCTCCCTGCCTCCCAGGTTAAACAGCGCACCGGTGGCTGGCTACGAGAATGATGTGGGCTCCAAGACCACCATGCGTCTCTTCTACCCTGAATCCGCCCACTTCAATCCCAAAGTGGAGGACAACCCTGACACACTCCTTGTCATGGTAGCTTTCAAGGCCATGGACTTCCACTGGATTGAGAGCATCCTGAGTGATAAGAAGCGCGTAAGCAGGGAGACTGGCGGGGGTGAGGTCGCAGCCTGGGGATGGGGGCGCCGCCCGGGTCAGGCCCTGCCGCTCCATCACGTGTGCCCCACGGTCCTCAGGAGCCAGTAAGGGGAAGGTGTGAGCTCAGTGTTCTACTGCAGGGGTCAGACAGCAGCAGCGAAGGGCACCCTAAGCTCGAGGCTGCTTGGGACAGAGGAGCTGCCAGAATATGTCTGCCGGTGAGAAGCTTGGCAGCAGAGGGACCAGTTGGTAGTCATCTCCAGGTGGAGGCAGTTAGAACAGTCGGGATCTCTGTCCTTCTAGGTGGACTCCAGAAAGTCCGCTCTGTCTCTTTGCCATCCAGTTGACAGCTGAACTGTCCGACTGTCCATTTTTTGCCACGTGTTCAGCTGGCCCCTTCTACCTGCATGGCTATACTTGGAAGCGGGCAATGGTTGGAGCCCATACTCTACACACTATGGCACCTGGCCTCCCCTGGGGGGTGCCCCGCTCCCCTCTCTCCCTCCTCCTCTCTTCTGGTCTCCTCTCCCACCTCTGGTGTAGGCCTCCACGTCCCTCCCGTCACCCCGCGCTCCCGAGGGCCTGTGCCGTCAACACAGGGGCCCCGTCCCCTGGAGAAGCCCCTCCCCCTCCCCGTTTCAACCCACTGGCTCTCTCCCTCCCACCCCCACCCGCCTAGGTGCGAAAGGGCTTCTGGAAACAGCCTCCCCTCATCTGGGACGTCAACCCCAAACAGATTCGGATTCTCAACCCCTTCTTCATGGAGATTGCAGCTGACAAACTGCTGAGCCTGCCGATACAGCAGCCGTACAAGATTAAGCAGGTGACGACAGGCTGCAGACGGACGGGAAGCCAGAGGGCTGGGGCTCTCTGTGGGAAGTAGGAGGGACTTCCTAGAGGCTCCAGAAGGCCAGGGAGGACCCCAGGCAAGGGGAAAACAATAGCAGAGACGGCAGCACGCGGCCCCCAGGCGCACACCTGTCATCAGAGGCAGGTATTCTGGCTTTTACAGCAAGGGAGGGCACACACTCTTGAGATGCTCTGGGGCATCTCCAAAATGGGGAGTCAGGGAAGGGTATTTTTAGGGCTTGGGTGCTAGAAGAAGAGGATGCCTTTGGCAGGCGCTGATCAGAATCTGTACACTGGGGATTTGCTGGGACAGTCAGTAGTCTTTTTTTTTTTTTTTGGGCCGCGGGCCGCACGGCTTGTGGAATTTTAGTTCCCCGACCAGGGATTGAACACGCACCCCCGGCAGTAAAAGCGTGGAGTCCTGGGTTTCCCTGGTGGCGCAGTGGTTGAGAGTCCGTCTGCTGATGCAGGGGACGCGGGTTCGTGCCCCGGTCCGGGAAGATCCCACATGCCGCAGAGCGGCTGGGCCCGTGAGCCATGGCCGCCAGGGCAGTCCCAACAGTCAGTAATCTTATGTTTAGGATATGGAGCCCAGTGGTTACTATTTGATCACTTCATCTGTGATCCAGTCTTGGAGCATATTGGTCTAAAGGAGTTGAAAGAATGTGAGAATGCAGTTGGTCCTGCATATCATGGTTTGGTAGGTGTGACAGTTTGGGAAGTCAGGGTGCAGTTTGCAAGTTCTGGTTTTGGTTTCGGCTCGCACAACCCTCCCTAGTGGTCTTCTGCTGGCAGGTTTTGGCACACTGGGTAGCTTCCCAAGCAGGTACTTCCACCGTATCTTTGAGCCCTCAGAGAGGCTGTGTGAGGTAGGAGACAGAAGTAATGATCAGGGCTTCCCTGGTGGCGCAGTGGTTGAGCATCCGCCTGCCGATGCAGGGGACGCGGGTTCGTGCCCCGGTCCGGGAAGATCCCACATGTCGCGGAGCGGCTGGGCCCGTGAGCCATGGCCGCTGAGCCTGCGCGTCCGGAGCCTGTGCTCCGTGACGGGAGAGGCCACAACAGTTGAGAGGCCCGCGTACCGCAAAGAAAAAAAGAAGTAATGATCAGACATAGACAGGACTCACGGTGCTACCTGCTGTATGGCCTTGGGCCAGTCAGCCACTCAGAGCCTTGGTTTTCTTATCTGTGGGGTGGGGAAAATAGGAGTACTGACCTTTTAAATTTAAAAGGTAATTACGTGATGTGCTTATCACGGAGGTTGGCACACCGTGAATGCTCGATAAACAGTTGCCAAGTTTTGAATAAACGATTTTATTCTTTCTTTTCTTTTCTTCGGCCGCGCTGCATGGCTCGCGGGATCTCAGTTCCCTCACCAGGCAGGGATCAAACCTGGGCCACGGCAGTGAAACACCGGAATCCTAACCACTTGGCCACCAGGGAGCTCCCCATGATTCTATTCTTTACTGAATATCTACTGCGATTCAGCTTCCTAGGTTGAATGCCTGCTTTTGCGACTGCTCAGCACCAGGCCCCAAGTTTGCACGCACGGGGAATAAGACATGCCCTCTGCCCTAAGGAAACTCAGTCTAGCGGAATAGACATGCAGGATGCAGCCCGGAATGGCAAAGCGCTCCGATCGAGGGTTGTTCCGAGGGCTGCGGGGTCTCAGAGGAGGGGCGGAACTCTGCTTGGGGCTGTCTGGAGGTGGTGCCACTGGAAGAGGTGGTACTGGAGCTGGGCCCTAAGGGGTCGTGGGGCCCATCAAGCAGAGAATTGGGGAAAGGGATTTCATTTGGCAAGACCAAACAACGCCCCTGGCACTGAGTTCTAGTGCACATGGAGTTGGGTGGGGGGCAGCAAAGAGGAGTTTTCTGGCCCTGGTGGCAGAGGGTGAAGGCTAGAGAGGGAAGCCAGAGATTAGGACCAGAACCCAGCTCCTGGCAGGAGGAAGAGGGAGAGGAAGGGATGAACTTGAGTTTCCTGTTACTGCCTCACAGATAACCACAGTTTAGAGGCTTGAAACAACACCCATGTATTGGCTCATAGTTTTGGAGGTCGGATGTCCAGTACGGCACAGCTGGGTTCTCTGCGTAGGGTGTACAAGGCTGAAATCAAGTTGGCAGCTGGGCTGCGTTCTTTTCTGGAGGCTCGGGGGGTGAAATTTGCTTCCAGGTTCATTCTTGTTGTTGGAAGAATTTGGTTCCTTGTGGTTGCAGGACCGAGGTCCCCATTTCCTGGCTGGTTTCAGCCTAGGGGTGGTACCCTCAGCATGTAAGAGCTGTCTGCATACCTTGCTGTCTGGTCCCCTCCATCTTCAGGCCAGCAATGCATGATAAACCCTCTTGTGCTTCACACCTCGCACTTCCTCCACTGCTGATCTCTAGACCCAGATATAAAAGCTCATGAGATTAGGTCAAGCCCACCAGGACTATCTATTTTACAGTCTACTGTGCCACATTAAGCAATATAATACAATGTAATATATCTCATCATATTCATAGGTTACACACACTCTCAAGGGCAAGGGGTCATTGGGCTTCATCTTAGAATTCTTCTGCTACAGCATTTCTTTTAAGGTGAAATTGAGAGATTTGTGACAGTTTCCAGCACAACTAGGTGGATGGTAATATGTTTAACAGTTACAGGAATACACGGGAAGAGAAGAGTTTGCTAGAAGGTGACGCATGTGTGGTTTGGCAGAGGTCTGAACCGGATGAGATAACACAGTTGCCGGTAAAAGCAACAGGGCTGAAATGGAAGGCTGGGGCAGGTAGTGACATGAAAAGATAGGAGAGCTCAGAAAGGGAAGCTGGGGAACACCTGGCCTTAGGGGATCTGACAAGGTCTGGGGAGTGGAAGGCAGGTCATCCCTGCTGAGGAAGGCGGTTTGTGAGGTTAGAATATCAGGTGGCCCATCCCCGTGGATGGCTCAGGGGTGGAGAAAGTGAGGTCCTCACAGCAGCCCATACGGTAGGGGGTGGGGGAGGTACTGCTGTCCCCACTTTATAGGAGGGAGAGCCCACCCTCATGAAGGGCACACAGCCCGGAAATGTGAGAGCCTCAGGGCTTCCAGGAGAGGTGAGTTTCTCCAAGACGGAGAGCAGAACCTTTCCACTCCTTGAGTGACTTGTTTAACGGTTGTAAGCCTCAGTTCCCCATCTGGAAAATGGGGCTAATAATACTATGTACCTCAAAGTGTGTTTGTGAGGACTGGATGAGGTGGCATATGGGGTGAAATACTTAGCATAGTGTCTGGCACATAGCAGGTGCTCCGAAAATCGTAGATGTTATTATTACTATCATTTTTGTCATCTTGATGGCCATCATCATCCCCAAAGGCCCAAACCCTCCCCAGACGTGTTGAGCTGTAGTATGCGGTATGGTAGCCACGAGCCACGTGTGGCTTTTTTTTTGTTTTTTGTGGCTGCAAGGCACGGCTTGCAGGATCTTCGTTCATCGACCAGGGATCATACCCGAGCCGTCGGCAGTGAGAACACGGAGTCCTGACCCCTGGACCACCAGGGAATTCCCCACATGTGGCTATTTAAATTTAAATTTTCATTAAAATTGAATCAAATAAAAAGTTCAGTTCCTTAGCTGCATGAGCCCCATATGGCTCGTGGCTGCCATACAGGACAGCACAGATGCAGAACGTTTCCATGATACTAGAAGGTTCTGTTGCAGAACGCTGGCCTAGAGGTGCTGAAAGGAGCAGGCTCCCTCTAATATCTTCCCCACGCTTTGTCCCTCAGAAGCCCACCACAGGGCTGTTGGCCATCACCCTGGCCCTCCACCTCTGTGACCTGGTGCATATCGCTGGCTTTGGCTACCCAGACGCCCACCACAAAAAGCAGTCCATTCACTACTATGAGTATATCACACTCAAGTCCATGGTGGTAAGTGGTCCCTGCTGGTGAACTGGGGACCCTGAGGGAGTGAGGGTGGTCCCAGAGATAGCTCACCGAGAGGTCACACGGAGAGTCAGAACTGGAACCAAGGCATCTGGACTCCCAGGCCAGCGTCCCCTGTATTCTGTCTTCCTTCCGAGAGCCGGTGTGGGGAATGGAGCTCCCGGGGTGCGGGCCTACGGGGAGGGCCAGGTAGCTGCCTGGGAGTTCCTCAGTTGGCTTCCTTGGCTGTCTCCACAGTGGTCAGGCCACAATGTCTCCCAAGAGGCCCTGGCCATCAAGCGGATGCTGGAAATCGGAGCCGTCAAGAACCTCACGTACTTCTGACTGGGCAGGAGCTGTACCCATCCGTCTGCTCACCCTGCTGAGTGCCCCCATCCATGGCTATGGGGGGTGCCTGGTCCCAGCTGGGACTCACCCTCCCCTGTGTGGGTAGGAGGAGGCCAGGTCTGAGACGAGGCTGTGTCCCTGGCGGCTCCGGTGGAGGCCAGATCGAGTCAGGGTGGCGGCCCTGAGGCAGCAGGAGCCCGGCCAGGCACGGGGCTTGCTGCTGTGGCATCCCCTCTCTGCCAGCGCCGGGAGATTATTTAACGGGCTATTTAATTAAGGGGTAGGAACATGCTGTGGGCTGGCCCCATGGCATCCAGAAAAGGGGGCATATTACCGTGTTCTGCTCACTTTTTACACAAAAGTGATGGACCCACTACGGCCTAGACCCAGAGCAGGCCTCCCAGGAGGGCGAGGCGTCTGGAGCGGGCGGTGCCCGGAGCGGGTGGTGCCCTCCAGAGAAGGACTGCTCCCTCCCAGCGGGCATGGGAAGAGCACTGGCACAGGGCTTCTGTGGAGGAGAGGACCTAAAAGGGGTTTCAGACTTATTAAACTATTTTTCCTAAAACAGAAGCAGCTGTGATACCTTGTGTCCTTTCAGAGTAAAGAAGACACGGATGCGTAGTGGGCCACAGCAGTGGGTCCCTCTCCCGGCAGTCGACAGGCTTGTTAAAGACCCACTGAGGCCCAGAGTGGGCCAGGGTCATTCAGGAAATAATTATTTACTGAGTACAGTGCCTGGTGGGTGCCAAGTCGTGCTTTGTCACCCTGGCGTAGCAGGCGAGCAAGTGGTGCTCCAAGCAGCCCTGTCTGCTGGACACCGAGCCTGGCATCTGCATCCTGGTTTACTTTCCAGAGGTAGGGAGGGGCAGGAGGATGCCAGGGTGGAGCGCCAGCACCCTCTTCCACCTCCCTTCCTCTCCCTCACCAGCCTCTTTTCCAAAATCTCATTCTGGGAGGTGTGTGTTTGAGGACAGGGGTGGAGACACACAAAGAAAGCCAAGTTTCCCTTCTCAGATTAAGTGGGAATCATAAAATGGAGTTTACAGAAAGTCCTGCCAGTGGCCCAGGCAGCCAGAATTGGGATGGGCAGGGCATGGGGGGCGTCTGAGGGCTTGGCATGGCCTGTCAGCCAGTCGCGGAGCCACAGGATGAAATGCTTTTGCCATCCCCCAGTCTCTAGAATTGATACAGCCCTGCTGTCTGCCTGTCTCTACCCTTGCTTTGTTCCTCATCTCCCCAGGCCCTGCTTAGCTGCCAAGTGGGCTTCCTGCCACTCTCACAGCTGTTCCTTTACATCTGGAGCCAGGAGGGAGAGCTGGACCTCCCCCAGAGGGAAAGGGACTCACAGCTGTGTTCCTGGCTTTCTTGGAAAGAGTTGAGGCCTTGAGGTTTTGAGACAGCAAGGCTGGGACAGGACAAAGAGGGGCAGAGATTTGGGAGCAACAGAGGACCCATTGCAATGGATGGGCAGAAGCCTGGCAGAACACTTTTGCTAGCTGCTCTCCCCCCAGGGGAGACAGGGAATTCTGAAAGCAGATTGGGCTGCAGCCCCAAGCCCCCTCCCCTCTCCACCACACGGGCCAGCTTCGTCCCCCAGGCTTTGTCCTGGGGGGCCTTGCTGACTCCGACAGGCGTCACAGGCGTGAGTATGTTCGGGGATCTCAGCTCTGCTGATTCCTGGTGCTTCTCCAGCTGCTTCTCGTAAGGGTATGCATGGGAGTGTCCAGTTCCCCGTCCAGGCCATTGAAAGTGGCTGTCAGCACATATGATCCAGCTGGACTGGGGCCACTGCCTGTTACTGAATGTGCCTAAACTCGAGCCAGAATCCAAACTCATACCCCCGCCCCAAACTCCACACACACGCATGCAGACACAGGAGCGGTTGACATTCTTGCGTGAAGCCTGTGATACCACATGCAGACTAATCACATCCACACAGGAGTGTGTATGGGGAGGGGGTGTATACTCCCCAGACTGGCCATTGCTCCCTGGGGGGTGTGCATTCTCCAGGTTGCCCCAATCTAGGCGGATGGAGGCAGCATCGCTCAGCTAAGGAGCAGGCAGTGGAGCTTTGATGTGGACTTGCTGGGTGGGACTTTTTGGCGGTCTGAGAAAGGAACTTTCATTCTTCAGTTAGCCCGACCGACGTGAATGAACCGCCTGCCAGCCAGTCTGTCTGGTCCTGATTAAACCGTGCCCCGAAAAGGAGACAGGTGGGGAAGCAGGGCACAGCAGAGGGAAGGCACTTGGGTGCAAGTCCACAAATCCGGGTCCTCCACCGGGCTCTGTCACTTAATTCTGGACGACCCTGGGCTGATCACTTCTCCACGTCTCTGCTCCAATTCCTACATCCCTTGAAACAAGAGGGAGGGTCCAGCCAATGAGGACCACCTCTGCCGGAATTATCTGGGCATAATCTAAGAATGGAGATTCTCGGGTCTTACCCAGGCCGCTGCGGGTACGGCCCAGGAATCTGGAATTCTAACAAGCACCCACAACCACTGCTTCGGTCGTCTAGACTACAGGATGATCTCACGAACCTCTTCCAACTCAACAGTCTGCGTGTACAGCCCAGCCTAATCCCCGGAGTCCTTGAGCCGCGTTAATTAGGCGCACGCGCGGTTTTTTTCGGCGGGCGGGGGGGCGGAGGCGGGGACGCGCATGCGTCGTCCGCGCAGGCGCGGGATTGGCCCCTTCAGAGCGGCGCTCCAGCGGGGAGCGCCCGGGAACCTCTCGGCGCGCTGAGAGGCCGGCGCCTCCTTGGCAACCGGTTCCGGGCCTGGCAACGGCCGCTGAGGCCTCGCCCGTCTGCCCGGTTTGCAGCGGAGCCGCGGTTTTCCCAGCGGGTGTCTCCCTGGGCTCCTCTGAGCTCCCGCGGGGCCTCGGTCACGTGACTTACGTTGACTTCACCGCAGGGGCGGGGGTGAAACAGACTAGGACTGGGAGGGATCGGAGGATATCTGCTCCGTGCAGTGTAGACTGTGAGGTCCATCTCTCTCCTCCACAGAGGCCTGGAGAAGACGCGGGACTCCCAGCGCGACCACCTAGCTGGGCAAGACAGAGTTTAGGTCTTTATCTAGCCCAGGAACACATTGAAATGATATTCGATATTCACATCAAGTGGCGTGTCTTAATTTTGAACACTTAGGGTTTTATTTACACTTTCCGAGGACATGAATACATCCAACTGCCTTACCCCAGAGACTGGCCAGCCTGCGAAAAGTTTGAACTCGGAAGCAGTTCTGTCCGTGAGGCAGTTAGGTGTAAGCGCATACACAGCCGTGCTCTGCCACGTAATCTGTAAACTAGTGATTACGCATGCCTGTCTCACAATGAAGTTTTAAGGATCTAGTGGGAATATGTCTGGAAGAACATTGTGTAGACTGTAAAGTATGACATAAATATTAGATTGGAAAGCTACCTTGCATAATGGAAAATACCGGAAAGCATATGGAACAACTGAGGTCCATCTGAAGAGCCAAACGTACGCCCAGGTATGGCTAATTACAGAAAAGTCTTTGTCTTCAAGTCATCCACAAGCTAAGGAGAGGAAGGTTAAGACATTGGTGAGAGGACTCAAATGCAGGCTTTGCAGAATCCAACAAAGAACTGTGAGTTCAAACTGCTCTCTGGCAGTGGCTTTCAAGTTGAAGTCAGATGCTCTTAGGGGTTTTTGGAGAAAGGGATTTCTTGGGTGGCATTATCCCGTTTCCATGGCATGCGGCATACCAGGGTAGGTTCCTAAAGTAAAGTTGAGAAGTACATCTTCAGGGTTGGTAAGCTCTCCGCTAAACCATCTGACCGTTTTGATGTCTTAATTATAGCTTCAGAAAACTATTTGTTGTTAGTTTTGAGCATTTCCATGGTTTTGTACCAGACGTGGTTCCAGGAAATCTTTCCAACTTAAAAGTTTGAGGAGGGATCTATGTGTGTGTATGTCAGTAGGTATAGCCTGTTTTCCTGTCCAGTTCTTCCTCAGGGAGCTTCCCTCTCTTGTTAGAGTTTGTGGAGATCCTGCACCCGGGAAATGAAGCGGGGAGATGAACCTTGGGTCTCATTAAATGTCAGATTTGGGGGGAGCCCAAATGTATTGGAGGGCTCCACCTCTTAAAGTAAAGGGATTGCTGGGAGCAGGTTGGGAAGACCACAGTCCTGTCTAGGAGGGTCAGCACAGAGGATCTGACAGAAGTTTTTAGGGAAAACTGAACTTTGGGAGCCAGATTTCAGGTTCCCGGGGAAGACCAGTTGAAAGGACTGCACCCCTCAACAGAGGCGCTGTTTCCCCTGGAGAATCTTGCAAGGCTGGGAGGGTGGAGCTGGCGGAGTGAATGAGAGAAATCACCCCAGGGGAATCGAAGTTGGAATTACTGAACTAAGCTGTTATTTTGAGGTTTCCTAAAACACTACTTATGTACATCACCAACTGTAACACTTAAGGAGTGTCTTCACTTGCTTAAAAATGTGTTTCTCTCCTGAGGAAAAATATCACAAGAGGGCAAGTCCGGTAGGGAGATTCTCTCCAGTTCTGTTCTTTTTCTCTGTAGATTTCTGTTCCACTTGCAGCCCTTCATGGCAAGAGAGCTAGGGAAACTTTTAACTAAAACTCAGGAAATTCTCATCTGAAAATTCTGCTGTAGAAGTCCTGAATCCTTATCTGTATCACTTTATCTCTAATGCCTTCTTCATTCCATATTTCTCCCATTAGTGTCGTGAATTTGTTTTCTAGTCCTTGGGCAGCAAGGCTGTGGCCCTTTAATTTCTTTACAAAGGTGGTGACGGTGGTATCTTGAGCTCAGTCCCCTTGAACTTTTCTTTGCCTAGTTGAGGGGAGATGAATCCATTCAGGGGGAATGAATCCCTATATTCAGCTCCTATCCTGAGTAGCACTTTTCCTCTTGCATAATGGGGAGTAGATTTCAGAGAAGGTCTATTTAATAAGACCCCACTTCTCCCTAAGAAGACCTGTTTCCTGAGACTTCACATACCTTGTCTTTGAACATGAATACTTTAGATTCACCACAAAGAAGACAGCTATTAAGGAGCATTATATGAATGTTCTCGTAGCATTCCAAGATATTTCCAAGGGTCACAGATTGAGAAGCAGTGGAAGGAGATTCCTTTGTGTGACCGGGGCTCCCTGATCAGTGAGCTCAAGGGAGGCTTTTGGCCCGAGGTTTGCGGCTGTTCCGGCCCTGTGGGTGGGCCGAGCAGAGGTCCAGAGAGGAGCTCTGGGAGCATGGAATGGCAGGCAGATACGGGCACCCGGGATGTAGACCAAAACTCAACAATGGATCCTGTGAATGGCATGTGTTCACAGAAGGCCTTTTAAAGATGAGGGCTGGGGTAGGCATGAAACCACAGGGCCTGTGGTCCGAAAGCTTTCGTGTATGTCCAAGACTTTGCCGATAAAGAGAAAGAGGAGACAGATCCAGGAAGAACAGCAGTTAGAGAGGGCAAGAGTGGGCGGTCCTCTCCCTAAAACACAAGTGGATTCATCCAGGAAAACAAATCCTTACTTGTTTTTTCCCAGTTTATGACCTAATTAGGAAGGTGGAAACATAGCGGGTTGGGGAAAAGATGATTACAGCCTTACTGGGTGTAAGAAGTAACTGTCAGAGCAAGGGAATGCTTTATCAGTGACTCTCAGAGATCGCTTGTAGTTTCGATGCTGAAGCTGGCCTGTGGTTACAGCTCCTAAAAACAGCTTCCATAAGAGGCTTCTAAAAGGCTTTTTTAAAGGGAAAGTAAACGTCAAGATTTAGTTGAGATGTCATCAGTTTATGTCTAAACATTCATGTTTCTTTAAAGCAGGCACCCCAAGTGGTATTTTAAATAAAAATCTCTATGCAAATTAGGATAGTTTTTATTTAAATATTTATACCTTTATTTTAATCAAGGGTTGATTTTATAGGGAAACTTACTAGAGAAGAGACTGATCACAGGACTCCCCCTCGTCTTTTTTTCCTGGCGCCATCATAAACAGAGTACAATACCTGGGAAGGGCTGATGGGACTCCTGGAGTGTGTACCTGGCGATTTCAGTTCTGATCCCGTAATAGCAAAGGCCACGGTGCCTCGTGTATGCCGCCCCCATATAGGAAGCGAGAAGCAGAATTCCTGTTGGCTCTTTTCTCCTGTTCTGAGAAATCTCCCAAGGGCTGCTTCACATTTACTGTTATTTCCCCCTGTTCCTCTCTACTCCGGAAGCTCAAAGGCAGCTTCAAGGCCTATTCCTTTAGAGCACTGTTTCAGTAGTCTCCATCAGAGGTGGATTTGCTGTGGTGCTCTAGTGCTTTGTATGAGACGATTTCCTGTTCCATTTAAGTTGAAGACGTGATGGAAATAACCCTGGCCTTCCCAGACTGATAGTGAGCCTGAGAGTCAGAAACTGGGCCCCTATCCAGTGACTCGGAGCCAGTAACGAATTGTAAAGCTATCAGAAAACTGGATCCTGGCCTTGGGAGGGGTGGGGGTGATTTGATACACAGACGAGCTTTCCCAGGGAATTGTGGTCTTTCCAGGTCATTTGGGGAGTGGCGGTGGAGGATGCCTGTCCTGTTTTCCTACTGGAGCTGTGGCCTGTCCTTGCTCAGCCTGCCCCCGAGTGGGTCCCAGCTCATGGCCTTCAGCGTCGGCCGTTTTCATCTTATTCTAGGATGAAAGTGGCCTTGGGTTTGCACTGTAGAATGGAAACATTTCACAGAGGAAATCATATGTTTACATCTCGTGCTGTCACTTGTTAGCTCTGTGACCTTGGGCCGGTCTTCTTTAAGTTCACTCCCTCGCCTGTAAAATGGTAATACTTGGTAGAATTGTGAGAATTAAATGATTACAAACGTGAAGCACTCATTTCAGTTAATTTGAAATCACCTACAGGGAAATTCAGGGCTTCCTACTGCCTTAATTTTTTTTTTTTAACACTTCCCTTTACCAGCTTTCTTGTCCCCTCACTCCTACGTGAGAAGTAAATGGAGTCAGAGGGGTTGAAGGATGCACACTGCTCAGTCCAGCATCCTTCTCAGTGCCTCAATGGTCCAGAGGCCACCAGAGCCTACTGATTTCCCCTGCCTATGTTCATCTCTTTCACCAGGGCCTTACTTGTGATCTCCTACCCTTTCGGCAATTCTTTGCTGTGTTTGTGCCTCGGAGAGAGCTCAGGGAGTGGGCCCCGTGTAGCCGAGTCTTGACTGTGCAGCCCCATCTTCCGTGATGTCCACGTTCCCACCCTGGGAGTGTCTGAGGCTCCCAAGGGAGAAGAGGGTTCTGTTCTCCAGATCAGATTTCTTCCCTGTTCTCCAGGTTATTCTGTGCCATAACCTTGGGTTCCAAGAAAGAATGGGTACCTCCATCCTATTATAAGTGCTGTGTGTGACGGGGGGAGGATGTGGGCAGGGGTTGAGGGGCAAGGTAGGCTGTGGTGAGGCTTAGGAAGGAGATGTCCCGCCCACCTCCAAGGTGGGGAAGGCTAGGAGAAATGAATGGACAGATCCTCTTAGGGCATCCTCTTCCTTATTCTAGCACACCAAGGCATTTTGCATCTGATCTTAGAGCCTTACTCCTTGCTGGCAAAGGCAAAACGTGTATGGGAAGGAAGAGAACTTGTCAAGATTAACCTGGAGCCCACAGGCATCTGTGCTGGGCCAGAAATGGTACCAGGAGCAGGATGTGGGGCTGGGATGTACACTTACATTTCTCATCAGTTTCTACTACCTCAGGCTTGGGTGCTGCAAAGGAAGATATCCAAGGAGGTGGAGGGTTTTGAAGCAATAGGAAATATGGTGGAAGCAGAAACATCCTCTGGGTGGAGGCTCTAGGAAGGCCATGTATACCATCTGTGGGTTGGGGCCATCCAAGGCATCAGTGGAGGAAAGAAGCACAGGCTTTTGTGATGAAGGTTCCCATGGTGGGTGAGGACTCCCAGGGAAGGTTGGAGGAGAACGGTCTAAATCTGGGGAGGAACCTCCAACCTTTGGGACAGTGTGGGTTCTCCAGAGTTCTATCTGAATCCTACTTGCAGAGGTAGCATCCTAACTTGGCCCTGTTTATCCACCCCAGCCTGTCTGCCATCACCACGTCAAGCTTTCCACCCAAACAGAGCCATTCGTAGAACATCATTTGAGTCTCAGAGTGTTGGGCTGCCTGGTGGCACAGGCTCTTTGAAGAGGGCCTCCTCCCCTGAACCCCCAACGGAGGGAGCCGCCCTTGCAGAATATTGCTGAGAGAAAGGCCTAGAAGGACCCCTCCAATGTGCAGTCTGACCCCTTTGCCCCTGAGCTGTATTTGGCGTGAGTCAGGTGGTTGGTGAGGCCCGGTTTCGTGCGCCCTCTGGGTTGGGCACATCTGCAAGGAGAGGAGTCTGCCCATAGGTCCTATTGTCACCATGACCAGAGCTCTCCACTGTCTGGGAAAACCAAATCAAAGCAGGGCAAGGAACCCTGCGTTCCCAAAGCATCCTCTGCGCTCTTGGGGTCTTGCTGTGACTCTGCAGGAACAAAAGAGTAGAACGCATCTGTTGGAGGAAGGACCCCTCACCTTTATTCTCAGGTGGCAGGCAGGAGTGAGGTGCAGATATGCTTTCTCTCTTGCCCCAGGAGCCTTACTGAGGACAGGACCATGGTTCCTTGTGTGAATCTAGGCTCAGCTGAGAAGGTGAGTCTCATCACCTTAAAGGCCTGCCCCCTAGTCCCCTCAAACCCCACAGATCCTGGGACACAGTCTCTCCAACGGCTGTTTAAAGAACCCTGACCAGAGAAGCTCACACTCCTTATATTGACTCCGAATGTGCAGAGGGGAGGAGGGGAGTACACGAAGTAGGGGCGCGTGGGGAGGCTCTGAGTCGCACAGCCTGGCGAGGGGTCCCCGAGTGTCACGTTCCCCCCTCCTTCCCTCCCCCTCCCTCCCAGACACCAGTCTCTGATTGGGCCAGTCCCACCTCAGAGTTGAGAGGCATCCAGTCCAAGGACAGAACTGTAAGAGTATGGACACAAAACACCGAACAAACTGGGGGTGGGCTCCGGGCCAGTGTGTCAGCTAGGGCCGTTCTGGCTTCTCAGCCTCTGGAGTCTGGACCAGGAGGGGCAGGGGGCGCTGAGGTCTCTGGGGCAGCTCCGTGCCGGCAAGCACTTGACGCCCTGCTCCCCGGGGCTGTACAGGAGCACAGGCACGGTGGGAGTGAGGGGAGGGCTTGCGGGCGGCAAGGGGCAGAGCTCCTCCGAAGCCCGGAGCGTGGACGGTAGTTTCATGAAAGCAGAGTTATAGCTGCCTCTGGAGCCTGTGGGAGGGGCAGGTAGAGGAGGGGCCGCCAGGAAAGGGCCGGGGGCCGAGGGCGGCCAGCACGGAGCACACTGCGCTCAGCGGCATCCTCTGACCACGTCCCCACCTCCACGCCCCGATGCCCTGCAGCTGGGCCCGCATTTGTGCTTGATCGGGGCTGCCAGGAGGGTGGTGGAGGCGGCTGCTTCCGGGGTCCTCTGCAAAGTCTCTGCAGAGCCAGGCCGAGGCCCCGCCCTCGGCCCGGGATCCTCAGACGTGAGTCTGCATCCGCCGCTGCAGGGGCCGGCTGGGGTCGGAGTTCTGGGAAGAGGACTGGGAATGGTGGGAGGAGGAGGCCGAGGCCTTGCTCGCCTTATCGAACTGCACGTAGCCGTCCTGCTTGCCGCTGCTGCTGACGCTGCTGTCACACTGCGTGTCCAGGAAGGAGCTGCTGTCGCTGAGCGAGCCCCGCTGGAACTCCCGCTCACAGAGCTCGATGGATGAGCTGCCCGTGCCCAGCACGAACCTCTGCCCGTAGTCGTAGAGGCGGCCCTGGCCGCTCAGCGTGCTGTAGATGTTGGTGAAGGACATGCCCGTGGGCACTCGCTGCTTGCCCGCGGGGCGCAGGTCCGGCTGGCAGCCGGACAGCGAGATGGCGGGGGTCGAGTGGTGCTCCTTGAAGGTGTTGACGCTGTAGTAGCCATTGGTTGGGTCCTGGGGGGCCGGGGGGAGAGCGGCGTCACAGCACCAGACGGGAGCCAGTCCCACCGTCCATGGGGAGGGCCAGGGACAGACAGGAGGAAGGGGACAGCGGGAGAGGCGTTTGGGGGGGGGGGGGTTGGTCGGGAGGGTCAGCCTGGGCAGGATGCTGGCAGGTGTTCAAGTGGGGTCTTGACCGGTACGTTTTGTTATTTCAGGGCAGCTCAAGGCCATGTGAAAGCCAGGCTTTCATTGTTTTTTGTTTTAGTCCGGAACTTGGAAACGGTATTAAAAACGTTATTGGTGAAGAGGTCGTGGGAGGGGAGAACCGTGAGAGCTCAACCTTAACTCTCTCAGCCCCTTGGTGTTGGGGCGAGAGAGCAGGTGCCTTTGTGGGGGACTGTCCCTTCTATCTGTGCCTGGATCTGGTGCCTGGGTCGTCAGAGCTGAAGACCAGGTGTGTCGTAACCCGGGGCCCTTCTTACCTTCAGGTTCTGAAACTCCTTCTCCTCTTCTTTGAGCACCTCCAGCTGCTTCAGGACTGAGTCTTGCTGGAATTCACCCCGGTCCATCTACAACCCAGAAATCGCTGCTCAGTGGGTAGGAGGTGGGCTAATCGTCCACTTCCCCCAAGGAAAAGCCGGAGAAATGCACTCAAAAGATGCTTGCCATCTGTGCCTCCCCTCCCCGCCACCTCTCACTTCCTGGCCCCTGGAGGCAGGTGACAAGAGCCTGGAGGAGATTCCAGATCTCACTGTTGTTCTTGGACCCCTAGCCCCACCCCTCCTGAGAGCCAGAGACAGAGAGGTGGGTGGGTGCAGGGCAGGTCTCTAAGACCCACCGTCTTCCTTCTCGTGGGCTACGGTTATCTCCTCCAGAGATCTTGCTTTGATTCGGTTCAATTCAGTGAGCCTTTATTGACTTCAGGCCAGGCATTGTGCTCAGGGCCAGGCAAACAGAGGTCAGGAGACATTACAGAACAGCTGTGCTCATCAGGGAGCTGGGCTTGTAGATAAATAACTGCAGAACCTCTGGGCAGAGGTCGGGCCCCGAAGCTCCTCAGCGGGGCTAGGCTTCATGACGGCCATGAGAAGGAATCAGTGAATAACTACCTCTGAGGTGCTGGCAACTAGGGCCTCACCTGCCATTCACAGCAAGGACTTAGATTATTCGAAGTTATCTTCCCGAACAGAGGCCAGAGAGCCTGGGGACAAGATCATTTCCTGTTTCTCTTTGGTTCTCCAGCACACCTGGTGCAGCGCCTTACACACTGTGGTCATCGACCAAAATCCTTCCAGAGTGGAATCATATTTAATTGTGTTTTATTCATTCTTTGATTGGCCAGTGCCCGGCGTGGTGCGTGCCATATAGTAGGACTGTCACAATTGTTATGTTTATGTCAGATGAATGAATGAAGCGGCAAGGCGCTAAGTTACTGGAAATTAAACAAATAACTAGACTTAAGGTGAAAAGTAAAGCACGCTTGGCACACAGTGGGGTTATTAATGAATGTGAACAGCCACAGTGGTTCTTGTCCTGTGGCACAGAATGTTCTTCCCATGTATCCCTTCTGCACATGACATGATCTGGGCCAGGTTCCCACCCACTCTCAGAACGGGGCTGTGTCTTCTCCCTTGTGACTCACTTTCCTGATCTCTTTTTGGAGCCCCACAGAATCAGCCAGCGTGCTTCCATCCTGTCACTTCCCCACTAATGCTGCTTTTTTCATTTTCCAGTAAGTGCTGTGGCTCTATCTGGATTGAGTTCTTCTCTTCCACCAGATTCAGCTTCTCAGCCCGCCTCTCCTCAGTGTTGGGGCTGTATCGGTGCCGGGGGTGAAGGGAATGGCTGGACGAAGGTCTCCCCAAGGGGAGCCCTCAGCGGGTTCTTCTTATCTCCCACTCTTAACTGACGACTGAGTGACCCCCCCCTTCCTTGAGGGTCTGGACTGGAGAATGGTGTGGAAACAGTCAGAGGCAGTCAGAATATCCCAGTGAGAGGGAATGCAAGGTCCCCAGGGGATGAAGGACAGGCGTGGGTACTTTCACACTAGACTCAATCAATCTCATCAACAGAGACGTCCATTCCTGCCCAGGTCTGGACTGTGGTCCCCTCCCTTGTAAGACTGACCGTTCATCTGTGTCAGACACTATGTTAGGTCTGGGCGAAGTAGACATTTGTCTCTTTGTCTTTGAGGAACGCTGGGATACTTGGGGAGGCTGACGTGTAATTAGAGAAATGCACTATGAAAGAGGAACATGCAGAGTGTTTGGGGAGAGCACCAGGAAGTGCATAGCTCTGCCAGCCACGGTGGGGCAAGCCTGGAAAATTGTGGAGGAGGTGACACTTGAGCTGACTCTCGAAGGAGAATGTGAAATTCAACAGACAAAATCAACAGGCCGAGGGAACAGCAGTGCGAAGCCTCCGAGGTATAAAAGACTCGAGGGTTGAGAACTGCAAGTTCTCTGGGGTGTTGGAGGGCTGGATGCATTTGGCAGGAAGACAGGGCTGGACAGGCCGGAAGCCGCTTCCTGCTGAAGGGTCTTGATGACCCGCCTGGTGCTGGAATATCAGGTAGGTCTGCAGCCACCGAGGGTCTTTAAGTAGGACGGTAACAGGATCAGATTTGCATCTTAGAAGGACCCTTTGTGGGACTCTGGAGGGTGGAGAGTAAAGTGGTGAAAGATTAGAATGTGGGACCACTGGGAGGAGGCTGTCATGGATCAGGGGAGCCGTGGTGAGGCCTGCACTCAGGAGTTATAGTGGAGAAGAGGCAGGGGCACAGCTCTGAAAAGATTCTGAAGTGGAATTGTCGGGACCTGAAAATCAACTGGATAGAAGACGAGCAGCAGAGAAAACATCATTTCAATTCACTAAACATTGGTGAGCATCTCCCAGGGACCGTGGAAGGCTCTGGGGACACAGGGATGAGTAAGGCAGCTTGCTCACCGTCTAGTGGAGACAGATAAGGAAACAGGTGATTTCACAGCAAAGCAAATAGCGACCGTTCCTTGAGCCCTCACTGTGTTCCACTGGCTCCAGCCTCTTCAGGGGTTCATCCACTGAGCCCTCACCCCGACCCCATGTACCATGACCTTCATCCTATCCTAGAAGAGGAGACTGAAGCACAGAGAGGCCCATGCTCTTGACCGACCTGCTTGCAGCTGCTACTCCAACATATTATAACCGTGACACAGTAGGCACCAGAGTTTTCTAGCAGAGTTTTCCGGGATTTTGTTTGGACAGACGGATGGGTGACGGTCCATCGAGGGGGCTCGGGAGGAGAAGAAATTATGAGTTTAAAGCCATCCAGTCCCCAAAGAGGAACCTATGCTCGTTGCAGACTTCTGGGGAGATGGGGGGAGCAGGGCATGTACTGGATGTTGATAATACCTATGTGAGGAGGATTATATGTTATATCACAACATCTTATGGCAATTATGCACATCTTCTCTCCCTACTGGACAATGGGTCCCTTGAAAGCTGGGACTGCATCTTAGATGCCTTTGAGTCTCCAAGAACCCCAAGCACAATATAGTAGACACACAATAAATCTTTGTTGGCTGAGAATACGAGCACGCTTCGTTTTATTGCGCTTCACAAATATCTCATGTTTTATAAATCCAAGGCTTGTGGCAACCCTGCAGAGGACAAGTCCTTTTGCACCATTTTCCCAAGAGCATCTGCTGCTCACTTTGTGTCTCTGTGTCACATTTTGGTCATTCTTGAGAATTTAAGACTTTGTCATTATTATCATCTTTGTTATGGGGATCTGTGATCAGTGATCTTTTTTTTTTTTTCTTTTTGGCCACGCCTCACGGCACGTGGGATCCCGCACCCCCTGCAGTGGAAGCGCGGAGTCTTAACCACTGGACCGTCCCTGTGATCAGTGATCTTTGATGTTACTATTCACTGAAGGCTCAGATGATGGTTACCAGTTTTTAGCAATAACATATTTTTTAATTAAGATAGGTACCTTTTTAAAGACATAATGCTATTGCACACTTCATAGACTACAGGATATAGGATAAACATAACTTCTGCATGTACTGGAAACCAAAAATTCCACGTGACTAGCTTTACTGCGGTCTGGAACCCAACCCACAGTGTCTCCTAGGTCTGCTTGGAGGTGCCTGGCCTGTTATGGGGGGGGAAGCACATCTTGCCTGATGCTTTGCTTGTCAGGAGCATCTAGAGCATCAGGAAGCCTCTGGTTCTGGGAGCTTCAGGGCGCAGAGGTCGGGGTGGGGCGGGGATAAGATGACATTCTCACCATCAGCTGCTTGATGGTGGGCTGTTCCTCAGCCTCCCGGCCAGAGGCAGGCTCCTTGTGGACAATCTCCACCCGGATGTCATTCCTGGCTGACACGACACCTTTGAGATCTGGCCATAAAATAGGAAAGTGTAGACGACAGAATCAGTTGTCATCTCAGGCATTAGGGCCTGAGATGTCAAGCTCTCCCCTCCCCTCCAGCCCCTGAACTCAGCAGTTTCAGGGCCCACCTGGTAATAGAACCTGTCTGGACGTGCCGTGGGCTGTTGGGACCTCAGAGTACTTTCTCTGCTGGCTCCTGGTTGCACGACCCTCAGCCTTTCCCTGCCTCTCCCGTGGCGTGGGTGGTCATCCCCAACCATTCGGCCACCTGGTCATCCTACTAAGTTCTCACCTCCTTCTAGAAGTCTTCCCTGACCTACTCTACCGGGCTCTGATCTCTCTGTTCAGAGAATCACACATCTGTTAGAAAGGACCTTGAGATCCCATGGTCAACCTCCCACCCAAAGCAGAAACGTCCCTGCACTAGTGGTCCAGCTTCCGTAATGGAGAGCTTACGGCTTCTAGAGGAAGAAGCCGATTTATACCTGGAGAGCTCTGTTAGAAAACTCCTGCTGAAATATGCTCCCCCATGATGTCCACTGAGCGGGTGGTGAGGGAGGGCCTGAGACCGCATCACTGGGGGCCCTCAAGAGAGCAAGGCTGCTCAGCTTGGAGGGGAGGACACAGGCAACTTTCTTTCAACACGTGAAGGCTGCCAAGCAGAGGAGGGAGCAGGCTTACCCTGATTATTCTTTTTGTGCCTTCCGCTCATAGAATGTCAGAGCCGGGTGGGGCCCCGAAAGTCACATCAGCCGACCCCTTGCTATTACACAGGAGAGAACCGAGGCCTGGAGTGGCTGTGGCTTGCCCAGGGTCACGGGGTGGAAGAGGCGGGGCCACAAGACAGTCTCTATTGTTCCCACCGTCTCCACCATCCCATTTACCCTTCCACGTGTCTGTCTAGCACATGTAACTTCAGAGCTACGCCCAGGACGGAGACTCCAGGCACACACAAGTGAAGAGTGCATCACTGCAGCTCTGTTTACAATAGCCAGGACATGGAAGCAACCGAGGTGTCCATCAACAGATGAATGCATAAAGAGGACGTGGCACATATATACAACGGAATATTACTCAGCCATAAAAAGGAACAAAACTGAGTTATTTATAGTGAGGTGGATGGACCTAGAGACTGTCATACAGAGTGAAGTAAGTCAGAAAGAGAAACAAATACCGTATGCTAACACATATATATGGAATCTAAGAAAAAAAAAAGGTTATGAAGAACCTAGGGGTAAGACGGGAAGAAAGACACAGACCTACTAGAGAATGGACTTGAGGATATGGGGAGGGGGAACGGTAAGCTGTGACAAAGCGAGAGAGAGGCATGGACATCTATACACTACCAAACGTAAGGTAGATAGCTAGTGGGAAGCAGCCACATAGCACAGGGAGATCAGCTAGGTGCTTTGTGACCGCCTGGAGGGGTGGGATAGGTAGGGTGGGAGGGAGGGAGACGCAAGGGGGAAGAGATATGGGAACACATGTATATGTATAACTGATTCACTTTGTTATAAAGCAGAAACTAACACACCTTTGTAAAGCAATTATACTCCAACAAGATGTTAAAAAAAAAAGAAGCGCAACCCCAGCACTTTATGGCTAACAACTAAAAGACCTTTAGGAGTCCCCCCAAAGCAATTCCCTGAACCCCCTTTTTTTTCCTGTGTGAGTGACCTGCTTTTCTGGTTCGACTAGCAGATCTTGGAGGGCAAAGGTCACCTCCCCCCACCCCCCCACCCCCGGGTTTCAGTACAGTTCCCGATGGGTGGAGAGTGCCGTGTATGTTGAATCTGAGGTGCATGAAGTTCACTTCCGTCCAGCTCAGCAGCAGTGGGGCGCCCGCTCTGTAGCAGATGCCGCAAAGCACTGCATGTGAAAAGATGCGGGAGGCCCGTCCCTGCCCCAGCAGCTCACAGCCCTGGTAGGGCCCTGTTCGCTGTACTCCTGCTGTTACTCCGGGGCAGTCTAAGCTGGCCTCTTTCTCTGCCCCCCTCCCTGAGCTCCCGGGTCTCCCTCCCGTACTTCTCTGGGAGCGGGCACAGCAGAAGGCCACAATGGTTGCCAGAAGGACGAGGAAGGCCACGCCAGCTCCTACGGCCACCCCGATGATGACGGCCATCGGCACAGCCTCTGTGGGAGAGAAGCAAGCAGGCTGATGAGGGAGCTGGGGCAGCCCGCTCTCTCCCCCCAGATCTCACCCAGTTCCTCGGACACAGCCCCTGCCGAGCTGGGGCCAGACCACGGCGCGTGGGCGCTCCTGGGAAAGGCCACAGGGGCCTGCGCAGGCGCGGGCACAGTCCAACAGGGGTCAGCTCGGGCGGGACACGGTGTGGCGGAGAGGGCGGGCAGACCTGGGAAAGATGGCAGCAGTGGTGGGGGCAGAGAGGCACGCAGACACAGGGAGGGGAGGGGAACGTGGGAGGTGAGAGGCAAGGCTGGTACGCTGAGCTCTCCGAGGTGATACGCCAGGAGAGTCGTTAAGTCCTGGCTTTTCTTTGGAAAAGGACCAGGGTCACTGCCGCTGTTCGTTCGCTTCGCTTTTTCCTTCTCTTCCCTTTCCCAGGTGCAGAGGGTGGACAATGGACAAGCAGCTTTTAGAGAGTTTTCAGGTCTGAGGCAACTTCCCCTCCAGACCTGGGCATCACAGGTGGTAACAGCCAGGGGCCACGTCGTAGGGGCCGGAGGGCAGGATCACAGCTCCCTCCACCTCTTTCTTTTTTTTTTTTTTTTGGTCGCGCTGCATGGCATGCACTTCCCCAACCAGGGATCGAACCTGTGCCCCCTGCAGTGGAAGCGCGGAGTCCTAACCACTGGACCGCCAGGGAAGTCCTTCCCCCCACCTCTTTAAGGAGAGATGCCCAGTCCTGCCCCCTCCTCTCCTGGGCCAGTCCTCTGGGCAGGAATCCCGGCACCCCACCCCGCCAGAGAGGCACCTGGAACTCCAGCTAGGCAAAGCTTCCCTCCCTGCTGAGTTCCTGTACTCTGTCTCCTGCCCTAGCCAAGTAGAGATGGGGGTGGGGAGGGTGATGTTAGGCTGGGGTGGGCACTCTTCCAGACAGTCCTGACCCTTCTGTGTCTGCAGAGGGGGCCTGAGCATATGACGTGGGGCCCTGAGTAGTCCATGGGGGGTTAGAACTAGAGAATGCAGGGGCAGGAGAGCTTAGGGCTCAGAGAGTCCAAGCCTCCCATTTATAGATGGAAACCTTGAGGTCCAGGGATGTCAAGTGACTTCGTTAAGGACACACAGCTACAGTAGAGCCAGTGCAAATCCACGTCTCCTCTTATCCGCCCCCCTCATCCTGCCCAGCTCCGCACACTGCGTCCCATGGCATCCTACAAATCTCACATCCTCTGTACAGTCCAGAGCAACGTACTTTACCCTCTCTTTTCTTCACCTGTAAAATAGGATAATTACAGTGCCTGCCTCAGGGGCGGGTCTGGGGTTTAGATGGGTGAATGCAGGCAGGTAAAGGCTGGCACAGAGCCTGGCGCCCAAACCGATCCCAGCCTTTGCCCTTGTGTCTGTGTGGGAAGGAGGACCGCAGCAGATACAAGGATAGGAAAGCCCCTTTTTGAGACTCGGCTGCTGCCCCTACCCCACGCTCTCAGTGTGGATGACTGGGGACTCCAGGTATCTGTCCTGAGCTGGAGGTTGGCCTCTCGCCTCTCGCTGTCGTTTTCTTTAAAGAGCAAAAGAAAGGAAGAACCCCGCAGACCCTGGCCCCTGGAGACGCTGCTGGGAGGGGGTGTGGTCCCTCTCCCGGAAGGAGCGCGTGTCCAACGGTTGGCAGTGTTGGCCGTCAGGCTGGGGCTCTCCTTCCAGCCCAGGATTGGCACACTGGTGCATTCATCACCTGCCTACTGGAGCCCGAGACCCCTGTAGGGGGCGCAGGGGAGGCGACGGGGAGGAGGTGGGTGCGACAAACACTCGGGGACTGAAAATGGGAGGCGTTTGGGCTGGTCTCAACAGTCAGGGGTGAGACAATGGACCTGACCTCGCCAGCCCTGCGAGCTTGCTCTGACAGTGAGACGGCCCTGTCTCTAGGTTTGAATTCCTCTAGGAAAGGAAAGCCGCGTTGGAAGTTCGTTGCTTCCATGCTTTTGAATTTTATTGATTTGAGTTGAATTCAGTTTCTCCGAGATTCCTAGGGCATTTCCTTGGAAAACTTGGGTCTTGTCTCAGCTGAGCTCAGAGCCAAAGGATGACGGTGGAAGGGTCCTTAACCTCTCTGGGCCTCAAGGTCTGTGAAACCAGAGAACGAGGGAAGCGGTATCTAAGGCAGCTATGCCTCTGGCGTCCACATTTCCTTAAGTTGTTAACAGCCGGGGGGGGGGGGGGGGGGGGTGGGGGGTGGGGGGGGCGGGGGCGTGGTGGTAGCCATCTTATCTGGAGGACTGTCCTGAGTGGGTGGGAGGGGGCAGAGGGAGAGGGTCCTGGGCGGGGGGCCCAGGGTGCAGGCACAGAAGAGATGGAGACAGAGGGTGACACCAGCTCTGCACCAGGAGTGACCCTGAGGGGCGTCAGGGAGAACACAGCAGGAGTTGATATTGTGTGCCCGCCTTGAGCTGGCCTGTGCCCGGCCTGTTGCTCTTTAAGGGGCCGTCCGCCCAGAGGGGAGGGGCTGAGCGGGACCCACCAGGGACTTGCTGAAGCGCCTCCTGGGCCGGTGTGGCGGGAGAACTAGGGCAGGGGACCCCTCATCTTCGTCATGGCCTTTGCCGACCCTGTGGGGTCTGGCTTGCCATGTCCTGATTCTCTTTTCTGGGTTTCTCCCTGGAGGGTGGGGGGCAGTTGTCTCCTGTGGGGTCCCAAGAGAGAGCAACTCAACCCAGGGAGCCTGGTGACCCCTTTTGCTGCCAAGTCCCCGGGGAGAGAGGCACTGCCCAGCGGCCTCAGCCCGGTGGTGAGATGACAGCTCCACGGGGAATGCAGGAGTGCGGGAAGGAGGCAGCCAGCAGAAAGCACGGGGTCAGCATGGATTACGCAGGCCACAGCCGGGCTGGGTGGCCCAGGTGTTCTTGGAAGCGATGGCCAAGCTGGTGGTGATGGTGAGAAGCGGAGTCAGGTGGGGGGGAGCTGACCCCAGGGGGAGGAGTCAGGGCTTCAGAAGAGGAGGGGTGGGAGGAAAGACGGGGGAGGAGCAAGTGCCCTGGGCTGCCAGGAGCCTGCGGGGGGCAGCAACAGCGGAGACAGGTCTCGGGGTCTCTAGACCCGTGCTGCCTGGAGGCTCTCTCCCTGCTGCTCTGACTGCACTAAAGTCTCAAGATGGGGGAGGGCAGAGAAGTTAGCGGCTGCCCTGGCCTCCTGACCCACACTTTGGGCTCCCTCCCCCTCTAGCCCAGCAGCCCCTTCCCCCATCCCGGGGAGCCTCATGTCTCCTTCATACCTGCTTCCAGCCCGGCTCCCGACTTCATTTCCGAACCTGTTTGGAAATAAAGCAAGAGTCCACAGCCAGGGCCTGGCTGGCCAGGGTGGGGTGGGAATGGGGGCGGGGCGGCCCTCTGGAGGGTCTGGGGTGGTTGGGGGCTCCCTCCTGCATCACATCTCCAGGATGCCCCACAGATCCGGGCTGGCCGAACTGAACCCGGAGTTCGTTCAGACTGACTTAGGGACTCCAGACGGGTGGGACCAGAGAGAGAGAGGTCAAGGCTGGGGTGGGAGTTGGCTCTGAGGAGGGGGGGTGAGAACACTAAGGGGCGGGTAGAGGGGTGGGGCACTGAGGGGAAGACACGGAGGGGAGGCAACAGTGGACCGGGAGGGTTGGGATGACGTGTGGATGATATTATGCAAATTATGTGCAAAGCATTAGCAAAGCAGCACTTATTAGGGAAGAGGTGTTGGGAGCAATGCGTGATCCACAGGGCAGCACTGCGGCCCCAGGGGCCCAGCTGAGACCACCTGCTTGGCCCAGAATCTCTTCCAAGGCCTGACAGCCTGTGGGTGGGCCTTAAGCTTGGAGGGGTCGGAGACTGCCAGGGCCGAGGCCCCCTGGACCGTTCCTGTCCTGGACTAACCCCCGCTGGCCAAGGGGCTAGATCCGCAGCCCATCTCAGGACCTGGTGTGCCACTGGCTGGCTGCCTCACTTCTCTGGAACCCCCTCCATGCCCCTCTGAGGCCCCCTGCCCTCCGAGCCTGAGTCCTTCCGAGCTCTGAGCCCTTCTGCCCGGCGCTGCCCTGCTGGCCGGGGTCTCCTTCAGAGCACAGCGCTCCAAGTGTCTCCTGTGTCCCCATGGGGAGCTGCAGGCAGCCTGAGGCCAGTCCCCTGCACACCAGGGATTGGACAGCTCAAGTGCCACTCCTTAGCTTAGCATGGGCACCCTCGGGTTTGGGGCAACTGGACTGGCTTGTTGTCTTAACGGGCTGGGCCAGGTTCCCCAATACGCCCATCCTGGTGCATCCCCGTGGGGACACTGCTCAGAGATCACGCCCCCAAAGGGCCCCAGGGAACCGCTGAGAGCAGGGAAGCCAGGGCCTTTAGGCAACGCGGCGCCTGCTGAGGGGCCAGCACCTGGGCAGCTGTCCTCCTGCTTGCTCTGGTGCAGGCCAGTGCCCCTGGGCTCGGGGGGCCTGGCTGACCGGCAGCGGCTGCGTGGCAGGTGAGGAAGGGCCTCCTGCCCGCCCGCGAGTGTAGGCGCTCTGTCCCCCCCAGGGCCCCGGAGGACCTTGCCTGGGGCCCTGCCCTCGCGGGGAGCCCCACCTTGCTCCTTGAGCCGGATGATCTCCGTGTCGGAGCCGAAGCTGTTCCAGGCGGTGCAGTTGTAGATGGTCTGGAAGTCGGCCCGCACGATGCTGCTGATGGTCAGCGTGGAGATGACGCCCTCCTCGGTGCTGACCGTCTCCACCGTGTAGCGGCCCGATGTCCCCGACTCCAGCACGTTCTCCTTCCAGGACCACGCCTGCCCAGGTGCGCAGAATTAGGAGGACATCCCGCCAGAGCCGCCCCGCCAGGACCACTGTGCCGCCTCCCTGCTCCTGGGCGGACGCTGCCAGGCCCGCGCTCACGCTCACCGCCACACGGCACAGGTCGACGCGCACGCTACAACACGTGTGCGCACAGCACAGCGCCCGCAAACACACGCCACAACACGTGCGCGCACAGCATAGCGCCCGCAAACACACTCCACAACACGTGCGCGCACAGCACAGCACCTGCAAACACACGCCACAACACGTGTGCGCACAGCACTGTGCCCGCAAACACACACCACAACACGTGTGTGCACAGCACTGCGCCCGCACACACACGTCACATCACGGGTACACCTACCGCCCCACACGTAGCACACACACACGTACACACACAGAGGCTGGGCCACCTCAGAGGGTATTTCCATCAACACGGGGCCTTACGCGGCTTTTTGCTGGAACATATTCCCAGGCAAGCAGGGGCTCTGGGGCGGCGATGGGAGCCCCTCCGTCAGCTGGGGCCCCTGACAGATGGTGGTGAAGGCCAGCCCCAGGCTGACTGAGTCTGGTTTGGTTACTTTGTGCGTGTCTTTGTACAAACGTTACGCTCTGAGAGCTGCATTTGTGAGAGCCTTAGTGCAGCTTGGTTTCGGCTGGTGAGCGTTTACCTCTTCTCAGAGCCCTTTCCCGTACACTGTCACCGCCTGCCCCACCGTGTTGCCCTGGGCTCTGTGGGGTGTTTAGCTGCACCCTACA
The DNA here is from genome assembly GCF_949774975.1 of Lagenorhynchus albirostris. NCBI lineage: Eukaryota > Metazoa > Chordata > Mammalia > Artiodactyla > Delphinidae > Lagenorhynchus > Lagenorhynchus albirostris. Next base: position 101,184,342 of record NC_083103.1, read on the forward strand.
ATGTCTCCAGGTGTCGCCAAATGTCCCCTGGGGGCAGAACCGCCCAGGTTGAGAACCCCTGGCCTAGAGTTCCATTTCCACGAAGAGGAAGACAGTGTGAATATGCTCAGTAGTGAACAGGATATTATCGACACCAGCACGTGTTACACTTACACTTTAAAAAGATTAGAGTGAAGGGAAGAGGGAGGCGTAGGCATTAGTTCTACGCGTGGACCCTTGCCATTTTTGTGTGACTCAGACCGTGAATGAACTGAATGCCTGAGGAAGTGTGTAACGCACCAGTGCTCTAACGAGGTCTTCATCTACAGGGTGACACCTTAGCTGTTGGCGTGTGCCTCCCACGCCCCTCCAGGTGCTGCTGCCCTGGGGAAAGGTGAGACTGCCCTGTGAACTTGACCTGGGCGGCCTTTCGGCAGGACCGCCTGGGCGCTGGGCTTGCAGACAACAGTGTCTGCACCCCTCCCCCGACACCCAACAGTGCGGGGAGATGCTCACCTCTCTCTGTTTTCCCACCCCAGCTTCTACCAGTGTCAGCGGAACCTGGGTGGGAGACCCCCACTTCTACAAATGCAAATACCTGGGAGGGCTACGTGTGAGCCAGTCAGGCGGCCCAAGCTGCACTGCGGGGAGGGGCGGGGAGAAGGGAGTGATGCTTTCAGAGGGGAAACTTGCTAACTGGGGCAGCACTCTCCACGGGCATCATCGAAGCAGAGGAGGGCTGTGGAGGCGCAGAGAGAGGTCTGCTGACTCTAAGCTGCATCCTATTTGCAATTTTGCTAAAGGCTGGCCTTGAACCCAGGAAAGGTAAGAAATCATTTTTTCCCTTCTGCTGCCCTCACTTGCCCTCTGCCCCCAAGATGCAGAATTTGGTCGGAACCATTTGTGTTGGCACACAGCTGAGAGGCAGAGAAGAGTTAAATACACCCGCAGGCGAGGAGCACAGCCTGTCCTGAGAAAGGAGACTGCCTGTGATTTTTGTCTTCGTGATGCCTTTCCAAGAGACACAAGGCAGGAATAGTTTTCCCCGACGGGGAAAGGCAGTGCAGAGGCAAGACTGACCAGCCGGACGGTGGAGCGGCTGCAGGCACAGATGACCCACCAGGCTGCCCAGCCTGGGGGCCGTGCCACTGGCCCTCCCTGCTCGCCCCGGGGCACTCACGATGCGGTCGGGTGGCGGCGTGCTCCGGATGAAGCACTTGATTTGGCCCTTCTCCCCGTGGAGGGCGTGCTGGGTCTGGGTGCTGGAGATGATGGGGGGTCCTGTTGGGGAGACAGCATCATCAGGGATTCGGGAGGGGATGGGCCCTGGCTGGGCCCCTCTTGGCAAGTTCAGAAGTTTATACGTTCATTCAGTCGTTCAGCAAACAGTTACTGGAGGCCTGTATATGCAAGGTGACGGGCGAGACAGGGGACTCAGAGATAGATGAACCTTCAGTCATAAACGTCTCAAGGGATCGTGAGTGAGTGCCTCTAGGTCAGGACGCCCAGAGACATCAAGAGCTGTCACAGGAGGTGGGGAGGTGAGCACCAGGCAAAGTGCTAACCGACTTCACAGGAGAGAGAACTCTACCCGGCAGGTGGGGAAACCTTTATGAAGAAGGCGGTACACTGCGAAGGGAGTGGGGGAGGTGTCAGGGAGGAAGGAATGTAATGTCACCTCCACCTCAGCCAGCTGTTGGATTTCAAACCATTCCCTTGTATCTCCAGTAGAGGGCGCGCTTGCCTAACAAACCGGTGTCCTCGGCAGGACAGGAAAACCAGGCAGGAAGGGAAGTAAAAGATGTTCCTCCACGAAGCGGCGAAGCGGGGAATCACCTCCCCCCCCACTCCCGGCATACATGGCTTGGGCTGGGCACCTTCACAGACTTCATCTCACATGTGTCTCAGGAGATCCCTTAGTTCATCGCTTTGCACGCCACATACATACCTGGCCAGCCCAGGTGGGACCACAGCTCCAAAGCTGACCCTGACATTATCCTATCCCCCCCGGGCGTGCGTGCGTGTACGGGTCATGTTTATGGATGTCTCTGGGGACACCTGGCTCATGTACCACCTCGGACAGCCTGGAGGGTCCACCAGGATTCCAGCAGTGCTTCCTGGCCAGTTCTGCCTGTTAACTAACCCAAATGACTGCATTTAGGCTGGGAAGGGAAACGTCTTGGAGATGGGAGAGGCAGACATGAGGCACCCTCAAGATAAGGGCTTCCACCCTCAGGGGGCCTTCAGAGTTCCTCTCTTAGGAACCTTAGCTCCAAGAAGCCTTTGGCCAAAAGGCAGGAAGGCTTCATGTTTTAGGACCTTGGTTGGCGCTTTGTTTTGCTGCCGGGCTGAAAGTGATGATCCTGTAAAACCTTTTCCCCTTCACTCCCCAGGAGCTGGGATTTCCCTGGGGTGGGGGGGGCGGTGTCATCAGCTGTTCTAAAAAAAGATCAGGTAAGTGCATACACATTTAAGGGCTTCTTAAAAGAAAACAGGAATCGGGGTAAGGGTAGGTGGGGGTGGGAGAGTCAGAACACAGCAGTAGTACGGTTTATCTCCCCCTTCTTGCAAATCCCGGGTTTGAGCCAAATCATGGGCCAGTTTATTCCCCAAAGGGCGATGGCCAGCAGTCATCTCCCGGCCGGGATGCATTTTGATAAGAACCTCATCTCATTTTGGATTTGTTCATAGTGTTGATTCCTTCAGCCTAGTCCAGGCCTGCCCAAAGGGCTTCACCACCCCTCCCCACCTATTCTCCAGACACAGGTATAGACAAGTTCATTCCCAAGTCCACGCACGTGCCGGCTGGCAGGCTCCTCTCTGTGGGCCACTTCCTGCATCCTCCTGCCTCAGGGCATGATGACCCTCATTCAGAAACAAGCAAACTGCCTCCTCGCTTCACTCCAACCTCTTGGGTGTTTCTCTTCCTAGCAGCCTAGGGGAGCTTGTGTCAGAGGATTGGAGGCACAGGCGGGGGGTTGGAAAAAACGACCCTGGAGAGTGCAGATTAAACCCTGGATAGACACCAGGGCCCAGGCTGGGGTGTCCCATCCAAGAGGAATGTCCCTTTGAGGTGTGCGTTCCCTCCTCAAGAAGCCGCTTTGAATCCCTGTTGGGAAATGCTTGGAAGTCTAAAGTGACAACGGATTTTAGCCCTTCCTTTATCCGTCGTGTTTTCCCCAGAAATGAGGATGCTCATTTAAAAGCTTCAGGCTTGGGGACCCCGGGGGCCACACGTGAGTCTGACGGTCCCCAGCCCGGCTGGTCACAGGGCCATCAGAGCGGAGCTGGCCGTAGTCATGGGCCAGCACGACTCCCAGCGCCCTCCCAGAGCGGGTGGCGGGTAGCCGGGGAGGCCGCTGATTTCACCAGGGCCTAGCGCCTGAGCCGAGTGTCAGACACTGGAGCCGGCAGGAAAAGGCTGCAGCCCATGTTGCCATGGATATATGGAGGTGCGATCAGATGCTGTTATTTTTAGCCCTGCAGCGCCAATTTATTGGTGGCGTCCTGGGGACACGTAGGAAAGGCAGGAAGGCTTCCGAGTCAGCGATCTGCCCTGGACAGACGGCTCCGGGGTCTGAGCAGATTCACCCTCCCTCTGGGGCTGCCACGACTCTTGGTGAGGGGGGAGGCAAAGAAAGAGATGGAGGGGGGCTGGCTCATGGGGACCGCACCAAGCTGGTTTTAGTTTCTAGCAAAGCGGGGACTAGAGGAAGCTGTGTGCCACCCGGGCTGATTTCTGGACCCTGGCTCAGCCCCTCACTAGGGCCCTGGTCTGGAACAGGAAGCAGAGGCCCTACAGACGTGGGTCTGTGGCTTGGTTCCTCTTGGGGCTCAGAGCCTTGATCGGGAGGCAGACTATGCGGGAGCAGAGGCCTCACGAGGAAACCGAAACCCAGCGGAAGGAGGACGTTTCGAAACACAGAGGGGGCTGTCTTAGCATCCTCGCCCTCTCCGACCAGCTGCGCCGGCTGCCGGCGTGGCCCACACACACATAAAGGCAGGGACATCGAATCTCCGTCCTGGTGCCACAGCCTTCTCGGGTCTGACCTGAGCTAGGTCCCAGCTTCTCTGTGACCTTCTACATCCCGTCAACCAGGCCCCGTCCCCTGAATGTCTCATGTACCAGTCATCTGGTAACTCACACTGTGTTTTTGGAGAGAGATGGCAATACTCTCCTGCTGTGGTGACCTTATTACGTATAATAAGACAAGTTCCCTGCCCTCAGGGGACCCCACCCCGAACTTGGCCCTGTGGGGATGGTGGCAGGTCTTCCTCACTGAGTGGCTCTAAAAATGGGAAGAGGCAGACGAGGAGTCATAGAGATGCCCCCTTAAATTCTCCACCAGGGCCAAGGTCATGGTCAAAGGGTAGATATGGGATCTATGTTGGTTGCCCAGTAGCTCTCGGACTCTTTTTCCTGGCCAGGAATAAATTCATCAGCTATCACTTTCAGGGCTGAGACCCCTTAGAAGGAACACAGAGGAGGGAGGTGACCAGAGAACCACCCAGGTCCTTTGTCACCCCAGGGCTGGGCTCTGACACGGACTGGAACAGGTGGATGTAATCACTATGGACCCACAGTTGGAGGTGGATGTGAGGCCCAGAACCCACGTGTGCCCCTTGGGGCAACACCAGGGACCCTCTTGGCCCCCTTCCAGCCCTGCCCTGGCATGAGTGGGGTCTTACCATTGACAGTTAGGGTCACCTCTCGCTCCCCGGCCCCTACCCGGGGCACCACAGCTCGGCACACGTACTTCCCCGCGTCCTCCTGGCGGACGGTTTTGAGGGTCAGGGTCTTCTCATTGCTCAGGACCTAGGAGGAGTGGGGAGGGTCAGACCCCGAGGGCAGGGGCCACGCTCTCTGTCTCAGAACCAGAAAGGCTGAGAGGCAGGCCGGGTGGCAGGGTACACAGTCTCCAGCATCTCAGCAACAACAGGGGGTGGGGTGGGAGCCGGAAGTCTTCTTACACAGTGTGCCCGGCGGGCTGGCGGGTGCGGGAGACCACGGCACAGAGCACCCCGTGAGGCTGAAACAGCTCCGCCCCAGCGGCAGCCCTGAAGGGTGGGAACGCAAAGCGGGGGTGAGAGAGAAGGAGGGGGCCTCCCTGGCTGGGGCCCCCAGGGCTTCCTCATCCAGGGGGTCTGCCGACCAGCCCGTACCAGGCTGGCCAGGGGTGAAGCTATCCTGCCGCTGAGCATCTCTGAGGGTCCCAGATCTGTCTTTCCTGAGTCATTTGCAATATCCCTTTGGGATGAGGTTTGGCGTGATGAAAAGAAAACAGGCTTTGGCAACAGCTGCTCTGAGTGGGAATCCCGGCGTCAGCGGTGCCTACTTGTGTGGCTTTGGGTGTTAATTATCTTCTTGGAGGCTCTCTCCTTATCCCTGTAATGGGCGCAGTGACACTCAGAGGACAGGGCAGTGTTTGGCACACAGTAGGGCACACAGAAGCCACTTTTCTGCTGCTTCTCCCCCTGCTTCCCTGCCCAAGGCTCTCACTGGTCCTCCTGGGAGGAGGGATGTCTGAAACTCCTAGGCACACTAAAGAACACATACACTTTAAAAGGGGAACACAGGAAGAAAGCAAGGCTTAACCCCAAAGTTAAAGGGTAACAACTATTTGGGGCAAGCGAAAAAGCCTTTCTAGTGACTTTTCGCCCCAGCATCTTGGTGACCACCTGCTTTTCTTATAAGGCTCAGGATAAAGCAGAACTGCACCGGCTGAATGTGTTTAGACCCAAGGTGGGTACGTGTGGGTACCTGGGGTTCCCTCTCCTCCTTCTGGGGCCTTCCTTCCGTTTACATGGGAGGCTAACGTCCCCGATCTAAGAGTGAGAGGGGCCATGGGAGGCAGTTCCCTCCTGGACTGTGGACCCCGCACCCCTCCAGGGCCCTCCAGGGTCTGAGCTGCGGACTCACCACACCAGAGCCCCGCTTCATCCAGACGATGGTCAGGGACGGGTTGCCTGTCCAGGCGCAGCTGAAGACGGCGTCGGAGCCCAGATCCACGAGCAGGGACTGGGGTTCCGTGGTCATTCTGGGCCCGACTGCGATGGGAGGAAGGAGGAGACAGGGCTCTCGTGGGCTGGGAGCTCTGGGGACCCTCCTTGCTGCTGCCTCCCCTCCCCCATTCTGGTTGGGGGAGGGGGAACCACTGGTGCCACGACCCTCCACTCCGGCCCATTCCCTTCCGTTCCGCGTCAGTCCTCTACCGGTCTGGGCCCGGGTCTGGGCAGTAAGGAGGAGACCCCTCTCCCCCAGCCCAGCCTCCCTCGGGCCCACCATGGGGGTAGGCAGCACCAACCAGCCCCGAAAAGCGGCTCTGGTCCCATTTCTGCCTGGACTTGCCCCCAAGGGCTCTCCCACCCCGTTCCCTCTGTCCTGGTCCCAGGAAGCCCCCCTGACCCCAGTGTGGGGGCAGAGGGTCCTTCCCCCACCCCAGAATCTCTCTGTGTCTGCCTTCAAGTCAACTGGCCACCTCCTGCAGGCCTCAGCCTTGTGACCTGGAGTCAAGGTACCCATGCGTCTGGCCCAGCTCCCTGGGCCCACCCAGGGCCCCGCAGGGCCACTGCAGGGCTCTGAGATAAGGAGTGGGGAGGCCAGGCCTCCTGGAGGTGCCCCCCCCCCACGCCGGCCGCCCTCCCAGGTTACTCTCTAGTCCAGCCCCGCCCCACCTCCTTTTCAATCCACCAAGCAGGTGGCCTTTGGCTCTGTTGCCCCACACCCGCCCTAACCCGAGTCCCCTGCAGACCAAGCCTTGCTTCCCAGAGTGGGTGCAGCCCTGGGATCTCAGGGGTGGTGACGGGAGGTGTGCAGACAGCTGTTTTCAGGGAGCAGAAGGTGTGAAATCAGGGTCAGGAGACCCAGATGAGTCCCTTGGTGCAAAAAGGGAGTCGTAGCACTTTCCGCTGAGGCCCGGACGGGCGAGGGAGCGGTCAGGTCAGGCATAAAGTTTGCAAAAGTGCTTCTAAATCTGTAAAGGGCAGTGGATGAGCTGATGCGCAACGCTGTGACCACAGCTGTGGGCTGTTTCCCCGAGGGTCCCTTCCTGGCCACTGGGGAAGAGGGGGAGGCCCTGATGAGAGGCGGACCCTCTTCAGTCCTCATTCTGCCACTTACTCGCTGCGTGACCTTGGGCCTCCATCCCCTCATCTGGGTACTGGGAAGAAGAAGTCCAGCCTCCCCGGGTGATTTTTTTTTTTTTAGTAGTTTTTTTTTTTGGCCACGCCGCCTGGCTTGTGGGATCTTAGTTCTCTGAGCGGGGATTGAACCTGCGCCCTCGGCAGTGAACGTGCAGGGTCCTAACCACTGGACCGCCAGGCAGGTCCCCTCCCTCGGTGACTATGAGGGTGGAGATAAACACGAGGGAAGCTTTTCGTAAAGCGCACGGATTACGAGCCTGTGAGGCACTCTTATGTCACGTGCAACGAGGCCACGGCGGTTCCCCCTGCCGCGAGCAGCGCCCAGCCAGTGCGCGTGCGCCCGGGAAGCCCCTAAACAGCCACTCACAATAGACGTCGACATTGCGGCTGATGTTGGTGCTGCCTAGGGCATTGGTCGCCTCGCAGGAGATGGGCTCGGAGAAGTACGTGTAGTCCACGGTGGTCCGGTACACCTCCCCGGAGGCTTCCTTGATGATCTGGCCCCGCTTGGCCCACCTGCAACGCAGGCGCCCGGGCTGATGTGGACCTCCGGTGGCAAGGGCGTCCTTCCCGCCCGGGGGGCTCTTCTCTCTGGGAGCCGGACGCATCCATCCCGCAGAAAAACGAGGCCCAGGGAGGGGCGGCGTGGGGCAGGCCCCCGAGCGGTCCCTCAGGGGAACCCTCTGCAGAGGGGTTACTCCCAGGGGTAGGGGTGTGGGGTTGGTGACGGGGGCAGTGGTTTCTGGTCCGTGGGTCACCAGGCAGCCGGCAGCACTCGACTAGTGGGTTATTCTGGAGGGAGGTGGGTTGACTATTCAGTGGGTCAGCGCACCTGGCGGGCCAGGTGATGGCTAACCCAGCTGTCAGTCCCCAAACCGCTTGGCCCTCTCGCTGCTCTGAGCTCTCTCGGGGGTGGCGGGGGACCGTCCTGGGCCACATTGGAAAAGAAAGAAGCCAAATCCATGACCGAAGAGGCCCAGGTCTAATGGTGTGTGCCCACACACGCGTGCACTCCTGCACACACACGCACTCCTGCACACACGCGTGGGGCTCTGGAAGCTTGATTTCCAGACAAGGCGAGAAGCTGATGGAGAGGTGTGAGCAGTGGTCCTGACTGCTCCCTCCCCAGCTCGGTCAGCTCTCTCCGCCCCGTGCCCTGACTCCTGTCCCTGGGGGCGGGGCGGGGGGCGGTCCCCTCATGGTGTCCCTCTGTCTCTGAAAGTCCTTTCAGCCTGCCCCATGGTACTTGCTCTGTTGCCTGCCCAGCCTCTGCCTCCCACCCAGGCTCCGCCCCTCAGAGGCCTGGGCTCCATCAGCACTGGTTTGATGGGGGCGGGGGAGGAGGGATGGGAAGAGAGCTGTGCTGACTTCTTTGCTGGGCCAATTGGCTGATCTGTGTCTTGGACCCGGCTCAGGGGCGGTGATCACTGCGTTGGACCGGTAGCTGGGCAGCCTGCTACCTGTGGGGCAGTGCGGCCGGGGTGGGGGGTGTGTGTCTGTGTGCGTGAGGCTGGGGTTTCCTTACAGATGCCTTAGGAGAGAGAGTTCAGAGCTTCCCCTGGTTTACTCCTGTTGCGGATAAGACTTTTTTAAAATCACAGAACTTCCGACCAGGCTCTTCCTACTGTGGCTCAGGCCTGTTTTGGGGTGCATGTCTTTACCAGAGCTGCGCAGGTACCTTGGCCCTGTAGTCGTTACCCTGGGGCCACAGTCCCCTGTAACCACATTCCTGGAGCCTTTCCTGGGGCCACAGAGGCCCGTCTCCTGCCCTTCCTGCCCTTCCCTCCACCGGCCCCCACTCAGCCTGCCCGTCTGGCCGGAGGCTGCCCGTCTCCCGGCACAGCAGGGAGCATCAGGCTGGCACCATGCGGTTATTATCTCAAATTAACATGGGGTCGTTATTCAGAAGACAATTAATAATAACAATGATAGTTTAACAACAGAGCGAACCATAGCTCCCCGAGAGCCGAAGGAGCTTCCCAACAAACTATTATGAATTATTCATGAACCATTTCAATCTCTAACTTTAATTTAATGACCAGACTTAATAGTCAGGTACAGCTCCCGCCTGGGGTGGCTGAGTTCAGTCCCAGACACACGGTCGGGGGTCGGTGTCCAGCCCCTACTCCATCTACCCTGCTGCAGTGAAGATTTAGGCGGTGGGATGCTGGGGGGTGGGGCAGGCAGCTGGCTGGGCTGGGGGGAGGCAGGTGAGCCCCTCCTGCCCTGCCCGGACCCCTGCTCTTGCCTGCCCACAGCTCCAGATGCTGGGGCAGGGGTGGGCTTGGCCCCAGCGAGCAGGCTCTGCTGGGCAGTCCTCTTCCATTATTGGGGGGTTCCTGGGGCAAAGGGGGCTTTCTCCCCACCTGTCTGGGTCCTCTCATAGTGTAAGAAGGGCGAAAGCTCCGCCACTGGGGCCCTGAGGATCTCAGAGCTGCTGGGGCATCCTCAGGCCCGGAGCCCAGTGGTCCAGGCCACACGGGTCTCCTCTTCCCCAGAGCAGGCTGGCCTGCCCTCTCAGAGCCAAAGAAGGGAGACTTCAGGGATGCCGGATGGCTGCGTGGCTGCGGCTCTCAGCCCCCAGGGCCCGTCTCCACCTTGGCGGTGAAGGGGGGGCAGAAGGAAGTCTTATGCCGTCTTCTCCCAGGGCCACAGGAGGCCAGCTGTGGGGCAGAGCCTTGGGGGGCGCCCCACAGTGCCCTGCTCACATCCCACTCAGCCAGTCTTTCTCTTCCCCATGTTTACTCCCCTCCCACACCAGAAAGTCCCTCGTAGGCATCCCTTCCAGAAGCTCAAACCACTCGCTGAAGCAGCTGGTCACACGACCAGGGGTGAGCCGGGATGCAAGTCCCGCCCGCTCCCGTCTCCCCTCCCATCTCTCTTCTGTTTTCCAGCTTCACTTCCTCCTTCTCCTCTTTCCTCCTGTCCCTTCCCTCTCCCACCACCCACCTACGCCCCTGCTGCCACTGCTGCTGTCACTGCCTCGAGACGGGCGTCAGATTAAACCTTTCCCAATCAATGTCTAGTTTGGCGAGAGCGAATGTAAGAGGATTCATTATTTATATCACACAATCGGGAGGCTGGTGTGTCAAGGCTGACAGGCTGTTCTCAATAGCCCTGCCTTTCACTCTGGGCGGTGGGACCCGCCCTGTCACCTGCCCGGGTGGGGTGGCCCTCAAAGCCTCAGAGGGGAGCAGAGAGGCTGGAAGAGATGCGCTTCAGGTGCGTGTGGGCCTGTTCTGCTCGCCCCGGGGCCGCTGGTCCAGTGGGGCAGCCGAAGTGACTGCTGAGTCCAGCTGGATGGGCTCCCCTGCCCCCCCCCAGGGCCCCTTGCTGGGTGCTGGGGTGGACGAGGGCGTATCTCTAATTTCCAAGATTACAGCCTCTTATGCGGAACAGGAGGAAGCAATAAGACCAAAGGAAGTTAAGAAACAAAGACCCCTTAGTCTTGTCAAAGTCAGTTGGGAAAAATCGATGTGCCTACGTGCCAAGATCTGCTCAAGGCTTTTCCTCTCGGATCCCAACACCACGTCTAGAAGGACCATCTGCCTGCTGGGTGAGCCCTTCCTGAGGCCAAGGGGCTGAGCCAGTTGGGGGTGGGCACAGATGTCTGCCTCCGCTTGCCATGGCCCCTGCACCCCCTTCCTCCCGGGCCACCCCAGCTCTCCCACATTTTTCTGGAGGCCAGAAGGGCTCCCTGAGAGCCTCTGGAGTCCTGGAGGGAGCCTGATTCGCACCAAAGCCTTTTGGGGGCCTGTGGCTAATCGGAAGCTCAGGAGGAAAGGTGGCAAGTAAGGACAGGTGCATATCTGCAGGGGGCCTGCCTGAACCTCTGGCTCCTCCTCTGTGTGTGATGAGCTGACCCAGGCTCTGAGCTGCAGGGAAGGATGAGTATGGAGGGGAACCACAGGTGCCCAGAGCCTGGGGAAACCTGCACGTCCTGGCTCATTCACTTTTTAGTTTGGAAGCTAAATATAACTTTGTAGTTATAGAAAAGTCACCAGAATGGCCCAAGTACCTGCCATATTCCCTTCACCTAGATCCACCAGTTGTTAGTATCTTGCCACATTTGCTTTCTGATGACCTCTCCATACGTAGATTTATACCTTATTATTGTCAACGATGTGAGGGTGAATGTGGGTGTGCCTGCCCCGGGGGGTCAGTGGGAGAGAAGGCCTGCCCAGGGAAACTGGCGTTAGAGGTCTTTTCTGGGCAGATGGTGCCGGTGTTTAGTGCTTGCGAGCAGAGAGCAGACAACAGAGAGAAGCCCACCTGTGGATGGAGCCCAGGTCTTGCAGGTACAGGGTGGAAGCTCAGAAAAAAACAGAGACTCTTTGGGCATCTCCTTCTGCACCTTTGTCACTTGTCCCAGTCAAACCAGACCTGCCCCCTGGACCTAAGGGGCTGTAGGACTCCAGGGTGCCTGAAGGTCGTCTGCTCTTTCTCCTGCCTCTGGCCCAGTGACTGGTGAAATCGACAGGACGGATGGGTTTTCCTCCTACTTAAAAATATTCTCAAGGATAAAGACTCTGAGCCTTTCCTGGGTTTCCGGTTCCAGCGCTAATTATCTGCACTGCGGGGGCACCACCTATGTCCAGCCTGAATCTCTGGCTGCCCCTCTGGCCCATTTCCTCGAGTTCTGCCCTCTGGGGCCGCACTGCCTCTCGTCTCCCCTGTCCTCCACTCCCACTGGCAGGCTTGTTTCCTAGTCTGGGACTATCAGCATTCCTGGCACTGGCTCACGCTGGGGCTTCATAGCCCATCTCAACAGTGGAGGCGACACCAGGCTCTTCCATCAGGTGTGGGCTGGGGGAAGGGACGGGGCAGAGTGAGGGCTATGGTGAGTTGCACAGATGCCTCAAGGAGGGGAGTGTCTGAGTCAGACCCCGGAGCACCTCTGAGGCCGCTCTGTGTCTGGAAGTCTTGGGTGGTGATGGTGCCCGGGCAGGAGGGTGCCCAGAGGGGCTGCTCTACGTGTTTACGGAGTCTGCGAGCTAATGTCCTGGAGCGCCGAGTGCCTGCCACACAAGTGCTCCACTGAGAGCTGTTAGGTGACCGAACTGCGGGCCCGCCTTCAAGAAGCTCAGTCCACAGGGAAAGACAGGCGTGCGCGAAGAAGTGACGCTTTTATCAGTGTGGTGAGCAAAGGCTGCACAGGGGCGGAGGGTATGACGGATTCCGGGTACCCGCCGCTCAGGGCTGGCTGCCCCGGAGACCCGACGCCCCCAGGAGAACGGTTTGGTGAGCACAGGACTAGAATCCAGATGCTGACTGATCGTGCTCGTTCTCCTGGCTGTTTCAGCTTTTTTTCCCTGAGCCTCTTTCCCTCCTTTCAGAAATAAGGGGTAAACAAGCTGTTCAAACAGAAGGAGTGAAATCTTCTGCCTCAGAGGAGGGGAGTGTGTGCTCATGAAGGAAAGGAGAAGTCCACCTGGCCAGGGGTGAACGGGTGTGCTGAGGACACCCACAGTGGACCAGGCACCATGCAGGCACCGACCAGGACCACAGGTGATGCCCCTGCGACAAGGAGGGGTGTGCAGGGCGCCACGGTCTGGGCCTCCCCAGCAGGGCTCTTACCTGTACTGGGTGACGGCGGGGTTGGCCTTTGCAGAGCAGTGAAACGTGACCACGTTGTCCTCCAGCACTGGCTGTGGCTCCACCGACAGGTTGACAAGCGGGGGGTCTGCAGAGAGAAGGGGTGTCCTTGCAGACGGGGAGCTGCGTTCACGGTTTGGGGGCTGAATCCCCGGGAGAACATGAGGGTAAAGGCCAGTGATTCCACCACCTGGGACCCTCAGAGCGGCCACTCCCCTGGGGGTCCCCAGAAAGTTGGGGGCCTTGGCAGGGGGCTCCCTCCCTCCCTGGAAGTGCCGGATTTCAGGCCGTCTGGCGGTGGGGTCAGGGCTCCCGCTGTGGCTTCAAGGCCGGTGTTTAAACGAACGGTCAGCCAGGAAGCAGGGCTGCCTGGGCCTCAGAGCATACTGTCCACCTTCCAGCTTTGGGAGAACTAACCACTGCGGAAAGGAGAGGCGGGAAGAGGGGCTGCAGAGGCCAGAGGGGGATGTGGACGCTAAGCCCCTTTAAATACTAACTTTCTGTCTCTGAAGTATCTGTTTCGTGTCTCTTTGTGTAAAGGTTCTGGTGCATCTGTTGCCTTGGAAGTGGCATTCACACCCTTTCATCAGCCTAATCATCTCTGCTGAGTGCTGACTGGTGTCACCCAGCCCTCAGCTCCCCAGGCCGGGCTCGTCTTTCTCACTCAACATGACGAGAAGCCCAGCTCTGAAGTGCGAAATGGTCGGAGGTAGAGGAGACAGAAGTCAGAGAGGGAGAGAGAGACGGGGAGACACAGGGACACACAGATCCGTGCCGAAGGGAGCGGGGGGGACAGGCAGAGAGATGCCTACATAGGAGAGACATGGAGATGAGGGAGGGAGAGAGAGACACACAGAGAGAGGGAGACATACACAGAGAGAGAGAGACACAGAGAGAGGGAGAGAGAGAGAAAGTGCAGAGGCAGACTAAGGAAAAGAGGCAGAAACCCAGAGAAGCAGAGAGCAGAGATGGACAGGTTCAGAGAGAGACTGACATGTACACAGAGACACACAATCAGACAAAAAATTTAGACTTAAGGCAAAAAGACCAAGGGAGACTAAACAGATGGAGACGGAAAATGATAGGGTGCTGGGGAGAAAGACCAAGCAAAATAATGAGAAACCGAGAAAAGAGGGAGAAACAGACGCGGAGTGACCTAGAGATGGGAACAAGAGGAGGAGGGATCGACAGCAGAGATAAGAGGCGGGGAATCAGCCCAGAGAGAGGCCCCAAGGCGGCCTGGCCCTCCTGAGCTCCAGGGAAGCAGCCTCGGGACCTGCTCTAAAAGCTGGGCATCCTCGAGCTCCTGGGCACGCGCCCAGGCCCCAGCACCCCAGGCATCTGCGCTTCAGGGGAGGGGCGATGACAGCCAGTGCCCGCCCTTCTTCCTTGTTGTGTCCTGGAGGTCCGGCTGGAGTTCGGCTCCAGGCTGAGTGAAGAGGGCAGCTTGGTCCCTGTGTCCTAGCCAGGCCCCGGGGCCACGTCTTCTAGCCCGACCTCACCAGTAAGCACGGCAATGTGCTGGAAGGGCATGAGAACTTTCCAGGGGTTCAGCCCATTTTCAGAAAAAGAAGTGAGGAAGTCGGTTTCTCAGAGACCATCGAGAAAATGCTGACCCCTCTGCGTACATGTGGAGGGCACCACCGGGGGAGCGAGACCCCGGCCGCCTGGCCCAGCTCCTGGCTGAGACGGCAGCGTGGTCCCCGAGCCCCTCAGAGAGTCATCTGTGCAGACGCCCAGCCGTGGACGGAGCCTCACCCACCCCGGAGTTGGGATCCTTTGGCCACTCGGCCTCCCTGTGCCCTGCTGGTGCTCAAGCTGCCAGTGCTGGGGCACCGGGCCCAGGGAGATGACCCACAGGGGCTGTGCTGGGGTCTGCAGACAGCTTGTTAAGACACGGGAGAGAACGCTGGTTCCTGAGCAGCAGGTGGAGACTGAGCTGGGGCTGTTCTCCCCACATTATCCCCGGGTTCTGGTTGGGGACCACGAGCTTCTGCTACTGGAACAGCTGGCTTGTCTGCCTTTTTCTGGAGAGTTAATTACCGGGGAAGTACTTCAGTGATCTCAATCTTGGTTTCTAAAGCGTAATTCCAGTGGTCCCAAAGATGTGTGGCCAGGACTCTCCGTGAGAGCTCTCCCCACACCTCCCAGGAGAGCTGCACCCCCAGAACCCTGCAGCCTCTCCCCGGCTTCTGCCCGTCACCCTGGCGCCGGCCCACCCAGCCGAGGACCACCGGCTTCCAGGGCTAGTTCAATGGCCTCTAGAAACCCGCCACAGAACTTGCGGGGTAGTTCCAGGAGGTCTGCCCTCACCTGGATGTGCTTTATAAAGTGATGAGGCTTTGGTGGCAGGGAGATGGGGCGCACACCTGATGGAGGACCCCCTTCGGGCTGCCTGCTCCCCTCCTCCACCACAGAGCTGCCCTTCTCAGTTTATCCTGTGAGCACCCCTCTCCTGCAGTTTCCCTACCTCTCTGCAACATGCTCGGTACCCCAGCGAACAGGCCCTGGGAAGCTTCCACACTTGCCTGTCTCACCTGTGCTCCCACCCGAGGCCCAGAGGTGCCCGTGCTCATCTCTCCACCCCTCTCCTCTGCACGTGCAGGATGTGAATTCTCAGTAGTCTACTGGGCTCCAGAGGTATAAATAGTTTATGTCATATCCAACTATTAAACACGATTTTAATCCCATTTGTGATGTCAGCTGAATAACTTGCAGGGGGCAGCTTTGATGTAGCTGGTGGAACTGAGATCACATTGAACAGATGTCACAGCTGAGAGTCTTTTAGTGTTTCCATCAGCAACCTGCCCGTGTGTGTGTGTGTGTGTGTGTGTGTGTGTGTGTGTGTGTGTGTGTTTTCAGGGGAAGTATTACATCGAGGAGGGGGTGAGAAACTCCGTGATTCAGTGATTGTACAGCACATCCATTTGCAACTTGGCAGCTGTACGCAGAGTCCAGATGTAGCAAGGCTTTGGGGGTGTTAAGCTTTCTCTCCCATTACTCAATCTGGGGGCTTTGTCTTCCGTTGGGTAACATCTAAAGACCAAGGGAAACAAACAACAAATGTGTTTTTGCTGAGTTTGGTTGCTTCTTGGTTGACTGAGAAAATGAGCAGGTTTGGAAAGGCAGCTCTGATCCAGCCCGTGGTGTCCACAGTGAACAGCTGGATGCTTACTGAATGAACAAAGGGATACGCGGGGGCAGGGGGAGAGCAGGAGGGAGGGCGTGGCGAGAGCGTGCTCTCTTGCTCGGCAGGCGCACGCAGACACCTTCAGGAGAGGGGACAAATGGATGCAGACCTCCCCCTGTTGGGGCTGGGGGCATCGGGGAGGGGCAGCTGTGCCCCCGTGCCTGTGCATGGTAACAGCAGCTGACAGGTGCCGGGTGCTGTGCTAGGGTCACCACCCGAATGGTTTAATGTAATCCTCGCAGCCAGCGGGTGAGCCAAGCGCTGCTACCTCCACGCACAGATGAGGAAACCGAGGCACAAGGAGGTGAAATGATCAGGTCGGCATCACTCAGTAAGTGGCAGAGCCAGAATTCAAACCAGGAAGGATGCTATGGGTTTAACCACGACGCTAGACTGCCTTGGACGGGGCTCACCTAGGAAACCGGGCACCTGGGTTCTCAACCTCAGCCCGACCTCATTCCCGATGCCTCCCCCCTCAGGTGGCTGAGTTGTCCCTGGAAAGAAGGCCAGCAAAGTCCAGAGACCTGGCAAGGCCGGCGACCTCCTCCCGTGCAGACTGTCATCTGTGTGCCCTGGTAAATTGATCATCTCATTAGCGTGTGTTTAGAGGAATGTGTTTTAGTAGTTGGTGGGCTGTTGTCATGATGATGACTTTCTTGTTGACAGAAGAGGTTCTGCTGTGTGACGGATAGCGGACTGGAGGAAGCAGGAACACCCCTTGCCCTGGGTCTCTCCTGCCAGGGCCCAGGAGCCGCCCAGGTGGTTCTTTTGTGAGGGTTCCGTGGCTGGCATAGGTCTCCTGCCCAGCTGGGGGCTTGGTGGGCGAAGGGGGGAGGCGCTGCACAGTGGCCACGACTGGCAGCCTGTTATAGGAGGCTTGGATGTCTGTGTCTCCCACCCTCATTCCTCTCAGATTTGGCTTGTATCTTGAGAGAGCTCTGATTCACGGTCAATCTCAGGGCGAAAAGAGAACTCGGATGTCATTCGGTCAGATCAGACAAGGAACTGGCATGTCTGCGGTGAGGTGTCCAGCTTAGGCCCGCATGGCTCGTGGGTGGTGGAGCCTCTCTGGATGTGGACCACTCCATCCTCCAGCATCTCGCTTCCTTTCCGTAGCTGGGCCTGCTGCTTGATGCCACGCCTGCTGCACGGAGGAAGCAGGCGGCTGTGGACAGCCAAGGCCTGGACTGGGGTTGGGGAGGGAGGCATCCCTCTCAGCATGACCCTGAACTTACATGACCCTCAGAGCGAGGGCCTTCCTCCCATCGCCCTGGTCCTAGACCTGGCCAGAGTCCTCTGCCTGGTACAGGTGGGGGTGGGGGGTGTTAACAGCTGGTGAAAATGGCAAATACAAAACCTTCTCCAAGGCCTCAGCTGTTGTGTCTAGGTGTCCGGAGCAAGCCCATGTGAGGGTTTCAACAGTTTCTTCCGCCCTCTGGAACCTAAAGGTCACCTGCCAGGATTCCAGACACTGGGAGAAGTCTGCTCTCTGGCTCCCAAGGCGGGCCCTGGAAGCCCTAGGACATGGCCCCTGCAGACCCCAGATCCCTGGAGAGCCACGTGGAGCACAGAATGCAGACACTTAGATGAGCCAGGGCTGTTGGGAGGTGTTTCTAGGTGGATTTGAATTAAAATGAGTAAAATGGCAAGGAAGAAACAAATGCCAACCTACAGCTCTGGCCTTGTCCTTCAGAGACTCCAACCAAAGCCACCAGCTCATGGTGGCCTCATGCTCTGTGGCAGGGAAGGGGGTTTAACAGAAGAAGAGTCGACTTCCGGGGGCTGACACTTCCAACCTAAGTCAGTCCAGTATGGAGAGCAAAGCTGCTGGGGCCCTGTGTTGAGCTCATCTTTGTTCGCGGAGGCCGACGGGTACCGTAGAGAGATTTTAGACCTTCAGGAGTCTCCTTTAGGGACTTTGGGAATGCAATGCTGGAGGAGATTTAAAGTGTCACTGTTCGTGCTCGTCGTAATAACTGACCCTGGCTGAGGGCTCCCGGTGTGGACGTCTACAAGAAGAGTTCCCAGCGTGGGCTCTGGAGAGCTGGATGCCCACCTCAGAAACCCGTGCGGCCTGGGGGCCCTCGGTTTCCCAGATAGGGACCGCAGTCGTACCCTGGTCCGGGAAGATCCCACATGCCGTGGAGCAACTAAGCCCGTGCGCCACAACTACTGAGCCTGCGCTCTAGAGCCTGCGAGCCACAACTACTGAACCCGCGAGCCACAACTACTGAGCCCACGAGCCACAACTACTGAAGCCCGTGTGCGTAGAGCCCGTGCTCCGCAACAAGAGAAGTCACTGCAATGAGAAGCCCGCACACCACAACGAAGAGTAGCCCCCGCTCGCTGCAACTAGAGAAAGCCGGCGCGCGGCAATGAAGACCCAATGCAGCCAAAAATAAATAAATAAAAAGATTACATGAGATAATACGGGCAAAGTACGAGCTGACTGAGCGATGATTCCTCTTCCTCTTCCTCTTCTCTCCCTGACCGACGCTGCCAGGACAGGGCCTGGTGCCGTGCCTCCACTCTGGAGCCCTGGGTGCCCCTTGTGCTCCCAGCACCTCTGCTCTGGCTTCCTCTCCAAGGGAGGGTGTGAGGCCGCCCGGCTGGGCTGGCACTGCCACGGCTGACCACCCTATTTGTCGGTGTGGAAGTTCTACCTCATACAGGTATGGAAATGGGGCTTCAACTTGTCGCTTGTAAAGGACCCTCATCGGTGATGTTTTCTTTTGTTTGTTTGTTTGTTTTTTGGCCACGCTGCGTGGCAGGCGGAATCTTAGTTTCCTGACCAGGGATCGATCCCGTGCCCCCTGCAGTGGAAGCGCAGAGTCTTAATCACTGGACCGCCAGCAAAGTCCCCAGTGATGTTTTTAAGAAGATTGTCACCCTCATCTCTGACAGGAAGAAGGACAAGATGGTCCTTTGGGTGCCCCTGGGGTTGACTGACCCAGGTCCTGTCTCCAGCCCTCCTGCAGGGGTATGGCTCTGGCCTGGCTACATCCCCCCACCCGTGCTCCGGGCGGGGGGGGGGGGCTGGGTCAGTACTCACGCTGGATGTCGATGGTGACCGAGGTCTCCTTTCCTCCGGGGATGGCTTTGTTGGTGGCTCGGCACACGATGCTCTGGCCGTTCTCCACGTCGCCGGGGGAGATGAAGAGGGTACTCACAATGCTCTCACGCTTGCCGTCGCGAAGCAGGGTCTGCAGGGGGGAGAGAAGGCCCTTGTCACTCGTCATTCAGCTGGGGTGGCCTGGGTGGGTCACGTGCCAGTCTTGGAGAGGAGGAGGGAGCCCTGTGGATGCAGGTGGGTCAGCTCAGCACACCCAGGGGAGCCCGTCTCCATGCAGAGCCAGGAGTTACCGTTGGCTCCCTGGCCCAGACGAGTGCTGGGCTTCGGCTGGAACAAGGAACTGGAAAGTTTTCCAGCATGTGTGAAAATCAGCCTGGACTTGCCCACCCTGACACATAAAAGAAGCCAGGCTGGGCCTGACGGAAACCAGGTTCTATGTAGAA
This sequence comes from Lagenorhynchus albirostris, assembly GCF_949774975.1. NCBI lineage: Eukaryota > Metazoa > Chordata > Mammalia > Artiodactyla > Delphinidae > Lagenorhynchus > Lagenorhynchus albirostris. The sequence goes on from NC_083103.1 coordinate 101,203,765, forward strand.
ATGAACTTGTAACTATTCTGCCTCTGGTCTGGGGTGTCTCTGGGTCTGCAGGAAGCTCTGAGATGGGGGGCTACATGCAGGTGCTGTGGCCCTTGGGGATGACGCAGGCTGTAGAAGGGGGTGCAGATTGGGGGGTGGGGGTGAGGGCGGGGCTGCGAGGGATGTGGGCAGAATCAACGCACACTGACCGTTTCATTACTTTACCTGTACAAACCCTTTCAACTTTTCAATCGTTTCACTTCCTGACCTCATTAGAGCTCGGACCAAGCCACAGGCGGGACAGATGGCATCGTCTTTCATTTGACAGGTGAGAAAACAGGTGTGATCAAGAGAGGCTACGGAGCTTGATCAAACTCACTTCAAGTTGGTGATAATATAAGTAAGAGGGTCTTGGAGTGAGTTGAATAGTATCCCCCCAATTCATGTTCACCCAGAACCTCAGACTGTGACCTTATTTGGAAATAGGGCCTTCACAACTTGGTTAAGTAACTAGTAATTAGTTAAGGATCTTGAGACAAGATCAACCTGGATGTAGAGTGGGCCCTAAATCGAGTGACTGGTGTCCTTGTAAGAGGAGGAAAAGACACAGGGAGAAACCAGGAAGGGGGCCATGGTGAGAAGGAGGCAGAGATTGGAATGATGATGTCACAAGCCAAGGAAAGCCAGGAGCCCCCGGGAACTGGAAGAGAGGAAGATCCTCCCTCTGGGGCCTTTGGAGGAAGCACAGCCCTGCCCACACCTTGATTTTTTGCCTCTACAAGTGTGAGACAACACATTTTGGTTGTTTGAAGAACCAAGTTGTGGTACGTGGTTACAGTGGCCCTAGAAACTAACACAAGCCTAAAGGTCTCCTGTCTTCCCCGTGACCACGAGGTCATTCCTCACAGCTGCTGTTCCCCATCATTGCCGCTACCCCCTCCCTCCTCTGAACCCCCTTCCAGCTACTTCCCCAGCCGTTTACTGCCCTGCACCCTGAGCTCCCTGGTGGCCCACGAAGGTGGGTGCATACTGGGGAGGTGCAGTGTGCAGGAGGGTCACTTCAGGGGACAAGGTGGGGAGACTGGACTTGCTCAGTACACCCCAGGAAGGAACTTGATCCTGCAGCAGGGGGTGCCGGATGCAGTCTTACTTTGCCATGACTGGAGCCAAGGAATAGATGGACAGACTCTACTCCCTCAAAACCTCCCTGAAAATAACCATGACATCCTCTCTAATCCTCACAGGACCCTGGAAGGAAGGGAGCCTTGTCTCCTAAATAACGGAAGAGAAAACTGAGCTCAAAGTGAGTCAGGAACTTGCTGGGCAGGGCTGGGAGTTGCACTTGAGAATGGTGAGCCCTGAGCCCATGACCCTCCCACTGCAGCTTCCTGAGGACCTGGAAGCCGGGTGGTGTGATCCCCACTTAAAGGTGGGAACAGTTAGATGATTAAGTAGCTTCCGAGTTTAGCAGTGACATGCAGGCGGCTGGACCCTGCCTCTAGGTCCTCAGTTCAGTACCCTCCAACACTAGGAGAACAGGACGGGAGCTTCGGTCCAGAACGGCGCGTCCTGCTGTAGACAAAGCCAGACTCAGATGCCGGAGAGATCTGCAGAGCAGGGCAGTAGTCCCGGCCTGTTTCTCCTCTGCTGTAGAAAGGCTTGGGCACAGGCCTGTTTCTGTCCATATTCTCTCCTGGGACGTGGGGTGATGGTCTCAGCCCTGGGCAGAGGGATCTTGGAGAGGGGCTGGGGGAGGGTGCTACGGTCAGTCCCAGGAGCCGGTGGGGTAAGGGTCTTGAGCTCAGCCTCAGGGCCAGGGCGCTAACCTGGAGGCCGGCCCCCGGGGGTAGGGCTTGGCGCGCGGGCAGTGTAGCCCCGCCCAGCCGGAGCAGGGAGCTGCGGCCGCACCAGCGTAACCTGCTGGCTCCGGCTCTGCTGACCTCCCGCATCTATAAATAACCAAGCGATAATCAACAATTTCCTGGATGAAAAGAAGACCTCGGGGCTGGGGTTGAGGAGGGAGGGAGATCGTATTGTTCTTCCCCCTCTCTTTTTCTTTACTTTTCCGTGGTGCTAACGAGGGGCATTTACATAAATTTTACTCTGCAGGCACCCCTCAGGTTGATCTACTTGAGGGGTGCAGGGCCGGTGGGAGGGGAGCCAGGGGCCGAGCTCCTAATTAGGCCCCTGACTGCTGCCCGCTCCCCGCACCCAGGGCGCTCCTCGCCCAGAATGATGATTAATGACATATTTACTGTGTCCGGGCCTGTGCTTTTCTGGGAAATAAAAATTCTGGTTCAAGTTGTTTGTTCCGCCTAATTAGAGAAGGGGCGATGTGTTCATTAAACCGGGGGAGAGCTCAGCGCCTGCTCCCCACGCTGCTCGGGGGGTGTGAAGGCGAGGCCACAGCGCGTTCCTGGGGAGGGAGCCGAGCACAGGGCGAAGAGGGGGCCTTGGTCTTCTCACCCTGGTTTTCCTCCTTCCCTCGTTCTTTCCTTCCGCATCTCCTCACCTCTCCTTTCTTTCTCTTTTCTTTTCCATCATTCCTCTCTTATAAAGCTCCACTGTTCTCACATGCAAATGAAACCCTGGGACTTTGTGGCCTCCAGGTCCAGGCCAGGTGGACACTCTCTCACTTGCTGATTCTTGTCACTTCCCCGTCCTCCCTGCCCCTTCCCTCCCCTGAACTTGGCTCTGGAGACGCACCTCCAGGCCGCCACCTTCTGCTTGAGAAACCGTCGTAAGCACGCACTCAGCTTCAGGAGGGTAAGTGGGTTATTAGCGGTGAATCACTGTTTCTGGGGTCACCACCTCCAAGGCCTGGGGCAGCGTTCCCTCCAGCTTGGTGGGCACTAGTGTGACCCTGATGGCCTCTCCTGCGGGTGCCGCCTGTGTGTGCAGATGTGGACCAGGAGCGGGGCCTATATACCTCACCTGCACAGGGGTGAACACGCCAGGGCTTGTGAGCGTGTCCACCGGCCTCTGGTCCACTAACTGCTTCCAAAGAGCCTTCCTGACTGTCCCAGTGTCTGTGGGAGGCTTAGAGCTCATCTCTGGCCCCTGCCTGTGCTGTGCTGCTTCCTGTCTGTGCATCCAGCCCCCCGTCCCACCCCTGAGGGCAGGCACGTGGCCTTCAGTTGGCAGCGGTAGTGGGGGAGCTGGGCTGGCCAGGGGCAGACTGCGCCCTGTGTGAGGTTATCCAGTGTGGGCGGCTGCCACCACTCTGCTCTTTCCAAAGCCCCTGGAGCCTCAGCTGGGCAGTGGAGAGCCAGGCTGAGCCCCAAGAGCTGGGAGGCCCCGTGACCACAGTTGAGGGAGGATGGAGGTTTGGAGGGAATGCATTGGGTGGGTGGCCCAAACCTGGTGCTGAATATAGGATGTGCATTGATATGCAAACAGCCTGGAAAGGGCTTGAACCGGCCTGATTGCCTGGCAACAAGGCCTCCTCTCTTCTCCCTCCTCACTCACCTCGCCCACCTGCCATGTCCCTCAAGGTTTTTTAATCGTCTCTTTGCCTCCCCTTCTTATAGCTGCCTGGGGACTTCATCGGTGCCTGTTATGTGGTTTGAATGAGGGCTGTTAGGGAAGGTGGAGGTTTGCACGGTGCCTTTTGCCCCAGACCCTGTGTCTTCAGGGACCAACCCCCAGTTTTGTTCCCTGGGGCCAGGAAGGATGCTCTTCACAAAGAAGGCCAGGATGAGTAGCAGCTGCACACCGAGTAGAGACTCTTGGCCCCTAAGATGGACAGATGAGATGGGGTTACTGGGGTGACTGGAGGGGAGAGATTGCAGAGCTGGGCTCCAGTGAGGGCCCAGCGTGGAACCTAATGAGGCTCATTGGTCCTGGGGGTGGGTGGGTGGCCCCTTGGGCAGGCAGCAGTCTGAAGCTGGAGGAAGCAGTGGGGTAGGGCTGGGGGGTAAGGGGCTTCAAGGTAGAGATATACACGACTGTACATCCTAAGACCAAGCGACCCGCCCCCTGTTGTGCGCATCCAGGTCAAGGCCTCATCCCCCAGTGTGGCAGCTCCTGGGGTAGTAGCAGATGGGGCAGGGATCTGGCTCCCACGGAAGACTTCTCTCTGGCCTCAGGCCAGACTGTCTCCTCTCCTCTTCCACAACCTGTCCTGCGCCTCCTGGTCTGCCTTCCCGATGAATGCCAGGTGGCCTCCATTCTGGTGCCAGGCCCGGAGAAGACGGCCTGAGGCTGGGTGTCCAGGAAGAGAGGACTTGGAGAGAGGCCCCGCCATCCTCTCCCCTGCTTCTGCAGCCAGACACCTGCTGGGAGCTGCGGGCCCTCACCCAAGCACCCGGGCCGCGAGGGCTCTGGCGGCCGTGGGTCCAGGGAGAGGCCCCACAGCCTGTGCTGCTGTATCCTCTTCCCGAGGATTCTCCCAGGGCGAGGGACTTAGCCATCCTCTGCGATGCCATCCTCAGTCCCACCAGCCCATCCTTCCCCTGCTGGCCGCACGGTGGAGGAGCAAAATGAACAGCCCACGAAACCTGGGCTGCTGTGTGACCTCTGGGGAGGGAGAACAGGGTGAGCCATACGGGGCTCTGGGAGGAAGGGCCCAGTAATACCAGCGAACGTTTTACGAAGCCCTGACTCTACGCCAGGCACTTTACCCAGTGCTTTCAACGCATTATTCTTTCTACGTCTCAAAGCAATCCTAACAGGGGTCCGCAGTTATCATCCTCCCGTTTTGCAGATGGGGAAGCTGAGGCGGAGAGCTGAAGTTACCATAATATGCGATGGGGCTCAGGTCTGAACCAAGTTGGTAGGATCGTGGGGCCTGCTCTACTATGACACTGTCACACTCGCCCAGGAAATGTGGATGGCAGGGTGCACCATGGGGACCTTGCGGATCAAGTGAGGGAAGGCAGTGATCCTAACAGCCTTGCTTCCCTCTGCCCGGCACTCTGCTCATTCAAGCCTCGCGACCAGCCTTTGAGCACGTGCCATGGCTCCCATGGTAGAGATGGGGACTCTCAGGCACAGCAAGGTTAGGGAGCTTGCCCGTGGTCACAGAGCTAGAAGGAGGCAGAGCCTGGATTCAGGCTTCCCAGCCCCCTGGGTCCACGGGCTTAACCACCCACCATGTGATAAATACTGAGGCTTCAGCTATGAGGGCTTTCAGGGCCGCCCTGTGGGATTTTTTTCTGTAGACGGTGGACCCTCCTTGACTTTGTGTACTCATGTGTCCTCTCAACCTCTCTCTCTCCCTGTCTCTCTGTCTCTGTCTCTCTCTCAGATGCTCATGTCCCTGGCCCCTTCTCTTGCATAGCCTGTCTGGGGCTGCTCTGCCTTTGGGACTTCAGAAGTTCCTAGGTCAATGGCACGTGCAGTCCTGGGGAAAGAGGGGGCAGCAGAGGGCTGGGCTCTGGCAGCCCCCAGAGCAGATGCCACATGAGTATGGCTGGAGGGTCCAGCCTTCTCCGTGTGCCCCAAGTCACAGGTTTATAGCTTGTCAGACCTGGCAGGTCCCTGCTATATGTGAATTGTGTCCGCCCCACCCCCGAACTCATATGGTGAAGCTCTGACCGCCAGTGGCACATATTTGGACATAGGGCCTTTAAAGAGGTAGTTAAGGTTAAATGAGGTCATAAGGGTGGGGCCCTAATCCAATAGGACTGGAGTCCTTATGAGAAGAGGTAGAGACACCAGAGATCTCTCTCTCTCTCTCTCTCTCTCTCTCTCTCTGTCTCTGAACACACAGAGGAAAGGCCATGTGAGGACACAGTGAGAAGACCGCTGTCTATAGGAAGCCAGGAAGAGAGGTCTCACCAGAAAGCAACCTCACTGGCACCTTGATCTTGGACTTCCAGCCTCCAGAACCGTGAGAAATGCATGTCTGTTGTTTAAGCCACTGGTCTGTAGTATTTTATCATGGCAGCCCAGACAGACTGATACAGAGTGTCTGATCCAGCCCCTTTGCTTTACACACAGGAGCCTGAGGCTCAGGGAGTGACTTTCCTGAAGTTACACAGTAGGGATGGATCCCAGGGCCCTGGCTGGTGGTGCTATAGTTCCTGTCGTGGGCCGTGGGCCGGCAGGAGGGTGACAGGGTCGGGTGGGACAGAGGGTGGAGCGTGGCCTCCCTGCTCTGATCTGCAGGGGCACGGGGCTGGGCTCTCGGAGGGGCCTTCCCCTCATGGACGAGGCCAACGTGCTGGGGGCAAGGTCCAGCAGTGACCCGGACCTTTCTCTTCCCCAGATGGGGGCATGTCCTCTGAGGGCAGAAATCTTGGCAGGGGCCAGGCTGGTCCAGCTTCAGGGAGGGACTGGACAGATGCCCAGACTGAAGGAGCAGCCCTTTCCTTCATCATCTGGGTGATCCATCCCTGTGTCATATTTTTGTATTTCCTAACACAGCAGGGTGGCTCCCGCTCCGGATGTGGGTGCGAGATTTCTCTCACAGTAAAGCAGCTCCCCCCGGATGGACTCGTGCCCGAGGGAAGGCACTTGTCCTGGGTCTGGCACCAGCTCTGGGTGGGGGGCAGGGGCCCAGGCCTCGATCTGCAGGTTTGGAGCTGATTCCTTGGCTGGGTTTTCGGCTTTGGACAGGAAGGACACTCCCTCAGAGGAGGAACGTCCTATCTCGTATCCGCCGTGGATGGTGGAGGCCGTGCTCATCTTTCCGGGGCCCAGGAAGTTGGTGCACTGGGAGTGGGCAGCAGGCCGTGCCCCTCCTGCTCTCTGAGGCCAAGGAGGGCCAAGGGGAAAGGAGAGCCACGGTTCTGGAGGCCTGGGCCTCCCGCCTCAGAGCCTGATCCAGTCTCTGAGCAGCTGCGCATGTGTCTGAGGCTGCCCGGAGAGGAGGAGTAGGCCCGCCGTTGGGAGGACCGTCATCAGGTGAGAAGGGCCGTCACTTCCCTCGTCTGTAGATCAGGGAGTCGGACCAGCCCTCCCCAAGGTCCCGTTCACCTTTAACGGCTCCGGGGTATGTCAGTGCCGCCTGGAACTCTACTCACAGCATCCTGGAGTGGAGTTTGGTGGGAGCTGTTTTCAAACGTGCCGAGGATTTTGTTTTTATTCAGGGTTGGTGAGGCTGACAGATCAGGAGAAGGTGGCCATTGAAAAGGTAGTTTGGGGAATTCCCTGGCGGTCCAGTGGTTAGGACTCCGGGCTTCACTGCCGAGGTTGTGGGTTCAGTCCCTGGTTGGGGAACTGAGATCCCACAAGCCATACGGCACGGCCAAAAAAGGAAAAAAGGAAAGGTAGTTTGTTACTCAGCTCCCTAGAGGAGGGGGCACACGACTCCATGTACAGCATTGGCCCCGCCAGGAGGCACCTGGTCAGTCAGGAGGCAGAGGGAGCGAGGGGAAAGCACGGGTGCAAGCCTTTACTGTGGTTTCTGTGGGAAAGAATGGACGAGGCAGGGTAAGCAGCTGAACAGGTCTAGGGTTGGAGGGTTAGAATAATTTCCGCGGGCTCTAGGCTATAGGGGTGGTCTCTGGTTACCTGGTATCCAGCTCTGCAGTGACTTAGGGTAGGGGGAGAGAGCCTGGGACCGCAAGAGCCTGATAGAGGAGGGGGTGAGGCTGTGGACCCAGGGTGCTTTGGTTTGCATAGTAGAGGCCTGTTCCCAGGTGTTTGCTCTCTAGGGATTAGCGAACCCTAGGAGGGACCGTCCCTCCTCAACTACAAGATGTCAAAGCATCATGAAATATAGAAAATAAAAACATGACAAATACAGGGGCCAGTTCAGGGCCCTTCCAGCTCCTGGCACCTTGTGTAAATTAGAGAAAAGCACCTCAGCCGGTAGGTACAGCAGATGCAGGGCTTGGTAAGGGATTATGGGCTGGATTCAGCACCCCTCCCCCACCCCAAGCCAGGCACCTGGGACAGGAAGGAACCTAAAGAGCCTCACCTTGCAGCTCTGGGAGGGTGGGCAGATTGACTAATAGAAATACAGACATCAGTTAACTTTGAATTTCAGATAAACAGTGCATAATCTTTAGTATAAATATGGCCCATAGTGTGGCCCATGTAATATTTGGGACATACCTACACTGAAAAGTTATTTATTGTTTACCTGAGATTCACGTTTAACTGGACATCCTGTATTTTATCTGGCAACCCTCAGCCCTGGCCACCTGTGTCCCTGAGTCCTCTCCTCTGACCATACTCTATTCTTAGGGTGACCAAGCTCAGCGATTACCCCAGGAAAGAGAGAAAGTGGAGGAGAGACAGAAAAGGTCAGATAAATAGAGGCAGAGCACGAGAGAGAAAAAGAGAGACAAAGTGACAGTGCGCGCACGAGAGAAAAGACAGAGAGAGAGAGACAACGAGCCAGGAACAAAAGGTGACAGAAAATCATACAGGCAGAGCAAGAGCTGCAGAGAGATGGGGAGAGCCGGCCCCTCCTGCAGCCCCTCCCCTCCTTCCACCCCGCCTCACCTTGGAGTAGGTGGCTCCATTGATCACCTCTCCCTTCCTCAGCCAGATGATGGAGGCTGCAGGCTTGGCGTTGTCTGCATGGCAGGTGAGGTTGAGGGGGTCCCCGGCCCGCAGGCTGATGACAGGCCCCCCCAGGATGACGGGGTCGTCAGGTGGCACTGCGGGGAGAGGAGGGGAGAGGTCAGGCTGAGGGCGCCCCTCCCCTCGGGCAGGGCTGGGTGGACTTTATGGAGTTGATGACCAACAGTAATTATCATTCTTTAATAAAATGTATAATCCCCTTGTAGGATAACAATAACAGCAACAACAGCGGTAATCCTGACACAGGCATCGCGTGTTTATTTGCAGAGGACTCTCATGTCATCATTTCATCCCGCGTGCGGCAGCCCGTGAGGGGACAGGGCAGGTGTCATTAGCTATGATTTGCAGATCGGGAAGCACGGCACGGCTGCCTGGATTGCTTTTTTTTTTTTTTTTTGCGGTACGCGGGCCTCTCACTGCTGTGGCCTCTCCCGTTGCGGAGCACAGGCTCCAGATGCGCAGGCTCAGCGGCCATGGCTCACGGGCCCAGCCGCTCCGCGGTGTGTGGGATCTTCCCGGACCGGGGCACGAACCCGTGTCCCCTGCATCGGCAGGCGGACTCTCAACCACTGCGCCACCAGGGAAGCCCAGATCATTCTTTTTAACTTCTCTCTCCCTCTTTTAAAACAAAGCAATGTCACATCTGTCGTCTGATTTAGTCCTCACAACCATCTTGCGAGGTAAACATTATTATCCCAATTACACAGATCTGGAAACCGAGGCTCAGCAAGACCAAGTGACTTGCTCAAGGTCACACAGTGCATGAGTAGCAGAGCCAGGGCTGGAAGCAGGTCCCCTGACACTTGGAGCACCAGGCTGGTTGCTTCCCCTGCAGGGGACAGGTGACAGGCGACCTTTCAAGGCTGAGACAGTGTTTCAGAGGGCTGGGCATCTCCTTAGCACTTTACTCTCCCTCATCCCAGAGTCAGAATGAATCTCTCTTGCCTGGTCCTTCCACCCCATTTCATAGCAGCGTGGTCCCCGCCACGAGACGGGGACTGCCAGGGGGAGAGTGACGCCTCCCGTAGCGCCCGGCACAGGGCCTGGTGCCTGGCGGAAGTGCCATACACGTTTGCTAACTCCAGTGCAGTCACGCCTTTGATCCCCATGACGACCATGGGATGCGGGATGGGCAGTTATGGTGATGGATGACCATTGTTGGGAGAAGAGGCCCAGAGAAGTTAAGTGACTGGCCTAAGGTCACAGAGCCTCTTCTGAGGTTTGTGCTTGTGGACGCACGAGGGTCTCAGGCCTCTGCTTTCCCTGTCTCTCCTTCCTGGACAAACCAGAAGGGGCAGGGCTCCTCGGAGACCACCTGAGGAATCCCTGGCCTTCTTCCCCAAGGCGGGGCTGGTCAGGAGGGCTGAGCTGCATGTTTGCTCAGTGAATGGGTCATTAGGTGAGAGTTGGGGTCCTCACGCAAAGGGCCTTCTTTGCCCAGTAACCAGAGAAAGTCCATCCTTCCAGCCAGGCCCTGTGCGACCTTCTGGGCCCATGGGCAGGAAGGCAGCCTGTCCAGGCAGTGGAGGCACGTCCAGACCCAGCAGCTCTGCCTTCCAGCCCCTCCCCGCCCAGGGCACCCCCAGCAACCTGCTGGCTTCCCTCCGCTCCCCAGGGCCCATCCCTGCCCTGGCACCTGCCAGGCTCCTCAGGAAACTCCAGGAGACCCTGGGGCCAGGTGAGTACTTGAAGCAGCACGCCTCCAGCTAGCGGCTCTGCCCCCTCCCTTTCCGGCCTCCAGGACGCCTGGTTCAGAACTACAGCCCTGGCGAGTGCCATCCCCCAAGTTTCTATTTCCTAAGGGAAAAAAAACCCTCCCGGCTTCCAAGTTGCTCTCGTCAGCCCCAGGACTCCACTGTGATCCTGGCCCAGGGAGAAAGTCGGCCTCATTCAGCCCTGCCCAGCCTCCTAGGGGGACCTGGGTGCAGGTAGACGGTAGGTGTGGGCCGGACAGTAAAGACAGCCTCCTACCCCGCCCACCCTTTACCCCCTCATTAGTGCCAGAGGCCCCCTTGGTGCTGTGGGCCAGAGAGCCCCAGGGAGGCTAAGGAGGGCCTTATAGTGCTGGGGAGGGGATTTTATCTCCTTGCTTTGGGCGGGCCCTTCCAGCAGGGAGGGCTGCGCTGGGCTCCGGGCCCCTCCCTCCGGGTGGCGGCTTTCGATTCGATGGATGTGCTCAGGCAGAGCTTGCTGAAGGCCAGGGAGACTGGAAAGAAGCTTCCGGAACAGAATCAACACCTGGCCATCCCCAGTGCTGAGCCAAGGGGGCGAGATCGTGGAAGTGCCCTAAATCAGAGGCCGAAGCGGGAAGGCAGTCCCTTGCCCGGTTTTATTTCCTCAGATATAAAGTGTGAAAGTACAACAGGGGATCTGGAACGTTCCTCCAGCACTGACATTTGTTGGGCCCGAGACAGTGGTTCTCGCTGCAGTTTACAATATTCCGGGGGAGGTTTTAAACGTCCCATCGCCAGGCCACACCCTGACCAGTTGAATCCCCATTTCAGGGGGTAGACCAGAGCATCAGGGCATTTTAAAGCTCGCAGAGGATTCTGCTGTGTGACTGGGTTTGAGAACATAGTGTCTCTGGGCCTTTGCTCAGTGTAACCACCTGTGATCACGGCTAGTGCTGCGTTTGGAATGTCGGGTTAGAGGAGGGGAGGGGGGAGTGGGACTGTGCCGTGCGATGCTTAGGTGCACGTGTGCGTGCGCACACATCTTCCCAAGTAAGTGGTTATCACGCCAGTCGTTCACGTAACCACGCATTAGGGATCGGCCCTCGCCTCGGTGCACACCAGATGGGGAAGGAGGGGTGTGGATGGGGGCTGGGGCGGGGGAGGGGGGGAGGGGGAGGAGGGGGGAGGTTTGGGGCCCGCAGGCTGAATAGAAATAACAGTCGCTCCCTCCTGGCAGCTGTGGTCCTGACAGGAGGGGGGTGACTCATTACCTCTCCATTCAGACCCGGGCCCGGACCTGGGGGGCCAGGAGGGGAGAGAGTCTCGAGCAGCCCGAGCCTGGAGATGCATTATTCATCCATCCCCCTCCCAGGATTCGTTATTATCCTGAACCACTATAGAGCTTGGTCTCCTAATTTTTTAATCACAGGGAAGGTGGAAGCGTTAACCTTTTGTGATTAATCCGGAGATAAAAATAGTTGACGGTTTTGGTGTTGAGCTTGTTGTCAGTCAGGAAAAGTGCATTAGCTGTTGGGTGACTGAGACCTGGGAGGACTTGAGCCCGGGCAGAGCGGGTGCCGGGAGCTGGAAGGCAGCCCGGGGGTCACACCCTCCCTGGGACAGGGGCTGGCACTGGGGCACTGCATTTGAAAGGGGCACATCATGCGAATTAGGGTTCTACAGTCGCGGGGGGGCGCCTGGCTCTTTGCCATTTACCCTCCTGTCATCCGGGCTTTGGGCAGGTGGCTGGGGGCCTTCCTCCTTGCTCTGCCCATCTCTGGGCATCAGCCGTGTAGACAGTGCCACGTGTGTGGGTGTACAGTGTGGAGGACCCGCGCTCCCTGTGTGGGAGGGAGCCCCTGAGGAATTTCTCCCAGCTCTGCTGCCCAGAGCAAGCGGGCTTCCGTGGAGCAGCGGGCAGGGAGGCACAGGGGAGGTGTATGAGGCCAGAGAGCATGGTGGCTGCCCAGGGTCACAGGGAGCGAGGGTAAGAGGGGATGGGGAAGTGCAGCCTGGCTCCACCTGGGCGGTAAAGCTTTCACCTGTTTTATGTACTAGGGTTCTTTATACCATTTTACAGCAACAAGAGATTCTGTGGCTAAAAGTTGTATGGGACCGATCCCCAGCCCCACAGCTATCTCTAAGACGTGCTCCTATGATCAGAAGGCCTCCTGCACTAGAGTATGTGCTAGGGGTGACCATCTGACTCTCCTTCCTGCAGGACATCGGCCGGACAGAGAGTAGAGTGGAGCTGGGTTCAGAGGGCTTCCGCCTCATTCTGGAACTGCTCACCGACTCTGTGCCCAGCTCATTTGACTCCTTGGTCTTGGTCTGCCTGGTTGGTCAACTTTGCCCGAACAGGCTGGGAAAATTCTCTTGGTGCCAGGCCATGGGCAGCGCTGTGGGGTCTCCTCCAAAGTCCAGTTGGTCACCTAAGTGGCCCCCTCCAGCCCGCTGGGCTTCCAGGGTTCCCCAGATGCTCTGTCAGCCCAGATGGTTGGTCCCCAGAGATGGGGGATGGGACACATCTGCCAGCAGAGGCCAGTAGCCCGGACACGGAGCTTATGTTGCCAGGGGCAGAGGTGGGGCGGTCAGCGGGCCATCCCCCCACCCCCATCAGCACCGGGAGCACCTCGTAGACGCTAAGCTCTCTGGAGGGAAGGCCCGGGTCCTGTTCAACTCATGTGCAGTGCCTTCTCCACAAGTGGGCTGTTCAAACACAGTCTGGTTGGGTCACTGCTCTGCTCCAAGCTCTCTGGGGCCTCTGCACTGTCCCTGGAACGTAATTTGAAATCCTCTCTGTTGTCTATAAGCACCTGCACCCCTGGTCCTGGCCTGCCTCTGGGACCCGGCTTCCTTCCACTCAGCCACTCAGCCCTCACCACGCCCCGGCCCAGGGCCTTTCCATCTGGAATGTTCTTTTCTGTGTCTTTGTCTTGCTGGCTTCTCCTCGTCAGTGATCGTGCAGCTTAAACGCCACGTCCTCTTCGAGGCCTGGCCACCCAGTGTAACAGCCCCTCATGCCTCTCTGTCACACCAGCCCCCTTGCTTCTTTATCACTGGGTTCATTTGTATCTCCCCTTATGGAAAGGAGGCTGCCTGACAGCAAAGACAGACCTTGTCTCTCTTGGTCACTAGATCAGCGCCTGGCACACAGTAGGTGTTCAGTAAATGTTTGTTGAATGAATAAATGAAAGATCCCTGGGTGAGGGGTCTGGCATGGGCGTTTGCTTCCGAGGCCAGCAGTTTCTATGCCGTGTGTGTACGGCGGTGGGTAGAGTTGGGGTGGCGGGCAAAGAGGAGGTGCCTCCCACCCCTCGTGGGGACAGGAACTCCCTATGGTGGGACCTTGGGGAGTGGTTGCTTCCTGCCGTTTCTGGAAAGGAGGAGCCCAGGCGGGAGGGCTTGGGGTGGTGGGGTTCTTGGCTTGTTTTCTCGGTAGCACCAGACCCCTCGGTCGAGGAGGGACCCCCGTCTGATTTCTCTGGATCATAGGCTAGGGAGAGGTCTGCTGCAAGCAGGGTGGCACCTTGGAGGGCTTCTGGCTTGGAGGGAAGACGAGGTGTGCCTTCCATGGTGCTTTTCTCTGCTTTTAGGGGTCAGTGTTCAGCCCCAGGCCCCAGGGAGTCAGGAAGGGAGCGGACTGAGTTTGTGCTAGGAGTGGGGGAGCTGACTGGAGGGGAGGGAGGACCCCCAGGGGCCTCCGAGCTCATCCTAACCAGCACCTCCCACACTCCAGAACCTTCTTTCCTCCCAGTGTCCTGGGTGCACGGCCAGCATTCCTTCCTTCTCTCCTGAAATTGATGTTTCCACGTCTTTCTTTCAGCCTCTTTCACGCCCCAATCTGAGCCCATAGTGGTTGAGTAAAGCCAGACCCAGCCTGCCCTCTTGAGCCGGGAGGGTGAACTTTGTTCCTCAGAGCGTGTTCCCGGGACGGAGCTGCAGCCTCCACATCACGCGGGAGCTTGTTAGAAACGCAGGCTTGGGCTTCACCTCAAGAGCTCCTGAATCTGGATCTGCGCTTAAAAACGACCCAGATAACTGGTATGCTCTGGAGGGCTCCTAGGATGATTACAGACCGATAAGTGCTTTGAAGAAAAGGCTCATTGGACAGTGAGAACACGTGTGGGGACCTCTGTGCTGGTTGGTGCCTTTCCCTCCATGACTTCCTGGGGGTAGCGTCCTGCTCACTAGACACTAGATTTAGAGGTGGACCCCAGTATGGATGTGTTTCATTACAGGTCCCTTTGGGACTTCCCTGGTGGCGCAGTGGTTAAGAATCCGCCTGCCAATGCGGGGACACGGGTTCGAGCCTTGGTGTGGGAAGATCCCACGTGCTGTGGAGCAACTAAGCCCGTGCGCCACAACTACTGAGCCCGCGCTCTAGAGCCTGCGAGCCACAACTACTGAGCCTGAGCGCCACAACTACTGAAGCCCGTGCGCCTAGGGCCTGTGCTCTGCAACAAGAGAAGCCACCGCAATGAGAAGCCCTTACACCTCTGAGAGGAGTAGCCCCTGCTCGCCACAACTAGAGAAAAAGCCCACGTGCAGCAACAAAGACCCAACGCATCAAAAAAATAAAAATAACAGGTTCTTTTGCTTGGGCAGTTCTTTACCTTGGAATGCTGGGGTCCTTCTTCTCCTGGATCATTCTTACCCAGCCTTCCAGATATAGCTAAGGGGTTGCTCAGTCCATGAGGTCTTTCTGGATCTCCAGGTTGGACCAAGTGGCTTTTGTCTATGATCCCATAGCATCCTGGGCCTCCATCTGTCTCAGTAGCTCACCTCTTCTATGGAAATGATCTGAGTGTGTTTGTCTTTCCCTAGACTGCAACCTCACCCGTCCTGTCCTCGTCAACTGGCAGAGCACCTGACGCTCCAGGGTTATCCCATGTATGTTTGCTGAGCTGAACCTGGCTCGAGTCCATCCCTTTACAAGCTGTATTACATATGTAATCCGATAATGTTTGCCCTCTTGTCTGGGAAGTGGGGTGATAAAGATACCTGCAGGCTGTTTTGAGGATTACCTTTATGATATGAAGAATGAGGAGGGAGCTTTGTAAACGGCTAGACAAATATTGATTATCAGGCCCAATTTTTTTTTTTTTTTTTTCTTTTGCGGTACGCGGGCCTCTCACTGTTGTGGCCTCTCCCGTTGCGGAGCACAGGCTCCGGACGCGCAGGCGCAGTGGCCATGGCTCACGGGCCCAGCCGCTCCGCGGCGTGTGGGATCCTCCCAGACTGGGTCATGAACCCGCGTCCCCTGCATCGGCAGGCGGACTCTCAACCACTGCGCCACCAGGGAAGCCCTATCAGGTCCAATTTTTAAGAATGACATTCAGTTTTGTTTATGTGGACGGCACTGGGCCAAGGGCCCTCTTGTTTCATTCTCAGTTTTCCTCGAAACGGGTGCTCTTAGGACCTCCATTTTATAGACTAGGAAACTGGGGCTCAGGGAGGGCAAATTACTTAGCTAGGGTAACACAGCAGGTAAGGGGTAGGGTTGGGATTGAGACCCAGGTTTGTTTTCCCCTGTGATATGTTCTGCCAGCATCAGAGCAGCACGCAGAGCCGCCCGTGAAGCTGGGGCTGTGCCTCACAGCCCGTCCCGTCAACCCTCCTGCCCCAGTCCTGACTTTTTATCCCTATGCATTCAGACCCCCGCACTCCCGCCCCCAATCTGATTTCCGACGGCTCGATGACGCACGAGCCTGACTTGCAGTTTGTGTTGGAGAGAGATGTCTGCTAAGGGAGAGGAGGAATGATTTCTGCCGTTCAGATCCACGCTTTGCTCACTTTTGTCATTCTGCCCCGTTGTCAGGTTCTGGGCCCCGTGCGATCCCAGCCTCCAGCTTCCTCGCTCACTTTGATGCGCCACCTAATGGCCAAAGTGCAGAACCGCGGTCTGTAAAGACACGACCGGGATGCGCCTGCTTTTAAGGGTTGGCTTCTCAGGCCCAGCTCACTAGACATGTATTCAGAAAATCCATGTTGAGTATCTACTATGTGCCAGGCCCTGCTCAAAGCAGCGGGGACGCAAAACTCCTGCCTTGGTGGAGTTTATATTCCAGTGGGAGAGACAGACAATAAACGGGTAAATACATAATACAATGTTGGTTGGTAGTCAGTACTAAGGAAAAAAAAGACCAAGTGGGGGAATAGAGAAATCCTAAACTGGCCTCTAGGATTCTCTTCTGGTTTTCTCCCATCCTCTCTGAATGCTACTTTCTGTCTTCTTCCCACCCGTAACTGGTGTTCTTCCCCAGGGATTCTCAGGCCTGCATACGTCCTTCTGTGCACTAGCCGTGGAGAAGCACATGGCTTTCCTGTGGACGCAGCCAACATCTGCGCGTTGATAAATCCCAAATAGGCAGAACTTCTATTTGGGGGATCGGCACCACCACTCAATGACTGAAGCTAGAAACCTGCACGTCTTTCTGAATTCCACTCTCCTGCATCCGGCATTACGAACCATCCTGGTTAATTCTCTGAAATATCTCTCAGATTTGTCTCTTCCTTTCCATCCCCAGCAGTCTTCCTGTCTCAGGCCCTCATCATTTCTTACTTGGGTTACAATACCTAACACCCCCTGCTCTACCCTCCACACTGTTCCAGAGTGATCTTTGCAAAGGTTTGATATTCACCCATCCACTCAGTCATTCATTCACTCACCATTTGCTGCATTTCTAGCAGTCCTCTGTTTGCAATCTTCCAAAGGTCCCCCACTGCCATCTGGATAAAGTCTGAACTTCGTGGCTCTCGCCAATCCCTTCTGCTTCATTTTCCATCACTTCTAATTTGTTCTTATGGATAAGAATCACCTGCAACTCCTGGAATAAGTCACTCTTCCCCAACTGTCACTTTCCCTTTCCTTGGCTAACTCGAAAGTCAGGCAGCTTGGGTTCACATGCTGAGCCCTACACTTACTAGCATGTGGCCCTGGCCAACTTCCTTAGCCTCTCTGTGCCTCAGTTTCCTCATTTGTAGAACAGACTATATAATAAAACCAGATTTGCTGTGTAGCTCCCAGGATCAAGTGAGATGCAGTGTGGGAAAACACTTTATCAGTGGTCCAGTGTTGTAGAGAGGTTATTTGTTCTTCAAGCAGGCTGGACTCATTCCCTTGAAAGATGGTGGGCAGAGTTCCTGGGGCTTGTGAGTCTGGTGCTCTGTTTCCTTGGGGAAGCAGAGATCTCTCTCTGCTTTCCCTGCCCTGTCCTCACCAGACACGGGGTGAAGACCCTGCTGCTCCCCAGGCGTGATCTGCTGCCCTGCCTGCTTGGCCCCCTTCCCTCTCCAGTCTCCCCACATCCTATGCCCATGAGAGTGAGGCCGTTATGCTAGACGGCTGCAAAGGTGTGCGTGTGCCGCTGACCCCGTGTGGAGTCGAGACGAGCATCTCCTCTGGGCTCGGCCAAATCGCTGGCTTACAGAATCATTAAGTTTTCAAAAGCTAACCGATGCACTCAGTAGTAACCTACTGTCGGTTTGCTCCTGAAAGATGGCTCGGAGCTCTGGGCTCCTGTAGTAGTCCCAGCACTGGGCCCATGGCCGCGACCCTCTCCGCTCCGCTCCAGCCCTTTCCACCTCCGTGATGGTCGGGGACCGTCCCACAGGCTCCATCTCTGCTACTCACAATGTCCATCACTCCCTGCTGCTCCGGGATAAAACCCAGTTCATCCGCATGGAGCGCGTCCAAGGCTCTCTCCAGCTAGGCCTTCTTTCTCCAGCTCTTTCTCGTGTGCTTTCCTTGGACGGGTCTGTTCACCTCTCTGCAAGGATAGCCTGACCTTTACAACCACATGCTTGGGTCTGTGAAGTTCCCTCTGCCGAGAATGTCCTCACCCCAATTCTTAACAGGCTGGAATACCATCCTCTCTCCAAGCAGCTCAAAGGCCACCTTTGCCTTGTTAACTCTTGGTCATTCTTTACTGTCACCTCCTCCAGGAAGCCCTCTGTCAATCTCAGCCCTTGCCCTAAGACCATGTGCCATCTCCATGAGCTCGTGTGGCCCTTGGTGCCATTGCCGTCGGCTGCCCGACAGCTGTGAGCTCCTTGAGGGCTGGCCCTTGCCGGGTTCTTCTTTCTATCCCAGTACTTAGTACCGTGTGCAGCTCAGAGTGACCCTCAATAAATCCTGGTTAGCTGTTGCCTTGTCTGATCCCACTGAGCTGGAAGCAAACATCCCCTGCTCCCTTAGCACTTAGCCTTTCATGCTGACACCCACCGTGGTCCATGTTACTTGATCTATGGACCTGTTTCAGGTTCCCTACAGCTCCAGGAGGAGTCTTAATACATCTTTGCATTTTTACCACCTCCTAGCGTATTACCTTGGGTGTAGTAATAAGAATACAACAACAACAAATAATAATAATATGGTTAACAGCCCGAACTCCAGAGCTCTTCCAGTGCCATAAAAGTAGTCATTTAATCCTCACAACAACGCTATACAGGTAGACGTGGTCATGCATATTTTAGAGACAAGGAAATGGAGGCACAAAGCAGTTAGGTTTCTTGCCCCGTGTCACGCAGCTAGTAAGCAGCGGAGTTGGGAGACGTGCAGGGTTTGCCACATTTAGTAAATAAAAGTACAGAACGCCCAGATAAATTAGAATTTCAGATAAATTGCAAATAATTTTTAGTATGTTTATCTGAAATTCAAATGTAACTGGCATCCTGCATTTTACCTGGCAATGCTATACATGTGTTAATTAGGTATATGTAATTTAATAAATGTGAGTGCCTTCCCCCCTCTTCAGACCGTTTCCACTCCCAGTCAGGTCTACCTAAAGAAGATTTGGGGTAAGATGCAAATAGGGTCTTTTTAAGATGTGTCATCCACAGATTCTGTGGCACCATTGCCCAGACACTTTTCCTGGGAGGTTGGGGGCAGAAGGACAGGAGGAGAGGGGGCTGGAGGCTGCATTTCAGCTCTGGCCCTGCCCCCAGCCTGGGGGGCCCTGGACTAGCTGAGCTCAGGGGTCCCTGACTCCAGCGACTTGCAAAGGTCCGGACACTGGGAAGTCCGCGCTTCACCTGGAGCTCCTGTTATGCAGGGAAAAGATGGGCGGCAGGTGCCACGCTCCTGGCTCCTGGCTGCGTGACTGTGGGCAAGATAGCATGGATGGCATAGATATTACAGTATCTATCTCACAGGGCTGTGTGCTGAGGAAATGGGTTAATACAAGTGCTTTGTCCCAGAGCTTGACACCACAGGAAGAACTCAGCCCTCATTAGCTCCCGATACGATTACTGTCTGTTCAATAAGTGGACACGGAGAGCAGCAGTTACATGTGAAATTGCTCGTTTCAACCTCCTGCTCTGTTACCTCCTTGTGTTGCACCCTGGCCTCAGCCTCCCTAGGTGGCCTGGTCAGCACCTTGCCTCAAAGCACCGACAAAACCATCACCATGGTGACGGTGACAGCAGGAGGTAAGAGGCCAGGATGGGCAGGGCCCCCGGGGAGGAGAGATGCGGCAAGGGAGACAGATGCTGTAGGGGCAAAGGCAAACAAAGTCACTTGTTTCGCCCCTCAAATGAGGAAGGGTGTGCACTCTGTTTATTTCCAATGAAACCCTGAAAGGGTCTGAGCCATCTCATCAGTGAGGCGCTGTCTGTGAGGAGACGGATGCTTCCTTAATCCCAAGTACACAAATGAATCATAGGATGTGTGCAGAGCAGAGGGAAGGAGAGATAAGGGGGAGGGGGAGGGTGCAGATGGCGGGCTCCACGCAGGCAGAGGGCTGTGTGTATGTGTGCGTCTGTGTGTGTGTTCACGGCGCAGGTGGGTGATGTGTGATGGTGTGTGGAGAGCAGGTGTAGCACCCTTTGGGGGCCAGAGGGAGAAACCAGATGGGAAAGGGCGACCTGTGAGAAGAGCAGCAGCAAGGAGAACAGGGTGGGGTGGGAGAGCACGTGGAACCCTGGGGCAGGCGAAGGGGGGGCGGGAGGGCAGGCAGGGGAGGACATCCCTCCTGCCACGTGGGAGGTGGGTCATCCTGCGGAGGAAGGGACTTCTCCCTCTCCAGCTCGGCTGCCGTGCAGATGGCCACAGGGCGGGCTGAATGCCCTTCTCAGGTCAATATCTGCTTCGCAGCACCTCCCAAAGCTCTCCGGCTCGTCCTGACCTTGACGTTGGGGTTCTCCTGTCCAACATGGCTGGGTCCGGGGGAGAATCTAGTGTGGTGGCGTGGGTTGCCGTTTACGGGTTTCAACCTCACAGTAACCTCATGCCTTACTCTACAGATGGGGAAACCGAGGCACAAAGCGGCAGATCCACTTGGAACAAGTGATACGACTCACGGTGAGGGGCCCAGGAGTCTGGCTCAGGCCCCTGGGGGCCGGGCGGCGCTCTCCTAACCTCAGTGCTGTCTGGCTGCAACTCCGCGAGAAGCCGTCTCGGGGTCTTTGTCTCGTTAACAGCTTCAAGGAGGCCATCCTGACCCAGCAGAACACCGCGGGACTCGGGAGTGTCTGGGTCGGTCCCGGAAATAGAAAGCAGAACTGATATGGTCGGTTTCGCAACAGGCGCCCATCTGTCAAATCCGGGTCCTCAAGAGGCTCCGTGGCTTCACTCAGGAGGGAAGTGAGGCTGGTGGAACCTCCCCGACCAACACCTGGGGCCTCAGGAGTCTCACAAAGACTGAGGGGCACGGGGAAAAGGTCGCCTCTTTAAGGGGCTTAAAAAATAAACACATGAAATCCTAATAATTGGCTTTTAACGTGAGACACTAGGAGCACTGATTTTTGCATTATAAAAATGTGTGTTTGTTCCCTGTGGCAGCTGGTTGAGGAAGCGCAGGGAAGGATGGAGAAGTGACAGAGAGAGTTCAGGGAGGGGGACACACAGGGTCAGACAGGCGGGACGAGAAGAGACAGAGCTGAGCGATGGGCAAGTCATCCACTCGGGAAAATGATGAACGGGAACAGACAGAACACACTGTCCCTCGTCACGGGGAACTGTAAAGCAGCGCGCCAGGCAAGGAAAAAAGCAAAACGCTTTCTCTGGGCTTCTCGCCACAAAAATTCATTTCAGGGAATCCCAGAAAACCGCTAAACGTACCTTTCAACTTTATGCAAATTTACCAAATCCAGTATCTGCCAGCATCCTTAAGAGGAGAAAGTCAAGGTTTTTTTTTTCTGCTCTGAGCCTGTTTTTGGAAAAGCACAAGTCTCTAAATTTGAAAAAGGGCAATTCTTTTAGAATTCCTTGCAAAAAGCGCTTCACCGCTCCTCCGTACTTTAGCATTATAGATATTTTTAAAGTCTCCCGTCTTCCTCATTTTTCACAGAGAGAGCGCGCACATTTCTCCTCAGAAACTGGTGAGCACTGCACGGCATTTTCTACGGAGAGGGCACACTTTCCAGGTGAACATTCCCTCTTTACAATCTGCCAGGATGCTGCGATGTGGAACGTGACAAGGCTGAGGCCTCTTTGCAACCGGAGGGAAATCAGGCCATGCTCGTCCTGGGGAGGGTGCAGGAGGGGGCGGTGCAGACTGGGGTCCTGTAGGCCAAGCCCGAGATAGAGCCCTCAGGACGCTTAGTGGGGAGGCCTCTCTGGATCACCCCTGATGGGAACCGGGGAGGTGGCACTGGACAGAGGGGCCAGTCTGGACTGCGGTGGTGGCACCTTGAAGATCTCAGCGGACCCAACAGGAAGCTATGAAACCGGGAGGGCAGGCTGGCCTTTGTGCCCTGCAGGGCCCAGTCACTGGCAGTGGGCTTCCTCCCCTTGGGCCGCAGGTAATCCCCAGAGAGGACTCAGCAGAGAGCTGGCCACCCAACAGCCCAGCAGCTGAGGCAAGGAGTCCTTCTGCTGGAAGGGGGAAGGGAAGTGGAGGCGGCCATCACAGCGTGCACTGCAGGCGGTGTGCACAGGAGGGGGGCGCCGCCTCTTCTCCCAGAGCGGCCCCCTCTTCCTCATGAAATTGCGGCGGCGTGGGGTGGTTTTGGCCCCAGTGTGCTCTGTATCAGAATACCGCCCTTTCGGAGGAGAGCTGGGTAGTTGGCCAGGAGAAGATGTTGGCCCTGCTCTGTGCTCTGGGTTCGATTCACGGTGGGGCCGGGAAGGCCTCCCCATCTGCCTCTGGTCACGCCCACGGCTTGTGTTTGCTGGTGTCGGTGGGCTGGGTTTGGGACCACCCAACCCCTGCCTCTCTGGCCCCAGGGAAGCAGTGTCAGGGTGAAGAGTGGGCACCGTCTTTGCTCTCAGACAGACCTGGGAACCTCCTTACGTGGTGACCTTGGGCAAGTTTCTAAATTTCCGGAGCTTCAGTTTCCTTATCTGTAAAGTGGAGCCAATATGGGCTTCTCGTGGTGCAGGACTGAGCGAGGGAGCACACGAGCGGCGCGGGTTGTAGCAGGTCCTCGGCAGGGGTGGCCATGAGCTGGGTCGGCTAAGGTTGAGGCCGGCTGCGCTCTCTCCTGATTTGTGGGGTGCTCCCTGGGGTTGAGGCAGGGTGCCAGCTAAGCTCAAGTCAGATATGTGGTTTGCAAAACGTTTTCAATATAGAGAAAGAAGATATATATATCTATGTAAAATGGAACACCATTCAGCCACGAGGAAGAAGGAGATTTTTCCATTCGTGACAACGTGGATGAAACTTGAGAGCGTTATGCCAAGTGAAATAAGTTAGACAGAGAAAGACAAATACTGTATGATATCACGTATGTGGAATCTGAAAAAAGCTGAACTCTGAGAAACAGACGGTAGAGTGGTGGTTACGAGGGGCTGAGGGTGAGAAAAATGGGGAGATGTTGGTCGAAGGGTACAAACTTCCAGTTGTAAGGTTAACACGTTTTGGGGATCTAACGTACAGCATGGTGATTATAGCTAATTGCACTGTATTATACATTTTAATATTGCCACCAGAGTAGATCATAAATGTCTCACCACTAAAAAGAATTGGTAATTATGTGATGGGATGGAGGTGTTAGCTAACGCAGTGGTGGTAATCACAGGCAATATATGAATGTATCAAATCAATGCACTGTATACCTTAAACTCACGTATTATTATAAGTCAATTATATCTCAATAAAGTTGGGGAAAAAAAGGTCAAGTAAAATGCTATGTGCAAGGTAAGGGAAGCAACGGGGAAAGAGCCCTGATGTCTCATGGTGACAATGGCCATGGACAAACTTATCAGATCTGCCCAGAAAGCCGTACGGGGCAGGTAAGTGTGACAAGGTGCAGCATTGGGTGGTGCTCTGGCCTGGGATGGAGAAGGCTGCTCCCCAGACATTCCTAACGTTTATACTAACTTTCTACCTTACAATGTCAATTATTACAAACCTACGAGGTGCAGCCTTAGTCACCCACTGGGTGACGTCCCTAAGAGGTGGGTGAGGAGTGCCGTTCCAGGGATGAGGGACCTGAGCTGGTGTCCAGGCCTCAGAGCTTTTTAGTGGAAGAAGGAGGATTTTAATCTCACCTTTCTGACCTCAAGTCTAGAGACCTTTCCACCTGGCAGCTCCTCAGCAGGGGCTGGGCAGCCCGGGGCAGTGTGAGGGCTCAGGTACCCTGGCCCCAGGATGGAGGGCCGCCCCCCACCCCCCCGTGCTGGGTGGTAGCCTCCTGGGCCAGCTGTCTCCCGGCCCTGATTCTGATGCATTCCTGGGTCTCCTTCCAGCCTGGACCCCACAGGCTCCCACTCTCCTCGACCCCCCGGAGTCCACTCAGACCCCTTCCACCCTTTGGGGAAGGTGATCCTGATGGAACCCTCAGGATGAAAAAATCCCACTCACTGGTATGTGCCCGGACCTCAGCTGGAAGATAGATTCTCTTTATTCCGAGTCTGAGTGATGTTTTCCTCCCCGTCTCCTTTGGCGCCCCTCACCCCTGCTGGCCCTGCGGAGGGGCCCTCCTCTGGGGTGTGTGAGTCCTTCTCCATCACTGCCCGACACCTCCAAGGTGCAGCCACTGCGCTGGGTTCCTTGCCTGTAGGTACCCCATTGCGTGGTTGCCCTCACGTCCCTAGGGGGCGGCTCTCTCTTCCTGGAACACCCATCCTTCTTTCCTGACTTGTGGGCACCTATGTGACCTGCAAGCTTTGCTGAAGTGCCTCCCATGTGACCCCCACTACACTGTGGCTGGGTGCTGGTGCGGGCAGGGGACAGGCTCATCCCTGTGTGACCCGGTGCCTCTGCCGGTGCCGTGGGGCTGAGCTGGCTGAGAGCCTCCCCTTCGCTCCTGCAGAGCTCCTGCACCTCGCAGGTGGATGAGTCCAGGAGCCTGGCTGGGGGTGACTTCCTGAGGGGAGCAGCCCTGTCGTTTTCCTCCTTGTCTCTCCGGCCCCAGCCGAGAGCTTGCACAGAGCCGGTGCTCAAGACGTGAGCACGGAGTAAACGAGTGAAAGGTAGGAAGAGATGCGCATGAAGGGGGGGTTGGGTAGAAAAAACAGCCTCCAGATGGGGATGCTTACAGAGGAGCAGATCTAGAAACATTAATAAACACTAAGATGTATCGAGGACCTGCTTTGTTCCAGAAGGTCCCCTTTGGCCCCATTGGCACTCCATGTGGGACTCACAGGCCAGTTTAGGGCATTGCTAGTTTGGGGTTGGCTACAGGGATTTGAGTCACCAAATGGGACCCAGGACAGCTGGTGTCCCCTGGATTTCTTGAGACCTCGGACAAGTCTTTTAACTTCTGTGTTCCCCACTCTCCACCTTCAACCACCCTTCTCTCTGGGACCTGTTAGCTACGCCTAGCTACCCTTGGATCCTTCTTTTCACCGGCTCCCTTCTAAGGCTTCCCCTTTCCTTTGATTAGCAATTGACTCACTGTGGAAAGCGTTCTGAGCACGGTGTATACTCTATAAAAGGAGACAGGACAGCACCGAGTTGCTGGGAGCGTCCTGGGATCAGAATGTATGGGTTTCAGCTCACATCTACATCACTGTTACTGTGAAGGAATCTGGGGTGTCAGTGCTGCATATATACGTGCTGCTGGGGAACAGCCCATCCACTGCTCAGAGGAGCGGTTGGGGTGAGGTGTCCAGTGATGATTTGGGGTGAAATGTATTGGATGTGTCTTAAAGTCACAGTCGGCTTCTGTGATGGCCACTAACATTCGTGGCCAGAGGCACGGATAGTCCAAATTTGGTATATAATTGAAAGTATCGCTTGCATTTGACTTTGGAACACACTGTGAGTGTGTGTGTGTGCGTGTGCGTGTGCATGCGTGTGCGTGCGTGTGTGTATGTGTGTAGGGGAGGAAGGTGGCTTTCCTTTTTGACCATGTTTACTTTAGACTCCTGTTAGAGTTAATTTGCATTCACTGGATGCAGTCCCGGGAGAGGTGGGCAGGGCTTTCCCTGCACGAAGCAGCCCTCAGCCTGGACTTGTTCACGAGGTGGGGCATGGGATTCGCAGGTGCTCAGAACTCCTGGGGGCTAAGACACTGCCTCCGTGGATGGGCCACTGGGCCAGGGAGGCAGGGCTGTTTTTGGAGTTAGACCTGGCATTACATTGTGGTCTTGGTTACTAGCACCCATCTCTCTGGGTGCCCTGCAGCGCAGATGTGGTTTTTTTTGGAAAGGGTGATTTCAGAATCCGGACTTTTTATTTTCTTAGTTGCCTTAAATGAGCCCAGTGGCTCCCATCCTTGCTTGACTCAGTTTCCTGGGGCTTATCATATAGGAGGATAACTTACAATGGACCTTCAGTAACAGGGAGGTCATCGATACATAGAGGATGGCCTGTATATGTTCTCCATCTGCACTTAAAGGGAAGAGGGGCTCAAGTGCAGCCTGAGGGAGTGAGGTTAGACATGAGGAAGCACTGAACTAGGGAGGGGAGAGGGGGCTTCTCTCTCTTTCTCCAGAGCCTGTTTTTTTTTATACATAAAAAACATTTTTTTAAATTTTATATTGGAGCATAGTTGATTAAAAATGTTGTGTTAGTTTCAGGTGTACAGCAAAGTGATTCAGTTATACACATACATGTATCTATCCTTTTTCAAATTCTTTTCCCATTTAGGTTATTAGAAAGTATTGAGCAGAGTTCCCTGTGCTCTACAGTAGGTCCTTGTTGGTTATCTATTTTAAATATAGCAGTGTGTACATGTCAATCCTCAACTCCCAATCTGTCCTTCCCCCTGACCCTTCCACCCCGGGTAACCATAAGTTCATTCTCTAAGTCTGTGAGTCTGTTTCTGTTTTGTAAATAAGTTCATTTGTATCATTTTCTTTAGATTCCGCCTATAAGTGATATCATATGATATTTGTCTTTCTCTGTCTGACTTACTTCACTTAGCAGGATCATGTCTAGGTCCATCCATGTTGCTGCAAATGGCATGATTTCATTCTTTTTAATGGCCGGAGACTGTTTTTTGTTTTTGGTCTTCCCTTGTCTGGGATGAGTTGCATACGTGTGGCGGCATGGCCCCGAGGCAGACGGTGGACCTGATGGCTTCCCAAAGCCCCTGTAGGCTGTGTCCGCTCCCAGCCTTGCTCATTAGTTTGCCCACAGCCAGGGGAGTTTCTTCCCTGCCCCCAATTAGCCTCTGCCCCTCCGGTTCTCTGACGAAGGGAGCGGAGAGCAGGGGCCGAGGGCTGGGGAGGGAGGGGGCCGGACTGGGGGTGGGGAGGGCCGGGGTCTGGAGGGGGAACAGCGGCCAGGCAATGTTTACAGCTTCCTATCAAACTTTGATAAATTGACTCTGAAAGGGCCTTTCCTTCAAGTGATTTATGCCTCCCAGCTGTTCACGGTGTGAAGTATCTAGGTGCTGAAGGCGGCTGTGAGGCGGTCTGTGCAGGGGAGACTCTGGCCTCTTACTGCTCTGAGCCCCCAGGACCCCCTCTCTGATGCTCAGGACAGGGGTATTCAGGTGGCTGCCTCGGAGCCCCAGCCGGGAGCCAATGGCTGCAGAACTGAACAGGGAGCTCTAGGCTGGTCTTCCAGAAGAGATGGACCAGGGAGGGAGGGTGGAGGAATTAAGTCAGACATGAAGCAGAACTTTCTGACACTGTGCTGAGTGACCAGAGAGGCTGTGGAATAGCCTCGGGTGCCCTGGCTGCCCAGCACGGGGCGATCATTAGTATTATTTACCTTGAACCTCACCATGACCCAGAGAGGTGGGCAGACAGGGCAGGTCTCAACAGCCCTCTGGGACTCAGGAGCAAAGAGCCCAGCAGGGATCAGAGAGTTGCCCGACATCACACAGCGGGAATCTGAGCTGGAAACTGAACTTCAGGTCCAGAAAGATTTCCCTACGGCACCTCACCCTGCAGCCACCCAAAATTTGAACTCACCATCCCTAGCTGGCCTCGCCTGGACAGATGCACGGTGACTGCTGGCTGCCCCGGAACTGGCCTATTCCTAGTGCCCCTTCCCCCAGCCCCGGGTCCTGGAACCCTTTTCTGTTTCAGGCTGGGGGCAGGTGGTCCAATACCTCTGCTCTAACTCAAGGCCGGGCATGAAGTTTATGGGTGTGCCCCAAACCTCAGAAATGGAGATAAATTATAATTGAATGAAAATTTAAAAAAAAAAATTACCAAGACAAATGCAAAAGTATTCATGATGCACAAACTATCACGATTTTAAATAAAGACAGGATCGTGAAGCTGAAATTAATTTAAAATGACTGAAGATGGTCACTTGGTCATGAGAAATGATCAAACATGGCCATTTTTTTTCAACTGAAAAATGAGAGAAGCAAAGGGAAATAGATTATTATCATTATTGATGTATTTGCTTCCATCAAAGCCAAATAAACTCTGTTTCTACTGTAAATAAAATAACGTTGTGAGTTTAAATACATCTACTTTTAAATGTTTCAATATTTTTTCAAGTACTTTAATGTTCTGAAAAGAAAATTAACTATTTAAAAATACAGGGAATCATGGAGTTAGGGGCACACATTGTTTCCTTTTGCCTCAGGCTCCAGTATGTCTAGGCTTGGTGTTGCTACGGTTTCCTGTCTTTATTCAATATTTTGATACTTTTTTCAGAAATTAATTTTTTTGCATTAACTTTGATTTTTTAAAGTATTGCCTTAAAATACCATCTAGATCACTGAGGTTTTGGATGCCCCTTACATTCTGTGCATCGCCCCAACCTTGGACCTGTTTTGATGCTCTGCAGGGAGTGAAGTTGCCCTTCTTTCCTGTCCCTGGTGGGAACAAGACACAGCCCAACCCTCGGGCTCTAGGCCTGGAATAGTCCCCGGGAAGGTGAGCACTGGGGCGGGAACAGGCTGCCAAGGGAAGATGGATGGGCTCTGAGGCTCTACAGACAGAGACGAGCGTCCATTCCCGAGGCCATCCATCAAGTTCCCAGTGCAGTGACACTCACCCTAGTCAGGCCAGGAGGCCCCAGGTTTCAGGAACAGGGAGGCAGGAAGAAGCCAAGTGGGCAGAGGGCTTCTGCAGGCTCTGAGCTGGTGCCTGGAAGGGGTAAGGTTCAGCCAGGGCGGCCGGGCTGGGCACTGACGGTTCCAAGGGGTGCTGCATACTTGGTCCGGCTCCTCTTACCGCCCATCTTGCAGGCAAGCCTCCGCCCTGCTGCTCAGACCCCGGCAGGGCTGGGGGCTGGGAGGGAGTGTGGGGAGAGAGCGGGGCAAGTGGACGCGTGTGGAGGCAGACAGCTTAGCGGTGGCCTGCACACCCTCCTCTGCCTGCTCAGACCTCTGGGGGGCCCCCCGCCTGCAGAACGGGGCTGAACGAGCAGCCCCACCCTCTCCTGCCCTCCGAGCCACCAAAGGTCCTCCACATGAACCCCCTCTCTGCTGCCCACCTGCAGGGCCCTCCACCCTCTCCGGCTGACCCCACAACGGTTCCTCCTCCAGACCCAAGTTCTGCGTCCTCTCCGAAGCCTTCCCTGACTGTCCACACTGTCCCACTGGTTCTTGCTGGCCTCGTTTCTGTGTGGAGCCATCTCACGGGTGCATAAGTCGCCTCCCCCAGCAGACTCTGAATTTTCTGAGGGCCTGGACGATGGCTTATACCCGGGGTCCTTTCTCAGAGCCTCGCACGTGCTGGCAGCAATGTCTGGGGGTGAGACGACCCTGTGAATGCTCGCAGGCCCGTGGCTCTCAAATTGTGCAGAGGGTGCAGGCAGGGGTGGCTGCTGAGGGAGGGCTCCAGCAGGGTCCCGGTCAGGCTGGTGGAGCTCTGGTCCCCCTGTGAGCCTGTGTGGGAGCCCCCGCCCCTCTCGGGGTTCTCCTGACAGAAGACATCGCTGCCTGAGGCGCGGGACACTGGATTCTCCTCCCAGTGTCTCAGCAAATGGCAACTGTCCCCTACCAGCAGCTCAGGCCGGA
The DNA here is from genome assembly GCF_949774975.1 of Lagenorhynchus albirostris. Lineage (NCBI taxonomy): Eukaryota > Metazoa > Chordata > Mammalia > Artiodactyla > Delphinidae > Lagenorhynchus > Lagenorhynchus albirostris. Next base: position 101,233,158 of record NC_083103.1, read on the forward strand.
CACCTTTGTGTGCCCTTGACTTTGCTCTGTGTCTCACATTCCAACTGCTGTGGCTCCGCCGTCGCAACATACACAGATCTCATCCCTTCTCACACCTGCACTACTGCTGTCCCAGTCAGCTCAGCAGGACGGGACACCTGGACCACACAGTGGCTTCTTAATGGGTTTTCTGCATCCATTCTTGCTTCCTCCCCGCCCCCAGTCCCCCATGATCTCTTCTCAAAATAGCGGCCAGGACGATCCTCTTTGCATTATGTCTCCCCCTCCTCGAAGCTTCTGCTGGTTCCTACCTGAAGCAGAGTAAACTCTGAGATCGTTACTGTGATCTACAAGATCCCACAAGATCTGGCTCCCTCTGACCCCATCTCCATGGCTCTCTCCTTCACTCACTCTGAGTCAGCCATGCAGGCCTCCTCGCTGTTCCTGGAAGATGACAAGAATGCTCCCGCCTCAGGGCCTTTGCTGTACCCACCTCTGCCCTCCCCAGGTCTGGAATGCTTTTTCTCCAAATGTCTTCTTGGCTAGCTCCCTCGCTTTCTCCAGGCCTTCGGCTATATGTTACTCCCTCAAATAGGCCCTCTCTGGTTCTCCACATAAAATTGCACCTCTGCTCCACCCCTCTCCTCTTCTTCCTCCTGTTTCGTTTTGCTTTATGACACTCAGGACGTTACAGTATTTGTTTGTCTGTCTCCTTACCCTGGTGGAAACTCCAGGAGAAGAGTGACTTTTTCTGTTTTGTCACTGTTGTATCTTTAGTGCTCAGAAAAGCAATGGCACACAGTAGGTGCTTATCCGAACGGCTTACCACCTACTAGCTGCATATGATGGGGGATAAAGTTCTCCCATCTGCAGATGGGTGGATGGACTTGCATCCCATCAGGCCACGTCCAGCTCTCATGCTCTGCTGGAAGGCCCCCTCTGCACCCATGGTCCCTACTTTGCATTAGGTTGGCACTTTGTACTTTTCCAATGGCTTTCAACACAGGATCTCATTTCATCTTCTTGCCCATCCCTGGAGGCTCAAGTGGTAAAGTGAGATGCCTGGGTAGACCCTGGGTCAGAGGCATGCCCCCTGGGGCTCAGCCTCATCATCCCAGCCCTCTGGGGTGGCCTATGGCCTGAATCATGAGTGATCTCTGGGGCCCACGTCCAGGCCAGCCCCTGGGGAGGCTGCTAAGCAAATCCTCAGCCTCTCCAGTCCGGGCCTGGTTCCCGATGTGAGTCACAGCTCTGTCACTGCTCTTGCCTGTTTTATGATGAAGGGTGATTATACTAAGGGACATTAATTACAGGAAATAATGGCTCACTCTTGGGGCTTCTCCAGCCTGGTTTTGCTGAAGAGCCCAGTGCGCTTCCATTCATTTCAAATAGCCTCTTTGAATAGCGAGCACAGACGAGAATACTTGTTCCTACTTTACAGATTAAGACAGGGGAGGGGCCCGGGCAATGGCATCTGTAAACCCCGCTCTCCAAACACTACACAACACACCAAACAAACCCTGATTGTAATGTTTGGCCATTGCTAGGGTATACATCCTCCCGTTATGGCCAGTTACAAGCTGCCGACGAGTCACTGGATGCAGAGCTGGGAAGAGACGCCCGCCAAGCCCTCTTCTGGCCAGGGTGAGAGCCCTGAGCCTCTCCTCAGACCTTCACGGCTCACGCTCACGCTCAGCACTCGTCTGATTTTCACAACAACCTTTGAGATGGGCAGCTATGCTTATGCCCATTTATCAGGTGAGAAAACTGGGGCTCAGAGATGAACTCATTTGTTCAAGGTGGGAGGGGAGGGCTACGTGTCCCTGCTGGGGATGCCGGCCAAGCCGAGGCAGGGCGGCCGGGAGGGAAAGGAGCGGAGGGCACCCTGCCTGGTTTAGTCCTCTGGCCGCTCCTCCCTCAGTCCGAGCTGACCTGGCAGTTGCAGCGGAAGGTAAACTCCCTTAGCTAATAGGTGACCTTGGTGGTCATCCACCTGTTCTGCGGACTCTACTGACAGCTGTCCTGTGCTGGGCCCGGGCTCGGTGCTGGGAGCAGAGGGCAGGGAGACCAGGCCCTGACCACTGGAGACACGCAGTCCAGGTGGGAAGACATCCACACAGCACAGGACTGTGTGGTGAGGGCTGTCACGGGGAGTGTAGGACGCATGGGAACCTAGAAGGGACCCTAAATCAGAGGCCGGGGAAGGCCGAGGCCTGGAGGGGCCTGGGCGGCACGTGGGGTGGAGAAGAGCGAGGAGAGGCGTCTTCCACACAGAGGAAGAGAGAGAATCATGTGATTAACGCTTGGGAGAGGATGAGTGAGGGGGTACCCTGCAGTGGGGAGAGCGGGGGCTGGAGGGAGGCGGGTCCTCAGCCGGACACTCCTGGTCCCCAGTGCCTTTGCAGCTCTGCCGCTCCTGCTGTGTCCCCTCAGCGTGCTCAGACTCTGTGAGGTTGCTATGAGAATCTGGAGCAGCATGAGGTGGATGCCAGCCTGGTCAGCCCGTCAAAGCCGTGTTTGGGTTTGGGATCCTGAGAAACTGACCTCCTATTTGCCGGTCTTAAATCCCGGCTCCCTCGAACCCACTGGAGGCAGAAAAGGTGTCTGTTGCCCTGCCCTCCCTGCCCCCAGCCCCAGAGCAACTCCCCGCAGAGGGCGGGGCTGGTGTGTGGTCGGCAGGTGCCCACACATGGCTTCTGGCCACAGGATGCCATGGCCGGTGGGAGCCTGCGGGGCAAGCTGTGTGTCAGGGAGACGGGCTCCCCATGCAGATGGCTGACCAAGGGCCAGGTGGCTGAGACCCCACCCTGCTCTGGGTGCTCCAGGGCAACAGGGCACTTCTGGTGCATTTGCCACTGGGGGTGGGACATGTGCTTTGGAGCCCTAAGCAGCTGTGTAAGAACTTCACTGCCCTGAGGCCACTGTGCTGGAGAGACCACGTGGAGAGACCACACAGAGATGGAGAGAGGGGCCAAGGAGCTGGCACTCCAGCCCCCTGACGCTCACATATTCCCAGCCCAGGCACCAGACATGCAAATCGAGAAGACTTTGAGATGACCCAGCCCCACTGGGCTCTGTGGCCATGACACAGCCGGAGCCAGAACAGACCGGCCGAGCTGGGTTTAGCTTCTTGACCTGCAGAAACTACGAGCATCTAGTAACTGATGCCTGCTGTTTTAAGCCCCTGGGTTTGGGGATGACTTGTTATGTAGCAATAGAGACCTGGCAGAGACTTTGCAGGGATGTCTGCGCTCAGAACATCACGAGGCCCCGAGCTGCGCGTCACGTGCTTGCCTGTACACAGTCACCTTTCTCTCTGCGATAACCCAGAAGGCTGGTAGGGCAGGTATTCTTCATCCTCATTTTATAGATGAGAAACCAAGGGTCAGAGAGTCCGAGCGATGCGGACAAGGGCAGGCGGTACTAGGGCTTAGGGATCTGATAATAAGTCCATGCTTTCTCTACCACTCATGGCTCCGTTCCAACTCACTGCTCACCACGTGGGAACCCAAGTCTTCGGCCAAGCTTGGAGTGAGGGTGGGTGTGATGGAGGCAGCAGGAAGGAAGGACTCTGGGGAGGTCGGGTGAAGGGGGGCCGTTCCTGGAAAAGGAGGTTAAATCCAGGGTGGATATCAAGGGCCCGAGGGCTAGCCTTGGACTCCCATGTCCTCCAAGTCAGCACCCTGAAAGGGAGCCCTTAGAAAAGTTGGGGGTGGTAGGCATGGGTGTCCAGGCTGCGGAAGCAGGGCTCAGCCATGGGGGACAGACACAGATCCAAAGTCCAGGAAACTCTGTCTGGACCCCCCGGGAGCGGGGGTTGCCCTCCCCCGAGTGCCACGATCATCCCCAGCTCCTTCTTGGGGGCCCGAGAGGGTGGAGGGGTCCTGCTGGTGAGGAACCGAGGGAGGAGGGAGCAGAGGGCCCACTCTTGGAGCTGGGGTGACGGCAGAGGCAAGCACTCCTGGATTCCCCTGAGCATCCTTTCAGGTAGCAAGTCAAATACTTAGCCGGAGCAGCTGCGTAAACTAGTATACTTTACATGGGGCGGGGCTGACCTCTGCAGGTACCTGAGCTTAGGGCCTGTTTGGCTGTGTGTGTGCTCGTGTGTGTGCGTGTACGAGTGTCCCCCTCTCGCCGAAACAACAAGAGGGGCTGTCTTCTGTGGGCCGGGCGCCTCTGCCGTCTCTCACCCGCATAGAGCAGGTCGAGGGTGGACCCGCCTGGTAATTCGGGAGGTTCAAAAAAAATCATTCGGGTCTCCCCAGGGCACCAGCCCAAGCCACCAGATTGATCGTGTAGTGGCCACACTGCACTCTTCCAGGGCTGTTAGAGCGTCTCTCTGCTCAGGGAGCCTAGAAGACTCTTCTTGGATGAAGATACTCAAGCCCAGATTTCCTCTCTTCACGGTGAACCACTCGAAGAAGGTGTCACTTTATTAAGCAGGTGAGGAAGCGGCCGAGCGCATGGGTGAGAGTGTCCAGCAGCGCGTAACCCTGTCTCCGCTGGCCTTTCTTCTCCTGGCGGTGCCTGCCGCTCTTGGGGAGGGAGACGCCCCCGCCATGGGTCCTGGATAGGACTTTAGTGTGGCTCCTCCTTCAGTGACCAGCACGTTCTGTGAGCCAAGCCTGGGGCTGAGCCTGGAGATTCCCAGATGATTAAGCCGTGGTCTCTGGCTCACCGTGAGCCCCCAGCGCCAGAGCCCTGCAGGTAACGGCAGGTGTCTGACTCAGAGACAAGCGTTGTCCCCGTTTCACAGATGAGGAAGCTGAGGCTCAAGGGGTTCAGGTGATTTTCGCAAAGTCACACACTAGTGTCTTTTGATCATGTCCGCTGCGTCACTCTGGGCAGTGGGGGTGGCCTTTGAAACCCGACAACCCGAGATGGGGGAAAGAAGGGGAGCACAGCAGGGAGTTCAGCTTCTTCCTCCAAATGATGTCAACAGGAGGAGATGGTTGAGGGGAAAAATATGCATTTCTGCACTCCGTGTTCCCCCCGCATTAATTCTAATCTAATTTGATCGTGACATTCCTCGGTAAAGAGCGGCCTCCCTCTAATAAACCAGGCTCTTCCCCTCGACCCCGCAATTGTGTTCCTAATCGGCCAGTGTATCAGGAAAGCCTCGCCGCTAATTGTCACTAGGCCCAGTCCTACCTTATGCGCCAGGTAAGGGATGGCAGCAAGAGGTAATTATAATCAGATCTACTTAGTAATTATAACAGCTAGAAATTGTTTTCAGTTAAATATTCCCAGGGAGGTGCTAATAGCCCCCGGGGCTGCTGAGAGCCACAGACACAGGGGAAGGGGCTTGTGAGGAGTGGGCGACCTCACATCCGTGCTTTTCATCCTCTGAGCTTCCATTGAGTAAAGAGACTCAGAGAAACTCGTGGCTCAGAGGCCAGGAGGTGGGTGGACCCATGGGGACAGAGCCCGACTGGCATCCGGGTCACCTGTGGTGGCACTTTTCCCCGCACATCGGAGACTGAGGTCTCTCACCCCACAGGGCTGCCCTCAGTGGGTGTGCAGCAAATGCCAATCAGTAAGTGGCTCAGGAGCCCGGCATGGAAACTTCTGGATCATTAAAGAAACTGTACATGGCTTAGGCATCACGGGATATGTACTGTTAAAATCATAGTTGAATTGAATGGGATGAAAGGCTTTCATAGGAGTTCCCTGGCTAATGGAAATCGAGGGGGCTGGCTCTCACCCCCACTTCGGTGCCCTCTCTCTGGGCACTTCTTTCTTCTTTGTCTCTAGCGAGGGCTTTGGCAAAGTCTCGGTTGTCCTACCTTCTGTTGACCAGGATCTAAGTAGCCAGTGCCTCCCTGCCAGATGCATGCCCCATACACCGTGTGGTTCTCTTCCTTGGGGCCATCAGATTTGGTGATGAACTTCCTCAAGCGCCTGCCATGGCTCCCCGCTTATGATTATTTCTTTTAAGCAACATCACTCTTTCTAGTTTCCCAGTCTCAGCAGATGTTCTCAAGTTTGCATGTCTTTTTATTTATTTATTTATTTATTTATTTATGGCCGCACCACGTGGCCTGCGGGATCTCACTTCCCCGACCAGGGACTGAGCCTGCGTCCTCGGCAGTGAAAGTGCGGTGTCCTAACCACTGGACCACCAGGGAATTCCCTGATTTTTTTTTTTTTTTTTTTTTTTGCGGTATGCGGACCTCTCACCGTTGTGGCCTCTTCCGTTGCGGAGCACAGGCTCCGGGTGCGCAGGCTCAGCGGCCATGGCTCATGGGCCCAGCCGCTCCGCGGCATGTGGGATCTTCCCGGACCGGGGCACGAACCCGTGTCCCCTGCATCGGCAGGCGGACTCTCAACCACTGCGCCACCAGGGAAGCCCCCTGATTATTTTAAAATAATCTACCAAGTAATTTAAATAATTAGTCTACTAAAATTCTACTCATTCTTCCAAGGGAGAGTTCAGTAGTCACTTCCTCACAAAGGCCTCCCAGACTTTCTCAGTTGAAACGAACTTTCTCTGTATTTTGTTTACACACGCAAACACTTCTTTCCTTCTGCTGTGTATGATTGCTAGATCGTTTGTATGTTTTCTCTTTCCCATGGTGATAAACTCCTTGAGGGCAGAGACGATGTTTATGCCTCCCCTTTGCATCTACATGATGCCTTTACACATAGTAGGAACTTAATAAAGACTTGGTGAGTAAAGCAGTGAGTGAATTAATGAGAAGCTTCCACTCACTGGCTGCATTATGACATCAATGCAAATGGTGATGGGAAGCTGACCTCTACGCCTCCAGGTCCAAGTCTTTGAACCTGTGTCTACTGTTGGATGCTGTGGGGTTTTGGGGGCAGGATTAGATGGCCTTTGGCCAGGAACGCCTGAATCCTGTTTAAACGAGCCTTCCCAGAGCCCCATGTGGCTATTGAGCACTTGAATGGGTCTAGTGCCACTGAGGAACTGTAGTTTTAGTTTTATTTAATATTAATTAATTGGAAATTAAATAGCCACTTGTGGCTGGTGGCGGCCATATTGGACAGCAAGATCTAGAGGCTCCACTGGGAGTCCTCAGAGACCCATCGTCCAGGGCAGCACGAAGGGCCTGGAACCAAAGCCCGTTTGGGATCAAACGAGGTTGCTCACAAGTTATGCTGGTGACTCACATTCATTCAATTGAAAATGGGATCTATTTTTAATGCATTCTTACTTTTTCGGTGCTGATTTGGGTATGATGTTGATGATAACTCTATTAACTGGAATGCAAGCTTAACCGGGGAAGAGCCTCTCCTTGGCCATGTTGAGGAACATGAGTCGTTTTGCTTATTTCACTGCCTGCGGAGCAGACCCCGCTCCAGCCCATCCTGGGTCCTGTTTCTGAGCCCCACCCTATACGGGGCATTTCCATACCAGGCAGTGAGGGGCAAAGAGAGTTCAGCTCCAAGCTCTGGGCTCTTTACAAGAGATCCTCTGTTAGCAGGGAAGGAATAGGCTTCTACTCTTCTAGGCCAAACTGATTGAAGTGTCCAAACTCTCCTCACACTTGAAACCTCACCTAAAACGGGTTCAACCCTGCGCTTGGTGACTCCCCTGGCACGACTGGGTGCGGCTGGCCTTCTGCCTTGCTTCCTCTCCTTTCCCGTTCCTGTTTCTCCTTTAACCTTCGATTCTCCCTGTGAGCTCCCTGGAGGCAGGTCTGGGATTGGCAGGATCAGGGGCGGCAGATTCAGTGCAGGTAATGGGATGCGTGGAGCACCCCAGGTGAGCAGGGGCTGGCAGCTGCACCGCCCCAAAGGGAGCAGCCATCCCACATGTTGCCAAGCAGGCGAATGGGCCTGATGTTGCCAGGTCTTTGCAAGAGAAGCCAGGATCTGTATCTTTAATACATAACCCTTCAGAACCTGAAATGTTGGCGATGAATTTAAGAAACTCTAAAGATGCTTTGGGAGCCAACCAGATGCGGCTGTGTGCCGGGTCTGGCCTGCCAGCTGCCACTCGTGAGCCTGGGCTCAGCGAGTCTTAGGGTCCCTGCCCACTCTGATATCTCTCATTCTTTGGCCTACGCCACGCCGCCTCACACAGAGGAGGCATCTGACGCATCTTGCTGGACAGAGTTCCAGACTCCTCATGTGTGCGAGGCCCAGGGCACTGTCCTGGGAATGCTGCCCACAGCACCCAGCCCACTCCCTGGGGCAGGATAAGATGTGGCAGCTCCTCTGTCCGGTGGCCATTCGAAGAATCCATCCCCTCTGGGCGGGCACACCTCGGAGGGAAAGCGATTCAATTAAGCACCGTTCACAGTGGCGAGTGCTAACATCCTCCCTCCAGAGAACCATCTGCTATTGATTTTTAGGACCAGGGGCTGGAGAACCACACTCCTTTTTTTTTCCTTTTGGTGCTGTATCTCTGGTCAGTAAATAAGTGGGAAATAAAGGATTCACAAGAAAATAGAATGCAGTCAAAAGGTAAATTGTGAGCTTAAAAGCCCCTAAGAGTCTGCCACAGCCTTGGAAATGTTTCCTGGTTTGACTCGCTCGTCTGTAAGCCCAGCTTTCTGCGCTCCGATTTGCATCTCGGAAACGTAATCTTGAAAAGTGATGTCCCTCGGCTGCATTTCATTGGTGTAGAAACTGAACAGACTGTTGTATTACAATAATAACATCAACAATGAACCTCCCTTTGCCTTAATTATTTTTCTGTCTTGCCAATGGAACCCTTTTAATAAGATTTATAGGTGGTGGGTGTGTGGCTCAGGTAACGGGCCAAGCTGATTTCCCCTCACTGGGTGTCACAGGTATAAAGACATGAACTAAAAGCGTCACAGTACTTAAGTAATAATAATGTCAACATTTCACCTGCCTCGCCCTTAATTCTTCTTCTCTCTCACTCTTGCCATCTGAACCTGTTCAGGTAAGATTCCTGCACAGATAAAAACCAAGGGCTCTCATTCTCTTAGGCAGATAACCTGCTGCTTTTCTGCGATTCTGTGTGGAAAGGGAGCTGGGAGTGGCAGAAAGGCTTTCTCTCATGTCTTCCTGGGGGGCGGGTTCTGAGCCTGCGGATCCTGGATGGACCAATGGCTGTGGGCAAGGAGGGCAGGTGACTGTGAAGGCAGACGTGGGCCCTGGGAAGGGCACGCTGGCCTGGGAGGCAGGTGGGCACCAGAAGCTGGGCACAGAGGAGGGGCCGTTTCTGTACTCCTTCTCTCTCCCATAGGTGCCCCTAGGCAGGAGTGAATGGGTCTCATTGGACTGGTGGGGAGAGGTTCTGATTACACATACCATTAGGTAAACTCCCGAGGTGGTGGGCAAGGCAGCTGGGATAGCCCTAGCTTTACTGCTAGTTTGCCGAGTGGTCTTGGGGAAATAACCCAACTGCTCTGAGCCATAGTTTCTTAAAAATGAAGATCTTGGTCTAGATTAGCCATTCTTAAATTTTGGGGAGCTTATTGACTGACTCCTTTGAACATGTGAAACCTCTCCCTGGAAATGCACATCTTCATTCAGGAATTTGCATCCAGTTGTATAAGGATAAAAGACTTCACTCCCAAATCCTTGGCATTGCCCTTGGTTCCTGCTGTTCTCTTCTACTGCGGTCCACTGCTTCCACTGCTACCATCCTGGTCCGAGTCCCCTCACCTCTCATCTGTATCACTGCAAGAGTCTCTCACAGGTCTCCTTCCCTGGTCCTCTTACAGTCTGGTCTCAATCCAGCAGCCAGGGTGGGGCTTTTAAAATGTAAGTCAGATCATGTCACTCTTCTTTTTAGAATCCTTCAATGACTCTGCTTTTTCACTTCAAGTAGAGATTTTCCCCCAAGATTCACAGCTAAATTCTTCACCTCTCAAGTCTGTTCAGAAGCCACCTTCTACAGAGAAAATCTGAATAGAACTATGTCAAGTAAAAAAATTGAATTAACAATGAAAAATCTTCCCACAAAGAAAACCCCAGGCCCAGACAACTTCACTGGTGAATTCTATCAAATATTTATAGAATAAATATTATCAATCCTTCACAAAATCTTCCAGAAAGTAGAGGAGGAAGGAACACTTCTTGACTCATTCTACAAGTCCACTGTTACTCTGATACTAAAGCCAGACAAAGACATCACAAAATAACTACAGACCATTGTCCATTGTGAATATAGTTAAAAGCCCTCAACCCAAAATTAGCAAACTGAATGCAGCAACATAAAAAAGATTATACACCATGACCAAATGGGATTTTCCCCAGGAATTCAAGGTTGGTTCGACATTTGAAAATCAATTAATATAATCCATATTAATAGAATAGAGAACAAAAACCACATGACCATCTCAATTGATACAGTGAAAGCATTTCACCAAACCCAATACCATTCATGGTAAAAGCTCTTAACAAGGTAGGAACAGATGGAAACTTCCTCAACCTGATAAAGGGCATCTATGAAGAAAGTAGAGCTAACATTATACTTTATGGTGAGAGACTTCATGCTTTCTTCTAAGACTGGCAATAAAGCCAGGATGTCTGCTCTCACCACTTCTGTTCAACTTTGTACTGGAAGTTCTAGCCAGTCCAATAATTTAAAAAAGGCATCAGATTGGAAAAGAAAAAGTAAATCTATTTTTATTCTTAGACAAAATGATACTGCATGCAGAAAATCTTAAGAAATTCACAAAAATTATTAAAACCTAAAAAATGAGTCCAGCAAGGTTACAGGATCCAAGATCCGTATGTAAAAATCAATCATGTTTCTATATATTGGCAATGAAAAATCTGAAAGTAAAATTAAGAAAACAATTCCATTCAGAATAGCATCAAAAAGAATAAAATACTTAGGAATAAATTTACCAAAAGAAATATAAGACATACACTGAAAACCATAAAATGTTGCTGGGAAAAACTAGAGAGCTAATTAAATGGAGACGTATTCTATGTTCATGGATTGGAAGACTCAATATTGTGAAGATGACAATTTTCCTCAAATTGCTCTGTAGCTTTAACACAATTTCTATAAAAATTCCAGCAACCGTTTTGCAGAAATTGACAAGTTGATCCTAAAATTTATGTGGAAATACAAGGAACTCAAAATAGCTAATATCATTTTGAAAAAGAACAAAATTGTAGGACCTTCCTTTCCTGGCTTCAAAATTTAAAATAAAGCTATTAGTAATTAAGACAGTGTGGGACTCACATAAGAATAGACATATAGATCAATGTATCATAATTGAGACTTGAGAAATAAACCCTTACATTTTTGGTCAATTAATTTTTTAAAAAAATTTCTTAATATTTTATTTATTTATTTATTTACTTATTTTGGGCTGCATCGGGTCTTTGTTGCTGTGTGCGGGCTTTCTCTAGTTGTGGTGAGCGGGGGCTACTCTTTGCTGCGGTGCACAGGCTTCTCACTGCAGTGGCTTCTCTTGTTGCAGAGCATGGGCTCTAGGCACGTGGGCTTCAGTAGTTGTGGCACACGGGCTCAGTAGTTGTGGCTCGCGGGCTCTAGAGCTCAGGCTCAGTAGTTGTGGCGCATGGGCTTAGTTGCTCTGTGGCATGTGGGATCTTCCTGGACCAGGGCTCGAACCCGTGTCCCCTGCATTGGCAGGCGGATTCTTAACCACCGCACCACCAGGGAAGTTCCGGTCAGTTGATTTTTGACAAAGGCAATTTGGTGGGGGAAAGCGTAGTCTTTTTCAACAAACAATGCTGGGGAACAACTGGATAGCTTTATGCAAAAATGATGAATTTAGTTCCTTACCTCACAAATTACCTAGAAATTAACTTAAAATGAATCATAGACTAGATGTAAGAGCTAAAACTGTAAAACTTGTAAAGAAAATATAGTGGTAAATTTTTGTGACCTTGGGTTAGTCAGAGTTCTTAGATAGAATATCAAAAGCACAATCCATAAAAGAAAAAAAATACTAAATTGGGCTTAACATTAAAGCTTCTGTGCTTCAAAAGATACCATTAAGAAGATGAAGAAACAAGCCACAAACTGAGAGAAAATATTCACAAATTATATATCTGATAAAGGACTTGTATCCAGAGTGTGTAAAGAACTCTTACAACACAATAATAATAAGACGGCAAAAGATTTGTATAAACACAGCAAAGAAAATTAAAAATGGATAAGTATCAGATCCAAAGATGCTTAACACATGAGTCATTAGGCGAATGCAAATTAAAAGCATAGTGGAACACCACTTTGACCCACTAGATTGGTTATAACAGAAAAGCCAAACAACACCCAGTGTTGATGAGGATGTAGAAAAACTGGAACTCTCATACACTGCTGGTGGGAACAGAGTAAAATGATGCAGTCACTTTGGAAACTTTGAAAGCCCTCAACCTCAACTTAGCAAACTGAATGCAGCACCATAAAAAAAGATTATACACCATGACCCAATGGGATTTTTCCCAGGAATTCAAGGTTGGTGCCACTTTGGCACTTTTTAGAAAAAGTTAATTATAAACTTTCCACACGGCCTAGCTAGTCCACTTCCTAGGAATCTACCCATGAAAACTGAAAACACATACGTACACTTGGACTTGCATGTGAGTGCTCACAGCAGCACGATTCATAACAGCCTCAAACTGGAAACAATCCAAATGTCCATCATGTGATGAAGGAATAAACAAAATGTGTCGAACCATACAATGGGATACTAAAGAGAAGTGAACTAGGGACACTTGCTACAACACAGATGAATCTCAAAAACATGATGCTAACTGAAGGAGCCGGACACAAAGGCCGCATATTTTGAGTCTATTTATATGAAATATCCAGAAAAGGCAAACCTATGAAGACACAAAGCTGATCGGTGGTTGCTGGGTCTGGAGGTGGGAGCAGAGGTGGACAAGGGATCGTTCTAGGAAATGACCTAATACTGGATTACGGTGATGGTTGCATAACTCTATCTACTAAAAATCATTGAGTTGTGCACTTAAAATGGGTGGATTTAATGGTATATAAATTATACCTCAATAAAGCTCTTAAAAAATAAAGGGGAAGGTGAAAAAGGACACTTCCTCTGGGAAGTCTACCCTGAGTGCTCACCCTGCTCTTTTCCCCAGGAAACCCCACTCCTTATACACTGCTCTACATTTTTTGATAGCACTTACCACCTTTAATAAACTATAACATTTTCTTCTTGTATTTATTTTTGATTGATGAACTCTTTGCTAGAATAGAAGTTCCACGGAGTCAGGAGATTTTAGTCTGTTTTGATTACTGACGTATATTTCCCATGCCTAGGACAGTGCCAGGTGTGCAGAAGGTACACAGATGTATGTTAAAAAACGTAATGAGGGAAGAAGGCTTGATTGGCAGGTTCCTTCTGAAACGGAGAAGGACCCTGTGGTCCTTCCCCACCATGTCCTCCGCCTGCCCTTTGTCTGTAGATAAACTTTAGCCAAAGAAGAAGTTTAATCAGAGAAGTGAGAAAATGCGGAAGCAAAGGGAAACAGCCAAACAGGACAAAATAATAATAGTTTAGTCACTAAGCAAAGTTAAGGACCTTTCATTCCTCCTCAAAGGCTATAGATAATATTCTGAGACATATTCTGTGAGGTGTCTGGTCGATACTGAAACCTCCACCAGGTGGAAGAAGTTAACTGCATGGTGACCAGACTGTAGTCATGACATAAGCTGCCACAATTCTGAGAACTGGCCTCAAAGAAATGGGAACAAACCGACCCTGGAACTGAAGACTAATTGTGCTTAAGACAGTCAAGATGACACTGACCAGATGACCGCATGACCAATTTCAAGATGAGTGTCAGAGCTGACTGTGCCGTTTCTACATGTAGCCCCCTCCCTCTGCCTATAAATGCTGGAAACTCCCCTTTAGAAGCTCTTGCCCACTGATTGACAGGGGGGAGTCGACCTTTGGACAAGAGTCTGCCCTCTCCCCCATTTGCCGACCTCTGGAATAAAGCAAACTTTCCTTTCCGCCAATCTTGCCTCTTGAGTATTAGCTTTCGAGCAGCGAGCAGCTAGATACCACTTTTGGTAACACTTATATCTCTAATATTCTCTAATCAAGGTTTGGTTTTGGGGGAGCTTCTCTTGGTCCTTAGTAGAACTGTTGCCCAGGTCAAGTTGGTATTTGAGGCTGGGGCTGGAGGAGGGACAGGGCAGTCCCAGGTGACCCTTGCTCAAAGCCCGCCATTCTCTGTCTTGCAGAGTCAGAAAGGACTAGTTTTCTCTTCCTAGGCATCGTGCAGCCTCCAGTTTATTTCTTTTTTTGACCTCAGTCGACCCATCTGCAAAACAAGTTTTCCTGATCACCTTATTGAACGTGTGTCTTTCTCTGTGTGTAGACAGAGGGGAAGCGAGTAGAGGGCGTGTTTGCGGCCAGAGCGTGGCCAGCTCTTCCGGGAGGATGGCTGTGGGACCACCAGCCCGCTCCCCTGTTTCTTCCCTTCCACCCAGGAGGCTGCAGTGGTGTTCCTGGCACTGGGTGATTTCTCAGCTGCTGACACCTTTCCTGACATATTTACATATGGAAAGTTCTCCCTTCCTACAAACATTTACAAACACCTTGATGGACTTGTGAAAATGTGAAACTCTTTTGGAAGCCGGCCTTCGTGGGCTGTAGGGCTCAGCTATTGATTTTTGCGAGACAGAGGCAGCTGTGTGGGCTTCTGGGTGCCTACGAACCTCCCACTTAGGCAAACCTCCTCCACAGGCACAGAATAATTTAGAGGCCCAGGGCGACAGGAAAAGAAGCAGCGGGCAGTCCCCTGATGATGAGACTTACTGGGATGGAAAACGGATGCTGCAGGTCTGGGGGCCCTGGCTCCCACGGCACATCTGGAGAACAGGGCTGCCGGGACAGGTCGGGACAGGTTTTCTGGAGCCGTTGGTTTGTTGTGCAGGCTCCCTCTCTGCCTCTGGGGGCCTGGGCAGTGAGAGGGCTCAGACAGGGCTCCTGGAGCTCCCTGGGGCTGGAAAGAGACTTGTGATCCTAAGGGGAGGAGTCAGGCAGCAGCAACTGTGAACAGAGTTTGGGGAAAGGGGCGGGGCATGACAGCAGAAAGGGCAAGGGTTTTTGAGCCAGAAAGACCCAAGTTCAGGTTCTAGCTCTTTTGCTTTGTTGTGGTGTGACCCGGGGCAAGTGAATGGGCCTCTTGGGTGTCATCTGGAAAAGGAGACCTCAGGCCTGCCTGCCAGAGATGGTGAGAATTTTAAAAAAGGTCCCTGTGTGGATGACGGAGAGGGTGAAGATTCCCGAAATGCTCCTCTCTAGCTGGACCTACAACAAAGGGCTCATCCCAACACAGCGGCAAAATAACAAAGCTCTGGCCGTTCCCAGTCCCAAGGTGGCTCTGGGCATCCTTCCTCTGCAGAAAACTGTCTGCAGGGAGAGACTGGCTCCCGGCTTCTGCTGGCCGGCATCGCATCCCGTCACTGTGGGCTCCTCTGCTGGCCTGGGATGCGGGTTCTCTTGACAGCACCCCCGTGAGTCTGCCTTGGGTTGTGTGACCTCACCTCTAACCTCCCTTGCCCATTGGCTGCTGGGGGAAGGCTTCCACTTAGTGGCATTTTCTTTCTCATTTCATGCTGTAATGGAGATTCATTGCTAGTTTTAAATCCATAATTGGCCATGAAACCCTCATCCGGGGCCTGGGCTGAGGTCGGAGAGGAGAAATGGTGGCTCTTCTTACCCTTTCAAGGTCCCCCTGTCCACCCCAGCCTCTCGGGCTTTCCCCAGGGCTGGCCTCGGGCAGAGTCCTGGGGGTGACAGCCATGCTGCCCCACAGGTTGGAGCCAGGAGAAGGCCCTTCGCTCCTGGGGGCCTGGCTGGGTTCGTCCCTCTCAGTTGGCTGTGACTCCTCCCTCTGCTTCATTCCTCATTAGGGGAAGCAGGGGAGAAGTGGGCCTCCTGCTGGGGGTGTCATGCTTCGCCTACTCCATTCTTTTCTGGGCCTGAGGACGATCGGGGTCACCGAGATTTGTCTATTTCCCAACAGTTACTATTGTGTTGATTGAGGGTTCTTGTGTCTTTTCACCGTGGAGGCACTGATGAATCTGCCAAGCTCTGAACTTTGTGTGTGTGTGTGTGTGTGTGTGTGTGTGTGTGTGTGTATGCGCGCGCGCACACACGCGCACACCAGTGCATTTGTCCTTGATGCACGGTGTCATAGTGTGTCTGGATGCATAAACAGGGAGCCTGGTAAATGGCCAGTGGCCAGCTGGACTTCCTGACTGAAGACCCAGGGGGGCACCCGGAGACAGGTGGGCTCTTGCTTGTGCTTTTTCAGGTGGGAGGGATGTTGGAGGCCACGCCCAGGCCAGAGGACGCAGCCCTGTGATGGCAGAGCTGGTGAGGGCCTCCTCAAGGCAGCTGCATTCTGAAAGTTACAGGGAAGTGGCTGGAATTTCATGCGTAGCCATGGAGCGGGTGGTTCCATGCTAAAGGGCTGACACCAGAGGATCAAGGTCCTGACTTTCGCAAATCTCCATGGTCTGAGCCCACGCTCCCCTTTGCTGAGCGCTGGAGCCTGTTCAGCGTCTCCCAGGGTCATGCTTGGTTACAGCAGCGGAAGGACATATTATCCTTGCTCCAGTGTATTTGCTTTTTTGACCTCAGTCAAAAAAAGATCATTGTTCCCTGAGTCCTTCTTCCCTCGTTCACTATAGGAGCAGGGGAAGAAACTCAGGGAACAATGATCCCTAAACCATGACGGAATGAGGGAGAAGCACAAACTGTGGAGTGGATCTGCATAATGCCATCCTTCCAGCTCCTGCTTTTCCCAAGGAGGAGGAAAGTGGGTCCCGAGAGGTTAAGCAGCGCGGTCCCAGGTCTCACGGCTGCTCCGTGGCAGGACTGGGGCAACGATGCTCGTTTCCTGACTTCCAGGCCAGAGCCCTTGTCTGGCTTGGACCTGGAGAAGTGGCAGTGCCCTGGACATGGTGGAGGCACCCTCAGGACTGCAGGGCTGCCCTAGACAGCCTAAGTCGCTTAATGATGGTGGGGGACTTGAGGGGAGGGTCAGCAGAACTAGAAATGGAGTGGTGGAGGGCCAGGAGCAGGGGGCTGAGAGCCTTGCATACAGCAGACCCGGGCCTCCTGCCAACTTCCCTGCCTTCCCTTGTGCTGCTGTTGAAAGCAAGAGATGCTGGAACAGGGAGGGGAGGGGCTGGCCCTGGGGTGGTCGTGTGGGTGCTTTGAGCGCTGAGCACTTCCCAAGGTCATGTCGGGCATCTGGGCCACCTCGGCAAGGCCACTTACTTGGACCACTTAGCTCTCCCATCATTGGCTGAGTCTGTTCCAGCTGCCCTTGGCGATGGCGGGTGGGGTGAGGTGGGGGATGCTCGTCCTTGTATCAGGTCTCCTCGTTCTCGGAGAGGCCCCTGCCTACCCCCTGCCACCTACATTCAGGCCAGGAGGGGAAGTGCTGAGCTCGCCTCCGTCCCTGATGGGTCCCCATCCCCTCTGGAGCCTTGGGAGCCGCCCAGCATCTGTGAGTCTCCTTCTACCCCGCACTTGCCACCATGACGGATGGGCCCTGGCTAGGGAGCAGCGGCCTCTCCTGACATCCTACTGAGGCTGACGTGAAGAACAGGGAGATGGGGGTGGGCAGAGAGGCCATTCCTCTCCACACAACATGGCTGATTAGAGGAACAGGGAGACTGTCGGTGGTGCGGTGGGGACGGTGTGAGCTCACAGCAGGAGGGAGGGTCCATCGTGACTCAGCTCCGAAGTCAATGCACCTCCACCCAATGGCTACAGGGAGCTCCAGGAATATCCTCCATCTCCCCCGATCCCCCATCAACAACGGCTATGGGCAGCCACGCGGGGGCCATGTGGCATTGAACCCAAGTGTGGACCTCAGAGAACAGAACCCCACCCTCAGGGAGCTTATAATATAATTTGGAAGAGAGGGACCATTTGTCAGCTCCAGGTAACTCAATGACCCCAGGCCACGCCCACCACGTAAGCTACGCGAGCAGGTGGGCACAGAGTTAAACCAAGAAATCGAAGAGGGGTGGGCACTGGCCAAAAAGAGGGGGAAGGGTGGAATCCGCTTCTGGTCCAGGGGACCTTGGGGGTGGCCTGGGTCCCTGAGAGGGCAGAGGAGCAGGAAGGGAGAGGAAAGAGCCGGCGGCAGGGGCAGGTGTGCATGGGGTGAGGTGCACAGCGGCTCAGGCACATCTCCCATCTGGAAATTTGGGAGATAAGGATGCTTTTTTCTGTTACTCTCTCCCATCTCTGGCTTGTTTGCTGCCTCAATTGGCGGGTGATTGCAGGGTAATGAATGTGGCAGGAAACAGGCACACAGCAGAAATGTGACACGGCACCTAAGACCAGGCTGGGCCCCAGGAAAAGCAGGCTTAATGAGGAGATAAGGAAATCAATTCTGCTTGTCTTCCCAGGCACGCGAGCTATGAGAGGCCTGCAGGATTCGTGGATTTCTGCCTTTGTATTGGATGGAAAAGCTTCTCTAGAAAATGGAACCTGATCCCTCAGGAAGGAGGAGTTGCTTGTTGGTGTCTCTTAACGTTGCAGGAATAATAGTAACAACAACAACGAGAGGGATAATAACAACAGCCAACACTTGCATGCCTTACTGCACACCAGGCACTGTTGCGAGAAAGGCCTTACATGTATTATTTTATGAAATCTTCTCCATACCACTAAGGGGGCAGGTACAACGATTCCCCCATTTTACACACGAGGAAACTGAGGCACAGAGTGGCTGAATAACGGTCCAAGGTCACGCCACAGGTTTCAAGTGCAGGCAAGCTGGCTATCAGAGTCTGGGCTCTTAACCATGAAGCCGTGTTGCTTCTGTGAACACAGCACAGCATAACACAACTCTCCCATGTATCGAGGGCGTACTGTCTCCCAGGTACGGTTCTTTGTGTAATCCCCCTAGTCAGCCCCACCCCTATCACTACAGTCCCCTGATGGACACTTACTGAACCCCTGGTATATGTCTGAGCTGTGCTGGCGTGAGGGCTGCTCACTGCCTCCTAGACACTCAGTGGGGGTGACAGACATGTGAACAGTGAGTTTCAATGTAATGTGCCGAGCGTTGTGATTGAGGTGGGGATGGACGGCTAAGGAGTGCAGAGCGGGATGGTTGGGCCACGTGGGGTTCAGGGAGGGCTTCCTGGAGGAGGTGATATCTAAGATGAATCCTGTTAGGTGAGCAAGAGTTAGCCAAGGGAAGAAAGGTGGGAAGTGCGCTCCAGGCAGAAGCACATGTGAGTGGAGGGAGGAGTGTGGTGAGTGGAGGCCGCTGCGAGCTGGTCATTATCCTGGAGCGGGGGCTGGAGAGCAAGCCGAGGGGAGGCCTCAGAGGGCCTGCGTGCCACGGAGGAAGCTTGGGCTTTGTTCTGTGGAGATGCTTCCTCGCCCGTGAAGAGCCACTCAGACCATCCCCTACTGAAAGTGTGACTGGGTGGCTTTCTCACCACCAACTTCTGGAAGAATGAATTTAGAAGCCAGTGCTCTTGGGCTCTGTTTCAGCTCTGCCTTCCCTTGCTGCAGGACCTGAGTTATGTGCCGTCTCTCTCTGCACCCATCTACCCAGAAGGTTAGGGGATTGGGAATTGGGGGATGCTGCCAGCAGTGTGGACTTAGAGACCTTGCCCTGCAGCTCCCCTGCTGAAAGAGTTGCAGACAGCACTTGTGGCTTTGAAAAACCCACAAAGTGAAGACACATTTGGACCTTATTCATTTGCCCCAAAGTATTTGGGGTTTGACGTCATTCTAAAGATGCCTTCTTCATTTAAACTGACTTACTCTCCATCAGAGTTAAATAATTCATGTTGACTTAGGAAGCTTTCTTTCTTTCTTTTTTTTTTTATCATCTTTATTGGAGTATAATTGCTTTACAATGGTGTGCTAGTTTCTGCTGTATAACAAAGTGAATCAGCTATATGTATACATATATCCCCATATCTCCTCCCTCTTGTGTCTCCCTCCCACCCTCCCTATCCCACCCCTCTAGGTGGTCACAAAGCACCGAGCTGATCTCCCTGTGCTATGCGGCTGCTTCCCACTAGCTATCTATTTTACGTTTGGTAGTGTATATATGTCCATGCCACTCTCTCACTTCGTCCCAGCTTACCCTTCCCCCTCCCCATATCCTCAAGTCCATTCTCCACGTCTGCATCTTTATTCCTGTCTTGCCCCTAGGTTCTTCAGAACCACTTTTTTTTTTTTTTAGATTCCATATATATGTGTTAGCATACGGTATTTGTTTTTCTCTTTCTGACTTACTTCACTCTGTATGACAGACTCTAGGTCCATGCACCTCACTACAAATAACCCAATTTCATTTCTTTTTATGGCTGAGTAATATTCCATTGTATATATGTGCCACATCTTCTTTATCCATTCATCTGTCGATGGACACTAAAGTTGTAAGAAGCTTTATTTCTAATGGGAGCCACAAGACAGCTGAGTTAATATTAGAACAGACCAGGAAGAAGAGGGAAATAGGATAGGAATACTGGGAAAATCCCCCTTTTAATAATTAACCTGACATCCACTATCCTCCCCCCCGCCACTTCCAATCTCTCTTACCCTGCTCTGCTTTCTCATTTTCATAGCACTTGTTACCATCTGATATCCTACACAGCTACACAACGTACTTGCTTAATGTTTATTATGTATCGACTGTCTCTCTCTCTCTGCTAGAACACGAGCTCCACCGGGGCAGGGGTGCTTTTCTCTCTCATTTACTAATGAATCTCGAGTGCCTGGCACATAATACGTGTCGATCAAATCCTTGGTGCTCGTGTCTTCTTGCTCTGGGTCCCCCAAATCCCTGCCTTCCGGGTTTTCAGGAAGTTAGAAGGATCACATCATGCAATATCACCCTTACAGCTCTGGCCCTGGAACCGTTGTGGTATTTTTCAACTCAGAGGTTCCGGCAGGTGGGAGAAGCAGCAGTGTGCATGGGTGTGTAACTTGAAAGTGCATGCCACTTAGTGGCATGTGTGTTAGTTTCATGCTCGCAACAATTCTCGGAGATTGGTATTTTTATTATCCCCATTTTATAGATGAAGAACCAGAAACTCCATCCATTCATTCAATCACTCATTCGTTCATTCACTCATTCCTTAAAAATTCCCAACGTTACTGAGTATCTACCCTGTACTAAGTACTGGTTATAGGGTTGAACCAGAGGCCCAGAAGGAGCTCTGAGGACTTGCCCAAGGTCACACAGTGAGTAAGCGGCAGGCAGGTATTCTGGTTCTCGGCGCCGCCTCTTCCCCTTGCACCACAGCTCTGCACACGTGCTGGGGGTCCCTGGCAGCGTCCCGGCAGAGCTGGCTGGGTGTGCATGGAAGCTGGATGTGGAGGCGGGCTCTGGGGCTAAGGTGTACAGCCAGAATCCCAGTGCTGGGCAGGACTTTGAAAGGTCCTTTCTGTAGCCTCAAAGTGGGATGTTGCCTAAAATACCCTCATCAGTTACTGTCTATGACTCAGGCACCACGTGAATTCGGGTTCCAGTGGGGGATTTTCCGAAAATAGCTGGTAGAGCAAGTTGGGCTCTTTATTGCAGAAGTCGTTGCTTTCTGGGAGCTGCTTGGTTCTTCATGGTAATCGGTCATCTTAGTTATCACCACCTTTATTTTACAGATGAGGACACTGGGACCAGAGAGGCTGAGTAACAAGGTCACACAGCTGGTTAATGGCAGGGTTATGACTGCTGCCTCCAAGCCTGTGGCTCTGCCCCTGACACCATGACTCCAGAGGTGCTCTGTGGGGTGGAAGGGCACCCAGTCCTTGCCTCGCTCAACTTCACAAGATCTGCCCCTTCCCCCTTTTCCTCTCTGTCCCCTGGCTCCTTCCCTCTGTCTCCCTGAGGTAGCAAACGCTCAGCTCACAGTTGCTCCTTGCCTGATTGCATCTGAGAGCTGGGAACACAAGGCTAATTAATGTGTCTGTGACTCTAGACTGGGCTGCCGGGCCCGGGTCCCCATGCCCTCCCTGGAGCATGGCAGACTCTGAGCTGGCCCTCTGACTTCTCTAAGCAGGCTGCCGGCAGTTGCATATTTTAACAGTGCACATCTGTTGGCTATATAATCTCTCGTATTTGCCCTTCTCACTTGGTGCTTTGATGGAAGACCCCTGCGGGTCTCCCTCTGTTCCAGCCAAAGTGTTTGCTTTGCAATTTTGCTGGAATACCATCCGATTCTGCTCTTACAACTTCTGCAGGTTCTAATCAGGGTCTTACTTTATTTAATTAAACATCTATCTCAGGCCAAATACGGACTAAATTAAGAAAGCTCTCTCATTCCTGGAACATAGGGAAAGCAGCGGCCCCCTTGGGGAAATGGCTGGGACATTTTTCCAGGCTGAGATGTCACCGCCAAGCAGATGGGATCTTGGCTGGGAAGCTGGCTGCCCAGGGTAGAAACAGCCTTCTCTCTGCTGGGACAGGAGAAGCCCTGTCTATCCACCACCATGAATAGACCAGGCTCCCTTTCCAGAAGGCTGGGTCAGCTTCTGCCTGTAGGGCCTCCCTCCAGGGCAGTAGGTGGGGCTGTATACCATGGAGAAACTCAGCTAGAGTCCTGCAGGGCCAGGCCAGGGCTGGGACTCACAGGACCACTCGGGGGTAGGGAGTTAGGGTAGCCTTGAGGAGTCAGGGGGGAATGTAGCAGAGCCTGGGGAAGCTTGAGGAGTGGTTTTTGTGGAAACCTTACGAAAGGCTGATGGACAAATGCCAGCTCAGTCTCCCTTTCTGGCCTCAGGAATTCTACCCAGGCCATCCTGCTAGGGTCTCCTGGAAACTCTGCCTCCCCCCTCTTCAACTGATCTCCAGACTTGTAAAACATTTCCTACCCCAAACCGCCAGAAGCCAGTGCCAGGTCAGGCCTCTGGAGAGGGAGACTGGGGAGTGAATGCCTTCTAGATGTGACCCAAGACAAAATTAAGTCTGTTCGGATCAGAACCAGAGGCCCTGCTCTCAGAAGCCTGGCTCTTAACCAGCCAGACAAAGGCAATCCCAGGGCATTTAGGGATGTGGAGACCGGGCAGAGAGCACCCTTTGCTTCTCTGAGCCTCAGACCCTCATTTGGGGCAACAATCCCCATCCCACAGGCTGGCATCGGAACAGGCGAGGTAACATAAGTGGTTTGGAGTTGGAAAATCTGGGGTCTATTTTGAGGGCTAATTAAGCTGTGTGACCTCCCATGAGAGCCTTTGCCTCTCTGAGCCTCAACTTCCTTATCTGTAAAACATTTGGGATAATGTGGACTTTGTCACCTAACTGAGATAGTAGAGAGGAAAGGAGGCTGTGACAGGCTGGGTATGACCAGGTTGAAGCTCTGATATCAGGATGTGAACTTAAGAACCAGAGAAGTCTCCATCTGTTTTCCGTCCTGCGTGAAGTCAGGAGTGGGCACTGCTCAGGTTCCTCTCATTTTAGCATCTCTGGGACCCTCTAGAAGGGGTACAAGGGAAGGGGTGAAGATCCTACAATTCCACTTAGCAACTCTATATGGCCTTTTGCATTCCTTAAAGATCAGAAAATATATTAGGCACTAAATCCTCCTCTCTCCTCCCTCAATCCCCACAGCGATTACAGACCGGGTCCCATTTTAGCCACATCTCAGGAGACATGAAGGTGGCAGCCTCTCCCTCTAACACAGGAGGCCCACCTCCTGGTCAATCCCAACTTGCTGACCCTCCAGAGCAGGTTTATTTTTCTCATTCCTTCCATCGCAGGTGGGGGAAAACTGAGAGGTGGGAGGGGGCTTCTGAGGTTGGCCCCCAGTTCCTCCTTCCCGTCTCAAGAAGCCAAGCTCTGAGCTGGGTAAGGGGTCCTCCAGGGTCAGTCTGCTGCTGTGCTTGAGACAGTCTACCCCGTGTGCTGGCCGTGTAGATCTGAAGATAACCTGACACCCTCGTAAATATTTCATCTCTGAGCAGCTGGCGGCAAGGAGGCAGCACCCCAGCTGCCGACCCTGTTGTCAAACTTCACAACAGCTGCAGGAGGCAGGGGTGGGAGGGACTTCCCTCTTCTGGCTGCCTGTGTGCCATCCCCCATGCGTGTCCTTTTCTTCTCTGAGCCTCAGACCCTCCCCTGTGGGCCACAGTCCCCGTCCCGCAGGCCGGCGTCGGAACAGGCGCAGTAACAGAAGTGGAGGTGCTGAGAGGTCTGCTGTGCAGCGCTATGCAAACGTGAGCTATTGTTACTTATGTGCCGGCGTGGTTCCCAGAGGGCCTGCCTCCTGGCTAACATCTGGCCGGAGGACGCAGTTGACAGGGGCTGAACTCTAAACTGGGACGACGCAGCTGGAGAGGTGGATGAGCCCGTCCCCTGGTCTCAGACAGGTGTGCCCAAGTCAAGGAGCGGGGACCTCTTCAGGAGGATGTCCCAGGGGTGCTGGGCTCCTGGGAAGCCAAGATGGAGAACGACCAAGGGGTAAAGGTGTGATTTAGCATAAGAACCTGAAATGACTTTTCCTGGGGATGACGTAGGCAGCCCGGGCCTCCACGGGAGAGCCGGGATTCCCAGGGAGCAGCAAAGGTGGGGAGGAGCAGGGTCGGGGTGGTCCCTGTGGACGCTAAAATCATGGAGAGAACTGAGCTCCATGCTGAGTCTGACAGGGAAGGGTTTTAGATGGGGCTTTGTCAGCACCAGGGGAGGGCAATTCAGAAAGAAGGGACTCGAGGATGTGTCCCCTTCTTCTCTGGATCTCTGTCACCGAGCACAGGACCTCACATGGATCACGGGTGGAGAACGTGCTTCCTGATTCAATAAGTAAGCACCCAGGAGTCCTTTTTAACTCCCTAAGTGGCAGTCAAACACGCTGGGGTTGGGCAAAGTCAGAGGTCAGCTGGTGCTGGCCTTCTGATGTCCGGGGCAGGAACTTTCATTTTCCCCCTTTGGGTGGGGAGGGACTGACACAGTGGGGCAGCAGTGGTCAGAGCCCTGTGGGACGATGCCGGGAAGCTTTGTCCAGTGGGGAGGCCCCTCCAGTCTGGCCCCTGGCTTCTGGAGCTGAGCCCAGGGTGCCTCCCATAGCATCCTCAGCCCAGCGTACGGACGGTTCTTACCTAGGACGGTGAGGCGTGCGGGGCGGGACCGGATGGCGGCCTGGATGGCCTGGCACTCGTACACAGCATCGTCTTGCAGCTCTGCCCGCAGGATCTTCAGGTGATGTTCCCCTGACAGGTGGTTCCCTACCACCAGGTACTGTGGGTAACCTGTGGAGACGGCAGGCATATCAGCATATCAGGAGGGCTGGGGCGGGGGTGGAGAGCCGGGCATGACAGACAGGCACAGCGGGGGATGGCGGGGACACCCGAGCCGGGGCTGGTCCTAGGGCCTGGCAGAGCAGGAGGTGACTGCACAGGGCCCTGACCTCAGTATAAGGAACACAAAAGAGAGTTTCCCCAGGGGGCTGGGGCAGCGTGTGTGTGTGTGTGTGTGTGTGTGTGTGTGTGTGTATACAAGGGTACTGTAGGTTTTAAGTTTAGGAATGTTGGGGAAGCTATTATTGAGTGGGAAGGAGACAGTAGAGATAGGGGTGCTAAATGTGGACAGACACAGCGGGCTGTCACCCTGGAAAGCAGGGGGCTGGGCACTGTGGTTTGCAAAGCAGACATGCATCCTAATAAGGAGACACACAGAGAGACAGAGACCCAGGCTGAGATGTACAAACCAAGAAGACAGAGTCAGAAGAAGAGAGAAGAAGGAAAAAAAAACTTGGAAAGGATCAGGAGTCACTTTGGGGAAAACTTTAGTTTCAGGATGGACAGGAAGTAGAAACCGAGGCCCACCCACCAGTTCCCAGGAACCTCTGGTCACTTGGAACTGTAAGTGGCTCTTTTCTGGTCATTCCTACTACGACCCCCTGAACCCCAGGGCCTGATTAAACACTTAGGAGGCACTCGGGATACTTAAAAGTTCGGGGCCTCTTACACCATGGGCAATGAATAACAGAGAAATAAAAGCTTGAGAATGATACATCATTAAGCGGCTTTCCTGATGCTCTGCGGGTTGAATGTAAACGCCAACGTGAGTCGTGGCTGCCGGGACGGGCAGAGCCTCTCTCTGCTGGGTCTTGGACCCTCGACCCCCTTAGTTTCTCCCAGCAGGACCTGTTTTCCATCAGTCCTCTTCCCAGAGCTCTGCTTTCCCCCAACCAGTGCCTTACAGGGTCCTTTTTCCCCTCAGAGGCCCATCCAGCCTCCAGCAGCCCCAAACTGCTCCTCTTTCTGAAGGGCTTTCGCTAGGGCAGAGCGAGTTCTCAGAAACGTGCCATAGGAGGAGGGAATTGGGCACATTCGGCATTTTTTTTTTTTTTTTTTTTTTTTTTTTTTTTGCGTTACACGGGCCTCTCACTGTTGTGGCCTCTCCTGTTGCGGAGCCCAGGCTCCGGACGCGCAGGCTCAGCGGCCATGGCTCACGGGCCCAGCCGCTCCACGGCACGTGGGATCTTCCCGGACCGGGGCACGAACCCGTGTCCCCTGCATTGGCAGGCGGACTCTCAACCACTGCACCACCAGGGAAGCCCACATTTGGCCTTATAAAGAGAAGACTAGTGCTTACGAGACAGAAGCAGAGACAGAGAGACGTGCCATA
Organism: Lagenorhynchus albirostris; assembly: GCF_949774975.1. Classification (NCBI taxonomy): domain Eukaryota; kingdom Metazoa; phylum Chordata; class Mammalia; order Artiodactyla; family Delphinidae; genus Lagenorhynchus; species Lagenorhynchus albirostris. The sequence goes on from NC_083103.1 coordinate 101,259,654, forward strand.
GCTCTCTTCAAATATTTCCAAGTCTCTTAGTGGGGGTTAGATGTGTTCATGTAGCTCCCAAGGACGGCATTAGGACCAAGGGTCAGAATGAACGTGGGGAAATACTTTAGAATATTGTTAACAATTTACTGGTGTCCAACAAAGATCTGGGCTGTCAGAGGTGGTAGTGAGGTCCCCATCACTGGCTGTATTCAAGCATACATGGGATGATTGCCTATCAGGAATACTGCAGAGGAGATTTCTACCCTGGATGAAGTGTTGGTGCTCTTAGGCCCCTTTTACCCCCCCATAACCTAAGGGTCTTCCAGAGGTGGGGCAGGGCTCCCTGGGGGTGGGCTGTTAAGCAGCACCCATTTCTGGTCAGTGGAGGTAGCTGTGATCCTCCACCAGACTCCCCAGTATGCTTTTGGGGTGCATCCTGTGCGGTTGAGCCTTTCAGGTTCACGTTTTCACGACTAGCATTGTCCCCATCACGCCATCAAGTGGTCTTGCCCTCCACAGCTGTTCAGGCCTGGCTGGAGATGCTACAAGGCTGTCAGCTGTACCCGCAAGAGCCCGGCCACCCCCATGCCTGCCCTGCCTGCCCTCTGCTGGGCTTTGGGAAGGAGCCCGGGTAAGTTAAGTTGGCTCTCCCTGGGGCCGGATGAGGGGCTGGAAGTGGGTCCTAGTCCAGCTCTCACCCTGCTGCGGCTGTCCTCAACGTAGCTGGCTCACTGCCCCAGGCCCTCCAGCCCAGCCTCTGGATCCCACTGTCCTGTGATTAGCCCCTGGTCTCCTGCAGGCATCTTGGCCGGAGCTTGTGTTTTTGTTGACTTGCAAGCCGTCAACAGCAGGCTTCCGCTCTCATAAGCTGCTGAAAACATCAGTGATGGGTTTGTTTGTATTTGCATAATTAGGCAGCGAGCCGTGATGCTATCCCAAAGACTGGCAGTATCTTCGCAAAGCACAGGCCCAGAAGCACAGATTCTGAGGAAGTTCTAGCTCCTTCCACAGCATCAATACTCTCTTGCTACTCCCAGGGGAGGCAAAGTTATTGGAAGTCTGGGTTCTACAGACAAATTGCCTGGGTTCCAATGTCAGCTCTATCACTGCCTAGCTCTGTTGTCTTGGGTAAGTTACTTTAATTCCTTTGCCTTTCCATTTCCTTGTCAGTAAAGTGGGGACAATGCTAGTATCTCACAGAGTTATGGTGAAGATCAGATAGGATAATCTATGTAAAGTACCTGGCATTCAGTAAGTAGTCTATAAATGCTAGTTTAAAGGAACATAACAATGACGTAGGGTAGCCAGAGAGGTCCCTGTTTTGAGGAGGGTATAAGGGCTTTTGGGGTTAGGAGCCAGGGTCCCATGCATTGGGATTGGGTATTTGTTTGAATCAATTTCTTTCTCAGCTGTGATTTTATTTACCTGCCAAATAAAGGGGAAAAGCCTTCTTTTTCTACCCGTGGATGATTGTAGATTTATGAGATAATGTCTGAGAAATATTTGAGCTTCTTAGAAGAAAAATGTTCCATCAGTATGAGGGAGTGTATTTGTAAATCACTTCCTTCGACTGTTTTTTCCAGCTTTGGTGACCAGAAAGGTAGTAAGGCCTTCAGTTAAGGCATCATTTCTGGTAGACTGGATGGGGCTACACATTTAGAATAGAAGCGGGCAGAGCTGTAGCAGGCTGAAACCCCATAACATGGGCCCCAGTTCCCCCACAGTGTTAGGTGCTCGGCAAATACTTCCTGAACTGAACTGAGATCTATTACACCCACTTTCTTATCAGGCAAGCAAACAGTGTTTATTGAGTATACATTTGTCATTATTGTCATGATGCTATTTTGGGACAAGTGATCAAATACAGAGAAAACACGTTACCAAGAGTTTGAGTTTATTGGCTCTGCAAGGAGAGGGCTGACCTTCTTTCTATCAATGGAGTCAAGTTGGAGAGGAAACGGATCCCAGTTCATCAGATCCCATTGCCTTCCAGCACTTAGAAGGACCCAATGCTGGATCCCAGAAAGCCATTCATGGAAGTGGATGCCAGAGGGTCAATTATCCATGCAGTGATGACCCTTCTATGAACCATCCATGGTGACCTGGGGCTTCCTCTTCACCGACCCAACAAGCCCCCAGTCCCTGATGGAAGCTGAAAACCACTGACCGGGAACCCAGAGAGCTTCCTTAACCAGCAGCAGTGCTGGGCCAGCTCAGAGCCTCGTGGGGCGTGAAGGACTCGGTTTGGGAAGATCGTATTATTCCCCCAGTTCCTCTGCGGTAAGGGGGTTCAGAGTCCCTGAAATTGGCTGGTTCCCACAATACTTAAATTTTATGGCAGCACAGTATATTTTGGAGATGTGATTGTGTATTTTATCCAAGCTCAGCTGGGCTGCAGCACTCAAACCCTGTGATACTATTGACCATTGCTATAATGTTTCAATACACATTTTTGGCAAGACATAACTCACATTTTAAAATATTAACTTCCCAACCATCATGTTCCTGAGTGCACTTCGATTTTTATTTTCCTGCAGCTGAACACCATGAGAGAGGCCAAGCTACTTCTCAGTTGAACACATATTCTTCTCTCCTTCTCCACCCCCAGACACTCCCCAACCACAGGGATACCCACATTCCTCGTTCTGCATTTTACAGTTTATGCTAAGCTAGCAAACAGCCACATGCCTACCCTCCTCAGGGGAGAATAATAATGGCTGATGGGTGAGTGACCAGGAGGATGATTTCATTCTTTTTCCTCCCAGAGGAGAGGATGGATTGGAAAAACGTCTGTGTGGGCTTAAGCGTTGACATTTACAATAGTTAACAGGTGATGGGGCGTGGGCACCAACCAGGCAGCACAGACGTCAGCCATCAACAACCATGGGAGCCCACCAGCGCATCTTCGCTGAATACCAGCCTGGGTGGTGGGCTGAACGAGGCTTGGAATTTATTTTAAACACTGGTTTTCTTTTCTCCCCATCACATGATGACCCCTAAACCCAACCAGGTTTCTTCGCGTTTTCAATCTACTTGGCTCCCTTTAATGGTTGGAAGGAGGGAAGAACACTTAACTTGTGACTTAAGTGGGGAACACATGTTGGACCAAGGAAAAGGAACACTTTACATCTGGAAAACTGACTTTATGTGAATCATGTTTGACTTTGGAATGGACCCTCCAGGGCAACACTGTGTTAAGCTTAGGACTGACCGCCCGAATTGAGGGTTTACTCATAATTCATCCCCAGGAGTCAGAGGGGCCCTCAAAGTCCCATGCATCCTGGACCCAGGGCCTGCCTTGCCTGCCTCTGCCCGTGGGATCTGCAATGAAAGCTGAGATTTAATCCCCAAATGCCTCTGAAGATGGGGTTCCCTAGGAGGGGGTGGGTGTGTGGGTAGGGCAGGGGCGGGTTCTAGGCCTTCCTGGGGAGGTCTGGGGATACTCACTTGAGAGGTCCCTGCCCACGCCCAGAGCCAAGCCGTCTTTGATCCACAGAACGAAGCCATCGTATTCAGGGATGGCGCACAGCAGTGTCACCGGCTGCCCCGATACCACAGCCTGATCCTGGGGCTGCTGGCTGAAGGAGTACACTTGACCTAGGAAGGAAACGAATGCAACGGTCAGTTACTTGCCGGAAGGGCTTCCCCTCGAGCTATGGAAGCAGAGCCCAGGCTGCCCTGGGGGACAAGGACCCCCAGAGCACCTCCCTACCTGCCTGGGGCCCAGCTGCGGCTTCTTCACTGCCCCCAGCTCCATCCCCTGCTTGCAGGAGCTGGCCCCGGCTGCAGGCTCCCTGCCCATCAACCCCAGCGCACTCACGCTGTGGTCCAGCCATCCTCCAGCCCCCAAAATGGGCCATGTGCTACTGCTCCTCTTTCCCCTTAACGCCACTTCCTGGTGCCTACTTCCACAAGGGGGCAGAGGCAGGAGAGAGACCCCCAGTTGGAAGCACTCTGGGGGGGCGGGGTGTGCTTCAAGAGGGCAACAGGCGTAGGGCGTGGTGTGCTTTGGTTAAACCTGAGAATCCAAGAAATATCAATAATATCATAGTTTTAGTGGCTCCCAGGATGGGCCTAGGGCCAAATTTGGCGGGATGAGGGGTGGTGTAGTGTGAGGGATGGTGGGGTTGAGTGAGCAGGTGATCGTCTCCTGTCTCTTTCTTTTCTGCAGCAGACCCTGCGCCAGCCTCTCTGTCATTGGGAGCAAATCATCAGTGTGAACCCACACCTGCCCATACACACCTCCCTGAACCATCTAAGGTAGGCAGTTCATATTTTATTAAACAGAGACACCCGCATTGGGTACAATATGCCAGGCATTGTTCCAAGATTTACAAATATTAGCCTGTTAATATTTTCATCCTCATAACAACCTATGAGGCAGGTACTATTTTTATCCCCATTTTTCAGATGAGGAAATGAGGCCCAAGGAGGTAAAACATTAGTAACAGGAGCTGCGCCTGTTAGTGACTCACCACGTGCCCTGTGGGCCTTCTCTGTGGCCGTCACATCCCCGCAGCACTTGTGTGGAGCCTTATTAACCCCTTTTCACAGGCACTCGGCACACTGAGCCTTAGAGGTTAACTAAATTGTCCAGGGAGCATCTAGTGGCAGGACCAGGGCAGTGAATCCAAGACTCTCTGGCTCTAAGGACCATGTTCTCATCTACTGCATGCAGATCCCTATGTCTCATCCTGGAGGGATTGCTGAAGAAGGGGGGTGATGTGACCCACGTTCCCTGGGAGGTCACAGCTGAATGGACAACAGGACATGGGACATTGACATCCACTGAGCTCCCGGCCCACAGTACCATCTGTGCTTCCCATGCTGTCCCTCCTGTACCCATGTCATTACACTTCAGAGCAGGACTATTCCCATTTTATAGGAAAGACACCCAGACCAGAGAGGGAAAGTAACCTGCCCAGGGTCACACAGCTAATGAGTGGGGTTTGACCTGGGGCTCATGACGTCTAAGCCTGTATTCTTTCCTACCGCCTGCTCTGCAGATGCAGATACACAGGATCTGGTGGGCAGGCTGCCCCTCCACCTGGAGAGAGTCAGAGGTGGCCACAGAGGTCCTGGACACCGGCTGCTGTCCAACTTGGGGACACAGAGCCCCCGGCTTCGACCACGGTTAGGGCCAAGCTCTCAGCAGCAGATGGCCCTAAGAAGGGAGCCATTGGCGTGTGGCTCCAAAGGGCACCGGGGATGGCAGTGGAGGAGAGACAGAGGTCCACACTGGAGAGTTTGTGGCAGGCGGGAAGGTAGCTGAGTTTTCAACCTGATGAGATCTTGGCTGGGTCTCTGAGGGATCTCATTAAAAATCAAATCGGCCCTGAATTGTGAGAGTAACACTTTTTATTCTGATTTGAGCTTTATAAATTAGATTTCATAGGACATTATCATCAGCTATGTGTGGTGGGGTGGGATTTTTTTTTTTTCTTCCTTTCTGTCTCTTCAAGTTCCCTGTTGTAATTAGACTGTTTCTGGCACCAAAACAAGAGAGAGAAGGAGGGAAGAGATGAGAGGAGAAAGGGAGGGAGAGACCAGAGAAGGAGCGAGAGAGGGAGGGGAGTGAGGAGAGCAGGAGAGCTGGAGTGGAGAGGAAGAGAGAGATGGAGACAAGGCAGAGGGAGAACAGGAGGAGAAAGAGGGGCGGGAGACGCTGGGATGCAGAGAGGATGAGTGAGCGGGAGACCGGTCCTCTCCCAGCCTCCTTCTCCAGGCTCTAATGATGATTTCACAGCGCATTCTTCTGTCTCAGCATCTTCCTTGCAAGGACAGTGTCAAGACAGCAGCAGTAGCTGCGGAAGATTGTGTGATCGGAGAGAAGCATCGGGTTGTCAGCTGAGAGCCGGGGGCTGGGATAAGCTGGCTCTCAGCAGTGGAGCCTGAGCCCCCAGAATGCCCCTGAATAGGGAGGCCTGCGGTGGGAACTGGCCTGGTCTCCCCGCCACCCCACCCCAGTCCCGCTTCCTCTTGGTGTTGGTGAGGGTGCCCGGAGAGCTGGAGTGCAGGAAGCATCCCCAGGCCAAGGTGCGGGCTGGGGCGAGGGTGAGGAGCCCAAGGGTGACGGGTGTGGCAGTGCCCCAGGGAGAAGAGGGGCTGTCACCATGGAAACCGGGCTCTGGAGGGGCCGGGAGGAGAGGTTGTCAGAAGCAGGCGTGCAGGTGGACACTAAGCGGTCACTATTTCACCCTGGAGGCTGCCTCAGAGCCAGGAGTTGGGGTGGGGGCCGATGGAAGGGAGCCTGGGGGGCAGGGAGGTGGGAGCCGGCCTCGAGGGGACTAGTCTCCCGACCCGCCTAGCAGGCTTCAGAGAGACTTCTCGGCTTTCACACTGTGTTCGTTTGCATCCCCTCGGCTTTTCTATGGAAAGAATGTTTCTGGAGGGATACAGGCTCACTGGATAGTCTCATAAAGCTGCCCCAGAGGACATGGTTGGCGAATTATGTGGGGGGCGGGCGTAGTGAGTGCACCTGGCGGCATGCGGAATCTTAGCTCCCCGACAGGGATTGATCCTGTACCCCCGGCAGTGGAAGCATGGAGTCCTAACCACTGGACCGCCAGGGAAGTCCCCAGCATACTTTTAACTTCTGTGCGTTAAATACGAGCCCCTAAACACTTTTCTCTTTCGAGTCAATGAGATGCTTTTCTCAAGCAGGACCTAAGTCAGGTGTCACTTCTAGAGGAGATGAAGGCTGCAGTGCAAGAGGATGGAGAGGAGGTGGAGGGATGGCCCAGTGGGACAGGCCCTGAGGCCTCCTCTTTGGGCTCAGGAGCCCTTGGGGATGCGGCGTGCAACCACGGGGGCAGGCTCTTGTCCAGAGAATCTCCTCACCGGTTCCCTCACTTCCTGCTTTCCAGTCTAGAGAGGTGAAAGGCAAATGATCCTTTTCTATAACCTCCTGGGCAGTATCTTGCGTAGATTCTCTCCAAACCTGTCCTGCTGCCGGCTGCTCCTTGCCCGCTGCTTTCTGCTCAGCGCCTCTCTCTGACTTCTCTAGACTGTTCTCCAAAGCGCCCCACCCCCTACTCCCTGCCTCGGCTCCTTCAGCCCACCAGGCTCTCCGAAGGGGCCGCCCCTGACCACCCAGCCCCTCGCCTCAGTCTTTTTCTGGGGACCCGCAGCACACCTTGGCATGGCGTCACCATCGGGCTCGGGGAGGTCCCCACCGTCTTCCGGGAAAACATTTAAAACGCTGAAGACCCCGTGAGGCTCTATGAGCTCACACACCCCTGGCCTCCGATCCGAGGTCCCCCCGCAATTCCCAGTTACTTCCTGGGGAGGGAAGAGGCACTTTGCTGGCTGAGGTTATAAGGGCCAGATTACCCTGAGCGATGCCTTTCCAGCCGCGCTCCAGGGGCCTGGCTGCCATGGTGTATGCACGCGTGTGTGTGTGTGTGTGTGTGTGTGTGTGTGTGTGTGTGGCTGAATGAATTGACTTGTAGACCTCACCCCTTCTCCAGCCAGACCTTTTCTGCTTCTGTTCCTTGTCAACCACTTAAAATTTTGCTTGAACAAACTCTTCTTATTCTTTCAGAATCTTTGAAGGCCTCTGGTTTAGAATTCTGCGGGGGGCCGTGGTGGAACTTTTTCTGGGACTACAATGTAGGCTGAGAAGGCCAAGGCCTCCCTCTGCTGTCAGGGTCACTGTAGAGACCCCTGGAAGGGACTGTGGTCTGGACAACCTTTAAGGCTTTATGGTTCCAGGAGCTCGTGGTGCTGCGGCCTGACTCTGGCTGTGCCTGTGTGTGCGTGTGTGTCTGTGTGTGTGTGTGTGTGTGTGTGTGTGTGTGTGTGTGGAACAGGCAGAAAGAGGGCCCAGCGAGCCACACCCAAGGTGGCCGGGGTCCTCCCTGCCAGGCTCAGAGGGACCATGGCGCTCACCCATCCCTTCCTCCGATAATTGTCAACCCCAGGTCTTCTGCGGACACATTCTGGTACTGCAGTGTCCTAAGTCTGTTGCCACACCCACAGGTATATGAGTCTGTGCCTCTCCCCAGTCACTGATCTGGTGGTCAGGTGGTCCCATGCTGGTATGAGAGGCAGCTCTCTGTGGGGTCTGCATGCACTAGTGCGGAGAGCAAGGGGTGTGGGGTTAGTTAGTGTAACAGGAGAGACCGCCTCGGGGCAAACTCTGCACTGAAGCCTGATGCGGGGAGCAGGGGTGCTGATGTCCCCATATCCCCTGCACCCCCCTCGGGAGATGGTGTGGAGTGTGCTCACCCTCTTCCTCCCGTCTCTCTGGGTACTTTGGCCAGGCCTTTGCTCCAGTAGCAGGTGGAGGGGAGGCGACCACTGCCCTTAGCGTTAATCCCAGCCAGACCTGGACAGGAATGTCAGGGCCACCTGGTAAGCTCGCCTGGCTTCTGTGGAGCCCAGTGCACAGCCGCCCTCACTTGCTCCTTCAGCGGGGAGGGAAGGGCAAGGAGGGAGAGGCTGAGAGATGCCCCGAGGATGCCCTGGGGTCCAGGAACAGGTGGAGTGAGGACTCCTCTGATGCCCTGGGGGGCGTCACTGCCACCCCTGTTCCTGAATGCGGGGGCAACCCGGCTGAAGTCCTGCTTGCTGCAACTCCCAGGACATTCAACGAAACTTACTGAGAGTCTGTGCACGGCTGCACTTGACCCAAGTTGCTAGACCGTGAGGGAGAAGGTGATGGGTCTCCTAAAGGGGTCACGTAAAGTTCTTTGGGCTTTAAGAAAGGCCTGCTGCAAGCGTAGAGGTGGGGAGAAGAAACAGAGAGGCTTCCCGGAGGAGGAATCAGGGTACAGGGATGTGATGGAAGAAAGATGTCCTTCTGTGGCAGGGAAACTACAAGCAAAGGTGTGAGTGACGGGTAGCCTCAGGGACCCACTTTGAGTGCCTAACGGGTCACCTGCCAGGGTCTGGGTCCTGGACAGTGGAAAAAACACAGAACCAGGCGGGCCTGGGAAGGAACTCCAGCCCTGTCACTAGCAGTATGATGTGGGGCACATTCCTCACCCACTCTAAGCCTTGGTTTCCCCATTTATAAAATGGGGGTGACACACCTACTTTGCAAAGCTGCCGTGAGGCTGAGGGGCCACGTGTGTAAATGATCTGGGCACACACAAGGTGTTTCATAAAGGTTTGTTCTAATTTTCATGACTATTCGTGAGTCTTTCCTGAGCCCAGGACTATTAAAACCGGAGCCACGAGGGGTCCCAGGGATGGGAGAGGAGGCTTTGCAAATCTGAAGTTGGACTGATTAGAATCTGCTTCTTCCCATGAGTCATGCAGGTGAGAGAGGTGAGCATCCGAGCCTCCTGCAGCCCTGCCTTTACTGGTTTCAGCCTCCCAGAGCTACCTGGTCAACCATGCAGAAAAGGCGCAAATGTCACCGTCTGTTCTGCTATTAGTGACCAATTGGGGAAGGCTTAAGAATACTTGTACCGGGGATTATTTGTTGCCAGGTTTTTCCCAGCCCAGAGCACGCAAATTGCCTCTTATGAGATTAAGGGAAGCTGCACAGGGTCCAAGAAGCGAACAGATGGGTGGAAGGGAGGGGAGGCGGGAGCCAGCCCAGCGCTCAGCTGACACCAGCAGTGCCCGGCAGGTGGGAAAGGACCAGGGCAGGTGACTCAGACCGTGCCTGGAGGCCCAAGTCTTGACTTCTGCTGCTATCCTGTGGCTCAGCACAGGGCCAGCTCTTAATGCAGGACAATGAGTTTTGGGGAATTTCTGGAATGCCCTGTTGTGACCTACTCAGGGGAGCGGAATTGGGGGTTATGGGGTTATGTCCTAGCTCCCTGACTAATAATAAGACTGATCATTACGGGGTGTAATGGTACCGGGGATGTGCCGTTGGCCACATACATAGGGGCAGGTCCCACCCCATCGATCTCCAAGACCCCTGGCCAGGTGTGGGGATGCAGAGGAGGGACTGATGTATTTTGCACGACAAGGAGCTTAGTGTCTGGAGGCGACAACTACGTGCACAGGGAACTAAAATAAAAGGTGCCACAAGTGAGGTATAAAGTCCTAAGAATATCACAAACCGGAAACAGACTCACAGATACAGAGAACAAACTATTGGTTACCAGTAGGGAGAGCAAAGGGGGGAGGGGCAAGAGAGGGGTAGGGGATTAAGAGGTGCGAACTACTGTGGATAAGGTAAGTAAGCTGCAAGGATGTACTCTACAACACAGAGGATAGAGTCAACATTCTTTAGTAATTATAAATGGAGTATAACCTTTAAAAATTGTGACTCACTAGGGCTTCCCTGGCAGCGCAGTGGTTAAGAATCTGCCTGCCAAGGCAGGGGACACGGGTTCGAGCCCTGGTCCAGGAAGATCCCACATGCCTCGGAGCACCTAAGCCCCATGCGTCACAACTACTGAGCCTGCGCTCTAGGGCCTGCGAGCCACACTACTGAGCCCATGTGCTACAACTCCTGAGACCTGCACGCCTAGAGTCCATGCTTCACAATAAGAGAAGCCACTGCAATAAGCCCACGCAACGGAATGAAGAGTAGCCCCCACTCGCCGCAACTAGAGAGAGCCTGTGCACAGCAACGAAGACCCAGTGCAGCCAAAAATAAATAAATAAATAAACTAATAATAATAAAAAAATTGTGAATCACTATGTGTTCCCCTGAAACTTATATAATAATAATAAAAAAAGAAAGTCCCAAGGAAGAAAGATTTTTCCTTCTGGGAGAATGGGGAAAGGAGTTGCCGAAGGGCTGGCTTTGGAAATGGCCTGGAAGGGTAAGCAAGATGAGGGCAAGGAGGAAACGTTCCCTGGGATGGGGACGGTGTAAGGAAAGCGAGGAGGTCAGAACGCGTTCAGGGAACAAAAGCACGGCCGTCACACGGTCCAGGCGTGATCTCTGGCTGTGCTGTTACAGCTGTGAAAATTTCTTAGTTACTCTGAACCTCACTTTCCCCATAGGATGGAAATCACGCTTGCTGGGTTGTCTGTGAGAATGAACAGGACGCTTTGAGGAAAGCGCACAGGGTCCTGCATGCCCTCTCACTGCGAGCCTGGTGTGATGGGCGCGTGGCCTCTGTGCATGTAGGATGTGTATCGAGAGAACGTGGTAGGTCCAGCTGCGTAGGCCCTGGGATGCACAGTAAGAAGTTTGCACTAATGAGAAATCATTACTCTTTTTTTTTTTTTTTGGCGGTACGCGGGCCTCTCACTGTTGTGGCCTCTCCCATTGCGGAGCACAGGCTCCGGACACGCGGGCTCAGCGGCCATGGCTCACGGGCCCAGCCGCTCCGCGGCATGTGGGATCCTCCCGGACCGGGGCACGAACCCGTGTCCTCTGCATCGGCAGGCGGACTCTCAACCACTGCGCCACCAGGGAAGCCCCCATTCCTGGTTTTGACCCACGGGCTCAGGTCTGAGTTTGAGAATGATCACAGTGGCCACAGTGAGGAGGGTGGATGAGGAGGGATAAACTGAAGGCAGGAAGACTGAGGAGGAGGGTTTTGTTCCTAAGGGCTCAGGCTGAAGCGGAAATGGATTTAGGAACCGACGGAGGTAGAGTTGATAGCACTTGTTGTGGGACGAGGAGGATAGAGGGCTGAAGGCCCCCCTCTCCCTGGCCTGCAGAACGGGGTGAATGGGTGACTGCTGGAACCACTGCTGTCTCAGGGGAAGAAGCAGGTTTGGGGGAGGGCAGTGAGCTCAGTTGTAAATATGTTTGTGGCGAGGGGCCCGGAATCACTCAGGAGAAGAGAGAAGATGCCCTGGTTGGAGTTGGATCCTTGCGTCTGGCGGAAGGAGGTGGGATTCACTCACACTTACTGAGCATCACTATGGCTCAGGCAGTGGGAGAAGTGTTTTCGCTACGTGTCCTCTCATTGGGTGTTGACCTGAGAACTCATCTGCAAATCTGGAAAGTTACAGGTGTTGATGTGACTAAGAGGGACACGGTTGCTCCAGGCTGGGAGTATAGGGGGCAACTGCCTCGGGTGGCACGTCTAACTCCTGTCAAGGTCTGCACAGGCTTAGAGCCCTGTTGGGATGGAAAGAGGTCAATCTCCTTCCTTTGGACCAGGATTGGAAATACAGAGAAGCCAGAAGAATAGGCAGGGGTGGAAGACAAGCCTTCTCTCCGTTGTCTGTTTCTCCTGGACCTCTGCTGGGAGAGAGGCTGGGACACACTTTCAACCCCAGCATTGCCATTTGCAGCTGTTGGTAGCCTTGACTCTGAAACACAGGTGAGGGGAAGCTTGCCAATATCATGAACGTTCCAAAAATTGTGCTGAATTTTTATTGGGGCTTACACGGGAGAGAGTGACTACTCTTCCCAGGGCTGGATGAGGGGCAGAAGTACTGTGGGCACGTTCTCCCACCTCGTTCCTTGCCTGAGCTGGGGCAGCCGGGCAAGGCTGTGATTCTCCCAACCTCACACGGCTCTCCCTAGGACACGCAGTCTGCCAAGGTTATCCTGGACAGCGTGGGGCTCTAATGAAAAACAACGGGGCTGGCCGAGGCAGGGTGACTCCAAAGGCACTATAAATCCTTCGCCTCCTGAGTTTCAGCCTGTAGCCCCAGCCCGAGCCTGCCCTGAGTTCACTAGTGGCTGGGAGAGGTGGCCCCCATCCATTTAGCCAAGTTCTGGATGCCAAGAAGACACCGATAAGGGCTGCTGGAAACACTGGCACGTCGGTGCCTGTGAAGCGCCCACCCATCCCTGCCTGCGGTCATCCTGGAGTCTGACCGAGATGGGAAGGGCAGAGCGGCGTGGGCTTAGGTGGTGGCGATGGGGGAGGGTATGGGAGACACTCGGGCAGCCTCTGAAGGCTAGGACACTGGAGGACATCCCAGGCCTCCTGCTGGCTGGCCAGGGGCCCAGGCTAAGCCCGCTTATTTCTCTGAGTCTCGGGCTCTTGTGTCTTTGGGATTGGAATATGTGCTCACTGAACCATTGTTGGGTTCAGGGAGTAGCATGAAATAAAGAAAGTGGGGCTGAAGAGCAGTGATGGTCATTAGCCCGAGAGGTAGCTGTGGGCATCAGTTACAGGCAGCCAGAGCTCCTGTGGTGCCCTCTTAGAGCACAGCAGCTTGGGAGCCACCGGCTTCGGCTGGAGGCGGGGCCATGGATCCTGCCCTAGGAAGTCCAGCGAGTCCTGTTCCCTATTATAAGAGATGCTGTCGGGACATAGGAAGCTGTGAGCACCCAGGCCCAGAAGGTACCAGTTTGGTGCTGCATCTGCCACCTCTTAGCTGTGTGCTCTTGGGCCTGACCCTTCCCATCTCTGAGACTCAACTCCCATCTGTAAATGCAGGGTTTAGACTAGAAGTCAATCCCTTAGGTTCCCCCTTTCAGCCCTAATGTTCTGTGTTCTGATTTATCCAAAGTCTTATTTTGTGTGTGTGGGTGGGTGGGTGCTAAGGCCCAAAAGAATAAAACTGAGGTACAAGGAAGTAAAAGCAAATCTCCTAAGACCATTTGGTCTATTTGGGGAATATCTATGTCCTAAATCACTTTTTAAAATTTATTTTTATTTTTATTTATTTTTGGCTGTGTTGGGTCTTTGTTGCTGCACGCTGGCTTCCTCTAGTTGCAGCGAGCGGGGGCCACTCTTCATTGCATTGCATGGGCTTCTCATTGCGGTGGTTTCTCTTGTTGCGGAGCATGGGCTCTAGGTGCACGGGCTCAGCGGGTGTAGCTCATGGCCTCTAGAGCGCAGGCTCAGTAGTTGTGGCACACGGGCTTAGCTGCTCCGTGGCATGTGGGATCTTCCCGGACCAGGGCTCGAACCCATGTCCCCTGCACTGGCAGGCGGATTCTTAATCACTGCACCACCAGGGAGGCCCCTAAATCGTTCTTTAAAAAACAAACATCTTAAAAAAATCATTTGTATGCTGGTATAGGCCTTGCCAGTTGTGGGTTGTTCTAAAACTTCTGTATGCATGAGAATCACCTGGGGAACTTGCTAAAAATACAGTTTCCTGGGCATCAAGCCAGAAATTTCAAGATGGTGGGTCCGAGCTGGGCCAAGGAATCTGGATTTTCACAGCTTCCCGGGTGGTTTTTGGTCCACATCTGAGAAGCACTGTTGTGGGCAAACAGCCCAGGCTCAGAGGGACTGCATCACTTCCCATCTTGGCTCTGTCCCTGTGTGGCCTTGGTCAAGCTGCTGTCTGTCTCTGAGCATCCCGTGGTTTTCTCAGCTGCACAGTGAAAATCCTGGATGAGGTCAGTAGCTCCCACACTTTTCTTAGTGCACATACCCTTTTGTTGATGGAATCTTGTGTGGAACCTCAGTGTATAACGTGGTTGGAGACAGAACTGGGGTGGAGATGGAAGGACAGAGTCTGGCCCCTTGGGCCCCTGCAGTGGACCCCAAGGTCCCTCTGTTAAATGCTCCCGGAATCAGAAGGACCTGGGCAGTTTTGCTGGTCTCCAGGTGTTCCAGGAAAGGTAACATTGCTGTGTCCCACTGACAGGTGCAAAGCTGGCCTGGGGATCCAGGGGACACTGTGGCTGAGGCAGCCTGGCCTTGAAGCACGGGTTACTTCTGGGTCACTCACTAAACACTGCATTAGCGACAACAACTCAGACCTGGTGTTTATGGAAGAATCTTCTTGTGACTGCTGAAGACCTTCCTGATTGGAAGCAGATCATCTCAGTGCAATGTCCTGAATTTGTGCCCTCTTAGAGCCCAAATACAATCCACTCTTCTTGTTTTTTTAAATTGAAGTATAGTTGATTTACAATGTTGTGTTAATTTCTGCTGTACAGCAAAGTGACTCAGTTACACACATATATACATTCTTTTTTATATTCTTTTCCATTATGGTTTATCCCAGGACAGTGTATATAGTTCCCTGTGCTGTACAGTGGGACCTTCTTGTCCATCCATTCTATACGTAATAGTTTGCATCTACTAACCCCCAAATCCCAGTCCATCCCTCCCCCAATCCCCCTGCCACCCACCTCGCCCTTGGCAACCACAAGTCTATTCTCTATATCTATGAGTCAGTTGCTGCTTTGTAGATAGGTTCGTTTGTGTCATATTTTAGATTCCACAATAAGTGATATCATATTGTATTTGCCTTTATCTTTCTGACTTCCTTCACTTAGTATGATAATCTCTAGTTGCATCCATGTTGCTGCAAATGGCATTATTTTGTTCCTTTTTTATGGCTGACTAGTATTCCATTGTGCATATATACCATGTCTTCTTTATACATTCTTCTGTGGATGGACATTTAGGTTGTTTCCATGTCTTGACTATTGTGAATAGTGCTGCTGTGAACATAGGGGTGCATGTATCTTTTTGCATTATAGTTTTGTCCAGATATGTGCCCAGGAGTGGGATTGCTGGATCATATGGTAATTCTATTTTTAATTTTCTGAGGAACCTCCGTATTGTTCTCCACAGTGGCTGTACCAACTTACATCCCCACCAACGGTGTAGGAGGGTTCCCTTTTCTCCACGTCCTCTCCAGCCTTTGATATCTGTAGACTTTTTAAGGATGGCCATTCTGACTGATGTGAGTTTGTACCTCATTGTAGATTTGACAATCCACTCTTCATGATCTTTGTTAATGGAGAGGAGCAAAGGTGTGAATAATCCAAAATGATGGACCTTTCAAAATAATGAATAATCCTAAGTGACATTTATTTTCAACGCTGGAATGCATTTTGGTATTCATGTTTGAATATGGATGTGTTTGATGTCCTGGGAATTTTTTTTTTTTTGCAGTACGCGGGCCTCTCACTGTTGTGGCCTCTCCCGTTGCGGAGCACAGGCTCCGGACGCGCAGGCTCAGCAGCCATGGCTCACAGGCCCAGCCGCTCCGCGGGATCTTCCCGGACCGGGGCACGAACCCGTGTCCCCTGCATTGGCAGGCGGACTCTCAACCACTGCGCCACCAGGGAAGCCCCAGGGAATTTTTAATACTTATGAAAAGCCACAAAAACCCAGCGATGAAGCTCCCTCTGGCCTCCTGCTCAGCTGGGTGGAAAACATCACCCCTGGTACTCGTCCACTCACCCTCCCCAGCTTGCTGTCTTTATGGCTCACACTTTCTTCAGGAGGGGATGGAGATCTTAGCTGATTTTGCCTTTAAAGGACTTTCATTCCCTTTGGGCTGCATGCAAATAAGAAAAAAATAAGAAGCTGTGAAATGTTAACAGAGGACTTCATTAAGCATCTTCGTGAGAGCATGTGCCAGGAATGGGGATATTTGCCAAAGATACCTGAGAGCTGACTATATATGTGTCTAATTAAAAAGGCGATTCTTCTCACAGCCCTGGGATTCTGGGTCTTGTCTTCTGGCTGCTCTAGGATATTAACCACAACTAACTCTTGTACATGCTTTATACATCACAAAGCTCTTCACTTACGTTATTTTACTTAACCTACTCCCCTGACACCCTGTCAAAAAGATTCTATCATCAGTCCTGATGTAGACACTTGAATGTCGAGGTTCAAAGTGATGGCAAGCCAAGGTCCTAATGCAAGTGTATGCCCCATGCCAGCCCTCTTCTGTGTCACACGGCCTCTCCTGTCACCGCCTAACAGTGGCCCTGGGAAGGGCTCAGATTATCTGCTTCAACCCTGAGAATGCAGCAGCAAAGGAAACAAAATAAAACTAACTTGCAGTTACTGCCCTGTCTTTGTTTTGATTGTTTGAAGCAGAGATGTTGGTAAAGGAGAGATTTTGCGCTGGAAGCACCTTGAGAGGAAGGCGAGGGAGTGTGCAGGCTGCTGGGGGTGCCAGATGGGCTGAGGGCTTGTCTTCCTTTCCAGGAGGCTGAGGCTGGGTCACTGAGCCCAGGCGTTGCAGAAGGATGGGGTGGGATGGGCTACTCCTTGGAAGCAGTAGCCTCAATTGCAGGCAAGCTATTTTCACATCAGTAATCCCGAGGGGTTGAGAGAATCAATCCCACTTTACGGATTAGGAAACGGAAGCTCAGAGAGGTTAAGAAACCCATCCAAGGTCACCATGTGCGCTGGAGGCTGGTGTCTGAACCATCTGACTCCAGTTATGGGCCTTTTGTTTACTAGACAGTCCCCGGTAAGCCCTGAGAGTGTTTGAGCTGTGTGGTTTCCTCTTCAGAAAGCAGAGGCTGGCTACTGTGTCCTCCAGCTGCCCCCAGCTGTGCTCCCAAAACACACAGGAAGCTGAAGGGACATCTGCTTCTCGCTGCTGGTCACAGGCCCTGTCGCACCTGCAGACCACGTCAGCCAAGAAACCTCTGATCCTCCCGGGGAGCCCCTGGGCCTGAGATCAGCTCCGTAAACGACAGTTTAGGGCAAAAATCATTCACACCCAGACAGAGGCACGGGCCACCCTGCTGCATCCTTGTTCAGAAGCCCTTTGCATAGGCCGACCCCCTGAAATAGCTTTCTCAGCGCAATCCAGGGCCGTGTGAGGAATGACTTCCATTCCCTACAGGGCTGGAGCTTCGGGCCTTTGAAACAGCCGCTGTGATGTAGAGCGTCTTCTCTGTTGCAAAGGTGACCCAAGGAGGACCAGGTGGTGCCCAGCCTTCTACTGGGCACGGGATTGGGGGCAGCGAATGGGAGTCTTCCTGGGAGAAGGCTCTCCCAGGACGTCTCTGTTTCCAACCTGAAGTGCCCCTGGAGGGGCCGACTCCTCTGATAGGAGAGTTACTCATGGCTTCACTGGAGAGAACAGAGCAGCTTTCAAGCCTCCTCCCTGAAATGTAACAATATCCGGTACCACTTGATGTCTTGGGGAGAGAATTCCTGTCCGTAATTAGTTCCTGTATATCACCGTTAGTACTCTACTCAGGATTTACTGGGCAAATACCGTTTAACTGCACAATAACGACAGGTCCTTGCTGCTTATTGGCTAATTTACTAAGCCTGGAGAATATGGGGCAGGAGGGACTCTGAATAGGAGGTATCGTAACCCCTTGAATCAAACTTTATGAGTTTGGGTTTGGCAGGGAGGTGGCAGCTGGTAGCCAGCTCTCGTTGCTTTGTTTCTCAGAGTTGGCGGCAGACTGCTTCCTTCCCCTTTCTTTATAGCAGGAGAGGTCTGGGACTGGGCCCTGCGGCTGCCCGGGGCTGCCCGGGGCTCTGGAGGGCCTTTTGGTAGAGAGAGTCTTTGGCTGAACACATAGGAACTCGGCGGGAAGCCAGCAGCAGGAACCAGGCCTGGTGTCCTGGGGGCTCCATCCAGTCCTTCCATTTATTCCCTGCACTGGGCCTCTTTCTGTATCTGGGCCAGTGGGTGCGGGGTAGAGGGAACTGTCCTTGGCTGGCAGAATCCAGCTAATCTGAAACCCTCTCTTCTCTCGCAAGTGCTGTGCTGGTCAGGAAGCAGCCGTTCCTGGACACTTCCCAGCCTCCATCTGCTTGAGCAAAGTCTGTCTTTGTTCGGCAGTGCACTGTCTAAACTCCTCTAACCTATTTAGACCGCGGAGAGGGGAAGAGACACAATAATGAAAAACGCAACGTGCAACACTGCCTTACGCAATCTAATAAATTACTCGGTACCTGGCTGCCAGCTCAAACTAAGCCCAGTATTGCCTGCAGTAATTATTTGGATCACGTCCAGTTTATCTGCTTCATATTTGTGCTTCTGTGCTCAGTGGTAACTTATAAATGTCATTGTGGTGTTTATTCGTTATAATGAAACTTAATGACGTTGGAAGCCAGAAGCAGAGGTAGTGGAGCGGCAGGTTTAAAACAATCTCTTCATCTCTGGAGGAGGGCTGAGCTGAGATAACACGGAAGTTATGCCCTATAGGGAAGAGATTTGCAGGGATGGTGGTGTCCTCATGCTGTGGGGTGGATGGAGAGAGCCAGGAGCCTCCTCCAGAGGCATCCGTCAGGAGGCGGGGAAGACTTGGCTGGGTTTATCCCTGGCACTGCCCCATCTGTCCTTGCTTCATCTTCTGAGGGCATTTAAGGGGGAGGTGTTCAATTTTTACACCACTCGATGGCTGGTCCAGATAAGAGATACAGGCTGCCCAGGGTCTTGGGAGGCAAAGGTCTTGATGGATGGGGACGGAAATTAGAACCTCAGGGTGACCACCGTATGGGAGACAGACCTTTTAAAAGAGACTTGGAAAAAGGGAGTAGGGGTTGGAAAACAAAGGGAGGGTATCCTGGAGGGCCAAGAGGGGATGGCGAGGCAGGTAGGGGGAGCACAAGGCATGAATGGAATAGGGAATTGCTGGCGGGTGGAGGCTGAGTACCTACCAGTTCTGCAGAAGTCCAGACAAAGATGGGCCGTCGGTGTAGAATGAAGGGTTTGGGCTTCATACCACCCCGGACTCTGCCATTTACTAGCTGTATGGCTTTGGGCAAGTTATTTATCTTTCCCGGGTTTTCTTTCCTCATGTAGAAAGTGGGAGTAGTAACAGATACCTCTCAGGATCGTGGTGATGATTAAACCAGATGATGTGTATAAAGTGATGAACGCAGTGTTTAGACAGTGGCAGTGGTTGGCACATGGTGCCAACAGTGTTTGTGACAGTGGCAGTGGTTGGCACATGGTAGGTGTTCAATGGCTGTGGCCGAGTGAATCCATGAATAATAACACTTCCCACCTGAGCGCATTGCAAAGCCGTCTTCCAAACAATCGAGCTTGGATTGAGACCTTGCAGCTGTGCAGGGCTGATCTTATCACCCCATTTTACAGTGTGGAAGTGGAGGCCCAGGCTGGTGACAGTCACTTGCCCAAGGCTACCCACCTGGAATGGGGAGTGGGCGCTGGCTCTCCTGCTTCCCCGGACAGGAGTCCCCCGGCCAGTCCGAGCTGGACGGCTCCCCAGCTGTGCTGAGGGCTGTGCTCTTCCCTCCTGACTGGGTGCCCTGCTCCCCAGAGCCACTCATGAGCCTGGACCTGTGCTGACTTCCCACCTGCACCTGGAGGCGGAGGCAAGCGGGGCTCTTTCTGTCCATCTCATCTTAATACTACATTTAGTGCCCACTCATGAAATATTCATTCTCTCCCCTCAGTGACATGCTCATACAAGGCTCCTAACATCACAAATATGGATGAAAATTATTAGTCATTGTTATGTCTCCCACTAGCCGATCCCCTCCCCCAACACGTCTCCTGCTTTGGTCTGAGCACAAGTGGGACTGAATTGAGGGTATTGACCTGGGACACTAATAATAATGCCTTGCATTTTATGGTGCTTTATGCCTTCTCAAAGCACCCGTACAACCATTGTGCGTATTTTATCCTTGCAACAAATTCACGGAGGAAAGAGGGCTAGCGTCGTGAGTACACCCATTTTGCAGATGAGAAAACATAGGTCAAGAGAGATCAAGGTCAAGGTCACATGCCTAGTCAGGAGCAGAACTTATTACTTAAAAAACATTATTAATGATTATTATTACTATTATTTTGGACTCCGAATGAAATGTTCTCTGGGAAACTCAGTGTGTTTGTTTTATGTGAATAAACAGTAGTACCATTTCCTTTATAGTCTGTAAAGAGTTTTCATCCCTATGATTTTACTGGTCCTCATGAGGCAGCTTCATTTATTCTTACTTGACAAAGCTCAGTGGCAGAGCTGGCCTTAAACCATTATGTCCCAAAGTGGATTCCAAGAAATCCTAGTCCTAAAACGTGCTCTAGGGAAAGCGTTTTGTGGTCAAGTAAGTTTGGGAAACTCTGAGAACCGTATCCTCCTTTTGGGGGTTCACCAGGCCCTTTGGCATAGTAAAGGCTCTGAGAGGTTCAGCAGGAGAGACTTCTTTAATCAGAGTTAACCCAGCCTCTGCCCACCTTACTTAACTATGCAGACTCTATTTCACAGAAAAACTATTAACCTGCTACAGAAATGCTGCTCCAGGGAAATGCGTGTACGTGATCCCTCCTCGCCATATTTCCTGAGGCAGTGGAGTTTGGAGCAGGGCTGGGAGGGCGACAGGCAGCAGACATGCTCGCGGGGCCGTTAGAGCTGAAGCCCTCCCCTCAGGCTGCCTCTTCTCTTTCTTGTACCCGCAGGGCTGTGAGTTCCAGATAATTCACTCAATATTAGGTACAGTCAGTCCTGCTTACATCTGGGGCGGGATCAGAGGGGCTGTCTGACTGGTTGAGTGTGGGTCCATGGACAGTGCAATGCGGGGAGATACGGGAGTGGGCAGTCCATGGCCAAGGGGAGAAATCTACACGGATGCACAACAGGCTCTGGTCACGTCTGCCTTTGACAGTGACGGAGGGAATTACCCCATCCCCATCTCCCCAAATACACAAAGCTCCCCGAAGCAGAGTAGGCGTAAGAAGACCAGGGTTTGAATCTTAGCTCCATGCCTTTGGTAGATGACTTAATCTCTCTGAGCCTCACTTGCTTTGTCCTCAAAATGGAGCTAACACCACCCACTTTGTGATGTCATGAGGATTGAAGACATGCGTGTGAAAGTGCCTCCCTAGCCCCACAGCTTTGCGGGCTAGCTGCCCCCTCCCTTCTGCCGCTCTCCCCAAGTCCCTCCAGTCTTACTGCAGTCAGACAAATGGCTCCCGCCACCTCTGTGCTCCAAGAGCATCTCACCTGCACCCCCCTCTAGCTCTCCCACCACCCTGCCTCCTGCTATTTCATTATGTGCCTGTCTCCCCATTGGACTCAAAATTCCCCGGGGGCTGTAGCCGACTCTGCCAGTGCCCCACCTGTATCCCTCAGGCCGACTCCCAGCTGCCAGCATCTGCTGCCCTTCTCCTGAGGTCTTCCTCTTCAGCTGCAGAGGCCACCCTGTCCTTGCAAAGAGCAGGACAGAAGTGCCAGGGAGCGAACACCCCGACCCGAGCAGCCCTCAGCCAGTTACTGGCAAGAGTGCTCTGTAGATAAGCCAGGTCCTCGGGTGGCCTGACTGTGAGGCATGGATTCCACAGCACTTCCCAGAACCCCCCACTGGGATGAGGCTCCAGCTTCCCCCCGTTCAGGGACCTGATGGTACCCTCTGTTTTGGACGCCTTCCCTTTCTCTTGTCAATGCCCTACCGTCCTTCTGGCGCTGTTGGCACCTCCTGGATGAGTCCGTGCTTAGGGTCTGCTTCTGGGGGAACCCGAGCTAAGGTAAGGGCCTCTTCTACGTGTTTTTCATCACCACATCACCCTTAGCGCCAGGCACACGGTGGGTACCTGATGAGTCTTTTCTGAATCAGACAGAAAGGAACCATAAGCACAGGCACCTGAAGCCCATGTCCTAGTGCGGGCTGGCCGAGGCGGGTGCCCGGGGCTCCCAGGGCAGGACGGCTGCTACTTCCTCTCCTCTGCACCTGCCCCACCTGACACCTGGTCAAACCTTGGCAGGTGCAGAGGACCCACAGTCTGGCCAGCATCCTTCCTCAACGAGAAAACAGCTCGGTGTTGTGTTTTGAGACCCTTTCCTGAGTAATGGTTGAGAAGTTCTGCTCTTGTACTAAGAATAGTGGTTACTCCTGGTACGTTTGATTTGGGGGTTGGGGGGAGTGTCACATCGCTCTATTTATCCCACAGTCTGTACGCAGTTACTGAAACTGTCACCGTGCCCTATATGCCACAGGCCATTATGTGTATTTCAAACCATTATATAAATGGACTTGATCTGGTACTTCTGAATGTCATTAAACTCCTCCCACACCCGTAACAACACAGTTACCATGGAAACGAATACTTTGGAGAAGGAAAGGTATAGGGAAGAAAGCAGATGGACTGGGGGGAGACGCACCCGCCGATTACTATTTCCAGAGCACGGGGCTCGGTGGTGTGACACGGCCACTCTGAGTCAGGTTTTTATTGACTCTCCTTTGATAAAAGGTCTGGATAATTCATCTCGGCCTGAACCTGCTCATTCCGGCACACAGCTCTAAAACTTTATGGTACCTCAGGCCGTTAGGCACCCTCATTTATTCAGACTGTCCCTCCCTGGGGAGGGGGGTGGAGGGAGGGTCTCAGCATTCAGTGATGTAGCCTCTGGGGCTGGCTGAGGATGGGCAAGGGGAGGCAGAGAGAGGAAAGGATGCCTACTCAGGGCATAGGTGGCGTGGGGTGAGACCCCGGGATTTTGGACAGTGGCTGCTACCTGTCCCTCGGTCCCATTGTCCCCAGTGCAGCCAGAATGACAAAACTGTAGACTCTCGGGGTTGAAGGGGTGTTTTCTATTTTAAACTCCTTTATAAGAGCCTGGCCGAGGAGCTGCCCATGGCCTTGGTAGGCAGTGAGTTTCCTGTCTTTGGAGGGATTCAAGCATAGGCTGCAACGACCTCTTATTTTTTTTTAAGTTTTTACTAAAGTATAGTTATTTACAATGTTGCGCTAGTTTCAGGTGTACAGCAAAGTGATCAGTTACACGTATACATATATGAGCTCTTTTTTTAGATTCTATTCCCATAGAGGCCATTACAGAGTATTAAGTAGAATTCCTTATGCCATACAGTAGGTCCTCGTTGTTTCCCTATTTTATATAGTGGAGTGTATTTGTTAATCCCAATCTCCCAGTTTATCCCTCCCCCCCTTCCCCTTTGGAAACCACAGTTTATTTTCTATGTCTGTGAGTCTGTTTCTGTTTTGTACATAAGTTCATTTGTATCATTTTTTAGATTCCACCTATAAGTGATGTCATATGGTATTTGTCTTTCTTTGCCTGACTTAACTTCACTCAGTGCGACAATCTCTAGGTTCATGCATGTTGCTGCAAGTGGCGTTATTATTATTACATTTTATGGCTGAGTAATATTCCGTTGTATATATGAACCACATCTTCTTTATCCATTCATCTATCGATGGACACTTAGGTTGCTTCCATGTCCTGGCTATTGTAAATAGTGCTGCTGTGAACATTGGGGTGCAGGTGTTACAATAGCCTCTTAGAATAAAATTTGTTCCCAGGGCTCAGGTATCACTTTCTCCAGGAGGCTTTCCTGGGCCTTGCTCACCTGGCCTACAGTTTGACTGGATTCCTCTTCTCTGCTCCCATAGCTCTTTACACACCTGATTACAGCCATTATGACACTGTGTTGTAATTGATGTGATATCCTTGGGACAGGGACTGTGTCTTTACATGCCAAGGGTCCAGCACAGTGCTGGGCATGGAGTTAGCACTTAATACATGGTTGGTGAATGAATGAGCACGCAGCACCACAGTATTCAAAAGTATTTACGTGGATTGGTACTTGGCAGGGATACTGAGCCATCAGAAGAGGGTGTAGACTAGATGACCTTGGGTCCCTTCTGGCCTTGAGAATCTCTGATGATATGGTTCTAAACCTGCAGATATGGTTCTAAACCTGACGATACCTAAATTTCTGTGTCTCCCAAGCCACAGTGCTTAACCATTAAGCATACTAACCACAAGGCTAAAGAGAAAAAAACAAAACCAAAACAACCCCAAATCAACTTGACATGAAATATGTCTAATCTCTCCAAGTGGAGGATGAAGTTCCTGAGGATGGAGGCTGTATCCAGCCTCTGAAGCTCCTGTACCCGGCACAGTACTGGGCTCATAGGAATATGTTTCATGTCAAAACATACCCCTGTATCAAAAAAACCTACTTCCCTTCCCTTTCTCCAGAGGTCCTTGCTTCTTGTCTCTTTCAAAACATGGTCCACCCCCCACCCCCAGAAGTGGTCCAAGAAAATGAGAGTTCTTTACCTATAAAGTAAACATAAGCTCTAGACAGCAAAGCCTGAATGCCTAAAATAAAAATGGAAGACCTGGGAGGGGGGTGGACTTAGGCTCAGGAGTCTGGGTTCAAGCCTTCGCTGTACCGCTCGCCAGCTGTGCTGTTCTGGGCAAGCCCATCCCTGTCCTGAGTCTCGGCTTCCTCTTTTCCAGGTGATTTCTAATGTTTCCTCTGTGATTCTCAAGTTGCCCAGTCCCAGCATCTTGGGAGCCACTGCCCAGGGGCAGAGAAGTTCACTGTCCTTGCTCTTCTTTCATTGTCTACTTTGTGCAAACATGATGCCATGAAACATTATCCTGGGAGATAATGGAGACCAAGCAGAACTTACAGACTTGGGAAGGGAAACAGGTCTGAGCTAAATAATTGCAAAATGCACTTCTATGTACAGACTGAGCTAAGCCCTTGGAAGGAAAGAAATATGAGACCGTGTAACACAGAAACTTGATCGAGACTGGGGAGGGGTGGGTCTGAGGATGCCTCACTGGAGAAGTGACACTTCAGCTGAGATCTGCAAGTTGAGCAGGGGTCACTATGTGAAGGGTTTGGGGATGGGGTGTGGCGAGCGTGGCCAGTATCCTAAGAGGGGGGACCAGTGTAGACAAAGGCTGTATGGCAGGCGGGAATATGCCCTGTTGGAGGAGCCAAAAGCACGCTGATGTGACTGGAGTACAGAGTATTAAGGGGGCAACATGAGGCCAAGGGGGTTGGTAGGAACTAGGTCACAGAGAGCCTTATAAAACATGCCGAGCATTTAGGTATTTTCCCTACTGGCAATAGAAAGCTATTGATATATTTTCAAGAGGAAAGTGACATTTTCAGATTTGCATTTTGAACTATTGCTGTGGCTAAAGGATGGAAGAAGAACTGGGAGGGAAGGGGCTGAGCTTGATTGACACAAGGAACCAGTTAGGAGAGCACAGCTGCAGTCCTGGTCGGGGGGCGTTGGCGATGGGTAAGGGCGCTGGCCGTCAGATGGGCAGAGGTGGACGGATTCGAGAGACAGTCGGGAGGTAACATTTCTAGGTCTTGCGGAGGATTGGAGAGGGGTGTGAGGGAAACTGAAGTCTGAAAAGGAGCCTGGCAGGGTCTGTGGTCTAGATGGCCCCCAGCTCGCCTTACAGCAGCAGGGAGGGCTGGTGGCTGGAGGAACAGGTCTGGGGAAAAGCTCCGAAATCCACCGTCAGATGGAGGCAGGAGAATGGAAATGGTGGGCTCCTTGTTCCAAGGCGCCGAGCTAATTAAATAACAATCATAAAGCGCCCTGGAAACCTGAGTCTTGCCATAAATAATAAACAGGCACGTTATACAAATAATGAGCTTTGCAGCCCCAGTGGAAGAAAACACATCAGTAAGAAAAATGAAGTAAGAAGAAATGCACCCAAAAGCTCCAACTAACAAAATGACGGTATTAGCTAGTATCCGGGGCGCCCTGGCAGGCGGTGAAGGGACTGTCTCAGGAAAATGATGGTGGGCCCTCGGCATGAGCCAGACTCTGGGGGACGACAGGCAGAGGGCCAGGAGCTCGAGTGTCAGCCGACCCACCCTCCCCTGGGTCAGGTCCCCGGGCCAAGTCCAGACCACCGGACTCCTGCCCACGCCGCCAAAAAAGAAAGTGCAGCTTGTCCTGCAGGCCAGCGCGACGGCCTCCCAGCCACCCAGGGTCCAGCTGACATGGGCCCGAATTCATTCTCTAAGAACAGACACACATCTGCCTCTGGGGCTGCCGAATTTCCCAGTGCTGGTTTCTTTGGTGACCAAAGCATTTAAAATTATGGCGTGGGGGGTGAGAAGAGGGTGTGGCAGGGTGTTGAGAGCCGGGGTAGATTTTTGAATCATCACATTTCAAAGACGGAACGGAGATCATATCCAACATTACCCAGTTTTGCCCACTAAGAGGTTATCTATCATCCCGGGGTTTAGGGATCTGCCCCAGGCCATACACATGCCCATGGGGCACCTCTACTCATTATCACTCTGTGAGGGGACAGACGGGGAGAAGTGGACGTGTTAGACTCATTCTTAAGGATTAGGGAACAGGGGTGCAGGAGGAGAGGATGGGCACCCCTGCCATCCCAAAGAACTTCCGAGCTGCTCAAGATGCCTGGGTTCTCATCCTCCAGGGCTCTGTCTCCTTCACAGGCTGAAAGGCAAGGACGTTGGCATGCAGAGCCTGGCCTAGGAGGATGGTGCCCCCAGGGGCTGTGCTGCAGCCTGAGCCTGTGTGGACCAGTGGCCATGGAGCAGGCCTTCTCCTTCCTCGGCCCCTCCCGCCCCTCCCGCCCCTCCCGCAGTGGCCCACCCCCAGTCAACGAAGCTGCCTTTGCTAATCACTTGCACTTGTTTCTTTCTGGGAAGATGAAAGTGACAGTGCTGGGAGGCATATCTGCTTTCCCTTCACTGAGCCGGGAGAAGCAGCCGGTCCCTGTGATTCTGAAGGTCTGGGGACTCTGCTGCCCACCAGATGCACAGCCGGAGGAGAGAGGACGAAAGCCTCATGGGCAGGCCCACCTTGGCCTTGAAGGGACCCCCGGGCAGGGAGGCCAGGGCTTCACGGCTTCCCCTCTCCTCCTTTAAGCATCCTCTTCCTTACTTCCCCTTCATTTCCCCCTTCAAGAGTCCTAGGGCCCAGTAGCCTTTTCTGGTTCCATAGAAAGAAAGGGTCTTCCCTGGCCTGTGTCTCCCTCCCCACGTCTTTCCTCATTTTCTCCCACATCAGCTGGGGAGTTTCCTGTCTTCTGCCCCCGTTTTCTCCTGCCCCTTCCACTTTCTCTGTATTTTCAAGTCAAAGCCTTAGGGCCTTCCCCTCCGATCATGGCCTCAGCCTCCTCTTTCCAAATTCAACGAGGGCTGGACTGGATGTCAGGAGAGCTGGATTGTAGTCCTGGCTCTTCCAGCAACTTCCTACTGACCCTGGGCGAGTCCCTCCGTGGTCCCAGATCTCCCTGGGTGGGTGGGCTGTGCTACAGTCGCTAGAGTTGCTCACGGTTCTAACAGAGAGGAGTACTAGGCTTTCTGAGAGGCAAGCCGAGCCCCTCATCTGACGCTACGCGAGAGCTTCCTATTCTGCCCTTGGATAGGATCCGCCCTGGGTAAGCAACGTGCATTGAGCAGGTGAGTGGTTCTGGGCTCTTCAGTAGAAATGGGTAATCAGGTAATCGGGGGAGGATGGAAAGAGGAAAGGGAATGGGGTGTGTGTGTGTCACGTTAGGGCAGTTCCCCTTGCATATCTGATGGGAAATACCTGCCTAGTGATGCCCCAGATGACAAGGTGGCCCAGCAGTAGGAGGGGTGAGGAAGGAGGGCAGGTGGGTACAGGACGGACAACCCCACTGGTGGCCTCACCTCCTAGCCCTCCGCTTGGCTGACCTGCCCGGGTCCCAGCCTCCCCGGAGGGACTGTAGCACTGGCCTCGGAGGAGAGGCTGAGAGGTAAGGCTTATGGAATTGCTGGGGATGTGGAGACTCGTGCTCTACGTCAGGATGCTCTGCCTCCTGAGCTCCTTCTCCAGACCCACCTTACCCTTGTGGGTGGCTTTGGGTATTCCTCCATTGCCACTCCTGGCACTCATTAATTACTTAAATTGAAATTGATTACTCCCTATGTGCGAGACACTGGGCTAAGGCCCAGGGACTGGCAAGGAAATGAGGGAGCAGGACCGTTGCCTTCCTGAAGCTAACTCTTAGGTGGGACAGTTAGAGTAAGTGCCACAAAGTAAATAGGCTGGTTGTCACAACGGAGCACAATGGTGGGGGCAAGAGGGGTATCTGCTTTAGGTAAGGTGGTCTGGCAGGACCTCCCGTGGAGGTGACAGGAACACTGAGATGCGCCTGTGTGTTTCTGTTGGGAGCGGGAGGGCAGGGGCTATGTCTTATTTACTTTTAAAGCTCCAGTGCTTAGAACAGTGGCTGGCACTTACTATGAAAGATTGGTATTATTTTTATGGTGGGTATTCTTTGAAAGTTTGATGAATAAATAAATGATCTCCTTCCAGCAGTTCCTACTTAAAGCACCATGTACTTAATCACATGAAGACAATTATGTCAAACAAATTTAATAGTCCCATGCCTAGTCTGTCTTTATTTGCTCCTTTCTTGACAGCCCTTCATTGATTTTTGTCCATATCTCCATTTGATGCCTCAGATGTGTTGAGTCCAAACAGGAAAGAACACACACACACACATTTTACCAACCACCTCCATTCCTGCAAATGCTGCACATTCTACCCGAGAAGCTATTACGTGCTCCTAAATAGAGCAAACCTCTCATTAACTATCACATGCCTCCTTAAATGATTTTTTTTTTTTTTTTGGCAGTACGCGGACCTCTCACTGCTGTGGCCTCTCCCGTTGCGGAGCACAGGCTCCGGACGCGCAGGCTCAGCGGCCATGGCTCACGGGCCCAGCCGCTTCGCGGCACGTGGGATCTTCCCGGACCGGGGCACGAACCCGTGTCCTCTGCATCGGCAGGCGGACTCTCAACCACTGCGCCACCAGGGGAGTCCCTTAAATGATCTTTGAATAGTGTTTTCTTTGTATTGCTTTTTGTAGTTTAACGGCACCAGTTGCGTTTACTCTAGCTTATGAGAAATCCCAGATCTATAAAGTTCCTGTTCATTCATTATTTTTCTCTTGCTTCTTCTCAAGCTGTTATTTTTGGGGGGAGTGTAGTGAGGAGGAGAGAGTGGAAGGAAAAGAAAATAAAAAGATACCAAATTAAGGAAACAAATGAAATAGGGGACGACTTCTCCCCGGGTGACAGACACCCTGTTAGATACTGTTAAACAGAACAAACGTGCTTTAATACAGCACAAGTTGGTCTTTTATTTTTATTCTAAATTGCAAATATAATGCTCACCGCCTTATCTTTGATGGAAGAGGCAGCTAATTGTTCCAATGTCTCGCTAATTCTAACACCCGGGAGAAAAAATTATCATTTTTAAAACTCTTCTACCAATTGTTCAGTTTACAGCAAGGAGTGTAGTGCAGCGGGGACAGAGATGTCTGTTTCTTGATCTATGTCACAGCTGCGATTCCAGTTCAATTATTAATATGTGGAAGTTATAATCATTTTGAGTATTGGAACAAGATAATTATAAACCATAAAACAGCTCCCCATGCTTGCCGATGCTTTTTTCTTATGTGCAAACATGTTGGAGTTTGGGCATGTGAGCTTTAGAAAGAGAAAAAAATGTATAATATGGCACTCGGGGCAGTAAGCCTGGCTGGAGTGGGAGCAGAGAAACATTCTTTTCCTTTCCAGGCCCCTCCCGCCTCCCCTCCTCAAGCCTCCCACCCCTCCAGAGCCAAAGCTTACCCCCCTCCACCCCCGGCATCCCTCCTTCTGCCCCAGTGACTCACCCGCCTCCTATCCTGTCTCCTCTGTTAGCTGAGATTTGTAACTCCTCACACATGGTGGTTTCACTTGCTTACCACCCCCTTGTCTCCTTGTTTACCCAGAAGCAGCGGCAGCTACTGTATGTGCTGTTGTGTGTGAGCCTGAATGTGTGCGGGGGTGGGGTGGGGGGGCATTTGGGAGGGGCGAGAATCACAGGCACAGAGGAGGGCGGGGCTGGGGCTTAGCCGTTCTGTTACCTCCTGGCTATTGCCGTTGTCTCTGTTGCCTTTTCCTTGATTCTCAGTTTGTCTTCACTGGCGGAGGGTATAGATTGGGGTAGAGCATTCCTAACCAGGTCGACCACAGCCAGTTGAAAGGAATAACCCATTTATATGGATTGTGTGTGTTTGAAGAGGGCACTTAGAGAGAAGAGGCATTGTTCTGGCATCTTCCCTTTTTAACAAGAAAAAAACAGTTTAAAATGCCGCCTCAGCTTAGTTGTTGCACAAAGTAAGGCTAACTGTCCTCAGAAGTCATCTGGTGCTGGTCGTGTTTCCAAGTCCTCCTCTAGTCCTCCCTGACTTTCTTCCTTCCTTCTTTACTTGAACAAAGTCTAAGGAGATATTAAGGCTGCATTTATTTTTCTTACCATTTTCCTAACCTCTGGTTCAGAGTATTACCATCGTACATGTCTGCTATGGCAAAGAAATGGATTGAATTGTGTTCCCCGACTGCACCCCCCCCCACCACTGCTCCTATGTTGAAACCCTAACCCCTAATTGTGACTGTATTTGGAGATACGGCCTTTACAAAAGTGTTAAGGTTAAATAAGGTCATAAGGGTAGGGCCCTGATCTGATAGGATTAGCGTCTTTGTAAGAAGAGACACCAGAGCGCGCACTCTCTCTCTCTCTCTCTCTCTCTCTGCCATGTGATGACTCAGTGAGAAGGTTGCTGTCTGCAAACCAGAACGAAA
Source organism: Lagenorhynchus albirostris (assembly GCF_949774975.1). Lineage (NCBI taxonomy): Eukaryota > Metazoa > Chordata > Mammalia > Artiodactyla > Delphinidae > Lagenorhynchus > Lagenorhynchus albirostris. Next base: position 101,290,529 of record NC_083103.1, read on the forward strand.
GCTCTCACCAGAACCTGACCATGCTGGCACCCTGATCTTGGACTTCCAGTCTCCAGAACTGTGAGAAAATAAATTTCTGAGTTTAAGCCAGTCTATGGTATTTTGTTATGGCAGCCCAAGTCACTTGTGAAAATTTGGAGGGAGTCAAATCGTGTTCGTCAGCCTTGTGATATGAATTTTTTTAGGCCCCAAGATCTTGAGTCAGTATCCTTCTACTGAGGTCAGGCACTCAGAGCTTGAGCTTTCAAATCCAATCCAAGTCCTGACTTTTTGGCACCCCTGTTCCCTGTGACCCTCATTTCAGCTTCTCTAATGAGCATTGCCAGCAAGAGAATGTGTCTATTCAGCACCATGGACAGAGGCATGCTGTCAGTTTCTACAAATTAGATGTTACTGCCTCGGCTCTCAAGAACGTGGTGTTGGGAAGGGAGGGGTAGGCTGCGAAAGAGAAAAGTCAGGAAGGGATACTGACTGGTTGGATGCAGAAAATGCTGCCCTCAACCCTGGCTGTGCTCAGCCACGGAGCTCCGACAAAGAGGAAGTAGCTTCCTGAGGCTGTTGCCTTCTTACACAGACAGGCATTGAAACGGGGGAGGTGATAGTCTTTATGTTTAATTGTGCTGGCTTAACGGCTGTCAAACTGTCAGTATGATGTGTGCTGGCAACAAACCTACAGCGGGTGAGGCATTAGGTCTGGGGAGCACATGGGGTTGTGGGTGTCATGGTCTGTGGGCTGGGAGGAGAGCCAGCTAAGGAGCATAGGAAGATGCGAAGGAAGAGCATAGGAAGAGCTAAGGAAGAGCATAGGAAGCTAAGGAGCATAAGGAAGATGTTAAGGAAGAACATAGGAAGATGGCTAAGATGGTACAGGTGAGCTGCCTTTTTCATGCCTGGAATGGGAATGAGGCTACAGGGACCCTGGTCCTTGAGTGGGGAGGGGCCCAGCTCATGGCAAGCTGGGCTGGTGAGAAGCCAGGGTTTCATTTGTCTGACTTTATTGAATAAATGGCCTCCCCAGCCATTGCTTACCTACTTTTGAAGCCTGACAGTCTGTGGCATCTGATGGAAAGGCTTATGAACTGCATGGAGACAGATGGCTGGGGATGAGGAGATTGGCTCTTTATTACAGCAGGCCCGTCAGTGACAGCACTCCTCTCACATCCTAGCCTCCACATCAATGTCAATACCTTCCTCCAGCCTTCTGTGGCCCAGTCAAACCTCAGAGGAAAGACCCAGTGCTAGAGGAAGGCAGAATGGCCTATGAGTAAGTGGGAGAGGTAGGGCCGATGGAGTCGGAAAAGAGGACAGTTTTTCGAGGGGAAGTTCTTTGAGAATCAAAGCTCTGCCTTATTCTTGTATAGTATCCTCCCAAATGCCCCGTGAGGTGCCGTTAATTCAATAAGCGTCCAAGACATGTGAATGATTAAGGAAAAGGGCAGAGAGGTCTGGATTAGAAAAGATAATAGAAGCAGATTTAATTGCACTGGGTGGGTAGCTGAGGACCAAAAGGAAACAAAGAGAGAGGAAGAGAAGGAGGGGGCACAAAGGGAGGAGGGAAGATAGCATATGAAGCATGCTCGCGAATCAGCATACAGTGCCTCAGGCATTAGGTCCTCTTCCCCATGTTACTAGCTGGACGGCTTCATGGAAACCAAACGGATGTGTCCACTGTCCTTTCTGAAATGGCCCAGGCTCTTTTTCCTGGTACCGTAGTTGTAGGGCATAACTTCTTCCCTCCCCATTTCCCCTGAGAGGGCGGGTTCTCACTGACCTTCATTCATTCTCCGAAACTTGTCCTTGGCCATGTAGCCCAGCACCAGACAGCATCCTCTCTTCTGGAGCCCAAGCTCTGGAAGAAAAGCAGAGGTCGGTGAGGCGGGAGTGGGTCAGGGGTCAGTGCAAGGGATGTAAAGCTTGTTGCTCTTATAAACAGGGCTACTTAATTACTTAACAAACATTTAGAAAGCACTTACTATGGTCCAGACATAATATAAGACCAATAATTTCGTCATTTGATCCTCACAACAGCCCTATGAGGTATATGCCATTGTTATCCCCATTTACAGACATATTAAGCAGGCAGCCTTAGGTGAAAGAGCTGGTAGGTGGCACAGCCGGGATTTTGAACACAGGCAGCCTGACTCCAGCGTCCATGTTCATAACCATTACTCTATAGGTTCACGAGGCCCTATATATCCCAGGCATAGGGACTATGCTCTGATCACACCGAGATTGTTGTCAAGCCAGAGAAGAGGCAGAGTCCAGCCAGCGGTGTCCAGGATGGAACAGTACAACTAGACACAGTGGCCAAAGGAGTGATTGGGTAAATTTGGAAGAAGACACAGGGGTCAAGGTGTAGGTAGAAGGAGTCTATCTTTTGGGAGAGAGTGAATTTCTGGGGCTGGGGATCCCTGTTCATCCTTATATTCAGGCGCAATTCAGCATTGTCATCCGGCACTTATGAGGTGTAAACACAGTGTAGAGCACAGGGGTGGGGATGGCTGAGAGACGTAAGACATAGACTCTGGTCCCACAAGACTTTGACCCAATGGAACAACAAGTTAGAACAACAATTCCAGGTAGCGAAAGCAAGAGACCATTTTCTCCCCTACGATATTTTGTAAATCAGTGCTCATTGTGTGTGAGCGTTGGACTGGGGTACCTCAGCCAACCGGGCAAGATTTCCTCTCTGGTATTTATCCTTTCTTCCTCACCTGTCTTCAGCACTTGTGGGCTTTGAAGCAATTCCACACCAAGTTTCTCTTTTGACCCTCACAACAACTGCATGAGCTAGGCAGATCGGTTATTACTATTCACATTACGCAGATGAGAAAATTGAAGTTCAAAGATGTTAAGTGACTACCCATGATTATTGTAGACTCCCTGCCCCTCCCTCTTTGCTTTGGAGTCGTACAAATATGGCAGCTGCCATAAACTGGGTAAATGGATAAGGGGTATGATTTCTGGAGGTGGGGACGTGCCTGCAGCTCCTTCCAGGCTTTGCTAGCTTTCTGGACGCCCAGATACTCTCTCCATCGGTTTCTTAGAGAAGGAGGTTCCCCCTGAGGGGTGCGTCACAGCAGCTTCTCCCACGACACTGGGTGTTCCTCTGAGCCCTAGACAGTCTGCATCTAGGCTGTCAGAGCATAGAGAGGCTGGGCTCGTTCTGCCCCCTACCCCTCCACCCACCTCTTGTGGCCCAGGCCCAGCCTCTCTGGGCAGCAGGATGAAAGGGCCCAAGAGACACGGCTAAGTCGAGCTCAGGGGCTCCAGCCCCAGAGGAAAACAAAGTGTGGTGGGCGGTGGCAGAAGCCATGGCCCAAGGAGGTCGCAGGCTTTGATCTCCTGATTCTTTAAAGGGGTTTATTGACTATCAGTAAAGAGCAGAGAAGCAGATCTGAGCGTGCCTTTTCCAAAGGCACTCACTTCTCTTCCTTTCCCTCCACGCTTGTCTGAAGGCACGGCCAAAACGCCCTCACTTCAAACAGCCTTACATCTCAGGCGCTCAAATTGACGATGTTAAGTTCCCTCATCCAAGGCCTTGGCCCTTTCTTCAGGGGCTCCTGCTCTGTTGAAAGCCGTGCGGATCAAAGGCCCTTTGATGTTTACTTACTATATTTGTGGATCCTTTCTAACAACCACCTTCAAGAGGCAGGAATGCGGCATGCCAGGAGGGGGCCAGCGGAAGCCCAAGCTGTGGGGAGGCTCTGAGCTCCAGCAGACAATAGCCTCTTGCCTGGCGCTGTATCGAAACCTCAACATGCTGACGACAGGCAGAGTTAACCAGCCCATTATAATTGCATGCATATTGTTCATCATCACAATGATACAATTGCTGATGATTCCTATTCTATTTTCCACTGACTTCTTACGCTCATCTGAAGCACATCTGTAGCAGCTCCTAATGAGAAACGGAGCCTGGGTTCTTGCATTGAGTCCAGGAACGAGCCCAGGTGAGCACTGAGGGGTGGAGGGCGGCAGATGCTGGATGGATTTTGGCCCGTGTTCGTGCTGGGCTTCCTGGACAGTCCCCTCGACTCTCAAGGAAATGGAAGAAGCACGATTCTCCTAAAGATTTCGAGACCGGGGACAACCTGTTGACTCTGTGTTATCTGGGCTGGCTGTCTCTGCCACTGCAACCGACCCTGTCCTATGTCATATATAATATGCCCCCGGGGGAATCGCCCAGGGAAAGAGGCTGCACATACGCACGGTTATTATAAGTAAGAGTCTCACTGACCATGTCTGACTTTTGCAAATGAGCAGGAAAATAAGTTTTTTTAAAAAAAACCTGATTAATAAAAGAAATGGAGGACCAGGCAATTTCTCAATGTATTTGGCTCATTTAATTTGACACTTGTGGGTTAGTCTTAATTATTTAGGCGTCTACATTACAAGGCCCTAATAAGCACACTGCAGAAATGTATTAAGTGAGAGGGCTCTCTGACTGAGTCTTTCCTGAGAAGTGGGGAGAAGCCACTGGGATCTTTGCAAGAAAGAGCAGGTTGGGGGATCAGCGAAGTGGGAATTATCTAGCTATCCATATATGAAAATTTGGGGTGTTCTTGGGAGAGATATTGCAGAGCTAAATTAGAGGTCATTGTTTCCACATGAGGAAGCAGGCCAGGGGCCAAAGTGAGGGAGGGGAGGAGAATCTAGAAACACAGGTGTGGAGGATGGGTGTGGTCAAAGATACTGACCAGAGAGAGAGCTGGGGGGAAGCAGGAACCTATGGCATCCTCTTGGGAAAACGTCACCAAGCCAGATCAACCAGGCTATTACGGGAGAGATGAAAGAATGTGATAGAAAGAACAATCATTGTTGAACAATCATGGTGAATCAATGATTGTCAATCAATCAAAAGTGAATCCATCATTCGCTTTGTGATCTAGACCAGCCACCAGACTGCGACCTTCCTTGTCACATGGCATGGGACCGATGGTGGAGTCAGGGTCCTAGATGCGTATTTTAGAACAGCAAGATGATGGGGTCTTCTCCACGTAGACTTTGGGGCTGCAGCCTTTGCCTGAGGACTAATCAGTAGCAGAACCACCAGATGCACCACCCATGGGAAATGATGGACGCGAATGGAGTCATCCCGGCTTAAAGGACAGTTCAGAGCAAAGAAGGCCAGTGTCACCTGCAGATGGGGATGTGGAGGCCGCTGTCTCAGGAGGACAAAGAATTAGGGAATGCTGCTACACAATGAAACATTCCCTGGGAAGCGGTGTGTTTCTTAGGGAGAAGTCCAGATTGCACCCCAGGAACTCCCGGCCTCTAGACTGAGCAACAGAAGGGTGAGGATAGTGCCTTTTTAGGCTCAGAGTCCTTAGCCCTAAGCACAGTGCCTGGCACGTGGCAACGGATCAGGAAAGTCTGACTTAATGGGTAGTAATCAGTTCTCCCCGACCCGGGCCAGAATGGAATCAGGAGGGCTTAACCGTGGCACAGTGGATTAGGTAGATGCAGATGGTCTGAAGTGAATGAACATTGTAATTCATCAGAACAGGAGTCTGGGAAGCGTGAGGTTTCCTCTCGGGAGGAATAAAGAGGGATGGCTTCCTAAATGGAATGGTTTTCCTTCAGTTTCAGAGGGTGAGGATGGGACTTTTTCTAGCCCAAGGATTCCTTTATTCTTACGAGTAATCATAATGATAGTGCAGTGATATTACCTCACATTTGTGGGATACTTATTTTTTCACGATGCTGTCATATTCACTATCTTATTGGGTGTTCACAGTAGCTCTGTGAAGCACGCAAGGAGGAAATGATTTCCTCCGTTTTGGTTTCAGAAACAGGCTCAGAGAAGTAAAATGACAACTCAAGGCCAAAGCACAGTTGGTGACAGTGCTCAGGCTAGAATCCAGGTCTGATTTCTGGCTAATTCTTAGGGTAGGTTCCGGGATCCCAGGGCTGCTGATGCCATGATTCAAGACAGAGAAGAGACAGCAGAGATCAGTGGTCCTGGCTGGGACTGTGGGTTGAACTGTGTCCCCCCAAATCCAATGTTGAAGTCGTAACCTCAATACCTCAGAACGTGCCTTTATCTGGACAAAGAGACTCTACCAAGGTAGTCAAGTTACAATGGTCAATGGGGAGCCCTAATCCAATATGACAGATGTCTTCATAAACAGGGGAAATTTGGGACAGACACGCATATAAACATGGAGACGGCCATCAATGAGCCAAGAAGGGAGGCCTAGAACAGAGCCTTTCCTCACAGCCTTCAGAAGGACCCAACTCTGCCAACATCTTCTGTGGACTTCTAGCCTCCAGAACTGTTAGGCCATACATTTTTGATGTTTAAGCCACCCAGTCTGTGGCTCTTTGTCACGTCAGCCCTAGCAAGCTAACATAGACAGGAAGAGGGGAGAAGCTGGTCTTTTATAGAACCTGGCTATTTCCATTGGCCAAGACTCTGACTCCCATCCCTTGGTCACAGGGGATGCAGGGAGCAGCGTCGCACGACCACTCAGAAGCCTTGTGAGAGGCACCAACTGATTGGAGAGCGGCCAGAGGGGCTGCTAAGGTGGGACAATGGGGGTGGTGGCACAAGAGATGATGGGAAACAGGGCAGGTGGGGAGGGAGGGCAGCTGTGGGTCTTGGTGGCAACCCAGGATGCTGTGAGCATTCCTGCTGCCAGCGTGAGGATGACATTGGCTAGAAGAGTGTTTGCTTATTGCCCCAGCCAGAAACAAATGAGCTGTGAAGTGACCACGGATCGAGCTGGTGACAATGGACAGGTACCACGTCCTTCTCCCTCACCATTTCTTTCTTTCTGTTTTTAAATTTTTATCGGAGTAGAGTTGATTTCCAATGTTGTGTTAGTTTCAGGTGTACAGCAAAGTGAATCAGTTATACATATACCCACTCTTTTTTAGATTCTTTTCCATATAGGCCATTACAGAGGATTGAGTAGAGTTCCCTGTGCTATACAGTAGGTCCTTATTAGTTATCCATTTTATATATAGCAGTGTGTGTGTGTGTGTGTGTGTGTGTGTGTGTCCATCCCAATCTCCCAATTTATCCCTCCCTCCCTTTACCCCCTCGTAACCATAAGTTTGTTTTCTACATCTGTAACTCTATTTCTGTTTTGTAGATAAGTTCATTTGTACCCTTTTTTTTAGATTCCACATATAAGCGATAACACTCAGTATGACAATCTCTAGGTCCGTCCATGTTGCTGCAAATGGCATTATTTTGTCCTCTTTTATGGCTATCCCTCATCATTTCTGAGGCTATTCGGTGCATCTGGGGGCCCTTCTGTCCCCAACGTGCCCAGTCACAGTGGTTCAGGGGTGCCTGCTGAGGACTAACCCTTTACCACCTGAAGCTGTTAGATGGAGCAGGTCCCCAGAAGCCGACCTAACAAGAATAGAGCATGATGGGCGGGCAGTTTGGTGTGGATACAGCAAAGATTTCGGGAGACGAGAAAGTGAGACGAGGCAGGAGACAGAGTCAGGGACCGGACCTGGAGGACCTGGTGAGCCTTGCCTAGGAGTCTGGACTTTTCCTACAGAATGCTTAGCAGAAGAAAGGCCAGACTTGCGTCTTATAAAGACCATATTAGCACTGGGGCAGATGTGGCTGGGAGAAGGTAAGACCAGACAAGGGAGCGCAGCTGGGAAACTGTGGAGCACTCCTGGCAGGAGGCGATGGGATGACATGTGCCCCCTCTTCCTGCTCTCCCAAGACAGCCTGAGAGGAGAAAGCAGGTGAAAGGACCCTGGGCTTCTCAGAGGGACATTCAGAGCTTCCACATCCCCGCCACCTTGACACAGGAGAGCAGTGCAGGGGCTGAAAATAGCTCCCCAGATAGTTCCAGAGAGCAGGTGGAGAAGATGTCAGCTGGACCTGGCTGGAGTCACAGGGGAGCTCTGGGGGGTAGGGGAGGCCACGTGTGCTGTAAAACCACCACTGCCGGCTGGAGCCTCGCTTCAGCCCTTAACAGTCCTCAGGCTTCTCCGGGCTTCAGTTTTCTCATCTACGAAATATGGATACTGGTAGTAAAACCCTTCTCACATGGTTGCCATGCAAATCCAAGGAGACAGCATTTGATGAAAAGGGCCTCCTCGAATGAAGTACTGATGAGGGGGAGTTCAGGAAACAGAAACAGAATATCAGACTGGGGTTTAGAGATCGTCAAATCCCCTTCCTTACCCTCCTTTTTTTCTTTTTTTTTTAAACAGCTATGAAAGGGGAGACTCAGGGAGGTGAAATACCCTGTCCAAGGTGATATAATGAGCTGTTAGGTGGCATCTTTGAAGGTCAGTGTGGCAGAGGTAAGTCAGCTGGGCTGGAGGAGTGAAGTGAGTCAGGAGGACCAGCCAGGGGGTGTCACAGGCGAGGCCACAGGACCAGAGGTGCTGGCAACTGAGAGGAAATGGCGACTCGGAGAGATGTTCTTGACCGAGACAATGGGGCTAAGCATCAGAGTGGCTTAGGCAGAGGAAGGGGACAATGGCAACCACAAGGTCTTTAGTGGGGAAGACTGCAGGAAGTGAGGGGGCTGGGTCAGAAGTGATTGACAGGGCTTCCTTGGTGGCGCAGCGGTTAAGAACCCGCCTGCCAACGCAGGGGACACCGGTTCGATCCCTGGTCCGGGAAGATTCCCACATGCTGCGGAGCAACTAAGCCCGCGTGCCACAACTACTGAGCCTGCGCTCTAGAGCCTGTGAGCCACAACTACTGAGCCTGCACACTAGAGCCTGCGTGCTGCAACTACTGAGCCCACGTGCCTAGAGCCCGTGCACTGCAACGAAGGGTAGTCCTGCTCATTGCAACTAGAGAAAACCCACACACCACAACGATGACCCAAAGTAGCCAAAAAAAAAAAAAAAAAAAAAAAGGAAGTGATTGACAAAGGAAGCCTATGAGGTTACATGTGACAACGGTGCATTGTGCATTTTGGACTTCTGTATTTGAAGGATCCCCAAGTGAACAGGTCCTGGTTGATTACATGAGCACAAGTTCAGATCTGAAGAAATACATTTTTAACCAGCTTCACTGACCTCGGAGAGCAAATATCTTGGTCTGTAGACCAATTCGTAATGTGATGAATTATGTAAAAAGCAGTGGGATGATACAGGTAACCTCTGCTATAGTACGGCTACCACCCCTCCATAACCAGCAAGTATTTACAAAATGCGGCAGCTATAAAACCCAACCCACGAACACTCGAGAGGCACGATGCTCAAGACGAAAATATGTAACACAAGCTTCCTCTCCCAATGAGATTATGATCCAGTTGGTTATGTAAGGCATACACCTGTGAAAAGGTAGCGTCAAAGACAAGCAATGGTTCAGTTAGAGAAGCGTCATGAGGCAGGGCTGGAGTCATTTCTACATGAACGGCAATAATGGCTGTAGGGGTCCCGACGAGGAAAAAGGAGCTCAGGTGGTGGGGTGGGCCTCCTACAGGACCTGGGGGGCTGCAGATTTGTCTGGGGTTTGCCTTGGTTGGGTGTCCGTACCCATGGCCTCTCTCGTAAGTGATTGTTCATCACAAGCCATTCTGCCCGGTGGTAGCCCCCTGGTGGCAGGATGCTGGAGTCTCACGTTTGGCGAGTTCTCACTATGATTCTGCTAAACTGCTTTCTGCATCGGGTCTGCCTAGTCCTGTTTTCAGCATAATTACTCACATCCCAGGCAATAAGGGTGCCCATAAATCATGCAAAGATCACAGTTTTCTGATCGACCTCTCTAGGAAAGAGTCCTGAAGAGTGGGATAGTAAAGGTTTATTAATCCTGTCTAGTGCGTGGCTCTGGGCCTCTAGGACAAGTAATAAATGTTTAATAGACCAATAATACCTGTTTCATAATTTTTGAATTGCATTGCTTGCTAATGTTAAGTTTATTAAAGCACTATAAACTTTACATTGTTGTAAAGACATAATTGCTCTTTCATTGCTTGTTTAATGAGTTAATTATATTAGAACTAAGTTTTTCACTGTTCATGTTAAGTATCAATTAGTTCTCTTAAACAATTGATTTGTATTTAATTAACTATGCTATTACATACCAATTAAATTCTTCTAAGAGAAATCTGAAACACACGTGGTCTTAAATTAAATTTTTTAAAACAATGAATTACAGAAAAAGCTCACATCTAAGGCTTCCCTGGTGGCGCAGTGGTTGAGAGTCCGCCTGCTGATGCAGGGAATGCAGGTTCGTGCCCTGGTCTGGGAAGATCCCACATGCCGCGGAGCGGCTGGGCCCGTGAGCCATGGCCGCTGAGCCTGCGCGTCTGGAGCCTGTGCTCCGCAACAGGAGAGGCCACAACAGTGAGAGGCCCGCGTACCGCAAAAAAAAGCTCACATCTAGCGATCCTCTTTTAGGAAGAGTTGGCAATCGTTGTGATAATTCCAAAAAATTTTTGTGGCCACCAGCTCATCCTCACTACCTCCTGCAGGGAGCAAGGCTCCTTTAGGCCCCAGATGGTAAGCGCCTTGCGGCTCCCTACAATAGCAAGGACCAGCATCGCGGCAGCCCTTTGCCAGCCCCCGCCTTCTCAGCTGCCTCAGCCGTGCCATTTACTGCCTGGCATGGCCCTACCCCAGTGTGGCCAAGGCAGGCAGCATATCCGCAAATTCCTCACCACCAGCTGTGGGGCCCATGACTGTCTGTGTTGTTCCTGGCCCCAGATCCCATGTGTCTGCAGGGTCCCATGTGGTCCCCAATCCTCCGGCTTCTCCAAATCTCTGCTCACTGCCCCGAGTCTGTACCTCGTGGGCAGGAAAAAGACAGCCCTGGGCATTTACTTTCCTCTTCTTGTTTCACCCTCACACAGACATTATGAAGCTAGGTATTATTATTCCTGTCTTTGTTTATAAAGAACTGGACATTTTAGATGGGTAAGGAGTTTGCCAGGGTCCCTCAGCTGTGAGTGGTGAAGCTTGGGCACACCTGTGTGCCTGACTCCGTGCCTGGTGGCTTCCATGCTGGTCTCCCTTCTCTGTGAGATACGACTCCTCACCTACCCTCAGATGCTGCCTGGGGGTCTTTCTCCCAGCTGATTAATTGCTTAGAGTTCCAACGCGGCCACCAGCTGACTCCGGACGTGGCCTTCCTCTGGGCCACTTGGGCATCAGTGCAGCCCCCAGGGTCAGCAGAGTCCACCACACCCCTCTGCACCCTGGAATTGGGACACTGGCTGCCCACCCCTCCCCTGGGGGCTGGACGTGGCCTCGCCTTGCCCCTCTCCACTGGCTGGTATCACCCACCGTGGGGCCAAGCTCACTTCATTCACCAGTGCAATTAAAGTTGCCATTTACTGATTACTTACGATTGCTTAGTCTCTGGGCTGAGTACTTTGCATGCATTATTTTCTATCGTAAAAATTCTGTAAGGTAAGTACTATTATTGTTCCTAATAATAGGAAACTGGTAATCCAAAAGATTAAATATTCACTCAGGGTCAAACAGCTAGTAAATGTGGAGGCCAAGAAAACTGACGATAAACGAGGTTCTTCGCGCTACTAGTATAATCTTTTTGTGAGAGGCGCAGGGAATTGGGGAAGTTTAATAATGTTGGTGGAGAAGTTTTATGGGAAGCAGTTTTATCACATGTACAAGAAAAGCTCAGCCATCTCTGATTTAGGATATCTAATCCCAGTGCTTAATTGCTCTGTGGAGGAGCGTGACAGAGAAACGAGATGATGAAGGCCACCCCTCCACGCCCTGGCCTGCCATCAGTCTACTTATCCTGTGAGGAACGGGGACTGCTGAAGGCCATAGGCCTGGAAGGCTTTTAGACTTTTCCTAAGAGCAAGTTGGGGGTTGGTGACTAATGATTGAACGGGGCCGATGCTCGAGAGCTGTGGCCCTGCCCCTGGGTATGCTCAGCCTGGTACATGCAGTTAATTACGCCGGGAGGCCAGGCAGAAAGAGGGCATCTCTCCTCTCCTTTTTCTAGTAGGACCAAAAAAGTCCCCAGTGACTAAGACTGAGGGCAGTGGGAGGCCTGCAAGGTCTCCCCACGTCCACGTGCTCCCACCCCGTCCCCTGCCCTTCTCTTCAATACCAGATCTAAAGCCAGAAGGCAGAGCCCCCATAAGAGGCTGTGAATGTAAGACTGATCTGTGGTTTGCTATTCACACAGGTTCGTAGCCCCATTGATCAGGTGGGGCTCAGGAAAGTTAGTAATTTTTCCGAAGTCACACACCTGGGAAGGGGAGGAGTCAGGATTAAAATCCAGGTCCATTTGATCCCAGAGCCCAGGCTGTGCCCTTCTGCCAGGATGTAGCCTAGATGCTGCACACACAGCTCAGGTGACCCGCACAGACCCCAGTGGGAGGAAGGCGACCACGTGTGTCCAGAGGGTGCTGGCCAATTAGGTCAGAACTGCCAGGTGGTCGGGGGGCTCTGAGAAGCCCCCGTGGGAGCCGGGTCCCTGGGGAGTCCGTGCCTGGAGAAGGAAGGGTGGCCTCCAGAGAGGCAGGGGGCGAGGGTAGGGCAGGGAAGCATGGAGGGGTGGGAGTGGGGGTGGGGGACGGCAGGAGCAGTGCTGCTGTTTAGTTTTGTGCTTACAACCCCCCCCCCTTGTCACCCATTTATGGCCCAAATAAAATCATAACGGCTGAGGAAGAACCAGGAGGGTCCCATAAAGGCCATGAGCTGGATTTAAAGCATTTCTCACTGGAGTCAGGTGGGGATGGCCAGGCTTTGTCCTCAAGCCCACATCCCACTGGACAGGGCTGGGGTGGAGGGAGACGTCAGTTCTTACCTGGCACAAGGGAAGAGGGCAGAGAGAAGGGAAATGTGTCCGAGGAGTGCGGGGAGGGGAGGGTCTTTTAGGGTCTTTGGGATGGAAGGGGGTAGACTAAGCCTCGGTGAGCTAGAGGGCGCTTCCTCCACTTTCTGGGTAGAAAAGCAGGACAGGAGGGAGGCCAGGTGGTGGCACGTTATTGTCCCCAGGCCAGGCCAGTCACAGCTGCCTTGTTCACAGTCCGGTCACCATGCCGTGCCTGGCTGCGTGGGCTGTGTCCATTCAGAAGCTGCACACCTTCCCCTGGGGCAGAGGAGGAGAGTGTGGGTGAGTGTGTAGCCCTCCTGACTCTGCCCCTCCGTCCACACTTCCGACCTAGGGCTGTCCACTAGTGCATCGTGACTTGGGCCGTTTTGCGGGTGAGGCTGGCGAGGAGGGGAGGGCCAGGCTTGGCCAGACCTCGTCCCCCAGGGCAGTGCCCAGCTTCCCGCCCACCCGGCGAGGCAGGAAAGTGGATGGTGGGGTCTGTAGAGGAGCCGGCGGGGACGGCAGGGCACGCTGCTGTCCTCCCTTTACTGCAATCCTCCTTGAGCTCCACACACCCCATTACAGCTCTGTATCTTATAATGAAATTGAATCTGCCAGTTACCTGTCAGCATGGCAGCAATTCTAGCTCCCTGGAGGCTTTCTTTGTTTATTTTTATTCATTTATTTCTTTAGTAATTATTTATCTAGCTACATGGGGGCCCTAGCCCCGTGTTTCTCTTGCCGTCAAAAAGCACAGTTGTGGACAGGAGAGGGGCAGGCGAGGAAGACAGAGTGAGGCAGGTCCACCGGCTGAGCTCTTTCTGGGGGATACCTCTGGGAGTGGGTTAGGGTGAATGCCATGGGCTGGTTCTAATCCCATGTTCTTGTCCAAGGTGCCTTATGGAAGGTCCACTATTTCCAGAAAGCTCCATGGAAGCCCCTTGCCCCTAAGGGACTTGAACATGGGTCTGAGAATATGGCTGTGACTGGGTATCAGGACTAACACACTTACAGGGCTTGGCAGGCTTAGAAGCACCCGTCAGACACAAGGTCTCCTTGAGCCTCACCATACCTGAGACAGCCCCAGAGGAGGGTACAGAGGATCAGAGAGGCTCTGCAACTTGCCCCAAGTTGCCCAGCTGGTGCTGGCAGAGCTAAGATTTGCACACAAGGCTTGGGGTAAAACCAAGCCTCCCCACCTCCCCCAAGAGCCCCAGCTCCAAGCTGGCAGCCCAGCAACAGAAATCAAAGCACCTTTCTTCTCTTTAATGATAACCTTTCAGCAGTGAGGGGGTGGAGGAGAGCCTGAGAGCTTTGATTAAGGAATCAACCTCAAACAATTCCAGGGTAGCGATTTTGAACCACCAGCCATCACTTAGTAAGAACATGAAAGTTTATTTATCACGAGGCCACCCCAGCAGGAGGCTGATTGCTAATAGGCGTGCCAGGGGCTGCTAGAGCTCTGCCCACGTCAGTAGCCAAGCCCCGGAGAGGTGACCCTATTCGGGGCTATCAACTTGGCAACCCTGCCCTGCCAGGGCAGAGGGCGCGGTCGCTGGGACGTTGTGAGAGAGGGAGAGAAAGGCGCATGCTTGCATATCACGGTGGGAGAATGGGAAGGAATTCCAGACTCCAGCTGACACCTAAACCATTCTCCCCTCAAGAGAAAATGGTATTTGTTCACCACCTGCTGGCTGGGTCACCCGTGGGCTGTTTACTACTTCTGGGAGCAGGCATGGGTGGTACCAGGAAAGACCTGGACCACTCCTCCTCTGTCTGGGGGCAATGGAGCTCAGAAGTTTCAGTACACGTGGGCGGTGGGATCCATGATCCCAACAGGTGTGACCTGTTGCCCATAAGAAACCACCAGGGACCTTGACTCGGGCTCTGGCCAGTCCACAGAGGACATCACAGCCATGGGAAGGAGGCTGGTGGCTCAGATCTGACCTGCAGGAGGATTTATACCTCTGATTAACCTGGAGAAGGTTCTCTGGCCGGAGGGCACAGTGAGGTGGGCTAGTCTAAGACACAGAGGGGCCTTTAAACCCAGGGGCCTGCTGAGCAGGAAGTCTTTGGACGGGACAGCCAGGTCATCTCCCTGCTCCTGAGACAAAGGGAAGCCAGCCCAGGAAGCTTGGACCATTGACCCCACGGTCTGTGGGACTTGTCACTCAGCAGTGTGGAGCCTTCCACTGTCCCTGGGCTCTTGATCTGAGGGTCCACCTTCATTGTTTCCTTGATCTGTGGAATGCAGACCTCCTGGTCTGCGGTGAGGATTGGAGACTGATGCAGAGCGCTGGGAGGTAAGGAGAGGTGTGTCCCTATTACCTGTCCAAAGGCACGCAACCAAGGCTCGGTGCCTTGCAAGTGCCCCATACGTGAGAGTTAGTTAGAACAGTAACATAATATACCATTATAAAGAGCAGGGGCGGACTTCCCTGGTGGTCCAGTGGCTCGGACTCTGTGCTTCCAATGCAGGGGCACAGGTTCGATCCCTGGTCGGGGGACTAAAATCCCACATGCTGCGCGGCATGGCCAAAAAAAAAAAAAGAGCAGGGATGTGCTACAAGTCAAGACAATGATAACATTCTCTAGGGACTTCCCTGGTGGTCCGGTGGTTAAAAATCTCCTTCCAACCCAGGGGACGTGGGTTTGATCCCTGGCTGGGGAACTGAGGTCCCACGTGCCACAGGGTAACTAAGCCCGTGCACTCTAGAGTCCATGTACCATAACTAGAGAGAAGCCTGCGTGCTGCAATGAAGATCCCACGTGCCGTAACCGAGACCTGATGCAGCCAAATAAACAAATAAATATTAAAAAAAAAATAAACTTTTCTAGGCAGGAGGTTTGCCTGAGGGCTCTGGTTCTGTAGTTTGAATCAAGGCTTCTTCCAAACTGTTGTAAAGATGATGCCCATAGCAGCTCGGGGGCGGCTGTGTCCAGCTCCCTGGGTCGTGGTGGTCCTGATGGGGCGGCCACTCCTGGCTGGCATGGTAGTGTAGGTCCCAGGCTGGTGCTGTGCAGAATCAGAAGAGCAAAAGGCCTGAAGACGGTCATTGCCAACCTCGCCAGCTGCTGTGAGTAACTGCAGAGCGAGTGCAGGGTGAATACTAGGAACTGGGCAGGGAAAGGAGGTTAAGACCCGCTCTCGGGGGTCTTCGAAACTAGTCAGGAGTCAGAACAAATATTCAGACAGACCCAGATAAAAAGCCTCTCACGACACATCCAGTGCAAGCAGAGGATGGAAGTTTCCACCTGGCACCGCTCAGAACACAGGGAAGGTGGCACGCAGCTCTCTTAGCCCTCCTTTAAGGGGCACACAGGCAAAGCTGGGAGCACCTGGAGGCTGGTGCCAGGCCAGCCAGGGACTGGAAGCCTGGCCGAAAGAGGCACAGGTGGGGATTGGGATTGGGCAGGTCGGAGAGAGGAGACTGATTGCAGGGCTTTGGCAAGAGGTCGGACGCGGGTGCAGATTACAGGGAGGCAGGTGGCAACTCAGTAGAAGGAAGAACTGGTCTCAGGGCAAGCTGCCCAGGGCCTGTTCTTCACAAGGACTCAGGTGGGACCAGAGCCCAGGACCCTAGTCCCCTGGCCTGTCCTGTGGGCCTGGGATATAGGCTGCATTCAGCCGGTGGAGTGGGGACCTAGCACCAGCTTGGGAGGGACGACGTGGGTATCTCTTCCCATTATTGCGTTGACTGAAAAGAATGCACGACAGAAAAGTTGAGGATTACCTTTTATTTGGCAGACAAAACTGAAGATTTAAACCTGAGACGCAGCCCTTCAGATAGCTCTGAGAGACTGCTCGGAAGAGGCTGGTGGGGAGCCAGTATAGATAGGAGTTTTTGCAAAAAAGACCAGGTAGTCTGGACATCAAAAGATTACAGTAAGTTAAAGGAAACCAGACATCTCAAGTTAAGGAATTTAGTACTTTTCTGGTTTTCTCTCTATGGGAAGATGCAAAAGTCTGGGCTCATTCCTTTGATATGCACCTCAGCTCTGTGAGGCCCATATCCTGTGCTGTCTCATCCTGAGTATGCCCAGGGCGCACCGTCGGGGAGGACTGCCGCGGCTGACTGCTAGATGGTGGGCATCGTGTTTCCATCCTGAGTTCCCTCAGGGCTCACTGTAGGGGCAGCTGTAATGTGATGGCTTGATGGTTGCAACATCCTTTGTTTACCGGTATGGTAGGCAACTTTTTTTCACTGACAACTGTGTTCCATGATGCCACAGAGGCAGCCTCAAATTGGCCACGGGGGGAGTATTCACAACGGGGCAATCGGCAGAGGGGCCATCAGGGCTCTTCCCCCGCCCACTCTCCTTCCCGGGAACAGGGTCACCAGCTCACCACCGGCGGAGACTTAACATTTGAGGAGAGGGCTGTCTACCCTGTTTCTGGCTTCCAGGCCTTTCATAGATGTGACTGAGGGCCTCCACCTGTGGTTTCCGATTCATTTCAGGGGAGTCACCACACCTCCAGGCCTCATCCTGTGTTGGCTGACCATTGAGCCGAAGCTGCTGGGTCCAGGCAGAGAAACACATGGCAGAGGGCCATGGGAGACCATGTGTTCACTCTCTTGCCACCTGGCGGGACTGCCATTTGACCGTTCTGGAAAGGTCAGGACTGACTTGCTTTGAAATCTCCAAGGGTAGGTGCAAACTCACGACCTCTCAATGGGTGGCAAGTTCTTCCCAGCCTTCTGTGGAGGCCTCCCGCTGCACTCTTTAGCAAATACTTGGAAGAGCGGGAAGGGGGAATTTCTCCCTACCCTTGTCACCAGGGTGTCAGCCAGTAGCTGGGTGTGAGGTTCTGAAGGTGAGGCTCTGCAACACTGGGGACCCCTTGGGAAGTGTGACAAAAGCAGCAAAAATGTTTTACCAGGTATGGTGTTAAGTACTTTATATAAATTATCTCCTTTAATTCTTACACCGGTCCTCTGAAGAGGTACCATCGTGATCCTATTGTACAGATGAGAATGCTGAGGCTTGGAGGGGTTAAATAACTTGCCAGATATCAGCTCATCTATATAGTGGCTGAGCCAGGGTTTGAATCTGGGTCTGTCTGACTTCACAGCCTGAGTTCTATTAAATCTTGTCCCCACCCCCCCTTACCCCCACCCCATAGCATTTTAGCACTCACAAGCCCAGGTCTCCTGCTCACACTATGGGGGATGCGGGCAGCTAGCTCTGCAAATGCCAGCAAGGAGATGCAGTTCTCCCGGTTTTGCCTAAGGAGCATTCTGTGTGCAGAGTGGGATGGAGCCTGCTGGACACTTGGATACTTGGAGGGTGCCGAGCCAGGGAGCCGTGGCCCAAGTCCCTTCTCCTGGCTGGGGCCACAGGGAAGACCACAGACAGAGAGGCAGCAGAAGCCGAAAGCTCTGGGGACCGGCCAATACCCAGAGGAGAACACCTGCCCACCGGGGAGACTGGTGGTCCCCTCTCCTCGGCTGCCTGCCAGAGTTGAGCCGTGGCCTCTGCTAGGGGTCCAGCTCCAGGTCAGGTGCCAGTGATGCTGTGCCCTGCTGGGAGCCTCCCTGCTTGGGGCAGATGCTGGCCCAATTTTCCTGGGGATCTGGCTTTGTTCTAATTAGCTGGGTGATATTGGGTGAGTCACCTACTCTCTCTGGGCCTCAATTTTCTCATTTGCAAAATACAGAGTTTGAACTAGGATAGGAGACTTAACCTGGTGTCTGAGGACCTCACGGGGACCTCCATCAGAGGCTCTTACACTCTTCTGGAGGTGTAAGCAGACATTTTTTCTGGGGAGAAAACTGTGGCTTTCATGCATTGTCCAAGGGGCTGGTGCTTTCCCGTCCAAACTAATAACCTCTCACCAAAGGGGTCCCTAAGAGCGCTCTGGCTTTGTTGAGTCTGAAGACCGCCCTTCCTTGGAGACTGTAGCTTAGAACTGATGCGGACCCTAGGGAACTGAGGGCTATGAAAGTGTTCCACTACTCTTGACCGAAGCCTTGTTTTCTCAGTGTCAGGAGCCCTGTGGGCTGAGGTGTACTTTCAGCACCTGCCCCTGGCCAAACACGAAGAGGGCGGGGCCCTCCTGACTGCTTCTTTCTGTGCCACCAACTGGGGGCATCTGGCTCACATGGGTGAGACTTCCCAGGGGACAACTGGGAACCTCCCCTTCCTTGAGGGCTGGGGAGGGACCACGGGGTTCTGGGAACTAGAATGTACACCTGGGGGAGGACTCCACAGGTATAACAGGAGTTGCCAGCGTAGCCATGCTATTCGGGTCTTACTCTGTTTGCACTAGATTAACCCACGTTTCTTTGTGTATTTTCTTATGCCTTTGGTTTTGTGTACATATTTGATCTTGTGCATTAGTCAGAAATGTCATAGAATGTTAGAACCGGAAGGGAACTTGGAAATCACCCCCTTCAACCTTGTATGGAGGAGGAAACTTACGCTCAGAGGAGGGGAGTGATCAGTCCAGAGCCACCAGGGGCAGGGCTGCGTCATTCAGTCCTGGATGGCAGAGATGCTCACCCCTGCGTCCCTCCCCAGTCTTGCTTCCTGACCTGCCCTTTCCTCCACCAAAGGGCTAGTTGTGATGACTAGTTCTGTGCCTTGGACCTCGCTGTTCCTTCCACTAGGGATTCCTGTACTCCCTGCAAACATCTGTCCCGTCCCACTTATAGTTCAAGACCTCCCACAGGGAACTCCCTCTCCATGTGGCCCTCTCTCACCCATTCATGCAGCTGGGCACCCCTCTACCTTGCAAGTACTGTAGTTATGAGACTTGTGTGGAAGCAAGGATGGTGTATTATCTTTTGCACCACCCGTGTTGACTGTAGGTGGGGACCATCTCCACTGATCCTTGCAAATCTACTACCTAGCACAGAGCTTGGCACGTAGTAGGCACTCAATAAACACATATGAGTGACTTAAATGGTTGGGACTATCTACCCTTATGTCTTGGGGGCCGAGGGGAGGTCTTAGGTCTGAGAGTTTGTTTGGTGGTTTGAGAACAGGACTCTGTGCATCTTCTTCCTTCACTGGCCCTTCCTTTTTCAGAAACGTGCCCAAATCAGCCTTACATGGAGGTCAGACTTATGTGGCTAAGTTTCAAGTCATTCAGAATTTCATCTCTGATTCTTTTTTCTATCCACCATTCATTCACTCATTCCTTCCTTCCACATCTGTTGAGCGTTCACTCTGAGTCGGTTTTGCTTGCTGTTGATGTTGTGGTGAACAGACAGTCAATGCTTTGCCCTCCCGAGCTTCTGTTTCAGACGCATCACTTAGTGGTAGGAAGTGTCACATCACTTGGACCAGTCACTGGGCCTCAGCAACACCATCTGCAAAATGCTGTCCGTAGAGCTGACCTCACGCTGGCAGGGTGTGTGTCAGGCATCACACCTGGCCCTGCGTGAGGCTGGGGCCGGAGTGGCCGCTGGGCTGAATGTGGGCGCACACGCACATGCGTGCTGGTCAGTCTGCTTCCTCTCTTCCCGCTTGCTTTGTTTCTGGGGCCTTTTAATCAGCTGAGGTGCGGTGCCAGAGACTTCTGAGCCACAGATGAGGTTTTCTGAGCTGGAACGTAAACCAGAGGACGAGGCACCAGGCTTAGCGAGCTGCTCCGTGCGCCGGGCGCCGTGACACACAGTTAGGTCATTTACTCCACACAGAACTGGTGAGGGCTCTGTTAGTCTGCCATTTCTCAGAGGAGAAAACTAAGGCTCAGGGCAGGTAAATGCTAGTTACCAGTCCTACAGCTGTCAGCAGCCAGCAGCCAAGTGGGCTCAGAAGCCGTGACCGCCTCTAACCGCCCCTCGGCCTCTGTGGGCACTTCCCCACGTGTCAGGGAGGTCCTGCCGGCTGGAGGGAAGAGCGGACCTGAATGTCGTAAAGCTCCTTTTCCATAAAGATTTGCAACATGTTTGCCTTCGCAGCATTTCCTGTCGAGCTGGTGTGTGGCCCATGGATTAAGTACGCAGCTGGGTGGTCTTTAAAGGATGAACGTTTTCTCTAGGATCAATAAGCTAAGGGAGTTTGGGTATAAATTCATCAAAATTTCATCCCCTGGAACAGATTCAGTCTCTGGACTTCTGCACTCAGGTCGATGGCAGGGGACAGGGGGCAGAACCCAGGGAAGAAGAAGGTCTGGGCCACCTTTTGATCAGTGAGGGTCCAATACCCAGGGTGGGGGAGGGTCTTACTGGAGCCCAGCATTCTAGAAACTGGCCGTCCTTCCTCTGTTCTAGGCTTCATCCTTGCCTTCAGGGAGACTAGCTGGGCAAGATGCTGAGTGATGACTCCTTGCCTTTGAGGTCACTCAGCTTCACCCTCACAGCAGGTGCAGGAACCCCTCTATAGCAACTCTGAGGAGTAGTCCCATGGTTTCCCCTTGGATCCTTTTGGTGACAGGCAGCTCATTACTTTGCAAGGCTGTGCTTTTCATTTTTGGAAAACTAAAATCATTCTAAAGTTCCTTTATATTTAGCTTAAATGTCTTCCACTGCCCTGCAGCTGTGACTCATTCATCCCACATCTGCCCCCAGGGCCACACAGAACAAGGCCAATCACATTTCCAACTGACTACTCAGAAGTTGAGCAGACGGTCTTTCTCTTCTGCAAGAGAAACAACCCTTGGGAGTTTGGGACCTGGGATGCTAGCAGCCCAGGAAGGGCTCCCTGGCCTCTCTGCACATTCAGGGCCCTGTTTTCACTCACTACTCCTTCCTCAGCATCTCAAGAAGAAGGAGGAGGGCGAAATGGGAGTTCCCCGGAGGAATCCTTGCTTCACACGTGTAGGAGAGGAAAGACGGTGATCTGACCTTGGTGTGACCTCCACCTGGGCATCTCACACGGGGGAGTGTGTGTGTGCACCTCCGTGAGGGGAAGATGGCTGGGAAGAGAGGCACGCGTGTCCCTGTGGGGTGGACACGCAGTGAACAGTGAGTGTCTCGCATGTGTGAGAGTGTGCGGGTGTGTGAGTGAGCACGTGTGCACATGTGTCTGCTGCTCTCAAGCCCTGGAGGAGGGGCTGTAATGATGCTCCTGTGGCCCAGAATCCGCTGCCCCACCCACCCACCCCGGGGAGGGTCCTCTGCATTCAGTGACAAACTGCTCCTGCCCTGCAGCCTTCTACACCTCGGACTGCACATGTCCTGCTTCTTCTGTCTCTAAAACAGGCCCACGCTTTAGAAACTGTGAAAGTTCCAGCCTCTCGTATCCCAGTGGGTCTGGGCTTACTGACTCTGAGAAGGAAAGGGACAGCCACATCCACGAGCACGTTTGTACCCTTGCGTTCTTTTCATGCAATTTATCTCCATGAACTCGGATAGCACTGAGGATCGGCAAAGGGGCACCATTGTCCGGGGCCACACAGCCAGAGGGCAGGGGACCCAGATCTGTATCAAACCCAAAGCCGGTGCTTGTCCCCCAGCACAGCCACCATGATTCGGTCACCAGCGGAGGTCTCAGTGCTAGAGCTCACCTGGCCAGGGCCTAACCCAGGAGTCTCCTCTTGAGCCAGGACTGGGCCTCAGGACCAGAGTAAGACACTTAGCATCTCACACGGAGAGCTGCTGGTGTCCTGATGCGGCAGAGACACCCCAAGGGAGAGGGGAGAGTGTGCTGGAAAAGGCCTCCCACTTACTGAGGGCCTATGATAGACCAGACCTGGCCTGTGGCCCCCTGGTCCTATGAGGTAGGTATTCATAGCCTCATTTCACAAATGGGGAAGCAGATTCTCGGGACTCAGCAAACTGCCTAAGGTCACACAGCTAAGTGGCAGAAGGGTTGTAACCCAAGTCTGTCTGATTCCAAAGCCAGACTTCTCCCCTTTATTTGGCCCTCATCTGGCCTTACCAGGTGACCTTGACCAAATCACTGAACCTCCCTGAACTTCAGGCTTCTCATCTCTCCAACCAGGGGTTGAGCTCTCCGTGACCTCCCTGCTCGGGTCACACGAGGGTTCCTTCCCGACGACTGCCCGCTCTGCGGATGCCTGTTTGCGAGGCTGCCGAGTGTTGCCAGCTGCCCCCGTGGCCGCCTTCACCAGCCTCCCTAAGCCCCGGTTTGTGTTTCTGCTTTCTGTGTTTTGCCTGTGTGAGCTGGTATCAGAACGCGCTCCCCTGATGCTGCCGGAAGCAATAATCCAGACCCAGTTGAAGGGTTTAGTGGAAATCCTCCGCTACAGCAGAAGAAAGCAAAACACTGCAAAGCAAGGATTTCAGCAGATGCAAACGCTGTGCATTTACCTTCCAAATCCAGCCGCTCGGCAGGGACAGGCGGACACCCTCAGCTCCGGGTCAGGTGGGGAAGGGGGAAGCTGAATGCAGAGAGGTCTCTGGGGTCTCCACAGGCCTGGGTCCCATGAGGACCGAGCAACCCTTCTGCACTCAGGTCCATCGAGAGCTGACCGCACGACAGGTCAGCACCTCTTGCGGTCACATTCATTTCCCTACTAAGTCCTTACAACATTGACAAAGAAGTAGGATTATCCCTATTCCTGGTCTGAGGCACAGACAGTGTCAGTGACTTGCCCAAAGTCACACAATCAGTAAATGATAGCACAGAGAAGAGCTTCTGATGCCTGACGGGGGGTGAGGGGGATACTGCTGTCCATTCTTGGCCACCAGACACCCCCATCTTCCGCTGCCCAACACCAGCTACTCGTCATCATGGAAAACAACCCTGACACCTCTGGCCTGCTCCGTGCCCTCTCGGCGGGAGCCTCCTCCATCTGCCCCACCGACCTGTGGTCACAGACCCTCCTGCTGTCCTCAGCTGGCTGTGGACTCCTTCGGCGCTGGGGGGTTTGTGGTTACCAGGGAAAATACGCCCTTGCTCTCGGCTTGCCAGCCGCTCTAGGGCAACGAGTTACCGTTCTAAAATGAGATTTTCCATTTCTGAGATTCTGAGACCTCCAGGTTTGCCAAACTGCCGGCCTTCCCTCCCAGCCCAGGAGAGCTGGGATCATAGCTAAGGTGGAGCTGCTCACAGACCGCCGTGCCACCTACACTGCCAAGTCAGCGATAACAGTCTTGTCCAGACCCCCAGCGCCTAATGTACAGCCTAACACAAGGCGCTTCTCCCTCACTCCCATCTATGTACCTACATACTTAGATATAAAACCAATACACAAAGGAGGCTAAATTAATGTGGATAGGATGTGCTATGGATTTAGCAGACCCAGCTTCATCTCCCAGCCCCGCCATTTATTAATTGCACAGCCCCAGGCAAGACATTTAACTTCTCGCCTTCCTTCTTTGGAAAATGAAAATAACAATACCACCCACCAGAGGAGCTGCTATGGGGATAAAACGAGATCAATCACTGAGCACAGTGCCCGGCCTGCAGCGAGGGCTCCTCAGGGGAGAGCCCACGGAAACGCCCACCTCCTCCGTCTGGGGAGTGGCGGCCAGAGGCTGCCCGGGAGGGAGGCTGCCAGTGAGCAGGGCCGCTGCGGAAGCTGCTGGGGATCGCCAGCCTTTCAGAAGGTATTACAGGCCATTGTTTTAATCAATACTCTATTATTTCCTCTGTGGCGACTATCCCCATGTTTATTATGTGTAAACAGGGTTTTCCAATGATGTGAATGTGTTAGTTTAACGTAGCTGACATTTAGCGTGTGCAAACTGGTGGCTGCCCCTCAGGACCTCCAGGAAAATGAGATGGTGTAACCGCCACCAAGCCGTCCTCGTGACAGAAATTCGAGAACCGCAGATTGGCGGGGGTCAGGGCGTCCGGTGCATGCTTGCAGGCATGGGCTGTGTGCTCAAGAGAGGCAAAAAAATAATACACATGGACCCTGGGAGCACGGTCTGGCTACTAGGGAGAGAGTATCCAGCCTGTGGTCCAGAGCCCAGGCACTGGGGTTCCCGCCCCTTTGCTGCCCAGATCTAGATCCTGTACAATAGGTCTACATGGTCCGGGCAACTCCTAGTGATGGTCTCCCTTCCTGCTGACCCTGGAGTTTGTCAAAGCTCACGCTCCTGGACTCTCAGATGACCCACTTCCTCCCTTCCCATTACGCGGTCCCCAGGGGCCTGAAAACCCATTTTGTACATGTTTCTCTGGCTTGGCCCCCATCGCGGGCCTGGCCCAGTCTTGCCGTCCAGGCAGCAGAATACAGTACAGCAAAGGCGCCTCTTCCAAATATTCCACATGGGCTCAACTCTCCTCTGGTACCACGTGCTCAGGATAACAGATTTGGCCTTACCAGCTCTCCCCTTTCCCTCCCACTGGACGGAAGCTGATGTAGGAAGGGGTTTGGTTAAGATCTGGGAAGAGCTTCCTCATCATGACTTTGTTACAGCTGCAGGTCAGATGTCTGTCCCACGAGCGTCTCACAACCAACAGGGGGCCAGACCCCAGTAACGGCCACTGAACTCAACACATCAGCTATCAGACAACCCTGGACTCATTTTTTGTGTGGGTCCTGGGAGTGTGTCATAAAGGAATGAACACTTACCAAGACAGTCTATGGACCTTTATTCACAGGATGTGCTTTTATCCTTTTTTTTTTTTTTTGCGATCTATTTTTTTTTTTATTGGAGTATAGTTGCTTTACAATGTTGTGCTAGTTTGTACTGTACAGCAAAGTGAATCAGCTATATGTGTACAAATATCCCCTTCTTTTTGGATTTCCTTCCCATTTAGGTCACCACAGAGCACTGAGTAGAGTTCCCTGTGCTATACAGTAGGTTCTCATTAGTTATCTATTTTATACATAGTATCAATAGTGTATGTATGTCAATCCCAATCTCCCAATTCATCCCATTCCCCCTTTCCCCCCGTGGTGTCCATATGTTTGTTCTCCACGTCTGTGTCTCTATTTCTACTTTGCAAATAGGTTCATCTGTCCCATTTTTCTTAACAGTGTTTAGAAGCAGAGGACTGGGTAGGAAACTGCTTGATTTTCCACCTTCACGCCAAATGGCAAAAAGGGCTCGAGGGAAGGAAGGGATCTGGGCCTAGTCCTTCGTGCCCGTCTGTTCACCTGTCTGCAATGCTTGGCAAACTCTGGGGGTCCGTCCAGCTAAACAGTACTTTATTAATGAAATGGCTGCCGTTATCACGAGGCCACGAGGTCTGTGTGTCTTCAACCTTCCGCCCAAACCGGCCCCCCCTCACTGGGGCCCCCTCACTGGCTAAGAGATGTGAGGGAGGTGTTTTTCTTGGCAAATAAATACGATATCATAAGGCCTGGCAAGACTCC
Organism: Lagenorhynchus albirostris; assembly: GCF_949774975.1. Lineage (NCBI taxonomy): Eukaryota > Metazoa > Chordata > Mammalia > Artiodactyla > Delphinidae > Lagenorhynchus > Lagenorhynchus albirostris. The sequence continues at coordinate 101,316,448 of NC_083103.1, forward strand.
GGCCTGAGTAATGGCCGTCTGCCTTCCCAATTCCCTCAGCAGCTTGGAACAGAAACATTATTCTTTACTTCCTCTCTTTAAAAACAAACTCTCTGTTGGAGAGCATCTTTCAGCCCCAGGATCCCTGCCCGATGGGGCCGCATTTCAATGATGGGAAGTGAGGGATGAGCTCAGGTGACAGTGCGTGTTTGGGAAAACACAGCAAGATGTTTGGCCCGGAAGAGGCACCTGAGGGTCTTGAATCAGAGGGGCCCCCGTGCATGTGTCCCAGTTCATGAGGGACTCAGAGCCCAAATCAGTAAGACTCACGTTGCGGAGCACTGCCACCTCCCTGGTCTAAATCTTCATGGAGTAACTGGGCAACTAGGTAACCTGACTGGAGCTGGAGATTCACGATCAAGTACAAGGTTGTCCGGCTGAGCCCCCCTTGTTGTACATGAGTTGGGGGGTGTCTTGTGGCTTCTATGCTCACACGGGCACTGCCACGTTGAAATGTGTAACCCTCCTCACCCTTTGCTTGTCATTCGATCTTTATACAACCCTTTGAGACAGGTAGCAGGTATTGTCATTCCTTTTTATAAACCTGACAATAGAGGCTCAGAGATTAATCAGATGACTTGTTCAGAGTCACACGACAGATGAAGCAGAAGTGGGCGTTGAACTCGGGTCTTTTGGCCTCCAAGTCAATTTTTATGATGCCACATCTAGCCTTCCCACCTTTTCTGGGCCGTGCGGACTTGGCCGCTGCCCCTTCCCCGTCTTGACAGGCAACGATCACAAGGCAGTGCAGGGGGAGGCTCGGAGCCAGTGGTTAGGCCCGGCTTTCACATCACTTGGCCACTGACCTGCTGGGGGCTTATTGAGGTCCATCGGTCAGACAAGGAGGACACCCAGCCGAGCTCACAGGGAAGTCTCGAGGCAGGCGTGTGGCCAGGTCTCTGAAAGTGTCGGAGGAGGGCGAATCGGTGTGCAAAGGCTCAGGACTGTTGATCCCCCCCACCCCCCATGAATATTCACTGAGCTCCTACCAGGACTAGGCTTAGGGACAAGACAGAGTCCCTGCCATGAGGGAGCTGGTGGTCTAGTGGGAGAGACAGCCAGACAGCGGCCAGATAGAGAGTGGCCACTGCTCTGAAGACAGGAGCCTGGCACCATGATGATGTGCAGGAGAGTCACCACCAGATACAGTGGTTCTTGGAGAAGGTTCACAGAGGACATGACATCTAAGCTGAAACCCGAGGGACAAATGGGAGACAGGCAGGTAAGATGGGCCTGCAGAGTGTTCCCAGCTCGGGAAATGACACGTGCAAAGGCCCGGCGGTCAGAAAGAGCATGTTCTGTTCAGGTGAAGGCACGTTTAGTCTGGACTGGAGCAGAGCTGGAGGGACAGTGGTGGGGTGGGGCGGTGACGCTCAGTGGTTAGCATACCCCAGCCGGGTGTCTGGGCCATCAGGGGCAGTGAGTCCAAACCCACAGCCCTTTCCTTGCCCTGACCCCGCAGCCTGGAGCGTCCACCTTGCTCTGGACTCGTGCAGCCTTTAACCGTACATGGCGGAGCTTCTGGAAACGCACCCAAGCCAGAGCAGACAGCACCAACCCCTGAGTCAAAAAAACCCGGCTGTGCTTTATCAACTGCAGGACTGTAATCTGGGAGATGTTCATTGAACGTATTTCTGCCTTCTGAATGGATTTTACTTTTCACTAAATTGAAACTGCAGTACAATATATGTGAATGATTAGACTGTGTAATACATTCCTGCAAATTTAGATTAGGAATGATTATGACTTAAGTAAAATAGTTGAACACAATTCTTATTGCCATCTTTCTTTGTTTTTTTTTAGTGTTCATGGGGGTGATTGAATGCAAAGAGAGCCAGGGTCTGGGTGCAGAGACGGCTCGGAGAAGAGAAGGACAAGCTGATGTAAGAAGCTGTAGGATCTGTGGGGCAGGGAGAGAGCCCTGGGATTGGAGGCAGATCTGGGAAAAGTCCTGGCTCTGCCATTTGTTTTGCTGTGTGACTTAAGACAGGTTACTTAGACTCTCTGAGTCTTAGTTTCCCATCAGCAAAATGGGCTTTATTATTCCTGGCTCATGGGACTGTTCTGGGTGGCACGAGATTGGGGAATGAGAGCCACGCTGCAGGGTGGCCAAGAGCTGGGACGTGAGTCCACGTCCTGGCCATATTTGGGCAACACCACTTACTACACCTGTGTGACCTTGGTCTTTGTTACTCAGCTTCTGGGAGCCCCTGTCTCCTAATCCACAAAATGGGAATAAGCACCCTTGGCCTCGGGTGTCCTTAGGGAGAGGATTAAATGGGAGTTTCCATGTTGAAAGTGCTTTGTAAAATGTAAGCCACCTGGGAGGGCTGCCCTGGCAGGTCGGGGTGGGAATAGCAGTCTGGAGGAGGCCGGGGCTCTCCTTCCCTGAAACAGCAACCAGAAGTGGTTTGGTGGAAACTTGCTGGGCGTCCCTGGGTGGAGAGGGGAAGGAGAGGAGCCCCGTGGAACGTTTCCCTTGGGGTGCCCTGCCCTGGCGCTCTCGCACCAGCTTATTTTGCTCTGTCTACCCTGTATCCCATCACCTAACACACTGCAGCATTCTATATAATTTACTTATCTATTATGTTTTGTTTAGAGTCTGTCTCCTTGGTTCAGGGATCTGTTTTGTTCTCTGGCACGTCCCAAGCACCTAGAATGCAACTTGGCAATTAGTAGGCACTCAGGATATATGTGTCCAGTGACTGGATTTATGAGCGGGGCTAGAATTCTGTCTCCTGAGATAACTGAGGTGAGGGAGGCCCAGGAAACCCAGGGCATCCGTCACTCCAGCAGGGAGTTTGCTGCAGGCAGAAAGAAATAACAGCAATTTGGTGCGTGGAGCCCGGCGCCCATTCTTCAAGGGAGCCACAGGCCCCCAGGATTTTCCCAGAATCCCTGGGCACCGGCAACCTGGCTGCGCCTCCACGTCCCTCCTAGCAACCTGACGAAACGCCTTCCAATCAGAGCAATTACCGCCGCCCCGAGCCGATGCCTCTTGAGGTGTCTGCCTCCTGCGGTTCCAGCTGGAGACAATATTTCTCTTCTGTTCCTCGTGACAACAGGGACCACAAATAACCCAGCGGCAGATGAAGGGCCCTCCAAGCCCTCCAGAGCTGAAGAGCCTAGGGTCTGCGTGGAGGGAACCGACGCACCAGCCCGCGTGGGGCGCGCAGCTGTCCTCTGACTCTTGCAGGACTTTCAGGCTGCTTTGTCCATGACCAGCGTCACTCTGGCCAAGGCGGCAGGGCCTGCAGGTGGGGGCAGCATCAGCTGTACCGCCGACGGCTTGGGCTCCTCCCTGCTTGCCGTGCAAAGGGAGCTGGCAGTCCATCACGGTGCCGTGCGCGGGTCCTGCTAAGTGCCTCCCCTTCCGCACAGCCCCCTGAAGCATCCACTCTCAGTTTCAGATGAGGAAACGGGAACTCAGGGAGGATGAGTAATTTGCACTGGGTCACACAGCTCATTAAGTGGCAGTGCTGGGGGAAGAACTCCCACGTCTCTGAACTTAAAGCACACGTGTCCTCTCTGGGCCCCGAGTGGTGTGGACACTCCCTGGAGGGTGGGAGTGCAGCCCCTGACCCCCCAGCCTCAGGTTCCTGACTGGGGCACCCGCTACCTGTGCTCTGCAGAAACGCCCTGCACCTCGGCCCACTGTGTCCCACCGCCTCGCCTCACCTTGCCCGTGTCCTCACCCTGCCGGGCTTGGGCAGGTGCCATCCCTGGGCCCTGCTGCCAGCTGAGTCCTGTTTCAGTTACAGCCCAGAGCCCCTCTCTCTACTGCACCTCATCCTCCGCGCGGGGCTCCCCCCGAATACCGACCAGGGTCCAACTGCAGCACAGAGTATCCTTGGGTGACCACACTAACACCAGTACCAACATGAGTATGAATACAAATACAAATATTAATACTGATACAGGTACAAATAATAACACTCATAGTAATTACTCATACTAATACTAATGCTGGTTTATTTGTTGAGCATTTATTGAATCTCAGATGTGAGCCCAGGAAGCTGACTCTGGAGATCTGCGTTCTCAACCACTGCATATATCCTGCCTCTTCCTCATATGACATGATCCTTCAACCTAAACCACCCTGGTCTGTTTTGTTAACATCCCTTTTCAAACCGACTTCTAGAACTGAATGCAAAATTCCAGATGTGGCCTGACCGAACAAAGCCGAGGGACACATCACGTCCCTACGTTTTGAGCATCATTTTGCAATTAATGCAGTCTAAGATTGCACTCACTTTTCTTGGTCCCCAAGTCCCCGGGTTGGCAACTATCAGCCAGTCCTAAGTCCCCAGGTCTTCCAGAAATGAGCCACTGTGGGTAAAGCCCTTTTCGTTGCCCTCTTGTGTGGCCAAAGCCCACCTTTCCTGCCCCCTAGTCTCTGATGGCTGCACTTGGCTTTGCTGTGGCACAGAGAGAACGCTCCAGATGAAAGAGAACTTGGTCCCGGGGGAGTCGGGGGCTGGATGGAGGTGAACCGGCCTGTGAAGGTCGCTGCCACTGCTTGGTGAGCGATCTGTCCCTATTTCAGCCTCAGTGGGAAAGTGATGGAGGGTGTAATTAGGACCTGAGCTGTGCCTGGGGGGCGGGGGCTGCTGTCCCCAGCTCAAGGAAGCTGGGGACACAGACCGTAGTCTCTGTCATCCCGGGCAGGGGGGAGGAGTGTGCCTGCTTGTCCACGTCCACGGGGGAGAAGAAGTAGCAACCAGGGCTTTTGCACCCGGTAACTGAAGATCGTGATGTTCCCTGGGAGTGTGTAGGTGGAGTGGGGGATGGGAGGAAGATGGGGACGGAGTGAAGCAGGACATATGGCCAGAAAAGTTTTCAAGGGAGTAAAACCTTCTCTTGCCCTGTCATCTCCCTGGCTTCGGTCTCCACCTCGTCCCCTCTCTCCACCTACCAGAGAGCCCGGAGCTCAGGCTTCTCAGGACCCTCTCTAGCTGGGTACGCCACCCAGGTTCTTCCTCCTCTGTTCTCCCTGTGTCTTCTCTCACCACAGTTTGCTTGTCCTGTGTGTCTCATTTTACCCCACCTCCTGGGGCACTTGCCTTATTAGAAAGTGATCTAATACATTAATATGCTATTAAGGTGTTCAACTCTAGCAATTGGCTTGACGCTTGTAACCAGCCATAACCCAAGGGTATAAACACTTTAACAAGAGAATTCCTTAACCTCCAGGCATAAATCCCAGGGTGACCTTCCATGCGTTCTGGCAGGGAGCGAGTCTGGGCAGGGTAAACCCCAACTGGTTATACGGCCCGGGACACCGCCCTACTTGACATTGTTCCTCACAATAATGCTTGAAGTTGACAGGGTGATTTTCCTTAGGATGAGGAAAAGGAAGCTCAGAGATGTTCTGTGTCTTGCCCAAGGTCACACAGCTCACCATTCCTGGAGCCCAAGCAGCCCCAGGCCCCTTGCTGGGCCAAGAGACCCCCTCCCCTTCCATCTCCTCAGGGCACTGACAGATTCTGGGGCCTGCATGCTAGGTCTGGGGGCTCTTTGCCTTGGACTCTCCAGAGATGAGTCCCTGCGATGGATAAGGGCTTGTCTGCAGCCCTGGGTGGGCCATGGAATAAAATTCTAGAACCGCTGTCAGGACCCTTGGATGGGGACTTAAGTGAGCTAGGCACCTATGATGTCTCAGACCCTGTTCCAGGTATTTTCCCAACAGTTATTGTTTTACTCCTTGTAAAGGACACAGTGAAGCAGGCATCCTCGTTTCCTTTCTACGGATGAGAAAACCGAAGCAGAGCAAAGTCTGAAGTCGCACAGCTAAGAAGCGGGGGAGCCAGGATTTGACAGTCTCAGCTGATTCCAAAGGTCATGATCCTTCCCCTACACTGTGTGGCCTCCCACAGAAGACTGGGGTCTAGAAGAGGCAGTTTCCTTGAGGAGTCTGGTTCAGTGAAAAAGACAGAACACATGAGGATGGGAAGGACCATGGCAAAGAAATCATGGCAGGTGAGCCTACTGCACAGGAAGCAGTGTTCCCTGGGGCTGGGCGTAAGTAGCCCTTTTGTTTGGGTCAGGGCCAAACGAACCAGGGCAGTTAGGCCTGGCAGGTCCATCTGTGGAGGCCTCGGGGAGGAAATGCGTTTGGAACCAGTCCCAGGTTGAGCCGTGTGTGCTCCGGGGAGTGAAAGTTGCTGTGGGGAGCTGGGTGTGGCCACAGGGGCAAAGGGCCTGAAATAATGAGAAGCGGGCTGTTGGCTAGAGCAGAGGGCCTGGCAGGCCTTCCCTGTGGGTGCCTAGGAGCCAGGAGGGGCCGAGGGGAGGAGGCATGTGGTCCAGCCACGTTAGGACGCTTGCACAAACGGCTCCTCGGCCAGAAGCCCGTGGAGCCCACCCTTTCTGCGGAGAACGGTTCTCCGACAGGAAAAGCGCCAGGGCTTTGAAGAAGCAGATGTTGTGGGCTAGGCTTTCCATGGCACCAAGATGCTGTTCTCTGCAGGTTATCCTTGTGTGGACACGGACCATGGGCCAGGTAGCTCTTCAGAGCGCTTGCCCGACAGCAAGCCCAGTGAATGACTGACTCTGTGGCCAGTGCTCGTGCGCTCAGCCATTGCTAGCTGGTGACGTGAAAATTACCTTTATTTAGCACCGTTACCTGGGGGGCTGCAGGGGTGCCGGCATTTCCACTCTGCTAGCTCTCTCTGGCTGACGGCAGCGGGCCGAGTGTCACACTGTCCCCGGCCCCAGCCGCAGCCCCTACTGCTCATGGGGGCAGCAGGGCAGGGTGCTAAGTGGACGCAGCAGCAGACCCGTACTTGCCAGGCTGCCGCTTTCCCTCTGGGCTCAGGATGGGCAGTGGAACTCCCGCCTGGCCCTGCTCCCTGCTGTCTGTCAGCCCCACTTGCGTGCCTGCTGGTCATTTCCCTGTGGCCACACTGCCCTGTATGCGCGAGACAATCTAGAACAGCGTCCTCAGCTGGGGTCTGGGCATGCACAGATGGGGTGATTTGCAGGACTCGTGCAGTTTCTTAATTTTGAGTGAATGTGCATAAAAGCTTTAGGGAGGGAGAACGATCGCCTCCATAGCTTTTAGCAGATTCTCAAAAGGATTTTTGACCGCTCCCCCCACCCCCCGGCAAAAGCTGGGAAGTCATCGGTCTCATCCGTCCCCCCCGGAAGCTGTGCAGGTTGACCCACCGGACTGTTTGTCATCATTGCAGTGGTACTTGCGGCATCAGGAGATGCAATCCTCCTCTGGAGGAAAAGGCCAGGTCCTCACTTCATCACCTGTGCCCTGTGGATGGGCAGGTGTTTGCTCATCCACTGACAGGCAAATCACAGGGAGAGATGGAGGAGTGGCTCATGTGCAGAGCTCTGTCTTTCCTTCTGCCTTAAAGGGGAAAAGAACTCATATCCCTCGACTCCTTTCCCTCCATCTTGGGTTGGCACAGTGTATGTCCCTTCCACTCCCAAGTCCCCACCCCCATGCCGGGCACAGGGCTGTGCAGTGCAGTGTCCCACATACCAGGATGTGGGACTCCTTTACCTGGGGAAGGAGGAAGACAGAGGGGTGGGCTGGGAGGGATGGGGAGTTGCTAAAAGCTAAGGAGGAAGGTGAAGGGTAGGGCTCAGCCCTACAGGGCGGGGAGAGTCCTTTCTTCCCGGTTGTCCACCGCTGGAGGGTCTGGGCCAGTCGGCTGACCTCTCTGGGCCCCAGAGGCCTCATGACTGGGACTTTTAAGGGTAGAAAGAAGCAGCAGCAGAAATTCTCTAAGGCCCCTGCCAGCTCTACAATTCTCTGATTTCTAACACATCCTCCTGGCTAACTCCCCTTCTCTGTCTAGCCAGGGGTCCTCATAGAAAGAGAGAGGCCCAGACTAGAACCTAGGAAAAAAAATCATTGTCCTAAAGATCATATAGAATTCTGAAGCCACAGAGAAGGAACTTGCGTTTAGGGTCTACGCGGTGTTTTCTGCAAGCCTTCCGCCGTGCAGTTCTCAGCCCCCCGGGCCAGCGGGGTGGGGTTCTGGGGGAGGGGTGTTTCCTGGCAAAAGCCGCTTTGCAGCTGCTCTGGGACCCTGGGCCCAACGGATCGTAGCGCCTGGTCGACCCGTTGTAGAACCTGGTCGTAGCACGTGGTTCCCAAGCAGGCACTGCACGTGGACGCAGGGTCCCCCCGGCTGCCCGTGGCACTGTGTCCCCGCAGCTGTGGCCCCCATGACAAGGTCTGCAGGCTGCCAGCCCGGCTGGAGAGCACTCGAGAGCTACGCCATCGACCTCCTCTTCTCCCTCCAAGTCTCTTAACCCACTCGAGCAGGGAGGAGGGGCCTGACAGGGATGGACGCCCGCTGCGGGCAGACAAAGGAGCCCAAGTTAGCCTCCTCTTTGGCCCCCAGAGACTGGAGGTGGGGACAGGGCCGGGGCAGCTGCAGAGCCCCTGGGAGGAGCCGAGTCCAGCCGTGCCTGGTGGGAGGACACAGGGACAGGAATACGCAGGAGGCGGCACCCGGACGGGGAGGCCGTGGATAGATACCTGCTCAGCTGATGACTTGAGTCTCGGCCTCTTTCTCCCTTGTCAGGGTCTTCCTATCGTAACACTTGACCTTTGATTTGAGCCTCATTAAGTTACCAAGCATTTACGTAAATCATCTCATTTCATCTCCACCACAACCTGAGAGGTATATGCTGTTAGTACCATCTATGGATGACGCTGCTGTGACTCGAGAGCTTAAGTGCTTTGCCCAAGGTCACACGGCCAGTATGTGACAAAGACAGGACTAGAATGAGGTTTCCTTTCCCAAAGACCTCGTTGACCACCCGCCCTTCAGTCCCCTCAGCCAGGCCACACTGCCCCCTTGAGAGTGACAGGGGAATGACAAGAAATGACAAAGCCTTAGGTGACGGGTAGTAACAGAGGGAGCCAGGAGCTTCTTCCCAGCAGTTTCTCCAGGCACAGGCACCACCTCCTTTTCCAAAGCTTTCTTTGGTGTGTGCGTGGTCATGAAGAATTGTGATAAGCTATGATTTAAGAGCCAGAGCCATAGACTGGCAAAGGGTTTCTTCCTTTAGGAGCTGGGGGAAGCAGCCGAGGTCTTGGCCCCTAGAAAGGCAGGAAAACCTCCCAGGATGAGTCCCTCTGCCCTAGGCTCTGATGGACCACAGGGAAAGCCATTGAAGCAGTGGTGGCGGATCCCGCCTCGGGGCTGAGCTGTCTTCTCCGGAAGCTGTTCACCAAGTTCAAGGGTTCCCTTCCAGAAAGTCCCAGTAACTCTGACGTCCAGCATCTATGTCCATGAAGGAGCGTAGCAAGAATGCTCTGTTCACTGTCTTACGCTCAGATCTAATGAGTGCCTGGCATATGCTAGATGCTTAGCAAACTCTCAAATGAATGAATTAAGTGCAACAAAACCTAGAAGCTCATCACCTGCAGAATATTATTCACTGTACTTTACAGAGGTGGCACCTGAGGGCCAGAGAGCTTAAGTAACGTGTCCAAGGTTGCACAGACAGTTAGTGGTGGGAGAAGTACCGGAATTGAGGTCTCCTTTCCCTACACGCTCTTCCTTCTGTAGGAGGAGAGATGGGAACGTGAGGACCTTGGACCTAGGATCAAGCAGCTGATTTGACCTCTGAGAAGTTCTTTCCATGTTTCTTAGTTGCATTGAGTATGCAGTTATTGGATGTGGTTGGAAAGGAACTTGCCTCCCGTCTCCCGGCAGGCACACACTGGCTGTGGTGAGAAGATGCTTCCATCCACTCTCTCCTAGGAGCACACAGCTCCTCACAGCATCTCTCGCACCACGTGCCCTGCTTTCCTCTTTTGGGAAGCAGGAATAAAAGCCAGTACCAATAAAGTAAACCACCCTCCAACCTGGCCTTCCAGATGAGTTCGTGGCCTCTGGGGATGGGTTCTGGGAGAGAGAGGCAGAGCCCAGGGTACGGTTTCCAGGGCCCAGGGGACACGTGTGGGCACAGTCATCTGCTCATCGCTGGAATCTTCAAAGCAGGAGGAGGGAGCAGGATGGGGTCATTATATGCATTCCAGTCCCTCCGCTGAGTCACTCAGAGGAAAGCTAGGACATAGGAGGAATGCCCTTGCTCTAGACTCGCCGTCACCGGAAGCCCGTGTGGCCCCCAATCTCTTCCTCTGAGGCCCTTTCCCTGCACAGATGCCTCGGTCTCGCCGATGGGCTCCTCCCCTTCTCCACAGAGCCCCTCAGCTCTCAGTGGCTGGGCCCCGCTCTCACCAAGAGCGGCATCAGTGGTCCTGGGGCCTGGGCCAGAGCCTGCCTGTCACTCTGCAGCTCCACAATGTGGGGGCACCAAGGGGCAGTGCCAGCAGCCGGCTGCAAGCTGACGAGCCTGAGTTCCCTCCAGCACCCAGGAGTCGACAGGATCGTCTGAATTAAGTGGCCAAGTTTGGGTTTTAATTAAGTCCCCGTGGTCTTTTACAAAGGTCACTGGTGACACCATCTTCTTCAAGGCCAGTATGAAAAGGCATTCAAAGTCAAAGTTCTGAGATGGGAGCCTTGCAACTTGAAATGTCATAGGGAGAAATTTGGAATTGGGGGAAGAGGAAGCTGGTGGGAAGAATGACCCTGTCACATTGTCCTCCCGTCAGAGTCACTGTTTCCAGTGGGAGCTCCAAACTGTTTCGGTCTCAAAGTGGCCCCACTCTGCTCGCTCACGTTCCTACCCCCATGACTGGTTATGGGCTCTCTGTTTGCTGCATGAGTGAAAAATGGGACCCTTGTCTTCCCTGACATGGAATACAAGTTGGTATCAATGGGGCAGAACGTGGCAGCTTGCCCCGATCGCTGGGGAATTAATAAACATATATGCAACTGACTGCCATTCTTCTGCTCTGATGCCGGCATACACGTTTCTATGTAACTTGGCCGATACCGTTATCACTTGGAAATCCAGCTCTGTCTAGAGTGGAACACAACAGCTACTTCATTCCTCCACAGCATCCCACAATATTCCTTCTGTGGCAGCAAAGGCCTGTGCCTGGTTCTGCACGGCCCTAACAGAAGTAGAGATATGAGTTCATTCGAGTGGAGGAGACGGCACCTCTTCGGGAGGAGATCTGGGCTGGCCCACAGCTGATGGGGCCAGGATTTAGGGGGCACAGTCATATTTTCCTGGGGTCCTTCGTGCAACACCAGTGCTGGGCAGCGGAATGCTCTGGGTGCTGGATAGTTCAGTGCAGCCACTGATTTTGTGTTAGAGTCAGGGGACATGGTATTAGTCAGTAGTCTGGGCCATTCTGTCCATGGTCACCACAGGCAGTGTAGGTAGTGGACAGAAGTTTGGATTTAGATTCAGGAAATTTGGATCTTACAGCAAAAAAATTTGCCTATCTAATATACATTCTCCCATTTATTTACCATCAGAATCCTTATGTTGTTGAGGAGGAAATGTAACTAAACTAAAAAATATGAATTTCCTAGCCCCCCTTGAACGGCTAGAGGTGGCTAATGAGATATAATCAGAAACCATTCTTTAAAGATGGCTGATTTACCTGGGACGGTACATCTATTTTGTTTTTTCCTCTTCTTTTTCCTTCCTGCCTGAAATGTGGAGCCATAGCTGGAGCTTCAGCAGCTGTTTTAGGACCATGAGGTATAAACCAAGTATGGAAGCCAGTGCTAAGGATGGGCTGCCTACTTACCTCCAAACTTCATGTTATGTGAGAGAAAAATTAACCCCTAGCTTGCTTATGCCACTGGTGCTTTGGATATCTGCTACTAACTATTGAATGCCAACAACACAGAATGATTACCTGTTCTATCATTTATTCCTGAGACTTTGGATAAATCATGAAATGTCTTTGAGCTTCAGTTTCTGTACCTCTACAGTGGGAATAATAATTCTTGCTTTGCCTTGTAAATGTTATCTCAGACTTCTGGGGCCTACTCTAGGCTTCTGAGCATGCCATCCCCCTCAGTCTGAAGATCATGGATTTTCTGCATCTGAGCAGTGCGGGCCTCCCTCGCATTGTTGGGGTGGATTGTTCCCGGGCTAAGGCATGTGCCCGCCTTCCAAGTTCAATGGCTTGCTCGGGGCTGTTATAAAGTCCCCTTGTGGGCTCCCATTTTCTAGAGACACAATAGCTTTTCCTGGCTCGCCCAGGCCTTGCCCCTCCTTGCTGGGTGCAGAGACATTTGCCGTTTCAAGCTGCTGAAAAGGACGCTTCAAAGAGCCCCACATTGGCCCCTCTTAGGCTCTGACTCATAGAAACGTTTTCGGAAATCCTCAAAAACCTTATTAATCTGTGACGACGTCCCAGCAGCGGGACTCTGTGCGCCCTATTTCCAGGGCTTTTCAGCGCGTCCATTGTCTCAGCCGCATTCTTCCAGCTTGGTGTCTTGGCCCCTGGCGGCTCTCTCCAAGGCAGGCGCTTTCTGCTGCGCCTGCGATTTCATCCCCTGTCTCTCCTCTGTTGCCTGAATTCTTAAAGTGAAAAGGTGGCCACTCTTCTTGGGCTGTTGATTCCTCTATACCCCCTTTGTGGCTCTCTGCTTCACCCCTTCTCTCCTGGCATCTGGCTGGATCTGGGTCAGGCAGACTGGGACCTGTGTAGAAACTGAGGCCCACTTTTTTCAAAAGAAAACCTCTTTTTTCCTTCATATGAAAACCTCTAGGGGGTTGTCAAGCCTGGGGAAGACTTCTGGGATCGCCACGGGCCTCTGCAGGGGACCTACTTCAGCTGTTGAGTAGATAAGCTTTGGGTGGTCTTCTCCAGGACACTCCCCTGGCTCCAGCCCATCCACTGACCACCATTCTGATGTGTGATCTTCTCTGCAGTTGAAAAGGCTGTGGGGAGAGAACCAGAAGACTGGGGCTCTGTTCCTGGATTCACCCCCTGGCTGGGCTTGCATTGTCTCGGTCCACATTCAGGGGTTTTGACTTGGAAGCCCAGGGCCTGTGTGACCAAGGCAGGGTCCCAATGATCCTGTTTCCTGGTTTTTGAGCCCATGTGTACTCCCTCCACTCGAGTGTGGGCTGGGCCTAGTGCCTTGTTTCTAGTGAAGAGAATATGGCCAGAGTGATGAGAGGTCACAGCTATAACTCAGTCGTAAAGGACTGTAACTTCTGGGTGTGTCTAGGTGGCACACATACTCTTTGTCTTGTCTTCTTGAGGTTTGCTTTGCAGCAGAAAGCCACCCTGTTGGAGAGGCCCATGGGGCAAGAACTGAGGTTGGTCTTTGGCCAACATCCAGCGAGGAGTGGAGGCCGTCAATCCGACAGCCTGCAGAGGCCTGAATGGGGTCAACAGGCACGGGACTCAGCGTGGAAACAGATCCTCCCCCAGGAGAGCCTTGAGGTGACGGCAGGCCCGGCCGATACCTTGACTGCAGGCTTGGCTTCAGGACCCAGCTGAGCCACAGAGATTTTGAGATAAGAAGTGTGTACTGCGTTAAGCTGCTAATTTGGGGGTACTTCGTTCCACAGTAGTAGATTACAAGCCCAGGTCTCTATTAGCCTAAAAATGTGTTTCTTTATTTTGCTCCTCCGTGTTTAGACTCAAGGACTTAAACCTTTCACATCCACTTGTAGTAGTGCATTTATGCGTGTGCACACACACACACACACACACACACACACCCATATCTGCACACACGCTCTAATCTATGGGCTGTTCACATCTCTTTACCCCTATTCTAAAAATACATCATCAGAATAAGTGGAAGAAAGACATAGCTGAGATGAAGCTCTACAGAGGTGATTCCTGGTTTCTCTTAGTAACCTAAGTATAATCTGAATTTCTGCCAGAAACCAAAGTGCCAGAAGAGGCCTGACCAACGAGGCCCTGGGGGTCTGTGTGCATCTCTGATAATTCACTTCCATGCTTACCTTTCGAGGGCTGACTCAAACTTTCTTCCTCTGGAAAAAAACCCCAAAAAACTACCTGACTTCTCCAGGGAGCGTTCCTATTCCGTGAGTCCCAGTCAGCTTGTATCTATATCAGATACATATTTTCAGGATGTATACGCTCCCTCCTCACTTTCTCATCCCTTCCCTAATCCTCCATCCTAAGAAGCTCAGAATGCAGTGACGTCTACAGAAAATCACCCAAGATTTCACAACCAGAGTCAGAAGCAAAGTTTAAAAACCTTGGCCTCCCTCCCCCTGTTCCCACTGTGTTCCAGGAAGCCAAAGCTCAGAGCCATTTCTCCAATCTAGGAAGCAATAAGGAAATGTATTTATGAACCAGCCTCTGTCTAAGGGAGGGAATTCATGTCTCTTCATGCTCTTGTAGACAATAGTAAGGGATTGCTGCATCAGTGTGATGCAATATAGTTTAAAAACCCTCCAAAACAAGGATCAGGAAACAACCAGCGGGGACTGAGCCGTGGGCACCCTCGGTTCGGTGGCCGAGCCCTGGGCCAGGTTATGCCTACAGGAGATGGGAACACAGGTCTGGGAGCACCTGCAATCTCATCTTGTTTCTTCCCAAGCACCAGGGAAGAAAAGCAATTTGTTTGCTCTCATACTCTAAAGATGAACTTCCCGTGCTCAATCAAACGTTATTATCCCAATGTAAGTCAATTTACCTTTGAATCTGAAGGCTATTTTCTTCCTAAATGGCTAATTATGGGAGATAGATGGCTGTAAACAGAAGCCTTCTACCTCACTGCTCAGCCAGTCCTTCTACCCCAGGCGCCAAGGATAATCTGGGAAAGCAGGCCTGCCCTTTTCCTGTCTTCCCCACCTTGTCTGCGCTGCCCGTCCATTCTTCTCTGTCCTCCTGCAATGCCATTCATCCTGCCCCCTTAACGTCCTGGACACCAGTTTGGAGTCTCCTGCTCAGTCCCAAGTCACAACCTCTGCCGCTAGGCTTGTTTTTGGAGTTCTGTTCCCGATGTCCCCCCGAAACGTGACCCATCTTCTAAAATAGCGCGCTCGAGATGCCCATGCGAGATGTTTGAATTCAGAGGAAAGAGCAGAGAACGAGGCATAGCCAGCGGGTGGCCCACGCCGTCCCCCTCAGCGCGGTCTCCACACAGGCACCCAGGATGCTCTGGACGAAGGCCAGATCCTTCCCTCCCAGCTCCATCTTTCCTTCCTCAGGATCTGGCTCTCCTTGAGGCCTCTGTATTAAAAGTGGACATCTCAGCCCGAGAGCTGTGCACACAGGACAGCACGCGTTTCAGGAGACAAGGGATCCTGTAAGCATCTGAGATGAAACAAGGTTACCCAAGGCTGCCTCTTTGATTCTCCTGGCAAAGTCACAGAAGCAACCAGCGAGGCCTGGCGAGGCCCGGCAGGGCGGTGGCCTCTCCCCGTGCAGGATCAACACCGCACGGGAGCTAATTGAAAGGCTGAGTTTGTTTACCGAGATGGGGACTGGCTCCCCTCCCTCCTCACAAAACAAAGTCTTTCCCCAGAAGCGGTGACAGAGAGGTCAGCCCCAGTAGCCTTTCTGTTTGCCTTTTGATGCACGGTGAAGCCGCCGCTCTGGGTGAGGGGAGCATTGTGTGTGCGCCATCAGAGGCGGCTGCAGCAGGGAGACCTTAGCCCTCCGAGCTTTCTAGGTCTGGGAGCCTGTGGTGCGTGGGGTTACTGGGGAGGAAGCAGGCCTTCCAACTCCGCTCTCCGAGGCCTGGCCTGGGACCCTCTGTACTTTCCACCTGCGCCAGCGATGCCACAATAACAACGTGCCTCGGTCAGACGCCTCATGGATTACACAGCACATCTACGTACATTATTTCATTTGATCATCCTCACAACCGCCCTGCGAAGCCATCCTCATCTGACCACGTGGGACAGGCTCAGAGAGGCAAGCGCTTTGCCTGAAGTCACACAGCTCGTAAGTGACTGACTCAGGGTCTGCATCCAGGTGTTTTGGCTTCACAGTTCCATCACAGGACTGTGGCCCCACCACCAGCGTGAAGCCTCCACCTAGCCTTGGACCTGAGTCACTTCAGCTGGGGTTCCGATTTGGGACCCTCCGTTGGGCCTGGGAACCATGGTCTTGATAAGCCCGTTTACCCTGAGCTTGCTGTTCTGTTCTGGGGCAGTCCTTGTGGGCTAGAAAGACAAGCAAGAGAGAATGAGCTTTTCGAGAACTACTCTGGGAAAGGTTAAGGCCACGGCGAGGGGCAGCCCGAGGAAGCGTGGCCAAGGGAGACGCAGGCCTCTTTCACTCAGCTGTGTCTGCAGGGGTCTCAGTACATAATTACTGAGTCTGGGTGGTTGTGACCTAGAGACCAGCCTGAGATCCTTTCTCTACAAGCTACATCACGCTGCTGCCCAGCGGGGGAGGGCTCTGGCCACACTCCGAGTAGGGAATCCATTTTGCATTGGATGGGCCGTAATGTTGAGAATCCTCTACAGATTTCCACGGCTGCCGATCCCCGCCGTGCCAGGGCGAGGATACCGGAGCTCCCTGTTTCACTTAGTGCTTTGATTAAAACAGTAAATTCACGGCGAATACCAATGAGCAGGCAGGTAAGGACTCCAGCCAGCTCTGGCTCCCTCCTGGCAGCATTTCATAGCAGCTGGTTTGGAGAGAAATATCCCCCTCCCCTGTGGCGAGAGCCCTGGTTCCCCATAAATAAGGGAGCCGCAGTGGCCCCGGAGCCTAGAGAAGGAGAGGTCACGGGAGGAAGGGGTGGGGTGGGGACAGGAGCCCTGCCAAGGCAGAGAGGGGCGTGGAAGTAGGGGGGAGCCCCCCTCTGTTACCTCCTCTCCACAGACAAGCTGAGAGGGAAGGAATGGGTGCGGGTCTCTGCCTCCTGTGCAGCTGTGCTGGGCCAGGCATCAGAGCATTAAGGTGGCGGCGTCTGCTGCTAGCAGCTCAGCCCTGCCGCTCCCTGGGCGCTGCCTGACGTCAGGCAGCCACCGTGCTGGCAGGGGAGCTGTGGCCGTCACCTTTCCTGGCTCTGGAGGGCTGGCAGCTCTGGGTTGGCCAGGCCTGCTGATGGGAAGAGAAATGTGGTACAGGCCAGGGAGTAGGCATAGGACCCATACTCCCCAGCACAAGGCTTTTACCCATGTCCCCCAGTTGGATACCCCTCTCCCCACTGACTCGGAGACCAAGCAGCACCTGCGCTGTCCTGTTGTGAAGAGGCGACTGAATCTGTTGAGATGGTAGAGCAGCCACAGAATGTCAAGATTCTTATCATCCATCCACTTTCTGTTTACTGGGCAGTTTTTCTTCCTCCCTCCCTTCTATCCACCTATTAACGTGTATCGATAATCCGTCACATCAGGAAAGATGCTAGGCAGTGGGAATAAAAGATGAATAAGCTACAGCCCCATCCTTGTGCTGTCTCCTCAGGGTGTCCAGTATTATGACGACTGCATTTCTCAACCAAAAACAAGGACATAGAGGTGACAAGGGTGAGTGTACTTATGGGAGGAGACCATCCCTGAAAGTCTGCAACACGCTGTTCCCAAACCAGGATGAGACCAGAGCGGTCAATAAATCCTGGCCGCACTGCATAGGTTTTGCCCTGGTCTTTTAGCAGAACGCCAGGAGCCGTTGCTTGCTGAACACCTACTGTGTGCCAGGCTGTGCTGGACACGTGCACAGCATTTAGCTAGTCTCCTCCACGGGCCTGTAGAGAATTCACTGTGTAGATAAGGTGATGGAGAGCCGGGTGACCAGTCAGGGTAGCACGGTCCTCGCTGGCCTTGTGGCCTGAGCTCCTGTGGGTGGGCAGGTGTGCACAGCATGTGGCCCGAGCGCCTGGAGCACAGCGCGTGGTTCTGAGGTTGTGCAGAACGGCGGACTTCGAACAGTGTCTCGACTCTGCCAGACACCAGAGTTTGGAACTCAGTAAAAGGAGCCGTCTGCGAGGTGAGGCCGTGAAACAAGGCTGGATGCTGGGTCGGAGGCCTGGGCACCGTCCCGGAGCTGCCACTTAGCGACTTCTCAACCTCGCCTGCGTCACTTAACCTCTCTGAACTTCCTCTCACCATCGGCACACGAGGGAAACCAGGCCGATCTATCACTCTCCCAGCAGGACTTATGAGGAGCAGAGGAGATGGCCTATGAAAACAGCACACTGTAAATTGCATCGTGGATTATTACTACTTCCTGCACCTCAGCAAAGACCCGTGATCACAGGCGGAGCACAGTGCAGGGGAGGTCCCGTCCCAACAGCCTGTCTCCCGCCTTTCTTGGTCCTGCTCTTTCTACTCGGTTCCTCTCCATCCTCTTGCATCTTCTCTGGCACCCCTGCTTTCCCACCTGCCCCTGCTGGGCCCCCAGGGATATCTCTACCTAGTGGGCCAGAAAGTGGGGACCACACCAAACCACATGTCCAGTATTGCCTCCTCAGCCGCTGCCGGGACTCTGGTCAGGTTTACTGTGCTGCATTTAATGTAGTCTCCCAGGGGCCCCCAAGGCAGCTCCATCTTCAGGTGCAGGCAGTGGGAGGGATGGAGTACCTGTGGTCTCTGGGCCTCAGGCCACCTGGGTCTAGGATGCCTGTCCCAGAGGGATGCCAGACGGAGGTGTCCTGTGGTGACTGCTGTAAGGGAGTACCATGGGGGCTCAGGATGGGGCCCACCTCATGGAAAGCGATGGATGAGATGCAGGATGTCAGGAGGGAGGCCCAGCCCACACTCAGTGGCTTGGAGCATACAAGCAGGGGCTTGGCTCGCAGCCTGCACTGGGCACTTCCCCTCCCAGAGACAACCGGCATGTTTTAATAATGTCTGCTTGGGTTAATGAAAGTTGTCGGATTCACTTAATAAATACATCACCATTCTTGGCCATACATTTCCGTCACGCTTGCCTGGAGCTGTGCATCCCTGCCCGGGTTGAGCAGGGATGCTGGGGGCTGGGGGAAAGGACAAGGGTGACAAGCACAGGGCATATCGGTGGAGAGCCAAGGGCTGGGAGGGCAGGGGACCTGGTTCCTCTTGGGAGTTAAGCAGAGATTTCTCTCATTGCACTTTTTCTCCAGAGTCAGATCAGAGGCACACAGGCAGAGGGACACCCAGAGACCCTGCATTCATTCTTCAGCTCAGGAGAAAGAGGCATTCAGACTGTCCCCTTTGGAAGGGAGCATTGGGAGGTACTGTCTCCAAGTGGGCTCGGGATCTGAATTCAGACAAACTCGGGAAGGCATCCCCGTCATCTACTCACCACCTGTGTGACTTTGGCCTACTTACTTAATCTCTCTGAGCCTCCAATGCTTCATCTGGAAAAGGAGATCATAGCATCTGCCTTGTAGGGCTGTTGAGAGCATTCCCTGACGTGAGGTACGCCAAGGTCTTTGCACAGTGCCCAGCATAAAAGTGCTCAAATCAGAGCCAGTCATACTAATTTAAAAATACTATTTTTATGAAGAAACAACTTAGCATAGTATTTATGAGCGTGGGCTCTGGAGCCAGAATTCCTGGGTTCAGATTTCAGGTCTGTTGCTTACTGGCTCTGACGTTAGACAAGTCACTTTATCTTACCTTTCTGTGTCCCAGTTTCCTCATGTGTAAAATACAGGGAAATAATAATACCTGTCTCATAGGGTTGTCGTGGGCATTGAACAAGTTAGGATGTGCAAATCCTTTAGAACAGGGTCTGAGACATGAATGATTCAAGAAACATTAGAGATTATTACCATCATCATTGTCAATTTCACAGGGCCACGGGGGAGGAGAGTCCAGGCTCCCTGGAAACCATCTTCCACATTTCACCAGCTTCCGTTGGTCACAGGGCCACATCCCAGGAGGCCCTACACATCCCGGATTGATGCCAGCCTGAGGCCCTAGACATTCCAGCATAGGCAGCAGGGAAGGCTGCTGCAGAGTCCCAGTCCCCAGGACTTGGCTCAAGGCAGTGGCGGAGGGAACCCAGCGGCATGTTTAACATTCCAGCGACATTCTCAAACTCTGCAGAGGCCTTAAAACTTGCCCGAACTGCCATGCATCAACAGGCTTGCTTTCCTCCACACCTTTTTTTTCTCCTCTAAAAGCTTAGACTGAGCAAAGAAGGGAGGGATTTGGGGGCTGGGGGAGGGCCCCGGATGTGTCGGGAGGGGGCAGGCTGCAGGTAATTTCTAGCTGAAATAAGCTGCTTGAGAACCTGCCTGGATCCCAGAGCTCTGTAATTTCACGCACGTGTTTACCTCATTAAGCAGTTGCTCGCTTCCAAGGGGGCTCTCCCAGCAGGGGCAGGCAGGCGGGCGGCTGTGAACCAGCCACAGGGCTTGTCACGGGCTCAGGAGTACCAGCCCCGCCAGGAGGCCATCAGGAGGTGGGGTTCTGTCTCCCCCAGCACAGGGGAACAATGGGGTAGCAGGGCTGAGGTGGGCCCATTGCCTCCTTTTACAGGAAAGGAAACCGAGGCAATCAACTCAACTCCCTTTATCAAATTTTGCTGTCAGATCCTGTGAGTCTGTGATGGTTGGGATTGCTCTCTGGTGGGGATGTGAAGCTCCAGGCTGGGAGAGGAAGGGTTGAAGACGAGATCGGAAGGGAGGGGAGAGGGGGCCGAGCTCGCTGACCATAACCGTTGCCTTCCACTGGAGGGAGCAGCCTCTCCACAGGTGGGGCTGTCCCTTGGGAGCAGGAACTCAGCTCCCTCTTGCCCGCCCCGGGGATAAGTAGCTTTCCTGGTTCAAGAACTATCACGGCCAGTATTAATGGCTCCCTTTTATCGTGTGGGCACCCGGTGGCTTCCCCTGTCCTCAGAGCACTAAACCTCCAGCAGCAAGGTCAACATGAGCCTTCACTACTGCAGTCTACATCCTGGGGCCTTGTGCAATGAGCCATTTTACAGATGGAGAAACTGAGCCCTCCATTTCTTGCTTGAAGGCCAAATCCTTCCAAGGCGGGCCACCCCTCCCTTCCCTTCCCTTCCGGCCACTTCCTCTCTGCATCCTAGCTCTGCAGGGTGCACAGGTGAAGAGCGAGGGCGCTGCTACCAATAGGAGCCCTGAGGCCAATCGCCACTCAGCTCAGGACAGTCACTGCTGGGTAAGCCCTGCAAGGCTGGGGACTGACACCTTGTCACAGTGACCAGGGCATGATGTCCCCTGAGACATTCTGCCGCCTGACGGTCCTGCCATGCCGGCCTCTTACCACCAGGAGGAAGAGTGGTAGTTGCCGCTCCCCCGACACCCTTTACCACCCGAAGGGGCGGGCGGGGGGGCGGTCTGAGCCGGGTGCGGGTCCAGGACCGGTGCTGGGGTGAGGGTGGGTGGGCCGGGTGGGAAAGAGAGGTGGGAGGCAGCTGGGTGGGGCGTCTCAGAAGCGGCCTTGGGGAGCCTCCCTTCCACCTGGCAGGCTCAATAACAATGGCATTTGTGAAATCTAATTACTACAGCCTTAACTTCTGACTTTCTGCTATGGCCCCTCCTCTAGCCCCAGGCTATCGAGCTGCATTAAGCTGCTTAACATCACCTCACTAAATTCACTAACCTTGCTTTTCAACTGCGCTTAGCCCCTGGAGCCCTTCCTCTGTCTGTGGGAGGCGCACATCTGCCCTTACTTGAGTGGGTCCCAGGCAGGTGTTTTAGGATCGCACCTCCTCTCCCCTCCCCCAAATGGCTTCCTTAATCACAGAGCTCCTTTCTCAGCCTGTATTCATCCAGGACGCATCCAGCCACGAAGGACAGGCCTCTCCTCAGCCCTCCTGCCTAAGGGGATGGCGGTGGCGGGTGGGGCCGGGAGTTCAACCGGTAGGGGAGGCTGGTCCAGAGGTAGGGTACCCCGCGAGCTTGTCAGCTGGTAACTAGCCCATGTGATTTGCAGTTTCCTGGGGCCTCACTGCGCTGGTGCAGGGAGTGTGCTTCTGAGGCCGAGATGGGCAATGAGGATGCACAGTGAGGATGTGAAGCCTGGGGCAGGACGGTAGGGAGCCAGCAGGGCAGCTCCTGAGACAGGCTGAGGATGCGTTGAGCCCCTGAGAAACAAATGATCACTGTCGGGGTGGGTAGCACTCAGCCAGAGGGGCAGTTATAGAAGAGAAATGCCATTAGTGTTGTAGGAGAACAAGAAAGCTCTTGCGTGGAGATGGAGATGGGGCTAAAGTTACCGCCAACTCTAACTCCACATTTACTTGGGCTAAATTGACAGCCGTCCATCCACCTTGGGTGTGTGTCTCTCCTGCTGAGGCCGGGACCCCAGGAAGGCGGCTGGGAGGGAGGGGCAGATTCTGAAGGACTGAGGTTTAGCTGCCACTCTTGTGCAACCCCAGGTGGCTTCCTTCAGGTCTCAGCTTAGCCTTGTGCCAAGACAGCTAACGCGTGTCTTCCCCGGGGCTGGTGGCAGGGTTAATTGCACATTGTTTATATAGCATCTCTTACTTATGATTTTCTTTGGTCTATCCTAGAGGGACAACGTGGCTGGCTGACTAGAGTTTTTCCTGCCTTGGGAGACGTGTGAGGAAGGTCTCCTTCCCAACCTACCTGAAGTGACTTTGAGGCCCAGAGCGGCTCGGAGAGACAGGTGGGTGGGTGTGTCTGAAACTAGAGTAAGGGGAGACTTCACTTTCAGCTCAGCACCTTCTGGGCATTCTGGGGGAACCTCTGCTCTCCGGTGCTCACTTGACTTACATTCATCTGGGTAGAGTTGGGGGGGAACGGGATCGCGGGTCATCCTGTTCTGGGGGTCCTCAACTTTGGCTGCATATTGGAATCATCTGAGAGCTTTTTTTTTTTTTTTTTTTTGGCACTACGCGGGCCTTTCACTGCCGTGGCCCCTCCCGTTGCGGAGCATAGGCTCCGGACGCGCAGGCTCAGCGGCCATGGCTCACGGGCCCAGCCGCTCCGCGGCATGTGGGATCTTCCCGGACCGGGGCACGAACCCGTGTCCCCTGCATCGGCAGGCGGACTCTCAACCACTGCGCCACCAGGGAAGCCCTAGTTTTATTCTTTTTTTTTTTTTTTTTTTTTGCGGTACGTGGGCCTCTCACTGCCGTGGCCTCTCCCGTTGCGGAGCACAGGCTCCGGACGCGCAGGCTCAGCGGCCATGGCTCACGGGCCCAGCCGCTCCGCGGCATGTGGGATCTTCCCGGACCGGGGCACGAACCCGTGTCCCCTGCATCGGCAGGCGGACTCTCAACCACTGCGCCACCAGGGAAGCCCTAGTTTTATTCTTTTTTTTTTTTTTTTTTTTTTTTGCGGTACGTGGGCCTCTCACTGCCGTGGCCTCTCCCGTTGCGGAGCACAGGCTCCGGACGCGCAGGCTCAGCGGCCATGGCTCACGGGCCCAGCCGCTCCGCGGCATGTGGGATCTTCCCGGACCGGGGCACGAACCCGTGTCCCCTGCATCGGCAGGCGGGCTCTCAACCACTGCGCCACCAGGGAAGCCCTAGTTTTATTCTTTTTTTTTTTTTTTTTTTTTTGCGGTACGTGGGCCTCTCACTGCCGTGGCCTCTCCCGTTGCGGAGCACAGGCTCCGGACGCGCAGGCTCAGCGGCCATGGCTCACGGGCCCAGCCGCTCCGCGGCATGTGGGATCTTCCCGGACCGGGGCACGAACTCGTGTCCCCTGCATCGGCAGGCGGACTCTCAACCACTGCGCCACCAGGGAAGCCCTAGTTTTATTCTTTTTTTTTTTTTTTTTGCGGTACGTGGGCCTCTCACTGCCGTGGCCCCTCCCGTTGTGGAGCACAGGCTCCGGACGCGCAGGCTCAGAGGCCATGGCTCACGGGCCCAGCCGCTCCGCGGCATGTGGGATCTTCCCGGACCGGGGCACGAACCCGTGTCCCCTGCATCGGCAGGCAGACTCTCGACCACTGCGCCACCAGGGAAGCCCCATCCGAGAGTTTTGACAGACTCTGACAACTGGTTCCCTCACCAGAGGTTCCGACTTAATTGGTATGGGTGCAGCTCCCACTGAGTGGTTTAGAAGCTCCCTAGGCGAGTCTAACACACAGAATCGCTGTTCTAACTCCCCCCTATCGTGATCCTTTATTCTGTTAACCATTACTAACAAGAGCAGCGAACATTCATTGAGTATTACTATGTGACAGGCACAGAGGTAAGATTTTATGTAGGTAGTTTCAGGGAAACCTTAGAACAGCCCAACGTTGTTGGAAGATGCTATTATTATTTCTGTTTTGCAGACAAAGAAACTGAGGCTCAAGGAGGTTAAATAAATTGGCCCAAGGTCACTCATTTATTCAGCTGCAAATCTAGGTCTGACTCCAAAGCCTGCACTCTTAGACGGTTAGGCCACTTTACATCCCCTTCAGAAGGTCGTTGGAAAGGTGGCAAGAGGGTGGGGCATCTTGAGGTCCCATCTGGAAGAGGATCCTGTTAAACAATTCCCTAAGTGATGCTTCGTATTAACAAATGAACCTTTGGGTACAAGGGCAAAGGGGGCATCCCTAGGATAACGGGTGGTCATGGTAATGAGATGCTGATCTTGTCTATTCTGTCTACTCACTGTAGACAGAAGGGCTACAGGCTGTAAAGCAAGTGTGAGGCTCCGGCCCTATAAGCCAGTGGGGTCGGGGGAGACAAGGAGAGCCTGGAAGGGCCTGGACTGCTGATGGGGCAAAGGGGAACCAGGACTTGCTGGAGAAATCCGCTTCTCTGTGGTCACTTGGAGGGCTTTCCGTCTCCCTGAGAGCAGTTTCATTGGTTGCCGGGTCCCTGCAGGCCTGGCAGGAGCTTTGGCCTCGGGGAATACCAGGTCCTCACAGAGCCTAAGGTCCTCTTGGCCTTCGTAGCCTGACTTGGGCAGGGGCTGAAGGCTGGGACTCTTAGCCATAATCTCTAAGATTCAGGAGGAATCTGATAGCCTCCACCACCTGTGATGGAGGCCCAGAGGGGAGGACTAGGTCATTGGCCTTAGGGGCCAAGAGGGCAGTGCGGGAGGCAGGCTGCCGTGTGAATGTCTGGCTCCCCTTCATCCTAGGCCTGCGACCTCGGGAAAGTGACATCACTGAAGTCCCAGTGGCTCCATCTGAGAGGTGACCATAGTAACAGGACATCCCTCACGTGGAGGTCCCCGGGGGAAAATTAAGTGAGATAACATGTGTGACCTGTTTGGCGCAGTTCTTCTCTCGAAATGCTCAGTGAGTACTAGCTATTATTACTGTTATTGTTACTACCACCTTCGAAACCTTCTCATTACTTTCCTTCTATAACCGACATACATTTTCAACTTCTAACACCTTTCAGGGATAACGTCTTTTGCAGGTTTAGGCTTCTTTCAAACGTCAAGGGTGGTTCTCTATTCAACTCACTCCACGGTCTCTGTTCACCTCTGGTGAGCACACATACACGGAAGCTACACTCCCTTTCAGCCTGTGCTTCTTCAAACTGGACTTTGCGGATAGCCGAGCATCTTCACGTTTCCCACCTCATCAACTCCATTTTTCACTTTCCTATGTGCAGCCCTCATATCTTTCCTGAAGGTGTGGCAGAGCCCAGATGTTGTAACAGCATTTGTACAAATTGGTTTTCCTGGTTCCTTTCCATCAGTACCCTCCAGCCTGCATGCATGTTGGGTACATTGGCCCTGGACCCTTTTTCTGGCTGACAAGACCACAATAGCCTCCCAACTGCCCTCCGTACAATGATGCTGCCTCTCTCCATCCGTCCTCCCCAGATTGGCCAGTCTGATGCTTTAGGAACAGATCACGTCTCAGCTAGACCCATCAGCTTAGGGTCAAAACCCAAACCCTTTATCTGGTCTAGAGGCCACTGCTATCTCTCTAGACCCTGACACACCCCTCTGCCCTTCTCTGGTGCCCTTGGCCACATGGATCTCCTTTAGTTCCTTAAATGTGCTGGGCTCCTACCCTCTTAGACCCACCTGCTCAAGGAGGCCTCCTGCCCCTTGCCCTGTCTGGTCTGTTACACACTCATGTCACCTGTGCTTCTCCTTCACATCTTGCACCACTATTGTAATTACACAATTTGTTGTGAGTTTGGTGGACTATCTCCCTCCCACTAGAATGTCAGTCCAAGAGAGTAGGCGTACGTCTATTGCTTCACTATGGGGTCGGGGTCGGCAGGGCCCAGGTGTGCTGGCATGTATAAATAATGAGCATCCATCAATATTTGAGTGAATAAATACACATGACATCAATTTGGGTTAATCTTCCTTATCTCATACTCGCTCTCAGTGTGCTCTCCTATGACCTGGCTCTGCTACTGCTTGGTGAACTTGTGCATAAGTTTCTGTTTTGGACACTCAAAAAAATGAGGTATAGTTCACCTAACATAAAATTCACCCTTTTAAAATGTACGGTGCAGTGGGTTTTAAGTATATTTACATCATTTTGAAACCATTATCATTAGCTAAGTCTGGAACATTTTCATCACCCTAAAAATAAACCCTGTACCCTGTAGCAGTCACTTCCAATCCCCAACCCACCTGCCAGCAACCACTAATCCACTTTCTGTCTTTATGAATTTGATTATTGTTGGGGAATTCCCTAGTGGTCTAGTGGTTAGGGCTCGGTGCTGTTACTGCCAGGGCCCGGGTTCAATCCCCGGGCAGGGAACTGAGATCCTGCAAGACTGACGGCATAGCCAAAAAAAAAAAAAAAAAAAAAGAAAAAAGACCATTTTGGACATTTCATATAAATGGAATCATACAATATGTGACCTTCTGTGACTGCCTTCTGTCACTTAGCATAAGGGTTTCAACATTTATCCATATTGTAGCCTGTATCAGTACTTCATTCCCTTTTATGGCTGAATAATACTCCATGTATGAAGGACATACCATATTTTGTTTATTTATTCAGCATTAGATGGACATTTGAGTTTCTATCTTTTAGCTATTATGACTAAAGCTGCTATGAACATTTGTGTAAAGTTTTTGTGTGAACATAGGTGTTTAGTTCTCTTGGGTACATACTTAAGGGTGGAATTGTTGGGTCACAGAGTAACTCTATGTTTAACTTTTTGCAGAACTCCCCAACTATTTTCTGGGAATAGTTTTATTTTTATTTTATTTTTCAAATGAAGGGGATAGAGCAGTTCAGTGGTTCTTAATTATTTTTGATAAACAGCTTTTTTAGAAGTATATTAAAAACCATAGAATCTCTCTCCACGTAAGTGTGTATGTATGAATACACATAATTTCAGGGGTTCAAGAGCCATCGGAAACTGGCTATGGACCCAAAGTTCCATGATTACGGGCTCACACGTGGCAGCATTTTAAGGTTAGAGTATTTTCTCAAACACAGAACTCCATCTACATTTTTGGCTTTTCCACATGGATACAGGAAATGGATAATTTGACTAATGAGTTCTGATCCATGTTCTGATTTCCATCTGGGAACTGAACATTCAGCAGCCAATCAGTTGCCTTAATTTTTTCCACCCACTCTGTAATCATCGGATTGATGTGCAATTATCCCCCCTTGCTCTGACACACGCTTTTCCCTTCTTGTGTTTGCAATCCAGTGCCAGATAACCTTCTTTTTTTTCCCATTTATTTTGTGTGTGTTGGCTACTGTTTGATATAATTATTTTTGCAATCATCTTTCATTAGGTGAAAGAATATTGCAGTAGAGAAAGAAGGAAAAAGAAAATAAATGCCTTCCTGACAAGTTCTAATATTTTATGTTCACAAATAATCTCCCAATATCAGAGCAATAATATTATTTTCTCAATGTGCATTTATTAAAATGTAAAGTAGCTCTATCACATTGGAAACTAAAACCCTGGCATTACCTTGGCCAGAAAATATCACTTATTTATTTCAGGTTACATTTCTGGAATTTTAATACTGTTTCTTTTCTTCCCCCACCCCTGCATAGCCTTTTTCTAGCAGAGGACTGACCCTGAAGGGTTGATTTCTAAAGAGGCTTTGCTGAATGCTTAGGACCTTAATTTGGTTTTAAGAATTGCTTTTGGCTTTTGATTTACGATGAGGTTCTTTCCTGTGTAATTCTTTTGGCTGAAAACTGAATAGAGCTCTCCCTTTGTGGATGTCACTTTGACAACACATTTTAAGACTGGAGTACAGAGGTGAGGGAGGAGAAGAAAGACTTAGAAAAGAGGGCGGGATTAACACGGTGGGTTTAGGGCTTGGAAGAGTAAGGTCCATTGTCTACTTCTCTATAGCATCTCATGGCACACCTCCTGGATTCTAGTTTGAAGTCAGGATGTTAACCTCCAGATAGCCTAGTGGAAAAGATACTAGATTGGGAAGCAGGAGCCAGGACTTCTAATCCTGCCTTCTCCTCTAACTAGTTTGTGACCTTGGACAGATCATGTCTACTCTTTGGACAGCTTTCTAAAGTGCAAAAGGAAATGGTGAGCTAGACGGGTGGATTTTTAATCCTGGCTGTGTATTAGAATGCCGTGGGGAGCTTTGGAAACTATTTTGATGCCTAGGCCCTTAGATCAATTAAATCAGAATTTCTTGGGACTTCCCTGGCAGACCAGTGGTTAAGACTCCAGGTTTCCCGTGCAGGGGGCGTGGGTTCGATCCCCGCTCAGGGAACTAAGATCCCACATGCCACACGGTGCGATCAGGAAAAAAAAAAAAAAGAATTTCTTGTGGGTGAATGGGGCTGTCCAATGGTGTCTTTATTAAACATTCCCCAGGGTATTCTATGATGAAGCCCAGGCAGATAACCCCTGGCCCAGATGATCTCAAAGGTTCCTCTGGGTTTCTGGTTGCCTGATGCTGTGAGCTGGGCAGTGATGTCTCACCAGCCAAAGCTGGTGAAATAGAAAAGAAGGTCACAATCACTGGATAGTGCCTCTGAGCTGGGGTCTGACGTGTCTCAGCTGAAGGACCCTGGAGGGATCCCAAATGGAATTAAATTTCTCTCGGTATCAGGCCTGGCTAGGGCAGGTAAATCTTCCTTTCTTTGTGGGCCCATTGTGCTGAGAAGATGAATGAGCTGGGGCTGGTAATATACCTTTTGTTCCTTGGAGAAAGGCATGTAGAAAGATAAGCCAGGCTTATTATTTTTAGAGGGGAACTGGGACTGTTCAGCCTAGAAAAGAGGGGACTTAGGGGGACATGATTTGTGGTCTTCAGGAGGTTAAAGGCTGTCATGTGGAAGAGGGTTTAGAGTGATTTTTAGATGTTCCAGGGGGGCTGAACTTGAACCAGTGCGTAGAGTCAGGGAAACTGATTTTGTTGCATTATAAGGAAGACCTGTAATATAGAGCTATGGTCCCATACTCTCTGTCACCTGCTTTTATGACCATCTTCTCTACCTTGAGACCATGTCTTTGTCACCCCGTATTCCTAGTACCTAATCCACTTCCTGACACAGTCTTCAACAAATGTTTATTATTATTTCTATGATGGTTAATGACTGTCATTAATGCCCACTAGGCAAAGCACTTTTCTTCTTATTTCCTTTAATTCTTCCAATGCTTTAAGAGGTAGGTCTATTTATTACCCCAGTCTAGAGTAAAGGAAACCAGAGCTTAGGGTGGTCAAGTAATGTGCAAAGTTACCACCAGCATGTAGCAGAGGCAGGCTGGGCACTCAAGCCTGTCTGACTCAAAACCTTTGCTCCTAACTTTTGTGTTACCCTGCCTGCCAGCACCCTGGGTGGGCTGTTTTGGGGGATAGAGGGCTCCCCAGTCCCAGAGGTGCTCAGGTTGAAGATACACAACTATCTGGGTGAACTGATGATACTACGGCAGTGAGTACAGATTGAGCTAGGCTGGTCCCAGATGATAATGGAGCCAGAGGAGGCGGATATTTAAAGTCCTAGGTCACCTGGTTACTGCTCCCATCAGCCTTCTACCCAGACTCCACCAACAAGCAAGGTGTTGGTCTGGTCCAGAGGGAGAGCCTCACTACCTGGGCTGCACAGGCTCTAGGATGGAATGCTCTCTTGGCAGGTGTGGTCATCTCCAGGTAATGGATGTTGTGGTCTCTTTTGCCACTGCCTGCATTTCTCATTAAGGCCCACGGTCACGTGTCTGGGAATCAGACTCCTTTGTATGTCCCTGGTGACAGGACAGAATGGAGACACTAGTCCTGGGTCTTGGTGGGGAGATGCATAACTGCTTTGGCCATGAAACATTGTGCTACTTCTTCGCTCATGTCTTATAGACACAGTGATTACATTACCGCGGGGCTCTGGCTCTGAGTCGGAGGGGTGGAAGCAGCAGATGAAGGAGGGAGTGCTCCCAGGAATTCTTTCTTCAAAGTGACGGCATAGCCAAAGGCAGAGACATAATACTCCTGATGGCACTGCCAATTAGCGGAAGGCTACAAGGAGCTGTGAAATGGAGGCTTGGGAGAACGGATGGGAGGGGCCTGCACAGGGCGAGGAGAGGCAGGAAAAGGAAAGGGGGGGACACGTTGCTGGGTTTGGGGATTCCTTTAACTCAGGGTGCATAGTATTAAAGGTCGTGGCATTCTTCTTAAACATGGCCAAAATCAAAGGGGGGATTCAGTTGGCTGCCGTGACTACCCTCCTGTTAAGTTTCTTAGGCACAGAGGCGTCACCCTTTCTCTGGAGGGGTTGGGGGGAGGTAGTGATGAGATGGTAAGGAGAAGGACGGGTGCAAACATTCGAGAATTGGGCACTGAACATACACTATCCCATTAGTTGCTGATCAACATATGGGACAGGTGATAGGGTTCCCATATTACAGATGAGGAAACTGAGGCTCGAGTCGGGGGTTTGAAGATGAAATAAGAAACTAGAGCAAGTGAGTCTTATCTCAGCATGACTTAACCCTTTGTGTTCATTTCACTATATCGTGCTCTCTTCCAGAAGGGATACCTGAGGGCCGTCTGGACTAAAGTTGGGGACTTAGGAGAATGCCCTCTGAGGAGGCTTTCCTGGGCTAATAACCCTGATTTACCAAGTGAATTCTGGGAGCAGGTCCTCCTGGCCTGCCCAGGTTGAGGCCACAGTCTCAGCCCACAGGATGGGTGGATCTGGGTCTCTTGCAGGTTGGAAGGGTGCTCTCATCATCAAACAGATGTGGATTTGGTCCATGAGCAATTAGATGGTGGGTCAGGGAGAAACATAGCCCTGTCTGTCATTTAACCCTCAGGGAAGGAGTGAGAGAAGAGAGAACCCCCAGACCCACCACAGAGAAATTCAGAGCTACATCAATAGCATGGTTAAACTGTTTTTTGGGTCAGAGATACAAGGCCACACATTTATTTTGATGTCTGTCTTTCAGAATTGACACTTATTTACTTTCAAAAAGAATTTGAAGCGGCATATTATTTTCTCAGGAAATGAAGATGCCCTCCACAAATTCTTCTAGCTTGAATATTGCCAACAAATCAGGCTTCTTGTCAAAGGTCGGCAGGTTGTGGAGGAAGCTATGCAGCATAACTATGCTGCATCCCGAGTAGGCACATGACACCAAGTTCGGTACGTCATACGTGTTATCTTCTTAAATACGCCCCACAGCCCAGCAAGATAGGTCTCGTTATTTGCATTTTACAGATGAGGAGTACACTGAAGTCCAGGGAGATTAAGTGACTTGCCCAGAGTCCCCCATGCATACGTAGCAACACTAAGACTTAATCCCAGGCCCGTCGGACTTGGTCATGCTCTTTCCCCTCTGTGACGTGAGCCTATGAAATATGCAAACCTCAGCACTGAAAATTAGAGTTCAACTCATTTACCTACTCAATGCTAGGAGCTTCTCAGAGCATCCCTGATAAGCGCTGTGACTGGATTCACCCACCTCTACTGATGGAAGACTCATGAATCACTTCACAAGGAAGTTATGCTGTTTGACTCCTCATCTGTCCACCCAAGGAATATTTAATAAATGCCTACTTTGTGTCAGACACTATTCCAGAAGCTGGCAAGCCAGACAAGGGCCGGTCCTCATGGATCTTGATTTCTGGCAGGGGAAACAAGTATTAGAAAATAAAAAGTAAATAGACAGGAGTTTCGGGTGCTGACAAATGCATTGGAGACAATGAAACAGTGGCAGAGGGTGCCTGGGTGTGGGGACCACTTGAGATTGAACAGTTAAGGAAGAGCTTGCTAAAGACCTGACAACTGAGCTGAGATCTAAAAGATAAGAAGGATCCATCTTCCCAAGATCCAGGGAAGAGCATCTGAAGCAGAGGAAACAGGACATGGCAAGGCTTTGAGATGAGCTTGTCACATGAAAGAAGGCCAGTGGCCTGGAGAACAATCAAGCTGGAGGAAGATGGGGAGAAGATGAACCTAGAGAGGAAGGTGGAAGCCAGATGGTGTAGGGCCCACCTGCCATAGTGAGGGCTTTGGATTTTATTCCAGGTGTGGTGGGAAGCCATCAGATGGGCTTGAATGGGAAGGTGACATAATATGATTCATATTTTAAAAAGATACTATGTGGAGACTGGATGGCAAGGAGGCACTCCTAACTGTTGGGAAGATTATTCCCTTTCCTACTGTTCACACTTGGTTCTTCTAGTAATGACTCCTGCACCAAAAACCGACACGAAACCCAAAACAAGGCTACTTCCCTCTTGGAATTTTTGTTATCAGCTGTTTTATTTACCTTTAGTTCTTTCTAAACTTTCCCTATTATTTCAATTAGTACTTTGGATTCTAGACTCCTCCTCACCTGGTCATTCTTCATTGGCTGATCTCTTGTTTATACATGACCTTTTCTTTTTTTTCTTTTTTAATTAATTAATTATTATTATTTTTTTCTGCGGTATGCGGGCCTCTCACTGTTGTGGCCTCTCCCGTTTCCGAGCACAGGCTCCGGACGCGCAGGCTCAGCGGCCATGGCTCATGGGCCCAGCCGCTCCGTGGCATGTGGGATCTTCCCGGACCGGGGCACGAACCCGTGTCCCCTGCATCGGCAGGCAGACTCCCACCCACTGCGCCACCAGGGAAGCCCCTTTTCTTTTTTTAATTGTTCAAATTTTTACTTTGATGCACAGTATGAGAAATGAACTTTTAAATCAACTGAATTTTATGGAAAATGAAATAGCAAATAAATTAGACCCATGTTCAGATAGAAGGTCAGTTAAATGTCCAATCTTAAGGATATAACAGTCACAGGTAAACTTCAATTCTATAGTCTTCTTTCAGGAGGTCGAAGTCTTTCAAACACAACTTTACTATAAACTGGTCCAGGGCTCAATAGCATATGGGAATGCTTAACGGGGGTGGTGATCAGGGACACGTTTCCTTGGTGCTGCCTTGATGATGTTGTCCACACGTAGAATCACCTCTACTGCTTCAGCTGCACTTAAAAGAACTTGTCGCTTCACTTGGAAACTTTCTGTTATGTGCAGTATCGCCATATTTCCAACGGTACCTTCCTTCGTATCCAGTCCAGCAGTTGTATTGCCTTCACTATGGGCCTCTTGGAGCTGTGCCACCAGATCTGCACCATCATAGCCTGCATGTCCGCGACCTTTTCGAAATGTGGTATCCAGTATCAAACATTCTTTTGGAGAATAAGTTAGTTTGAAGAAAAACTTTGTCAGTAGTAGTGCAGGTATTGTACTGTGGCATGGACATGGTAAATGGATATGACAAATAGAAGGGCAGCAGAAAACTAACGTTTGCAAAATAGTGCTCGTACATAAAAGGGAAATTTGATGAGATCTAAAAAACCCATACTTTTGACAAGCCCAGGATTCAGAGGTACTGTTAATTCCATGGACAGTCACTAAGTAAGAGTATTAGACTAAGTCCTTAGCGTACAGGAGTTCTCAATGTGGGGCTTCCGGGCCCTTGGATGGGTCCACACACCCCAGACACAATGGTGTCCTTACGTGTGTGCACAGGTGTGTTGTGTGCGCGCTTCTGGGAAGTGAGCCCGGGGCTTTCATTCAGGTCTCAAATTTTCATTGCTCTCAGAAATAGAGAACCACTGCCTTAGGAAGTTAAATCAACGGATGTTTACACTGAGGAGAAGCTACAATTAGTCCCTTCTCTGGTTCCACATTCATCCTCTTCCCTCCTGCTTCAAATGCCTATACAGGTCTCGATGTCTTCTTCCTGCCTCACACCCCACTTGAAATTCCTTCCTTAACTTCTTATAAATCATCCAAACCCAGAGAAGACAACCTCTGCTTTTTTCTTAGGGAAGAGACGAGTGTGTCCAACTAACAGGGGTGAGAACCTATAGAGACACGGGCATAGAGCCGAGGTTTTTCCTTTTTTCCCCTTGGACTCATAGATCCTTGGAACTGACCTGTGTGCCTGACTTGCAGATTTCTTAAGGGCAGAGCACAGTCTGGAAAAGGGCTCAATGTGAGCTAATGCCAAGGGCAAAGTCATCTTAAAATAATTATTATTCATTTCCCATTGCAGTTAATTTTGGCACCTTCATCAGGGTTTAAATTCCAGTACCACATCATATCAAAGGAAAAAAAAATTGATGTTCATGTTAATTACTGCTCAGATATAGCTACTTAAATCAAGAGTTTAATCTTTGTTTGACTATTCAGAACAGCTCTGAGGCGGGGATGGGGAGAGCCCCTTTCGATTTGGTTTATCTGAACAGGGGATAAGAACTTCAGGTAAAATGGTTTCCTATTTTTCTAAACCAACATTTGGAATTATACCCAGCTAAATGAAAAAGAGTTCGGAATATCAAGTTCCCGTGGGAATTCCCGAGCCTGGCTGTTCTATGAAGTAGGAGAAGGGCACGGGTGATGTAATTTCATGTGCTCAAAGACTTGAGAAACTTCAGAGTGATCATCTAATGGTAAGTGAAATCTTAAAAGCATGTGAGAGGCTTAAAAGTAGGTCTATGAAGAAAATAATATACTATTATTTAAAAGCATGAATTGCCAAAATGATACTACTCTTGGATATGCTCTTTATAAGAATTATCTTGGATGGATCCCTGATGTGCATGTTTTTTATCCCATGAAACTATAAAACCCATAGAGATACCAACTTATGTACCAAGTAATTAAATCAGTCATTTATCGTAGTTTTACTAGAACATTGTTTTCTTGGATTTCCAAGGCTTTATCGCCTCCGATATAACACTCTGCTCCTAACAATCCCTATTGATTCTACTGTAGTGCCTTATATTTTTAGATTTGTTTTACTGTCTTGCACTAAATTCTAAACTTAATGTGCTATATAAGATGAGATCCATTATCATGTTTCTTAAACTTTATGAAGATAATTATCTTGTCCAACACGGGTGGAAAATGCTCTTTTTTTGGCTGCGGAGTTGGGGACCTGGGGTTGCAGTCCCTGGGGCTGTCAGTTGTGTTTTTTCTGGAGTAGACAGCTCTGAGGTACTGTCCATGTGCTGGCCAGGCGCTGGCAGGTGTGGGAATCAGGGTCTCAGCACAGATTAGAGGACATATCTGGGATTGCGTCTGTGTCACTATTTTGCTATAGTTGGTAACCTCTCTTGGGAGTTGTGGTTCGTATTGCATCTTTAAGGTACTTTGCATACAGTAATTGTTCACGTGCTAAACCGGCCAGTGGAGAACCCTGTGTTCTTAGAGAAAAAGTTATCACAAATATGGGTGCTGTTTTAATTACTCTTCTTCAGAGGCACCTTCTAAATGTTGTTAAAAGTGGTGACGTATTTCATCTCACGTTGAACCTTGAGTTTCCGTTCTCTGGACGAGGATCTTGGTGAAGGTGGAAGGAGCGCAGCAGGATCTGGCTTTTGAGTGATGATACTCCTGGTCTCTCTGGAGGAAGGGCCGCTACTGATAACCCCTCGGCAGGACAGCAATCAGTGCCCTCTGTGACCACCACAAGAGCTCACACACCCTTATCAGGTCCCTAGGCGGTTAACTTGGCACTTTCATTACACTTTAGGGGAGGCTAGATCTTGACTCCCAGGAGGTAGAATTCTAAAAGGGGAAAATAATAACAGCAGCCACGCTCTCTAGAGTGCTAAGTACATGCCAGAAACCGTTGCAAGTGCTTTATCTCTATTACCGCTTTTAATCCGTACAACAGATCTCACGAGGCAGGCACTATCTGGGTCCCGCTTTACAATGAGGAGACTGAAGCACTGAGAGGTTGTTTTGCACAAGGTCACACAACTAGGGAGGTGGGTGCAGAATTCAAACCCAGGCAGTGTGACTCTCAGAGTCCATTTATATCACATTTATAATTTATAAAGTCTTACCCACTAACTATCTCATTTGATCTTCCTGACAACCTCTGTTCCAGTTTAGAGATAAGAAAACAGAAGTAGGTAGTCATTTGTCTACGGTGACACAGCCAAAACCTGCTAGCGGGACAGCCTGCTTCCTCTCTCCCTCTCTAAAACCCACCTCCAGGGTGGAAGATGGAATAATGTGTCACGTGGAAGGGAAGCCAAGGCTCTCTGCACATGCGCAGTCTGCCTCGCCAGAAAACACGCCCCCTCCTTGGTAGTGTACGAGCCAAGCCCCTCGGGGAGCAGCGTCCCCAAAGCAAATGGACTCAGCCTGGATTCTGTGCAAATGGATAAAGCGGGGGCGGGGGGCGGGGAAGACGACGCATCTTCACGCTCTCGCATCTCCGTGGGCACTCCCTCCAGTGTGCTCTTCTCAGCTTGTTGCTCCTGTACTATAATTTCAAGGTCTTTGAAGGGACTGCGTTGGTATTTTGTGATGTTGGCCGCCTGATGCGCTGATGAGATTTTGGAGCCACTGGAATGATCAGACAAGCATCTGTGTGAACCTTCAATCAGGAAGAAGAAGGATACATCAGACTAGAGTGAGAAGGAAGGTAAAAGGGGCATTAAGGGATAGGCCAGAAAGGATAGAAAGGGTGCCTGGGGTCAGGGCTAGGCTGTGTGCAGGGCATTCCTTTTGCTTTCTTAAAATAAAAGAGCATAGCAGCCAAAGGAGGCAAGGAGAAAGTCACTGACTAAATATCAGTCTAGCAGACAAAGATGTATGGTGAAATTCTAGGCCCTCAAGAAAATGAACCAACCAACTGGAAAAGTCCTTTGCCGTGAAGCGGGGCCTGTGTTGAACCCAGCAATAAAAGTTATGCCCCTGTTTCCCCTCAGTTCAGGAGGGGCTGGCAGGTAGTTATTTTAGCCTATTGAGAAAATAAGTGAGCAGTTGTCTGAATTCAATAAATAATATACTTGAACTGGTCCGAATCGAAGAGGCAGACACTGAAATGAGGAGGACAGAAGAGCTACGCTTCCCTTCATCTGCAATAACCGTAGCCTGGGAAGGACTGTCCTCACTGGTGATGGACGGTGATGTAGAGCTTGGAGATCCCTGGAGGACAGGTCAGGCTACTAACGAGGAAAATGGCACCGTGGGTCAAATCAATAGTAGAAGAGCCATCAGTCGGGTTTAGGGCACATACATTGGCCCTGTCCTGAACACTGGGGGGGATCAGAGAATGGGGGTAGCTGGGTCATCTGTTATTTTCCCTAAACAGGTGATTCTCTTCTTCTCCTCTGATTTCTAGTAGGAAAAAAGCCAATCTCCAGGTCTTTCTCATACCACAAAGCATGATTCACTTAAACAAGAAAGGAAAGAAAAGCACAATCAGGGGCTTAAAAAACCAATTATAACTGGAAAGACCAAGAATCTGTGGTTCATTTCTAGCAGATAAACACACGCATATGTATGCCAGGTCGCCGCTTCCTAGTCTGGGTGTGGTCACACTGGGCTTGGAACACTCTCCCATGCTCTTCACCTGACAGATTCTGCTCCACAGAGGCAGACTACCTGGGCATGTCGTGTAATTCAGCATTAAGTATCCTATTGATTCACTGAAGTGCTGCCATGGATATTAATGGAGACAAATATAGTGGCTGTGATTTTTCAAAGGGCTGAGTAATTCCCAGGCATCAATAACGTCTGTCATGATGTAATGCAGGGCAACCACAAGATGCTTGACTTCAGGCCAACCATGAGGGCGGGGCTGCCGGAAGGGGCCCTTGGATACTGATCCAGGGCTTAGGGAGGTGGCCTGTACTTTGTCAAGACCTACCAAGGTAAGGATGCTGGGAATTGGGGTGGGATAGGGTAGTGGTGGTGAAGCAGAGGTGACTGTTCATTCCACTAGGAAATGACAGTATTTCCTAGTGACTCATCACAAAGGTCACTGATGATTAGAAAGCACGGGTATCCTACACTCTTATCTTGAAAGCTTGCCAGGCCCTGGGAAGTCAGACCCTACCCTGTCGCAGAGAATAGGGCAGGTTTTCCCACCTCTTCAGCCAGAAGCACTACATGCCCCTGATAGTACTGAAGCCTAATGCCTTTAGTCCTGCAGCAGGGGGCCCTGGGTAGCAGCTCCTACCCTGTGCCCTGTGATCTGGGCACGGGACTGCTTTAAGTGTATGATTCCAGTGACTGCTTTTAGAGAGGTTAAGTTTCTTATTCAAGGTCACACAGCGAGGTATTCATGGCCTGGGCTAGAATCTAGGTCTCAGAATTTCTTACCCAGGTCTACTCTCAGTTACCTTTAGGTAGACTGATGCAAGCTATTTGAATATATGACCTGAAACAAGTGATATTTCCTTCTAAAAAGGCTCTGTAAAAAACCTCAGAGCAATTGTAAGAAATCAATTACTCACAAACAAATCCCATTTCAGTCAAGTTCTGCAGGCTGCCCAATCTTTCTACATTCCAATTCAGTCTCCATATTGTTACTCACATTATCTTGCTACAAGATGAATCTGATCTTGTCACTTCCTGGCATAAAGAGCTCCATCATCCCCTTCTGCAGACAGGATAAACTCGTTGGCACGGTCCTCAATCTCACCCCCCCACCCTCCACCGTCTTCAGGCTGATGTCCTGCCCCTCCTGTTCCCAGCCACTCTGGTCATTGCTGATCCTTCTGTGTCCTCGTATCCTCTGTATATTTTGTACACGAAATTCCCTGTGTCTTCAACATCTTCCCCCATCTGCTGCCTGGGAAATTCCTTCCCATCCTTAAAGAGAGCCAGCTCTTCTCTCCCACTCTGAGAACCACCCCTGCCTCTCTGTGCAGAATTAGGAGCAGTTCCTCCTCTGAGACTCCACAGGACACCGCTCAGCCTTTATTTTATCTCTATTATAACAGCCTTCCTGTTGTACTGTGTGTGTTTTCTTGTCTATACCCAGTGCAGTTTGAACTTCTGTGGTGAGGGCATGTGCCCCTTTCATTTCTATATCCCACTTCTGGGCACACAGTAGGTATTCTCTATGTGCTTATCCAATGAATGGGGGACTGTGTTCTGGAACAGAAAGAAAGCTGTGGGGTGGGAGCCATCAGTCGGGTTTAGGGCACACACATTGGCCCTGTCCGACATATTTCTGCAGCCTTGGGTCTAAGGATGGACCGTCGTGGAATTGAGACCTAGAGGCAGAAAAGCAGAGCCTCAACTCAGTAGCATTTTGGGGATTTTAGGGTGTGTGTGTGCCTTTTTACCACCAAGTTCTTTGAAAACAGTGGCCCTGGGCATATGTGTAACCATGGACCCCCAGGGGAATAGAGACTGACATTCTAATGGAAGAAAGAGCACACCCTGCTTTGACGTAGACTGAATATCAATCCTGCAGACTGATGAGTGGGGTTGATATTCAAATGTTTAATAACTGACAGGGCAAGTGTATTGACCCATCAGAATGGACACAGGCCACAGGGCTAAAGCAGAGCCCTTTGTTCCAAGGATTAACCCTTTAGGGGCTGGACAGTTAGAGGTGCCATGGAAGAGGGTCTGGGAATAGTAGAAGCAGCTTGGGTGAGGGGGCTTGGGCCAGCAGCTCCTTATCTGTCAGTATGAAAATATTCCAGTATTTTAACAACTGGCCCTGGTAATGCTGTACTGGTGCATATCAGCCTGCTGATGTCTCATTAAAGAATAACAAAATTTTTTGGATAAAGAAGATGTGGTATATATACACAATGGAATACTACTCA
This sequence comes from Lagenorhynchus albirostris, assembly GCF_949774975.1. Classification (NCBI taxonomy): domain Eukaryota; kingdom Metazoa; phylum Chordata; class Mammalia; order Artiodactyla; family Delphinidae; genus Lagenorhynchus; species Lagenorhynchus albirostris. The sequence continues at coordinate 101,356,139 of NC_083103.1, forward strand.
GTCATAAAAAAGAATGAAATATGCCATTTGCAGCAACAAGAATGGACCTAGAGATTATCATACTAAGTAAGTCAGACAGAGCAGGACAAATATCACATGATATCATTTATATGTGGAATCTAAAACAATGATATGAATGAACTTATTTACACATGGAAACAGACTCACAGACACAGAAAACAAACTTATGGTTACCAAAGGGGAAAAGGTGGGGGGGGGAGATAAATTAGAAATTTGGGAGTAACATATACACATTACTATATATATAAAATAAACAACAAGGACCTACTGTATAGCACAGGGAACTCTACTTAATATTTTGTAATAATTTATATGGGAAAAGAATCTGAAAAAGAATATATATATATATATATATATACACACTCAGTTATATATGTATATAACCGAATCACTTTGCTGTACACCTGAAACTAACACAACAATGTATAAAAAATAAAAAAAAAGAATAACAAAAATTTTGAACCCACCTTCAAAGGAAGGTGTGTGTGTGTGTGTGTGTGTGTGTGTGTGTACTTGTACGTGTGTGTGAAGGAATGAGGCAAAGCTTTTATAAGAAGGCAGTATTTGAGCTGAACCTCTAAGTTTTAGTTTTTTTTAAAATTTAAAGTAACTCTTTGTCTTTTTAAAAATTAGTTTATTTATTATTTTTGGCTCTGTTGGGTCTCTGTTGCTGTGCGCGGGTTTTCTCTAGTTGCGGCGAGTGGGGGCTACTCTTCCTTGCGGTGCACGAGCTTCTCATTGCGGTGGCTTCTCTTGTTGCGGAGCACGGGCTCTAGGCACGTGGGCTCAGTAGTTGTGGCGCACGGGCTTAGTTCCTTTGCGGCGTGTGGGATCTTCCTGGACCAGGGCTCGAACCCGTGTTCACTGCATTGGCAGGCGGATTCTTAACCACTGTGCCGCCAGGGAAGTCCCTAAGTTTTAGTTTTATTTCCATACAAGGAGAAGGAGGTGGAGAGCAGAGAATTTCAGACCTTAGAACTGAATGAGTTCACAGATGTGTGAGTGGGCCTGCTTGGGAAAGGTGATTGATTGCACGATGCTTAGAATCACTGGGGGCACAAGAAGGAGTGGCAGGATTGGAGCCAGATTGCTAAGGGCCTTGGAAGCCTGGTGGAAGCACTGTTATCCTGTCTGTGGTCCCACAGGCAGCCCTGTAGCCAAAGCTTATTGGTCGGGCAGGCTTCGGGGTGGCCCTTGCTGGGACAACCAGTGGTACCGTCTTCACCAAGTCTGGGGCTGTCGCTTGGTGAGGGGGACAAGCTTCGCCTTAATTAGGGATGTCGTGGCAGCCTCCTTGGCTCCATGGTGACTGACGCTGCCCGTCCAGCTGCCATGAGGCCGATGTGTCCTACCGTGCTACATCATCTCCTAATTAACACATCTTGTCAGGTCCAGCGGTTGGCGTCGGTAAACACGCTCCTAGCAGCTGTCACTGGGACACCGAGTGGGGCCTGCTGCCTCATTAGCTCAAGAGGAGGGAGATGGCATCGGCGGCCGGGCAGCGGGGAGGGATGTTCTTTTTGGGGGCTGTTGGCAGGATGAGAGGGATGTCAGATGATCAGAGAGCACTCGCGGGGCCCAGTGGAGGGCTCTTCTCTTTGGTGTAGCGACAGGACAGGGTGGGTGGCAGTGTGGTCAGGAATCAGGAGGCCTGGATCCTCACGCTATCTCTCCCACCACCTGGCAAGGCTGGGTGTCCCCCTGCCCCAAATGTGCAGGCTGGAGTTGTAATCCTCACTGTGATGGTATTATGAGGTAGAATTTGGGAAGGTAATTCGATTTAGAGGAGGTCGTGAGGGTGGAGCCCCCATGATGGGATTAGTGTCCTTATAAAAAGAGGAAGAGACAAGATCTCTCTGCACAGCCCAAGGAAAGGCCATGTGAGGCCATGACCAGGAACAGGGTCCTCACCGAGAATCCAACCTCGCTGGCGCCCTAATCTCCGCCTTCCAGCCTGCAGAACCGTGCCTGCGGCTGCAGCCACAAGGTTGGTCTGGGGTAAGTTGTATAGCGGCCCAAATGGACTTAAGACAAGGGCCCAGGCTCCTTTATGAAAATGGGGACGGTAGCAGCCCTACCTACCTCGCAGGCTTGTTGAGTGGGTCTAATGAGAAAATGGAAATTCTGAGGGATAAAACCCCACAATACTATGATATAACCAGACCATAACATGGTTCTAACCTGGGGACGTCGGGGAGAATTCTTCGCCCAGGCAAGGTTAGTCCCGTGGTGTTTCTCGGAACACACCTCACCTGTCTTTCCAGGGCTTCCTGGCCGCATCCTCTGATCACTCATTTCATGGAGCCCTTGCTCTCCCCTCTCTAATCCTGCCAGCGCCTTCTCCCTGTCCTTGGAGGCCCAGCCAGCCTCACCTTCTCCATGGGAAGATCTCAGAAGGAAATATACTCTCCTTCCTCTGGCTGTAGGAGCGTCACCCAGGGCTCTGGCGGGGGAGCAGCTCACCTCCCAGTGACAGTGTAGACATACTCAGCCCGCGCCTCCCCTCTGCGCCCACCCTTGTATTCTGAGCACATGTCTAAACTCTGGACCCTGAGAGCGCACAATGGGCAGTTAGTAAGTGCCCTGGGAGCAGGAAAGCGGTACATCTCACCCTCACGGCTCTCACAGCAGTGGTGGGTGCTCTCACGATTCCCTCCAACAACCCTCTGTAGACCTCCCTCTGAGGGCTCACCCGCATCTCCCCCGGGGCAGGGCACATCTGTTTCCTCTTTGTCTCGCCCTACCAGAAAACAGAAACTTGGTGGCCATCCTCCCCGCCTCTGCTGGAAGGGTGATACTGAGCACACCCGTCTTCCCCCAGTCTTCAGATGCCCGGAGTCTAGACTGCAACCTGGAGCCAGTCCCCTCCTCATTGCCCCGTCGGGACTCCTTGCTCCTGGGTAAAATCTGAGCGGCTGAGGATGTTGTCAAAGTGTCTAATTGTAGCAGGGAGGCAAACTTTGATGACTCAGCAGAGGCATCAGAACCACACCATTTGTGAATCACTGGTAATGAGCATTTAAAGGGCACATCCTAGGGGAGAGCCAGGAGGGCTGGCCACGGGAGGCAGGATGAAGATTCTAATTCCAAGGCTTCTCTTTTTTTAGTTTTCCCCTTTCCTCTCTGCCCCTCCTTAGCACCTGCCCCCACCCCCCACCCATGCGGCATATTTCTTGCTTCTGGAACAGGCCTGTGCAAAAGGTGTGTGTCTCATATGTCCTTCTACTGAGCTGCTCTCTGGGGGACGTAGCGCTCTTCTCTAGCATGGGCCCGCCACGCAGACTTGGTTTGACAGGGGACACGCACATGTGGGTGGGGGTGCGTCAGGGCTGTGCTCGCAGGAGCCAGGCAGGTGTCCACACCCTGGGAAGCGCAGCGGGGATCCACACGGGCTCGTGAATGAGTGGCAGCTTCCAGCCTCCCGAGCTTCCTGGGTGAAGCTCTGGGGTGAGGGCTCGGGGACCAGCTGAGGGACCTCTGGGCCAAAGGGGTGTTTCTTGGGTCACTCATGACACTTTTCTTTCCAAATGGCTAAATGGAGTGGGGAGCAAAGGCAGCTGTGAGAAAGGGCTTTGCCCTGTTTCTCTGGGGATGGAGTGACTGCTGTGCTGGAAGGTAACTGCCTGTTTGCTCCTTTGCCCTGGGAATCTGAAGTGTGTGGACTCCATCAGCAGACTTCCTTGCCATAGGCTTTGGATTGGGTCTGACCGATGAGGAGGCCTCAGCAGGACATCAGAGGTTGAACAAGGTTGAACCAATTCCTCCTCCAGCTTTCTCTGTGAGATCATTGGGGCTGGTCTGTCTCTTGACTGGAGTTCGCAGTTCCTTGTTAAGGCAGCTACTCTAGGAGATGCTCTCTTTCCTCGGTCTCCCCTCCCTCTAACCACTCCCTCTACTCACCCCTGGTTCTCACACTCCCGCCCCTCGTTCCCATAGGCAGGGGCGGTAAGGGCCGCCTCTCTTTCTAGCCCAGGCTCTTTTTTTCTTGTGTTACTTCCTGAACACAGTCTTGCAAACAGTCCCTTTATTAAACTCTCTCCAGATTACCCCATTCAAGTGTGTCATCTTTTTTTTTTTTTTTTTTTTTTTGCCTTGTTCTCTTCCAGGGCCATCCTTCCCACCGGACACATGGTCAGAAGGATCCTGTTGGCATCAGGTTATTCCTGGGATGCCAGCTTTGATATGGAACAGAATGTAAAGTTTTGTGGATGATAAAGGTCCCCATTTCAAGGTAGATAAGTGGGTTTGGAAAAGTGGTAGTGAGTTAGCTTCCCAGGACCCAGTGATAGTCCTTAAACTTATCTGAAAGTCTGTGTAGGGTGGAATAGAAGCCCTTTGTGTGTGTGTATATGGGGCAAGGCGGGGGTGGGGTTCATTCCTCCCCAGAGGTCTTATGCAGGTGCTATTCTTATTTATAGATAAGGCCACTGCAGTTGAGTAACTAGACAAGAATTTAAGGGGCGTGCTCTCTCTAATATTTAGGGAAGAATTGAAGCAGGTATTCCAGTAATTGATGGGAACCTCTCCCTCTTTCAGTCCTTCCATCTTTTATCTGCTCCCTGTTGGCTGTGAAGACTCATTTCAAAGATTTTGCTGGAAAGTGAGTAGGGCATTGACCCAGAGCTAGAGAGGACTCCACTGAGATACAGTCCCTTAGCCAGGTCCCCAGGATCCTTCTTATCCAGTGATGATTTACCTCCCTGCCTCTCTCTGGAGCTGGCCCCTGAGTAGGGTTTCTGATTTTGGCTTAGCTGCCTGGCTTCCTCTTACAGGTGCCTCGCCTCACCTCACACAGGTGAACTTTGAGATGCATGCCCTGCCCCCAGTCAAGGAGCTCTTCTTTGACTCCTGATTGGTCTTTTTGCCTGATGGTTTGGGTTGGTGTTCTTCCCCACCAGGCCCCGGACTCCTGTTAGTGCTATCACACACAGAGGCCCCAAAAGGTGAGCCTGCCCTTGACCTGACCTTGTGACCCGCTGCACTGCAGGTCTGATTATCCCTTGACATACCTCACTTTCCATTCCATTCCACTCCACTCTACTCCACTCTGAGGCCCCTGACCGACTGGGAGACAGGCACTCTCTCCTTGACGTGTCCTGCCTGAAATGTCAGCTTCCACCCCTGCCCAGTGTTCCCCACACCCAAATATGGAATGGACCTTTCTTCTTATGTATATGGAATGGACCTTTCTGCTCGTATAGATGGAACAGAACTTTCTTCTCATATATGACACAGTGGCTACTTCACTTTCACTCTTTATTCAGCGGTCTGTGCATCCAGTTAATACTCATTCATCTGTTCATTCCTTCATCCTTTCTGCTCTTTATTGAGCATCCTCACACGTCTCTATCAGCTATGATGTATTTATTGATTGATTGATTGATTGATTGATTGGCTGTGCCGCGCAGCATGCGGGATCTTAGTTCCCTGACCAGGGATCAAACCTACGTCCCCTGTAGTGGAAGTGTGGAATCCTAACCACTGGGCCGCCAGGGAATTCCTCAGCTATGATCTATTATTATTGTCATTTTACACAGGAGGAAACTGAGTCAAAGAGTGACTAAGCAGCTTGCTGAGGGCCACACAGCTGGTAAACGGTGGAGCCAGGGTTTGAAGCAGGTAGTACGCTACAAGAACGTGAACTCTCAAGCCTCAGCACAATATTTCTATTCACAGACAGTTAGAAATCCTTCATATGTAAAAGTAGAAGGTCCTGAGCAGATCCCCTCTCTCCCCCTTCCCCAAGTCACACTTCCACGGGCTCTGCTCAGAGCAGGTATGACTGTGTGTGCAAAAAGGGAGCTGGAAAGAGACGAGGCGAGAAAACCTGAGGGAGAAGCGTGGGAAGGAGGCGGTGCAGGCGGAGCCAGTTCACCCTGAAATGATTTGCATCCGTAGCAGAAGGGAGTACGTGTCATGCTGTCACAGCCTCTTCCTGTATTGACACAATAACAATCCCTCAATTTTGTGTAGCACTTGGTAGTTTTCACAACACTTTCAAATCCATTAGCTCATTTTATGCCCACAGCAATATTGTGAAGAGGCAGGAATTGTTATCCTTATTTTGCAGATGAACGGGCTCAGTGAGGTTATGTAATTTGCCCCAAGTTGGGGATCCTGAGTGAAAACCTGGGTCCCTGACCCCTGGTCTTATGGTCTGTGCAACATGCCTCACTTTCTTCTTCATCACTTTCTGATTTGGAGCCATTTGTGGGACGGGCTGGCTGCCCAGACTCCCAGAAACCCCTCATTCTTGGGTTCCAGGCCACCTAGACTATATAAAACAGTGGTTCTCAAATTTTACTGGGCATCAGAACCACCTGGAAGGCTATCAGACAGATTTCTGGGCCCCGCCCTAGAGTGTCTGGTTTAGGAGGTCTGGGAGGCCCAAGAATCTGCATTTCTAACAGGTTCCCAGGTGATGCTCGTGCTGGTGGACTGGGGACCACACACTTCGAGAACCACTAATATCAAGCAGTGTCTTATGGATATTTAACTGGATTTCTCTCACCAAGGCTCATATTCTGGGCTGAAGAAACCTCAGACAAAGAGAGACTTCACCTTGTGGGTCTCTCCCTGAGGTGAGAAATCTGCCTGTGTCTTGCTTCCGTGACTGACTGCTTTGTGGCCCAGAGAATGGGAAGAAAACCTCGGGATTTGGTTCACACACATGAAAGGAAAATGTCCACACGTGAGATTATTAATTCCTTGTTCAATTAAGTTATGATCTCCAAAATTATCACATTATTTGGCTCAGAGGGAGGCAGCATTGAATAGCTTGTTCCACGTAAGGTGTGAATAATGAAACTTTATTACTTTTCTTGCTGGTGAGTAATTGTGACTGACACATTGGCAATTACACAGATTACCTTCTCCCCCATCCCCCCAACGCTCTCAGCACTGAGCAGTTACTTTCTTGTGTCTGCTTCTTTCTTGCTCACCGCACTCCCTGTTGCCAGCCCCGTTCCTGTGCCACTTTTTCTCTGTTCTGCCTACAGAGCAGACCTGTGGAGGGGCACGGCGGTGCCGGGCCGTGGGTCCCAGGAGACAGGGGAGAGCAGCATGTCCAGGCCCCTCGGCCAACCTGGCTGGAGCCCTTGTAGGACTTGCTTGAACCCTTGTTCACATTGTTCCCTGGACCCTCCCTTGTCTTCCATTTCTTCCAGGTACCTTGTACGTCCACTCAGGGGCAGTGCACTACAGCTCAGCTGTCTGCTTCATGACAGGTGTGAGCTGACCTGGACACACAGGCAATACAGGGACGCAGCTGCTGTTGCAGTGTTGTGACGGGGCGATGCATCCTGCTGAGGTAGGAATCTCTATGTTTCCTATTTTGTACCCCTTTTAATCCTTCTGAATCAGCTTCTGTCTCCAGCTGGCCAGTTCTGGGGAAACATGTTACTCATCTGAGCCCCGCCTTTCTGCCTCCTGGTGCTCTGGGCACGCAGGCTACAGACGGTTGTTGTCAGCACCTCGGACAGCTCCCTGCTTGCTAAGGGCTGCTCTCTGTTTTCTTTCAGCCTCCTCAGCTGCAGATTGGCTGCCTGTGTGAGGAATATACTTAACCCCTCACCTAACTAACCCCTCACTTTTTTTCCTATGCCACTTGGGGTCTAAATATGTTTTAAGAAATTATTCCTCAGATGGTAAAATTCATACTATCTTGTCTTCCTTTTTCATCATCCATCAGAGCATACTTTTGTACCAGCAATATATTTATTTAGGCAGAACCCGAGTGCTAACGATTTATCTACGGCGTAGATATGGAAAGGACAGGAAGGATGGCTGTATCCAACAGAGACCTTGTTTCACATGGTTCAGTCACGTTCCTGCCACAGTGTCCTTGTTCAGATGCGTTTCCAGCCTCCTTCAGTGGACTGAAGTACAGTCCACTCCAAGTGAAGCAGGCCTGGCCGCCGGGAGCCCTTTCCTCTTGCTCTGGAGAGCTGGTTTGGTGATCTGGCTTAGTTTCCCCCAAGGCGCCTATTTGAAGGAAGAAGAGTCTCTTTTCCTGGTCCAGTGTAGAAGGCTGATGATTTGCATGAGTTGCCTATTCTGCTCTGCCAACGAGTAGGTGGCTTGGACCTGACTTTGCTTTCCCCGAGAGAGAGTGGTGAGTCCTCCCAGCTGAGCATGTACTTTATATCAGACTCTGTGATAAGCACTTGACATGAATGATTCCACTTAGTCTTCATAATAATTGAATGAGGAAGGTGCCCTCTTTCCTCCCTATTTTACAGCTGGTTAGGCGCAAGCCAGGAGACTCCACTCAAGCCTGTGCTTGTCACAGTACTGTAGTTGCTGGCCTGCCTGGGTGAACGCTGGCCTCACTCCTGATGCCTGGGACACAGATGGGCCTCATCAAGGTGAAGCAGGTGATGGCTCACAGGGCAGGTAAAATGGCTGGGCTGGAACAACTCTGGAGTTGAGAGGAAAGACCACTGGGCTGGAGAGGCTGGGGGGCTTTGTGTTGGAAATAAGGCTTGATTCTTGGGTCTTTCTTCTCAAAAAAGTACCAAAGGGAACCAGGTGTCTTCGGTTAGCCTGGCTCTGGGTATACCTGGCAGGAATGTGTTGGGGGATCACAGTCTCCCTCATCCAGCCCTCCTCACACCCCATTGCCAGCCCCCAGTCAGTATCACTTGCTCCCTGTTCAGTAAAGAATCAGATTTCCAAAAAAAAGGCACTCTCAGCCCTGGGCGACAGGTCTGGCCCCTCTTGGGTACGGCGGCCCTGGCTAGTGTTCTTTTCATTATACCTCTTGCCTCTCTGGTCTTCAGGAGGGGCTCATTGCTCTATGGGGAGCGGAGGGGAGAGGGTCTGTGCATCCAGGGAAGAAAGCCAGAACAGCCTCTCATGTAGCCCAGAGTATTAGTTGCTGTACTCGGTTAGGAAATGTGGCCAGTTCCAGCTTCTGGGCCCTACTTGACCCTAAACTTCTCCTAGATCAGGAATAATGCTAAGTCTGAGACTGAGCACAACAAACACTTTTTCTTTTAAGGACTGGCCTTAAAAAACCTCTAAGTCTCAGGGGCTTCCCTGGTGGCGCAGTGGCTGAGAATCCGCCTGCCGATGCAGGGGACACGGGTTCGAGCCCTGGTCTGGGAAGATCCCACATGCCGCGGAGCAACTAGGCTCGTGATCCACAACTACTGAGCCTGCGCGTCTGGAGCCTGTGCTCTGCAACAAGAGAGGCCGCGATAGTGAGAGGCCCGCGCACCGCGATGAAGAGTGGCCCCCGCTCGCCGCAACTGGAGAAAGCCCTCACACAGAAACGAAGACCCAACACAGCCAGAAACAAATAAATAAATAAATAAATAAATAAATAAATAAATAAATAAATAAATAAATAAATAATGAATATCTGCTTATTAAAAAAAAAAAAGCTGTGTGGTGGTTTGGAAAACAAAAAAACAAAAACAAAAATCCTCTAAGTCGCAAAGGTAGAGGTATATCCCCTCCTGGTCCAGAGCAAATCACTGTCCCCAGTTTTTTCCTCCCTGGTCCCACAGAGGTTGGACTTGAGGGTTACATTAAGGCTTAGCAGGAGCAGAGAAGCTCCCTCATTAAAAGGGCCAGTGGGACTGAGGGGCTCCAAGGCCCTTAGCACCTCCAGGCTCCTGGGCCACAGAACAGTGGGGCTGGGGCTGAACAGTGGTCAAAGGCCTGGTGCTGGAGATGGCTGGAAGGAAAGGGACTGGGAGTGTGGAGACGGCTGGAGGCTGGGCTGCATTCTCAGCTGGTCACTGTGTGTCCCAGGGATGAGCACCCCTGCCAGGTCAGAAGGAGCAGAGGTCTTGGGTCAGGAGCCAGAGAGACGTAGGTCAAGGACATGGCTTTAATGCCAACTGGATATCTGGTCAGGCTGCAAAACCTTTTGGGGCCTCAGCTTCCTCATCTGTAAAATGGGGATGGAAATACCTGCTCTACCTACCTTAGGTTTTTGTCAGAGTCTGAAGAGCCAACAGGTATGAAAATACCTTATAAACAGCTGAGTGTATCCCAGGCATGAGGGGTGAAGGAGAGGCCCTGCCTTCTCCCCTGAGACCTCCTCCCTGGTTTCTCATTCCCAGTGGGAAAACACTAAAGAATTCTGTGACTAACTTTGCTATTTTTAAGTCACGGGAAGGCTCGACAGGCCTGCAGGAAGTGGGAGGGATCAGCGAAGGAAGTGATGTATTTCCTATGAGACTCGGATCTCCCTGAGTCAAAATCAGCTCTCAAGTCCCGCCCCCTTGTGTGACAGACACGGGAAGACATCTCCGCTCTGCTGCTGCTTATTTTTAGGATCTTAGGGAAATCACAGAAAACTCCAAATTTCAGCTTTCTCATTTGTAAAAACGGGAATGGTAATAGAATTATCCTTAGATATTCATAGAGTTATGGGATAAGGGATATACAGGTATACACAGGTATGGCATGTACTAGGTACTTAATAAATGTGGACCTTGTTATTTGATTCTTGAGCTAAGCATCTTTGCTTAATTGGGAGAGAGTATCCCTTTCAGAGAGCTGTGAGGATCAGTGAGGAGAATGTAAGGACCCCCTGGCATATGAGCCCAGAAGCCCTAGAAGTGAGTTGTCCTCCTCTTTCCCCCTTGCTGTATTTGCCCTCTTGAGGGATCAGTGATGCTCAGACCTTAGAATGGGCCCTGACAGGAGAAGTGTATGAAGCCACGGGGTATGTGGCAGCTCCGCTTTTATACTCACAAACAGAATGTCGAGTGTTGGCCCCTCCTCCTGCCTCCCAGATCTCTGTGCCCTCCAGTTTCTCTGCTGGTTTCTGGTCTTCCGTGTCACCCTCCTGGACCCAGCACTACTGTCTGTGGTGCTTCCACACCCCTTACAGCGCGCTCTGGCAGCACTCTCAGTGTCCGCCTGGGGTGCTTGCTCTGCTGCTCTTTATGGTCTCAGCCGGACGGGCTGAGCTCTTTGTGCCTCCTCAGGGTGGGGTGACAGGGGTGACAGTGGGGTGCCTCCTCAGAGTGGGGTGACAGGGGTGACAGTGGGGTGCCTCCTCAGAGTGGGGTGACAGGGGTGACAGTGGGGTGCCTCCTCAGAGTGGGGTGACAGGGGTGACAGTGGGCTGAGCTCTTTGTGCCTCCTCAGAATGGGGTGACAGGGGTGACAGTGGGGTGACTCCCACAGGGAGTCCAGATCATCTGAGCTTGAATTTGAATCCTGGTTTAACTACTTACCGTGTGACCTTAGGCAAGTCGCTTGATGTCATCGAGTCTGTGTCCTCATCGGTACAATGAGAGTGACACCTATTACACTGCATTACGGAGGGATAAAAAGAGATGATGTGTCAAAGCACCTAGGAGGATAGGTACTTCGTAAATACCAGGTTACCTCCCTTCTTCCGCTTATTTCCCCGGCCTTGAAGCCTGCTTAGGGGAGGGGAGGAAGGCAGGGTGGTGAGATTGCCCCCCCTCCAAGACGACTCAGCCCTTCCTCCTCATCCCTCGCTGCATCACGATACCTCCTCATTATATTCTGGAAAACCTAGATCCAGCCTAAAGGAAGATTTTTAGCTGCACGTGTTTTCCGGGGTGGGGGACAGAACTTCCTCATGGGTGTGCTGTTTTGACTTCCATATGGGCTGATTTCAGAGTACCTGGGAAATTTCAGTAATTAGCAGTGGCAGCATGGGTGAATCATGTTGCAACCACCCTCTTGTCACTTCTTCTCTCTTTTGCTCTGAATGCAAAGGCTCCAGATGCATTTATAACAATGTCTGCTCCTCATATGGCCTTTGGCCTCATGTTCCCACTGCAGATGCCACATTCCCTGTTTAGCACAATATGGGTCCGTCTCCGGGCAGCCTCCTCTTTTCTCTTCTCCAGCCTCTTGTCTGCCTACCCGTTTGTCTACCCTTGCCTCTGCCTACCCGTTTGCTCAGAACCAGCAGGCACACTTAGCTAGCTTGTCCTCTTGCAAATCCTACCTATGGGTTTATTTCAATTCCTACTCCTGGAAGAAAAGAAAAAAAAAAAAAAGAACCAGGTCTAAATCCTGATTAAAAATATGGCTTAGTGCTGTCTGGGCTGATAAAAATCCTACTTGGAAAATGGGGACCTATTTTTCTCCCTCAGGCTGGCTACCTTTGAAGGTCGGTCACCTAAAAAAGGATAAAAGTGCGGAGAAAGATTTGGCTAGCAGAAGCTAATAATCAGTGACTCCAACATCTGTCTATCCATCCATCCATCCGGTTATTCATTTAATAATACTTGCAGAATGTCTACAGTGTACCAAGCCTAGCCCGGCTTTGGGGACACACAGATGATGGTGGGAAGACTGGGAGTTAAACTGAGATCACTGTACAGTGTGATACATGCCCCCATGTGATACATGGGAGCCTGAGGAGAGACATCTGGGTCAGGGGCAGAAAGGGACAGCTGCTCTGAAGAAGGGGACACTTGAATTAAAGATCAAGGAATGAAGAGCATTGAGCTTTGCAGTGTTCACTTTCATTGGCACACGTGTGGTACCAGGATCAGTAAGCTCCAGAATCTTTACAAAACTTACACCTGCTCCAACGTGTGGGGAGAATTGTAATGTCCTGAGGATGGGGAGCTCAGGACAGGAACAATAACCGACTTCGCTTTGGAATCAGAGAACTCAGAACATTTAGGTAATGTGACTTCCTCTTGACAGGATTTTCCTAAAAGAAAACCCTGCCAGAGAGATGGGAATAGAATCACCTCTCTTGTTCTTAAAGAATCCAAAGCTTCACCATGTTTCTCTTTCATTCCACCATCTCCTGTTGCTGGAAAAACCTACTTGTCTGTTCTCTGGCTGCAACTAAAGTTGATCTCCTTAGGAGAGCCAGAAATTCCTCCAATGTTTCACCAACTCTCCTTTTCAACTAGGCTCTCAAAGCTATGAGAGTTGTCCTATATTCTGTGCTGGATCTGGCCTGGGCTCCCAGAGTGTACATAAGCAGAAACAATTACTGTATGGATGGGGGGCACTGTCGATTCAAGCAGAATCACTCAGATGTGGGGCAGCTGTCTTGCCGTAGATGGCCTGGGAGGATAGCCCCGTGGTCCAATGATAATTCCCTCTTCTTTATTTTCCCCTGACTCATCCTATACTTTCTCATAACTGCAGTCATGTCCTGCAGCCAGGACAGCCAGTCCTGATCAAGGATCAGCCTTGGTGACCGGAAGTCCAGGCTGAGGGCTTGAAATTAATTGAGTGTAGGAACCTTGCTGAGAAAGCTGTTGCTATGAGGGGACCACTGTTCAAAAGAACCTCAGTCTTGAAGAGCCAGGTGCTGACGCATCTCCCAGTCTCTCCGCAGACAGAAGGCGGAGTGTCTGGATATGGATTTATTACCCACTTCCTTTTCTAGAATGAGTAAGCTCTGTTTTGCTCACCACTGTGTCCCCAGGGCCTGGAAGAGTGCCATTTAATAATTTCTTGTTGGATGAACTAAGATTCTCAAGTAATGTGTGAGGAATCTCCATTGGTCCCGCTGGTGTCTCTTAGTCCTGGGCTGTGTTGCCAAAGTCCACAGTTTCTTTGTGACTTGGCTGGGCCCCAACCATCCAAAAGCCCACTCAGAAGAAACGCTTCAGTGCTAACGGATCTGGAGACTTAAGCTCTGGAGGGCCACCTCTGTCAGATGAGATTTGCCTTCAAAGGCCACTGGCTCTGACCTTTCGATAACATTTAAAAAAAAAGAAACCTTATATATTAACTGAATCAGTCCTATCTCCAGTGAAGGTGTAGACAGCTATTTGTATTTCTGTTTGAATGTTTTGGTCCTTTTCTTTTTCTACTTCTGGGTAAGCATAAAGGAAAAAAGAAAAAAAAGTTCCTTTGCTTGACCAAACCTCATTTAAAAGTTGTTTGTATTTTTTTTAATGGAACCCAATCCCTTGAAAAGCCTTGAAAAGTACCTCCGCTGACTGCAATAAGCCATTTCTAACGTGGCAGCTTCTAATCTAGGAGAGTTCAAAGACAGATGCTAAATGACCACCAGTTGCATCCCAGGACAGTTCCCGCAAGTCTCGGGGCTCTGTGGGCTGGAGATGCGATTCGCTAATCCTGACTCTATTCTTGTGTCCGCTCTGCTGGCTGGCCTGACTTGTGTAATTAGTATTCTCCCCAGTGTTGATGTTGCTCAAATATATTGGGCCCATCAATCACCCACTTTCCAGCTCATCTGTCTGGATCAGTCAATTACAAAGCTATATTTGAGCCACTAGGATTCTTGTGAAACAGACACAAGAAGGAGCTAAACTCATTTCAGATTTGACCTCTGAAGCTGGGACCTGGGGAGGTTTAGTTTGCTTACACTTCATGGCTATCCAATCCAATCTGGCCTGTAAACTAGAAAGGCCATTGGCTTAATTGGGAACACTTTAATACAGATATCCATTAACTTATGCTAAATTACAGTAAAACATCTATGGAGGAACTTGACGTGACATCTGCATGAATACTAAGTAACTTCATTACGATCAGTACTGTGACAATGAATATGAAATGAATGTGCCCAGAGAAGACAATTAATCTCCCACCTTCCCAAGCCATTACTGCTTTATTTCTCCCCGCACTGTGCTAAGAAAGACAAGGCATAGACGTACTATGATTTTTCTGAGCCCATCACTTCCCTTCAGCTGCTGAGTGGTCCCTGAGAGCTCCTGTCATTTGTAGCCTGGAGACTGGCTTGGGCCACCTGGAGGAACAGCCATGGCCAGTGGAGGGGTGGGGGTCCTGGGGTCCCACTTTGGTTTGGGAAAGAAGGCTGTCAAGGCTGATGGAACACACCACACACGCACACACACACACACACACGCACACACACACGTACACACACATACAGACACACAGAGTATTGAAAGATGTCCTCATCTGGAACTAGCAGACAAGACTGTCAGGTCAGATTATCCACATCAAAATCATTCCAGTCTGCTCGCTGCATATGTTACGTGCATAGATCGAGGGAAGAATTTGGCCTCTGAATTAAGCCAGCTTTTCCTTCTGGGCTGCCTGCACCTGAAAAGTGTGGCTAGGTGGGTCCAAGAGTCAGATAAACACACTCCATCACACTGTGTCTGAACCACACAACTTGGTCTTAAAGAGGCATCCTCTTGCTGAATTCTTCCTGAATCTCAGGGTGAACCACGGGAACCTTTGTATTTAGGGATGCCCAGCTCAGTGCGAGGAGTAGCCCCTGAGACAGGCAAGCAAGAAAGAATATTCCTGGGTTCCCCTCCTTTCATCTTCCCCTGGGTCACAGACCTCTTCTCCCTGCTGTTTTCTCCTCCCCTCCTTGACCTTTGACCTCAGAGTCCCCTGGCTCAGTCCTGCTACTGTGATGCTCATGATACCCCTCACCACAGGTGTCCCGTGGGGAGGAGCCTCCCTGTGAAATGTGCAGATGCCCTTGGATGCTGCAGACGGAGCTCAGGTCCCAGTGGGCAGCCACTGGGCTGTTCATGGAGAGCCAAAGGCCCCCCAGAAAGGGTAGATCTCCACCATCCATGGGAACAGAGGGCGCACCAATAATCTCGTTAGCAGGTTAAGTAACAGATTTCGACAGATGCTCCCCTGCCTTTTAGTCCTAGTTTCAAACTCTTTCCTGCACTGGTCTCACCAGGGTTGGTGGCTTGTTCTCACTGTTCCCTCTTTGGAGACCAGTAAGCGGCTCTGTTCGTGCCAGGTTTCCCTATAAATACTGTGGCTGCGCCCACATGAGGCAAAGCGTTCCTGGGAGATAACACTGAGCTTGCTTCTGGACTCCTACTGGGAGCAGGAGGGGAATGAAACCGCCTCTCTGTGAGAGCAGATTACCACGTGGCCAAGCTCAAGCTAGACTCACAGCAATGTGAACTCTGTCCTCCTCTTTCTGTTGTCTCCCTCTCCTCTGCCCTTTCCAAGCAAGATCTCAGTCTAAGAAGAACACGTCTGATTTCCTTGGGTGAACACGGTCTCCAATCCCTCCCTTCCATTTCTCTCTCTCTCTCTCTCTCTCTTTCTTTTTCCCATACAATGCAAGGCAGATTGTACTAAAGGAATGGTAACTCCGGGCTGATGTGAAGAGCATTAGAATTAGGTTTGCAAACCTGCTCCACTCTTACTGACTTTATGATATTGGGCAGGAAATTTAAACTCACTTAGCTTTGGTTTTCTTATTTATATAAGGAGAATATTAATGATATCTCCCTCACAGGATTAGCGTAAGGATGAAATAAGATAATGTATATTTAAGTTCTTTGCACATAGTAGATGCTTAATAAATATTAGTTGAATGAATGAATTATAAATAAAGAAAATGTTAGGGAAACACAGAGGAAAGCTCACCAATAGTTGGGAGGGACAATATCAGAGATGATCTTGAAGGGTGAAGAGGATTTCAACAGGTGTAGATAAAAGCTATTTCAGACAGATGGAACAGCATGAACACTGAAGTGGAAAAGAGTAGGTCACACCAGAGAGGCAAGGACTAGTGGGAAATAAGACCAAAGATATAGTTTAGGGTCTACTGTGGCGTATGATTGCTATGCTCAGGAGTATGGACTTGAACCTTGGGCAACAGTAAATTATTAGAGATGTTAGAGAAAGGAGTGGCAATATTTTAGGAAAATCAATATGGCAAGCAAAGGAGTAGGATTATACTGGAGATTAATTGGAGACAGCGAGATGAGTTTGGAGGCAGTGAGATTAAATGAGGAGCTTAACAAGGCTAGTGATAATAGAAGCAAAGGAAAGAGAAACAGAGTCAATAGGAGCTGGTGACCAATGGGATGTAGAGAATAAGGGAGAGGGAGGTTTAAACCTGACCCTGAACCTTTAGGGAAAGATAAGTGAGAAGACCATGACATCAACTATAGTTCATGCAACACAGAAAAAGGTAAGAGGTTTTGAAGGAAGGTAAGCTATGCTCTAGGTGGTCAGTTAGAAATCTTGCAGGAAACCCAGGTACAGATGTTCAATATATAGCCAGAACTATGCACCTGAAGGCCAGGCATGGTCTAGAACTGGAGGTAAGGATGTGGAATCATCTTCTTAGGGGTGATGACTGAAAGCGTGGGGAAGGGTGTGAGCGAGAAGGGGATAAAGGAACTCTTAGTTTGGGGATGAGCGTGCTTGAATTGTAGTGGATCCAGTGGGTCCTGAGAATAGGGGGCTGCAAAGTCAAGCAGGTAGAAGGACGAAAAGTTGAGAAATTCTGGAATGTTAGCAATAGTAGAGGTAAAATGTGTGGTCGTTGTGTTCAGACTGAGTGAAGCCAGAGAGGGAGGTGGGAAAACAGGAAAAGATGGAAAAGATGGAAGGCTATGGGAAAACCAGATAGTAGGTTGGGAGGGAGTGACAAAATGGGTAAGGATAGAGAGAGGTTCTGACAATTGAAAATCTGAATGTTTAGTAATTCTGAGTTGTGAGTTTCAAAATGCAGAAGTGGTAGAGACAGAGGTCACTGGAGTGAAGGGGCCGTGAAACTGAAGGGGTCAGGGGTTTGGAAGGATCAGAAGTCACCAAGGATGAAGGAGGTGACGAGAAAGAGAGGAGAGGGCTGAGAACCTGGTGCGAAAATCCTAGAGGAAGATGGGGTCGTGTCCAGAAAACTTGTAGATGAGGTGAGAAGGATGGACAGATGTTATAATGGATGGAATTATTGGGGCAAAGAGATCAAATTGAAGTGAGCCTGGGCAAAGCACTATAAAGGATAAATTTGTTGATTTCTTATAAATGCCTTAAAGTCTTAAGTCGGAGGGTCAAGAGATATCTTTGAATCAAGTAATAAGCAAGAGGTTATAAAGACATCAACTATTTTAAGTGCTACAGTGTGTGGTGCTGGCCACACAAAGTTTGATTCTGGTGCTCTGACCAGCCCTCTTGACAAATGGCAAACATTCCAACTCCTACTATGCACCCCTGCAGCTCAGGAGAGTCAAGATACACGTCATGGAAGAGGTGGACTTGGGGTGAACCTCGAGGGACGGGGTAAGAATGTTGAACAATAGGTGAGAGAATAACTGAGCAGAAGTGGAATGAATGTGGCATATCCTGAGGCTAGCATTGGAGGGATGCAGGCTGGGAGTTAGGAAGGACAAAGGAATGAGAGTGGAACCAGAAAATGGAGGCAGGCAGACTGATGGTATGAGAATACAAAAGCAACAAAATATTCCCAAGTTGGTTTTCCTGCAGTCACAGGCTTGGGCCAACTTAAGCATGTAGTTTTTACATGGACCCAAACGTCCTCATCTGTGATCCCACATTTGGAATGCGTATCTCTCTCAGCATTTACCACGTGGTGCTCTTGGTTGGCATGCCAGTCTTTCTCTACTGTGAGCCATCGGAGGGCAGAGACCAGCCCATCTCGGCAGGCCCCTCAGTTTATAGCGCTCCATGGGTCATGCAGAGCTCTACAGATATTCGTGGCATAAATGAACCAATCAGTGAGCAATAGCTGGGCAGAAATCAGAAGATGTGTACTTAAACTGGGCTACAGTTGTTGGCCAGAGGCCTCCCCCATCTGAACAGAAGCATCATGGCACAAGATGAAATTCTAGGTTTTAAAAGAAAAAAAAGTAGGAAGAACGCTCAAAGCCTTTGTTAATTAAAAACATGAATCGCTCTTCAGGGAACATTCCCTGCCTCCCATTCTCTTTCCTGGCTCTGAATGGCAGATAAAGTGGTATCTTTGCCTACGCTCTGGACCACATTTAATTAAATGCCTACATTGACTACTTCTTCACATACCTTGTTTTATTTCCTTCCCTTCCTTCCATGCTAAAGAGGGCCAGGGCTAATACTAATGCATATGCTGTTAAACCTTTTTAATTAACTTCAACTTCTTCCAGAGATTTATGTTTAAACAGTAAATTTTCTGTTGATACTCAGATACATAGGCGGCACTCAGAATGATGTATGAGTACTCTTGTCCTCAAAATGATTCTTCATGAGTTACCACCAGAGACGTTTTCATGAGCCTCTTTTATTAAAATAATAATACTCAGCAAAGCAATAATGCTTTACAACCAGCAGCTAATTAACTTGCCCCTCCCCTCACAGGTCAGCATGAGCATCTGCAGGTTAAGATATGAGCGCCCAGTGGGTCTCTCTCTACCTTAGAGTCAGCACTGAATTGGTCTGGGTTTGTGCTCCGGCATCTGTGAGTAATAATGTTCATTTAAAACACAGCTTTGTTCTTGGACTGTAGCTCAATCTGTGATTATTATTATTTATTTTGTTCTTATTTGGTACCTTCTCTTCACTGAGTATCGGTATGTCAGATCTGCACTTGACCTCCTGAAACAGAATTTAACCATGCCTTGGAAAAGCCAATGGATTTCAAACTCTGGTTTAATTGCAAAATCCATTTATTTTCCTGTAACTCTAAATTTGTGCTCCAAGTATTTTAAATCATGATCTGGGCTGTCAATTGTAATTGCCACACAGCAACCCTCTGCCAACCAAACCGATCTACCGACCCAAGTTCCTGTCCCATCCTTCATGTTGAGATAATGCTTCCCCTGACAAGCCGATATAGTTCTATTCCGTGTTGTACCATCGACGAGCCAATTATTTCAATTTTGGTATCAGATTCAGAAGAGAGTTTAATGATCCTCAATAGTATAAACTGAATTTTTATTCCTACAGCAATTTAGTAATGATGATGACATTTAAGCACTTAGAAAGTATTTCTCGTTTCCCACCACTGACAAACAGGAGGCCAGATGATCATTTCAGGCACTTTTCTGGGCAGCTCTGCCTCGGCTCCGTTTTGCAATATTTATGAAGCCCAGACTTACCCCTGCAACTCTGCCAGGGGCCAGAGAAAGAAGCCCCCCCTTGACGCAGGGCCTATCTGCTGGGGTTTCAGCTGGAAGTCAGAACAAGGTCCCAGGTTTTGCACACCCATTTTAATTAACTAGTTTATTCACTTACTCAACAAATATTTAATGAGTGTCTACTAGGTAAGACAACTCAGCCCTGGGAGAGAGACCGAGGGGTATGTGGTGTGTTCTTTTCCCTCTAATCAAATCAAATTCAACCCCAACCCCCTTCCACCCACCTCCCCCCACCCAGCGATGAGGTCCAAATTATTTGAATAATTTACACATGTGTTTAGTCTACTCATTCAGCAAACATTTCTCAGCACCGTCTAGGTATATAGTATGCTTCTGGGAGCCGAAAAGTTTACAAAGACGATCGAATCTGTCAGCAGATCCTGTCGGCTCTTTCTTCAAAGTGTTCAAGCTCAGACTCTGACTGTTCTCACTTCCCACTGCTACACCCTAGGCCAAGTTACGACGAGCCTGCACCTAGATTCTTTCCAGAGCCTCCTAACTGGTCTCCCCGCTGCTGCTCTTGCTGTCCCACACTCTCAACGGCGTAGTCTGGGCGAGGCTTTTTTGCACAGGACCCGGAAGTGCAGGCTCAGCGGCCATGGCTCACGGGCCCAGCCGCTCCGCGGCATGTGGGATCTTCCCGGACCGGGGCACGAACCCATGTCCCCTGCATCGGCAGGCAGACTCTCAACCACTTGCGCCACCAGGGAAGCCCTGGGCGAGGCTTTTAAAAACTGAAGTCAGGTGGTGTTATTTCTCCATCCCTAACCATCTCAGAATAAAACCCAAAACCCCTTTCATGATTTACAGCATCCTACCTGGTCTTGCCTCCTTGTTTTCTCTTTAGCTTCATCCCCTACTCATCCGTTTGCTGACTCTGCTCCAGTCACTGTGGCCTCTTTGCTGTTCCCTGAGCACATCAGGCACGCTCCTGCCTCAGGGCCTTTGCACTAGCTGTTGCCTCTGCCTGAGACGTCCTGCCCTTAAGTGACCCACATGGCTCAATCCCTCACTTCCTTCAGGACATTGCTCAGTTGTCAGCTTCTCAGGGACTGACCACCTTATTTAAAATTTGCACCCCACTCTTGTACTGTATCCCTTTCTCCACATCCCTTTCCTGACTTTATTTTTCTCTGGAGTGCTTATCCCCATCGGACATATTATTTATCTCAGTTCTTTGTTTATTTTATGTCTCCCCCACTAGAATGTCAAGTCTGTGAAGGCTTAGATATTATCTCTTTTACTTATTGATATATCAGTGCCTAGCACAGAGATATTTAGTAAATATTTATTATATATATGTATATATGTACACACATATATGTAATGACTATATGTAATAAATAGCACTGTCATAGTCTTTAAGAAATAGCACTGTCATAGTCTTTAAGAAACATACAGTCAAACAGGAGCTATGTCTGAAAATAAATAATGAGCTATATTTTAAGAAAGCTGGAAATAAATAAAAAGCTATGGTAGTTCAAAGGGTAGAAAATTTCATTTTACCTGGTTGAATAAGCCTGCTAAACTTAGGCCTCTGATTTCACTACGGGTAGGTAGTATTAGAAAAAAAAACCCAAAAAACCGCAATCGACGTTGAAAGGAGAAAATGGTTCCCTGTTACAAGATCCCTCAACTAGATCAAGACTGGCTCTTGGGAGCTGGTGATCACGTACTGTGTGCAGTGTTTCATTGGGCCCTGGTGGCTTTTCCAACTGGGGATCCCTTCTCATCACCCCAAATCTCACAAACAAATCCCAATGAAAACTCACCTCCATGTTGCGGAGGCTTGCGTCTGCTTTTTACAGATGTCAGTGCAGGCATCGGGGGGAGGCAAAGCCAATGTAATTTTTATATGGCTGATTTTGACGGGACATGTCTGGTTACTGCTAGTTATCCTGGAGCCTAACTGGATCTTGAGGATAAATCTTTTATTTTGGTAGCACTTTAAAATAAGTGGCAGCAATTCATGCATAATTACTTCTGAATTATCTAGGGGACTCATCAGGTTTGATTATAGATGCATAAGGAATTTACCAAATTTGTGGGTATTAGGGAGATATTAATTCCATATGAAACCTCACAATTCATTCATGTGCCATTTGTTTTCATTCCTTTTTTATAATAAGCTAATTAGTTTAAATTATTTGTACTTGTACAAGGTCTTGAAACACATATAAGGAATGATTATACCAGGGCACCCAATAAATGGGAAGCTTTGCAGACAGCATTAATTGTGATAAAGTGTTCATAAAGCAGTCGATGTTCAATTTTCCCATTTGGGATGGAAATAATAGGTCTAATCATGACACCTCCATAAAATGGCGGGAAGTCCCTAATTAACGTTTTTGAATTCAGATATTTAAGACAAGGTGGAGGAAGTAATTACACCAACTGGAGAAGGAGGTGAAAAGGGGAGTTCGACCTTGTTCTAACAGAAGGGGAAAAGATGAGATGGCGGGGGCTTGTTAACTCTGAGCCAGGAGGGAGACAGGCACACGTGGTCTCTGATCCGTTCAGAGAATTCCTTTAAGAAGAACCCGTGCTTCTGGGGGGTCACTTGAAAGCTGAGATTTCAGCCCCTCAGAAGAAAAGGATGGGCTTCTTTGGATAGGGGCCCCAGGATCTTCTTCTTCTTCTTCTTCTTTTTTTTTTAATGTGGAATTGGCACCTTCTGGCCAATGAGCCTGGGCAGGAAGGGGCCCAGTCCAAGCTCACCCAGGGAGTCTATGGTCATAGTAACAATAGCTACCGTACACTGGGCAGATGCTAAATGTCAGGCAGTGTGGCTGCCACTTTATATACATTATACCATTGCATCCTCGTAACAGCCCCTATGGTATAGATACTATTATTATGGTATAGATACGATTATTATCTCCACTTCACAGGTCAGGGAACTCTGGACAAGAGGTCATGTAACTTGCCCAAAGTCATTCATTCAACCGGTAAGCAGCAGGGCTGGGGCTCTGGGGACGTCTGATTCTGAAGCCCTGCACTTAATCACTATGCAGTACAGCCTCCTGTATTCCCCACTGTCTCCCAAACATCTGGGATGTTATTATAACCTCATTAGTGCTACCCCTATTATTACCACCCCAAATGGCGAACTTTGAAGAGTTATTCTTTTTTGAAATCTTAATACCAAATTTTTACTCCACAGGAAATCCACCAGGTCAGAGGTCTTCAGATTTCCCTCCCTCAGGTTCCCTTCTGTGGAGCAGCTACAAAAGGACCAGCCACCTCCCTGGTCTTCTACTGCCATTAGAAAAAGCTCCACAGGGGTTAATGCAAAAAAGAAGTTTTGCTTTGGATGAGACACCAGTTTAATTTATATCTGATTAAAAAAGCCATTCATTCATGCATTCAGCAGCTGGTATTTGTTAAATGTCTCCTACACTCTTAATTGGGTTTTGTTACGGGGGAAGGGAGAGAGGGAGCAGGTATAATAAAGCGTATGCCAGACACCTTGTTTATAATTTTCTTGGAAGAATATATGTACACACCTGAAAAGTTAAGTAAATAAGAGAGTGATTGAATACCAGGCAAGTGAGATGCAGACAGTGAGCTTTGTACAGTCAGAAGGAGACAGCACTGGGCCTGGCGAGGTCCTGGAAGGCTTCCTAGAGGGAGTGGGATGTGAATTGCTCTTTGAAAGATGGGCAGAAACAGGATGGCAGAAGGGGCACCAGCTGGACCCAGTGAGAAAGCCAGGCTCCAGGTCTCAGGTAGTAATTAGGTGTTTGACCTTGAGGGAATCTCTCTCTAGTGTCTCAGTTCTTTGCCGTAAGATGAAGATACTTCACAGGGTGGTCATGACATTCAAATAGGGAAATGGATATAGAACTGCTCTGAAAGATGTCAAGTGCAATCCAAACGCCAGATATCGTGTGAGAAAAGCAACCACAGAGGCAGGCATCCTATAAACAGAAATCTCCAGGTGCCTCACTTTGAGTTCCGTTCTAGCTCACCTGGACGATTAGTCCCAGCTCTGTCCTGGCAGCATTCAGGGTGACACGTTGCTCGCGGAGCCCGTGTGAGCGGAGCCCGTGTGCCTAGTGGGAGAAGCTGGGCAGGATGTGGTAAGACTACAACTGATCCTGAAGCTTCCCTGACATTGCACAGGGGGAGCACAGTGAGACCCGGCAAAGGGAAGTAGGAAGGGGCAGGAGGCTCTTGAAGTTTCTCCTGTCTCTGTGCTATCATATAGAAAATGACAACGCCGTTCTATTATAGCCATACTCAGTCGCACCATAAAGGGTAATTGAAAAAATACCTTGCAAATGCCTATGTGGAGATCCAGGGGGAGATCCCCCAACTTCTCCCTACACAGAACCACCTGGAGGGCGTGGCTGAGTCTTTTACTTCTCTATTATTCTCCACCACACCAGACCCAAAGCTAGCACACATCCCAGTCTTAGTCACAGCAAGTCCACAGCCGTCAATTCTAGAGTTCAACATCCTTGAATCTCCCCACCGTCGACCTCTGGTTCCAAGAGAAGCCTGGATGCGTTAATTTCTACTTTGAGAATCTCTTTGACTTCGATCTCTGCATTCAGCATCATTAGGTTGATGAAGGAGGGCTCACGGCTAGGATACCGGGACAGAGGGTGGAGGGCCCCTGCTCTACTGGGGATACTGATTTTATCACTAAAAGCTGCTAAAGGATGAGTTTTCTCCATCACATCCAGGACTTTTTCCATTTCAGTGATAAGATGAAGAATCAATCCCAAGAAGATGGATCTAGAATACTTAAACTGAAAGGAATTATAAGTGAATACTTTGTCCCTTTTTCCTACCTCCATGCATCTGCCTCTAAAATACTGAAGATGGAGACAGGCTTGGTCTTTCTGGGAAGACCTCCAAGAAAGGCGTTTCCTACTGTTAACTCAAAGATGAAGGGGAGTGTGTATGATCTAGGAAGCTCCCTTGTTTCAGATAGATGCTCTCCTTTCACCCCTCACCCCACCTAAGAACATAATGGCCATGAAAGCCCCTTCCACATCTGTCTGGAGGGGGCATTGAGCTTGGACCACATCACTCCAGACCTCTCCAACTGCAGCCACATAGCCTGACACCACAGGAGGTCTCAGCCCCTGAGAATCACAGACCCTTGGACTCAATGTAAACTTGTGTATCTAAACCTCTACACCCTTTCCCTTCCACACTGCCTCAGTATTTTTCAATTTTATACTAAACCATGAGTATTTTAAGGATTTGCTTCTTTAAAGCCCTTGCCTCCTCTCCCTAACTTTTATTAGTAACCTATTAGGTAATAGGTCAGGGGTCTGCAGAGGGCCATTCATTCACCCCAGAGGTAACTCCTTGGTCTTTCCTGGCTTTAAAAAGACAGCCCAAGCTGCCAGATTTTAATTAGGATGGAAGAAGATGTTGAGAGACGTTCCTCGCTCACCCACTGGCCAAGGCTGCATTAAACACGGGTCTCACCCACCGTGGACAGGTGGTGGTGGAGCACATCTGTCTGTCTCTTTGTGTTAGCAGATTGTGATCTGGTAGCTCTGACAAAGATTTGTGAAAGGGAGAGCGAAGGGGACAGGGTTGGGTTATGGGGAAAAGGGTAAGAAAGGGGATTAGTCACTTGAGTTGGGATAATCTTTCCTGATGCCAGAGCCTCATCCAGGAGAGCTTTTACTGTTGCCTGCATTTATCTGGGAGACAATATAGGTGGTATCTCTTGAAATTAGGTCACAGCTTGCAAAGGCAGGGGCTTGCCAAGGTGCTAACTGCCTGAATTCTCGGTGGGTTTATACAGCTCTCTGCTCTGACAAATGCCTTCTTTGTTTCTCTGAAAAGTCTGACTTGCTGAAGCAATCATGCCTGCCTCTTTTCTCCTTCACCTTCCCCCCCATACCTTCCTCGCCCCCCCACCCCCCGCAAACAACTGAACTTGGAAGGTTAAAAATCACTTCACTTGTCAACTCAAAAGCTCTTCCTCCTCCTCTCGAGTTGTTTTCCTTCCTACCCAGGGAAGGGAGCTACCCAGGGAAGGGAGTTACCCAGGGAAGGGAGCTACCCAGAGAAGGGAGCTACCCAGGGAAGGGAGCTACCCAGAGGAGGGAGCTACCCAGGGAAGGGAGCTACCGTGCTCTCACTCTGGGGACGGGAAGCCACTTTGAGAAGAGAGTGGAGGTACAATTTTCACGACACACTTGTCATCTCCGGAGCAGGGGGTGGCAGGCTGCCCTGGAGAGCTGTATGAAGGCTGTGTCAAAGCTGTTTCAGTGGGCACAGAATGAGGGGGAAAGTCCTGGTGGCCTGATCTCCTTAGTCCTGTCTGGGCTGAGGTCTCTAGGTGGTAATACTGTGATGGAAATCCCGCCCACTCTGCTAAAGTGGGGGGAACCAGAGTAGCAGCAATAGCAAACATTAGCTCTTGTTTGGCTTTTGAGGCCAAAATTAACTTCCTCCTGCTCTTTTTTTTCCTAACATTTTGTTACTGACTCAGGTGTTGTCATTATAAAACAGTGTGACTCTAAACGGTGGGTGGGACCCAGGAAAGAGTGGAGGAGGTGTTGGAAGCTAATTAGAATCCTCCAGAAGTGGGCAGAGATGAGAACCTGAGCCGGGAAGTCCTGTGGGTTCCCTGGACTCTGGGCTGTCAATTATCTATGCTCCTCCAAGGAGTCAAAAACTGGAGATGTCTCTGGAGCCAGAAACAGCAGGTGCTCATGAGAGCAATGTTTGCTGAGTGAGGTCAGAAGGACCAAGAGTTTGGAGAGATGCTTGTTGCTTCTGCCATTCGTACCTGTGAGGTCTTCCACTGCTTTCTCACCATCGTCTTTATGCTTCCTCATGTGCAGAAGGAAGTTTTTTCATTTGCAGAAAGGTTTAAATCAGACAGTGCATTGAAAAGCCTTGGCTCACAACAAGGCTTCAACAATTGCTAGTTATTATTATGATTGTTTTGTTATCTTTTGGGAAGGAAGTAGAATAAAAGATGCTATCACTGGAGTCTCTAGAAATCTTTCGATAATGGCTGCCAATTTCTTTTTCTTAAGTAGTAGATTTTTTTTCAGATGAGGTTTTACATGGGATCTCAACATATAAAATTGGTATCAGTAAGGTACCAGGCAGTGGGTGTCAAGGGGTGGTGGGGTCCTGGGCCTTGCTTGCTCAGCCTCCCTATTGATTGTACAGGCAATTTGGACTTTCCTGGAATCCAAGGCTCTGAGAGCCCCAGTTAGAAAACCAAAGGTTTAGAATATAAGAGAAATGATGGTTTGTTTCCAAAAAAGTAGAGTCCAGCTTAATACCCTGCTAGTTAACATGTTTTGGTGAACCAAGAAAACCAAGCCAGAGAGAGGTGATCAGGGGAAGCCTCCAGGTAGGGCAGGACACAGATTTGCCAGGTGAGAGATGGTGAAACTGATGCCCAGGGATGTACTCTTTGGAAGAGAATGGGCAGAGCTCTTTTCCTTTTCTCACCCGGAGAGGGGCCAGTAATTGTGGAAATCCAGGGCTTGCAGATGAATGGGGGTTGAGGTGGAGTAAAAGGAGAGGGACAATAAGACAGAGACTGTCTGTCTCCACCCCACAGACGGCTCTGTGTCAGCTCTGGGAAGGAGTGGGAACCAGTGGGGGTTTCTGCAGATGGGGTCAGGTGGAGCTGTGCAATCTGACTGTGTCGATACAGAACCCTGTGTTTAGTGATGGTAATACATTCATAATTCTATTGTTCCTTTCCCTTTTGCTTCCTCTTAGTTTTCAGTAAAATTCCATCTTGGCTTTACCACTATCTGCTGGAAAAGACAAGGACTTAATTTGACTAGATCAAGGCCAGCAAAGTTGGCAGAGCACAGGTAATGATCAATCTACAAAGCTCTCACCACTGGATGCCCATGAATTTAACAGTGAAGATCGGTATCTCCAAAGCCTGAGGATCACTCAGCTCCTTTGTGGCTCAGTCACAGCTCTCCCACTTCTGGACGGGTCTGGTAGACCCCTTATCCCCATGGGATCCCTTCTCAGAGAAGTGTTTCTATGACTGACTCGCAGCTTCATACCCTAACACTGCCTTGTCTGTCATGGTAATGCATGGAATGAGAAGGCTCTGTCTTACAAGAACAGGGGAACTTTCCATGGTCCTGAATACTGTGGATGCCTGCCTCACTTTTGCACATCAGTAGTTGTATCCAGCTTCAAGGAATTTTTTAAAATACATTTTTATACATGTCAGGACTTGGCACCTTTAATTCTCTGGGGAAACTCATAACCCCAACTCCCTGAGCTATTCCTAAAGAAAAAGCACAGATGCCACTTTAGTCTTGCACAGGCTTTCTGATCTAATTCCTCATCTCAGGGCTGGAGGTGACTCAGGGATGTATCTTGCTATTTTCATGATCCACTGGCATCTCAGTAATGAATGTTCACCACCACGGTGCCCTCATTTAGCCTTATAACCTCAATAAGGTAATATTTGATTTGTGTTAAGTATCTGATTAAACAACTTAAAGTATTTAACCTATTGATCTTTTATACTTCACCAGCCCTACATTCCTGGGTAGACTAATTACCGAGTCGGAGAGCTTTCCTGAATGGGATTTGCATCTTGTTAAGACCTTTCCTTTGTCTTTAGCACTCCATGTCAACAGCTTTCTCTTCTTGTTGCCTCTGGGCCTTATTTTACTGCCTGCTTCTCCATTATACCCTGCTTGGTTCTGTCTCGAGACTGACAACATTTGGTTTATCTACCAGGAGTAGGGGTCTTTAGGTGACCATGAATCTTACTGTTTATTTTAGAAAGTCAGTGATCAAATAAACCATTGGACCTGTTACTCTGTCCACCCAGATCTTTGAAGCATGGGAAATTGTCCAGAGTGACAACCCCATTTTAGGCAGTTGGTCACAGCTGTTGGATTGACCTAACCCTTATATCTCACAAGGAGAATAGGCCAGTGGGCATCTGTCAAGAGGATCACAGAAAAACATTTCAACTGGCCAATTAGTTAGCTAATTGCTCTAGTCTTAACCATCTCTTAGAAAGCTACAGAAAATCATACTTTTCCCCTCTTGCCTGCAAGGATATAGTTATGAATGTTAATGATAATTAGTTGATTTACATGCTGTCTTTCCTTCAAGAATCTCAAACATGCTGGGTTTGTTTATTTTTTTCTCTTATTTTAAAATTGGCTCTACAAAGACTGAGATAGCTTCTCCACAGGTCCTCCCCAAATAACAATAACACCTCTTAGGATTAAGGGAATTCAATGAGAAAATTCATGTGGAACATTTACAATAATGCTGGTTAACTCATAAGTACTCAATAAACACTAGCTATTATTATTGCATCATTTAAGAAGGCTCTGTGGCTTGTGGGTTGGCCGTGCATGGTCAGGCTGGGAAGAAGGTGCACTGACCCAAGTGTCTGGACACTTTGCCCAGCCCACTGGGTTGCCCCACCCTGCATATATGGTCTCTACTGGCCCATCACAAGTCAAACTCTGACCAAAACATAATGGTTTGTGGAAGAAAAGACCCTGAAAAGGCCGATGTTCATCTTCACTCAAGCCACTGCCCACTGTCAATCAGAAGCAGAGTCAGATGGTCCTGTAAACAGAGATTCTCAGAGGGAGTCTCTCAAAGGGTGATGTGCTTGACAACAATGCAAACTGAAGGACCCACCCCAGGCATGTGAACCAGAATTTTTGTGAGTAGAGCCCAGATATGCACAATTAAAACAAGCTCCTTGGTGATTCTTATGTTCAATAACATTTGAGAACCACTTCCCACCATGTGGTTCCTTTCAAGCTGACCCTTAGGAACTTGCAATCAACTTCCAAGAAAGGCTGGGGTTGTGAGATGCTTACTCTGCAGCAGCATCTAACAGGCTCTACATCCCAGGTGGCATCCCAGGGTTGAAGGGGGCAATCAAAATTCAGTGTGGCCACCAAGCAGGGGTAATTGTGCAGTCTGTAGAGAGAGTGGCTGGGAGTAACTCCCAACAGCCCTGCCAGGATCTGGAACAGAGAGTGGACACCAGCCACCCCATGGCGGGTATGGAGGGCAAAGCAGGGTCCCTGGTGGGAAGGTACTAGCCCGGTGATACCCATAAAACTACTGAAACAGAGGCCCAGGGCCCTCTTGGTCACCTCTGGAGATACCTTCAGGGGCATCTGTAACTCCAGGCTGGCTTCCCTCTGTTACTCGTGATACAGGTGGGAGGCTCACTCTCACTTCCAAATGATGTTACCTTAGGGAATGCAAACTCTGCTGCATATAAGACACAGACAATCCATGGAAAATGTGACGCTGCTGGGAAACACACTCCTGCACACACACTTACATGCACTGCATCATTGCATTTGTTCCCAAGCCGATACAAGCGATTTTCAGATAATCTGCTACTTCAGATTATCTGCACCACTGCTTGCCTTCATTAGCATGGCTAATTGAGAACTGACTGTGTGCTTTGGACCATTTCCAAGAAGGGAACCCATTGTCTGGATGATAAGAGCTCCCGAGAGAGCCACGTAAGTGGATGGAAACGTCAGGCAGATGCCCATTGGAGGAGCAGCAAACTTTTGAGGATGACCTGACTGTTACCAGGCTAGAGAAAGCAATCTTGTTCAGCATGTCACATTGATTGCCAAGGCAGTAAACCATAAAACTGTCCCACAGCTAGAACATGCACCGACTCTGAGACAGATGAGGCTTGGTTAGTAAAGGATGAAGCCATTCCAAGAACCAATAAAAGATGCAATATGGTTTTCCTTGGGCTGTATATTAACACCATCCAGGAAGCTACAGGAGATGGGGTTTGGCAAACGACTCTGCTTTGCTCTGGCTTTTGCATAGCAAGGATGAGACAGAGACCGCATTTGAGATGGGGAAATCGTGTGAGACCAGATGAAAGGCTTGGAAGGAATAAGCCTCTGTAGAAACCAAGACTCCAAAGAAACCACCGCTGTTTACGTGTCACAGACACACTCTTCTGTCATTTAACATCTTGGTGAAATACTCCAAATAGATCTCAAAACCAAAACATCCTAAGAAAAAAAGAAAAAGAAAGAGAAAAAAGAAAAAAGACAGCACAGAGTTGTAACTGCCTTCTGGGCAACTGTGTTTTGGATGGTGTCATTTTTCTTATGACATAAGCTCCCAAATGGCACAGACTCTGTCTCTTAGAATAAATAGCAACTAGCAGTGGGGCATGCCTCATGTGGTTTTCTGATAAGCATTGTTTGGTGGTATGCTGTTTATCACAAAGAGAACAGATACTATTGTCACACAGGCACATGAGCTGCCTTTTCCAAGAATCATGAGAGGGGTCCCCTACAACTTTTACAAGTCTGTATTCTGTCCAAAATAATAATGAGAAATGAATTATCTAGGTTGAAAGGTAATTGAAGGAGGAGGTACATTACTCGGTAGGTCAGAGAGCCTATGTCTGGGGTCAATCTGTACTCATGAGGTCTTTTCAGTGGGTTCGCAATCAGCCAGAGGGTCTGCTGACTGTGTTTCTGGCAGGTCAACCCTGACCCCAACCCTTAACAGAACCAAAGGATGTGAGCTGTGAGGTTTACACGTACAGGGTTCTGAGGACAGCTGTCTATGGCTTTGGGGGTGGCGCCAGACATAGTGGTTTTCACTGCTGGCTGCACGTTAAGATGACCCGGGGGAGCATAAAAAATAAACACCCAGGCTCCACCTCTAAAGATTCTGATCTAATTGGCCCAAGGTGGGCCCACAATGTGGGTAATTTTAAAAAGTACCTTGGAGATTCTGTGCGCAACTAGGGTTGAGAAAACCTGAGCAAAGGTCTGTACTGTGATATGCGAGAAAACAGGAGGCCCTGGTTCAATTCACAAAGCTGAGGACCAAATCCAGCCTTTGAAAGGATTTTTCATCCTTAGGATGCCAGCAAATAAACGGCAGCGGGGGAGGGAGGTGCGAATAGGAAGGGAAGAGAGAAACACAGAGAGAGCCAAAAGCCTATTGAGAAAAGAGAAATAGGATTGATTTTCCCTGAATAGTTTTTTTGCAACCAGCGTCTGAAAGGTGAAAGCTGTGTTTATTCTTAGCCCCGAAAAGAGTTATCATTTAGGAAAATTTAGTATTTCCGTCAGCAATCACAGAGGAGTCGGGCAACTGGTGAACGGCAGCATTAGGGACTAATAAAAGAAAAAGCGTCCTGCTATGCCCAAGAGCCCAGAACCATAACAACTGCCAGGGGCTTGGGGGAATCTGCCCGTTGACCATCAAAGAAACCAGAAAAGGGGGCAGGCCCCTTGCAGAAGGCGGTGAAGTTGGAAAGGGCAAAGCAGAGCGTGACTTATCAAGGAAGGGACTTACAGGGAGGAGAATAAGAAGAGGCCCAGGGCATCACCTTTGCTTCAAATGGGTTCTTAACAGCAGGCTCTTTAGCTGTCTAGAGTGTTGCATTTTATTTGTTCCTTTTTTCTTTTTCCCTTCTTTGTTCCATCTCTCTTCTTACTCATGTATTTCTACTCAGAACAGGAGTCAGGAATCCACTCTCCCTGTTCACTGGTCTCTCCTTGGCAGAGATGCTCTTGAACAGGTGTCAGGGCGCTGCTCAGGTCTGGACTAAGAAGAAGCAGTGGGAAGAGTGCTGGTGCCTCACTGCTCCTGCCCACCCGCCCATGGGACACATGAGGATCTGGAGTGTGGCCTATGCCTGGACGCGGCAAGGGGCCGTGAAGGAAGTTTCCACATCGTGTCTGGCTTTAGCAAGACAAAGCCATTGGCTGCTTCTCTCCTACAACTCCTGGTTCTCCCTAGGGAGGTGCTGGTTTCTACTGCACAGGGATAGATGGAGCTGCCTGTCATCATTAAAACATCTCCTGGGAGCGTATTCTTCGGTGTTTCTCAGGAAGCTGTAAAAATAGCTGGTACCCAGGGAAGTGAGGAGTGGCACTCCAGGGCTGCCCAGAAAGAGAGGGGCACAGCACCTAGCCGCCCCTTGGATTTCTACCTCTGAACCTATTGATCCCTGTAGCCACTTCAAGATTCCATGTGAGCAGCTGAAGGAGGTTGAGAGAACTTGGACGTTCCCTCTGGAGTTCCCTGGCAATTCCTAACCTCTGAACCTGCTCCAATGATAGGCATGGGAGAGCCACCGCAATCCTGTATAAAACTCGAGGGTTAAGCTAGCAGAAGAAAGCATGAGGGTCACTGGCCTGGAGATTGGAGGGAGTTTGCTGAGTGTGTGTGTGTATGTGTGTGTGTGTTATGTGAACCCATGCCCCCAGCACAAGGGAAATTAACCAGACTCTGCCTAGTGGGGGAATTCTGCATCGCAACCTAATCAAGGCTTAGTTTTTCATTAAAATTTCCATTAATACTGGAGCCGTTTAGAGCAAGTTGAGTGGAAATAACCCTAGTGCACCTTCCAGCCTCTATTACCAATCTAAGGGTCAGAGGGAGGATGTGTACTTTTTCTGGGAAAAAGTAATGTGCATTTTTCCATCACTATTATCATCACCCCCGGCACCTATTATACGTAGCAGGCAAAGTACAAAGAGGGTCACAGAGAACCTACACTTGTCCGACGTGACAGACAGGAAATGAATAAAAATGGAACTATGCTGAGGTGGAGAGGGAAGTCATGAAACCTCATGGGCTGGACTTCACTTTTCAGCATTGAGAAAAGCTTCTTCTTCCCCCCACCGCCTACTCTAAATGAGACAGGAGTACAGCAGCTTCAGAGAGAGGGAAGGCAGCAGGTCTTCTGTGGGGGCTGGGGATGCTGAAAGGGACTAAGGAATTCACCCTCTTGGGGTCATTTCTATATAAGAGCTACTCAGAATATCTCCACCTCTACCAGCTCTACTGTGCCGCTTCTCTGCCCCAAGGCCAATTAGCTCTTGGAGATGCCCACTGTTGTTCCCTTGGGGTTGGCAGACATTTGGTCCTGCCCAAAACATCCAGGAGACATTTGGTCCAAGCCAAAAGGTCCTTTATATTTGGAGGACCATTTGGTCCTGTCCAAAATTGTCCATAAGATGTTTGGTCCATTCCAAAAGGTCCTCAGATATCTGGTCATATTTGGTCCTGTCCAAAATGTCCATGGAGACATTTGGTCTACTCCGAAAGGTCCTTGGTATTTGGTCCTGTCCAAAACCATTTGGCATGGACCAAATACGCTCACAGATATTTTGGACAGGACCAAATTCAAGGCCCCTTTGGCATAGACCAAATATCTTATGGAGTTTTGGACAGGACCAAATGTCCGGCAGAGCATCTGGTCAGCAGACATTTGGATGTTTGGGACAGGACCAAACACCCTGCAAGGCATCTGGGAAACTGGTTCCCTTGTTTCAGGTCCCTCAAAGGTTGATTCAATGACACTTGGCTGAACTGCATCCCTTTCCATCCTTAGCTGCAGCCACAGGGTACTGCTTCCTGGTCCATGAACACTGTGTTCTCGACAGGAATGTCCTGGGTAGAACATTCACCCGCAGGTATTGAAGCTCATCCCTTGTGTCCAGCTTGAAGGCCCTCATGCTGTCCCCTCCAGGCAGAATTAACTGTGATCATACTCTAGGTTTCCACGGACTTCCATATGTTATTTATGATACTATGATTATTTGGGGTGTGTCTCTTTTCCCCTTCACACGATAAGCAGAGACCGTATTTTGCTCAGCATGTATCCTCTGGATTACGTGCAGGGAAAGTAGCAGAGTAGTTCCTTGTAAAACTTTGTTGTATTGTGGTAAACGTCCTTCTGATGTGAGCCTAGTCATCGGTAGTCACAAACCAATAGACGTGCATTAACAAGAAAATCCAAACACAGCTCATGCCATCTGCAAGTGATGTTTGTGGGATGTTGTTTTTGTGTCACATGTATGTTTTGCCACCTGAGGCTGCAAGTTCTGAGGGAAACGTTGTACTATGAGAATATCTAAAATCAGTTTTAGTGCAGTGGCTCTTAGCCAGGTATGCATTTCAGGAGATATTCTAGTAGAAATATAAGAAAACCCTAATGGTAAACAGCATAGAGTCTGGAAACTTCCTACATGGGTTTGAGGCCTATACCTCCAGCACTTATCAGCTGTGTGACCCTGGGAAGGTTTCTTAAACTCTATGTGTGTCCATTTCTTCCCATTTGTAAAATGGGGGCCATAATAGAACCTGTCTCCTAGGGCTGTTTTGAGGATTACATGAAGTAATTTATATAAAGAATTTAGAATTTTCTACTCATGCTATGTAAGTATGAGCACATACATGCTATTGTTTTTGTTGTTACTGAATCAGAGTCCCCGGATTGGGAAGATCTGGGCATTTTTATTTTGAAAGAGCTGCTCAGGAGTTGCTGATTTGCACCCTTGGTTCAGAGCCATCTGTCTTCTTTTTTTTATAGAAGTTGAGGAAACATTTAATCAACAATAAAGAAGTGCAGTGGGATCTTGGCTAATCAGGAAGATCATGGATTCCTGGTATCCAATTCTCCCTGGCAATTCATTTCAAGTCATCTTGCTATCTTCCTTCTCACTCTATCTACAACGGACAGCCTTGGGTTCCAGCTCCTGTTCGGGTACCAGCTTCCTCTTCCTGCGGCGATGAGTGATCAAGGAAGATCTTGAGAGCAGGGAAGGGAAGAAGGAAAGTGTGCGTGTGTGTGATCCACCCACGGCATAACCAGCTCCTGAGGAATAGACAGCCGAGTGCCCTTAGCGCTCTTCCGGGGCTGCTGAGCCTTCCAAGGGTTTACCAAGATGGGACAAATCTAATGAGAAGAAAGTTACAGCCAAGCTGATTGAACAATAACCCATTTCCTTCACTTAGGAACAATGAAGAAACACTTTTCTCACTTCCATGGCACAGGGAAAACAATAGGAGTGATTTGTGCTGCCTGGTTATCCAACAGGGTCTCCCTCCCAACACGGTTCATTTTCTCGCCCTGTGATATTAATGCTTAGAGCTGAATACAGCTCTCTTTTTCTCTCTGGTGGGGTTTTTGCTTTTCCCATTTTTATTTGGATCGACTGTGAGGTCTTTCATCAGGGGAATAAGAAAGCCCATGTTCTTGAGGAGCCAGTCACTGAGCTGATGTGCTGATCAATGAACAGTGCTGGTGTGGGTATATGCACTTTGGGTCTGGAATGGGAGAATAACTGTTGAAGGATTCCTGGGGAGGGAGAGGTCCTGACCGACAGCCTTGGGGTCAGGGTTCCCCCCCGAGTCTTACAAGGTTCAGATACCTGACGTCCATCCTAGGAAATGCTGTCGTGACCAGGAAACCTGTTCAACAAGGCATTTTTATTTGTCAATAGCTCTGTTATCTTTTTGTCCAATTTATTTCAGGGAAAGACATCACTCTACGTTTTTTTAAAAAAAACCCAACAGCAAAGAGAAAAAAAAGCTCCAAATGACTCCATGTCGTAGGACAAAGCATCTCAAGGAAATAACTTTGAAAGTTGGGAGTTATGAGAAATGAAAAAAACAGTCAGAAAATGTGCCTCTAATGAATTCAATCACTGCAAAAGTCCATTTCCATTCTCTTGAATTCTAGACAAACAATTTCCACCTGCAAATACTGTTCAGAAGCACTGTATGCACAAGGTTGAATATTAAGTTGCTTGACAAATATTTTGGTTCAGAACTGCCTGCCTAGAAGTGCTTCTGGAACAACAATAATGTGGCTTTCGAGAGAGCTGGGCTGTTTGCACATAGGTGTAGCTGATGTGTTTAATGGACTTTTGCAGAAGGGAATTGCCTGGAAGGCAGCAGTGTTTTAAGGATGAGTTTTCAACTCCAAATGTGAGGTGGAGGGAAGATTGGGGGAGAATACAGAGAGAAACGCAGCCTCTTCATAACCTGTTTTCCCTGGAGGGCCATGGCTGTAATGACTTCGACTTTGCTGTGATGGATTCGGCAAACAAGTGAGCCCATGCTTCTGCTCCCAGAGAGAATCTCAAGTGAAGCTGCCCAGAGGAACCGTTGTCCTACCTGGATTCTGAGACCCCTCCTGGGACCTCATTTGGGATGTTCACAACTAACATTTCTGAGAAGTGCATGAGTGTGCATGTGTGTGTCAGTACGCGCGTGCGTGTGCGCGTGTGGCACTCTTCTCAGGAACAAACAAGGCCAATGATATTTAGAGAAACCTGCTCACTTTGGGCAGGAGTGCAGTGACCCTATGAACACTTCACAAAAGACCTCAGGTCCTGGATCTGGCCGGTCTGGGAAGGTTTGCTGTTTCCCGATCTTGGGACAACACAGTTAAAATCCTGGACTCCCTGCATCCTGGAGAGAAACCCTGAAGCTTCTTTCCTCCAGGGTGCGGGACAGGACTGTTCGGTCACACTCACGCGTGATGACAAATACGGGGAACCTTGTCTCAGAAAAACGTCAGCACCTCCTGAAGGCGTGATACGGAAGCAATGGCTACAGAAAGACGCTGGACTTTCCTCTCCCCAGACTGCCTCCCTTCCCCCACGGTCGGACGGGCTGCCCAAGCTTGGGGAGCTTCCTGCCTCTTCCAGGAAGAAGAGGCCTGTCCACGGGACCCCGGGCAGCATGGGGGCCTTTCCTCCTGCCCCTCCTCATTAGTTCCTTCCCGACTGCCCCAGATGACAGAAGGGCCCCTGCTTGGTTTTCATTATGGCTGAGAGTCAGC
The DNA here is from genome assembly GCF_949774975.1 of Lagenorhynchus albirostris. Lineage (NCBI taxonomy): Eukaryota > Metazoa > Chordata > Mammalia > Artiodactyla > Delphinidae > Lagenorhynchus > Lagenorhynchus albirostris. Next base: position 101,393,570 of record NC_083103.1, read on the forward strand.
TAATACCGTGCCATTTGCCGTCTCAAATCTATAAAAAGCTGTGGCAGGCCATTTGTTTTTCAAAAATTTAACTGCCCCAGGTGGTTCACCTGGGGTTTTAATAATTTTCAGGTCCATTTAAAACCCCGCAGCCCTGAGTGTGCAATGGAGAGTCTATTCCTGTGGGCATTCGGTTATTGTAGAATTAACAAAAATGTCAGCCCTCCCCTTCTCGCCCATGGTTGAGGTTGTGTGTACAGAGTAGGAACGTTCTGCCAAAGGAAGGGGTTTCCAGCAATGTCCTGAAGCTTTCTCCACCTGTTAGGATTTTCCATCCCTACTCCCAGTGCGGAGCTAACTAGAGAAATGTCTCACCCAAACTCGCTTGCTCTTTATTGCTTGGCTTCCCCTGCATGGGTATGTAGATCTTTCTTTTGTTTGTTTTTGCAGGACTGCCCATCTTTGGTTACTCTGGGAAGTCACTAGACGCACTGAACAGGTGAAAGTAAAGGGCGCCTCTAGGTCCAGGGTCCCAAGGTGGTTTCAAATGCTTACACGGTCTTTCTGCTTCTTGGGCACTTGTCTCTTCTTTAGCTTTCAGATCTTAGACCACCTCCTCCAGGAAACTTTCCCCTCTTGAACCCCATCTATTTTTAACCCACTAGCATATTCCTCAACCTTTTCATATCTGTAGTTAATTATCGTAATAGCTTATGTGTATCTCAGGGTGTCTTTGTTAATTGTGGGTGGCTAGACTTTCAACTCCTGGTTTGGAATCAATCCATCTTTTCTGGCACAAGGCTACAGGTCTCAGTGGCACGCTCTGAATACTTGCTAACTCTGCATGACTCACTCAAGCCCTCCTATGAGTCGGGTTACCCAACCAGCCAGCAAATGTTGGAGGACACCAGGGCTTGGCTGTGAGCTTTCCCCTCTTCTCCACTTCAATTTTTCTCCCAGGGTAATTGCATGAAATTCCAAGGCTTTAAATACCATTATACAGACAATTTTTGAAATTATAAATCCAGCCCTGACCTACCCTCTGAGCTCCAGCTTTGTTTATTCCACTGTCTTTTTGAATCTCTTTTTGGAGGTCTGATACTTATTGAAAACTATAACATATCCGAAACAGACTTGTAACTCCTACCCCTCAACCCCCAGTCTGTTTCTCTTCCAGTCTTTGGCTTGCTGGTACACGGTAACACCATCCAGCCAGTGGCTCAAGCCTCATTTCTAAGAGTTTGTCTTGATTCCTCCCTTTCCTTCTCCCTCCGTATTCAACACGCCAGAAAGTCCTATGGGTGCTCGATCCAGAATGCATCTAGAATCTCTTCACTTCTCTTACCTGCTGCCATTCTAGTCCAAGCCACCATCAGCTCTTGTGTGGACCCAACTGGTCTCTCTAAAATGCCCTAAAAATGCCCCACATAGCAGGCAACAGTGATCTTTTGAAAGCAAATAGCAATGACTGGGAGAACATATTTGCAAATCACATATCAGGTAAAGAACTTGTATTCAAAGCATACAAAGAACACTTAAAACTCCACAATAAGAAAACAAACAGCCCAATTAAAAATTGAGCAAAAGATCCAAACAGACACTTCACCAAAGAACATATACAGATGGCAAGTAAGTATATGAAAAGATACTCGATATCATCTGCTAGTAGGGAAATGCAAATTAAAAATACAATGAGATACTTCTACACGCTTATAAGAATGGCTAAAATCGTAAAAGCTCACAAGACAATGCAAAGATGTGGAGCCATGGGAACACTCATTCATTGCTGGTGGAAATGCAAATGGTACTTTGGAGGACAGTTTGGGAGTTTCTTACAAAGCTAAACATACGCTTACCATATGATCAAGTAATTGTAATTCTAGGATTTACCCAACTGATTTGAAAACGCATGTGGGCATAAAAATGTGTGAATGCTTATAGCAAGTTTATTCATAACCATTAAAAACTCGTAGCAATAGTTGAAGAGATAAACAAACTTGGGTAAATCCATATAATGGAATATGATTCAGTGATAAAAAGAAATGAGGTATCAGTCCATAATATGGATGAATCTTAGATACATAATGCTGAGTGAAAGAAGCCAGTCTGCAAAAACTACATACAGTTTGATTTCATTTATATGACACTGGAAAAGGCAAATCTATGGAAAGAGTAAACAGATAAGTAGTTACCAAAGGCTTGGGTAGAGGAGAGGGTTGAATAGGTGAAGCACAGGGAATTTTAAGGCACATAGCTAGGAGGATACAAAGATAATAAAAACAGTCCTAAGAGTACCTAGGGAATTTACTATCTAGCCAGATAACTGGTGGAGTATTTCTTTCCTTGTATCTATAGCAATGAGTTCCTCCCTTACTTGTCACCTAACTAAACTAACAAACCAGCTAACTAGTTAGGCAGTGAACTCTCTCATTCCTATTTGAATCATTGTTTTGTGTCCCAATTGCTCTGAGTTAACCTCGAAGTCTCAAACTTTGTATTTTAGCCAATTTTTAGTAATCTGCTCTTCATCAAATTACAGAAATAATATAATAAACAGGCTTGAGTGTCCTCCTCTCCTAGCCCTCCTTGCTCTCCTGGGAAAGTAGTAAAGATAGAAGTGGTCCCCATGGGACTTCCCTGGTGGTCCAGGGGTTAAGACTTTACCTTCCAATGCAGGGGGTGCAGGTTCGATCCCTGGTTGGGGAGCTAAGATCCCACATGCCTCGGGGCCAAAAGAACAAAACATAAAACAGAAGCAATATTGTAACAAATTCAATAAAGACTTAAAAAAATGGTCCACATCAAAAAATCTTAAAAAAAAAAAAAGAAAAAAAAGAAATGGTCCCCAGGTGTGCAGATGGGTCCAGGAAGGGGCAATGCAGTCAAGGGCTTGAATAGCCAAAGGAGAAGCAAGTCCAGACAATGAGTACTTGTATTCAGCTGATTTGGACAGCCACACTCGCAAAGATGTACAGGAAAGCAGATGACCCAGACAAACGAAGTTCAAGGAAACAAGGCCACATTTGGCTGGGAAGGGCAGAGAGAGAGCTTGGTCAGCCAGAGCGCTGTGCTGCGTGTGCAGAATCTGAGCTGGTCCCATCTGTTATCTGGTCAGGACAGGTGGGTTGCCGGCAGAGTTTGGGCTCAGGCAGGCGACACCAAGAGGAAAATTTATGAATAGACCTTTAGCTCTGGTCGCTTTGTAGCCCAGCAGCTCTGAAAATTAGATCCAGATGGGTAGTATTTTCATAGCTTCTCCTGACTAAGGCATTTATGTTAATTCTTGGGACCCAAGGGGAAGGAGGAAGCATCTAAATGCAAGGAATCTATAATTGCTTCTTAATATGTTTCCAAAATTCATCTGTGTTTTCACTCATCGCCACAGTTGGGGCTGGCACAGGGACTGGGCAGGGAAAAACAAATGGGAGCCCAGGGCCTTCCTCATCACATATGTGTCTATGTGAGATTTCCAAAGCAGAACAGTGAGGAGTTTTTGGAATATTCTCCCAATCCAGGAAGAATTCTGGGTTGGGGTTAGTAAGATCTTCCTCCACTGGGAAATTGATTAATCCTTACTCTGCTCATAGAAGCATGTAAAGAAGCTCTAAACACCAGGGTGTATTTCCCTCCCTCCACACTTAGGTTTTTCCATGAGTTAACTATGGAAGGGCTGGGGGTTAACAGAGCATACACCAGTAAGGCTCATCTATTTGGAGGCTTCTCTGGGAATGGAGCTACTTCTGGTCATGGCTCTGCCCTTAACTAACTGTGTGATCTTGGGTGAACCCTTTCTGGGTCCCCACGTCCTCACTCGTTAACGGAGAGGCTCAAATGAGAGGACTTCAAGGGCCCTTTCAAACTCTAATCTTCAATGCTTATAAGGGTCTGCATTGGGGATGGTCTGGCTCTGCTGTAATGTTATAGAAAGAAGGGAAGCACAGTTCTTTTCTGAGCAATATTTTGGAATTCTGTAGCTTGCAAAGAACTTCAAAGACTCTATATTTTACCCTTTTTTGTCAGATTGATCCCCAATCTCTATCTCAAGGGGATGGGATGTCACAAGCATGCTAAGTAATCTCTGTCCAGAATTTCACGGCCTTTGCAAGTTCCTCTTATGCACCTACCAAGCACCAGACCCTTGCCTGTAAGTCCTGATTCCATGGTGAGACGTCCAGACAAAGCAATGGCACCAGGGAGGGGCTTGAACAAGCTCAGGTGGCCACCGCTATGGGGAGTGCTGCTGCACAGGTTACTGGGGCCCAGTACCCACCCTCCTTCCTGAGCTCACACAAGAAATCACGCAGTCACCCAAGCCCATGTACTGCTTGGGGACCCACAAAAGGAAAACAGTCTTTTTGTTTCTCTTCCAAATTTCAAGGGAAGAGTATTTGAAGGGGTTAGTGGGAAAGGATGGCAGGAGCTTTGCTTGGGGGCTAAGAATTTTAACTTCTATTTCAGAGATGGTCACAATCAATGGATTCTAAGAAGCTGATCTGCTTTCTCTGAACGCTTCCCCAGCCCCCGAGCTTGGATGGCAATAAAAACATGTCCCTCTTGTCTCTACTACTGGGTGGCTTGAGGAGATGGAGTGAGTTTTATTTCTACTCGAAAAAAAGTAGGGGGCCGACTGCAGTGGTGCAGGTGATGTCAACCAGTGCACACATGAAGGGGTCTGCCTCTGGTCAAGAGGAGGTAGGTGCACCTGGCTCCACTAGGTCACTCCCAAGTTCAGCGTCTGTGGAAGGCCCTCACCTCCAGGCTTGCTGTCTGCCCACTCCAGCTGGCCTCTCAGATCCTCTGAGGGATGACATCAGCATCGCCCCTCTCCTGCCGGTTTCATTTATCTCTTAAACACACCATCCCAGCTTTGGGGGCTTTATATCCACACTCGTTTCATATAATCAAGTCCACTGAGCCAGTGATCTGACCTTTTACTTTTCCAGCTACTGTTCATGACTTTAGAAGTGGATTTCTGCTCTTCCACAGCACTCAGCACGTCTGACCTAATGGGCTGGGCCGTCTTTGCTTTGCTCTGTGATTATGCACTCGGCATATTTTTAATTACGGCTCAATTCTGCATGTCAAAAGCCCTCAAGTTTGGATGGAGGCTACTACAAAAAACTTTTAGCTTTGGCCTACATCTGCTTTCATGTAGGGGTTAGGGGTGGAGGAGGAGAGTTGGGAGAGGAGTTGGATGTCATGGGATTGAAGCCTGCAGGCAGCAGTATTCGACCGTTTTTCTCTAGTTGGGGGTCTGCAGGTGGTGGGGACAAAGGGGTCAATCACCAGCAGGTACTGCGGGGGCATCCCAATGCCCACCGGCTGTCTTTGTCACTCCCAGGAACAAAGAGGCTGCTTCCTGGCTGACTGGGAGTGCATCATGGCAGAGGTGGGGAGTGAAAGAATGCACTCACAGGCTCAGTTCATGAAAGGTTTTTGTAAGCCACACACGGGGGACTGAACTCTACTCTGTAGGCAACAGGAAGCCATTCAAGGCAGGCAAATGATCACTTCAGCAGCTGTCTGGGTAATGGGTTAATGAGGAGAGACTGGAGGCTTGGAAACTACTTAGAGGCCACAGAGGTAAGCCAAGCAAAGAAGAGGAAGCTATTTTGTAGGCAGAATGGAATGAACTTGTTAACCGAGAGACAGAAGGAGAGGAAGGTGTTGAGGACAACTCCATGCTTTTGGTTTGAGAAATATATGGATGATGATAAAACTAGAATAAGAAATCCAGTAGGAGAAGGAAGCTTGAGAACGGGAGAGGATGACAGGTGTTGTTTGGGGCAGACTGGATTGGAGATGGGGTGTGGGTCTAGGTCTCTGTGTGGAACTCTGGAGAGAGACCTGATTGGAGCTACAGATGGGGGTGTATTCAGCATCAGGGTGAGAGTGGATCTCATGGGCAAAGGTGAGTTCACCTCGGAAAAGGAACACACAGTGTCGGGGCACAGCGTCTAAGGGGCAGGCGGAGCCAGGGAGTTCCAGGAGGTGAGAAGCCCGAGCAAATGCCATTAATATCCTGGAGGGAATTGCGTCACGTCCGTCCTCTGCATCCTCTTTCAGTCATGGGGGAATCCCCGCCCATCCTGGGGCTTCTCCTGCCCCCTGGGGCTGCTGGGCTGGCTCTGGAGAATGACCCCCACCATGCTGCTCTTAGACCCGAGTCTCTCAAACTAGTGACTCTACATGTATTTTTTCTTGTTTGTTGGTTTTGGGGGGTTTGGGAAAGGTGCTGAGAGTTCTCTAAAGAGCTTCCCCTGATAGTCTGGGGATACATATTCTGAGGGGCCTTTGAGTTCTCAAGTTCAAGATTATCTGATGTGGTCCTGGACTCCGTGTGCCTGGACCAGAGATATGTCTCAGGCCCGTAGGCAGCCACATGCTACCACATGGTACCATTTTTGCTACTATAATGTTTTCTTTCTTTCTTCTTTTGCGCTTCAAATATGTTTTATTACCAACTCTAAAGGTATTGAGGTTTTTTTTTTTTTTTTATTGGAGTACAGTTGCTTTACAATGTTGTGTTAGTTTCTGCTGTACAGCAAAGTGAATCAGCTATACATATACATGTATCCCCTCTTCCTTGGATTTCCTTCCCATTTAGGTCACCACAGAGCATTGAGTAGAGTTCCCTGTGCTATACACTCTGTTCTCATTAGTTCTCTATTTTACACATAGTAGTGTGTATATGTCAATCCCAATCTCCCAATTCATCTCACCTCCCCACCCCCCACCTTGGTATCCATATGTTTGTTCTCTACATCTGTGTCTCTATTTCTGCTTTGCAAATAAGTTCATCCATACCGTTTTTCTAAATACCACATATATGCATTAATATAGAATATTTGCTTGCACACTCTGCGTGACAGTCTCTAGGTCCATCCACGCCTCTGCAAATGGCCCACTTTTGTTCTTTTTTATGGCTGAGTAATAGTCCATTGTGTATATGTACCACATCTTCTTTATCCATTCCTCCATTGATGGACATTTAGGTTGCTCCCATGTCCTGGTTAGAGTGAATGGTTCTTTTCTAATAGTTACATTGAGAAGTAGTTCTCATACCATACAATTCCCCCATTTAAAGTGTATAATTCAATGTTTTTTAGTATATTCACAAATATATATGACTACCAACTCAGTCTGTTTTAGAATATGTTCATCACCCCCAAAAGAAGCCCTACATTCTTTCGCTGTAGCCTTCCTAACCCTTTAGACTTGGCTTCAGCCCCCTCTCCCCAGCCCTAGGCAACCACTACCCTACTTTCTGTTTCTTTAGATTTCCCTGTTCTGAACATTGCATAGGAATGGAACCATGTAATATGTGGTTTACTGTAACTGTCAAAGAGATTTCATTATCTTATCTGATAACTGAATCTTCACTCTGGACGAAGGATATTGGCATCAAGCACAGGGCTGGGTGCTTTTCCATTTTCTCATTTAATTTTCTCCACTTCTCCAGAAAGGTAGCTGTATTAACCCCATTTTATAGATGAGAGAGCTAAAGTTAGAGAGATTAAGTGGATTGGCCAAGGCCCCCGAGACCGTGAGCGGTAGAGCCGGGATGGACATCTACTGAGTTGCTAAGTGCTGCAGGCAGGATGGGTCAGGGAGAGAAGACAAAGAGTCCGCCAGCAGTCGCATGAGTGGGACTCCCAGAATGATGCCCATGGGACCTGCTGGACCAGATCAAGGTGAAGCTGATTCCAGCAACAACTTGATGTTTGCCCGGGGTTGGGGTGAAATTCCCTGTTTTACTGCTTCTCTGTGAGGGGGGAGGGAGTGGCAGGATCTGAGCCCCCAGGCACCCTGGTGCCCTGGGAATGTTCAGGACTGGATTCAGGCTGTTGCCACCACCAAAGCCCTGCCCTGTCACCGGCATCAGTGTCAGGCCCTGGGACACAGACAGACACCCCCTCCCCATGCTCCAGCTTCGTGGACCTTTAGAGTCAAGGCTCTGCTACCCCCGCCGCGGAGAATTTATCATCTCATTACAAAGGAGAAGGCATATTTTTTCAGTACGGTTATATGTGGTAATGAAGCATGCAGAAAACCACGCAAGATAGATGGCGGCTTTCACTAGTGAAGGCGAAAACTTGGTTAACTTAATAGTCTATTTATTACATTCACTCTCTGAGCTTGCACATCTGATTAACATGTCCCATCTCCCTCCTTGCTGTACAATTAAAATCGTAACGCGTGGTTGTATGAGCGGACTCCAGCAGAGATGGGGATGGGATCCGAGGCCATACCGATCAAAGACAAGAAGTGCACAGGCACTTTTCTCTCCGAGTCATGGTGGTAGAGTTGTTCTGCTTCTAAGGAAGTGACCTTTCAGAAGTGAATGGACTCTAGGAGTAAGGACCCTTCTGGGTCCTTTGCCTGGTCTTATCCATTCCTACGCCTTCCAGCAGGAGAGTGGCAAAACCTGCACAGAGAGAGGGTCTCAGTGGAGGTGGCCACGCACCCCTTAAAAAGCAGAAAGAAAGATGGCTGGGCCTAGCTTCACGTCCTAGGACGGGAAGGCGGGAGGTTGAATTAGATGATACTGATGGTAGACCTACTCAAAAGCCACTCCTGACTTCCTGCCCTCTTGCCCACCCAGTAGCAAAGAGCTGGGCAGATGGCCAAGTTCTGACTAATGAGATGGAAAATGAAATCTGCTGAGGGGTGTCTAGGAAAGATATTTTTCTTTCTGAAGCAAAAGGAAATGCAGGTTATAAAGGTTTGCTGGTGTTGCCCCTTCCTCCTTCCTCCTGCATTGAATGTGGTTGTGATGCTTGAAACGTTGGCAGCCATCTTGTGAGAATGAGGATGAAAAGGTAACATGTGGACGTTGATAATAGGGGGGCAAGTGCGTGTGTGGGTGCAGAGGGTATAGGTGAAACATCTGCACCTTCACTTACTTTTCCTGTGAGCCCAAAACTATTCTAAAAAATAACGTTTGTTAAAAGCTATTACACAGAGAATGGATAAACAACAAGGTCCTACTGCAAAGCACAGGGAATTATATTCAATAGTCTGGGATAAACCATAATGGAAAAGAAAATGAAAAATGAATGTACATATATGTATAACTGAGTCAGTTTGCTGTACGGCACACATTAACACAGCATTGTAAATCAACTACACTTCAATTAAAAAAAATTTAAAAATACAGTATTTTTCCAAGAAAAAAACCAAAGAGGTAACATGCTCTGGATGGTAGAATAGTAAAATAGAGGGAGACTGGGTTCTCAGTCAGCTCAGCTGGCAGATCACCTCTGACACCATCTAGTCATGGACTTTTTGTTAAGCTTCCTGTATACGTCCTTATGGTTTAAGCCGCAGTCAGAAGGGTGTCGTGTTACTTGCAGCTGAAAACACATTCCTATCTAATATAAATGACTCTCGCTTATTGAGCTGCTGCACATGCTTTTGGTGTTTTACGTCGTTAGGAAGCTTCTCAACATCCCTTTGAAGCAGGTGCTCTTATTACCTCCATTTTGTAGATAAGGACACTGAGTTTAAGTGTATTAAGGTCACACAGCCAGGAAGGAGTAGAGTCTGGATTTGAACCCATCTTTCTGACTCTAGAGAGTTACTCCTATTAACCATTATGCTCTGTGACTTTGCAGATGCTTCACTTGAGCACCGATGCCTGGGAATGAGTGTTGCTTAGAGTCTGGCTGACTTAGTACTCAGAGTAAACCAAGGTTTGCCCACATGACCCACTGAAACAAGGTGAACTTCAGTCTAACTGCTGATCTGACACAGCCTACTCCCCCCTGCCCCAGCCTACCACAAACAGTCCACACAAGCCACGTTTACTTACAGGTTGAAATTAGGCAAAAGAGCCTAACCTGCCCCAGCCAACTGGATGGTCAGAGTGACGTGGATTCAAGGAGAAGAAATGTCCCCAGAGAGAGCCCTGGAGTAAGAAGCCCCCCGGCGGAGCCGGTGGAGCCCAGCGGAGCCCCCCTCCTATCTGTGAGTCCACAGCAGGAAGCAGCTTCTTCATGGCGTTTGAAAACTGAGAAAGATTACGATGGCTTTTTGAAAACCGGGTCTGGTCCTCCCAGCAACACTTCTTTCTGTTGCTTCTTCTGGTTGGAGGAAACAATCCAAGTTTGCATTTGTCCTTTGACAAGAATGTCCCCAAAACGTGTGAACTCCTTGAGACTGTTCCCAATTCCCCCAAGTGCCTACTCAGTACGGCTGCCTAGCAGATTATCAGTTGTCTGCTGACCAGTCCGGGTGACAGAAAGAAACGTTCTCTTAACGATACGATTTATCCTTCTATTCCCCAGTGAAAGGGCGAGAAGCAGGCTGCTCTCAGTGTAACACATCTCAGAGTGATAACTTCGAATGCGAGGGACCACTTAATGATTCTTTCCCACCAGCCCAACGCGCACCATCTACTTTATTAGGTATATGCATAGCCAGCAGCCAATTGAGGGAGTTGTCTATGCAGCTGATTCTCTCCCCTCCCAGCCCCTCAGACCCTTATTCAGCAGGAGTCAGAGATTTTCCCTCTTTTCTACCACCTCCAGGGCAGACACTATCTAGAGAGGGGAAAAAACTCAGAATAAACATATGCAATAACTGGGCTTTAAACATCCCATGCAGATTAACTTATCTGCGGTAATTGCCTTAACTAGGGGGTTCTTAATGCTTTTTCAAAGTTTCTTAGAGGAGGAAAAATATGCAGAGTGAGTCTTAACAACAGAGCCAACAGAGGAGCTACTCGGAGCAAAAAAAAGCATATCAACCATAAGAAGCCCATAGCTAGAAAATTTTAAGGCACCGATTCTAGGGGATTTAATAAGAATGTAATTTGTATAATTAACCATTCATCAATGTCAATTTCACTAAATGAATGCCAGAAGTATTACCTTCAGCAGCACGACCTAACAGGATTGGAATATATTATGTGAAAAATGAACACTTAGTCGTTCCCCCGCCCCACCCCCTGCTCTGTCTGTCACAGCAAGATTTGCAAGGCTGAGGAATAATTTAAAGGGTAGTAAATGAAACCGGCTAAGGCAAATGTGTGCATTTTGGTAACCTCCGTCGTCATGATGTATGAGAGTTCGTGTCAAAATGTTTTTCTGCAGCAATGACTGAAGGGACTTGTAGCTCCCTCCTAGGTGGTAAAATGGGAGAAATAACGTCAGGGCCATCCAAAGGTGCCCCTGGTGCCCTGCTTGGATCCAGCTTATCCTCTCCCTAGCTAGGCTTTCTAGGGTCCAAGCTCCAGAGTTGTAGAGTTTGCAGACGTTCCCTAATGCCTCCAGGTTGCCTGGTACTGAATCATTTACCTATCTGCCCAGGAAAGTGATGATTGATGCCCAGTAGAAGGAAATCGTTCTGAGTTTTATTCATGTTATTGCCTACAGTCATCAGGGGAACATGGGGCTGGAAGTAGGGGGCTGATGAAATATTCGTAAATAGGACTTATTTCCAAGGTTGCTCATGAGGGGGGCAGTTTATGGGGATTTATTTATTTCAGTTCACCATGGGAAAAGTGGAGAACTGCACGTGCCCAAGGGAATGTGTGCACAAAGAGACGCTTGTGCACATACGCACACACACACGTGATCAGTGATATAACCTGGAGGTTGATGCTCGAGCTTTGCAAATTGTCCCCGGAATTAGTGCACTGCCTCACACATAGTAGGTGTTCAGTCACTATTTGTTTAATTGAATTTCTTTTAATGTTAATCCCACTCCTGTTCCTTTGTGCTTCAAGGCAACTGTAAGGCTCATACTATTGGATCAGTATTCCTGAGGACTCTGCTTTTCAGCATCCCAGGTCCCGACAGACAAGAAACACATGGCAAGCAAATTAAATGTACCTTTTAAAAAAATGAAATCATGCCATAGAAAGACTGTTCAGAATTCTTTTACACATTAGATTTCAAACATCATACCATCTCATAGGAAGAGAGAAAATATTAGTTTGGGAATCAGGAGACCAGATGTCAAAATTGGAATAAATCTTCAGTTGTTCCCAGATTTAAAGTTCTTTGTTATCTATTAGTTGATGCAAAGCAATAAAATATTCCTCCCCCTAACCACTGAAAAGGTCACCAGAACCCGAGAGAAGAAAGAGCGGGTGGCACAAAACCAGCGTGGAGGGCGTGCGCAAATTCCAGGCACTAGACCCGCGGGGTCTGCAAGACACACAGTCATGCGCTGGTAGTTGTGAAACATCTCTTCCAGCCCCACAGTCACTTTCTCTTCTTTCTAGCTTGGAATGGGTGACATGGCAGGTATCATAGCCTCTTGGAATCACACTGCCCTCACCTGTAAAATGTGGTTGCTGTGAGGAATAAACTGAGATGGGCACAAAGCGTCTGGCCCAGCTCCTGGTGAGACAGAGAACATCAGTGTTTGCTTTTTCCTCCCACTCCTCTTTCGGGTCCTTTCCTACCAACGAGTGATGATCTCTGAGTGGTGATTTACTTCATCAGTCTTCGCAGAGAGGATAGGAAACCTGGCATACTGAATCATCCTAAGATGCTATGAAGTTACCATGTTACGCTTCAGGGGTATTGGTATTTTAAGAAAATAATGCAGGAGCGGTTAATGTTGAAGATAACAAAAAAGAGACAGAAAGAGAGAATAGAACTCATGATAGAATTTCAGGTATATTTCCATGAGATATTTTTAGAGATGAGAATCAGAGTCAAGCCCTTTGATCTGTATCATGTGGGTACTGTGACCCAAATTTTCCGACCCCAAAACTGGGACAGAGGGTGTGACAAGTGTTCTTGGAGCTACTTCCAAGGACATGAACTGAATCTGAGAGACAGAAATGGGATGCTAAAGCCCTGGAATGTTGAGATAGTTGGATGGTTTGTAAGTATGACAGACTATGTTACATCAGCGGAGTTCCCCCAGATAGCTGCGGTCCACACGGGGAAAAACTTCTGGATCTGACTCAGAGCCGTGGGTCTGGGGCATACAGAGGTTTTTGTGGACAGGGTCTCTATGTGACTTTGGGCAAGTCACCAGGCCTCTCGAAACCTCTGTTTCTTCTCTGCAAAATGGGAAGCACGATGGTACCTGTCCTGAAGAGGTGTTGGGAGGATAACAGAAGATTCGGTAAGTAATGCTCTCAGCACATGGCCTGACACACAGTCGTGTTTGAGCAATGTTAATGACTAGCTAGCATGCTAGCTATGGAGCACAGGGACCACAGAGACCCAGGAGAGTGGGTCTGAAGAACAGGAGCTGAAAATAAGAGTGCTGACATCAGCCCCTTTTCTGTTTTTTCTACGAGCAGCGAAATCTCCAATTAGGCTCCCTTCAGCAGGACTGGCAGCCATCTCTCTCTCAGGAGGTCAACTTGCTTTCGGAGTAGAAACAAGATGCGTTCTTGAAACACTGGCTGGGCCCCAGACAACTGTGGTCTGTGGTTGGTCTACCGGATCCCAAGGTGATTCCTGCCTGGTCCCTTTCTGGGCCTCGCAGGTCCTTCCCAGGGTGATGGGAGCCTGAGCCCAGGGTTCGGTTCTGGGCCTCTGCCCACAGCCTGGGCCGGCATGAACATGATGCCTGGTGAGTGGGACCCCTTATGGGGAGAGGCCTCAGGCCAGGCTGCTCAGAGCCCTGGATCAGGACACGGACGGCGCAGGGCCGAGGGGAAGGGAGTGTGTGATGCAGTGGAAAGAGCCAGGGCTGGAGTCAGCAGATGCGGCATCCTTGCCCAGCTCTGCCACCGGCCAGCTGTGGGATTCCCCTGACCTTGGGGACCTATTTCCTCTGCTCTAAAACAGGGAGTTGGATGAGATCAGGGATTTCCAAGTTGCTGTAATTTTACTTTTTTTTTTTTGGCCGTGCCACGTGGCTTGTGGGATCTTAGTTCCCAGACCACGGATTGAACCTGGCCCCTCGGCAGTGAAAGCTTGGAGTCCTAACCACTGGATTGCTGGGGAATTCCCAGGTTGCTGTTATTTTAAATAGAAGAGTTCTTTTCACAAATGAGATCTACACAAAGAGCTGTTACATAAAAGCATATGGAGGCAGAACTTACCGATTGAACGTACTTTCCCCCAAACTCAAAATTGTCCTAAGGCACCTTCATGAAACCTCAGGGCTCTGGGGAAATATTGGGGAAACGATCAGGGTAAATTGCATCTAATACTGTATGACTTCATCTGACTAATTGTGTCCCTTCATTATTTGGGTGAACATCCCTGTGAGACAATAGAAAAAATATACATTGGTCTCTGTTCCTGGTTCCGGGCACAGGGCTCCTAAAACCCTTGTAATTTCCTACGTGTTAAGAGCACCTTTTGTTCTAACATTTGGTTGTTACCCCTGTTCCTGACACAGGGCTTCTGCAACCCTTGTAATTTCCTGGGCGATAGGAGCGTCCTTTGTTCTAACGAGGTGAGTCTGGGTGGCTCCTGGATGAGGGCCGGCCATCGGAAAGACACAGCCATGATTAGAAGCTTGGGATTATCTGCCCTAAACCCTCATTCTCTTGAGAAGAGAGAAGTGGAAAAAATGGAGTTAATGATGGATCAGCCTACATGATGAAGCCTCCATAAGAATCCCAATAGCAGGGCGTTTGGAGAGCTCCCTGGTGGGTGAACACATCCACATCCAGAAAGGTGATGCATCTCACGGCCATGGTGTCAGAAGCTCCTAGGCTTGGGACCCTCCCAGATCTCACCCTTTGTATCTCTGCATCTGGCTATCCATCTGTATCCTTTATCATATCCTCTAATACACTAGTAAATATGAGCAGGTGTCTCACTGAGTGCTGTGAGACTAATTAATCAAACGCGAGGAGGGGGTCGTGGGAATCTCCGACACATGGCCAAGTCGGACAGAAGCTGTGGGTAACCTGGGGACATACTGCTTGCAGTGGGCATCTAAAGTGGGGGGCGGTCTGTGGGACTGAGCCCTTAACCTGTGGGGTCGGATGCTGTCTCTGTGCAGAGTGTCAGAATTGAGTGAGGACACCTGGCTGGGGTCGCAGAGAATTGGGGGTGGTGTGGGAACCTCCCCTCCCAAATGCCAATGTTGGAATTGGACTCAGAATCCTTTAATCCCCTACCAGGCAAGTCTAACTTTACTCACTGGTGATCAAACAAACAAACAAACAAAAAACCCAAACCAAACAGACAACAAAACAAAAGAGAGAGAGAGAGGGAGAGAGAGAGAAAGCACTTTAGAATTACATTCATTTTTTGTGTGGGTCTCCTCTTTTGTTTACATTTTCCGAGAAGGCATTTATGATGTCAGAGTAACTTATAGATACCCTGGGAGGTATTGAAGCTTGTAAAGGCCACCTAATCACTTTGCTTTGCTATTCATTAGTCATCTGCACCCCTGAAGAATGGAAAGAGGTAGCAGGTTGGCTGTGTGTGTGTGAGGGGCTGGGCACTTGGGAAGGCGGAGGCACTGCTGGTCCAGGCCCCTAGTGACCCTCAGCAGAACAGGGTTCTTTGCCTTTGTCTCACTCCACACCCACTTCTTCCTTGCCTTTCCTCTCTCCCTCCTTCCCCGCTTCCCTCTCTCTCTCCTTTCCCCCTCCTTGCTCCAATATTGAAGCAATATGATACACACATTCCTGTAGATATTGGGATGGAAAGAGATGTTGGAAGAAATACAAAGGTGAAGGAGACGGTAAATTCTTTCAAGGAGCTCAGGGCCTCATGGGGGAGCAGGACCTGCGAACACACGCCCCCTGCAGGCAGGACCGGGGCGGTGTCCTCCAGGGCCGAGAGCAGAGGAGGGAGCACGCAGCTCCGCACTGGGGAGTGAGGGGCAGGCGTGGGCACACAGCCAAACGCAGAGCCTTTCCCAAACCCAGCACGGCGCAGATTCTGTGCAGGAGACCTTCCTGAAGGAGAGGTGGAGGCAGAAATTCTACGGGAAAGAGATGGGGGTCACTGCCTTATATGAGGCGGAAGATTCCTCAGGCACCGCGGCGCGTTCCACCTCTACGCAAGCTGACGGGACTGGTTCAGGAAAGGGGTCTGCCCCCAGCACCTAATAACAGCAACGATATGAACAATCTATACTTAATGAGATTAGATTAATAATTATTTTAATTATGATGTGCTTTCCTCCTCTCTTCCCTCTGCCAGGGCAGGCTTGGTGCTTCTCAGGATTACAGTCATAACGGTAACACGTAAACCTTAATTAAAACATTCCAAAATACAGTAGGTGAATGCTGTGACAGGTCGTTTCCATCTCATTGGGATCTCTCGCTGACGATGGTGACTGTTTCCCCACTGTTGGCAGCATCTTGCCTGTGCAGAGCGGTGCATGTCCTTCAGCGGTAGCTTCGAAAGCCACTTCACGCCCCTGGGGATCAGATGGTAAACTCACTGGGGTCAGGGGCCGCTCGAGCCTTTTCCTTCATGCGAGCCTCTTCACGTAGCATCTCACGACTGATCGACGCTGCATCTAGTCCCCATGTAAAAACTTCTCTCCTCTTGGCACATGGGACAGCTTGCTCCATGCCTTCTAGACCAGGAAAGTCCTCTCTGCTCTGGCTCCGTGGCCCCATTCCTGGGGTCTGAGCGAAGGCTGCCTCAGGCAGCCCCAACTGCATAGGCTTCTCCTTTCCCTCTGGTCCTGCTTGGTGGCAGGGGTCTCTGCCCTTCTGTCCCACTTTGAACTTCACCACAGCCCATCTATCTGCCCATGTTTTCTGACTCACGGCTCAAGGCTAGAGGCAGCTTTCCATGTATTGTGGAGCTTCTCAAGGCCACCTCCAGACTTTCTATAGTATTAGCATTCTTTCATTAATTCCTCCATGTATTCTCTCATCAGTAAACGTTTATGGACCAGGCTAGGCAAGGTGCTTGGTGCTGGGATACAGAGACAAGAGACATCATCTTAGCCTCCAACAGGAAGGAAGGTACACAGACAGTGGGAGTCCTGGGTGCTGAGGGTTTGAGGGAGACAGTGCTGGGTGGGCAGTGGGGTGCTGACCTGGGGGGCGCTGGTGAGGGACAGTTTCCTGGGCTTGTGACCCTATGTTAAAATTTGAGAGGTAAGTAAGTGTTATCAAGTAGAGGATAAAGGGGAAGGTCACACGGAGAAGAGGAGGCATCACATTAAAAAACGTGAAGGTCCAGCAGGGCCTAGCGTTCCTGGAAGTGCAAGTAATGAGCATGGCTGGAGGTGGGATTCAAGTGGATGAGAGGCAAGAGACAGGCTGCAGACATAGGTAGGACATGCCTAACTTCAGGACACACCTAGGAGGGCTCAAGTTCATGAATGGGTTTGGGAAAGACCATGCCACAGAAAGGAGCTAATTAATTTATACAATGTTATCTCAAACATTTGCAGAGCTATGTTTTGTGCCCGGCAACGAGCTAGCCGTTATTTTCTCTTCTGGCTTTCTTGCCAAAGCTAATACAGCACTGACTCAAGGGTCAATTGCATCAACAAATCTCCTCTGATTGGTACAGAGAGGGAAGAATTCACACACACTTACACACACATACGCCCACTAATATAACAGCCCCAAATTTACCTAGCCCAAAGTTATTTAAAAATTTTTCTATTTTTGAACCAATAGAACTTGGAATCAAGATAATCTCACTGAGTTGGAAGCTTTCGTGTGGGGAAACCACAAAAGTATAGACCAAAGCTTCTCAAAATTCCCCCAGCCTTTTGGAGCTGCCAGTTCTGGGTGAGGGAGAAATTAGAGTTTTCTATTAGCTTCCAGAGGGTTTTACTTTACTGGAACCTGTTTCTGTGAACATCTCTTACACGCTCTGTTCATTGATGGGTTGACTGATTGCTTGACTAGGGCATTGTTTTTTAACCTCTTAATTCAACAAACTTCCATTGTTCCTACAGGCCAGGCACTGTTCTGGACGTTGAGGATGCAGAGATGGAGGCTACAGGGCCTGTATCCCCACATGCTTGCAGTCTAGAGACAACTGGAAGAGCCCATGGATACTGGCCGGCGAAGGGAGAAGCATGGTCATGGCGGCATGAGTGTGGCCTTAGGGAGGGGCAGGCCCAAGTTGGGCTCCACTGCTCACAGGGGAGAAGCCCCTCCCCACTACCAAACAAGACAAAAAAGAGGACAATAAAATAAAAGGTTTAATGACTATAAAAGGGATCCTGGGCACTGGTTAAATTTGAGAGATAAACAATTTTATTTATGAAAATGTCAACGGGAAGAAGACGCAGAACTTCTTTAAGAACAACTCCTGCCTCTGCTAATATGCCAGTACCAAGAAACCCGACATAATTGGGGCTTGAAGACAGTTGTAGCTGGAGAGCTCAGCATCATTGCCAACACTTGAATCAGGAACCTCGGAGAGCATCCTTCTCCCACCTGTCCCGCTTCTGCTGTCTGGCTACCTCTTCATCCAGCTCTGGCCACAGCCAGATGGTCTTGACAATTGCATTCAAGAACCCTCCCTTTCCATTTAGAACATGATTGCACGCATGCTGTACATAAGAGATAATGATTGCAGATACACTGTTGACTGGAAAACATGCCTCTGTGGGAATGTTTGGAAAGGGGGAGGGGAAATCAAATTAAAAAGAGTGAGGAAACTCCTATGGCCTCCAGTTGGAAACTGCTCAAGGATTTGAAGCAAATGATGTTTTGGTTGCCTTCTCTTTCTTTCTATCTATCTATCTTTTTTTTTTTTTTTTGCTAAGGATTCTAAATGTCAATATTGCATTTACCACTGAACAAACTCAAATTGTAACAAATATAATAAAAGCAGAGAATAAGCCTCAGCTTTCTTCAAAGAGTGATTGGCATTTTTGAGCCCTGGATTGGTGGGGCCTTTATCTTGGCTGCGTCAGCTCGTAATTAAACAATAAAGGAAGGAATTGTTGTTACTGGCTTTGAATACATGATGTCAGTTTTCTGTAGGGAGGACAGTGTCTGTTTCTAAAGCTCTGTTGCTGTTCCAGTTTCCTGTATGGAAGGAAATGTGTGTATTTCATTAGCTTTGTTCTTGTCTCTGTCAACACTGGAAGATTCAGACATGACATGGTTGTTGTCACAAGACATTTTTGCTTAATAACATGGAATGCTTACTACCCTGAGCTCTCTCAGCCCCAAAGAGGAGTGAGAGGATGATGAGGAAGGGGGAGATAAAAGCAAAAAGATGGTTGGATGGAGAGATTTTTTTTTTCTGTTCCCAATCTTGTTTTTGCTTGGCTGTAAGGAAGCGATGTAAAAGTGTGTGTGTGTGTATGTGCGTGTGTGTGTGTGTGTGTGAGAGAGAGAGAGAGAGAGAGAGAGAGAGAGAGAAAGACAGAGAGAGAGAGAGAGAGAGAGAGAAAGAGAGAGAGAGGTGTATGATGTAGTAACATGAGCTGCCCCATCTTCACCAGGTGATAGGCTGAACCTCTGTGATCCTGCCGGCAATGTCAACAATCTGTGATTTGCTGTTTTAGCAACTGGAAAGAATCCTGGAAATAGTTAAGAAAGATGATTTTCAAATGAGCCACTATGTTCTGCCAGTGGCCTCTGAGATGAATATGTGGTGTAGGAATTTTCTGCATCTAGACTCGGGAACAACGACGCACCTGGAAGATAACCCCATTGGGCCACAGGAATGCTGAAATCTGGTTTTGCATTTTCCAGCCTCTCACTTAGCATCCTCTCCAGTGCGTGTGTGGGAGAGCACAGGCTAGGCTCCTTCAAGCTCCCCAGAGGATGTTTCCAATGTTCAGAATGAGGATAAGCCTTCAGACTTTCCAGTTGCCCATCCTGTCACCTGGCCCTGTCTTACCCTGACACTCTCCAGTGTAGACATGTCTAATTATTCCATCCCAACCCCGCTTGGAGATTGGAAAAGATATCTTGTTAGCCAGTTCCTCTGGTAGCTTCCATTGCAAGACTCCAGTTTTTAGTTAGTTTTGCTTCAAGTCACTGCAACTAGCTACCTGTATGCCTGTCACTTTTCTGTGGCACCCTGGCTCTCCTATCCAGCAGAGGAGAGCCCAGGACTGACAGGTGAACACCAAAGGCATAACCTCCTACTCAAGATTTCCCACTGCTGCACAGGGAATAGGTACCCTTGACAGGTAAGTGAATAAATATGGGAAGATACTTGCTATCAACTGCAAATGGCAAGCAACACCTTAGAAAACTAGCTAGTGACACAGGAATAGGAGTGTGAGTGCTGACTCTTGTTTTAGTCCCTATTTATCACTCTGCCTCCCTGCTTTTCTCGCACTTGGACCTTCCCTCTAGAAGTCTGGAGGCAGCTGGAGAGGGGAGCCCAGGCTGACCTCCAGAATGGTCCCATTTTGGCATTCTCTGCAGTGCAGACCATGCTGAAAATTACTGACAGCTCGTGTCCATTCTCCTCAATGCATTTATTTATTCAATATATTATCTTACCCTCCTTCTCTTTACTCTTCACCAGAAACCTCACCCCAGCTGAGAAGTCCTTCAAAGACTAAATACTTAACCGTTTCTTTGGCTCCAGGGAATGTTGGAGAGAAATTAGTTCCACATAGATTTTTTTTTTTTTTGGTCATCAATCTCAGAGCAATTTTAGAGAAAGAGAAATGATCACCCTTTCCTCAGTGCGTGAATAGAGATGGGAAGATTCCCCACCTCCCCTGGGAATACTCTGGAAAGGCCCTGATGGGGAAAATGTAACCTAGTTCTCCTTGGAATGGATGGCTATTCATGCCTTCAGCTTTAGGGTTTTCTAAGGCTTGAGTGTCTCTAGGTAACCACCTGTGAGAGTCCCTTGGCTTCAAGGTTTTTTCCTTGTGAACACTTTTTTCTGGACTCAGACACATTCCCTAGTTGGCAAGGGGGAAAGCAGCAGGCTTGTCTGACTAATCTCTGAACTAGCTGAGGACAAGGCTTTAGAAAACTGTGTCTACACTGAAAGAAGTTTCCACCTGATGTTAGAAAACTCCACCATACGACCAGCAGGCATTATGAATAGAAACACATCTTTATGGCTAACAGTAATAACTGGGGGGGGGGTTCTGTGAAATGCCTGCCATTTCTTTTGCCCATTTTCTATTTGATGAGTTGTCCTTTTCTTGCAGATACTTTTCGCACTAAATCTTTTGGCAGCTATAACTCGTCTCGGTTTGTAACTTGTTTTTCCCTTTTTTTGTAGTGTCTTGATGAACAGAAGCTTTTCATTTGATTAAAAAACACATATGGCCAATAAACACAGGAAGGAATGTTCAACCTCATTAATGATCAGGGAAATGCGTACCAATGGCACATGAGATACCATCCTTACCCGGTTCACTGTTAAAAATGAAGTTTGACAATATCAAGTGTTGGAGAGAACATGGATCTACAGAGCTGTCTGTACGTTACTGGTGGGAGTGTGAAATTGTATAGCCACTTTGGAAACAGTTGGCATCATCTCGTGAAGTTGGACATTCAAATGCCCTACAAGCCAGCAGCCCCACTCCCAGGAAAACACTCAAGGACAACTCTTGTACACGTATTCCTGGAGATGTGTACGAGAATGGTCATACCAGCGCTATCCATAAACAGCAAAAACCTGGAAATCATACAAATGTACTCTGACAGAAGAATAGATAATTATATTGTGCTCTGGGAATATGACGCAACAATAAACCTCAGCTAAAATGCATGAACAACAGCTACACGTAACACTATGGACTTGTCTTAGTAGTAGAATTTGAATTAAAAAAGCAAGCCCTCCAAATAATAAATATTGCCTGATGCCCTTTGTATCATAATACGTAAATTCATAACTTAAAATAAATAATGTTTTATACGATAAATAAAATACATAAAATAAACGAAAGTTAAAATCAAACCAAATCCCAAATATTCTTTTTTAAAGAAAATATGCAGCTGTAATAAAACTTTATTTGAAAAAAAGGAAAGCAAGGCAATAACAAACATAAGATTTAAGACAGTGCTTAGTAACTTTGGGCAGAGGAAGATGGGACTACTACACAGTTGCCGTCAGTGTTCGAGTTTTGTTTGTTGGTGACTGAATGGACATTTATTATAGTACTAAAACACATAAATGCAACAATAAAAACAAAATATCAAATAACCCAACTTAAAAATGGCCCAAGGACTTGAATAGTTCTCTAAGGAAGATACACAAGTGGCCAAGAAGTTTATGAAAACTTGTTCAACATCACTAATTATCAGAGAAATGCAAATCAAAACCACAATGAGATGTCACCTCACACTCATTAGGTTGGCTACTATCAAAAAACCAGAAAATACAAGTGCTGTCAAGGATGTGGAGATATTAAAACCCTGTTCCCTGTTAGTGGGGATGTAAAATGGTGTAACTGCTATGGAGAACAGTACAGAGGACACTCAGAAAATGAAAAAAAAAATAGAGCTATCTTATGATCCAACAACCCTACTTCTGGGTTTATAACCAAAAGATTTGAAAGCAGGGGCTCAAAGAGATATTTGCACACCCACGTTCATAGCAGCATTATCGACAACAGCCAAGAGATGGAAGCAACCCAAATGTCCATCTATAGATGAATGGATAAACAAAATGCGGTATATACATACAACGGAATTCTGTTCATAGAAATGGGAAGTAGAATGTTGTTTACCAGGGCTGGGGGGTGTGGGGAGAAGGGAGCTTGTTACTTAGTGGGTATAGAGTTTCAGATTTGCAAGATAAAAGAGTTCTGGAGATTTGCTTCACAACAATATGAATATACTTAACACTACTGAACTATGCGTTAAAATGGGTAAGATGGCAAATTTTATGTTATCTTTTTACTACAATTTAAAAAAAAACTTAAAAAAGGCAGGAGCCATACTTTATAAGCACTCACTAAATTACTGCCAAATCTTCAAGAGAAGAATCTCAGGTTCAATGAGCATTAAAAAAAAAAAAAACACACTTAACTCCTAAAACTCCAACATAACAACCTTGCCGCACCCTGTGCCCCCCACACAAAAGAAATACATAAGTGAACAAACACATAAATCAAGAAATAAATCAGAAGAGCCAGTTGCAGACTAAAGATGAGAGTGTGTGATTAGTGGCTGTATTTAATTCATTTATGTCTCAGCTGGGCTCACTGGTACTCATGAAATGGAGAAAGGCCACAAATAGAAACCTCCCAGATGGCCCTGATCTGGATTGAAGGAAGCCTTGAAGTCACATGACTACTCAGTCTTAGCATGGAGGACAGAGACTGGCCAGTGGGGTGGAACCTACAATCCCTTCTAAACCCCTTCCCCTTGATCCTTGGACTCTTCTCTGGGCAATGATCAGGCCAGCATTTTTGACTGAAGAAGACTTGAATGTTTGTTGCTGGCTCATTAAAGGAGGTAATGAAACTTATCGGATTCATATTTGATTTACTACCATCCAATGAATTCACAGGTTGGCTCATCTAACAACAGATGAAATTCATGCCTTGATCCTATTCAATTGGATCATCTATTTGGCAGCAACAAAGACTTTCTCCTCCTGACTTGCAGCTGGGCCCTGGGATGACCCCACCATGGCCAAACTTGGAAGAGATCAAAGCTAGGTACAAAGAAGGATGGGAATGTATAAATGGGTATAATCACAATAGAACTGAGTTTTGGATTTTGTGCTGGTTTATGTTACATATCCATCCTTTAGTGGGTATGGCAGACTGATGGCAAAGATGTCCCCAATTCTCCACCTCTCCCTGGCCCCAGATGCTTTGCAATATGACTCTTCAGAAGTTCCCATCGATGGGTGAAGTCTATTTTCTCATCCTTTGGAGCTGAGCTGGTCTTGTGACTTACTTGGGCAAGACAATAGGTGGAAGTGAGGGTGTGCTGGTTCTGAGCTGAGGCCTTGAGAGCCTTTGCATGCTTCCACTTGCTCCCTTGGAGCCCTTATGCTGCTGTGTGAACAGGCCTGTGACAACATGCTGGATCCTGGCAAACATATGGCCCAGGTATGACTGTAATAACCATCAACAGTCAGACAACCACCAGATATGTGAGTGAAGCCATTTAAAACCAGCCATTCCTCAGTCTCTCCAGGTTAGCTACAGACAGATGACTGAGTAGCTAAGTTCAGCTGAGCCTGGCCCAGATGAGCAAAATTGCCCAGCTGACACATAGCTAGGTGAGCAATGAGAAGTGCTTATAGTGTTTCCAGCCACTGAGCTTGGCATTATTCCTTACACAGCAACAGCTAGCTGTTACTAAGAGGTTGCCTGAGAAATGTCTATGTGTATGTGTGCAGTTTTTTGTCTTCAGAGAGCTTAGTAGTCTAACACAGATGAAACAACTTGAGAACAATATATGATAATATAAAATCAAATGTTAAATTGTGTGACCCGTCTATAACACAGGCCTGCAGCATGGCTATGGAGGATGGCCTCAGTGAGTGGCCACTCTGCTGGGATTCTACATGCACTAAATAGTCCTAGGAAGAGCAGTGAGTTCAGGAAATGGAAAGAGTGGCTTGATATTAGTAGAGAAACCAGAACTTGGTTACAGCCAATTCTTTGGTTTTAAGTATGGCTGGGACTCAAGGCGAGGAGCAAAGTCAGAGGAAGTTGTCAAAAATGCTGGTGGACTGTGCGAAGTTACAATGTGGAAAACTTCCAATCGGGAGGGTAGGATGCTTTAAAAGTCAACAAGGAAACAGAGACGATGTTGAGATGCCACAGGAGTGTGTGACTCATGACATGGGACATGGTTCCAAACGGACTGAACATGTAGATGTACATTGCCTGACGCATGGGTGCACCATGTGTACACACACACTTACACACGCATACCTGTAGGCGGAGTAGCAGCATTTCAAATCAGGTGAGTTTACAAAGGGGAAATCTCATCGGTCCATGGTGACAGCCTGTGTAACTTTCCATGTTAGTATAAACCGAAGTAGGGTCACTTCCCCGTGAACCTGATGACAAAAGCCCAGGGCAGGCAGGGTTGGAGGGAGAAGAGCAGAGGCACAGCTCTCAAAGTGACACTTGCACGACTGGGACGTGGAATTTGGCAGGTTGCAGCAGGCACTGGGAGAACACACTCCATCCCTAAGGGAGCCACATTCCTTTTTTCCCTTTCAAAGTTGGCAGGCAGTAAAAGACAATTGCAGGGATGGGGAAGTAATGAAAAAGGCTCTTTGTTTCTCCCCCAGTCTGAACTCCTAGCTCATCAAACCTTGGAAATGCTCACTGAAAATGGCTTTTCCTGTTTTATTGCTTATTTATGGGAATCTATGTAAAGTGAATTGCACTTTTCCTTTGTATCTCAGCGAGTGTGTCCTGGAGTTGTGTCTCCCTTGGCTGCGGGGCTGTCTGGACTGGGGATTCTGTCTGATTGTGTCAGCATCACGCTCCATGACATTTAAAAGTGGGGGAGGGAAATACTGCCGAGAAAGCAAGGGAAATGTAGAGGATGATTGCTCAGATCTCCGTCAGCGCTGGGTGGGTGCAGGGAAAGCTGCTACGAGGGCAGGTCTGGGGGCAGCGAGTAGCCTTCGAACAAAGAAGAATCTGCTTTGGGGGATTAATGAATGGCAGTATGCCATCCCAAGTCTTTGAAGTTTTATCCTGACTCTGCTCCAAGCAATGCGACCCTAGGACTGTTACCTAACCTCTATGAGCCACCTTTTCTAACCTGTAAGAGAGTTTATTAACACAGGGCTGTTGTTAATAATAATGACGATGGAGTCATTGTGTATGTGAAGTCTGACCCAGTATAGGGCAGGTGCTCACTAAATGTAAAATTCCCTTCTAAGGACGGCTGAAAGAGAGGTTAGCATCTGACCTCGCCTCATCTCCTGAACCTGCCATGGACTCTTGAGAGGATGCGGGCTCCCTCATCCTTTGCTTTGATTGGAAGATTACATGTGCGGTTCCCTGTGCCTAGAATGCTCTGGGTCAGGGATCAGCAAACAGTGGGCTAATCTGGCCACTGTCAGTTTTTGTATATAAAGCTGTATGAGGGTTGCAGTCATGCCTGTTTGGGTTCTATTCGTGGTGCTTTCCTGCTACAAAGGCAGAGTTGGGTATTTGTGAGAGAGATTGTAGAGCCCACGGAGCTGGAAATATTAACAATCTGGCACTTTACGGAAAAAGTCTGCCAACCGCTGCTCTAACTCATTGGTATTTCTGGGGTTTCTCTTGTCTGTGTGGCCAGAGGACTCACAGAGCTGGGAGAGGTCTGAGGTTCAGAGAGAGAAAGCGATCCGTCTGAGATCACAGAGTTAGTATGTGCGCTAGAACTGCAAGCAGGTTTCCTGATTCCCAGCCCATGGGTTTCATTAATTGATGGTCCCGTCGCACAGAGGCCCCAAAGCCACTGGGATTCGCCCTGCAAGTCTCTGAGTCATGTGGTGGCTTGAATTCCATTTGGTGGGTAACTTTGGCACCCGTACCAACAGCCCCCTTTCCCAAGGCTCCACCCTCTAGGCCCCTCGTCAAGGCACCTCCATCTCTGCAGGCTCAGCAGACACTTCCAGAGGCCCTGATGTCCCTGTGCCCCTGAGAACACGCCCAGCCAGCTGTGCTGGCCTCTGCTACCCTCCATGGGGGAGTCAGAGAACTCTGACAAGGCCGAGCCAGCTCCTTGGTGTGGGGTCCCTCTGTCTGTGTGTCTAGATGCCACTGCCTGTCTGGGGCTTTTGTGTCTCCGAGGCTCTGCAGCTTTGCAAGGAGGGCCTGGGACAGAAATCTGAGAGGCAAAGGAAGCGGGGAGAGGAAGCTTGACTCCTGGAGAATCCTCCTTTTCCGTAGAGTGTCACACTCCTGGGAGACTTTATTTTTTAATTTAGTTTTGGTGGGGAAGGACTGAGGTTATCTCTGATCCATGGTAACATTTCCAATTCCTTGACACAGCTGCCTCCTCAGAGACCTTGCCTCAGAAAGCCTCCATGGCGAAAGCTTCCTTCTCGACTAATTTGCCCTCGTGCCCTTTTATTCCAGAACCTGCTCTTCCTCCTTGGGTTCCTAGCTTGTTTAGCGGCAACAGAATCCATCCAATGTCTTATGCAGTAACTTTCGAGTTATCCTCCACTCCTGCTGTTCCGTCATTCCCAACCTCCAATCAGTACCAAATCCTGCTGCACCTCCACAGCTTTAGATCAGGCACATCACCTCCTTTTTTGACCTCTGGATGTGACCTCTGACAGATCTCCCCGCCTCCAGGCTGGGTCTCCCTCCAGCCACCCTCCACACAAATGCCAGCCTGTAAAGGCTCCCCTGTGCCATCTCCTCTCTAGGCCAGTCACCCACCCCTCCAGAGCCTCAGGTTCTTCATCTGTATAATGGAGACGGCAATGTCTACCTTAGGGCTGCCCACGAGGATTACGTAGTATAATGTATATGAAAGCGCCGAACGACAAAGAAATGCATTAAGGAAGTCCCACCTCATTCCTTTCAGCCCTGCTGGCCGCGCCTGCTGCCCCTGTGCCCAGAATGCCCTCCCTGCCTCTCTCCCTCCCCGGTGTCTGCTCATCCTTGGCCACTGCTCCAGCACATGCCCCTCCGGCTCCTGGCAAAGGGTTAGTCACCCCCTCGTCCCCTGGATGACGGCCCTCCTCACTTGCTGTCGTAATTGTTGACGCGCTTGTTTGTCTAGAAGATGACAGGGCTGCTAGGGGGCTGCTACAGGACCACTCCATTTCTCCAGGGCCAGGGGGACGCTGTGGAGAGCACTGGCCTTGGAGCCAGAGATCCGGGATCTGGCGCTAAGCGTCTCTGACTCGGGCAAGTAACGCAACCTCTTGGAACCTGGTTTCCCGTCTAGAATGTGAAAACAATAATTCCTGCTTGCCAGAGTACCTTCTGCAGGCCCTCACTCAGAGCGTTTGGTTCTCTTCTACCTTTCCAGTGTTAAGCCCTGTGTCTGGAGCACAATAGCCGCTGGAAGACCCTGTGCTGGATGAATGAATGAATGAGTAATTATTGTGAATGAAGCTGTGGGACCTAGAGCCTTGGGCTCATAAGAAGTTAGAAGACTTGGGCCCATCCTAATGACCTGAGCTCCGGTGTAATTGGATGGAGAGAGAACACAGATTCTTTCCTCCCTCTCCAAACCAGACTCATCCAGCCCCGCTGTCCTGGGGCCCCGGCTTCTCCCGCGGCTGCAGCGTGGTTCCCAGGGCAGGAAGCAGGGCTCTAGATCACTCTGACCTCCTTCCTAGCATTTCACGTTAGATCGCATCCGGCTCAGCCTACCAAGAAGCAGCCGTCTTCTTGCTAGACATTTTCGGCTCTCTGCTGGGGGATGAGGGAAGTAGGAGGAAGGGAGAGTGAAGGGGGAAGAGATTGGAAGTGATGAGTAGGGAGAGTGGGAGCCGGGAGGAGAAGCCGGGAACACTGGTGAAGTCGGAGCAAACGCAAAGTCAAGCACAATAATAATTTGGGCAAAATGGCAAATGGCACAGCTGAGGAGGAGATAGCATTGTGAATGTAAAAACTCCTAAATGGAGTGCAGATGGGAGGGAAAAGTGTAATCTCCTGGAAAAGCCTCTAATTGTCTGCCCACACTAATAATTTCAGCGAACGCTCCCTCTCTCCCTCCTGTGTATAATTACAGCATTCCATCTGTCTATCAGCGGTTTTTTACTGTGCCTTACGGCTACCACGTTCTCAGGCTCATGAAGAAATGAGGGTTTTTGAAGATTTAAGAATCCTTCTGACACATATCCCAAAGAAAAGACACTCAGGAGAGACAAATCCCTCTCCTAAGCCTGCTAAGACTCTATTTTAAAAAGCCTTACAATCTCTTCAAACCCCAAGATGGAATCAAAAGGAGGCAAGCCCACATGATATCCCCACTTTGCTTTTTTTTTTTGAACAAAATGATCTTTTTATTGGCATAATTCGCACACATGTACACGCACATAAAAGACTGTACCCAACAAAAAAAGACCATGTGTTTTGTAAGTGCACAGGAAACATTTACCAAAACAGATCATGCTGTTCTGTAAGCAAACCTCATATGACCATAGTATACTTAAACTGGAAATCAGTAAGAATCAGATAACTAGAAAATCTTCAAATACTTGGAAATTAATAGCCTATCAGATTAATAATTATGAATAATTAATAGCAAGAATCAGATTAATGCAGAAGTCGTAATGGAAACTAGAGAATATCTGAACTAAATGATAAAGAAAGTACAACACACCAACCCTGGATATCCCCACTTTGGGTGTTCTCCTCTGGGGGCTGTTTTGGTGGGTGAGCCCTGGGTAGACAAGGAGGGGCTGGTGGAGACAGGGGCCCCTGTGTCCTGAAGGTGGCAGGCCATCTGCTCAGGGCTATCCCTTTAGTGTGTCTTGGGCACCAAAGCCAGGGCTCTGCTGAGTGAGGAATCCAGAAGCAAGGCGAGGAGCCCAGTGGCGGGGTGCTGGGCGTGTCGGTGGCCTGAGGCATTGGCTTCGGCACCAGCCCTGCCTGCCTGGGGAGCACCACTCAGTGTCCCGTCCAGGGCTCTGAGTGACTCCAACTGCTGCTGGCTCCTCTCCCTGGTCTGGCAGTGAGTCCCAGAGAAGACAGGTGGCTTCCAGCATGGAGCCCAGTAGGAAAGGCTCCAAGATTCCCGCCCAAGTCGCTGCCTCTTCGTGGCCAGGAAGCAAAGGGCTTCCCATACCCTTGCTCCATAGAGAGGGACGTGAGGGGGCTGTGGTCCTAGGATGCTGTGCAGGGAGGTGCCTGCAGGTTGTTCATCGGTAAGTTTTACCTTCACGTAGAAAAAGTCACACCCTAGTTCACCTCCCCTTCCTTCCAATCAATGCTTCCCTTCCTAGTTATTGGGAGAGAGGCAGGACGGGTGGAAGTGGGAATGAGGCCAGCACCCCGAGTGCCTCCTGAAGGCTGAGGGGTGTGGTGGTGGTGTGGGGTGCCACTGGGGTGTGACAGCCACAGGCAGATGGGGCCAGGGAAGCCTCATGGGGCGGCGATGACGGCAAAGCCAGAGTCCCTCCCCAGCTCGTTCCCACTCATCCAACATCACAGCCAACCCTCCCCCAGGGTGGCTGAGAGTTTACTCACATCACAATTCGTTGACAAACACTGAGAGCGTTCCCACAAGGGGCTCTGAATGATGGATATGACACGCTTCCCATTCTCTAGGGCAGTGATGTCCCATAGAAATATAACACGTCGTATGTGGAATTCTTAAATGTCCTAATAGTCACGTTAAACAAGTAAAAAGAAATGTGAAATTTATTTTAGTAATATGTGTTATTTAAGCTAATACACCCAAAATATTATTAGTTCAACATGTGATTGTGATGAAAAGTATTAAAAAGATATTTTGCTTATTTTAGTATTGTCTTTAAAACCTGCTAAGTATCTTTGCCCTCACAGCACCCTCTCAGTGTGGACTGGCCGCATTTCAAGGCTCACGGGCCACATGTGACTGGTGGGGACTGTATTAGACAGGGCAGATCTAGAGCTTATCAAGGAGAGAAAAATGTATGCATAAGAATTATTATAATATAGGCATAATAATGATTGTTATTTAACCCCCGACAATCATTTGCTAAAAACTTTCATGTACATGATTTCATTTGATCTTCTCGTCAATTTTGTGAGATAAAGACGGTGAATATTATTATTTTTTAACAGATGAATAAAAAGGAGATACAGAGAGCTAACGCGACTTGTGGCCTCAGACGAGTAAGTTAACACGCTTCTCCTCTTCCCTTCTTAAACAGACATGTTTTAGGAGTGACCTGGCATGGCTCGCTGCAGGAGGTGGCATTGCACTGGGGTCTTGACAGGGGGGAAGCCGCTTTGCCACAGGGAGATGGGTGAGGATACTGGGAAGGAGGTTTCTCGTTTGAGGAACAGCCACGATCAAAGTAGTGTAGGAAAGTACAAGCTCCGAGTGGAGGAGAGCAATGGCCCGGTTCTCTGGAGAGCAGGCCAAGTCCGAGCAAGTAGTGGAAGACAAGGCGGCAAAGGCGACTTGGACATGGTGGTAGAAGGGCTCTTGGATGCAGAGAGCTCTGCGCTTCCCTGAGAAGGCAGTGTAGACTCCCTCAAGACTATGTCATTCACCAAACGTTTGCTGAGCACTTATGATGCTAGAATGGTTTTGAATGGTGGAGGGGGATGAAGAGGTTGAAGCTTTGCCTCAGATCATGTGATCTCCTGGGGTCACATGGGTGGACGGCAGTGGGAGAACAGGGGCAGAAGGGGAAGCAGGGCGGCCCGTGGGTGCATTTTAGGGCTAAAGCAGTGCAGTGCTGCAAACGGAAAGGAATGGATAGAGGTAAGAGGTATTAGCAGCTCGTTGCTGTGACTCCGAGGATTCAGGAAGAAAGGAGTGGTCGGATCTGACTTCCAAGGTTTTGAGCTTGGATGACAGGAAGGATAGCGCTCCCGTGAACAGAAGCAGGGTGGCCCAAACAGGGATGATCACTGCCCTGAGAACGGGCACTTCCCTGGGTGGCTCCCAGGGCTCTCCGGGTGGCTAGGAGCAGGGACAGGTGATCATTCCCTTCCCACCTACGGTTTCCAGGGTCTAAGAGAAATCATTTGGAAACTTGATTGATACTTGAAGAGAATTTGGAGCCATTTATGTGGAAGGAGTTCACTTCCTGTTAGAATCAATGAAAGGGATACCTTGGCTCACTCCCTCCTCCACCCCTCCTCCCCCTGCTCTGAAGCTGCCGCCAACTCTGGCGGGAGAAGACTGCACTCAGCTCGCTGTATCCATGGGCTCCGCATCTGGGGACTGAACCGACCACGGATTGGAAATATTTGGAAAAATAGCACCAGAAAGTTTCAAAAAGCAAACCTTGAATTTGCTGTGCGCTGGCCACTATGTACCTAGCATTCGCATTATCTTAGGCATCATAAGTAATCTAGAGATGACCTAAAGTGTGTGGGAGGATGGGCGTAGGTTAGATGCAAACACTACACCATTTTACATAAGGGACTCCAGCATTGGCAGATTTTGGTATCCTTGGGGGTCCTGGACCAACGCCCTGGGGACACCGAGGGATGACTGTGTAGAGATTCTTGGCAGCTCCCTCCTCTTCCCCCTTCTCGTTAGCACTGAAGCTAATGAGTTGTGTATAACCCCAAGCTCATAATTCATCCGTAGAATGGGGCTAATAGCCACAGGGCTGATTTGAGAATCAGAGGAGAATCCTGTATGTGAAAGGCTCTGCAGACTTGGGAGCTGCTGGCTGGCTGCTGCGTTGCCTTCTTGGAGGGTAAACAGTGCCCAGCAAGAACGCCACCACTTCCTGCACCTCTGATTTCTTGCCAGTGTGTTGCTCCTTCTTGCCTCTGAGATTTTGTCCATGCTGTCCCTTTGTCAGCAATATCTTCCCCTCCCCTCATCCTTGCTACCTCTCATTTATCCTCAAAAACCAGCTCCAAAGTCCCTTCTTCTGTTAAAACTTTCTAGACCTTCCCTCATCCAACAGTTACTGTCACAGCATCACGTTTTTCTTTTATTATAACTTGTTATAATACGTTATGGGATTCTAATAACTTACGTGTCCATATTTGTCCCTAGATTGTGAACTCAAGAATAGGAAAGCATGTCTTATTTGTTTATCATTGTTTATCATCGCACCGTCCAGCCCCAACACTGTGCCCGGCATGTGCTAGCTGCTCAGGAAATGCAGAATAAGTGAAAGGGCAGTGTAAAAAGCCATGTGTTAAAGGCACTGCTCCGAGAGGACAGAGCTGAAAGTCGACGTTTTGAATCCAAGATACCACCGGTTACCCACCTAAGGTCTCAAACCACCCCCCGTTTAGAGGTCATCACGAAGGAACATGGATTATGGTCAAGATCCCTTTATATCCTCCTCTTCCAGCTCCAGGGCTCAGCAAAGTATCCCACGGGAGCCTGAAAGTGTTTAGACTCCAGAGAGGGCATGTCGGTGAGAGAGAAACACGGTCCCACCACTGGAGCTGTCATGAGGTCACCCACCAGAGTGGCCTCCTACTCTTAGCTCCCACAGATCTTTCATGTGGCCTATCTCCCCCTCCCCTCCTTTCTTCTTAAGAACCCAGCAAGGTGCTCCAAGCAGCAGGGCTGGAAAATGATGTGAGGTGATCGCATAGTGCTGCACGTACCGTGATCGCCCCTTATTGACTTCTGCCTCCGTACCTGGACCAGGCTGGGGTGCACTGGCCCTCTTGCCAGGCCGAGGCTCTCCCATGGCTGGACGCTGACCGAGTGTACCTGGCAGAGGGCTGGGGGCTTGGCATCAAGAAGTGGAGAGGTGACGCGTTGTGTTTCTGTGAGGTTCATGCCACCATTCAGCATATTCAACCTCTTCTCCTGCAACCTCCTCCCAGTTCCACAGTGTGCAAAGTGTACGGTGGGCAACTATCTCCCTGAGGTCTTCCCAGGCAGAGCGCTTATCCCCAGCCTTCCCCGGTGGTGCCGTGCTAAATGAGCTCAGTCCCTTTAAACCCAGCTCCTGCCTCCGCCCTTCCCAGCAGCTCTTTGCTTTGCATCTGGCCGCATAGACAAAGCCCAGAATCAAGGCCTCCAGCTTCATTTCATTTAACAAGAGCCCACAAAAGCCGGCCCAACAGCCTATTCATCCCCAAATAGCCTCTGAAAGCCTGAGTGTCAGTCAGTGTCTCTTTGCGGAAGCCATGCTGCCTTGTCAGGCAAAGGCCATTCGAACAAGGTAACGCCAGAGAAATTATCTCCACGCATTTCAACCACTTTCCAACACCAAGGTTCATTCCTCAGTGACGCAGTCCCTTTGACAATAAATGAATCCCATGATTGGGGGTGTGTGTGTTTGGGTGTGAGACTTGCTCCCCAATTTCATGATGAATTCCTAGATAAGCTGACGTCACAAGTGAATGGTCTACGCACCCATCTCTCAACATAAATCCAAATGTCGACACAGCGAGAGGAGAAGCCGCGAGCCCCTGGGTTCTCTGTCATGAGGGGAGGGCCACGGGCATTGTGTTCATGCTGCTGCCAAAGGACATCTAAGGGAGGCAGCGGGGAGGCAGCAGGGCATAAAGGCTCCGAGTCAATGGCTCTTTCTCCTTGGTGGCTTTGAGCGTGCCACCTGTCATCCTGCGGCCCGTCATTTGGAAATGGAAGACTCCTCGGAAAGTCACCAGGTTAGTGCTTTTAAAAGCAGCTTCTCTCCTGTTGTGCTTGAGAACTCGTACAGCATGTGAAAGGGAAAAGGGGTGCAGAGGCCCACAGAACCCCCTTTGCTAGAGGAGACAGGCTGGGCCCCCAGGGGCAGCTCCCGGGAGGAGTCCTGGAGCCCGGTCCCAGCCTGCTGGGGAGTGATACCCCTACCGTCATGGGCAGAGTGTGGACGAATCCTTTTCTGGCCTTCAGGTTTCCCATCTATAAACAAGGAAGGCGAACATCCTGTGAAGGTGCCATAAAAAATTCTTAGGGTTTAAAATTTTTTATTTCATTAAGACTCTTAGACTAGTCAATGCTGTTCAGGTCCTGGCTCCTAGAACTGTCATGAACTTGCTGCATGGCCCTGGGTCAGTTCTTTAACCTTTGTTAGGCCTCAATTTCCTTCATTAAAACAGGGTCATAACAGTACCTCCCTATTTAACTTATAGATAATTCGTAATGGCTGTGAATGTGGGCTTGAGCCCAGTGATACCTGACTTTGAATCTGGCCTCTGCTGCTAACTAGCTACATTATTTTAGGAACGCCTCCTAAGGTTTCTGTTCCCCACTACCATCCTCATCTATAAAATGGGGAAGAATGATACCTGCCTTGAAGATCTGTTGTGAGAATGAAATGATGTTGCAGGTGCAATGCTCAGCGTGGAGCCTGTCAGGCAGGACACCCCTCACCGACGGCAGCACAGGTATTAACACAACCTTGGGCTGAACAGCAAATTAAAGAAAGCACAATCTCCTTGAAGACTGCACAGGAGTTCAGAAATGCATGACACGGTGATTACTACTATCATCACTGCCCATGTCGCACCCTCACTCGAAGCCCAAGTCCGGCAGGCGGGGCGTGTCACCGGGGCCGGATGTGCCACGGGCAGGAGCCTGCTCTGCAGGCTGGTGTCAGGCTGGAGGGAGATGATGCCCGGCCCGCGCGTTGATCGACTCCTCTCGGGCAGAGCCCCAAAGCCTCGGCAGACCACGCATTCTCTTCCGAACGAAGCAGAGCAAAGCAATGCGCACGGCGGCTCCAGAGGAAAACGTGTGCACCCTGCCTGGTGGGGCCGGCGACCCCCTGCTCGACTCTCCTGCCCTGGTGCCCATGCGGCCCCTCTCTGCCCAGCCTGCCTTGGGAGCGAGGGGGCCCTGGCAGAGGACTGGCAGAGCTGGGTGCCCCTGTGCCCAGTTGGTCCCCAGGAGGGGAAATCCTGCGGGGTGGGTGGACAGGCCTGGCTCTGCCTCGCTCGCTTGGGGTCGTACCCGCAGCTGTCACTTAGTCCCGTTGGAGGCCCTGAACACAATTATTGCTCTTGCTCTGGGGGAGCCTCTTTATTTTCAGGGCGGCGGGAAGACGGTTTATGGTGACTGTGGATCCCAGAGTGGAAGCGATCGGATTGCACATTCTCTGAGCTGTGAAACTACTCAGGCCAGCAGAGGCAGCAGGATGGGGTGGGGGGCCTGGGAGGATCCAGGAGACCTGGATTCCTCCCTGTTCACCTCGTCTGGCTTGTCTCACGGCCCGGGCTACCATGGGCAGCTGTGCAGACTGTGTACTGCACGAGGCCAAGGGTTACCAGCTGCACATACCACAGATGAACGGTGCCCCGAGAGCTGTACGGTGCAGCAGCCCTGCTCAGGGGGCTCTTGCGAGAAGCAGATGAAATCACGTCATCACCGACAGCAGCAGCAGCACCGTGACCAATTACTGATCACCTGTTATGTGTCAGGCTCTGTGCTAAGCACTCCCCTTTTATCCTGCCCCCCAACACCCTGCAAGGTGGGTACTGTTATCACCTTATCCCCACGTTGCAGATGAGAACACTGAGGCCAGAGAGATGAGGCAACCTGTCTGAGGTCATTCAGACAGGGAGTGACGGGTCTCAGCTGACTAGGGGCTCACTGTCTCTCACTTAGAAGTTTTGGCCGAGAGATATTGGCAGAGCGGTGGAATTCAGAGTGGGGGCCACAGCCCTGCAGAGTCTTCCTCGGGGAGACCATCTCATCCACACACGTGTGCCCATGCACGTGTGTGTATCTGGCTCAGGTCTACTCTCTCCATAGGCTCTTTGTTTTCGGATGCCTTGGTTTTCACAAGTTGGGGCTGGGAGGGGAGTCTGAGTCCTTCCTGACACCTGCGTTTCCATGACTTCCGGATGTCTGCATCAGCAAGGCAGTTTTGGCTCCATCATGACACCAATCCCAAGGCCTCCCACAGGAAGCACATTAAAGTTGGGAACAAAACACGCCACGGGTTCTCCAAAATGAAGGCACCCGAGTTTCACAACTGGCCATCACCCACAAGGCAGCAATAGTTTCCTCCGTAAACCAAGCCATTGGGACAAAAAGCCTCTACCCTTTATTTTTTGGCCAGTTTTCTGCCTCTACAAATGATCAGTCAACTCCTCGGGGGGATAGGGCTGCATGAGTAGGGTGGGAGGAATCTCGGGGCCAAACCTTATATGTGGGTGCTAAATTGACAGCTTATCTATTGAATATAGCTTGCTTTGGCTTAATAAATGGGTTTGGTTTTCTTAAAAAGTTTCTTTCCAAATTAAAAAATGGTACACGCTTATAGTAAGAATACAAACAGTATAAAGAGGTCAGTCCTTTTCCATTGATGCCAAAATTATAAACAGTTTCTTGTGCATCATTCCAGAAATTTTATATATATCTATGTATCTGCAGGTATGTATGTGTGTATGTATACATAGATATATGTGTATAAATGGAAAACACACCATGGAGGACTAGATGGCTACAAAGACCTTGCCGCTTCTCCCATAAAATATGAAGGAAGTGATGCTGCCTACCTTCTGAGACACAGCCTGAAGAGATCTGCTGTTTGTGCTTTCATGTCCTTGGAATGCTACTTCTTGGAATCTAGCTACCATGCTGTGGGAAGTCCACATCCCATGGAGAGACCCATGGAGAACTGAGGCACGAGGCCAAGAATACAAGCTGAGCTCCCAGTGAGTGAACCACCGGGCCTTCTAGCCAAGTTGAACCTTCAGATGACGGTAGCAGCCCCACGTGATACCAGACAGAGCAAATGAACCACTGGACTGAAACCAGCCAAGCCACAGAACCATGAAGGATAGTAAATAGTGGCTTTTGTTTTAAGCTAGCACGTTGTGAAGTGGCTTGGTAATACATAGAGAGTACTAAATCATGTGGATGGATTTATTCATGTTAATAACTACGTAGTCATGCACTGATTGGCTATAATTTTATAAAACTAATATCATATTAAAGGACAGTTATGTTATATCTGGTTCCTAGCAGGGGCACAGCAATAGACATCCTGTACGTGTGTATTTGTGGACATGTGTTAAGTATATACTTCTAGGTTAAATTCCTAGAGATAAAATTCTTATTAAATAACATGTGAATTTAAAATTTTGACAGATATTGCCAAATTATCCTCCAAAGGTGTCCCACCACAGTTTGTCCTCCCACCAAAAGTATATGAATGTGCTTGCTTCCCTATACCTTTGCCCACAAGGGCATGGCGATATAATCAAACTTTTAATCTCTTCTTGTCGGATAGATTAAACAAAAATCAGCCTTGTTTTAGTTTGCTTTTCTTCAATGGTGACTGTGGCTTGCCTTTTGATATGTTTATGAGCTATTTTTTCATTTTCTGCTAATGTCCTTTCCTCATTTTTCTACTGGCTCATAAGAGCTTTTCTCATTATTGAATTCCAAGAACTCTTTTCCTTATTGAATTGCAAGAACTCTCAGATGACAAACGCAAGAAACGAGCCCTCTGTCATTTGTGTTACAAATATTTTTTTCACAGATTACTTTTTCGCCTCCGACTTTGTGTAGACCAACACTCACATGTACGCAGGTGATACATTTTCCTTCTCTCTCGTTTTCTGGTTTTGTCTATTTTTTATGCAGCTGGTATTTGTTTTGGTATAAGGAGTGAGGAAGGGATCCTGCTTACTGTTTTCTTCCCAAATGTCTAGCCAGTTGCTCAAAACATTTATGGAATAATTGACCTTGCCCCCACTGCTTTGAAACGCCCCTTTATCATATACTAGCT
Source organism: Lagenorhynchus albirostris (assembly GCF_949774975.1). NCBI lineage: Eukaryota > Metazoa > Chordata > Mammalia > Artiodactyla > Delphinidae > Lagenorhynchus > Lagenorhynchus albirostris. Next base: position 101,431,624 of record NC_083103.1, read on the forward strand.
CCCACGTACGTACTTGGCTCTATCTCGGTACTGTTTTGTTCCCTTGATCTCTGTTTGTTGCCAGCACCTAAAGTCTGCATCTCAGCTGTTCTGGCGGGCACTTCCTCTGGGGTGGCAGTTCGCTTTAGAGCCAGAGTTTGGGGCACTCAGCCCTGTTGCCAGCCCCAGAGTTATAATACCTCCATTTCATTCCAATCCAACCCATTCTTTTCTCCCATAGAGTCCTTGATGCACTTCTTTAGGAAGTCTCCCTCCCTGGATCATTTCTCTCCAGTAGAAAAATTCCTTTAGATAATTGCTCTGAAGCTCTTCTTGGTCACCGTCATTAGCTCTTCTTACTTTCCTGGGAACCCCTCTACCCGGGGCCAAGAGCTGCCTCTTCCTGACTCCTCCAGGAAAATAGTTCTTCTTGTGGACATCCACGCTCATTCATTCTCTTGCCTGTTCACTCACCTGCAGTGTTAAATGGGGCAACCTGGTTGAATAAGCGGCGTGCGGACTACACAATTGTTGGACCTCTTGTAGGTGTCCCTGACTAAGGTGATAATCTCCATAGGTCCTAGGGCGTCCGTGAACCATTTGATGACCAAGAAATAAACTGTCTCCCTTTTCCACCTGCTTTTCACATGTGAAAGAAATCCCTGATTAGGGAATCAGAAAATATTCATGCCACCCGAAACCTTATCAGCCTGTGCTTCTTCTTTTTCACAATGTTGTATTGCCACAAAAGCAGGCAAGATGACCATGTGAAGTCAAGCATCTGAGAAGGAATGGGAAAGTAGATCTGTAATTCAGCTGTGAATACCCTATTTTCTTTTTCAAGGGAATGATTGGAGGGGAACACTGGAACTGGAGTCCTTTATCTCAGGTCTTAAATCCTGGCCCGGGGATCACAGGGCCGGGGGTCATCACCATCAGTAACAACGGCTTAATTAACAAGCTGCAGTTCCCAGTTGGGCTTCCTGTGGTCGGGAAGGTGGGCAGCTCCACATCCGGGAGAGGCACCAGGGGACTGAGAAGCCAAGGCAATCTCAGCTTGCACTCCTCTGCTGATTGAGCCGACCTCCCGCCCCATTTCTCCAGTGCCTCCAGGGGCCTCCTTTCCCCTCCTGCATGACCTCCAGCTTCTCCTTCTGTCAAGTGCACCGCTCTCCACTAAGCCAGGTCTAAGATGGTGGGATCAACAATCATTTCTCCCTTTCTTTTTCACTGTGCCCTCCTCGTATCCAAAGTGCCCCTAAATTCAGTGCTTCTTCCTTCAGGTGTCTCTTGAAGGTTTCTTCTTCTTAGCCCACTGTTCCTGCCATGATCCATCTTAATCCCACAGTTTCGCTCCCACCCCCACCCCGCCGCCACCAGTACAGCCTGTGCCATCACGGCCGGATGACTCTTCTGTAACACTGTGTTCAGTGCACCCCTTCCGATCAAGGAGAAGGGCACTGGTATTTGAACGCCTATGTTGCATCGGGCACCATTACAGCCTGTGCTCACTTCATTTAAGACTGTCAACAACCATATGAAGTGTGTTTTACTATATCCCTAAGCAAAAGGATCAAGAAATTATTAGAGCAATTCCAAGCCCTTTTCCTGGCATCCAAAACTCCCCCTATAATATGGCTCTGATTTGACTATTTGGCCTTACCACCAACTCTACCCCAAGGGGAAACTGGTTCCAATCAAGGTCTCTTGGAGGAGGGGGGGTGGCAGGGCAGGCCCTGTGGTGGAAGGTGTGGTCAAACAGGAAAGACAGAGCTCACAAGTCCAGACAAGCATCTGCTAACGTGTGGTTATGGTGGTGGTAGGGAGCTATCATGGGCTGAATTGTGCCCCCCCCAAATTCACGTGCTGAAGTCCCAACCCCCAGTACCTTAGAATGTGACTGTATTTGGGTTCAGGGTCTTTAAAGAGGTAATTAAGTTAAAACGAGGTCATTAGGGAGGGTTCTAATCCAACATGACTGGTGTCCTTATAAGAAGAGGGCACGGACACGCTCAAGGGAGGACGATGTGAGGACACAGGGAGAAGATGGCCATCTTCAAGCTAAAGAGAAAGGCATCAGAAGAAACCAAATCTGCTGACACCCTGATCTTGGACTTGTAGCCTCCAGAACTGAGGAAATAAACTTCCCTTGTTTAAGTCACCCAGTTTGTGGGGCTTTGTTATGGCAGCCCTAGCAGACTAATACAGGAGCCTGAGCAGGTGTTGGCTGAAAAAGTGGGGGAGGGGAGTGCGGCAGCGGGGCAAGGGGGTGCGTATTGACAATGGGAGCTCGGTTTACTGAGCATCTTCTATGTGCCAAGCATCACGCTGCCACGCGAGCATTGCACATTCATTATCTCTAATCCGCATAAACACTCCGCAAGGTAGTTACTGTCACAGCCATTTTAGAGATATGGGGATCCAAAGCTCAGAATGACAGTAAGGGTTCCCAGGAGACACGGAAAATGAGCCTCAGCTCTCAGAAATGAACCCCAGTCTCCTACCCGCGAAACCTGTGCTCATGCTTCCGTGTTATGTGTGCCGGTCAGCAGGTAGGCTGGCAGCCGTCGGCCCCAGACCTGTCTGCCTGACCACCAGGTGGGTTTTAGGAGCAGTGCCTTGTCTAGAGGGGCATGTTCATGCCCTCATGGGGTCAGAAACACAAGACTTCACAGGGCCAAGGGGAGGAACAACAGCCCAGTGTCCTTTCCACCAACCCACCGCCCCTCCCTGTTTATATTCAGCTTGGTCCTGGAAGTATTCAGATGGGGAGCCAGCTTTAGCTCCCGAGATGGTTCAATCTCATTCAAGCAACCCTCCAGGGCAGCTGACGTTCCTAATAAGCTGAGAAGGCGGTGCTTAGAGCTCCAGTGAACATGCGTGCAGATGGAGCTCGGGGGGATATTTCTCTAAACGACGCTCTGCATGAATGACCATCACCCTTCAAGCCTCCCAGGGAGGGCGTCCCTCCTCTGCCCACAGACGTGGGGCTCCCCCATCCCTCTGTGGACTTGGAGTCCCTGGTGCCCTGAGGGGAAGCAAATTAGTCTTAGTTATAATTAAGTGCCTCACATCAAGGTTTGGTTTAGTTTAATAAGAAAAGTGATTCCAAGTCAGACAGATCACAGTCAATCACAACGAAAAGAATCGCTAAAGGGCAACAGGAGCCACCAACACAAAAGCTGATTTCCGAGTTCAATAAGCGTCATTTTAATGATTAGTGAACCTTTAATTAATGCATGGCAACAGTCTCAACCTGCCTGACGTCCTCACAGTGAGGAGGGTGTGATGGAGCTCGGGGATTCAGGGAAGGTGCGCCTCGGAGAATAGGCAAGGGGAGCCCTGGGTGCCAGGTGCCCCCTCCCTGGGCAGCGGGAGCTGCAGCTGTCTCTCCTCAGCTCATCATAGGGAGAAACTGGCCAAGTTCACCTTCCCTCAAGAAAAAAAAATCTGTGGTTTACACTAATCAAATGAGTCACCTAATTGTCGAACATTCTGGGCTTCAGGTTGCAAACGCTAACCTCGGGTCACCGTGACACGCTTTTGGATCCTTAGAGAAAAGATTCTGCTCCATCCTTTCATGGACCAAGTTAGTGCAAAATAAGGATCTGCATCCTGCCTGATGCGTGAGCAAGTAAACCACCTGAGTTTAAGGAGAATGCTTAGTATAATTGATTAAATCAATGGTTCCCACATAGTTAGCAGAACTAACTAACTAACTAATCATGTTAGTTGTAAGGAAAAAAATGGAAAGCTTTGGTCCCGTAGAAGTTTGATTTAGCGGGTATGGGCTAAGAGATCTGATTAGTAAGGTGGGGATTTCTAACACAGTCGCTACTTCCCGATGATGCTTTGCAGGCAAAGGCCAGGGCTTAGCTAGTCCATAGAGCCTCCCTCCCACCTGCGTGGCCAGCTATGCAGCACTTTATTATTGAAAGCAGTAACACCCCTAAGCACATGATATTCCAGTCACACGAACAAACTGCCACTCCGCTGCAAGTGCCTCCTTTGGGGTCCAGGAAGCCCACTCGCCAGTGGCACCGACCTACTGCTCCTCAGTGCCGTGGTACCTGGGCTGCCACCACCGCCGGCCAAGCCCCTCTCCCGATGGTCCTGTTTGAACATGAAAGATGCCAGGAAAGGGAGAGCAAAGCAGCGAGCTATGGTGTTCCCACTCTCCTAGCATTTTCTTTCTGTGTCTCTGGTGAGTCAGTTTGTTTGAATGTGAATTATCTGCAATGATAAAAGTGACAGTACAGCAGGCTGCCAGGAGCCCGGAGGACGAGGAAATGTGTGCTGCAGATAAGTGGGGAGTGCGTGTGTGCACGTGTGTGCGTGTGTGTGCCTGTGCACACGGGGTGGGGACGGGGCTGTCCTCACTTATCAGAGCAATTCCTAAGGGGGCCTTTCTGAGTGAGGCAGGGGCTGGGAGGGATGAGACGCTCGGAGGCCTCTCGTCTGGATGAAGTTATGACGGCCAGAGGCCAGGGCCTCTTCAAGCCAGGGGGCCACTCCTGCCGCCTGCCCCACCTCTCCAGCCCCTGGATTTCAGTACACTCAGCATGTCCTCCCTGGTTCCTAGGGCTGTGAGAGGAAAAGGTAACATGGAGGCCTATGGTTATTACCCTTATTCTCCTGGTGCTGGTACCTCCTCCTTAGGAACTGGGATGCAGGTGAGGGCCCAGGCGCGATGCCCTGTGCCCCTGACATCGAGATCTAGGGCTCCTATCCACTCATCGCGTCAGGCTTGTGGGAGGGAGGGGAAGGGGACCGGGGGCCTGCAAGTTTGGGCCTTTGGCTTTCTGAAGTTGGTGACAACCAAAAAGGTACCAGTAGAGAAAAGCAGGTGAAGATAGTGCTACTTTGGGGCCAAAACCCCCTTTTTTTCCATCTTTGCTCCTCCTACAAAGTAACGGGAGATCCAGAGGCCACTCAAGCCCCCTGCCAGTCATCTGGATAAAAGCTACAGTTTAGGTGTTCCAAGGGTTTTGGTTATTCACCACTTACTCAGAGCCTCCTAAGCTCTGGTGTGGTGCTGGGTGGTAGGTGGTGGGTGGTAGGTGGTAGGTGGTGGGTGGTAGGTGGTAGGTACTGGGTGCTAGGTGGTGGGTGGTAGTGGTAGGTGCTGGGTGCTAGGTGGTAGGTACTGGGTGCTGAGTGCTGGATACTTGGCTCCTGGTCTTAGGATGCTCATAGTCTGATAAGGGCAACATTAGGTAGACAGTCAGCTGTAATACAGTGTGAGAAACATGAAATTGGGTAAGCATGGGAGCTGAGGAGGCCCGTGGTGCCGAGCCCTACATGACTTGGGGGTGCTGTGGGGTGTGAGGACAAATGGCCCGGGAAGGCCTCTCAGTGAACTGCCTGAACGGATGGGTTGCACAGAGGGGAGACAAAGGGCATCCGTGCAGGGGAGCCAGCCCATGCCAAGGCCTGGAGCCCTTCTCTTTTAGGAGGTCAGGGACCACCGGTAACTCAGCATGACTGAAGCAAAGGGATTGGCTGAAGCTGGAAGACGAATGAGGGCTGAACGGGTTCTCGTGAAGGCACAGGGGGGCCATGGATGCTTTTAAGCAGAGGAGGGACACACCCAGGAGGGCCGCTCAGGAGGCTGTTGCAGGGGCCTAGGTGAGACCAGACGAAGGCCTGGTCCAGGGCCGTGATGGTAGAGGCAATGAGGAAGGAAGATTCCAAACATGTTAGGAAGCAGACTTAACAGGCCTTAGTAACTGATGGGAACTTATGTTCTGAGGAGGGAGACAGACATTAAACAACTAATTACACAGTTAATTATGCAATTACTACTGTGATAAGTTGTTCTGAAAGAGAGTGGAGGGGGTGAGGGCCTACTAGGGGAGGATCTGCTCTGGCCGGGGGTGTGGAGAAGGCTTCCTTGAGGAAGTGATGCTGACCTGCAGGCGGAGAAAGAAAGGCCCAGGTGAAACGATAGAGCAGGAAGGAGCAGGGTGCTCGGAGGACCTCAGAGATCAGACTGGCCAGAGCCGGGGTGGACCAGCTACGGCCTGGGGGCCAAATACAGCTGTCTGCCGGACTTGATGTGGTTTTATCGGAACACAGCTGCACCCGTGTGGGGCACAGTTTGGGTGGGCTGCTTTTGCACTTTATTGGGTCGGGACTAGTGTAAGGGAAGTAGGTGCCCAGGGTGCAGCACTGAAAGTGCCCAGCCGCAGCCCTGCCAGCGAGCGCCGCCTCTAATCTCACACCCCGGGTGCCCTACTTGCCTTTTGTTACTCCCCATCCTGCCGCATTTGAATTGAATTCTTGCGGAAGAATTGAATACTTGCAGCAGAGGCTGGTTACAGAGCCTGAAGTATTTGCTCTCTGGCCCTTTATAGAAAAACTGTGCTGCCCCTGGGCTAGAGCAGCGCGAATGAGGGGGCATGTGGTACAGGCCAAGCATGGATGCTGTTGGAGCGCCGCCCGTAGGAGCACCTGTGCAAACACCTGTGCCCCTCCGCAGGGCCTGGCGGAGGGGGCATTGTCTCCAGCTGCAGAAACTCGCTCAGTCTGTGCACAGGGCGAGGGGGTGGGTGCCGGAGTTATCGCCCTGGAAGCAGCCCTCAACAAATGATGAATGGTTTTCATGAGGACAAATATCCCAATTTCCTCGCTTCTCAATGGGAGAAGCCTATGCCCCAGAGCTGCCCTGTGGGCCAGAGCACAATACACACAGCAGTGTCTAATGCGACAGTGACAATGAATCCTTCGATGGCTCCCTTCCTTCCCTTTCTTGCTCACTCCCTGCCCCCCAGCAGTGTTTTCTGGTATCACCACCCCGGCCCCCCAGACGAACCACGTGCATCTCAGAATCTGCTTTGAGGGCAATCCAACAAGACAGTGGGATGTCCCCAAGTTGCCCCAAGGTGGGAGGGGTCACATTTACCAAGTCCCCCTGTAGAGAAGGGATGCCTTCTTCTGGATAGCTAGCGGAGTTTCATTTGTAGGACTTCTTTCCCCTATAGGCCTCAAGCCACAGTATGAGGAATCGGACTTAATACATACATATATTTTAAATTCTAAACTCACACACAAGCTTTCCGTGTGACTGCGTTGCCTGGGACTCCAACATTGGGTCCTTGTGCAAGCCTCCTGTCCCTCCACCCCAGGAACAAACCCTGGACAACTGATGTCTCTGTTTTGTCATCTGATAACTCTGTTTCCTTCCTCCTAAAAGAAAACTGTTAGAGAAAGAATCACTTGAGAAAAGCAGTCTTGGCCTACTTACCCCTTCCATCTGTCTTGTGTGGGAAGGAAACAAAACTACTCTGTGCTTTCCAGATTCCTTCCCAAAGATCCCAGGGCCCAGTTGGCCCATTTGAACCAGTCGGTGGCTTTGACCCGGCACCCGCTGATCCCTGAGGGGTCCCCAAATTAAAAAGCAAGTTGTTGTTGTTGGTTTTTTTTTTTGCAGTACGCGGGCCTCACTGTTGTGGCCTCTCCCGTTGCGGAGCACAGGCTCCGGATGCGCAGGCTCAGCGGCCATGGGTCACGGGCCCAGCCACTCTGTGGCACGTGGGATCTTCCCGGACCGGGGCACGAACCCGTGTCCCCTGCATCGGCAGGCGGACTCTCAACCACTGCGCCACCAGGGAGACCCTAAAAAGCAAGTTTTAAGAACGGGCTCTCCTTTCCTGGGGATTGTTGACAGCTAGAGACCACATGGGCTCATCAGTGTGATGATCTTGAAGAGAGATATGATCAGGGCAAGTGGCTCTAAATGGAGATGAAAAAGCTTTTACGGTGTCAGGGAAGAGCTATCGCAGGATGCCTGAGCAAATGCAGTTTGGGAAGAAAGGGGAACATGGGCCGTTTTGCAAATCAAAAACAAGAGGCAAGGGACAGTGAACACACGCAATGATACGGAAGGGAAAAGCAAGGAAGATAAGGAGGAAGAGGGCAGGAGAGCAAAGGAGGAGGGAAAGAGGAAGGCAGAGCCTGCAAACATCAGAGCGCACTGAAAAGAACGAACGGGAAGGCAGAGCATGCGCAAACGCCACCGCGGATGAAGGGGGCGGCGGAAGGGCTAGTGTTCCAGCGTGAAGTGTGCGCAAGGGCGGTTGGTACCCCTCCGAAGAATACAAGAGCCATCCGCAGAGCTACTGCCTAGCAGAAGATGGCTGCTGCTTGACTTAGCAAAGGATGCGATTTATCTCCGGAGAGCACCCTCAATGTGCCCCTGTCAGTACTTAGATGCTTTGGCAAGAGGTTGGGCATGGGACGGGTGGGGGATGGGATGCGGAAAAAAGAGGAGCACAGGCAGGTGAGGGGAAAGAAGGGGAAAGAAGAAAGGAGATGGAGAGAGAGGAAGAAAGGAGAGGGGAGGAGAAGAGGGGAGGGAGCCAGGGAAGAGGAGAGAGAGGATAGGATGGGAGTTTGGGAGAGGAGGCGGGAGGGGAGGGAGCTGCAAAGGAAGATTTTGAAAATCTTGAGCTAAGAGGAGTAAAGCAAGCCAACGTCTCTGGAGGACCTGCTAGTGCCACACACTGAGCTAGGTGTCACTTCATTACCTTATTTAGTCCTTATGCCAACACCACACTGGTGCTGTCACACACATTTTTTTGGGCCACGCTCTGCAGCTTGCAGGATCTCAGTTCCCCCGCCAGGAACTGAACCTGGGCCGCGGCAGTGAAAGCCTGGAATCCTAACCACTAGGCCACCAGGGAACTGTCATGCTCATTTTTATGTAAGTTGAGGAAAACAAGGGCTCTGAGAATTAAAGTAACTTTGTCCCAAATCACAACGTTGAGGAAATAGGTAGGTTGGGATTCGAACTCAGGGATAAAGGAGTTATCCCTGAGTTCCAGGGGATGCTCCAGGGGAACAGGCAAGTGCCTGCTTTCATGGACCGCTGGGCTTGTCCCAGGTAAGGGACCAATTTAGCACAGAAGATTCCTATACCGTCCTATACACGTAAAAACTTAGGCCTCCAACCACCAGTGGGAGCTATCTCCCCAGCAGAAATAGCAACCACGTTGATCTAAGAACTAGCCACGCCAGGCAAAGGAGGTATTTGCTAGCTTGAGTTTGTGTGGCTTTAGTCTGTGATCTGGGAGGGCAACAGCTGACTGGGCTGATTTGTACCAGCTGATTTTCACTGTTTCCTGGACTCCACCTAAATGGAATCTACCTGTTATTCTCAATCAGTATCTGCTTGTTCCCCTTTCTCAACCTGTGACCATGGACTTTGTTGCTCTGGTTAGCTGTCCATCCCTTGAAAGATGACTCGTGTCTCATTCCTAACTTTTGGACTGGGGCCGGGCAGAGAGCCTGATGCATGTAGCTGTATGGTACATTTTTGATGAATGAGCAAACGAGAGGATGTGGACGGGCTTGAGCAGGAGGGGTTCCTGAGGAAGCATTTAATCCTAGCAAATCCCGTTCAGATCAGAATCTCAAATGTTACTTTTAAGCAAAGAGCTCCACAGAGGGAGCTTTCTTTTCTTTCCAACGGCCTTCAGGCTGGACCTTGCCTTCAAGACTGCCTTCTTAGTGTTTAGCTGTTTCACCCACTGCTGTCTTCTTTGGGGGGTGGGGCTGGGAGTTAGGAGGAGGGTAACTTGTTTTGTCCTGGTAATCATAGTAATAAAGGCTCCTTTCCAAGTCTGCCATGATGTCCAGTGATGTGTGACCACAGTTTGTAAGATAAAGCTCTTTGCAAGTGGCTACTGTCCTCGGGGTTCCACCTTCCTCCACCATCTGTAAGTTCTCTCATGGGGGCTCAAGGGACTGTGCAAACCAGCAGTGAGAGAATGTTCTAGCATTGGCTACTCCTCACCGGAATCTCTGAGGGTTCTTGCTGGAAACGGATCCTTTTAAGCCCCCTCAGGCAGGTCTGCTGTGGGACCACTTGGGGAATCACTGTCCCCACATCTTCTCCTCCACCCCCCATCTCTGCCCTCGGGTTGCCCACCCACCCCAGGCTGGTGGCCCCTGTCTTTCTTGGTGACTTCAGGGTCATTGCCAAACTAAGAAATCCATCTCCATCAATGCTATTCTTCATTTTGAGCCACAAAATAAAACACTTTATTGCGATTACAAAAAGCAAAGTTATTTTCTGCTGAGTCTTGGCATCCGAACTTTATAGCATGCTGTAATGCCACCCTGTGCTGATGTGTGGCATATTTAATATCCATCTTTCTTAGAAATAACAGTGTTCAGAAATTAGAAGGAACTTTAGCAGCAAAATAATTAATGTGGGTAACTGTCATAAACGCCACAAATGGAACAAATACAGATGGTAGTGAGCCGCGATTGCTAATAGGCTAACCTGTTTTGACAGAACTTTCAATTTTTTCCTCGGGAGGTTTGTGGAGGGAAGTTAAAATGTCCTTTTCCTCATGACAAGAGCCCAGTCCTTCTGGGTCAGGGATTCACAGATCTCCTAGTTGGGCAAAGGAGTGTCACAGAGCTTTGGCTAAGACGAGGGTTTGCATCCTGGGCCTGGGTCTCTCTCCTACCCTGGCTGCCCTCAGGCCGTCAGGAGGGAGACTTCTGTCTCCTGTAGCTGTACCGCTGCCCTCTGTCTCAGGCTCAGGCAGGCTGTCCTGGAATGGCACCAGGCATTTCCCGCCCCTGCCCTGTGGCGCCGGCGGAGGAATGGGGATCCCTGGCTGGGCTCCACTCAGTGGGAAGTAGCTCTTTGAAGATCCTGGCAGCAAGCAGGTGTGGGTTACAGAACTCAGCTCCAGGACCGCACAGAAATGAAAAATCGTCAGAGAAGAATGACTCACCAAACACACAGGCAGAAATCTACTGAGACAAATATACAAAAGGGTGTTTGGGAGAACGACAGCTCCTGGCTGTTCCTATTTTCAGCCCTGCTGGCCTCGAAGCAGCAATGGAAGCAGAAGGACCATCCACGTTCCTCAAGATGAGTCAGATGTCCCCAGGGAAACCCTGGAGGGCTACTTGGGGAGGGAGGGGTGGAGGAGCTGGCCTTCGCTGAACCCCTACAATGGGGTAAGCACTGCACTCTGCACATATTCTTTTAATTGGTTCCCTTTTCACAATGGTTATTTGAGGTGGGCATGGCCAGCTAATATTTAAGACAAGGAAACTGAGAATCAGACAAGAAGTGATTTGCCAAGTTCACCGGGGCCCTCCCAGAGCTTCCTGGGCTCTGGGTAGCACACGCTGGCCAGACACCCCCATTGGTGCGATACTAGAGGGACTTCCTGAGTCCTTCTCCCCCTGAGGCCAAACCCTCCTCTTTGTCGCTAAATCCCAGTCCCACTCTCCCACCCACGGACACTGATCCAAACTCTGTCCTCTTCCTCTCCAGTGCCACCATTTCCCTCTTCTCATTTAATCATCTCCTTACAAAGATGCTGTGATATCTCTGAGTTTTAAAAAATGGACAAACCTCCCTCAACCCTGTTCCTGCTAGAGATCCTATTCTGTGTTCTCTTTTACAGAACGGAAGGGCTGTTTCCCACCATCTCCAATTCCCCTTCATCCATTGTCTCTTGAGCCCACTCACTCAGATTTGGTTCCCAGCTCTCCACTGAGGGAGTTCTTTTCAAGGTTACTGCCAAATCCAGTGGTCAACTCCTAGTGGGCGTCGTTGATCAGCTCTTCCTGTTTTTTTTTTTTTTTTTTTTTTTTGCGGTACACGGGCCTCTCACTGCTGTGGCCTTTCCCGTGGCGGAGCACAGACTCCGGACGCGCAGGCTCAGCGGCCATGGCTCACGGGCCCAGCCGCTCCGTGGCATGTGGGATCCTCCAGGACCGGGGCACGAACCCGAGTCCCCTGCATCGGCAGGCGGACTCTCAACCACTGCGCCGCCAGGGAAGCCCCTACCCCGCCTCTATTACTCCCAGAGGCTGGAGGACCTCAGGGCATCTCTGGCCGTGTACACTTACTGCCTAGGTTATCTCATTTAGTCCCGTGGCTTCCAATACCATCCACATGCTGAAGACCATCCCCTTGCCTGACATCTCTATTTGCAAGTCTTATGAGCATCTCAAACGTAACCCATCCAAAGCCAAGTCCAAAATCCCAAACTCATGCATCCCAGCCTGCCCTCTCCACTCTCTGCCCACCTCCCCCAACCTGATCCTCTCAATATCATCCCCGACTCAGAAAACAGCAACTTCATTCTTCCTCTTGCTCAGGCTATAGCCTCAGAAGTCATCCCTCTCTCTAACATTCCACATTCAATTGTTTATTTGGAAAATGACCATTTCTCACCATCTCTGTGGCAGCCTCCCTGGTCTCAGACAGCATTGTCTCTCACCTGGGTGAGAGCTCCTAGGAGACGCTCTGATTCTTTCCTTTCCCCTCCAGCCTCCTCCCAGCCCACGGTGGATACGCCATCCGTACACAGTGTGCATCAGAGCCCATTGCCCCTCTGTTCAGACCCTTCAGTGGCTCAGGATCAAGATGTTGCCCCTTCACTCTTCCCATCTCAGCTACTACTCATCTTTTTACTTCCTCTGCTTCAGCCGGACTGACCTACTTGCTATTTCTCAAACACGCCATGCAGGCTCCCTCCTCTGGATCTCGGTCCTTACTATTTTTTTCTGCCCGCTATCTCTTTTACTCTGTCTTATTTCTCTTCATTGAACTTCTCATCACCTGAGAAGTTCATATATTTATGTGTGGATCGTTTGTCTCCTGCCACTAGAATGTGAGCTCTTGGGGACAGGGACTCTGTTTTGTCCACTCCTGTGTTCCCAGCACTCAAAATAGGTGGTGCCCAGACATAGAGTAGGGGCCCAATCAATATTTGCTGAGGGCATGTATTTAGATCCAGAGCGACTCCGAAGTTTTGCCCTCCCCGTCCCTCCACCCCCTACAGGGCTGCTTGCATGTAGATAGGGGCATGCTGCAGGACGAGGCCTTGCTTAAGGGATGTATCTGCCTGGTACCCTGGTGATATTGAGTTCGAAATGCCAAGGCCCAAAATCCCTCCAAGAAGGTATTACCACAGTAGTTAAAAATCCAGACGTCAAGGAAACATGCTAGATTGCCGGATGATATAAGGAAAAAAAAATTAGATGAGTAGAAAATTGTAAGAGGGAAGAGATATGGGAACATATGTATATGTATAACTGATTAACTTTGTTATAAAGCAGAAACTAACACACCATTCTAAAGTAATTATACCCCAATAAAGATGTTAAAAAAAATTGCAATGAGAACTGCTAAGACATTTGAACAATGCACATGAAAATAAAGGCAACTTGAAGTTCTTCTAAAAAAAAAATAAAAGAAAATTGTGACAAACTGAAAATTATTTTCAACTTAGATCCAAGAGGTTTAAATTAGTGTTCACTGCCATGCTCAGTCTAGGTGAAGGCATTCATCATCTGAGCAGAGATGCTTTGGGGAGGGAATGGGGAGTTTTAATAATAATGCCAGGACTGTTCTGGGAAAAGTAGGTGATAGCACCCTAATCAGGGAGGAAGAGGCTGGCCTGTGACTGGGTCTGGTGGGCATGGGGGTGATGCTGGAGGGATGGAGTGGAAGAAGATGTCTGGGAAAATGGAAAGAGACAGACGGCATCAGGAGGGGAGGAAGAGTCAGGAAAGGGCAGAGAAGTGAGGGCAGCAGGTCCGACACATTAAAAGGGCAGGGGCTGGGAGAGTCTGGAAGAAGGGTCTATTTCATACACCCGAGAGAAGAAAGAAACTGGGATTCCTACAGAAGGAGCTAACTGGGCACCAGCTGAGCTGGTCTGGGAGGGGCCATGAAATGAGAACAATTCCGGCTGGGAGGCAAAGTGCATTCAGGGCCGACCGATCGAGGAGCATCACGGCGATGGGAAGAAACGTCGGGTCCTGACTTAATCTCACCTCCTGACACTCATGAACCCACTAGACTGTGGAGATGTCACAGACAGTCCCTGCTTCCATGTCCTCCTAGCTCCTTCTTTAAGCGGTTCTGAGGAGTAAACAAGGCAGGAAGGCATCCGGCACAACGCGCGGCACAGAGCAGGTGCTTCCCCCGCATCTTCTCTAAGGAACCTGCTCCGCAAAAAGAAGATAGGACCAATCGCTGAGGCTTCACGCGGGGCTTGCAGACAGGAGCTGGGGGATGAGCTGAAGGGCCTGGTGAGGAGGCCTGTGCACTGAAGCAGGGACAGTGACGGGGGTGTTTTGGGAGGATGAGCACAGCTTCACGCCTGGGCAGGGCCACTGGGGCCCCCAGAACTGTCCTGGTCTCAGGACAGCTCTATGTGGCTAATACCAGGATGGCACCTTCCAGTTGAAAAGCTTGTTTGTGCTTCTGAACCATTTGTGTCTGCTCTGGTCAGAAGAGAGGAATTTGCAGAGAAGTCCTTTCCTAGGAAGAAAATTAGGAGTCCCTCGTATGGTATCTCTCCCCAGTCTGTCAAATCTGTCTGCCTGCAAACATCCCAAGCGTCACTCTTTACTGACATTTGAACCCAGAGGTCTGGACATGGTGTTGCCTGTGTCAGAAGGCTCCACTCCTGGTCACCAGCATAGCTTCTCCCTCAGTTTCTACAGGAAGTCGCATCTACCTTCTTGGGGATATTTTCTCTGGCCACCCTACTAAAATTTCACCCCCTTCTACTCTCACTTATTTTTACCTTCCTGATTTATGTTTTCTTTTGAGCACTTCTGACTATCTAATATACTCTATCAGGGCGTGGCAAATGATGGCTTATGGCCACGTCCAGCTCACTCCCTGTTTCTGTAAATACAGTTTTATCGGAGCACAGTCGTACCTACGACTGCTTTTGTGCTATAACAGCAGAGTTGAGCAGTTGTGACAGAGACCATAGGGCCCTATAGGCTAAACTCTTTATTAACTAACCCTTCCCCGGAAGTTTGCTGAACCCCTTCTCTAGCTAATGTACATTGTTCATTTTCTGTCTTCTCTACTAGAAGGTGAACTCTATAAGGGTGAGAAGTTTTGTCTCTCTTCTAAATCATTGCATTCCTCTTGACCTGGAAGACCATGATAATTGTCCAGTAAATACTGGCTGAGGGAATAATGTTGAAAATTCTACCCCTTGGCCAAGTCCAGCTCCAAGAGCACCTCTTCATGAAGAACTCCTTGTCTTCTAACCAGATATATGCTCCTTCCTGTTTGCTCCATGGTGTTTTAGTTTTACCTTGGAGCAAAGTGATTTCTGCACAAAATCTCATTTCTCTCACTACATGGTAAGCTCCAGGTGTCACCTCTATCGTGAAACCATCCTTTGTTGCCCAAGACAGTATCCACACTTGGCCTCTCTATCCCTCTTTCATCATCTATGGCTGGCCATGGAAATGGCATTGCAGTGTCTGGCACAGATAAGGCTCCTGCACTTGACCGAGACCCTTGTGGGCAGGGACTGCGGGCCAGTCATCTCTGCCAGGCATCTAGCGTAATGCCTGTGGCCTGGGCACGGGGTAGGTAGTCAGTGAACACAGCTGGACTTCCCCACTGAAACCCTGGTAGCCCTCCTACTTAGCAGGGCTCTTGTGTCTGCGGAATACAGTGGAAAGAAAAGGGAGCAGGGCTGAACCAGAGGACACTGCATTCATGGGGGTGGGGCAGTGGAGAGGGAGCCAGAAATGGTTAAGCAAGGATGGGGAGGGGCCGTGCTCTGTCCATCACATTCTGCTATGAAGAGGTATCCTTTTTTTTCAAACGGATTCTCTGTGGCTTCCTGACTCACATGCTCTGTGGAATCAGTAAACAGTTCGGGCTGACACTACCTAGCACCTCACCTTGGGCAAGAAACCATTTCCTGGACCCTTCTCCTCCATGCTTTTAATATAAAGGCCTCAGGGAATTCCCTGGCTGTCCACTGGTTAGTGCTTCCACTACCGGGGGCCCAGGTTCAATCGCTGCTCAGGGAACTAAGATCCTGCAAGCTGCATGGTGTGGCCAAAAAACCCCAAAGTCAAACCAAAACAAAGCAAAAAAATAAATAAATAAAATAAAGGCCGTAGTAGAGCAACCAAAGCAAACGTAGTATTCTCTACCCTTCTAAACTGTGAGCTTTTTGAAAGTAGCAACTCTGTGTTGTGTTTATATTCTTAGCACTTAGACCGGTGCCTGATTACAGAGTAGATGCTCAATTAATTTTTGTTGAATTACATAAATGATCCGATATGATATGAAAAAGGAAGGGAGGAGGGAAAGAAGGAAGAAAGGGGTCAGCACAAATGCTTTCTGGGACTTGGAACTCGGGAAACAAGCCCCCAAACCAACAAAATACTCAGAATCCTTTAAGAGACGGTAAACACCAAAACGGTTATCTCCCCATCTGGGGTTCCTGGGAATTTTCTTCTCTTCAAGAACACAGTTGCAGGAAACCAGACTCGGAGCTGGTTGCTTTCACGAAGCTTTCTGATGATGAAAGGAGATGCAGGTAGACGGATCCACGGGCATGCTCAGTGGGAACAGGAATCGCTGGAGCTGCCTCTTCTGAGCCTTTGTGTCTGGCCTGGCTCTTTCTCAGACCCAAGCCTCCTGACAAGGACAGAGATGGAGACCATACCCTGCCCTCACTCACCCCATGGGTGACCTAAGAGACAAGTGGGGAGAAAAACATGACGCCTGAAAGTAGGTCACCCTTCAAAAGTAGGTTTCTCCTACCCTGGCCATGGGAAGATAGGTTCCTATGTAAGATTTCTGGTTTCCATCTCCTTGAGGTTGGTTCATTTTCTCTATACCTTAAACACCTGTGCTGTGGTACACAAACGTCATCACAAGATAGGCCCCTGGTCCAGCACACACACACACAGACACACACACACACACAGAGACACACACGTGCGCGCACACACACACACACACGCAGACTTGTTGTCAGAGTTCATTCCTCTTATGGATGAGATGCAGAGTGAGTGAGCTAGCAGATGGACACCCTGGAGGTTCTGAGCCATGTCACTCCCTATCAGCTTTCTCCAAAGATCCAGGCAGGATCCGGGAGGGGCTGCTCATGAGATGGGGGGGCGCTATGAATTTCCAGCTGGAGTGAAACCTTTCTCTCCCCGAGGGCTGGTGAGGTCTCTTCCGCTGCTCAGCAGATACGTCATGCCAAGGTTGAGTCCAGGTGTGTGTTTTAGCCACCTTTCTCCTTGAGGCCTTTCTTTCCCCTTTTGAATCCCAATGAGACCTCTTGAAGGCTGAGCATGGGAAGCAAGACCAAGCCTTGCTTATGTGCCAAGAGTTCTTACTAAACTTGAATAACCTTAATAATAGCAACTCTCCTGCATTCCCCTGTAACACAGATCAGCCGGTCAATTCATCATTCATTTGATGAATATTTATGGCGCCTTGACTTCGTGCCAGGCGGTGTGCTGCGTGTGGGGGTAGGTACTTTCATTCCTGTTCTACAGATGAAGAGACTGAGGTTCGGAGAGGTGAGGAATTTGCCTGAAAAGTGGCTACGTCAGGAATCAAAGGCCTGTCTTCTGCTGTCTGCCTAATGGCCTTTTCATTTTACCAAGGCTTTAACAAACGTGGGTTTTGCTGAGGGGAGGTTGGAGGGGAGGACATAGGGGGTTCTTTCCTAAGCCTGTGGGTAACCACCGAGGCGCAGGCCAGAGGGACGTGTGACTGGGTGTGATGTATATGGAAGAGGACAGCGTGGTGCCGGCTGTGCCATGAAGAATTAATCTCAAGGAGATGCTACTGAGCTCCAGAAACTTAACATCAGTGGCGAGAGATCAAAGCTATGATATCTCCGGCAGGGTGTGCTATCAGCAGCGATCAAAGCAAAACAAAAGGGTTCATTTTGGTGCCCTGTGCATCAGTGGCCTGACTCCCTGACTCTGGGCGCAAAGCAAACCATCATGGTTTGGGAATTGTGCTAACACCCACCTGGACTTTTCTTTTTTTGACATTTCCTTACATCTCATTGTTGCCGGTCCATAAACAAAAACATTATCATGCCTATCAGCTTGCCGTTGCTCACTCACAAGCCGGCTGGCCCCCCATTTTCTTCTGGGAGGATGTGTGCTCAATAGTTCTCCTGCTTCCTCAGAAGCCAGCCTTGCTTGGAGGATGCAGGGGCATGGACCATCAGGGCGCCGACCTTGCTGGAGGACTCTGGGAGAGCATGTTCAGGGCTGGTGGTCTCTGTCCTTGGGGCCCTGCAGACCACCACCCTGAGCGCCCTCCCTCTCATTCTAAACCCAGCATCCTGGAGTGGGTCTCGAAGGCCTTTCCGTGGAACCCTGGGGCTCCGCTGAACCCAGCTTGACAACCACAGAGATCCTGTCCTAAGTTTCTTAAAGTTCTGACATTCAGTGATTCTAGGGGAGCACTTACAAATCCCTCACAAATCCATGGAAGAGCTCTGACATATTTTCTAGAATTTTCTCTCAAAAATCTCCCATTGTTTCTTTTGGAACTTCTCTGGGGTAAACTTTTGGCTTTGTGGAAGAGTCTAAACTTCTCAAGATGCCTCTTTTGGAGTGGATTCAGCCTACTTTTCCAGCCTCTTCTCCCCACCCCTGCCATTTCCCTTCTCTCAGTGAAACTCTGTATTGGACCACACACCATTTCTGAACATGCCATGTGTCTGTGCCTCCTTACCTTTGCTTATGCTATTGCCTGTGCTAGGAATGCCCCCTTTCTACGTTCTTCCCGGAAAACTCCTACTCATCCTTCAAGGCCTGGCTCAGATGCCCCCTTTCTTGAAAAGTTTCCTCTCTTTCTCAGCCACTCCTATAAGGCAGTCAGCTGCTTCTTCCTCTGAGACACCTTATCCTCTGGGCCACCTCTATCAGAGGTCTCAGCAGGGTGTGTCATGGCTACTGTAGACAAGTCCATCCTCCCCACCTGACTAAGAGCTCCATGAGGACAGGACCTTAGCTCCAAATTCCCAGTGCCCAGCACAGAGCCTCCCGGGGAGAAACCATCAATACACGTGTGTGAAATGACTGAGAAGAACAGCAAAGGCGCACGTACAGCGGGTGTTTCCCCAGAAGAGGTGGGGCTGAGGGCGATCCGATGTGGACACTCCCTGCACCCAGCGGGCTGGCCGTCCCTCACCTGCCACCAGCCTGGATTCGCAGAAGCTCAGGCTCTACCTCTTCTTCCTCACCTGCACACTCCCTTGGAACATGTTCTCCACCAGAAATCTGAGGTTTTGCCTCTGGTGGCCTCAGCCTGAGAAGAAAGGCCTCAGAGTTCACAGATCTTAAAATTAAAATGAGGCAGTAAATGGACAGCGGTGCTCTGGCTGCGTGACGAGGCTCAGTTGGGAGGACTTGGCTTCCGTGAGGCTCAAAGAGTGAGAGTTGCTCGGCTCTCCCTCAGGGCCCGGCCCACCAGGCTGGCATTTCCAATCTGCATGGACACCTCCCTCGGAGTGTCTGGCTGTCCCACCCTGTGAGCCGTGCTTTTCTGGTCCTCCTTCTTCTAATCTCTCTGTCTACCTCACAAAGTGGAGAATTCAATTTTCTCCCCAAAGAAAATCAGATTTGACTTAGCTTGAGCCATTTCCACAATTGCTACTGAAGCACTGTGTCTGTGAGGACAGAAGGGCTGAACTGGTAGCTTCCTAGGGGGGTGGGGAGTTGGGGTGAGGTGCAGCAGTATCTGGGTGACTAACCTGGCTCAGACACAGTGGAGACACCTGCAGCCCACAGGATGCTGACCTGGAGCCCTTGGTCCCCCAAGCCCAGGGATGAGGTGGCCCAGAGCTTGGAGTAGAGCAGCCCCAGGTGGGAGTATTTCTCCCGAAGACTCCACACCCCACAGCTCGGAGAGAAGCAGGGCAACGCAGCCTAGGAGCCTCCAGCACATCACACAGGACATGGGGCAAAGGCAGTCCCTCATGAGGCATATCAGAGTCACGGGGTGTGTGCAGAATCAGAGGGGCTGGACGTGACGGGGAAATGATGCTGCAGGGCAGGGCCACCGGTGGACAAGATGGCTGTCACAGCAGGGCAGCCAGTCCCAGTGAAATAAACACGACCACAGAGGGGCAGGGTCAGAGGACCCTGTGTGACCTTGGCTGAGTCACTCCAAGCCCCTGAGCCTCAGTTTTCCCCTCTGCAGAATGGGTTTGGGGATGGATGTCCTTCTGTAGCACCCACATCACACTTACCCACATACTAAAGTGCGGTGTCCATGGATGTGTTTTCCCCACTAGAGTGTAGGCCCCAGAGGGGCAGGGAGCTCCTGCTCTATCCCAGTGCTAAGCACCCTGTCTGGCCCATATGGAGTTTAGGGATGTCTGTTCACCTGAGCTGAAATGATACAGGGTAGACAGCTGGCTGCCTGCTGTACACGGTTATTAGTTTCCAGGCTGAGTGATGCTGACGTAGAACCCAAGAAACCCTGGACAACCTGGACTTTGTACAGGGAGGGCAAGAGAGGCAGAAGAAGCCCCGAGTATTGATCAATGGAGTAAGGGCTGTAAAGGATTTAGGGGCAGGTCTGTCCATTAAGTAACGTGGTCCTCCGGGCAAAAGATTCTGCACCCAGTCCCTCCCACGCCCAGCGCTGATTCCACCGCCCTCTCCCTCTCCCGTGGCTCCTGCCCTGATCTCTCGCTGCCCCCATTCCGGGGGTGCCGTTTGCATTTGGGGAGCAGAGCCCTGGCTCTGAAGCTTGAGGGGTGGGAGGAATGGTGGGGCTGGGCCGGGCAGTGTGCTGTCCGGTTGCTGGGGAGACCCCGAAGGAGGCGGCTTGGGGGCAGGTGTGCATGCTTTGGGGCTTGGATCAGGCCGGGGTGATGGGTGCCCACCCCAGGCCAGACAAACACAAGCTGGTCCTCTCCCTTCGCCTCACCTGAGTCCTGCCTGAATCGTAGGTGGGATAAGAGAGTGGCTGGAAAGAGATGGCCTAATAAAGCAGGGGAAACAGACTTCTAAGAAACACAAGATTTCTGATTTAACAAAAACCCTAATTCTTTCAGGGAAGAGGGTGGTGCATGGGTAAAATACGGAAAGAGAAAGGAGGAAAGGACGGAGTGGAGCCTGGGGAGGGTTGTCTTAGGGACGATGCAGAAGACACAGAGTGGGAATCTGGACCATTCCTCTAGGTCACTGCAGCGGAGCTCACAAAGCCCTGGAGGGAATGGGCGGGTCAACAGGGCGTAGGAGCCACTCCTGGCCTTTGGATTCCTGGAGACAGCAGGGGGCCCAGGGGACAGGCTGGCCGGTGCTCCCAGGTGGGCATGGGCCTGGGTCCTGCTGTGGCCACTGTGAGGCCCAGGGCACCCCCAGGGGCACGGACGAGCTGCAGTGCAGCCACCCCTAGGGCATGCACCTGTATTTTATGAGCTGGGGAGGCAGCAGAAGCCCAGGGAGCCCTGGTCAGTGGCGGCAGCGGTGGGGGGTGGGGGGACTTAGGCCACCGAGCGCCAGCATGTTTGTCCTGCACTGTGAACCTTTAACAGATCTTTCACATTCACTCCAAAAGAAACCCTTTGAGGTTATCAGTGGACACTTTTCCTCCCTTCCCTTCCTTGACATTTCTTCTGCAAACTCTCTTTCCCCGTCTTCTTTCTGGGACACCGTCCTCCTCTGTCCTTTTCCCAGCCCCTTGAATGTTGGTGTCCCTAGGATCTATCCTCGGCCCCCATCTCTCCAGGACACCCCTCCTGGGGGCAGCCTCATCAGTCCCAGAGCCTGCAATCTGTGTCTTCTGCCCACATCTGGGCTCTGACCCTCAGTCCCATGGAGCCAACTGCCTACTGGACCCTGAACCCAGAGACCCACAGGCCCTCAGGTGTGGTGTGTCCAAACAGCCTGACCTCCGTTGCCACCAAGTCGGCTCTGTCCTCTCTCCCCCACATCTCAGTGCACCTCCGACATGCCCTAGTTATCCACTGAAGATCTCGGGGTCATCCTGGCCTCAGCCCTTCCCCCCAACACACACAACTATCTGTAAGTCACGAGTCCTTCTCAGCTTGACTCCTACGTGTGTCTTTAATCTGCCCCCATCTTCACACCATACTTAGGATTGCATCATCCTCTGCTTAGATGAACGGTTCTCACTCGGGGGAGACTTTGCCCCCGTGGGAAGAGTTGGCGACGTCTGGGGACATTTTTGCTCATCATGACTGCGTGGTTGCTGCTGGCATCCAGCAGGTGGAGGCCAGGATGCGGCTGAGCATCTTACAATGCACAGGACAAGCCTCCACCCCCCACGTGTTTACAGTCCCAAATGTGGATGGCGCAGAGCTGACAAAACCCTCGTTAAGATGATGCCAAGTTTTCCTAACTGGTCTCTCTGACCTCAGGCTCCCCCTTTAAACCACTCTTTTCATTGCTTCCTGAGAGAATTCTTAACCACAAACAAATCCATCTGCATTTCTCCACTTCCCAACTTCTTAGCATACAGTCCTCCCTCTGTATCCACGGGGGATTGTTTCAGGAGCCCCCATGGATACCCAAATCCCCAGACACTCCAGTCCCTTATACAAGATGCCCTAGTATTTGCATATAGCATACGCACATCCTCCCGTATACTTTTAAATCATCTCTAGATTACTTACAATACCTAGCACGATGTAAACACTGTGCAAATAGTTACTGGTGTCTGGCAAATTCCAATTTTGCTTTTGGAACTTTCTGGAATTTGTTTTTATCAAATATTATCGATCCCCGGTTGATTGAATGGTGGTTGGTTGGATCTGAGGATGCGGAACCCGTGGATACAGAGGGCGACTGTAGTTTGCAAACTCTCTATGATATGGCCCCTGCCTACCACCCCTCCAGCCCCGTGTTCCGGCTCTCCCCTCATTCTCTGCTCCAGCCAGATGGGGAGAACTTGCAGCTCCCTGGGGAAATCACACTCTTTCATGACCCTGTCCCACCAGGGCTCACACACCAGGTTCACTGTCTGCGTCTGGCCAGTGTTTACTTAATTCTTCAAGCTTCAGCCGAGTGTCCCCTGCACCACGGCGTGTGTGCATTCTTATGTGTACCTCTCACATTCCTGCAGTCTCCTTAGATGTGGTTTTATTGGTCGTTGCAGGCCAGCGCCCTGAACCGTGCCTGGTGAATGAGTGGGTGAAGCAACCCCTTGTGGCTGGAAGGACTGGGCCTGGCACTCAGGCCTTGGGACACCCAAGTTCTGCACTGCTCACCAGACCTGATGTCCCCAAGGAGACCCAAGTAGGTTCCGAGCTGCCTGACCCCTCCCGCTCCCAGTTAGGGAAGAGCAAGGAGCTAAGCAGCGGCTGGCGCTGCTGCCCAAGTGCTTCCATTTATTCACAAGCTGAAAGACAAAAACCTGGCCCCCAGCATACGCCAGATCAAAAGCAAAGAACAAAAGGGACCAGGAAGGCAAGATGCTGGAAACAGTGGCCGCTTTGATGCAGGTAGCTCTTTGAGGACGCAACTGAGGGCTGAGCCTCCAGCAGGGAGGAGAGGGAGAAGTGGCTGCCGGAAGGTGAATAAAGTCATGAAGGGAGGGTCCCACTAGTGGTTCTCGGTGGGTTTCTGGGGCGCCAGGAGTGGGGATCTCGTTAATGTCACCTCCTCGCCGCCCTGCCTCAGGGCCTCACCAATGTGTCCCTTAGGAGACTCAGGGTTCCTGCAGGAATGGCAATCGAAGCCAGAGATTTGGGATGGAGGATTTAAGTAATGGCTAGAATAATACAGTAGTTAATATGAAGCTATTATTAATAATAAAATGATTTCATAGTTTATAATAATGTAATAACTTGGTAAGTTCTATATTGAGCCCGGGGTTGCAGGAATACCCCACTCATGAAGCCACCCTGAGAAAATAAAAGCACAGAAAGGGAAGCAATGCTTTGCTGTTAGCTGGGCTTGGGGTCAAAACTCTGTTGCTCTCTGGTCAGCCGGATAAGACTATGCTTCCTACTAGGTAAGGTAGGCTTTAACAGCTTCGTGACAAGGGCCAGTCCAATCCATCACCAGCCCCAGGAAGGCTGGAGTCAGAGACGGAGAGGCAATGAAGACTGAGCATTTCCCTCCAATTCCTGATCTGGAGTTGGCCTGGGAAGCCTGGCCCAGAACCAGGACACCGTCTCTGGCTCAGCTGCCATCTCGGAGAAGAGAGGAGATGCTTCTAGGAAGGTGACCTTTGGATGCTGGGATGCTGCCCATCAGAAGACCTTGCCTAAGAAGAATCCTAAGGAGAGCTTTGGAATCGAAAGGCCCAGTGGGAGCCCTTTCTCTCACCAGAAAACCAAGCAAACCGGAAGTTAGCAAGAGGCTGAACCCTAAGGGGAAAACTGTGCTTCATTTTGGACCCTGAATAGCTTGCCTACCCACTGGATTCTCAGAGAGTTTTGGTGAAGTCCAATATCAGAGGAGGGAGATTGGCCCTTGTTGTGAATACTGAAGAAATGAATACTGGGCACTGAGGCATCTTGAGATATTTGTAGCATTTCACCTCTGATAAGAGTACAACCTTCCAATTCAGCCAGGGAATTTCTAGCCCCTTTGTTGAAAAGTCAGTGAAAGTTCTCTAGAGTCTCCCTTTCTGGTTTTGGGGCCGCTGAAATTTTCAGAAACTTTCAAGTAAGGTGGGGAAGTATTTTTAGAGATGGCAAGGACTCAGGGGCCAGACACACAGTAGGAGCTCAGCTGGTGTCTTGGACCAGGAGGAGGACCACAGTCACGGCCAAGGCGCCCCACCCAAGCAGCCTTCTGTCCCTCGCACCGCAGGAAAGCTAGCTCAGGATACCTTCATCATCTTCCCAGCACTCCCTCTGTCCCCGGGAGGGACACAGTGTGCAGGGAAGATCAAACCGGTTGCATCTTCGGAAGGATCTAGACTCTTTTCTTCTCCCTCTGAGCTGTCATTTGCTGTAAACATGATCATTGATATGCAGCCATTATACTTCCATAATCATTAATATTCCTAAAAGGCTCTTGGGAACACATTTATACAAGGCTACATGATCTGTTCCTACATTTGCTTTCAATTTAAATAATGGTTTTAGCCAGGGTTTTGATGTGCTGTTTACTTTAATTATTTTTCTGCCCCTATCTGTGTCTTGACACAGTGTCATTTAATATTTTATGACTCTCCTTTAGCCCATTTTTTCCCTGATATGTGCGATTCTAAGGAGCTGCTGATGCAATCTTTTTTTAAAACTTGCACTTTTAACTTTTCTGATGCTCGTTGTAAACAAGATGTGGCATGTCTACGGATTCTCTTCCCCTGGTGATAATGGGAGGGAGTAAATAAACCGGCAGACAGCTGCTTTGCCAAGCTGACAAAGGGATGCCAGGGTGTTCTGGCCCTACTGGGGGCTCAGAGTGACAGGCCAGCAACTTCAGACAAGGTAGGACGCAGGCAGCCCAGAAGAAATCAGAGTCTGCTTCTCAAAGTGTGGTCCGGCAGCTTGAGGGTCACCTGGGAGCCCCATCCCAGAACCACTGGGTCAGAATCTCCATCTTAACAAGATCCCCAGGTTATTTGTGTGCCCATTAAAGCTTGAGAAGCATTGTACTAAAGGAAATCAACCTGTGGGTGGGAAGAAAATAGACCTTTCTCTGCTTCTCTCTCAAAATTCCCAGGCTTTCATGAAAGAAAAAAAAAAAAAAGCTCTACTTTCAGAATCTATGGTAGATTTTTCTTGGGCCATTTCTATAGTAGTTCAAATACTGTGTTTGTTATTTGGCTTGAGATTTCACCCTGCCCCCGCCATTTTTCCATTCATCCATTTGCTCATTTAAGAAACATTGATTGAGTATTGCTGTATCCTAGGAATTGCGGAAAGTAATAAATAAGACATGGAATGTCACCTGCTAGAGACGTGTTCACAGCTAAAGGAACACGGAGGGGGAGACTCATGGAGAAGTCAGAGAAGGTTTAATTGAAGAGATGATTGTTGAACTGATTCTAGAAGGATGAATAGGAGTTTGTCAGGTGGAACAGAAGGGGTGGTTGGGTGTTAATTGAGGCCGAGGGAATGATGGCTAAAAGACGTGGACATTAATGTTCGGGGAATGACATTGTCCTTTGGTCCAGCCCTGTTTCTGTCTCTGGTCAAGGGCAGGGCTGACCGGCATGGCCTGGACCAATCGCAGCATCTGTAGTGCAGAGGCTCAAAGGGGATGTTTCCCATCCTAAGGAAGAAAGGGTTTTCCTGTCGAGACCGTGGTTGGTTGCTGCTGGAGAGAGGAACAAGCACTGGGACTCAGGGCTGGGGGACACATCAACTCATTTCTACCGATCCCTAGTGATGGCCTTTGACGATACCCTTGACCTCTCTGTAAATCTGTAAAATAAGTTCCTGGGAAGGCTAGGTGAGACGAAATACATGAAAGAGAACAGCACTTTGCAGGCGTGCCAAAATATGACTGGATCTGAGCGTGAATCAGAGGCCGATGAGTAGAGCAGCGAGGTGAGTAATAGCAAAGGAAACCAGCAAAGCCAGGCGAGCACTGTGGGGACACTGGAGCAGCAGAGACTGAAGGATGGTCAACCAGGAAGAGAGAAAGGAGAGTTTCCATCAGCCCCATTTCCAGCCTCCTCCGTCCACTCTTTGTTGACACAATATAGAAACCAGGCCTGGAACCCGGCGACTGCTCAATACTTCCACTGAAGAGTAAAACCTCTCGTGGGGCAGGCCAGACCGGGGGTGTGAGCTCCGTAACACACACTGGGGAATTGGGGCTTACCGGAAAAGGTGGTTTTGAAGGTAACTGTTGGCTGTCAGAGAAGAGGAAATCGAAACCTGTAACTCTGGTTTAAGGATAGACATTATTTCCATTTCTCTTTCTGTATGAACTGAAGTAAATTGCCCTTTGGGTAGAGCCAAGCCAAAGAGGAGACAAGAACTCACTGGGAGTGAACAAATCCAGCTAAAAACTACTTTTCATCCCTTCCCGTCTCCTGTACGCCATTTATCCTGGGTAACAGAGGAATGGATAATCTTAAGTTAATGGCAAAATAAGAGGGATCATTCCTGATACTGACGGTACAAAATAAATACCTCGATGTTTCCATTTCCAAAGGCATTGAACTTTGACAGGGGTCTGGCTCTGCCCATAGCTATCACTGCGTTTATTAGTTCTCACTGCTGTTTACATCCCTGATGTAGCCTGAGAGTTTCCACAGCTAATGTAGTGCAAGGACATAGCAATATTGAATACGTGTATTAATTTCTTTCTTTGCATAGGTATTGAAGCTGGCTGGACAGCTTTGTGT
Organism: Lagenorhynchus albirostris; assembly: GCF_949774975.1. NCBI lineage: Eukaryota > Metazoa > Chordata > Mammalia > Artiodactyla > Delphinidae > Lagenorhynchus > Lagenorhynchus albirostris. The sequence continues at coordinate 101,458,685 of NC_083103.1, forward strand.
GAATTTGTATGAATTGGGTCACACGAGGGACTGTCCAGAGAAAGCAGAGGATCTGGCTTACTTTCAGTTATAATCATACAAAAACAGAAACATTTTTGGGGGCTATATACTATGTGCCAGATGTTTTATATACATTTTCTCATTGAATTCTTCAATCCACCCTATGAAATAGGTACTATCATCTCCATTTTGTAGATAAGCAAACTGAGGCTCAGAGAAGCAAAGTAATTTGACCCGTTATAAAAAGCTGAAATGTAAATGCCAGAGCTGTGATTTGAATAGAGGTCCACCTCGAGTCAACCAACCCCATCCAAGCTCTTTGTGTGTTCATACACCTTCTAAGCAGAGAACTTGGACGTTGGAAGGATGCTCGGCGATCAAGTAGGCCATTGGTTCTCAGCTGGGGGTAATTTTGTTCTCCAGAGGATGTCTGACGATGTCTGAAGGTATTCTGGGTTGTCACAACTAGATGGAGGGGTGGGGTGCGTGCTCCTGGCATCTAGCGGGCAGGGGCCAGGGGTGTGGCTACACATCCTTCAATGCACAGGACAGTCCCTGCAACAATGGGTCATCCTACCTGACAGGTCAATAGTGCTGAGGTTGAGAAAACCTCGTGTAGACCAGCCTCCAGATTTTACGATGAGAAAACTGAGGTGGGGGTAGGGTTAAAGGTTACAGGGAGACAGGCGGATGGGGGTCACCATACATGTCCCTGTGGTACCCGGGATAAAGAACTCAGAGGGTGTGCCCTACTCTGGCTGTCAGGGAGCGTGGGAGGGAAAGGCTCTCTCTAGTTATTCAGGGAGACAGCAATTTGTTACATCAGAAAACATTATCTCCAGGAGCACTGCCCTTGTTCAGATTTCAGAAAAGAAAAAAAGGCTAAAGTTTTCTCAAATAGTAAGTTTCCCACTTTGCTTCATTTGGCAATTTTCGGATGCAGATTTGGCAGAATCTGGGTGAGAGTGTACAGAGTAGAGATGCACTCGCCAAGGGGAGAATGAGTGCGTCCTCCTGATTGGGGGGCTGACTTCGGGGACAATGGTGGCTGTCAGTGCATCGGGCTGGGGTCCAGGAACATGGGAGGGAAGCAGGAAACGTTCAGGGCAGAGGGTGTGCTGGTGGCTTCAGCTCCAGAGCACCGAGGGCAGTGGCCACAGGGGCAGGGAGAAGGCAGAGCAGGTGTGAGCTCGCCCTTCTGCTCTCCCACCACCCAAGCAGCCCCCATCGTCCTGGGGTCTAGGGGTGGGGCAGCATGTTGTGGGGGGAGGAGAACAGGGGCTTCTGGGTCTTATGTGGATCCCGGTAAAGGACCTAGGCAAGGGCTCAACATCTTGAAGTCTTGGTTTCCCTACCAGTACAACGATGGCAATGATCCCAGTGGTGGACAGAATGAGATCACTTACGTGAACACTTAGCAAGGTGACGACCCATCAATGTGTGTTAGCTTCTTCCCCATCTCGGCATCCTCCAGTGTATGAGGGCATTTGGGGACATGGTGAGCTAGAGGAGGCTTGTGTATGCACAAAGTTGGTCAGGGCAGGACATTTTAAATGCACAACTATACCTAAGGCTTCCCATGTGCTAGTTACAAAGTGTGCAAGGCCCACAGCTAAGCCAAGGAACAAAACCCGACCTGTCTTTGATTACAAGGTGAGAATCCCCCAACAGCACCATTGACCGTCCCACCTACCCCGCCTCCTCTGGTCCTCTGCCTCCTTTTGGTCCTTCCTGGCAGAGGGCTCCCCCTCGCCACTGTTCCAGACATGGGCTACAGGTGCAAGTGGGCTTCCTAGAGGCACCCAGCCAGACCCTGTCTGGTGTGCCCTGCCTGTGCCTCCCCTGGAGTCCTCAGAGACATATGAGTGGGATGTGGGTTCACATGAATGGGATGCGGCCACACGAGTGGGATGCATGTTCACATGAATGGGATGCAGCCACATGAGTGGGATGTATGTTCATGCAGGCTAACGGAGCCTTTTAGTAACCAGGCTGAGGTTCCTGTTTTTTTTTTCTGGAAGCACAACATTGTGGTTCAATATTTGCTGGGTGGTAATTAATAGCACTTAATCTGTAAATCTTGAGCTTGTTTCTCATTTGTTAAGAAATGGAGTCACTGTAGCCACCCCTTGTTGGCTCTCTCCATCCTTTTCCCTTCCCCGAAATGGCCTTCCCTATTTTAGCCCTAGCAGGTCTTAAGAACAGAAGGCCAAAACCAAACAAAACAACATTAAAAAACAACAACAAAAAAACCCCACGACAACCTAGAAAGAGGTTTACTGCTTCATGAGTCAGGTAGTTACCTGAAAAAAAAGTTTACGGAAGAAGAAATGTATACACTATCAAACATAAGGTAGATAGCTACTGGGAAGCAGCCGCATAGCACAGGGAGATCAGCTCGGTGCTTTGTGACCGCCTGGAGGGGTGGGATAGGGAGGGTGGGAGGGAGGGAGACGCAAGAGGGAAGAGATATGGGAACATATGTATATGTATAACTGATTCACTTTGTTATAAAGCAGAAACTAACACACCATTGTAAAGCAATTATACTCCAATAAAGAAAAGAAAAAAAAAAAAAAAGAAATGAACTCCACCCCCGGCTCCCCAGGACCTGGTGTCAGACAAGAAACTCCTTAAAGACAGAGCGACATCTGTTTCCTTATTCTTCCAGACAATGTCTAGTAAACAAAACACCTCAGTGATAAAGCTATCATTTATTGAGCGCCTACTGTGTTCCAGGTGCTTAAATATATGTTTCGTTTAATTCTTATAACACCTCAGCGATCTTAAAAGGCAGGTACGTATTAGCTCCATCGTTCAAACGAAGAAACTGTGTTTCCGAAAGACCAAGTAACTTGCTCACAGCCACACAGCTAGAAGGCGCCAGAATGGAAACTCCAATCCAGGCTGATCTGGCTCCGAAGCTGAACTCTCCCCACTGCTCCACGGTAGTGTCTAAACTGTGGATTCACTGATGCAAATTGCCTGACTTCCACAGATAACTTGCCCACAGAGCATGGGATGACACTCATAATAGTGTTCATGTGATCTCATCCCGGCCTGGCTACGGGGTTCTCCATAAATCACTTAATCTTCATCAGCGGAACAGCCTTGTGCCGTAGGCTGAGCCGGCATTACTGAATTACTCTCATTGACAGGAGAAGAAACGGAGGAATCTGGGTAAAGTTGAGCAGCCCCTGAGTAGCACTTGGTCCCTTGGTCGCGGGCCAGGTGTCAGGTAGCACCATGAACCATGAACCCTGCCTGGGTCTTACACCACCTAACACACTCTTCCCGAGGGTTTCTTGCCTGGCTCAGCCACTCGGTTTGGTAACGTACAAAGTCTGTATTTCAGGCCGAAGGAGGCGCAAACAACAGTCAAGGCGTGTGCCGGGCTTGGCGGATGGGACGGCCCTTGGGGAATACTCCCGCCAGCGATGTGGATGGTGGCAAACACGTCCAGGAGAAAGGCACCAACCCCCGCCGATCAGGCAGCAAGGATCAGGTTTCAAAAACCTCAGGGAATTTAGGGCTGGCAAATAAAATGTGCTCCATTTTGCCAGAGCAGAGGGGATTGGACAAGAAAGCACTTAGAATTTTGACACTGCACTTTGATCAGTTTGACGGGTGTAATATTATAGAAATACGTCATTGTTTCAGCAGAGACGAGGAAATCTAATCATCCATCCAGCTGAACTCTAAATTTGTCATGATTCACTGGAGGGCTGGGGGCAGAGAGAGAGAGAGAAAGAGAGAAAGAAAAAGCTGATTTAAAATCCAGCTTAACCTGAGGTAATTTGGCCCATTAGTTCAAATGGTGTTTCTTCCCCCCTTCCTTCTTTTTTATTTAAGTCATCGCTCTGTTTTCAAGATATTATTTTTAAAAGGTGGCACCTGATTATGTTTTCTCTCCACATTCATTTTGAGCAGGTAATGAAAGCTACAGTGGGGAGTTCTACTGTGATTAATGGAAGAAACTGCAGATGGAGCTGAGTTGAAGCAATGGTGTAAAATATGGTTTTATAAATAGGATTGAAGGAAACGAAACTGCTCTATTGCTAAATTCAGTGGAGATGGTATTTGTTCTACTTTTTGGTGCCACAGTCGTCTGGAAGTTAGAAAAGTCCGTCTGGATATTCCAGACAGACTTCAGCAGTCACAAATGTGCCCTGACTTGGGGGTCACGTGAAAGCCCCTCGCTCACAGATCTCTCTCCTACCCGGAAGCATGTTGCTTATATTTGCAACTTATCCCTATGGGTAAGACACTGCTTTGTCCCAGCATCTTCACTTATCTTGGGAAAGAAGACTAATAAAACAATAATCCCATAGCTCGATTGAGACTGAAAGATGGTAGGGTCCGGGAGGGGGGTGCTTGGTGCTTTGATGGAGAGGTGGGGAGGGGCGGAGGCACAAAAATGGACTGAAAGACAAAGTTAGACAAATTCGCTGGGCTCAGGTATATCCTTTCCTTGTTGGGAGCAGAGAAGGTAACCCTTGCCAGATTTACATCAAAATGAGGTCATGCTGCTTGGAGATAGCCAGACTCATTGAGCAGGAGATGTACATTGTCCCAGGGGGGTCCTCCATGGTATAACAAGGGACAAGACTCTCGGAAATATCATCAAACAGCGCTGACTTTGGGGCTGTGTGAGAACAGGGAAAGTGACAGACCAGGGAGAAGCTATCACCACCAGGGTCTCGTTTCTGCGGGCACTGAACGGAAAACCATCCTGGGCATTACGTAACACAGGCCAACTCTCTGTTCTCAACGGTAGGAAGAGGCAATTCAGGGGAAAGACAAGGTGTCCTTTCCAAAGCACAGGTCTCTTCTCTCTTCTCCCCCCATCTCCATTTTCACCAGTGCTTTGGAGCACAGATCCAAGTTCTAATGCAGATTCCCATAATGCTACTCACTCAACACCTACATAGACAGAAGGGTGCTAATATGCAAGTCCTTTTACTGATGCAGCTGTGTTTGTTCATCAGGGGGTCTGCTAGCTTCTGTAACGCAGACACAATGACTCTTCAGGGGCTCTGTAACTCCACCAGATACTGAGCTCCAAGCTTCAGCCTCCCCATCAGAGTGTGCTGGGGTGATAAGTGATGGTTTCTTACATCCAACCAGAGTTCAACAAGTGCATCAAGATTCTTCAAAGAAAATGCCTGAGAGTCCACAATATAGGCCATATGATAAATGGGAAATTTTAGCACATACAAGAGTGCAGGAGGCAGGTAGGAAAATACGAGTTGAAAAGAGATACTTCGGTACAAATCGTAGAACCTTGTAGGTAGCGAGGAGAGATTCCTGTAGATTAACAAGGCTCGTGGTTCTCATATCTGGGCGCACATCAGAATTACTTGGGGAACATGTGACAAATTCCAACTCTGGGGCTTCGCTCCTGGAGACTATAATTCAGTAGATCAGGGCGAGAAGCCCAGACTCTGGTCCTCAGGCAATTCTAATGCTGCCTACATCAGGAAACCACAGAGGTCTTGTGTGGGACCCAAATGAAGAAACTGAAACCTAGGAAAATTGGGTAACTCACCCAATGCCATAAGGCTAGTTAAGAGGCAGACAATTAGACTACCGTTCCCTAGCTCTGTCCATTATTCCTAACTGCCACCAATTAGCATTTCCCTCCCAGAGAACTTCTCTCGGGCTGAGGTTATGGGGGGGTTGAATGGAGGACACTTGGTCTAAGGAGGAAGCACTATTTGGAACACATGGGAAACTCTATTTACACCAAGCTTTAAAATGAACTTCCCATCTTCCAGCCTCAGCTTCCAGAATGCAACCTTAATCTAGTTCATTTGCATAAGCTTTAAAATAAGCCTTTAGAACAAATGTAGATGGATCTTCAAATAACAATATTATGATGGGTTCAGTGTAAATGATTCAGAAACATATGGATGGCATTTCTCGAGGATTTCCCAGAGAGTCGTGCTGTCTGTCTGTATGCAGGGGAGCGTTATTATCAAGGCAGGACTGGGGGTTGGGAGGAGGGTGGTGTTCATGGAAGGACAACGTATCCTAACCTCTCATTGCTTCTGATTTATTTTCATGCCTCAGTGGGCTGGACTGATAACACAGAATGGCCAACATGAAGCAGAACTGAGTCTGTTCATCACACTGAACTTGGATCATAGGAGGAGCTCACACCGCAGGCCGTGGAACACAGACCATAGATGTCAGAACTGGAGGGAACCAGAGATTTCCCATTAAACTCTCCTCACAATAGGGATGAGGAAACTGAGGATCAGAGAGGGCAAGTGACTTGTCAAGATCACACAGCCAGTATGTGGCTGAATTGGGACATCAGTCCAGGTAGGTCTAACTCCAAATCTTATTTTCTTTTGAATACATCACCCCAGCTGCTAAGAAATTAGCAGACAGTGGCTTTTAAAACCAGATAGGCCAAACACAGCTTCAGAGAGAGGTTATGCAGCCCGATCTTTAGTGATCAACCACTTTGTCACGTCACTGACACACTGGTAGCGGGGCAACGTGGCTCCTCTCTGAAGAGGCAAGGAGGAGATTCTGAAGATGATGGATCTGCATTAAGCAGAACCCAAGGACAAGGCACTTCCAGGTCAAAGACTTGGTTTGCTGCGGTTTGGAGTTTCTAGGTCAGCTGCTCAGAGGCTGTCCCCTGCTCAGCTTCTCTGAGATGAGGCCCTAGTAAGCACCTCCTCAGAGGGAAGAGTCAGGAAATCCAATTTAAGATCCCCTTAGACAGGACAGATGGAGATACGGGCTTGCTTTCTGCCCAGTGTTAGTATCTTATCTTCCAGCCAGGCAGACACTAAGAGGGGCTGACTATAAAGGCTCCAGCCAGAAGAAATGGCTTGGGGATGGGAGGTCGGCTGCTAACCTTGGGCAAGTCGATTAACTACTGTGGGCCTCAGTGTCTTTTGCTGGACTAGTGTCGTAATGTCAGTCTGTGGACAGGGGAGGGCTGGCTGGCTGTGTACGAGTCACCTGGATTTTTGTCAACATAGAGACTCTCAGGCCCCAATTTCAGCTGTTCTCATTCAGAAGTTTTGTGGGGGCAACAATCCCATTCATTCAGTCACAGGTGTTCCCTGCACATGCAGGAGACGTTCTGGACTCTGTGTGAGGTATTGGGATATAACTGTGGATGCATACTGCACAAGAAGCACTGTACAAGGCAATGAGATACATGATTGTTTAAAGAGGAATTCTTGCCTGATGAGTGGCAGTGTAGTATTACATACATGGGATTAGGTCAAAATTGGGTTTGAACCTTTGCTTTGCCACTTACTGGCGGTATGACCTTGTTTATGCAACTCACCTAACCTCTTTGATCTTATCTGTAATATGGGGATATGATGATGGTGCCCACTTCATTAAAGGGTTGTGATGAATACAAGAGAGACTCTGACTGGCCACTTAGCACAGTTCCTGGAGCAGAGCCAAGGTTTACCAACGGCAGGTGCACACAGGGATTCCTAGGGGTTCTCAGCCATCTGTGTGGCATGCATATGAGTGTGTCAGACACACACAGGCAGGCATGGGCACTGAGGATGTATCTCGGAATAAGTTCAGTGATGGGAGAAACTACTTCTGCACCTCCTCTTGGCTTCATCAGGGAAGGCCTCATGGAGAGGTGACATTTGATTAGGGCCTTATTTCTGAATAACAAGTAGAAATGGAGAGGGGCATGGGGCCCAGGAAGGCAGAAGTTGTGTTTGGAGAAGTGGTGAACAAGTCATTTGTGGAGATGAACCTGGAAAGCTGGCCTATGGGGGGAGGGCAAGCGTGCTAGGTGAAGGAGGTTGGACTGTCTTTAGTCAAGGGACCACAATTGGCATCAGTTTCTCTATTGAAACATATAACCTGATTTCTTTTATGTTTTATTAGTCTTTTATTTCATAAAGTTTAACAATGATTTTGCTATGAAGGAATGCACACGTAAAGTGATTCCATCTGATTTTAAGACAGTCTTGTAATAAGTAAGTGGATGACTTGCTTTTTACAAGTCTTCTAAACTTGTTTTTGAAGTGGTGTAACTTGAGTTTTTGAGTGAGGCAGACCCTCTGATAAATCTTTGTTGAATAAGTGACTAAGATGTTGAGCAGGGAGCAGCCTTTCTGAAAGTTCATCTTGAGGAGATGTGCAGAGCAGAGAGGACAGAAGGGAGGCTGGAGGCAGAGAGGCCAGGGCTGCTGTGACATCCACCTGGGGGAGCCAGGCTGCTGGACCAGAGAGGGCCAGGAGAGGAGGGACAGGTGATGGAGGCAGAGCCATGTTTGGTGATGTTAGAGAGGAAGGACAGAAGAGGCAGAGACCTCAGTTTCCACAGTGTGTGTCTGAGAAAAAATGGTGGCCAAGGGGGACACTCCATAGGGCAGAGGAAGAGGGTGCAGAGCCTGTCCTGACCCTCCAGACTATGTCCGGGCTCCCTGTCTATGTCCAGTGGTGATGGCAATGGCGTCTGGTAGACGGTAAGGACTCAATGAATGTTACTCTTATTACGGTTATTTACAGCGCTCAGGACAATGGCAACAATATTTCAGATCTGCTTTCCCTGCTACAGTGTAGGCTTCAGGAGCCAGATACCGTGTCTTTGCTGCACACCATGACCCCAACACTTAAAATTCTGTCTGCCGCATAGTAGACACTAAATAAAGATTGAAACAATAATAGAACTGGTTCAGTAAGGAAAGCGATCGACTCTGTTCAAGACATTTTAGGTTTGAGGTGATGGGAGCCATCATGGTGGAAATGTCTACTGGGTAGTTGAATATTCTTGGCTGGAGGCCCAGTTGAAAGAGGAGACCCTGGTCACCAGTGGGCACCCCTGCCATCCTGGCCACCTGCCTCTGGCCACCTCCTTGAGAGGTTCTCAGGGAACCTCCCGCAACATCACCCTCCTATGTTCCAAGTCCAGTATCCTGGTTCCTCCACCACAGACTCTTTGAATTTGAGCTGTGGTGATATCTCTGTGATACAGTGCAGCCTCTGTTGCCTAAAGAAAATGACTCTGAAATTGCAGGCTTCCAACTGAAGCTTTGAGGTACGCCCTACAGAAATTCAAAAGAAAAAAAAAAGAGAGCGAGAGAGAGAAGCCTAAACAATTTCCTAATTCATTAAAAACAGCATTTGGTTCACATTTCAACAACTGAAAAAAAGACAAAATAGAATTTTACAGTGTGGTCATGTGAGCTGAGGCCAGTGAGATAAGACCAAGATAGGAAAAAAGGAAAAGAAAAAAGGAAAGACAGCAAAACCAAACAAACTCCCCAGGCTGTGTTACAGTAAATACTTGGTATACTCGGTATGGCCATTTCCAGTGGTTCTTTGTGTTTCCCCCAAATTCCCAAACACATGCATGAAAAGAAGCCCATAGGACTAAAGCCAGAGATGAGGGAGAGAAGAAAAAATGTATCCAGGGGGTCTCAGGTGGTCTAACCGCTGAGCTTCCCAGCCATCTGTGTGGCATGCATATGGGAGGACCACGTGAGAGCTTGGCCTGCAGTGGCCTTCTGGATTCTTCTGGCCACCTCATTGCTTGACACATTCTGGGTTCTCATGGCCTCACCACTCACCCTCACAATGCCAGGGCTGCTTGGACTTGCAAGGAAAGAACCAGATGAAAATGGCAGAGGCCAGGCTTGGTGTCTGGGGCTTATCTTTGTAGCAGCCCAGGCTTACTTGTGAAAGGGACAACATTCCTTGTCACCGCTGCCAGCCTCTGCTTGGCCTCTTTGCAGCAGCTGAAGAGTTCCCTTCTCTCTTCTCTCCCAGTCACTAGTTTCTTTTGCTTTCCCTCCTCCCACTCTAACCACCCTTTGTTAGGTTTCTCTGTAGTCCTGCCCTCTTCCACCCACCCTGCAAATGTTGATGGTCCCTGAGATCAGGTCTTTGGAACTTTTCTCGATTTTGTCTAATTCTCTATTCTCTTGCGCGTATTCCGTGATATTTTAAAGAAACTCATGTGTGCCAGACGCTGTGCTGGGCACTTGGGCATACGGACATTGCTCTTAATCAGCCTGTGGTTTAGTAGACGAGCAGATACATAAAGCAAATAGGTACAACACGGTGGGATATGTGTTGTACAGGTGTTAAGGATATGTGGCAGAGAAAGTGATGAACTCTGCCTCATGCAGGATCAACTTTATGCAGGATGTAGCAATCAATCAAGGCTCCCAAATTCCTATCTCTGCCCATGTTCTGCCTCCTGTCTTCCGAGTTCCACACTGGAGTTTCAGATGACTGGACAGACATCTCCACTGGCATATCCTGCAGATACATCAAAAACTCAAGATTTTCAAAGCTAAAACTCCAACCTCCATGCATCACCATCACCAGCTACCCAGACACCCAAGCTGGAGACCTCAGCGTGATCTTGGAAATCTCTCTTTCTGCCTCATCCAACCACATCCTGATGACAATATCTCTGCAAAAGTTCTCTACGAAAGAAGGCCTGCCATGGAGAAAAGGGAACCCTCTTGCACTGTTGGTGAGAATGTAAATTGATACAGCCACTGTGGAGAACAGTATGGAGGTTCCTTAAAAAACTAACAATAAAATTATCATATGACCTAGCAATCCCACTACTGGGCATATGCCCAGAGAAAACCATAATTCAAAAAGACACATGCACCCCAGTGTTCACTGCAGCACTATTTACAATAGCCAGTTCATGGAAGCAACCTAAATGCCCATAGACAGAGGAATGGATAAAGAAGATGTGGTACATATATACAATGGAATATTAGTCAGCCATAAAAAGGAACAAAATTGGGTCATTTGTAGAGATATGGATGGACCTAGAGACTGTCATACAGAGTGAAATAAGTCAGAAAGAGAAAAACAAATATTGCATATTAACGCATATATGTGGAATCTAGAAAAATGGTACAGATGAACCGGTTTGCAAGGCAGAAATAGAGACACAGATGTAGAGAAAAAACGTATGGACACCAAGCGGGGGAAGTGGGGGTGGTGGTGATGGGATGAACTGAGAGATTGGGATTGACATATATACACTAATATGTATAAAATAGATAACTAATAAGAACCTGCTGTATAAAAAATAAAATTTAAAAAAAAAAAGAAGGCCTGCCTCTTTCTACATTGTCATGATCACTACCCAAATCCAGGCCCTTGCTATCTCTCTCCTGGAGTACTGCAGATATCAGATAGCTCAATCACTTCTCAACTTGTTGGTCTCAAACACCATTGTACTTATGAGTCACATGGGGAGCTTTTTACAAGCATACATTCTCCAGCCCCTGGCCTAGAACAACTGGTTAGGTAGGTCTGGGGGCAGGGCCTCCAGTGGCTCCAAGGTGAGTGGTTTATGGACCACACTCTGTATAAGTGGTATCTTTCTGCTTTCAGTTTCCACTGTGCTCTAATAGGCCTTGCTGCCTCTAGAGTATATTCTGAAACAGACACGCTCATGTCCTGCCTTCAGTGATTCTGAACTTAAAAACATTTTTTTGACCATTCCATGCAGCTTGTGGGATCTTAGTTCCCTGACCAGGGATCAAACCTGGGCCCACGGTAGTGAAAGCACGGAGTCCTAACCCCTGGACCACCAGGGAATTCCTTGAACTTCTTAATGCGGTACTGAAGGACTTTCTTAAAATGAATGGAATTCTTTCAGCTGTGTAACTAACTTGTTTTTCTTCTCTATCCGGTGAGCAGGTTGGCCTTTATACTTTATAGCTCTGGTGCACTGGATTCTAAAATTTCAAGCTTCCTAGCCCTTCCTTCAGTTAACGTGACTCAATAGCATAGAGCTTGGGGTGTGGCTTCATCCCAGGCAAGCAGATCTCACATCCTTACTCCGTCCTGACTAGCTGTGACCCTCATCAAGTTACACAATTGTTCTAAATTTCAGAGGGTTGTTATAAGGATTAAATACAATACCAGAAACAGAGCTCTTGGCCATGTAGCCAGTGTGTGATAAGACCTTAATACTGAAAGCTATACCATCCCATGCTTTCCCCACTAGGCACTCTATACCCCAGTTTTCCTGGACCATTTATTACGCCTTGATTAAGTCATGCAATCTCATTGCCACTATCTGGATGGTCTTTCTCTAACTGGAAAACTCCTATTCACCCTTCAAAGGTTCATGTGTTACTTTTCTACAAAGCAGTGCTCTCGGCAGTTGCCACTGTGCGCATGGGGAAGGCTTTGTCTATCCCTCCATTGTGGTATTAAGGACCCGATGTGATTGGGAGTGCATCTTCCTTGAGCATGTTGAGACTGGAAACGATCTTATTTATTGTGGAATCTCCAAACCTAGCAAAGTGCCTGATACAGGGTAGGTACTCAGTACAAATTGAGTGAATAAATGAATGGGTGAGGAAACAACCCTGTGCAGGGAGGAGAGACAAGACCCCTACACCCCTTTCTATGTGTTGCAGAGCGGTTCTTTTCAGACAGTGCTTTCTGTGGCCCTTGCCCCCTAGAGACCCATGGTCAGCTGAAGCCCACACCACAAGGGTGCTGCCCTCTTTCCTGCCCCTGGACATGGCCTTCCCAGATGACCTTCCTCTAGGTCTGTCTCCAGCCTAGCACTGTGGCCCCTGTTAGGGGATGCTCCCTTAATAACCACCTCCCTCGTCATTGATTTATCTGCTCTTCGAACCTGGTGAGGTTGAGCTTTTAAGGTGAAAACAGCAAGTCGCTGCAAAGCTGAATTATTTTATGCCATTCCAATCCTGGTGACGCAAGGGAGACCCGGGGCCCTCTCATCCCGGGGCAAGATGCTGCCTCGGTACTTTTTGGCCTCCTGGACGTGCAGACAATCTCACCGTCCACTTCCTTTCACTCCCTTTCCCAACAGGCTGCCCCGGCTTCCGTGGCAGAAGTCAGTGTTAGCCCCAGGAAGCTGCGAAAGCAATAAAGGAACTAAATGCGTTCTAGGTCACCGCCTGATCAAGTCCCCACGTAAACAATAATCTTGCCGTTGCATCTGCAAAACCCCAGACTCGGGCCCCAGAAGGTTATTTCATCAATAATTCTTGAGCTTGACTATGGCTAGAATTATTCCCAGCAGGCGTTCAGGCCATCCTAAACAGGCTCTGTGGAGGAGAGGCCTGACTCCGTTCAAGTACTTAGGCTGGAGCCATTCATATTGTTGAAGGGCAGGGCGGGGCAGGCAGAGCGTGTGGTGGGGAGGCAAGAGGCGGAAGGTTCTTCTGGAAGGGGCAGGGCCAGGCAGGCTGAGGCCGGATAAGGCCCTTGGTGGAGTGCCTGCCCTCTGACAAGGGAAGCTGCTTCTCAGGTTAATAAACGTGGATTAAACCGGGACAGGTGTGCCATCCAAAGTTATGATAAAAAGTCTCACTGACAAACCCAGCGCTGGGGGGTCTCTCTGGAATCTGCGGCCAATCTGCTCGTCCCCAGCTACTCTGCTGCTGAAAATGCTTCTTTGATTTACTCAGCGTATTTACCAAGCAATTTGCAAGAGTAAGTAATTACTCCTCAGTTCACTGAATCATAGGTGGAAGAACCACTTGGGTCATCTTGTTTGACCCCCATCTAGCCTTGTTGGGCCTCCTTGGACTCCGGCTCAATTCGCATTTAATCTCCTCCTGCCCCGGTCTCCAGACAGCGGTGGATCATGGCCACTTCCCCTGGAGAGCCCAGCCCTTTGCCCGATTTCCCCTTTGAGCTCTGAACTTTTTACTACTGTGCTTTCCATCTCCCTCTGCACGCTGAGGGCTAGTGCACCTTGTCCCCCTGGCTTTGGAGACACGATTGATTAATTCCCTTACTTCATTTATACTGTTTTTGTAGAGGTATTTATAGACCATGATTGTGTCCCCTTGGAGTTGGATCCTTTCTCGGCTATAGAAATTTGGCGCCCTGGCCCTCTCCTGATGCAACTTATCTGCTAATCCCTAGAACATTTGCTGGTATTTGCGCTTGGCTTGCATTGTCTACACCTTTGCTACATGCACTGACTAGCACTGCCCCATTCCTCTGTGCCCAATGAGGAGGGCTCGTCCTCCCTTCCTGCCGGTTTTCTCTGGGGGACTGAACTCCAGAAAGGTCATGCAGGGGGAGAGGAGCTTAACAGATGGCTCATAATAATGTTACAAGAGCATCTCCAAAGGAAATAGGATCATTTTTTTTTTACCAAAGTACTCTTTCGATTCTGTCCCCTCACCAGAAAGCCCTTCTTTTCAAAAACCTGTCAACAATTATGTCTCAGGGAAGGAAATAAAAGTGAACTTCCAAATAGTCTTTAGAGAGGAAGGGAGACAAATGAAGGGATGGGGGTGAGAGAGGTGGAAATTGATGGCTGTGATCGTTTCCATGACTCCGCCCTTAATGAGTCCAGGCTGGCTGTGAGGCTGGGAAGGAATCCAGAATTAGATTCATCAACTATCCGGGACATAGAAGACCCTAGAGAACTTCATCTAATCTCATTTTTTTCCCACGAGGGAACTGAGTCAGGGCTGTGGAGTGGGACAGGTTCATGCTATGACGTCCTGCATCATGGGTGCTAATGTCAGCTCATCTGTTCACCGGCCATCAGGGGTCCTTCCCAACTTGCCTGAACCTCAGTTTCCCCATCTGTAAAAGGAAGGGTGTGTTGTCTATCTACCTCGGGGCACTATGGATACTGAAAATAATGAAGGTAGTAAGCAGGTCCCTGGCACACAGTAGGCACAGAATAAATGTTAACTGCTACTGAGGCACATAGCAGTGAAGTGACCTGCCCCAAATCACCTTGGCAACCCTGCACCTAGAACTCGGGTCCTTTAATCCCCAGTTCACTGCTTCTACTACAGTGCTTCCTCCTCAACACCCATCCCATTGAACATACACCTATTCCTTAGAGGTGCCATAAAAATGTTCTCAATTATGACACATTGGCTGTCAAAATACTCGGTGCTCAAACATGTAGGAGCTCCAAACCAGAGAGGAGCACTCCTCTCCTCTCCTCTTTGGAAACGAGGGCCCAGACTGGGGGTGGGAGGGAAGTTGGCTTAGGGATGTGGTTTCAACTTGCCGGTGAATGCAGCAGTGAGGCCTTACAGGGCTCCTGGGCTGGACCGTGCAAGAGGTTCCATGGAACATTTTATTAGGAAAGAACCAACTGGTATCGGCAGGCACTCTGAGGGGTGATGTACAAATGCTGTCTAATCTAAGCTCCCTCTCCCCATACCAGGAAATAGGCGTAATCTTTTTCATTTCATAGAGAGGAAAGCAGACTCTCAGATATATCACATGAATTGTACGAGGATCTGAACCCAGGTCCTTAGTGACTAATGCTCACCTGTCTCCATTTCCATAACTGTGCTAATAAAATGCATAGTGGCTATCATTCTAGAGATGGCTTACACTTACATGGCACCTACCTCTAAAAAGCAAACAACATTTAGAGATTTTTATAAATCCAATTAAGTTTGTTACCTTAATACGATCTTGTCTAGTTTCTCTATATGGATGTGTATACATGTGATTTGGACAGAGAAATCAATTTGGATCCTTTAGATGAAATATATTTTATCTTAGATCTGTGCTTCAGAATTTACCAGAAAATTGATGAAACTTCCACTTTGTGTTGACAGTGTAGACAAACTATCTAAACACATTCTGTACAGTGAGAGGACTCAGCCTGGATGAGCTGAGGACTCAGCCTGGACTCAGCGTCTACTCAGCTCATTCAAACTAGTCCCCCTAAGTCTAAAAGGCCCCAGAAAGCAAACCGTCCTATTCAGAAAGGTGTCCAAGGACAACCCGCCTCAGTAAACCATGTCCTTGTCTAACAATTCTTCACAGCCAGAAAGTTCTTACACATAATCAGAATGTCTATTGCTTTGAGCGAACCACTTTCCTTCTGTTCTGTTTTTGCTAGCAGTGGAGAACAGCTGGGAAGGTTTCAATATCTCTGTTATAAACTTGAAAGCTGTTTTAAAAACACTGTTCAAGTTTCTCTTCTGCTGGCTAAATAAACTCAGTTCATTTAGTATTTGTCACAGAGAGAGATCATTTTCTACACATAAGAGAGTTTGATAAGAGAGTTAAAATAATTTTGATAAGAGAGTTAAAATAATTTTGGAATGTGAGATCTTAGGGGAAAGAGGGACGATCGGTTAAAAAACTGTACAAAGTAATTGTTACAAAACCTGCTGCAAATGGATTCTTACCAAATACTTTTGTTAAGCGAAAAAGAAAAAAATAAAGGTGAGAGCTAGTGTAAAATTCCAGTGTCTATCTGATTATAAGAAGAAAGCCAAAGAGGGGGAAAAATGCAAAGGGAAAAGTGAAAGGAGATGAATAGAAAGAGAGAGACAAAAGTCCAGTCTCCTCCGTTTGTGTTTATCTGTAACCAGGGCAGCCAGAGAATTATATACAGTCAGTCAGAATCTGGGCTTGACAGCAAAAAAAGAACTGGTTTCAAATCCCAACTCTGCCTGGGCATGCAACTTTGACCGAGTGACTTCACCTCCTTGTGGCTCAGTGTCTTCTTTTGCAAAGTGGGCACAGGAACCCCTATCTCTGAGTTGTGAAGATGGAATAAGATGCTGCATTTAAACATTTCCCAGGCTCTTGGTAGGTGTTCGAAACATTGTAGCCTTTATGATTCTCTTCAACCAGGTAGCTGGCTATAGGTCTTGGCTTTCAAAATTATCTTTGGAGGGGGGGCTTCCCTGGTGGCGCAGTGGTTGAGAGTCCGCCTGCCGATGCAGGGGACGCGGGTTCGTGCCCCGGTCCGGGAAGATCCCACATGCCACGGAGCGGCTGGGCCCATGAGCCATAGCCACTGAGCCTGCGCGTCCGGAGCCTGTGCTCCGCAACGGGAGAGGCCACAACAGTGAGAGGCCCGCGTACCGCAAACAAAAAAAAATTATCTTTAGGGGCCTCCTTACTTTTGGATTTTGTGGATTCCTTTTTCAAGAATTGAAAAGATGCCTTTAAAAAATGTCAGGATTAGTTAGGCATTTATGAATTCAAGATCCCAGGTGCTAAGTAGCTGGTGAGTTAATTATGTAGCTGTAGCGTTTACCTTATTATTACTGTGCTAATAATATTGATTGCATAATAGCATTATCCTTACAACAGAATAAGCCCACTGGGTGTTGTACCTGAAAACAAATGCAGAACTATAGGACACTGAAGCCTTTCATGTTTGGGAACAATTTACAGGCATCTATTGTACCAAGTATCACTGTTCTAATAATTACTGTTTTTTCCCCTAAAGGTTCACATGTCAGAGGAATGAAAATTCCATTTCTCCTGTCAAGGAAATCCAAATCTATGGACTCTCCTAGCTGTACCCCTGAAAAGGAACTCTCCTAAAGTGAAGGCATAAAAAAGGATAAAGGCATATGTGTTGTTTCCTTGTGGATGTTAGGAGGAAATGGGGTTGAGTTGAACAGTGCTGATGGCATGAGATGTTCGTACAGATACACTCCCTTTGTTCTCTAAAACTTGTGTCCTTTGTTGAAGGAAGTAGCAATGAACTGCTGTAAATCTAGCTTTCTGTGCTCTGCCACCGTCTCTTGTGATAATATTAAATTCTGTTTTAGCAGCGAAGCCTTGGAGTTTTCATGTGGCCAGTGGGCACGAACGCAATAGCAGAGACGTAAGCCTTCCACAAATGGTCTGCCTTCCTCCAGGCAACATTTAGGGACACGAGGTTAGTAGACTCGAGGAACAGCATGCGTTCAATAAACCTATGCTCTAAAAGAAAGAAGAAAAACAAGCAAAAAAGCTCCCCAGGACATAACATGTTGGCAAATGTTTGCTTGCCCACTCTCCACACTGGAGGAAGCCTTTCCAATCCAAGGGACCTAGCATCCGATCACCAAGCATCCCTCGCTGCCTTGGCGGGGCTTTGCATCTTCCTCTCTAGCTCACAGCCAATCAGCCTTTCCAGAACCAGGCAGGAGGGTCCTGTAGTCACCCTGAGGGGCCACCAGCTCCTTCCTGCGCCAAAGGGATGCAGGGCTCCCTTCCCGGCTAACCACACTCACAAAAGAGAGTGGGTAACCTAGATTATTTAGGACAAACAACAAACAAAAATGGCAACTGAAGAAAAGAGGCAATTTTCTGTCTGTTAATCTAAAAAATAAAATGACATAAAAGACAGCTGTGGGACATGAGTCTTCTTCTCCTTAGCTCCCCAGATGGCATGCCTACGTTGATTCATTTCTTCAGTAATGACTTCATTTTCTGTTTGCTTGGACAGTGCAGACCTGGTTCAGATCATATTAAGGCCGAGTGAAGGGCTACAAGCAGGGAGCATAACGTGACACAGTGGAGGGTTGAGAAACTGGGGGCTGGATCTGAGCTCCTGCCTCTCATCCTGGTGCTCTGTGTGAGGCTGGGTAAATCCCATCACCACCTGCCTCCTGGTCTATAAAACAGGAATCATCACATCTGTTCCTCTCATGAGGCTTCATACATCTTCATCACATGCTAGGAAATGATTAGCTAGAAGGGTCCACAGATAGTATTAGTCTTAACTATAATGGTCTTAATAAATATTTATGCTGCCCAGTAAGGGAGCATATGATGTTGGAAGGATTTCCTTGTGCTCTATTTAAGGCCGGGACTGGGAAATGAGGGGAAGAGCTTACCTTGTCACTATTTATCTTTCTTAGTTAACAACGTGAGATGTATGATGGCTGCTAAACAATTTGGTGGCAGAACATCATAAATGAAGTCTGTTTTCCCTGGAAACTGCATAACCATTTGAATTAATTTAATTTGAAATGTCAAATTAAATTAAACTGTAGAATAATCCCCAAGGGAGAGCATATTTCATTTGCAATGTCTTTTGATGGAGTATTCCCTGCCAAAAGTTTTCCTCTGCATCTGGCTACAGATCTAAATTTATTGCATTAGCACTGAGAAGACTTTTAATAGAAAGAGAGATTAAAAGAAAACTTGGTGGAAAATAAAGATGTTCAGTGCTGAAAACAGCATCCCCAGAACCTTCCTCACTAACTTCATGTTCTCTGTGTGTCTGTCTCTGGCCTTCAACTCAGACTATGTAGCTGGGCTGGATGTTTGGTTGGGGAGCTTTCTCTTGGGGGCTCAAATGAACATATACAGAAAATAACAGAAGGGGATGGGCAAAGTCTGCTTGGTTTCCGGGCTATAAGCTGGATAATATCTTCCTCAGATACTGGTGAAGGGACTCAACATCATTGGCGAAGCAAACAATGGGGACAAGAGATAAATATGAAAGACCACCTTTAAAGTCATGGTGAGTCTGTGCATTTAGTGGTGTCAGGGGAACATGCTGTGTTCTTCCCAGATTGTCTCTCCTCTCTCAATAATCTCTCCTCTAAGTGCAGTTCTCTATTCAGGCTTTGGGTCCACATGTCGGAAGAAGAGGAGGTGATGGTGAATCCAATAGTTTCCAAAAATATAGGTCACCCCAAATCACCTCTTAGGAAATGACTGGTCTCTTTTTCCATGGCAAGACCTTGAAGAAAGTTGCCCTGAGCACCTGCCTGAAAGTTGATTCGGGGGGAATAATCTATTTCTTCTTCCCAGTGAGCAAATACACAGCAGGCAAGGCAGATGTGAAAGAAAGTGTCTGCTTGAAACAAACAAGCCTGGCCCTTTAAGGAAGGTTTGTGCCGAGTCTAAATTGGGCACAAAGAAACCAGATAAGAGTATCTTAATCAAATAAAAGGAAGCATTAGGCTTTAATCTCAGCACTTCAGTAACCTCCTAGTTTGTTTTAAATCTTGATTGGAAGAATTATCCTGACAGGAAAATTAG
The DNA here is from genome assembly GCF_949774975.1 of Lagenorhynchus albirostris. Classification (NCBI taxonomy): domain Eukaryota; kingdom Metazoa; phylum Chordata; class Mammalia; order Artiodactyla; family Delphinidae; genus Lagenorhynchus; species Lagenorhynchus albirostris. Next base: position 101,478,425 of record NC_083103.1, read on the forward strand.
TAGTAAGTCAATAAGCCTGTGGCCCAAAGATAGGGCATTAAGTAACCAGAGGAAAAACATTTATTGCAGCCCAAGGCCCTAGCCGCCCCTCCTACAGCCACAAACACTGGGCCTGCAGGCAAGTCTCTCTTGATCCCGTGCACTGTGGTGGATGGGGAAGTTCATTATGATTTCAGCCATGAAGTCTTGAAGTGCAGGGAATCATATTTAAAAAGATAAGGAACACAACAAGAATAGAACCCAGCTTCATGAAGAAATTTTAATTTTCAGCAGTCATGGGTGGAAAATCAATACTACTCTTTGACACAAAATGAGAACTGGACTTGAAAAAGCCACCTCCTCCCCCTACTCTGTTTAAAGAAGAAGCACACCAAAAAGTGTGTGTGTGTGTGTGTGTGTGTGTGAGAGAGAGAGAGAGAGAGAGAGAGAGAGAGAGAGAGAGAGAGAGAGAGAGAGAGAGAGAGAGAGAGAGAGAAAACAGAGAAAAAGAAGAAAAAGGCCTACATAGGAAATGGTCTGCATACTAACAGACGCTTCCCTGAGTGTCTATGCTGCCCCCCCACCCATTTCCTGTTGCTCCAGAGCTTCCCCTGGCAGCCAACTAATTCCAGCTCTCTCTGTCAAAACATGTCTCCCTGACAGCTTCAAGTAACTCTTCTCCATACCACTTACTTGCACTTGTTTCCACCCCCTTTCCCCTACCTTGCACATGTGTGCCTGCCATCTGCCATTCAGGGAGAGGGAGAGAGACAGAGAGAGAGAAAGAGAGAGAGATAGACAGACAGACTGACAGGGAGAGAGTCTTGCACCAGCCTGCATGACCCGGCACTCAATCTTGAAGTCTCACTCAGAAATATTAAATCACACCCAGTTGTTAACTTGATGTAAAGAAATTTCGTTCATTGACTGGCAGTGGAATTGGGGATCTTTACACACTATCATTAATTTAGTGTGGCTGTTTTGGACATCAAGAGATTTCTCTTTTAATCACTGATTATGTCTTTGGCCAATAAAGCTCATATTGTTAACATTAAAATATACATATTTATAACTCAATGGAGCTAGTTATAATTAAGTAGAATGGTTTATAATAACAATAATGATAATCATTCAAAATAAGATTTCCTGATCTCCTCCAGCAAAAGGCTCCGTCCGCCAACACTGCCATGTAAATTATACACTGCATGGCTTACCCTGGGACCTCTCCTCCTCACTCCAGCCCATGACCATCTCTGCTCCACCCAGCCTGCCAAAGCCACCCAGCACACACAGTCTACACAGCAGATGCACCTACACAAGGTCATGCCTTCAAGACTGGGAGAGGTAGCTGTTTCATAGAAACAAGAGAGAGAGAAAGAGGCAGAAAACTTATTTGAAGAAAAAATGACTGAAAACCTCCCTAACCTGGGGCAGGAAAGAGACCAGTTTCAGGAATCCCAGAGAGTCCCAAACAAGATGAATCTAAAGAGAACTACGCTAAGACAAACTAAAATTAAAATGGCAAAATTTAAAGATAAAGAGACAATTTAAAAGACAGCAAGAGAAAACAACTAGTCACACACAAGGGAACTCCCATAAGACTATAAGCTGATTTTTAAGCAGAAACCTTACAGGCTAGAAGAAAGTGGCATGATATATTTAAAGTGCCAAAAGAAAAAAACACAACCGAGAATACTCTACACGGCAAGGTTATCATTCAGAATTGAAGGAGAGATAGAATTTCCCAGGAAAGCAAAAAGTAAAGGAGTTCACCATCACTAAAGCAGCCTTACAAGAAATGTTAAAGGGTCTTCTTTAAGAGAAAAGAAAAGGTCATAGCTAGTAATAAGAAAATCTATGAAAGAAAAAAAATCTCACTGGTAAAGGTAAATATATAGCAAAGGCAGTGGAGCAGCCACTTAAAAAGGTATTATGAAGGTTAAAAGACAAAAGTAGTAAAATCAAATATAACTACAATAAGTATTAAGGAATACACAAAATAAAAAGATGTAAAATATGATATCAAGAGCATAAAACATGGAGGGGGTAGTAAAACTGTAGTGCTTTTAAAATGTATTCAAACTTAAGCAACTACCAACTTAAAATAAACTGCTATATATAGGCTGATATATATGAACCTTATTGTAATCACAAACCAAAACCTATAATATATACACAAAAAATTAAGAGAAAGGAACCCAAACATAACACTAAAGAAACTCATCAAACCACAAAAGAAGAAACAAAGACAAGAAGAAAGGAACAGAGAAGAACTATGAAAACAACCAGAAAACAATTAACAAACTGGAAATAATACATACCTCTCAATAATACCTTTAAATGTAAATGTACTAAATGCTCCAATCATAAGACAAAGCGTGGCTGAATGGATTAAAAAAACAAACAAACAAACACAGGCCTCTCTATATGCTGCCTATAAGAGACCCACTTCAGATCTAAAGACACACACAGACTGAAAGTTAAGGGATGGTAAAACATATTCCACGCAGATGGAAACAAAAAGAAAGCTGGGGTAGCAATACTAATATGAGAAAAAATAGACTTCAAAACAAAGACTGTAACAAAAGACAAAGTAGAGCATTACATAATGATAAAATGGTAAATCCAAAAAGAGGATATAACATTTGTAAATATTTAGGCACCCAACATAGGAGCACCTAAATATATACAGCAAATATTATCAAATGTAAAGGGAGAAATTGACAGGAATGCAATAATGGTAGAGGAATTTAATGCCCCACTTACATCAATGGATAGGTCATCCAGACAGAAAATCAATAAGGAAACATTGGCTTTAAATGAAACATTAAACCAGATGGATTTAATAGATATATAAAGAACATTCCATCCCAGAACTGCAGAATAGATACTCTTTTCAAGTGCACATGGAACAAACTCCAGCATAGATCACATGTCTGACCATAAAACAAGTGTCAATAAATTAAAGAAGACTGAAATGATATCAAGCATCTTTTCTGACCACAACAGTAAGAAACTATAAATCAATTACAAGAAGAAATCTGGAAAAAACATAAACACATGGAGACTAAACAACCAATGGGTCAATGGAGAAATCAAAAAGGAAATCAAAATATATCTTGATGCAAATGAAAATGGAAATGCAATTTCCAAAACGTGTGGAATGCAGCAAAAGCAGTTCTAAGAGGGATGTTTATAGCAATACAGGCCTACCTCAAGAAACAAGAAAAATATCAAATAAACAATCTGACTTTACAGCTAAAGAAATTAGAAAAAGAAGAACAAAGCCCAAAATTAGTAGAAGGAAGAAATAATAAAGAACAGCATGGAAAAAATGAAATAAAGAATAAAAAACAATAGGAAATATCAGTGAAACTAAGAGCTGGTTCTTTGAAAAGATAAACAAAATTGATAAACCTTTACCCACATTCATCAAGAAAAAAAGAGAGAAGACCTAAATAAATAAAATCAGAAATAAAAGGGAAGATATTACAATCAATACCACAGAAATACAAATAATCATGAGACTGCTGCAAACAATCATATGCCAAAAATTTGAAAAACCTAGAAGAAATGGGTAAATTCTTAGAAACATACAATTTTCCAAGATTAATCAGGAAGAAAGAGAAAACCTGAAAAGATTGATTACTAGTAACGAAATTGAATCGGTAATTAAAACTTCCAACAAACAAAAGTTCAGGAGCAGATGACTTCACAGGTGAATTCTACCAAATATTTAAAGAAGAGTTAATACCTGTCCTTCTCCACTATCCAAAAAATTGAACAGGGAAGAACACTCTTTAATTCATTCTATGAGGTCAGCATTGCCCTGATATCAAACCAGACAGAGACACTACAAAAAAGAAAAGTACAGGTCAATATCCTTGATAAACAGAGAATCAAAAAATTTCAACAAAATATTAGCAAACTGAATTCAATAATATATTAAAAAGATCATACACTATGATCAAGTGGGATTTGTTCCAGGGATGCAAGGATGGTTCAATATCTGAAAAATCAATGTGATGTACCACATTAACAAAACAAAGGATAAAAATCATATAATCATCTCAAAAGATGTAGAAAAAGCTTTTGACAAAGTCCAGCATCCATTTATGATAAAAACTCTCAACAAAGTGTGTATAGAGAAAACATACCCCAACATAATAAAGGCCATATATGACAAACCCACAGCTAACATCATATTCAATGGTGAAAAGCTGAAAGCATTCCCTCTAAGATCAGGAAGAAAACAAGAATGCCCACTCCTGCCACTTTTATTCAACATGGTGTTGGAAGTCTCAGCCACGGCAATCAAACAGAAAAAATAAAATGCAAGGCATCCAAATTGGAAGGGAAGAAGTAAAACTGTCACTATTTGCAGATGACATGATATTACATATAGAAAACCCTAAAGACTCCACCAAGAAACTATTAGAACTAATAAATGAATTCCAAAAAGTTGAATTAATTTTGTAAAGGGTACAAAATTAATATAGAGAAATCTTTTGCATTTTTATACACTTAATAACAAACTATCAGAAAGAGAAAATAAGGAAGCAATCCCATTTACAGTTGCATCAAAAAGAATAAAATAAAGGGATAAAATACCTAGGGATAAATTTAACCAAGCAGGTGAAAGACCTGTACTCTGAAAAGTACAAGACATCAGTGAAAAAACTGAATATTTGACAAATAAATGGAAAGATATACCATGATCATAGACTGGAAAAATTAATATTGTTAAAATGTCCATACTACTTAAAGAAAGCTATAGATTCAATGTAATCCCTGTCAAAATACCAAGGGCATTTTTCACAGAACTGGAATAGATAATACTAATATTTGTGTGGTACTACAAATGGCACATGAAAAGACGCTCAGCATCACTAATCATCAGAGAAATGCAAATCAAAACCACAATGAGATATTATCTCACACCTGTCAGAATGTCTATTATCAAAAAGACAAGAAATTACAAGTTTTGGAAAGGATGTGGAGAAAAGGGAACACTTGCATGGGAATGTAAACTGATACAGCCAGTATGGAAAACAGTATGTAGGGTTCCTCAAAAAATTAAAAATAGAACTACCATGTGATCCAGGAATTTCACTTCTGGGTACTTATCTGAAGAAAATGAAAACACTAATTTGAAAACGTTTATGCACCCTAGTGTTCACTGCAGCATTATCTACAATAGCTAAGATATGGAAGCAGCCTAAGTTGCTTGAAGGTATATTACATATATATACATGTCAAAAATATTGTAATAACTGTATCATGACTGATGATAACTAGACTTATAATGGTGACCATTTTGTAATACATAAAAATATTGAGTCAGTATGTTACACACCTGAAACTAATATAATATTGTAAGTCAATTATACTTCAATGAAAACATTTGAAATTTGTGTTAGAAAATAAAAAAACTTGCACAGAAAAAAAAGTAGTGTGCTACAGAGATGTCATTCTGTCCACCCCATATGAAAATGTAGACCTTTAAAATGGTCTGTCCAATGTAATAGTCAATAGAATGATAGGGAATATCTTAATTATATTGTATTGAATGTTAACTGTGTTCTAAAAACTCCAGCTTCAAAGGAGTTCTTGAAGAGGAAGGGGCTTCCAGGAAAGTAAGGCGGGTCCTTTGGAAGGCATGCTCTCTGGATGATTAGGCCAATAGATGACCAAGACCAGGACAGATGTAGTATTTGTCCAAGCCCATGAAATGCCAGTGGCATTATCTCACATCTCTGAAAGAGAGTGGAGCCATCTGTCATCTTGGCTCCAGCAGTTAAAAACAACAGGTTTCCCAAGGAGGAGGGGGCTGTAGCTCTGTAAGCAGCAGGGGAGACAAGCAAAAATAAAACATTTCCTTTGGGTCAATCTGACATCTGCCCTTCATTCCACCTCCATCCCTCATGTGCCTCTGTAGCTTTTCCCTTCCTTTGCTTTGAGCAGTGTACATTCTGAATTCAGTTTGGAGTGTCCACGTGTCCCTGACAAATGCGCTGGTGGCATCCTGCATCTTCTCTCCCCGATTAGGTTATAAACTTCCCAAGGTGCGTGCTACTCCTCCTTTCACTCCTATAATGCCCAAGCAGCTCTGGGCAGGTGCTCAGGAAATGCTTGTTGAAATAAGGGATCCATGAATAAATCTTCCAGAGCTTTCTGGAGGGGAAAGATGGTGGTACTCTGGGTGAGCTGACTTGAGACTGAAGTCTGTTTCTTGAAGGTGTCACCTCTACTCAAGGCATTTTTAAAAAATAAATAACTAAATAAATTTATCTATCTGTCTATTTATTTATTTATGGCTGCATTGGGTCTTCATGGCTCTGTGCAGGCTTCTCATGGCAATGGCTTCTCTTGCTGTGGAGCATGGGCTCTAGGTGCAGGGGTTTCAGTAGTTGTGGCGTGCAGGCTCAGTAGTTGTGGCTCACGAGCTCTAGAGCGCAGGCTCAGTAGTTGTGGCGCACAGGCTTAGTTGCTCTGCGGCATGTGGGATCCTCCCGGACCAGGGCTCGAACCTGTGTCCCCTGCATTGGCAGGCGGTTTCTTAACCACTGTGTCACCAGGGAAGTCCCTCAAGGCATTGTTTTTCTTTGAGTACCTGGACAGGCACAGCTACTGAGACACAGGGGTCTGTCTCCCAACAAATGTGGCTCCAATTCTCACATTTTTATATGCCATATTACACACATCATGTCTGAACCTCTCAGAAGCCCATGCATTTCTGAGCATTGGCAATCAAGCATAAAGTTCTGGGGCAAGCTGTGAAATCTCTGAAATGAAAATCAATTCCATCTCCACTTCATGGAGACTAATGTGGCATTTACAACATAAACAATCACTTCTGTTAGGGAGGAAAATTAAAAGCTGTGCTACACAGAGGCACAATGTTTAAAGTTCTGGTGGAAATGAGCACTTGGCTTTGAGATGATTACAAAGGAATTGGAAAAAGAAAAGAAAAGGAAAGAAAAGAAAAAGTCAGTCCCAACAATTCAGAAGAGAAGAGGTTTCATAATCCAAATTTGCTATGACTGAAGCCATTGGCCTCAGCTCAGAACTCCGGGGGTGTGGGGAAATAGGAAAACCTTGGGTACTTCCTAAGCACTGTGGGGAAGTGTTTCAAGGACTCATGAAAATCATGTCTATGTCCTTTCATGGTGGTGTTAGATGACCCAGGAATTTTCCCATGGGAAAAGGCTCAATTCCCATGTGATGGGCAGAGAGTCTGTGGTTTTAGGGTCCTTCAAATGACAGGTCTCTTGAGTCCTTGATCTGGTGACACTTCATTCTGTCAACCTTAGTTTCCCTGTCACTATAATAGGGTCTCATGAGTTTCTGTGTGTAGCATCCCAACGTTTCCAAGATGAAAAAAAAATTAAAGGCAGAAAAGAACAGAATCTATTAGAAGTTTAAAAGCCTGAAATTAAGCATGGCTTTACCACTAGCTAACTGAAGAATTTTAGGCAAGGGTCCTAATCTCTGAAGACTCAGTTTCCTCATCTGTAAATTGAGAAGTTAGACTATGTGATCTCTGAAGGAGACTGGCTCTAATACTTTACCATTCCCTCATTCTGCATTGGACTACAAACAGCCATTCAGTTGGCCTCATTTTGCATGGGCGGTGGGGAGAGATACAAGCTGTTGCCAATCAGGAGGTGCTCATTTGCACAATGGCTGTGATTCACTAATTAGCCAGAAAGACATCCAGTACAGCCATGCAGGAAGGAACCAGTGTTCCCACTGCGACACTATTTAACTGGGCTCCTGGTTTTGGCTATTAAGCTTCTCAAAGTACTAGCCAGTAACTGACCTTTCTATAAAGCTGCCCAGGCAATTAAAAGTATTAGCATAAAGGAATCTTTCTCAATTAGCTAGTTTTAGAGTGGGCTGGCAATGCTGTCTTGTAGTCTTTTAAAGATTTGTATAACAGTACTATGCTTGTTGTATTACCAGTGTTGCGTGTATATTTTTATTCTGCATCAAATAATTTGTAGTAATACTATTTTGAGGGGTAATGATTTTCATACCATTTGAAGAAAAGTCAGGTGAATTTCTGATAAAAGCAGCCTTTGTGAATTCCCACATGAACACAGGACAACCCAGGGTATGGCTTGTATACGTACATCAGCCAATCATCCGTCAGCCAGCTTGATTTGCCTTGATCAGAGAAGCATTTTGTTAGGTATTCCCTTCCCCACCCCCAAGGTGCTAATCACCTTTTCAATGCAGAAGATAGATGGGGAACACTGCACAAATTGCTTACCATAGCTCCAAAATGCTAATCACTTACGTACATCTAAATTATGACTTGAGACCTTGCATGATAAGATAAGAACACAGTGCCTGTGCATACAGAACTATTATTTACCAGTGTCAAAAATAACTATCACATTTGCATAACTGTAGCGCTAGATGACAATTTCTCCCTCAAAACTGCTTCTGGGGCAGAAAAGGCTTTGACCGATCTGAAATGTGGCATGTTGGTATTTTTTTCAACCCTTACAAGATGGAATGGGACCTTTTGGAATAAGATGTTTCAGCACTGATTTGGAAAACAATGTAAAATTCTTCTTTGATTATGTTTAGTTTGGGTGCATTGGGTGTCATCTTGTGTAAGCCAGTGGCCTCCAAAATGGGCTGTGGGCACCCCAGGAAGTCATCTGATCCTTTGGAGTACAGGAAAAAAAGTACTTCATCTCTTAATTCTATATTGCCTATTTTGCAGATATATTTTTAATGCATATAATACATTGGAACTGGAGTACATGTGTATAATTTATGTAGAAATGCATATACTCTGGGTATATGCTAAATTTTTTACTGATAGGGGCTAGTGATAAAAGAAAAATCTTTGGCAATCATTAGTAGACAACATATATGATGATGTGGCCAGGAGGATGGCCTGCTTCTAAAGAGAATTTTCTAGAAGGAAAAACTCATTAGCTGTATGAACAAATAGACTGTTAGAGAAGGTACTTCTATGACATAAGGAACTTCTATGACTATAAGAATTGGACATAAATACACCTAACATTTTATACACTTTTCTATTCAGACAATAAGAAATATGCTTTTCTGAAATACAATTATCAATATCTCTAAAAGAGATTCAATTCTCTTTGGGTAAGGAAATACATCTGGAATAAAATACGATGAGGTGTTTTCAGAGAAGAATGGCCAAGATGGAGAAGTGGGAAATATGTAATGCCAGCTAAGCCAGCCCAAACATAGGTCTAGTGTCCAAAGGCACCCTACCCAAACCCAACTCAACCCCAGGACTCCCTACACAGACATAAAGACCTCTGAGATTTCCCATGCAACTAGTTTTTATCTAGCACAGTTCTCCTTATTCCCAAGAACCTTCTGCTCTGGTTCCCCATTCATTCAATCACAAATATTTACTGGGTGTTTAAGATGTGTCAGGCATGGTTCTGATCAGCCTGAGATTCTCCTTTCCTCCCTCCTCTTTGGCTGGGAGTCACCCACTGGTCTCCACTCTGGAATTTTGGGGAGGCTGCCAGCTCATGGCTCCTACTTACTGTTCATTGCTCCCCTACTGAGAACTGTAGATCATCAAATATGTTCCAACAGAGCTCCAACAGTACTAGGAGAGGGAGAGTTGTCATAGAGAATGGGAGCCTTCCACGCCCAGCCTGTCTGCATCGTCCTCACTCCTTCCTGGTAGCTGCTCCTTCAGATGGCTTCATTCTAGCATGTTCTTACAGCTTGCATTTCTGCGGACCATCAACAACTAATCCACTCAGATCTGAGAACCTCCTTTATGTTCCACCTTGAGCTTGGCTCTGGAGGGATCCAAAGGAGCAAGTAAGAGTCAGTCCCTGTTCTCATTGACTTGCATCATAGTTGGAGGGATCAACCAGAAACCCAAGATTACACGGGAGGATTATCACAGAGCAAGACATACCCACTGTAACATAGCACCACACCCATTAATGCTAGTGCTCTACTCAGGGTCTGCTAGGAGTTGGGAGGCCACTGTGATGTACTCGAACAAGGCTAAGACTTGACATATGATCAGGACTCCAGACTTAGCTCCATCACTGACTGGCTACGTGACCTTGGGCAAGCTACTTCTCTCTCTGAGTCTTAGCAATAGAACAGGAGTGATAATACCTATTGATAGGATCGTCTTGAGGATTAAATGAGACAATGGCTGTGGAAATGCTTTATAAGCTGGGAAGTGCCACGCGCGTTTTAGGAGTTACTATTAAAGGTGGTCAGTCTGGTTTGGGGTAGCTTGGAAGGTGGTTATTCTCTTGTCCATTTTCGCCCTCTTGGACAAATACTGCTAGCCATACATGGGATAAGAAGCGGAAGGTCAGTTCATCAGTTCATATTCCTTGATGCTGGACCATGGGGGACGCCTGGGATGGGCATGGAGGTGGTCCACTTCCTCCAACCCACCCCTTCTTCTGAGGAGTCGGCTAGGGCTTGGAGTCCTTGTCTTGACCAGTCTGAGAAGAATGGAAACTCTGGGTGGAAATGGAGTTGACAGGGGCTTGGGGTCATGCACGGCCTAAATAAGGGAAGAGGGATGGCAGTCAGCCTGTCAGGCCCCGGCGCGCTGCCCATGCAAACGCTACTGACAGCTCTCCCTCCCTGAGGCTCACTTGGGGGGACTGCAGTGGACTGGCCTCTCTGGACAATTTCTTACTCCTTGAGACTTGCAGAGATGGTGATTCACCGCTGGTCACCAGCAGAGGGCAGTGTCCAGAGTCCATTCCTCCTGCCTCCCCACACCCCCCCCCCACCCGAGTAATGTCAAGATCAGTAAGTGGGAAGAGGATTTAGGAAGCAAATGTAAGCCTAACTCACAAAGCAGATTATATGGTTATAGTGTTATTACTTTGGGACGTAGTTACTCTTAATGCTAACTAATCCTGTACAAATGTAATTACCGTGTAGTCTCTGTGTATCACTGAATCGTACGAGGTAGACCAGTGAGCACCGCACTCAGCCCCTGGGGGCTGGAGCAGAGTTATGATCTGTGCTGTTTCTTCTTGGTTTTATCTTCTTTCCTATAAGATCTCTTAGGGAGCCTCCCCAGGAGGTTGCTCCCTGCTTTCAATCTCATTTTCTGATATCTAGCTCTGAATCTCCCATAATTGAATTTATTCTGGGCCTGCTGGCTGTTCATCTTGGCTCACTCACCTTTCATTTGGGGATGCCTTGCAGAAGGATCCCTCTCTTGGCTGGGGGAGCTGGGTTGCATTGGGCTCCCGAGGAAGATGCATAAGGTTCATTAGAAATAATCTCTTCACGGAGACAAACATTACTAGATGTCTTTTTTTTTTTTCCACTAGATGTCCTTTAATATCCATTCTTCTCTGCTTTTTTAGCTACTACTAAAGGACACCCTAAATATTAGGAGAAAATGAGGTTGCCCAGAATAAGCCCCACATTCCCCATCTGCCCTTGTCCCTTATGCGATCAACTCCTGGCCAACAGGATGTGAGCAGAAGGGATGTGTACAACTTCTGGACTCTGCCCTTAAGAGAAGGAGACAAGTGCTTCCCTTCTGTTTCTCCCCTTCCCATCGACTGGTATCTGGGCATGACAGTGGGAGCTGGAGAAAGCATGGGGGACCAGAGATGGGAGTCATGCTCTGCTGCCTACCTCCTGACTACATATGAGAGAAATGAACGCTTTTGTGGTTTACAACTTTGCTAAGTTGGGTCTTTGTCACATGACCCTAAACAGAAACCTTTGCTATGGAGACCTTCAGTGCGGGACCTGGGATGGGGGTTCCTGTCTTGTTCTCCTTTGTCAATCTGCTGGGCAGGGTCCCTGCAGGTACAATCTAAGTAGGAGCTGGGACCCAATGCTGTGGAATCTGGGGCCATCTTTTGCAACAGTCCCTTCCAAACCACGCTTGGCCCCAAATTTCTCCTTTGTTTTCTTTGGTTGTGGCTGACAGCTCTGGAGATACACTCTCAGAGGCCACTCATACTCTGCGCTCCTGGGGTTGAAGTTTGAGAGCATGACAAGGTAGGAGGAGGGGGGCCAGGGGCCCAGGAACACCGTCCTGACTCCCAGACACATTCTTCTCATGGTCTGGTCTCAGGCAGGGTTCGAGAGCTGACTCTGGCTCTGCCATTAACCAGCCGTGTGATTTTGAACAACTCTCTATCTTCCCGAGCCAAATAAGGGAGTTAGGCTACCTGATGGCTGGAATTCCTCCCAGCCTGGCATTCCATAACGTGACAACTCCACGGCAGCCTTGTGGCTGCAGTGTCATCTTCAGTACACAAGGCCAACGACCTCAGGAAGGTGCACGTCTGTGCCGAGGGCCCGGCAGAGCCGCTCTGCTCACTTCTCATCCTTTGCTGAGCCCTGAATGGGGCTTTGGTGGAGGGGCAGGGGTGAGGGCGTGGGGGTGCGGGGGCGACAGGTATCGCAGAGCTGGCAGCTGACAGACACCTTTGGCTTGAGGGGGCTAGCCTCTCGGGAGCCACATGACACACGCACAGAATCTGTGAGAACAGCCTAATAAGTCACTCAGGTAGCGCGCCCCCGAGGAGAGGCCAAAGCACAGGTGGGGCTCGGGGACAGGTGAGCATGGTGCCCTTAGCACAGGACTGAAGTCTGCCCCCACCCGCCACCGTTCTTGCTATATGACCTTGAATGAGTTTCCAGGCTTTGGAGCCCCGGTTTCCTCATCTGTCAGGTCAGGATAATGCAAGCAGCCCCCCTCACATGTGCACACGTAGGGCGGGAATGTTCCTAAAGCACCTGACCCACAGTAGGTGCTGAGTGAATTCCCTTTCTCTGTCCCCCCCTCTCACTCCCTTTCTTCTCTGAAAACATCAGACTCCGATTAAGGATCACATTTACTTTCCAGCCAATATTCCAACTCCCCTGGCTTCTGCCCCCTGAATCTTTGCTCTCTTTTCCCGTATCTTTTTTGCCCCTACAACTCTGCACACACACCCCCTACCACCTCTTTCCCCAGCCGAGCTCTCCCACCCTCCTTCTCTGTAGAGAGCAAGGAAAGGTGGTGTTATACAGATGCCCAGTGATATTTCAGAAGCTCTAATTAAGGGGAAGATTATGTATGCCATTTGAGTTTGGAAAAGGATTCAGATCAGAATGAATAGAATGCTAACATTCCCCCTGTCTAACCCACTCACCCGTATACCCTGGGACAAAATGAAACATAACTCAGTTTCTCCAGGAAAGTTATCAGACAGCAGGTCATTGTGGTCAACGGGCCGAAAGCACCAGTGCCAGTGATCTCAGCAAGTATCGGTTCTGCCCTGCGTCCTGCCTCTCACCACCTTCCTTAGCTAGATGTTGACGGAAGAAGATGACTGCACTGTGCTGCGTTCTGCCTTCAGGGGAAGCTACGAATGTCTGTCCTACAAACAGGTGGCACGGTGGCTTCAGGGCTGTGTTGCTCTCGGTTTGCTCCCAGCAGAGGCACTTTTTCCAGGGGTGCTGAGGACCTTCTCCTCTCACATCCATCTCCGATGCCCACCTCCTTCTCTATGGCACTCCCACCACCTCAGGAGTCTCCTGCCAGCCCTCCATGTGCCAATGACAGCTAGACCTCTACCCCCAAAACAATTCCCCACTCATCCCATGGGTCTCAGTTAATGTGATCTTGGTTATCACCGTCTCCCTCTCTCTGGACTTGTAGGTCCGGAATGCTGGGTTTGTATTTGGTTGGCCAAAAAGTTCGTTTGGGTTTTTCTGTATCATCTCATGGAAAAACCTGAACAAAGTCTTGGGCCAACCTGATAAGTTATTTTACACATGAGTGGAGCGTGGGGCTTGTCCTGTCGGCCTCTGGGGCCCCATGAACATGGCTATTCCATGATCTAACTTCAGGACCCAAAGGGGCAGGTCCCCTTAAGACTAAACCTTAGGCCAAGAGTCCCACACTCCTGGATCGTCTGCACTGAACCATCTAAGTGTCACTCCCACTGATACCTCAGCTCTGTTTGTCAAGTGAAAGAGTTCCTCACTGCAGTTTGAAGAATTCTGGGGTGTGATCAATTAGTATACAGGTGAAAAAGTAAAAGGTATCAGCTTAGAGACAGCACAAGGGGACCATATGACATCCTAGAGATGGAGAACGGAAGCCTTTCGTTAAAGACCAGAGTGTAATAAAAAGTGCCTAGAGTCTCCCAGCCTTCTGCGGCCACAGGTTGGTAATTCAGAAGCCCCTGATGATCACCAAATATCCCAGGCCAACCATATTCCATGGTTCTGCAAACTCTTTTTACTGGCTAGGTTATCAGTTTCCCCATCTGTAAAACGGAGGCCATGATGATGGACAACCTTCTAGGGCTGAAATAGGAAAGTCTTGATCTAATAGTTGTCAAGTTCACCTATGGATTTATCTACTTACTAAAACCCCACAGAGCTAAGCCCCTGTGTCCTTTTCCACTCTCTTCCCAGTATTTCTCCATTCTGGGCCAGCTCCCAATGGCAGACAGTGCAGAGCAAAGGGAAAACCTAGACCAACGCGCCCATGTCCTCCTGAGGACCAGGGGCACCTTACGGCCGGCAAGTCCACTGCTGCACCTGCTCCTTGGCCCTCGTGGGGCACGTGACAGGTGGGCTTCCTCATCACAGGTGCTCCTCAGGCTATGTTCAGGCAGGACTGTGGCTCTAGCTTTCGGCTGTGGAATAAACAATGTTCTGACTACTGGGCATATACCCTGAGAAAACCATAATTGAAAAAGAGTCATGTACCAAAATGTTCATTGCAGCTCTGTTTACAATAGCCGGGACATGGAAGCAACCGAAGTGTCCATCATCGGATGAATGGATAAAGAAGATGTGGCACATATGTACAATGGAATATTACTCAGCCATAAAAAGAAACGAAGTTGAGTTATTTGTAGTGAGGTGGATGGACCTAGAGTCTGTCATACAGAGTGAAGTAAGTCAGAAAGAGAGAGACAAACACCGTATGCTAACACATATATATGGAATCTACAAAAAAAAATATCATGAAGAACGTAGGGGCAAGATGGGAATAAAGATGTAGACTTACTAGAGAATGGACTTGAGGATATGGGGAGGGGGAAGCGTAAGCTGGGACAAAGTGTGAGAGTGGCATGGACATATATACACTACGGAACATAAAATAGATAGCTAGTGGGAAGCAGCCGCATAGCACAGGGAGATCAGCTCGGTGCTTTGTGACCACCTAGAGGGGTGGGATAGGGAGGGTGGGAGGGAGGGAGACGCAAGAGGGAGGAGATATGGGGATATACGTATATGTATAGCTGATTCACTTTCTTATAAAGCAGAAACTAACACACCATTGTAAAGCAATTATACTCCAATAAAGATGTAAAAATAAACAAAAAAACAATGGTCTGATAATCGCCGGGACACCATTATTTACTTCTACAGTTATTTTTGATCGCAGAAAGCCCTTTTCCTTAGGGCCCTGGGAAGAGGGTGCTACTATAATTTTCTTCACTGTCTCCCTTTAATGGGGTCAAAGGTCAGGCAAAGGGAACCAGGCAGTTTTAGAAGGAGCTGCACAGCAACAAAGTTGACCTCAGCAGAGAGAGTGGGACCCACCTCACTCCTCACAGTGATTGATCGTTCCCGCTCCTGCCACCTGGCTGAAAGGTGAGGAAGTGATTAGAGCCAGCTTCTTACTAGGTTCGAGCTCACCCTTTTTTTTTCCCAGTGAAAACTTTTTTTTTTTTTTTAATTTGCTACCTGGATAAGGAAGCATCCCCCGCTCCCCTTCCCACCAAGCCCCATAACCCAGTGCTCTGCAGTTTCCACTTTGCGCTACAGAATCCATCGCAAGCAATCTGAGCTTGGCCACCGTGGAAAGTAGCTCTCAGTGGAGTTAATTCACCTCCTCATAATGCTGGTTACTTCCAATCCCCATAACCCTTTGCATTCGCCAGCCCTCCAGGGGTGGCATCTAGTATCATTTCATCCCTAATGTTGTGAGTGGGTTAAAATGATCACCTCTTAGGATGCCTAAACCAACTGGAGTCTCTCTGCCCCCCACCTCCTCCCCTGTCTTCCTGGCCCTCGGTTGGCTGAGAAGAGTAGGAGCCCGTAACAGACAGCATGTCATCCATTCCTGACAGCCTCGGGGCTGTAATATGGACCTGCCAAACCCATTACAGTAATGACAGCATTGCAGAATTAGAACACTCACTCCTACATAGAGAAGAAAAAAACTGGGGAGAGAGGGGGCAGGGTTGAAATCTTGTGCTGTTTTGCTTCCTTTCTCTCTTTCCTCCTCTTAAGAAGTGGCATTATTCCTCTTTCATTTTCCTTTATTTCATTAAAAAGATACACAAGCATGTAACCATATATCCCTAACCCAGCGAACACGTTTTCTGGGAAGGGGAAGGTATCACTTGGGTCTTAGGGACCCATGGTGGAGCCAGCAGTGTCATCCCATGATCGTGTCCCCAAATGCAGTCTGTTCCCGGATGCTCTTTGCTAGGGCTTTCATAATCTCAACAGGCACTTACAAAATTAGCTTTCTGCCTTGGGCAGGGAAGAAGGGGTGTCGCAGAACTTAATGATCAGCTTTCTGACTGGGGATCATAAAGTGCTGTTGATAATTATGATGATTAAAGTGATTTGCTTACAGTAATTAGTCCCTAGGACTCCCTTGTGGAGGTGAGAGAAAGAGATTGCTCCATCTGGCATATGGGCAAACTGAGGCACAGAGAGCTGGGTCAAAGCACTAACTCTGTCTGGCCATCAGGGACTGGTCCAGGCAAAGAGACTGAGGGCTCTGCAGACAGTAGGGGGTTGAGGCGTGGCTGCATCGTGGGGATGGGGAACATTCAACGTGAGATATGCAGGCTGGTTTAACACAACAAAGAGACGTGCGAGGCTGAGGCTCCCAGACTCCTGCTGAGCCTGGACGTTTAGGAACAAGGCTAGAAGCCTCTTGGTGGAAGTACTGGGTTTCCCAGGGGGTGTCAGGCTCAAATGGGGGTGACGGAGGGTCTGGCAGTACACACCAGGACACAGGAAGAGACAGCAAGCCTAGGAATCAGCCTACCTCTCTATGTGTTTTATACCAGGCACCCAGCCCCATGGTCAAAGGGCCTCTTGGAAACTCCAAGGGCATTTTCTACCAAATCTAATGGGAGGGGGCTGGGGGCATCCTCAGGGCAAGAGGTCTAATCATGTCCTTAGTGATTAGGCTCCAGATACACTTAGGAGCCCACTGAGCTCTTGCCTAAGTTATGGCCACTGAGTCTGCCTCTGGGACAGACGCTTCCGGGGGCTGCTAAGGTCAGGACTGTGGACGGATTGCAGGGCAACATGGAAAAACGGAAAGAGTTCTGAGCCTGAGGCTTGGGTCTCGGCCCTGCTGCTTCTCAGCTGTAAGACCCACTGTCGATCCTCTCTAAGCCCTAGTTTGACCGTGAGGGGGCTAATGACACACACTGCATAAGGCAGCTCTGGAGACTGAGTATGTAAAGCCCTAGCCTGGTGTCCAGACATCACCATGCTGGATAGATCAGTTTCCTTCTTTTTACTCTTTTGAAGGACCACCTCAGACATTCAATCAGTTAACAGATATTTATTGAGAATCTACTCTATGTTCAATCAAGTGCTAGAGGGATTTACAAGGAGAAACTTGCTCATGAAAACCCAGTAAAAGAAGGACGATGTAGAGTTCTCTGCAAAAATTGGTTCACGCTATCTGGTTGGTGATTTGGTGAGATAAGGTTCAGGCATAAGAAACTCTCAAAAGCCAATGCAAAGCAAGAGATAATCAAATGCTAAGTTGTCTGGGGAGAATGATAGTTTCCCCATCAGCTACAGGATAAATGATCTGCATGACATCCAAAGCCCAGTGGGGTTGGCTCCCTGAATGTCTCTCCATCCTTATGGTTCATTATGTCAGCCTTGTCCAACAACAATCATTCATTCATTTATTTATTCCATCCATCCATCCATCCATCCACTTATTCCACAAATACTGAGGGCCTATTAGGTGCAGACACTGTGTGTCCCTGATCTCTGGGGAATGCATGTGAATGGGTCAGGCAGGCTGAGGATCTTATGAACTTACGGTTTAGAGAAGAGACTGACAATAAAAAGTAAAGAAATAAATAAGGTAGGTTCAAACAGTGAGAAGTACACAGGAGAAAGTAAAACAGGGTGATGACTGAAGGTGGGTTGGAAGAGTACTTTGGACGGGGTGGTGAGAGTGGGACTCTTGGGGGATGTGATATTTGAGCGGAGACTTGAATATGAGCATCGTTTCCCCAAAATGGGGGCGGGGGAGTGGAGCTGAGAAAAGAGAATTCCAGGCACATGGAATAGCAAGTGCAAAGGTCCTAAGGTGCAAATGAGCTGGGTATCCTTCAGGAACAGAAGGAAGGCTGCTGTGGCTGGAGCTTGATGAACCTGGAGCAGGGGGACCTGGTGTAAGTCTGAGCGGAAGGCAGGGACCAGAACATGGCAGGCCATGGCAAGGTGTCAAGATTGCTTTCTCTGTGTGTGGAAACCAGTGAAGCATTCTTAGCAGGGAAATAGCATAATCTGGTTTATGTTTCAAAATCATTAAAAATAAAATAGTACTCGTAGCTTCCAAAATACACATTTCTGTGGGACACTGTCATGCCTCTGTGTAGGCTGTCCCCTGGAATCTCCTCTCTGTCCTGTTTACCTGTCAGCCTCCTACAGAGCCTTTAAGATCTCACTCAGGTATCTCTTCCTTTGTGAAGCCTCCCTTGGCCTTCCTGCAGGCCCTGTCTCTTGCCCATCACTCCTTTTTCTTATTCCTATGCTTCATACACACCTCTGTTTTGCACAAAGTCTAATAGATTTACCTGCTTACAAGTGTCTCCTCTAGCAAAGGACCCAGAACATGGAAGGGGGTTAATAGATTCGATCAGGGCCAGCAGTCAGGGTAGGCTCCGTGGAAGCAAATCCTGAAGGATGGATAGAATTCTGATAGATGACCAAAAGAGGCTGGAGTCACACACATCCTACAGTATCTGCTCAAGTCAACAGGAGCCATGACTGAAAGATATTGTCATCAAGAAGGGAAGCCCATCCCAGTGAAACCCACGCAGCCCTCTCCTCTCTCCAATGCGACGCCAATACAGGCAGTTGATGAGAATGAGAGAGGTTGATTTGCATACGATATTCATGCACTTTGCATATTTCCATTTAACATTGAAATGCACGGACAGACTTCTCAATCCCCTGGTTCCTTCCTTCCTTCATTTAGCAACTTTTAATTCAATGTTTCCTGAATACCCTGCTTGATGCTGGGCCCTGTGAAGGATAAGGAAGAAAAAATTTGTCTTTGGTGAGATTACATAGGTTGGCCCCCAGGGGAGAGGCAGAAGAATATAATACTACAGTTTCCATCTGGGGTTCTGGAATCAGAAGATGTGGATTTCAACACTGACGAGTTGTGTGATCTTAGGCAACTGGCTTAATCTCCTTGAGCCTCGGTTCCTCATTTATAAAGTGAACGTAACAATACATAACTAGTTGGGTTGACTTGACAGAGCTTTGGGCGTATAGCTAGAACTCTGTGGGTAACAGCTGTTGATTACTGGTTTTCCCAACTCCCTCTATGGGAGGATTTACAGATTCCATTAAAAACTCCTGGCTAGACTCTGCCGGCATGTCCAGCTTCCTTCCTTCCCACATTCCAAGCCTCAGAGTCAGGATAACTGCAGCTCAACTTGGAACAGCGATGGAGCCAGCAGCTGGGAGCCCGAGTTGGGTGTGGGGTGGAGCCTCCATGCTGCAAGCTGGTCAGGGTCCTCCCTCCTCTGCTGCGCCAGTTGTGAGCAGAATCCACCCATTCGCTACCTTTCTCTTCTCTTGCCTTAAACATACCCCAGAGAGATCATAAATCGACTCACCCGCTTCCGACCTACAGACACCCGAAGGAGCCTTCTGGTTTTCTCCCAAGACTTCTGCCCCTTCCCTGCCACTCAGCCCCTTTCTCTTCCTGTCTCTCCAGTCCCAGCGGCATTTGGGGTCAGTGAATAGGTTGCGAGAGCTCAGACACGATGTACAGTGTGTGATTCACTTGCGCCAGGGGATTCTGAATAGATAATAATCGTCTGCAAATGGCAATTAACAGAATCTTTTAAAAAATGCCTTGATTGTTATAAAATGGAAGGCGAAGCACATCATGTCTCTGTTGCAAGTGATTACAGGGCAGCTGGTTGCACAGGCTTTGAAGGACCTGATATTTCCACCCAGTCACGCCTGACGAGAGACGCTCCCTCAACTTTCATGGGACCCCCTGGGACTTGTCCTCAAGACAGCCTTGGAGGAAGACTCACTTTGGCTTCTTCCTGAAGCCCTTGCCTGGACTCCACGTTTCACCCCGGGCAGGCAAGGGAATGGACATCGGCACCACTGGAAGATGGAGGGTCAGAAAGAGGAACCAACATTTGCTGTAAAGGGATACAGCCCAAGTCTTGTGTGAGATGCTCTGGCTCTGACCCTTGTATCTCAGTCATTACTAACCCACCTGGCAAGGAAAGACATTTCATCCCTTCACTTTATTATTATTATTATTTATTTATTTTTTGCGGTACGCGGGGCTTTCACTGTTGTGGCCTCTGCCGTTGCAGAGCACAGGCTCCGGATGCGCAGGCTCAGCGGCCATGGCTCACGGGCCCAGCCGCTCCGCGGCATGTGGGATCTTCCCGGACCGGGGCACGAACCCATGTCCCCTGCATCAGCAGGCAGACTCTCAACCACTGTGCCACCAGGGAAGCCCTATTATTTTTTTTTAACAGACGAGGAAACTGAGGTTTAGCCTTGTTTGAGACCATTTGGCAGAAATATTTGAACTTGCAGCGCTTGGTTAGGGAGCCCGTACTCCTTCCCATGCTACAGTACTCCCTGAACTTCTCCTTCCGAGTACTTAAACTGTTATTCATCCTCCATCTGACTCATCATTTGCCTGCCTCTCCTGCCGGCTCTGCTGTGGGCTTTCCCCAGGGCAGGGAATCACTGTCTTTCCTGCTCTGCACTGTATTGCCAGGCTCTATCCTGGTGCCTGTGGGCAGTTAGAAAAAATAGGTGGTGAATGAATAACTGTTTTCCTCCGTGGCTACGAATCATTAGAAGTGACCAAAGTAAGATCATCTGGTCACCAATCAACATCTTTATTAAAATACATTTTCAGGTGAAGCAATAGATTTGGTGCAGACTAATCCGGCCAGACATGGCTTCCGTCCTGCAGGCATCGACTCCTGACCCAAAGACCTGAGGCCCATCTGTACACTTCTTGTGGACGGGCTGGGCATCCATCAATTAAAAGCAGCATCCCCTTGCATTAACTCTATCTTAAAATCCTCTGACCCAGTCCTGTTCCCTAAACCCCTTCCTCTCCACCTGCTGCCTGACTTAGGGTGGTGGCGAGAGGGCAATCTCAGGGAACCACAATCGGTGGTGGCGAGAGGGCAATCTCAGGGAACCACAATCTCCCCACCTGCCTGGAGAGCAGGGAGGCCCCAGCTGCTTCCCTGGGCAGACAGACCCAGGGCAGCTCTCACCGATGGGAGCTCTTATCTAGTCTAGACTCCAAATCATCAGGTCTGACGAAATCTCCCAGTGTTGTTTGGGAGGAAAGAGATGCTACAAATTAAAAGCAAACCAGAGCAGCAAGATTTTGGGGTACGGTGCTCAGGAAGGATGCTAAATTCCTTCCTGGTCATTTTTTGGAGGAGCAGACCCTCAAACTCGAGGCTGCTAAGAGGGTTTCTGGGATAGAGAGTGATAGGCAGCACACGTACAGGTGAAAACACCAACCTGGGCACCTTCCCTCCCCCCCAGCAGGGTTGGTTTGTGATTTGGGATAATTTGAGGAAGAGGTTTGTGGGGAGGAAGTTTCAGCCACCGGGTGGGAGGGACAGGTGAGCAGCGAGACGTGTAGGAAAGAGCAGAGGGGAGTGGCAAGCTGCTAACTGATGTGTTTCCAAAGGCACCTACCTACCCGCTTTGAACTCACCCCTCAACCCTCACTGCTTTAGCCTGGGATGCTCTGAAGAGGCCAGGCCAGCGTATTTCAAAGTGTGTCCACAGATCACACCAGATGAAGTCACCTGGGGGCCCCTTAATCAAGCCGCCTCCTGGGGAGGCAGTCATGGTACTTTGGGCAGCCTCCTGCCCTGGGGGTGTTTCTTCCCAGGCCCCAAGTAGCTACTTTCTTGCTGGGTAGGTTTTAGGGCCCAGGCCCCCGACACGATGCCACATCTAACACATAAGAATCTTCACAGATGTGTTTGGAAACCGCTCGGTTGAAAGGTCCCCGGGTGATTCCCATGAACCTTAGAACTAGGCCACCGAGCAAAGTCACGTCCTGAGGTTTCGTCATCTGGAGTCAGCTGGGGAGAGGGGTCTGCTGTGGAATCATTTGGTGGCCTCATTGCTCTTGGGCAAACCCCTAAGGTTAGCTTGCTTCTCTAAAACGTTCCAACAGGGAAAGCACTGTCTGCGTCTCGTTTACCAGAGCTGCTAGCTTCTAAAATACCGGAGATGAAGGAATCTTCCAACTCGCTGCAGTTCAGTTTCTTGAGTTAACGGGACAGTGATGGTTAATTTCATGTGTCAACTGATCCCTGTGGCCAGATACTTGGTTAAACATATCCTGGCTCTTTCCGCGAAGGAGTTTTTTGGATTTAGCATTGAAGTCGGTGGACTTGGAATAAAGTCGATTATCCTCCAACTGCTCTACTTGTGGGTGGGCTTCATCCAATCAGCTGAAGACCTGAATAGAACAAACACTGGCCTCCCCCGAGTGAGAGGGAATCCTGGCGGCAGACGGCCTGCGAACTCCTGCTGCAGCTCTGCCCTGTGTGTTCAGCCCGCCGGCCCACCCTGCAGGCTGTAGACTTGCCAGCCCCGTGATCTTGTGAGTCAATTCCTTAAAATAAATCTCTCTTTCTATATATGCACATTCCATTGGTTCTGTTTCTCTGGGGAACTCTGACTAATTTAAGGCCCAACGAGGTATGAGAACTAACACGGGGTCTAGAACCTAGGTCCCTGCAGAGACGTGACGTAATGGATACAGTTGACAGTCCTCCTTGCTCTGAGAGTGCTGGCTTTGGACACAGGAAGAGCGTCAAGCTGTGTGTGTGTGTGTGTGTGTGTGTGTGTGTGTGTGTGTCCTGTGAGTTCCTTGGAGCCTGGGACCCACATGCCTTATTCATTTCTATCGTCCCAGTCCCTAACACTGAACCTGGCCGACAGTAAGTACTGAGTGAGTGATTGATGGAAAGCAAAAACCTTTGTGAGTCTCAGTTCTTTGGATACTTCTGGGGACTTTCCAAATCTCCAGGCAGCAGGACACATACTGGTCCCCTGTTTACTCTCCCTGCCCCTTAAATATCTTGGCCGATAGGAACGAGGCCAGGGGAGAGGGCTGTAGGGCCTGTGATGGGTTGGAAGAAGTGATGGGGTTCCTGGGGGTTAACAGAGTGAACACCAAAACGTGGAGGGAAAGAGGGAGGGGATGGGAGGGAAGCCCCTTTTACCAAATGTCTTCCCCGTGGCCCGTGCTCTTCTAGGGACTTGTGTCCAGGCTCTGGCGTGGAATCTTCAGGTAATATAAATAAATGAAGAAGGGGTAAAGAGTAGAGATGGGGGTTAGGGACAAGGGCCCTAACCCAGCAGGAAAACAGGTCTTAGGAAGGACTATTTTGTGTGCAGGAGGAGAGAGAAAGAACTCAGAATCCATGCCAGTGGCCACTTCAGTCACCTCCCTCTGGGGCCCAGAGCCCGTGCACTGGGTGCCCTGGCGGCAGAATGGGGCCTCCGCGGCCTTTGGGATGGGCTCTGCCCTCAGATATGCAAGTGGAGGGGGAAGTGATCTGGATTTACTTCAGTTATGGAATTTTGCTTTGGTCGTCAGAGCTCTGGGCTACCCGTACCCGGAACACCACCCATGCACTCACCCAAACATAGTGCAGGGCGTGTGTGCAGCATGCAAATGGGGGGGGGCGCTGACAGTGGGTGTGGGCTGCACACGCTACACGGCAGCACTGCATCGGCATGACCTGTGCCTCCCCCCAGGGCAGAGGCAGAGTGGGACTCCTGTCAAGTTCTTTCAGCTCCAGTTGGCAAAATTCTCCTTTGGACAGCTGAGCGCTTGGGCTGGGTTGGCTCCTGCAGGGCAGGGCTCTCTCGGAGATGCTGACCCATCTTCCGGGCCAACTGGATCTGCACCCTCAATGGAAAGTAAGCTGACAGCCGCTCCTGCTGCGGCCCAGCCTCCTACCCCTATTTCTAAAGCTTCTACTGGTCAAGGTGCCACTCCTCTCCCAGCGGCTCTGGAACAAGTCTTGGACTCTTGCCTATGAGCTGCTCCACCCCACGGCACCCCAGAACGGACCCCTGCTGCACCCTAGGAGTCCCAAATGTGGTTTACCTTAATAAAAGAACAACAGGGTTTCCCATCATGCTATCGATAACCAGTTGTCCTCTAGGCTTGATTGGCTCTAAGCAGTTGGGGTAAACAACAAATGTCCAGCTCCATGGTGCCGGAATAGGTCCTCCTTCTTAGAAATCACTGCATTCACCTCCTGGTGGTTTGTCAAAGAACATGCAAGCTGTGGAGACAGGCAGAAGGAGCTGTCTGCCAGATGTGCTCACTTAAGGAGTCCATCGATTTAAAAATTCAGATGGATGCATTGGAAGGCGGCTCCCGATAGCAAAATGGAATTCTCCGCAGTCCCACTGAGCGACGCATCGAGTTACAGATCTTCCCCAGCAGCATGGACACTTCCAGTAATGCCAGCTTTGTATGGGGAAGGCAGGTGGTCGGAGCTCCTTGACCCAGGAGCCCGTCTCGACTCGCCAGGAGATAAATATGAGTCCTGGGACAGTGCCCGTGACAGCTGCCCCCCCTCCTTCTGAGCTTTCCAAACAGCAGCCCCGTCAGGCCCTGCCTGGCTCTCCAGACCACCGAGGATGCCCGGAGCCTGTCTCATTCCCCCAGGTCCTCAGGGCCTGTTCTCATTCCTGGTGCATAATAAGTGCTCAAGAAACATTTCCTAATAAAAAAATATTGCCTTTCATGCACCAGGTACTGTAAAGTATCTTATGCATGTAATTTTTTGTGTGTGCTGGTCGTGGCAGTGATTCCTCCCTTGCCCCCCCGCTGCCATTTTGAAAATTGAAGTATAGTTGAGTCACATTGTCGTGATAGCTTCTGATATATAGCAAAGCGATTCAGTTTTATATATATATATATATATATAATATATATATTTATTCTTTTCCAGATTATTTTCCATCATAGGTTATTACAAGATATTGAATATAGTTAGCTTTTATTTTTAAGTCTGACACAGATCTTGGAGGAGGAAATGCTGTTATTTGCATTTTGTAGATGAGGGAATGAGTTGGGATTTGAATTGGCTTCTTCTCAAGCCAAGTCTGGGGCTCTCTCACGTCACACTGGTAATGTCCCTGCTCTTTTTACCTGAAGAACTTGGAGCAAGAGGCTGCCTTGAGGCTCCTGACTTCTGTGGCTGGGGGGAGTTGGGGTGCTGAGCCTGGAGGACCACTGCTCTTCCTGAGGGGCAGGGGCCAGGCTCCAGAGAGCACGGTGGGAGCCTCGGCAGCTGCCCCAGAGGGCGGCCAGGCCTGGCCCAGGTGCTCGTGGGGCAGCCTTCTCTTCAGGGGCTCCCTGGGTCCCTGCCTGCTCTGCTGGGGCCTGGCCTCTAGAAGCTGGTCCAGGCTTGTCTGCAGGGGCTTCCCTCCCATGCCCTCCGCCCTCTCCGAGGCTCCCTTCACACCTGCACGGGGAGGAGTGAAGAACAGGGGGCAGGGAATGTGTGTTTCAGGTGGAGCTTCCTGAGGGGCCGGGCAGTGAACATGGAGAGAGGCAGAGACCTGGGTTTCGGGTCCTGGTTCTGTCCATCTTCAGTGATGAAACCTCGCAGAATCACAATTTCCCACTGGTAGAATAAAGACACTGCCACCTACTTCCCAGCATGGTTGGGAGTCAAACGAGATGATGAACAAGGGCTAGAGAAATACGCCTTAGCAGAGACACAGTGTTTCAGGGCATTGACGGCAAGACCGGGTCAACCTTGGGTTCCAGACCACGTGAGCAAACACCAGGGTTAATCCAGGTCCCTTGGGAGAGACTGAGTCCTTCTCTAGGAAGAGGCTCTAGCTCGACCCAATGCAGGGCGTCTATCCAAAGCCTGGGGATTTTGGAGTCACAGAAGTTGACTGTTAAAACTTCATGGTAATCCAAAGAGGACGGAGGGGATGGTTTAGTGGATGTCCTTTTTCCTTTCACCGAGTCCCCCGCCTGCTGTTCTTCTCCACAGGAAGCATTTTCAGATGAGCCCTGGGTGACGGGGCCTCCCACCCAGCCAGCGGTGCCCAGCTTTCATAGCACTGCCCGGAGCAGCCCCTGGAAGCCCAGGACAGCAGTGGCCACATGAGGCCTCCGTGAGGTTTCGGAAATTCGGATTTGCAACCATAGATGCCCCACGTGGCTTCTTGAGAGATGTCAGCCAGCACTGCCACGTGTGAGCGGTACCAAAGCTCAAACGTCAAGAGAGAAACTGTCCCAGGGCCCCAGAACGG
Organism: Lagenorhynchus albirostris; assembly: GCF_949774975.1. NCBI lineage: Eukaryota > Metazoa > Chordata > Mammalia > Artiodactyla > Delphinidae > Lagenorhynchus > Lagenorhynchus albirostris. The sequence continues at coordinate 101,504,990 of NC_083103.1, forward strand.
CATCACCAGCCGGACTGCAGGGCAGGAACCCTCAGGGCCTCAGAACTGGACTCAGTTTACACGCTGCAGCCTGTTGCTTGTTAATTGTTGGATATGTACAGTTTTTTCTCCAGCAACTTGAGACAGCAGGAACAGGACTTCTCCCAGTGTCCCCTTAACCCATAGCACGATGTGGAGAAGATGCAAGGAGCCCAGGAAACCTGACTGGACCACAGACCATCACAGCCGCAGGATATTTGCTTGCTTCTGTTTCCATGCCCCAACTTTCTGGATGATGGCTCAGGCCCAGCGAAGTTAAGTGACCTTTCCGAGGTTACGTGGTTGGTGACTGCAGTGGTTCTTAACCTGGGGAGACTTTTCCCCCCAGAGGACATCTGACAACGTCTGGAGACATTTTTGATTATCACGACTGGAGGGTGGCTAGTGTTTCTAGAGAGTGGAGGCCAGGGATGCTGCAAGGCATGGGCACGACACAGCCCCCATAACCAAGAATTATCTGGCCCCTAAGGTCAATGGTGCTGAGGTAGAGAAGGCTGGGTTCGAGGTAAAGAGAACAGTATGTTTCAAGTCACCAAGTTGTTCAAAGGTCTGGAAGGTCAAGAGGACAGTGCGAGTTCAGGTGAGAAGCAGGACGCAGAGTTAATGAAGGCAAGAGTGGGAGATGAGACTGGAAATGTAGGTTGGAAGCAGAGAAGGGTCTTGTACACCAAACGACAAAGATGAAAATGGTTTCCTGGGTTAGTTGAAGGGCCAAACCAGAGCCGATTTCCTACCCAGTACTCTGTCCGCCCACCACGCTGCCTCTTTCCCAGTCAAGACAAGACAAGACGAGATGCATGGAGGGCAGAACGACAACCACCCAATGCAAGTCACTTTTTAATCACCTACAGGACTCATTTGTGAGCCCATCAAATGATGTAAACACCTCCAGCATTGCTTTCCCTACTGCACCATGTTATAACTATTTATCTATTAATCAGTTTTCCTGCTAGATTATAAGCTCCTTGAGGACAAGAATCATGCTTCATTATCCTTGCATCCCTGGTACCTTCCATGATGCCTAGAAATAATAGGTACATCAAGCAGGATGGTTGAATAAACGAAGTAACAAGAGAGGGTAAGTCTACCCTCTGCACAGTTGTAAGGACTGTGATGGACTTCCTTCCTCCTATTTTCTTTTTTTAAGTATAAGAAATACGTGCTCATTGTACAAATAAATGAAAAAACTATAGACAATCCAAAAGAATAAAATAAAAATGATCCAACCCCTATGTTTCCCTACCCAGTGATAAATACATTTAACATTTCAGTAGATATCATGCCACCCTTTCTAGGGTTATATATTCATGAGACTCACACGCACATATTTTTCTTTTTAATTAAAATGGGATCACGCTATATATGTTGTGCTGTAGCTTGCTTCTCCACTTAAAAATATATTGGAAACTAGTGCAAGGGGATGCCAGGGGATTTGTCTTAAAGTTGTGTTTGCATAGCAATCACCCATTTCTATTTAGACTGCATCTTTGAAGAGAAGCTAAATCTGTGCGAACATCTTTCCATGTCTGTGAATATACTTCCACACCATGGCATTGAAAGGCTGCAAACTATGTGACTGTACAGTTGTGCTATAGCGTATTTAACCAGGCCTCAATTGTTGCAGTTTGTATGGCTTTTATATTTTTGCTATGACAACAATGCTACGACAAATATCCTTTTAGTTAAATCTTTGCACACATCCCTCATTTTTCCTTAGTTTGAATTTCTAGAACAGAAATTGCTGGAACAAAAATTGCATACTTTACAGCTTTTGAAAAGTAGGGCCGTGCTGCTTTCCAGAAAGGTTGTACCGACATATATTCCCACAAGCGATGTACGGAGAGTGCGCATTAGCTCTTCTTGAACAAAAGCTATCACGTGGTCCATGTAAACACCAACACAAGCTATTTCAATTCCATTCAAGGACCCATTTATACCGTTTCAGTGCAGAAGAACTGTCACTCTTATTATCTTATAGTCGACCAGTTTTGTGCTCAGTTTCGGTGTGATGAGCTATACAGTTGTGTACATGCTTTCTGAACACACACATGAGGTAACATGTATGAAAGCATCTAGCTCAGTGCCTAGGACACAGCAGAAACTCAACAAATGCTCCTGCCATCTTTGCCCATCACCACTGCTGTGGGTATAGCCTTATCATCTCTTATCTGAAGGGTCGTCTCCAGCCACCTGTCTTGGAAACCTATAAGCCAATCTACACACCTGTCAGGGTGCTTTAACAAAAATGTATGATGGACCATATTATTCCCTTGCTGAAATGTCTTCAGTTGTTCCCCATCGCCCACGCACCGAAGTCTGGACTCCTTAGTAGGGCTTATAAGGCTCCATGACCTGCCCCTGAGACCCTGCAGCTTCCTCTTCCGTGTGTCTCCCACCCTCGCCCATGTCCCATCCATGCTCTACTAGTGGGTCTCTTAACAGGATTCAACCCTTTATTTCTCAGTGACTGGGAACAGGGCTATTCTCTCTCCCTAAAACACATTTATTTCCTTTCCGACATTGTTTGTCCGCAAGATCATCTCCTGGGAAACCTATGTTAACTCTTTCTCCCTACCCCACCTGAATGATAATATCCTCTCCTGTAGTCCCAGAAAACCTTGCCCAATCACTATTTATAAGGTCTCCTTTTGTATTTATAATTGTTATTTTCATGTGTATCTCACCAACTAGAATGTTTAGACTCAGAATCTCGTTTTACTTTATATTCATATTCTCAACATCTGACACCAAGCTGAACACACAGTATGTGCTTAATAGATGCTTCTTGAATGTATGTATGAATGAGATGTTAATGTCCTTCCATACTTTTTTTATTTCCTTCCTCCCATCTGTCCATCTACATGGCTCCATCCACAACAGTCACCATTGTAACCAAATAGAGTCATGACGTTCTCTCCTATTCAGATTAGTTTCATGAATTAATGACACACGGTACAGGTCCCTTCTTAGGATCAAGCATAAATGACTGAGCTAAGTGCTCTGCTACCATGTATACCATCTTCAGGAGCAGATGCACAGCTGGCAGGGATGGAGAGAACAAGTTCTAGGTCTGTCACCAGAGGCAGGGCTGGAGGGGGAGCTGGGCTGAGCCTGGCTGCATGCACTGGCGGTGGGAAGCCCCAGGTCGTGTGTGCAAGGGAGGACAGAACATCTGAGACCAGAAACAGGAGTCCCAGCGAAGGGAAGAGATGGAGAAAGATTAGGAAAGGGAAGATGGGCAGGAAGCACAGGGAGAGAGAGGTAGGGAGGGATTCAGATTCAAAGGAAAACAAGAAGGGACAGCAGATGAGAAGGAATAAAATAAGGAAGCAGCACAATCCCAAGACAGCGCGGGCATGTGTACCGCGATTGAGTAAGAACAGCGTCTTCTTGCTGAACACACTTGAGAAGTATGGTGCAGGAGAGAGCCATAGCTTTTTACTCAGTGTAATTAATTACTCTGTGGCTTTAAATAAAAACCAGCTATTCATGGGGAAGCCCGACAGGGTTTCTTTTAACTTAATGTTTGCTGAACCATCCCTTCTATCTCACTTACCTGATGTGGAACATATGCTGGGATCAGAATGACAGAGAATAAATCACCAGATTTGCCTGGCTTCTTTGAAAAATGAACCTGGAGGCTGAGATTTCTCATCAGTATATATCTTCCCTGAGCAGCCTCTTGACAGGTCATCAAGCTTGGGGGATGTCCTATGCAAGGGTAAATGGGTACCCAGAAACGCCCAGATGCCCACATCTGGCATCATATCCATCACCTCGGGATGCAGGCCAGGCCACCTGTGCTAGGCTGTCAGGTGTTCTCAGGGTGAGATTTGAGAGCCTGCTGAAATCTCAGGCATGGGACACAATTGAGGTCTTTACATGAATTCAACCTATGGAGCCTTGAATATGCACCTGAAACGTAGTGCAGCAGGGAGGCTCAATGGTAATGGTGTCCACAGGAGGGCCAGAAAGCCTGGGGTAAGTCTGAATCCTAGCTCTGCTACTGGTGGCCATGAGTGTGCCTCAGTCTTTTCATCTGTAAAATGGGGATGAAGCAGCCTTATGGCTTAGTTTGTTATGAGTTCGTGTTAGTCTTCCTCTCCCCACCCTCCCTTTCCCATTCTCACTGTTGGGTTTCAGCGAGTTATAAAGTTCCAGCACAATGCCTGCCTATCTCAGATATTAAATAAAAGTTCCTTTCCCCTCCCTAGAGATGACAAGAGCTCCTAGGTCTCTGGGTGAAGTGGAGCGAGGGTTTGGGAGCCATTTTAACCCTGGCTTTTTGGATCGGGGTGAAAGGGGGGTTGTGGATGGGTATGTGGTGTGGGTGGAAGTAGGGGTGATATTCCCCTAGGGCTTAAGTTGTACGTGCTATACTCTCTAATGGGAGCTGTGGAGAAGATAGGCTCTACGCTGCACTTGGGCTCCTGACCTTTCGATTTAATATCTGTGTCATGTTGAGAAACAATCTAATCTCTCCAGGCATTGGTTTCTTCATCTCTACAATAGGGAGGTGACTTGGATTAGGTATCTTTAAATTTTTTTCTCAGCATTCCTTTCCAGATGATAAAAGTCATGTGTACTCATTATAGAAAGCTTGGAAAATATATCAAAGAATAAACAAGACAATTAAAAACACCCATTATTCCACCACTCAGAGGAAACCATTGTTAATATTTTGGTGTATTCTGCTTTCTCTGTACATAGTGTATTGCAGAGTGAAATCGAACAATTTAGTAACATGCTTTTCCTCTCCCTGAATGTTAAATAATCATAAGCATTCTCCCTGTGTCATTAAAAAATTATTTGGACCTCATTTTTAAAGTTTTGCCTGACACTAAAATTCTAAGAAGAATGGGTCTCATCTCCTTTCCTAATAAAAACATTTGTTCTCCCACAGCAGCAGAGATCACATGGAGGAAGATGCCCTTGAATGGTGCCTCTCAATTCCCTTTGGCCCATGCACCATGCAAGGGCACCCGGGGGCTCTGCAGACCGCCTGGCCCACCCACTTTCATCTGCCACCTTAGCTCTGGAGAAGAAAAGGAAATTGTGGAGCTGCTTTTGATGAGTCACCAACAAATGAGGAAGCTTTAAAAAAATTAACTATAATGTGGATACAGTATGGACTCCTATTATAAATCAATGATTGAATAAATAAGTAAAACAAATAAATAGAGGAGGCTAGATAAATCTCCAATGCAAAGGAATTCCAAATAACTTGTGTAGATACTCTGCCCTTGAGGTAGTGGAGAATAACTCCTCACTTCTTAACTGTAGGCTGCATGTAGTGATGTCCTTCTAAAGCAATATGAAAAGTGGAAAAAAAGAGTAACTTTACCTGGAGAAACCTGACAAACATGACCTCAGCCAGGTGATCAAAGTTAACCTCTATAGTGACGTCATGTTGATAGAATGCACCCTTGATATGATGTGATGAAAGTGTCACTTTACCTTTGTGGTCATCCCCAAAGCCAGTGACCCCAGTCTAAATCATGAGAAAACATCAGACAAATTCCAACCAAGGGACATCCTACAAGATGCCTGACCAGGACTCCTCAAAACTGGCAAGGTCATCAAAAACAAACAAAATCTGAGAAAATGTCACAGTCAAGAGCAGCCCAAGGAGACAAAACTGCTAAACGTAATGTGGTATCCTGGATGCTGGGATAGAAAAGGGCATTAAGTAAAAACTAAGGAAATCTAAATAAAGCATGGATTTAATAATAATGTATCAATATTGATTCCTTAATTCTAACAAGTGTACCATACTAATGGAAGATACTAACCACAGGGGAAACTGGGTGGGGGGTATGTGAGAACTCTGTACTACATTATAATCCTTATGTAAATTCAAAACTGTTCTCAAATAAAAAGTTCATTTAAAAAATGGTACTCCGAGAATAACAATATTACCTGGGCATAGCCTCATGCTAGGGGGTATATACTGGGTAGTAGCTAGTAGGCTAGGTATCAGTCTTAACTTACTTGCCACCTCCTCCCCCAACCACTCCCCCCAAGCCAGGTACTCTTGTGCAATGGACAACCTGCACAGCCTGAGTGGCAGTCCTAAAGTCAGAATTACCCTCTATCGCCAATTTTCTTAGAGCTTGTCTTGCATCTAAACACAGTACTAGTTTGTGCTAGAAATAAAAGAATAGTCAGTTGCATCATAAATGGATGTATGACACCGGTCAACTATGAGTTTCCAGAAGAAACCTCATGAACCACCACTGACCAGTGGATTCCTCTTCAAGAAGCATTGCCTTCCGGGCTTCCCTGGTGGCGCAGTGGTTGGGAGTCCGCCTGCCGATGCAGGGGACGCGGGCTCGTGCCCCGGCCCAGGAAGATCCCACATACCGCGGAGCGGCTGGGCCCGTGAGCCATGGCCGCTGAGCCTGCACGTCCGGAGCCTATGCTCCGCAACGGGAGAGGCCACAGCAGTGAGAGGCCCGCGTACAGCAAAAAAAAAAAAAAAAAAAAGAAAAAAGAAGCATTACCTTCCAAGCCTGGACAACGACAGCTCTGGTTTTCTACCTGTCTGAAGGTAGAAAAGCCAGGTGTGTCAAGGAAGATGAGGATCTCATGGATTCTTAATTACATTTTGCTCACAGAGATACAGTAGGAGGAGAATCTTACACCAAACCCTACTGACCTCCCATGGGAGTAAAGAGGTGTGGAAAGCATGGGGGGCAGGGGAGGTGGGGATCCATCCAGAGCAATGCCCTCAGAGTGTTGTCTTCTATTATTTACATGTGACCTGGTGACAGCTGGCCAGGTGGGTCTCTGTAAGAAAATGTCTTAATGCAGCAGAGACAAGCATTTTGAATTATGCATGACAAGTCTGACGTTAATTTCCTGCTTTTCACCCTAACAAAGAGACACACTGATATGTTTCTTCCAAGGCTGCCTCTTCCTCGGTCAGAGGTCCTGTTTGTTCCTCCTTGTTCGCCAAGTGTCCTGTGGTGTGAAGTGCTCCAGGGCATGAGAAGGGCCTTCTCGAGGGGCCTTCTTTCTAAAGAGCAAGACAGCCCAGACTGTCACCATATAGATGCCATTCCTGGGCCATATGTCTCCTCCCCTCTCCAAAAATAAAAACAACGCAGCTGACTAAAAAGCCTACGGAATATGGTTAGACTAAAACATGCATTAGAAAGTGATTTGGCAGTGTGTATCAGCGGTCGGAATAATGTTCCTACCCTCTGACTCAGTAATCCCACTTTTGTGAATCTGTTCTCAGAAAATAATTCTAAATACCAAAAAATCTATAAGTGTAATAGCAAAAACAGCCTAAATATTCAATCACTGAGATAGGGTTAAATAAATTATGGTTCATAGATTTGATGGAATATTATGGAACGCTTAAAATGATTGTTTATGAGAATTATATAATATGGAAATTGCATATGAAAACTATGCTAAGAACAAAAGAGGGAAGATAAGAATATAAGTAAAGATAATTACTACTGTGTTAAAATATGCATAAGAAGAAGACTCACAGGAAATTCATCAAAATGCTAATAGAGTTTGTATTAGACTGATGGGATTTGAGTTGATTCTTTTTTCTTTTCTCTAGTTTCCAAATTTTCTATGATGTGGTAATATTACATCCTAATGGAAGAGATTATTTTAGAAACATGTCAAGTTCTGTCCCCCAATGCATATGAATAGTAGAGTGGGGTTCCATAATATGTGTAGAAAAATATAATAATGGTCATCAATAATAAAAGAACCTTAATAAAAATTAATAACATAAAAGTGAACACAGCCTGGGGAAAATGGTGTGATGATTTCCTAACATGGACATACTGACTTCCTCCAGGATCAGTTTGGGGGGTCTTGTTCTCATCAAAGTGATTGGCGTTCTGTCGATCTAGGCTACTGGGGGAAGCTGGCCAACTCCAGGCTTGCACACTGCTCACAGCTGTGCAGCCATGAAGCAGGTGCCTTGTCCACTCCTGAGCCATGGCTCCCCTCCCCAGGGCTCCCTGGGCTGAAGCGGTGGAGCCCTAGTTAGGCTGGTCCTGCTTGCAGGGCACCTTGGATGAAGTCCTCACTTGATTTCTTAACTGGGCTGGAGCCTTTGGACAGGCGGCCAGTAATGAAGACCAGTATGAAAGAGGACAGGAAATGGAGCTGGCCTTTCCAGATGAGCCATCAGTAGCAGCCGTGGGAGCGGGGGTCTGAGGGAGAGGCAGTGTCTCTCTCTGCATCCCCTTATCTGTAGTTAGAGGAATTCTTGGCTGATGGAGCACAGTGGGTTTGGGGCATCTGCCTGCATAATAGCAAGGAAAGGGCCAGCCCGGGGTGTCCAGTTACGTTATCAGTGAAAAAATGGGCCAGATGTAATTTTAACCAAGCCACCAGGACACTGACTGGAGGGAACAGCTGATGTAATGAACGACAGAATGATGAAATGATGGAACCAATCAATCCCCAGGCGGATGGGTTTTGTCCTCTCCATTGTACATGTTCTCAGGATTCTCTTTGATTTGCAATGTGTGGACCACAAGGAAACAGCCTGCTTTATGTGCGCGGAGTTTGCACGATTAATCATATCGCACCACGGCCCCGTGGTGTCTGTTATTCACATAATTTAAATCCTTGCCAAATGCTAAGAACAATAAGCTCAAACAAACCTCACCTAACTCAACATAAACACACCCAAACACACAACGGAACTTTTCATCACACTGTTTTCCTTCCCACAGATAAAGAAGGGAGACCCAACTTTTCACGCCAGTTTCTAGCATCTTCTTTTCATGTTTCTCACTAGAGGAAAAGAAGACTGGTCTTTTTTTTTTCCTGGAAAGATAAATTTTTAATGAATGTAAATGTTCTCGCAGCTCCTTAGTTTGGAGGCAGAGATGGTGCAGCTTGGACAGCCAGTTTCAGGAATACAGTCCTTGCTTCTTGTTATTTCTTTTCCTTTTCACCACCCAGTGAAGCACAGATGCTCTCCGCCTGGGCCTTTGTTTCCGAGGCTGCCATCCTGTCAGCCAGCAGAGACAGGCTGCCTTCAAAGGGAACGCTCCTGATGAATTGGCCTCCCTGGATTGTCTTCTCACAGTGGAAGCCCGTCTACTCCGACACAACCACTCTCGGCCCTGCTTCCTTGTGGCATTTATCCAGTTTTTTTTTTATTGATTAACTATCTACTCTGTGCCAGGAGCTACTCCACTTCATCCTCTTAACAACCCAATGATACAGCTACTAGTATTATTACCACCATCATTCCCATTTTACAGATGGGGAAACAGAAGCACTGAGAGTTCAAGACTTGCCACAGCTGATATATGACAAACTTGGCAGCCTGGCCCAGAGCCTATACTCGTAGCCAAGACATATTCTGCCTCCTCTGACACCTGCTAGGCATTGTGGGTGCGGGAGAATGGGGGGATGGAGCTGGGGCTGAGAAAAAGATGAGAACAGCTCAGTTGCTGCCCTCGCAATCTGGAAGGAAATCATCTCTAATCATTTCTTTTCCATTCCCACAGACGCTGCCTCTCAGGGCCGCCCTGCAGGTCTGAGTTCTTTTGTGTTCATCTTGTTCTCGTTGGGCTTTCACTTCTACTGGCCGAGACATGATTCTTCTCACTGTTCTGACTTAGAGGGTACAAGCTGCATTCTGCATTTCTGCAGGGTCTGAGGCCCTTGGCCTTGAGACTGAGCCAGGGACAGGCTCCTTTCCTTGCCTCCCTTGTCTGTTTCCTACCAGTAACTTTTCAGAGTGCAAACACTCCTGTCAAAGAGGTCCAAGGGGGCAGCACAGCCACCCCTTGGGGTGTTGGGCTGCAGGGAAACCTGCAGTGTTAAGTTCACCTTAGAGAGGCCTGCTTTAAGGATGTAGGGTAGACCGAGCTGTAGTCTGCATGATGCTTGGGTTAAAAGCCAACTTTAGCCCCACCAGACCCATCATCACCACTTCTCCACAAAGGCCTTACAATCACTATCAAAGAAACTGTTTTGATCTGGAGATGGTCAGAGTTCAATCTGGAGTAATGCAGGCAGCTATACATTGTATCAGCAGCATCATAGGAAAAGGAAGGGGAAATCAAGGGCTGTTTTGTAGATTTCAGTTCCCAAATCAGGACCTCCATTTGTAGAAAATCAGAATTCTAAATAATTGTCATCATCAAAGGGTGACATCTATTAAGCACCGACTAGTGTGTGAGCCTGGGCACCCTGCCCAGCAACTCAAGCTGATCTCTTTGATCTGATGATTGGGTTGTTCTCCCCCACTGCCACTCACTCCATGTCCTGTGCAGACCTCCAGCATGTGACGAGGTATCTGTCTCCCCCATGTGACCATGAGCCCTTTAGGGGCGAAGACTTCTCTTAATCCCCTTTGCACCTCTAGTGCCTACAGTGGGCACTTAACATTGATTTGTCAAATGTTGACGAAGCTCATACTTTATGGAGCAACTAGATATTTCCACCACGAAATCCACAGACCTACCACATCTTTTCCTTCTTCTGTCCTCTCACATCTAGTGTCTCTTGTGAAAGAAGCCAAGCCTTCACCATGTGCTCTGTGTCCATCGCCTCTTGCCTTCGCAAGGATTCCTCAGCTACCTCCTCTCTTTCTTGCTTCTTGAAGCCCTTCCTCTCTTCCCTGGATCATTCCCATTAGACAAAAAGCAAGCAAACTCATAGTCAATTACCACCCACTCTCGAAATCTCCCTTAGATTCCACCCCTTATCTTGGATGTCATCCCCTTTCTCTGCATCCTTCTCAGGAAAACTTCTGCCGAAAGTCATCTACACACATTACCTTCACTTTGTTGCCTCCCATGCACTCTTTTTTTTTTTTTTTTGCGGTACGTGGACCTCTCACTGTTGCAGCCTCTCCCGTTGTGGAGCACAGGCTCCGGACGCGCAGGCGCAGCGGCCATGGCTCACGGGCCCAGCTGCTCCGCGGCATGTGGGATCCTCCCGGACCGGGGCACGAACCCACGTCCCCTGCATCAGCAGGCGGACTCTCAACCACTGCGCCACCAGGGAAGCCCTCCCACGCACTCCTGAGCCAACCTTTTCTGGTTTCTCCCCTATGGCTACAAAAACTCAAGATGAATGCCAGCCTTTAGGTGGCCAGATCTTGGGGTCCATCGGCCTCTACCCTCCTGGAGCTGCAGGAAAAATTCCACACCGTCATCTCCTCCTGATCTCTCTGAACGCACTTCCCCTCAGCCTGGGTGACAGTGCTCTGCTGTTCCTTCTCATCCCTCTCTTTCAGCTTCTTCTCAGCCTCCCTGGCAGGTTCCTGTTTCCTAAACATGGGCCCCTGACCTCAACCTTTCCTTTCTATGCTGTACTCTTTAAGAATCTCATCAGTTCCATCATATATGGTTGACAATCCCCATATCAACATCTCCAGCCCAAACTTTTCCACTGTATCCAGCTGCCTTCTTGACACTCTCCCTTGAATGTGTCACAGGCACTCCAGACTGACCCTGGTCCAAACTAACTTCTTTAATCACACTGCTTCCCCAAGACCACATCCTTTTCTAGTCTTCTCTATCTTAGTAACTAAAATCTCTGTCCACCTAGTTGCCCAGGCTGGAATTCTGAACCATCTCTAATTCCCCTTGCCCACTCCGTCTGTGTGGTCCTCTCACCAACCCCACGGATTTGTTCCCTTGTTTCTGGTCTACTTGTCTCTCTTCTCTCAATCTGAGATGGCCAGGCATTGCACTGGGTCCTGGGCAGATGCTAGTAAATTAAACAGACTTGGTCCACATGCTTGGGAAATATATATCAGATGATGAATGGATGAAAGGATGGGTGAATAGTAAAAGGAAAGGCACAGAGTCAAAAGTCGTAGCCCGACGGTTCTCATGGAAAGAGGCTCGTCCCTGATTCGTTTGGTGCAACTGGTCAGAGAACTAAATCTTGCTATTTCAGTTTGTTGATCTATCAAGTGAGACTAGTTAAACCTAATGCATAGGGTTATTGCAACGTTTATAGGCATAAACGTTGCAAAACCTTTACATGCATGACACCTAGCACATCGTTAGTGCTCAATTCATGCTTCATTAAATAAAAAACACACACTCTAATAACAACCCAACCATTTGATCAATAGTTTTCTCTGATTCTTTTGGCATGTGTTCCACCCAGCCTGAGGTAAACCTAAACAGCACATGGACGGATGAGTAAATAATGAGCACACATCACCACCAGTGAGTCAGAGGAAAGATGATCTCAGCGCTCGCCCAGATGTGGTGAGAACACCGCTGGCTCGGACGTGGGTCAGGGTACTCTTCGGTGGCCCCTGGCCCAGTCTCCAGCGCTGGCCCAGGCTCTGCCTCTGTCTCCTGTTCCCACTCCTGCTCCCAGAGGAGCCAGTGATGGATGGAAACATCATAAACGAGAACAATGCCTATTGTGCACTGCTTAGAAATGGGCTGTGTTCTTTTAAAAATTAGGAATAAAATAATATACTGACTAAATCTGGTGGTGGTGGGATTTGCAAATGAGAATGCAAATGCAAATGAGGTCACTTGTTAGGTTTTGGAGGAAAAAACTGTGGTCCCTGGAATGGCCTTTTTCTGCTGCTGGAAGCTGAGAGAAAAACCATCTCTGTGAACAAAAGATCAGAAATTGCCGCCTGCACACCCTGTCTGCTTCCGAAGAAAGGTCTGTGTTTAGGAAACCTCTTCCTGAGGAAACAGTGCACGTTTTGGGGGGCCTGTACTGACGGTTTGGTTGTTATCTTGTTGACCTGAAGAGATGCGAAAGAGTTGAGGTATTAAATCCTCAAGGAAGGGCAGAGAGCGTTACGATAAAAATCCCGATTCATCGTCCCTGGCCGGGGTCTAATGCAGTCAGCTACCATCTCACCGGACTTCTGCTCCCGGGTGTTTCAGCTGGGCCTCAGCTCATGGGAAATGGAAGCCTGGCCACTCCTGATGGATATGGGATTTGCAGAAGATTGAACAGATCATGCAGATCGATTTCCTTTTCTTGCCCTTCTTTAAAAAAAATGAATTTCTAGGGCACTTATGAAAAGGAATGACTGAGGGGAGGAGGCTGCAGCCCAGCATTTGTAGGCAAAGGGGTCTGAGAACAGTTTCTGAGCCAGTGGATAAGGCTGGGGTCCTGGCTCGACCAGCCACCGCCCTCCTCCATCTTTCCACCAGACCTCAGGTGGGCTGAGGGAGGGGTGACTTTGCCCTTTTGAACCTTCCTTAATTCTCTTCCACATGAATCCTGAGTCAAGGGTCTGATGAGTTAGCCAGAGGGTGAAAAGGAAAGAAAGAAGAGACAGGTTAACAGTGAGGTAGACCAGATGTCATCAGGGGCTCAGCAGAAGACTCATGGTGGCACCAAGAGGACACCACTGCTCACTAACAGTGAACCCCACAGAAGAAACAATGCAAGGCCACGGGAGTCTTTCCAAAGAGGATGTGATAGGGAGCAGTTGCAGGAAGAGGGCACAATTTGAGAGACTAAACAATTTCACTCAAAGAGACTGAGAATTAACTAGGGCAAATGTGTAAATTATTACATTGGCTCAAGTGTATGGGAGTGAACCAAAAGCCCACTCATGAGAAGTTCAGATAAGGAATAGGTAGATAGGAGTAACTCCTGAGCTCTACTGTGAATAAATTTGCAATCCAAATACACAGGCTGCTTCTCTTCACTCTCAACTAGTACCTGAATTTTAATAGGTGCTGACTGAAAATCTGGAAAGTTATATAAAGGCATAAATGAATGAATTTCTAATAGTTGAGTTTCCAAGGATAGGATGAGAGATGTGTGAACAGAGGGAGATCAGGGCTGTATTGAAACCTTTAAAGGGCACTAAACACTGAAAATATTAGCATGTGCCTTCCTCTGTTATTTAAAAATAAAAACAATTCTAAGACAAAAAATAATGGTAAGGAAGTCCAACAATGTTCTGATGTTTCTCATGATGGCTGGAGTTAATTGTTTTAAACACTGAATATAAAATTTTATCTGAAAGATGTTTTAGGTACCCTTAGGACTTGTTCAGTCTATCTCCTGAGTAAGTTAACCGTGGAAGAGCCTTGTAGAACCTGCCGGCCTGGGTCCATAGTTCCCCCCTGGGCACCATCTCTTTGGCTGGTTCAGTGGGATAGAAGCAAGAGAACATGGACTTTGTCCTTAGAAGACTGGATTCCAGGCCCTGCTCTTGTCACTTAGCGTGTGACTTTGGGCTTTTCACATAATCTTCCTGAGTCTCAGTGTCCTCATCTATAAAATGGGGATAATAAAAGCTTCCTTACAGGGTGGTAACAAAGATCAAATGAGAGAATATGTGTGAAAATGTCGGCTTTTATGATTACAAAAATATGGTAACCTGGTTATTTCTGAAAGTAAGTTACAACCAGACGCTAAGGAAGGTGCGGACCAACAGGAACTCTCACTCATTGCTGGTGGGAATGCAAAATGGTGCAGCCACTTCGCAAGACAGCGGGGTGTTTTCTTACAAAACTAAACGTACTCCTACCATCTGATCCAGCAATTGTTTGCCGAGGGATTTACTGAAATGAGTTGAAAAATTATGTTCATACAAAAGCCTGAACGCAAATGTTTAAAGCAGTTCTTTTTTCTTTTTTCTTTTTGCAATTCCCAAACATTGGAATCAACCAAGATGTCTTTCCATAGGTACATGAATAAACAAATTGTGGTCCATCCAGACAACGGAATAGTATTCAGCGGCACAAAGAAGTGAGCTCTCAAGTCATGAAAAGGCATGGAGGAAATTTAAATGTATCTTTGCTAAGTGAAAGAAACCAATCTGAAAAGGTGGCATACTGTATAATTCCAACTATTGACATTCTGGAAAACACAAAACTGTGGAGACAGTACAAAGATTGCCAGAGGTTGGGGGTTTGGAGGGAGGGATGAATAGATGGCGCACAGGGGATTTTTAGGGCGGTGAAATATTCTGTGTGGTACCATAGTGGTGGATACTGTGTCATTATGCATTTGGCAAAACCCATAGAATGTACAACACAGAGAGTGAACCCTAGTGTAAACTAGGGACTTTAATTAATGAAAATATATCAATATTGGATCATCGATGGTAACAAATATACCACACTAATGCAAGATGTTAATAATAGGGGTGGGGAGAGTGTATGTGGAGTACTTGCATTTTCTGTTCAATTTTCCTGTAAACCTACAACTGCTCTAAGAAATAAAGCCTATTCATGAAAAAAATTAATTACAGAGCTGGTTGAACCCTGACTCTTCTTCCCCACCCGGTCCCTGTAGAAAAACAGCTCTCCCACGCCAGCCCAACCTCGGCAATGTTGGGCTCATTCCCACGCTGGGTAAAGGCTCACGCAAGCTTTGGGAAAAGCATGAATCAAAAATGACAGCACATTTTTCATGCTGAACTATTACCTTGTCTGGTTATTTTGTTTTTCATACAGTCAGTAATAAACCACTTTGCTATCATGTCTTCATTTAATTTGTGATTTAGACTAACCTTTCACTGGGACACTTTTGTATCCACGGGGGGACGTAGGCTTGACTTTATTTTTCTAATGCAATAAAGTTGGAATCCTGAACATACTCTCGAATCTCTAGAGATGACCCAGGGAGTGACAGGGAAAGGAAAAAAAGGCGAGACACCAAATAAGACCTGACTGATTATACATTAAAATGGGGGAACTGGAAAAACCTGGCTAATGGGATAAAAAGGGAGGGGCTCAGTTGGTGATAGTTCCTGGCCCAGGGCACGGCCTTGAAGTTTCCCTTGGATGGAGGAATTTCATTCTGCGGTCCTGTCCTGCTGCACTGGGCAAGGGCATTGCTGAATCTAGAAGGAAGGAGGAGAGCCTTGGAGAGCCAGCCAGCACAGCTGGAGGAGGGGACATCACAACCGTGACGGCAGAGCCAGCCTTCCCCTTAAACAGGCTGCGTTGCCTAAGGGGTGTGATTTGAAATGCCCCAATGTCTCTGCCACTGAGATTGAAATTCTCCTCCTTCCTGAGTGAAATGCTGAACAGGCGCCCACTGGGTAATAGGGCACTTGAGATGTTGGTGTGGATCCCCTCTTGAGTTAAGTGTCACCCTGTCCCTGGCTCTGTTTATAAATGCTGATGCTCCCAGGCAGAGCCGCAGCTCAGAAAGCAAGAGTGTCACAGTGCTGGGGCTCAGAAAAAGGCCTGCCTGCGAGTGGTGGGGAACCAGCACAGAGTGGGGAGTGGGGAAGATCCCAAACGCAGAGTGTCTGGGGTGCGGGGTCATATCAGGGCTGGGGACAGAAAGCCTGATACTGTGCATGTCTGTGCACACTGTTTAGCAGGGGAGATGGTGCCGGTAGGGGAAGGAAAGGGAAAAAGCATCCTTCAGATTCCCTGAAGCCCAGTTTCAGGACCACCTGTAATGAGCAAACCAAGACTCTGGGGGTGTTACTTCAGCTTTCTGTCACCGAATTTGGGGGATGCACCATCGTGCAGGGAAAACGAACACGGGCTCTGAATATCTAAACGATTTGGATTTAACCTCCACCTCTGCCACTTATTTAAGTTCTCTGAGACTCAATTTCTCATCCGTAAAGTAGGCTAATGATAACCTTATTTCACAGAGCTATTGTGAGTGTAAAACACATCAAGTTCTTAGCACAGTATCTGGCCCAGGGAACTGCTTAATATTGATGGTTTTGAAGGCGTGGCTCTTGTTGGCAGGCAGAATCTGCTGGTCAGTGTCTGGTACCCTCCAGCTTCATCGGTTACCAGGGAAGGGTGAACAAGTCCTGATGGGCACTCCAGTTTGATTAGTGGCTGACTGTGGAGCTTAGTCCTAATCCACGGGGTGGCCTGCGTCAGTTGGGGCCAAGTGACAGGGCTGCTGAGGGAGCGGTGGCAGCGCGGGCCTCAGCCTCCAAGCCCTGTCAGCACCGGGCTGATGTAGATGAGGAAAGCACAGAATCATATGGTTGAAAAGAACTGTAATTGTAATGGAAATTCAAATCACTCCACTGACCCTGTTTTCTGCATTTGCATTTTGTCCTTGTAAATCAGAAGCACCGGGAGCAATTTATTTCTAAACATCAACAATTCGGAATGGGAAGGAAAATGAAATAATTGCATTCAGACTCGCTTGAAACAATTCATCTGCACGTCCACACAGATCCTGAGGGCCTGTGGACACTGCAAAGTAACGCACGGGTTTGTTCTGTGGTTTCTGCCTCCCTGTGTGCCTGGCAAGGAGGAAGGGGAATATCTCGGAGCAGGTGGATTTCTACTCCCTACTGTGCGAAGCTGATGACTGTGGAAGTGATGGCTCATTATACCCACCCCAGCCAGGTGGAGAGGGAAGATATCCCTGTACTCGGGGCCCCCGGGCAGCCCCCTTCTGCTTCCCTAATTCAGGAGCCCCCAAGGGTGGCCCTCACAGCCGCCCCCCACCACTCTGGGATCCCAGGCACACAGCTCTTTTCTCTTTTAAAATATCTGAATCTTCCTGTCTGTCCCAGCCTGCTCCATTGCCAGAACCTTTAGCATATCGCTTGCTGGGGTCCCTAACCTGCTGACTGACATCCAGGGATCCTCCTAGGAGGCCTGCCCAGGGCTCCGCGTCCAGTGGCAACAGAAACAGATGCGCTGGGTTCCAGAAAAGCCAGGGTTGCTAAAGAATTAGGAACACATTTCTTTGGGGAAAGAACCTGCCATTTGCTATTTCATTAAAAGAATGGAAGAGACCCTCCTTAGCATGAGCAGAGGGTCTCAGAGCAGCCTCCTTTCCTGACTTGGTGGGTTAGTATTGGTTACAAGTCCATAGTGGCCTGGGGCACCAGGGGGGCACGCGGGGGCCGCAGACCATCGTTTGAACACATGGAGCCTCTAAATGGCTCACTCTGGGCCTGCCCTTCAGGTTCTCCCAGTCTTTTGGTTTCTCTGGTTCTAACTGGACAGCAGGCACATCTTCAGGGATCTCTTTAGAGAAATGCTATGCAGAAGCATTAGCCTAAGGAATGCTTTTTTGATTGAGAAGGCAAAGTGCTCTAAGAGGAAAGAGCATGGGTTTGGGGTCTAAAGGTGGGTTCAAATCCTCAGCGGCTCTGTGATTTCAGTTTTGCTGTGTCTCAGCCTCTCAGTCTATAAAACAAAGAATACAATAAGGCCTATCACAGCGGAGCACCTGTGAGGACTTACACACAGGTGCTTGGTGAACTGCAAAGAGGTGTGTGTGTGTGTGTGTGTGTGTGTGTGTGTGTGTGTGTGTGTGTGTGTGTGTGTGTGTGTGTGTGTGTGTGTGTGTTTCTGTGTATTATGGAGAGGAGGAAACATTATTATAGTAACAGGTTCTCCCAGATTTCTCTTGGGTATGAATGGTTTTTGTTGGAAAAATAAAATGATAAGAAGTTGGGGGAAGAGGAGATTCCTGGGAACTTGAGCCCAGGTGGAAATAACAGTTTAGCAGAAAACTAGGGGGGTATCTGGTGTCGTTCTGCAGAGAGAGGGGGGCCAGCAGGGAGGAAAGGGGTTGGGCCAGAGGAGAGGAAGAGAGATAGAGAGATGGTAGAGACCCTTCCTCACCCCTGGAAACCCCTCTGCCCCCAATGTTGATAAACTTCCAGTAGGAATGACGCAAGGCTTGCTGTGAGTGATTTCTTATGGGGACGCTTCCGAAGGAGTGGAGGCTGCCCTCCTGGGGGTTCCAGGGCCAACAGGCCTAGGGATGCTGGGGTGAGCGTGAGAACGTGAGCTGCTTTGGAGGGGTGGTCTCCACTCCGCTGCTCTTTCCAATCATATGACGAGTTCAAACAAATAACAATGCCCAGGCCCTGCTCCAGACCAATGCATCAGAATCTCTGGGGGTGGGACTCCAAGCCCTGGAGCTGCTTTGAAACTCCCCCCGGGGATCCCAACGGGAGCCAGAGACGCAGACCATTTTTAACACAGCCCCAGGTCACCTGTAACCAGATCGCAAAGGGCTGGGGCCTGGACTGCAACCAGGGCACATCCCTTGTGTACACAGGTTTGGCATCATTAAGAATTTCTTGGGATATCTCAGGGAAGTGGTCTAGACTGACAGAAAACTAATTAATTTGGGCCATTTAGAATCTGACCCAAGTGGGACCGAGGGCCTCCCTCTTCATCTACAGGAAAGCTGGCCCAACCCTGTGTCCTCATTTGAGCTCTCTGCATTGCCTGAGCTCCACCTTCTGGCCTGGGGAAAGCCATGTTGTCACAATAAAACAGGGGTTGCACTATGATAACCTGGGTTAGAGAAGGTGGGCACCTAGAGAAAGAAAATCTCACTAGGGTGTTAGTGTAAATGGCACAAACGGCCACAGGTATGGAGGTCTCCAGGCAGGGATTTCTCCCTTGATTTAGATTTAACTGCAGTGCAATACCAGAAACCTTATACCTCTTTCATGTAGAAAAAAAAAAAACACACACACAACAAACAACCAAGTGCTAGGATTCTCAGATATCTTAAATATGCTTCCCTCCTGCCTCATCTGCCTGCAAACAGCGTCTGTGGGGCTGTGACCTTCAGGATTCCCTCAAGAATAATGAGCCCTGGGCACCTTCTCAGCTCCGTTAGTGACTGAGACGCAGCACTCTGTCCCCAGCATACAAATAGGCCACCTCCAGGCCTTCTGACTAAACAGAACTATTCAAGCCCCGGACAATCAGGAAGCAAACGGGAAGCCAGGGATCATTATACAGGGGATGCGGCTGTGACGGGGGATAATGGGATGGCAGAGAGCAGTGGCTGGGCTCTGAGCCGCAGCTTCTGGAAGCTCCAGCTGATAGGATGCCTGCTGGCTGTCAGGGTTGGTGAGGGACAGGGACACGAAGGAGCGCTGGCCCTTGAGGAACTCGCATCTCGGGTGCACGCATGCCCTCAGATCTGACAAGGGCAAAGCTGCAGTCTCCTTGGGCTTTCTGAGTTTTAGTAAAACTTTAACTTCTGTGCTTGAAAAACATGTGGATTAATGGTTAACTAAGTTCATTCTGCATAATCGAGGATTCGCTAGAAACTCCACCCCTACATTTAAGTTTCCTTTTTTATAGAAAATCTTTTTTTTTTCACCTTTAAAAACTTTGTTTCAGAATGATTTCTGGGGATCCCCTACATCTGAGATAAGTCTATATTACTTATATGTGTCTCAGATTTTAAAATATTCTGGAAGCTTATTACTCCTAATTCTTTATCAACATTGTCATCATAGAAGTTATGGATTTTTTTCCTCAAAAATTTTATATGAGACATAACATGTTTGTACTAAATTAGATAGGAAGTTGAAAATGTGATTCTCTTCTTTAAAGTAGTACCTGATTCTTTCCTTGGTTGTGTACCTTGGCTTAATTTTTTAAAAAAAAATTATTTATTTAATTCATTTATCTTTGGCTGTGTTGGGTCTTCTTTGCTGTGCGCCGGCTTTCTCTAGTTGCGGTGAGCGGGGGCTACTCTTCGTTGTGGTGTGCGGGCTTCTCGTTACAGTGGCTTCTCTTGTTGTGGAGCATGGGCTCTAGGCGCGCAGGCTTCAGTAGCTGCAGCATGTGGGCTCAGTAGTTGTGGCTCATGGGCTCTAGAGCGCAGACTCAGTAGTCGTGGCACATGGGCTTAGTTGCTCTGCGGCATGTGGGATCTTCCCAGACCAGGGCTCGAACCCGTGTCCCCTGCATTGGCAGGCAGGTTCTTAACCACTGCACCACCAGGGAAGCCCTTAATCTTTTTTTTAATTGAAGTATAATTGATTTACAAGGTTTCAGATGTACAGCAAAGTGATTCAGTTATACATACACATATATATATTCTTTTTCAGATTATTTTCCATTATAGATTATAAGATAGTGAGTGTAGTTCCCTGTGCTGTACAGTAGGTCCTTGTCATTTATTTTATATTTAGTAGTGTGTATCTGTTAACCTGAAATTCCTTATTTATCCCCCCCTTTCCCCTTTGGTAACCGTAAGTTTGTAGAAAAAAATTTTGTTTTTCGGTACACGGGCCTCTCACTGTTGTGGCCTCTCCCGTCGCGGAGCACAGGCTCTGGACGCACAGGCTCAGTGGCCATGGCTCACGGGCCCAGCCGCTCTGCGGCACGGGGGATCTTCCGGGACTGGGGCACGAACCTGTGTCCTCTGCAATGGCAGGCGGACTCTCAGCCACTGCGCCACCAGGGAAGCCCTAGAAATTATTTTTTTTTAATGTACTCGCTTTCTTTTCTATCTTCAGAGTTATAGTATGGTTAATTTAATTGATGGTTTCAGAGTCTTTGAGGACATCAGACAGATACATCATTTCTCATTGATTTACTTACGCAAACATTTCTTGAATTTCCACTTTACGTCAAACACCAGGCCAGGTGCTGGGATATTGTTGCCACAGGTATGAGCATGGATATAGATGATGTAGCATCTGAGCACACAGCCCAAGACGTACCTCATGATCCATGGGTCTTTGGTATGGGGTACCCGTCCCCAAATCTCTACTATGTGGAAGTCAGATGAGAAAACAATTCTCCCCCAATACGAGCTGTGTTAGCACTGGGAGGTAGTGCAAAGACCACAGGGTTCTGGGTCCGAGGCCTTGGGTTCAAATCCTTGCTCTGCTGCTTAGCAACTGCAGGACCTTGGCCAGACACTTTTCCTCATCTGTAAGATGGAATCATGATACCCACCCAACAGCGTGGGGCAGGCATAAGTGAGAAACACACACAGGCCTAGCACAGTGCCTATCGTAGGAAACATTCTTCGTTAATTTGTTTAAAATAAAAAGTTGAACCATCCTAAAATCTGAGAAGAAAAACTAAAACAAGATTCCACTCCACTGCCTCCAAACACCCTACATCCCCAGTCAGTGGGTTACAACTTGATCAATTGCTATTCCACGGGCAGATGGTGCCACCAGTCAGTTGTCTGTGGCTGTGACAGAGAAGAAGAGGAAAGAGAGCAGATATTCAGGAATCCAGTTCCAACGTCCCAGTTACTACTCCCTTTTACCTGCTGCCTTAATCGTCTGCTTCTGGTCGTCTTTGCATTGGCCCTATATCAAGTGGAGGCGCTAACCAAGTTAAACATCCCACACACGGGCACGGCGAAGGCAGGTGGGAGCAGAAACAAAGGAAGCTCAGCTTAGGGAGACGGCATTAGTCCCAGACTCACCATTCACACAGCATGAGAAATGGTTTCTATATATAAGGGAGCCATTTTCCCAGGGAGCTTCCTAAATGAGTATTACAGAGTCACCTAATTGATTCCTTCACTCATCAGTTCAGAAACACTGAGAACGTGAAAACGATGTGCCAACCCAGACAGGATGCCAGGGGCTGGGAGGAGCAGACAACAGTCTGAGGGGCACACCTGGCCTCTGAAACGCCCAGTCCAAGGAGCTCGGGCTTCACGGATTGAATGTAACATACGGTTCCACAAGGCACGTTCACAGTGCAGTGGGACCTGATGTGTGCTACGGCCATTCTGTTTAGAGGAATATGTAAAGGCTTCACGGGGACGAACGCAACGGAGCTGGGCCCTGAAAATGAGAAACAGAGATCGCCACGCGCAGATTTGAAGGAATAGCATTATCAACGGAGGGAACAGCTCCTGCAAAAGCACAGAAGGATGAAAGCTCCCGATTCTCTCTAAGAGAGCTGAGCATCATTTCCGGTCCCACGAGCATCATCAGAGGATTGAGGGTAGGAAACTCTTACCTTCTGTCAGAGGACTGGAAGAATATGTATTATAAATCCTACTGTTAGTGGGATTTATAATATATAAAAATTATAACACTTGGCTGCTATGAAATTCTCCTGTAAGTTACTAAGTCTCCGGGTGAAGATAAGCTGGAGAAGATGACTGCTTAATCAAAGGAAGCTTTCCATCCCAGTGTGATCAGAGCTAACTTTCCACTTGCATCCCTTGGGCAACTGTACTATCAGCTGGACACTACATGGGTTTTACTTCTTTTCTAACCTGCTTGTTTTATGTTCACTTTGTCTCAGCTGTAAACTAGATACATTCAAGGGTAAGAGCTCCATAGGGACCTGGGATCCTACTGTCACACATACAACCTCTATATCTGTTGCCAAGGCAACGGCTAATAAAATCAAATTGGAACAGGGCCCTTTGCAGTGAGATATTGCTGAGTGGTATGCTGAAGAGTTATCCAAACTGAAAAGAGCAAAGACAGGGGCGTGTGTGTGTGTGCGTGTCTGTGTTTGTACGCACACATGTTTGCTTGGGAGTATGCATGTAGGTTCGTGCTTATGTGTGTCTCAGACACTCTGGCTGTATTTCGATAAGGGCACATGAGGTACAATGTACATGCCAGTCAGTAGCCAGCAGTGTTAGAAAATAAACCTGCTGAAACCAAACACCTGTGACCGGTGATGTCTTAATCCGAGAAGGAAATTACAGTTTAGGAGCATGTGATTTCTCTACTTACTGTCAAGAATCCCTGAGTTCCGTGGAGTGCAAGAGTCTGAAGATGACCTTTTCCCGGCAGAAGCAAGAGTGGAGAAGCCTATTATGGCACATAAGCCAACTGACTCTGTACAAATAAGTGGCAATTTTCTTCCTTAAATACATAAGGGTGGAAGGGAAATGCCTGCAAACTGAAAGATGCTGTCCGATGGCAAATCTCCTCTTGTTCGTGGAAGGAGGGGAAGGTGATCCATTTAGGGGCTTATGAGGAGATGTCAGAGGAAGCCGATCTGAGTTCCCTGGTGAACTTCACCTTGAGAAATAGGTCTGAAACTGGTTTTTGGATGGGGAGGAGGAGGGGGTGAACTGTGGGTAAATATCTTTTGACAAATCATCTTAGTGAGGGAGAAAGAAACTACGAAATATGCTTCCCTGTTTTCATTTGTAACTTCTTTTTGTTAAAAAAAAATACAGGGCAGGACTTTCCTGGTGGTGCAGTAGATAAGACTCTGCACTCCCAATGCAGGGGGCCCGGGTTCGATCCCTGGTCAGGGAACTAGATCCCACATGCATGCCGCAACTAAGAGTTCACATGCCACAACTAAGGAGCCTGTGAACCACAACTAAGGAACCTGCCTGCTGCAACTAAGACATGGTGCAACCAAATTAAAAAAAAGATATGGGCATCTGTTCGCTGAATGAAACTAAAAGTCATAGGTCACATTTACAACGATAGTTACTAACAGAAATTGGAAAGTCATTGGTATATAATGACTTTTGCTCCAAGCAGCTGTTCCCAACCTGGGAATGTTCAGATCCCTAAGAGTGGATAAACCATCTGCAAATGTTGGGCACATCTTTTCAGGGAGCAAAATCCAGGATTTAGTTAGGTTTTCCAAGGGATCGCTGATACAAAAAAGGTCAAGAATCACATTTTAGTGCCTTGTTGGACATTTCTTAGCTAAGCGTTGAGATCAAAGGATAGGTGAGGTTGGACAGGTGTCTGGTTCTGGGAGGGGTTGCAAGGGGATTGAGATGAAGAAAGATTTAAGGCTTATCATTTAAGGAGAACAGTTCGTAACCTCTGAGGAGTTTTTGTAGATGGGTCTTAACCTATAATTAAACAATTACATATATATGTGTGTATATATTTATACATTAATGTACTAAAACAGCATCTTTGTATTTAGATTAATTCCTTCATAGATGAATACAAAAAATGAGGCAGTGATGACAAGTGTTCTAGAAACCATAAAAGACTTGTTTATGAATTGAGGTCTCGTCCTAAAGGTGGGGAGAAGGGCTACCTCTCATTAATAAATAGACCTGGGGAGGGGAAGGAGATTCACCTGTTAGAAGCCATTCTGGATGGAGGGCCTTTAATTACTCAACTGTCCTGCTCATCTTCCTCAAAGGTCCTGGTGCCCTATTTGGACAATTTCCCCTACCAGCCTCAACCCACCTCATCCGGTTTTGCTCTGAACTCCAATGTTTAGTGTGACGTGACGTCCCCCCCCAAAAGAAACCTTGATCTCATTGCAGACTGTTGTTTCTAAGTTGCTGCTTATTCATTTAGGAATAAATTAAAGAATGCTTCCCCACCCGGTCATCCTGTCATCTGAAGAACATTTATTTTCTGGGTGATTGTTAATCTCCACAGTACAAAGTATGTAACAGACATTCAATATTTGTTTATTATGTAAGTGAAAGAAAGACAGAGAGAAGGAAGGGAGAGAGATGGAGGGAAGGAAGGTAGAAAAGACAAGGAAGGAAGGAAGGAAGGAGGGGAGGAGGAGTTATTGGTACCCTAGACCTTAGACAGTTTTCAGCTCAGCCTCTCCATCCAAGCCCCCTCTCCATCTCCATGGGACCAGAGGCTCAAACCCAACCCAATGGGCAGTGGTGGGGTGGGTGGCCTACGTGTCCTAGTGTCGCCTGCTCCTTGGCTGTCCTCTTAATATGCCTGTGTCCCCAACTCCTCCCTTCAACTATTTCAACAAACTTTTAAAATCCACACGGAGCCTGTCACGTGATAAATTAAATGCTTGAACAGTCACCAGCCCAGCAGTTGTCCAAACATCCAGACCTTGCATCCCAATTTGAGTTCAAACTGCAAAAAAGAAAAAAGAAGAAGAAAAGAAAAACAAACAAAAAGAGAGGCTGGGGAATGAATAAGATGGAAGCCCAGCTAAGATCTTCAGGGAGAGCTATTGTCTTGATTCTTCAGCCTTGATGAGCCTCATGGAGATAATAAGAACATGAATAATATTTTCCCTCATATACTCACAACAACAATTTGAGTACTAATAGTGATGGTAATAATAAAGAAGAGATTGCCTTCAAATGCAATCCTTTACCAAGGCTACCTCCAGAGTAGCCTTGGGGCCCTGGGCTAGCAATCTCTTACTCCTGCCGAGCTCCATCTATAAACGGGGGTGGGGGGGGCAGGGGGTGGGGGTGGGTGTAGGAGAATAAGTCCTTTCCAGTCCTAAGACTGTATTATTCCATGATAGGAAGCTCAAATAGTAATCACAAAAGTCCTTTATTCAGCCAGAGATGGAACTCGGTATAGTGGTCACTTTTCCTGGGCTTTGGAGTGCCGCCCGCCAGTTCCATGGCATACTTGCTATGGATAACTTCAGGCAAGTTATATGACCTCTGCTGCGCCTTCGACTTCTAACCTATAAGTTAGGGATAACAATGCGGGCATATCTCATTTTATTGTGCTTCACAGATAATGCGTATTTCTACAAATGGAAGGTTTATCAACTGTATGTCGAACAAGCCTAATGGCACCATTTGTCCAAAAGCATTTGCTCACTTTGTGTCTCTGTGTCACATTTTGGTCATTCTCGCAAAGTTTCAGAATTTTTTCATTATTAACATATTTGGTATGGTGATCTGCGATCAGTGATCTTTGCCGTTACTTCCACTACTTGCTGAAGACTCAGATGATGGTTAGCATTTCTTAGCAATAAAGTATTATTTAATTAAGGTATGTGCCATGTTGTTTTAGACATAATGCTATTGCACACTTAATAGACTACAGTATAGTGAACATAACTTCTATACACTGGGAAACCAAACATTTGGTGTGACTCCCTTTATTGTGATATTTGCTTTATTGGGGTGGTCTGGAACACAGCCTGAAATACCTCTGAGGTCTGCCTGTAGTATTATTAGGTGAGGATCAGATATTAACCATGGTGCTTTCAGCAGAGGGGGTGTAACTGAGACCCAGAGAGAGTCCAGTACACAGGCATGTTTGGGAGTGGGATACAGTATGAGAAAGTAGAAGGGCGGAGGGCTCAGACCCTACTCCCTGCCAGAGTTTTAGTTCTTCTATCAGACCCTCCCTGGTAACACCCTACACTTCTCACTTGATGAGGGAACTACTCACGCTGAAATTTTGGAACTCAGCACAGAGAATCATCAGATCACCAAGGTGAATTATGGTTGCATTTCCATGTGGTGGGAAAGATGTTAGGAGAAAGGATAGTTCTGGTAAATGAGACTGTCCAGCCCTGTCTCCCCCTCTCTGCAGGGAACAGATGTTCTAACTGGCAGGCAGCCCTCAGACTTACCCTCAGCCTCTAGTGTTTGAGAGCTTCTCATTAGCTATACGTTTCACCACTCATACATATATTACTATAAAAAATTTTTAAATGCATTTCAATTCAAAACTTAAAAAAAGTCATCCTGACCCCCCCTGGGACATGTACCCACCACGACAGCCAACACCAGCTTTGCCGAATGGGTCCTCACATGAAACCACCTGCAGGTACCCAATGATGCTCTGCTGTTTTTCATCTTCAGGTCTTTGAACTTGTCGCTTCTTCTGCCTGGAAAGTCTTTTCCCCTCACCTATCACCTGAATTTTGCAAAATGGTCTTTTAAGCATTTCTAGAAGGCTTTTGAGGTTATTCCACATGTCTGCTCTGCGATACGGGTCGGGACTCCTCTTTGGAGGTTGTTCTTTATTGGGACAGACGTGACTACTTCAGCACTTAGTACCACGCTATTCGATGGTTCACATATGTTGCCTTATATAATGCTCATTGCACTCCTAGGGGAAGATGATGAAAGGAAACCCAAGTTAGGGAGTGTGAGTAACCTGCCCAAGGATACAGAACCTCTGGATGTCAGAGTCAGAATCTGACCCAATTTCTGATTCCAAAGTTTCACTGCACGGACTCGCTTGGCGTTATAAGTGCCTGTTCATTTTCCTGCCTCCCTCATCGGACCCCGAGGGCATGGAGCAGATCCTCTTTTTTTTTTTTTTCTGATAAGTTTTTTTATTTTTTTATTGAGGTATAGTGAATCTATAATGTTGTGTTAGTTTCAAGTGTACAGCAAACTGATTGAGTAAGAGAATCAGATTGTTTCCATTATAGGCTATCTGCGTCCCTCAGTGGCTGGCAGGGTGCTCATCTCCACAGTCAGCACTGGATACAGGTGGAGTGGGTGAATGTCTCAAGGAGAGTGAAGAGGGTTCGCTGCAGACTGGAAGTGCCCTCTACTGCTTGCCCTCTACTCCTTCCTTGTAAGCAGCAGGGAGCAGCTACTGCCCTGGGGCAGGAACAGTTGCATGCAGTTTGGCGGAAGGAGCGCCCTCTGGAGGCTGGGAGGGGAAAGGAACAGAGCACCACTGTCCTCGGAGGATGCCGCGGCGGAGTCATTAGCCAAGGAGAGAGCTTATTTAAACATTACCTGTCCTAAGTTCGTTC
Source organism: Lagenorhynchus albirostris (assembly GCF_949774975.1). Lineage (NCBI taxonomy): Eukaryota > Metazoa > Chordata > Mammalia > Artiodactyla > Delphinidae > Lagenorhynchus > Lagenorhynchus albirostris. The sequence goes on from NC_083103.1 coordinate 101,533,120, forward strand.
TCATGATCCGCTTTTGGCAAGCTGTGATCAGGGTCTGCTTCCAAGGGGTCATTCTAGCAACTCCGGCCTTGCCCAGGGCTGAGTGGCCCCCTTCTCATGCTGGGGGGAGGCCTCTACCAAGTTGAAACCCGGTTATTCAGGTCTTAGAATAAAGGCAGATTTTCATGGGGTTTGTTATTTCCCCGTGACCTCCTGAGGCAGACGACTCCCCAGGTTCACTGCAGCACTGCCCAAGGAGGTATTTTATGTTCTCAGCGTTATACATCAGTTTCAATTGTAACAGCAGAAACAGCAGCAGCAAAAGGGAGCCAACCGGGGGCTGAGGTCCTTTTTTGCACTCACTAACTAGCTCAAATTAAATGCTGGATTGTATTTTGGGGTCTGAGTTTTGTCATGCAAACGAAGAAAAACAACTTGCTTTCCAATTTCCACATGCAAATAGAGAGTGAATTGTGGAGACAGAGAATATACTTTGCCATCTCAGTGGTTCTAGAAAAGATAAGGGGCTCTTGCAAAAGTTCTGCCATTTGTCAGCTGGCAGCTTACTAAATACCCCAAACAAATGTTTATAGAGCATTAGAGGGACACTGTCAAGGTCGGGAGATTCCAAAATGGACCAATTCGGCTTTTTTTTTTTATAACTGTTTGCAAAATCTCTTGTTCTTTTTCCCCCCCTCAAAACAAATGCAACTATTCTGTTTTTAGCTGCCTTAGGGAAAAAAAAAAAAAAAGGCAAGCAGCCAGCCCTTATGTACAGGCCTCTAATAATAAACTCGAACTCGGCAGGCAGGAGTAAACCATAAGAGTCTCACAACACGAGCCCTTGGCTTCAGCAGAACCTTCATTAAGGGGCAGTGGAGAGAAGAGGTTCACACAATCTGGAAAACAAGCCCTGACTCACGGGCCCAGGAGCAAATGCAATTAGGCAGGAGGCTGAGGGGAAAACACCACCTCCTCTGGGCTCAAGAAGGGGCATGATCAAGGGGGATGATGGCCTTATGATCAGCTGGGACCCTGATTCAATTCAATGACCATTTGTTTACGTGCATACTAAGTGCCGAGTGTGTTGGGTGACACAGAAGACAACCAATAAGGCACTGACTCTGCCCTCAAAGGACTGTATAATCCAGTGGGCAGATGGGGAGAGAGACACTTCAGTAACCTCAGTTGCCCGTGTAATAAGGAGAGCTCTAAGTGCTATGTGGATGCAAAGAAAGGGCGAGGCAGGAGTAAAAAATGAAATTGCTGTGTTCAGTGTCTTTAGACTGATCATCTGTTAGTAACCCCATTCAAGAGACTTGTTCGTTATCTCAATCCCTCTATGCTAACTGGAGAGGTTGGAGGGTTCACAGAGGTCATCAGCTGCTTAGAGGTCAAGGTCAAAGCACATCGGGTGCTGTCCTGTACGAAGCTTTGTTATCACGCCCGCTTCTAGGGAGTGGCTGGGCAGCCCCTAGGACTAAGTGGCTGCTAAGGTGGAAGATTTGACAAAACTTCCCTGAAACTGTGTCCCATCTCATTGCACATCCCTCCCTCCCTCCCCCACCCAACCTCAGAATCCTTTCTCACATTCAGCTAATTCGAGATGGTCTCAATTTTGGCAAAGAAGGTTCTCCTCGGGCCCCCGGGGGCCGAGGTGTGAAACAGTTCTCTTTCTGCGATGCCACGTCAGTTGCCTCAGCTCGCTTCGTGGCTAAATAGATTTCTGTCATTCTTCATAATGGTCCCATTGGGTTTGGGAAGGGTAGCGTGTTCAGTCACTGATCATATAGGGCACCGAGTGAAGGATGAGGGGGGAGGGGAGAGCTGTCAGCCCCTCAAGTACACTGGACTAAAAGCATGTAATTCACAACTCCTGTAAGCTTGGGAAGTTATCATTTAAAAGTTGTTGCTCTAGAGTGCCTTGACAGTCTAACAATACAAAATAAATCTCCTATTCACGCCTCTCCAGCAAGCAAGGATCCTAGGAATATGCAGCAACAGCGGAAAATAGCGATAATTTCCTTGTTACGTTGTCGAAAATTACAGCCGCTGCACACGGCTCTGATTACCATATATTAGCTTCCTGAAGACATGTGAGGACTTTCCAAGGGGCCTTCTTTCTGGACAGCACTTTAAAACATTTTGTGTAAGCCCTCAAGTCCCATAGGGTCCCGCCAGAATCTCTGGTTTCTGTACGTTTCCAAGCTGTAATGTGTTTTTTCTCCTTAGGTTAAGTGTCTTGCAAACATCCCATAAATGGGAGCATGGAACCATAAGGCAAAAAACGCTCAGCCCAGAGACCTTCTCTGTGCTCAGCCCTGTACCTGGGCATCGGCAACATTCTGGAAACTGGTTGAAGCCAGAGGCATTCATGTGGAGGAGGGGAATTGGCTCCCAAGGCAAGGCTCAGGAATGGTTCATAAAATGGACATCTGTTTGGAGGAGTAACTGAAAGAGATGAAGACCTCATGGGCTACTGAGTCTGAAATACCAAATTAATCAGGGAGGCTGAGCAGGAGACAGCAGTTGCCACCTTTTGTTGCAGTCCTGGCTGCAACCCTGAGACTATGATACTCTTCTGGACGTTGTCTGAAGCCCCCCAGCTCTGAGCTGTCTCCCTGACAGCTGCAGCTGTTTGGGTGAATGTTAGAGTGTGCTCAGGAAGGAGGGAGCTCGCTAACGAGCTGTGCAGCCCGTTTGACAAACCCCATCTGCTCCCTTCCGTCGGCCACCTAGGCTCTCTGTCTGCTCAGCCGGCAACCCTGGGCCTGTGCTGGTCCCTGCTGAGGGACCAACGGGAGTGTTAAATCCCCGATTCTAAGCTCTTGCTGCGACCAGGCTCTGAGAAGCCAGCACAAGCAACTCCATGCCTGGTGCGTCACCAGGGCCCATTCACATTCGCAATTGCCTCTTTCCTCCTGTTCTAAGAAGGCTGCTCTTCTCAAGCAGGTCCTCCTCATCACTCTCCTGCCCTCCCTCCCATCGTGCTATTTCTCCAGGGAGAACTTTGACCCAGAAACCAAATGACTTTGCTATGGAGTCACGTGGTCCTTCTCTGAATTTTCCATGTGGTTGCTATCTTGTTAAGGGTAGGGGCACTGTGTCTGAATTATTTCTTGCTGTGTCCCTAGAACCTTACAAAGGGCCTGACACATGAAGAATTCTCAATAAATAGCTGTTGACTGTTTGGATGGATGGACAGACAAGTGAATGAGTGAATGAACACTGGGGGCCAGTGGGCACTGGGCAGGAACAGTGCCAGTGACAGCTATGCCTTCTTTTATAGCACTCCACATTAGCAATGGACTTCTCTAAGACTAAAACAAATCAGACCAAGCCCTCAAAACATTAATTTACAGTCAAGAGACTAATTTCTCAATCCAGCCCTCCCATTCTTCCAGCACTGATACTGACACATCACAGACCGTCTATTTTCACTGAGAAGGTTATGGCACTTTTAGGACTGGAGAATTTTTTTTTAAACATTTTTTAACAATAAATTTATTTATTTATTTTTATTTTTGGCTGTGCTGGGTTTTTGTAGCTGTGCTCAGGCTTTCTCTAGTTGTGGCGAGTGGGTACTACTCTTTGTTGTGGTGCGTGGGCTTCTAACTGCGGTGGCTTCTCTTGTTGCGGAGCATGGGCTCTAGGCGCGCGGGCTTCGGTAGTTGTGGCTCGCGGGCTCTACAGCGCAGCTCAGTAGTTGTGGCGCACAGGCTTAGTTGCTCTGCCGCATGTGGGATCTTCCCGGACCAGGGCTCGAACCCGTGTCCCCTGAATTGGCAGGCGGATTCTTAACCGTTGCGCCACCAGGGAAGTCCCAGGATTGGAGAATTTTTAAACTTGATTTCTATTTGAACAATTCACCTTGATGTCAAGATATAATAGATTCTACCTATTAAGCAAACAGTTTGCTCTTTTCTACCACTTAACCTATTCTTTCTATTGCGATCATAAGAAACAGAAGACCAAAGACCTTTACTTTCCTACTTGGGTACTTGGGGCATTTATGACAGAGCTGTGTATAGAGTAGGCTCTCGTTCACATTGTTTTGAAGATGCAGCTGATGTTGTAGTGGCGAGGAATGGGGGGCGCAGTGATGGGGCAGGCTGCCAAGCACTTCTGGTTTAGGCAGCAGAGCTCGTCCAGAATGTGTTCACACTTTATGACAGCACTTCTTGATGAGCTCTGACAGCATCTGCATTGAATGCTATCTAGTGGACAGAACAAGGTATTCTAGAAAGGTAAGACAACACGTCCACAAGTACTGGAGATGCATCTCCAGTACTCGGCACACGGTACACATGTCACAAATGCTAGTGACTGGTTTTTATAACCACTTTTTAAATTTAAGTATTATTAATTTACAACGTTGTGTTAGTCTTAGGGGTACAGCAAAGTGATTCAGTTATACATACATATATATGTATATATATATGCATATATTGTTTTTCAGATTCTTTCCCATTATAGGTTATTACAAGATACTGACTGTAGTTCCCTGTGCCATACAGTAGGTCCTTGCTGTTTATCTATTTGTATATAACTAGTGACTATTTGATGACTAGACTCCAACCTGTGTGGGTTACAGATGAAAGGAAATTGTTAGTAATTAAGCTTTCTTAGTTTGCTTGGACTTTGAGCCTCTATGTTGGAAATTCAAGTTCTTTTCATTGGGATGAGCAGCTACTATTTCTCTGAGACCCAGGCTCAAGCAATCAGTACCTACATTTCCATCAAGCTCGACTGTAGTCCACATTCTGGGCTGGGCGCTGTCTCTCAGACCCTGTGTGAACCATCTCCATTCACCTGCCCGAGAGCATGGCGCTGTCCTGGGGAAAGGGGCCTTGGGAGCCTGCTCACCTCACTCACACGGGAAGCGGGAGTCCACGGCCAGGTGGGACCGCACAGCACAACATGACGGGCAGATCAAGCAATGATGCCTGTTTCTCCATTTCATTAGCCACAGCTCACTCCGCGTCAGGCCCTGTTTTCCCCAGTTCAGATCCATAAACTGGCTTCCATCATCGAAATAGGATGTACCTCTCTTTGTAATCACTGCAAGATTTTAGGGAGGCGGTAGCTATCTAGCGAAAATAATTCAGCAACGGATTTGAGCTGAAAATAACTTGATTCAAGGACTGTGCCTTCAGATACCCAGGATTCAGGGAGATGAAGGCATTTGCAGCCTTGTTTTCCTTTGTGGCTGGAGCATTAACAAGGCTTTGGCATTCACTTCAAAATCATTAAAAACATGTTCATTAGTCCAAAGCACCTCTCACCACCTGTGTATGAAGCAAATAAATTGGTGGAATCTCTGATCCCTGTTGCTAGCTTCTCCTCAGGCAGTCCCTCATTTATCTCCTTCCCACATATTCACGCTGCCAAGACGATATTTTCAGTTAAAAAGTTGTAAGTATTTTGGACCAAAATATTACCTTGAGATTTGGCCCACTTGACTTTCACTGCAGTGAGTGGGAATTCTGCCCAAAGAGCGACTGAAGAACGAATTCCCTTGTTCGCTTAGCCTTAATATCTTCATAAGCACCTTGACTAGCACGAACCCTTTTGCCATTAGGACTCACGAGCTTAGATCATTTGTATTGAGGTTTAGATCTGTGATGACTTTCAAGCAAATAGGTCACAGTAATGAGTCAGTGAATGGGGTCCTTCACTCAAAGCTTCTTATTCAAAATCTACAAAGTGATAAAACACAGCCCAAACAAACCAAAACAAAAATAAGTTCTTTTAGGTTACCTTCCTGCAATTTACCCTAAATTTAGAGGATTAATCATGGACACGGAAGTACCTAAACCCGCTGATCCCTTCTTTTGGCTCTGGAGGTCGGCTCTTATGGTGATGGCTTACTTGAGACAGATAACGGAAGGTTCTGGTTTATACATTCATCGTCCCTCTCTAGGATCATAGGAGCAAGTAGCGCTTCTGAGCTCATTTCCATAACAACCATCGACACACTTTATTTCCCCACTGAAAAGTCTGGGGTCACCAAGATTCCAGCTGAGCCACCACAGTGACTGGGTGGAAGGAATGAGGCTGTGAAACCAGACCGTCCTGCTTCTGTTCTTGGCTGTCACTCCTCTGTGTGACCTCAGGCACATGACTAACTTCTCTGGACCCTCAATTGACTTCTCTGTAACATGGGGAAAGGGTAATGCCTTTTTTGTACAGGTATTGAGAGAATGAAGAGGACAAATTTGAAGCCACACCATACCTGATATATAATAACAGTGGGAGCTATTATTTTTATTATAAGATATACTTCTTGTTCTCTTTTCCCTTTATTACAGCACTTATCAACTCTCAATAAGTAAAAGCCACATGATAACAGAGTTTTAAACTGGCTTATGTAAAGTTCTTACAAAACCCAGAGCTGAGCTCATCCACCAGAGAAAAGCAGGAATTAGTGTGTGTTTTGAATATTAATGAAGAAATGACCTCCTTCCTTATTATGTATCTGTATTCAAAATGCCACAGCAAGTTCTAGTGGTAATTATTGAATCTTCAACATTTATAGAGAAACAGCACATACAGTATGGAGATAATTGACCCATTGGATTCTTAAGAAAGAGTCAGCTTTCTATAAATATAGAATTTGGTAATTATCACTAGTGCTATATGTTAAAATTAGAAAGTAGGTAAATAACAAATAAGAACAGTACTTATTCATTATCATTCAAAGGTATGTCAGTTCAGTTATCCTAAAATTTCACAGACAAGAGGCAAATTGTTTTTCCCCTTTTGGGGGGAAGACTTCTTTTTAAAAGATTAAAAGAAGTATATTTTAATTTATTTTTTATTGAAGTAGAGTTGATTTACAATGTTGTGGTAATTTCTACTGTACAGCAAAGTGACTCGGTTATACAGATATATATCTATATATCTATATATCTATATATCTATATATTTTGTATTCTTTTCCATTATGGTTTATCCCAGGATATTGAATAAAATTCCCTGTGCTGTACAGTAGGACCTTGTTGTTTACATATTCTAAATGTAATAGTTTGTATCTACCAACCCCAAACTCCCAGTCCATCCCTCCCCCACTCCCCCACCCCCTTGGCAACCACAAGTCTGATCTCTATGTCTGTGAGTCTGTTTCTATGTTGTAGACAGGTTCATTTGTGTCATATTTTAGGTTCCACATATAAGTGATATCATATGGTATTTGTCTTTCTCTTTCTGACTTGCTTCACTTAGTATGATAATCTCTAGTTGCAAGACTCCTTTCTGAGTTTACATTTTCTGAGGTAGAGTGAGAAATCCACTGTTTGACAAGCCGACAGGATTATAATGGCCACTGGATTTAGAATTGGGCTGAAGGCAGGTTTCATCTGTCTCCTCTGGATTCATTGCCTCAGTTCTGAATTAAGTGTGTTAGAACCACTTAGAATTGTACAGTTGGAGACCCGCGGGGGAAAAAGAAAGTTCTGGCTATGTTTTCATTTATAATCCCTAATGCTGAATTTTAAGGTCAGATCCAAGTACAAATCTCCAAACCAGGGATTTCCCAAGTGCTCACAAAGTTTCAGGGCTGCTTGTCAATCTTCTTTTCACCCACCCCTCTTCCACCCCAGCTGGGAGGTCAGCAGAAGCAAATGTCAGGCTCTTGTCTGTTCCAAGGCCTGCTTGCCATGTTGTTCCAGACCAGAGCTACTCTGGGAGCCGTGGGAGACTCACCACAATCAATAATTGTCCAGGAAACAAACTCAGAGAAGAGAAATAAGTGATTTATTGAAAAGGCATGTGGAAATGGCACAAGCACAGCATTCCTTCTAATCATAGACTTGGCACCTAGAGGAGCAGCTGAGCAGAGCCTCGTTAAGCAAGTGTATTTACACTGGGCACGATCAAAATCAGTTACAGGGAGCATGTTACCTGATGAAAGGGAGAACCCGCTGCATTAAAAACAGGGCCCAGGAAAAGAGCACGTAATCGTAGGAGTGCAGGGAAAAAAGACCAAAGAGGAAAAAGCCAACTCTACTGAAATTAACAGAAAAGGAAAAAAGATCTAAACGGCTGGGCCATCGATACACAGCAAAAAAGCCAAGTGTTTAAGCAGCCCATCTAAGACCAGAGGATAAACAGTGCACACTGTGTTGCAGATGTTTACTTTTGCAACTGTCAAGTATAAAGGAAAGAAATGCAGATTTTCTGAGTCAGAATCGGTTTCCAAAGAGGGAGGATGCAGCGTGCTGAGGGCAGTGGCCATGGCAGAACCAGTTAGCAAAAGCTTATGGTGACTTAGATGCCATTGCTGGCCGAGGATTGCAGGTGACCAAGGGCGTCTGCCTCCCAGTCTCCGGAGGCAGAGAGGATGGAATAACAATGCTGCTCTTTCCTCTGCTTATGCGAAGGGCCAGACGGAGAGATGGGCCATTCCTGCCACTCCTCTGACCAATTACACATCCACATGACCAAGTCTCTGATGTCTTATCATAGGATCTTTATCTCAGTTACCTCGCCCACCACCCCCACTCTGACCGGAAGGGGATACCTTGCTTTCTCATCCTTCTGGTCTAAGGGAAAGCAAAATGACTCGCATGAAGTCACATACAGAAGACCAGTCAGACCCAATGCCACGTGTCAAAGGGATCAGGAAGCTCCACTGAGCTCCCCGTTTAGAGCTCCCAAAACTTGTTCATGACACACAGAGAAAATGATAATATCTTTATGGTGCATGGAATAAACAGGTGATGGGCTCAAATCTGGATTTGACTCCCTGGGGCTCTGGCTGTCCCAGCTCCACCTGATCTGAGGGCTGAGGGGTCACTGTGTTAACCCATTGGTAACCCACGGGGAAGAAGCTCTGACTCGCTCACTCCTAACAGTCCAAGGGTACAGACTCTAATCTCAGTGACCCCTCTGTTTGGCTCTGGGGGGTTCTCTTCACCAATGACTCAGGTGGGCCAGTCAGCTCTCTAATCAGTGGCTTCAGCAGAAGAGCCTCGAAAGAGCCCAAGCTTATTAGGAGGGTCACTATGTTCTACAGAAGTGCAGCTCAATCTTGTCGGGAGTATTAGGAACCTTTCGAGGATGCTGAGACCTAGCAGACACCTGGCACGCGGCGCTCAGGTGGGCGAGAGCATCTGTTCAAAATCAGCTTGTGAGGCGAGTCTAGGCCAGGCGCACCGCACGGCAGGGGAGCAGTCAGCCTCATGACACATGAAATGTGTTCACAGTTGGGGAGGTGGCCGGGGGCCTCCAGTGGGAAGGAGAGGCACAGACGATAGGCCAGCCCTTTGCAACTGCTTCTGGTTCATCAAAAAGGCAAATAATGACTTAGGAAGGGTGAACAGTGAAGCAAATACGTGTCTACAGGGAGGCCATGTGGCAGAGTTTGAGGTGCTCTACCAGCTTGGGAGTAAGGCAGACACTTGAATTCTGCCTCTGTCATATACAAGCTGTGTGACTTTGGGCAAGTTCCCTAACCTCTCTCTGAGCCTCAATTTTCTCGCCTAATTACAATGCCATATCTCTCACAGAGTTGTTGCATATATTAAATAAAAGTATGTATACAAAGCACCCAGAATGCTATAGGATGACAATAAAATGTTAACCATTCCACTTTACTATACATGTTGTTTAAAGTAGAGATTGGTATGTGTGTGTGTGTGTGTGTGTGTGTGTGTGTGTGTGTGTGTGTGCATGTGTATGAGAGAGAGCGAGAGCGAGAGTGAGAGTGAGAGCGAGAGCGAGAGAGAGAGAGAGAGAGATCCTTATGTGGAGGCTTAGGAAATACTGCAGAGATATCCTTGTTGATTGTCAAGATTCCCCCAAATATAGACGACAAAGTGATTGTAATTGTTGACTCCAGACCTGCCTCCACCTAGAGTCCGTTACTTGGTCTCTGGTCCCCAAATTCTGCAGGGATTTTTACAGTCATTCAACTTCCTTGAATGCAAGGCATCATTAGACGCTGAACCCTCCAATGGCAGGGAATGTATCCCCACATCCCTGCCCTGGCCCAGGGCCTGGACCATGTGAACACCCAATACATTTTAGTGAACTGTGCTGAGCTTACATGGTGGGCCGGGGGACAAGGAGCAGGAAAAGGCATGTACCTGGTAAGGACATGTGGGCAGCTTTAGGTATCTACTCCCCCACCAGCCTAGTGGAAGGACAGGCGGGGCCCCAGGAGATGATGTCAACAGAAGGGTGGCAGAAAACCTGGGGTCCCTAGCTTGCCAGGCAGCCTGGGGTGATGGACTAGTCTGCCAGGCTCCTCCTGCCCATGGGGGTGTCTCTCAGGGTACACCACCCTCTCCCACGCTGAGGGGCATGAGAGCTTTCTGACGGCAGGTCCATCCCCATGTGCTGCTGAGGGCAACATGAAGAAAGAGGACAAATACAGGAAGCAACTATCTGATGTGGCTCCACCCAGCGTGTCAAAACAGAGCAACAGGATGTCAATTTCTCAGGTGTAACGAGGTGTGGACAGCAGAGTTGGCAGGCCCACCGCGGGGGCTGCTGCATCCTGCCGCTGTCACCGGCAGAACTGACGGATGGGTCTTCCCGGCAGCCTCCCAATCAGAACATCTCAGCGGGTCTCCTCCCACAGTTACTATGTGCAGGGTCCTTTGGGTGGGGCTCAGGCCAGACTTTGGAAGACTGACTGGAGGATATGGTCCTCCATACACCTCTCTGAGTAATGGTGAAAGGGAAAATTTGGCCAACCTCTCTGGCTGTCAAAAGGATTTTACCTGCAGACAACTTATCAATATAACTTAGAGCCCTTCTCCAGGTTCAGAAGCAACAATGAACAATTCTGCTATAAAGCAGTGGTTCTTTTTTTTTTTTAATGGAGTACTTTATTTTTTTAATTGGAGTATAGTTGATTTACAATGTTGTATTATTTTCAGGTGTACAGCAAAGTGAATCAGTTATACATATATATATATATCTCCATTCTTTTTTAGATCCTTTTCCCATATAGGTTATGACAGAATATTGAGTAGAGTTCCCTGTGCTATACAGTAGGTCTTAATCAGTTATCTATTTTATATATAGTACTGTGTACAGTTAATCCCAATCTCCCAATTTATCCTTCCCCCCCTTCTGCGTTTGGTTACCATAAGTGTGTTTTCTACATTTGTGGCTCTATTTCTGTTTCATAAATAAGTTCATTTGTACCATTTTTTAAGATTCCACATATAAACAATATCATATTTGTCTTTCTCTGACTTCTTTCACTTAGTATGATAATCTCCAGGTCCATCCATGTTGCTGCAAATGGCATCATTTCATTCTTTTCTGTGGCCGAGTAATAGTCCATTGTATATATGTACCACACCATTCCTTGTCAATGGACATTTAGGCTGCTCCCATGTCTTGGTTATTGTGAATAGTGCTGCAATAAATACTGGGGGTGCACATATCTTTTTGAATTATGGCTTTCTCCAGATATATGCCCAGGAGTGGGATTGCTGGATCGTATGGTAGTTTTATTTTTACTTTTTAAAGGAATTTCCATACTGTTCTCCATAATGGTTGTACCAATTTAAATTCCCACCAACAGGGTAGGAGGATTCATTTTTCTCCACACTCTTTCCAGCATTTATTGTTTGTAGATATTTTGATGATGGCCATTCTGACTGGTGTGTGGTGATACCTCATTGTAGTTTTGATTTGCATTTCTCTAATGTATCAGAATTATCCAGGAAGAGTGTTAATAATATCATCATCCAGACCACACTCCAAACATTCAGAGTTGGACTCTGCCGTTGTTTTGGGTCCAGAACATCTGATGTCCATTTGATGAGGGCTCATGAACTTAGTCAGCTAAGTAATAGCTAATTAAGGTATACATCTGAAATCTGTATTCAAAATATTTTTCCACAATTTTCATTCATTCATGCAATATTTGTACCAGGCACTGTTCCAAGTGCTGGGGGCCCCACCCATGAACAAAACATACCAAAAAATCCCTGTCCCATTTTATTTGCATGGCAATTTTCTTTAAGAAAAGGATTACAGCTGGCCCATGGGGGAGAGGGGATGCTGCAGTGGGAGCCAGGACCCTTGAGGTTGAGGTCGAACCCAGCAGTGAACTGGCTGTGGGTGCTACATGTGCTCTTTAACTTTCTTTTTAAAAAAATTAGTTACAATGTTATGTTAGTTTCAGGTGTACAGCAAGCTCCTTAACTTTTTGAATGAAACTTTATAGTAAGCTTCTTTAAATAATAACCAAGATGTTCTGAAGATAAAGTAGGTCAATCTGCAGCTCAGGCTACCCTTATCAAACACCTGTGCCCCTCATCTTCTGGTGGGTCCATGATGAACTCAAGGGAAATCCTGTGTAAGGGATGGATTTTGTCCCAGTTGTGCTCACAACCTCTCCTGGGAGAATGGCTCAAACCCAGGGAAGGAGATGAATAAAGACACATAGCTACGGGCTACTGCACTTGAAGAGGTAGAGGATTTTGGCCAAAGGAGGGAACCAAGTAGGAGAAAGTAGGGCAGGCTTCTTGGTGGGCGAGGTGGGATGGAAGGGCAGATGAGAGGTTCTGATGGATGGGAGGTGTAGCGACAGGTGGTGTCCCTGGGAGACCGAGGAGTGAGCAGAAGCTCAGCGGGCAGAGCAAGCAGGGTGGGGGGCAGAAGGTAAAGTGGCCAGGGTACGGGGTTGGGGCCACACAGAGCTGGGTTCGCATCCTATTGCCACTTACTGGCTGTCGACAGCAGACTTATCCCCATTCTGCAAATGTGGAAACTGAGAGAGGGTAACAGCTACCCGGGGGCGTTTTGGTGAGGTTTAAAGGACACTCCCTCAGGTGTCTGGCTGGCCGCCATGTCTGGCGTGTGCGGGACAGCAAGCCTTGCATTCGAGGCAGGGCGAGCAAAGTGCCACGTGGGACACATTTGGAGCTTTCTAGGTCCGAGGCACACAAAATATTTTTAAAGAGCTCCAAAACATTCCCTCTTTATCTCCCTTGGGACTGACAGGGTTGATATGCTGGAATGATTTGTGGCTTCATGGTGAATGGAGTCCCCTTATCACAGAGTTCATTATCGGAAGCCTTTCCTGGAGATGAGAAATGGTGTTTCTTCAATTCTCACGGACAGATAAGTGAGCACTCTCAGAGGGGTTTTCCTAGACAAGATTTCTCTCTCTTTTTTTCAGGCTGGAGAAGCTGGCAGGGGGGAAACCCCCAATAATGCTCTCACCGCAGTAAAGCTGATAGAAAACGACGTTTCCACGGGCTGGTGGAAAGGCGTGGTGATTTGTTTAGTCCACTTCCAAATAACATCCCTCCTTTTGGAAGGGGCTTACCTGGCCTTTTTCTAGAAAACTCCTGCTTTTTAGCCCTACGGTTTTCAGGTGAAGTGACATTTGGTGTGTGTGACCTTGGAAACATTATTGAACTGCCATGAACCTCAGCTCCCGCATTTATAAAAGGGAGACCTAGCCTTTCGCATCTTATAGGGTGTGGTAGGCAGAATAATACCCCTCCCTCCTCTCCCCCAAAGACATGTCCATGTCTTTATTGCTGGAGCACGTGAACATGTTACGTTACACGGCAAGGGGAGGGGATTAAGATTGTAGATGAAAGTGAGGTCGCTCATCAGCTGACCTTGAGATGGGGAGATTATCCTGTGTTATCCAGGTGGCCTGATGTAGTCACAAGCGTCCTCATAAGTGAAGGAGGGAGGCAGGAGAGTGCCTGCGAGAATGATGCAGTAGGAGAAAGGCTTGCCTGGTCATTGTTTTCTTTGAAGATGAAATTAGGGGGCCAGGAACGAAGGAGTGTAGGCGGCCCCTAGAAGTTGGAAATGGCAAGGAGACACATTCCCCCCTAGAGCGTCCAGAAGGCCGGCAGCCCTGCTGACACCTTGATTTTAGCCCAGTGGGATCCATTTGGAGTTTCTGACCTCCAGAACTAGAAGATAGTACCTTTGTGTTGTTTTAAGCCACAGAGCTTCTGGTAATCTGTTACACCAACAATAGGGTTAATGGGAGAATTAAATATTACAATGTACTTCTAAATTTGTAACCTTGGAAAATACTTGACTTCTCTGCTCCTCCGTTTTCTCAAGTGTAAAATGGCGATGAAAGTGAGAGCTACCTCGTGGAATTGCTGTCAGGAAGAAATGGCCAATACGTGTGAGGTACCAGAATGCTTTCTGACACACGGTAAGGGTTTGCTGATGGTATTACTGTTCCATAAAGCACTTAGTTATGTCCTCAAACATAACAACGATTATCTTTGCTATATGGAAAGGTGAAGGGAGGAGGGACCTTGTCCACCGCTCTAGAACTTTCCCTTCCCAGTTGCAATCCAGGCACATTTCTCAAATTCCAGGAGGTCCTGCACTTACAGACTTTGCCCAATTCCTGTTTTTTAGGTATCCTTGCTTGTTTGTTTTTTTGTTTTGTTTTTTTGAGGTAAGCGGGCCTCTCACTGTTGTGGCCTCTCCCACTGTGGAGCACAGCCTCCGGACGCGCAGGCTCAGCGGCCATGGCTCACGGGTCCAGCCGTTCCGCGGCATGTGGGATCCTCCCAGACCGGGGCACGAACCCGTGTCCCCTGCATCGGCAGGCAGACTCTCAACCACTGTGCCACCAGGGAAGCCCGCCCAATTCCTGTTTTAATTTAATTTTAACATATGTGTCTTCTTGAGGAAGGTGGTCTGACCTGGGTACTTTTCATAACTCATGTAGCATTGAGGTTTTTATTGTTGTACTGCAAAATACCCCCAAACTTAGAGACTTAAAATAATTGTATTAGAGCTCCTGATTCATGGGTCAGGAATTCAGACAGGGCTTGGCTGAGTGTTCTTCTGCTCCACATGGTATCCGGGTTATTCAGTTGGTCTAGAGTATAGGGTCCAAGCCAGTTTCACTCATGTTCCTTGTGGTTGGGTTGGCTTGGCAGAGAGAGCTGGGGGCTGGCCAGCATCGCTCTTTCTCCATAACCTTTCCAGGTGGTTAGCTTGGACTTCTTTAGAGCAGGGCTTCCAGAGAGAGTGTTTGCAGAGGTAGTCTCTTAAGGGCTGGGCCAGGAAACGCACAGCATTCCATCCACCATTTCCTGTGGGTCAAAGCAGCCAGAGGTCCTGCCCAGATTCAATGAGATCCAATGACCGCACCTCTCAATGGAAAGAATGTCAAGGACTCTGTGACCCTCTGTAATCCACCACATAGATCTAGTATTCCTTAGGGATAACCCAGAATAAGAGAAATGGGAGTCGGGTGTAAGGGACTAAACTGTCCATCCTTGGCAATACAACAAGCACTGAACCCACTGGCCTGCATCACTCTGCACATTCTGGATTCAACTAACATTTACTGTGTATCCACTGTTTGCAGCACATCATGCTAGGTGCTTTCATATTCATGATTTCTTCTGATCCTTTGAAAAGAAAGTCTTCTGTTTCAGCTAAGGCACAAACCAAAGCCTGGAGGACATGGTGGGGGGCTGGCGGGCAAATTTAAATTTCCTCATCTAACCTTCAGGGCATTTGCTTTTCATTATAGGCTCGTCTTACTTGGGCTTCATGCCTCCATTTTTCTGACTCTAGGCAGACAGAATGGCCTCAGCAGGAATGCGGGCTGTTTTAGACATCTGTGTCCTGGGAGGATCGTGGGGCACTTTGAATCCAGGTCAGAACGGACCCCAAATGAGCTCATGTTTCTAAAGTGCTTTGAGCTCCTCAGAGAACAGAAGCTATTTAACTCTGGTCTCATTGGTGGGTCCCTGCTATCACCAGGCAGATACCTTGGATAAATAGGGGGAAATCAGTCTCCAGGGTTCTCTGTCTGCAGTCCTTTCAGTCACAATTAATTAATTTTCAGAAAAATGCAGCTCAACAAAAGAAGAGAGAGGAGGAAAAAAAAAAAAAAAAAACAACAACCTGTCAAGACAGAAAGAGAAAACACAATTTCTGCTGCCCACTGCCCCCAGCTGAAGCGTAGAGGAGAATGCTGACAACTGGGTCCAGGACAGCAGTCCAGGCACCTTGGTGCCCTTGGCCTTCAGGAGGGCAGGGGAAGGGGCAGGGAACAGGTGGAGGGCCGGGGATGTCTGGCCGGAGCTACCTGTAGATAGCCTGGATTTGTTGGCATCTCTCAAAATGAGATCAACTTGATGCTGATTAAAGCTGAAAAAACCCGCCAGCCCAGCATGCTGAGTATCTGACTCTAGGGCCCCCAAACAAATTGTTTTCCCTTTTCCTGTTGATCCCTGCGAACCCTTTGGCTCAGCCTGGTTCGCCTGTGGGGACAGGACTGGAAAGGGAGGCAGGTTTCCTCTTGGCACCTCGCTGTCAGAGCCATCCCCAAGCTTCCTGGCAGGCCCCCCAAGTCCCAGCAGGAGGGAGACAAGAAAGCATTCTTGTCAGTCCTAGGAGCTGATGTCTGCATATGCAAATGGGCTGAAGAGCCCATGGCCTTGAATCAGATTCAAAAAATGTTTAGGGAAGGTCTACCTGTGCAGGTGTTTTCACATAAATGATCTCATTTCTATTCATGACAACTGGTGAGGCAGGAATTATATTACCTAAGACTTGCTATGAGGACACATAGGTTCAGAGAGGGTAATATCTTGCCCAAAGCCACACAGTTATCCATAGGCAGTATCCATATATAAATATGGGCCTTCTGATTCTTACTCCGGCATGCTTTCCACCATCTAGTGGCTACGACACCGTGGCTCCAGGTAGAACAATACAAATGGGGTTCTTGGGTATGAAACACCCTCAAAATTATGCTTAGAGTCTGAACACCTGACCCAGAACAAGAATTCTTAAATTTTGGCAATCTGCCGACACTATGGACCTCTTCACAGAATAATGTTTTCAAATATAAAACAAACTATATAGGATACAAAGAAAGCAATTACATTGAAATAGTTATAAAAGTGTTTAAAAAACACAGTGTGGGATAGTACAGCATGTAGACACCTAGAATGACTAGGTGTCAGGGACCAAGCATGGGAGTTACGGTGGGGCCATGATGGAGGAAAAGAGGTGAAAATGGATACCCTTTAAGAACCTGCAGCACACACAGGAAGAGAAGAAATGCACAGTTATAAGGCTTTACCATAAAAGGTAAAATACGATTAAATGTTATTGATAAATGAGTGTGACGGAGTCAGATGAGTGCAGAGAGAGCCTGAAGGGAGGGTTCCAGAAGGCTGATGTTGCCAAAAAGCCTGTTGGGAAGAAGTGAGTTTTGATGTGAGCCTGGAAAGATGTGCATGGTCTTTCCACCGTTCATTTCCCTGAACATGCAGACACTTCTGCTTCTTTTATTTTATCTGTCTTCCAGACTAAACCTATCAAGTTACAAAAAGAGAGCTAAGAGTGTGACAATGATGACCATGTTATGATCTTAAGCTCCTGGTTGCCTTGCACAAGAAAAAAAAAATGCATCCTGTTACTGGTGGCGATTGAGTGGCTGGTGTGCTTGCAAGTCATTCATGAATTAACAACCTTTGCTAATCACTCCTGGTTGATATTCATCATAGGTACATTTTGCAAGATGAATTCTGTCAGCGACGCTGGCAGCTACTCAACAAGTCCCAGCAGCAGCTGCAAATAGTTATTAATAATATTTCGTTTGGGTTCCCACTTGTCACTTTCCATCCTCCTGCTTCATAAGTATGAACGGCATCCTTACCAAGTGGCGTCCACAGAACGGAACACAAAGGCAACGTAGAAATTTTAAATGAAAACAGATGTTGAGAAATGCCATTATCCCAGGCATGCTACAATAAACAGCGTTAACATTTCTAAGTGACGGTCCTCTGAATCGGACCACCAGAAGCTCCGTTTACAATTAAATGAGGGGCTTATCCTTTTGCATCCCTGGATTCTACAGGTGGCTTGGCGACAGTCATCTCTTAATGTTTCGATTTCAGTGCAGCTGTTAAGAGCCAGCTAAGCAGGGATTGGACAGGCAGGCATTCAGAAAGGTGTTGGCGGTGCCAGATGCATTCATTGTCTAACTGCCTGGATGCAAAACTCACTGAGCATAGCAGCTGAAGTGTGAGAGCTCTTGAGGTGATGTCTTCCTAACAGTGCACCCACCTGTGCCAAGGGATGGTATCATTGTTTATGTCACTGATGACTGGAGCCTGGGCCCTCCATGCATTTTATCACCCTTGGTCCTTCATTAGAGCAATTAGAAGAAAGATCACATCATAATTACTGGAATGTTGCTTTGTGGCCAAATAGTACATCCACATATGACTTCACATATGTGAAGAATACCATCCTGGGTTTTATCATCACCCAGACTTTACAGATGCTAAACCTCAGCATAGGGATTAAGAGCATGGATCGTGGATCACACAAAATTGGGATTGAAAACTGGAACTGCCACTTACTAGCTCTCTGGTCTTATGCTCATCGTTTATTCTGTATGGGCCTCACTGTCTGCATCTGGAAAAGAGGGACAGTGATGTTTGCTTTAAGGTTATTGAGCATGTAGCAAATGCCTGGCACGGCACTTACTGACAGCTCATGGCTTAAGCTCAATTTTGAGATCGCTATTATCCTATCTATTCACTGGTGCAAGTTCACCTTCACTAAGATGATGTTCTAGGACGAGAGTGACGGCCAAAGAAATGCTGGGCTCAGTAAAGTAACTCAGGGCACAGCTTTCTTGGAGGATATGCTCATTATTTATTAAATCAATCTCTCTTTCTTTCTCTCTCTCCATGCTTTATCCATCTATCTATCCATCCATCCATCCATCCATCCATCCATCCATCCATCCATCATCATCCTCTTCTATTCTAAATAACAACCTAAGCGCATCCCGCCATTTGTCACTTAGCGCCTCGCGGTATTGCAGTGCTTATGTTCAAGTGACCCTGATTTTACTTAATAATGGCCTCAAAGCACCAGAGTAGTGATGCTGGCAATTCAGATATGCCAAAGAGAAGCTGTAAAGTGCTTCCCTGAAGCGAAAAGATGAAAGTTCTCTGCCAAAGAAAGAAAGAAAATCATATGCTGAGGTTGCTGAGATCTACAGCATCAAAAGATCCCAAATTATCTTGTGTTAATGAGAGTGGTATAAGAAGGCTAAGGGGGAGACCTTCAAGATGGCGGAAGAGTAAGACGTGGAGACCACCTTCCTCCCCACAAATACATCAGAAATACATCTACATGTGGAACAACTCCTACAGAACACCTACTGAACGCTGGTAGAAGACCTCAGACCTCCCAAAAGGCAAGAAACTCCCCACGTACCTGGGTAGGGCAAAAGAAAAAAGAATAAACAGAGACAAAAGGATAGGGACGGGACCTGCACCAGTGGGAGGGAGCCGTGAAGGAGGAAAGGTTGCCACACACTAAAAGCCCCTTCGCGGACGGAGACTGCGGGTGTCGGAGGGGGAAGCTTCGGAGCCACAGAGGAGAGCGCAACCACAGGGGTGCGGAGGGCAAAGCGGAGAGATTCCCCCACAGAGGATCGGTGCCGAGCGGCACTCACCAGCCCGAGAGGCTTGTCTGCTCACCCGCCGGGGCGGGCGGGGCTGGGAGCTGAGGCTCGGGCTTCGGTCGGAGCGCAGCGAGAGGACTGGGGTTAGCGGTGTGAACACAGCCTGCAGAGGGTTAGTGCACCACGGCTAACCGGGAGGGAGTCCGGGAAAAGTCTGGACCTGCCGAAGAGGCAAGAGACTTTTTCTTCCCTCTTTGTTTCCTGGTGCGTGAGGAGAGAGGATTAAGAGCGCTGCATAAAGGAGCTCCAGAGACAGGCGCGAGCCGCGGCTAAAAGCGCGGACCCCAGAGACGGGCATGAGACGCTAAGGCTGCTGCTGCCGCCACCCAGAAGCCTGTGTGCAAGCACAGGTCACTATCCACACCCCTGTTCCGGGAGCCTGTGCAGCCCGACCCTGCCAGGGTCCCGGGATCCAGGGACAACACCCCCGGGAGAATGCATGGTGCGCCTCAGGCTCGTGCAACGTCACGCCGGCCTCTGCCGCCGCAGGCTCGCCCTGCACTCCGTGCCCCTCCCTCCCCTCCCGGCCTGAGTGAGCCAGAGCCCCCGAATCAGCGGCTCCTTTAACCCCGTCCTGTCTGAGCGAAAAACAGATGCTCTCAGGCGACCTACACGCAGAGGCTGGGCCAAATCCAAAGCTGAACCCTGGGAGCTGTGAGAACAAAGGAGAGAAAGGGAAATCTCTCCCAGCAGCCTCAGGAGCAACGGATTAAAGCTCCACAATCAACCTGATGTACCTGCATCTGTGGAAAACCTGAAGAGATAATGAATCATCCCAAAATTGAGGCGGGGGACTTTGGGAGTAACTGTAGACTTGGGGTTTGTTTTCTGAATCTAATTTGTTTCCTGTTTTATGTTTACCTTAGTTTAGTGTTTAGAGTTTATTATCATTGGTAGATTTGTTTATTCCTCCTTTTTATAAACACATATATATTTCCTTTTTCTCTTTTTGTGTCTGTGTAGGCTTCTTTGTGTGATTTTTGTCTGTATAGCTTTGCTTTTACCATTTGTCCTAGTGTACTGTCTGTCCCTTTTTTTTTTTTAGTATAGTTTTTAGCACTTGTTATCATTGGTGGATTTGTTTTTTGGTTTGGTTGCTCTCTTCTTTCTTTCTTTTTCCTTATTTTTATTACTTTTTAATTTTTTAAACTTATAATAATTATTTTTTATTTTAATAACTTTATTTTCTTTCTTTCTTTATTTTTTCTTTCTTTTTTTCTCCCTTTTCTTCTGAGCCATGTGGCTGACAGGGTCTTGGTGCTCTGGCCGGGTGTCAGGCCTGTGCCTCTGAGGTGAGAGAGTCGAGTTCAGGACATTGGTCCACAAGAGACCTCCTGGTTCCACATAATATCAAATGGCAAAAGCTCTCCCAGAGATCTCCATCTCAGCGCTAAGACCCAGCTCCACTCAACAACCAGCAAGCTACAGTGCTGGGCACCCCATGCCAAACTACTAGCAAGACAGGAACACAACCCCACCCATTAGCTGAGAGGCTGCCTAAAATCATAATAAGGGCACAAACATCCTAAAACACACCACCGGACACTGTCCTGCCCAGCAGAAAGACAAGATCCAGCCTCATCCACCAGAACACAGGCACTAGTCCCCTCCACCAGGAAGGCTACACAACCCCCTGAACCAATCTTAGACACTGGGGAGACACCAAAAACAACGGGAACTATGAACCTGCAGCCTGTGAAAAGGAGACCACCAAACATAGTAAGTTAAGCCAAATGAGAAGACAGAGAAACACACAGCAGATGAAGGAGCAAGGGAAAAACCCACCAGACCAAACAAATGAAGAAGAAATAGGCAGTCTACCTGAAAAAGAATTCAGAGTAATGATAGTAAAGATGATCCAAAATCTTAGAAAGAGAATGGAGAAAATACTAGAAACATTTAACAAGGACCTAGAAGAACTAAAGAGCAAACAAACAATGATGAACAACACAATAAATGAAATTAAAATTTCTCTAGAAGGAATCAATAGCAGAATAACTGAGGCAGAAGAATGGATAAGTGACCTGGAAGATAAAATAGTGGAAATAACTACTGCAGAGCAGAATAAAGAAAAAAGAATGAAAAGAACTGAGGACAGTTTTAGAGACCTCTGGGACAACATTAAACACACCAACATTCAAATTATAGGGGTCCCAGAAGAAGAAGAGAAAAAGAAAGGGACTGAGAAAATATTTGAAGAGATTATAGTTGAAAACTTCCCTAATATGGGAAATACAAAGAAAAAATATTAAAAGCAGCAAGGGAAAAACAACAAATAACATACAAGGGAATCCCCTTGATCTTTCAGCAGAAACTCTGCAAACCAGAAGAGAGTGGCAGGACATATTTAAAGGAATGAAAGGAAAAACTTACAACCAAGATTACTCTACCCAGCAAGGATCTCATTCAGATTCAACAGAGAAATTAAAACCTTTACAGACAAGCAAAAGCTAAGAGAATTGAGCACCACCAAACCAGCTTTACAACAAATGCTAAAGGAATTTCTCTAGACAGGAAACACAAGAGAAGGAAAAGACCTACACTAACAAACCCAAAACAATTAAGAAAATGGTAATAGGAACATAGATATCGATAATTACCTTAAATGTAAATGGATTAAATGCTCCAACCAAAAGACATAGACTGGCTGAATGGATACAAAAACAAGACCCGTATATATGCTGTCTACAGGAGACCCACTTCAGACCTAGGGACACAAACAGACTGAAAGTGAGGGGATGGAAAAAGATATTCCATGCAAATGGAAATCAAAAGAAAGGTGGAGTAGCAATTCTCATATCAGACAAAATAGACATTAAAATAAAGACTATTACAAGAGACAAGGACACTACATAATGAACAAGGGATCAATCCAAGAAGAAGATATAACAATTGTAAATATTTATGCAGTCAACATAGGAGCACCTCAATACATAAGGCAAAGGCTAACAGCCATAAAAGGGGAAATCAACAGTAACACAATCATAGTAGGGGAATTTAATACCCCACTTTCACCAATGGACAGATCATCCAAAATGAAAATAAATGATACATTAAACAAGATGGACTTAATTGATATTTATACAACATTCCATCCAAAAACAACAGAATACATTTTTTTCTCAAGTGCTCATGGAACATTCTCCAGGATAGATCATATCTTGGGTCACAAATCAAGCCTTGTTAAATTTAAGAAAAGTGAAATCATATCAAATATCTTTTCTGACCACAACGCTATGAGACTAGGTATCAATTACAGGAAAAAGTCTGTAAAAAATACAAACACATGGAGAGTAAACAATAAACTACTTAATAACCAAGATATAACTGAAGAAATTAAAGAGGAAATCAAAAAATACCTAGAAACAAATGACAATGAAAACACGATGACCCAAAACCTATGGGGTGCAGCAAAAACAGTTCTAAGAGGTAAGTTTATAGCAATGCAATCCTACCTCAAGAAACAAGAAACAGCTCAAATAAACAACCTAACCTTACATCTAAAGCAATTAGAGAAAGAAGAACAAAAAAACCCCAGCAGAAGGAGGGAAATCATAAAGATCAGATCAGAAATAAATGAAAAAGAAATGAAGGAAACAATAGAAAAGATCAATAAAACTAAAAGCTAGTTCTTTGAGAAGATGAACAAAATTGATAAACCATTAGCCAGACTCATCAAGATAAAAAGGGAGAGGATTCAAATCAATAGAATTAGAAATGAAAAAGGAGAAGTAACAACTGACACTGCAGAAATACAGAGGATCATGAGAGATTACTACAAGCAACTATATGCCAATAAAATGGACAACCTGGGAGAAATGGACAAATTCTTAGAAAAGCACAACCCTCCGAATATGAACCAGGAAGAAATAGAAAATATAAACAGACCAATCACAAGCACTGATATTGAGACTGTGATTAAAAATTTTCTAACAAACAAAAGGCCAGGACCAGATGGCTTCACAGGCGAATTCTATCAAATATTTAGAGAAGAGCTAACACCTACCCTTCTCAAACTCTTCCAAAATATACCAGAGGGAGGAACACTCCCAAACTCCTTCTATGAGGCCACTATAACCCTGATACCAAAACCAGACAAAGATGTCACAAAGAAAGAAAACTACAGGCCAATATCACTGATGAACATAGATGCAAAAATCCTCAACAAAATACTAGCAAACAGAATCCAACAGCACATTAAAAGGATCATACACCATGATCAAGTGGGGTTTATCCCAGAAATGCAAGGATACTTTAATATATGCAAATCAATCAATGTGATACACCATATTAATAAACTGAAGGATAAAAACGATTTGATAATCTCAATAGATGCAGAAAAAGCTTTCAACAAAATTCGACACCAATTTATGATAAAAACCCTCCAGAAAGTACACATAGAGGGAACTTACCTCAACATAATAAAGGACATATATGACAAACCCACAGCCAACATTGTTCTCAATGGTGAAAAACTGAAACCATTCCCACTAAGATCAGGAAAAAAACAAGGTTGTCCACCTTGTTTTAGCCACAGCAATTAGAGAAGAAAGAGAAATAAAAGGAGTCCAAATCGGAAAGGAAGAAGTAAAGCTATCACTGTTTGCAGATAACATAATACTACACATAGAGAATCCTTTGGTAAAGAAGCAGGATACAAAATTAAGGCACAGAAATCTCTTGTATTCCTATACACTAATGATGAAAATCTGAAAAAGAAATTAAGGAAACACTCCCATTTACCACTGCAACAAAAGAATAAAATACCTAGGAATAAACCTACCTAAGGAGACAAAAGACCTGTATGCAGAAAACAATAAGACACTGATGAAAGAAAGTAAAGATGATACAAACAGATGGAGAGATATGCTATGTTCTTGGACTGGAAGAATCAACATTGTGAAAATGACTATACTACCCAAAGCAATCTACAGATTCAATGCAATCCCTATCAAACTACCAATGACATTTTTCACAGAACTAGAACAAAAAATTTCACAATTTGTATGGAAAACAAAAGACCCCAAATAGCCAAAGCAATCTTGAGAAAGAAAAACGGAGCTGGAGGAATCAGACTCCTGGACTTCAGACTATACTACAAAGATACAGTAATCAAGACAGTATGGTACTGGCACAAAAACAGAAATAGAGATCAATGGAACAGGATAGAAAGCCCAGAGATAAACCCAAGCACATATGGTCACCTTATTTTTGATAAAGGAGGCAAGAATATACAACGCAGAAAAGACAGCCTCTTTAATAAGTGGTGCTGGGAAAACTGGACAGCTACATGTAAAAGAATGAAATTAGAACACTCCCTAACACCATACACAAAAATAAACTCAAAATGGATTAAAGACCTAAATGTAAGGCCAGACAGTATAAAAGTCTTAGAGGAAAACATAGGCAGAACACTCTTTGACATAAATCACAGCAAGATCCTTTTTGACCCACCTCCTAGAGAAATGGAAATAAAAACAAAAATAAACAAATGGGACCTAATGAAACTTAAAAGCTTTTGCACAGCAAAGGAAACCATAAACAAGGCAAAAAGACAACCCTCAGAATGGGAGAAAATATTTGCAAATGAAGCAACTGACAAAGGTTTAATCTCCAGAATTTACAAGCAGCTCATGCAGCTCAATATAAAAAAACAAACAACCCAATCCAAAAATGGGCAGAAGACCTAAATAGACATTTCTCCAAAGAAGATATACAGATTGCCAACAAACACATGAAAGGATGCTCAACATCACTAATCATTAGAGAAATGCAAATCAAAACTACAATGAGGTATCCCCTCACACCAGTCAGAATGGCCATCATCAAAAAATCTACAAACAATAAATGCTAGAGAGGCTGTGGAGAAAAGGGTACCCTCTTGCACTGTTGGTGAGAATGTAACTTTATACAGCCACTATGGAGAACAGTATGGAGATTCCTTAAAAACTGAAAAGAGAACTACCATACGACCCAGCAATCCCACTACTGGGCATATACCCTGAGAAAACCATAATTCAAAAAGAGTCATGTACCAAAATATTCATTGCAGCTCTATTTATAATAGCCAGGACATGGAAGCAACCTAGGTGTCCATCAACAGATGAATGGATAAAGAAGATGTGGCACATATATACAATGGAATATTACTCAGCCATAAAAAGAAACGAAATTGAGTTATTTGTAGTGAGGTGGATGGAACTAGAGTCTGTCATACAGAGTGAAGTAAGTCAGAAAGAGAAAAACAAATACTGTATGCTAACACATATATATGGAATCTAAAAAAAAAAAAGAAAGAGAACTTTATGAAGAACCTAGGGGCAGGACAGGAATGAAGACGCAGACGTAGAGAATGAACGGGGAGTAGGAAGGGTAATCTGGGATGATGTGAGAGAGTGGCATGGACTTATATATACTACCAAATGTAAAATAGATAGATAGCGGGAAGCAGCCACATAGCACAGGGAGATCAGCTCGGTGCTTTGTGACCACCTAGAGTGGTGGGATGGGGGGTGGGTGGGAGGGAGACGCAAGAGGGAGGAGATATGGGGATATATGTATACATATAGCTAATTCACTTTGTTATACAGCAGAAACTAACACACCATCGTAAAGCAATTATACTCCAGTAAAGATGTTAATAAATAAATAAATAACAACCTAGGCCACCGGGTGACCTTTGCATAGCCGGAAAGCATTCTTTTGAACCATTCCCCCCCAAAAAAACAGGTACATAATATTGAAGGTCCCAAGGCACCTTAGAAGAGACAACTACAACCCTCCTTAATTGGTTCAGCAATTGCCGAATATGTCCTTGAATAATTTGTACCCATACCTTATAATCTGGGGTTACATACAACAGAAAAATCTGTATTTTCTGTTTGTTTGCTTGAAGGATACTGAGCCTGGAATCCTTCCTGAAGGGATTCTACTATCCTATTAAAGCAATGGTTGTAAGTTTAGAGAAATAATTTAGGGTGATAGTTAGACACAGTAGGTGGTCAAAGAACTAATGACACATTCATACTATTGGCTGAGCATTTGAAATGTCTTATTATTTGTAAAACATTATTTAGCAATTGCCTCCATGGCATGTAACTGATTGACAAGCAAGCATTACCCTATCTCTACCTATCTACCTATCTATCTACCTATCTATCTACCTCTACAACTGTACAAATAATATACTCCTTAAATCTTTATATTTAATTGGTCTTTTACTTCTTATACTATTTAAACCTCGGAAACTCTCAAAAATTAAATGTTATTTCTCCATCAAATATTTCTTCATTTTCTTTTAAAATAGGAAAAGGAGCACGTGTCCCAGATTCCACAGCAAGTGGGGGTCTGAATGGAAGAACAGGGTCAAGTCATCGCTGTGCCTGATGGTATGTTCAAAACCACCACATGTACGTGCACTGTGTGAATAGATGTTTCTCCCTCGGCTCAGGGCTGCATTAAATGAGAATAAACAGCATCTATTAATATAAGGTCTAGAAGTCAATGTATGTTTGTTTTTAAAGTGAAGCTCTCATGATGATTATACGCTTGGGAGATAAATATGTTGGAGAAAATAATAAATGAGCATGTGAAAATTTATAATAAACCTATTCCTGTAAGGAGATCCCTGGAAGAGGCTGCACAGAAAAGCAAGCCTCCTGCCCCTCCCAGTAGCTGAAATTTTCCTAAGGAATATCCTGTTTTTCCGGACAGCAGATTCCTTGCACATTCAGAACTACTCAGAGCCAGAGCTGTGTATCTCATTAGGGTAGAATCAGATGAAGAATAAACTCATGGGGCCACAGTATTACTCTTGGAAATTTAAATCGCTAAAGGGTCTTCCTTTCGAAGGGCCCTGCTCTCAGAGGTAGCACTGGGCTTGTGTTCTGGGAATGTCATAATGAGCAGACGTGGGTTCTGAAAGGGTCAGCATGGCCCATGATGCAGCTACTGGGACCTAGGAAAACCTGTTCCTTTTTGCCTGCACTCTTCCCTGGCACCCTCACTTTCAAAGACCTAGCAGTGCTTATTTTTGTGTTTCTGTTTGATGCCCAGATGGCACGTTCCTTTGAACATGGATGTGTTCAAGGGGACTCAGCTGTGGTGCCCAGATCAAGCTACACTGAAATAATGTTAATGGGAAGGAAATCCAAAAAAGAGGGGATATATGTATGCACATAGCTGATTCACTTTGCTGTACAGTAGAAACAAACACAACACTGTAAAGCAACTATACTCCAATAAAAAATTTTTAAAAAATGTTAAAGGTCTCTACTGAAGCAATCCAAAGCAGAGGATCCCGAGTTTCAGGCTGCCACACCACCTTTACACCAGCGGAACGTGCCCGCACACGGCTCTCTGTCCCCTCTTCTCACTGCTGTTATCCTCCTAACAGGATCATTCAAGTTCGCTTATCTAGTCTCCGAGATGCTCCGTTCCAACTATTTCAAACAGAAGCAATTTGTCACGCAGGTCCACCTGACCTCCTGCAGAGAGCACAAGGATGAAGCAAGCTTGCTTTCCTCTGCAGCCCAATCTTCTTCCCTTTTCTCGGTTAAGTATTTTGCTCACGGGGCAACGAGCCCTTAAAAGCATGAAATAGGCATCCCCGCATATCACAAATGGGCACGCCCAAGTGCAAAGCTCATATCGTCTAGGGCAAAAGGGATGCACCTAGGGTCCCCAGACCAGTCGGCCACTGCAGGTCCACACGGCCACCTCCCCGTGGACAGAGGAACGCATTATTACCTCTGTCTGAACATTTGCTGTATTAGCTATATTGTGTCTTGCTGTCTGCTCATCTGTGGCGCCCACGTAATAAGAACCCTTTGGAATATCAACAGTACTCCGTTAAGGCAGTGATGGACGGAGTCTTTAAAGTGTTTCCTTTGCACTGAAACATGCAGATTGGAATTCCGTTGTGAAGACAGTCGGTGACACATTACCGTGTATGAAGAATGAACGTCTCACACCTTTAGTCCCCTGAGCACGGTGCGGCTCCAAGCAGACGAACGGGCTGCTGACACACGGAGCTCTCGGCCGTGTTCAACAAAGCCTTGATTTGAAAGCGTACACAGATCGTTCCTGTCTTCCTGAGTTCCCCATTTCTCCTTGTGCGTTGTTTTTACGGGTCTGACTCAGCCTTAGACTCTTGAAAATGATGTTCAGCCTACATCTGACTTCAGACTTGTGAGGAAGAATTAACACCCAGCCACTTCTTGAGGTTTCATTCCCTTGAAAGTCTGTTTTAGCCCTCAGGGTCCACTGCATCTTTTTTCTCAACTTCTTTTACTCTGAGCATCTGCTCTGCCTCCCCCGTCCCACCAATGTACCACCCAAATGGACAGCATTTGGGAGAAAGTTTGTTTTCTGAGTTTTTCTACATCATAATCTTGTACCAGGGATAGCTGAAATGCAGCCATTACATATACAGTGATATAGATAGAATTTCAAATTGTGGTCTGAGGCTGGATTACCTACAATCCCTGGAGGCACTCTGTAGGGTCACCCCATCACGTGACCTCCTATTGCAGGCTGGGTTCTGAGGGTACCATAGCTCACATGACCTGGAACTTGGGTGGGGACTGCTTTCTTTCAAGAGTGTACCTTCCAGATGACTGTAGCCACCAGAAGAGGTCCAACCTAGGGTGAAACTACTCATTAGTGTAACGGTTAACACCTAATCTGATTTGGGGCCAGGAGAAAAGCCTGAGTCATAGATACAACGTGGACTTTCCCATCCTTTCACAAGCCCCAAGAAACTCCACTCTCAGACCCTGGCTCTTGGCAGGAGAGAGAACAGCCAATGACACTGTGTATCACCTCAGCAGCTCACTATTGAGAAAAAAATTGGAAATCAGATCACTCAGGGGCACTCCGAATGCCATTACTGAATATCTCCCCAATTTGTAAAGAAGAGAATTCTCATGACAGGTGTCTCAGCAGACACAGACCTGCAGCCCATCCTCACTAACAGGGAGCATGGCAAGCTGCACGGTGTTGCACTGACGAAACACTCTCACATGCACAGGTGGCAGAGTGGCCCCTAGTTGGCGCCACCATTGCAGACACACTAGGAACACTCCACAGCTGGTACATAATTATAAGCTCAGTGCAAGCGAATCATTGCTATTTTTTGTGAGCGTTCCGCCTACTCTTCATGCTCAGAGAACAGCAGCTCCACCCACAAGACAACAAACATGCAACAACAAACAGATAGCAGGGGAAAAAGACCCAGGTGCATCCAGTTGTGCATTTTTCAGTGGTTTCCCTGCCACTTCTCTCCTTTTTATATTTTGTTTGAAATGTGCTGTTCCTAAGATAGTGGAGTTTTTCTCCTCAAAGTCCTGTGCTTCATTCTCAGTGGGCTGAATTCTTCTGCAGACTTATCTTTAATAACGTCACCAAATGGAGAAATAACACAAAGCAAGGAATAGCTGCTTTGGACTCTATACTTCCCAGGGCTTGGAAGTTATTTTCTCCTATAAACGTCATCGACATGCCCAGGATGGGGTATGGCATTTGCTCCGGCTTAAGAAGATTCTGCAACCATCAGTGGAAACTGAGGTACAGCCGAGGGTTTTACAGGCTGGTAGAAAGTTAAAAAATATTTCTGATGTCCTGCACTTGGGTGTAAGGGCAGAATTACACCTAAAACCCATAAATGTCCACCAGAAAAACAAAAGAAAAGCAGCTAGTAAGATCCAAACTCTTTACAAATCTAAAGATGAGTTTCTTCATCAAATAGAAAAATCCAACCCAGTTAAAATTTATTAAACACATACTACGTGCTTGACCCTACAGGTGCTGGGTGTTGAAGGCAGAACGAGTATTCAGTCTCCAGCTCTAAGGAGTTTACAATGCAATCAGCAAACAGAGACCTGGACAAAGTGCTGCGGGGACTCAGAGGGAGAAAGCAGACTCTGCACGGCGGAGTGCATCTTTGAGCTGGTACTGAGAATGGGGCTGTAAATTACTTAACTTTGCCCCCAAAGAGGTCTGGCTGTTGTCAATGTCTTGGCCAGTGTCTTTAGTGCCTTCGTTTGTCTGGGGGGCTTTGGTTCACACCATGCAATTTAACCATGTGATTTAGGTTGGGGGCTTTGGGTTGCCTGGCATCAATGGACCTGGAGACTGAGATCAACCCTGAGAGCAATTGATCAGTCCATCAACCAATCATGCCTTAGCAATGGAACCCCAGTAAAAGCTCTGAACACTGAGGCTCAGGTGAGTATCCTTGGTTGACAATTCTCCCTGTGTGTTGTTAAATGTGGACACCAGGAAAGTGACCATCCTGACTCCACAAGAAGAGGACAAATGAAGCTCTGCATTTGGTGTTTGCCCAGATTCTGCCCTGAGGTCTTCCCTCCTTGGCTGATTTTAATCCTTTTTCTGCAGAAAACCTTAATTATGACTGTAACAGCTTCTAGTGCATTCGATAAGTCACTCTAGAAAATGATCAAACCTGATGGTGGTTTGGGGGACCCTCCTGGACTTCCAGCTGATGTCAGAAGTAAGGTGGTCTCTTGCAAGGGCTGTTCTCTCTAACTATACACAAGGGGGTGGGTCTAACTCACACAAGAATGAATGGGAATTTGGTAGGCAGAGAATAAAGGTGCCATAGACTCACTTTTAAATCTGATACCTTTAAGATTCTTGCCTGGTATAAATCCTGACTCCAGCAAAGCCTTGATAAATAGCCTTTGTTCTCCCTACCAGGATTCTAAGGTATATGATAAGCATCTGAGCCAAGCAGCTATAAGGAAGATGAACAGGCTGCTTGAACAGTTAAACCAAACAGTTCAAAAAGTGTTTACTGTATTGACTGGTTAAAGATGCCTGTCTGAGATGCCTAGAGGATAGAGTTGTTTCTTTTTCTTTTTCCTTTTTAACCTCCTGAAAGAACATGCTAGCAAGAAGGTCGGCTTCCTCTGACTTGTGTAGGGAAGAGAAAATGTTCATAGATTTGTCCTTGACCTCCTCATGGCAGAACGGGTCAACAGACCTCCTAGTTACGTGCACAAGGTGGACACTGCCCAGAGGGAGGAATCATGTAAGTGTCTCATAAGATTTGACACAGGGTCTGCTCCTTCAGGAAGTTCTCCCTGAGCCTGGTGGACATGGAGACCTCGGATACACCCTCATGATACCCTGTGCATAGCTCTTCCAACACACAGCAAACTAATCTCTGTACTGTGCCCCTAAGAGTAGGCTCAGTGGGTACTTGCTTTGATCCTCAGCGCCTCGAACATGGGTGGCCTGACATATAGAAGCTATTCAGTAGGTATTTTTTGGTGAGTCGAACAAAACAACAGCTTCAGGGTAATGTGGTGTAGAGAAGAGAATAGAAGGTTTGGAGTAAAAAAAAAAAACAACAACACTTGGTTCAAATCTAATCTCAGTGTTTAACAAGTGGGTGACCTTAGGTGAGTGACATTTTTGGCTAAAACTCAGTCTCTTCAATGGTGAAATGGGTTAAATCTAACCAGCTTCATGAGATTGAAGGACACAGCATACGTGAAAGCACGTGTTCAGTGTGCAAAAAAGCAAACTTTCACATATGGTCAGATAACTTTTCACAATCCTGAATGGAAAACAACAATCCTCATATATAAGGATGGTGCGAGACTCAGAGTAGAAACAGAAACCTAGTGAATGGGTCGGTTGGATTCTTTATCATTGGGTTATTTCCACAACAGTTACTCGGGAGCCAGATCTGTCTAAGATATGGGTACAGAATGGAAAGACCACTTCCCATTATTTCCAATCCTGACCACCATCAGGGAGTCACACTGGTGTGAAAATATCAAAGCAACATGGGAAATAATGGCTCCATTGCCTCTGAGCTGAAGTACAGGTAGGCTAACTAGAAGTATTTTTACAAAAGATGTCGGCGGCCTTGGCAATGGTATCTCAATGACAAACTATAGAGATTAAAGGTGACTTTGTCAAAACACAACACAGCCTCTCACACTGGAAGCTTTGTTCATTTCACATGGGAGGACATTTCCCACCACTTGCAGTCTATGGCCAGGATTACCTCTTATCTCTCTGCACTCCTGAAGCCTGAAAGAACTGACATTTTCAGAAATACATCTAGGACATAACCTATAGTTAAACATGCAGTTGATTTATCAGTATCTTGGGCTATTTGGAGTTCACATTATTTATGTTACTAATCCTGTCCCCAGACGTCTAAGTCATTGCCATCATTCTAACAAATAATAATAATAAAATCGTATTCAACATTATATTTGGACATCATTTTTCTGAAGGTAATCAGATACAGCAAATACAGTGATTGAAATGAAGGGAAAAGATTGTTAACATAATCGAGATTTCTACTGGGCGTGCTTTAAATCAATGTGCAGAAGCAATTTAAACAACCCATCCTGTCATCAGGTTTAAAACACATTGATTTCTTTCTTTTTCCCCCTTGTGGTTTTTATCTCTTGGGTTGCTTTTCCCCTTCTTGTGGATGTGGATTGTAAGCCAAAGGAAAAGAAACTTCAACAAGAGGACTGGCTAAAATAACCTGAGTGACAGACTGCCCCTTTTAGAATATTTCTAATAAATCAAGAGGAAAAATAAATCTCTGCCACGTTTGACAAATTGAAATTAAATTGCATCAACTCTGGGGAAACCAGGATGACCTGCTCTGATATTTCTTACCCGAGTTAATAGCTAACAGGTAAGAGAGGATGTTTGAGGGTTATGTTTTTAAAAGAATCCCCCTGAACTCTGATCAAAACGTGATTCTAGACCCCCAATCCATATTCAGTCTGGAGTATGAGTTCAGGGGCTAAAAATAAATATGGGTATTTTTGCATAGACATGTATATGTATTTTTTCCTTTAATTCTAAAATTATTATCTTGGAGAGAGTGGTAAATGGCATTTTTTGCTAGCAGTGAATTTTCGGTGTTACCAGCTGTCAGGTTGGAAAAATATATGACAGTAATAACGGGGGGAATATATGATCCATAAATAAAGAAAAACGGGATTGTTTGGCAATATAAAGTTTTAATGCCTTTAGGTAGCAAAGACTCCAAACAAATCCCCTTCCTTTAAATCTTCTTACGCTCTCTTCAGATTATGTCTCTCCAATTCCTCCTCCAAAGCCTAAAAACGGTGCTCTGGCTGGAGAAACCCTGCATACCAAGAAGGGAAGGCACACTCTTGCCAGCTCTGGGCGAGAACTGGGATTTTCTTCTTTCGTAAGAGTCAGGATGAAGGACTTGTCAGACTCATGACCAGCGACAAGTCACGAGAAAGTTCTCATGGCTAAAACTTTCATGAAAAGTTCCTTTTTCTCTCTATTTCTAAGAATTCCCATATGCTGCTGAAAACAATGGTCCAGACCATTAACAACATTTATCCATCAGCTACAATATGCCAGGGTCAGGGCTGGGCACCGGAATACTGACCAGGGTTCTTGGCCTTCCCCAACCAATAGAAATTGATAAGAGGCCAGAAAAGAAATTCAGGCAAGGCTTTATTGGGGCCAACAAAAACAAGCAACAGGTTCCTTTGCTCTCTCCCTGAGTGGGGGCAAGCTGATTCCTTACATGGGTTGAGGGTAAGGGCAGGTCCAGGGGTCAGCCTGGAGGGGTGGTTTAGGTAGTCTGCCCACCCCTTTGGTGGTGTTGAGTGCAGGGGGCACACACAGTACCTCGCTTTTGTTCCCAACACCCTGTTCTTGCTACTGGCTCTTCAGAAGTGGCAGTTGGGTTTTTTGGGTATGTTTTGGTCTTTTTGTATTTTGTTGTCCATAATTTGCCCCAACTGCTCACGCATGCAGTTATTTTTAGTCCCTTAGAGTTTCTTTGTATTTTGCTGCTTGAGGAGATGTTTGTCCAGGAGCAAGCACTGCAGCAAAGAGTCCCAGGTCTCAGGTCCCAGCCTGTCTCAGGAGAAGCCACAGCATCTGCCTTCAGAGAGCTCATTGTCTTGTGGAGAAGACAGATCAGGTGCTCTACAAGGCTGCTGGAATAGCCTAGAATGGTATTGATATGCAACAAGTGGACAATGGATATTACTTGAATGAACGAATACACGAATGGGAATGTAAGGTTGTCACTATTTAACCGGAAACTTAGAGGCCATTGAAATAGGTTGTTTTATTTTGTTTGAGGGCTGAGAGGAGAGAAGGGGTCGGCTGTACAACAATAAAGGACGAGGGAGAAGAGGAGGAAGCACAACATTGGTTTCTGAAAGCTGTTCTTCGGCATCACTTTATATTACCATACATTTTAGTTTTTAATGAGAAGTGTGCCTTGGGTAAAAAGATAATGATGACTCATCGTATTACAGGCAAACAATCCCAGACCATTGTGCTCCGGTCTTTGCTCTGGTGGAAATGTGTTATCTCCCTAAAACATCCAGGCGGGCTCCACTGCTGTCAATGGACAATTTGCATGCTTCGGTGATGTTTTATGTATCATGCCACTTACACGCTAAAATGTACATGCATGCGCCTGCAAATTTAGGTAAATTATGAATAAATTAAATCTTATCTAAATAAACAAGGGTCTTTTTGAACCAAAATGCAAGCTGCCATGAATATTTAAGTGGACAAGGATACATCCTCTTCCTGCTGTGTGCCTTACAGATTGCTTTCTGTATTCTTGACTTCAGGAAGGAAAGTACATACAGCTAGAGCAATAAAATCGACTTCTCACTGGGGACATGAACATTGAGAAATCCCTGGGAGATTGATCCATTAAAAAATAAGATCCACTACCGGGATTAAATTATATGGGTATCTGCTGACACTGGTAATCACTGCCTTTTCATGCCATTTTGGAGACAGGGTTCTAGGAGAGAGCTATTATTTTTATCGTTCCTATTAGCAGAAAGAGGCAATTCATGCAAATCACAGCTCTAGAACTTACTGAAATTCAGACCAGTTTCTTTTGGTTTATGTATGATTTCTGTAGGAGTCTCATGGACAAGAGAACGGACTCATCCTACTCAAAATTTTCAAGAATGTTCCAGTGCCCGCGGTCAAGTCTAAGGATCTCAGTTAATATTTTCAAACTGTATCTCAGTGACATAGTCCTATTTCCCATTACTCACGGGTCTGAGTTGAAGGGACAGTTGGGGCTAGGGTTACAAAAGAAGAAGCAACGAAGTTTTTCATACTTCCCCAAGTAGGTCATGCTTTCGCATCTCTACATTCTTGTACTTTCTGTTTCTTCTGTTTAGAGAGCCCTTGTTCCCTGCGTGTGGAACAACTGAAGCTCCTTCTCCAAGCCTTGGGTCCTCTCTCTCCTGGAGCCCTGTCTGAGCTGCCCGGGCAGATTGGGGTGTGTTCAGCTGACTGTAAGCCTCCTTGAGGGGCAAGGCCTATATCTGTTTCTTTATCATCCCCAGCATTCAGCACAGTGCCAGGAGTGGAGGAGGCATTCAGAAGGGAATCCCTGGGAATTCCCTGGCTGTCCAGTGGTTAGGACTCAGCACTTTCACTGCTGAATTCGTGGGTTCAATCCCTGGTCGGGGAACTAAGATCCCACAAGCCGCGTGACATGGCAAAAAAAAAAAAAAAAAAGGGAATCCCACCTCTGGTGTCTACAGCATACTGTGTAGAACTCTCTGGAATACTTATCAGATTACTATGCTTCATTATTTGCTTACATGTTAGTCTGGCCCACTAGACAGCTGGGCCCTCAAAGGTCGAAGTCCCACCTTATTGATCTGTATTCCCAGGACCAAGGATCATGAGTATTTGATAAATGTTTGCTTATTGAAAGAGAGTTATATCCATTACAGTTCAATTAATTGCAGCAATAAACCTGAAACTTATTCATTCCTGTGTGCCCTGCAACGTCGTCTTTGTGCTTCAGAGCCATGCTCAGTGTCTGGGGACCCTTTCTAATTATTGTTGACAGTGGTCTTTTTGATTCTCTCCCAGCTGGCTAGAAAGGATCGTGAACAATCCTTACTCTTCTGTGCACCTACCCAACAATTGTCTTTTTTCTAACTAGGTTCTGCAGGAGAAGATAAAGCTACATATATGGTCAAAATGAGCCTTTGGGTTGAAACAAGGAGAAATAGGAGGCAGTCCTAGGGAGTAAGCCTTCCTCCCCCTTTTCCCCCTCAGCCTGTGTCCCCAGACGGGCTCTGGGCCAGGAAGGATGGGGCAGGTGAGGAGTGGTTGGATGTGTCCAGGCTCTGCTGAGCTCTGCAGCAGCGAAGAGGTGGGACAGAGGAGGAATAGAGCACTCCTGGGAGGAGGTGGCAGGAAGAAGAATCGCTGAGCCCGGCTGGATGGGGCTACTGCGTGGAGCCCTGTCTACGTCAGTCTCTGCACACAGGTCCACGGCCTGAGATGGTACATCCAACCCGTAGTGCTGAGTCTTCCCCTTGCCACATGGTTCCTTCTGCTCAACTGTCTGCGTCTGAACCGCTAAAGAACTGTGAACTTGTTTAGGACCTAACTCTCTTAGTCATGAGAAAACTGCCCCTGTATCAAGTCTAAATCTCTCAGGATTCCATGATACAAATGCTTTTCCATCTACTCTGTTCCAGGTGGAAAGGCCAACATCTTGCCCTTTTCTTCTTGTAATAAGCACATACCCACTGGAAGACCATGATTACACTAGGGCCCACCCTCTTCTTTTTCAGACTGAGTCCCCTGATGTCTTTCATGGATTGCCTTCCGTTGGGATCTAATTCTGGGATCGCAGTGCTAGGGTGGGACTGATGGTCCCTCCTCTGGAGGCAGAGGAATCCGCAGAGCTTCATGGTCAGACCTGGCTCTGGCCCTCATGTGACGGTTTATACAATGAGGCTAAAGGACACATTCCAAGAGGTGGCACAGAGATGACAGAGCCACAATTAAGGGGCTGGGAAAGGCAAGGCATGGGTGATGGGGACCTGTGTTTATTCTCAGAAGGTGGACTGGACTACCACCCGTCAAAGGCCCAGTGTCCTATCGGTCCCTGTCACAGGCAGACAGTGGGCTGACCATGAGTTTGACTCAGTATGACATCCTCCAGCTGGATTGAGAGCTGACCTCCCAATCAGAAGAGAATATGGGTCAAGTTCAGAAAGACCGAGCATCACAGATTTTTTTCTTTCCTTTCTGCAAAAGCAAGGCATTTACTTGGCACTCTGAAGAACTGTGCCACAGACTCCCTGCCTCACTCTACACAATCCAAAGCCTAACTGAGAGGCTGGTCCCTACTTCTGTAGAGTGACATCCTCGTTCTCTCCTGCCTTTTAGGACAACATCCTGTACCATCGGGGCAGCAAGGGGCGACACAGAACAGCTCTCTGTGACCAAGATATGGTCTCTGAGCAGGACAAAAACCAAGGAAAAACACTAACAGAAAACCCACTGAAGCAGCTTAATGGGTGTCCGCTCTTGCCTGGAGGTCAAGGGAATTGGGAAGATCTCCAAGTATATAGGTGCTGGTGAAATGCTTACTTCATGTTAGAGAGAGATTTCATGTTAGTTTCAGGTGTACAGTAAAGTAATTCAGTTATACATATACATATAGCTATTCTCTTTCAAATTCTTTTCCCGTTTGTGTTATTACAGAATATTGAGCAGAGTTCCCATAGTCCAATATAAAATAAAAATTAAAAAAAGAGATTTCATGGTGGGTGTTGGAGTGGGTGAGTCATTCACTCGACCCTTGGCTACAAGAAGGAGCGATCCCAGCCCCACCTCCTGCGTTCGGCGTGGGATTGCCTAGTCTCACCCCCACTCAGGAATCACACAGCCTAGTGGCTTGTACTGTGAACAAGGGACCAGAGCGCTGACCACTGTGAAAGAGACCATGGAGCCTGGCAAAGAAATGGGGGTCTCCAGGCGAGCCTGCTCCTAGAGGGTCTTCCCAGCCACCCTGGCCCTCCTGACCGATGGGACACCTTGACCAGATGTAGAAGGAGGCAGGCTTGAAACACCCAGCAATGTTTTCCAGTCACAAGCACTTGGCGACAGGGGTGGAGTGGGGGACAGGGGTCTGAGGGAGGAGAACTAGTATGGGGTGGGGAGAACTGAAGAGACAGAAAGAGACCAAAGGCAGGGGTGATGGAAAATGGGCAGATCCATCAAAAGAGCACAAGGCTGCCTTCACACGTGTGCTGCGCCTTCAAGGGCTGCCTCTCTGGAAGGTGGCAGGGGCGGGATGCAAGTCCGTCACCACGCAGCCAGCTGAGGCCCATCCGTTACCAGGAGGCTGACAGCCCATCAGTAACCTGTTTCAGAACTTTACTTAATAAATCAAAGCTGACCACTCCGCCCAAATTGATATGAAAAGGCTCTTTAGTGTCCATGAACTGCATATGTTTTATCCATTGCGCTTTCTAAAAGAAGAGGTGAATAGTAATCACAAACTATCTGTTTTTGTCAGGTCGCAGCAGGGCCTCTTTCCTGGGCCACCAGTGGAAGGTGAGGCCCCTGAGGTCTGTCTGGCCTGGGCTTGGGGCAGAGGAGGCAGAGTTAAACAGTGAAGGCCCAGTGCCCACAGCCACCGCCTGCCGGGCACTTTGGACTTTCTAGAGAGATTTCCCCTGCGTTATCTCATTGAGTGGCACAAGCACCCTGGCAGGTGGACTTTATTATTCCCACTTTTCAGAGGAGGAAGTGGAGATAGAGAGGAAACCACTGGGGTTCTGCAGCTCTGCTCCTGTCCTCTGGAGGGGAAAGGACCACGGGGCGGCCTCCTTAGGATGGAAGATGGAGGCAAAGCTAACCCAGGCCCGTCCCCACGGAGGCTCCGGACCCCTCCTCCTCTTGGACCTCATGCCTCTGGGCTCAGGCTCCCTGCCCCTTCCGTGGTGACCATGAGCCAACCTCACAAACTAATATGGGTCTGCGGGTGGGAGTGAGCGGACGGTCCCTGTCACCACCTCTGCTGCCAACAGAGGGACATTTTCGCCAGGACTCCAGAGAACAGTACTTTGGCAAAGGTTTATTACCAAATACAAAAGACAGACTCAAGCGATTGACATGTTGGGTCTGGGAATCTGTGAGGGGCCCCAACTCTGCAGGGGAGTGAGGCTAAAAGACCAGGGCCCCGGAGGGTTGTGATTGGGAGAAAACTGCACCTGGTCCACCAGGAGACCCCACACCCAAAGCCAGGCCGCAGAGGCAGGCAGACCACAAGACAAGGGGATAGAACGGGCCCTGAGCCTCATCGACACTGCACACCAAGACAAACGCAGAGCAGCGCCACCTGCTGGAGTTCAGATGACTTCCAGCCCACGTGGAAGGTGCCAGGGCATTAGGCTCTCTGGTAGGAGCTCTGAGGGTCAGGAAGGAGAAGGATTCTGTACAGAGAAGGCTTTGATCTCAAATCATTTTGTCTGTGTCCAATTACACATGGACCAGACAGCCAGTGCGTATGTACTGAATGAAAGGGCTGTGTTTTGGAAACCTGAGTGTGTGGGTCATTGGGCTGTGCTGCCCTAGGTGACATCCTGATGGTACAGTGGGAAAAGTCCTGGACCGGGGGCAGAACGTGACTTATAAACTGACAGACACCAGTAGGCTCTGGCAGGCATTTGGGGGACACATGTGACACATCCACGGGGGGAGGCACCTCTCTACCTGGCTGCGCGGAAGCTTCCTCAGTGACGTCGCTTTGGTGCTAAACAAACACGTATGTGTGGTTGATAAGTTGTTGGGACTACCAAGGGGGATGCCCTGGGAGTCACCCTGGGTAATATCTGCTCCCTTCGCCCCCGTTCTCAAGCCACACCATTCGTTTCAGCCGGAGAGAGCATACCCATCGTCCTTTCCTGCTGGCTGGGGAGCCGCCTACGCAACCCCCTCAAGCCCAAGGTGCCTTTTCCAGGGCACCCACCTTGTCTCCCCACTGTGGTTCTCTCTCTTTTCTGGCCTGCAGGCTGTGAATGGTGGACTCAGGCCCCCAGTGAGAGCGATTAAGACATCCTGGCAGGGAGGCGAGCTCTTTATTTGCTGATTTTTGATGGGACAGTGCAAAGCTGGATGGTTCCTCTGAGCTCCCTTGGGGCCATGAAGGTGCCCACGTGCAGGTGGTTCCAGCAACCAGGCGGGGGACACAGGAGCAGCTATAAAGCGGGCCATGGCCTCTCCACCACCCCACCCGACCCAGCTACTTTCCATCGGCCATTCTTTTATAAAGCACAGCTTTCAGGAATTCTGGACAAGAAGGAGAGGAGGAACTCAGTGGAACGCCACTGGGCCTGACGGAACTTAGAAGATCACGGTTCCAGGCTCAACTCTGCCATTTATTAGCTGTCTAGCCTGAGACCAATCATCTATTCTCCCTGAAGCCCATCTGTCTTCTATGTGCATGGCAGGAAAGGGGTGAACTCCTGAGCACCTACCCTGTGCCAAACACCACATGTATACATTTCCTCACTTCTCACTGCAACCAGGAAACCTAGTCTTGAGATAAGAGGTCATCTGTGCAAGGTCACCCAGCTTTGGGACTCGAAAGCCTATGCCTTCTCTGCTTCGATATGATGAGTTGAGAGCACCACTGACACAGTGATGTGATGACAGCAGAGAAAGCACCTTGTGAATTCAAATTCAAGGTACTATATCTGAGCTCAAAATATCTGCTGTGCTTTTATTATATTAATTTTCAAGGAAACGGAAGCATGAGGGTTAAGGTCCCACCACAGCAAAGCAATGGCAGGCTGTGCACCCCTGTCAGAATGTGTGTCACCACTATTCTGGAGTCAGTAAAAGCTCACTGACAGCAAAGGTTTCATGTAACTCTGGCAAGTTTTTTGTGTTGTTTTTTTTCTTAATGGAAAAAAATCTTTCCTTTTTCCAAATGCTATCAATTTCAATCAAGTTATGTATATTGCAGAGACAAAAAAGATGCTTAAATGGCTGTGTTTTGGGTTTTTTTTTCCTTTCCTTTCTCTCAGTCCTTCTATTCAGTTTCTTGAAGAATTAAGGTTGGGTCTTTTCAAATGTAAATTAAGCAATTTGCAAAATATGTATTTTGGCATATAGGCAACCTGACTTTCCAAACAAACTGGAGTTTTATCGATTCTGTGAACGCCATCTCGTGGAGTTATCCTGTGGCTGTAGTTTGAGTTTTTAATATGAGGAGCTGTTTTCATCTATATTAAGCAGGATATTCTGCTCATCCCACTTCCCATATCTGTTTTTTTTTTTTTTTTTTTTTGCAGTACGCGGGCCTCTCACCGTTGTGGCCTCTCCCGTTGCCGAGCACAGGCTCCGGATGCGCAGACTCAGCAGCCATGGCTCACGGGCCCAGCCGCTCCGCAGCATGTGGGATCCTCCCTGACCGGGGCACGAACCCATGTCCCCTGCATTGGCAGGCAGACTCTCAACCACTGCGCCACCAGGGAAGCCCTGGGTTTTTAAATGAGTAAAAGAAGGGATGTTAGTCTTCATATGCTTTTCATGCATTTAGTTTCTCAAATGTTACTTTTATCATTTTGTCCATTTTATTAATTATTAAAACAATATTTGACAACACAAAAGAAATTAAAACATGAAAAAAATCCACCCCCTAGTTCCGCCGGCCTCAGAGAGTGCTTCACATTTAAGCAGACTCCCTCCAAGTTTTTGCCACCATGCATATGCTTCTCATGGCATTGTACCAATCCTGTAAAAATTTTCAAAATTATTTTTTACACGCACTTAGAAAAACACTCTCTTGACCTCCTTTCAAGATCTCTGGACCTATTTTGCAGAACACTTGATTCTATGTTTCATTCTAGATATATGACAGGGACTTTAAATGTCAGAGATTTAACAATATATTTCTCAGTCTTAATGATATTCATGGTGGGGTGGAAAATTCATGGTGATTGATCGCCAAGGTCAATTAGTTCAACACTTGGATCAACAACCAAGGTACAGGAATTATCTCACCCAAGTCCACTTGGAAAGCCCTGAAGGACAGGGGGCCTCCAGTTTCAGGAAAAACTCCTTCTGACCTATGGCCCCAACTCCCCATGGGGTTGACATTATTTTTTAGATTCTATTTTTCTCTTTAATGTTGAGACTTCTTTTTTTATTTTGTAAATATATATAACATAAAATTTTACTATTTTTAAGTGTATAGTTGAGTGGCCTTAAGTACAGTCACACTGTTATGCAAACATAATCACCATCTGTAACCAGAACTTTTTCATCATCCCAAACTGAAATTCTATACCCATTAAATACTAACTCCCCATTATCCGTTCCCCCACCTCCCTCCACTGGCAACCACCAATCTTCCTGTCTCTATAAAGGATAAGTGGAATCATACAGTGTTTGTCCTTTTGTGTCTGGCTTATTTCACTTAACGTAATCTCTTCAACGTTTATCCATGTTATAGCATGTATCAGAATTTTCTCTCCTTTTAAGGCTGAATAATATTCCATTGTATGGCTATATTACATTTTGTTTATCCATTCATCCACCGATGAACACTTGGGTGCTTCCACCTCTTGCTTCTTGTAAATAATGTGCAAAGAGCTGTTTGAGTCCCTGCTTTCAGTTCTTTTGTGTGTATACCCAGAAGCAGGATTGTTGGATCATACGGCAATTCTGTTTCATTTTCTGAGGAACCATCATACTGTTCTACACAGTGGCTGGACCATTTTTCATTCCCACCAGCAACGCACAAGGTTCCAATTTTTTTCCTGCAGTCATTTCAACCTCTCTTTCTGTCCGCATGGAATAACTAGCCACAGTCCTCATTAAAATAATCTTTTACAGATGTAGAGTCATCCTTGTCTTCACGTAATGCCCATGTTACAGAGGAGGGATCAGAGGCAGAGACGTTCAGCCCCAGCCTGAGGGTCCAGAGCACGATGGAAGAGGACTCATCGCAGGGGAGTTGGGCTAAGGAGCTTGGGTGCATCATCGCCGTGTTATATTGGCTTTCAGAGACATTGATCTTGGGGCGGCCCCCTGACCTTATTTTACAAATTTGCCATTTCGCCACTCAGAACTGCTTTCTAGCAAGCAGCATGATGTCCACAGTTTGTGAAAGCCGAGGCTCTGGCCGCCCAGTGGGTCATGCTCTCCCACTGGTCCTGTCACCAGCCTTTCCCGTTCCGGGGGGCTCAACCCCCAAGGTTCCTCTGGCCACCTCTGGGTAAGGTCTAGCCAGACACGACACGACCAGACACAACTGGGGGCGACGGACCACGTTTTCCTCCTCCCTCTCACC
Organism: Lagenorhynchus albirostris; assembly: GCF_949774975.1. Taxonomy (NCBI): domain Eukaryota; kingdom Metazoa; phylum Chordata; class Mammalia; order Artiodactyla; family Delphinidae; genus Lagenorhynchus; species Lagenorhynchus albirostris. Next base: position 101,576,715 of record NC_083103.1, read on the forward strand.
ACCTTTGCTGGCACTCGTGGCTCAGCCATCAGGTCTTCTCAGGATCTGGACTCTCCCGAACCCGGTCCAGGCTGTGGGTGGAGGCAGGAGCTGTGGAGCCAGCAGGAGATTTGGGGAGATGTGCCTGCCCCTAAAACATCTGCCCCGAGAGCTCTCCTTCTCTTTGCCTGAAGCCTGGTGTTTCCCAAAGTTGGTCCTGGGCTGAAAGTGCCTCAAATGATCCTTGAGGAAAGGGTCCTAGCGCTGGGTAATGTGCGAGAACACTTCGTAGGCTACTTATCTCCAGAGTCAGGATGCACCTTAATACATTGAAGGCTCTGGAAAATTCCACAGTAAAGAAGCCCATTTAATCTTATTTAAGCCGCAGTATCCACCAAGATCTCCCTTGAAATGCAAATGCATAGCTAGGATGGGGATTAAGAACCAAAGATAAAATCTCCCAACCACACGACTTTGCCTCTGCATCTAAACGTAGGAGGTGGGAACAGGTGAAGACAAGATGGTCTTTAAGTTTTTCTCACAGTATTTAAACTGCTTGATCTTTCTAAGCCTTGGTGTTTTAAAGTGATCTTTTAAAATAAAAATAACATTTGCTTACGGTAGAAAAATCAGGAAAGTATAAAGACAAAATAACAAATAACTCATAGTTTCAATACACAGTGATAATCACCATTAGCATGTTGAGTATTTTCCAATAAAATTTTATATATGTTCATATATATATATATTTAAGAATTTTATACGATGGCGAGTATGCCACGGACACAGCTCTACAGCCTGAATTTTTTCCCACTTAACATTATATCATGAGCATTCAGCTTCTTAAGTGAGTGCAACTGTCAACAGGAGGCGGGAAACCTGACAGGTGAACGGGAAAAAAGGGCGCTGACATTTATGCATGTGTGACGGCCTTCGGATCTCACAACTTTATGGCGTACCTATCTGTATCCTCCATTTACACCGAGGGCCATGAAACTCAGTGGGCTTGCGGATGCAACAGGTACGACTGGTGGTCCACGCAGACCCCTGCATCCTCCTGCTGGTCCCACATGCTGTCCCTACCCACCTGCGTGCTTTGCTTCTACCGGCCCACACCCGCAGGTCTCTGGACACCGCTGCCCTTGGGCGGTGCAGACACTTGGCCTCACTGTTCACCCAAACCTGCTGAGAGTCAGGTACGCCCTAAGGTGTAAGTTACATTCCAGAGCTTTTCTGCAGGGTTAGCGGGACTGGGGCTCTGCCTAAAATCACACTCCTGCTTGGCTTCTTCTCCATCTCTATCTGCAGTCCTTTCTCCTGCCTGTTTCTCCTGGGAGCACTTGTTCAGGAATCTTTACTTAGAGACTGCATCTGGGACTCTGATCTGACACAGGTATTTCCGCTTTGGTTACACCTTTCATAAGCAGCATATCCAGAACCCAGAGCGGACACTCCTCTCCTGATTCCCAAGGAGGCAGCAGACGTGTTGGGAGGACGGTCTCTGGGCAGACCTGCTCATCCGGGGTGCAGGGGTGAGCCTGGTCCTCCAGCGCTGCAGGGGATGTGCCCGGAAGGGTGGCAGGGGCTGGGGGCAGTGGAAGGCTCTCAGAGGGAGGCAGAGAAGCCCCCCACAATATACCTCGGGGAAATTAGCTGGTGTTGGTGCCCCAGCCCTGCTCCAGACAGCCAAAGGGTACAGAGCTGGTGCTGAAGATGAACTAGCAACAGACACACAGCTCTAACACGCTGGCACCTGGCCAGGGCACCACTTACCTGCCAACCACCACAGCCAACCAGGCCAAGAGGCTCATGTACAGAAGCTGGTGAAATATTACTGTGGGCTCACGCTGGGAAGCAATTTGGTCCATTTCAGCTCTCATGTCATGGCAGCAAAATACACAGATATAGACCAAAGGAGCTTTTCTCTCATTAACCTTGAAGGATGCCCCATATCCTGTCAAAGGATGCTCTAGAGGCGGCCACTATGAGGGGCTGCTGGGCCTGATTCCACAAAGCAAGAGGGCTTAAACAACGGATGTTAGACTGCCAGATGCATTTCTCTCTTAATACACGAGAGACCCACCATAAATGCCGAGAACGGGGTGTGTGTGGGGGGCCGGGGGCACACTGCTTGCCACTGGGCATGTTTGTCATCAGCAAAAGGGTTTAAACTCCAGATTCTGACCCCTGAGAGCATGTTAGCATGTTCTCTCCCTCTCTCTCTCTCCTTCTTTCTCTCTCCTTCTCTCTCCCTCCCTCTCTCTCTCTCTCTCACACACACACACACACACACACACACACAGCCAATGTGAGTCTTCGTCTGTCATCCACAAGGCAGACTCATATTTTGGCTTTGATCTCTTAGGAGGTTGTCAGCTGTGTGTGTGTGTGTGTGTGTGTGTGTGTGTGTGTCTTTCAGTTTCGGGGCGGAGAAGGAGGAGGGGCAGGGCTGGCTGTGTTGAAGGACTTGCACACTAGCCGGTGCACAGCTGGAGAGGTAGGATGCCGGGCTGCTAGGGGAGATTGTGGTTTTTGCTGGGGATAAGAATTTAGGAGGGAAGTGTGGTTTAAACAAGGCTGCCGCACTGCTCCTGGCTGGGGCTCCTGAGATCTCAGAACAGAGGTCTCTGCCACTGAGGACTCAAGCTGTGGACAAGGATTCTGGTTTCCCTCAAATTTACATGATGAGCTGCTGGGGCACAAACACATTTTAAGGAAGTTCTGCAAGGACAAGTGTTGAGTTTTGCAGAAGTCATATCCTTTAACAGCATTATGTGATGGGAAGGAAGGGACCTCCTATCTTTATCCCTGTTTTCACTCCTGAGGAAGCAGACGTAAATTCACGAAAGGCTGCAGAGCCACATTTAGCAGAGCTGGGATTGGGAGCCAGGCTCTCTGGTTTCGGAGTCTATGCTTCTAACTGTGGTGCTATATATAACTTCTCTGTACACAGAGGGACGGTTGGACTGGACGACAGTGGGCAGTGTCCAAGGGACAGGCAGGGAACCACGCCAAGAGGGACAAGGAAGGGACTGTCTCGAAATGGTCTTCCAGCTGGGGAGTTTGTTAATAATCTAATGGGGGAACCACACACACACGTACATGCACAGGGAAATGACTGAAAACATTGGCCTAACCATACATGAATTTAATTGCCATTAGAGATAAAGTACTACCCAACCTTGAGAAAGAGCACAGTTGTGGAAAGAACTTTCTTCCCAAGGTGCAGTCAGCCCAGCTGCCTGGAAGAGAGGGCAACTTGCGAGTGAACCAGGGTGAGGAGAAGATGGCTGGTAGACCAAGAGGCCATGGGGTGGGGGAGACTGCTTGTCACTGCACCAGCCTCAGCCTGAGTCTGCCTATTTCTCTCCCTCAACATAGCACTTCTTCCCAGCACACCTGCCTTACTCCATTTTTATCTCTCTGTATCTCAGTTGAGAACAAATCTTTCTTTTTCTAATGTTCTTCTTAAGTTCCTTCTTCCCTTCTATTATTTACCTTGCTAACTGTATTCAACTCTATCAACATACTGTTGTGTGAAAAGCACACCCCAAATGAAGTTGTGTCAGTGTCAGGGGATACTCAGCATTCTCCTCTCCCAGCCCCACAGACGCCTCTGAGAGCCCACCGCAGTGTGGAAGGGGACAGACGCTTCTGACCTCTAGTCTAAGTAGAGGAATTCAGGAGGGGAGTAGGGAGTACGAGGAAGTGAGGGGGAGGGACAACAATGGAATTCATTTCAGTGCAACAGATGTTTAATGAGCATTTATTATGTGCCAGTTACTGGGTGTGTGGTGCTGGGACGTAGAAGACGAGCTGTGAGCTCCTAGTGTGGGAACGGACTGGTAAATGCATAAGGATATGACAGTTTGATACAATTCAATACAAGTGTGGGCAATGGGTTCTGGGAGCACCAAAAAGGTTGTCTGTGTTTGTGTTTCAGGTAGAAGTGCCAGGGAGAGTTACAGAAGTCACATCCTTTAACAGCATTACGTGATGGGAAGGAATTTACTGGATGAAAACAAAAAGGGGGGCATTCCAGGCAGAGGGGAGAGTTTGAGCAAAGCAAGAGAAGCACATGGGCTACTGGAGACTTGGTGATTGGTCCCCACGTGGCCTTGGATTTCGGGCTTGGGCCAGTCCCATCAGCAACAGGGAGTCATCAAAGGTGTCTAGACAGAAGACTGACTTGGTGGGATGTGTGTTTTTTAGAGAGACACTTCCTAACAGAGGGTGGAGAATGGACAGGCAGACCAGCGAGAGGAGGTTGACAATCTTGGTAGTCATGGGGAGGGGGGCACAGGGACAAATGCAGGGCAGCAGCCATGGGCACTTTGAAAGTGGGGTGTCCCACACTTGACCCTTCTCTGCAGTGTGGGAAACAGTATCTCCTTCTTTCACACCAAATTTCAGCACAATCATATCCCACACAAATCAAATGTCATTTCATCCACAAAGCCTTTACTGATGCCCCACCTGCAGACAAACTCCCTCTCCTCTGTGCTCCCCTGCTTACGTCTGTGCTTTCCCCTCTGGGTTCCCTAGAGTTGTATTACTTTGAGTTGTATTAACTGCTATTAAATTGACCCCTTTTCTTTGCCCTCACATGGGTTGGGAAAGGGTGTGTTCTGGAAGTATGAGGACTTGTTTTGCAATAACGACACGGTACATGGTAGCTATGTTGCCCTGGGCTTGGTTTCATCATTTCTGGTAATGTACTGGTCAGGCTGCAGCCAGGTGGACAGAGCCCATACCAGGTAGTCTAAAAGGGGAGGGTGAGGACGCCCAAAGGCTAGCAGCAGGTGGCAGCCAGGCCAAAGCTGGAGGCATAGGGCCACCCAGTGGGAACTAGACCACCAAAGAGACAAAACTACAGGCCACCCAAACCAGGATGGAAGGAGTGAAATATACTGGCTTCACCTCTTCTCTACCCGCTAATCCCTTGACAGAGGCTCCGTTGGCTAAACCTACACAGATGCCAGTTGGAAGGAAGTCTGGGAGGTATATTTTGCAGAAGGATGGGGAATGTATCTGAGCCTGTAAACGGGCAAACAACCAACATAGGAAATTCACAAGATGTCTCTAACCCCACTTATTTCACAGGATATCGGTGAGAATCAAATGGAATGATACATGGAAATTACATACACAGAAATTACGGAAGGCTACCCAAATGCAGCTCCGAACTTAATTATGTTGGTGTATTAGAGTTTTGTCTGGCAGTCAAAGAGAATCCATATTTAACTGTTTAGTCATTACTTCTCTGCCTCCTAGATTTGGAGTAGGGATGGGCTGGGGTTAGTCCACGGGACATGTTCATCCAGTAGGCTGTCACAGATGTCTGGGTGCACTGGATTGTACCAGGTGATAAGAAATCTGTCTGCAGAAGATGAAGCTCCAGTCACCTGCTTTTAAACCATTAGTATCAGAACCAGTTTAATATGCAGGTGGCCACCTGGGCAGGCGGGCATCAGCCTTGGAGAGGGGCCTCTCCAGCCCCTGCCCTTCTTGGCAGTGAGCAGCCCTGATGAACAAAGCCACAACCAAGTAAAGAGGTTGGATGCTACTCAGGTGATGGAAGAAGAGAGAGGAAGAGACATCTGAGGATTTCCCGAGCAGCAGTGCTTCCCCCAAGCATCACGCTGGGCACTGTCCCGTCGTTTTGCTCCTGATGGTGGAGGAGATGCCTGGGGAATAGGGCCGATGCAATTGAACCCTTTAGTCTATTCAGCCCCATTAACCCACATCCACCCAAATGGATACTCAGCCAATCCCATTAAGACATCCCGTCAGAACCATCCCACCTCATTTGCAGAGTGAAGTGAATATCAATAAAACTGTAATGAGTAATTTTCCCAGCTTCACTGACTCTTACTGGAAACCAAGCCAGCGCCTCTGCTGTGGGTATTGACAAAATCTCCATTCCTCCTGGGATCTGGGAAAACCTGAATCTATCTGAGCAGACACCAGGTGTGCTGGCTTAATGGACATGGACACATGGGCAGTGGGCTTGGAAGGGGGCCTCAAGCCCCTGTCCCTTGTTGGCAGTGAGCAGCCCTGATGAATGAGGAGACTCGGTCTCTCGATGCTGAGGCAACAGAAAGAGCATTGCACCAGGAGGCAGGCACTGGCTTCTGGTCTCCAGTTACTAGCCTCTACTCCTACCATCTACTCTAACCCCACTGGATGTTATTTTATCGGTAACACCAAGGTCCTTTCCAGTTCTGCGTTCTGTAATTCTGAGAAATGGAGAAGGCACAAAGAAATCAACCTGCCAGAGAGTGATGCTTCTGACGGTGCAGACCCTTGAGGCTGAACCTACACTGCCAGGCACTCAAGAAGCAGACAGAGTGGGACGTCTCTGGCAGTTTCTTGCTGTGGCTCCCTGACCACGGAGTTCCTGGACATCACACCTGCTCCATGGCCATGACAGCCAGCATTGAGAGACCAGAGCTGTGAGTGACAAGGCGTTAATTCCAGGCGTAGGAAGTGTGATGGTTAGGGACTGGCCTCCTCCTTTCCTGTATGCTCCCTTCTGTCTGAAAGGCTGTCAGCAGCTCCTGCTGTTGCCTGACTGCCATGGCCTCGATGCCTTCTTCCCCTACACGGAGGTGTGGAAGAAAGTACGGAGGTGTTTCTGCAGCATCTGGGCTGCTGGTTTGGAATGTGCTACCTGGGGGAAACGACCAAGGACTGCTCAGCTGCTGTTCTGCGCTGGGGTCCAGCCTTCTCTTCTCAGCTGCCCAGGAAGACAGCTCAGCCCAATCAGGGTTCCGGATATTTGAATGGAAGGGGGAATGCGTGTGCATTTGTGCGTGCGTGCTTGCATGCGCACACAGTTGCGGGGAGAAGAGGAACTGAGTCAGTGAAGCTGAGGTCTTCGAAGTCACATGAAGCTGGATTTGCAGGGGAGGTTTTCTGGGCTTTTCAGAACCCCCAGTAGCTGCTATTCCTCCACCCTGCCTCCCTCCTATGCCAAAGCTCACACAGCAAAGGGGGCTGCAGGTCTCAACTGGTTGCCAAAGCTCTCCTGGAGCCAGGTGGCCAGGAACAAGTTCTGCGGGGACTGCTGCTACCTGGCTGCACCATGTGTTAACCCACTGACGGCCGGGTTGGCTCGCATGACATAGGTGGTGAAGCGGGTATTAACTTTCTTCCCCCTTCTTCCTCCCTGTGCATCCTGCCGGAGGCTGAACACTTGGCTGAAGAGAGGGTCTGGACAGAAAATGTGTATTGCAAAGTACAGAACACACTACAGTTTTTAAAAGCCTTTTCCTTCTCTATGTCTCTTGTGAAGTCAAGAAGATGGAGTTATTATTCCCATTTTATGGATGAGGAAACCCAGGCCCACTAAGAAACTAGTAACACCCAGTTCAAACTCAGTCTTCCACTCCACCCCAGAATCCGTCTCCTGCAAGACAGGACAATGGCTTCCAGAATGAGCCTAAGGATGCTGATATTGGAGCATCACCCCTCCCCTTCCCCCCTGTGAAATCTGGAGAAAAACGGGAGTGGGAGTAGGAGGGTCATGTGCCTTGTAGGACATCTGCCTTGACATGGTGACACGTGATGGCCACATGGTGGAGGTGAGAGCAGCGGCAGAGTTCTACAATTCTTATTACTTGGGAAAGCACAGTGGTCCCTCTGTATCTGCAGATGCAGAACCCATTTCATATAAGGGACTTGAGCATCGGTGGATCTCGATATCCGTGAGGGTCTTGGGACCGATTCCCCACGGATACCGAGGGATGACCGTCCGTGGCCCCTCTCCTTTCAGAAGCAAATGTAAGACTCGAGCTGACTTTGTGTGAACTGGTCTTAGACTCCAGGTCCTCCCCAGATCGGGTGTCCCTGGTTTGCTCTTCTCCCCATAGAAATAGTGACATACACCTCGTTGAAGTACGTGCCTTACATGTATTTGTCCCTCACCATAAGCCTTGAGTTGGTGTAGATTTATCCTCCTTTTATGGTTGAGGAGACCCAGGGACAGTGGGGAGATGTGTTGCCCCACTGCGTGCCCCTGAAGCTGGTGGAGCCAGGATGCCAGTCTGGGCTGCGCAGCCGCAGGGCGCACGCTCCGAGCCCTCCAGGCCCCGCCTCTGTCCCGCGCATGCGCACGTTCGCTGCTCTTCCACAGTCTTCTACTCCCTTATGTGTTTTCCTGCACGTAGGCACAGACAGCGTGCGTGTCACGTTCGTGTTTCCGTGCCCAGCGCCCAGCGTGGAGCTCCTCCTCGCCCCTCCTTGCAAGCACCTGTGCACAACCCCAGCACACACACCTAGGGCCCCTCCAACAAGGCAGACGGACTCACCCGACTTGCCTTCAGGCGCAGAGAGGCTCTAACCGCGTGTTTCCTGGATCCCAAAGCCTCTTTCTCTTCTGCCCCCAGGCCACGTTGCTAAATTTATCCTGAGAGGATCCCATTTACCCTCTATAGCTAAAATGCCTCTTGACTGTTCTGCGCCAAGATTAGAAGTCCGTCAATAATTATTTCATCGGCTAAAAGCCAATTGATCAAGCCTGCTCTCCCTGCAGACTGAGGAGGCCCTCAGTCTATTTGTAGCTGTGTCTGAAAGGCACGAGGCGGCTGCTCTGAGTCGAGACTGCCTGGTGCTCTCTGCACTGATGGAGTTCACAGAGTGGATCACGGATGCGTTTAGCCTGGGCTCAGCAGATCCTGGGGTAGAGGTCAGGTGGACAGTTTCCTCCGAGGCTTTTTAAAGCAGACCCAGGCTGCTGCAGCAAGGACCATCCTGTACCCCCTGCAGGGCCACACTGCATGGGGTGGGAGTCTACCTGGGCCATGAGGAAGTCCCTCTCAACTTGGCCGTCCTGAACTACTCAGAGGAGCAAAGTCAAACTAAAAATGGTCCCTGAGAAAAGGACCAGAAATGCCATCAACTGTGCAGGCCTCTGAAACAAAGTTGTTTTTCTGTCTTTGGGGAAGTTAAGGAATGAGAGCAGACACTTGGGTGGGAGAAAAATGCATAAAGAAGCAGAGAAAAAGTATTCCTATCCAAAAAGCTTTAGCAGAAATTAAAAAAAAAAAAAAGGCGAGAGACAGGGAGAAAGGCATGTAAATGTTTCAGTAGATATTTTTATTACCTTAGAATAATTTTTTTTAACTTTGTTTTCCTTTGTGATCCTGAGTTTCTCACCTCCACTGAGTTTCTGGCTGCCTCTGAGCTGAATAATACAGTAGCCAGCCCAGCAGAGCCAACCCATTGCTGGGCAGGAGCCTCCCAATACACAGGGAAGGAATTTTTCATTTCATACATCATTTAAAGCCTGCTGCAGTGATTTACCAATGTCAGGCCATCTTTGGAGCACAAAAATAGAAGAAAGAGAAATATGCGTGCTTCGCTTGTGTATCTGATTGGGCTCCTAGGAGAGCGATTGGGGGAGGGTGGTAGACTCTTGTCTAAACACTACGGAGAAGCCAAAGATTGCCCAGCATTTAGGAAGAAACAGAATGAGAGGGAAGTAGTTTGTGTCTTGCAGGGAGACTCTGCTTCCCTTTCTACCTGACCTGGCTAGGCAGGGTGCTTCCCTTTCTACCTGACCTGGCTAGGCAGGGTGGGCCTCCCTCCCCACAACCTGTGTTCTCCTCGTTCCCAGGTTCTTGCACTTAGGACCATCCTCGACCTCCATAGGAATCACTGTCTTGAAACTCCACCACGATCACGCCATTCCCCCAAGCAAATTGAATCACTCCTCTCTAGGCATGCCAGCTTTCAGGACCTGCACGCCTGACTGCCTTCCCATTTACCCCCTTGGGGCCAGGTGCCCCGAGATGCCTGCACACTGCACACCTTTGCCATCAACTTCCCGTCCAGCTGTTCTCCTGGCCTGGAAGACTCTCTCCCTTCCCTCCCATTTCTAAACTCTCTCAAGGGCCAATCTAACATCCACTTCATCCATCCCTCTTTCCATGACTAAGCCTTTCTGCTTATTCAATTCCCCAAACTTCCATAGCGCTTTGAGTCAGCAGTGACTCGAATTAGAGAATAGATAATACCGGTGTTCGATAATAATACTAATACATTTCACTGAGTGATTTTGGGGCAACATATGGTTTCCACGCAATACCTCTTTCCACTCTCACAAACCTCATCGGGATATGCTGTTAATATTTGCAGGTGACAAAAATGGAGGCTTAGCCCCTCTGAGGTAATTCTTTAAATTTACATTCCGTTAGGAGGTAAGTACGTTGGCCAGAATCTAAACCCAGACTCTCTGCCTTCTTTTTTTTTTTTTTTTTTTTTGATGAGCCTTTAATCACTCCCTTTACTGACTCTCAGTCCAGTATTACTTCTGAGGTGATTGATTTTTGGGTTTTAGTTTAGTTCCGCAATAAAACTGTGGATTCCCTAAGGAGGCCTCTCGTGCCGGATATGCCTGTATCCCCTACGGTACCTAACCTCAGAGCCAGATAAGCAAGAGGCATTCAATATAAATTTGATCCTTTATTGATTGGCCAGAGAGCTTCCAGATTTAGAAATTTCTCTCTTTTCTCATGATGGAAAAGTACTCAAGGCAGACCGTGGGGCACAGGTAGGATGGCATAGCCAGTTCTCCTTAGGGAAGTTTGATGTTGGACCAGTTCAAGGTAATCAAGCAGGTGTCTATTAAACACATACTATGACGTGCTAGGCATGTGGGGGACAGGAGGGAATCAAAAACCTTCCTGCCACAAAGGAGGCAAAGCTGAGCCTGAAAAGAGGCAACCAGAGAGCTAAGCAAGGCAGCCTTTTGTTCTTGCTTGGTTGCGTGGTACACGGTGGGAAAGGGGGATTAAAGGATCAATGTAGGTCCTCATTGTGGCTGGAGGGAGCTTCAGGAGAAAGGGGGCCAGTGGGGTTTGAGGATGGGCAATGTGCCCCTAGGTGGAGCGAGGGGGAGAGGCACATTTGTGAGAAAGATTGCCCCTGATTCCTCGCCTTCACTCTTTAGTGATCTCTGGAGCGTCGGGTTGGGCTTTGCTTAGACTTTTTCATGATGCCTGCTAAGCTATGGCGCTTGCTCAGCCTCGCTTACGGGCTGGTCACGGGGTAAAATGGGACCAAGTCTGGGAGTGTAGTGCAGACGTGGAGGTCCTATATACATGTAGCATCTGGACATTATTTATTATCGTCTTTGACGAGGCTGAGGCTGGTGCTCTGCTCTATCTTCTCAGCAGCATTCAACTCTACATGCAGAGGCTGTCTGTGGTGGACCCCTCGGCCTGAGGGAGTTTTTTCAGGCAGAAGCAGTTCTCAAGCAATGGCAGATGGGAGCAGGGGGTCAAATGCCCTGCTTCCTTGCTCTTTGGCTCGGGTGGTTCGGAGGCCTGGTCTGGGCAGCCTGAGCTCTGGCTGCCCCACGGTGACTTCTGCATAATGAACTGTTTGTTGGCTGCCTTCCCTTCTCTGGCTTCCTCCCCTTCTCCTACAGTGTTTCTAGGGATCACGTCCCAAATGAACTGCTTGCTCTCGAATTGGAGCGTCTACTTCTGGGAGAACCCAAAGGAGGGCAGTGGGGTCTTTATTAGTTGTAGAGATAGGCACATTTGCTAATAGATCAATTCCCCAAGTTGTCCAGATGGGTTCTGCTCAAGTGTCATAAATCAGGTCAACCTTCAGCTCTGAGTGTCGTACATGTTCACAGGAGGCTGACGGCATCGCGCCCACGGTGTGCTCATCGGGTGTTTGATTTATCAGCCCCCGACCTTACCCCACTCCAAACTAGGATTGTAAAGTCCTTAAAGCAGGGGCTGTGCCACGTTGAGTCTTTACTGTAAATCTCGCTCATAGAGTGGGTGCCCCATGAACGGTCTTTAAATTGGATTGTGTTAACAGAAAAAAATACCCCTCTGTCCAAAAGCAACCTAAAGGCATAGGGATGCCTTTCTCTGGCTTCTAAAGTGATAAAAGTTCCGTTCCTGAAGCCACAGTGTTCACAAGTGCCTTGTAATCAGTCCATTATTTTATTTATCCTGTTGTACAAACCGTGAGTGGCCTTTCAAATGGCATCACCGGGACCCTTTCCTCAATCAGCTTCAAATGTCCCTAAACAGTGCTACCTTCAGTAAAGCTCACCTGGTCCACGTGTAGACGAACACCTCCTCTGAAACTGGGGCCTGAGAACACCGTGATTAATGAGCAGGGGTGAGTGCTGGCGAGTGTGTGGCCCAGGCGATCCCTGTCCTGGGGCGGGGCTCTTCTCAGTCCAAGGCCAAGGCCGCACCCTCTCTGGTCCAGCCTCATACTCTGCCAGGGCAGCAGAGTGCATCTTCCTCCTTTCCTCAGCAGCATGGCCCACTCCGCACACCCTCCTTGAGATGCCAGGACTGCCTGTGCCATATACTCGACAGTTGATCCATTAGATGGCTGACTACTGCTTAGGATATAATTATCAAAGGTGACAACGGAACTAGCCTGGCTTCCAGGGGCCGAGGCCGCCTGGAGGTCCCATCCAGCCAAGTGGATCGTCGCTCAGACATGGCTCACCACTGCTGGGTCAGAGCTAAATTGCTAAAGCAGAACTGGAGCCCTCCCCCTGAGGCTTCCGTCCCTGCCCCTAAAGATGCAAGTCCCCCAGAAGGCGGGTCCGTCACCAAAAATCCAGTACCACCTTGTGAGAGTCAAACATCTCACTAGAACGCAGCTTCCTGGTCTGGCCCATGCCAACCCCTCCAACTGTAGGTCCTCCTGGCTTCACCACACCCTCATCACGCCAGGCTTGGCAGGCCCCTAACTGGATAAACAGTTGCTCCCTCAACCTCTCTTCCAATTCCACTCATTGCAAAGGCAGCAGTGATAATGAGAGCATGAACTCCAGGAGGCCTGGGGCGCGCCCACCTCCTGCATCTGCCAGGAAGGAGAGCGGAGAGCACGGGAGAAGGGGTGCACCGTGCATGGTCTGTGCTCAGTGGAGGCCTTGGGACTCTGTACAGAGAACAAAGGAGGGCTTGGAGCAGGGTGTTGCACGGGCCACAGGATATATACGGTGATAGCTGGGATGTGTGTTTTCTGCATTGGGCAATGGGATTTTTTTCTTGCCTCACAGAAAGATTGGACCCAAACTATTCTACTTGAGCACAGAGGCACGGAGCACATTTCTCCAGACAAGCAGGTCTGCCGTCAACCTGGAAGCTGGCCTGGCCTGGGGTCTGGAGCTAGGAGCAGACATCAAGAGCATATGTGGAGCCTCCTTTGGTAAAGCCAACAGATGATGCCTAAAACAGTCCAAATAGACTCTTCAGAAGAAATCTCCATCCCTCAAACAGCTGAGCCCTGCCGGCCAGGGTCTGCTGAGCACACGGCCTTCTGCTCTGACGCCCAGACTATGGTTGTGTGTTCTTGGGAAGGAAGAGGAAGCACAAACAAGTGATTCCCTCCACCGTTGATAAAGGACCTCTAGGTCTGAGTGGGAGGGGAACATGCAGAGCCACCTTTGAGCTCAAAGGCAATCACGGGGAGACTCATGGCATGAATGATAGGCAAGCTGGTCTGTATAGAGCATTCCATGCTACATTATGTTGTGTGACTTTGGGTAAGTCACCTACCCTCTCTGCACTTTCAACAATGCCGGATACAGATACACCTCACAGGGATCAGCAGACCGTGAAAAAGAAGGGGATAAAACCTTTTATGCAAGAGAATGATGCGGCTTCTGAATAAAGCTGTTGTCATTCTCCTGGCCTCTCGTCAGGAGAGCTGAGTTACCCTGTAGACCCGCTATGAGAGAATCTAGACGTAGGGGAAAAGGGCCTTTTTGTCATTTGCACCAGCCTCTTCCTGGAAGCAGAAATCGCTTCTGCAGGATTTGCTTGAGCACGTCCATGACAACGAGTTTGTGTCCCTCAGATCAGCAGTGTGTGTGGGGAGCTCTCAGAGGATACGGAAAGCAGGTCAATGTAAAAAGGAAGGAAAACCCAAGCCCAGCAGAGGCAGACAGCATGGTGCACACGGACCCGAAACCATCTCAGCCCTCATTCAGCACGTTTCATCAAGGGCCCATGCAGGATGCTGGGGACACAGGTCAACAGAACATCCATCCCTGTGCCTGCTGTCGCAGAGCTCGCACCACGAGGACGCCCTGCCATCAGAAGCAGAAGAGAAGGCATGGTCCATCCAATTCAGGATAACCCCCAACCTGGTCAGGCTGCCCGGGACAGGCCACAGTGCCCCCCACTTTGCACTGAATGCAGAGAGTGGCTACCTCAAAGACGCAGCGGCCCTTCGAAGGGACCACGGGCTGTGTTACCTTTGAAACAGTTCTACGGAGCCTCGAGCTTTGCTTTCTCTGTCTCCAGCCCAGCCCAGCCCTGCTTTCATCTTCTCTGTGAGTGGGGGCACTTTCCTGCTCCGTGTGGCCACACGGTGTTGTATAGACACAAGAAAGGAACAAGATACTGATCAACCCTCGGCGTTCTTGGTGTGCAACAGAGCGCCCCGACGATAGCTATGGTCTTTTGAAAGGCAGCCCAACTCCAAGAGCAGGCCTGGAAGGCATCCAGGGCATGGCCAGTGTTCACTTCTGAAGCTGAGTTATTAGGCGGCTGTAGATCAGCTACTTTTCTGGCCACCGGTCCTGAAAGCCACTGGCCATGTGTCATCACCGGGATGGAAAATTAAAGCAGCCTGCTCCGTCAATGGTTACACATCCCAGTGTGTAAATGAACAAATACCTCCAGAGTCCACAACAGATACACCTTTGTGCAGCCAAAGAACTTTGATAGAAATTGTAGCTTTTCCGGAGGGCTCTGTCAAAAGTGTAATATATCATGGAATAGCGGATACAAGTTCAAAAGTACATATAATAATATAATTAAGATAGCTTGACAAGAATGTATTTTAAAGTATAAAATACCTGCAGGTATAATAGCTTCATAAAGTCTGTCAGATTTACTTCTGCTGTGAAGAACTTTAAAATGTTTTACTTTAATGGGATGCAAATGAAGTCTGAGGTATGCATATAACACAGTCCTTAAAAAATAGGTAGAGGGAAAAGAATAAAAGTCAGATTCAGGCCAAACAAGACATTCAACTTTGCAGGTGACTGGATAATAGATCAAGCAAACAGACTGGGGAGCAGTGCTGGGCTGTTTGGAGAAAACACCAATTTCACATCTCACTCCCTTGTTGGCTATGGGAAAGTAAGTGTTTTTATTCAAAATTAATGATTCCCTCTGTACATTTTTCTTCTGGCTCAAAATGTTCAAGCATAATCCTTGTTTAAAGAAAAAGCAATTTTTATACAATTACTGGCCCGTGGAAAATTATTTTTCAACGCATTAAAAGCTAAGAGATGGGCTTCCCTCGTGGTGCAGTGGTTGAGAGTCCACCCGCCGATGCAGGGGACGTGGGTTCATGCCCCGGTCTGGGAAGATCCCACATGCCGCGGAGCGGCTGGGCCCGTGAGCCATGGCCGCTGAGCCTGCGCGTCCGGAGCCTGTGCTCCGCAGTGGGAGAGGCCACAGCGGTGAGATGCCCGCGTACCGCAAAAAAAAAAAAAAAAAATGCTAAGGAGAGGAGTGACTCACAGCTGGAACAAAGGCCTTTGGGACACCTCCAAGTACTCAGGGACCAGCGACCTCCCGGACAGGAGGAATCCAGGCATCTGTCTGGCCTGACTCCACTACCTGTGTGCAGGACAGATGCTTTTTCAAGCAAAGAAACAGTAACTCTTTACCTAGTATTAAAGGATGCCAAGATTGGAAATTAGAAGGTTAATCCAATCAGCAAGGCCATAGATTAGGACACCAAGATCACCTCTCATTCTCTCTGCTCCCAAAAAATTCCCCTAAGGAATCCCATCTCTCCAGCCTGGGGGTCTGCACCATCAAGATTAACCCAATAATGTCCACAGCTTCGCATCTCGCTGTGCTGTGTATACTTCAGGTACCAAGGTAATACAAGGTACCCGCCCAACTGTTACTCAAATGCAACCCTCTGGCCTTGGTTTCATTCTCGTTTTCATATTCCCAGCTGGCATAAAACAGATAGGAGTCAGAGACGAAGTAGCTACAGGGTCTTCAGGAACTCTCCTAACCTCCGGGGACCTAGGTCATGGTTTACAGTGGGGTCAAAGTCCTTTCCTTTGCAACCCAACAGAAAATCCTGTATCTCAGATCTCCAACCGTGCTTGCAAACAAGACTAGGTACTTGCCAAAGCAAAAAAAAAAAAGTTAAAAAAAAGGAGTGGAGGAAGGCATTCAATAAACGGCATCTCTTATCCAAGGTAAAAATTACATGCTTGAATCGCGAAGTGGCGCAGTTTAAAAATCAACGCTCGCGGTGCTTCTGCCGCTGAAGACTGCATCTGAAAGAATTTTCAAAGTAAATGTACTTTTCACCATTATCTTGCTCATTTGTATTCTGCTCCATTTGGGTTCTGAAACTCGCCTAGACACTTTATTTTCAGGGTAGGTCTGCGTGATGGCAAACACACAGTTTGGGGAGGAATTAGCCATATGGGACCGGGCCTTATTGCCTTAGTGTGGGAATTGGGTCAGCTGAAATACTTTTCCACAGGCACGTTCTCTTTGAGAGGGGACGTTTTCAGAATTCAGCCTCCCGCTTGGCTCTGCTTGGACGCATGGCTGTGAACTTCCAGCCCCCAGAGCCTCATGAAATATTAAAGGCTCAGCAACCTCAGAGAACACCCAGTCCAGCCTCCTCATTTTGTAGCAGAGACATGAATGTCCAGAGAGGTCAAGTGACCTGGGAAGGTCACACAGCTAACGGGCCAGTCTACATCATGCCCTCCTGTTATGTGATTGACCCTGACCTGGCAGAGGTCTGTGTCTGCTCGTCTTGCTTCCTGCATATTCTAGGAATACTCATTGGCCTCTAAGGGACCCCATCTCAATTTCTGGCCCCATTCTATATTTTCCCAGCCCTCTGTGAATTCAGAGTTTTTGAATTTACGTCAACCAGTCAACCACTCTATTCTTCTGCGCACCTCCAGGTGTGACGCTGAACATCCTCTCTCGGCTCCTCAGAATCAGAGGCAAAGTGACAAAAACGCAGATGAGACCCCCAGAAATCACTATTCTCCCTAGCAACTAACGGGAGATACAATATTGGGAATAGCACTGCCAGGGGTGTCACAAGTGAAGGATAGCAATACATGAAACAGACCTTTTAAGGGCAACCCATTATTTTTGTAATTTGTTTAAACAAAACCAAGTGACTCTTTAAATTCTAATTCACATCTTGGAAACCCATTGCCGCTATCTCTTGTTTCTCTCTCTGGAGCCGTGGCAATAATTTTAATGGCAGTAGAAGGCATTAGACATTAGAGGTAAGCAAGGCACAGGGTTCTGGCTTTTATCAGATAATTAAGATGCTACCGAAGTCAAACCTCTATCAACATTAGACTAAAAGTAAGCTTCTTCCATCCAAGGGCCTCCACAGAGCATTCAAAGTGACAGTGCTCTGGATAAGGGGTCACTTTTAAAACTGGTTCATTGCTTTTCAGCTTTTATTGGCAATCCATTCTCATTATGCCCTATGCATTTGTCTTCATATGTACTTCACAATTATAATATCAAAGAGTTTGTATCTACATAACAAAAATGATCTACAGAATAGTACAGGGAAAACAGAGTAACGCAGCACGATCATTAATGAGATGAATACTTGGAGAGAAAACATGGCATTTCACGGGAGGACTTGTCCCTATATCATAAGACATTAGAAACAGGCAAAGGCTTGGAGGTGAAACTGAAATTAAATCTCTGATTCCCTGCAAGTGGTGAGCACAGCACAGCCATGCTTGACTTTGGTGATGGGGGGCAGGGTGTGCCAGGCGACCTCGTGTTGGAAATAGTCATTTCAAAGTACATCTTTCTATCTACCCTTCAGAACTTTCCGGGCGTAAATACCACACTGGCTCAATAGACCACTGAGACCAGGCCTGGGTCTTTTCTCTCCAGAATCAGCATTAGTTCTCTCTACTGACCAAGATTTGCTACAGCTGGCCTGCAGAAACGCACCTGCTGGGTGCAGGCTCACTAGAATCAGTTTCCCAGACTAAAGGCATTGACGAGAGAAAAGAGAAATGTGGAGAAGGGGCGTCACTGTGGTATAAAGCAGCTTGGTGACCATCTGGAGAGTTGAATCTCCTATCACACTCAGGGAAAAATAAGCACATAGCTGGTCAGCTTGTACAGACGACGTTGTGCTGTTCATTATTGCACCCACGGCATCTATCATAGGGTTTGGCTCACAGTATACACTCAGTAAATAGTTTTTAATGAATGAAAAAAAAAGAATGACTTTATCATTAAGCTGGACTATTTCATAATTGATAGCGCCTACAGGAGATGACAGAAAGCTTTAAGACAGACTAACCCTGAAATGATGAAAAGAGTTGTATTAATGAGGACCAAGGAAAAGGGAGAACGGACAAGGGAGGGGCGGGAGGCTGCTTGAGTCTGCATAAATATCAACGTTGCTTGTGGCACTTGGCCAAGGCAAGGCTGGGGACCCCTTCCTGGGCGGATAGGAGACTTGGCAGATGTCTGAACGGGAAGGGGGAGACCAAGCGGATTTCCAGCTCTGTTAAGAGACCACGGATTGAGAAATAGCACTGTATGCTTCTTAGCTGATAGCAAGCAGTGTGGACCCACTGGGGGCAAGAGTGTTCTCTGGAATGGCCACAGCCAAGAGCTGAGCTACACCTGGAACCGGACTCGTATATGAAAACTGGGTTGCGTGTATACAAGTACAGTCAGCCCTCCGTATCTGCGGGTTCTGCATCCATAGATTCAACAAATACGGATTGAAAATGCTAAAAAACATTTCTAGAAAGTCCCATAAAGCAAAAATTGAATTTGACGTTACAAGTAATCTGAAGATGATTTAAAGTGTATTGGAGGATGTGTGTAGATTATATGCAAATACTATACCATTTTATGTAAGGGACTTGAGCATCTGTGAAGTTTGGTATCTGTGGGGGGCGGTTTCTGGAACCAATGCCCTGTGGACACCAATGCATGACTGTATTTTCCAAATCTTCCTGTGGATTCTGTACATTCAAACCCAGTGCAAGTCTGAATGGAAAGGGTTTGGTTGGTAAGGGGGCAGGGGAAGTAAATTATTTGACCTATAACACCCAAGCAGTTTACAGTGAAGATCTGTGATCCTGCAGTGGAAAGTATCTGTTCCTTTACTCATCTCTCTCCTCAATTTCCAAGACACACCTAATGCACATGGGTCTACCCCAGAAAAGTGAAGTAAATTACATTGGGAGCTAAAATAATTTCAGCATCAATTGATTTAGATGAAAGCATTTTTGAACAGGGAGAGAGTGGTTGAATTGTTGCTACAATATCTCTGGGCTCAAGATGGCGTACAAAAACACAGGAGTGACGGAAACTACATAACATAAAGGAAGTGGCATACAGCAGTATGTGATAACGGCAATCTTGAGCTCACCATTTACATTTTTTTAATGCATGGGAAGGCAGAATATTAATGTAATAGGTGCTAAACAGTTGCAATGTCAAGGCTGGATTTCTCCTTAGAGATAGAATCCAAGCTTCTCATTTCACAGATGACTCAAAGAGGTGAGATAACTTGCCCAGAGACTTAGAGCTGAGATTAAAACCTGGATACCCTTGATTTCTAACTCAGTGTTTTTCCACTCCACACACGACCTTTCATTCACAGGGAGAGAGACAGGTATGTATGTGGATGAGAGATAGATGGATAGATACATATTCTCTAGGTAGTGTTAGCTTTTAGACACAATTATTCCATCTTCAGATTGAACATCCCGTAGGTACATCAAAAACTCCCCTAAGGACATTTAAACTTTACTGCACAGTTAGAAACGGTGGGGAGTTAAAAGTCCCCTGTAGCTATTAAAATAGTGTGTAACAGGAAGAGTTGAGTTACAGGTGACTAATAGGGTTTCACCACCTCCCACTCCCATTATATACAGCTGCTGTTGCATTTCTTAAGCAAGGTGTCCAGTATTTTTACTCCTGGGGGAGGGAGCAACTGCTGACTGCTTTTTTTTTTTTTTCCCCAGAACTGCATTAAAACTTTCTTTTGTAAGAAAAACGAGGGAAAAAATATCAATAAAGTATGAAAGGACATGAAAAATGCATTTTAACCTGTATATATATTTTTCTAACAGTGCAATTTTTTAAAGCTCTCTGAAAAAAAAAAAGTCAATGTGATTCTCAAGGAAAAATGTAACACAACCCTGAATTCAGGAGCAAAGGAAAAAAAAAAAAACCCTCTGAGAATAATGAAGATGTGAAGACCTGACCTAGTAATTTGAGGCACGGTTAAAAAACGGCATAAGCCTTGGCCACCCTCGGGACTGGCAGGTCAAAGGGTGTGTTAAATGTGATGGGGAACAAATTCTGCTTTTGGATTGTTCAGCATATAACCATATTAAAGCTTTTAAGTCTCCCAACTCAGTGAAATTACTCCCAAGGGACGAAGTGTTCCCTCGTGGACCTCACTGCACTTCTCTTTTCTCCCGCAAAGAGTAAAATAGCACAGCAAAGAATGACGACATCTTTTACAGGGCTCAGGTGAAAAGTAAAGTGGAAAAAGAGTGCGGGTTAAATACAATATTGAAGATGATCTCTCCTAAACAGTGTATCTTTCTTTCTTGCAGCTAAGCAATCTTTGTCAATTACAGGGCATTACTCCACAGGCCAACTGGCAATTACAATGGCATCTTTCTTCTCATCAGTGACAGCAAAAGGAGGAAATATCCTGCGTCTGGCTAAATGTAAAGTGGGAGAGTGGAGCTCATTTCAGAGGTAACGTAGAGGGAACCTATAACCAGGATGCAGATGCTCTATGCAGCTGTTATGCAAAGAAACCCCTGCTCTAAGAGCTGACGTGTTTATTTAGATTGGTGCTAAAGCCGAGTTAATGCCAATTTCCAGAGAGGATTAATATACACTGATGTGGAATTATTGAACCATTATACACATCTGGAAACGCGTGTTTTAACTGTTTCTTTTTTGTGGCTGCCAGCTGCACTGGGGAAGCAGCTGATAAAGTTGCCATTGCTTTTTAGGCCCAGATGAATCGATGTCATGCTCCTGGGATAACTATAGGCCCTTCTGGTCAAGACCACGGCCCTCACCCACTTCTGACCCTTTCACTGCTCCTCTTTATCTGTGTCCGAATGTCAGTTTCCCATCTTCGTTTTCGAGATCAGCCTGCAACCTCTACCATGTCTCCCCACTTCTCTCACTGCTAAACCACTTTTCCATGAAGGCATAAGTTATCCCAAAAGAGTGGAGAAATAGTCAGAGAATCAAAAGCCTTTGGATTTCACTTAGATTTTTGTGGTTCATTCATTTAACGTCGGTACAGTACCGAGTGGGTCATCCAACAGAATAATCCTTTGGCAAAGAGACCACTTGGATTCATGGTAAAGACCATTTCAAGGCCTCAATTGGTCTCATGACCCAGAAGTTTGTATCTCCAGAGACCTACACCACCACGTCTCTTACTGAGTGACTGGCCCATCTCAGGATAGACCATTGCCCCACGCTCCATCTCAGCTGTTCAAGGAGGAAGCTGTGGTATTTACTGGGAAGCGCTGTGCCCAAGGAGACCCCTTGAGTAGGAAAGTCATCTGGCCCACCCTCTCCTCTCTGTCCCTTCTCCGTGCCTACCCTTTCTCAGATGGAGGCTGATCCAGATGTGCAAAGCATCCTAGGAAAGCTTTACCTCTCTGATCTTGGCTGTAGCTGTAAGGAATTGCTCCTCAGTAATTACAAAGCACATGACAATCAAAGTGCCTGACCGATACCAGCCATAAAAGCAATTTATGTTTTGAGATTCTGTTGGTGGGGGCTTTCAACAACTATTTGTTTCAACCCATCCACCCCTACCTTTTGCTCCCTAGATAGCCACCTGTTCAGAGAGATCCCACTGAGGGAACATCAGTCAAACAGTCCCTTTGTCTCGGTTCCCAAGTACCCTGCAACCATTTGTGCTTTCCTCCAGAATATACCTTTTTCAGCGCTACATCAGAAGAGCTCTTGAAAAGCTAACAAGAACCAACATTTTAGATTCTACTGCTCGGCGCTTCAGCTCAAGTTACTTTATTGTAAAATTAGATGTCATTGTGAAAAGCATGGATATAAATATAAGAGCAAAAGGCCGTTTTCTTAACGTGGAAACCAAGGTAACAATATCCTATTTTTCCTTGTCGTCAGAAAGCTCTTGTTTTTGATAGCCCAGCCAGCATAATGCACTGCATATTTACACTTGGCATTAAATAACTATTATGCAAAAGTACTCCACAGTAATATCTAAGTATATTTATGGAAAGCTAAATTATATTGCCAAGTTTATTTTAGACCAAGGAAGCCCCTGGGAAGGGATCTTGTGTATTTTAAAGAGTAAATGTAAACTATTAAATAGAGAGAGACTTTGTGGAATGTAACACATTCTACCTAGGTAAATCACAGAGCAATTACACAGTAAACTTTTCTTTGATGAAGCACTGAAGTGATGACACATAATTACTTTTCCAATGTGCACCGTGTGTTTATAAAAATGTTAATGCAAGCATAATAACAGGCTGTATGTTTGCGCCGAGAATGTCAGAGCCATCCAACTGTCAATCACATCTGAAAATAAAATCGCAAATAAGCAGGCAGCTGGATAACAGAAGTGACAGCCAATACTCACTCAGCTGACAAGTACTTTGCTCCCTCCACCAATCACAGTGTCAGTGTAATGTACTTAATGGGAGTGTATCTTTGATTAGCCGGAATAGGACCAAGTGGCATAAATGGGCTGAACTTTGTGTGCGGCCGCCTCTCCCTTCTCCTCGTGCTCTGCTAATGGGGCCTCTCTCAGGTGCCAGCTGACCCCATTTCCCTTCTCCGAGCTCCTCCAGAGCCGTGCCCTTGTCAAAGATTGCAGAGCCCATGAACAGGCTGGCACGACAAACGCTCAGCTCAGACTGGGCCAAGGAGCCCGGTTCAGAACAAACCCTACCATGCTTCCCTCGGTCACGGTCACTGAGACAGAAGGTCCTAGGCTAAGACCTGTCTCAGCAATTGGCTGAGCTGTTTTTGCTTAAAGCTCTTAATGCAACTTTAAAAAAAAGGGGTGCCTGGTTTTCAAAACACGAGTGTCAAAACGTCTGGGGAAAAATGTATTTATTACTTTGAATTAAAAGTAGGATGAGCTAAGCAGCGCTTGGAGAATAGAAGATCCACTCTGGAGCTTTCCTGGGGTGCGAGAGTGGGCGGGGTCCAGTCCTAAATCGACCCCTGATTAGGTCATTTTCCGTATCATTTCTTGGTACTCTGGAACATCTGGGGAATGAGCACTTTAGTTCTGGAAACTTTCTGCTCACCCTGACTCATGGCCTCTTGACATTCTCTGAGAACACTTTTCACTGAAGGATCCTTTCAAATGTATCTAAAAATTGCCAGCCACTTGTTAAAGTAGGAGCAGGTGCATAGCTCACCTTCTTCCTGAGATCAGGAACTGCAGACCTCCTGTTCAGTACAGGGCATTTTAGAATTTCATCCTGCTAAGGCACCGTAGGGTGGGCTGGTGGGTGTAAATCTAACCCCATAGTTACAGCGTTCACTTCCCTGGTTGACTGAACTCAGAGCACAAATCATACCTGTGTATTTGCATTTTGCTGTTATAAAACACTTGGCTGGGCTGTCCACCCTGCCCTTTGTGTGTGTGAGATTGTAACCAGCGGAAGTGCTCTGGTTCTCAGCACAAAGAGAAACTGGGAAGGGAGGCATCCCAGCAGAAAGCAGAATGCAGGCAGAAACTATGTCCCTAAACCCTCTGCTTGTCGGCAATCTTATTTCCATATTTTTCATGCTTTGTGGTGATGCCAACAAATGATGCAATGGCAAGAGCCATCCTGGACGTTCTTGGCTGTCTGAAGTGCAGTGAAGAGCTGATTTTGCTCCCCTTCTGTGACTCCCTGACTGGTGGAAAATTTGCTATCACATGCTTGGACTGACTAATGGATGCATTTTGAGTGGCAGATTTCCAGTTCTACAGAAACTTTAAACGTCACCCAAACAAAGAAACTTTTGGAGTTCCTAGGTTCAGGGTCCATGGATGCAAAGCCCCTCACCTCCCTGGATATGATCTGTTGGACATTTGATGACTATGCAGGAGAGACAAGAGGTGAGAGTTTAGATAGACCTCAAAGGTCTGCCCGCTGAGCCCAGCTGCTAACATCCCAACTCAGCATATATGCATGCTCCCCATTAGAGCAAATATCCTTATAAGTAATAAACCTCCTCCTGTTTAAGTGAAAGTCCTCAGGGTTTTTTACTTCACTTTTTTCTCTTCCAAACAGGGACTGAATCAGATACCGAATCAGGAGCCTAACATCTTGGCAGTTGAGGAGATAGGAGAATCATCACGTGTTGTAGAGTCATGGAGAAGCCAGTAATCATTAGGAGGAAAGCAAGGCAACGTGCAATGGCAAAGCAGGTCACCAGGGTGGTGAGAGATATCTCCAAACAACACAGCATTTACAGCCCTTCACAACCCGTTCCCACCCGTTGCTTCTACTCTTGCTTCCTGTCACCTTCCTCCCTGCCTCCTGTCCACCTACTTTCTATGCACACACAACTTTGGACTGGTTCATAAGTGCACGGTCACCATCACAATTTCCATAACGCTACTCATGCTGGCACCTTGGAATGTCCTTCACTTGTTTTTCCACCTGGAAAATATCCAACACTCTCTTCAAGTTACATGATGCGTACTTTTTCTGCAGTGAAGAATTCATTGCTCTCTCCTTAGCATGCTCATACACCTCTATTTTAGCATTCACATCCTTACATAGCGTTTTCTTTTTCCCCACATCACAATATAAAAATCTCATGGGCAAGCGTTAGGCACCAAACTTAGGTTTGGAATTCCAAAGCTGAACACAGGTTGGCTTATGGATTCATGAAGGATGTTCCAAAATGCTTGTTGGTTTGAATTTATGATCCAGTATTAGAAAGCGTGTTGTGTAGAAGAAGGGCCATTACATATTTATTCAGAGTCAGAACTGGAACTGAGAGGGGAAGATGGACACTTTGAATCGGTACAAAGACCTTTCTGATCATTAGAGCAGCTTCAGCGGAGGTCTCTTGAAGTCATAAGCTCCTTATCTCTGCAAATATAAAACTGGAGGAAGTGTGCGCTCCCTGGGAGCTGACACAAATGACTTCAGTGATGCTTATGACACATGTCAACCTTAAGATTCTATGAAGCATTAGGCCTATATAGATGAACAAACAAGTGTTCGTGTCTACCAGTTTAAAAAAGTTCTCTAACTGCAGTGGAGAGAAGCCCTAGGATGACTGCTGCCCCTTAGAACTGGACAAAAAGCAGGGCAGATTGGAGCGACCTCGTGATGCATTTCTTCATCAGTTTTTTCCCTCAAACTTAGAGGGATTTATTACAAACTGATTTACCTTTCAGTGAATAGAATAAATATTTTTCCAAAGTAAAAAAAAAAAAAAAGTTCTCTAATACTGTGTGGTTCTCAGCATGTATAAGACTCACTTGTAAAGCTTGTTAAAATCCTGGGCTCCACTACCAGAAATCCTGTTCAGTAATGTGGAGGCGGCCACTGGGAATTTGCATTTTAAACAATCACTACAGATGATTTTGTTGGAAGTAGCTCTGGACTATCGTTGGAGAAACACTGTTTTAGAAGGTGCCAATGAACAGACCCTAGACCACTTTATTCAACACATCTCTCTTTATATTGACATGAAGTCGACCCAAGCTTCAGGTATCTCCCAATACATGAGTGTGAAAAGTTTACAGTTTGGGCTCCAAGTCCAAGCACAGAGAGATGTGTAGGTCTACAAAGCCAGGCTGTCAGGATGTAGGAAGGATGTGTTTGGAGAGTCTTGAGGAAGGCTGGGCAGGTTGGTAACAGGCACATGTACAAAACTGATACAGGTCGCGCATCTCTGCAGCCCAGGACAGCTCAGTGCTCTATGGGGGAGAGCAACAAACGATCGAGCAAGCAAGGGTCACGACCCAGGAAACTAATTAGTTGACCAGCTAGATGACAGATTTTGAGGCCTATTCCTAGAGAAATGAGACAAGGAGATTTGCAAAGGTTGTGGGAGAGCTCAAAAGCAACGACGTCACCTCTCTGCAGAGGCTAATGAAGTGGAAAAGTTCATCTAGAAAAGCACAACAAGCATATTTTAGCACAGAGGTGCAGCGGTCAGTCAATATGAGAAAGACAACCGGGGGTTGCTCGGCAATGGGGTTTCTCCAAATTAAGACAATTGACACAACATGTGCAAAGTTTAACAGCATCCGGGGTTCATAATTTAACCCAACCTTTTGTGAATAGATGTTGGGTGAAGGGGGCAAAAGGTTAAGAGGCTAGGATATTGTTTTTAAATAGAAAACCCTTCCATGGATTTAGTGTTAATATAGAAGCCCCCACCCCCACCCCTTCAGATTGGGCAGTGGTAGGGTATAGGGTTCTTTCAAAGGCTGTTAAAGCTTTGAGTAGGGGAGAGGAATCTGATGCCAAGAGATGACCATGGGTATTGCATTCTTCCGTCCTGGACAACAGTCCCGCCATTTTTACATTTCAGCAGCGAGAACGATCTCAAAGGCAGAGGTGTGTCAAGTCTGAGAAGATTCACGTTCAAGTAGGAAGACAGTGGGAAACATAAAGAATCTCAGTGTGGTGACATCTTCGGCAACGCCCATGTCGGTCTCATTCATAGCACAGCCTCCCCAGGGAAAGGATGGAGGCATGAAAATGCAGCCTATTCCCCAAATGGATATTCTGAGAACTTTTCAGGCACGTTCTTATCAAATGTATTGCATTTCTTAGAAAAGACAGCTTAAGGACAGATCATCCTAGAATCCCAGCGTCCCTTAGATCTTGTTAAGTTTTGTTTGCATTGTGTGTGAATGCATTAGTCATTAGCACCATCATTGCCAACACCACCATCATCGTTAGCATCATCATCTCCCAACGGAGAAAAAACCAGAAATACTGAATCTGCCTTATTATTGTCTTGCAGGCAATTCTTTCATGGTAACTGGGAGTCCTTTCTTTTCTGAATAAGACCGTATCAGTTAGGTGGAGCCCAGAGCAGAGGGCAGCCAGCTGGCTCTGGAGCTTTCTCACGTTGGATGCCTCGGGCTGCTCCATTGTGCTCATTCTAGGGTATTTGGGGCTTTGAAAACTAGGTCTCACTTTTCTATTGGGCAACCAATATTTTATCTAAAAGATTATGAGGCTCACAGGGTAAGCATGATTTCGCCACTGTCTGAATCCACTGATTACGGGGTATTGAAGCTAATCAGTAAAAATAAGGAATGGGACTAAGAAATAGTTACTTTTCTTCACCTGTCCAAATCTGTTTCTCACCTGAGTTCTGTCTTCTCTCTCAGCCCTTGCTCTCCTCTCTTCCTGATTCTTACACCCTTTCCTCTTCACTGTCCTTTGACATAGCTTGTCCCCATGCTGTTCCTTCTAGTCCTAACGAAGATGCTAAGTGGTTTTGACCCATTCCTAGCATCAAGATGGTGGTGCACGCTAGATGTAGAAGACGCAGAAACGTGGTCTGGGTACAGCCGTGAAACACACAGATGCCAAGCATGGCTCCCTCCCTGATATCAAAGTCCTCATTAATAGCCATTCTAAGCAGCCCCTGTCTTCCCCTTCAGAGTCTCCCCTGAGGTCTAGGTGCACGGGTACTTCATGTACCCGCTTCATTTGCATTGCCTCAGCCCTCGCTTTATCACCTACCGGTGCCAACAAAGGGGTCTTGTTCATCAGAGAAGAAGTGGGGCTCACTTTTCTCCCGAAAGATGAACTTTTTTCTTAAACTGAAGGTCTTCTGCCTGAAAACGCAGCCATGTTTCAGCATTACATTCCAAAACAGGCGATGGCTAATTCAGTAATTAGTATGCACATCTAAATCTGTGCAGCCTCTGTTGATCTCTCCATTACAGTTAGTGGGTCCTCTGAAGTCTGCAGTAGTTAATTAGAGCATTATTGAACAGTCGGGCTGGAGAGCTGAGCGCTGCCATCAGTGGACAGCTTGGTCCCATGCACCGAATGCTGGGCTGGGCCTCGACTGGGGAGCACCCGTCTGCAGGGTGACCCAGTGCCAGGAGGGCTTAGATTGTCTTGAATTACTGACAAAGAGGCTGGAGGGAGGCCCCTTTTATGAGCAGAGAATAACGGTCACATTCTTTATTCTGTTCCACCTCTTGACAGGAAAATTCACAGTCCAATGGTGATCCGTTTCATAAATGTCTCCTCGGGGGAAAAAAGAAACCTTCAACATTCAGAAAAGAGGATAATGCTTCCAAGTGGGCTCAGGAAAGTCAAAATCTAAGGTTAACACATGAGTTAGAGATCATTCTTCCTGCCCTGCACTGCTTCACCTTGACTAGCCTCCCAGAAGACCTTGGGAAAGGCAGAGTGATGGTGGAGGGGGGGATGTGTAGGGACCCATGCAAGGTGAACAGGACACAAAATTATAGAAGGCAGTTTGGAAAAGGTGGCCTCTGAATAATTGAGGTATCGTGTCATCTGAAACAACTGCGTCTGACTTTCCAAAACTCTTGATAATTGCCCTGGTTCGGTTTTGAATGTAGCCCATGAATATTAGAACAAGCATGCACTCATCCCTCTAAGACAAAAAGACAAGCATATTTTTGTTGGTGGAACGGCAGGTGATGCTTTGGGGATTGGAGGCTAAGAAGAAAGGAGCATTACTGATTATGGTCACGGTCAGCGTGCTTTCTAGGGAGGACTCTCCTATCTGCCCAAATTTAGCTTCCATGCTGTTATTTTTCCAAATTCTTGAAGACAAAAGGGTCACCGCTCTTTCCTCAGCAAGGAGTGAGGTATGCTTTTCTGCAACCCATCCATCCCCACAGGGAGGGGATGGGAGAGGCAGGGATCTGGGCTGGTCCACTGAGTTGGTTTTCATTTCTCAATCTCTCTTCCCTGCCATCCCTTGACACCCCTAGGGTTCCCCAAACCTGGCCAGGAATGTAAAGGCAGCAGAATGACACACGCATTTCAAGAGTTTGAAATGAACTTCATACCTCGGAGATACTGCGGGTTCGGCTCTAGACCCCTGCAATAAAGCGAACGTCGCAATAAAACCAGTCACACCAATTTTTTGGTTTCCCAGTGCGTATAAAAGTTATGTTTACACTACACTGTTGTCTACTGAATGTGCAATAGCATATGCCTAAAAAATGTACATACCTTAATTTAAAAATATTTTATTGCTAAAAAATGCCAACTATCAGCTGAGTCTTCAGTGAGTCGTAATCTTTTTGCTGGTGGAGGGTTTGAATTATTGTGAGAATTAGCAAAATGTGACACAGAGACACAAAGTGAGCAAGTCCTGGTGGAAAAATGGCTCTGATAGAGTTGCTCAACACAGGATAGCCACAAACCTTCAATTTGTAAAATATGCAATATCTGCAAAGTGCAATAAAACAAGCTTTGCCTGTGTTGGAGATGCAATTGGTAGAGTGGAAAGGAGGCTGCATCTGCCAGGACCTAAGCCCCACTCAGCCACTGGGTGACCTTATTACGTAGGTCACATTACTTCTCCCCATCACATCTGAAAAGTGGGAATAGGCATAACGTTGCCTTCAGTGGAGGTGAGGTCACCCATCTCCCTGGGGATGGCGTGAGTAGAGAGAGTATGGGAAACAACGTTAGAAGGTAGAGAATTGGTTCTTCTCTCTACTCTGTTCAGTGAGGGATCTTGGGCAAATCTTTCATTGACATGGGCATCAATTCCTCTAACCACAAACAGGAATCCTAGAAGGATCTATCCTAAATATCCCACAGAACCAAGGTGAGGACTAAATGTGATAATTACACGGAAGTACTTTGAGATCTGCAAAGGGCGACATAAACAAATGTTTAGTACTGGTTGGAGTGAGGCAGATGTGTGATCAAGTGGGCTGAACTGATTGCCAGGAAGCTAGGGAGAAAATTCTGAGAGTTTGGGATGCTAATGTAGACAGCAGCCACGAGGCTGGCATCAGACAATTTACAATTTGGAGCTCTCTGAGGTCTGCAAGAGGCTTTGAAGTGCAGGAGCTCCCCCACTGCAGTTCCACTTGGCTGAGCTGTGAGTTTAAAGGGCTCTTACCAGATTCACACCAGGCTCTCAACTGATCAATTCCTATAGTAGGGAATAGCGTAGGAGAGCACATAGAAAGTTCTAGGAATTTCGTCTTGATCACCACTTTCTCCTCCATTAAAAAGGATGCTTAAGGGCTTCCCTGGTGGCGCAGTGGTTGAGAGTCCGCCTGCCGATGCAGGGGACACGGGTTCTTGCCCTGGTCCGGGAAGATCCCATATGCCGTGCATGAGCCAGGGCCACTGAGCCTGTGCTCTGCAACGGGAGAGGCCACAACAGTGAGAGGCCCGCATACTGGAAAAAAAAAAAGGATGCTTAAGCATCCTTTTTAAAGGCTGGGCCCCAAATCAGGTACTAGACGTCTTTACGTCTCATCTGTTTGAGACTAGGATGCGGTGCCGAGGCTCTCCTGATGTCCTTCCATCCTAAGATGTGCTATTTCAGGATTCTGTGAGTCCCTATCAGAAATTCAATCAATAGATAATAATTAGACTCTGTGGTGCCAATGGAGGTTTACTAAGCGTTAAACATCAGACGTCCATCATTTCAATTAAACAAAGACTGAGTGCTGACTGTTTGCTAGGCTGGGACAGTACCACTGACCCCTGTTACCTCTCCAGGGATTGAGGTTGAGGAAGTCCATTTGTGAAGTTATCAGTACGTATATACCTGGGCTGTTGTTTTCTCATGTAGATATTCATGACACCCTGCGGGGTAGGCAGAGAAGATCTTATCATCCCCACTTTACAGATGAGTACACCACCATCCAGAGGGGTTAAGTTGACATACCTAGTAAATGCTGGAGCCAAGATCTAACTAGGGGTGTGTGTTTGTTGTAAGATGTTTATTGAGGTCTAATCAGCATACAATGACGTGCCCGTATTTAAAGTGTCCATTTGATCAGTTTTGACATGTATTCACCCGTGAAGTCATCTCTACAATCAAGATAATGAACGTTTCCATCACTCCCTCCAAAGTTTTCTCTCTCTCCCTCCCATTCAAACAACTATGTGATCTGCTGTTTCTAAAAATGAGTTTGCTTTTTCTAGTACTTTATGTAAATGGAATCACATGCTAGGAGCTCCTTTTTGCAGGGCTCCTTTCATTTAGCATAACTATTTTGAGATTCATCTAACATTGTTGGGTGTATCAGTAATGCACAGCTTTTTACTGCCAAGGTGTATCCACTGTGTAGATGCACCACAGGTAGTCTTGATTTGATGTTCAATGATATTTTTTAACTGCTCCTCTTAGGAAAAAGGGGAAGAAAAAGTCAATTCTCTCTACTCCTCCTCCAACTGTAGATAATAACAATTCAAGTCTGCTCCTCAAATACTTCCCAATTAAACGGACAAACGTATCGGAGGCTGCACAGGCCTTCAGAACCCAGCAGCGAGAGCATCACCGTGTGTAGGTTTTACTGGGACTTGCACATCGAGACGACAGCTTCTTTGCTTGCAGAGGAGAACGCACAGAGGCATAAACAATAGAGAACTTTGGAGAAATTATGAGAGCAATTTAGGAGTGGATAATTAGATATCTTTTGCAGGGTGTTTGGGAAATTAAATTAGCCTTTTTTTTTCAGTGAAGGTTTTGGGGGGAACACTTCATAAAAAATATCCCTGTGACTGATTATTTTTCTAATATCCTCTGCCTTTCTTTCTTGCATATCCAGGGAAGTGACACTTTTTGCCCTTAGCGGTGGCAGCCAATCATAGCCTATAATTGCATTCACTGCATAAATTGTCAGTGTCATGAATAATAAAATTAGTTTAAATAAACCCCCAGCTGCAACCACATGTAACTATCTGGTGGAGGATCCTCCGTCCTTTCATTCTAGGGGAAAGGGTCAGTATATTTAAATTTATCTCTGTAGTTAAATTCTTGAATTAAAATGAAGATATAATTATTAGAGGCAGAGGGCTGGGAGTGGAGGGCGATGCTTTGTGGTGCTCAGCAGCTTCACGAGAGAACTGGCCTCCCACCTGGACCCAGGGAGTGCCTGGTACCTACGAGATATGGCCCTGACTAGCAATGATGGTCCAGGAAGGGTTTGCATTGGCCCAGTGGTCTCGGCTTTCCCGCAGGAGGGTCTAGAGGGAGAAGCATGGGCTCCAGCACCGAGCACTTCTTCACGTTCCTGCGGTGTCCTAATGAAATGTCTCCACGTATTACCCGGTGGCACTAAGATACTTCTGAAAACTCTACCCACTGGTCTGGCACTCTGATCGTCCAAAGTGCTGGCCAGTTTTCGGTGGAATCTCATGAAGAACTCTCCCATTGAACAGCGATCAACTCCCTAAGGTTCCTACTCCCTGACTGCACACAGAGGTGCCTTGAGGGTTTCGGAAGTCTCAGCTCAGCTTCTGTGTGACAGGGTGACTCACAACCTCACCAACCTTTGGGAACTTCATTTGGATGGCCAAGCAGTTGCCCTCAGCTCCTCTCTTCCTTTACAGACCTGCTCAAAAGCTCTGCCTTCTTTAGACGTTCCTCAAGCTGCTGGGGTGAGTAAGACAGGAGCCGGCAGCCCCACTCTTAAACTCAGAGCGCCTCTAGTTCACAGTACCCTCGTGCCACGAGGACCATCACCGTCCTCGTGGTGGCTGCCTGTACCCTGGGTTCTTCCAGCATCCTCCTGACTACTTTCCTTAACACGGCTTCTTCTGGGGTCATGTGATTTCCCCAAACACAATGCTTTCCACTCCAAACCCAGCCCCCTCGACTGAGCCAGTCTTCAGTCTGTCTTGCCTCTTCTGTCCCCCACTTGCCTTATTCCGTTCCTGAGCCCACTCCACTGACTTTACTTAATGAGGTTTATTGTTTGTGCTTAGGGATTTTCAAAGCCCCATCACCCTCTTTGAGTCCGCCCTCAGATCTTCAGTCTGCCAAAGAGGTACGCTTTTGAAGCTCCCTTCATTAATTCAGTGCCCAGCTTCTGCATTTAATGGCACATGGATTTGAAGCATACATAAGCCACAGTGGAAACATCTGAGAAGAGTCCCAAGATACTGCAAATTATAAAGGCTGATTAGGAAATAGCATGGTGCTCTATCTTCTCCTGCCTTAGAACTTTATTCCTCATATCAAAAAGATTCTGGAATATCAAAATATCACTGTCTGACTCTGATAATGACTTCCCAGAGTTTCAGACATTGGTGGAACAAAGATTTAATTTTAATTATCAGCAGCTCTGTTTTTTTTTTGTTGTTTGTTTGTTTGCTTTATCTTCAGTACTTTTAAAGGACGGGGGAGCTGGGAGGAAGCACAGTGAGGGGGAGGAAGCAGGTGAAATAGCAGCGCTATGAAATCCTGCTGCTTTTGACAGATCCCACCATCGCTGGATGGAGGGACTCCTGGGCTGCAGATGCAGAAGGTTCTCTGCCGCTAGTCTGTCTTGCTGCACTAACACTGTCAGGCAGCAAATGGCAGGAGGCGACCCCAGAGAAGCCACGTGGGCTAACAATCAAGGCAAATGCACAGACGCCGGAAACCACAGGGAAGCAATTTAGCTTTGAAATCCAGCCTTGACCAGCTGAGTCAGAGAAGAACGGCCACCAGGACCTGCTGAGCCTAGAGCTATAGCAGTGGTGGAGGTGATGCTGGAGCAGCGCTAGTGGGCAAAAGCTAACCCCCTTTCCCCCTTCATTGAGGTCCCTGTTATCCCTGAAAGAGGAGCACGATCCTTGGGAAGTCTAGCTCAGGGGAAGGCATCTTATCTAAGACCACCTAAGAATGTCTGCAAAAGTAAGGCTGGGTTTGATGTTATTTAGGGAGTCACCTGTTACGGATTTGGGAGCAGTTGGCACTCTTCACTTTCCTTCCACCCCGACCTGGAGACAGATCACTGAACCGTGAGGCCAGTCTGCCGGTCCCGGCCCTACCAGCATTGGGGTGCAGCCTGAGGGAAGTCACAGAGCCTCCCAGGTCTTCAACGGCCTTGGTGATTTCCAGCCATTTTTTAGCAGTGGAAGTGTTTTCTTCTCCAAATGAAATTTTAAGTGCAAACTCACTATATAAAATAGCTAAGAGGGGCTGGTCTGGTGGCAGGAGGTCCCAGCATGCTCTGTTTTTCTTGGTCCCCCTCCTACCCTGCTGCCCCAGCAGAGGCTGGGGGACCTCAGAGCACCCCAGCCCTCCTCAGAACCCACCATGAAAACAAAGCTCTAAACTATCTTTACAACGGCTTCTGGCTGTAATATCTAGGACTTGATTTTAATCTGTGCCATTTAGGATACACGCAGGAGGGGCTCTGAGAGAGGCACAGTAACAGACTTTTTTCTTGGAAAAATCAGCTATCACTTATCTTTAAGGAGGAAAAAGAAATGACAACCCTGAGAAAATGATTTCCCTTTCACAACTTTATTATGAATGCTGAGCACAGCTAGAAGCAAGGCAAGGCTGCGTGTGTGTGTGTGAGTGTGTGTGTGTGTGTGAGTGAGTGTGTGTGTGTGTGCGTGTGGTTTGGGTGGGTGTGGGTGGAGGGCCAATCCTTTTTTGCTATTTTGGTGTCATCTACAGTAACAGGGTAGAGACTGCGGTCAGATCTGAGTTTTGTGCCCCTGGCACGGCGCGCACGTCAGCCCCGGCATGGTAAAGGGGCTGTGAATCTCCTCACACCCCATGTGAGTGCAGGGAGCCCACTGGGTCTCCCGTGTGAATGTCAGCTGGTCTGGCGGACAAAAACCAGCCCTGGACACAGAATACTGCCTGACATCCCGGCTGTGGGTCTGGGCTGGGCCAGTGCTGAGTATTCTAACTGCCTGTTTAGACACGCTTTCACTATCTCCCTGCACAGCTGTTTGCATGCCGGGGAGGGATTTTGGTATCATAGTAATTTTCCCCTCTTGTTTGGCATCCCTGAGTTCACATTAGAGAAGCACAGGAGAAGAACCATGTTCTCCAGAGAAGACGTCAGCATTTAGGGTTCATGCAGATAAACCCACTCACTGACCACGCTTCCCCGCTTCCTTCAAACCACTCAGAACAATTCAGATAAACACTTTTTCAAACGGCGCTTCTCCTATAATTTCACTTCCTTTAAAAACAGTGATGGGGTTATGTCTGTCGCCCTGGAACGTCCATCATGCATTTATTTTATCCAGCTCAGTGCTAGGCAGCAATTAGCAAAGGTAACACTAATTAGGTTTTACAATGTAATATGTATCCCCCTAAACTTAAGTCATAGCATTTTAAGCTTCTAATGATTGCAAGGTCACTCTGCTATCCTTCATAATAGCAGGGATGCTAATGAGTGCATTTGGTATGCATGGGGATGCCCCTGTTTCCTCTTGGGACTTATTAGCATTTACTGGGGACACTTTACTTAATTTGTTGCTGAGCTCATGCCCTAAACAGAACCAGTGAACCAGCCACCTGAAAGGCTAGAAGTTTTAGAGTCTGGAGGAATTGACCCTCTTGAAGCCCTGGCTATCTGGGTTATTATGAGAAAATCATTTGTTTTGGCCTGGACTTCCAAGCCCCACATCCTCTTTGTCTAATTGTCTCAGCCAGCTAACCATTTCCTACCTCCAAATGCACTTAAACTGGCTCCTTCCTGCTAAGAAAAATGTTATATTATTAAACATGTATGTTATAAATGCCTTAACATTCATAGTTTCAGGTTTTGATCATGTTGCCAGGATATTCTAGATACAGTTACTATTTCTAGAATCAGTTTCTATTTCTTAGACTGTAAGCTCTCAGGAGGTAGAATGCAAACCCATGAGACGGTCTCTGTACATGCCTAGCCCAGAGCCACACGTGACTCAGTGCTCTGTGTGGGCTTTTGGATGCTGAATGAGGTGGTAGGAACGCCAATGATGAACCTCAAGGAGACTCAGCACAATTCTCCCCAGGGTGCAGCTGCAGGAAGTCATGACAAAATCTATTTCCAGGCCTGACATGCCTAAATCATCACGTCTGGGGTGACCTCGGAGGATGATGTGATTTTATTGGGAATCAAGCTTCCTGTCTTCCTTCCAAGGGAGTGAAAGGAAGTGATGAATTGAGGTTTATATATGCAAACTAGAGAAAGCTAGGGTTGTTTTAATTTATGTCTTTGCTCAGTACAGTAAGTATTTATCCCAGTGTAGGGATATAGTGGTGAACAAGACAGGCATGCTTCCTGCCTCTTGAGCCTGTATCAGTGTAAGGAGACCACAGCAAGCAGCAAATTCCCTAACTGATTCTTCATTTTTAATCACACTAAGTAAAATAAAGAGCTATGGGGTGCCATGAAAGAAGAGATGGCCCGATCTACTCATTGGGTCCAAGGGGGGTTCCTTGAGGAAGTGACGCTTCAGCTGGGCTGTGAGGGATGGGTAGAAGTTATTAGACAAACAGGAAATGGAGAGAGAGTAGCATGCATGAGGGTCCCAGGAGAAAAAGTAGCCAAGAGCTAAAAGAACAAGAGGAGGGTGGTACCAGCTGAGGCTGTCTGGTCAGGCTGGGGTTGCAGCAGGGAGCTCTCTGCAGACCCTGCCACAGAACTTCATTTTTGTCCTTGGCCATTGGAGGCCACTGGAGCCTTTAAAGCAGGAAGTGACGTGATCATTCACCACCCCCGTCCCTCCAATATTTTCTTGACCAGTGATTAGATGAGTTCTTGAGCTGTCTAGGCACTAAGAGTGAGAGATATAAAATCATTCATATCACACTCCATCTTCTCTGGGAATCTACAGGGTGTAGGGCTCCAAAGCTCTCTGTGAGAATCAACAGATTAGCATGGGAAAATTTGAGCTTCAGAGGAAGTAACTCTCAGGAACAGAGATTCTCAGATATTGCAGCTTGCCATCATTCCTAGTGCTTCCATGATAGCTTCCTCCCAACAAGGAGCATCTTTCTTGTGGGAGGAAGGGAAAGAAAAGCAGAGCGGGCTTGAGAGAAGAGGTGGGAGGAAGGAAGAAACATTCAAAGCAAAACTTCTGAGAAGGCCTTGGAATTTTCCTGCTCTCCCTTTAAGAGAATTACATGCCAGATCCTGGAAGAGGGTCTGAGTTATGACCCTTCTGGTTACTGAAAGACCCTGTGAATAGAGCGCCAGGTCCTTCCACCTCTGGAGCAGGTGGGGGATGGACATTCGTTCCATCCCTGCCTTAAGCCTCCCTTTTACAGCCTGAAACAGAACTCATCCTGTCAGGAGCCCTCAGTGGCCACACGACCCAGCTGCCCCCATCGGGCAGATGCCTCAGACCCCAGACGATAAACACTACTTTGTAGCACACGCTTAAAATGACATCAAGAGGAGAAACTGCAGTGACTTTGTCACCAGAGCGAATGGCACATTCTCATAGCCAGATAATGCAGAAGCACAGTGCATTTGTAACAGACAACGAAAGGATTATCCCCCATTCATTTCAAAGCACCCTTCATTCCACTAAGGGATTACATTTCTCTTTACTTATCTTGCAAATGGCTTTTTTTATTCTTGTTTTCTCTGAAGAGCACACGCATGGCTTATGGCAAATATAAAATGTAGCTGGGCCTTTTAAAAGACAAGGCCTCCATTAATCACAGAGACGTGATTCTCCAGGATACCGTGACTGCTCTAATCCACTGCCAGGTGGTTGGATAGCTAAGCAACTAACCCCACAGCATCCAAGGCAGAACTGCCTCTTCGCTAGTCTGCGAAGGGGAAAATGAGCCCTGAGAAAGGGCAGCATCTCAGAGCAAAGCTGAGCCAGTAAGAAGGCTTCGCTGAGTTCTCCCAATACTGGGCTTTGGGCTTTTGAGCGGGCTTCACGGGCTCTCCTCTACACCCCCTCCAGGTAACCGTGGTCCTTGCAGAACCACGGACAGGCATGCTTTCTAAAGACTTCTGCTCTTTACTCGGAATGGAGAACACATCAAAATCTAAGAAGCAGGCAGAGCGAGGGGTATTCCCAGTGGATGGAATAATGGCACAGATGCCCTACAAAAATATGTGGGTCCCATCGGCGGCTTCAGTGCCCTCCATCCAGGATATGGGAGACTGTGTGAACTGGCCAGGACTGTAATGCCACCCAGAGTTCTGACTCTGCTCAGACCCCTGGGGGAGGGGTGGTGCGGTCAGTAATCTCTAGCACTTGAGAATTCACTCTCACCATAGGTTTCATCTCTGTGTCTGTTTTCCTCCTTATTTCTTATCCAAGCACATTTTCTCCTTTGCTGTTGTTTACACACCTTACCCCCAATCGCATTTAGTACTGCGCTCCTCCCAGGGCTACTTTCATAAGCATCACCATGGCTTCTGTTTGATGCTTCTGGCTCTGTTCATTTGTTCTTCTAGGACTTTGCAATCGCAGGACCCTAGGAAAAGGTCAGGGAAGGAGCTGCAGTGAGTAATGGGCCCCAAGTGCCTTTCTTGTGCTGATCTCCTCCCAGCATGCTGCGCCTTGACCTCTTTATTTCCTGTTTTTGCAACAATCCAAGTTATCAGCCTAAGAAAAATGCCTCACAAATATGGACCGCAAACAACTTCATAACTAAAACAATCCCTTCTGGCCACTGGACCGGAGGAGCACAGGTGCCCCCGCTGGGAAGAGCAGAAATTTGGCCCCAGGCCTACCAGGTTGGGGGTGGAGCCTTCCTCCCAGGCTGATGGGAAACTCCAAGATGAAGAGGTCAGTCTTGGAATGAGGCCAGCCCTGGATCACACAGCTTAGGAAGGCTTCCCTTGAAGGTGCTCAAACCCTCATAGAAAATCGGAAGCCTTCCCCAAGTGTTCTCTTACTTGGGAAAAAATAACAAATGAATGTGCAATTCAACTGGACCCCAGCGCGGCCTATCATGGGTTAGACCTCTGTCACTCACCTATCGAACTCCTAACCAACCCCACTCCCTACCTCACTGACAGTGGGAAGGAGAGTGAAATGCTGCTTCCACAGAGGGTTAAATTTACAGCCTCCCCCTGTTTGTGTATAATAGAACCATTAGGATATTTTTATTTCTCCTCTCTCCGTGTTGCACAATGCCACATCAAAGATACATTTACAGTGGAGCTTATTTTCTGAAGATGGAAAATTTGGTTAAATCTCTTCCACTTTGATTTCATCTCCAGTTTCAGAAGAGCAGCAGTACAACAGGCAGCAGCAAAAGCCCATTTTATTCTCATGAAAAAAGAATTTAATGATCCTCTGATATGAAATTGATCCTCTGATAAGATGGCACTTGTGGGCTACTTTGACAGAAACATTAAACTAAGTGAGTCTGCACATATCCACTGATGTATGACACCTCCAGTTGCAGCTGGGTCCAGGGAGGGCACGTAACTTTGCCTCTCCTGAGGAAGGGGGAGTAGATGCCTGGGTTGTCCAAGCCCATCAAGCACTATCGAGTCACTGAATTCCTGCAGCAGTAGAGCAGTCATTATGAGGCCTGCAGCTCAGAAAAGTTGGGGAGTTTGAACAGCTGCCCCGTAGGCCCAAGTGTTCCATTTCGGGCAACCTCAGGTTGTTGACACTGGTTCTGTTCTTTGGTGCTACTCCTTCCTATCTTGTGGACAGTTGAGAGTAAAGATTTAACATCAAAGTTATCAGTAATGAGAATAAGTGAAAGTAACAATGAAATGCTACTTGTACCAATTAGGTTAGCAAGAACTAGAAAAGTGGAGAATACCGAAAGTTAGTGAACATGGAGGGGAAACGGAACCCCTGTGAACTAGTGGTGAGAATGTAAACTGGTCAATTATTTTAGAATACACCTGGCAGTACTTAATAAAATTACTTATCCTAAGACCCAGAAATCTTGTCTGGGTGTATGAATGCCAGAATTCTCAAACAGGTTCATGGTAGTGGGGAGTGGAAACAGAAGCAACCTAAAGATCCAACAAAAGGGAATGGCTAAAAAAAAAGGAATGGCTAAATACAGCTTCATAATTGCATCAATTAGAGAGAATAACTGGGTAAACATGAACAATAGCAATTTTTAAACATAGAGTTGGGTGGAAGAAGAAAACAGAATTATATATGTGGTACAATGTCATTTAGGTAAATTAAAGTCATTCACATAGGAAATGCTACATATTTACATATATATTCAAAGACATATATTAAACATAGAATAGTTACCTAGGGGTAGAGATAGGGAAATAGGAGTGAGGACCAGAAATAAAGGTAAAAAAATATAGAAAAGAGAGTTCTTTTTAAATGGGTGACAATGTCCATTAGGTGAGAAATATGATTAGCCAAAGTCTTCATAGCTTATATTCAATTAAAAAGATAGCACATTAACTTAGAACATGGAGTATGTAAATTCCAACATAAATGGTGATTCTGATGATTACAATCCAGGCTCCCTTTTCCAATGGTCCTCTGAACCTACATATCTTGTACAATCAGTAGGGATGCTGTAAGATGGGTCATGGGGCAGGGATTCAAAAGCAGGTGGAAAATCTCTCCCACTTCTCAGTTCCCTGTGACTCTTGGTAGTAAAGGCTAACAGAAGGTAGATGGTCAGTTAGACTCAATTACAAACTAACTGACCCACCTGGATGGAAAGAAACCCAAGAGATGTTCTACATTCTTGTGAAATGGAGATTTCTTACATATATGACTCCGATTCAGGAAGTGCATTGACTTTCTGACTTGCAGATAATGATCATCCAGAGAGGCTGATGGAAAAAGAGCTGGTCTGGATTCTTTACAGCCTTTCACTCTGCAGATGTGAAGATAGCTAAGAAGTGGATGGAGGTCATCCAAGCCATGTGCACTTGTAAAATGTGACCCAGCAACCAGCAAACACAAAATCTCTGATAATAGCAATAAAAAAAGAAAAAAGTGTCACGTACCCTAACTGACAGGAAAGGAAAGGAAAGGAAAAGAAAGGAAAGGAAAGGAAAGGAAAGGAAAGGAAAGGAAAGGAAAGGAAAGGAAAAGGAAGGGAAGGAAATGAAAGGAAAGGAAAGGAAAGGAAAGGAAAAGAAGGGAAGGAAAGGAAAGGAAAGGAAAGGGAAGGGAAGGAAAGGAAATGAAAGAAAGGAATGGAAAAGGAAAGGAACGGAAAGGAAGGGAAGGAAAGGAAAGGAAAGGGAAGGGAAGGAAAGGAAATGAAACAAAAGGAAAGGAAAGGAAAGGGAAGGGAAGGGAAGGGAAGGGAAGGAAAGGAAAGGAAAGGAAAGGAAAGGAAAGAAAGGAATGGAAAAGGAAAGGAAAGGAAAGGAAGGGAAAGGAAAGGAAAGGAAAGGGAAGGAAAGGGAAGGGAAAGGAAGGAAATGAAACAAAAGGAAAGGAAAGGGAAGGGAAGGAAAGGAAAGGGAAGGGAAGGGAAGTGAAGGGAAGGGAAGGAAAGGGAAGGGAAGGAAATGAAACAAAAGGAAAGGAAAGGAAAGGAAAGGGAAGGGAAGGAAAGGAAAGGAAAAGGAAAGGAAAGGAGGGGAAAGGAAAAGGAAAGGAAAGGAAAGGAAGAAAAGGAAAGGAAAGGGAAGGAAAGGGAAGGGAAGGAAAGGGAAGGAAAGGAAAGGGAAGGAAAGGGAAGGGAAGGGAAGGAAAGGAAAGGGAAGGAAAGGAAAAGGAAAGGAAAGGAAGGGAAAGGAAAAGGAAAGGAAAAGAAAGGAAAGGAAAGGAAAGGGAAGGAAAGGAAAGGGAAGGAAAGGGAAGGAAAGGGAAGGGAAGGGAAGGAAAGGAAAGGAAAGGAAAGGGAAGGAAAGGGAAGGGAAAGAAAGGGAAGGAAAGGAAAGGGAAGGAGCGGAGCTGAAAGTTAGATGTGAAATGCTGATAAACTCTCTGATCCTGGAATTATAATGGTGCCTACTTTTCTCCTTCCATCTAATCAATCTGCAAGAATGTAGTGGAAGACAAACCTTCCTCAAAGTTGGAGCACCCCTCAACCTCTGGAAAGCCATGCCATTCTCACCAACTGGCGTGTCTGACCAGATGAATCCTAGGGATGAGGGAAAGATGCCATCAAGCAAAAGGGCTGATTAGGGAGGCTGATGAAGCCTAAGGCTAGCAAAGCAGCTATTCCTGAAGTTCTATAATATTTGGTTCTATTTAGTTCACAAGTGATCACCAAACCTGGCCCAAAATGTGTCATGGGGGCCTAGTGGTTGAGGTTTACATATTAGAATGAAAAAAAAAGAAGCAAGTAGAGACCCTGGAAGAGGTCCTAGACATATGGCATCTTCTTAGAGTCTTTTCTGGAGCTCAAGTCTCCTTCTACAAATCCCAAACTGCCCTTCAGTTAAGCAAATTTGCTGGGAGGGAGGGAAGCAACAGTGTGCCTATTAACTGCTTGGTGGTTGGTGTTTTGTAAAAGGAGGAGTCCGTTGATAGATCATTTTCTCTACTCTTCAAACCAGGTGTTTTGCACAGTGGAGATACCCTGCCAGAGTCAAGGAGCTACAGGCAAGTGTGTCTGTTCCCAGGTGTGTCAACACACAGCTCTCGCGTGTCTAATTTACATCAAGTATGGAGCCTAACACCAGAACACTAATCCCTCAGTTACCGATCGCTTACATTCTTCAAACCAAAGACCACTTCATCACCCATGCTCAAAAAGAAAGTGGATTCAGTACAACTCAGGTTTCCTTGACTGCAGAGTTCTTGTATGTGAGAAATGCCGAGAAGCATAGGAATAGAAATGACAAGAAAAGAAATACTAGAAGTCTATTGATGGCAACCCAATAGGAATGCATATTCATTTGCCAATAATGCATTCCCACTCCCTTTCCTTCTGCAAAGGGTTAAACAAAAAAGTAATTAAACAATAATTTCTTTATAAGTGCT
Organism: Lagenorhynchus albirostris; assembly: GCF_949774975.1. NCBI lineage: Eukaryota > Metazoa > Chordata > Mammalia > Artiodactyla > Delphinidae > Lagenorhynchus > Lagenorhynchus albirostris. The sequence goes on from NC_083103.1 coordinate 101,619,529, forward strand.
GGACTTCTGAGGCCTGTTTTCTCTGTTGGAAAAAAAAAATAGATTTAAGATAATGGCCCTATTCTCCTCAGAATAAATTAAGCTCAGAGATAAAGAATTCCATTACCAATGCCTTTTAGCAAGGCCCAGACATCCTTTAAAGTCAAACTTTAAAGTATAATGTGCCGTGATCTTGTTGAAATCTTTCCTGTAATAATATTTAAGTGATGGGCAAGGGTATCAATGGTTCAGGCAAAGTATTGATTGTATATCTTCAGGGCTGTTGAGCTCTTCCAGAGTATTCCGTTGGAAGGAATGCATTGCACTTATTTAAAGACACTTTCAAAATAACTGCAAGTTAAGTCAAGTAGCTGATTTTTCTTGGAAACTATAGGAAAAGAGGGCAAGTTAGGAGAGGAGGGGAGAGAAGAAAGGGACCTGGAGGAGACTCAAGGTAGAAATCAATGGCAAAGACCAAAATATGGAACCAACAGAGAGTTGCCGGGATATTGGCTCAAACCAGTACACGGTGCCTGCTTCAAGTTACAAATTCTTTTTAGTGTTCGGTTCTCATCATTTTTCTTTTCTGTGGGAAAAGCTGACAAAGGATTCATCTTCACCCTTGTGGCAAGAAGCTGTCCACTTTCCCTTGGGGAGCAGGGGGCTTCTCGAAGAGGAGACAGCTAGTTGCTAGTGTGAAAAATCTGCACAGTCACAGCAAATCAAGCCCCATTTTCTCGGGAAGGATATGTGGAGAGTCAGAGGGCACTCAGGGTCAATTCGATCAGCAAAGAAACAGGATGTTGACTGGAGAAAGAATGGGTGATGGCTTGGGTCAGTCATAAACTTGCAGGGAACCTCTTTTGGGGCTAAAAGCCCTTGATACCCCATAAAGTCATCTGAATTATGACCTTACTGGGTGTCTAATGCCATCATACGATGCTGACAAGCATGGATTTGTAATTCGAACTCATCTCCCCTACATAACTATAAACTTTTTGAGGGTAGAGACTAAAAAAGTCCTTTTCTCACTTGACGGTCTCAATAAAATACATGCATCTTGAGGGTGCCCAGTGCAAACTCTTTCAATAATTGGTTGTCCTCCTCGAAGCAAAGAAACAACCAATGAGTTTGCCTGGCACTGATGCCATCTTATAATTCACAGCTGTGACCCCAGCTGGTTGCCAGGTGGCTCTTGGGACACCCCTACTGCAGTGGGAAACATTTTAAGAGCCTTGGAGCAGAACCTCTGCAGCCCCATTCTTTTCCCCCACAGGACGATGAGTAACACCTCCAATGCCCAGCACTCTGGGGTCCACAAAGCACATCTTGGCCCCTGGGTGTCACCCTCCAGTCAGAAACACCCACAGAGCCTTGGTCCAATGGTGTTACCTTCATGGAGTGTGCACAGAGCTCTGGGGCCACCTAAAGACGCTATGGTTGACCCTGGCAAGGAAACACCCACTTGGTGGAAGGGTCTACATAACTGACAAAAGAGACCCAGTTCCGGCCAGAAGGAGCATACTTTTGTGTCTCTCCTATAGAGGAAGAGTTTCCTTCCCATTGCTTAAAGTTCCTGGCTTACTCTTAGCTTGATTCTTTGGGTCAAGTTAACCTATTTGAAATATGTATATACACACATGTACATGTATGTATGTAATATACATTCTCTCATGACTTTGAAGTGTGTATTTCATAAAATTAGTTTAAGACTTTACAAAAGGGAATTCAAAAGAATGTACTCCTAACTATAACTGCCTTAATGCAGCAGATTTGTTTAGCGTACTTGTTACTTGCTGTTTGTCAGGCAAGGTGTTAATTCCTGTGGGTACAAAAGTGAAAGGCACACTCCTTTCCCTCAAGAGTCCACAATCAATGGGGCAGATGAGTGAGAAAACCAACAACTACAATGCGGCGTGTTAGGAAGTGGACAGATGCTGGGCAAACACTAGGACGCGGCTCCCTTCCGATGTCCTGTATGGAACAATCTAGTTCGTACATGCCTATCATTGTGGAAGAGATGCACTTTTGTGTTCTATTTTCCTCCTACCTGTGTTTTAATCACATTTCCTTCTGAGGCTATGTAGATGTGCCTTCCCTCTCTCAGGGAGTTTTTCTTTAAATAAACAGAAATCTCGTTACCAAAATACTTCATCCAACATCTCTGTCTATATTTATTTCATTACTTCATCCGAATAATCATTTTTTTAAAGGAAGCCCAGGATTCTTCAACCTTGTGAAATAAGCAAAAAATAGTCTCATCATTCAGCCAGCAACATATTGTACCTCTGCCTGTTGTTTTCTAGCTTGTCTAATTATTCCAGAAAGAATAGCTATGGGATACATCCTCAAATCGGCAAATATGCTTTTGATTTAGGAAATTATTATAGGAAAATGCTGGAAGCCTCGTAGTCATCTTTGCTATATTTAGAGGGAAATAATGTCTCTCTGTAATTACCATTTGGTATGAGCTTTAGGCATTCATGGTTTTCTTTTCTTTCTTTTTATTTAATAAAGTTTTTTTCCCTCTTTTTTCTGGGTTAACAATGCAGGGATCATAGTTGCACAATTATTAAGAAGAGGCCACTTAAGTTCCACCCACCGTAGATATAGTGTCTGTGTTTAATTAGAGATTAAAATTGAGGAATTGAATAATTGGGGTTGCTAATGAATTTGAGAACTCAGCAAAGCAAGGAACGCTGAGCATTTTTCTGGCTTTGCTTTTCTTTCTCGAACCCTTTTTCATTTCCCCCTATTATCACACTTCTGGACCTGACTGCTGAGTTTATTACTACTCATAACCCTGGCCTAAGTGGAAACAAAAAGGCTGCAGCCTCTGTGCTGAGCTCCTGGAGCCATTCAGTCTATTGGATTTATGACATGTCCAGAGGTTGTGATTGCAGGAGGCTGGCAATGATGGAAATGAGATATATTGGGCCACCAACACTTTCTGTAATCACCTTAATAGGTCAGCATGACAATGGATGCTGCCAGCTGGAAAAATAAGAAGATGGTCTTACCAAAGAAATTTCCAAATTATCACCAGTCCTCCTGCCACCTCCTCTAGGGAGACTGGGTTATTTGGGCACCTTGATTTGGAGGCTCACATCAGCTTCAGGTGCCCAACAATGAACGTAGTCCCTTGGTTCACCCTGGAACAGAATCGACCCTCCCCAAGGTGACCCTATAATAGACCTGCCCTGGGTAGACAGCATATTTCAAGCCCGGCCTGGAGGTAATTCTTGAGCGGGGGTTTCTGCATTAGGAGGTGGCTGGATTATAAGACCCCGACGGTCCTTTGCAACTTGAAAATACTATGATTTTATGAAAATGGCATAGAGCAAATTGCCTGGCTCTAAGAGGACCATCCCCTTGGAAACGTCTTTTTCATACAAAGGCAAAGCTTTTAGGACTATTTTTATCTGTTGGACACTGTACTTCAGATGATACATTTCAAGCTTCATTTGGCGCAAAATCTAGGTGGTTTAAATCAAAATTCAAGGTAAACATCTGCATTTTTATGGCCAAAGGCCCACACATTTATGATTACTTGCTATTTTGCTGTTGCCGGTTAAATTGTGCCTTGATATTTACTGCGTCTCTGACGCCAATCAGACTGATTACTCTTAGGGATATTACAGTTGATAAAAGAGACCTGGTCTGAAGCAACATCAACAGAACAGACTTTCGGTCACAAAATCTTTTGCGAATAAGAGGTCATTCCTAATAATATTTCCTTAAAATTTCTCAGCCACGCTTCTTAGCTCAGCTGCTGATGGCTTTCCACTGATGACTCTCTATATATGTTTTTGACAAGCAGGGAAAAAAATCATCTGTTTTATAAGACTGTTCTTACTTGGGCCAAGAAAATCTGCCCCCTGCTATCATTTAGCACATCTATAGCTTGGGGGGGGGGAGGTGGTCAAGAGGGGGAGGTTTGCATAATGTAAATATTTAATCTTTCCTTATCTATTTTTAGTCCACGTTCACTCCATGTTTGTAACGTTCTCTTTGCATCTGTAAGCATGGATGCTATCCCTCTGAGACATTAAGACCCCACCCAGAGAATAGAAACTGTGAAAATGTTCTTTGAAGGTATCTAGGACAGCTACAAGTATAATTGTCAAGTAGATAAAAATAATTGACATGATGATGATGATGATGATGATGTAGATGATGATGCAGATATAGGAGGTAATGTACAAACCCATCTTCAGATAGGTATCTGTGGCAATGTTTCCAAGGAGAAGCTGGGGGCGTCTGGGTCATTCCCTGGGTGGGCAAAAAGGGCAGTGTTACGCCTAGTGTCCACTCTGTATCACTGCTGGATGGATGGCTCTAGGGCCACACAGCTCAATTTGTAGAGGCTGAGCTAGGTTTGATTCAGAGGGTTCCATCCTGGAGGGCAGGACTTGCCATGCACAGCTGGGGAGTGGGGTGAGGACGGTTAATGTTTTTTAATGAAGGAGGGGCTCATAGAGGGGGCTGCTAGCTGTGGGTCTCAACCAGGTACACAGACTTCCTGTGAGATGAATGGAAATCCTCTAAGCTTCACCTGCCTTATTTTCTCATTTGCAAAATGGTATCAAAGACGTAAACGGCCCTAAAGAATTGTAATTCATCAACACACTAGATAGGCACTTCCTATATGCCCTGTATGCCCTTTCTCATTGGGATTCCAAGCTGAGGAGACCATGTGTGGCATTTACCATTCCCTGCCCAGGGGTCAGAGAGTGGGGAGGGAGGGTCTTTCTTTTCAGGCCTTATTGGACCGTCGCGCTTGTGACCTGCAGTCACATCACCAGCCTCAGCCTACACGCTGGATGGGTTTGAGATTCGGTTGCTGAAAGGCACCACCATTGTCTAACCTGTCTGTCTGACTGTGAACCTTTACAAAACACTGGAGACATGTGTGAAATGGAGCTATCGCGCATCTCCACGGCCTGACAACACGGAGCCTATAAACCGGCTGTCACTCCATGCTGGGAGGCTGGGGAGCGGCTTCAGGGGGGATGTAATTCCCCGAAGGACCCCAGGGTTCCCTCGTCCACACCCAGCAGTGCAAAAACCCTGGTGCAGCAGCGTGGGGAAGCGTGGTGGGGATGAAAGAGCTGACAGGGCGATTCTGTTTGGGGTTTGTACACAAAGTTGTCAGTTCAGGTCTCCGGGTCAAAAATCGTTTTATCTGCTAAACCAGGAGCTTTGTAGAACAAAGTGCCAGGCGGGCTTCACAGCTGGGCGGTGTGCAGAGCCCTAGGCTGCAATCACACTGCGGTGGGTCCCAGTTCCGACCTGCCCCTCTCCAGGTCCTCTCACTGCAGATACCGGTCCTCTTTCTCCCCATGCCCTTCATTTCCTTTGAAGATTTTTTGATGGGCCTCTTTCTGCCAGATGACCACTCAAGAGGCAGGAGGTTCAAAGACGTGGCTCCTAGTCTCTGAAATCAAAGTTATTCTGCTTTGTGTAGCTGCCAAGGTCTTTTTGTTGGTGGCGTGGATTTTGCTAAAGGGAAAAGCATTCAAAGGTAGGGAGGCTGGGAAAGAACTGGGATCCTTAGTCTTTTATCAACAGAGGGAAACTGAGGCTCAGAAAAGGGAGGTATTAACAGCAAGATGGCTACCAAAGAGACAAGTCACAGAGCCTCCCAGATGGTGAGGACCTTACAAACGATCTCCTCGCTGCCTCTGCCCATAACTTGACTCTCCTTCCAGCAGATAAGCAGACGGGAATTCTCCTGCTGCAGGAAACAGTGTTTTTGCTTCAGATCTCATTTCCTTTCATTGTTTTTAGCATGTATGGGAACATTATATTCACTAATAGTCAGGAATAGTATTAAAAGCAGACGATGTGAATTGTACACATTATAAAACAAATTAAATCCTGAAAGTTTACCATCCCTTTAGACCCTAGAGCTCTCCTCCGTAGCCCCACGTACGTACGAGGCTGCATCTGGCCTCAGGGACATGATGGACATCTTCTGGGACAACTGCCTTGTCATGACTTATTCTGCCTTTCTGGGGACCATGGAGGGAAATCAGAGTGCTTTGGCTGAACCCCGGTTTTCTGCTTCTGAGTTATTCTATTCCACATAGGAAAAGCATGATGAAAGGTTCAGAAGAGGGAGGGAAGTCTACGAAGGAACCCACAGCGTCCTTATTTTTTCATGAGAGCACCTCTCTGATGTGTGTCCAGTCACCCACATGGGGCCTGGCACACAGTCAATGAACCTAACAGTAGAGGGTGTCACTATTACAGTTGCTGTTGGACTTGAATTTCGACTTGAGATTTGGTCAAAGCGCAAAGTTATATCTCTTCCAGTTGGAAATGCCCTTGAACTCTATCCCCAGACCCTCCATTATTTGCACACAGTGACTGATCTTAAGCTCCACGTACTCCCACATCTGCACTGAAGACGGTGCCATCTCCTGAGAGGGAGGGGTCTGCATTTGATCAAATCATTATCTGTGACAAATATAGCTATGACTGTATTCACCAAAGACTATCATAGTCTTCTCCACACTTTGGGATGGCTGCAATACAGAGGAAGTTGAAATGGAAGGTCACTGCCAATGGCACATAACACAGTGAAATAGCAGAAAAAGACATCTGAAATCTTCCACATTCCAGGCCAGGCAAGGAACCTTTCGCTGAAAGGTTGAAAGGTTGAAAGGACAGGTTATAAATCTTAAAAGAACTTCAGCAACAAAATTAAGAAAAGAAAAGAAGTCTAGGATTGGAGGTCTTCTAGCACTTCTACCATTAATTCAAAAACTGTTCTGAGTACCAGCTGTGGCAAGGCTCAGAGCTGACTTTGGGAGCTAAAAAGATGAATGTGTCTTTCCCTTAGTCTAATGGAATGGTGGACCAAACTTGTAAACAGAAAATGAGTGTAAAGTGACGGAGATGAACTCAGAGTCAGCAGGACTTGGCTTCTGCTACCTTCCAGCCTCGCCTCTCCCACTCTCTCTCCCACTCATTTTCTACACGTTCTCCATTCCATCCAGGCCTTGTGGGGGTCTCTGTATGACTCGCCCCCCCACCCCCCCACTGTCTTCAGGTCGCTACTCGTGTGTTGCCTTTTCAACAGAACCTACCTCGACCTCCTGACATGAAATTACACCACCACCCACAAGACCCCCAAACCTCTCCCCTGTGTTATCTTCCTCTGTAGCACTTCTTATCTAACTGGCCAAATCTGCTGTGTAGTTTGTTAACTATGCTGATCTCCTCATCAGAACGTACGTTCCAGGAATCTTTGTTTTGTTTACAGTGGTAGCTCCAGTACCCAGACACATAACATGCATTTGATAAATAGTTATTAAATAAATGAATCTAGGTGGATATGCCAATGGGTAGCTTCTAAATTCATAGATACCAAGAGCTAAAGAGATTTTTGTGATCACTTTGTCCAACCAAGGCAGGGGCTCTGGAGTCAGACTCCCTGGGTTCAAACTGGAGCTTCATCACTTACTAGCTGTGTGACCTTGGGCAAGTCATGTAACCCCTCTGTGCCTCAGTTTTTTCATATGTAATATGGGGAAAATAACAGTGACCCTTTCATGGGGTTGTTAGGAAGATTAATTATTATATAAAATACTTAGAATAGGCATGGCATAAGGTAAGCACTTTAGAAGCATTGGCTATTGTTACTATTATTAAGAAAAATGAAGGCTAAGAGAGTTAAGTAATTTGCTCAAAATCATTCATTCATTCAACACAGTTAAGTGTGTCCGATTACTAGAAATTGGGGATTTTGCAACAGATCAACTAGAATAGTTCCTTCTTTTATGGAAACTGTAATCTAAGTAGAGAGATGAATGTTGGAAAAGTCACATAAACATGTAATTACAAGTTAGATGAGCACTATGAAGGTACAGGGAACCAGAACCCTGAAGGGTAGGAGATGTAATCTGCATCCTCCAGGGGCTGAGGGGGAATGGGGGGCATCCTTAGAGAAATGGTCGGCATGTGAATTAGCCACAGTGGGGCAGGGAGGAGGTGGGGATGGAGAGGAAGGGGTTAGAGGGGGTTGTGGAACTAAAGCCTAGGTCCCAGCTGCGGGCTTTTTTGATCACGGATAAATGGCCATGGGCTTGAGTGAGGACTTCTTTGCTAGCCTGATACTTCCTCAAAGCAAAAGAGCAAGCACTCTTTGTAGCTGGAGAAAACACCAGGCACGCTGCGTAGCGCACCCAAGGTGCCCGCAACACCAGCTGAGCACCAGGTCCCAAGGGCTGGCTCTGGTGACGAGATGGTGATCTCAGTTTAGACACACACCCCACGCACATGCACCCCCCACGGGTAATTTACAACTGAGAACAGGCTCTGTTGACTGGGGTCACGATGGTCCCCTTCTCCGTGGTGTCTTCCACTCTTTTGGGAGGTTCAGTGTCTCCTGGAAGGCCTGCCAGAGGAGGGGAGATGCGCTTTGTTCTCCATAAACCCAGGAGAAGCGGCATCCTAACCTCAGAGATGACATTTTGCTTCTATTGTCTCAGCATCGGTGGGAAGGGCTGTGTAGGGGGTCGAAGCATCGGCATTGTAAAACACTGGGTTAAAATATGTATTAATCTCCGGAGGGTGTTAGGCAAGATTCAGATATATGGTCTGTGATATGGATAGGATATATTTTTTTATTGCAATAATAAGTTTCTCAAGTCCTAATGGACCCTGCGTTAACTGAAGATGGCAGGGAGCAAGGGATGGAAAGCCAGCAATCTGTTAAGGTGGCGAAGCAGCAGTTGTGGGGATTGTAAAAGATAAAACATTTCAGAGTCATTAAAATCACCCTAAATTGTCTACCTGAACTCAAAGCAACAAACCAACTCAGCCCGGAGTCTACCACCGGATATCCTTTCCTTTACCATGTGTCTGTGCCTTGCAACTGATATACGAGTTCATCTTCCACTCCCAGAAGCATCCAGACTTTGAAAAGACCTCCATGGAGGTGGGCTTTTCATGCTCAGGAAGGGAAAGGGGGCAGCTATCTGATGGAGGCGCAGCCCTTGGTATAAAGACCCTCATTTAAAAGAAGAGGAAGCGGTCAACCAAGGAGTACTTCGCAAAGAAGGGATCATCTGGGGGGGATTTTAAGGCCTTTTTGGAGTTGGTGGCTAACAAGTAGAAAAGTCTTGAAATCCTCAATCGGGACTTTGTAGTCACCCATCTGGATGACAAGGGGCATAACAAGGTTTTGAGGCGCCTATGGGCAGACTTGTGGTCAGTAGGGCGTTTTCATGATACACCTTGCTACTGCTTACGGAGAGCTTATGAAGGCCCAGACCCCTGTTGAGGGATTATCATAAACTAACCCATTCAATTCTTAGCACAAGCTCATGGGGTAAATAATAGTATCCCCATTTTGTGGATGGCGACATTGGGCAAGTTTGTCAATCTCTCCAAGACTCACAATCCTCACAGTCACATGGTTACTAAGGCAGGTGGGTCGGGCCCCAAGCCCCAAAGAACCAATCTATGTTAACACGTCAGCCACTGTTTCCTGCCCTGCTTCCCAGGAAACAGCATATGTACTCTGATGGAATTCAGTAAGTGTTCGACACTTCTGGCTCCGCTTAGCTGGTCGAGGGGCCACCTCTGGTGGAGTGTCCTTGCTATCAGATGATATCAGAAGCAGAAGGAGCCCAGCAGTGGCTCTGCCCCGGACCCTTGGGCTTAGCAGTGAGCAAGACAGAAAGATATATGTTCCAACAGCCAAGAAGAAGGAAGGCTGGGCTTTACAATCCCCTCTGCAACTGCCCTGGGCCACTCTCACTCCTCCTGTATTTTACCCTCTGTTGCGGGGTGCGGGAGTCACTGTGATCAGAAGGGGGTGGGGTGGAGGGGAGGGGAGGCAGGGGAAGCGGTGAGAAGCAGGAAGCTCCAAGGTATGGCAGAGCTCGGGACAACGATGATCACGTACTCCCAGGTCTACCCTTCCTCTCCGAGTAGGAGCTACAGAGGAGGAAGGAGGCACCCAGAGGAAAGGCAGTCCCTATGCTGAGCTGCCTTTTTGAAAGAGGCATTGTTGTTGCCATCAGAAAACAGTTTCTCATCCCGAATGAAACACTGATATTTGTCTAATTAAAAAAACCTAATGGAGATTTTGCAACAGAGGGACGCAACCAGTGCATCTTCTGGTGAAGTCTCCATATGGCCCAATCCGATGTGGATTCTGTTGCAGACACTGAGCAGGGCATTCTAGCATTAAGGCTGCCCAACCATTAAATTACCTCTGTGCCCTGCTGGCCACTGACGGCCAGAGAAGGGAAGGCTCAGCCCAGATTTCTGTTGGCCTCGCTCTTCCCCACTCCAAGAGGAATGACTTTACATGTGGACACACCCCCAGGAAGTGGTAGGGGTGGGAGATGGGGGTGGCGGCAGAGGGATTATTATGAAGCAATCTCCTCTTCTTGCCCCGGTGGGTAGTGGGAGGACTCAGTAGAGACCAGGAAAGAAGCCCTGGAGGGCTGCTTCCAGGCCCAGGCACCCATGGAGGAGCCCAAACCATTCAGAGTCCCGGCAGGATTGGGGTGGGGTTCAGAAGCCCAGATGAAGTGAGTCAGGCCTCCAGAAAGCCCGTCTGGAGACCAGCTCTCCCTTCAGAAAGACAAGATAGTACCCAAGCACAGCCATCAGTAGCACAGCCACTTTCCCCAGAGATATGTGGGCAATCCACACCTCAAGCATCTACGTGGCATTCAGGACGTAAAGGTGAAGCCCATGGGTACCTCGAGCCAGTCTTCCCTCTCCTTGCCTCTCTGGACCCTGTCTGCCACCGTCTGAGATATTTCTTCACTTCTGTCCACACCCATCACCCCTGCCCATCTCATACTCCTCCAGCAAGTGTGTGTGAAGATTTCAGCACTTTCACTGGCCCCAGCCCTGAGCGCCTACCCCACTACGCATCAGCCAGGAGGACCTCTCTCACACACAGAACAGTCAGCCCACCATGAGCTGCTAGATAGAGATAACCCAGCCTGTCTATTAGTTAAGCAGAGGAAGGGCAAGGCACTTCGCCTTCCTCCTGGAGGTCATGCTGTGTAGCTATGGGGCTTCTGCACCTGCCATTCATTATGTGTCCAGGGTCTCTGTTTTGAATCTGAGGCACCACGGAGCATCCCGCTTTATCAGCCTAACTACCAGCCTCTCCCTTCGTTCCCACGGGTGTGGCAGGTGAAGCGTGGCCAAGAAGGGCTTGACATGATAATGGAAACTAGTGATGGACTTCTTTCGTGATCATGACTACCAGTGCCATTTCATCATGGTGACATGCTAGGGGCTGCTGAGTCTTGACATCTGAGGTGTGACAGTCAGTCAAAGCAGGCACGAGAGGCGATCCTTAGGGAACCACCGGCTCCCTTGGAAAGGCTCTCAGCCAAGCAAACACAGTTAACAAGAGTGGCTGACAGGCAGGTGAAATTTAGAAGGCACCTCTGGCCTGAACTACCCAATTTGATTCGAATGTGGATCCAACACGAGGAGCAGGGCCCAGGGAGGCTGGGCTCATCTCGTCCATCTTCTGATATTCTTTCTCCATGAGCTATCTGGGATACCAGATTTTCCAAATGTAGTTGGGGAATGCAGTTCACTCTCCAAGATCCGTTCAATTTCCCCTCCGTTGAATAGCAGCAATACTCTTTAGGGAAACGACCAGCTCCCTGGAGGAGCCTGACGGGTCTAAGGGCTATCCAATCCCCTGACAAGTCATCAGTTCAGAAGTGGCCCTCTTTAGACCAACGAGATGCAAGGGAGGATTGCTGAGGGGTGTTTGGAAACTCATCTCCCTCTTAAGAGAGTGATGGAAAGCCACACACACACTCTCTCCCTCTCCCTGGATGCAAACCCAGAATCGTGTTGCCAAGATTGCTGTTGGCAGCTATCTTATGGCCAGGAAGGAGGCTTGCTTGGGGGCAAAAGGCAATCCATGAAAGAAGGAGTTAAGACAAAGATGGAAAAATAGACCCAGAGCCTTTATTCAATAGCACCTAACTCTGGATTTCTGTTTATGTTAGCAAAAATTTTTATGGCTTTAGGCACGTGGAGTCAGTTTCTGTTACTTGAAACCCAAAGAATACTTGAAAAATACCACCTTCCAAGTCTGCTTGGGAAGAGACCATCACCTAAGTGCTGACGGAAGAACACAGGAAGTGGTTGGGCAGAGCAGTGGTACATGGATCGTAAGGTCTGCAAAGCCAGGGAGGGGTCCCTGTGATTGACGCCTACATGCTTGCTTCAGAGGCGGCTTGTTACCAGGCAGCACATCCATCCTTGCTCAGGAAGAGCAGGTCAGCTCTCCCCACCTCAAGTACAATCCATCGGCAGCATTAGGGTAGGCTGTATTTTGCTCCCCACAATTCGACTCCCTCCCCCCATTGCCATGTGACTTGTAGTGTTCCCTGTAGGCAGAGTTTCCTTCCTCACCCCTTAGTCAGGTTTGCACTGGCCTTTGCTTTACAACTTGCTTTGGCTGATAGAAGATGAGTAAAGATGAGGGATGCCTCATGTGAGTAGATGCTCTGACCGTAGGTGTCTGATCTGGCTTGACCCATTTCTGCCTTCTGTCATGAGAAAGGAATGTCTCAGAGCAGTGTTACTGCTTCATCCAGGGCCCTAAATGCAGTCACGTGGAGCAGAGACACATCTGACCCACAGCCCCCCTTGTGACATTAATAAGAGGTCAGCATTTCTCGTTGTAGGCCGATGAGATTCTGGAGTTATTTGTTATGGCACTCAAGCTAATGAAAGTATATATCAAGTGCCACTATATTCTTAGAACTCTGCAGGGTGATTTGGAAGACACAGAATTATGAGGCATGGTTTCTGCTCTCAGAGGGTTTACAAAGACAGTAAGGCCAGAAAGAATTACAGAGAGTACAAAATTCAGGGATACATTATACACAGATATTGTGCGGGCCACCAGAATTCAGAGGGAAGGAAACCAGAGTTGGACTACGCTTGTTGGGACAACCTTCAAGACTGGGTGAGACCTACAGAAAGTAGTGCACAGGGTTCACAACAGGTAGGTGCCAAAGCCTGACCAGCTGAAGATCCTCCAAGCCCCTTATCAGCTGGCCTCAGTGAAAGGAGAGGCATTGTCAATGCTTGGAAAGCACACACCGCTTCACTTTTTCTTCTGTCCGCTGGAGGCAAAGATGCTGAGACTTGCACCTCCATGTTTGAATGAAAATATCTTAGTGTACAATTATCACTTTACAATTAATTATGCAGAGCAAGCAATACACGAGAGACCTCAATATTATGACAGCTTGGAAATCTACTGTTTTCAAACGTAAGATGCAACAAGTCTTGCCAAATGCATGTTGGAAAGTAGCAGAAGATTAGACAATTGCCACTTGAACTTTGTATATTCACAGCACACCTGTGGGTCAGTGTAAACATCACAAACAGCTCAGCATACGATATAACCTGACACCCCCTCTAAGACTCTGACCTTCAAAACCAATGTTCCTTAATTAGGCCTTTCCTTCCCCTTCTGCCTTTGAGGAGAAGGGATTATTGGGGAAAAGATATGACTGCACCATACTGGAGTTCACCAGTCATCTCAAATGGTTTGGGTTTGATAAAAAATAGCAGATTTCATTGCTGGAAACTTCCCTCCAGAGTTTGTAAGCACCATGTGGATATCAAGGGGAATTTCATCAGTATGTTTCTGATTCCTTTACACTTAAATCATTAAAAGATTTTTGAGGGTTTTGAAGTCCAAAAACTCTCCTGAGCCACTGTTTTCCCCCCAGCATATTTTTCATTTCTTTTCATAAAATTTAGGAAATTGAATTTTAGCTCTGGATTGAAGAGAAAAGAAAAAGCAGCTGATTGTCAATGATAGTGGCTAAGGATTAAACTCCTGCTTCTAAAAATGTGCCCTGGGGTCCATCCATCTGATGAACATTTGTTTATTCTCACCAGGCCCATATCTCAGATGGTAGCGATTTGACCAATTATGATTCTGGAAAAGAGCTCAGGAAATATATGCTTTGCTTTACTCTTTGTACTGAATAGCGTACAGTTTCGTCCAAGCCAGGCCACAATAGTTGGCTCCAATGGAGACAGCAGAACTGGAATATCATAAGCTGGATGAGGCCTAGAGTACCATTCATCCAAGTCTCCATCGTAGAGAGGCGAGGTCCAGCTTGACAGTTTTTAAATCTCTTCCTATGTTCTCTCCTGGTAGCTCATATTGCTTTAGCTGCATTGTAGTCAACTCCTGCTTTGTTATGCTTGACATAACCTGATCCTTACTCTTTGGTAAAAGCAATTCACATTTTCCCATTCCTGTGAGAGATCTGAACCTAATCTCAAAATGGATTGTGTAACTGTTTGCAAATATTAAACAGTATCACAAACGATCCAGGGTGGAGTGTAGACTCCATGACAGCAAAGGCCTCATCTGTCTTCTTCCTGTAGCATCCTCCAGACCCAGAGCATATAGGTGATGAAAAATATTTGTTAAGCGGATGAATGAATAAAAGTCTAGTCATATGAAAAATATATTCAAACTGCTCACAGCATTTCCACACCTACTGATGAACTGTAGCCTACTGATACTCCGAATGGGTAACAGAGGTAAAGTCATCCTTAGTTTCCTTATAAAGCAGCTGAGGTCCAGAGAGTGTGTGAGTAATTTACGATCTTACAGCTGGTCAGTGGGAAAACCGGAGTCTATTTCAGGTCACCTGATTCTCAGCATGTGCTATTTTTTCAGGGAGATCAGTGCTTCTGAAGGTTTAGCATGCCTCAAAGCACCTGGAGGATTTATTAAAACACAAATTTCTGAGTCCCACTCGCACATCGTCAACTCAGTAGGTCTCGGAGGACCACCCAGATCTGCATGTCCAGTAAGTTCCTAGAGGATGTTGCTCCTGCTGGTTCTGGGACCACACTTTGAGAGCCACTCATTAACATCATAGCTAATAAAGAGCAAGACAAAGGCGCATGAGAGAGACAGACTCTTCTGAACATCCTCTGGGCCTACGACTAGATTCTCAAATTCAACTGATCAGTGTAGAAAGCCAGCCCGTGAGGCTTCATTGCAGAAGCCTTTTTCCTCCTTCATTAAAAAGCAAAACAACCAACTTACTGATATAGACCATGGGGTAGGGGATACCAACTTAGGAATAGTCCAACTTAGAAAGAAGGTTAGTGGGAATTTTACAGGGGTGAGGCAGAATTTGGACTTGTGACTCTTCTCTTCAAGCTGGGCTTCCACTGGAGTCCATGCTGATCTCTGGCATGTGTGTTATGAGGTTAGCACATGATGATATACATGCCTCTCAGAGGGAAGACGGGGACCCATGACGTAGCAGTGGAAGGACACACGACTCGAGTGAGATAAATGATGCTGAAGCAAAAAAAATGTCGGTCATTCATTTGCTCATAAGGCTGTTCCCTCTCCCCTGCATGTGTCCAGCTGAGCCTCAAAATCATTGCTGGATGCCGGGGACATCTAGTGAATCTCAAATAAGCAAATAAACGTGATTTAGTAGGAGAAGAGAAGAATTGGCCACACCACAAAATTTCCCTCTTTACTTATTTTGACAATTTGGTGTCTAATATTTACGACAGTGCTTTAGACGAGCCAAGTAGTTTTCGGATAAGGAGTGAAGACTTTGTAATCTGTGTTGCTTGTTCTCTGACAAGGTGATGCGCAAGCTTAAGGGGTAAAGGACAATCATCAGATTTTAGCTGGCTACAACTAGTTAAAATACTGTATTTTGGTATAAATATTTGTCGCCATCATCATCAACTCATGACATACGTCAGGTACATTTACACAGAGAACGAAAATGATACATTCTCTGCCTCCCAGAAGTTTGTAATCTAAGATGGGGTTTGCAAATACATAGAAAGGGTAGTTCCAATCTTCAGACCTGTGGCCATGGCAGACATTACTAGTCAAGCATAGTGTTATTTTTCAGCATCTTTTCTTACATTGAAGGCCGGGCAGCCACTACCAATGGATCGCAGTACGTGTGTGCAATCCTGATCCATGTATATTGGAGAGAGTGGCAGCTGGACCAGCAAGACATTCCTATGACACCAGATGTGGGGAAGGGGTGTATTGCTACAGACCCAAGGAAATAAAATTTTATAACATCAACTTAGGTTTCCATACCTTCCAAGTTCTAAATAAACATGTAATTTTTAGAATTAAGGCATAGAAACTTTGTGGGTTTCAATACGTCTGATCCCTCAGCGCGGATGCTCTTGTGGTGTGGGTGGGAGAGAGCTCATGGGAGGTATAGCCATCAGGAGTGGCTTTGCCCCTGAGATAGAAGAACGCCAGCCCTTTGCTTAAACACTGATCACAGCCCCACACCCTCCTCACTTCCTTCCTTCTGTAGTTCCAGTTGAGTAATTAAAATCACTTCTGTTAAACTAGTGTGGTTGGGCTCAGTAAGCCAAGGGCAAGTTCATGGATCTGGAGGATGGAAACTGCTTTAAACCTCAGCAGTTCTGGCTGTGGTGAAGTATAACAATTAGAGTAATTGATAACCAGGTCCTTGACGTTGAGCCACCACCCAGGGCCTCGACACGCTGGTGGCGAGCCTGATCCTCTGGCTGGGGGAGATACCAGAGCTGCGATCCGGTTGTTCTGGGTGCTTGAGCCGCAGGGGCCGAGACATGCTTCGGTTTAGTGAGGCCTGTTGTGCAGAAGCCTTTTGAGCTCCCACAGTCAGCCGTGCTCTGGAAGAGAAGCACTTCCTGAGAGGGGCTAGATAAGAGTACATGACGTTCAGAGTAGATGCGGAGAAGTTTTAGGCTGTAAGGTTCCAAAGAGGACAGGCAGTGGCACAGGCTGGGGTGACGTGTGGGACTAGCTCAGTTGGCATCAGCAAATGTGGGCCATAGGTGTTGCTAGCTAGGGATGAGCCATAGAGTCTAGATTGTTCTTCTGCCTTAATCAGTAACAGAACTACTACTATCACTAATTGTCATTTACTGAACCATTACTACACGCCTGGCACAATGCTGTGTTTATAATTCTATCATTTACTTCATCATTTAATTCTATCATTTAGTCTTCATATCAGTTCCATGAAGCACTCATCATTCTCTCTATCGTATAGATGAAAGCTCTGAAAGGTTACATCACTTTCCTAAAGTCAAACAGACAATAACTGGCGAGGTTAGAGATTTGCCCCCCAAAACTCATGCTCCTAACACTCATGCTTTATTGCCTTTACACAGTCTGATATGCTCTCCCACTGCTGACTCTACCTATAAAATGTCTTTTTTTACCACTATAAGATGCATGAGTAGATCTCAAGAGACCTATTGATTAGACATAGACAAGTACACAGCATTATAGTAATGCTATCAAATCACTGTTCCGAGGAACAAAAGGTAGAGTGAAATCTCTCTAAATGCAAAGATCCTCACTTCACTGTGGAATTTAATCCATTCGATCTGGATTTGGGATTTCCAGTTAAAGAAGTCTTCCTGTGAAGAGGTTCTATTGGAGTTCAGTTTATTCTTGTGGGGCCGTGCCATGGTCCTTTTTTCTGAAAGAATAAATTTAGACGCCTTATTTCCTATTCACAGCTTCCTAATTTTCCTGATCTTTCTTGGCTATAGCTCAGGATGTGTTCTAAGACAGATAGGTTCTTGGATATTATTGAAACCCCTCTTTGGCCTCTTTCTTTCTCCTTATCCTACAGACCCTGCATCTTCACTCTCTTCCCTATCCAGCTGAGACACCACGGACCACCAAGTCACCCATTGTACTTACCCCCTTGCCTGGTTGTGATGCAGCTGCTTCCCACTAGGTATCTATTTTACATTTGGTAGTGTATATATGTCCATGCCACTCTCTCACTTCATCCCAGATTACCCTTCCCACTGCCTGTGTCCTCAAGTTCAATTTCTACATCTGCGTCTTTATTCCTGTCCTGCCCCTAGGTTCTTCAGAACCATTTTTTTTTTAGATTCCATATATATGTGTTAGCATATGGTATTTGTTTTTCTCTTTTTGACTTACTTCACTCTGTATGACAGACTCTAGGTCCATCCACCTCACTACAAATAACTCAATTTCGTTTTTTTTTATGGCTGAGTAATATTCCATTGTATATATGTGCCACATCTTCTTTATCCATTCATCTGTTGATGGACACCTAGGTTGCTTCCATGTCCTGGCTATTGTAAATAGAGCTGCAATGAACATTGTGGTACATGACTTTTTTTGAATTATGGTTTTCTGAGGGTATATTCCCAGTAGTGGGATTGCTGGGTTGTATGGTAGTTCTAGTTTTAGTTTTTTAAGGAACCCCCATACTGTTCTCCATAGTGGCTGTATCAATTTACATTCCCACCAACAGTGCAAGAGGGTTCTCTTTTGTCCATATCCTCTCCAGCATTTATTTTTTGTAGATTTTTGATGATGGCCATTCTGACTGGTGTGAGGTGATACCTCATTGTAGTTTTGATTTGCGTTTCTCTAATGATTAGTGATGTCGAGCATCCTTTCATGTGTTTGTTGGCAATCTGTATATCTTCTTTGGAGAAATGTCTATTTAGGTCTTCTGCCCATTTTTGGATTGGGTTGTTTGTTTTTTTGATATTGAGCTGCATGAACTGCTTATAAATTTTGGAGATTAAACCTTTGTTACTTGCTTCATTTGCAAATATTTTCTCCCATTCTGAGGGCTGTCTTTTTGCCTTGTTTATGATTTCCTTTGCTGTGCAAAAGCTTTTAAGTTTCATTAGGTCCCATTTGTTTATTTATTTTTTTTATTTCCCTTTCTCTAGGAGGTGGGTCAAAAAGGATCTTGCTGTGATTTATGTCATAGAGTGCTCTGCCCATGTTTTCCTCTAAGAGTTTTATAGTGTCTGGCTTTACATTTAGGTCTTTAATCCATTTTGAGTTTATTTTTGTGTATGATGTTAGGGAGTGTTCTAATTGATGCATATTAGAGAGAGTGGGCAGTTGGACGTAAGACATTCCTATGACACCAGATGGGGGGAAGGGGTGTATTACTGTAGACCCAAGGAAATAATTTTTCTTTTTTTAGGATGTTGGGGGTAGGAGTTTATTAATTAATTTATTTATTTTTGCTGTGTTGGGTCTTCATTTCTGTGCGAGGGCTTTCTCTAGTTGTGGCAAGCGGGAGCCACTCTTCATTGCAGTGCGCCGGCCTCTCACTATCGCGGCTTCTCTTGTTGTGGAGCACAGGCTCCATATGTGCAGGCTCAGTAGTTGTGGTTCACGGGCCTAGTTGCTCTGCGGCATGTGGGATCCTCCCAGACCAGGGCTCGAACCCGTGTCCCCTGCATTAGCAGGCAGATTCTCAACCACTGCACCACCAGGGAAGCCCGGAAATAAAATTTTATAATATCAATTTAGGTTTCCACACCTTCCAAGAGAAATTAAGGAAACACTCCCATTTACCATTGCAACAAAAAGAATAAAATACCTAGGAATAAATCTACCTAAGGAGACAAAAGACCTATATGCAGCAAACTGTAAGACACTTGATGAAAGAAATTAAAGATGATACAAACAGATGGACAGATATGGCATTTTCTTGTATTGGAAGAATCAACATTGTGAAAATGACTATACTACCCAAAGCAATCTACAGATTCAATGCAATCCCTATCAAACTACCAATGGCATTTTTCACAGAACTAGAACAAAAAATTTCACAATTTGTATAGAAACACAAAAGACGCCGAATAGCCAAAGCAATCTTGAGAAAGAAAAACAGAGCTGGAGGAATCAGCCTCCTGGACTTCAGACTATACTACAAAGATACAGTAATCAAGACAGTATGGTACTGGCACAAAAACAGAAATATAGATCAATGCAACAGAATAGAAAGCCCAGAGATAAACCCAAGCACATATGGTCACCTTATTTTTGATAAAGGAGGCAAGAATATACAATGGAGAAAAGGCAGCCTCTTCAATAAGTGGTGCTGGGAAAACTGGACAGCTACATCTTGCTCCTTTCTTAAATGTTAGTATTTCTTGGGGGTTCTTTCCAGATTCTTTTCATAATCCTGGAGCTCTCCTGAGCTCCAGCCCCACATAACCAACTGTTTACTGGGCATCTCTACTTAAAGGCTCCAGAACCAATTTCAGCTTGATATGTCCATAATGGAAGTCACTGGCTGTGCCTCCAAACCTTCTCCTCCTCACATGGTCCCAGATGCTGTGAGGGCTTGCCCATCTACCCATCTGTTCAAACACAAAACTAGAACATCAGTCATCACAGCTTCTCCCTGACCCTCAGCTCCCAGGACCAAAGCAACACTAAGCTCTTTTCATCTTACTCCTCAATATTGCTTATCCCTCTACTCCCAGCACTTGTCACAGTGCCTTGTCAATAGTAGATACTCAATAAACAGTGGCTTTACATCTGGGAGACATCTCTTGACTCTATGCCCCCTGCTCCTTCCCTATGTTCCTAACTGAGGCCACCATTATCCTCACCTGGATGAACCCACCCAACTAGTTTTCCTGACCCTCGTGTCCTCTTGTGGCTCATCCCTTCTCCTCACTGCAGAGACAGTGATCTTTCAAAACATAAATTCGGTCTCACTGTCCTGTTTACAACCTGCAGAGAGCTCTCTGCCAGCACCTGTTAGAGTACCAGGCACTTATCAAGCACTCCAAAATATTTGCTCAATGAAAAAAATGATCAGGATCTAAAATAGAGAGGATTTCCAGGCACACGGGAAATCTAATGCCCATTAATTTTATGTCATTCTTATATTTGCCCATTTGCAATAAGGAACATATGTGGCTTCACACACCAGACCCGCAGACTGCTCTTCAACAGTCTCTTCTGTTCACTTCCTACCAGACACTGGCCCCAGCACGGCATTTATTAAAAGGTAGGGCCATTTGGGGATTTGGAAGAAGGAAAAGAAAAAGGAGCAGCTTGGCTCCATTAAAACCCCTGCCTCTCCAAGCAAACGTGGCTGCGCCCGTGCTCATCTGCAGCCCCGCCACTGTTTGACTACAGTGGTGACACTGGATGCACTGTCCCCCAGCCCACTGACACCTCACCTGGCTTCCCCACCCCTCCTGGTTAGGTTCCCTGGAGGTTGAGGATAGAAGTTGTTAGTAGCCTGATTCACTTCCCAACGGCATGGATATTCAGCGTGACTGTGTGTGTGTGTGTGTGTGTGTGTGTGTGTGTGTGTGTGTGTGCGCGCGTGTGTGTGTGTGTGTGGTGTGGCAGAGGAGACAGGGAAAGAATAATAACTATGCCTGGGAGCTGTGCTCTTAGCGCAAGGGAAAAGGTGTGTGTGAACTTAAAAGGGACTATTCTAGAAAGATCTCTGCTCATTTTCCCAGCTCTCTCCTTCCACGAGGGAAAAGGGTAAGAGTTTACAGGATCGTGGAAGCCCTTGCAAAGGTTTGGCTGATGCCCCTCTGCCATCTCTCCACCTGCCACCCACCATCACAATCCACTGGTAACTGGAAGGCTCTCCTGCCCTTTCCCTGGGCTGTCAACGCCCTGGGATCCTGCGCGCACATGCGTGTGTCCTGACCATCGAGAGGGGGCCCAGCCCCTGTGATGAGGTTGCCAGGCAGCAGCAGGCCGCTGCTTCCTTCCAGTGAGGGGAGCCTGGGAACGTGGAAGGGATGGAGTGGAGAGCAAGAAAAGTCAGTAGCCGCCCCATGACACAGGTATGGAGTCACAGAACTGCCTGAGGCAGATGGAGGAATTTTCAGATTAGATGGAGGAGGCTGTCAGGCCTGAGCTGAACTCAGCATGAGGGTTGAGCTGGAGAGCAGATGCCAGCGCCTGTGACCTTGCCCACCTGCCCTCTCCTCCTTGGCATTATGTCTTCCTGCTGTCAGTGACCGCCAGGTTCCCAGCTTCACCCTCCGCAGGGCCCAAGAACACTGGCATCCCGGAGTCACCCCCGGGGAATCAGCATTAAAACTGACTGGCTGCCCTTCCCACCCTCCCATCTCCGCCACTTCCCCACTGTGCGGGCACCTGCCTCCCCCTCCCCCTTCTGCCCTGTACGTTCCCAGGCATTTACCCTCCTTTTACCTACAGCGGACAGAGAACAGGGCTCTCTGGCAGGCTGAGGCCGCCAGGAATCAGACACACCAGGACCTGGGACATCCATGTCCAGAAGAGTCACCTGTCCTGTGCGTGGCAGGCAGAGAGCTGAGGCACTCTGCTTCTCTTTCCTGATGTCCTTTCTATGACCCCAACCTTGCACAGCACTCCCCAGTGTTCCCACGCCTTGTCCACACATCTCGTCAGGGCCGGGGAGAGGAGCGGAGGAGATACCGGAAAACAGTGTTGGAGGTCCATCCTGCCCATCGGTAACAAAGGGCAGGATCCTGGCACACCTGGGGTTGAAATCTGGATCAACTGCCTGCTAGTTGTGCCCCCTGAGCTAAGCAATTCGGTTTTGTCTTCTGTAAGATGGGAAGACAAGTGTCTAGCTAGTGGGTTGTACAATGAAAGTCAATATTCCTAACATAGAGCCCAGGATCATCATTGAACCTAACTGGGCTAATTTGAGTATTTTCTTCTCATTTGGTGACCCGTGCAGCTCTCTGTAGGGCCAACCTGAAGTCCTGTGTGTGTCCACCTTCCCAGGTTCTGCCAGGTAGACCCACGGCTCTACGGGACAGCTGAGAGACTCCCTGGGTACCTTGTCCAGTCAGAAGCTATTCCCCACTTAATTCACATCTCTACATGCTCTCTTTGCCTCTGTAGAACTGTTGCCATCACTGCTCCAGTGGCTCGCTGGCAGAATTATGCCTGGGAGTGTGACAGAAGCCACCTGGCCTCGGCCTGAAAGGAACGAACGGTGAAATCTCCAGTAAGAGTTCCTCCCCACTCTGTGGTTGGGATACTGAGCACAGCCAAGCATCATGGAAACCTCTGATGTTTGGGTGCCTTCTGAATACTAAAGAGGATGCGGGAAAAAAATGAAAGCCAAAGGAGAAAGAGGTCTCGGTCACAAGCTTCTCTAATCGCTATGGATTTTCCCCCGTTTTAGTGGATTTGAGAGAGGGTGTAGGAAAAGGAAGGGGAAAGAAATCAAAAGGAGATTATCGCCCTGAGCTGCTGTTCCTTCTCCTCCTGAGCCATGCCAGTGGCTCTCTGCCTGCACCATCTGCGTGTCCAAAGCTAAGGGACCGGGCAGGCAAAATACTGACAACTGAGCTGAGATTATAGGTTACTTGGATCTTGAAATATAGAATCAATTAAAATGGAGCTTTCCACTCACAAGGTAAATTAGCTTCTGGGGAAAAAAAATGTGCTTTCTCTCCCAGTGTCCAGAAAGTACTTAAGACAGATGAGGTGAGGGTCATACAAATTACTGAAAGGAAAGCTTCCCAACCTAGCATGTGGAACACACACAAACACACACACACATACACACACACACACACACTGCTCACTTGGGACACAGTGGCTACTCAACAAATATTAGTTGGATTTATGACTACGTGTATACACACTTATATATTGATATGTACTATTCAGTTATACCCAACATTCTATACCTGTTCTTAGCAATGTTAGGCATAAGATTGGTCAGACTTCTGTGGGATTCCACCAGGCTTACATTTTTCCTTCTCTCTTTATCATAAAAATAAACAATATTTTAATAAATGAAAAATGAAAGTTCTCCTTTGACCACTCTCCCTTTGGACTATTTTACTGGAAAAGGTGGAGATGACTTTTATTCAAATCACCTAACAATAGAGTAGAAAAGAAACCAGAATTTCAAGTGTTGTCCACCCTCCCACCCCCTGCCCTCTGACTCCCGAACCTTCAGAAACATTCACATAAGAGCCAGGTACAGGAGCTTGCTGTGTCGTCCACCTGGTGCCTTGATGTGTTCTCAGATCTCAGAGTATCCATCCCTAGAATGTGTGACCTTGCAGAGAGACCATCCTCCAGAGGAGACCGTCTGATCAGTATTTCTAGTACTTCTACCTCTCAGTTCACTTAAGCTTTGCCACCTTAGGATCTACAGTCTTGAATAGGTTATGATGACGTCTCAGAACTTTTCCATTTGTAAGTGAGAATTTCGTTGAGGAAAAGAATAAAACATGAATAAAGAATAAAAAAAAAGCATAAACTTCCCCATGTTCGATGAGGATTCAAAGATGGTGTCTCTCAAGGGGTTCAGAATCTGATGGGGGAACCGGGAATGTGTATAGTTAAACACAGGAGATTGTGAAAAGTGCTACGGTAAAGACAATTTTCCGAAGAGTCCAGGGAAGGGAGATTCACTCTTCAGGGGGGCCTCAGGGGTCTTGAAGATGTGTAGGAGTTTTCTAGGTAGAGAAGAGATGGCGTGGATGCCATCAGAGGGAAGATCAGGAGCAAAGGCTCAGACAGACGGATGTGCACGGAGCATTAGGAACTATCGGATATGGGGCTAGTCACGGGGTAGGGAAGAGTGGCCAGAATTGAGGGCGGCGAAGGTGACTGGAGCCAGATTTCACTGGACCTTGAAATGCTTCTTACATCATCCTTTACACAATGAGAAGCTTATTCTAGGACCTTAGGTAGGAATGCCTTGATCAGGTCCAGGTCTTGGAAAGACAGCCCTGAAATCAGTGTAGAGAAGACTAGAGAAGGGAGACCCTGTAGACTGACACTGCTTCTGAGAGAGCCGTCCATGAGCTGGAGAGGGTGATGGCTGGAACCACAGCAGTGACAGTGGGAGGACTGTGGGCTATTGCAGAAGTATTATCCACGTGCAGGGACTGAGAGGGTGAGATCCTGGTCAACTCAAGTGCCTCTCACCTGCATGACTGGCTGGCAGATGCTATGTTTTAATGTCAACAAGAAATAAAAGACAAGTAGAGTTTTTGCTGTTGTTTTATATGATATTGCTTTGTTTTCTTTGTTTGCTTGGGGAGGATAAAAGTAGAAGAGGTCACCAAGGAGAGGGGAAAGTTGAGTTTCGATTTAAAAAAAAATGGTTTTGTGGTGCTTACGGGCTACATGGATGGAGATCTCCAGTGGGTTCCTCTGAGCTTAGGTGAAAGGTGAAGGCCAGATTCTGGGCTTGGGAGTTATGAGCTGATTCCCAATTGGTAAAACTATGAGAAAGGGAGGATGAAATCACCCTAAGAGAGAGAGAGAGAGGGAGTTATCAAGTTCAGAGGCACAGATTCCTTAGGAGCTTTTAAGAATGTGGGCAGCCAGCAGGGCTCAGAGAATGGGGACGATGCACAGCCAGTTGTGACTGAGTTGGTCAGAAGGAGAAAAGGCACATGAGAGGAAGTGATCTTACAGGCAAAGGAGAAGAGAGTTTCCAGGAGGACCGTGTGGTCAGATCCTAAGAGTCAAGGGAGGTGATGCAGCCGCAGAGCTGAGTCCTAGCTTCTCCTCCCAAATCTGAAAAGCAGCTAATGACCCGAATGCCATCTGGACAGGGACTGAAAGGGGGAATGTGTGGGCATGTGGGCAATGAGGGTGTGCTCAGGAAGAGGTCAGAGTGTCGGGGGGAGGGGGAGACTGTGTGTATAGAAAAAAGGAGGTCAGTTCTACACATGACATCACCTGGAACACAGAATTTTCTGTCCTGCCTCAAAGATGCAGAGCAAACCCGAAGATGATAAAAAGCAAACAAATACAACAACAACAAAAGGGAAGCCAAATAAGACAGAACAAAAGCATACCAAGCCTGTTCTGGCTGGAGCCGCACATGACCCAGATTTGCAGCTGGGGGACCCAGAGCCCCATCAGGGAAGTAGGCTGTGGAGTGAGTCAGCCAGGCCCAGCATCCAAAAAAAGCCAGCCTGCCCGGAGTCCCCTTGGGTACGAACGTTCCTGGAGAATCTATTCACGGCTTCCAATTTCCCCTCATCATATGGCACATTTGCCTAAGAGCGATTCCGCACTAAACATAACTCAGCCCAGAAAAATGCCCCTCTGTGCTTTCTTTTCAGTGCTGAATTTCAGCTTGGCTTAAGTAACACCCGTGAACATGCAGGGAGATGTGAACCGAGAGCTCGTTATTGCACGAGAGGCTGCGGGCCCCTTCCTCACCTCACCCACCCCTAACTACACTGGAGGGAGGAGGAAGGAGGGGCATGTAATTTGTTCATTTCTTACATTTTATGGAACACTTCACTTTGCTTTCAGCATAATTATTGTTGTACTTTTTGCTGTTTCCCATTTGCCATGTTTAAAAAACACACACACACAAACCCTTCACTCCCCCCTGCACACTTTTCTTAATGCATTAAAATTAATAACTCGTAACAGTGACCTAATTTGCTTTGATTACTGTTAACTTAGGGTTTCGTTTTTTTCTTTTTTTTCCTCCCAGATCAGCAAAACACTTGACATGTTACTGTGGTAACAGGAGCCACTCAGTAAGTTCGTGAATGAACCCTATTGTGCGCGCCAAAGCCTTTTCTTCCCCCATTCTTTGCAACGTTTGGATCTCACCCGTGCCTCTGGAGCCCTGTGTGCAATGCGCTGGAACTGGGTTACTCCTTAATACCTCCAAACCCATGCTTGATGCCCATCGCCTTGCTACCCTACTCTACTGATGGGGGCAGGCCTTTTGCTACTTTTCCTAAGCGCTCTAGAGCTCCACGGCAGGCGTTTTCCCTTTGTCCCTCAAAGTTTCTCCAAGCTTAAAAGCTGTCTCTGTGATGCATCCACTTTCTTGGTTTCAGTCTTCTGCCCTTTCCTGCAGTGACTGCCTGGAACCGATGCTGAGGAAGGCTGCTGAGGATGAGGGGTGGGCACAGGATGCTCTGCATTCCCATGCCACCACTGGGTCTGCCATCTTCCTGTATCACCTCCCTGCATTCAGCTCTGCTCCCCCAGCCCATCCCATATGCAACACAATGCGGGGGGCTTACTGAACTGCCTGTCGGGTCACACTGCTCCCATGCTCGCCCCCGCCCTCCTTGCTCTCAGGATCAGGCCCCAAATCCTTCACACAGCCTCTTCTCAGGCCCTTCATCATCTACTAGCTTCATAGCTGACCACCCTCTTCTACACCTACTCTTCCCAGCTGCCTGAACACTCGGAAAAGCCATTCATCTCCAGGCTTTTACATTCTGTTCGCTCTGCCCTACGTCCCCCCGCCACCTTCCTTCCCACATAGAAGAAGTGTACAACTCACCTTTTCTCAGAAACCTTCGGGGAGTTGAACACCCCACCTCTGAGCTCCCACAGCCCTCTGTGCTCAGCCCAGCACAGAACTTATGTCCATCATCCACGTGTGTCTGCCTTGCCAGCCCATCGCTAAGCTCCCTGAGGGAAGGGCCTGTTTCCTGGGCACCGCTCTATCTCCAGCACCCACTGCACTGCTTGGCACATCATCTGTGCTGAAATCAAGACTGGATGAATGGGCTTCCAAGTCAGAGCTCCTATTGCTCACTGCACGACAGGCCAATAATGGAGAGGTGAGTTGCTGGGGCCCGGAATAATGATTTTATTCTGGAAGCCGGCAAATGGAGAAGATGGTGGGCTCACGCCCCCAAAGAACCATCTTGCCTGAGTTAGAATTCAGGCTGCTTTTATACTAAAAGGCGAGGGAATAAAGTCAAACACTTCCTGGTCCCCATCAGCCTCCGGAGGGGATGTGTTAATTTCTTCCTCCCTGCAGGCATTCACAAGTGGGCCTGGTCAGGATATCTCCTGTGAGCTAAACAAAGGTATTTTAGCTTAATGCTCATCACCTGGGAAGCAGGGTCCCCAGTGATGGACCATTATGTATAATTTTAGCTTATAGGCAACATCCCTTTAGTGATTAACTTGTAATAGAATACAAAATGTTCTTCCCTATTTACAAATGGACACACTGGAATCAGTACCTCTCTCCCCTCCCTCCCTTCCCTCTCCATGCTTTGCTCTCAATCACTCCACAAGCATTCACTGTTGGTTATGGAAAGAGAAGGCGTTTACAGAGGAGAACCTCCCTGTCTTCCAGGAGCCCAAGTGCTGTGGGATCCATGCTTGGGACAAACTTACGATCCATTTCTTTTGAAGGGAGTCCTTAGTGAACCCTCTAGGATGGCCATCCTAGAGAATGAATTTGTTTTATGTCCAAATCTGCTTTCTAGTAGCAACTGTAACAGTGAGGACCCTGAGTAGGACTGGCTGTCTAAACAATTCAAATGCGGAATGGGAACAGTCATGTACCTGTACTCATTCTTCCTTAGAGCATCCTAGGAAAATTCACCAGTTTCCAGATGGGAGCAGTGAGGCTGGAAAAGTGGATTCAATTCCCGTTATAGCAAAGAGAAAAGATGGTGACAAATGCTGCAGAGCCCTGAGGTAGGCTGACACCCAGGAGTGCTGTGTTCTCACCTGGGTGGGTATGGACGTGCTGTGTTCTCACCTGGTACCTAGGAGAGTATAAGGACCTTATTTCTACAGCTACCTGGAGAAAGAAATTCATCATCACCCTCAGCAGACAGCAAGAGAAGAAGAAAAAGAATAAGTATGTAGCAAGGAGGCTTGGTATTGATTGGAAAATCCTTGCTGACAAGAAGATGTTTTGAGTCCATTTCCATTTTGTGGCTGAAGCTTGGTGCTTTCTCTGCCTCTGTCCAATCTCCCTGGCTGACACTCTAATCCTGATTTTCCAATAGTCTCTCACCTGTTTGTCTAGAATGGGGAAGGGCATGTGTGTAAGGGGTGCAGTGTGCCTTCCTGGGTCTTATCTGGAAAGCAGTCAAGCAGGCCAAGTTGTGGGGGGGACCTATCTGATTTGGAGGAATACATTTTAAAAGCCCTGGTTGGCATCACACAGATATGACCATCAACATTCCTGTCCCCATGGAGGTTTTCAGCCCACCTGAAAAGCCAAGGCGCAGTGCAATGCATCCAACCTAACAAGCATCAGCTCTTGCCTTGGGCAGTCCCTGCCACACCTGCTCCCCGCAGGTTCTTCCCACCAGGAACCATGCATCTGCTGTGAGTGCCTTCTTTTTGCATGGACAGAATCCTAAGTAAGGGCTGCAGGCCTATGTGTTCAATTTACTTGTAAGTGAACAGCTTCTGCGTGTTAGAAAAAAAATAACTCAACCTACTAATGTGTAATTGCTTGAGATTTTACTTCCTGGCCACACTTCCCTCCCTATGGAGTTATTAAAACCCACGCAATATGGTCTAATCATTTATTAATAGTCAACATAAATAGATAACAGCTCATATAACCATATAGCCATTGCATATTAAATAATGAGGGAGGATTTCCCTGGTGGTGCAGTGGTTAAGAATCTGCCTGCCAATGCAGGGGACGTGGGTTCGAGCCCTGGTCCAGGAAGATCCCATATGCTCCTGCACCACAACTACTGATCCTGCGCTCTAGAGCCCGTGAGCCACAACTACTGAGCCCACGCGCCACAACTACTGAAGCCCACATGCCTAGAGCCCTTGCTCCGCAACAAGAGAAGCCACCACAATGAGAAGCCTGCGCACTGCAATGAAGAGTAGTCCCCGCTCGCCGCAACTAGAGAAAGCCCGTGCATGGCAACAAAGATCCAACATGGTCATAAATAAATAAATAAATTTATTTATTTATTTAAAAAATAAATAATGAGGAATTATTTAAAAGGCTCTTCACTGGAGAAGAGGAAGCATGGTTGTTATGGTTTGGAATTACTGCTATGATGGCAGATAAACTCATGTTCTCAAGGCCTCTTGACTGTTCACCTGGTTACCTTCGTGCCACTGTTTCCCCACCTTCATTTGGAAGGGACAGTGTACCAGCCATTCCCTACTGAGCAGAAAAGGACATCCAAAATAATGGGAAGGGAACAAACCATTTCTTCATGGAACAAAATAAAAAATACTGGAGTATGTAGTTCAATTTCTCTGAAAGGGGCTCAACAATAACGCATCTTCTGTCTCACTCTCAAAGTCTCCACCATCAAACCTGGACATGCCTTTCTTATACCAGTTCCTTCATCCTAGTGCTTTGCAAGGTGAATAAGTGAGTCCAAACTCATCACAGGCTAATGAGGGACTCCCTGGTCCCTTCTGCCACCCCAGCCCCAATTTGCAGGCTCTTCCTCCCCCAAGTCATCACACTATCTTCCCTGCGGACCTCCTCTTTACTGTTTTTGAGTGTTCTGTAAAATTTCAAATTCAATAACAGATACTTGGCAACCAGACTAGAAGGAAGTTGGAAGGAAAGCTGTTGTTATTTGTAGAAGACCCTACATATTAAAAATCCTAAGGAATCTATAACAAAAATTACTAGAACTAATAAAAGAATTCAGCAAGGTCACAGGATATAAAATCAACATACAGAAATTAATTTTCTTTCTGTATACTGGCAATAATCCAAATATAAAACTAAGAAAACAATACCGTTTACAGTAGCCTAAAAATACTAAACACTTAGGAATAAATTTAACAAAAGTGAAAAATTCGTACACGGCCAACTAAAAAACATTGTTGAGAGAAATTAGTTTCAGATAGATAGAGTAACATTCCATGTTCATGGATAGAAAGACTCAAAAATGTTAGATGGTAATTCTTCCCAAATTATCTTTAGATTTTACACAATTCCTATCAAAATCTCAGCAGGATTTTTTTTTTGAAAATATTGACAACACAATGCCAAGATTTACATAGAAATGGAAGAACTCAGAATAGCCCAAAGAATTCTGAAAAGGAACAAAGTTGGATTACTTACATTTTCTGATTTTAAAACATGATTTAAAGCTTCAGTAACCCCTACAGTGTCGTGCTGATATACCGTTAGGCAAATAGATCAATGGAATAGAATTGAGAGTCCAGAACTAAAGCCTTAGGTTTATGGCCAATTGATTTTTTAAAAAGATGCCAAAGCAATTCAGTGGGAGAATAACCTTTTCAACAAACGATGCTGGAACAGTTGGATAGTCCCATGCAAAAATGTGAATTGAGATCCTTGCCTCACATCACACAAATTTACCCCAAATTCATATAGACTTAAATGTAAGAGGTAAATCTATAAAACTTTTAGAAGGAAACATAGTTGAAAACCATTGTGACCTTGGTTTAGGCAGAGTTTTTCAATGCACAACAAAAGAATGATCCATAAAGAAAGACATTAAGAAATTGGATTGCATCAAAATTTAAAACTTTTGTACTTTAAAAAACACATTAAGAAAATTGAAAGGTAAGTCACATACTGGGAGAACATTTTCTGAATCAGATGAATAATAAAAAACTTATATCCAGAACATACTAAGAATTCTTTTGAAAACTCAATAATAAGAAAGCAGACAACCCAAT
Organism: Lagenorhynchus albirostris; assembly: GCF_949774975.1. Classification (NCBI taxonomy): domain Eukaryota; kingdom Metazoa; phylum Chordata; class Mammalia; order Artiodactyla; family Delphinidae; genus Lagenorhynchus; species Lagenorhynchus albirostris. The sequence continues at coordinate 101,650,730 of NC_083103.1, forward strand.
TTAAAAGTGGGCAAAAGCAGACAAGTCAGAAACTGGCAGAAAATATTTGCAAAAGACACATTTGATACAGGACTAATATCCAAAATATAAGCAGAATTTTTAAAACTCAACAATAAGAAAATGAATAACCTGGTTTAAAAAAATGGGCAAAAGAGCTGATCAGACACCTCACCTAAGAGGATGCATACCTAGAGAACAATCATGTGAAAAGATGAACAATGTCATATGTCATCAGAAAATTTCAAATAAAAACAACATGAGATACCACCACACACCTATCCAAATGGCCAAAATCCAAAACACTAACAACACTGAATGATGGTGAGGATGAAGAGCAACAGAAACTCTCATTCATTGCTGGTGGGAATATGAAATGGTACAACCACTTTGGAAGACAATTTGTCAGTTTCTTACAAAGTAAACATACTCTTACAACACAATCCAGCAATCACACTCCTTGGTATTTAACTGAGTTGAAAACTTATGTCTACAGAAAACCCTGCACACATATATTTATAGGAGCAACTTCATTCATAACTGGCAATACTTGGAAGCAACCAAGATGTCCTTCAGCAGATGAATGGATAAAGAAAGCGTGGTACATCCGGACAATGGCTAAAAAGAAATGAGCTACCAAGCCATGAAAAGACATGAAGCAAACTTAAATGCGTATTACTAAGTAAAAGAAGCCAATCTGAAAAGGCTACAAACTTTATGATTAATCATATGACATCTGGAAAAGGCAGAACTATGAAGACAGTAAAGAGATCAGTGGTTGCCAAGGGTTGGGAGCGGGGGTGAATAGGTGGAGCCCAGAGGATGTTTAGGGCAGGGAAACTACTCTGTGCGATAGTGTAATGGTGGACATAGGCCGTTATTCATTCGTCAAAACCCATACAATGTACAACGCCAAGAGTGAGCCCTGATTTAAACTATGGACTTTGGGTGATGATGGGTCCATGTAGGTTCATGGATTGTAACAAATGTTCCACTCTGGTAAAATGCAGAAAACAGTTAGGCAGCTTCTTAGAATGTTAAACATAAATTTATTGCACGACCCAACAAATCCGGTCCTAGATATCTGTTGAAGAGAAATAAATATATATGGCCACAAAAGACATGTACATAAATGTGTGTAGCAGTATATTCATAATAAGCAAAAAGTGGACTGTATAGCCATACAATGAAATACTATTTAAAAATCAAAATGAACTAACTTCTGATAACATGCTACAACATGGATGAACTTCAACAACATGCTAAGTGAAAGAAGCCGGAATCAAAAGACCACATGTTTTAAAATTCTGTTGACATGAAATGCCCAGAAAAGGCAAACCTTGAGACAGAAATTAGCTTAGCAATTGCCCAGAGCAAGGCAGGCGTGAGTGTAGGGTGGGGGACAATTCTGGGGATTGTCTGAAAATGGGCATGAGGGACCTTTTCAGGGAGATGGAGTTATTCTAAAATGGATGGTATCAATAGTTGCATAACTGTGTACATTTACTAAACATCATTCAACTGTACATTTAGTGAATTTTACTGTATGTAAATTAAACCTCCCTAAAGCTGTTAAAAAATAGTGGATGCTAATGAAGGACGTCATGAGGGTACATGAACGGGAGGGCACACATTAAGAAGACTACTTGTGATTAATTTCACATCACCCCATTACTGGTGAACGGGTCTTTCAGGAATACCTCCTGCCAGTACTAGAAATTTGCCGTATTTATCTAGGTCGTGGTCTCATAGTTAGATCAAGCAGAGACAATTGAAGCCACCAAGCCCAATTCGAATATCATCTCGCTGACAGAATCAAACAGGATATCTCCCAGCTTGGTCAGAAAGAGGGTATGACCTGTCGGCTAGTCCTAAAACAACCATCGCCTTCCATTTATCTCTGTGTGGGTTAAAAGGCCTGAACAATAAAGTTATCACTTAACCAGTTGACTGGCCTCTGCTTTGTGCAAGGGCTGGGGTGAGAATAATCACTTTCTTTGGTAAAGCACTTACAAAATGCTTTAACATACACCAGCTCATCTATTCTCTCAGCAACCCTATTACAAGACATGGCAAACTCTGTTAGCTGGCTGGTCTGACCCTCATCCCCATTGTGGTCAGTGACATGGGAGCATCAGTTTGCTGTGTGGGCTGTAGGGAAAGCTTTTGCTTTTCTGACAAAAAGAGGTTTATCTTCTGTGCTTCCTCTTCCCCCTTCTCCATGCCTAGGACAAAGATGATGCCTTAAACGGACAGCAGTCATACTGGGACCATGAAGGGCAGAGCCGGTGGAAAAGGCCAAGAGAACCCCGGAGAGTCGCCCAGGTGCTGGTCCTGCTGAGGTCAAGCTGCTGAACCAACTGTAGCATCGTGTCCCTGGCAGACTTGTTAAGTGAGATCAATGGCTCCCTACATGTTTAAACCATTGTGGCTGGCTTTTCCGTTTGTTGTTGCTAAACCTACTGCTATCTGGTAAAGTAGAAATTACTAGTCACACTTCACAGATGCCAAAATTAAGGTTTTGAAAAGCTACACAAGTCATCCAAGGTCAAAGTGCCGGCAAGTGGAAGAAGAGTGACTTGTACCCAGTTTTCTGAATCTAGTGATGTAATAGTAATAACAGTGACAAGGACAAAACCCACCTACTGAGCACTGATTAGGTACCAGGTCTCTGACTCCAGGTACTTGAGTTTTATCTTTTCTGTAGTTCTTCCAACTCTGAAAACTAGGTATCATTATACCCATTTTGTGGTTAAGCACATTGAGGCTAAGAAAGGTGAAGTAAATTGCTCAAGGTCAAGTAGCTGGCAAGTGGCAGTGCCAGGATCCTCAGCTGTCATGTGTCTTGCCCGCTATGAGGGAAATTAGAGGAATAAAGCACATGCCCTAGGATAAAGGGACCAGCTGTTCTAGGTCACCACCGATTAAAAACATCATCTACTTGGAAATGGGTCTGGATGATCCCTAGTGGGATTCCCTAGCTAGCAAAACTCACAAGGTTTCCATGTGTATCACAATGTTCATACTTTAAACTGTAAAATAAAGACACTTTCTGGATCCAAGTGTCTTTTCACTGTCTACAACCACTTTTGTACCTTAAACTCCACCTTTTTGAGGAAACCCACACTGATTACAGGATGTAAAGGAGAGTAAAGGAGTTCTCCACGGGAGATGTGAGGTTCTGCTTCTTTCTAGAGACAGGAGTATAGATTAAAACACCGCTTTTTGGCACCACCAGGCATGAGCACAGCTCCTGGAGCCTAGAATAGGCAAAAAGGAGAAAGGAGTCCCTGTGGAGGGTGAAGCCCAGACCTAGCACCTGCCTGGGCAAAGGCTTCAGTGAGAGAAGCTCTTAGCCAGCTCCAGGCACATACCACAGGCACCACCGTGATGGTCATTATTGCTATTCTAGGTGTAAGATGCATAAGCTGTAGCATCCTTGAGCTGTCAATGGGCTTGATGTGTATGTTGGTTTGGGACTAGGGGAGGATGGTAAAAAATAGTTTGAAGGGATTCAGAGATGTTCATTGCTAACTGCTGTCTCTTCACAGGAAGTCATCTCTCCCTTCTGAGATGTACTGCAACATCATTCATCTCCATCAGACCCAAATGGGTTGCTCAACCTTTAAGAGCTTAATTGGTTTTTCTTTCTGGGTTACTGCCTCCCCAACAATGACTGAATAATTGATTCACTCAAACACGGGGCGACCGGAATTGATGCCTTTTCGAGGGATCATGGGATGCTGGGCCAGGGAGAAGACAGGCCCACGTGGCAGCTCAGCAAGGGCTGGGACGGTGCTGTCGAGAGCTGCCTCATTTAACAGGCCTCCACTGGCCACCCAACTGCTGTCTCCTAGAGACGGTGCCTCTCGCAGGCTGAGGGCATCTCTCGGATTAGTGAGATGAGACACAAGGAGAGTTGGATGTGGAGAACTACGCTGTACCTGCGTGAGCAAAACGTCCCTCCTTCCCTTGGCATGGTCCTGTAGACCAGAACTCGCCCTCATTCCTCCCAGATGAGGCTGCTTCCCTACATATGATTGATTCAGCATTTCCACTTTGCAAGAAACTGAGAATACAGCAAATCTTATCTCCATGAAAGCAATGAATCTTCCTGGCCAAGTTATCATCCCGTGTCCTTCAGAGATACATCTTCTTCCCCAGGGTCACTCTGAGTGAACCACAGGGTCCTACGAGGGCCTTGGGAAAATCATTAGGAGAAACCCAGCAGAAAGATAAATCTGATTATGTTCCCAGGAACTTCACCTCCTTGACTTCCTACCACTCTCTTCACTGTCCCTTCCCCCAATCTCCTGCCGCTTCAAGCTTGAAGATTTTCACAGAGTCCACCTCTAGGGATAAAAATGGACTCTTTGCTTAGCTTATTGAACAGACCATCAAATGCCACTCCTCCAGGACAAGAAGCGGTGTGCACCACAGGTAGGTCAGAACACCCCGGCACTTCTACAACGAGCATTCCCCCAAAGGAGTATCAACCGTTGCAGCTAACCAGTGTTTTCCCATCAAAAGCATCATAACTCATTTAACATTGAGAGTATTTTTAAAAATCCTTTTTCCTAGATTAGAAAAACAATAGTTGTTTCTTTTCCTTTTTATTTCAGCAGGGTTCCAGATAATAAAAAGATTGATAACTAAGCCAGTAGATTTACTTTTGCTATGCCACCCTAGATTATGAAAAAGTATAATTATATGCAATTAAAAAATGAACCGTATTTCTTACCCGAGTGAAGCTTTAAGAGTCATTATGAATCCATTAGCTCAGCAGACCTTACAAATGGCCTTCACTACTCCGGACTTCATTTAAATTTACAATGGAGAGACGTAAATTTTTTCCCATATCTATGCTGCGTGTGTGTGTGTGTGTGTGTGTGTGTGTGTGTGTGTTCACCCCCTCTGCTACCACAGAGTGTCCAGACATTCATCTTATGTGCAAGACCATGTTCTCAGTACTGAAGTTGCTGTATTCTTCCAGTCACATGGCTCATAATACTTCACTTTGGGAGCCTGCCTGCTGGGAAACTGAGGGACGACCTTAGACTTCTAATTTATCCTTGTCCCCCACCTTTGCTCCTATAGGCAGTAATTCAGCCCTTAAATGACGACAGCACCGGACGAGGTCATGATTGCCATGTAGCCCTTTGGACCACGCTCTGGTTCCCTCCTCTCCTCTGGGTCCATCAGTCTAAGTTGTCACTTAGACAATTCACTTACGGCTGGTTTACTGTGGAGTTATTAGTTGCCTCACTTATCCAGATAATTACCTAGTGTGATGGAAGCCTTTATCTGTTGACTACCAGGGACAATGCATACAGGAGAACTGATCTAGATAATTCAGACACCATTCATGATTTTATTTCAATTGAGCCTTCATGTTGGACAAGAAGTTGTAATTATGGAAAATTTCATTTACATTCAAATAGTGGATCATACCCATAAAACCTTTTTTTCTTGTTTCTCAATGTTGGAATCATCCTCAGTGTCTCTCTTAGCAATAGCCCAGGAGTTATAGTTAAAACAAAACCAAAAACATCCCTCCAAACCCTATACCATCTTCTTTTATTTAACTGACCACACTGTCGCTTATCTCTCCAGCTTCCCCTGTGTTTTGCCTGGTGACATTAGAGCCTTCAGTAGTGCCTCCAAGTTGGGCCGATAATCAGAATCACCTGGGAAGCAATTTTTTAAAATACAGGTGAATCATAACCTAGACTTACTGAATCAGAAGTTCTGGAAGAAGGCCTTAGGAATCTGCCTTTAATTTACTCTGCAGGTGTTTCCTGGCAGCCAGCCCAGTGTGGTACATAAACTGACATTTATATCCCTCCAGTCTGGAGCATGTGCTGGGCACACTCAGGTAGATAAGAGGGAAGGCCTCATCTCTGCTCATTTTCCCACTCTCCTCTTCATCCCTTTTCAGTCTTCGGGTACCAGCCTGGATGAACAAGTGTCCCAGGACCAGGACCAGAACCAGACACCTCCAACTCTGCAGTGTTCCCCAGGCAGACCGGATGGAGGTGGCTGCCTCCCTGGGGAAGATGGTGGGCTTCCCAGGTGTCTGTCTGTCTCAGCGCACCTATAATTGCTCAATGGACACAAGCTTCCCCCTGGTTATTTTCCAATTTGTAGACGTTCTAGTTCCATCATGCACTTAATTCACCACAAGCCACCAACAAGTTACTTAAAAATGAAAATCCTGCAGCACTCCAAATGGGAAGACAATGAGACAAGGGGTCTGCCAAAGTGCAAAGAACAAAGGGCTAGAATTCGACAGAAACTAGCCTTTCACGCCAGCTTTGCCAACTTCCAGGGCTGTAGCCTTACAGGAGTCTCTTCAGCTTTCCTGGCTTCAGTTATTTTCACCCAAGTAATAAAAAGTGTTGGGCCAGGGCTTCCCTGGTGGCGCAGCGGTTGAGAGTCCGCCTGCCGATGCAGGGGACACGGGTTCATGCCCCGGTCCGGGAAGATCCCACATGCCGCAGAGCGGCTGGGACCGTGAGCCATGGCCGATGAGCCTGCGCGTCCAGAGACTGTGCTCCGCGACGGGAGAGGCCACAACAGTGAGAGGCCCGCGTACCGCAAAAAAAAAAAAAAAAGTGTTGGGCCAGATAATATCTAAGTTCCCTTCTGGTTTAAGTACTCTGTAATACAACACAGTCCAAGGGAGCTCTGTATACATTCCTCCAATGATGAATACTTTTGCATTTTCTATAACTTAAGAGCTTTATAACTGTAATCAAGTTATTAATCTCTTTGAGACTTAGTTTACTCCTTAATAAAAATGGAGTCACAGCATTATCAAGCAAATAGTTGAGTAAGGATTAAATAATACCGGCATCTAGAACACCTACTGCCATGTCTGGCCCATGGTGAGCACTGGGTACCTGCTACATGATGTCATCATCATCATCATCATCATCATCATCATCATCACCACCACACAATCTCCAGTGTTCCCAAGGGCCTGATTAACACTGGCCACTGTATCACCCTGTCAAGGTAACAAAGTGACCTCAAGAACCTGGTGACAAAGAATCAGTTACATTGGATTGAGAAAACAAGGGCTTACACATTCTGCAAAAGTCCAGGCCCCACTCCCTCCCCTGCTCTCCCAGCTAGAGAGGGTCACTCAAGTACCACGAAGTGGCAGCCAGTCAGGGACAGTGACCTGCATTCATCCTGGGAGCCGTGTGGCCTGCACTGGAGGGTGTTTTGTTTATTGTTTTAATGAATGGGGTCCTTCAGCGGAAGGGAGTCTCAGGTCTCCCCTGGCTCTCTCTGTGTGGCCCCTCCTAGAGCAAGGACACTCCCTGGGGGCTCTCCTTGAGACCCCAGGGCTTGCAGGGAGGCAGCCTCCTCCTCCGGGCTTGCTGCTCTCATGCAACCTCATCTTCCTTCTCTGTCCCTGAGCATCTCAAAGCCAAGCTGTTTGTGAACTGTCCCCACCCAATGGCGCTGTTACCCGGGCTCTGCTCATTAACATGCAGGCAGTAAAGTAGGCAGGGGCGCCGATTTGTCACATTAAGGAGGCTTTAATGCTGTGGAGAGGAACATTAAAAGATTTTATTCTAAGATATTCCCTCCAACCTCCCACCTACTGCAGACAAAGTCTCTTGGGACAAGCCTCTGCTCCGGCACTCTCATTTGCAGATCTCTGACAAATGTTCCCATCAGTGTCATGGACCCTGGTGCTTCTCCACTGGGCCTTTCTCTTGGGGGTCTCGGGGGTTGGCTGTTGAGATGCCTTTGGGCCTTGAGCAGCCCTCATGGTAAGACATTCACCTTCCTCCTTTCCCTCCTCTCACTCCCAGTGAAAGCTGTGTCTCAGTGAGGGATGGAGATTCCATCTCTGCCACAGAAAGCCTCACTCCTGGAACTAATCACAGCTTTTCTCTGCCCCTCTCAGCACGATCTGATATCATTATCACCGTCATCATCAAAAGAAGCCCCTTTACAGACTGCACTGTACACACAGAATTGCCTAGACATGGCCGACTTTGCCTCTTACGCGCTTGCGAGCACATTGACGCTGCCACGGAGTACGGGTGAGGACGAGCCCAGGGCGAGATTAAATCACGGACCGAAAGCCAAATGAACCACAGGCATCAGTACTGAATACATTTCTGAGCGTGAGTGCCATGTAGAGTGGAAGGCTGGGAGGTGGGCACGACCGCAGGGTCAGGGGGACCAGAATGACTGATGTAAGGGGTCAAGGGCAGGCATGTCCTCTAAGGGGAGCATTAAAGAGCCATCTCCATAAGTGAAAGGAAGGCATCCGCGTTCCCCTTTGTCCTCTTTGTTTCATTAACATCCTGTTGCGGTGAGTGAAAACCAAGTGGGGAAATGGCCAAGTCTCAAGGTTTGGGGTATACATTGTCACTGGATTCAGCCTGGTGGGGACTTCATTTGGATATCGAGGGCCAGGCCAGGGAACCTTGTCCAGGGCTCACTGTGAGGACAGAGTCGCGCTCCAGGTGGGCAGGAGGAAGATGAGAGCGTGAACCAATTTTTCTCGGAGGGGACAGGGCACCTTTGCCATTGAAACCTTCCAGAAGAGGCAGCGCTCATGTGGGCTCCATGGGAGACAAGGCACGACTCTGAGACCAGAGCGGGGCAGCCCAAGGGGGGCGCCCACACCCGCCACCCCCTCCAACACCTGCATGCTTGGGGGGCACACACTGGCCTCCCGGGGCTCCTGTCTCTGTCTCCATCTGGGCTGGAGCTGAGTTGGAGGAGAACCCACTTCCCTCCTCCCTGGCTCCCGGAGCTGCTAATTTATAGTTGCGTTAGCTTTCATTTGGCTAACAGCATGGGGGATTGTCAGATATTGGCTCTGACCAGATTTAATCTGCAGGCTATGTTCTGCCCTCTTTCTACTGCCTTTTATTCAAGATGCTGGTGAAGAGATTCATGGGACGGGTGGAGCCACATCCCATCTGGGATGAAGAGCTCCAGCCCTCCAGCTGTGCCCACCTCGCGGGTCCACTCCAATCAAGGATGGGGGCCCTCGCGATTCCCTCTGCTCTGAAACAAGTTAAATCTCACTGACACACCCTGTCTGCCTCGAGTCCTCCATTATGCTTCGCTTTCGGTTTTCTTTCCCGATGATAAAACTGCTTTGACACGTGCTCAGATTCTCAGGGCCCGCTCTCTGCAGCCCCCGTCCCCTCCTGGCTGCTGTCCAGCGTGATTTTTGTCACGACAGAGCCATTGCCATCCTTCTCGGGCATCCCAGCCTCTAGAGCTCTTCAGCAACGTGTCAGCAACCTTCAGCCACAAGTGTGGATCTGACACGGCTGGCTGTGTCTGCGGCATGAGGACATCTCCGCTTATTTCCCGGAAGGACCAAGGAAGGAGTCCTACACCTTCTTTCCTCATCTTCCTCCCAGCCAGCACTGCCGTCCTGTTGAAAAAAGTCATTTTTCCCCAGTCTCCACAAGGTCCCTGGAAGAATGTGGCCTGGGGCCTTTCAGTATCATTTTCATCTGTACTTGCAGTTGAGCAAATCTTCAGATACGTTCCCCCAAGCTGTGCGGAAACAGATCTCAGGATTACACTGGTGCCTTTGGGGAAAGCTGCTCACCTTCCTCCACCCTAAGAGCCTCATTAGACACACAACAGATGTACCCCTCCTCTGCTGGGTTCCTAGACTTAAGCCTTCCCACCTCGTTAGGGCAGCTGGAAAGAGGGGGGACAATTCCAGGCAGGTCACCATCAAGATGGTGACAACAATAAGCATGTTGATGACTATAAATTCTGCAGTTTCAAGCTTCTGTTAGTGCTTTATTTTAGAGTTGCTTTATTGGAATTAATCATTGCAACCATGTTGATTATATTCGTCACTTGAGGTCCATTAAGGACCTCTAATAGCTTTCAGCTATTAGAACTTCCCTAAAGTTCTATTCATTTATGGGTTCATTCATTCATTCATCAAATACCTATTGAGTACTTGTCACGTATCCTTTGGCCTAGGGTTCCCCGGATTGAAGTTCCAAGGGAACGGGCTGGAGTCAACCAGGCTGGAAGGGAAGTGAGACCACATGCTTCCTGGATGCAGGTACCCCACACACCCTTCTCACTTCTTGTCCCCCCACAGTCAACATATCTTCTCTTTCCTGGTTACTTTTTCTCTGCCGATTCCCTTTGATCCACCCAGCACATCAGCCATAAAAAGTAGGGATGTGCCCTCTAAGGAGAATTGCCACTTCCCTCCCCAAGCAGCACTGACCTCTTTCATCTGACTCCTGGCACTCCTCATGTGCCCTTCCCACAACCTATGGTGACAGCTGCTAGGCGATGCCTCTCCAAATCACAGATCCTGAGCTGGGTGCTTTAGAAATTCAGATCAAGTCAGGAAGCCTAACCGGAACCGCCAAGAATTCTGAACCGGAACAAAGGAACCCAGAGCCCTCCAACTGGGGCTCAAACACCCCCTGTGAAGACAGGAACCTGGAGCATAGACTCGAGCTGCATTTCTTCCCCTGAAATGATGGTATAGACCCTGAAACTGCAAAATGAAGTCACATCTCAGGCAGTAGCCTCCAGGCTCTGCAACTGGCCAGCCATCCTTGTCCCACAGAAGGGAAGATCTGGTTGACATGACATGCTACCACGTTGGGAGCTGCAAGACCTGGGCTGTAGTTCTGATTTGGTCCTCATGTACTGGGTCACCCAGCCCAAACCAACTAACCTCTCTGGGCCTCAGCTTACTCGTTAATAAAACGAGGAATTTAGTTATATATATAACTAAATATAAATAACTAAATATAAAATAATATAATATTTTATATTATATATATTATATATATATTATATATAATATATATATTATATTATAAAATATTTATATTTTATAATATAAAATAAATATAACTAAATATAAATAATATTTATATATTGTCAGAAAAGGATCTATAGGCTATGCCTATAAAATCTACAGGCTAGACCAGATGTTCAGTAAGGTGACTTTCCACTCTGAAGTCCTACAAATTAATTGATTCATTTATTTAATGTATCTTGAAAACATGTTTTATGTCACTCACAATCATAAGAGCTCACAAAATATGTCCCAGTAATCATAACAGGAAGGACATCACTTAGATAATAAGATTAAATGACTACAGAAAATCAAACACTTGGAATCCTACTAATATGTGTAATAATAAGAATTGTTTTTATTAATGTTACAGGTATTACCCATCAGGCAATACACTAAATGTTCCATGTGGGTTCTGCAATTTATCTGGACAAAACAACCATATAAGGTAGATATCATTGTGCACACATTGTTCAACCAAGGTTTACTGTGTGATTAGGATGTGGTAGCCCTTGTACTAGGTACTTGGCATCATGTCTCCAGGCGTAGAGGGGTTGACTTCCCAACCACAAAGCTAGCAAGTGGCAGAAAGAATCTAGTCAGCCAGGGTCCACAGCCCAAGCTCCTAAGTGCTAACCATCCTACCTTCCTCAGCTTTGTTTGGTGATCTCCATACTGTCAGCCAAAGCCGGTGTTTTCTGAGTCAACAGCTTACTCACTCCCATGGTCCTTTGCCCACTCAGCATCTCGCACATGGGAGCTAAGCTTCCCCACCGCCGTCCTCTACCTATGAAGTACCCACTTTGTATTCTCCCTCTTTCACTGGTTCTCATTTTCAACTGCCACATGCGCACTGCTATTTTCTTCTTGTCTTCCACTCTTTGCTCTTTCCTTCACCTCTCCTATAACTCTGTAAAATAGCTGTGAATTGGCTAAACTGAAGGACTCTCCCATGGTCTGATTCTAGCGGCACAGACTATGAACTCCTTTGAAAAGAGTAGCCACACATTATAGAACCCAGAGCAGCAGCAGAGCTAGGGAATTCCAGAGCAACGTTCAATGAAGCTGGGAGTGTGGGTGTCTTGGCATGTTTCGAAACCGGATGGCCTTTTTCTATCCTGAAACCACATTCGACTGGACAGTGTAGTGAAAAGAGAAAGCATGAATAGCAACTGAGTTGACTTAAACACGCACACAGTACATACAAACACCTTTTCAAGACAAAGATCTCTGGGTCAGGTTATCACGTATCACGTAAGAGGTGATACGGCAGATGATGGAGAGATGGGTCTCTATGGACTGGGACACCGTGGCTCTTCAAGTTACCTAAAGAAATCTGGAAATGTCATTTCGTAATGCACAGCATCATCCTAGTGAGTTCTTCAAAATAACGACTTGCTCTTTCAGGCCAACGTGATGTCAGCGTCGTCTTTGAGCCTAGTCTAGACGGTGACTCTTAGAAGCTGTGTGGGTCAGGAGGCACGATGCTAGAACCGAAGGGAACCAGCCCTCAGTTCCCATGAGGCTGTGAAATGCTGTTTGACAAAACATGGCATCAGATTCCATCGATGAGTGATATTTCTGCAACTAATGTATTTGTAAATCAACTACATGTCAATTTTTTTTTAAATGGTGCCAGGCTCTTCAAGAGTTAACTCAGACGTCCCAACTGCAGCTTAGCTCCCCCAAACTCCAATAGAGCCCATGATTTCATAAGAGGTGTTAAATATGAATCGTTCATTAAAACACATATTATTGGATGTTTAACTACCGTGTAATTGATTTTCTATCCAGTGCCTAGTGGTTAACCCTCAATAAATGCTTTTTGTAATCAACTTAAAGTATAATACCTACCACGCTTGATATCTTTCTCCTTTGATTTAATAAGAAACCAATTCTGTATTACTGAAATCATACTTATCATTAAAAAAAATGGTCAAGTTTTTAAGAACGGCATAAGAAAGACTCTCTGACATGAACCCATCCCCCTTTATAGAAGGATTGCAGTTCAACTGAGAGCTCGTGGGGACCTGGATACAGTTCTGATCATTGTGATGTTAGCTAAGGTCCAGGTCTCACAAAGGCTACACTCACAGCTAGCAGAAACCCGGGTTTACAGTCCAGTGTCTGACAGATAACACAGTTCTTCCCCAGGGCTGTGAGGTCCAGAAAGCTAGGAGGCATTTTTGGCTTCCAAAGAACAATGAAAACAATTAAGTATTAACATGCATGTAAAAGACCCATGGGATTCAATTTTCCTTCTTCAGAACTTTGCCCAATGCTGTTTCCTCTTTCTTCAAAGCACTCCTAGAAATCCTACCTCCTGGGGGTGCCCGCGTTGACAGGATGGGAGGAAAAGGTAACTGGCCCCATTCACGGTGTAACCAAACTGGGGAAATGTTTTGTTCAACTCCAGGGAGGCAGAGGCCTGGGGGCGGGACAGCAACTCAGAAGTGAGAGTAGGGGATGTGAGGGAGGAGACACTGCCAGCTGGTCCTCACAAACCCTAACGTGTTCACAGAATCCCCAACCCGTCCAGCCTCCAAAACCCACTCTCATAGACACACATTCCGTAAACATCGCAGAGCTGAGTGAATAATGAATGAACTAATACATATAAAGCTCTCAGCAAAGGCACAGCGCAAGGGCCGAAAATATTAGCTATTACTGGTTTTCTCCATTAATATTTATTATTCTACAGCAAGATTTGTAATTCACTTAATTTCCTTACTACTATTGAGAGGAATATAATACCTTGATTAATTGATTGTTTGATTCATTTCTCTCCTTAGATAAATTCCTAGATATGAATTTGTTGGCTCTGCAGGTATGATTTTTGGTGAGCTTCAGACATATAACTCAGTCTCTCTGGAAGTGCTGTATGGAAGCAGTATATGAGCTTAATGGGTACTGTGGATTAGATATCTTTGTAAGGTGGTAAGTATTCTGTCAGAAGAAGCTAGCAAGAAGAAGCAGAATGACTCTTTTTTAAAAAAGTCGAAGTATAGTTGATTTACAATGTTGTGTTAATTTATGTTGTACGGCAAAGTAATTCAGTTTTATATATATATATATATATATATATATATATATATATAAAGAATGTGTGTGTATATATATATACACACACACATTCTTTTTCATATTATTTTCCATTGTGGTTTATCACAGGATATTGAATATAGTTCCCTGTGCTATACAGTAGGACCTTGTTGTTTATCCATTCTATATATAATAGTTTGCATCTGTTAACCCCAAACTCCCAATCCAACCCACCCCCACCCCTCCCCCTTGGCAACCACAAGTCTGTTCTCTATGTCTGTGAGTCTGTTTCTGTTTCATAGATAGGTTCATTTGTGTCCTATTTTAGATTCCACATATAAGTCATATCATATGGTATTGGTCTTTCTCTTTCTGACTTACTTCACTTAGTATGATAATCTCTAGGTCTGTCCATGTTGCTGCAAACGGCATTATTTCATTCCAGAATGACTCTTAATTGGATCTGCTATAACGGGAGTTTAGTGATTTGTAGGCAGTTGGACTCCCACGTCCCTTCTAGTTCTTAAATTTTATGATTCTGATTCTTCTGGAACACTGAAATGGTGCTATACACGCATCTTCACATGTAGAGGGACATAAAGGTATAGTTCAGACTCAAACCCTAACAGGGTGCTAAGCATCCTCCCTGGATGCACTCACCCTTGGAGCTCAAAGGCTGAACGTGTCCTCATTCAGCCTGTGACAAAAGAGAGAGATTGCCCAGGCAGCATGCTGTTGTTAGACACATAGGAATCCTCTTCTCAAAGGGCATTCTCTTCTGCATAGTGAGTGGGAAGCTCTCAGTATTTAGGACGCATCTCTAAAATAAAATTCAGTGGCCACCAAATAACTCAGTGTAGGAGCCTTCTTTCTGCAAGAGAGGAGGGCTGCTAAGAATGGCAGGAACCACCCACAGATGGTCTGGGTACCAGTTGCATCAACAGATGCATACACAACACAGTCCTTTTCTCTGAAGCATCCAGCCAAGCTCCCATCGAGTTCTCCACTGTGTACATTCAAACCAAAATAAATAATCCAAGAAAATCTGCACAAGTCTGTGTGTTTGGGGTCCAAGATAATTCAGGCAATAGGCCCAAGAGGAATTTAAGATATTTGGCCACTTTTTTCTTCTTCCTTTTGGTTTGTTATTTGTGGAAACCTAAGCATTAGATCACTTTCCAGCTTTAAAATATACAAGGATACTCAATGCCCTAACACCAAGGTTAATGGCTGGTGGTTAAGAGCCTTCAGAATCTGACCCTGCACACTTAACTAATTTCACGTCTCATAAATGCTCCAGCTCAACCAGACTAGTTTCCTCATTATGGCCAACTTTGTCCATCATTCATTCTTATTTCTACCTTCAGGTCTCTACTTAAGCTTGGTGCATTAAAAAGAAGCTCACACTTTCCTCCTCCATATAGGAATATACATCCTTCTCTAAGGTCAAGCTGGTAATGAATGCCTTTGCCTGGTGCTGACCAGGGCTGGTCCCTCTCTTCTCCAATTTCCCATTGCACAGTTGAGGGTAGGGGTGGGGAACCATCCATCTGCATACTTATCTTAGGAATTCCGGGAAGCTAGGACTGGTTACATTTGCACAGAGCACCTAAACACCTTGGTAGAAAATTGATGAAGCAGATCTGGGCTGAATGACCTCTTGGGGAACAAAGATCAACCTTCACAAATAAAGGGGAGTTTCCAAGACCAGCTCAGAGAGAGGATTCCTGTCCCATGAGAGCACAGAAGTTACTCAGAGATAGGAAACAGTTCTAAGCTAGGTGTCCTGTTCAGAAAAAACAGTTACTAGATAGCAGAGAAAAGTATTCCCAAGTTTAATACAATATGTCATCATTTGAATCACCTTTGGCAACACCCTAGAATCATGTTCCCAGATACTTGGGTTTGGGATGGGTGTGGACGGGAGTGTTTACTATATCGTCCCTATTCTGAACATCCTGAACACCCTTAGTTCAGTAAAGGGGTGATTTCTTCCCTGTGGGCTTGGTCTGGAAGAGCTCTGTGCACAGAGACATTCAGTTAAGCACTGAAGGATAAGTTTTACATAAATGGAAAAATAGGGAGTTCCCCACTTTGAGAAAAGCTGGTGTCTTTTCTTGGACAGATCATCTTTGAGATGTACACACAGATAGATTCACTCTTGGCTTTAGTAAGAAACATAGGCATGATCATGGACTTAGGCCTTCAGAACCCCCCAAAGAAGGAGGTCAGCTCCCTATATAGTTTGATTCTGAAAACTTGTCAGAAGAAGAATCGAGAATTCTGGTGACCAACAGAATGTTGAGGGCACATTCTGAATCTGGTTCACAGGGAGATATAACCTCTGGCTGGTTGCATAACCTCCTAAGGAACCTAAGTGTCCTTATCTGTGACAACAGGGCTAAGATCTTGTAGGGTTGCGGTGAAGACTAAAAGCATTTAACAAAGGGTAGCTATTTACAGAGAAGGGTTTAGCATACAGTTGTTAAAGTGATGCTGGAGTTAGAAGAGTGGTCAGAGCGGAAGCTACAAGTTTAGAGAGAGGAAGGAGATTAACAATGAAAATACCAGAGATAGATAGATAGATAGAAAGATAGATAAGATAGACCAATAGTTAGAGAGATAATAGACAGACAGATAGATAATAGAGAGATAGATAGATAGATAGACCAATAGATAAGTAGATCGACAGATAGATAGAGAGATGGATAGATAGATAGATAGACTGACAGATAGATATAGACCGATAGATAGATAGATAGATAGATGATAGATAGATAGATAAACAGATAGATCTGATGCCTCATCTTTAAGGTTAGGAAAGAAACAAATGAGCAGTTAAGGAGAAATTAGGAAAGCCGAACCAGTAAAGGGACTTAGAAGCCAAGAAAGAATCTTCAGGAAGAAGTTGAAGTATGGTTAAATGCAGCAGAGCTTCAAAGCAAGCAGACTAAGGAAAAGCCAGTGGGTTGAGTGATTATGCAAATGAGGGAGGAGGAGCAATGTCATAAACTTCCTTGAGAATCTTCTCTCTAGTGTGGTAGGTGCCGAAGATCAGTGATGGATGGGAAGCCCCAGCTAGGCAGGTCTGTGGGGAAGCCTGGGAAGATGTATTATTTAAAGACTCCATGGGTGATTTTGGTGATAGATTTGAGAATCACTGCCTTAGGCCATGTTTGAGGTAATTTGGCTATAAAAGGTTGAAAAATATATAGGAGATAGAGAAGCACTGAGGGTTTAAAAACAAATGGAGTTTTGTTTATTTGTTTATGATCTAAATGCATTGACAATACGTGACCTGTAGAAAAGGAGATCAAAGATGCAAATGCGGGTCAGGTAACCAGGGATGGTGTGATTGTGTATTAGTTTCCTATTGGTGCTATAACAAAGGACCACACATTCAGTAGCTGAAAACAACACCAATTTTACTGTCTTACAGTTCTGGAGGTCAGAAGTCGGAGATGGGTTGGCAGGGCCGGGTTCCTTCTGGAAGCTCTGGGGGAGAATCTACTTCCTTCACTTTTCCAGCTTCTAGAGGCTGACTGCATCCTTTGCTCCAGATCCTGCATCACTCCTACCTCTACTTCTGTTGTCACATCCCCTTCTCTGACTCCGTCCCTCTTGCCTCTCTATATAATGACTCTTGTGATTACATTGGGTCCAACCACATAATCCAGGATAATCTCCCCATTTTAAAATCCTTTACCAAATCTCATCTGCTTTTGATATGAAAGGTAACATATTCACAGCCTTCAGGATGAGGCATGGACATCTTTGGGAGCCATCATCTATTTGCCACAAGAGGTAAATAAAGCACAGGTTCTGAGAATAGCCATGGGAGAGAAGAACCGCATGTACCTTTTGCTTTAAGACAAGATAGAAGTAACAGAAAAAGCCTAATAATCCAGAGACCTGAGGTTAAAAAGAGAGGCGCAGGCATCAACAGAAACGCTTTGAGCTTTTGATAATGGACACTCATATTTTTGGATTTTCTCTCTAATTAGAACATAAGCTTCAGAGGGGCAGAAACCATGTCTTACAATTTCCAATTTATTGCCCATAGCATCTGGCTCACTGCAGAACACACAGTAAATGCTCAATAATGCCTTACTGCCCAGCATGAGTGTTGGCACGAGGAGGAAGTTATGAGGCGTATGCTACTGGTGGATGGGTGTGCTCTACTTAGGAGTGGCTCAGAGAGTAGTAGACAATCCTGAACAAGAAGATTTTGTTGTGTCAGGGGACTAGGATTTGAGGCCAAGTTCTCAGTGAGGAACACATCCTACCTCTTCCTCATGATGGAAGGGCTGATAGCATCTGAGGTGTGAAGACAGCTGTCCCCATCATTAGGCTGGCATATGAGACATTGGAAACAAAGCAACCAGAAGGCAAACCAAACCTCTGAGTGATGGAAGGAACTGCAAAGGTACTGGTCCCATCAGTCCCGCAGAGAGACAGAATTGTCTGACCGCTTGCCGGCCATCCTTTCTACTCCACTGAAATCTACAGCGGTGAACTCACCTTGAGGAAAGAAGCCATTGACAAAAGGAAAAAGGAAAGAAGAACTGAAACTCTGCTTTAAAAAAAGGCCAGTTGTGGGCTTGAGGCTCAAAATGAGCTTGGACCAATATGTATGCATTTATCCTATATATATATATGTGTCCTGGAAAAGGTTGGAAAAAGATAGGGACTAGAGGAACAATGAGGGTTTAAGAGCAAATAGAGTTTTGTTTATTTGTTTATAACTTGAACACGTTGATAGTTCAAAGAGAAGAGGCTGTAGAAAAGAGCAAAGATGCAAATGTGACTTAAATACACACACACACACACACACACACACTTCAGAGAGAGAGCGAGAAATAGTCACAAATCTACTAAGTATGATAAGACAAAAAGGCTGATTGCTGACGGAAAATAATCAAATTCGTCACCAATGTTTCACAAAAGAGTAATTCTTACACTTTCAAACCACAGGCTGGCAGGAAAGAATTTTTGTGATTTCTGCCTCTCAGAGGTCTCTCAAACAGCTTTTGTGACATCCTGTTTTCATATAAATTCAGCAGTGACTTTTCCCTGGCGTTATTACTTGTTTGGTTGGGTTTTTCTTTGCCTGCCACAGGCTTATTTATGTTATCCTGATTTAGATCTTTTCTTTCCCCTTTTCTTTCCCCCTTTCTTTCTTTGCTGAGGCTGGGTTTCACAGCACAATCTGCTGAATGGTGTACGACAAGATGCAGGTCTGTCAGGCGTATACGTGTGTGTGTGTGTGTGTACGTGTGTGTGTGTGTGTGTGTGTGTGTGTGTGTGTGTGTGTATGAAGAGTCTAAATTCTCACCAGGGGCTGTGACTATCTCTTGTATCTTAAGTCATTCCTCAAGGTTTCCAAATGAGGGTGACAGTGGTGTTGAGATCATCCCCATAGGTACCAGAGGATGGAGACAGCCATTGCCTGAGCTCGAGTGAGGATGAGAGAGGAATTCAGGAAGTTCATATCAGGTCTCTCGAAAAAAAAGTCTGCCTCAGATTTGACATTTTATTTTATGGCCACATTAGAATTCAGACATATTTTGTGCTATTATAGCTGGTTGATTATTTATCACTTCAAGGGAGAACATACTGATTTACTTAATATTCATTGTTATAATGTAAAGATCTGCAAATCACACATTGTCTGGGGGCTCAGAACTGCTTCTTTCTGCTTTGCCTTTCTCGTGGTCTCCTATCTATCTCCCACCCCCACCAGCCCCACGTGCCCCTCCAGCCCTTTATACAATAGTCTCCCCTTATCCTGGGGGATGCATTCCAAGACCCCCAGTGGATGCCTGGGACTTCAGATGGTACCAAACCCTATATAGACTACGTTTTTTCCCATACATATATACCTATGATACATTTTAATTTATAAATTAGGCACAGTAAGAGATGAACAACAGCTAATAATAAAATAGAACAATTAAGCAGTATACTGCATTAAAAGTTACGTGAATGTTGTCACTCTCTCTCAAATATCTTGTACAAATTTAAGCCTTTTCTATGTTAAATAAGCACTTATCATGCACTGTGGTCCTAACTTTTGCAGTTCGAGGTGTGACAGTAAAACTAGCATGAGTTTCTTTTCCTTCTTCATAATTTCATGGACAGAAGATTCATTCTTGCCATAGATCTTAGTAATCTCAGCATTCGAGTTTTTCTTTCCTTATTACGTCAAGAACTTTTACCTTTTCATTGAAAGGAAGTACTTTACAGCTTTTCTTTGGTGTATCCGGATTGCCAGCATCACTCCTCTGGCACTTTGGGGCCTTTATTAAGTAAAATAAAGGTTACTTGAATGCCAGCACTGTAATACCTTGACAGTCCATCTGATAACCGAGACGGCTACCAAGCAGCTAACACATGTGCTGGACAAAGGGATGATTCCCATTCAGGGTGAGACAGAGCACGACAGCATGAGATCTCATCATGCTACTCAGAACGGCATGCGATTTAAAACTTATGAATTGTTTATTTCTGGAATTTTCCGTTTAATATTTTCAGACTGTAGTTGACCGTGGTAATTGAAACTGAAGAAAGTGAAACCGCGGATAAGGGGGGAACCACTATACAGGCCGGGTAGAGTGGATGGTCCAGAAAGGATGGTCCTGGCCTGTCTGTGAAGGAAGGGAGACAGTTTTCTCAACTCAGCTCAAACCTCATAAGACAGCTTGATTCACAACATTACATTTCAACCCAGGAAGGGCCCTCAAAGGCCACGTAGTTCAATCCCCTGGGCAGTTCATTTGAACAGTCATATTGAGAGCCTACGCTGGTGGGCTGCATGCCTGTAGATGGACGGCCTGGCTCACCCCTGAACCACTCTATCAGAATGTCCCTTCCCATAAAAGGCAAAAACGCGTCTCCGGGTGCACTGTCATCCTGTAAGCGACCTATGTAACGGATGCAAAAAAGAAGAGTAAACTGAGACACATCACGTAGGAACCAACCCTGTCCAGCCCTGTCTTTTGCTTCCCCCTCATCGGCACATCTAAACATGCTTGATACGACTATGGTATATGTGCCTTAACTCAGCTGAAGCTGAGAGGTGGGCAGGGGCAGGGGACTGACCCGCTCACTATGCTGGCCTTGCTCTGATCACATTAGAACCCAGTGAGCCGTGTCTGTCCAAGGGGGCACTGCTTCAGGCACATGGTATTTCACTGTGGTCTTCCCGCTGAAGTTGATTTGAAGCATGAATTAGGGGAAGGCACCAGAAGGGTAGGGAGGTAACGTAGGAGATTGAACAGCGGAAAGCGCATTGCTTTAACGCCTAAAGAAAGCATTTCTTAAGCAAAAGCACTTGCTTTGAAAGCAATTGACAGAAGGCTGGCTTAATCCTTGTTCTGGAGATACTTACAGCTGCCCATGGTTTTTAATTAATACACTGTGCTCCCTAACAAAGGGGAGAGGTCTGGAGAGCATTAACAGAGTTATTTACCCAAGCCGAGGAAAGCACTTTGGAGGAAATGCCCGGGCTGCCGGGGGCGGGGTTGCTGGATCTGTCTCTGCCCTCCCTTCCCTGTGTGTCAAGGCCCCAGGGTGGTCCTATGTGGCCCCCGGAAGGAAGGCAGGCCGTCCTGCCGTTTGGGTAGGCCAGGGAAACCTCCCTCACTTCACGCAGACCATGCCTTCCCTACATAATGCATTCACTCATTCCACAGGTATTTATTGAGTAGCTGCTACACCCAGAGCAGACACAGTGTCTATAAACGAGGAACTATATTTGTATCAAAGGCTTGAGCTAGGTGCTGAGGCTTTAACAAGTATTAAAACAAACATGATACTCATCCTCAGAAAACCTAGGTCTTGAGATGCGGTCAGGGTTGATATTCTGGATGGCCACACTGGGTTTTTAGCTGGTGTCCCTTGGGGTTGTGTCTGTTCTGGTTGATCGGTGCCACTGATACCCCAGTTCTTAAATAGTTTGAATATTATCCTGTGATCATGAAATGAATGATCACACAAGTAAATGCAAGATGTAAAAAGTTCTATGAAGAAGGGGACACGCAACTATGGGTCCATGTTGCCCCAAGAGACACGTGCCAAGCCCGCACGCCCACCCCATGCTGTGCTCTGTGCTGCCTTCAACCATCAGTTGATGGTTTCCACTGATGCTCACCGGCTTGCAAGTCCTGCATCCTGCCCCCACCCCTGCCCCACCCTGTTTCCCAGACTCCAGTCCGCCTCTCTGCTTCAGTGGCTCATCTGTCTTGCTCATTCGCCCATTTGTTCGTGAGTTCATTCATTCATCCATTCACTCACTCGCTCACTCGGCCAATGAGCAGTTGGCAGAGGCTGGGCATTGAGCTGTGCTCTGGGCATACGATGCCTCCTGGACGCTTCCAGGCACGGGGCCTGGCTCTCCTCTTCACCATCCCGTGGCAGGAGCTTTCTCTTTTGGTTAGTGAATCCCATGTTAGAGTCATTCCGTCTGATAAAATCTCTCCACATCTGACAATCCCCTTCTCCTCATATCTCCCTCAGCCCATTTCCACATGTCCAAGCATTTTAATGGCATATAGTTCCAGGAGGGAATCTCCAAATGAGAGAAAATAGTGACTGTGCTTATTGGGCTAAAGAAAACGACTGGAGGGCAAGTTCTCTTTAAGAATAGCCATAAGAAGCAGCAGCCCAAGGAGATGTGACTGCAATAAAATTGATGATTTTTGTTAGGGGTGATGGTGGGGGTAGATTATCAACCGCATTCTCTCCTCCCTGGAATGCGTCACAGTCATTAATTTGTTTAATTTATTTTTTGCCTCTTCCCTAGTGAAGCAGTCCAATTCACTGTCGGCCCACCCATCAGAACAAATTACACTTTGGAAATATCCAAATGCTTCAATTTTACATTAAATATAATAAGAAATCACAATGCACTCTTTTGGCCTGATGACTTCTCGCCAAGGATCTACAAGTACTTTTTACAATTGCTGCCAGGCAATTCTAGTTGTCATCCTTGGTGACACAGAGGCAGGAAAACAGGCCCACAACCACCAGGCCCCATATTAATTTGTACTCATGTGGGTGCCTCTTGGGTGGTGTGCTTAATCTACTTCATGTGTATATCGTCTGATTCTGCAAGGCAATTACCAAGTCTTCATAGCAGGGACCACCTTTTCCGCTTCTCTGGTGTCTCCCCACTGTGCCTCCATTAACCTCATCCTGGCCCAGCCAATGGCTGCTGCTGACTGATGAATTCACAGAGCTAAGCCCCAGGAAGACAGAGCTGGCCAGTGTTTCATGGCAGCCGGCCTTCCACCTTCCAGCCTCTGGGACTGATCTCAAGGCCCAGACGCTCATCTCTCTCCTTCTTCCGACTCTCCTGCTTCTTCCTTACCATCAGCCACTGCTCAGATCGTGCAGACTGCTCACTACTGCAGATCAACCTATCCTAAGGAACATCGCTCATTAACGATTACGTTTCATTTTCAGAATGTTATCTTACTTGTGCAGATTGGAAACTGAAATGTCCAGGGGTTACACCTATGGTATATACGGCTCTCTCAAGTCAGAGATTAATTGTCAAGTGTTAATTTTGAATTTTTCATGGCAAATGCTTGTCAAATGTTGCCAGGGGAAGGTGCGAGCTCAAACGTATCTTACCTGATGCTCAGCGTACCCGAGAACAGAGCCTCTAGCACTGCCAGCTCAGCACTTTCTGAGTCTGAGAAAAAGCGCAGGCTGCAAAGAAAGGCTGGACCGTGGCAACCTGGTGAGTTCTTGGATGAGAGAAGTTTCTAAGGCGTAGGAGGCAGGTTGGCTCTGTCGTAGGGTTGAGTCAGGGTTGAATTCTGCCTGGACAAGAGCAAGATCTGAGGGTAGGCCTTGACCTCTTCCTGCACAGGTAGCTGTGGGTAACCTGGAGGACCAGGTTATCTGGGTATC
This sequence comes from Lagenorhynchus albirostris, assembly GCF_949774975.1. Taxonomy (NCBI): domain Eukaryota; kingdom Metazoa; phylum Chordata; class Mammalia; order Artiodactyla; family Delphinidae; genus Lagenorhynchus; species Lagenorhynchus albirostris. The sequence goes on from NC_083103.1 coordinate 101,674,521, forward strand.
ACAAGACCTGGGTTTGCTGCCAGCTTTACTACTCACTAGCAAATCAGTCTCAAGGAACTTTTGTTTCCTCCTCTGTAAAATGGGCAGGGTGCCATCTATCTTGAGGGCTGCCACGTGACTCAATAAGATTGTTCAATTGTGTGCTGCTTCACAGTTTACAGAGCACAATGGAGAACAGGGGTCCTCTACGGTCTCTTAATCCTCACAGCTTCTTATAATCTGAAGTGGATTGCAGTTTTAGTCTTGTTGGACAATCTCAAAGGATTGTTGGAAGAGGTAAAGGAGATAATGTATGTAGAGCACAGTGCCTGGCACTGAAATGTTAACTCACCCCTTCTAGTAGTTGCAGTTTAGGATTTTTGAGAAAAAAAAAATAAGAGGATATCTGGGAGTGTGAATATGTAAGAATAATTGTGTGATCATGACCATTCATCAAGCACAAAGACAGAATGGTGGAACGTGGGATGTCCCCAGAGGAGCCCATATCTTAAGTAAAGTTTACGTGGGCTGGTGTTCCACGGAACTATCCTCCTTCTGACATTGTGCAAGCATCTGTAAGAAGCTCTTCCATTTTAGCCCAACTCCCATCCTCTGGCTGAGGGGACCTCTGCCCAACCGGCCACAATAAGTGATGATGTATAACAGGGACCCACATTCAAGACCCTGAGACTGGCTAGCATTTTTCAGTCCCATCCTTCCTCTTCCATTTTATCTATAGATACGTTTAACCTCTCTCACTACATTTGATGGTATGGAATCACCTTCACTTGTGAATCCTCCTACAATACCTAGCACAGTGTTTTTCACACATAGTTTTTGTTGCCCAATCATGCAAAATACTCATACAAAACCTCCCTAGCAAAAGGTGTTTAAGGTGATTTGAGGCATTATTCCTACAAACGAGAGCATTTCTCTTTTATCTCTTTTACCTTCTCTGTCTCTGGTGCCCCTTCCTTCTCCTCTGTTTGCCCCTTGTGATGGTTAATTTTATGTGTCAACTACATTGGTTCACAGGGAGCCCAGATATTTGGTCAAACAGTATTCTGGGTATGCCCGTGAGGGTGTTGCTGGATGAGCTTAACATTTAAATCAGTAGACTGAGGAAAGCAGACTGCCCTCCCTAATGTGGGTGGGCCCCGTCCAATCAGTTGAAGACTGACTAAAGCAAAAAGGTTGACCCTCTCATAAGTAAGAGGGAACTCCACCTGTCTGACTGCTTGAATGAAAGATCCATCTTTTTCTTGCCTTTGGACTTGAACTAAAACATTGGCTCTTCCTAGGTTTCATCCTGCTGGCTTTTGGACTAGAACTTGCTACATCAGTGGCTCTCCTGGTTCCCTATCTTATAGGCAGCAGACCGTGGGACTTCCCAGCCTCCATAACCACATGAGTTTATTTCTTATACGTAATCTCTTTCTCTTTCTATATACATCTTACTGGTTCCATTTTTTTATTGTTTTGTTTTGTTTTTTTTTCTGGAAAATTCTGACTAATACACCCCTAATGTTGTTTTTTACTGGGTCTTTGTCTTAGCCTTTTTTCTCCTTGCTCCACAAGCTATACTTAGATAACCTCACCCACTCCCATTGTTTCAACCACCACCTTTATGTGGAAATAGCCCAAATTGTTCTCTTTAGTCCAGATCCCTCCCTCCAAACTTCAAGCTCCGATATCATATATTCAACTGCCAACTTGATACCCCTTCACAGACATCAAGTTCACTCACATTCAGTGAGTCCAAAGGAGATGACAGCACTTGCTACACAAACCTGCCTCCCCTCCACTGGTCCCTATGTCAAAGGATGCCCCACCTTCCACTCTGGTAGCCAACCTTGGGGCCATGCATCTGACACTCCCTGAATCCACCTGGTGCTCAAGGACAGTAGACTTGACCTCTTGATTCCCCTCATATCTAACTCCCCCACCTCTAATGCACATTAGCACTGTTTTAGCTCATTCTTTATCATGCCTTCAAATGTTTATTGTACTTGTTTATTTAGGCAGGTCTTTCTATGCTCCATTCTATTCTCCTTCTGGACAGGAATCCTGATCGATCCATTTTTTAAAATTCTTCAGTTCCCAGCAAAGTACTTGGCAAATATCAGATACTTAATAAATGGCTGTTGTCTGAATGAATGATTGAATGAATGAATGAGTGATTTCCCTTGGAAGTCTGCTGGGAGTAGGGAAGAAGGCGGAGTACCTGATAAGACCTTGACACGACTCAGGAAACATGAAAGGAGAAAAAGAAGTTAATTTATTTGCCAGAAATAAATAAAAGGCAAATCCTCCATGAATAAATGTGAAATGAGGAAAACAGAAACAAGCAGTCATCTTAAGAGCAGGGCAGCTAATAGCCTAACTACCCCCTGTGGGACAGGACAAGCTCTGCTATAACAGGTTTTCTTTGTCTGTTTTTGTTTTTATTTTGCCATTTTCAGAAATGGAGCCTAGGACACTGAGACAAACCCGGTCTTTCTAAAGAGGCCCTGGGGTACATTTAGAGCTCTCTCAGCACACACTGCCTGAGATCTTAAGGTTTTGATTCAAAGAACCAGCACCGAGCAAAACTCCCGGAGCTCAGTTAATCAAACTCATCAAGATTGATTTGATTCGAATTGTGGTTCCAGGCAGCTGCTAACGGTCCAGAGACCAGACTGCTGAGTTGGCTCCTGGATTGAGATCGGGATACCCAGAAAAAATGCAGATGGAAAGCAGACAATTAAGCTAAAAATTCAGACAACATAGACCCTACTTGCGAATAACTCGAAAGGCCCCTTCCCTTTCATCTTCTCATCAATGTATTTTCCTCAACTATTTGGAAACATCTAGGTAAATAAAAAATAGGCTTTTATAGCCTGAATTACTAATAGGACTGACAAATGATGGAGAAGAGAGGAAGAGCTGTAGGAGAGATCTAGTCTTCCAACACTTAGCTTTCTGAAATGAATGAACTGCTAGTTTTCTCCCTTTACCATCCTTCACCACACACACACACACACACACACACACACACACACACACACACACACACCATCCTTGAGAGTTTGGAAGCACGGCTGCTTGCAAATGGGCCCATTAAAAGCAGATAAATCAATGGGAAACATAAAAAATCTCATTTATCATAAGACATGTTGGACAGAGTTTTGAGTTTTACATATATTTATTCTAGAAATCTGTTTATCTGTGCAACATTTCTGAACAGAATACTTTGTGATGAGCCATTCTCTCTTCTCAAATCTATATTGAAAGCAATTAGATGCAAAGACAAAACATGATGAACATAGCACCCACCCTGTTGATCTGTCACTTCGTCACTGTCCGCCCTCCCTCCTGGATAACGTCTTCTCCATAGGTTCAAAAGCAGACCCCTCCTGCTCTTATAAAACATGTTTCTCGTGTCTTTAACCAAGGCAACCCCTTCCCCCAACTGTTCCCCAAAGACCACAGATGATGCGATGCTGGCAAGGTGTCTGAAAGTGGTGGGAAGAGCTATCCCTGGAGTGAATGACCTTAGTCCTTTCGGCATGTGACTCCAATGAGAGATTTACACGAGCACCAGCTCCTGGTCTGAACTCGTTCATGATGGGAGAGGTGTGGGTATGAGGTTTGAATGAGGTAAGAAGTAGGAAAAATGAGGAATGCATTCAACTGCGTCTATGCTACAAAGTTCCCTCCGTGCCTCATGCATTTTTGTATTCTCAGTCCTTACCAGGCAGTGGGCAACTGTGGGGCTTGAGAGCAAAACCTCACCTTGGCAAAGAGCCTGGCACAGCAGTTTCCTAAAACATATTCAGTGGACACCATTACCGAATGGCTAAATCTGCACATATAAAACAATTGGTCTCAGCCCAGCTGATAGACTATTCCAGGCATGTTCACGGTTTGGAGTGAAAGCGACATGATCTCTTTGGTGATGAAGAGCATTACTGGTGACCATCAGCGTGCTCAGATTAATGTCCTGTGTCTGCAAACATGACACTGGGCTGCGTGTAGGCAGCGCCCCCTACTTCCAAGTAGACAGACAGCCTTCGAACACTCAGTGAATAGAATCGTCCAGTTTGATAGACTCTGTTAGGAGTCTACCTAGTCTGCACCTTATTTCATGTTGGGTAGGCCCTCCTAGAAAGCCCCTCCCTGCAGGAAGAGAAGTATGGACATAAGATCAGGGATTTTCTAAGAAGCACTGGGATAGTTTCACCTCAGCATTTCTACGCCAATGCCTGGGGGATACACCCAGCTACTTTACCCCTGAGGGCATGCCAACAGCTTGTGTTATAACCTCCTGCACATAAGGATTTATTAAAACAGAATCAAGTGACAGCCTTGGAACTAAGGCAGCACAGACAAAGACCCTGAGGTTCCGTGGAGATTGTTGACTTTTATCAAAGTCAACACTGAGATTTATTGACCCAAAAGGTAAATATTGATGGAGGCTCAGGAGGTCAATATTTGTCCCAAGGAAAAATACATCTTCTTGGTGACCCCCAAACTGAATCAGTAGACTCGGTTCCAAAATGAATTAGCTGTGACATAGATTAAGATATCATTTCATTAGACTGTCTAGGGCACTGGAAAGCAATATTAATACTGAGCACTTCATGTTCACAGTACTTTCCAATCATTCATCAAAGAGGACCACCCTCTGCCAGATGCCTCAGACTGTTGCTCTCCCAGATCAACAGATGGGTCATTAGCACCAAGGAAAGGTTAAATAGCTTTACCTAGGGCACAGAAAAAGCAGCACAAGAAGGAGAAGATGGATTGGAGACACAAGAAGGAGAAGATGGATTGGAGATAAGGGTGGGAGGTGTGCTCTGGGGAGACCAGCAAAGAGCTACAGGGTGGTGCCTTAATTAAAGTTCCTGGTAAAATCTTAAGTCCACTTGATTTAATTCCTTAAATTTAGTTGATTTATTTCCCACTATTGACAAATCTACTTGAGTTGGTCAATGGTATTGCTTATTTACAAGGAGGCTTTTGGGTGTTTACACATCATAAGCTCTATCTTTTCTATCTTTTGAAAACTCGTACTTAGGAAGTGGAGACTACATTGGTAGTTACTGGGAGGGGAGAGTCATGGTCTATTCTTCTATTTGCACAATAGTTACCATCAGATTCCAATTCTCAGGAATGCCTTGGCTTTCACAGTGGGGTCCTGGAATGCTGGTAACATCACAAAATACTAACACACACGTAACTGGCATTTGAATTCATGGAACCAATTATCCTTTCTTTGGTGCTGTCTCAAAATTGAATTTTAAATATTATAAAGTTGTGATTGTCTTTGTTAAGGGAGAGAGAGGAGACATGGATAATCCAAAATATCGGTCAATTTAACAAACTTATTTCTTTCTGACTTTGGAATATATTATTTCCTTGTGTATCATGTTGGCCTCATTATATCTTCCTTTGGGTATTTAACATTGGGAAATAACGACCAATTCCAGAGCACCAGCAAATGACAGTCAGAGAAGTGACAGAACGTGACATGTTCTGGGTACCAAGACAGTAACCTTGACGATGTGCTCTGTCTAAATCCACAGACAGCTTCTTGAGTTGATGGGGCTCAACTTCTAGAATTTTGAATTTTCAAAGTCATTCCAATCGACTTTAAATCTGCTAGAGAGAAGGTGGGTGTCTTAGTAGCACGCCCAATCCTGTTTGTTTGGAAAGAAAACAATCTGACTTGAATAGATATAAGGGGTTAGCTGATGCCAGGGTCTGAAGGAAATAATTTAGGAGTACTGACCAGCAGTTCAGGTCCATCCTTGTTTGATCCTGCCATGGGATTTTTGCATGGCTCCGGACAGTAAGTGATACCTATATGATTTGATACTGTTACAAAAGGGTAATTTGACTGACAATCTGGCGCAGACAAATGAAAGTGTTTACAGGGTTTAATATTTAATAACGTAAAATGAAAAAGTCGGCAGGAGCAGGCAGGAGATGAAAAGATGTGCAGCAAGTCAGAATTCCTGCGGGCTGTCAGAGCGGCTGCATCTCCTGGGGGTCTGGGTAAGCGAGGCGCTGCTCTGCAGAAATTGTTATCTCGGGTGTATTGACTGCATTTGCTCTACTCAAGCTGTCAGCGTCTTCCTCCTGTCTTTATTTTATTTTTTATTTTCAACATTATGGCATCCTCCTAAACCCTCCCATAATGTTTGGCCTTCAGAGTTTAGCCACAGGGCCATCAAGTGCTCAGCCGTGGAGGTGGGCTAGGCTGGGACCTGACAGTTCTGTCTGCGAGTGGTAGCTCGATGGCTCTGCTTCCCCAGGTACCTGTGAGCTTGGAGTCCAGCCACCTGCCACAGACCCTTCTCCTAATCGATTTGGATGAGAGGATGACAAGCTTGCTCTTACAAACCATGTGTCCCTGCTCTGTGTTATGTTACTTCACCTGTAAACACCTCAGCTTTCCCATTTGGGAAACAGGAATTACACACCTACCTTACAGAACTGTCTGGAGATGATACACCTAAGAGGCTCAGCACACTTTCCAGCACAGAGCCATCCTCAGTGAGTGGCAGCTCCTGCTAGATCAGTGTCTCCCCAGAAATCTGTGGATGAATTAAGGGATGGTCTGGATTCGAGAATACCCAGCCCTGAACCCAGAATCCTAAAATTCTTGAGCTGGAAGGGCCCTTGAGGTCTTCTCATCCACCCACCCATCTGTCTTCCCATCAGCCCAGAAGCAGGCAATCTCTTTACTGTTAAAACACCATTAGAAAAGGTTCTGAAATGTTCTCTGACCTGGGGACCGGCATTTACACAACCTCACAGGAGCCTGAGTAGTTCAAACACCTCTTGACCTGTTACGGGGAGAAGAGAGGGTACAGGGAGGGGACTGAAGCCCCTTGTACAGCCCTTCGTCTTGTGTATATAAAATTATTCCATCTCCATCAGCTGCTCCTCAGTGATTTTCTGTGCCCCAGTGCTCTTTCACCAGGTCCATCAATTCTCCGAAGAACACTGCAAACCCCACCTACCCCTTCAGTCTCGGAGTGTGTGAGAGCTCTGTGCTAACAGGTCAAGTCAACAAGCTTGTGCCCTGTGTTAACCAGGCCAAAGTCGTAACGGAATCGCTTCCCACTTCACAAAGCTGCCCTGTGGCCCTCCTCTAAACTTTCACCTCAGGCGCCATTTTGCAATAATAATAATAACCACCTATTTTCCTAATGCCCTTTTCTACATGTGAAAATCTTCCACATTCCACTTGACCTTCACAGCAACCCACCACTGAGATGAGGAAGCTGGTGTTGAGAAAAGCCAGCTGATTTGGCCAGGGTCATATAATTAGAACGGAATGGCCACTTAACCCCACGTCTTCTGAAGCCAAGCCCTGTGCTCTTCCTATTACACAGCAAATAAAAATGACTGGTTCTCAACTGGGGGCGATCTCCCCCAATCCTTCTCCAGGGACATTTGGCAATGTCTGGGGCCATTGTGTGGATCACCACTGGGGACTGGGTGGGTGCTAGTGAGCATCTAGCGAGCAGAGGCCAAAGATGCTGCTAAACTTCCTACAGTGCACAGGGAAGCCCCTCACAGCAAAGAATTATCCAGCCCCAAATACCAACAGTGCCAAGGCTGAGAAACCCTGCCCTCCATAAGGGGCAGATAACAGAATTCAGTGACCTGACTGTCAGTCCAGGCCCACTTTCCTGATTACCGTATCGGGCCCCCTCGCTTTCCCCAGAGAAACGTCATGGATGTTTGCCAAGGAAGTTGGGATAATCAGAAGAAACTTAATGGCTAAATGCAGAGTTGTTGGATTTTGTAAAGCCGCTGGTAAAGTTATTTTCAGTTTGCTTTTTAAATTAGTTTGGGAGGTGGTGTTCTTCTTTACATAATTACAAGCTGACAAACATGCTTCTGTACTTTTTTTTTTAATTAACAGATATTTGTATTCAAGTTCTCCAAATTACACACCGCAGCTTGCACATTACAGGACAGCTGCCATGCTCCAGATGTGGGCAATAACCAGAACACGGTAATGTCAAAATGCAAAAGAAAAAGGGAAAAGGAAGAAAAAGTTAATGTATTTGGATGGAGAAGAGCAATTCTAGTTAATGTGTTTGGATTTTTTTTATGGAGATGAATACCTTAGATTCTCCCAAATTTTCAGCTTGGTTTGAACATTTGGGGTGAAGCCGTCTGGGTCATTCATTGCTGCCATCAAAGGCTCACCAGTGCCTTGTAAAAGCAGATTACAGATGAAATGGGACACGTATAAATGTTAACAGTGTGCTGGAGAAACTATTCAAATAGCTCCTGTTTACAAGCACCCTATTAAATGTGCTAAGCTCCTCCTGAAGAAGGCTGCTCTAAGATGGGTAAGCTGTCATACTTATTTATTTATTTAGCCCATTTATAAGGCTTTTTGTTCACTTTATCCCAGAAGCAGGCTCTCAGGAGCCCACAGATCAGGAATTGTACACAATAGCCCCTTGCCACAGAAAAACGGCAGGGGTATAAGATGAAATTGCCAGTTGCAGGTCTGCTAGCAGGCTTGCTGTGTGACTCTAGGAAGGGGATCACACCTCTCTGGGACTCAGTTCCCTCATTTGTAAAAAAAAGAGTGGGTGTGGCTGGATGATCACTAAAGTCCCTTCAGCTCTAACAGGATGTGATTAGATGTGTTTTCGACCATCGTATCGGATACAGAAAAAGTCTGCCACATCCTTGGAACAGGTCTCTGATGGGAGGGAGTCACTTTGGACCTAGATGTCTGAGCACCTGCTCTGTGACCACCTATCAGAAGACCAGGCTCCGAGCACAGCATACTTCTGCCGGGACAGAAGAGGGCGCTCAAGGGCCAATGAAGCCACTTAACTGTGAAAACCAGGTTGGGGGCGAAAGGTGTAGTGGACATCTGGTCAAGGAGGTTTCACTTTATTCACTTAATCAATAAACACTTGCTGAATGTCTCCTATAGGCACAGGGGAAGGAGAAATAAGACAGATTTTCTATCTTTAGGATCACCAGTCTTCCAGGGAAAGGGGGTTACCACAGGGGAAAACATATGGGCAATTCAGTGTGGTCTGGCAAGTCCTAAGATGGGGTTGAGAGTAGGCATGGGTGCTGTGGGAATTCACAGAAAGAGTGAAAGAGAGCTACTGAGGAGATGATATCCAAGCAAAGCCCAGAAGAACGAGTGGGTGTGAACCAGGGCAGAGGAAGTCAGACCTCCTGGCAGGGTTGTGGAGCTGTGGGTAGGGTGATGATGCAGGCTGGGGAGTCCAAGGCCCTCCAAGCAATCCCACATTAGGATACAGGAAATGTCCTCCTCAGAGACAAATTCTACCCAAGTGGATAAAGGGAAGAAACAGCAGCAGTGAAAGAGCCTCCAGCAAACTGTGACGGTGGCCTCGATGGTCTTCATACCATTGACGACACGAGGCTACTGTGAGTAACTTAGTGATGACGTGCCGTCCTGGAATATGGCTTTGTGGATCTGTTCAAAGTTGGAGATGGGTTCCTTCCAGGATTCTCTTGTTGGATCGAGGAAAGAGGCAGCGGGGGGGGGGGGGGGGCGTTTCCATGTTTTTTAATCTTCCACCTTCTCCCTGCTCTTGACTGCCTGGGAACAGCACAGTGCCAGGGTCCAAGTGCACAAACAAAATGGTACTGAAGTGTTGGTATGTCATTCCAGCGAAACCCATGAGAGGAATCAAAGTCTTGTGTTAATATGCTTAGTTAATGCAAAACTCGACCTGAGTTCAGACAACACAGTACAAAAGAAAACCTAGCTGAAACTAGCCTTCTTTTACCCAAATCATAGAACAGCCAAACTGCCTGGTGTTGACACTGCCACCTAGAGGTTGACTAGGGAATTGCAACCTTCCCTACCACCATCCTCTTCCCCTCAGGGATATTATGCATTTGAAAAATCCTTCTTCCTGTTTTTCACTCTTCACAGCTCGGTTAATTCTACTTCAGGCATGCTGCTTTCCATATCTGTACACATTTCTATTTGTCTCCCTTTTAATTTTTTTCTTAATTTGAGTTTTCTAGGAAATTCCCTCCTCTTTCTTCTTTTCTTCCCTTTCTTCTAGTCTCTCACATCCTCCTTATTAAACAGCATTCTTATTACAGTTGACCCTTGAACAACATGGGTTTGGACTGTGCAGGTCCACTTATACATGGATTTTTTTTTTCATTAAATAGTACTACAATACTGCGCTATCCAGGGATGGCTGAACCCACAGACTTGGAACCGCGGATACAGAAGGCCACCTGAAGAGGTATAGGTGGATTTTCAATCGCGTGGAGATTGGCGTTCCTAGCCCCGGCATTGTTCAAGGGTCACCTGTATCATCCACAGGTGAGTGTAAATCTAAGTGATATAGTTGTATCAATGAAACAGAAATCCATAACTTTAGAGCTAAATTAGACGTAAAGAAATCTGGGGCTTCCCTGGTGGTGCAGTGGTTGAGAATCTGCCTGCCAATGCAGGGGACACGGGTTCGAGCCCTGGTCTGGGAAGATCCCACATGCCGCGGAGCAACTGGGCCCGTGAGCCACAACTACTGAGCCTGCGCGTCTGGAGCCTGTGCTCCACAACAAGAGAGGCCGCGATAGTGAGAGGCCCGCGCACCGCGATGAAGGGTGGCCCCCACTCGCCGCAACTAGAGAAAGCCCTCGCACAGAAACGAAGACCCAACACAGCCAAAAGTAAATAAATAAATTTATAAAAAAAAAAAAAAGGAAATCTGTACCATCAAACTTTAAACCCTGACAAATGCCCTGACAACCTTTCAGGGTCCAGAAATGCCATGATTTGCATCAATATACTGTCCTCTAAAGAAATATGATTTTTATTAAATATCAAACTACTGAATAGTTTTTATTTTACCTTTTTTTAAATTCAATTATTGAATTGCTAATGAGTTCACTGATGTGGTGACGGGTGTGTTTTCTATTATACGTAAAATTGTAAACACAGAGTATTTCAACCACATTCCTAGTTAAATAAAATTCTGTGGATGGACTAAGGAATCTGGTCTAATTTAGAACATTGCTTCCACAAAAACAATGTTTGCTGAGTTCCAAATAAGTGACACCTAAGGAAGCGAAGAAACACTTTCACATTAGTATCTGATGAGCATCTAGTAGACGTCTGTCCACACAGCAGCAGAGGGATAGACTGGCACTGTGGCAGTGCTGTGGCCTCTATCTCAGATTCCAGCCTCTAACATCTCCTTCACTTGCAGTGGCTCTGAAGGGCTCAGGGAGTTTTAAGAGCTGAAATAGTAAACAAAAGTTGCTTTTCAATTCTCCTTTAATCTATTGTTTATCCCCCCAACACAACGGCTTTCACCTTCCTTGGTATCTCTTTATTGTCATCTCGCTCAAAGAAGCACATCCTTATTTAGGTGGGTTTTGTGTATTTATGAGCAGACTGTATTATCTACAATTCTGGTGACAGAAATTCTAGAAACAGAACTGAATAAACATCATGAAAAGTGCAATGGTTTGGAGATTAAACCATTAGTGAAAAATGATCAAGGTCTGTTTCTGATTCTTGAAAAAATAGGGGATGCAGAGGCAACTCTTTGAGTGCCCAGTTTTCCCAGCTCTGACCTGAGAATAATGATGTCTACCGAAAAGATCGTAATCATTACAAATTGCTTAGAAATTCTCAAGAGATAACAGCTAGATGTGAAAATGAGAGTTAGAAGCCACTGGAAGCTGGACAGGTTTTTTATGTCCTGTTCTGGGTGCTGCTTCCCCATCCTGTCATCTGACCTTTGGCATGTCATTGAGCCTCTTTGTTTTTTGCACCCATAAAAATACGATCACATTACCTTAACTCAGCAATACTAGGAGGGGGAGTTACTGCAGGAAGAGCTCTGAAAGGAACCATGGAAGAGAAAAAAAAATCGTTCTGATTCTCTGCTCTGAGATCAACCTAAGGTGTTATCATGGGAGGCACCTGTCATAAATCAATGTCTCCAACCTCCAATTAGCAAAGAGCACTGAGGCAGTGCTTCTGCATCTTTCCTACGGTCCATCCTGTAAGGCCTACAGATAAAGAGGCAGGGGAATCTTGCTATTTCTTTCAAAAGACTCTAATGATTCACTTGCAGTGGTTTTCCAAGTACACAGGTTCTATGTGACTTGGGCTCAGTCCATTGTACAGCCAGGATGACCAGCAACTGAACCCGACGAGGTAAGAGCAGCATCTGAATATTCAGTCTAGGAGAGACAGATTCATGGTAGAGAATTTATACGGCCCCTTCTATTTATGATTAGAAACCCCCTGCTGCAAAGCGACACCGAAGCTCATCTGGCTTCTCTTGTTTGGAAAGTTGAGAATTCTGGATGAGTTAGAGAGGATGACGCCTCAGCGCCTGTTTCACTGGAAAATATCACAGGGTATAGTCACTATGTGCACATTTCCTAGACCTGGTGATTGTACAGAAAAGGCCTGGTAGAGAGAGAGCGGGATTACGCATACATATTCCTTCCCACGCTGTGTTTCCCGTCCCCAAATTAAGAGGGAAAGCCACACACCAGATGTATCTGGGATGGATATGTTCTTCCTTTCGGCTGCCCAGCATTGGAAGTATGAAGAGTTGACCAAGTCTGAACAAGCATAAAGCACTGAATGGCTTCATTGTGGAATTGGCACCTGTAACATTTTACCTGGTATGTAACTTAATTCCTCCCCAAACCCTCATTGAGCACCTACTATACACAGACAGGAAGCAGAGTTAGAGCTGGTCTCGGCCCTCCAGGAACTCACAGGACAACAGAAGAGATCATGAATCCTACTTCTGCCCCCAGAATTACAGAACATGAATCTGCCTCTTCTCAGAGGCGAGAACATGTGAGCACCGCAGGGAAGGACATTACCTGTCACATAAACCACCACATCCCAAGAGTTTAGCGTGTACCTGGTACACTGGGAGCACCAATAAATATTAGTTGAATGAATCAATGAGCAATAGAAACTAACATTTATTGAATCCCTTTTTGCCGGACAGTGTATTACATACTTTGTATAAGTCATTACTCTTAATTTTTCCAAACTCTGTAAAAAGCATTATCCTTGTTTTACAGATGTCAGAATGGAAACACTGTTGAGTCACTTGCCACGGTCATAAAGTCTGTGTTTGAGTTATGTACCTCCTAAACTCAGGCCATTTCTACTACACCGTACTAGTCTAGATAACTCAGTTTTTGACAAGTGGATTGAGATCCAGAGAGGGGCAAGGTCTCAGTCAGGATCGCCCTGATAGTTTTTAACAAAACTGGGTCCAGACCGAAGCTTGGAACACTGGTTTCAGCTGCCACCAGGGTTCTTTGTCACGCAGTAGCAGCTGACCTCACTCCACCACTGCCTTGTTTCTGCTGACCACTGCAGGCCCCTTGGCCTTCACATGGGGCACGTGTGCCTTAGCCAGCTCTCTCTTTGCCACTGAGCCAGGGTGCTCAACGTTACCTCAACATTGGGTGGGTCAGTTTGAACTTGGCAGTGTGGGTGGGACTAGAAGTTGTCTGATGCAGAAGTCCTAAGAAGACGTCCCCACCATAAAAATGAGCAGATTTTCGTGCCAGGGGACATTTGGCCTGTGATTCAGAAGCCCGTGACTAACATGTTCATGCGGATTCGCCTCAGGACTCAATTTCTGACTCCTTTTTTTTTTCAAAACTTAGAGTTGGCAGTGAAATAAGTTGTGTGCTAAATTGTTCTCCAGTCCCTATGGGTTCAACTCTGCCCTTTGTTATACAAATCTAATTCCCATTGACTTTGGCCAGCATCCTGCTTGAGTGAAAGACAGTGTAGATTAAAGGCTATCAACGCAATCAGAGCAAAATATTGCTCCTTTTTCTGTCACTTTTTATGTGGATGATAGGGAACATGAATAAAGGGATTTTCTTTCCCCACCCCTCGGCAATTGTTTCAGCTAGCTGTACCTAACATTTTTCAAGGCAAGAGAAGAATACTAGGGAAGAAAGAGGTGTGCATGTGTTGTGTGTGCACACATGTGGCACCCCTGCAGGCACTCCTGGGTACTGTATCCATCAGGGGCCTCAGTGGCAAGCAACACGAGCCGTCTAGCTGGTATAAACAGCAAACAATATTGGGCAGAGCACAGAATTTCAGAAGAGCTGATGACCAGGCTCTGAGGTAGTCTACGTAATACCCCAAACCATCCTCAGAACTGCTGCTGCCAAAATACACACTGACCCTGCGTTGATCTGGCCACAGCTGCCAACCCTGTCAGAAGGATGCTCTGCTTAACCTCTTCTCGACACAATCAGCTCTCAAGACTGAGTCTGGGAAGTGGGTCACATTAGCAGTGACTGGGTCCTGGGCCTGCACTCTAGCTGCAAGGGAGGCTGGGAAAACCAGGATCTGCATTTTTGCAACTTCTACCTAGAGGTGGGAGGAGCCTCTGTTTCCCACCAAGACTCATGGATAATGAATTTCCCCCAGTAAAGGAAGGGTCCCTGGAATCTGCAACTTAAACAGGCACCCCAGGCCATTTGGATGCACAAGAAAGCTGGAGAGCCCTGAAGTCTTGCCCTTCTTGCCTCAATAACACACAATTCCTCCACCCTTCTGTAGATGGCATCATCCCCAGGCTCTTCACCACCCTGGCCCTCACAGCCTTTTTCGGATGCCCCTGTTTGTAAGGGGCTAAGATGTGACCTCAGGGTGGAGCACACACCTCCCACGTGTGGTCACATCAGCAGAGAGTGGTACCGCTACTGTCCCCAGTGCTACTGTCCCCAATACGAACACAGCGTTTTCTACTGAGGCAGCAGAAGAGTCCATTGTGTGTAACCATGTCACACTGTTAGCTCATACTGAGATTTCAGTAAACAAACCTTTTCAATTAAGACTCTGGAATTGAGACAGAGGAAGATCTGTTTATCAAATTTGTGAATAATACAACATCACAAAGGAAAGACAGATTCTGAAATGATACTAAGTTCTTTTCTTAAATGAGATGTTAGCATGACTTTCTGTGAGCAAGCCCAAGGTGGTTTCAAGTGACCACAGGTGACTTCCTGGGTGTTGATGAACCATCAACTTCATCTCCTGCAGATTTTTCTTCCCGGAGGTCTCTGTGAAATCCACTTGTCTGCTGTTTCTAGAATCTACTGCCATCTACTCCTCCACTTAAAAAAAAATGGTATTTTTCCAGACTCTCATATTTTCCATTATTTCTTGACTATTGTTCACCCAGAATGGTTCCAGGATCTTATCTTCAAATTGTTTCAATATCCTGGGAAGTTAATTTTGTTGGGTCGTGTCATCAGATTTGTTTTAAACATCTAATCATCATCATGATAGCTAACATTCGTTGAATTTTTTTATGTGTTATGACATTGTGTTATTTGCATCAGATTTTTAAATCTATACAACAGATCTATGACATCTGTACTCTTGTTATTACCTCTGTGCTATAGATGGGTAAACTGAACCAGGAGAGGTCACTACTAGCACAAGTTTCTGAAGTGGCAGAGCTGGCACTGAATCCTTGATCGTTGGGACTCTGAACCTTATATAGACTCTTACCATCATACCACCTTGCTCAGGTTTCAATTCCATCTCCACCAAGTTTATTCTCCCTCAAATATGAAAAGCATAATAGAAAAGACAGAACCAAAAGAGAAGCTGAGGAGAAGTTCTCTGTGACTGATTTAACATTATGCGCCTTCCTTAAGAAGTACTAAAAATCTCCATTTTGTCTTTTCTAATGGTTTGCTTTTTTCTTTTTCTGCAAACTTGCCTCAGTCTGGGTCTTTATGTCACCTGGTCCTCCTCCTCTTTTGTACTCACCCTGTCCTAGGTGCCCACCTTCCATCCTTTCTATGCGTCTTGTTACAACCTGAGCCCCTGGGGGTGTTGTCTGCGTGGCCATGCTGGTTTCTTTAGATGCTGCCCAATGCTTCAGCCGGATGATTGGCATTGTGTTGTCCAAGTATGTTCTGATTTTTGAAGCTCCCACCCTTCTGGAACCACCTTTCCTTTTGCTTGCCCTTTCTACATCTTTCTTTTCTGTGGATGTCAGCAATAGGCCTACAGCCTAGGATAGGCATTTGATCACGCTCAGTGTCCTGTTTTTATTATAATTCTGAAGATGAGCATTCATTTTCCTTCAAGGTTCCTGTTACATTCATTCATTCATTCCTGCATTCTTTGAACATGCCTTTCCTGAGGGCCTACTATGTGCCTAAGTCATCAAGAGGTTTATGTCTTGTTGGCATAAGGCCTGGCACACTTTGGGTATTCTATAAATATTTGTTGAAAAAGAGAAAATTACTTAGGCTTGAGCCCAGAGTGTCAGAATCCCTAACTGATTTTTTTTTCTCAACATTCTGAGAAATCAAGCCACCTATAAGGTGATTAAAAATATGTCAAGAACTCTGCTTTTGCTGGACTGACCTTCCAGCCAATGTCCAGGGAGTTGAAGGTCCCCATCATGGCAGTAACTTACTTCTGTGCCAATTTATACTTTGCATCAGGAAAGAGCATGCATGTCCTGTATGCTACATAGTCAGAGTAATCCCCTCTGTTTCTTTTATCTTTGTACCCTCACTCAGCTTCTGCCCACCACGCTTCCCACACCCTGGTGTGTGGGTTCCTGCACCACGGTTGTGCTTCCTTGATGCCCAGTACTGCCAGCTTCATCCTTACCGTGGTCCACTCCGAGGCGCTTCCTACCAAGCCTGTGACATCAAGTCCAGGGGATAACTGTTAACACTTTGGTGCTAGATTTTAACGCTAACTTAATGTATCATTATGTGCTGTGTGTCTGCAAAAATGTGGTTCTTTCAGGGTTGCTTCTGTACCTCTTTCTCTGATGTTTTCTTTGAGGGGTTGCTGTGTACTCATCTCCCACTAACAATCTTTCTGTGTCATATCTGTTGTCCTCTCAGATGGGTGTGTCTTCATCCTCCTCTACAAATTTCAGTTTCAATGACCTTCAATTAAGTTTCCTCCACCCCTATGTGTGGAATCTCTGTAACTAACCTGCACTCTTTCTTCCTCTTTGCCTGTCCTCTGCAGCAATTACATCCTAAAGCAAAGCACCCAATAACCATACACTGGTTATTGCCTCTCCCATCCAACACAAGTTACACTTCCAGGCCAGGAAGCTCCCTGACTTCTGGCTCTGGGCACAGTGCATGAAAGCACTGGTGCTACCAATGGCCTCGATGCCCCTTGGTTCTGGCCACACCAAGCCCCTCGTAATTCCCGGAACTGGCTGCATTCATCCAGGTTTTAGCATATGCCATTCCCTCTGCCTGGAATGCCCTTCCCTTCCCCTAAGCTCCCTCCCCCACCCCCCTACACCCCCTGTTTATTTTCTTAGCTAATTTTTGTGTTTTCTTGGATTTGAATGTTTGCTTTTATTTATTTATTTAACATCTTTATTGGAGTATAATTGCTTTACAATGGTGTGTTAGTTTCTGCTTTATAACAAAGTGAATCAGCTATACTTATACACATATCCCCATATCTCCTCCCTCTTGCATCTCCCTCCCACCCTCCCTATCCCACCCCTCTAGGTGGACACAAAGCACGGAGCTGATCTTCCTGTGCAATGCAGCTGCTTCCCACCAGCTATCTATTTTACATTTGGTAATGTATATATATCCATGCCACTCTCTTAGCTAATTTCAGCTCATCCCTGGAGCTCCACGTCCTAGAGGAAGTGTCCTCTGAGAGCTCTCCCCACCCGGTGGGTTAGCATCCCTCCTGTCTGCTCCCACAGAGATAACTCTGTGCAGACCACCCCGGGCCCCATCTTCCTGCACTTCCTGCACAATTGCTCGTTTTCATATCTGTCTTCCCTTCTATGTCCTGTGCCCCAGGATACCTCGGGATATACTTGCCTTTCTAAAAGTTTGGCACACTTTCCAGTGTGTACTGAGAAAACATCGGGGGGCTTCCCAGAGGTGGAAAACACAATTTCAAGGGAAAGAATGGTAAACGCACAATTCACAAACAGAACCGATCTCCCAAATGCAGTCAAAAGCCCAAAGTCTCAGACAAGCAGCTATTAAGGACGTATAGTCCAAATTCACTCGGAACAAAAGACCCGTCTATAACCACTATTTGTCACCCAGAAAACACTCTCTTTTTGTTCCATTGTCAGTGCTCCACAGACCACATCTGCTTTTGAACAGAGGGGGGAAGACAGGGAGGGAGAAAGAAATGAATAGAAATGAGAGTATGGGTTTCGTTTATTTATTTATTTTACATATAAATCAGCTAATCTGTTTAACATTCATATTAAAGTTGTAATCACCTTTGCACACATTAAAATACAAACCAGCACAAGTAATAGGCCTAAGAACAACATTACAGTAGTTATTAACATATAACAGCTACCTTATCAACTTACAACATCCCTATAAAATAATAACTGCATCCAGGATTGATTTGAGGGAAACTCATTCTCCTGGAGCACTGAAGCATGACCCAGAGACTGGGGAAGCCGAGAATCGGGCTGCTCTGGCTGCCTATAGAGGCAGCTTTGGGGTAGTGCCAAGAACACTGGATGGGGAAGCAGAAGGTTTGAGCTTCCTCCGTTCTGGCTTTATTACACTGGAGGTATGACCCGTCGCAAATTTCTTAGACTCACTGAGACTCAGTTTCCTCACCTGCAAAATGGAACGAAGGATCTTTTCATCTCAGTGTTTTTGTGGAGAATCAAATGAGAGCATGAGAAGCACCTGGCCTGTGTAGCAAGCGCTTAATAAACATCAGTGTCCTTTCAGGACAATGAGATGCTGGATGGGGCAAGGGCCGAACAGGATGCTGCAGAGAACTGGACAAGCTCTAGACAACAGTGTATCTTTTACACTCATTCATTTCATGTACTCACTCATTAAATATTTGTTGATGGTCACAGATGATCAGATGATACGAAAAATGTCAAAACATTAGAGTTTCTCTCCTTGTGGGACTTGCCATTGAGTGGGTGAGATATTGAGTAAGCAGCAGTCTGGACAGGATCGATCACCTGATACTACAGGATATTTACATCATTGTCGGGGGAGGACAGAGAAAGTGCAGTCTCTAAGCTGCAAACAGGAAATGACTTCATGGGAGAGGTGAGGTTTGAGCTGAGCCTTGAAACAGGAAGAGTATTTTAATAAATGATGAGGAAAGAATATTTAGGCTGAGGGAATAGCATATGCTAAGACATGAAGGCATGGTACATCCAGGGAACATCATTTCTTTTTTCTTTTTTTTTTTTTGGCTAAAGCTAGGAGAGCAAGGAGAAATGGAGAGACGATGATGCTAGGAAGACAGCTGGTGCCAGATTATATAGCACTTTCAGTGTGGGCTGATGGTGTAGACTCAGATTCCAGGGGGAGGTGTGGGGCTCAGTTTACAGGTAACCAGTGGACTTGCTGAGATGGGTAAGAGTAAATCTGACTTGTATCTTAGGAAGCTACAAGTAGTGAAGAATGACGACGGTGAAGGATGACTTCGGAACAAAAAGTGAGGATGCTCTAATACTTTGGGAGAAAAGGATGAGAACAAGTTGGGCAATAGAAGAGAAAATAGAGACGGTGCAGAGAAAATGTGTTATGGTAAGAGAGCTGATTGGCTGTGGGAGATGAAGAAAGAGGCTGGTGATAACTTGGGTTTCAGAACAAGGTACTGGGAATATGGGGGTAGCCTTCACTGAGATTAGGACCACAACAGGGGATACAATGACTTTAGTTTTCAGATTGTTGAATTAGAAGTGAAAATGGGGTATACATGAGAACTCATGGAATAGGAAACTAAATGACTCCCAAGTATATTCTCATTGTTACCTGCTCTCACAATTAGCCACTAGAATGGGTGCTATGGGCTTAAACTTGGAACCAGCCAAGATTGAGTTAGGACAAAATCAAATAATTGGGGGATCACTTAGAAATGTTAATCCCTAATACTCTATACAACAGACAACCATTAACCCAATTCAAATTGCCAGAAAACGCCGTTCTTACATGATGGGGCTACAAATTCTGATGCTAAGGGTTAAATATTTGAAGCCTGGAACCACAGGACACCTTTTAGGACAAACTGCTACCCAAATGTCTAGACAAAGAGAAGAAAGATGGCCAGTGAGCCCCAGACGGGGTGTTCTTATGTTCACAGCCTTTCTATCGTATTTCTTCTTGGAGGTTAACCCAAGGTCCAGGCAGGGTGCAGTGACCAGTATCTAGTGATTTCCTACCGGAGCCTCGAGAAGAATGGACAGCCCTCAGGCCCACTGAGAACACATGGGCAAACTGTCATCATCCTGTAGAAAATAACCAGGAGGTGTTACATGTGCTTGAGCTCCAGGACCCAGGGCAGAAGAAAGCGCAGCACCTGGATGGGTCCCTGAGGAAGAGCTACCCTCACCTGGACCTGTCTGGTTGCAACATGACTCTGCCCCTCACCCCCCCAGTTCTAGGATGGAAAGGCAGTAGGCTTTTCTTCATGTGGGAAAACCTCCTGCCCTTCATGACCTTGCTAAAACCATGTGTCTGGATGTCTGACGAGAAGCCAAATCCACTCTGGGGGCTGTTTTCAACGCACCCCCTCAGTGGAGCGGGCTCCTAGCTTGGTGCCGGGGGGCACCTCCCTCCTCCCCGAGGGCGGCCCTCCCCTGCCCTGGGCTACGGTGCTGGTGTCTGGTGGGGCGGGTGCCCGAGGAGATGGCTGAGCTCCTGCACCACAGGCTCCCTTGCCAGGGGACTTTGCCAGGGATGGCAGCCTTTAAATGCCTCATTAATATTCAAATCTATTCAAGTCATTTCAATTTGAATTCAATGCATATTATCAGATAGAACAAAATGCAAATATATACAAATTCATCCATATGAAGAAATAAATAGGGGGAGCACTGCATGGTGGGATTATAATCATTCCCAGGGCTTGTCTCTCCTCTAATTCCCCAGAGCCCCAGGGTTAAAGCTGATTGTGATGCTCCCCTTGGGACAGTTTAGCAGCAACATAACCTTTCCCAGACTCAGGCTCTCCCAGGGTTGAACGTTTTGTAAACCTATCTGAAGACGCTATCATTGCCTGCTGATGGAGTCTCTCCCTGGGCTCCCGGGGTAGAGCTGGGGGGAATTTCAGAGTGAGCGTGGGGTGGGGGCCAGCTCAGAGGCCCATCTGGGGCCTCCCATGTTGCATCCTGGAGGCCTGGGAGCTGGCCCGGGGAAGGGTTGGCCACTCCAGCCCTCGCCGTGCACCAAGGCAAGGGGCCAACAGCCCCCAGGTCTTCTATGGAGTCTTACGGCCCCTGGTGGCGAGGTGGGCAAGAAGGGCTAAGCTTCCAAATTCCTTACATGGCTAACCTGAGGGAGACCTCTCGAAGCCTTTACAGCACACTAATGGAACCTCAAGACCTACACGATCCAAAGTGGTGTCTAATGCAATCATAACAGACACTCTGCTTTGCTTGGGCATGTGGAAGGACACACATACTCATCCCTGAGCCTCCAAACCCATGTTCACTGCCACATGCTTACGCCCACTCCCTGTGCCTCATGCCCAGCCAGAGACTCAGCCAGACGTAGAGGCCAGGAGAGAAAGATCTACTACAGCAAATCCACGTAGAAAAACCCAGTGTCCATGTGTCCTTTGTTTTACACTATTGCTGTTTATCTCCGTTCCATTTCAATGACTCCAAAGACAGGAGGAGGCCAGGCTATATGATATTTGCAAGGAGCGTTCCCATACTCCGTGCTAATGAAGTCAAAGTAAATCGCTATTAAGAATCATTTAGTGAGGTTTAACTATAGACTCTGATAGATGCTCCCCTAATCTCTCCTCCATGGGACCAGAGGAACGTTGCATCTAGTAGTAGCTCCACTGATTGACGTGGGCATAATTTATACCAAGTCATAGTAGGGTATTGCAACAGCCATCCCACAGTAAGCACTTTTTACTTGATAATCCCAAAGTCCTTGATAAATATACATGGGGTGGGAGATAGTTCTCTCTAATTTATGGATAGGGAGACTGAGGCACAGATTTCTCACACAGAGAGGCAGGATGGGAATGCCTACATTTTCCTGAAAAAGAGGGGCCACCCAGCTCCAATTTTGACTTTGGTCCCTGAGGTGGGAAGGATAATGAACCCCCCAGAGATGTCTATGTCCTAATCCTGGAATAGGTCACCTTACAAGGCAAAAAGGGCCTTGTAGATGTGATTCAGTTAAGAGATGCTGAGATGGGGAGATTATCCTGAATTATCTGGGTGGGCTTGATATAATCACAAGCAACCTTATAAGAGAGAGGTGGGAGGCTCAGATTCAGTCGCAGTAGACGTGGTGACAGAGGCAAGAGGTCAGAGAGAGGCAGGCAAGCAGCCACTAACCAAGGAATGCAGGCGGCCTGCCTCTGGACGCCAGAAAAGGCGAGGAAAAGATTTCCCCTAGAGCCTCCAGAAAAAACCATCCCTGTCCACACCTTGACCTCAGCCCAGGAGACTCATTTTAGACTTCTGGCCTCCAGAAATGTAATATGAATATGTAAAATGAATATGACACATTCATGCTGTTTGAAGCCACTAAAGTCGGTGGTAATTTGCATACCAGCCATAGGAAACTAATATAGCCCCGTCCACTCTTTCTCAACTGGGGTTCCTCTTCTGAACCAGGAAAACCAGAAAACAATATGAGTATTTTTTTCCCTTCTCCCAAGCATAGCACATACCTAGAACCATTTTAGCTGCAGAGGGAACACATTAATTCATTAATACAATGGATGTCTTTTAGGCCTTTTGAACTTAATTCTCCTGATGAACTCTGTTGAGAAAGGTTGCCTGGCCTCACCTGCTCCCCCAGAAAGCCACACACTGTCCTGCCTTGAAAAGAGAATGAGGATCCAAGCAGACCTGTCCTGACTTTGGGCACCAGCTCACCACGTCTGGAAACGCTAAACCAGAGGGTGACAAATACCTCCCCTCTGCTTAGCACGCTTCGTAACGATTCAAAGCACTCCTCAATAAGTAACACTTCTGGGAGGCACGTGGGAGAGGAAGCCTGGTTCCCTTTTACATAGGAAGGCCACACCCAGAGCCATGCCACAGACACGAGACAGAGGGAATGGACTCCAGGCCTCTAGTCTAGAGCTGGTGTCACATGCTCGGAGGATGAGCGGGTGTGGAGGGTGCTCTGGACCCCAACAAGGTCCTCCTCTATTGACAGTTGGACAGACTCATGGCAGGTGCCCTGGGAGAAGCTTCCAGGCACGGTGAAGTCCTCACTATACTGGAGCTACTAAGTCCCCTTATTATGCCTCATTTACAAGAGAGAGCCCCAGTCAAGAGCAATTTCCCCACAGCTTCTGCACAGAGACCCATGTGCCTCAGCTGGAAGCAGCCATCGCTCCTTTCCCAGGATCTTTGCCGAGCTCCCTGCACAAGTTGCTCTCCTGCCTCTCCGTGGACACACTGACCCCGTCCCAATCCACGTGATGATGCAGGAAATAACCCCCAGGGCCCAGTCTGCCAAGCGCCCTCTGAGGACATGCTCCTTGGAGGCAGGAACCCAGCATGGGGGGCATGGAGGAGGGAGAGTGGAAGAACTTCTGGGCTTGGATTTGGTTTCCACCTTCACTTTCACACTGACTACCTGTGTGACCTGAGAGAAGCCACTGAACCTGATTGACTCATTTTCCTTATTTTTTAAAGTGAGGGTGAAAGTTGACCATAATACATGTCAAAGGGATCTGAAACCATAACGTTCTATGTAAACGCCTGGGGGCGCTGAGGGTGCCTTCAAATCCGGCACCGGCCCCACCTCTCTCTCTCCTCCCATCACCATAGTCATCAGCTCCTGCATTTGGTTTCCTATGGGTGATTTGGGTTGAAGAAGGAGGCCCAGAGGCCCAGTGATGAGAACATCTTTTTTTACGAATTGAAAAATGAAATGACCATAAGCAGCTAGCAGATCCCAGTTCACAATGAGGCAAATATCAATGTCTGTGGTTGTATTGACCTTGAAGATTTTTTTTAAAAAAAAACATAACAAGAATTCTTGGGGTGCCTTATTTTATACGTGCGGAATCTGGACCCAGAAAATCCATCCTTTATGGACATGAGCATCTCTGGTATACAGCCCTGACTTAAACATTCTGAAGTGCAGGTGGAAGAAAATCTATGGCTGTCCTATGCTACGTTCTCTCCTGTCAGCACAGACCCTCACGTGGCTCTCCCGGGCTCCCTGAGGGGATCAGGGCTGAGAGTCACCCGGAAAGGAGTGATCCTCAGAGCTCTTCGCAGTGATGGGTGGGCAGAGCCACCACGTTTTAAATTGTATGTTCTTGGCCTTGGTGCTTGTCTGGTTTCCTAGCTCAGGACTCATGGAGATTCCTGGGTCCATTCTCACCGGGTAAGTCATCCTAAGATAATGTGATATAAAACTCTTAGAGGCAGCTCCCATGAGTCACCTTACTTCCTCTGGTTAAAAACCACTCCCAAGACCCCTTGTACAGCCTAAGCTAATATAAGCAAGGTTCACATGGAGGTGAGGTTGGGGGGGCCGGGGATAGAGTGGATGCAGGTGAGTCCCATGCCAGAAAACGCACCACCAGACAGACAAGTGTCCGTGAAGCTGTTCCTTTAAAACATCTCAGTATTTATTGAGAGGAACATTGTGACCTCCACGCCCCACCCCCACTGGTGCCTCATGGACACTCAAATCCTCTGAACCCTACTCAACAAAAGTAGCAAAACTGTTCGGTGTAAAGGATATTCATACTTGGATTTGAAAATACTTTTTTCAGTTCATATGGTTGCAACAGCCCTTAAGAAAGATGTAAACAGCCCTGCCATGCCTATGTAAACATTTAAGGTGGAAAACATAACATAAGAAGACTCAGACTAAGACTCAGACGTCAGACTAAGACGTTGACAATGTAAGAAGAATTTCTCTTAAAAATACAGCAGTGTAAATATTTTTATTTTCCTTAGCAGGAATTCAGGGGTATGGATTTTAGAAAGTGGATATCCATTGATAATAAGAGGGGAATGTAGATATTCTATTATTATTCGCAGGAGAAAAGGGGAGGAAAGTAATCTGTTTCTCTCGATGGTGTTTCTTGATTCTGATCAGCTCAGCATTCAGCTGCTTTTACCTATAAAGTATGGATTTCTATCTGTGAATACCTCTGCCCTGGTCTGATGAAGAGAAAAACCAAGGCAAAGCTCATGCCCAGAGAAACGGGCATCCACGTGGATTTGGAGCCCTGGCGACAGCTGACAGTGCACTGCTGATGTGATCCGTGTGTTCCACTGAAGGGCTTGGGCTGTGGAATAAGAAGGAGGTTTCCGTCTTTCATGTGGAGATCTACCTGCCTGGCATTCTTCCTCTGTATTCCTCTGATTCGATTTAAAGGAGCTTTGAAAACTTCGAAGAACTTTCATGTTTTGCTAGTTTATCTTAAGTGTCTATCTGAAACCAATATTGTGATTTCAAGCATGGTCTTGGTAGGTACATGCCATATTCAGAAATAATTTCTGACACAAGATAAGATGTACCTGCTGGATCCAAAGTGAGGAGAGTCGAAGTCTGAACGGCATTTGGACTCCCCTGCTTTTCAAGAGTCTTTTCTACTTCTTCCTAACGACCAGTATTAATCATTTCAGAACCATGTGGTCTTCTGACATTTCTACTCTTCTAGACTTGACAAAAAGGAGGGTTTTGATGTCCTGAGTGCCTCTTCCCGTCAAGTAGCTCTGTTCTCACAGTGCACGGCTAACAGCAGACTAACCTCTCCCTAAGCAGAATGGGGTTTCACATTTTTTCTAATCCACTGAAGAAAAGTTAGGTGGTGATGGATTCCTGTTAAGAAATCAGCACTTGGTTTTCAAAATATTAAGCTGAATTGGAGATGGGTTGTGGAGGTCAAAAGTAGCACCAGCCGTCGAGCAAAGCTTCTCAAATTCTTACTTGTGCTTTTGCATAAGGGGAGATGATTTCTTCCATTTTTACCAGCTCTTTTCCCCAAGCCCGACAAGTTAGGAACGAGGAGGACCACAGCCCCGGCCAGGGCTTTCTGTGGCTTATAAGGGACTAGTGGGACCAGAATTCCTCCTGAAGGGATGGGCGGCAAAGGACGTGGGTCTTCATCCGAGTGTTTCAATGGTGGTTCCATGCTTGTCTGTGGTGCGACCTTCGGGCAAATTATGGAATCTAAGCCTCAGTAGTTTTCATCTGCTAATGGGTATGACAGTCCCGGCTTTATCAGGTTGCTGTGAGGATTAAACAGGCAAATGCAGGCAAGCTCAGCAAAGGACCTGGCTATAGGCCTCAACAGTGCCTCCCCATGGCTGGTTCCAGCTCAACAACCGCAGGTGTTAGTGGTAGAAAGAGAAACACAATGAGACTATTAGAAGTTTTGCTTCTTCTCTGTTCTCACCATTTCCCCTCTCTATTGAAGGATCCCAGAGGGAGGGTCGTGTTTGTAAAAGGAGAAAGGGGAGCAGGTGGCCAAATCAGGGGGCCAGGAAGGCAGGGGACAAAGGGCACATACATACCACCTTGCTATAACATCTTTTTACGTGGGGAAGAGAGCTATTTCTATTATTTTTAGCAAATTCTCAAATCATGCAGCTCTATTTTTCCTCTCTGACCTGTGTTAGCATCACATATGCAGTTTCAAGCAAGGTTTTGCAAACCTTATGCCAACAGTTTTCTTTTCTGATATGAGATACTCAAGGTATCACCTGCCATGTACCAGCGGGCCTGTTAGTAGTATGGACAGAGCATCCTATGTCCTCCCAACTCCGCCGCGCCCTCCCCCACCCCTAGGAAGACAGACAGTGAGTCTCCACACTCCTGAGCAAGCAGCAAGGGACAGTGGTAGTGACTCAGGTGTGGGAGGCTGCTCTGGCTTGAGCAAAACCTCATATAAAATCCCACTGGCAACCAAAACCTAATGGACAGTCACACAATGTCTGACGATTTCAGACAACATAAACAGCCAGTTCTACCAGCCCCCCAGGCCACACAGAGAGGACAAGAGGGATGCTCCAGTGACGCCTCACCCTTCCTTCATCCCACATCTCACTATATTAGTTTATGCCACCCGTGGATCGACCCCGGGCAGAGGTCCAACCCGCTTGTGATTCTCAAAAGGTGAATAAGGCAGCTACCACCCCCTAGAAGATAAAGGAAGAGGTAAGGTGTTCTTGGGGCCAAGAGGACTCCTCCCTTTCCCTCCGACAGAGCGCAGGGCATCGGCTAGCCGTGTCTGTGTCAGGATCCGGTTACCCCGCCTGGAGAGACACACTTTCAAACGAGCAGCCGTGGCACATGGCAATTTTTAAAGGGTGCCTGTTTCTGTCCACACGTGAAAACAGAGTAGCTCCTCTCGAGCCAGTCCGCGAGATCAGGGATTATGAAGACTAATTTGAGCACGTCTGTTTGGCTTTTTCAGCAGCAGAGGGGCGCAGCAGCAGAAATACTGGCTCCCAGATCATTAAAGGGGCAAACACCTGGGAGGGGCAGTGGGCTCCCCGGGGAGAAGTGGGGTTCCTGGCTGCCAGCCGCCCTCCTGGGAGGACTAACCCATCCATCACCCTCAGGACAGACATCACCGCAGACAGCGACACCGCTAGCGGGGGCTCTCTAGCCCCTCTCTCTGTAGCTCTTCCAAGCCCCTCGAGCATTTTGAAATGTGTCCACATACCTCTTGCCTCTCTACATAGGCGTCCCGCTTAACACTCTGCCATCACATCCATCAGAAAGAGGAGAAAGGAAGTGAGCCTCCTTGGGGAGCTGCTGCCCTCCGGAAGGCCTGCTCTTCCCTTCCAGGCCCTCTGCCCGCCCTCAGCTGTCCCAGCTCCGTTGCCTGGGCACCCTGACTCTCTTCCTGGTACTAAGAGGCAGCCCTGGGCCTCCTGCTTTCAGCTCATTCTTGGGCTTTGCAAGCGCTGCTGCTGCCACCGTCAGGCAGATGTAGGAACTGCAGGGCTCACCCGGTTTCAGATCCCACAACGTTCTGCTCTGCCAGCTCTTGACCGATATGGTCCCAAGACAAACACAGGCCCTGTCTCCCCAGGCCCCATCACAAGGGTGCAGTGTCTTATGCAAGAAGGAGGCTTCAGAGTCTAGCTCCCCGAAGAAATGGGGCTCCCCGTGAACGTGGGGTAGACCCCAGCATCCTTAAGCGGGCACAGAAAAGTGCGGGTCATAGGACGTGGAGAACAAAGCCACTGGGAGATTAATTGGCAGGTGCTCTTCCTCTGGGATGAGGGTAGGCAGGCAGGGAAGGGGGGCCGTCACTCCTTGTGCGGCACCGGGATGAGTCCCCGGGAGAGAGTTCTAAGTCTCTGTCCCCTGAACACCTGCCTGATGAGCCAGCGGGGCCCAGTGTCACTCTGAAGCTGTCATAGCTCCCAGCATTGCCGAGGGTGACAGATGGCCTGTCACACTGCACCGGAGTTGCATCACCTGTGACATGTGCAGGTGACTGACAGAGATGGGAACTGACACGCATTAAAGAACAGAAGGCCCGACTGTTTCTTGGGAGGAGTGGGTGGCTGCCAGAGGGTGTTTCTCTTGGCAGTGTTCCTGGTGACCGGAGGGTCATTCAAGGCCTTGGTGGGAGAGGAACATCTTCCGACAGGGCACGACCACACTTTAAACCATCAAGGTCTTTCCTCCGTCCTCCAGTGGGGGGGCGCGTCTCAGCCTCTGCTGTGGTGTGTGGTGATGCGGGGGGATCAGAGGCACCGTGTTCTTTTCTTTCATTTTCCCCCACATTTTATTCCAATAGTCGATATTTATTCATAGCCTCCCATATGCTGACTAGGGTGCTAGGCACCAGGGCGATAAAAGAAACGGAGATTTTAATCAACCAGTTAAGAATAGCCCCTGGCTGTTTTTGGTTGTTTTTGTTTTTGTCAGCACAGCTACGAAAGGAGCTACCCAAGCAGCAGCTCCTTGATTGCCATTCAGCCCAAAAGGCTGGCCTGTCATTTCCCCAGGCGGAGGGGCCTGGAAACCTCGGGTCTTCAAGTTAAAGCTGAAGGCCGGACAGAGGAAGGGACCAGCTCAGGAAGAGTCTGGAGTCGATCAAAAAGAGACAGAGCTGCAATGCGGGGTCACAGTTCAGAGGTCAACTCCCCAATTGTCATAGGGGACACCCCCTGAAGCCCTCGCCTGTGCCTAGACACTGAGGATTTGCACAAGTTCTAAGAACGTGGCTCACCTCAGGCCCCAGCTTAGGATCCTCTCATGCGTTTGTCAGCGCTGCTGCTGTGGATCCGCCAGCCTCTTGAGAAGCACTGAGGCTTCTCGACAGTGCAGTGAGCATGACGGGGAGTGAGCGCGGTCAGCAAAGGAACCTTTCTGAGGGCCTGATGGTGACAGTGGCCGCCTCTCACTGTTATCACGGTGACGAACGCAGCAGCGCTCGTGGAAAGCCATGTGCAACGCGGGAAGCTTTACACAAACGCTAAATATCATCATCATCATTCTGATACCATAATCATTGCTACCACTGCTGCCACCAACAACAACCCAAAGAATCTGTCTGGCACCTGCAAGAAAATGAGCTGGACAAAGAGATCTATAACCCATCATCTACTTTCTAGATGATAGAGGATGGTAGAAGAGTGTATTATCCAAAATAAATAGCTTGTTGTTAATAGATAATATTGAGGAAATCTTGGAATTGGAGAGAATTTCTATGTTATCTAGGCTACCTTCCAATCTGACTCTTCCATTATCATTATTTATTTTTTTAGGAGACTCATTTTATTATTATTTTTTTATTGAAGTATAGTTGATTTACAATGTTGTGTTAATTTCTGCTGTACAACAAAGTGAATCAAGTATACATAGACATATGTTCTTTATTATATTCTCTTCCATTATGGTTTAACCCAGGATATTGACTAAAGTTCCCTGTGCTGTACAGTAGGACCTTGTTGTCCATCTCGACTCTTCCATTCTCGATGGCCCGAATTCCACTCATAGCCTTGCAGCAATGGCAGGCCATCTACCCAGCTAGCCTTCGACAGTAGGGTTAGCTGTGGACAGTCCTGGAGATGTCACTGTCTTCTTCCTGCACGCCAGTGCAGGGTTTGGCTTCACCCCTGAGCTTGTCCCGCCAGCCCCACCATCTCCTGAAGAGAGCGGGCCAGAGTGTGGAGCATGTGATCTGATGATGTTCTCTGCTCTTGAATGAAAGGTTACTGGGTGCTGGAGACTTGTAAGCATTTCCGAGTAAAATCAGTTAGCTTGTAACCTTGTTTCCCCCAGAGCCAGGGTAGCTTAGCTTCCTCCTGAGAACAGGAAAGAAGTCCTCAGCAGAACGTCCCCAGGCACCTCTTGCTTGTCTCATCCTTGCCCCTATCTGCCTTTCTGATTTACCATTCGTCCTCAATGTTAGGTTTCCTCCACCTCTGCCTAGCCTTCCAGGGGCCCCAGAAACTGGAAACTCCCATTCCTCAGAGCACTCCATCCGACTAACAGTCCTGCATGTACTCGGCCATCCCTGCTTCTGTGTTCTCCGTGGTCCTGTCCACTTTCCATCCCTATACACACTACTACGTAGGAAGATGAGTGAGGCTATTTCCACTCAATTCTACATTTTTTAAGCCCCATGTGCAACACAGGGAATACCAAGAATAAATAACATGTTGATCTGTCTCTCTCTTTTTTTTTTTTTGTCCATTGAACCCATGGTATAGAGAGCATTACAGACCCATAAGCTACTAATGATGTTTCTAAAGAATAGACTTAATTCTGATGATCCATCCTCAAAACATTTAGCATGTACTCACGACCATTCACAAGCTTCCTCAACACCCGGAAGTCTAGCCCCCAAACAAACCACTGCTTCTGAACCCTGACATCCTGTCCCGCCTTCTGACCTGTGCACACATCTGAAGTACCATCTGGGACCATCTTTCTTTGCATCATCGGGAGAACTCTAGACACCTTTTACGATCAAGTCACCTCCTCTGCACAGCCCTTCTTCATACCTTCAGCGATTCCTGATGCTCTCAGCACACTCTGACTACTCTGAGCTGTTGAATTGTAACGACAAGTCCGACTGTTTGCTCCTTGACTAGCCTGAGAGCTCCCCTGGGGCAGAAACACAGCCTCAGTCATCTTTTCATCAAAAGTCCCCGGCACAGTGTGTTCACCACGTAGGAGGCCCCCAGTGAGGGCTGGCTGAGTGGACAGGCTGAGCTCTGGTGTCAGAAAATGCTACTTAATCACAAAGGAAGGAGTAAGAAATGTGGCCCTCTGAGACACGGACCCTCTGGAGCCCCTGGGGAAGAGTGTGGAAAGGCGAAAATGATGTTCGGTTGTCACTGCTGCAGCTGTCAGTGTCAGATTTCAAATTCCTGTCTTCTAGGCACTAGTTAGAAAGAACGTGAACTTGCAACAATTGTCCGGTGAACACAGGCCAAGCAAGCAGACCACCTAAGATAATCCAGCCTGATGGGCACACCTCCTTTTAATGAGGACACATGCATGCCATGGCAGCGTTGGTTTCAATGATCGAAAAACAACCTCGGGCAAATCTCTGTCACTTTGCTCAGGAGGCCACCAACACCAGGTGGAAGATTAGGGGAAAAGCTCCTCCTGCATTTGAGGAAAATGGCCGATTTGTTCTAAGTTCTGGGTATCACTACACTGTAGCAATAAGTGGTATGTGCGTGCGTGCGTGCGGGCAGGCATGCATGTGTGTGGAGAGGGGGTTCACGGATGGGAGGAGGCTTGAAAGTGGGCACGGTACGGCTTCTTGGCTGCCATGAGAAACCTCCCCACGGCGTGTCGGGAGGTGTCTACATGTGGCTACTCCCTGCCTTGATTTCAGCCGGGAGAGGACGAGTGTCCGTCTCTCAGGCTCCGTGCCCCAGCCAGGGCTGCAACACAATAACTCTGCAACGAGCAGGAGTCACTCGTGCTGGCCACTGTTTCCGTGGCTTTAACTTGTTACCAGCGTGCCCAGGGGAAGCTGACATTTATTTAATCCTCATAGCGGTATGGCCTGTGTCCTCACGGAAACATTGTATGCTTAGGGAAAACATCTGTTTCCAAGCAGCTTATGCTAACTTGCAACTACACAAAGGAAACACTTACCTAATGTTGACATTTACTGACTTCTAGAAGTATACAGCCAGAATACTCATTTTTACCATTGGGAGAGGAGGGAAAAAAAAAAGCGCCATATTTGATCCCTAGCTCTTTCAGTGGGTTAGAAGTAGAAAGTTAATGAAAGTTAAGGTTAATGTGGGGTGGAGATCCCTAGTCTTTGGCAACTGCGTGGGTTGGGTATACTCTTCAAGCTCAGCAGAGAGCAGGACACAGCATTCTTTGCGTGAATGTGACAGAAGTATTCTAATGACCCATAAGGCATATCTATACTCCTATTGGACGGGCCGACCTTACTGGATTCTGGCTTTCCCCTGGGGAAAAGAAAATGACCCACGATGACATACAGAGCTGTACCGTCTCAATGCAGTAGACGCTGCATCCTTCCCCTAGCTGGAACTAAAATCCCACTCCATTTGGAACACCGGGCAAAGCTATCACAACCTGGCACAGGATGCTGGCAGGCTTTGCTCCCCGCTCCCTGTGACTAGAAGTGATGGGATATGAAACCGGCGGGCACAGACATCCCCAGGGCAGCAGCTCCAGCCAGACCCTGCACCATGAATGTTGGACAGTCCACTGACCTTGAGGGAAGACTGGGGCCCCAATCGCTCTGCTGCGAGAACCACCATGAAGGTCAGGATCGGTGCCGTGGTGAGACTCCAAGGGTGGATTCCCGCAAGCTCATGGTCTCACTGACCCCCTCCACTGCTGAATTAGAACGGCCCTGATCCTGGGGTGGGGGGAAGGAATTCGGCACCCCGTTATTTCTAGGTTGACCCTGATTAAAAAAGCCTGCACTGGTTTTACACCCAGAAGTCATCTCAACAGCTTACAAGGATAAGGGCTGTAGCCGAGAAATGATGCCTAAGCCTGTGTAACTGTCCCCACCCCCAATTACATGGAGGTCCTGAAATGAATGCTCCTGGCCTCCTCCCCAACCCTCCATCACAGGCAATTTTCTTTCCCTCTTCGTGTTTCCAAAACAGTTTATCTTTTTATCTCCTTGGAAGAAAAGTACTCTGCAAATCAAAGGAATCATTAGTGTTGTTATTATTTTGCTGTTGAAATCTCTTGAATTCACTCAGGATTACTCATGGGCTTTTTTGGGTCTGCAATATAATGCCTCCTGAGTCACCCCCACCGGGCTGAACAAAAAAGAAAAATTGCATCTTCAGGCCTAATGCCCTACTCCGCAGGTCCCCACTGGCCCTGGCTCCTATCAGGGCTTGGAAGGAGCCTACCAACACTGGCACCCCAGGCGGAGCTGCTGCCCCTTGGTAGCATGCCTAGCTCACTGCTGCCATGTTCCAAGCGAGATCTGCCTTTTGTAACCCAAGAGGGAGGCTCTGTGGGATCCTCTGAGCGCAGCGGGGTGGCCCTGACCCCACCACACACCCCTCTCCCCTGGGACATATCTCCTCCCTCCTCTATAGGTCTGGCTGGCAACTGACAGCTCCCTGCTGGGCAGCAGACACAGTGACCACCCTCAGCCCAACAGACATGTCCCAGCTCTCCTCACCCAGGCGATCTGTGAGAGAAGGGGTCCCACACCCTTAGCAGCTGTGCACTGACCTTCCAGGACAAAAGAAGTGATTCTTCCCCCTCTAGACAAGCCATCAGATCACATGGGTTGCCGGTGGGGGAAGTCTCACACTTATTACTTGCTCTATCTTTTGTTCTGTGATATTTCTGGGGAAGGATAAATGTTTCCAAAGTTGCCGTTCACTCCCAATTTCCTTTTCCAATACCTTCTCAGCCTGTAACCCCCCTCGGATCCCCTCCATACTTCTGGCTGCCTCGGCTGTGCTCATACTGTTTTCTGAGACCCCTCCCTGCCCTCCCCAAGGGAGCTTCCTGCAAGTTGAAGCCTCTTGCCCTTGCTTATCCCTTCCCATGCTTCCTGTCACCCACCCAGGTCCCCTTCCCCCTGGCTACCTCTCTCCACTCACACTCTATCTTACCCTCTGCCTGCTTGATGCTCTCCTGTTCCCTTGGAGATTTGTGTCACCAAGAACCTCTGCCCCTCTGATGGCCATCTGACAGCCCCTCTTGGTGATTCCTGCCAGCAAGTTAGGAGAGCAAGTGGCTTAGATTCTTCCCAACAGGGAGATGACACCCCGGATTAATCCTCAACTCAGGGATGCCATTGACAGGTAAATGCAAGTTTTCACTCTCACCCCAACATGTTCAGAGCAGTGTGGTGCATAGGTAAAGCCAACAAGGGAGCTGGACTCCCCAGAATCGGAACTTTCAGGCCCACAAGGTTACTAGGCAGGACAGGACACTCTGGGATGCTAGAGCAAAACGTCAGAGAGTGGAGAAGAGGACACCTTTCCTAGGAGCGGCCGAATAGGAGGCACCGAGATTGTACCACTGCACACTCCCCGAACTGTCTCAGAACCAGAGATCTGACGGGAAGCAGGGCGCCCTCCGTCCTGCTAGAACATCATCCCCCCAAAGCAACTTAAGACGTGGCTGTGCAGGCTGGATGGCGCGGGTCTTGAAGATGAAGGGGGGCACAGAAGGAAATCGTTGTGGGCAAACCGAAATGAGCAAGGGAAAAACAGCAAGTTCTAAGTGTATGGTTGACAAGAGGATAGATTCCTTTTCACCCAGGCGCAGAATATGCCTCTTCCCTGCGGGAGGCCAAGCGTGCTGTGACATTATCCCTCTCTGTACAGAGCACGCCGTCCCGACAGCTGGGGAAGAGGCATCCCCGGCAAGAGAGAAACCCACAAACAGCGCACGCCGGCAACTCTCCACGTCCTTGTGGGGAGCCAGGCCCGGGGACACTGGCCGCGGCGGGAACAGAGGAGTGCCATTTGGCCTTTCTACTGCCACCTTAAGAACGATCAATACATATTTAATCTCAACCTATACGAAACGCCCAAAGTTTACAAGATAAGGGATACAGCATATCACTAACATTAATTATACCTTAATTTTACTCTCTGAAGGGGAATGAAAACAAAGGAAAGGTGAATAAATATTTAACAACTTAGAAGAGAAAGGATGATTGAAATGACTTACGTTAAGAGTTTACCTAAATGTTTCGCTTTTAAAGTCTTCGGAGCGCTGTTGGGAGCAGCCCCTCTGTATGGGAGGCATGAGAACTGTGTTTCCAGCGACTTCAAAATGACATGCAGTTTCCCGCCATGAGAGGCGTCGGACAGCAGATGAATGTGTCACTAGAGGGCCAGAGAAGGCCCCCAAAAGAGCCCTGGGCATTTATTTTCTCCGAGTAGAGGGCCATCCCTGAGCCTCTGCACATTTCCTTGGAAAGCATCCCCGGAGGAAGGGCACGCGGGAGGTGGGATCAGACGGGTGGCTCAGAGGGGGTGTCAGGTGGGGTGCAACGGCAGACAGGGGATGAGAGAGCGGGGGCCACCTAAAGCCTGTGGGCTAGTCCTCTCGTGACCTGTTGAAAGTGCATACTCTCTATCTGATAGTTCGATACACATATGGTACCAGGCAGGAGTTGGGCACAGTATACGAATTAAGCATATATGTGTAGAGGGTCAAATGGAATCCTCTGGGGAATTCACAATACTCATCCACATTCAAATCAATGCCCCAGGATCAAGTCAAAAGGTATTCTCTTCCAGTGAGGTCCATTAAACATTGTCCCGCTTGACCCTTAATTCCTGCAGCAAGACACCATCTACTCAAGGAACCTACCCTACCATGTCCGGTGATGTAGGGGATTCTGATTGGCTACGTCCACTTTGGTCTCCTTGTCTTTCTTTAGACTTGTTTTGGAGTCCCGTCGACTATGCATCTACCATTTAGTAGGGTGGGCACAGCTGGCCAAGCTCAGAAAGCTCAGGAATAACAAGGAACTCTGAACTGCGTGATGCTGTGGTTCCTTCCTAGTGCTCTTGGGGCTTAGGATAGAAGAAGCAGAGCATCTAACCTTCATAGGTAAATAGTTAAAGATTTATATGAGGCAATCAACAAACAGCTCTGTACTGAGAGAGGAATAAGCAAAGTAGGAGTTGCACACTGTGATGATTCCGACAGCCAGAGAGGCACTTAGACACCTATAGGCTTCTTGTGTCAATCTAGACAGGAGTCTCGGCTCAAGCTTCTAAGAACATAAACAAGGGAGAGAGTAAAACGTGCACTGGTTCCATGAACCTGGGTGTAGGGGGGAGGGACGGTCGGGTCCTCTATTTAGGGATTCTATGTGTAACTCCCTGAGTGAATGAATTGGTAAGAGGCAAAGGAGGATGAGAGTGAGCATGTGTGTCGGTGTAGGTATGACCCATAAGCAAGTGCACACACATCCAACAAAAAGGGTCATCTCACAAGATGGTAACAGAACCCAAATGTTTCTATACCAGTGTTCTGAGACAGTTCTTATTCATTCAGCCCAAAAACTCTGGGGAAGGCAATTTATCTTCCTGCTGCTGTAGGGAGCCCTGGTGAGAGGCACAAAACCACATGAATACGTGAGTGTGTGTGTGTGTGTGTGTGTGTGTGTGTGTTTACATTAGAATTACATACAAGCAGGGATACACGCATACTCGGGTGTGGGAAGGGCCCCCAGGTTAAATCAGGAAGGTCAGAAGCAAAGTTTGACAGCGGGAAAATCTGCAGTGACCACAAGTAGCAGCTGAGGAGCTGGGGAAGGAGGTGTGGGTTTCTGCTCTCATCTGGCTTCTCCCTGACAGGGGAAGAAAGGGAGACATGCTGTTTGCTTGCAAAGCCAGCCACCCATGGCGGTGCTGTGCTTTCTCAAAAACTTTTACCCTTCATTTAATCAACAGATGGACGTGCTCTGTTGTGGATTTTTCTGAGAGGCCTGTTCCTCCCAGAGCTGTGCTGGCTGGCACAAATGCCGCCTCAGATGGCAGAGACAGCGCCGGCATTCCAGAAGCGGGGGAAGGAACCGACTGACTTGTCCCTCAAACTCAATTCCACAGGTGACTCGGATGCCACCGGCTCTGCGGGCACTGGCCATCCATCTCCCCAGTGGCCCTCCCTGCCCTCCACCCCCACGGGCCCCAAGGCTCCCGGGGGCAGGGAGCCCGAGGTGGCCAAGTTCTTTTCGGAAAGTCCACCAGCTTCTCTGCCCCTGCTAAGCTGCAGAAAGGAAGCCGTCAGCATCACGGGCAGAATTTCATTGTATGCCCTGAAATCTAGAGCTGTGTAGGACTCAGAATGCAGTCGTATTCAGAGAAGCCGATTACATTCAATGAAACTCTTGAGAAGCTTTTCCCAAACATTGCACATCACGCCACGGTCCATTCTGTCATCGCAGACCCCTCCACACGCATTCCCTTCCGAATACACCCGTGCCAGCCCGACCTTATTCGTGCTGAAATAGCCACGTAAACAAAGCTCTCCCTCCCGGCCCTCTTCTCCAACCTGCGTCTGGAGGAGAGGAGGCGCCCAGAAGTTCAGAGCCGCACAGCCACAACGATGCCGCCTAATTAACATACCGGGAGCATAAAGAACTCATTTGCATTGGGGAGTTTGAGCTGGATGTTGACAAGTGAGGGGAGAAAGTCACCCTCCCCTCCGGTATCCCTGCCTTCCAAAGGAAAATAAACAGTACCATTCTGTTGCATTTTCAAAGGCAAAGAGGCAATGCCAGTGCCTCCCGGCCGGGCACCGGGAGACGCATCCATCAGTTCGAGTTTCCGAACCCTGCCCACATTCCTGCCCGCAGCCTCGCGCGCCCTGACAACCCCGCCGACTTTTTTTGCAACTCCAGCGGCGCACGGGTCCTACCTTGGCTGAAGAGGAAGAAGCAGACGAACAGCAGGTCGAGCTGGAAAGGTCTCATTCCTCCGCGCGCCGAGGGGAAGCTGGCGGGGCAACTTGGGTTCGCGGTGAGTTTCTCCTGCTCGGCGGCTCGTGGTGCCCTGCCTCCGCCGCGGTCCTCCCGGGTTCGCGCCGACCATCTGTCTGTCCGTCGGTCCCTCCGGGTGGCCTCGGGCTCCGTGCCTCAGGGGATCCGCAGCCAGCCGAGGCAAGTCGCCTGTTTCTAGCCGCCTCGGGAAGCCGGGTTTGTCAGCGACGTCCCCTCTCGGAGCAGCTCCATCCTCTGGCGCTCGGCATCCCAGGCACACAGCTTCCTCCAGCGGCTCCTCCCACAGCCAGCGCGCGAGAGCGAGCCAGGGAGCGAGTGACGAGTGACAGAAGGGCTCCTTTCACTGAAGCTGGGGCGGAGGGAGAGGGAGGGGAAACAGGTCATAATTAAAGAGGAAATACTTGGTGAAAGGCGATCTATGCAAAACGGAGGGTGGCGGTGGTGCAGGGGAGGCTCTGTTCTTTCTTTCCTTCTTTTTTTCCCCCTACATAGGGGGAAATTCAGCTTTTGCCACCATTATTGACCAAAAGACATCTTGAACAGGGAGCGGAGGTGTGACTTTTTGTCCACAGGACATAATGTTGTTTAAAGGAGTGAAGGATGGCTGGATGCACGTACCCATACTACAATATGCCTGCCTTGCCTTTGCACGGGGGACTGGAAACTGGGCTGGATGGGGAAAAGCAAGAGGCAAGGGGGGGTACATCTTTCCCCAGTTAAGACTTGGCCAGTATGTGCAGCAGGAGTCTCGGAGTTGGGGAAAAGATAAGCATGCTTTGCATTTTTGAGACTTTCCTAGGAGGGGGCTAAGTAATAAGCTGGGAACGTTTGCACCTTGGTTTTGCTTTGCCATACTCCTAGAAAACAAAATGAAGGAACTAGAGGGAAAGCAGGTAGATTTATGACACATACCCATTTGTTATTATTATTATCCTGGTTTGTGCATTTCCTACTAAGGATAGGGGAGCAGGCTGGCTTTGCATTTGGAGTCTCTCCTCTAAGGAGCACCCCATCACTCTGAGCGTGTCTTTTCTCCAAGAGGTGCTGTGAATCCTACCACGAAGGAGAGGCCAAGGTCACAGGCAACTGCCTCCTAAGAACCTTCAGGTCTTTCACCTGTCATGAAACTCACACTCAAATCAAATTCTATTTCCTCCCGGATATCAAAGCAAATTTATCTAGGTCTATTTATTTGAGAGATATTTAGATATGCCTGGTATAAGCAGGGCATTGGGGGAAATAAAACTGTAGGCGCTGTCCATGACTTCAGGAGCTCATAATTTAGTGTGGAAGCAGAGTACACACATAAGATACAAACTGTAAGGATAGTTACAAAGCAACATATAAAAATATACAGCATTATGCAGAAGAAGGGGACGTAATGAGTAAGGAGAGGGAAATGAAAGATGCTCACTCGATTTGTGGCATGCAATTATAAAATCAATCATTACTTTCATCAGTCACTGGACCTTGGGGAGGTGTTTTGGGAAACTCTTAGCTTTTCTTCCAACAGTATTACATATTTTGGGGACTTTGCTGATTGCAAGGTACGTTCCAAGTTTCCATGTGGATCTTAACTTTAAAAAACACATCCCTTAGTATTTATGAACAAGAAAGAGAGAAGGGGCACATGTGAAAATGTGTGCTATCAGGAGCTTACACCTGGTTGTTGACATCAAAGATCTACAAATTAGTAGGTGTCTGCCCTGTTGACTTTTCTATTCTTAATAGTTTATTTAACTGCATCCCTTAGAGGCTGTTAAACACATCAAAGGGAAATTTGTAAGCAAACTTTTGGGGGAAAATAAGCAATGCTGAGCAACAGAAACTAAGAGGACCCAAAAGAGGCACCCCATCAGCTAAAGTAGCAAACAAGGCACAGAAGCAAAATGTCAGCACTACCTTAGTCCAGGGACTTGCTATAATAGACAACGTAATGAAATAGAAGAGACAAATCAGAAACACGTGCAAAAGATGAATAATAATTCTAAATAATGTGTCAAATAACATATCAAGAGTGAAAATATACTTTAGTAGGAGCTTTCCAATTGAATCTATAGGGGTGGGAAGAAATTTCAGGTCTGGGGGTCATTCCTAAAGCCAACCTTGCTGTGAATAAGACTAATAATTAAAGAATGTAGATTGTGCCTTACAAAGCAACATTTGATGTTTTAACTGACATTTACCCTTTAAACTGTTGTTAATTCTGATTGATAATTCCTAAGTGGCCTGGGACCAAACTTGCTTAATTCAGCCCCAGAGGGAAATACTACAAACCAGGATCAAGAGGCCAGGGTCACGACTTGTGCAACCCACCAAAATCAGGCCCACCTACAGGTGCCTTCAAACTACACACACTCACTCTTGGTCAGGAGAAGAGGGGTGGGGGGAGTCCGAGGTTGGAAGGACCTGGCTTCCCTCGCCCCATGGTCCCGAGATTGGCCTCCTGACTCTCAATCTGGCTCCGATCCCCCACCCCCTCCACCCCCCAGCCAGCTAGGCCTGTTCCCTTCTCCATCCCCCTCTCCTTCCCCCCTCCACCCCCCCACCCCCCACCCCCGCCCCGCAGCCTCTGGTCTCCGGCAGAAAGGAAAAAAGCTTGGATTAAGTGGTGAGCTGCCTGCCTCTAAAAGGACCAGGAGGCCTTTCAAGCCCAAGTGCCGGAAAAATCAGGGCAGTCTTCGGCAGCCACCACGTGGGGCAGCGAGAACCACAGCGGTACCTGCAGGACCCACAGCCGGCCGGGCTCTGGCGCCAGCCCCGACGGCGGCCCCGCCATCTCCGCCTGGGCTGATCCTTGGCCTCACCTCCTCCGGGGTCTCGGTTAACCTCCTGGCGCTGTAAGGTGCCTGCGCGCAGTTCGCGGCGAGGAGGGAGCGGAGGAGGGAGGCGGCGAGCAGCACGGCTCCACCTGATGGAGAAGCGCGGAGGCTTAGACCTCGAAGCGCCGCGAGGGGAGGGGGCCGGGGGAAGACGCCCGCCGCCCCCGCTGGGAACCGCGGCGTCCGGAGCGCGCCGCGCGGAGAACCGGGTCTCTGGGCTCGACCCGAGGAGGTGGCGACCCTGAAGAGACAGCAGAAAACCGGCCACTTGGAAAACTGCCCGAATTCTTGTTCTCTGCCCATCCAGGCTCCGGGTCTCCGTTGCGCCCACCGCGCGAGCCGCGGCCCCTCGCCAGCAGGTGGCATCCTCTCTAGAGTTTCTTCACCTGGCGCAGAGCCCGTGGCCGCCTTAATCAGTTCCCGCCCCCTCCAGGCCTTCAGGGCCAGGTGTTGTGTCCTTCGAACCCCCAGCCCAGCGGGTAGGAACGAGATCTCCCTCCCGAGAATGGGGGCTGGCTCCGGAGCCTGCTGCTCCCCGGCCAAGAAGTTTCAGGAGTGCAAGTCTCCTCCGGACAGCTTCCAAGCCCTGGTCTCTGGGCAGCAAGAGTACCCCGCTGTTTCCTGAGGTCAGGAACAAAGAGTGAGGCAGGAGGCTCTGGGCCCAGGTACAGGGGTGTCCGGGCACCGCTGTCCAGCGTCCTGAGCCGGTGGGAGTTCAAACTCTGACTCATCACCACTTTCCAGTGACTTTCCTCCTGGCTGTTCATCCAATGTCTGTAATATTTATTATTCCCTCGATTTGTGCAAAGGCCTGTTTTGGGTACTTAATGAAGATGTGTGGAATGAATACGTGAACTCCTGTTCTTGGAAAGTTTGCCCTCTAGTTGGGGCGAAGCGTACACAGGTGCATACATGGCAAAAAATTATGAACCTTCTCATTGGCTTTTTAACAAGACAGACGTTACCCTGGAGGGTCATCTGTCAGTTGGAATCCTTTCTAGTGGAATCCTTCTGGGCCCACTTGCCTGAGGCCCTACAGGAAGCTGCAGGGTCGAGATGCAGCACAGGGCCCCAACCTTCAGCTAGAGTTTCCACTGTCCTGCTTGCTCCCTTGCTCTCCTGCAATGCTCATGCGCCCTCATCTTCCTGTGTTCACCAGGGCCCCTGTATAGCACGAAGGAGAGGGAGAGGCAGTTTTATGAGAGGGACAGTCATTATGAGCGGAAAATTTCCTGTTTAATGCCTCTTGGCAATATTTTTTGCACAGATACATTATAAACCACATTCCTTTTTGTTTTTCTTAGAACCTGCCAGTGCTGGTGAAAACCTCCTTGTTCAGGGATTTAAACACGTTTTGAACAGGCCCCTCCTGGGAGTTCAGGGTAACCTGACTCTCCCATCTTGGATAAGTTAATAAGGGCCGGAAGTTACATATACTTCCAGAGACCAAATGGGCTTCAGAGGTTCTCCCTGGATGGCAGCCTGTCTGACCTGGGCAGTCACAATCTTCTAAGCTATTTCTTTTTCATTTATCTGAACCAAA
Source organism: Lagenorhynchus albirostris (assembly GCF_949774975.1). NCBI lineage: Eukaryota > Metazoa > Chordata > Mammalia > Artiodactyla > Delphinidae > Lagenorhynchus > Lagenorhynchus albirostris. The sequence continues at coordinate 101,716,795 of NC_083103.1, forward strand.
TTTCTTGCTCACATCTGCGTAGGTGGGTTATAAGACCTTAATCCCTGTGCACTGTGGTCAGTCTCTCTGCAGTCCTGCAGAAAGGCCCCAAGAACCAGGTTTTCAGCTTTCAGAAGCATCCCCCAAAGGGCAGGGCCAGACTGCACCACTGATTCACCCAAGGCCGGGCCTGAGTGAGGGGTCAGGGTGAGCCTTTGGACCCGGGTTCTGGCCTGAGAACTGCTACCTTTTGTAACCACTTAATAAACCTGGGCGTATCTTTCTTCATCTATGAAATAAGACAGTACTTCTCTGGGATCCCCCCCAGTCCTAAAATCCTATTGTCTGTTTTCCAGAAGCCACAGCTCTCAGCCTGGAGAGATTTGGAAGCGCTTCCCCAGTGACTCAGTGACTTCGGCTTTAGGGCAGATTTTGCCAGTGACCGACCCCCCCCACCACCATCAGGAACACTAGCGATGAGCCTGGAATCTGCACAGACTCCTCTGGTCTCATTGGTCATGTATTTTCTCCAAACTGTTTGATTTTCATTCTACTCTGAGTGCCCTCGGTCTTTCCCCAACTTGCTCAACTTGTGATTTCTCTTCTTTCCTTATTTCCCCCAGAACCATGCTCCGCCTCCAACCTGGATTCTGAGCTCCAGAACAGCTTTTCTTCAACATACACTCCATAATTCTATCGGATGCAAGCCTTTTAGGAAACTGAGGGAAAGCTGATGCCAGGGTGGCTAATGGTAAACACCTCCCTTGAAAGGCAGTAAGGACCATGGAGCCTTGTATTTTAACTCGATTTTAACATGAATCAGACTGGACCATAGCATCTATCTGATTGTGCGTCCTCCTGGATATACTGGCGGCCCCCTGAGGGTAAGAGTGGTGCCTCTCCAGGTCCCATGGCGCCGGGCTCTTACCCTGGTAGGCAGTAGGCACTCAATACATAATGTAGGATTAAGGGCATAGTTTTACCTAGTGCCCCACATCCCATTTCCTGTTTTCCGAGTCCAATTTAACTTGTTCTTTACTCTGTTATTAAACCATTGTCAAACATCTGGCATGTGCCTGCCAGTGCTCTGGCTGCATTTTATGGGGGTGGGTAATGAATTGAGCCTATATATAGTTTGCAAAATGTGGAACACACTGTAAGATGCAACGCACTACAGAAATGAAAGATATTTTTATCTCTTCAGCATCATTCTGCACAAGGAGACAATTCTCTGGCAACATTGTTTAAGAACAATAGACCTGTTTAGCCTTGACACACTCAGGCATGCAGGGCACTGAGTACCCAATTCACATGCGAGCAGCATTATCTCCCTTGGCAAAGGCCTGGCATGTGTAATTTACAGGGAAGAAAAGATATGGGAAACATTAGAAAAGGAGGTGGCAGTGCCCTGTGCCTTGTCTCATCACCAGCTGAATGCACAGGCCAGGATCTTCATCCCTGCTCCAGGTATGGTACGGGAGGCAAGTCTCAGCATCCTGCTTCAGTGCTCGGAGTGAGTCCTGTGTCATTTTGGAATATTCCATGTGTTCTTTTTGTGTATATGAATGGGCTAATTATGTGGAAAATATTGGAAGAAAAAGTGAAATTCCAAATTGTGACTCATTTGTGGTATTCAAAGTCTTAAAAATTATACTGCATTTATTCTTTTTCTCCATTATTCTTTTTCATAACCCTCTCCTCCCCCCCCTACCAACACACACACATACACACACACCCTAGGCCTATGTTATAAGTTACCAAACCTTTATAGCAGCCAAGGGAGCGGCTTGGTCTCACTTGAAGCCCTTTAAGCTCTTTTCCTAGATGGCAAACTTTACTTTCTCTTTTTTGTTTATTATAGATACAGTATTTTTCCTTCCTTTCTCTTTTCTCCCTTTCTCCCTCCCTTCCTTTCTTCCTTCTTTTCTTCTCTCCATATTATGGCCAGATAGGTGATATAAAAGTTGTATATGTAAATTTCATATTTATCTATCTTTATAAAGTTATATAAGTTTATGTATATTCAAACTTCTACACACAAATGCACGTGCACACACACAAACACACACACGACTTTTCTATTGGCATGCTAGCAACGGGCCTCCTATGCAAATATTCTAAACTATGGAGCCCTAGACCGAGTTTTCATCATCTCTGCCTGGACTCATGGCCTCCTGAACTCATTGCCTGGTCTACAGACTAAAGAAACCTCTTGCCACTGTCTAACCCACTGTCCCACCGCATTTGGCTGTTTGAAATTCAGCTCTGTGATATCTTCCCCATACACCACCTTGGGGTACATGGTCCCCAAGATAGAGTATAAACTTTTTATTGCTGTGTGTAGTGCATGTCAAACAAATATACCTTTTCTGTGTCTTCGCCAGCCCCCTCCTCCTTCACAGCCTACACTCTAATCCTGTCAAATGACTCTTTGATTGGAGGTAGGAGCCACTTTCACTCTCCCACACTTCTACTGCTTCCTCTCCTGTGTGCCTCTCCCCTGCATGCATCTCTTTGCTAATAGACAGGTGCTCATTGCTCAAGAACCAGTTGAACTGTCATCCCTTGAGACTGTTTCTTCACTTCCTTCCCCACTTAGTTGAAAACGAACAGCATACTCATAACAACCACAGTTATTATATAATGATTCATATTATAGTATAATTATTTATTTACATGTTTACCTTCCAAACTATATGTGAGCTCTTCAGGGTCAAGGACCATTTTTTTGGAATTTATTTTTGCATATCCCAGAGTCTGTTGCTCAATGCTTGGCATGCAGCAATCGTTGGCCAAAGGGTGTTTAAACGAAATAAAATTAGACCAAAAGTCCTACTTGCCTCCTTGTGACCATCCAGCCTCAAGCTTGAAATTTTCTTTCTTCATCACCTGATGCCTCTAGACCCAACGAGATGCAGAAAGTTCCACATCTACTTTCTGGAACTAGGCGCATCTGAAAGACCAAAAAAAAGATTTCTGACCACACATTTTAAACCCATTCTGAATCTCGGGCAAATACGGGGAGTGGTGCCACCCATCTAGATAAACCACAACCTAACTCTAGTCTTGTATTAAAAGAACAGTTAGAGATCCTGGTTACTCATTTTGCTTAATGGCACAGTCCCAAAGCATACTCCATAACAATTATACAGATAGAGGTTCAGAGTAAATGAGGAAAACCAACATTATTGTTTCCCAGACTCAGTCCGATTGGAATTGTGTTGATGGTTCAGTGCTTTTCCCATTGTCTGTGTCTCTTTTCTGCCTTTTTTTTCCTGCTGTTTGAGATTCTAAGCAGGCAGAGGTAGGAACTCCATTTAATACAATGATTCTCAGTGTGGGGTTCCCAGGCCAGCAACATCAGCATCCCTGAGAACTTTCTAGAAATGCAAATTCTTGACTTCACCCAGACCTCCTAAATCAGAGTCTCTGGGGTGGGGCCCAGCTCTCTGTGTTTTAACAAGCCTTCCAGATGATTCTGATGCATGTTAAAGTTAGAACCAGTGTTATTAGCACTCCCCTGTACCATCACCCAGCATCAACAATGATCAAGCCATGCCATGGCCCAGTCTGTTTCACTAATCCTCCATGCTTCCTCCCAGCTCATTGGATTATTTTGAAGCAAATTCAGACTTCATATCCTTTCATCCATAAGAATTTCAGTTTGCGATAAGGGCCTTTAATGTGGATGAAAGTAACACTTTATAGTATACATTTGTTAGCCATCTGGGCCCGACTATTCATCTTAGACAATTCATCCTTTGAATACATTCAACAGCCTTAATATGGTAGTTTTCAGCCAAAAATAAAAAATAAAAAATAACGTTCAATTAGATAAGACAGAGAAAGATCCTTTTTTTTTTTTTTTAGATTAAGAATTTATTATTTAGAAAAGGATGAGTCTGGTTATTATAATGGGGAAGAAGAATTTGAATCAATGAAGCAAGTCCTTAACAAAATGATGCAGGACTTCACCTTGAAAGAGGCTGCCTCCTTCCAGTTTCTAAAGTTTTGTGCTACATCCCATTTATAGGGTATACAGTCTGATTGTTTTCCCAGAATTGTCATAGATTCACAATTTTTGTCCATGCTCTGTGGTCTGATCTTCTTTCTGACCCACTTGCATTTGTATGAAAATTGGCCAGTTAAGATACAACCCGTGACCGTGATCTGATATTACCTGGGAAATACAGGGGAGTACAGCCATGACCTTGTTCTTATCAGCCGAGTGTGCTAGCTCTCCACAGTAAACAGCCGGTTTCGTCATAGGGCTCTGTCATCACCTGGTAGACCCCACGAGTACTTATTTTACTCAGAGAAACTCAAGAGAGTATTTGTTCCCCTTTTCAGATGTCTGTGGCAAAAACTGACACTTGCATAGAGCATGATTTGATAGCAATATCTGCAAAGTGTCAGAAAGGGGAGGGGATCGATACACTTAATTTACTTGGAATAATTCATTACCTAACCGGAGTTTTCAGGGAGGGCAGACAAATTCCACACTAAACTAACTCACCCACCTGGATGGAGAGGAGTACAGTGAATCCATCTTTGGAATGAGATGTAACACTGAGTTTCTTGCTTTCATTAATGACTCTCTCGGCTCCTTTCTTTCTTGAGACAGGGTGTTCATTGAGTCAGCCATTTTTCAAAGTGGGTGATTTACGCTACTGACTGAAAGTCCCCTTGCTGTTCCAGCTGAGCTTATTGTTTGCACTCTCTGCCATTATATTTGGGTGTGTTGCTTGCTCAGAAACTGTTGGTTTGGAGCTATACTCCACCTCAAGAGAAAGGAAAACACAGATCTTTTTCTTTGGTGGAGGGTGGTGATGGTGATTTTTCTTTGCTTTCAAGGCTAAACCAATAGGGAATCTGTTTGTCATGGGACTGGAGGTTACAAAATAAGGAAGAATCGTTAATGCAGTAGGTGAGAACCTCAGCAGGGTTTACTGAGGTCACAGAGTCCTTTTGAGATAAATATTGAAGAGGCATCTAGATTTAATGGCTTCACAATGATCTCTCAACCTCCCATCTCATTTATCTGACACCATATACAGAATGATTTGAAGTAGGGTTTGCCATGTAGTAGCACTGAGAGCCCATGAGTTCTGAGTTTTGGAGAGAATCCACTGGAGGGTTCCTCCCTTATTAAGGTACAACCATCCCCGGTAAACAACGTTGGCCCAGTGGCATTGAACTGATACAGGACAGGAAGCAGACAGGAACCAAGGGGACAGGAGGACAGGAACCAAAATCCCATTTGAAGCAGCTGAAGGAGCTTGGGGAGGATGAATGTAATTATAAGGTGCCTTCAGATAATTATGCTCTTTACCATCTAATTATGAAGTGCCACTTTCTACTTTAACTACCTGAAATTCAGAGATCAGTCAGCAACGGGCTGTCTACCGAGCTTTGGCGTGCTCCCTGATGGGGAAGGGAAAGTCCACAGTCAGGAAACAATGGGCTCTTGAGGGGGCCAGAAGGGTCCTCAGAGACTAGCCTGGAAAGGTTAGGAGGTATATTTCCATTCTCCTAAATTGTCAAGCTGTCTCACCTTTCTGTGCCTCATTGGAATTATCTACAAAATAAGGGAAAAAATACACCTCTCCTCCTCTTGCTTGTCAATAAGCTGGCAAAAAAAAAAAAAATCAAGATCTAAATCTCCATGACTATTTTTTTTATCATCCTTTAAAATAGGAGAAATCAATCAACAAATATTTGTTGGATACTAATTTTTCTTAGGGCACTGTAAGAGGATGCAGAAGATTTAAGACATTGACCCCTGTCCTCAAATACCTTCCAATGCAGTTGAAGACACAAAACAGACACATGGTTTGACACAACCAACCATGTATTCATTCATTCAGATGTGCATTTGACATATATTTATTGAGCATCTACTTTGTGTCAGGCACTGAATACAGGCTCTGGCAACACAGAGATGAAAAAGATTTACATTCAGTCCTCAAGGAGCCTGTCATGGTCTCTTGAGACATATAGGACAACCGTATAAGCCCTTGAGAGAAGCTGAAAGTGACTCAGAGATACAGATATTCTGAGAAGGGAGTGTTTGCTGTGGGCTGGGTGGGCAGGGGGGTCTCACAATGGGCCTGAGATGGAACAGGAAGAGACAGGACTTAAACCTGACATGAGTCCCAGTAAAATCAGAGACGCTGACACCCAGTGGTTCCTTATTCTCCTCTTGTGTTCCATCTTCCAGAACATAAGCAATAAAACTCAATAAGAGAGGCATCATTGTGGTAATAGAAGAGGAGATTAATTCATAATTTTGATTTCCTTTGAACCATTTTTACTTGATTTAGTCAAACTTGCTGTGGAAGATGATTCATTACAACCTATTTTAAATCATGATCAGGAAGCACAATGACACCCTGAAAAGACAGAGGATGTATTTCAAGTGAAGAAATCTCAATTTCTAAAACTTAGAGAAAATTAATTTGGTAGAACAGAAGGAAAAGAAAAGACCTAAAAAAATTGTTAAAGAATTCGCTATTTGTGATTGAATCCATGTATTACTTATGCAAGCAAAAACTAAAGAAGATACTCTAATTTTATAGAACCAAATATTATGGAAGCACATAAAGTGTGAACACCTTCCTTTACCAACCCTCGCCCCAAATCTACTCCCAGAGGTAGCTGCTATTAGCATTTGGAGTCCTTTGCTATGCGTTTATATACATATAAAAGAACAAGCACTCTGCACAAATGCATAAATGGGAATCACACATGATATATGTTATTCTGCAATTACATTTTCTTTGAACTTAACAATATATCTCAGAGATTTTTTCCAGTGATAGTCTGCTTTAATATGCCTGAAGGAAACAAGAATTGAAGCATTCATTTCCTTTTGTCTTCTGCTTTCCAAGGCAAGACTTGCTTTTTTCATCCATATCTGATCCAGGCTCTCAGTGAAGCAGTAATTGCTGTCGTGGTCAGGGTAAAAGGGCAGAAAGGAAAAGGTGAGGGCACAGGAGAAAATACGAGCTATATTGAGTCTCCAGGTTTTAAAATGTGGCCCAAACATAGGGAAGGGAAACAGGACCAAAGATTAACTCTTGACACTTTTAGGTAACCGATATTCAGCTGGCCTCAGGGAGGAAGACAGCCCTGACCTTGAACTAATCACTATGAAGTCCACATGTATTCATCATTTTCTATGTGCAAAAATGTACGAGTGCTTTAGTGGTATTCTTTTAGCGTATCATTGACCATTTTCAGAAGGAATAGGAAATAAAGAAAGAGAAAGAAAGAGAGAGAGTGAGAGAGAAAGAGAAAGAAAGAAAGAAAGGAAGGAAGGAAGGAAGGAAGGAAGGAAGGAAGGAAGGAAGGAAAGAAGGAAGGAAGGAAGGAAAGAAGGAAGGAAAGAAGGAAGGAAGGAAGGGAGAAAGAAAGAAACGGAGAAAGGAAGGAAGGAAGGAGGGAGGGAGTGAGTGAGTGGGAAAGGGAAGGAAGGAAGGAAGGAAGGAACGAAGGGAGGGAGGGAGGGAGGAGAGAGAAAGAAACAAGTCAAATGCCTCTGCCCTCTGCAAGCTTGAGTCTGAGTTTCTCGGGTGCCTGTCTTGGGGAGAGTTTGGAAGCTACCATCTTATCAGCACATCCAGAACACACAGACAAAGCAGAAAAGGGTTTATTCTGAGTTCACAGTGTGACTGTTTGATAGCTCTCTGTACATTCATACCTTTCAACTCTGGAGAGGGATGAGGTCTTTGGGGAAACATTCTTTAATTTATGTGGTTCTAGACACAATTAATCAGAGACTTTAATATCCATTAGGCCCTTATCCCCACCTCTCTCTCCATTTCCCCATCTCCCCAAACATAAGCAATCCCGTCCGACAGGACAAACGTTTTTGTATCAGAGAAGGAGATTCATTCTGAAGCGTGCAAGTGTAGGCCAGTTGTGGAAACAGACAGACATCAGGTCTTTGGTGAAGATTCATTCTGTCCTCAGAAAACAAGGAAAACACTAGCCAGGGCTTCTCTGGAGACTGTCACATATGTGTGTGTGGAGCCAGTTCAAAATTCTGAATAGTCCTTATCATGTTGAAGACATCTAATACTGGTCACGGAGCAAGGGCCTTGGCGGCCACGCCAGTCTGTATCCTGGCATAAAATAAGGGGCACTTGGATGGGATGTGGAAGGAAATTTCATAAACTGTGTATGGAGGGATGGGCTGGGTTCCAGGAGCTAAGAAGAAGTGATGTTGAGGCACTCAGGGAGGCGAATACCTTTACCACCCCTACCCCAGTCCTGAAGCACAGAGGGAGGGACCATTGTTAAGTGGAGCCCTGTGACCTGAAGATGGGGGTGGGGGTGGGGTGGGGGGGTGGGGCCCTGTGAACTGATGACGGAGGGGCGGGGCCACGTGGCTGGAGCTGAATCCTGGAGGGACAGGATGCCACCAACAACAGAACCCAGCCCTGAAACAGAAAGGGAGCAGTGGGAGACATACCCCTACCTCTCTCTCTTCCTGCTCTCTCACCTCTTTTTGGTGACTCCTGATGGCTGAACCCAACTGGAAATCAGAAGGAAGAGGAATCTGGGGGTGAATCCCACAGAGTCAGTGCATCAGGGCAGAAAGCAAAGTGGAGAAGGTCAGAGACTGAACCCTGGTGGTGGTGATGGCGGTGAGGTGGGTACAGAGAACAGCCATCACTTCAGCCTGATGAAGATTCAGCCTGGAAGCCAAAACAGGGCAGAGTGTCATGAGGCTCAGGTTCAAACCAAAAGGGCGAAGAAACAGTTGTCTGTGTCACCCTAGTGTGTTCAGAGCTTGAAGGATGCAGAACAAACCACTAGTCACTGATGCTGCAGAGCCCTGATCCTCTGGATGGTGACATCATCACAAAGCCCACGGGCTGGAGAGATCCCAGAAGTCATCCTTCTGCCTCCAAAGAGGGTAGCACTGGACTATTCCAGGGAGATGGAAGGTCCCAACTTTTCTACCTCCACAGCTTTTCTACTTCCACAGCTTTATGAGATGTTCCTTTTCATCCATCATTAGCCATGCATGCAAAATGAAAAAAATAATTCCAGTTGTAAACACTTGGGCATTTACTGAGGAACATACAGCATTTTAAACGTTGCACTGGATATAGAGATAAACAGGATAGGGTCCTAGGTCTTCTGAAGCTTACAGAAGAGTGAGGCAGATACATACATGGTAAATGACATTTCAGAGTGGGATGTGATTACTGCTTTAATAGAGATAAGTACAATATGTTACTGGAGTATAGAAAAGTTGGAGGTTAATTCTGACTGCAAGCGTTAGGAAAAGCAAAGTGGCATTCCATCTGGGTTTTAAAGAAGTGGGCAATGAGGTATATAAAAGTAACAAGGTAGAAAAACACCCACCCCATGCTTAGGAGGGCAATGGGAGCCCTGGGATGGCTGGGCCATGGAGTGAGTGGCCGAGGCAAGAGGAAGTGGGACCAGGAAAGTCTGCTGGGGAGGGGCTGGAGGGCATCTGAAGGTCAATACTAGGCTTTGGGGCTGAGATTGCCAGTTGTCTGTTCAATATTCTTGCTTCTCTTTCTCCTTACTAACAGAGCCTCAATGTTTTTCAGTGTGGCATTATGTCCATTTAAAACTATGAACCTCTTCAGCTCCTTTGCAGCTAGAGGAGCATCACGTGACCTAACTCTCACCTTCATGTAACTAGAAGTCTCCTAGATGAGGTTTCTGAGAAAGCCATTGGATGACTGATGAAAAAGGACTCATCTGGTCCACGCCTTTTGCCCTTGCTCCTCTCTCCTTCTTCCTGTCTAGAGTGTGAACTTGAGGCCTGGAGGTGGAGCAGGCATCTTGTGACCACGAAGCAAAGGCCCAGGCTTGGGAGGGCAGAAAGGGCATGAGAAGGAATCTGATCCATGATGACTCCTTGAGCTGCAGTATCTGTTCTGAAACACCTACCTCCTGACTTCTCCTTATGTGAAAAAAATGAGTCCCAATTTTTAAGCCTCTGTAGTCACGTTTCCATTTTATGAAGCTGCATAGAGTGGTCCAGAGCTTGAGTTTATTCTGTAGGTTCTGAGGAACCCCTGAAGGCTGACAAGCAATAGTGTAGACCCCTGAACGTGATAAGCGATAGTGTAGACCTAGGATTTGGTGATCTTGTCTGGCTTTCGGTCCAGCTCTACCCCTGGCTAGTAAGGTGACTCAGGGTGATTCCCTTAGCCTTTCTGAGAACAGTGTCCTCATTTATAAAATACAGGTTTTCTTAGAAGAGCTCTGAAAGACCATTGAGGTCTCCTGATTAGAGCAACACATTAGGAAGGTGGCAGGAGGCAATACAGAGGCTGGCTGAATAGGGAGAGCTGGGAGCAGAAAAGCCAGTCAGTCATGTGATTGTTGGATTTGGAGACAAAGAAGGTGCTGAGGACTTCAACCTGGGGTGTAGACAGATAGGAAACGAGTTAGGTGTGCAATACATAGGTCTCCTGGATGGATCGAACAGAGGCTGTGTGGTGTAGATGGAGAAGTTGCAGCTGATTCCAAAGGTGAACGAAACCCAGAGAGTGTAAAAAGCCTTAGTATTCTTCAATATTACCAAGATTTTGCATAGATTTTTGGAGATACTGAAATAGCGTGGCCTCATCTAACACTCTTAGGAAGTCATAGATGCAGAAGCCAACAATAATAAAAATAACTTCGATTCATGTCACACTCTCCCCCTCAAGAACCCAAAGTATGTTTGCATAGTTGTTAAGAGTTTATCATTGCGATGTCCTTGAGCGGAAAGGGAGGGAAGACTCATCTCTCCCCATTAGACTGACAGAGAACCTGCAATCTGGAAAGAGAGGGATCTGCTGAAAGTCAGGGCACAGCGGGCCCTCGACATTAAGTCTGCCTCATCCCTGGCCTGGGCTCCTCGGGGCCAGAGACATGAGGAAAACTAGGAGTTGGTTGCCCCCTCCGAAAACTCATTGCTGGTTCAGGATGCATAGCTAATAAAAGATCGCTCCGCCTCTTCTTCTTTCCCAGGACACATGATGCTTCTCCTGGAGTCAGATCTGGAGGCCCTAGAACACGGATGTCTTACCCAAAGCTTGAAAGCTCTGCACAGAAAATAAGAACAAGGTGTCTTGGCCTCAGTTTCCCCCGCTGATGGGGTGCTGGGAAAACGCCCTGATCTGGAGCCGGGTGTGTTTCTTCACCTCCTCCTCCAGTTTGCTTACCTGCTGCCTTGGCCTGGTCTGAAATCACAGGGCTCCCTTCCCATTTTTTTTAAACCTGAATTTCAAATCGGTCCAATCTCAGACACAATCTCTCTCCCAGATCTCTCCTACAAACAATGGGGGCATAACTGGTATATTTTAATCCCAAAACGACATCCGAAAGCGTTCTGCAATGCCGCCAAGCCAGCACTTTTAGAAGCATCTGACGATATTAATTTCAGTCTATTTCCTGAGGTTTGCAGGAAACTAAAATGTAGAAAGTGCTGTGGCAAAAAATTAAAGCTTTGTGGAAAAAAAAAAAGGAAGATTGACAGGAAATGAGCCTTCAATAGGACAGCTTGCATAGAGAAAGACTGTCCGCTTTTCTGCATATCAACATATGCTTGGGGAAAATAGCTCTGACTCCTTGCAGCTCTGCCATTGGGAGCAGCTTTGCCTACAGGCTGTAGGGATGTAGGGATTGGGATGAATATACGTCGGAGGCTGTGCACTGGGTCCTTCGGACTGGGCTGTGAATCACTGCTGGTGGCTAGACTTCCATAAAAGCAAAGTTACATCCGATTTTTATCCAGTTAAGAAGAAATCCTAAGGAGACAGCTCAGTTTTTACTAAAACCCGTGTTTATTTTGTTACTTGATTTTCCCATATCTCTCTCTCTCTCTTTTTTTTTTTAACATTTGACTCTGATGCTTTAAAATTCAGGCCTTTCTGGAAAGAATTCCTTCTAAATCCCCCACATGCAGTGATACTTTGAAGCAAATTCTACCCCCAAACACACCATCTTTTGTTTTTAAAGTGCCTTTCTTTGTCTGGTTTTCTCTTCTGCTGATTCCAGGGCTGGTTTTCTTGACTGTTTCCTGCCAGGCGTTAGCCCTGTCTTGCTGGGCTCCTTCCGAGGGTCTCTTCCTGTTTCTCACCAGTAGGTGGAAACAGTCCTGCTCAGCACAGACAGGATTTCTAGCATGTTCATTAGTAGGCCCTGCAGGGTCTCAGGAACCTCCAGGAAAAATCACCAAGTAAGCCATTTGTCAGTTACCCCCAAAGCTTATGATAGTGAACCTGAGCAGGACCCTGTGGGGTGCCTGGGTACAAAAGCCTTTCTGTGTCCCCCATTTCTGAGAAATAGGATTTACTCAGCCTCCCTGACCTTCCCTGAGTTCCAACGGACAGGTTCAAACAGCTGTTGATTAGGGAAGGGAAGGGATGCAGAGACAAGGGAGGAACAGTCAAGAGAAACAATAGTGCAGCCTTGGGGCAGGGTCCTAGTTCCCCCTCAAGGGATACACACACAATATCTTCCAGCTGTTTTGCAGATACTGAAACCCCTACCAGGTGGGAGAGGTTAACAGTGTGCTGCCCACAAGCACGCAGACTCCAGACCTGGTTGGAACCAGAAGGTTGATGATGCTGACTCCCCGTTTTCTCCCCACCAGCCAATGAGAAGAGTGTCCATGAGCTGGTCACGTCCTATGTGAACCATTACTATAAAACTCCTCACTACCCCTTCCAGGTCAGGACACAGTTTTGAGGGCATTAGCCTGCTGTGGTCCCCTTTGCCTGGCAAAGCAATAAAGCTCTTCTTTTCTACTTCACCCAAAACTCTGTCTCTGAGGTTTAATTCAGTGTTGGGGTACAGAGGCCAGATTCAGCATCAATAGGAGGCGGGGAGGACAGGGTCAAGTCTTCCAAAGAAAAACAGTTCTGCTTCTCACCTCCACTGGGACTCACCTATCTTTAAAAGTAAGGCCTAGTCACTCCTACCTTCCCCTGCTGTCTGCTTGTTATGGTGAGATCAACAAGGTTGAAAGGGCAAAACTGGATGTGTGTGGGTGTGCGGGTTTGTGGGTCAGACAGGGGCATCTTGGATTTCAGGGATAGCTAAGGAGTCAGTGTGACCCAGGAAGAGGCATTGGGCCCTGCAAGGCAGGACCTTCTTAGGGGCTCACATTGTCATTGGAAAAGCGAGTTAGTAAGGGAATCTGGAGCAATGCAGAAGACGCCCAGACTGGGCTCTTTTGAGAGACTGCAAACCCCCTAGCTCTCCTCTGCCTGTTCTGTGTTATAGCCCAAGTGAGACTTTTTTTTTAATTTCCTTTTTTCAAATTTATAGGTGCAAGACATGCCCCATTGCCACCATGGATAGTGTTAAACCTATTATGATTTGTTGTTCCTGAGACTAGGTGAGAGATGAGCAGATGAGAAAAACAGGCCTACTTCACTCCTTGCTGTAAGTTTTAACAGAGCCAGGGAATCAGAGTCAGGACCATTTGGGCCTGTGGTGGTCCTTTAAGGAGAATTCTCTGTCAGATATCCTAGTAACTGTAGGTCTGTTATGATTATGATCCCCATGGTGTGGTGAAAAGGAGGGGCTGGGAGAGGTTCAGGGATGTTCTGGAGGCCAAGTGGGGGCTGAGTGGAGTGGCCCTAGAATCCATTCCCAACCAAATGTGATGTTCATTGCAGATCACCTGTTATTCTGATTCTTAGACAGGAGACCAGCCTGTATTGTGAGGAATAACAACAGCAGTTGGGCCCACTGAGTGAATAATAGGGTTAGAACAAGACTCTTGCAAAGGCATTGGGATTCCTCCTGGCTTTGTGCCTCTCTTGTGGGAGCCCAGATTGTGTCACCATGGAAACCTGGATCCTGACATCCAACACCTTGGAGGGCCACATGGACAGGACATGCAAGACTCAGGGCAAGGGCACAGAAGGGCGGGGTGAAGGTGGGAGCAGGTGAGTGACTTCACTAAGAAGTGGAGACTTGGGAGGATGCAGTTTCCTCGGGGACCTCTGAATCTTTAAGATTCTGGCGAGTTGTATGAAGGTGTCCACGGCCTCACGGCTCCTGTCTCACCTCCCTACTCTAGCCCAGGGACATTTAGTCCTGGCTTGATGGTTATTGGCACAGATGTTAAAGGTCATGAACAGGGGAAAATGGAAAGCTTTTTCTGAGCTAAGAAGTAAGTGTGGGTTTGGCCTATTGATTTGAGCGCGATAGATATCTCTCATCATTTGAACGCCTATGTTGTCAGGCACACAAAGGCATTTGCTAAATCACAAGCACAGTAAGTACAATTTGAGAGTGTGTGAGTGGCAGGAGTGAGTGAAAGAGATGAGTTGGTGGTTGAAAGTTCAGATTTAGAGTTTGGAGAAACAGCTTTCAAGACTCTAAACACTATGTGAAAAAGCTGGAATTTTCAAACCTGCTTTTCCAGGACAGATTTGGACCTATCTTCTACTTTGACAAATAATTCAGAATCATGGGCTTCATAAATCTGTGATGCTGTTTTCTCTTATCGACAAGCCTAGGGGACCTTGCTTATTTGAACTAATTGCTCTTAGGTTCAGATACTCTGGGAACTTGACTTTCCTTGAGATATCCTAATAAGAGGTGGGACTAACATGGCAGATCTCACAGTCTGGCTGGTAATTGAATTGTCTGTGCTCCCCAATCCCCTTCTGTGAACTGCTTTTATTTGGGACCCAGGGAAAATAATTTTAAAAGTTGAAAACGTTTGAAGTAAGAAGTGGCTGCTTTTTTCTCTTCTCATTTCAGGTGTGCTGAATTTTAGTTCAGCATGGTTGTCAGGGGGCCTCTCCATCGTAAATCTGGAAATACTCTATAGTTAAGGATTATTTCTCAGATTTCCTGAAAGTAAAAGAAAAATGGGAAAGGTGAAAACTTGATGTTTTCCACCTGATTTATGCCATTCTCTGACACTCACACCCATCCCCCAGTTTGGAATTCTCATATGAGCTTCAAGCTTCTCTTCTTTGTCTTTTTGGTCATCAGATATTCCTGTTAGAGGAGAGCGAGACACCAGGCACCATGTTGTGCAGAGTCTGGGATCTAAGACCACACAATAAAAGAGGAGAAATCAGCTGGTGGAGATGTCACTCATGCCTGGGGAGCAGGTCTAGACCTGCAATGGCTGATGCAGTAGCTACTACCCACATATGACTCTTTAATTTTACATTATTAAAGTTAAGTACAATTAAAAATATACTCTTTCATTTGTACTCTTTTTTTAGATTCCCCATATAAGTGATATCATATGATATTTGTCTTTCTCTGCTGACTTACTTCACTCAGTATGACAGTCTCTAGGTCCATCCATGTTGCTGCAAATGGCTTATCTACAAAATAGAAATAGAGTTACAGATGCAGAAAACAAACTTATGGTTATCAGGGGGAAAGGAGTGAGAGATAATTTGGAAGATTGGGATTTACATATACATATTAATATATATAAAATAGATAACAAATAAGGACCTATTGTGTAGTGCAGGGAACTCTACTCAGTACTCTGTAATGGCCTATCTGGGAAAAGAATCTAAAAAAAAGTGGATATATGCATAGGTATAACTGATTCACTTTGCTGTACACCTGAAACTAACACAACATTGTAATTCAACTATACGCCAATAATAATTTTTAAAAAATATACTTCTTCCATCATTCTACTCACCCTCAAGTACCCAGTAGCCACATGGGTCTAGTGGCTACTCTATTAGACAGTGTAGATTTCATAGACCATATCTAACAACACAGAAAGTTCCACTGGATGGTACTGGTCTAGTCTCTTTACTCAATCGGTTTTAAGTGAATATGTTATTGGAAAAAATACTGACCATCAGGGTTTGTTCCTTTTGAATGATAATCACAGAAATGGTCAAACTTCGGTTTGATAACAATGATACTTATGAATAGAGCAAGCTGGAGATAATTCTACAAAATTAATGGTGTTTGTTCCCATCTAGATCTCCAAACCCTGATGAAAGATTAAGAAATTTAGATCCATTTGAAAATAAATGAGTGGATATCAATGTACCATCACTGCTATAGATGGAAGTGTATCTCTCCCAAATCCTTATGTTGAAGCCCTAACCACTAATGTGACCATATTGGGAGATTTGAGGAGGTGATAAAGATTAAAAGGGGTCATAAGGGTGGGGCCCTAATCTGATACAGCTGGTCCCCTTATGAGAAGAGGATGAGACCCCAGAGCTCACTCTCTGCCATGTGAGGATACATCAATAAGGAGGAAGTCTGGACAGTGAGAGATTAGTTCAAGATGGCACAGTAGAAGGACGTGCTCTCACTCCCTCTTGTGAGAGCACCAGAATCATAACTAACTGCTGAACAATCATTGACAGGAAGACACTGGAACTCGCCAAAAAAGATACCCCACATCCAAAGACAAAGGAGAAGCTGCAATGAGGTGGTAGGAAGGGCACAATCACAATAAAATCAAATCCCATAACTGCTGGGTTGGTTACTCACAAACTGGAAAACACTTATATCAGAGAAGTCCACCCACTGGAATGAAGGTTCTGAGCCCCATGTCAGGCTTCCCAACCTGGTGGTCCAGCAATAGGAGGAGGAATTCCTAGAGAATCAGACTCTGAAGGCTAGTGAGATTTGATTGCAGGGCTTTGACAGGACTGGGGGAAACAGAGACCCCACTCTTGGAGGGCACACACAAAGTAGTGTGTGCATTGGGACCCAGGGGAAGGAACAGTGACCCCATAGGATACTGAACCAGACCTGCCTGCTAGTGTTGGGGGGGGGTCTCCTGCAGAGGTGGAGGTTGGCTGTGGGTCACTGTGGGGACAGGGACACTGGTGGCAGAAGTTTAATGTGGTGCTCCTTGGTGTGATCCCTCCTGGAGTCTGCCATTAGCCCCACCAAAGTCTACAGTGCCGGGTTGCCTCAGGCCACAAAAACAACAAGGAGGGAACCCAGCCCCACCCATCAGCAGACAAAAGGATTAAAGTTTTACTGAGCTCTGCCCACCAGAGCAACATCCAGCTCTACACACCCCCAGTCCCTACCATCAGGAAACTTGTACAAGCCTCTTAGATAGCCTCATCCACCAGAGGGCAGACAGCAGAAGCAAGAAGAACTACAATTCTAAAGCCTGTGGAATGAAAACCACATTCACAGAAAGATAGACAAAATGAAAAGGCAGAGGGCTATGTACCAGATGAAGGAACAAGATAAAACCCCAGAAAAACAACTAAATTAAGGGGAGATAGGCAAGCTTCCAGAAAAAGAATTCAGAAAAATGAGAGTGAAGATGATCCAGGACCTCAGGAAAAGAATGGAGGCAAAGATCAAGAAGATGCAAGTAATGTTTAACAAAGACCTAGAAGAATTAAAGAACAAACAAACAGAGATGAATGATACAATAACTGAAATGAAAAATACACTAGAAGAATCAGTAGCAGAATAACTGAGGCAGAAGAACGGATATGTGACCTGGAAGACAGAATGGTGGAATTCACTGCCATGGAACAGAATAAAGAAAAAAGAATGAAAAGAAATGAAGACAGCCTAAAAGATCTCTGGGACAACATTAAACACAACAACATTCGCATTATAGGGGTCTGAGAAGGAGAAGAGAGAGAGAGAAGGGACCCAAGAAGATATTTGAAGAAATCATAGTTGAAAACTTCCCTAACATGGGAAGGGAAGTAGGAACCCAAGTCCAGGAAGTACAGAGAGTCCTAGGCAGGGTAAACCCAAGGAGAAACACGCTGAGACACATAGTAATAAAATTGACAAAAATTAAAGACAAAGAAAAATTATTAAAAGCCACAAGAGAAAAATGACAAATAATATACAAGAGAACTCCCAGAAGGTTAACAGCTGATTTCTCAGCAGAAACTACAAGCCAGGAGGGAGTGGCACGATATAGTTAAAGTGATGAAAAGGAAGAAGTTACAACCAAGATTACTCTGCCCAGCAAGGATCTCACTCAGATTCAATGGAGAAATCAAAAGCTTTACAGACAAGCAAAAGGTAAGAGAATTCAGCACCACCAAACCAGTTCTACAACAAATGCTATAGGAGCTTCTCTAAGTGGGAAACAGAAGAGAAGAAAAGGACCTATAGAAACAAACCCAAAACAATTAAGAAAATGATAATAGGAACATATATATCGATAATTACCTTAAATGTGAATGGATTAAATGCTCCAACCAAAAGACACAGGCTCGCTGAATGGATACAGAAACAAGACCCATATATATACTGTCTACAAGAGACCCACTTCAGACCTAGGGACACATACAGACTGAAAGTGAGGGGATGGAAAAAAGATATTTCATGTAAATGGAAATCAAAAGAAAGCTGGAGTAGCAATACTAATATCAGATAAAATAGACTTTAAAATAAAGAATGTTAAAAGAGACAAGGAAAGACACTACATAACGATCAAGGGATCAATCCAAGAGGAAGATATAAAAATTATAAACATATATATACCCAACATAGGAGCACCTCAATGCATAAGGCAAATGCTAATAGCTATAAAAGAGGAAATCGACAGGAACACAGTAATAGTGGGGGATTTTAACACCTCACTTACACCAATTGACAGATCATCCAGACAGAAAATTAATAAAGAAACACAAGCTTTAAATGACACAATAGACCAGATAGATTTAATTGATATTTATAGGATATTCCATCTGAAAATGGCAGATTACACTTTCTTCTCAAGTGCACATGGAACATTCTTCAGGATAGATCACATCTTGGGTCACAAATCAAGCCTTGGTAAATTTAAGAAAATTGAAATCATATCAATCATCTTTTCCGACCACAACGCTATGAGATAAGAAATCAATTACAGGGGAAAAATCTATAAAAAACACAAACATATGGAGGCTACACAATACGATACTAAATAACCAAGACCACTGAAGAAATCAAAGAGGACATCAAAAAATACCTAGAGAGAAATGACAATGAAAGCACTTCAATCCAAAACCTATGGGATACAAAAAAGGTAGTTCTAAGAGGGAAATATATAGCAATAAAATCCTACCTGAAGAATCAAGAAAAATCCCAAATGAACAATCTAACCTTACACCTAAAGGAACTAGAGAAAGAACAAACAAAACCCAAAGTTAGTAGAAGGAAAGAAATCATAAAGATCAGATCAGAAATAAATGAAAAAGAAACAAAGAAAACAATAGCAAAGATCAATAAAACTAAAAGCTGGTTCTTTGAGAAGATAAACAAAATTGATAAGCCTTTAGCCAGGCTCATCAAGAAAAAGAGGGAGAGGACTCAAATCAATAAAATTAGAGATGAAAAAAGGATAAGTTACAAAAGACACCACAGAAATACTTCATAAGAGACTACTACAAGTAAATCAATGCCAATAAAATGGACAACCTGGAAGAAATGGACAAATTCTTAGAAAGGTATAACCTTCTAAGACTGAACCAGGAAGAAATAGAAAATATGAACAGACCAATCACAAGTAATGAAATTGAATCTGTGATTAAGAATCTTCTAACAAAAAAAGTCCAGGACCAGATGGCTTCACAGGTAAGTTCTATCAAACATTTAGAGAAGAGATAACATCCATCCTTCTCAAACTCTTCCAAATAATTACAGAGGAAGAAACACTCCCAAACTCATTCTACGAGGCCACCATCACCCTCATACCAAAACCAGACAGAGATACTACAAAAAAAAAAAAAAGAAAAAAAAAGAAAAGAAAATTACAGCCCAGTATCACTGATGAATATAGATGCAAAAATCCTCAACAAAATACTAACAAACAGAATCCAACAACACATTAAAAGGATCATACACCATTATCCAGTGGGAGTTATCCCAGGGATGCAAGGATTCTTCAATATTTGCAAATCAATCAATGTGATATACCATATTAACAAACTGAAGAATAAAAATCGTATGATCATCTCAATAGATGCAGAAAAAGCTTTTGACACAATTCAACACCGATTTATGACAAAAACTCTCCAGAAAGTGGACATAGAGGGAACCTACATCAACATAATAAAGGCCATATATGACAAACCCACAGCAAATATCATTCTCAATGGTGAAAAACTGAAAGCATTTACTCTAAGATCAGGAAGAAGACAAGGTATTCCACTCTCACCACTATTATTCAACACAGTTTTGGAAGTCCTACCCATGGCAATCAGAGAAGAAAAAGAAATAAAAGGAATACAATTTGAAAAAGAAGAAGTAAAACTCTCACTGTTTGCAGATGACATGATACTATACATAGAGAATCCTAAAGATGCCACCAGAAAACTACTACAGCTAATCAGTGAATTTGGTAAAGTTGCAAGATACAAAATTAATGCACACAAATCTCTTGCATTCCTATACACTAACAATGAAAGATCAGAAAGAGAAATTAAAGAAACAATCCCATTGACCATTGCAACAAAAAGAATAAAATACCTAGGAATAAACCTACCTAAGGAGGTAAAAGACCTGTAATCAGAAAACTATAAGACACTGATGAAAGAAATCAAAGATGACACAAACAGATGGAGAGATATACCACGTTCTTGGATTGTAAGAATCAATATTGTGAAAATAACTATACTATGCAAAGCAATCTACAGATTCAATGCAATCCCTATCAAATTACCAATGGCAATTTTTACAGAACTAGAACAAAAAAATCTTAAAATTTGTATGGTGACACAAAAGACCCTGAATAGCCAAAGCAATCTTGAGGGGAAAAAAGTGGAGCTGGAGGAATCAGGCTCCCTGACTTCAGACTATACTACAAGGCTACAGTAATCAAGACAGTATGGTACTGGCACAAAACAGAAATATAGATCAATGGAACAGTATAGAGAGCCCAGAGATAAAACCACACACCTATGGTCAACTAATCTATGACAAAGGAGGCAAGGATATACAATGGAGAAAAGACAGTCTCTTCAATAAGTGGTGCTGGGAAAACTGGACAGCTACATGTAAAAGAATGAAATTAGAACACTCCCTAACACCATACAAATGTAAGACTGGACACTATAAAATGTAAGACTAAATGTAAGACTGGACACTATAAAACCCTCAGAGGAAAACATAGGAAGAACACTCTTTGACATAAATCACAACAAGAACTTTTTTGACTCTCCTCTTAGAGTAATGGAAATAAAAACAAAAATAAACAAATGGGACCTAATGAAACTTAAAATCTTTTGCACAGCAAAGGAAAGTATAAATAAGATGAAAAGACAACCCTCAGAATGGGAGAAAATATTTACAAATGAAGCAACTGACAAAGGATTAATCTCCAAAATATACAAGCAACTCATGCAGCTCAATATTAAAAAAAAAAAAATCCAAAAATGGTCATACAACCTAAATAGACATCTCTCCAAAGAAGACATACAGATGGTCAAGAGGCACATGAAAAGCTGCTCAACATCACTAATTATTAGAGAAATGCAAATCAAAACTACAATGAGGTATCACCTCACACCAGTTAGAATGGGCATCATCAGAAAATGTACAAACAACAAATGCTGTAGACCATGTGGAGAAAAGGGAACACTCTTGCACTGTTGGTGGGAATGTAAATTGATACAGCCACTATGGAGAACAGTATGGAGTTTCCTTAAAGAACTAAAAATAGAATTACCATATGAGGGAATTCCCTGGTGGTGCAGTGGTTAAGAATCTGCCTGCCAATGCAGGGAACACAGGTTCAAGCCCTGGTGCAGGAAGATCCCACATGCCACGGAGAAACTAAGCCCATGTGCCACAACTGCTGAGCCTGCACGCTAGAGCCTGTGAGCCACAACTACTGAAGCCTGTGCGCCTAGAGCCTGTGCTCCACAACAAGAGAAGACACTGCAATGAGAAGCCCAAGCACCCCAATGAAGAGTAGCCCCCGCTCACTGCAACTAGAGAAAGCCTGCGTACAGCAATGAAGACCCAATGCATCCAAAAATAATAAACAAATAAAATAAAATTAAAAAAAAAAGAATTACCATATGACCCAGCAATCTCACTAGTGGGCATATACCCAGAGAAAACCATAATCCAAAAAGCCACATGCACCCCAATGTTCATAGCAGCACTATTTACAATAGCCAGGTCATGGAAGCAACCTAAATGGCCATCGACAGAGGAATGGATAAAGAAGATGTGGCACATATATACAATGGAATATTACTCAGCCATAAAAAGAAATGAAATTGAGTTATTTGTAGTGAGGTGGATAGACCTAGAGTCTGTCATACAGAGTGAAGTAAGTCAGAAAGAGAAAAACAAATATCATATATTAACACATATATGTGGAATCTAGAAAAACGGTACAGATGAACTGGTTTGCAAGGCAGAAATGGAGACACAGATGTAGAGAACAAACTTAGGGATACCAAGGTGGGGGCAAGTGGTGGGGGTGGTGGTGGTGTGATGAATTGGGAGATTGGGTTGACACATATACACGAATATGTATAAAATATCTAACTAATAAGAACCTGCTTTATAAAAAATAAATTAAATTAAAAAAGAAAAAATAAAGGCAGAATTCTGCAAGTCACAAAGAAAATGCTCATCAGAAACCAACCATGCTGGCACTTGATCTTGAACTTCTAGTCTCCAGAACTGTGGGAAAATAATTTTCTATTTTTTAAGCCACCCAGTCTGTGGTATTCTGTTACAGCAGCCCAAGCCGACTAATACAATAACCTTATGTTTGAGTTGCTGCTACTAATAATGGCTAGCATTTGCACAGCATTTTCCAAGGTGATTTTATGTATATTATTTGCTTTTCACAAAAGCTCCGGAGGCTGGCATTAATACTATGATTTCACAGATGAAGAAAAAGAAGCCTGAGAATTCTTGGATAATCCAGGGTCAAGGTGAAGGTAGAAAGTAGGGCATCTGATTTCCAGTCTTTCCACCATACTGCTTTACAGATCTAGTGTGATTGCCCAACACAGACTGTGCCTGGGAAACTCTGAACATGAGTGCTTCTCCGTGGCTGCTTTCACATTCAAGTCTGCCCAATAGAAGTAATGGAGAGTTCAGGAATGTGGAAATCAATATCGCATAGTCAACAAGGGATTCATTTGCAAAATATTGAAAATACTTTTCTACAAGCATGTTATAAAAAAGCAAGGGAGAAATTGGCAAAAGACATGAACAAGAAATCCACAGAAGTTTAGTTTTGTATATGGTGTTAGAGAATGTTCTAATTTCATTCTTTTACATGTAGCTGTTAGTTTTCCCAGCACCACTTACTGTCTCACACCATATACAAGAATAAGCTCAAAATGGATTAAAGACCTAAATGTAAGTCCAGATACTATCAAAATCCTAGAGGAAAACATAGGCAGAATACTCTTTGACAAAATTGCAGCAATATTTTTTGGAACCATCTCCTAAAGTAAAGGAAATAAAAGCAAAAATAAACAAATGGGACCTAATTAAACTTAAAAGGATTTGCACAGCAAAGGAAGCCATTGACAAAATGAAAAAAACAATCTACTGAATGGGAGAAAATATTTGCAAAAGATATGAGTGATAAGGAATTAATATCCAACATATGTAAACAGCTCATACAACTCAACGTCTAAAAAACAAACAACCTGATTAAAAAATGGGCAGAAGAACTGAATAGACACTTCTCCAAAGAGGAAATGCAGATGGCCAACAAGCACTTGAAAAGATGCTCAACATTGCTAATCATCAGGGAAATGCAAATCTGTCAGAATGGCTATCATCAAAAAGAACACAAATAAATGTCGGTAAGGATGTGGAAAAAAGGAAACTCTTGTACACTGGTACACTGTTGGTGGGAATGTAAATTGGTGCAGCCACTGTGGAAAACAATACGGAGATTTCTCAAAAGTCTAAAAATAAGCTACCATTTCACCCAGCAATTCCACTCCTGGATATACATCTGGAAAAACCCAAAAACATTAATTTGAAAAGATACATGCACCCATGTGCATAAGTGGATAAAGATGATATGGTATACATATAGACACAATGGAATACTACTCAGCCATAAAAAAGAACAGAATCTTGCCATTTGCAGCAGCATGGTTGGACTTGGAGGGCATTACACTAAGTGAAATAACTCAGACAGAGGAAGATGAATACTGTATGATATCACTTATATGTGGAATCTAAAAAATAACAAACTAGTGAATATAACAAAAAAGAAGCAGACTCAGATATAGAGAACAAACTAGTGGTTACCAGTGTTGGGGGCAAAATAAGGATGGGGATTGGAAGGTACAAACTATTGGGTGTAAGACAGGCTCAAGGATGTATTGTACAGCAGTATAGCCAATATTTCATAATAACTGTAAATGGAAAATAACCTTTAAAAATTGTATAAAAAATAATAAAATAACAACCCACATTAAAAAAAAAAGAAATCCACAGAAGGGGAAATTCAAAAAGCCAATAAACATTTTTAAATGTGCAAACTTGTTAGTGAAAAAGAAAATACATTAAAAAATTAATTTATTCCATTATAAGCACGTGCTTACCCAGTTAGTCATGGAGGGTAACAGGCCTGCTGGTAAAACAGGTCACCTAAAATACAGATGGTATCAAACTAGTGCTCAAGGACTAACTTCTAAAGCAAAGGTCATTTTTATACCCATCTGACTAGGAAAAAAAATTTAAAGTCTCACAATATCAAGCACTGAAGAGGAAACAGGAATTATCATAAACTGGAGACTGGAATATAAATTAGTACAGCCTCTTTGGAGAAGAATTTGTCAATATCTAGTAAAGTTGAAGATATACACACCTTATGATCCAGTATTTGACTCCCAGATGTATTGATATATCCTAGAGAAAATCTTGCACATGTTCACAAGCAGATATGATCAAGGATATCCATTGCAGTCTTACAGTAATTGCAAAAAAGCTAAATGTCTGTCAATAATGTAATGGATAAAGTGTAGTCCATTCATACAATGAAATATTGTCTGTTAAAATGAACTAGATTTAAATGTATCAACATATATACCTCTTGAAGATATGATGTTGAGTGAAAAGAGCAAGTTACAAAAATACATGTGCAGATGGTATGATTTATATAAAATTTAAGAACAAATTGATATTGTATATTACTTGTGAATACATACAATACAAATATATACAAATATAAACAATAGAGATATAAAGATAAAATTCAACTTCAAGGTGGTGATTACCTCTGAGGAGGGAGAAAAACGATTTGGGGGTGTTCAATGATATCTGTACATTTTTTCACTTTAAAAGGTTTTCTAAAGCAGATAGGAAAAAAATTAACATATAGCAAATCTGGACGGTCCATGGGTAATTGTTAAATGATTCTCTGTACTTTTATGCATATAAATTTTTCAGAATTTAAAAACCCAAAACTTTCTGCAAGATCAGAATTTTCCTGATCATTTGATTTCAGCACTCACAGCCCCAGTCTAAGCCTTATAGTCATACATGCTTCAGAGCAAACAGACAAGGACAGAAAGATGCACTCAGAGAAACTGTCTTCCAAGGGCAGCCAGCAGGTCCAGGGGAGAGCTGGGGTGTGACGTCATAGCCTGGGGACCAGGCACCCTTGCTCACCATGTTAAACAGAGACCCAGCAGGAGGCTGAGGTCTGAACTTAGCAGTGTGGAAGGTTGGGGAGCAATTCCCCTCAGTTCTGCCTCTTCCTGCCAGGTTAGGTGTCACATAACTTAAGACTTGGCTCTAACACTCATTTCACATGCTGATAAACAAAGCTAAAACATAAAATTAATTTTTAAAGCAATTAATGTTCCACCCAGGCAATTATTTTCTTGGGTCTCCAGAAAGCTCGGCATTGCTAAAAGTGCTTTGTTTGTTTTATGGGAATAAAAATAATAAAAAAATTAATTAATGTTTCATGAGTCACCTAGCTGACACACAACTTTTCCTTTAAAAAACAAACAACGGAGACACCTTTGCCATTAAACATCTCCCCTCTCACAGCAGCCTCCCTTCTCCCCATCCCGATTTCAAGGCTCTCTCTGGATTTTTGGAAATTTTGTGTGATTAAGTCTTCAACGTTTTAGTCATCCTCTGAAAATATGTTTTTGCTAGATTTTTCCTGGATGTCCGCCAACAACCATTTGGGTGAATAAATGAACGTCTCTTGAGCAACTATTATGTGTTAAATGCTTGCTCCCTACTTTTTTCACTTGACTTTATTTGATTCTTATAACAATCCTACAAAGTTAGTGTAATCATTAACATTAGCATCATTGCAGAATTAAGAAAACTGAATCCCAGAGAGAGTAAGTGACTTGTCCATGTTTGCAAGGCTATAACCCTATCAAGAGAGCTAGGATTTAAAAGCTGCACTGGGGCTCAAATTTCTGGGTTCCAATCCCAGATCTGCCTCTAATTATCACTAATTATGTGACCCTCTGTGGGTCACTTTACCTATTAGAGCCTTAGTTTTGTCATCTCTGAAATGAAGGGGTGAGACTAGATGATGTCTAAGTTTCCGTCTAATTCTAAGGGTTTTTGTGTGTGCGTGTGTGGCCTTTTATTATACAAAAAGAACAGAAGAGACAGCTTATCTTTGCCAGTTCTCTTCTTTTCTGGTTTCTCTGCGGACAAGAGCTCAAGGAATGAATTGAACAATTGAAAGAAGGTCAGTGAGCCAAACAAATCCTGGTGGACCAACTGCTCACTGAGGCCATGATTTCTCTGGGCAGGACTCATACCTGACTCTCTGTCTCTGAAACACTGGCACATTTGGAAATCAGCCTGTGTTATTACGATTACTGAATGTCTATGGAACACAAAGAGTGGGCTGAAAAGGCCCTGGGCACATAAAAAGCTGAGAAGCAATGCCTTGAACTGTATCCACTTGTGTTACTTTGGAATGTTCTTAATTCAGAGATGAAGGGTCCCCCTGTTCATAGGGTGGGCTGGGGATGTCAGCTTCTTTCCTTGGAGTCATTTATCCACAGAGCCAGGTTCACATCAGGACTGACGGTGAATAATTCAGGGCCTGGGCACATAAGTTTTCAATCTGGAAGAACAGCCATCTATTTCTTTCCAGCATAATTCTGGCATTAGTGTCAGAGTAAGGGCCTGAACTTGAGCTGGGTCCTAAAGGAGAGGTACAATTTGGATATTGTAGCAGATGGTGGTTTTGCAATGTGTGTGTGTTGGTGGGGGGCAGGGTAGAGTATCAAAACCCAGGTGGGGGCTTGATAAAGGCCCAATATTTAAGAATGAGACTCACCTAAATGAGGGGAAAAAGGAAATAGAGCAGAGGACACAAAGATTATACATACTTAGAAAGAATGTTAGATTTGTCTATAGACAGTGTAGTATGGCAGTTTAGATGAAAGAATTAGGCTATTTTGGGATGGAATTCTGGGTTGGCCACCTACTAACTCTTGCTGAGTCATTTAACCTCTAAACTTTAGTTTCCTCATCTGTAGTATCTACCTTACAGGGTTGTCATGAGGATTCAACAAGACAATTCCTGTAAGGCCTTTAGCACAGAAAACTCAATATACACTAGATATTATTAGCATGGGGTTAGGGATCTTGGACATTGTCTCCAGGGGAAGTTACTGAAGGTTTTTAACATGGGGATGATGATTTTAGGGCATTGGCAGAATGCAACTGAATTTCGATGGAGCCAGGCAAATAGTTTGGAGGTCATTTCAATGATCTGGGTATGAGATAATGGGGTCATGGCTTGGGATGATGTAAATGAGAATAAAAGGAAAAGGGTAAATGTGACAGTCATTTCAGGATTTAAAAATTTAGTGAAAAAAGGGGACAAGGGAGAGAGATGAATAAAAAATGATGTCCAGTTGTTGGACTTGGCCTACTAGAAGAGTGGGCATCGTTGAATAAACAGAGGAACTGGTTTTGGGGTGAAAATCCATTTGAGATTCATTTATTAATGTTAAAGGTATGGTGGACCACCATCCAAATGCAACTCTCCAGGTGGCCGTCACAAGTGTTCATTCAAAGAGAACTGACTGCATTTAATATTTGAGGATCCATAGGACATTACCTAAACTTCAGTTGTGTGCTACTTACATTGTTTCCCTCTGTCTCATACTCTTATAGTATTATTTATTTAATATTTTACTGTAATTTGACTTCAACTTATTTTTTTGGCTTTACCTAAGCAATAATATCTGTGAAATTTCAGGCTTTATGTGCTACTTATATTTTGTCTAATACACAGTAAAATAAAATGATAACTGTTAAAAGAGAAATATTCATCCCTATACCTCCTAAAATCATCCCCAGTATCACCATTGTTATACATACATTTTGTGAAATGTGAATAAAAATGAAAAGCCATAAGAAACATTGCTTTTCTCATGGAAATAGAATAGCAAGAATATCAGGAAGCTAAAGTGTGGGAGAGAAAATGTTGTCAGTGAATTACAAAGAAAGAGATGAGTACAGGAGAAACAGGACCCTATAGCGTCATGACAAATAGGTTGGGAGCGGGGTGAGAGGGGGTGTTGTGAGAAAATTTCAAAGAAAGGGTAGTAAAAATACTAATATCTAGAAGAATGAATTTTTGAAGAGCCATGGTATCTAGAATTAGATAACCAAAGGAGGGTCACATTCTGGAGATAGATATATATATATATATATATATATGTAAATTTTAATTTTCTTATTGAAGTATAGTTGGTTTACAATGTCTCAGGTGTACAGTAAAGTGATTCATTTACACACACACACACACACACACACATATATGTATGTATATTCTTTTTTAGATTCTTTTCCATTATAGGTTATTATAAGATATTGAATATAGTTCCCTGTGTTATCCAATAAGTCCTTGTTGGTTATCTATTTTATATATAGTAGTGTGTATCCATTAATCCCAAACTCCTTATTTATCCCTCCACCCACCACTTTCCCCTTTGGTAACCATAAGTTTGTTTTCTATGTCTATGAGTCTATTTCTGTTTTGTACATAAGTTCATTTGTATCATTTTTTTAGACTCCTCATATAAGTGATATCATGTGATATTTGTCTTTCTCTTCGTGACTTACTTCACTGAGTATGATAATCTCTAATCCCATCCATGTTGCTACGAATGGCATTATTCCATTCTTTTTTATGCCTGAATAACATTCCATTGTATATATATATCACATCTTCTTTATCCATTCATCTGTTGATGGACATTTAGGTTGCTTCCATGTCTTGCCTATTGTAAATTGTGCTGCTATAAACATTGGGGTGCATGTATCTTTTTGAGTTAGAGTTTTCTCCAGATATATGCCCGGGAGTGGGATTGCTGGATCATATAGTAACTCTATTTTTCATTTTTTAAGGAATCTCCATACTGTTTTCTGTAATGGCTGTACTAATTTACATTCCCACCAAAAGTGTAGGAAGGTTCCCTTTTCTCCACACCCTCCTTAGCATTTATTATTTGTAGACTTTTTGATGATGGCCATTCTGATCAGTGTGAGGTGATACCTCATTGTGGTTTTGATTTGCATTTCTCTAATAATTAGTGATGTTGAACATCTTTTGAAATACATTTTGCAAATATAAAAACTATAAAAAAGTAAAGTAGGCATGCACGACTTGCTGATGATGGATTCAATGTGCAGTATAAGAGAAAGAGAAGAGACAAGAATACTTCCAAGGCTTTTGTCTTGAGTCATGGGAATATTGTAGCTACTATTAATTGACATATGAAGATTGCAGGTGGTCCAATTCTGGGGAGAGGAGAGATCAGGAATTCCATTTTGGACACGTCCAGTTTGAGATATATAATAATTTTATAAGAGAAGGTTTAGAGAAATGGTAGAATAACTGGTTCTAGAGTTCAGGACTCAGGATCTGCCAAGAGATAAAATTTGGGAACTGTCAAAATATAGGTTATAACTAACTTCACAAAACTAAATGTGTTCATTGTATCAGTTAGAATGGGCTTGGTTATTCTAAGTAACAAAAACTTCCTAGCCTCCCAAATCTTAGTGACTTATAACTTCATTTTTCTTCCTTGTTTATGCTATTTATCCATTGTGGGTCGATGGTGAGCTCTGCTCTTTATTTCCTCACAATCCATGCTGACAAAGTGGTCAGAGGGAGAAGAGGGTTCTGAAGAGGCTTGTGTCCAGCATTGAAATGTTCTGCCACACGGGACAACAGGAGCCTGGGAGTTCTGTTAAGAATACAGTGCATTTGGTACCTACACCAAGTCAGAACACCAGAGAGATCTGAGTATGGAGAGTAAGAGCTCCAGCTTTCAGGTGACAAGGACCTGGGGTGGAGCCCCAGATGTCACTGAGTGTGATCTTGGCAAGTCTCTTAACCTCAGTTTCCTCATCTGAAAAATGGGGCTGCTGTGAAGACTAAGTAACACACTGCCTCATCTTGGCCATGTGGGGAGACTTCAAGTCTGGTAGCTAGCGTCTCCATGATGGCAGAAGTGTGAATTGCTATAACCAGTGTGGAAAACTATGTGGCAGCATCCACAACATACGTATAACCTATGATCCAGCAATTAAAACCCAATAGGCCCATGAACATATTTCACCAAGAGGCATGCACTGGAACGTTAATGGCCACACTACTCATAATACCCCAACAGGAAACAACTCAAACAACAGGATCCAGCAGCAGAATGGATCATCAGAGTGTGGTGTAGCCACACAATCACACGACCCAGCAATAAAAAAGAACCATGTAAAACGCAGCACTGTGGGTGACTCTCACAGCACCGTGACAAAGAAGTACATTCCCAATGATTCCATTTATGTAATGCACAAAACTAGGTAAAACTAAGCTCTGTGGAGAGAAGTTAGGACAGTGGTTACTCTTCGGAGGAGAGGGACAAGTTACTGGAAGGGGTAAGTGGTGGATTTCAGGGGTGCTGACCATGTTCTGTGGTTGGTACTAGTAAATGAATGTAGCCAATATGGGGAAATTGATCAAGCCACACACATATATTATGTGCATTTTCATTAAAAGGATAATACAATTTTAATAAAAAAAAAGAATCAGATGTATTGTAGCAGCGAACTAAAGCTAAGTTACTTTACTTAGTTGGTGGAGATCTCTGATGTCACTTGTTTTTAATCACCACTTGCTGCCTCCTGAGCTAGAAGGGCTGATTCAAGCCACAGGAGTAAACATTTGTATAAATAGGATGCCTGTCATTTAGGTGTGATTGACAGTTTAATTAGGCACATGTCCTTTTGTTGCCATGGTAATTAAATTGGTGGAGAATCCAGAAATTCCAGGTTGTTACATTTGTCTCTTGATTGCTGGATTTTTTTAAAAGGATTTATTATACTTGTGAACGTGATGGTGTCCTTGGCATGAAGGAAGCCACACTCATTGCAGCAGGAAGGCTAATCTTGTTATATTAACGAGGAAATTGCTAAGCAAAGAGGTAAAATGGTGGGGGGGGGAATTGCCCCATTGCCCCCTACCTTTTCTGCTGAGTGTCAGTCAGTAACAAAACAGGGCTCCTGGAACGTGGAAACCAGTCTTGAATTTAAGAGTACCAGCAAAAAGCAAGTGAAAGTTCTTGCCAATTTTACAAGGCAATCTCCGGCTCCCTCTCTCTTGCTTTTTTTCTTCTTTTACTGTAGCTAGTTTAAAGTGATGCTGTTAACTCTAATGGTTACTAGGAATAAAGGCAACGCAGCTCAAGCAGGGCTTATCCAAAAAGGGTGACTGTAGACTCAGAACAAAATTGAGGGGCCATCTGTTTCATGCCCCTGGCTCTGGGCTAGATTGTCTGGAAATCATTGCTCAGGAACCTGGTCACCTGAGTTGGAAAGGTGGGCTGGTGATGAAGCTTTGTTCTCTCCCTTTGCCTACTCTGACCCTTTGGGATTTAGCCTAGATCATCTCCATTAGTTAATTTTAGTTTTGCCTAATTAGGATTAAAGAATGTCTTTTAATTTTTTTAAAATAATTCCTTTTTCTCTTAGACATTTTTACTTAATGTAGGGTAGGTAATTGGAATCTTATTTTTTCCCAGAGTAAACGAGAAGGTATTTGGGTATAAGTCAGAGTTAGTGTTTGAGATTTCTATGGAGATTTCAACTCAAACCTACACACTTTATAAATATATTTTTTTCAGGTATTAGTCACAATATATTACTTCTAATGCAAAAGCCAAACATGGATATTAAACTAGATACACTTTAACAGGAGACATCAACATGTAGGTAAAGTTTGATCACTGTTTTTTTAGCTATTCCCCATCATATCTTAACCTAATTCTGATCTCATCCCTGGTCATCAGGATGATTCTTTCTAAATCACCCTCAACACTGACTTGGAGACAAATGTAATCAGTTCAATTCACTGAACATTTACCGAGTGCTTACTATACGTCAGGCACTATACGTGGTATTAGAGATAAGAAATGAATAAGAAACTGGTCCTATCTTAAAGAGGCTCATATTTAGACAGAAGGGGAAACATAATAACAGGATGTTAGGGGATAAAAGTAAGTACAAATTATAAATACAGTACAGAGGAGGAAAAAAATGGCTTTAAAGGTATGAGGATTCTTGGAAAGACTTCCTGAAGAAGGGAATATCTGAACTGGGTTTTGAAGTATGAAGAGGAGTTTTCCTAGAAGACTTTGAGACAGAAGGAATGTAGTAAGTATAGGAACAAATACTTGAATCAGCCTAGCCCATGTTGGGAACTAGATGCAGAGGCTTCATAAGTAGATAGAGACAAAAGGTACCTTGACACAAATCTTGGACCTTCTTCTGTAAGTGATGGGACAAGTGAGAAGGTTTCTAAATAGGTAGCATGATTGGACCACTTAGGCAGCAGTGTGGAGGATGGACTGACTCTGTGCCTGGAGGTGGAAATGCTATTAAAAATAGGAAGAACAATTAAGAGGTTGTTGCATTAGTTTAGGCTAGTGATGATGAGAATTTGGACAAAAATGTCAAGATATTTGGAAGAGGACAATTTAAGAGATATTTAGAAGGACCAACAGTACTTGGTGAAGAGGTAGGCTTAGCTTAACAACCTCTCCTCCAGTTCACCTGATAACCTTCACTACCTTTATGGTGATCACGGTGCACCTTGTGACCCAAAACATCCTGGCCCTCCAGGAGCTGAGCACACCCCTCTGCTGGGACTCCAAGCTAATTGGTTCTGTGGCTCAGAACCTCCTGTACCTCACCAGCTCCTCCACACCTGTGATCCCCAACCACACAGCAATACCACCCAGAGAGTGAAAATCCCCATCCCAGGCTCTTCAAACCTAGAAGGTTTTCTCAGGTACTTGTTAGAAGGTGAATAGAACAACCTGGAATATTTCTCTCCATCTGTTCTTTGAGCTTTAGTTGGCAGCACTAATTAGTTAGCTAATTAGTTAGTAACTAGCATTAGTTAGTAATGCTACACTGCTAACTAGGTGTAGCATTATTTAAATAGTTTCTTTATTTTTTGAATTTTATTTTATTTATTATTTTATATAGCAATTTCCTATTAGTTATCTATTTTATACATATTTGTGTATATATGTCAATCCCAATCTCCCTAAATAGTTTTCTAAAGAACATCCTAAGCGCATGATCTGACTTACTTTACAGAATTCCATTTGTACACCTAAAGATATGTTAGAATCTCTAAAAAACAGTTTCACAAAACAGGAAACTGAGCAATTCATGAACAGTTATTAATGGGCCTATTTTTTTTTTTCCAATCACACAAAAAAATAGTCCTGGAAAAAAGTCCACTTTAGGTGCAGCAGTTACGACACACTGGGTTGCAAATGACAGAAAAGCTAAGTCAAATTGGATTAGGCCCCAAAGGAAAATTATGAGCCTACGTAGCAGGGGATAAAGACATGGCTTCATCCAGGGAAACAGTATCATCAGACAGCAGTCTGTACTTCCTGGCTCTCTTCTCCAGGTTGGCTGCATCCTTAGCCTCTATTCATTGGTCGCAAGATGGCAGCCAACAGCTCCATGTCCACATACACACCAGGTTTAAGTCCAAGGGTAAAATCGGAGTCAGGCAGACTTGGTGCTCTACTTAGAGGAGGTGCCCCAGACAAAACAGACAGAGTGGTTGTTTCTCAGAGGAAGTTCTGAGTTCTGGTACCAGAAGAGAGAATGGATTACCAGCAAGTAAAGACAAGAAATATCTACTCTACTAGGAAATCCAAAAATTCATAGAGGAGCGCGAGGCTTTGTGTTTCTTTCTTTTTAATTAATTAATTAATTAATTTTTGGTTGCGTTGGGTCTTTGTTGCTGTGCACAGGCTTTCTCCAGTTGCGGCAAGAAGGGGCTACCCTTCGTTGTGGTGCACGGGCTTCTCATTGCGGTGGCTTCTCTTGTTGCAGAGCACGGGGTCTAGGCGTGCAGGCTTCAGTAGTTGTGGCTCACAGGCTCTAGCACACAAGCTCAGTAGTTGTGGCGCATGGGCTTAGTTACCCCGCGGCATGTGGGATCTTCCAGGACCAGGGCTCCAACCCGTGTTCCCTGCATTGGCAGGCAGATTCTTAACCACTGTGCCACCAGGGAAGCCCGCTTTGTATTTCTTGAATTGACTACTTCATTGGCAATCTGCTCAGCAATGCACCCAATGACAGGTACGCGACTGCGCTCGCTGCTAAATTGTTGTTGAATGAGTGAATACAGTTTGCTCTTCCTGTCAGAACTGCTTCCTGGTTCCTGATTCTCAGAGAGGTA
This sequence comes from Lagenorhynchus albirostris, assembly GCF_949774975.1. Lineage (NCBI taxonomy): Eukaryota > Metazoa > Chordata > Mammalia > Artiodactyla > Delphinidae > Lagenorhynchus > Lagenorhynchus albirostris. The sequence goes on from NC_083103.1 coordinate 101,751,449, forward strand.
ATTGCACGAGATGTATGGTTCTGTGTCATCAGTGGCACCCTCATGTATTCCACGGCACCACAACTTCACTACTGCTGTTGTAGTCCCACTACCCTGGAACCACCACCCTGTACTTGAGTTGTCTGTTCACTTCTCTACATCTCTTCTGGACCATAAACCCCAAGAGGGCAGGGGCTATGTCCTTCCTCTTTGAATCTTAAGGGCCCAGCGTAGCACTGGCACAAAGTCTGTTCTCAGTAATTATTTGTTGCATATGCGCATGCACGCATACATGCATGAATGAATGAATGAACAATCAATCCAGAGGCAGCTCTCTTGAGTCCTTCAGAAAACTACAGTTTCCCTCTCACCTCAATCCCTGCACTCAATCAATATACCCTATAGTAGTGATTTCCAGACTTGTTTGCACATTGAAACCACCTTGGGATAAGGGTGAGGTCTTAAAAAAAATTCTAAAGCCCAGGATACACTCCAGACCAATTAAATCCCAATATTTGGGGTTACACCAGGCATCAGAAATTTTTGAAGCTCCCCAGGTGATCCAAGTGTAGAGACAAGTTTGGAAAGCATTGTTCTATAGTTTTACTCAGAAACTTGGTGAACCATAGGGGACATCTGTGATTGCCTTTTCTGGTGGGTACCACAAGTTGTGATAGTTGTAGTTGCTGTGCCCTCTGAGACCAGGTGAGAAATCCACTGAGCTTTTATAACCAGGCCTAGGGAATGTCTCCAGGGACATGGAAAGGTAGAGAAGGGATGTTTATCAGACTCTACAATTTAAGCTCACAGTTGCCTCAATCATCTGCTTTCCTTTCCTTGTGTCAGTGCAGAAGAGTGAGCTGGGACAGACCACTTGTAATAATAGTCAACAAATTGGGTGCCTTCTCCTGGTCTTGCCAGCCTCTTCAAAGATGTTAAGAGCCCAAGTGAGTGGGGTCCAGGTTTTTTGTCTTTCAAACACCCACCTTGGCTAAGGTGAGGTGGCCTAACCTATCTAGAGAAAATTTTAGAATTTCAACTTTAGTATCAATAAAATTGCAGAAACCAGCGATCTCTGTTGCCATTAGATCCTTGCTATTCAAAGGGTAGTCAATGGAACAGCAGCATGGTCTTCCACTAGGAGCTTCTTAAAGATGTAGAGGCTTAGGCCCCACTGCTTCTGAATCAGAATCAACACTTTAACAAGATCCCAAGTGACATGCATGCACATTTACATTTGAGAAACACAGCTTTATACTACCTTGATGGGGAAAGAAGAAAAAAAATTTAGTTTTGCCATTTTCTCCATTGCTCAGGAAATGTCTTAAATGTTTTTGCTTTTGTGAGACTTCGACTACTTGTGTCTCTACTGAAAAATGTCCAAGGTACATACATCCTTTGCTTGTGAAAAATAAGCTTACCTTTAGGGCTCTCAAAACAGTGGCAATTTTTTTTTTTTTTTTGTACACGGGCCTCTCACTGTTGTGGCCTCTCCTGTTGTGGAGCACAGGCTCCGGACATGCAGGCTCAGTGGCCATGGCTCACGGGCCCAGCCACTCCGCGGCATGAGGGATCTTCCCGGACCGGGCACGAATCCGTGTCCCCTGCATCTGCAGGCGGACTCTCAACCACTGCACCACCAGGGAAGCCCAAAACAGTGGCAATTCTTATGTTAATGTTTGGAGGCCGGAGTCTTTGCATTTGACTAGAGGAATTCTAGAAGAATCCTTATTTCTAGCTGTATTACACTAGTAACTATAGTGAAGTGAGGAGATCATCTGAATGCACTTATCGGAGGGTTCCTGTTTTCATCATTTTTCTCCTGTATGTTTGCTCTATAAGAGTACCTTGGCTTAGCTGAGAAAAAAAAATGATCTGAATGAAAAAGCAATAAATGTAAACCTGTTCTTGGGTAAAGGAATTATGAAACAACCAGGACCAGGATGTAGAAGTGTAATTTACTTGATTCCTGAAAAGAGGAATTTAAGGAGATCGAGGTCAGAGATCAAAATTTAAAGCTAAATCCATGCAGGGTGGGCGGGGCTGGTGGGAGCGCCGGTTCGGGGTGACAACTTGATTGGGATAAGTGTTTGGTGGTAAATGAGGGTTCCATGGTTCTTGGATATGGAATCCAGGGAAATGAATTTGCACCAGTGTTGGTATTGCCTAGAAAATCTGAGGCCCCTGTAGAAAGCCCTGGCATTCTTGGTGAATCTGCCTACAGGAACTAATGGGTCCAGTGTGAAATGAGTTGTAATAAGAAATCAGATTTATGCATTTAGACTCTAATCTAGATTTAGTTACAAAGCTTAATATGTGTATATTAGTCTGTTAGGGCTGCCGTAATGAAGAAACGCAGACTGGGAGGCTTAAACAAGAGAAATTAATTTCCTCACAGTTCTGGAGGCTAAAAGTCCAAGATATAGTTATCAGTAGGGTTGGTTTCTTCTGAGGCCTCATCTTGGCTGGTACATGGCCGTATTCTCACTATGTATTCTCACTGTCTGTATGCATGTCTATCTCTTCTTGTAAAGACATTATCCATATTGGATTAGGGCCCACCCTAATGACCCAATTTAACCTCAGTTACCTCTTTAAAGACACTCTCTCTGAATATGGTCACATTCTGAAGTACTGGGGCTTAGGACTTCAATATATGTCTTTTGGGGCGAACACAATTCAGCCCATAACAATGTGCCAAGCACCACATTAGAATTGTAGGAAAGAAGGAAAGGAATCTACAGGATTACTTAGCTCAGCATCGCCATTTTATTTATAAGGAAAAAGAAGCTATTAGAGATGAAGGGATTTATTTTATCACAAAGGTCATTAGTAGTAGTACTGGGACCAGAACCCAGGTCTTCCAGGCAGCTTTCCACTCCTTCAGGCCTCTTCCCCTTGCATCGTATCTGAGACAATAGAGGTAAGCTAGGAGGGTGGTGCTTAATGTGCACACAGATCACTGGGGGCTCTTTTTTTCTTAACATCTTTATTGGAGTATAATTGCTTTACAATGGTGTGTTAGTTTCTGCTGTATAACAAAGTGAATCAGTTATACATATACATTTATCCCCATATCTCCTACCTCTTGCATCTCCCTCCACACTCCCTATCCCACCCCTCTAGGTGGTCACAAAGCACTGAGCTGATCTCCCTGTGCTAAGGCTTCTTCCCACTAGCTATCTATTTACATTTGGTAGTGTATATATGTCCATGCCACTCTCTCACTTCGTCCCAGCTTACCCTTCCCCCTCCCCATGTCCTCAAGTCCATTCTCTAGTAGGTCTGCGTCTTTATTCCCGTCTTGCCCCTGGGCTCTTCATGACCATTTTTTTCTTTTTTATTTTTTTTTAGATTCTGTATATATGTGTTAGCATATGGTATTTGTTTTTCTCTTTCTGACTTACTTCATTCTGTATGACAGACTCTAGGTCCATCCACCTCACTACAAATAACTCAATTTCGTTTCTTTTCATGGCTGAGTAATATTCCATTGTATATATGTGCCACATCTTCTTTATCCATTCATCTGTTGATGAACACTTAGGTTGCTTTCATGTCCCGGCTATTGTAAATACAGCTGCAATGAACATTGGGGTACATGACTCTTTTTGGAGGGGCTCTTTTTAAATGCAGACTCTGATTCCTGAGATCTGAGGTGGGGCTTAGGTTTTTGCATTTCCAGCAAGCTCCCAGTGCTGCTGATGCCTTGGCATCGGTCTCCAAGCTCTGCCTCTGGACCAGCATCACCTGGGAGCTGGCTAGAAATGCAAATTTCCAGGTCCAATCCAGATTTACCAAATTTGAAGCTGTTGTGTTGGGGCCCAGAAACCTGTGTTTTAATAGGTCCTGGTGATTCCAATGCACGTGCAAATTTGAGAAACTCTGTTCCTTAACCTTGTTCTGCCTCAGAATTTCCTGACGGGCTGGTTAGAAGGGCAGACCAACTGCATCAGAATCTATGGTGACAATGTATGTGTTTGGAAGCGATGGTGAGGATGATGAAATATCTATATTTTTCTAAAAAAGCACTCCAGGTAATATTGCTAGGCAGCTAGGTTTGGGGCCCATTATTCTTGACTGTGCCCTGGAATCGTCCAGGTTGAAATCAATCATTATAAAATATTCCATTTTTAGCCAGCTGTTCAGTGAGCCCTTTGATTAACTGAAAGAACTTCCTTTCATTCCTCAAACCTCCCTCCTCATTCTGTTAGCCCCCAACCCTCTTCTTCCAACTGGGTCATTCTGGACTTCAGATAATACCTGCCATTAGCAGAATGTCATTGAGCTGAATTTCATTATACTCTGAAACATCTGTTCTGCAGGTCTGCGGCGTTCTGTGGCTTACCTTTGTGTTAACTTAGTTTTCATTAATAGTTTGCCCTTTTGCCTTATCTTTGTCCTTTACCATCCTGAACGCTCCCTCCCCACTTCTACATGCCCCTCAGCCCCTGGGTTTGCAGGCGGGGACAAGTCACACTTGGGATCGCTCGCTGACACTGCATACATCTGGGGCACATCATAAGGAAGGCTCTAGAGATGACATCAGAGTGGTAAAAATGAAAAAGTGATAAAACTCAGTGTTGGTGAGGTTGCAGTGAAATAGGCACTCTTATGCACCATCAGGAAAAGTCAAAATTGGCATAGCCTATTTGAAGGGCAATTTGGTAATATCTATCAAAAAAAATACTCTTTGGTTCAGCAATGTTATTTCTAGGAGTTTGTCTTGCAGACATACCCATATACTGCACAAAGATATGTGGATAAGAATGTTCATGGCTGGTTTTTATAATGCCAGAAACTTGGAGGCTACTACAGGAGTTATCATTAAAAGGCTGGTTGAATCAGTTGTGCCATGGCATCTGTTAACTCTGTAAGTGCTGGAGAAGGCTAGAAGGTTGTGCGCAGCTGGGACTATTGCCCAGAGTGTGGGCATGTAGACTCTCCAGCAAGGCTGCCCCAGGGAAGCTGAGTTTCTTATATGGCAGCTCAGGGCTCTGAGAGAGACGGTATTGGGTGAACAAGGAGGATGCTGCATGGCTTTTTATGCCTCAGTCTTGGAAGGCACATACTTCCCCTTCTGCACTCCTCTACGGGTTGAAGTAGCTGTAAGCCTGCTCAGTTTCAAGGGAATGGATAAAAACGCTCCCGTCAGATGGAGAAGCCTCAAGAATTTGTGGCCGTGTTTCAAAACCACCACACCATTGTTACCTCTAGGGAGTATGGGGTAGAGGAAGAAGATTTTGCTTTTCATTTTGTGTCCTATATTTTCGATTGATTTACATTGTTTGCATTATTTTTGAGATTAAAAGAAAGATAAAATAAGAAGAAAGTAATTGGAGGAAAATGGAGGAGGCCAATGGTAGAAATTTGCAAGTGGAGGGAGGGATGGAAAAAGAGGAAGAAAGGCAGGTAGGCCTGGGAAATGAGGCCCACAGTGGAGACAGATATGGGATTGATGGACTTGCAGGGTAGCAATTTGGCTTTGGGCTTGTGCTGGGTGCAAGTGGGACAGCTTTCAGCCACCTGCCCCCCATTATCTGCCCTTGGAAATACTACTTATCCTTTAAGGAACCCTTCAAATATCTCTTGGGTAACATTCTTGGATCTCTCATGTGAATACACCTGCATAGATCATGTACCAGCTCTGCTAACTTGATTTTTTGAGTATGTCTACATCCCTCCAAACACTGTCCTTAAAGGCAGGCATATTTTGTTAATTTTCTCCATTCTCATGTTGTTTAACATTGTGTCTTTGAGCAGTGGATATTCTGTAAATATTTCTTTTTTTTTTTTTTTTTTGGTATGCTGGCCTCTCACTGTTGTGGCCTCTCCCGTTGTGGAGCACAGGCTCCAGACGCGCAGGCTCAGCGGCCATGGCTCACAGGCCTAGCCGCTCCGCGGCATGTGGGATCCTCCCGGACCGGGGCATGAACCCACGTCCCCTGCATCGGCAGGCGGACTCTCAACCACTGCGCCACCAGGGAAGCCCTGTAAATATTTCTTAAATTAAAATGTCTGTCAATGTAAATTGGTGCAGCCACTGTGGAGAACAGTTTGGAGGTTCCTTAAAAAACTAAAAATAGAACTACCATATGATCCAGCAATCCCATTCCTGGGTGTATATCCAGAGGAAACCATAATCTGAAGATATGTGCACCCCAATGTTCATTGCAGCACTGTTTACAATAGCCAGGACATGGAAACAACCTAAATGTCCATTGACAGAGGAATGGATAAAGAAGATGTGGTACACATATACAATGGAATATTACTCAGCCATAAGAAAGAATGAAGTAATGTCATTTGCAGCAACATAGATGGACCTAGAGATTATCACACTAAGCGAAGTAAGTCAGACAGAGAAAGGCAAATTCATGATATCACCCCTACATGGAATATAATTTTAAAATGACACAAATGAACTTATTCACAGCACAGAAACAGACTTTCAGATATTGAAAACAAACTTACGGTTACCAAAGGGGAAATGTGAGGGGGAGGGATAAATCAGGAGCTTGGGATGAACACACACACTACTATATGTAAGATAGATAACCAACAAGGACCTATTGTATAGCACAGGGAACTCTACTCAGTATTCTATGATAACCTATATGAGAAAAGAATCTAAAAAAATATATGTATAATTGAATCACTTTGCTGTACACCTGAAACCATCACAACATTGTAAATCGACTCTACTCCAATAAAAATTATGTCTCTCATTTAACAAAAACATCCACAGCATAGACTATATTCTAGGTAATGCCCTCAAACATGAACTTATTTACTTTCTCATAACAACCCTCTGAGACAGGGACCATCATTACCTCCGTTCTACAGAAGACAAAATGGATGCATAAGGAGGTTAAAGCACAAGGTCATAAACCTGATAAATGATAGCGCTTGGAGTCAACTCAAACCACTTGGCTCTAGACTCTGTCCTCTTTCCACCGCACTCTCCTTCATCCGTCCATAATACGGCACATTTCTAGGTTTCCCCATTCGAGAGTCTCGTCGTACTTTGTAAAATGTACCAGCCACTGGACAGAATTGGAATTCCATGTACAAACTGCTCTCTGGATGACCGTGCAGTAAAAGAAGTAGAACAGCACTCAGACTGGTTGATTAGAGCTTCAGTCATTGAACCTTCTCTGTCCTTTCATTGACTTCAGCCTAGACTAGACAAGCCCTTCTAGGAAGCGTACAAAGCTCCCAGAACCTTGATCAATGACCCAGAAGGGCCTACAGAGGGAACATTGTAGAAATGTTTGAAGAAGTCACTTAAAAGAAGGAAACATAGACTCAGAATAGCGTTGGGATGTGGGCAGGAAATAATGCGAAAGAAATAATCACGGGTAGAGTGTAAAAACTCTGTGGTTGAAAACTCCAAAATAAGGAAGTCACACATTTATTTTTGCCAATCTATCCTCTCAATGATTGCAGAGCTACTATTATATGAAGATAGAGCAAACATAATCAATTTCAATACTTGTTATCATGGTCTGTGTTAAAATAGAGCTGGGAACTTGAGTTCCACTTTGCCGTGAGGTCCCACAGATAGACAATAAAAATATGAGTGTTGAATATTAGCCCTCCTACTTGCTTATTGTTTCTTATCATCTAAACAACTCAGGCTAATTTCTAACATTCAACATTTATGGACTTCCAGGAACTCATAAATGTCACATCAGGCTGCCTCCTGGTGAATTTTTAATCAAGGGAGAGAATTTCAGCTACAAATAGACCGAGAATCAAAAGGCCCAATATTGATTGGTCAAAGTGGCACTTACAACCCTGAGGTTGAAGTAGTTTGGATAAAAGGATGCTGGGCTTGCGATGGCCCCAGAGCCATCTTTTTCCATCAAGTCCAGGTGAGTATCAAATATCCCCTTAGAGTTATCGAATAGCAGCAAATAATACGAGGTCTACTGAATGCTCATACTAATAGCTGTAAATATGAGAAGGAAAAGCTGAAATTCTGGCCCAGGCCAGATATCATCTCAGTCAGAAATCCTATAGGTATCACCCTCCAATCCCAAAGCAGATTGTGGCCTTCCTCCCCACTTAGTACAGAAGGTCTCCTTGGTGGAATGGGCCAAGGGAAGAGGCTCTGGGCATTCTGCTCTGAACAGGGTCTGGCCTCCAAGTCTGAGGCCTTGAATCATCCCTGCAGAGATACAGAGCAGTGCTTGTTATGTCAGAGATCACTCAGCCCCCTGAATAATGTCTCTCACTAATGCCAAGCCATGAATCATTGGTCTGTGGTACTGTAAAATTAACATGCACCACTATAAATAACTCTCCTGTAATGGGCTGTCATTGATGGCTTTTTGGAAAGGCTTGACTCAGGAATAAGGGTTTTAATGACTGTAATTGAAATTAGATGAAAAGAATCAGTATTGGGCTTTTTTTCTGACCCATGCGAGGACAAATTCCATCGTATGTCAAAACAATTATGCTGTGTCAAACCTGAGGGACAGGGCGCCCTGGCCACTCTCCTCCAGCACCTCCGACAGAGTCCCCTGAGGTGTCTCCCGGTGAGTGACAGGGCACACTCTGGTCCTTTACAAAGGACCTTAACAGAACTGGCAGAGCATCCCCCAATTCCCGGCTGACAGCCATTACCAGCGGGAAGAGTCATTATCATTAATAACAACAACTTTCCTTTGTAAAGTGGAATATGGTTTACAAAGCTCTTTCATGTCCATTATCTCATTTGATCCTCACTAAGGCCCTGGGAGGTAGGTCAGATGTTCCTGCTATTATCATCCTCAGATGTCTGAAGAGATGGAGGCTCAGAGAGCTGATGACTTACCCAAGGTCACACAGCCAGTAAGTGATGAAGCGGGAACCGGGACCTCTGATCCAGAGCATGACCGCTCTCTAGGGCCTCCTAACCATGGTCTAGGGTTAGTGTCAAGTGTCCTTCTCCTCCTGACTAGCACGCCTCTTGCTCCTGTGAAGTACTTGACCCTAAGTAATCCCGACAGACCCCGCTTCTCCATCATTAACAGAAAAATAAAGACAGCTGAGGACAAATGCAACTGTAGGATGTTTCTCACCGATCGACTCAAAGTCGAAACAGATTTTTCTGGTACAATCTGAGTGAGGACTGGAAGTTCTAAGGGAGTGAGTGGAAAGGTTTTGAAACAGGCTAGAGTGCTCTCTTTTCATTTGCTTCTGGTGGGACTGAGAGCTTCAAGAGTTTCCTTGAGGGTGATGCTGAGTATTACAGGGAATCAGGCTTTCACAAGGAAAAGACCTAAGCTTGGAGATTAAGGCCCGGAGGGATCCTCAGCCTCCAAAGCCCAGTCACCTCTCAGTTCCCTAAAATCAGATGCAGCTCTACCTAGATATCCTGGTCCCCTGCGTGTGTCCTGGAAAGGAGGGGCTCCAAAGTCACCATCACGCCCTTCAGCCCTGTGGTGGCTACTACTGCTGGCTTTGTTCTTGGGAGGCAGAAAATCTCAGGAGCAGGAGAGACCATATGCTTCAGCCATTATCTTTGGAGACTCCCGGCCCCAATCAGACGGAGGAGCTGAGCCCACGTGTGTCTCCAGCCCTACCATCTCCCCACCGAGCCTCGGGCACTGGGCGAGAGGAGATTTGCAAACGAACATGCAGCCAGCGTCCCTTTGTCCCTTTGTCACCGTTCCCCACCTGGAGGCAGCTCCGTAATCCTCCTGTGCAAAAATAACAAGTCCCACATAAGATTGTGTACATGGTCTAATTACACGTAACAAAACAGCTCCTCTCAGGAGACAAGGAGTGTTTGGTAGTAAATTAAGAGATGCAAAAACCACTGTGAGCCCTGCAGATTAATCCAGTTTTCTAGCAATGGGGAAGGATCCTTGAGAAATGGGTTTGCAGTTTGATGATAATTAGATGCCCACTATGGGGGCTTTTCACCTGCATTGGCTTTTGTGTGGAGTGGCAGGAGAGTGACTGGGATGGAGACCACAGAGATGATTCATTCAGGGTTGTGTTGACAGAATGGAAATGACTCCAAAAAATGCTAATACTTATTCAAGGGGTAAAGCTCCAGGGAGCCCACCTGCAAGGGCTCTCAATACCTTTCACTGCCATCTCAGAGGAGACAGCATCTACGCAAATCAACACCTTTATCCAGCTTCGCTCTTAAGAATCGTAGATTTATTTGACTTTCCTTACCCCTTTGGGCACCAAGCTCGGAGAGCCACTCTGGGCTCCAGTCTAGGGGGACCTTATTGATTAAAAGGAAAGCAGAGCAAACACATTAGAAAAGCAGAGAAAAACATGCTTACAACTAATTACAGGTGTAAAGATCGACTGTGTATGGGGACTGGGGCGAGGGGCACACGCAGGTACACACACATGCATCTTGATGTTTAATACAAAGTGCCTAAGCTTCTGAACAGAGCTCTGTTTGAATTTGGGGGTTTGTCACTTCCCAGCAGCCACCTGACCTCTCTGGGCCTTAGTTTTCTAATCTGCAATATAGGTTTAGTAATTATTTCTGCACTTCCTACTTTAAGGATTATTGTGGAGATCATATAGGAAAACAGATGTGAAAATGCCTTGCAAACTGTAAAGCATTACACAAATGTCATTTTCCCTCCTCTTAGCACAGCGCCTAGCACATACCAAGTGTCTAATAAAGGCACCAGTTGATGGATGGGTAGACAGATGCTAAAGGGTGAGAATGGAGTTATTTGAAACATTTGAAAAACTCAAGGTAGATTTGCTATAAATCATGGGTTTTTAATAGAATTTTTAAATGGGAAGGGGTGTGGAAACCTGCTAGGAAGAGCAGAGAAATATTCCTGACTGTACAAATGAGACAATCTGAGTGGGAACAGCATAATTCCTTGGCTAGAATCTTAGTAGCGTAGGAGTTGAAGGGAATTAGGTAAAGGAATGGAGAAAAGGAGGAGAATTCATGGAAGGCTGGGAGGTCAGAGGTTAGGTGCTGGGGTGGAACTTGTCCTTGGCTGTACACATGTCTAGCTCAGGTGCAGAATCCAGAATTCTAGTGCCTCCCCCATCTTTTGTGGAGGTGATAATTGCGGGTACTGGAAAGAGAGTAGAGTGGGAACGCGTAGGCTTGATCATGAGCTGGAACTCTGCCATATACTGATGAAGGGCCCATCCCAATCCAACATTCCAGGATCTCAAAGAATGGAGCAGCCCAAGGACCTTCGTACAGAAGCAGTAAAATCTCCAGGGAACCAAAAACAGCCTGTGAACTTTCCAGGGGAGCTACCCCTCCACTCCTCCATTCCTCTTTTAGCCTGTGCTTTTCTACAGAGTTGTAATCCCTAAAGATGGGAAAACAAAATACATCTCCACTACAGTAGAAGGAAGTTCTGTGTAAAAGAGCTGTGTTTTGAATGTTTTAATACACAGAAATTGACACCCATCAACTTGGGTATTCAAAAACCCTCTCTCCGGAATAGAAGAACAATGCTCTCTTCTCTGTATTTTCCTTGCATGCTGCCACAAACTGCTGTTGCGAAGCAAATCCTTCTGTTGCAATCTTTTATTTTTACCTCCCCCCTCCACTTTGTAAATCACTTTCTTTCTCTAAAAGATTAAAGTGTGGTAAAAGCTGCAAAGTGACTAAGAAAAGGACCCTTCTGAGTCAGCAGAACTGCCCTCCATGTATCTTTGAGTCACAGCTGCTAATGTTTCTTGACACAATCCAGATTTTCCTTTGATTTTTTTTTTCTCTCCTGGTATCAGGGCCTAGAGAAAAGTTTCAGAGTGTTTGGAGATGGGTGATTTTGCCCTGCTGCATGAATCTGCTTTCCCACCGTGGCGGGCGTCCTGTCAAGGAGCACATGACTGTGACGCGATATGTGCACTTCTTGTCACAACTTGGACGTCTCTCTGCTCCCACTGCCGAGTCACTTTGGGGGGTGAGGGTGTGCCTCCAGGAGTTCCAAGTAGCCCCTTATATGTGGTAGCCACAGCGCTCCCTGCCTGTCCACAGCTCAGTACAGAGAGGACAGTGTTGATTCAAATCCAGATCCTCTCCCTGCTAGCTGAGGTCTTTGCACAAGTCACTTTGCCTCTCTGAACTTCGATTTCTCGATAACCTGCACATGCTTGACACTTAAGCGTCTTTCATAGGTATGAGCTCACTTTCCCCCTCTTTCATTTAAAACACATCTCTCTCTCTTTCTCTCATTTTTTCTCTTTCTACAGACATATATTATGTGGACAGATACATAAGAAACTGGTAACGGTGGTGGCTTCTAGAGAGGTTGCAATCTGATATAGAAGGTTGATTTTACCTTTCATCGTACAACTTTTTGTACTATTTGAATTTTTGTCATTAACATGTATTTCTTTGAAAATATATTTGTCATTAGCATGTATTTCCTAAAAATAAGCAAAATATGTATATTTAGAAACTCTAAGTTTCTAACCCTAGGTCCTTTTTGTTTTTTTTTTCAATGTCTGTCTTTCAGGGCTTGGAAGTATCACACTGAAAAGGCACAAAAAGAAAACCCATCCATTTCTGTCTTGACATGACTAATATTGACCGTAGGGCTTATTTAGTGTAGAAGACCTCCAAACTTAGGAAGCTCTGGGAAGTAGGTGGACTTTTTAGTAAAATGTTGTAAAATTAGCTATTTGGGAAAAGATAAAAATGCATTCATATCTTACACCATCTTCCAAAATATACTCCAGATGGGTCAGAGATTTAAATGTAAAAACAAACAAACAAACAAAGAACCACACAAGTAGTTTCTTATATAAAAGAAAGTACTTTTTTTTTTTTTTTTTGAAAAAACATGGGTGAATTTCTTCATAATCCGGGTATGGAGAAATCCTTTCTAAGCATGATTCAAAAATCCAGATTTAAGAAGAAAAAAGATTGATAAATTTGACCATATTAAAAAAAGACAAAATTCTTTCATGGCAAAAAAATCACAAAGTCAAAAGACAAGCAACAAACTTGGAGAAAGTATATTCGATATATATCATAGATAAAGGGCTAATACATAATTCATGTATTGGGGAACATGTATAGGGAACATAATACATGTTCCCTAATATATAAAGAACATTCAAAAATCAAGAAATGGGGCTTCCCTGGTGGCGCGGTGGTTGGGAATCTGCCTGCCAGTGCAGGGGACGTAGGTTCGAGGCCTGGTCTGGGAAGATCCCATATGCGGTGGAGCAGCTAAGCCCGTGTGCCACAGCTACTGAGCCTGCACTCTAGAGCCCATGTGCCGCAACTACTGAGACCCACGTGCCTAGAGCCTGTGCTCCGCAGCAAGAGAGGCCACTACCACGAGAAGCCTGTGCACAGCAGCAAAGAGTAGCCTCCGCTTGCGGCAACTGGAGAAAGCCTGTGCGCAGCAATGAAGACCCAACACAGCCAAAAATAAAAAATAAATAAATAAATTTATATAAAAATAAATAGAGCCCAGTATTCATAAGAATTAAAAAAAAAAATCAAGAAATGAAAGTCCAAAACCTGAAAGAAACATGAGCAAAAGAAACAGACATTTCAGAGAAAAATAGACACAAATAGTCTTGAAAAAAACCTGTTCTAACTTGCTCTTAATAAGAGAAATGCAAAATAAAACTACACTCAGGTACTAATTTTGACCTATCAGATTGGCAGAATTGAAAAGGTTGACAAAACACACTTTGGGCAAAGAAACAGGTACTCATAAATTGCTGATCAAAGAGTAAGATGGGGCTTCCCTGGTGGCGCAGTGGTTGAGAGTCTGCCTGCCGATGCAGGGGACGCGGGTTCGTGCCCTGGTCCGGGAAGATCCCACATGCCGCGGAGCGGCTGGGCCCGTGAGCTATGGCTGCTGAGCCTGCGCGTCTGGAGCCTGTGCTCCGCAACGGGAGAGGCCACAACAGTGAGAGGCCCACATACCGCAAAGAAAAAAAAAAGAAAGAGTAAGATGATGAGTCTCCGTGGAGGAGAATCTAGCATATTGAACAAAACTAGGCATTTACCTTTTTAGCTAGTAATTATTCTTTTTGGGATTTATCCTGCGATACACTTCCACAAATATAACCACTGTGATAAGGTTATTTACTGTGATGTTATTTATTGTAAGAAAACATTGGAATCAACTAAAATGCCTTCTACAGTAGATGTGTTGAATAGTCTATGGCACATCTACACAGGAGAGTACAAAGTAAAAAAGAATGAAGAAGCGCTCTATGAACTGATACACAATGATTTTCAGGATATATTGTTGACAGCAAAATGTAAGGTGAGAAAGAGTACATATAGTATGTTACCTTTTACATAAAAAAAAAACAAGAAAACAAAGTTATTTCCTTGCTTTGCAAAAAGAAATGCAGGAAGCGTGAACCATAAACTAACGAAAATGGTTACCCATTATGGGGTACGTGGAAAGAGGAGGGGCAGAGATTATTAGGGATGATAGTAAGACTTCTCTGAATATACCTTTTCATATAGTTTTGACTTATAAATCATATAAACATTTCATATATTTTAACATAAAATTAAATCAGTAAGGATGAACACAAAGCAATCTTAAAACTGAATTAAATGAAACAAAGGAAGCCAACCACACATCAAATTGATAATGTAACCATGCAGAAAATAAATAATTCACAAACTCTTGAGCCCAGTGTTCCAACTGTATATCCTAATGGGTTATTTAAAAAAAAAGAACTGTAAAGACACCTTGAACTTACTTAGTAAGTTTGGTGTTGGCAGTGAGTGGTATTGATATAGTAATTCTAACAGTTTTGAATATATTGTAGGATTGAGCAGATGAGTTAAATATATTGATGGTGATAGGGCCAGGGAGAAGGGGTATAGAAATATAGTACATGAAAAGAGGAGGAAGAGTTCTGGGATGCTGGGTTTGAGTGAGGGGAATCAATCTGAACTCAGGTTTGTTCACTGGAAGGACCTTCTGCTAAAATCCAGTAGGAAATAACTCACCTAGCCCCTAGATCTTATACTTAAATAACATTCCCCACCGAAAGAAACCAGGGCTTGGAATCAGGATCAAAGTTTCAAGGGGGAAAAAAAAAAAAAGGAACCAAGGCCCCTTGGAGAAATGGCTAATAACAGATCTGGAGTCTGGGATATCTTGTACCAGAAACCACAGAATAGCTCAAAAACTGATGGTAGTTTATCAATAAGATACATAAGCTGGCTTGAAGGGGTTCTCCACTCGTCAAACTTGAGACATTTTGAGCAGCAAAAAGAGTAAGGATGGTAATAGATTAAAACACAATGAAAAAAAAATGAGTTCAAAGGAATGCTAAACAACTAAAATAAAATTTAAAAATTTTAAAAAGTGAAATTCATGTAAAGTCTGTAGTCTAGTTAATCACATTGTGTCAGTGTCAGTTTCCTGGTTTTGATAATGTAGGATGTTATCATTGAGTGAAAGTGTGGCTTGGGTGCACTGAACCTCTTTGTAATTTTTTTTTTGCAACTTCTTATGGGTCTTTAATTATTTCAAGATGAAGAGTTAACAAATAAGCATGTATATGCATGGGTGGTGAGGTAGTGTTCTTTACAGAAGAATGCTAGCCTATATATGGAGAAGAAATGATAGAATTAGAAAAATCACCACTTGTAAGTACCAGTGCAATGATTTATTCAGAAAGAGATCATCAGTGGATGATAAATCCACTGGATGAATTCCATTAGAGAATGGGATAGTCACATGGCCTCACCCCATAGCTTACTTATTATCTACAAAGGATAGAAAAGATTTTATGATGGAGAATTCTGGCAGACATCACCTTAACCAAGTGCCAGAAAAAATGTCCTGCCTGATTGCCCCACTTGTTCTTGCTACCTAAGCCTCTGAAGCCAGGGACATCAGTATCAATATGGAAGCAAAATTACATTATGAGCTTCCTGATATGCTGGAATGAGAAGGATACAACACCTATGTAGTACTTATCCCCAAAATATCTAATCTGAACTTGATAGTGAAGAAACAAACACCCAAACTTAGACTACGGAATATTCTACATTAGCCTGTACTCCAAAACTATCTGTTTTAAAAGACCAAAAAAAAAAAAAAAAAAAAGTAGGAGGCTGTCCTAGATTAAAGAGACTTAACTAGACTAAAGAGAATGTCAGTTACATGGAGTAGATAATTCTTGATTGGATCCTGAATCAGAACATTACTAAGACAATTGGGGAAAATGTTATATGGACAACATATTAGATAATATTGTATCACTGTCTTAGGAGGTAAATGTCTTGGGAGTGAAAAAAAACATGGTGCTTATGTAGGATAATACCTACTTCTTAGGATATACGTGCTGAAGTATTTCGGGGGTCAAATTTCAAGATATCTAATTTTCAAACGGTTTAGCAAAAACGTTGACAGCAATCTTAAGCAAATAGAACAAAATGTTAGCAATTGGAGAGCGAGGTTCAAGGTAAGGTATATATATACATTTTCATTTGTATTTTATACTTTCAAACTTCAGTAGGGTTGAAAATTTTAAAAATGAAAACTTGGGTAAAATACAGTTAGCTGACATTGTTTCATCCATAAATCCTCTTTTTCCTGGACTTGAATTGGAATTCCTCCCCTGTCAGTTCATCCCTTCCCCCAAATCTCAGCATGATGTAGCACGAGCTGCTTGGGGGCGCCTAATGGCCCACTGGGGCCAAGGCTTCCAATGAGCCTGGGAAGAGGGCTGGCCACCCACTGCCACCTCTGGCCTCTGCTGTTTGGTTCCTCACTGACCCTGAGAGAATGTCTGAGGAGTTATGGGGCCTCAGTGGCCTAAGGTGTGCTGAGCCCTTCAGCCTTAGAGAGCTGATACCTGAGACTAAAAACTGGTGTAACATGGTGGATTTCTGCTCAACAGCAAAAGTGGGCTCATCTTCCTTTTAAAATGAGGGACTGCAAATGGAATAGATTGTTTCCAGGAGAAGGGTCTACACTAGCCAGTTTTGGATGGATCCATTAGTTACTGTGGAATCTTTAAATAATGAGTCACAATTATCTCACCGGCCAAAAAAACAACCAACAAAAGCAGCCATTAGCTCAAAAATACGCACCGGGTAGTTTCCGCTGTGCTCTACACTGAGGCTGAGAGGGTAAATGAGGCCCAGCCAAGGCCAGCAAAGAGTTTATTGCGTATCGGGGGAACATGGACTTCAGATCACTACCAGCCGGATAGTCGGTAAATGCATGGCAGCAATTTTCATATCATGGCCCTGAAGCGGTCCACCTAAAGTAGGAGGGGGAGGCATGAGAGAAAGCGGCTTGAAGAGGGTGAAACATTTTCCTTCAGTTGGAAAACCATTTCCTTTTGTCCTCAAATGAGAAAATAAATCAGAAGTAGGGCCTATAGTAGGGAAGGGGTGTTTCGAAAAGCTTCACTGGGCTACTCAGTTTTCTCCATCTCTTCAGCAGGGCTAGGGAGGCCACCTCATCCTTATTTGCCTGGGACTTGTCCAGTTTTACTGGTGGGATTCCGGAGAAAGCATTAGTCCCTGACAAGCTGGGACAGCTGGTCACCTTATGACCCTCCCACCCCCACCCCAGAATCTTTAGTTGTGAAGGATCGTGTGTGAAGAGCGAATCAGAGAATTCTCAGAACACGCTTGCTCTGAGAATTCTGAAGTGGGTGCAGAGGAAGAAAGAGAAAAAAAGCCAAGTTCATTTCTCCTTTTTCCATACAGATCAGAAACAGGCAAGGAGCCCAGCAGCCAGAGGGACTGCTCTCTCTCAGCTCTGTCCCCTTGCTCCCTCTTCCTCCCAGAAGGTCCTCCCTCTCCATCAACATATCCAAACACTGTGCCTTCTCCAGTCTCAGCCTAAATCACATTTTCTCTTTAAAACCTTTCCCAACCATTCTAGCTGAAAGCGATCTTCCCCTCCTGAGAGATGTAATAGCACTTATTGTCTGTGCACTCACGTGGTACACATCGACTCTTATTTTAGAATTAGAAACAGCCTCAGAGAAATCAGAGGGAATTTAGAGATATATTCATTCACACGTAATTCACTCATTCTTTCATTTGTTCATCACTAGGTACCAAGCACTGTACTCAGCGCTGGGGATCCCAAGATAAATCAGGTCTTGTCTTTCAGGGGCCCAAAGTCTGCTAGGTGAGATGACCAGATACACAGGCAAACACAACACAGATGAAACCTGGTGTGATGGAGGCTAAGCTTTGGCAAGTAAATGCCACTGGAGTATCTACTGAGAGGAGGACACTGTCATAGGCTAAAGGGTTATAAAGCCCTGTCAGAGGTTACAATCAGTTTAGTGTCCGAGGCAGATCTAAAAGCCCAGTATTTTAATACCATACAGTAAGTGCTACAAAAAATGTAAACTTTCTCTGAGGACACAGATTAGGAACATTGAGTCAAGCTAGGGATTAGATCAAGGAAGTCTTGGAGGACCTGGCACCTGAGCTGACCTGTCAGAGGTCTGGGAAAAAGATGATGCAGGCAATGGGACAAGGAGAGACTGGCAGATCAGAGACATACTTAGCAGAGCCAATCAGTAGAGTGTGGTGATGATGGTAGTCGCAGAGAAAATAATCTCAGACCTTCCCGTATCTTCTGGGCATTTTCATATAGGATACCGCACATACTGGGTGTTTAACATCTATCTGTTGATTGACTTTGGTGAGACATTAAGCAGAATCTGAAAGATGTCTGACCTGATTATCCAGGGGGATCTTGTAACCAGGGTTTCCCAGAGTATATTTCTATGACAAGGTCTAAGATAAAAGGTTAGACAAATGATACCTCCCCAATTGAGAAATTTTACTTAAATCTTGTGTGTGTGTATATGTGTGTGTGTGTGTGTGCACGCACGTGTGTGTGTGTGTGTGTGTAAGAATTACAAAATGAAACCATTTTAGGAAATGCTGTTAGAGACTCTTCTTGGGAATTATTTATGGCATGAGGAAAAGTAGGAGGGCCCAACAGGAAAAGGCCTCCTGTTTATACCTTTGTCCTATTTCTTTATTCTAAGTCCCATCCTCATTCTTTTGATAATGATTAGAAAGTGAAATCAAATTAAAATGTATAGGATTCCTATCTTCTTATCCCATCTATCCCAACACATGCTCACACTCACACACATGCATGGACACACACACACAAGCATGGACACACACACACACACAGATTTATTATGCATTTGTTTTGTCACCTGTGAAAAACTTATTGTGCTTCCTAGAGTCAGATTACAAACGCTCGTAGCTGGGGGGTGGTGTGGACCTCCACCCGTGGGCTTTAATAAATGTGCCTCGATGTTGACCTCCAGGGTCACAGCCTCAATTGCCTGGATTTGAAGAGGAGGCACTTGGTCCTTGCTGGATTCAAATGAACAGCTCCGATCCATCTCAAATTTCTTGTCCCTCTCCTAGGATTGCTGGGACGGGTGGGAAGATGGAGCACAAGGAAGAGTCTCCCTTCTGTGTTGACATCTGTGCTGGAGACTCCCCGAAGTGCTGCTCAATCTGTTCTCTCCTGTGAGTGCCTCCTGCCTGCACACCTGCCTGCTGGGCACAGCTGTCACGTCGGCAACCTGGGGGCTGGGCCTCCTTCTGAAAGGGCCCTGGCAAAGTAGGGCTGGCTGGGCTGGAGATAGAAAACTGCCTCTGGGTGCTTCAGCAGAATTTGGGTCAGGGACAGGACACCTGCTTTTGTCTGATCCTCTTACCTTCAGATGTCCTAGGTTGTTACTGTAACATCTGCATCTTGGGATACTGTGGCTAGGACTCAGGTGCACCTCAATGACGTTAGGGACTTCGATGAAGAGTTTAGTGCTGACCTAGGACAGAGGAAGCCAAGTAGTCCTTCTGTGTACCCCTTGACTCCTTGGATGACTTTCTATTGATCCTTAATCGTAGCATCATCCACAACATGAATGGAATATTAATAGCTATGGAGCACTTCCAGTGTGAGGGGCATGGGCTCTGCACCCTGCGTGAAAGTTTCGTTTAATTCCACCAACACTCCAGGACCGGCATTGTTCCCCTGCTTTAGGATGGAGGAAATCAGGGATCAGGGAGGCAAAGAGACCTTATCCAAGGCCTCTAATAAACAGCAGAGTCAGGATTTGCCTGGTTCCAAAGCCTGTGCTCTCCTGTCTCCCACAGTATGAAGGACACTGGGTTAGCCCTGGGCCACACAGGGGAGGGATCTATATCACACAGACTACCTTAGGGACCCTCTTAGATTGTCAGCTGGTTGAGAGTAGAGACCATGCCTTATGATTGTATTAGGACACAGTCTCATTACCTGTGAAACAGGGATACACTTTTCATTTCTCCTCGAATGGGTCAGGTCAAATGAAGTCCATGTGAGCCTTTTATGGAGGAGAAAGTGGAACCGGGGGTCTCAGGCACCAGGACGAGTCCCTGAGGTCCCACGGTTCCCGCAGAAGCACACCTCTGTCTTGGGAACGTCCTCTTAGAGCTCATTTAGTTCTGCAGATTCTTTCTGAGCTCGTGCCAGATAAACAGTCACATTTCTTACATGTTATGAGGCATTGCAGATAACTCTGTATAATCAAATATGTCATTCCACATCTCATTTGTAATTTCACAATTTAGCTCTCTGCGCCATTTAAGCACACATAGAGCCTCTGGAGAAATCCTTATTTTTTCCTAATGCTTTTATATGTGAGCTTTGTGCTGATTTCGGTCTTTGCTGTGTCTAACAAGATTCTCGCAAAGTTTTCTCACTATGGAAGGGCTTTATAAAGTTTAAGGAACCATGGAAATAAGCCCTGGCCTGATATAAGTCAAGCAGGCCAAGGAAGCATCAGGCAGGAGGCTCCAATGAGGAGCTGAACGTTCTTTTCTGTTATGTCTCTCCCTTGTGTGTTTGGTTTGACTGCCTCTCTGGAGAATGGTGTTCTACAATTACGCAGTGCTTGACAATTCACAAAGCACGTCTCCTGCGTTGTATTTGATCTGAGCTTCACAACTCAGTAGACGAGGTGGGATAATGCTTATTATCCCCATTTTATAGACGAGGAAACTGAGGCTTGGCGAGGTTAAGTGACTTGCCCAAATCCATGAAGCTAATTTTAATTACCTAATTAATGACAAGGCTAGGAATTAAATACAGATCTTTTGATTAGAAGTCTGGTGCCTTCCTGCTGATCCAGTCTGCCTTCCTAGAGGGGATCCTTCGCGGTCGATGCGCTGAGGTTTCAGAGATGAGATTGTGGCGTTTGGACTCTACTACCCATTTAGTTATTGAATCCATCTACTGCTCTCCATCCCCATGGCACTGAGCCCCGCTGTCTCTTACTTGGGTCACTGCCACACAGTCCTAAGTTGGTTTCTTTACTTCCAGTCTTGATGCACTAAGGTCCAGTATCCACAACGGCAGCATAAATGACTTTCTTAAATGCAAAGTCTGTCAAGTGCTTCTCTGCTTGAAACACATTTATCACTTCCATGGTCTTTCAGAAAAACATCCAAACTCCCTCACGTGACCTCCAAAGGTCTGCATGGAGGGATGCGACTTAAATCCCAGCACCCACCTCTTGTCACCTTCTACCCCCAGATCTGAGTATCCGACCCTCCTCATCACCAAACTCTCTCCTGTCTTCAAGACTTTGTCATCTTCATTTTATGACTCATGTGAGCTTCCCTCTGCTTCATCTTTTTCTCTTTATAATATTTTATAATTTTGGAGTCATTTGTAACCAGCCCTCCCCCCACCAAAAAACACCTTGTTTATAACTACTTACTATTATCGGTAGTAGTAATCTTTGTTTTTGTAGCCTGATTTAGAGTTTATAAATGCTGATATTACTTCCAATAATTAGCATAGAAATTATGGGCAGGGAGCCGTTGCACAAACGCAGATACCTAGGGTTGGAGATTTAAGTAACTTGCCACCTTCGTGTCATGGGCAAGTGGCAGATCCAGGACTTTGGAATCAAGTCTTGGTATTCCAGTTCACACAATGTGCAACCTGCTCACATCGTTTATCAGCTCCTGTAAAGCATTTTGGGGTACATGGTTTAAGGATGCAATGTCAAAAACTGAGTTGCATTTCACAGACTAGTCGTGAAGCATTCTTGCATGACAAGCTTTTCTAGGAAGGAGGAGAGACAAAAAAAAAGGGAGAAAACCACCGGAACAGCAGCCGGTGGGCTCATTAACCTCTTCCAAACAATCTCTCATCTCTCCCATCTCCCTGTTGACCAGAAATGAGTCAGAGGGGAATGAGTGTGGTAAACTTTCACCTGCAGGGACATGATCTCTGGAGGGAAAAGACATCACGAGTGGATAGAGTTTGCGGTTCTCTGCTGAGTCACAGGGGTAGTTCTTCTTTCTTGGAATAACTGGGAATCATTCTCCTGGGGAAATATTAGTGTCCCCAACAGTGTTGCCTAAACGACATGAATGCCAAGGGCAATCTAGCTCCAGGTAAAACTCCCAACTTTTACCAGGAGCCCTTCCTAACTCAAGCACTCATGTACCACTTCCTCATAGCCCTCATTTGGCAACAGATGGTGATATGCCATCAGAGAGTCAAAGGAGTTTGGGGCGTAGTCCTCAACATTGCTAACAATAAGCCATTGAAGAAGAGAAGGACAAGGACCCAAGCTCGGGGAAAACGTTGTGCGAAGACACTAAAATGGTCAAAAATATGACAGGTTCTACAGCACTTTGGAGAAAGGAAGTTATAGGACTTAAAAATTGATTGAGCTGTGGGAGGATGAGAAGGAGAGAAGAGTTAATGGTGGTTCCCTGGTGTCTGGCTAAGACAGCTGGGTGGGTGACTGTGTCATTTCATGAGCTAGGGAATGAAAAAGCAGGTCCTTTCCTATTTCTTTCCTTGATTCTTTCAGATCCCGTGATCAGTGCCATCCAGAACACCTTGAATTTGATGTGCCTGTGGATACTTGAGTCTGGAACATTGAAGACAGCTTTGGTCTGGAGATATAGATTTGGGATACCCCAGCACACAGGTAGTAGTTGAAACCATGGGGTGGATGAGACCACCTGGAAGAGAGTCTGGAGGGGGAAGAGTCTTACCTAAGGGGGGTGAAGGATGTACTTTTCATCCAAAGTCAGAAATGGACAAAAGAGAAACTAAAGCTACACAATTGTAATTGGGGAGGCACTAGAAAGCATCATATCTGAAGGGTGAAGCAAGGACAGAATTAAGAACGACTGGAAAAATCTAGGTGAGAAGGAGGTAGTTAAGTGTCTAGGAGAAGGAGAGATTAAGCTAGAGGCGAAGAACCGGGCAGGTGGAGTGGCTCAGTTTGTTGTTGAGGATGCTCTAGACTCGAGAGCCCTTTCACGTGGTACCTGGTACATGCTTGGAAGGTGGTCACAGACACTCTGAAAAGCAGTGCTGGCCTGGGTACTATCATTCCTAACACAGTCAGGTGATCATTGAGAGGCTAGTTTAAAGGGAAATCACCTTCAGATTTGTCCTCTGGTGAACACCTTGTGGCCTGCTTTGTTTCCCCCAGGTCATCAGTCTTTGGGATGCTGTTGACACAGTCATTTGTTGATATCAAGAAAGAAGGAAGCATAAGCTTCTCTGCCCCCTCTGCTTGGGACGCCACTTGCAAGCAGAACTTTCTGCAGGTGTACCGCACAATGAAGAGTCACCTGCTCACAGCCTGTGTAAAGTCAATGGTGCCTCTAGGAACAATGGATGCTTCTCATATACACCTCGGTTTTGCATGGGGGGTTCATCTGGCGGAGTGCTCTGCCTTTGAATATGCCTCTAAGTCTTAGACTCATGACCTTTTGAGGTGTAGGCATCAGCAATTCTAAAAGTCCTAGGGTCTTCCATCCGAGGTCCTGATCATGCGCTAGATACACTCTAACAAACATACCTTCAAATCTCAGTGCTTAACGCAATCAAAGCGTGTTTGCCAGCAATGCCAAGGTGAAAGGCTGGTCCTTGGACCAGTAGCATCGGCATTACCTGGAAACTCTTTAGAGTTCAGATCTCAGAACTGCCCCAGATCTACTGAATGAGGATCTCCACTTGAACAAGTTTCCTCAACGACTTGTCCACCGATTAACATTTAGGAAGCACTGCCCTAGATTACCAAAGTTCCCTTCATGGGTCTTGAATAAGATATTTCTCATATAAGAGGGAGTGGAAGAAATCAGACTCAATGAAATAGAAGCAGAGGAAAACAGAAAGAGAGAGTTTGACCTTCTGGGAAGACACTGAATTATCTATCGAACTATGTAAAGTCTATCCCTAAAATCCCAGCACGCACATGGCCAGTGCCTAGGCTACAGGAGCCAGCCGTGGCTCATGGTCACTATGTTGCTGAGTTAGGTGGTCCCTCTCCCCTGCCTGGTTCCCAGAGCACGGATGCCAGGGCAGGTTGATTTCCGTTTCTTCAGCTTGCCTCTCCTCTGCTGCTGCCAGGCACGGAGGTGGCAGAAGAGGGTCTAATCAACCTCAGTAAGTCCTGTTAGAAAGTCAGAAAATCCAGCACAGTTTTTTTTTTTTTCCACGTGGCACCCCAAAGTGCGAACGTCAAGGGGACGATTCCTGGCCCTTTATAATTCTCATTTATGGTAAAGCTGCTTTTCAGCCCCACACCTATGTTCAAGGTTAATTTGTGTTGTTCTCTCCCTGCAGGCCTGTGCGGAGTGCCACAGGGAACAGCGTTTAGTAACACCAAGCAGGAGAGGCAGAGAGACTGGCGTTAACCCCACACAAGACTTGAAATTGGCTCGGTCTGATGGCAGGAGAACGTGTGTGTTTCTGGTGTTAACTGTGAAGGGGGAGAAGCAGCGGGTGCTCAAGAGCACTGGCACATGGCCCTTGCTTCCTGTCGTGGGAGATTCTGCTGAAAAGAGCACTAAGGGAGAAGGCAGAGATGCTCTCCATCTTTTGCAGGATGGGCTCTTGGGAAATGAGGCGGGAGTGAGTGTGCAGAGGATTTGGGCTGCGCGTGAGGGACACGGGGGCGGCACAACCCGTCTCAGAGGCAGTTGAGAAAGGGCGGTGCAGGTGCGTGCACCCTGGGGTGGAGCCATTTCAGACACCCACACCTTTACCTCCTAGGCCTCAAAAGCCAGAAATGGCCCAGCACACAAAGGAGACCCAGCATCACATAACCAGCCCGGGCAGTATCTTCTGATTCAAAACCACTATCCTCTCCCTTCTTTTAAAAAAGACTCCTGGTTTCCCACCCACCTGGTTTCCCTTCTTTCTTCCCAACAGAGCCCTGATTTTATCCCAGGAAGCAGGGTGTCAAGTAAAAGGGTGATGTTTTCCAGCCTCCTCTGCAAGGAGGCAAGACCCCCAGATGTGAGCAGAGGTCATTAGGTGAGGCTTTTGTTTTGTTTTGTTTTTGCGGTACTCGGGCTTCTCACCGCTGTGGCCTCTCCCGTTGCGGAGCACAGGCTCCGGACGCGCAGGCTCAGCGGCCATGGCTCACGGGCCCAGCCGCTCTGCGGCATGTGGGATCTTCCCGGACCGGGGCACGAACCCGCGTCCCCTGCATCGGCAGGCGGACTCTCAACCACTGCGCCACCAGGGAAGCCCATTAGGTGAGGCTTCTAGGCAAGCCCCTCAACCGCGCTGACTCACCAAGGGGCACTTCTCTTTTGTCCTTTGTCCTTCTTTCTTCCTAAAGTGTGGCCTCTGCCTGGATCTAGAGGATGTCAGTGTCACATACCAGAGGCGGCGAGGCAGACGCACAGGAGGATTCTGATTCCCGGACGATTGTCTTCCCTGACTATTTCTGGACTCTGCCTGAGAAGTCACTTGTTTGAATTTTGAACTCAGTTCTACGTTGTTTCCCCATCCTCCACCCTCCCTGTATTAGGTCGGGCGAGTAAATTTAGCTACTGTAACAAACTTCCAAATCTCAGTATCTTAATCCAATAAAAGCTTGCCATTCCCATCAAGCCCAATGTGGAAATAATGGGGTGGCAGGCAGACTTCCTGGACCCCAGGGCCTGTGCTCCTTCCCTCTGCATCTCCACTGAACTCTGTAACCTCTGTACGAAGCGGATGCGGAGAGGGAGCAAGAATAGCCTATGGGTGGTTTTCCTGGGCCACACCTGGCTGAGGTACAGGCCGCTTCCACCCGGATCTCAGTGGCCGGAATTCTGTCACTTGGCCACAGGGTGGCCAGGAAATGTCAGCGGGTTATGTGCTCAGGAGGAAAGCAAGTGGGTTTTGGTAAATATTCAAAGTGTGCCAATCACACTGTTTCAGGAGGAAGGAAGGAAGGAAGGAAGGAAGGGAGGGAGGGATGGAGGGAGGAAGGAAGAAGGGAAGGAAAGAAGGGAGGAAGACGGAGGGATGGAGGGAGGAAGGAAGGGGAAGGGAGGGAGGCAAGAAGGAAGAAAGAGAAAGGATGGGCTTCCCTGGTGGCGCAGTGGTTGGGAGTCCGCCTGCCGATGCAGGGGACACGGGTTCGTACCCCGGTCCAGGAAGATCCCACATGCCGCAGAGCGGCTGGGCCCGTGAGCCATGGCCGCTGCACCTGCGCGTCCGGAGCCTGTGCTCCGCAATGGGAGAGGCCACAGCAGTGAGAGGCCCGCATACAGCAAAAAAAAAAAAAAAAAAAAAGAAAAGAAAAAAAAGAAAGAGAAAGGAAGGAAAGATTTTCAAATGCTCAAGTTGTTCTCTAGAGATTATTCAGGCATGTTTCCTGGGATGCAAAATATGGCAATGAGTAGAAAGAACGGAATGATGTCAATGGATTCCCAATTGGTTGTACATGTTAGCTAGTCTTCCCTTCCTTCAGGAGGGTTTTATTCAGCACTGGGTGTTCAGAGCCCTGTGCTTACATCCCAGGGGCGGGAAGGCTCTAGGGAAGCCGTGCAGGTCAGACTGGGAGAGGCTGCTTTGCCGGGAAGGTTACTGGCTCAGGAGATGGGTAGATCTCACTTTAACCGGGATCTCTTATTGTAGCTGTCCCTGTGGCTGGCCTTGAGCAAGGAGCTTCCCTTTTCTGAGCTTTGATTTCCCTGTTTCCTCATCTGTAAAGTAGAAATAATAATAACTGCCTGCTGGGTTTCTCTGTCTCTCTCTTTTAAGAATGAGAGGTGATGCAGCAAACATCCAGCCCAGAGTAGAGGCTCCGTAACTGGCAGCCGTTGTTTTCACCTATTGCAGCTTCTCTTAATCGGCTCCTTGTTGTGTGTGGAGCCAAACTTCATAGTTTGGGGTGTTGAGACTTTTCTCTCTGTCTCAGACCTCCTGCCCAGCACCATCCCCTGCCATTGCCTCCACTGACTCCAGATTTCTGCTTCACACTTGAACTTCGACTGTGCTCTAGACTTTCCAGATGACCCTGGCACCATTTGATACCCTTTTACATGTTGTTCTCTTTACTTCTAATGAGGGATCTCTCAGCCTCGGCACTACTGACAGTTGGGCTGTGTAGTTGTTTGTTGGGGGCTGTTCTGTGCATTGTAGGATGTTTAGCAACATCCCTGACCTTGACCCATTAGAGGCCGGGAACACCACTGGTTCAGCCACAACAGGCAAAATCTCTCCAGACATCACCAAATGTCCTGGGGACAGAAAATCACCCCCAGTTGAGAAACTCGGTTCTAATGTCCTTTACTCCCTTCTCTCTGGTAAACTCCTACTTATCCTTCAATGCCTGCCTATAACGTCATTCTCCCTGGAAGGCCTTCCCTGTCTTCTTTGTAAAGGAATTCATGGAAAATTAATTGATTTGTCCTCTGATCTGTCATGGCCTTTTATTTGTATTCTTGTGTTAACATTTACTTCTTTCCTTTTTTTTTTTTTTTTTTTGCGGTACACGGGCCTCTCACTGTTGTGGCCTCTCCTATTGCGGAGCACAGGCTCCAGAAGCACAGGCTCAGCGGCCGTGGCTCACGGGCCCAGCCACTCCGCGGCATGTGGGATCTTCCCAGACCGGGGCACGAACCCGTGTCCCCTGCATCGGCAGGCAGACTCTCAACCACTGCGCCACCAGGGAAGTCCCTGCTTATTATTTATCTACCTCCTTATTGAATGTAAGTTACGTGAGGAAGGGGATTTTCTTTTTCCTATTTTATTCACTGCTCTATATTCAGTGCCTAAAACAGTGCATGGCACATAGTAGGTACTTAACAAATAATTGAGGAATGAATAAATGGATGAGTAAATGGATGCAGTCTGTTTTGAGCTGGCCTTGAAACGTGGACAGATAAGTAATAGAAGAAGTGAGTGTGGAGCCAGCAACCGAGTGTAGATAGAAGAGGCTGCAAACTCAGGGAGCCGGCAGGCCCTGCTAGTCTCCTCCCAAGGCGGATGACGGGGTCAGGACCTCTTCCTCAGAGGCTGGCAGGCATCATGGAGGGCAGAAGGATGTACATTCGGCCTGCTCCTTCTGCTAAGGCAGACGTGTTAGAAAAGATAATTGCAAAATACCAAGTGCCATGGAAACACCTAATACTTGGGACTGGGGCTCCGATGAAGCCTGAGGCTTGCTCTGGCTCCAGTGAACAGCCAGCAGTTCTGAAGTGCATGCAAAGCACTTGGTTTCTTGGGCCAAACATCACAATCTTCAGTACACAATGATTCAGTGCCTTCTGTCAGAGCATCTCAAAGCATGTCACCAACAGTACCCTGCCCACATGCTTGCGAGAAGGTGGCACCAGGCAGCAGGAGCTCCATCCTGTTTGTTTTGACTAATATGTTTTTGGAAGGTTGTCCCCCCTTTTCTGCTACGACGGATCCAGTTTTCCTTTCGCTTTGGCCTCTTGGCTCTGCCCTCCAATACCAAAGCCTGCTCCTCATTCTGGAGGTTCACAGCCCTACAGGACGGGGAAGGAGGTATTGGAAGCAGCTGGTGGTGACCCTGGCTCTTGCATTGCCAGCTGGAGGGCCAGCATGGCCTCCTCCCTGGCAGCATCCAGGTGGGGGTGGAAGGAGGAGGTGGGCCAGGGAGACGCGCTGCTCCTGTGCGGGGCTTTGTGGGGTCCACACACGCTGACTCCACTTCCCAGCCAGGCTGCGTTTCTCTCAGTCGGGGCAGCAGGAGCACTGGTGGTGGTGGTGGGTGTACATAGGAGTAAGTGATGCCGTGGGATGCCAGAAACAGGAGCCACTCAGAACAGTGGTGAGTCATATTGGCCTCTCCCATCTCTCCCTGAGGAAGGAAGGAAGGAAGGGAGGAAGGAAGGAAGGAAGGTAGGAAGGAAGGAGGGAAGAAGGAAGGAAGGAAGGAAGGAAGGAAGAAGGAAGGAGGGAGGGGGGAAGGAAGGAAGACACCTTCACAGACTTTCTGCTCTCAGAAATCAGAAATCTCCAAGTATTTGAGCCCTTCCCCGTTATCTGTTATGCTGACTCCTCTGTTCTTTTGCTTTGAGGGTTTGAGAGTGAGCAAATCTGTTGCCTGTCATGAAGATATTTTAGAGTTCCAGAACGGGTAAATCCCTCCTCCTCCATACCTGTTCTAAGCACCCCTGGACCATTTCTGCAATCCTTACAGGGCTGGATAGCTGTGCGGCCACAGGGCCCAGCACGGGTGCTTTAAAACTGCTCCCTGATTTGGTTTGGTCCTGGAATAGGTTACATTTTTTCAGGGCACTGGCCTCTGTCCCTCTCCGGGTCTGTTCTGCACTTAGCCCGGATCAGAGGAGGTAGGAGGTGGGCTCAGGGGACAGTGGCATCAGGTGCAGGGGCCCCAGGCTCCTCCTGTGCTACTGACAGGCCAGGAGCCTCATGCCAGGGGCCACAGGGCACACTCACCAGTAGCTCAGAGGCAGGCACCTTTGTAACTCCTGTCATTACCTTGCTTTTAGTATTAGAGGCTAAAGGTGAGAGGAGGAGGGAGGAAAGACTGGGAGCTCTGGGATGCAGTGAGAGCGTCCCGGGAGATGGCTGAAGAGGCGTGGGTGGGCCGCTTCTCTGGCTTTGTTCTCTGGGTTCCCTGGGTGGGTTGGTCCTTGCGGCCCCCGTTCTGCTTCTGCGCTCCCTTCCTTCACCCCCAGGACGGCCCCTTTCAGCCTGGAAGCAGCCCCCCAGCCCTGCCCCCCTCTCCCCCTCTACCTGCTCGGAAACTCATCTCCTGCCATTCCTTTTGATGACTTCTCCTTAGCTGCCACGAAGAAGTGCTCGTATCAGCAAACAGATGGCGGCTGAGGCATGTAGCATAAAATATATTTATCAAGGCAAACAGCTGTAGCCCATTTCATTCTGCAGATTTCTATTAAAAGTTCTCCAGAGCTACAAGGCGCTGGGAGGCGGCAATCGGAAGGCGGCCCGGGGCGTGCTTTGTGCGACTCTGTCCCCCATCCCTTCTCTGCGGGGCCGAGGAAACCGCGGGCGGTCGCCCCTATTCTTCTGCGCCCGTTTCAGTTAAGGCGCCACCATCCCGGCGGCAGCCTCGCCTCTCCCGCCTCTCCGGGGTGGGGGTGGGGGCGCTTCCGAGGCACCCCACCTTCCAGGCAGTGGGAAGGACAGTGCTGACTTGGCGCCAGCGCCAGCACCTGCGCTGGGAGGGCATCATGCGGCCCTGGGCACCTTGCAGTCCTCGGAGGGGCGCCGCTGTGCTGGGAGCCATTCTGTTCCTGTCTCCAGTCACCGTCAGGCTCTCTTTCGCACTGTGCTTCATGGGGTTTTGTTGGTTAGTTTTCTCTGATGGCCAGGATGCCACTGTGGCTCCCCCTTCACTGTGGTTTGGAAGAGCACTGGTCTGGGAGTTGCGAGAGCTGGGATCTATTCCAGACGCTGCCGTTAGTTTGCCTTGAACGTGGGCAATCCATTTCATTTGTCTGGGCTCTTTGTTTCCTCTTAGAGGGGTGGGATTGGATTTCAGGAGCAAGCTCTAGTGCCTTTAGGGACTAGGCAGGTCATTCAGGTGTGAAATGGCCAGGAGGAGACAGCGCCAAGGTGCCTAGCCTGCGCTTTGGCGAAAGGCATTCCCCAACAGGAGCACCCCAACGTGGTGGTGGCATGTTTGCCCCAGGGCCTCTGGCTTGAGAGCCCCCTAGACTCTGTGTTTGTCAGCCTTCCAGAAAGCCTTAATATTCTGTAATGACTGCCACCGAATAACTATGTAGGATAATGCTGAACTCCATAGAGGGCAAATGGACATCGATAGCATGAGCTATAAGAAAACTGCTACACTTTGCATTTTTATTTTAATAGGCTTAATTTTCTTAGAGCAGTTTTAAGTTCACAGCAAAATTGAGGGGAAGGTACAGAGAGCTGCGTAGACCCCCTGCCCCTCTATCAACATCCCCAGCAGATGGTACATTTGTTACAATGGATGAACCTACACTGACATATCATTATCACCTAGAGTTCAGAGTTTACTTTAGGTTCACTCTTGGTGTTGGACATTCTATGGGTTTGAACAAATGCATAATGACAAGTATCCGCCATTACAGTATCATACGGAATAGTTTCACTGCCCTAAAAATCCCCAAGCTCCGCCTATTCATCTCTTCCGCTCATCCCTTTTGCATTTTTAAAAAGGGGAAGTGGAGTAAGTAACTGGAGATTGGTTCTTCTCCCTGTCACTGTGGGGACCACCCATCATCTTGAGGAATCATGTGGTTTAGGGGGTCAGAAATAGGGACCACGGAGGCAGACTGTCTGGGTTCAAAGTCTGGCTCTGCTCCTTAGTAGCCGTTTGACCTCTGACAAGTTATTTAACTATGTGCTGCCATTATACCTTCAGTAGGTTATTTAAAGATATCTCCCACCTCAATTTCCTCAACTAAAAAATGTCCATCAAAGTAGCACCTATTCATGGAGCTGTGTGGGGATAAAATTGGTCCATCTGAATAATTCACCTGGAATTATGCCTGATGGAGAGTAAGTGCTCAATTCATGCTAATTGTTATTTACTGAGATGACTTCCCAGCTTTGTGGTATTGGTACAAAATAGGACAAGCATGCAAGGAGTGTTTTTGTGGAGCGAATATTTACCAATAGCTTGTGACAGTGACAAAGCTTATCTCCCCCAGCAAACAGATCATCTCATGGCTTTTGTTTCCAGTCAAGACATCAAACTGAATTCCTCCCATGTACGATACACTTTTACAGGCATCATCCAGTTAGATGTCTTGAAGGGAAAGAGGCAAGCAGTGCCTTCCTTATTTTACAAAGGCAGAAGCACAGGTTCAAAGAGGTTACATCATTTGTGCCAAGCCACCCAGCTAGCAAGTGTTAGCGTCAGGATCTGAGTCCAGGATATTGAATTCCCTTGACAGTGATCTCTCCACTTTCCAGGACTGCTTTTCTATATGCCAGCTAGTTGTTTGTGATTATGGCTAATTAACATTGTCCATTATATCCTGGTTATAGCCAAGACAGCTCTGTTGATTTGCAAGGTTTCTCAAACTTGCTCCAAACATGATTTCAGGTGCTTATTCATAACCCTGATTTCTGCATCCCAATCCAAGCCTATGAATCAGGATTCCCAGAGGACAGTCCCAGTGATCTGTGTATTTAACCAGCACCCCTGGTGAGTCTCATGATCAGGATAGTTTGAGAAACAAAGCTTGCGCCAGAAGATTCTGCCAAGAGTCCCCATCAGTCAGCTTTGCACCTGGTCTGATATTGGACTAACTGTCCGGGAATATGTAATAAGGTCATGAATGGTAGGCAGAAGGGCATGTCTAGCTCAAAGGACCAGGAGGATAAACAAAGCAAAGTCTAGGGTTTATTAATTCAGTTCGCCAAATAGGTATTGAGTCCTTATTTATGAGCAAGGTATCTTGGTAGGTCCTGCATATTGGGTCAGGAATGTCCTTATGGAAAACAAAAGAGCCAGTTATCAGAGATGCAGAGCATTTAGTGATTTAAAACAAGGGATGCAGTCCCTTGTCTGACCTACTTCCAAGGGAAGGTACTGACACCAGGTGAGGATGTTAGATCTCAATGTCTGTTAGATTACGTCCAATCAAGCATTGCAATTAGCTTTAAGCTATTTTTTTGGTCAGTGAGTCTTTGGGAATATGCACAGAATACAGGGCGATGTTCCGGGAGCTAAGTGTGCAGAGAGAAGGCTGTGCCAGCCTCAAGGAGGCTTCAGTTCAGAGGTGAGGACACAGTTGGAATATGTCATTGCAACATGTAATTCAGGACAATTATGATTTCATAATTACAGCACTACAGGTAATGGCGAGTCCTCTTCAGGTAATGGCGTATTGATACTTCGGGAGGCACGGTAGTCTCCACACTCGCAGTTACCCAACCTCTAGTGCTTTCCTGCTTCTGCCCTTTGGCTCACACCATTTTTATTTGGCAACTATTCCCTCCTTCTCGGGCTCCACCCATGAAAATTCTACCAGTGTTTCAAGGCTCAAGTTCAATCCCACCAAAACAAAATTATTTCTATTACTTTTAAGTAAGGCATGACTTGCCCATCCACTTAAACACCCAGTGGTTCCTCTCTCATGGTCCTATGTCCTGCCCTCCAGACTGTTTTCCGTGCTCTAAACTTCTAGAAGCCTGGAGCTGGTCTTACTTCATTTCTGATGCTAAACAGACTTTGTAAAAAATGCATGCATTA
Organism: Lagenorhynchus albirostris; assembly: GCF_949774975.1. NCBI lineage: Eukaryota > Metazoa > Chordata > Mammalia > Artiodactyla > Delphinidae > Lagenorhynchus > Lagenorhynchus albirostris. The sequence continues at coordinate 101,784,881 of NC_083103.1, forward strand.
ATCATAAGATGAATCAGTCCCAAAGCACGTGAAAAGCTCAGTTCAACTTCTTTCACTATCAAGTATACACCTTAAATCTCAACCCATGCAGAGGTATCCTAAGGAAGTAATCAGAGGTACATGCCAAGTCAAGGCTGTTAATTGCAGCAATATTTACATAGGGATAGCAACACAACTGGAAATAACATAAATATGCAAAAGAAAGTGTTCAATACATTATAGTACCTCCATTAAAAGTGATGTTCCTAAAATGTATGATATGGAAAAATGCTCAAGAAATTATAATACAGTATTAAAAATGCTGAGTTACAAAAGTATTTATATTTTCTGATCCCACATGTGCGTGAATATATACAATTGATGTGAGGGCTGGAAGGAAAGGCATTAACAGGGTTCATCACTGACTGATCAAATTACCTATGAATTTCCCCTCTGTTATACTTTTCTGTTGCCCAATGTTGTGCAAGAACAGGATTATTTCATGATTAAAACACATGCTTTTCATGTCAGTGCAACTGAAAACACATCCCATTGAATTTATGGTGACTGCAAAGTGGGACAGCCCATTCACCCTGGGACGGAGCCCAGAACACACACAGAGACGGAGCCCAGAACACACACAGAGAGGAGCTTTGCAGCTTGCCCTGCCCCAGGCTAGGCAAGAGGGCACCACGTGCTCTTTCTCATGGGCCGGGTTCCCTGTTATTTCCATACGGATTGCTTCATTATCTGCTGCTCATTCAGCCTTCAGGGCAGATACACACCACCTCCCCATTCTTTATTTATTGAGGAATGGATGGAGAAAGGGAGGAAGAAGAGAGAGAGAGAGAGAGAGAGAGAGAGAGAGAGAGAGAGAGAGAGAGAGAGAGAGAACCAACATCTTTCCCCTCATAGGACTGCAATAAAGGAGCATATGTATCAACGAAAAAAATTCCTTGGCAACAAAAGCTTTTTAATTGAACACAGTCTCTTCAGCCAATTTATGTAAATTCTATCCCAATTTTGGGCATCTATTTTGAGCACAGAGAGAAGTGGTATGAATCTTGCCCTAAAACTGTGCTCAACAGCAGGGGTGATGCCATATGGATGTCACGTTATGGGAGCCTGTCACCTACTAACGGAGATGAGAAATTACAGGTTATAATACCCTTCCCGCTGCCTGAGCAGCCCTGGTGGGTGGGGAGTGCTTGGGGCATCAAGGTTTGGTGTGACAACCTAACACTTGCCTGGGGCTTTGTAGCCACAGGTGTCTGGGAAGTTGCAGGGTGAAGGCTAAGGGGAGCAGCGGTCTCTGCATGGGGGGGAAATGCTTACTTCTATGCCCAGAGGAGCTGGATTTCCCTCTTCTCAGCTTGTGGGAATCTGGTGTATCCTGTAAAACTATTACCAGTTGAGAGTCGATGGGTGGCCCTTTGGCGGTTAGACCGACCTTGAGCAATTATTTCCCCTGGAAGTTGGGAAGTGGGGGGAGAACCATGTCCCTGTTAGTGGCGAAGATGGGGAAAGAGATCCAGGAGACCTGTGGACTGCTCTGAGCAGCCTCATCCGCGGGGAGCTCTGAGCACAGACAACCCCTCCCTCGGCGTCTTAGGAGAAGGATGAGTTTTGTCACAGGGTTCTGGGATCTGCAGGAGGTTGGCTCCCAGTCAGATAACAGAATAGGGGAGGGAGGAAATGCAGGTTGCCTAGCTCTAGTCTACAGGTAGCTTCTAATAAACCTGAAGAGTCTCTCTGGAAAGGCATTTATCACAGATAATTGTTAAATACAATGCAGGAAGAAAATGAAATGGGCCCATTTTACATTTATGTTCTACACATAACATTTTTCCCCAAAGTCACTCCAATTCTTAGGTTAAAATCAGAGGTCAATTCAATTTCAGGTGTTTATTATTTCTCTCTCCTTGCTTTCTAAGTAGATTTAAAAGCTTTATCGGTGAGTTGAGTACACAGATGCTACCACCATTGATGTACTGACCTTGGGTGCTTTGAGTTGTAGAATTTATGAAGATGGTGGTGTGACCACCTAGTCTAAAAATATGAGCTTTCAGAGGACAGGCCTCTGTGAACCCAGTGCCCTGGCACCGAGTAGGTAGTAAAGGTCTTATTAAATAAATGGATCCTCAGTTCCCACTGGTATTGCTCACTTTTGCTTGGGGAAATAGAGCATACGAGAGGCCAGTGGGGTCGTCCTTGGGAAGCACTGGGTCCAGTAGTTAAAGCAAGGGGCTAGAAGAAAAAGATCACTTTGCCTAAACTCAACTGAAGATGCAAAGGCCATCGATTTCACCAAGATTCCTTAGTATTCTCTTTATAAGATGGGAGTGCTATATCAAGTGATTGGTAAACTCAGCAATTCCAGACTCCAATGTGCTCACTGATGGTGTTTTTCCTTTGCTTGGTGGAAGAGTATTTGGGTTTTATGAGGAACAACATTTTCTATCTAAATAACTCCTCTGGCTCATGGCAGATATTGCCTACCCTCCCTCTATTCCCTCCCTCCCTCCCTTACATCCTTCCTTCCTTCCTTTCTTCCTTCCTTCATTTCTTCCTTCCTTCCTTCCCTCCTTCCTTCATTTCTTCCTCCCTTTTCCCCTTCCTTTTACCATAAATACTCGTTGAACACTTACTGTGTTCTAGGTACCAAGATGTTTATTTCAGATAAGAGAAATGAATGAGGCATGCCTGACTTCAAGGAATTTATAGTCTAATGAAGAAAGCAAACAGCCATATCAATAGTTATGCTAGAGTGATATGTTCAGATGGACATTCGCAGGGCACTATGGGAATACAGAAATGAGATACTTAAGCCAAATTATCAACTCCAAACAATAGTAACAGAGGTTCAACGATGGCTTATAAGATTCTCTGTGTGTGCATGCATGTGTGTGTGTGTGTGTGTGTGTGTGTGTGTGTGTGTATGAGAGAGAGAAAAAAAGAATGGAGGAAAAATAGTAATTCCTACAATACATTCTTTCTGTAATGTATCACTTGCTGGAGAAGCCATCTGTGATACTTCCTGCTCTCAAAGTTGTTTTGAGGAAAAACTGAGGACATGTATGTAAAGTATTTATCACAATGCCTGGTTCATAAAAGTTCTCAAAAATTGTAGTCATGGTAGTGGTCATAGTAGTAATACCATTATTTCTTATACACAGTTTAATTCAATGAACATTTACAAATACCTGGTATGGGCTAGGTACTGTGTTAATCCCTAAAGAAACACATGGTCTAGTAAAGAATATGGACATACAAATAATTTATCAGACTATAGAATAATATGTGCAAAGAGAGGAATATGAAAAAGGTAGAGAAGTAGTAGAGGAAAGGGAATGCTTAAAATTATTGGGGTAGTCTGCAAAGGGTTTTAAAGGATGAATAGGAGTTCACCCTATGGACAAGAAGTAGGAGGTAAGGGCATGGCAGGTGAAAGCATTAATCAACATAGTATATCGAAGAAATTTCCAGAGAGTAGATGAGAATGGTTTTTGAGGATGGAAAGCCTGTTAGCAATGGAATACTGTTTTTAACAAATTACTTGGCAGTAAAGAGCCACTGAATGCATATTTCTGTTTTCAGGCTCATCCATCTGCATTGTACGTTTTCTAAATTTGTGTCCCCAACAGGGTTGTGAGCTCCTTGAATGAAGAGATGTTTCTTATTATTCTTTTTACCTCTAGTACCTAACATATACTACGTACTCAATATTTGTTGAATGGTGGATCAATTAAAATTAATTCCTAAAAGGAATCCCAGAATTTTCACTACATCTGCTTGGCATTTCACAGAGTTGGGTGCCCCTCCCAGGGTTATTCATTGAGTATGTTGAGTAGCTGTTCTCCACGCCTGAAGAGAAGGGGGCAAGGCTGAGACTGTCCATTTACTATTAGGTCATCATTTAATAAGGTTTTCTGGGGTACCAGAATGAGTTGATTGAAGGTGGCAGAGGGATCATTTTCTCAACATTATATTTTTGTTCTTGTTTCTTACAATGAAGGACAATTTACTGAAAGGGTTGAGTTGGGGATTAATTCTAACTGGAATGGCTCTGTTAGAAAATGGATCTGGAGTCTTCGATGAAAGTTAGTTTTTCAGTGGGTAAATATGGGATTGAAACCAAATGTGATAGGCTTTTAGTCTTAGAGGCTGACTTTGACAAATGGTACCCTGCAGAGCCCAAGGGGAGGTGCAGAGGGTGGGTCCCCTGCTCTGCTTCTCGGGCAGAGGTCAGTTTGGGTGACCTTTCTCACATACCACCTTAAAGAGTGGGAATTTGAGAGACTGCTCTTCCCACCTCATAGGGGAGGTTTCTGTACTTTAGAGAAGGTCCCCAAGACAGCCCATGGATTCCTCTCATAGAGTCTAAGCATCCGGAGAGCAGAGAGGAAGTAGGTCTTCATTACCCACTGTTATATCTCCAGTCCTGGCTCAGTACCTGGTACAGAGTAGGTGCCCCCTAAGTATTCATTGGATTGAATGGATAAAAAACAGGGAACACTTGTAGCAAAGTTACACTGTGCCAGACACTGTTCTCAGGGCTCTGAATGTACTAATTCATTTCATCTTCACAACAAACCTATGAGGTGGGTGCTATAAATGCCAATGTGGTGATAGTAGATGAAGCCATCTGATCATTGTCTGAGTGACGGTGGTGGTGCCTGTGACCTGGGGCTTTCTCTTTGGGTGAATAAAGGACACCTGTGGTGGAGGTGACATCTTTACAGTTGCTCCCTGACTCTACGCTTGGTAAGTAGAGAGAGTTATGTAACCCTCTAGGTGATCTGGGCCAGACAGGGAAAAGTTTATGACAGCCATTTACACAGCTGCAGCAGAAGCCAAGCAAGTCTCAGGCTCTCTGTTGCATGATCACATCGATGGTAAACAGTCTCCTTTCCTTGAAAACGAAGCCTTCTCTGCACTGAGCCCTGAGGCTGCATGTGTTCAGAAACCTCTGGGGAAGGCAGGTCACCCTAGACTGTTCATGCAAATACAGCTGCGATCCCCAGCAGAGAGTGGTCTCTTAGTAGCAACTGCTGTGCCAACAGCCGACCAATCTCGTATGCAGCTGTTGGGAGGGTGTCAGTTCTATTAAGTGTCTCTTCCTCCAGGATAAGCTCTTCACTGGACTTGGGGGACAGAGACGGACTGCCCTCTGGGCAGGGGGCTGGGAGAAAATGCAGGCTCTGGGTCTTGCACCTGCTTCCCTCTCCCCAGGAGACCTATGGAGCTCAGGGAGACTCGAACCATCGTTGTTTGGCATGAATGTTTTCTCCCTGTGGCTGATGTCACTACCATGACCTTACCTTGGGGGAGAGCAGAAATGCACTGACAGCTTTTGATAATCTAAACCCAAGGAGGGAAGCAGGGGTGTGTGTTATCCAAGAGTGGGCAACCCAAGACCAATGTTGACTTTGAGATGCATTAGCTGTTTTATTTCACATATATGGCACAGAAATTTAGACATGGATAGGACCATAGAGGTAATTTATTCCCAAATCCTTATTTTATAATTGAGAAAGGAAGGGTTAGGAAGGAGCTGATATGATGACGTTTCATTAGGTAGTAGCCGACTCCCAGTCCTTTGCTCATTCCATTAAACTATAATGTTTTCCAGGTATAAACAAATGTGTCAACAGAAAACTTATTCAGAGTCACTGCCCTAGATGATTAGATGAGGATTTCCCGTATTCTTCAGCTGGAAGAACCCAGAAGTCTGCATTTCCCTTGTACAGGAAACGGAGTGAGCTGTGTTAAGAAGGGATCTGGACCCTAAAGAATTGGGGACCCATGGAGATTTTTATGGACATCATCCCATTTGAGTTTCAGAAAGATCACTACCTGCCCCACAAGATCTCTGCAGGAATAGTCACAGCCTAACCACAAACCTGTTTCAGATTACAGCTAAGCAAGTAGACAAAATAATATACAGGCAGATAATTAACTGCGTTTTCCAAATCCCCTTCCTAGATGTTTCTACCTGAGCCTTCCCATTCCTTCCTGGTCACATCATAGACATTAAGCCCAGTCTGAGAACCACTCTAGAAGCCCCAGGTGGGAACGGGAAACATCAGGAAGATGGGAAACTACATGGTGGACATTTATATCTCCACGGCTCTCCCTGCTGCTGGCTTAGGAAGCCTGGATGTACTGATTCACAGGCGAGGACATCTCGTATCTGGGCTCTCATCCATCCTACTGGGGACAGTCCCATTGGCCTACTTGCTGGAGGTACATCTGCATCTCCGCTTAATTGAATTCTCATGCTTTTAAAAGTATATTTTTGTACTGTTGTCTGGAGGCATTCAGCAAAATCAATGATATCAGGAAAGGGACTAGGGGATATTCACACACTGACTCTTTGGGTGATTTTCATCATTGTTCTCAGGTCAGTGGAGACTCAGCGGTCCCCAAACACTCGCAGGAATTAGCTGGGAGAGAGCTGTGCCGGGGCACACCCTTTTGCACACACCTGTGGGCTCACACGCTGGCAGCTAACCCCCTCTAGTGTCGATGAAAATGGATTATTTGCAGTTGTGAGAAGAGAACCTGCAGGCTCTGGTGGTAAGACTCTCAGTGGGCTCCCTACCCCAGTGCTCCATCTCCTGTGTATCAGGTCGCAGGAGTGAGACCTGAAGTTCAGGGTGTCTTCATTCTGTGCTCTGTGCTGACTCTGCTGCGCGTTTGCTAACGTGCCCCGAGGTCTCCCGCTCCCCCTGTCCTGTTGTGCTCATTCCTAACCCCACATTTTGTCCATGCCTCTCTCTCTGTTCAGAATCCCCTCCCCACTACCACTCCGGTTCCTGAGTTCCAGGTTGAGTTTCACCTCTGCTTTGCGGCTTTGCCTGCCTCCCCGACTGTAAGTTCTTCCCTTGAGGTCCTGCAGCGTTCAACACACCGACATCTTATGTTTGGGATATGCCACCTTGTGCTTTTATTTAGCTTTTTATGGCTGCATAAACTCTTCGAGGGCAGGACGTTGACCAGTGTCCTGCACGTAGCAGATGCCCCAGGCTTGCTTATCCCGCAGGGCCAACATCCTGCAGGAACCTTCCCTTAAACCCTTGGGATAGAAGCATCTTAGACAGAAAGTGGCCTCTCTTACCCACACCTGCCCCCGGCTTGGTGTCCCCTGTCACCACAAACCCAAATCTTCTCTGCAACTTCCCAGAAAATTCTGAGTTACCGGCATTATCAAACTTGGGGTGAACACTATGGCTTGACCTAAAGAATTCCAGCCTCGTCTCAAAACTGTTTTCAGTTGTGAGGAACACGCAGCTAGAGTGACAGTAAAAGGGTGGTGACTGTCTTTTTAAAAATTTATTTATTTAAAAAATTTTATTGGAGTAGAGTTGATTTACAATGTTGTGTTAGTTTCAGGTGTACAGCAAAGTGATTCAGTTATACATGTACTTATTCCTTTTTGGATTCTTTTCTCATATAGGTTACCACAGAATACTGAGTAGAGTTCCCTGTGTTCTACAGTAGGTGCTCGCTGGTTATCTATCTTCTATATAGGAGTGTGTGTATGTTCATCCCAAGCTCCTGATTTATTTCCCCTCCCCAGTGTTTCCCCTTTGGTAACCGTAAGTGTGTTTTCCATATCTGTAAGTCTGTTTCAGTTTTGTAAATAAGTTTAGTTGTATCATTTTTTAAAAATTAGATTTCACATATGAGAGAGAGACAGAGGAATGGGTAAAGAAGATGTGGTACATATAGACCATGGAATATTACTCAGCCATCAGAAAGAGTGAAATAATGCCATTTGCAGCAACATGGATGGACCTAGAGATTGTCATACTGAGAGAAGTAAGTCATAAAGAGAAAGGGTGGTGACTGTCTTTAGAGCTCTGTTGCATGGCCGTGCATTGTTTTATGCTGTATCCATCCACATTCCTTCTGAGAAATAAAACAAGGGAACAGTGATAACAGCATAGCTCTCGTTAGAGAGAAACTCTCCAGGCCCGGCATCTCAGTAGATGGGTTGGATCCATTACACAGATGTGCAGCCCCGTGCTGACTGCATTTCAGGAGACAGCCTTGGGACTACAGAAGTCAAGAAACCGAGTTTGGAATTCGCCCGGCCATCACCAGTACTTACTGGAGCCTGAGCTTTCGCCCATCCAGAGGTTAATTCAAAGTCATAAGAGCAACCCTTTGAAGTGGAGGATTGGCTAAGGTGGAGATTATAGACTTGAGTTTCTAATGAGCCCTAATGGAGCCCTTCTTCTTGGTAAGATGTAGAGTGACCCTTCCAGAACTCTCCATTCAAACCTCTACGAAGCTGCCAGCCGTAGCGATAGAAGCAGATCTAAACATGTTTCCTTGATACCTTTTGCCCAACAGATGCCCTCTCTCCCTCGCTCCCTCCATCTGCCTAAGGCCTCTCCTCCACTTGAACCCCCTCTGATTCCTTCTTGCAAGATTTAACAATGTCGCTCTGGACCCGTCTCTCAGGGAACAGAATTCAGTTAAGGGGACGGTGCAGTGTCCCACTGCTTGCAGAACCTCCTCAGCTGAATCCCAAAGAAAGCTCAGCGGCTGATGGGAGAGTGATTTATAATCCCAAACATGGTTTCTTCCACTGTTGGTTCTGGTTTCCTGCATCACAAATTGCTTTGCATATTCGCATTACCTTGATGACATTCAGAACAGGTGCATCTGCCTATAGAACAGCTGCCGAGACCCACTGAAAGCTCCGAGCTGAGACCCCGGGTGCGTGAACCCTTCTTCTGATAAGCTTCAGAGCAGGTAAAATCATCATTAGAGGAAAATTGACTTGTACGTACGTGCAGGAGTCTAGTCATTGCATCTGCCCACAAAGAAAAGCGAGGCAGCGGCGGCCGAGGGAATCTTCTTTGAAACTGTATCAACAGAACAACAGAAAAGAAATTGCCTTCTCAGGCGAGTGGCAGGATGCAGCTTTAAAAGGCCAAGAAATCAGACTGTATTTGTATTCCCTGGAATCTGGGGTCGTAGCCTGGAGCTGGTGCCTCGGAGGCAGTGTGGCTGGGAAGGCCAGGGAGAGGCAGGGCCTAAGGTCCTCCCGTAGAAAAATGGAGTAAGAACTTGTACTGGGGGAAATCTAGAACACAGAGAAGCCCCGGGACATCAGACTTGGAGCCACTTAGCCAGCACTGGACCCCAAAGGGTCACCACTCGTGACGTCGGATCCTGAAGAGTCATTGCAGAGATTTCTTCCCTTTCAAACAAAATGACCTAAACAAGTTCACAAAGCCAAGCTGGAACGCAGAAGCAGGGTAAAACTCCACATGGTCCTGGGTGTGACTTCCCCGTGCAATTCAGACTCCTACTTTAATCCCTGAGCTATCACTTACTGGGTACCTACAACATGCCAGGTGCCGAGGGCGTAGCTTAATCCCCGCCACAGTCGCATTTGACCGTAGACATGTCATGTTACAAACGAGCGAGCTAAGGATTGGGACAATTATCACCCGGCTCAAATCAGACAGCTTGAAAGAGGCACAGTCAGGACTTGAACACAAACTGCCAACTCTCCAATCAAAGGGCTTAACCCTCTTTTTTTTTTTTTTTTTTCAGAATAACATGGAATGTATTTCAGAGCCGTAGCAAAGCAAGAAAACAGGGCATGGACAAATCCACCTGCATAATCCCCTACCTTTTATTTCCTGTATATAAACAGCAAAATGATACTGCAAAAATGATACTGCAAAAATGATGGGGAAAAAAAAGTAGATGCTCTCTTACAACCAGATTTTTCCAATTTTAACAGCTTTGTTGAGGTATGATTGACAAATATTAAAGGGGATGTGTGTAAAGCAACGTGCAAAACATGGGCAGGTGTGACCATCCTACAGTGAGTGCACCACCACAAAGTGGGTTCAGATCCAGTTGCTCAGCTATCCTCACACGTTCCTGGTTGCCTGCACTGTCCTTGAGGAAAGAGACTGGAATGGGGAGGCCTGCAGAACTAAAGCCCCGCGGTCTGGGGACAGACACAGCACTTCACTCTCTCTCCTGTGGTTCCTGCTGCCCTCCTGTCTTCCTTGGTGGACTGCAGGGTCTTCAAGGTGGGAGGTGCTGCAGAGTCACCTGGTCCAGGCCCTGTATTTCACAGATGAGGAAGCTGAGGCCCAGAGAGAGAAAGAGAATGACAAACCAGCTCTGCTGACTTGAAGGTGCATCTTTTATGGCAGCCTCCTCATACGTCTACCCTGCAAAACTTTGCCCTGTTTCTTTCTTTGGTGGGTGTGGGTGGTTGGGAGAAGGTGTCACTTCTCTTCAAGAGAAGAGGACCTGGGTGGGGCTCTGGGGTCCCCCAGCCTGGCCCTGGGAATGATGGAGCACAGGCATCCTGGTAGAGGATGGGGCGGGGCCTCAGCAAGGTTCCCGCAGGCAGGGAGAACCTTGGAGGGACAGGTCTCAGGAAATGAAGAAGTCAGGGGCTCCCCACAAAGTCGGGCACTGAGAGACAGGGGGAGAACCTAGCTCGAATGGTCAATAACCCACTTTAAAGCCCACTAGCTGCACCGGGCTGTGGGCACTCTGCCTCCAGGCCAGTCAGACACAAAATTGTGCGCTGCCGAGAGCCTCAAAGATGTTACCATGCGTGTCAGAAGGCAAGACATCTGCACATAAGAAAGAAACGAACAGCACGTTAGTGGAGAGTATGCGGCATTGAGAAAGCTCTGAGCGACCACAGAGGGGAGGGGGTCTTCTAGGAGGTCCCTGTGGTCTGGGATCCCCGGGGTGGCATCATGGATGGGTGGGGCTTAGGAAGATTTCCATGGGACCCCCATGTGCGTTGTAAGAGTCAGAAAATGCGGCTGAGGGGGCCTGACCTGGCGATCTCTCTGACACCACATTCCATAGTTGTCACCAGAGGAGTTCAGTGTGATCCCAGCTCCCGTTTAGATGGGGACTCTCCCCCATCGCTGTACAAGATTTACACTGCATGCCGTGGTGTTGTTGGATCGATTTTCCACTCCTCCGTGTCTCTGAGTCCCATCCTGAATAGCCACATTGTGCAAGGCTTTGGGGTTCAGAAGCCTCTTTAGCATCCATTACGATAGGATGCACAAGCTTGTGTCAGTATTATTATTACAACGGTCCAAGAAATTAAGGTCAGGTACCCTGACTAGTAAAAGATGAAGCTGGCCTTAAACTCACGTCTCCTGGGCCCTGCGTGAGACCGTACCGTGTCTGTGCTCTAGTCCTCTGTTCTGATCACACCCTCTGTACCATGAGATCAGGTGAAACCTGAGTCAGGCTCTCAGGTGACAGACTAGTCCGAGCAACAGACTGGGATGGGGACGGAGACCAAGCACATGCTCACTTCCTCAGCTGCCCCCGCACAAGCGCCTACCAAAAGCCCATTGGACAGATGGTGTCACCGGGGAGCACAGAGGGTTTTAATCAAGGAGCTGAAGTAGATTTGCTTTTCCAATAAACCCCACATTAATTAGTGTCATTTGAGAAATGGTCCGTTGCATACTAGCTTCTGAGGGAACCTCAGCTGGCGACCTGGGAGGCTGGGATGCAGCCTCATTCCTGCAGGCTGAGCTGGCCCTGCTCTAGTAAAAAATGTAATTTTGCTTCAAAACCTTGGGGAGGTCTCAAGGTCTCTCTGATGGAGAGGAAAACAAAAAGAGAGGATGGTGTACAAGTTTCCTCCTCCCTGGTGCCTTGGCCCCGTGGCAGTAATTACACAGATTAGAAGTCGGCTTTAAAAAACCAGCTTTCTCGGGGTCCCGCCTCACTTCCACATACCCGGCTGGGCTCCCGTTCACGCGCCTGACAAACAGATGCAGGCTGGGGCCCCGCCAGGCTCACCCCACTGGCCCATCACAACGGCAACTCGTCCAGACTGAACACTTTCAGCCGCCGAGCCACCCTGGACTCTCTTCCGGACCCCTTCCCCAGGGGCTGAACGCAGCCTCTTGGGGACTTGTAAACGAGAAGAGCAAGATAGCAATTTGGGGTCTGGGGGAGCAGTTGTCACAATAGTCCTCGCTGGACATTAAGTCCTGTTATTGTTCTCATTTTAGAAACGAGGAAATTGAGTCCCAGAGAAGTTAAGGAATCTGCCCAAAGACACACAGGTCCTCGTGGTGGGGCTGAGATTAGACTGTGACTGGCCCCCTTTTAGGGTGCCCTTATCTTATCCCTTGTCCCATTTCTGCTCCGTTTCTGACCTTACATGGATTCCCCCCGGGGTCCTGAACCCTCATCATCCTGGTCTTCCCCTTTGACCTCCTACCTTGGCAGGAATCAGCATTTTAAATCTTCCCCCTTCCGGTCTCTGGATATCACCCTCTGAGGCCCTGCTAGAGGTCGACAGAGCGGAGCAGTGGCTCTCAAGCAGGGGTCCCCATCCCCCATCATTGGAAGCACAGTCGGGGGGCAGGGGTGGCGGGCTGAGCGGGCAGAGGCTGATACACAGCACCATATCCCACTGCTTTCTACAATATGCTTCACGTGAGATCGTGTTTATCTCACTACTAAGAACCAATGTAAAAAAAAATTGCAGTAGAGCACCTGTGAATTAACTTAGCCTGTATCATTAATGTGGGACCCCCTCCCAAAGAACATTTCCCTTTTAGCGGAGACCTTCTCCTTAATGAGTTAGGCCGAATGGAAGTTTCATCTGTGAATTTCAGATACTGTGGTGATGCCCATAGTGTGTGATACTCATGGTTGTGGGAAGTCTGGGGGAATCCTGCAAATTTCCCCGTCCATCCTGGATGGGCAGAAGGCACCTACTGGGGGCGATGCAGGTGAACAGCTTTCTTCTCTGTCACAAGCTTCAGCCTCTGTTTCCTGTCCTCATGCTTTCTGGGGGGGCTCTGGGTACACATCTGCTTATCTCTCTCTCTCTCTCTCTCTCTCTCTCCCCTACCCCAAGCAACCTCCTATAGGCATCTGAGCTCTGCCTCTCCACCTTGTCAAACAAGAAAGTGGCATCCATGTAATCATGACATCCTGGGGGTAATTTTAACTATAAGTCATTATTCTAAAAGAACCAGTGCAATCCCCATTTTCCGGCACAAAGAGATGATTCTCACTAGCCTGAACTCACTGTCAAACATGCCAGGAGAAATAAAAAGGTGCTAATGCAACAGAGCCCAGAAATAGAAAATAAGATCAGAGGCAATGCTTGAGATTTCAGGCTGTGGTGGGTGGGAAAAATAGCATAGGGTTTAGTTACTGGCAGAACCGTCAGACGAAAAGCCTCCGAGGTCATCAAGACTGGAACCTTCATTAAGCCGAGTGGATAAAATTAAAGGGTGTTTGGTGAGGACTTAATTTCTTCTGGAGGTTTGCTGTCTCTGAAGGGTCGTTGAGGCCGGCAGCGAGGCCATGCAGAGTAGCAGGCCCTGGGGTGGGGTGGCAGGATATTGGAGTTCTTCTTTGTTGTCATCTCCTTGGTGAGCCCGTTGAGTACGGGCGCGGGAAGACAGCCTGCTCAGTGCCCAACTGCTGCAGTGACCCTTAGTCATGTCCAATGAGACAGCACGGAGTCTCCAGGGACCTGCTGCTCTGTGAACCAATCACAGCTCAGACGGAGCATGGGGGTGGGGTCAGGGGCAGGGGAAGAAGGACCACATCTGGCCAGGGAGCCTTTGGAGGTCATGAGAGTTCGGAGGTCAGTCCAGGCACCCAGAGCAGAGCCCAGAGGATACAGGTGGAAACACACACACAGACCCGGCTTTCGGCAAAGCTGGGAAGCCGGCAATGGTAGCGTTTGGCGGCTTCTCACCACTGCCTTTAGGGGTCCTCGCCTACCCCTCCTGAGCCTCAACCTAGCGGTACCTTTGTATCAGCTGTTGTCACAAGAAATCTAATACATAAGTTCCCTTGATGTTGTTAAATGATTAGAATTTAAAGGTGTTGAACAATTCTCCCAAGAATGATTATAGTTTTAGAGCAATCCTTTTCCCCCCTATTTTTTATTGTGATAAAATACATGGAACATAAAATTTACCGTCTTAACCATTTTTTAATGTAGAATTCAGGAGCATTAAGCACATTCATATTGCGGTGCAATCATCACCATCTTCCATCCACACAACTCTTTCCATCTTGAAACTCTGCACCTATTAAACAATAATTCCTGATTCCTCCCTCCTCCCAGCCTCTGGCAACCACCCTTCTACTTTCCGTCTCCATGCATCTGATGACTCTAGGTACCTCATATAAGTGGAATCTTATATGAGTCTTTCTGTGTCTGGCTTATTTCATTTAACATAATGTCCTCAAGTTTCATCCGTGTTGTAACATGTGTCAGAATTTCCTTCCTTTGTAAGTTTGAATAACACTCCATGGTGTGTATATACCACATTCTGAAGCTAAAAAGGACCTACAGTCCCAAAGGAATATGTTCTAAATGACAGGATGCAGGTAGATGCTATGCTTGGTCCCTGAGGAGCTGTCCTTTTCTTTAAACTCTGATCCAGAGCGTGGGGTCAGCAATGGGGCCTTGGAGTCCCATCCTGACATGTGTGAGATTCTTGAAGGGACACGAGGAGTCAAGTTTGCCTGTGTTGTGCTGCAGACCAGCTTGCTTTGGAGGCTCCATGTTCTGGGACTTTCAGGGGGTTTGCGAGAGTCAGATCAATCAAAACAAGGAGTCTTCTCCGGCTCCTTCATCTGGGTGACCGTGAGGTTCCAGAGAGGATGAGCTTGGATTCTGCTCACTTGGAGAAGCAGAGATCTAGAGAGTCTGTGACGTCTGCAGGGTCACCACGTAGACGCTGGAAGGATCACGCCTGTCGGAGCCAAAGACCACCAGTCCTACCCAGGCTCTCCAGGTGACACACGTTCTAGAATTTTCATAGTGTAAAAGAAATAACGTCCTTCAAATGAAGAGCCAATGGTCTGGTTTTATTGATTCAAGCCTTTCAAACCCAGCACCCACAGATACGGCGTCTTAAGCCATGCTACTCAAAGCGTGATCCTGAACGAGCAGCGTCGGCCTCACCTGGGAGAGTGAAAAATGCAAGACTCACAGGCCCCACCTCAGACTCGCATCTGGATTTCACTACGTCCTCCCGGTGATGTTTACATGAATGCCCTAGAAGCAGCAGCCTAAAGCCCTGGATTAAACCTAAAGGAGATGAAGGCCAAGGTGGGGCTCCCTTGGGCCTCAGTTAACTTCTTCCCTGGAGAGGGAGTAATAGCACCTGTGCTGCTTTTCTCCACTATGCTTAGAAAATCGAAGGACACAATAAATGGAAAAGTGCTCAGCGGAGGACAGAGTGCATGGCAACCGTTAGGCACCATTTGCTCACTGGCAGCTAGCCAGTCCCTGCCCCTTTAGTTAGGGAGGTCTCCCCATCTTTCCAGCCAAACGAATATGCTTCTCTGCTCTTACCTCTATACCCTCTTTGAAACAACATCAGTTTGGGTTCCTTTCATCCAGACTGCAAAGAGTATTTGAATTCACGTTATTGCCTTTAGTGAGATTCTCTTCTTTGCCTCCATTTTTTTTTTTTTTTGACACACATTTGCCGCGGTGCCTGGGACCTGGTGCAGAGAAGATTAGCGTGATGTTCAGCCACTGGCCATGGTTCTGAGCAGCAGAGCTTTCTGTTTATCTCTTAGAAGCAGACATCTGGATTTTATCCCAGGGGGAATTTATCAGGGTGCCCTGAATTCATTCATTCATTGCTTCCCACATTCCTCCCTACGCTATGCACACACACACACACACACACACACACACACACACACACACACAGACACAGAGCTCCATGCCAGCCACATTAATGTTGTTTGCTGTATACTTTCATATAGAGCCATTTTGGGATTGTCTGCAGTTAGGTTTTCTTCCCTCTAAAGCACATTCTTGGGCTGGGTTTCTTCCTCCCATCAGCGACAGCTTGGGTTGGCCCCTGTCCTTGCTCTCACGTCTATCCAACGCATGTGGATTTCTTCCAGTCCCCGCAGCTCTTTCATCTGGTCTATATTCTCAGAGAAACATCGGTGTTTCCACTTTCTTTTATGCAGGTGCCCATGCTAGGGTGACTCACAGTGTTCGGAGAAAGAGTCATTGCCCATTTGTTCAAGGAGTTCGTTTTTCTGTCTTTTTAAGCATGAATGCATGTGGGCAGGCAATTATATACACACAGCTCTCACCATGGGAACATTGTAAACTTGTGGTTGAGAGATTAATTGATAGAGTGATTGATTCATATTTTTGTCGTCATGAATGGCTGCGTATTTCGTGAGCAAGTGTGCGCATTCAGACACCTGTATTTATTCATATAGGATCATTAATCCAGTGCATATTAAGCACTGACTGTGCAGAAGGCACGAGGTAAGTGCTTGTGTGATAAACAACTGTTGTGTGTGTGAAGATATTGGCTTCAATTTCAAGGACTTTCTGTTTTCTGAAAGAAATGAGATGCTATCATGCAACTTTAATACAAAGTTGAAATTGATAGGGTCATGAAAAAAGAAAAAATGAATGAATGATGAATATAACATTGCTTTCAGCTGAAGACCAGGGATGACTTCTAGGAGGAGATGGCATTTGAGTCAGAGATTTGTGTCTGTGGAAATAGGCACTGCACCCCAGGCCAGGAACGAAGGCACAGAGATAGAAATGGCAGTGTGCAGAGAACAGCAGGTGGTCCAGTCCGACTGAAACGCTCAGGGTAGATGAAACGATCAGTGGGTGATGTGGTCAATTTATGTTATATTGGAGGGGGGCTGTGGATGCAGATTAGGAAGCTGTTTTGTGTGTGTGTGTGGACTGAGTGAGTCAGGAGATATGGAAGTTTTTTAGACGGTAAATAAGATGATCAGAGCAGTGCTTTAGGAAGATCACGCTGGCAGGCATTTGTAAGTCAAATTAAAGATGTGAGAGACTAGAGGCATCAAAGCAGTTAAGAGGCTATTACGGTAACCCCAAAGGCAAGTGATGGGTGTCTGAATAGGGTGGTGGCAGAGGCAGGTAAAGAAAGCATCATGGAGCCGACATTGACAAAGCTCAAAAAAATGAATCAGCTGCAGAGGAAGAGGAAGGGGGATGATGAGGGTTTGGGCCCTGAGATGATAGAGGGGTCTTAATCAACACAGCTCTACACAGAGAAGCTCATTTCTTTTTTGATGAACTATAGGAGAAATGGTGAGTTTAGTCTGGGAGGTACTGAGTTTAAAGTTCTGGTGGGAACATTCAGACGGAGGATGTCACAAGCCATTGGACATTTGGAAGGGGCTCTTGGGACTGATTTCAGGACAGAATTTAAATTTGATAATCATATGTGTAGAGGTGATAATTGAAGGCTTATAAATGAAAGCAATTGCTATGAGAGAACATACAGAGAAAGGACTAAAGGGCTGGTGGAAGTAAATCTCTATATTCAGGAAGAAAGAAGAGAAAAAGAAAAATAAGCTGTATCCCTAGCTATCATGAGTACATACACCATTGAGGTTAAAATGAACATACACCCAGATTACTGGTACATTCGATTCCACATAGTTGGAGGTAAACGTGAGAGGTCATGTCTCAGTAACAAAGGGGAGAGGAATGATCAATACATGAGGATGGATACACAGCTGGCTTTGTAGGTGAAGGTGGTATGCTCACTGGGGTGCAAGCGCGTGCATGCCTAGGGATGTACATCCGACTGTTTGGAGGGGAAAGAATTGCATAAGCAGGGAATAGAAATCAAGTGAAACTGTTAACAGGGAGAGAGCATGCACTAAGTGGAATCATCATGTTTCAGAACATATATACATCCAACTGAATATTTTTTGATTGTTATGTTGATTCCTCAAACCCTTAACTTGGTTCTGAACCTTGATTAGACTCTGTCTGGCATCCTCGCTAACATTGCTTCATTCTAGGCTCCTGGACTTTTATTCAGTGTGGAATTGCCAGGTCATTTACTTTGCTCCAGCTTCCATCTCATGTCAATGAGACCCTTCCAGTAATTAGACTCTTAATTATGAAATTCACTTTAGAAAGCTGGTCAGAGCACCGGGCTTGTTCCAGACTGTACACACCCACAGTGGTGGGGTGGCTTGAGTGCCATTTTGAATTCTTCCCCTCAAAGAGGAGTGGCTACGTCCCACATTTTTCTGGGTTAGGAATCTCCTTACCTAAATTTAGTCAAATACACAACTCACATTGAATGTAAAGAGAGTCTGTTTTGGGGACAAGAAACCAAAGGATCATTATTAGCAACAAATAGGATACTAGACTTACATTCTCAATAATGTTTCATTATTTTTCTTCCCTTATATTCCATCTGATTTCTTTTCTCGTTCACACTCTCATTTTCTTAAAGTTTAGTTAACATTATACTCTCAGAGCCAAATCCCAGTGACCAATGGCTCAGGGGATGTAACTCCAGTCAACGCTTAAATGTCACCACTCCGAAGATGATGAGAAGAGAGAGGGTGAGACAATTTCGCCTATATATTTGTTGTATGCCTGTTATTCCCATAGTAATTATAATTCATTTAACAGCTTTTTACAGAGCTCACCCTCCTCTGTGTCTGCAAGAGTTCCCTTCCTTCCTCCCTTCTTTCCTCCATTCCTTCCTTCCTTCCTTAATTATAAAACAGCATGTTAAAGATTCTGGTCCTGAAAATCTCATTTCAGTTCATAGAAAAACTAAAGTCAAAGAACCTTGATTTTTTTTCCTTTCAGAGACTTTTTCATGAATTCTTACCTGATTTCCCTTGTGGTATGCTAGCGTCATGTGTTTTGTGTGTGTGTGTGTGTGTGTGTGTGTGTGTGTCTGTGCAGAAGATGAAAACAGGCCTTTCTCTTTAAGGTATGGAACAGGTACAGTATTTCACAGCTGGCTGACTGGTAATGGAATTCTTCTACTGGAAGAGAATTTTCTGGATCCTGAACTGATTAGCAGATGCAAATCCTGCACTGCATGCTGATGAAACTAAACCACACACATCTGTGTATCTCTAGATGGCATGTGCGTGTGCACACACACACACTCACACACACACACACACCATTGTCATAAAAATCCACATCTGTCCATATTACTGATACATTCATTTCTACACAATTGTAAATCCTTCACTTTGCAACTTCAAAACTAGTCAGGCAGGAGTTACTTAATAGGATGAAACGAGTTTTTAAGGGACCAAACAGTAACAGGGGAATTGGAAGTGAAGGGTTCTCTTCCCAATGGAAGAAGATGCTCTGTCATCCATGGAAGGGAGTGTGGTCATTCCTGCAGCCTCACTTGTGTACCCAGGTGTTCACTATCCAGCGCAGCGCGTGTGTCGTCTAGGCAGGAATCGGGTTTTCTTCCACGACCCTCCCCCAATCCCTTCTCCAACACAATTCTTTTAGCAATTCAAACCCTAAATAGGGTTCTGTTAACAATTTGGTTCTGTGGCTATTTTATCGCCTCCTGCCCTCCCTGGAAAGGTCGATTAGCAGAAGTCAGGCCCTGGCAGCAACTTTCACAGACCCTCTGTGCTCGGAGGTGAGGGCTGATCCAGCAGTTTCCCTGCCTGAGAGCTCAGCTCCCTTCCATAGGCCAGCGAAGGGGCAATGAGCCGGCTGTACAGCCTCAGCTTCTCATCCTGTCTTCATCCAGACCCATCAGTGAAAAAATGACACATCCAATCATGGTCTTATGGAAAGCCCTGAATATAGGAATTAAGTATATAGGGGATTTCACATTTTCTCAGGATCATGTGCTTCTCATAGATATTCTGCCCAGGGTCACCCCCAACTCTCCCAACCCTTCCCACTTCAACCACTGCTGCCCTACCTCATCCTCCTTCCCTCCCCAAATAGAGTGGAGGTTTGGGGTCCAGAAGGATGGGGCCTTAAAGGGCAACTTTGCTGCCAGAAGAATCCATCACGAGTGTGACCCTGCTTGCCATCCTCATCCTACATGTTTTGCTTCCCCTGTTGACTGCACACACATTTGCTCCCAGCCAGTCTGCAGTAAAACATAGTTTGTATAAAAGGTAAGCACAAGGAGGAAAACCTCTCCTTCTGTATAGCTGATGCCAGGGCTGGGATTTCCAGACCTTCTTTTATGACCAAAAGTCTCTTTCATGGGCTTCCCTGGTGGCGCAGTGGTTGAGAGTCCGCCTGCCGATGCAGGGGACACGGGTTCGTGCCCTGGTCCAGGAAGATCCCACATGCCATGGAGCAGCTGGGCCCGTGAGCCATGGCCGCTGAGCCTGCGCGCCCGGAGCCTGTGCTCCACAATGGGAGAGGCCACAACAGTGAGAGGCCCACGTACTGCAAAAAAAAAAAGTCTCTTTCATACTTGCGACCTACCCACTATTCATAACAGTCCCCTGAAACACTCAGCACACCACCTGTTGCTCCTCAAAGGACCAACAACTCAGTGAGTCATTATTGCTATATGGTCAACCCAAGCTAATGCACTCATTAACAGAAGTACAGAATCTTGACTGAGTGAGGTCATTTCCATTTTTCATTGTGATGGTCAGACAACAGCCATTCACATATTTTAGGGGTGATGAAAAGAGGCTAGATTTCCTTCTGCCAAGAGGATGCTGAAGGGCTACAAATGCATTCTACATGAGAATGGTAAATGGATTGGAGTGTCTAGAGCTGCCATGTTAATTGTTAAGCATTAGATGGACTGATGGATGAGAGTGGACTTACTCTTTATGGCCCTGTGGGTAGAGCACTTGTGGGTAGGGGGTAGTCAGGGAGGAAGATATTTTTAAGGAAACAGTTTGAGGTCCAGTGTGAGGAAGAATTTCTAATCGTTGAAACTGTTCAGAGATGGAATACTGGGGATAATGTCCTTTCAATGAAATTATCTGAACACTGGCTGCATGGCCAATTGATAAAGACACATGAGCATCAGCTGAGTGGCTGGACTGCGGGGGCCTTACACTGTACTCCAGTCTGGGAGTCTAACTAACCTAGCTAAAAACCACTGCATCCAGAGAATAGACACATGCCTGCCAAGTCTCTTTAGGGTCACTACACTCATTCCAAAATGAGGTCCAAAGATGGGATTTTCATTCCTTGACATTTCAGGTCCATGGGGAACATATTCCCATAATCAAGATTCTGATCTTTTCAAAGAAGAACTCAGAAAGTGCTTGTCAGAAAGCTGCACGAAAAATTCGGGGAGTGGAGGTGAGGGTGGAGGTGAGGCTTAATCCGGGAAGTAACAAATCGTCACCTTCCCTCAGCTCTGCCTTCCAACATGAGAGACGCGTGCTCAGCTCAATCCGGAACAATTAGTCTGTGTTCCCTCATGTTCTCAAAGCATGACTCAAAGAAGCTCAAATAAATATTTTCAGAAAACATGGCAAAATGTATGACTTAACCCAAGGAATGCAAACAAGTGTAATTAAAGTGAATACCCATAAATAAAGTAAATACGTTAGTTAGGAAATGAATTAATTAGTGTTTAATTACTATCAATTACTAAATCACTACAGAATTACTTGTAGAATGGATTGAATCTCTTGCTCCTATTAATAATTCCCATGGCTAATTGTATGCAATTGTATTTTCTTCTCTTCGGGTGCATCTTAGTGGAGCTAATAGGGGGAAGGAACAGCACAGTGAGCAATGACAGGAACACTTTTCTTTTCTTTGTTCAGTAAAAAACAAAAGGGGCTTGAAAAATATCTGCCGGGTTGTCAAAAGCCAGTGCGGGCGAGGGAGGTGCACAGGAAGGAGGCTGTCCTTGTGACACAGGGCAACCTCATGGTTCCCTAGAGGGGGAGTAGCTGAGGTCTGTGGCGGGGTCGTAAGGTGGAGGTGTGTGCATGAGTGAGTGTGCATGCACGTGTGTGTACAAGCATGTGTATATGTGCGTGTGTGTACTGCATGAGTGTGTTGCATGTGTATATGAGTGTGTACGCGTGCATGTGTGTGTGTGTGTGTACCTGGGGAGAACGGTAGGTGGAGGGGGCTCGATGTCTGAGCTCACTTCCAACCTGCTCTGAAGAACCCACGGGCCAGTTGGAAGATGGGTGTCTCCACACACTGGACTTGCCAGGTGAGGGAACAGGTCTGACATTCACCTGGAGGACAGAGGACACGGTCAGCTGCCTTCCGGGTGGAGGGCTCATCACTGATGTCCTGCTCCCTAAGGAGCAGAGCACTAGGTAGTGAGGGGGAGAAACAGATGCGCAGAAACCAGAGGTTGAGGGTGAAGGGCATGCTTTCAAGGGGGCCACCGCTGTCCACCAGGACATTTTTGTTTTCCTGTTTGCCCAGCACGCCCTCTCTCCTCCCTGTCCTCTCTTCCTCTGTCTCCTGGGGTCACAGACCCTTAAGCCAAACTGCTTGGGTTTGATTTCAGGCTTCTCCACCTGTGTGACCTTGGTCCGGTTACATAACCTCACTAGGCCTCAGTTTCCTCATCTGCAAAATGGGAGAATAATAGTACCTTCTCAGGGGGTTATTGTGGGAGCTCAGATCAGGACCCGACACAGAGTGATCTCTGTCTATAGTCGCTTTTATTATTACTGCTGCCACATAGTGCTTTGTGGAGCAGAGAGCCTGACGGGAAGCGCACAATGTGGAGGTGAACTAGCTGGGAGTTGGAGGAGCGATTCGGGAGGGAGAGGAGGGATTTGTCCTGGAGGGATTGCTCTGCTTGCATGACAGCAGCAGGGACTCTTGCAGGACAGGCAGTGGTCGTAGAGCCTGTCCTGCCCCGACCCTCTGTCCCCACGTACCTCCCCGAGATGCTGTATGTAGCCCCTTCCTTTTCGGAAAGTGCCGCGGCCTTGGCTGGACGGCTCTGCGCATCGGATCCTTCCCGTAAGCTCCTCTGCATCCACTTTCACAGAGGTTGCACTTGACTCCCTGGAAGGGCTGTGGTTATTCCTTCACAGAAGAGCTGTTCTCTCTCAGCTCTGCCCCTGAGGACCCCACATTGGCTCAGAGTGAGGTCAGTGCTCTGGTGGACGTGAGCCAAGAGAGGGAGACCACCTCCCCAGACTGTTCAACACTCACCCAGCGGCTGTTAGACGAAGGCTGAGGAGGACCCCGGCTGCCTTGAGAAGCTCAACTCTTCGAGTACCATGTTGTCTCTGCACTGAACGCTGCTGCCTTAGACCAAAAGCCAGAGTGACTGACACTGAGGAATGTTAATAAAAGTCTCTTTGTCCTGGAGGGCTGTCATCTTCCCTTACAGGAGCACACGGTGGTGATTCCAAGTCTTAACAAGGAAGCTGACCCCAGGCAGAATCACCAAAGGGGCGAACAGAGCCAATCTCTTGAATGTCTTCTGTGTTCCAGCTTATTTTATGCCTCATTGTGAGCTCATTCGTTCATTCATTCAATGTTTATGAGATGCTGCAGATGTAACTGGATACATCCCTGCCTTTAAAGGGTTAGAGCAGGTGTGGGGTGAAAGGTCAGGGAGTCTTCCAAAGAAACCGTAAGCAGAGACCTGAGGATGGGTAGGTAAAAGAGGGCAGCATTATCTTTATTTACGAAATAAAGAAACTGACCATCAGAGACAAGTGAGTTGCCTAAGATGACACAAAGCAGGGGAGACTTGTCAGAATTGAGATGGGAGTCGGTGTCTGTGCCACTCTAAGGACGTGCATGTTTCCGTCACGTGATGCTCTCTTTTGTTGTCTCCAACTCCCCTTGAGGCAAAATTCCCCGCCTCTGAAGTTTCCTTCCCCAGCTTCTGCTGCAACCCTCAGCACCCGTAGCAATGTGGGAGACGGTCAGATGGCCTGGGTTTGGCTCCTAACTGACTATTTAGTGTGTAACCCTGGATACATGACTGAACCTTTCTGAACGTGAAATGTAACACCTGCCTCAGAGCTGGGGATTAAAAAAAAAAAGGAAGGCAGAAAGATATTGTTTGTAGAGAGCTTAGCATAGCTCCTGGTACATAGTAATTATTCAATAGATGATAGATATTATCATTATTGTGCATGCTAAGCCTCATTTTTAGTCTCAGTTGATTGTTACCAAGCCAAGCTAATGTGCTGTCTGATGAGGCATCAGCCTAAGTTACATTTGCATTTGAGCTGGAGATGCTTGAAGAGGAGAATGTGTACTGCCACTAAGTGGGGGCAGCCGTCCCGCACCTTCCCTGGCAGGAAATATACAAAGACCACAAGGGCTAGGCACACCCTTGCAGCACGATCAGGGAAGGAGGGTGGAGACGTTGCCAAGCTTCCCAAAAAGAAAACTCAGACAGGTGACACCATTGCCAGGGGCTGAGGTGAACTGATTTACCACCTATGCACAAGCTCGTAAGACAGCCCAGGGTAACAGTTCCTGGGAAACCTGGGCTCCCATCTTCACCCCGTTTCCCCCCTCTGTGCCAACTCAGAAAGAAAGTAAGCCCCAGCAGGAAACGTGTCCTTTGAACTGTCAGACCCCAAACGTTGCCCTAAAGCATGGCCATCCCCAGAAACTCATCCAAACCCTCATCCTGCTCAAGCCCCCCTCACTGGGGAGGCTGAGTTTCCTCTGCAGGCACCCCCTGCGAATGGGAGATCAGCAGTGGTCATTAGTTTTCATTTGCTGAAATCAGCAATTTAATCCTAACTTAACAAGGGCCTGAATCTCCCCTTTCCTGGGCAAAGGCCCTCCCTGGGAATGATTGAATTTCACCTGGTGCAATAAAACAGAGGGCTTCTGCTGAATCAGGCATTTGACTCCCAGGCCTGTAAATCAAAGCCCCTGCTCTTCAGGTTGGAGATGTTATCTCCGCCAGAGCTGTCCCATTCGGGTCCCCTGCTAGTTGCGCAAACTCTCCTACTCAGAGATGACCCTCGCTAATGCATCCTCCTCAAACTCAAAATCCAGCATGATTCTGGGTCCTCATTCATAAAACCTGGGGCAGCAGGAATTAATTTTACACCCCAGCCCCCAGATTGCCAGATGTGGTCAGTCTCAAAATATTCCCAAGATGCTTGTGGCTGTACCCTCACTGATGGAGCTGAGAAGACAGAATGTGGAAACCAGAGTGTGGAGAGAAACTCCAGTCCAGGTGTTCCCAGAGACTCAGTCCCTCGACAAGGAGAGCAAGGATTGTACAATCAATTCCCCGGAGACCCTTAGCTTAGTGGGGTGTGCTCAATAAAGGCTGTTGGTTAGGACAAAGCACAGCACTAATCAGCAGAGAGAGATTTCCTTTAAAAGAGTTTTCAGAATCCAGTGTTCAGCGAATACCAGGCTAGCGAAAGAGGTGAGATTGACAGAAGATAAGACCCCCAAATCAGTGTTTCTCTGTTCATCCCCAGTTTCACCTAATAGATATTACAAGCTAAAGTCAGTCCCTCTCCTTAAAAAGACAGACTTGGGGGCTTCTCTGGTGGCGCAGTGGTTGGGAGTCCACCTGCCGGGGCAGCGGACGCGGGTTCGTGCCCCGGTCCAGGAGGATCCCATATGCCACGGAGCGGCTGGGCCCGTGAGCCATGGCCACTGAGCCTGCGCGTCCAGAGCCTGTGCTCCGCAACCGGAGAGGCCACAACAGTGAGAGGCCTGCGTACCGCAAAAAAAAAAAAAAAAAAGACAGAATTGGTGTTTCCCTGGTAAGCTC
This sequence comes from Lagenorhynchus albirostris, assembly GCF_949774975.1. Classification (NCBI taxonomy): domain Eukaryota; kingdom Metazoa; phylum Chordata; class Mammalia; order Artiodactyla; family Delphinidae; genus Lagenorhynchus; species Lagenorhynchus albirostris. The sequence continues at coordinate 101,810,374 of NC_083103.1, forward strand.
CAACCTGGGAAGTAGCAGAGTGTTGGAACAAAGGGGAACAGGGCTGGGCTCCTGCTTTTCTGCTGGCTGTGACCCTTTGTAAGTTGACCTGAGCCTCTGTTTCCTTCCCAGTAAACAGGGGATGGGGGTGGACTAGTTGACTAGATTATCTCTAAGGCCCCTCCCAGCCTCACTGTTTATCTCACTTCTAGAGGCAGAAAGCCTGGTTGGTATCCAGAAGCCAGGAGTGGGGAATATTTCCTCTTCTTGGACTCAGGGGCCGATCTGAATGGAGCATCCTCTTGTCCCTGTTTGTAAGCTGTCCTAGGAAAGCTGCCAGGTTTTTTGGTGGAGCATCGGGAAGCAGCTCTCAAAGACACCTGGGAAGCAGCTCGCAAAGACACCTGGGAAGCAGCTCGCAAAGACACCTGGCAGGAGTCCGTGGCAGCAGGAGAGATGGCTCCTTTCTCTGAGAGGCCACCACAGCACTCCCTGGACACCCCTTCCTAGCCTGGTCCGGGTATCTATGTTCAGTGTGGTAGCTGAAGGCTGGCGCTCTGCTGGCATCTGGCCCCAGCCACCTGTGTGACCTTGGGCCACTCAGCGCCCACCCCATGGGCTTGCTCTGAGTTAGGACATGACAACTGTGAAACATAAAGGACCGTGACGGGGCTGCTCCATAAAGATGGAGAGAGCTGGGGATGCATAGCCTGAGAGGGGTGGAAAGCCCCCTGCGGGCAGGGTCTGGTCCTGTCTATCTCTGCATCCCACTTCGGGAAGCCCAGGTAGTCATGACGCCCAGCTGTGTTCAACACCAAAGAACAAGTGAATGTATAGACAAATACGCACAGCTGGCTTGTGGCCACAAGTTTCCAGCACCTGTCCCAAGACAGAGATGTCTTGTAGGAGAAGCAACTGTGAGAAGTGTCTTTTCTGGCCCCAAGAAAAGCTGCTACAGAAGCTCCGTCACGTCTCTCCAGTGGAGCCGACTGTGTCCCTGCTGTCCAGTGCTGTGTTCCCCGTGGAGCCTGGACAGCCGTTGCCCAGCGAAGGTGAGCATGAGGCTAGGAGCCGAGGCAGTAGGACTTCAGCCCTACCCCTCCTCCCAGCATCTGAGCATGGCTTCCCGGCAGGCACGGCATCGGTCCTGTATCCTCTTAGTTATCCAAGTCCTAAACGCAAGCTTAGCAGAATCCCTGCTTTGTGGGAGGAAGACCAGGGCTCTGGTGGCCTCTTCTATCCTTGAGGGCCCTCGGGAAAATCCCATAGCTGCTTAGGACCTTACTTAGCTGTAAAATAAAAAATCATAACAAGGACATTTTCTTCCTAAAGGCAGATCCAGTCAGTGCTATCCGGCTGGGAGAAGTGCTTTAGCCTGGCTGCTGATCCATGTGACTGTCAGTCCCCACCCAGAAAGTCTACTAAACTAGCTGGCAAATCCTAAATTCTTGCAATGCCCCTCCCGCAGATGGTGAGGGGCAAGGGGGTCCTTCCTGGGACATTCCAATACTCCACCATCCTCTGACAACAGCCTTTTCCCACGCACGACCCCAGAGTACCTGTAAAAGTTTCAGTGCTCTGTAGCAAAGCCAGAACCCAGAAGTCATTTCTCAGAAGAAAAGAATGGAGTGACGATCTTTGCTCTGGGGCAAATGCAGTGACAGGAGAAGCCGGTTCTGTTCCGAAGGTACTGCTTTTGAGCTAGAGATATTCCAGGCTGTTACAGACGCGCCCCTCCCACCCCACCCCACCCCCGCCTGTATCCCCGCCGCCCCCAAACCAAGAAGCCCTGCTCCATCTCTTCTTTTTTTTTGCGGTACGCGGGCCTCTCACTGCTGTGGCCTCTCCAGCTGCGGAGCACAGGCTCCGGACACGCAGGCTCAGCGGCCGTGGCTCACGGGCCCAGCCGCTCCGCCGCATGTGGGATCTTCCCGGACCGGGGCACGAACCCGCGTCCCCTGCATCGGCAGGTGGACTCTCAACCACTGCGCCACCAGGGAAGCCCTCCATCTCTTCTTAAAGCCAAGGATGCGGTGCTCGCCAGGTTCTCTCACCTAAACGGCCCCTCCCCACATCCCATCCCCCACCTGCCACCAGCTTCCTCCTGCCACACACACTGTCTCCAACTGTGACTTGCAGGGTTTACAGGGTCTCCCGGCCCCCAGGCAATGCAGGTTTTTGGAGTGCCAGCTCCAAAAGTAATTACCAGGACCGATGGCGCTGGGACCACATCTGTCAGCACCGCCTGAGGAGTCCGTCCCGTGACCCACCCGGAGGCCTGTCAGGAATAGAAATAATCTTAATGAAAAGGCATATTCCTTGGTCCTTCACGTGCTGACCAAGCAGACTGGAGGGGAGATTTTAATAAGAGGATGGGACTCTCAGCAGCGGCAAAGCCGCCCTGGGGGTTTGGGGTGGAGGAGACTTAGAAAATGACATCCTGGTTTATGGAAACAGTTCCTTCCTGGCCCCTGGCTCTCCCTTCAGTGATAGCAGGATAAGGGCAGGTGCCTCCTATCCTGGAAGTCAAGCAAGGAGCCATTTATGAGAGACAGGACCAGCCTAGGACAAGAAAGGAAAATCATAAAAATGTTATACACGTGCATGGTCAAGGCTCCCCAGCTTCCTTTTTCTTGCACCACCCTCCCTTCCACTGAGCTTAAATTCTCTCTCCACAGGGTGCCCTCTCACCCCGTCCTGAGCAGCAAAACCACCCTCTGACTGGGGATTTCTTTTGGCCATGCCCAGCCTCGTTCCCGGGGACCAGCACAGCACCTGCCTGGCAACAGCCGCTTTTCAGATATTTGTTAAAGGACTGGAAACCTCTTATCAAAGACCCCAGTCATCCCTAGATGTAAACGACTGATAATCACTTAGAGCTTTACCTCTTCTGGGATATCTGTAGTTTAAAAACAGATGAAAGCGACAGGGGAGGAAGTTCCATTCAATTCAATGGTGGAATTTCAGACAACATTCGACCCTTCCTTTGAGCAAAGGACCTTCTCCATCCCCGAAACCAAACCACAGAAGCCCGTGGCCTGTCAGGGCACTGGAAGTGGGTGGGAACTGCCCTTTGCTTTTGCAAAGAGCAACCGTCAATTTTAATGCATCTAAGGCCTTCTCCTGGATGGGAGGATGAAAAGCCTACACTCTATTCTGTGCTTCCTGAAATCATTTCATTTAAATGCAGATTGGGAGCCCTCCTTCCTCTAAATGGTCACAGAGAAGACAGAGCAAAGTTGAAATGATTATTTCCATAAGAAGAAAGGAACCCATCTCTCTTCACTGGAGCACTCCCCACCTGACTTTTCCCCCCACCCCTCAGACTTCCTCAGCCCCGGTCACCCCAGTTTCCTTGCATCCATAGGCTCCTCTAATTATGCAAATCCCCCAAGCAGCTGATATCTTCCAAGTTTGAAGGGAAAGAATCCAGCCACAAGCCCTGCATTATCTTCTTCCTCTATCTTTCTCCACCCTAGCCAAGCCCTTTTATATTGAACCCCAAGTAAAATGAAAGGCCCCGTTGCTGGGAAATTAACAGGAGGGGGCCAAGATCATTAAAAAGAAGACCTTTCCCAACTTCTGATTTTCAAGAGACATTTGAAAAATATCTCAGTTCTGAGCAGCTGGCCGAGGCAAAGAAAACAAAATGAGGCGAAGAACAAAGCTGAGCTTGCCCTGTTGCCTGGAAATCTGGACCCTTGGGTCCTATTCCTGACTCTCCCATGATCTTGTGCTAGAGATAACTGGCTGCTTTTCACTGGCTATCTTTATAATATTTAGGAGCTTCTTGAGTAGTTTGGCCCCATGTCCATCTGCCAGGGGTTAATGAAAGTTTTGATGCAAGTGGGGGCCCAGCTGAGACATCCACTGACTAGCTACTCCAACTCTAAGCTCACTGATGGCTGTAGTGGGAGATCTAGACAGGTGTCTAAGACAGAGTCAGAACAGATTACCCTTTATATCTCTGTCAGCTGCCAACCTCTACCTGTGGGAAGAAGGATAACTCATTTCTGGGGAAATTTAACAGCTTGCCATGAGGCCCCTCCCCAAAACAAAGTCCTTCACCTCTAGACCGCTTTCCTAAGTGGTAAGGCCTATGACTCTCTCAGGAGGAAAGAGGTCATGAATCTGAGACAGGACACAAATAAAACCCTTCCTGGTCCCACCTTCCTCTGTCCCTATGGCTTCAGGCTCTTCCTTGGGAGCATAACACTGAAACCAGATAGCTTTAAGAAGACTTCAGACAAGTTCATGGAAAATAGAGCCCAAAATGAATACTATAGGGAAAGGCAGAAAGATTTTTAGCTCCATTTCTAGGTGGGTCAGTAGAAAGAACACTGTAAAATGGGAGTCAGGATGCTTGGATTCTAGTCCCAGTTTAAACAGGAACAGATTTTATGACCTTAATCAAGTCACTTTGCTCCTCTGGCTCTTAGTTTCTGCAGCTCCAAAATGAATGAGTGGTCTACAGATTTTGTACATTTCCAACCCTGACATTCCCAGAGAAAATGAAGTGTGTGTGTGTATGTGTGTGTGTGTGTGTGTGTGTATACAGAACAATGAATTGATGTTGTAGGGGAGAACAAAGAATTTCCTCTACCCTCTTAGTTCTGTGGCTGGGGCTTATGGATTGAACCGACAAAAGACAGTTTAACAAAAGAAAAGCATACACATTTTATTTAATTTTTTTTTTCATGCACATGGGAGCCTTCATAGGAAAACTGAAGATCCAAAAGAGAGGCTAGGACTGAGAGCTTATATACATTTTTAACAAGGAAAGATAAATTTGTGGGGAAGTGACAAGACAAAGGAAAAGGGGGTTAAGCTTCTAGGGGTGGTAAATTGTGAGAAAGTGACTAGGAACTATATGGGGGGATATAAGGAAAGATCAGGGTTATTTTGGTATATCTGGTTGTATGGGTCCATTCTGGTGCTGACTCCCAGTCTCTGGTGATAAGAATGTTCTTTCCTTCCTAGTCCAGAGTGGGCACATTTTTCACAGGAAATTTTATGACCTGCTTTTAGATAGTCAAAAAGGAAATGACAGGCCCAATGTGGAGTCACTTGTGCTAAGCCCCACGTCAGCAAACAAAGATTTAATACCTAATGTAACTGCAGTCACAACTTCCCCCAGGAGTGTCGTCTTAACAAGTCAGTCTGGGATTTTCTGGTCAGTACCAGTGAGGAAATTTGCCACATAGCTAGCTCCCTTCCATCCCCTGTAGGTAGGCTACCTAAGGCTGAAACAACCCACTCTCTTCCCCCTTCTGCCTATAAAAGCCTCTTCCATTTTGTATAACTCCTTGGAACTCCTCTTTACTTGCTAGATGGGATGCTGCCCTATTCATGAATCATTCAACAAAGCCAATTAGATCTTGAAATTTTTAAATTACTGTTTTTTTTTTTTTTGGTTATTTAACAGTAGAAAAGGGGAGGGAAGAGGGCCCTTCCAGTACTTGCTGTTTCTCAAGTGCCTTCAGCTCAAAATAATCAACATGTCAAAGTGGCATATTTTGGGGTGGCATGTTCCAAACTTCTTCCCTGATCACTTCCCTCTTGCTCAAAGGAATGCAAAGGCCTGAATAGTCCTTTGGCAATGGACAAGGGCTGGCTCTCTGAGTGTCTTGCCTTTCTGCAAATCTTTTCTCTCTTTCCTTTCTTCTCCTCTCTTTAGCTGGAAACCCAACCATCAGACTTGTGAAACAGAGAAAGGGAAATGAAGATGCTCTGAAATGCTTATTTAGTCAGTGCCAAAATATCAAAAGAGCATTTGACACAAATGGGGTATCTAGTTACCATAGATCTTATGAAGCTCATTCAAAGAATGTAATGAAAAAAAATCAAATAATGAATCATTCAGGGAGATGCAAAGTATCTCTTCCATTCTCATTCTTTTGTTCTCTTTGCTATCTCAGGAGTGAAAAATAGATGAGAAATTAGAGCAGGAAGTAAGGGACTATTACAGAAAGGAAAAGGGAGAATAGAGAGAAGGATGAAGAAAAGGTCCAAGGTTAGGAGGAGAGCATAAACAAAGGCCAGGCACCACTAACTAAGTAAAATGTTGATGAAAAGATCACCCGATGAAGATGTTACTGGGGATGTATCTTTAAATCGTTGGTGGGGAGGGAGGACTGCAGAGAAAAAGGGGGTATTGAGATGGACAGAAGGGCACACCAAGGTCAAGCTTTCCTGCTTTGCTATTCTGCTGAAGGCCAAAGGAACTAGGGCTTTGGACCGATGGGTATCCGTGTGCCCAGCAGGGCATCACCGTGTCCCCAGGACATGGCTGGAGCCAGCCTCGCTGCTCTGCCCCACACCCTCAGCACCAGGACCAGTTTTGGTTTTACAACGTGAGCCAACGTCTGCTGGATGCTTGACTTATCACACCTGCACTACCTACACAGTCCTTTTCCAAAGTACTTTCCAAAGAGCATGCCTCCCTTCGTTCTATCTGTGTCTGGGATAAGTGTTCTTGCCTCCAGCACACTGTGGTGCAAAGTCTGGGGTGGGTATCAGGCTCATCTGCCCTTGACCCAAACCCCTTTGGCTGTTTGAATTTAGGCAAGGTAGTTTCCTCCTTGATAAAGTAACGATAATAATAAAGCTGTCTACCCTGAAGTTTTGTTGTAAGGATTAAGTGAGATCGTGAATGTGGAAGAGTTTAGTGAGGAGGGGTGTTCAGTAAACCTGGGTAGACTTCTGTCCCCAAGCCACATCCAGCTACTGAGATGAGAAAGTAGCGAGACAACCTATGGAGATAACCGTCTAAATATCCTGGCATCCAAAAACCCCTGCTCTGGTCACCAGAGTCCCAGTGGCTTCCTGTAGGATTTGGATCCATAATCCCTAAGCGTCTCCGATTATGTATATGTGATATGAGAAGATTAAAGGCAATTTCACCAAAGTAGTGGGAGGCTGCTTAAAGCCTGGAGCCCTCAGATGTATTTGCTGATTATAGAGTTGCTCTAACAAGCATGGAAATGGCTATCCCAAGGTTGCAGAAGGCCATATCCTTCCGGGAGGGGAGTCCAGGTACCAGGTGCATCACAGAATGCAGCACTGCTCCCCTTTGAAAGGCTCCTTGTTACCTGTTTTTACTTCCTTCTTTGGAGGTGACAGGTTTGAACAAGAGAGAGACACAGGCACATGCAGACATTATACAATCTCTTATTTTCATCTTTTATCCTTTACCAAGTAGGAGTCAAAGCGATGTTGGGACAGAAGCGTATGCCCTGCGTGTCTCCTGCTGGGTTCTCCTGGGCCTGCCTGGGCTCAGAAGAAGCCAGGACAGAAGCCAAGGAAGAGAAGCCCAGCCTTCGTCCTGGGACCTTTTCTTTTCTCCGTAGAGCAGTCCTTCCCCTGGGAGTTCATGGAGAGAGCAAAACAGCAGTGGCATTTTATATGCCTTATTGTGTTTGCTTTAGTTTTTCTTTTTTAATGTGGATTATTTATCCTCGGCTACATTGTAGACATATCAAAACTCATATTCTATATTCTCCCTGATTCATTACTACTTAATGATTACTTATCGTGGGAGTGTTCATTTTATTTTCTCTCTCCTCTGTTCAAAATCTGCTCTTAATTCATTTCCTTCCATACATAAAACCTCTTTAAATAACTTCATACGGCGACCATTCCTCTATTTTGTCCCATCCTCTAACTACATCTGCACATTTTTATGCTATAATAATTAGTACTATTAATATATATCTTATGTATAAAGCTTATAAAGCACATGTGTATATATATATTCCTTACATGCGCTGAGATCTCATTGTGTTTTATGTGTGTGTGTTTCATGCACTGATACCTCAATGTATTTGTGTGTGTGTTTCATGTGTCTGCCCGGTCCATCAAACTGTACCCGGAACCATTCCTAGCAGGCTGTGAGGGACCTGGGAGATTACCCTGTGATTTTCTTACAGGTAGAATCTGATTAGATAACAGTGCCATCTTAATCAAGGGACCCTGGAGAGAAAACAGCAGGAGAGCAGTCATCTGGCAAACATGTGGGAGGAAGAAGATATTACAAAAGTGTAAGAGGCTTGAGGGGCTGCCAGGGGGGCTGGAGGCTGCTGCCACCTCCTGTAGCCTACTTGCTAGTTGACCTCTTTCCGATTTCACTAGGGGAGTAGGAGCCCAAATGTGTGAATCCTTGCCCACCGCTCATGTTTGCTTTCCTCAGAATGGTTTCGATAGTAAGTTCTTTGAGATGAGGCCTGAAAAGGGATTCTCTGGGGCTGTAAAGGGATTGCTCAGGGCCTCTGAATGTCAGTGCATACCAAGTATCGCCTGCAGACTGTACACGTGAAAGTGCAACGTTTCTGTAAAATTTCTAGAATTTTTCTTTTGGGGGAGAGGTATGTATAAAAAAAGGTTTTTATATTTGAAAAGAATTGGGAATTATTCAGCAAGTAAAAGAGCAAAGCTTCTGTAATTATGCTGATCTGAGGTGGATTCCAGGTCTGGCTTTTTCTAGCTATGACTTACTTCAATTCATCAAGTGACTTCACCTTTCTGACTCTGGGCAAAATGCCTGTTTTGGAAAATGCTCAGTGGTAGCTCTTGGTGTTACTATTTCCACACTGGGCCCAGTGCACTTCATTTTGAATCGACAAAAGTACACATCAAAACTGCATTAAAATCTTGACCTTGGGAATTCCCTGGGGGCCCAATGGTTAGGACTGAGTGCTTTCACTGCCGTGGCCCGGGTTCAATCCCTGGTCGGGGAACTAAGATCCCACAAGCTGTGTGGCATGATGGAAAAAAAAAATCTTGGCCTATCCTCAGTCCTTGATCTAGCCCTCACGGTGTTGTTTCCACCCGCATTTTCTCTACGGGCTTTCTTTGTGTTCCTGCATCCCACTGTCTGCATGGGGCCCTCAGCGGAGCTGGTCCTGGTCTAGTCTTAAGAGTGAAGATCTGAATCCTCAGGGCTTTCTTGGGGTCAGGAAGAGGGAACCCCAAACCCCACCTCCTTCTCTGACCTTGTTTATTCCTTCTATGGCACCTACTCATTCGTATCTTGTGGAACGTTTCTACTATCTCTCTTTCTTTTCAAAGCCGTACCTAAGATGAATCAAAATAAGAAAACGGGGACAGTTAGGAAGGACCACATGGAGAACAAGACCCTGGCAGAGCATTGCGGGTCTCCAAGGCTGTCTGACTGGCCATGCTATTTAAGTCCCATCTCATACCAGTGGGGTGAGTAAATTGGATTGCTGAGCAAGAAAAAAAAAAAAAAATGACATATTTCCCTTGCCGTGGAAGGACCTAAAGGGCTCTTTTCTGATTTTCAGATTCTGGTCACGCAGTCAAAACCTCTTCTTATCTGCTTTTGTATATTTTTTTAACATCTCATGATTAAGTTTGATCTTCTTAAAGGCTTTGATTAAATAGTCTTTGCACTTCCCGATGTGCAAGTTCATCATTTTCTATGGGAAGATGTCTCATATAGACTTTAGAATGAAAATGTTACTTTCGCCCTCCAGCCATAATGGGCTTTTCAGCCTCAACATTATTATTATTATTATTATTTTATTTTTGACAGAGAGACAGGGGGGAACGCCTCTCCCTGCCCAGCTGGACCCTCCAGGCTCCCCTCCGCAACCCTCAGGCGGGAGGCCAGGGCGGTGCGGGGGTCCCAGTCCACCTCTGTCTCTCGGTTTGACCCACGGGCTCGTTAATGGAAGAACCACGGCCGCAAGTTCACCGGAAGGAGTGCACCCTCCCCACGGCAGGCCAATCAGCTGCCCCACCCAGAGCATCTAGGGGCTCCGACTGCATCTCTGAGGGGCCATCAGCATTTCTAGGACGTGCATTTGTCCTTGTGCTGTTTGGGCTGGAGGACTACAAGGCGGATCAAGTCTTGAGAACAGATCCAGAGTCTCAAAAACAAAACCACCGAAGTCTTCCTCCAGTTGAAGCCATGATGGCAGTTTTCTACAGCGACCAACACATCCCAAATGATGTATCTGTAGCATTGCCCAAAGGGCTACAACAGTCTCCCATCAAGGATGCCCTGAGATGCGAAATGTGGGGATTTCAGCTGCACTTTTAGTCGCTGCCCGGCTCTCCCCACAGGCCATTTGCCCTCTTTTCCTGTGTGTATTGATTTAGTTCCTGATCTCAAAGTGCTAGATCTTCACGAAGAAAGGCTGTATCTCCCACTTTCCGGGTGTGTCTCTTGCACTCAGAACCATTCGAGGCACACAGTAGGGACGTAGTCCATATTTGTCCATCAGATCTTAGCATATCAATGGAAACAAGTCCCTCTGTACTTGGGACTTTCTCTGAGGTTCAGTCCATGCAAAATAGACATCAGAGCTTTTCACCTGACTCACCAGGGAGCCATGAAACTGCATGAGCTCATATCTAGGAAGCACTTAACGCGTTTGAGAAACACACACCCACCCACACACTCGCACACAGAGTACTGAGCTATTATTATCCCCACCTCTTGGGTTTGCTAGAACGGAAGTTTCACAAGCTCTTTCTGGCACTTCCTCCTGGAAATAGTCTGAGGATCTGCTCCCTGCCCTTCAGCCAGCTTTCAGTTTCCAATTCCATTGTCCGAAGTCAGAAATAATGAAGGGAAGGTTAGGTAGACTTCATTGACCCTCGGATAATTAAGAGACCCACGTATGAGGGATTATGTATCTTTCTGGTCTCCATCAAATGCCAGGCTACGTATTTTTTTTCTATCAGCCTTCCACTACAGTTGGATAAAAGGGCATATTGTTCTCTTCTTTACTTGTAGCAATGGTCCCCAAAAAGAGGCTGACTGAGCTGTGGTAATGGGAGAAAACTAATGACCAGGAAAGTCTCTTCCTATGATGGCCGTAAGCTCTTTGGGCATCCGAACCTTATCTCTCATCCTCGTTCCCAGGCTCACATTAGGGTGAGGCTCCTGAGACCTGCAGCTTGATTTCCCAAACCATGAGCCTACATGATCAATGATGGGGTCCCTGGGAGACATGTCCTGAGTGATGAGGCTACTAGGTTTTCCTAGGTTTTTCTTGACTTTGGGTTCAGACCTCACTTGGGATTCAGAGAAGGTGAAGAGCATAGTTTTGCCAATTCATATGCTTACAAAGCACATGTCATCCAGCAGAAAAACAGACTCTGGGGGAGTCCAGTTCCCAGTCTGTGTGTGTGAGCGTGTGTATGCGTGTGTGAGACAGACATAGACTGGTTGCTGGTTTGAAGCCATGTACTGCCCTAGCCTTTTATCCTGGCCTGTGTCTCATAGCGTATTTCAGCTGTTCAGAAACACCACTTGAAAAGACGCACTTTTGAAATGCTGACTGTATACCAGACAGGCAGTTAGCACCATACAATTAACAAAGAAAAGGGCCCCTCCCTGCCTTTCCTACTGTTCTTATTTTCCCCAAAACTGTTTCTTTCCTTCCAGAGAAAAAGGAAATGTGCAGAGAAGCAATTAATTATAATTATATATGTGCTGGAATATGAGAGAACTAGTCACAAAGAACTTTCAAGTCCCAAAATTGTCTAATAAAAACTACCCAACAACGTCATAATTTTGGGAGGAAGTTAAATTTTTATAGAGTTTGGTGATAAGAAAAATTTTCTAAAAGCAAGCATTCTTAATCACTACACTGTCACTTTGCAAAGTAATTGTGGAATTAGGAATAATTACACTCTAAAGAAGGAAAATGAAACAATATGCCTTATGATATTTTAAAATAGAATTATGAATCTGGTTTGTCCCATAAATTGAAAAGAAGCAAAGCATGAACTTGTGGGTGATATAATATCCAGGGTCTTAGAAGCTTAGTTCAAGTTCCCAGTGATGGGGCTTGACTTACTGAGCTATGGGTAGCTCTGACACCTGAGAGAATAGGGGGAACTTGGTATGCAGAAATGGAGAGGGCATGGGTCTTTAGGATGGGGTGCCCGATCTTCCATGCAGTGCTGTGGTACCACTAACAGCCATGAATGTGAACTGCATGGTGAGTCACTCTCTGTTGGAACAATCTTCTGACAAAACTTCTATATCTCTTCCAATTAAATTGCAAGGAGCTTCATGCTCAAGGGCAGGAGAAGATGGTCATCCTAGCTCCAGAAGGGAGAGAGAAATTTCACCCTTCCACAGCACTTTTGTTATACTCGGGTCCACAGTAGGTTGGATGGTACCCACACTGAGGAGGGCAGGTCTTTATCCAGTGAACTGATTCAAGTGCTCACCTCTTCTGGAAACACCTTCACAGATGTATCCAGAAACAACTTTCATCAGCTATCTGGGCATCCTCACCCCAGGCAAGTGGACACATAAGATGAGCCTTCACAGTGAGTTATAATCAACAACACTGGAAGTTGCTCTGAGGGCTCTTGCCTATAGACATATAAAGTTCAACTTTTTCTTATACTGTGAAAATGACTTAACAAATATGATGGGGATTTTGCCTAAAAGAAATTCCATCCCTAATCAGTCCAACCACAGTGGAGTGAAAATCAGGGCAATTTAGAAACCTGGATCTACTCCATTCACACTAGGATATTGTTTCTAGAAATATCCCTAAAGTTTGGTCCTGACTCTTGGTAGTAAAAGTGGAGAGGCTTAGAACTGTAATCTGGTTGGCAGATAAGTAAGGGTTAAAAGTGGACAGTAGGCCCATTGAATGAAGGCTTGGCAGGAAATAAAGAGACAAAAATATAGGCATTAAGAGAATAACAGCGGAATAGTAATACTAATACATTATGCCAACAGCAGTGACAAAAGAAACACTCAATGTATTTAGAGAGCTAAATAGAAGACAGATCCAGGTCTCATGTTTTGACTCTGAACAACTCTGGATTTTGCTTCTGCCTAAGGATTATCTTGGAAAGAGCTATTATTATCCATGATTATCACGCTGCACTAGGGGGAACTCGTACTTTCCACAGAGACAATTATTGAATTCTCACTGGAGGCTCTTAAAGGATCCAAGACCTGTCCCAGGGGTTCAAGTGGAAAAGATGCTCCAGCGGGAGGCTGGGCCCTACCATCATTGGATCTAGTGTCACATGCACTGTGGACCCTTCCTTCTGCTGTGACACCTCAGGTTCTTTCTCATTAAATGTACTCTTCAATCCCTACATTAGGATAAGAGGACAGAAGAGGAATTCACACTATGGAGAGTCTTTTCAACAGGTGCTCTTCATCCCCAGGAGTCATAGGTTGCAGTAAGTTCCAAAGCTTCATTGAAATGGAAACCTAGTCAAAACCATGACCTAGAAAGACAAGAGTCTGGAAAATTCTGGAAACAGAGTCTTCATTTGAGTAGGTAGGCACTTGAATGAAGCCGGTGGTGCACCTGTGTTTGGGTGGGGGTCATCAGAAGTTTAGAAAAAGAGAGAAGTCATTGTTAACATTAGAAAAGAACTCTGAGAATCTGGAGGAATAAAATACAGTATTAGGTCGAAGCAATAACTGTGAAAATAAACAATGATAAATACGGTATTAAATCTAAAGCACTACGCTAGTACATAATAAGTATGAAAGCTAATAGCCAGCTGTTAATACAAGCCAATTTATTTTTAAAACATTTATTAAGATTTAACAATAGCCAAATATTTTTTCCTTAAACAGTTATTAAACTGAAGCCCTGTATACATTAATCAACTGATATTTATCATTCGGATTGTATCTCATTATATCCAAAGGGGGACGTATATGTCCAAAACAAACCTGGAAATTGAAAATAAACTGTAGTTCATTTTTGCCAAGTGTAGATGTGTAAAGATTGCGTCTGCCAGCTGGGTAGCCAGACAATTGAGTGGACTTGTCTAATTAGGAACAATTGCTGATAAATCAATTCTTTCCTCTTCTAGGGCAATTAGAATCTGTGTGTGTATGTGTGTGTTTTAAATTCGAATTGGATTTTGCACATTGTTCTGCGACGAAGTTAATTCTTTGAAGCCTTTTTAGATCATGCACATTTTCCATAAAATACAAAAGGGTTATTACTGTTATATCAGTCATGCAAATACTCCAAGATCCATCTATTCATCTATTCACATAATTCAGTCATAAAATGCATATAATTGCTCTACAATGCCTTCAGTCTGGCTTACCCAAAGACCCAAACATGGCTTTTAATTATTGGCCTAATGTTTTCTTACTTAGACCATTTCTCTCCCAAAGAATGCCCTGGTTTTCATCTTTGCCTGTTCAAATCCTTCCTGGTCTTCAAATGAGGCTCAAAGATGACTTTCCTGATTTTTCTCATTGGGATGAGGTGTCTTCCACACTTGAATCTCTTCACTCTTGAATCTCTCTCACTGTGCCTAGCACAGTGCTTTGCATGGGGACAGTAAATGATAGGTTTTTTTGACTAAGTGAGAGGATGAATAGCACCAAGTCCCTAAGGACAGACTGTCTAGCCTCCATGTGGCCAAAGGAACTCAGGGGAGGGCAATTCACTCACTCAGAGAGGGGAGGACACCATCATCATCTTTCTTCCCAAAGCCTGTGATTTGATTGGCTATTGTTGCCTGGGGGAGGTGTTTTCATTTTTTGGTTCGCAAATTTTAATCTTCAACAATTAAGGGAAACATCTGCCTCTCAGAGGTTGGATGACCAGGGTGTGGATCTGACGGATGGAGCACAGGCCTCTGTGCACATGTGCTCACCAGAGACGGCGGGGATGGGCACACTTTGTGTGGTGGGTCCAGATCAGGAGGCCTAGAGAGCCTGCTGCTCCCTGAGCAGTTAGACTCACAACGTCACAGGCTGTACGTTGGCCAATTAGTCTGCAAGAAAGCAGAGGCCCCGGGCTTTAACTGCTCTGAGGGTCTGTTTGTGTACTGCGGGGGGAACAATTTTAAATATGGTTTCAGGTTTGCAGAATCTTGAATTCTAAGTGAGTGGTGTTTCAGGGACCCACATGGATACTGGTAGCCCTAAGAGTCAAGGAAAAGAAATGCATGAGGGATTTCAGCTCTGCCTTCTGGTCAGTTTCACCCAGCAATCACCTTTTGGCTGATCAGAATAGTTTGTCATTATCTGGTCACATCCGGTGTCACCCATTCTTGCCAGTGAAGTCTTCTGTTGTGAGAATTTACATACCTGTCCATTAGCAACTTGCTCATGTTCTCATAGCTCACACCATGTTGAGAATCACATAAGCTGAGTTCAATCTTGTAAACTCAATACACACAACTTGACCATTTATGACTATAAAAAGATGTTACTCGATGTGATGAAACACACAAAAGCTGTCAAATCGCCTAGATCTTATCTCAGAAATGTTTCAGCCCCAGCCTTTTAGTTGTTGCCGCCTTAGTTCAGAACATATTGCTTCTTGCTGAGCTTAATGAGATAACCTTTGTCTGGTCTCCCTATGTCTTAACTTTCCCCACTCCAATGCAGGCTGTGCATTTTGCCAGAATATTCTTCTGGGAGTGCAGATCAGTCTCAGTCCCGTCACTTCCAAGGACTTTTTTGCTGTGGTTTTCGCGCTACTCCATAACAAGTCTCCACCCAATCTCTCTGACTTTTTTTCCCTTGCATCATCTACAGACATTTTGTTTTTAATTGGGAGTATAATTGCTTTACCATGTTGTGTTAGTTTCTGCTGTACAATGAAGTGAATCAGCTATGTGTATACCTATATCCCCTCCGTCTCGGACCTCTCTACCCCATCCCCCATCCCACCCATCTAGGTGGTCACAGAGCACCGAGCTGAGCTCCCTGTGCTATACACCAGGTTCCCGCTGGCTATCTATTTTACACAGGGTAGTGTATATATGTCAATCCTAATCTCCCAATTCATCCCACCCTCCCTTACCCACCCTGGGTCCACGTGTCCGTTCTCTATGTCTACGTCTCTATTCCTGCCCTGCAAATAGGTTCATCTGTACCATTTTTCTAGATTCCACATATATGCATTAATATCTACAGACATTTTATGAGCTAATTCAATGAAGCCAATCCATCATTCCAGACTTTTGGCCTCACTTCTGTCCTGGTTTGCGCTAGTCTTGCCACCTGGAATTCTCTTGTCTGTGTATCCATCATACAACATTTGATCCAGCCCTTAAGGACCATCACAAACCATACCTCCCCTGGAAGCCTTTCCAGAATCTCACTAACTAAGACAGCTGCTCTCTCCATCCAGCTTTTATAATATGTTGAAGCCCCTCAATCTGTCTTAGAGTCACTTGTAGATTAGTTGCAGTCTCTAATTCCCTAATCCAGTATTTTCCTCCATATATTCCAGGAGCACTAGACTCATGGGATTCTACAGTAGTCAAGAGTTCTATGGTTAAATAAGTTTGGAAAGTGCTGCAGACAATTCCCCCCCCCCCACCACCGAGAGCTTTGTAAAGAAAATCATCATTATAAAGATTCTAAGAAGTTGTAGAGTCGAGAAAACTGTTTAACCTGAAGCTTCTGAAATTGATTTGTCCGTAGAACAATTTTTCATATAACACTTATTGACTACTAGTATTCTATGGAAACAATTCATTTTGGGAAATCTGCTCTGGTTTATTCCAAGCTTTCTGAAAGTAGAGAATCTCTCTTATCTTTGACTCCCCCATAGTATCAAGCAAAATGCCTATTATATAGGAAGTGCTCAATAAATATAAGTTGAAATAAATTTTATTGACACCAGGAACTATTTGGGCTCCCTAGGAATATTTCACAATTCTTGCTTTATAATTCATTGTTGTGCCAACTTGAACAAGTCATTTTCCGTATCTGTTCTTAATTCCATGACATATTTTCCCATTTATAAGATTTTTAAAATTATAGTAGTTATAATGATGTACTGTTAAAAGACACGAGAAGGTTGGGGCAAAGGAGTAATATGAGATGTTAAGTAAAGCATCACGTTGTACATCACATTTCACTGAGATGATCTGCTTATCATCATTATTTTCTGGTTTAGCGGTAAGGGAAGTAGCTATTGTCTACAGAGCAGTTATGATGGACCAGACTACACACTGGGCATTTTACAGGTATTATCCCATTTTGTCTTCATAGATACCTCAAGGGATAGGTATTACCATTCTTATTTCATAAATGAGGAAACTGAGGCTCACAGCGTTTGAGTTGTGAGGCTCAACATCACAGGCTTGGTAAGGAGGAAAGCCCTTGGATACCCGAAGCATGCTGTCTCAACCACCCTGCTGGACTCCGTCCCTGTGCTCAGCCAGGTGCCTGGCAGACAGCTCTGCTCTGTCCTCATTCTGTCCTGTCACTGTCCCTCATCCTGAACCTATTTCCCACCTCATTACTGAAGTACAGTCCCTTAGTGTGGGCACCCTTCAGTTCTCAACTGTTCAGGCACCAAGTTCCTCTCCTTCTAGGTATTGACTAGCTGTGACGTAGTGAGGAGAGGTAGAGGAAAACATATCCCTGGCTTTGTGATTTAAACCTAGGTGAATTCTAGAGCTTGAAATAATCTGAAAGCTTTACATTTACACACAAGGTGGATCTAGGTTTTGCGATGTCTGAAATGTATACAATTTGGGGGACTCTCTTCAAAAAGAAGAATGCAAAATTACAATCATAACATCAGTTTTAGGGCCTAGGAATGGGGTCTTGCAAGTGAGAGGCCCTGAAATTTAAGATTTATTAGTTTTTCTGTCTATTCACCTCTATCTGTCCCCAATACAAAGTCTTATGTTGGGAACTCCTCAGAGCTTTAATAAATAGAGGGCACTCCCTTTGCCTGCTGAGAGCGAATTCGCTGTTCTTTGTTTAAAAATTAATTAATTAATTGATTTGGCTGCGTCAGGTCTTAGTTGCAGCACGCAGGCTCTTCGTTGTGGCACGTGAGATCTTTCATTGCGGCGCACGGGCTTCTCTCTAGTTGTGGCACTCGGGCTCTACAGTGTGCAGGCTTAGTTGCCCCACAGCACGTGGGATCTTAGTTCCCCAAACAGGGATCGAACCCACATGCCCTGCACTGGAAGGCAGATTCTTAACCACTGGACCGCCAGGGAAGTCCTGAGTTTGCTGTTCTTATATAAACTTGGTTTGAGAAGAGTTACAAAGCAAAAGGTCAACGAGAGATCATTGACTCAGTGACCTCGAAGAGATGCTGAGTAGAAATTGGGTGATTGGATAGATTAGATAATCTCTTTACTTAGGATAGAGCTAAACCATTTTAGACATGGATGGTGGACAAGTGAGAACATAAGGAAGAAGATGTCGTCTCTGTATTAAGAACTGATAGTTAGTCTTGTGTTAGCCTCCCCTATTTGTGACTATGAAACTTGGCATCACAATCAGAAATGCAGAAACTTGACCTTCTATGTTGTCTTTATGGGGCAATTTTGTTTCAGGGGAGAAGCACTGGGGTGACTTTCTGTGACCCACCTGTAGGGAGATACCTGTGGAAGATGATCCACAGCCTGGAGGAGACTCTTCAGGGGCATCTCCAAGATATCCTACTCTCACTTCTCAGGTTTTTTCCCCATTGCCACCAATGTCCACATACCAAGCAAGATGCCCATCCTGGGACACACCAACTCTCATTTCAAGAACGAAGACTCTAGTGAGAACTTCCACAGGGATCCCTCAAAAGCAGATACCTCCCCATATTGGTTCTGCCCAGCACTGCTCTAAATCTCTGTGATCTTTCCAAAAGTCATAGAAATGTTACAGAAGTTGAATCAGATGCAGCTAGAGGGTAAAAAAAAACACACACACACAAAAAAGTTTCTGCTCTGGAGGACTTCATGGCAATTTTGAGATACTTCTCTTCTTTCACCCCCATCACCCCAGTTTTCATAAAGCATGATGTCTACAGGCTTGACGTGGACTCTATGGACCTTTATTCATAAGTGTAAGATTGCCTTAATATTAAAGGAGGAGAGATAAAGAGATTGACATCGAGATTGTAGGCTGATAAAACACTCAAGGGAACTTGGAGATTGTCTGGTTCGCCCTTCATTTTACTTTATTTTTAAAAATTTTATTTGATTGCCTTCATGCTAAAAAGATGTAAGTTCAATCTGGCCGTATTACTGAACTTCAGAAAAGGGAGGAAATAAAAAGGAAAGCATCCATCATCCTACTGTTGTATTATAGCCGACATTATCAATGTCCATATGCATATTTTACCAATGTGTAATCGCAGTGTAACAGGTAAGTTTGTCTCCTTTTATTTTTATTTTTAGACTTAACAAGACAGATGAGGTCACTGGGGCCCTAGCTCTGACAACTATATAGTACTCACCCTTTACGGTATTTATTTTTTATACTAACAAAGAGTAAGCATTTCAATTCTGTTATTTCTCTCCAGAGGCTTCCTCTACTATAGTTGTTGACTAGACAGGATCTAGAGTAAGACTGCCTGGGCTTGAATACCCAGCCACTTCCAAGCAGTATGGCATTGGGCAAGTTACTTGTACTAGTTTGAGTCTGTTTCCTTATCTGTAAAATGGGGAGAGTATAGGGCTGGAGTAAGGACTAACTGATATACTCATGTCAACACATCTGGTGGATTCATCCCATTTCCCATGCATCTGTCTTGCAGTTGGGTTTGGTCTCTGTTGGACAAAACAGAGTCAACTTTGCTCTTATTTGGGAGCCCTGGAGGGATGGAGGTTGGGAGGAGAGTGAGCATTAATCCCCTGGTCTCTCTTCTTCCCAGGAAGCCTACATAGCTGGTTGTGTTCCTTGATCCGAGACTACTGCTTTCAAGGCAGCCAACACTGAGGAATTGTTTCTCACCAGGTTCCAATAGCTGCCTCTTTCCTCCTCATTCCTTCGGGCCCAGGAGCGATAGCAACTTAACCGCTATTAAGCCCCAGGTCACCATACTATCCCTTGTGGTTCCCCAACATCCGCACATCATAAACAGTCCCTTTGTAAATAAACCCTCCTGGAATTTTCCTATTTTGAGTGTACCATCTGTTTCCTGTTGGGACCCTGACAGATACATGTTAGTATGACTTCATTTCCCTTTCGATAAAAAATGAAATTGCAGATTTTAAAAGACATAAAATTTTCATGGTCTATTTAACTCTTGCAGGGTTTGGTGGTAAAGCCCCTCCAAGGACAGACAGAAAGCTTCAGAGGAGCTGAAGGTGTTGGTGTCTACACACTCAACAGTCTGAGTCAAAGGCCTGTATGTGTGTTATACTGATTTTACCCTCATAGAAAATCTACAAGGTAGATACCAGTATTGTTTACATTTTGTGGATGAGAAGACTGAGACAGCAAACTTGGTACCGTCAGCAAGGGGCAAAACTGACTTCTGGTTTCAAGACTGTGCTTTCAACCGTTCACCAGTGGTGCTCAAAGTGGGCTCCAGGCCAGCAACGCCAGCTGCATCTGGGAACTTGTGAGAGATGCAGATTCTCGGACCCCACCTCAGGTCTACTGAAGCAGAAGCTCTGGGCTTGGGGCGCAGTCATCTGTGTTTCAGGAAGCCCTCCAGGTGATTCTGAAGTATGCTCGAGTCTGAATCACTGCATTACACACACTCACCTGCCAGGGGTTCATGGCTGCTCTTTCTCTCATGGGTTTATTTTGAGGTCACTTGGAGAGCCTGGAATTATACTCAGGATGTCATATATGGATAAAGACAGTACAAATAACCACATTTGTACCACTCTTTAGAATTTACAGAATGCTCTGACACCCGTTACCTTAGGATGCAGAGTATTCCATGGCTAGGTGAATGGGCTCTGAGCCATACTAGCTGGGAAACTTTCTCCGTTCTCTTGGCAAACAGTTGTCTAATCTCTGTAAACCTCAGCTTCCTCATCTGGAAAATGAAGATAATGACAGTGTGTGCCTTCTGAGAGGATTAAATAAAAAACTCACATAAAGCACAGTGCTTGGCATATAGTAAGCACTCAATAAATGCCAGTTATTACTCTTTTCATAAGTACCTGAAGAAGTGTGGATATTATCCTCATTTTATTTAAACTTTTTTTCTTTTTTAAAAAATTTATTTTATTGAAGTATAGTCGATTTACAATGTGTTAATTTCTGCTGTAAAGCAAAGTGACTCGGTTATACATATATATATATACATACATATATATATTCTTTTTCATGTTCTATTCTATTATGGTTTATCACAGGATATTGAATATAGTTCCCTGTGCTATACAGTAGGATATGGTTGTTTATCCATTCTGTATATAATAGCTTGCATCCCCAAACTATCCCCATTTCATAGGTGAGGAAACACCAAACATCTCAGGAGCACTGATTTGCCTAAACTGCAGCTGGGATTCAAAGCCAGATCTTTTGACTTAAAATCCCCATTCTATTTCTACCTTCTTTCCAAAGCTGCCTTGGGGAATCTAGTTTACTGGTGGATAATGAATTTGAAGGGTACTATTAACTTCTTGATATGTCCAAGAATATCTGAGGTCTAAATTTCATGCTTCAACCTACACAAACAGTATTCCCCTGTGAGCTGGTGAGTTGGGGCTCAGATGCTGAGACCACTCCCCTCAGAGACTGGTAGTACCTGAGTGTTCTGTCGGGACTTTGCTCCGTTTTTCCATCTTGTCTTGTGCTCTATGATGACTTTTTTTTTTTTTTTGCATCAGGACACCTTTCTTCCTAATAAAGAAAGTACAGGGCTAGAGCAAAGGGTCACAGAGGAAAAGGTTTGCCCAGCTGCATCAATCTTGCAGCTCCTCAGGTATTTAGTCCCCAAGAGACTTCCAGAGCCATCCAGAAGGTGCCAACCAGGAATGTAAAAGTTAATAACTTCCTTCTTTGAAAGCTAAACCTTTCTAAGCCTATCACATGCACTTTTCCTTGTGGAGGATTAACGGCCTGACAAGGTTGAACTTTGAAAGAAAAGCTATTTGTGACTTATGGGGAGCCGGGGAAAAAAGGTCTTGACTTTTTCAAAACAAAACAAAACAAGCAAACCAAAACACGTTAATTTTTCTCAGGCCTGTAACTCACAAAGGGCACCTCTGTTTCAGCGGAAACTTTCCGAAATGACTCTCTTCTGAGTCAAAGTGAGGTGGGAGCGAGCGGCATCCCCGCAGAATTGATCTGCTAAGATTTATAAGAGTTGAAAATAAAGGTTTACAGGGGAATTGTTTGCAGAGCCCAAAATGATGGAGCTGTTTCTAGCAGTTCATTCCTTTATTTCCAATATCCCCAGGCAGATATGGTAGTATTTCTCCACCTTTGATCACCCTCTGAATTCCTAAAGATTTGGATAAAGGTTTGGACTTAGGTTTAATTTTTACAGAGGTTTCAAAGCAAGTTAATAAAAATAATAAGGTTTTAGAAAGTGAGGTTAAGGGCAGGGCTCCGAAATTAAAGTTTGTGTCCCAGCATTTATTAGCTGTGCCCCTCTGGGCAAGTAACTTCCTGACATCTCAGTGGCTTCTGTAAATGGGCATAATTCTAATGCAATGTAGGTTACTCTCAAATGAAGCAATCCATAACACACATCTGGTCAAAGTTAGCTATTTCCACGATTACTTATAAAAACTGCCATTTAAAATTGATTTAGAATCAAATGTGAAATGCCAGCTATATAGCATTTATTTTTGTGAAAACAGGTCCCTCAGAACCTACATTCAACACCAATTTTTAAAACTGATTTTAGTTTTTTTCTATTTAAAAGAAATTCAGCTGAACTTCTTTATTATTTGCATCTAATTCAGATTTTAAAGAATGCATCATTCTTTCCCCCCTTCCTCTAGTCTAAAAGAATGAGAGTTTTCTGTACATAGTGTTTTTGTAAGCTTGGGGCATCCCCAGGTGCTGGAGGAGGAATTGAAAGGAATTTAATGTATCCTCGTCATTATCAGCATTTACACTATTTAGCAAAGTGAAGTGAATATCCCTGATCCCATGAACTTTACAGCATGAGGGCAGACGGAAAAATCAAACGTGAGCAGGCAGATGAGGACTTAACAGCCTTCAGGAACACAAAATAGTGTTTGAATGGGAAGTGGAAAGAAAAGATTTGTGACCAGGGTAGTTGGTTTGGACAGACGTTGTTTGGTCAAGACTTTGCAGAATAGGTAGAAATTAAGCTGAGTTCTAGAGGAGACAGGTGACATCAGAAGGGCTATTGCTGCCTGTTTTACAGAGATGATGCAAATGAGAAAAGTCCGAGTTCAAGTGCAGGGACCGTTAATAGAGAACGCCATTCGTTCATTACAGCCTACATCTAAAGTGTGTGGTCAGAGGCCGTTCTACTCTGGTCCTTACAGAGTGAATAATAGCAGAGAACGGTGGGTCCACACTGAGAAAGTGCACCAAGGAGCAAGGAAACCAGGGTGGGAAACCAGAGAACTGTTAAGTTAGGCTTTAGTGTGAATAAGTTAGTAGTCCTGTCAACAGTGAAACATTGTACCTAGTACGTTTCCTTTTATCCAAAGTGCTAAGGCAGTTTCATAAATCCACTAGCACCTCATAATTAGGGCTCATTTTCTAAATTTTGGATTGAAAAAAATTGCAGTTTTGTTATTTTTCAAGTCCTTGAAATGTCTCTTAAGTATTGGTAACAGGGCTATTGGGGTAGTGACTAGTTAGTTCGGTGTTTTTCGCATCACAGGCTGAATCTCATTAGTGGGTCACAAAGTCAATATTTATGGGTTTTTACTAGACTATTCTTGTATCATTTATTTGGGGCTATTTCTATGTTTTATTTGATATTTGATCATATCAACATATATAATATTAATTACATTTTACTTTATCATATTATTTTATGAATTTTCTATTGGTTTATATACATGTACATGCCCACATATGTATGTTTGTACTGTATACTGGAATGCAATTTAAAATGTATTTCTTCCTGTGGGTCATGGTAAAAAGTAAGTTTGACTTCTTTTTATTTAACAAGCATATTTAAAAATTGACAATCATAAATAATAAAAAATAAAAAGAGGAAAAAAGTTAATTGACTAGAGGTTTGAATAAGCAGAATTCCAACTCTAGAAAATAGATTGTCTTATTGTTTAAACAGTGCCATTACAAACTTGTTTACACTGATATGATATTACTTGGCCCAGCCCAAAACTGCGTTGCTGGAATAAGAATTACCAGGGGGAGTGGGCTTAGAGCCTATATCTTAAGGCTGAACCCTCTGTAGAGTCTGATTTCCAGGAACCTGTGTTTTAATGAGTATCTCAGGTGGTTCTGATGCATGGCCAGGGTTGTACACCTCCAGAGCAGTGAACAATTTCTTCAGATGGTGGTAAAGCAATCATTACCTTGGAGTGTTTCCAAAGTTTCTTAAAGTGAATTTAAGAATGTCCAAATTAATAAGCTTTGATTCTAAAAGTGAGGCCATTTACAGATAAATGAAGTGAAACTGACAAAGAGGACATGGGTGGAGGACCACAGACTGGAGTTATCGACACGGGAATTTTGCACACTTGCTCACAACCTCCTGTTTTGCTTCAACCAACAAATCTCCAGATAGTTTGTATTTAGAATGATTTATGTTTCTTCATAAGTTTTCATAAGTTTTGTGGGAGGGAAAGACAGATGATGGAGGGGAAATGGGAAAGAGCATACACCAGCCATTTGCACAGACAATGTTATGCAAATAAATATAAGAAACGTTAGAGAAAAATGTCAGAAAACCCCAACCAGGCTGTAAATGACTCCAACTTTGATCTCCAAAACCTATTTATCTGTTAAAAGGTGTTTTGTTATTGAAGCCTAACATTGGCTATTTTGGGTTTTCATTTATTTTTCTTTTCTTTCTTTTTTTTCTTTGTTTAAGGTTTTTTATTTGTGATAAAGTCACCAAAACATTTCAAAAATAACAATACTAATCACACGTCTGGTTGATATCTGTGTTGATACAATGTAAGACAGCCAACAATGTTAATAACATTCCTGTTTACTGATTTTTATGCAGTACCTGCTTTGCGTTGTATATTGTTCTAGATAAAGGAGACAGGCAAGGTCCCTGCCAATGTGGAGCTTACTGTCTAGTAGGGGAGACAGAAAACAATCAAGATGATGGCAGATAATAGTAGTTGCTAGGAAGATGATAAAACTGGGTGAAGCAATTGAGTGTTGGAGAGTGGAACAGGAAAGCTTCCATCTGTCTAATGTGGCAACAGTACAAATGAGGACTGAGTGGAAGGGCCTCTGTAAAAGCAGCTGTCGCTTTAGTCTTCTTACTTCTCTCTTTGATTGATTCAGTACATCTTTGCACAGTGCACAATGGAGAGCAAGGCATCATGGTCCTGCCTTCAGGGCAACTGAACCTGGCAGCAGCGGTAGACATCAAATGCATAGTCACTCTGTGCCAAATATTATGAATGAGATGTGAATGGTGTGCTGCAAAATTATATATAAGATCCCAAGAGAGACTGAAGGATTAGGGAGACTTAGAAGGAGGTTAAGAGCTGAACAAATAAGTAAATGGATTAAAAATAATGAGAGATAACCATCTGAGAAAGAAGTGTCCAATAAGTAAGGGGCAGAGGATGGCTAGAATGAACGCTGTGATCCTGGATTCATGTCAGAGACATCAGTATTAACTCGTGTTTATATATATACACATACATGGATGCACACACACATATACAGATATGTGGGCATACATGGGTTAGTATACGCACATATATTTTCTAGCTCAGTTAGCTGAGATGGCCTAAAAGCAGTGACACCTCAGCAGCAAGGAGCACACTCAATACGAAGATTTGGTCTCTATATGCCATTCTCCAATTAAAGAAACTAGGGCTCCTTGGAGAAATGCCTGCTCTAGGGCTGGGCAGGGAAAATGCAGGATGAGCTTGAAGTATATTGTAGTGGCAGAAGGCAAGAAAGTGCTAAACGTTTTAAAAAGCAATAAAGGAAGAAAGAGGTAGAGGGGGAGAGAGAGAGAAAGAGAGGAAGGAGGGAAGGAAGGAATGGATGGGAGGAAGGGAAATTGAAGCATATCAAAAGAAATCAGAGCCAACTTGAAAGAGCTCCCAATGACCAAGCCTGGAACACTTTGAACAAGAAATAACATAACCTTGAATTACAACCCAGAGTCTAAAACAAATATACATAAGTCCATACTAGTACAAATAAATAAATGGTGGTGAAGGGATAAATCTTCCTTAAAAAGAAATTCCAAACAATTCATGTCAATACCCTCTCCAGGAGGTGGAGTTTATTTCCCCCTCCCCTCTCTCTTGAGTGTGGACTGGCCCTCCCAAGCATAGCTTATGGAAACAGAATGGTTGTGACTTTGTGAGGAGGAGAAACTGCAAGATATCACAAGGTTCATATCACCAGTGATAGTGATGACCTCATACTGCCCCTGATACATGATAAGAGGGCACTTCACCTCTTGTGATATTCATTCCCCAAACCCATAACTCCAGAGTAATTTTGAGATAAATCCAAATTGAGGGGCATTCTATAAACTATCTGACTGGTATGCTTGGAAATTGCCCAAATCATGAAAAACAAGGAAAGCCAGATAATGTCACATGCTGGAGAGGACAAAGGAGACATGACAACTAAATGCCGTGTGGTACTTCTCAACAGAAAACGGACACGAATGAAAAAAAAACTGATAAAAAACAGATTAAGAGAGAGCAGCCTCCCAGGAAGGAGTCCTGATTTCCGTATTTCCTTTCAAAGTGAAACTGACCTCCGAATGATATTTGTAAGTCATTAGAGGACTCAACCAGCCGTATGTTCTATCCATCCGTGGAAGATGCCAGCCCCTGGAACTCAGAATGGGGAAGAGGTCCCTTCCTCAGATGGCTCAGAGGACCTCTTTGTCGTCTTTGTACGGGCATGTGACAGGTCCCCGGCGGGGGATGGGGTGGGGGTGGGGCGAAGCTCAGACCATTACCAAGTTATATAGGGAAGGACGCTGAGTGCTAATGTGTTTAAGTGGTGTGTGAGAGTTTGTAGCCAGAAATGAGGAGTTGCAGGCTGATAACTGTTGTGGCCAGCCCTGCTGCTTCTTCCCCATCCAACGTCTTCCTGTATAAACACACACCGCAGGACTGCTCATATCTGCAAATAAATAGCCTAGTGCCATTTAGCCCTTCCTGCTTGCCTGTCCATTTCTCTCCTTCCAAGTAAGCAAATAGCTCCTACAGGGCTGGAAAAGCATCAGATCCCCTGTGGTCTAGAGAAACTGGTGCCTCTGAGGACACTCACCACACCCACAGACGTGGCTTGGACAGGATGACCATTGTGTAGATTTTTCTAAGATCAATGTTTGTCTCTATGGATGTATTAAAATACAGGAAGGATTTGAGTACATATATTCTTTATATTTAATAGTAAATTGGAGTAAGTGGCACCCTAACAAGAGAGGAGCCTTGTTTAGGTCACAGAGGGAAGTCCATAAATGAGCAAGTAATGTCTTTCCTGAATGTCTAATCTACCCCTTCTCCACACTCCTACACTGCCTTGCTTTGAATTTGTAGGTGAGAATAATCCATCTCTCCTGGGGTTTCTACGACTTGCTTATCCCGGTGGCTTTTTAAAAGATGTAGGTTCAATGAGAAGAGATTATGTGTTTCCCATCCCCAGCCCAACGGCAGTGCTCCCTAAACCTGAAATGTTGGTAGAGGCAACTATCCTAATAATGATGGCCATGGTGGCCATGATAATGATGATGGTGAAAATGAATCCCACGAAACTTTGTTACAAAACCATGGCCATTGTTATCATCACATTTGCCAGAGCACAAAAATGATTTCAAGTGCTGCAGCCTGGGAAAGATCCCCCTTCTCCCCTTCCTTGAGGAGCCAGAGAGAAATCTAATCAACAGATGTTAAAAGGAATGCCTGCAGGTGGTCCCCATCACAGCACAAAGCCACCGAGCTCTAAAAGGCGCTCCCCTCCACAGATTTTTCCATCATCACACCTCCATGGCCAGAATAGCACTTGGTCATTTGGGGGAGCTCTTAAGATTGCAGGGCAGAAGTGAAGGAAGGTGCGAAGGAAGGTGCAAAGGAAGTGCAGGAAAAGGTGGAGATGCCAGGCTCTAGGCTGGGGTCTCACAGTAGCTGTGGAATTTTCAACAATAAGTACATCCTCTCTGCCCATGTGTTTTAGT
The DNA here is from genome assembly GCF_949774975.1 of Lagenorhynchus albirostris. Taxonomy (NCBI): domain Eukaryota; kingdom Metazoa; phylum Chordata; class Mammalia; order Artiodactyla; family Delphinidae; genus Lagenorhynchus; species Lagenorhynchus albirostris. The sequence goes on from NC_083103.1 coordinate 101,838,351, forward strand.
CCAGACACTCTAAGTTATACTATGTTAACTAGCAACTCCCCGAACCCCACTCCTACTACGTGTGCCATCAGGGGGCTCTGCTCCATTTCATCCTCACATCTAGACCCAAGCTAACGGAGCTTCTGACCCCTGGAACATCTCTAGCTATAGGAGATGAGAAGACACTAAGAATTTCACACTGGTTCATAAATGCTTTCATTTGGGACATAAACACACCACTTTGGCATGTATGTTATCGGCCAGAGAAAGTTACCTGGCTATACCTGTCTTTGTGTGGTGGCGAAATACTGTCTCTCAGTGTGGTTGGAAAGGGAGAAGAAATGGGAATATTTATGGGCAGTAATAATGCCTGCCCACTACCTTCCTCTCTGTGTCTGAGACAGGCAAGCTTCAGGCGACCACGCTTCAAGATTCAAAGCCTGTGGCAGATTTGCAGGTTGACTCAGAACCTATCTCAACACCCTCCTGCTTTGCCTCCTTTTCAACAGAGGATGGAAAATGTAATACTTGATTTCCCAGCTTCTCTGCCCCCAGGGCTGGCCAAGTACAAGTCCTGGGGAAACCAGATGTAGGCAGAAATCTATGGAGAGAGCGTCTCTTTCCTAAAAAGAGGCAAAGCCTCAGGAAGAGGAGTTTCCTTGCTTGTCCGCTCGCTCTGTTATGGAACGATGTGATTGTCACACCTGGAAGCCAGCAGCCATCTGGGTGACCATCAGGTGGCAAGATGAGAAAAAAGCCCCAAAGAATTGCAGAGACGCTGATTTTGGTAACTACAGACTTCTGAACCAACGACAACGGCATCTTCTCTCTAGATTTCTCATGATGTGACACACACAAAAAACTCCATTTGCTCTGTTACTTGTCGCAAAAAACTTTCATGTTACAGAGTCAGCAGGAACTTTTGAGATCACAAGGACCTCATTTCACAGATAAGAAAACAGACAAGAGACCCAAAAAGTTAAATACATAGTTGAGACTCACAGCAAAATGAACAGAAACGTCGGCCTATAGGGATTAGAAATTTTGCGATACTTTGAGGGCACTCGCTTCTTGTTTGTCTTTGTTCTCTGGGTCCAAACCAACTCTGCTGTAACACAACAGATATCTCTCCTCACATCTCATGTAAGTTTTGCATTTTTCCTCCCATGTCTAGTTTCCCTAGTCCATTATAACCCTCTCCCCTACCCCAACACCTTTCCCATGTGGTGAAAAATCCATCCACAGAAGAAACACCATCTTCCCAGGCAGAAGCAAGCTGTATGTGGCTGTATTTCCAACAGGCAAATGGAATCGGTGGGAGACAGGATGTGTTGTAATGCTCTGATAAGTTTTCCACTTCCAAGTGACTACTCAAATGTCAAGGGCAAGAAGAAAAGGCAACTGAAGTCAGGATGCTGGGGTGTCGCTCATGCCAGGGCAGCATATGTAGTACAGCAGAGCATCATAATTGATTTCTAATGGCAGAGAACATTGAACCTGGCCGTGTGCAGAGAGGGGAATGGAGTGAGGAGAAGAGAGGCTGAGCTCCAGCTCCCACTTAAAAATTTCTTGAAGTCTAAATTAATTTGGTCTATCTCACTTACAAGGAAAGTATCTATTTCACTTGCAGCCATAGTGAGCATTTGTTTAACCTCTTGGGGGATAGGCTAGAGCTGCACGTAGACTTTTGCAAGAAGACGCACAGTTATCCAATTTCCCTCTAATTGCTCTAACAAGGATGAATTAGGACTTTCATCAGCAGGCCTGAGTGATCAGTTTGGAGTCAGCCATGGGCGGCGAAGCCCGTTATTAAACAAAACTACAGTGTTAACTCCTAATAATACACAGTGAGGGCAAATTAAGCAGAAGACAAATATGCCATACTGGTGACACAGGAGAATATGGTCTCTCAACTTTATGTCTTCAAGTGATGCTATTATTAGTGCCGTCTAAGTTCATTTCCAAGGCATAATGGGGAACTAAATGTTCACTTGGGCTTTCTATGCAGTGCAAAAGAAACCATCTGACAAGGGAACACAATACTGTTTAAATATCCACTTGGGCCATGCTTCACTTTGATATACATTAATTATTCCACTAATAATTAGTGGAATTAGTTAGTGTTATTCCACTAACATCACATCAGGAAAACTTACAGAAAGTCTGAGCAGCACACGATCCCCAGATAATTGTTCCTGGCTGAGGAGTATGGTGGCTACCGCTGACACTGTTGTCTTTGCTCAAAACGTCACTGTGCTTCTCCAAAGCAGCCTGCAAAAACCACTTCTGTTTCTACCCAGCTTCTCTCCAGCCACATGGCCCTGTCACTGGCTCACTTTGTCAAGTGTAAGTCACAGTGGGCTTGCTGACTCTGGGAAGAGAGGGTTAATGAACATGCAATTCGAGTTAAAGAAATTGATCATCTGTCAGGAGAGTGGAGGAGGACAGAGAGAACCATTCCTGTATCTCATGGAGACCTCAGAAGCCCACTCTGGTAGAACCTCGTTAATTTGCACCGAGGGCTGTGATCGACTTGCCTAATTACTGTGCAGTGAGCAGCGCGGATTACAATGTGTGGGAGAAAACAATTTAGAAAGCTGAGATCGTGGATCAAACAAAGGGACTTTATTGTACAATTAAAAACCTACTTGAACACTGACTGGAATGAAATCCAATAGCGCATAAGTGCTTTAATAATAACACTCTTCGAGTGAGGTCTGGGGACAAGCGCAAAGCCTTGGGGACCAGCATCTCGGCATTCTAGACCTTGGCCAACAACCCAAACCCTGTTGACCTTCCAGAAAGGACTGGCCTCTCCGGGTCCCCTCTTTTACATCCTTTGAGGAAGAGCAGATGTGTGCCAGCCTTCCTTCCATACTACCTACCCCTCAGTATTCATGCATTAATGTATGGAGAACACTTTGAACTTGGCTAAGCTGAGTATATATACAAGAGGCTCTTCCCTAGAGAATCTGTTTTCCTTTCCCTCATTTTTTAATTTTTTATAGTCCCAGAGAAATCTGGGTTACAGTTGTTTGTCTGTTTCAGGCACACCTGCTGGTCATTCACCAGGTGAACCTTCAAGCAGGTGTTCGGACACTGCAGAGAGGCTTGCCACAGGGGCGGTTATGACGTGGCCAGAAGACTATTAGCACTTCAGGTGGGAAAAAGCAGTGGGAGCAGATGAAAATCTTAAAGAACAAAGATCTTGTTTTCATCTCCAGAACTCTAGTAGTAAAGGGCAGTGGCAATACTCTCACTAGTACCAATGTTTTGAAATGAATGACTTTCCAACCATCATTTAGCAATGGCTGTCTGCTTTCTTCTCCCAGCCCTTTTGGACCTTTGTGGATACCCACCAGGTTAGGAGCTCTCCAGGAGCTAGACTGTGCTGCACACAAAAAGTCACTTTCTTGATCCTACTCACTTGCGTGTATATTAAATTCTCAAATAACTTCCAGAATTGTGCTGGGCCAAGTACAAGCAGTGGGCAGCCTGCTTAAGCTTGCTGGAAATACAGCAAGTTCAGTACAGGGGTGTGCATGTACTGAACTTCCTAGACACTCAGCCAAGCATCGTGAGAAGCTGGCAGGCTGTGAGACAGAGCCAACGGGACAGAATTATGTTGCCACTTGATTTTGCAGTGCAGAATATTCACCCCCTCCCTCCTGACTTTGAGTTTGGTCATGTGATGTGCTTTGACCTATGGCATGAAAGCAGATGTGACATGAGCAAATGTGACCCTCAGAGGCTTGCTTGTGTGGCTCAGCCTGACCTCTTGTTCCCTGGGATTCACCAGAAGGAAAGCTTCCCCCAAGTAGCTGCTTCCTCTTCAGCCTGGATTCCAGGCTGAGACAAGTGAGCAGACTTGAACTCAGACCTCAGAAGCGTTGCCCCAGATGACTGTCAGATTCACAAGTGAGGAAAATCAATGTTTGTTGTTGTATGCTGGTGAAACTTTGGGTATATTTATTATATTCATTGGAATAGCAAACTAATAACCAACAAAACAAGACTAATACAGGACGATACCAAAATCAATTAGATATATAAACTTCCCTCAAGGAACTTGCAGATGAGCTGGGAAAACAAACAGATATATTTCATAGCAAAAATATGAGCTAAAATGGGATGAGAGAGGCCATGCTCCTGGGAGGTTCCTTCCAGTGGGGGAGTGGAGGTGAGTGGGAGGGAAGAGGGTAAGAGAAAGCCTCATGGTGGGCGTGGCATTTGAGCTGGATCTTGAAAGCATGGAGAGATGAAAATATACAGGAAGGCAAGGAATGGCATTCCAGGAAGAGGGAATAACATGACTTCAGGGAAAGGCACAAGGGTGAGAAATCCCAGAGAAAGATGTGACTTCCAGTTCTATTTTGGCAAACCCAAAAGAAAGCAGTCAGTCTAAAGCTTTCTGTATGTATAGATGCATGCCTCCTTTGCCATTCAGATTTTCTAAATAAGCTCCCAAGTTTGAGCCTAGTTTCACTGAAATGGAGAAGTGGGACAGACATGGAACACTTTAGAAACCTAAGTCATATATCTTTAAAGAGAAGTCCATTTTTCCTGTCCACATTGTTCAGTGTATGAAATATGAAATTCATCTCAGAAAGCCGCAGAGATGACTCTATCGACTGTCCTTTAAATAGAATTAAAATTGACTCAGGACATATCTGCGAATCTATTGAATTACATAGTCCACAGCTGAGCTGCTCCTGGTCCTGTAGGAGGAAATTAAACAGACGAGGAGAGAAGTAAAGTGGACAGGCTGCCCCTGGATTGGGAGGTTTCCTGTAGAGGCGATGGAGGGGACAAGCTGAGTCAAATGTGGAACTTGTGTCATATTCGAAGACCTCCGCTGACTTGCTGAACTGAAGGGGCCAGGTAATATTCCTTCACTGATGTGAAGAAACACAGCACCTGTCACTCTGGATTCTTCCCCTGAGATGCGGTTGAGTTTAGTGTGGAAATCCCCAACATGCTCCCTTTGTGTCCTTGACATGTTCCATCCTCTATGTCCTGTGCCAGGACTGGAGACATCATCTCTGTTGTCACTCATGTATTTTCTTCCTTTAATCATCATCCTTTCTTACTCCGCATCCACTTTCCATCAACAGATGTTTCTTGAGCTCAGTGCCGGGCACCCTTCCAGGCTTTGGCAATGCTGGTCATGGCAAATGTCCTGTTCGAGAAGAGCTCAGCCTCCTGGGTCAGATGCAGGCCTGGCTTGTACGCCATATGTTTTTATCACAGGATAGCGATGGACTTAACCTCCTTGCAATGAGTCCCGCCAGTCCCTGCCATTGACTGATGATGACACAGTGGAGCATGACAAACCTTCCCCAAATATCCTTTGCTATGAGCACGGTGACTCTGCCCTGAGATAGGATAAAACCCCTGACTTATACTTCTTGACATACAAAAAGCACTTGACTTTCTTACTATAGCTATTATTATCACGATCAGATGTAATAGTGTTTTCACAATAATCAAAGATTGAGATCAGGGTGGCAGGATGGGTTGTGGTGGCTTTTGCCTGTGGGAGAGAACTGGGCTTCCTGTTTATAGAGAGGAATGCTTTGCCGGGTAGCTGAGATGAAACGCACCCAGCACCCTACCGTCACATCCACAGAGTTTTCTTCTTAATTTGTTCATTGATTTCAACAAATATTTATAGAATGCCTATCACGGGTCAGGTACTCTTTCAGGCAGTGGGCATCAGATAGAGAACAAGCCTATGGTCACACGTTTCCCTCATGAAGATTTCAGCAGCAAGTGACAGATATTAAACAAGCAATTGTGCAATCGATCATTAATTACAACTGTGATAAGTGCTATGATGCTCTGATTTTTGTGACAATAGGTAGAAACCCAGAGAGTCTCTCCACTTTTGCTTCCAAGGGCAAGCCGACCTAGGTAATTAGGTTAGGTTTCCCGTGAAGAGAATTTTGTTGGCATGACACTTCTTTGGAAGGGTCCTTAATAGTCCTCAGCCTTTATAGCTTTTTTAGATTAGATAGTGTTCATTAAAGATGTGTGTGTTTTGGAGTGCTGGTTTGCCTAGGTCTGAGAGGTTTTTCAGGGCATGGGACTTTCAGTGCAGAAACCGGGACAGTTCTGGGCAAACTGAGACAGTTGGTCAACCATGTGTGTGTGTGTGTGTGTGTGTGTGTGTGTGTATGTGCATGAACACATGTGCATGCATGCACACCTGTGTGTGCAAATATGTGCATGTGTATGCGTTCATGCATACATTTGGAAGTCTCAGTTTCCTCTCTGTGCAATGAGAGGTAGGCACACTAGGCTTGCTTTCAGCTCTAAACGTGTATGCTTCCTTATGAGTAACCAAACCTGGTGTTACATGGGTGAGGGTGGTACCCAGTGTGTGTACCACAAAACACAACCCTGCCCCACAATTCTCTATGAACTGCAATTGAATGTGATTTCTATGGGAGCTTTGAGCCCGATGCTAAACAGTTTCATTTTCCTTGTGCCAAATAATCGATCACAAATGGGCTGCCATTAGTCGTATTGTTAGAGCTGGGAAATCTGTGTAATTGCTTAGTAATTTTTTAAAACTTTGGGATGGCGTGGCTGCGTGCGTGGCCGTGCAGAGTCCATCTATCTATAGGCTGTCTAATGGGTTCCAGTGGGAGCGGAGCAACATCCCTCCAGCTGGGCAACTAGCAAACTCATCAGTGCTTCGGGCATGAGTGGCATTTTAAAGGACCTTTAATATGAGTGGAATTAGCATGCTCTGTCCCTCTGGAGCCTGTTAGCTTTTCGATTCTGCCCCCCATGGTGAAAAATAAATGCATGTAATTTAGTTGGAAAAAATGTCTTTAGGGCATTTGTGCTCCTCTTGGCTCTGTTCCATAGGACAGATACTTAAAAAATATTTTTTTCTTTTTTGTCAAATTCCCAAAGTGGCCAAAATGAATTCGCCTATCCAAGAGGATAGGAATTGATGGCAGTGCTGACCTGCCATCCTCTGTCAGAGCACTTACAGTGGCCCTTGGCTTTCTCTCACCCAGCTTCCATAGATATGGGCCTCTGCTGGTATCCTGCCCATGGCCATGATCTATAGCTGGTTCCAAATGATGGGTAATGGATACAACCTGTCAAGATTCAACAGTGCAGAAGAATGCTTAGTTTTAAGAACAGATTATTTCTAAGCATTCTCAGGCCTGGAGTAGGGACAGGCCTAATGGAACCTGGAACTTCTGGTACCGTCTAGGATGCAGTCCAAGCCTCCCTCCTCTGAATTCCTAAAGTGACTGGGCAACTTATTTAGCACAGTTTCGTAGACCAACTTGTGTCCACTCTTTTAAGTTCTTTTTGAGCACTTATAATATTTAACTGTTGGAATACATGCCACAACTCAGAGCCAGAGTGATTTTAAAACTGTTTACCACCTGACTTCACCCCAGTGTTCTTGAGAATGCCCCATCAGTTACAGGCTGGGCAAAGAAGTATGTTCATTCCATTCCCAACTTTTCGTTCTCTCAGTAATACTTTCTTGAATGATAAAATGATCGAGCAGAGAGGAAATATCAGATGGAAGATGTTAAACAGTTTTGAATCTCTTTCTTACGTTGGGACAAATCCTTTAGTGAATATATTTTCCTTACAACTTTCTACAACATTAAGGAAAATAAAAGGTTACCCACCAAGCTGTGATTGTACAGAATACTTGTTATCCTAGAATTCATTAACATAGTCACCAAGATGGTACTTATGAATGATATCTTTGAGAATTTTGCACAAATTATACCAAAATGTCCTTCTCTGGCTTAGTATTTTATTTTTATGCATTTTATAAATAATTTTATTACTTTCCCCCTTCAGACCCTTTTGCCCTATCTGGCCTCTAATGGAGGGAAACAGAGCTAAGACTACAGTGCATCCAGATTTATATCCAAACACAATCTAGTTGCATTTGGAGCCCTAGAGAGTCAGTCAAGGCAATTATTGGCTGCCAGGATTTTTAGAAAATACATAAATCTCCCTTTGTGCCATAAATACATTTCTGCATTCAGAGCTCAGAGAGAGACCTCATTATACCACATCCTGAGACAGGGAGAAGCACTTCTCATTCCGAGTGACAGGTGACATGTTCTCTAGAAACATGTAAAAAGATTGCAAGCTAATTTAATTCCTTTCTCATTTTTAACGGTGGTTGAAATAATTGTAGCTGTGCAAATGATGCTCGGTAGCCCGAAATACAGGAGTTTTGAGCTGGATATGTCCAAACCCCAGCTTGACTCTGTGAGCGTGTTTTGGTGGCACAGATCTTTGAGGACATGCCCATGTTTGTAAATGGCCTGTCGATTCTCGGATTAAAGTTTTCTTGCAGGTACATGAGAGCTAGGTCTATAAAACTAAAATTATCCAGTACAGGGTGGGTCTTAGCTGTTGGCTGTATATCAGAACAGGTTGGGAAGCTTCAGAAACGACTGAGAAGCTTGGGCTCCATGTAAGGGATTGTGTCTCAGTTGGTCTAAGGTGTGCACTGCATTGGTATTCGTTATCAAATTTGAGAGCCAGTGATCCATCTTGTTAAAATACAAGACGGCTGGGCTCTGTCCCCAGGGACTTTGAAGCTGTATGAGGTAGGGTCTGAGAATTGTGTTCCTGACAAATTTCTCAATGATGTTATTGCTGCTGGTCTGGGGTCCATCTTCGAGAACGTCCGATGTAGTGGATTGTGATTTTAAGGCAGGCATTCTAGTTCACATTTGGGCTGAATTAAAAATTATCTTGGGCTTCCCTGGTGGCGCAGTGGTTGAGAGTCCGCCTGCCGATGCAGGGGACGTGGGTTTGTGCCCCGGTCTGGGAGGATCCCGTGTGCCGCGGAGCAGCTGGGCCCGTGACCCATGGACGCTGAGCCTGTGCTTCTGGAGCCTGTGCTCCGCGATGGGAGAGGCCACAACAGTGAGAGGCCTGCGTACCGCAAAAAAAAAAAAATTATCTTGATAATTCTCTACTTTCCACTTTGAGTTATGTCAACTTGTTCTATTAGTAATGACTCTAATCAGATAGTCATTTTTCTAAAGATGGGATTTCTGGAACATGCCTTCCCACTCTAAATATCAAAACAAAAACTCAATCTTCCAAATGTCTCTATTTGGTTATGAATTAGAAAAATGCAGATGACAAACTCTGTATTTTGGGGAACACGTATAAAGTTCTTACAAAAGATAAAAACACAGAGATGTCAAAAATAGCCTTTCTGCCTTACCTAGATCAGAAGAGGTACCCATGGCAGAGAAGATAATTTTCTAAGACCCAACGTCACTTCCTTTTGATCCTTCCCCAAATCTCAGAATCAAGTATTCCATAGATTGGAAGAAACTTATCTAAAATACAGAATCTTCTAAGTCAGTGTCTTCACTTTCTAACAGGGTGTTTGCACCTTTTCTCTACCTTTCCTCTTTCAGGGATCTGTGTATTACAGTCATGACAGCCAAGGGAACTCTTTCATATCTTAGGACCTCTTAATATCTTTCTAAAGTCCCTCTAGCACTCTTAATGTTGCCTGGCAGCGGAGTCCTCCAATAATAGACACCCTTTAGCTCAGAATCATAGCCCTGATCAATGCTGTAATGTTTTTAGTAACTGGAGTCCAGGGGCTATGACTCAAGGATATTTGGGAATAAAGTAAGCCTCTCTCTACCTGCACCTACTGAAAGGAATTAAACAGGAAAGAGATAAGCCTGCATTTGCAAACCATTATGGAGTATCTGAGAGCTGATTCCAGTTTAGAATGCTTTGATTATCATTGAGTTTCTTGACCTACTTTGTATTGGGCTCACCAATGGAGACACACTCTTCGGTACCAAAATTGTGTTTCTTGTGATAATCTCTGAGGTTCTTCCACATCCATTCACGGGCCAGGGAAATGGCCTTGAAATAACTGGGTAGCCTCATTTGTGGCTGAATGACTCACAGATGAAATCAGATTTACCATTAGCCACCAACCTATAACAGGGGGTGGTCAGGCAACAAGCGAAGAATCTGGGGACATTGATTCTGTACTCCATGTATATCTTTGGGGTGTGAGGAGATGGACAGAGGGATACACACTGCTTCTGGCCACTACTGACCTTAGACCCAGGTGGAACAGGTCACGTTCAGGCTCCACACTTCAGAGCAGCACTTCTTAAACACCACTGTGCATTCAGTTCATCTGGGGATATCCTGAAAATGCAATCTGAATCTCCCACATGATGCGGGTGATGCCAATTCATGGACCACTTTTTGAGGAGGTAGAGTCCTACCTCTCCCCATGGGGCAAAGAGTCCATGACGCCAAGAGACTTGCATACTCTGAGCATTTATCCCTTTTCTAGATCATTTTCTGGCTACCCAGGATCCCCAAATTCTCCATTCATATGACTTTTAGGTCACTCACTGCATCTGAAAGGCCCTCTTTTCTGGTCTGTCCCTCTGAGCATATACTGCGCCTCTGATGTGCACACCCCTGTGGGGAACAAAGGGAGGCTGTTGGCCATGGGTAGGAATGCTGCTTGGGTGTGCAGGCTGTGTGTATGAGGCTCTCTGTGATGTGGGTCAGAGCCAGAGGTGGGAAGGTGCAGTACAGGCTAGGTACCAGTTCTCTCTGTGCTGCCAGCATGCAACATAGAACTCAGAGCAGTCCAACAATTCTAAATTCAAAGCTGATCTTTTAGGTCAATATGGATTATGTTTATTAAGGGAAGAGAATAGTACAGATTTTACTCGTTTATTATTTGGTTTAAAGCTTTGAAATATTTAGACATATATGTGTTTCTCCTCTCCCATAGAGGCAATACTACTTCTGGCTGATATAATTTGTGTCTTTCGTGTGTGAGTATGTGGGTGTGTGTGCCTGTGTGTGTGTGGAATGGACATATATCTAACTAGTATTTTCCAATTCAGGAAAATAAAGAAAATCTAACGAGTATTTTCTGAACTGCACAAACATCTCACACTTATTGGTAGAAAGTAAGCTGTCATTTTTTTCCATCTTCAAAATCATCTTTTTTTCTTTTTTTTTTTTTTTTGCAGTACACGGGCCTCTCACTGTTGTGGCCTCTCCCGTTGCGGAGAACAGGCTCCGGATGCACAGGCCCAGTGGCCATGGCTCATGGGCCCAGCCACGTGGGATCTTCCCGGACTGGGGCACAAACCCGTGTCCCCTGCATCGGCAGGCAGACTCTCAACCACTGTGCTACCAGGGAAGCCCAAAATCATCCTTCTTAATTGGTCCTTAAGCCTCTTTTCCAAGTCACTGCTCCTGCATGGCAGACCTCTTTGTTCTACTGAACCTCATTCTTTAGTAGCTTTATTTATTACGAAATTTGATTCATGTGTAGGCACAACACAAACCAGACCTAAAATGACTGCAAAGAAAAGAGCGAATCTAGATCCTCTGCCCTTTCCAAGAAAAACAAAACAAAGAGACAGGGAGATCAGCTCCGTGCTTTGTGACCACCTTAGAGGGGTGGGATAGGGAGGGTGGGAGGGAGGGAGACACAAGAGGGAGGAGATATGGGGATATATGTATATGTATAACTGATTCACTTTGTTATAAAGAAGAAATTAACACACCATTGTAAAGCAATTATACTCCAATAAAGATGAAAACAAAAACAAAAAAACAGTCAAGGTCGTCAGAAACAAGGAAGGTCTGAGAAAGTTTAATAGCAGAGAGAAGTCTAAGGAGACATGACAACTAATTATAATGTAGCAACCTGGACCAGAAAAAGACATTAGACAAAAACTAAGGAAATCTGAAACAACTATGGACTATAGTTATTAATAATGTGTTGATGTTGGTTCATTAATTATAACAAATGTACCACACTAATGTAATATGTTAATAATAGGGGAAACTGGGTATGAGGTATATGAGAACTCTCTGTACTATCTTCTCAATTTTTCTGTAAATTTAAAAATGTTCTAAAAACAAAACAAAACAAAAAAACAAAGAGAGAGAAGGCAGTGAGGTATTAGGAAAAGCAGGATAGTGTGAAGGGACCCCAGTGCTATGGTTATCTGTGTTTGCGGTGCTAAGCAAATGTGCATAGCAAAGGGGAGCTGACAAACTGTTATGAATGGGGAAGACTTCAGCAGGGAACCGCTGGGAAATATCAGTGGACCACACTGAGATATACCCCAGACACAGTGCCAATGGCAGGGAACAGGGTGGCAAGCATAAGCAGCTGGTTCCGTGGACCAAGTGGGAGCAGAAGGCTTGTTTTGGGGGCAAAGTAGGTCCACTCTGTAGGAAACAGCCTCGAAGAGGTTGGGGACCTTGTTCAGGTTGTTCAGGTCAGCATCCCTTGGTCTCACCCTCAGATGGCAAACTCCTCGAGGACAAGGGCTGTCTCCTTCTACTTTTATATCCCAAAGATTGTGTTAGGCTCAATAAATGCTCGCTGAATTAAATTGAACTGAGAATGGAATTTGTCTCTACTTTTATCCCTCTTGGCTTACTGACAGAGCTAACGCTTCTAAATTCCTCTGAGATCATTCTTTCTAAAGGCAGTTCCCAGGAGGGAATCAATGACTCCAGTCACTGTGGGGAATTGATGATTTCCTAAGGATTCCTAGGACGGAGCTCTTCATGCTTCATTGGCATTCTGCTGTGTATTATGCAAGACAATGCTAAGAGAGAGGTCTTGTCAAAGGCAAATAAAGCCTAAATGGAAGATAAGCAGATTAAGAAAAAAATCTCTCCTACATTGGCTATACAGTAGATTATAATTGCCCCTAGTATGAAATACCTACTGCCACTCCCCTCCATCTAAATATAGCTGGCTTTTGCTTTTCCTAGTGTGTGTCCTGATAGCTGAAGCCTCTGTGAGTTACAGAACATCATCTTCAGACATTCTGCAGTTTTTTTAAGATGAACCAAAAAATAAAAGAAGAACAAAAAATTTAAGCTGATGCTTATCACAGAATGGTGCTGTAAGTGTTCCATGAGCTACAGTATCAGAAACTGTTCAGCTTAGAGTCAGGCTTATAGAAAGCATTTAATATCTAATTGCATGAGAAAGGATGCTAGTCATTAATGACTGGACTAGCTGTACCAGTGCAGACCCATGATTATCAGCTCTGGATATTAACTAAGTCTCAGGGTTTTGCTAGTTTAGTCACATTGCATGGTTTTAGTGGTTAGAAAGGTAGGACTAGTTAGCATTTTGATTTAAGTCTTTTACTGATATAGTTCTGCTTAGCATCAAGGGATGTTGAAAGGTCACTATTAATCTAGAATATTTGTAATGCACATACTGTCATTCTGGTTAATTAGGTTCCTTTTACCATCACCATTATTCTCCTCATACTATTTGATATAAAACCATCTGAAAATTTCAGGCCAAAACAGCTTAGGACAGATTCCAATATATTCAAATAAAATCTGGCTTCAAGATCTTGTTCTTCCACATTTTAGCTGTGCAATTCTTGTAGAGTTTGAGATTCAGTTTTCTGATCATAAAATAAGAAGGTAACAAGATCAAACTCATGGGGACTGTTTAAATAGGACAGAAATAAAATATTGGGTGAGAAAACATTTTGTAAACTTTGATAAGGTGCTAAAGAAAATGTCAGGTTATTAAGGTCATGAAGAACCTAGGGGTAAGATGGGAATAAAGACACAGACCTACTAGAGATTGGACTTGAGGATATGGGGAGGGGGAAGGGTAAGCTGTGACAAAACGAGAGAGAGGCATGGACATATATACACCACCAAATGTAAAATAGATAGCTAGTGGGAAGCAGCCACATAGCACAGGGAGATCAGCTCAGTGCTTTGTGACCGCCTGGAGGGGTGGGATAGGGAGGGTGGGAGGGAGGGAGACGCAAGAGGGAAGAGATATGGGAACAGATGTATATGTATAACTGATTCACTTTGTTATAAAGCAGAAACTAACACACCATTGTAAAGCAATTATACTCCAATAAAGATGTTAAAAAAATGTCAGGTTATTATTGTCAAAATTGACATTTGTCAGAAACCAGTATGCTTTTAAAAGACTTTGATATTGCTGAAGAAGTGCAGGGAACCCACATAAACACAAACTCCTACTATCATTTCTTGAGTTGGGTCAGGAATTCATCTGATCCAATGTTTACTTGGGGGGCTTGAACACCCAGCCAATTTCTGTCACTAATTGTTTGACATCGCTGTGCTATGAAGTTTCACACTTTCATAGTACTTCTGGCTGGATAAATTCCCTGAATCTGATCAGAATCATTTAGTGAATGTACACACAAAAATGTAAATTGCTTGCAGTGTTTAAAAAAAGCCCCACATTTATTCAAACCTTTGAAGTGACTATTTCTAATAAAAGAAGATTCCCTTGGGAGAGCGTGAAGTTTGAAAGTTTAGTTTTGTTTGAATTATTTGTATGCAGAGATCCCCAGGGGCGAACCAGAAAATAACTATTTTCCTGCTTGTTATTAGAGGGGAAGAGAGTATATTTTCCATAAATCAAAAATAACTGATTATGCATGAGAACTTTTTTCCAGATTTGGTCCAGCTCTGTAGCTTTTAAACAACCCTCTGCCATTAATTAGCTAATCTATTTAACACCTACATCTTGAAGCTTCTAGGCAGCACGGACTGCACATCCTCTGCAATATAAGATCCTTAAGGCTTTTGGTTCAGTATTAGATCCCCAGTGGTCCCGCCATAATTTTTTCTTGATGACAATGAGAGCAGTAATGATGACACCAGTTACATGGGAATTATTAAGAATGAGGGGCCTGAAATCAGGCTGAATGTGTGATCTTGGAAGGAGAACTGGGCCTCAGATTCTGCATTTATCTAAAATCAAGGCAAAATTTTCAAGAAAAGAGGATACAGAGTTTGCTTAGCTGAGATTGTCAATCAACGAAGCTTGATTTCATTAGGTAATTGTTTTGCTGAACTCTGAATAGAATCAAGTTCATTGAGGGAGGAAGCTGTACAAATGAGTGTTTTGAATTTACAAACTCGATAAATTTTTACTGAATGAATCAATTAGTGAGCAAATGCTCAGTGTCGTCTAAACCTCGTGTTTCTTCTCCATTCTTCTGTCACCTTCAGAATAATCCATCAATAGTCCAATCACGGAAAAGCACCAATGTTCAGTATGTTCTCTGTGTGTGTGTGTGTGTGTGTGTGTGTGTGTGTGTGTGTGTATCTCCCAACCGAACCAAGCAGGTGATTTCCAGGATGTCTAGTGACAGGTCTCTTGGCAACCTGCAGGGATTTATGAGCATAAATGTTACATCCTCCTATGTAGGTTATTCTTGGAGATCCGGATGGAATCTAATTGGCAGAGACAAGGTCATGAGACTACAGTTGTAAAGAAACTTTTCAGCTATGGGTAACAAGGTGAAGGGCACTCCAGGTGAAAATGGCTGTTTAAGGAATGCAAAGAAACCTGGCCAAATACGAGCTACATGGGAAAATAATTACCCCATCACTTAGAAAATGATGATGACCTTTTTCAAGAGGTCAGCGTTACCTGAGACTCTGCTTCCTTGACTTCTGAACCGTTGTTTCACACCAGAAAGTCTAACTGCAGCCACCCAGTACTGCAGATGGGAAGAGGTGAAACTAGCAAATAACTAGCAGGTTATTCTCTTGTCTCGGGGAAGGAGGGTTGGTGTTCCTAGAGTTTAGGTTTAAACTGAACCAATGATGAAGATTGCTTTGGGGTCTCCAAGCCATTGATAGGACATCCAAGGTAGTATGTAAGTATCTGGCTGGATTCTTTGCAGTTTCCACCAGCTCTTTGTATCCTCCTCCCTTTGAGTCTCACTAATCAATCCATCTCTTCCTGGCATTGGCATTGAGATCCTTGGCATGTCTCAGATATTCATCGCTTAGCAAGCTGCCACACAGAGATGCCTTCTTTTACTCTCCCCATGGAAGCCAGCTCCTCAGTCTGATGAGCATACAGAGCAGGACATTCTCTGAGGGCTGGCAGAATGACCCTGGACCAAGTCATAGTTTGTGCCCCAGTTTGCTCCAGCTGGGTAGAAGCTGTATTGATTATTCTTCCCTTATAAAGCCCTTTGCGATTACCGAGTAAAACAAAACAAAACAAGCTGCCACCACCACCAAACCTTCGAATAGTTGCGTGGCTGCAACTGCTGTTATGACAGCACTTTAAGAAAAAGGTACGAGAAGCCCAATCACTATTTACTCTTTGAAGTTTCTATGCTTAGAAGGAACGTGTTCTTTCAATGTTAATAATTAAAGTAAATTCCAAGTGCATAATACAGGCTCTTCAAATAAGCCTACTCAGAGAGGGTTTTTAAAAACTTTTCTTGATGACTTCGTTTTTTCCCTTTCCCTTTTTAGTGTTCGATGAAGCACTCTAATCTTTGTACTACAAAACAGTTCTCTTTAAGATTCAGAACTTGCCAACAGTTGGATAAGATGTAACAAAGTCTCTTATAACAGCACCCTGCTGACACAGGCACTAATAGAAAGGAGTGGGAGAGAATCAGAGGCTGAAGGTTTATATTCTTTCCCGGAAGTCAAATTCAGTACCGGGGACAAATTGAAGCTTGTTCCTGCCTCCAAAGGAGAGAGAAAGTTCTAAAACTCATTGTTTGGGGGTGCGGTGGGGTGGAGGGGCAAAGACAAAATCACACTGAACAGAATTTCAGGTATGCGGACACAACACCTGATCTTCTTGTCGTTGCTGTTATTACCTGTTGTTAAGATATATATTGAAACAGAAAAAAAGGAGATGAAAGAAAGTGGTAGAGCCCAAACTCCAAGTCTTCCTGTTCAAAAGGAGAAGTAGAGGGAAGTAGAAGAATAATACCACAAGGGCCAAGCAGCTCTGCTTCCAGAAAAGAGTGCTAGCCCACCTATGCAGGAGCTGCTGGGAAATTTCTGAAACGGCTTCTTCATTGGTAGGGACCACCCTCCTCCACCCAACAGGACTAGTTACTGGAAAGGCTGGGAAGGAGTTTTTGGAATACTAAGGCATTTCTTGTTCTTCAAGGCAGAGTGCGGGAAGCTTCTAGGCGGCTACCCAGAACACCTGTCAGGAGCCCGTAAGAGCTTGGGAAACCTAAGGACTGGTATTTAATTTCCACCTTAGGAAGACTAAAGCTGAGGCTGGCACTGGTTGCCTGGTGCCAACACAAAGAAACTTTTGGGAGTGACGTGTCTCTTCTAACACAAAGGGAGATGTGTCCCAGGGGCCACAAGTGGATCCCACAGGGGGAGTTGGCCTGGAGATGTTTGAAGGAGATTTTGCTTGAAACGGGCAAAACCTCCACAAAGAGAGCTAGATGGCTGTGTTTCTGGAAGGGAAGCCCTAGGTGGTCTCAGGAGGAAAGATTTTGCTCATATCAAAGGAGAGGCAGTGAGAGGTCTCCGCAGGGGGCTTTTAAACACAAGAGATAGCAAACAAAATAGAGTAAAAAGGCTAACAATTGTACCTCTGCTATCCAGAGTGTGCCCCTCTCCAGATTACAACTGTGCCTTCCATGAAAATGGGTTAGTTTCTTTCTAATTCCCTCTGGTCTTGGGCAGGGGGAGGAGCATAGGAAGAGATCAGGGTGGGCAGCAGAGAGGAAGCCGTGCGCACCCACTGTGTCACCTAGGGCTGCAAGCCTCCAGGGCCTCAGGCTTGGGCTTAAGGAGAATCCTAAACGTGAATGAAGTTTGGCATTCCAATGGTTATAGTGTACTGGATGCTTCTGGACTCACTTACTGAACTGAGACTGCTTTTGTGATAAAAAGGATCTTGGACAGCTTTAAGACTTTCCTGAAATTTTATCCCAGGGAGAGAGAAGACTAATCCAGAGTGATTTTGTAGGGACTCTGGAAGAAAGAATAAATTTACTCTTTTTGATTGCACTTTATCCCATCCAGTTCATTCACTAAAATAGTTTTACATGTGAGACTGGTTTCCAAGTAATATAGAGGCTATTGCTACTAAAATATAAATTCATCAAGAAGTGTGTGTCAGAGAGAGAGAGAGACAGAGAGAGACAGAGAGAGAGAGAGAGAGAGAGAGAAGGATAAAGAGGGAATAAATTGGTTCTTGAGTCAGAAAGGTCTTCCTGGCCCTTTTTAAAAATTGAATATAGTTCCCTGTGCTCTATAGTAGGTCTTTGTTGTTTATCTATTTTATATATAGCAGTGTGTATCTGTTAATCCCAAACTCCTAATTTATCCTTCCCCCAATCTGCCTCTTTTACTTTGCTAGTTACTTAACCATTCTAAGCCTGAGATGGTTTCTTCATCTGTAAAGCAGGAATAATAATGATGCTGATTTCATGGGGGCCTTGTAAGGACGGAGGTAGCGCCTGTAAAGCATTCAGTAAGGTGTCTATTACACAGCAGGCACCCAATAAACATGAGCTCTTATAACAACTGTCTACTTCTCAGCCACTTCTACCCACTCCCCACACCTTTGATTCTGGTGACACATCCTTTCCCGACCAACATCTGTGCTAGAGGAAGCAGCTTGGGCCTCATTTATGCCTTTATTCTCTAAAACTCTCAGAACTTTTAGTGTTCAATAAATATGTGTTGGATGAGTGATACGAAGGTGAAGCAAGCACAGATTCTGCTCTAAAGAGCTCATTATTAAGTTAAAAATAACTAACTATAATAAATCAGAGTGGCAACTGCCACATAAATTATAGAGAAAGTGAGGGATAGGAAGAGGGATATTCCATCCAGCTCTGGTTTTATTGTGAAGTGGTGAGTTCAAGATTCCTGGAGTGGTTTACTGTTGAATGTCCCAGGAATTTTCATTCTTTCATTCATCCATCCATCCATCCTTTCTTTCTTTGATTCACTCAAGAAATATTCGAATACCTTGTTTATCTGCAGTCTTTTAGACACTGGGTGTAACTGATCAAATCAGAGACAGATTGCCTCTTGGGATCTTGAGGGTTCCTTGCTCAGGGTGATGAGTTAGGAGCCACAGGCTCGGAGAACCTCAGTCATATGGGCCGTAAGTTCATAGTGAAGTCCATGCTTCTGGGGAATGACTGGGACAGCTTGGAGAAGGAGGGGTGCGGTCAAGGCTAGAGCCACCCACAGGATGACTGGTTGGGTGCTGAGCAGCCCGTACTGGTCTGCAGACTGTAAAACAGCCTTACTCAAGGTCAGACTAGCAGGAGAGCCCAAATCTGACTGGCATTACAGGGAAGGAAGGGCAGGGCTCAAAGCAAAGCAAATTCTATGACCCTTTCTTTAGGAAGGCATGTTCCTCCCTCTTTTCCTTCCTTTGTTTCCTCTAAGAGACATTTTTCATCCTTTCTGAGCATACTGAGGGATGACCAGTGAGGTGGCAGGGCTGTCAATATGTGAGCCATCTGTCTGTCACGCTGTCAGTCTTTGTGAAGGGACCACAGAGTTCACCCGGACCAGCTCGAAGGCTCTGGGTACACAGTGGCCTTTCTGGAGTTGGTGGGTGGTGGAGAGGACCCGCCAACAGCAATTGGTGGACCAGATGACCTTGATAACTTTAACTTTCTTTTCCAGTGTGCCAAATGGTTGATCACCTCCCCTGCTCAACTCTCCCTCAGTCTCAGAAACACTTGGAGACCAGACATATCAGTTTTCTCTGCTCCTTACCATCTGTCTTTTGGTTAAACAATCATTTGTCCTTGGAGAAGATCATAATTTTGAGGTTAAGGTTTCAGATCTTTGAATGACTCCAAGCGACTGACCATCACGGTTAATGCAAACCTTTCTTCTTGGTGCCAAACCTGCTTGATAGATAATCATTTTTCTGCCATTTATATGTGTTTTAGAGAAATGTGTATTTATTGACTGTTCTCTGAGAATATAATGTCAGGCAAAATTTTTGTTTAAAAGGTGCATTATCCCTCATAGATTGGCTTCCGCATTAGGAAACAAAAAGAAGTGAGTATCTTAAAAACAGAGCTGCAAGGTGGCTATTGGAATGCCTGCACAGCTAGATTCAAAAATTCTCTTACACTAGGTCCATCCACCTCACTACAAATAATTCAATGTCATTCCTTTTTATGTCTGAGTAATATTCCATTGTATATATGTGCCACATCTTCTTTATCCATTCATCTGTCAGTGGACACTTAGGTTACTTCCATGACCTGGCTATTGTAAACAGTGCTGCCATGAACATTGGGGTACCTGTCTTTTTTTTTTTTTTTTTTTGCCGTACTTGGGCCTCTCACTGCCATGGCCTCTCCCGTTGCGGAGCACAGGCTCCAGACGCGCAGGCTCAGCGGCCATGGCTCACGGGCCCAGCCGCTCTGCAGCATGTGGGATCTTCCCGGACCGGGGCACGAACCCGTGTCCCCTGCATCGGCAGGCGGACTGTCAACCACTGCGCCACCAGGGAAGCCCTACATGTCTCTTTTTGAATTATGGTTTTCTCAGGGTGTCATACAGAGTGAAGTAAGTCAGAAGGAGAAAAAAAATACCGTATGCTAACACATATATATGGAATCTAAAAAAAAAAAAGGTACTGATGAACCTAGGGGCAGGACAGGAATAAAGACGCAGACATAGAGAAGGGACTTGAGGACATGGGGATGGGGAAGGGTAAGCTGGGATGAAGTGAGAGAGTGGCATGGACATATATACACTACCAAATGTAAAATAGATAGCTAGTGGGAAGCAGCCACATAGCACAGGGAGATCAGCTTGGTGTTTTGTGACAACCTGGAGGGGTGGGATAGGGAGGGTGGGAAGGAGGTTCAAGAGGGAGGGGATATGGGGATATATGTATACATAACTGATTCACGTTGTACAGCAGAAATTAACACAACATTGTAAAGCAATTATACTCCAATAAATATGTTAAAAAAATTATCTGACGACTTTCCAGCTGGGGAGAGGCTCTGGGGTGTTGGAGAGCCATTGGTCTGGGAAGTCAGAGACCTGGGTCCTCTCCCTATGTCTTCCCTTGTCTTGGCGACTTCAATTTAGAGTACATGAAAATGACAAGTGACATCAGGGTATGAGGAAGATAATGAAGTGAAGTCTAAATGTTCTTACTGCAGTAAAACTCTTGGACTACTTTAAGCAACGCTCAGCATCTTTTTTCTCTAAACTATAAAAGTATAGAATTGATAGTTTGAACAATTCAGCTGATTAATTATAGTCTATCACACTTTGCTGTTTTGTTTATTCGTTCATGAATTCATTTATAGGCTTATCCATTCACTCATTCAATTATTCATTTATTTGTGCAACAAAGATATCATTTGTTTTTTGATCAAATAATGGAGGCACACATAAAAGGGATGCCATGAGATCAGAAACTTGGACAAATTCCCTGCCTTTCTCTGAAAGCTGCCTTAAGAGTGCAGCCCTTAAGTCTGATGGACACACGTGTTATGGCCTTTAAGGAAGGTCATATCTGTAACTTTTGGTCCAAGGACCTTTCAATTTTGAGTAGTAAATGGTGCCATGGCGTGAGAGAGTAGAAAGTAAATATTGGTCTCTGCCCCTGCTTCCTGACACAGGGCTTGTGAAATTGCTATAATTTCCTGGGTGATAAGAGTACTAGGAGCATCTTTTTTTTTTTTTTAATATTTGTTCTTTGACCCTGGTTCCTGACACAGGAAAATTTGTAATTTTCTGGGTGGTAGGAGCATCCTTTGTTCTAATGAGGTGACTCCGGGGGGGTTCCTGGATGAGGGCTGGCCACCGGAAAGACACAGCCATGATTAGAAGCTTGGGATTTTCAGCCCTGCTCCCCATTCTTTTGAGAAGGGAGAAGGGTTAAACATGGAGTTAATGATCCATCGTGCTGACACACTGAAGGCACCATAAAAATCCCCAAAGTACAGGGTTGAGAGAGCTTTGGGGTCGATGACACGTGGAGGTGCTGGGACTTGGGAACTCCATGCCCCACCCGTATACATTGTCCTGTGTACCTCTTCCTTCAGGGCATTCTTTTGTATCCTTTATCTATTCTTTTATAGGTAAGCCTAAGTGTTTCCCTGAGTTCTGTGTGCTGCTCTAGCAAATTAATTGAACACAAAGAAAGTGTTGTAGGAACCTCTGCTCTATAGCTGGTTGGTCAGAAGCACAGGTAGTAACCTTGACTTTTGATGGGCTCTGAAGTGTGTGTGTTGGTGTTGGGCATGGTGGGGGCAGTCTTATGGGACTAAGCCCTTAACCTGTGAAGAACCTGTTTCTTCTTCCTAAGAACCCCAGAGGCCTGAATAACTTCTCAGCAAATAAATATTTGCCTCAGATTCTATTGGCAAGCAGAAATGTCTTATTATTCACCTCCGGATATAAGGGAGTCTTCACTCCTCCTAGCAGGGCCTCAGATCTTACTTTTCCTGGCTTGGATATCACCCAAAACATCTCACCTTTTTCCTTTCTCTCCATCTGAAAAGCTAAAAGAGGTAGGAGGAAAACGTTGGCATGTTAATCTTCTCCTTACCCCCAGTTCTTTTTCTTAAGTTTGGAGGTGAGGAGGCCGAATGATTGAAAGTACCCGCCGGGTTTCTTCATCTTCCCTGCAGTTAGAACAAAGAAGGAGGGCACCGCCTGGAGCAGTGGTCCTCACCAGGCTGGGATGCAGTGAGCAGGAATCTGGCTACCATCAGTGAAGCCAGACGCGATGTTATATATGAGGTCTCATTTGCATCTTTAGATGTAACACCAGGGACTTTTATGGTAATCTTTCCTATTTGGAGGATTTCTGGCCCTTAGTGTTAAATGGCTCTTTGGGGAATGTGCAATATTTTAGAGTTTGGGTTGGGTTTTCTATGGAGGTGGGGTTGGGAGGAGCGTAGGACCTGATTCATTTTCTGTTGGTCCTACAATTGCTGCTCCTTGAAAATCTGTTACTTTTTTCTCAAGATGTTACTGAGTGTTTCTCATGGCAAGCCTACTCATCAGCATATAACAACCCATTTACAGGTGCATAAGTAGGAGACAGAGTCCTCAGGATTGGCTTATGGGAAGACCTTTGGGTAAGACTCTGTAGGCAATTTTCTCTACCTGTAAAATGGGCATAATACATTGTATCTTCATAATTCTGATGTTCGGAGGGGTATTCTTGGGTAGAATAGTTCTGCATATGCCATGCCTGCCTGTGTTCATATAAGTGGATGCACACACACACACACACACACACACACACACACACACACACACAACCAGTGCAGGAACAATGTCATTTTATATTGAAGAACTTGCCTACATATAACGTCGAGGTACAGGGCTATCAGAACAGTGGGCGGAAGCTTGCAGGCTATATAACTGCTGACTATAGCAGTGGTAGTTCTGAAGAGATAGTGAATAAAGGTTGGAGACTTCTCTGTGTCTTAAGACTTACCTTTTACTGCTCATTGCATGAGGGGATAAAGTGTGTGTGTGTGTGTGTGTGTGTGTGTGTGTGTGTGTGTGTGTGTGTGTGTGTGTGTGTAGCTTTAAAACAGACTCCATCAAATTGTCAGCTAGTCCTGGGCTTTCTTCCCAGGGGATTCCAGCTGCCCTCTTCTTTGGCCTGTCTGTGCTGGGAGCTCTTTGGAGCTCTGGGATCCAAGAAAACTTGGCTTTCCTTTCTGTTACTATTGTTTTGGGGTTTTGTGCTGTTTCAATTTGCTGCCTTCTGGGAACTTTCCAGAAGTACCGAGGCTCCATTTATTATAATTTTGCATTTTGTTATTTGTACTAAGAAGCCTTTGCGTGTGAGCAGCTGCATATTAACATTTATTATGCCGGCAGTCTAGGGCATCGACATTTTTAATAGCTGCACAGGATTTTCTTTGCACTGATATCAAGAGGTAAAGGCCAAAAGGAGTGCCCTATGGCCACAGACAATGTTTTTCTTTCCTTCCCATCTTTCTGATTGAAGATAAGCTAGAGCCATTCAATAGGGACATATTTACCGGTCCAGTATATTTCTTCAGTTCTTTAGCTGCTCAAAAAGTATAGTTCCCCCTTCTCAATGCAGTATTTCTTCTGTCCCTTTAAAGTGGACAACTTTGGCAAAACCTGATATTATAAACGGATCAGCAAACTTGATAACTAGAGTAGCAGTTTCTTCTGAGTAGAGGTTCAGCAAGTAGTGAGAAAGCAAGGTGAGGATTCGAGATGCTTAGGAGCTATTTCTCTATTATCAGAGACACTGTGAGATGAGATTAGTGGGAGAATCATTTAATCACAAAGTATTTATGAAGCACCTACCCTAGGGTTGTCCCCATAACTATACAACAATGCATAAAGCACATTTTTAATTTCATAGAGCTTGAAATCAACTTGGGTAGTGCAAAGTGTATACTCCACAAAGCCCCACACAACCCAAGGCAGTGCCTGCTTGGTTTTTGGTGGAAATGAGAAGTGTTGGACTGGGAAAAGCAACTTCAACTGTGCCTCGAAAGATGGATTGGCTTTTGATGTGTGCAGGAGAGGAAATCTTTCCAGATAAGAGAAATACTCTGTGTGTATCTTTGATTTCTCCCTTACCCCCTTATAGCTAATTAGTTGATAGGTTTGTCAATTTAATTTCTGCAATGTTATTCAATCCTTTCTCAAGTGATTGGTTTTATGTTTGTTTGTTTGTCTCCTGAGCAAAGACCCCAGTACATATTAGGCAAAGTGGGAAAAACTAAATGGAAGACTGTAATCATACTGTCTTGAAGTGAGGAGAAGAGGAATTCTTGAAGGAGAGCTCCAGAGAGGGAGAACCCCACATTCTGTAAGTAAACAAACTGCCCAAATCTGTGACTAACCCCTGAAATATGCATTCACGGGTAGACTCCAAGCATCTCAGCTAAAACACAAAGAATGGACAGAGGTTTCAGCCTCTTCCCACCAAAAAATAGATTCAGCTTTGAGTCTGTGTGTCTATTTAAGTTAATTGGCCACTGAAACCAGAACAAAAAAATTAAGACTCTTTAAAGGGATATAACTGGGTCCAGAGTTTCTGCAACATACCTTATACAGTGTTTAGAAGACAAGTCAAATTTACTAGATGCAGACAAAAATGGTGACATAGGGGACCCCAGCCTCCATCCCCCTACAAACATCAATGAGCAAAAGCAACTCTGGGGGAGTTCTGGACTCCACTTAAGAAACTTAGTAACAGAATGGGACATAAAACCTAGGAATAACCACACAAGGAGAGAAGAAAGACAGCTTTATTTTGCTTGCATTATCCCTCCCCCCGAAGCCAACATTGCTCAGTGCCAAGAGGGACTTCCTAGCTAGAAAGGGTTCCCCTTGCCAAGAAAAGAAGAGTTTCCATAGCTTTTCAGGTCACTGCACAAAGACCCTGCTTTGGTTTCATCCCACCCAGACTGGCAAAGCTGAGATGTATAGATACAGCTGGGGACAAGGAAGAAAAGCATGGGCTGCCAGTAGTAATCACACAGTGGGAGCAATTGTGGTTCCCAGTGACCTGCTCTGCAGAGAAACCCAGCAGATTTCACCACCAAAAAAGCCAATGGCCAGCACAGCTGCTATGAACTCCCTGCAAATCTCAACAGCTTTTACTCCACAAGTATTCACATTTGCTGACACCCTTCATCTGCATCCTGATCTGCTCACCACCCCATCCTCCAAGCTCAGGAACTGTATGAGCAGCCAGCTCAGGCCCTCTGTTGATAGTTAACAATACTGTATTATATATTTGAAAATTGCTGAGAGAGTAAATCTTAAATGTTCTCACCACTAAAGGAAATGGTAATTATGTGACAGGATGGAAATGTTAGCTGATGCCAGGGTGGTAATCATTTTGCAACATGTGTGCTCATCAATTCAATGTTTTGTACACTTTAAGCTTACACAATGTTATATGTCAATTATATCTCAGTAAATCTGGAACCAAGTAAAAATATAAACAAATTTACTGAGCATAGGAAAAAACACAAAATTGTAGCAACTTATATTCAAGAGAAAGGGCAATCTATAGAGATTGACTCAGATGCTGGATTTAGCAAAGAAAGAGTTCAAAGAAGATTTTATGTTTATTTTCAAGAACATAAAAGAAAACAAGACAGTAATGAATGAGCAAGTAGGAAATTGAAGCAGAGAAACTGAAATTATAACGAAGAATAAAATGAAAATTCCAGAATTAAAGTATATAGTAAAATAAAACTTTACAATAAAACAATTCACTCAGTGAACTTAACAGTATATTGGCAATGATTAAAAAAAATAGCAAAATAAAGAGTTAGTACACTTAGGGCTTCCCTGGTGGCTCAGTGTTTGGGAGTCCGCCTGCCGATGCAGGGGGCAGGTGTTCATGCCCCGGTCCTGGAGGATCCCACATGCCATGGAGCGGCTGGGCCTGTGAGCCATGGCCGCTGAGCCTGCGCGTCCGGAGCCTGTGCTCTGCAACGGGAGAGGCCACAACAGTGAGAGGCCCGCGT
Source organism: Lagenorhynchus albirostris (assembly GCF_949774975.1). Classification (NCBI taxonomy): domain Eukaryota; kingdom Metazoa; phylum Chordata; class Mammalia; order Artiodactyla; family Delphinidae; genus Lagenorhynchus; species Lagenorhynchus albirostris. The sequence continues at coordinate 101,864,672 of NC_083103.1, forward strand.
ACTGCAAAAAAAAAAGTAATTCTCTATATTGTTGCAATGTATTAGCCATTCCCTATTGTGGGGAATACACTTACCATAGAAGTGGTCTCTGTTCATTTAGAGCTCCCATTCTACTTGGGGAGACAGACAAAAAGAAAGAAAAAAGGAAAAAAAAGGAGAAGGAAAGAGAAGAAAGGAAAAAAGGAGAAAAGAAAGAAAGAAAGAGAGGAAGGAAGGATGAAAGGAAGGAAGGAAGGGAAGAAGGAAGGGAGAACAAAATCAAAGAAAAAGGGGCTTCCCTGGTGGCGCAGTGGTTGAGAGTCCACCTGCCGATGCAGAGGACGCGGATTTGTGCCCCGGTCCGGGAGGATCCCACATGCTGCGGAGCGGCTGGGCCCGTGAGCCATGGCCGCTGAGCCTGCGTGTCTGGAGCCTGTGCTCCGCAATGGGAGAGGCCACAACAGTGAGAGGCCCGTGTACCGCAAAAAAAATAAATAAATAAAAAATAAAAGAAAAAAAGCAAGCAATGAAGTTAATGAAGATTGATGAGTAAGTCAGTGGCTACTTTAGATTGGGTGGTCAAGGAAAGTTTTTTGAAGAAGTAATATTTGAGCTAAAGTCTGAATAATATGAAGGCATCAGCCTGGAATAATCAGGAGGAAGTGTAGTATTAGTAGAGGTAACGTTTAGTGTAAAGGCCCTAAAGCAAGAATGAGCTTGTCTTATTGGGAGAAGAGTAAGAAGGCAGCCAGGATGCAGTGTAACTGGCAAGAGGAAAAGTGATGAGAGCTGAAGTGTGAGAGGTAGGTGAGGTCCAAATTATGCAGTTTTGTAAGAGAGCATTAGGAATTTGGATTACATCTTAAGTTCAAATGAACACCATTGGAAGATTTTAGGCAGGAGAACGCCATGATATTCTTTATGTTTCAAACAGCATCTCTGGCTTCTGTGTGTAGAGAATGGACTGTAGGGGGCAAGAGTGGAAGCAGGAAGACCAATGAGGTGTTTCTGCAGTCGTTGGGGAGAAATGAGGTGGGTTGGATAAAGGTGATGGTAGTAGAATTTCAGATAAGTTTGGGGAGTAGAGATAACTTGGGTATCACAACACAGGAGTGAGTTGATTCAGTGAGTAAAAGGATTAAGAATAACATCTAGTCCTAAAGCCTGCAAAACTGTTTGGAAAGTGGTACCATTTATTTTATTGGGGAAGATTGGGGTGAGGAGTAGATTTCTATAAGGGGCAGACTTGAGTTCTGTTTGGTTATTTTGTGTTTCAAATAGCTATTAGACATCTGTGTGGACATGTCAAGTAGGCATTTGAAGTAGGAGTGTGAACTAGGGAGAGGTCAAAGTTGAAGAAGCACTGGCAGGTGGAGAGTATTTGACACTCAGGACAGGATTATTTTATCTGGGGAGATAAGGTAAATAAGAGAATCGAAGGGAGGTAAGGTGGAACCCAGATCTTCCACCACTTAGGGTTAGGGTTTTTTCTCTTTTCCTAAGGGAACCTCCTCACAAAAGTCACTAAATTTCCTTCTCCTTCACCATAGTCCTAGTAATGACACCAGTGTCTTAGAAATATCTGATATAATTGGATTAGTTCCTGTATAGTTTGGTGCAATTAATCGTTTACATCATTGGCTGGGGATAGATGATTGGGGTTCCCCTCAAGCTATGTGATGTGAGCTCTATGTGATTACTAAGGCCCCCAAATGAGAAAGTTCAGTGCCTGTATGTTGAAACCTAAACCACAGCCACCAAGGTCACATCAACCTGGATGGTTTGATGAAACTGGATGCAAAGAGATGGTCTGACCTCAACTGTCAGGCTGGCTGCTATCTACTCTAAAATCTATTTCCTCATTAATTAATTAGTCTGTTAATTTGTTCATTTATTCTTTCCACTCATTCAAAAAAAAACTGATTAATTGATTAACATATGGTGGTAAAATATATATAGCATAAAGTTTACCATGTTAACCATTTAAAGTGTACAGTTCTTGGCATTAAACATACTCTCACTGTCGTTCAAACATCACCACCATTATCTTGTTTTTCATCTTCCCAACCCAAAACTCCATACTCATTAAACAATTAACTCCCCACTCTGGGAGGTCACAGCTCTTCTCAGAATAATTCTATGACATTCTTTCTCTTTTTCATTGTGTTGCATTTGCACCAAAGGTGAAAAAGCAATGGTGGCAGGGCTTCCCTGGTGCCGCAGTGGTTGAGAATCTGCCTGCCAGCGCAGAGGACACAGGTTCGATCCCTGGTCTGGGAAGATCCCACATGCTGCGGAGCAACTGGGCCCGTGAGCCACAACTACTGAGCCTGCGCGTCTGGAGCCTGTGCTCCGCAACAAGAGAGGCCGCGGTAGTGAGAGACCCGCGCACCGCGATGAAGAGTGGCCCCCACTCGCCACAACTAGAGAAAGCCCTCGCACAGAAACGAAGACCCAACACAGCCAAAAATAAATAAATAAATTTTTAAAAATGTATATGCTTTGGAGCCAGAATGCTGGGCTTGAAGCCTGTTCTGCCATTTTGGTAGCTGTGTGACCCTGAGCAAGTTACTTGGACCTCAATTCTTTCTCTGTAAAATAGACATTGTAATAATGGTGACTTCAAAACTTTGTTGGATGACTGAATAAGTTAATATATACAGGAGCATAGAATGGTACCTGAAACACAGAAATAATTAAATTAAAGGTGGTTATTATTATTTTTCAGCAGCTTGATAAGGCCAGTGAAGGATGAACATAGAATTAAACATGAATCTTGCCCACAGGATGCTGATAGATGGAGAAAGGAAATACATCATGTTTAGAACTAGCAACAATGCGAAGAAGAAATTGTTAAAGAAATATGTGGGAAGGGCAGTACGGCTTAGGGAGGGATAAATCAATATCACTTTCAGGAATAGGGAAGCTTCACTTCAAAGCTGATTTTAAATTTGGGCTTTGAAGGATGAGTAGGAAGGAATTATGAGCAGAGGGCATGGCACGAATAAAAAGCATCATGACAAGAAAACATGAAACCAGAGAGTGTATTGGTCAGGGTCCTGGCAGGAATCAGCCTACTCAGACAGGATAATTAAGGAAAGTTCAACGCTGTGGGCAGGGTCAAGTGATGTTAACAAGGGTTATAATGCAGTACCTTGGGGCTCACAACAATGGAGAGCCCTTACTACCCCTGAGCCTGAAAGACTGAGAGGAGGGAGGGATTACGGAAATCCAGAGAGGGGAGCTATAGGCAGAGGGTTGCCTGACAGGAGCTGTAACTTCTGTAGATGGGTGGCGTTACTAACGGCAAACTTGATCTAACACCCATAGAATCTGATTTTATCCTTTCTAAAATATAGTCTGTAATACAAACAGGCAAAGTCCTCAACTCTTTCCCTGCATAGGTTGAGCCTTCCAGGATCAGGCTTTCTCTGTCTGGGATCTAATTCTTGCTATGTCTGACCCATGCACTGTGCAGACTAAGCTGGCTGTTAGCATTCTCATTAGAAAGAAAACTGAAGTCTCTACTAGACCAAGTTAATACAGCTTGATGGGAAATTTCTACCAGCCTAATTTGATTTTTCTATCACATTATTAAGATATGAAAGAAAATGATTAATAATAGAGAATCCTATAATATGAGAGAAATCTCAGCATAGAGGAAACATTCACGCAATGATTTTAATCCCTTGATATGGAGATGACATCTTTTCTAGAACTGAATGGACATAGTCAAACATGGGCTATTAATATTTGACATGCCAATTGAAATATTTGCAACTTCTGCTCTGAATATGCTCTGAATATGATAGGTTCTAGATTTTTCCCAGTTTAGGAGGGCCATTCATTCACTGCCACTGACTGGATCTCTAGCTGGATCTTTCAGTTTTAAAAGTTAATGGGCCTTTGAGAGCAAAACTTTTTCTTTTCCACACTGATGATGTTGAAAAATAACAATAACAACAATAATAAAACGATAACAATTAGCTAATGCTTATCAACTACTTACTATATGCCCAACCTTATGTGAGGACTTTCTTATTTAATCCTCACATGTCCGTCTGATGTAGGCACTATTTTTAGCCCAAATTTACACATAAAGAAGTTGAGGCACAGAGAAGTTAATTAGTTACCCAAGACCACACAGCTAGCAAGTGGTGAAGTCTAATTAAGAATCCAAGAGAAAGCATTTTGCTCTACCCTGATGGTAACTGGGTTTTCCTTGAGATGAAGCTAGAGAGAGTAGATGTCTGGAAAACATGGCCTGATAAGAATTGTGAGCTTAGGTCGAATGAGACAGTCAGTTAGAGGAGCGAGTTGGGGAAATTAATACTCTGGTGGCAGACTTCACCTCTGGATCTTCTGTCAGTTCCTCCCATTGGCTGAACCCAACTAGAAGCTGGAGGGAAAAAGGGTCAATTGATACAGACCATGTAAGTCAACTTTTTGTAGCACAAAGCATCTCTGGAAACATCCTAAGTCTTCCTGAGACTTTGGTGAGTTTCTGGAGAGGTATGATTTTTTTATTCCCTTCCCCTCAGAGGCCCTGCCTTGCCACTATCTCTAAACCATAGAGACTCACCAATGAAACTCAGTACCTTTGCAGTTCTTCCCAAAGACTCTTTTCCCACAAAACATTAGGGTGCAACATAAGAGTAAACATCCTATTAGATAAATCTGTTTTGTTATGTATCTGCCTTTACTCTCTTCAGCCTCCAGGCTCCACAAGCATTCTCCTTCCTTTCTTGGTCCCCATCCACCCATTTCAATGTCTGCTTACTATTTTATTCAGTGTAATCTAATTCTCTCTGGCTCCAAATCTTGGACTCACACTCTTGTCAAGTAGCTCATCGGATCAAAGTCAATCTGTTTCGTGTTCACTCCCTTCAGAGTTAGGATACATTTCCTGCTATATATAGGGGGTAGCATGTGTGCATAGGAAATAGGTGTTTGGTATTTCTACTACACCAGGACTGAAGGAGAGGTTGTTGACCAGAAGGTATGATTTGATGGTTGTAGAGATATTCATTGTCCCCAAATATTGCCTCAACCTTGGACAGACAGCATAGAATAGTAGAATGTGGAATATAGAGTGAAAAGGTGTGGGTTTACATACTAATCCAACCGTTACTAGTTTTTGACACATGAAATATGTTACCTAAACTCAAGTAAACCATAATACCTGCTCATCATAGTATTAGTGTATAGAATTAGAGACAATTCACCATCAGTCTCTTATACTTATTCATATCTTACAGAGGACTGACTGCCTTTGTTTTAGACCCTTTTTAAAAGGATATATATATATATATATATATATATATATATATATATATCAAATATCCCTATAGAGAGAAGAGGAAGTTTCTCACTGTCCAGTATAATAAAGATAACATGCAGATATAAACTACTATGTATAAAATAAACAACAAGGTCCTACTGTAGAGCACAGGGAACTATATTCAATATTTTGTAATAAACCATAATGGAAAAGAATAGATATATGTATACTGAGTTGCTTTGCTGTATACCAGAAACTAACACAACGCTGTAAATCAACTATACTTCAATTTAAAAAAAGGTAACATGCAAAGATAGGCATATGCTTAATGCACATTATATAAGGCTTGGTTCCCTAAACTTACTGCTACTCTTCTATAATGGAGCTCATTGCATTCTTCAGGAGTCACCTGGTCCAGTTCACTAAGGGGAACTGGGGATAAAATGCTATTACTATAGGAACTGGGGATAAAATGCTATTACTCTGTCTATGACGATTACTGTAACAGTCCTTTATCTCTGAACCAGGAGCTTCATGTCTTCTGCCAGCATCCATGAAACTGTGGCAGTCTAATTTGTCAGCTTGCAAATAGGGTAAAATCTATCCCGTTTAATTTCTCAGTTTTTGACACCTGGTATCTAGAAATTTCACAAGAGATTGTGGCAGAGAGAGCCCTGGACCAGGAGTCAGTTAAACAGCTGGCTGTGATACTTCCTAGTGGTGTGACCTTGGACAAGTCACATGAGCATTCTAAACTTCAGTTTCTTTACTAGGAACGTGGAGCTAAGAAAATATGCTTCATCTGCCTCAGGGTAACTCTGTGAGAATCAAACATGATAATACTTGCGCAAGTACCCTGAGCTGTAGTGAAGGTACTTTATTTTATTGAAAAATAGTAGTCTTCTTACCATACTCTTCAAAGGAGCCTGTTTTTTCTAATATATATTTTGGGAAGGACCACACTAGTCGCATAGTGGGCACTAATGAACTTGTGCATTTCTCAACATTGCATTTGATTTGCCTCCTATTAGGTTTAATAATAATGTACAAATCATTTCATGTCCATTTAAAAAGAAGTCCAAAACAATCATTTCAAAGAATAAATATAAGTGAACTGCACAGGACACTTAAACAGGAGCAGAAGAGATTTTTACGAGTTTATTGCTTGCAGCTCCTAATGAGAAAGGTACATGAGTATGTATCAGAGCTAAGTGCCAGTATGCTAAGGATCAAGGGGGACGCGTATCACTCAGAAGCTAAAATCACATCCATTTCCGAGTGAAGATGAGCTTTATGGAGTATCATAGTGACAGAGCCTCTTGCTAAAGAGTGATTCCTGAGAAGTATGATTGAAAAAAAAAAACTGGTTTAGAATGGAGAGAAAATCCACGTCTATGCACTGAGAAATGAATTGGAACAGTGTAGATAATCAAACTACGCCTAAACTATCCCAATTTATTTCTCAATGTACAGGTATGGTCATTAACAAATTAGCTAAATTCAAGATGACTTTTTATGTTCCCTGTAGCCAAGGAGAGAGTGTATGCTTCCCTTTTCTATCTAGCTATAACAATAACATTGGCTTGTGGACCCTTATTTTTGTACTTGCATATGTTTTCTATTGCTCTCTGATTATTTCTTTCATTTACATTTTGTTTCCACAAATAGGCTAAATTTCTTGATCATGTAGGTTATACCTTAGACTTTGCTTATTACTCCCAGAATGACTTGCACATCACTGGGGATATCACAGCCTCCATTTTGTTCAGTTAAATTGAATTGATTAAAAGAGAGGCTGCTGGAGAAGCACGGATGCTCTTCTGAAGCTCAAATGGGAGAATGGCAGTGGGTTATGCTAGAGAAGGTGCTAGAGAAACACAAAGGAGGCTGAGTGATCACACAAGTGTTTGCTCTGGCTGCAATCCAAGTGGAGTAATTACATCCTGTCTCTCGAAAGCCCCCTGCAGATCCAATCAGATGTGGTACTCAGCTTCATTCCTCTTCTACAGTTTGTGCTCTGGTACATAGAGGCTGCACACAAGGAGTGGGCTGAAGATCCGGGAAGCTGAGTGAGTGTGATGGAGAACCTCAGTGTAGCCCTGTACCTCCCTCCATCTCCACAGGCCAATGGCATGTTTTATCTTAAGAGGGGTGGCTGGCATCATCCCCTGAAAAGAGACCACAAAAACAGGGGTAAAAATTCTTGAAGAAGCCCAGCTTTGGTTAAGCAGTCTCCCTCCCTGCCAGAGAGGTTAGTATAATTATCTGATGAACTGTGAGCCATACGGATAGATATTAAGTTTTGGAAATTCAGGGCCTCCTACCATTTGACTTTGGCCTAAATTATTTAGATACTTCATGTAGTTCTGGTCACAGTGCTGCCCTCAAAGAGATGGAGAGAGGAGGTGGGGTGATGGACTCTCCCACCCCCGTCTACTCCCCATTACACTGAGGCCCCTTAGGAACAAGCTTCTCAATGATTTCCTCTTCTTGGCCCATAATGAAGTCAAATTGACTCTGATCGTCATCCATAATTAATGAGCCCATCGGTTGTCTGCATCTCCAGGCCATTTGGCAGATGACACTGTCGATTTACTATGGTGCTTGCCATTCTGGAAGCTTCTCAAAGTGGTTTATGTTGTGAAAGCTAGTTATAAAAGTCTTTGCACTTTGGGCATTCTCCAGGTTTTGACATTCTCTGTGTTACTTTTTCTTCCTGGAACTGTGGCAGGAGAGGAATAACCAAGTTATATTGTCAGAGTTCATTTTTCCCCTCTCTACTGCAAGGTGAATAAAACAAGAAAACATGTATGTATTTATCCAGCCAATGAGAAAATACATTCGCTAAGATAAATGGCACTGTAGGAAAGGTATGAGGCACTCAGTGACCCAACATCAAAAAGAAAGATTTATTTTGAAGGTTCAGACTTGTCCAAGGAACAGTATTCAACCAAAATTCGAAAGCTTATACCCTTAAAAAATTCTTTGTTGCAGTTCAAGCTAAGATAAATGGCTCAGGTATTAGTGAGAGCTGAGTGAACCCAGGTAATAGTTTGAAATAAAAATAACACACCAGGAATGGTATCTATGTATCTATGTATCTATGTATGTATCTATCTATCGATCTAGTATTAAATACCCTAACAGAAAATGATCACCATGTTTTTTATCATCACTGGGACTGGGGGATTCTGGCACAGGACTTTTGTTTGACGTCCTATACATTAATTCATGATTAGAAAAGGATCAGGTGAGGTGGGGTGCTCAGTGAGATGTAGCCATACCAGACAAAAATGTGCCATGTAAAATTAAAGACCTAGGATAAATCTTAGGTCCATATTGCAAACCATGTACCCTTTCCAAAGCTCTTTTAGAAAATTAAACTTTGTAAAAATGCCCACAAACACTGAAGGATATTACCTGAGATTCTCTTATTTGGAGGTGTTTTTTCTGGTTAAAAGATATAAATCTGAGGCCAATATGGTTCTTCAGAAAGTAGGCACATTTTTGTTTAGATGCTTTAAAAATTATCTTCCAGTGATGGAATTCCAGGAAAGGCAGGTCCAATAATGGAATTTTCTCTGCACAAATTCTGCCTCTGGGGAACACGTTCAGTCCTGGAACCCAAGAAATTTCTCTATATCTTCCGAGCTCTTGCTTCATTTTGCTAATCACTAGCTCCCCATTAAGTTGTTGAATTAAATTTCAGTCATAGCTTCATAGGAGACCTACTTTCTGACCATGATTTTACATTTTACCAATTGTATTTCCTTCTGATTCAGTCCACAATGTTTGGAAAGTTTAAAATACTTAAACTTTCTCCTTGGGAGCATACCTTTGTTTACTTTTCTCAAAGCAGAAACCTTCAGTGTACCTCACCTAACAGGAAAAGTCCCAGACGAGCAGACAAAAGCCCCCTCCAACAAATAATGGGACCAAGATGGTTAGATTGAGAGTATTTAAGTCGTTGGTATATAAATAAAACAAGTGTGAGGGGGCTGTTCCCATTGTCTTTGGGAATTTCAGGAACTTGATATTGAATGAGTCAGTGTTTGGATAGATATATGTTTTAGAAGATCAATGAGTACATAAAAATACAGATTTTGCCCAGAAAGGTGGTGTTCTTCATAAACCTTACCTCATTCTTCGCCATTACCAAGTGTTGTATTCTACCTGGGTTGTACTTCTTTGCATGATTCCATGAAGACCTTGATGTGTTAGCTCTGTCAATTGTGCACTGGTTAAAACAACTGGTTAAACCTCCCTCAGTGATCAGTGGGCACAACTCCTTCAAGGAAACGTAAAAATGAATTAGTATCTATAGACTTTCGCTGCCAGGTGATTGAGAGAAGACGCTAGAAAGTTCAGGTGAATTATGAATGTGGCCATCTCCTTCCTCTGCCTGCTACTCCATGGTATCTCGTCTTTGGACTCACTAACATAAAATCCCACCCCAGATTTTCTGCCTGGAGAGATGATGTTGTTGGTATTTGAGAGAATGGAGACATTGGGATTTTAGGTGTGATATCTTGGAAATAAAGTAACTCATATGCTCATTGGTTTCTTATGGGTTTCCTGTCCCTACAGTTTCTAATTGTCTTACAAGAACTCAGTACTCTTGGTAAGGTGGGAGTGGGGAAAGGGTACATGAAGTTGTTCCTGGCCATTGTAATCTTTGTTTAATATAACATTTTATGTTTTCTTTAAATTATTAAAATATTACTTAATCATTGTTGAAGACTTTTAAACAACAATATATATGTGTGTGTATATATATGGTATATATATTATATAATATGGTATACATATTATGGTATATAAAATGGTATATATATTATTTTATATATATATATGTGTGTGTGTGTGTATATATATATATATATATATATATATACCATAATTTCACAATCCAGAAACAACTGCTATCAAAATTTGGAGTAATAATATTTTGGAGTATTAATATTTTGGATATTAATATTAATATTTGGAGTATATACACACAACACAAATAGTTGGACATACTATTTAGGCAGTTTTGTATCTTGCTTTTAAAACTTAACAATATAACAGAGCACTTTGTCAGGCTATGCAAACTCATTAAACAGGTAATTTTTAATGGTTACATAGGAGGTATTTCATTATAGGACAGTGCCATGTTTTATTTAGTCCCGGTAATTTTGAGAAGTAGAAGAAATGATTATTGTTGAAATAAAACATGTAGGTGGTGACATAAGACGTGAAAAGAATGGGAATTCCATTTAATTATATTCCACAATAATTCACTGGCTACTGGACATGTGCAAGGTCATCTCTTGATTCTGAGGCCACTAGGATGAGTAAACAACTATCTTTTCCTCAAAAGATATTCCACAGTAATCACAACAACCACTTTATTTTGTATAGCAGTTCGCAGTTTTACTAACTTCTTCCATTCATTTGATCTTCACAAAGAGGTAGGTAGAATTCATGATGCCCATTCTACAGATGAGACTCACAGAGTTTAATGACCTGTGTATAGTTACCAAGCAACAAGTTGGCAGTTTTCTCTGTCCTTCTTTCTGGCCCTTAACCCTCTGCTCTCTGCTCCCCCAGCAGGGCTCTCTGTTTGCATTCCGACTGTTTACTTGTCTTTCATCATCTGGTCCCTCTGGCTAGTGGGCTGCTGTGGGGAGGAATAGCTAGTCTCCTGCTTCCCTTGGTCTTCCTTCATCCATCACTATCCTCACCATGTCCTCAGGATGTTGTTCTTGCTGAGAATTAATAGTACGTGGACCCTGTAACAATAGCCTATGAAGTGGCGGAAAGGAAAAAAGAGGCTGTGAAGCAAAATCTTTCAGGAAGGAGGGATGGAGAGAAGGATGGGGCAGTGGAAGGAAAGGAAAGAGAATATAAGCATCTAGGCGGCTGAATGGGGAACATAAAAGCATCCAAGGAGGGGGAGAAGGGAGGGGACTGCTTTGTTGGGGAAGGTGGCTGAATAAGAGAGATAATGAGAAAGGGAAGGGGGACTCCTTTAAGCCGCCTCAGCATCCTGAGCCTTGGGTTATTTTGTTGTTATATTTTAATGGGCTTTGGCTCTTTTTTTCTTTTCTCTCTCATCGCATTAGTGGTACTATTCAAAAGGGAAAGAAAAAAAAAAAGGAAAATGGTAATAGTCAATTTAGGGGGAAAAAGGAAACCACACACACAGGGAAAAATCACCAGACGCCAGCACAAAGATGCACTCACCTTTTCATATGGGTCTCTCTGCCAGCTGGTACAGAGCTGACACAGCTCTCCTTAAAAAGCGGGCATGGAACAGCAGGAGAGGGCCCAACAGGGAGGACTGGGGAAAGGGGCAGAAATGGGGGCCCCAGAAGGCAGGGGAGGGGTAAGGCAACCTGAGGGATTGAAGGGTCCAACTGCAGACTCTCAGAAATATCTGGCTGCCTTCTACTCCAGAGGTAGAGCTGCCATTAGTTGAAGTTGGCAGAAGACAAGCCAGAAAGACAGATGCCCATGGATGTTCTGGATGGCCAGGATGGATTTCCTGTCGGAATTCCTGGCGGCTGTCACTGACATTTCCTTCCTCACTGAGTTGGTTGTTACCATTATCATCACCTTTTGGTCTTCATTGCTAGAGAATTTCATTGCCAGCTGAGTAATCATATTTATCCCTTCTGATGCCCTGTGGCCAAAAGGGCTTGTGGCGTGCCTGATGTAAAGTTTGCCTCCTTAGAAATAAATGGACAGAGAGTAGAACAGAGTTTCTAGTTTCACTTTTAGATCTTATTATAATTTGTGGACTACAATACTATTGATCCTTTTGATTAAATATATTATCAATGCATTTGTGATCATGATGATGATAGTTTACATTTCTGAGCTTTCAGTTCATCCCAGGAACTCTCTTAAACAAGCTGTGAACACTGTTGCCTCTATTCTTCACAATTATCCTATGAGATAGGTACCACTATTATCATTTCATAGATGCATGAATGGAGTCCTGAAAGTGGTAACTTGACTCAGCTATTAAGGAAGATTGGAAGCTATTAGAAAGTTTTGAGCAGAAGAGTGACATGATCTGATTCATATATTTTAAAAGAATCACTTTGACTGCCATGTGGACTTCAGGGGACAGGGACAGAAAGCCAGAGGTCATTTAGAAGGTGAGAAATGATGATGGCTTGGACCAAGGTGGGAACAGTGTAACTGATGAGAAATGGTCACTTTCTCAGTGATTTGATAGAAATTAAAAAAAAAAAAAAGTTCTGATGGATTAGCTCTGAGAGAAGGAAAGAAATCAGGGATGAAACCATGGTTTCATCCTGAGCAAATAAAGGATGTGTTGCCTTTAACTGACAAGGGAACAACTGCAGGAGGAGTGGCTTCAAGGAGGAAGATCGAGATATCAGTTCAAGGCATGTTAAGTCTGAGATGTCTATTAGATGTCCAAGATTTGTGGTTAAAGGTAGGTGTCAGGGCTGGCTACCTAAATTTGGGAGTCACTCATGTAAACATGGCATTTTAAAGTCATCGTGCTGAATGAACTCATCGAGGGAATGAACCTTTGAGAGCCATGGGCACTCAAATGTTTAAAGATCAGGGAACTGAGGAAGGACTAGAAAAGGAGACCGAGAAAGATCCATCAGTGACATAAAAAGAAACCAAGAATGTTCTTTTGAGTCCTAGAAGCCTAGTGAAGGGGCAAAAGTGATCAATCCCATCAAATGCTTCTAATAGATCTAATGAAATAAGGACTGAAAATTAGAAGCTGGATTTAACCACATGTTGGTCACTGTTGACCTTGACAAGAGCAGTTTAATTGGAGACAGGCAAAAGGAGGGAAAGCCAGATTGGAAAATGTTCAGGAGGGAATAAAAGATAAATTGAGACAGTGTACATAGACAAATACTTCCAGGGAGTTTTGTTTTAAAGGAATGTACAAAATAAAAAAGGATCAGTAGATTGAGAGAGATGTAGCTATAATTTAAAGAGAGTCTGTTTTTTTGTGTGAAAAATTACAATGTGCTTGGATGTTAATGGAAACAGCCCAGCAGTGGAGAAGAATTAAGAAATAAGGAACGATGTGTGAGAGAGAAGAGAATTTCTGTAGTGATATTCTTGAGTAGGGAGAGGTGATGGGATCAGGTGTCTAGGGTTAGGAGCTGGGTTTGGCTAGTAGTAAGCACTGTTCCTCAATGATTAACGTAAGGGCGGGCAGAGTAAGGGCTCAGATGTGAATAGATACAGCTTTATAAAAGCTCTTCTCTGCTCGCTCTCAGAGAAATAGGAAGGAAGGTCATTAGCTAAGAATAAGGAAGAAGAAAGAGTTGTTGGAAGTTTGAGAAGAGAATAGAAGTTATGAAGAATTAATTTCTGCTGGAGATTTTTATTGTTTTCTACATTTGACACTATTTTATGCCATGAAATATACCATAGCAAATACGCACAAGCATCCTTCTCTTTTGAGTTGGATGCACTTGGAATTTTTTCCAACGGTAAGCATATGTAGTTGACATATTGTGTTGCCTTTCATTGCATGCCACTTGCTCCTTATAGGGCCCAAGTGTGATGCCTGTGGATTTGATTGCATCACAGGAAGACCCCATAGAGCTACTGCTGCAAAATACTCTTATGGTAAAGGGCCTTTAGGGTCCAGGTATGAGAGTTGTATGGCATTCTCTTGGTCTTTGAGCTCTTTTTTTTGGTTTTGGATTGAATTGGGCATTTCATATTTAGCATTATGTGGATTTCACAATGGTGAGTGTGAAGCACAGTTTAAACAAAGATGTAAAGGCTGTAGGGAAAAGCAAAAACTGAGAACACAAACGCTTTGCAAGGAGACACTGCTGGGAGCAGCTGTTACTGCATTTTAAAGTGCCACTTATTTTAATTGAGGAGCAATAGGGTAATAATACTGTTAAATAATGGTGAACCTTTGTGTGGGACCCTTAGAGACCTCCCTATGCATGATGTAATGTGGTCCCACATCTCCAAGGGAAAGAGCCAGGTATAGCTGCCTTACTTTTGCAAAACAGATGAAACTGGGTCATAGACTGAACATGCCTCTCCCGAGAATATTCTGAAAGAACTGTTCCTCTGGGTTCCAGATGTAGCCGTTCAAATAAGAGTGACCGTGCAGAGTCAATTGCTGTTAGGGGACTCTTTGGATAACAGAGGTCAGAAGTAATCAGGAGAGCAGTCCACTATGATGTAAATTTTATCCCCACGTAAATAGGTTAAAAAGTAAATTTATCCCCAGGTAAATATCTGACAAGTAGGGATGTGTCAGAGATCAGGGTAAGCAAAAGTTCTGAAAGCTACATAGAACCAGGAGCTCAAACCAAGAATGCAATGTAGAAACAGAATCATGGGATTTTAGGAATGCAAGAGACCTTCACGATGATGTAGGTTGGGTCTACTTCATTCCCTTTCCAGCTCTATGAAGTCTGTTTCTGAAGCAAAGATTTCCCCCAACTATGGTCTCTCTATACATCCTGTCAGGAGCAGAGCCAACTGGGGTTGAGGTGGACAAACTGATATAGACAGTTGGATGGATGTGCTCAGGTAGGGGGTGAGGGTAGGTAATTAGGTAGGTTGATCCTAAAAGTCATCTTGGTTCAGCTGTGCAAAGTAGAGCTCTTCCCTGACAAAGTGAATTCAGGCCACCTCAATGGCGAAATGATTTTGTCTGAATTACCTAGACCAGTGCTTCTTAAATATTAATCTGCATATGAATTACCTGGGAATCTTGTTAAAATGCAGATGGTGCTTCAGTGGGTCTGGAGTGGACCCCAAGATTCTGCATTTCTTACAAGCACGCTGGTGGCACGGTGCTGCTGGTCTAAGGAACATACTTTGGTTGGAGAAGAGAGGCAATTTCCAGGCTTCTGTTTTAATATTAACTGGATTTACTCCCCCACTGAATGTTTGGTTGTGTATTCTCTTCCCTCAAGGAGAATTCATTTGCATAAGGTATTTTTAGCTAAGAGGGTCCTCTTGATGGAAGCAATGAATGTTTCTCTTTCTGGAGGGGCTGGCTGGGAGCACTACATCCTCTGCTGTGGATCTGGAGCCATCCATGAGCTGCCACCTACTGGTTGCATGACCTTGTGTGACTTTAGGTGAGTCACAACGTCTCCTGGCCTCAGGTTTCTCGCGTATGAGAACGAGGTGGACATTCCCTACACAACTTTCGTTACTGTGTGGAAGTGATTGTGTTAGACAATAGATGTGAAACTATTGTACTTTGCAAGTAAAAAAAAAAACTGTTATATAAAGAGAGTAAGTAGCCTTATCACCCTGTCATTTATGCCCAGTATCCAAAATCTAAGCCCCTCTTTGAGTGAAAGTCCTTGATGCGTTTTTAATGTGTGATACAGATGTGAGCATCATGGTTAGCACTGTGTTCTGGATGCCGAGTATTTCTTTAATTGGACTCCTTCCTGCTTTCAGAGATGAGATGCTGGACCTCTCCATTCTCATCTCTGCCTTGGCCGATATATTCCGTGGTGGCGTGATCCCAGGCCACCAGAACCCAGAACCCACGTGCAGGTGAAGATTATGTTTGTCATGACTCGTGGTTATTCTACAAGCTACCACTTTTTGAGTCCTTAAAGCAGCTAGATTTTTATGGAAAACACATGCGTTTTCCTAATTATCTCAGAATATTGTTATTCCCATTTCCCAGACGAGGCAGTAGGGGCCGCAGAGAGTTAAACTAACTAGTTCAACATCACACAGCTGATCTACAACGGCTATAGAATTTCAAATCTTCGCCGGTCTCACTTCAAAGCCTGCCTCAAGTTCATGACGACAAGCTACGGTTTCTCCATCTTGTCCAGGGATTTTCACGGGAGAGTCAGGTGATCTGGACGACTGTGGGAAGCTGGGGAAAGGTGGGCAAGTTGCTGGTGACGGTGACGCACACCGTATTTGAAGCTACTCACCTACATGTGAGAAGGTCCGGATTTGGTAATAGGAGAGCAGTGCTCTGGCTTTTTCCCAGGGAGGAGTTATCAGTGACAGAAGGAGAACAGTGTCACTCCTAAGGGGATCAGTCCATCTGTCACTTACAGAGTAAATGAGAGCTCCTATCAGGTAAGGGAGAGGTGACCTCCATTCCAGTACTGAATAGAAAGAGACTGGAGTACAACCCAAGAGGAACAGCTTAAGGAAATGCATGTAACTCAGATTCCCTATGGAAGACCAGGGAGGCCACTGTTCTTTTGGATATTTATCTTTCCAACAGGGTTTCCATCCTTATGATATCTATATTTTTTAGTCACATTGCATTTGTCTTACTTCTCGCAGACTTACTCTGTGGGATGTGTTTTATTCATAATAATTCTCAGATGTGTTATTTCTATGATTTATTGCCCTTTGGTGTTTATCTTACTCTCCCAGTTTTACCTTTTCTTCAACCATTGCCTAATATTTTTGAGTTTTCTTTTTGGTCTGGCCCAAATTTGTCTTCTTTTCATATTTATTTCAACAGTTGTCTTGTTCTCCCAACATGTTTCCTTCTCAGAATTTATCTTTCTTATTTTGAAAATATGTTCCAGAATATATCTTTTCCTTTTCCCTTCTTGGTCTTTATTTGTTTAATATTTTACATCTTCCCTGTGTTTTGCCGCTAGCCTGGAGCTGGGACGTTCTCCTGGGTCTGCTCTATGGTGGGGAAGGCCAGCTGTTCCCAGCACATGTGGATTTGGAGTGAGCCACTTCCTCTCTTCATGCACCTCAACTTTTCTATCCATACAAATGAGGGATATTAAAAGCCCAAGAGATAAACTGTGATCTCTGCTTTGTCTCAGAATAGCTTTGAGAGTTGGCAAGTATGAATATTTAGTTTGAAGACAGTAAAAGGGATGTTCCTGCGAAAGATATAGTTCGTTTTTCATTTCTCTTATCAGCGTGAAAGGGAGGGCAGGGCAACTTCAGGCATGTTTCTGTAATTTTCTTTTTTGACAGATCTAGCCGGCGACAGGTTCTGCAGCAGTGACCGTAGTTATAACATCAGCATTTTCCTAGCTTTTAATGAATATGCAAATTTATATGCTGGAATCACCTTTTCTTATCAAACATGATGATAATACCAATTACGGACATTAACATTTGAAAAGCTACATTTATAGGCACATTCCTAGGACTTTTCTCCTTGATACAATAATCATGTGAGCTAGGGTTATGATCCCATTTATTAGGGGGAAACTGAGACTCAAAGAGATCAAATAACAGCTGGTAAGTGGCAGAGCCAGAACTGGAACCAGTTTCTTCTAATTTTCAGTTTTGTGGTCTTTCCCCAAATCATGTGCATTCATATTTGTTTTGATATGCAGTGTTAGGTATAATTTTTCAAATTACTTTCATTCCTTGGATTTTCTTTTGTGGATTTCCTTGTCTGTCGGCTTTCACTTAGCCTAGTCTTTGTTTTCCTTCAATTTGTCCTGAGTCAGACCCTTCCCTTAAGGCTAGAGACTTTTTCTAGCGAACGTGACTGGCAAAGATGCTGGAGTGGGCGGATTGTGGCTGTTACTGCCTTCTACCTCTTTTATTCCAATCTCTTTTCACACTCTCCACTCCAGAAAATACTTCGTCCTTTTCTGATTTTTCTCTGATGGCTGGCTGTAGAAACGTTTCCAAGAGGGAGAAGATTTAATAAAACACCTTGCTCTGAAAGCAGACTCCTTCTCTGCCCACAGTGACCAGATTATAAAAGTTCAGCCTGACTGTATGAGGATGGTGGCTGCCCAGACCTCGCCTCCCTTTGGCTTTATGCCTTTAAAACTTCTCTGAGCTGGGACCTGTGCTTTCACAGGGATTTGTACTCTACCAGAGACCCTGCTGGTGTTTGATAGATATCCAACTGCTGTCCTGATATCCCTGAGAAGTTGAAAGGGCTTGCGTGCTGCCATCAGACTGTTCAATCCTGGGTATGTTTTAACACTTGACCTTCCTCCAGGGACAGCTGTGAGGGGAGTCCTGTCATCACGCCAAGATGGGCAGTGATGTTCAAACTCTTAGTATATCTGCCTAAATCTCTTGTCATTTCAGAGTGAACTGTGGCTGTGACTATCTCCAGGCTGCTTTTGTTTTCCTAGTTGTGCTACGGCAAGCTCACGCGTTCACCCTCGTGGTTCGTACCACACACCCCTGATTCCACCTCCAGGCTTCCTGGGGATTTTGAAGAAGGTTGGGGAGGCCCCCTTCCATGTCTTTCCCCTCTCCTTTCCTCTCCTGTACTCTTTATTGTGTCCCTTTCCTTCCCTCACCATTGCTCCCTGTTTCTAAGAAGGGGGAGAGGTAGGAAGAAATGCATTTCAAACAAATAAAAACATATCCACATTTAATATACTTTTACTTACACCTAGGAAGACTTTCTTCCCTAAATTCATCTTCCAAAGATATTGTTTTGCTCTTTTGCTCCAGGAGTTGGTGCCCATATATCCCTCCTAAATCATGCGTCATCTTCATCTACTTACTATCCATCTCCAAATCTAATTCAGAATTGTCCCCTAGGTGTCCAGAATTCTGCAAAGAAATACTCTTTCTAGCATTTGTCTTTAGGCCAAAATACTTCTAAGACTCAGTTCCCTTCTTTCTTCATACCTTCTTCTCCCTCTTGTTTATTTTTTCCTTTAATTCCATTTATACCTTTAGCATTTCCCTGGACTTAAGTATTCATTCTGATAATGAATGAAACAATGGTTTGTAAACTGTTGAGTGCTGCATAGATAGAACTATACAATCTATATGTTATTATATTGATTATATCTATTATTATATTCAGGATACTTTGATCTGACAGCATTTACTCTTTTTAACAGCCCGGCTGCATGGGCAAATATTGAGACTCAGAGGACAGTCACATGCCCTCATTCAAGAGGGGGTTAGCAGTCATCATATTAGGTTGCACATCATAACTGTATTATCATCAAGACTACGCAGGCCTGTTTTCCAAGCGTCTTAGATTGACTACATTCATCACCCCAGTAAATGGTCTTCCTGCAATGGTTTTTGCCACTCTTCCCATCAAAGGGTAGAGTCTATTGTCCCACCCCTTGAATCCAAATTGGCCTTGTGACTTGTTTTGGTCCACAGAAGCGGTGGAAGTGATGGTGTGCTAGTTCTGAGTCTATACCTCAGGAAATCCTCCATTCCCTCTTTTGCTGCTTTACCTCCACTCTTATAACATGCCTGTACTTCCCTGAGAACAAGCCTGGTCTCACCTGCTGGAACATGAAAGACCAGCCTGCCGGCAGCTGAGCCCCAAAGAATTGCCCAGCTATCCAGTTACGTGTGTTAGTCAGGGTTCTATGGAGGAATAGAATATCTATCATCTATCTATCTATCTATCTATTGATCTATCTATCTATCATCTATCTATCTATCTATTGATCTATCTATCTATCTACCTACCATCTGTCTATAGAGAGATTTTAAGGAACAGGCTTGCATGATTGTGGCTGCTGGCAAGTCTGAAATCTGTAGGGCAGGGCTGCAGCCTAGAAATTCTGGTGGGAATTGACATTGTGATCGTAAGTCTAAAAATCTGTAGGATGGGCCAGCAGGTGGGAGCCTCCAGCAGGGTTTCTATGTTGCCATCTTGAAGCAGAATTCCCTCTTGCTCAGGGAACCTCAGTCTTTCCCCTTGAGGCCTTCAACTGACTGGATGAGGCTCACCCATATTATCTGCTTTACTTAAAGCCTACTGATTGTAAACGTTAATCACATCTACAAAATACTTTCACAGCAACAGCTAGACTGGTGTTTGACCAACAGCTGAATACCACTGCCTAGCCAAGTTGACCATTAAAATTAACCATCAGACCATGTACCAGTGAGCAATGATAAAATTTATTCTCAAGTCCCTGGATTTGGTACATAGCACTATTGTTAGTGTATTGTTTCAAAAGATGACTGATATACTAAATCAGTTATCCAAAGTACTCCCTTTTAAGAGCTAATTTGATTTTCATTAAAAAAACTTATTTCCACTGCCATGGTAGAGCACAGAGTTCAGTGTCAAGCCAAGCCCCCACCTAAGTTTAATCTACAAAAACTAAGACGTGCTAAAACAGAGCCAATGGTTGCTTGTTTTACTTTCTAACAGAGGGCCCGACATCAGGAGGACTGTCGCTGTGCATTTCCAGTCCAATATACAAAGCAAGAACTTCCAACCTTGTGAGGGTTCTGTCTCCCCTTTCATTGCCTTCTCTCAGCAGTGTCTTTTTGCTCTGCAGAACCTAATGCCTCCATTTTATCCTTCCTTTTCCTTCTACCACAATTAGCTTCCAAGAAAGGCCAAGTTATTAGTCATTTACTCCTTACTGTAAACCAAGGAATATTTGCATTTTGAAAACTTATCCTTAATTAGGAAGTGAAAGGCTTTGCTCCTTATGAATAATTCTCAGGCAATATGAATAGGTGAGGGAGATCTTTTTAATGGAGATAAGGAGCAAAAAATCCTTTCTTGAACCTCTGAAGTCACCCTATTCTATGTATAAGCAATTTAAGGCTGTGGTGCAGTGTTCCCACCTGTTGTTTCTGTCTGAACACCCATTTCTTTTTTCAGGGTTACTGAATAGAGTTTCTATGGAAATACTCAAAAGCAACTTCCTTATGAAGCTGTATCTGATTTTCCTCAGGAGAGTAAATCACTTCTTCTAAATTACTGAAGGATGTTTTTATAATTCTACTTAGCACGGATTATTCTGTCTTGAGTTGTAGTTGCTTGCATCATGCCTGATCTTCCACTGGATGGTGGGCAACTTGAGTAAAGGATCTCTTCTCTCCCTCTCCTCCTTTTCCCTCCCTACTTACCCACTTGTAGAAAATCCTCTACTATATGCTGGCGCTGGCCTTGGCCTCAAGAGCAAAGATATAACAGGGTCTTGAGTTTAAAGCACTCATCTGTCATTGGGACTACAGTCTTGTGCATAGAAAGTTATAATGCAGTGTGATGGGGCTATGGTAGATATTGATTTGAGCTTTTTTAATTATAGCAAAGTACTTCATCTCTGTATTGGGGCTCACTGTAGAAAAGGAAAGAATTCACTATTGTAAAGCTTTTTCTTCCTTTTTCTTTTATCCTAACCAACAACTCTTAGGAATTGAAAACAAGTTTTTTTTCTCCTTCAAGTATATAGTGGAGGTCAATTGTATTTTTCTGGACCGTTCACCTCTCTTCTCCTTTGAAACTTCTTTGAAAATTCTGTCCATGGGCAACTACCATGCTACTGAGTCCTACTGTTCATGGGGCTGGTCATGAGACCCAAGCCAAGCTAATCAGATTTTTTCTCTGCAAACTTCTTTTAAAATAAATCTAAGGAAATAGACTAACTTACACCCTGGCAGTAAAGAGAGTGGCCATGGGTCCAGCCTCATGGAGAAACCTAGCGTGAAAATTTGAAAGTGATATTCATAAAGAAGCATGGTGAGAGCAAGAGCCCAGTCAGCATCCAGTCTTTGGATGAATTGACTTAGATCAGCTGCAAAACACCCTCTATCTATGGTCTTATAATCGGTCAATGACTTCCCATTCTGCTTAAGTTTGTTTTAATTGAGTTCCTTGGAAAGCAAAAGAATTTGATTCAAACAAGTTTTGACGTATCAGTCTTCCTCCCAATTTGACAATATTTTACTTTTCAATTGCCCACTCCTTACCTTGAGTAAAAATGCACTCTTTTTAAAAAAAATATTTAATAGAGATGAGTATTTTATATCTTTTTTTGCAGAATCTGTGTCAGGGCTTGCATTAAATGGTATATTACCATTCAGCGATGATAGAACTTCATTTGGTCCTTAAACGTTTTGTGGAACAATGGAATATGAGCAGGAGAATTCTTGGATTTGATTTGTGAATTTTGAAAGAATTACACTTTTCAGCTTAGAAAACAAACTTCTGAGAGTAGACATTTCAATATGTTTAACTACTCAGCCACAGAGAAGAGAGATCACAGCACATCCTCAGTTATCAATGAGGAGAAGGGAAAAGAGGAGTGTGGAACTTAAAAAAACACAAAACTAACAATAATGTATATTTAAACAATGAGCAGCACTGCAAATAAATGTCTCTAACTGTTATCCCTTCTTTAGAGCCACTGAGTAATTTACAGTAACTTAGGTGTCTTAATTTGAACATTAGATGAAAAACATTCTGAATTTATGATTACATAAGTGTGGTTTTATTATTGTCATCTCCAACCCCATAAAGTTATTCAGTTCTTACTGTTTTGCTTTGTTCTATTTCAGGTATTGTATAAAGAAGTAAAAGGAATGGTTTTTGCTGCCATATTTCTTCCCACAGCATTGAGAAAATCAGAGCACTTTAAAAAAAAAAAATGTTTCAAGGCAGGTTAAACTAGGTGCCAAAGAGATCTTAGCTGTAAAGGTGTTGAAAAGCGTGGTCCTGGGAAGCTAATGGAAGTGAAACTTGAAGAGTAGGACTTTGCTGTACAGAATACAGTGGAAATGGTCCATTAGTTTGGGATAGTAAAGCATGCGGATGCCTGGAATGGAGCTGTCCATGGTATACTTGGGGACTAAGGAGGAGACTAATTTGGCTGGAGCAAAGCACAATCTTTGGGTAGTGAGTTAATGAGAAATTATGTTAGTGAGGCTGGATTGGATCAGATTATTAAGTATCTTGAATGTCAGGCTTAGTCACTAGGGGTTTATCGTGTAAGACAAATAGCTTTTATCTTATGTAGTAACTCTGGCAGGCTCTGGGGAGGTAAACACAATGGGACATGGGTCCTCACCTCATGAGGCTTACAGGCTGTGGTCTATATAAAGAAAGATAATTAAACACACAACATAGTTAAGCAGTATATAATTTAAATAATGACATATTTACTAATCCACATGTTCATTGGGTAATTACTATGTGCCAGGCACAGCACAATGTTGTAAACAGGCTAGATCACAGCTCTCAGACCAACAAGAACTGTAGGCACTTAGGGGCACCCACATATTTCAGAATAGGAGAATAACTGTGGAAATCAAAACCTTCAGTTACCTGCTTAGAAAAAAAATTTTTAAATAATATTTAATAATACACAATATTTAAAAACTGTTTTCTCATTGAAATAAGTGAAGAAGCTGCTCCTGATTTCCTCCTTTTTAACTGTCCTTTTTGTAATCTTATCAGACTCCAGTGTGGACCCTTTTATTCATCCAGTACTTCTCTGGCCCCTTCCAGATTGCCATCACCTGGGAAACCAGGCTGAGTCTTTCCCCCTGGGCCTTTCTTCTCTCTTCTCTTTGATTCTGTTTGTAGCATTCATTTGCTTATAAGTGACATCAAAGTAATTTTCAGGTCTGCCAACATTGAAATAATTATATATATTTTTTTCCTGTTTGAATATTTTCTGGTTTTATTGAGAGATAATTGACATACCTCACTGTATACATTTAACGTGCACAGTATGATGGTTTGATTTCCACATATTGTGAAATAATTACCACAATAGTTTTAATTAACATCTATCATTTCCTATACATACAATAAAAAGAAAAACATTTTTCCTTGTGATGAGAACTCTTAGGATCTACTCTTTAATAACTTTCCTGTATGTGATACAGCAGTGTTAACTATAGCCATCATGTTGTACATTACATCCCTAGTAGTTATTTATCTTATAACTGGAAGTTTGCACCTTTTAACCACCTTCCTCCAAATCCCCTCCCCCACCCCTTGCATTTGGTAACCACAAATCTCATCTCTTTTTCTATGAGTTTGGTGTTTTTTGTTCATTTGTGGGGTTTTTTGTTTTTTTGTTTTTGTTTTTTTTGCAGTACGCAGACCTCTCACTGTTATGGCCTCTCCCGTTGCGGAGCACAGGCTCTGGATGCGCAGGCTCAGTGGCCACAGCTCACGGGCCCAGCCACTCCACAGCATGCGGGATCCTCCTGGACCGGAGCACGAACCTGTGTCCCCTGAATCGGCAGGCGGACTCTCAACCACTGCACCACCAGGGAAGCCCTGTTCATTTGTTTTTTAGATTCCACATATAAATGAGAGCATACAGTATTTTTCTTTCTCTGTCTGTCTTATTTCACTTAGCGTAATGCCTTCAAGTTTCATCCATGTTGTTGCCAGTGGTAGGATTTCCTTATTTTTTGTGACTGAATAATATTTCACTGTACATATATCCCATAACTCCTTTATTCATTCATCCATCAATGGACACTTAGGTTGTTTCCATATCTTGGCTATTGTAAATAATGCTGCTAGAAACATGGGGGTGCAGATATCTTTTTGAGTTAGGGTTTTCATTTCCTTTGGATATATTCCCAGAAGTGGAATTGCTGGGTAGTATGGTAGTTCTATTTTTCATTTTTGGAGGAACCTCTATAACCTCTAGTTTTCCACAGTGGCTATACCAATTTACATTCCCACCAACAGTGCACAAGTGTTTACTTTTCTCCACAGCCATGCCAGGATTTGTTATCTCTCATGTTTTTGATCATGGACTTTCTATCAGGCATGAGGAATCACACATTCTTAATTACTGGAGTCCAAATTGAAGGTCTCAGTACTTCATTAGAATCTCTATGTTGTCAGACTTACTTGGCATTACTGAGTCTCTTGTTCTATGTCTAGAAACAAAGACCCCTTATGCAGAAGTTTCATGGAACAGGAGGATGAGTTTTGACTTTGGAGTTAGACATCTGGATTTAAATTCTGGTTCTGCTGTAGATTAGGAAACTGTACTCTCTTGGTTGGTGCTATGAGAGTCGGGGCTGGACAAAGGAGCTGGGTGTATGGGCTCTTGGCTGCTACAATGGGAACCAAAAGGAACTGAAGGCACCTCTCGAGTGAAGGTGGGCTTGGAATCGAAGGAGGGGATTGAAGTGAAAAATCTATAGGAGGCCAGCAGATGCAAATGGTCTCTAGTGAAGATCCCAGCAGGTGTCTGCAAGCCAGCAGGGCTGGAAGGTTCAGAGGGTAAGTAGGAAGAGGTACCAGGAGAGGTGACTTGACTGCTTTGCAAACAAAGAGACAGCTTTTTAAAGGGCTGCCATGGCCTCACTCAAGTTTGGGGTTGAGGACCTTTCTGAAGACTCTATGATCTTGGGCAGACACCATGGAACTCTGTGCCTTTGTATCTGCAAAACACAAAGGTATTTTGCCTGCCTCTGAGGTTATCTAGCACATAGTAGGTATTAAAATAAATAAATTCCCTCAAGCAATTCTATTACATGGCTCTTCTTTGAACATTTGAGAGGCTTCCTGCACATGCAGCAGCCAGAGGAGAGTCTTGCTGAAAATCCCCTGAGATGCTCAGAGCCTCATAATTGCTTGAATATGCTCACTGCCTTTGTCGATACATTTCAACTAGTGGCACACGCTTTCCTGCTCCAAGTCCCTTCTGTTTTTTCGGGACTTTCTTTTTATTATATGTCTTCCTTAAACTTTTCACCTTCATTAAATTAAGCTCCAGTTTTTGGCCAAACCCTGTTCCTGGGAGAACTCTTAAAAAGTCTCATGTTGATTTAAAATAAAATATTTCTTCTGCGAGTACTGTGGTAGTAGGCCTTGTCTGTATTGAAAGACCTGGAGTCCACACAGCCTTACGTAGCCAAGGATGCTTTGGTTTGATATACGAAATTATCCTTTCACTGAAAACACTGGGATGCTGGATTATAACTAGTAGGTCCTTTTAAATTTGCTTTTGTTCTTGAATAGAAGCAGCTCATTATAAATCCATTCCTTATTGTGCATTTGAAGGCAAGTGGGGAGATCATGCCTCCCAAACCAAAGGCTCTCCTTTCCTTTCGGTCACTTGAGCTTTCTGATGCTCTGTCCTGTATTCCCACCTGCTCCTGCCAGAGCGAGAGAAAGGGCTGTCTCTTATAGGCACAGAGCAATTAGAATAACAAGGTCACATGCTTTCAAACAAGCCTGCACTGACATCTGTCTCTTTGGCCTTTCTTCTTTATTCCTAGGAATCACGATTAAACCATTTTATTGGCTAGGCTTATCTTTTGTTATTTATTGTATTTTCCTAACTCCCACACATCTTGTAGATATTACCAATGGATTGTTACTAGAACAATGTGTTACTGGGTCATAAAGCCAGCAGCAATTTATACGACTGCTAACAATTGTGAGGAAACTTGAAGCTCCTTGTTTTTTGTGGTGCATAGGAGCAGTGTTAGCTTAGTGGCTGGATATCGATGTGTTGTGATTCCTCTTCCCGCCAACTCCTTTGTTCCCTGCTGGTGAGAGACCCCAGTGGCTGCTCAAAACTAAATGACCACTTGTTCCTTCTGAGACTCCAGCAGTATAGTCCTGGAGCCATCAATATACATGGGGGTTGACAACACAGAGTTGAATTTATTCATTCAAATCTGTATCCATTCATTCACTCAAAAGTTTCTCGAGCACAGGCATTTGCCTGACTGAGTGCCGAGGGCACTCAAAAAATAAGTATCTTAGCTTAACAGGAAAATGAAGCTTAATTCCAATATAATGTGAAAATGGGGACACAGTCAATTTTCCTTGAAAAATACTGAACACAGCACATTATTCTGGAAGGGAGCCGTAGGCAAGGGTACAAAACATTTTCATAGAGAAGATGATTTCCGAATTGTGTTTTCAGGGATGAACAGGAGTTTGGGACATAGCTTGGAGATGACTTGTGATTGAGACATCTGAGAGCCAGGACCAGGTACCCAGCCCAGGATGTGGTAGGGCAGAAGTTCCCAAACTTGAATGTGAACATCAATCACATGGGGATCTTGTTAAAATGTAGGTTTTGATTCCGTGGCTCTGGTATGAGACCTGAGAGTCTGTCATTCTAATTCTGAGTCTGTTATTCTACTGGTTAAAAGCCCAATATTTCTTCTTATACTATATATATTTTAAGTCTTTCTTATTTTATTTTTTGGAACTTAAAAATATTTTGATATTAACTTAAAACTTAGAGAAAAATTCTAAGAATAGCACCAGAAAGACTACATACTTGTATCCAAAATCAAATTCAACAATTGTTTACATTTTGCCCTATTGGCTTTATAATTCTTTCTCTTCATAGTAATATATGATATATATATTTTTTTCTGAAGTACTTAAGTAAATTGGTGACAACGTGTCCTCTCCCCCTAAATCCCTAAGGAAAAATATATTCTCTTCCATTGATCAAAGTCAAGAAATTTAACACTGATACAATTCTATTACCTAATATAGGTCATATTCAAAAATTTTCAGTTGTAATGTCTTTTATAGCACTATTCCCCATTGGTCCAGGATTCAATCCAATATCACGCATTACATTTGGTGTTGTGACTTTGGGGTCTCCTGCAACCTGGAACAATTGCTCAACTGTTGTTGTCTTTCTTGACCTTGAAGATTTGAATAGCAGAGGCCAGTTATTTTATAGAATGCCCCTCAATCTGAGATTGTCTGATGTTTCCTCACAATTAGATTCAGGTTATGTGTTACTGGTAGGAAGACCACAGAGGTGATATTGTGTCCTGGGCCATGTTTTGAAGAGCAAAATTCTAATGAATGTGGGCCTGGATGCTGACACTGGGAGCCAGTGTCTCTACCAAGGATGCCAGGAGCTTTGTGCCACCCAGCACTTTGCTTGGCTGATCATGACTGGGACAGACATGCTGCATCTTGGATTTAATCCGAACCTTTGAACGTAACATAGATTTTATATTAAGCCAGTTTTCTCTCCTTCTAGTCTGGCCTTTCACTTTGCCCTGTGGCTCCGTGTCCCCTTTTTCAGGTAGCCTGCCTCCAGCTTCTTTTTATGTGGCCTGCAGTTCTGATGGTCAGGCCCTGCCTCATCTGGATATTCTGGTCCTGGCAATCCAGGATGTCAATAGGATGGGAACTGCGGAAAAACTGACTCCACGCCAGACTTGCAGGTCTCCCAGTGACTGTGCTCGTCTTGCCTTTATTCTTTATACCTGCTGCCTCTCTGTCTGGGATGCCTTCTCACTCCCACCCCCCAACCCCTGCCATTACTCATTTCTCTACGAAGCCCTCTCTTTCCCCAAGTCACCTACAAGTAATTCATATGCACGTTAAAGTTTGAGCAGCTCTGCATAGACTTCAGGATCAAGAAGTCCAGTCCTGAAGAAGAATACAGTAGCGGGTAGACATGGCAAGACCACCAGAGGCAGCCCTGGGAAATGGCAGTGTGTAAGGGGTTAAAAGCAGGGCTCCCATGCCTGACCATTGGCTCCAATATTTCCTGGCGAAGGGAGCTTGACAAAAGATGTAACCTCTCTGAGCTTCAGTTTCTTCATACGTAAAATGAGAATCCTACCACTACCCACCTTGTGGGGTTGTGGAGAAGAATAAATGACATAATGCAGGCCACTTGCTTACAGACTACGTGATTCAATATATGTTGTTAGGATGGAAATTGCAGAAACTCTGACTCAATGCTAAATTAGGGAACTTGTACTCCCCCTGCTTGGGGACAGGATCAGTCTCAGAGACAGGGGTAGAGCTGGACCTGCAGAAAGTGGCAAAGTGGCCCTAGTTTCGCAGATCAGGGGTATTGAGGGCCCGGTCAATAGACCAGTCCTTACGAAACTGTCAAAGCCTCAGATGCAATGTGATCAGAGCTGGACACAGAGCACACAGGCCAGGACACGAGCGCTTGTGCAGCTTGCCAGCCTTGCGAACAGTGTTTTGGACCAGAAATACAGGAACAACAGAGGCAATATTTCAACCGGATTTCCGTAAGAATCACTGATAACTGTGTCAATCTGTTGTGAGAATAAACTTTCTGCAGTGCCTAAAGAAAGTGCAGAGGAAAACAACTCTGATCAAAGCCCGGATTCCATTGTCGCAGGCATTTTCTCTGCAGAGCACCCAAAGGCATTTTGCAAAATAGCAGAAGCTTCTGAGAGGAAGATGTGTTAATAGGCTACGGTTTGGGTGTCATCAGCTCATTCCCAGAATGGGTTTCACGTCAAGACAGACATCAAAATGGAGAGGAGAGATGAATTCACTCACATGTTGGCACTTGATGGAGAAAAGGAGAAAAATCAAATGTTTTAGTGGCCTGGATACTATGGCTCTTGGTGTGAACATTTTTAGCTCCATTTACCTCTCAAGCTAATGGGGTTATAAAATCATTCTGCAAGAATGATACCATTAGTGGATACAGTTCTGTGCTGCCTTGAAGCTTGAAAGTGTATCAATTAGCAAATATTTACTGAGTGTCTGCTATCTGCCAATGTTGTGCTAGGCATGCAAGGGGAAGGACTTTTATGCCATGTGAGTTCCTGGTGGTTGTTAGTAACAGCAGCAGTGGCTACAGGTTTTTCAATACGTATGTTAAGTTAAGCTATTTCAAATCATTACCTTATTTCCTCCAAGGTAGAGAGCACTAATCCTTGTTTTACAAATGAGAAAACTGAGGCAAAAAGAAGTAAAACAACTTGCTCAAGGTCAGACAGCTAAGAGCTGAGCTGGTACTCTCTTGTAGCCTGTCTGCTTTTTTGCTATAACATGCTGCCTCAGAAGAGAAGATATTGCACATATTAAAAGAAGCCAAAGGATTCAAAACAGTGTACGATAAATGTGAAAAAAAGGGATGCTATTCTTTCAGTAAGCAGTCATCCCATTTCATAGATGGAGAAACTAAGACTGACAAATGTGCTCAGTGACTTAAGAGAGTTTATCACTGGAAGAGGAGGACTCAGGTGTTTTCCTGTCCAGCACCGCCTTACTCAAGTTAACCCTTGTGCCACCATGGTTACTTTGCAGGATGAGCTGTCTACTTCCTGGACATCTGTGCTCTGGACAGATGGTGTCTGGAGTATTTAGTGAGACATCCCTCAGCTACAGCTTGGAGGAGGCCAACATCATCACTCATTGTAGGTGGCCCACCTCCTGCCAGGGTTCCTCAAGGTGCCGGGGGCAAAGCAGCTAAACATTGCCAGAGAGAGACCATCTGTATTATTGTAAAGTGGATGGAAACCCATTCAGGATGGGAAGCGCTGCTGGGAGGTTGATGGGTACCGTCCACCCCAGCATGGAGAGGA
Source organism: Lagenorhynchus albirostris (assembly GCF_949774975.1). Taxonomy (NCBI): domain Eukaryota; kingdom Metazoa; phylum Chordata; class Mammalia; order Artiodactyla; family Delphinidae; genus Lagenorhynchus; species Lagenorhynchus albirostris. The sequence goes on from NC_083103.1 coordinate 101,894,937, forward strand.
AGAGCCACCCTGCCTGGCCCTCTCTTCTCTGCTCCCTGACGGGTGTAGCTTGGCTGTTTGAGGCGGCATTAAAGGAGTGTGTTTGGGTTGATTCAACGAGAGGCACGGCTCTGAGATGGAACATTTCCATCCAGAAAGGATGAGAGAGGCATGTTGAGGACTTGTGATGGAGACAGAGTGCTGTCCAATGAATTCATCCCTGAGCATCTTGTTGTCATTCCCTAGAAGAAGAAAGAGAAGGAAGTAAAACTAAACACCAGGCAAAGAGAGTCAATCAGTGTCCAGAACGTTTTGGGATAATAAAATCCGAGCAAGCTCACTGGATACCATCCATTTCCATTTCATGCTCCTGGAGCCTGAGGACAGACTGATGAGTTTGTCTGGCAGAGTTCTCTCTTTCTTTGGCTGGCTACCTTACTTAGTTTTTCCTCCTGGAAGGGTGGCACAAAGTCTGAGGGGCCTGGAAGGCTGACTTAGGAAAACAGTAGCCCAGGAGTCCACATCTTTCCTCTGGAATTGGGTGAATTGGGCGAAGCCACTCAGGACATTTCAACTTCCCTCTTCTCCTCTTAGTCTTTATCATACCCTTTCACGTGGGCTAGAAGGATACCATCTCCAAGGACATTGTCACATAGAGCTCTTTTTTCTGATCATGTGAGTCATGACAGAGAGTCTGTCCAGGAATCGTGATTTGTGTCTCAAGCCCATTTTGAGCACAGCATGTCCTGGTACCCAGCAGCCCTGGAGTCCCGGGGTCTGCTGCTCCTTGGTGTATGCAGGTTCTCTGAGCTTCTGGGACCTGGGGAAGAGGCAGGTCAGTGATAATCTGTTTGCTTCATAGGATCCAGCCAACTCTGGTTCCACAACCCAAGCAGAAATGGAATAGTAAGAAAAAAATGACGTCCAAATCCTCTTTAATCAAAGCATTTGAAAGGACCCAACATGCAGATATTGTGCTCCAAATTTATTACTACAACAGAACTTGGGCAATACTAATGAAATCGCAATCCATGGGGAACACAGTGCACTGTTTATGGAAATGCAACTTTGTCTGCAAGGAGAATACAATGGGGTCTGAGTGCATGCAAGACTATGACACTTTAGGGTTTGCTACTGTCCCATGTCATCATCAGGCTCAAAGCAATAGCAGTAACAGCAGTCTTGGGGGAAGGACCCTCCTCCCAGATTCTGAGGGACGCTGGACCCTCAAGCAGCCTTTGCTGTCATCTCTGGTCTCTGAAGGCACTTAGGAAAGGGATTAGGAGGTACTTATAATGACCATTAATTGAGGGACTACTATGGGCCAAGATTTACACATTTTGTTTTATTCACTCCTCACAATATTTTCACCATCTCAGTTTTGTAGATGACGACACAATTCAAGCTCACAGGTGTTAAATAATTTTTACCCAAAGCCACAGAACTCTCAGCTAGACAGAAATTTGAATTCTGACCTATATAACTTTATGCGTTTATCTTTCCCTTACAGATCATGCAACAGCTTCATTTCAAGATTTTGGGTACCCCTTTCAATAAGTGAATGTAGGATTTCTTGTGAAACCCTCCTGTCTCCTACTTGCACTGGAGGCTGGGAATGGAAAATCCTGTCCTTCAAATCCCCTTATGTGCTGGGTTTCATTCTACATGAATGACAGGGCTAATTAGTTAATTAATTAAACAATTAAACACGTGTTTATTGAGTAGCTACTATTTGCTATGAACTGTGAAATGTGCTGGCGCTGTCATGTAGAAGAAGACAAATACAGTCCTGTTCTGGTAAAGGAAATAAAGTAAAAAGGCATGAAGGAGGTAGAATCACAGCTTATGAGTAGTGTTAATTGAAAAAAGAAATAAAAGAAGGTACTTGATAAATTACAGGAACTAGGATAACAACTTTAAATTGTTTGCTTGGGAAGTTAAGGCAAGGCCTGTAGGATGAGAAACAGTCAAGTGGCTGCAAAATGAGGGAAAAGAGAAACTAGGCAGAAGGAACAGCAAGTGCAAAGGCCCTGAGCTAGGAAAGAGCTCATCATGTTTAAGCTCTGAAAGGAGGCCTGAGAAGCTGGGCAGAGTGAGCCAGAAGGAGATTTGCATACTCCAGAGGGAGAAGGTATAGATCAGGTGGGACCTTGTTGATTGTCCTGCAGAGTCTGGATTTGGTTGTTCTAAGCACGATAGAAGCAATTAAAGGATTTCCAGCAGGAAAGTGATATGAGCTTATTTGGTGCTTATAGTTATGTTTTTAATAGAAAAACATGTCTATGGCTCAAAATTCAAAAAAATAAGCTTTTATGATGAAAGTATCTCCTTTTCATCCTTGTGCTCCCTTTCCCCTCCCAGATTGTCTATCCCTCTGAATATATATCATACATATCATGTATATAATATTTTATATATTTATATATTATGTATAAAATTAACACACATATATGCCATTCTGTAGCTTGCTCTGTGTTGTGTTTTCTTCTCATTTTATACCTTGGAGATTATTATATGTTGGTACATATAGAACGATATCAGTCTTGTAACTGCCATGGGGTAGTCATCATAGCACAGTGTTTAAAAACAGACTTTGCAACCAGACTGCCTGAGTTGAATCTTGTTTGTGCGACCTTCGGCAACTTACTCAACCTCTCTGTACATTGGTTGACTCATCTAGTAAACTGATATAGAGAGTGCCCACCTCATAGGATCGTTACGGGGATGAAATGAGTTAACACACGTAAAGCATTGAGAGCAGTAAGTGCCCCGTATGTGGTATAAATACGCTCCTGTTCTTATGGACGCACCAGCCCTAAACGATGGTCATTTAGGTCGTTTCCAGGGTTTGCTCTTATGAATGTGACAATGAATATTCTTGTATGTATACCGTTTCACTCATGGGTTTATATCTGTATAATAAATATCTAGCAATAAAATTGCTGGGACAAGGAGAGTTGTCTTGGTAAATTTTTTTTTTTTTTTTGTGGTACGCAGGCCTCTCACTGTTGTGGTCTCTCCCATTGCGGAGCACAGGCTCCGGAAGCGCAGGCTCAGCGGCCATGGCTCACGGGCCCAGCCGCTCCGCGGCATGTGGGATCTTCCCAGACCGGGGCACAAACCCGTGTTCCCTGCATCGGCAGGCAGACTCTCAACCACTGTGCCACCAGGGAAGCTCTGTCTTTGTAATTTTGATAGATATTGTCAAATTCCTCTTCACAGCTTTTTTTAAATTTACAAGTTCACCCACAATGTATGCCATCAAACTTTTTGATATTTACCAACCAGATAGGTAAATAATAAGAGTATCTGCTTGTAATTTGTTTTCTCTTTCCCTTAATTTGGTGGAGTCTGAGCATCCTTTTTAATACCGAGTTATTGCATTTCTTTTTTGTACACTCTCTGCTCTGGTTCTTTGCCCATTTCCTTTCACGTTGTTGATCTTTTTTTTTTTATTCAACTGTATTTTTGTAGTGGGTGAGGGTCGGGGTTCTGGAGGAAACTTGGGTTAGAATCATGGTTCTGCCTCTTAGTAGCTGTGTGATTCTGGGCAGGTTAATTCATCTCTCCGTGCCTCAGTTTTCACTGGCTAATACTGTGTCTGTACCATAGGATAGTTGTAAGTGAATTATGAGAGACTGGATAGACGAATGGACAATGGCCGGACATATCTAAAAATAGAACACCCACACTCCTCAGTGACTAATACAGGAAGTGACTAGTCCAAACCACAACATCTGTGGCAATAACTTCCAGCTTGCCTGAGTTTGGCTACTGCTTCCTACTTAGGACCAATTGGAGAATGTCAAATACGCTCCCCTAACCAGTCACACAGGGTGTCCCACTTCTAGCTGGCCCACCGGCCAGCTTGCACATACCAACAACTTCCAATCAGGGCATACCTGAAGCCTTCCCTTCTCTCCCTTTATAAAGTTGCCCGCATTTGAGTCTCTGCCCGATGAAGTAGTGGTGACTGTCTCCCTGCCATAGCCAGCTCTGAATAAATTACTTTTTTTTCATTTGGGTGGTCTTCATTTATTTCCACAACTAGTACACGTAAGATGCTTAGCAGAGAGTTTGTTATATAGTAAACATAGTCAATGCTCAATATCACAGCTTGTCATCTGTCTGTGATATATGACATCATGAATATTTTTCCCAGTTTGTCTCCTTTCTAGAATGCAAGCTCCATGAAGGAAGATACTGCCACTAACACATTTAAAAATATTCCACAGAACCAAAATAATGCCTTACACAGTGAGCATGTGGATTAAAGAGCTGAATGCATCATCTGGTAGTTCAGAGGATAGTATATTTGTCTCTTGGTATCCAAGGGACATGCTTCCAGGAACCCCACAATAACAAAATTCAAGGATGTTCGAGTCCTTCATATAAAATTGCATAATATTTACATATAACCTACACACATCCTCCAGTATACTTTAAATCATCTCTAGATTACTTATAATACCTAATACAATGTAAATACTATGTAAGTAGTTGCCAGAGCTGTGCAAATTCAAGTTTTGCTTTTTGGAACTTTCCAGAGTTTCTTTCTTTTTTTTTTTAAAAACATCTTTATTGGAGTATAATTGCTTTACAATGGTGTGTTAGTTTCTGCTTTATAACAAAGTGAATCAGTTATACATATACATATGTTCCCATATCTCTTCCCTCTTGCATCTCCCTCCCTCCCACCCTCCCTATCCCACCCCTCTAGATGGTCACAAAGCACGGAGCTGATCTCCCTGTGCCATGCGGCTGCTTCCCACTAGCTATCTATTTTACGTTTGGTAGTGTATATATGTCCATGCCACTCTCTCACTTTGTCACAGCTTACCCTTCCCCCTCCTCATATCCTCAAGTCCGTACTGTTTTTGATCCACAGTCTGTTCCCTGGAAGTGGAACCCAAGATACAGAGGGCTAACTGTAAAGATACTGCAGATTAAAGCTTTAAGCCCAAATGTGGACCACAGGGAAAATTAGAGTCAGGCCCAATGGCTCCCTTTACACTGGAGTAGGGACAAAAAGTAGATGAAAATAGTTGAAAGATAAAAAGGGATTGTGGATCCAGATGTGTGAGGTCTGTAACCTCTTGCAAATATAAAAACTATCTTTAATTGCCTGCCTTGTAAATTGAGGATAATACCAACTGCACAGAGGTGTTATGAAAACTGGATGGGATTATTGAGCACAAATGTCCCTAACCATGGGACATTTAGTAGACCATGGTGCTTGTTTGGTATTTATTAATTCATTTGCACTTATATGATACTTTACTGAACACTTACCTATGTATGAACTCACTTGATAACTGCAGTATACTGATGAGGTAGGTAGGGTTGGAATTGTCATTCCCATTAAACAGGTTGGAAAATTAAGGCTCAAAGCCAACAAGTAGGTTACTTAATGGCACAGGCTAGCTTTTGCAGATGGAGTCAGGTGTTATTATTATTATTTTTGAATTTAGCCATTCACTTGGATTTTATTTTCCCCTTAAAGAGAGAACTTCTGAGTGTACATAAATTCTTAATTTTGCATTACATTTCCTCCCATCCCAATTACATCTGTAATTATGAAATGTATATCATTTTGCCTTATTTTACTACGCACACCAGTTGATATTCTTTTAGAGTTGACTCTGTCATCAGAAACGTTTGTCAAGCCCCATACCATTCATCTATCAGGGTAGACTTTTTTTAAAGCTTTTAAAAATTACCTGTTCAACATAACAAAATTCTTAAGCTCTGTCTTTTGATTCTAAATTCTATGTTTAAATAATAAAATAAATTATATGTTTAGTTCACTAAACTATGTTGCTTCACAGCTTCTCTTTGAATATTTGTGTGAGAATAAAAAATATGAAAGTTTCCTGGGCTTCCTAAAGGCCATACACCAGGAGCTGCATCTCTGCATCTCTGATGTCGCTTCCGCAAGGTCAGGACCAGTGGAGTGGGGAGAGGTCTGCAGAGCCCATCTATGCCCACCATCTTCAGTCCCTGCCCATTTGAGTCATTTTGCACTCATTGCTGCTCTTCTCCCCCCAGGCCCTTGGCCGCTGCAAGAAACAGCAGCTGTGGCCATCTAGTTCATATCACTAATTAAATGGAATTTACACTTCGAATTTGGAAATGGACACCTTCTTGCCAAAGCACAACAGCTATTCAAATCAAGCAGTTGAGCTCACTGAGCTTCAAAAAACCTGTTTTTGGCCACACACCTCTCATTCCACTCCAATCAGCATTGATTGACTAGCTGTGTGCCAAAGATGCAAAGACTAGATATCCTTGCCAAATCACTCCCTCCCTCCATAAATGTTTCTTGAGCACCCATAAGGTGTTAAGGCCATGTGCTGTGTTCATGTATGGAGAGTGTCAAAGAAATGGCTGAGGAAATTCAGGATACAGAGAAAATGGGAGCCCAGACCAGAAAGGGAGCCCAGTGGAAGTGAGACGCTGGGCTAGGGCAGTGCAAGCAAGGCCGGGGGAAGTCAAGAAATGACCGAGATCCTTCTCTCCATCCATGTGTTAAGAACTTTAATAGAAATGCTGCTCATGCCACTTTAAGGAACCCCCAAATCGTACTGCTTCCATTTGCCTTTGAACCCACGAGGACCATTCCAGATGGGGAAGTGGAGTTGTAGAGAGCTCAGAGATTCTAGGGTCCCGTCATCTTGCTCTCTCATCATTACACCTTCACTTGTGCCAGACCCCAGGCTATTTTTTGTTATTTTCTCTCCCTTTCCCCAGTTACTCTGCCTGAGGTTTATTGGAACCACCCATTTTAGTCCTTGATCACATGTACCATGCACCTCTTCGGTAGGATGCTAACTGGTGCAGAGATACTTGCTTCTTTGGGGTGCCCACACCCTGCAACGACATTTACCGCATTACCTTGACCTGTGGGATGAGGGAGGAACATGGGGATTCCCTCCTGTCCCACCATCTTCAATGGATGTCATGTTACTTCATGCCATCTGCTTTTGTTCATGTCTGCAGGGCTTTAAATAGAATCCTGGGGGAGTAACTTCTTTTAAAGGGAAGTTGAAAGCACTTGATTCAGTCAAGACTCTGTATGCATCAACGATTTGCGTCCACTCAGTTGGGGGTGTCCTTTTAGTTCTGCCCTGGTCAGGATTAACCCCAAATGCCCTCTCACTAAGTGGTTGTTAAAAGCCTCCTTTTTGAAAGATAGGAGGGAAAAAGAATATAAAGAAGAAATGAATCTGAAAGTTTTCTTCAGAGGCTACATAATTCTAAAATTATAGGCATGCTGTCCTAAAATTATGGGACTGTAAGAACAAAAAAAGGAGGTAAATCAGGTAATTGTACTTGTCAGGGTTCTCTGGGAACCAGAACCAATAGGAGATATTGATAGATATAGATACAGATTATATATATATATATATATATATATATATATATATATATATATATATATATATAATTTATCATGAGGAATTGGCTCCTGCAATTACAGAGGCTGAGAAATCCCACAATTTGCCATTTGCAAGCTGGAATTCAGGAAAATTGTAATTCCAGTCTAGGTCTGAAGACCTGAGTACCAGGGGTAGCTGATGGTGTAAATCCCAGTCCAAGGGTAGGAGAAGATGAAATGAGATGTTTCAGCTCAAGCAGAGGAGCAGGAAGGAAAGGATCAAACTCCCCCTTCCTCACCTTTTTGCTCTCTGTCAGCCCTAAATGGACTGAAGGATGCCCGACCACACTGGGGAGGAACATCTACTTCACTGAGTCCACAGGTTCAAATGCAACCTCATCCAGAAACATCATCCCAGACACACCCAGAAATAATATTTAATCTGGACACCTCATTGCCCAGTCAAGTTGACACAAAAAATGATCACTGTAATTTTTATATCCTATCTCTGAAGAAAAATAACTTGGTTAAAATCCTTGTTCTTGTTATGTGGTTTTGGGTAGGTAATTTGGTATCTCTGAGCCTCAATTCTGTAATCAATTATATGAAGATAATAACTGCAGCTACTACTACATAGGTTTACTGAGTGCATTCAACGAGATAAGCCATAGAAAGAACCCAAAAATAAGACCTGACACATAGGAACCTTTAATTAATATCCATTGCTCATCATCATCATCATTATCATCATCATCACTGCCGTCATTATTTCCATTCATCTCATGAGGACTTGTTTCACTTTCATTATATGGTAGTCACCATGCTTGGTTCCATCAGGACACAAAAATGAATCCAATGTGGTTCCCACCCTCAGGGAAGTTCAGATCTAAAAGGGAAGATAAGACACATACAGAAATAACATTAATACAAGATAGAAAATGAGAGTGCAGCGAGAAATAGATATGAATTGTAATGAGACATCAGAGTTGCAAAAGTTGAATTTTAGCTGGCAGCGGGATAGGAGGTGGGTATTTCAGGGAAAGTCTGATGGAAAAGGAGTGTTGATCTGGGTCTGGTTGGACAGTTGAGATTTGAGGTAGCGAAGGGAAAGAGTCATTCTATGGGGAGAAAACATCATCATCCAAATCATGGAAACTCATGACAAATTGAAGGAAAATCACATAATTCAGTTTGGATTGAGTATAGAATGTTTAAGGAGAAATGAATAGTGGGCCAGAATAGAGAGGCAGATTGGGAACAAATCATAGAAGCACCACAATAATTTCTAATAGCTATATTTTCATTAAAGGTCCTCAGTAGTTTTTATAGACACTCATGTGTCTATAAAATGCTTGGAAACACAGACACTTGGTGGTTGTCCATTTCACTCTGGTTTCTGGGAATAACCATCCACAAAGCTCTTCAATGTGAAATCATGGCTCCTTTTATGTCATAAACCCTACCTTCTAGGTTTTCTTGTATTAAAGTTCATTGAATTCTCATGATTCCTCCAAATGTATATTATATCTCAGTTTTTACAGATGATGAAACTGATGCTCAGAAAAGTGAACCTCCTGACATTCCCAAGGGCATTTAGCCAACTAAGCAGTAGAGGACAGATGTGCGTGGAAATCTGCTTTATTACAAAGCCTATCTATTTGAAAGTCTATCACTGGATACTCTGAGTGGTTAATGTTTTTTTCAAAATATTTTAAATGGGTTATCTAACAGCTAAAGGATAGCCCTGGTGGGAGGTAGGCAATATTTCTTCATCTTTTTTCAGCCTATATAGCTCCCTCACAACTTAACCTGGGGCGGTAATTATGTCTGATTTGTTTATCATTCTATATTTAGTACCTAGCATATACCCAAATGAATATTAACTGAATGAATGACTCTTGGTCTCAATCCAGCTTCTGCAGCTGCAGAAGGCTGTGTGGTATTCTGGTCTGTGCAGTGACTTTGGGACAATTATCAGTGGTTTAAGACCTAACTTCCCTAGTATTTACCAAATGCACTTGAGCAATATTTAACCTCTCAGAGCCTTGACATCTATAAATAAAAATACCTAAACCTGTTGTATCCACCATCCAGCATTGTTGTGGTGAGGGTTAAATAAGGTTATTCCATTCAAGAAATACTTTCCAAGCTCTTGCTTTGCACAGGATTAGGTCCCAAGCACCAGCAGTGATTAAAAATGATTGAGCCTGGGAAGAAAACTATTTTTATACAAATAAATTCAAAAGGACAGTTATTATACACAGGGCATCGTCAGCTTAGTATCAAGAAAATCTTACCCCCAAGACCTGACTGAGCTTCCTACTGGATTTTTTTTTCTCCCTGTTGAAAAATTGAGCACATTCTTTTTCTCATGACATTTCATCTAAATCAAGTTGTCAGGAAAGTGTAATTTCTTCTAGGTGTGTGTATGAAAATAGATAGGCTGCTTTTTCCTTGGGGTCATTAGCACTTACCTATTTTCTGGATCCCTGGTTTGCTGAAAGCAACAATGGATGACATTCACAACCAGAATGACTGGCTGAACGTGGCCCAGGGATATCACAATTTTTCCCCCTGGCTTCCTCTAGGATTCTTAGTAACTTTATCCTTGGCCACAGCACAATTTTTCTCCTGAACATGCTCATATTCTTGTTTTTAAGGTTGGGGCATATCTGGAAATCAGTGCTAAACGCAAATCTACGGATTACTTATAACATAGGTCAAAATTTCAAAGTTAGAAGATAATTTGGTAAGCATTTAGTTAAAGTCTTTCATACATATTAGGAAATCCAGACCCATCCATCCATCCATCCACCCATCCATTTATTAAATCATTAATTCAACACATATTTAATGAGACCCTACTATATGCCAGGCACTGGGAACAAAATTTTGAATTAGCTGGGGGGAGGGGAGTCTCAGTCTTTAGAAACCTTGATAATATTTGATTTTTCATTATAACAACAACAATAAGAACAATAACAACAACAATAACAACAATTATTTACTGAGTGTTCCATATGGTCCAGAGGGTGTTTTTCATGCATTGTTCTATTTGATTCTCATAAGTGTAAGTGAAATAGGTACTATTATTGTTTCTATTTTACAGATGCTAAATCTGAACGGAAGGAGATTAAGTAACATGCCAATGACCGCATAATTAGTAATAAATAGAGTTAGTGTTGCAACCCCACTCTAACTCCCAACCCACACTTTTTACATTACACAGTGAAGTCTCATGGTCCAGAGAATTAGAGAGATTGCCCGTGAGATCATAGAACAGTTTATTACAAGACTTAGTGTATTCTGAATCAAATTACTATGTGTATAAATCTGAATATGTGTTTATGCTTATTTTTTTTAAACATTGCACTAAATCAGTTAAGAATTTGGTACTTGGTACCTGTGCAAAGAAAGCCAATAATCTTATTTTTCCTTTATATAACCTGTTAAACTATTCAAAGTTTTTCCTTTGAGTGTGAAATGAGAGTAAAGTTTGAAATATATTGAGGCAGTAATGTAATTTCTAAATATTTCTATAGAGAAATCATGTAGGAGTAGAAAATTCTTGAGGGCTGCTGGAGGGCACATGTGGTGACATCCTTGAAAAATTATTACCCTGGAAATCGCAGCCCCATCAATATGTGGGCAATCTCAAGGCAAAGCATTAACCTATCAAATTATAATCACCTAGGAAAGCATAGGATCCTTTATCAAAAAATAACTTATCTAGAGCACTGGTTCTCAAACTTGCATGTGTATATAGCTCACCAAGATTTTGTTAAATGCAGATTTTTATTTAAGCACAAGGTAGGGCTTGCGATCCTGTATCTCTAAGTAGATGCCAGATGATGCTGATGTTGCTTGCCCATGGACCACACTTTGACAAGTGACGCTTCTAGACCAATATGGTTTCCTGACACTCAGATGAAGTAGAAGATTATCTTTCTTAACCTCAATAAGATTTTTTAAATTGTATAAATGATATTTTCAACTATAAGCTAAAAGTTATGTTCTTGATTGTTAGTTGGATCAAGACCATTTTGAAATGGTAATTGTTGCCAGCTTGAAAGAAGAACAGAGGTGCTTTTCAAGTGGTGTTTTAGAGAGAGGTCCTAATGATGGTTAAATGATTGCAGGTCCCAAGTACAGAGTGAGAAAATGTGAAAATAATCCTAACACGTACCTCACTTCAAAGAAAGAGAAAATGAAAAATGACCTTCACAAGTCATTCAAACGACATTGGCAAGCTATAGTAAAACTCAAATTGGAGAGGTACCAGCTAATACGCTTAAAGCCAGAAAATCAGAATATATAAGATATGGTAAGACTGGGAAATTTCACAGGAAACATCTAAAAGACACCAAATCACAGCTGCAGATAAATCACAATAAGATGATATAATAAGATGGAAATAAAAGTACTAAGATACTGTAAAAGTTTAAAGTAATCTTTCCACAAGAGCTTGCCCTGTGCAATTAGGATTTTACATATTGCATTTTTAAAAATAAATTTATTTATTTATTTATTTTTGGCTGCATTGTGTCTTCGTTGCTGCACACGGGTTTTCTCTAGTTGCGGCAAGCGGGGGCTACTCTTTGTTGTGGTGCTCGGGCTTCTCACTGCGGTGGCTTCTCTTGTTGCAGAGCACGAGCTCTAGACGTGTGGACGAGCTCTAGGTGTGTGGGCTCAGTAGTTATGGCTCGCGGGCTCTAGAGTGCAGGCTCAGTAGTTGTGGCGCACGGTTTAGTTGCTCCACAGCATGTGGGATCTTCCCGGATCAGGAATCGAACCTGTGTCCCCTGCATTGGCAGGCAGATTTTTAACCACTGAGCCACCAGGGAAGACCCCTTACATATTGCATTTTAAAGGAGCTATAGAAAAATTAGAGAATTTTAAAAGAGGCAACCTCACAAATATTTGGGTCAGAGGAATTTCCTCCATCCCTGGAGAGTCTTCGCCTCTACCCTGTTTGCTCAGATTGTTTTTTCCCTCCTCTTTTCATTTACGACATTACGTGAAACTGAGCTTCAGAAAAACTCATATTTCACAGGAGTCACTGTTAAATTTGTTGGCTTACCTGTAAAGTACACACATCTGGAATTCAAGTCATATAAACTAGTAAGTTTCCTACTATGAGAATGCAAAAATGTTTGAGATGTACTATGTTGTTTCTACTAAAATATAACATTGGAATTTGTAGAGTTGTTTCATGGCAACAGAGGTTCACAAAACTGGCCAATGTCTCCAACAGAATGAGCCTGGGAGAAAATTCCTTTCTATCAGCTGACAGACACTTGACATTCATTTAGGGACAGAAATGCATCAAAGAATAGAGGTCCATTGGATATCTGGGAATTTACATAGAAAGCCAGAACTTGTGAAAGACCTTAGGATCTCTCATAGTACTTCTTTTTTCAATTTGTTTTATTCTGGTTTGGGGTTGCTGTGGAGATATTCTCTTTGACCTGTGAATGACCTTGTAGGTAAGAGCTTAATGGTTGTGTTGATTTGACTTGATTTTAGGCAACAGGTATTGACTTCTTTCTGCTCCTTCCCATATAACCAGCGAGTCCTTTGGGTTCTGCCTGGTCTAAAATTTCCCTCCATGGAGAAAATTAGCTGGCTAGTGCAGTTGAAGTGTGCAGATTTTACACTAGGAGTTCAGAGAAGGGTGGAGTTAATTGCTTCATCTGTGCTAAGGGGAGTCGGGAGGGGTTTTATAGAAGGATTGACATTTGTGTCGAATCTTGCAAAGTGAGTTGCTGTTTACAGGTTGATGGTAAATAAGCAGGTGGGATTAAGAGGGATGTTTTGGGCAGGGAGTTTAATTTTAGAAAAGGGATATCAACTTAAAACATGGTTTATTATGAGTTGTTAGTGATTTCATGGCACTGGAGATTAGGATGGAGAGGTGGCCAAGAACAGCCAAGGGAGGGTCCTGGGGACTGTCTTACGGGCTTCAGCTTTCAAGACAGTGTTTCTTAAATTGGAATAATGTATGTTCTGCTTTTTAAAGGAAAAATAAAAATCCTCATTATTCTGGTTATTCTTCATTCCCTCTGCAATCCAGTCTCGACTCTTCTTTGCCTTGTATCCTCAAGGTTCCCTTGCCCTCTGGCTTCTCGATGACTGGGGCGATGACTGGGGTGATCAGAGGGTGGTGGGAAGAGTGACAAGTATTTATTCTCCCGTCCCCTCCCTGCTCTGGTGCTGTGTTCTGGAGATGGTCCAGTATCTCTAGGATACAGCTACCATCAGGCAGCCCCTCTTCCAGCTGCCCTGGCTCCAATCTACTCTCCAGGAGACTGCCCTTTGCTTCTTCAACCTACTGTTGTTAGTTCTTGGATTCCTCACCAGCTTTTGTTGGTGCCCTGAATCCTACTCATCAAATTATTTTCAGGTCAACCCTTCTACACGTGCCAGCTCTTTCCTGGGTGGCACCCTGATTGATATACCCATCAACCATTAATGTTAACAAAAATATTTTTATTATAACATAGCTTTATATGTACAAACATATTCAAGGATGCAGTCCTTGTAGCTCTAATAGAACTAAAAAAAATCAAAAGAAATGTTTAACTAAATACACATGAAACTAAAAGCCAATAAAATAAAAATTAAACAAAGTTAATATGGCACACTGGGTTGTTTGCCTAAATTGCAGTTATGTGTGGGTGACTGACTACCACAGTGTAGCTTTTGTGTTTGTCATACTTTTATTACCCTGTGCAGTGTGATAACTCAATTTTTCCACTATATCTCTCTATTCAAGCTACTGGGAAATCTTCATTCATATGGTAAACATTGAGGTCATTTGACCTTCACTTTGAAAGAAAGCATAATTTATGTATTGAGTCTGCCTCTGTTCTTTTCTCATTTGCTTTCAGTATGAAAGAAGTACAACTTTTCACCATCACCATTGTAAACACAAACACAGACACAAGCATTTTAATTGCTTGGCAGTTTTCTGTTCCAAGGTGAGCATCTTGGTGACCCCCAAGATGCTTGGGTTAATTTTTATATTATCAGAAATAAAAACATACATTAAATATCCCCAGTATTATTGAATTATGTCTGAAGGCCCCCAGGTGTCAGGTACCTGGGTTCAAATGGGGCATCACCAAAGATCAATAGACAGGGAACCAGCAGGATCAGACCTATGCATGGTGTGGAGGGGAGGAATACCGGGGACAAGGGAACTAGGTAGGAACACATCCAGTCCAGGGCTCCTTTAAGTGCATCTCTGGTATAATTTTAAACTGTGATTGAGAGAGGACAGTAAGGTTTCATCCTCTCTCCTCACCACCCTTCCCCAAATTAATCAGGTCACACACCTCATCTTTTTCCTGAGTGAGGAAGAAATACAGCAAGTTAGGGGAGCAGGAACTTGAGGACTGATGACTGAGCAACATTACAAAGTAAGACAATTTATCCTGAAAACATAAAAACTCTAATTCAAAAGAAATGTGCACCCCTAAGATGATAGCCACACTATTTACAAGCCAAGACATGGAAACAGCCCAAGTGCCCATCAACAGACGATTGACTTAAGAAGATGTGATATCTCACCTCCTCCCCATAGAGCAGAGAACTCTACTCAATGCTGTGGTGACAGCACTGGGAAGGAAACACAAAAAAGAGGGGATATATATATGTATAGCTGATTCACTTTGCTGTACAATGGAAACTAACACAACATTGTAAAGCAACTATACTCCAATAAAATTTTTAAAAAGATGTGATATCTATGTGGATATAGATATATATATAGATATATATCTATATATGTGTACACAATGGAATATTGCTCAGCCATATAAAAGAATATAATATTGCCATTTGCAGCAACATGGATGGACCTAGAGAATATAATACTACGTGAAGTAAGTCAGAGAAAGAGAAATATTATATGATATCACTTATATGTGGAATCTAAAAAAAATACAAATGAATCTATATACAAAACAGAAATAGATTCACAGACATAGAAAACAAACCTATGGTTACCAAAGGGGAAATTGGGGAGGGATAAATTAGGAGCATGAGATTAACAGATACAAACTACTATGCATAAAATAGATAAGCAACAAGAATTTCCTGTATAGCCAGGGAACTATATTCAATATTGTGTAATAACCCACAATGGAAAATAATCTGAAAAAGAATCCATACATATAAAACTGAATCACTTTGCTCTACACCTGAAACTAACACAATATTGTAAATCAACTCTACTTCAATAAAATAAAGCAAAAATAGGAAATGGAGGCTTCCCTGGTGGCGCAGTGGTTGAGAGTCCACCTGCCGATGCAGGGGACACGTGTTCGTGCCCCGGTCCGGGAAGATCCCACATGCCGCGGAGCAGCTGGGCCCGTGAGCCATGGCCGCTGAGCCTGCGCGTCCGGAGCCTGTGCTCCGCAATGGCAGAGGCCCCAGCAGAGAGAGGCCCGCGTACCGCAAGAAAAAAAAAAAAAGGAAATGAATACCAAAAAGGTAATAACAAGAGAGAGACATTGATTCATCAACAAGGTATCAGGCAAAACACTCCACAGAGTTTAGAAAGCCTGTACCCTTGAGGATTCCTTCATTTCTCTTATCTATACAATGGGGAAGGAGGATTGAACTAGAGGATTTTTAGAAGTTGCTGTGATGCAATCACCCAAGTTTCAGTTTAAAAAGAAAAAAAAAAGATGATGTAGGTTTTGAGTGCAAGCGGGTGATCATATCAAGAAGTCCTCCTTAAATTAACCTTTTAATTTGTTCCCAAACAAACAAGAGCTACTCTGAAATGTCAGTCTTCTCAGTGCTGGCTGAGTTGTGGCTTCTCTCCCCACGCTCCCATTTTCTTGGCTGCACAGTGACGACACTTCAAAAGGAGGTGAGGGGCTCAGCTGACAGTGGAGGTCAGAATGCAGAGGCCTGAAATAGCTCCATCGGCGGCAAAGCCTCCTTGGCATCCCCTTCCTGGGTGGCCCAGAGGAAAGGAAGTCCCAGCTGAATCCCCATCTTCTTAATTGCATACTAGCTGGGGTGACCGTATTAAAAAGGGAGACTCATTTTTCTGCTTTCTGCTTCTAGAAAGGAGAGATCATTTGCTGTCTCTCTCTGCTCCAGAGGAATGTTGCAGAAACCACTTCTAAACCCCCTGTCCAGTCCCTCCTCCCCACAGGAGGAGAAGCAGCAAAGCCAAACGTTTAGCGTTGGAGGTCTACCAGGTCATCCTTGCTAGTGGGTGGAGTTACATACCTAAAGGGCAGGGATCAGTCCAGCAGCATCCTTTCCCCTAATCGTGGTCTTTTGGGCTTAGGTCCAGTGGGGTGCTTTCATTTCCTATCTCTCCAAGGTAGGCACACCTGGACAAGGCTTTATATAGGGTGAGAAGTAAGATGCTGCATTTTGATGTCAACAAAAAAGGAAAAAAGCTGTCTTGTGCAACTGAGTTGACCCAAAGCCCTGCATTGTAGGGCCATGCGGTAATTTCTTAGGTTAATAAGGGGAGTATTCAGTTCTCAGGTAGCTGGTATCTGTGTGTGTCTCCAGGTCTCTGGAGGGGACAAGGTGAAGGGTAACAGTAGGAGACATCAAACCTCTAACACATATCACTGTACCTCTACGTGGATCAATCCCAGCCTGACTTCCCATTTGCCAAGCACTCTTGCCATCACATGGGACCGAGCACACCTCCAAACTCTCTGTGCCGTGCCAAGTCCCCGCGCCTTGGCAATCAGTGCTACCCTGCACTAATGGATGCCACAGCACGCCTGGCTAAGCAGAGCTTGGACTGGCTGAGCACTGCGAGCTGTCCATTGCTACCTCTTCCAGGAAAAAAGAAATCTATTATTGCTGTACCTGATCGGCTCCCAGATGCAGAGCTAGCAGTTACCATTCACCAGGTGGCCCTAAGCTTTTTCTTTGCTTTTGGGGGCAGAAGCAAGTGACTGAAGTGTTAAGCTCATTAAATCCACCCCATGTGGAATAAGCACGTCCTGGGGCTTTTTCTAACTGCTTTCAGGAGGCAAACAGCTCCCCTCTCTGCCATGCTCAGATGGAATTAAGTAGCTCCACAGCCTTGCACACAAGTGCTTTCCTGGACTCTTGCACATTCTGACTACCTTTGCCGAGGTGGCTATGCAGCCAGACGCCCAGCCATGTTCATGGTGCCCTCTGCCTGCTAGTAGGAGCGGGTTAACTTGCGCTTTTCCACATCATCAGATACTCCCGAGGAGTGGGTGAGCCAGGTGATGAATTCTGTTTCCCACATTTCAAAACTGTTCACTTTAACCTAACCTGGCTTACATACCTGCAGATAAATCCAGACCATTCTGTAACGTCTCCCTGTGCTGTCTGTCAGGAACAGAGAATCCCTCCTAGTTACATTCACCCATGTGTTGAACCCCTGATGACTCTTTGGAACACTAATTCCCAGGGTCTTCATATAGCCTTTATTCAGGTTATTTTTTTGTTTGTTTTTCTAAACTTTCTCCCTCCCCTGTCTCTCCAATCATGCTATCAGAGATAATCATTATTAAAATGATAAACATGGTTTCCCAATTTTTCATGTGTGAAACACATCTTTATGTCTATCTATCATTTATCTATATATCTGTGTATCTATGTATTTATCTTCTATTTATATATCTATGTATAAATCTATGTATCTGTGTATCTATCTATGTATCTCTGTATATCTAATCTATGTATCTGTGTAGCTATTTGTGTATCTAATCTATGTATCTGTGTAGCTATCTGTGTATCTAATCTATGTATATATTTATCTATCTATGGATCTATCATTTATCTATCTACACACACACACACACACACACACACACACACACACTCACTAATACCTCTCCATATTTCAAAGCTTCTAGTTTATCACTATAGGATTCTTGGCCACTGTAAAGAGGGCCAGATCTATTTCCAGCTCTTTGTCTATAAGATGTCAACCCTCCTCCTACTTCAGGTTTGGTAAAATTGGGACCCAATGCTGAAAGCTACACGGTGTGCTGTGTGGGTCACTCTGCCTGGCACCCCTCCTTCCCCCTCCTGACTCTACAGCAGAGTTTCTGTTATTATTCCTGTTATGTAGAGGGGACAGACTTCGAGGAACTTGCCTGAGGTCAGAGTTGAGAGGAGGTCAGGGCCGTGGTCCATGCTCTCCAGCCCAGGTGTTCACTGAATCCTGACTCCAGTGTCATCCCTGAGGAGCCCCCTGGTTTTTACTTTATTTTATTTCTTATTCTTAGTGCAGGGAGAAGTAGTCTCCCATTTTGGGTCACTCTAAGCTGAGCCTAGAACTAAACCTTATCTGCCGCAAACAGTTTCTCAGGGATCAGGAAAAAAAACAAAAAAAGATAAAAACAAAGGTAAAGTCCTCAAAATTATGCTTGCTTGCACAAAGACCATTTACTGGGACCTGAATCACAAAATGCCTACTTTTTTTCCCCTTTACAGATGTAATTGTCACATATGTTCATTATGAATTCGTAATGAGGGCCCAGAACAGATGGGGCTGACTTAAAATGACGTACACTTCAAGCAGTGCTTATCCGTAATGGGGCTGCTGCTGCCCTCGAAGGCACCGAAGGGGTGTCTGCAGAGAGGTCCTGAGGCTGGCCTGGCTTGCCTGGGGCCTGGGCAGGAGCTGCTGGGCACGGGGCCATATTTAGAGGAATCTTGGAGCAGGATTTGGAGCTAGTCCCTGTACCTGTCACAGCCTCTTTGTGTCCTAAGAAATATCCCAGTGGCCAGAGGATTAGGAGCCTGGGGACTTATTTAGTCAGAATTGGCTCAAAGTTGAGTAGTGGAGGAGACAGTCAGGACCTGTATCTAGTGTCAAAGACCCCTCGCCAGGGGTCTCTCCCATTTGCCCCATGTAGGGACACTCTCTCTGGCCCTGTGGGTTTGGCCTGGGTCCTCCTCTGAACTCATTTCTCCTTCCAGTGTGAATGTTCTGCTCTTTCTCTTATACCCAGGGTTAGGGGGAGGATGGGGCACTGACTTCAATAACCTGATGTGTTAGTTCATGTTAATATCATGGAGTGGAGGTCACGCTGCCACATGTCTTAGGTAACTTAATCCATACACGTTTTTGTGTCATTGTAGGCATTTTGAATCTCACTCTAAGTGAGAGACACAAGATTTGAATTGAAGTCCATTTGATTGCAAAGCCCATGAATTGTCTAATGGAGTTTCTTGCTAGCATTAAGATTTGTTAAAGATTAAATTTGTAATCCTCTTCTCCGAGAATATTTTTGAGGAGATTCTTACAAGTGAAAATCTGAGCTTAGACAGTTGGCTATTGAGGGTGGAACTTCAGTTTTGAGGAATGAGAATTACATCCTGGTGGATACTATCCAGATATAATTCTCAAAGCACATCACAAACACAGCAATTACATTTCACGGTGCTCTTGTGTTAGTTCCCCCCTGCTCCCCTTCTCTCCTTTGGACTCCCTCTAAAGGGAGCTCTGGTCCACGTGGGAAGATGAAAAAGCATTATGATTCCCCCCGTGTTCTCCCCAACTATTCCAGTAGGATGAGTATGGGCTGGTTATAGGAAAGTGAAATCTGGGGTGTGGATTGTAATTACAAAGGACGCATACTTGGGCTTCCTTTAAAACTAAAACTCTTTTCGCAGCTGGAGGAAATTAAAAAAAAAAAACAACAGTTAAATAGATGAATATAGTTTCTGTCATCTGCCAGCACTGCATGCTACTGAAAAAAGAGAGACAACTAGTAAATTGTGTGTGTTTGCCGCTAAGGTCATCTTCATTGATTTAAAGGATAAATTGTACCACTTTTATTTATGTAAGATGTGCCTCACAAACTTCAAATTATTAGCCTCTATCATATCTTGGAGAAGGAAATAAACATCTGGTCCCTGTTATCTTCATAGGCTATTGGAAGAGTTTGTAAGGACATAAACTTTCCTGGAAAGAGGTGGCTACGTCACACCTAACCTGCACCCCACCCTGGCTGTATCAGAGCATGGCTCTCACTAGAGAAGTAGACTGGGATGTGAAGTCCCAGGGGTTCCAGTGCTGGCCTTGCATCCCAGCTACCTCAGACAAGTCCCCACCACCTGAGCCTCGGTTTTTGTCTGTGAAAGGAATGAACATGGTGAAATCTCTTCTTCTGACTTCAGAGAAATATTATAAGAGCATATGAGAGAACACGGTCAAAAGCCTTTTGTAAGTCTTAAAGTACGTTTACAAATATCTGCTGTTTCTAGAAATCATATTAACACAGGGTTTCACAACTTTAACCCTGTTGATATTTTGGGCCAAATCATTCTGTTTGGGGGAAAGATGGCCTTCCTGTGCATTACAGTATTTTAAACAGCATCTCTGTCCTCAACCCACTAGATGCTAGTAGCACCCTTCCCCCACATATACCCTCATCTTCCAGTCGTGACAACCAAAAATGTCTCCAGGCATTCTCAGATATTCCCTGGTGGGCAAAATCTCCCCAACCATTTAAGAGTGACCTTGGATAAATTACTTAAGCTCTTTGAGACTTGGTCTCCTCATCTGTGGCCTGGGGATGATAATAAGCACATCTCCCTCATAGGTATTACTTATCCTTATCCTTATTGTGTGGATTAAATGAGATAATGCACATAACACAGTAAACAGAGGGCAAGGTACACGTGGTATGTGATCAGGAGATATTTGCTTTTATGTGAAGAGCACGAGCTTAATGCCACTTTTGAATGTAAAGGTGACCCTGCTTCACCACCATCTGTAGAATATACACCCCAGGCATCTAGTTAAGAAGTGGTGATGAATTTTCTCCAAAGCACCTGCAGACACATGATTGAGAATGGGCATTGTCTTGTGGCCTGCCTGAGTCAAGCTATCTATTGGGAGTACTCTGGCCTCCTCTTCCTTGTCTCCATCCCCGTGCTGAGTAGTACCATCTATTCCAATCCCCCCAATACTTTCTTAGGGCTTTGTTGCTTTCTCCTCCTCCTCCAGACCTGCTTCTAGGACAGGCTCTGACCAGTTTCGTGTCAGAACAGGGATGTCTGTAGAGCTTACAAGGTACTCTTCACAGGTACATTTGAAAATTATGAAAAGACCTGAAGTCAAAGGATTTGCTTTAAGCGTTAATAAGCCAGTGAACTACGTATTTAATTAGCAAAGTTACCTTGGAGATCTTTGCCTGTAGTCTACTCACCAGGTTTGTCCTGAGAACATTCAGTGGATAGGGAAAGAAACCACCTCTGATGTGAGCTCAACACTGTATCAATGATACTGGCTTTGGGGAAGATAAAACACTTTTATGGCTAATTTAGGGACCATATAAACTACCCTTCTGTTCTCCCAAGTTTGGGATCATTTGAAGGATAGATACAGAGGTCAGAGATGGAGTTGAAAAACATTATTGTTTGGAGATGAAACAGTTTGGAAACTATAGCATTAGACTTACTGCCAAGGGCACTTGTTAAAACTTCACCGCAGAACTGGATGGACTTAACGTCTCTCACCCTCAGTCTTTGCCCCAGCTGCCCCAATCAGGGCATAAAAGAGGGCAGATCCAGAGAGAGGAGGGAGGGAGGGAGACCAGTTGCATTTCTCTAATGTAAGACCCTCCACATAGAAACACAAGCCCGGGAAGTGACCTTGGCCCCTAACCCTGCATTACATTCTATGCAGTGTGCACACTGACTTCACACCTGCATGTCCCAAATACCTCCAAGGAATGATTGTCATGTTAGGAACATATAACTAGGGTGGGTAGGGAATACCAAACACTGTGGTGGAGAAACAAGTCTGGGCAAGTTTGTGTTTTCCTTTTGCAATATTGGACTTCTCAGAGCTCTTAAGTGTACAAATAGGCACTGCAAGCGTCCAAGTGGTTGGTTTACCAGGCAGACTTGCCCATACTGATGGGCCTGTTGTCTTAAGACACCAAATGCACCTTGATAAAAGAGGTCTTAAGCTAAATGTGGAAGAGGGAAAGTTAGCTATTCTTTAAACTAACAAGTCATTCAAAGAGGATTGGAACCTTACTAATGGAAAGAATGTCATGCAAAATGAGCTAAATTGCCCCCATTTATCCTGAGGGACAGATAGAGACCCATAGCTTCTGGTGCGGTATTCTTTTCTATCAAGAGCATATACATATAGGCACGTGTAATGTGGAAACTTGTTTATAGCTTTGAAACAAACATGTATAATATATAATGTATGTACACACACACACACACACACACACACACACGTACACACACTACGGTTTCCTGATGATGAAAAGGTAGTTTTCATTTTCCGTTGGCTTTTTTCTCCCTGATGTCTCATGTGAGCATGAGAATTTCATTTTTTTCCCCCTCTGTGACTTGGGACCTTTTTACTAATTTGATGAAATTCCGCATGATCTCAGAATATGGTCTATGGAAGCAGATCGATAAAGTAGTTTACAGAACTATTGAAGAAAGAACCTCCCTTGTGTTAATATAGGCTACAGCTTCTTTGCAAACAGTTGCATTTTATCCTGTGCTGTCTACCAGGAGGCCCTGATGCCATCACCTTGGTTCTAAACTGGAACGGAATGTTAAGATAACTGGCTCTGGGACCATCCCTGGGAATTGCTTGGAGAGGCTCAGGGGCTGGCCAGAAGGGAATTCAATGCTGGTGAACTCTCCCAGACCCCTGAAGTTATCACAGCATCCTGGTGACAGTTGCCTCAAGTCACAGACCAGCGCCCTTCATAACTGATTTTTCTCTTGTTACAAAACTTCCTGTTCTTGCACTAAGTTTTTCCCCCATGAATCTGTGTGTCTTTTTAGCTGGAAATGGAAGAGATTGGGAGAATTGATAATCTAGAAAAAGACAACTGCACATCCTGGTTGTCCTTCCAAGCATCATTTAAATGCTTCTTCTTATTATAGTGCTTATACTTGGGGACAGTGTCACACTCTGCGGCAATGTAGTTACATTTGCGATGGCGCTTCCATTATAAACCCCTGTTTTCAGATGCTCATGACAGCCCTGGGGGGAAAATCACTCTTTGGGCTGAAATTTCTCATATCCGTTCTCACCTCCGAGGTGAAATTCTTGTTTTACAGTCTGGCAGAAAGCTCTGTGTCTGTGATTATGTAAAGCCTCTCAAAGGACCCATGGGAGTGGGGTTGGGGCCGGGTGTTAGGTATTTCAGGAGAGTGAGATTTGGGAAACTCAGGGTCCTCATCTGTGTGATATTTGGGAACCAGGACCCCAGGATCATTTTGTAGATTCTGCCCTGGAGTGATAAGGTGATTTTGCAAGTGAAATTTATTTCTCTGATTCCTGGGTGTTGAAGCGAGTTTGTTCATTCTAGAAGCAGGCGAGTAAAGTAATTCTGCAGGGAGCCTTGGATCTGCTTCTTCCACATTCTTTTAGGCAACCTATGTCAAAGCAGACACTAGTCTATTGGCGGTGGTCTAACACCACCATCACTTTCCCCTCTCTGTGCTGTTGTTCATAGAGCTTTCTCAGCCTAGAATTCCTTTCCTGTCCTATTCAAGCGGAGCCCCAGTCTTCCCATAAAATCCAACTCATATGCCACCTTCTCTGTGAAGCCTGTCATGTCTGTGAAACCCTTCTTGCTCTGTATTCTTCCAGCATGTTATTTATACAATGAACATGGCACTCATTACTTTTTACTTCTATTGGAGTTGTTCCTATGTCTTCTGCTTCTACTCCTCCCTTCCATCATTTCACAAGGTTCCTGAGGGTAAATAACTCTTGAACTTTTACAAACAACACAACAGCAACATTGCATATTGGACACTCAATATATGTTTGTTAGATCAGTTCATTACCCCCACTTACTGAACAGCAGCCATATTTGGTACTCTTGGAGATTTTGAACCCCCAAACCTAAATGGATATGACTCTTGCCCTCTGCAAACATGGGATTTGGGATGTGTAGCAAGGAGGAAGAAAAATGAAAAGAAAGAGTTAAAATTTAAAGCTACCAGAACCATATGAGACCTGAGGGTAGAGTTTTAGCATCAGAGCGCTTATGGGCAATGCCTTGTGAGTGGAGGGCGTGAGATGGATTTGTGGTTGGGGGAAGAATCTAGATTGGGGAGGTCTGTTTGGATCTGCTTCATGAAGTCATGGAAAGCTTTAAAAGAAAGCTATCAGTAGAGGTTAACCCAAAGCGTTTTCTAGGATGGTTTTCAGATTGTTCTTGAAATAAATCAACTTGCTGTTAGACCTATCGCAAAAGTTAGTCTTTTTAACAATATACCTCAGGAGGGCTCACATTCGTCCTTAAAATGGACCCCCACTGGACTCTCACTCATGTAAGATTGTCGAAAAGTCGAGATAACTCTAAATACAAGGTGTGTCTACAAGTGAGGTTGCAAGTATCCTCCCTCCCCCATTTTCAGCATCTCTGTTATTCACGTCTCCCTACCAATCGATCGCAGATGTTTTGTCTCTTCTCATGTCTCTGTTGTATTGAATACGAGGCTTGCTCTGCCGAGGAGACCCAGCCTGACAGGGAGGATGTGGAAAATGATCAGAGCCAGCACTTGCTCCTTCATTCTCTCTGCTGTATTGCTCCCTCAGTGACATCAGAAACCAGCCCACAGATGAGCCATTGTAATTTCCTGGCCCCGTGCGATGGCTGCGTTTGTTACCTTATTATTGAACAAGCTATCTCTTTGGATAGACTGCCCCTCCAGTCAATTTTCAAATGGATTTGGATGTCAGAAGATCTTCTCAGCTTCTGAGATTAAATCCAACTCAGGATTTAAAAGCAGGCATTCTGCACATTTGGGATAATTAACTAAAGCTTATCCCACTTTATCCCAAATCCCTGTTGACCTATTTTAGGTGTAATGTTTCAAGAGTTGTGATCCAAAGGTGGAAACAGAGTCAGTCAGCAGCCTCTGGCTACCCTCCCATTCCTTCTTCCCTCCCCGGGCCCTCACATTTTCAACTTTCATGCTTAACTATCCCCCTGGGATAGTTCAATGCTCTTTTTTCAGAAAGCCTGCCAGATGTAAACTTGGCACTAGGATGCCGGTATGGAGAGCACTGAGACCCAGGGGATCGAGCAGGTTGGGCTCACCTTGAACGTTCTGAATGCTCCCATTGCATGACCTTGAAAATGTTAGGTGTGCACACTCAGTGCTGTACAAGAAGAATGTCCCCTCCTCCAGGATGCTAATCATTGCTACACCAAAAGCTCCCTCACTCCTTCTCTCTTTGCCCTTGCCCACATCCCTCTCTCTCTCTCTTTCTCCCCCCCCCACGCCCCCGCCACAAATGTGCAGAGTCAAGGGAGTAAAAGGCAAAGAAATAACAAAGAAATCCAGCAAAAATGTCTGCGCACTCAGATAAAACACACCCTTTCGCTGTGTTCTCTATTCTATCCTTAACTCCAGAAGGGGAAAAAAAAAAAAGCAGAAAATGACGTGGCTAATTGTACAATTACAAAATGGGGTGAAATGGCATTTAAATGGGCATAGAGGGTCGCAATTCCCATAAAGTTTTCCCATTGTACGGCAAGCACACCTTCCTTTCTTTCCTTTCTACCTTTTTTGACCTCTGCCGTTATCTCTAGATTTATCAGCAATACTAGATGGCTTTTTCACATCAGTAAGCACCATCTAAAATATAACAATCAGAAAGAATCAGAGAAAATAAATCAATGTCCACAAACAACCAACCAATTTTGGCAAGTACAATTTATTCATAAAAGCTACAGTTCACTGGGGATTCTCTTGTCTTGCATCCACAATGCCCTTGATTCAGATGCCAGCATGGTGAGCGCCAGGTGGCAGCAAGATGGGAAGACGCGCATTGTTCCATCTTGGTTGCTTTGTTCTCCTAATGCCTCTGGTCTCCTTCTTTTTAATCTCATAGGCGCACTTTATTCTAGGAATTCTATAGGATTGTTATCCTAACTAATTGAAGATAGAAATTAAAGTTGAACAGGCCTTGGGTTTTTCGTTGGGGAGGAGGGTGGCTCGGGGAAGGGTTTATAAAAAGGAGGGCTGGGCTTCCCTGGTGGCGCAGTGGTTGAGAGTCCGCCTGCCGATGCAGGAGATGCGGGTTCATGCCCCTGTCCAGGAGGATCCCACATGCCGCGGAGTGGCTGGGCCTGTGAGACATGGCCCCTGAGCCTGCGTGTCCGGAGCCTGTGCTCCGCAGTGGGAGAGGCCACAGCAGTGAGAGGCCCGCGTACCAAGAAAAAAAAAAGGAGGGCTGCTGGTCTTTTCGATAGGCTCACTGCTCCGAGAATTTCCGATGCTTCCTTCTGATCATGTGTATCATTGCCCCTCAGAGGTCATAATCATGCACCAGCAGAAACCATCTTAGCAGAAAGACTCCCATATTTCAGCTCTATATTCTGTCTAGGATTAATCATGGATTTTTCCCAAAGGGACTCTGTTTTCCCAGCCAACACTACAGATATTTTGTTTCAGATCCCCCCTTATTTTCTAGCTTACATTCACATTCTTAAGGATTTCTCATCCTCTTTTTACGAAAATCTGCTTATGTCTGGGGTATGAGGGGGAGGCTGGATACCTTGCTTTCCAGTTAGGGACCTGAGAAAGGTGAAAGGAAGAAAAGAGGGGAGAAATACTGAGAGATTACAGGCCAGAGCTGTGGGTGGGAGACATGGATGGGAAATATACAAGGAAAGCATTCTTTGACCACTAAACCAGGGCTCCTATCTTTGAAAACACAGAGTAAATCGTTCTGCTGACAATAATTAATTAGCAATAATAATTTGCCCTCGGAGCTCAGCTTTCTTCCCGCAGCCTCAGAGCACTTCACAAACCGTGCTTAATTAGGGCTCAGGCTCCCTGTGGAAGGTAAGCAGGTGTTAACAGCACACTTCCTCCTGCGGGGACCCAGGCATGGGGGAGTTCAGTGGCTCAACCAGTGGTTGGTTACTGTGCCCAGTGGGGAAGAAAGGAGCCTTCAGTCAGTTTACCAGTGTCCATGTCTGTGTCACCGAAGTGGTGGTGGTCAGTGACCTGCCTGGGTGACTGGTGTGTACCGTTGCTGATTAGTTGCCAAACTGACACAATCCTGCTGTGAGTGTAGCTCACTGGACCTAGCGGGCTTGCAGCCTCTTATCCAATCAGAGTGAGGAAAATCTCAGCTTTCTGTTCCCAAAGCAAGCTGGGAGGTGAACTCTCCTGCACAGACAGTATTTAATTTGTGACAGCTTGTTGAGGTTAGTCACCTTGCTCGTCACCGCTGTGTTCTCCTGGCCATGTGTTCGACAGACTTACTTTCTGCCAGTGCCTTGTCATGAGGGCTAATGGAGAGGGATCTGGGAGGAACTGAGCAGAGATGCTCCTGGGGGCCGCTGCCACTGCCCTTTTTTTTTTTTTTTTTTTTGCGGTACACGGGCCTCTCACTGTTGTGGCCCCTCCCCTTGTGGAGCACAGGCTCCTGACGCGCAGGCTCAGCGGCCATGGCTCACGGGCCCAGGCGCTCCGCGGCATGTGGGATCTTCCCGGACTGGGGCACGAACCTGTGTTCCCTGCATCGGCAGGCGGACTCACAACCACTGCGCCACCAGGGAAGCCCCACTGCCCTTTTCTGCTCATCCTCCTGTTGGCCCTGGGCTGGCAGCTGCTACCGCATTCCCAGCTCGGGCCCCCCAGATGGAAGGAGGAAAGATTAGCTCTCCCTGCATCTCGTGCCAGGGCTGTGTGGTGGATTAGGTTGGCAGACAGACCCGAATAGCTTCATCTTTGGGAGCAGGAAGGTTTTTCAAGGTCACTCTGCAACACACATATGTTTCTGAGTTGCTCTGGGAAGCCAACTGCCAGGTCCACTCAGACCCTGGGGTTCTGACTTATAAGAGTGATTCCTAAACTTTGCTAGTATTGGCATTGCTTTTTATGTCAAACATTTTGCAGAACACAGCTCTTGCCAATTTCCCCACAACAAAATGTTAAGGTATTATTAACCCTTTTAATATGTATTTTGTAGGGAAATGCATAGTGACAAACAGCTATTATAAATTCAGTAATGATCTTATACAGATTTTATTTATGACAATATGAAATGCACTTGAAAATAAAATAAGTGTGGATGTTTTTGCAAAGCACTGGTTGTTTTGTTTGTTTGTTTGTTTTGTGTTTTAGGTGAGAGATGACCCTTAATGCACAAATTTGAAACTGCTTGCAGCAACTTTATATCCTTCAAGGGCCCTTGGCTTGCAGGTTAGAAACTTTTGATTTATATAGGCAAATAAAAGTTTGGGTGACTAAACCTGTGAAAATTCTCAGAAATAGACCTAACACTTTCTGGGATGCTTGGACCATTTGTCTGAATTTCTAATTCCAGGAGTGCACCATTTTTTTCTTTAAGAGAAGCATGGAAACTGTGGAATCCACACAGGACCATTTGGGAAAACAGCTTGAGCCCTCAGGAACACCTCTTCCGTAGGTTTCTTCTGCCTCTCATGTATCTTGGATTTCTCTGGAGTGTCTTTTTCCCCCCACTGGGGATATCAAAACATTTGGTTAAAAGTGACAGCAAAAAGGATTACAAAAACCATGCAAAAGAGGACCATGATGGGCCTACTGTGTATCGGAGAGGCTCTAAATTATTATTTGAATTTGAATTCTTCTTTCTCTGCACTATCAAGGTCTAAAAGGCCAACCAAGAAGGCTAAGGAGGATCCAGGGCTCAGAGAAATTATTGAAAAGAGAACGGACTGTTGTAGAGACCAAATGTAGCTTGATGTCATCATGGGGAGCATTTATGGAGCCCCTGCTATGTCAGTATCTTCACAGAGATACAGTAACAAGGCATATGAAAAATGTGTATATCACTGCTACTGTTGTTTTCTGCACAACAGTTGTGGAGGGTGGTTATCTTTATTCCAATTGTTGAGAATAAAGCTCTGTGCAGTGTGACTTGCTCAAGGCCACAAAACTGGGAAATGGCAAAGCTGGAGTCAAGTGCAGGTTTGACTCAGGATGAGAAGCTCAGGCTGTGGCTGAGTGTTTCTGTTCTGTTAGCGGCTCACTTGCTCCTAAGCATCATTGGAAAAGCAGCTTGCTGCACAGCCATGAGGGCTGTCACTGCTGGCGTTGCTCACGGTAGATGGCTGGCTGCTCCATGGGCACTGGCATGTGAACCACTGGAGGTTCGGCTCCCCAAGGAAAGAGGTGATGGAGAGTTTTCCCTTATGGAGAGATTTCCCAGACGTGGCACCACGTGGTAGAATCAGAGATGCTAGTTTTGGCTTTAAACGAAAAATCTGTGAACCCAGAGCCAAGTTTTAGTCCCAGATGTACCAGTGTTTGACTTTTCACAAGGTGCTCAGCTTCTACAAACCTCAGTTCTCCTTTCTGTAAATTGGTGATTCATTCCGTCACCAGACAATTGTCTGAGTCTCAACCTTAGACTAGTTCAGTGGTGGGTGGCTGTTCTCTACCCTTTAGGAACTCAATCCAGTGATAGATAAATTAAAAAGGAAATAATAATTCACTGAAACAAGTGGAATAATATGGACTGAAAACATTTTTGGATGCCTAGTGGAATCAAGGAAGGCTTCACAGAAAAGGTGACATTTGAATCAACTTTTGAAGACCTACAAATGGACCAGATGGGGAGTTCAATTCAGTTTAATTGCTGTGTTTGTGTGTGTGCGTGTTTGTATGTGTGGGTATGTTTCTATTATGTACCAGTTACTGTGCTAGCTTTTGGGTGCAACTGTTAATAAGACAAATATCCTATCTCTAAGATGTTTAGTCTGATTAGAGAGTGAAGTCACTACAATGTGAAACATTAAAAACTACACTGAGCTTACACAGGAGCACCTCCATCTCATCTGGGGCAGGAGGAGAATTTCAAGCAGAGGGAATGGCTGTGTCAAGGTGATAGATGCAGAGAGGGCACCAGTGCTGTGTTGCTGGGTGAAAAAGTAGACGGTAAGGCTGAAGAACCACCTAAGGGGTGGCCAGTAAAGGGTCACGCATGCTTAGTTAAGTTAGAATTTTACCCTGATGTGATGGAGAACTTTAATCAGGGAAACAGACCAAATGAGAGCTTTAGGTGGGGAAGAGGATCTATTTCCTTTGAAACTGGAAGTAACAGCCCAGGGGAGAGAGTGTGGGTAGTAGGACATCCATACAGGAAGTTCTTGCAATGGGAGCAGCAGGTGGGTTGGCAGAGTGAGAAGAGCTGACGCAGGATATGGCTCTGATAGAAGACGCGGTTTACAGGTTGATGAGGTTTGGGGATAAAAGAAGGACTCAGGGGAAAGGCAGAATGGGTTCTAGTTTTCCAAAGAAGAGAAGGTCTGATGGAGAACTCCTGAGTTCACATCTGGACATATTCAGTGAGGTGCCTATTACTCAGGCGGAGCTGTCCACTTGGTCAGGTGGGGATCCATGACCAGATCTCAAGAGAAAGGTTGGAGCTGGAGGTTTGGATTTGGTAATCACAAAGATGTGGGTGCACCTGTAGTGACGGGAAGGATGAGAAAGGAGGACCAGGGATATGAGGGAATGGAACATCTGGGGGTTACAGTGAAGTGGATTAGCTGTGGAGGAGACTGAAGGGGAAGACCAGAGAGCTCTAAGGAAGATCAAGAATGAGTAAAATCCTGGAGGTTGACAGGATGGGCAGTGAGTGACAGAACGGGATGGAGACTCACAAAGAACTAGCATCTCCCCTATGCACGTTATGAGGCTGCTCTGTCAGCTGATGAACCAACACATGTGACAACAGTAGACTGTGAAATGTTGGACAAACATCAAGTATGTGCTCCCTGCCTGCATCTCTTCTCCTTTCCTTTCTCCACCCATCACACACTCCCAAACACGATTTTCAGCTGCCAACCCCTTCTAGAAAACGAAGCCACCTGTATTGCGTATCCACCCCCCTCCATGCTGCTGATCTTCATTTCTTTGTGCTGTTCCCTTTGCTAAGAAAGCCTTGCCAACATCATCTTGTGTCTTATTAGCTCCTGTGGATCCTTTGAGACTCATTTTTAACATCTCCTCCAGTAAGACTTCCCTGATTTTCAGCAATAGAAACCACTCCCTGGCTCCCTCCCACCACATACCCAAGGCTGGATAAAGCGCTCCTCCTCTGGTCTTCCTGACAACCTGTGCATCTCGGTATCATCACATGTTCTCGTTCACCAGCCACTGGCTGTACAGCATGTTCATTTAACGTCCATTATCTGTGCTCTCTTTACGAGCAGGAGCTATGTCCTGTTGCTCTTAGAATCCCCACATTCTAGCTCAATGCCTGACACTTAATAGATCCTCCATGAAGAGTTGTTGAACATGAATGAACAAATAAGATGCAGACACCTTGGTGTTGTTTTCCTTTTCTAGCAACCAGAGCACTCAGCGTCTGAAGAACAGCTTTCGACCACTCACCTAAGAAGCAAAGCATTTGGTGGGGAGCTCTGACCAGACTGGCTGCCCACACTAATTAAAACGTTCAGCCCACGTGAATACAAATCCAGATACAACGTGCCAGGGCAGATAACTCCTGATCCCAACTCATCCCCAGAGCTTTTCCTGAGCCCCGCTGTTTAGAAGCAATCCGCAGCATGGCCACTTGATAAAATTATTTCTGTTTGGTAAGTGTGAGTGGGCATGCGGGCATGGGGAACCAGGGCAGTCAAGGGACAGGAGCTGATAGGAAGTCAAATTGTGGAGGCTTCAGGAATGAAAGCATAGTGGAAAAAATCCCTGGGGATCTCATCAAGTTTGGGGTTAGAAAGCATGAAAAAGGGAAGGCATATCTGACTGTTACACTTTCCTTAGACTCTCTGACTTTAAAATTCAATGCAGCATCAAGCCACAAACACAAATTCGTAGACACAAACCTTAGACAAATGATCTCAGCAGCCATTAGCCTTCCAGAGCGGGTACGTAACTCCTGGTCACCAGGTTCAACATAGAGCAAGCCTAGAAGTCTGTCGGGCACAGAGAGTTGTCTTCTGAGAATCTGAAATGCTGTTCAGAAGAAACAGGGTGATTGCGAGCTGGAGAGAGAGATTTGGGTCCTCACCCCAGCTCTAAGGCAAAGTGGCCACGTGATCCCCTGCAAATCGCTTGGCTTCTCCCAGCCTCTGTCCTCTCATCCTTAAAATGAGGGATTTTGGACTAATGTCTCTAGAGATCCTTCTTATAGTGTGACTATGAAATGGGATTCTCCTGATTCTGCAGATGAGAGTTCTGCTAAGTCCAAGTTCATCCAGAGAGGGTGAGTCAGACCCTGGCACATCTACAGGTACACCATCTCCCAGGCTACGGGTTTAGACCACCCTCTTCCTTTTAGACTCAGCCTGGGTTGGTTATGTCCATACGCTCCCTCCCACCCACCATGTGTTGTTTACTTGGCTGAAACTCTGTTATCTTCCTTCTCCTGGCCTTTGAAGAATCCCTGCTTTCTTGGTCTGGCTTTTTGCCATGCTCCTGGGCAGTTGTGAACAACTAGTCAGGCGATTGCCTGTCCTGTCACAGAATATGTACAGAGAGGAGAAGAAGAAAAATGGAAATCCAGCACATTTATGCCAGTGCAGCTTCATGGAACCCACACAGCTCTCTGCAGCGGTGCACAAACTGGACCAGAATCACCATCCAAAGTGCCTCCTGGAAGTGCCTGTGGAGGTTTTCCATCACAGAGTGAGACCTAGAGGAGCTCTGTACACAGGGCTCTGTCCTGCTGTCTTCAGGCTGCCTCAGCCAATGGGAACACCTTCCATTCTTTTTAGCTACACAGCGGGGGCCAGAGTTTTCAGGGGCTGGAAAGACCTGAAATCCCTCCTGCTCCCGGAGAGACAAGGCACTGAATTGGTGACTGTCTAAGCAGGGTTTTCATTTTACGTGTGCTTCTTTCCAGATTCTCAGTTGCTGTCCCTCTAACCTCAGCCTTCATCATCTGTGTTCAAGGGAGTCAGCAGGGTACCAGCACATAATGGGATTCCATGGGTTTTATCCAATAGCTTTAATTC
Organism: Lagenorhynchus albirostris; assembly: GCF_949774975.1. Taxonomy (NCBI): domain Eukaryota; kingdom Metazoa; phylum Chordata; class Mammalia; order Artiodactyla; family Delphinidae; genus Lagenorhynchus; species Lagenorhynchus albirostris. The sequence goes on from NC_083103.1 coordinate 101,928,255, forward strand.
ATTTAACAACTATTTATTAAATCCCGACTATATGCCAGCCCTTCTGCTAGATGCCAGGAATACAAAAAAGAATAAGCTATAAACTCTGGCACTCAAGATTCTGAATCTAGTAAGAGAGAGAGTCAAACAAAGATGGAATTTATAATCAGAGGTATGGAGTAGCGAGTTGCTGTTGGAGCAAAGGAAGATAATGCCCACCTGTTCTTGGGGAAATAGAGTAGGTTTTTTTAAATTGAAGTATAGATGATTTACAATGTTGTGTTAATTTCAGGTGTATGGCAGAGTGATTCAGAATCATATATTCTGAATATATATATCCTTTTTTCAATCATTTTCCATTATATGTTATCACAAGACATTCAATATAGTTCCCTTTGCTCTACAGTAAGTCCTTGTTGTGTATCTGTTTTATAGATGGGAGTGTATCTATTAATCCCATACTCCTAATTTATCCCTTCCCCACCCTTCCCATTTGGTAACCAAAAGTTTGTTTTCTATGTCTGTGAGTCTGTTTCTGTTTTGTAAGTAAGTTCATTTGTACTATTTTTCAGATTCCACATATAAATGCTGTCAAGTAATATTTGTCTTTCTCTCTCTGACTTACTTCACTTAGTATGATAATCTCTAGGTCCATCCATGTTGCTGCAAATGGCATTATTTTATTCTTTTATGGCTGAGTAATATTCCATTACATACACACACACACACACACACACACACACCCCACATCTTCTTTATCCATTCATCTGTTGATTGATGGGCATTTAGGTTGCTTCCATGTCTTGGATCTTGTAAATAGTGCTGCAGTGAATATTGGGTGCATGTATCCTTTTGGATCATGTTTTTCTCCAGATATATGCCCAGGAATGGGATTGCTAGATCATTTGGTAAGTCTATTTTTAGTTTTTTAAGGAACTTCCATACTGTTTTCCATAGTGACTGCACCAATTTACATTCCCACCAACAGTGTAGGAGGGTTCCATTTTCTCCACACCTTCTCCAGCACTTATTATCTGTAGACTTTTTGATGATAGTCATTCTGACTTGTGTGAAGTGATAACTCATTAGTTTTGATTTGCATTTCTCTAACAATTAGACACATCTTTTCATGTGTCAGTTGGCCATCTGTATGTCTTCTTTGGAGAAATGTCTATTTAGGTCTTCTGCAGGGCACGTTTCTTATCAGAGGAATTTAAAAATATGGCAAGATGTGAATGCACCTGGAGGGAGGAGAGGGTGGCTTCCACACAACATGCACAGGTGTAAAATGACCACGCTTACGTACTGGCAAGAAGCTCATCATGGCTGCAGCGTGGGCTGTGAGGCGTGCAGAGGTAGGAGGTGAGGTAGGTGAAATTTTGGCAGGACCACCTCTACCCCGTGGTTTACTCTGGAAGGTGACAACGGGAAGGGAGAAGATCAGATTACTGAGATTATATATCAGCGTTGTGCTGGGCCCTCCACATATGTTACCTCACCTTGCCTGACCCTCTCTGATCCTTCCCACCACACATAGGTCATCTAGGACAGATTGCTAAACCAGACCAGGCTTTTAGACATCATAGTAAAATGGGCATAATATTATCTGCCTCTCAGGGCTGGTAAGAAGGTTAAACACAGAAACAGGAGAGACTTCTGTGTCTGTCAGTGTGGGAGTCCATGGGCTGATAAATAGGGCTGAGTGAATGTGTAGGTTCTCACCAACCAACTACTCTCCTTGGAGGTATGTTTGGTGAGAGCTGAGAAAGAGACAAGCTGAGGAGAGAAAAAGTACTCTCTCCTCAGCACTCAGAAATCACAGTATGGAAGGTACTGATGCTGTGGGTGAAGTGAGAGAGATGACGTAGAGGACAGAGGGCAGAGATGGGTGTGGTACCCGGACTCAGGCCTTCCCTCCCCAGGGTGGGAGGAGGGGTGGGGCATGTTTGCTGGAGATGGGAGGAGTGGTCCAGGGAGGAAGGAGGGCAGCTAACAGGTTCGCTGAGTATTGTTTCAGTCATAATATCAGTTACTTTCAAATTTCACAACAAAACCTCAATAGAAAACAATAATAATCTCATTACCATTTCCCGAGCTTCAACAAGACCCAAGATGCTACGCTCAATCAAATTTAACTAGGTGACCTATTTATTTTCTCTATATCATTTAATTTCATCTTCACAAAAGCAGTATGAGGTAGGTATTATTGATCCCCATTGTATAGAAGGGGACATCGGGCCCTAAAGGGATTCCATATACGGCTTAAGGTCATTCAGCTCCAAAGTTAGAAAGTAAGGATTCAGGCTGCACAGATCCGTGTGTCTGGGAGGGGAAACCCGAGTGAAGGACTTACTCCAAGAATGTGCTAGAGGTCTCTGTCTTACCGCTTCGAGGGGAGAGTCTGGCCTGTGAATTCTCCCTGCTTCCAGTGGAGGAAGGGGAAATGGTCTGTAATCCAGGCCTGGAATAGCAGAACAGCTCTGCAGAGAGGAGATAACTGTAAACAGCCACAGGGTGAAGTAACTCAGCAAAAACATAATGAAACCTCTTCTCCGAGGCTACAGTGGGAAGCCCTGCTCTGCTAACCTCTCTGATGAGTGCTTGCTGATAACTATGTATTACCGCTCAGAATCACAGGCAGTAATTACTAGACAGGAATTTAGTCTGAAAGGTGAGATGAGAGAGATTGGAGCTGACATACTTTGGTTCTCTCTCCCATGGTTAATGTCATGGACAGAATATGGTGCATCCCTTGGGACCTAAAGGAATGGGATGCATTTTGGAATTCTAGGTGCCTTGTGTCCTGATGGGTGAAATGTCTCAAACAACTCCGTCCAGTACTAACACTGACATATTCCAAATGCTTTTACAAAACCGCCAAGCCGGCTATGAGACCAATTCCATCTGATTTCTCTGCTGCCTCATTAGAACAGAGCCATGTTGGGGGTCCCAGTCCTAGATCTTCAACTCCCCCGGTCCCAGCCCCACGAGAAGACCCTAACCCCACCTTGGATACATGGTGGGTATGTTTCATTTTAATTTCTGTTTTCATTTTTTTTAAGTTGAAGCATGGTTGATTTGCAGTGTTGTGCTCATTTCTGCTGTACAGTTTCATTTCTGGATTTGTCTCTTATTGCCGGAACCTCGCTGTGTTTTGTTTCGTGGCTGCTGCTATTTTGGGTTTGTGAAGTCATTTCTGAAGTGAGGCAGTGTGGTGAGACACGAGAGCCCGCATTCAGGAGCTCTAGTGGCTCTTCTGGCGCACGGGACACACACAGCTTGCCCAGTCCCCCCACCTTGCTTTCCAGGAGGCGACTGTGCTGGTTTGCAGGGGGAGCTATGACAGGGTAGGGTGAGGCCTTTGTGCTGGGCTGTGGGCCCATTTTGCAGACTTTCTGAATAGGGCACATCAGCACCCCTCAAGCCCCCTGCCCTGGTGTCAGGGCGGTACTCTGAGGCATGAGGCACAAAGCCTGGGGGACAAGGCACTCCGGTTCTGAACATCTCTGCTGCTATAGCACAGCCTGCGTGGGCTCGTGAAGCTCTAGAACCTCTGCCTGGACAGGGATTGGCCTCCCTGACCCTACAGACTGCTCAGCTACTGTCCCCCCAATAGCACATCCGTTCTGACTGCACAACCCAGACACACAAGCAAGGCATCTGGCAAGCCCAAGCCAGCCCACTTCGCTCTCCTCCTTCCTGCTTCTGCTATAATTGGGAAAATGTTTCCTGTCTTTAAAATGCATGGGCACACGGGCTTCCCTGGTGGCTCAGTGGTTGAGAGTCCGCCTGCCGATGCAGGGGACACGAGTTCATGCCCCGGTCTGGGAAGATCCCACATGCCGCGGAGTGGCTGGGCCTGTGAGCCATGGCCTCTGAGCCTGCGCGTCCGGAGCCTGTGCTCCGCAACGGGAGAGGCCACAACAGTGAGAGGCCCACGTACCGCAGGGGAAAAAAAAAATGCATGGACGCAGAACATGAATGGGGACTGAGGGCTAAATCCACCATTCCTATTCTATACGACCCTGTTGTTTATTTTCCAGGGAATCTAAATAATGGATCTAAAATGTTTGCTGTTATTTTAAGAAGCTGCTGATGCATCATAGAAATCTTGGAAACATTCTTTATAGATTCTTGATTCTACTTCAAATACAGCCATTTGCTCCCCTCCTTCCCCTCCCTTATTTTTTTACAAGACCTTTGCAAGGGAAAAGGCCCTTGTTAGCTAAGAGTTTCAGCAGTGTTTTCTTTTATCCTTAACCGTAGTCACCAGGTTTGGGCTTGGGCCCTGTCGATAATGTCGGGGCATGAACTTCAGAGCTGCCAGTCCCATCCCTAATTCTGGGGCTTGGGTACTTCACCAGCACCTGTTTCTTTCCTTAATACCCTTGACATGTGAGCCCTGAGAAAAGGAGAGACTAAGCCAGAATCATATAGGAATTGATGACAGAGTTAACATTCTTATCGTTTGATTTGACTCTTATGATTCTTGATTCTTATCACTTTAGGTTTAACTATTAGACCATGAAACAAGGATGGAGGCTCCAAAGGAAAAAAATATTGAATTCATTAAAGGTCCATCACATAATTGTTTACATAGTTTTGGTGCTTGTGGGGAACTTATTATTTATTCCAACCCCATCTTACTACTGGTAAAGAAACAGATTAGAAGAGTGTCTGTCTAGCACAAGGTCATCTGCACGGGTGGTGACAGGATGAAGCCTGGGACTCAGATATCTCAGCGTGGTGCTCTGGACTCCCCTCCCCCTGGACTCATGATTTCCACAGGCAACAGAGATTCAATGGGCATATTTGGGTATTTGGGCTGTGCATCTGTTAGGCAACGGCTATGCAGACAATCCCTTGATGTGCACTGGGTGGGCTAGGATCTAATGACCACAGCAATTAGAAGACATGGCCCCCGCTTCCTGGTGCCCAGAAGATAAGAGGCCTCACGCCTCACACTTGCTCCCCTTCTACTCTCTAAAGTAGGGATTCTGAGCCAGGAGCTTCCACGTAGCCACCAGAGGACATTTTAAAAAATGCACCCCCAACACCTGAATAAGAATTTCTGTGGGGAAGACTGAGGCTTGTACGTTTTGTACACCCTCCACGGGGGGATTTGAGGAAGCCAGTTGTTCAGAGTCCCAGCTCTACCACAGTCTGATGATTGACCAGGATGGTCAGAAAGAGGAATGAAGTCTGGCTGGTGAGAGGGAGGTGGAGAGAGTGAGTTTCTATGGTTGTCTGGAGGAAATCTCCGGGACAGAAGAGGACCTCATATTACTCTCTTTCCTAATCTGACCTGGGAGATATCCTGCTTGACATCTGCCTGTAGGGATGTGAGACCAGGACGTCTACTATATGAAAAATCATCCATTCCAGCTGGTCTCGTCTCTTGGCCCTCAGGGCTTCCAGGGAAAATAACAGGGGAAGACCAGTCACATGATGCTTGGATCTCTCCCCAAGCATGAACCATAATGCTGTGATTCATGTCAAAAGGTGAATGCATCCTAAAGCATCCTACTTGATTCTCTACTTTGTGTTTCAGACCTAACATTGGAAGATAAATCTGAGTTGGAGGCAGCCCGTGGCTCTCATGCAGAGACGGTCAGCATGAGTCAAAGGCTATTTGCAGTTTCTAACCTCTAGGATAAAAGGCTCTCCCATGGAGAAAGGTAAAATTCCACCTAATTTGCTCCTGATCTGGGCCACAGGCCAACAGTCTGCTGTTACGAGACTCCAGTCCAGCTTCTGAACAGCTAGAATAGGGCAAGCTTCTCTCCTGAAAGCCTAATCATGCTGTGGTTAGGCTCCTACCTGCAGAAACGCATGGGAGAGAATGCCAAAGGGGACAGAGCAGACAGACGCTTGTCTCCTGCGGTACCTCCTCAGCTGGGGTCCTTCCCAGCCATCCTGTCAGTGCCTGGATTGGGGCTGGCAGCAGAAGTGGGGGAGGGCAGGGAGGAAGAAGGGCCACCTCAGTAAAAGGAAGCTATGGAAGCATCTGGAAACAGAGACTGTTTCCAGCTGTGAATCAGCAGTTTTTCCTCGGTTTCGGTGAGGGAGCCTCTGGCTCCACTGGAAATAGAAAGCCGGCTCCAGAGCGGGCCAGGTATCTTTGGAGGGATCTGGAATGTCCGAGCCAGGGTTTCCCCTGGAGGAAATAACCATAAGGATACAACCACAGTCTCATTTCAGGGCCAGATATTCTCCTGTGGAATAAAGGTAGATGGGCTATGGGTCGTATCTGACTGCCAGAAACACACGGATCGGTTTGTTTTAAATTGAAATGAAAATGCTTTATATGGGATGTTCACTGGCCAGTGTGCTCTGGTCCCTGGCTTCCTATGCTATTACACCCAGCTGAGTCTAGCTTTTATATTATTGCCCTTTATAACCTGGGCCTTAGTGCCATGTGAGTTTTCTCACTCTGCTGCATTTGTGAACCCACACAATGACTGTTGGGGAGGCATGGTTAGTAATCCTTCTTTTACAGGTGAAGAAGCTGAGGCTCTGACAGAATGCTGATTTGGCTGACGTTTTGTAGATGGTCAGTGTCAGATGCAGGACTCAAACCTCGGACTAGCAGATGGAAAAGCCTTTACTCTTTCCACCCACACATAATAAAATCTCTGGGATGCCATTGCCCTCCCCACCGCAACGTCCCACTCTCTTTACCCTGACCCTCTTCTACACCCCCTCCCCCCACAAACACACACACAGGCTGTGTTGGCACCCTTGGACCTGGAGATACACTAGGACATTGTTCTTCCTTCTCCTTAGGCCTAAAGATGATTCAGAAACTAAGGGGGAATATTTGCATCTCTGATAACTAGTGATGTTGAGCATCTTTTCAAATACCTGTTCACCATTTTTATGCTGTCTTTGGAGAAATGTCCATTCAATTCCTTTGCCCATTTTTAAATTAGGATTTCTGTTTTTTTGTTTTTTTTTGCTATTGAGTTGTAGGAATTCCTCCAAATTCAAGAAACAGAGTGGAATGGTGGTTGGTAGGGGTTGGTGGGGAGAGAAGAGGGTTACTGTTGAATGGGTGTAAAGTTTTAGTCACGGGAGATGAATAAATTCTAGAGATGCAACATGTGCCTGAAGTTAACAATGAAATATGTCCTTAAAAATGTGTTAAGAGGGAGATCACAAGTTAAGTGTTCTTGCCATAATAATAAAAAATAAAAATTGTAAAGAAGAGGATAAGAAGAAAGTAAGGGGGGAGGAGATGGGCACAATAGGAGGATGATGGAATTTACACTGCGTTTGTTTCTCAGGATCCTCAGACAGGAAACAAAAACCTAGAATTGTTTGAACTGGAATCTCTATATATTTTACCCTTCTCCATCTTGTTATCAAAGATTGAACAAGTCCTGATGTTGAAGAAGATGTGTCCTGAAAGAAATGAGTTGCAAGTGCAGGAAGTTTAACAATAGCTGGATTTGCATAGAACTCTAGGTGATCTCGGTATGAAGATGCACACATTCTGGGGATGTTGTTAATGGTTTCGAGATCATCCTCAGTTTCAAAATTTGCATGCATCTCCTCTTGCGCATTCACCTCACTGGGATCTGTGACCACCTGAGTAGGTAACCCGCCAGCAGGTAACAATACGATCCTGGCTGATGGAAACTGTGGCTTTGCCCTCTACTGTGCAAAAATCTGCTGGGCTCAAATTAGTTTCTGCACAAGTATAAACAATGAGCCTGTCATCCTGACCTTTCAGGCTAATGTAAGGTCTAAAAGGTCTAAAACTTCCTTATCACCCTTGCAAAGTGTTTTCTGTGATGATAAAAGAAAGTGTGTTTACTTCCCTTTGAGAATCATTCTTTTCCCGTATTGAAGTCCAGGGGTCATTTGCAGGGTGGCAGTGAAGCATGGGAAGGTTGAATGGCCACCAGGAAGAGGCCTGCCAGGCTACTGGGACAAGGCTTCATGTGCACTGGGTTAGATTCAGAACAGGGTGTCACCCTCTCTTGTTGTCTGTATGGATGGATTCATTCTGAGGGGCTTATGCACAGTGACATTAGATACAATATCATTTCACAGCCAAGTCCCAGGCTCAGCACAGATTTTCTGTTCACCCCATCAGCAAATTACACACCCACACCACCCCTGGTTTTCTCTTGTCCAGACTTGGATGTTGGACCACGCCCGCCCACCTCCTTGTTTGGCGATTCTTGCAGGTGAGAGTGAAAGCAGCAAGAGGCCCCTCAAATACCTGAGGCAGCAATAGGATGGCTTCCCAGGTGTTCCAGCATCTTCCTGCCTGACCCAAGCCTGACTGATGACTCCCTCTGGGAACTGACTGAACCCAGCACAGGGGCTCAACCAGGGTGTGGACTGCAAGGCAGGAGGAAATAGCATTGGGAACAGTGATTGAAAAATGGCCACATGAAAGAATTGCATTTTCTTGATAGGATGAGAGAGTAAAGACCAGGAACCAGAGACAGGTTGGTGCCAAGGAGCAGATTTGGAAGATAAGTCTGGCCAAGAATAAAATTGGGTGTCCATTTGAGAACCAGGAAAAATAAGTTCTGCTGAGATAGAATGGTGATTGGGAGGGAGATAATGGAGGAAGGGGCATTTTTGGAGCCTAGACCGAGATCTGATGGCTGCATGATTCAGCGTAGCTCCCACTGGTGAAACGTGGCTGCCATCCCTTCTCTCCCCACACCCCCTTCCTCAGCTCCAGCCATACTGAAGATCTTTCTGCCTTACAGCCCATCACCCCCACCCCTGTCAGCTCTTCACATCCTCTCTTCTCTCCTCCTAGAACATTCTAACCCCAACCTCATGACTTGGCTCATTTCAGTCACTGGCCTGTCACTTCCTCTAGAAGCTTCCCTGACCACTATTCCCTCCTCAGTTTTAGTTAGACGTGTCCTTCGTGTGCCTTCCTAACTCCTATACCTTTTCCGTCCCCGCACTTGTCAGATCTCTCTCTTTTTTTAATTTATTTTATTGAAGGATAGTTGATTTATAATGTAGTGTTGATTTCTGCTGTACAGCAAAGTGATTCAGTTATACATCTATATACATTCTTTTTCATATTCTTTTCCATTATGGTTTATCACAGGATATTGAATAGTTTGTTAGGTCTCTTTACAATTGTTTCTTCAGGGTTATTCTCCCCCAGTAGACTGTAAGGGCCAAGAAAGCAAGGGGCCATGTCTGTATTGATTCTGGCCCCTCCAGTACCTAGACAAGTACTTACCATCAGTAAATTGCAAATACATTTTTATTTATTCTTATGAGGCACTTTCTTTCCCCTGCCCTAAACCATGCCAAACATGGTTTCAGACAAGAACAATCAAGTTTATCACTATACATGATCCCCCTCTTGTCCAAAGGAGTTAGTCTTGTCTCCTCAACAGACCATAAGACCCTTGAGGACAGAAACTGTGTGTTCTATTCATCTTTCTCTCTCCCTCCATAGGCTAGTTCCTTCCACGAAGTCCAGCAGAGTGCTGGGCCTACAGTAGCTGCTCAATAAAACAGTGTTATTTGATTGCAATGCTTAACTATCAGAGAGAAGGTATTATCTCTGCTTTAAGGGATAAAACAATTTGCTTCAAACTTGTCTCAGTGTTTGGAATCAGACAAGAGTCCTTTCTAAAATGGGAAAATAAGACTTTAATAAGTCCTATTAAAAAAGAAAAGAGGGTCTCACCCTCTTTCTTTCCCTACAGAAGATGAAGCAGGCATTTCATTCAGCTGGAGATGCCGTCTGTGGCAAATAACCCTTGGGATTTGAGAGGGATTATTTGGCCACTGGAGGGCTCTTACATTTTTCCATGTAATGCAATTGAAACCTGTTCAGAATGACTAAATAATTAATGCCACCTTGTACCAAGTGTGCTCCCCAGTTCCTATCACATTTTTTTTGAAAATGCAGAATTTCAGGAAGACCAGACTTAATTTACTGTGTGTTTTGCTTCTTCAACAAAAACATGAGATGAATAATTTCCCCACATCATGGCTTTACATTTCCCCATAAATAGGGCATCTGTTAACATGGATTATTATGTATGCAATGCTAAAGTGATTAGGCTCAAACACTCACCCAAAAAGCTAACTTTTTAAAATGAATGACTCATAAAAAATGAGAATGAAAATCAAGAGAGAAAAAATATTAAGGGAAAAGCCTGAAAGGGTGAAAAGTTAGGAGTAAGCTTGGCATTTTGGAGTCAGAGGATGAATATGAATTACTCAACAATATATCGTGGGCCTACTATGGGTCAAGCACCACCCTAGCTACTAGGCATACAAATAACAGCTAATAATAGTAACAGTAGCAGCCTACCCCACTAAGGGTCAGGATTTTGTCTTGTTTACAACTAATCCTAGAACCCTAGATCAGGATCCTGACCTGCAGTGGTTATGCAATCATATTAACTATACAGGGAATGTTTAATGAACACCTCATATATGCCTTAGATTATTTTAAGAACTTTACATATGTTATAGTTTTTAATCCTCACAATAATATAAGGCCAGTAGTAGTACTCTCCCTACTTTCCAGATGAGGAAACTGAAACCAAACAGGATTAAGTTGCCTGAGGTCACTAGAGATGGAATGAAAATCCAAACCTGTCTGACATCAATTCTTATACAAAATTGTGCTCCCAATCATTAGGCTCTATAAAGATGATATTCCTGCAATCTGGGTATTCACACCTAGGGACAGAAATAAATGTGCAAGCAAGTAGTCAAAATAAAAGTAATAACATTGGAGAAAGACACTTCTGTTGTATGACTTATCTGCCTAGAGATCTCTGGAAAAGCCTCACGTAGGAGTGAAAATTTGATCTGGTTCATAAAGATGATGTGAAGTAAAGCCACAGCTGATCCCCAAAGGACGTGTCCCATGGGTGTGATGTAGGCCTTTGTTGTCATGGTCATTTGGGATGATTTGTTACTAGACAACAACCTATCTTATTCTTACTGAGGAACTGTGATAAGAAGGCTTCTTTCAAAGTGTAATAAAGAGCAATTATATATACTTTTAACTTTTTTGAAGTATAATATACACATTGCATAGTGCATATAGCAAGATGTACAGCTAAATGAATCTTCATAAACTGAACACAGGACAAGAAACAGAGTTGTACCTGCAACCCCGTAACCTCTCTAATGCCTTATATTAGTTTCTCAGGGCTGCTGTAACAGATTACCAAAACCTGGCTGGCTTGAAACAACAATAATTTATTCCCTCATGGTTCTGGAGGCTGAAATCAAGGTATCAGCATAGTTAGTTTCTTCTGAGGCTCCAAGGGGGGAATCCGTTCCATGCCTCTCTCCTGGCTTCTGGTGCTGGTCAGCAATCCCTGGCATTGCTTGGTATATAGATGCATCACTCCAACCTCTCCTCCACCTTCACGTGGCCTTCTCTTCTGTGTGTCTCAAATCCCCCTCTCCTTTCTAAGGACACCAGCCATTGGAGTTAGGGCCCCCCTAATCCAGGATGATCTCATGTTGAGATCCTTAACTAGATTACATCTCCAGAGACCCCATTTCCAAATAAGCTCGAATTCACAAGTGTCAGGGGTAAGGCCGTGGACATGCTTTTCTGGGAGGCACCGTTTAACCCACTTCAGTCCCCTTTTAGTCACACCTTCCCCAAGGGCAACACTGTTAACACTGTCCTGGTTCTTAATAGCGTTACCTTTTTTTGTTTGTTTTTTACTTTACATAAAAGGAATCATAGAATTTGTACTATTTGTACTTGGTTTCTTTTTCTCAAAATTATACTTGTGAGATTCCTTCATATTATTGCATACAGCTCTAGAAAATGTATTATCATTGTTGTATAGTATTTCCTCATGTGAATATAACATAATTTATCCATTACACCGTTACAGGTATTTAGGTAGTTTTCTTTGGTGCTATTCCAAATAACACTGCTCTGACATCTTTGTACATTTTTTTAGGTGAGCTTATATATGGATTTATGTTGGGTATATACTCAGGAGAGATATTGCTAGGTCATAGGTTATGCAATGATCAGCTTTGGTAGAACTGCCAAACAGTTTCCCAGTGATGAGAGGGATGCAGAAGGGGTGGAGGAGAGAACCAAGAGTGGTGACTACCGACCCTGGCAGTTCCTGAATGTGGTTTGTGGGAGAAAGGGAGTTTGTCAATAATGACTTACTTATTTCCAATATCTCTAGGAGACTGTGTCCGGAGCAGTGGTACTAGGGTGGACTTAACTTGCCATTTTCATGCCTACACTCTGGGTGGGGGGTGTGTTTGGGTTAAAATGTGTGCTGTCTTGGCTGAATTTGTCAGACGGCTTTGCTCTGGGCCAATGAAAGTTTCTTATCACCAACCTGTGCCTCTGTCAGCATTGGACAGAGAGCCCTGAGGCCACCTGGAAAGGTGCCCTCACCTCTGTATGTTTACACATCAGGAAGGAGAGAAAAGTGAATCTAGATTCATTCAACCAACATTGAAGAACTCACTCTAAAATCTCAGCCAAGTGTTATTTTGATCACAAGTGTAAGGGTATTAGGGCGGTCTGGAGAAAGAAGCACTTGATCTGACCAGGGGTGTCAGGGAAGATGGTGGTGGAGAACATTTCAACTGGGTTTTGAGAGATGAGTAGGCGTTCTCAGGAAGAGAAAGAGCTGGGGAATTGGGGCTGGAGAGCGGACTTGGGTGATGGTCAGGGAGGTAGAAGGTCATTCCCAGCAGAGGAAATAGCATATGCGAAGACACCAAGGAATCAAAAACAATAGCCACAAGGTATTGTGCTCTTCCTGTTTACCAAGTCCTGTGCTAAGAATTGGATCTAGGCTTACTCATTGGATCCTCTCTCCAACCCATCAAAGTGAGTGCACTTATTATTTTCATTTTGCAGATGAAAAACACTAAAGCTGAAAGAGGTCAAGCTCTTCAACCCAAGGTCGCACAGCTGGAGACAGGGGAGGAGTTCTAACCCCAGGGCTCAGGATTGGAATCGCTGTGAGCTCTCCTACCTCTGAGAGGGAGGGTGGGAATGGTGTGGACACTAATGCAGGCGGCTTACGTCTTGCTCACAATGACGTCATAGCAGGTGAACCCTTCATCCTCAGCCACGAAGCCTGGCAACAGATCATATTCCAAAATCCTCTTCCAGTCCATGCCCAGAGAAATAGGGGTGACACATTAAGACTTAGAAAAATGCTGGTGACATTTACCTATGTTGGTGCATGAGAATAAAAATATTCCTTCTTGAACCCCTTGCTTAACCCCTTCTCCTAGGCTCAGCATCCCTCGACTTTGCCTCTGTTCCATTTTTTTTTTCTTTGAAGATGCATCAGGTCTCAAGTTCAGCTTAATCCAACTGCTAGATGTATTATTCATTTCTACGCTTTAATGATGTGATAAGGTTTCTAGAAATAGGAAAAGGCTCATTAAACTGTCATTTGAATATAGATCACACCTAAATTCTAAGGAAGACAAAGCCTGCCAGCCGGGGGTGCATTTGCCTTCCCAACACAGCTCTCTGAAAACTTGGAAGGCAGGAAGAAGCCTTTCAAATACAAGATCTTCCAGATTATCATGTATTCGTGATTTATTCTGTAATGAAGGATAACTCATAAACGGAATGAGGATTCAGAGAGACGGCGAATTAATACTGTCCAAATGAAGAAGGAATCGGGTTGTCAGACACGGTGAGATGTGTGTTTTGTCCCTGTCTGTGATCAGTGGTTTGGTCAGGCAGGCTCTATTTGAGGTCCAGGAATATGTAGGGAATTTAATTTGACACACGTGGCTTAGAACACGATGTCATCTCTGGCTGCAGAAATTGATTTGAGAATACAACTTGCCTGCAGCTTTTCCTCTCTGTTTGCCTTTAGGTTTGAGAAGATGCTAAAAAATGCAAGAGTGCAAGAGAATCCAGTGCCAGATGCTGGTGAAGCTGGGAATTTCTCCCTCTCTCAATCTATAGTGCATCTGAGAATAATGAGTTAGCCTATATTGAAACTTGCTTCATACCAGACCCTGGTCTAAGCACTCAACACACATTTTCTCATCCGTTTCTCCTCTAATTTTATGAGATAGGTCAGGTTCACCTTTAGATGCAGAGAAGAGAGGCCTCTACCTGGACTCCCTGCTTTAGTGCATCTCTTTTGGCTCTCCTCCAGGTGTGTCCGTCCCAAGAGGGTAAGAAGCTGCTCTATGAGGACAAGGGGACATATCTACCAGGCACCTGGGACCCTGGTTTCCTTCCCTAATATCCCCGAGTTAAACTGAGTTTCCAAGCAGGTCTTATACCTGGGTCTGTCCCTGCTGTCAGGCTGTGTTCACAGTGTGATCCGGGTGCCGAATCCAGGGCTGGCCTCTGTGTGGCTGATGGACACAGGGAGCATTTTGTGTGGGCTGGGACATCAGCAAACTTACTTTCATGTGACCTGCAGTGTGGACAGAGCCAGGGGTGGGACAGGAAGGGGAGGAGAGTGCGCCAAGAGCAGAAGCACGGTTCACGGTCTCCCCTACAGCATCTCACTTCAGCAAGGACCTCTTTGGAATCTGAGAATTCTGAACTTAGACCTTGTGCTTCCAGGTCATTGTAAACATGCATTTGTCAAGGTAGGAGGATAAAACATGTTTTCTTTAGAGATTTATTAGCTTAGTTTTTACTTTTGAATATTTTGACGTCTGGTTTAGAAGTCGCCATTTGTACTTTTCCTCTGGACCCTAAAAATGTTAGGGGTGGGCTCTATGTAGGGATGTGAATATCCATATTTTTTGAATGGAAAATGGAGAGTTTAGTCACTTGCTAGTAAGTGCTGAAGTCAGAATTTCGATCCAGGCAGCCTTACTTCAGGGTCTATGCACTCAACCAATATCCGGTTCTTCCTCTTGGGGGGTGGGCACCCTGGGGAAGTGCCAAGTCCACTAATATCCTGATGGGATTAGAGCCATTAGACAAACATTGTCAGCCTTCCTCTCCTGCCATGTTTCAGGAGAAGTGGAATGTCCTCTGAGGCCTCTGGTAGGTGAGTAGAATGTGTTCATGAGAGGGAATGTGGTGAGAGGAGAACCAGAGATACTAGAGGTAGGAAAACCTGTTTAAACCATTTTATCAGTGTCCTTTCCAAAAAACTATAACCTGACTTTAATTATGAGGAAACAGACAAATCTGGCAAATCCAGAATGGAGGACGTGATGGACATATTCCTAAGGTGGACCCCAGATCCTTCTGTTGTGCATTCCCTGTGTAACCACCTGCATTGGAGGGGCAGGGCCTGTGGATGATGGACAGTCCTTCCCTTGATTATTTACATACAGTTGGCCCTTGGTACCCATGGGTTTCAGATGCGGAACCGGTGGATATGAAGGGCCAACTGCACTAGACAATTTTGTGTAAGCCCATTTATAAGGTACTTAAGCATTTGTGAATTTGGGGGTGTCCTAGAACCAATCCCCCTCGAATACTGAAGGCCCACTGTATATGGCAAAAGTGAAAGAATTTTGCTGATGTAATTGAAGTACCTAATCAATTGACTTTTAGACAATTACTTGGAAGAAGATTCTGCTCGGTGGACCTTACTCAATCAGTAGGAAAAGCTTAAATAAGGGCTTAGCCCTCTCCCTGGGGAGAGAAGCAGCAGCAGACCTTCTCCTTTTAGCCTTGAAGAAGGAAACTGTAGAGAGGACAAGAAGCAGATGGTGGCCTTTAGGACCTGAGAGCCTCAGACCAACAACTGCAAGGAACTGAAATCTTCTAACAACCAGTGAGCTAAAAAGAAAAACCTGAGCCTCAGATGAGATCTCAGCCCCGGACAACACCTCTGTCTCATCCTGGTGAGGCTCTGAGCAGAAAACCAAGTAACTAAGCCCAGACACTTGACCCATGGAAACTGGAAGGCAGGGAAGGTGTTATTTTTAAGCTGCTAAATTTATGGTAATTTTTTTCATGTCAACAAGAAACTAATACAAGGAACATTTTACAAGGCAACAAGCTGGTACCCTTCAAAAAATCATTATCCTAAAAAGCAACAGACATAAAGGTAGGGGGAGGATTCTAGTTTAAGAGCAACTAGAGAGCAAACAAAGAACAACAAAGAACAACAATAATAAAGAAACCCCTCTGGGCTGGCAGTGATTTATGGAAGTTTATTCACACTGAGTTTTGGGAACTCGCTTTTTGTTTTCCTTCATTTTGAACGTCCTTTTCCTTATAGAGCTCTCTACTCTGTGTTTTGAGCAGAGGTTAGAGCTTATGGCTTTGATCTTCACAGTATCCCATCACGCATGGGGACAGTTACTTGAAACTGATTATACTGTCCATTAGCTGTAGATAGGTGACCTCCATCTCCAGCAGCTGCTGGAGGGCTGGGATTTAATGGCAGTGGTGGGGTCATGAGAAGAAATGTAAGTGGCCCTCCCTCATCCTCCTCTCCCACAGCTCTGAAGGTTTGGCAGGTGGGGGTCTGAGCTGCTTCAACAAATTTATGGTGATGGCCCAATATATTTGGATAAGGACACTATTTTTGCAACAAGGAATGTGTGCTCAGGAAGCCCCAGATCAAGTTTGTCTGCAGTCATTTCCCCACTTACAGGACCCTACTCCCCACTTAGCCTGCTGTCTTTTTCAGGGAGGAAAAAGTACCTGAAAATGGAATTTACATTAAGATATGAATGACTTTTTTTTTTTTTTTTTTTTTGGCCTTACTGTGCTGTATGTGGAGGGATCTTAGTTCCCCGACCAGGGATGGAACCCATGCTCCCTGCAGTGGAAGCACAGAGTTTTAACCACTGGACCACCAGGGACATGCACACACTGCTATATTTTAAATGGATAACCAACAAGGACCTGCTGTGTAGCACAGGGAAATCTGCTCAATATTATGTAACAACCTAAATGGGAAAATAATTTGAAAAAGGATAGATACTTGTATGTGTATAATTGAATCACATTGCTGTACACCTGAAACTAACACAACATTGTTAATCAACGCTAATATAAAATAAAAAGTTAAAAAAAAGATATGAGTCACTTTTCTATGGACCCAATTGTGTCCCCTGCAAATTCATATATTGAAGCCCTAACCCCCAATGTGATTGTATTTTAGGAGGTAATTAAGGGTCCTGATTGGATAGGCTCGGTGTCCTTATAAGAAGGGAGAGAGAGAGAGAGAGAGAGAGAGAGAGAGAGGGAGAGAGCTCCCACTCTCTGCACACATGCACTGAGAAAAGGCCATGTGAAGACAGTGAGAAGGCAGCCATCTGCAACCCACAGAGAGAACTCTCACCAGACAGTAACCCTGCTAGCTCCTTGATCCTTGACTTTACAGCCTCCAGAACTGTGAGAAAACAAATTTCTGTTGTTTCAGCCTCCCAAGCTGTGGTATTTTGTTATGGCAGCTTGAGCTGATGGATATAGACCTTGAAATGGGGTTTTTGCATTACAAAAAAAGACTACGGGGTGAGCCCCATGCTTAACCCACATGAAAATCTCTCTAATGGTGAAATTTCAGTCTTCGTGACAACCTGGTATTGGAAGTCTATTTGAATATCTCCAGAGAGTTCTAATTATTTTAGAGACTGGGTTTATTAGAGGAATTGCACACACACACACAGCACCAAAATAGCTGGATGGCAAACACATTAATTGAGATAGAAAAGATTTGTGGATACAAGTATATTTCATTCATTCATTCATTCAATAAGTAGGTATTAATCATCATAAACTAAGGGTATATAACAAGTATGGCATTTTTCTAGGCAACATGAGCAGGCAAAGAAATACAAAGTCCTGTCTTTGAAGGGGCTCCAGACATGCATAAGCTCAACACAAGGCACCTGCTGCTTACTAAATGCCTAAAATGAATCTGGCCCTGTGTTAACGTGACTTCTCTTAGATTTGCTCCTTTATATAGCCAGTCAAGGTGTATACAATCACTTCCATTTTATGTGTTCTACTGTCCCAGAGAATTTCAATAACTTCCCCCATCACACAGACAGAACCAAGGCTTGTTAGCTTTCTAATATGGATAATACATTAATCATGAATAAGGTAGTGTCTGATTAGCCATGCCCCTGAAATAAAGAAATAGGCTATAAAATGTTAGAGAAATTCAGGATTAGATATTGGAGCTAATAATCAGGGAAAGCTTCATGGAGAAAGTGTCGTTAAACTGAATTTATTATATAGAGGAAGCGGGAATGTGAGGGAAGACAAACTAGGTAGTTAAAAAGGGCTAAGCAAGGAGCCAGTGATGGGTATAAGCTAAATGGGGGCAATGAGACACCCAAACTGGCCACAACAGTAAAGATTCATTTAGTAGAGTGACCAGAGTTTATTTAAAAAAGGAAGTGGCGAGTAGGAGGAATTTGGGGTGGAGACGTTCTGGAGGCCACTGGCCAGCCTGAGAGCTAGTGTCTAATCCAGGCAATAGCTGGTAGGAGCCCACATCAGGGTGGGGAGGGAAAGGCAGTGAAGGGTGAGCCACCACATTATTGCCAGGGGAGGATGGTAGGTTCTGATCTGCCACCCAGTCATGCTGAGAGGAGGGGAAAAGGGATGAGTGTTTTTAAGGATGAAGATGAAGATGACGATGATATGAGAGGGATGATGTGTAGTCAGCAGTTACCAGGTACCATGCCCTGTAGGAAGTATTGTTATGGGCAAACTCAAAACAACAGCTCTGTAAGACAGACACTGTCAACACCTCCAGGTGACCGAAGAGAAACAGGTTCCAAGAGGTTAAGCCATTTGTCCAAGTTCCCACCGCCTGCAAGTGGCAGGAACAGGATCTGAGCCCAGATGGTTGAGCAAAGACACAGAGCTGAAAGCATGGAGATGCCCCCAGCTGCGAGATGCCAAACGTGGGAGGGTCTTCGGGCTTTCCCTCCGTACTTGCCTTTCCTACAGTCCACACCAGACGGGCTGGCTGTGGTGAATACGCAGAAAATATCCAGGCATTTGACTGATGAAAAGGGCTCTGAAAATGTCTCCACGTCCCTAAAATAAGAAGTGCCGACTCCTGCTGCTTCAGAACTTCTTTATCTTTTAACCATTTTTCCCTTCAAATTTAACTCTGCTGCCTTCTGCACTGAGGATTACCTAAAGGCCAAGTTTGACATTCTTAATCCAGCCATTTCTGAGTTATCTGAGAACAGAAAAGGTACAGGGATAACTGCTTGAAGCATTAAGTCTGGAAGTGCCAGAGGGAACCGAGATGGGAGCGTTTTCTTCCCTGAGGACCCTGCAGGGCTCAGAGCTGTGGGATCCCCTATGAGCCGGACAGTACTAAACTCTCCTTTTGGGTCTCAGAGTCCTTGCTTGTTTTGGCTGTCTTTTAAAAAACTGCCTGCAGATAAACTACGTGGCCACTGAAACTACTGGGAAGATATTATTTTCCAAAAAGAGCTTAGCTGGAGGAATTGGGGCAACATACGCTGTCAAGGAACATCAGCAAGTGTTTGTTTTGCGGGTTCTTGCCATGAGCCCAATGAAGTACGGGCCAGGAAGAAGATGCAGAAGAAACAGCCTATGGAAATGATCCAAACCTATAGGAATTGTTATATCAATTCAGGCCTTACTGAGCACTTACAATGCAGCAGACATGGTGCTCTGTGCTAACTGGTCAATCAATAACGGACAAGACAGACCTTGTCTCCTGCCCTTGTGGAACTCATAGTTTAGTCTATTTATATGGAATTGAATCATATTTTCCTTCCAATTATATTCTGAATAGCAACAGAAAATAAGAGGGAGACAGCAGAAATACATTCTTCACCTGAATTAAAAGGTGATATGAGATTCTAACACATTATTCATTGCATGATAAGGATAATGACACACACACACACACCCATCATGTCATGCACAAAGGATGTATTCTTTGTTTAGAATTAACTGAAAGAAAAGTTTGCAGTTTTTAGGGTTTTAACAAAGAGAGAAAATATAGGGCAAAATCCTCCCTATTAAGTGTCTTAATAATTGGTTTGAAAAGACTCTTACATGTGAAAAAAATCAGAGAACAATTCAAGACAATATAATCAAGTTCTCCTATTACTCAGGCCACTTCCATCAAATTTAAACACAGATTCTGCCTCCTTAAGGGAACAGACTGCTTCTAAGAACTTGGCATTAATTACTAGCATGCTGATGGGTACAAATAGATGCTGCTAGCTACAAATGAGTCTTATCTGTTCAATAAATGAGGCCTTGTCAGGAACATGTTCTATGTTCCTGAAAGTTATAAAAGTGCATTTCTTCATAATTAGACCACTCTCCTCTTTTATTTCTAAATTCATCTGAATTGCTGGAGTCCACCCAACTAACCAAAAGCCTACTATGTTCAAGACATGACAGTGAACCTCCAGAGAAACCCAGCGAACAAAACTGTCCCAGATGGTGCATGCCTTCATGGAGTTTACATTCTAGGGAGTGACCCAAGAACAGGTAAATAAACGCTTGTATTAAATTATTGCAAGCTGTGAAATCAATCAGAGAGATTGATGAGAATCGATCAGGTGACAATAAGGGAGAGAATTATGGAAGGGTCTACTTTAGACAGAGAAGACTTCAGGGAAGGATAACAATTAGCAAAGTGGATAGCAGGGAAGAGCATTTCAGCCATAAATAAATGAATAAAAAGGCATGGTATTTTCCATGACCCATAAGAAATCTCACTGGCTAGTGCCTATTAGCTAGTGAACAAGGAAAAGTGTGGCCAGCAGTTGAACAGAGGGATGAGGGCCAGATCCTGCAGAACATAGAAGACCATGGCAAGGAGCTTGGACTTTATTCTAAGTGGAAGAGAAAGTAATCAGAGGGTTTTAAGCAGAATCGGGACATTATACAACCTGGAAGTGGACAAGATCGCTCTGGCTTCTGTGTGGAGAATAGGTTAAGGAGGTTTGGGGTGGAAAGCAGACACCGCTGAGGAAGCTATTGCAGTCGTCCAGGTAAGAGAGAAGTGCTACCTGATAAGGGTTATGGTGGGGAGGTGAAACATGTGGATACATTCAAGAGATATTGTGAATTTGCTGCTCCATGACTGAGGGGGATGGAAGAACAGGAGGAATCAAAGACAACTTTTTTTTTTCCACTTGAGTGAATGAGTGGCTGGAATGTCCCTTTGTAACAGGAGGGATGAAGAAGACAAATGAAGGGAAACATTTGTAGATTTGATGTTTGGAGAGTGAGAGACTTCACGTGCAGTGATTTCTATTTTTCCAATAGAAGGTGAGATCCAATTTTTGCAGAAAAAAATAATTTGCAAAAACAATTAGCTCCCCTTGGAGCCCTCCCAAATATTTTTTGGCCTAGAAATTTTCACTGACCATTCTTCCAATTTCCGCCTCTTAGCATTTTTACTGCCTCCTGCCCCTCCTAGAATTTCTACCATCTCTTCCTTCCATTTGTCTCTCAGCTCCAAGAATGCAGGCATCTGAGTGCAGCAGACATGCTCAGAGCCTTCCCCACATACAGATTCGACTGAAATCCAGACTCAGGGGAACTACAAAAGGGAGGTAGAGTAGGTTCAATTTCTTTTATTATAATTGCCAGTCTCCCATTTTAGGGCACCCTGATTGCTTTGTGGGGCTGTGGAGCAGCCACACCATTGTCAATGTAATGACCCTATTATGGTAATTGTCTCTTCCCCATAATATTAATTCTTCCTCCCATATGTCTCAGATAAATGACCCAGCCCTCCAAACACAATCCATGGAGGATGTCACCATGCAACTAGATCCATCGCAACTCTATCATCCTAGTGTCTGTTATAGCATATAGCTAGAACATGAGGTTATAGGAGGAAATGATATCCTACAAATAGATATCATCATATTATTACACTGTAACTTCCTACCATTATTTGAAAAACCTGGGCTGCACCAGGTAGAGGGATGAGAAAACTCCAGTTTCAGCAGTTTGTATTTAGGGTAGAAAAATATGGAAGAATGACAAGTGTAGATAAAACTTGGCCGAGGGGAAATAGGACTCAGCAATCTGAGTCATCCAGTCATTCGTTGTCTTCCATATCTTAGATGTTCACTGAGTGTGTGCTCCATAGCCTCACCATATGTTCTTGGCACTGGAAATTTGAAAAACGAATTAAGAACTAATTTTATAGAAGAAGAGAAAGTAGTGCTGACCTCAAGGTGTCCCGGGGACTCTGATTTGGGAGGGACAGCCGTGCAGCCTGAGTAGGGGCGTCGGAGGTGTGGGCTGTACAGTTCATGGTCAGGGAAGGCTTTCACAAAGGAGGTGATATTTAAGTCCAGTCTCAGTAATATTATGTGGCCATGGCATGGGGTAGATAGGTAAAGAGGAGGGTGCAGATGGGAGGGAAGAAGATGTGAGTAGAGGCAAGGAAGCAGCAAAAGCATGCAGGAGCTCTTCATCTATCTGGAGAGATGCTCTGCTTTGCATTTCACAAACATCCTGTAAACCTATGTTTATAAGTGTTTGTTTACTCTAGATATTGCACCTTTATGCATCTCCCTCCTCAATCTTTATCTGCCTAGGTGTCTTTGTCAAAAAGATGTGCCCTATTTACTCGGTCCTATGCTAACTGGTCCCTCTGACAGAAGCAGTTCTCTTTGCCAAGGCTGACTTCTCAATCGGGTCCTTGTCCCCTCATCCGTCAGTACTACGTATGGTGCACATGCCAGGGCATGGGATTTTTGTGCGGTGTGGTGGTGATGGAGGCAAAAAAGCAGAAACCCAGAACAGAGAAAAGAAATCTGCCTGCATCCTCACATTCCTTCAAATCTAATTGTGAGGAGAAAACGTACTGACTTGAAGTGACTTGAGAGCACTTACAAAATCACCCTCAGAAACCACTAGTTCTCAGTACCAAGCTGAGTACCTGAGTGCTAAGTGGAAGAAGATGCAATTACTGTCTATGGCTCATCTGCCCAGTTACTTCAGGAAGGTTGCCGAGCCAGCTTTGATGCATTCTGTGTTTCTGTAATGGTTCAGAGAAGGGCGGTGGGAGGCAGAAGGGGCAACTAAAGGGAGGGACTGGTGCCCGGGGACTCAGGGCTGGTGAAATCTACTCAGAAAATCCCTGCATGTTGAATGATGGGCACAGCCCAGAAACCGGTGCGCATTTGTTTGCCTGACTCAGAATCAACATTCATAGAAAGATTTAAATAAAAAAATAAAAGTAAAGAAAAGACTTAGTTTCTTCGGCAACCCAGTAACAGGCTTTGGGATTTTGCTTTAAACATTTTGAATAATCCTATTAGCAGCTTAGAAAAACAGGGTTATTTTAATGCCTACCCTTTTCGTGGGGTTTACTCCTGTCACCAGGTTTGGAGAGGCAGCAGAGGGAAACGGCCGCTCTGCCACCCTTCTGGGTCTGAGTCTGCGGATAATGTCTGCTTTGCCCATGTGCCAAGTGGCATGTAGACCTGTTATCTTCTGTGTCAAGTCAGTCCCAACCCAGCAGGGATGGCATGGTGCAGGGGTCAGAATCAAACCTCCGACTCAGAAGACGCACGTTTATGTCTCAGTTCTAGCTACGGCACTTCACTGACAAAGTGCGGAAAAACAGTAATATTCAAGTCATGGGGCTGTCTTGAAAATTAAACAAGACTCTTTAAGTGGAAGCACCCGGTCAAGTGCCAGGACCCCAGTTCTTGTTGTTATTTGTAGCAGTCTGGATTTCTCTGATGGATGAAAACCTGTTTTGTAGCTTTTTCTTTTTCTTTGCCAAATCAGCTGCCTTGGCTTAGAGAAGGTGGAGTTTATTTTCTGGTCCACGTGCAGCCTTGCTGGGAGGTAAAGTGTGTAAAAGAAGACTTCGTGTTCTCTTCCAGCCAATGAGGTTTATAGAGCTAATCCCAGTGTTCTACAATACCATGTTGGTATGATAAAATACATATATACATAGATATGATGTGTGTGTGTGTGTGTGTGTGTGTGTATGAATGTGAGTTGCAACGGTTTTTAAGGAAAGAACATTTCTATGTGGTTGGGTTTTCTTAATAATCCTCTTTATGCTACCAATGCACCCCTTTCCTGTGATTTCAAGAGCTGTGTTATCCCTGGACAAGGGAAGCATAGATACTTATGTGAGAAATAGACCTGAATTTCTTCCAGAGCCTTCCTATCTCCCTGATGTTTTTGCTTGTGGAGATCAGACGTGCACACTGTCAGAAACATTTCTTCTATGTGTTGTGATGACTCATGTCCCCGGGATAATGAACAAGACTTGGCAAATGCCAGGCCCCGGTACCTGAGCTAACAGGAGCCGTCCACATCAGAGATGCTAATAGTCAGAAGGCCCAACTAGAGACTCCATCAGGAATTTGCACAGAGAAATGGTGGTAAGTCACCAAAATCTCTTTGGATTCTAACAAAGGACAGGCCCTAGATGTTGTTGCTTAGATGTATTTTCCTTACTGATCATTTAAATTTCCTATTACGCATTTTTATTTCAGTTGGCAAAAGAAGCAAGGAAAGCTTTGGGAGATATTAATTCATAGTCGAAGAAATCTATTGAGAGGTTTCTGTGGCCGCTTTCTTTGCTGTTGGAAAAATTAGAGCACACTGAAGACAAAACTATAGCTTCACTTTCACTTAACAATCGGTTAAGGTTGGTTTACATGGTGCAGCTGAAGAAAGAAAAGGAAAAGGGGCAGGGGCACACAGGGCCATGCACACAGTAGGTGTTGAGCAGATGCACAGAGGGTGGGAAGGGAAAAGGAAGGGATTGATCGAGGGAGGGAGAGGGTGACAGGCAGGCTGAAGAGAAACACGGGGAGAGAGCCTTGAACATAGCACAGGAAAGGGAGGAAGAAGATACATGATGAGACAGGGGATGAGGGTGGAGGAAAGTGCTGGAAGTTATACACCCCCAACTCACCACCCTTGTAGTTTCAGAGGGCTGTAGCCTGCTGAAATGTTAACTGATTAACTCTTTTCTTCATACTCAAATGTGTTCACCTTGAAACTAGATCCCCTGTAAATGGGATAACTATAACAACCTAGCAGACTGTAACTTGCTCCTAGGAAGAGGGGGCAGCAGTCAGTGGTGGTGGTCAGAAGGTCAAGGGAATGACGCAGAGGTCAGAGGAGACCCTTGAAGCAGAGGCCACACCCCAGGGTCTCTCTGCCACTCTCTAGGCACTAGGGTCTAAACCTGTGGTCTGGCCGGAAAGGCACCATCCAGGTAGGGGCGGGGTGGGTGGAGAGCAGGGCTACACGCAGGAAGGGACCGCTCTTCTCCTGCGTGTCCACATCTGGTCGGCCTCAGGGTTCAGCCGCACTCCGGTGCACAGGACAATGTAATGGAAGAGTAAGCAAGAACATTTGTTATTTCTACCCAGGCAGAAAACAAACAGCAGCCCGAACAGCGGAAGATTCCATGTAGGAACAGCCTACAAACTGCAGGCTGTAACCTCGGTGGTATTGATTGAGTGCACCTGTCCGTCTTCATTTTTAACTGTGAGCTTGATTGCTGGCAAGTTTATAGGATTATGGGTTTAATTGGATGCCTGTGTTTTACTGGATGTAAGTGAAATTTATGGCTGTGGGCTTTGTGATGCCAAGGTTTATACCTCAGTCACTGCTTCTCAGCCGGGAGGGCCGAGGCTTGCGAGCCAATGGGCTTGAGCTCCGGGGCTCGCGTGCGAGGGAGGCGCCTCTGGGGGCTGCCTGCAGACTGGGGTCACCGGGAGAGCAGAGGGACCAGGACAGGCGCCAGGGGCCTCCCTGGCTCTGGCCTCATCTGCTGCTAAAAGGAACTGGTAACAGACAGCCTGGAGAAATTACTGATATTTAGTTAGGTTCCCAAGTGCTGGCAATACACACAGAGCTGCTGGGTAGGATGGCTGCGGTGCTTTTTCGTAAGCGCACTGCTATTGTGGAGTGTTTGGGGAAGGCTTCTCGGAGAGGCGGGGGTGGGTGGGTGCGTGCGGGGAGGGGGGAAGTTAGGGGACTACAGCCATCCCTCTGTATCCGCGGGCGAGTGGTTTCAGGATCGCCCGCATTTACTAAAGTGCGAGGATGCTGAAGTCCCTTATATACAATAGCTTAGTATAGTCGGCCATCTGTATGCGTGGTTGGTTGAATCCGCGGATGCGGAACCGTGGATATGGAGAGTCGACTGTGTAAGAAAGGTCCTTAAGCCTTTGAACCTAGGTGGTTGGTGTACTCGTCATTTGCTATTTAATAATTTGCTATGTAAATTTAAATTATTATTTCATTTTTAGAAGTGTGATTGCATCTAATAACTCATTGCTGTTCATTCATGTATTCACTTATTCATTTAACAAATTATTAACTGAGCACCTAATATGTGCCATTCCCTGGGCTTTTAGGTGAGGGTAGGGAGCATTCTTATTTTATTTTGAGGTTGAGAAAACCAAAGCCCAGAAAATGTGTGTACTTTACCCTGGTCACAGGGAGACCCCCTGGTAGATTCAGAACCAGAACCCAGATATTGTATTCCAAGTTCAGAAAGAACCTGGTCAGCTGGGTCAGAGAGTCAGAGCTGAGAAAACAAAGGAAAGAACCTCCAGTTAGTAAATGAGTTCTTGGACTTCTATTTGGCTGCCCAGAAAACCCAAGTGCTCGTTTTCTAGTTTCAGTTGGTTTGGACAGTTTTAAGTGTCCTCCAGGAAAGTGAGAGCTTACCTAAATAGCTTGATCAGATTCTTCTAACCAAGGACAATTAAATGCTGAGGTCCTGATTCTTTGTTATATCAATGCATTGCTTGTTGATGAAGTGGGCTTGGAATAAAGGGTCTTAGGGTGGGGCCCAGATTGAAGTAGAGATCCATCATTATAAAACAGTGTGATAAAATAAAAATAGAAGCACTTAAAATGTCACCTGTGCGCTAGGTACTCTGGACAGCTTTTGCTTGCATTATTTCATCTGATTCTTAAAATATCCATTTTATACATGAGAACATCGAAACTTGGGGAAATTATGTGATTTGTCCATATGGGCAGAATTAGGGTTCTATTCTAAGATGCTTTAATAGGACCACAACGCTCATGCCTTTAATCACTATGTTCTTCTGCAGAGTATTTAGGGCATGGTGAGGTTAGCACCATTGTTTTATAAATGTACCTATGACATGCTCTTTTGAAAAGAACTTAAGCTCTTCACACATCGGCCTAACAGATAAATGAATAGATATATGACAGGAGAAGAGATAATGCTCAAAAATTAGGATGCCTAAGAGCATGGGAGAACTTCACTGCCAGATCAAAGAGGCTGGATTAGATTCAATGGCAGTAGAGAACCTTTCAGGGCCCTTGAGCAGAGGCACACCGTGATGAGAGCTGCACTCTGTGGACTATCGGTGTCCAGTCAGAAGATCTGTGACCTAACTCAGTAAGAGATGGGGTGCTAAGGCAGTTAGTGGACTTGGCAACAAACAGGGACTGGCTAGTTGTGGTAAGGTGCTCACTCTGGCCTTTCAGCTTTATGTGTTGGTTCTGAAATTGGGTCTGTGCAATTTATGAAGACATCTGGGAGCATCTGGAAATTCTTGAATGGGTATCAGCACAAAATAGGCAGGGGCTGAAAACATACATACATACACTCTGTTGAGGGAATAGGGTAGCAGCTTAAGGGTACTGAAAAGATAGGTTAGCAAGAGAGCAGAAGGACATTTTATCTTATAGTTGAGAAGAAGTAAAAACATGTTTGTAAATAGAGCAGAAATAGCCATAAAAGATAGAATGACTGAAGCTATAAGACAGAAGGTGAGGAGATTTTTGGTAGGACAAGATCTCTGAGAAAAGAGAAAGTGGTGGGAAAGGAACCCAAGTAGTGAGCTTGGTCTTAGGAAGAAGCAGGGCACTGCTTCTGTTATAAGAGGTTTGATTGAGAGGGTGAGCAAAGGAAGGCATTCTTTTGCTATCCTTTGCAAAGGAAGGCAGATTGCATCCCTATTCTCAGGGTCATCTGCTGAAGTGTGGGTGGGTTGGGTGGGTCTGGAAGTACATTTCAGGCATCTTTCAGGGGAGCTGAGATGTGGAATTGATATAAGTAGGTGATGAGGTTTCAGATGAGATGAAATAGCCAGTTGGGTTGAATTAAAACGACTTGTTTTCACAAAGATTAGACATGTTTTTATGAAACCCTCCAGTTGCATTTCATAGCCTAGGAGGACGAATGGAAAAAGCAGAGGGTAGTTTCCCAAAGTTGAGAACTGTCGAGGAGAAACAAGGCAAGGAGGACAAGGCGTTTGAGGTGGTGAAATTACTCAGCGTAACACAGAGGTGCCTAGGGAGACAGGCAAGCTATGGAGCCTTGGAATTACAGGGGAACAAGGAATGGGCTGCTTACTGGGGCTTATGGCTGAAACAAAGGACTGCTTTACTAGAAGCAAAGGCAAAAGGGAAATCGAGGATAAAGAAAGAGAAGTCAGAAAGGAACTGTTGCAAGTTCAAGACCCTGGAGGTTGAAGAGTCAGTTCTGAGCAACGGTGATGTGTGACTGTGAGCCAATAAGGAGTTTAGCTGGTCTCTGAAGATCCTAGAGTTACAAGATGATCAGCATGAACATTGGCCTATAGGATCAGGAGACAATAGCAGAAGTATAATGGCTTCCACGTGTTGAAGTCAAGGAACATGTAGGTGTCCTGGTGCTCCATATGTAACGAGGACAATAGGGTGTGGGCTTCCAAGATGAGCAGGTGTCTCGGCATGGTGAAGGGACACTGGTTTGTATGATGCAGTGTGTGCAAGCAGACTACTTCTTCTGGCTCTGGGTGTTAGGGGTGGGAGGGTGCAGAAACGAGACTTGTTGAAAGGCCTCTAGGGGAGGCAGAATGCATGAGGGTTACAAGCAGGGGTTCTTGGTCAGACTCCTGGTTTCCATAATGGTTCAGTCCCTTCCTAGCTTGGTGGTCCTGGGTAAGCTGCTCGACCACCTTGTGTCTCAGTTTCCTCATCTCTAAAATGGCAATAATGATGGTGTCTACTTCATGGGACGGCTGTGGAGATTAACTGAAATAATCAAAGAGAGTAGTATAAAACTAATACAACATTGTAAATCAACTATATTTCAATAAATATTTTTTTAAAAGATATGTAATATTTTAACCCTTAAAAAAAAGAGAGTAGTATAAACCCATTATATAGTAAACATTCAATAAATGTAACCTTCCTGTTGTTTCTGTTGTTATTATGGTTATTATTATTATTATTATTGGAAAGAGGGTACAGGAAGTAATTTCATCAGAGAGAAAAGTGATTTCTGTTTTTATGTAGGCTGATGGGAAGGATTATTTAAAGAAAATATAAAGAATGTAAGAAATGTTGTCTACAATAGAATAATGGTTCCAAGGTTCGCCCTGGTTCTGCTCTTCAGGGGAGCAGTGACCTTCAAGAGGAGAAGGGAACAGCTGGTTAGGGAAGTGACCAGGAGCTGGGAAAGGAGGGAGGGGTTCACTCTGGAGCAACGAGAGTGAATTATACAGTCAAGGGAGCCTGGGGTTGAGAGTCAGGATAGAGGCAGAAACACTTCTGATCAAAGCTTTATTTAATGTTCCCTTTTTTGGCTTGATTTGCCCTACAATGAGTTAGAAAAATGCTTTGCTTTCTTTTGATGAGAATAATAATCCATAACATTGCTTGGGAAATATTAAGGTTTGAATGCAGGAAGCATTTTGCCCTTGATTTACCAATAAATATTCAATTTAATGAAGGTCTTCTGTTCTTTTTTTTTTTTTACTAAGCTGAGCAGTTTCTAAAAATCTTTTTAAAAATTATGTCATTAATTTGAAAGGAACCCTATTAAAGTATTAGTTATTACAATCCTAATCGCTTTCTCTGCCTTGGAAAATGACAGATCTCAAAACAGAGAAGTGATTTTGCTGACACTGGTTTACGTGCTCTTCACTGGAATCACCAGGCAGAAGGAGGAAGAGGCAGGGCCCATTCAAAGACAGTTGTACCAAGAGACTCGTGAGCTATCAGACAGATATGTGAGAGACACATGGAGGTTTTCCTGAGGAATGGAACTTCTGGGAAAGAAAGAGATGTTTAAAAATACTTTAAAAATAAAATTTTGTCATACAAATTTTAAAGCTTATAGAAAAGTAGAAAAAACAGCTCAATGAATATCAACCTATTCACCATCTGTATTTGACAATTGCCAGTGCTGTACTGAATGTGATCGATCGATCGATCTATCTGGCTGTCTTTGTCCACATTTGGGGGGAACCATTTAAAAGTAAGGTAAAGAGGGCTTCCCTGGTGGCGCAGTGGTTGAGAGTCTGCCTGCCGATGCAGGGGACGTGGGTTCATGCCCCAGTTCGGGAAGATCCCACATGCCGCGGAGCGGCTGGGCCCGTGAGCCATGGCTGCTGAGCCTGCGTGTCCGGAGCCTGTGCTCCGCAATGGGAGAGGCCACAGCAGTGAGAGGCCCGCTACTGCAAAAAAAAAAAAAAAAAAAAGTAAGGTAAAGATATGGCACTTCATGCCTCTGTTCTTTAGCATATGCATCTCCAGAAAATATCAAAGACAGTTGTCGTTACTATTTCTGCTTAACAAACAAGACTGGCCTCAAATCAAACCGATGACAGTTGGTTCATTCATTCATTTATTTATTCTTTCATTTAACAATGACTTTTTGAGGGCATACTATGTTCTGGACACTGTGCTAAATGCTAGGTATATAAACATGAATGACAAAAATAATATGCAAAAAAAACCCTCATACTCAGTCAACTCTCAATTAGGCGGGGTAGACAGAAACTCAGTAGGCAATTATTATACAGTGGAATATTTGGTAGAACAGAGAGATAGGTCCTCACTCTAGGGGAGTTGGTTCAGAGTCTAATAGGGAGATAGATGTATCTGCAGATAAATCACAAGAAAAGTGCTGTAACAGATATAAGAATACAACATGGTAAAGAAAGTGCATATAAAGGCTTTTTTTTTTCATTTTTAAGTGTACAGTCTATCCAGTAGCATTAAGCCTATTCACACTGTTTTACAGCCATCACCACCATCCATCTCCAGACCTTTTTCATTATCCCAAACCAAAATTCTCTACCCAGTAAACAATAACTGCCCATCCCCCCAACCCCGCCCAACCCCTGGCAACCACATTCTACTTTCTGTTTCTGTGAATTTGACTCCCTAGGGGCCTTATGTAAGAGTCAGGTCTATCCTGACCCCAGGCTCCCTTTACTGTATAATTCACTCTTGTAGCTGTAGCTCCAGAGAGAACCCCTCCCTCCTTTCCCAGCTCCTGGTCACTTCCCTAACCAGCTGTCCCCTTCTCCTCTTGAAGGCCACTGCTCCCCTGAAGAGCAGAACCAGGGTGAACCTTGGAACCATTATTCTATTGTAGACAAAATTTCTTACATTCTTGATATTTTCTTTAAATAATCCTTCCTTTTGCGATTGGCTTATTTCACTTAGCATAATGTCTTCAGAGTTCATCCATGTTGTACCCTGTGTCAAAATGTCCTTTTTTTTTTTTTTAAGGCTGACATTCCATTGTATGAAGAGACCACATTTTGTTTAACCATTCGTCCACTGATAGACACTTGGGTTGCTTCCCCCTGTTGGCTGTTGTGAATAACGCTGCAAAGAATGTGGGTGTATAAATATCTCTTTAAGATTCTGCTTTCAGTGCTCCTGGGTATATACCCAGAAGTGGGACTGCTGGATCATATAGTAATTCCATGTTTATTTTTTTGAGAAACAACAAAACTATTTTCCACGGTGGTTGCACCATTTTACATTCCCACCAACAGTGCCCAAGGGTTCCAGTTTCTCCACACCCTCGTCATCACTTATTTTCTGCTTTTTTCACAGTGGCCGTCCTCACGGGTATAAGGGGACATATAAAGTCATTTAATGACCCATTTCCCATCAAATGAAGTACAAAAGCCTTAGCAGGTTTTGCTTTACCTCTCCTTCCTTCACTCTTTTCCTCATTCATTTTCCGATACCTAAAAGTGTGTGCCTAAGAGTCTTAATCCTCTTGAGTTGCTCTTGGGCCTAACCCATTGACCCAGCTGGTTCATTTGTACATTTTCTTCACAAAGTTTAGACTTACGCCCATTATATATTTAGACTTATTTCTGAGCCCAGACGGAGGCCTGCAAATTCTATTCCCCACCTCTCTGCCTGCCTCCCTTGGGGTTTTCCTGTGGACATTGGAAGCTGATGGGCTCCCACGGACTCTACCGTTTTGGACCACATCACTGCTGCTCACTAGGGAAGCAATAAAGCCCATCTCATTTGCATGAATCTCTGCAGTGGCTCTTCTGACCTCAGGGCTGTTAGAAGTACTCATTAGGTCCTCTTTAATTAAATATGTAACACACATCTTGCCATCAAGCATCTGGGAAAAAAATAAAAGAGGAAAGAAAAATACAACTCTAACAAGGGCTCCTGTTCCTAATTAAAAACAGGCTGTCTTTGCCTGAGAGCAAGCTGGGGACAGCACTTTCATCCTGGGCACAGCCGTGGAACCCCTGGTGCCATAGCCCAGGGGGCAGTGACATGAGGCTTCTGATGTGTCAAGGGGGCTGAGCTTTGTTGGGTGACACAGGCTCTCTCCCTTCCCAGGAGGTGGGATCTAATTTCAGCTCCTGATATGTGATTCAAGGTAAGGACCAGCTTTCATTTTCTTTCATCCCACTTTTCAAATGATCTTCAATTCAGTATCATATCGTAGTATTATAGGTAAACAGAATATGAACACAGTGGGATGATCTCACTAAGCAAAACCTCAAAGAAGCTCAAAGAAAATGAGCCTATGCATCAGTTGCTCATATGTGATGCTGCTGGAAGGAGCAGACTGTCATGGGGGCACCAGAGGGAAGCTCCTGGAGTCTTTATTGTATGCAGAGCTCAAGGTTGAAAACAGCATCCATAAGTAGGAGACTTCTTCACTCACCTTTTCATAATCTTGGTTCTTAGATACCCCTTGAATTTTCTTCTCTTCTTCCCCTAATCTCTTCTCATCTCTACTCCACCCTTGCCGATTCTCTTTCTTCTAGGGAAACTAAGCAGAGCCTCTCCACCCCTACACTTGAGCTAACCTTCCTATTATATCTGAATCTTGAAACAGCTTCCTCATGCCCAGCTTACGTATCTTTTACTGCATTTTTATATTGGAGGGATAACCTTGTTGAAAGGGAGACAGGGCAGGAAGGGTGGCTGGGGAGGTCCTTATCCTGATGTTACTCATGCTTCGCAAGCCCACTTTTTATTGATTGTGTTTGTTTATTTGTTTGTTTGGGGGTAGCTTTAAAAGGATGATTAAAACTCCCACCTTAGGTGCTGTTCTCAGATTAACTAGGGATTCTGGATTCCTTTTAAGGCTCACTTGAAACGTAAAGGAAGTTTTTTTTTAGCTCTGTTGTTCTCTTTAATTTTTTGATCCAGTCCTCATTCCATGCAGTTTCCTCATGGCCTTCAGGGAGAGTAGAGAAGAAGGATATTCATGGTATTCATTTGCCAGGTTTCCTGCCAACTCTTTGGTCACAAGAGCCATTGAATCTATTAAGATCTTTCAAACACAAACACATTTATTTGGCAAATAATTGTTAGGCCCTTTTGTGTGCCACAGCCTTGTTTCAAATTCTAGAGACATAGCCGCAAACAATGGAGAAAATGTCCCTCCTTTCATTGAGTTTACACTTCCATGTGGGAGTCAGATAACAAAATGCACACCTAAATATATGAGATATTAGGTAGTAAAAATGTCAATCAAGAAAAAAAGTCAGGTGAAGTTATGGGAAGTGACAGAAGTATTAGTTTAGATAAGGTGTTTGAGAAGTTCCCTCTGATGAGTGCATATTTAAGCAAAGACCTGTGTGAAGTGAGAAACTGAATTATGTGACTATTTGGAGGAAGAGGGGTGCCAGGATAACACATTCAAAGGCACCGAGCCTAGAGCTTGAAGTGTTCTAGAGCTAGTAAGGAGAGGCTACTGTGGCTGGAACAGAGTGAGCCAATAGAGAGCTATTAAGATACTTCCAGTTGATTCTAAAGCATCAAAGTCCAACTTTTAACCTTGCTACTGCTTTGGTCCATACCTACATCTTCATCCTAATGTATGAAGATTGGAGAAAGGAGATGATTGGCTGTTGTCATATTCCCAGCCTGGCTGTGGTTGAAAAAACTCAGGAAGATCTTAGAATACAGGGAGGCCTTCAGGTGTGCAATGTTATGTGATTCAATCATGGAAATGAGAAACACCAAACACAGACAACTCTTCCAAAACTTTGACCTTTGAATTATGGAAGAGAGATGAACTAGTGTTTGTGGCTTAACAAAAAACCTCTAATCAATACACTTTGTCCATCCTCAAAGCCTCAGAAACACCCTCCCTTTTTATTTTTTAAATCTCTATTGCCATTAACTTACTTCAGATGTTAAAGCCCTCCCTCCATGCTGAAATATTAATAGATTACCTTATTATTTTTAATTCAGTTTCATATAATTGTATAAGGCTTAATAGAATTATAATAAAATCTCATTGTCCCAAAGAGCTTGATCTCTACAATGGCAAGCCATTTCCCTTTTTTTTACCATATTATTAAAAAAAATTCAATTATAAGTGTATATTTTAACCTTTTTATTTTGAAGTGCATCATAAATAGAGAAGAGTCTACATAAGACATATATACCATTATATACAACTTAAAGAATATTTATAAAACAAAGCCCATCAACTAACAGCCTGGTTAAGAATATACATATCTATTGCCTATTTTCCAGAAGACACTGTGGATACCAAACCCAATTATATCTTATTGCCTTACCCCAGAGTAAAAATATTTTTTCTTAATTTTTGTGTTAATCATCCCTTTACCTTTCTTTCTAGTTTCATCTGTGTATATATTATAAACAACATGTTTTTAATTAAAATTTTTGAAATTTATAGACTATATTGAATATACTCTTTGAAATTGTTTCTTTGCTCAATATTTTGTTTGTAGAGCATTCGGTTTTCTCTAGACCATCTCTTCCATGAAGTCTTTCCAATCCTTCTACCAGATTCGATATGCTCTTTGACAGAACATTTAATTTATCCTTATTTTTTAGAAGTTCCTATATTCTCCCTTGTAATATAATTTTGCATCTCTCATATTTATTCCTGGTTTATTAGTCCTTTAAAATGTTTGTCTCAGATCTCTTTGTATTCTAAAAAGTACTAGACCTAGTGATTATACATAATTTATGCTTATAAGATGCTTATTTAATGCATGTTGTTGAGACCTGCAGCATATATTTGGACCCTTTATTACACCTTCTCCAAAGTCTGGATGGCTTAATAATAAATATATGTCATCTATTCCTCATCTTACTAAACCATTGTTCATCATCCACTCTGTTTGGTTTCAATTACATCCTCAATAACATTTTATTTCTCTCTCAAAATCTGTGTTTTGTACCTGTTAACCTGAATTTGGCTAATATTGAAATCTTTGCTCCAAAGAAAACAATTGGGTAAGCAAAATGTAAGTAGGTGAGGGATTAATCAGAGTTAGGACCGTTAATTCTATGCTTCTTGGACTAAAGGAACGTAATGAGGGGGAATCCAGTAATAAAAGCATGAAGAGTAAGAAAATCCCTTGAGAGCACGTGTGGAGATGCGACTTGTTTACTGTGGTCCCAGCTGGAAGTAGCACAATGGTTCCCACGGCTTAAAGTCCTAGAGCCTCTGATGGTAGCCCTTCTGAAACTTCTTCTGGATGATACCTCTACCTTATCTCAGCCAAAGAACAAGCATATTGGGGAAAGCTAAAGTGAATTCCCCTGAGCCCAAAGCATATAGAGAAAAACACAGCTTCCTTTTGAAAAAGAAATGACGTGTTTTATTTCTTTATTTATTAGATTTGTTACTAACTGTGCCCTGTGCCAGAGGCCCCAAGGCAGAAAAGCTTATTGTAAAATAATAGAGATAATTAAATTTTATATTATGAAACAGCGATCAATACAGCAAAACTAGTATCTAGTCCACTGGGGATATCTAAACTAAAGAGGTGGGTTCTGCATGATGTCCCAAGGCCAAACATCATTGCTATCTCTATTCCTTTCTCCTCTCCTCATCCATTAATATTCATTAAAAATTGTGGTAGCTGGGTGATATATATATATATCATATATATATATATATCATATATATATATATATCACCAGCTACCATATATATATATATCATATATATATCATATATATATATATA
This sequence comes from Lagenorhynchus albirostris, assembly GCF_949774975.1. Taxonomy (NCBI): domain Eukaryota; kingdom Metazoa; phylum Chordata; class Mammalia; order Artiodactyla; family Delphinidae; genus Lagenorhynchus; species Lagenorhynchus albirostris. The sequence goes on from NC_083103.1 coordinate 101,964,380, forward strand.
TCATATATATATATATATATCACCCAGCTACCACAATTTTTAATCGCTCTCTCTCTCTCTCTCTCTCTCTCTCTATATATATATATATATATATATATATATTTATTTATTTATAAAGATTGGATTGTAATTGCATCAACAACAGAGACAAATCTCTCCTGGATAATAGATGATATATTGGGTATTGACCAATGAAGAACTCCAAGAGTATATACTGTCACCCTGAGACAAATTTGTAAAATTGATTAGTTTTGTCCTCAGAGAGCTTGCACCCCTTTGGTGCTGCTGTTCTCCACTTGGAACCTTCTTCCTCAGAGTTACATATTACACTCCCAGCTCATCTGTGTGGAATTCCATGTAGAACTCCTCACATCTTATTCTAGCACTCTCGTAAACCCCTACTTCTCTCTTAAACTTTATCTGCTTTATGATAAGGCACTTGCATATGTTAATAAATATACTTGCAAGTATATATTTCCCATGGGAATAATGGTGTAGAGATTAAAAACATAACATTTAGTGTCTAGAAGACTTGGATTTAAGCCCCAGTTTTCTCACCTAAGTCACCATATGACCTTGGGAAAGTTTCTTAGTCCCTTTTAGATGGATTTTCTGGTTTCATCTAAAACACAAAAGTATAAATTCACTATTCTTTTTGGAAAGAAAAGTAAGCCAACAACTAGTTTATTGAGCTATCAAGAATTTGCTCTCACAAGGAAAAGAAGGTTATATCCTACAGCCATTTCAGATACAGACCTCAAGGTCTGGGACTATATGAATACTGTCATCCAAAAAGTAATTGCAGAGTTGAGCAAACTGGTGAGCTAATAGCCATCTCACCATCACCATAGCAATGGGGTCAGAGATATAAAGTTTACAGAGATTTTTAGAGCATCCACAAAAATCCTCGCTAATTTACAAACCCCACCAGTCATTGACTTTTGAGATTCCAAAGGGACTGTGGACTTACGTGGTAGCTATGGAAAATAAGGTACAACTCTGGAGAAGATGAGAGAGCTGAGGCACAGAGAGTCTAAGTAACTTGCTGAAGAACACAGAGCTTGTAAGTGGTGGAACTTGGAATCACATCCAAATCCCTTTGATTTAAATCAGCTCCACAAAAAGAACCAGGGTTCCTTGACTTTTTATATTGACTTGACTCAACAGATACTCAGTTTGACAGTGTAGCCATCATCCATGCCAGACTCTGGACTCCTGGAAGCATGAGTTAAATGATATTTTAAGTAATAATGGCATTCATTTTGATGAGTGTAATTCTCCATCATCTTCTCAAGCACTTGCAAGTGGGCAGGAGGAATCTAACTCTCAGGTCTTCTACTTGAACGTCTTTGCAATGCATTTGTAGTGCATCTTTCTGTCTGTTCTTCCATCACTGGGTACTAAATATAACAACTATGAAAGGTCTACCTAAGTGAAGGGGGCATTTTCCAATAGCGGACTAAGCCAGGATGGTTGCAGAAGTGGCAGCATATTGTGCTACCAGAGAAATAGAGCAGGTGTAGGGAATCCCATTATGGGTCCAAGAGGACACAATGTATAAAGTTGAGCACCACAGAAATGGCCACTGTATACATGACATCATGCATTACAAAGTGGACTGCCTTCCTTGTGCACTTGTGTTGCAAAGCACTCAGAGCACAACTTATTTCATCTGTTTCACAAGAGAATAAAGAAGAGGTACAGAGAAATAGAAAATGTCTTCACTGAATCAGCATACCTGACTAGAGATATGACTAGGAACACCTGGGCTTTAAAAAAATATTTCTTTCCTATCTTCCCTGTGATAATAGCAGCCAAGGGACATTAAAACAACTTTGGAAGCATAATCAGTAAATGTGTTGAAGTAGAGAAAAGAGCAAAAGATTTGGGATCAGACAAACTTAGGGTAAACGGTGGATCCACCACTAGTAGTTACAAGAACTCAATCTTCTTAATCGGGAAAGGGGCCAGGAGTCCTCACCTATCATGGTTGTTATGAGGATTAGATACAATATACATAAAAAAATTAAGCCTAGTGCATCAAAGAAACTCAATTATTTACAACTATAGTTGTTATTTTTATTATTACTAGGAGGAGGATATGAGAAATAATCGTCTGATTAAACTAATAATAAGGAAAAAATTGGTTTTCTGCATCATGGTTTACTATAAAAGAATGTTCTCTGAGGAAATGACGGAGGACATCACTCAAACACCTGGAAGAATATGTAAACACGCTCATCAATGTGATCAAAATTAAAAAAAAATATTTTATGAAAAGACAGAGGAAAGCCTAGATTAAGCTGCAAAATTAACACTGTGGAAAGCAAAAGGTGTGCCTGGGGTAGGGACACAATGAGAAAATAATGAATATAATAGGAACAGTATCAGGGGGCCTCAGATATCTATATGTCAGACACCAAATACTGTCAGTAAATAAAATATGGCTGTATATTTCAATACAAAATGATATGTATGTGTGTGTGTGTATATATATATATATATATATAAAATTTGAACATGGCTACAGTGTAGTAATAGAGGAGGATAACTTGCATCAACAAAACTAATCTAATAGAAATGGCTGGAGAATAGGACCATGTTAAGATACACATATCAGTAGAAATCTTTACCCTAAGGTTGGAGCATGATGGCACATATGTGAATATGGAATAAAATCAGAAATAAATAAAAGTGTTACGATGGCAAAGGGATGCTACAGTCTCTCTAAACCCACCATATAAATGTACCTTAAACATGGTACCAAACTTCTCAGGGGAAAGATACTGACCTAATGGAATATTCTGACCATCAGGCATCCCCTGAAGACCTGAAACTTCTAAAAGTGGAATATCCTCTTAAAGCCATGACATGACTTGCTGGTATTTTGTATTTTAAATGGTAAAGAAAGTCACAAGGGGGAAATTGTTGCACTGGTTTAACTCTGACCATTGAAACAAATCTGGTCACTGTCATGAGAGGGTGTTTGGAGAAAGCAATCTTGTGATATTCACAAAAGCCTAGAAAGACACAGACATGACTTCAGAACAGCAAAGTTAAAAATAATCAGAATGTGTGTGTGGGTCTGTGATCCTAAGGAAAGAGGCTTGAAAGATAACACAGCTTAAGAGAGATAGGGTGGTGAAAAAAAAAAAACTCAGGAAAAAACCCATATGATGGGAAATTTTTCTAATGATAAGGAAAAAGGATATAAATCTAAAGGAACGAGTCTCGCTGAAAGTCAAGTTCATATTTTAAAAGGATACATATTAAATATTGAAGGAGAAGAATAAACATCAAGAGAATACGTAAGAGCAGCACCAGGTTGTAAGGATAATGTTAGGTAGCCTAAATGTTAAAATGAAACAAAGATTTGAGAAAGATGCTTTAAAAAGTGTAAAGAGATTTAAAAGCTATGTGCAGAGCAAGATGGGCAAGAAAGATGTCCCAGCCTGGGTTTCCCAGAAAGCAGAGCCCGAGACAAAGGCTCAAGTGCAATTGTATATTTTGAGGTGATATCAAGGAGCACACCTCGGACTTCCCTGGTGGCGCAGTGGTTGGGAGTCCGCCTGCCGGTGCAGGGGACATGGGTTCGTGCCCCGGTCCGGGAAGATCCCACGTACTGCGGAACGGCTGGGCCCTTGAGCCATGGCCACTGAGCCTGTGCGTCCGGAGCCTGTGCTCCGCAATGGGAGAGGCCACAACAGTGAGAGGCCCGCGTACCGCAAAAAAAAAAAAAAAAAAAAAAAAAAAAATCACACCTCAAGGCAGAGGAGTAAAACAGGGAAGGAGGGAAAGCCAATACAAGGATGCATTATAGAATCAGTCACTGCTGAGGGAGACTGGGGCTGGACCCCATCTCTGAGGAGCCTTCTGAGGTGGGCCTCATGTCTGTCTGACCTAGAATAAAGTGAGATGTCTTATCCATCAATTCTCATCCTTCAGTGGTTGAGGATGCTGCCCTGCACTTCTGCGTGGTGACTGGGTGAGGACCACACTGGCTACCCTGGCCCTCAGGGTAGACCTGGGCAGTAAATGAGAGGGGCACAGCACAGAGGCGCTAGTTTTATGTTGGCAGAAGTCTTTTTGGAATGGGTTGCTGCAGCCATCCTGTAGTGAGAGATGGAGCCCAGAGGACCTGAAGTTTCTTCAAGAGGGAAGAGCAAGCAACCTGCCTGAGGAAGATCGTGGATGCAGAGAGCAGAAGGGAAAGTAAAATGGCTCAATTACAACGTCTCTCTTAAAGGGATAAAAACATGAAACTGTGAAGGATAAGCCAAGCATGATTAAGGGGAACTGAAGCCATTTAAAAAATGTCTGACTGTTGGTCCCAGTTTCTCCCCCTGTGACATCCATGAAGACACAATACAATAAGATGCTCTCAAACTAAGATTAAAAGAAAAATAATAAAAATCAAAGTATAAAGCAATGGGTATAGAAAGCACTGTATTTCTGGAAGTGTTTCAATTTATGTTAAAAATGGGAGACATCTGTATGTATATATGTGCATATAACCAAGTCATATATTTCTTGCTGTGTGACTTTGGATCCTCCCCTAGAGGTCATCTCACATTATCTTCACTGCTGTGTCCCCAGCACCTAGAAATGAGCCTGGTACAAAGAAGGTGCTTATTAACCCTTGCTAAATGAATAAATGAGAAATTTATTGAAACGCAATTGTTACAGGAAGCATTAAAATGTATCTTGAAGACATAGACAATTTTAATATTACAATATATTTTAATTCCTAGATCTACTGAACCTTGTATACTACACGCAGAGCATATATCTTATTTTCAAATTTTAATTATAAAAACTGATTAGATTGTAGATCACAAATAAAAATCTTCAAGTCAGAAACTGAGCAGGAAAATGTTATCCAGTCACAATATAACAAAGTGTAAATTAATAGCCAGAGGTTAACAAACAAACAAAAATAAAACCCAGCAATTTGGTAATTTAAAACATTCTTTAAAAAACCTATTAGGGGCTTCTCTGGTGGAGCAGTGGTTGAGAATCTGCCTGCTAATACAGGGGACACGGGTTCAAGCCCTGGTCTGGGAAGATCCCACATGCCGAGGAGCGGCTGCGCCCGCTGAGCCTGCGCGTCCGGAGCCTGTGCTCCGCGGCGGGAGAGGCTACAGCAGTGAGAGGCCCGCGTACCACACACACACACACACACAAAAAACCTATTAGGACAAAAAAGAAATCGAAATTACAATAATAGGCTATTTAGAAAGTAACAGAAATAAAAAAAAACACATTACTTATTATTCTAAAGCAATGCAACCAAAGTTATACTCAGAGGCAATAATTTTAAATGTTTTCATTATTAAAATAATAATAAAATAAAGAAATTTAGCAAAGTCAATACTTTAGAAAAACAGCCACAAAATAAACCTAAGAAAATGGAGGAAAGCATGTAATAAGTATAAAGAGAGATTTTTAATGAATTCAAAACAAAATAGTACAGTTTCTCAGTAAATCCAAGATCTGTTTCTTTAAACACAACACACCAATACCAATGAAAATGGCCAAAAAGCAAATCCCATCAAGTCAAAACACAAAAAATTTTTTAAATGAGGACATAATAGGAGAGATTTGTTTTTAATTCAAAGTAATATTACACACAAGTTATGCTAAATCACTTTAAAACTACATTAAATGGATGATTTCCTAGGAAAAAATATCAATTGACCAAAATTAAATTAAGGAAAAGTAGAAAATTTGATTTGAACAATAATATAAAATAAATTACCAAAGTCTTCAAAACAGATCCATAATCAAATAATTTTACCATTAGAATTTCAAAGAGGAGATAATTTCCATGCTACATAAACTATTTTAAACCATTGAAAACGACAGTGTTTTCCACTTCATTTTCTTAAGCTCAAATGCCACAAAAAGACTTGTACAAGAACACTCCCACCCATCAGGAAAGAAAAAACAAAAACTTATATGTGAGTTCACTGAGAAAAAATGATGCAAAACTCTTAAAATATTAGCAAATCAAATTCAAGGTATCTTCACATAATCATCTACCATGACCAAGTAGGATTTGTCCTAAGATTGAAAGGCTGGTATATTATCAAAAGAGATATGATTATAACGTGCCATATCTCTAATACAAAAAAAAATCCCATAATAATCTTAAAAGATGCTGTAAAATATTTGATAACAATCAATATGTTTCTTAATATTTTTTTTGCAAACATACAAACACATTAAGGAAACTAGATTTAGAAAATTAAACCTTCTGTTGCAAAAGTGTATCTATCCGAAATCAACAGCTAACATCATATTTGATGGCAAAACACTAAACGTGATCCCATTAAAAAACAAAGGAAAAAAAAGAAAAAGACAGAACCTGACTCATGTCCACTGTCTTCTTTACTACTTAACTTTAAACCAGGCTGTGCATGGTTAAGACAGCACAAAAGAAAGAGCTTAGGTGTCAGAGCCAGGTGAGCTCTGAATTACCAGGCAAGTTCTACAGCAACGTTTGTGGCCTTGCCCAAGCTACTTAATTTCTGCTCATCTTTCTATAAGGATATTTACTTTACATGGAAATAATGAAGATTAAAGTTAATTCATAGAAAGTTCTGGAGACAGTGCTGGTTGTGTACAGCACAGTGCAAAAAAGCTGTTGTTGTTCTAATGGCTACTTTAGGTGGCTTGAAGAGCAAACCTTAATGGCACATGTATTAACCATAGTTTCCCATTTTTTGTATTCTTGACACTCTGGCATCTGAGGCTTAACTAACTGGGAGGAGACTACCCCTCCCAGGGTTAGCTAATTCCTAGAGATAGCAAACATTCTCTAAATGCCAAGCCAGCAATTCAGGGCCCATATCCCCACCTGCCTTTTTTTATCAGGTGCCTGCAGCCTGGTACACTATGCCCCTGTCTTAAATCACTCCAGGACTGGGTACTAGAGAATTCAAGGCCACCCCTGCATCCCAGAGCACACTGAAATTGTTCAAATGAGCCAATCCCAAACCTGTCTGCTCTGTCTTCCCTGCCCTGTCCATTCCTTCCCATGAAAAGCACAACAAAGTCTCACCCCCATGCTTTCTCCTCACTCCCTACTGACACTGGTGCTTCCCCGGGTGGCCCTGCCTGGCGTGCTGTGCCTCCTGCTTCTAGGGATCTGTGAATATAAACTTCTTCCTTCATGACAGTCATGTCCGTGTCTGTGTGTCTCACCATATCTGATTAAAACAAATCCTGGTACATTTTAAAACAGCCTGCCATAACATTCCACTGCTGCCTATCTTGTTTATTATGATTATTATTAACATCATATAAAATGTTTAAAAAGAGGCATAGAGTTAGAGAAATCAGAGTTGGATTAAATAATACTCTGGATAAAATTAGAAGTCTAAAATATCTTGACAGGTTGGACTTATGAAGGCCAATAGCATAGGGTAAGTTTGAAAAAACCTTTATTTATATGTATATATTCCTATACGTAAGAGAAGTGATGCATTAAATGCAGAATGGGGGAAATAGGGCCTCACAGCAATCCATCAGGAAAAAAAGAATATATACATATCTATACATTTGGATGGCTTCAATTTTGGGGATGAGGCTGATGGTGTGATATGGCTACTGAAAATGTAAATGCAAATTTGGGCTGTACTAACAGTTTGATTGTCAGCACAAAGTAGAGGCTATCTTCACTGTGTTTTATGCTAGATGGACAACATTTGGAGTTCTTTTCCTTTAAAAATCTTAGGAACTAAGGAACACCGTTAGAGTTGGAAAATTAGAAAGTGAAGGGTGTAAAATCATGTTGAAAGATATATAAAAGAGAAAGGAATGTAGTTACCTTTAAGTATCAAATGTTCTCATGTGGAAGAGGAACCCCATATTCTCCTTTATCATTATTGTGTAGAACCATGTCCAGTGAGTGGAAGTTCAAAAGAGGAATGTTCATCTCAGTAAGAGTTAAGGGGAAGAGTGGGAAGATATTAACATTTCTTTGTTGAGCTTATATTATGCGCAAGACATTGTCCTGTCTTATATACACCTTACTTCTAATATTAAATGTTCTCCCAGTACACTGTTGTCATTCTACTAGTAAAAATTCATAAAATATTTTATAAGGAATCCCAGGGAAGACAATATTTGATATCCTCTAAGCCCTCTTCAAGTACTAAGAGTTTAAGATTTGTTAGCTAGCAGTCATACTTTAGGGAATGAGGCTGGGGCAGAGGCTGAAATATTTCTTAAGTTTCCTTATCCCAGTATGACCATAAGCATGTTAGGTGGAGTGAGACATATTCTTTTTATGTAGCAAATTAAAACTCTACACCCTATTATATCCCATATAAATAAATTTTAAAATCTGCTTAGCTTTTGAGAAAGAATCACATGTTTATTAATTTGTATTTAATAGGAACTCACATCAAATTCAGTGTCATTTTCATGGGTCAAGTAACCACAGTTGCTGGCTGATGCTGGGCATAAGCATGACATATACAATGAAGAGTTAGAGCATCATTTGTTAATTGACGCTACCTTAATGGTCTAAGATATAGACATAAAGGTATTCTTGATTATGTGGCCTGCTTTACTTATATGTAATATAGAAAAAACAATCTTAAAAAGCACAATAAATAACTGCTACTTTGTCTCCTAGGGGAGTAGCATGACTCTTTCCTAAGGGGATGGCTTTCTGTTCTTCTGTTTAGCAAAATGCCTTGCTCATACGTGTGAAAGAAGAAACTCTAAGAACATGAAATTCTGGAAGAAGACCATGAAATGAAGGGACAGTTAAATTGCTTTGCATGAATGTTAACACTTATTTGAAGAAGCAAAAAGTTAAAAGAGGGAAAGAGTTCTGAGAACATGAGACAGGACCAAGCAACTTGAGAGCCGTTCAGGTGTAACTGGGAAGAATTCCATCAAGAAATGATGGACAACGAGATTTCCCGGTGGTAAGGGTTGCTGGAGGAATTATGGCAAGATTCATTTAAAAAGTAATTCTGGGGCTTCCCTGGTGGCGCAGTGGTTGAGAGTCCGCCTGCCGATGTAGGGGACATGGGTTCGTGGCCCGGTACGGGAAGATCCCACATGCCGCGGAGCGGCTGGGCCCGTGAGCCATGGCCGCTGAGCCTGCGCGTCCGGAGCCTGTGCTCTGCAACGGGAGAGGCCACAACAGTGAGAGGCCCGCGTACAGCAAAAAAAAAAAAAAAAAAAAAGAAAGAAATGTCTTCTAAGAATCGAGTTTCAGGGAATAAAGGGACTGTGTTGGCATGTGAGTTAGCACTGGACAACAAGAAGAGAATAATCATGGCAAGGGAAGTGCAAGTTCAATGGGAATAGTTAATTAAAATACAGATAGCCATGAGAAGGTACATTTAAGATGTGTGCAAAAATCTTAGCAAAGATATTGAATTTCTTATTAAAGATGAGAATAGAGGTTGAAGTTAATTTTATGTAAGTCTCAAAGGACAGAATGACCTCAGCGGATGTCTAGATTGAATGTATAATTGCCTCAATTCTCTTTTTCACTGTGCTTTGGTAGAAACATCTTGAAAGTCAACCTTGTGAAACAATTACAAATATGTTCCATTATTCAGGTGGCTCAAGCTTTTTATTTTTATTATTTCACTGAAAAGGCTGAACTATTTCATGTTGAATGTGGAAAAGGTAATATGCCTATTGGACAGACATGTTTTTCCATCTAAATTAACTCATTGAATATTTGACCCTTATACACCATGAGAGAGTTTGGAAATAGTTTCGTAAATTGGAAAGACATTAATTTTTAATATGCTACCTTTAGTAAAAAGCTAGAGTGATTCAAAATTCACTGTTACAAAATGCCAAAGCACTTCCCCCAAGATTTCCTTGAGGTTTCTAATTGGTATTTAGCATTAGGTGGCCTCAGAACCTCCCATGGGCCAGGCCCTCTGATTCCTCCTGTGCTTAATCTTCCACCTGGCAAGCCACAACTTCAGCCACTAGACTATACATCGGTAAGCTTTCTTCCTGTATTTTCTTTATTGATCTAGTACAACGGCACAGAAACGCATTTCCAAATTAAAGGAAAGATGGAACTGACACTATAACAGCCTTAGAATAGTTTCTGCTTTACTAGATTCTGAACTCTTTTCTCCCTCAAGTTATTGGAATGTGAGCCAAGGCGTGAACAAGGCAGGAATGAGAGTCAATAATTAAGCCTGTTCTCTTTATATCCATGATGGTGGCAAATCCATTTCTTTTTCTCAGCCTGATTATTATTTAGCATTTATCCAATACCCTCAAGCCAGGTCTCCACAGCAATAGAATAAAACTTCAGTAAAATGAAACAAAAACACATACCAGAACAACCCACTTAGCCTGTTTCCATGAGGGTATTTTACTGTCTTGAGAGTAAACAACTCCCAGAAGAAGAGGTAAGGAGAGCAAAAGAGGGAAGCTATTTTTGTTATGTGTTTTCTTGGTCATGAAATGTCATAGTCCATCCCATGGGGCCACTATCATGTATGACCACTGAAAACAATGGAACAAGGGCTTCTAGAGAGATGCCTATTCCACTTTCTCCAGTCTGCCTTACTCACCCATAATTCCCCCAGACATGATGAGTATTCTATGCCCATTGATTAGAGAGCAGGTCATAGCAAATAAGAAATTCCTTGTGAGAATAGGTCCAGAATCCGAACCTTGAGACAAACTTTCCAAGGAAAGAAACTCCACAAAACCTTGTTGACAGACTTTCCAAGGAATCAGTTATGGATGGGATAGCAATGTGCCCAAAAAGACAAAAGGAAAATCATGATCTGACAAAGACGTCATACTTGTGTATCCCCTCGTGCCTGCCCAGTGAGATATACTGGGAGATCAAGTCATCTGACTTTGCTACTTCCGAGCTGAATGCCTTAATGCAATGTGGGGAAATTGGTCACAGCTGGAGACAAACCCTGCTTACTACATTTCTCTTTGCAGTGATTTTTCCCTAGAAGACTGCAAATCATCAGAAAAATAATGTCTCTCCCATGACCTCCTGGGCTCTGGTGTTGTCCAGACACCATTACAGGTATCGATTTAATGGCTCTAGACTGGGGCAGTGCACAAGCAGATATTTTGTTCCAAGAAGAAATGGGGGCAATTCTGTATGTAATCCAGATGTCTGTTCAGGTCATACCATTGTTTGAGACTAAATCATGTCCTAGAGAATCAGGGTTGCTGAAATTTTCACACTTGGCATTTAAACCTAAAACATCTTTACTTTGTGTTTTTGCTTTCTTGTCTCTCATTGTGTCTTCATTTATCCAAAATTTGGCTTCACTTGACACCAGCCTATGAAAAGTAACTCACCAGCATCCTTCAGGGATTAATACGGTCTTCTCTCCCACCTCTCCAGCCATTGTTCAGCCTATATCCTTCATTCCTTCTCCTACTAAAACCCATATGATTTAGATGTTTGTTCACAGTTCTTCTTTCTCATTCTATCCATGTTCTTGACAATCTCATCTATTTCATTTTTTTTTTTTCCCCAGTAGGCATCTCCATCTAACCCATGCCTCAAACTCAACCTGTCCCAACGACATGTCTCGTTTTCTCAGCTTCTGGTCCTATGTTACCTGGCTCGGTTACTGATATCTCAAGTCCATTGCTCAGTCTCAATATGTCCTTGTCTCTAACTGTTGTGCAACCCAGTCGTTAGCTTCCCAACAAGGCCCTAGATCTTTCCAGTTACAAATAATCTCCTCCTCCTGTAAAAACCTAATGCATTTTGTTATTATTTTGGTTATCCTATGTACCAAAGCCTACTTTGTATTATTTGTATTTCACAAACACTTTAGAATTCACAAATTTGCATCTGCCATTTCATGGATTCTGTCTTTCTCAGACAGAATCTCTTTGAGGGTCAGAGACCTTGGATTATTTGCAATTGTATTCACAAAATTTCCAACACACTACATTGTATGCAATAGGTATGCGGTAAATCACTGTGGGTTAGTAGAAGTCTTCCAACATTTCTCTTGAGTAGCTCAATGTTTCAAGTATGCAACTTCCAAACAATTATTTCTCTTGTTACTAAGGCCCAAAACTATGAGATATGTACGGGACTTTTGTGTTTAATGAGTATCAGGATTAAAACATTGACAATAGTTGCAGATACTAGTGAAATTTTTAAAATGGGTTGACTACAAAAGTGATACTAATTACACTCATTTAAACAGACTACAGATCAAGTTACCCAATAATAATGATTCATAACAGTAATACATGTTAAATGAACTTGGTTATGAATTTAATTTAATATGATTTTCTTGATTACACTGCTAAAATATTCATATGTATTTCATTGTCATAAATTGTTTCAATTTTCACATGGTTGTCTATCCAGAATCTTAAAAGAAATCAGTGAAATTGTGCTTAGCATGATCTTCAGTGATTTTGGTTTTGCCAGAGGTATAAATAAGAGATGCAGTCATTAAAGAGATTGCAATGTTATTTTTTTAATAAACATACTGTAAAATTTAACCTTTTTGTGGGCAGTTCTATGAGTTTTAACACATGCATAGATTCATGCAGCCACCACCACAATCAAAACAGGTCTATCAATCAAAAAAAAAATCTTTGTTCTGCCCTCTTGTAGTCAAATCCTCCTCCCTCCCTGGCTCCTAATAACTGTTTATCAATTTTTAGGAGTTACAGTTTTTCATTTTCCAAAGTGTCATATAAATAGAATCATGCAACCTTTTGAGACTGGATTCTTCACGTAGGTTCATCAGGTTGTGAGTGCCTCAATAGTCACTCCCTTTTTATTTGTGAGTAGTGTTCCATTATACAGATGCCCCTCAGGGTATTAATTTTTCTGTTGAAGGGCATTTGAGGTGTTTCTATCTTCTGGCAGTTCTGAATGAGCTGCTATAGACATTGATGTACAGGTTCTTGTATGAACATAAGTTAACATTTTTCTAGAGTAAAACACAGGAGTATAATTTCTGGATCATATGGTAATTGTATGTTTAAGTTTATAGGAAACTGCCCAACTGTTTTCCTGAGTGGCTGCACTAGTTTGCATACCCATCACCAATGTATGAGAGTTCTAACTGTTCTGCAGCCTCACCAGTACTTGGTATTGCTAGTCGCATTTAAAAAAAAAATGTTATCTATTCTAATAAGTGTGCGTTAGTCTCACGATGGTTTTACTTTGCTTTTCCCTGATGTAGAATGGTTTTAATTTGTTTTTCCCTGACATTCTGATGTAGAATACCTATTCATGTACTTATTTGCCATCTATAAATCTTTGGAGAAGTGACTGATCAAATTTTTTTACCCATTTGTTTTTGACTAGGTTGTTCGATCTCTTATTGCTGAGTCCTGTGAGTTTTTAATACATCCCAGATACAGGAATACCTTGGAGATATTGTGGGTTAGATGTGTGGATTTAACCATCCCAATAAAACAAACATTATGTTAAAGCAAGTCACGCAAATTTTTTGGTCTCCCAGTTCACATAAAAGTTATGTTTACACTATGCTATAGTCTACTAAATATGCAATTGCATTATGTCTAAAAAAATGTACATACCTTAATTAAAAAATAATGCTGTTGGAAAAATGGCGCTGATAGACTTGCTCTACGCAGGGTTGCCATAGCCCTTCAATTTGTGAAAAGTGCAATAACTACAAAGCTCAATAAAGTTAAATGCAGTGAAGTTAAGTATGCCTATACAAATACTTTGTCAAATATGTGAAATGCAAATAATTATTGACTTTTAATTTTCTTAACAGTGTTTTTGAAGAACTATTTTTTTAATTGTACTGAAATATAATCGATTTCTTCATTTATGGATTGTACCCTTGGATCATATTTTAAAATTATTTGCCTAACACAAAAAGTATAAGGATTCCTCCCATGTTTTCTTCTCAAAGTTTTATAGTTCTACATTTTACAAATAAACTTATGAGGTGTAAGGTATAGGTTTAGGTTCTTTTTCTTAACACATGGATATCTAATTGTTCAAACACCACTTCTTGAAAAGATTATCCTTTCCCTCACTGAATTACTTTTGTATCTTTCTCAAAAATTATTTTTTCATGTTTGTGTGAGTATATATCTGGATTCTCTAGACGGTTCAACTTATCTGTGTCTATCGACACTACACTGTCTTGATTACTGTAGTTTTAAAGTTAAGTCCAAAAATTGGGTAGTGTTTATCTTCTAAATTTTTTCCTTTTTTTTCTTCAAAATTGTTTTGGCTATTCTAGCTTATTTTCCTTTCTTTATGACGTTAAGAGTATGGGTTTATCCAAAAAAAAAAAATCCTGCTGAGATTTTGATTGGAATTGTGTTGAATCTACAGATAAATTTAGGAAGAATATACAGTTGACCCCTGAACAACAAGGGTTTGAACTCTGCAGGTCCACTTATACGCAGTTTTGTTTTTTTTTTCCAGTAAATACATACAGTATGACGGCATTCTCAGTTCATTGGATCTGTGGGTGAAGAACCTCAGATACGAACGGAGGGGCCGACTATGTGACTTGAGCATCCGCAGTGGGTCCTGGAGTCAATGTCCTGCATATGCCAAGGGATGATTCTAAATCTTTTCTATATTGAGTTCTCCAATTCATGAAAAAGCAATGGTTCATCTTTTGTTTATATCTTCTCTCTATTGGGTTTTTCACTTACCTCTCTATATATGTTTTCCCAGGGGTTTTTCAAGGGATAAAATATTCATATTTGACTTTTCACAGCCTACTTAGAATTAACATTTTACCACTTAACTGAAACAGAGAAATCTTTGTCACCATATAGGTCCTTTTATCCTCCCTCTTTTATGTTGTACTTGTCAACATAAATTGAATATCCCTTGAAAAATGTTATAGTTTTTGTTTTTAACTATAATATACATTTTAAAGAATTTGAGAGCATAAAATTAGTCTATTATATACATTCTAATATTTAAATTAAACACAACACAAACCAGACAGTGGAACAACATCTTTAAGGTACTAAAAGTAAAACAAAACAAATTTTGAAAAAAACTATGTCAACTTAGAATTTTTTTCCCTATGATAGTCTTAAAAAGTGAAGGTGATATAAAGAAAATTTCAGACATACAAAAACTGAAATAATTCATTACTTGTAGACTTGCATTATAAGAAATGTTAAGGGAAGAAAAAGTGTAGTGTGTAGAAATCTATAACTATGAAAAAGAATGAAGAACACTGAAAATGGCAATTATGTGGATAAATATAAAGACATTTTCATTATTTAAATCTATTTAAAAAATAAGTGAGGGCTTCCCTGGTGATGCAGTGGTTGGGAGTCTGCCTGACAATGCAGGGGGCACGGGTTCGAGCCCTGGTCTGGGAAGATCCCACATGCCTCGGAGCAACTAAGCCCATGCGCCACAACTACCGAGCCTGCGCGTCTGGAGCCTGTGCTCCGCAACAAGAGAGGCCGCGATAGTGAGAAGCCCGCGCACAGCAATTAAGAGTGGCCCCCGCTTGCGCAACTAGAGAAAGCCCTCACACAGAAACGAAGACCCAACACAGCCAAAAATAAATAAATTAATTAATTAAAAAATACCATTTGTCAAATTAAAAAAAATACTAAAGCTAAGATTGCCTGCTTATATTCATAAAAAAAATAAGTGAGTGCTTAAAGCAAATACAATATCAACGCATTGTGAGGTTTATAACATATGTAGATGGAAAATGTATGGCAACAGTATCATAAAGATGGGATGAGTTGAAATGAAAGTAAACTTGTAAGTTTTTTGTATGAAGAGGTACAATATAGTATTACTTAAAAGTAGACTCTGAGAAGTTAAATATGTATAGAATATATTGGAGAGTTGCAACTAAAAAGCAAACAAAAATGGAATCTTAAGGGGATATTTAATTAATACAAAACAAGGCAGGAAAAGAGAAAAAAAGAACAAAGAATAGATTAGACAAATAGAAAACAAGTAACAAGATGGTAGATTTAAATACAACCATCCATATTATATTCAATATAAATGTTCTAAACACCCCAATTAAAAGGTGAAGATTGTCATATTGGATTTAAAAAAAAAGCAAGATCTAAATATATGCTGCCAACAAGAAATCTACTTTAAATATAAACACAATAAGTTAAAAGCAAAAATATGTAAAAGGTAACCATGTTAACAAAAATTAAAAGAAAGCTGGAGTGGCTATATTAATATCCAACAAAATAGATTTTAGAACTGAGATTATTATCAGAGATGAAGGGGATCGTTTTACAATGATGAAGAGATTGATTCAGCAGAGAACATAATCCTAAACAGTGTTCACCCAATAACAGTTATAAAATATATGAAGCAACACTGATAAGAGAAATGGACAATTAGTGATTTCAATACTCCTCTCTCAATAACTGATAGAGAAAGCAGACAGCAATTAAAATAGAAAGATGGCCTGACCATAGAAGACTTCAACAACACTATCAACCAATTTGACCTAACTGCATTTAAAGAACAATCCTCCCAACAATAGAATATGCATTCTTTTCATTGTACACAGAACATTTACCAAGATAGACAATGCTTTAGACTGGGAGTCAGTAAGCTATGACTCACAGGCCAAATATGACCCACTGCCTATTTTTGTAGATAAAGTTTTATGAGAACACAAACATGCCAATTCGTTATGTATTGTCTATGGCTGCTTTTAGACTAAAATAGTAGAGCAGTCTATTTATGACAGAGACTATGTGGCCCAAAAGTCTAAATTACTTACTCTCTGACATTTTACAGAAAAAAATTGTATACTTCTGTTTTAGGCCATAGAGACATCTCAATGTAAAAAACAGTCTACAAAAGAACACATTGACAATTGCACTTTGTCAAAATTAAGAACTATACCCTTTAAATGGTACTGTTAGGAGAATAAGAAAAGTCACAGATGGGGGAAAAATCCTGGCAAATCACATATTTGATAAAGGGTTTGTATTCATAATATGTAAAGAACTCTCAAACTCAATAATAAGAAAACTCAGTAAAAGTCCAATAACAAAATGGGTAAAATACATATGAATGACAAATAAGCATATGAAAACATGATCAACATCATTTGTTATTAGAGAAATGCAAATTGAATGTATGAGATATTATTGCATATCTAGTAGAATATCTAAAATTAAAGACTGACTGTATCAAATATTGGCAAGGATGTAAAACAACTGGAATACTCATACATTGCTATAAATACTTTGGAAAGGAGTTTGGAAGTTTCCTTAAGAAGGTAACTGTACATCTGCTATTCAACTTAGTCTTTCTACTACCACTGATATATGTAACAAAAATAAAAACATATATTTATGCAAAGACTGAATTGGTCATAGCAGCTTTGTTTGAATTGCTCCAAACTGGAAATAATCCAAATATCCATCAACAGGTGAATGGATAAATAAATTGTGTTATATCCATATAATGGACTATTATGTGGCAATATAAAAAATGAACTACTGATACATCAACTGTGTGGATAAATCTCCAAATAATTACACCTATTGAAAGAATCCAGGCAACATAAAAGCACACACAGTATGATTCCACATATGTGACATTTTAGAAAACATGAACTAAAATATATATTGGCTAAGTGCAGACAAATGTTTGCCTAGAGTAAGTGGAAGGGCAGAAAGGGAGGGAAGAATTACGAAGGAGCACAAGAAAATATTTTGGGTTATGGATGTGTTAGTTATCTTGGTTAAAAGAAAAAATATAGAATTTAATAATGAAGACATTCCATCAGCCCCAGCCAGACTGAGCAACTGAGTACATTTGATAATACTTGGTTGTTGTTTACAGTGTGCCTCTATAACTGTTAGCTATTTTTTTTAACCTAAAACAATTTCCCTCTGTATCCCAGTCATTGCACATGAAAAAAAAAGAACATATTTTTATAAAGTTGAGATTGAAAACTGTCTCTAATTTTTAATATATTTGAAGTTCCAATAATATTTAGTTTTTTTCCCTCTATTGTCACATGTGTCAAGTGTGACCTCATTGCTATTATGATCCTTTATTGAATTACAGTTATTTGAAGTCTTACAAACCCATTTTCTGAGATTTTGCAATTATCTCTAGCATACCAAAAACAATCCATTAATATTTACTGAACAAACAGATATGGCAATGCACATAGTAGTGAAAACTTCAAGGCAGACACTACGTGAATGCTGGGTAGGAATTTTGTGCAGTGCCAATTTCAATAAGAGGTCTAGTTACATATTCTTTAGAATATTTTTAATTTCTAAAACACTGTAATTTTCTGGAAAAAAATTGAATTTCTCCTTTTATAATATTATGATTTTTAACTAAAATGATCCCTGAAGTCCATTCCTATTCTTAACTTTCCATTATCTTATTACTCTATAAAGAGTTAAAATATGTTCCCCCAGAGATTTCCCCAATGGAGCTTATACAGAGTATCCCAAAAAATACTTAGTGAGAAGGAGTGTCCATGAAAAAAGAAAGTGTTGCATGGAATAGGTTTTCTTATAAAAAGTATTTTAAAAATACATGTGTGAAAAATATTAAGAATATTTCTATCACTGTTTTCTTTCCTATGCTGTAGTCTGCCTTTTAAGGAATAGGGTGCAATCATGAAGAATGCCAAGATGTTGCATGACTGATCACCTGATGCATATATAAATGACATTCAGTTTGTGAATTGATGCATAGGCATCATTTACAAACTAACTATCATATTGATGTATGTGGTCTATTTTGTCTTTGCTGGCCTATCTTGAATGCAGTGTCTTATTTTTTTACATATATTGTGATAGTGAGTTATTTTGTTTATTTTTCTCCTTAATAAAATATGTCTAATTTTCATTTTTCTATTATAGAATTAAAAAACCCCACACAAATCAAATTTTTCTCACTCCTCACAGTAATTAAGTAATCTGTGGGGATTACTGCTTCTTGCTGTCTACTTTCATTCATGTGCACATTATATCTTATGATCTCATACTGGTGTTGCATCAATACATTTTCATTTTTAATAAATTCTGTGTTCCAAATTGTGTGACTATTTGATTAATGCTTCTATCTTTCCCAAGAAAATATGTTTCCAATCAGGCCCCATGTCTATTTTCTACTCACTGTTATATCTCTAGAATCTTGCTCAGTTTCTGACATAGGCAAATACTAAAAAACAAACAAACATACCAACAAAAAGCACCATGTGTGTTAATATCCATAGAATCAGGAACTAGTAATTTCTCCCACTAAGTTAGCAAGGATTCCTCTTATCCTATTATGTATCAAGCCTTAGGATAGATTGCTCCCAATGGCATATTTTTACCATTAGGTTTGGGTTGATTCAATGTCAGCCAGCGATCTCTCTGTCCCTCCCACATGCACTTACATATCCCACGACATGAATATTATGTCTATTTTCTGCCTTGTCCTTTATGGCAAGTCATGCTTTGCTGGAAAAGAAATGCTTAATTTACCTCATTGTAGAAAAGCTACCTTGAGGAGCTTGTGGAATTTAAAGTAACTTGCTCCTGTATTTTCAAATGCCATATTATCTTTATAAAATATTTCAACTTGTATTTAAATTAAACATGTTCTCAAGCATTGTTATAGAGAAGTTATTTCACAACTTATGGGTGCAGATAAATGTGTTATGAAGATATATACATTTGTACTTCTAGATTTTAAACTGTTTAATTTGCCGTTTTACTGGTGACAACTTCTGCTGTATTCTATTCCTTAGAAGTGAGTCACTAAATTTAGCCTATACTCAAGGGGAGAGGAATTTGTCTCTATCTTTTGAGGGATAGACTGGAAAATGTTTTGTGGACATATTTTAAAACCACCCCATAGAGATACATACAAAAATCAATATTCTTAGATAAGACATTTTACTTCTAAAGTAAATACAAAATATTATAAGACTAGAATAGTCAGCTAACAAGAAGAAACTCCTAAAAATTAAGGGAAAATTCACCAATATGATTGCTGAAATATATGTGTATCTATGTAATAGAACAGATAAAACATAAAAATTAAAAATACTGTTCAGAATTTATTAGGAAAACCTATAAAGATAAAAACCTGCAAGCAAAGAATAAGAATATAGATAATTGATAATGAAGATTCAACATCTAACCAATAGGAGATGCAGGATGGAGAAACAGAGGGAAAATACTTATCAGCAAAGAAGAAGGAGGAGGTACAACAGAAAAGGTGGGAGGGGCAGAGGAAGAGGACTGGGAATGGGAAAGGAGAGGGAAGAAGAGAAGGACACAAAGAGGCAAAGGAAGAAGAGGAAAAGAAAGAAGAAACATCCCAGATCCAATGAAGCTGTGTTCTCCTCAGTTACTCTGAGTGCTGGGAGATAATACGGCAAATGACTTCAAACATCCGAGTGAAAACAGTGGGCAAACTAAACTACCACAGCCAGAGAACATTCCAACCAAAGGGGATACAAATATTTTCAAGACATATGAGGACAAAGAATTTTTATCTTTCAAGTTTCAGGAGTAAATATTTCAGATTGGAGCAGGATTGTTGTGTCTGGGTGATAATATCGAAAGAAAAAAAATGGCATAAATCATATAAATATATATAAATC